>NC_137173.1:10902500-16072500 GCF_951804945.1 Podarcis cretensis
CTGACATTGTTGTGCCATCCGACAGCAGGTTTCTTCATAGAGGTTGTGGTATTTATTTACTTATTTTTCACCACTCCGAACGTGCGGATAGAAGCCCTTGACTCCATCTCTTGCTCTATTGAGCCTAGTGTTTAAATGCTCATGTAATACCAAGATGTTGCAGTTGGGCTCGTTAACTACTTGGCTGAAACTGTCAACCATAGAATCACAGGATTACAGTGGTACTTTGGGTTACAGACGCTTCAGGTTACAGACGCTTCAGGTTACAGACTCCGCTAACCCAGAAATAGTACTTCAGGTTAAGAACTTTGCTTCAGGATGAGAATAGAAATCGCGCGGCGGCAGTGGGAGGCCCCGTTAGCTAAAGTGGTACCTCAGTTTAAGAACAGTTTCAGCTTAAGAACAGACCTCCAGAACGAATTAAGTTCTTAACCCGAGGTACCACTGTATAGAGCTGGAAGGGATCTTGAGGGTCCCTGCAATGCAGGAATCTCAACTAGATCACTCATGAGAGATGCTTAAAACCTTCAAGAAAGGAGAGTCTACCACTTCTAGGAGTCCACTCCACTGTCACTTGAGCTCAGGATGCAAGGGAGAAACTTGCTAGGAGGAAGGCATGCTTGGCAAATCCACACCATGTTTAACTCCTGCCCGGAAACCAATGTCCCAACTGTGGAAGGACGTGTGGATCCAGAATTGGCCTCCACAGTCACTTATGGACTCATTGTTAAAACCATGTTTATGGAAGACAATCTTACTCGGCTATGAGTGATCGCCAAAGAAGAAGAAGACTATCAGAAATGTCTTCTTGATGTTGAGTCGGGACCTCCGACTCAAGCCATCCTCCATGTGTCATCCCTTCAGATTTTGGAGGTGGCGAACAGATCTTCTCTCAGTCTCCTCTTTCCCAGGCTAAAAACCCACAGATCCCTCAACTTTTCATCCTATGAGGTTTTTAAGCCCTCCGCTTACTGGCCTCTAGGAAGGTCATGGGAGGAATCTGGAAGGCCTTGAGAAGCTCCTGCGATCTTTGCCTTCTCCCTGCATCAGCTTTGGACAGGTAGGGATGGGCTCAGGGTGGCAGTTAGAGAGGTCTTTCCGACGTTATGCAATTTTGCCTTTCTGTGTGGACCTCTGGAACGCAACTCCTGTGTGAGTTTCAGGTCTACTGTTATACACTGCCATCATGATTAATGGTCATTGATGGTCTTATGTTCACGGGTTTCTTGGATCTGGAAACACCAGAGTAGATACTTCCAGAGTAGATACTTCAACCCCAAAGACACCTCAGGCAGATGAGTTTTTGACGGGATCCGTTCCTGCATTTGGTTGCCAGTCAACTATTGAGTGATCAGGCATCGTACATGCATGTCTGAGCCATCCCTAAGGCTTGCAAACGAATGGGAAGGGCCATGACTTTGTGAAACAGAGGAGCACAAATCCCAACCTTTCCCTTTAAGAAACAACTCTCTTCCAAAGCACCAAGCAATAAAACTATGCAGAAGGCTCTGGGTGTATAGACATCAGAATTCAATACTGATTATTTATTTTGCATAACTAATAAGGAAACATAACAAAAGTTGCTGATGTTAACATGCAGTGGGAGAAAAAATGGGCTTTAATGGCCCCCATAAACTCTGCTATTGATGGCAGCTTTATAAAACTCCGCATTGACTACAGCTAAAGGCTATACGTTCTATCAATACGGTCAGCAATTAATATTGACCGATAAAATGCATCCGGTAAGCTCACTCATTCCTTGCGTCGCTTTGAGCTTACTTTCAGCATAATTTTCACATCTGAGGAAATATTTTCCCTTTAAAATTGTCAAAGTCATTTTGCGAGCAGCTCTTGGGACCCGCAGTATCCCAAGTATGTATCATTAGTTGTGAGGAAGCTTCTGTTTCCTTTTTGCTTCCCTGATCCCTTCCCCTCTGGCCCACCTGTAGATCAGCACCTCCGAGTTGCTTCTTGATTCATCCTCAGACTCACCTGCCATATTGGAGGAGAGAGAGGGGTGTTTGTGTGCGGACATTAGCTTTGTGTGCAACGGTAACGTGTTCATTCATCTGCTTCTTTCACTCTTGCTTTGGATCCAGTCCACCACTAGTATCTTTGCATGGAAGGTGTTTAATAATAATAATAATAATTTTATTTGTTATATCCTCCTCATCTGACTGGGTTGCCCCAGCTACTCTGGGCAGCTCCCAACAAAAAATTAAAAACACATTAGGCGAACTAACGCCAGTGTACTGGTAGAAGCAAAGATCACCAGTGTCGAAGCGATGCTTCTTCAACATCAACTTCATTGGACTGGTCATGTTGTGAGGATGCCTGATTATTATCTTCCAAAGCAACTACTCTATTCCGAACTTAAAAATGGAAATCGTGATGCTGGTGGTAAACAAAAGAAGTTCAAGGACTCTCTCAAGGCAAATCTTTAAAAATGTAGTCTAAACACCGACAACTGGGAAACACTGGCCTGTGAGCGCTCCAATTGGAGAACAGCCTTTACCAAAGGTGTCATGGGCTTTGAAGACACTCGAACTCAGGACGAAAGGGAGAAACGTGTTAAGAGGAAGGCACACTTGGCAAACCCTCATCATGATCAACTCCTGCCCGGAAACTTATGTCCCCACTGTGGAAGGACGTGTGGATCCAGAATTGGCCTCCACAGTCACTTACGGAATCATTGTTAAAAGCATGCTTATGGAAGACAATCTTACTCAGCTGTGAGTGATCACCAAAGATTAAAAACACAATAAGACATCAACCAGTACAAACTTTCTGAATAATAATAATAATAACTTGTGGCCCCAGAAGATCATCGAGAAGGGAATGTGACCTCTGGCTGAAAAGGGTCTCCCACCCCTGTTCCACAGATAGTAGTTTGTTTGTTTTTTTGTTTGAAACACACCCTCGCCCACCCTCACATGACATCTTTGTTATGATGGAACAGAACCTTAATAGGCCTCAGTCACTGAAATTAAAACAGAAAACGAGGGGGCAGCACGTGAGGAATCAGTGTTGCAAGTCTTCGTATACAAAAAGAACCCCCCCCCCCCAAAAAAAAAACCCCACACCAATTTTACTTAAAATCACCATATGCTACCCAATCCGACTGTGGAAAGCAGCAGCAGGGAGAGAACCGCTTCACTTATTCCATGCGGGTGCTCAGAACAAAATCCCATTCCCCTCTGTGGCCAACATGCCTGCTCTATATTAAGAAACTGGCAATGGAGCAGTTCAATTAAAGGTGTAAAAAGGAGCATGAACAGCACTTGCAACGGCTGCTGTTTCGGGATGTGCTCTGCTTCTCATCTGCCCACCCTTCCTTCCCACTTTAAACACGCCGTGGTCAAGCTGCAATTGTGTACTGCGTCACACTCTTCCTCACAGAACTGTTGACCCTGAAATGTGCATTCCATCACCAACCCCGCAACTGGGAGACATCTCCGCGGCCAGGGAGACAAAACCAAGGAGGTGAAAGAAGAAGGGGAAACACCCTGTGACCTTCAAGTTTCCGTAAAAGACAAGTTTCTAAAAATACGCCTTTTCTTTTCCCTCCTCACAGAGAGAGAAGCCGGGGTTATTTACATAAGTGGCGGGAGTCAGCGGAGATAGGCTTGGAAATGATCTGCTAGGATATCAGTTCGAGAGATAAGGAAAGCAGGGCGGAAAGAGAGAGGAGAAAATGCTTGATAGGGTGAAATTTCAAATGCAGGAGTTTGGGTGGCTGAATGGGCCCTGCAAAGAGCTCAGGGGCTGCTGAACTACCGCCGCTTTTCTACGACAAGCAAAACGGGAGCCTTTTCCGTAGCACAACGCCGCTGACCATTTTGTACAAGAGGCCATGCCAGTGAAGTACAAAAAGAATACTATTCTGCCCCAATTTCTCCTCCGCCATTCCTCATAACCAAATCAAACACCCCAGAGCTGCTGGAGAACCTTTTGTCCCCACCCAGAAGTGGATAGACTACAACTCCCACCGTGCCTGGCCATGGTCAGCCCAAGGCATTTTGCCACATGAGGCAAAACAGAAAATGGTGCTCCCTGCCTCCTCCTCCTTAAGGGTCCTGCTTCATCCTCCTCTGCTGCTACCTGAAGAGGAACAGGTGGCTTCACACTTCCTGGGCAGTGACCATGGGCGACAGTGGGGTGCAGTCAGTGGACTAGGGGGGCTGGGCTAGTCCCCTAAATGTTCCCCCAGCACCTCCTTTCCAAAGTCCAGGAAGCTTCTACCCAGCTTAGGGAAGTGTTAGAATATTCCATTCCACCTTAAGTACAGGCATGACTGTTGTGTGTTACATGCCTGTTTACATTCCAGCACAGCTTGCTGGCAACTTCCATTTGTGTATAGCTTTTGCTTATGCTGCTTGCTTGGACACGAAAGGGAGAAGACATGTTTTTTCCTTTGTCTTGATGTACGCTAAATAAACTGCCTGTAAATATGCTTTACGCAGCCTCTCCCTGCCACTTCTGTTGTGCGTTTACTCTGCTGAATTGCGTGCCCAGCTTCTGAAGCTCTGGGTCGCAGATTCATGCTGCACCAAGGACTGGAGTTTGACGGCCACGTCGGCCGGTGGGCTGGAGCCAGCTGGGGGCTTGCCAATTTGCCGCCAATTCCTTAGCAGCATCCCAACAGGAAGAAAGCGCTATGCTCACATGTGCAATGTCACACACACAACATTGAACCCCCCCATCACACTTGTAAGCTGGCACCTCTGGCCCTAACTGTTCCCCTATGAAAAATTTTACCACATGCCACTGATGGGCGACAAGCTCAGAAGGTAGTAAACAGTGTGCTCCCCAGAGGAGAACGCTCCTCCCAGTTGTCCCCAGCCTGCAGCCTGAAGCAACTGCCCCACAGAGTCTAATGACTGATCCGGCCCATTTTATGGGCTGGGGCTGATGGAGGCAGGCTAACAACATCCAGAGGACCCTAATGTTTTTCCACCGCAAGTCTAGAAGACAAAAACAAAGACTGGGACACAAAACAACAGAATGGAAGACAAACAGATGGACAGAAGAGTCTTCATAAGGAGCAGAACAGAAGAACCGGTATCTTCCTGGCGGTCTCTCTTACCAGTTTCGGTGTTATCGTGTTCTGTATCGGTGAGGGTGAGGTTGGAGTTGGCTCGACTGGACAAGCAGGAGCTGCGGCCCGACTTGGGGTTGCGCCCCCACAGCCTCACGGGGTGCTCCGGAGACATGACCGCGTCAGCTTCTGTGTCTGCGTCCGAGCCGGCACTGATGGAGTAGCCGCAGTGGGGCAGCCCTATATCTGTCCGGTACAGAGTCCCGTGCGGTGGAGGCGATACGTCTTCAAGGCCCAGCTCTCGCAAGGAAAAGTTGGCTCCTGGGGCAGAAATGGGGGAGAGGGTTGGGAAAGAAGAAGAGAGCAGAACATTGTGGGATGTCCGTCTAACAAGGGATAATGAAGACGTTTACCAGCAGATGTTATGTTACATTGTGTGGAGCTTCCATTGGAGATGTATCAGTGTTGGGGAGCCTGTGGTCCACCATATGTTGCCAGAATCCAGACCTCATCAGTCCCTGCCAACATGGCTGACAACCAGGGATTATGGGAGTTTTAGCCCAGCAACATGCTGGTTCTCCAACCCAGGGTGAGAGCTGAACAAGTATTTGAACATTGCATCTCTGGTCCAAGCACAACGCTCTTGCCTACTCCAATTCAATTGATATGCTGGCTTAAAAATAAGTGTGCAGTGTGAGTCATATGGTTGTGCTCTCCAATTCCACCCACACAACTGTGTGTGGATTTGAACTTGAGTTGGTGGGGAGAAGCAGCACACTCTAGTCTGTCCTTCAGCTTCTGAAAAGTTGGAACAGACCTTGCTCACGAACAAACGTCTGTCCGCATTATCATGAAACCTGCATTTTGAAAGGTTCTCGGCTGTGCATAGTCGCATGTGTGCAGGGTGCGTACAGTTGCACATGTGCCGACTCTCTTTCAAGATCCTGATGTGGAATTTTGGGGGGGGGGCAGTCAGCCCGGGAAAGCCCACCCTGTGGGGCTATGGTCACACTATGCCAGAAGATCATTCCAAGTCCTGTGTGTAGCACACTTTCTGTATCACACAAAATGAGTCTGTTTGGAACCCCAAGGTCATCCGCTCAGACACCTGCCCTTGACATTTCCCACTCCAATGAGGTCACAGCAGAATCCGTTCAGCAGCAGAACAGATGTGATTGTTTAGCTGGCTAAAAATATTACCTGGGAAGAAAGGGCTCTTGAATTCACATCTAGTTACCTGCAGAGCTACATAATCGGTTCAAGGCAGAATAAATAAACATTTGAATATCAGTCCTGCCTCTTCAAAAGGAAGAGGAAAGTTCAGGAAAGTTGTCTTCACCAATTAGTTTTTCTGTTACAAGCCCCATTTATTTATCAAATTTGTATCGCCTCCCCCCACCTCCTTTATTTATTTTTGTCAAACAGAATTGCAAGGGTGCAAGAGAGTATCCAGAAATCTTCTATTCTTAATCTTTTGTTCCAGCTGTGGATCTCACTGCTTGCGATTTTACTGCAATGTTCATAGAATCTGAGGTTCCCTCGCTGCTTTTCCCCCCTTTAAAAATGTTTAGGGGTACTCTCATTTTGACTCAAGAAAAACACCATTTTATAATTCGGATCAGGAAAAATAAATACGGTAAATGGACAAAAGTACAAAGATTCACAAAATGTTTAGGGGTATGCATACCCTTGCATCCCCCCAGAAAAAGCACTGGTTGCAGTTATGTTCATACACCCGGTCTTGGTTAGTAATTTTGTGTGGGGTACAGTTTATTTTCTCTAACAAGAAATTTCTGATACCCTTCCCACCCCCCGAGCACGTGGATACTCTGTTCCTGTATCTCATTGGCTCCATTTGGGCTACCATCCTATCAGCCACTTGAGATAGCTCCAGGTACCTAAGGACAGAACAGCTAAGAGCAGGGGTATGCAACCTAAGGTCCGTGGGCCAGATCCGGCCCAATCACCTTCTCAATCCAGCCCATGGACAGTCCGGGAATCAGCATGATTTTACATGAGTAGGATGTGTGCTTTTATTTAAAATGCATCTCTGGGTTATTTGTGGAGCATAGGAATTTGTTCATATTTCCCCCAAAGAAATATAGTCCGGCCCACCACAAGGTCTGAGAGACGGCTGAAAAAGGTGGCTAAGAGGATAGAGGGGAAGCTTTTCCATAGAGAGAGTCTGCGTAAGCTGCGTAAGCTGCGTAAGCGTAAGCTGTCCAAGCTAGGTTCAGGACCTTGGACAGGGACTGCAGAACTAGTTCAGAACAGCAGACAACAGCCCTGCAGCGGAGGCAGGAGATTTCAGTTGCCTCAGCAAGGTATTGAGGGCAGCTTTGTAGCTGGAGGCATAGACTGTGGCTCCATTTCGGCTACTATTGGCCACTTGAGGTAGCTCCAGCTAACTCCAGCTCTTGTCCCGATGCCGCTGCAATGTGCTTTTTGCACCAGGCAAAAGCATTCTTCTTTACTCAGGCCTATGGCTATTGAATAATTTATGGCCTGTAAAAGTGTGGGGGTGAAGACTCTTTACTATGATGATTATTTTACTATTAGGCTGTCAGTATGCTTTTTACTATTTATATACTATGTTTTTATCATTCATGTTCTATAACGTGTTCATGATGTTGTACATCACCCTGGGATCTTTTGATAAAGGGCGGTATATAAATCCTTTATTATTATTATTATTATTATTATTATTATTATTATTATTACAGTGGTGCCTCGCAAGATGAAAAGAATCCGTTCCACGAGTCTCTTCGTCTTGCGGTCTTTTCATCTTGCGAAGCAAGCCCTTTGACAGCTTAGCGGCTTAGCGCTATTAGCGGCTTAGCGCCTTAGCGGATCAGCTGATAAGCGGCTTAGCGGATCAGCTGATAAGCGGCTTAGCAGCTTAGCGGATCAGCTGATAAGCAGCTTAGCGGATCAGCTGATAAGCGGCTTAGCAGTTTAGCGGATCAGCTGATAAGCGGCTTAGCGGATCAGCTGATAAGCGGCTTAGCAGTTTAGCGGATCAGCTGATAAGCGGCTTAGCGGATCAGCTGATAAGCGGCTTAGCAGCTTAGCGGATCAGCTGATAAGCAGCTTAGCGGATCAGCTGATAAGCGGCTTAGCAGTTTAGCGGATCAGCTGATAAGCGGCTTAGCAGCTTAGCGGATCAGCTGATAAGCGGCTTAGCGGCTTAGCGGATCAGCTGATAAGCGGCTTAGCAGCTTAGCGGATCAGCTGATAAGCGGCTTAGCGGCTTAGAAAAAGGGGGGGGGGGGAGGAAAAAAACCCTGCAGGAACTCACAAGACATTTTCGTCTTGCGAAGCAAGCCCATAGGAAATTTGTTTTGCGAAGCACCTCCAAAACGGAAAACCCTTTTGTCTAGCGGGTTTTCCGTCTTGCGAGGCATTCGTCTTGCGGGGCACCACTGTATTATTTCTCCTCACCATCACCAGTGAAATGGAGGGGAGGGAGGGAGAGAGGATGCACAGCAATGATTTGCATTGAGCTCCATGCTATGGAGAGGGAAGAGAAAATGCAAGGCAGAAACGCTCTTAGGCTGGTAACTCCGTGTTTCCAAGCTCAGGCCGCTCCACCTTTAAACCGACGACTCCCTTCAACTCCTACGTTTGAAAAATAGCTATGATTTTTACACTATTTTGTGGTGTGTTATTATGTAGGTCACACCTGTGGAAGAGCTGCCTCGCCACAAGCCTGCTCCCAGCAGGGAAGGACTTTTGCAATAACACAGGTGGCACTGGGGTGCTCCACTCAGCACAAGCAACCTGGCGATTCTGCATGTGTGTGTCTCTTTGTGTGCTGTTTTTGTTCCTTACTGGGAAGAGTTTGCTTAGCGAAGAAGAAGAAGAAGAAGAAGAAGAAGAAGAAGAAGAAGAAGAAGAAGAGAGGAGGAGTTGTTTGGATTTGATATCATGCTTTATCACTACCCTAAGGAGTCTCAAAGTGGCTAACATTCTCCTTTCCCTTCCTCCCCCACAACAAACACTCTGTGAGGTGAGTGAGGCTGAGAGACTTCAGATAAGAGCAACTCTCCCCTCTCCTGTGTTTTCCAGCAACCAGTATTTAGAAGCATTGCTGCCTGCAATTGTGGAGACAGAACATAACCGCCCTCCATGGCTAGTAGCCATCGATAGCCCTTTCCCTCCATGAATTTGTCCAATCTTCTTTTAAAGTCATCTCGGTTCATGACTGTAATGGGGTTTGGGGTTGCTTGTGCGTAAGGCGCAAACTGCTCCCAGCTGAGTAGTTTGGTTAAAACTTTCCCCTGGCTGGACAGTCAGTACTCCGTGACTGTCTCAATCACTGGCAGAATCCGTCAGTGGGCGTTTCCTGAATTTCCTCCAACATAAAAGTTCTTTGACACCAAGTCGCCGCCTAGCTTCCCTGCGCGGAAGCTTTCTGCGCAGAGTGGGCGTCCCAAGGGGAGGTCCTGTGCTCTCCCCGCTGGTCTCGCTGGAACAGTCCCGGAGCCTTCCCTCCGAAGCTCCCTCAGCCTCCCCTTCCTCCCTGGCGTCACGTCTATTTCCTTCCCCAGCGGAAGCTCTCCCTCTCACCTTGCTGGTTCCCTCTCCAGCGTCATTGGGGAGCCTTACCACCACCCTTGAGGGACGCAGGTGGTGCTGTGGGTTAAAAGCCTCAGTGCCTAGGACTTGCCGATCGAAAGGTCAGCGGTTCGAATCCCTGCGGCGGGGTGCGCTCCCGCTGCTCGGTCCCAGCGCCTGCCAACCTAGCAGTTCGAAAGCACCTCCGGGTGCAAGTAGATAAATAGGGACCGCTTACCAGCGGGAAGGTAAACGGCGTTTCCGTGTGCGGCTCTGGCTCGCCAGAGCAGCGATGTCACGCTGGCCACGTGACCCGGAAGTGTCTCCGGACAGCGCTGGCCCCTGGCCTCTTAAGTGAGATGGGCGCACAACCCCAGAGTCTGTCAAGACTGGCCCGTACGGGCAGGGGTACCTTTACCTTACCTTACCACCACCCTTGGCTCCGATGGCAGTTCCCTGACAATGACCATCACTGTCTCCTTTGGGAGCGGATTCCACAGTTTAAATTTCTTTTCCCTGCCCTGAATCCATTGGATGTCTGCAAGCACTATTTAGCGCTTCTGCGCATGTGTGATCGCCGAAACCCAGAAGTAACCCATTCCGGTACTTCCGGGTTTCGGCGGACCGCAACCCAAAAAAAACCACAATCTGAAGCGTCTGTAACCCGAGGTATGAGTGTAGTTAATTTTGATAGAGGACTTTGTAATCTCCTTTTCTTTCTTTTCTTCATCCCTTTTTCTGTTTTCTTGTTTTAAATTGGCATGATTTCTTTGTATCTTTTGTGGGAAACCTTCAATTAAAGTTGATTATTAGAAAAAAGAGAAACGCCTTTTCTCTATTCTCTTTCTATGCGCCATTGATATCAAGTTCCCCATAGGTAGAGGTGAAGTTGCAGGGAGCGCCAGGCCCAAAGGATGCACTAATAATTGCACAGAGGGGGTTGTAGCGGAAAGGCTGGTGCAACTCCCCCCGCAACCACACAAAAAAACCTCCCAGCCGTTATTTGAAACAAGTAGTCTAGCATGAGAACAGGAGCTGAGGGTGAACTTCACACCTTTTTTAATTACCTAAGACAGATTAAGCTTCCTGACAGCATTGACAGGCCTGGGGATAGCTGCTCTGCCAATTCTGCAGAGCTGGTCGAGAGAACAAGGAGCGAGCCTATGATAAATTAATCCGGATAACACCACTGGGCCTCCTTGCAAGAGAAGCAGCCATCCCATTTCACCACCTCGCAGCTGCAAGGGGATGGAGAAGGGCTAATGAAACAGAGAAAGCTGCACCGCCCTTGAAGTTTACCTGTGGGATCAGCTCAGCATGGTTTTCCCCTCTTATCATTTGAAGCTAACTTGGTATCATGATTCTGGGCCCCAGGGAGACCTGTTTGGAGGAAAGGCCTCTGCTGGCTGGTGGTTTGCTGAATTGATTTCTGCTCCAGATATGGGACAGTTATAAGTGGCAATTCCTGCTCCCCTTTCCCATTTTAGTCAGTGTTCTCTCACATCCCTAACCTCCTCAGCCAAATAATTTCTTCTTCCATAGTAATAATAATAATAATAATAATAATAATAATAATAATAATTTATTATTATTTATTTATTATGTTATTTATTATTTGTACCCCTCCCATCTGGCTGGGTTTTCCCAGCCACTCTGGGAAGCTTCCAACGAAGATTAAAAATACATTAAAATGTCACACATTAAAAACTTCCCTGAGCAGGGCTGCCTTCAGATGTCTTCTAAATGTCAGGTAGTTATTTCCTTGACATCTGATGGGAGGGTGTTCCACAGAACGGGTGCCACTACCGAGAAGGCCCTCTGCCTGGTTCCCTGTAGCTTTGCTTCTCGCAATGAGGGAACCGCCAGAAGGCCCTCGGTGCTGGACCTCAGAGTCCGGGCAGAATGATGGGGGTGGAGATGCTCCTTCAGGTATACTCAGCCTCGTATTCATAGAAATGGTAGAGTTGGAAGGGACCATAAGGGTCCTGCAGTGCAGGAATCACAGCCCAATGCCATTGCTTTTAGATGTTTCTAGATGTTATAAATCAGTGGTTCCCAATGAGTTAAGTTCTGCGTACCCCCTGGTTTTTTCAAAAGCAGACCCCTGAGTTTGAAAAGGTTGATATCCCTCTGGTAGTTTTTGTTTTGTGAATGGTGCCACCATAAAGGTAAAAGGTAAAGGACTCCTGGTCGGTTAAGTCCAGTCAAAGGCGACTATGGGGTTGTGGCACTCATCTCGTTTTCGGGCCGAAGGAGCCAGCGTTTGTCCACAGACAGCTTACCAGATCATGTGGCAAGCAGGACTAAACCGCTTCTGGTGCAACGGGACACCGTGACAGAAACCAGAGCGCACCAAAACGCTGTTTACCTTCCCGCCACAGCGGCACCTATTTATCTACTTGCACCAGTGTGCTTTTGAACTGCTAGGTTGGCAGGAGCTGGGACAGAGCAATGGGAGCTCACCCCGTTGCGGCGATTCAAATTGCCAACCATCTGACAGGCAAGCCCAAGAGGCTTAGTGGTTTAGACCACAGTGCCACCCGCGTCCCTGCCACCATACCCTCTCACATGTCCCAGTGGCGTGTGTGTGACCTGCCGTGAGCTCATGGTGACTAAAAAGTGAGCATTTTGGGGCACTACGATCTCACATGAGAGCACAGCCCCCCCAAATGGAATGTCCCAATTTGGGACAGTGCCACGTGCCCCTTGGGTGGGTCATACAGACCCCTTGGGGTCCGTGGACCACCAATTGTTCCAAATGTTTTTGGATGGTGTTTCAAGGTGATAAAAAAGTTTTTTCCCGTTTTATTTTAAATTTTTGGTTTTCACGTTTTGGAGTTTTACCACCCTGGGCTCCTTTGGGTGGAAAGGCAGTCCAGGAATGTTCAGGAATAGATGGGGAAAACTTTGAGTGCCCTCCCCAACTGCCCAACTTCAAGGAGGCCAGGGTGCAAGAACCGTACCTGTTCGGCAGTACTCGTCCACTTCCTGGTGCACCATTTCTTTCACCCGGTTGCCGTACGTCAGCCTGGAGTCCTGGTCGTAAGCCTTCAGAGTCTCGCTGGAGCTGTACGACTTCTGAGGTATCTTGCTGTCCTCGCTCTCTGCGGACGAGCTGGTGTAGCGGCGCTCTGCATCACGGCGCCTGGTCAGAGAACGATACGGCTTCCTTTCTTTCACATCCATGGCCCTCTCGTCTCTGTCTTCAACATCAAAGAAACGGCGTCCGTGAGGCAATCAGATCGGAATGTTCTGGAAGGGAAAACCAACCATCTTTTACAGTGTGTTCTGTATAAGGGCATGGCAAGCTATTAAGCAGGGCAACTGGTCCATTTTTTATAGTATATGCTCCCGATAAACAAATCAAGTGTGCTCCTATTTGCTACCTTGTTATTTTGGAATTAATATTTCAAACCCTTTTTTTGGCAGGGCATGCCACTAGACCTCACGAAAGTGGCGTTTGGCTTGGTCATTTCCAAGTTTACGGTCAAAGCACCTGACTTTCGAGCACAGGAGCGAATTCCCCCTCCAACGGCTGCTTCCACGAGGCCCGCTCTATAGGAAGATTTCCCCATGGCACAAAAACCCATGTGTCATGCCAGCATCTACAAAGCCGATCTCTGCAATTGCCATTAGTGACTGTGTAATAAGTGAAGCAGCAACAAAGGAAAGCATAAAAACCTACCAGGAAATGGAGAGCATTCCTACCAAATGAGTTATATGAAAAATTTTCCCTCATAAAAAACGTGTTGGAAAACCTGAAGTTTCTGATCTGGAACACGTCGCTTCATGGATTATATAGAATCCAATAATCTGTTGCCTCGCCAGCCTCTCATTGGGTTCCAAAGCGGCATTCCACATAAACGTCAGGAAAAGACGTTAACAAATCCAAATCTGGGACTAGACATTGCAGGCGTTTAAAAATACCTGTGTCTAGTATTCGGTCCCCACAATTGCCCCTGTGGCAATCACACAGGGTCCCCAGACGTTTAACGGTCTATTCATCCCTGTGCCACCACTGTGCTCGCTTCCCCGCTGTCACCAACCAGTTACTCTCTGGTAAAACACTGAGTCCAGACAGTTGTTAAAAGTGAACAAAAAACCCAACAATTTTATTTTACAAACATTATCAAGTTTATAGTTTCTCAGATAATATTCCTGTCAGTATCTTAACTTTAGTTTCTTTACCAGCCTATACCTTCCTAATACCTTCTGACTGATTATCTCAACTGTTTGACTGACTCCTCTTAACAAATTCTCTCACTTTCTCACACCAGACTAGCCCAACCCACAGACTTATCTTCCCTCTCTCGTCTAACTCCAGACTGTCTTCTCAACCACTCTAACTCCTCCAAAAAACCCTCTGTGCTTAAACCTTATACACAGTTAAATCTGCCCCTTGGGTTCCCATTGGTCAGTCATTTTACAATTAGTTAACTCTTTCCTTATGAACCCAGTATGATGTCACACACCTAGGAGGGCAAACGCCACAGCCCCCTCCCAGATGTCTAGGGAAACTCAGTGTGTGGCATGGTGTTATCAGCCCATGGCTTCGCTTGCCTTAGCAGCCCTGCAAAAAGTCAGGTGGCAACCTTTACACCTGATTTGGTCTGATCGCTGAAGAATTGATGCTTTTGAATTATGGTGCTGGAGGAGACTCTTAAGAGTCCCATGGACTGCAAGAAGATTAAACCTCTCCATTCTGAAAGAAATCAGCCCTGAGTGCTCACTGGAAGGACAGATCCTGAAGCTGGGGCTCCAATACTTTGGCAACTTCATGAGAAGAGAAGACTCCCTGGAAAAGACCCTGATGTTGGGAAAGATGGAGGGCACAAGGAGAAGGGGACAACAGAGGACGAGATGGTTGGACAGTGTTCTCAAAGCTACTAGCATGAGTTTGACCAAACTGCGGGAGGCAGTGGAAGACAGAAGTGCCTGGCGTGCTCTGGTTCATGGGGTCACGAAGGGTCGGACACGACTAGACGACTAAACAACAACAACAACAGATTGGTTGCTTCTAGTGGTGGCTGGTGCCTATTAGCTTTGGTAAGGGAAGGCAGGGAGCAATAGCGTAGGGGTACCAGGGGAGCCGTTGCTCCAGGAGCATGGGGCACAAACCTGGTGCCCCCACAGAGATCCTTGTTGTGCCAGCCTTGCCTGGCTCCAGCATTGGGTTGGGGATCATGGAGGATGCCCTCCACCCTTTGTGTCCTGTCCCCACACAGGGTGTGAGCACCCGCTCTGCGCCGTCGGTGGCGAGAGCCAGGTGAGCACGCTTGGTGCCCACCCCAGGTGCTGGCAAATGGCGCTACGCCCCTGGCAGGGAGTTTGACAGTAGCTGGCACCAGAAAAAACGGTTGGCAGAGCCATCTGATTCTAGTTTTGTCCCCATCCTCTTCCTCCCTGCTGAGTTCTACAAGGGCAACTCTGAGGCACGGGAGGGGGGTTCTGCCACATGCAGTTCTGCCACATGCCTGGGCTGGTTGGCAGGAATTTTGCAGGCAGGTGGGATATGAAGGTTGATGGGTGCAGTGCCCCCTTTGCCCTAACATAGCAGCCTTCAGCATTTAGTTTCTTGCTGTTGACATGGGGCTGCCTCTGCAAAGTGTTCAGAAATGTCAGCATATGTTCTCTGCAAACAGGCACAAAAGTCAGGTTCTACACTTATGATCTGAAAAGTGTAGCTAAAATTCTGATGGGACCCTCTTTCAGACCACATCACACCTATTTAATAAATAATAATGATAATGATAATAATTTATTCATACCCCACCCATCTGGCTGGGTTTCCCCAGCCACTCTGGGTGGCTCCCAACAGAATATTAAAAACACGATTAGTTTCTGGGCTGAATTCAAAGTGCTGGGTTTTGAATCTTAATTTTAGTGGGGTTGGGTTGGGTTTTATGTATGTGTGTGTGTGTGTGTGTGTATATATATATATCTATCTATCTCATTTGTACATTTTCTCCAAGGAGCTCAAAGTGGTGTGCATGAATATAGTTATAATAATTGTGAGCCAGTGTGGTGTAGTGGTTAAGAGCGGTAGTCTCGTAATCTGGGGAACCGGGTTCGCGTCTCCGCTCCTCCACATGCAGCTGCTGGGTGACCTTGGGCCAGTCACACTTCTCTGACGTCTCTCAGCCCCACTCACCTCACAGAGTGTTTGTTGTGGGGGAGGAAGGGAAAGGAGAATGTTAGCTGCTTTGAGACTCCTTAAAGGGAGTGAAAGGCGGGATATCAAATCCAAACTACTACTACTACTACTACTACTACTACTATTCTTCTTCTTCTTCTTCTTCTTCTTCTTCTTCTTCTTCTTCTTCTTCTTCTTCTTTATACCCCACCCATCTGGATGGGTTTCCCCAGCCCCTCTGGGTGGCTCCCAACAGAATATTAAAAACACGATAAAACATCAAACATTAAAAACTTCCCTAAACAGGGCTGCCTTCAGATGTCTTCTGAAAGTTGGATAGTTGTTTATTTCCTTGCCATCTGAGCTAGACCAACGATAGGGGTGGAGATGCTCCTTCATGTATACTGAATATTTAGCATATTCTGCTTCCAGCTTGTTTCTGTGCCCAGTTCTTACATCGAAAGCCCTAAACCTCCGGCCCTCTAGATGTTGTTGGGGCTCCCAAACAGCATGGTTAATGGTCAGGGATGATGGGAGCTGTAGTCCAGCAATATCTGGGGGCCACAGGCTCCTCATCTCTGGCCTAAACAGCTCGGAACTTGGCTATGTAAAGAAGTCATCCACATGTTGAATTTGCTCAGTGAGACTATTCTCTGTGTCCCACCACCCTCCACTTTTGCCAATGGCACCTTCTTATGTTCTTATGCAAAAGGGGTGTAGGGGAAGAACTGAACATTGGGATGTCACGAGCCAGCACACTGAGAAGACACTTTCGTCAGCAGCTGAATAGGCAATATCCCCAGTAAGCTGGGCACTCTTCACAGAAACCCAAGGAATGCACAGTTTGCTTAGCAGATTTATTATAACACTGAGCCCCCCGTGAGCAAAATAGCTCTGCAGATATCCCTGGACAGGACTTTGGAAAATTGCAACATTTTTAAACACAGAAGGACCGAGTTAATGCTGTAGGAATGCTTCATAAATTCATACACGGCTAGGGGAGGTGTTTTAGCCATTGCAATGTAGGCAGTCAGAGAACTTAGATCCCTGCTTGCTCTTTAAGAATTTCAGTTGGCAGCAGTGAAGAAAACCTTATTCAAGAGTTTTGAGAGCTGCAGGCAGTCCTGGTGGACAATAGTGAGCTAATCTCAGTAGAAACCAATTTTGTACGCAAGAGGAGAACGTAAGAATAGCCTGCAGGATCAAGACAATGGCCAATCTACTCCAGCATCCTGTTCTCTGCTCAGTCCACTCAGTCCACCAGTCTGTCTTTACATGCAGGGTTTGAGACCCATCGGCTATCCTCACCTGCTTTAGCCAGCCTGGGGTGTGGCTGCTGTTGCTTGCTGACAGCTTCTAGGAGCCACTACATTAGGGTATGATATATATAGGATGTACATATAGGATATATAGAATAGTATAGTTAAAGATATGGTTTTCCCAGTAGTGATGTATGGAAGTGAGAGCTGGACCATAAAGAAGGCTGATTGCCAAAGAATTGATGCTTTTGAATTATGGTGCTGGAAGAGACTCTTGAGAGTCCCATGGACTGCAAGAAGATCAAACCGATCCATTCTGAAGAAAATCAGCCCTGAGTGCTCACTGGAAGGACAGATCCTGAAGCTGAGGCTCCAATACTTTGGCCACCTCATGAGAAGAGAAGACTCCCTGGAAAAGACCCTGATGATGGGAAAGATGGAGGGCACAAGGAGAAGGGGACGACAGAGGACAAGATGGTTGGGCAGTGTTCTTGAAGCTACCAGCATGAGTTTGACCAAGCTGCGGGAGGCAGTGGAAGACAGGAGTGCCTGGCGTGCTCTGGTCCATGGGGTCACGAAGAGTTGGACACGACTAAACGACTAAACAACAGCAACAACATATAGGATGTGACATAAGCACATGCTGGTACTTTGTGAAGTCTCCCTAGCCATTGGCTGAGTTAAACTATCAGCACAGAGAGTGTAGGGGACAACAGATGCTGGGAACGCTTTCTGTGACCCATAGAGGGTCAATTGTTGATGCACAACCTCTCTGCATGGCCTTTCTTGGGCCAAAGACTGGGAAAAGAACCAGAAAGGTCCAGAGAAGCCAAATTATTGATGCCCGTAGGTAGCTCTTTATTACCGCCTTTGACAGAATGCTCTCTCATAAAGATGTGAAGTTCTTAAGCATGTTATTTGCAGTCCTGGATTACACACATTGCAAACATTTGCCCAAAAGAGCCCAAAGTGCTCACAGACTAAGGCTATGCCTTAGGCTACTTCTAGACAAATTGGCTATTTACTGAAGACCTAATCCTGGACTGAAAAGACAAATTTCCTTGATAACGTGTTGTTGTTCTTAAGCAAATCTTTCCTTCAACACCCGGTATAGTACAATGCATGAAAAAGAACGCCGCATAAGAAAATCTCTGATCTCTCGGCACAGAAAGAGACAAATACTGGTTTTTTTAAAAACTCAGCAGGGCTAAACTTCAAACCGAAGTTTATTACCATGCAAGTTATACATATGAAGAGAAGCATGGGCCACAGATTGATTTTCGATTTTCTATGGGCCTTATTTTTAGACCTTCTCCTGGAGAGGGATAATCAGAGTGCACAGTAAGACAAGAGCAATTGATTAATGAGCATAGCCCCTGCTGTGTCCAAAGCTTAACTTTCAATTATGCTGCCGGCAGCCACACTTTTGCCTTACATATATAATAGCTGCAGGGGCAGAGATGGAGGAAAATATACAGAGAAAAACAGGGTGAATTAGAGAGCCTAAGAATTTTCCTTTCTGTCCTGCACCTGCCACATGCAGCCCTGTTTCTGTTCCACTGCAATTCCGCCAAAACCAATGTTACTCGCTTTTGCTGCCCCCGGTGGTGAAATGTTGTAACACATGTAATTTATTGAATTAATTATGTGCATTGCAATGCCACTATGTTATTTCACCCCATTCACTTCAATGCAAACATCAAGCAAATGGAGGGGAAGCATAACAAATTACATTATCGCTTGTGGGCTGAAAGCAGCAACCTTGTTTGAAATTGTTTTTAATATTGTTCTAATTGCGGTAACCTGCCCTGGGGCCTTAGGGTGAAGAGCAGGTAATAAACAAACATACATTTATGTCCTTCATTGGGGGAACATTGCAGAACAGCTGACAGAATGGGATGATGGCTGGGTGGTCCTGTATAAATCCAGTATTGAAGCGATGATTCTTCAATATCAACTTCGTTGGACTGGTCATGTTGTGCTGATGCCTGATTATCGTCTTCCAAAGCAACTACTCTATTCCGAACTTGAAAATGGAAAGCGTAATGCTGGTGGTCAACAAAAGAGGTTTAAAGACTCTCTCAAGATAAATCTAAAAAAATGTAGTATAAACACCAACAACTGGTAAATACTGGCCTGCGAGTGCTCCAGTTGAAGAACAGCTTTTACCAAAGGTGTCATGGGCTTTGAAGACACTCGAACTCAGGACGCAAGGGAGAAACATGCTAAGAGGAAGGCATGCTTGAGAAACCAGAGGCCTTTCTCCTGAGCATGGTCGGCCAATTGGTGTTAAAGAAGGACAGAACTTTTTTTATGTATGCAACAACAGCAGCAAGAATACTCATTGCAAAGTATTGGAAGACACAAGATTTACCCACCCGGGAAGAATGGCAGATGAAAGTGATGGACTATATGGAACTGGCGGAAATGACTGGCAGAATCCGAGACCAAGGTGAAGAGTTGGTGGAAGAAGATTGGAAAAAATTCAAAGTTTATTTACAGAAGCATTGGAAAATTAAGGAATGTTAGAAGGATGTTGGAATGAAGTAATGTGGTCTTAGCAGAAATGATATAAAGGATTAGGCAAAAATTGATTTTTTAATTGGAGAAAGATGAGAATGTAAAATTACAGTATATTAAGATAAATTATTAGGATAAAAACAAAGCTGGAAAGGATTTGCTGAAATATCTAATTGAACTAGAATACAAAAAAGGGAGGTGTGAGGAGGTCAAGGAAATAAGCAAAGGAAATAAAGTTATGTAAAGGTTTGAGCTGTTGTTTTTTTTCTAATTGTTTGTATTTTTTCTGTCTTTATTTTTTATTTTTTTCTAATTTTCTCTTTGTAATCTTTAAAATTTGAATAAATATTATTTTTTAAAAAAGAAAAAAAAAAGAGGAAGGCATGCTTGGCAAACCCTCACCATGATCAACACCCACCCGAAAACCAATGTCCCCACTGTGGAAGGACGTGTGGATCCAGAATTGGCTTCCACAGTCATTTATGAACTCACTGTTAAAACCGTTTTTATGGAAGACAATCTTACTCGGCTACGAGGGATCACCAAAGAAGAAGATAAATGCAGCACAAATGCACTGTTAATGCATCAGTGACATGCTACAGAATACACCCATGATAAAACAGCAGCTTGAAGATGTCTACAGTCTAGCAACATCTGGAGGGCTTCATTTTGAGCTAAAAAGCCCATCCTGCTTCTTTTAAACAGTGCTGAGACAGCTACTAAAACATTCCAGGCCTGCTTTTTAAGTTCAGCTCATGGTCTCGCATTCCCTCTTTTGTTTTCTGCCAGAGCTAGAAAGAAGTCAGTTAAGGGAGACATCTTTTAAATCGCGAAAGGTTATAGCTCAAGCTTTGGCATATGAAACATAACCCCTCCACAAGCTTACCCACCTCTATTGCCAACTTCCGGATAAAGATAAGTTATATCCCGGCCGCCGCGATCTCGACACCAAATGCGCCTTGTGAACATCTCTTGTCTTTCCGGAAAGATGGAAGGCAGTGGAATTAAGGGAACAAGGAGTTGTGGATTTGAAGTATCAAGTTTGTAAAAGCAACGCAAACCCATCTTGGTTTTAGATCGCACGACTCTGCCTCAAGGGTGGGGAAAGAGGGTTTTAGTGCTTAGCAGGCGAAGCTACAGAATGAGGCTGCCTCTGTTTCCTTACCTTAAATTATTGTGATTTTTTGAACAATACATTTCACCAGGAATGTCCCACAGAGCTGCAAAGTCTTGCCTTAGGGCAGGTTACCTCACTTCCTAATCCCTAAGCTATACCTGCTGCTCGTTTCAACTCATTTGCAGTTTTTTTTTTTAAAAAAAAGCTTCAGGATCTGTTTGAAAAGTCCAGGAAGGGCTTTGTATCAGAGGTTGAAGAAGCCAAAGGTTGTTTTGTTCTGCGTTGTAAGGCTCTCCTGCAACCTGCTGTGCCTATATCTGAAATCTTATTCTGAATCTGGGGCTCCTTAACACCTTACAGATAATTGATTTCTTTCTGTCCTTTTTGGTGTACACTAAAAAACGTATACAGGCATGAGGAATAGGATCTGGCTGGTGGGCCAGACCCCTATCTCCCCCTCCTGCCTGTAGGCCAAATTTGAAAGTTGGGCAGGGCTGCACACCTGTCAATCACTGTATGTCACAATGAAATTGGGTGGTGTGGAACCCTGAAGCCCCAACAACCAGCTGGCTGGTAGGACTTCAAGGCACAGCACAGGGCTTTTTTTTTTTTTTTTGCAAGGTGCTTTGAAGTGCTGATGGATCAGCTGATTGCCGGGACTTCAAAGCACCTACTTGCAAGCCTGCACTTTGAAGTCCAGTCATCAGTTGGTCCTTAGAACTTTGAAGTGATGTGCAAGGCTCTTTGGATGGGATTTCCAAAAGAGACCTATGTTGTCCTTTGAAGCCTTAACAATTAGCTGATCACCAGCGCATCAAAAGCGCTTCGGGCTTCTGAATGCTGATGATCAGCTGATCGTCGGTAGTTCCTACGCAAGATGTGCTGCCACTTTTGATGCCCAACCAAACAGTTGAACTATTGGACTTCAGAAGCGTTGCATGGGGCCTTTCAGTGTATTTCAGCCATCTAATGCTCAAAAGTCTCTCACACACAGCACAGGGCATTCCAGTCCTGTCATGGGTTAATGCCAACTGGGCATCCCCAAGCGGTGGCACCATCAACAAGGCCTCACCTGATGATTGTGCGGCCCAAGTTGGTTGAAATTGGGTTGACAACTGTGGTAAAGGGGCTTTTACAGAAGAGGATATTCAAAAATTGTAGCCTCCTGACAGAGCGGCATGGCCAATTCCACTACCTAATTCAATTAAATTGTAGACCAGGCCTAAGCCATTTGCAGATATTTAAAGTGTGTAGCCAATACCAAATAGTATGAGAAACAGCCCTACTAGAAAAATTAACCAATAAACTGAAACTGACACGGGGACAAACAGAAGACGCCTTTACCCCGGTATGGCTCCCCTTTATCACATACACAGCCCAACAAGACAATGACAATAATCCACCAACAGCATACAAATCAATATAGCTAACCTGATCCAAAACACCCACCCACCCAACTCACACACAAAAACAAAGATCACCACAGCCAACCACAAACAAACAACCACACCCTAGGCCAACCCCAACCTCTCTCACCACCAAAGGAAAACAAGTGAACAGCAGAGAACCTGCACGAGCAACACTGACACCAAACCCTACATACATTAAGCAAAATAGAAACATCGCCACCCGACCCCACCTCCACCCTCACCCATCTTCCCCCTAATGTCTCAACAAATGAAACGGATTTATAAAAATGTTACATGGAAAAAATACGAGAGACATTACACATACTTCTGTAAAACAAGAAAATCTTTAATAATAATTTAAAAAGTGTGTAAAGTTTGTAAAGTTCCCCTTGCCTGGTCGCCTGTAGATTACTTTTCCCCTCACCGCAGGTGACCAGGTGCATTCAGACATTTGCATCATCCCCATCATATGGTACAATGAAATGCAACATCTGTCTAGAAACACAGTGTAGATGAGGAAACACGAGGTGTATAGAGTGAGTCCAGGGCAAGGAAATGTTGTGGATTGCACCTCTAAGCACTGCTTTCGGGCTATTACACAAAGCTCTGGAAATCAGCCAAACATGAGCATTATTGAACAGTATTTAAGAAAGAAACCATTCTTCGGATTAAAAGGCTTGCAAGCTGTCTACCCTGGTTCTTGCAGAAGAAAAAAATTAGAATCTCATGGCATTGTCAAATCAAAACATTTCACAGCTCCCCTCTGGAGATTGCTTCCTCCCTCCTTTCCTTCCTTCCTTCCTTTTTACAATCATGTTAACATTTTAAAAAGCATCTCTTGATCTCTTACATGTCTGCAGAGAGCTGCAATGACATTACAAACTGGCACAAATCTCCCTCCCTCCTACTCCCCCCCCCATTTTATTATTATTATTTTTTTTTGGTGTCTTTAAGGACTCACAAAACCCCCTTTGCTTTGTGATGGTGGGCAGAAAGTGAAGGAAGAAAACTCGGGTGATAGCTCAGCGGCAGAACATCCACTTTGGAGGCCAAAGTTCCAGGGTTTAACCCTCTTTTAAGTTGTCAAATGGGACGCAGGTGGCGCTGTGGGTTAAAGCCTCAGCGCCTAGGACTTGCCGATCGAAAGGTCGGCGGTTCAAATCCCTGCGGCGGGGTGCGCTCCCGCTGCTCGGTCCCAGCGCCTGCCAACCTAGCAGTTCGAAAGCACCTTCGGGTGCAAGTAGATAAATAGGGACCGCTTACCAGCGGGAAGGTAAACGGCGTTTCCGTGTGCGGCTCTGGCTCGCCAGAGCAGCGATGTCACGCTGGCCACGTGACCCGGAAGTGTCTCCGGACAGCGCTGGCCCCTGGCCTCTTAAGTGAGATGGGCGCACAACCCCAGAGTCTGTCAAGACTGGCCCGTACGGGCAGGGGTACCTTTACCTTTACCTTTAAGTTGTCAAATAAGCCTAAATTGATCCATGTCGTATGTTGTGGGTTGCATCCAAATAATCAGCTGGCAATCTGGATCTGGGTTGTTGTTGACATCTGTCTGTCTCGAGACAATGGAGTGTGCCCCCGGGGTGAAGTCAAACCGCTGCATTAGCAGCACCAAAGTAGCTTCCCTGGGGCGCATGACAGGGCTGTGTGTATGGAGGTCTTGGGCTGCCTAGATGACAAGGTCCCGCTCTCAGCTTCGCTGATGTGGTCCAAAGGAAAGGGGAGCAAAACGTTTGCACCAGGCTTGGCTGCAGGAGTTGCTGGAAGGAGACGTACAAGGTGAAATCCAACCGTCTTAGGGACTCCACTCCAGATCTATGCATTCTGTGAACCGCCCTGAGACCCCCGGGGTATAAATTCAATAAACAATAACTGAGCCTTTTCTTCTCCCAAAGATTCCCCGCAAGGCAATGGAGGTTTAGGACCAGACTTTTCCCTTTTCCTAGACTGGCTACTTTCCCAGGTGGACGATCTGCATATGCCCCTTACTTCCCTCTACAGCACATACAGTGGTACCTCGGGTTAAGAACTTAATTTGTTCCGGAGGTCTGTTCTTAACCTGAAACTGTTCTTAACCTGAAGCACCACTTTAGCTAATGGGGCCTCCTGCTGCCACCAATGCGCAATTTCTGTTCTCATCCTGAAGCAAAATTCTTAACCCAACGTACTATTTCTGGGTTAGTGGAGTCTGTAACCTGAAGCGTCTGTAACCCGAGGTACCACTGTTTAGAGAACACCATCTTGACCATTGGATCCCCTATTGGTCTCGCCCGCTCAATCCACCGGAGCCTATCTAATTACAATATGCAGAGTTGGCCAAAGAGTTGGCCAGCTATCCATTAGTGCTCCATACAGTGGCTACTTGGGAAGCTCTGGCCTGTAGGGCCCCCTGCCCTACACCTCATGTCATATATGGCACCAGGTGTGGGGCACATAAAGACCTGGCACAGAGGAAAGGGGTCTGCAGGCTGCACAGCCCCTTGCAAAGAACTCCACAAGGCTGGGCAATCAGCTTGTGGAGGGCTTTTTAATGGGCTCTGCTACACCTGTCCGTCCGCTGGTTGCCGGGTCTTAAGTCACCCCTTACAAAGTATCCCACAAGGTCTTCTAAAGTTATTTGCAAGCGGTGCATTTGATTTCAAAGTGGGTGGGCAGAAATGGCCATGTGACATCATGATGCAGTGAGGTGATTGATATGTGGGCAACCCTGCCCACCTATTAAACCTGGCGCACAGGGGTGTGTGATTTTATTTATACCCCACCCTCCCTGGCCAGAGCCGGGCTCAGGGCAGCTAACACCAATAAAATCACAGTAAAAACATAATAGGGGGGAAAGACGGGGAGGGGGAACAATTTTAAAATACAGGTTAAAATGCAATTTAAAATGCAGCCTCATTTTAAAATCAAGACCATAGGGGGAGGGAAACATAAGGGGCAGACCTAGTCCAAACCAAAGGCCAGGCGGAACACCTCTGTCTTGCAGGCCCTGCGGAAAGACGTCAGGTCCCACAGGGCCCTAGTCTCTTGTGACAGAGCATTCCACCAAGTCGGGGCCAGGACTGAAAAGGCCCTGGCCCTAGCTGAAACCAATCTAACCTTCTTGAGGCTCGGGACCTCCAAAGTGTTGTCATTTGTGGACCTTAAGGTCCTCTGCGGGGCATACCAGGAGAGGCGGTCCAGGATATGGATAAGGATCCAGCCTGCCATTCAGATCCAGTTCCCCACCACTGCAATAGCCCATCCCAGTATATCATGTCGATGCTCCTTTCTCCCCACTAGAGCATGAGAGAGAGGGAGGGAGAGAGAAAGAGAGGTCCCCCACTAAAAAAACGGTGGTAAATATGTGGAGAAAATTCTGTGTGGCCTTCTGCCCTGCGAGGGCAGCTGGACAAGGCTCTGACATTTCCGACTGCAGTCGCTGTCACGCAGAGGCGGAGGAACCTGATTGGGCGCCTGGGGCAGCACACCCAGGGGTGGGGTGAGCCACCCATAGGGGTTCAGGCGAGGGGGAGGCACACCGTGGGGCCTTCGGAGTCTGCCTGCCTCCTCCCACTCGGCCGCCCCACAACTGAGGGGAGGCAGCAGGCGGACTGTTTGGGCAGGGCAGAGCCTGAGTGCGCCCAAGCCACCGCGTGTCTCCCAGGATAGACGTGTGGCTCGGGCGCACTGCAGGCCCTGTGGTGAGTGCCGCCCGCCATTTTGTCAACCCCCCTCAGGGTGACACCCGGGGTGGCCAACACCCACCGCAAACCCTTCCTTCGCCCCTGCTGTCACATTTCCAAGGCCCCTTTCCTTCTTGAGGTGAAATTGTGATTTGCTCTCAGCGAAACTTTCTCTGCTTGATGTTCTCAGAACTGTGCCTTAAATAATAATAATTTTTTTTATTTATGTCCCACTCTCCCCAGCCGAAGCCAGGCTCAGAGCGGCTAACAACAATAAAATGATGCACATTCTAAAATCATTTCATTATAAAATTAATTCAAATCAGATTAATGGCAACCATTGGGCTAGAGTTCTGTGAGGATTGCCAAAGGAGGGGGTCAGGCTGTGCCCTGGCCAAAGGCCTGGTGGAACAGCTCTGTCTTGCAGGCCCTGCAGAAAGATGTCAAGTCCCCCAGGGCCCTAGCCTCTTGTGACAGAACGTTCCACCAGATTGGGGCCACGGCCGAAAAAGCCCTGGCTCTGGTTGAGGCCAGCCTAACCTCTCTGTGGCCTGGGACCTTCAAGATGTTTTTGTTTGAAGACCGTGTGTGTGCATTTTAGCGTGTGTCTGATCGTTGTTCCCAGGGGAAAAAAAGAAAGGATGTTAAGTCACTCAATCTCTACACCATTGCTAGAACGCACATAACTGTTGGGGCCTCCCGTCTGTTTGGGGTCCCAGAGCCTTTCCCAAGGGGCCAAGCGTCCTCTCTAGTTGCAGACACCATTCAAGCAGCCGATATTTTAATAGCAGCTCACCATTCTGTCCCCGGGTTCCTCCCTGCCCTCTCCATCCCACCCTGCCTTTATAAATACTGAAAAGATGAAATCAACTTAAGTGTGGAGATGCATCTCTCCTGTGGCTTTTGCAATTATCGTCTTCCTCCAAGCTATATAAATCGCACACATTTAATATATTGTTATCTCCAGTCTGTTTACACTAATTTTCATTTATACAATACATCTAGTATAACAGAGGCAGAGCCAATTTCTTTCTCTCTCCCTCTCTCTCTTTGGCTTTCTTTTCTTCCCCCCTTTTTGGGGGTTTTGTATGAAAGCCTTCAGGGAAGCTTGTAGCTTTTGATCGTTCTCTACTTTGATGTAAGCAAATGTTTTAAGTTCTGCTCCAGCGGAATGTTTCCAGCGCATATTCATTAATGATGCAAGTTCTCTTGCCTTTTGCTGGCTAGACTATTTATACTTCATTCTCTGTGTGTTTTATCTTGTAGTCATGAAGGCAAAAAAAAAGCAAGCAAGGAAAGACAAACCACCACAGCTCTTCCTTTGTCCGATCTTATCCAATCAAGTGGTGGGGTTGTTTTTTTTTTGGGGGGGGGGGTTTGCATTTACTAACTGCTAGAGATGTGTGAAACTATCAGTTTCTGTTTCATTCTTCCAATTTCGAATTTGGTTCTCCACATTTTCACGTCAGTTAGTGATTTATTTCCTTCAAAAATTCCCCATGAAAATTCACCAGCATTTGGGTGTGAATTTCTAAAATAGAGATCTCTTAATGCATTTTTACTTAATTTTTGCAAGGAAACTCCCTAATCATAATGTTATTTTCACCAATATATGCATATCATGCACACAACACTCTTGTAAATACACTTTTCCACACATTACGTGGCTAGACAATTGAAACGCAAAATTCAGAGCAGCGCAGATTTTGAAGGGCAGCTGTGTTTCAATTCACATGCTGTTTTACAAAGTTCCAAACAGATAAGATTTGTCTTTAAATGTGGAGTGAACTGAATCCTGCCCCCTCATCCCTTCTAGCTTAAATCAACTAGGAATTGCAGACTAGAAACACTGTGTACTCTATCAGTGCCGAAAGGACTTCAGACCAACAACAATGAACTCTTGCTGATTAACTAAGATGAGCCACTGGATTAACAGTTCAGCCTTGCCAGAGATGGTTCATTTTATTCTGCAAATATTCTTCTCTGGCCACCTCTTGCATATCAGTAAAGGTAAAAGGACCCCTGGATGGTTAAGTCCCATCAAATTCTCATCTCTGCTTTCAGGCTGAGGGAGCCGGAGTTTGTCCACAGACAGCTCTTCTGGGTCATGTGGCCAGCAGGACTAAACCGCTTCTGGTGCACAGAGGACCAGAATGAGTGTCAGAGCGAATGGAAACACCATTAACCTTCCTGCCGCAGTGGTACCTATTTATCTAATAAACTACTAGGTTGGCAGGAACTGGGGGAAAACAATGGGAGCTTACCCTGTCTTGCATATCACACCCTCCTTATACAGGGCGAATCCTTTAAAAGAGGCCCTGTGGATACAGAATAAACATGTTCCACGGGGCCTCTTTTAAAAGACTCACCCTGTATATGTATCTTTCTGTCTATGCACCTCTGATGTATGTTGTGCTGTGTGGTCCACACAAAGATTTAATGCAGACTCATCTCACTACATAGAATCTCTTACAGTGGTGCCCCGCAAGACGAATGCCTCGCAAGACGAAAAACCCGCTAGACGAAAGGGTTTTCCGTTTTGGAGGCGCTTCGCAAAACGAATTTCCCTATGGGCTTGCTTCGCAAGACGAAAATGTCTTGGGAGTTCCTGCGGGTTTTCCCCCCTTCCCCCCCTTTTCCTAAGCCCCTAAGCTGCTTATCAGCTGATCCGCTGATAAGCCGCTTAACAGCTGATCGCTAAAAGCCGCTAAACCACTAATAGCGCTAATCCGCTAAGCTGTCAATGGGCTTGCTTCGCAAGACAAAGAAACCGCTATACGAAGAGCCTCACAGAACGGATTAATTTCGTCCTGCGAGGCACCACTGTATTTTTAAACGAGATTTTTGTGCCGATCACATTTCTATCTATCGAAATAGACTTCTGCCCTTTGGTATGCCAAACCACCCATTCAGACTCCTTCCTTGCCCTCGCTGGGCATCCGTTAGTCTTGGGGGGACAATGGAGGGCAAGGCACAAACCAATGGCTTCCAAGTTACAAGAAAGGAGATTCCGACTCCACATCAGGAAGAACTCTCTGATAGTAAGAGCTGTTTGACAGTGGAACGGTCTCCCTCGGGACGTGGTGGACTCTCCTTCCTTGAAGGTTTTTGAGCAGAGGTTGGATGGTCATCTGTCGTGGATGCTTTAGTGAAGATTCCTGCATTGTAGAGGTTGGACTATAGGACCCTTGGGCTCCCTTCCAACTCTATATAACAACAACAACAACAACAACAATTTATTATTTATACCCCGCCCATCTGGCTGAGTTTCCCCAGCCACTCTGGGAGGCTTCCAACGAAATATTAAAATACAACAGTCTATTAATTAAAAGCTTCCCCAAACAGGGCTGCCTTCAGATGTCTTCTAAAAGTCTGGTAGTTGTTTTTCTCTTTGACATCTGAAGGGAGGACGTTCCACAGGGCGGGCGCCACTACCGAGAAGGCCCTCTGCCTGGTTCCCTGTAACTTGGCTTCTCACAGTGAGGGAACTGCCAGAAGGCCCCTGGCACTGGACCTCAGTGTCCGGGCAGAATGATGGGGGTTGAGATGCTCCTTCAGGTATATTGGACTGAGGCCATTTAGGGCTTTCAAGGTCAGCACCGACACTTTGAATTGTGCTTGTATGTCTTTCAAGACCGGTGTTCTCTGGTCTCGGTGGCCGCTCCCAGTCACCAGTCTAGCTGCCACATTCTGGATTAGTTGTAGTTTCCAGGTCACCTTCAAAGGTAGCCCCACACAGAGCGCATTGCAGTAGTCCAAGCATGAGATAACTAGAGCATGCACCACCCTGGGGAGGGGAGACAGTCTGTGGGCAGGTAGGGTCTCAGCCTGTGTACCAGATGAAGCCAACAGCTGCCCTGGACACAGAATTGACCTGTGCCTCCATGGACAGCTGTAAGTCCAAAATGACTCCCAGGCTGTGTACCTGGTCCTTCAGGGGCACAGTTACCAGGGCGTCCCCCACATCTGCCCACCTCCTGTCCCCCCAATCCTGTCTTGACAGGATTCAATTTCAATCTGTTAGCTGCCATCCATCCTCCAACCACCTCCACTCACACAGGACCTTCACCGCCTTCACTAGTTCTGATTCTTTGATTCTATACAGAGAAATCTCTGGCCTCTGTGGCTGGAATGTAGCATGTTGTTCAAAGGTAAGAGTCACACCTGTGGCTCCGACCACTTCCCCCCTGCCCATGTGGCACCCCAAAAGTTGCCTGTGAGGTAATGTGCCACTTGGGGTGAAAAGGGACCCCCTGCCTGGTGTAAAAGGATTAAAAGCTTCAAGTTATTAGTCTTTTGAGGTACTGCAAGACTTTCCCCTGTTCTTTTATCTTTCTGCGAGCTTCAGGAATTTGCATTGTTAGCTGCAGCCAGGGCTGATACAGTGAGATACGGAAGACACACAGGAACTACCATAACGAAGGCCGGATAATTACACTCTTAGCAAGCAAAAAGAGGAGGAAAGATTAAAGGAAGAGATATGCAGATACATGAAGGTGAAAGCAAAGCTGATCTCAATCAGATCTAATGGCCTCCTGACCACCTTGCTGATTAAAACAGATATAGGCAGAAACAAATATATAGTTATATATATAGGCAGGAATCTAAAACCGAGAAAGTTCAGGGGTGGCGGTGGCTGGGGAGAGAGGGTTGCAGAGGGTGGAAGGGCTGAAAAATGCAGCTGGGAAACTGGAACTGCGGGAGGAACACAAAGATTCGGTTTGACTCGAAAGCTAAACAAACAAATCCTCTGATCACCGAAGTAGCAAATAAGGCGGAACACAATGGAGACCCTCCAACTCAAACAATGGGAAAGCTTGGGAATAGGTTTTGCCCTGACATAAGGGGGTCGGCTTTAACCCCTCGCGGTCAACAGGAGTTGTATTCCCACCAGCCAGTGACTGGTTTAGAAGTTTGCTCTCCTTTTGTACAGCTTCCATGGGACCCCCTCGCATCAACTTGAAGGGTAGCTGTATTGGTTTAAGGCAGTCTTTGTTTGCTTGGCGCTTTCCAGAAGTTTGGGACTACAACTCCCATCAGCCCCAGCCGGCTTGAGCAGGGAGGGGGTTGCAGGTCTGATCCAAGCTCTCTTGGAGGAAACTGATTTTCTAGATTCATTTCGACCGGGTTTAGGCCCGGTTGAAGACATGGGGAGATATCATTGTGAAGCGGCTGTCTGAGCTGTGGAGAGGTGGCACCACTTTGCCATGGTTCTGATTATACTTAGAATAATAGAGAATCGTGGAGTTGTAGAGTCAGAAGGGACCCTGAGGATTGTATGGTCCGACCCCCTGCAATGCAGGAATACGCAGCTGTCCCATGCAGGGATCGAACCGGCAGCCTTGGTGTTATCAGTACTGCACTCTAACCAACTGAGCTATAAGGCCACACTTCCAGAGGATGGTTCTTGGGGGATACAGGCAGCTCCCCATTTAAGTTCCAAGGCACCACACGTTTAAGTGAAATTGTGTATATTTGAAATGTCCTGGGAAAAGCCCGCAAAGCCCTGCCCCACCCCTTTTGGTGATGTTTCCGGATCACTTCCGGGTTTGGCGTGATATGCACATGCGCAGTTGTGCAGGTATCAGATGTGCCTAAAATGGTCACTGCCTGTATTGTTTGGCCCCGTGGAGTGTGGGGTTCTGCAGGACTCAGTTTCATACTCCCTGGCTGTTCAACATCTGATGGAACCACTAAGAGCTTCAGGGTACATTGTCGGCAATATCCAGATTTCTACTTCTCCTTTGCATCTGCAGGTGTGGCAGTGGATTGATGGACTGATGTCTTGCCTTTATAATGGACTGGACAAGAGCAAATAAACTGAAGCTCAACCCAGAAAAGACAGAGGGACTTACTAGTGTGTGGCTCCCTAGACTGGGTGAGGTGGGTGTGCCCTGCTCTGAATGGGGTTCACTTCCTCCAAAGGAGCAGATGTGTACGTTGGGGGCACTTCTGGAGCCAGTGTGGTGTAGCGGTTAAGAGCAGTGGACTCGTAATCTGGCGAATCGGGTTTGCTTCCCCGCTCCTCCACATGCAGCTGCTGGGTGACCTTGGGCTAGTCACACTTCTCTGAAGTCTCTCAGCCTCACTCACCTCACAGAGTGTTTGTTGTGGGAGAGGAAGGGAAGGAGATTGTTGGCCACTTTGAGACTCCTTTGGGTAGTGATAAAACGGGATATCAAATCCTAACTCTTCTTCTTCTTCTATTACTGTCCCTGAGGCTCAAGTGGTTTCAGTGACACAGAGTGCCTTACACCAGCTATGGCCAATGGACCAGCTGTGCACCTATCTGGACAAGTAAAACCCACTGAAATTAAAGGAGATGACTCACTCAGGTCCATAGATTTTCAAGTCACTCCACTCTGAGTATAACTTAGTTGCACAGAGTGTTTCGGGTTTTTTCCCCCTCCCATGGAAGAGTAACATTTTTTTGATCACATGACCCTGCTGAAGGTATGAACTGCTGCTGTGGTTGGGTTTGCATCATGACTGATTATTTTCCTGTTCTCTCTTTAAAAAAATAAAAATCACAATAATGCACATTGTAATAAGGAAAGTGTGTCACAAGGGGGAATAATCACGCCTTGACATTTATTTTAATTCACTATTTCTGCCTGAGATTCTGCTTGCTATACCACTTTCAAACCTTCATCCTGATAAAATGTCAACCCCATTAACACGCAAAACGCATCTCCCAGAGTGGCAACATTATTTTCTAAACTCTGCTTTACGCATCGCAAAGAAACAAGACAGGAGAGGGAGGGGACTAAGCAGACAGCAGCAGCGCTAGGGCTGTAATCTTCTCGTTCGAAGATTTGCTGTTTAGACATGTATTTCTTGCATTTATATCTCGCCTTTTCCTCCAAGGAGCTCCACGCGGCATACGTGGTTCTCTCCCCCTTCTCATTTAAGCCCCACAACAACCCTGCGAAGTAGGTTAGGCTGAGAGGCAGGGTCTGGCCCAAGGTCACCCAGCCAGTTTCATGGCCTAGTGGGCATTTGAACCCTGGCCTCCTGGCTCCTAGTCCAACACACTGTGGCAATCACACAGGGTCCCCGGACGTTTCACCAACTAATGATCCCTGTGCCACCACTTTATTTCTCGCTGCCACCACCCAGGCCCTACCTGGTAGAATACTGAGTCCAGTCAGGGTTAAACTGGAACATAAACTTCTGTTTATTCATTGCAGTTTAACAAGCGTGTGGTTTCATAAACGGTATGGGTCAATTACAATCATGGGGTGCCTATCCAGACCTATAACTTCCGCTACCTCCTCTCACTCACTAAACCACCTCTCAGATATTTACTTGTCTTCCTAGCTCCTAACTGTTCCTGACTCAGCTTATTTCGCGACACTAACTCAACCTACCCACAGAGTCTATCCCAATTCACTACCACTCCAACCAACCACCCAACTCCCAATGAACTCCTCCCTTTGCTGGTTTTATAGTCCCTCTGACTCCACCCCCCGGGTTCTGATTGGGTAACTTGCTTAACTATTTCACCTCCAGCACTGTCATATGTTAATGCCACATACACTAACCACTGTCTGTAGCAGAATCACAAGGCCCACCCTTCAGAGATCTCCCAAGCAGAACCAAATGCAAAATAGCAGTTCAAGAGTAGAGATATACATCTGAGAAGATGCACAGCCCTGGCAGACGAAATTAATGGACTATGCAGAATTAGATAAGATGGCAGGAAGGATCCGAAACCTGCGGGATCAGAGATTCTCAGAGGACTGGAGTAAATATTTGAATTATTTGAAAAGCAATTGTAATAAACAGATTACGCTAGTAGGACTCCAAGAAGTTCTGTAAGGGGGATTATGTGAAGTATTGCAGAGAAGATTATGAAGAGAGTTATTAGTTAAGGATAATTAAAAGTAATAGAGAAATTAAGAAATGTAGATTAAGTGAAAAAGATTGGAAAATCTTCAGATGCGGTTGATGGAAGTCCAGAATGTTGTATAAGATAAGAAAGTATATTATATGATTTTTGGAAATTATTTGTAAAAATCTATATATATATATATAGAGAGAGAGAGAAGATGCATAGCCCAGGAATTTTGCTTCCAGTCCCAGAAACTCAGCTCACAGCCCTGTTTCTGGAAAGAAAAAACCCAAAACTCTTAGGGTTCCTCCATGCCCCCACCTCATCCAAAATAACTATAGAATCCTTTATTATAGAGGTGGAAGGGACCCCAGGGTCATATAGTCCAACCCCCTGCAGTGCCAGAATCTCACACATGACTAACAGATGGCCATCCAATCTCTGCTTGAAAACCTCCAAGGAAGGAGACTCCAACACCTCTTGAGGGAGACCGTTCCACTTGTCAAACAGCTCTTACTATCAGAAGTTCTTCCTGATGTTGAGCCGGAATCTCATCTCTTGTAACTTGAAGCCCATGCAGGAATTGACCAGTGACAGGGTCTTTTTTGGTTGTGGCACCCCAGATTATTGGGGGAGCGTGGGGGGGGGGAAATCAGATGCAAAGCTAAAACACACAGCATGTTCAATCTTCAAAGGAGTGAGCAAAGAAATGTGAGGGTGATAAATGCTCTTTCATTGCATTCCGCCCCCCACAAAATACATTAATTCCTTTCTGCAGCCACAAACCTTGCAAATCCTATACTTTTCCAAAGTGCAAAGTCAACATCTGTTCATCAACATTTGTCACCAAAATCAAGCCACACGACAGATGAAGCACTTTTCATTTTGTGTCAAGCCGTTTGTCCACTTTGCCCAGGACTATTTGCATCTAGCTATAGCTCCCCAAGGTCACAGCGACCTTTCCAACCCTACTATGTGAGATCCAAGAAGAAGAAGAGGAGACCTGGAGATGCCTAGGATTGAATTTATGACCTTCAGGGTGCAAAGCTCGAATTGACCACTGGCCTATAGCCTCTCCCAGGAAAGAACAGAGGAAGCTACCTTATTGTGAGTCAGATCATTGATTCCCTTTATTCTCTACAACAGGGGTAGCCGACCTGCTACCCTCCAGATCATGTTGGACCACAACTCCCACCAGCCCCAGCTAGAATGACCAAGGTGAGGGATGATGGAAACTATGCTCCAACCACATCTCAAAGGCACAACGTTGGCAGCTGCTAGTCGACACTTCCTGGCAACAGGTCTCCAGGGTTTCAGGAGCATGGAGATGCCAGGATTGAACCTGGAACCTTCTGCACGCAAAGCAGATGCTCTAACCACTGAGCTACAGCCCTTCCCTGTCCACCCACTGATGTGGAAAGTCAAGATATAATTAGGGATAGATGGATCAGTTTCTGGTCAGCGTCTCCTCTGAATTCACAAGTCCATTCTGTGCCATTTCTGTATTAATCTGCATTTTTAAAACAACAACAACAACAACTCTGCATTGAAGCCCACATCCAAATACTTTGCTGCAAGTTTTTTCTTACAGAATTGGAATTTCTGAACGTCTTTTTTAAAACACAAAATTCAAAGACATGCATCTTTTTGACACTCTTTCTGAGCCAAGCACAGCACCACGACACTCAGGAGAACGTGAAATCCAAAGGACATCGACATTCTGACATCCACATGTTAATACATGGTATGTGGGTCAGGATTGCTTCCTATCAGAATTTGCAAAGCCCCCCTGGAGACAACCCTACCCATCGGTTCAAACGTAACCCAAATCTGATGAACTGCCATAGTTTTTATAGCCAGTGATCCCGTATAAAGTTACGCTCTTAAAAATATACGGTCGGCTGTTAGGTAGCGTCAATTCCATGCAGTCCCAACAACTGATACGCAAAGTCAGTTAGTGTTTTAGCAACTAAGGTATCATAGGAAAGCAAATTGAAATAAATGTGGGTTTTATTTATTTTATTTTTTAAAAAAACCAGCGCTTACCTCTTTTAGATGCCTCCCCCTGCCTTCTGCCAACCTAAAATAGTGGCTCCAAATCCTTCACAAGGAATGTTAGGCTGCTCCATCTACATTTCAGAGCTGTTCAATCATCTGCTTTTAGGTTGAGCCATTTACCAGACATCATTGTTATCTCCCCCCCCCCCCGGGGTGGAAAACTAAAACCAAAAATCCGACAAGGTACCAGGGCCTTAACAACCTTGGTGAACAGAATCCGGGCGGAGAAGAGGCAAAGAACAACAAGGATGCAACTTCAGTGAACAAGTCAAAGTCAGCCGTTGGGTTTCCTTTTCTAAGGCAAAGAGCTCTTTGCTAACCTCGTTGAACCGCTCGGCTTCTGCAGACCAGGAAAACTCTGGCAAGCGGTCGGCTTGAATGGAATGCAAAGGCATGCTCCCAGGGACCGGCCTTTGCCTCGCCAGCCTTTCATTATTTACACTTTTCTATCTGAATGCTTTAGAAAAGGGCTTTAGAAAAGACACTCCCCCATTGTCGGGGGGCCCCCTCCCTCTCCTTCGACAGGAACTTGTTGTGTTGTCGAGGTTCCTCTCATTTAAAGCTGAAGGGAGGGAGAAGCCATCCTCAATGGCATTGCCAGGTGCTGGGAGAAGAGGAGGGAGACAGGAGATCTCTTTCAGGCCCAGAAGCTTTGAAATCTCCCCATCTTTGTCCTCCGTGCTTTTCAGCAAGCTGGCTCTTTAGGAGCCGTCGCACCTTAATTCAGATTTCGCTCCCCCTCTTCGCCCCTGATTGAAGGTATTAAAAGAAGCAGGGGAAAGAAAGAAAAAGCAGCATGGAAAAAATTGAGCAGAAGGTGGGTGGGAGAGGGAAGGCACAATCCGGTGGCGAAAGAGAGGGAAGTTCGTACCACAAAATGAAAACCAACAGGCGGCCAGCGCATTTTAAAGATTCTGAAATCTTCCCATGGGGTAATTCAAAGAGAGATTCCCTTTCACTGGCAGAGTTCTCCCTCTGGCTTTCGATGATCCCCGAGGAAGATTTTTAAACCAAAATGTATTGTGTGGCGATTCCCGCCTCCCACCAGTTAGAATAAATGAAGACACAGGACACCGTTATTTTAGGTTAATGGGCAAAAAATGGCCACAACTTTATTGGTTACAGGTAAGAGGCATTAGGCTTTAGGCATTGGTCCTATCAGACTATCCGGCATGAGAACCAGAAAGGGTTAACACCAACAGGGGGAGCCCCCGAGATGCACATCCCTAGGCACTCCCCGAGGGGTCACCGCTCGGGGGCGCGCTTTAGGCCCTGGCCTCCATAGGTTTCGGATGAGGCAACGCCCCCCCCCCCAGAATCCTTTATCGGACTACCCTTAAATATTTGGGGGAGGTGATGGCGCTCCCTCCCTAACTCATCTGCATAATAATACCCCCTACCAATGCCTAACCACCAAACCAAGGACGTTGTGACAATTTGCTACGAGGTAGGTGAAAAAACCAAATGGCGTTGTTTTTTTATTGCCAATTTGCCAAATGGAAAAATTCCTGCCTTACGGCAACCAACCAAAATCCATAGCAAGGTCAGAGGGAATACCTAGAGGGTGGGTGGGTGGGAAACCGCAGCTGCTGCGAGGACAAAAAGGGGAGATCCCGGGGCCGTGCCGACCTTAAGTGACCCAGCCACGCCCCCTGGGCCAGCCGATTAGCTAGCCCTGGGGCTGACACGGCCCGAGGATTCCCCAGGTCGCGCGGGGCTGAAGCCAGCCCCACACAGTTGTTGGGGGCGTGAGCCCGCAACTCCCCCCTCCTTATGTCGGGAGTGGCTTTGCGTTCCGAAGGGTGTTTGCCGCTTTTGGAAGGTAGCATTCTTCTACGCCTCTTTGTAGAAGCCTTGCCTCTTCGTCACCTCGACTTTGATGCCATTTTCAAAACAAAGCTCTCCATGTGGGTGCCTGAATTCGGACGCTCAAAGCCTGGGGTGGCCGGAACCTGGTTTCCTCTAGCTGTTGCTGGACTACAACTCCCATCAACCCTAAGCACTGGCTTTGCTGACTGCTGCTCATGGGACCTGGAGTCCGAGCACATCTGGAGGATGCAATTTTAGCTATCCCTCCCCCTAAGTGATGTGTAGAGGAAAGTGGGGAAAGAGGCAAAAGAATTCAGGCAATTTAGGAAAACAGCCAACATTTAACCAGGTGAAGAAAATGGCATTGTTAAAAAGTAACCACTGGCTTCCTAACTGATACACCCATACCCTTCTCTCCCCCCTCACCAGCCAAAAAAATATTTAAATATATATATATATTTAATATTTGAGAATAAAAATATTCTCAGTTAAGTTTCAGACTCCAGCTTAAAATTGTTTTATTCCAGGAGGTCTTTGCACCATGAATGCTCTCCTAATATTTCCATTTACTGATTCATTCAAATTTAAAAAAATAAAAAATATTTACCGCTATTGTGTGGTTTTTTAAAAAAGAAATCAAAGGGTTTACTGCAAGCGTAGATACAATCAAAACCAAGCTGAAGTATTAAAACCAGAGACCATCGGCTAATTATTGCAGAAATAAGTGCAACAGCTTGGCAGCGTAAAGGAGTTTAAAGGTGAGAACAGAAGGTGTCTGCTCAGTCTCTGTTGGCACAGCATGCCACTGAAAGCTCAGTTTCCTGTTGCTGTCCGATGGGCCTCGCCAACTCAAGAGGAAACCCACAACTCTCCTGGCAAGCTGGGATATAAACTGATGCTTGAATCAATGTGTTATATTGTATGCTTTGCATCACATTCATCCAGTGCTTTACCAATTGCACTGGCTCCCGGTGGAGTACAGGGACAGGTTTAAGGTGCTGGTTTTGACGTTTAAAGCCCTATACGGCCTAGGACTCACATACCTACGAGACCACCTCTCCTGCTATGCCCCGCGGAGGACCTTAAGGTCCACAAATGACAACACTTTGGAGGTCCCGAGCCTCAAGGAGGTTACATTGGTTTCAACTAGAGCCAGGGGCCTTTTCAGCACTGGCCCCAATGTGGTGGAACGCTCTGTCACAAGAGACTAGGGCCCTGTGGGACCTGACGTCTTTCTGCAGGGCCTGCAAGACAGACCTGTTCCGCCTGGCCTTTGGTTTGGACTCAGTGTGACCCTTATGTTTCCCTCCCCTTATGGTCTTGATTTATCGGCTATTTTAAAATGAGGCTGCATTTTAAATTGCATTTTAACCTGTATTTTAAATCCCCCCCCCCCCGCCGCCTTTTCCCCTATTATGCTTTTACTGTGATTTTATTGGCGTTAGCTGCCCTGAGCCCGGCTCTGGCTGGGGAGGGCGGGGTATAAATAAATAAATTATTATTATTATTATTATTATTATTATTATTATTATACTGTATGCCCTGCTCCACAAGCCAACTTTCAGACCTAGCAACAAGCAGGTAATAAATTCCTGAACAAACAGACATAACAAACACCACTCGTTTCCATCACTGGCCAACACGGAGTCTTGAAATTCTCATAGGCAGTGGATCTAATGGCCTTGAGAGAAAATCAGGGGTTTTGTGTGTTTCTCTTCCCCGAAGCAAATAACCAGCTTGCTTTTGAGAAAAGGATGCTGAGCTCTGGGAAACTTCCTGGCTGGATCGCATCAGAAACAGCCAACTGAGCTGGGGCTGAGGGGTGTGTGTGTATGTGGCAGTAACACTACAGCGACAATGGCCTCAATCTGAGCTAGAAGTCTTCCCTGGCAGGCCAAACATCAGACACAAACGCGAAGCGAGAAAGGGCCTTGTGGCACCCGCCACTCGACTGTTTGCCTCTTGTGCACATAATTAGGTTGGGTTCACCAGCGTCTTTAATTAGTGTGTCTGCTAACGCGATTAGGCTATTTGTGCACACACAATTCATGCAATTATTTGGGCTTCTACCGGCCTTTTCCTCCGCTCTGCCCCTACAACTCAGAAGGCCACCTGCTTTGTTGTCAAGAGAGGACTTGCATGGGAAATTGCATGGGTGATGACCTCCCCTCTTCACATATGGATGCAAAGATCCTTCCAGTGCAGGTTGGGGCAGGAAGAGAGAGAAAGAACAGGGCATCTTTGGCACGGAGCTCACACATTATCTTTAGGACTCTTTCAATGGCACAGATGGACCTCCCCCTCCGCCCTGGTCCATTGCCAGAAAGTGGCTCTATAGGAGAGACCCTGCATTGGACGTAGAACATCTCAGATTCAATCCCAGGGATCGTACTGTCTGGGGCGGATGTGAGTGGTGGTCCAAAACAGCTGGAGGGCACCGAGTCAGGCAGGGCCAGATTTAGGTGTGATGAGTCCCTAAGCTACTAAAGCTCAATGTGGGACTACCTTTGAAGGTGACCCGGAAACTACAACTAATCCAGAATGCGGCAGCTAGACTGGTGACTGGGAGCAGACACTGAGCCCATATAACACCGGTCCTGAAAGACCTACATTGGCTCCCAGTACGTTTCCGAGCACAATTCAAAGTGTTGGTGCTGACCTTGAAAGCCCTAAATGGCCTCGGCCCAGTATACCTGAAGGAACGTCTCCACTTCCATCATTCTGCCCGGACACTGAGGTCCAGCTCCGAGGGCCTTCTGGTGGTTCCCTTGCTGCGAGAAGCCAAGTTACAGGGAACCAGGCAGAGGGCCTTTTTGATAGTGGCACCCACCTATGGAATGCCCTCCCATCAGATGTCAAAGAGAAAAACAATTACCTAACTTTTAGAAGACATCTGAAGGCAGCCCTGTTTAGGGAAGCTTTTAATGTTTAATAGGTTATTGTATTTTTGTGTTTTGTTGGAAGTTGCCCAGAGTGGCTGGGGAAACCCAGCCAGATGGGCGTGGTATAAATAAATTATTATTATTATTATTATTATTATTATTATTATTATTATTATTATTATGTCCAGCTGTCCTTTGTCAACAACAAATTGTCTCTTTTTTGTGTTGAATATATGCTATATGGTAATTCATGGACCTAATAGATATCTAAAGCTATTTGCACATGCAGAATGTAAGCAACCTATATATAGAAAGGAGCAAACCAGTGATATTTCAGGGAGGAGGCTATCAGGTGGGGCCCATTACTTACATCATAGGAGCCTACACAACACCAAACACTGTTGCTGTATGTAGGTTCTATTTTATTTGTTTTTATCTTATATTTTGGAAATGTACATCCAGGTTTTTTTCCCTTTAAATTTTTTTGGGGCCCCCAAGGGAGTGGGGCCCTAAGCTATAGCATGTTTAGCTTATACGTTAATCCAGCACTGGGGTCAAGAAGAAGAGTTTGGATTTGATATCCCGCCTTTCACTCCCTTTAAGGAGTCTCAAAGCGGCTAACATTCTCCTTTCCCTTCCTCCCCCACAACAAACACTCTGTGAGGTGAGTGGGGCTGAGAGACTTCAGAGAAGTGTGACTAGCCCAAGGTCACCCAGAAGCTGCATGTGGAGGAGCCAGTGGCGTAGCGTGGGGGGTGCAGGGGGGGGGGCCCGGCCGCACCGGGCGCAACATCTGGGGGTTAGGGGTAGGGTTAGGGGGCGCAAATCCACGGGTTAGGGGGCGCAAATTACTTGCCTTGCCCCGGGTGCTGACAACCCACGCTACGCCACTGGGAGGAGCGGAGACACGAACCCGGTTCCCCAGATTACGGGACTACCGCTCTTAACCACTACACCACACTGGCTCTCAAGGAAGGCTGATATAAGGCTTTGAAAACCATGGTTGACAAACCATGGTTTACGAAGCCATGAATAAGTGTCACGCTGAACCGTGAATAAGTGTCAGTCTCCGGCTACGCAGCAGCTTCAGCACACAAAAAATCCCAGCTTCCGTGAATTCAGTGTTCCCTGCCATGCTCGAAAAAAGGAAACTTAACAAACCAGGATTGTGACTTAACTTCCTTGTTTGTTAACCAGCATTAAGCCAGTAGTGGAGATACAGCCCAGGTGCCTTTTCTCCAGAATTACCCCTAGTTCTTTTGCCTTTTAAACTAAGGTACAGTTTATCCTTCCTTGATCTTTGGTTGAGGGGGTGGACTGGGTATTTTATTAGGTCAAATGGCTTCATTTGATTTCTTTTCTTTTCTTTTTTTTTATATAAAAAAAGTTCCTCAGTTTTGTAAGATCAGCAAGAAAAAGGCAGCTGAGTTATCTTGATCGGTGACTCTGCAGTGAGCAAAATGGGCTCAGACATTAGTAAGGATGATAAAGGTGACAGGACAGGGTTGTGCCAAGCCATCCGGGTGCCGTAGCCGCTGATAATGCAATAATAAATGTTGCTTATTAGGTGTTGCCTCAGATCTGCGTTTTCACGAAGGGCTTAAGGAGCTATTTGTTTTCAGCATTGGGCAAAACAACTCGCAAAGCCTGCCAGGAGGGCCAGCTCTTGCGATGACCCTGGGAAAGAAGGATTTTGTTTTCCTGAGGCTTTCTATTTCCTGGACCATATAAGCCTTTGGTTTCTAGGTTTCCTGCAAGGGACTCCTCATATGTAACATAAAGACTAGTATCATGGAGAAAACTCTGGAGGCAAAAAGAATTAAACTAGGGGTTGAAAGCAAAGCATAAATATATACTGTTGGCCAGTCATGTGTCCGACTCTTTGTGACCCCATGGACCAGAGCACACCAGGCACTCCTGTCTTCCACTGCCTCCCGCAGTTTGGTCAAACTCACGCTGGTAGCTTGGAGAACACTATCCAACCATCTTGTCCCCTTCTCCTTGTGCCCTCCATCTTTCCCAACATCAGGGTCTTTTCCAAGGAGTCTTCTCTTCTCATGAGGTGGCCAAAGTATTGGAGCCTCAGCTTCAGGATCTGTCCTTCCAGTGAGCACTCAGGGCTGGTTTCCTTCAGAATGGAGAGGTTTGATCTTCTTGCAGTCCATGGGACTCTCAAGAGTCTCCTCCAGCACCAGAATTCAAAAGCATCCATTCTTCGGCGATCAGCCTTCCATAGCCTCCAACATTTCTCTAATGAAAATAGGGATGTCCCGAGGAAAAGCAGGGCATTCTGTGATCAAATAAAAAACCGGGATGGCTTCTGTAAATCCAGGACTGTCCCTGGAAAATAGGGACACTTGGAGGGTCTGAGATGCCTGTAGGAAACTGGCAAGGTGAACCTGACCTCAAGAGCTCACCACCACCACTACCTCCTGCGCTGTCCAGGAACCAGTGTGCAGAGGCATTGCTGCCTCCAGCCACAAAAGTCAGAAGCCAAGGGGCAGAAGGAATCAGGGGCCACTTGACTTGATTCCACCATGCAGAGAGCTCTCCAAAAACCTGCGGCTTCGTGCGACCCCAGCGCTGGCCTGCTCAGCAGTCAATCTTCAGCAAAGCCCTGCCAGAGTCAGGGCGGGAAGCAGCCCTAAGCAGAAAGCCCTTCTTCCCCTGAGCTGAGGGCCCCATTGTTTTAGCCACAAAAGGAGCAATTCCAGTTGAGCCACCGTTCCCCCCATCCCCAAGCCACTTTGCATATCTATTATTTCCCTCTTAATTGGCATTATGCTCAGAGGCCGGTCTGCAAGGCCATGGGAACGAAGAGGCAGATCCCCTACACACACACACCTTTTTGAACAAGCGGGGTCCAATTAAAGAGCCATTATGCTCCCCCCTTTCCTCCCCAAAACCCCCCAGCTTTTGCCTCGTTTGACAGACTACCACAGAAAACGAGACACGTTGTTAATCTGCAGGGCCCGGCTACCTTTTCTTATGAAAATTAATGCCTTTTCTCCCCACCCCCCTTTAAAAAAAGGGGGGAAAGAAAGAGAGATAAATGAGGGTACAAACGGAGAAGCAAGGGGAGACGAGTGGCTTTGACTCTGAGGACCAAAAGTGGATTGTTTTACAAATTGCGCACCTCGACTCTGACGTGCCTCTTCTTTTTTTTATGGCCTAAGATTCAAAATCCATTTGTGAGGTCTAGCCGAAGGGCTGGAAAGAAAGGGGAGTTGAGTCTGGGTACAGAGGGGACCGGTGATGGGAGAAAGGCTGAGTGTTCATGAAGAGAGAGGCAACGTTTGGAACTCTTGAGCAATGGTGCCTGCACCCACGTGACCGAAGGCAATAAGCTGTTATTATTCTCTTAAGTTAGGGACACAGGTGGCACTGTGGGTTAAGCCACAGAGCCTAGGACTTGCCGATCAGAAGGTCGGCAGTTCGAATCCCCGCGACGGGGTGAGCTCCCATTGCTCTGTCCCTGCTCCTGCCAACCTAGCAGTTCGAAAGCACGTTGAAGTGCAAGTAGATAAATAGGTACCACTCTGGCGGGGAGGTAAACTGCATTTCCATGCGCTCCTCTGGTTCGCCAGAAGTGGCTTAGTCATGCTGGCCACATGACCCAGAAGCTGTATGCCAGCTCCCTAGGCCAGTAAAGCGAGATGAGCGCCGCAACCCCAGAGTCAGCCATGACTGGACCTAATGGTCAGGGGTCCCTTTACCTTTACTCTCTTAAGTTATGCATCACCTTTCCCAGGACTCTCAAGGCAATCTGCAAACACACATTTAAAACAACTGAATATATACATATATATTAAAGTACCAATGAAACCTTCCAAAGATGGGTTCAGGGTGCCAGTGGGGTGCAGTGGTTAGAGCAGTGGTTAGAGCAGGTGGCGCTGTGGTCTATACCACTGAGCCCCTTGGGCTTGCCTATCAGAAGGTCGGCGGTTCGAATCCCTGCGACGGGGTGAGCTCCTGTTGCTCAGTCCCAGCGTCTGCCAACCTAGCAGTTCAAAAGCACGCCAATGGAAGTAGATCAATAGGTAGTGGGAAGGTAAACGGCATTTCTGTGCGCTCTGGCATCCATCATGGTATTCCGTTGTGCCAGAAGCAGTTAAGTCAGCGCCATTGCCATTATAAGAGAACAAGGGAGGTGTTTGTGGTGAGTTCTGGAACCTCTTTTTAAATAGAAATATAGCACTAGTGATGATGATTTTATTATCTATATGCCACCCAGAAAAATATAAAAACACCATGAAACATCAAACATTAAAAACTTCCCTAAACAGGGCTGCCTTCAGATGTCAGGTAGTTGTTTATTTCCTTGACGTCTGATGGGAGGGCGTTCCACAGGGTGGGCGCCACCACCAAGAAGGCCCTCTGCCTGGTTCCCTGCAACCTCACTTCTTCTAGTGAGGGAACCACCAGAAGGCCCTCAGAGCTGGACCTCAGTGTTCGGGCTGAACAATGGGGGTGGAGATGCTCCTTCACGTCTACTGGGCCGAGGCCGTTTAAGATAACTGGGGCAGCTACACTGAAAGCCCTGCTCCAAGCTGCTGTAGTTCTGAGATTTCAAGGACTTCATGGAGAAGCTCTCGAGGAGGAATACGTCCACAAAGGATTGTTTTGAAGGAGTTTCCTTCCACAACCTGCTGCCCTCCAGCTCCCTCCAACCCCACCCAACACTGCTGGTATGGAGGCTGGCTCAGCTCAAAAGCTCACCTCCAACAATAGTGCCATCACATTTAAAAATGTAGTCCGAAGAGCAACCACACTACTTGGGGTTGATGGGAATTGCACAGAAACAGCAGAGCAGAACATGTGGGGTCCTGATCGCTGGGTTTGTATGCTCAAGATGTCACCAGCCCCTCTCCGGACTTTGCAGGGTGTGAAAAACTAATAATTTAGCCTGCGGCACACGGGCAAACAAATCTAAAAGTGGCACTTTTGGGCACCTCGCGTCTACCTGGTGCTTTATGAAACTGCATCCTCATTTTTCCAGCTGCCATCTGGAATCTATCAGCAGGTTATTCAAGAGCAACACTTCCCTTGTTGTGACAATGCCAATAAGGAAGGCATTCTTGTCTAATTTTTCCTGCTCACCCCTACCGTTTAATTTCCAAATGCCAGGAAGCTCCTGGGCTGCTTCTTAAAGCACGATGAGCCCCTCCAGGAAATGAGCAAGTCAGCACCGATCCAGCAGAGACGGGTGTTGTGAAAATGACTAAAAATGGATTTCGAAGGAAAAGCATATAATTCAGTCCTGATGTTTACCAGTAAATTCAAGCATAAGGGCCATATAACTCCCTAACTCTGAGAAACTGACAGATTTCCTGTTGCCTGCCCAATGGCCAGTGGCATAGCATGGGGGTGCAGGGGAGGCCGGCAGCACCGGGCACAACATCTGGGGCGCGCGCTCGCCGCCTCTGGAGTCGCCGAAGAGCCTCGGGCGCAGGCTGTAGCAGAGCCCCATGTCTCGCGGAACCGTCGAGCTGTGCGCGCATCTGGGCTGAAGGCGTCCAGCAGGCAGGGGCTCTCAGTGCTCGCCGCGGTCCCCGCGCGTCAGGGCCGCGGAGGGCGCGCCAGGCAGCCCCTCCTCACAGCCCCGCTGCCGCCGCCGCCGCTACAGCTGCTGGGCCATGTTGCATTTTCTTCGCCTCTCTGCCCTCCTCCTCCGGGCAAGCAGTGTCGTTTGGGCGGCAGCGCCAGCGGCAACTCGCCTCAGATCACCTGACACAGACCCGCCGCCGCCGTCGTGGCTACCTTACCGTAAATACCCCAGCCCAGGCAGCAGCAAGAAGAAGCTGGCAGCGGCGGCAGGTTAGGGGTTAGGGGCGCAAATTACTTGCCTTGCCCCAGGTTAGGGGGCGCAAATTACTTGCCTTGCCCCGGGTTAGGGGGCGCAAATTACTTGCCTTGCCCCTGGTGCTGACAACCCACGCTACGCCGCTGCCAATGGCAAAAGGCACAGGCTCCGGTCATCTGCGTGAAGCATTGTGACACGAAATGGGGGCTGCCGAGATGATGCCAAGCAGCCTGGTGCAAGTGGAATTGCTCGTGCTGCAACACTCCTTCACAGGGTTGGGCCCCCAGAATATCTGGCACTGGGAGGACTTATACCCTCAACCAGTATGCTATCTGTTGACTTAAAGCTCTACCTCTCTTTCAAATCTGAACCATGAAGGTGGTGAAGGTCCTGTGTGAGTGCCTGGAGGAGGTTGGAGGATGAATGGCAGCTAACAGATTGAGATTGAATCCTGACAAGACAGAAGTACTGTTTGGGGGGGACAGGGGGCAGGCGGGTGGGGAGGACTCCCTGGTCCTGAATGGGGTAACTGTGCGTCTGAAGGACCAGGTGCGCAGCCTGGGATTCATTGTGGACTCACAGCTGTCCATGGAGGCACAGGTCAATTCTGTGTCCAGGGCAGCTGTTTATCAGCTCCATCTGGTATGCAGGATGAGACCCTACATGCCCGCAGACTGTCTCGCCAGTCCCAGGTTCTGCAGGTTGCAGCTGGGGGGGGGGGACAGTCCTGAGACCAGTTGCCCCTGAGAGTAGATCACACCAAACTACATGGACAACTGGTGTTAGTTAAATTAGTAGCTTGGACTACTGCAATGCGCTCTATGTGGGGCTACCTTTGAAGGTGACCCAGAAACTACAACTAATCAAGAATGCGGCAGCTAGACTGGTGACTGGGAACGGCCGCTGAGACCACATAACACTGGTCTTGAAAGACCTACACTGGCTCCCAGTACGTTTCCGAGCACAATTCAAAGTGTTGGTGCTGACCTTTGAAGCCCTAAAAGGCCTCGGTCCAGTATACCTGAAGGAGCAACTCCACCCCCATCATTCTGCCCGGACACTGAGGTCCAGCGCCGAGGGCCTTCTGGTTGTTCCCTCACTGCGAGAAGCCAAGTTACAGGGAACCAGGCAGAGGGCCTTCTCGGCAGTGGCACCCGCCCTGTGGAATGCCCTCCCACCAGATCTCAAAGTGAAAAACAACTACCTAACTTTTAGAAGACATCTGAAGGCAGCCCTGTTTAGGGAAGCTTTTAATGTTTAATAGGTTATTTTATTTTAGTGTTCTGTTGGAAGCCGCCCAGAGTGGCTGGGGAAACCCAGCCAGATGGGTGGGGTATAAATAAATTATTATTATTATTATTATTATTATTATTATTATTGCCTGGACCTCTCACTTGATCTCAGAACGGGCTAGCAAAACTGATGCAGCACTTAATCACCTGAAAGAATGCCAAAAATTGGTGCAGAGGTGGTTCAACACAATCCAGTTACTAGGGAAGTTTGAAAAGTGGACACAATTAACCCTTCTCTCCAGATCATCTACCATAGGAGCCAACTCCTAGGGGCCGGGGTCCCTTTGTCCCAGCCCCCAATAAAATATCTGAGGGAGTTGGGTCCCCCCAAAGTTGATGGGCATTGTCATTCAAATGGGGTGTGTGTACTGTGTCATGTGATCAATTAAACAGGACAGGGCTTATCTGCAAGCAGAAATAATGGCGCCAATGGAATCACTTCGTGCTATGTCGGGATTCCACCCAAACTCTGTCTCTATGCATTTGAACACCTCGTAAAAAGTCATCACCCAATTTTGCATGGCGGTTCCAGAGGTGAGATGTTTAGATGCTGTTTTGAATCAAGCCGATGGACAGAACCTTTAAAAACTGCGCTGATTTTAGCTATCGGTTTTGAAACTGCAACGGGTTTTTGTTTTGTTCTCTCAATGCCCAAGCAAGACTCAGCCCTTTTTTTGCTAGTGTTTTGTAAAAGTGATAGGCATTCCAGTATACTGAAAGCCAGGACACAGGAGGGGTACTAGGCAGGGGCGTAGCAACGTGGGGGTGTGGGAGCGGTGCGCTCCGGGTGTCATGCCTAAGGAGGGTGACAAAATCCCCCTGGGCTGATTGGCACAGTGGCGTTTGCACTGCCAGCGGGTGTATTTGCATGGTGGCGCTTTCACCACCACCCCAGTGGGCATCGCTCAGAGAGAGAGAGAGGGAGAGACTCACAAACACACACATACAGAGACGGAGACGCGGGCACTTGCTCGCTTGCGCAGCACCCTGCTTTACAGTTACAGATGCTGTGCTCTTGCAGTTGCTGGGTGCGTGGTTGCTCGCCAAGGCCAGGGTGCTGCTATGAGCCACTTTGTGCCTTACAGTGAGCCAGGGAGGGAGGGGGATGGATGAGAGATGCTTTGCCATGAGCACGCTGGGCGTTTCGGAGCACAATTCAAAGTGTTGGTGTTGACCTGTAAAGCCCTAAATGGACTCAGCCCAGTAGACCTGAAGGAGCATCTCCATCCCCATTGTTCAGCCCACACACTGAGGTCCAGTGCTGAGGGCCTTCTGGCAGTTCCCTCACTGCAAGAAGCAAAGCTACAGGGAACCAGGCAGAGGGCCTTCTCGGTGGTGGCGTCCGCCCTGCGGAATGCCCTTCCACCAGATGTCAAAGAGATAAACAACTACCTGACATTTCGAAAACATCTGAAGGCAGCCCTGTTCAGGGAAATTTTTAATGTGTGACATTTCGATGTATTTTTAATCTTTGTTGGAAGCCGCTCAGAGTGGCTAGGGAAACCCAGCCAGATGGGCGGGGTACAAATAATTTATTGTTGTTGTTGTTGTATTTTTCGCTCTATAAGACGCAGCAGACCACAAGACACACCTAGTTTTTGGAGGAGGAAAACAAAAAATAAAATATTCTGAATCTCAGAAGCCAGAACAGCAAGAGGGATCGCTCCCTCTTGCTGTTCTGGCTTCTGGGGTAGCTGCGCAGCCTGCATTCGCTCCATAGGATGCACACACATTTCCCCTTACTTTTTAGGAGGGAAAAAGTGAGTCTTATAGAGCAAAAAATACGGTATTTCTCTCCCCTCCAACTTTTTACAAAATTATTATTATGTGTGCGATGAGCAGGCAGTGCTGCCACCCCTGGGAGGACTGGCGCACCACCAATGGCACCCCCAGGAAGATCGGTGCCCCCCCTTGGGAAGATTGCCCCACCTCCATGGCCCATTTCCCCCCGCCCCCTGGGTGGATCAACCCGCTCCCCGGGTGCACATCATTTTTGTCATTCCGGGTGCTCCAGCGGCTTCCTCTGCTACTGATACTAGGATGGGAGGGTAAATTAGCCCGATATGGAGGAAAGTAGGAGGAGGAGTTTGGATTTGATATCCCGCTTTATCACTACCCTAAGGAGTCTCAAAGCGGCTAACAATCTCCTTTCCCTTCCTCCCCCACAACAAACACTCTGTGAGGTGAGTGAGGCTCAGAGACTTCAGAGAAGTGTGACTGGCCCAAGGTCACCCAGCAGCTGCATGTGGAGGAGCAGGGAAGCGAACCCGGTTCACCAGATTACGAGTCCACCGTTCTTAACCACTACACCACGCTGGCTCTTGCCACTGTAGCAACCAGGAAAGCATGCTTTCAGATCGTATAAGGTACACATTCTTCCTGACATATAGGTATAGATGTACAGAAAAACGGCTCGTCTTTTGCTTACCCCAGGGTTTTCTGTGCAGTTTTCTTTTCTCCAGATAAGGGGCCACCCACACACAGAGGAAATCTAGTGTGACAAATATGCAGACTTGGGCTGGGTGGAAGGTGAGGCAGTGAAGAGAGAATCACCCAACACCCCATCCAGCTCCTTTTCAGTTCTCATTTGCCCACTCTCCGAACACTGTGGCTTTTATAGGAGAAGCAGTAAGGGTCTCGAGCAGGAAGCTTGTAAAAGTGGGAACAGAGTGCCTAAGGCTTTGTGACATTTTCTTAACAGGACCCAGAGAACCTGATGTTAAGCAAGTCATAAAACCCCCACTCGTCCTCCATAAATCCTGCTTGCAGTGAGGAATTCGCCCTAGACGAGTCACACCGCCTTTGGGGCAAGTGGCTTGCCAGGCACCCCACTCAATTTATAAGGATGAGCCCATTCTGCAGAAAAAGTGCAAAGCCAAGTGTTCGCAAATTTGGGGACAGAGAGAGGATTTTGCAGCAAGGAACATTTGCAGCAAGGGAGAATATTCCCATTGGATTCACAAGAGCCCGATGCAAACCACATTCAACTAGGGGCATGAAGTCTGCTGCAGCCCAAAGCCCACATTCCATTAAACAGAACCTTGAAGGCCAAAAGCCACCAGTATTGAGCAGGGCCAGAATCAAAAGTGGGTGGCAAGACAAATGCTAATATACTCATGTATTCCTCTCTATACTCTATCCAGGCAAGAAGCATTACTAGTTGAGATTCATAAATTGCAGGGGGTTGGACTAGATGACCCTTGAGGTCCCTTTCAACTCTACAATGCTATGAGCCTATGAATATCTGAGTTACATTTCAGCCAGATTTATATACTCCAAAGGGTATGTGTGCGCTAAAGTAGGGTGTGTGTGTTAACTACCTGGGCAGTTATCTTTCCACAAGGTCCAATATGGATGCTGAAATCCAGCATCACCTGAGCTCAGAGTGCAACTTTCTCCCAATTGAAATGCAGAGTGTTTAAGGACCAGGACATTCATAGGGAAACCAAAATGCTTGTTTACAAAGCTATTGTACTACCAACCTTACTGTATGCTTGTGCAACATGAACCACTTATAAACCATCTCCAACTCCTCAAAAGATTCCATCAACGGTGTCTCTGAAAATTTTTACACATCACTAGGGAAGACAGGCGAACTAATGCCAGTGTACTGGAAGAAGCAAAGATCACCAATGTCAAAACAATGATACTTTAAGATCAACTTCGTTGGACTGGTCTTGTTGTGTGGATGTCTGATTATCCTCTTCCAAAGCAGCTACTCTATTCTGAACTTAAAAATGGAAAGCGTAATGCTGGTGGTCAACAAAAGAGGTCTAAAGACTTTGTCAAGGCAAATCTTAAAAAAATGTAGTATAAACACCGACAACTGGGAAACACTGGCCTGCGAGCACTCCAATTGGAGAACAGACTTTACCAAAGGTGTCATGGGCTTTGAAGACGCTCGAACTCAGGACGAAAGGGAGAAACTTGCTAGGAGGAAGGCATGCTTGGCAAATCCACACCATGTTCAACTCCTGCCCGGAAACCAATGTCCTCACTGTGGAAGGACGTGTGGATGCAGAATTGGCCTCCACAGTCACTTACGGACTCACTGTTAAGACCGTGTTTATGGAAGACAATCTTACTAGGCTACAAGTGATTGCCAAAGAAGAAGAAGAAGAAGAAGATGATGATGATGAGGTGTGCAGCCTGGGGAAGAGTGCTGAAGTCCAGAAAGCGATGCTTGGGGGGGTGTCTCATTGAACCCTGTGCTTGAGGTTCTCCATCCCAGCCTTAAGCCATAGGTCAAAGCAAAAAATGGTTTAATTTGCATGCTGGTGCATGCTGCTGTGTGCTGCTAGCTTTGCTCCTGTGCTGTGCCACTAGGAAATGCCAGACACCTGGGCCTGCGGTTCCATTTCTGCAAGCAGACCATAGGCAGTCAACCAAAAAACAAACCATAGTTACAATTTAGTGAGGAACGATGACAAGCCAGACTCTGGCTTCCTTCCTGGTGGCAGGGCAGCAGCAGCAGCAGTGGTGAGGTGAGGCATGCACCATATAAATGTGCTGCTCCAGGATGTCATGCATTCACATTAAACCAGGACGGCGCTGTGGGTTAAACCACAGAGCCTAGGACTTGCCGATCAGAAGGTCAGCGGTTCAGATCCCCGTAAGGGGGGTGAGCTCCCGTTCTTTGGTCCCTGCTCCTGCCAACCTAGCAGTTCGAAAGCACGTCAAAGTGCAAGTAGATAAATAGGTACCGCTCCAGCAGGAAGGTAAACGGCGTTTCCGTGTGCTGCTCTGGTTCGCCAGAAGCGGCTTAGTCATGCTGGCCACATGACCCGGAAGCTGTACACCAGCTCCCTCGGCCAATAAAGTGAGATGAGCGCTGTAACCCCAGAGTCGTCCATGACTGGACCTAAAGGTCAGGGGGTCCCTTTACCTTTACTAGAGAATCTGTAGCTCTCGCACTGCTGTTGGATTCCAACTCCCATCAGCCCCACTCAGCGTGGGAAAAAGTCAGGGATGATGGGAACTGGAGTCCCACAGCTTCTGTAAAATCAGAGTTTCCCCATGCCTGACATCAAACCAAAGTTTGTTTCGAACTATTGTTTACTGCCATGTGCAAAGCAGAACAAATCATGGACTTTTGCTGTGCTAAGAAAAGCTCCCTAACCTCTGTTATAGCAACACTTAAAACACATGCTTGATTTAGGGACTGAGATAATTCTTTTGGCTCCGGTGCAGGCTTATGGATGAATTACGAACAACCTACTCAAGGGTGTTTTTCTGCTGAGCTGTTCTCGGGAAGCCTTGACCAAATCCATCTCAGATAAAGACTCGCTCTTCCTTTTCCATTAAATGCTGGATTCTGGCCATTTCCAAATCTAAGATGAGCATTCTTTAATCACCTTTCCTTAGCCGCACGGCGTTTGCCAAATAATTTGACGACAGAAAGAGGGAATCGCATACAGCATAAAGAACCCCGCTAAATAGTGCAGAGTTAGATAAACAGCTGAGATGGTAAAGGTCTCGTGGGACAGAATTGGGGGAAAGTGAAGAAACTGTGTGAATGCCATGAGGTATCATGGAAAAGTGGCAAGGAGTGTACAGCCCGCAACTTCTCGTACATTGTGAGCTTGCTGCAGGAGGAAAGGCTCTGCAGAATCACCACTAGGGCTAATGAAACACAACAGCAGCCTTGCTGGATCAAGCCAAAGTCCCATGCAGCCTAGCGTCCTGTTCTCCCACAGTGGCCAACCAGGTGCCCACGGGGAACCCAAAAGCAACACCTGAGCTCATCAGGGCTCTCCCCACCCCCTTGTATTTCCCAGCAGCTGCTATGCAGAGGCGCTGCTATTGCCAACAGTGGATGCAGAGGACAGCCATTAAATGTGCATTAACCTTGGTGCCAATGTAGCCTTTACATACAAGTTTAATAAAGTTCTGGAGTTCTGTCCAGAAAGGAGTAAGGGAGGAACTACAGAATTCACTGATCCGCTCCTCAACTTTCCTTCCTTCATTTATTTATTTCTGTCCTACCTTCATTTATTTCTGTCCTACCTTTTCACCAAGGTATGCAGCATAATTAACATTTATGCAGCATAATTAACATTCAGTGGTACCTTGGGTTAAGTACTTAATTCATTCCGGAGGTCCATTCTTAACCTGAAACTGTTCTTAACCTGAAGCACCACTTTAGCTAATGGGGCCTCCCGCTGCCGTCGCGCCACTGCTGCGCAATTTCTGTTCTCATCCTGAAGCAAAGTTCTTAACCCGAGGTAATATTTCTGGGTTGGCGGAGTGTGTAAGCTGAAGCATATGTAACCTGAAGTGTATGTAAGCTGAGGTACCACTGTAATATAATCAAACAGCACAACCTCAAAGCATAATATACATATGGAATAACCAGTGCTTTTTTCCCTGGGGGGGGGGGGCGCAGGGGTACACATACCCCTAAACATTTTGTGAATCTAAGTTTGGCCTCATTGAGGGGCAGTATTTCAATATGAGTAGGAAAATGAGAGTACCCCTAAACATTTTTAATTTTTTTAGGGAAAAAAGCACTGGGAATATCTGCTGTCAAAGAGATCCCCGGCTTTTGAGTCTGCTGCAGCCTCAGAACAAATTATATTATTTTGTTCTCTAAGGTTTATTAAACTGAAAAACACAACTTTGTATAAACCTGAGCAGAAAAGCGCTGAGAATTATACTGGGGGCGGGGAAGGAAACCACTGGACCCACGCAGCCAAAATAACCCTGAGATCAAACCCTGCCAACCTTCATGGTTCCACAGGCACTGTGCAAACAAACGCCAATGCATTAATATTAAATAAAAAAGCGCCGGGTCTCCTTGGGAACATTGTTGGCTTTTCCTGCAAAGCTTCAAATTAAAACAAAGTTCTAGTCTGGGGCGGCTCCAGCTTTCAAACGCCGCTTGGTGGAAAAGGAGGATTTGCTCTCTCGCACACGTGAGAAGACAGGCTGAACGCTTTGCGGGTCGACGCGCCATTTCTCCTAGCAGAGGCCCAGAATGCGCTCAATGCTCCATTCCATGGCTATTTGCTCCGTGCCAAGGTTTTGCCACGGCGGTGCACTTGAGACTGACAGGTGCAAAACAAGCTGACTTTTAACTGGGCTGCGTAAATAGGCCTGCTGGTTCCCTGCCTCATGGTAGAATCCTTAAGAGTTTAACTGCTGTAAGAGTTTCCAGCACAAATTCATTATACAGTGGTACCTTGGGTTAAGTACTTAATTCGTTCCAGAGGTCCGTTCTTAACCTGAAACTGTTCTTAACCTGAAGCACCACTTTAGCTAATGGGGCCTCCAGCTGCTGCCACACTGCCAGAGCACGATTTCTGTTCTCATCCTGAAGCAAAGTTCTTAACCTGAGGTACTATTTCTGGGTTAGCGGAGTCTGTAACCTGAAGCGTCTGTAACCTGAGGTACCACTGTATTTGTTATATACTGTATTTGTTATACAGTGGTACCTCGGGTTACATAAGCTTCAGGTTACAGACTCCGCTAACCCATAAATAGTACCTTGGGTTAAGAACTTCGCTTCAGGATGAGAACAGAAATCGTGCTCCAGCGGCGCAGCGGCAGCTGGAGGCCCCATTAGCTAAAGTGGTGCTTCAGGTTAAGAACAGTTTCAGGTTAAGAACGGACTTCCAGAACGAATTAAGTACTTAACCCGAGGTACCACTGTACTCCTGTCGCTATAGGGGCAGTGGCTCAGTGGTAGAATGCGGCTCTCACATGACAGCTTACCACGCAGGGTACGCCTTGGGTGCTGGGACCTGAGAGCATGAGACTCTTCATCTCAGGGTTCTGGGTTCGAGACCCATGTCAGGTGAAAGTTTCCAGCATTGCAGCGTGTTGGACTAGACTCTTGCGGTAGGGTTGCCATATTTCAAGAGGTAAAAATCCCGACAGCTCAAAAAGTTGTTGAACTTTTTTAGGGCAATTGCCCAGTAGCCCCTTTGCCACCGCCAAGAAAGAGCCATCAGAGCCAGAGCCCAAGTCGCCCACACCAGAACCAGAACCAGAGCCGCCGGCACACCATTTAAAAAAAAACAAAATTCAGGACATTTGGTTTTAAATGTAAAATCCCCCCCCCCCCCCCGGATGGACATGTAGGACCCCAAAGAGAGGACATGTCTAGGAATTCCGAGACATATATCAACCCTACTTTGTGGTACCTCCCAGCCCTGCAGGTCTATGATTCAAACACTTTTAGACCACCTTTTAAATTTCACGGACGTGTTTGCAGTGTGCAGATCACAATACAATTAAAAAACCCAACAGAACCATCCGGTATCAATTTAAACACACACAAAATTCTGCATAGCATGTAGCTGTGTTGAGGCAGCACCGGGTGTTGACATTTTGTTCCCCTAGTGCAGTGGTACCTCAGGTTAAGTACTTAATTAGTTCCGGAGGTCCGTACTTAACCTGAAACTGTTCTTAACCTGAAGCACCACTTTAGCTAATGGGGCCTCCCGCTGCTGCCGCGCCGCCGGAGCCCGATTTCTGTTCTTATCCTGAAGCAAAGTTCTTAACCTGAAGCACTATTTCTAGGTTAGCAGAGTGTGTAACCTGAAGCGTATGTAACCTGAGGTACCACTGTATACACATGCAACTTGGTGAAAAATCCCTCTTACAAACTGGGGTATAACAAATGGGCTAAGCAAATAAACAAGTCTGCCTCCCGCTCATCCTTACCCAGCACCGCCAGGCCCAAACCTTGGTCAAAGTTAGCAGCAGCTTCTCCATGTCTCGACACTGTCGTTTGATATATTGTGGTAGTAATACTTAGCTATTTCCCATGGGCGTGGAACAAGGCGTTAATTCACTAACATTTGTCAAAATACTGAAATTCTCTTCCGAGGGATGGCTGTAGCACTGCGGCACGTTATTACACCTCGAGAAAGACAGGGGGGAAAATACTATTTTGCAGCATAGATCCTGCTCCGATAACCACCAGTGCACTTTTCATTAATATCTGGTGACAGATGTAGTTTACTGAGGAAAAGTCTATTACCTACACTCTAACATGAAGTTATCTCTTTTTCTTCCAAACAGCATAATGACTGGATCTCTGCCCCAGCATCGCTGACATATATCAGTTCTTTGCAGGGCGTGAAATCATATCCTCTGCTTATTGTAACTATATTAAGGTGCTTACAAGAACAGGAGAAAAAAGGTGTATGCGTGCTTGCGGGAGAATGACATCAGAAATGTCCAAAAGATACCGAAGAAACTCAATTACTGATCTGTACGTACAGACACACATACAACGCTCTCAAACTATCCAAATTCTGCGCCTGTTTTCCCTCTCCATGCAAAACTTATTTCTGCTCCTGCACAACAGAATTAGGAGTGATATAGGCCACTGAAGACCCAGCCTTGCCCAGTGAAGAGCCTGCTTATCTGATTTCGACAAATTTATATACTGCTCAACTGCTGTAGTCTCTGTGCGGTGCACAATGAGGTTACTGAAGATGCAATAAAGGTAAAAAGTTTAAAGCTAGCCATAAAATAAGAAAAGGGCTTAAAATGCCTGCAGAAATTAAAAGGTCTTCAGGGAAGGGGACTGCCTGGTCTCAGCCAGAAGGGAATTAGAGATTTAGAGCTACTTTTGTTACTTGCTATCACCCCTTAATGCAGGCATCCCCAAACTTGGACCTCCAGCTGTTTTGGGACTACAACTTCCATCATCCCTAGCTAACAGGACCAGTGGTCAGGGATTATGGGAACTGTAGTCCCAAAAAGGCTGATCGTCGAAGAATTGATGCTTTTGAATTATGGTGCTGGAGGAGACTCTTGAGAGTCTCATGGACTGCAAGAAGATCAAACCTCTCCATTCTGAAGGAAATCAGCCCTGAGTGCTCACTGGAAGGACAGATTGTGAAGCTGAGGCTCCAGTACTTTGGCCACCTCATGAGAAGAGAAGACTCCCTGGAGAAGACCCTGATGTTGGGAAAGATGGAGGGCACAAGGAGAAGGGGACGACAGAGGACGAGATGGTTGGATAGTGTTTTCGAGGTTACCAGCATGAGTCTGACCAAGCTGCGGGGGGCAGTGGAGGACAGGAATGCCTGGCGTTCTCTGGTCCATGGGGTCACGAAGAGTCGGACACGACTAAACGACTAAACAACAACAACAAGTCCCAAAACAGCTGGAGGGCCAAGTTTGGGGATGCCTGCCTTAATGGGAAGAAGTTTCTTCTCCTCCCCTGGGCTAAAGCGGGCATCTGATTTAAGTGCAAAGCTGTCAAGGATCACCACCATCTTTGTGAGCCTAGGAAGGCCTGGCAAATAATTGTGTAATGTAGAGTGGGACCCAAGAGGAGTGCTTTGGAGGTGGCATGACAAGATGGCAGAGTGAGACACTCCTACTGTGGGTCAGAGAAGGTGCCTCAGCAGAGAGGGACCTTGGTGACAATGACTCACATCCCTCCAGTAGAGGTCAGGAGGACATTAGGGTCTCCTCTCACCTTCTCCACCTGACCTGTAAGAAAGGATGCTGTTTTCCTTCCCACACTGCAGCTGGGTGGGTGCCTGAGGGGCAGACAGGAGGGTCTTTGCCTGAGGCCACCTAGAGATTCATAGGCCGAGAGGAAATCTGAACTGAAAGACCTATCTTGGCTCCCAGTACATTCCCGGGCACAATTCAAAGCATTGGTGCTGACCTTGAAAGCCCTAAACGGCCTTGGCCCAGTAGACCTGAAGGAGCGTCTCCACCCCCATCGTTCAGCCCGGACACGGAGGTCCAGCTCCGAGGGCCTTCTGGCGGTTCCCTCCCAGTGAGAAGTGAAGTTGCAGGGAACCAGGCAGAGGGCCTTCTTGGTAGTGGCACTCGCCCTGTGGAACACCCTCCCATCAGACGTCAATGAAATAAACAACTATCAGACTTTTAGAAGACATCTGAAGCCAGCCCTGTTTAGGGAAGTTTTCAATGTTTGATGTTTTATCGTGTTTTTAATATCCTGTTGGGAGCTTCCTAGAGTGGCTGGGGAGGCCCGGCCAGATGGGCGGGGTATAAGTAATAAATTATTATTAATAATAATTATTATTAATCTGATACAATGCAACAAATAAAACTGCCTCCCACGCCAACCTGGGAGACGCAGGGCACGAAAGGGGAGTGCATGCACAAAAAGGTATCTGTCTTCAGATTGTTGTTGTTGTTGTTGTTGTTGTTGTTATTGCAGGCCAAGGTGTGGGCAATTAAAAGGCAGTTTCCGGATACAGAGAAAAGCTGCTACTGGTAAGAAGAACAGATGTTTGCCCAGATCATCACAGAAGAGGGAGGGAAGCAGTGGGCCATGGAAGATCCTTAAGAGGCCCACACCTTACAACATCTGACAGATGTAAAGCATCATAATTACCTTGGTGTAAGCGACCGAGCGGCTTCTGTGCAGACACTGAGTGAGGAAGCGTGTCTTTCCCCCCTCTCCACCCCCTTTTGCAAGTGGCTCATCAAGTGCAGCCTCCCCAAGGGAATTTCCGAAATGCTAAATTGAAAATAGCCTGTTTGCCATCTACAGAACCAGATCTATTTATTTATTTTGAACAGAGATATTGCCGGAAGGGTGCCCCCACTCGCTTGCCTGGGTTACTTGCCTGCCGCTTTTTTGCAATTTAGACAGAAGAAGCAGTATTAAATCATCACAAATGCTTCAAATGGTGCTTTGGATTTTTTTTTAAAAAAAAATCAAGCAATACCCTCCTGGCCCCACCAGGGCCAAATATTTCCATAATGTCTTCCAGTCTGCAAAAGTCTTTAAAACTCTTCAGTGCAGCAATTTTCAGAAGGGTGACCACCTTAAAGGTAAAGGGACCCCTGATCATTAGGTCCAGTCATGAACGACTCGGGTTGCGGCGCTCATCTCGCTTTACTGGCCTAGGGAGCCGGCGTACGGCTTCCAGGTCATGTGGCCAGCATGACGAAGCCACTTCTGGCGAACCAGAGCAGCACACAGAAATGCCGTTTACCTTCCCACCGGAGCGGTACCTATTTATCTATTTGCACTGTGTGCTTTTGAACTGCTAGGTTGGCAGGAGCAGGGACCGAGCAACGGGAGCTCACCCCGTTGCGGGGATTCGAACCGCGAACCTTCTGATCGGCAAGCCCTAGGCTCCGTGGTGTAACCCACAGCGCCATCCGTGTCCCTGGTGGCCACCTTACTCAGTCGTGACAAAAGCAATGGGTCTTGTGGCACCTTAACACAGCCTCTCTGACTTGGCTACTAACCCTGATGGCTATGTTCTGCCTCCACAGATGTGGAGATGTTGAGAAAAGCAAAGAAGCAGCTGGTTCGGGTCCTGCCCACCGGAGCAAGAGAAAACAAGTTTGCTCCATCCTCCATGTGACGGCCCTTTAAATATTTGAAGATGGCTCTCCTATCTCCTCTCATTCTCCTCTTTTCCAGGCGAAACATACCTCTACCATTCCTCATCAGGCTTCATTTCCAGACCCTTAATCGTCTTGGTCACCTTACTCTGCACACATTCCAGCTTGTCAACATCCTTCTTAAATTGTGGTGCTCAGATCTGGACATAGTACTCTAGGTGGGGTCTGACCAAGAAAGAATAGAGAGGGACTATCACTTCCCTAGATACTATACTTCTGTTCATGGGTATAGCCAGGATTTTTGTTAGAGGGAGCAGGCCATTTGTTGAGGGCAGAACCTCAGTTTGCTATGGATTTTTATTGATTTTTAAAAATTGATTTGGGGGGCAGCTGCCCCTCCTTGCCCCCCACCCTTGGCTATGCCCATGCTTCTGTTGACGCAGCTGCTATTCTCTGCAGTCTGCTAGACCAGTGTTTCCCAAACTTGTGCCTCCAGCTGTTTTTGAACTACAACTCCCATCATCCCTGACTAGCAAGACCAGTGGCAAGGGATGATGGGAATTGTAGTCCAAAAACAGCTGGAGGCACAAGGTTGGGAAACACTGTGCTAGACCTTGCACAATCTTTCTCCTCTCACACACCACATGCCTGGTCTCCAATCCTCATTCTAGCTCAGGCATAGGCAACCTCAGCACCTTCAGACGTTTTGGGACTACAACTCCCATGATCCCTAGCTAACAGGACCAGTGGCCAGGGATGATGGGAATTGTAGTCTCGAAACGTCTGGAGGGCCGAGGTTGCCTATGCCTGTTCTAGCTCCTTCTTTAATATACAGAGAGACTCGAGTCCACTGGTTTCTTGAAAAGGATTCTTGGTTTCTCCTCTTGTATCAACAGATACATAAAAACACAAGATGAGCCTCCTGAGGTTTCCAGCAACTGGTATTAAGAAGCATTAGCTAATCTGAATAACAGCCATTGTGCAATATTTACTGTATGATGTTGGGAACCGAAGGACCCTCAAGCCACCATCACCCCAGCTTCCCTTCCCTTTATCAAACGGCGCATGGATGTGCAGCTACGAAGTCTGCGCAAAGCATTCCCTCCGTGGCAGAATGAACAACAGCGTTGCCAAGCCCATTAGAATGGCTTTAGAATTCAACCATGTGGTTATTTACCTGTTGGAAAGATCTAGGAATAATCCATCAAAAGATCCTTGAAGTATGCAGCCTTAACCTGGACATGTGTTGATTGCAGTTTACCTGTCGGGGGAGAGGAAATAAAGAAATACGATAAGGAGGTTGGCCTTTTCAGTTATTTCTTTTAGGCTGGAAAGCAGGAAGTGGAACAATCATATTAATAAGAATAATAGCAGCAGCCATGGGACACTTCTTCAGGGGAAGCCGGGAATTCAAAACAGCTACTGATTTAGCTGAATTATAGAACAGCAATCTTGTCCCCCGATACAGTTAGCTCTTTAAAATCTCATTAAAATCTCAGTGATATGAGCAGATGAATGGAAGATGCAAGCATCAAACAAGCAGAGCATCTCAAAAGTTGGTTGAACATCCGGTCCACTGGGTTGTTTTCATATGGAGTCACCATGCCCCCTGGGTTGGCTTGATGCTTTCATATTATTTGGTTTTGCGGGTGTGGTAGAATGGATTCTTACATTGTCCGAAGATGGTTCCAAAAGTCAAATGGGTGTGATTTTTGGATCCTGTTTTTTTTTTTAATTAAAAAATCTTTAAGCAAAAACATGGCTTATTTTCCCCACAATGAATGGAAAATTGGGTTCCCTTATATTATAATGTCTTTCATTCAGAGAAAGAATCACTGGAATAGCATCTAATGCTACACACAGGGCAGGACCCACCATTCCTAGGCAGTAGGACCAGTGGTCAGAGATGATAGGAGTTGTAGTCCAACAACATCTGGTGACACAAGGTCGAGTAAGGCTGGTCTAAAGCAGGAATGAATAAAATCAAAGTAAATTTTGAGATCCTCCTCAGGTGAAACACGTGGGGATTTTCCAAGCAAAGGCAAAGGTTGGGAAAGGCTACTCAAGGGTAACAGACAGGAAATGTCATGGGATTTCTTGCATGAAAATCACTTGCTCAACCATTGAGCTACAACTCTTCCTGTAGAACAGGGTTTCCCAAATCTGGAACTCCAGTTGTTTTTTGAACTACAGTTCCCATGATCCCTGATCACTGGTCCTGCTGGCTAGGGGTGATGGGAGCTGTAGTTCAACAATAGCTGGAGACCCAAATTTGGGAATCCCTAGAAGCTCTAGAGGTTCCATATCCCCAGTCACAAAAGAAAACTAAAAACCTTTCTAAATAAAAAAATGTATACACCACCTACTCATTTAAAATATCAAGTTAATATGCAATAGCTCACCCAAATCTCCACCACCAAAGCATTTGCCAAAGTTAGTAAATGAGATTGAACCAACCTCCCTCCGGTTACAACAGACACCATCCCACAAGGAAATTGAAAGAACAATGAAGCACTAAAGCATGACACAGAGCGATTGCACCTCTTGCATCATGGTTTAGCAAAACAACATCAGAGAGATCTTTAGCCTGCCCCTCCGAAACCAAACGAGCTATCTTGAGGCAGCATCACAAAGCATTAAGATACCACAAAACAATGCAAAATAATCCTAAGCGTGAGCGGCTCACCTGGAATTAGTATTTGCTTAATTCTGAATACAGCTCTTGGCATAATAAAGTCTCCAAGAGCCGCCTGAAAGTCAAAAGTGAAGATGTCTGAAGGAAGCTCTGCTGGAGGAGTTACCTGAAGTGATGGAACCAGCAACACTAAATCCCTAGCTTCTGGTTCGAGGTCAGTTTGGCCTCTCTAACCGGGGCGGTGGGTGGGGACAACTGAACACCACTCCTCTGGATGACCTTACTTCACCAACAAGGAGTGGCGACATCTGCCAATGAGTGTGTGTTTAAGTAGCGCTCTTGAAGGGCAACTCAGCTGGAAATGACAGTGTTCTGAAACCTCCACTCTCCAGGTGTTTCATTGAACTACAGCTGCCACCATCCCTAGCGACCTTAGCCAATGTCCAGGGATGGTGGCAATCATAGTCCAAAGCCATTTCTGGGAACCCAGGGCTGAAGAATGCAACCTTAAGAGGCACAACAGGGAGAGAATTTAATCTCCCACATCTTGCCACTCGTTGTTGTCGTTTAGTCATGTCCGACTCTTCGTGACCCCATGGAACAGAGCGCATCAGGCACTCCTGTCTTCCACTGCCTCCCACAGTTTGGTCAAACTCATGATGGTAGCTTGGAGAACACTGTCCAACCATCTTGTCCTCTGTTGTCTCCTTGTGCCCTCAATCTTTCCCATCATCAGGGTCTTTTCCAGGGAGTCTTCTCTTCTCATGAGGTGGCCAAAGTATTGCAGCCTCAGCTTCAGGATCTGTCCTTCCAGTGAGCACTCAGGGCTGATTTCCTTCAGAATGGATAGGTTGGATCTTCTTGCAGTCCATGGGACTCTCAAGAGTCTCCTCCAGCACCAGAATTCCAAAGCATCAATTCTTTGGCGATCAGCCTTCTTTATGGTCCAGCTCTCACTTCCATACATCACTACTGGGAAAACCATAGCTTTAACTATACACAGACCAATTTCTTGCCCTGTCCACAAGTGCACAGGAGCCAAACCTGACAACTGAAGCTCCCTCTAGGCCAGCCTTTCTCAACCTGTGGGTCCCCAGATGCTGTTGGAACTACAACTCCCATCACCCCTAGCTAGCAAGGCCAGAGCTCAGGGATGATGGGAGTTGTAGTCCAACAACTCCCATCATCCCTGAACCGTTGCTCTAGGCATTTGCTAATGGAGGAGATCAGGGAAAGCCATGCCTGACACCCTCTGTTTTATCCAAGGCCTTCTTGAATTGAGCAGGAAGATCTGGAGGGGCTTCCAAGGAAGTTTGGCTGGGCATATTGGAAACCCTGGTGGCAGAGCCCAGTGCAGTAAGCTTCGTAGTGCCACGGCATCGGAGAGGTTTGGGACACATGCTGCTGCCCTCACCCTCAGTTTCTGCTCTTGAAGGTTCTGTCTACATGCCTGGAGAGGGCTATAACTTTCACCAAGGTCAAGGCCCTATGCCCTCAGTTGCCATGCATTTTCGTTCTATCACTTGCTTAGCCTTCAGAAAGCTCAGAGCAACTTATGTTAGGCATCAGTTACCCACTTCGTTTGCATACCATTAAGATTTCCAGGACAAGTCTTCATGACCAGCTGAAATGCAACAGGTGCACCAATAAGCAACGATCTTACTTTTAAAAGACATCTGAAGGCAGCCCTGTTTAGGGAAAATTTTAATGTTTAATGCTGTATGGGGTTTTTAATATTTGGTTGGGAGCCGCCCAGAGTGGCTGGGGACTGGGGAAACCCAGCCAGATGGGTGGGGTATAAATAATAATATATCATCATCATCACCATCATCTCAGTGCTGCAAAGAAAAGTTACAGCTGTTGGATGTGTGGTTGCTGTGGAGCTCTGAAAGATGCAGGAGACTTGTGGGTGCGCATCCATGTGTGGCAACTGTGACAGTTTGTGCCCTTGGATTCAGCACCCGTCATTTGAGCTCTGTGGCTTTTGAAAATGCTATAAATAAGCATGAAGAGACCTCATTCCAAATCCATCATCAGTGTAATTTGCACTACACAGAACTTGGGTACAATATAATTAGCAAATGCATTGCAATAATTTATTTTTGGTTTAAAAGGCTGAACAGTCACGGTCTTCTAACAAGGTGGGGAAGAGAAAACAGAGCTATGAGCCAAGGGGAGGTTTTTTTTAGTTCCCCTTTCCCCCCCTTATTCTGGCTCCTATTAATTCAGTCATTTTACCTTTGGTGTGCATTCACTCACCTATGCAATGCGAGCCGCTCCACTGAGAAGGGTTTTGAATATGGAGCCTGCTTTTTTTGTTTCTTGTTTTGGGCACGATGCAAAACGCAAAGCCAAAGCCGCGAGAGCCCCTCTGCATTTGCATTATTATGATTAACACTACTCCAAACAGAAAGCATCCGGCGGTATTAATTACAGGAATGGTGAGATTCAAATAGTCATAAATCATTAGACAGCATAATGTAAACTCCCCGAAACCTTATCAGAAACTAATTTTGCATGACTTCAGAGGCTTTTTTCTTCCCTGCTCTGCCTTTCCACCTCATTTATATGGTGACTGTTGACGTAAAGGCAGGAATTGTACGTGCTTGATTGAGAGGTATGAAAAGAAAGAGCAGAGAGGGTGAAATTTATGACTTTCCCTAACAGCTACTTTTGTGTTACGCATAACTCTTTATCCTAGAGGGTGGAAAGGTTATGGCTGGTATTTAACTAACCTCTCCCATCAGTTCAAGGATTTCCATTTGCACAACTCCTTCTCCCTCTTGCCAGATCTGCTCCAAAGGGTTGGGGAAACCTCTAGAACCGATTTTTTTGGGGGGTAAACTGAGGGAGGAAATGGGAGCTGTAGAGGATACCGCATTCGCTTACTGTGCACTAGGCTCATCTGTCTGAGTTTACAGCATGTAATACTATATCTATAAAAGGTAAAGGGACCCCTGACCATTAGGTCCAGTCGTGACCAACTCTGGGGTTATGGCGCTCATCTCGCTTTACTGGCCGAAGGAGCTGGTGTACAGCTTCCGAGTCATGTGGCCAGCATGACTAAGCCGCTTCTGACAAACCAGAGCAGCGCACGGAAACACTGTTTACCTTCCCGCCACAGCGGTACCTATTTATCTACTTGCACTTTGACGTGTTTTCGAACTGCTAGGTTGGCAGAAGCAGGGACTGAGCAACGGGAGCTCACCCCGTCACGGGCATTCAAACTGCCAACCTTCTGATCGGCAAGCCCTAGGCTCTGTGATTTAACCCACAGTGCCACATGCATCCCTATACCCACTATACCTATAATTACTCATAAATAAGTCCCATTGAGTTCAATGGGTCCTTTCCCCAAGGTAAGTGGAGCCTGAGGTTCTATTCTGAACTTGAGGCTCTATCCTGGAATTAATAGCCAGTTGGCTCAAGAGGCCTGCAGGAATGCACCCTAACTGCACTAAGGAGCACTTTTTGCCTTGGAGCGGGACCCTCCTTTGAAGGAAGGCAAAGTCCTCTTGACTCACAGAGCTGAGCTTAGGACCCCACCCTGAGGAATGTGCTTATCTTCGGTTCCTTTGAGATTCAAGGCCTTCTCCTAACACCCTCAATCACTGGAATTAAAGAGGCAAACAAGCATTTGTTCTCTGCTGGGAGTTGTAAGCCACCCTATCAGCAGCTCATTGCATTGAAGTTGGGCCTTCAATGGAAAACTGGAGCTCTTTCCTGCACGCACAACGAACCAAACACTTCTTCTTCTTTGGCAATCACTCATAGCCGAGTAAGATTGTCTTCCATAAGCATGGTTTTAACAATGATTCTGTAAGTGACTGTGGAAGCCAATTCTGGATCCACATGTCCTTCCACAGTGGGGACATTGGTTTCCAGGCAGGAGCTGATCACAGTGTGGATTTGCCAGGTGTGCCTTCCTCTTAGCGCGTTTATCCCTTTCGCCCTGAGTTCAAATATCTTCAAAGCCCATGACACCTTTGGCAAAGGCTGTTCTCCAATTGGAGCGCTCGCAGGCAAGTGTTTCCCAATTGTTGGTGTTTATACTACATTTTTAAAAATTTGCTTTGAGACAGTCTTTAAACCTCTTTTGTTGACCACCAGCAATACGTTTTCCATTTTTAAGTTCAGAATATGGAAGATGGTAACCAGACATCCGCACAACATGACCAGTTTAACGAAGTTGAAGTTGAAGAGTCATTGCTTCAACACTGGTGATCTTTGCTTCTTCCAGTACACTGGCATTAGTTTGCCTGTCTTCCCAAGTGATGTGTTTTGGAGACACCGTTGATGAAATCTTTTGAGTAGTTGGAGATGGCGTTTATAAGTCTCCTTCCAAACCAAAATAAGTCACTTTTCCATTTATTTAGGCATTAAGTATTTGTACAATGGCAACACTTAAGTATCTGCAGAATATTGACAAGGGAGGAGGCACTGAGTTCTGCCCGACACTGGGTGAGCTTGTTGTGTTTGTGTGACGTCACATGGGCAACACACAAGCGTGATGTCAAGTGCATTGAGAGGAGGCTGCAAGGCCCTATGAGACTCTCTGCCTCCATGAGGAGGCCCGGCAAGGCCTGGCCCCTCAAGATCACCCTCCCACCAGATGTCAAAGAGAAAAACAACTACCTGACTTTTAGAAGACATCTGAAGGCAGCCTGTTTAGGGAAGCTTTTAATGTTTAATAGGTTATTGTATTTTAATATGAAATAATAATAATGTAATAATAATAATAATAATAATAATAATAATAATAATGATGCAATAAAACATCAAACATTAAAAACTTCCCCAAACAGGGCTGCCTTCAGATGTTTTCTAAAAGTCAGGTAGTTGTTTATTTCCTTGACATCTGGTGGGAGGGAGTTCCACAGAGCGGGTGCCACTACCGAGAAGGCCCTCTGCCTGGTTCCCTGTAACCTCACTTCTCGCAGAGAGGGAATCGCCAGAAGGCCCTCGGTGCTGGACCTCAGTGTCTGGGCAGAACAATGGGGGTGAAGATGCTCCTTCAGGTATACTGAACCGAGGCCGTTTAGGGCTTTAAAGGTCAGCACCAACACTTTGAATTGTGCTCAGAAACGTGAATCCTGTGTCCAATTCTGGGCACCATAATTTAAGAAGGATGTTGACAAGCTGGAAGGTGTGCCAGGTTCTCCATGTAAACCCATTAACAGCCAGGTAAACCCATCAACAGGTTTCCTGCCAGACAGGATTCTGTTGTAGACCCCCCCTTCTGTGATGAAGGTATGATGTACTGGGTGGTGGTCTTGGGCTGCAGGGTGGCAATTTAAAAAGTCTATATAAGGCCTTGCACACCATTGTTCTGGGTTGCTCCTCCGTCCTTTGTGTGGTGAGTGAAGATCAGGCTTACTAGCTGCTTTGCTTCTCAATATTCTCTGGTTGGTCTCTGTTATTTTCTCCTACCGAGAGGGAACCCACTTAAGGGCTCTATACGGGCTCTCTGGGGTACCCCATAAGGGGAAAAGGGCAGATTTTGTTTATAACAGTACAGTGGTGCCTCGCAAGACGAAATTAATCCATTCTGCGAGTCTCTTCGTCTAGCGGTTTTTTCGTCTTGCGAAGCAAGCCCATTGACGCCTTAGAGGATTAGCGCTATTAGCGGCTTATCGGCTTTTAGCGGCTTTTAGCGGCTTATCGGCTTATCGGATCAGCTGATAAGCGGCTTAGCGGCTTAGAAAAAGGGGGGGGGGGAGGAAAAAACCCCCGCAGGAACTCGCAAGACATTTTCGTCTTGCGAAGCAAGCCCATAGGGAAATTCATTTTGCGAAGCGCCTCCAAAACGGAAAACCCTTTCGTCTAGCGGGTTTTCCGTCTTGCGAGGCGTTCGTCTTGCGGTGCACCACTGTACCTCAAGATTTACAGTGCCTAGGCGGGCCCGGGAGATTGCTTGTCACCTCTAAGGGAAATCAATACAACCCCCCTTCCTTTTCGCCCGGTCATTTCGACAGAATGAGATTTCAGTTTCTTTGCTAGAAGCACGAATCCAGCCTCCTCGCCATCCGACCTTCCCCAGCGACCACCACACAGGCACACACACCCCTCCAAGGTGCTATGCAAACAGCATTACCATATGACATTACCCAGCCCTGTTCCATTATTTAATGCCTCTTGAGGAGAGCCTGAGAGTGAGCCTTTTAATCCTCGGCAAATTGACAGGATCTCTATCCTGGGAGATGCAAATTGAATAAAAACGAAAGGGTCTGGACTGCACCCATTGCATTCTCCCCAGCCGCTTCAAGCTACCCTCCTCCCCACTGCCAATTAGTTCTCTCCCGGAAAAGGGTGCAGGAGGAAATCCACAGAACTGCGTTTCGCCAGTTGTCAATAACAATAATAGCTCGTCTGTGCAGTCTTCCTCCAGACCTGAATTCTGCATTTCCAACCCGCCAATTAAACTCCTGCTGTGACTTTAGAAGTTGCAGCCACTGTGCAGCTGTTCTGCTTTGCTGGCACTAAATTTCCCTCAGTAGTGGATCAACGTGTTTAAACACTTTGATCTTTCTTATCTCAGCAGAGGGATTTGAAAGCCTACTTGGAGAAACAAGCTTTCATTTGGGCTCAACCTTTCTTTATCTAACCTGAAACTTTGGGTGTTTGGGGGTGTGTTTTTTTATTTTATTTAAATAACCTCATTGTCTTTGGAAATCGCTTCTTTCCCTGTGCACACAAACTCAGGCATTCTCTTTCTCTCTCTAACAAGAAAAAGAAAATGGGGCGAGATTTAGCCGATGGTACTTCAAAGGGCAGATAAAGGCTACAAAGGAGACAAAATTTTATATGCAGTAATTCCATATCATCTCAATATCGGGCACATGCTCTCATATTTTCTATTAAATCTTCTTCAAACACCCCACTAGCTTCCCTGAGTATGCAGACACAATGGTGGTTCTGTTAGAAAACATCAATGAAGAAATGTGGTTTTAACAAGGGCTGCTCCAGTTTCCTATCCAAACCCGGGAACATCTCAGCTAAACTGGAAATATGCAAAGCGTTGATTGGTGTTTTCTTCTCCAAACAAAATTTTCAGACTGGCACCAGAATTCAAGGAATGCATTATTATTATTATTATTATTATTATTATTATTATTATTATTATTATTATTCCTGTGTAGGCATGGTGTACGCTGCACCAAGGGATTTGTAGTCACAGTGAGATTACAGAACAGGGAGGGGGTAGAATTGAAAACAGAGACATTGTATGTACCCTTTATTAAAATCATTTAATAATAATAATAATCCATATTATAGCACTCAAGAAAAATTTGCAAGCAAAGTCCTAAGACAGTTACCACACTGCAACATGGATTATTTATTATCTTTAACAACTAGAAGACAAATGGATAAAATGTTGGAATTTGACCAAAAGAACCAAGGTAAAATCCTTTCCCAGTTTCCTGTCTCAACCTAACTGGAATCACAAGGTTGTTGCAAGGACAGAAGGAATCAGACAGGGTAGGCATCCTTTGCAATGTCTTGAGCTCCTTGGGAAAGACGTAGGATAAAAATAACATCCTCCCTTCTTTCCTTACAAGTGAAAGTATGAGGACCCGGACCCTACAATCATCATCTGAGGCCCTTCTTTGTGTGCCTCCTTCACAAGAGCCCCAGAGGGCGGCAACACAAGAACAGGGCCTTCTCTGCAGTGGCTCCCCATTCCTGGAATGCTGTCTCCAAGGAGGTTTGCCTAGCGCCTTCATTACGTATCTTTAGGTGCCAGGCAAAAACGTTTCTCTTCTCCCAGGATGTGGCTTGGAGAGGGGATGTGCTCTGGGAGCCAGACCAAGAAATCTGTACCGCTATATTCTCCCTTGGTCAGACCACAATTAGAATACTTCATCCAGCTCTGGGTACCACAATTTAAGGAGGGTATTGCCAAGCTGGTACATGTGCAGAGGAGGGAGATCAAGATGATCAAGGGTCTGGAAACCAAGCCTTATGAGGAATGGCTGAAGGAGTAGGAGTATATGATAGCCACATCAAAAGGCTTGTTATAAGGAAGATGGGGCATGCTTATTTTCTCTTGGCTGCCTGTCATAAATGCTGAAATTCCTGCGTTGGAGTAGGAGGGACAAGAAGACCCTCAGGATTCCTTCCAACTCTACAATCCTATGTTTCTATGAAGTGTAAGGGGCCTGAGGTTCTGTCCCTGGGCCTGAGGTCCCATGGAATAAACCTCCTATGATAAAATACTATCAAAATCAGTCCCATGGCCCATGTATTCCAAGCATACACACCTGGAGGAAAGTCTCAGAGGGACTATCCTCTAGTCTCAGTAAGGTGATGATGAAATTATTATTATTATTATTATTATTATTATTATTATTATTATTATTATATATGGCTTGGTTTCCCCAACCACTCTGGGCGGCTTCCAACAAAATATTAAAAACACGCCAAAACATTAAAAACTTTCCTAAACAGGGCTGCCTTCTCATAGTAAGGGAACCGCCAGAAGGCCCTCAAAGCTGGACCTCAGTGTCCAGGATGAACGATAAGGGGTGGAGATGCTCCTTCAGGTGTTTAGGGCTTTAAAGCTCAGCACCAACACTTTGAATTGTGCTCGGAAACATACTGGGAGCCAATGTAGGTCTTTCAGGTCCGGTGTTGTATGGTCTCGGCGGCCGCTCCCAGTCACCAGTCTAGCTGCCGCATTCTGGATTGGTTATAGTTTCCGGGTCACCTTCTAAGGTGATCTTACTCCCATGAAGACACGGTTAGGGTTGCAAAATGCTGCAACTCATTGTTTCCCAGCAAGCCACCTATGAAGAAGGCCCTTTGATTTGAGGACATTTTACTTGCTGGACAAGTTCATCTGTCGGAAAATCCTATCTATACACAAGTATCAGTTCCATCCACATTCCAGCATGGAAAGAAGCGTGCTTCTCCCACCTGGTGAAACCAAGGTGATTAAGCACACTTACCTCTGTGTTGGACCCTTTTGAGTAGCACTGGGATGATTTAAGGTAGAATAAAATCACACGCTTTTGATACGGGGTTTTCCCCTTTCTCCTCTCCCCTCAAAACATGCTGCAAATCATCAGCACGTTCTCCTCAGTTGGACACAAATTAGAGTCAGACTTTGTGCAGGGGCAGGAAAGTTCTCGGGCAGCCTGTCTTATTTTATTTGCAGAAAATAAGCCCAGGAATTTCTGGGGTCACGGACAGACACCACGCTGGGCAGTGTCATAACACACACGGGTGGGAACAGGCCGTACTCCATTTCCGAAGGAACCCCACAGCTCCCATAAATCAGTCAGCAGGTACCTTGGGCCCACAGATATTAGCAAAGCTGACTCAAGGAATTGAAAAATGGAGCGAGGTTATTTGAAGGCTGTGATTGTTATTACACCAGGCTCGGCAAGGCAGGGAAGGGGGAGAAAGGAAGTGCCAAAGCGACAAGAGACTTGAGCCAATGGAGACAAGGTGTGCCCCTAGCAGCCTTTCAGGAAAAGGAGGAAGAAAACAGAAAGGCAATTCATGGTATGGGCACCTTGGACAGTGAATCTCAGGATGAAATTGAACTTAGATTGATACCTGCTGCAATTCCTGCATTGCAGGGGGCTGGATGATAATGATAATAATAATAATAATAATAATATTAATATTTGTACCCCACCCATCTGACTGAGTTGCCCCAGCCACTCGTTTGGGCTCCTTCAACTCTTCTAGCTGTCCATGGAGGCGCAGGTCAGTTCTGTGTCCAGGGCAGCTGTTTAGCAGCTCCATCTGGTATGCAGGATGAGACCTTCCCTGCCCGCAGACTGTCTCCCCAGAGTGGTGCAGGCTCTGGTTATCTCCCGCTTGGACTACTGCATTGCGCTCTACATGGGGCTACCTTTGAAGGTGACCCGGAAACTGCAACTAATCCAGAATGTGGCAGCTAGACTGGGGACTGGGAGCGGCCGCCGAGACCACATAACACCAGTCTTGAAAGACCTACATTGGCTCCCGGTACGTTTCCGAGCACAATTCAAAGTGTTGGTGCTGACCTTGAAAGCCCTAAATAGCCTTGACCCAGTAGACCTGAAGGAGCGTCTCCACCCCCATCATTCTGCCTGGACACTGAGGTCCAGTGCTGAGGGCCTTCTGGCGGTTCCCTCATTGTGAGAAGCAAAGCTACAGGGAACCAGGCAGAGGGCCTTCTCGGTAGTGATACCCACCCTGTGGAACGCCCCCCCACCAGATGTCAAAGAGAAGAACAACTACCAGACTTTTAGAAGACATCTGAAGGCAGCCCTGTTTAGGGAAGCTTTTAATGTTTGATGCATTACTGTATTTTAATACTTTTTGGAAGTTGCCCAGAGAGGCTGGCGAAACCCAGCCAGATGGGTGGGGTGTAAATATATTATTATTATTATTATTATTATTATTATTATTATTATTATTATTCTATGAGGGGTCAAAAGGAGTCTGATTCAGGGAGGATCTCTGCAGATAGCGTCTATGCACATGTCATGTCAGCACCAAGCAAAAATCTTTTTAATTTATTTTTTTACACCAGCAAGACCTGTTTCTTGCCCGCTTCTTTGATGTGCATATATGCCTATTACTGCCTCTGTGGTCAAACCTTTATTCCCATTAATCTTTTGCTTTATGGTTTTGACTGCTATTAGCCATGGGAGCTATCTGAAGGACAGGGAACAATTTTTACAAACAAGCAAGCCAAACACACGGACATTGATTGCTGGGGGCACCAAGTATATGCGGTGGAAGGGTCTTCAGAACCCCCCCCCCAATATTTTGGGGCAGGGGTCTTCACCCCACAAATATTGAGGGGGCTGCCACCCCCACCCCCCGCGTGACTTGGCTGAGCCCCCTCAATTTGGGGAGCAAGTTGGTGTCCCTGTTGATAGCTGTTCAAAGAGCTATCAAGTCCTATTCCAGAAGGTGCCAACCTGTGATCAGCTTCCTGCTTATTATGGATCACCATCATAAGTGATCAGCTTCCTGCTTATTATGGATCACCATCATAATCTTAGTGTTCGCACCCCACTCATCTGACTGGGTTTGCCCCAGCTGCTCCGGGAGGTTTCCGACAGATGTAAAAACAGGTTGTCGGCATGTCTTTCCCGGCCTCTGCCATGTCTCAACTTGACCCCGAGCCTTGTTCGAACGGCGGAACGTGGCCAGCTGAGAAAGTTAAAGGCCGGAGCCTGCTGAGAGCATGTGACAGCACAGCATCTCCCCGTAGGGCAGCACCTGCCTGTCTGGATGTTTTGATCACGTTGCGCATCGAGGAAAGACTTTCGCTTTGCTCCATATGGTTCTGAAAGGGGGTGCCAGCTGCCTCCCCTCTCCTGATAATGTTTGCTCGCCATCGAACGACATATGAAAACATACGGAATCATCTCTCCATTAGGAAGAGACGATTGCCAGACACACAAAGTCTCTCTCTCTCTCTCTCTCTCTCTCTCTCTCTCTCTCTCCCTCCCTCTCTCTCTCTTTCTCTCTCTCTCTCTAACAAAGTTATTAGTGGTGGCTTCTCCTGACTGAGAACAGGCCTTTGCATAGTGTGTGAGAGAAATTGAGTGTGAATGTGTGTATATGAAGGAGCTTAAGAAGCCTTAAGGGGTCACCACGAGAACCTCCTCTGTTCTTAAAAGCATATATCGTCCCTCCTTTATTTTTTATTTTTTAAATGGAGGCTTTTTTCATCCATCAGATTAACCTCAGCCTGGCTTGATTAACCTGCTGCAGCTGCACAGTTTCTCCTTCACTCGGAGACGACTTGAGCGTGACGTGTACAAATGGCACATTTTCCTGCGGAGCAGGAGGAGTGGAACTAAGAGCAAATGAGTGATAGCTTGCAAATCGGCTGGGTTTGCGAAGAAACAGAGCTGCTTGCTGCAGCCTGCCCGGAGCGTCGACCGCAAGCTTCCCTGGAAGCAGCCTCGGCGACAGGTGGACGCTTTAATTCCCCCCAGTGAAGTGCTGCCCTGGGGCGCGTGGGAAATTAAAATCGCCCCCTGACGTTGGAGAGAGGGCACCTTGCCAAGGGCGCCCTCGAATCTGGAGCTCAGGACACAGGAAGTCATATTGGTTCAACTGGTTCTGTTATTATTTTACGTTAACTGGCAGCAGCTATCCAGATAAGAATCTCTCCCAGTACTGCCAGGAGATGCCAAGGATGGAACTGGCAATCTTCTGCATGCCAAGCGGAGGCTCTGCCATGGAGTTATGGATCTCGCAGCTGTCCATGGAGGCACAGGTCAAATCTGTGTCCAGGGCAGCTGTTTACCAGCTCCATCTGGTACGCAGGATGAGACCCTATCTGCCTGCGGACTGTCTCACCAGAGTGGTGCATGCTCTGGTTATCTCCCGCTTGGACTACTGCAATGTGCTGTACGTGGGGCTACCTTTGAAGGTGACCCGGAAACTGCAATTAATCCAGAATGCAGCAGCTAGACTGGTGGCTGGGGGCGGCCGTCAAGACCATATAACTCCGGTCTTGAAAGACCTACATTGGCTCCCAGTACGTTTCCGAGCACAATTCAAAGTGTTGGTGCTGACCTCTAAAGCCCTAAACGGCCTTGGTCCAGTATATCTGAAGGAGCGTCTCCACCCCCATCGTTTTGCCCGGACACCGAGGTCCAGTGCCAAGGGCCTTCTGGGGGTTCCCTCCCTGCGAGAAGCCAAGTTACAGAGAACCAGGCAGAGGGCCTTCTCGGTGGTGGCGCCCGCCCTGTGGAACACCCTCCCACCAGATGTCAACTACCAGACTTTTAGAAGACATCTGAAGGCAGCCCTGTTTAGGGAAGCTTTTAATGTTTGATATATTAGAGTATTTTAATATTCTTTTTGGAAGCTGCCCATAGTGGCTGGGGAAGCCCAGCCAGATGGGTGGGGTATAAACAAATTATTATTATTATTATCATCATCATCGTTGTTGTTGTTGTTTTGTTGTTGTTATTGTTATTGTTGTTGTTGTTGTTGTTGTTGTTATTATTATTATTATTATTATTATTATTATTATTATTATTATTCATGTGTTAGTCCTGGGGTCTGCGTTGGCTGGTCTTCTGTCTGCCTTGATAGCTCATTCAGTAGAGCATGAAACTCTAAATTTCAGGGTTGAGCCCCGTGTTGGGCAAAAGATTCCGGCATTGCCACGGGGTTGGCCCTTGAGGTCCCAACTCTACAATTCTATTATTAATACGACTACTAAGAATAATAATAATTATTTTTCAGTGATGGCTCCCACCTGGTGGAATGCTCTGTCCCACGAGACCAGGGCCCTTCAGGATTTAACCTCCTTCCGTCCGGCCTGTAAGACAGAGCTATTTCTCCTGGCCTTTTATTTGAATCCAGCCTGATCTTTTATTTCTCTTCCCTTCCCTCCCCTTCTATGAAGATTACCCGCTCTGAGACCCCACAGCTAATTCTCACCTGGCCTCCTCGCAGGCCCAAGTAAGACCAATTTAGCCAGCTAGCCCTGGGGATTATCTGATTGATTTTTGATTTCTTGAATTTTATTGTTATTGACGTTTTTATGCTGTATTTTATGCTGCTTTTATAATTAAGTGTTTTAAATTTGTTGTTAGCCGCCCTGAGCCTGGTTATTGAACAAGAAAGGGTGGGGTATAAATAAAAATATAATAATAATAATAACAATAATAATAATAATAACAACAACAACAATAATAATTTTTATTATTTGAACCCCAACCATCTGATTGGTTTGTTTTTAACACACAGCCTCAGTATTCGTGCGGGGCAGGGGAAGAGAAAATCTTTCCCACCGAAACCTCTATTTTCAAGCCGAACTTTGAAACCAGAGAATATTCAGCGTGCCCCTGCTTAGGACCACTGATGTCTGATCATTTGCTGGGCACGAAACGGTCCAGAATCCAACGGAATCCAGAGCATCTCCCCTTGTTTGTTCTGCGGCAGGTGACAATCACTTTGTTGCATTTCCAGTGTCTCTGTCTGAACTGTGAGAAGGCTGCAGCGAGTAATAAGAGCTTCCCCGAGGGAACGGTTAATCTTGTGTTCCCCCTAGTCCTGTGTTTTACACTCGCCTCATCTGGTCTATCCGACCCAGAGGTTGGAAACTGAGCTGGGGAAAGGCACACCGGAAACAGGATAAGGCCAATAATTAACCACAAGCGATCGAGGAACAAGGCCTAGTTTGGGGGGGGGGAGGGTGACAAGGCCTGGTTAGAAGTGCAAAGCCATGTTTAACAGCAAAACATGGGTACTTAGTGGTTTATTAAACAAGCGTGGAAGAGGAAGAGAACTTTCAGCGTCGCTTTGCTTCTCAGGCCCTGCAAACATACAGGTGCCCTTTGAAATGCACAGGGTGTTCTGTAAATGGTACACACCTTCATGCAATAGTATCATACACATCAACTATATCTTGATTGCCTATATTATGCCCACCAACATTTCGCTGATGAAAATAAGAACGTTCTATTCCATAATGTCAATAATTTTATTATTTATACCCCACCCATGTGACTGGGTTGCCCCAGCCCTTCTGGGTGGCTTCCAACATGTATAAAAACATAATAAAACATCATTAAAGAAAAAAAAACCTTCCCTATACAGGGCTGCCTTCAGATGTCTTCTAAAGTTTGCATAGTTACTTATGTCCTTGGTTCAGGGGTTACATAACTCCATACCCTCCAACATTTCTCCAATGAAAATAGGGATGTCCTAAGGAGCGTCCCCACCCCTATTGATCAGCCTAGACACTGAGGTCCAGCGCCGAGGGCCTTCTGGTGGTTCCCTCACTGCAAGAAGTGAGGTTACAGGGAACCAGACAGAGGGCCTTCTCGGTGGTGGTGCCCATCCTGTGGAACGCCCTCCCTTCAGATTTGAAGGAAATAAACAACTATCTGACTTTTAGAAGGCATCTGAAGGCAGCTCCGTTTAGGGAAGTTTTTAATGTTTGATGTTTTATCGTGTTTTTAATATTCCCCACCCAGAGTGGCTTGGGAAACTCAGCCAGATGGGCGGGATATAAATAATAAATTATTATTATTATTCTTACTAAGGAAAAGTGGGATATTCTGAGCCATCATCGGAAGGCAATCTTGTATGTGGGAAAGTTTTCAATGTTCAGTGTTTTTATATGTCTTGAAAGCAGCCCAGAAAATTGGCTTTCAGGTGAAAAAATTGGAAATAGAACTGTTAGACCTTAAAACTAAGAATTTGTCAAGAATGTATAACTTGCTGTTGAAATGGAATACTCAGGATGAAACAGTGAAATCTGCTATGATTAAATGGGCACAAGATGTTGGACATAACATTATGATGGCTGACTGGGAACACTTATGGACCACAGGTATGAAGTTAACGACATGTAATGCCTTAAGAGAGAATATTATGAAAATGATCTACAGGTGGTACATGACGCCAGTCAAGCTTGCAAAAATTTATCATTTGCCCGATAATAAATGTTGGAAGTGTAAAGAGACTGAAGGTATATTCTTTCACCTTTGGTGGACATGCCCAAGGATTAAGACTTTCTGGGAGATGATTTATAATGAAATGAAAAAGGTATTTAAATATACCTTTCAGAAGAAACCAGAGGCCTTTCTCCTGGGCATGGTCAGCCAATTGGTGTTAAAGAAGGATAGAACTTTTTTTTATGTATGCCACAACAGCAGCAAGAATACTTATTGCAAAGTACTGGAAGACACAAGATTTACCCACCCGGGAAGAATGGCAGATGAAGGTGATGGACTATATGGAACTGGCGGAAATGACTGGCAGAATCCGAGACCAAGGAGAAGAGTTGGTGGAAGAAGATTGGAAGAAATTTAAAGTTTATCTACAGAAACATTGTAAAATTAAGGAATGTTAGAAGGATGTTGGAATGAAGTAATGTGGTTTTAGCAGAAATGATACAAAGGATTAAGTAAAAATGGATTGTTAATTGGTGAAATTACAAAATGTAAAATTATAGTATATTAAGATAAATCATTAGGATAAAAATAAAGATGGAAAGGATTTGCTGAAATATCTAATTGAATTAGAATACAAAAAAGGGAGGTGTGAGGGGGTCAAGGAAATAAGCAAAGGAAAGAAAGTTATGTAAAGGATTGATTTGTTGTTGTTTTAATTATCTGCATCTTTTTTTCGTGTTTTCCCCCCCCTTTGTTCTTGTATTGTTCTGTATTTTTATTTTTATTTTCTTCTTCTTTTTTCTGTTTAAATATGTTCTTTATTTTTTCTTTTTGTAAGCTTTAAAATCTCAATAAAAATCTATTGGAAAAAAAAGAAAGCGGCCCAGAGTGGCTGGAGCAACCCAGTCAGATGGAAAGGGTGTAAATAGTAAAACAACAACAACAACAACAACAACATAGGACATCCCTCGGACATTTAGGCAGAGCAACAGAGTGCAGGGGTGTAAATAGGGGTTGGTTTGGTTGGCGACCACAATTCCCACCATCCCTAGCTAACAGGACCAGCGGTCTGGGATGATGGGAATTGTAGTCCCAAACATCTGGAGGGCTGGAGTTTGCCTATGCCTGGTCTACACTGACTGACAGCAGCTCTCCACGGATGCAGAGCTACCTAAAGATGCTGATAATTTAACTTGGGACATTCTACATTCAAGGCAGATGTTCTACTGACAATGACTTCTGTAAAGAAGCCAGCGTGGTGTAGTGGTTAAGAGTGACAGACTCGTAATCTGGAGAACCGGGTTCGCTTCCCCGCTCCTCCACATGCAGCTGCTGGGTGACCTTGGGCTAGTCATAGTTCTCTGAAGTCTCTCAGCCCCACTCACCTCACAGAGTGTTTGTTGTGGGGGAGGAAGGGAAAGGAGAATGTTAGCCGCTTTGAGACTCCATAGGGTAGTGATAAAGCGGGATATCAAATCCAAACTCTTCTTCTTCTTCTTCTAAAACAACAACAACAACAACCATGCATATGATGGAATCGCAACGCTGATACCCCAAATCCTTATACTGACTTTCTTGGCCCATTTAAATCGATGGGTCTTCCTTCTAAGTTGGCATTGCATGTTAATGGAGTGACAGCTCTGCTCTTAAGAAGCCTCCGGATTCCTTCGCTTGTTTTCCTGCAACATCTAAAGCCCTCTCTGTGGAGCAACATTCAGCAAAAGAGCACGAGGTGTTCGGGCACAATGATAAAGAGACCTGAAAACTGTAAAGACTGACAGCTTTGCACGAAACGAAAGCGAGACTACAGTGGAATCGCTCTGATCACATGGAAGCCTCTTGTGGGAGGGGGGGCTCCTCGGGGGAAGAAACGCCTCAGGAAGAAGGATAAATGCTAGACGTGCCACGAGAAGATTAGAAAAGCTCGAGGTTTGCAAATTGACGGCATAGAAACAAACAAATCTTTCCAGGAACCATGGGGTTACTTTTATCAATGGAATATCAAGAAAACTTTTCTGTCTTGCACTGGAACTCATGAGAGATTTTATATTGAACAACATGCTTACAAGCATCATCGTGGTCTCATTCCCCCAACCAACCCCCCCCCCCATCTCTCCTATTTTCATCAATTGGCTTGGACTGCCTCTACTCATTGTTTAAACTGCTACTATCTGGGCTGGAATCTCACATCCCGTTTCTTTTAAGCTCAGCACAAATTCCAGGCTCATGCTTGCAGCAGATACCTATTTACACATGTGTAAGTTGTGGTAAAGGGACGCGGGTGGCGCTGTGGGTTAAACCACAGAGCCTAGGACTTGCCGATCAGAAGGTTGGTGGTCCCCGCAACGGGGTGAGCTCCCATTGTTCGGTCCCTGCTCCTGCCCACCTAGCAGTTCGAAAGCACGTCAAAGTGCAAGTAGATAAATAGGTACCGCTCTGGCGGGAAGGTAAACAGCGTTTCCGTGCGCTGCTCTGGTTCGCCAGAAGCGTCTCATTCATGCTGGCCACATGACCCGGAAGCTGTATGCCGGCTCCCTCGGCCAATAAAGCGAGATGAGCGCCGCAAATCCATAGTCGGCCACAACTGGACCTAATGGTCAGGGGTCCCTTTACCCCTTTAGAGTTGTGGTGGTGGGGACTACTGCAGCCTTGGGAGCCAGATGAGTCCCTAAAATGTTATAATTCCTGCTCCGTGATTGCAGTCATGGGATTGTTGTCTTTCACATGACACTATATGTTTTGACTCCACAGAGTGGGAAGTGACTGAGACAGGATGTTTGTGTTACTGTGTTCCGTGAAGTGGGACTATTGTCCTTTGTTCTTTCTCTTTGCTGTCTGATGCTAGAGAGAGAGGGAGCCATGTTGCAGTGCTCTGTGTGTGTTTATATGTAAATAAAGTAGATTAGCCAAAATGCTGAGTTGCTGAGGTCTGTTACGCAAGCTGCAAAGACTCTGCGGATCCCTAAGTGTGCCGGTGTCTTTTGGCCTCAGTCGCTGTGATGTTCGGGCTGAAGAAAGCTTTTGAAGCTCCCGAACAAACTACCAGGAGGTAGAGAATATGCCAGTCAGGTATGTGTTTCTACCAGGGTCCTACTTGAGTGTAGGACGAGTTTCTGACATAAATTAGGGATGGAGGAAAAACTCCCATCAGGCTCAGCCACCACAGATTGGAAGAAGATTAACCATACTGCAGTTCCCTTTAAAAAAAAATCGTACAGAGCTGTGCTTCTATGGGGAAGATGTGGACAGCTGGTTTGTTTTTAGGGGAAAATGCAAGGGAAAGCAAACAGAGAGCGAAACATGTTGAAAATGTGGATATTAGGGAAGAGTGCACAAAAATACATACAATTCTAAGTGTGGATTTTCTGTGTGGCTTTTAGTGATGAATGGGGCAGTCCATTTTTGGCCGATGTCAAGGTGTTTGTCCAATACTCATATTTACTCTGTGATTATTATTATAAGAATTAAAACCCACACTTAAATTTGCATTCAAATGAACAGACACCTGACTTTTTAGGAGTTACGGGAAACCCGAAAACTGGGATTCCAGTTCTCTTGAGTGGTAAGACATGGATTGGCGCCTGGACTTTTGCTGTTGACACCGAGTGGGTTATGGATACGGCCCACAGGCTGGGAACAGTGTCTGTGGCTTTGCAGGGGGCACAGGGTTGAACAGGTGATGCTTGAGGGAGTTTGGCAGTGTGGGGCAATTCAGGAGGGATAGATCAGGCGGCGGAACCAACAACAAAATCTCAAGCTGAGCTGGACCACAGGAGAGGGACCAAGTCCTGCAGGGAAACCATTGTGTACTCTGGAGAAGGGAACATCAAGGTGAGACATGAGAGTTGTGTTTAGTTTTCTGAAGGGATGTCATGTAGGCAATGGTTTCTGTTTCTCATAAGGGAGTTCCTCAATCTCCTTGGTCACCACGACTGGGCTTTCTGAACCCTTTTCAACTTTACAATAGCCATTTTGATTTGAGATGACCAGTGTTATGTACTGAAGTTCTCACCCTGGGCCAGCAGGGGGATACTGTAAATAGTTATGCAAATGAAGGATCGAAAGTGATGTTCAGTGATTGGATGGATACTGTAGATAGTTATGCAAATGAAGGATTGAAAGTGACGTTCAGTGATTGGATAGTTTTAGAAAGTTGTTACTGTAATGTGGTACTGGAGGCTGACTGAGCCCTTCAGTTCAGTTCTGTCCTGGCCTGTGAATAAACAAGAGCTGTTTGAAGAATCGCTGTGTTGTCTGATATGTTCACCCACAACTTAACAGCCAGAACTGATGCCAATGCCCTCTTATGTATAGGAATAAAAGCCTGTTCCTTTCCAAGATGGGGTTTGTCCCCCCAAAAAAATTGAAACTCTCCACAATGCAGCAAGGATTTCCCCCCTTTTCCTTCTTATCCTGACACTCGTTTTAAGAGCCTTCTGCGCTGACCTACTTCTTCAAAATTTGCCATCTTGGGTCTCCGGTTCCCGAAGTGGTTTTCTTTTTTCATTTACATGATGTGAGTTTATCCTAGCAAGAAACTGAAGTGTTTTCTACATATGTTTGAAGTGTGAAGAGAGGGCGGGGGAGGGAGGGGCAGGAAGGAAGCACCCTTGCCTAGATGAATAATACAAAACAGGGAGCTGAACTCCGTAGAAACGGTACAATACACAAAGAGAGGCTTCTCCTTTCCTGTTTAATTATACAAATGTAAGTCTGTTGGTAAATACCCTTCCTTCGCTCCAGACTACACTTCCATTTTCAACTACTATTCACAACTTGCTTTTCTGTATCTGCATACCTGTTTGTTCATCTTTGATAATCAAAATAGCAGACCCTCCAAGTGTCCCTATTTCCCAGGGACAGTCCCGGATTTAGAGGAGCCATCCTGGTTTCTTATTTGATCCGAGAATGTCCTGCTTTTCCTTAGAAAATCCCTATTTTTGTTGGAGAAATGTTAGGGTATATGGAATTACCCCCGAGCCAAGAAGATAAGTAATTATACAACCTTGTACAGGGAAGTTTTAAAAGACAGCCTTGTATAGGGAAGGGTTTTTTAAAAATAATAATAAATGTTTAATGTTTATTATGTTCTTATATATGTTGGAAGCCGCTCAGAGTGCCTGGGGTAACCCATTCAGATGGGTGGGGTATTACTACTACTACTAAAGGTAAAAGATACTACTACTACTACTATAATGTGATGTCCCTATTTTCATTGGAGTAATGTTGGAGGATATGGAAGAGGTTGTCCTGTCCTGTCAATGGATAAATTAATAAAGACTGAATCAAGAACTTTCTTTTTCTTTGATGCAGTGGCGTCGCAATGGGGGGGGGGCGAGTGGGCTGTGCACTCCCGGTGCAATGTCCCTGGGGGTGACAAGGCAGGGCCCCGCTGCGGCGACGAAAGCAGCCATCGCGCCGCTGCATGTGCAGGATCCTCCATAGAATCATAGAATCATAGAATCATAGAGTTGGAAGAGACCACAAGGGCCATCGAGTCCAACCCCCTGCCAAGCAGGAAACACCATTAGAGCACTCCTGACATATGGCTGTCAAGCCTCTGCTTAAAGACCTCCAAAGAAGGAGACTCCACCACACTCCTTGGCAGCAAGTTCCACTGTCGAACAGCTCTTACTGCCAGGAAGTTCTTCCTAATGTTTAGGTGGAATCTTCTTTCTTGTAGTTTGGATCCATTGCTCCGTGTCCGCTTCTCTGGAGCAGCAGAAAACAACCTTTCTCCCTCCTCTATGTGACATCCTTTTATATATTTGAACATGGCTATCATATCACCCCTTAACCTCCTCTTCTCCAGGCTAAACATGCCCAGCTCCCTTAGTCGATCTTCATAAGGCATCGTTTCCAGGCCTTTGACCATTTTGGTTGCCCTCCTCTGGACACGTTCCAGTTTGTCAGTGTCCTTCTTGAACTGTGGTGCCCAGAACTGGACACAGTACTCCAGGTGAGGTCTGACCAGAGCAGAATACAGTGGCACTATTACTTCCCTTGATCTAGATGCAATACTCCTATTGATGCAGCCCAGAATTGCATTGGCTTTTTTAGCTGCCGCGTCACACTGTTGGCTCATGCCAAGTTTGTGGTCAACCAAGACTCCTAGATCCTTTTCACATGTACTGCTCTCAAGCCAGGTGTCACCCATCTTGTATTTGTGCCTCTCATTTTTTTTTGCCCAAGTGCAATACTTTACATTTCTCCCTGTTAAAATTCATCTTGTTTGTTTTGGCCCAGTTCTCTAATCTGTCAAGGTCATTTTGAAGTGTGATCCTGTCCTCTGGGGTGTTAGCCACCCCTCCCAGTTTGGTGTCATCTGCAAATTTGATCAGGATGCCCTTGAGTCCATCATCCAAGTCGTTGATAAAGATGTTGAATAAGATCGGGCCCAAGACAGAACCCTGTGGCACCCCACTAGTCACCGTTTGTGGCTGCAGCCATGAGCAGAGGATCCTGGCACCGTCCGTACAGTGCTGGAGTGGCGCCAGCAGCAAACCGCTATGTACAGCGCATGTGTGGCGTCGCTACATACGGCACATGCATCGTACGTAGCAGTGCCACACATGCGCGCTATGTAGCGACGCCCCACCCATAGCTGTCAACATTTCCATTTTTTTAAGGGAAATTCCCTTATTCCGAATAGGATTCCTTGCAAGAAAAGGGAAAAGTTGACAGCTATGGCCCCGCCCTGGGTGTTACGGTGCCTTCGTTCCCCCCTGCTTTGATGCATAAATGGCCGCTCTGCCTGCAACCCCCCCACCCCCCAGAGTTTGGAAGGGGACAGCGAAAGCATCGAAGGAGTTATGTGTGTTATTCCTCAAAACAGCCCACTTTAGCCGATAACTCATTACATGGCATGATGACCACCACTCTCCCCAACTCCTTTCATCTTTTATATTCTCATGCACTTCTGATAAATTCTGGACCTCCCCCCCTCCCCAAAGTCCAGCCTCGCTACCCCCGAGCCTCAAAATAGGCGTGCCGCACCTCGAGCAGGCGTCCTTCCCCACAAAGTCGTGGCCAATTCATCTTTCCATTTGGCATTTCATTTTGATGTTCCAGGCGTAAAAGTTGGATGGCTCCCTCAAGCCATTTCTCCTCTACGAAACTGTAAATTGCTAGGCAATTGGGAAGGCGTTTAAAATACACTGTTAAGCTGGGGAAGAGAGATGGAGGACGAGGAATAGGGGTTGCGGGAGACAGTGGCATGCGAGGAACAAAGGGAGCTTCTCTTCTAACTTTTAAGCAATGAATGAAGTCAGGAAAAGCCTGATCTGAATTCTCTGAATTTTTTTTTCAGAGCCGCAGCAGAAGCAAGGCGGAAGCTCTCTGTCACCATAAAGCTATTCCATAAAAGAAATGAAACTCAATAGTTTTTATGATAATTAGAGAGGTGTTTGTTTTTTTAAAAAAAGTATTAATAAGTCTATTGTTATCGTCTCTGGCATTGGAGGGGGGGGGGAATGCAGAGTTTCTGTCTGAAATATGGGGCTGCATTTTAAAGATGTGTTCCTTGAAGAGCACCATTCAAAGATCCATTGGCGTGCTTCCTGGGATCATGGAAAAAACGGCAGAAGATTGTCACTGATAACCATGGCTGGAGCTTCTTCTTGGCTGGTTTGTGCTTGGGATGCAAAGAAGCGCACCTAACATTTCAGAGCAGGGGTACTGAAGGTGTGGTGTAGTGGTTAAGAGCGGTAGACTCGTAATCTGGTGAACCAGGTTCGCTTCCCCGCTCCTCTACACGTAGCTGCTGGGTGACCTTGGGCTAGTCACACTTCTTTGAAGTCTCTCAGCCCCACTCAACTCACAGAGTGTTTGTTGTGGGGAAGGAAGGGAAAGGAGAATGTTAGCCGCTTTGAGACTCCTTCAGGTAGTGATAAAGCCAGATGTCAAATCCAGCAGCAGCTGCATGTGGAGGAGCGGGGAAGCGAACCCGGTTCACCAGATTACAAGTCTACCGCTCTTAACCACTACACCACGCTGGATCTCAGAGGATGGAATGCCATCTGTCAGGGATGCATTAGCTGAGATTACTGCATTGCAGGGGGTTGGACTAGATGACCCTTGGGACCCTTTTCAACTCCACAACCCTATGATTCTATGCGGGGCAGGGTTTACCTGCACCCCCTCCCAATATTTTATTCAAGTTGGCACCCCTGCTACAGAGCAGAACCGACCAGAGTAAGAGGCAAGCAGGCATTGGGTTTAACCCATTGCCTCTTCTGTTTTCAGTGCCGCATTATGCCTTGGCGAGCCGAGAAGGGTGGTGAAAGTGGTGGCGGAAAGGAAGATGCAGAAATCCACATATTCATTGGAACCAAACAGCTAGACCTTGGGCTGCAGGTTCCTGCCGTCTGCGTTGTGTAGCCAAATGCTGGTGGCGTATCGTCAAAGCAAGCCTGTCAACAGATTGATGTGGCGCATTTGGACACCTTGGAGACGTTGTCTGTTGACGGCAGCATCTTCCATTTGCCTGCGTTCGTCTCCTCCGAGCTTTGGAGCCTGTTCCGGAGATTTCATCTGACACCCTTAAGTAATTTGTTTAGTTCTGCTCTTCCAAGGGCTTAATCCCTGTCCACACTAGGGGGGGCATGAATTCCTTCCTAGAGGGGAGATGTTTTGAGTTTTGGTCATTTGTTGGCATAATATGAAATGACAAGCACTTGGGGAGATGATAAATCTAATCAAAAGCCCCCCCCCCCTTTGTGCCCTTTCCATGAAGGTGAAGGAAGGAGCTGAATATGGCTTGATATTTCTTAAATATATATTCATGGGAAGATTACGCACCGGGGGGGCGGGATTTTGTTTTCCTCAACTTCTGTTCTGCCTCTCGGCCAAGCAGTTCTCTTCCAAATAACGAGTGACAAGATTAAGAGCTGAAAGTTCTCAGATGAGAAACTTATTATTACAGTGGTACCTTCAGGTTACAGACGCTTCAGGTTACGGACTCCGCTAACCCAGAAATAGTACCTTGGGTTAAGAACTTTGCTTCAGGATGAGAACAGAAATTGCATGGCCATGGCGGCAGCAGGAGGCCCCATTAGCTAAAGTGGTACCTCAGGTTAAGAACAGTTTCAGGTTAAGAATGGACCTCCGGAATGAATTAAGTTCTTAACCCAAGGTACCACTGTATTAAAGAACATGGGAACAACCCTCTGGATCAGGCCACATCCCAGCTACTCCAGTGGCCAGCCTATGAGAAATTTGCAAGCAGTTCTTGAGCACAACACTCTCCTCGCCTCCTGTCGCTTCCTTCCAGCTACAAGTAGGCAGAAGTATTGATGCCTCTGACAGTGGCGGTAAAACATAGTCGTCATGCTTAGAACATAGAATTGTAGAGTTTGATGTGACCACAACAATCATCTAGTCCAACCCCCAGCAATATAGGAATCTCTCTTTTTTCCTTTCTTTTTAAAAATAAATTCTATTAATTTTCACATACACAAATATACACGAGTTACATAACATACAAAACAGAAAACGATACAAATAGAAACGATGAAATAAGAAAAGATAAACAAACAAATACAATATATTACACTTACATGACAGATTAAAATATATAACTTTGAATAATTCTCATTATACTACTTATATTATTTGTATTCCTTGCACAGATTCATATTATTTTGTTTTGTGTATATATATATATATATATATATTCCACTATTATATTTTATGTAATTCTTTGTTACCTGTATCACTTTAAGTATCAGTATCTTACTGTTCGTACAATACATTTTAAAGTATTCTTTAAATATTTTCCATCCCCGATATACCTTCTGGTTTGACACTCCTATAATTTTCCCAGTCAATTTTGCTAGATGCAGGTATTCTGTCATAAGAATTTGCCACTTGGAAGAACGAAATCTTACCAACGATTACAGAGTGGCAATACAGGAATCTTCCATCCAATGCGGGTCTCGAACCCACAACCCTAAGATTAACAGTCTTATGCTTTCCCAACTGATCTATTCCTCAGCTGCCATTGATAACCTTACCCTCTGTGAAATTGTCTAATTCTTCTTTAAAACAAATTTAAAAAATTTAAAAAATAGTCCAGTAGCCCCTTAGAGACCAACTAAGTTTGTTCTGGGTATAAGCTTTCGTGTGCATGCACACTTCTTCAGATACTGCACACGAAAGCTCATACCCAGAACAAACTTGGTCTCCAAGGTGCTACTGGACAATTTTTTATTTTTATTTATTTATTTTGATTGCGTCAGACCAACACGGCTACCTCCCTGAATCTTCTTTAAAATTAACCAAGTTGGTGGCAATCACAATCTTTTGAGGGAACAAATTTCACAGTTTAACTATGAACTGTGCAAAGGGTTTTCTCCGATTCTCATCAAGAAGCATCGAGCTTCCTCTAAAAAATTATGTATGTGAGGACAATCATGGGTGCTCTACTGCTGCATGGAACAGAATACAGTGGTGCCTCGCAAGACGAAATTAATCCGTTCTGCGAGGCTCTTCGTATAGCGGTTTTTTCGTCTTGCGAAGCAAGCCCATTGACAGCTTAGCAGATTAGCGCTATTAGCGGTTTAGCGGCTTTTAGCGATCAGCTGTTAAGCAGCTTATCAGCGGAACAGCTGATAAGCGGCTTAGCGGCTTAGGAAAAGGGGGGGGAAGGGGGAAAAACCCCCGCAGGAACTTGCAAGACATTTTCGTCTTGTGAAGCAAGCCCATAGGGAAATTCGTTTTGCGAAGCGCCTCCAAAACGGAAAACCCTTTCGTCTAGCGGGTTTTCCGTCTTGCGAGGCGTTCGTCTTGCGGGGCACCACTGTATCCTGTCTGTGCATAGCAGTGGCACATGGTAAATGCAGCTCTTTGCAGTCCCCCTGCTCACAGAGCGCTGCTCTTTTTTAAAGAATGGAGTTGGAAGGGACCCTGAGGGTCTTCTCGTCCAAGCCCCCACAATGCAGGAATCTCAGCTCAAGCATCCATGACTGATGGCCACCCAACCTCTGCTTCAAAACCTCCAAGGAAGGAGAATCTACCACTGTGATGGCCTGGGACTCGGGCTTGGACTCGGAACCAGAGGAGTCTCAGTCCGCGCCGGATCCTTTGCCTCAGGCATCATCTGAACCAAGTCTGGGGCCTGATTCTGAAGAGTCCCAGTCTGCACAGGTTCCCCTGCAACAAATACCAGCTGGGCCGAGTCAGGGGCCTGAGCCTGCCCTGGCTCCAGATGCGGGGATCACCTCGTTGCCTCCAGCTGGACCATCACTTACAGCTGCTCCACTACCGGTTGGGTCAGGGGAGGCTGAGGCGGCCCCTGGGTCTAGTAACCCACCAACGTCTCCCGAGCTGCAGAGACTAAGGTCTGAGAGAAAGAGAGACCTGAGTACTCGTAGGGGGAGTGCTCGCCTTCAGGCGAAACAGGGAGGTGAGTCGCCGGGGGATCAGGACCAGCCGTTACCCCGACAAAAATAAAAGACTGTCAGACCCTGTCACAGGTTGTGGGAGCAACATTGCTGTATGCTAGATCCTGCCTCAGATCCTATACCTGTCCTTGCCTGGTTTCCTGCCGTGACCCTGTCAGACTGACTCCTAGCGAAACCTTCGGATTCTGGACCGATCCTGGACTGTGTTTCACAAGTTACCCCCAGGCACAGCACAGTCACATTCCAAGGGAGAAAAGCAGGACCATTCTGGGATTAAATAAAAAACTGAGACGGCTTCTGTAATTCCAGGACTGTCCCTGGAAAATAGGGACACTTGGAGGGTCTGCCCTCTCTGCTTACCCTCTTCAATTCCCTCCTGGTTCTGGGAGACAGTGGAGCAAGAGACACTTGGCTCTTTAATTGCCTGGCCTGCCTCTTCCTCCTCTTCTTCAAACTCATCTTGTGCTCTACCCTTCAGCTTTGAAGCTTCCCTGCCTTTGACACTTGCCTCATGGCTGGTACCGTTCCCCAAAAATCACGGCTCTCATCTCCCATGTCAGACTCCAGATCCCCTGGTGTTCACTCATCAGCATCCTGCCAGCTTATTATTATTATTATTATTATTATTATTGTTGTTGTTATTATTGCCCTGCATTAATAATCTGGCTGGGTTTCACCAGCCACTCTGGGTGGCTCCCAGCTGTTAACGGAGAAATCTGAGGGCTCCCTTGGACAAAAAACAAGGACACCAGCCAGGAATACCAGAGCAAAACAGCAGCCAGTACACAACAGAATATTAAGAATAATAAAAAGCAATAAAACATCAAACATTAAAAGCTTCCCTAAACAGGGCTGTCCTCAGATGTCTTCGAAAAGTCAGATAGTTGTTTATTTCCTTGACATCCGATAGGAGGGCGCCACCACCAAGAAGGCCCTATGCCTGGTTCCCTGTAACCTCAATTCTCAGAGGGAGGGAACCGCCAGAAGGCCCTCGGAGCTGGACCTCAGTGTCCGGGCTAAACAATGAGGGTGGGGAAGCTCCTCCAGGTCTACAGGGCAGAAGCCATTTAGGGCTTTAAAGGTCAGCACCAACACTTGGAATTGTGCTCGGAAACATACTCAACATTTTACATGCCCGCTTTTCCTAATTCATGGATTTGGGGACACTTTTTTGAGGGGGAGGGGATTGGATTGGAGAACAGCTTCTCGGGAATCGGAGTATGACTGTCAAAGGATAGCTGGGCTTTGGTTTGCATAGTGCAAGTCAGGTAAGATGACACAGAAATGCAAACCGTACGAAGCCATCCTCCCCCCCTTGCCATAATATGCTAAAGGCTTCTGCAAACTGTCTTCTCTAGCACTGTCATCAATAATGAAAGCAGAACTCGGCATGTCAAAATAAATTAGAGCACTGCCTCGCACAATGCGAGATCATCAATTCCGCCACCCCAGACTCATCGCCCACTGCCCTACCTTTCTGCCGTGTTCGCTTCCTTGCTAACTTGGAGGGACCCCCAGTTTTGCAAGTACAGGCAGGATCGGGGACTGTGCATCCAATTTTCTTTCTTCTGTGGCTTTACTGCTAACTGCACTGGCTTTGTACATGTGGGTGTGTATGCATTTTCATTCATTGGTACCTATTTCAATATTTGTTCCACCTGTCCCTACGTACCTTTGTGAAAGGTTTGCATCCCTGGTAAATATGAATCTATGCCAAAACCAAAACCAGGCTGGTCTTGTCTGGTTGCATTTCATATATGCATGTAGTTTTAATTCTATTGATGTTGAATAATGATAATAATAATAATAATAATAATATATATATATATATATATATATATATATATATATCCCGCCCTCCCCAGCCAGAGCCGGGCTCAGGGCGGCTAACACCAGTAAAATTACAGTAAAAACATAGTAGGGAAAGAAAACCACCATTTAAAATACAGGTTAAAATGCAATTTAAAATGCAGCCTCATTTTAAAAGTAGCCCATAGATCAAAACCGTAAAAGGAGGGAAACATAAGGGTCAGGCTGAGTCCAAACCAAAGGCCTGGTGGAACAGCTCCTGTCTTTCAGGCCCTGCAGAAAGATGTCAAATCCCGCAGGGCCCTAGTCTCTTGTGACAGAGCGTTCCACCAAGTCGGGGCCAGTACTGAAAAGGCCCTGGCCCTAGTTGACTGTTTTAACTGTTTTAAATTATTGTTTCTTCTATGTTTTTAAGCAACTCCCTAGCTAGCAGGAACAGTGGTAAGGGATGATGGGAGTTGTAGTCCAAAAAGAGCTGGAGACCCAAATTTGGGGAACCCTGGTCTAGAGGGTACTATTCTGGCTACCACCATTCTAGAGTCTTGCATTATTGGCAAAGCAAACCCATCACAGCCTCTCCTCTCCCACCAAGATGTACTGGGCAAATATTCCATTTGCACAGATGATCTTAGCAACAGCAACAACAATACTGAGCGGAAAATGCAGAAGTGGCCCATTTCACTGGTTCCCATGGTAATAGATGGTGCTAAGAGCTGTAATTCGGAAGTCTTCACGTTGTGAAAATAAGACGCAAAATGCATCATATTAGGGTAAATGGCTCTGCAGAAATGGGGCACATTAGATGAAACTGCATACAAAGATGCACATGGTAGGAGAAATTCCGAAGAATTTCCTTGAGGCCTTTCAAAAGAATCTGCAGACTGACACACAAATGTGAACTGAATGTCAAACTAGAAAAAGTAGAAATTAAAAGAAACCGAAATTGCCATTTTTGCCCATCCCAAATATATGAAAACCTGTGTTCCGTGGGGTGTGTGTGTGTGTGTGTGTGTGTGAGAGAGAGAGAGAGAGAGAGAGAAAGAAAAGAAAGAAAGAAAGAAAGAAAGAAAGAAAGAAAGAAAGAAAAAGATAGATGCTTTGCAAACTCTTCATTATAGAAATCCTGGAGAAAGAGTTCAGTTTTGCATGCAAAATAGGATGCCCAGTTTATTTATTTTTGCATGAGTAAATGAGTGATATGGAAATCCAGCAGGATCCTTTATTGTTCCACACCTTTGCAGGGGAATTGCATCAAAGTTTTGCAAGCCTTTCCCTCAAAATTTGCATCTTGAACAAGGATTGTTCACCAGAGCAGTAACTTAACCACAACATCCATGCATGCATACACCTGCTTGGTACCTGGGTTATCTAATTGCCTTATCAACTGGTAAGGAAAATCTGAAATCCATAGAAGGACGTGAGTGTTATAATCCTCCTCCCAATCTGACAAGGCAATTCAGATGATCAGCCCCCTGCCATGTGGCAAATGTTTGTTTGCCTCCATCCTTCATTTCCAGAACACTTGTGGCTCAAAGAATCTTGAACATCCAAGAATCTATGCAGCGGATAAGCAATTTTAGCCAGAGGAATGGGCAGATGTGGGATTCCAAACCTACAACGTCGGAACAAAGAAAGCCAAACTGCCTTCATAGTTGGAAGGGACTCCCCTGTCAGCATCGCCCTTGAGCCAGTGCACCAACTGGACTCATGCACTACAACCCCGACTGGGCTAGGCGAGCTGGGTAGCACTGCCAGCGACCTCCTTTCTCACAGGGACAGGTCACCGTGCTGTGGACTCACAGCTTAGAGCTGAGAGCACCGGATTCACTTGCACAATAATACAGTCGTTGCGCAGCAGAGTTTTGCAGAGTCTTGCAGAGTATAAACCACTCGGAGAGCAGCTCTGTAGAATATCTTCCTTTTATTCTGTAGCTACAACTATGATACAAAACTATATACAGAGCTAAAGGTTCTAAGCATAAATCAATGCTACACTGAGAGTCTGCAGCTGCTCTTAGCAGCAACCTTATCTCTAGACACGATCTCTAACACTCTCTCTCTCTCCGATACACTGACTGACTAATTGACTCACTGACTGACTCACTCACTGATTAAGTAGAAAGCAGAACATTGCTCTTCCTCTCTGTAGAATCAGCAGGCTCCTCAGGAGATTCTTGGATATGGGAGGGGTGAAATCTCCTCATCCCCTGGGTCATCTAGTCCAATCCCCTGCAATGCAGGTCTGACTGTTTGCACATGAATCCCATAATAGTCTACTAGGGATGGGCAGATTTCCAGCTGACGAACATGAGCCTTACAGTGAGCCAGACCCATTGGTTCCACTTAGCTCTGTATTGTCTACAACAGGCTTCCTCAACCTCGGCCCTCCAGATGTTTTTGGCCTACAACTCCCATGATCCCTAGCTAGCAGGACCAGTGGTCAGGGATGATGGGAATTGTAGTCTCAAAACATCTGGAGGGCCGAGTTTGAGAAAGCCTGGTTTCAGGTGAAGGCCATTCCCAGCCCTACCTGGATATAGAATCATAGAATCATAGAATCATAGAGTTGGAAGAGACCACAAGGGCCATCGAGTCCAACCCCCTGCCAAGCAGAAACACCATCAGAGCACTCCTGACATATGGTTGTCAAGCCTCTCCTTAAAGACCTCCAAAGAAGGAGACTCCACCACACTCCTTGGCAGCAAATTCCACTGTCGAACAGCTCTTACTGCCAGGAAGTTCTTCCTAATGTTTAGGTGGAATCTTCTTTCTTGTAGTTTGGAACCATTGCTCCGTGTCCGCTTCTCTGGAGCAGCAGAAAACAACCTTTCTCCCTCCTCTATGTGACATCCTTTTATATATTGGAACATGACTATCATATCACCCCTTAACCTCCTCTTCTCCAGGCTAAACATGCCCAGCTCCCTTAGCCGTTCCTCATAAGGCATCGTTTCCAGGCCTTTGACCATTTTGGTTGCCCTCCTCTGGACATGTTCCAGTTCGTCAGTGTCCTTCTTGAACTGTGGTGCCCAGAACTGGACACAGTACTCCAGGTGAGGTCTGACCAGAGCAGAATACAGTGGCACTATTACTTCTTATATGTTTATTATTATATGTTGGGGACCTTCTGCATGCAAGATACATGCTCTGCCACTCATAGATCCTAACTCAGTGGCAATTCAGTAAGAGCTAGGCATGCTCTGGTCCATGGGGTCACGAAGAGTCGGACATGACTAAACAGCTAAACAACAACAACAGGTCAGGAGATCTAGTATCCCATTAGTTATTCAACTGTGTTCTAAAAGGAACAATAAAGAACACCAGTCTTGTTCACAGGATAGATTTCCATTCCAGACACAGGATGGATAAGCAAACACATGAAATTTGCACTCCCATTTCGGTTGGGATTCTCTGACACTCCTAATTGCAACCCACAGGTACTGGAAACAAAATTTGGTGATATGCAATGTCCAGACTTTAAATTCAAAAGAATTTTACTTTCATAAACAAAAAACCGAGAAGAAAATATTTACAGTCTCACGCTTATGCACTTTGTTCCTTATAGAGAGCTCCTGCACAGGTTTTTCCCTATTAATGTTTTAGGGGTCTTCCTCAGTCTGTTTCACTTCAGATAGGTCACACTGACACAACAATGTCCTCAACAGTATCCTGAGAAGCCTCTCTCAGCAGCCATTCTCCCTCAAACACAGAGAGAACAGTTAAAAACAACAGCTATTGGAATAACAGTCACAACAGAATGGAATGACACTCATGTGGCTCACAATCAGCCAATCACAGGAGAGATACACAGTAATTGAACATAAGTAAACATTCCCATTTCAGGAAATTAAACCATTATCCTTAGCACTAGATATGCCACAAGCTTGATCTAGCAGCGCTCTTATTATGATGTATTTCAGGATGCTCCATGTGAGACCATGGTGAAAACGCCCCCCCCTCCCCCAAAAGCTCAACAACTTTGCTAAAAACAACTTTTTTTGTCCAAATTTTCACTTTTTGAAATATGGCAACCCTAATGGTGAGGGCTGAAGATGAAGTGGAACTTAAACTTCCATCCACCATGCAGTGGTTCTGTTATTTACTGAGTTGAATAGGATCCAAAATGCAGCAGTCTGATTGGTCCTAGAACAATAGGATTCAGAATGCAGCAGTCTGATTGGTCCTAGAACAATGCAGCAGTATGATTGGTCTGCAGGAGCCATCCAGTCCAGCTCCAGGTAGAAGTGAATCCGCAACCTGATTGGCCTACAGGAGAATCCCGTAATTAGCCAATCACGTGCGGCCCATTGTGTAAATAATGTATATAAAGCAGATATTTTGGGGGAACTTTCATTCCTCACTACTATGAGCTGAATAAAGAGTATGAAATCCACTCGACTCCGAGTATATTTCAGGTTCTATAACAGATGTTGAGGAACTCCACCAAAGAGAAGGTGATATAAAAAGAAGGGAAGTTCCCTGAAAGCAGAAAGTTTGAAAGCCACACATCTTGAGACACAGGCAACTGGCAATGAATTGGGTGAAAATACTCCAGGGGAGGAAGGCGAACTTATGACAAACTTCCACTCCCAATATATTCTCATCGGATTATCTTCTTTACCTTCAAAACCATTTCTTCCTTGCTTCATTTCCCCAAGCCCTTTGTGTGTTCGCTTTGTCCAAACCCATTGGGGGGAAACAGAAAGGGAAATGATGGATTCAATTTTGCACAAAGGGATTGCCAGTGGATTTGCGAGATGCCCAGAAGCCCCTGAGAGCAGAACCCTGGGACTTCTGAATGTGCCACCAATTTTTTGTTATAAAATAAAAGTGACAGCAACTCATGCATAAGTCTATCCAGAGAGAGGCAGAAGTTGCGCTTTGAAGTCGAAGCGAATCTGCGGAGGAAGGTTTGTAGGGAGACGATGACGGAAAGGCACTCAAAGCAGAGTTTGGGGGGAAATGTAGGTCTTGTTCATGCGTCTCATTTGCAACGTGGGGATAAGCCAGAGTTTCATGGGACTTCAAGATGGAACAAATAACATCTCTTCAATAAAGAGCAGAGCTGGTTCTACAATTACACAGAGAGAGGCAACCCCGTCAGGCAGGTGGTTTGGGGTATTGTGAAGGGGCAGCAAATAGCTGGCTGTTTAATTTATTATTATTGTGTTTTTCTGGAGAGGGTCTTTAGGGAAATTCATGCCTGAGGTGACAAAATAACTGGGCTGGCCTTGAGTAGTCTGTATATTGAATCAGAGGTGGAGGGCACTACATAGAAAAGCTGAACATCGCAAGATTCAAGACAAGGAGTCTAGAATCAGTCTAGGACAGGGGTGGTCAACACCGAAGAGACTGCGATCTAGTCACAGAGTTAAAAACAAGCAGTGATCTATCCCCTTTTTGGGGTTCAGCTCAGAGTTGTTGAACTTTTTTAAGAAGGAGGAAGGCCCATTTTGAGGGAGTTCAGGTCAAAGATGTTGCGTTTATTCAGGGAGGAGGTAACATGTTGAGCTTTTTTTTAGGGGAGCCACAGTTGTTCAGCTTCTTTGGGGGGAGCCCATGATCTACCAGTGATTTACCGCAGATGTCCAGTGATCTACCGGTAGATCACAATCTACCTGTTGGACATGGCTGGTCTAGGACAAGTTTTGAAACCCCTGAGGATGCGGGGACAACTCACAATAAGAGGCTTGTTGGTTTCTGTGATTCCTGGTGGCTATAGAAGCACTGAATTGATCAGAAAGCAATCCAAAGTTTTCATGTACAGTGGTACCTTGGTTCTCAAACTTAATCTGTTCCCCAAAAAAAAGCGTTCCAAAACCAATGCACGCTTTCCCATAGAAAGTAATGCAAAATGGATTAATCCTTTCCAGATTTTTAAAAACAATCCCTAAAACAGCAATTCAACATGAATTTTACTATCTAACGCAGGGCTCTGCAAACTTTTTCAGTGGGGGGAGGGGGGCGGTCCACTGTCCCTCAGACCTTGTGCGGAACCGGACTATATTTTGAAAAAATATATATGAACGAATTCCTATGCCCCACAAATAACCTAGAGATGCATTTTAAATAAAAGGACACATTCTACTCATGTAAAAATACGCCGATTCCCGGACTGTCCGGGGGCCAGATTTAGAAGGTGATTGGGCTGGATCCGGCCCCCGGGCCTTAGTTTGCCTACCCATGATCTAACGAGACCATTGATCCATAAAATGAAAGCATTGAACAATGTACTGCAGTCACACAATCAGTAGCTGAACTGGGTTCCACATCATCACAAAAACAAAACATAAAGAGCCACAAAAACAAAAAGGCAAAATAAATAGCAAAAGCAGACAGACCTCAGTGTAACATTCAAAGCGGAAGTGTGGCACTCAAAACGGAGCACGTTCGGATTCTGAAAAATATTCACAAACCGCAACACTTACTTCCAGGTTTGCACTGCTTGGGTTCCAAGTTGTTTGAGTACCAAGGTGTTTGAGAACCAAGGTACCACTGTAACCCAAAGGCAAGGAGGCAAATCTTCGGTTCGAACGCAAAAAAGATATTGTGTTGGTGTGCTGAAATTAGGGCGCGCATAGACCAGGCGTAGGCAAACTCCGGCCCTCCAGATGTTCGGGACTACAATTCCCATCATCCCTAGCTAACAGGACCAGTGGTCAGGGATGATGGGAATTGTAATCCCAAACATCTGGGGGGCGGGGGCGGAGTTTGCTTATGCCTGGCATAGACCCTTCTGCTCTACTTGGAAGGCAGGGATGGTCTGGGGAGCCTGAGAGGACTCTTCCCGCAGCCAGGATCTTATCGCGTGACCCTGCCTATCAAGCCACAGGAGGAATCTTCCCAGATGGAATGGCTGTCCTTCAGGAGCCTCTGGGGAAAAGAAAGCTTTTCATGCAGCTCCTAGTCAAACTATGGAACTCCTTTCCCCCAGGAGGCAGTGAAGGCCACCAACATAGTAAAGGTAAAGTGGCCTGACCATTTGGTCCAGTCGTGGCCGACTCTGGGGTTGCAGCGCTCATCTCGCTTTATTGGCCGAGGGAGCAGGCGTACAGCTTCTGGGTCATGTGGCCAGCATAACTAAGCAGCTTCTGGCGAACCAGAGCAGCGCACGGAAACGACGTTTACCTTCCCGCCAGAGCGGTACCTATTTATCTACTTGCACTTTAATGTGCTTTTGAACTGCTCGGTTGGCAGGAGCAGGGACTGAGCAACGGGAGCTCACCCTGTCGCGGGGATTGGAACCGCCGACCTTCTGATCGGCAAGTCCTAGGCTCTGTGGTTTAACCCACAGCGCCACCCGCGTCCCGCCACCAACATAGATGGCTTTAAAAGAGGATTAGACAAATCCTCGGAGGAGAGGGCTAGCAGCCATGCTGGCTATGCTCTTGCTTCCACAGTTGGAGGCAGCAAAGCTTCTGAATACCAGGTGCTGGAAACCACAGGAGCGACTGTGTGTGGAGTGACTCTTGTGCTCAAATCCTGCTTGCTGGTTTCCCATGCTGTGAGAACAGGATGCTGGACTAGATGGGCCATTGGCCTGATCCAGCAGGCTCTCCTTACTTTCTTGTGTTGGCCTTGAGAAGAAAGGCTTTGTGAGCACATGAAACCATACGAATACATCAGACCACTGGTCCACCTCGTTGCGCATTGTCTGCACTGACTAATAAATAATAATAATAATAATAATAATAATAATAATAATAATAATAATATTTTATTTATACCCTGCCCTTCCCGGTCAGAAAACTGGGCTCAGCGTGGCTAACAACAAATTTAAAACACTTAACTGATGCAACAAAAACCAGTATAAAACGCGAATAACAATAAATTCAGAAATCAGAAATCAGTTTAGGGGGGAAATCCATCCAATAAACATTAGGTGATCTCTAGGGCTAGCTGGCTAAGTTAGTACTATTTGGGCCAGCGAGGAGACCAGGGGAGAATTAGCTGTGGGATCCCAGAGCAGGTAATCTTCATAAAAAGGGGAGGGAAGGAAGGGGAATAAAAGATCAGGCTGAGTTCAAATTGAAAGCCAGGCAGAGTAGCTCTGTCTTACAGGCCCTGCAGAAGGAAGTTAAATCCTGCCGGGCCCTGGTCTCATGGGACAGAGCATTCCACCAGGTCGGAGCCATCACTGAGAAGGTCCTGGCCCTGGTGGAGGATAATCTGACTTCCTTAGGGCCCGGGACCTCTAAACTATGATTATTCATGGACCTTAAGGTCCTCTGTGGGGCTAGCAGGGTTTAACAGCCTCCGTGCAGGTAGGTAGGGCCTCTGGCACAGCCAGGTGCCCTGACTGAGCAGAGTTCCTACATGTGAGGATACTCCTGTTCCAGCCCAACTGCAATATTTTGCTGCAGGTTCCCACTTGCGATGACTAACAACTAATTGCCATCTCCTGCCGTCGTGACTTTCTCTTGCTGTTCCCAGACCCACAAAACAACTCCAAAGGCTTATTGCATGCAGATGGTTTCCCCGGTTTCTCTTTATATATATTTGAAAAGTTTCTGGGTTCCTTTCCCTTTTTAAACACAAAAGCAACAAGGCTGAAGAAATCTAATTTTCACGGCAAGAAACCAGCATTGTAGGCAACGCGACAGAAGGAAATGTTTTGCCTGTGCTTGGGGTAGGGGGAACACACCCCCCCAAACGACAATCTTTTGCAAAGCAAGATGTGATTAACAAGCAGGAAGCAAGCGCTATGCGATTCTAGAGGATTTGGTAATTGAATCCACCAAGGATAATGACGTTGACCTTCCCATTTGGAACTAAACTAGGCATTCAGCTTATAAGTGCTGTTCGCATTAATTCTAATTGCCCATACATGGCTAACGCGGCAGGATACTACTGGGAGGACAAGGAACAGGTAAATAATGATTACCATTAGCCTGTTTTACTAACAACATCAACAAAGCAAGGAGTATTTATGACAACGGTTTCTGGACCATGTAAAAGGCAGATTTCGACATCTGGATGCCATCGCTCCAACACAAGGGTTTCCCTCTGCGTGCCAGAGCCCATGCATCAAAGCGTATCGTAAGGACATAAAGTCTGCCTTGTTGATTCAGACCAAACATCCATCGAGTCCAGAATTCTGGCTCTGAGGATCAAATGGTTATTTCTGACGATTGTTACTTCTGATGGAATAATCTCCCTTTTCTTGTTCTGGGGGTTCTTCCCAATGCTCCTAAGAAGAGTTTGGATTTGATATCCCACTTTATCACTACCCTAATAATAATAATAATAATAATAATAATAATAATAATAATAAATTTATTTATACCCCACCTATCTGGCTGAGTTTCCCCAGCCACTCTGGGTGGCTTCCAATCGAGTGTTAAAAACAATACAGCATTAAATATTAAAAACTCCCCTAAACAGGGCTGCCTTCAGATGTCTTTTAAAGTTAAGATAGCTACTTATTTCCTTCACATCTGAAGGGAGGGCGTTCCACAGGGTGGGCGCCACTACCGAGAAGGCCCTCTGTCTGGTTCCCTGTAACCTCACTTCACACAATGAGGGAACCGCCAGAAGGCCTTCAGCGCTGGACCTCAGTGTCCGGGCTGAATGATGGGGGTGGAGACGCTCCTTCAGGTATACAAGACCGAGGCCTGAAGGAGTCTCAAAGTGGCTAACATTCTCCTTTCCCTTCCTCCCCCACACAAACACTCTGTGAGGTGAGTGAGGCTGAGAGACTTCAGAGAAGTGTGACTAGCCCAAGGTCACCCAGCAGCTGCATGTGGAGGAGCAGGGAAGCGAACCTGGTTCACCAAATTACGAGTCTACCACTCTTAACCACCACACCACTCTAGCTCCAAAGCAGATTTGGGGTGGGGACAGGGGACAGGGGACACAGAGGGAGCAAGCCCAATGGGAATGGCAGGGCTCATCGCACTGCTTCCTGCTAGTGCAACAACCGAGTTGGAGCCAATGTTTGTTCTCTGTACCTATTTTGCAATACTCCCTTCATCTGACCTTAGGAACAAAGATAGCGACATGTTTCATAGGGGCAAAGGATGCTTCCTTGTATTGAGTCAGACCATTGGGTCCATCTAGCGCAGTATTGTCTACTTTGACTGGCCATGGCTATTTCTTCCAGAGTTTGAGATAGGGGTCTCTCCCAGCCCTACTTAGACATGCCTGGGACTGAACCTTTGGACCCCCTGCAAGCAAATTGGATGCTGTATCACTGAGACCTTTTCCTAAATCAGGATATTTATGGTCCATACCACATATGCAAGTGTTTACTTGTAAGCCCTCTCCATCTAATCTGGCATTAGAATAAAATAATAATCTGTACAAAAATTTGCCTATATCTGTGTATGCGCACACATGCATTTTCTCACAAAATATGCTCTTTGGAAAATGCATTTTATTCCAAAAATGTGAGTTTCTACATGCATTTGGGTATGTTCCTTGGGCCGAGAATCATGTTGTGGCCTTCCGAGAAGTGAGAGATCCAATGCACAGCTACATTCTGACTTGAACATTCATCCAGGGGGCGAGGACCAGGCTGCCTCATATTGGAAATCGCAAATACAATATTCCCAAATGTAATTCACAAATAAGAAATTCTTCAATCATCTCTGTGGAGGTTTCATTCAGCTCTCATGAGAACTTATAAGGTGCCTCGTACTTTAGATTTGCCCATCTACCCCAGCATTCTCCAACCCGGTGCCCTCCAAATGCTTTTGACCACACTCCCATCATCTGCAACCAGTGTTCCTAGCAGTGCCAGATTTACGTATAAAGTAAACAAGCTATAGCTTAGGGCCCCACTCCCTTGGTGGCCCCCCAAAAAATTAAAGGAAAAAACCTGGATGTACATTTCCAAAATATAAGATAAAAAACAAATAAAATAAAACCTACATCCAGCAACAGTGTTTTGTGTTGTGTAGGCTCCTATGATGTAAGTTATGGGCCCTGCCTGCTAGCCTGCTCCCTCGAATATCACCCGTTTCCTCCTTTCTATATATAGGGTGCCTACATTCTGCATGTGCAAATGGATTTAGATACATTAGGTCCATAAATTACCATCTAGCATATATTCAACACAAAAAACAGTGACAATTTGTTGTGGACACAGGAGAGCTGGACATATAAAGGGCCCCATTAACTTCAGTAGCTTAGGGCCTCATCAAATCTAAATCCGGTCCTAGTTCCTAGCTATTTAAAGACTTACTGCGTTCAAGTGCACCCAACGAGAATGGGACAAGGCAAATCTTCATTTGCCTTTCACTTGGCACTCGCCACACCGAAAGATAAAGTTGCTGCTGGCTGCCTGGCAAGTGCATGTGTGTACACCTAGTTAGAAAACATTTCCTTCCATTTCTATATAGCAAACAGATCTTTGCCAGTACCCACCCCACTGCTAATGATCTCTGAAACGGTCCCCTCGGCTGCTCTTGTTGACTATTCCAAAACACCACCTGGACACACTTAGAAATGCAAGACTGCCCACGGCAGAAGCAAAAGCTTTCCCCATGCGAGATAAGATTCGATGTGGATGATACCTGGCTCCATTACAGCAGAAGCAAGACTAGCAGGGGCCGGGAGCTCTGCAAATCCCTCTTTGGTGTCATCAGATCTTCCTTTAAGGGCAGCCCAGAAGAACATTCTGAAAAAGGAGAGGAAATAAAGAGAATCATTCCACGTGTGTTAGGCCACCAGAGGAGGCAACCATTTTCCTCGGTGGAGCTCCGCCGAGCAAGTGAAACACATACACAATTAGCAAATTAATTAGGTGGAGAAATAGTTGGATGGAGTCCGTTGCACCGCCAGGCCTTCTTCCTGCCGCCTAGAAGAATGGTTTTGTTTTTATTTTTTAACCCTCACAGTCCTTTCCCAGGCGTCAAGAGTTCGTATCACCTGCCCCCCTTCCCCTGCAAATGTAGACGGCTCAGAGATTGGCGGAAGTGGAGACTGGGGCAGGCCATGAGAAGGAGATCTTGACCTTGCGCAAAAAATACCCTTTGGGGGCAGCTGACTGAGAATTAGCCAAAGGTGCCAGCTGTCTGAAAGAACATTCATGCCTCAGAGCTGAAAGACACAGATTTTCTATCCACAGCTAAGAGTGCCTCAGCCAATGATGTCTACTAGAGCCAGATGAAAGGACATAGGCCCATGACCTATATCTATTATCCCGCCTTTCTCCCAGGAAAAACAATCTCTCAAAGGACCTGTTGATGGCATTTTACCATTGTACTGTGGAGAGTGTATTAACTTATGGTCTGTGTGTGTGGTTTGGGAGCTGCACGGTCAGGGAAAAAACAATGCTGTCCAGGGTTGTAAAGACTGCAGAGAGAATAATTGGGTGCACTCTTCCCACCTTGGATCAAATCTGTGCTTCCAGGTGCCATAAGAAAGCTGCAGAGATAGCGCAGGATAGTGCGTACCCCGGAAATGATCTCTTTCAGCTTCTGCCTTCTGGAAGAAGGTATAGGGTTATAAAGGCCAGGACTAGCCGCCTGAGAAACAGTTTCTATCCAAATGCGATTTTGGTTTTAAACGCATTGTAAGGAGTCTGTATGGGAGTATATTGAATTTAAAAATGGGGTATCAGAGTTTTTAGGGGGCTAACCAGGTTGGGATAGCTGGGATAGCAGGCTTGTTGGGTTCTGAATGTCTTATGTAGATTTTTCAATTTCGTTGTTCTGCATGGGACAATGACAATAAAGATTTTTGTATCGTAAGATTTCCAGAAGCCTTCCTGGTTTCTCATTTGATCCTGGAATGTCCAGCTTTTCCTTAGGACATCCCTATTTGCACCAGAGAAATATTGGAGGGTATAGCTGGACCTCCCTATTTTCATCAGAGAAATGTTGGAGGGTATGGAGTTATCCGTCCCCTGAGCCAAGGAGACAAGTAACTATACAACCTTTAGAAGACGTCTGAAGGCAGCCCTGTATAGGGAAGTTTTCAATGTTTTATTATGCTTTTATATATGTTGGAAGCTGTCCAGCGTAGCTGGGGGAACCCAGTCAGGTGGGTGGGGTATAAATAGTAAAATTATTATTTGTATTATGGAATAGGATATCCCCATTTTCCTCGGCAGAAATGTTGGAGGTTATGAAACTAAAATAACACACACACATACATAAAAATATTTAAATAAGTAACCCTGCTTTAAGAAACACTGGGAACGCCTAAAACAATTTGAAAGCATGCACACACACAGAATGAAGAAACATTTGTCTGTTCGCTAGGATTGCCAGATTTCCAGAGGTAAAAATCCAGACAAAAAAAACTGTGTTGAGCGCTCCCCCCCCCATGATTGCCCATGCCAGACCTCAAAACTGAGCCACCCATGCACACATTTTTTTTAACTCCCCCCCCCAAAAAAAAACCCCCTGGACATTTGCTTAAAATTGTAAAAAATTCCTGCGGATGGGCATGTAGACCCCCCCAAAAGAGGACATGTCCAGGATTTCCCGGACGTATGCCAATCCTAGTGTTAGCACAAGGAAAGCAGAAGGGAGATCAGCCTAGCCACACAAACCCCATTCTCTTATTTTCTACACAATGCATGAGAGGCTACCCTAAACCTTGCCATAGTCCTCAGACCAGTGTTTTCTCTGACATGCTCATCCTCTTTACGTGTTCAGATTTATGGAGAGTTTGTGTGCATGGAGGAGCACTCGATTATGCGGTTCCCCAGCGGAAGCAAGATTCTGCAGAGACAAAAGTACCTTCCACTCCGCTGTTTGTGAGAACAAGGGCATTTGGGTGTGTTTTAGTGCTGCTCCAGAGCATCTGAGCACTTCCTTGAGTCCATCTGGGATATGAAATTTGAGAAGGGAAAATTTCCTCTCAAATGGAAGGACGGGAAACAAGGCTACTCCATCATCATCTGTGCTCAAGCTTTACTTAGCAATGGAATGAGAGAAAGGTCAGAGGATCTCAAGAGGTTGAGGACTCCTGTGGCCTGAGGCTGTTGTGGATTTTGAGCGCTCTGGCTCCTGAGACTTCTTCAGGGGAAAGGAAGTCCACCATCAGACACATTGGACTTCAAAAAGGGGACACTTCTAACTGAAAATAAAACTAGGGGATTCATAAAAAGGAAGCTGAAAGAGAAAGTCAACAGGGTCAAAGCTCTTCAGAATCACAATAATAGAAGTTCAGCGAAAATGTATACTGACGATCAGTGTGGTTGCTACAAAACCCAAGAGGATTTCTGTGTGGTTTAACAAGTTAGTGTCAAAGAAGTTATAGGGGGCTTCCTTCAGAAAATGGAATTATTGCCCAAGTAAAGAGGACCAAAAGGAACAGAAACGTTGGCCAAAGAAATTCCAGTAGACAATAAGGGATGCTGAAAAAAGAATTCTGAGGAACGTGTTGCCAAAACCGTAAAAGCAAACAAGAAATTATGTAAAGGCATTAGAAACAGGAGACCAAGCAGGGAGACTTTGTTGGACCTTAGGATGAGAAGGGAGTCAAAGGTGTGCTCAATGAGGAAAAGGGTGTTTAAGAGAAGGTGAATGTATTATTTGCATCTGTCATCACTGCAGGAGATGTAGAGCAGTTCATCTGTGCCTGATCCAATTTTCTCAGCAAGGGAGTCAGAGGAAATGCGGCAAATAGTGGTGACGAGAGATGAGCACAATAAAAACCGACAAATCGCTGGGTCTGCATGGCATCCACCTGAGAGTTCTTAAAGAACTCACACGTGAAATTGCTGATCTGCTAATAAAAATATGTAAATCGTCCTTAAGATAGGTAGCTGAAGGCTGGGAAATACCAATGTAAACCAATTTTAAAAAATTATTTGCGGTTGGGGGGGGGGCTGGTAAAGGAAGCTACAAGTAGGTTAGCTCAGTATCTGTCCTGGAAAAAAACTGGTGGAAAAACATGATCAGCGACAGAACAGCCAGCATATAGAAGAACAAGCCATGCTGAAGAAGCACCAGCATGGCTTCTGCAATGGTATGTGCTGCCTAACATTTTGGAGTTTTGTTGAAAGTGTCCATAAGCTTAGGTCAAAGGACGGTGGAGGAGATACTGTTTACAGTCATACCTTGTGTTGTGTTAGGTTCATGTTGCGTCTCTTTGGCTTGCGAACCCGGCAAACCCGGAAGTGTATATTTCTGGGTTTCGCCGCGCCTGCGTGCGCAGAAGTGTTCTGCATGTTTCGCACATGCACAGAAGTGTTATGCGTGCTTCGCACATGAGCAGAAGTGCTCTATCATGCTCTGCACTTGCGCAGAAGTCCACCCCAGAACGGATCGTGTCCACAACTCGCGGTACCACTGTACTTGGGTTTTCAGTTAGCTGTTGATCCTGATCCTTCATTAAAGACTCATTGAATAAGCTTAGCAGAGGTGGGGGAAAGGGACAGGTCCTCTTATGCATCATTACTTAGTTAAAAAAACAAAGCGGGGAAAGGAATAAATGAACAGTTCTTCCAGTGGAAGGATGTAGGAAGCTGGGTCCCCCAAGAGATCTGCACTGGGACAGATGCTTTTTAACTTGTTCATAAATAATCTGCAATTAGGATAAGCAGTGAGATGGCAAATTTGCTGGTGACACCCAACCGTTCAGGATGGCTAAAGCAAAATAGGATTGTGAGGAGTTCCAAGATGATTTATCCAAAGAGGATACAGATACAGGTTCAACGTAAACAAGTGTTAAGTGATGAACACTGGGGCAAAAACATCCAAAAGTACACTAATGGGGTCTGAAATGGTAGTGATTGGCAATCTTTGGGAGGGCTGGTGGCTTAGAGTTAGCAGTATGGTGTAGTGGTTAGAGTGATGGACAAGGATCTGGGAGACTAGGGTTCAAATCTGTACAGATCTCATTGGGTGACATTGGCCAATTACTATTCCCAGATTAACCTAACCTCACAGGCTTGTTGTGAGGATGAAATGAGCCATCTCCGCCACCCTGAGCTCTATGAAGGAAGTGTGAAATATGAATGTAGTGGTGAAAATAAATACATAATACTAATACTAATAAACAACAACAACAACAATAATAATAATTTTTTATTCATACCCCGCCCATCTGGCTGGGCTTCCCCAGCCACTCTGGGCAGCTTCCAACCAAATATTAAAATACAGCATCAAACATTAAAAGCTTCCCTAAACAGGGCTGCCTTCAGATGTCTTCTAAAAGTTTGGTAGTTGTTGCTCTTTTTGACATCTGGTGGGAGGGCGGTCCACAGGGCGGGCGCCACTACCGAGAAGGCCCTCTGCCTGGTTCCCTGTAACTTGGCTTCTCGCAGTGAGGGAACCGCCAGAAGGCCCTCGGTGCTGGACCTCAGTGTCCGGGCTGAACAATGGGGGTGGAGACGCTCCTTCAGATATACAGGACAGAGGCCGTTTAGGGCTTTAAAGGTCAACACCAGCACTTTGAATTGTGCTCGGAAACGTACTGGGAGCCAATGTAGGCCTTTCAAGACCGGTGTTATGTGGTCTCAGCGGCCGCTCCCAATCACCAGTCTAGCTGCCACATTCTGGATTAGTTGTAGTTTCCCGGTCATCTTCAAAGGTAGCCCCAGGTAGAGTGCATTGCAGTAGTCCAAGCTACTAATTTAACTAACACCAGTTGTCCATGTAGTTTGGTGTGATCTACTCTGAGGGGCAACTGGTCTCAGGACCGTTCCCCCCCCCCCCCAGCTGCAACCTGCAGAAACTGGGACTGTCTACATGCAGAAATTTTGAATGGCAAAGCAGACATTCTAGGTCTGCTTATGGGTAGCGCCACTTTGGCCCTGGAATTCTTGAAGTCCAAATAGTAGCGGCAGAAGGGGAGGCATGGGGAGGCAGAGAGCGCGCCGAAGCACAGCAGCTGGGTTACTGCAAAAACAGGCACCCGTCCAGCACACCCGGCCTCCTCTTAAACAGGCTTCCTTATTTCTCAGACAATAAAAATCTTGATCCACTTAGTGACACCACCGTTTCAAAGAAGCATCAAATAAACACTGTGCTCGAAAACACTTTCTCTTCCCCCAACCCCTTTCCCTTCCCTCGTTGCTAACTGCGAAGCTCACGTCTCAAGCCTGGTACTCTAATGGAATGTCTAATGCTCAGCAGCTGCACATTTTTAATGCAAAGCTGGGGGCGGAGCCTTGAGAATTATAGGGAGATATATATATATATATACACACACACACATACAGGCAACATATGGTTTTATGTAATCTTGCCATGAATTTTTTAAACGGAGTGTCCTAATTCATGCTGGACGGAAAGAGCTTTTCCAGCCGGTCCTCTGTGGCTACAGCCCCACTTGTGTGGAGTGTGTGATGCCTTATTTCCGCAGTGTTTGCAGCAAAGGCAGCCCTGGCGCAGAGGCTGAGGCAACAGAACCTCTTTTATGGCCAGCTAGCCAATGGCTAGGGATGCGGGTGGCGCTGTGGGTTAAACCACAGAGACTAGGGCTTGCTGATCAGAAGGTTGGCGGTTAGAATCCCCGCGACGGGGTGAGCTCCCGTTGCTCGGTCCCTGCTCCCTCGGCCAGTAAAGTGAGATGAGCACCGCAACCCCAGAGCTGGCCATGACTGGACCTAATGCTCAGGGGGTCCCTTTACCTTTCCCTTTTCCTAGCCAATGGCTATTGTCGGGAAAGGCCAGGCAATGCAAAGGTCAGACTGAAACAACTAGGGACCGATCAAGTCCAACACATCCTACCAGTGGACTCCTGGGGTGCAAGCACGGATTTCATCATCATCATCATCATCATCATCATCATCATAAACATAATACATTTTATTTATACCCCGCCCTCCCCAGCCAAACATAAAAACAACTGATTAAAATACAACTTAAAAATAAGATTAAAATACAACATTAAAATGCAGCCTCATTTCAGTAGAAACTCAAATCTTGGGCGTTCTCCAGCCAGATGTCAGGGAGAAAGGTGTCCCAGATTGAGTAACAACCACCACCCTGTCTGCACACTGACCTCTGATGCTCAGGGACCGAAATACATGGAACCATAGGATTATAAGGGACCCTGATGGTCATCTAGTTCAATCCGCTTCAATGCAGGAATCTCAGCTAGAGGATCCATGGCAGATGGCTATCTAAGCTCTGCTTAAAACCCTCCAAGGAACCTCCCATTCTGTGGGGCAGTTTTTAATAGGTAGGGAAATACCTATTAGTCACAATTAATTCCTCCAGGAGCCCCCATGTGGGGGGCTGAAGAGAGTTGTAAAATCCCATTATTGGCAGCAAAATTAAAAGCATAGGCATTAGGGTGTAAAACCTTGTTTTGAGCAAATTGACCTATGAAGGAAGCTGGCTTCCCTTTTGTACCCCCCGCTTAATAAAGCACCAGGCAACAAATTGGAAAGTAAGCTTAAAAATATAATCTACTTATTTATTATCATGCATGGGTTTCACAGCAATGGCAGCATTAAAAACTATGCAAGCAAAATTCTTAAATTCACAGGATAACGAGCTTCAGGCTTGTGCCTGGAGCTGGAATAAACACAGGGTACATCTGCCCTTATGGCTGCTCACAGGAAGAGAGCTTAGGAGGAACAAGAAGTACTGCATGCAACTTCCTCTCCAGGAAAAGAGGGGAAATGACATCACACAGAGCCCTCTCTACCAATTGCATTTCTATGGTCTGTCTATCAGCTGTACAGCTCTGTGGACTTAGCCCCTTCTCACGCTAACTACCAATAATACACATTTGTTAGGTTTGGCTCTCTGTCCACTTTATCATCATCACCATTTTCCTGAATAACTCAGTTGGTAGAGCACAAAACTCTTAATCTCAGGGTCGTGGGTTTGAGCCCCACGTTGGGCAAAAGATTCAGGGGGTTGGGCTAGATGACCCTCATGGTCCCTTCCATGGAATTCTAGGATTCCATGCACATCTACCATGACCTCCTTTCCTTAAACTAAAAAGTCTCAAGCATAGCCATTGAGTTGCCACCGTTTCCTGTAGTAGCTTCTACTCCTGCCGAGAATTTGCAAGTGAATCTCCAAAGAACAAGCACATCTTGCTGTATTCCCCACCAACCTTCTAGCCTGGCACATACTCAAATCAAACAAATGTTTCCAAACTTTCAACCGAGGCAGAGGGAAATGATCAAACAATGAAGAAACTGCCCGCGTGTGGAAATAATCAGCAGTGCTTACTTCTAGAGAGAGAAATCCACAATGCTCCAGCAGTTTCTGATGCTCTGATCAAAAACAATTGGTTTTGCGAGCAAACAACAGAGCTGCATTTTCTTTTTCACCTGCAGCTGCTATCATTTTGTTATCAATCAACACCTTGTGACAACCGATCCCCCTCGGGTGAAAGGAGGTTTGTGGGTTTTTATAAAAATAAAATAAAATAAAAATAAAAGAACCTATGAAAGATCACTGGCTTGCCTTTAAGGGGTAAAGGCAGCAGCTCATCTTTACACGGTATTGACGAACCAATAGACAATGAAGGAGGTTATTCAATAGACTTGGAAGATTCACAATAGACAAAAGAAAGGACTTCTTCACACAGCAAGAAGTTAAACTATGGAATTTTCTCCTGCAAGAGGCAGTAATGTCCAACAAGAGAATCAAGCAAATGAATGAGTCCGTTAGTGGCTATCAGGTGCAATGGTTATGTTCTCCATCCTCTATTGCAGCACTTCTCAACCTGTGGGTCCCCATATGTTGTTGGACTACAACTCCCATCATCCCTGAGCTCTGGCCTTACTAGCTAGGGGTGACGGGAGTTGTAGTTCAACAACATCTGGGGACCCACAGGTTGAGAAAGGCTGCTTTATCGGAAGAAATGTTCTTCTGATTACTAGTTTCGGGGAATCACAAGTGAGAAGAGTGCTGTTGTATTCAGGTCCCACTTGTCGGCTTCCCATTGGGGAATTCTGGTTGGCCATGGTGAGAACTTGATGCTGGACTAGATGGGCCTTTGGTCTGATCCAGCAGGGCTTTCCTTATATTCTTACAAATGTACACATGCAGGACACACCACTTAAAATACCTGAAGGAGCGTCTCCACTCCCATCGTTCAGCCCGGACACTGGGGTCCACCTCCAAGGGCCTTCTTGCAGTTCCCTCACTGCGAGAAGTGAAATTACAGGAAACCAGGCAGAGGGCCTTCTCGGTGGTGGCACCTGCCCTGTGGAACGCCCTCCCGTCATATAACAAACAACTGAAGACATCTGAAGGCAGCCCTGTGCTGGGAGGTTTTTAATGTTTGATGCCTTACTGTGCTTTAATTTACTGGAAGCTCCCCAGAGTGGCTGCAGTAACCCAGTCAGGTGGGTGAGATATTATTATTATTATTATTATTATTATTATTATTATTATTATTGGCTCAGAACTGCAAATAATGAAAAATTAAAATGGTAGAAGTCCCTCAAATGGTTTAGAATTGCGGGAGAGGAATCCTTGTGGCAGTCAACACGGTTTGGGGTCAAAAAAAGTAGCCTGTAATGTTCTCGTTCATAACATATCTGAAGCTTGTCCACATTGACCTTGTCGATATGGCAAAGCCAGAGGCTAAAAGGGTTCGGGGACCACCGACAGATGTATGCAGTGGGGGGGGGGGGAACCTGCCTCTAGTAGAAGCTGTGTCTTTAAGAAAGCATATTTCAAGGGTTGGCACCTGCTGAAGTGCCTGTCCGTGGCAGTTAGCTTCAGAATATGCACACTGAGTGGCATGAAAGGAAGACAGGCAGGAACGAACAATCCACCGAGACCAGAGGTTATTTTTAGAGAGAAAGCTTCTCCAGCCAACATTTAATAAATAAGTAACGGAGAAGACCTCAAAGGAAGGCAGCAGCCGCTGGGGCCACGTGAGTTGCTTCCTTAGCCATGAATCTCAAATGCGAGGGCTTTGCAATTTTCCCTTCCTTTAATGCACAGAGTGGTTGAATTTTCCTCCTCTACAATCTCAGTTTTATGCTGGAAGCCGAGCAATGATGGTGGGGAGGGACTGCCACAATTTAGGGATGTGTTCCTCCGAACACGCCCAAAGAATCTGGTGAGGTTGCAGGGATTCACAGAGCAGGGGTAACTTAAAGGTAAAGGGTAAAGGGACCCCTGAGCGGCGCTCATCTCGCTTTACTGGCCGAGGGAGCCGGCGTACAGCTTCCGGGTCATGTGGCCAGCATGACTAAGCCGCTTCTGGTGAACCAGAGCAGCACACGGAAACGCCGTTTACCTTCCTGCTGAAGTGGTACCTATTTATCTACTTGCACTTTGACGTGCTTTTGAACTGCTAGGTTAGCAGGAGCAGGGACCGAGCAATGGGAGCTCACCCCGTTGCAGGGATTCGAACCGTCAACCTTCTGATTGGCAAGTCCTAGGCTCTGTGGTTTAACCCACAGTGCCACCCGCATCCCATAGGGGTAACTTGGATGGCTTCAAAAGAGTAGACAAATTCATGGAGGGGAAGGCTATCAAATAGTACCGAGTCATATTGGTTATGTTCTGCCTCCATTGTTGGAAACAGCAATGCTTTGATCCAGCTGGGCTCTCACAGATGCTACTCTCACCTCTTTGAAAGAAAACACAAATGAGACAAATAAATATTATGATTAGCTATGAATTCACTGTATGGTTTGGGGCAAGCCATTGCCCGTTCTTTAAAGACAACTAAATATAATTATTAGCTATGAATTGATTGCATGGTCTTAGGCAAGGAAGTCTATTGCCCATCCAAATCAAGGTTAAATTCACTTCCGCGCGGCAACGAGCAATTTAAGTCATGTGCAACCACTCATGTTCTCTGCACAAAACGTTTTTCCTCTTGCTGCCACCATAAACCTTCTCCCCGCTTCGCACAATGAAGAAAAATCCTCTTGTATCTACATATTCATAAGAACATGATCAGTACACCAAATCCAATTAACTTAATGGACAGGCTCTTTTGAAATACATGCACCACTCAGAGAGAGGGGTGGGGGTGGAGAGAGAGAGAAAAAGGCAGCGAACAACACTCTGCAATCAATACATTCCCGTGTTCTAGGTCAAGGATTGCGAGATTTTTTACTTTAAGGAAAAGAGCTTCTGTTCAAAACTACCACAGCAGGGAAACAATCAAAGGAACACAAAGCAGAAAGAACAAGGAATTCCTGGCAACCTGTCCTTCACAATGCAAATGCTGAGAGAGATGCCATGCAAGAGTGTGCAATGCTTGAAACCAATAGTATTGACCTCAAACACTGGAATGAAATGAATGGGGAAAGTAGCATTCACGAAAGCACACACCGCCCTTGGCTAGTGAGCTGGCACTAGAAGGATAACAGGGTGTCGAGCAGAATTCTTTACGGAAATGTCAAGGCTAGCGGTTTATTGTGCATGTTTGCAAAGGTTCAAAGACAAAGATGCTGTCAACAGAGAAACAAGAACAAAACCAGTTAGGAAAACAATGCTGTCAGTCTTAACTGTGCTAACAGTGCTGTGTAGGTGTAAGTATTGGGGATAGGGGCTCAAACACTCCAAGCGTGGGTTTCGCCGACAAATCGCCCAGGGTTAATAACAGAGTCTTTATTTTGGGGAACAACGAGCGACAGCTCAAGGGTAAGCCGAAGTCTGGGATGAATGCAATTGGAAATAGAGAGGCAGAAGGCAGATCTGGATCTGGATTTCTGGACGGTTTGCATTAGATCAGAAAGAATTCACTGTTTTCCGGTTGTTTAACAACAAGCAGCAAGAAAATGGCTTCCACCCACCACTGCCAGGGCTGAATATAGCACAGGGCAGTCTAAAGTGGTGTTTCGTATGAAAGGGTTTCTAAGTTCCATTCATTCCTAGGCTCAGAATTCTGTAATTCTAAGTCTATGAATATTGCACCAGGCTTCAGATTGCAGATCTCAAGGTTCTGGTTTCAGAGATGCAGAAAAGCTTTACTTCCCCTTGCATAGCTCGGTCGGTAGCTCAGTCAGGGTCATAGGTTCAAGCCCTACGCTGGGCAAAATATTCCTGCATTGCAGGACTAGATGACCCTTGTGGTCCCTTTCAACCACAGTTCTATGATAACAGTATGAGAAGTGTTATAGTGAAGCTGAGTGCTGGAAGATTCAGGACAGAAAAGAACGGGATTCTTCACGTTAGCACATAGTTAAATGATGGCATTCGCTCCCCCAGGAGGCAATGATGGCCACAAATGTAGGTACCTATAAAAGAGGATTATCATGGAGGAGAGGTACATTGATGGTTGCTAGCCATGATGGCTATGGCCTGCCTCCACAGTTGGAGGCAGAAATGCTTCTGAATTGCTGGAGACTACAGGAAGGGACTATGGCAAGTTCTTAAAGAAATGGGAGTGCTTGATCACCTCATCTGTCTCCTGAGAAATCTCTATGTGGGACAAGAAGCTACAGTTAGAACTGGATATGGAACAACTGATTGGTTCAAAATTGGGAAAGGATTACGACAAGGCTGTATATTGTCTCCCTGCTTATTTAACTTACATGCAGAATTAATCATGCGAAAGGCTGGGCTGGATGAATCCCAAGCTGGAATTAAGATTGCCGGAAGAAATATCAACAACCTCAGATATGCAGATGACACAACCTTGATGGCAGAAAGTGAGGAGGAATTAAAGAACCTTTTAATGAGGGTGAAAGAGGAGAGCGCAAAATATGGTCTGAAGCTCAACATAAAAAAAAAAAACTAAGATCATGGCCACTGGGCCCATCGCCTCCTGGCAAATAGAAGCCCTGAAGAAATCAGCCCTGAGTGCTCACTGGAAGGACAGATCCTGAAGCTGAGGCTCCAAGACTTTGGGCCACCTCATGAGAAGAGAAGACTCCCGGGAAAAGACCCTGATGTTGGGAAAGATGGAGGGCACAAGGAGAAGGGGACAACAGAGGACGAGATGGTTGGACAGTGTTCTCGAAGCTACCAGCATGAGTTTGACCAAACTGCGGGAGGCAGTGGAAGACAGGAGTGCCTGGCGTGCTCTGGTCCATGGGGTCATGAAGAGTCAGACACGACTAAATGACTAAACAACAACAACAACAACAACAACAACAGGAGGAGGAGGAGGGGACAGTGTTCATTGAATCAAAGAACTGTGCTCGAGTTCCGCTTGCTGGTTTCATGCCTCTCCTGGTTCTGGGAGACCAGCTGGTCTCATCTTTGCCTCCTTTCTCTTCTCCCAGACTCTCCGCCACAGACTCTCCCTGCTCACTAAGCCCTGTTAAAGAAGGTAAAGGGACCCCCGACAGTTAAGTCCAGTCGTGGGGTTGCGGCGCTCATCTCGCTTTACAGGCCGCTTCTGCAGACAGTTTTTCCGGGTCATGTGGCCAGCATGACTAAGCTGCTTCTGGTGAAGCCAGAGCAGCGCACGGAAACGTCGTTTACCTTCCCACCAGAGCGGTGCCTATTTATCTACTTGCACTGTGTGCTTTCAAACTGCTAGGTTGGCAGGAGCTGGGACCGAGCAATGGGCGCTCACCCAATGGAGGGGTCTTGAACCGCCGACCTTCTGATCAGCAAGTCCAAACAGCACAGTGGTTTAAACCACAGCACCACCCACGTCCTGTTACCCCTTCAGCTTCTGACACATCCTCCTCCCAGGCTTCCCTATCTTCTCCCTCGGTCTCTTTGTCATCGTCCCACCACCATCACCACTCCCCGGGCTCTGAGCCCTCTTTCCCTTGAGGGTTCCCAAGCTGCTTTCGCTTGCCACTCCTCTGCGTCCAACCAGTCTGACACCTGCAAACCCATACCTTTCGCGGAAACAGGAAAGGAGAGGGGCCTGTTAAACACCACACAGCGTATCTCAAGTCCAGGACATTTTTCACTGCCACCGAGAGGGGGACGATGACGACAAAAGCAGAGGGGCAGGAAGAATCAATCCTCCCGCCCTCCCTTATGCCACACGCCCAACGACCCACAGCTCCCTCTGTTTTGAATTGCCAAATCATGCATTTCTCATTAATGGCCCAGACACAGAGAGTTTTCAATTAAGTCAGAAAGCACTGTTGTAGTAATTACATTATGATATTAGCCCCCACAGATTAATACATTGGCAGCCGCGTGCAGGTTGCCTTCTGCAATTGTGTCACGCTCTGCTCGTTTGCTCTGGTAATGAAACCAAAACACAGGAATGTCTCACATAAAACGGCATCGGCCATCTGGATGGCTGCGATCAGCAGCTCCGATAGTCTATAAGGTTGGGTGCAGAAAGTAGCTTTTTTTCCTAGAGACTGGAGTGTGGGAGCAAGGCCGCGACCCTCCTTCCCTCCTTCACATCTGCAAGCTGCATTAGCATGCTGATCAGCTCCCAATCCCTCTTCCGTTTCTCACTTGACGCTAAGTTTCCTGCACAATCTACCACTAAACATCTCTTAGGAACCCTGGCTGAGTGCTTTGGCTGGGAGGTTACTTGTCCTTGGAATTCTTTTCCTTGCCCAGATGGAAGAGAGAAAAGTGTTTGTGCACAGAAACCAGCCTACAGTATAAAGGCAAAAATTTACATTTGTCCCTCCTCCCACTATAATAAATTATTATTATTATTATTATTATTATTTAATTATTATTATTATTACTAAGTATTACTAATTATTAATTAATTATTAATTTATTATTACTATTACTATTAATTATTAATTATTATTAATTATAATAATAATTTATATCCTGCCCTCCCCAGCCGAAGCTGGACTCAGAGCGGCTAACAATAAAAGTAACACAGTTTACATAAAATCACAATCAATTAATTGAAATGCGTTCTAAAATCAATTCATTCTAAAATCAAATCAAAATCAAACTGCTGCTTCTGGCTCCCATGTGGCCCTCAGATGGCTGCCAAAAAAGGATTGTGGCCCTCAGGCTGAAACAAGGTTCCTCTCTCCTGTTCTGCTGCCTCTGGCCAATGCCAGTAGCATGCTAAGCCTCTCAAGCCAGGAGGGCAAAGCAGCTGTCCAGATATTGCCCATGATATTAATTAAAAGTTTTGGCCCACCCCAATTAAAATGGGCTACAAGTCAATTTCACAGCCATTGCTTTTTAAGATCTCACAAAAATGTTAATTCACGGAGAGGCAGTAATTTATCTCACTGCAGTCATTCCCAGGCAAAGACTTACACATTTTAAACACCACTCTTGCCTCTCTCCTTCACTTGGTTTCCAGAGCTTAAGAAGCCCAAGGAGGCCAATCGGGGTTGTTGTTTTTAATCCCAAAGCTTAAGAAAAGTAAGCATGATTGAAGGCAAAGCTCACCCACAACCGCAACATGGCAGTCAAAGCGCTTGGAAGGCCCAGGAACCCACTTCTGACACCCTAACCGGGGTTGCGGCAAGCTTGCAGATTTAATTTAAAGGAAATAATGGAGGGACTGTTCCACCTGAGGATGCGATTTGAAAAGCAGCCTGGCACTTAGGTGAGGAACGGTTGAAGGAACTGGTATGTTTAGTTTGGAAAAGACAGAGGAGACAGGATAACCACCTTCCAGTATCTGAAGAGCTGTCACATGGAAGATGGAGCAAGCTTGTTTTCTCCTGCTCTGGAGGGGACGACTTGAACCAATGGCTTCAAGTTACAAATAATAATAATAATAATAATAATAATAATAATAATAATAAATTTTATTTATACCCCGCCCTCCCCAGCCAAGACCAGGCTCAGGGCAGCTAACACTGCAATTATTATTTAATCAATAATAACTGCAATTATTATTTAATCAATAAAAACAATTATTATTTAATCAATAAAAACAATTGATTAAAATATAACCTAAAAACAAGATTAAAGTACAACATTAAAATGCAGCCTCATTTCAGCAGAAACTCAAATCAAAAACTTTTTGGGAATGAAAAATGTCAAATCTTCACCAAGGCCAACTATCCAGACTGGTCCTACGTGGGCCAGAAAAAAGCCAGGGAAGTCCCCAAATAGGAGTTCCATCACAGGAGGAGAAAGGAAAAAGGAAAGCGGGGGAGGGGATCAGGTTGATTCCAAGCCAAAGTCCAAGCGGAACAACTCTGTCTTACAGGCCCTGAGGAAAGAAATCAGATCCTGCAGGACCCTGGTCTCATGAGGCAGAGCATTCCACCAGGCCAGTGTTGAAAAGGCCCTGGCTCTGGTTGAGGCTAATCTGACTTCCTTAGGGCCCGGGACCTCTAGGGTGTTGCTATTTATGGATCTTAAGGTCCTCCGTGGGGCATACTGGGAGAGGTGGTCCCGTAGGTACGAGGGTCCTAGGCTGTGAAGGGCTTTAAAGGTCAAAACCAGGACCTTAAATCTGACCCTGTACTCCACCAGGAACCAGTGCAACTGGAAAAGCACTGGGTGAATATGCTCCCATGGCAGGAACCCCGTGAGGAGCCTCGCTGCAGCATTCTGCACCCGCTGGAGTTTCTGGGACAGCTTCAAGGGCACCCCCGTGTAGAGCGAATTATAGTAGTCAAAAAAGGAGTATCTGACTCAACATCAGGGAAAACTTTCTGACAAAGTGTTCAACAGTAGAACCATCCCTCATGAGGTTGTGGACTCTCCTTCCTTGGAGGCCTTTAAGAAGATGTTGGACGACCATCTGTCATGGAGACTTGAGCTGAGATTCCTGCATTGCAGAAGGTTCGACTAGATGACTCTTGTGGTCCCTTCCAACTCTACTATTCTACGATTCTATGTTTACTACATCACTGAATCAGATCATCAATTGCTGCCTGCTTTGAGCGAAGTCCTCCGTTGCTGTATTTTGACACGGGCTACTATAGAGAGGGTGTAAACCTGCAATTAGCACATTTTCAGTGGCTGATGCAGCCCTTTGTCAAATTGTGAGCAATGGAGGATGTTTGGAAGTAAATTGCTAATTACTGCATCCCAATGTCTCACTTGGAAAGCACTTTTGAGGCGGTTAAAGAGGAACGCCACTAGAGAAACGCTTTTTCCTCCTCTCTCCTTGTTCATCTTGTCCTGACGCAGATGAACATGCCCTGAATGCAGCCCGCTGCCGAAGTTTGGAGGCCGTAGGCAGAGAAAGAGAATAGAAAGCGCCGGTGCCGTGGGGGCAGGGAGGAGGGGCAGAATAATCTATTGGCTTCAAAGAGTCAAAATATCTGCCCCGCTCGACAAGGCAGCCTCAGAGAGCACTTAAAGAGAACACTGCGGGGAATTTAATGACCATGAGAAAACTGAAAAGAAAAGGGGTTTTTGTACAGGCATGGTTGGTTTTAGTCTTTTCAGGGACATAAAATAAAAGGGTCAACGGGGTCGAGAGGTCATCGTTTCATGGGTTAAGCAACAAGACAAAAGGACCTTTTCTCCACTCGGCTATTCAGCCTTCGGAAATGTCCCGATCAGGGTTCCCCCACCCTCTAGCTCTGCCCACCTTGAAGACCACAGCAACCTCCCAGACGACCCTTTTTCTACCACAATCTGTACTATTCATGAAATGGACTGGAGGTGACTTATGGGGGTGGAAGGGAGGAGGGGGCTGACCTCTCACCGGAGTTTAAAACCAGTCTTAATTAACTTAGGCCAATTCATCCCTCCGGGAAAGCCTATACTTCAGGGCAGGACCTCAGTGGTGGGCTCAGTGGCCTCCAATGTTAATCTTTTGTTATCTTCTGCCCTGTAATCCCTTCCCAACCCTCCGGGTCAGATCATAGTTGCTGGTTAATGGAAAGGGAGACCTGCTATTCTGAAGTTAGGACGGATAAGGTCTTGAATATCTTCCCTGCCCGTGTTTCCATTGGCTGAAAGGAGAGATGCATTTCTGAATGCTAAAGGAATCCAAGGGTTCACCCATCAACAATGAGACATTCGGGTGATACACAACTAAGCCACACTCAGAGTTTGGGATGTCAGAGTTCTCTGATGAAAGCGAGAGCGGGAACGGAAATTGGCAAGGTCCACTTACTCATCCCATGCCCAGAATGGAAATCAACCCACTTAATATGATTGGCGTTCACGGTTGTTGTTTCTTTCAAGCCACAAAGGGAATGCCACTGACGGAAGTTTTCCCCATTTCTTTTTTTCTTTTTTTAAAAATAATATTTATTCAAATTTTAAAAATTACAAAGAGAAAATTAGAAAAAACAAAAAAAGGAAAATAAAAAATACAAAAAATACAATACAAAAATACAAACAATTCGAAAAAAGAAAAAAAGAGAAAAAAACAGCTCAAACTTTTACATAACTTTCTTTCCTTTGCTTATTTCCTTGACCTCCTCACACCTCCCTTTTTTGTATTCTAGTTCAATTAGATATTTCAGCAAATCCTTTCTAGCTTTGTTTTTATCCTAATAATTTATCTTAATATACTGTAATTTTACATTCTCATCTTTCTCCAATTAAAAAATCAATTTTTGCCTAATCCTTTATATCATTTCTGCTAAGACCACATTACTTCATTCCAACATCCTTCTAACATTCCTTAATTTTCCAATGTTTCTGTAAATAAACTTTGAAGTTCTTCCAATCTTCTTCCACCAACTCTTCACCTTGGTCTCGGATTCTGCCAGTCATTTCCGCCAGTTCCATATAGTCCATCACTTTCATCTGCCATTCTTCCCGGGTGGGTAAATCTTGTGTCTTCCAATACTTTGCGATAAGTATTCTTGCTGCTGTTGGTTTTCCCCATTTCCATTGTGCTTCCTTTGCATTGGAAATGAATGGGTTGGGATAATGCAATTAATTACATAAACCACACAGCGTTCATAATTTTGCTACAGTGGGCAGCAAGATGAATATGGTTTTTGGTGGAAGACGAACTGCAGTGGGAATGGGAACAGCGCTGCGTGCAATTAATACAGGGAGGAATGGAAGATGGTGCCTTCTGGCATCCCTACTCACGAGCACACCCATTGGAAGCAAAGCATTTCAGTAACTTGAGGTCAATGTGTCTACTCTGAGTATGACTAACAGTTGGTATCACCGAGATAAGAGAGAAAGAGGGTGACAGAATGTCATGTTGAAAAGAAGCCTTAAAAAGAACTTTCGTGCACCTGAAATCTAAAGAGCCACAGAACTGGCATATTTGTGTGTCTGCTATTCCGTTCAGTGCATCTATCCTTTTGGTTTTCTTTTTCAACTGCTGGCTTTGTTAATGAAGTAGTACAACCCAGCTGAAGCTGCCCAGAAGAACAAACTGAAGGATCCTAAAAACCCGTCAAAATTATCCCAGTTTGCACTCCATCTCCAGATGGTCCCAATCTCAGCGTGAAAGTCCATACCTCTCCAAGCAGTGATTGATCTTAGCTCACTGTTTTAGACACTAGTTTTGATTAATATCCTGCAAGGTTCCCACACTCGCTTTCCCTATTCCAAGTGGTTTTTTTCTTTTTTAAAAAAACAAACTTTATTCTCCACCTGCTCCCAATGACAGACACCTCATTTTTCACTTAAGAAAAAAAAAAATCCAATATTTTTAGGCACTACATAGAAAGAACAACCAATGCAGAAAAACTTTGAGACAATTACCTAAGTTTGGTGCTGCTGAGATCAATTCACTTATTCTTTATGTATTAGTTTTCCCGCAGCAAGGTTTCTTTGGTTGACTTCAACAATATTGTAATTATAACAGATGCTTTACAAGGTTTATGCTATTCATTGTCACAACAACCCTGCATGGTTGGCCACAACAAAGGAAGACGCGTGGTAGAGAGAAGGTTGTTCAGAGCTGTCCAGTGACTTTAGGACTAAGAAATTAGGGCTTTAGGGCTAAGAAATTATTGTCCAGGATCAAAGGGAAATACACACACTAGATGATCCCTGGGGTCCCTTCCAAATCTACAGTTCTGATTCTCCTAGGATCTAGGAGTCTTGGTTGACCACAAACTTGACATGAGCCAACAGTGTGACATGGCAGCTAAAAAAGCCAATGCAATTCTGGGCTGCATCAATAGGAGTATAGCATCTAGATCAAGGGAAGTAATAGTACCACTGTATTCTGCTCTGGTCAGACGTCACCTGGAGTACTGGAACGTGTCCAGAGGAGGGCAACCAAAATGGTCAAAGGCCTGGAAACGATGCCTTATGAGGAACGGCTAAGGGAGCTGGGCATGTTTAGCCTGGAGAAGAGGAGGTTAAGGGGTGATATCATAGCCATGTTCCAATATATAAAAGGATGTCACATAGAGGAGGGAGAAAAGTTGTTTTCTGCTGCTCCAGAGAAGCGGACACGGAGCAATGGTTCCAAACTACAAGAAAAAAGATTCCAACTAAACATTAGGAAGAACTTCCTGACAGTAAGAGCTGTTCGACAGTGGAATTTGCTGCCAAGGAGTGTGGTGGAGTCTCCTTCTTTGGAGGTCTTTAAGCAGAGGCTTGACAACCATATGTCAGGAGTGCTCTGATGGTGTTTCCTGCTTGGCAGGGGGTTGGACTCGATGGCCCTTGTGGTCTCTTCCAACTCTATGAGTCTATGAGTCTATGATTCTATTACTTTCACAAGCTACATTCTTGACCTCACAGATGCTAAGATAAAAGCCTCTAAGTGTCCCTTTCTTCCAGGGACAGTCCTGGATTTACAGAAGCTGTCCTAGTTTCTCATTTGATTCCAGAATGTCCCACTTTTTCTTAGGACGTTCCTATTTTCAGTGGAGGAATGTTGGAGTTCTGCGAGCCCTGATCCAAGGAGAAAAGTTATTATACAACATTTAATGTATTTTTAACCTTTGTTGGAAGCTGCCCAGGGTGGCTGGAGAGGCCCGGCCAGATGGGCAGGGTAGAAATAATTATTATTATTATTTAGAAGACATCTGAAGGCAGCTCTGTACAGTAATAGCTTGGATCCTGAACGCCTCACAAGTCTAACGTTTTGGCTCCTGAACGCCGCAAACCCAAAAGTGACTGTTTCAGTTTGAAAACTTTTTTTGGAAGCCAAATGTCCAATGGCTTTAAATTGGCAGCGGGAGTTTCCTGCAGCCAATCAGAAGCTGTGCTTTGGTTTCCGAACATTTTGGAAGTCGAACAGACTTCTGGAACGGATTCCGTTCGACTTCCAAGGTATGACAGTTTAAGGAAGGTTGTTTAAAGTTTCAATATATTTTTATATATGTTGGAACCTGGGCTGGGGCAACCCAGTCAAGTTGACTGGGTATAAATAATTAAATTATGATTATAGAATAGGGTGTTCCCATTTTCATTGGAGAAATGTTGGAGGATATGAGATGTTCAAGTAGCTGATAAGTGTCAACAGTGCTTTTTTATTAAAAAATGTTTAAGGGTACTCATTTTGACTCAAGAAAATCACCATTTTATAGTTCAAATCGGGGGAAATACAGTAAATGGACAAAAGTACGAAGATTCACAAAATGTTCAGGGGTATGCGTACCCCTGCGTACCCCCAGAAAAAAAAGCACTGACCGTCAATGACTTTTGGGGTTCTTTCCAACTCTGCAATATTATGATTCTATTAGATGAACTGTGTTCCTCTGGATGGTCTCAGGAATTGAGATTTGCATCCTCAGGGATCGAGCACCATATCCCCCTCAGTTTCTTGCGTAGGAATGAACCTGAATGGGAACTGGACCATAGAATTGTTCTGAATTGCAGTCTGATCTTCTCCCCACCACAAACAAACCACCACTGCTACCACTGCAAATATTCCACTCTCACAAAACATGGTAGCAGCAATAATAACAGTACTACGTGTGAAGTGCAGAAGTGGCCTTTTTCACTGGTTCCCATGGTAATTGGTGGTGTTAAGAGCTGTTTGTAATTTGTAAGGCCTCAAGTTCAACAAAGAATGGAGGGAAAGAACAAGGCAAGGCAAGCTTTTATTGGTGTGTTAAATAAACTCTCCATTCCACATTTCCTTTCATATGCCTTTGAGTTTCCAGTATGACCAGAGGAACACCAATCTTCAAAGGCCATAATTGTATCAAAATACACTGTAATCCACTCTCCCCTCCTAGCTTTCATCAGAATGGTCTCCATCACCATTAAGAAAAATTTAATTAATTGAAGGCTTACCACTCTGGTAATGCATTTTAGTTAATTATCAGAGTTTGTTTCTGAAGGAGCTATTAATCTTCAAAGATTGTCAAGTGTTTTGCAGGCCATTACACCCCTAGTTTGCAAACCGGGCTCTTTAATCAGACACCCAGAGGCCATGCTCCAATCAACCCCAGGCACGAAACCTTTGTTCCCTAATGGAAATGAATGATCTCTAAGCCCAGATGTTCAGGCACATTTCCTAGGAGGTTCTCAAGCACCTGCTCACTGCTGGAGCAATATTATATCCATGGCCTTGCATAGCTTGTTTATTTCTCAAGAGCCTGAAGCTGTTTTCATATGATTCTCAGGAGATGTTGCATCCATAAAGTCTGGATGTTCAGCTATATGCAACCCAAACTTGGAAGAAGTTTCAGACTGCAACTCCCATCATTCCAGGCTGCCTGCCAATGATGGTGGAACAATGGGACAAAGCTTAGCTAGATGGCTTCTGAGATCCCTTGCACCCTATGATCCTCTGCGTCCATGAGTTAACGTGTGAGATTCTTGATGAAATTGCCAAGATTGACAATATTGTCAGATTCTTGAGGCCCTCTTTAATAGATTCTGTGGGTCAATATGGCTTTTTCTCTATGTTCATATTTGTAATTTTAGGATGGCCCGGGCAATTGTCTGAAGGCACGCAACATGGGTCTAATGAAAATCTAAGCCAGTCTTCCTCAACCTGGTGCCCTCCTTATGCTTTTGACTACAGCTCTTACCTGCAACCTTCCAGAATAACTATAATGGAGAACCCATTTAGCTGCCGTGTTTAATAAGGGCCCTTGATAGAGCGACCCTCAGCGAATTTGTCTAACCCTTTTTAAAGTCATCTAAGCTAGTAATCATCTCTACACCTTGTGGCAGTTAGCCCCATAATTAATTATTTCCTCTATCAGCAGCAGATTAGACTGGATGGAACTTTTTCTAACCCTGTAACTCTGTATCTTCTACAAAGCAGAGGTGAAACTATGACTCTTTGATTAAGGTTCAGGATCCTCTGATAGATCTCTATCTGTTTACAATTACTTCTGATAGATCTCTTGGTGCTCTCCAGCAGATCAACAAAGACTTCTGGCTCCTAATGGTTTAGTAACAAAAAACTCCCCTTGCCCAAATTATACTGCCAAAATTAAGAATGAATGTGTGGCTAGTGGCCATCAGGTAAACCAAAAGTGGATTTCTGTGAAGAAGTAGTTCAGTTGTGGTATTGAAAACAAATGCCTGGGCTTGAAATTATTTAATTCTAGATGTATGCCATTGGCCGTAGGCTCCAGTTGGTGGATCTAGGGGTTCTGGAAAGACTATAGTGGCTATTAGCGGCTTAGAAAAAGGGGGGTGGGACTCGCAAGACTCGCAAGATGTTTTTGTCTTGCGAAGCAAGCCCATAGGGAAATTCGTCTTGTGAAGCGCCTCGAAAAACGGAAAACCCTTTCGTCTAGCGGGTTTTTCGTCTTGCGAGGCATTCGTCTTGCGGGGCACCACTGTATTATGCTTCCCATCTGACTGGGTTGCCCCAACCATTCTGTGCAGCTCCCAATAAAATAGTAGCTAGCTCACTTATCTCCACTAGAGGACAGACAATGTAGGATTCAGCCCAAAGTCGAGGCTGCAGCCCTGAAGTCTATCCATCTTGACTGAAAGTCCTTTCCTTAGTCTGTCACAAAGCTGCTACCTATTGCCTCCACAGGGTGACCCACGAGTTCCATAGATGGCCCCAGTGGTGCCATAACCTCAAACTTGATTTCTATCTTTCTCTCCTTTTTCCCCTTAGCCACCTCTGCTCAGTTAGCTAGCAGGCATGACTCTTGGGTAATGAACTTCAAATCCCACGCCTCTGAAACTCTGATCATATGGCCAATCAGTCTGCAGAAAGCCCACTGAAGAGGATGGGAAAATTGCCTAGCAGGGGGGTTGAGAGAGAAGATTGCACTCCAAGATGGGTTATCAAACCGTCTTCCATCTACTTAGATTTAATTAAAAGTGCCTGTCGAAGATGGTTAGATTTTACCGTGCACATGGCAGCGAGAATGCAATGTTTTCAACAAGGTGATAATTATTTTCTTTTGCAGGCGGTTTTCGAGAACATTTCCACACCGGGGTATTTCTATAACTAAGATGACTCAGGTTGACAGAAGCTGTCGATTTGGGCTTGAGACGAACGATTTGGAAAAAGAAGAAGGAGAAGAGGAGAAAGCAAATTATAGTGGGAAGCATTTTGATTCCTTTTTTATTGTTATTATCCTCATGTTATTGCACCTGTGAAATAACACCTCTGATGACTTTTGGAGAAAGATGGGGAAGAAGAAAAAAGCGAAACTTGTGTAACTTACTAGAACAATCCCCTACCACAATATTCTTAAGCCTACCACTTGGAACAGCACTGAATATTCCAGCAGGTCAATGAAGATTTTCAGGTGCAGTGCCATATCGGCTGACTTCATCAGAGCAAGGAAGTAGAAGCTCATTTTGCCCATCATCAAATTAGCCATAGTCAGATCCTTTCCAGTCATTTCTGGGACATTTTTTTAGGACGTACAAATATGCAGGTGACGGGCAAGGAAGCAGGTGAGTGGGCATTTGGAGAAAAATGTAACTAATTGGTTACATATACCATGCTTACAGATGTTCCACAATAGCATGTCCCTCAGATCCAAGGATCTTTGTCAATGTGGCAAAACAAGGGACTTTCCCCAGGCACCAATTGCTGAGAATCACAAATGGTGAGAGGGCTGCTGTGTTCATCTCCTGCTTACAAGCATCCCATAGACATCAGTTTGCTCGTGGTGAGAACAAGATGCTGGACTAGATAGGACCATCATCTGATCCACCACCGAGACTTCTTACGGGTGGAGTATATGAATCTATCCCATTTGGGAATGGTGTTATTTCAACATTTTGGAGTATGTGAGAGGGGGTGTCTGAATCTCACACCCTTCTAAAATTCATAAGGTAAAGGTAAAGGGACCCCTCACCATTAGGTCCAGTTGTGGCTGACTCTGGGGTTGCAGCGCTCATCTCACTTTATTGGCCAAGGGAGCCGGCGTACAGCTTCTGGGTCATGTGGCCAGCAGGACTAAGCCGCTTCTGGCAAACCAGAGCAGCGCACGGAAACACCATTTACCTTTCCGTCGGAGCGGTACCTATTTATCTACTTGCACTTTGACGTGCTTTCGAACTGCTAGGTTGGCAGGAGCAGGGACCAAGCAACGGGAGCTAACCCCATAACGGGGATTCGAACTGCCGACCTTCTGATCGGCAAGTCCTAGGCTCTGTGGTTTAACCCACAGCGCCACCAGTGTTCCTGTAAAACTCATAAAGGGAAACACTTTTCAAGAAATGCACTCTTTCTGAAGACCGCTAAGTGCTTGAATAAGATCTGCTAACTTCTTCAGGATTGCAATATATTTCACGTAATGTTAGGAGCATGAACATTTTCCCCCCAATCTGGGGCTACACATAACTTCAGCGCAATTAAGAAATGAATTATATGATCTTTGCAAGAATGAAATTCCACAGGGCATCTTTCCAGCCACCATTCAACAAGATTAATTTTGGACATAAGGGAATATCATGCCCCGTGATCTCCTTAATCTCTTTCACATCTCTCTGCCAAAACCCTTAAATGTATTTACAGGAACAACACGGATGCGTAAACGAGCCTCTCTCCCTGCCTATTTCCTTTCCACCAAGCCCTTCTCTCCTTTTTTTCCTTGCAACATACGTGTTCAATTTGCACAAAGCTTTTTTCCACTTTTGATTCCCTGACAGAATAAACGTAACAATTTGTTACATTTTCCCTGCCATATATCAGCTAATTCCATTTCCAAACCTTTGTTTCCAGTTTACTATAAAATGTGTTTTCCACAAAATCTCAGTAAAGTGTCATACACCCACCATAAAATCTGGACATCAAAGATCTTCAGAACTCCTGCCACTGCCGTCAACAAACAAACCAATCCAAGTTTTTTTTTCACTCCGTGAAAGATACAGGGAGAAACAGCAAAGTCCCTATATGCAGATATCAGCTTGGATCTTGAGAAGTTAAGGAAATTCATGGACAGAAATTATCACCTTCCCCACACCCCAAACATCTTTTTTGAGGAGTCAGGCCCTCCTTAACAATTGGGCACAGAGGACTACGGTGGCAGGTAGGAAAGAACATTCCTTCCATTAACTTCCTTATGCTTATTCATTGATCGATTGCATTTATATCCCAACCTTTTCTCCACAGAAGTCAAGGTGGAATGCATGGGTCTCCTTTCACCATTTGATCCCCACAACAACCCTGTGAGGTAGGTTAGGGCGAGAGGCACTGTCTGGCTCAAGGCCACCCAGTGTGCTCCATGGCCGAGTGGGGATTTGAACCCTGGTCTCTCAGGTCCTGGTCCAACACTCCAACCATTATGGCACACTGGCTCTCTAACCTATCTCATGCTCCAAGCCAAGGAGATGATGAAAGGTTGATTTGATGGGCCTTACCTGCTAATTTCTCCTACATTTCATGTCTACCCTGAGAGTTTAGCATGATGGATGTCACACTGGGCCAGTGTGGTGTAGTGGTTAAGAGCGGTGGACTCGTAATCTGGTGAACAGGGTTCGCTTCCCCGCTCCTCCACATGCAGCTGCTGGGTGACCTTGGGCTAGTCACACTTTGCTGAAGTATCTCAGCCTCACTCACCTCACAGAGTGTTTGTTGTGGGGGAGGAAGGGAAAGGAGAATGTTAGCCGCTTTGAGACTCCATAAAGATAAAGGGACCCCTGACCATTAGGTCCAATCGTGGACGACTCTCGGGTTGCGGTTCTCATCTCGCTTTATTGGCCAAGGGAGCCGGTGTACAGCTTCTGGGTCATGTAGCCAGCATGACTAAGCTGCTTCTGGTGAACCAGAGCAGCGCATGGAAACGCCGTTTAGCTTCCCGCCGGAGCAGTACCTATTTATCTACTTGCACTTTGATGTGCTTTTGAACTGCTAGGTTGGCAGGAGCAGGGACCGAGCAATGGGAGCTCACCCCGTTGCGGGGATTCGAACCGCTGACCTTCTGATCGGCAAGCCCTAGGCTCTGTGGTTTAAGCCACAGCGCCACCCTTGTGGGGGAGGAAGGGAAAAGAGAATGTTAGCCACTTTGAGACTCCTTAGGGTAGTGATAAAGCAGGATATCAAATCCAAACTCTTCTTCTCTTCTCTTCATCTGTCAAGGATGCTCTAGCTGAGATTCCTGCATTGCAGGGGGTTGTAATCATGGCCCTTGGGGTCCTTTAAGGTTCCCTGCTGAGCAGATTCCAACTAAGTGTATGGATGAACTTTCTGATGGTAAGAGTTGTTTGACTTTGGGATGGGCTACCTTGGAAGGTGGTGGAGTCTTCATTGGAGGTTGGATCGCCAGCTGTCATAGGCCTAAGGTGCCAGCCACAGCAGAACTCAGTGGAGGGAGAATCCAGCCAACCAGCCAGATCTCAGCAGGGGTACTTGCCTGTTCATAGGCAGTCCAGACCTAAGGTCAGGAGTGTCTCAGTTCACGTAGTCAGAAGATCGAGCGTCAAGAAAGCCAATGGTCCAAGGTCGCAAGAAGCAGCAAGGTCAGGTCAGGAACAATGAATATTGTTTCCAGCAACTGGCTGAGGCTGGAAACCCTGCTTAAGAAAGCTGGAGCCAGCTGGTTCTCATCAGGAGCAAGGAGGCTGATCAACAGTAGGTGAAGTCAACTTTGCCTCCTGCTCCTTCAGGCTGCTGCTCAGCAGGTGAAGCCCATTATGTCATCTGCCAGGGATTCTTTAGGCGTGATTTCTGCATTGAAGGGGGTTGGACATCTCAGAATGTCTCTAATCCATACTGCCTCCATTTCTTGAAGGCAGGTCCCTCTTGATCAGCCTTGAAAAGGTAGGTGCAATGCTCTCCATCAAATTGCGTCCTGTATCCTGTTTTCACAGTGGCCAACCAGATGCCTGGGAAAACCCCACAAGAAGGATTCAAGGGCAAGAGACCTCTCACTTCCTGTGGGTGCCAGCAACTGGTATACAGAAGAATTAATAAGGTAAAGGACCCCTGATCGCTGAAGAATTGATGCTTTTGAATTATGGTGCTGGAGGAGCTCTTGAGAGTCCCATGGACTGCAAGAAGATCCAACCTCTCCATTCTGAAGGAAATCAGCCCTGAGTGCTCACTGGAAGGACAGATCGTGAAGCTGAGGCTCCAAGACTTTGGCCACCTCATGAGAAGAGAAGACTCCCTGGAAAAGACCCTGGTGTTGGGAAAGATGAAGGGCACAAGGAGAAGGGGACGACAGAGGACAAGATGGTTGGACAGTGTTCTCGAAGCTACCAGCATGAGTTTGACCAAGCTGTGGGAGGCAGTGGAAGACAGGAGTGCCTGGTGTACTCTGGTCCATGGGGTCACGAAGTGTCGGACATGACTAAACGAGTAAGCAACAACAACAAAGGACCCCTGACAGTTAAGTCCAGTCGCAGACCACTCTAGGGTTGCAGTGCTCATCTCGCTTTACAGGCCGAGGGAGCTGGCGTTTGACCGCAGACAGTTTTTCCGGGTCATATGGCCAGCATGACTAAGCCGCTTCTGGCACAATGGAACACCAAAACCAGAGCAGCACATGGAAACGCCATTTACCTTCCGCCGGAGCAGTACCTATTTGCCATACTTGCACTTTTGGGGTGCTTTCAAACTGCTAGGTTATTAGGAGCTGGGACCGAGCAACAGGAGCTCACCCCGTTGTGGGGATTCGAACTGCCAACCTTCTGATCGGCAAGCCCAAGAGGCTCAGTGGTTTAGACCACAGCGCTGTGCATGTCCCATTCAGAAGCATTACTGCCTGGGAATTCAGTGTGACAGGCTTTGCAGCAGGGCTCCTCTTCTGTTTGTATGAGGACTGTCATTTTTAAATATATATATATTTAACAGAGTTAGTTGGGATTTTATGAATTCTAGGCAAAAACAAAATAAAAAGCATGAGCCCTGGAATCAGGACCACATAATGCGGTTTATTACTCATTACTGTTATCAAGAATCCTTCAATGCTTGTCAGGATTATTGCACAATCCCGTCTAAAATATATTGTACGTTCTGCTGCTGGATAGATGTTTGGCTCGCCAAATCCCTGCTTATCTCTAGGTCCCTGTAATGCCAAATCCCTGATTTTATTCCTAGTTTTATTCCAGATAAAGCCATCGATCAACTTTTGCCAAGACTTTAGAATATCTGACGTCAAGTATCCCATTATCACTTGGAACACTATGGGTTTTTTTAAATGGTATAATTTGGATGTTAATCTATGTAATGATCTTTATTTGCTGCAAATGTTCCCTCCTGCCCTTCACCCTTGTATCCCCCCCCCCTATTATTTATAAATAAAATGGGGAAGGGGGAAGAAACAAAAGCAGAGGTTGGACGGCCAACTGTTATGGATAAAGTCCAACCGCTGCTTAAAAACTTCCAAAAGCCCTGTCTGAGAAGCCCTGGAGAAGAAGAAGAAGAGGAGTTTCGATTTGATATCCTGCTTTATCACTACCCGAAGGAGTCTCAAAGTGGCTAACATTCTCCTTTCCCTTCCTCCCCAGCAACACTCTGTGAGGTGAGTGAGGCTGAGAGACTTCAAAGAAGTGTGACTAGCCCAAGGTCACCCAGCAGCTGCATGTGGAGGAGCGGAGACGCAAACCCGGTTCCCCAGATTGCGAGACTACCGCTCTTAACCACTACACCACATTGGCGGAGCTCTGCTAGATGGCCCAGAAGTCTGACTCAGGATAACACAGTTTCCCACATTCCTACACTATGCAAAAGAAAAAAAAAAAAAAAAGAGAGAGAGAGAGAGAGAAAAGGTAAAGGACCCCTGGACGGCTAAGTCCAGTCAAAGGCGACTCTGGGGTTGCGGCACTCATCTTGCTTTCAGGCCGAGGGAGCCAGTGTTTGTCCACAAACAGCTTTCCGGGTCATGTGGCCAGCAGGACGAAACTGCTTCTGGCACAACAGGACACCGTGACAGAAACCAGAGTGCACGGAAACGCCGTTTACCTTCCCGCCACAGCGGTACCTATTCATCTACTTGCACTGGTGTGCTTTCGAACTGCTAGGTTTGACGCAGGTGGCAGTGTGATCTAAACCACTGAACCTTGTCATATGTGGTGGGATTGTCCGTTAGTTAATGAATTTTGGAAACAGATTGGTATAGAAATATCGGGAATTGTGGCTAGAAAGGTGGAAATATCTAAATCAATGGTTCTTATTAGTCTGAGTAGCACCGAGTTAAAAACAAAAGAGGAATGTAAATGGGTAAAATTGATGGTAATTGCAGCCAGACAGGTTATAGCGAGCAACTGGGAAACGCAGAAGAGCTAGGGGTGAACCAACGGAGGAAAAAATTGAATAATATTACAATTTTAGAATGTCTAACTATGAAGATACACAGAATGAAAGGGTTTAAGGTCAGTGAGAAAGAGGAGGATTGGATTGAGAAGATATTGAATTATTTGGGTAGATTTGAACAATTTGGGGCAATTAAAATGTTAAAAAGTTTAATAACCATGTGGAGGGAGGAGTGTTAATGTATATAGAATTGTACATATGGTTGAATTGAATATGTTATTATTGATTAAGTATACCCAATGTATCAGGCTGCCTGGGGGGTGTCACTGTTTATGTTTTGGTTGTTGGTAAAAATAAAAAATATTTTTTAATAAAATAAACCACTGAGCCTCTTGGGCTTGCCGATCAGAAGGTTGGCGGCTTGAATCCCCACAACGGGGTGAGCTCCCGTTGCTCAGTCCCAGCTCCTGCCTGCACTATATACAAGACGAGCAACCAATATAGCGTATTTTTCACTCTATAAGACTCACTTTTTCCCTCCTAAAAAGTAAGGGGAAATGTGTGTGCGTCTTGTGGAGCGAATGCAGGCTGCACAGCTATCCCAGAAGCCAGAACAGCAAGAGCGATTACTGCTTTCACTGCCCAGCGATCCCTCTTGCTGTTCTGGCTTCTGAGATTCAGAATATTTTTTTCTGGTTTACCTCCTCCAAAAACTAGGTGTGTCTTGTAGTCTGGTGCGTCTTACACAGTGAAAAATACGGTACTTATAGAACACTATGGGAACATGATGCACGACTAAGCCAGTGGTGGTTAACAATATGTGCGACAATATTTCAGAGGTGTGTTACTTTTGCAGAAAACTTCCCTGAGCACGCAGTGCTGGGTGGATGGGAGAGAAAGCAAAAAAGGAAAGAAAAAAGTATTGGTGGAAACGAAAAGACAACTCTGCACTGCTGTTCCTTAGTGATCAGGTTACCTTTGTCCCAACGGCAAAGTATGGGCTCAAGGCTGAGCTTTGAGCCAGATAAAGCTAATTCACAGAACTAAGCTGCTCTGTGGGCTCATTATGAAACAGCTTTGAGAACTTCTGCCCTGAATGGTTTAAATGCAATTCAAATTCAGTTCCTTAAAAAGAAAATGAAAAATCTAAACACAACTTTCTCTCTCTCTTTCTTGAACTTCAGAAGAAAGAAGAGTAAAGGAGCTCTTTAAGCTGATGCGGTGCCATTTCAGTGCATCGGAATAATGGGCTGCTTCCAGGGGAGAGATGAGTTCTCCTCTTGGTTCACTGGATGGCATTGTGTGAATGGGACCGGCTTTGCTCTTTTTGCTACTCACGGTTCAGAAATCTAGCAGGGAAGGCAGGGGTGGTGGTTTCAGAATCACCCATTCATTCGCTCGGAGATTGCAAGTGGAATTGAAAAGGAGGCAGATGCGACAGTGAGATCTAAGCAAGGGGGGCAGCAGACGTCAAGACCAAGGACCCCAGCAAAGCATGAATGCAACCACATTTGCCGACGTCGTTGCCATTTCGTACCTCCCCTCTGCATCTAATCAGGGTAGCAGGTACATGCTTTCAGTCTCCTTAAGATGAGTCTTTAGAAATCAGCGCCGCAAGGCACTCAGATAAAATAAAACCTTCAAGTATCAGATGCAGCCCTCCACCCCAAAAGAAAACAAATCAGGATTTAAATTTAGTGATGATTCATTTTAAGATCACCACCTGATTGTGTAAGCTGTTGTCTTTGGGGTGCAAAATGGATTAATCCATTCCAGACTTTGAAAAACAACCCCCAAAATAGCAATTCAACATGAATTTTACTATTTAATGAGGCCATTGGACCATAAAATGAAAGCAGTCACACAGTCAATCAATCTGTAACTAAAGTGGGTTCTACACAGTCACAAAAACAAAACAAAAAAGAGCCGAAAAACAAAAACAAAAAAGTAAAATAAATAGCAAAAACAGACAGACCTTAGAGTAACACTCAAAACGGAAGTGTGGCACTCAAATCGGAAGCGTAACACTCAAAACAGAGCACGTTCGGCTTCCGAAAAAAAGTTTGCAAACCGGAACACTTACTTCTGGGTTTGCAGTGTTTGGGTTCCAAGTTTCTTGAGTACCAAGGTGTTTGAGAACCAAGATACCACTCTACAGCGAAATATAAAATAGATGAAACATTGGAATCCATAAGGGGGAATTCCACTCAGCCAATGGCCTGATGTTCCAGTGCTGATTGTTGGTGGGCATTTTCCACCCCACCCCCCGCCCACTCTCCCTATGGCTCTTTAGACCAGACAGCCCGTCAAACAGAAGACCCTCCTCTGTAACTGTGTTATTCTCAGAAACGTCTATCTTCACCTTGAGAAGCTTATCTCCCCTTCACCACCACCTGCCTGTACCACTGAAGATGGCGAAATCTCCCTTCGGGATTTAGAGAAGAGCCCCACACATCGCTATGACAAAGGGGGACAAGAACGGTGACAGAAATGACTTGAAATCTTCCCTGGGTTAATATTATTATTATTAATTATTTATACCCCGCCCATCTGGCTGGGTTTCCCCAGCCACTCTGGGCGGCTTCCAAGAAAACACTAAAATACAATAACCTATTAAACATTAAAAGCTTCCCTAAACAGGGCTGCCTTCACATGTCTTCTAAAAGTTTGGTAGTTATTTTTCTCTTTGACATCTGGTGGGAGGGCGTTCCACAGGGCGGGCGCCACTACCGAGAAGGCCCTCTGCCTGGTTCCCTGTAACTTGGACGCTGATATCCCAAAAGTGGACGCTGGAAAACATTTGGATCTGGGCATGAGCATCACAGGCCTTTCCTCCCAGCTGCTCACTAAATTGCCACTTAGGGGAAGGCATTGCTGAAGACCGTCCCCCTTCCATGTTTGTCCCGGTGGTGCTGAGATGGAGGCCAGCAGGAGGCCTGCTAGATAAGCCAGCTAAAGAGGGTCAAGGAGGTTGTCCTTGACTTTCCAGAGGCATCTTAATAGCTTTCTAAAAACAGTGGGCCATCAAGTACCCAGACAATTTAATTTCGCTTCCCAGCTGGAATGTTAAGTACAGTGGTACGAAGACATTCTGAAAACAAAGAGTGATAAAGGAGAACTCCTTTGCTGTCTCACTTTGTTTCTCTTGACATCACCGCAAACCTTCAAAGGATGTATCGAGCAGAGAGCATGCTAATGATCTTTTGGTACACGGCCAAGAAGAAACTAAAAGTGCTTTTGAGAGGTCTCCTCACCCGAGGAATGAGAATGGCGGGCTTTTTCTAAACCTTCATCCCCAAAACTAACCACGAAGATGATGATAACCTGCACACGATATGAAATAGGATATGATTTTTTTTTACATATCAAATTGTTTTTACTGTAAAATCGCTTTGGGATACTTTGTGGGAAGCAATTCGTAAAGTGACACAAATAAATTAACTAAAAATGCAAGTAAGGATGATATTATGTGCCCAAATCTTGTGCCAAGAGGAAGCTGATAAAATTGTGCAAGTTAAGTAAATTTGTGTGTAATTTAAAGGATTTGTTCTATTTCTGTAGTTCAAGGGGAGAGAGGGTGAATCGTACAGGATATAGAAATTCATACCTGCCAACATTTCTCCAATGGAAATAGGGACATCCTAAGCAAAAGAATAGGGATGCGGGTGGCACTGTGGGTTGAACCACAGAGCCTAGGACTTGCCGATCAGAAGGTCGGTGGTTCGAATCCCCGAGACGGTGTGAGCTCCCGTTGCTCGGTCCCAGCTCCTGCCAACTTAGCAGTTTGAAAGCATGTCAAAGTGCAAGTAGATAAATATGTACCGCTCCAGCGGGAAAGTAAACAGCGTTTCCGTGCACTGCTCTGGTTCGCCAGAAGCGGCTTAGTCATGCAGGCCAAATGACCCGGAAGCTGTACGCCGGCTCCCTCGGCCAATAAAGTGAGATGAGTTTTGCAACCGCAGTGTTGGCCACGACTGGACCTAATGGTCAGGGGTCCCTTTACCTTTAAGCAAAAGAACGGGACATTATGGGATCAAATCAGAAACCAAGATGGCTTTTATAAATCTGGGACTGTCCCTGGGAAAATATGGACACTTGGATGCCCTGCGACTACTGAACAAGCTCTTGAAGCCTTAAGGGATAGAAGTTGACTTAAAAAAACAAACAAAATAAAATGCAACAGTTGCGATTCTCATGTTGCATTCTCTGATCAGAAATGCCGCCCTCAGGTCAATCCAATTTAGAAATTAAATCAATGTATTTATAGCATTAACTATGCTGATCTTCAGAGTAGCCTTCTTATTATTCCCATTAAAAGGAGGGGGAAAAGAAAAAAGCACACACTACTCTTTAAATTCAACAGGGGAGAAAAATGCAATAATACCTGCAGTAGTAAAACAAATGATAAAACAACTAAAACTTTACTGCACAGCAATCTTGCTGGGTTTGGGGAGGGAGTGGTTGCTGCGGAAGAAGAACCAAACCCAAATGATACATTCACAGAATCATACAATAGTAGAGTTGGAAGGGAACCCTGAGGGTCATCTAGTCCAACCCCCTGCCAAGCAGGAATCTCAACTAAAGCATCCCTGACAGATGCTTAAAAATATCTGCTTAAAAACATCAGGGAAGGAGGAGTCAAACAGCTCTTATTGTCAGAAAGTTCTTCCTGGTGTTTAGTCGGAATCTCCTTTCTTGTAACTTGAAGCCATGGGTTCGAGTCCTACCCTCCGAAGCAGGAGAAAATAAAATTGCTTCCATGTGACAGTCCTTGAGATACTAGAGGATGACTATCATATCAGCCATTCCAGCCGGGTGAAAGAAGACCTTCCAAGGGGTCCCTATTTTCCAGGGACAGTCCCGGATTTACAGAAGCCATCTTGATTTCTGATTTGATCCCAGAATACCCCACTTTTCCTTAGGATGTCCCTATTTTCGTTGGATAAATGTTGGAGAGTATAGTATGCGACCCCCGAGCCAAGGAGATAAGTAACTATACCACCTTTAGAGGACATCTGAAGGCAGCCCTGTATAGGGAAGTGTTTTTTATAAAATGTTTTTATATACTGTATGTTGGAAGCCGCCCAGAGTGCCTGGGGCAACCCAGTCAAATGGGTAGGGCATTATTATTATTATAGTATAATTAAAGCTATAGTATAGTAAAAGCTATGGTTTTCCAGTAGTGATGTATGGAAGTGAGAGATGGACCATAAGGAAGGCTGAGCGCCGAAGAATTGATGCTTTTGAATTCTGGTGCTGGAGGAGACTCTTGAGAGTCGCATGGACTGCAAGAAGATCAAACCTCTCCATTCTGAAGGAAATCAGCCCTGAGTGCTCACTGGAAGGACAGATCCTGAAGCTGAGGCTCCAATACTTTGGCCACCTCATGAGAAGAGAAGACTCCCTGGAAAAGACCCTGTTGGGGAAGATGGAGGGCACAAGGAGAAGGGGACGACAGAGGATGAGATGGTTGGACAGTGTTCTCGAAGCTACCAGCATGAGTTTGACCAAACTGCAGGAGGCAGTGGAAGACAGGAGGGCCTGGCGTGCTCTGGTCCATGGGGTCACAAAGAGTCAGACATGACTAAACGACTAAACAACAACAATTATTATTATTACTGGCCTACACGGTCACTTATGGACTCATTGTTAATACTGTGTTTATGGAAGACAATTTTACTCAGCTACGAGTGATTGCCGAAGAAGAAGAAGAAGAAGAAGAAGAAGAAGAAGAAGAAGAAGAAGAAGAAGAAGATTATTGACAGTCCTGCAGGGGAGATAAAGAGGCTGGGAGGGAAATATTTGGCCCCCGAGCCTGAGGTTCCCCCTCCCTTCTCCCAGGGCAACAAAAGGCTTTTGAGAGAGACTCCTAAAAACCATGCAAACCATCGTGCGGAGCCATATGCAAAATTTTCTTTCTCTAACTATATTTATACTTTCCTCCCTCGCCATGCTGGAGCGCCAGTGTTTCATTAATTCAGTCTGAAGAGCTCTGAGGATTTAGAGTACTGTACAAGAGTGAGCATTATTAAGCATTATTGCTACCGCTGTTATTGTTATTAAGATGTATTTCAGGAGCCATTCATAAAAAGGCGGTTTCAAGGTTACCTGGGGAACCCAATCAGGAACTGCAGGTGATGTTGTACACTCCACGCCATCGGGCGAGGGGAGAGGCTTACCTGAGGTGCCTCTTCCTGAGAGCATGATAAGCAAGGAAAGATGGAGATGGACTCCTGCCCCACTGGAAAGCTTAAACACATGTGCTCTCTCCCCCTGGTAAATCCGGGCAGAGTTGTTGAGGTTTAGGCACTGTGGCACATTATTATTTTTTTGCATGCTGATTTACCAAACCTCTGTGCGCCAGTTTGGCTATAAAGCGGAGCACATGGGGGTTATTTTGCAGACCCGGGAGGGCAATCCAAATCACCAGGGTAAAACTGTGCCAAGTAAACTGTGGGGCGCGGGTGGTGCTGTGGTCTAAACCACTGTGGGCTTGCCAATCAGAAGGTCGGCAGTTTGAATCCCCACGATGGGGTGAGCTCCCATTGCTCGGTCCCAGCTCCTGCCAACCTAGCAGTTCGAAAGGACGTCAAAGTGCAAGTAGATAAATAGGTACCGCTCCAACAGGTAGGTAAACGGCATTTCCGTGTGCTGCTCTGGTTCGCCAGAAGTGGCTTAGTCATGCTGGCCACATGACCCAGAAGCTGTACGCCGGCTTCCTCGGCCAATAAAGCGAGATGAGCGTCACAACCCCAGAGTCGTTCTCGACTGGACCTAATGGTAAGGGGTCTCTTTAGCTTTTGAACTGTGCCAGTGTAACTTACCCTGGTTGCAAACTCTGTTCAGGAGCAGTGCTAATGCTGGCTGTGACAGCCCAGGCCTTACAGAGGGGAAAGAAGCCATTCAAATACAGATTGATGCACATCACACTTTGGACCGGTGTAAATTCTGGTGAAATTGGTACGTCATGTAGCCTAGCCGAATGGAGTTCTGCTCTGTCCTGCCCCTTCTCTGTTTCAGAGAGAAGTCCTGTTCCAGGACTTTCGCTGGCTGAGCCAGGATGGAGGACTTAAGATAAGCAAGAAAAATGAACTGTTTTCAGTGTTACCCATTTGTTTTTGTTTGTTTTTTAATTAAAGTGCAAAATTCAAGGAAAAAGCCAACCCCCCCCCCCCTGGTGTTAGAGGACACATACTATAGTCTTGAATTTAGGAACATGGTTTAAATCCATAACAGGCTGTTTTTAGCAGATACCTAGGTCAGTAGAGCATGAGACTTAATCTCAGGGTCATGGGTTTGGTGACATGTAGCCAAAATACGAAGCTAGGATGAGTCCTCACAATGGCTTTTCCACTGGGGAAGGAAAAGGACAGAAGCACCTGCAATTTCTGCAACACACACCATCAGTTTATTTTAAATATAGTTTAATACGGGGGCAGTTGATGCTGTGCCCTTCAGACGTTGCTTGACTACAGCTGCTCCCCACCCCTGACCAGTGGCCATGTTGACTGGAGCTGATGGGAAGGTTTACTGTATGCTTCTGAAACATGGACCACTCATAAACTCCATCTCCAACTCCTCCAAAGATTCCATCAAGGTGTCTCCGAAAATTTTTACACATCACTTGGGAAGACAGGCGAACTAATATCAGTGTACTGGAAGAAGCAAGGATCACCAGTGTCGAAGCAATGATTCTTCAACATCAACTTCGTTAGACTGGTCATGTTGTGTGGATGCCTGATGATCGTCTTCCAAAGCAACTACTCTATTCCGAACTTAAAAATGGAAAGCGTAATGCTGGTGGTCAACAAAAGAGGTTTCAAGACTGTCTCAAGGCAAATCTTTAAAAAATGTAGTATAAACACCAACAATTGGGAAACACTTGCCTGCGAGCGCTCCAACTGGAGAACAGCCTTTACCAAAGGTGTCATGGGCTTTGAAGATGCTCGAATTCAGGACGCAAGGGAGAAATGTGCTAAGAGGAAGGCATGCTTGGCAAATCCACACCATGATCAACTCTTGCCTGGAAACCAATGTCTCCACTGTGGAAGGACGTGTGGATCCAGAATTGGCCTCCACAGTCATTTGCAGACTCATTGTTAAAACCATGTTTATGGAAGACAATCTTACTTGACTATGAGTGATCACCAAAGAAGAAGCCATGTTGTCTATCCCTGGTGAAATGTGGCCGTGTGTGGTTCAAAGGATAGCTGTGATCTGCTAATGCTAAGGCAGGGAACGCAAGCGGTTGCGCTACAGAGACGCCAAGATCCTTGTCGCTTATTAAAGTTTCATCTGGCTCCCCCCCCCCTGCCCTCCATGCTCTCCCTGCCATGCTGTGAACATAGCAATTAATTATTTAGAACAACTAATCAATCAGGGATTAGATGTACTAATCAAACACGTTTCAGCTGCTAAGTATCACTCACATGAAGACATTGATCAGCTGAAAGACGCTCCACAGACAGTTCAGAAGAGGATTCTTACAGGCCGCGTTACGCACCTCTTAAAACGGGGGTCGAATCCTTGACACCATCTGCTGGACCATGTAGAGAGCTGAACACCAAACTGTCAGACAGATGGCAATTATTTTCTGTTCTGGTGCCCTTTTATGCGCTCTCAGTAGGGAATCAGATTTCAGGGCAAGTCTGGAAACTTTGCCATCGGCTAAGAGGTTGAAAAATGTGCTTGGTTCCTCGTTTTCTTGATTACCTGGTCACTTGAAGTAGTCCGGGGCTTTATTGCTAGTTATCAGCACTGGAGATTATCATGATTCTAAGAGCATATTTAATGTGCCAAGTGTTTTGCAATCAATAGTCTTTTTTTTTTTTTTAAATAGGCAGGAGAGGGGAAAATAATCAGAGCATAAATTTGCTTAACATTAAGAACTCCAGTTCTGTATTAGAATGGACGCTATGGCAAACCTTGAACTAGGAACCTTCTCCAACTGAGCTATGGGCCCAAACAACATCAGAAGAGCCCTGTTGAATCAAGTCAAAGGCCTGTGTAGTCCAGCATCTCGGCCAAACACCGGCCAAACAGATGTCTATGGCAAACCCACTGTCAGGAGTGCATGCAGAAGCCAGGCCCTGTGACCAGTAGGGCTTTGCCGGACTGGGGCCTTCCTAGGTTTGTTCTGGAGAGGCAAGGCGTGGCCACACAAGTGAGGCCGCTTGGTAACTCACTGCACCTGGTGGCAAGAGCCGGGAAGGGATATATGGTCAGCATTTCCCTTCGGCTCTTTGCCACAGCAACATGTTTCCTGCCTTGCTGAGTTTGGCTTCTTGCTTCCTGATCCTCGGACCTCGGCTCCTTGACTCCTTGCTCCTCGACCCTCGGACCCTTGACTTCATGACTCCTTGCTCCTCGACCCTCGGACCCTTGACTTTGTAACTCCTTGCTTCTTGATCCTTGGACCCCTGACTTCGCAACTCCTTGCTTCTCGACTCTCGTTCCTGCTCCCACCCTGCCATCTTGCCCCTGGTCCCGACGTCCTCAGCCGGGACTTCGATCGCCCGTAGACCGGACTGTGACACCCGCAAGCAAGAACACAAGAGCACTCTGCCCCTCTTGTGGTTTTCAGAAGCGTTACTGCCTTCAATGGCGGATGCAGAGCACATCCATCAGGGCTAACAGCCATCAGTAGCCCTCTCCTCCATGAATTTGTCCAGTCCTCTTTTAAAGCCACCCAAATTGGTGGACACCATTGCCCCCTATGGGAGAGAGCTGCATAGTTTGACCAGGTGCTGTGTGAATAAAAAAATCATAACATTGTCGACTTGGAAGGGGTTCCGAGGGTCATCTAGTCCAACCCCCGGCAATGCAGGAATCTAAACTAAAGTATCCAGGACGGATGGCCGGCCAAACTCTACTTTAAAAGCTCCAAGGAAGGAGAGTCCACAACCTCCTGAAGGAGACCATTCCACCGTCGGACAGCTCTTACTTGCAGAAAGTTCTTCCTGAAGTTTAGTCGGAATCTCCTTTCTTGTAAATTGAAGCACTGGGTTCGAGTCCTACCCTCCAGAGCAGGAGAAACAAGCTTGAAGAAGTCCTTTCTTTTATCTATCCCGAATCTTCTAAGATTCAGCTTCATTTGATGCCCATGCATTCGAGTGTTGCAAGAGAAGGAGAAAAACTTTTCTCTATCTACCTTCTCCATGTCAGGCATAATTTTATACCATATCGCCTCTTACTCACATTTTCTCTAAAAGGTCCAAAATGCAGTGACCTTCCATCATCGGAGAGTCACCCCATCCCTTTGATCATTTTGGTTGCTCAGCTAGACAGACATGCTTGAGGAGGACATCATGGGGCAAAGCCCGTGAAGGACAAGACTTCAGGAGGGTTCTGAGGGCCAGAAAGAGAGAACTGGAGGGCCGCAGTCATTCCCCATGACTGACTTTCCCCACCCTGAAATACATGGATGTTGTAGTCCCATCCATAGGGCTGCTCTTCAGTTATTATGGCCCAAGGTCCCAACTGATGTAAAATCCCTGCCAAAACTTCAGACTCTCAAGTGTCCCTGTTTGACAGGGACAGTCCTAGATTTACAGAAGCTGTCCCGGTTTCTGATTTGACCCTGAAATGCCCTGCTTTTCCTTAAGATGTCCCTATTTTCATCGGAGAAATGTTGGAGGCTATGGAGTTATGCAACCCCCGAGTCAAGGGGATAAGTAACTATAGTCGTACCTTGGTTTTTGAATGGAATCTGTTCCAGAAGTCCGTTCAACTTCCAAAAACATTTGAAAACCAAGGTGCAGTTTCTGATTAGCTGCAGGAGATTCTTGCACTCAAGCGGAAGCTGTGCCGGACGTTTGGCTTCCCCAAAAAGTTTGAAAACTGGAACACTCATTTCCAGGTTTGCGTATTGGGAGCCAAAACGTCACAAGACGTTCAAAAACCAAGGTACGACTGTATACAGCCTTTAGAAGACATCTGAAGGCAGCATGATATAGGGAAGTTTTTTAATGTTTCATGTTTTATTATGATTTTATATATGTTGGAAGCTGCCAAAATGGCTGGGGCAACTCAGTCAGATGGATTGGGTATAAATAGTAAAATAATAACAGCAAGATCATAGAATCATAGAATCATAGAGTTGGAAGAGACCACAAGGGCCATCGAGTCCAACCCCCTGCCAAGCAGGAAACACCACCAGAGCACTCCTGACATATGGTTGTCAAGCCTCTGCTTAAAGACCTCCAAAGAAGGAGACTCCACCACACTCCTTGGCAGCAAATTCCACTGTCGAACGGCTCTTACTGCCAGGAAGTTCTTCCTAATGTTTAGGTGGAATCTTTTTTCTTGTAGTTTGGAACCATTGCTCCGTGTCCGCTTCTCTGGAGCAGCAGAAAACAACCTTTCTCCCTCCTCTATGTGACATCCTTTTATATATTTGAACATGGCTATCATATCCAAATATGGGATGCAGGTGGCGCTGTGGGTTAAAGCCTCAGCACCTAGGACTTGCCGATCGAAAGGTCGGCGGTTCGAATCCCTGCGGCGGGGTGAGCTCCCGCTGCTCGGTCCCAGCGCCTGCCAACCTAGCAGTTCGAAAGCACCTCCGGGTCCAAGTAGATAAATAGGGACCGCTTACCAGCGGGAAGGTAAACGGCGTTTCCGTGTGCGGCTCTGGCTTGCCAGAGCAGCGATGTCACGCTGGCCACGTGACCCGGAAGTGTCTCCGGACAGCGCTGGCCCCTGGCCTCTTGAGTGAGATGGGCGCACAACCCCAGAGTCTGTCAAGACTGGCCTGTACGGGCAGGGGTACCTTTACCTTTACCTTTATCATATCCAAATATGATATCATCATCATCATCAACAACAACAACAACAATAAAATAATGGAATAGGTCATCCCTGTTTTCATCAGAGAGATGTTGGAGTCTGGTTTTGTAAGACAACACTGCTTAGCTTTCTCAGAGTGGATTGTTTTTTTCCTGCTATCACCCCTGCAAAACCATCATTAAAAGGTTTGATGCTGCTTTTACATATTAGAGAAAGATAGGAATTAGGAAAACGAGTGGGGACCTCTCCCTCTGGGGAGTTCATATTACTGACCTCCCAAAAACGCTTGCCGAAAAAACACAAAGGATGACGCAACGTTAAAAGACTCTGTTTTCGATACATGATCGAGCTGCTTGTCACTTTATTTGCCGTCCCAGGACTTTCCGACAGTTCCTTGGCAAGTTGTTCTATGGTTTCCCCTTAGGCTGACCCCTATAGTAATTGGAATTTCAATTATTCATTTTCAATTATAAGCATGGCACGACGATCACAAACGTCATTAAGTATTAAATTACTCCTAATGATGGATGGACGGATAGACGGGTCCTTCTTCAGATCGTCCACCACTGCCGTTTCCTGCTATAGCTGCTCAGGTCAATGTTCTGATAGCACAGCGTGCAAAAAAAGAGAGGAAAGGCCTCAGTTCAGTTGTACAGCATCTGCCCTGCAAGCAGAAGCTTCCAGGTTCAATTCCTGGCATCTCCAGGTAATAATAATAATAATAATAATAATAATAATAATAATAATACTTTTTATTTATACCCTGCCCTCCCCAGCCAAGGCCGGGCTCCAGGCGGCTAACAAGCAATAATAAAAACATGTTGAATGAATACAACTTAAAAACAAGATTCAAATACAACATTAAAATATTGAAACATTAAAATATTAAAATGCAGCCTCAGCACAGGAGGAGAAAGGAAAAAAGGAAGAGGGGGAGGGAATCATATTGGCTCCAAGCCAAAGGCCAGGCGGAACAACTCTGTCTTATAGGCCCTGCGGAAAGAAATCAGATCCTGCAGGGCCCTGGTCTCATGAGACAGAGCGTTCCACCAGGCTGGGGCCAGTGTTGAAAAGGCCCTGGCTCTGGTTGAAGCTAATCTAATTTCCTTAGGGCCCGGGACCAATAGGGTGATGCTATTTATGGACCTTGAGGCTCTCCGTGGGGAATACCGGGAGAGGCGGTCCCGTAGGTGCAAGGGTCCTAGGCCGTGAAGGGCTTTAAAGGTCAAAACCAGCACCTTAAATCTGACCCTGTACTCCACCGGGAGTCAGTGCAGCTGGAAAAGTACTGGGTGAATATGCTCCCATGGCAGAGACCCCGTGAGGAGCCTCGCTGCAGCATTCTGCACCCGCTGGAGTTTCTGGGACAGCTTCAAGGGCAGCCCCGCTTAGAGCGAATTACAGTAGTCAAGCCTGGAGGTGACCGTCGCATGGATCACTGTGGCCAGGTCGGGGCGGGAAAGGTAAGGGACCAACTGCTTGATGCGGCGAAGGTGGAAAAATGGACAGACCTCTGTCTGAATACTTGGGAGAGCTGCTGTTGAAGTGTTGACAGTATGGAGATAGATAGACTCATGGTCTGAGTCAGGCCAATGGCACATTTAGCCTAGACTCCTAGAATTGTAGCATTGGAAGGGAGTTGGAAGGGTCATCTAGTCCAACCCCCTGCTATGCAGGAAATCTTTTGCCCAACACAGAGCCCTTGTTAAGTTGCAGGTGAACATATCAGACGACACAGCGATTCTTCAAACAGCTCTTGTTTATTCACAGGCCAGAACTGAACTGAACTGAACTGAACTGAAGGGTTCAGCCAGCCTGCTTATATAGAGCTCCAGTACAACGTAACTGTAACCACTTTCTGTAACTATCCAATCACTGAACATCACTTTCAATCCCTTATTTGCATATGTGGACCTGAGTGAAAACTATGTACAGTATCCCCCTGCTGGCCCAGGGTGAGAACTTCAGTACATAACAACCCTGAGATTAAGCATCTTGTGCTACATACATCTGATGTAAACAGCTTTTTTGTTTTTTATGAGAATGTGGTATGTAAATTCTATTAAATAAATATAATAAATAAATAAACATTTGCTCCCACCGAGGTCTCCCGTAAAAAGGAACTTTAGGTGCTGAACCGTAGCAGATCATTCCCTCCTCAGTCCTGCGCCTACTCATGATTTCTATTAATTTATTTTATTTAACAAAATCTATATAGCGCTTGCCAGAACAGAAGATCTCTAAGTGGCATGCAACAGAAAGGGCTAAAATATTCCTTAAAAATACCAGTAAAAGTCAAACACTGAAAAAATCTCTCTCTCTCTCTTCCACCACCCACATTAAAAGCAAGAATTTTTTTTCAAAAATAACCTGTAGTTATTCAAGTTGCATGTCAAAATCACACCTCTGTGTTCTCCTTCAGTCTTCAGAACTTGTGCTTTTACAAGTGCCCCATAATGTTGAGCTCCAATGAGAGCCAATGTGGTGTAGTGGTTAAGAGAGGTGGACTCGTAATCTGGTGAACTGGGTTCAATTCCCCGCTCCTCCACATGCAGCTGCTGGGTGACCTTGGGCCAGTCACACTTCTGTGAAGTCTCTCAGCCTCTCAGCCTCACTCACCTCACAGAGTGTTTGTTGTGGGGGAGGAAGGGAAGGAGAATGTTAGCCACTTTGAGTCTCCTTAAAGGGAGTGAAAGGCGGGATATCAAATCCAAACTCTTCTTCTACATTTGCGAGGAGTTGTTCTTTTTGTGTGGCACCGCTGGAACTCCCTGCCTATTGATATTAGGCAAACTTTTTTTTTAGACGTCTGCTGAAAACTATTTCAGCAAGTCTTTCCAGGCACATGATTTCGTTATAAGTTGCTTTTTAAACTTTGATTGGTTTTATCTACGCTTTTAATGATGGTTTTATTTACATTTGTGCTTGACTGGTTTGTGGATTCTAGTCATGTTTTATATATGACGGGAACAACACTTGGGAGATTTTCTTTTGAGCAAGTGGTTTATGATTTTTTTTCTAAACAACAACAACAACACACAAGGAGAACATAGTGAATTTGGGTGACATCTTACTAGCCACTTCATAGTAAATCGTTCAGCTTTTTTGCCAGTACAGTGGTACCTTGGTTTTCAAACTTAATCTGTTCCGGAAGTCCATTCCAAAACCAAAACGTTCCAAAACCAAGGCGTGCTTTCTCATAGAAAGTAATGCAAAACAAATTGATTAATTCCAGACTTTTAAAAACAACCCCTAAAACAGCAATTTAACATGATTTTTACTATCTGACGAGACCATTGATCCATAAAATGAAAGCAATAATCAATGTGCTGTACTATAAAATAAATAAGACTGTATTGTAGATGATAAAAATGATTTTCTTCTTCTTCCCTGCACTGATGATAGTCGTTATTTGGATGGGGGGCTTTTATCCATTTCCGCAGTCACGCAATCAATCAATCAGTAGCTGAACTGGGTTCCACACAGTCACAAAAATAAATTAACCAAAAAAGCCTCAAAAACAAAAACGCAAAATAAATAGCAAAAACAAAAGCGCCAAACTTTATCCATTCCAGAAGTCTATTTGACTTCTGAAATGTTTGAAAACTAAGGCGCAGCTTCTGATTAGTACAGGAGCCCCGGAAACAATAGCTGACAGCTGCATCGGACGTTCGGCTTCCAAAAATCGTTCGAAAACCGAAAACTTACTTCAGGGTTTTCGGCCTTTGAGAACCAAACTACCACTGTATATTTTCAGATGGTGTTTCTATAACCACAAACTCTAGAAAGCTACTGTTTTAAAAACCAGGAAGCTGAGATTCCTGGGATTCCAGCAGACCCTTGCTGGTCTTAGAAAGGGCCCCATTCACTAAGTATCCCCAGTCTTAAAGGTAAAGGGACCCCTGACCATTAGGTCCAGTCGTGGCCGACTCTGGGGTTGTGGCGCTCATCTCGCTTTATTGGCCGAGGGAGCCAGCGTACAGCTTCCGGGTCATGTGGCCAGCATGACTGAGCCACTTCTGGAGAACCAGAGCAGCGCACGGAAACATCATTTACCTTCCCGCCGGAGCGGTACCTATTTATTTACTTGCACTTTGACGTGCTTTTGAACTGCTACGTTGGCAGGAGCTGGGACCGAACAACGGGAGCTCACTCTGTCGCGGGGATTCGAACCGCTGACTTTCTAATCGGCAAGCCCTAGGCTCTGTGGTTTAACCCACAGCGCCACCCGTGTCCCGTATCCCCAGTCTTACCTCTGCTCAAATATTCTTCACTGTCCCTAGTATGGTTTACTGCATATGAAACAACCCAATTTCCGTAAGGAAAAACACTGTGTGTGGAATAAATTACACAAAGAGGGTGGCGGGGGCAGAGAGAGTATGCAAATTTTATTCATTCAAATTTCCCTCACAGCATGGAGTGACATCCAGAAACAATATTCTCTTTTATAGCGTCATTCTGCCCTTTCAGGAACTGCCTGGAACCTCAGGCTAGCATATGGAGAAGCCTACATCCCTACGAATTGGCAAGAAAAGCCACCTTCAGAGAGGCAAAGCGGCAGGATGCAATCCTCACCCACTGACCCAATGGAGTTAAAATGGAAATTTCGTTAAAAAAGGGGGGCACTACCTCATATGGTCCTTGGGGACCTTTGTGTAAACTGAGAATAAATCCTTATATTGGACATGTCAGCTATCAGTATTATCACTGACAGCAGGTCTAAGAGGGCCAGGAAGGCTGGATCTCTCTTTAAATACCTCGCTAGGAGCTTTTAATGAGGGTGAAAGAGGAGAGCGCAAAATATGGTCTGAAGCTCAACATCAAAAAAACGAAGATCATGGCCACTGGTCCCCTCACCTCCTGGCAAATAGAAGGGGAAGAAATGGAGGCAGTGAGAGATTTTACTTTCTTGGGCTCCATGATCACTGCAGATGGTGACAGCAGCCACAAAATTAAAAGACGCCTGCTTCTTGGGAAAAAAGCAATGACAAACCTAGACAGCATCCTAAAAAGTAGAGACATCACCTTGCCAACAAAGGTCCGTATAGTAAAAGCTATAGTTTTCCCAGTAGTGATGTATGGAAGTGAGAGCTGGACCATAAAGAAGGCTGATCGCCGAAGAATTGATGCTTTTGAATAGTGGTGCTGGAGGAGACTCTTGAGAGTCCCATGGACTGCAAGAAGATCAAACCTCTCCATTCTGAAGGAAATCAGGCCTGAGTGCTCACTGGAAGGACAGATCCTGAAGCTGAGGCTCCAATACTCTGGCCACCTCATGAGAAGAGAAGAATCCCTGGAAAAGATCCTGATGTTGGGAAAGATGGAGGGCACAAGGAGAAGGGGACTACAGAGGACGAGATGGTTGGACAGTGTTCTCAAAGCTACCAGCATGAGTTTGACCAAACTGCGGGAGGCAGTGGAAGACAGGAGTGCTTGGCATGCTTTGGTCCATGGGGTCACGAAGAGCCGGCCACAACTAAACGACTAAACAACAACAAGGAGCTGGACACAGGCAGTGCTTCACTCAATGTTTGACCTCCTCTGCCCCCTCAATATTAGGGGACTGAGCCCCCTCTTAAACAATATAGAGGCGGCTGAAGACACCTCAGCCCATAGGAATTGGCGCCTAAGTTATGACTATATATGAGGAAGTGGAAGGAGATTGGTTCTTCCTGATCACCTGACCCTCTTTTGAATGTTCTGCCAGGGGATTCTGCCCGCACTTCCCTGAAGTTCCCACTTCTGCCACCAATTGTCCAGATGATTCAGGGCTTGTTGACACTTCCATTTGTCCTGCCGTTTTCCCCTTGGAAAACCCAATCTTTACGGCTGAATCAGAGCTAATGTCAATAGGGTTTTCCATCTGGGATTGATGTTTCCTCATATTCAGCACTTAAGAGTCTCAGTCCAGTATACCTGAAGGAGCGTATCTACCTCCATCATTCTGCCCGGACACTGAGGTCCAGCGCCAAGGGCATTCTGGCGGTTCCCTCACTGCGAGAAGCCCAGTTACAGGGAACCAGGCAGAGGGCCTTCTCGGTAGTGGCGCCCTCCCATCAGATGTCAAAGAGAAAAATAACTACCAAACTTTTAGAAGACATCTAAAGGCAGCCCTGTTTAGGGAAGCTTTCAATGTTTAATAGGTTATTGTATTTTAGTGTTTTGTTGGAAGCTGAACAGAATGGCTGGGGGGACCCAGCCAGATGGGCGGGGTATAAATAATAAATTATTATTATTATTAAGAGTTTGTTTAGTGGCGGGGCAGACAGAAAACCGCTCAGATCCCTGCCTAGAAATCAACGCTTGCTTTCCAGGGATCCTGTTTCCCAATACGAATTTGTCCAAGGTCAGCATGACACTCAGACGTAAAGCTGAGTGTTATTTCCTGGGTAACTTTGAAATTCTCGATAGCATGCTCTTTCAGCCTCGAATATCCAGCTACTTAATAGGTGCAGCGTACCGCAATGTTCTGATAGTCCCCCGTTCCACCCTACTATGATCCCTGTGGGTAAAAGGTGAATTAATGTAAAATTAGATTGGTACTGTCTTGCTGCTCTTAAGTGCTCTTTGGTCAGCGCTGCCATGTTGCCGGTGCAGGGTCACCGGGTCATGGTTATTAGCATATGGTTTATATGGATCATCGCCATTCCCTTGCAACAGGGGAAAGAGCTCCCCCGAGAGCCTTTTAAAACAAACTTGATTTTATTCAGCCTACGGAATTCAATCGTCATTATCCTCACGCCTAACCAGAGAGAGCTCTGCTGCATTCACACAAAAGGAGGCCACAGGTCAAACACAGAGATCAGTGACCCAGGCACTGCAAATCAATATCTTGCAACATGATGTCTATGATTCCCCCCCCTTTTTTTAGAAAAAAATGTGGTTCTATGGATTCTGGATCTTCAGCTAATGCAAATCATTGGTCAATCTAGTGCTTGTGTGTGTGTGTGTGTCTTCGATATCCAAACATCAAATTGAATCCTATACAGTGGTACTTCTGGTTGCGAACGGGATCCATTCCGGAGGCACATTCGCAACATGAAAAGAGCGCAACCCGCAGCGGCACATCTGCGCACGTGCAGGTTGCGATTCGACGCTTCTGCGCATGCGGGTGACATCATTTTGTGCTTCTGCGCAAGCAGCGAAACCTGGAAGTAACCCTTTCCGGTACTTCCGGGTCAGCACGGGATGTAACCTGAAAGAACGTAACATGAAGCAGACGTAACGTGAGTTATGACTCAGCAAAGAACATGGGGGCTGAGCTTGTTAGGTCATTTTAATTTATGGGCACTTTTTACGGCATGGCTGTATCCAGTGGCGGAGGAAGGGGGTGTGGGAGGTGTGGGTTGCCCCCGGTGTCACTGGGGATGTGTGACAAAATGACAAAAATATGAATTTAAAAAAATAAAAAATAAAAAATTGCGCTCACGAAACGTTTTAGTTCAGTCAAGAAACATAACGAAACAAGGCTAGCACTGGGCGCCATACTATGGGAGCTGGCACTTACCACAGGGCCTGCAGCGTGCCCGAGCCATGCGTCTCTCCTGGGAGCGATGTGGTGGCTTGGGCGCCTGTAGGCTCCGTGCTGCCTGAAACGGCACTGTGGGGCTTGCGTATGTCCACCGCCTCTCCCTCAGCTGCCCTACAGCTGAGGGGGAGGTGGCAGAGGGGCTCCACGCAGCGGACCCTGCCCCCATGGGCAGATTGCCCTGTCCCCGGCTGTAGGATGTGACCGCCACACCGGGCACCTGAGAGGCTAGCTACACCGCTGGCTGTACAGTGGTACCTCAGGTTACAGTTACATACGCTTCAGGTTACAGACTCCGCTAACCCAGAAATAGTGCTTCAGGTTAAGAACTTTGCTTCAGGATGAGAACAGAAATCGTGCTCCAGCGGCGCAGCAGCAGCAGGAGGCCCCATTAGCTAAAGTGGTGCTTCTGGTTAAGAACAGTTTCAGGTTAAGTACGGACCTCCAGAACGAATTAAGTACTTAACCTGAGGTACCACTGTATCCACATTCCCAGCTGGATACCCTGAAACACATATCTGAGAGCCACATGCTCCAGCTGTCCTGAATTTACAGGGACAAATCTTATTTTTCATGACCTACCCCTGGTATGTTGTTGTATATTGTGACCCTACCCTCCACCCTTTTTTAAAAGAAAAAAGAAAAAGAAAAAAAGAATGGCATGTGTTTTGGGCACTAGAGTTGGCATTGCTCAGGGTTCAAGCTCCCCCCTCAAGGTCTCAAGAAGGGGGATTGCTATTGCTCTTTCATTATTATTCAGTTCAACTATTTTCATCAGAAAAGATCGCAACACAATTTACAAACCAAACCAAAGAAGATTAAACTAGATTGTACGTAGCGTGGGAGGAAAAAATAAGAATATCTCTCACCCATGTGTGTGCAATAAATAGCAAAAGAATCGGTAGGCGCCTGTATTCAAAAAGCAGGCTAAACTCGACTTCCGGGTTAGCGCGATCCGATTAATGGCGGATTCCCTCCGAGCTCCGGAGGGAATCGGCTCCATTGCAGACGGGTCTTACCGCGACGGCGACGCGGGGACCCTTAGAAACCGCAGGCGCGGAAGCCTGTGGACCTGGTGACTCGGCGGGCACCTAAAGCGCCCCCCCGACCCACGAAGAGCCTTTTTAAAGGCTGCGGAGAGGGTACGGGGAGCGGCGTGGTGCTGTGAGTAGACCGCTACTGCAGTGGAGCGAAGCCGCGAGCCATGGTCGGAGACCGCTGACTTTCTTCCCTGAAATTTGGACTTTAACTAATCCGTGAGTAGATTGGAATTTGGACTCTAAAAAAAATCTTATCCTTGAATTTGGTACGATCGGGGGATGTGCTAAAGGGAAGTCCGCACCCCCCTGCCTACAGAAAATTTAAAGCAAAGATCGGAGAACTAAGGTGGAGAGTTCTTTCTTTGGTGTTTTGTAAAAGATAATATCTGTATGAATTTGACAGAAGAAGATTTGCGCTGGAGAGTAAGAGTGGATTTTTAGAAGTTTTTGTTTGAACCTCCCCAGACCCGGGGGTGTCCTTTATGTGAGCTGGAGAAAAAGGAACGAGGAGTTTGACAGCTGTCAAAGGAGCTGTCAAACGGGCAGCGAAAGTTAAAAACTTTATTACTTAATACTTTTTGGACTTAATTTGTTACATTTGAACTAAAGTGGTTGGAAACAAAGTAGGGAAATAACAAAGTAAAGGACTATTGGAAAAGACTATTAAGTAACTAGAATCCCCCTAGGGGAAACACTGAAATACTACAATGGCGGCAGATGGAAAATTACAGGCAGAGTTAGAAAGAATGTTTTTTCTTGTGGGAAAACTGCAGGAGCAGACCACGGTCATGAGTAAACAACTCATAACCTTGAACTCTAAAATAAATGACTCTGCTGTAGGCACAATGGACTTGACTGGGGAAAAATCTGCAGCTGAATCAGAAGAGATAGCTTTGGAACAGGGGGAGTGTGAGCAAGGGCCAGTACAGATGGAGACTACCAACCACAAGCCTACATTGTTAGAATACAAAGAAGAAGAAGACCCTTGGACTACAAATCTGCGAAAGATGCGAAAGAGGAGGGAGGAAGCCCCTGGATCATCTGGAATATTTGAATTTAAAAGAAATAAGAAATATGACTGGGGCTTCCTATTTGAGTATGGATTGGTTGATTTTCTGCAGCAGCTGATGTCAAGTACTTTGGATGGAAGAAATTCTGATGAGACCGAGCTGGAACTTCCTCGAAACCTGAGGACCAATGAGGAGGGCTACCAACAAGATCGGCAAAGAGGGACTGACAAGGACTTAAAGGCCTCAGATGTGAGGAATCCAGGCTAAAAAACTGTTGTTGAGGATGTGGAGATATTTGGAAGGGACAGAAACCGGGGCTGGGGGGGGGGGAAGGAGAACTTGTTTTTAAATCTTTATGACTTTTGTGTTTGGCTATTATGACCTATTTTTAAGATTAAAGGGAAATTCGTGGAAGGAACTCGAGTCGACCTTAGAAAAGGCTTTAATATTTATAAGAAAATTGGATAAGTAAAATCTGGCCAAGTAAATGGTTTTTTTTTTTAAAAAAATACATATATATAATAATAATATGTAAAGGATGAGAGATATGAATTTGCTGAGTTAATTTAATTGAACTAGGATGTATGAAGGGGGGGTGGGGGGAGGTCAAGAACTGGGGTTAGGAAAGTAAGGTTATGAAACTTTATACGTGTTGTCTTTGTCCATGTGTGTGTATGTTTGTCTTGATAAAATGTGAAAATTTAATAAAAAAAATTATTAAAAAAAATAAAAAAAACAAAAAACAGGCTAAACTCCTTCAACAGGAAAGCAGACTTTAAACTCACAAAAGTCAAGCAGTGGCATAGCATTAGGAAGATGGGTTGTTAGACACTTTTATCCAATTTAGTCCACTTGCCAATGGTTCCCCTCTTTCTACACCTTTTGCCACGAACAGACCACATACTGTTAAGTAGGTCCCTTCCAGCTCTACAATTCTATGATTCTATGAAAATGGTATGCTCACAAATTGTTTCAAAGGTCAGATTCATGCATTTATCTAAGCAGCAGAAAGGAAAACCCAGGCGGAATACTCTTAGGTGGAAATACCCTTAGGTGGAGAGGTAGCTTCAAATACGTGCTCTAAACTTAGAGCAAAACTTACCGTAGGCACATCTGTCCTCATAAGTTACATGGCACAGAAAAAGAGAGAGAGAACAGTAAGAGAAGGTCATTATGCTCCAGCTCCAGTGATGGAATCACACCTAAAGAATCCCTGACAGATACCATCCAACCTCTGTTCAAAGACCTCAAAAGAAGAAGAGTCCACCACCTCCCGAGAAAGTCCATTCCACAGTCGAACAGCTCTGACCATCAGAAGGTTCTTCCTAATATTTAGTCCAAATCTCTTTCTTTGTAATTTGAATCCATTGGTTGAGGCCTTACCCTCTGGAGCAGCAGAAAACTCCACCATTCATGTGAAAGCCCTTCTGGTATTTGAAGATGGCTATCATAGCTCTGGCCCATGGGGTCATGAAGAGTTGGACACAACTAAACAACAACAACAACCAGACTCCAGACACCTCTTCTTCGGGCTAAACATCCCCAACTCCATCAACCGTTCCTCATCAGGCTTGGTTTCCAGACCCTTGATCATCTTGGTCGCCCTCCTCTGCACACCTTGCAGCTTGTCAACATCCTTCTTAAACTGTGGTACCCAGAACTGGACACAGGACTCCAGCTGTGGTCTGACCAAGGCAGAGTGGAGTGGGACTATCACTTCCCTTGATGCGGCCTAGAATTGCATTAGCTTTTTCTTAATGCTGCATCACAATGTTGACTCACGTTCAGCTTGTGGTCCACCAAGACCCGTAGATCCTTTTCACATGTGTCCCCTCATCCTATAGTTGAGATGATGGTGATGCAAATGGAAGGTGGCCCCCAGGCCCAATTACTTGGAGTTAGGGGCACCCCCACAGAGTTGTGGGGAGAGGCTACTGGAATGATCCTGCCCTGGCAGTTTCCTGAGGTGGCATCAGGCCTGGCCCAGCTTACTAATGTAATGGAAATAGGTGTGTCCAGATCCTAGCGAGGTATTTAAGGAGAGATCCAGCCTTTCTAGCCCTCTTAGACCTGCTGTTAGCAATAATACTGATGGCTGGCATGTCCAATATAAGGATTTATTCTCAGTTTACACAAAGGTCCCCGAGGACCATAGGAGAGATGTGTGGCATCAGGCCTGGCCCAGCTTACTAATGTATCGGAAGTAGGTGTATCCAGATCCTAGCAACATATTTAAGGAGCGATCTAGCCTTCATATCACCTCTCCTCTTTTCCAGGCTAAGCCTATTGTACGGAACAACGAAAATGGAATCTACGTGCTCTAATGGTAGCCAAGAGAATGATATTGATGTACTGGAAGAATAAAGATATGATACCCTTTAATCAATGCAGCGCTTTTTTGGGGGGGGGGGGGAGCAGCGGTACACATATTGCTAAACATATTGTGATTCTAAGTCTGGCCTCATTGAGGGGCAATATTTCAATATGAGAAGGATGTGGGGGGCACTGTGGTCTAAACCACAGAGCCTAGGACTTGCCGATCAGAAGGTTGGCAGTTCGAATCCCCGCGACGGAGTGAGCTCCCGTTGCTCGGTCCCTGCTCCTGCCAACCTAGCAGTTCGAAAGCATGTCAAGTGCAAGTAGATAAATAGGTACCACTCCGGCGGGAAGGTAAACGGCGTTTCCGTGCACTGCTCTGGTTTGCCAGAAGCGGCTTAATCGTGCTGGCCACATGACTCGGAAGCTGTCTGTGGACAAACACTGGCTCCCTCGGCCTATAGACTGGGATGAGTGCCGCAACCCCAGAGCCATCCGTGACTGGAACTAATGGTCAGGGGTATCTTTACAGGAAAATGAGAGTACCCCTAAACATTTTTTTTAGAAAAAAAGAACTGAATAAATGGATCAACAATATGATAACACCTGCAACTTATGGATGACGTAGACCTTGTTTGGATTAATATGACAATATTTGGAATGAATCTATACAAAACATAGTAGGGTATTAATATTTACATATGCATTAGAATAATATCAAATTTATAAAAGTATGTATGGGTTAGGGTATTATATATATATATATATATTCATGTATTGTTTTTTCTCTACAGATTTTTGTGCCTTTTCTTTTCTTCTCTTATTCTTTGCATCACTTTATTTCCTTATGATTGAAAGCTTTTCAATAAAATATGAATACCAAAGGGGGTGGGGGGAATCACGTTGCAGTCTTCTCCTCCCCAGGCTAAGTAAGTAAAATAAAATAAAAGGCGGCGGCTGGATTTGACTCAAACATTTGTAGCTCTGTTCATGTTGTTCTGGAACACGCTCTTGAAGGAATTCCTTTCTGGACACCTGTTGATAAATACGGCTCAGAAAGCGCTTTGCCTCTATGTCTGCTATGCGGATTTCCATATCAACGCCTGTCCTCGCTAAAGTAATTCTCGCTTGGGGGACTTTCCACTCTCTGGACTCTTAATTCGGCCAAGACCCCCTTCTCCACAGAATCTTTAGACTTCATGAATGCATTAAATACCTATAGATCATCTACCTTCTGGGAGGATTACCATAAACCTGGCCTGATAACACAGTCTAGGAATTATTTAAAAAATTCAATTTTTTAAAAGCATTGAAGCTTAAAAAAAGCCTCATTCCCCGAGCACTCGTATACTCTGCACACTTCAAAACCTTCTCCTCTTGCTTAACCTTTCCCTTCCCTTCCTCTTTATTCAAAAGTGATGACTCATTCTTGTTATTTTTTAAATTATATTTTTATTTATTTATCTGCTCACCGGTCGCAGTATGGAAACTTGGCAAGGAGTTCCTTCCTACCTGTCCCTTCCCATTCATTATTTAAAGCAGGGGCAGAGGAACTTGTTCTATAGGGAGGAGATTTAGACAACACATTTTCCAACTTGCTTCCAAATGCACCCATGAGGGCTAGAATCTTAAGAAGTAAAAGCTCAGGTTCCAGTGAATCAAGCAAGCTGCTGTTTCATGAACCCCTTCCTGTTTTAACCTGATGATGTTATAAGAAGGCCTGAGAGGGCTATTAACGGTTTCCGAAACATTTTGCTGCACCAAAGAATGTAACATTGCAGCAAAGACCTCCAGTTCGTGTACTCCTTGAGCTCCGCTGCTCCTGCTGCCCATGTTAAATTCGTACAGCGGTACCTTGGTTCTCAAACTTAATCCGTTCCAGAAGTCCATTCCAAAACCAAAGCGTTCCAAAACCAAGATGCGCTTTCCCATAGAAAGTAATGCAAAATGGATTAATCCGTTCCAGTCTTTTAAAAACAACCCCCAAAACAGCAATTTAACACGAATTTTAATATCTAACGAGACCATTGATCCATAAAATGAAGGCAATAAACAATGTATTGGAGTCACAAAAACAATCAACCAACCAGTAGCTGAACTGGGTTCCACACAGTCACAAAAACAAAACAAAAAAGAGCAGCAAAAACTCAGAAAAGCTAGCAAAAACAGACAGATCTCAGCGTAACACTCAAAACGGAAGTGTGGCACTCAAAATGGAAGCCTAACACTAAAAAAAAGCACATTTGGCTTCCAAACTGGAACACTTCTTCCAGGTTTGCAGTGTTTGGGTTCCAAGTTGTTTGAGTACCAAGGCGTTTGAGGACCAAGGTACCACTGTACCAATATTATCTCCGTCTGCATGCAACTTGCAGGTGTCACGTGTGTTGCTTCTGCATTTGCATTTACAAAACATTTGCCAGGAAGCAAATGGTCCTCAGGTCATCCATAGGGAAAGTTTTCCTCTCACTCTCATGAGAACTCGGTGCCCATCCTGCGTGGTGGGACAATTTGAAGGCAACTTTGTGACCGCCATCGCTACTGCTTGTGGGAGAAAATTCCATAGTTTAACTATGTGCTGTGGGTTCAATCAGCTCTGCTGCATTTTCATATATTTCTCCAATGAAATTAAGGATATCCTGTGTCATAAAGATAATCATTATGATTTATATCCTGCTCGGGGCCGGATTTAGGTTTGATGAGGCCCTAAGCTACTGAAGGTAATGGGGCCCTTTATATGCCCAGCTGTCTTTTGTCAACAACAAATTGTTGCTGTTTTTGGTGTTGAATATATGCTATATGGTAATTTATGGACCTAATAGGTATCTCAAGCCATTTGCACATAACAAAACATGTATTTTATCAAAGTAATTGTTGAATTTTTTTCTTTAATTTTTTTGGGGCCCCCCAAGAGAGTGGGGCCCTAAGCTATAACTTGTTTAGCTTATATGTAAATCCGGCACTCTGGGTGGCTTCCAAAATATATAAAACATAATAAAACATTTTTTTAAAAAACTTCCCTATACTGGGCTGCCTTCAGATGCCTTCTAAAGGTTGTATAGCTTCTTATCTCCTTGACTTGGGGGTCAAATAACTCCATACCTTCCAATATTTACCTGATACAAATAGGAATGTCTTAAGGAAAAGAAGGAAATTCTGGGATCAAATCAGAAACAGGGGCAACTTCTGTAAATCCAGGACTGCCACTGGAAAATAAGGACACTTGGAAGGTTTACATTGGGGGGTCCTGGACATCTGCCCCAAAGTCTTGCCTTAATGGGGGCCTTGGTTTTTAGTCCTATTTTCTGGCTAAAAACCCCGTTGCCCAGATCAGTCTCTGCGTGGTGATGTTCTTTATGCTGTGCTAGAATCTCAATCTCTGAGTCAGCCTTTAACTTCTTTAAAACTTGCCTTTACGTTTATTTATTTTTTTGAAAGAGTACACATAAGCTGCCAAGCCCCAAGAAGGAGAATTTAATTCACCATCCAGCACGGTTCTAAATCCACTGTAACTGGATGATAATTTGCCGTGAAGCATAGATGTCAATCCTCATGTTTGCCTCTTGACCTGACAGGATATGGCGAGCGAAAAATGTCGAACAGATAATTACTGTTGGAGTAACCCTGATGTCTTGATTATTACTTGCAGGCTAGTCATTCTGGGGTAATTCCCAGGGGTATCTCACCTGGCGTGTGGGGGGGGGGAGGTTGAGGGAGCGGCAACTTTTCTATATGAAGCAGTTGCGGGCTTCCATCATGTGCCCCCCTTTTTTGCTTGGGAGGTCACACTCCTGATTCTGTTAAAAAAATTCCCTCAGCAAATGCAGACACGATAAGACAGGGAGGGAATTTTACATGCTGCGAAAGGTCTTGCTCTCATTCTCCAGAAAGATGAAGCCTGCAGACCAAGGGTTTCAGCAGGGGGCCAGTCCACTGTCCCTCAGATCTTGTGGGGGGCCGGACTATATTTTGAAGGAAAAAACATGAACGAATTCCTATGCCCCACAAATAACCCAGAGATGCATTTTAAATAAAAGCACACATTCTACTCATGTAAAAAAACACCAGGCAGACCCCACAAATAACCTAGAGATGCATTTTAAATAAAGGGACACATTCTACTCAGGTAAAAACACGCTGATTCCTGGACTGTCCGCGAGCCGGATTTAGAAGGCGATTGGGCCGGATCCGGCCCCCGGGCCTTAGTTTGCCTACCCATGCTGCAGACCATGCATGGTGCAACCATATCAGATCCTGGGAGTAACACCTCTCCCCCAAAACATCAGGTTACTTCTGTCTCTTGCACCAAGTATCCCCTCAACCTTTTCAGAGTTCGTCTTAGGCCTCGTACACACCATACACTATGATAACACAGTGGTACCTGGGCTTAAGAACTTAATTCGTTCTGGAGGTCTGTTCTTAACCTGAAACTGTTCTTAACCTGAAGCACCACTTTAGCTAATAGGGCCTCCCGCTGCCGCCAAAGCACAATTTCTATTCTCATCCTGAAGCAAAGTTCTTAACCCGAGGTACTATTTCTGGGTTAGCAGAGTCTGTAACCTGAAGCATATGTAACCTGAAGCGTATGTAACCTGAAGTACCACTGTACTTTAAATAGTCATGGTTTCCCCCAAAGAATTCTGGGAGCTGGAAGGTACATTCTTTTACCTTTGGTAGACATGCCCAAGGATTAAGACATTCTGGTAGATGATTTATAATGAAATGAAAAAGGTATTTAAATATACCTTCCTGAAGAAACCAGAGGCCTTTCTCCTGGGCATGGTCGGCCAGTTGGTGCCAAAGAAAGATAGAACATTTTTTATGTATGCAACAACAGCAGCAAGAATACTTATCGCGAAGTATTGGAAGACACAGGATTTACCCACCCGGGAAGAATGGCAGATGAAAGTGATGGACTATATGGAGCTGGCGGAAATGACTGGCAGAATCCGAGACCAGGGAGAAGAGTCGGTGGAAGAAGACTGGAAAAAGTTTAAAGATTATTTATGGAAATACTGTAAAATTAATGAATGCTAGAAAAATGTTGGAATGAAGTTATATGGCTTTAGTAGAAATGTTATAAGGAATTAAGTATAAATAGATTAATAAAGTATTAAAGGAAAAAATAAGGTTAGAATGTGTTAAGATAATTATAGGATAGAAAACAGAGGAAGATGGAAAGGAATTGCTGAAACAATTAACAGAAGTGGAATACAAAAAGGGAGGTGTGAGGAGGTCGCGGAAATAAGTGAATGAAAGATAAGATACTGAAATTATTTGATGTGTTTTAAACTGTTTTTGTTTTTGTTTTGTTTTGTTAGTTCAAAGTGTTAGTGTTATGTAGCGTTTTTGTATTGTATTGTATTGTTCTTTTTTGTAGTGTTTAAATTGTTGGAAAAGTAATAATTATTATTTTTTTAAAAAAGAATTCTGGGAGCTGTAACTTGCGTGGGGTGCTGGGAGACCCGCTATTCCCCCCACAGAACTACAGTTTCAATGGGTGGTTTAACAGCCAATCCCTCTTCACATTCCCTCCTGTAGCTCTGTGAGGGGAATGGGGTCTCCTAACCAGGGGCGGTGGAAGCGGGGTGTGGTGGGTGCACCACTGGGGTGTGTGTGACAAAATGGCGGGCAGCACTCACTGCAGGGAGAGACATGGTGGCTTGGGCGCGCGCAGGCTCCGCGCTGCCCAAACTGTCCGCCCGCTGCCTCCCCCCCAACTGTAAGGCCGCTGAGTGGGAGGAGGCAGACAGACCCTAGAGGCCCCGCCTTCACCCCACCGCTATGGGGGGATTGCCCTGCCAATGGCCGTGCCACCCCAGGCGCCCGAATGGCTTCCTCTGTCGCTCCTCCTAACAACTCTCAGCACCCTTAACGTATGGGGGCAGCCATTTTTATTTTTATTTTTGCTTCTGTACAAGTCATCCCTGGGATGATGGAATGACATTGTATACTAGCCCCCCAGAGAGCACATCTTCTTTCCTCGCATCTTTGAACACTGCGCCAGTCGCAGCGCAAGTGGGATTTCAAGCTTCTTGCGGAGGCGTGGAAAGAAAGACTTCGAACTTCAAAGGCAGACCTTGGAGCACCTCGTGAAATTCAGAGACTGTGGCACAAAGGCAGACTGAGTGGCAAAACCACGTTCTGATCCATACCAGGGTCCAGAAAGTGGAGATCAAGTCAGTTCTCTCTTAAATGCAGGTTTCTTTTTTTCCAGTTTAATAATTTTTATTAAGTACAAATTAGAAAACATATATATTTAATACAAAAGAAAAAGAAAATACATATAATCAAGGAAAAAAATTAGAGAATACTTTGTCTCTTTTCATATTTCCAGTTATTTATACCTCTATAAAATGCTATTCACAATAAAGGAGTGAAATGAAAGATAAGATATCAGAAAAAAAGACAAAAAGAACAAAGAAAAAATAAAGAAGTAAAAGAAAAAGATCATAGGTGAAAATTTTTGAAAGTAGATAAGTATTCACTATACATAGCCGTTTCCCATCTATATTTATATTCAATTGTATAATTTCATCTTGTCCTTATCTACCTTAAATAAAGTGTTTGTTTGTTTTTTTAAAGACTTCCACCGTTTGCCTCACGCGTTTTTAATAACCTGTTCGTCAGATCCTCTGTTCTTCATATTTTCCCTCTGGATTTCCTTAATGTCTCACTTTGTATTTTTTATATATAAGGTTTCTCTGACATCTCAAGTGTACCAACCCGGATGGAAGATCAGCCACTTCGCCCCTCCCCTCACCATGTGTGGGAAGGCATATGCAAACTATATGCAAATCAGCATCCTCCCTCATTGGTCATCTCTTTTGCTGATGCATCAATGGCCAACTTATCAGAGCATACAGAGCCACACTGTGCCCCCTCCCACTTCCTCTCTGCATCTCTAAATGATAGCAGTTTATGTTAAATACGGAAAAGGGAGCTCTTAAAATTGTCTGGAGAAAAAGCAGATGTCTTTACTTTAAGTGCTATGATCTTAAACTGAAGTAACTTTACTTGGTTAATTTGTTTTATTTCCCTGGCTCTCTGAAGCAAAAGCCTTCCCCTTTTTGGAAGGAAAGGCACTGTGTGTTTTAACACAGACACGTCCCCATAAAACAAGAACGTTGAGAAGCAGCCTTAAAACTTTTTTGGAGGTGAAATCTTGTGACACACTACCTGATTATCTGTAGTAAATCACAGGAAAGTCCTAGGAAAGACAAGCTGGCCAGAATTTATCTACCGCAGGATTTAGGAGCATGAAGATAATGGGAAACAGTTGGCCAAGGAAACACGTATTAAATTGGAACCACTCTCCTTCTGCTTGTTATCAGGATTCTATCAGAAAAAAGCAGGTAATGCACTTTTATTTTATTTTTTTAACGAAGATGATAACTATCAGCAGTTGCATCTTGATCAAAGTGGGAGTAGATGTCTTTCTTGACAAAGAACCTATCCAGGATAGAGGACGGCACTTGACCTCATCTCAACAGCGTCTCTGGCAGCAGCACTTCTTATCCCACATTGAACTTTATGCATTTGGCACAGGGTGGTAGTGGCTAAGAAACCAAGCTAAAGATCAGCCCATTTCCATTACACAGCTGTTTCATCTCATTTTTTGTGGATTTTTTTTTAATAAACCAACAAACAGCATTTAAATTGTAAAGTGCACATTCTATAAAGCACACATTTTCTTTGCCTTTTGTAGATCCTTCCTTCTCTTAAAAAAATTTTTTTGAAGGCATTTTCTGCTAAAACATATGTTTTGGGTGCCTCCTTTATGATAAAATGTGTGTTTTCTGTGCGTCTGCATTGCAAAATTCAGAGAGGTGCATTCTCTGATTTATAGCTGTTTCTGACCTGCACATGGGCCTGGATTCCACAATCTCTGACCACCAGCGCAAAGGCTGTTTTGTGTCCGCATAAGGGCGAGAATAATGGTTGTGCAATACGAAATCCAGGGCCACAGCTGTGCCAGCAGAGGAAACAGCAATGTGTTGAGCAACCAGCCATGATAACCATGCTGGCTGCCGTCTCTTCCACCAGCCGTTCAATCAGTGCAATTAATGCATCGCTAAGGGACTTTGTGCCACACTGAATTCCTCCCATGACCGGGTAAATCAGGCGTTTGCTTCAAAATGCAAACCAAGCAAATTTCTTCTATTTCCCAATATGAGAGTGAGAGGGATTCCTAGTTCAAACTCACCACTCCACTCAACAAAAAGGAATACCTTTTAACTAGGATGTGGGTGGGTGTTTGAAACAGCACTACAGTGGTGCCTCGCAAGACGAAAAGAATCCGTTCTGCGAGTCTCTTCGTCTTGCGGTTTTTTCGTCTTGCGAAGCAAGCCCATTAGCAGCTTAGCGGATTAGCGCTATTAGCGGCTTAGCGAATCAGCTGATAAGCGGCTTAGCGGATCAGCTGATAAGCGGCTTAGCGGATCAGCTGTTTAGCGGCTTAGTGGATCAGCTGATAAGCGGCTTAGCGGCTTAGAAAAAGGGGGGGGGAGGAGAAAAAACCCCGCAGGAACTCGCAAGACATTTTCGTCTTGCGAAGCAAGCCCATAGGAAATTCATTTTGCGAAGCACCTCCAAAACGGAAAAACCTTTTGTCTAGCGGGTTTTCCGTCTTGCGAGGCATTCGTCTTGCGGGGCACCACTGTATCTAGAGTTGCTCCAACTAGCCATGGGCTGGTAGCCAGAATTTTCCTTACCCAAAAGCTCCTACTAGAATGAAGCTACCTGACAATGCCATGTTGCTTCAACAGGGGTGTCTGAGGAAAACAGGGCAGGTGCCAGGAGGAAGGGCAAATCTAGCTAGGTGGCATTAGGCATCACCCTATGTAGAAAGAAAAAAAGTATACTATTTATTTATTTTCTTCCATTTCTATCCTGCTTTTCTTCCAATGCAGAACCTGAGGCAGTATACACTTGGATCCCAGGCAGGTACCCATCTAGGCCAGGGGTCAGCAAACATTTTCAGGGGGGGGCGGTCCACTGACCCTCAGACCTTGTGGGGGGCTGGACTATATTTTGAAGGAAAAAAAGAACAAATTCCTATGCCCCACAAATAACCCAGAGATGAATTTTAAATAAAAGAACACATTCTACTCGTGTAAAAACATGCTGATTTTTGGACCGTCCACGGGCCGGATTTAGATGGTGATTGGGCCGGATCCGGCCACCGGGCCTTAGTTTGCCTAGCCATGATCTAGGCCAGTGTTTTTCAACCTTTTTTGGGCAAAGGCACACTTGTTTCATGAAAAAAAATCACGAGGCACACCACCATTAGAAAATGTTAAAAAAATTAACTCTGTGCCTATATTGACTATATATAAAGTAATTCTCTTGAATAGGAATCAAATAAACACAAAGAAAGTATTTTATAATTACTTTATTATGACTCGAGTCGCGATGTCTTCTTCTCTCCGCTGCTGCGCACACTGTGCTCGGGCGGGAAGGAAGTCAGAAGATGATGTCCTACTGTGATAGGTCCAGGCTAGAGTCTGAACCAATCATAGCCCGGACATCAGAAAAGTGGAGGGTGTCCCCCTGAGGAGCGCCAATCAGCGCCCCTGCTGGCCGAGGGTGGGGTCAAAAACCCAACCCCACCCCATACCCAGGACACAGTCCGGCGCCCGCCTAGTGGGTGAAAATTTGACTTTTTTTAAAAAAAAAATCTTTCGAATTTTTCAATTTTTCCCATGGCACACCAGGCAACATCTCGCGGCACACTAGTGTGCCGCGGAACAGTGGTTGAAAAACACTGATCTAGGCAATGACCAGGCTCAGGTGTGTTTAGTTTCAGCAAGATAGCTGTCTCAAGTAATTTCAGACAACATAGGGCCATAAACTAACCATCGTAATCTGTATTGTGGTTTGTTTGTTTGTTTGTTTGTTTGTTTAATTATTTTGTGGTTGATCTTTCAGTCCCTGTCACAAAAATCTTCACTAAAACATATTGGGAATTTTATTATATTGGTACATCTGGTTGTGAACGGGAACAGTTCTGGAGACCCGTTCGCAACATGAAAGGAACGCAACTCGCAGCGGCAGGTCTGCGCACGCACGGGTTGCGATTTTCCACTTCTGCGCATGCGCGTGATGTCATTTAGCGTCACTGAAAATGCGCAAGCAGCAAAACCCGGAAGTAACCCTTTCCAGTACTTCCGGGTTGCCGCGGGACGTAACATGAAAGAACGTAACACGAAGCGGACGTAACATGAGGTATGACTATACTTCCTGAAATTCCACGTATCTTTCCAGTACGATTTTGAGACTTTTTTTCTTTTCTGTTTCCAGTGCTGCCTTCTGTTTAGCACCGGGGCCCCCTTTTCTATCTCCTAATCCTTCCCTCCCTCCATAGTTTCCCTAGGGATGTAGGTAGCGCTGTGGTCTAAACCACCAAGACTCTTGGGCCTGTCAACTGTAAGGTTGGCGGTTCGAATCCGTGCAACGGGGTGAGCTCCCGATGCCCTGTCCCAGCTCCTCCCAACCTAGCAGTTTGAAAACATTCCAGTGCTAGTAGATCAATAGGTACCACTGCAACAAGAAGGTAAACAGCATTGCCATGCGCTCTGGCTTCCGTCATGGTGTTCTGTGCACCAGAAGTGGTTTAGTCGTGCTGGCCACATGACTCGGAAAAACTGTCTGCGGACAAACGCCAGCTCCCTTGGTCTGAAAGCAGAGATGAGTGTAACATTCCATAGTTGAATTTGACTGGACCTAACTGTCCAGGGGTCCTTTACCTTTACCTTTGCCCTTTGTGTCGTTTCTCGGAACCAAACAGAAGAGGAGCCCTGCTGCATCAGACCAATGGCCCATCTCCTGCCTAGCATCTTGTTCCCTGCCACAGCCAATCAGATGCCTCGAGGGAGCCCACCTGCAAGGCATGAAGGGAATATAGTAACCCTTTCCCACTCTTTTCCTTCAGCAACTGCACCCGAACCTGGAGGTTCTGTTTAGGAAAATCTATATATCTATGGTTTTGCAACGAGGAGCAAGGTTCCGAAAGCAGGGCAACGCCAGGATATCATACGCTCCTCAGATTTTCTGCTCCATCTCTAACATTTTTGCTGCTATAGACTTCCAGGATGTGAGGCCGTTTTACTATTCTTCCCAAATCTTTTCTATTCCCCAGCCTGCAATTAAATCTCAAGAACTGGTCATCCTTCGGGTAATTAGTTGGAACTCTCCGTGAAGAGGAAATAGTATGAAATCAATATTGCCACTTCTTGTTTACACTATGCCCATTGCCAGAGCTTATCTCTTTACGCTTTCTCTTTGGGAGTGTTGCCGCTTCAAGATATATCAAATAATATTTGCTAATGTAAATAAGAGCCTGGTCTTACATGTGCAGCGAGGAAGCAGTGGCGGAGCATGTGCCCGCGCTGCCCAGGCGGGCGTGCTCCGAGGGGGGTGGGGCACGTTCCCGAGGGGGGTGGGGCACGGAGGGTGCCCTCCCACGCGCCACAGTTCAGGGTAGGAGAGGGGCAGGGTAGCTGCTGTACACTCTCCTCCTGCTCTCTGCTGCCGGGTCGGAAGAGCTGCTGCCACTGGGCATGAGGTGTGCCACTCACTCGCCTGCCATTTTGTCACCCCCGCTCAGTCATGACACCCAGTTCGGACCGCACCCACCGCACCCCCCTTCCTACGCCTCTGCAAGGAAAGCAGTACAGTGGTACCTGGGGTTACAGATGCTTCAGGTTACAGACGCTTCAGGCTACAGACTCCACTAACCCAGAAATAGTACCTCGGGTTAAGAACTTTGCTTCAGGATGAGAACAGAAATTGCACGGTGGCAGCGGGAGGCCCCATTAGCTAAAGTGGTACCTCAGGTTAAGAACAGTTTCAGGTTACGAATGGACCTCCAGAACGAATTAAGTTCTTAACTGAGGTACCACTGAAGGGGTAAAGTTTAATGTACCATATTCAAGTTGTGCATAAATTATTCAATCATAGAATCTTATAGAGTTGGAAGGGACCCTAAGGGTTGTCTAGTCCAGCCCCCTGCAATCCTGGAATCTCAGCTCAAGCTTCTATGACAGATGGCCACCCAACCTCTGCTTAAAAATCTCCAGGGAAGGAGAGACCACCACTTCTTGAGGGAGTCTGTTCTGCTGCCGAACAGCTCTCACTGTCAAAATGTTTAGTCAGATTCTCCTTGAAGCCACTGGTTTGAATCCTGCCCTCCGGAGCAGGAGAATATAAGCATACTCCCTCACCCATGTGATAGCACTTAAGATATTTGAAGGATCCCAGGTTTGCATCCCTCCCCAGGTAAAAAAAACAGAGCCCCAAAGTTTCTCCCAGCAAGGCAAATAGAAGCAGGCAGAGCAAGAGATTTCAGAAAAATACAATAATTTATCTAGTATTGTTATCTCAATACAATTTGCTCCTCCCTTCTGTGGCTGCATTTGAAGAGAAATCCAAAGATTCTATTGCAGACCTCTAATTTCTCATCCGGCTTGCCAGATGTTGAATTTCTTATGAAATTCACTAGAGAGCCAGAGGTGATGCAGCGGTTTGAGTGTCGGACTAGGACCTGAGAGACCAGTGTTCAAATCCCTACTCACTGGGTGACCTTGGGCCAGTTACTGCCTCTCAACCCACCTCACAGGGTTGTTTGGGGGACTAAACCTTGCATGCTGCCACAAGCTCCTTGGAGGAAAGTTGGGGCATAAAGGCAAGGAATGAATGCAATAATAAAGAAAGCTGAAGCGGGTGGACACAGGGACATAGGATGCTGCCTTATACCAAATTAGACCCATGGCTTATTTAGCTTTGTCTCCAAGATTTCAGAAACCGGTCTCCCAGGTATAGAATCATAAAGCTGGGAGGGATCTTGAGGGTCATCTAGTTCAACGTGCCACAATGCAGAAAATTCAGCTAAAGCATCCATGAGACATGGCCATCCAATCTCTGCTTAAAAACCTCCAATGAAGGAGAACCCCCCAACTCCTGAGGGAGTCTGCTCCATTGTCGAACAGCTCTTCTTGTCAGAAAGTTCTTCCTGATCTCCTTTCTTGTAACCTGAAACCATTGGTTTGGATCCTAACCTCCAGAGCAGGAGGAAACTCCATCCTCCATGTGACAGTCCTTGATATATAGATATCATATCCCATCTCAGTCTCCTCTTTACCAGGCTAAACACCCAGCTCCTTCAACAATTCCTCATAAGGCTTCGTTTCCAGACCTTTGATCCATCTTGGTCCCCCTCCTCTGCACATGTTCCAGCTTGTTAACACCCTTCTTAAATTGTCGTGCCCAGAAATGGACACAGGACTCCAGGTGTGGTCTGACCAAGGCAGAATAGAGTGGCACTATTACTTCCCTTGATCTGGACACTAGACTTCTGTTGATGCAGCTTAGAAGAACGTTAGCTTTCTTTGCTGCTGCATCATACTGTTGACTCCTGTTGAGCTTGTGGTCCACCCAGACCCCTACATCCTTTTCACATGTACTGCTAGTGAGCCAGATGTCCCCCATCCTATATGTGCACATCTGCTTATAATTGCCTGTGTAGAACCTTACATTTGTCCCTCTTGAAATTCATTTTGTTAAGCTGGTCCCGGTTCTCTGACCCGTTAAGGTCACCTTGGTTTCCTATTCTGTCTTCTGCAGCATTAGCTAGCTACCCCTCTCAGTTTGGTATCATCTGCAAACTGCATGAGCATCCCCACCTTTGTCCAAGTTGTTTATAAAGTCGTTGAACAAAACAATGGACTGAGGACAGAACTCTGTGACACCCCACTTGTCACTTTTTTCTCCTACCTGGGGAGACCAGAGGTTGAATGTAGGACCTTCAGCATGCAAAGCAGATGGTCTACCAGTGAGTATGGTCCATCAGCATTGTCTGCGGTGACTTGGAGTGCCCTTGGAGGGAGACTTTCCTAGCTCTACTTTGAGGTCTCATGGTTGAGTCCTTGGCATCTCTCTAAAACCTTGGGAAACTAACCACAATTACCTTGAATTTCTGCTTAACCCTCAAGAAAGAAGGGCATTTTCACCAGCCAAATTTAATTCAAATCCATTCAATCTCCTTTGGGGAAGGTTCTCAGGCAGGGTGGAAGGAGAAAGAACTTGCCCATGCGAAGACCACCTGGTGGAAACCCTTACACATATGGTTTTTAATTGTAAACTATATGCTGATCTCCGTCAGCAATTTCTAGATCAACTCTGTATCCCCAAATGGAAACTAGAGTTGGAGGTCATACATTTTCTATTACTGGGGAATGATCAGGAGCTCACCAAGTTAATGGCTAAATATCTCTATTTGGTTTTTTGTCGTTGAAATACACTGCAGACGTCTGATCTCCCTGGAGACCTAGAGATGTGACAATAGACTGCTCGGCTTCTTTTCTTATAGCAAATGTTTTGTGCCACTGGGGAAGTGGTAATTCTGTATTGATTTGTTTTGGATGTTTGTATGTGATGCCAATAAAAGGTTTGATGATGATGATGATGATGATAAAATCTTGAGGAGCCACTACCAGCTACTGTAATCACCCACTGCCAATCAGCATCCCTTCTCCTGGATGGACCAATGGCGTGACTCCGTATCAGGCAGGTTCCTGCATCTCCTAGGCATCTTCTCCTCTCTTGTCAATTGCCTTTGCCCCGTTACAGTGGCTTGGTTCCCCTCACCGCTTGAAAGCCACGGCTTTGGAAAAGCATTCGAGCTGACAGCACACATTCTCCACTCCCACCTTCCTTCGCTATGCTCCCTTTCATCACCGACTTCAAAGGAATCTTTATCACCAGCTGCCTCCCTTGCGCATCAAAGCTTCGAGGTGTCAGCTCAAGAATGCAAGGTAAGTAATGACGCTGGGTTTACAGAGCTCGATAAGGAGGATTTCAAGACAGGGGAGTAAATATGCTTTCCCCTTTTTTTGGAGGGGGGGAAAGCAGGAGTAAACTAACCCCTCCCCCAGCTACACATACAATAAAATAGAAATGCTATTGTGCTCCAGAATACAATTAACATTATAGTTGGGTAGGGAGTAGGCGGAGAAGGAAAAGGTGACTGCAAAAGCAGCCCTGGCGGTTTATGTATCCGTTCTGAACAGCATCTATCTTTAACATATTGGGATCCAGTCCAAATGAAATGGGGGGAAGTTCAGAAAGGGCACCCAAATTGATCAAGAGGGTGGACCAAGGAATATCCCCATGAAGAACGGTTACAACATTCAGGACTTTTTAGAGAAAATGTAAGAGGAGACATGATAGAGGTTGGGGCTTCAGGGGAGTTGCTGGGCATTGGAGGGCAACGTCTTCCAAAGCAACTACTCTATTCCGAACTTAAATATGGAAAGCGTAATGCCGGTGGTCAAGAAAAGAGGTCTAAAGACTGTCTCAAGGCAAATGTAAAAAAATGTAGTAAGAACTCTGACAATTGGGAAACACTGGCGTGTGAGCACTCCAATTGCAGAACAGCTTTTACCAAAGATGTAATGGGCTTTGAAGACGCTTGAACTCAGGATGAAAGGGGGAGAAGAGTCAAGAGGAAGGAACGTTTGGCAAATCCTCACCTTGATCAACTCCCGCACGGAAACCTATGTCCCCAGTGTGGAAGGATGCGTGGAACGAGAATTGGCCTCCACAGCAAAAGAAGGGTGGCAGATGAAATTGATGGATTATTCCGAGTTGGCAAAATTAAATAGGAAAATTTGGAACCAGCAAGACCAGACTTTCCTGAAGGACTGGAAGAAATTCACGACATATTTGAAAGACAATTGTAATCAACTGACATCGCTTGTAGGGTTATACAAGAAGTTTTGTAAGGAGAACTATATGAATTACTGCGAAAGAGGACTAAGAAGGGTTTTATTTAGGAGTTGGATTTTATATTTTTACATACTGGAGAGCCAGTATGGTGTAGTGGTTAAGAGCGGTAGTCTCGTTATCTGGGGAACCGGGTTCGCGTCTCCGCTCCTCCACATGCAGCTGCTGGGTGACCTTGGGCCAGTCACACTTCTTTGAAGTCTCTCAGCCCCACTCACCTCACAGAGTGTTTGTTGTGGGGGAGGAAGGGAAAAGAGAATGTTAGCCGCTTTGAGACTCCTTAAAGGGAGTGAAAGGTGGGATATCAAATCCAAACTCTTCTTCTTCTCTTCTTATAGCAATAACTATAACAATAAAATGCAAAATTAGAAAGCAAGTTAGAAAACTATCAGTTGAGATTGATGGAAGTCCAAGGCAGTGATAGCCAAAGGTCTGTTTTGTTGCTTAAGATGGGGTGTTATGTTTGGAAAACATGTGTAAAAACCAATTTAAAATATATTAAAAACAAACAAACAGAATTGGCCTCCACAGTCACTTATGGAGTCATGGTTAAGCTCATGTTCATGGAAGACAATTTTACTCGGCCATGAGTGATCACCAAAGAAGGAGGAGGAGGAGGAGGGTGATGGAGCCTCAAAAGGCTAGCTGATCCCCTAAAAAAAGCAAAAAGCTCAACAATTTTGGCTGATCTCTAAAAAAGAAGCTGAACATCTTTGGGCGAGCTCTTAAAAAAATAAAGCTCCGCCCCAGGTGCCAGCATAGGTTGATACACCACTGATGGGAAAAATACTCTGCAAAAGTATTGTGTCAATAATGTCTTCTTCTCTGTGATGCAGAGCAACCACCCAAGTATGCCAAAGTTCAAAGGTTGGGCGAGAGCTCTTGTCCAAATGCCATCTTGGTATTTGCCAGTGTCCTCCCAGACCTAAGCCAATTAAAACATGAAAATAAAATCACAATAGCTGAAGATTGACTGATGTGCATTAACATGCCAAGGTTCCTTTTTTCCTTGAATCTGTTTTTTTACAAAAAAAAAGGCCAAGGGCACTGCATTAAATTTCATTTCATTTCATCTCTTTCTTTTCTTTCTTTTTTTTTAAAGAACTACCTGCGCTGAAGATGATCGGTTAGGCCCAGAGGGGTCGGCTGATTCTGTCCTGCTGATCACGTCCCCGAATGCAAAGTTCACCTTTTTGCGGCAGGCGGTGCCTTGTGCCTTATCTGCAGTGGGGAGATAAGGGGGCGAGTGGATGACTCTTGAATCTTTATTGCAGGAACCCAGGGACACCGAGCATTCAGTCTAAACCCCGGCATCAAACACATAATTACTTCACCCGTCAATTCACTTGCGGTTCTGGTAGTTGGGCAGTGCAGGAGAAAAAAAGGGGTTGGGAATGGTTGCAAAAAAGAGGAATCACAGGCAGACTGTTGACACATACCACTGTATAAAACTGCCTTATAGCTAGCTAGTGAGGCTATTGGTCCATCTTCTCAGTACTGTCTACATTATGGCCTATTCTATGTCCTGCCTCATTTGTCATTGCCAGGATGCCTCTGAATACCAGTCGCCGGGGACTTGAATTGAGCCAGGAGCGCTGTGGCACTCAGGTCCTGTTGAAGTCAGAGTAGCAAAAACGTAGCTAAGAAGCTCAAATCGCTAATAATAATAATAATAATAATAATAATAATAATAATAATAATTTATTATTTGTACCCCGCCCATCTGGCTGGGCTTCCCCAGCCACTCTGGGCGGCTTCCACAGAGATTAAAAATACACTAAAATGTCACACATTAAAAACATCCCTGAACAGGGCTGCCTTAAGATGTCTTCTGAATGTCAGGTAGTTGTTTATCACTTTGACATCTGATGGGAGGGCGTTCCACAGGGCGGGCACCACTACCGAGAAGCCCCTCTGCCTGGTTCCCTGTAGCTTCACTTCTCGCAATGAGGGAACCGCCAGAAGGCCCTCGGTGCTGGACCTCAGTGTCAGGGCAGAACAATGGGGGTGGAGACGCTCCTTCAGGTCTACTGGGCCGAGGCCGTTTAGGGCTTTAAAGGTCAACACCAACACTTTGAATTGTGCTCGGAAACCTACTGGGAGCCAATGTAGGTCTTTCAAGACCGGTGTTATGTGGTCTCAGCGGCCGCTCCCAGTCCCCAGTCTAGCTGCCACATTCTGGATTAGTTTTAGTTTCCGGGTCACCTTCAAAGGTAGCTCCACTGATGTGTTCATCCAGGTGCCAAACATGCTTTTTAGGGCGCTTCCCAAATACAATGACCTGCATCTTATCATAGTTTATAGATAAAGCATTCCTCGTGCAGTATGAACTTAATTTTGCAAGCAGCCATCTCAGGCCCACCTGGGTTCTAGATACAAGTACTAGGTCATTAGCATACATTAAAACTGAGAGTTTTTGGTCGAGAATTGTGACAGGGGCAAACTGTGACCCTCCAGTTCTTTAAAACCATGTCATTTATATAAAAATTAAACAGGAAAGGCACCAAAATGCATCCCTGTTTGACACTCTCCTATGGAAATTAAACCAATGTCCAGACTTTAACATTCAAAAAAACTTTACTCACAGAAACTTATGGAGGAATTAAAACATAATATTTACAGCCACATGCTTCTCCAAACATGCACTTGCAGTCTCCTCTTCTAACTTCCGAAAAACAGTATTTCCCTCTCTTTCCAGAGCTCAGCACTTTCAGCCTTCTGTATCTCAATTAGGCCATGCTTTGCAGCTCCCATGAGAGATTTCCACTTTCCCCTTCTCCTGCAGCTTTCTTCCAAGCAGAGAAGCAGCACTCCCGCACTTGATTCAACTTAGCAGTGTTCACAGTGGATTCTAAAACACAGTCACCTTGCCTCACGTAAAATGGAGTCTCTCCTTCGCTAGATACCTCCCATGTGGCCAACGTTAGCCAATCCCATGAGAACTACCAGATAACTCTCTGGAATTCAGTTACCAACCAATAAAATTTAAACACACAGTAATGCATAGAGGCATTTACAATTTCAGTGAATTTGATTACAGTCACACCTCATGCTGCGTCGCTTCAGGTTGTGTGTTTTTGTCTTGTGTCCCGTGGCAACCTGGAAGTACCGGAATGGGTTACTTCTGGGTTTCACTGCTTGCGCATGCGCAGAAGCGCCAAATCGCGCCGTGCACCAGCGCAGACACAACACTTCGAGTTGTGGGCTTTTCACGTTACGAGCGGGCCTCCAGAATGGATCCCGTCTGTAACATGAGGTACCACTGTACTGTTCTTAACAGGTCCTGCTTGGGGGGGGGGGGGGCTTTCCATAAGCATTTGGTTGGCCACTATGAGAAATGGATGCTAGACTAGATGGGACTCTGGCCTGATCCTGTGGCGCTCTTCTTCTGTTCTTCATGGGACCTAAAAAAGGTAAAGGTACCCCTGACCATTAGGTCCAGTCGCGGATGACTCTGGGGTTGCAGCGCTATTCTCGCTCTATAGGCCGAGGGAGCCAGCGTTTGTCCACTTCTGGGTCATGTGGCCAGCATGACTAAGCCAATTCTGGCAAACCAGAGCAGCACACAGAAACACCTTCCCGCCAGAGCAGTACCTATTTATCTACTTGCACTTGACGTGCTTTCAATCTGCTAGGTGGGCAGGAGCTGGGAATGAACAATGGGAGCTCACCCCATCACGGGGATTCGAACCGCCAACCTTCTGATCAGCAAGCCCTAAGCTCTGTGGTTTAGACCACAGTGCCACCCACGCCCCCCATGGGACCTACTACCAGGTAGATACTTATGTGTTAATCTATTACATTTAAATATGCTTAGCACTATGTTCTCTGTTACATTGCTCACATAGCAATCCTTTTGCACATGTGCAGGAAATATATATACAGGCAACAACCGTTTTGTGCGAGAGTTTCATCTCTTACCCATCAACAGAGTGCATGTAAGCCTGCCCCGCCCCTTTTTCTGGCTTCAGGTTGCAGCGATGCATGGATGCACAATCACACATGCTTTGAATGCGCACAAAAAGCATTTGATTCTCTAACTGGAACACACTTTTTAAAGGGGAGAATTGATTGGCCAGCATAAGAAAATGTATCCAAGCACCGTGGCTTTCAGATGAGAATGGAAAGAAAAGGAACCTAACCTTAATCCGATCCATATATCTTTAGGAAAGCCTTGGTCGATAGCATTCCTTCTGTGCAAAAAGGGGGTGAGTGCAGCTGCGAATGCAGCAGAAACAGCACCATCTCTACAAAAGATGGAGATAAGAGCAGGCTCAGGGGAAGCCTTAGCTTTGCAAGAGTCCCCTCCTTGCAAAAGTTAGGGAGCGGAAACCTTGGAGAGGTAGAATCCTAAACAGCCAAATGAGCATGCTCAGTGGTTGCAGAATGCTGTTGGAGGTTGGAAAACCAGGTGGGAGGAAATGGAGGAGCCTTATAGAGCAAAAAATACAGTACCTATCGAGTCTTATAGAGCAAAAAATACAGTACCTATCTGTGGGTCTTTTTGAGGGTTATGTACATGTCATAGAGCCCTGGTGCTCAACTGTTGGGTCGAAACCTGATCCAAGGTGGCTCACAACGGGCAGTGGCGTAGGTTAGGTGGTACCCGGGGCGGAAAATTTCTTGTCACCCCCCCCCCAACTGAAATAATCTAGTTGGACTCCCAAGAGACTGTGATCGACTCACAGTATAAAAAGACTGGCTGTGATCTACCCATTGTCATTGCCAGGAGTTGTTGCACTTTTTTGGGGGGGGGTGTGATGGCCTGGGAATCGGATTCAGAGGCTGAACCTGAGGAATCCCAGTCTGCACAGGAGTCCCCGCCTCCAGGGCTGGCTGAGCTGGGGCAGGGGCTTGAAACTGAAGGGCCCTCACCTGTGCCGGATCCTCAGAAGCAGACACAAGCTGAATCTGCTCTAGCTCCGGAGGTGATGGAGGACCCATTGCCTGCAGGTGCTCCACTCTCAGCCCTGTCAGGGGAAGCTGAGGTTGCCTCTGGGTCCAGTAGCCCTCCAGCCTCTCCTGAGCTGCAGAGGCTCAGGGCAGAGAGGCGGAGGGAACTAAGTTCCTGCAGGAGGAGTGCTCGCCTCCAGGCCAGGAGAGGTGTGTCACCTGTGGACCGGGGCCGTCCTATGCCTCAGAGGAGATAAATGCCAGCCAGCCCAGTCCCAGGTGGCGGGAGCAACATTGTTGGAAGCTGGTTCCTGCCTGTACCCTGTCCTGCTCTTCTGCCAGAGTTCCTGACCTCACCCGACTCCCTGCCTTGGATCCCACTATACCTTTGACGGACACCCTCCATACTGCACCCTCAACCTCGGACTGGACTCGGACCTCACCGCACGGTAACCCCCCAGGACCAGCACAGGAGGACTGACCAAAGTTGTTGAGCTTTCTTGGGGGTTGCAGGGTTTGGGTCCCGAGTTGAGAGAGCTTCTGCATGCTTCCTCCAGCAGCCTGCGATCAAAACGAAGAGGCAAAAAGCGGCGCAACTACCCCAATTTCCCCAACACCTCAGGGTAGGTGGGAGTCGTGGGCAGGTGGCACGCTGAATGTCACCCCCCTTGGTGATGACACCCGGGGCAGTCCACACCCACCACACCCACCCTGGCAACGGAAATACTACCACAGAGCAAACCTTTGGTGAACGAGTAGGAAATGGCTTCCCAATTGGATGTTTGGGCCTGAAAAAAGTTGGGCAATGTAGACTGGAACACTGAGCAGGAAATACTATGTGCAGCAAAATTTTGAGCGGGTCCCTCTCACGTCTGATACATTGGCTATTTCAAACACAACCCAAGTTCTTCCTTGCAGAAATGAGGCATTTAAAAAGGTGTGAAACGAGCTCCGTAGCATGGGCCTGCCTTTGAAAAAGTATAGAGTTTTACTACATCTTCTCTGACTTTTGTATATTTCAGTGTCTGAAAAAGCTGTCGGTGCCATTTTACAGCCCGGCGTGTCCATAGGTATTCTTATTACCCTCATTTCCTGACAGGAAATCAAGAGCATTCCACGATGACCACATTCACACCTCGTGTTGGTAACAGGAGAAATCGAGAACACAATAGGCGCATTTCATGTAAGGTAGAGCAGACCTTATTGAGAGGAGTGATGCAAAGAAAATGCCTGGAACACCAGGGCCATTGCGACAGTCAGATAATCGTGTGCCAGATTTTCATCCAGACCTCATGCCATGGCCAAAGCAAACATGATGCAGACTGCAGACAAAGAAAGCACCACCTCATGCTCCTAAGAGACCCATGCTACTCAATGGGTAATGCACAGACTGGGCTGGAACATTTGAGCCTAGCTGCAGGGGCAAGCACATTCTTGGTGTATGAATGCTCCCCTGCAAATTGGCCAACTCACACGGTAAGTACATTTCAATGTGCCAATGTGGGCATCGAGCCCTTTCCTCATGGCCTGTGTCACAGGGCCTGGGGAAAACTAAAAAGCAGAAACACCACCTGCTAGATAAAAATGGAGCCAGAGTAAAACCTGGCAGGTATGCGATGGGAGTCAGGCAAAATCCTAGCAGGCCATGGGCAGCGTTGGTGAGTTCAGGCATTTGACCAGAGGAGGAACGAACACTGTGAGAGCGCAGAGAGAAGAAGCATCCATGGTGCATCTGCAGATATAGTCAGACGCCTTCCTCTGCCCCAGCTGCAACAAAACATGTATCTCCTGCATCGGTCTCTACAGCCACAGCAGGTGCTGCAACCTTCCAACAATTTGACTTCACCCCCAAAGGTGCACTCCTCCACTGTCTCCTGAGACAGACGGATGCTAACAATGCTGTGACTAGCAAGGGGGCTGTGCCCCACCCCAGTGGCGTAGCATGGGGGCACCCACATTGGTGGTTGCCCTGGGTGCAAAACTGTTAGGGTGTAAAATGTCAACACCCAGTGCTGTCTCAATACAGCTGTGCGCTTCCGTTGCTGGGCTCCATTGAAAAAGGCTTCTTCATGAAAACCAGGAAGTGACCTCTCCAGACAACGGAATGACTCTACTTATTTCTTTGGCTGCGATCTGTTGGGTGATGCGGACACCATTTGGCAGTTGAATGCACATATGTAGACCATCCATTTCCCTCACTTCCCCCAATCCCATGCTCTCTGCATGGCCCTGGGCACCGGCAACCCATGCTACACCACTGCCCACCCCCCAGTGCTGCATATCACCCCTGCAATGCATATTTTGAAGTGCAACTTCTTTCAGCTGAGTATTTTCACCAGTGAAATGGCATTTCCTCCAACTAGAGGCCAGCATCCTCCCTCCCTCCATGTGCTTTTTGCAACATTCCATCCTGCTTGCGACTTGCTAACCAAACAAGCCTGGCTGTTTCCCATCCTCTCTCCTCATCTGAAACCCAAATGAGTATGTGGTTAAGGCTGGCAGAGGGAGAGATCCAGGTGTTACGGGTCAGAACAACGAACAGGCTGCAAGTGCCACAAAAGGATGCTTGCAGGAGGCCAAATGATCTCTCCTTCTGGCAACCAGCCCAGTTCTCATAAGCATGCACACAAAAGCATCAGAATTTGCAAACCAACACTTCCAACCATACCATATAGTCTGCTGGTGATTATGGTTGGATGTCCCACACAGCTCACAGCTTCAACTTGTGTTTTCCTTCTCTGCACAAAGTGGTGCTGAGATTTGCAGGGATCTCTGGATTTTCATGCAGGAATCCGATCGCCAAGAGTTGGTTTGGCACAGCTAGAAAACTGCTAAGCCAACTTCTCATTATGTCTCTAATGAGGGTTTCTTAAGTTCTTGTGTTGCATGGTTATTACATTGCTTATTATGTTCTAAACTGCCCTGTGGCCTTTTGGGAAAGGGCGGCACAAACATTTCTCAATTAACTAAGTAGTTGAGACCATCCCCTTTTGAGTCAGGTGGCATCCTCTTCCCATTGGCAAAGCTCTGTCTATGTAGCTCTGCCTCTAGATGGCACAGGGTGGCAGGAACTACCTGTGGGCATTGGCTTGCATATGAGCCTTACAGTGCCAAAGGCGTGGGCAGTTGGCAGTGCCAAGGGGCATGGCTTCTCAGAACTCTTAAGTGCAGCAGCAGGGCACCCATGAGCAGTGATTCAAAATCTGTGAGCTTGCCTTTGCCAAATTTCTGAGGACCCCTGCCCCCTTCAACAAGCCAAACATAGCCAACCATAGGAGCCCATCAAGGGCTTGATGAAATCTCAGGCTTTTGCTGCTTGCCTGGGACAGCACAAAGAAGAGGTCAAGAAACCTAGAAAGCCACAGCATGTGGTTTGCAGTTGTGCTCAGCCAGAAGCTGTGCAAGACTTACCAAGGTGAACCCATTTAGAACAGGCACATTTGTACTTTTTTAATGTCTGTAGAAAACGGCTGCCTGTTAAGGTGGTCCTGTGTCCTAACTTACCGAGGAGATCCTCTCTTTGAAGGGTTATCAGAGGACAGTCCTCTATTTGAAGGAACATAGGAAGGATTTGCTGAGTAATTTTATTAACCAGCAGATAAGGAGCAAAGTGGCATTCTCACCAAACTAGCTAAGTTAATAGTTCAAGTTGACTCAAATACAGTGCTTGTTGTTGTTTAGTCGTTTAGTCGTGTCCGACTCTTTGTGACCCCCTGGACCAGAGCACGCCAGGCACTCCTGTCTTCCACTGCCTCCTGCAGTTTGGTCAAACTCATGCTGGTAGCTTCGAGAACACTATTCAACCATCTCGTCCTCTGCCGTCCCCTTCTCCTTGTGCCCTCCATCTTTCCCAACATCAGGGTCTTTTCCAGGGAGTCTTCTCTTCTCATGAGGTGGCCAAAGTATTGGAAATACAGTGGTACCTCGGGTTAAGTATGTAATTCATTCCAGAGGTCCGTACTTAACCTGAAACTGTTATTAACCTGAAGCACCACTTTAGCTAATGGGGCCTCCTGCTGCTGCCGCACCGCCGGAGCACGATTTCTGTTCTCATCCTGAAGCAAAGTTCTTAACCTGAAGCACTATTTCTGGGTTAGCAGAGTCTGTAACCTGAAGTGTATGTAACCTGAAGCATATGTAACCCGAGGTACCACTGTACAACAGCACGGACAACAAAACATTGGTGAAACAATTGACAATCAAGCCTTTTGCCCACAAGCTGTTTCTCCAAAATGTATAGTTAAAAAGAGGGCTACCAGAAGAACTTCTAAGTGTGTAGATGCAGAGCTGCGATCTCAACCCCCAATTGGAATATGATATGGGGAGGGACAATCATGATGGTGTGACTACGAATTCCTGGCTGTGTTATCAGAAATTAGCTCCAAATGAAATAGGTAGTCCTCTCCCGAGAATCAAAAAGTATACTAACACCATTAAATGGGTTCCCACTGATAAGAGGAATGGAAGCAATTTTAAAAGATGAAATTGAGTACCTGGACAAAGTGGAAGCTGCCTTACCTGGTCAATCTTGCACCAAGTTTATACACTGGCTGGCAGTGGCTTTATAGGGTTTCAAACTGGGACAATCCCACCCATAACTGGAGATGCTGTAGATTGACCCTGGGACCATCTATATTCAAAGCGGACGCCCTGCCATTGAGCTACAGTCTTCACCAGAGCTACTCTATCCAAAGAGCTATTGCATCTAGGGCTGGGCGATACCTGTTTTTCAACATTGTGATACATCCCCAGCTAAACATTGTGATAAACCAATATATCACAATGTCTGAAATAAGGACAGAGCTATGTAGAGGCATTGGCTGGCTTCACGGTTTTTCCTGCATGGTGATTTTGGCCGGCGCCTGCTCTTGTGATTTGCTGTCTACTTTGAGAGCTGACTCAGCAGAGTTAACAGGGGTTGCAGGAATCGAGAGAAACTTTGGCAGGCTTCACCGTTTTTCCTACAGTGTAATTTTTGCATAGCACACACACACACACCATGATTTGCCAGGTCAAAAATTATGAAACCGATATCACGATACGGACTTCAAACCGGATTTGGATGATATACTGAAATATCGCCCAGCCCTAGTCCCATCCAAGTCTACAGTAAGAAAGAAGGACCCTAAGAATTGAGGCCACTAGCATTTAACCCATTGGGAGTGGCCGCTGGGACCACATAACACCGGTTCTGAGAGATCTGCATTGGCTCCCAGTACATTTCCAAGCACAATTCAAAGTGTTGCTGCTGACCTTTAAAGCCCTAAACGGCCTCGGTCCTGTATACCTGAAGGAGCGTCTCTACCCCCATCATTCAGCCAAGATCCAGCGCCGAGGGCCTTCTGGTGGTTCCCTCATTGCGAGAAGTGAGGTTACAGGGAACCAGACAGAGGGCCTTCTCGGTAGTGGCGCCCGCCCTGTGGAACACCCTCCCTTCAGATGTGAAGGAAATAAGAAGTTATCTTATCTTTAAAAGACATCTGAAGACAGCCCTGTTCAGGGAAATTTTCAATATTTAATGCTGTATTGTTTTTAACACTTGATTGGGAGCTGCCCAGAGTGACTGGGGAAACTCAGCCAGATGGATGGGGTATAAATAATAAATTATTATTATATTATTATATGAATAGAGACTGAGCAGCCTCACGGGTCATCTTGCCACAGACTTCCCCACTTTGTCCTGTATTTCTAGTGAAATTGTAGTCAATGTTTCTAAGGCTGCATATAACTGGCATGTGCCAAACCGTTGTCCTCCTTCCCCCGTGTTTCCTCTTTCTTAACGATGCACAAATTGCCAACCTCCTGCCTGTGGCACTTTCATTATGCAGATCAATGGCCGTCTGCCCGTGAAAGTGCACCTTTAGAAAGTGGTGGAAAAGATTAAATAACCTGTAGCAATAACTCAGAGAAAGGCTATTTCACCATGGAGGGAGCCGTTCTGAATCCTAAACGCACTATGCTAGTACTTCAAAGGCAACAGGAACTCAGGCGTGCTGAAAGCTTCATTCTGGACCCGCCCATAACTGTGTCAACTACCAGACAAGGTAAGGAATCACCCATGTAGAATGCCACAATGAGCTCTTTTGGCTATTCACAGATTCATAGAATTGTAGAGCTGGAAGGGACGTAGGGTCAAATAGGTCAACTCCTGCAATGCAGGTATCTCAGCTAAAGCATCCACTACAGATGGCCATCCAACCTCTGCTTAAAAACCTCCAAGGAAGGACAGCCCACAACCTCCCAAGGTTGTCCATTCCACAGCTCTTACCCATCAGAAAGTTCTTCCTGATGTTAGTCAGAACTTGTAACTTGAAGCCATTATCTCAAGTCCTACACTTCAGAGCAGGAGAAAACAAGCTTGTTCCCTTTTCATTCTGACAGCCCTTGAGATTTTTGAAGATGGCTATCGTATCTCCTCTCAGTCTCCTCTTTTCCAGGCTAAACATACCCAGCTCCTACAAATGCTCCTCAAAAGGCTTAATCTGCAGACCCTTGATCATCTTGGTCACCTTCCTCTACACACCTTCCAGCTTCTCAACATCCTTCTTAAATTGTGGTGCCCAGAAATGGACACAGTTTTCCAGGTGTGGTCTCACCAGGGCAGAATAGAGCGGTACCGTAACTTCCCTTTATCTGGACAATGTACTTTCTGAAACTACAGTCATACCTCGGGTTGAAGTAGCTTCGGGATAAGTATTTTCGGCTTGCGCACTGCGGCAACTCGGAAGTAACGGAGCACATTACTTCTGGGTTTCGCCACTCACGCATGCGCAGACGGTCAAAATGACGTCATGTGCATTCGTGGAAGCGGCAAATCATGACGCGCGGACGCGGGTTGCGTTCGCTTCAGGATGCGAACGGGACTCCAGAACGGATCTCGTTCGCATCCAGAGGTACCACTGTATTCAAAGACTTGCAGGCTCACTATCCATATGGATCCTTCCTTCCTTCCTTCCTTCCTTCCTTCCTTCCTTCCTTCCTTCCTTCCTTTTATCACGATGCCCAAAGAACATGGGATTCTGCTATTTATTTATTATTTGGAAATGGTATAGGCAGCTGCTTGCATGCTGCACGGGTGCTGAAGTAAGGGCATTGCGATGCTGTCGAATCTCAACCCTGGCAACTAGCCTTTCAAGCTATTTTACAACAGCTCAGAAGCAAGCCAAGTCAAACATGCAGAACTGACCTTTGCAAATTCCACAACAACAACAACCATGCTAGCCAGCTTTCAGCAGCGTATCACTTATTTACCATCTTCCACAAAGCATTTTTGATGATACATAACAGTGGGGATGCGAGCTCCTTCAAAACTCTTGGGTTTATACACAAATGGTTATGTAATGCTGCAGGCGCCAAGCCAGACGGCCTGGCAACAGCCCCATTTATCATTCGTTAGCAACAGGCGCATTAATCGGCTCCAATATCAGCGCCGTCCTCCGACATTGACAAAACCCCTGTTGATTCTGAAGGCACCACCAAAACATTTTATTAAATGAGATGAATTATGGGGAGGCCAGAGGTCACTCTCCTTCAGCTAAGGGAGCTCAATTATTTATGGATATCTCCGTCATTAAGATGTCTCTAGGTTGGCAGGCCCATTAGAGATTTCATTTCTTTAACGCACCGTGTAAAATGTAGGATCTTCACATGCGGGGATAGAGACACGAGCCCATGTTTTATGTATGTGGCAGGGAATGCTCAGCAAATGTCAATCTGGGATCACTGATGGTCGGCGCTGTGATGGAGCCCAGCACTGATTGGCTGAGCTGGGGCGGGACGGACAAAAGAACATAAGGAGAGCGTACTGGATCAGGCCAATGGCCCAACTAGACTGTAGAAGAATAGCCAATGCTCTCAAAGAGAGGCATGGATACTGTTTCTGGTGTATACAGTGATACCTTGGTTTTAGAACAGCTCAGTTTATGAACAACTTGGAAATAGAAAACTGCAAACCCAGAAGGAGGTGTTGCGGTTTGTGAACTTTGCCTTGGAAGCTGAACATGTTCCACCTGTGTGTTCCGTTTGTAAATTGAGTCCCCCGCTGCTAATCAGAGGCTTTCTGTTGAGTCTGTTGACTGTTGAGACCCGAGCACCCACGCAACACAGAGGTGACAATTGGAGCTTTTGTTTTTGCTATTAAAAAAATTGTGTTTTTGTTTGCGTGACTGCAGAAATGGATAAAAGCCCCCCATCCAAACAATGACTATCATCAGTGCATGTAAGAAAAAAATTAATTTTAATTTTTATCATCTACAATACTGTCTTATTTATTTTACAGTACAGTGGTACCTCGGGTTAATAATTTGTTCTGGAGGTCTGTTCTTAACCTGAAACTGTTCTTAACCTGAGGTACCACTTTAGCTAATGGGGCCTCCCGCTGCTGCCGCGTGATTTCTGTTCTCATCCTGAAGCAAAGTTCTTAACCCAAGGTACTATTTCTGGGTTAGCAGAATCTGTAACCTGAAGCATCTGTAACCTGAAGCGCCTGTAACCCGAGGTACCACTGCACAGTACATTGATTATTGTTTTCATTTTATGGATCAATGGTCTCATTAGATAGTAAAATTAATGTTAAATTGCTGTTTTAGGGGTTGGTTTTAAAAGTCTGGAATGGAGTAATCCGTTTTGCACTACTTTCTATGGGAAAGTGCGCCTTGGTTTTTGAACGCTTTGGTTTTGTTACTGACTTCCAGAACGGTTGAAGTTTGAGAACCAAGGTACCATTGTATCCCAAAAAGTATGTTTCTATTATGCTAGACTAAACTAGACTGGACTGGTTAAATGTTTCTTCATGCCACATTTGCCATCCTCTCCTCCCACCCCAAGGTGGCACACCCCATCCTCCGAGAACCACTGGGCTAGATGAACCAATGGTCTGACTTGACCCTTTTGCCCTAATAGCCCAGTCTTCACTGCTCATCTACTTGTTTGTTTTCTGCAAACATTTCTGTGGCCTGTGCAAAGTGGGCTATATACAGATACAGTGGTACCTCGGGTTAAGTACTTAATTCGTCCCGGAGGTCCGTTCTTAACCTGAAACTGTTCTTAACCTGAAGCACCACTTTAGCTAATGGGGCCTCCTGCTGCCGCCGCGCTGCCGGAGCACGATTTCTGTTCTCATCCTGAAGCAAAGTTCTTAACCCGAGGTACTATTTCTGGGTTAGCGGAGTCTGTAACCTGAAGCGTATGTAACCCGAGGTAACACTGTAATCTAAATCAGGGGTCAGCAACCTTTTTCAGCAGGGGGCCGGTCCACTGTCCCTCAGACATTGTGGGGGGCCAGACTATATTTTGGAGGGGAAAAATGAACGAATTCCTATGCCCCACAAATAACCCAGGGATGCATTTTAAATAAAAGCACACATTCTACTCATGTGAAAACACCAGACAGGCTCCACAAATAACCCAGAGATGCATTTTAAACAAAAGGACACATTCTACTCATGTAAAAACATGCTGATTCCTGGACCGTCCGTGGGCTGGATTGAGAAGGCGATTGGGCCGCATCCGGCCCCCGGGCCTTAGGTTGCCTACCCATGATCTAAATAAACTACCACCACCTCAGAATGAGAGTCCATCAATGTGCTGGCTCGTTTTTAAAGGGAAATGCATGCTTGGATCTTATCAAAGCTGGCGGAGAAACTGCCCACCTTTGTGTTGCCATTCCTTCTGCGTTTGTTTGTCAATTCGCATTCCCGCCCCCCACCCCCCTTCCCTGAGCGAGCGATTATCACGGACACCGTGTCATGTTGGCAAGCTCGCCTTCTACCTGCGTGGCAGCGGAGCGGCGGCAGATGGCGGGAGCTAAAGGGAAATCCCATAGATCCAAGGACTGACATCTCAACAAGGCTCGGAGGCCGCTGAGTCTCGGAGAGCCAGGCTGCTGCGCTAACTAGACTGACAGCATCAGGCCAAATAGGAGGCTCAGGGAATGGTCCTGGATGTGTTTTGCCTGCAGCCTCTTATCGGAAAGGTTTAAAGCTAGGAGGCAAAGGCACGATGCGGAGCGGTGACTTTGCATTCTCTTCCAAGGGAATAAGGCAGGAGGGGGGGAGCATCCCTCCACACCAGGGGTAAGCAACCTAAGGCCCAGGGGCTGGATGCGGCCCAATCGCCTTCTCAATCTGGCCCACGGATGGTCCGGAAATCAGCAAGTCTGTGGCTGCAAGGAGGCTGAAGATGGGAGACAGCCTATTTCTTTTTCTTAACTTTTACATCATACTTAGAATGATATACCGGTAATTGTAGAATTGCAATGCAGGAATCTTTAGCCCAACGTGGGGCTCGAACCCTCAACCCAAAGGTTAGGAGTCTGGTCAGGACCAACTGAGCTGTGGTGTCAATTCTTATACCAACTCCAGGTCGGGGATTTTGACACCCTTCCTAGAAATGAAAATGGTGTGTGTTTATCTACACACACACAAATCTAAATCACAGGAGGGGTCAATTATCTCCTAGGGATGGAAACTGCTTTGTCGTTTCACATCCTTGCATAAGATTGAGAAGCACATGATGAAACAGCTAATTGTCCAGGCAAAAAGTCTTGCAGGGGAAGAAGGCAGAGATGACAGAGGAGCTGAGGAACACGCCTCTTGCTTGACGGCAGCGAAATTCAGGATCCTCCTAATGAATGCACTATATCTGTACTTTCCAGAAACAATGGAAGGCGTCTGAAAGCTCTGTCAGGCTTCCCCACCTGGATAAATGGATCTTTACTGCAAATGTCTACTATGGTTTTAGACTTGGCCGGGAGAGAAGATGATTTATTGACAGCAACAAGTGCAAACCTAGTAAAGAGAAAACTACAACAAAGAATCAGAAATTTAAACTGGAAGGAGAAAAATACAGATACCCTGGCCCTGGAAGGAGAAAAATACAGATACTGGGAAGCCTACGAGGGATAATGAAAGTATTAAGTCATACAAATATTCCCTTTGCAAAAATAAAGATTCATAAGAATAAAGGCATTCTCTCCACTCGTGAGTTCCATTATTATTGAGAATAAAGGATCTATACAGGCTTAAATGAGCCGGACATTATCACATACTGGTTGGCACTGAGTGACCCTGTGCCTCAATATTTGCATAAGAAGTAAAATCATGCCATATATGGGGAAAACAGTCATTCACCGCCAAGCCCTTATATAGCAGCAATCGAAATAATTAAGATTAAAAGTCTTCCAGGATTTGGCAATACAGCATTTCTTAGTATAAATCATCTTGAGATGGTTGTTTAGAAGACCATTAATGAATTATTATTATTATTATTATTATTATTATTATTAGGTATGAAAAGGAGATGTGGGTGGCAGGAATTATACAATCTGCATATAATCCAGAAGCTGAGAATTGGGTTGGTTTTTATGCCTTGTTATAACAACAACACCGGCTTCCGGTCTGTTTCTGGTTATGCTTCGGCTTGGAGAAGATGTGGGAGAGGGCCTTCTCAGTGGTTGCTCCCTGACAGTGGCTGCTCCCAGACGTTGGAACTCCTTCCCTAGAGAAACCAGACTGGCTCTCTCCTTGCTGTCCTTTCTGGGGAAACTCAGCAAGATGGGTGGGGTATAAATAATATATTATTATTATTATTATTATTATTATTATTATTATTATTATTATGTTCCAACAGGCTTTGGGGAACTGTCTACTTTTAATGAGGGGTATTGTGCAGTGCTGTGGTTTTTTTTTTTTGGGGGGGGGGTAATTATCTGTATGTTCTTAAAATATCACACACACACACACACACACACACGACTCTTGAGAGTCCCGTGGACTGCAAGAAGATCAAACCTATCCATTCTGAAGGAAATCACCCCTGAGTGTTCACTGGAAGGACAGATCCTGAAGCTGAGGCTCCAATACTTTGGCCACCTCATGAGAAGAGAAGACTCCCTGGAAAAGACCCTGATGTTGGGAACGATGGAGGGCACAAGGAGAAGGGGACAACAGAGGACAAGATGGCTGGACAGTTTTCTCGAAGCTACCAGCATGAGTCCGACCAAGCTGCAGGAGGCAGTGGAAGACAGGAGTGCCTGGCGTGCTCTGGTCCATGGGGTCACGAAGAGTAGGACACGACTAAACGACTAAAGAACAAATAATACACACACACAAACACAGAGAGAGAGAGAGACTTCCTATCTGTAAGCCACCATCCTTGCCAGGGAAGGAGACGGGATATATTTAAATAAGGAAATGACGCCCCATTGGGTGACCTTGGGCCAGAACCCTGTATCTTAGCGTAACCTATCTGCAGGTTTTGTTGTGGGGATTAACTGAGGAGAGGGAAACCCTCGTATACCGCCATCTTGAACTCTTGGGAGGAAAAGAAAAGGGGAGAGATGCAGTAGTCTAATAAACAAACAAATTTTTTTGGAGTTGGACTAGACAAGCAATCCAGGCCCCCTTTGATCTGATGCTAGGCTCCCCAACAGGTAAGCTGAAAACACTTCTGTCTTGGCTATTGATAGAGCGCTCAGAGTCGCTGAAGCCCAGAGAGACTCTGATTACATTTGTATTCCTGATAGCCCGATCACTCTATTTCCTGTTAGAAATTCATTTCCCTGTCAAATAGGCAACTCTTGAACTTGCTGTGTGCAGAAAAGGAGAATGCTGAGAACGGCTTGCCTTCGACAGCCTTGAAGGTCAAGCGGGAGTTGTATTTCAACAGAGCTACACCTCTGGCATGTCTGACAGTGGGTGGGTGATGGCAGAGCAAAGGTGGGTGGGAGAGAGGAAGAAAAACCCCTAATATGGTGGGGAAAGGCTGAGCAGGGAGATCTCAGAAGCGTATTTGCTCAGTGTGGGTACTAAATAACCCTTTATGAAGGTGAGAGAGGGAGAGGAGGGGGCTCGGGTTGTGTGTGTGTGTGTCTTATTTCCCCTCTGAACTCGGTCCAGACAAAGAGCCTAATGTTATCACGGGGAGTGATGTAAGAAACAGGATCAGCCCATTCCACAACTGGCATGAAACTCTAGCAAGCAAGCTCTGCGTAGATGCGAGGCCAGAATTAAGGAGAGATCAGATAAATGACGGTTGTGAGTGGTGCAGAAAAATTGGGAGACAGGACCAAAGTGGCCTGGAGATCAGTGCAAATTCACAGAGAGAAAGGGAGGGAGGGAAGCTGGAGGAGATGGCGGCAGTGGCTCCCCACACAGTAGAGTTTGGGCAATTTAATACGGCATAAAGGCTTTTGGTGGATGGGTCAGGGGGGACTGGCCTCTCTCCGCAGCCTGGGAGCTTAATGATGCTTATTTAAAAGGCTTCTAATTGCTACTGTGGATGAAACAGGCCCTTACGCAGTGCTTTGATCTCCCAGCTCGGAGCGCCGAGAACAATAAAGCAGCGAGCGGTAACAGTTCAAGACTCGGAGGCAGAATCAGGCCAGGTATGAGCCCAGGGCACAGCAGTCAGTATCCTCATGCATCTCCATGCCTGATACAACTCCTGTTTGTTTGCCCAAACAGAAGGGACATTCCTCAGCCTGACCTCTGAAAACGCACCATTAATTTGATGGCATGAAAAGGTAAAGGGACCCCTGACCGTTAGGTCCCGTCGCAGACGACTCTGGGGTTGCGGCGCCGAGGGAGCCGGCGTGCAGCATGACTAAGTAATGTGGCCAGCATGACTAAGCCGCTTCTGGCGAACCAGAGCAGCGCACGGAAACACCGTTTACCTTCCCGCTGGAGTGGTACCTATTTATCTACTTGCACTTTGACGTGCTTTCGAAATGCTAGGTTGGCAGGAGCAGGGACCGAGCAACAGGAGCTCACCCCGTCGCGGGGATTCAAACTACCAATGTTCTGATCGGCAAGCCCTAGGCTCTGTCCCTATTTTCATTGGAGGATATGGAGTTATCCGACCCCCGAGCCATCTGAAGGCAATCCTGTATAGAGAAGTTCTTTTTTAATGCTCTCCAGATAGAAAACCCTGCCAGATAGTAGATTGCCTCTCTAACGTTGGACACATGGCCACTCTATTTATGTCTGCGTTGAGACTAGTGGAGCGAGAGCAACCTGTTTCAGTTCACATTTGTGTTCATGCTTTCCGAAATGCAACTGGCCTTCAAAATTCACGTTTATCCCCATTTTGCTATGGTACTTTTCCAAGCCCAAAAACGTATGCAAGAAAATGCATATTAGGGAAAATAAGATAGAGAAATGTGTCAGTTGAGGGAAAATTGTTTGCACAAAATGTTAGGAGCAAGGCATGCTGGTTAATTTTTGGGAAGGACTGTAAGAAATAAGAAATTGCAACCCAATGCAGAAACATGGTGAGTTTCTAAGAGGAGCAAAATGAGAAATGAAGTTAAACTGAAGTTGGCATATTCCTGGTTGTGACTTTCTATGTACATTGAATTTTGGGAGGTGGGGTGTTTGGAGAGGGGTTGGGGTTGGGGAGAGCACGCTACGCCAATTCAGGACGGCAAAGAACGCATATAAAATGATCTGTCCTGTGCCGAACACAAGCAGCCTGTGTAAGCCTCGTATCTGAAATCCATTGTTTCTTGCCTTTGGCGAGAAAATCTGTCACACAGTCTATCCAAGCAGCAGCACTCACAGTAATAAGTTATTAGGATTTCGATTTGCACAACCCACTCCTAAGGTCGGGGTCAATTGTTCGAAAGCCTGGCTGACCACTGTTTTTAATACGTTCTGTTTAACAAACCACATGGGACTCTGAGCTACATCTGGTGACGGCTTGCGCTGAGATGCGATGGATTGCCACCGTGGGGATGAATTGGGCTAACTAGGTTTAGTGGGGGAGGCCCTTTTTCACATTGACACGTTTCATTAATGCTGCCGTTTCGCTGATGAGTTATGGCGCCTCTGTCAGACATCTTTTTCCCCGCTCCACCTCCAAATAGTCACCGAGGGAGCAGACTTAGCAGCAGAAGAGAACTTTCTTAAGGTCAGCGAGGAAAACGTGAGGGAGGGAGAGGTCTGTTGGAAGCGTGTGTGCGCTGGGGATCAGAGTGAATTATATTAGCCAATATATAACTTCATGGGAAAACTAGCCGCAATGGTTATGTCCTTCTTCCCCTTTGAGAGGCAGAAACACTTCCGAAAAACCAGTTGCTTGGAATCAAAAATAGATCGAGTACTCAGGTCCTGCTTGCAAGGTCAATGTGAGAATAGGATGTTGGACCAGAAGGACCAGGGGCCTGATCCAGCACCCTCTCCTTATGTTCTTTACACCAGAATAAGCTAACATTTTCAGCTTAACTGCTTTCTCAATGTGTCTCTTGGAAGCTATGGTCTGCAAATGGACTCCATCAACCTCACCAGCCCGGTCAGGGATGTTGGAACATCTGACAACATCTGGAGGGTCAAAGGTCTTCCATTTCTACCTTTGAGTGAAAATGCATGTGAGAACAATGCAACATTTCTGCTCTGTGTGAGGTACACGGCGCAACGTCGATGCTAAACATGCATGTCGTCAAAACTCAGGCTGAACGTCAAATCCACACAACCAATCACTTTGTCAGCTGCAGAAACCAGGACCCAAATTTCCTCTTTTTGGGGGGGAGGGTCCCCCTCTCGCAAAATAAACCTTTGCACGGAGTGGGAATTAAAAGGTTAGGAAGGTGCAAGAGTGAACACACGCAGAAATGTTCATGGTGGTTCTGCCAGCCACATGAATCGCATTCATCTCACGAGGCTCAGAGCCAGCAGCTGATCAGACCCAAACACCATTGCTACATAGCTTATACGCTCTCTGCCTGTCAGTGGTTGTTTTAATTAACACCAGTGAATGATATTTGGAAACACAAAACAAATCTAAAGTGACTGCCCTGGCTGGGAATAACTTGTTTCGGTCAAAGATTAAAAACCATGGACTGGTAATAACTGCGACAATCGTTACAGAAGGCAGAACTTAATGCTGGTTGGAATATGGTTACGGGCTCATCCATCTGACACAGAAACCTCCTAATTGTTGTGTGGCCCCATTATCCGGGTGAGTGCAGAAGGAGTTCAAAACTCACAAAGGCCTGAATGGTACCCAGTTCTTGCCCTGGGTCATTGATCAATAAATATAGAACATGCAAGCACACCAGTGAGCCAGGGTGGACGTTATTGGAGCAATTTTTCGCTCTCCAGTAGGTGGATGACATGTCGCCCGAATCAGTAATACCCATGAAGGTGATGAATGGGGGATTTAAGCAGGCAGACACCCCCACCGCCCGCTGGAGTGATACTCACTGAGCTTGATCGTCATACGTTTGATTCCCAAGCTCTCTGGCTGAAATAGCAAAATGGCTGTTATTTTAAAATAGAGTCCAGAAAGGAGAAGATTTTTTAAAAATGGAAAGTCTTCCAGCTTTGGAGAGACAACGCATTTTAAAAAAAGACAGCAGGGCTCTTTCTCATAGTAGTGACCTCACACATTTATTTCTGTAATGCCACTGCATAATAAAAATACAACCAGATACGTGCCGAAATAATTGTGCTCCTTCTGACTATATAATAATGCCTGACATTTCTGTACTCTGCACATGGGACTCCAAACCCTGAAATGGACTTCATAATCAACCAACAAAGGTATTATTATTATTATTATTATTACTGTTAGTCTTCCCGCCTTTTCTCCAGAACTGGGACCCAAGGCCGCTTGCAAAAATTAAAGCAACATGGATAAAACAAAGAAAGCTTAAACAATTGGAAAAGATAATAGCTTAACAGTTATTCAACTATAACAGAATCGTAGAGATGGGGGGACCCCGGGGCGAGACTGAAGCAACTATATATTCAGAGAAAGTACTGTATATATGGAGATATAGAGCAGGCATAGGCAAACTCGGCCCTCCAGATGTTTTGGGACTACAACTCCCATCATCCCTAGCTAACAGGACCAGGGGTCAGGGATGATGGGAGTTGTAGTCCCAAAACATCTGGAGGGCCGAGTTTGCCTATGCCTGATATAGAGTTATTAAATGGGAAGGGGAAAGAAAGAAAAACAAAACCCCTATACAAAAACAAAAAATCCCAAGCCCACACTAATGAGAAATTAATGTCGGCACTACTACATATCAATATTAAAGCGGATTAAAAGATTACTAGATAAAAAGAGCAAACGGAGTGTTCAGCATCATAGGTTCTAATAGCATTACATTCCCATTTCCTGCCAACTGGTTTTTAGTTAATTGCCATTATTTTTTTTTAAAGGCACTAAATAGCAGAGGTAATGAGATTCCTGAGTTATTGGCCTATGCGCTTTAGACTTGATACTGCCTCGTTCGGGAATTGGGTGATTTGGTGACTCATGGTGGATTTAGGCTAGCTAGCTTGGGTGTTCATGAGAGAGAGTGGGCAAGCCTTTCTCCCTTTCCTCTAGGATCAATCATGATTTCCTTTAGCTAGCTTCACCCTGGTGGATCAGACCAAAGGCGCATCTAGTCCTGCGTCCTGTGGCCAACCAAATACCTACAGGCAGCCCACAAGACAGGACATGATCATAACAACTCTGCTCACTTGTGATTCCCAAAGACTGGAGGCAGTAAAAGGTAAAGGTAAAGGGACCCCTGACCATTAGGTCCAGTCATGACCGACTCTGGGGTTGCAGTGCTCATCTCGCTTTATTGGCCAAGGGAGCCGGCATACAGCTTCCGGGTCATGTGGCCAGCATGACTAAGCCACTTCTGGTGAACCAGAGCAGCACATGGAAACGTCATTTACCTTCCCGCCGGAGTGGTACCTATTTATCTACTTGCACTTTGGCGTGCTTTCGAACTGCTAGGTTGGCAGGAGCTGGGACTGAGCAGCAGGAGCTCACCCCGTCGCAGGGATTTGAACCGCCATCCTTCTGATCAGCAAGTCCTAGGCTCTGTGGTTTAACCCACAGCGCCACCCGCGTCCCAAGACTGGAGGCAGAACATAGCCTTATTCTCCATCAGTGTGCCTAAGCTTTATTTGGTGGCTATCACTGCAACTTGGGCCATCACATTCCTTTGAGCTATGCACCATGTTGTGTGAAGAAGCGCCCCAAATTTTCCAAGATTCAGCTTCTTCAGATGACCTCTGCTTCCAGTATGATGAGAGGAGGAGGGAAACCTCTTCCCAGAAATCCCCTTTCTGCTACCAGCCAGCTACCCTCTTTCCACCTCCTCTCAGGTGGACTTCTTGGTCCAGAGACAATGCAGGATGAAAAAGAGACTTGATGGTGGCAGGGCTCCTCGAGGCAATCAAAGCCCGTTCTGCAACTGACACAGACTCCAGACTGACACTGCCTCAGCTTCTCCACCCAAACCGTAGTCCCAATCCTGCGATGAATTGCAATTCATTTCCTCCTGTGCTCGGCTGACCAGATTTGACATTGACACCTCTGGCTGCAAAGCGAATTTCAAGGCCCTTTTAGTCATTCCCTCCTTCTCTTGGGCAGCTGTTCTTTAAAAAAATAAACCAATCAGGGGAAATTTCAGCCCCGTATTACCCTATGGAACAAGCAGTCCAAACACTCCTGTCACAATTGCCTTGAGATGCCATCAAGGAGCCCCGCTGTCATCAAGTCTCTTTTTCCCAAACCAGGTACCTCTCCAAGCCCCATAATGATTTTTGCTGCTGTTGGAATCCTCGCCAATTTGTCAACATCTCTCAGCAACACCCAAGAGCTGCACCACCACTCCAGCATAGCAGAGGGGCGGGGGGAAATATCACCTCCCTATGGATGGAGAAAGCCTGTTTTCTTATGCGCTCATATCGCCTCAGATCACATTTGCCCTTTTTTGTCATCTTAGAACATTTTAAGCTTATATATATTATATGTGCTGTCTGCCAAACCCCCAAGGTCTCTTTTGCCATTACTCCATTCCAGGTTGCCTTGTCTAGCTGAATATCTGTGCTTTAGATTATTTTCTTTTAGATTTATTAGCTTGGTGTTTTTTTCCCCCCTTGGCTGAATCTCACATCACAATTCCCTTCCTCTATCTGTGACATCTCCCCTTAAATCTTTTATACCACATCTTTCAAGGATTTTACTGAGACTGCAAGGATGCTCGCTGGAGCTTTGTGTAAACGTGAAAAAATAACAACAATAACAGTAACAACAACAACACTTTTTAGTCTGTTCAATGGACTTGGTTGTATGATTTTAATCATGATTTTGATTACATGATTTTAAAAAAAATATTGCGGTGTGTGTGTGTCTTTGGATATTTTATAAATGGCGGGATATAATTTTGATGATGTTGAAGCTTTTGGAGCCAAGGAGGCTGTGATTTGTTAATGCTAGTTTGTATGGTATCCATTATGCTATCTTCTATTATTTTAGTTAACATTGCATCTACTCAGTATTGATCTTGTAGGAAGCAATCCTTCACAAGAGGAGTCAGATTAGGATCCAGCAGATCTGAAGCTAAGCTGGGCATCTGCAGTGCAGCCAGGTTACACTGGTGTAACTCCCCATACTCAGTTCAACCAGAGCTACACCGGCATATTTTCCAGGACACAGCTGGTTGAGTCAAACCCAGTCAATCTTAAGATGCCGCAGGCCTTGAAAAAGTGTTGTGATGGGGGCATGGCAGCTGTGGAACCAGAGGGAGGAACTTAAGCTGGATCCTAACTCACTCAGTTCAGTAGTATATAGAGTATATAGTGTGGGTTCAGGACCATGGATAGCACTCCTGCCCATCCATCCAAGTTGTCTCAACAAGGTCTTACAGGGTTAGGTGGTCATTGGCCAGAGTCCCTCCAAGCCCAAACCAGAGTGCTGCCCCCTGGCTAGTTAAAGGGCCAGCGCCTTCTTCTCTAGCCATTGCTTTCTTTGGGGGTAAGGGGGCTTACAGCTGTGGGGGTCTCTCATTAGGGCTCTATATACCAAGTCAGAACATTGGCCCCTCTAGCTCTGTATTAAGAGCTAGAGGTCTGTATAGTTAAAGCTATGGTTTTCCCAGTAGTGATGTAGGGAAGTGAGAGCTGGACCATAAAGAAGGCTGATGGCTGAAGAATTGATACTTTTGAATTATGGTGCGGGAGCAGACTCTCGAGAGTCCCATGGGCTGCAAGAAGATCCAACCTATCCATTTTGAAGGGAATCAGCCCTGAGTGCTCACTGGAAGGACAGATCCTGAAGCTGAGGCTCCAATACTTTGGCCACCTCCTGAGAAGAGAAGACTCCCCGGAAAAGACCCTGATGTTGGGAAAGATGGAGGGCACAAGGAGAAGGGGATGACAGAGGACGAGATGGTTGGACAGTGTTCTCGAAGCTACCAGCATGAGTTTGACCAAACTGTGGGAGGCAGCGGAAGACAGGAGTGCCTGGTGTGCTCTGGTCCATGGGGTCATGAAGAGTCGGACACAACTAAACGACTAAACAACAACAACAAACAACAACAGCTCTGTTTTAGTATATGTGCTGCCGAAGCGAGCACCAAACAACAACAGCTCTGTACTGTCCACATTGACTGGCATTAGCTCTTCACCTTTTCGGAAAGGGGTCTAGCCCTTCCCAACCTGGAGACGCCACCCTTCTGCACATAAAGGAGATGCGTTACCACTAAGCTATTGTCAGGGACTGGCTAGGTGAGAAGGAATGGGAGGAGGCTACAGCTTGGGAACCCCCCAGAGACACCCCACAGGAGGAAGGCTCCGAGCCAGGAGAATGGTGGTGGGATACAGAAGACAGGCCAGAGGAAGAAAGGGGGGCAGATGGGTTGGAGGCTGAGCAAGCAGCAGGTTTGAGTGAGAGTGAAGCAGCTGAGGAGGAGGCTGAGGTTGCAACAGATCCACAGCAGCCTTCAAGTTCCACTGCTTTCCTTTCCCCTCCTCCCCTGTCTCCAAGAACGAGGAGGGTATTACATGTAGCAGAACAAAAGGCATAGAGAGCCCCACCCCCACCCCTTTCAGAGGAAGTAGGAGGCTCAGATCCTCAGTTCTGGCAACTGCTTCATCGGGCTAGTCCTGCCTGTGAAGTTCTCTGTCTGTATTTTGTCTTTGAATAAAGAAACAATTTTACTGCTCGTCTCGGAGTCTTGGTGCTGACCCACAGCTGAACCAGCCCTGATAGCTATGGAGCTTCGTCGAAAAGTATCATGCTCCATTCTAGGTGTGCCACAACGCTTCCCTGCCCATGCCACTTGTGGAATGAATGCCTTCTCTGCCTGTGTGCGGAAGTGTGAGTTAAAATCCCATGGCGAGCCTAACCCAGTGTCAGGGACTGGATTGAAGGGGAAGGCTGGGAATCACCCCCCTCCTCCTCCTCCTTTGCTTCCCTTGGAGGAGAAAAGGGATTGGGGGGGGGTCAGTCAATCCTTCTCCAGTAGTTTCAAGAGAAGAGAGAGACAGGATTGAATTGCAGCAGAATGCAGAGCTGCCAAGTTATGAGGCGTTAGGAGAAGGAGTGGGAGAATTGCCAGCAGAGACGTCCTTGGAATGCATAGAAGTGCCGCTATCCCTGCGTACGCGACACTCTCTTAGAATTCAAGAGCAAAGGGCTCAAAGACATTTGACTCCTGAAGCCACCTGTAGGGCCACAGGCTGTGTCACGGTCCGGTTCACGGGCGATCGAAGTCCAGGCAGGGGATGTCAGGACCGGGGGCAAGATGGCGGGGTGGAAGCAGGAATGGGGGTCCAGAAGTCAGGAAGCCAAGAGTCCGAGGGTCAGGAAGCAAGGAGTCATGAAGCCGAGGTTTAAGGATGAGGAAGCAAGGAGCCAAACACAGCAAGGCAGGAAGCATGTTGCTTTGGCAAAGAGCCAAAGGGAAATGCTGACCTTATATCCCTTCCCAGCTCTTGCCACCAGGTGCAGTGAGTTACCAATCGGCCTCACCTGTGTGGCCACGCCTTGCCTCTCCAGAACAAACTTAGGAAGGCCCTGGTCCTGCAAAGTCCTATTGGTCACAGGGCCTGGCTCCTGCATGCACACCTGACAGGCTGTTGCTGGGGAAAGAAGGGGTGGAACTCAGAGTGAGCAATGTCACTATGGAGCTAAGGACTGGATTCTTTGTCTTGCACCACGAGAACTGAATAAAACCATAAATACAAACTTTCTTGCTTCTGCCTTGATCCTTGATGCTGCCAGGGGAGGATATAACCCCCCCCCCACCACCCAAGCCTGACACCCAGATGACTTGCCCTAGAAAAGTATGCAAAACTGTAACTGTGCACACAGGAAAAATAAATACATGTGGAAAGGTTTGGCATCAGCACTTGGCACCCTTGGGCAGCTGACAGGACTCCAACACCCTGATAAGGCTGGTGCCTGCTCTAGTCCCTAATCTCCATTCCCCCCCCCCAGACCAGCACTGAGCACTGCCAGATGGCTACATCCATCCACCACTCTGATTTTCCACAATGTCGCCCACCTATTATCACTCTGGACATGGTGGTAAATTAAAAGAATGTCTAGATCCGACTCCACAATGTTGCTTGGAACCCTGCCACCATAGCCCCAGGTAATCCCACCTCGGTGCACTGGGAGCCATGGGAGGGCACTGTTGCTCAGGACTCTTTCAAAGCGGGTGCCAGCCCTGTCTTTTGAAAACCAATGCATCCTTCAGGCATTGACTTGCCGCCTCCAATTGCAGATGTTACAAGAATCTTGCGTACATTCAAGGAACACAGTTTTGGCAGCTCATGCTAAGTTTCTAATATAAAACTCGGTCCCGACTAACTCTCCCAGACATCTTTTTGAAGCGCGATACTCTCTGACATTCAGGACATCTTTGATGAGCCCATGTTTAATTGCCATTGTTCTGCTGGGGTAATAAATGCATGTCATGAATATTGGGCCTTTAACTTCCTCACTAGATTGTGCCAAGGAATTAATTTTCCCATTTCCAAAACCAGGAGCTACCCTGAGGCAATGGGCGAGGGTGGGGAATAAATTTAAATAACTAAATAAAATTAAAAGAGTAAGCATCGATTCATGAAAACAAGCCGATTCGTGAGCACGGAGCGATATCTGCGGGTCCCCTCCCTCGACGATCATACTCTTTGCTTTCAAATTGCATCTCAGCGTTGTCGTAAACACCAATTCACGAAAATGAAATAATTCCCGAGAAGATAAATAAAAAGATGACAGTTGCATAAACATATGTGCGGGCACCCTCACCCCCTTCAAATGCATATATTTTTTTAACAAGACTGAGCTGTGTAGTGTGTTATGCACTCTGAAGACTGTAAGAGCCCTGGCTGGTTGCTGGTTTTTAACATAATTCGTATTTTGAACTGAGCAAAGGTGAAGAGTTTTGCTCTGCCTGCTGAACCACTCTCACCTGACTCAAGATACAGAGCAAAGGGCTCTTTCGCCCTCTGCTCTCCAGAAGAGGCTTTGCTCCAGTTCCACTTGTACACCCTTGTGCAAATTAACTGAAATAAAGCTTGTTTTCTATGCCACATCGATCAGTCTGTCAAGCACCCACAAAAGAAGGTGTTTTGGGGGTGCTTCAGTTATTATGGTGTCGGAAGCCTGCAGCCAATAGAAGGAATGATGCGCTCGCCACAATATATTGAGGTTCCACGAAAGAGAGTTATTCCAGAACTGGAAAAGAGGTATCCAGACGGTACTGGGATATAGCACAGGACCCAGCCTCCTGTCACACATTGAAAGTGGTGAAGAAATTCATGACGGAGCAGCAAATACAGGTATTTGATTGGCCAGGGAATTCCCCAGACGTAAATCCCATTGAGAATTTGTGGGCTATATGCAAAAGTTGCCTCCGTGCTGTAGACTGTACGACTATGGAGAAGCTCATTCAGGCGCTGATTCAAGTGTGGTGCAGGGATCTGAAAATCAACAGTGACTGATCAAAACTAGTAGACTCCATGCCAAACCGTGTTCAAATGCTGCTTAAAAATAGCAGAGATCATATCCGTTACTAATGTATGTATATGTGAGTTTTGTACATGTATATGTGAGTTTTGTACGAAAAACTACTGTACTAAATTCACGGTTTGTTTCAATTAATTTGCACAAGGGTGTATTATTCAGCGCAACCACTCTGCATAAAGCAGGCTGGGGAATCTCTCATCCGTAGGCCATTCTCCCCAAACCACACCCACCTACCACATCCAACGTCATGCGTGACAGCTGAGATCAGGCAGGTAAAGACATGGCCACCATCCCTTGGAAGTCCATTTCCAAGGAGTTTGTACTGAAACTGGACTTCAGTTGCTTGCACTGCGACCGCACAGGGACTGCGCAGAGTGTTGCTTCTCAGCCCCCATTAGCTGACGGGCACCAAAACACATCGTCCTTGAAATCCATTTGCAAGTCGTTTCAACAAAATATGCTCGCAAAAAAAGGACCTGAAAGGCAGTGTCTCTCAGTGCTAAGTCAGCTGATTCCCCTTCCCTATGACCTGTCATCATGGACAAAGGCTTAAGCTATGCGCAGAGGGCTCTTAAACTCATACATCCCTTCCTTCTGTATGTGGAGGCAGCAGGCCAATAAATATCAGTTATTGGAGAGCAACACATGTGTGTGTGTGTGTGTGTGTGTGTGTGTGTGTAAACAATGGCTGCCCTCAGTCTAGGTTTGTGGATTTCCTGAAAGCCGTTGGCTTGGCATTGCTAGAAAGAGGGTGGATTATACCTAACACAGTCCTTCTTACACTCTCCTGTGTGAATAGCAGCAGAATTATTCTTATTCTTATTAGCAGCAGCAGCGGCAGCAGCAGCAGAAGAAGTAGTAGTTCTTTCATGATAAGGTGTGTTATTTTAGGGGGTGAAACTTAATTACTGCAAATTTCTTCACTGAGGGGTCTGAAAAACATGGTTTTAGGTGGGAGGGTTTCAAATCTGCTATTATTTTTGTGAATGGACAACATTTATCTTGGTAAGTCTACGTTTGATGAAGAAGCACATAAATTAGTTTTGGGAAACCAAAACAATTTAAGTGTCCTTTTGGAAAATGTCAGATAATGCTAACAACAACAACAACAACAACAACAACAAACAAACAAACAAACCTGAAAGTACCTGGCAATCATTTTTAATGATTTCTACGCAGTTTTACACACATTCTGCTTACCAAGCAAAACTAAATTATATTAATCTAACCAAGTATCTTTTGAATTCCCAAGTCATGTTGCAACTTTCAGCACCCCTCATTTTTGGAATCTGAAAGTTGAAAAATCCAACATGCCCTAATCGCCTTTCGAAACGTGCTTGTCAAGGGCATTCCTATGTCAGCTTGGTGACCCTCCAGCTGTGCTGGGTGGAGGCTGATGGCAGCTGTGGTCCAAAATGCCTGGCGGTGAAGGTTCATGAATGTGGAATTCTGCTGTTCACATCTAGGGTGGGCGGAATGGTGTAAAGAACCCTCATCTTGCATGGGAGGAGGTGGTGAAGGTTGCATAATAAGGGATGAATCCTTGAGGCTACAACCTGGATGCATATGAGACGCTTCCAGTGGGCCAAATTCAGCATTCAGGCCAGGGCCGGATTTAGGTTTGATGAGGCCCTAAGCTACTGAAGGTAATGGGGCCCTTTATATGTCCAGCTGTCCTTTGTCAACAACAAATAGTCACTGTTTTTATTTGTGTTGAATATATGCTATATGGTAATTTATGGAACAAATAAGTATCTAAAGCCATTTGCACATGCAGAATGTAGACACCCTATATATAGAAAGGAGCAAACCAGTGATATTTTAGAGAGCAGGCTAGCATTTGGGGGCCCATTACTTACATCCTAGGAGCCTACACAACACAAAACACTGTTGCTGTCTGTAGCTTTTATTCTCTGTGTTTTTTATCTTATGTTTTGGAAATGTACATTTTTTCTTTCCTTTCTTTCCTTGGGATCCCCAAAAGAGTTGGGTCCTAAGCTATAGCTTGTTTAAGGTAAAGGTAAAGGGACCCCTGACCATAAGGTCCAGTCGTGGCCGACTCTGGGGTTGCATCTCGCTTTATAGGCCGAGGGAGCCAGCGTACAGCTTCCGGGTCATGTGGCCAGATTGACTAAGCCGCTTCTGGCAAAACCAGAGCAGCACACGGAAACTCTGTTTACCTTCCCACCGGAGCAGTACCTATTTATCTACTTGCACTTTGATATGCTTTCAAACTGCTAGGTTGGCAGGAGCAGGGACCGAGCAATGGGAGCTCACCCTGTCACGGGGATTTGAACCGCCGACCTTCTGATCAGTAAGTTCTAGGCTCTGTGGTTTAATCCACAGCACCATCCGCGTCCCCTAATAGCTTGTTTAGCTTATATGTAAATCCGGCACTGATTGAGGCCTATGGTCAACTTTCCAACTACATCCTCCAAAAGAGAGCACTTTCTTAAAACAAAAACATTGCCCGTAAGTATCACAATTGCATCCATCAAGGAGAGGACATGAGGATGAGCGGCAACATAATTGCAATGGTCAGCAGATCTGAGAAATGTTCAACTTCATAAAATTACCTTGATTGTTTAGAAGGTTGGAGGTGACTTTCCTCTTAACAAGTTATGCTTCTCCGATGGGGATGTCATAGGCATGGGGCGGGGGTTGGAGGCTTGTTAAACAAGCCAGATTTTCAAGGACCCGTTTCTTGTATAATACCCTCCATTAAGTTTACTGATTCGAGCAAACTCACTTTATGTTTCGTTACAGAGGAAACTATCGGTTTTATGTTTGCTTAACAAAAGGGAACTTCTCATAACGACCCGTAATTGAAAATGCGCCATCCCTTCTTAACCCCTTGACATAGTTTTATGGGTATTCTACTTTTAAAACTCAACTTTTAAAAGTAGGAATTACTTTCATCCATCCCCCAGCCTCTCCTCCTCCAGAACGATTAAACGGTTTGGAAAACGGCTTTCTGATCCAGTGGGCCTAGAATAAAGGCACCATAATAGAAATCATGACTTAACTTTTTAAACATATACAGTGGTACCTCCACTTGCGCTCACCTCCAGTTACATATCCTTTGGGATACGTACGCAGCAAACCCAGAAGTATTTTTCTGGGTTTCGACGCGCGCGCATGCGCAGAAGTGGCACCTCCAGTTGTGGAAACCTCAGGATCCGACCAGAGTTCTGGAATGGATCCTGTCCACAACCGGAGGTACAACTGTGTGTTCGCATGTGTGTATGTATATGTGTGTGTGTGTGTGTGTGTGTATACAGTGGTACCTCGGGTTAAGTACTTAATTCGTTCCGGAGGTCCGTTCTTAACCTGAAACTGTTCTTAACCTGAAGACCACTTTAGCTAATGGGGCCTCCTGCTGCCGCCGCGCCGTCAGAACACAATTACTGTTCTCCTCCTGAAGCAAAGTTCTTAACCCAAGGTACTATTTCTGGGTTAGCAGAGTCTGTAACCTTTGCTTGGAGCTGGCTCATTCCTGACAACATGTTGGGGAGGGGTGGAGCCAGAAGCAAAAGTAGGCAGGGCAATGGCTGTGGGTCTCACATTTCTACAATAAGGTAGTTTCTACACACATGGGCACCCTTCTCTCTGTGCTCTGTCCATGCAAGCCAGAGGCGCTATCTGAGTTTCATGACATAGTCAACATATTATGTTGTGAGCTGCCCTGTGATTTTTGAATGAAGGGTGGCATACAAATTTAATAAATTTAATAAATAATAGGAAAAGTAGATCAAACCTATCCATTCTGAAGGGAATCAGCCCTGAGTGCTCACAGATCCTGAAGCTGAGGCTCCAATGCTTTGGCCACCTCATGAGAAGAGAAGACTCCCTGGAAAAGACTCTGATGTTGGGAAAGATGGAGGCACAAGGAGAAGGGGACGACAGAGGACGAGATGGTTGGACAATGTTCTCGAAGCTAGAAACATGAGTTTGACCAAACTGCAGGAGGCCTGGCGTGTTCTGGTCCATGGGGTCATGAAGAGTCAGACACGACTAAACAATTAAACAACAACAATAATATTTTAGCCAGGCATAATCAGCCAAGGAGAGCTGGTGAAGGATGTGGCTGAGGAATCAGAATTGGAAGGGATTCTGGGGGTCATCTCGTCCAACCCCCTGCAAGTGAGGGTGCAGTCTGTGGAAAGTCCCGAGGGCCTGATAAAGGAGCCCGGGGGCCACATTTGGTTCCTGAGCACAAGCTTATCATCCTTCACTCCTCTTTCTGTCTCTTTATGCTTCCCTCTTTTTCTTCCTTGCCATTCACATGAAATCCTCCAAGGCTTCCTCTTTGTCAGAGGAAGGAAGCTTGTAACAAACAACAACACTGAAGAACAGATTTCAACACAGCCCTGCTTGTGACACAGTTCGCAGCTTGAAAAACATACCAGCTGAAAAAAATGTGTGTTTTGTGATGCAACGTCTTTAGAAATGCATATTTTAGGGAGCAAATATGTTCAAGATACAAATTTAAATATGCATTTTCATACGTGTGTGTGTGTGTGAGAGAGAGATTACTGTGGAAACAAAACAGAACAGGCAAGCAAGACAGATCAGAAAAAGACAGATGCATCCCTTGGCGGTGATAGCTAGATATGGGGTTCATCACTGTCCCCTGAACTGTATAAACACAGAGACAGTCTCTGCTGAAAGGCTGAGTGGTGATTACCATAAGACCGTCAAGTGCATCTTGACAATATAACCAGAATAGTAAATATTTAATACGATGCAGCTCGTGAACAGCAAAGCAAAATTAAATGAAAAGTCAAATAAAATGAGCTTGGAAACACAATAAAGTTACTTATTCAGTGCCTGGAAAAGGCTTTGTGTGAGTTCTCCCAACCCCTCCAGAGGTACCAGCGATTTGTATCTTGGCTGTTTCCCCATGGGCACTGTGGGCATGCTGGTGACAAGAGGGCTAACATGGTCATTCTCCTGCACCTGACAGAATTGTGTGAGAGAGAGATGGAGAGACAGAGGGAATGAGCCTGTTGGTTCCACCTTCCCTCTGCACAGCTCTCCGCCTCCATTCCAACAGTCCTCTACATATTGGGGGCTGATCTTCTACAATAGCAGGGCCTCTTCTCCTCCAGCTGGATCCCTACATTGTGGGAAAACCACACACAGGTGTTTATACTGAATGAGACCACTGGTCCATCAGAGGTCACTTTTGTCTACCCTGGCCAGTATTGGCTTTCCAGGGGTTCAGAATGGGAACTCCTTCAGTCCAGCTGGAGATGCCCAGAACTGAATCTGGGACCTTTGACCTGCAAAGCAGATACTCTACTACTGGGTTATGGCCCTTCTTCAAGTGATGGAAGTGATGCTATCAACCGTCTGACCTGGAATGCCTGCTTCATGTATGTTCTCGAGGAAAAGGCTCAGGACCACAATACCTCAAGGACCGCTTCTTTCCATATGAACCTACCGGACCCTGAGATCATCTTCTGAGGTCCTTCTTTGTGTGTCTCCTCCTCGAGAGGTCAGGAGGGTGGCAACATGAGAATGGGGCCTTCTCTGCAGTGGCTCCCCGTCTGTGGAATGCTCTTCCCAGGGAAGTTTGCCTGGCGCCTTCACTACACACCTTTAGGCGCCAGGCAAAAACATTACTTTTCAACCAGGTCTTTGCCTGACTTGATCTATATCCTATACCCTTTTTAAAAAATGCTGGCTCTTTGGGGGTTTTTCATTGGGTTGTTGGTTTTGTTTTGATTTTATGTATTTGATATTTTATGTGAACCACCCTGAGACCTTCGGGTATAGGGTGGTATAGAAATTAAAGAAATAATAGGTAAAGGTAAAGGGACACCTGACCATTAGGTCCAGTCGTGACCGACTTTGGGGTTGCGGCGCTCATTTCGCTTTATTGGCCGAGGGAGCTGGCGTTTGTCTGCAGACAGCTTCCGGGTCATGTGGCCAGCATGACTAAGCCACTTCTGGCGAACCAGAGCAGCGCACGGAAACGCCGTTTACCTTCCCGCCGGAGTGGTACCTATTTATCTACTTGCACTTTGACGTGCTTTCGAAATGCTAGGTTGGCAGAAGCTGAGACCGAGCAACGGGAGCTCACCCCGCCGCAGGGATTTGAACCACCGACCTTCTGATTGGCAAGTCCTAGGCTCTGTCCCAAAGAAATAATAAATATAAATAAATAAAAACAGAAGTGCCATTTGAAAATCGAGTGCACCCATTACACTGACCGACAGAACTCAGGAGCAAAGGAAAACCCAGGCATTGTTATCAAAAGGAGCCACGTGAATTCAAAACATTAGTGTGTTCTTGGAAATGCCAGCATACATCGCCCCTCATTTTAATTAAAACTTAAATTAATTTTAATTAAAAAATCAATCTTTGTAATGAGAGCAAATATCACCTAACACTCTATTTTCAGTTTTTGCTACCCTGCAGCTATCTTGATTATGGGAACGAAAGGAATGCTTTTCAACAAGTCTAGCCAATTCTCTCCCCCTCTACCCTCCTCTCAAGTTTTGTTTTCCAGTTTGCTCACAACACCGAACAATTTACAGGTTGCATGCAGTTAAAGGCAGGGACGTTCCTAACGGTCTTTGGTTGTGTGTGTATATTTGACTCTGGAAAAGTTAGCAATGCAAGTTGATAAGAGTCAATGCACATTAAACATCTTCCCATTCACACTGGGTCCCGATTGGAATAAATTTATGGTATATATTGAAGGAAACTATAGAAATTTAAAAACTACAGCAGGTCTGATATAAACCTTACGATGCGCAAACCATCAATAATTATTAGCTGCAGAAAAAAGAAATTTTTTTTTTATCAAGAAGCCCAAAATCGGGAGGGAAGTAGGTCAATAGGTGTGTAGAGGAAAGATCTAAATATCTAAAGATATAAAGGTTCAAGGAATAAGACAAAGAACTGTAACCGAAATTGATGTTATTTTTGTGTTATGTATGGATATTTTTTCTTTTTTTCTGAAACTGTTGTTTTGTCTTTTCTTTTGGTTTTCTGGTGATTTAACTGAAACTCAATAAAAAAATAAAAAAAATAAACATCTTCCCATTCACACTGGGTCCCAATCATGCAGTGATTCCCATGTGTGCAGTGGGAGTTTCCTCTCCCTGTGCCCTCCCCAAACCCCTAAAACAGATTTAGGAGATTGTTCCATTGCACAGCCAGAAATACTTCCATGGACAGAACACTCTCATAGTATTACTTTGGATACAAGCCACTGGCTACAGGGGATTCCACAGACTCCAGGAAGCACATTGCTACTAGCAAACAACAATGTGAACTGGCACCCCAGTCCTGGAAGCAATAAATATACACATGGAGGAAGCTTTCATGAACTGATGACCTTATTGGATTTTGAATAGGTCAGGCTTCCTCAAACTCAGCCCTCCAGATGTTTTTGGCCTACAACTCCCATGATCCCTAGCTAGCAGGACCAGTGGTCAGGGATGATGGGAACTGTAGTCTCAAAACATCTGGAGAGCCGAGTTGAGGAAGCCTGGAATAGGTGCTCACCTGGATGCAAGACACCTGACTACAGAATCTTAGAGTTGGAAGGAAATCACGGATAATCTAGCCAACCTCCTGCAGTGAAGGAATCTCAGCTACAGCATCTATGACAGATGGCCATCCAACCTCTGCTTAAAACCCCTCAAGGAAGGGGTTGAAGGAAGGGGAGTCCCTCTTGTGGGAGTCTGTTCCACTGCCGAACAGATCTTACCGTCAGAAAGTTTTCCTGAATGTTTAGTCAGAATCTCCTTTCTTGAGCCATTGGTTTGAGTCCTATCTTCCACAGCAGGAGAAAACAAGCATCTTCCCTTCTCCATATGACAGCCCTTCAGATATTTGAAGATGGCTATCATATCTTGTCTCAGTCTCTTCTTATCCAGTGTAAACATACCCAATTGCCTCAACCATTCCTCATCAGGCTTGGTTTCCAGACCCTCAATCATCTTGGTTGCCCTCCTCTACACATGTTCCAGCTTGTCAACATCCTTCTTAAACTGTGGTGCCCAGAACTGGACACCGTATTCCACGTGTGGTCTGACCAAGGCAGGATAGAGTGGGACTATTATTTTCCTTGATCTGGACACTAGACGTCTGTTGATGCAGCCTAAAACAGTGTTACCTTTTTTTTGCTGCTGCTGCATCACACTGTTGACTCACGTTACGTTTGTGGTCCACCAAGACCCCTAGATGTGGCCCCAATTGACACTAAATACTGTAAACATGTATTGTTACATGTTGCATATAAGCTGCTATTAGAATCACTGGAATGAAAAGCTGGATATAAATCTTCAGAATAACAAGCAAATAAATTTCTGCTTGTTTGTCTGGAGACGATTCTTTCCCAGTTTAGTGTCCCCTGCAAATTTGATCAGCATCCCCTCATTACCTTCAACCAAGTCATTTATAAAGGCACTGAACAACAACCATCTCAACTCAGGATCTCCCTGTTTTCAAGACCAACAACACAACTTCCCAATATCACATCATGGAACAACAACACATGAATATAATGGTACCTCGGGTTATGTACGCTTCAGGTTACATACACTTCAGGTTACAGAGTCCGCTAACCCAGAAATAGTACCTCGGGTTAAGAACTTTGCTTCAGGATGAGAACAGAAATCATGCTCCGGTGGCACAGCAGCAGCGGGAGGCTCCATTAGCTAAAGTGGTGCTTCAGGTTAAGAACAGTTTGAGGTTAAGAACGGACCTCCAGAACGAATTAAGTACTTAACCCGAAGTACCACTGTATATGAAGCTGCCTCATTGCAGTAGCCAGTACTGTAAGTCCACTTCATCCAGTATCTTTTGTTTCAAGTAACAGTGGTATCTAGGCAGGCATCTCTTTCCCAGTGCTGCTCCCTGTGGGCTTTAAAATTGGAGATGCCAACGACTGGGCATGCAAAGCATGAGGTCTGTAGCTGAGACATGTCACAGGAAATTTGTACTGTAATTATTTCACAAGGTAAAAGGGACGCGGGTGGCACCATGGGTTAAACCACAGAGCCTAGGACTTGCGAATCAGAAGGTCGGCGGTTTGAATCCTCGTGATGGGGTGAGCTCCCGTTGCTTGGTCCCTGCTCCTGCCAACCTAGCAGTTCGAAAGCACATCAAAGTGCAAGTAGATAAATAGGTACCACTGTGGCGGGAAGGTAAACGGTGTTTCTGTGCGCTGCTCTGGTTTGCCAGAAGGGCTTAGTCATGCTGGCCACATGACCCAGAAGCTGTACGCTGGCTCCCTCAGCCAATAAAGCGAGATGAGCGCCGCAACCCCAGTCACGACTGGAACCTAATGGTCAGGGGTCCCTTTACCTTTACCTTATTTCACAAGGTGGGCATAAATGATAAAGAAACACTTTCTGAAAACGCAGGTGCCATACGTGACTCAGGTTACTATCCTGCACATGCTCTCCACCAATCATAGTCAGGCTTTGCTTCCAACCACCCCACCATCGCCAGCCAGCTTAGCCAACAGCCAAGGATGATGGGAGATGTACTTTAACATCACATGGCGACTCGAGGTTGAAAAAACAGTGCTATGAGGACTTGATATTAACCACCACGTATGGACTAGCACACAGTGTGCTGAACAAAAGATAACAACCAGCCTGTTTATTAGCTGCTGTCTGCTCTGCTGCCAAAAGAGGATTCCTTCTTAGACAAGGATCTAATGATCAGCCTCCACTCTCATCTCCGGAGGTCCTTCTTTTCTTCCTTTTTTCCTCCCACAATGGGAGTCGTTTTCATCGACCTGCCAAAACGTGCCAGAGTTCTGCCCCCTCTTTTTCAGCTTCCTCTTCTCACCCCGTATGAGCAATGGTCTCTTCGGTGGTTGGTGAGGCAGGGACCTCCCATTTGTGAAGGTTTTCGACTGCTTGCCAGCTGCTATGCGTGTGTTCCAATTAATGCTCTCACCCTTCAGAGCTAGCTTGTTTACTTCCGTGCTCCCAATGTGTGGGCTTGGGGGTCAAAACCGTGCTCCCTCCCATATGTCAGGAGATAAACGCAGGAACACTGCAAGAACCCACAGTCCTTGTCATCGTAGCATCTCCAGTTCATTCCAGGACAGGATATGAGGAAATCAAAACGGGCAAGGATTATGTACAACACATTAAGACATCGAGGAGCAATGGTAAATGTTGAGGCTGTCTTGGAGCTTGTGCAATTTCGAGTCATTCCATACACACCTGCCTTTACTTTTGGAGATCTGGGGAGGATGTCATAGTAAGGTAAAAGGTAAAGGACCCCTGGATGGCTAAGTCCAGTCAAAGGCGACTATGGGGTTGCTGCACTCATCTCGCTTTCAGGCCGAGGGAGCCAGTGTTTGTCTACAGACAGCTTTCCGGGTCATGTGGCCAGCAGGACCAAACTGCTTCTGGTGCACGGAGGACCGTGACAAGTGCCAGAGTGCACGGAAACGCTGTTTAGCTTCCCACTGCAGTGGTACCTATTTATCTACTTGCACTGGTGTGCTTTCGAACTACTAGGTTGGCAGGAGCAGGGACAGAGCAGTGGGAGCTCACTCTATCACGGGGATTCGAACCACCAACCTTCCAATCAGAAAACCCAGGAGGCTCAGTGGTTTAGACCACAGCGCCACCCACGTGGTATTAACAATGGTTAAAAGATCAGAAATTCTCTGTGGAGAATTTCCTCTCCCATGTAATCGCCTCCAGCTAACCTCTAACATGGTTGAGTATTACAGCTGGGCAATATATTGATATATCGTTCAAAACCGGTTTGAAGTCCATATTGTGATATCGGTTTCATAATTTTTGACCTGGCAATACATCGCAAATCCTGGTGTGTGTGAGAGAGAGTGCTATGCAAAAATCACAATGTGGGGAAAACTGTGAAGGCACCCAACATAGCTCCTTTTGATATATAGTGGTACCTCAGGTTACATACGCTTCAGGTTACAGACGCTTCAGGTTACAGACTCCACTTATTCAGAAATAGTACCTCGGGTTAAGAACTTTGCTTCAGGATGAGAACAGAAATCTCTGCTCTGGTGGTGCAGTGGCAGCAGGAGGCCCCATTAGCTAAAGTGGTGCTTCAGGTTAAGAACAGTTTCAGGTTAAGAACAGACCTCCGGAATGAATTAAGTACTTAATCCGAGGTACCACTGTATCAGTATATCACAATGTTTAGTTGGTGATATATCACAATGTTGAGAACCAGATATCACCCAACCCTACTGAGTATCACAGCACCTGATAGCTCAGTTCGTAGAGCATGAGACACTTAATCTGAAGGCTGTGGGTTCACGCCCCATGTTGGGCAAAAGATTCCCTTCCAACTCTACCATTTTATTATCTATGATCAGCACTACAGACCGGCGGGGAGAGGCAGAATTCAACTCATTTCGCATTTAGCGGTGAACCTAACCTAATTTGCACTTTCTGAAACAATGCACAAACTGAAACACAGCCAACATTTGAAATTTGTGCTCCTCCGGATCTTGCAGTAAATTTCTCAAGCCAAGCAGTGTGTACGGGAATGCGTAGACTAGATTGAAGAGTGCACCAAAAAGCACATAATTGTTAAAATGACATGCATTGTATTAGGAAAATATGCTTTGCAAAAAAAAGTGTATTTGTTTGCTTCTTAAAATATATACACTGCCTGACTGCAGGGGGGGGGGGGAACCACCTCAAAGCAGTTTACAAATTAACCAAAGTTGCATTTTAAAACACTGGTGAAATTTCTTGATGATTTCAAAACATATATAATCACAAACTGATGTGGAAAGTAGAGAACTGAGCTTAAGATTGGAAGGAGAAACTGAGAAAAACCAGAAGTGACAGATTCACCCATCTCTAATCAGCATCGATGTTGGGTGTTTAATTTTGTGTTAGATATTACTTTCCTAAAAACCATTTACTAGCCTCTCTCCTGACACTATTGCAACTGTGGGGTCGCCAACTTTAATTGGGTTAATGCTAACCCAATTCCCTCTGAAGCAGAGTCGCCTAATCCATTTCAGACTTTTATTTATTTATTGACTTAGCATATCTCACCCTTCTGGTATAAATAAACCACTCAAGGCAGTTTACAACACATAAAAATTCTAATTCCATGAAAACAGTGGCAATAAAGGGGACCGGGCCAGCAGCTTAAAAACCATAAAAAATATTGTATGTGTACCCCACAAAATAAAAGCCTGACAGAATAAAAAGATACTGAACCACTGGGCAGAAATTCTAATTTGTTTGGATTTTAATGAGAAACTACCTAATTCACACTTCCTGAAGCAAGATGCAAACTGAAGAACAGCCACGCTTCAAAATTTCCCCCTTCTCTGGATTTTGCAGTGCAGGTCTCCAACCAAGACAATATTTACAAAAATCCTTCTGTCAGGAACAAAGGCATCTACTATGCATGCTTTAGTGAAAATGAAATGCAAAATATTAGGGGAACATGAGTGCAAAAATGTTAATGTTAGAACTGCATTCAAAAAATGTGCTTATTAGGACACATGAATGTGAAAATGCTGACAGACCTTCATGATTAATACGTCCCACAATGCCTATCAAAATTATACCTCAATGCAGGCTTCAAGGAAGGAAACCATGGCACAAAATAAACACTCAAGCCCTTCAAGATCCTATTAAGTCAGATTGCTTCCAAACGACTCTTAAGGACTGTCTGCTTTCGGAGTTCGCTGATAACATTGAGGAATCCTGGACCAAGCTAAAGACATGCATTAATGCAGCCTGTGAACAAACTATTGGATACCAAACCAAGAAACAGCAGGACCAGTTTGATGAAAATTATAGTGAGATTGAACACACCATTGACAAGAAAAGGAATGCTTTTTGGATCTGGCAAAAAGATAGAAACTAAGAAAAAACCCTATGCCAACACTAAGGCACAGAGTTTCTTTAAAGCCACAAAGACCATCTATGGACCAATAATTCATGAAATATGTCCCCTATGCTCAACAGACGGTCCCACACTTCTAAAAGATAAAGAAACTATTGCATTGCACTGGGACATTACCAGCATCTCCTTAACCACAACTCCCCCGTAGCTGCTGAGGTCCTCTCACAAATTCTACAAAAACAAATTAGAAATGAGCTAGCAGCAGGAGAGTTGTGTACAGCTATTAACTAAATGAAAAACAACAAAGCCAGCAGACCTGATGGGATACCTGCCAAAACCTTCAAAGTGGGCAGAATTGAACTACCCAGAAAAATTTGTGAGTATCCTTCAGCTCCTCAATGATAATATGACAGCAACAATCACAGATAACAATGGCTCTTAAAGTGAACCATTCGCAGTGGGATCAGGTGTTAAACAGGGTTGCGTTATGCCCCAACTCCATTCATTATTTTCATTTCCCTGATCCTATACATTGTTGAAAGGAAGGAAACTCTCCACTGGGGTAGAAACCATATATCCAAGAGATGGAAAGGTCTTTAAATTGAGAAGGCTGAAAGCAAAGAATAAGGTTACCATAACTTCTGTCATAGAGCTTCAGTATGCTGATGACAACGTAGTGTGTACACACTCAGAGGATGACCTCCAAACCATCCTAAATAGCTTTGCAGAAGCTTACAAAAAGCTTGGCCTATTGCTCAACATCGAAAAAACCAAAGTGCTGCACCAACAAGCACAAAAAAAACCCCTTTGCAGTGCCACAAATCCAACTTAACATTGGAATGTGTTGATCACTTCTCCTATCTGGGCAGCTATCTTTCCACAAGGGCCAACATTGATGATGAAATCCAGTATTGCCTAAGCTCTGTCAGTGCAGCTTTCTCCCGCTTGAAGTGCATAGTGTTTGAGGACTGGGACATTCTCAGGGAAACCAAAATGCCTGTTTACAAAGCTATTGTATTACCAACCTTACTGTATGCTTGTACCACTTATAAACGGCATCTACAACTCCTCGAAAGATTCCATTAAAAAAAATGCATATCATTTGGGAATACAGGTGAACTAATGCCAGTGTACCGGAAGAAGCAAAGATGACAAGCAATGGTTCTTCAACATCAACTTCGATGAACTGGTCATGTTGTTTGAATGCCGGATTATTGTCTTCCAAAGCAACTATATTCTGAACTTAATAATGGAAAGCGTAATACTGGTGGTCAACAAAAGAGGTTTAAAGACTCTCTCAAGGCAAATGTAAAAAAAAAGGAGTATAAACACCAACAACTGGGAAACACTGGCCTGCGAGCGCTTCAATTGAAGAACAGACTTTACCAAAGTTGTCATGGGCTTTGAAGATGCTCGAACTCAAGACGCAAGGGAGAAATGCGCTAAGAGGAAGGCACGCTTGGGAAGCCCTCACCATGATCAACTCCCACCCAGAAACCTATGTCCCCACTGTGGAAGGGCGTGTGGATCTAGAACTGGCCTCCACAGTCACTTACGTACTCACTGCTAAGACCGTGTTCATGGAAGACCATCTTACTCGGCTAAGAGTGATCGTCAAAGAAGAAAGGTTACACTTCATGCTTCCAGTTACAGATAGGTAGCCGTGTTGGTCTGCCATAGTCAAAACAAAATAAAAAAATTCCTTCCAGTAGCACCTTAAGGACCAACTAAGTTAGTTCTTGGTATGAGCGTTCGTGTGCATGCACACTGAGATACCTACATGCTTCAGATACCTACATGCTTCAGATACCTACATGCTTGCGATGTATGAGACTCTTTATCTCAGGGTCCTGCACTGCAGACTCCTGCTTTGCAGGGGGTTGGACTAGATAACCCTCAGGATCCCAACTCTATGAGTTGAGGATTCTAGGATTCCAGGGTAGCAATGAGGGGATGAGATAGGAAGCAGGCAAGGTGCGCAGGAAACAGCAAACAATGCTCAGGATCAACAGTGCATGCTGGGTAGACAATGCACTGGGATCTCTTAGGGCCTAGAATACAAGCACTTCGTTATTTTTTTAGTTATTGTCCCCCTCACCCCCATGTTTTTAACTGTTTCACCTTGAGTCCCTGTCAGAGAAAAAGACAGGGTATAAAGAAATATGTGATAATATCCAGCCACATGGAATACGTAGTTAGCACATGCTCAACAGTTCACAGTGCTGCGTGTCTGCAGTCAAATCAATGTGTTATTGCAACCCTGGGTTTATCTGGGTTCTCTGGTGTGGAGGATTAAGGGGGATGGATTTAAGGTTATCAATGGCTATAGAGAGAGGCAGGAACACTTCTGCACATTTCCATTGCCATCCCCATCAGTTGTCTCACGGCACAACCCTACTCAGAGATAAGTCCCCTCTGAGCTCATCTGAGGCTTACTTACAGGTTTAAGTGGATATAGGACGGCAGCTTTTGTGAGTCACCACGTAGCCAACGCTGTGAGTCATCGCATGGTTATGTAGCACCCGTGACATCGCCCTAAACCAGAGAAGACAAGCAGCTGTGAGTAAGGACTGTGTTGCAGGCTCCAGGCCTTGGAGAAGGGAACTGCTTTGCCAGGGAATGAGACTGCAGACTTCTTGAGGACTATATGTTCGTCTGGGCCTCAGAGTCTTGCTTGGTTGCAGCAAAGACCAGGGAAGGGAAAAAGTAGACAAATGCCACACTCTCTCTATGGCCCTTGGGACATTTCCCGCACCATGCCCTTTCCCAGGCCACGCACCCCTCCCCAGGTTGTGCCCCTCAATGGCCCTGAACTGCTTCCTCCTCAAACACTTTTGTGTGGGTACAATGCATCCCTGAACTGTGATAACGCCTTTTGCCCAGCAGGAATAAAGATGGAGGCAGAGGGCCTTCTTGGTGGTGGCGCCCTCCGTGTGGAAAGCCCTCCCATCAGAAGCCAAGGAGATAAAGAACCACACAACTTTTAGAAGATATCTGAAGGCAGCCTTGTATTGGGAAGTTTTTAATGCTTGATGTTTTATTATGGTTTCATATGTGTTTTATATATGCTTCCATTATTATTATTATTATTGTTGTTGTTGTTGTTATTGTTCTGAATGGAGAGCTGTATCTCTATAAATAATTTTTATTTTTAAGTTGTAACACTTTTACTGACATACAAATCAAATAATTTCCCAATAAACATACAGTCGTACCTTAGAAGTCAAACGGAATTCGTTCCAGAAGTCCGTTTGACTTCCGAAATGTTTGAAATAATAATAATAAATAATAAATTCTATTTATACCCTGCCCACCCCAACCAAGACTGGGCTCAGGGCAGCTAGCAACCAATAATAAAAACAAGTTGATTAAAATACAATTTAAAAAACAAGATTAAAATACAGCATTAAAACATTAGGATGCAGCCTCTTCACAGGAGGAGAAAGGAAAAAGAAAGAGGGGGAGGGAATCAAACTGATTCTAAGCCAAAGGCCAGGTGGAACAACTCTGTCTTACAGGCCCTGTGGAAAGAAATCAGATCCTGCAGGGCCCTGGTCTCATGAGGCAGAGCGTTCCACCAGGCCGGAGCCAGTGCTAAAAAGGCCCTGGCTCTGGTTGAGGCTAATCTGACTTCCTTAGGGCCTGGGACCTCTAGGGTGTTGCTATTTATGGACCTTAAGGTTCTCCGTGGGGCATACCAGGAGAGGCGGTCCCATACGTAGGAGGGTGCTAGGCCATGAAGGGCTTTAAAGGTCAAAACCAGCACCTTAAATCTGACCCTGTACTCCACCGGGAGCCAGTGTAGCTTGAAAAGCACTGGGTGAATATGCTCCCATGGCAGGGACCCCGTGAGGAGCCTCGCTGCAGCATTCTGCACCCGCTGGAGTTTCTGGGACAGCTTCAAGGGCAGCCCCGCGTAGAGCGAATTACAGTAGTCAAGCCTGGAGGTGACTGTCACATGGATCACTGTGGCCAGGTCGGGGCGGGAAAGGTAAGGGACCAGCTGCTTGATGCGGCGAAGGTGGAAAAATGTCGCCTTGGCTGTTGCTGTAACTTGCGCCTCCATGGAAAGGGAGGCATCAAGGATTACACCCAAACTCTTAACGGAAGGCAATGGCACTAATTGGGCCCCCGCAAGAGAAGGGAGTTGGTCCCTCATCCCCATGCCATGCTTTGATATTCCCTAACCAAGGGTTTTCACTGCATCCATCTCAAGGGCAGTTTTGTGTCTAAAATACCAGTTGCAAGAAACTGCATTCAGTTCCTGCTTGTAGACTTGCCATGGGCACCTGGTTAGCCACTGTGAGAACAGGACACTGGGCTAGACAGGTCAATAGCCTGATCTACCAGGGCTCTTCATCACACACTTCAAAGAGTGTTGCAACTCGAGATAATCTTCTCCAGGCCCACACTCTCCCTGCATTGCTGGGCTCCAACTCCCATTGTCCCTGACCATTGGGCATGCTAGCCAGGGCTGCTGGCAGATGAGGTCCATTCAGGGAGCAGCCCCTGGCTAAGGAAGGCTACTTCAAAATTGCTGTAAGACGGGGAAATGCCGCAAATTTTCAACCCACCTCCCAGTAGGCGATACAAAACAAACAAACTAACGATCATCTCCTGGCTTTAATATTAATGAGGCGCTGCTGGTTGTTTCAGGTCTGCAACGTGGCTTTTGTGCTGGAGGCGGCTGCAACAACACGCCTGTTTCCGAACCAGAGATGATAAAATAAAAAAGGTCTTTCCCGTTTGGATTGAAGGGTGTGTAAACAACCTTTGAACCAAATCTCCGGCTGTGAGAAATTGCATGTTGCTTTGCCCCATTTTTTAAAAAAATAAAAATAAATAAGTTGTGATGCCCGACCCGCCACTGCAAGTGCTTCTGCTCTGGGTTTAAAGAGCTAGCTAATCAGGCAAATCCCCCGTTTTAAAAAACAGAAAACAAAACGCTGCTGTCATCTGATCATAGGGAAAAGGTTGCCTAGCATTTCCCTTCCCCTCTATTTGAATATTGCCATTTGCTTCCCTTAATTGGAAGCACAGGAACAAACTGCAGCATGTCTGCAAGGCAGTGCTGACAAGTTTGCTTGGACCACAGCTTTGCTCTCATCTACCCGCCCCAAAACCATAAAGAAGGCTGATCGCCGAAGAATGGATGCTTTTGAATTATGGTGCTGGAGGAGACTCTTGAGAGTCCCATGGACTGCAAGAAGATCAAACCTCTCCATTCTGAAGGAAATCAGCCCTGAGTGCTCACTGGAAGGACAGATCCTGAAGCTGAGGCTTTGGCCACCTCATGAGAAAAGAAGACTCCCTGGAAAAGACCCTGATGCTGGGAATGATGGAGGGCACAAGGAGAAGGGGACGACAGAGGACGAGATGGTTGGACAGTGTTCTTGAAGCTACCAGCATGAGTTTGACCAAACTGCGGGAGGCAGCGGAAGACAGGAGTGCCTGGCGTGCTCTGGTCCATGGGGGCACGAAGAGTCGGACATGACTAAACGACTAAACAAAAACAACAACACCCACCCCCAAAACGCCAAGAACTATATGGGCGACTTCAGAAGCAACACCAGGAAAGGAAATGACCACCAGCAGAATCCAGTGATCTTGCATGATTGTACTGCTTGCGCAAAATCCCTACTTCTGCATGCATTTTTTGGCTGGTTCCTGGAAGCAGTCCTACAGCCGATTTACCCCATGTAACACAATTTAAACCTACAAAAATGGAAATCAAAGGCATCTTCCTATTTTTTGTAACATCCTTTGGCGCGGGAGACCAACTCTCCCTACAAATGTGGCACTTATTACAGAGGGAACGAAGGTGACAAACTTAATTGCTAGGCTGTGCTACACAGAAATCAGGCTTCGATTTGTTCAATTTGAGAGAGGAAATTGTTGCACTTGCTTGACTGTGCCACTTCTTCAGCTCTGCGAACTCAAATTGAAACCCGAGTTGTTCCCTTAGTTAGTTAACTGATATTGGACCAGTATTCCTTGATTTGGATGCAAGGGGTATCTCTGGTTTGGAATGAGTCAGGGTCTCTGGGTCCAAGGGAAGAGCAGGGAGTGAGTTCTCCTAACACTCAAACCTGGTTTTGAAGCTAGGAATGTAATTTGGGGACACAATACAGTTGTATGCCATAATGCATGGGATAGAGAAAGCGGGTAAATCTTTTCTCCCCCTGTTTTACTACCAGAACTTCGGGCCATCCAATGTAGCTAAATGTTGAACATGTAAAAGACAGGCCCTCTACAACCAGTGCATAAAGGTAAAGGTAAAGGGACCCCTGAACGTTAGGTCCAGTCATGAATGACTCTGGAGTTGCGGCGCTAATCTCACTTTAGTGGCCGAGGGAGCCGGCGTACAGCTTCCGGGTCATGTGGCCAGCATGACTAAGCCGCTTCTGACGAACCAGAGCAGTGCACGGAAATGCTGTTTACCTTTCCGCCGGAGCGGTACCTACTTATCTACTTGTACTTTGATGTGCTTTTGAACTGCTGGGTTTGGGAGGAGCAGGGACCGAGCAACGGGAGCTCACCCCGTCACGGGGATTCGAACCGCCACCCTTCTGATCAACAAGCCCTAGGCTCAGTGGTTTAGACCACAGTGCCACCCTCATAAATTACTGAATTAGCTCCCGCAAGGGACAGCAGATGGGCATCAACTTGGATGGCTTCCAAAGGGGATTAGGCAAATTCATGGAGGGCAAAGGCTAACAATGACTACTGGCCGTTATGGCAATGCTCCGCCTATCTTCTCAAACTCATTGTTGGGAATGACAAGGGGCAGAGCGCGGTCACATTCAGATTCATCTTGTGGGCTTTCTGTAGGCACTCAGTTGTCCACTGTGAGGACAGGATGTTGGCCCAGAGGGACCACTGGCCTGATCCAGCAGCAGCCCAAATGGGCCACAGTTTTTTTTTTGGGGGGGGGGGAATGTTCTTAGCTTAAGATGCAGTAGTATCAATATAGCAAATTCTAAAAGCTCCTGCAAAAGGTTGGGTTACAGGAAAATCAATGGCCCAGAGAACCATTTCTCTTTCTTTTCTACAAGAAGATTCACTGGGAAAGGGATTAGTGACTAATACGCTCAGAAAAGCAATGCAGGAGGCATTGGTTTTGCACTAACAAATGTACAAATCCATCTTTATATTCCATGCATGGCCATAAATACTTCGCTTTCCTGTGCACTTACCCTCATGTCATCCTCATGAAATACTATATTATACGAACGACATACTGTCTCGCCTGGTCTGAATCGATATTTCTACATATATCCCAGTTGTAGAAAAGAAAAACGTATTAAGTTAATATTTCATTATACTGGAAGACAACCTGGGAGCATATGACAGCAGCCACCAGAGGGTATTTTTTTTGGGGGGGGGGGAGAGGTGGAGTAGTGGAAACCATGATAAAGAAATATTTCCCCAAATTTAGAAAGTGTAATGCCCTTGATGTACTGGAGTACAATGAAGTTTTTGAAGAAGATGAGCCATTTTCCTGTTCTGAATTGCACTACAGAAACACACTAAAATTTATTACCATTATCCATTACAGTGGTACCTTGGGTTACATACGCTTCAGATTGCATACGCTTCAGGTTACAGACTCCGCTAACCCAGAAATAGTGCTTCAGATTAAGAACTTTGCTTCAGGATAAGAACAGAAATTGTGCTCCGGCGGCACGGCAGCAGCGGAAGGCCCCATTAGCTAAAGTGGTGCTTCAGGTTAAGAACAGTCTCAGGTTAAGAACGGAACTCCGGAATGAATTAAGTACTTAACCCGAGGTACCACTGTATTACCTGGATTACAAGTTGGGTCAACCAGGTTAGAATTTTAGGTGTACCCTCAACTTGACAATTATTGTTATTACTTCCCTGCCCTTCACCCTAACATTCCAGGGCAAGTTACAACATCAAAACATAGTATTAAGAAGAGTTTAAAACAATTTACAGTCACAAAAAGAAGGCAAGTCCTAAAAATATACACTTCGAGTGCCTAAGCTGTGCAATGACGGTGCGAGATGTGCCTCTGTGGGGAGCAAGTTCCACAATTTAGGGGCCACCACAGAGAATGCCCTGCGGTCTTTGAAGAAAAAGGTTCCTCAGCTCTTAATTAAGGGATGCTGACATACACTTTGTCTCCCCCTTGTAATCTTTTCACCTGCCTTCTGTCCATGCTGAGTTAAACATTTTTACTGAACACAAAGGAACGTCACTTGGGAGAGGGAAGCGAGAAGTTGCTTCCTGCTCCCAGACTGGGGTCCCGAGTTTCCCGAGACTCCAGCTGTTTGCTTACTTCCCAGAAAGAATTAAGTAGTTAATTTCTCCGGCATTTCTTGCTGGCCTTTTACATCAGCTCCTTTGATAAATCATTTGGGACACTGCATAATCAAGTGCTGCCATAAAAACCCTTATACAGATCTATAAACCAGATTACATCGCACAGGGAAATCATTGCACCGGCCGGCTCCGAAAAAGCAGACAACTTGCGTTTAAAAATCAAAAGCGGAGGGCCGTCGCTCCGGTAGCGAGTTTAGTGTTTCCCTCTCTGGAGTTGTCAGGCAATGCCGTGAGAAATCATTGCAATGGCGTCTCGTAGGGTTCTGTAACCGCAGAACATGAGCAAAATTCACACTGGTCCTCACTTCCTCTCCTAGTTCCGTTATCTGACATAGGGGGAAGCAGAGCGAAGGGAGGCTGAGACAGAGATGGTGAAGCCCAGGCCCCAGAGCCCTTCCAGGTCTCCTTATATAACATTTAGGATGCTCCCGCCAGGCCACCTACTATATAGCCACTCCCCTTTTCCCTAGGCCACAAGACTGAAGTACTTTTTGGGGGGACAGGGGGCGGGCGGGTATGGGGGACTCCCTGGCCCTGGATGGGGTAACTGTGCCCCTGAAGGACTAGGTGTGCAGCCTGGGAGTCATTTTGGACTCACAGCTGTCCATGGAGGCGCAGGTTAATTCTGTGTCCAGGGCGGTTGTCTACCAGCTCCATCTGGTACGCAGGCTGAGACCCTATCTGCCTGCGGACTGTCTTGCCAGAGTGGTGCATGCTCTAGTTATCTCCCGCTTGGACTACTGCAATGCACTCTACGTGGGGCTACCTTTGAAGGTGACCCGGAAACTGCAATTAATCCAGAATGCGGCAGCTAGACTGGTGACTGGGAGTGGCCGCCGGGGCCACATAACACCGCTCCTGAGAGATCTGCATTGGCTCCCAGTACGTTTTTGAGCACAATTCAAAGTGTTGGTGTTGACTTTTAAAGCCCTAAACGGCCTCGGTCCTGTATACCTGAAGGAGCGTCTCCACCCCCATTGTTCAGCCCAGACACTGAGGTCCAGCCCCAAGGGCCTTCTGGCGGTTCCCTCATTGCGAGAATTGAGGTTACAGGGAACCAGACCTTCTTGGTAGTGGTGCCCGCCCTGTGGAACGGCCTCCCTTCAGATGTCAAAGAGATAAACAACTACCTGACATTCAGAAGACATCTTAAGGCAGCCCTGTTTAGGGAAGTTTTTAATGTGTGACATTTTAGTGTATTTTTGGTCTCTGTGGAAGCCGCCCAGAGTGGCTGGGGAAACCCAGCCAGATGGGCGGGATACAAATAATAAATTATTATTATTATTATTATTATTATTATTATTATTATTATTATTATTATTTATTATTATTTATCTTTTTACAAAACTGACGGTGAGGCTGTGGTTTTCCTCCAGAGCAATATGGGAACGTTTGTGAAGACTTGCCAATCCCTTCGGACATGTGCGGTCCTCTTGAGTAAAGCCGCAGGAGATAACTGATGCAACAAATGGGTAATACATGGACTGGTCTGTTTCAGCTTTGTTACAAGCGTATGGTGTATAAAATACCACAATGATAGCAGCCATATAAGCATCCAAAAGTGTTCGGCCTGGTTAGTTGACTGCCATACAAGCAAAGCAAGTGGAACGAGAAGAAAACAGCTTTAGAGCCTTTGTTCCACACAAAGTGCCCTCCGGATTTTGCTGGACTACAACCCCCATAATCCCTGAGCATTGGCCTTGGTGGTGGGGCTCATGGGAGTTGTAGTCAAACAATGTCTGAATGGCACCATGTTGACTATCTCAGATTTAGAATGTTAAAAAGGCAACAGCAGGATTTTCATTATAAACCCTGAAAATTAAAATTATGCCAAAAAAAAACACAACCCACCCCACAGAGTCATAGAATTCCAAGGGTCATTTAGTCCAAATCCCTGCAATGTAGAAATATCAACAGAGGAGTTTCTCCAACATTTCAGGTGGGAGACACTCCCATTCCTACCAGGAGATACTGGGGATCAAACCTTCTACATGAAAGCCAGGATCAGTGCCAATGAGCTACAGCTGTTCCCCAAGAGCAAAGGTCATTGCAAGCCTGTTCTTTAGTCCCAGTCTTGCCTGGTTTTCCTGACGGCAACTGTATCGCAAAGCGTCTTCCACCCAGCTGGTAATTTTATATGTGCCATGCAAAGTACGGCAGGAAGTATCGGCTTCATTTATCACCCTCCTATCAAGGACAGTGCTTTCTTACAAGGCCTGCCACAAAGGGACTGACCCGGTGTCGTAATACGGGCCGGGGATGGAAGATTGTAACGGGACTCCGTGGTTACAGCTTACTCAAGCTGATGGCCTTGATAATATCGCAGCCCAAGCCCAGGAAGCTGCTGCCTAGACGTTCTCTCGGCTGTCAGTGTCGATACCAATGTGGCGGTGACGGAGCCCGGGGCCAAAAGTCTAGGCTCTGTGCACGCTGAGCTGATGAGAGGGGAGAAGTCAGTTTCCGGCACTGGGAAGGGACAGAATGGCTCCCAGTGCAAGGTCACAGGGAGTGACGGACAGCTGAGTTGTTTCGGTGGAGAGCACACCGGGGGTGGGGCACAGGGAGACAGCAAAGCCAAACAGGAGCCAGATAAGGGTCTGGAACAAGATCCTGCACTTTATCAATGGCCGGGGTTAACATAAAGGAGACACATGGGAATGCAAACAGAGGGAAAGCGATAGGTTGGTTTTTTGTTTTTTTTGTCCTCCCTCTGGCTCTGTTGACAACAAATAAGTTTGCTCTGGAAAGGGGGGAAGAAAGGAAGACAAAAAAGGAGCCTTGCAGCCCAATATGGAAGAAAAGTCCATTTGTTATGTGCACACAATGAGGAGTTTGTTCAGCATGACTGAGAGACGGCCGCATTACTGAAAATCTGAATTTTGCGTTTTGACCTCTCTCCGCTGCGTATACCGTGTCAACGAGAGCCGGCATTTCTGCTCTGTAAAACTGATCTTTCTCTCTTTCAACTTTCACATGCTGAGATTAAAGAACTGGCTGTTTGTAGGCATACTTCGCTGGCTGCACACAAACCTCCACTTGTCTCCAGAGGCTCCACATTTCATTCAGGTCAGAGACTTTTTCCCCTCCAAAGGGGATGCCCGTTAGCTATTATTTCCCCCCCAGCGATGCAAAGCTGAGATTGAAGTCGTTGCACCTGTCGAACTTCAGCCTTTGCAGAAGCCCTGTCTCATACAGAGTCCTGTGATACTGCACCGTAACTGAACATGACCAAAATACAGATCCCCCAGACCTTTCACAGACAAAACAGTGATTCTTCTCGGCGGTAATTCTTGCTTGCATTCCAAGGTCGGCTGTACATTAAACTCTGGTTTTGGCACAGCCGTTCAGCTTTGTGAAATGTTTATCTTTTCGCCTCTCTATTCCAGCTGACCATTGCAGCAATCTTTTAATCTCTTGATGATCTCTGCTCCAAAGGAATTTGTTTTGATTTTATAGCCTTTTCATTTGCTGCTTCTTAAATGCTTGCCTTACTTCGACTGCGACTCTTAATTTGTTTCTGCTTTCTCGATCGCCCGGAGGACTCTCGTCACTGGGCGGATGATCAGTCAAATGCATAAGTAAAAAAAATGTTAGATGTTGCATGCAGATGCCCTCTTCTAAAATGCTGTGCCCACATGCGGATGCCTGGTGAGACATGCATGCGTACTGGTGGGGAAAAGTGTGATCTTAATCCCTTAACTGTGCATAAGAAGATTTGGGGGGTGGCAGACTAAAGAATCTGGGAAACTGCCAACATAGTTTCATGGGCTCTTTTAAAGAAGGATCTTAAGGAATTGGATGGACACTGTTTCATTAGGGTTTGGCTTTCATTAGGGCGGCTGTCTACCAGCTCCACCTGGTATGCAGGCTAAGACCCTCCCTGCCTGCAGAGTGTCTCGCCAGAGTGGTGCATGCACTAGTTATCTCCCACTTGGACTACTGCAATGCGCTCTACATGGGGCTAACTTTGAAGGTGACCCGGAAACTGCAATTAATCCAGAATGTGGTAGCTAGGCTGGTGACTGGGAATGGCCGCCGGGACCACATAACACCAGTCCTGAGAGATCTGCATTGGCTCCCAGTACGTTTCCGAGCACAATTCAAAGTGTTGGTGCTGACCTTTAAAGCCCTAAACGGCCTTGGTCCTGTATACCTGAAGGAGCGTCTCCACCCCCATTGTTCAGCCCGGACACTGAGGTCCAGCACCGAGGGCCTTCTGGTGGTTCCCTCATTGCGAGAAGTGAGGTTACAGGGAACCAGATAGAGGGCCTTCTCGGTGGTGGCACCTGCCCTGTGAAACGCCCTCCCTTCAGATGTGAAGGAAATAATCAGCTATCTTATCTTTAAAAGACATCTGAAGGCAGCCCTCTTTAGGGAAGTTTTTAATATATAATGCTGTATTGTTTTTAACACTCGATTGGGAGCCGCCCAGAGTGGCTGGAGAAACTCAGCCAGATGTGCGGGGTATAAATAATAAATTATTATAATGTTATTATTATTTGGCTTACCAGTGTAGCCTATTTCCTTCCCACATGGTCAAACCCTTCCTTGGAAGTTTTCAAGCAGAGGCTAGATGGCATCTGCCATGGATGCTTTAGCTGAGATTCCTGCATTGTAGGTGGTGGGACTAGAGAACGCTACAGGGTCCCTTCCCACTCTAGAATTCTATGATTCAATCCCAGTATTTGTGTACAAACCCATGCACCAACACAGAATGTCTTGTCAGCGTCTGGCTTTCCTCGTATCGAAAGCCAACCCTCGAAGGATGTCCTGGCTGTCCCATTCAGAGTAAAGTGTGAAGCATGAAACCAAATAAAACAGGCAGCCAAGAGGTTAGGTGCCCCAAGGGCTTCCAGATCAAAATTTCATAATAAAGGGATGCTTTAGAGCTGTGGTGCTTGACATCCATTATGCCCTATGAAATAAACGAAGAGCATCTATTATGTATGAGAGGAATCCATTATGCCCCTTGGAAACAAAGAGTGTCGAAACAAGGGACATCCATTCCGGGAGGAGAAGGCATGCATCTTACAATAAAGGGATCCAGCAATCCTTGTATACATCACCCCTTTGGTCCACTCACCTACCACCGACTCAATTATCTGCATCTGAGCTGCGTTAAATGACAGGATAGCATCTTAAAAAGCAGAGACATCACCTTGCCAACAAAGGCCCGTATAGTTAAAACTATGGTTTTCCCAGTAGTGATGTATGGAAGTGAGAGCTGGACCATAAAGAAGGCTGATTGCCGAAGAATGGATGCTTTTGAATTATGGTGCTGGAGGAGACTCTTGAGAGTCCCATGGACTGCAAGAAGATCAAACCTATCCATTCTGAAGGAAATCAGCCCTGAGTACTCACTGGAAGGACAGATCCTGAAGCTGAGGCTCCAATACTTTGGCCACCTCATGAGAAGAGAAGACTCTGATGTTGGGAAAGATGGAGGGCACTAGGAGAAGGGGACGACAGAGGACGAGATGGTGGGACAGTGTTCTCAAAGCTAGAAACATGAGTCTGACCAAACTGCGGGAGGCAGTGGAAGACAGGAGTGCCTGGCGTGCTCTGATCCATGGGGTCACAAAGAGTTGGACATGACTAAACGACTAAACAACAACAACTATTCAAGAGGTACCAGAGAGAAACAATTTAAAATTGATTAATAAAAAAATAAATAAATTATTATTTATACCCCACCCTTCCCGGTTCAGAAAACCGGGCACAGGGCAGCTAACAACAAATTTTAAACACTTAATTGTAGAAGCAGCATAAAATGCAGTATAAAAACATGAATAAGAATAAAATTCAAAGCTCAAGAACCAATTTGGGGGAAATCCATCTAATGAGCATTAGATAGTCACGAGGGCTAGCTGGCTGAATTAGTCCTACTAAGGCCAGTGAGGAGGCCAGAGGAGAATTAGCTGTGGGGCCTCAGAGTGAGCTGGGCATGTTTAGCCTAAGGGAGCTGGGCATGTTTAGCCTGGAGAAGAGGAGGTTAAGGGGTGATATGATAGCCATGTTCAAATATATAAAAGGATGTCACATAGAGGAGGGAGAAAGGTTGTTTTCTGCTGCTCCAGAGAAGCGGACACGGAGCAATGGTTCCAAACTACAAGAAAGAAGATTCCACCTAAACATTAGGAAGAACTTCCTGACAGTAAGAGCTGTTCGACAGTGGAATTTGCTGCCAAGGAGTGTGGTGGAGTCTCCTTCTTCTTCTTTGGAGGTCTTTAAGCAGAGGCTTGACAACCATATGTCAGGAGTGCTCTGATGGTGTTTCCTGCTTGGCAGGGGGTTGGACTCGATGGCCCTTGTGGTCTCTTCCAACTCTATGATTCTATGATTCTAGAGTGGGTGATCTTCATAAAAAGGGAAGGGGGAGGGAAGAGAAGGGAAGGGAAATAGAAGATCAGGCTGAATTCAAATTAAAGGCCAATCAGAATAGCTGTCTTACAGCCCCGATGGAAGGAGGTTAAATCCTGAAGGGCCCTAGTCTCATGGGACAGAGCATTCCACCAGGTCGGAGCCATCACTGAAAAGGCCCTAATTAATGATTATTATATAGATAGATAAAAGAAGATTTACTCTACCCCACTAGAGTAGAGGACAGGTTATAAAAAAATATGTAAAAGTCTTAGCAGAAATTGGTAACTGAACAGGTGACGTGGAGGGAGAAGGGGTGAAATTTTAAAATGAAATTGGAAATGTTACTGCACCGGGAGCAGCGATGGAGGGAGGAAAATAGAGAGAACATTTGGGGAGGGTTATACAAATTTGTATTAATTTGGTCACAATTTGTTAAAAATTATGGAAAATCAAAATAATTGGAGGGGGGGGGGAGAGAGAGACCTTCCACAGGTCTCGAGTGTTAAGCAGGTGCCACAGTGATGGAGTTAAGATTGCAGAAGATGTAAATGCAAATAGAATTGAAAGTCTGTCATGGTAAGGAAGCGAGGGTTGACATTTGGCGCCACGTTACAAGAGAGCATTAATCCCTGTATCCCTTATTAATCTAGAGGAACAATTACTTCATCTCTAAATATTCACAGCAACCAAAAGGGCTCAGAATCCCTTTTATGAAAAAAAAAAAGAAATGGCCTCACACCCACTTTCAGACAATGGAGACAATATTTGCTAGCAAGCTGTCAGCATGCCTTACAGATGGGAGTTTCGTATTAGTATTAATTGTATTCCTTATTTGTTATGTTAGGTGCCTGCTCCCGAAAACAAAAGGCTTGAGGCAATTTACCATGAGGAAAACAACAGCAGCACGATACAAATATATAAAAATTAGGAAGAACCAGCAAGCAGCATGAGTGGCCATAAACTTATTCTAAAAGCACCAGGCAGACACTCTGCCATCTTCCCACAACATACGCAAGGGATGCCTCCGGGAAAAATTAGGTTTGCACAATTGAAGTGGATTCCAGTGCTCTGTTGCCCTAGTGCAACATATCCACTTTAACAAAGAAATAGAACACTTGTGGTTAGGAGAAGGGGAAATGCATTTGAAGGCGGAGGATTTAACAATGACTGAGAGCAGTGCTTTTTCTTCTTCCAGCTGGAGCACAGTTCCAGCACCTCGCAAGTGGTCGCCATTGCTGGCCGGTGCTCCCCCTGCCCGATTCTTGCCTTTATGTATTTCTGATGAGCCCAAAATGATGGTTTCAAGTCCAAAATGGAAGCTGGCCGGCATGTACTAGTCTAAAGTTTTTTTTAGATCTATGATTCCACATTGCTCCTAGCTGCTTCTAGCCACGATTGGTCAAATTAGGGGGGTGGGGCCAATTCACGGGTTTCTTCAATCCGTCTTCCGTCTAGCGGTGGAGAGGGGCTTTGCACTTTCCAGCCACACCTCTGCTATTTCACACACAAAGGTTTGTACAACGGCGCTTCCATACCCTCCAACATTTCGGAGGTCCCAAGTCGCAAGGTGGTTAGATTGGTCTCAACTAGGGCCAGGGCCTTTTCAGTACTGGCCCCGACTTGGTGGAATGCTCTGTCACAAGAGACTAGGGCCCTGCGGGACTTGACATCTTTCCGCAGGGCCTGCAAGACAGAGCTGTTCTGCCTGGCCTTTGGTTTGGACTCAGTCTGACCCTTATGTTTCCCTCCTCTTATGGTCTTGATCTATGGGCTACTTTTAAAAGGAGGCTGCATTTTAAATTGCATTTTAACCTTTATTTTAAATTGGTCCCCCCCCAATTATGTTTTTACTGTAATTTTACTGGTGTTAGCTGCCCTGAGCCCGGCTCTGGCTGGGGAGGGCGGGGTATAAATAAATTATTATTATTATTATTATTATTATTATTATTATTATTATTATTATACAGCAAGACACAGCATTGTTGTGAGATGCATTTGGTGAAAAAAAATGATAGCCACTCTTTCTCCTGCCCCCTTCTGGCTATGGGTTTGGACGACATTACATGTTGTAGCATCATTCTGGAACTTTGCTGGATAATAAAAATGGTGGGGGGAGCTGTCAACTACAAGGAGAACACAAGAAGGTGTAGGCTATTTCACCCCTGCCTTTGCAATTCACTTTCGTTCCCCACCAAAAAAGGCAACATCAGAAAGGTCCACATCAAATTCTGCCAAAAGTTGTTTTCTGAGAACTAGGAATTGGATACAATGCCAAAGAATTACTGTATTTTTTGCTCTATAAGACTCACTTTTTCCCTCCTAAAAAGTAAGGGGAAATGTGTGTGAGTCTTATGGAGCGAATGCAGGCTGCACAGCTATCCCAGAAGCCAGAACAGCAAGAGGGATTGCTGCTTTCACTGCGCAGTGATCCCTCTTGATGTTCTGGCTTCTGAGATTCAGAATATTTTTTTCTGGTTTTCCTCCTCCAAAAACTAGGTGCGTCTTGTGGTCTGGTGTGTGTCTTATAGAGCAAAAAATACAGTAAATGAAAATGAAAACCCTCCTTTCCCCCTCCCGTCAGCTGGAAGAGCCCTTAATGAAGACGCTGTTTGCAAGCACTCCTCCGATATAATAAATGCAAGTGGTTATCAATAATGCATTTGCAAGGCTACCCAAATGCTATTTTTAAAGCAAATCATTCACTCCACCCACCCCTGAAACGAAGCCATCCCGTAAAAAAACACCCCGGCTCCTCAAGAGGCTGCAACGCGCAGGCAGAACATGCTGCAAAACAAATGAGGTCACCCAGAGCTGTTAGGCGCGTTTGCTCCAGAGTAAGCCCATTAAAGCCAATCATTTCGCTCCCTTCCTCCACACTGTTCCAGAATGAGTGAGCTGTGGAGCCTAGCCAAACGGCAGGACAAAGTAATCTGTGCCGCTGGAAACCGTGGGAGAAATTGATGCAGACAGACAGTAGTTATCCTACATGGAGGACCGCCAGGGTACTGGGGTAATGTCTGCTGCCTCTTGCCAAGATTTCGGGGATCTCCTACTTGCAGAAGCTGCAACTTTCAGGCAGCAGAAGGTGATCTATTAGAACAAATGGGGCCTTATTCTGCCCTCACCTGACTGCCTTTTTGTCTGCTTGCAACCAGTCAGCTTCCCCCTCTTCCTCCTTAGTCCCAGGGTTGCCCTCACAGAACTTAGCAGGGATGTGGATGGGAGCAAAATTAGTTTGCTCCACCTATCACTGGCTCCGGCGCCACTAATAATAATAATAATAATAATAATAATAATAATAATAATAATAAATTTATTTATACCCCACCCTTCCTGGTTTAAAAACTGGGCTCAGGGCGGCTAACAGCAAATATAAAACATTGATTAAAATGCTACTTAAAAACAGCCTAAAACGGCATAAAATACAACATAAAATGCAGCATCAATATCAATAAAATTCAAGAATTCGGGGGGGGGGGGGACACCAGTCAGTAGACATAAAATGATCACCAGGGCTAACTGGCCAGGTTGGTCCTACTAGGGCCAGCGAGGAGACAAGGAAAGAATTTAAATGTGGGGTCCCAGAAAGGGTTTCTTCATAATGTATAACCAAAGTCTAAACGGTGTGTTTCAGACTATAGTTCTTATCAGTCTCAGCTAGCATGGCTGTGTTGGCCAGCGCTGATGGGGGCTATTCGTAGTTCAAAACATCTGGAAAGCACCAGACAACAACAAGAACAATAATAATTTTATTATTTATACCCTGCCCATCTGGCTGGGTTTCTCCAGCCACTCTGGGCAGCTCTCAACAGAGTATTAAAAACACGATAAAACGTCAGACATTAAAAACTTCCCTAAACAGGGCTGTCTTCAGATGTCTTCACTAGACATCACTAAGACCAGGCCCATAACATAGAGGCACCAGGGCAAAATCCGTTTTGGGAGCCACACTAGTTTCCTTTTGGGGTGGGGAGAAGTTTGTTTTTGTTTGCATTCTAATGAGAAATGACTTAATTTGCACACATAAAACAGGGTCCATGGAAAGCCTGGGCAAAAAGATAAGTGTTTACAAGATGTGCAAACCTAACCATCTTTCAAAAGATGGCAAGTGACCAAAGTCAATGTTCTGGTGTGTCTTTAGTTAGGTTACAGAATAAGCTCGGGTAACCCTGTAGAATCACTATGTGGTATCTCGGTTTCACATTTCGAGTAAGTCCATATCATGTTTACCCCATGTCACTTATTTATTTAAAAGCAATTATAAACTGCTTAATATTTTAAGCGTCTCTAAGTGGTGTACAACACAGAAGCAACAGAGAGCATCATTGAAACGAAAATACAACATAAACCCAGTAAAATGGTGGTATAAAAGCATACAACACCGAAAAGAAATGAATTTGGAGGATGCTTTTGAATCATGGTGCTGGGGGAAACTCTTGAGAGTCCCATGGACTGCAAAAAGATCAAACCTCTCCATTCTGAAGAAAATCAGCCCTGAGTGCTCACTGGAAGGACAGATCCTGAAGCTGAGGCTCCAAGACTTTGGCCACCTCATGAGAAGAGAAGACTCCCTGGAAAAGAACCTGATGTTGCGAAAGATGGAAGGCACAAGGAGAAGGGGACGACAGAGGACGAGATGGCTGGATAGTGTTCTCGAAACTACCAACATAAGTTTGACCAAACTGCGGGAGGCAGTGGAAGACAGGAGTGCCTGGCGTGCTCTGGTCCAGGGGGTCACGAAGAGTCGGACACGACTAAACAACAACAATAAATAAATAAAGCACTCATGGGTCAGGGACGGCCTGAGCAAAAAGCTAAGTCTTTGCAACACATCCAAAGCAACTGATGGGGGCGACTTTGTGTATGGCCAACAGCATTCGAAACTAACTGGGAGCCAGCCACATTTCATGACAGGCAACCAGCCTTTAGAGAGGAAGTGGGGATGTCTGATCACCAGGTTTCACGACTAATGTCTCCACCTGGCTGGCTTCAGAGGCAGCCCCATGCGCAATGTGTTGCAGTAATCTAATCTCCAGGTGAGCTGGTTTGACCAATGGACCGACTTGCTATAAGGCAGCTTCCTATCTCTCTACATTCCATTCTTTTACTTTGTGCCGTCAGCCTCTATTGATAACACTGTCGTTTTTTAAAAAAACAAACCACATCCATCATACCTTAAGCAAATATGTATATGAAATGATCAGGTTCTCCATCAAGTCCTTCAGAATGAATGAAAGTCATTGTTTGTAACCACTCTTTCATTCCATTCCATTTAAGGACATCACCATAGCTACGACGATCTGATTACCAGTGGCGAGCAATTAAGGCCAGGCTCTTCAATATTAACCAGGTGATTTTTTTTTGAGGGGGCAGAAGAACCCCAAACTTTTTTTTAAGAGCTCATTTAACTCTGAGGAGTTGATGGGGAGGTCAGCTGAATCTAAACAAAGCCTGTCTCCGTGGATGCGGGGAAGTTATTCGATTAAATTCTGGATGTCTGATCCCCATTTCTGCTTGCTCTGTTTGAGGAAAAATGACAATGCTATGATTAAAACTAATTATATTGTGCCGTGGCATAAGATCACTGGAAAAGGGACTCCTTTGATGTGCTTCAGTAGGCCTGGTGTGTTTCTTTCTATGAGGACATAATCCTAACCAGCCATGAGGATGGGAGTGGGGATGAGAATCATAGAATTGTAGAGTTGGAAGGTACCCCGAGGGTCATCCAGTCCAAGCCCCTAAAATGCAGGAATCTCAGCTAAAGCATCCATGACAGATGGCCACCCAACCTCTGCTGAAAAACCTCCCAGGAGGAAGAGTCCACAGCCTCCTGTGGGAGACCATTCCATTGTCGAATAGCTCTTTACCACCAGAAAGTTATTGCTGATGTTGAGTCCGAATCTCCTTTCTTGTGACTTCGAGTCCTACCCTCCAGAGCAGGAGAAAGCAAGCTTGCTCCATCCTCCATGTAACAGTCTGTCAGATATTTGAAGATGGCTATTATATCTCCTCTCAGCCTCCTGTTTTCCAGGCTAAATGCACCCAGCTCCTTCAACCCTTGCATGTAGTGGTATTCCATGTGGTGGCCAGGATGAACATGCTTGGCGCATGCATTTGCTGTGCCTCCAAGGGCTGCAAGGCCTATCCATATTTGGTTTGGATGCACTAAACGCGGATGGGCTCTTAGCCAAAGCGCAGACTAAGTGCCTCTTAAACATCGCAGCAGATCTGCCGATAAGTGCTTGCTGGCATCGGTGCACATCACTGGGAGGTGCCGTGTTGAAATTTGCACTTGGAGCGGGGCCATAGCTCAAAAACTGATTTCCCTCGACCAAACTTCAACATCTCCATTTTAAAAAGACCTTTGCCATCAGAGCTTGGAGAAGACTTCCACCCCAGAGTTTGGGAACTGCTGCAAGTCAGATCAGACACAGGGCTGGGAACATTCATTAACAACTCTACAATTCTGTTATTCTTTCTGAATGGAAGAGGCATTGCATCTTAATCACAGACACAACTCTTGAGCTTTGTGGCATTCAGCTATCAAAAGCTTGATTGCAGAAGGCGAAAGATGCATTTGCAGGGAGGGCAGAATAAGACAGTTGCTGAAAAAAACAACTTAGCTCAAAAGAGGAATGGCCCTCTAGCTATCGCCTGCCAAAACGTCTCTCTGACTTTCCAGGCAAATAACAATATTCTCACAAATGCAGGTCTCCCCCCCCCCCCCACATTTGGATTGCAGGTTCCAAATGGAATCTGTTTATTGTAATTACCTCTCTAACTGCAGCACGCTTCCAATGTGTCGGGTTAATGTTAATGGAAGCTGAAGCTGAGGCGAACAAGGCTTATTAATTCCCTTTTCTCTGTCATTGCATTTCCTTCGCTCCAAAACAATGTCGGCCTAAGATGCTTTGCCACCTGAGGAGCAAAGGCTCAAAGCAGGAGTCAGAGATGGTTCCCCATGTCCTTTGGGGTGGGAGGGTGGCGGGGGGGGAATTCAATTCAGTTCACTTCTGCAGGCAAATGTACCCTATCTGCATGTTCCAACACAATACATGAACTGAAACCCAGCCATTCTTAGAAACTCGTGCTTCTCCGAATATTCGCAATGCGGTTCTCCAGTCAGGTGATTTGTGCAGAAATGCAAATGTTGCAGTAAAATGTGCACAGAAATAAATATATTTGTGAAAATAACATGCAAGATTCATTGTGTTAGGCAGAAGTGCATGCAAAGATATGTACGTTCGGAGAAAAATGCTAGTGAATTTTTGTGACCACACAGATGGGGAATTGTGGAGAACTGAAGCTAAGCATAAGCGAAAAATCGAGAAGCTGGGAAAACATTGGCAGGATTATTGTAATAGCCTGCAGTTTCATAAGAGTAGATAGTTACAGCAGATAATTAAATGGGCAAGCTAAATGAATTTGGATATGCAGGAGATATTAAAAAATAAATTTAAGGAACTGCAGAAAGAGGGGAAAGGGAGACAAATTTTGAAATGTGAAATTGATTGTAAAACTAATGAAACGTATAAATTTGAAAAGTATAAATAAAAACTTTTTAAAAACCAGACACTCGACCACTGAAATATGTTCTTCCCCAGCTTGTGAAATCTGTGGATACAATGCATATCTCCCCCGCACTGATATATTAACTGTCTCCTTGACGTAACTCCCTTTCTCTCAGCTCAGAACAGACTCATGTCAAAGGAGCTAAATCAGGCTCAATGCAGACAAGATTCAATTTAACTCACCTGTGCATAGCCTCTATAGCACTCCTGTGTGTCACTGTGACCATCAAGGAGGCTGGAGAACTTCTTGTTCTCCCAATTCCACCTTCATTCCCCCCTTTCTCAAATTCATCTACCTAGTCAAAGGATGACAGCAACCTGGAAGCCTTCCAGCCTCAGGCATCAGACCTGGAAACTTTTCCTTTCCCACCTAGTGAGTCATTTTTGTCTATGTGACTCAAGAGATGTAGCTCCTGCAGCTTCACAAAGGATCTGGAGAACCTCTGGTTAGTTAGCAATATTACATTTCTTCTTCTTCTAATGAAGAGCCATGTGGCGGTAATTGTGCGAGTGGAACAACTTCCACTTGCACAATGAAACTTCCACACACCACTGCCCTGTGCATGACCCACATCACCCCTAATTTTGTCCTAAGGGGTTGGGGTACCCCCAGAGCAGGTTTAGGGGGTGCAAGGAGGAGGAGGGGGAAAGTCCTGTTGTACAAAGCGGAAGTCATTCTGCTTTCACAAGGAGTTACTCAGCACTATGCTGGATACAGTTAATAGGTTCTGATAAACAATTTTTAAATAAACAAACAAACAAAGCTTCTTTTTTTTAAAAAAAAAACAAACCCACAAATTCCATAAAATGATAAAACCACCCCACTGCCATAAAGAAACAGAACAATCAGGAAGAACCAAGAAGTGTTAAGATCATTCTTTCAAGACGATAGATTAATCATTTTCAAATGAAGGCATTAGAAGCAATATACTAAACTTTGGGGTCTTTCCCATTGCTGCCCAGTAGCTGTGTAATCTATATATTGTGCATTTGAGTCAGAACTCCCATTCTGAGTTTTGAGGATGTTTCATTCGCTCTTTCCCCTGTTTAGGGAAGCTTTTAATGTTTGATGCATTACGGTATTTTAATATTTTGTTGGAAGCCGCCCAAAGCGGCTAGGGAAGCCCAGCCAGATGGGCGGGGTATAAATAATAAATTTATTATTATTATTATTATTATTATTATTATTATTATTATTATTATTTTCTTCACAGCATTTTACAAAAAACAACAACAACCACACACCCCAGTTTGCACGGCACTTGCTAGGCAGAGCTACCAGTTGCACGGCACTTGCACGCCTGAATATCCACAATGAGTTGCTTCCATTCTAAAACCAACCCAGGGCCTCATTAACCTTGTGGCTGTTGTTTTTCCAGGGAAAATGTTCATTTTTTCATCTCTTTCACTAATTGTCATGCGTGGTATTCCATTAAGTAAAAAACCACAAAAAACCACACATGCAGCAACAACTTTAAACCAATAGATTTTTTTCATTGAATGACAGCAATCTGCTTTTAGTTTATTTAAGCGCTGATTTATGTGCGCTTACACCTATCAATTTTAGTTTAATTAGAGCCCATCCCTGCTTAATTACATGTACTGTCGCCATTCTAAATGAATGCTTTCTTTTCAAACCCCTGCCCCCCTTTTAAGGAAAAGGCTTCATTTTTATTTTATTTTTTTACTGCAAGGTAGATCAAAGCTGAACTCTTTTCACTTTTGTATTAAAAGCGGGGGGCAGGGATGACGACGATGCATTATTTGGGTGTCTGCTGTAGTTCCACACACTGAGCGCCCTTGTGCTGTTGTATTTGCCATTGCACATTAAAAGGAGGCAATCTGAGCAGACACAGAGAATGGCAACGGAAGCGATGAAGAGGCAAAGATCGCCGCGATAGGCCGTTCGAGCTTTGGAGAAGAAGGAATGCCTTTTCACACAACAGATAGGAGAATACTGAAATATTACTGGCCTGTGAAGACCCATGGGCCCAGAAGCATATGTGCCTTGGCATGTGCATAATGGAGCATCACTGTTCAGCGGCCTTCGAGTGGGATCAAGGTGCAAACAACCCTGCCATAGTCTGTGTGATGGCCTGGGACTCGGGCTCAGACTCGGAACCAGAGGAGATGCAGTCTGCACCAGATCCTTTGCCTCAGGCATCATCTGAACCAAGTCTGGGGCCTGATCCTGAAGAGTCCCAGTCTGCAGAGGTTCCCCTGCAACAAACCCCAGCTGGGCCGAGTCAGGGGCCTGAGCCTGCCCTGGCTCCAGATGCGGGGATCACCTTGTTGCCTCCAGCTGCGCCATCACTTACAGCTGCTCCACTACCGGTTGGGTCAGGGGAGGCTGAGGCGGCCCCTGGGTCTAGTAACCCACCGACGTCTCTCGAGCTGCAGAGACTCAGGTCTGAGAGAAGGAGAGGGCTTGAACCCACAACACTGAGATTAAGATTCTGCAGCTAGAATTTTGTTGTCCAAAAATTGGATACTTCAAGAAGTACCAACAGTGGAGGAATGGCAGATGAAGATGATGGATTTTTGGGAGCTAGCCGACCTGACCAGAGGAATCCGCGACCAGAAGGAGGAGGAGTACCAAGAGTATTGGAAGAAATTTAAAGATGATTTAGCTAAATATGTTAAGATAACATAAATAGAATTACTTGCGAGTACCAGATAGGCCTAGGATTTAAATTTGCGATGTTGTAAAATACTATGTTAATGTTAAAATGAGAAGAAAGAAAGATGTAAATTGACTAAGTAAATTTTATGGGAAAATAGTTTTGGAAAACTGTTACAATGGAATATAGGGAAACTCAGCTAAGGGGATTCGAGGAAGTCATTCAACAATGTTAACAAAAGTGGAATCATTATAGCAAGGATAAATGTTTGTCTGTCTGTTTCTTTGTTTTTTATGCTTTTTGTATGTTATAAATTGGAAAACCAATTAAAAAAATTTAAAAAAAGAGAGATTAAGAGTCTTGTGCTCTACAGACTGAGCTGCAGAATCTCTTGCAGACCCTGTACACACACCACAACAGATCATACATTTCAATCCATTCTTCTGGCTATCACAACAGGCATCTTTCAAGTCCAAGTTCAGCAGAGGACGGTCTCAGGCTCACAGCGATAGGGACCAGTTATTCCCCGACTTAAGACTAGCATTTGCCAAACAGAATACCGGACGAGCTGAACCGGATCCTGTTCCAAAACAGGTGCACGACTCTTTGCCACGCCACCAAACGGTTGCCAGGAAAAGCGGGGAGCATTTCCACTTATGTGCGCAGTTAAGGGCTGCTTAGCCAGTGTGGTGTAGTGGTTAAGAGCGGTAGACTCGTAATCTGGTGAACTGGGTTCGCGTCTCCGCTCCTCCACATGCAGCTGCTGGGTGACCTTGGGCCAGTCACACTTCTCTGAAGTCTCTCAGCCCCACTCACCTCACAGAGTGTTTGTTGTGAGGGAGGAAGGGAAAGGAGAATGTTAGCCACTTTGAGACTCCTTAAGGGGAGTGATAAAGCGGGATATCAAATCCAAACTCTTCTTCTTCTTCTTCTTAAAATGTTTTAATTAGCCTTCGCATGCGCGCATGAGTCAGTCAACCGCACACACCAGCGGATTGTTTTTCCGAAGTAACTCATGCTGGTTGATGACTAAGCGACATCTGTGGGAACTCAAAGAAACGACAGCATGGTATCTGTCGAAGGCTTAATTGATTTATAAAAATTGCCGGCAGACAGATGTGAACAAACATTCTTGACAAACAACATAATTATACATAGGCTAGCATTTTTTTCCCCAAAGAGGGAAAAGCTTATAGAGACGCACAGTCTGGATAAGTAATGGAGGCCCTGGAAGACCATTTTTTATTTTGCACATGGCCAATGCGACTCAGTATCGCACTCCTCACAGCCCTCCATTTGCTCAGAGAGGTGATGATTAAAGAAAGCTCGGAGATACAGTGGTACCTCGGGTTACGAAATTAATTTGTTCCAGAGGTCTGTTCTTAACCCAAAACTGTTCTTAACCTGAGGTGCTTTCGCTAATGGAGCCTCCTGCCGCCGCCACTGTGCAATTTCCGTTCTCATCCTGGGGCAAAGTTCTCAACCCGAGGTACTATTTCCGGGTTAGCGGAGCTTGTAACCTGAAGTGTTTGTAACCTGAAGCATTTGTAACCCGAGGTACCACTGTATATACAGACCTAAAATAATAATAATAATAATTTATTATTTATACCCCGCCCATCTGGCTGGGCTTCCCCAGCCACTCTCGGCAGTTCCCAATTGAGTGTTAAAAACAATACAGCATTAAATATTAAAAACTTCCCTAAACAGGGCTGCCTTCAGATGTCTTTTAAAGATAAGATAGCTGCTTATTTCCTTCACATCTGAAGGGAGGGCGTTCCACAGGGCGGGCGCCACTACCGAGAAGGCCCTCTGCCTAGTTCCCTGTAACCAAACTTCTCGCAATGAGGGAACTGCCAGAAGGCCCTCGGCGCTGGATCTCAGTGTCCGGGCAGAACGATGGGGGTGGAGACGCTCCTTCAGGTATACAGGACCAAGGCTATTTAGGGATTTAAAAGTCAGCACCAACACTAAAGGTCACTGCCCCATAGCAGAAAGACTCTAGGGATCCTGTGTGGTGTAGTGGTTAGAGTGTCGGACTAGGACCTGGAAGCTCAGGGTTCAAATCCCCACTCCATCATGAAGCTCACTGGGTGACCTTGGGCCAGTCACAGCCTCTTAGGGTTGTTTTAGGAATTAACTGAGGGTGGGGGTTAACCAAGCACTCCTTGGAGAAAAAAGGTGGAATCTAAATGCAATAAATAAGATGTTCTGCTTATCTGCTTAAGAAAGCTGGAGGGGCCAGCCAGGTGGAGATGTCAGTCACCAGCCTGGTCTCCAGAGTTCTCCACGTGGTCACAATTGGACCCACGTCAGTCGCAAAATGCTCCTGGCGCCTGGCCGATTTCTAAGGCTGCTCTTTTCACATGACAAAATTTGGGGTGGCATCCAGGCATGGACTTCTTTCCCACCATTTGAAATTTAGCACATGGCAATATGTCGACTCAAAAGACTTCAGTTCCTCAATGCAACAGATGAGGCGGCATAAAGGGAATGTTAGAAATGGAGACAGAAATGTTAAGTGTTCTAACCAATATAGTTTCTGGAGAAAGCTCTCTGCTTATTTCAGATTTCTTGTTTTGTACGAGCAAAGAGCTGCTCGCCCATCTCTAGTGGAGAGGATGGAGAAGAAAAGTCTTAGAAGAAATCTTCCTTTGTTTGAAAACAATGTTTGAAATGTGTTTTGCCTGGTACTGAAGAGCGGAGGTGGAAACACAACACTGTGCTCCTCTTCCCACAACTGCTAGATTAAATATTGTTTGCTCGGAGGTTACCAAGACAAGGGCAAATCAATCCACCAGCTCCACATACATTTTGAAAACCTTTACAGCTCCAGATATTCTAAACTCTGGCTATCGGCCTGTACAATCCTGGGTTTTTCCTCTATTCGTTTGAAAGTTAGTTTCTTTCCCAAGTTGAGCTTTCCTCTCTGCCTCCAAAATGAAGCTCAACAACAACACACACACCCCTCAGTTCCAAAAACTGGCCCTTTAAAGACTTTCCAGACCAAACACCCCACAGGCTTCCTTCACATCTGATTCATTTTGCCTGCCTGGAAAAGTGTCATTGAACTCTGGCAATGCCTTGATGGAGTATGTACAAAACTAGCTTATTGTACAAAGGTTAAAATTTTCATACATTACTCCACCCACTTTTCCCGCTGGTCCTGCCCTCCAGTGCCACATGGCCCTTGGAATGTTGCACAAAAGGCCCTCTGGCCATAAAGGGTTCCTCACCCAAATAATTCTGGGCTCTATAGTTTCTTGAGCAGTGCTGAGAGTTGCTAGGCAACCGCTGCTCCCTTCTGATGGGATGGAGTTCCGCAGGGCAGGTGCCACCACCGAGAAGGCCCCCTGCCTGGTTCCCTGTAACCTCACTTCTCACAGTGAGGGAACCGCCAGAAGGCCCTCAGGGCTGGACCTCAGTGTTTGGGCTGAATGATGGGGATGGAGACGCTCCTTCAGGTCTACTGGACTGAGGCCGTTTAGGGCTTTAAAGGTCAGCACCAAAACTTTGAATTGTGCTCGGAAACATACTGAGAGGCAATGAAGGTCTTTCAGGACTGGTGTTATGTGGTCTCGGCGGCCGCCTCCAGTCACCAGTCCAGCTGTTGCATTCTGGATTAGTTGTAGTTTCCAGGTCACCTTCAAAGGTAGCCCCATGTGGAGTGCATTTTAGAAGGTAAGCTCCTTCCTGAAGCCCAGCATGGTCCTGCCTTGACAAAAAAACACCCACCAAGCCTTCCTCCTTTGTTGCATGTTTCCACTTTTACCTGGTTCCTTGAAGGATGCTTCAAACAGAGGAACCAGGCAGAGGGCCTTCTCGGTAGTGGCACCCACCCTGTGGAACACCCTCCCTTCAGATGTGAAGGAAATAAGCAGCTATCTTCTTTTTAAAAGACATCTGAAGGCAGCCCTGTTTAGGGAAGTTTTTAATATTTAATGCTGTATTGTTTTTAACACTTGATTGGAAGCCGCCCAGAGTGACTGGGGAAACTCAGCCAGATGGGCGGGGTATAAATAATAAATTATTGTTATTATTAAACACAAAAAAATAAACCAGCAATACTCCTTTAAGGAAGCCATGGATTCGCTCCGTCTTTTGAGGAGGAAAAGTTGCTGTCAGAATATTTTCCCTTTCGATTCATGGGCCGTAAATAATCTCATCTCCCTCTGATAACTTTTATAGAGCTAATGGGGCTGAGCAAGGCATTTATTTATGGGTAAATGCTATGTTTCTAAATACATCAGGGCTTTTCAATATCAGGAGAGATCGGCTGCCTCCCTTCGCATTAGGTAGGTGAAAGATGGAAGCACTCTAAATGGAAGAGAAAGGTTTCTGCATTCAAATGTTAATATGGCAATTACCATACCCAGGGATCTATTTACAGACATTTTCTCCCCTGTTACTCATAGTTGTGAGGAGCAAGAGCGGGTAGCAGGAAGGCCACTGACTCACAACAATACCTGCACTCCAGAGACCACGAGTCAAGGCGATAAGGTGGAAAGATGGAGATTAATGTTTTCAATATGCATCGTGGCTGACCAGACAAAGTGGCTGAATGCATCGCAGGAAAAGCCTGTCACATTCTCTGTTGATTGACACCTCTGAATGTGATCCACTAGGAATCAATGCGGTGCACATTCCCGGGGCCAGCAGATGTCTAGGTTAGGCAAAGGTCCTAGAGACATTGAGAGGCCCAGCCAAGAAAGCGAACACAAGCCTCAAACAAAAGTTTATCCACTGCCACCCTCTAATTCAGCTTTCCAAACTGTGTGCCATGACACATTAGTGTATCGGCTGCGGTGTGTAGGTGTGTCGCACATATGCTCCCCACAATCCTCTCAGGGCTGGAGAGAGGTTAGTTTAACCTCTGGTTAACTTATTACTGTGTTGCGAAATGATGCAAAACTGAATTACTGTGTTGCAAAATGATGCATGTCTAAAAAGTGTGTCACCAGCATGAAAAGTTTGGAAAGCTCTGCCTTAACTGAAAGAAAAAGAACTGGAGTAATTATTTGGGGGGGGGAGTAATTATTTGGGAGGGGGTCCACCCATATTAGATTGATATATTTATCATGCTAACCCAAGCGCCACACAGACCTTTCAAGTGCCCCTATTATCCAGGGACAGTTCCAGATTTACAGAAGCCATCTCAGTTTCTGGTTTGATACTAGAATGCCCTGCTTTTCCTTAGGACATCCCTATTTTCATTGGGAAAATGTTGTAGTGGGTGTCTCTATTTTCATCGAGGAAATGTGGGAGGGTATGGCCATGTAAGGGTGATCCAGCTTTTGAGTTCTCCAGAACTCATCATCAGGTTTAGACAACGCTCACACATTACAGTGGACACTCGGGCTTGTGAACATGATCCATGCGGGATGCACGTTTGCAACCCACAGCATTCGCAACCCGTGTCTGCACGTCTGCGCATGCGTGGGTTGTGATTCGGTGCTTCTGCGCATGCGCGACTGCCAAAACCCAGAAGTAACCCGTTCCGGTACTTCCAGGTTTCGGCAGTCCACAACCTGAAAAAACGCAATCTGAAGCGGACGCAACATGAGGTATGATTGTACATTTAAAGCGGTATGATACCACTTTAAACAGTCATGGCTTCCCCCCAAGAATTCCAGGAGCTGTAGTTTGTTAAGGGCGCTGAGTTCCACGAGGGCAGCTGAGTTCCACAAGGGGAGCACTGAGGAGAAGGAAGCCACCAGGCAAGGCCACCCTCTGGGCTGCATGCAAGTCAGCAGGTGTGGTCTAGCTGAGAGCAAGCTCCATTTGCCCAAAGGAGTCATAGAATCATAGAATCATAGAGTTGGAAGAGACCACAAGGGCCATCGAGTCCAACCCCCTGCCAAGCAGGAAACACCATCAGAGCACTCCTGACATATGGTTGTCAAGCCTCTGCTTAAAGACCTCCAAAGAAGGAGACTCCACCACACTCCTTGGCAGCAAATTCCACTGTCGAACAGCTCTTACCGTCAGGAAGTTCTTCCTAATGTTTAGGTGGAATCTTCTTTCTTGTAGTTTGGAGCCATTGCTCCGTGTCCGCTTCTCTGGAGCAGCAGAAAACAACCTTTCTCCCTCCTCTATGTGACATCCTTTTATATATTTGAACATGGCTATCATATCACCCCTTAACCTCCTCTTCTCCAGGCTAAACATGCCCAGCTCCCTTAGCCGTTCCTCATAAGGCATCGTTTCCAGGCCTTTGACCATTTTGGTTGCCCTCCTCTGGACACGTTCCAGTTTGTCAGTGTCCTTCTTGAACTGTGGTGCCCAGAACTGGACACAGTACTCCAGGTGAGGTCTGACCAGAGCAGAATACAGTGGCACTATTACTTCCCTTGATCTAGATGCTATACTCCTATTGCAGCCCAGAATTGCATTGGCTTTTTTAGCTGCCGCGTCACACTGTTGGCTCATGTCAAGTTTGTGGTCAACCAAGACTCCTAGATCCTTTTCACATGTACTGCTCTCAAGCCAGGTGTCACCCATCTTGCATTTGTGCCTCTCATTTTTTTGGCCCAAGTGCAATACTTTACATTTCTCCCTGTTAAAATTCATCTTGTTTGTTTTGGCCCAGTTCTCTAATCTGTCAAGGTCGTTTTGAAGTGTGATCCTGTCCTCTGGGGTGTTAGCCACCCCTCCCAGTTTGGTGTCATCTGCAAATTTGATCAGGGTGCCCTTGAGTCCATCATCCAAGTCGTTGATAAAGATGTTGAATAAGACCGGGCCCAAGACAGAACCCTGTGGCACCCCACTAGTCACTCTTCTCCAGGATGAAGAGGAACCATTGATGAGCACCCTTTGGGTTCGGTCAGTCAGCCAGTTACAAATCCACTGAGTGGTAGCATAGTCAAGTCCGCATTTTACCAGCTTCTTTACAAGAATATCATGGGGCACCTTGTCAAATGCCTTGCTGAAATCAAGGTAGGCTACATCCACTGCGTTCCCTTCATCTACCAGGCTCGTAATTCTGTCAAAAAACGACAACCTTGCTAGCGACAACAGCATTTTCCGGGGCCGGCTGCTGTTATCTCATGGATGGGTTTCTACAATCCCAGCTCAGGCAGCTTGTGGGGTGTGTGTGTGTGGATCCAGTCATTTCTTATCTTCCTGCAACAGAGAAAGGAAGACCCCTCTTGTATCTAAGGAAAGCCTTCAGAAATGCAATTCAAGGCTCCAGTTCTCAAACGGGGTACAATCTTCAAGGCCTTCAATTACCCCTCAGTTGTCAGGAAAAAGGAAAAGGGAACTTTGCAGTGGATGGCGGAGTTATTCAGCGTATGCTTGTCAGCATCCCCTTGCTGGGTTTCTTGTCACATCTCTGCCAAATTGTCTTTTTAAGCATCTGGGAAGTGCAAGTGCTCCCCAACTACTTTTCGATGACCGTAGTCTCGCTTTCTTTTCCTTTTAAAATAATTTTTATTAAATTTTCCATTTTAACAATTCAGTCCAATCACATCAAATATTCCAGATTATAAAGATACATATCATATAGTCCAAATATTCCGCCAAATTATAAATTTCTATTGGGGCTTCCCATGCTTCAAGTTCAGTGGGGCTCTGAGCATCTTATATCTCTACTGCCTTGAGTTTCCAATAATTCATTTAATTCTTCCTGTTGTTGCCTTTCTTGACCAGAGTCTCGCTTTCAGTGGGGTGCTGGGGAGAAGGGCACCCAGTCAGCAGGAGGGCTGGACACATGCGAGGGTCGAAGGCCCGGGAAGCAAGGAGAGGCGAATTTGGGGAACGGTTTCTGAGCGACCAAAGGCTCGCCCCCTCCCCAAAATAAATAAATAACCAGAGTTCACGGGGCCTTAACCTGAATGGGTCTCTTGATCCGCAGGCCCTTACCTGCTAGATGAGAGGTGGATGCAATCAGCATGCATAATTCCTCCTCTCGAGGGTTTAGGCCGGAAAGTTTCATCTCGTTCCTGATTAACATTTGCTTTCAGCCTGGTTCCCCCCACACACACACACACTTTTTTTTTTTTTAGCCTTCCCTGACAACGACAAATAGGCTACAAAGACATGGAGAGGACTAGGAGTGAAAGCTCCGGTAGAACAGCCACTCAAGTGGAATGCTAAAAGGACTAAGATTCAAAAAGCGGGCAGATCATCTCTCGTGCTCCTTTTCCTTTTTATTAACTTGCACCCCGCCAGCTTCAACTTGTGTGGTTGTAGCCAAGAAAGGAAAAAGAAAACATCTATTCACTTCTAAACTGCCTCTTAAATCATTCATGCCCCCCCTTTTCCCCCTTTCTCTCTCTCCCCTGAGGTGCCTTCTGCTTCTCATTAAGTCACTTTCTTAAACCAGGGGCAGGTGCTAGCCAACATTGGCATAAAAACACAAGAACAGTCTTCTGGATCAGGCCAGAGGCCCATCTGGTCCAGGATCCTGTTCTCACAGTGGCCAACCCGAGATACACTCTACACTCCTGTGGTTCCCAGCACTGGTATTTTTCTGGGACAGAGCATAGCCATCTTAGCTAACAGCCAATGATAGCCATGAAGCTGTCCCACCCTCTTTTAAAGCTATCCAATCAGTTGTTAGAAACTCAGGTATATAAGCCGGGCACCAAATGGCTCCTGAAACCATGGCTGCAGTCGCCAAAACAGAATGTCTAGTTGTCATTGGGGGCAGTCCGATTTTTCAAAGGATGGACTGACTGTGATCGATTCTCAGTTAAACATCTGGTTAGGTCAGATGACAACCTTGGCTGGATTAAGAGCTTTGAGAACTTAAAGAAGAAAAGTCACTTGATCCAGGGACAGTCCACAACTATATTGGCCTTTTCTGACCTCTTTTTCTTAGTGGCAACTGGGACCATTCATAACAAGAATATTCTTCACAACTGTGAGCAGGGCAATGAGTGGCGGAAGTGAAGACAAGCTACATCTGGTACTCAGGCTGAGACCCTATCTGCCCACGCACTGCCTCACCCGAGTGGTGCATGCTCTGGTTATCTCTCGCTTGTATTACTGGGGCTACCTTTGAAGGTGACCCAGAAACTACAACTAATCCAGAATGTGGCAGCTAGACTGGTGACTGGCTGCCGAGACCACATAACACTGGTCCTGAGTAGACAAATTTACTACAACCCGGCTATCACATGCCTGAGCCCTCTGAAACTGAAACCCATCACTGAAGGGGTGAAAACTCGCACAGAGAGAGGAAAAGAATACACACAGAATATTAAACCAGCTGCCAGGTTCGGTGTAGGAGAATTCTGAAGGAATCAGATAGGATTACATAAACTGCACCAACACAAGTCAAGGCAAATTGACATTATCAAATTAGCACCCTTCCTCTCGCATTCGGTCTCCTCTCAAACTCTTCTCTGAAGCACATTTGATTAGCGATACATTAATAATAACACAAAACTTGCCAGAGTGAATTCCTTTCCAAACAAAAGAATTTGTTTTAAGACACAGGGAAGTGCTCCAAAAGCATCTGTACATTAGAGACTGACATTCAGCAAACTGCATCATGCTAAACTCCTTGCCTGCTAAAGAGTCTCATCAGGACTGCAGCCAGAAACTAAAAATAATATCTTGCATGGCAGTCACAACTCTTGTTGGGTGTGTATATGTGTGGGCGTACACCTATTTTTTAAACTGATTACTGCTAGAGCAATAAAAGGGGAAGGATGGGTGTAATTTTGGTCATTAAAGTCTAATAGGAGAATCCATTCCTATCATGGAAATCCAAGAGACAACGGCACATTTTTAATGAGCCAATTAACATCTTGGTACATGGAAGTTGGAAAGCATTTGAATTGTATCTTTTTTTCCCCTGCACTGAAAAATGAAACTAACCTGGCCAATAAGAATTGGATGCATGAAATTGCCTTATTCTGTGAGAACCACCAGAACCATGGCGTTGAAAGGGTGCTACAATTTAAGAAGGATATTGACAAGCTGGGACATGTGCAGAGTAGGGCAACCCAGAAGGGTCTGGGAACCGAGCCTTAGAAGGAACAATTAAGGGAGGAATGGATAAGAGGAGACTGAGAGGGGATATGATAGCCATGTTCAAATATCTAAAGGGCTGTCACGTGAAAAACAGAGCAAGCTTGTTTTCTGCTGTTCCGGTGGACAGGGCCCAAACCAATGGATTCAAGTTACAAGAAAAGAGATTTCGACTCAACATCAGCAAGGACCTTCTGACAAGAAGAGCTGTTCGACAATGGAACAGAACCCCTCAGGAGGTGGTGGACTCTCTTTCATTGGAGGTTTTTAAGCAGAGGTTGAATGGCCATCTGTCATGGATCACATGTCTGATCACATTCATCCATTGCTTTACCAACTGCACTGGCTCCCGGTGGAGTACAGGGTCAGGTTTAAAGTGCTGGTTTTGACCTTTAAAGCCCTAAGCTTTAAAGCTTTAAAGTACCTATGGGACCGCCTCTCCTGGTATGCCCCGTGGAGGACCTTAAGGTCCACAAATGACAACATTTCGGAGGTCCCAAGTCGCAAGGTGGTTAGATTGGTCTCAACTACGGCCAGGGCCTTTTCAGTCCTGGCCCCGACTTGGTGGAACGCTCTGTCACAAGAGACTAGGGCCCTGCGGGACTTGACATCTTTCCGCACGGCCTGCAAGACAGAGCTGTTCCGCCTGGCCTTTGGTTTGGACTCAGGCTGACCCTTATGCTTCCCTCCCCTTATGGCTTTGAGCTATGGGCTACTTTTTAAAATGAGGCTGCATTTTAACTTGTGTTTTTTTTCCTATTATGTTTTTACTGTAATTTAACTGGTGTTAGCAGCCCTGAGCCTGGCTCTGGCCAGGGAGGGCGGGGTATAAATCAAATTTATGATGATGATGATGATGATGATGATGATGGATGCTTTAGTTGAGACTATTTAGTTGAGATTATTATGGATGCTTTAGTTGAGACTGTGTGATCCTCAGAGTCCCTTCCAACTCTATACAGTGGTACCTCTGGTTACGTACTTAATTCGTTCCGAAGGTCCATTCTTAACCTGAAACTGTTCTTAACCTGAAGCACCACTTTAGCTAATGGGGCCTCCCGCTGCCACTGCACCACTGCTGCGCAATTCCTGTTCTCATCCTGAAGCAAAGTTCTTAACCTGAGGTACTATTTCTGGGTTAGCGGAGTCTGTAACCTGAAGTGTATGTAACCTGAAGCGTATGTAACCCGAGGTACCACTGCAATTCAATGATTCTATGATCTGCTACCCACCAAGCATGGACTTCCACCATCCACTACCCACCAAGAATTAACACCCACCATGTACTAACATCCACCACCCACTGAGGATAAACATTGACTACCAGTGGTCTAAAGATCTCACTGCCCTTAACTTGTAACAGGTTTAAGTCAGTTCAACCCCCTGCAATGTAGGAATCTCAGCCAGCGGCGTAGCGTGGGGGGTGCAGGGGGGCCGGCCGCACCGGCCGCAACATCTGGGGGGGGGGCGCGCTCGCTGCCTCCGGAGTCGCCAAAGAGCCTCGGGCGCAGGCTGTAGCAGAGCCCCATGTCTCGCGGAACCGACGAGCTGTGCGCGCGTCCAGGCTGAAGACGTCCGGCAGGCAGCGGATATCAGTGCTCGCCGCGGTCCCCGCGCGTCAGGGCCGCAGAGGGCGCACCAGGCAGCCCCTCCTCACAGCCCCCCCCCCCCCCGCCGCCGCCACCGCCGCCGCCGCCGCTGCTGCAGCTGCTGGGCCATGTTGCATTTTCCTCGCCTCCTCTGCCCTCCTCCTCCTCCGGGCAAGCGGCGTCATTTGGGCAGCAGCGCCAGCGGCAGCTCGCCTCAGATCACCTGACACGGACCCGCCGCCGCGGCTACCTTACCGTAAATACCCCGGCCCAGGCAGCAGCAAGAAGAAGCTGGCAGCGGCGGCAGGTTAGGGGTTAGGGGCGCAAATTACTTGCCTTGCCCCGGGTTAGGGGGCACAAATTACTTGCCTTGCCCTGGGTGCTGACAACCCATGCTACGCCGCTGGTCTATGTACAGTCGTTCCTCCGTTTACGTAACCCTCTGGTTACATAAACTTCAGGATGTGCGTGCGGCAAACCCGGAAGTATTTTACCGGTTTTCACCACGCGTGCATGCACAGAAGCAGTCCACAGGTTGCAGAAACCTTGGGACCCGACCGGACCTCCAGAACGGATCCCGTCCGCAACAGGAGTTACCACTGTATTTGAGTGTGAGCAAGCGACTGAAGAACAAAGCACAGAAAGTTTGTAGGGAGGTAAAAAGAAATTATATAAGAAATATGTAACTGTGCAGTATAAAGTAATGGATAGATAAAGTACAGTGAGATTAATTGGAAGTCAGTTTTAAATTTCTTCTCTATAAGTTTTATAATTGTGTTCAGTATCAGGAGATATATTAATCATATTAATCTTCTTGTATCTTACAGTGTGGTGGTTTGTTTGATTTTTCTGTTTGTTTGTTTGTTTGTTTGATTGTATGTTTGTTTACTTGTATGTACATCTGTTTTCTCATAAATGTATTTATTTTAAATTAATGAAGATATATTTTAAAAAGAAAGAAAAAAGAAAGAAAGAAATGGGTTCAGAAGAAGCATCATTTTAGTTCATTGGACAAGAAGCAGGAGTTCTGGACAACACACAAACACACAAGCCCCACCTGTCCCTCACAATGAAGGGGTGCATGCCACAAATGCTTAAATAAAACAGAAAAATATCAGATATATTTCTCCCTTTCAAATGCCACGGCATTGTTCCTCAAGACTGATGAGAAATGAGATATGGAGACAGCAAGTGGTATTTAAGAGTAATGTACATGGAAAACAAAATAGATCTATTTCCATTTCCTTAGTCCTTCGGATTTCAAACACTAGAGGGAGCGGTTAATGAAAAAGCTAATTGATAAATCCCACCCCACCCCCACTTATTCTTATTATTCTTATTTTCTTATTCTTCTTATTATTATTATTATAACTTTAGCACGCTCAAAATCTCCTTTTAGCTTGCCCAGGGTCATAAATCCATTTTTCACGAGGAACGGAGGAGGGCTGCTGTTGTGGAATGACCAAAAACACAGAGCAGCTTAATTTAATTCCCATCCGCCAATCCCCCTAAATTGGCTCCCTGAAAAATTGCCATCCTGAATATGGCCGTAGTTTGGAATGTTGACGCTCTGAATGTTCTAATTAAGGCTAAGTTTGCAAACTGATTTCAAGGTTGGCTACCTCTGCCCATTGATACAATATGGACCAGATGTAAGTAACAGCAGGGCGTTAATAACTTTGAATGGCTGCATTGTTCCCTCTATGCAGCTTGGAGAAACTTGCCCTTTTGGATTCAAAAGGGGACCCAGAAAATGGGTTGCTGCTGCTGCTGCTGTTTTTCTGCTAAGAGAGTTTTTAAATAAAACCATCCCTTTCAGCTGTTTGTTTTCCTGTCTGGATTCAAGGGATATTTACTCAATTGATGAAAACAAGAGCTATGCGGGAGATTAGACAGCTTTACTTGGTATAGGCCCTTTTCTCCATAATAAGCGAAATGTGTGTGCAGATATTTCGGTGATAAACAATGCCTTTCCTCACTCCACACAGAAGCTTTCCACACAATCTCTTGTTTATTTGTTTCTTCATTGCATCTATATCCCACCATGCTTTCAAGTTGGTATATACGGGTCACCCCCAACTCCCAGCTCCCCACATTTTATCATCACAACTACCCTGTGAGGTAGAATAGGCTGAGAAACTGTGAGTGGCCCAAGGTCACTGAGAGATGCAGCTTTCAAATACCTTTGCATGAATAATAATAATAATAATAATAATAATAATAATACATGCGTAGTCTCACTGCATGAGTTATAAGCAACACATGTAGATTCCTTACATGATTTACACCAGTGTTTCCCAATTGGGGGCCATATGGACCCCTGCCGCCCCCCCCCCCCCAGGATATTACAAGGGGGCCCGAGGTGAAAATTGTGTAAATGAGGGGCCACAGCAAGAAGCTAGTAGGACCAGAGAGGGAAGTGAGATGTGAAGGGGGGAAATCATTTTTGTTGTTTTCTTACTATTGTTATTAGTAGTATTTCAATTTATATACCACACATTATCCTACCCAAGGCGCTGGCCTTCTTGAAGCAAAATGCAGAATAAGGTAAAGGGACCCCTGACCATTAGGTCCAGTCGTGGCTGACTCTGGGGTTGCGGCGCTCATCTCGCTTTACTGGCCGAGGGAGCCGGCGTACAGCTTCCAGGTCATGTGGCCAGCATGATTAAGCCGCTTCTGGTGAACCAGAGCAGCGCACAGAAATGCCGTTTACCTTCCCGCCAGAGAAGTACCTATTTATCTACTTGCACTTTGACATGCTTTCAAACTGCTAGGTGGGCAGGAGCTGGGACCGAGCAACGGGAGCTCACTCCATCACGGGGATTTGAACCGCCAACCTTGTGATCGACAAATCCTAGGCTCTGTGGTTTAACCCACAGCGCCACCCGCGTCCCTCAAAATGCAGGATAGAAATATTGTAAACAGATAGGGATTTTTAAAAAATCAGAGTCTGGATCCGTATTGGATATGAAATTTGAGATGGAAAGAAGGCAAAGTCCCTACCATGGATGAATAGCAAGCTAAGCTGATGGACTATGCTGAAATCGCAAAGCTGACTGAAATATATAATTTATTTGGGAGACCACTGCAAGCAGATGGAAACATTAGCGGGATTTGAAACCCACTTGTAATGTAACAAATACTATGGATAATACGGATTGATTTAAAATATAGAATATGGAATAATATGCACTTGGAAATGTTGACAAGAGGACCCATGGAGGGGATGAGGGGTGAGTCTTGCGATTCAGAGTAATCTCTATGTATGGACATGCATTTGGAATGCTATAAATTTATATTTGTAAAATCAAATAAAAATTATTTTTTAAAAAATCTTTTAATATTTAAGAAGTGAAGGGGGAAAACATTTTTGTTGTTTTGTTACTATTATTAGTAGTAGTATTTCAATTTATAGAACACCCATTATCAATACCAGGGCAGTGTACAACATTAAAAACACATTAAAGTACATCAGTTGATAAAAACATAATAAAATGCATCTAACTGTAATATTGTTTTAGTCATGTCTGCATCGCTGTAGTTGTTATTGTCAAATCTCTTCCGAGATGCATCACAGGCAGCGATTCATAAACGAAAATAAATGAATGAAGATAACGAAGGAATTCCTTTTCAGTTATCCTCCTTGACGTATCTGCCTTTCCAGCAGAATTTAGGTCAGGGGGGCAGGGCCCCCAGAAATTTGACAATTGCATATATTATCCTTTCCACAAGCATTAAGATGCGTGGAACCCCCAAGGAATTAAAATTGCTCGGTTCAGAGTTTTTAGTTCAGCAATTTTTACACAGCACTTAAATCGCCTTATGCGATAACCACACACTATATGTGCATCTCTCTGTGAGCACGCAGGGAGTGTTCCTTGTGTTTAACTCTTCTCTATACTGGTGGAAAAGAGGGGAAAGGCTGGCTGAGCCGCATTTCCTAGCTCAGCAAGCAGTAGGGGCGACTTACAGATTGTCACGGGCTCGAGGGATTGGCGTCTGATTTCCCTTCCCCACCAAAAGAAAAGGGAAAAAAAGTTTGGCTGGGAAAATCATGATCACTGTAACAAGAAGCATCTTCATTTTTCTGCATCAGGAAGGGAGTGCTCTGTTTTCAGGGGGCAGTGAAATCAAAGTTTGCGGGACCAGACGATTGGAAGAAGTATACGAATTATTTAAAGAGCAACTGTAATCAACAAATTATGCTAGTAGGACTACAAGAAGTTTTGTAAGGAGGAATATACAAAGTGTTACAAAGTAGAAAAAGATAGAGATATTGGTTATGAGTTTGAAATGTAATAGGGAAGATAACAAATGCATACTGAAGAAGAAGAGAGTTTGGATTTGATATCCCGCTTTATCACTACCCTAAGGAGTCTCAAAGCGGCTAACATTCTCCTTTCCCTTCCTCCCCCACAACAAACACTCTGTGAGGTGAGTGGGGCTGAGAGACTTCAGAGAAGTGTGACTAGCCCAAGGTCACCCAGCAGCTGCATGTGGAGGAGCGGAGACGCGAACCCGGTTCCCCAGATTACGGGTCCACCGCTCTTAACCACTACACCACACTGGCTCTCAGTGTGAGAAAGATTAGATTGGAAAATACTCAGACAGGATTGATGGAAGTCAAAAATATGAATAAGATGTAAACGTATGTTTAATTTCTGTTGAAAATGATATGTTAAAAAACTAATAAAAATTTATATAATAATAATAATAATAATAATAATAATAATAATAATAATAATAATAGAAATTAAAGTCTTCACAAGGTCCGTGAGAAATGCGCAGAGGAACAGTTGTTGAGATCAGCAATGGATGTTTGCGGAGAGCTAAGGCAGAAGTGTTTGGAGTAAGGAGACCACAGTTCAGCTCTTTTTGGGGTGGAGCATACCTGCCATCCCTAATGCAGAGGTGTCCACAAGAGAGAAAGCAGGGGCAGGGCTGTCTTAAGCATATCCAGCGCCATGGTGCTAAGATCATTCTGGCACCCCCCCACCCTTTCCCAGAGTTGCCGACCTTTTCCCAAGCCTCTGCGGGAATTGCTCTCCTTCCACAGAGGCTTGGGAGGCAAGCTGCACACCTGCCAGCCATATGTTTGATGGGGCACAGCTGGCGGTTGTGCAGGGAAAGGGGAGGCCGTCGGTAAAGCCATGCAGCTCCCCCACTTGCTGGGGCGCCCCTGAGAGGCCGGCGCGCTGGCGTGACGCACCACTAAGCCCAATGGGAAGGACGGCTCTGAGCAGGGTGGAGGGGTTGTTGTTTTTATTTTAAAGCAGAGACATCACCTTGCCAACAAAGGTCTGTATAGTTAAAGCTATGGTTTTCCCAGTAGTGATGTACAGAAGTGGGAGCTGGACCATCAAGAAGGCTGATCGCCGAAGAATTGATGCTTTTGAATTATGTTGCTGGAGAAGACTCTTGAGAGTCCCATGGACTGCAAGAAGATCAAACCTCTCCATTCTGAGGGAAATCAGCCCTGAGTGCTCACTGGAAGGACAGATCTTGAAGTTGAGGCTCCAATGCTTTAGCCACCTCATGAGAAGAGAAGACTCCCTGGAAAAGACCTTAATGTTAGGAAAGATGGAGGGTACAAGGAAAAGGGGACGACAGAGGACGAGATGGTTGGACAGTGTTCTCGAAGCTACCAGCATGAGTTTGACCAAACTGCGGGAGGCAGTGGAAGACAGGAGTGCCTGGCGTGCTCTGGTCCATGGGGTCATGAAGAGTCAGACACGACTAAATGACTAAACAACAACAATGAACACCAGTGTTTTGCCATGAGTGTCATTAACTCCTTGCTGATTGTGTGTGTGCGTCTTTGAGGTTACCCAAGCAAACCTTTCTAAGAAGAAAGGTTCCTCACGGGAAATGATGGTGCCAACTCATTTTCTGCTAATTTTTTTTTCCCAGAGCAGAGAACTAATGTAAGTAATGTGTGTTGGCTAGAAAATTATGAACCTAAGAAAAAGCACTGCTGGATCAGGTCAAAGACCCATCCAGTCCAACATCATGTTTCCACAGCAGCAAACCAGATGCTTATGGGGCAGAACTCCCCTCATTTTAGTTTCCCTGCAAGTGGTATTTGGAAGTAGATCATAGACTTTGCAGCTAGTAGCCTTTAGATGGAATCATTTGTTGTTGTTTAGTTGTTTAGTCGTGTCCGACTCTTCGTGACCCCATGGACCAGAGCACGCCAGGCACTCCTGTCTTCCACGGCCTCCTGCAGTTTGATCAAACTCATGCTGGTACCATCTTGTCCTCTGTTGTCCCCTTATCCTTGTGCCCTCCATCTTTCCCAGCATCAGGGTCTTTTCCAGGGAGTCTTCTCTTCTCATGAGGTGGCCAAAGTATTGGAGCCTCAGCTTCACAATCTGTCCTTCCAGTGAGCACTCAGGGCTGATTTCCTTACAATTCCATACAATTCTATGGAATCATAGAATTGTGCAATTCTATAGAATTGTAGCCAAGCTGGTACCAAACGTCTTGCTCTGCTTTCCTTTGGACCATATCAGCAAGGCCAAGAGGGGGGTCTTGTCATCTGGGCAGTCCAGAACCTCCATACATACTGCCCAGACTTGCGCCCCGGGGAGGACAATTGGTGCTGCTTACACAGAAAAACAATGCAGGAGGCATTAGTCATGAGTTACTGGACTCTACAGCCACAGCGGATCTCCAGTGGTTTGACTTCATCCCCAGAGGTGCAGTCCATTATCTTTTGAGACAAATGGATGCCAACAAGCGTTGGAAGGACTCTGAGGGTCATCTGTTTCAGCTCCCTGCAGTGCAGGAATCTCAACTAAAACATCCATGACAGATGGCCACCCAACCTCTGCTTAGAAGCTTCTAAGGAAGGAGAGCCCACCACCTCCCGACGGAGACCGTTCCACTGTCAAACAGCTCTTACTGTCAAAAAGTTCTTCCTGATGTTTAGCCAGAATCTCCTTTCTTCCAACTTGGAGGCATTGGTTTGGGTCCTACCCGCCGGAAGAGGAGAAAACAAGCTTGCTCCATCTTCCATGGGACAGCCCTTAAGATACCTGAAGATGACTCTCATATCCCATCTCAGTCTCCTCTTGTCCAAGCTAAATATGCCCAACTTCCTCAACCATTCTGCATAAGGCTTTGTTTCCAGACCCTTGATCATTTTGGTCGCCCTCCTCTGCACACATTCCAGTTTGACCATATCCTTTTTGAACTGTAGTGCCCAGAACTGGAACCAGTATTCCAGGGTCAAATCCATGCTGATCCAAAAAGCTTCCTGGGTGATTTGGGGCCTAGCCTCTCTTACAGTCTTGTTAAGGGAATCAAATGAGGGGGGGGGGGAATCCAAATAGACCATACTGAGTTCTTAAGAAGGAAGGGAAGGATAGAGAAGTGATAAATAAATGAATGAACTGAAAGAAATCTTAATTAACAAAATGCACACACATTTTCCCTCCCTTCTGAGTCCCCTCTCTTCTTCTTACCAACTGGGAATCAGTCTATCTTAGCACTATTAATATATGCTATTGTTTTAATGACCAAGCGCCATTAGCAATTTTAAAAGCGGATGTTCCCTAATTAACTTGTGCGATAAATGTTTGCGTTCCGTGATACTTTCCCCCAGATCTGTATAATCAAGGGAACATAGAATTTGAGAGCTGGAAATGATCCTGCAAGACCCACCTGCCTTCAAAGTCCATTAGCCAAAACGATGTTTCAAGAGCACAGCTGGAGGATAGGGAAGAGGACGGCTGGTTTTCAAGACATCCTGTTACAGAAAGCATATGGAGCTGAGAAATGGAAAGAAAAGGGCCCTGGAAACTGATAAACAGGCTGCTGATGCCTTATACCAGGCATCCCCAACCTGCGGCCCTCCAGATGTTTTGGCCCACAACTACCATGATCCCTAGCTAATAGGACCAGTGGTCAGGGATGATGGGAACTGTAGTCCCAAAACAGCTGGAGGGCCAAGTTTGGTCATGCCTGGTCAAGAGTATGAGAAGACCCTCCAGATGTGCTTTTTACTGTGTACTAGCAGGGACTTGGTGGTGCTGCCTAGGAATTTTTAGAAACAAAAAAAAATATTGTGATTATTAAATGGACCTGTCTTGCCAAAAATCAGGTGAAGTCATGCCAAAGTCACATTTTGGTCCACCATCTTGATACAAAATGGTACCTGGTATTATTATTATTATTATTATTATTATTATTATTATTATTATTATTATTATTTCCAACCCCCTGCAATGCAGGAATTACAGCTATTTTGGGGTTTGAACCTGAGACTTCAGATGCTCTTCAGAGCTACCTCTCCTGAATGTCACTGAGTCCAACCCTCAGCTTAGTTCAGGGTCTGCAATGCAAGATGTGGTTACAGCATCCTTGGCCACACAACCTCTTCCTAAATCCTTTCAGCGGAGGAAAACCTGTCTGTTCCCAAGGCAGTCTGTTCTACAGTTGAACAGCAGCTGAATCCCCACCTCTTGGTTCTTGCGCTACTCTCTGGTGCAACAGAGAACAAGTTTGCTCCATCTGCTGCATAGGAGCTCATCGGATACCTTATGGTCACTGCCAGGTTCCCCATCCTGGATCCGCTCCTTTGAACATGCTGCAGTTGCTCCATGTCCTTCATGAATTGTGGTACCCAGAACAGAAGTCTAGCAACGATGGAAGCCAAGTGAGGTCAGAGCAACTGCGCAGCACTGGGGCACATTTGCAGAATCTGTTGTTGGTGGGGATTACCCGATCGCTGCTCAGCTTCAAGGAGAAGGCTCTCTCTCTCTCTCTCTCTCTCTCTCTCTCTCTCTCTCTCTTTAAATTGAATTTATATTCCGCCCTATACCCGGAGGTCTCAGGGCAGCTTACAGAACAAAACCAGAACATAAAGCCACAAAACATATTTGTTGTTGTTTAGTCGTTTAGTCGTGTCCGACTCTTCATGACCCCAAGGACCAGAGCATGCCAGGCCCTCCTGTCTTCCCCTGCCTCCCGCAGTTTGGTCAAACTCATGCTGGTAGCTTCGAGAACACTGTCCCACCATCTCGCCCTCTGTCGTCCCCTTCTCCTTGTGCCCTCCATCTTTCCCAACATCAGGGTCTTTTCCAGGGAGTCTTCTCTTCTCATGAGGTGGCCAAAGTATTGGAGCCTCAGCTTCAGGATCTGTCCTTCCAGTGAGCACTCAGGGCTGATTTCCTTCAGAATGGATAGGTTTGATCTTCTTGCAGTCCATGGGACTCTCAAGAGTCTCCTCCAGCACCATAATTCAAAAGCATCAATTCTTCGGCGATCAGCCTTCTTGATGGTCCAGCTCTCACTTCCATCAATCACTACTGGGAAAACCATAGCTTTTACTATACAGACACTTGTCGGCAAGGTGATGGTGTTCATTAGCATCAGTAATAGAACCCAAATCACTCAGTATATTTGCACAACTATATGACATGTGGGGGGCCAGTTACACCAGTGTTATTGGATCCCTGTCAAAATGGAGATTAGAGTCAAACAAGGGACGAACCATGTTCTTGCTTCGATACAGAATGTACAGCAGGAACCAGGAGGGAACGTACAAGGAATATTCTCCTTCCTAGTTTCTTGGCAGCAGTTCAGATGAATTTGCCACATTATTCATCTACTTGCTGCCTGAATTAAGAGAGAAACACTTAGAGCTTTGCAAACAATTCATCAGCAAAGCAGATCACGTACGCTTTGAAGAGCAGAATTTGGCCTGTCAATAGAGACATATGCATGCGCGCACACATACTGCGGCTCCGTGTCACACTGTAGTGTGACCAGGAGACACAGCACAGTATGGGTCTATGCAAATTAAGGGCCAGGCGCATTGCATGACATTCGCTAACAAGGGCTCTGCACCCTGCCACTGGGTGGAGCGAGGTGACTGCCTCAGGCAGCTGACTTTGACGATCAGGAAAAGGCAGCCAATTGACATCTTTTTTAATTTATATATTACCATGCATTGTTTATGCAGAGCATGCCTTATTAGAGAATGTGAAAAAAAACCAAACCAAACCAGAAAAGCAGTCTGTTCTCCCTCCACCCCACCCCCGGGGGATCTTCAGAAGATAGAACACATACTGGCCATGGTTTGAAATAAATATGGGACAGAGGAGAACTGTAAGGTTCTTGCAGGACTTTCAGTTTCAGGTGCCAAAATAACTTGGTCAGTCTTGGGCAGGGCAGGTACCATTTGCTGTTCCCGTTCTCTGGAAGGTAGGACCCAAAACAATGGCTCCAACTTAGAAGAAAGGAGAGTCCGACTAAACATCAGGAAGAACTTTCTGACAGTAAGAGCTGTTTGACAGTGGAACGGACTCCCTTGGAAGTGGTGGACTCTCCTCTACCTGAAGGAGTGTCTCCACCCACATTGTTCTCCTCGGACACTGAGGTCCAGCGCTGAGGGCCTTCTGACAGTTCCCTCGCTGCGAGAAGCCAAGTTACAGGGTACCAGGCAGAGGGCCTTCTCGGTAGTGGCACCCGCCCTGTGGAACGCCCTCTCTTCAGATGTCAAAAACAACTACCAAACTTTTAGAAGACATCTGAAGGCAGCCCTGTTTAGGGAAGCTTTTAATATTTGACTATTGTATTTTAATATTCTGTTGGAAGCCACCCAGAGTGGCTGGGGAAACCCAGCCAGATGGGCGGGGTATAAATAATAAATTATTATTATTATATTATTGTTCCTTGGAGGTTTTTAAGCAGAGGTTGGATGGCCATCTGTCATAGGTGCTCTAGTTGAGATTCCTGCATTGCAAGAGATATAGATGACCCTCAAGATCCCTTACAACTCTACCATTTGCTCCAATGAGGTCTGGCAGCAAGATGAATGCTTGGTACCCAACCCTGCCCCTAGCTACTTATTCTAGACTCCAGCACATCTAGGATAAATGGAGCCTTGCCCTCCATCACTGTTTGTGGCTCAGGCTACCTGATGCACTGCCATCTCTGTAGTATGTTTGTGTGGAGGGTAAGACTGATATATCTTTGGTGCTGACTGCAGCGGCTATTGGGGGAAGAGAAGCGTTCAGACCTGGGAGTGGCATCTCAGGGAGTTCTGGCTCAGGACCTCTATCTTAGGGAATCAGTAGTCAATTTTGCATTGGTGTCAGGATCTGGGCCACTGGGACTGTCCAGGTCTTTCATTCTGAATCAGCACTCCTGACACTCCTCAGAGGTCCACTCACCTTCCGCGGTGGGTGATGTTGCAGCCGGGCATCTGGGACCTTTAGTGACCTGGCTATGGGATGCTGCCCATGTCATTCTGACTCCTGGCCGTGTCACGCCCCCAGCTGTCCAATTGGCACAGCCAGGGGCGTGGCCATGGGCCGTATAAACTGTGGTGTGGCTGGGAGATCTCCTCCTTTTTACCTCCTCGCCATAGGAAATGTCACGAGCATCTTCTTTTAATTTCAATTTTAATGTGGGGAGCTGAATTGAAGATTGTAAAAAGGAGAACTGAAGTTGCCAGAATTGTACATCATCTCTATCTATAAGGGTCAGCACAGAAAGCTAAACCAGTAAGAAACACCCCACTTGGCTTGTGGTTAATAGGATGTGAGAGAAAGATGTCCCTTCACCCTCTTGTAAACAGAAAAGCCACATTATGTATTATACCCAAGCTACCGAAATATATACAGTATTGTGTTTAGTTCCTCATCCAAGCAATAAAACAAGGATATAGCTGTGTACATTCCGCCAGAAACAACTGTCTCCAGGAATCATGGTCTCATTTATCGCACACCCTTTATCAGTGAGGATTAGTTTGTGCAACTCTGACCTACTTATGCCAGAATGTCCAAACCCCTTTACAAAGGAGAAAACACACTCCAAATTAATGCACACAAGTGATTAGGATTCAGTGGGCAGCTGGCAAGGACTCCAGGCATAAGACAAGGTGAACTGACGCTGGTGTACATTTGCTGCTCTCCTAACGGGTCTTTAACCTCCTTAATAACTACGGTGGCGTCGTATCTACCTCACCCTTTGAATTTTGCTTTCTTACACCAGACTCGCACACCTTACAACTAGCAATGTCGTCAAAGGTTGTCGTTTCCTGGTTTGGAACACAAAGGTCTCCCGCTCATAACACTCAGCTACATCACAAAATTATAAGTTATAAAATTATAAACTTAGAATTGTAGAGTTGGAAGGGATACCTGAAGGACACCCCGTCCAACCCCCTGAACATCCAGAAATCTCAACATGCAGTCTCCCATCCAGCTGGAAACCATACCAGACCCTGCTTAGCTTTGCAAATGTGCTTCCAGATTTATTGCTGCCTTCTTAGCAACAACAGTAATGTATATTTTTTATTCTCTCTAAACCACTGAAAAGCTTTATTTACAATTAACCAGTATACAAATTTTGTTAAGTTAAATAAATAAATGCAGGTTTTCCCCCACATGCTCATGTCAGCAAGCAGCCATGTAACATCTATCTATCTATCTATCTATCTATCTATCTATCTATCTATCTATCATCTATCTATCTATCAATCATCTATCTATCTATCTATCTATCTATCTATCTATCTATCTATCTATCTATCTATCATCTATCATCTATCTATCTATCATCTATCTATCAATCTATCTAGCTATCATATTCAGGCACCCTGAAAATATAGATGTCCCATGGCTGCTAGCTGACATGGACATGTGCAAAAAACCCACACTAAACTACTTCTGGCGCAATGGGACACAGTGACGGAAGCCAGAGTGCACGGAAACACCGTTTACCTTAACTTACCTATTTATCTGCTCATGTTGCTATGCTTTGGCCCAGGCAGGAGCTGGGCCAAAGCAATGGGAGCTCACCCCATCATGCAGATTCGAACTGCTGACCTTACGACTGATGAGCCCAAGAGGCTCAGTGGTTTAGACCACAGCAGCAGAAAAGACTATTACCTTCCCCTCTGTCAATGACCCAAGGCCTAATGACTGAAGACCTTGTTGTTGTTTAGTCGTGTCTGACTCTTCATGACCCCATGGACCAGAGCACGCCAGGCACTCCTGTCTTCCACTGCCTCCCGCAGTTTGGTCAAACTCATGCTGGTAGCTTCGAGAACACTGTCCAACCATCTCGTCCTCTGTCGTCCCCTTCTCCTTGTGCCCTCCATCTTTCCCAACATCAGGGTCTTTTCCAGGGAGTCTTCTCTTCTCATGAGGTGGCCAAAGTATTGGAGTCTCAGCTTCAGGATCTGTCCTTCCAGTGAGCACTCAGGGCTGATTTCCTTCAGAATGGAGAGGTTTGATCTTCTTGCAGTCCATGGGACTCTCAAAAGTCTCCTCCAGCACCATAATTCAAAAGCATCAATTCTTTGGTGATCAGCCTTCTTTATGGTCCAGTTTTCACTTCCATACATCACTACTGGGAAAACCATAGCTTTTACTATACAGACCTTTGTTGGCAAGGTGACCTAGCTATCTCCAAAGCACTCTGAGCATGCCGAAGGGTACATCAAAGGGCAATTGTTTCAACCTCAATTGATAGCCGTCTAGTAAGCCAAGTCAACGTCTCTGGACCCTTAAATAATGTTCTTTCTTGTGCATATTGACGTCCTGCTGATCTGCACAGCCACCGCCCTCTCTGTGCAGCTGCAGCAGGAACAATGCTCACGGCACACTTCAGATGGCGCAGCGTTGATCACCATGCCATGTGCAACAATGACCTTTGCTTCATTAGCATAAAGCATTCACCAGGTCTGCTTTTTTACGTTTGCCAGATGCTGCGAGGCTGGCAACCCTCACCTAACCATTTGGAGGCGGGGCGAAGTTTGGTGTTTTGTTTCTGACCCATTAGTCGAAATAGGCTCTAGCATTTTTGTTGGTTTGTTCTGCAAATGATTCTTTGGCAGAACCTGTGCTTTATCTCAGCCTTCCAGTTCCTGCTCATCCATTCGGAAGGAACATGCCTCGTGGTTATCAATGCATTTGCTAGACCAGGGGGTGGGTGGGTGAAAAATATATGAACGCCAGCAATGCCATGCATTCCTAGCAGCGTCCGAGCAGATAACTCTCTTATCACCCATTTGAACATTCTGTTAAAAATGGCAGCTGTTGTCTCCAGCAAGAAAGAGAACAAGGGTATCAAAGACTATGGCTATGTTTCACCTCCACTGTCAGAAGAAGTATGCCTTTAAATCATCAGGGACAGGTGGGAATGGCAGGCAGAGAGAGCATTGGTGTGCTCAGGTATTGCTTTCAGGTCTCCCACAGGCATGGATGCTTCAGTTGAGATTCCTCCATAGCAGCGGGTTGGACTAGATGACCCTCAGGGTCCCTTCCAACTCTTCAATTCTAGCATTCTATGGTTCTGTGATTTACTTGGCCACTGTAAGAACAGGATATGGAACTCGATGGGCCATTGGCATGAGACAGAAGGGTTTGTCTTACGTTCCTACATGCTATTATATATTTTTTTTCATCAGATTGTTCCCCCTACAGGTCTCCTGGCAAAGTGTCACTGTTCACATCAGTAAAATGGGAATATAATGCCCCCTTCCTTGCATCAACGGATGTTATTTAAATTAGGCATTTCCACTCTTGAAGCTGAGACTCCAATACTTTGGCCACCTCATGAGAAGAGAAGACTCCCTGGGAAAGACCCTGATGTTGGGAAAGATGGAGGGCACAAGGAGAAGGGGACGACAGAGGATGAGATGGTTGGACAGTGTTCTTGAAGCTACCAGCATGAGTTTGACCAAACTGCGGGAGGCAGTGGAAGACAGGAGTGCCTGGCGTGCTCTGGTCCTTGGGGTCATGAAGAGTCGGACTCGACTAAACGACTAAACAACAAGAACAATTTCCAGCCCTTTTTTTTTCTTAAAAAAATGTTTAGGGGTACTCTCATTTTGACTCAAGAAAATCACCATTTTATAGTTCAAATCGGGGGAAATAAGTACAGTAAATGGATAAAAGTACAACGATTCACAAAATTTTTAGGGGTATGTGTACACCTGCATGCCCCCCCCCGAAAAAAGGAACTGGGTATTTCTATTCAGCTCTTCAGATGACAACACTCTCAAGAGAGGCTTCTGCAAAACCAGTATAATCACACAAAAAAACACACAACAGCAGTCAATGAAACATAAATGCAGAGGTGCTAAGTTGGTTCAGTTATTAAATTTGTCCGTTGCTTCCCAATGCAAAAGGTGTTCCGAATGGCTTACAGAAGGAGAGTGTGTGAGTTAATCTGAATCCTGTCTGCATTGAGACTGATTTAGCTCCTTTGATCTAAGTCTGTTCTGAGCAGAGAGAAAGGGAGCTATGTCAGGGAGACAGTATATCAGTGCAAGGGGGATATATGCACATCCATATCTCAGTGGTCAAGTGCCTATTTTGCGTAATATTAAATAATAATAATAAGTGCTATTTTTCTAGAAAAAGAGGTGCCGGATCTGAAAATAAGCCTTGATAAAATATCCCACAGCAAAAAAGAAGAAAGGTAGCTAGACATTCTGTTCTGGGGACCGTAACCTAGGTTTTAGGTGGCATTTGGTGATTAGCTTATATATCTGCTTTTCTGACACTGTTCATGTGCAAGAGATTATTCCATGGCAATTCTCCATCCTCCATCCCTCAACACTTCTTTTCAGTTTTGGGTTCATTACAGTGGTACCTCGGGTTAAGTACTTAATTCGTTCCGGAGGTCCATTCTTAACCTGAAGCTGTTCTTAACCTGAAGCACCACTTTAGCTATTGGGGCCTGCTGCTGCTGCTGCGCCCCCAGAGCCCGATTTCTGTTCTTATCCTGAAGCAAAGTTCTTAACCTGAAGCACTATTTCTGGGTTAGGAGAGTCTGTAACCTGAAGCGTATGTAACTCGAGGTACCACTGTACTTGCACTGGTTAACTTAGGTAGCTCAGTCTTTGTCAACCTGGATCCCTCCAGGTGTTTTGTACTACAGTTCCCTTAAGTCCCAACCAGCACAGGCTGATGGGAGTTGTAGTCCAAAGGGAGCAGGCTGGAGAAGACTGAGCTACTTTTAAGTGAGCAAGCCTTCTCCAACCAGAGGACTAGTTGGGTTGTCTCAATATTCACACCATTTGAATCTGAACCAATCTGTCACAAACAAGTGTTTAAAATGAAAAGCACCATTATCATCTCATTCACTCACCAGAGGAGGCAGGGCCTATTGGCATAATTACTCTGTCAGGTGTTTTTTGTTAAAGTCTGTACAGTAGTACCTCAGGTTAAGTACTTAATTCATTCTGGAGGTCCGTACTTAACCTGAAACTGTTCTTAACCTGAAGCACCACTTTAGCTAATGGGGCCTCCTGCTGCTGCCGCGCCGCCGGAGCACCATTTCTGTTCTCATCCTGAAGCAAAGTTCTTAACCCGAGGTACTATTTCTGGGTTAGCGGAGTCTGTAACCTGAAGCGTATGTAACCGGAAGCATATGTAACCTGAGGTACCACTGTATATGGTTTTATTTTTTTCCTGAGGTCAGTAAATCAGCCAGCTAGTCAACAACCCTAGCTTAGATCTGCCCTCGAGTATGAGCTACCTCATCACACCCATTTGACTGTACAACTCACGTTCCTCCTCCGTTTTTCCTAAACTAAACACCTAATTATCCAAATGTTTTGGCAATCCCACAGGCCATTTGAACAAATGAGGTTGAACTATAGTTGGGATGAGGGAATCTTTGAAAAGCAAGTTCATTAGGGACCAAGGGGTGCGCAGTGGGGGTTAAAGTGGAGAAACCTTTCAAGGAAAATGCTCTGCTGTTGTGTTTTCCCACCTCCACGCTCAAAACCTCCTTCAGAACATAATTTTTCCATCCTCTCGTTTCTCGTCCTTGTGTGATCCTCTGACGCTTGATGGATGAAGAGGGTAATTGCCATTACTTCATGCGTTTCTGGCAGGAGCGCTTACCAAACACAATTAAACCTCTGATTTTATGTTCTCTCCTTTATTAATAAGGTTCTTTGCCAAATGTTAGGGGCCAGCCAGTGTCTAATTTTGCTCTAGATTACAATGGCGGGAACTATTTTGGATCAAATGGCCTCACTGGGCTTTGTCCTCCCTCGGTCTCTGTCTGAACCCGCTCCAATACCAGCCAGCAAGAGATGGGTGGCTCTCAGCAGACGGCAGACATTCATAGGGAATGGTGGCTGTGACAGTGCTTTGGGGGTTTTTTTTGGGGGGGGGCTTTGGGTCATCCACCGCTTGAGATATGGTCACCAAACAAGTTCCCGGGGTGGGAGTGGCAGTCTTCATTGATGTTTGGATACCAGGTACCATTTTGTATCAAGATGGCAGACCAAAATGTGACTTTGGCATGACTTCACCTGATTTTTGGCAAGACAGGTCCATTTAATAATCACAATAATTTTTTTTTTGTTTCTAAAAATTCCTAGGCAGCACCACCAAGTCCCCGTTAGTACACAGTAAAAAGCACATCTGGAGGGTCCTCTCATACTCTTGACCAGGCATGGCCAAACTTGGCCCTCCAGCTGTTTTGGGACTACAATTCCCATCATCCCTGACCACTGGTCCTGTTAGCTAGGGATGATGGGATTTGTCCCCCAAAACGTCTGGAGGGCCAAGTTTGGCCATGCCTGCTTTTGACGCTTTAGGCTTTCCTTCCAGATCTGATCAATCTGATAAGGTGACCCAACTCAGGCTCCACTTGCAGAACTGTCCACAACTCCACTCAAGTTTCACACATCGTAAAAGTCAGGGGTTGTTGTTGTTTTTCTATCTAGAGCATCGCCGTATGATTATATATCTAACAAGGGCAGAAAACGCAGCTCTGGAGCAATCTGGATGTATCTTGAGAATGCCAAACGGGGGTCCTAAGAAAAGAACCACAGTTGTAACATGAGTCGGCCTTGATGAACCCATCTGTAAAATGGGTATAAAAAATGCACGACACTTTCTGCAACAAGCCTGGTTTCCATTCACCTTAATGATGACATTCTTTATGCCAGAGCTTCCCTCTTTTCTTCACATGCAACTGCATCACTCTGATAGTTGAAAGCTATCCGTTCCCAGCTATCCCACATATGCTGCAGAAATTCAAAACATCCCTCTCCATCTTAAGAATTTACTGCCACTTGCCTTGCATGTGCAATTAGGATAGAGAAGGTAAAAACTAGTCAGCCTCCTGTTTCAGGGTATTTAGTCTTATTGTATTTCTACCATGATGGCTTTGATCTTCTCGGTGCCATTTTAGGACAGGATCATAAAACGCACACATCCAAACACCTGCACAAAATCCTTTTTCTAAATTTGTCAGATGTAGGAAATTACTATCCCATTGTTCTGCATTAGGCACTGCTAGTTACCTCCATTTTGAGGAAGATTAGCCATTTAGCTGTCAGTGTGGCTCTTGAGATCCAAGGTGGTTCATTTCTAATCCATTGTATAGAACGGAGATGAATTCTCATGGACGGATATATTTTTTTAGCAGAAAAACTGTGTGTCAGATTCCTTTTAGAAATGGAATCTCTCTGTTCAACCAGGAGCTGTTGAATCGGGGGACATTCTTTCCATTTGTTGCATTAAAAGACCACCCACTCCTTCCATTTTGTAGAAGACCTGAATTTCCTAGGATTTATCAGAGATGACTATATTTTGGAACAGGCAGCTCAGCCTTCAATGGTAAGCAAGGGCATCATTAGGAGTATCGGTGATGAAACATTAGAATCAACAGGAATTGTGGAGTTGGAAGGGACCCGAGGGTCATCTAGTCCAACCCCCTGCAACGCAGGAATCCTGCCCACAGCCGTCCCTGAGTGGGCTTGAACCACCGACCTTCCAGTTAACAGCCAGCTGCACTGACCCATTGCGCCACCTGAGGGAATTAAAAGAGTCCATCCCATTCTCGTTCACAAAATAATCTGTGTAACTTGTTGCTGTGCCATTTGTAAGATAATAACACTAGAAGCTGACTTCTATATTTTGGCCATCTAGCTCAGTATTGTATTTCCTGGCCACCACCAGCTCTCCAGGGTTTGGGACAAGGAGACTGTCTTCTAAATGGAGATGTCAGGATTTGAACCAGAATATGGGGACGTCACAAATGGGGAGAGTTGTCTTGCACTCAGGTCCTGCTTGCGGGATTCCTGAAGGCATCTTGAGATGCCACCATGAGAACAGGATAGTGGACTAGATGGGCTATGGGCATGATCCAGCAGCCAGCTTCCTCTTATGTTCTTAAATAAAGGAGAAGCAAGGAGAGGGCCTTCTGGCGGTTCCCTCACTGCAAGAAGTGAAGCTACAGGGAACCAGGCAGAGGGCCTTCTCGGTAGTGGCACCCTCACTGTGGAACACCCTCCCATCAGGAGGAGGTGAGTAACAATGTAACATTTAGAAGACATCTGAAGGCAGTCCTGCATTTTTTATGTATCATGTTTTATTATGTTTTATATATGTTGGAAGCTGCTTACGGTGGCTGGTGCAGCCCAAACAGATGGATGGGGTACAAATACAACAACAACAACAACAACAACAACAACAACAACAACAGGTGATGGCCACCGATTTAGATGGCTTTAAACAGAGATTAGACAAAGTCATGGAGAATGAGGCTCTGAATGGCTGCTAGGCTAATACAGAGAACTTCCCCAAACTATGGGAAAGCAATGAACAAAAGCACAGGAATGCCAAAACAATGGATATCATGTATAAAAATGACTTATGAAATAGCAAGGCAACTGTCCTATGCAAATTAGGCTAATTGTCATATGGTAATTTGTACCAAAAATAAATTATGATGCCTAAGAGAATAATATAATTCAGCATGCTTATTTTGTTTGCGTTTAATAGATAAAGCTTTAAAAAGTATCTCATGTTTATTTATTCCAGTACGGCACAGGTACTTGAGCTGAAATATGTGAGGGTGGGGAAAAATAAAGCATACTTAGTTTAAACTCAGAGTAGACCCACCAAGACGAAGGAACGTAAATATGACTTACACTGGGTGTCAACCATGCAGAAATTTTTATTGGGATAATTATAAAAATTTAACGACAACAGAATGTACTTCCTTTACATTGTTTACATTTGAGGTGAAAAAGAAATAAAATCTAAAGGTCCTGAAGCAGCTGACACACTAATAATTTAATAACTAAATAAATGACCAACCTGTATTCTCTCATATACCTACTGGGGACAATCCCTTGAAAGAAACATTAATGACAACTTTGAAATGGCCAAGCTTGCCCTAATACTGTTTTCGCAATGGGCATCCATTCATTGCCATGAATGACATTATGAAATGGGAGATTTTCACTGCCCCAAATGTTGCTGGGAATGCACCTGCCCCACTCCTGACACTTGGTGCATTCAGACGTGAGGAACATTGCATTAGTTTTCATGGTTATAACGCTAGTGCTTCTCTCCTGTTTTCTAATGTTCCTTGTGCACTGTGATACCTGTTGTGTTATGGAACTGTGGCTTTTTGACCGATACATCTGCATAGAGCAACTAACCCCAGAATCACAGAGTTGGAAGGAAGCCTGCAGGTCATCAAATCCAGGCACGTCCAACGCCCAAGAGACTGTGATCTACTCTATGAAAAAACTGGCAGTGATCTACCCATTGTCGTTGGGGAACTGACCCGAGTTGTTGAGCTTTTTTTAGGGAGCCAGAGTTGTTTCAGGTTTTATTAGGGGGGAAGAACCAGAGTTGCTGAGCTCTTCTTCTTTTTTGGGATCGCTCAGAAGAAGAGTTTGGATTTGATCTCCCGCTTGATCACTACCCGAAGGAGTCTCAAAGTGGCTAACAATCTCCTTTTCCCTTCCTCCCCCACAACAAACACTCTGTGAGGTGAGTGGGGCTGAGAGACTTCAAAGAAGTGTGACTGGCCCAAGGTCACCCAGCATCTGCATGTGGAGGAGCGGGGAAGAGAACCCGATTCACCAGATTACGAGTCCACTGCTCTTAACCACTACACCACGCTGGCTCTCAGGATCCAAACATCAACCACAATCGACCAGGGACACCCCACAATTGACCTGTAGATTGCGATCGACCGGTTGGAATTGCCTCATCTAGTCCTGAAATGCAGGAATATGCAGTTGGTCCTTATGGGGTTCGATCCTGCGACCTTGGTGTTATCAGCACCATGCTCTAACCAACTAAGCTATGCTGTGCTAAGTTTCATTCACACCAGTAGGCGTAGGATGGTGTGACAACAAACACTATCGGACAACATCGCTGCTGCCCCACCCTTTCTGCACATGAATGCTTCTGTCCCCCTCCCCCCATGAAAACATTGGGAAAGATCCATATGCCGGTATACTTACTCAAATTTCATCACTTTACCCCCCTGATCTTCTAGCAGATGGGACTGCAAATGGATTTTTTATGGAGTCGAATAACACAAAAATGAGTGCTAAACACGACTTACATTCCATTGGTTTTTCAGAAGCAGGTTTTTTTCCGTTGTGTGAAAGGTCAAAACTTAATGCAGAAATTTGCAGACAGGGAAATGCCGGAACAATGGAATAAACTTTGCTTTAAATGAAGACACAGGTCCCACACTGAACAACCACTTTTCTATAGACTCCGCCCTTGACTGCCACTCTGGCCCCGCCCATATGCAAAGCAGTCACCGACTCTCCCATCGCCTCTCCATCGAAGTTCCTTAATGCAGAATGGAAATGGAAACTGATGGCTGAGCTGATGATGTCAGCAAATTAACAAGGAAAACCTGGTCCCATTCCCATGCAAGCCACATCTTTATTATACCGCTACTAATAAAACTTCATACGCAATAAAATGTCTATGCCAAAAAGCACTTAGAAAACAAAAAGCACAACAACCTCATTTTCAGAGATTTACACATGTTCCTCAATAGCTGCGGCAGGTGGAGATATTTCAAGCCTGGAAAATGTTCGCTAACCAAAACTTTAATTAGAGCTATGATTACACTGTGGTCTGCTGTTTGTATATGTGGATGTAGTCACAGAAGCTTGGGGGACTATTAGCAATCCCTAACAGTCTCTTGACTTAAGACTGTTGGTGCTCACATATTGCCGATGGAGCAACAAGTGGTAATTCACATGGGTGTCCAGGTCACCTCTAGATCTACCATTGCAGAAGGTATATTTGCAATCCATGAGAGTTGCAAGCAATACTCTCCTCCAGTGAGTCCTATAGTTCCCAATGGGACTTGATTCCCTAAAACTGGGTTTAGGATTACAGCCTGTGTTTTGTAGGCCTCTCCAGATGGGTTGTCAGCCACCATTAAATCCCCCATAAGGCTGTAAATGGAAATGAGGAACCCAAAATGAAGCAACATTTATAAGCTCGGTAACCCTCAGGCCAGAGTGCAGCGTCTCAATCAAGAGATTGTTCTCTTTCCATCACGCTTCCAGTTACCCACTTAAAGTCTAGGCCATCAATTAAAGAACAGATAAGCGTTTGGTTCGTTTTCTTTTTTCTTTTTTTTTTTGCATCCCAGTCACTTGAAGTCCATCAGTCCCTTCCTTTTAAAACGAAGGTGGTTTCCTGGTGAGGACAACCCTCAAGAAACAGAGCAACTCAGAACTGTAAACCAACATTTAAAAGAAGTATATATATATATACCCCACATATGGTTTTAACAGATGTGGTTTTAAATTACCTTTGGGGCCTAATAATGTTTACTGAATGGTCTGAATGCTTTAAAAACCTTGGCTGTTCCCTCCAGCAGATTTCAAACTGACACACAAGCGTTTGGTCCTTAAAGTCACAAAAAAAAAAAAAATCCTTTCTACTGCCCACCTCTCCACATTCGGCGCAGCTATGCCTCAGTCGTTGACCATGTTTGGCCAGTTATGATTTAATATCTTGCCCGCCAGTTTCCTTGCTGGAAACCGGGCAGGGGTCAGAGGCTGCTGTGCGAATAAATAAATCCTGGTAGACCACTGAAGCCCACTGGCATCGCTTCTGCCCTTGGAGTTACAGCGTTTCCAAACAATGGGAAGCTTTCCGGTTGAGGACAGCCATGGAAGGGAAAGAGAAAAACGTTGAATAATTCAAAGCCATCGCTGCTCAAGCCAGATGCAGGTTTAAAAATAGTCACAAGACACCACAGTATATAACGTTTTCATCGCAGACTTCACTTGAAGCCTTTTTTATTATTTGTTTTGACGCAAAGGCATTTGTTCGGCAGAAAAGGCCCTAGCTTGGTGCTTTGCAGGCAGAAGGTCCCAGTTGAAATCTCTGGCATCTCCTGGTAATTCTGGAGAGAGACTGCCCATCAGCATACTGAGCAAGGGTCTGACTCATTACAAGCTAATATTAAAACTAACACAGGTATTCCTTACCTAGGTCTGGTGGTGGCTCATGGGCCCGAGCCCCAAGTCTGGCTTGAATGGTGCCATGGCTTGGAAGCAGGTGTGGGGGTTAAGCAAGCGTTCACAATTCAGTTTTGGAAGCTCAGATATACAGTGGTACCTCAGGTTACAGACGCTTCAGGTTACAGACTCCGCTAACCCAGAAATAGTACCTCGGGTTAAGAACTTTACCTCAGGGTGAGAACAGAAATCGTGCTCCAGCAGCGCAACGGCAGCGGGAAGCCCCATTAGCTAAAGTGGTGCTTCAGGTTAAAAACAGTTTCAGGTTAAGAAAGGACCTCCGGAACAAATTAAGTTCTTAACCTGAGGTACCACTGTATAAGCTAGGCGCCAAATGGCTCCTTAAACCAAGGTTGCAGTTGCCAAAACAGAATCTCTAGTTGCCATTTTGGGGCAAGACAATTCTAAAGGCTTATTTTTCAAATGATGGACTAATAATAATAATAATAATAATAATTTATTTATACCCCACCATCTGGCTGGGTTTCTCCAGTCACTCTGGGCTGCTTTCAACGGAGCATTAAAAACATGATAAAACATCAAACATTAAAAACTTCCCCCAACAGGGCTGTCTTCAGATGTCTTCTAAAAGTCAGATAGTTGTTTATTTCCTTGACATCTGATGGGAGGGCGTTTCACAGGGCGGGTGCCACTACCGAAAAGGCCCTGTGATTAAGTCTCAGTTAAACATATAGCTAGTTCAGATGACAACTTGAGCTAGGTTAAGAGCTTTGACAACTTAAAGAAAAGTTACCCAATCCAGGGACAGTCCACATATTGGCCTATTCCAACCTATTTTTCTTAATGCTGACCACGGACCAACCATAACGTAGGAATGATCTTCACAACTGTGAGCAGGGCAGTGGAAGAGGGAAGTGAAGACAAGCTACAACAATTAACTGGTGTTCATCACTGCTCCAGCTCTGGCTGCACTGAAAAAGTACTTTGGTTCCAGAAATTCATTCTGATTGTACAGATAAAATATAACTGATGGAATTGTACAGGATGGAGTATTCGGATCCCTAAATGTTGAAAATGCCAGGCTCCATCCTGGCATCCGGGCATCTTGACTTGGTCGCAAGTGGTCGAAATCTCGGTGCAAAATGCGCCCAGCTAATTTCGAACCCTGAATCAGATCCCAAAGTGGAAATTATGTTGTCCATCAACTACCTTTTATTCCCAAAGCTCAGTGGAGATGCCATGTCGCTGTGAGGTTTACATATTCCACGATCTCTTCATAACGGGGAGCCACTGGCAGAGGAAGGGGGTGCGGTAGGTGTGGTCTGCCCTGGGTGGCATCCCTGAGGGGCGTAGCATCGCTGCCCCGCCCCCTGGGACACTTGCCCCACCCCCAAGGTTGGCTAGCCCCGCCCCTAAGTGCTCCAGGTGCTGGAGCAGCTAGATCCGCCTCTGCAGGGAGGTGTAAGTAAACAGCCCTGAAATCGCTTTGAGTGCCACACTGCCCACCTTGAAAACACATAAAGAGACCGGCTGGATCAAGACAAAGGTCCATCTCCTCCATCGTCCTGCTTGCAGGGTGGCCAAGATATGCCCCAGGAGAAAGCCCACAAAACAACTTGAACACAACAGGCCCCTCCCTGTTACCAAATCACTCCTCTGTTGCTGATGTGTGGCTAGAAAGCCACATGTCACTGTTTACTTTCCTGAGCTGGGAAAGTCTGAGGGAGGAAGTTACGTCTTATCTCTTCCGTTATGTCGTGCTGTTGTGCTGTGTTTCTCTCTCTCTGCCTGCTGCTGAAGAAGAGAGCAGACGCCATTATGATCTGTCCTGTAAATATTGCTTAATAAATCCTTATGACGTTTCCAAGCATAATTCAAAGTGTTGGTTCTGACTTTAAAGCCTTAAACGGTCTTGGCCCAGTATACCTGAAGGAGCGTCTCCACCCCCATCATTCTGCCCGAATGCTGAGGTCCACCTCTGAGGGCCTTCTGGTGGTTCCCTCGCAGCAAGAAGCAAAGCTACAGGGAACCAGGCAGAGGGCCTTCTCGGTAGTGGCGCCCGCCCTGTGGAACGCCCTCCCATCAGATGTCAAAGAGATAAACAACTACCTGATATTTGGAAGACATCTGAAGGCAGTCCTGTTTAGGGAAGTTTTTAATGGGTGACATTTTAATGTATTTTTAATCTTTGTTGGAAGCCGCCCAGAGTGGCTGGGGAGACCCAGCCAGATGGGCGGGGTACAAATAATAAATTACTACTACTACTACTACTTAGGATGCTCACATTCACACTTCCAGTCATCACTGCTAACTCTGCTGATTAATAGCGTGCACAGGATCATCCGACCTGTGTCCATCTCCCCCGGGATGGACATCAATGAAGAGTGATGTCCATCAAGGGGGAGCACAACATCGGACAACACCTGGAGAAGTTTGTCTCATACCGGGGCAGTGGGGGCCCCCCAGGGCATGTTACGAACACTCCCCCCTCTGGATCCTTAGCAACTGGTACTTAGAGGTACATCAACAGCACAGGCAGAACATCAGGCACCATGGCCAATGGCCCTGGCAGCCTCCGCCTCCATGAATTTCTCTACTTCCCTTTTGAAAGTCATCCAAGTTTGTGGCCATCACTACCTATTATGGGAGAAACGGAGAAACTCCCCAAAGTGTGGTTCTATCCTGTCCGATTTATTTATTTGCATTCCACAAAATTGACAAAATAGGTAACAACTAAGTGCTGCTGAATCCAACCCAGAAATCTGGAAAGTCGCTTGAGGGATGTGTACAATTCTATATGGGCAAACTTATACATACATGCTCATGAGGAAGTCCATCTTTCTTTTTAAAGTGCAGGTAAGAAACTTTAACCTGTTGCAGGATCTTAGCCAGACCCAGTTGAATATAGCAGAGCATACACGGACTTCAAGAAGCAATCAGTTGCAGGCAGGAAGGATGAAGCAGGAACAAGACGCTGCTACCAGTAACTTGGTTACTTCAAGGTAAAGGTAAAGGGACCCTGACCATTAGGTCCAGTCGTGGCCGACTCTGGGGTTGCGGCGCTCATCTCACTTTATTGGCCGAGGGAGCCAGCGTACAGCTTCCGGGTCAAGTGGCCAGCATGACTAAGCCGCTTCTGGCAAACCAGAGCAGCACACGGAAACACCGTTTACCTTCCTGCTGGAGCGGTACCTATTTATCTACTTGCACTTTGATGTGCTTTCAAACTGCTAGGTTGGCAGGAGCAGGGACTGAGCAATGGGAGCTCACCCCATCGTGGGGATTCGAACCGCCGACCTTCTGATCGGCAAGCCCTAGGCTCTGTGGTTTAATCCACAGCGCCACCAGTGTCCCAACTTGGTTACTTAGAGGTGTTTATTATTTACAGCACACTCTACAAGTTACTATATACAAGATACACAGAGGGATCTTAAACTCTCTCTCTCTTAACAAACTCCAAACGACTCTCAGAACACCACTGACCAACAAACTATCCAGTAAGGAAGGCCTTGAGTCATCAGGCCTATGTGGAGACCTCGACCTGTACTTGAGCTGTATCCAAGGTCCCATATCTCTAGGCAGAATAACTCCCTCTGATCAGTCTTCTTGGCCTTTGGCCAACTCTTAATTGCTTTGTGAGAAGCTGCATCAAACGGCACGTAGACAAAATATCCCAATACGTAGATCTTCCGTTGAAACGTAAGATATGAAGTCCCACCAAATCAGTGTGGCACAGATCCTGCTCAGCTGGTTAGAATGTGGTGTTGATCATGCCATGGTTGCAGGTTCAATTACCGTAAGGGACACTTGAATATTTCTGCACTGTAGGGGGGGGTTGGACTAGATGATCCTTGGGATCCCTTCCAACTCTATGATTCTATGCCAAAGATCTTTTCCCTTCAAGTACACAACCTTTGTGGGTTATTTGTTCAGCCCATGCATTTTTATGCCATAATGCAAGAGACAACTCGCGCAAAAATTTCCATTTCTGTACAATAGACAGCTTGGCAGGTGCCAATAACCAAGGTAATAACAATGCAAAAATACATTTTGTGACCATGTATACTCAGATGATGAAGATACCTTGACCCCACTCCAAACATCACTCTTGGAAACGTCAGAGCCACCTCCCTGCTAATGCTTTTTAAAAAGTTGCGATAGACTTTCGGGTCTCCTGCAAGGCAGGAATCTCGTGCTTATCAGTGCATCTGGGGAGTTGAGAGGAACGGCATGTGGAAGGCTGCAGGAAGAAGAAGAGAAGCAGCTCTCTCTTTGCAGAAACTTTAGAAGAACATTAAATCACTAAACTCTTGGATGTGGAAAAGTGTGGAGCGCAGAGACGAGAAACGGATGCGAAGGCAGGAGATCTTTCGGATAACAAAGCTTTTAAGCCTCTCGCCAATGAAATAAAAGCCGAGAACTCTCAAACTTATTTTTCTTAGCCGGAGCATATCTTGCATCTGGTGAGCTGGAGGTTTATAGCCGGGGTGGGGGGTGGGGGGTGGGAGTCAGAAAGAGCAGTACCCGTGACACTGACCTGATCCACACATGGTAAGCCAAAGTGGGGGTGTCTAACCCATGGAATTCTCTCCAGGCTACAAACCCTCCCCTGCTTTGCAGTCTCCTTGGGAGCTTCTGCCTGGCTACAATGTGTCCTTGAGTTCGGCTAATGCCTCTTCCTCACAGAGCCTAGCACTTGCCAATCAGAAGGTTGGCGGTTCGAATCCCCGTGACTGGGTGAGCTACCATTGCTCAGTCCCAGCTCCTGCCAACCTAGCAGTTCGAAAGCACATCAAAGTGCAAGTAGATAAATAGGTACCACTCCGGCGGGAAGGTAAACGACGTTTCCGTGCGCTGCTCTGATTCACCAGAAGCGGCTTAGTCATGACCCGGAAGCTGTACGCCGGCTCCCTTGGCCAATAAAGCAAGATGATTCGCCAGAAGCGGCCACATGACCCGGAAGCTGTACGCCGGCTCCCTTGGCCAATAAAGCAAGATGATTCGCCAGAAGCGGCCACATGACCCGGAAGCTGTACGCCGGCTCCCTTGGCCAATAAAGCGAGATGAGCGCCGCAACTCCAGAGTCAGTCATGACTGGACCTAATGGTCAGGGGTCCCTTTACCTTTACACCTGGGTGGAGGACAAAGAAGGGTGTGTGAGTCTAAGCTAGCCTACATAAGATACGATAATCTTTATTGTCATTGTCCCATACAGAACAACGAAATTGAAAAAATCTACATTGGACATTCAAAAACCAACAAGCCTGCTATCCCAGCTATCCCAGCCTCGTTAACCCCCTAAAAACTCTGAGACTCCATAATTAAATACAATAATACTCCCATAGAGACTACCTTACACTGTGTTTAAAACCAAAATCGCATTTGGATAGAAACTGTTTCTCAGGTGGCTAGTCCTAGTCTTTATAACCCTGTACCTTCTTCCAGAAGGCAGAAGCTGAAAGAGATCATTTCTGGGGTGCGCACTATCCTGCTCTATCTCTGCAGCTTTTTTATGACATAAGATCATAAGAAGAGCCTCCTGGATCTGGTCCAATGTAAAGGGTAAAGGACCCCCAGATGGTTAAGTCCAGTCAAAGGCGACTATGGAGTTGCGGCGCTCATCTCGCTTTCAGGCTGAGGGAGCTGGCGTTTGTCCACAGACAGCTTTCCGGGTCATGTAGGCAGCAGTACTAAACCAGCTTCTGGCACAACAGGACACCGTGACAGAAACCAGAGAGCACGGAAATGCCGTTTACCTCCCCACCGCAGCGGTACCCATTTATCTACTTGCACTGGCGTGCTTTCAAACTGCTAGGTTTGGACAGGGGAACGGGAGCTCATCCCGTTGCGGGGATTCGAACCACCGACCTGATCAGCAAGCCCAAGAGGCTCAGTGGTTTAGACCCCAGCACCACATGTGTCCTTTCATCCTGCTCTCCAGCAGCCAACCAGATGCTGGCAAGCAGGACCAGAACACAAGAGCACTCTAACAAGTGTTAGAAACTCAGTTATATAAGGTTATCGCCAATTGGCACTTTAAATGCAGATTACAGTCCCCACAACGGAAGGTGTGGGTGCCATTTTTCCCTGTGGGTAGCCAAGAAGCTGAGGCTGCTTGCCGCTAACACCGTTCATCAACACACCAGTTTTGCGCCTGGAGTTGGCAACTGAGGGAAGGGCGGTTGGCACCCACCAGAGAGTCAGATTTGGCCTCTGGGAGACAGTAGCTGAGCCCTGTCCTATCATAACACGCCATCGTACTCTGCAGCTAAAAAATGAATCTCACCAGCCGCAGCACATGGGATGCCTGCACTCCCAAATACACAGACTGGTAGCGTAGTACACATTTAGAAAGGCCTTCATGAAATATTCAGAGGAATGTGATGTAAGGCTAGCTACCATGGCGTGCGTGCCAATTCTGCAAAGCTTACTCAGGGTATTTTTGTTGACACAGGACTGTGGGGAAGGAAAATCAAGTCCAAGCTTGGAATCAAGCGCTCATGACTACTGGTGCTGCTGTAATCAGAGAAGTGGCTTCGGAGAATATATGGGGTTGGAAATGTTGACCAGGGGCAAGCAAGAGGCATAGAATCATAGAATCATAGAGTTGGAAGAGACCACAAGGGCCATCGAGTCCAACCCCCTGCCAAGCAGGAAACACCATCAGAGCACTCCTGACATATGGTTGTCAAGCCTCTGCTTAAAGACCTCCAAAGAAGGAGACTCCACCACACTCCTTGGCAGCAAATTCCACTGTCAAACAGCTCTTACTGTCAGGAAGTTCTTCCTAAAGTTTAGGTGGAATCTTCTTTCTTGTAGTTTGGCCTGATTCTTTCTGACCAGTGCACTAACTCCTGCATTAATTAGCGCACCTCAGGCCAGGTCTATGCTCTGCTAAAGCCAAATCCAAGTACATCCCCCAAAACAAGTGCGCTGTCAACACCTTTCATTAAAAGAGGTGCAAGCAAAGTGCAATCTCCTCTCCCCAGCAGAGTGCAAACAATGCACAATCTTCGACAGCAAATCTGCTGGGCAGAAGCCGTCTCTGGTAGCAGCCCCAGTTGTTTCCAGTTTGCGCTAGGGATGAAAGAGCATACGCACAAAAAAAGGACCTGTGTTAAAACAAATAAAATTGCGCGGGGCTCATAAAATTTCCTAATAGCTGTGTGCTTTGCCTTCCTCTCCTCACTGCCATTCCAATTCTGTTAAGATGAATCTAAGTGTGAAGACGGACATCCCAATTATTAGAAATACATAGACAGATAATTATGAAATTATTGTGAGGTTTAATAAGTTAACTGTTTATATTTGGGCAACTTTTATGCTGTACTTTATTGGAAGGAGAAAAACAACCATTTCCTTAATAACAATTTAAAATATTTATTTAACTAAAGCAACAACATTACAGCATATGTATTCATGTTTGTTAACTGATGTGATTAAACAATTAAAAAAAAACTTAGACTAAGTTTGAGCACACCTGAAAAACTTAAAACAAATCCTTATTTCCTTATGAATAGCCTTTGGACTATAATGTAACTTAAATATAAAACTAGCTTTAGAAAGATTTTTCCTCCAAAAGCATTTTATTTTAAAAATCCGATTTAAATAAAAAAAAATCTGATTTTTTAATCTATATTTTTTAAAAATCAATGATTTTTATCCACCCTGACTTGGATCCAGGATGCCTCAGAGACTGCCTGATCCCTTAGATTCCTGCCCAATCACTGAGGTCTTCAGGCAAGTCAATGTTAGTGGTCCTTCCATTACTCAGATGCATAACTCATATCCAGCAGGAACTGTGGATTTATGGAACTCCCTTTCAGTTGAGGTCAGACAGACAACTGCCCTGCTGAACTTCGAGCACCCATTGAAAACTTTTTTTATTCCATTATGCATTTCCAATGGATTCCGATTTTGCCATTTTAACTCATTTTCATTGCCTCGAGTTTCTTGCACGCCGCTCGGAGACAATCGTAATGAAGCGGTATGCAGGGGCGTAGCAAGGGGGGTGCGGTAGGTGCGGTCCGCCCCAGATGTCCCCACTGAGGGGGTGACAAAATGCTGAGCAGCACTCACCACCTGCAGCGCGCCTGAGCCACACGTGATGCAGTGGTTTGGGTGCCCGCAAGCTCTGCACTGCCCCAAGCAGTCCGCCCATTGCCTCCCCCTCAGCTATGGGGTAGCTGAGTGGGAGGAGGCAAGCAGACTCCGCAGAGGCCCCACGGTGTCCCCGCCCCCATGGGCAGCTGGTCCCGCCCCCATGGGCAGCTGGCCCCACCCCCATGGGCAGCTGGCCCCACCCCCAGGCACAGGGCACACATGCCACCCCAGGCACCTGACTGGCTTGTTGGCGGTATGCAGATTGTGAAAATGAATAATCGAGCCTGGCTGGGTTTCCCGGTCTGTATTTCTTTTTATGTAACCAAAGGCTGGCTTTCAGCCCTATCAACACAATCTAATTAAAGACTCTCCATTACAATAGACTGATACATGCAAATTAATACGACTGTCTCTGTGAATCAGGCATCCTAAGCAAACCATCAGTAACTTCTGCTCGCCTTTGTTTGGAAGAAAGATGCCGCCGTCCTAGGAGGCAAATCTGTATTTTCTGGCTTAAAAGAACCGAACGACAAATGTAATTGTGCTTACGATAAGATCTCCACAAATGCCATTAGAACTCTGTAATCGCTAACCAACAGACATGCTAGCCTTATGATACATATCTTTAAGAAAAGTATTGTAGGAATATTCAGCCAAATTGCTCCTGATCAAATTGAGGTCATGATTATTCCACCCTCCCAAGATGGTCCCTGCAGTTTACTGAGAAACATCAGAAATGGTCACAAACAGAGGCAGCTCTGAACTCAATAAGCGTTCAACTGGTGGGTCTTCCATGCACAGAGAATGATAAGACACCACCTTATGCTGAGTCAGCTGATGGTCCCTCTATCCCACAGGTGGGGTAAGTGGAGACCTCCAGATGTTGGTGGACTCCAATTCCCATCAGCCCCTGCCAGCATGGCCCGTGGTAGGGGGATGATGGGAGCTGGAGTCCAGCAAGATCTAGAAGACCTCAGATCCCCCGTGTTTTCAAAGAGCAGTCATACCTCAGAAGTTGAACGGAATCTGTTCCGGAAGTCCGTTTGACTTCCAAAATGTTCAGAAACCAAAGCGCGGCTGCAGAATCGTAAATCATGGAAGCCCCGCCCGATGTTCAGCTTCCGAAAACAGTTTGCAAACTGGAACAATCACTTCCTGGTTTGCGGCATTCGGGAGCCAAAACATTTGAGAACTAAGCTGTTCGAAAACCAACGTACAACTGTATTGAAAATGTCAAAGCAAGAGGATCTCATGCCCTCCAACATTTCTGCAGTTAAAATTGGGACGTCCTGTTCCATAATAATATCCATATTTTTATTATTTATACCCCATCCATTCTAGGCAGCTTCCAACATATATAGAAACATAATAAAACATTAAACATTAAAAACTTCCCTATACCCTGATGTCTTCCAACATTTATCCAATGAAAATAAGGAAAGCCTAAGGGAAAGTGGGGCATTCTGGGATCAAATCAGAAACTGGGATGGCTTCTGTAAATCTGGAACTGTCCTTGGAAAACAGGGACACTTGGAGGGTCTAGGATTTGTCCCCCTTGTCCAAATATTTCGAGGAAAATTATTTTGCCTATTAGCACAGTAAATTTAGAACATTACGCAGGAGAGTATCTTCTTCAGAAATACCATGGAAACAAATGAGCTAGCCCCCGCCCCGTATGCAAAGATCAAATTTCTTTTTGTTTCTCTCTCCGCCCCCCCCCCCCCCCCCCGTCTTACCTTCTCAGCATCACCCAGGTCTTTGCCATGGTGAAAACGCACATGTATATATTTTTAGAAGGCTTTCATTAGAATCTTGTTCCTTCTGAAAACATATTGGCCAAAGATCCATGAATACCCAATTCACTGGGAAGTGGTGCGTGCGGTTCTGTCAAAGTGCCCAGATACGCCAATCTGTCAGCTCCAAGGCAGCAACAAAATATTTTAGCTTTTTAGCAACAATAGGCTAGCCGGGACAGATAGGCCCAAAGTGTGCAGCAGGTAGCAATCAGGCATTAAATCTGAGCCGATGTTGATTTGAACATTTCCATCACATGGAGATTTAATCAGCAAAAGGCAATTTCAATCCCTGCTTCTCCATTTTAGATATCACACATTTCAAGGCAAGTGCGTGAAATGCTTTGCATACTGCTTAAACTATGCATGCTGAGTGCAAGAATCTAATCACTTTTTCACACACGTACACCCTGCACGGGTGATAAGATCTAAAGGGCAATATCAGTCCATTCACAGACCAGGTTATGTGATAAGCTGCCTCAGATGTGCTGGGCGGATGACTTCCATCATTTCTCCGATGAAAGCAGGGGCATCCCATCCATACCCTCTAACATTTCTCCGATGAAAATATGGACGTCCTAATGGGACCTTCCAGGATCAAATCAGAAACCAGGACAGCTTCTGTAAATCCAAGGCCGTCCCTGGAAAACAGGGGCACTTGGAGGGTCTGGGTATGTGACACTGTTGAATTTCTTGACCCTCTCAGCTGGCATTTGATACCAGGGAGTCAGCGTGGTGAGACTGTTGGACAGGTGAGGCCCAGTTGACCAGGCTTCAAATCCTCAGTCAGCCATGAAGCTCACTGAATAATCTCAACTCAATCATGGTCTCTCAGCCTAACCTACCTCACAGGGGTGTTGTGAGGGGGAAATGGAGGGGGATGGGGATAAAGAAACATATTCCCCACCTTGAGTCCAACAACCAGTGTTAGAAACTCAGATATATACGCCAGGTGCGAAATGGCTCCTTAAACCAAGGTTGCAGTCATCAAAACTGAATGTCTAATTACCATTTGGAGGGAAGACAGCTCTCAAGTCTTATTTTTCAAATGACGGACTGACTGTGATTGATTCTCTGTTAAACATCTGGCTAGTTCAGATGACAACCTTGAGCTGGGTTAAGAGCTTTGAGAAGAAACGTTACTTGATCCATTGCCGGTACACATCATCTACACTGGCCTTTTCCAACCTCTTTTCCCAAATTGTGACTGCTGCTGCTCAGGCTGCACAGAAAACGTGTTTTGGTTCCTGAAATGCATTCCGATTGTGCAGGTAAAATATAACAGATAGAATTCTGCAGGATAGGGTATGAGTGTGTGAAAACAGCCCGGATCCAATGATCCCCAGGCGGTGAAAATGTCAGGCCCCATCCTGGTGCCTAGGCATCTTCATTTGGTTGCAAGTGGTCGAAAAGCAGGTGCAAAATGTGCCTTGCGCCTGGCTAATTCCGAACACTGCCAACAACATCTGGAGGGCAGCAGGTTAGCCACACCTGTCCTATCTTGTTCCATCCTGGTTCAAAGCCTGGAGGTACTGGGCAACAGGATCCCCTGATTTGACGGTGCTACTGAGGAGTAAGAAGCCTGTGGGTTTCAACAAGACAAAGACTGAAGGCTCCATCTCATCTGACCGATGCCAATGCTATCGAAGCATTTTGGGATTAAGCGACTTAAAGCAACATTGATCTGAAATCCCTAATAGGAAGCCACTTGTGTCATTCACTGTTCATCTCGCCAAACACCCCCTACCTTTCGTTTTCCTTACTGTGGCACTTGCAACGTTAGATCTGGAGACATCAAGTTACATAAGATCTTAGCTCTGCTCTGTGGTCAGGACGTGATTCTGTCAGAAAACGAACCACTGGAGCAGAAAAGTGAACAAAACTGGATTTGACTTTCCCTGGGATAAAAAAATAACAATAAAAGGAGAGAGGGAGAGAGAAGACGACCTTTCCTTATTTAAGCATCTTCCTCCTTTTAGAAGTGGGACCAGAGTTCACTGCACTGTTGCACTCCTGGGTAGCAGAAAGCATGTGAATGGGGGATCACGTAAAACAAAAGAGTACAAGTATTTTAATTGAAATACTGCTGGGGGAAAGAGATGGGTTTCTCTTGTTATACATGCCAGGGGAGCGGGGGACATAAAGAAATATCAGGTCCCAATTAGTCTCTTGAAACAGCACAAAGAAAGAATGGCAGTCCCCTAGGGTGGGCAAAGAAATTCAATTCAATTTGCATTCAAAGTTGAGCGTACCTGATATGCCCTTTCTGAAAACACGGTTTTGGGTTTCTGAGAACCAAAGCACAGCCACTCTTCTCTGAATCTGCACTTTTCCGAATTTTGCAGTGTCAGCCAAGCAATGTGTACAAAAACACATATGCAGGGATAAACTCTGCACAGTCATGCGCATCTTAGGGGAAACTGCATACACAAATGTATCTCGTTAGGAGAAATTGTTTACACCTCCCCAAAAAAGTGTGTATTGGGCAAAAGCAACATGCAAAATATGTGCGTTAGGATAAATTCACCCCAAATTGCTGGTGGGTTTTCAAGAGGGCTCTCGAAAATAAATAAATAAATTGCAAAGTGGTGTGGAAATGTGAAGAGCCGAACCTAAAAATGGGGAAAATGAGAAACCCAAACTGACTGATTTTTCACTCCTAGCTTCTGCCTCAAAACTCGGTTCCCTAAAAAAGGCGAAGCATAGCATGTGCTAGCAATACAGCAGAATATCCAAGTGCTACTTCTCTGAAACACACACACACACACACACACACACACACACACACTTAACCTCAGTAATCCCAGAAACCAGACAAGTACGGTAATCCCAGCTATCTTTCCATTTTTTTTTACTCAATGGCACGCATATACACACAGAACATTTTTGCCTCTTCCAGTAAATCTGCCACAGTCTTCATCGGCTCCAACGGACTCTGGGATTGCACATTTGTCAAAGGAGAAGCAGGTTTTCTCAACCCCTTCCCCTACAGAGACACCCCACCCCCCCAAATATATTGGGGTGTGTGTGATGGAGGTTGCAAAAAGAGAGAAGTGAAATGCAGAAAGGTGGTTTGGCAGTTGTGAGAGACTCCCTGTAGAATTCCTTGACTGAGTGGTTCTCCTGTTACAGCTAGTTTTCAAGGGAAACAGGTTGCAAACAGAAACACACACACACACAACTACAGTGCGTTCATGCACACAGAGACATGTGGCAGTGCACCAGTCTCTCTCTCTCTCTCTCTTGTGGAAGCAGCACACACCCAAGCGCTGAGCATGCCTCTGTATAGGAGCCTTCTTTAGCAAATGCCGAAGAACCTCAGCCCACTTTCAACACGCATAGCTGCTGAAAAGAAACCCAGGCGCGGGGTTTTCCTGCCCAAACAGTCTTTCCCTCAAAGGGGGATTGTGGCAGCAGGGAAGCCTTAACGGCCCCAAGCAGTCTGAGCCAGGGAGAAATTATCCGGCAGGCTTGCGGCAAGAGCCTTGGCTCTAGCATGCTGACCGGGGAAGAAGGCAGAAGCGAGAGTGGTCTCTCTTTATTATAGGTACAGATTCTCTCTCTCCCTCTCTCTCTCTCTCTCTCTCTCTGTGTGTGTGTGTGTGTGTGTGTGTGTGAATTCTAAAAGAATAATCTATCCAGCCTTGCGGATTCTAATCTTCAATCTCTGCCACAACGCAAGGTTTTCAGGAATGGTGAACCTCCCCCTTTAAGTTCTGCCTAGCATGCAGAGAGAGAGAGAGAAATTACTACCTAGAGCATGCTGGCTCTTTCCTCAAAGCCTGCAAAAGTAGATACAGGCTGTGAAATGGGGAAAAGCACAGGTATCTCTGGCCCTGGAAAGGCCAGTGAAATAAATTAAACGGAGACAAATTACTCGAGTCCATAACTAATCAGCCAGGCTGCCCCAAACCTAACGCTGCCCTGGAACTAATATATTCTCTCTTGGATGCATTTTTTTCATCTTGCCCTTGGTTCAGAATGCTTCCCAGGTCCAGAGGAAGACACAGTGGGAGTATGTATCAAGCACACATCCTAGCTTCCATTTGTGGTTGCACCTAACATGGCAAAAGCACATGGTGCATGATAATGTGCCTCGGATGAAGGACATTTTCTTAAAAAAACAAGGGGTCATTCTTCTCTGCCATTGTTCACAGCATTCTGAACCTCCCAAAAGTGAGTTGCATTAATGGGCCAACCAAGCAGATCAGTATGGATATGGAACGAGTTAGACCTCCCTTGCTCTTGCCGTGAGACGGCGTCTAGTCAAAGAGGAAGGAATGTGCAACCAAGACCTAACTCATCAGATGCCCAAAGCCAGTTGGTAGCCCAAGATCATTAAAGTTTGTGTGTGCATTGAAAAAGAACACATTCAAATTAACAACTGTTGATTTCTCTGTTCCTTAAAACACATCTTTAAAAAAAGAAAACAACCCAAAAATAAATAAATCAGCTTTTCTAGAAGGCCAGGACTATATATTTCTAGAAAGTCTCAGCCACCTGAGCAAATCTGCTTTGCAGCTACAGAAGAGGATAAGACATACCACAGGAATGCTGAACCCCCTGTCTCAAAAAAGCAAACTCTTTCTCAGTATGGTTGACAGCACAACACAATGGTTGCAACGTATGACAGATGTGTTGTTCTGGAAGCAATTCTTTCAGCACATTCTTTTCTTCAGTGCTACACAAGTTCAAAAACAGACACTTTATACCTTCTGAAATCCAAGGTATCTAAACCCACTCCCCCTGCCAAAAATATGCACATGTGTGTGTGCATGAACGCAATACTAAAACAGGCAGTGCAATGCAGGACATGTTATTTGGGTGTCTACCTATGCATTCCTCTCTCTATATATTCCAAATTTCAACGTGCACCTAGCAACATCACTCCCTGAGACACACACAGCAACACCTTCAGAAGCAAAACCCTATACATGTCTGCTCAGAAGCAAATCCCAGAGTTCAAGGGGTGTAGGGTCTCCCAGTGCTAACTTGGCTGCCAAGAATGGGAAGGAAAGTACTTAGAAATATAATTAGCAGGAGGGCAGATTTCCTTCCTTCCTTTGGAGTTGGAACTCCGAAAACTTCTCCCCAGTCTTTAAAACAGCAACAACGACCCTCTCCCTCTCTTTTTTTTAAGCAGGCATGGATTTTCCTTGGAAAGAAGTCCCACTGAGTTCAATGGGACTTGCACCCTGGTAAAAGTATGCATAGCTCCTCAAAGATGCAGATGTAAACAGACCCACAGAAGACCAAAGGAAGGAGGTGGGGGGTCAAGGTGAGGAAGGAGACTCTCAGGGTGGGAAGATTTTGGGAGGAGGAGGGAGGAATAGCAGGTGACCCCCCCCCCACACACCCCATTTCTAATTTTCAGCCTGTGGTTCTGAAATAACTTATTGATCTATTGGGCAAAAACTCCTCCTCCCTCTCTCCCTCCCTAAATCTCCTCCTCCCACATCTCTAGCAGCAGAACTGAGGGCAGGATCTCTCTCTCTGCCCCCCCCCCTCCAAAGAATGACTGGAAAGAGAAAGGGGGTCACGCAGGCTTTTGCCACAAGCTTTCCAACACAGAGAAGGTCTGTCCCTAGTTTACATGGCGAGGGATCCGCCGACCCTCGGGCAATGCTATTCAACCCGAGGAAGCTGAACGGATTCGCGTCTGCAATCTCTTAAAAAATAATAATTGCGGGGGTTGAAAAGCAGAGAACCAAGCCGTTGCAAAAATAGGCAGGGAGGGGTGTATTTGCTTATGGGGTAAATCGCCCTTCTCTCGCCTATGCGAGTAAAAAAATGCCCAGACGTCCATATATATATATATATATATGGGTGTATGGAAGAGATGGATTTTCTTCCAACTGTATTGCAGCACGAAACGAACCGGGCCCAAAGGGTGGGAAAGGCAGCCGGCGATCGCGAGAGAGCCGGGTAGATCTCTCTAAATCCTGACTCGGGTGGGGGTGGGGAGGAAAAGAGGACAGCGCCAGGGAGGTAACGGGGTGGGGGTGGGGAGGCAGCAGGGAGGGGACCTTCGAGGAGGAGGAGGAGGAAGATCATCACCATAAAAAAGCCCTTTTGGCGCTTACCATTTCTGCAGGGCTCGCCGTCCGCTCCGCCTGCGCGTTCCGATCTGCCCAGCAGCTGGATCCCAAGCCGGGAGGGTGCTGTGCGGATCGCGCTAAATCAAGCCCGGAAACGGCCGCGGCTCATCCTAAAACCAGGCGGGATCAGCCATGCAGAGACCAACCCATGAAAAACGCCAAATCCCCAAATCAAAAGGAAGCGCCCCGTTCCCCGTTCTCAGCAGCAGATTTCTCTCTCCGCCAAGCGAGGTGGAAATGATGATCAGGACGCGCACATCTCTTTTCTTCTCTCTCTCTGCTTTCCAATGTCCAGGCTTCCCAGCAAGCTGCAATCCCACCAAAAAACGCCTCGCGTGCCTTTCTCCTCCTCCTCCTCCTCTTCTGCTTCTCTCTCTCTCTTCCTTCTCTCGCCTTCTGGCTCTCTTATACACACAGAGACACACACACACACTCACACGCAGGCAGGCAGGCAGGCAGGCGCAGGAGGGGCGAAGCGAGCGCGGCGCACTCAGCCAGGCAGGTTGCATGAATGGGAGCGCATGAGCCAATCCTCCGCTTGCCTGCGAACGGGAGAGCCACCCGGACGCTTGCAAGCTGGTCTGCACCATTCGCGCGCCGGGGAGGGGCGCCGGGGGGCGGGCGGTCGAGGGGAGCAGCCAGCTCGGCTCAGGTGAGCCTGCCCCCTTTCCCATCGCCTGAGCGCACCCGGCGCTCCTGCGTTGAATGAGGCTTTCGTGGGGGGGGCATAGATCTGGGATCAGGGGTGCCCCAAATATTGGGGGGCCCAGGTAAGCCCTGCCCCATATAACTGATCACAAGACAAACGCACCATTTGAATGGCAGTGCCCATCAACTTTGGTTGGAGAGGGAGGGAAGGCGCCTCATTTTATTAGGGGGTGGTGAAGGGAGCTCGGCCACTAGGAGTTGGTTCTTACGTCTTGGATAGTTCCTAGACCCATCTCTGTTGGGGGAACAATGTGGGGATCCTGCAAGGTGCCTTTTAAAATCCTCCCCCCTATCGCTCTCTCCTCCTGTCCCGCTGTAGACGTGACAACCATCAAGAACAGAGTGCGCCCAATGTGCACGCAAACACGTGCGTCACATCCACACATTGGAAGCATGCTTTGTACTGCTTTTGACAGTCCTGGCGCCCCACAAGGAATCCTGGGAACTGTAGTTCGCTCTCCGCAGGGTGGCAATTCCCAGCAGCAAACTGTGTTTCCCGGGATTGTTTTGGGGGGAAGCCACGGCTGTTAAAGGAGTACAGTGGTACCTCGGGTTACATACGCTTCAGGTTACAGACTCCGCTAACCCAGACATAGTACCTCGGGTTAAGAACTTTGCTTCAGGATGAGAACAGAAATCATGCTCCAGCGGCGTGGCGGCAGCAGGAGGCCCCATTAGCTAAAGTGGTGCTTCAGGTTAAGAACAGTTTCAGGTTAAGAACGGACCTCCGGAATGAATTAAGTACTTAACCCGAGGTTCCACTATATAAGCATCCTTAATGACATGGTGCGGATGTGGCCAGTTGGCCTTTCCAGCGCACACGGACCCCTGGTTCGGGAACAGACTTTGGTAATATGGTGCCCTAAATATTGATTTCAAAATAATTCCTTTCGGTGCAGTTGGTACTGATTAGGGAATACTGCTTTCTAAGTTGAGAAGTGTTGTGGGAACCACCCGCAACACCCTAAATCCGGCACCGCCTGATTGCAAACCGCCCTGAGATCTACGGATGAAGGGTGGTATACAAATTTAATAAATAATAACAATAATAATAATAACCACTGAATCATGGCCAGGCGGCCTTGTTTTAGACCTGCAGGGCTGGATTTGTGTCCCAGCTGGAAGCCCTGCCAGGAGGCACTGGGAATTGATGAACCTGGGATCTTTTGCATGCTAATAATAATAATAATAATAATAATAATAATAATAATTTATTTGTACCCTGCCCATCAGTCCAGGTTGCCCCAGGCACTCTGGGTGGTTTCTAACACATATAAAAACATAATAAAAATTAAAGCTTAAAAAGCTTCCCTATACAGGGCTGCCTTCAGATGTCTTCTATAGGTTATATAGTTACTCATCTCTTTGACATCTGGTGGGAGGGCATTCCACAGGGCGGGTGCCACCACCGAGAAGGCCCTCTGCCTGGTTCCCTGCAACCTCACTTCTCACAGTGAGGGAACCGCCAGAAGGCCCTCAGAGCTGGATTTCAGTGTCCAGGCTGAATGATGCAGAGCATCTGCTGAGCTAATGAGCTATGTCCCTTCACCATCCGCCATCTGCTGTTTCTAATAAGCATCTATATTAAAAATAATTAACTTTCTTAAAACACCCATGCACCTGGTTAATCATTGCGTGTGCCTTTTTAGTCCATTGAGAAAGTTTCTCATTGGTTAACTCAGGGGTAGTCAACATGGTGCCGCCCAGAAGGTGTTGGATTACAACTCACATCATTTGTGACCATTCACAGTGCTAGCTGGAGCTGATGGGATTTGCAGTCAACTGGAGGACACCTTGGAGTTAACCAATTGGTTGGTCAAAAGTTGAAATCTCAAGCAGATATTGAGGAATATAATAAAGAGGTGGGGAAACCAAGGGAGGAGCTGGGAAGCAAATGCAGTTATTTTCTTAGAGAGCAGGTGTCGTCTCCAACAAGTTTGTCCTGGAGCCATAGAATTGTGGGATTGGAAAGGGCTCCAGGGGTCATCTAGTCCAACCCCCTGCAAAACAGGAATCACTACTAAAAAAATCCTGGACTAATGGCCACCCAACCTCTGCTTAAAGGTAAAGGTAAAGGGGACCCCTGACCATTAGGTCCAGTCGTGGACGACTCTGGGGTTGCGGCACTCATCTCACTTTATTGGCCAAGGGAGCTGGCATACAGCTTCTGGATCATGTGGCCAGCATTATTAAGCCGCTTCTGGCGAACCAGAGCAGTGCACAGAAATGCCATTTACCTTCCTGCCGGAGTGGTACCTATTTACCTACTTGCACTTTTGATGTGCTTTCAAACTGCTAGGTTGGCAGGAGCAGGGACCGAGCAACAGGAGCTCACCCCGTCGCGGGGATTCGAACCACCGACCTTCTGATCGGCAAGCCTGTGGTTTAACCCACAGCGCCACCCGCGTCCCCTAACCTCTGTTTAAAAACCTCCAAAAAGAGAGTCCACTACTCTTCAAATGAGTCCATTCCACTGTCAAACAGCCCTTACCACAAGAAAGGTCTTCCTAAAGTTTAGTCGGGAATCTCCTTTCTGGCAATTTGAACCCATTGGTTAAGGTCCATATCTCTAGGCAGAAGAAAATAAAGCTTGCCACTGACTACTTTCCTTGCAAATCTCATGGCTGGAATTGTTTGCGTTCTAGGGAAAGGAGCAGCACCCTTTATAGTCGAGTGGGCAAATGGCGGAGCGGGTGGGGTGGGACGTTTTGGAAACACCCCTCCCTGCCCCCAATTCCAAAACGCACCTCTCCAGTCAAATAATGTGTGCAGAAATGCATGGGCAAAGGTCAAGCGTGCATCAAAGTGCCCATGAGTGGAAATACCAAATGCAAATGCATTCTGTTCGGGAAACTGCTTTGCAAAACGGTGAACAAATTGCAAATGGAAAATGTATTCGAAGGAATTCTCACAAAAATGTGGGCAAACTTTCATGGAGACTTGCGATTCATAGCAGCTCGTACACAGAGGCATGCGGCCTCCAAGAGTGAAGGTAGACCACAGCCATCATGGCTGGTACCCCCTGATAGGTTGGCATGGGTGGAGTCCAACATGGGTGCAGCCACCTGCTTCTCTCTTTCTCTCACCGCCAACTGCTGTCTCCCACACTTCCTCCCTGCCACCAGAAGAAGAAGAAGAAGAAGAAGAAGAAGAAGAAGAAGAAGAAGAAGAAGAGTTTGGATTTGATATCCCGCTTTATCACTACCCGAAGGAGTCTCAAAGCGGCTAACATTCTCCTTTCCCTTCCTCCCCCACAAGAAGCACTCTGTGAGGTGAGTGGGGCTGAGAGACTTCAGAGAAGTGTGACTAGCCCAAGGGCACTCAGCAGTTGCATGTGGAGGAGCGGGGAAGCGAACCCGGTTCACCAGATTACGAGTCCACTGCTCTTAACCACTACACATAGCTGTCAAGTGTCCCTTATTTGAAGGGACAGTCCCTTATTCCAGCGCCATGTCCCGCTGCTGTCCCTTATTGATGGATGTCCCTTAAATGTCCCTTAAATGATGTCCCTTAAATTTCAAAGGAAGCAGCTCCTCTCCCTCCCTCCCTGCCGGCCAGGGAGGAGGGAGGCTCCAACTGTGTTGCTTGGCTGTGTTACTCACCCAATAAGAAGTCTAAGAATGACAGTGGGGTGGAGCTTGCATGCCTTGTGTGTGGCTAGTTAATGCAAGCTGAGGGGCTTTTTGAATGCTGGACGCCATTTTGTTGCACGTGCTGCTGCAAACTATGCAGTGCAAAGCCAGACCGGGGAGCCATCTTAAGTTGAGGCTGCATAGGCCTTGTGGTGCATGTGATTCAGATTCTATTCAGTTGAACCTCTGGTTACAAAGTTGGTTGGACAGTGTTCTCGAAGCTACCAGCATGAGTTTGACCAGACTGCAGGAGGACAGGAAGACTGGAGTGCCTGGAACAGGTGAGGCTGCAGGTCCCATATTTTGGCTGCTGGTCCCTTATTTTCAAGGCTGCCGATCCCTTATTTTCAAATCTGTAAGTTGACAGCTATGCCACTAAACCACACTGACTCTCCAGCAGAACAATAAGCCTCATTCTTTGTAGAATTAGGCCTCGCGTGAGCCTAGACCTACAAATGGCCAACTCCTGAGTTAATATTAGGCTAACGATGCGCCCTCCCCCAATTAAATGGGCGGCAGATTTATTTTTAATACTGCAGATGGCATCCACCGTCTTAATTGAGGCATCCCCTCCTGCGTGGTAGAGAAGAGGCAACGCGTTTTCAAAGACGAGATCTGCTCTGACATATGTGTGCATTATCTAAAAAAGTAAATTTTTTTAAAGGAGAAATTGATGGAAGATATATTTCAGTTAATTAAGAAGCTAAGATTATTTTGTTTGGATGACAGTTGTCTGTGTGTATGAGAAAGGGGAGGAAGGGGAGAGAATTCATATTCAACTATTGAAGTTTAGTTTTTTATCTTGGCAGAGTGACCTTCAGCAATTTACCTGGTCGATAGCTGCACATTTTTTTTAAAAGTAAATATTCATACACTAGATTTAAGCACATCCTAGGCTGGTCTCTCACACACCTGTACACCAGTTTGCTTTCTAATCACTTGGTTAAAGGTAAAGGTAAAGGTACCCCTGCCCGTACGGGCCAGTCTTGACAGACTCTGGGGTTGTGCGCCCATCTCACTTAAGAGGCCAGGGGCCAGCGCTGTCCGGAGACACTTCCGGGTCACGTGGCCAGCGTGACATCGCTGCTCTGGTGAGCCAGAGCCGCACACGGAAATGCCGTTTACCTTCCCGCTGGTAAGCGGTCCCTATTTATCTACTTGCACCCGGAGGTGCTTTCGAACTGCTAGGTTGGCAGGCGCTGGGACCGAGCAGCGGGAGCGCACCCCGCCGCAGGGATTCGAACCGCCGACCTTTCGATCGGCAAGCCCTAGGCGCTGAGGCTTTAACCCACAGCGCCACCTGCGTCCCTAATCACTTGGTTACTCAGCTGCTAATGACTGGAAGATGGAGGAGAGATTTCAGGTGGAAAAAATCTGCCTCTCTTTATTGTTTGTGCTGCAACAGAATTCTACACCCACCTGCTCCAAATAAATTTTAAAGTTTTTTTTTTTTTTTTAAAGTCCCAAAGCACATAGAATCAGCTGCCCATAATGGAAACCTAAATCATAGGAGCTGTCTTGTACTTAGGCCACATTCACACCAGCCATTTAAAGCACTGTTTATTTTAATTTATTTTAAAATTTATTTACCGCCCTTCTTCCATGGATCACAGTGCAGTTTGGAATATAAAAAAACACCAGAATTCGTAACATGATAATGTTTTAGACAGCCATGGCTTCCCCAAAAGTATTCTGGGAATGGTAGTTTGTAAAGTGGGGGGTGAGAATCGTTAGGAGACCCCTATTAACTTCACAGAAGCGACAGTTTGCAGAGTGGGTTGAAATCCCTGCATTGCAGTGGGCTGGACTAGATGACCGCTGAGGGACCCTTCCAACTCTACAATTCTATGATTCTAATAGTAGCTCTTTGCAATAAATGGGGTTCCCTGGCTACTCTCAGCACCCTTAACAAGATACAGCTACCAGAATTCTGGCTTCTGTACACGGAACTGGGAAGGTGAGATCTCATCTCGTCCTTCCCCTCAGACAGTACAATGTACGGGAAGTGGGTGGCACTGTGGTCTAAACCACCAAGCCTCTTGGGCTAGCTGATCAGAGGGTCGGTGGTTCGAATGCCCATGACAAGGTGAGCTCCCGTTGCTCTGTCCCAGCTCCTGCCAACCTAGCAGAACACCAGTGCAAGTAGATAAATAGGCACCACTGCGGCAGGAAGGTAAATGGTAAATGGTGTTTCTGTGCGCTCTGGTTTCCACCATGGTGTCCCGTTGCACCAGAAGCGGTTTAGTCCTGCTGGCCGCATGACCTGGAAAGCTGTGTGTGGACAAACACCAGCTCCCACAGCCTGAAAGCGAGATGAACACCACACCCAATAGTCGCCTTTGACTGGACTTAACTGTCCAGGGGTCCTTTACCTTTTAAGAGTTGCCATATTTCAAGAGGAAAAAACCCAGGCATAAAAAGTTGTGGGGGAAAGTGTTGTTGAGGTTTTTTTTGCAGTGGGTGGGGGGGAGAAGAGGTTTCAAAAACCCGGACATTTTGGCCATTTCCCAAAATTCTCCCAGACACTAATTCCATCATTGGAATCCCAGACATTTCTGGGAAAATCTGGATGCATTGCATCCCTAGTACAATGCCTCAGGCCAGCTCTAGCCTCAGGAATAATCTTGCCTCGTGGTGGCTTCTTGTCCTGGGGGAAACTGATGGTGTATTTAGCATAACGGCATTTCCCCATTCCCTAAATATTGTTTAAATATCAGCGAGTGAGGAGGACACCTTCACATTTTGACAGTGTCCCCCAACCTGGTGCCCTTCAGAGGTTGTTGCCCCAGCCAGCATGGCGGTCACATGGTTGGTCAAAGGCGTCACAGACCAGTCGTAGTCACTGGGGTGTCTTTCAGATGATGTTGGACTACAACTCCCATCATCCCTGACCACTGACCATGCTTGGTTGGGTCTGATGGGATTTGTAGTCCAGCAACATCTGGAGATGTTCCTGCTGTTCCTGCTGAGGTTGTTGACTATGATTTCTGTTCATATAGCAGTATATTGCACCCTCAATGTACCTTTACAGAGCACCAGGAGCCAAAGCACGGAATTGTGATTTCTAATTTTAACAGCGAAGGAGCAAAAGAGGGGAGATTGGAAGGATGCGAAAGGTGAGGTGAGGATAACTAGGAAGGTATATGAGCAAATTGACACGTGTGCGTTCAGAATAAACTGCATTTCAGTTTGGGTTGGAGGCAAAGGGGAAAATTAGAAAAGACTCACCCAAGACAAGTCTGGGATCGCATCCTAATGAGATTTTGACAAGGCTTGGATTTTACTCAACACCTGTAACAGGAGAATATTTGCCTGGTCCCAAGGGTCCACATTTGCAGGTATCAGTTAAACCTCTTTAAGAGAGCCAGTGTGGTGTAGTGGTTAAGAGCGGTGGACTCGTAATTTGGTGAACCAGGTTCGCTTCCCCGCTCCTCCACATGCAGCTGCTGGGTGACCTTGAGCTAGTCACATTTCTCTGAAGTCTCTCAGCCCCACTCACCTCACAGAGTGTTTGTTGTAGGGGAGGAAGGGAAAGGAGTATGTTAGCTGCTTTGAGACTCCTTCGGGTAGTGATAAAGCGGGATATCAAACCCAAACTCTTTTTCTTCTCTTTCAAAGAAAGAGGAGGGAGAAGGTGCTTTGGATTGCAGAAGGTGCAAGATGGGGCAGCTTAACTGTCCCACTGCCTGTTGTTTTCCCACTCCAGAGTACCTCCAGAGCCCCATCACCCAATGGCCTAACATCCTGCCACTAGGAAGGGCTGTAGATCGCTGCAGGGGCAGTTGTGAGGCATCTAATCATAGCCTGCATTTTTATTAAGGCTTGATCAGGGCCTGTATTTTAAAATGAGCTTAAAGATTTTCAAATGTTCATGCCAGGCAGAAGACCAGCTGCCTAAGAACCTTGGCAAGATGTTTATTCTCCTGGACAAGGGGGCCCCCTGATTTATAGCAGAAAACAATTCTCAAAGTCGTAAAAAGGGAATTACAGGCTGACAGCCAAGGTTACACTGACCCTACATATTACAGAAGATAAAAAAAGAGATAAACATAATTAAGAGTTGATAAATAGTAAAATAAAACCATGTGCCTCCCATTAAACTTGAGCCATATTTTCCTAAGGTTGAAAGGTCAAGAGCAGTGAAAAAGGCAACTGGCTTGGCTGGAGAAGATAGGTTTCTTCCTATCTTATTTTGAGGCTGGAAACTGTTCCTTCCTTTTTTACTTTGAGAAGGTTTATTCTTCTAAAAAGCTATCTATGTTATGTATTAAATATATTGGCTTAAATGTAATTATGCAAAGGAATTAGAAGCTAAGAAATGTTAAATCCTTATGCTAGATTCTTATTTCATATAGTTGGAAGAGATCACAGGGGCCATCAGCCATCAGCCCAGCCCCCCTGCCAAGCAGGAAACATCATTAGAGCACACATATGGTTGTCAGGCCTTTGTTTAAAGACCTCCAAGAGAAGGAGATCTTTCAATGATGATGTGAACTCAAGATCCTTGACATCTGTTTAAGATAAAAATTTAAGATTAAACCATCTGTTTTGGAGGGCAATAGGGCGAGGTGAGCTGGTAATTAAGGTTCCTTGTTGAGACACATGTAAGATATATTACTACTTATTTGTCATTTATAGATAGAAGAATATATAGCTTTTTGTTTCCCATAAAAGGACAAGAGGAAATGGGTGTATCTTTTGTGATTGGTTCTAGCAAACAGCCAATAGGAATTTCAACCAGGCTGATTGGACAGAGGCAGCCACAGGAGGAGCAAGGGGGCTGGATTAAGGAAATATAAGTGCTGGCCAGAATGGCAGGAGGGCAGGCCAGAGCTTGGTAACCATATACCACTGTGCCTCATATTTATTTGTCTGACAAATAAATTATTATTTTAATTTCTCTATTGCTGCGTTGAATATTTCATTCCAGCTAAGCGTTAACCACAAGCAGGGTGCTACAGCTGCTTTGCATTCAGAAGGCTGAAGCTTCAACTCCCGGCATCTGCAGGTAGGCCTGGGAGAGACCCTGGAGAACCACCAGTCCCATTCACAGAGGATGCTGACTTTGAGTACATAAGAGCTTATTCTCTGACCCTTCCTCCATGTTTCTGCACTACTTCGTGTTGTGAGTATGCCGCCTGACTCGAAGGAAGGAGACCTAGAGTGCAGTAACTCATGCAGTCAGGCAGCTTCTTCTCTGAGAGGGCCATTCTCTATGGAACGCTCTCCTCATACTCAGAGCAGAAAGGGGACAGAATCACCACTTGGCTATTAACTCTGCAGGTCCAGGTATCCTGTGTTGAATGGTTTCTTTAAAAGTAAAGGTTCATCATTGGTCCACTCGATGTGTATGTCTTTAAGGGGCCAGAGCAAGGGCCAGAGCAAAACAACGAGACCCAGCTTTACAGCTGTGAAACATAGCAGGTGCTGCTGAGTTGTATTGATTAAGCTGTGTCAGCAATTGGGTGTACAGTGGTGCCTTGCAAGACGAAAAGAATCCGTTCTGCGATTCTCTTCGTCTAGAGGTGTTTTCGTCTTGCGAAGCAAGCCCATTGACGGCTTAGCGGCTTAGCGCTATTAGCGGCTTAGCGGATAAGCAGATTAGCGGCTTAGAAAAAAGGGGGGGGGGAGGAAAAAAACCCCGCAGGAACTCGCAAGACATTTTCGTCTTGCGAAGCAAGCCCATAGGAAATTCGTTTTGCGAAGCACCTCCAAAACGGAACACTCTTTCGTCTAGTGAGTTTTCCGTCTTGCGAGGCATTCGTCTTGCGGGGCACCACTGTAGTATATAAGGAGCAGCACCTAGCTCTCCCATTACCCTGGGGGATGGGTTGGTGGTTGGGTCATGGTTTGTTGTTGATGTATTTAGTGTAAATGGAGTTTTTGTTTTTGTAATTAAAACCTTGTTTAAGTTATTTTTGAGTCCCTTTTTAATGCATGGTCTCCCCAGCAAGCTCTCTGCAGCGTTACTATACTGCAAATATCCAACATCCTGATTCTCCAAAGACGGCCCCAGAATTACTACAGCCACCCCGGCTTCCGATTTGATCCTGGGATGTCCCATTTCCCCCACCAGTGCTGCTACCGCCGAGCTTGGGGAAGAGGTTGACCTGGTAATTGTCCTGAGTGGCAGTGAGGAAACATGGCTGCTGTCGTTGGCTCCTCTCTTGGGCAGCTTGTAGAAAGAAAGCCAAGCCAAGCCCCATGTGATGTGCCGGTTCTGAGGGGCAGGCAGAGGGCGGGGAAGAAATGGGGAGCAGAGCGCAAGGGCTCTCGATTGATTGATTTTTTTAATGCTTTGGGCGTCCACCTCTAATCTTGTCCCTTTCTAGAAATTTATTTATCGGTGTGTGTTTTTCTTTTTGGAAATCTACCAACGATTAGTAGGATTGGAATATGACTTGTAGTTTAAGGGTGAATACTGGACACCATGGAGGTGTAAAAGGTTTGGATCATCATAAAAGATTGCAGGAGGAAATGATATAATAATAATAATAATAATAATAATAATAATAATAATAATAATAATACTACAGTGGTACCTCAGGTTACATACGCTTCAGGTTACATACGCTTCAGGTCACAGACCCCGCTAACCCAGAAATAGTGCTTCAGGTTAAGAACTTTGCTTCAGGATGAGAACAGAAATCGTGCTCCAGCGGCGTGGCAGCAGCAGGAGGCCCCATTAGCTAAAGTGGTGCTTCAGGTTAAGAACAGTTTCAGGTTAAGTACAGACCTCCGGAATGAATTAAGTACTTAACCTGAGGTACCACTGTAATAATAATTTAATATTTATACCTCGCCCATCTGGCTGGGTTTCCCCAGCCACTCTGGGCAACTTCCAACTGAATATTAAAAACAATACAGCATCAGACATTAAAAACTTCCCTCAACAGGGCCGCCTTTAGTTGTCTTTTAAAAGTAAAATGCTTATTTATTGCCTTGACATCTGCTGGGAGGGCGTTCCACAGGGCAGGCGCCACTACCGAGAAGGCCCTCTGCCTGGTTCCCTGTAACCTCACTTTTTGCAGTGAGGGAACCACCAGAAGGCCCTTGGCACTGGACCTCAGTGTCTGGGCTGGATGATGGGGGTGGAGATGCTCCTTCAGGTATACAGGACCGAGGCCGATTAATAATAGGACCCACTAAGGAGAAGATGGAAGTCCAGGAGATTCCTTGGAATCTTGTTTTTATGATTTATGTTTGATATATCTCTGTAAAATTTTAATTTGAAAAACCAAATGAATTTTAAAAAGGAAATCTACCATCAAATTATAATATAATATAATATAATATAATATAATATAATATAATATAATAATTATAATGATTAAAGGGTTTTCTCAAGATGCTGGAAATTGTGTGTGCTGTGTCCCATTGGTGGCAGTCTCTTCTGATAGGAAATGCTCTGTGGGGGACGGGAGCAAAAATGGGAGGTCAAGGGGCGTCAGTTGGGGTGGTGAGAAATGCCCCTATTTTAATCTGAGGAATGGTGGAGGGCATGCTTTAGCGTTCTAGATATGGCAAAATGCATCTGGAACCCCAATTGCATGCGTGTACGTTAGGAAGAGGGACATGGGTGGTGCTGTGTGTTAAACCACAGTGCCTAGGACTTGCCCATCAGAAGGTTGGCAGTTCGAATCCCCGTGACGGGGTGAGCTCCCATTGCTCGGTCCCTGCTCCTAGCATGTCAAGGTGCAAGTAGATAAATAGGTACTGCTCCGGGGGGAAGATAAATGGTGTTTCCGTGTGCTGCTCTGATTCGCCAGAAGCGGCTTAGTCATGCTGGCCACATGACCCGGAAGCTGTACGCCAGCTCCCTCGGCCAATAAAGCAAGATGAGCGCTGCAACCCCAGAGTTGGTCACCACTGGACCTTTACCTTTACGTTAGGAAGAAACAAGCTGAGTAGATAGGAATGGCAGGAGGGGGAAGGGTTAAGCCTCCTCTCCCCACGGCATCTTCTCCCATCAAAGCTGCCACCTCCCAAGGCTGCGTTTCCTTTAAATAAGCTGTGTCAAGCTTCATTATCCTCGCAGTTTGCCACTGGGCAGAAGCTGTACAACTCCCTGTATTCTGCATTCCACATGCAATGCGGTTGGTGCTAAATCAATGCCCGCAATCGATAAATATTAGTATAATAAATAATGCCATACTTCTGAAGTGCAAGAATTTCTGCAAAGCCAAGTAGTGCTGAAGTGCCAGCATTTTGGAGCTTCGGTGTGGCTGATACTCTTAATGACGGCCAATCGTTTTGGCAAGGGGGCTACAGCTGATGTCCAAAATATCAAACAATGCCTCTCTTGAGTGCACTACAGTAGATGCATGAGATCTCAGCCAAAAATTCTTTTGAGAACCTTTTAAACTTGAAACTGGGGCATTAACATGCGTGTGTATGTGTGTGTGAGAGAGAAGTCCCCAAAGATTTATATATCTTTCACACACAAACACACATACAGACACAAACACACTTTTTTTTTTCACTTCTGCAAGTACTGGCACACTATTTCCTTTGTGCTTCCTACCAACCTACCCAGAAAACAGCAGTGTGAGGGCCTCACAGTGACGTTCCATGTGGAAATAGCACTCACAACAGCGTCACCAGTAATACATTGCTGAATTCCTGAATAAAACCTTTAAACCCTAACTACCAGGATCTGAGTTCGAGTTCTGATAGTGCGAGCAAGGAGAGCAGCCTGGGGAGATGAGGTGTGCTGGTATGAATACCCCCCAACATTTCTCTGATGAAAATAGGGACGTCCTATTCCATAAAAATAATTCTACTATCTACACCCCGGTTATCTGACTGGGTTGCCCCAGCCGCTCTAGGCAGCTTCCAACATATATAAAACATAATTAAACATTAAACTTTTAAAAATAAAAGCTTTCCTATACAGGGCTGCTTTCAGATGCCTCTGGGGTCGCATAACTCCACACCCTCCCACATTTCTCTAATGAAAATAGGGACAAGGCTGTATATTGTCTCCCTGTTTATTTAACTTATATGCAGAATTCATCATGCGAAAGGCTGGGCTGGATGAATCCCAAGCCGGAATTAAGTTTGCCCAAAGAAATAATAACCTCAGATATGCAGATGACACAACCTTGATGGCAGAAAGTGAGGAGGAATTAAATAACCTTTTAATGAGGGTGAAAGAGGAGAGTGCAAAATATGGTCTGAAGCTCAACATCAAAAAAACAAACTAGGATCATGGCCACTGGTCCCATCACCTCCTGGCAAATGGAAAGGGAAGAAATGGAGGCAGTGATAGATTTTACTTTCTTGGGCTTCATGATCACTGCAGATAGTGACAGCAGTCATGAAATTAAAAGACACCTGCTTCTTGGGAGAAAAGTAATGACAAACCTCGACAGCGTCTTAAAAAGCAGAGACATCACCTTGCCAACAAAGCTATGGTTTTCCCAGTAGTGATGTATGGAAGTGAGAGCTGGACCATAAATAAGGCTGATCACCGAAGAATGGATGCTTTTGAATTATGGTGCTGGAGGAGACTCTTGAGAGTCCCATGGACTGCAAGAAGATCAAATCTATCCATTCTTAAGGAAATCAGCCCTGAGTGCTCACTGGAAGGACAGATCCTGAAGCTGAGGCTCCAATACTTTGGCCACCTCATGAGAAGAGAAGACTTCCTGGAAAAGACCCTGATGTTGGGAAAGATGAAAGGCACAAGGAGAAGGGGACGACAGAGGATGAGATGGTTGGACAGTGTTCTCGAAGCTACCAGCATGAGTCTGACCAAACTGCAGGAGGCCATGGAAGACAGGAGTGCCTGGCATGCCCTGGTCCATAGGGTCACAAAGAGTCGGACACAACTAAACGACTAAACAACAAGAAGGAAAAGCAGGTCATTCTGAGATCAGATCAAAAACTCATACCCTCCAATGAAATAGGGACATCCTAAGGAAAAGTGGGACATTCCGGGATCAAATCAGAAACCAGGATGGCTTCTGTAAATCTGGAACTGCCCCTGGAAAACAGAGCCAGATAAGAAACCTTGGAAGGTCGCAACCAAACCTCAAGCCTGTTGCTTCCTTCCCTGCCTTATTCTATTCCTTCCCTGCCTAATTCTCAGATTCCTTATAGCTCTGGTGTTCTGTTGTTTTCTTTTGGTTCTTGCTTTAAATTGCCATTTTAAAGACAGCTTCACAGCTTTATAGACTTATCCAGGCTTCCTCAACCTCAGCCCTCCAGATGTTTTGAGACTACAATTCCCATCATCCCTGACCACTGGTCCTGCTAGCTAGGGATCATGGGAGTTGTAGGCCCAAAAACATCTGGAGGACCGAGGTTGGGGAAACCTGGACTTATCCTTTCCTTGTTGAATGTTGAGGTTGGCTGCAAGTTTTAAGGGGAATTTATTTGGGTGCTTGGGCCCTCAGGGCCCCTGGGAGTTGGCGCCTATGGTGGAAGTGCAGGTTCATTCCATTTTTATTTTTATGTTTTTACTATCTACTACAATGTCATTTATTCAAAGTTTACCTTGCAAACAGCACAAAGCCAAAACTGCTGCCTCCCGCTTTCGCCGTCTCTCTGCCTCACCCATTTCAGCTACTGTGAAGATTTGGCGGGGAGGGGGGAGCAAGCAAAAAGTCAGTGCACTTTAATTCAAATTTTGAAAGCCAAGCAGAAGAGGAATTGCAGATATGGAGTTTTTACTATAAGCAGCAGAATTTTCGAGGCAGAATTCTAGAGGGGCAGATGCGGCTGCCATTGCTAATTCCTTTACGATTGGATATATTCAAAATGCACTAATGTTTGCATTGATGGTATTGATTAAAAAAAGAAACTTAACTCAAAATGGGGGTGGGGGGAGTAAGATGGGTCTTTAAGAAGGACATATTTAAATTGGGGAACATCATACAGCTTTCAGAACAGATCTCAATTGAATTCACTGCGGTAGCAAATGGTCCTCTCCACCAGGGTCTTGCGGTGGAATTTTTCAGGGGGAACAGTTCGGGTCAGAGGTGCCAGCTTGCAAGGGCAAAAGGGGGTGCTTGTGAGCATTGTGCCTCCTGACCCCAACCAGGCAGAAGCTTCTTGAGCTTTGGAAAAGAGAGGAGGAGGAGGAGGAGGAGGAGGAGGAGGAGGAGGAGGAGGAGGAGGAGGAGGAGGAGGAGAAGAAGAAGAAGTAGTTTGGATTTGATATCCCGCTTTATCACTACCCGAAAGACTCTCAAAGCGGCTAACATTCTCCTTTCCCTTCCTCCCCCACAACAAACACTCTGTGAGGTGAGTGGGGCTGAGAGACTTCAAAGAAGTGTGACTGGCCCAAGGTCACCCAGCAGCTGCATGTGGAGGAGCGGAGACGCGAACCCGGTTCGCCAGATTACAAGACTACCACTCTTAACCACTACACCACACTGGCTTTCAGTGGCACCAGGGGAACATTTTGGGGACTAGTCTAGTCGCCCTAGTCCACTGACTGCAAACCACTGCCCTCCACTGCTTGAGAGTGCTGCAGGAATGACCGCTCCCCACATTAAATGGGGGGCACCTTTTGCGTGGTCGCACTCAGCCCCCTGGGCCCTATGCACAAGCTTGGCTTTGCCTCCCCCCAGGTGGGAAACCTGGAAGTCTCCGCCTACCTCAGCCAGTTACCCAATCCCGCCTGGGGAGTTGTTGCCAAGGTGATTGAGCCAGGTAGGGGGAGGGACTACCTGCCCACACAATAGGGGGAGGATCTTACCTGGGAATTGTCAGTTGGCTCCAGAGCCTCTCCCACCCTACCCACCCTCAGTTAAGACTTATTTTGCAGGTTAACCTTTTCGCCACAGTTACATGGGCACTGCTACGTCAAGGTCGCTGTTGATGGGCCAGAAAGGAATTCTCCTGCATTGGCAGGTTTGCCTTTCCCGTAGCAAAATGTCACAACTTTGGCAGTATCAGGCCTTGGGTGGAATCCTTTAGTCTATCTTCCCTGAATGGGGGGGGGGCTGCAGCGCTGACCCACACCCCCTTCCTCTTTGTGGCAGCGATACCAGGGTTCCCCGTTAAAGGGTTGTTTGAGGGGAGGCTCTGGCCGTACGCCTAGAGGTCATCATTGCTCTCCCCTTCGACGGCGGCATAATGGGGGCGGGCTCTCCCTGCTTGAACATATGTTCTCCAGAGCCAGCCCCCCCCCCACACACTGGATAACCTTGATGTTCCCCAGATCCCCAGTGGGGGACTGGGAGGGATAAATGCCCAATGCTTGAGCCAAGGTCTACCCACATCTGAAACATAATAAAGTTGTGGCCTATTTTAATCCCAAAGCACGTTGTCTTGAGTCGTTATTACACGCGGGGGCCACCCAGGGTTTGGGGGACTCCACCTGTTCACGCAAACCAGCCTGGCCAACAGTCAGGAAAGAGAGGAACATAACTCACTGCCTTGCACTGAGTCATCCATTTTGCTCAGCAGCATCCACACTGACTGACAGCAGCTCTCCGGGGTTTGTGGAGGGTTCTGAAGATACTTGGGCCAGAAACTGGGACCTCCTGTGTGCCACGCAGATGCCCTACCACCAAGCTGATGATGGGAGTTGCAGTCCCAAAAAGATCTGGAGGGCACCAGGTTGGGGAAGAGTGGTGCTGACAGTACAGAGCGCAAAGGGTCAATGGTCTGATTTTCATAGGGGTCCACCTGGGTCATAACAGGAATTACCGCTTCCTGCACCCAAACATTGCCAGCTCCCCCACAAAACACTTGAGCCATCAGAAGGTGGCAGGGCTAGGTGGGTGGAGCAATGCCTCTTTTGCCCCCGCTGCCCGAGGTAGGCGGTTCACTCTGTCTACTGTGTGGGCCAGTTCTGTGGTCCACCTCGCTTCAACCCTTGCAAAGGCCTTACTCTCAGCTGAGTTGTTTGTGCATATATATATATATATATATATATATCGAAGAGGAAGAAGAGTTTGGATTTGATATCCTGCTTTATCAGTACCCTAAGGAGTCTTAGGTCGGCGGTTCAAATTCCCGCGATGGGGTGAGCTCCCGTTGCTCGGTCCCTGCTGCTGCTAACCTAGCAGTTCAAAAGCACGTCAAAGTGCAAGTAGATAAATAGTACCACTGCGGCGCTGCTCTGGTTCGCCAGAAGTGGCTTAGTCATGCTGGCCACATGACTCGGAAGCCGGCTCCCTCGGCCAATAAAGCGAGATGAGCGCCACAACCCCAGAGTCGGCCACGACAGGACCTAATTGTCAGGGGTCCCTTTACCTTTGCCTTTAAGGAGTCTCAAAGCAGCTAACATTCTCCTTTCCCTTCCTCCCCCACAACAAACACTCTGTGAGGAGAGTGAGGCTGAGAGACTTCAGAGAAGTGTGACTAGCCCAAGGTCACCCAGCAGCTGCATGTGGAGGAGCGGAGACGCGAACCCGAATCACCAGATTACGAGTCTACCGCTCTTAACCACTACACCACACTGGAAGAGACACAATAAGTTTAAAAGGGGTAGAGAAGAATTTTTTAATGACAACCAGTAAACACAGGCTGAGCATGCAGAAACTCTCCCCCACCCCCTTTCCCTGGGTTTACACTCAGCTGATAAACCCAGACTTAACAGACCGGCATTCATTACATGATTGACCTTTCCTTGTTAACCGAAGTAGACAATGATGTGTTTGGAAAATTGGACAATAGTCAATTTAATGGGGAAACTATTTTGCTTGGGAATCTCTCCCACTTCACTTCACAGCAAATTACTGCGGTTGCTGCTGGCGGGTTAGGACTCTTATTTTTCAACAAATGTGGAGGTGTTTTATTATTATTATTATCTTATTTTGAAAATAAAAAATAAAAATTGAATTCATGTATTTGTTAGCAAATTGCCAGGCCAGGGAGTTCACCAAATAGTCCATCAGTGTTGTAGCAGAGAGATTGATGAGTGCTTGGAATATAATAATTTGATGCTTCTAGGCTGCATTCGCCTCTCCCTCCCCTTGGTTCAACTTTGTCTGTCCCTATGGAAGGCATCTGGGAAGTCTAATGCGCCAGCCTTCAAGACCTTCTCTTCTAGGGCATGGGGAGTTCACGCTGTGGAGCTGTTGTTCAGGTGACCACTTAATGGCCCCGGTATGGGCTTCTGTTTTGCCTGCTGGCATTTGCTCCTGGAAAATAATGGACGGTGGCGGGCTCTGTTGTGTGCAGACAGTCCACAGTTCACGAAATTCTTCCATCCATCCAGGAAAGAAAGCAGCAGCGTGGTCAAAAGGCGCCACATTGCTCAAGCAGTTGTCTCTGCAGGTGACTAGGTAGATGCCCTCTGCAAGACGTACCTTGCCAGGTGACAGGAGACATCTGCACATCCATTGCTTTTCCAAGTGGAAATAGTGAATTGCCACAAATCTTATTTCATTCATGCCCGTTTTTGCCTTCTATTCTACATTATAGCTGCAATCATATTCCAATCTATTCTAAACTTAAAAATGGAAAGCGTAATGCTGGTGATCAACAAAAGAGGTCTAAAGACTCTCTCAAGGCAAATCTTAAAAAATGTAGTATAAACACTGACAACTGAGAAACATTGGCCTGCGAGCATTCCAATTGGGGAACAGCCTTTACCAAAGGTGTCATGGGCTTGTAGTGTAGTAGATGCTCGAACTCAGGAAGCAAGGGAGAAACGTGCTAAGAGGAAGGCACGCTTGGCAAATCCACACCATGATCAACACCCACCCGGAACCCTACCGGTATGTCCCCACTGTGGAAGGACGTGTGGATCCAGAATTGGCCTCCACAGTCACTTACGGACTCACTTTTAAAACCGTGATTATGGAAGACAATCTTACTCGGCTACGAGGGATCGCCAAAGAAGAAGAAGAAATAGTTGCAATATAGTGGCCTCTTTTTTTTTTTTATTTGTTTGTTGGCAGGCTTGATACCTCAAACTTTGGTGATGCTGCATGGAGTACGTACTTTGCTGGTTCCTACCCCCCAAGAACTTGCTGTAGAAACACACCAGTTAGTTAGTTAGTTAGTTAGTTAGTTTTGTTGATATAGTTTCGTAATTATTTATTGTAATTGTTTAAATTGAATTTCTATTTATTCTTTGCTTCAGTTCTGAGAGTTAATTTAGTTGTGTACTAATAGATTATTGAATATTACTTTATTTCATTTAAGTTGTCCCATTTTAAAGTTATGTTTTATTAAGACTTTTTTTGTATTGGATCAGATTATTATAAGGTGTTTGTTCTTTGCTGTATATTTTGTTGCTGCAAACTGCCTTGTGTATAATAAAATAGAAAGGCAGTATACAAATTAAAAGTGAAATGGAAATGAAATGCTCTCCCATATTTGTGTGTGTGTCTTATGCTGAGTCACATCAATGGTCCACTGAGCTCAGTGTTGTCAACATTGGCTGGCAGAAGCTTCCCAAGGATTTCAGACGGAGCAAGGAGTCAGGCTTTCATTGTTACACCAATTGAAAAATTTCCTCTGCAGCCTATTATTTTTGTTGAACCAATTCTCCAAACATAGGTCTACCAGTGGCTAGTGCTCATGACAGCTAAATGTCACTTGGGAAGACAGGCGAACTAATGCCAGTGTACTGGAAAAAGCAAAGATCACCAGTGTCAAAGCAATGATTCTTCAACATCAACTTCGTTGGACTGGTCACGTTGTGCAGATGCCTGATAATCGTCTTCCAAAGCAACTACTCTCTTCCGAACTTTTAAATGGAAAGCATAATGTTGGTGGTCAACAAAAGAGGTCTAAAGACTCTCAAGGCAAATCTTTAAAAATGTAGTATAAACACTGACAACTGGGAAACACTGGCTTGCAAGTGCTCCAGTTGGAGAACAGCCTTCACCATAGGTGTCATGGGCTTTGAAGATGCTCAAACTCAGGATGAAAGGGAGAAATAAGCTAAGAGGAAGGCATGTTTGGCAAACCCATATTGTGATCAACTCCTGCCCGGAAAGCTATGTCCCCACTGTGGAAGGACGTGTGGATCCAGAATTGGCCTCCACAGTCACTCACAGACTCACTGTTAAAACTGTGTTCATGGAAGACAATCTTACTCGGCTATGAGTGATTGCCAAAGACAAAGAAGAAGATTGCTCATGAAAGCTAAATGAAGCCTCCATGTTCCATGCAGTCTTCCCCTGAACAGTTGCTGAGGTGTGCAAATTGTGGGTCAGGGCTTTTGTCTTTACAACCTGTGAGCTTTCCAGAAACATCTGGCTGGCCACTTTGGGGAGTGTGGTGCTACAACAGCTGTGCCTGTGGTCTGATTCAGCAAGGTTCTCCTCACTTGCTATGCTCTCCTGTTCAGCCTGCCCACCTTAGACTATTCTGCAATCCGTTCGATTTCTCCCTCCTCTATGGATCCCAAGACTCACCCGCTTGTAAAGCTGCTGTTTTTACCTTGCTCTTGCAGAATATGCTTGCAGCACATTGCCCATAAAATAAAGCCATCTACGGTAAGCACCGTAAAAATCCAAAGCACGGTTGAAGCTATTTGCAAACAGCAGCTGAGCTCCCCCAGCTGACATCCCAAGTTTTATCATTCTGTCAGGGACTCTGCCCTCTTATGGGTAATATGTAGCAGACAATTATGTCTAAGCAATTAGATGGAAGGTCCTATTAAATGTGCAGGGGTCTCTATTCTCTCTTGCCTGGCCCTTTCATTTCTCCCCCTCCCTGCTCCTGAATTATTTACAATTTAACTCTGTAAATGCATTGCGGTGTTGGGGCTGCTGTTGCTTTCTGACTACTAAGGGAAGTGTTTGGAGGTTGCTGAATGCGGATGAAGGAAGAAAAAAAGGAGGCATAAAGTGGTAAGGGGCTTGAGAAACATGTTGCTTCCGCTGTCTGGGGAAGGTCAAGAATGAGAGGGAGAGTGAAGCTTGCACATCCCAACGGTGTGAATATCCAGTTTGTTTATTTGCCTCCAGAAATAGCTCTTGGTTGGTTACTCAGAGGAGACTTGCCTAGCAAAGGTAAGAACCATCTCTCTATGTTAGAATGTTTGTGAACATCCATGACCTCACCATAGCCACCATCCAGCTTACAACCATGTGGACGTTGGTGACCCATAAACTACATTAGTTGAGTTCTGTAAGAATAGGGGTGGGAGACCTCTTGTCCCACCAGATGTTGTTGGGAGTCCATCAACTCTGGTTACCAAAGCTGGCTTCCCAAACTTGGGTCTCCAGCTGTTTTTGTACTACGACTTCTGCCATCCCTAGCTAGCAGGACTAGTGGTCAAGGATGATGGGAACTGTAGTCCAGAACAGCTGTAGACCTAAGTTTGGGAAACCCTGGCATAGCCAATGATCAATGATGACTTGAGCTTCTCATCCAGCAACACCTGGAGGTCCACAGCTTCTACATCCCCATCCAGACTGTACACCTGAAGGACCCTTATTCCATGCCTCCCCCTCCAGAATCTTGGGAACTGTAGTTTGTTAAGGGAGCTGACCTTAGGGACTCTTAATGGACCACAGTTCCCAGGACTAGCTGTGGCTGTTAGAGCAGTATGGGTGTCAGGGACTGGGCAGAGAAGTAATAGTGGAGACTGCCTCCCCAGCCTGACCCTTCCAGAGAAGAAGGAGACAGTTCAAAATTACAACGGGGGTTTTAAGAGATCACAACTCAGAGGCAGATGAGGGGGAAAGCAGGGAAATAATGGGAGGGGAGGAGGAGGAGGAAGAAGAAGATGCACCAGGGGGCTGGCAGCTGATGGACACAGTGTCTTTAGAAAGCATTCCAGTGTTAGAATTCCTGCTCCATGATTGCAGTCACGGGATTTTTGTCTATCACATGACGGTGTATGTTTTGACTCCACAGAGTGGGAAGTGATGGAGACAGGATGTTTGTGTTACTGTGTTCCATGAAGTGGGACTATTGTTTTTTCTCTTTGCTGTCTGATGCTAGAGAGAGAGGGAGCCATGTTGCAGTGCTCCATGTGTGTTTATATGTAAATAAAGTAGATTAGCCAAAATGCTGAGTTGCTGGGGTTCTGTCACGCGAAATGCACAAACTCTGCAGATCCCTAAGTGTGCCGGTGTCAGTTGGCATCGGTCGCTGTGATGTTTGGGCTGAAGAAAGCTTATGAAGCTCCCGAACGATCGACCAGGAGGGAGGGAACATGCCAGCTGGGCATGTGTCTCTGCCAGGGACCTACTTGAGTGTAGGCTGAACTCCTGACCGCCCCCCATCATCCAGAGAGCATTGAAAGTAGGAGAACCAATAGCTCAAAGGCAGAGGGGACTTTTCAGCACCCTTAGCGATGATGCATGAGGAAGTGGGAGAGATAAAGGGGGTGGAGACTCATTCAGGACAACACCATTATTCCAAGAGGTGCATTCCCAAGCCTCTCTCTGTGAATATTGAATAAAAAACAATTGGTAAGGACTTTTCCTTGTCTTGTCTCTTCCTGGCAACCTGCCGTGGGGGTTGGTTCCTCTGCCTCCTGACTATAGCAGCACAGGGTGTGACCTTAGAGTTTTAGTCACCTGGAAGAAAGGCAGTTCCACTGAATTCAGCAAGGTTTGCAGAAGCAAGTGTAGAGGATTGCAGCGCTAGAAACTTAAAGGCTTTCCAGCATGAAAGCAGGTGCAGATAAGAAGTCAAAAATTATACACAGGGGGCGGGGAAATAGCAAAACATATTTCCGCACATGAGCTTTGGGTTTCAGACACAGCTATTTGATGAAATGCAGACAACACAGTGCAGACAAGAGCAAAGCCACCTGTTCCATATAGATTCCGCATGACTTATGCAGTGGTCGGGACATATGCCATGTGAATGAGAAGAAATTCAACATGCCGGAGTTGTAGTTTGTGGTCCTGAATTGTTGTTGTTTAGTCGTTTAGTCATATCTGACTCTTTGTGACCCCATGGGCCAGAGCACGCCAGGCACTCCTGTCTTCCACTGCCTCCCGCAGTTTGGTCAAACTCATGCTGGTAGCTTCGAGAACAGTATCCAACCATCTCGTCCTCTGTCGTCCCCTTCTCCTTGTGCCCTCCATCTTTCCCAACATCAGGGTCTTTTCCAGGGAGTCTTCTTTTCTCATGAGGTGGCCAAAGTATTGGAGCCTCAGCTGCAGGATCTGTCCTTCCAGTGAGCACTCAGGGCTGATTTCCTTCAGAATGGAGAGGTTTGATCTTCTTGCAGTCCATGGGACTCTCAAGAGTCTCCTCCAGCACCATAATTTAAAAGCATCAATTTGTCTTGAATTGCTACCCACCAAAGTGGTCACGTCAATGACTTCAGTTCCTTTAGCAATGTAATTTTTTGTTTTGGACAACCACCCTCATTTTACGTACCCTTCCCCACCCCCAATGAAACTGCTGCATCTGATCTGATCAAAACCAGCTGTATACTAATGGTATGAGACAAGGCATCAAACATAAGGCCCAAAGGCCATATCACACAGTTTAAGGGAGGCCAGTGTGGCCATGACATACCTGCTGATGCCAATTTCTGGATCACCTCCAGAAAGGAGGATTTGATGCTGGTCTGGTTCAGTAGGAGGTAGATTTTTAAAAGCTAATTTATCACTGGCACTGTTAAAGGTAAAGGTAAAGGGACCCCTGACCATTATGTCCGGTCGTGACCGACTCTGGTGTTGCAGCGCTCATCTCGCTTTATTGGCCGAGGGAGCCGGCGTACAGCTTCCAAGTCCTGTGGCCAGCATGACTAAGCTGCTTCTAAGAGCAGCGCACGGAAACGCCGTTTACCTTCCCGCCGGAGCGGTACCTATTTATCTACTTGCACTTTGACGTGCTTTCGAACTGCTAGGTTGGCAGGAGCAGGGACCGAGCAACGGGAGCTCACCCCGTTGCGGGGATTGGAACCGCCAACCTTCTGATCGGCAAGTCCTAGGCTCTGTGGTTTAACCCACAGCGCCACCCGCGCTGGTAGTTATCACCAAAACCAAGAAGGGAAGACAAACAGGAAGTCATCTTATACTTGCTGCCATATTTATTTTAATTCAAGTTTATATATATATATATATATATATATATATATATATATATATATATTCATTTTTTATATGCAGATTGTTGGGAGAAAAGCATTTGCACCAGTAGCATTGCTGTGATTGTCAAGTTTAGTATTGCCCCCTCTTGGGAATGCTGAATCTTCAGGTGCTACCTGTCCTTATTCTTTCATATTTACTGGTAATACCTTCCAGACAAAGGCACTACAAGCTGTAAATCCACTAATGGCTGTAAAGTGCTTTTGGACGGAGGGTTATAGAAATTCAAAGTTTTATTGTCCTCCGTCTGCTCTATGAGGTAGCTGCATCTATATTGCAAGAATATGCTTGCAGCCTACATGTGTTAAGTCAGATAGAATTATCTACAACGGAGTTCCAACCAGCCAGGTATTTCATATTACCTTTAATGGCAAGGATGGAGAACCTGTGGTCCTCTGGAAGTTGCTGGACTACAGCTCCCAACCTCGCCGACCAGTGGCCATGCTGGTTGGGGCTGATGGGAGTTGGAGTCTAGCACCACCTGGCAGACACCATGTTAGTGTCAAGCTCCGGGGAACCGGCTTCTTCCCCCCATGGCAGTAGATACGAAGATCAAAGAAAGGAATGTCCTACCAATTAGAAACTTTAATAATCACAGCGAGAGAACAAAGAACACATCTCCTAGAAATGGCGATGGCTCCCAATTAAGGATCACACTCCCTTCCGTCCCTATTAATCTACATCACTCCTACGTCTTGTAATCTGAGCTAGTACCCTCTGTGCTTTCTGTTCTGAGACTTTCTAAGCTCTTCTTGACCTTGAAGGAATGCTGTCCAGAGACTGTGACTCTGTTAACCCTCTCTGTTCCAGTGTTTCTTCACCTAGCTGTTCCCCATCCAGTATTTCCCAGCTTCTGCCTTCTGAACTATGCCCCTCTGTAAACCACTGTTCCAATTCTATACTGTCCTCCTGCTCCTGGGAAGATCCAGGAACAGGAGCAGGAGAAGGGGGAGGCGGTGGCTCTTCAGCACAGTCCCTGATAGTTAGCTACCACACCATTACAATGTGGGAGTTGTTGTTGTGCGCCTCCTTGCTACATCATGAACATATCCAAAGTCGACTTGCAGCACAAGTGATCACTTGCTAGGAACTGGGGGCAGGGCTGAAATGGAATGAGCCTTTGATCTGGCCTTGTCCCTTTGCCAAGTGCTTGGGCTCATTGCGTTATCCAAGTAGAGTGGTAAAGAGCTGGACGTCACCAGAGGACAGAGAATGGACTGATGTACACAACAGCAGATCAACAAGTACCATTCTTGGAGCTAGAGTATCTAGCTGGTGAGCTGTGTTTAGCTCATTGAGTCACCAACTCCAGTTCCCCATTCTCTCTTCCCTTCCATTACTTATATTCTGAAAACCACAGCTTGACGGACTAATCAGTGATGGCTGTAGAGATGCAAGCAGATCCAACCACATCAGCAAAAAGGGAAAAATTCTGGATGTTCAGTGGTACCTCGGGTTACATACGCTTCAGGTTCAGGCTCCGCTAACCCAGAAATAGTACCTCGGGTTAAGAACTTTGCTTCAGGATGAGAACAGAAATCTTGCTCCGGCGGCGCGGCGGCAGCAGGAGGCTCCATTAGCTAAAGCGGTGCTTCAGGTTAAGAACAGTGTCAGGTTAAGAATGGACCTCTGGAACGAATTAAGTACTTAACCTGTGGTACCACTGTATATGCATGCTGGACACTTTACTAGAGGATGGTGCCAGCATCGCTTAGCTTTAGCGAATGAGGGTCTTTTGAGCATTTCATATATCTCACAGTGTGTGTGTGTCACATGCCAGTGGGGGTGGGGTCAGAGGAAAATGTGGGCGGAGTAATGAATGCAAATATTATTTTCGTACATTAGGAAACACACCAAGTGTCCAGATTTACAGAAGCCATCACAGTTTCCAGACCCTCCAAATGTCCCTGTTTTCCAGGGACGTCCCTGATTTGGCTGGAGTGGCTGAGGAAGCCCAGCCAAATGGGTGGGGTATAAATAAATACATATTATAATAACAATAACAATAACAATTTAGAGAACCTGTCCCGGTTTCTGATTTGATCCTGGAATGTCCCACTTTTCCTTAGGATGTCCCTATTTTCATTGGAGAAATGTTGGAGGGTATGGAGTTATGTGACACCCCCCCCCCCAAGGCATCTGGTAGCAGCCCTGTATAGGGAAGTTTTTATTTTTAAAAGTTTAATGTTTAATTGTGTTTTATATACACCCCTGTTTTCATTGCAGAAGTGTTGGAGGGTATGCAGTACACACACACCCACACACCCACACACCCTCTGTCTTCCATCCAGATAAGCAAGAGGCGTTATCAGAGTTTGTTGACATGATCTAGCCAGGCAGAAACACTTAAGCAGGATGCCAAGAGGCTTAGCAAACTCTAAAGCTTAAAAAATAAGCAAGGAAAGAAACATGCCTGCTGTAACATTCACATGTGTTGCTCTACCCAGTTTTGCCTCCAGCCCTGACCAGCAGTGGAATGAGGTCCCCTCAGAAGGTTGCCCAGAAGGCAATGGGAAGTGGATTTCTAGAGAGCGATTGTGTTCTGAGGAGAGGCTTCAAGGGCCAGATCTGGCCTTTGGGGGGCTTCAAAGTGGCTCTGAGCATTTTGCTGAAATCCCAGACTTTGGGAGAAAGGTGAGACCGTCATGATGATGGGAAGAGAGGATGCTCTCTGAGGAGACATTGGGAACTGATGCAGGGGTGGAGAGATGAAACAGAAGGAAGTGGCAGTAAGGATGAGGTCATGCCATCGTCTAGACACAAGGTGACACAGGGAGATGTCTTCACTTCTCTTCCCACTCCATGTGAAGGAGGGCATCAGTGCTTTCCGCATGTTTTTCCAGAGATAAAGGCCGAATGGAAAACAATAATATTGCTAAATTCCAGCCAGCAAAAGCTGCAATTTGCCTGGATAGTTTTAAGCTTCTGAAGTGCTAATTGCTGTGACTACTGTAAGCTCATATTTGAGCTGCTCTTTTAAGCTAGGCTGCGTAACAATTAGATTATGAGATTTGGGTTCTTATAAAGGGAGATACTTAAAAATGATTGTTTTGTCATGGTCTGTGTTGAAGCTTTGTTTACTGCCAAGCAGTGGCAGTGATCATCATAATTATCAACTTTACTTTTTTTTTCTCGTGGAGGCCAGAATTATGTCCTTCTCAAAACATCAGCTGAAACACCAGGAGTTGACCTGGACTTATCCCAAAGCAAAAAACATCCAAGAGGAACCGTAAGGGGGCTCACATTTATTCCAAATGTGGGTTGGTTTAGCACTTTGGTTATCCCATGAGAAAGTAAAAAAATTGTATTCTATGTTTTATATATAAGTTGCCTAGAGTGGCTGGTAGATCCCAGCCAGATGAGTGGGGTATAATTATTATTATTATTATTATTATTATTATTATTATTATTATTATTATTATTATTTTACATGGTGTGTAAGTGCACTCTGAGCATCTTCACCAGTTTCCAATAAAAAGCATTGGAAGATACCTTCTCCTGAGTCAGACTATGAGTCCATCTAGTCCCGTCTCTATTCTGAACTTAAAAAATGGAAAGCGTAATGCTGGTGGTCAACAAAAGAGGTTTCAAGACTCTCTCAAGGCAAATCTTAAAAAAATGTAATATAAACACCAACAATTGGGAAACACTGGCCTGTGAGTGCTCCAGTTGGAGAACAGCCTTTGCCAAAGGTGTCATGGGCTTTGAAGACACTCAAACTCAGGACGCAAGGGAGAAACGTGCTAAGAGGAAGGCACGCTTGGCAAACCCTCACCGTGATCAACTCCCACCAGGAAACCTATGTTCCCACTGTGGAAGGATGTGTGGATCCAGAATTGGCCTCCACAGTCACTTACGGACTCACTGTTAAAACTGTGTTTATGGAAGACTATCTTACTCGGCTACAAGGGATCACCAAAGAAGAAGATATTGTCTCCATGCAGTGAATGGCAGTGGCTTTCCATGGTTTCAAGCAAGGGTCTCTCCCAGCTGTATCTTCCTTCCTACGACCCTGTTCTGTGGCTTGCCAGCACACCAATTCACAGTGCATGGAAAACTGAACGGGGGAACGACTGCAATGACACAAGCTAGAATGTGACAGCGGCGGCGGTTGTCTCTTCCTCCCCCATAGCAGGCAGAGATTTTGTTTGTTTGTTTACGTGCAATGCCTATTACCCTGCCACTCAGCTCCAAGAGCCCTTAAGGCAGCTTACAAAATAAAACATAATTTCCGCAAGAAGAACAATAAGAATAAAACCAAACAGGGAGCGTACTTCTGAAATTTAACAAGCAGATGCCACCAAAACCAACACGGTACAGGAGCAGCAGCTGATTCAAGGTGCTCTGAAAGCCTGGTAGGAAGGGGACTGTTTTAATTACCAGGGATGAAGATTCTGGGACCTTATCAATGCTGTTGGACTACAGGTCCCAGCATCCCTGACTGTTGGCTGTGTTGGTTGGTGTCAGAGACCAGGCTGAGGAGAGCTACTGTGATGTATAATGGTGGGGGGCCTCCCCCTCTCCCTGCTCCTGACCAGGATCCTGAAGCTGGCCAGGAGCAGTGGAGCAGTATAGATTTGGAGCAGCGGTTTGCAGAAGGGCATAGTTTGGAAGACAACAGCTGGGTAGAACTGAGTGGGGAACAGCTAGGAAAAGAACCGGGAGAGAGAGAATTAACAGACTCCCTTTCGCTCCCAGCGCTCAGTCCAAGGTCAAGGAGGGCAGATAAGGTAGCTACACAGAAGGCCAAATGGTTGTGAGATCAGATTGCCAGACTAGGAAGTGACGGGGGTGGCTCAGGGGGAAGTGGGAGGAAACCTTAATTGGGAGCACCTTTCCTCTGAGATGGAGTCTTTGTTCTTTTGCTGTGAACATTAAAAGTCTCTTCAACTGGTAAGGGACTATTTTCGCTTTGTTCTGCTTATCCACGGCCAAAGGAAAGGCGGAGGCTGTTTCCTCGAAGCCTGACAGCTGGGCTGATAGGAATTGCAGTTCCATAACACCTGGAAGGCACAGTCCACATTTATTTGCATCTTCTAACCTGCCTTCTCCTATTATGGAACTCCAGGCAACGTATATGAGATTGGCATGCAATCTGCCATTCAGGTAGCAACCAGTCTCAGACCTGAGACTTTGTTGCATCAGGTGCCCTTTGGGCCTGGAACTATAGACCATCACTCTGGAGTAAGGATATGGGAGCCAGCTGCTTGTCATTTAGCAAATATGCCAGCTGTATATAATCTACCACCTTCCTATGAATTGTATTTAAGCTTGGCTCCTTCGAGAGCAACAAGACCAGTGCCAGAATCGTTATTGTCAATTAACTCTTGTTTTGTTATGTATTTATGTACCATATTTTTCGCCCTATAGGGCACACTTTTTCCCCTCCAAAAATGAAGGGGAAATGTGTGTGCGTCCTATGGGGCGAATACAGGCTTTTGCTGAAGCCTGGAGAGCGAGAGGAGTCGGTGTGCACTGACCCCTCTCGCTCTCCAGGCTTCAGGAAGCTCTGCGCAACCCTTGGGTATCCCCCCCCCAAAAAAAACCTAGGTGCATCCTATAGGGCGGTGCGTCCTATGGGGCGAAAAATACGGTACCTAAGCCTAGATATATTTATTTTTGTAATATTGAATTTATCCTGTGTTTGCCAAATTGCTGGTTTTTGTCATTTTTTAAAATTTACTGTCATAATCTGTATTTTGTATTTTCCATTTTCTGTATTTTGATGTTTTGAATGTTTGCTACAAGCCAATTTGAGCAAAGCTCATCGTGGAAAAGTGGTATATAAGTAAATCAGTCAATCACACAGTAGCAAGTGAAAACTTCAAGTAGGGATTTGGGGGGGCGGGGGTTTCACATTCAAAAATGAACCTACCTAATTCACATTTTCTGAAATGCAGCCAATCTTTGAAATTCGCACTGCTCTGACTTTTGCACTGCACATTCTCCAGCCACGTAATGTGTACTAAAGTGCATATACTATGGTAAAATGTCCAGAAAACTGCAGGCATTGTTGCAAAAAAAATGCATTAAGTGAGGGGAAATTGCTTTGCAAAAAACGTGTACATTGCACCAAACGACACACAAAAATATGCATATTTCAAGAAACGCACGCTAGAATACTGATACGTTTTCATGAGGACTAAATTGCAAACTGAAGTGGAGAGTTGAGAATAAGATTGCAAAAAATAAAAATAAAAACAGCAAACCAAAACTGGCAGGTTCATCCATCCCTAACGACAACAAAATATTTGCCACGTAACCTTAGCTCCAAATAGGAGAGCTTCTGATCAACATTCTTGCCAGCCTGCCACACCCTCCTCTAGGACAGTATCAGCTAAAAGGAGCCTGAGCAGAGAATTCCTCTTCCTTCTCCTCAGTGTTCTGTTTCTCTTTTCCCATTGACACACAACATTCCATGGCCACTAAACATTCTCAGTCTTCAGAGCACTGAGACGTCCATCTTGTTGCCCAGTGGTTCCATTTTAGCTCAGCTTCTGTCGGCGCTCAACCCTTGATTTCCCTATTAGTAGAAGTGGCTGGGGAAACCCAGCCAGATGGGTGGGGTATAAATAACAAATTATTATTATTAAATGGAAGCTTGACCTTAGTCCCTGATCTACCAGTGCTAACCAGTGGACGGACTATAACACCAGTATAAAAAGCTTTCTGCAGCTTACCCCAGCCAATCGCCAAGCAGAGGCATTCTGGGTTATCTGCACATTCTGAGCCATATGGAAGGGAAACATCATGTAGACAATATTGCAGCAAGCAAGGCTTATGCGCTGAAGATCAGGGTGCCCAGATGATAAGGCCAGCTTGATGTAATGGCAAGTTCTAATAACTGGGCTACGGTACAGTCTGTCGAACCTTTGTTTGGCATTAACAGAAGCACACACACACAGAGAGAGAGAGAGAGGCTAGTTGACTCAAGAGAATTCTTGGGACCTGCATTGATTTTCTATATATTTTTTTATAAGCACAATATTCGTTTTCATTTCCTGACAAATAACCCTGTTCCCAAAAGGTACCCATAAAACAACATGCTGGGTAATTCTCACCTGGCATAAAAACAGCCTTGCAACGATGCATCAGCAACAATCGCAAGCAGAGCGTCTGAGAATCTGGCCTTGCTGGTTTGGTCAGAGCTGACCAGCTGCCTGAGAAGCCAGACAGACAATTACCTATACACAAAGGGGCATTTTATTTCTTGTAACATCCCCCCCCTCCACTTTGGTCTTTGCCACCAGGTTCCCAATAATGAACTCTAATTATGTTTCTTTTAAGAGTACAGCTCAGACGCTGATCTCTGGTAACGGTTTATTATTTTATCTAACCCGGTATGATCGCGGCAAATATCGGCCCGTAAACCAGCTACAATACACATGCCGTGCATTTTAAAGCAATCAGCGTCTCAATTCTAAATGTATTCGCTTTTAAATTCCATTCATTATATTTCCATTTTTTAAAAAAATCACATCCAAAATTTTTAGTTCACATTTTGCTTCCCAAAAGCTGCGTGATATTGGCTGTTTATGGTCAATTTCCACATTACATCGTCATACAGATGGCGGAGGACAAGCACACTGGTCATAGTAGGTGGACTGAATCATTGGCTTCACTCATCCCAGTGTTCACACTGAAAAAGATGCTTTCTAAATTCACACCCAAGATGCTCTCCCCCCCCCCCCCAAGTTTGGAGGTTTAGATCACCTGGTCTTGTTCCCAAAGCTGAACCAGGGGATTAGGAATTCTCCAATGTTCCACGTAAACCTATTCCATCAAGATTAGGAACACAGGAACACAGGTCCATATAACTCAATATTACCTATGCTGATGGGCAGTAGTGCTCAAAGATTTCGTGCTGGAGTCTCTCCCGGCCGTACCCGGAGATGCCAGAGAACATGAAACCCTTTGCCTGCAAAGCTTGAGTTTCTTCTACCACAGAGCTACAACCTAAAAGCCCAGGGCCTCTTGCTGTGTGATGCTTGAATCCATGTGTGTATACCTTTGGCTGCATGGAAACGCATTGCAAAAAGCCGATTGCACATGATTGCACGCACACTTGTATTTATATTATTTGAGGTCTAGACAGTGTGCATAGTAGGAGCGCTTTTCTTCATTGTCATACAGTCAAATGTACGTTCAGGTCAGGGCTGGATTTAGGTTTGATGAGGCCCTAAGCTACTGAGGGTAATGGGGCCCTTTATATGTCCAGATGTCCTTTGTCAACAACAAATTGTTGGTTTTTTTGTGTTGAATATATGCAATATGGTAATTTATGGACCTAATAGGTATCTCAAGCCATTTGCACATGCAGAATGTAGGCACCCTATATATAGAATTGAGCAAACCAGTGATATTTTAGGGAGCAGGCTAGCCCATAACTTACATCTTAGAAGCCTACACAACACAAAATACTGTTGCTGTATGTAGGTTTTATTTTATTTGTTTTTTATCTTATATTTTGGAAATGTACATCCAGGGTTTTTTCCTGTGTGGGGGGCGCAAGAGAGTTGGGCCCTAAGCTATAGCTTGTTTAGCTTATATGTAAATCCGGCACTGGTTCAGGTTGTGTTTTTGCAGCATTGTATTGATGGACACAGCAACCAGGGGTGTGGTTAGAGGATAGGCCACAGTGCCCGGGCTCTGGGTCTCGTGCATGAGGGTCAAGATTTCCTCCCCATTTCATTTCCCTTTAAAAAGTAAAATAATCTTTGCTTGCAGGGTGTCTGGCCAGACTGCAAAGTGCAGTGCTACTGAGATGCCAAATCTTAATCTGCCTTGAAGCATCCATGTACACACACACACACACACACACACACAATAAATTGCTATACAAGGGGCTGGGAATTTAATCGGATTGGCTTTTAAAATGGTATGATTGACTGACGCATGGAAGGATGGGAATTGCGTTGACGGTCTTTTTTATTATTTTAAATTGTTTTATTGAACTTAAAAAAAACATAACACAAAATCAAAATTTTATCCATAACAAATAAACATCAAAAATTATCAATATCTATTACACTTTATCACAGTCTTCTTTTACTTTCAATGACTTCCTGCCAACTCCATCTAGCTTTAAATATATATTTATCTAGTGCTCTATTTGTCTCTATTTTTAATAATGACAACCAAGATATTGTACTTTCTTAAACCTATTCGGTGGATAACAGAAGCTATTCAAAGGCTGCCACAGACTTCATGTTATTGCAATCTTTTATGTAACTTTTAAATAAACCCCATTTATTGAAAAATGCTTGAACTGCATGGGCTCTTATTCTTCCTGATAGCTTAGCCAGGTCTGCGTATTCCATTAGTTTTTGTTGCCACTCCGATTTTGATGGTACCTTTCCTCATTGACGGTCTTTGGCCTGATTGTCTACAATGCTATTTCAAAAGTTATTTATATTTTTAGTTGATTTTCATTCCTAATGCTTAAAGGATATTTTGTTTAGGTGTTTACCATGTTTATGATGAATTGCTTTTAGTAGCTGGTTTTCTGTGCAATGCTTGTTTTGGGCAGGAAAAAATGCTGTTTCGTTCACTGTGTTCTATAGACTGTATGGCTGGGTTTTTTTAGTTGTTGTTTTTTGAGGGGGTTTCAACCTATGTTTTCAGGCACTTAGAGCTTGGTTTGAATATAGACAGGATGTAACTCACCCAAATAAAGAAATAAATCAGCACAGGCAAATTTTATACAAATTTGTGTCTTGGACCTATGCTTTCAGTCCTTTAAGTATCTAGCAATCTCCTTGAACACAGACAATATAGAAAGTGAACACACACAAAATTGAAGGGACATAGAGCATTAGCAAACTGAACAGGATCCAGTTCTGGAGTTTATAATAGAAATGGAAGCAAAATTTGACACAGTTTGTATTTGAAAATGAACCTATTTCATTAACGCTTTATGAAATGAGAGACGAATCAAAGCACAACTTTCTAAATGTACGTCCCCCCCCCCACTGAGTGCATGCAAAAAAAGAGAAAGAACCTACTACATAAAATTGAATGTATCATTGAAAATAACATACAGAAATGCATTATAGAAGGGGGAAATACAAATATTAGGAGTAAATGCGCTTTGCAAAAAAAAAAAAATGTATTAGACAGAACTGCATACGATATTAGGAGAAATTTGCACTACAATGCTGGTGAATTTTCATGATGACTTCTTTTTGATTGTAACCCGGTGTGTGAATGTGGAGAAGTGAGTTTATGCCTGAAAAAGTGAGAGTTTGAGGGGGAACAAAACAGACAGGACCACCCATCGCTAGTGTATATCATTAAAAATTATGCTAGTTAAATTGGAATGAATAGGGAGTGGGCTCTGGGTGCCATGGACCAGGGAAGCAATAAAGGAATTTATTGGTTTGGCGGGGGGGGGGAGGGACTTCTTTTGCAAATGTGGTAACTAATTTATCAATGCCTATATTGAGAAACACACACACAACATGTCCACTTTGCTTGTCACTTTGTTTTGCTACTGTAGGTGTGGCATATGGTATAATGGAGATCTCTCCCATTCCAGAACTCCTTTTGAAATTGATGAGGATTCCGGGGTGCTACTTCTGTTTGGAGAGTGAGTCATACCCATGCACTGTTATTGGAGGAATTCAATTCAGCTGGCGTTCAAAGGTGAACCTACGTAATTTTCACCTTCTGAAACTATACATGAAACAGAGACACCCTCCTAAATTCTTACATATCCAAATTTTCCAACGGAGTTCTCTAGTCAAGTGGTGAGTTAAATATAAGGGCAAAAATGCACATCTTAGTGGAAATAACATGCAAAATGCATTGCATTAGGCGAAACGGCTCTGTTAAAAAAGTGGAATTATTGGGCGAAATTTGCATTATGTGAATTTTCATGATGGTTTTTAAAACAATTGCAAACTGGTAAAGAAATGTTGGGAACTGAGCTTAAGACTGGATTTTGGTAGGGGGGAAACCTTTCAAAAATGTGAACACTAGGCAAAGCTACACACACACACACACACACACACACACACACAATGTGTATATAAGGAGAAATTCACAGTAGAACGTTCCTGAATTTTCACAGGGAGTTTTAAACGGAACTAAATCGGCAAATGTGGAGGGCCGAGTTTAAGATGGGAAGCATGGGGGAAAGGCATGAAAAATGGAAACTGGGAGGTCTGCTCATCACACTCTTTTCTGCCAGGGAGGGTGCCAAGTCTGCGTCAATGATTGTGCTGGCTCTGCCTGTGTGTATGAAAATGCAGCCTGGGAATTAAACCCCTGTGGTTGTTGTGGGACTTAATCTGCCTTACTTTTAATATTACAGGCTTAACAAGTTTATGGACTGCAGTAATATATACATATGCATGCCTGATTCATTTCGCCAACATTTCAACCCGATTGGATATAGTTTTTCCAATAACTGAAATGCATACGCTGACTTTATATTCTGTCCAGGGACGACATGATCAACCTCAAAGTAAACATCATAGACACTTGTAAGTCACACCAGTACAGCCTAGGTGCAGAACGAACCTAATCGAGGATTCCAAGTCCAGCAATACACTCCAAATACCACACACGAATCTTTGAAGTCAGGATTCTGTCTGCCCCATTTCCCAGGATTTACTTACCCACAGATGCTCTTTCTGCAGGGTCTTTTGGAACCAGCAAACCCCTGCAGGCTGCAGAGACCACGCCAGCAAACTCGAAACACCGGTTTCTGCAAAATCCTCCCCCTTGTACCACCTCGAGAATTAGACCCGAGCTCCAAGGGGCTGGAAATGTCATTTGAGACGGCCGAGCTCAAAGGCTGAAATCAAAGCATCCGCCGAGGTCCACGACAGGTAAACAAGCCATCGCCGACAAGGGCCCTAACCCAAACCGAAGCTTTCCGTTTTGAGAAATGGTGCAATAGGTGAAAATGCTGCCGAGATGATGATAGGTGGCGGACGGCACAAGGGATCCGGCAATGGCTCAACCTGGTGTAATAGGACATGCGGGTTGCTGGTTGTTGCAATGCTATTGCAACAGTCTCTTCGTTTAGAAAAAAAAAGAAAGAAACCCTGGCAGGCGAGACTGCGTGGTTACGGTTTTCCTATAGGCAAGAATCTTGGCGTTGCTAGAGGTGGATATCTATTGATTACTGATTTGGTGTCACTGGGCAATTTTCCCCGCCCCTCGTTCCCTGGGACGCTTACAAAGGATGGGAAGGAGTCCTTCGAAAGGAACAGGCAGGTTCTGCCATGTACCACACACTACTTTTTTACTATTATTGCTGAGCTCACGTTTCTTTTGCTTCTCAGCGTTGCTTTAATCAGATCTTCCGATTACTCTTGCACAGCCACTTGGGCTGGGCTTCCCTTTAGTAGAAAGGGTGGGAGGCCTGCGTCCAGCTTCTGTCCTGCTCCCCTGCTCCATTGCCCAAAAAAGAACTATAAACGAGCCTGTAAAGAAAATAAAAGTGGGGTGGATTTCTGTCTTATGGAAGAATAGGGAGAGGACTGAGAAAGTGGGGCAGAGCCCCCCGGCTCAAAGATCTGACTTGGCGATGATGTGCCTATTGTTGAGGTGGGCTTTTAAAGGCCTTACTGGACTGGGACCCTCCTGGTGGGGCTGTCACTGGCTGCTATCTGGTTGGCGTTGTCCTGTGACACAAGCTTTTTGGTGGTGGCTCCCTGTTTGTGGAATCCCCGCCCCGCAGTGAAGTGCACTTGCCTCTTGCAATGCAGGTGGAGTTCAAAAACGTTCCTTTCCTCGCAGGCATTTGATGGCTGAAATACACTACTTACTTCAGGCCACCCTGAAGCTGTGATTTATTTATTTTTTAAAAAATTATACATTTCAGGTTTATACATTTCACTGACTTTACAATCATTTTGACATTTCAAAACTTGACTTCCTTCCCCCTCTTTCTACAGTTCCTTAAATTTATTTTTAATATCTTCTGCTGATCCAAATTAACTTAATTTACTCATTTATTCATCTTCTTTAAATATATACTCTTGTGGAACTGCAGGTTATTATAATAACCCTGCCCACGTTCTCATCTGTTTACAATTTATCTGTAAATATTTAATATAGTGGTATCTCTGCTAGTGAACACTTCTGGTTATGCACGCTTCGGGTTACGAGCTCCGCTAACCCAGAAGTAGTTGCTCCTGGTTGCGAACTTTGCCCCAGGATGCGAGTGGAAGTCGCAAGCCAGAGGCGAGCACACATTAGCAAAAGCATGCCTCAGGATAAGAATGGTTTCAGCTTAAGAATGGACCTCCAGAACGAATTAAGTTCGTAACCAGAGGTAACACTGTAAACCCTTTCTATTCTTTAATTAAAAGTTTGTCATCTTGATTTCTTATTCTTCCAGTAAGTTTTGGATATGTGATTGCTTTTAATTGCATTTATAATTTTGTTTTTAATGGTACTGCTGTAAGGTCTGAGTGTTTGCTGTACTGGGCTTGCTTGAGAGGAAAGGTAAGATAGAAATATTAATAACAATAATAACAATAACCCAGATATCTGTGAGAGCGGGAGGTCTACAGCAGGGCCTTCTCAGTGCCAGCTCCAAAGCTCTACAATAAAGCAAATGCAACACACTGGCTAATAACTGTTAGTAAATTTATAATTGGTATGATGTCATTCAAAACATACTAATAAGCCACTTCAAAATAATATATATATATATATCATATAACACACTGTCAGAGCTGCCCCTAGGTCCCAGCTCACAGAGGACCAACGCGAGGCTGTCGTTATGTACAAAAGTCTTTATTGAGGTTCAGTTTCCATTTCAAAGCCTCAGCGCGCAGCTCTACGTCTTAACCCTAGACCGGCGAAGTACCGTCTGAGTCTCCTCCCCTATGACACCAGTTTAAGATCCTAGCCCTGCTCCACCTTTTACGCTGCTCTCTCCTCCTCTCCTCCTCCTCCTCCTCTCTTTCTTCCCCTTCGCTCTCCATCTCCTCTCTTCCCTGTGTCTCTGCTCCTGAACCCCTGACACACACCTCACAAAATATACAAGTAACTGCAAGTTGTTATATATATCAGAGTCAAACTATGATTCAAAGATCCAATGATCAGTAGCTACATTATCCAGTGAGCACTGATCCACTAGTATGATCTTCACTTGTATGTATATTTCATTGATAATTATTCGCTGATGAAGACTTTATTCCGAAACAGTTGAACTATTCCAGATGCACTGTCCTTTTGAGACTTCGGAGAGACATCCTTTTGTGAGACGTCTTTCTTTGAGAGACGGTTTGGCATTCCTCACTATTCATTGGTTGTTTATGGTGAGACGTTTTAAATTTGGTAAAGGCACATAGTACATAGGAACACAGGAAGCTCCCATGTCACCTCAGCCGGGAGTTTGACCTACTTGCTGCCACTCTAGTGACTCCAGTGACTCCCATAATCAACCCTTTAATGGGCCCTGCGAATGCCGCCACATGGGAGTGCATGAAATGCTCCCCCCCCAACTTGAAGATAGACTAAAGGATACCTAAAGGTAAAGGTAAAGGTAAAGGGACCCCTGACCATTAGGTCCTGTTGCGGACAACTCTGGGGTTGCAGTGCTCATCTCACTTTCCAAGCCGAGGGAGCCGGCGTTTGTCCGCAGATAGTTTTTCTGGGTCATGTGGCAAGCATGACTAAGCCATTTCTGGAGAAACCAGAGCAGCGCTCGGAAATGCAGTTTACCTTCCCACCGGAGCGGTACCTATTTATCTACTTGAACTGCGTGCTTTCGACTGCTAGGTTGACAGGAGCTGGGACCGAACAACGGGAGCTCACCCCGTCACGGGGATTCGAACCACCGACCTTTCGATCAGCAAGCCCAAGCAGCACAGTGGTTTAACCCACGGCGCCACCCGCCAAAAAATCGCCGGAGTTGTGACGAATTGCTACGGGATAGGCAAAACCTGCCAATGCAGGGAAAATTCTGAATACAGCAACCATCTTACAACCATAGCGGCACCCGCTGACCTAGGAAACAAGAGGTTAGTCTGCAAAGAAGGTGTTATTATTTAAGGGAGGGTGGGGTTAGGTGAACCTGGAGCAGGAAGAAACAAAGCTGAGTCTTGGCCGAAGGATCGGCCCCTTTCCCCCTGACCCTTGCGCCACCCCCAGCTGGCAGCCCATTGTCCTGCCAGACTGTGGGTGGGACGACAGTCGCCCTGTAGCAAGGTGGGTGGCACCTGGCCAGGTAGGCTTCGCACGGTGTTGCAAACCCCACCCACCGTGGGGTTCAGGAATGGCATTTCTCTCTGCCCTGCCTGGAGCTGCTATTGGGGACTGACCAGGGAACCTTCTGCAAACAGTGCAGCTGCAGTGCCACCAAGCCAGTCAATCAATCAATCAATCAATCAATCAATCAGTCCATCCATCCATCCATCCATCCATCCATCTCACAAACACCTGTCTGTGTACTTTGCTTGTCAGTAGATGTCCCTTTGGTGAAAGAGGAGAATGCAAAATATGGTCTGAAGCTCAACATTAAAAAAAACTAAGATCATGGCCACTGGGCCCATCACTGGGCAAATAGAAGGAGAAGAAATGGAGGGAGTGAGAGATTTTACTTTCTTGGGCTCCATGATCACTGCAGATGGTGACAGCAGCCATGAAATTAAAAGATGCCTGCTTCTTGGGAGAAAAGCAATGACAAACCTAGACAGCATCCTAAAAAGTAGAGACATCACCTTGCCAACAAAGGTCCATATAGTTAAGGCTATGGTTTTCCCAGTAGTGATGTATGGAAGTGAGAGCTGGACCGTAAAGAAGGCTGAGCGCCAAAGAATTGATGCTTTTGAATTATGGTGTTGGAGGAGACTCTTGAGAGTCCCATGGACTGCAAGAAGATCAAACCTATCCATTCTCAAGGAAATCAGCCCTGAGTGCTCACTGGAAGGACAGATCCTGCAGCTGAGACTCCAATACTTTGGCCACCTCATGAGAAGAGAAGACTCCCTGGAAAAGACCCCGATGTTGGGAAAGATGAAGGGCACAAGGAGAAGGGGACAACAGATGACGAGATGGTTGGACAGTGTTCTCGAAGCTACCAGCACGAGTTTGACCAAACTGCGGGAGGCAGTGGAAGACAGGAGTGCCTGGCGTGCTCTGGTCCATGGGGTCACGAAGAGACAGACACGACTAAATGACTGAACAACAACAACAACAAGATGTCCCTTTGGGGGTGCTCAGTACTCAGCTGATCTGTGTGATAAGAGGGAAACTAGGGAATTATCACATCCGTGGTCCACCAAGCTCAATTTTCTGAGCTAAATCCTGTCTCGTGTATTTTTTGGTGCACTTTTAAAAATAAAAATCCCAGACAAGCCTTTTTAAAATGTCAGCTGAAATGTTTTTGTAGTTTTTGTTTTGTTTTTTGTTTTTTTGTTTTGCGTGAGCCCCTTTTATAGTTATTTACATGCTGTTTTCAAGTCTGCTGTCTTTTATGCTGCCATTTCTTGATATATATTTATATATTTTAAAAGTCTCTCCCCCCTCAGAAAGATGAGTTGTTGTTTTTTTGCACACCACCTTGAAAGCTAAGCTGTTAGGTACTTAAATAAAATAGAGAGAATGATGAAAAACAGAGCGGTTTCAATACCCGGATAGGGGTGGGGGAGAAATTCTGTTCAGTTTGCATATAATTTTGCCATTTCTGAGACTACAGGTGGACCAAGACATTCTTCAAAATCTGTATTTCTCTAAATTTTGCACTACGGCAAAATGTCCATGCAAATTCATATATAGAGGCAACGTCAAATTTATGCACATCCAATTGATGTGCGATCGCATTGATGCGCATCATACTGAGCTTGGAAGTGACTTTAAAAAGGGCAAAAACAGCCCTAAAAGAGCCCAGAAAGGGCAAAAAAGGTGAAAACATTCCTTTTCAACCAACCCTTTGGCTGACTGACATCTAATGCTCTTTTAAATATGCTGTGGAAGGTGGGGGAAATTATTGGGTTGTCTTTGTTTCGATTTTTATGATGCATGTTGCGTTTTTTATATTGCGATTTTATGTTGTGAACCTCCCTGAGATCTGTGGGTACAGGGTGCTATACAAATTTAATAAGTAAGTAAATAAGCCAGGCATGAGCGCGACGTCACTCTGCCCACCTGGGTTTCCCAACAACTGGCATTCAGAGGTTTAATGCCATCATAGCTAGTAGCCATGGGTAACCTTTGAAGCTGCCCAGGTTGGTAGTTATTGCGTCCTGCAGAAGTGAGTTCCATAGTTTAACTCTGTGCTTTGTAAAGAAGTACTCTTTTATCTGTTGCATATTGGGGCCCAATTAGTGCCATTGCCTTCCGTTAAGAGTTTGGGTGTAATCCTTGATGCCTCCCTTTCCATGGAGGCGCAGGTTACAGCAACAGCCAAGGCAACATTTTTCCACCTTTGCCGCATCAAGCAGTTGGTCCCTTACCTTTCCGGCCCCGACCTGGCCACAGTGATCCATGTGACGGTCATCTCCAGGCTTGACTAATGTAACTTGCTCTACGCGGAGCTGCCCTTGAAGATGTCCCAGAAACTCCAGCAGGTGCAGAATGCTGCAGCAAGGCTCCTCACGGGGTCTCTGCCATGGGAGCATATTCACCCAGTGTTTTTCAAGCTGCACTGGCTCCCGGTGGAGTACAGGGTCAGATTTAAGGTGCTGGTTTTGACCTTTAAAGCCCTTCACGGCCTAGGACCCTCCTACATATGGGACCGCCTCTCCCGGTATGCCCCACGGAGAGCCTCAAGGTCCATAAATAGCAACACCCTAGTGGTCCCGGGCCCTAAGGAAGTTAGATTAGCTTCAACCAGAGCCAGGGCCTTTTCAACACTGGCCCCAGCCTGGTGGAATGCTCTGTCTCATGAGACCAGGGCCCTGCGGGATCTGATTTCTTTCCGCAGGGCCTGTAAGACAGAGTTGTTCCGCCTGGCCTATGGCTTGAAGCCTATTTGATTTTCTCCCCCTGTTTCTTTTTTCTTTTCCTTCTCCTCCTGTGATGAGGCTACATTTTAATATTTTAATGTTTCAATATTTTAATGTTGTATTTTAATTTTGTTTTTAAGTTGTAATCATTCAACTTGTTTTTATTATTGCTTGTAAGCCGCCCTGAGCCCGGCCTTGGCTGGGGAGGGCGGGGTATAAATTATTATTATTATTATTATTATTATTATTATTATTACCGTACTTTTCCATGTATAAAGCTCTATACCTTTAAAGCCCTATACGGCCTAGGACCCTCGTGCCTATGGGACCGCCTCTCCTGGTATGTCCCACGGAGGACCTTACGGTCTTCAGACAAAAACATCTTGGAGGTCCCAGGCCACAGGGAGGTTAGGCTGGCCTCAACCAGAGCCAGGGCTTTTTCGGCTGTGGCCCCAATCTGGTGGAACACTCTGTCACAAGAGACTAGGGCCCTGGGGGACTTGACATCTTTCCGCAGGGCCTGCAAGACAGAGCTATTCCACCAGGCCTTTGGCCAAGGAACAGCCTGACCCCCTCCTTTGGTAATCCTCACATAACTCTAGCCCAATGGTTGCCATTAATTTGACTCTGAATTGATTTTAGAATGAATTGATTTTAGAATGCTGTGTTACTTTTATTGTTGTTAGCCACTCTGAGCCTGGCTTCGGCTGGGGAGGGCGGGATATAAATAAAATATTATTATTATTATTATTATTATTATTATTATTATTATTATTATTAGAGGTTTCCCTCCGTAAAATCATGCTTTTTTAAAAATTGGGTCATCTTATACATGGGTAGTTCAGAGTGGGGACAGGTGATTGATTGCTGCTGCGAGTAGGAGATTCTCAGTGGCGTTTTTTTCTGGTGAGTGGTGGCTGTGGTGAGGGCTGCTGTCGACTGGCTGCTGTTGAGGCAATTGGTCGGGCAATTGGCAGCTGCTGGCGGCAAGTAAGCAGGCGGTTTTCGGCTTCTGCTAAGTGTGCTATTGTCAGCGTTGGCCTGGTGGTTGAGCGATTCCCCCCCAAAAAGACTCAACAACTCTGGGCCATTTCCCCCCATTTTCTTAATTTTGAGTTCCCCCAATTCGAGTCTTATACACGTGGGCGTGTTATACATGGAAAAGTATTGTATGTTCTTCAGGCTCGTCTTTTGTCCTTACTTTGCACACACAACCCCCAAACCCAATTAGCACTGCACTTTTAGATTGCAATCTTATGCCCACTTAAAGGTAAAGGGACCCCTGACCATTAGGTCCAGTCGTGGCCGACTCTGGGGTTGTGGCGCTCATCTCGCTTTATTGGCCGAGGGAGCCGGCGTACAGCTTCCGGGTCATGTGGCCAGCATGACTAAGCTGCTTCTGGTGAATCAGAGCAGCGCACAGAAATGCCGTTTACCTTCCCGCTGGAGAGGTACCTATTGATCTACTTGCACTTTGACGTGCTTTTGAACTGCTAGGTTGGCAGGAGCAGGGACTGAGCAACGGGAGATCACCCTGTCGCAGGGATTCAAACCACCGACCTTCTGATCAGCAAGTCCTAGGCTCTGTGGTTTAACCCACAGCGCCACCCACGTCCCTATGCCCACTTACTTGGGGGCAATTCCTCCATTGGGCCCAAAGGGGCTTACTCATGTTGTTGTTGTTGTTGTTTAGTCGTTTAGTCGTGTCCGACTCTTTGTGACCCCATGGACCAGAGAACGCCAGGCACTCCTGTCCTCCACTGCCCCCCGCAGCTTGGTCAGACTCATGCTGGTAACCTCGAAAACACTATCCAACCATCTCGTCCTCTGTCGCCCCCTTCTCCTTGTGCCCTCCATCTTTCCCAACATCAGGGTCTTCTCCAGGGACTCTTCTCTTCTCATGAGGTGGCCAAAGTACTGGAGCCTCAGCTTCACAATCTGTCCTTCCAGTGAGCACTCAGGGCTGATTTCCTTCAGAATGGAGAGGTTTGATCTTCTTGCAGTCCATGGGACTCTCAAGAGTCTCCTCCAGCACCATAATTCAAAAGCATCAATTCTTCGGCGATCAGCCTTCTTTATGCTCCAGCTCTCACTTCCATACATCACTACTGGGAAAACCATAGCTTTAACTATATGGACCTTTGTTGGCAAGGTGATGTCTCTACTTCTCTTTTTTTTTTTTTTTTTAAATGATTTTTATTAATTTCCAATTTTTTATCACAAACAAAAAAAACAACATAAAAACAAACAAACAACAAACTCATATTTTCTTAACCTTATTTTCATAACCCTCTTTTCCCGGACTTCCCCATACCTTTCCCTTTTTGCATCCTTAGTTTAGTACCATTATTCAGCAACCTATCTTACCCAATTAAATATAAATTTGTCCTCTTTCTCTATTCCACCCTAAATTTTTAAACCCAATTATCGCTGCAATTCTACGTCTTCTTTTCCCTCAGCATTTTAACACTCCTCAGTTTTATAATAATTCTTAAGATACATCTTAAATTTCTTCCAATCTTCTTCCACAGTCTCTTTCTCTTGGTCGCGGATTCTGCCGGTCATTTCTGCCAGTCCCATAAAGTCAATCACTTTCGCCTGCCATTCCTCCAGCGTGGGTAGCTCTTGTGTCTTCCAATACTTTGCTAGAAGAATCCTTGCTGCCGTAGTAGCGTACAAAAAGAAATTCTTGTCCTTCTTCGGCACCAACTGGCCGACCATACCCAAGAGAAATGCCTCTGGTTTCTTGTTAAAGGTGCACTTAAGCACTTTCTTAATTTCATTATAAATCATTTCCCAGAAGGCCTTAATCTTTGGGCAGGTCCACCAAAGGTGGAAAAAGGTACCCTCAGTCTCTTTACATTTCCAGCATTTGTTATTGGGCAAATGGTAAATCTTCGCAAGCTTGACTGGGGTCATGTACCACCTATAAATCATTTTCATAATGTTTTCTCGTAAGGCATTACATGCCGTGAATTTAATACCTGTGGTCCATAACTGCTCCCAGTCAGCAAACATAATGTCATGACCTATGTCCTGTGCCCATTTAACCATAGCAGACTTCACTGTCTCATCTATTGTATTCCACTTCAACAGCAAGTTGTACATTCTTGATAAATTCTTAGTATTGGGTTCTAACAATTCTGTTTCCAATTTCGATTTCTCCACCTGGAAGCCAATTTTCCTGTCTTGTTTGAAAGCCTCCATTATTTGAAAATAATGGAGCCAATCTCGTACCTTGGACTTTATTTTCTCATAACTTTGTAATTTAAATTCACCACCTTCTTGTTCTAAAATCTCAGAGTATTTCGGCCAATTGGTTGTCATATTAAGTTTCTTTACTTCCTTAGCCTCCATAGGTGAAAGCCACCTGGGAGTTCTGTTTTCCAGTAAATCTTTATACCGTATCCATACATTATATAGTGCTTTCCTGACAATATGATTTTTGAAACCCTTATACACTTTAACCTTGTCATACCAGATATATGCATGCCAACCAAAATTATTGTCAAATCCTTCCAAATCTAGAATGTCTGCATTTTCAAGAAGTAGCCAATCTTTTAACCAGCAGAAAGCTGCCGATTCATAGTAAAGTCTTAAGTCCGGCAGGGCAAACCCCCCTCTTTCTTTAGAGTCGGTAAGTATCTTAAACTTAATTCTGGGCTTTTTGCCCTGCCAGACAAATTTAGATATGTCTTTCTGCCACTTCTTGAAACAGTCCAGTTTATCAACAATTTGTAATGTCTGAAACAAAAATAACATTCTAGGCAATACATTCATTTTGATCACAGCAATTCGACCTAACAAGGAAAGCTTCAGGTTTGACCATATTTCTAAATCTTTCTTTATCTCAGTCCAGCACTTGTCATAGTTGTCCTTAAATAAGTTCACATTCTTAGATGTCATGTTAATCCCCAGGTATTTTACACTCTTTGCCACCACTAACCCAGTTTCCTCTTGGAATCTTTCCCTTTCAACATTTGTTAAGTTCTTTTCCAATACCTTGGTTTTTTGTTTATTCAACTTAAATCCTGCGACCTGGCCAAATATTTGAATTAATTCCAAAGCTCTTTTGGTACTAGTGTCTGGCTCTTGCAAGGTCAGTACTAAGTCATCTGCAAAAGCCTTTAATTTGTAATGTCTGGCTCCGACCTGAATCCCTTTTACCAGCTGATCTCCCCTAATCATATTTAACAGGACCTCCAGGACCGATATAAAAAGTAATGGGGATATTGGGCACCCCTGACGTGTCCCTTTTTCTATAGGTAGTTCATCCATAACCACATTATTTACAATTAACTTCGCCTTTTGCTCAGAATAAATTGCACTTATACCATTTTCAAACCTTTGGCCTACCCCCATCCCGTGGAGATTCTTTTTCATAAATTTCCAAGATATATTGTCAAAGGCTTTCTCCGCGTCCACAAAAATTAAAACTGCCTTCGTATTAATGTTCACTGTCAGCATTTCTATAATGTCAATTATATTCCTTACATTAGTAGATATATGCCTACCCGGGAGAAAGCCTGCCTGGTCTTTATGAATCTCCTCCACCAGCACCTTCTTTAGTCTTTTTGCCAAAATGTCTGCAAAAATTTTGTAATCCACATTAAGTAGTGATATAGGGCGGTAGTTCTTGATCTGTTTTTTATCAACCTCAGTCTTTGGTATAAGTGTGATGAAAGCTTCTTTCCACGTCTCAGGTGCCCTTTTCCCCTCTAATATCTCGTTGCAAACCTCCTTAAGTGGCTGAATTATCCAGTCTTTCAAGGCTTTGTAATATCTGGAGGTTAGTCCATCTGGCCCTGGAGATTTCCCCAGTTGCATGTTTTGAATGGCACCCTCAATTTCTTGTTCAGTTATTTTCTCATTTAAAAACGCCATACTTTGTTGCGAAATTTTTTGTAATCCATATTTCTTAAGAAATTCTTCAATGTCTCTTTCGTTTTCCGGCCCTTGTGCATACAGTCTTCTGAAATAGCTCTGAAAGCAATTACTGATCTCATTTGGTTTCGAAATATTCTTTCCATCTACCTCCAAACTTGTAACTGTGTTCAATTTCAGTCTCTTCTTCAATTGCCATGACAGGAGTTTCCCACATTTATCTGCCGATTCAAATGTCTTTTGTCTCATTCGTTTAATTTTCCATTCAATCTCCTGGTTCATCAATTCCATATATTGCTTCTGATACAATTTGATTTGTCTCAAGATCTCATGTGACTTTGGGTTGGATCTCAGTTTCTTTTCACTGTCTTTTATCCTTTCTAAAATTTTATCTTTCTTCTCCTGTTGTTTCCTCCTTTTCAAGGAGTTCTGCTGTATCAAGAAACCCCTCATCACGGCCTTGCTTGCGTCCCAGATCACTCGTTTCTCCACTTCTGTCCTTAGATTTATCTCAAAATAGTCCTTCAAAGTCTTTTGGGCCTTTTGGTACACCTCTGGATCTTTAAATAGGGTGTCATTCATTCTCCATCTAAAAGAGCCAGCTGTTGTTGTTTTCATTTCCATCTTTACTGCATTGTGGTCGGAGCATGTCTTTGGGCAGATTTCCACTTGATGTCTCTACTTCTCAAGATGCTGTCTAGGCCTGTCATTGCCCTTCTCCCAAGAAGCAGGCGTCTTTTAATTTTGTGGCTGCTGTCACCATCTGCAGTGATCATGGAGCCCAAGAAAGTAAAATCTCTCACTGCCTCCATTTCTTCCCCTTCTATTTGCCAGGAGGTGATGGGACCAGTAGCCATGATCTTCGTTTTTTTGATGTTGAGCTTCAGACCATATTTTGCACTCTCCTCTTTCACCCTCAATAAAAGGTTCTTTAATTCCTCCTCACTTTCTGCCATCAAGGTTGTGTCATCTGCATATCTGAGGTTGTTGATATTTCTTCCGGCAATCTTAATTCCGGCTAGGGATTCATCCAGCCCAGCCTTTCGCATGATGAATTTTTCATATAAGTTAAATAAGCAGGGAGACAAAATGCAGCCTTGTCGTACTCCTTTCCCAATTTTGAACCAGTCAGTTGTTCCATATCCAGTTCTAACTGTAGCTTCTTGTCCCACATAGAGATTTCTCAGGAGATAGATGAGGTGATCAGGCACTCCCATTTCTTTAAGAACTTGCCATAGTTTGCCATGGTCGACACAGTCAAAGGCTTTTGCATAGTCAATGAAGCAGAAGTAAATGTCTTTCTGGAACTCTCTAGCTTTCTCCATAATCCAGCGCATGTTTGCAATTTGGTCTCTGGTTCCTCTGCCTCTTCTAAATCCAGCTTGCACTTCTGGGAGTTCTTGGTCCACATACTGCTTGAGCCTTCCTTGTAGAATTTTAAGCATAACCTTGCTAGCGTGAGAAATTAGTGCAATTGTGCGATAGTTGGAGCATTCTTTGGCGCTGCCCTTCTTTGGGATTGGGATGTAGACTGATCTTCTCCAATCTTCTGGCCACTGCTGAGTTTTCCAAACTTGCTGGCATATTGAGTGTAGCACCTTAACAGCATCATCTTTTAAAATTTTAAATAGTTCAGCTGGAATACCATCACTTCCACTGGCCTTGTTATTTGCAGTGCTTTCTAAGGCCCATTTGACTTCACTCTCCAGGATGTCTGGCTCAAGGTCAGCAACCACACTACCTGGGGTATATGAGACATCCGTTTCTTTCTGGTATAATTCCTCTGTGTATTCTTGCCACCTCTTCTTGATGTCTTCTGCTTCTGTTAGGTCCTTTCCACTTTTGTCCTTTATTATGGAAATCTTTGTACGAAATGTTCCTTTCATATCTCCAATTTTCTTGAACAGATCTCTGGTTCTTCCCATTCTATTGCTTTCCTCTATTTCTTTGCATTGCTTGTTTAAGAAGGTCTTCTTGTCTCTCCTTGCTATTCATTGGAAATCTGCATTCAATTTCCTGTATGTTTCACGATCTCCCTTGCATTTTGCTTGCCTTCTTTCCCCCGCTATTTGTAAGGCCTCATTGGACAGCCACTTTGCTTTCTTGCATTTCCTTTTCATTGGGATGGTTTTCGTTGCTGCCTCCTGTATAATGTTACGAGCCTCCATCCATAGTTCTTCAGGCACTCTGTCCACCAAATCTAAATCCTTAAACCTGTTCCTCACTTCCACTGTGTATTCATAAGGGATTTACTCATGAGTGTGTGTTTATTGGTTTGCACTGTGAACAAACAAATGAATGACAGGAGGGTTCCATTCTCCAGACAGTTGGCTGGCACTTATGGTCTATAAGTGGGGAAGAGGAATGGGGAGTGTCTAGGAGGAGTCCTCTGTCAACAACAACAACAACAACAACAACAACAACAACAACTGTTGACTCTGTCAAAAGCAGAGACTGTTCTGAGCACATCTCTGGAGGCCAGTCTGAATTTGGAGCCTCAAAATTGGCTGACAAGGCCATAAAACCATGAGACTTACAGTAAAAGGAGACAATAACACACAGAGCTAGAACAGCGCAACCCCCCTGCATGAAATCATAATGTGATAAAATGGTGAAATAGCAGATTAAACAGTGAGTACAGCAACAGATAAAACCAGCAAATAAAACATTGTAGCAAAGCCGATAAAAAGCAGAGATAAAACACGGAAAGGTGGAAGCAGACCAGGATAAAAGCATGCTAAGTTAGGCACTCGGGAAGATGCTTTCTACTAAATCAGAACATTGGTCCATTGAGTTCAGTATGGTCAGCAATGAGAGGGAGCATCTCTCAGACAGGGGGTCATCCCCAGTCCCTCTGAAGGACCAGGTACGCAGCCTGGGAGTCATTTTGGACTCACAGCTTTCTATAGAGGCGCAGGTCAATTCTATGTCCAGGGCAGCTGTCTATCAGCTCCATCTGGAACGCAGGCTGAGACCCTCCCTGCCCGTGGACTGTATTGCCAGAGTAGTGCATGCTCTGGTTATCTCCCGCTTGGACTACTGCAATGCGCTCTGCGTGGGGCTACCTTTGAAAGTGACCCAGAAACTGCAATTAATCCAAAATACAGCAGCTAGACTGGTGACCGGAAGTGGCTGCCGAGACCATATAACACTGGTCCTGAAAGACTTGCATTGTCTCCCAGTACATTTCCAAGCACAATTCAAAGTGTTGGTGCTGAACTTTAAAGCTCTAAACAGCCTCGGCCCAGTATAGCTGAAGGAGTGTCTCCACCCCCATCGTTCTGCCGGGACACTGAGGTCCAGTTCCGAGGGCCTTCTGGCAGTTCCCTTGCTGCGGGAAGCGAAATTACAGGGAACCAGGCAGAGGGCCTTCTCAGTAGTGGTGCCTGCCCTGTGGAACGCCCTCCCATCAGATGTCAAGGAAATAAAAAACGATTTGACTTTTAGAAGACATGTGAAGGCAGCCCTGTTTAGGGAAGTTTTTAATGTTTGATGTTTTATCGTGTTTTTAATATTTTGTTGGGAGCCGCACAGAGTGGCTGGGGAAACCCAGCCAGATGGGTGGGGTATAAATAATTTATTATTATTATTATTATTATTATTATTATTATTATTATTATTATTTATTTCTGGAGACATCAAGGATTGAACATGGAACTTTCTGCATGCAATGCATGTACTCTACCACTACATAATCATCATCATCATCATTACTTTTTTTCAAAAAAAAAAATGTTTAGGGGTACTCTTATTTTCCTACTCATGTTGAAATACTGGCCCACAAGGAGTATGCGTACCCCTGCGTACCCTAGAAAAAAGCACTAATAATAATAATAATAATAATAATAATAATAATTGTATGCCAGCCATCTTACTGGATTGCCCCTGGGTGGCTTTCAACAAAACATTCAAACCTCAAAGCCTCAAATGTTAGAAGCCTGCCTGCATAGGGCTGCCTTCAGATGTCTTTTCAAGAGTTATGACTTCCCCCAAGGAATTCTGGGAGTTGCAGTTTGTTAAGGTTGCTGAGAGTTTGCAAGAGACTCATGTTCTCCTCACAAACCTGTAAACGACAGACTTCTCAGTGAAGAGGAATTGACTGTTAGACCACTCTGGGAATTGTAGCTCTGGAGGGAGAATAGGGGTCTCCTAAGGATTTTCAGCACCCTTAACAAATTACAGTCCGCAGGATCAGTGCCAGATTTACGTATAAACTAAACAGGCTATAGCTTAGGGCACCACTCTCTTGGGCCCCCCCAAAAAATTTTTAAAAGAAAAACAACAGCAATGTACATTTCCAAAATATAAGATAAAAAACAAATAAAATAAAACCTTCATACAGCAACAGTGTTTTGTGCTGTGTTACATCCTATGATGTAAGTCATGAACCCCGCCTGTTAGCCTGCTCCCTAATTTATCACTGGTTTGCTCCTTTCTATATATAGGGTGCCTACATTCTGCATTGACTGATGGCAACATGTGCAGATGGCTTGAGATACCTATTAGGTCCATAAATTACCATATAGCATATATTCAACACAAAAAAGGCAACAATTTGTTGTTGACAAAGGACAGCTGGACATGTAAAGGGCCCCATTACCTTCAGTAGCTTAGGGCCTCATCTAACCTAAATCTGCCCCTGAGTCTAACCTGTACAGAAGTCTAGTCTAAGAGATGGAATTCTCTCCCATTGATTTATGCATACTTTTAGCCTGCCATTTCCCAAAGGGTTGCAACAGGCAGCCATTGTTACAGATAAAACAGAAGGTAAAATGCCCATTAAGGTATTGATCTTCCCAAAAGGACACTTCATCCAGATACGATTATACACATTGCCCAAGTAGCCGTTTTGCAAGTGACTTTGAGACTGCGATTTACTCTGCAGGAATTAACGATGGCAAACGCGGAACACACCCCTTGCAATTTCCCCCCTTTATCTATTTTGGCATCGATGCCCCCACCTTACACACGATAAATAAATGCACAGGGCCGCTTCAGAAAGAAAAGAAAGGCATTTTCCAACCCATTAAAAGCAATCCTAAACAAATAAGCACCAGCAGTAAAAGAAAGGCATCGTGAAAACGGTTTGGGCAGACAGCAAATTGAAATAGACCTTAGTCATGCGACAGTTTATGGGGGGGGGGGGAATAAACTGCTCCAGGAAATGAAGAGAGTTTACCAGCAGGCAAATACAGGTCTTTGAATTTATGAAGAGTTTTTCAGTTGTTTGGTACCAAACGTGTGAAGTGACTTCTGAGAAATTACCAGCTCTCCCTGTCCTCTAGATGACAATGTGCGTTTGGTGACGGTTTGAAGGGGGAAATGTCTATGAGAGGTAGTGTGGTGTAGTGGTTATAGAGAACCAGACTAGGCTCTGGGAGACCAGGGCTGGATCTACACGGACCTTTTAAATGTTATTAGAATGATATTCAGCATCTTAAAAAGCAGAGACATCACCTTACCAACAAAGGTCCGCATAGTTAAAGCCATGGTTTTCCCAGTAGTGATGTATGGAAGTGAGAGCTGGACCATAAAGAAGGCTGATCACCGAAGAATTGATGCTTTTGAATTATGGTGGTGGAGGAGACTCTTGAGAGTCCCATGGACTGCAAGAAGATCAAACCTATCCATTCTGAAGGAAATCAGCCCTGAGTGCTCACTGGAAGGACAGATCCTGAAGCTGAGACTCCAATACTTTGGCCACCTCATGAGAAGAGAAGACTCCCTGGAAAAGACCCTGATGTTGGGTCTAAGACCCTAATAGCCCAAAAATGGAAACAAGAAGAATTACCGACATTGGAAGAGTGGAGGCTGAAACTTATGGACTATGTGGAATTAGATAAAATGACTGGAAAAATTAGATACCAGAAAGATCACAAGTTCACTCAGGACTTGAGAAAGTTTACGATATATCTGGAAAATATTTGTGATGAACAGACAACGCTAGTTGGATTTAAAGAGGCTTTGTGATGAGAAAGGGTATTGTAAAGAGAAAAAGGGATGTGAAGATATTACAAACTGGCAATACATTATAAAGGAAATGCGGAATAAAGATTAAAATATGAGGATTGTGGGGGGAGCTGGTGGAAGTCAAAAAAATTGTAAATTGGAAAATATGGTTGTATTTGAACAAATTTGTAAAAGCAGATTTCTTAATAAAAAATTGATGGAAAAAAAAGAGAAGAGAAGACTCCCTGGTCCAGGGGGGTCACAAAGAGTTGGACACAACTAAACGACTAAACAACAACAAGAACGATATTAGAAATATTTTTTTCTAAATCGTAAAGATAGGAGAAGGTCTCTCTTTCGCTTTGCTTCTAGGCCATCTAACTGGTTTCTGGCAGGGGGCTGCTCTGCAGCACTCTGGCGTCCCATTTTAATAACACATTATGAACGTTAAAAAAGAACATCATATGGTTATCCTTTTCAGTGTTAAAAAACCAAATGTGTAGATCTGCCCCAGGGCTTTTAATCCCCACTCAGACATGAACCACAGTTACAAGAAAGACACACTATATTATTAACAAACCAATACAAACAAACGAATCAATAGAACATTTATAATCTATAAAGCAATTTTATCTGCCTGGATAGCTCAGCTGGCTAGAGAGCGGTGCTGGTAATGTCAAGGTTGCAGTTTCAATTCCCATATGGGCAGCTGCATATTCCTGATTCTACAATAAACAACATTAACAAAATAGCAACCAAAAAATAAATAACATAAGACCTGTTGAGATTATACACTCCTCATTCCCATGACTCATAATCTTTTACGCTGCATTCTGCACTATCTGGAACTTCCGGATGAAGTCCAAGGACTGCCCCACTCACAGTCATAGGCATTGGCTAGGCAGCCTGGCTGAGGCACCGGCTTCTAGAGAAGCGTTCTTCCAACTTGGGTCCCCAAATATTTCTGGCCTAGAACCCCCATCATCCCTGGCTGTTGCCTGAGCTGGCTAAGGATGATGGGAGTTGTCCAATGAACGCAAAGTTGAAGAACTCTGATCTAGAGTATGGTTACCAGATGTCCCTGTTTCCTGGGGACAGCCCCTCGATTTACAAATCTGGCCCCAGACAAAATCCGTCCCCAGTACTTTTACAGATATTCTTTGAGTGTTGTCCAATCTTTGCTGACTTTCTGGATTGAGTTTCCTCTTATTCTCCCAGTCATTTTCACAAGTTCTAAATATTCTATCATCTTTGCTTGCCAGTCAGTTTTTGTGGGGATTAGGTCACCTTTCCTGTTTTTAGCTATTAAAATCCCAGCAGCTGTGGTTGTGTACATAAAAAAAGGGTTCTAAGGGCGTTTTTGTATTTCAATGGACATAATACCTAACAAAAAGGCTTCAGGGTTTTTGTGTGTGTTTTTTTGAAAAGAGATTTTAAAGATCTTTTTGAGTTCATTATATATTGTACCCCCAAATTCTCTTATCTTCACACAGTTCCACCACATATGCATAAAGGCACCTACCCCCTTTTTACATCTCCAACAAACAACTGAACTTGTCTTATACATCTTGGCCAATTTGGCCAGGGTCAGATACCATTTTCATTACATTTTCTCTCAGATTATAACATGCAGTGAACCTTGTGTCTTCTCTTCAAAGTCTTTCCCATTCATTCATATATATCTTATGTTCAAGGTCCTGTGTCCACCGAACCATAACCAATTTTACCTCTTCCTCCTTGACTCCCCAGTCTCATGGTTTATTTTCTTTGTAAAGGTAAAAGGACCCTTGACAGTTAAGTCCAGTCTTGAACGACTCTGGTGTTGCGGCGCTCATCTTGCTTTACAGGCCGAGGGAGCCGGCGTTTGTCCACTGTGCAGACAGTTTTCCCGGGTCACGTGGCCAGCATGACTAAGCTGCTTCTGGCGCAATGGAACACTGAAACCAGAGCAGCGGAAACACCGTTTACCTTCCCACCGGAGCGGTACCTATTAATCTAATTGCACTTTTTGGCGTGCTTCCGAACTGTTAGGTTGGCAGGAGCTGGGACCGAGCAACGGGAGCTCACCCCATTGCAGGGATTCGAACTGCTGATCTTTTGATCGGCAAGCCCAAGGCTCAGTGGTTTAGACCACAGCGCCACCTGCGTCCCTGTTTTCTTTGTAGCCTGACCTATACATGAGTGCTCAGAATGGATAATAATGGAGATGTTAGAGATCTTCTGCATGCATGGCAAAGGTTCTACCACACAGCTAGGGACTCCAAGGCAGCTTCCCATGTTCCTATGCAATGGGCAAATCTGTCCATCTCAGTTGCCTCCAGGCTGGATCTAGACACATCAAGGAAGCGTTTCAGTTAAACGCATTGTAAACTTTGTATGAGAAATCAGGTTGGCAGAAACGGAACTCCAAAGCGCCATTTGGTATCACAGTGTTATAATGCATATGCAACACATATTAAGTGCTTTTTCTTTGCCAATGTAGCTGAGTCTCCAGTTTCACAATTTCCCACTCTTCAGCTCAGTTTTTTTTAAACCTTCATGAAAATTCATCAACACTTTGATGCAAATTTCTCCCGATGATTTTTTAATGCAATTTTTCTCAATATATACACATTTTCACAATTTAATGCACTTTTGTGCACTGTTTTCACTAATATAGGAATTCTATGCACACCTCAACTTAGAATATATGCATACCTTACTTAGATAGGTAATGACACTGCAAAGTTTGGAGAAGGGTGAATTTTGAAGGATGGTTGTATTTCTGTTTGTATAGTGTTTTGAAAAATTAAATTAAAAAAATGTATGTTAGCAGAAATTCTTACTAAAATAGTGGAGGATATTTATGACTTCTTCTTCTTCTTCAAAAAGATGGAAACTGATGCGGAAATGTGAAGAGCTGATTTCAAGGTTGAGGAAAGAAGAAACCAGGAAAAGCCAGCATTGGCAGATGAATCAATCTCTGCTGCTTACCCATCTCCGGTCTCAAATGAAGCTAAGCAGATCCAGTCATGAACCTGGTATGGTGAGATACGCTACTCATTTTTTGTAGTTAAAAACAAACCTCCCTGATTTGTACTTTCTGAAACCATTTGTGAACTGCAGCATAGACAGCCTTCAAAATCTGAATGTCTCTGAATTTTGCAATGTAGTTCTCAATCAAGGAATGTGTACCGAATTGCATCTACTAGGCTAAAGCATGCATGAAAATATCATACAAAAATGTATAGTGGTACCTCTGGATACAAACAGGATCCATTCCAGAGCCCTGTTTGCATCCTGAAGCGAACGCAATCCATGTCCGCGGGTTGTTATTTTGACCGTCTGCGCATGCACAACGGCGAAACCCAGAAGTAACTCACTCCATTACTTCCGGGTCGCCGCGGAGCGCAACCCGAAAATATTCATCCCAAAGCTACTTCAACCCAAGGTGTGAGTGTATTATATTAGGCAAAATGTAAATTTCAGGGAAATATGCAGTGCTTTTTTTGAAAAAAAAATGTTTAGGGGTACTCTCATTTTCCTACTCATATTGAAATACTGCCCCTCAATGAGGCCAAACTTAGATTCACAAAACGTTTAGGGGTATGCGTCCCTCTGTGTCCCCCCCCCCAAAAGCACTGGAAATATGCATTGCAAAATGCATACATTAGGCAAAACTGCATACGAAGACGTGTGTATTATGAGAAATTCATACTAGAATGCTAGTGACATTTTTCACATATACAAAAATGCAAACTGATGTGGAAAGTTGGAAAACTGAATTTAGGATCTGAAAAACGAGAAGCTGAGGGAAACTCGAAGTGAAAGATTCGCGGATCCCTACATCTTGTTACGAGAGGCGCTTTCCTTCCAAAGCTCTTTTCGATGTGCCTCAAATATTTGATACCCTTCTCCACCGCAGCTGATTCATTTCTTCAACAATGGGGATGTACAAGTTATTACAGGAATCCCCCTGCATTACCTGCTAAGTCGGGGCTTCCTATTCCAGCTGCCACTCTCTGACATAAAGCATCAGGTGGCTCCAGCAAATCCACGTTTGATGGTCATTTGCCTTGCGATCTGCAAGGAAAACATTTCATTTCCCGGTAATGGGGAACGGTGCCCCATCAGATGCAATGCGAGCGTCAAGAGTGCGAGGCAAAAGAACCAGAGCGGACACAGAGAAGGCAATGCAGGAAATGAACTGGGGAATGTTTTAAAGAGAGCTGTCAGGTTTAGCACAGCGTGCAATTGTCTCAGACTGATGCAAGCAGGACCGCTTTTATTTGAAGGGGGGAAACAGAAGGAGATTGAAAAGGAAGGGAGTGGCTTTGGATTCCAGAGGTGCTCCTTCCTTGAGCCAATGTGAAGGAGGAAGTATAAACCCTGCTTTTGCAGAGCGATGCTGCGGAATAATCCAACACTCGGGATCAGTGGTGCAGCATTCCTGTCCATGCCCAGTGTCGAATTTACATATAAGCTAAACAAGCTATAAGGACACGGGTGGCGCTGTGGGTTAAACCACAGAGCCTAGGGCTTGCCGATCAGAAGGTCGGCGGTTCGAATCCCGGGGATGGGGTGAGCTCCCGTTGCTCGGTCCCTGCTCCTGCCAACCTAGCAGTTCGAAAGCATGTCAAAGTGCAAGTAGATCAATAGGTACCGCTCCGGAGGGAAGGTAAATGACATTTCCGTGTGCTGCTCTGGTTCACCAGAAGTGGCTTAGTCATGCTGGCCACATGACCTGGAAGCTGTACGCCGGCTCCCTCGGCCTATAAAGTGAGATGAGCGCCGCAACCCCAGAGTCGGTCATGACAGGACCTAATGGTCAGGGGTCCTTTTACCTTTTTCAACAAGCTATAGCTTAGGGCCCCACTGTCTTGCAGGCGCCCCCAAAAATTAAAGGAAAAAACCTGGATGTACATTTCCAAAATATAAGATAAAAAACAAATTAAATAAAGCCTACATCCAGCAACAGTGTTTTGTGTTGTGTAGGCTCCTATGATGTAAGGAATGGGCCCCGCCTGCTAGCCTGCTCCCTAAAATATCACTGGTTTGCTCCTTTCTATATATAGGGTGCCTCCATTCTGCATGGACTGCTTGCACGGCAACATGTGCAAATAGCTTGAGATACCTATTAGGTCCATAAATTACCATATAGCATATATTCAACACAAAAAAACAGTGGCAATTTGTTGTTGACAAAGGACAGTTGGACATATGAAGCGCCCCATTACCTTCAGTAGCTTAGGGCCTCATCAAACCTAAATCTGGCCCTGTCCAATCCTGTTCAAACTACAGAGCCTCTCTCCTGCCATAGATCTGGATGAACTGTCTTCTTGCGTTTCCACAAAAGATTGGAAGCAGGTTCTTTTGGGGGAAAGGCTGTAGCTCAGAGGAAGAGAGCAGAACAGAAGGAGAGTCCTTCTGGATGAGGCCAGTGGTCCATCAAGACCAGCATCCTATGCCTATGGTATGCTAATAAGCAGGACCTGAATGCACCAGCAACTGGTATTCAGAGGCCTCCTGGTATTCAGAGGCCTCCGCCTCCGACCGTGGAGGTACATAACGTAAGACCAATAACACAAGATATTGGGTCACTGAGTTCTCAGGCAGAGGGGTGGGTTTTATTATTATACATGATACAACATGCAAGCCGAAACACAACACTGCTTCATAATTCACACGTCTCTGTATTTTCCAATATAGTTCTCTGGTCAAGTGACGTGTACAGAAATGCACAGACTAGGGCAAAGCATAAAAATGCCCGGATTAGTGAAAATATCATACAAGCATGCATCATATTCAGGAATTTTGCTTTGCAGGAACGTGCCTGATAGGCAAAATTGCGTTCCAAAGTGTGCATATTTAGGACAAATTAGCGCTAAAATGCTGGTGAATTTTCAACATTTTTTTTAAAAAAAAAATTGGTAAACTGGTGTGGAAACGTGGAGAACTCAATTTAAGATTGGAATAATGAGAAACCTAGAGAAACTGAAATCGATCGTTGTTTGTTGTTGTTGTTTAGTCGTTTAGTTGTGTCTGACTCTTTGTGACCCCATGGACCAGCGTATGCCAGGCGCTCCTGTCTTCCACTGCCTCCCGCAGTTTGGTCAAACTCATGCTGGTAGCTTCAAGAACACTGTCCAACCATCTCGTCCTCTGTCACCCCCTTCTCCTTGTGCCCTCCATCTTTCCCAACATCAGGGTCTTTTCCAGGGAGTCTTCTGTTCTCATGAGGTGGCCAAAGTATTGGAGCCTCAGCTTCAGGAACCGTCCTTCCAGTGAGCACTCAGGGCTGATTTCCTTCAGAATGGATAGGTTTGATCTTCTTGCAGTCCATGGGACTCTCAAGAGTCTCTTCCAGCACCATAATTCAAAAGCATCCATTCTTCGGCGATCAGCCTTCTTTATGGTCCAGCTCTCACTTCCATACATCACTACTGGGAAAACCATAGCTTTAACTATACGGACCTTTGTCGGCAAGGTGATGTCTCTGCTTTTTAAGAGGCAAGCTTAAGCAGTATGTGGACCGAGAACTCCCAGAAGTGCAAGCTGGATTTCGAAGGGGCAGAGGAACCAGAGACCAAATTGCAAACATGCGCTGGATTATGGAGAAAGCTAGAGAGTTCCAGAAAGACATCTGCTTCTGCTTCATTGACTATGCAAAAGCCTTTGACTGTGTCGACCACAGCAAACTATGGCAAGTTCTTAAAGAAATGGGAGTGCCTGATCACCTCATCTGTCTCCTGAGAAATCTCTATGTGGGACAAGAAGCTACAGTTAGAACTGGATATGGAACAACTGATTGGTTCAAAATTGGGAAAGGAGTACGGCAAGGCTGCATATTGTCTCCCTGCTTATTTATTTTATATGCAGAATTCATCATGCGAAAGGCTGGGTTGTTACCCACCCCTAATGCAAGTTACCACTGAACAAGGCATCGGCTTAGAGCATTAAGTCCAGAGTCTAAAATAATTGAATTGTACCACTGGATCCATGGAGACCTGAGGGAGGAGAACTGGGATCCCTTTTTGGAATATGCTGCATCATGTTGCTTCTTGCCTAAGGCTGCCATCCTATTGCCTAGATACCCAGCATGCCTCACCCTGTGAACGGATGGCACGATTATTGCCCTGCAAGTCCTGACAGACACACAGGGACTCAAGGTTCACAAACAAGCAAGGTAGAGGAGATACGGCAATTTCTGGCCTGTACGACTTTAGACGGAAGGATGGAGGTGGGAATTTCATGACTAACTGCTCCTTCACCCTAAAAAACCCCCCAACAACTAATAATAATAATAATAATAATAATAATAATAATAAATTTTATTTATATCCCGCCCTCCCCAGCCGAAGCTGGGCTCAGGGTGGCTAACAACAATCAAAATAATCCAACGATTCTAAAAACATTTCATTATAAAAATTAATTAAAATCAAATTTATGGCAACCAATAAGCAAAATTCTGTTTTTTGATTGCCAGAGGAGGGGGGTCAGGCTGCGCCCTGACCAAAGGCCTGGTGGAACAGCTCTATCTTGCAGGCCCTGCGGAAAGATGTCGAGTCCCGCAGGGCCCTAGTCTCTTGTGACAGAGCGTTCCACCAGATTGGAGCCGCGGCCGAAAAGGCCCTGGCTCTAGTTGAGGCCAGCCTAACCTCTCTGTGGCTAAAAATTACATGCCAGGAAGAAGGTCCTAGACTAACTTCTCCCCTAATGTGCTAGATTTCGATGTGTGTGCATGTCATGGGGGCAGTGTGGTGTGTGGTACAGACCCTCCAAGTGCCCGATTTTCCAGGGTCCATCCCAGATTTATGAAAGCCACCCTGGCTTCTGATTTGATCCAGGAATGTCCCTCTTCCACCTGCCAGAACTGCTGCTCTCAGTACAGGAAGGAGGAGGAGCTGGGACATGTCCCAAGTGGTGGCGGCTGCGACTGTTGCTAAGAGGGAGCAGCACCCTGTTGCCTCTGTGGCCATCACTTGGGCAGCTGCTGGAGAGCGGGCATGAAGGAGAAGAGGCTGCCGCCACCAAGCCAAGCCCCACATGACTGGCGAGGCTCACAGGAGGGGAGAGCGCTCTCGGCTTCAGCTCCCGCTTGAGGGTTCCCTACTGGCAAGGGAACCTACAGCTTCCCTGCTGTGAGAACATGGTGCTGGATTAGGTGGGCCATTGACCTGATCCGGCAGGCAGGCTCTTCTTACGTTCTTATCTGCCATCCAGGCATGCGAAAGGCAGGGTCAGAGTTCAAGGGCAGGTTTCCAGCCAGGCAAAAACCCTCAAGGAGGGTGCAAAGCTGGCTTGCTGAGGGGTGTGGCCTAGTGGGAAGGGGTGTGGCTGGTGAGGGGCGTGGCCTGAAGAGAGGAGGAGTGGCTGGTGAGGAGTGTGGCCTGGAGAGAGGAGTGTGGCTAATGAGGGGTGTGGCCTGGAGAGATGGGTGTGGCCTGGAGAGAGGGGGAGTGGCTAGTGAGGGTGTGGCCTGGAGAGAGGGATGTGGCTGATGAGGGGTGTGGCCTGGAGAGATGAGTGTGGCCTGGAGAGAGGGGGAGTGGCTGATGAAGGTGTGGCCTGGAGAGAGGGGGAGTGGCTGGTGAAGGGTCTGACCAGGGGAGAATCCCAAGGACTGGAGAGAGAGAGAGAGAGAGAGAGAGAGAGATCTCAATGACTGCATTTTGGCCCCCAAGGTCTGAAGTTTCCCATCCCTGCTGTAAAGCCTGATGTGATTTGATTACGTGAAAGAAAAACATATAATTTTATTTATTTTTATCTATTAATTTTCTATACTGCCCTTCATCTGAAGAGCACAAGGCAGTTTACAATATAAAATATGTAACAAACCAAAACAATACCCCCCCTCCCCAGACAGTATTTTTTATTTGTTAAATCGGGCTCTGCATATTTACATTTCCACCGCTGTCTTTCAAGAGCTGCTTGGCAGCTTGTAATAGGCAGCAAAGAGGTCCTTTCTACCCAGGTGCAATGGCTCCTCATCCTTGACAAGGTGACACGAGCCGGCTTGGGGCCATTAATATAAATTTCCCTATTGACACAGCTGTAAACTCAAAAATGACAATGGCAGGCGCCCTGCTAATTCCTGCAAGCCCTGGGAAGGAAGCAAGCCTAGCAGTAGCCGATGTTTCTGAAGCCTGGCTTTTGTTCCCAAATGTGAATGGGGTGTTACAAAGCCATGGAATGTGCCTCCAGACTATAGCTGACATTCAGAAGCAGTTGCTTGGGACCCCCAAGCCCCAAGAGTGCCCTGTAAAGGTAAAGGTAAAGGACCCCTGGATGGTTAAGTCCAGTCAAATATGACTATGGGGTTGCGGCGCTCATCTCACTTTCAGGCTGAGGGAGCCAGCGTTTGTCCACAGACAATTTTCCGAGTCGTGTGGCCAGCAGGACTAAACCGCTTCTGGCACAACGGGACACCGTGATGGAAACCAGAGTGCACGGAAACACCGTTTACCTTCCCGTCACAGTGGTACCTATTTATCTACTTGCACTGCTGTGCTTTCGAACTGCTAGGGTGGCAGAAGCTGGGACAGAGCAACGGGAGCTCACCCCGTCATGGGGATTCGAACTGCCGGCCTTCCGATCAGCAAGCCCAAGAGGCTCAGTGTTTTAGACCACAGTGCCACCCATGCCCCCGTGCCTTGTAGCATAGGAGCACAGACGACCATTGGTCCATACAGCTCAGTATGGTCCATGCAGTGGCTGCCCAGGGGACATTCCTAGCCCCAGATCATAGAATTGTAGAGTTGGAAGGGACCCTGAGGATCATCTAGTCCTGTCAGCATTGCCCTTGAGCCAGTGTCACCAACTGGACTCATGCACTTCAACCCCGACTGGGCTAGGCGAGCTGGGTAGCACTTCCAGAGACCACCAGGTCAAAGTGCTGTGGACTCACAGCTTAAAGTTGTGAGCACCGGATTCACTTCCACAATACAGTCGTCACACAGCAGAGTATAGCAGAGTCTGGCAGTGTATACATGACTCGGAGAGCAGCTCTGTAGAATATCTTCTTTTATTCTATAACTACAACTATGATACAAAACTATATACAGAGCTAAATAGGTCTAAGCATAAATGAATGCTACACTGAGTGTCTGCAGCTGCTCTTAGCAGCAACCTTATCTCTACACACGATCTCTAACACTCAGTCTCTCTCTCTCCGACACACTGACTGACTGACTGATTTGGTGCTGGAGCTGAATAAGTAGAAAGCAAAACACTGCTCCTCCTCTCTGGGGAATCAGCAGACTCGTCAGGAGATTCTTGGATATGGGAGGGGTGAAATCTCCCCTGGAATGCAAGAATATGCAGCTGCCCCATACAAGGGATTGAACCTGCAACCTTGCAGTTATCAGACCATGCTCTAACCAGCTGACCTATCTAGGCAGATTATGTAGTTCATTTGCTTTGCATGCAGGAGGTCCCAGGCTTAATCCCTGCTGGTATCTCCAGGCAGGGCTGGAAAAGATTCCCAGCCAGTCTAGGCAATACTGAGCAAGGTGGACCAATGGCTTGACTCAGTAGAAGGCAGCTTCCTATGCTTCTGTGTTGGGGGAAACCCGTCTAACACATGCAAGCTGTCTTCATGCACTGGCACCCGGTCGGTGCATGGTTCCAGCTCATGAAGACAGCCGGCATGCACTTGGCAAGCTCCTCTGATTTTGTCCTTACCTGTCTCACTCCATCACCTGAGGCGAAACACGAAGGTGCCACCCTGCATGTGTGCTGCCCCAGGTCCAAGTCTTGCTTACTGGGGTCGTGTGACTGTCGCTTCTGGGTTCCAGCAAGATCTCGCAAGCTTTCGTGGGGGATCTCACAAGACTTTGCTGGAATCCAGAAGCTGCTGCAGGCGCTTCTCTTCGCATCTCTGGTGGCAGCAATGTGTGAGTATGTCTGCATCCTTGGATTCTGCTGCCTGAAGCACCTGCCTCATGGATGGGCCGGCCCTAACTTACCTGAACAGGTAGTGTCTGGTTTGTGATGCCAGATCCTATAGAGAAGGTGGCAGCAGTAAGTCAGGAGCTGCAGGACCACAGATGGTTGCAGGTGAGCAACTCACTCCAGCAAAGGTTGAGAGAAGACCAGGTATTTTTAAGCCCCCATACTCTTTTCCCCAGGCTCTGCTCCTTTGTGAATGACCTTAGCGTTCTTAAAGAGCCAAACCTCTGGTACCCCTCGTCTCCACCTCCATTGTTCTGCCTGGACACTGAGGTCCAGCTCCGAGAGCCTTCTGGAGGTTCCCTCGCTTTAAGAAGCCAAGTTACAAGGAACCAGGCACAGGGCCTTCTCGGTAGTGGCACCCACCCTGTGGAACGCCCTCCCACCAGATGTCAAAGAGAAAAACAACTACCAAACTTTGAGAAGACATCTGAAGGCAGCCCTGTTTAGGGAAACTTTTAATGTTTAATAGGTTATTGTATTTCAGTGTTCTGTTGGAAGCCGCCCAGAGTGGCTGAGGAAACCCAGCCAGATGGGCGGGGTATAAATAATAAATTATTTTTATTATTATTACTTTGGTACCTCAGGTTAAGTACTTAATTCGTTCTGGAGGTCTGTTCTTAACCTGAAGCACCACTTTAGCTAATGGGGCCTCCTGCTGCTACCACGCCACTGCTGTGTGATTTCTGTTCCCACCCTGAAGCAAAGTTCTTAATCTGAGGTACTATTTCTGGGTTAGTGGAGTCTGTAACCTGAAGCGCATGTAACCCGAGGTACCACTGTATTATTCTCACCTGCTGTGCTCCCTGGGCTGCTGGGCAAGTGAAGTCTCCTTAAAAAAAACACAACTAATCAGAAATATGCTTTAAACCACATAGAAAAAAAACCTATCCTTCATGTAAATATGGGGCTAGTGATCCCCACCCCTTTCCAGAACATGATCCCATTTACAGAATAAAGACCTTGTTTTCAGCAATATTACATCATAGTAGCGGCGGGGGAGGTACCATTTAGAAACACTCTTCCAACCATTCCTGAGTTTCCTTCTCTAAAAGCCCTGATTAAGGCACCTGCCAGTTCCTGCACTTTGCATCTTATTACCCCGGTGTTGTAACTGGGTTCTAAAAATAAACGAAAATGTATATCCAGCAGACCATCTAACCACCGGAGGATTCGAGCCGTTTAGGAGATGTGATAATTTCTCTCAACTACTTTTCGCAATTAAAGGGCAAATTCTCTTCCCCATCTAAAAGGCTAACTTTGTAATGGATGCTGCAGCCTGCTGTATCTGTTCTGCAGCTTCCCTCAGTGTCGTCGAAAAGGAAAGTGAGCAGGAGAGAATTGCGCAGGATATTCCATAGGAAGTAATCAGAACAAGGAAAAGGTGATGAGATAAAGGTGTTTCCTTTCTAGCACCTTGAACTAGTGCTGACAAGGGGGAAAAGCACCTCTCATTTGGCAATTTTATCTGCGGCCGCTGCAAATGGGTTTTTCGTTGTTCGCCAATTCTGGGATTATTGCTCTAATTCTGAATGGGCTTTGTTTCATCTCTCTCTCTCTCTCTCTCTCTCTCTCTCTCTCTCCCTCCCTCCCTCCCTCCCTCCCTCCCTCTCCCTTTCTCTCCTTCCCATTCACAACACTTTAAAAAGCATATATTTAATGAAACTAACAAAGACTAAAACTTTCGCTCAGAGCAACAGAACTTCATATACAAACCGAACAGCCAGCAATTCACCCAATTGCCAGAGTAAATGAACAGGTCTTTAACTGGTGTAAAACAAAGCAAAACAAAAACTCAGGTGAGTTAGTGTCAGTCTTATCCAAGTGGAGGGGGAACTCCACAATTGGGGTGCTTGTACAGAGAACGCCCTTTCTTTTGTCACTGCAGATTGAATTTCAAATCACTGTCCTACTGCCAAGAGGGCATGCCCTTCAGATTTTAAGGTCTACATAGGAGCAGGTGACACCAAACTGGGAGGGGTGGCTAACACCCCAGAGGACAGGATCACACTTCAAAATGACCTTGACAGATTAGAGAACTGGGCCAAAACAAACAAGATGAATTTTAACAGGGAGAAATGTAACGTATTGCACTTGGGCAAAAAAAAATGAGAGGCACAAATACAAGATGGGGGACACCTGGCTTGAGAGCAGTACATGTGAAAAGGATCTAGGAGTCTTGGTTGACCACAAACTTGACACGAGCCAACAGTGTGACACGGCAGCTAAAAAAGCCAATGCAATTCTGGGCTGCATCAATAGGAGTATAGCATCTAGATCAAGGGAAGTAATAGTGCCACTGTATTCTGCTCTGGTCAGACCTCACCTGGAGTACTGTGTCCAGTTCTGGGCACCACAGTTCAAGAAGGACACTGACAAACTGGAACGTGTCCAGAGGAGGGCAACCAAAATGGTCAAAGGCCTGGAAACGATGCCTTATGAGGAACGGCTAAGGGAGCTGGGCATGTTTAGCCTGGAGAAGAGGAGGTTAAGGGGTGATATGATAGCCATGTTCCAATATATAAAAGGATGTCACATAGAGGAGGGAGAAAGGTTGTTTTCTGCTGCTCCAGAGAAGCGGACACGGAGCAATGGTTCCAAACTACAAGAAAGAAGATTCCACCTAAACATTAGGAAGAACTTCCTAACAGTAAGAGCTGTTTGACAGTGGAATTTGCTGCCAAGGAGTGTGGTGGAGTCTCCTTCTTTGGACGTCTTTAAGCAGAGGCTTGACAACCATATGTCAGGAGTGCTCTGATGGTGTTTCCTGCTTGGCAGGGGGTTGGACTCGATGGCCCTTGTGGTCTCTTCCAACTCTATGATTCTATGATTCTATGATTCTAGGTGCTCAGCTAAATCTCTAGCTCCTGAGCTCAACAGGAATTTGCATGTCAATAAAGTGCAAGGCATTGCCCTCTGGCATATAGTGACTGGCGGCAACTCTCCAAGACTTCCCAAGCCCTATCAGGAGAAACTTGAATCTGGGATCTCCTGCATGTTCTGCCACTGGGTTATGGCAGCTCCCCAATGCAGTCCTTTTCACACGCATGAACTGTGTTCCTGGCAGGCTGTCCCACACAACAGCTGCATGGCATCATCTAGAGCAGCTGTGACTTCGCCACAGCTCCCCACAGAGTACATTGCGACCTTGAGGGTACCAGTGCACAGGATCCCAGCGACCAAGCTTTCCCAGCCCAGGAAGCGTCCTAGCTGGGGCACCAGCCCAAGTTGACAAAAGGTCTCCTCTCCACAGAGGTCCTTTGCACTGGGTGTCATCAGCATCCTGTTGACGCTTCGTGGCGCAATCCCATTTGCTACGAAATCCCCCAGCTGCCTGGGATTTCCCATGTGGCTCTTGCCAGAAAGTATTTTTCTCACTGCACGGCTCTTTTGCTGCTGCATTTCAACTCCCAAGGACAAGCACTTGTGGGATTTTCTGTCTCAGGTGCCAAAATAACTCGAATGACCCCGAGTACGGTGCACTTTGCCTCAGATACCTTCCGTGTGTGTCACTTGCTGTTCTGTTTTAGGCAGAAAAAAATCTCTCATGTACAGACTAGTCAGCTATGCAACGCATAGTAAGTTTTCATTTCTCACTGCAAGATTTGGAGTACATTTCTTGCATTTATCTTGCTTTTTTTTTTTTTCAAAAAATAAGAATCGTATCCAGGCTCCCCTCTCTGCCTCTGCCGTCTGTGTGCAAGAGAATTGATCCCCATTGTTTTCTGCTTCGTCAAATAGCTTCGGGAAGGAGGCGGGGAGATCTCAAGCACACGTGCAGAGGGGCAGCAGCTGCTGAAAAATGACAGCGGTGAGATGATGATTTGTTAAAGCCCGGCCCGGTGACAACACAATGAGGCTGTTACAATAAGCAATGATCATTTATACTCCGCACTTGGAGAGCTTTTGCTTCCAAACGCCGAAACTTGGCAGCAGCGTTGGGCTCCTGGCTGCAGGTGTGCTCCGGCATCGGAAACGGCTCAGGTTTAAAGTGCCTCAAATGAAATTCTCTATCCGTCTTCTGGGATCGGTTAGAGCTGTGCTTAGCCCACACAAGCTAAGAGGTTGCCGGTAGAGTGGCACATGTGTAGAGTGGTACAGTTGGTGCGTTTCTTATCAGTGCAATGTTCTGCCTTCCTGCCGTCACCTCCATCGATTTCCAGGCATATTTGGGGAAGGAATGAGAGCACGAACCCTTCTAATTGGCAGATCCATCAGCTCAAACGATGGTTGATTTGACTGTGCCAAAAGGAGACACTTGTTCATTACTGAAATGTTCATTTGCACATGGAAGGCTGACACGACAATAAGGCATCAAAGAGGCATTCGGTTACACAGGGCTGCAGCCTTAGAGTAAGATTCATGTTGCATCAGGCCAGTGTCCTGGGAGCATAACGTTGGGAGGGCCAGGGGGCCGTAGCTCTGGATGTATGATTTTGAGGGGGCGCAAGCTAGTTGCCCCCTTGCAGGGATCCCTACACTGTTTGCCACTGGAAATTTTGCTGCTGTGCCCAATCCTCTCACTGAATGGCAGCGTGGTGGTGTTGGTGGGGAGATGCACCCACCATGGTCCGTGTCGGCTGGCCAGACTCCCCCCTGCGAGGGCAGTCAGGCAGTCAGCGTTGCACAGCACAACATGGCCTCCATGAACCCTCAGTGACTGTTAGGAGTCCAGGTTCCCGGCTTGATAACACAATAAGCGTACGTAATTAAAAAGGAGGATTTATTGCCAAAAAACCCAAACCCAGACAATTATCTCATGGACGGCTCTAGCAAGCCTCTGGCCCCCATCACTCAGTTGACCCTTCTGAGGAGTTCTTCCTGTGTCGACAGAAGAGATTGAACCTTCAACCTTTACGTTTCTTGTTTTGCTTCCTGTCCAGCAGCCTTCCTATACGCCTACGCCTCAGACTTATTTGGTTAGCTGCAGCCCCTTCCTGTTCCGAAAAGCTTTCTCTGTGGCTTTCCGCGCCTGTTTGGGCTTCCCGGGAGCTTTGGCTGTGTTCCAGCCTGCTCTCCGTTCCTCCCTTATCAGCCGGCCGTTCAAGGTCAGGGGGAGTTGATGCAGGCAGCTACGGGCTCTCCTGTGCCGACATGAAAGCCCAGCCTCCCTGTTCCTGACTGCATTCTGCAGTTGGCTGCAAGATTACACTGGGAGCTGGTGTGTTCATGACACTGCCCCATGCCTTTCCAGTGGTGGTGTCTGGCAAGGGTTGGGGCTGGCGCAGTGGGTTTTGTTGACCCTCTGTGCCCAGCGCCTGTTCCTGCCTGGTACACATGTACGCCCTGGGCACCAACGAAGGACACAGTGCTGCTGCAGTGGCCATCTCGTCCAGCATCCTGGTCTCACAGCTGCCAAGCAGATGCCCATGGGAGGCCCAGGACCTTGGCATGACAGCATTCTCTCCACCTGTGGTTTTTAGCAACTGGTAGTAGTAACAACAACAACAACAACAACAACAACAACAATTTATTTATGCCCCTCCCATCTGGCTGGGTCTCCCCAGTCACTCTGGACAGCTTCCAACAGACCACTAAAATACAATAACCTATTAAACATTAAAAGCTTCCCTAAACAGGGCTGCCTTCAGATGTCTTCTAAAAGTTTGGTAGTTATTTTTCTCTTTGACATCTAGTGGGAGGGCATTCCACAGGGTGGGCGGCACCACTGAGAAGGCCCTCTGCCTGGTTCCCTGTAACTTGGCTTCTCATAGCGAGGGAACCACCAGAAGGCCCTTGGCACTGGACCTCAGTGTCTGGGCAGAACGATAGAGGGGGAGACGCTCCTTTAGGTATGCTGGACTGAAGCCATTTAAGGCTTTAAAGGTCAGCACCAACACTTTGAATTGTGCTCGGAAACGTACTGGGAGCCAGTGTAGGTCTTTCAAGACCGGTGTTACATGGTCTCGGTGGCCACTCCTAGTCACCAGTATAGCTGCCGCATTCTGGATTAGTTGTAGTTTCCGGGTCACCTTCAGTGTTAGCCCCACATAGAGCACATTGCAGTAGTCCAAGCGAGAGATAACTAGAGCATGCACCACTCTGGCGGGACAGTCTGTGGGCAGGGGGGGTCCTCAGCCTGCACACCAGATGGAGCTGGTAGACAGCTGCCTTGGACACAGAATTGACCTGTGCCTCCATGGACAGCTATGAGTCCAGAATGACTCCCAGGCTGCGCACCTGGTCCTTCAGGGGCACAGTAACCCCATTCAGGACCAGGGAGTTCTCAGATGTACGCCGCTTCCAAGAGCAGAGGTTGAACATAGCCATCATGGCTGGCAGCCATTGCTAGCCTTCTCCTCCATGAATTTGTCTTTTACAGCAATCCAACTTGGCTGCCACTGTTCCCTCTTGTGGCAGCAAGTTCTATTTTTCAGTTGTGTCATGTGTGAAGAATCAACTTCCTGTCGTCTCTCCTGAATCTTCTAGCAACCAGCTTCATGGGATGTCACCAGTTCTAGTGTCATGAAAGAGGGACAAACACTTTTCTCTACGCACTGTTTCCATGCCATGCATAATATGTTAAAACTTCCATCATGTTACCTCCTTGTCTAAACTAAGATGCAGCCCGTATAGTTAAAGCTATGGTTTTCCCAGTAGTGATGTATGGAAGTGAGAGCTGGAGCATAAAGAAGGCTGATCGCCGAAGAACGGATGCTTTTAAATTATGGTGCTGGAGGAGACTCTTGAGAGTCCCATGGACTGCAAGAAGATCAAACCTCTCCTATTCTGAAGGAAATCAGCCCTGAGTGCTCACTGGAAGGACAGATCCTGCAGCTGAGGCTCCAATACTTTGGCCACCTCATGAGAAGAGAAGACTCCCTGGAAGAGACCTTGATGTTGGGAAAGATGGAGGGCACAAGGAGAAGGGGACGACAGAGGACGAGATGGTGGGACATTGTTCTCAAAGCTACCAGCATGAGTTTGACCAAACTGCGGGAGGCAGTGGAAGACAGGAGTGCCTTGCATGCTCTGGTCCATGTGGTCACGAAGAGTCGGAGACGACTAAACGACTAAACAACAAGATGCAGCAACATTTTTTCGTAGAGGAATCATTCCATCCCCTTGATCATTTCAGTTTCCCTTCCCTGAACCTTTCCCAACTTTCTTTTTAGGTAAGGCGACCAGAACGATGCTTACTATACCACTTGTGGTCACACTATAGACTACATTATTTTGCAATATTTTGCCATTTTGAACTTTGTCCCAACGTTAGTGTAGTTCTGAAATGGTTTTGTCATAAGGGCTGAAGAGAAGCCGTTAAAACTGCTGTTTCCACGTAATAATTGATGGTGGTCTTTCTCTGTTTCTCTTTGAACATTATCTCCCTGTTCTTTCAACGCTGTCCAAAAAAAAAGAAAAAAGAAAAAAAAGGCACCTCCAGAGAGCTTTTTGGTAATGGCAAACATACAATGGATTGAAATGTGGGTGATTAACCAATTTAAGAACTTTAATTAACCAATTAACCAGCATTTAATTGATGAATAGCCCTACACTTCACACACGGAGTAGTACTAAAGCAAGCATAATTTATACCTGCAGCGAGAGGCTGCTTTCAGTCATGTTCAGATCATGTGCAGTAAGGGAGATCTCTGTGTGTTGACTGCCATGAGAAATGCCAGGCTGACAGACAGCTAACAGCCTTTTCAGCCGCATCTGCCGACCAGGAAGTGCTTCTCCTTTAATCTCAGGGATGTGTGTGGGCTAGAAGTGCTTATTCATCGGTGTGATGAGAGCACTCTTCTTGATGATTATGTGGAAAAAAGCTCCATTCTGGCACTGAAAGCAGATTCTGGGACCCAGCGCTGCTTCATTCTGCCTCGGTGCCGGGGTGAGTACACAGTGTTTCATCACTGTTTGCCATCATGAACAGGCAAACTGTGATGGAGAAACGGGCATGTCTAAGCACAGAGAGGACATGAGCCAGGAGTGCAGCCAGTCACGGGTCCCTGGGACTTGTCCATAGGACACACGTACGCAAGTGTTCGGAGCCCCTTCGTGTTTCTTCTTTCTTCTATGGCAAACACAAGGAAGCTTCTTCATCCTAAGTCAGGCCTCATTATTGTCCATGCCACCGGGATGGGGAACTTGTGGTCCTCCAGGACTCTGTTTGGCCCTCTGAAATCAGAATTCAAAGTATTGGTGCTGACCTTTAAAGCCGTAAATGGCCTTGGCCCAGTAGACCTGAAGGAGCATCTCCACCCCCATCTTTCAGCTCAGACACTGAAGTCCAGCTCTGAGGGCCTTCTGGTGGTTCCCTCACTGCGAGAAGTGAGGTTACAGGAAACCAGGCAGAGGTCCTTCTCGGTGGTGGCGCCCACCCTGTGGAATGCCCACCCATCAGATGTCAAAGAAATAAACAGCTGACTTTTAGAAGACATCTAAAGGCAACCCTGTTTAGGGAAGTTTTTAATGTTTTATTGGGTTTTTAATATTCTGTTGGGAGCTGCCCAGAGTGGCTGGGGAAACGCAGCCAGATGGACAGGGTATGTATGTATGTATGTATGTATGTATGTATAAATGAATGAATGAATATATTATTATTATTATTATTATTATTATTATTATTATTATTATTATATCTTCCCAGACCACAAACCCCTCCCCAGGCCACACTCTTCACTGGTCCTGCTTGATAACCTTGAACTCTGATAACGCCTCTTGCTGGTCTGGGTGGGGGGCAGATATATAATACAGTGGTACCTCAGGTTACATACGCTTCAGGTTACAGACTCCGCTAACCCAGAAATAGTACCTTGGTTTAAGAACAGAAATCGTGCTCTGGAGGCGCGGTGGCAGCAGGAGGCCCCATTAACTAAAGTGGTGCTTCAGGTTAAGAACAGTTTCAAGTTAGGAACTGATCTCTGGAACGAATTAAGTACTTAACCCGAGGTACCACTGTAATAGAATAGCAGAGTTGGAAGGGACCCCCAAGGTCATTTACTGTGGTCCAACCCGCTACAATGCAGGAATCACAGCTAATGCATCCATGACTGATGGCCACCCAACCTCTGCTTAAAAGCCTCCAAGGAAGGAGAGTCCACCACCTCCCAAGGGAGACTGTTCCACTGTTGAACAACTCTTACTATCAGAGAGTTTTCCTGATATTCAGTTGGAATCTTCTTTCTTGGAGCTTGAAGCCATTGGTTCGAGTCCTGCCCTCCAGAGCAGGAGAAAACAAGCATGATCCATCTTCCATGTGACAGCCCTTCAGATATTTGTAGGTGGCTATCATATCTCCTCTCAGTCTCCTCTTTTCCAGCCTAAACATACCGAATTCCTCAACCATTCCTCATAAGGCTTGGGTTCCAGATCCTTGATCAAGTTGCTTGCCCTCCTCTGTACATGTTCCAGATTGTCAACATCCTTCCTAGAAGCCAGTCTGCTGTAGGAAAGTAAATTTCACTTGTGTTGCATGTGGCTCCTGGAAAATTTCCCCAAAGGGAACATGGGCCTCAGGCTGATAAATCATTGAATAGTAGAATGGTGATGTTGGAGGGATCATGAAGATCATTCTAGTCCAACCCCCTGTAATGCAGGAATCTAAAAGTTCCTTATTCCTAGTCTACACTGTTCAGCACCTGCTGTCATAGAATCATAGAATCATAGAGTTGGAAGAGACCACAAGGGCCATCGAGTCCAACCCCCTGCCAAGCAGGAAACACCTGGGTTTCTGGCAGAGATTTCACCCAGCCCTGCCTGTAGGTGCCTGGGGTTGATCCTGAGATGCGCCGGCGAGCTCAAGGAAATGTATAACATTGGCAAATTTGTTGCAGAAGTCAGGAACAAGCTGGGAATAAAGATCTACACTGGGAACAAGGGTGGGAGAAAACCAGCAGTGCATCTTATTTGCCAAGAGGCTGCTGTAATAATAATAATAATAATAATAATAATAATAATAATAATAATAATTAATAATAATTTATACCTGCCCTCCCCAGCCAAGACTGGGCTCAGGGCGGCTAACACCTAATATAAAAACAATTGAATGAAATACAGCTTAAAAAACAAGATTAAAATACAACATTAAAACATTAAAATGCAGCCTCATTTCAGTGGAAACTCAATCAAAAACTATTGGGGGGATAAAAACGTCAAGTCTTCACCAAGGCTAACTATCCAGACTGGTCCTACTTGGGCCAGGAAAAGCCCGGGAAGTCCCCAAATAGGAGTTCCAACACAGAAGGAGAAAGGAAAAAAGAAAGAAAGAGGGGGAGGGAATCAACTTGATTCCAAGCCAAAGGCCAGGCAGAACAACTCTGTCTTACAGGCCCTGTGGAAAAAAATCAGATCCTGCAGGGCCCTGGTCTTGTGAGACAGAGCGTTCCACCAGGCCAGAGCCAGTGTAGAGAAGGCCCTGGCTCTGGTTGAGGCTAATCTGACTTCCTTAGGGCCCGGGACCTCTAGGGTGTTGCTGTTTATGGTCCTTAAGGTCTTACTTGGGGCATATCGGGAGAGGTGGTCCCGTAGGTACAAGGGTTTTAGGTTGTAGAGGTGGCATTGGGGAAGCTGCCAAGATCCAGCCTCCAAGGGCTGCCCCACAGCTGCCTCTGCCACCATGGTGGTAGTAGCAGCAGTGGGTGATACATTCCCTGGAGGCAGGATCTGCTGGCCGTGTAGATGCTACTGCCCGAGGCAGCCTCACATTGCCTCATTGGTGGGAAACCAGAAGAGGGAGAGTTCTCTTGTCCTCGAATCCTGCCAGCAGTCTTCTCTCAGGTATCTGGTTGGCCAATGATGGACCAGGTGGGCCACTGGCCTGATCCAGCAGGTTCTTCTTATGTTCTCAGGATAAGCAGGATTCTATATTTGATGGCCTTTGGTCTGATCCACCAAGGATGCTCCGATGTTCTTATGCGTTCATGGAGAAAGCTTAGTAGAGGATGTGGTTTGTGCTGCCCTAGTTGCAGAAATGGGACGCAGGTGGCGCTGTGGGTTAAAGCCTCAGCGCCTAGGACTTGCCGATCGAAAGGTCGGCGGTTCGAATCCCTGCGGCGGGGTGCGCTCCCGCTGCTCGGTCCCAGCGCCTGCCAACCTAGCAGTTCGAAAGCACCTCCGGGTGCAAGTAGATAAATAGGGACCGCTTACCAGCGGGAAGGTAAACGGCGTTTCCGTGTGCAGCTCTGGCTCGCCAGATGCAGCTTTGTCACGCTGGCCACATGACCCGGAAGTGTCTCCGGACAGCGCTGGCCCCCGGCCTCTTAAGTGAGATGGGCGCACAACCCCAGAGTCTGTCAAGACTGGCCCCTACGGGCAGGGGTACCTTTACCTTTACCTAGTTGCAGAAATATCAGGGGGTGAAATCCTCTTCCCGGTTTGCATTAGGATATTTCCCTGGTCTGTCTTTCAGGCTCTTGAAATATTTGTCAATGGGAGGCACAGTGTAGCTTGCACATGAGGTTCCTTTATTAGTCTTGATTGCAGCAAAAGTTGAGAGCCCTGTTTGCTAAAACAAATGTTGTTGATTGCAATGCAGATTTAGCAAGGCAATTTGAGGCTGTTTCGTTACTGCATTGTGATCGTTTTACAGCATTTGCTGGCATGCTTTCAGTTACTTCTTTGGTTAAACAATGACCTGGCTCACACATAGCACCGAGCTGTAGTTTAGCACTGCAGGAAGGAGCAGCAGCAAGCTTTGGGGCTCACACATTCCCTTCCCACTGCTGTCTCCCCCTCTGGCCTGGTTGAAAAGAGTAGATTGGAAACATCTGCTTCCCATTTTAAAGAATTGGGTATTTCTTGGTATGCCTGAATCTGGGAGCTCTGGTTAGTTTGAAATAATGGTTTGTCAAAACAAGCTGGGGTTATAAATTGCAGATGGTTTTAGACTGGGCAATAAGTTTGTTTGGGGGGGGGGGGACTGCATAACCTGCTTTTGCAAATATTCCATGTTCAGCAGTCAGCATCAGAATATAAATGCAGTATTACTACTATTACTACTGGGGACGCGGGTGGTGCTGTGGTCTAAACCACTGGGCCTTGGGCTTGCTGATCAGAAGGTCGGCAGTTCGAATCCCCACGATGGAGTGAGCTCCCGTTGTTTGGTCCCAGCTCCTGCCAACCTAGCAGTTCGAAAGCACGTCAAAGTGCAAGTAGATAAATAGGTACCACTCCGGTGGGAAGGTAAACGGTGTTTCCATGCGCTGCTCTGGTTTGCCAGAAGCGGCTTGGTCATGCTGACCACATGACCCAGAAGCTGTACGCCGGCTCCCTCAGCCAATAAACCGAGATGAGCACTGTGACGCCGCAGTTGTCCGCGACTGGACTTAATGGTCAGGGGTCCCTTTACCTTTACTATTACTACTACTATTATTGCCCACACAGCAACCTTGCCACCAACATTTCACTTTGGAAATGAATACCAGCCATTCAGTTATATGGGAAAGTGAAGGCAGACCCAACGGAGGACAGGAGGAACCCGCATGCTTTGTGGGACCCCAGCATATTAAACCTTGTGCTATCTGCATAGCTCTTCCCTCTCATCTGCATAGACATGCCCCTCCTTTGAAATGACCTGCCATGGCTTCTGTTTGCAGACCCTCCAAGTGCTCCTATTTTCCAGGGACAGTCCCAGATTTACAGAAGCCACCCTAGTTTGATCCCAGAATATCCTGCTTTTCCTTAGGACGTCCCTGTTTTCATCAGAGAAATGTTGGAGGGTATGATAGGATGTCTCTATTTTCATTGGAGAAACCCCCAAACCATCTGAAAGCAGCCATGTATAGGGAATTTTAAAAAATGTTTAATGCTTTATTATGTTTTTATATATGTCGGAAGCTGCCCAGAGTGGCTGGGACAACCCAGTCAGATGGGCAGGGTATAAATAGTAAAACAACAACAACAACAACAACAACAACAACAACAACAGACTAGGACGTCCCTATTTTCATCGGAGAAATGTTGGAGGGTATGAATTTGCAGAAGGGCTGTAACCCAGTGCTAAGGTAAAGGTAAAGGACCCTTGAATGGTTAAGTCCAGTCAAAAGTGACTATGGGGTTGTGATGCTCATCTCACTTTCAGGCCGAGGGAGCCGGCGTTTGTCCACAGACAGCTTTCCATGTCATGGGGCCAGCAGGACTAAACTCTTCTGGTGCAACAGGACACCGTGATGGAAACCAGAACACACAGAAATGCTGTTTACCTTCCCGCCACAGCGGTACCTATTTATCTACTTGCACTGGCGTGCTTTCGAACTGCTAGGTTGGCAGGAGCTGGGACAGAGCAACGGGAGCTCACCCTGTCACAGGGATTCGTACCGCCAACCTTCTGATTGGAAAGCCCAAGCGGCTCAGTGGTTTAGACCACAGTGCCACCCACATGCCTAGCCCAGTGCTAGAACCATAGAAAGTCCCAGAAATCAATCCCTAGTATCAGGACATGGATTCATTCATTGCTGTTGTTCTCCTTCCTCCCAGAGATACACACAGCCACAATCCTGTCTGCGCACTCTCAGACCAGAGGGCAAGAAGTTGCTTCCGATTAGACTGCGGACAGCACAGCGGCATATCTGGAGATGCCTGCTAGGCCGCTCACCTCCAGTAAGAAGGATTTCGGGACGTTGGGGGTGGGTGGGTGGTCTTTTTGTCTTCTTTGCATTGTCAGCCGGAGACAATAAAGAAGCATTTCCGTTCCTCACACACAAGAGCACCAATTATAATCTAATTCAATTCAGATTAACGGCGCTTTGATGGCATTTCCATTACATAAAAAATAAATTTATTAGCCCAGTATAACGCAACTTGACTATCATGCTAATGCTAATAAGGAGGCTGTTTAACTTCCTTAATGCCACATTTTAACCACAGTTAGAAGCGAGGGCTTCAAAATTGGGTAAATATTGGGTATATATTACATAGGGAACCTGGGCGCTTTGTAAATCATATCAGGTTTGAAGGCGCTTTATTAATTTGTTAGTGGTATGTGCATCCTTCCCTTCTAACAAGGGGCATTATGCGCCTTCTATATGGGTCTCTGGTTTTCATCTCTACTCCTGTACTTTCAGTTCATACCTAGGCAAGTTTAGGTAACCCAAAGTGAAGTCAATGGGGTTTGTTCCTGGGTAAGTTCCTGCAGGGAGTTGCAGCCTCCATCTGTTCCCGTTTTCATGGCCAAGCTATGCACATGTACAACCGACATGTGGAGAAACTCCCCTGCACATTTTCACCCTACCGTGCAAGGTATATTTGCAAAAGCTCTTTCACATGTTAGGCTGAACATGACTACAGTGGGGGGTGAAGTGCCAGAGGGCATGATCCTGTGTTCACGTCTATGTGGCGTTTGCAAAAGCTCTTTGCATATCTTCACCAAGGGTATGGTTTATTTATTACCAGCAGTTTCATTGCTCGGGAATACAGTGGTACCTCGTGTTACAGATGCTTCAGGTTATATACGCTTCAGGTTACAGACTCCGCTAACCCAGAAATAGTACCTCGGGTTAAGAACTTTGCTTCAGGATGAGAACAGAAATCGTGCGGCGGCAGTGGGAGGCCCCATTAGCTAAAGTGGTGCTTCAGGTTAAGAACATTTTCAGGTTAAGAACGGACTTCCAGAATGAATTAAGTTCTTAACCCGAGGTACAACTGTAATAAGAAGCGCGGGGGGGGGGGAACTGTTAAGTTGTGGGTGAACATATCAGACGACACAGCGATTCTTCAAACAGCTCTTGTTTATTCACAGGCCAGAACAGAACTGAAGGGTTCAGCCAGCCTGCTTATATAGAGCTCCACTAGAACGCAACAGTAACCATTTTCTGTAACTAGCCAATCACTGAACGTCACTTTCGATCCCTTATTTGCATATGTGGACCTGAACTATCTACAGTATCCCCCTGCTGGCCCAGGGTGAGAACTTCAGTACATAACAGGAACCCAACACAACATTGGGATCAGTGGCTTAAAACAGTGCCATTTTGAAAGTTTCCGTCCGCCATCTTGATTCAAAATGGCATCCAGTTGTATCCAAGCATGGAGAAAACTCCTGCTCCTTGGGCTTCCTGTTTGCTGTGTGCCAGGGGATGGAAGCCTCTCCCAACACCGCGGAGAGAGACAGACGGAGGTAATCAGAAAATGATGGGGGAATTGCATTTTGGGCATTCCTCTTCAGTTGGCAAAGGAACTGGGTGCATGGAGCACTCTGGCTACAGCAACCCCCCGATCCCATTTCTGGAAGCACGGGTTATCTTGCTAATTGGGTTTTTTAACTGGAGTAAACTACAGGCACGTGCTAGACAAGATGAGATATGAAACTGTGAAAATGAACCCAGCTACAAGGATTTAACAGGTTTGGACTGAGAGGGGATTTCGTTTGGTGAAGGAGACGATACGGGGAAGGGAGCCGATGGTTTGCTTATATTAAATTTTTTCTCTACATTTATGATACGGTAACCCTCCCCGGAAGGCAAGTTTTTTTAAAAAAAAATCTGTACAAGTGAGGAAGGAAGAAATTGGAATACAAATATGGAATTCAACAAAATTGGAACTGCGTTTGTGAGAGAAAGGTATGTTAGGTTCCTGTGAAGCATGTTAGGCTCAGAGATAGGGAGTGGCTCAAACTCCCATAAGCTTCATGGAGTTGAGGATTCGAACCCATTACCCTCACCAGTCCATGTTCACACTTCTACACACAAAGCCTCTCAAGGTAGAACACATGATTTGCATGTGCAAGATCGCAGGTTAAATCCCAGGCATCTCCAGGTAGGGGATACCAGAAATTGTGGGGAGCTGCTGCCAGCCAGTGTAGACAATACTGTGCTAGATGGGCTAATACTAATACTAATACTAATACTAATACTAATACTAATACTAATACTAATACTAATTTATTATTTGTACCCCATCCATCTGGCTGGGTTTCCCCAGCCACTCTGGGCGGCTTCCACAGAGACCAAACTACACTAAAATGTCACACATTAAAAACTTCCCTGAACAGGGCTGCCTTAAGATGTCTTCTGAATGTCAGGTAGTTGTTTATCGCTTTGACATCTGATGGTAGGGCGTTCCACAGGGCGGGTGCCACTACCGAGAAGGCCCTCTGCCTGGTTCCCTGTAGCTTTGCTTCTCACAATGAGGGAACCGCCAGAAGGCCCTCGGTGCTGGACCTCAGCGTCCGGGCTGAACGATGGGGGTGGAGACGCGCCTTCAGGTATACTGGGAACCTTCAGGTATACTGGGCCGAGGCCATTTGACTCAGTATAAAGCATATTCCTGTGTTCTGTTGTCTAAGCTCAGAGCAGGGATCCATTGTACCGCCGTAGCTTAATGTTTGATTGAGTGGTTATATGTAACATGTGTGCAGTCTTTTCCTTTTTAAATCTTTACTGAATTGGAAAAAAAGAGACTAGAGAGGAAATTGAAACAAACATATACATAAGCATCAAATGTTTTGCCTGTTTGATTATTTTAGCTAGCTGTTTGTCCTATCTATCGCTTTGCAATTGATGAATTGAATTATCTCCAACATCAATCATCCCACAGTTTGATGAATGGGTTTTGCATTCCAGAACTGCAGAGACAGAGAACCTGGGGCCCTCCAGATTGAAGACTCCAACTCCCATCAGCCATCGCCAGCTTGGCCAATGTTCAGGGGTGGTGGGTGTGGTAGTCTAGCAACCTATACAGGACCACAGGGTCCCATCTCTGCCACAAGGACTGATATCAATATTCCAAAGAGATCTTTTCAAATTCTGTTATGCTATCATTTGCATTAAGACCCTGGGCCATCTATTTCATTTCCAGCCCTCTATTAATGGCAGTTGTTGTTTCTTCCCATTTTGGAACTAATAATAAACAGGCTGCAATTAGCATATTTCCTACCATTTTGTCACTCTTGATCAGCATTAACATATGCACAGTCTTAATAAGGGTTTGCAATCAGCACTAGTGACAGAAACAGCATTTTCCCTTTAAGTGGTTCCTGCTGGAAAACAAATTCACCAAGCTTGTCTCATCATCTTCCCCATCCCATTTTAAAAAGTGTGGTGTGTTCTTCTTGATGGAAATTTCCCTCCAAAGGAGGATCCTTCTGTAGGAAAAAGGAGCGATCCTGTACGAGACAAAACCTTGGTGCTTTGCTCCGGAATCATGCAAACAATTGCAAGCAGCGGCAGTGTACAAAATCCTGATTATTCAATTTTTATATCTACGAAAGCGCCATTTTTAAATTACATTCCACTCCGACAGGAAGAGAAGACCCCTGCTGTATTTATGAATTACAGATGATTCAAGCTAATTTCTCTTGGAAACCGTTATTTCATGTGAGCAAAAATGTGCCATTTGATTCCCGAGACTTCATTTCGGAACGCATGGTTTAACACCCCCCCCCCCATCCTCGCTCCCAACCTGCAATCAAATATGAGGTAACATGAGCAGGAGAAAAAAACACAGTGAAGCAGAGCTGCTCAAATGATTAAAGCAAGCGATCTGTCCTGTTCGTGGAGTTACAAATGGAGATAGGCAGCTAATTCCCTTTCCCTAGCAGCTGTTTCTCACTCTTTCACGATAAGAACTAGGAACTTGATCCGTGTTTTGCACAGCCACGTTTTGAAACTTACCCACTGAATTCTGTTTGTTGGGGAACAATGAACAGGAAGTGGCTCTTGCCTCCCTGACCTGCTTGTAGGTTTCTCAGAGGCATCTGGCTGGCTACTGTGAAAAATTGGGTGGTGGTCCAGATCAAGGGTCTTCAGTTGGTTGGGAACCAGTACAGTGGTGCCTCGCAAGATGAAAAGAATCCGTTCCGCGAGTCTCTTCGTCTAGCGGTTTTTTCGTCTTGCGAAGCAAGCCCATTGACGGCTTAGCGGATTAGCGCTATTAGCAGTTTAGCGGCTTTTAGCAGCTTAGCGGCTTAGCGGATAAGCGGCTTAGTGGCTTAGAAAAAGGGGGGGAGGAAAAAAACCCCGCAGGAACTCGCAAGAAGCAAGCCCATAGGAAATTCGTTTTGCGAAGCACCTCCAAAACGGAAAACTCTTTCGTCTAGCGAGTTTTCCGTCTTGCGAGGCATTCGTCTTGCGGGGCACCACTGTACCAGGTGTGATCTAAGGTGGGTCACAACAACAGCACTTGTTGTTGTTTAGTCGTTTAGTTGTGTCCGACTCTTCGTGACCCCCTGGACCAGAGCACGCCAGGCACTCCTGTCTTCCACTGCCTCCCACAGTTTGGTCAAACTAATGCTGGTAGCTTCGAGAACACTGTCCCACCATCTCGTCCTCGGTCGTCCCCTTCTCCTTGCGCCCTCCATCCTTCCTAACATCAGGGTCTTTTCCAGGGAGTCTTCTCATGAGGTGGCCAAAGTCTTGGAGCCTCAGCTTCAGGATCTGTCCTTCCAGTGAGCACTCAGGGCTGATTTCCTTCAGAATGGATCGGTTTGATCTTCTTGCAGTCCATGGGACTCTCAAGAGTCTCCTCCAGCACCAAAATTCAAAAGCATCAATTCTTCGGCGATCAGCCTTCTTTATGGTCCAGCCCTCACTTCCATACATCACTAATGGGAAAACCATGGCTTTTACTATACGGATCTTTGTTGGCAAACAACAGCACTACCATCATACAAATAGATGACATTTTTTTTTTTGAAAATGACTCTCCAAATGCATGTTGCCATTAAAACCAGATCCCTAGCTGAAGACTGCTAGTCTAGATCAGGAGTGAGCAGAAGCAGGATCTGGGTTGATCGGTAGATCTCAGGATGATCTACAGTGCATTGTACAGGATTTCAGACTCTCGAATGTTCACCCACAATTTCAGACAGCAGCAAAAGTCCATGAAGTACCGCTGTCAACGTTTCCCTTTTCTAAAGGGAAATTCCCTTATTCCATATAGGATTCCTCGCAAGAAAAGGGAAAACTTGACAGCTATGAGTACCACTCCCATCTTATGGGGATGGCGTTGGAAAGAACTTGCATGCTGCAGTTGCAGAGTCTGGCCTTCATGCCATTACCCTCAAAGAACTATAATTCCCAGAGTGGTTTAATGATCAATCCATCTTAGAATCATAGAATTGTAGAGTTGGAGGGAAGACGGAGGAATCTCAACTAAAGCATCCATGATAGATGGCCATCCAACCTCTGCTTTCAAAACTCCAAGGGAGGAGAGTCCATCACCTCCCAAGGGAGTCCGTTCCATTGTTGAGTTCTTCCTCCATCCTTAACAAACTACAGCTCCCAGAATCCTTGGGGGGGGGAGCCGTGGCTGTTTGAAGTTGTATAAGACTGTTTTGAATGTTTAGTGTAGATGGGGGTCTTAGAGAGGACAATGTTACCAAGGAAATAAGATTGTGAAGACCTCACACAGCAAAGAAAGGAAAATCTGGCTTTCAGCTGGCTAAGATCAAATCTGCCTCTGTTTCTCACCATTTGGTCTGTGGCAGGGTTTGCAAAAAAGAAAAGAGTGTAACAGGGCATTTAAACTTCTGCCCTGTTCCATAGGAGTGGCATCATTATTTGTAGCCTTCAGGCCCTTTTGCTGTTTTACACATTCCTGCCCACACACCGCCAGAATATTCGAGGATGAATTATGAGAAGTGGGCAGAAGGAATCAGAGTCCAAGGCAGGACCGCCATTGAGATAAATGTTGCCAATTTGCCTTTTTTAAAAAAATAAAAAAGGAGGGAGATGTTAGGAAAAATATTGGGGGGGGGTGTATGTGCTTTTGTGTGTGTATAAAGTGCTGCAAGGGAGGGAGAAAAGAATTTGAATATCTATTTCCCATGCTCCCTCCAATATTTACCAGATGAAAATTCATTTTATAATGAATTAGCAAAATGCCCCATTGTTGAGGCCAGTGAGAGGGATGGCAAAGGCAGGGATTGCGCATTGCAATTACTGTGGCTGCGCATGTGCAACCCATCACAGTTGCCTTGTCACTGAGGGCCATGCCAGACCCTATCAGGAGAGTGACAGGTGGGCAAGCCAACCTGTGCTCAGTGTTCTTGCCCATAGGAGAGATGCAACAGCCTGCGGCAAACTCTCTCAGTAAAGATGGGAGCGAGGTAACTCGACTGAGTTTAGGGTATTATAGAACTTAGACATTCACTGTCAGTAACACTTGAGAGGTCTGAGATTCTCAGTATGTGGTAGCATTTGAAGATATCCAGCAGCAAGGACTCCTATTTATGTGAAAGGATTAAGATTTTTTTTTGGGGGGGGGGGGGGAAATATACGATGAATTAAAAAAGATGATGGGGATAACTTTTACTAAAAAACCGGAGGCATTTCTATTAAGTATTTTAGATAAAGAGATCCCAAAAAATCTAAGAGAGGTATTCTTGTATGCAGCCGCAGCGGCTCGTATGCTTGTGGCCAAGGGATGGAAAGATCACAAAGCTCCAAAAATAACAGATTGGCAAATCAAATTACAGGAATTGGTGGAGACAGCTCAACTGACTAGTAAACTCAGAGGAAACTCAAAGCAAAAATTTGAGGGGAAATGGGATGGTTATAGAAGATATGTTCAAAAATACAATAATAGTTTTGACTCCGTGCTAGCATTCGAGTGATAAAGGAACTAAAAGGAGGTGGACAACAATTAAGGATTTATTATGTTTTCAGAATGTATTGGAAAAATTATATAGAAAGGTTTATTGTTTTGTGTACATTCAAATGTAAGATAAAATATATGCAAAAGGACTTGACAGGAAGTCAAAGTTGAAGAAAAGATTTTGGAAGATAAAAGGGAAAAAAATATTTACTTTAATTATTATAATTTTGTGTGTGGGTATGGGTGTGTGGGTGTCTGCACATATGTGTGTTTTTGTATGCAATGTTTGGGAGGAAATAAGATGGTAAATAACAAAAAAAAAAACACTAAAAATTGATGTATGTAATTTTTATTTCTTAATTATATTTAGTGGTAGTATGGCTGTATTGTTTTTTGTAACATAAAATCATTCAATAATATATTTTTAAAGGACTCCTATTCATGCGAAAAGAATAATTGATGTGGTCGTCACCACCACCATAGAACCCCCCCCCAAAAAAAAAAACCCAATTCTGATTCACTGCTAATACAGTCATATCTCGGGTTACAGATGCTTTGGGCTGTGCGATTTCGGGCTGCGCACGAAGTACTGGAATGGCTTACTTCTGGGTTTCGGCGCTTGTGCATGTGCAGAAGCACTAAATCGTGACCCATGTGTGCGCAGACTCGGCACTGCGGGTGGCCGACGCTGCGGATTGCAAACGTGCTTCCCGCACGGATCACATTCGCAACCCGAGCATCCACTGTAATACTATTGACTGTATTACTAATTATTGATTGCCCATGATAATGGTAGTGATGTCGTCTGTTATGAGGAGGTGAGAGTAATTAGCATCCTGATAGCCTGGGTTGTATCCAATGTTACTTATACTCAGAGTAAACCCACTGAAAGTGAGGGAGGTTATTAGTTTGTTTGTCTTTTATTGCATATGTTGTATTGCCATTTTGTATTTTTTTTCTGTTGTGAGCCACCCTTGGATCTTCAGATGAAGGGTCATATACAGATTAACAACAACACTAACAATAAACTGTGACCACTTACTCTCTCAAAGTCACGATGAGACAGATTGCAAACAAAACTGGAAGGCTTTTTTGATAAGGAGCAAGGCTTTGGGTCAAAATCAATTTACCGAAGAAATTAAGAACTTTAGTTAAAATGCCCATATTAAACCAATTCCTCCTAGGATGGCTATTTGCTCTACTAAGCCTGTAAAACACTTCCAGAACTTTCTAGAATATTTTCCTCTCCCACAGGGAAATAATATGGAATGCCCTGCCTAGCAAACCCCTAACCACACAGCTAATATCCAGCTCCTGTTTCCTATCTGATCCCTATCTCAGCCATATCCAGTCTCTAACCAAGCCATATTTAGGCCCCCATTCATGTGTACCCATACCCCTCAACTGTCCCTTTATAAGTGAGACATCCTGGAATCCCAGAAACCAATCCCAGATGCTTCTGTTTGCATCCCGGAATGTCCCATATTTTGGTCTGGCACTCTGGAGTCCTTGCACCAGAGAGACAGACCCAAAAGTGTTCACTCTGACACTCATCTGCAGGGTCATGACAGAGCTCTGGTACACCCTGTTGACAAGTGCCCAAGTGCCCAACAGAAAGATGGTGCGACCCTGCTAAGAGCACCAAAGCGCCAGACGGGAAAGCATGCCCTTTCTGACATCCCGATTTTGGGGAACAAAAATGTTGGAGGGTATGTAAGCCTCAATGACACCAGCCAAGCTCCAACCTAGGTTCTGCTTCGGTTCTGCAACGGGAGCTCACCCCATCGCGGGGATTCAAACCGCCGACCTGATCGGCAAGTCCTAGGCTCTGTGGTTTAACCCACAGCACCACCCATGTCCTTCTTGAATATAAAGGTAAAGGTAAAGGTACCCCTGCCCGTACGGGCCAGTCTTGACAGACTCTGGGGTTGTGCGCCCATCTCACTTAAGAGGCCAGGGGCCAGCGCTGTCCGGAGACACTTCCGGGTCACGTGGCCAGCGTGACATCGCTGCTCTGGCGAGCCAGAGCTGCACACGGAAACGCCGTTTACCTTCCCGCTGGTAAGCGGTCCCTATTTATCTACTTGCACCCGGAGGTGCTTTCGAACTGCTAGGTTGGCAGGCGCTGGGACCGAGCAGCGGGAGCGCACCCCGCCGCAGGGATTCGAACCGCCGACCTTTCGATCGGCAAGTCCTAGGCGCTGAGGCTTTAACCCACAGCGCCACCTGCGTCCCCGACTTGCTAAAGGCCTACTGAGTTTGATGAGTTAGAAGGAAAGTGGGGTGGGGGGTGGGGGTGGTGGGAGCGTTGCCAAAAGAGAGGACAAAAAGGAAGGAACAGATTTGCATAAAATTCACATGTGCTAATTTATATGTACGGATGCAAATTTAGAAATAATGACTATGATTTAAAGAAGAAATACAATCACCGTCAAAATATCCAGGAAGACTGTGGCCAGGTGTGTCTGTTCATTGTCAACAGGCAACTTGCAGACCTCCTGCAGACCACACTCCTTAGGGATCCTTATCTTAAAATGGTCTCCTTCATTATGGACTTCCAGGAGGAAATTAAACACGTCCTTGTTTACTCTGCCATTTGATGGCTGGAAGGTTCCTGGCCACCCTGAAATCTGTGGTTGAGAGAATGCTTTTAACTGAACTAGGGGTATTACTGATGTGTATGGAGCCTTGAAACAATAATAATAATAATAATAATAATAATAATAATAATAATAATAATAATTATAATTCACCTAGGTTCTATACCTCATGGAGAACTCCTTTTGTTAGAAGAGAGGACTGTTTGACTAGGTAAAAAGGTAAAGGTAAAGACCCCCTGGATTGTTAAGTCCAGTCAAAGCTGACTATGGGGTTGTGGTGTTCATCTCACTTTTAGGCTGAGGGTGTTGGCGTTTGTCCACAGACGGACACCGTGATGAAAACCAGAGCGCACGGAAACGTTTCCCTTCCCACTACAGCGGTACCTATTTATCTACTTGCACTGGCATGCTTTCAAACTGCTAGGCTGGCAGGAGCTGGGACAGAGCAATGGGAGCTCACCCCGTCACGGGGATTCAAACCACTGACCTTCTGATCGGCAAGCCCAAGATCAGGCAGATATTTTGGGACTACAACTCCCATCATCCCTGAGCACTGGTCCTGTTAGCTAGGGATTGTAGTCCCAAAACATCTGGAGGGCCGAGTTTGCCTATGCTTGCCCAAGAGGCTCAGTGGTTTAGACCACAGCGCCTGCGTTTGACTAGGCTTGCCAGGTCAGGAGTATTCCAGAGGATTCAGGGTCCAAACCTGAGACCTAGGCGTGACCCCTGGTGATGTTATGGAGGCAGACTCTGGAAGTGGAGGTTAATTGAGAGAGGAGGCAAGAGGTCACATGCTTAAATATATTTTTAAAAATGTTTCCAAGTACAATTTTTCTCAAAATACACCCTGCAAAACCTTTTTCTTTTGGATGCCTCAGAACATTGAGGTACTGTGAAAGCCAATGGATTACTAAGACTGCAATCCTAATCATGTCTACTCGGAAGTAAGTCCTCAGTAAATCCAATGCGACTTACTCCAAGGGCAGTGGCACTGGGACCGTAGGCTAAGTTCAAATCTGCAGGTGAGTCCAGGAGATGTAGCTCAAGGCCATTTGTATCAGAATTCACAAAGATTGAATTCTTCAAGCATTCCTACTGAGGGATCCATTGCCTAGCTCTCATTCCTTGGGGACAAAGCATCTGATGTGTCTTCTTCCATGCAAAGCAAAAGGGGAAAAATCTATTTCTCTATTCCTCACACTCAGCTTCCTAATAAACTCTCTTCTTCCTGGGACAGCAAAGTGGTTTAGTAAGAGGACCTAGACACATCTGCACATCTGAAGCATGATTGTAGGCGATTATAGACATAGAATCATAGAATCATAGAATCATAGAATCATAGAGTTGGAAGAGACCACAAGGGCCATCGAGTCCAACCCCCTGCCAAGCAGGAAACACCATCAGAGCACTCCTGACATATGGTTGTCAAGCCTCTGCTTAAAGACCTCCAAAGAAGGAGACTCCACCACACTCCTTGGCAGCAAATTCCACTGTCAAACAGCTCTTACTGTCAGGAAGTTCTTCCTAATGTTTAGGTGGAATCTTCTTTCTTGTAGTTTGGAACCATTGCTCCGTGTCCGCTTCTCTGGAGCAGCAGAAAACAACCTTTCTCCCTCCTCTATGTGACATCCTTTTATATATTGGAACATGGCTATCATATCACCCCTTAACCTCCTCTTCTCCAGGCTAAACATGCCCAGCTCCCTTAGCCGTTCCTCATAAGGCATCGTTTCCAGGCCTTTGACCATTTTGGTTGCCCTCCTCTGGACACGTTCCAGTTTGTCAGTGTCCTTCTTGAACTGTGGTGCCCAGAACTGGACACAGTACTCCAGGTGAGGTCTGACCAGAGCAGAATACAGTGGCACTATTACTTCCCTTGATCTAGATGCTATACTCCTATTGATGCAGCCCAGAATTGCATTGGCTTTTTTAGCTGCCGCGTCACACTGTTGGCTCATGTCAAGTTTGTGGTCAACCAAGACTCCTAGATCCTTTTCACATGTACTGCTCTCAAGCCAGGTGTCCCCCATCTTGTATTTGTGCCTCTCATTTTTTTTGCCCAAGTGCAATACTTTACATTTCTCCCTGTTAAAATTCATCTTTTTTGTTTTGGCCCAAACGATCTGTCAAGGTCGTTTTGAAGTGTGATCCTGTCCTCTGGGGTGTTAGCCACCCCTCCCAGTTTGGTGTCATCTGCAAATTTGATCAGGATGCCCTTGAGTCCATCATCCAAGTAGTTGATAAAGATGTTGAATAAGACCGGGCCCAAGACAGAACCCTGTGGCACCCCACTAGTCACTTTTCTCCAGGATGAAGAGGAACATGTCTTGCTGTTTTTCCTCCTGCTGTTATATGGATATGCATTGTTTATAAGAGTTGAAGTAGTTTGTTGAATCCCAGCAAATATACACAGAGCAGTAGCCAATGCTAGTTATAATCAGAGTAGACCCATAGGCCAGATTCAGCTACACTGTTCCACTAGCAGAGGACTCTTGCTAGCACAAAGGGGCCTCTCCTCCTCTCTTTGCCCCACATTGACCCCAAATCCATCCTGGGGGGCCAGGAGATACCCAAGACCAGCAAACAAGGTGAGGTGAGGGGCGACAGCAAAATCTGCTTGCCCTGACAGAATGACGATCTCCTTACTGCTACTTTGAATCCTGTTCATTGTAATCAATGGGTCTACTTATGACCTTATTCTCTTTGAACGCCATTCTAGACTGAGAGCTGGACTAAAAAGAAGGCTGATCGCCGAAGAATTGATGCTTTAGAATTATGGTGCTGGAGGAGACTCTTGAGAGTCCCATGGACTGCAAGAAGATCAAACCGATCCATTCTGAAGGAAATCAGCCCTGAGTGCTCACTGGAAGGACAGATCATGAAGCTGAGACTCCAAGACTTTGGCCACCTCATGAGAAGAGAAGACTCCCTGGAAAAGACCCTGCTGTTGGGAAAGATGGAGGGCACAAGGAGAAGGGGACGACAGAGGACGAGATGGTTGGACAGTGTTCTCGAAGCTACCAGCATGAGTTTGACCAAACTGCAGGAGGCAGTGGAAGACAGGAGTGCCTGGCGTGCTCTGGTCCATGGGGTCACGAAGAGTCGGAAATGACTAAACAACAACAACAACAACAACAACATAAGCGGCATACGGTAAAACGGCTTAAAATAAAGCCTACTGTAAAAACACGGTACGGAAACGACAACAAAAAAATGCAAAAGCAAACTTAGTTGGACATCATCTGCGGAATATTGTCTGATGTGATTATCAACCTGATCATCGCCTGCAGGCACTTCTGTGTAGGAAATACATCACAGCTGAAGCTGTCCTGATTAAGGACCATTGAAACAGAGGCTGAAGGCAGAGTAAGTGCGGGATAAACGAAGATCCTTCATAAATGGGACATTGTTCAGAAGGGAGCTGGCTGGGAGAGTGAGAGCTCTTTTGCTAGCAGGCGCTGATGGAAGCAAGGCAACTTCTATTTATAGCCCCTTCCGAGTCAGTTTTTCCCCGCACACCAGCCACTGAATTGCATCTGTTACTCACTAGCTTATCCTGAGTCAAGTGATTGCCAGAATATCGTTCCCTTGCCTAGTTGGAGCAGGAAGACTTTAAAACTGGGCCCTGGAGGAAGAGATGGATGCAAGGAAAGGGCAGTTAAAGTTCGGGAGAAGGGTCATCTGTTCTAATCTGTCTGCCTGTCATATATCCCCGTCCGTCTACACTAGGGATTAGGCAAGATTTCGATTCACTCCGCAATTTGGAATGAACCTACCAAGCCTTCACACAATGAATCATGCCCAGGCATACAGATCTCTTCTCTCTGAATGAATTTTTCCAAGCTGCGGATACATGAGACGTCACACTACCACCTGCCTGCCATCTTTCTAACAACTGGGCTAGAGGCTAGAACGACCAATCAGCTTGCTCCTCCCAGTGTTAACCCTTGCAGACCTCAGCAGAGAGGAGAACAGCGACAAAAATGAGTTAGCTCAGCCTGTCATTTTGTTCTGGCTCCCCCTGCTGTTGGTCTCCTGTCCTTCCATCCTACCAGCCTAAAGGGCACTAGCCATCACTGTTGCACCACCCCTTTGTAAGACAGAGCTATTCCACCTTGCTTTCAATTTGAACTTAGCCTGATCTTTTATTCCCCTTCCTTCCCTCCCCTCCCCTTTTTATGAAGATTACCCACTCTGGGATCCTACAGCTGATTCTCCCCTGGTCTCCTCGACTGAACCAGGAAGGGTGGGGTATAAATAAAATTATTATTATTATTATTATTATTATTATTATTAGTGCGCATTTGTTCTTAAATGAGGTGGTCTGAGAGATTTCTGGCTCATTTTCTTTCTGCCTTTCTGGTTGGAACGCCAAGAAAACATGGCAAGGCCACGTTTGCTGAGCCGTTTTGAGTGAAAAGCTGCTGGAAGCTGCAGTACACTGTGATTTCTCACCATTTCCAAGGCACTTGTATGGAGCAAAAGATGGCTGCTGCCTCCATGTACCTATGGGGCAGCCAACGGAGGCTGTTCGTATTGGGACAGGGAGGGCAGAAAGCAGGGAGGTGAAGAAGTCAGAGCCAACGATAGGCAGAATCAACTAGTTCTGGTTTGGTCCCCATTCTTCTCCTTGCCGAATTCTACCATTTTTATTTATTTATTTATTAAATTTATATATTTCATCGCAAGATCTCAGGGTGGTTCACAGAACAAAATACAAGGTAAAAGCACAAGTAAATGGTTAAAGTGAAAACAACAAAGCAATAAGGGCATGTGCCTGATTATTGTCTTCCAAAGCAACTACTCTATTCCGAAATGGAAAGCGTAATGCTGGTGGTCAACAGAAGAGGTCTAAAGACTCTCTCAAGGCAAATCTAAAAAATTGTAGTACAGTAGTACCTCGGGTTACATACGCTTCAGATTACATACGCTTCAGGTTACAGACTCCGCTAACCCAGAAATAGTACCTCAGGTTAAGAACTTTGCTTCAGGATGAGAACAGAAATCGTGCTCTGGCGGTGTGGCAGCAGCAGGAGGCCCCATTAGCTAAAGTGGTGCTTCAGGTTAAGAACAGTTTCAGGTTAAGTACGGACCTCAAGAACGAATTAAGTACTTAACCCGAGGTACCACTGTATAAACACTGACAACTGGGAAACACTGGCCTGCGAGCGCTCCAGTTGGAGAACAGCCTTTACCAAAAGTGTCATGGACACTGAAGACGCTCAAACTCAGGATGAAAGGGAGAAACATGCTAAGAGGAAGGCATGTTGGGCAAACTGACATCGTGATCAACTCGTGCCCAGAAAGCTATGTCCCCACTGTGGAAGGATGTGTTTTCAAAGTGACCAACCAGATACAATGGTACCTTGGGTTACATACGCTTCAGGTTACAGACTCCGCTAACCCAGAAATAGTACCTCAGGTTAAGAACTTTGCTTCAGGATGAGAACAGAAATTGTGCTCCATGACAAATCAATACAGTGGTATCTTGGGTTAAGTAACCTGAGGTACCACTGTATGGCTAAAATGACCCACAACCCCCTCCTTCACACACATACGAACAAACCGCACCGCAATCAGCCGAATGTCACCAACCATGCTTTGGGCTCCCCAATCTCTCTCACAGCCCACAAAAACTAGGTTTAGTGTGTATGCTCGGTTTTCTATTCTATTCTTTTGGATAGAAAAGAAGTATGTAAAGCTTTTGGCTCAATCTAAATCTTCGAAGAACAACAATGGCAGGGCAAAAAAAAAAAAAAGAGTGAGAAAAATGGGAGAGGAGCAGAAAGACTGGTTACCTTGAGGCAAACAAATCTCAAGAAACAATACTGTTGCACTATTGTGTTTGCATTGTTTTTCTATCACATTATAAGCCGGATTCCAGCTGGATGAGAGACAATCAGTTTAATGAACCAGGGATCTTGTTAAAAGCTCTTGTCTGGCATGATCTGCGTAACGATTCATTCTTCATGCAATGAAAACGCCTTGTCAGAAGATGCTCAGGGGCATGTTACATGCAGATCTGTGCACAACGAAACCCCACTACTGGTTTCCGTCAACATGTTGCGAGGGATGGAGGAGCAATTCGATTCAGCTCACACTGAAAGGTGAAGCTACCTCATCTGCATTTTCTGAAGCACCGTTAGAGGCAAAACACAGCCTTCCTAAAAATAAATTCTCACTTTAAGGCAAAAAAGTATAAAAGCCCAGCAACAGGTGCAAGAATGTTTATAATAAGGCTTGCATAAAAAGGCACAGATTCGTGAAAATAGCATTAAAACGAAATATATTCGGCAGAATATGCTTTGAGAAAAATGTAAACATTGGGCAGAATTGCATGCAGGATTTTGTGCGTGTGTGTGTGAGAGAGAGAGAGCGCAGAAATTTGCACTAAAATGGTGATGAAATTTCAGGAGGACTTTTCTTGAAAATGCAAATTGTTGCGGAAATGCGGAGAGCTGAATTTAAGGCTGGGAAAATGAGAAACCGAGGGATTGCTTAGAGAAACCGATACGGACCGATTCTCCTGTCCCTCATTTTTACTGCGATGTTCCTTCTCGCTGCGGATCCAGTCTCCATCTGGCTGGGTGGGAAGCTTCTCTGCTACCAACAGCTGCCACAAAAGGAGCATTGTACTGACTGAGAAAAGTCATCAGGAAAGGTCTTCTGGGTGGGTAAGCCATTCAGAAATGCGCTGACGTCTCAGAATTGCTCCTCGCTGCCTGCTTTTCTCTCGAGGCAGCTGCCTCCCGCCCCACCCCTGCTCCCCGGACAGAGATTGATGGTCTCCCTAATGACGGTCAGCAATATCCTTTTCTCTCGGTCTTCTCCCTTGTTCGTTCCCCACAGCGTGGGGCCTGCTCTTTGAATTCAACACACCCAGCGCTCTTTCATGTTGAGCTCGATGTGTGGAGGGTTCCTACAGGCCAGGCCGCGAGGACAACAGCCATTGTGGAGGCACTGATACAACAGAAACCAAACTGCCTCTGGATCACGGAGCCTCATCTTCTCCCCATTTTCTGCCTCAAACTGAACGGCTTCTGCCAATGAATTTCGTCCAATTATGGCTGGCCGGCTTCGATGAAAATGAAAGGGATCTGTTTCGGTGGTGCCCTCGCTGACCTCCTGCCCAACGCCATTGTTAGGGGGCTGCCAACCATCCGCATCTGCAGAGCCTCGCATTCCTAGCGCAGGGGAAGAGGTGGCTCTGCAACAAATCTGTGCTAAATGGAATAATTTGATCAAGCCAAATGCGTAGTTTCGGTTTGACCCTGTTTGAAATAAAAGGACAGATGCGCGCTTATTTGCCTCCAGAGCAAATAAGCGGGAATACTTCGCTGCCTCCTTGCAATCAGCGTGGCCTGTATATATTCATTATTTCCTGCTGCACGGGGCAGTTAGCTGCCATAGAGCAAACACACACAAAGGCACCTCGGAACCCCAATTCCAACCTCCAGAAAGCAGATAAGAACTCGGCCCTGAGCCTTGACATGAGCAAATGTTTATTAGCTGTAAACGTGAAGCTGTAGCTCAGTGGAACAGTATTGCTTGGGGGGCAGAAGGCACCAGGTTAATTCCTGGTACTTCCCGGTAGCGTTATGGTCCCCACTCTGAAGCCTCTGGACAGCTGCCAGTCACTGTAGACAGTATACATATTTATTTTATTAATTTATTATTATTATTATTATTATTATTATTATTATTAAATACTAAAGCAGATTAGCATTCACACCAGCATTTCTAAGCATCTCAGTAGGCTTGTCTAAGCAATAATGTTTTTAAAGGTAAAGGGACCACTGACCATTAGGTCCAGTCGTGGCCGACTCTGGGGTTGTGGCGCTCATCTCACTTTATTGGCCGAGGGAGCTGGCGTACAGTTTCTGGGTCATGTGGCCAGCATGACAAAGCCGCTTCTGGCGAAACAGAGCAGTGCACGGAAACGCTGCTTACCTTCCCGCCGGAGTGGTACCTATTTATCTACTTGCACTTGATGTGTTTTTGAACTGCTAGGTTGGCAGGAGCTGGGACCGAGCAACGGGAGCTCACCCCATCGCGGGGATTCAAACCGCCGACCTTCTGATCAGCAAGTCCTAGGCTCTGTGGTTTAACCCACAGCGCCACCCGTGTCCCTAATAATGTTTTTAGCAGGCAGCAAAAAGAATAGAGTGAAAACTCCTGCTTGATATCAAAAGGCAGGGAGTTCCAAAGTGCAGTTTCTGCCGCACGAAACGGCCAAATACGTACAAATGTGGAACGGTTCTTACGGTGCAGAGCATGTCAAAATGCAGGCATTCCTTCTTTGTGCTTCACCTCAAATTTCTCTATACTAGCACCATCTTGAAGTAGAGCGTTTGCTGTGTGGCAGCCTGCCTTTACGTCTCTCAGTTGATCCCTTACAATTAACTCTTTACTGAATCAGTCAATCATGTTTCGGCGTTCTCCCCCCCCCCCCAGCCCCCAAACCCTTCCATTCTGGCATGTCGCACCTTGCCGAAAGCTATAAATCACGAGGATTGCAATTATTGTGCGTTACCTCGAACCACTGTAATTATACAATTAAGTTGTGACGGGAGGTCCTCAGCTTTTGGCTTCACAATGTGGTGTTTAATGTAGTGATTAAACTATCTCTGTACAAATGGGGCTAATTGGAAGAAAATGGGTTTTACTGAGGGGCGGCTCGAAAACAATGTCTGCGCCAGTTGAAAAAGGAATTTGCGTGAGGACAAGCTTCTCGTGACACAAAAGAACAGGGCGTTCCTGCTCCAGGGGAAGGAGAAAGAAGCTGAAAGGAGGAGGAAAGAAACAACAAGCAGACTCTGAGACTGCCTGGGATGAGGAGAGGTGTTCTAGAATGTTCCATCCTTGGCAAGTCGAAAAATCTAATCCATTTCAGCACCATCGTTTTTAATAATATTCTCATTGATGTCCATGAGGACCTCTGAGACGTCAATCGTTGTGAAGGACACAAGAGCTCTCTGATGGATAATGGATGGTCTGGACTGTTTAGGGACATTCTGAACTCTGCTCAGCTTTGAAGACCATAGGGCAGCCTTGGGGCAATGTGCCCCAGAGGGTGTTAGGATTTGCCTCCTGTGGCTTCCTGTGACTAGTCGACATTGATAGGTTGACAGTGGCAGGTGTGGAGGACTCCCAGGTCCTGAATGGGGTTAACTGTGCCCCTGAAGGACCAGGTGCGCAGCCTGGGAGTCATTTTGGACTCACAGTTGTCTATGGAAGAGAAGAGAAGAGAGAAGAGTTTTGGATTTGATATCCCGCCTTTCACTCCCCTTCAGGAGTCTCAAAGCGGCTGACATTCTCCTTTCCCTTCCTCCCCCACAACAAACACTCTGTGAGGTGAATGGGGCTGAGAGACTTCAAAGAAGTGTCACTGGCCCAAGGTCACCCAGCAGCTGCATGTGGAGGAGCGGAGACGCGAACCCGGTTCCCCAGATTACGAGCCTACCACTCTTAACCACTATACCACACTGGCTTTCAGTGGAGACGCAGGTCAATTCTGTGTCCAGGGAAGATGTCTATCAGCTTGATCTGGTATGCAGGCTGAGACCCTACCTGCCTGTGGACTGTCTTGACAGAGTGGTGCATGCTCTAGTTATCTCCAGCTTGGACTACTGCAAGGCGCTCTATGTGGGGCTACCTTTGAAGGTGACCTGGAAACTACAACTAATCCAGAATGCAGCAGCCAGACTGATGACTGGGAGTGGCCACCGAGACCACATAACACCAGTCCTGAAAGACCTACATTGGCTCCCAGTATGTTTCCAAGCACAATTCAAAGTCTTGGTGCTGACCTTTAAAGCCCTAAGTGGCCTCGGCCCAGTAGACCTGCAGGAGCATCTCCACCACTATCGTCCTAAACCAGGCTTCCTCAAACTTGGCCCTCCAGATGTTTTGAGACTACAATTCCCATCATCCCTGACCACTGACCCTGCTAGCTAGGGATCATGGGAGTTGTAGGCCAAAAACATCTGGAGGGCCGAGTTTGAGGAAGCCTGTCCTAAATGGCCCTAGCCCAGTATACCGGAAGGAGCGTCTCCACCCCCATAGTTCAGCCTGGACACTGAGGTCCAGTTCTGAGGGCCTTCTGGTGGTTCCCTCACTGTGAGAAATGAGGTTACAGGGCACCAGGCAGAGGGCCTTCTTGGTGGTGGCCCCCTCCCTGTGGAACTCCCTTCCATCAGATGTCAAGGAAATAAACAACTATCTGACTAGAAGACATCTGAAGGCAGCCCTGTTTAGGGACTTTTTTATGTTTGATTGCTTTATTATTAATACTGTATTAATATTCTGTTGGGAGCCACCCAGAGTGGCTGGGGAAACCCAGCCAGATGGGCAGGGTATAAATTATAAATTATTATTATTATTATTATTATTATTATTATTATTATTATTATAAACCTCCACAAACTTGCCTAATCTGCTCTTGAAGCCATCTAAGTCGGGGGCCATCACTCCATTCCTTTTATCTGTCCCCCACCCTTTTCCACACAGTGGTGGCCTCTCTTTACGGCAGACCACCCTACACCGCAAGGAGGTAGATATTGAGCAGTGTGGTGCAGCTGAACTCTGGAAGATGCTGCACACTGAATCCATTGATTGATCCATCCATCTCACCATTTACCGGTAAAGGCTCTCTAGGCTTCTAGAAAGGGGGTACCTCCCAGCCCTGCCTTGAGATGCCAGGGATTGCGCCTGGGACCTTCTGCATGCAAAGCAGGTGTTCTACCACTGAGCTATGGCAAAGCATCATTTCGCTTAGAATTGCACAATCAGAATGGAAATCAGCACCCAGCTCAAGGGGAGTGGCCACAACAGTTATAGCTATATAGCTATTCTGGGGTCTGGGTCTGGCTGTGCTATGGGTCTTCATCTTAAGATATAATAAGAGGAGTGCTATGTTTTCCCTGCTGGGGTATACATGCTATATGTTCAGGCTGCAACTTGGGGCTCCTGATGCCCTTCTGATGTACTCCGCAAATCTCCGTGGTAATCCCTGTTAATGCTCCAGATATCGGAGGGATAGACCGCCTATCTCTCAATTTGATCCAGCTTTCAAGAGCATAATAATGTCAGTATTACATTGTTGATAATCATTTTCTTAAATGCTGGATTTTTAAAAAAGAAAAGAAAGAAGATTGGTTGTTGTGCAATAGGGAAGGAGGATAAACACACACACACACACACACACACACTGATTGCAGTGGATGAACTCAGTTTGGTGGCCCTGAAATTGCCTACGGATTGAAGAACATTTCCCAATCTGATTGTGCATTTCTCCAGATTTTGCGGTGCAGTTTCGGTGTGCAAAAAGTACACACAAACAAATGTGTATGTTACAGTTAAAATGTAATTAAAATTCCTATGTCATGGGGCAATGCCTTGAAAAGCATTAATTAATGTCTTTGGGGAAAAACCTGTATTAAAAAGCATCTAATGATGCATCTAATTTTAGTGCCATCTTTTCATAAATCTTTCAAACAATCTGTGTAAAATGTGATGGAACAGACCTATGATTGAGTGTCAGTTATGGATATGAAAGTCTGTCCATTTTGTTTTCATTCTGTTTCTTGCTTTTCCAATCTTAAGTTCAATTCACAACATTTCTGCATCACTTTGCAATTTATTTATTTTTTAAAAATTAAAGTCCCCATGAAAATTCACCAGCGCAAATTTCTCCTAATGCACATTTTATATGTGATTTTTCCTAATATACACATTTTCGCAAAGTAATTTCCCCATACAGAATGCATTTCTGCATATGATATTCAGTATGTGAATTTTTATATACAATACTGGGCTGGAGACCTGCATTACAAAATCCAGACAAGCATGGATTTCGAAATATAACTGTGATTCAGTTCATTTATTACAGAATCATGCAATCATAGAATTGCAGATTTGGAAGAGCCTCTGAGGCTCATCTATTCCAACCAATTTAGAAATCTGAACTAGATCATACCTGGCAGATAGCCACCCAACCTCTGCTTAAAACCCTCCAAGGAAGGAAAGTCCATCCCCTCTTATGGGAGTCTGTTCTACCCAGTATTGTGTTGAAAAGTGAAAATTCAGAAAGTTTGCCTTTCAATGTGAGCCAAATCAAATCTCTCTCCCATCACAATATACTTACCAAGCAAGATGAAATCATATTAAAGGTAAAGGTAAAGGTACCCCTGCCCATACGGGCCAGTCTTGACAGACTCTGGGGTTGTGCGCCCATCTCACTTAAGAGGCCAGGGGCCAGCGCTGTCCGGAGACACTTCCGGGTCACGTGGCCAGCGTGACATCGCTCCTCTGGCGAGCCAGAGCCGCACACGGAAACGCCGTTTACCTTCCCGCTGGTAAGCGGTCCCTATTTATCTACTTGCACCCGGAGGTGCTTTCGAACTGCTAGGTTGGCAGGCGCTGGGACCGAGCAGCGGGAGCGCACCCCGCTGCAGGGATTCGAACCGCCGACCTTTCGATCGGCAAGCCCTAGGCGCTGAGGCTTTAACCCACAGCGCCACCTGCGTCCCTGAAATCATATTAATTTTACCCAAATATTTTTTGTCATGTTACAGCTTTTTAGCACCCCTCATTTTTGGAATTTGAAAGTTGAAAAATTCAACAGGGCAGTGTTAGGAACCTTGCTTCTAAGTCACCCACACCAGCGCAAAGCCTGAATTCAGGAGCCATGCTTCAACAGAGAACACAACAGGTGTTGTTGTTTTTTACACCCATCAAAGAAGTTCAGAGTCCAACTCCTATATACTGTACCAGCCTTCATTTGTGCATGCAGATCTGTGGATCTGGGCTGATGAGTGTACAAGAATAATGTTAAACAACAACTGATGAACTCCTTTTACCAGTCCACAATAGAAAGTGTCCTTTCATATTGTATCACAGTGTGGTCTGCTGGCCTGACGTTCACGGACAGAAAGCCTCTACAGAGGGTAGTAAACACAGCACATGATATCATGGGCTGTCCCCTGAGCCCGCTAGATAACATCGCAAGGGATCGTTGCCTTAGGAGAGTGAGAAAAATTCTCAGGGATGACTCACACCCCGGCCATCACCTCTTTAATCTTCTACCCTTGGGCAGGAGATATTGAAGTATAATCAGCCGTACCAACAGGCTAAAAAATAGCTTCTATCCGTGGGCTGTGAGGCTGTTGAACGGAAAATAACATAGCGAAATTGACTTGCGAGGTGGTGTGTGATTCGATAAGAGATTGAATGTTTGGGCGGGGGGAGGGAGGCTCTTTTAATTTCGTTGTACACAGGTTGTACAGTGACAATAAAGGTATTATTATTATTATTATGTCGAATCCAATCTTTAATTTCTTATCTCATCACTGTGAAATGCACAAGGATATACAATACTGCTGTGAGACTGGAGACCTTGTTGATGACTTACATCCGTAATGAAGGATGAACAGCCTACTGGAGATCATCAGTTTAATTCTTCAACTGTTCCGTTTCTTTCATTCCTGCTGAGTAACCTTTAATCCTCCACTCCTGACATGCGTTTGGGTACCTCCTCCCCTTACCGTGTCTCCCCCAACCCCAGATCTGCCCTCCAAGCCCACCAAAAGCGACACCTTCTTGTTGAAGAACGACACAGAAAGAGAAGATGACATTGAGCGCGTGTGGTTGAATGCCAAGAGATAAAAACAATGTAAGAACGATGGAGATTCTCAGAGCTTATCAGCCAAATAGGACACCGGATTGGGGAAGAAAGGAAAGAAAAAGCAATCAATGTAAAGCTCTTATCAAACCGTCTCCCAGGAATAGATTGTTTTAAAAATAAAAATAAAAAAAATCTGTTATTGCTGAAGGGGGAAATATTATGAGATTATTTTAAAGCAGTTTTATTGGAGAGAGATTTGGCACATTACATTGAGTTCCAGCAATCATTGGGAGAATCTACCTCTGCATCTAGCTAATCTCCCGCTATCAATGGGACTTATTTGGGAGTAGTCATGGATATAGGACTGCACAGTGTGTTAATGAACTGCCTAGAGTGGGGGTGAATTTAAGGATCTACATTGGCTCCCAGTACATTTCTGGTGTTGGTGCTGACCTTGAAAGCCCTAAATGGCCTTGGTCCTGTATACCTGAAGGAGTGTCTCCACCCCCATCCCAGACACTGGGGTCCAGCTCCGAGGGCCTTCTGGCAGTTCCCTCACTGTGAGGTGCGAAACGACAGGAAAACAGGCAAAGGGCCTTCTCGGCAGTGGTGCCCTCCCTGTAGAATACCCACCATCAGATATCAAGGAGCTAAATAACTACACAGCTTTTAGAAGACAACCGAAAGGAGCCTTGTTCAGGGAAGTTTTTAATGGTTGATGTTTTACTGTGTTTTTAATACAGTATTACCTTGAGTTACCACTGTAACAGGGACGTGGGTGGCTCTGTGGGATAAACCACAGAGCCTAGGACTTGCCGATCAGAAGGTTGGCGGTTTGAATCCCTGCGACGGGGTGAGCTCCCGTTGCTCGGTCCCTGCTCCTGCCAACCTAGCAGTTCGAAAGCACGTCAAAGTGCAAGTAGATAAATAGGTACCGCTCCGGCGGGAAGGTAAACGGTGTTTCCGTGTGCTGCTCTGGTTCGCCAGAAGCGGCTTAGTCATGCTGGCCACATGACCCGGAAGCTGTACGCCGGCTCCCTCGGCCAATAAAGCAAGATGAGCGTCGCAACCCCAGAGTTGGTCACGACTGGACCGAATGGTCAGGAGGCCCTTTACCTTTGCTGTGGGACAATGACAATAAAGATTATTGGCTACTGCACATGTGCAGTCCATATGGGATGCCACTTGCGCGGCAGCCTGTACAGACACCTGATCTATGCTGAATAAACTGCTTCTAAATATGCTTTACGTATGCCTCTGTCTCCCCTTTCACAGCGAAGAGTTTGTTATCACTGCTAGCTTGATATGTTCACCCACAACTTAACAGTCCCCCCCCCCGCTTCTTATTACAGTTGTACCTTGGGTTAAGTACTTAATTCGTTCTGGAGGTCTGTTCTTAACCTGAAACTGTTCTTAACCTGAAGCACCATTTTAGCTAATGGGGCCTCCCGTTGCACACCGCCAGAGCACAATTTCTGTTCTCATCCTGAAGCAAAGTTCTTAACCCGAGGTACTATTTCTGGGATAGTGGAGTCTGTAACCTGAAGCGTATGTAACCTGAAGCGTATATAACCCAAGGTACCACTGTATTTGGTTGGGAGCCACTCAGAGCAGCTGGGGCCAGACTAGATTAGCTGTTGGCCTGATCTATCAGGCCACTTCTTTTGTTCTTATCCACAGTTGGAGAGACCAACTGTGATTTCTGAGCATCACTTGTAGGGAGCACCATCATTCTTCCCTGGCCTGCTGGCTTTCTTGAAGTTGGATCACAAGCTCTCCCAAAAGAAGAATTCAATGTGCCCAACCTGGACCCAGGCAGTTCCCTCAAGCGCGAATGCTACCATAGGCGTTTCCTAGCTATTCAATAGCTCATGAATATTTCAGGATAATAAATGTCAAATTAAATGCTTAACGATCTTGTTTACACTTAGAAGACCTTGAGAAGGATCCATTTAAAAAAAATATTAAAAATGAAGTCACAGAACACTTGCTTTTTGTGAAACAGGAACACACCAAAAATGTGGCATGCCACGAGTGACTGGAGCGGGGATGGAGTCACAGATAGGCTGCAGGTCTCCCGTCAGATGTCAAGGAAATAAGCAATTATCTGACTTATAAAAGACTTCCGAAGGCAGCCCTGTATAGGGAAGTTTTTAATGCTTGATGTCTTAAAAGGTAAAGGGTAAAGGGACCCCTGACCATTAGGTCCAGTCGTGACCGACTCTGGGGTTGTGGCGATCATCTTGCTTTATTGGCCGAGGGAGCCGGCGTACGGCTTCCGGGTCATGTGGCCAGCATGACTAAGCCGCTTCGGGCGAACCAGAGCAGCGCACGGAAACGCCATTTACCTTCCCACCGGAGTGGTACCTATTTACTGTATTTTTTGCACCATAGGGCGCACCGGACCATAGGGCACACCTAGTTTTTAGACGGGGAAATCAATAAAAATAATCCCCCCCCGACCCAAAGAGCAGCGTACAGGCTGCCCACAACCTCTCCCTGCCGGAGGGGTTGCACACGGCTATGGCACAAGCCAAGGTAGCCAGCGGGATGGATTGCGCTGGCTGTTTTGGCTTCCTCTTTAGCCCCGCGCAATCTCTCCCTGCCGGGAGAGGCTGATCGGGGCTAAAGAGGCCATAGCCCCGTGCAGCCTCTCCCTGCCGGAGGGGTTGCGCGCGGCTATGGCACAAGCCTGTATTTGCCCCATAGGACGCACACACATTTCCCCTCAATTTTTGGAGGGGAAAAACTGCGTCCAATGGAGCAAAAAATATGGTATCTACTTGCACTTTGACGTGCTTTTGAACTGCTAGGTTGGCAGGAGCTGGGACCGAGCAATGGGAGCTCACCCCATCGCGGGGATTTGAACCGCCAACCTTCTGATTGGCAAGCCCTAGGCTCTGTGGTTTAACCCACAGCGCCACCCACGTCCCGCTTGATGTCTTACTATGTTTAAATTTGTTGGAAGCATCCCAGAGTGGCTGGGATAACCCAGTCAGATGGGCAGCATTTAGATAATAAATTATTATTATTATTATTATTATTATTAGTAGTAGTAGTAGTAGTAGTAGTATTACTTTTTCCCATTGAAAACAATGAGCATACCCTCCAACAACCTGCTGATAAAAATCAGGATGCTCATTTTTTTGGGTTCTCAGCTCTTGTGGGAGCCAGCTGATTTGCACAAGAGCATGAAACTAAATAATGAGTACTGGATCAAGAAATGGGACATTCTGGAATCCAATCAGAAGCTGGGAATGGCTTATGTAATTCGGGATGTCCCGCTTAAATTGGGACAGCGGAGCAGTATGAATGGGGTTGCCTTCTGAGTGGACATGCATAGGGCTAGGGGTTAAGGTGAAATGCATTTTGGTTTGCATTTTAATGTGAATCTACCGAATTGTCATTTCCCAGAACAATATGTCACCCAAAATAGGTCTTTATCAAGAATGTCCGCTTGTTTGTATTTGGGCCTTTAAACTGGTTTTAACCATCTGGTACATAAACCTCATCATATCACGAAAGATGATAATCTGGTTGACATGTGTAGCCAGCTCAAACATCTACCTGTGTAACTTCCAATGCAGTCATACCTTGGGTTGAAATAGCTTCGGGATGAATTTTTTTAGGTTGCGCTCTGCGGCTACCCGGAAGTAACGGTACCACTGTACTGCAGAAAGGACTTTGGAGAGTAGGAGAAGGCTTTGTCCCACTTGCTAAATTTCAGAAATGGAATATTTCGCATTAACGCTCCCAGCCTAAATGGATTTGTGAAAGCAAGTCCCATGGATTTTGAGGGACCTCATTACCAAGTAAGCTTGCCTGAGGCTGCAGATTTAATTTCCAGTTTCTAATCCAGTGAAAATGGCCACAGGGTTCTAACAGTGGTATGGGAGATGTCACTGTTCGATGAGGGAGGTAAAGGTAAAGGGACCCCTGACCATTAGGTCCAGTCGTGGCCGACTCTGGGGTTGCGACGCTCATCTCGCTTTATTGGCCGAGGGAGCCGGCGTACAGCTTCTGGGTCACGTGGTCAGCATGACTAAGCCACTTCTGGTGAACCAGATCAGCGCACAGAAGCACCATTTACCTTCCTGCTGGAGCGGTACCTATTTATCTACTTGCACTTTGACGTGCTTTCAAACTGCTAGGTTGGCAGGAGCAGGGACCAAGCAACAGAAGCTCACCCCATTGCGGGGATTTGAATGGCCGGCCTTCTGATCGGCAAGTCCTAGGTTCTGTGGTTTAACCCACAGCGCCACCCACTTATTCCCCTTGCCTCTACTCTCTTGTGTTGCCTGTGATTCAACCTGAACATGCTGGGATCCACCCACCCTCCCATCCACCCTATCACTTGTATTCTGAATTGATACAGGGAAGGCTGCACCAAGTGGGTCCTTTAAAAATGTAGATCAACTTAGATTTGTCAATGGGACTTCATTTCCCTTGCGTGAATGACCGGTCTCTAGACTGAGTTGCATGCATTGGTGGAAGTTCGAGTCCAAAATCTACAGAGGGCATCAGGTGTGGTAGACTCTTCCTGTAAGAGCTGAAGATTCTTCAAAACATATCCATGGAACCCAATCTCAGTGCTATAATCTCCATGGTAACTATTGTTGGGAATGAGATTGCTATGGTGATCAGATCATCTCTGTGTTGGAAGGGACACTTGTGGGTTACCCAGTATTCTACCAAAACACTCTTTGACAGATGCATGTCCAAAACTAAGAACGTTTTTAGCCATAAAGATTCAGGTAGGTAGTCGTGATGGTCTGACACAGTAGAAATATATATATATATATATAATTAAATTGTCAGTAGCACCTTAGAGACCAACTAAGTTTGCTCTTGTTATAAGCTTTCGTGTGCATGCACACTCCTTCAGATACCCTAAAAATGCAGGAAGAGCCTGTTAGATCTGGCCAAATACCTAAAAGATAAAGGGACCCCTGACCATTAGGTCCAGTTGTGGCTGACTCTAGGGTTGTGGCGCTCATCTCACTTTATTGGCTGAGGAAGCTTTATTGGCTGAGGGAGTTGATGGGTCCATGCCCATGACCAGTGTAGGCTTGATCTAAGATGAGATGCAACAGCAACATGACCCCCATCTAAATATATACATGACGGTATATGTTTTGACTCCACAGAGTGGGAAGTGATAGAGAAAGGATGTTTGTGTTACTGTGCTCCATGAAGTGGGACTCTTGTCCTTTGCTCTTTTTCTCTTTGCTGTCTGATGCTAGAGAGAGAGGGAGCCATGTTGCAGTGCTCCGTGTGTGTTTATATGTAAATAAAGTAGATTAGCCAAAATGCTGAGTTGCTGAGGTCTGTTACACATGATGCACAAACTCTGCAGATCCCTAAGTGTGCCGGTGTCGGTTGATATCGGTTGCTGTGATGTGCAGGCAGAAGAAAGCTTATGAAGCTCCCGAATGATCGACCAGGAGGGAGAGAACCGGGGAACTCTACCAGGGTCCTACTCGAGTGTAGGCTGAACTCCTGGCACTTGGTTCTGGAAAAAGTTCAAAACTACTGCTAGAGCATGTACAGATGACTTGGGGCAAGAGAAATCTAGACCCAGAGATAGCAAGATAGCCATGAGGAACCCCTAAACTGCCTCGGAAGTAGAGACACACTAGGGTCTGGGAGGGTGATTTCCTACTAAGAACCCAAGAATAGCCTGCTGGATCCGGCCAATAGTCCACCTAGTTCAGAATCCTTACAGTGGTCAATGAGATGAATGTGGGCAGCTCAGTACTGGAGTGGTACTGGGAAACAGAGCTTTAGGAAACTGGCCACCAAGCTGCCTGGGTAAGGTATAAACTGGTCCTTGTGTTCAGGAACTGAGCAGAAGCCTTTGATCTACGGCATTCAGCCAACTGACGATTCCCCCTCTTTCTCTCTTTAAGTTTTATTTTCAGACACGCAGTTTACGAAAACAGGAAACTATAAAGAGAAAGATAACTCATGCTAATGAACTCCCCGCCCTCCCCGCCCTGAGCAGCAATAGAGGAGCTTTGCTAGAATTTTAATTAGCCTCCCATTGGCATGTATATCATCCATAATATCTCATGCTGTTCGGAGACCACAGCGGGAAAAGTAGTTTGGGGAAAGTAGCACAAAGTGGGACGTTTGCTTGGGCTGCCCTATATTATGGGATGGCGGCATCAACCGGAGAGTTTGGAGCTGTTGATGCGGATGTTTTATCTGCCTTCTTCCTAATTTAGGTTTTCTCTCTCCCCCCAGTTTAATTTTTAAAAATTTGGATTCAAAAATGAATTATTATTACAATTATCAACAGCATGTAATAACGATGATGATTATAATCATAATATTAATGGTAATGATAATGTGTAGGCTCCTTTACAGTTTGGCCAGCTGCTAAAACTTTTGTTTTATTTTGATGAAGCAAGCCTACTTAGACATCTAAATAGGATTTCAATGTATAATATTTCATTTTATAATGTATATTTTGCAAACTCTTTTGTTTTGATTTTTTTTAAAAGCTAACTTGTTTTTAACATCTGATTTTATTGGTAATTTTAATGTATATTTTAGGTCTACTGCTTAAGGAATTTGGGGATAAAACGGCTTATAAATCTTGCTAAACAATTTGATGTAATATAAGATGATGTCTTCCAGCCCTTACAGCTTGTTGTTTATCTCTGTACCAAATCGGACATGGCATTATTTGCACATGCAACCATTTCATGCCCCCACCCCCGCAAAAACAAAACAAAACCCAGTTGCAGGTGGCAGGATCCTGATCAGGACTGTGGTGAGAGGTGGTGAACTGCAATCCTTTACAGTGGTGCCTCGCAAGACGAAAATAATCCGTTCCGCGATTCTCTTTGTCTAGCGGTTTTTTCGTCTTGCGAAGCAAGCCCATTGACAGCTTAGCGGATTAGCGCTATTAGCGGTTTAGCAGCTTTTAGCGGCTTAGCGGATCAGCTGATAAGCGGCTTAGCGGCTTAGAAAAGGGGGGGGAGGGGAAAAAAGTCGGAAAAACTCGCAAGACATTTCGTCTTGCGAAGCAAGCCCATAGGGAAATTCGTTTTGCGAAGCGCCCCCAAAACGGAAAACCCTTTCGTCTAGTGGGTTTTCCGTCTTGCGAGGCGTTCCTCTTGCGGGGCACCACTGTACTCCATTTGTAGTCAAGATTCCTCTCTCTCAATAAATTCTCCATCCCCTAGGAAGACAGTTGCCCACTGCCACTGATGGGGCTGTCGCTGGTAAATAGCGGCACTTGGAGCATCTGAGATATCTTGCTTCCTTCTAGAGTTCAAATGCTTAAAAATTTATAACTATCATGAGTGTTCTGTGACTTTTGTTTTTTAAAAGCTTTCTTTTGTCAGCCACTGTTAATGAGAAAAGGGCATTGAATTATTTCTTCCCCATCATTTTCAAAGTTGCCAGTGACAAATTGTACTGAATTCAATTGAATTAAGGCAGCAGGTCTAAAGTTATTAATTACCAGCTTTTCCTGAGCTGGGTTGCAAAAATTCCACTGGAGGCAGAAAAGCCACAAACATACCGCAATTTGTCCAAATCACGTGACCTCTGTGTAAATCCTAGCAAGGTTCTATATTGTTTTGATTCCTAAAATGAAAGAAAAACAAAACAAACCCCTTGACTTTGGCATTACAGTGGTGCCTCGCAAGACGAAATTAATCCGTTCCGTGAGGCTCTTCGTATAGCGGTTTTTTTGTCTTGCGAAGCAAGCCCATTGACAACTTAGCGGATTAGCGCTATTAGCGGTTTAGCGGCTTTTAGCGGATCAGCTGATAAGCGGCTTATCAGCGGATCAGCTGATAAGCGGTTTAGGCTTAGGAAAAGGGGGGGGGGAGGGAAAAAACCCCGCAGGAACTCGCAAGACATTTTCGTCTTGCGAAGCAAGCCCATAGGGAAATTCGTTTTGCGAAGCGCCTCCAAAACGGAAAACCCTTTCGTCTAGCGGGTTTTCCATCTTGCGAGGCGTTCGTCTTGCGGGGCACCACTGTATTGGGATACATGAGAGACAGTTTGTGACATGGGTAGGCAAACTAAGGCCGGGGGGCCGGATGCGGCCCAATCACCTTCTAAATCCGGCCTGTGGACTGTCTGGGAATCAGTGTGTTTTTACATGAGTAGCATGTGTCCTTTTATTAGTAGAATGTGTGCTTTTATCTAAAATGCATCTCTGGGTTATTTGTGAGGCCTGCTTGGTGTTTTTACATGAGCAGAATGTGTGCTTTTATTTAAAATGCATTTCTGGGTTATTTGTGGGGCATAGGGATTTATTCATATTTTTTTTTCAAAATATAGTCCGGCCCCCCACAAGGTCTGAGGGACAGTGGACTGGCCCCCTACTGAAAAAGTTTGCTGACCCCTGGTTTATGAGATTTCTTTTCTAGTCCTCATGGTCCACACTTAAATTTCAAAGCCTGTCTCAGTGACATTTGTGCTGGCTTGGCCATCTCCACAGAATGGAAGATGGTAGATTCCCTAAGGATGTGCTCTACGGAGGGTTGGCTCTGGGCACTAGGTCTGTTGGCAGACCAACTCTGTGTTCCAAAGATGTCTGTAAACATGACATGAATGTTGGCAACATTAACCCTGCCGTGGGAGAATCCCTTGCAGATGACGGCAATGCCTGGAGACAGTTACCCTATTTTTCTGTGTATAACACACCCCCCCCATGTATAAGACGCCTCCTATTTTTCGGGACGCAAAATTAAGAAAATGGGGGGAGATTGCCCAGAGTTGTTGAGTTCTTTTGGGGGGAGGGGTGGCCCAGAGTTGTTGAGTTTTCCTTGGGGGGGGGGTTTGCCAAAAAATCGTTCAACCAGATAAATTGCGTGAAAAGGACAATAGAGACTTTAAAAATGAATGAGAGTCCCTTACAACCTATTTACAAAAACAACATAAAGAAATTGACTCATTGGTAGGTTTTGAATAAACACCCACAATTTTATTTAATTAAAACATAGAGGAAGATAATGTAATAAGATTTAAAGTACAGTGGATGCTCAGGTTGTGAATGTGATGCACGTTCACAACCTGCAGCTTGGTCTGCGCACACGCGGGTTGCATTTTGGCGCTTCTGCGCATGCACAAAGCACGGTTTAGCACTTCTGCACATGCACGGCCGCCAAAACCCGGAGGTAAATCATAGAATCATAGAATCATAGAATCATAGAGTTGGAAGAGACCACAAGGGCCATCGAGTCCAACCCCCTGCCAAGCAGGAAACACCATCAGAGCACTCCTGACATATGGTTGTCAAGCCTCTGCTTAAAGACCTCCAAAGAAGGAGACTCCACCACACTCCTTGGCAGCAAATTCCACTGTCGATCAGCTCTTACTGTCAGGAAGTTCTTCCTAATGTTTAGGTGGAATCTTCTTTCTTGTAGTTTGGAACTATTGCTCCGTGTCCGCTTCTCTGGAGCAGCAGAAAACAACCTTTCTCCCTCCTCTATGTGACATCCTTTTATATATTTGAACATGGCTATCATATCACCCCTTAACCTCCTCTTCTCCAGGCTAAACATGCCCAGCTCCCTTAGCCGTTCCTCATAAGGCATCGTTTCCAGGCCTTTGACCATTTTGGTTGCCCTCTCTGGACACGTTCCAGTTTGTCAGTGTCCTTCTTGAACTGTGGTGCCCAGAACTGGACACAGTACTCCAGGTGAGGTCTGACCAGAGCAGAATACAGTGGCACTATATCCGGTACTTCCGGGTTTTGGCGATCCGCAACCTGAAAATAGGCAACCTGAGGCGTCTTTAACCCGAGGTATGACTGTATATGAACATGGGGATGGGATGAAAAATCTAAAATTGGAAAATTGCTATTTGTAATTTGTTATAAAAGAGGAATTTCAATAAAATATTTGTAAAAAAATAATTAAAAAATCACTCACCCGACTCGCTGACACAGCCACTCGCACGTGTAACTAAAACCAACTTTCATCTGTCCCCTCGCCACAGCAACAGCCAATCAACCCCACGCCTTGCTGCAGCCACCAATAACACACCCAATAGCCGCTTACGATCTCCAGCTTGCGGCAGCAATCAACCCCACGTACCCACTATGCGTGTATAAGAAGACCCCCAATTTTTTTACATTATTACTTAAGAAAACATACCTCGTCTTATACACGGAAAAGTACGGTAAGTTGTGTATTTATAGCAGTAATCGGAGGAGGAATGACCATTGGGAGGAGTGCAGAGAGAAAAAATGCCATGGTGCATCTGCATCAACCCAACCGGATGCTTTCATCTGCCCCAGCTGCAACAAAACATGTCCCTCCTGTATCAGTCTCAATAGCCACAACAGGCACCTTTGACTTCACCCCCTAAGGTTCACTCCTCCATTGTCTCCTGAGACGGGTGGATGCCAATTAATTTCAAACTCTGTTGATTTGCTTCATTGGAAGAACTTATGAAATGCCAGACTACGGACAGTCCCATTTGATCAGGGATTGTGGATCTCAGCGTGCCAGGGAGGGTAACCGAAGCGAATATTTTTTCAACAAATGGGGGGGGGGGGGAGAAGACATGTTTTAAGGCTGCTGAAAACGTTCATAAGATGTAGAGTTTCAGCTTACCCTTAGCATAACACATGACAATCTTTAAGCGGATTGCATATTAATTACTAGATGGAAATGATTTGTGCAGAAGAAATTTGCAAAAAAAAAAGTTGTTGATTTTATCCGCTTTCTTGCAGCCAAAGATAATCCTGAAACTGTTGTCTTTGGGGGATAGAAATCAGATGAATCTATACTGTAACCTAACCTGAGTGCTTGAAATTGCACAGGGATAAAGTCTAAGTAAATAAGAATACGTCCCCCGTCCCCGGTTAATAGGCCGAGAGTGGATTATGAGTTGCCACCATGCATTAATGCTGTCATTAGTCAGGATCTTTTCCATATATATATAAATAAAGTTGGTTCCTATGAGTGATAATGAGAGAAGTCACTTTGCAATAATACATCCAGTAATTAGTGAGGGGAATGCTTTGGGGGCTAAATTTTGCCCTTGAACGCACACATATGGCTTCAGTTGGCATTAATAGGAGCCATACGAATGTCCAAGGACAGTAATTAACCTGCAGTGGGAAAGTTAGGATAAAGGGAAGCAATGAAATAGCAAACCAGGTGGGTTTTAGTCTCTGCCTAGCACACACAGTGAGAAATTTTACTTTCTTGGGCTCCTCGATCACTGTAGATGGTGACAGCAGCCATGAAATTAAAAGACACCTGCTTCTTGGGAGAAAAGCAATGACAAACCTAGACAGCATCTTAAAAAGCAGAGACATCACCTTGCCAACAAAGAGCTATGGTTTTCCCAGTAGTGATGTATGGAAGTGAGAGCTGGACCATAAAGAAGGCTGATCGCTGAAGAATTGATGCTTTTGAATTATGGTGCTGGAGGAGACTCTTGAGAGTCCCATGGACTGCAAGAAGATCAAACCGATCCATTCTGAAGGAAATCAGCCCTGAGTGCTCACTGGGAGGACAGATCCTGAAGCTGAGGCTCCAATACTTTGGCCACCTTATGAGAAGAGAAGACTCCCTGGAAAAGACCCTGATGTTGGGAAAGATGGAGGGCACAAGGAGAAGGGGACGATAGAGGACGAGATGGTTGGACAATGTTCTCGAAGCTACAAACATGAGTCTGACCAAACTGCGAGAGGCAGTGGAAGACAGGAGTGCCTGGTGTGCTCTGGTCCATGGGGTCATGAAGAGTCGGACACGACTAAATGACTAAACAACAACAGCACACACAAAGATGTATCTTTTTCAAAGTCTTGCAGCAAAGGGAACTTACGGAGCCCAGGGTGATGGGAGGAGGCTTAAGGCCATATTTCCTGCAAGATAATGACACTTTCAGACTCAAGGCACTTCAGGTAAATGGAATGGAACAGCGTGCACAAGAACGCAAGCATATCCTCCAGGTGTCCCGGTTTTCCAGGGACAGTCTTGGAATTCAGAAAGCCATCACAGCTTCTGATTTGATCCAGCAATGTCCCTATTTCCCCCAACAGTGCTGCTGCCACCAAGCTCTGGGAGGAGGCTGCGCTGACATTTGTCCAGGGCAGTGGCAAGGAAACATCCCATTGCCTCTCCGTGGCCGCTGCTGCCAGGCCCCCAACCTTGGGCAGCTCATGGCAGCCGCTGGAGAATAGGTGAGGAGGAGGAGAGGCTGCCACTGCCAAGAACCAGATGTGCATGGACATGGCTTGGTGGGGCAGCACTGTTGGGATGTGTCCAGGGAAACGGGGGGCAATTGGCAGGCTCCCAGCTGGCTCCATCCCACCGGCCAGCAGCCGGCTGAACTCCAGTCCTTGGAACAGCATCAAAACTGTGACCCGAGCTTCAGAACCCTTTCAGAAGCTGAGCACGCAAGCTAGCAGTGATAACAAACTCTTCGCTGTGAAAGGGGAGACAGAGGCATGCGTAAAGCATATTTAGAAGCAGTTTATTCAGCATAGATCAGGTGTCTGTACAGGCTGCCACGCAAGTGGCATCCCATATGGACTGCACATGTGCAGTAGCCAATAATCTTTATTGTCATTGTCCCACAGTAAAGGTAAAGGGCCTCCTGACCATTAGGTCCAGTCGTGACCGACTCTGGGGTTGCGGCGCTCATCTTGTTTTATTGGCCGAGGGGGCCGGCGTACAGCTTCTGGGTCATGTGGCCAGCATGACTAAGCCGCTTCTGGCAAACCAGAGCAGCGCATGGAAACGCTGTTTACCTTCCCGCTGGAGCGGTACCTATTTATCTACTTGCACTACTATGCTTTTGAACTGCTAGGTTGGGAGGAGCAGGGACCGAGCAATGGGAGCTCACCCCGTCGTGGGGATTCGAACCACCGACGTTCTGATCAGCAAGCCCTAGGCTCTGTGGTTTAACCCACAGCGCCACCCATGTCCACAGTGCCACCCATGTCCCATACAGCACACCAAAATGGAAAAACTCTACATCAGACATTCAAAACCAACAAACCTGCTATCCCAGCCATCCCAGCCTGGTTAGCCCCTAAAAACTCTGATACCCCATAACTGAATACAATATACTCCTATAGAGACTACCTTACACTGCGTTTAAAACCAAAATCGCATTTGGATAGAAACTGTTTCTCAGGCGGCTAGTCCTAGTCTTAATAACTCTGTACAGACGTCTGTATGGATGGTGCACGAGAGCGACAGCCCATACGGACGCCACACGAGTGGTGCCCATACTGACTGTGCGTGCCCTCGGCCGCTCTACAGCTGGGGGGAGGCAGGGGCCATCTTGTCACCCCCCAAGTGGCACCCGGGACAAGCCACCCCCTCTGCCCCTCACTTCCTATGTCCCTGCGTACGCACAAAGATTAGACCCTTTGTCTAATCTTGCCCCTTTCTAAAATTTATTTATTCGTGGGTGTTTTTATTTTTTTGTACTCTACTAAAGAATAAAATAAAATAAAATTGGGATTAAGGGGTTTTCTCAGAACACTGGAGGGAATATATGCTATGTCCCATTGCTGTAGTAATGGCACTCTCCTTTATTCTGATAGGAAATACTCAAGGTGTGGGGGGGACACCGAAAAAGGGAGGTCAAGGAGGGTCAGGGGGGGGGATGAGCAATGTCCCTATTTTCATCTGAGGAACATTGGAGGATATTCACAAGAAGAGACTCTGGAGGTGGAACATGCACAGTAGCTAACAAGACTGTGGGTAGCATGCGGACGGGCAAATCTGTCAATTTCATTTTCTCCAAATTCCTCATTTCCCCCCCTTAATTTCACTTTGCCCTGCTCTTGTATCAGCCTGTGATTTTTAAAAGAACGGTTCCTTTGAAAATTCACCAGCATTTTAGCGCAGGAGTCGCCTGATACGTATATTTTTGTATGCCGTTTTGTCTGAATATATTGCATGCTTTCATACTTTTTCATGAATATATGCATTTCATGAAATGTGCATTTTTATACACTTTGGTCGGAGGACAGTGCTGCAAAATTTGGAGATGTGTGTGCTTTGAAGGAGTTTCAGTCAGTCTATGTATTTGGAGGGAATTGTGAAGTATAAAGGTAAAGGTAAAGGTACCCCTGCCCGTACGGGCCAGTCTTGACAGACTCTGGGGTTGTGCGCCCATCTCACTTAAGAGGCCAGGGGCCAGCGCTGTCCGGAGACACTTCCGGGTCACGTGGCCAGCGTGACATCGCTGCTCTGGCCAGAGCCAGAGCCGCACACGGAAACGCCGTTTACCTTCCCGCTGGTAAGCGGTCCCTATTTATCTACTTGCACCCGGAGGTGCTTTCGAACTGCTAGGTTGGCAGGCACTGGGACCGAGCAGCGGGAGCGCACCCCGCCGCAGGGATTCGAACCGCCGACCTTTCGATCGGCAAGTCCTAGGCGCTGAGGCTTTAACCCACAGCACCACCTGCGTCCTCCACAGCGCCACCTGCGTCCTCCACAGCGCCACCTGCGTCCTATATTGTGAAGTATGCTCATGTTTAAATGCTGATTGGATCACACTAACAGCACCTGCGATATCTTCTGCAATATGAATTGGGTGCCCAGGAACATATAGGAGCCTCATTTAAGAAACTGCCAGCAAGTGAATGCTATTTTCTATGCTCTTCAAAAAGTCCTTTGCTCTCAAATAATCCAATTGAACATGTACAGGCAGCATTTTAGAAAACCAGGGCACTTATTCAGGGTATCTAAATATGGATTTCAGGATCTAATTTAAAAAAAGGCCCTTTGTTTAAAATAAAAGCGAGGCGCACAGAACGGGTGCAATTGATGAAGACGTACGAGCTTAGGGGACACGAAAGAACGAAGAAGAGGATTTTAGGATATCTCTGAAACACATTCCCAAACAATCACTTTCTTGTAGCTAAGCCCCAAGATTTATGCAATTTGGTTGGCTGGGCTTGTGTGGTTCCTTTGAGATTTAGGTCATTTTCCATTCCTTGACGCATTCTGCAAGCTGTGGTCGCAAACCAAATACGGGGCGCCCCCTCGGCTTTCAGCGTGCCCCAAATAAAACATAGAATAATAGAATTAAAGAATCATAGAACTGGAAGCTCCACCCAAGAGTTGTATAGTCCAACCCTGGGGGGCGTCAAACAGAGAATTCAGAAGAACCACATTTGCCCCCAGCCCTGAGGTTCCATACCACTGCTGCATCAGAAGGGCCACCCAGACCAGATGCAGTGGTTAAGAGTGGTGGACTTGTAATCTGGTGAACCGGGTTCGCTTCCCCGCTCCTCCACATGCAGCTGCTGGATGACCTTGGGCTAGTCAGCCTCACTCTCAGTCTCTCAGCCTCACTCACCTCACACTTCTCTGAAGTCTCTCAGCCCCACTCACCTCACAGAGTGTTTGTTGTGGGGGAGGAAGGGAAAGGAGAATGTTAGCTGCTTTGAGACTCCTTCAGGTAGTGATAAAGTGGGATATCAAATCCAAATAACCACAAGGAGGCAGAACAGTGGCCCACCAAATAGGATCATTTTAATAGATGGTCCTGGTTGCGGGCAGGCCCTCAACCTGGTCCCCCCCCCCTGACCTGGCGTGGGTGGAGCTATCACCCTTATGCTGGGGTGGCACCACAATCACCCAGGGCTATTGCCCAATCATTTTGAAGGGTGATTGTGGGAGAAAGTATAAAAGTGGCCGTGCGATGTGTGCCAAGCACCTGCTTTGCACTGCTGAACACCTGCCCACCCTCCCTTTAATTTAAGTGTCCTTTGGCCTTGCTTTGGACTTCGGTTGGTTATCTCCCACTTGGACTACTGCAATGCACTCTACGTGGGGATACTTTTGAAGGTGACCCGGAAACTGCAATTAATCCAGAATGCGGCAGCTAGACTGGTGACTGGGAGTGGCCGCCGGGACCACATAACACCGGTCCTGAGAGATCTGCATTGGCTCCAGGTAAGTTTCTGAGCACAATTCAAAGTGTTGGTGCTGACCTTTAAAGCCCTAAACGGCCTCGGTCCTGTATACCTGAAGGAGCGTCTCCCCCCACCCCCATCATTCTACCCGGACACTGAGATCCAGCGCCGAGGGCCTTTTGGCAGTTCTCTCCCTGCGAGAAGGGAAGTTATAGGGAACCAGGCAGAGGGCCTTCTCGGTAGTGGCGCCCACCCTGTGGAACACCCTCCCATCAGATGTCAAGGAAATAAACAACTATCTGACCTTTAGAAGACATCTGAAGGCAGCCCTGTTTGGGAAAGTTTTTAATGTTTGATGTTTTATCATGTTTTTAATGCTCCGTTGAAAGCAGCCCAGAGTGGCTGGAGAAACCCAGCCAGATGGGCGGGGTATAAATAAATTATTATTATTATTATTATTATTATTATTATTATTATTATTATTATTATACGTTCCATCCCCTCAAAAGCAGAAGTCTCAGCAGCCTATGTGGCTTTTCATTAGAATAATGATATGTTGGCTGCCTATGTTCTACACACCTACACTACTTGCAATTTCTTCAGTGGCAGATTACATTTTTCTCCCCTTCCCTTTTACACATTGCCTTGATGTGGTTGCTGCACACATCGCTTGGTGCCCCAGGGACACATTATCAACGACAGGTGTGATTTCACAGTCTTTGTGCAATGGACTTCTGGAGCAACAAAGACATGCCTGGATTTTCCTGCAAGCTCTCTCTCTCCTGCGCTTCTGCTGGGGGGGACGTCCTCATTTCCTGTATTTGCACAATACTTTATTTCATGGGTCCTCAAAGCTTTGAGCACTACAGTAATAATGCAAGTGTTTATTAGATCTGTTGCGCAAACATTAGGCATGTTACCACAATAGTCATAAGCACCAGCTACTCTTAAGCAGTAGCTCCTTAACTGTGACTCTCTGTGTGAAGTATTCTCAAAGATGTTTCCTCCCACCGTTCCTCTGTGTTCAAGCAGTCCATGACAACGGGAACATTTGACTCAGCTCACATTTTAATGCAGATCTACTTGATTCTTAGTTCCTAAAGCAATATGTAAACCAAAAGGCATCTACCCTTGGAAATTCAACACTACCCTGAATGGTGTGATGCAGTTCTTCAGCCAAAATTTGTGTCACATTGGCCAGGGGTGCTGGAAGTTGTAGTCCAATAACATCTAGAGGGTAGCTGCATTGGCAACCCCTGTCCTATGCCCACTGAACACTCATCTAGTTATGCAATAATATGCCTCTGTTCTGGGGAAAGGAGCCTGCATACAAACATATGAAGCTGCATTGTACTGAGTCAGACCAATAGTCCATCTAGTTCAATGTTGTCTACACTGACTAACAGCAGCTCTTCAGAAGTTCAGGCATGAGCCTCCTCTCTTGGCGATCACTTGTGGCTGAGTAAGATTGTCCTCCATGAATATAGTCTTAGTGGTCCGTAAATGATGGTGGAGGCCAGTTTTGGATTCACACATCCTTCCACAGTGGTTTCCATGTGGGAGTTGATCACAATGAGGATTTGCCAAACGTGCCTTCCTCTTAGCTCATTTCTCCCTTTCATCCTGAATTCATGCTTCTTCAAAATCCATGACACCTTTAGGAAATGCTATTCTCCAATTGGAGCGCTCGCAGGCCAGTGTTTCCCAATTGTCATTGTTTATACTATATTTTTGAAGATTTGCCTTGAGAGCATCTTTAAGCCTCTTTTGTTCCTCATCAGTATTTTGCTTTCCATTCTTAAGTCGGGAACAGAGTAGTTGCTTTCGATAATCAGGCATCCAAACAACATGGCCAGTCCAACGAAGTTGATGTTGAAGAATCATTGCTTCGACACTGGTGATCTTTGCTTCATCCAGTACACTGACATTTGTTTGTCTTCCCAAGTAATATTTACCGGTAATTTCCCCCCAAAGACACCATTGATGGAATCTTTCAAGAAGCTGGGGATGGCATTTGTAGGTGGTCCATGATCAGGCATTTGCCTCGACCAGCCCTATCTGGGGATTGATTCTGGGACTTCCTGCCTGCAAGGTCGATAGATGCTCTACCACTGAGCTATATCCCTTTCTTGAAAGATTTCTCAGGACTCAAGTGCTGGATCATCTCTTGCAATCTTTGCCATTTTCAGTCCAGCAGTCCAGCTCCTCTATGTTTGGGATGATTTGCTACGATATATTAAACTGTGTTCTCACATTGAGGACCCCCACCCCAAACACAGAAGCTGAGTGCCGAAGGAACAGAAATCCATCCGTCAAGCCAAAATTTGGCTCTCCGTCATCGGTGTCTTTGTGTCAGCTGAAGGAATTCTTCTCTGTTTGCCCACCCCTAGGTGACCCAAATGTTCCCTGCGTTGGCCTCTTTTTGGTGTATGAAAGATTAACTTATTTTCCTAGCTTCTGTGTTAAGACGACAAGTTAATTTTTCACTCCTTTGGTTGAGTTATTGTGCCACTGGCTTCTATGAGATATAGCCGAGGCCTTAGAAAGTGGCTCATAATTCACCAGAGGTGAAGCTCCGAGTGAGCAATGAGTAGGACGGCGATCACTCGCTTCCCCTTTTTAAGTTTCTGAAGGGTATTTTTCCTTCCCCCACATGGAGACAAGTAGGAGATGTAAATCAACCCTCTACAAAACTCCGAAGCAGCCAAGATCAGGTGTCTCCCAGAAGATAGCTCCCACGTCGTGTGGTTGCCAAATTGACATCCAAAGGGAACTTCGAGGCAAATTTAGAGGCTCATCCCAAACATTTGTGGGAATGTGTAGGGCAGTGTTTCCCAACCTTGGGCCTCCAGCTGTTTTTGAACTACAATTCCCATCATCCCTGACCACTGGTCTTGCTAGCTAGGGATGATGGGAGTTGTAGTCCAAAAACAGCTGGAGGCCCAAGGTTGGGAAACACTGGTGTAGGGTACTATTACCATGGTGTCACCAATGGCGACGGCACCTTATGCTGTAGAAGGGGACAGGCACATCTAATTCAACATTAATTGAGGGAGAAGGACCTAAGAACATCAGAAGAGACCTACTGGATTGGGTCAAAGGTCCATCTAGTCCACCAACCTGCTCGCACAGTGGCCAGCCAGATGTTTCTTCTGGAAAGCCCACAAACAGGGCCTGACTACATCATCATCACCATCATCATCATTTTTAATTTGTGTTCCATCTTTCCATCTTACAATACTCAAGGCGGTTTACAAGCTGAAGAAACAGAAAATGTATATACAACGCAATACACAAATGTGATAATAAAACGGAACTTTAAGATAAGCAACCTACATCAGTACAGTCATACCTCGGGTTGAATACGCTTTGAGTTAAGCAACCCGGAAGTAAAGGAGTGAGTTACTTCTGGGTTTTGCCACTTGCGCATGCACAGATGCTCAAAATGATGTCATGCGCATGCGCAGAAGTGGCGAAAAGCGATGTGCGCGTGCACAGATGTGCCGTCGGTAGTTACGTTTGCTTCTAGATGCGAATGGGGCTCCGGAACAGATCCCGTTCGTATCTAGAGGTACCATTGTGCTTGCATCAGTACTCTCCCCACCTGTGATTCTCAACAACTAGTATTCAGAGACACACTGCCTCCAACGGTGAAGGCAGAGAACGCAGCTATTGTGACTAGTAGTCCGCGAGTGTCTATAATCCTCTTTAAAGCCATCTAAGTTGGTGGCCATCACTACCTAGTCCAAGGAGCAAAGTCCTAGAGTTGGAAGGGACTGAACTAGAGGCATAGACATAAAATCATAGAGTTGGAAGGGACCCTGAGGATCATATAGCCCAAACTCCCCTGAAATGCAGGAATATTCAGCTTTCCCTTACGGGGATCAAACCTGCAACCTTGGCATTATCAGCGCCAAGCTCTGAGCAACGAGCTGTCCATGCTCTCATGTCATCCAGTTCAACTCCCTGCTGAATTCAGGATCTACAGTGCAAGATGCAAACATGGCTTCCTCCATCTTCTACCCCCATGCATGCCTTGTGCCCCATCAAATTGGCTTGGGGAGGGTCAGGAGAACCCCAAAACAATGCACAGGACAGGAGAGGGGAAATAGTTCTGTTGGGCAAGCAGAAAAATCCTGATAGCATCTCATAGGAATTCTCCTGCTGAGTGATATTCAACAAAGTTTGACACAGACTAGAGGCTTTGAAATGAAGGAACATGGCTACGTTTTGTCCATCCATTCCAGTGAGCTTACTCTGAGTATGGTCACCTGATTTTATGAAATAAATGAATCAATTGATAAATTATATAGAGCTCCCTATATAATATATAGAGTCACTATATATTATTTGATTTGCATTTAATACAGTGGTACCTTGGTTAATCCGTTCTGGAAGTCTGTTCTTAAACCAAAGTGTTCTTAAACCAAGGCATGCTTTCCCTTGGCAGCGGGGAACTCAATTTACAAATGGAACACACTCAACAGGAAGCGAATCATGTTCTGATTCCAAGGCAAAATTCACAAACCAAAAGACCTACTTCTGGGTTTGTAGCATTTTTAATCCAAGTTGTTCATAAACTAAGCTGTACTTAAACCAAGGTACCACTGTATAAGGATTAAGATATGAAATGCAATATTTTGTGCATTGTTGTTGTTGTTGTTGTTAAATTTATATACTGCCCTATACCTGCAGGTCTCAGACTTTCAGAGTGGGCAAGAGTATCCCAGAGAAATTCTTAACAACAATAAAATCAAAATGGCAATGCATTGTCAAATCGTGTATCTCAGAGCAGAAACGATGAAAGCATCTGAGAAAAGTCAGCAGAAGAACCGCAATTAAAACTTACCTAGCTGACATGCTGAAAAGCCCAGACAGATAGTAAAAAGAAAGAAAGAAAAAAGTTTCGCTTGGTGCAAGAAAGAAAATGGACTTGGTGCCAAGGTGGCGCTGTGGGTTAAAGCCTCAGCGCCTAGGGCTTGCCGATCGAAAGGTCGGCGGTTCGAATCCCTGCGGCGGGGTGCGCTCCCGCTGCTCGGTCCCAGCGCCTGCCAACCTAGCAGTTCGAAAGCACCTCCGGGTGCAAGTAGATAAATAGGGACCGCTTACCAGCGGGAAGGTAAACGGCGTTTCCGTGTGCGGCTCTGGCTCTGGCTCTGGCTCTGGCTCTGGCCAGAGCAGCGATGTCACGCTGGCCACGTGACCCGGAAGTGTCTCCGGACAGCGCTGGCCCCTGGCCTCTTAAGTGAGATGGGCGCACAACCCCAGAGTCTGTCAAGACTGGCCCGTACGGGCAGGGGTACCTTTACCTTTACCTTTAAGTCTCTCCGGAAAAGCAGCAAGTATATTACGAGGCAGGCAAGTTTCCATTCCAGGATAATAGAAACATCACTGACATCTCATGCATGCATTCAGCATCAGAAGACCTGGTCTCACCTACGGCTGTTTTGTGAGGTGCACACCTTCTTTGGAAGAAGGCTTGGGAGTAAACCCTACACAAATCCAGAGTGGAGTCCCTAAGGTGGTTGGACGGTGCCTTGTGCGCCTCATTCCAGCAATTCCTGCAGCCAAGCTGGTGCCAAATGTATTGCTCTGCTTTCCTTTGGGCCACATCAGCGAGACCTGTGACTTCACCCCCAGAGGCGCACTCCATTGTTTCTCAAGACAGATAGATGCCAATAAGGAATTGGTCCATCTAGGTCAGTATTGGCAACACCGGCTGGTAGCAACTCTCCAGGGTTTCAGACAAGGACCATTCGCAGCCCTGACTGGAGATGCCGAAAATTGAAACTGGGAGATTCTGCATGCAAATGAGATTCTCTGCCATTGAGCTACGGCCCTTTCCTATAGGTAAAGGTAAAGGAACTCCTGACCATTAGGTCCAGTCATGGCTGACTCTGGCTTTATTGGCCAAGGGAGCGGGCATACAGCTTCTGGGTCATGTGGCCAGCAGGACTAAGCCGCTTCTGGCGAAACAAAGCAGTGCACGGAAACGCCGTTTACCTTCCTGCTGGAGTGGTACCTATTTATCTACTTGCACTGGTGTGCTTTCGAACTGCTAGGTTGGCAGGAGCAGGGACTGAGCAACAGGAGCTCACCCCATTGCGGGGATTCGAACCGCCGACCTTCTGATCAGCAAGTCCTAGGCTCTGTGGTTTAACCCACAGCACCACCCGCGTTTCCTACAGAGGCAGGCCTATATGCTCGAGCGAGTCAGAAGCGCTTATATACTTGAAATCCATGATGTGAATATCAGGAGGGGGAGGAGGGAGGGAGGGGGAGCTAGGGAAAACCCTCGTAATTGATCAAATGGAAACAAAGGCTTAAATTGGCAGCAAACTCCAGAAATCTGAAAACCGCACATCTGCTGCCGTTGCATTCTAAATACACAGTTGTGCCCCACATGCTGCGAACGCCAGTAGCAGCTGGCCCCCTGTTGTGAATAAGGAATGAAACAATTTATTACAAAGGGACCTCTCTAAATCAATCTAGAAACCAGTAGCAGAGGACTGGAAGCAGATGTGACACGAGGAATGCCAGCCCACCCGAAGTGGCACTGCCTATTCATCCCGCTTTAAACGCCGGGCGGAGTCTTCCCTCCATGGGGTGTGGAGAAAGAACGACGATGGGATACATTACATGAGAAAGGCAGGAATTGACGCATACACAAACACCCACGAAGTTGGCATTTTCTGACGTAGTCCATTGCCATACATCATCATCATCATAATTTATTATTTATACCCCGCTCATCTGGCTGGGTTTCCCCAGCCACTCTGGGCAGCTTCCAACAAAATATTAAAATACAATCGTCTGTTAAACATTAAAAGCTTCCCTAAACAGGGCTGCCTTCACATGACTTCTAAAAGTCTGGTAGTTATTTTTCTCTTTGACATCTGGTGGGAGGGAGTTCCACAGGGCGGGTGCCACTACCGAGAAGGCCCTCTGCCTGGTTCCCTGTAACTTGGCTTCTTGCAGCGAGGGAACCGCCAGAAGGCCCTCGGAGCTGGACTTCAGTGTCCGGGCAGAACGATGGGGGTGGAGACACTCCTTCAGGTATACTGGGCCAAGGCCATTTAGGGCTTTAAAGGTCAGCACCAATTCTTTGAATTGTGCTCGGAAATGTACTGGGAGCCAGTGTAGGACTTTCAAGACCAGTGTTATATGGTCTTGACGGCTGCTGAGACACTGGGTCCGTGTTTCTAGGGCGGCCACCTATCCTACACAATGGAGGATAGTCCTCTGTTTGGAAGGCTGCTGCCTGGTCCAAGTATGGATTAAAAGGTGAGGAATCGTCAGAAGGTTTTGCCTGTCAGCAGTTGACACCTGGGCGCACAGGTCAGCTGATCAAAGTCTTTCCCATTGCAGCACACGTATTTAAGTTACCAACATTATTTCTACACCCGCATCTCCCACGCAGGGCCGGTTTGATGAGGCCCTAAGCTACTGAAGGTAATGGGCCCTTCATATGTCCAGCTGTCCTTTGTCAACAACAAACTGTCACTGTTTTTTGTGTTGAATATATGCTATATGGTAATTTATGAACCTAGTAGGTATCTCAAGCCATTTGCCCATGTTGCATTGCAACCAGTCAGTGCAGAATGTAGGCACCCTATATATAGAAATGAGCAAACCAGTGATATTTTAGGGAGCAGGCGGGGCCTATGACTTACATCATAGGAAGTAACACAACACAAAACACTATTGCTGTACAGTGGTACCTTAGGTTACAGACACTTCAGGTTACAGATGCTTCAGGTTACAGACTCTGCTGACCCAGAAATAGTACCTCGGGTTAAGAACTTTGCTTCAGGATGAGAACAGAAATTGAACGGCGGCAGTGCAGCGGCAGTGGGAGGCCCCATTAGCTAAAGTAGTGCTTCAGGTTAAGAACAGTTTCAGGTTAAGAACGGACCTCCAGAACGAACTAAGTTCTTAACCCGAGGTACCACTGTATGTAGGTTTTATTTCATTTTATTTTTTTTATCTTATATTTTGGAAATGTACATCCATTTTTTTCCTTTAATTTTTTGGGGGGGGGCCCAAGAGAGTGGGGCCCTAAGCTACAGCTTATTTAGCTTATATGTAAATCTGGCACTGTTCCCACGTTTTGGCTAAAAGCGAACCTCAGAGCACCTTCCAGATCACCATTTAAGACAGTTTCACAGTCCCTCGCCTTACAATCATAAGAGGACCTGGTGCAAAAAGTAAATGGATGAGGAGTGAAGAGAAAGTGAGCAAACTCAAGGGAATGTTTTCCTGGAAAAGAAAATGACCAACTGGCTGGAATGGTGAACAGATGCCCTCTATACCAGGGCTGACTGGTGGGGTGGGGAGGTGTCACCTGGCCAAACCCACCACACTGTTGTTCCTGCTGTGTATCTAGAGCAACAGTTCTCAACTTGTGGGTCCCCAGATGTTGTTGGACTACAACTCCGATCATCCCTGAGCTCTGGCCTTGCTAGCTAGGGGTGATGGGAGTTGTAGTTTAACAACATCTGGGGACCCACAGGTTGAGAAAGGCTGATCTAGAAAGTGTGGGGAGAAGACAATGGTGAGACTTGGGTTGTGCAAGTAGCTCTGTGGGAGTAGCAGCTTGGCTCTCTCAATGTGCCCAAGCAGCCATCATGTTGTTGCTGCCCTGGCCTACCTCTGCATCATCCAGGCACACAGAGATGTTGGTGTGGAGAGGGGAGGTCAGAAGCACTGCCCTGCCCCACCACACCACTGTTAGGATCGTCCTACTCTCGTGTAGGACCCTGGCAGAGACACAAGCCTGACTGGCAAGTTCTCTCCCTCCTCGTCTGCCGTTCGGGAGCTTCAAAAGCTTTCTTCAGCCCGAACATCACAGCGACTGATACCAAGAAGCATCAGCACACTTAGGATCCTGCAGAGTATTTGCAGTTTGCATAACAGAACCAATAGCACAGCATTTTGGCTAATCTACTTTTATTTACATATAATACACTCGGAGTATTCTGACATAGCTCCATCTTCTTTCTCATCAGACAGCAAAGAGAGAAAGAAGCAAAGGACAATAGTCCCACTTCACGGAACATAGTAATACCAAAACATCCTGTCTCTGTCACTTCCCACTCTGTGGAATGAAAACATACACCGTCATGTGATAGACGACAATCTCATGACTGCAAACATGGAGCAAGAATCCTAACAGCCACCACCACCTCCTCCTCCTCTATGCTGCAACCTTTTGTCAGCATCTCCATGCCCTGCTTGGGAGCTACCAAAGGCTTTGCGTTGGCTTATGTTGGATGCAATGAATGTGGGACTAGAGGGATATTTGATGTGATCCAGTAAGGCAACTGTTAAACTGAGCAGAAGAACATCCTGCCGTTTGGGGAAGGGCGAGAGCTCAGCGGTAGAGTGTCAGGGACTGGCTGCATGAGGAGTGGTGGTGGAAGCCGCCTGACCAAGAGCCCCCCTGGGGAAAGCATAGAGGGAGAAGGTTTGGATCCGGGCTCCTGGTGGTGGGAAACCAGCTACACCCGAGAGGTGGGGGAAAGCTGGGAAGTACTGGAAGAGAAAATAGGCAGATGCCCCAGCCCACAGGAATCAGACTTGACAGAGACACCCTGGCAGCTTCTCTACTGACAGCTGCAAGACCGCCCCCCCAACTCCCAGAACAAGGCATCTATTGCATGTCACAAAGCAAAGTGCCAGGCAGAAACAGAGAGGGTCCCTTGGGGCTCGCCGTAGACAGAGAGAGGGGCCTGACTCAGAGGGTTAGAGAGTGAAGTGGGGGGGGGGAGTTAAAAGTCAGTCTGGGCAACAGTTTCATCTAGAAAGAAGAAGAAGAGGAGGAGGAGGAGGAGTTTGGACTTGATATCCCGCTTTATCACTACCCGAAGGAGTCTCAAAGTGGCTAACATTCTCCTTTCCTTTTTTTATAATATTTTATTAAATTTTACAAAAAAGAAAATTACTATAAAACCACAAACATCAAAACACCAACAAACACCAACATGCAAGCAACAAAAACAAGCAATCAAAACACAGCCAAAAAACAGGAAAAAGAAAAATATTACAAACCTAAAAAAACTTAAGAAAAATTTAACATAAAAAAGAAAAAAGAACTCTTTTCAAATTCATATCCTTCATAACCTTATTTTCCTGACTTCCACCCGCCTTCCTTTCTTGTATTCCACTTTAAAATTAATTTAGCAAGTTCATTCTTATTAGTTTTATCCTTTAAGAATTCCTTCACATATTGTATTGTAACATTCTCCTTTCCCTTCCTCCCCCACAACAAACACTCTGTGAGGTGAGTGGGGCTGAGAGACTTCAGAGAAGTGCGACTGGCCCAAGATCACCCAGCAGCTGCATGTGGAGGAGCGGAGAAGCGAACCCGGTTCACCAGATTACGAGTCTGTCACTACACCACACTGGATCTCAAAGGAACAACCCTTCCTTAATCAATCACCACCACCACCACCACCCCCCCCCCACCACCATCATCATCAAACTAACTGCAAGTTAGCCGGCTTGTTACTGACTTTCTCTGTTCAGTGAATGACCTGTTCTCCCTTTTGGCTCCCTGACACAGAGCATCTATATTGTACACAGAGGCTCCTGTGTTCAATCCCCGGCTCCTCCAAGTAGGGCTGGGCGACCTGCCCTCTCTGAAGCTCTGGAGAACCCCTGCCTGTCCATGTAGATCATACTGAGCTAGATGGACCAGTGGGTCTGACTCAGGATAATGTCCCGACATTTTTAAGAGAAGAGTCCTTCTGAGTCCGACCAAAGGACCATCTAGCCCAGCATCCTGTTCTCACATCCCAACCCGATGCCCACGAGAAGCTGAAAAGCAAGACCAGAGCCCCAGGGAACTCTGCAATCTTACACTCGCATGCCTATGCATGAGTAAATCTAATTAACTCAAGGGGACTTGCTTCCGAGTAGGATTGTGCTGCTGCATTCTTAAGGAGGACAAGGGTTTTGTCTACATGGCAAAGGAGCACTTTCTTGGCAGATGTCTGCCTGCCTATGGGATCACACAGCATTTGCCATCTTGTGAATAGAGGGCATTGTATGTTTGTTCTGGTAATTATAGGCCTCCGAGTCCGATTGTGATGCTGGCATTAGAGCCCAGCTTCTCAGACTCTGAGATAGTGAGCCTCCCAAAGTCAAGAACTGAAATTGTTTTGAGCGTTCCCAAGTGGAACGGAAACAAAATGAAGACAGATGCGAAGGGTTGGCAGGCGACCATCTTGGATGGGGCCTGGAGGAGGTTGGCAGAACGGAAAAGGTAGAGGCGCGCATTGGCTTCCAACAATCCGACTCCAAATTCTCCTCTGCGAATGTTGACGTTAAATACCCTCCAGATATCCTCTAAGTGCTGGAGTATTTACTGAATATTTGATATCTGAATTTGACACTCACTTATAGAATAGCTGGACTTGAGCAAACCCTCGAAAGGGCTGAATCGGATTGACTCGGAAGCCATCCACAGTCAGTAGCCCCTGGGAAAGTAGCATTTCCATGGCAGAAGCAAGATTTAAATCCAGGACTTCCCGATTTCTGATGCAGTCTCTTGGCTGCTATGCTATGCCGTTGACAGACAAGGATCTTCATCATGTTATCAGCTCTTATAGATCAGACAGGCGGAAACAGGAAGGTGCCTTAAACTTAGCTGCCTCATTGGTTTATGTAGCTCAGTATTGTCTATACTGACTGACAGCTCTCTGCAGGGGTCTAGATGGAGTTCTCTCCCAGCCCTACCTGAGGATCCTGGAGATTGCACCTGGGACCTTCTGCATGTAAGGCAAGTGTTCTACCATTGGGCTGTGGCTTCTTACAGGCAGGTTATCATCCAAGAAGTCCAACGTATTGCTCTGCTAATGCAGCAGTTTGACTTCACCCCGGGAGGCAGACTCCATTGTCTCTCAGGACGGATGCCAACGAAAGCAGCAACAAAATTACCTCCCTGGGGTGCAGGACTGAACAGTGTGTGTGGAGATCCTGGGCTGCCCTGACCACAAGACTCCCCTTTCAGCGGCAAGATGTGTGGCACAAGCTTGGCTGCAGGAGTTGCTTGATGGAGGCGTAAAAACCGGTTGGAGGATGGATGGCGGCTAACAGATTGAGGTTGAATCCTGACAAGACAGAAGTACTGTTTTTGGGGGGAATAGGAGGCGGACTGGTGTGGAGGACTCCCTGGTCCTGAATGGGGTAACAGTGCCCCTGAAGGACCAGGTGCACAGCCTGGGAGTCATGTTGGACTCACAGCTGTCCAGGGAGGTGCAGGTTAATTCTGTGTCCAGGGCGGCTGTCTACCAGCTCCACATGGTATGCAGATGGAGACCCTACCTGCCCGCGAACTGTCTCACCAGAGTGGTGCATGCTCTGGTTATCTCCTGTTTGGACTACTGCAATGCTCCCTATGTGGGGCTACCTTTTTAGGTGACCCAGAAACTGCAATTAATCCAGAATGCGGCAGCTAGACTGGTGACTGGGAGTGGCCACCGGGACCACATAACACCGGTCCTGAGAGATCTGCATTGGCTCCCAGTACGTTTCCGAGCACAATTCAAAGTGTTGGTGTTGACCTTTAAAGCCCTAAACAGCCTCGGTCCTGTATACCTGAAGGAGTGTCTCCACCCCCATCGTTCAGCCATGAGATCCAGTGCTGAGGGCCTTCTGGCGATTCCCTCATTGTGAGAAGTGAGGGAACCAGACAGAGGGCCTTCTCGGTAGTGGCGCCCACCTTGTGGAACGTCATGCCTTCAGATGTGAAGGAAATAAGCAGGTATCTTCTCTTTAAAAAACATCTGAAGGCAGCCCTGTTTAGGGAAGTTTTTAATATTCAATGCTGTATTGTTTTTAACACTCGATTGGGAGCCGCCCAGAGTGGCTGGGGAAACTCAGCCAGATGGGCGGGGTATAAATAATAAATTTTTATTATATCTTATGGACTCCACTCTGGATTTTTGTAGGGTTTACTCCTTGGCCATCTCTTCTCCCACAGATTTCCTGCAAGGCAGTGGAGGTTTAAGATCAGAGTTTTCCTTCTCTTCGATAGGCTCCCTTCTCAGGTTGATGATCCCCACATGCCCCTCACTTCCATCTACAGCACGTTCACAAACCGCCTTCTTGACCGTTAGACCCATGCTTCTTTGACATCACAGGACACATCTGTTGAGACATCCATTTCAACTTCCAATTCCCCAGCTTTGTGGTGCTTGAGACAACGGGAGCTTTAACTCTGATCATAAACCTGCCAGCTTGTGGGTCCCTGGATATATATTGATTCCTGATTCTGTTGCTCCAGAATCACACAGCACCTTGCCACCGTCTGTGGCTCCACGTCGATCTATGTGTGAATGCAAGGTCCCAGGTTCGGTCCCTACCATCTCCAGATAGGACTAGCCACTCAGTGTTGACAGTGCTGAGCTATATGGCCCAATGATCTGACTCAGAACGAGGCAGCTTCCTATAGAAATATGTTCCTAAAACGCATGTGACAATGGCTAATGAGAGAAGGATGCAGTATGCCACATGGTCGTTGCACCACCCTGGGGGTGTGGGGGTGTGGGAGTTGGGAAGAATGTTCCAATAAACACGCCATGTTCCTAGGGGGCACATCAGGAATGGGCTTGCGCTAAAACCTGGCATTGATTTCAAAGCTCAGAATACAGGAGAGCTCTCATACAGCTAGAGTCATAAAATCAGCTCCCCAGTTTCGGGTTACAACAGGGTCAGTTTGCCCACCGTGATTGATATTCTGCAGAGCCCTGCTCAATATTACAGGTTTCTGACAGATTACAAGGTCAGGAGACCAATGATCATAAAGTTTAAAAGACGGAGCCTTGATTTTCAAAGTTTGCAATACAATTTCAGGAAAACAACCTGCCCTGATCATCTTAACACAAAAGCGAAAGACCATCCCTGACTAATATTCTTGCCTGCAATAATAATAATAATAATAAAATGCCATGGACAAAGTATGAAAGACCTTTCCCGCTGCCATTGATAGTTCATTGAGTTTTTCTTTTGCTGCCTAATTCATTCTGCATTGATCTAGTTCAAGAGCTTCAAGCCATTAATGTACATGCACTTAAACCAGTTTTTGCTTAATTCCGTCATTTAGCAAGGGAGGCTAAACTGATTTCAAGAAGGGTTCCAGTGGTTTAAGTGCAGTGATGTTATGGATTTGCACTCATTTATCCAGATCAGATTAACACCTACTTTCTAAAATTAGTGCATATTTTCCCCACGTAGGCAAGTTTATTAGGAAAATTAATGGAGTTCTTTTGTGGCTTAAAGAAAAAAAAAATCAACACGACAAAACCCAAACAGAGCTGAGCTACAGTTTGTGGGAAAGAAAGCTCTGTGAATTATATGACTGTATTCAGCGCAAGACAATATTCTCTTTCCAAATGAGAAATCACCAGGCCTGTGGATAAGTCAAACACATTTTGGAACATTAAGGGGCTCTAATTCAATCGCCACTCCATTCATTTTTAAAGCATTTAGAGTGATTCTCCCCTGATTTGTCATGGCAGCTAGAATCCTCATGGAATAGATGCATTGTCTGGTTTAGATTCAGAGGTGGAGAGTCAACAGGCCATCAGTATTGCCAAGGGACTAACCATCTGTTCTGTTGGATGGTTATTTGGAGTGTTCTCACCACCTGCCTCTTTTTTTACTAAACGGCTTGCTTATATGATAACCAGTTGTTGCGCTTTTCTTTTGAAAGGCACACACATGTTGAAAGGAAGTTTTGCTGTTTTGTAACCTGTGCTACCTATCGCAGCTTTTGGGGGTGCAGAACGGATTTCAAACCTGGAACATCTGCAGAGATGTTCAGCTTCTGCGTATAATCTGAGGGCACTTCCAGACAACTGCTGTTTTCGACAGGCTCCAAACACGTACCGGCAAATCCCTGCTGGCACAACTATAGTTGTGGGTGATTTGTGGAAGTTGGCCAGTAGTTCGCTGCACCTCAGCCAGTGTGACGTATCAGCAGAAGATACAGAGCTCCAGTAGAGATTTCCTGCTCCTAACAGAACAGCTTTTTCCAGAGACCTCTGTTGAGGGGAAAAGTACTCTTCCACAAGGTTCAAAAAGTGTCTCCAGACTCTACAGCTAAACACTACTATCTAGTAAAGATACATAGGTATGGATCCATTAATACTCTCTCTTCTTCTTTGAGGATCACTTGTAGCTGAGTAAGATTGTCTTTCATAAACACAGTTTTAACAATGAGTCCGTAAGTGACTGTGGGGGCCAATTCTGGATCCACATGTCCTTCCACAGTGGGGACATAGGTTTCCAGGTGGGGGTTGATCACGGTGTGGATTTGCCAAGCGTGCCTTCCTCTTAGCGCGTTTCTCCCTTGTGTCCTGAGTTTGAGCGACTTCAAAGCCCATGACACCTTTGCTAATGGCTGTTCTCCAATTGGAGCGTTCGCAGGCCAGTGTTTCCCAGTTGTTGGTGTTTATACTACATTTGAGACAGTCTTTAAACCTCTTTTGTTGACCACCAGCATTACACTTTCCATTTTTAAGTTCAGAATAGAGTAGTTCCTTTGGAATATGATAATCAGGCATCCGCACAACATGTACAGCACTTTCCCCTACTTGTGATTCCCAGCAACTATACTGCCTCTGAAAATGGAAACAGACCATAGTCATCAGGGCTGGTAGCCATCTGCAGCCCTCTCCTCCACGAATTTGTCTAATCCTCTCTTAGGTAAAGGTAAAGGGACCCCTGACCATTAGGTCCGGTCATGACCGACTCTGGGGTTGCGGTGCTCATCTCGCTTTACTGGCCAAGGGAGCCGGCGTACAGCTTTCGGGTCATGTGGCCAGCATGACTAAGCCGCTTCTGGCGAACCAGAGCAGCACATGGAAACGCCGTTTACCTTCCCGCCAGAGCGGTACCTATTTATCTACTTACACTTTGACGTGCTTTCAAACTGCTAGGTTGGCAGGAGCAGGGACCGAGGAACGGGAGCTCACCCCGTCGCAGGGATTCGAACCGCCAACCTTCTGATGGGCAAGCCCTAGGCTCTGTGGTTTAGACCACAGTGCCACCCGTGTCCTCTCTTAAAGCCATCTAAATTGGTGGCCATCACTTCTCCCCGTGGGCGCAAGTTGCACAATTTTAACTATGCACTCAATGAAGGAGTGCTGTCTCTTATCCGTTCTGAATCTCCCAGCATTTAGCTTCATTGCGTGTCCTTGAGTTCTAGGTGATATTAGAGACGGAGATCCCACCTTTCCTTCCAAAGGATCCCAGAGTCCCCTTTGATGAGTATCCGATCCAATCCGTTTGCAACGGAAGTGAGATGATGTGTTCACCCCACACTTTCCAACGTCCTTTCTCATTGTTTTCCTTATCAGGGGGGAGTATGATATTTTTGGGGAAGCGGGTTTTTGTTGTTGCTCAGTATAATGTGAACAATACACTGGGCCTGGTCTCTGTCTTGAGTCAGCACATCCCCTACATCTGGATGTTCAGGAATAAGGGTACCAGGTGCACTCAGTTACCATAGCAACAACAGCAAGGTTTCGCCATTTTGGCGTAATCCATCTATTTAGTCTGCCGTTCTTCTCTGGTCGGGACTTTGTCATCTTTCCAGCTCCGGGCTAGTAAAATCTGTCTTCCAGTCCCTTTTGCAAACAGCCACATAATTTGTTATGCCTCTCTTGGCATAAAGGTGGGCTTAAAATTAAGAGAAAGCAAATGCGCTGTAATCATTTGGGTCTGGTCTCCTCAACACCGCAACAAGGAACTGGATTTCTAAAGACCACTCTTGGGAAGCAATGTTAAGAACTGCTATGACACGTAACATGAAAGGAGGTCCAAATGTACGTAGCTATTATTTCAGGCCTGTTCAGTCTTATTTGCAGACTGTTCACTGAGTAAGGGGGAGTAAGGGGGAAAAGCATAGTATCTTTGGAAATGTCATGTCCATTTTCCTAGGCCCAGATGAAATCCCATTCTTTCCCCCTCTTCCACTCAGGAAGGCCTGGTTGTTGGGTTTTTTTGCTACTGAGATTATGTCACTTTCAGCACTCTGAGACATTTAAAATCTGCTGGATCATATTCCTTCTTAATTCCACCCCAGTGAATTTGCCTGAAACTTGAAGAACATTTGCTGGTTTTAAGTTCGCTCTTCCATCCCTCTCCCGCTGTTCAGCCAGAGCCAGCAAGGAAACATAACAGAGAGAATGGGCTAAAGGCAAGATATAGGGTACATTCACCCCACACATTTAAAGCAGTATGATACCACTTCCAGTCATGGCTTTCCCCAAAGGATTCTGGGAGCTGTGGTTCGCTAAGGGTGAGGAAAGCTCTTAGGAGACCCCAATCCCCCTCACAGAGCTATAATTTTCAGAGTTCCCTGGGAGGAAGGATTGACTGTTACATCTTTCTGGGAATAGTAGCTCTCCTAATAACTTTCAGCACCTTCAACAAACTGCAGTTCCTAGAATTCTTTAGGGGAAGAAGAATGGCAGACAAAATTAATGGACTACGCAGAATTAGACAAAATGACTGGAAGGATTCGAAACCAGTGGGACCAGAGATTTACAGAAGATTGGAAGAAATATATGAACTATTTGGAGAGCAACTGTAATCAACAAATTATGCTAGGAGGACTACAAGAAGTTTTGTAAGGAGAAATGTATGAAATATTGCAAAGCAGAGAAAGAAGAGCGATGAGATTGAAAGGTAATAATGAAAGTAAGAAATGTATACTAAGTGATTAGAGTGGAAAATTTTCAGATGTGATTGATGGAAGTCCAAAAATAATTGTATAAGATGTAAAAGTATGTTTAATTATCTGAAAATTATATATCTATATATCTATATCTTTATCTATATCTATATCTATCTATCTATCTATCTATCTATATGAAATAAGCACAAAAAAAGAATTCTTTAGGGGAAGCCTCAACTGTTTAAAGTGGTATTATAGTGCTTGAAATGTTTGACACGAATGTGGCCTGATATCTGCCCTAACTGAAGGCTGGCTTGTAAGTCGGGCAACTGTGTGTCCTACTTTACAGAGGACATTTCTCTATCTGAAGACATCCTCTGTCTGAAAGGCTGTTCAGTTGGAAGGAGATTCCAGCTGAACATCTGGAAGAAGTTTCTGACAGTGAGAAGTGTTTGGGAGGTTCTGGACTCTCCTTCCTTGGAGGTTTCCAAGCAGAGGTTGGTTGGCCACCTGTAATGGATGCATCACAAGGGGTTAGACTAGGTAACCCTTGGGGTCCCCTCCGACTCTACAATTCTATGATGAAATCCAGGTCTGGTTTGAACAGAAAGAATCATAAGAAGGGCCTGGTAATTGCCCATCAACGGTGAACACCTGGGAAGCAGACTGAGCAGGTATGCAGGGCACCAGCACATAGTCTTCCCCATTATGGAGAGATGCATTGCATTTCTATTTAAATTATAGCCATTATTTCTACATTTGCATCCATACATATACATGAGCATATGCACATTTCAGGCAAATCAGTGTTTTTGTTGATGCCTGCCCTGGTACGCTCTCCTGACATGCCTTGCAGCCTCAGGCACACTGAGAGGCCAGCCACACCATTGATTTCCATGGCAGGTCAGAGGCTTACATCAAAAGTTTTGACGTGCTCAGCTTGATGACCTTAGGCTATCCTTGATGCTTTGGAGCAAATGAGATACAGCTCAGGGACATCCCTGGACAGTGAAGTGCGAAGTAGTAGAAGAAGAAGAGTTTGGATTTGATATCCTGCTTTACCACTGCCCGAAGGAGTCTCAAAGCGGCTAACATTCTCCTTTCCCTTCCTCCCCCACAACAAACACTCTGTGAAGTGAGTGGGGCTGACAGACTTCAAAGAAGTGTGACTAGCCCAAGGTCACCCAGCAGCTGCATGTGGAAGAGCAGGGAAGCAAACCCAGTTCACCAGATTACGAGTCTACCTCTCTTAACCACTACACCACACTGAGATTCAGAATATTTTTTTTCTTGTTTTCCTCCTCCAAAAACTAGGTGCGTCTTGTGGTCTGGTGCGTCTTATAGAGCGAAAAATATGGTAGTTTCTTTTGTCTGTGCTAAGTCTCACAATCTTTAGCTTCACTGGACAGCCTCAAGTTGGAGAGGGAAAGAAAAACTTCTCTCAGTTATGATTCTTATGATAATTACCATATTATTATTTATACCCCGCTCATCTGATTGGGTTGCCCCTGCCACTCTGGGCAGCTTCCATCACATATAACAACATGATAAAATGCCAAACATTAAAAACTTCCTGAAATAATAATAATAATAATCTCTCTCCGCATGTCTGCGTCCAAAAGACTACCCTGCCTCCCACAAAGTCCAAGGCATGCTTTTAAAAAGCAAACCAGGAAAAATATATATAATAATCTCCAACCATTATGGTCAGATTGTACACATTTCTTTTTCTCTTCTTCTTGCCAGAGATGATGGACAGCCCATATGCGCGGTCTGATATGCCCAGCTAATTACATTGATGTTCAGCAGCAGTGCTCCAGTTAAAGACCTGTCAGCATTTTCTTATTTGCCGGGTTCAGAATGTAGTTGTAAAGCAATCGATTCTGGGCTGAGTTCTGACATGCTGGTCTATGTACTCGAGAGGCATCAAACATCTGCTAAATACAGCACATAAACAGCGTTTTCTATTACATAGCAGGAGAGGGGGAGGGGAGGAATTAACACTGCCCATCAAACCAATATACGTGAAGCGAGCGCCAGCCCATGAAATCTTACGCTATAATACAATCAATTTGGGAGCAAGCCTAATGCCAAGCCAAAGGATGGGTGGCTAAGGGGCCTTTGGAAGAAGTGGGAACACTGTGTTGCTAATGGAGAGGGAAGCCTGTTTTGGGGCACTCATGGCACAGGAGAAGCCCTCTGATGCCAATGCGAAGCTCCACAGCTGTGCATAGGAGGTCAGCCACGTTGGGAATTGTCCAAGAGAGCCAGTGTGGTGTAGTGGTTAAGAGCGGTGGACTCGTAATCTGGTGAACCGGGTTCGCTTCCCTGCTCCTCCACATGCAGCTGCTGGGTGACCTTGGGCTAGTCACACTTCTCTGAAGTCTCTCAGCCTCACTCACCTCACAAAGTGTTTGTTGTGGGGGAGGAAGGGAAAGGAGAATGTTAGCCGCTTTGAGACTCCTTTGGGTAGTGATAAAGTGGGATATCAGATCCAAACTCTTCTTCCTCTTCTTCTTCTTCGGGCTCAGAAGGGCCCCCCACTGGCCTGACCTCAGGGCCATTCCCCTGCAGATGGGTGACAGCAGTGCTTTTGAATGGAAGCCATGCTCAGCACCCACCCACGGCAATGCATTTTGGGGAGAGATCTATTGTCTGGGGAACGGGATATCTGGTACGCTAAGGTGGCAGGTGGTCAACATGAACAGGAGCAGAGTTTGTGTCCCATTCAAAAGTGGTCCCACCATCTGGACCAATGCAGTAAGAGAACTGATGAAGAAATCATAGAATTGTGTAACTGTAAAGTTGGAAGGGTCATCCCCTGCAACCCCAATCTTTTGCCCAACGTAGGGCTGGAACCCACAACTCTCTGAGATTAAGAGTTTCATGCTCTACTGACTGAGCGAATCTGCCCATTTCAGTTTCTCTCATTTTTACAATCCTAAATACAGTTCTCCATATTTCCACATCCATTTGCATTCTTTCTTTTTTAAGTCCGTATGAAAATGCACCAGCATTCTAATGTGAATTTCTTCTAATATACACACTTTTGTATGCACTATTGTCTAATATACACATTTCCAAAAAAAAAATTAAAAAAAAATCCCCCAGTATAATGCACTAGTGAATGTTATTTTCCAACACATGCATTATTATTATTATTATTGTTCATTTCACCCTAGCACCTGAATATTTGTATATGTTACCAGGCAGGAGGACTGCATTGCAAAATTTACAAAAAGCACAGTTTTTGAACAATGCCTGCGTTTCAGTTCACATACTGGTTTGGAAAGCGAATTAGGTAGGTTCCCCCTTTAAAATCAAACTGAATCAAATTTCTCCCACTCCCTAGGAAAGAGTTAAGTTCAGAGTATGGCCAGTACCTCTTCTATCGCTACCAATGTAGATTTTTATTACTGCACCTAAATCAATTTTCTGCCCTTCACATTTGACCCACTAAGCTTTGAATCTGCTGACACGGGAGAGAAGCAGCCCTTTCTAAATTGAGGTTGCAAGATTTCCTTTTTGTAACACACACAGACACACACTGTATTTTTATTATTATTATTATCGCCTTGCCGTGTTTCCTAGCACAAAGCTGCTTTCTCTTATGTTGTAACAACATGCTTTACAGTTTGCATTGTGTGCCTCACACAAACGACAACTTCAATGGGGGAAGCGGGAGAAGAGGCAGTCAAACTGGTGGGTCCATGGTCAGGGAGCAACAACAAGCCAAGAAAGGTCAGAGGGAAGAGGAGGCCCAGAAGAGTATTGGAGTCTAGGCAGGTGAGAAGTCCAGCCGGGCAAGGATCACAGGAATAGGCTACAGGTCAGCAGAAGATCGTGTTGCTGTGGCAAAGACCAAGGGCGAAGATAAGATAAAACTTTATTTGCATTAGCCAATGGCCATAGCAACAGTACAACATTACAGTATGCGCAGAAAAGGACATTTGATATAAGAGCACAATTTAAAGTCCTGAAACAGCCGTCAGTTAGTGGCCCTTATTTTGATTGCCCCAGCTATGAACCTAGCAACCTTTGCTGTTATCTGCTCATTTTGATCTGATAGAAGAAAGGACATTGTGGCAGTGGTTGAGCGCCCTGGGATGGTTAGTACGAGTGGGGTGATGATCTCATTCCTCAAGTCTTTGTAGAGAGTGCCAGACAGGAGGACGTGTGCCGCTGTTTCGGTGCTACCATCTCCACAGGGGCCAAGACGTTTCTCAGACGGGATCTTTTGGAAACGACCCTCAAGTACCGCAGATGGCAAAACATCCAGTCTTGCAAGTGTAAAAGCACGTCTGTATTTTGAGATAATAAATTTGTGCAGATATGGGGCCAGAGAATCAAAATGGGGAGGTGGGAAATGAACATACCAAGGGCAGAATTTCCTTATAGTGGCCACGTTGGTCTGATGCTTGGTATCTTTTGGATGTTGACCAATTAGACGGTTTGCTTTAGTAGGGCCCATAGTGACGAAGGGCGAAATGCAGGTCTTATGTAGTCCTCCTTGACTTGCTCCCAGCTGTAATGCGTCTCATCACCTGACTGTACTTGCTGACCTGCGCCCAATTCAGATAAGGTCAGCACAGCCAGCCTGGCTCCTACAAAACTCACAATGCTCATTACAACTACAAAGAGTCACATTCTGGCGGGGAGCAGGTTTGTTGTGCAATAGCTCCAGATCATCTTTAATGCTGCAACCTGAGTTGAGTTGTATGCGATTGAGTCTCATTCCCAGATAGTGACAGGCTGGATTTATGGAAAGTACCTACTGTAGCTTCTAAAAAGAAATAGAAAGTCTCTCTCTCTCTCTCTCTGGATATTGTGACTAGTTTGGGCAACCTGACATGGTATCCAAATCAAGAACTGTCTCCCACATTGCGGTTTAGGAATGAGTGGTGCTTCTCTGATGCAAAGGGCAAAGGAAGCATCACGGTCCTTTTGCAGAGACATTTCCATCTGCAATTTGATCTGAGAATCAAAATGAGGCAGCGACTGCAGACCTGATGACCCAGTGCTGGACTGGGGAAATAAGCTGCAGATGAAGCCAAGGCTGCTGCCTTATTATTCTGTTCATCACCAGAAACTGCTTCTTTCTTTTTCCTGTTCCTAGATAAGGCTAGGCTATTTGGATACTGGCTTATATGAATACAACAGTCGAAGCACTCAAAATCCACCTGTTTCAAAGAGCTTTTCACAGATGTATTTTTGTTCGGACATGCTGTTGTCATATTGTTCTATAGCTGTTCTATTGTTTTACTGCCACGGCTTTGGAAATGAATCTGTACTGTTTAATATAGATTCATGGTGTTGGAAGGGATCCTGAGGGTCATCTAGCCCAACCCCCTACAATGCAGGAATCTCAACTCGAACATACAAGACAAATGGCCATCCAATGTCTGCTTAAAAACCTCCAAGAAAGGTAAACATTGAAGAGAACTGAAGTTGCATGAGATTTTTCAACTGTTCTTGGATGTTCTTTCAACGCTGATTTCAAATCTGAAATTGATTTTTGTGTACATGCTATATTTATTTTCAATTTCTGACTTTTGACAATATGTCATATTTACACTGGGGATAAGTGGACACTGACACGTTGACCTACCTTAACCGCATGGTAATTATTGTTTTGCAAACTTAATTTTTCTTTATTTTTATAGTTTTGTAACCTAAATATTTGTATTTTTTCAGATCAGACCATGACAAAAATGTGTAAACAATCTATTTATTTCAACACACCAAGTCTGGGAAAATGTTTATGAAGACTACACATGTGAAATGGATTTTATATTTTTGAAAAGTTACAGAGGTGCTGAGTAAGGGAACTAGAAAGGTCAGCTGTGTGAGAATGGATTAACATCAAGAGAAGGATGAGGAGAAGATTAAAGAAGAATGAAGTGGCTACATCAGGAAGTCACGGACATATGTTTGCAACAGGAGAGGGGAAACCTAATTTTTTAAAAGAAATTGTATTAAATTTAAATAATTTGGACCAATTTTTTTTTAATTTTGACAACCAATAAAATTAATTAATTAATTAATTAATAAAACCTGCAAGGAAGGAGAGTCCATCACCTCCTGAGGGAGTCTGTCCCACTATCGAACAGCTCTTACAAAAAGTACTTCTGATATTTCGTCGGAATCCCCTTTCTTGTAACTTGAGAACATTGGTTTGGGTCCTCAAGGGCCACCTAGTCTAACCTCCTGCCATGCAGGAACATACAACAATTGCTTTGCAATTTGTGTTTATTAGGATAAATTCATACGAAAATGCTGATGAATTTTTGTGAGGACGTCTGTGTTTGTGTGTGTGTGTATGATGTTTTATATATATATGTATGTATTATTTAGTCGTTTAGTCGTGTCCGACTCTTCGTGACGCCATGGACCAGAGCACGCCAGGCACTCCTGTCTTCCACTGCCTCCCGCAGCTTGGTCAAACTCATGCTGGTAGCTTCGAGAACACTGTCCAACCATCACGTCCTTCGTCATCCCCTTCTCCTTGTGCCCTCCATCTTTCCCAACATCAGGGCCTTTTCCAGGGAGTCTTCTCTTCTCATGAGGTGGCCAAAGTACTGGAGCGTCAGCTTCAGGATCTGTCCTTCCAGTGAGCACTCAGGGCTGATTTCCTTCAGAATGGATAGGTTTGATCTTCTTGCAGTCCATGGGACTCTCAAGAGTCTCCTCCAGCACCAGAATTCAAAAGCATCCATTCTTCGGCGATCAGCCTTCTTTATGGTCCAGCTCTCACTTCCATACATCACTACTGGGAAAACCATAGCTTTAACTATACGGACCTTCCTTTTACGCTAGGCCTTTGCAAAGTCAAATTATGGGGCAGGTTTTTTTTTTAAACAGCAGCGATGATCAGAGTTAATTGCAGCTGGCCCTCCTAAAGGCTTGAAATGTACAGTGTATATACTACTATTCTCCATCTAGAACACACAACTAGTTGATATGAAGGGAAGTGTAGTAACCCTATAGAGAACTTGGGAGCTGGATCCGGGGGGCAGGGCGGGGCGGGGGTGCTATAAAGAACCAGGTGCTTTATAGCTGATGTGATAAGATTAGAGGCAAGCCCATTTTGAGAGGCTTTCGTCGCGCTGCCTGCGACACTGCAGCAATTTCCCCTTCTACATTCAGGCAAGGTATCAGGCGAATGATAAATCATTTGCATCCATTTCTCAATGAATGGAGGGGAGGCGAATTAGTATGCAAATGTAACTGTTGGCAAGCAGGACCGTGTCAGCCTGAACGGAGTCAAATTAGTTGACGATTTTCCAAGAACAAATTTGCATATTTGCGGGTGGGGTGGGGGGAGGAAACACACACACAAACAGAGAGGGAGAAAGAACCCCGAGACCAGGCCACAAGTCCAGGTTATCCAACTGGGAACAGAGGCTCTTTTTGAAATGTTGTCTGAAAGAATGTGATTAGGAGGAAAACTGACGACCGGTTGATACATTCGGCTGACCCGTTACAAAGCATTATTTCCCAAAGAATCTGTCACTTTTCCTGCTGCAGGCATAGGCCTGACATCAGCGCAAGGCATCTTCAGGCGGTACCCAGAGACCCAGAAGGCCCAGTACTGACACCTGCTCTGGGCCCACTGATTGTTGTTGTTGTTGTTAAGTCATTTAGTCATGTCCGACTCGTTGTGACCCCATGGACCAGAGCACACCAGGCACTCCTGTCTTCCACTGCCTCCCACAGTTTGGTCAAACACATGCTGGTACCTCCGAGAACACTATCCAACCATCTCATCCTCTGTCGTCCCTTTCTCCTTGCACCCTCCATCTTTCCCCAACATCAGGGTCTTTTCCAGCAAGTCTTCTCTTCTCATGAGGTGGCCAAAGTATTGGAGCCTCAGCTTCACGATCTGTCCTTCCAGTGAGCACTCAGGGCTGATTTCCTCAAGAATGGAGAGGTTTGATCTTCTTGCAGTCCATGGGACTCTCAAGAGTCTCCTCCAGCACCATAATTCAAAAGCATAAATTCTTTGGCGATCAGCCTTCTTTATGGTCAGCTTTCACTTCCATACATCACTACTGGGAAAACCATAGCTTTTACTATACGGACCTTTGTTGGCAAGGTGATGTCTCTGCTTTTTAAGATGCTGTCTAGGTTTGTCATTGCTTTTCTCCCAAGAAGCAGGTGTCTTTTAATTTTGTGGCTGCTGTCACCATCTGCAGTGATCATGGAGCCCAAGAAAGTAAAATCTCTCACTGCCTCCATAAGAAACAAACAAGCACCATTTCAATTTTCCCACAGTGACCCCAGAGTGATGCTAAACTGAAGGCATTGTGGGAAATTGAAAATGGCCGCTCACCAGTGGACACTAATCAGGGCAAGGTGGCTGCTTGCCTCGGTAGCTAGCAGATCAGATCACCTCCCTGTCCCCATAGACGTACCATTGTGATAAGGGACGCAGGTGGCGCCATGGTCTAAACCACCGAGCCTCTTGGACTTGCCGATCGTAAGGTCGGCAGTTTAAATCTGTGCGACGGGGTGAATTCCCATTGCTCTGTCCCAGCTCCTGCCAACCTAGAAGTTCGAAAGCATGAGTAAATAAATAGGTACCACTGCGGTGGGAAGGTAAATGATGTTTCTGGGGACTCTGGCACTCGTCACAGTCCTCCATGAGCCAGAAGCAGTTTAGTCATGCTGGCCACATGAACTGGAAAAGATGTCTGCAGACAAACGCCGGCTCCCTCAGCCTGAAAGCAGACATCATATCCCATATCCTGTATACCTGAAGGAGCGTCTCCACCCCCATCGTTCAGCCCGGACACTGAGGTCCAGCGCCGAGGGACTTCTGCTGGTTCCCTCATTGCGAGAAGTGAGGTTACAGGGAACCAGACAGAGGGCCTTCTCAGTAGTGGCGCCCACCCTGTGGAACACCCTCCCTTCAGATGTGAAGGAAATAAGCAGCTATCCTATCTTTAAAAGACATCTGAAGGCAGCCTTGTTTAGGGAAGTTTTTAATATTTAATGCTGTACTGTTTTTAACACTTGATTGGGAGCTGCCCAGAGTGGCTGGGGAAACTCAGCCAGTTGGGCGGGGTATAAATAATAAATTATTATTATTATATTATTATTATTATTTGACTGGATTTAACTATCTAGGGGTCCTTTACCTTACCTCTTTACCAACCCATTTTGATGGGTTAATGAAAACAGACAGCTCTGACGGGAGTTGTAGTTCAGAACATCTGGAGGGCACCAGCTTGGTGACAGATGTTCCGGACACAAAAATGCCCTGCAGCCAAATAGCGGAAGCCATCTTTGCTCACCAGGAAGCAAAGGGGGAAACAACCTAACTAAAGGCAGGGACCACTTAAGGAGCAAACGCCATTTTTAATGCAAATTGACTAACGTTTTTAGGCAATCTATATATACAGAGCACTCGGCAAAAGTATTTCCTCTGTAGCGCAATGGCACACTGCATGCAGCGCTCTCAGGGAAAATTCTTCCTGCCTTGGATGGGAGCAATAAACCAGATTATTTTACGGCAGGCAGTAATTAGGCAGAAAGGCTGCTAGTAAAAAGAAATAAATATATAAATAAATATATAAATATATATATATAAAGGCAGACCCCCCGTTCAACAACCCCCTTCCCTCAGCTCTCTTGCACGCCATCGTAGCATCTCCTGCCTGGTTTTTATAGTTCTCTCTGGAGCCGTCGTTTCCCGTCCCTCATCAACATGCCTTGCTCATTTTCCAGCGGCGGCCAATCGTGGGCCAGCGCACATATTGAGTGGATATTTACGGCACCGGAGCTGTAGGTCGTAACTCAAAGCCTGCGGAAAGCGGGTGCGGAAGAACTCATGTCTTGGAAAGCCCCGACGCTGAGCCAAGGCTGGCCAGGAGACAAAAGGAGGCTTGCAATCTGCAATGGCTGCAAGTGTGGCTTTGTCTTGGAACGTAGGAGACATGGAATTCCGGGGTGGAATCGATTAGGTTGTGCGTGTCGAAGGAAGCACCCAGGAGATATCTATCTCCATTCATTGTACAGTCATACCTTGGTTTTCAAATAGGTTCGTTCTTGAAGGTTTTGGCTCCCGAACGCCGCAAACCCGGAAGCGAGTGTTCTGGTTTGCGAACGTTCTTTGGAACCCAAAGGTCTGACACGACTTCCAATTGGCTGCAGGAGCTTCCAGTGTGGTGTAAGAGCAAGAGTGTGCAAGAGCCAGTGTGGTGTAGTGGTTAAGAGCGGTAGTCTCATAATCTGGGGAACCGGGTTCGCGTCTCCACTCCTTCACATGCAGCTGCTGGGTGACCTTGGGCCAGTCACACTTCTTTGAAGTCTCTCTGCCCCACTCACTTCACAGAGTGTTTGTTGTGGGGGAGGAAGGGAAAGGAGAATGTTAGCCGCTTTGAGACTCCTTAAAGGGAGTGAAAGGCGGGATATCAAATCCAAACTCCTCTTCTTCTTCTTCAATCAGAAGCCGCACTTTGGTTTTTGAATGTTTTGGAAGTCGAACGGACTTCTGGAACAGATTGCGTTCAACTTCAGGGCCGTCTTTAGCAGATGCGGCACCGGGGTGCAGATATCCACCTAGAGCCCCCAAATTACCACAGATAGTGTTAGGGTGGCCATAGCTGTGCACTGCCAGCCATGGGGGGGGGGCAATTCCCCCCCATGCTGCTGCGGGAGAGCGATGCTCACAGTGGCTTGGGAGTAAAGTTGCGCCTCTCCCAAGCCTCCGCAGGAGGAGGGCGATCCCAACAGAGGCTTGGGAGGCAAGCTGTATGCCCGCCAACCATATGGTTGATGGGGTGCAGCTGACGGGCATGCAGGAGGGAAAGTGAAGGCCGCCGGCAAAGCCGCACAGCTCCCCCACTTGCTGGGGCACCCCTGAGAGGCCGGCGCCCTGGTGCGACACACCACTAAGCCCTATGGGAAGGAGGGCTCTGTTCAACTTCCAAGGTACGACTTTATTACAAATATCAAGGCAACCTCATATTTAAAGACAAGACCCTTCCCATCCTAATTCTTATAAATCACCTGATTTGAAGATTAATATAATTTGGATATATATATATTGCAAACCACCCCATCCAACCATTTTTTCAAAATAGAGTATTACTGGGATGAATAAGCGTTAGAATTTTGGCTGGCCTTTTCTCCAAAATCAGTCGTTCCACTTATAAGAATTGCCTGCTGTTTGGTGTGCCAGCTGGGGATGGGTGGGTGAGGGACTTTGGCTTCCCCACCCAATTTCTTTGGGGGGAGGGTATGGGGCCCCTCAATACTGAGCGGCAACATCGCCCATCACAAGAAGCTCCCAGTGAAGTGGAGTGCAGAAAGTCACAAGGCAATGACAAATCGCATCACAAGATTTATCTCAGATGATCTCACAAAGGGAACTTCTTCAATGGAAGCCATGCATCTGATGAGATGTCCACCTTTCGTTTGAGATCCTTTTAAATGAAAATTTCAGGGACTGAATCTAGGACGCTCTGCATGCTAGCATGTGCTCTCCTACTGATCCATGGTTTCTTCCCAATTAGACTGTCTTCACATTCAAACTGAAGGAACAAAAAATGAGAGTTTTCGCTCATGCTTGCACTCCTCCGACAACTTGCATTAGAGAGCAGTGTTTCTGCATGCAAATGTAAACAATGTGTCCCTTCTCGATGACTGCTGCCCTGTCATTGCATTCCTTATTGACGTTAACGTTAGCAGGACTAGAAATGAGATGATGCTAATTGGCCTAAAGGGGTGTGCACAATTTCTCTCCACTGTAAAACGTTGAAGGGAATTTATTCGGCAAAATTTGCATTGCAACAGAATGAGCTCCGCCTTGCGAAGAAGAAGAAGAAGAAGGAGAAGAAGAGGAGGAGGAGTTTGGATTTGATATCCAACTTTATCACTCCCCTTAAGGAGTCTCAAAGCGGCTAACATTCTCCTTTCCCTTCCTCCCCCACAACAAACACTTTGTGAGGTGAGTGAGGCTGAGAGACTTCAGAGAAGTGTGACTAGCCCAAGGTCACCCAGCAGCTGCATGTGGAGGAGCGGGGAAGCAAACCCGGTTCACCAGATTACGAATCTACCACTCTTAACCACTACACCACACTGGCTGAGAGGTGCTAGCTGCAAAGGTCTCTAAGCCTGGATCAGATCAGAGGAGTGATCTTTTCCTCCCCTTTAAAAGGAAAAATGGAAACTTCAATCTAGACCAAGCCAGCAGAACATGTGACCTACCAAAATGAACAAAGTCTGCTGAGCACGTCTTGTGATCCACCAGTGCCTGACCCCCATTTCTGCAGCATGAAGCAAAGGCAAGAGGCTTAGAATGATAGAAAGCTGCCTTATACGGAGTCAGACTATTGGCCTAGCCAGCTCAATACTGTCTACACTGGCAGGCAGTGGCTTTTCAGGGGTTCAGACTGGAGACTCTCCAAGCCCTACCTGGAGATGCTGGGGACTGAACCTGGGATGTTTTGCATGTTATGGTTAATAATAATAATAATAATAATAATAATAATAATAATAAATTGTATACAGTGGAACCTTGGTTCTCAAACTTAATCCGTTCTGGAAGTCCGTTGCAAAACCAAAGGCGTTCCAAAGCCAGGCGCGCTTTCCCATAGAAAGTAATGCAAAATGGATTAATCCATTCCAGACTTTTAAAAACAACCCCTAAAACAGGAATTTAACATGAATTTTACTATCCAACGAGACCATTCATTCATAAAATGAAAGCAATAAGCAATGTACTGCAGTCACACAATCAATCAATCAATCAATCAATAGCTGAACTGGTTTCCACACAGTCACAAAAACAAAACAAAAAAGCCGCAAAAACAAAAAAGAAAATAAATAGCAAAAACAGACAGACCTCAGGATAACACTCAAAATGGAAGTGTGGCACTCAAAACGGAACATGTGCGGCTTCTGAAAAAAGTTCACAAACTGGAACACTTACTTCTGGGTTTGCAGTGTTTTGGTTCTAAGTTGTTTGAGTACCAAGGCGTTTGAGAACCAAGGTACCACTGTACTGCCCTTCATCCAAAGATCACAGGGCGGTTCACAACATAAAAATACAAAACTACAGCACAAAATACATAATAAAACAAAAACAAACAAATAACCCTCCTCCTATAAACACATTTAAATGCTGGAAGAATGTTAATCAGCCCAAGGCCTGGCTGAAGAAGAATGTTTTTGCCTGGTGCCTAAAGGTGAAGGCACCAGGTGAGGTGAAGGCACCAGGCGAGGTGAAGGCACCAGGCGAGCCTTCCTGGGGAGAGCATTCCACAAACGGGAGCCACTGCAGAGAAGGCCCCGTTCTCATGTTGCCATCCTCCAGACCTCTTGTGGAGGCACACGAAGAAGGGTCTCATATGAAAAATTGTGGGGTCTGGGTCAGTTGATTTTATTGAGCCTTGGACTCTTATTCTGGAACCTAATCTCTAGTGAAGAGCAGGAGCACCACGACACAGCGTCTCAACCCCCAGTTAAGACAATTGGTCCAGTTGAATACCATGACCAATAGTTCCGAAAGTTAATAAGAGCTCCTGGAAAATCCACAAGAAAAACCTCCCTCCCTCTTCTTTCGTACTGATCATTGACCACAGCAGCTAAGATAAGCCTGGCACCAGATTCAAAGGGATCCAGAGGATCGCTTTCACCACCAAAGGTCCAAGAATTACCTTCCTAAACTTCTCCCAGCCAATTAGTGCCACTTTAGAAAATTGGTTCCTCCCTACTTTTTAAATCATTTTGCTGACTCTGTATTTTCTTTTAATTTAATTTACGTTTTTGCTTTTTTTATCAATTGTTTTAATAGGTATGTGTACAACACTTTGAATGCCATTTCAGGCAACAACAACAACAAAAAAGTACCTTGGAAAATCTAACAATAAATAACTATCTGATGCCATTCATACAAATGGAAAAGACACCCCAGGTTGGTCACAAAATAGGAACCCTTTTTGAAGTGGGGGGAGGGACCTTTCCTGATATCCTGGCATGTTGCATTGGGGAAAATATCTACACCTACCAGCACAGGTGTGTCCTGCAAAATGAAGAGCATTGGGTTGTTCTGGGTTGGCAGCTGTCAATCATCACTCTATTCTCTAGGTCAGCCTCCGCCCACCTGACAGCCCCTGTGCTGGCTGGGGCTGATGGGATTTGTGGTCCAAAGCATTTGGAGGGAATTGGATCGGCAAAGGTGACTCTGGGCACTCGCAAGTGGATCCCTTCGTATCCTTTTCTCTGCCTAATAATTTTCCAGGGTTTGGAATCAAAACTAATTTGTCAATAATTCCTTGGGCCCTCCTCAACGAGAGGACCTATCTCTCAGAGAAAGGTAATTGGCATCGGATCTGAAAAACTGCTAAGTTCATTTGGCACCCGAGGGTATATTTTGTCAGGTGCAGCTCAGTTAGATTAATTCATATGAGTCAGATGTGCTTTGACCTCATCCTTCCCCTCGCTGATCTGCATTCATTCCTTATCATTTTTTCCTCTCCCCATCTGTTCTCTAGCTATTTCCCATTAAAGTTCTCACTGTTGTGTTTTCTTCCTCTACTTCTGCCCGTTATATGGTTGTGATTTGAAAGTGACATTTTCTTTTCTGTTCTATTCTATTCTATTCAATTAATTGATTGACTGATTGATTGCATTTCCATCCCACCTTTTTCTCCAAGGAGTTTGAGGTGGTGTACATAGGTTAAACCACAGAGCCTAGGACTTGCTGATCAGAAGGTTGGGGGTTCGAATCCCCGTGACAGGGTGAGCTCCCGTTGCTCGGTCCCTGCTCCTGCCAACCTAGCAGTTCGAAAGCATGTCAAAGTGCAAGTAGATAAATAGGTACCACTCTGGCGGGAAGGTAAACGGCGTTTCCGTGCGCTGCTCTGGTTCACCAGAAGCGGCTTACTCATGCTGGCCACATGACCTGGAAGCTGTACGCCGTCTCCCTCGGCCAATAAAGCGAGATGAGCGCCGCAACCCCAGAGTCGGTCACGACTGGACCTAATGGTCAGGGGTCCCTTTACTTTTACCTTTACATGTTTCACCCCCTCCTTGTTTAATCCCCACAAAAACTCCCTGAATTCTCCAGCGCTCTCTTGACCCCACCTCTTCCCCATGAATCAGATGTGTTCCATGTCACTTCACTAAAAGGACCTTGACTAGCTCACTTAGAATTCCACAAAATGTCAGCCATCATCATGGCTTCCATCTCAAATACCAGTTCTTTTGCTTCTCTCGCCTTCCCCACTCTTGGCCAGACTGGCTCTCTGCTGCAACCCAAAAGGGAGCTTGGCCTGCTGCCCACTTAGAAATATTCAGCGCTGAGGAGGCAACTCTCTCACTCTCTCTGTCTCTCCCCCAAGCACGATACTTGATAGATTTGTAATTAATATGCAGAGGCAAGAAAATTGCGGCGTGATGAGTAGATTACAAAGCCAGCTCTTTCATCATCTTTGTGATTCCCACCCACCTCCCCTGCCAATGGCGGTGATTGCAATCCATTTCCATATTTCCTTGAGCTTCTGAAGGAGCACGCTGATTTGATGCTTTGCTTCCATTTTCAAGGCGCTGCAGGTGTTTGGTGACAATCAGGATTGCTGTCATAGGTTGCTTCCGCAGTCAGGCCTGGACGGGTGTGTTCCTTGCTGTTGTTCAACCAGCCAAAAGTGGAATTAATATAGCAGACCAGCTGGCATTTAATAGAATGCCATACGATTCAGCAATACCCTTCACCGCAGCTACAGGACTGCTTCTTGGGAGAAAAGCAATGACAAACTAGACAGCATCTTAAAAAGCAGAGACATCACCTTGCCAACAAAGGTCCGTATAGTAATCAACGAGATGGTTGGACAGTGTTCTCGAAGCTACCAGCATGAGTGTGACCAAACTGCGGGAGGCAGCGGAAGACAGGAGTGCCTGGCGTGCTCTGGTCCATGGGGTCGACAAAGAGTCGGACATGACTAAACAACAACAACAAGCCCCTTTCAGCAAATATCCCATGCAATGTTAAGTAATAGCTTTCTCCTTACCTGTTCTACCCCAGTTATTCCTTCCTGTTCATCGTAGCTGGGTGATTAGTGATTAACTGTTTTATGAAGGATAATAGAAGAGAACAATTAATTGCAAAATCCCCAAACCCCTGAGAGAACAGAATCTAACTAAGGGGCAGGATCTAACTAAGGGGAAGTTCATCACCACTTCTAATATGCTGAACAAGGACTAAAAGGGACTGAAATTGCTATAAAACTACAGCAGCTTTTATAAGCTTCTGTAGAATTATAGAACGGTAAAGTTGGAAGGGACCCCAAGGGTCATCTAGACCAACCCCCTGACACGCAGGAACCAAAGCTGAAGAATCCCAGACGTTTGATCTCTTTTTAAAAACCTTCAAAGTCCACCAGGCTTTGCATGTCAACAATAGATGCACGCGCTGGTGTTGCAGCTGTATTTTCCTCTCTGTCCACCCCTCATTACCACAAAAACAGGCCTCAGGGACATTAGGAACACACAAAAATTATGGGAAGGCAGCGATTTGCTAACAACTTTCAACGAAATCTGCGGGGGGGGGGGGGAGGAGAGAAGTTGTCGTGGTTCCACAGCAAAAAAAAAAAGCACGCAGAGCAAGATCTTTTCTCAACCAACACGTGTTTTGAAATGAAGGAAGCAACCTTTAGGTGGAGGTACTTTGGGCTGGAACGCGGGGTGGCGCTGTGGGTTCAACCACAGAGCCTAGGACTTGCCGATCAGAAGGTCAGCGGTTCGAATACCCGCAACGGGGTGAGCTCCTGTTGCTCAGTCCCTGCTCCTGCCAACTTAGCAGTTCGAAAGCACTTCAAAGTGCAAGTAGATAAATAGGTACCACTCTGGCGGGAAGGTAAACGACGTTTCCGTGCGCTGCTCTGGTTCGCCAGAAGCGGCTTAGTCCTGCTGGCCACATGACCTGGAAGCTGTACGCCGGCTCCCTCGGCCATTAAAGCGAGATGAGCGCCGCAACCCCAGAGTTGGCCACGACTGGACCTAATGGTCAGGGTTCCCTTTACCTTTACTTTGGGCTACGTAAGAAACTTTGGGGAAAGGACAGGGGCAGTTTTACAGATGTTGTTGTACTACATTACCCATCAGCCCCAGCAAGCATGGCTAATGATCTGGGGTGATGGCTAAAGGGATCACTGGAGTTGTAGTGTAAAACCCCCTGGAAAGCAACACATCAACAACATCTGCACAAGGGTTTTTTTTGTGATCTGCTCTCCTTCCAAAAACAGCCCATCACTTCCCCCCCAAGATGATTCTCCAAGTACAATGGTATCTCGGAATTCGAACGGAATCAGTTCCAGAAGTCTATCTGACTTCCAAAACGTTTGGAAACGTTTTGGAAGCTCCTGCAGCCAATCGGAAGCCGTGTCAGATGTTCGGGTTCCAAAGAACGTTCACAAACCAGAACACTCAATTCTGGGTTTGTGGTGTTTGACTCGCAAGGTGTTTGGGATCCAAGGTACGACTGTATTGTAAGCCAGTGTGGTGTATGCAGGCATGTGTGTGGGTAATTATGCAATGGTAGAAACAGATTTATTACTTTTAGTCTACTGAGTTTATAATCTTTCCTGCTTTGTCTTAGGTGACTGCACAACATTTTTGGCAAGTTTGGGTTGCGAAGCAGTTTACGAATCTGTCGATGAATAAAATAAAACCTCAAAAAGCCCGTCAGCCTCGAAGACTTTAAAAATAAGATTTTGATCAGCTTTTCGAAAGAACACTGCACATTTCCCAACCTGCTTGGTTGTTTCACTCATGGCTGAGTTTTGTTCATAGGATTTACATTTTAAAGATTGCCCCAATTAATCTGTCTGGGAAAAAAGTATTGCGAAAATGCATGGTTTGGCTGCGTGCTTCACTTGTAAGAATGAAAATGGCTTGTTGGGGGAACAACTTTAAGTGTGAAGCATAAATGGAAATCAGTCAGTCAGTCACAAGAATGCAGATGGTTTGTTGCAAACGGTTGACTCTTAAAATGACACCGCTATCACAAGAAGATGTAATGACTGTACATTGAAAAGTATAGCCCATTTCAGAATGGCCAGGAGATTTCTTTTGGATCGTGATCCAGGCTGACACAAATTTATTAATTTATAAAATTTCTTATCTGCCCTTCACCCGAAGGTCCCAGCGAAGCTTACAGCAACAGAATAGACAATTATGAAACCAGACAAATATAACTGTTCCAGCCAGAAGAATTGAGCAAAAGAGGTGAGGCCCACAAAACAAAACACCTTAACTAGCAAACTCCAGATTGAAGAGATCTGTCTTGAGCATAGGGCAAAGGCTATTCAACAATGAAGCTAGATCCACTTCTTTGGGGAGGGAGTGCTGCAGTCTAGGGGCTATCACCGAGAAAGTCCTTTTCTAGGCTGCCCTTCATTATACTTCTGAGGCTGGTGGAACTACCAAGAGAGGCCCCTCTGCCTATCAACATCTGTCAGGGACTGTGCTGAGGAGGGCTGCACTGAGGAGCAATGGTGGGAAGCCTCCCCCTGCTCTTGCTCTTGAATCTTCCCAGTAGCAGGAAGACAGTATAGATTTGGAACAGTGGTTTGCAGAGGGGCATAGTGCAGAAGGCAGAAGCTGGGAAGTACTGGGTGGGGAACAGCTAGGAGAAGAAGCAATGGAAGAGAGAGGGTTAACTGGTTTGCTGTCTCTGGACAGCATTTCTCCACTCAGCCCAAGGTCAAGAACAGCTCCAAAAGTCTCAGAATAGAAAGCACAGAGGGTACAAACTCAGATTACAAGATGTAGGAGTGATGTAGATTAATGGGGACGGAAGGGGGTGTAATCCTTAATTGAGAGCACCGCCATTTCTAGGAGATGTGTTCGTTGTTTGCTCACTGTGATTATTAAAGTTTCTAACTGGTAAGACATCACTTTCTTTGATCTGCTTATCTACTGCCACGGGGGGAGGAAGCAGATTCTCCAAAGCCTGACAACATCTGAGCATTTCATTAGGGACTAAATCCTTTCAGAAGCACTATTCCTCTCTCATAATACTAAAAGCTGTATGAAGCTGTTGTTGGAAGATTGGGGGCTAATAATAATAATAATAATAATAATAATAATAATAATAATTTATTTGTACCCCGCCCATCTGGCTGGGTTTCTCCAGCCACTCTGGGCAGCTTCCAACAAAGATTAAAAATACATTAAAATGTCACACATTAAAAACTTCCCTAAACAGGGCTGCCTTCAGATGTCTTCTAAATGTTAGATAGTTGTTTATCTCTTTGACATCTGATGGGAGGGCATTCCACAGGGTGGGTGCCACTACTGAGAAGGCCCTCTGCCTGGTTCTCTGTAGCCTTGCTTCTCGCAATGAGGAAACCGCCAGAAGGCCCTCGGAGCTGGACCTCAGTGTTGGGGCAGAACAATGGGGGTGGAGACATTCCTTCAGGTATACAGGACCAAGGCTGTTTACGGCTTTAAAGGTCAGCACCAACACTTTGAATTGTGCTTGGAAATGTACTGGGAGCCAATGTGGGTCTTTCAAGACTGGGGTTATGTGGTCTAAGGGGCCACTCCCAGTCACCAGTCTAGCTGCCACAATCTGGATTAGTTGTAGTTTCTGAGTCACCTTCAAAGGTAACCCCATGTAGAGCACATTGCAGTAGTCCAAGCGGGAGATAACCAGAGCATGCACCACTCTGGTGAGACAGTCTGCGGGCAGGGACCAGGGTCTCAGCTTGTGTACCGGATGGAGCTGGTAGACAGCCGCCCTGGACACAGAATTGACCTGTGCCTCCATGGACAGGTGTGAGCCCAAAATGACTCCCAGGCTGCACACCTGCTCCTTCAGGGGCACAGTTACCCCATTCAGGACCAGGGAGTCCTCCACACCAACCTGCATAAAAGAAAGCACATCTTTTCGCAGCACGTAGCTAAACTATGGAACTCACTCCCACAGGAGGCAATGATGGGCAGCAGCTTGGGTGACTTTAAAGGAGGATCTGACAACTTATGGAGCCATGACGGCTCTGCTCTGCTTCCACAGCTGGAGTCACTGACAGTCCGAAACATCAGTTGCTGGAAACTGCAAAGGGGAGAGTGGGCTCTTGTGCTCGCCTCCTGCTTGCTGGGTTCCTACAGGTGTCTGGTTGGCCACTGTGAGAACAGGATGCTGGACCAGATGGACCATTTGCCTGATCCAGCAGGGAAGAACCATATGTTCTTGTAATGGTTACCATGAAAGTACTTTCTCAGTATATAAATATAGAGACAGAGATAGAGGGTGGATCTATACATGGGGGGGATGCTATGAATAAGTCAGAAATTAAATAGTTATAACAAAAGAAAAACAACCACTATGTAAAATCACATAGAAATTTTTTCTGCTGTACAGCGCCATCCGGTGTCGCATGTTTATAACACATTCAAAATGTTTTGTTCATTTTACTAATGTAGCTGTTTCCAGAGACAGAGATGGAGATAGAGAGAGATGTATAGATTCCAAATATGGGATGTTCCTTTGGATTATATCCACTGGGCAGAGTGACCTAGCCACTGTGATCCACACGACGGTCACCTCCAGACTGGATTATTGTAACTCGCTCTACGTGGGGCTGCCCTTGAGACTGACCCAGAAACTCCAGCGGGTGCAGAATGCCGCGGCGAGACTCCTTACGGGGTCTTCACTGCGAGATCACATTCACCCGGTGCTATACCAGCTGCACTGGCTCCCGGTGGAGTACAGGATCAGGTTTAAGGTGCTGGTTTTAACCTTTAAAGCCCTATACGGCCTAGGACCCTCGTACCTAAGGGACCGCCTCTCCTGGTATGTCCCACAGAGGAACTTACGATCTTCAAACAAAAACATCTTGGAGGTCCCAGGCCACAGAGAGGTTAGGCTGGCCTCAACCAGAGCCAGGGCTTTTTCGGCTGTGGCTCCGATCTGGTGGAACGCTTTGTCACAAGAGACTAGGGCCCTGTGGGACTTGACATCTTTCCGCAGGGCTTGCAAGACAGAGCTGTTCCACCAAGCCTTTGTCCAGGGCCCAATGGTTGCCATCAATTTGATTTGAATTAATTTTATAATGAAATGAATTTAGAATGTTGTATTATTTTATTGTTGTTAGCTGTCCTGAGCCCGGCTTCGGCTGGGGAGGGTGGGATATAAATAAAATATTATTATTATTATTATTATTATTATTATTATTATTATTATTATTTCTATGGCTAAGTGGGCTGTGGGTTTCTGTGCTCCCTCCAATTACCTCTCCCCTCTCCAAACAATTCCCCCACTCCTCTCTCCAGGGCTGGCTCTACCACTGGGCAGAATGAGGCAGCTGCCTCGAGCAGCAGTCGGGTTTTGGAGGACCGTGCTGCAAGTGAAGCTAGCCTGATGCCCTCAGGTACGGTGTACGATGCTGTTCCATCACCAGCACTGAGATGAGATCCAATTGCTCGCCCAGCTTCCGTACATGGAATTGTGGGCACCATCTCATCCTTTGCCTTAGGAAGTGAAATGTTTTGGACCCATGAAACATACTGGTCCCTGACCAGGATCCAGAAGTGATGGAGCTGAAACGTTCAACCTGGAGCCTGATCTTTTTCGGCGCGAATCTCAACCTAAGCATAGGCATCCTTTCCTTTGGCTAAGCGGCAGTTTGTTCAATGATGCATGGAGTGACCCAGTTCCACCGCTGCCTTTCTGCAGGATTGCAGCGAGGATAAAACTCAAGGCATACATATGTAACAATTTTACCGAGCGTTCAAGTACTTTGAGGCTCCTGTCATAGCCGTGTCTTCCTTATATAAAATATAACAGATGGAGATTAAAATCAATGATCGGGATTTGACTGAACGACTGAAAGCTTTCCAGAAAAACATATCCTGAAAGTTTTATGAAGGTATCCTGTGAGCATTTGACTGTCATTGCTGTCGGAGTCTTGAAGCTGTCTCACCCAGTCCCGGCTCCCAGTCTATTTGTAATTTCATGAGAGCCAATTTCACAACACACAACAATGAATGCATCCCATCGACTGGGTTTCTCAACAGCGACAGTAAGATTATCACAAGTGGGATCTGCAACAAAATGTTGCAGCATAGAGTGTTCCGGTCACTCCGTTCCACTCCCCCATTTTTTCACCCTTTCCCAAATAGCTCATCAGCATTATGTGACCACTGAGCATGCTCATTTTTCATTGGCCTGTTCTTGGGTCACCCCCTGCCCCCAACTTCCCTCCCCCCCAAATTTGTTTGAATATCCACATGCATAAAAGTTCCCCCATGTCTGCTGATTCCTTCCTCCGGCATGTGGCTGTTGCCGTTTTGGCCACATACGCAGCGGCACAGAACTCTGAACGTTGGAAATCAAGGGAATTGGGATGGGGGGGAGGAATGTGATTCAGTTTGTGTTTAAAGGCAAAGTTACCCAGTTCACATTTTCTGGAACAAAATACAGCCACTCTTTCGAAAGCACACGGCTGCAAATTTTGCAATATCCAATATATCCTATGCATATATTGGTGATGATAACATGTTGTTGTTGTTGTTTAGTCATTTAGTCGTGTCCGACTCTTCGTGACCCCATGGACCAGAGCACGCCAGGCACTCCTGTCTTCCACTGCCTCCCGCACTTTGGTCAAACTCATGCTGGTAGCTTCGAGAACACTGTCCAACCATCTCATCCTCAAGGCTACCAGCATGAGTCTGACCAAACTGCGGGAGGCAGTGGAAGACAGGAGTGACTGGCGTGTTCTGGTCCATGGGGTCACGAAGAGTCGGACACGACTAAACAACTTAACAACAACAACATTGTATTGAACTGCTATGCGTCGGCAGGGTCAGCAGCACCTTTGACACTGGTGCCTAAACAATACTTATAAGTTAAAGTGTGGTAGTGTTGTATACTTAAGTGTAAGTATATTGTAAATAAATGAGTAAATAAAAAAGTTTGTTTCTTTTTCCTCCCTTCTTTCGTAAACAAGAGATAAGTGTGGTGTCTCACATAATAAAAATTAATTTGGGGGCTAAACTAAATTTGGGGGCGCTTGGCGGATATTTGCACCCCGGCAGCGCATATGCTAAAGACAGCACTGGCAGAAAGGCACACTTTAATTTAACCGCTTCCTGCAGGCAGGGCATCTGCTCACTACCCCTCCCATCCTGACCTGGCATGCAGAGATAAATAATGTTTCTTATTAAGGTGATTGCAGTTTCTCTAACCAAACTGTTTTGAGGAGGGGGAGATCAGACCCAATTACTCGAGCGCATGGCAATCTCTAAGTTGGCCCATTCACCTGCTGAGCCAGCAAACATAGCTCACCCTTTATTCCCTCTTTTCCAGCAGCATAGATAAGAGTTAAAACACAAGTAACACACCCACCCACTCTCACACATACACATATACACGCACATACAGAGTATGGTTATTGCATAAGGTGATTTAAGTGCTGGGTAAAAATTGCTGAACTAAAACTCTGAACCGAGCATTTTAATTCCTTGCTTGTGATATGTACAAATGTCAGCTTTCTGGGAGTCCCTGCGCCTCCCCCCTGCCCAAATTCCACCGGAAAGAAACATAATTCAAAGAGGATAGCTGAAATGGGAGTCATTTGTTACACTCATTCATTCATTTTTTATTTATTTCCATTCATGAATCACTTCCTGTGAAGCGCTGTTAAATTGCCAAACAATAATAACAGCAACAATAAAGGCATATCTAAAACGACTTCGCGTATAAGAGCAAACAGAGCAATTCCATATATTAAGAACAATTTTGAAGCTACCAGCTACAGACTGGTATAAAAACAACTACATCTATTTATAGCATTTCTACCATGATCAGGGAGGGATGCAGGTGGCACTGTGGGTTAAACCACAGAGCCTAGGGTTTGCCAATCAGAAGGTCGGCAGTTCGAGTCCCTAAGACGGGGTGAGTTCCTGTTGCTCCGGCGGGAAGGTAATCGGCGTTTCCGTGCGCTGCTCTGGTTTGCCAGAAGCGGCTTAGTCATGCTGGCCACATGACCCGGAAGCTGTACGCTGACTCCTTCGGCCAATAAAGTGAGATGAGCGCCGCAACCCCAGAGTCGGCCGCGACTGGACCTAATGGTCAGGGGTCCCTTTACCTTTACCTTTTTACCATGATCAGGGGTCTGGAAACCAAGCCTTATGGGGAATGGTTGAAGGAGCTGGGGATGTTTAGCCTGGAAAAGAGGAGACATGACAGGCATCTTCAAATATCTAAAGATTTGTCACATGGAGGAAGGAGCAAGCTTCTTTTCCCCTGCTCTGGAGGGTAGGACCCCAACCAATGGCTTCAAGTTATAAGAAAGGAGATTCCCATTCAACATCAGGATAAACTTTCCGACAGCAAGAGCTGTCTGACAGTGGAACAGTCTCCCTTCCTTGGAGGTTTTTAAGCAGAGGTTGGACGGCCACCTCTCAGTCATGTATGAAATTCCTGCATTTCAGGGGTTTGGACTAGATGACCCTTGGGGTACCTTCCAATTCTAAAATTCTATGATTCTATGAATAGCAGTTGCTGGATACCTCAGGAGGGGAGAGATGCTGTTGCTCTTAGGTCCTGCCTCTGGGCTTCCCAGAGTCATCTGATTGGCCACTGTGAGAGCCGTGCTGGACCAGATGGGTCATTGGCCTGATCCAGCTAAATGACTTTTCTAATGTTCTTATGAGAAAGCAGAATTGCAAGCAATTTTTTTTTTTGTAGTGCAAAGAATAAAAAATAAAAAGTAGGTAAAGAAGCAGGAGCAAAACATACAAACTGCAAATCACAGGCTTCATGTATACATTTTAATAAGGAACCGAGGATCTATGAATTACCAGTTAATCTGCATATACCAAAGAGCGAATTTACAAATTCATCACAAGTGCCAAGTGCGCAATCTGCATATTCACAAATCAAGCAACTGGCGCTTTGACAAAATCTGAATGTAAATTCAGTAGGTCGAGAGAGAAGCTGGAAACTCCAACCCCATCCAAGCCATGTTCCTGAAATCTGTCGGGTGTTCTCTTTTGACGCAACCGATCAATTGGGCTACGAATCCTGGGGATGCAAAAAAATGGAGACATCACTGATGATTGTCAAGTCACACGAGGCTCTATCTTCAAGACAAAAAAGTGCCTCTCTTTATTCACCCACTCAAATGCCAATCAAATGACTGATCCCGGAATGGCTTCATCAACGTGAGTTTTACTAGATGGTTCATTCTCTCAAGTAATTTTCAGAGGATCAAGGGAAATCTGCCTTTTACCATGTCATACCATGTGTCCAATGAGCTCAGTATTGTTGACACTTGACCGGGATAGATGCTTTCAAGAGTTTTGAGCAGGAGTCTAGCTGGATACACCAGGGATTGAACCCGGTACCTGGAGCAAAGTAACTGTGGCCCCTTCTGCTGGCCATGCTAGTTAGGGGTAATGGGAGTCCAGGAAAAGTCTTCTTCTTTGGTGATCACTCGTAGCCAAGTAAGATTGTCTTCCATAAATAATGTTTTAACAATGAGTCCGGAAGTGATTGTGGAGGCCAATTCTGGACCCACACGTCTTTCCACAGTGGGGACATTGGTTTCCAGGTGGGAGTTGATCACAGTGTGGATTTGCTAAGCGTGCCTTCCTCTTAGCACATTTCTCCCTTTCGTCCTGAGTTCGAGCGTCCTCAAAGCCCATGACACCTTTGGTAAAGGCTGTTCTTCAATTGGAGAGATCACAGTCAAGTGTTTCTCAGTTGTCAGTGTTTATACTACATTTTTTTAGATTTGCCTTGAGAGAGTTTTCAAACCTCTTTTGTTGACCACCAGCGTTACGTTTTCCAATTTTAAGTTCGGAATAGAGTAGTTGCTTTGGAAGATGATCATCAGGCATCTGTACAACGTGACCAGTCCAACGAAGTTGATGTTGAAGAATCATTGCTTCGACACTGGTGGTCTTTGCTTCTTCCAGTACACTTCTTCCAGTACCCTTTCCTGCTTTTCCAGTAGGATCTTTGTTTTCAGTATGATTGAATCTTGGTCAAAGTATTTACTGTCTCCTGCCCATTTGCACTGAGGTTCATGATGTGATGTCCAGGGCCAAGCCTACTGCACTCAGAACACATGGCTAACTTAGGAAGACCCCCACCATAACTGCTGTTGCATTTCCCCATCTTCCAGTACACTGGCATTAGTTTGCCTGTCTTCCCAATGGATGCATAAATTTTTTGGAGACACTGTTGATGGAATCTTTCAAGGAGTTGGAGATGGTGTTTGTAAGTGGTCCATGTTCCACAAGCAGACAGTAAGGAAAAGTAGAGCTGGGATGAAGAAACTTGTAGTACTTTGAACAAATGTTGTACCACAATGCCCATCGTCCCTGGTCACTGGCAACTCTGGCAGGGGCTGATGCGAGTTGGAATCCAACTACATCTGAGGTCTGAATCACCTGCTTTCTTTCCCCCAGTTAGCAATTTCTACTTTGTTTTATTCTATTTCTAAAAGAGTCGCACATGCAAAACTGGTGCAAAGCAGCTAGATTCTCTGGATGCCGAGTCAATCTGATAGGAGCCCATTTAATTAATATGCCTTTTGTATTCTAATTGAAAAGGGAAATAAAAGAAAGCCAGCAAGACGGAGTGCAGAGACTGCGCAGCTAATGCCCAGCTACTGTTTCCTCCCTCTGCCAATGCTTTATTCCATTTTCCCTCTGAGCTAACTAACTGTGTTATAATGAATTATTTTTATGCCATCCGCATAAAAGGTTAAAACTCTGCATGGGGTTTTGGGTCTAAAAACAGAATGCGACACTTGCTTCTCAGGTTTGCTTAATATCTGCAAGCTTTTGCATGTGTAATTGTTTTCATTGCAGTTTGATGCTCTTACGAAGCGAACATGAAATGTGGCATCCTCCATCCTCAAGGGAAAAAAACCCTCATTTTAAACAGGGGTGGGAAACCTATGGCCCTCTTAATGTTGATGGACTCCAGTTCTCATCAGCCCTAAGAAGCATGGCCAGTGGACAGGGATGATGGAGGTTGTAGTCCAGGGAATGCAAAGGTGCAGTGAATCAGGAATACACGAAGTTGCCTTAAATGGACTCGAGACCACTGGCCCACCTTGCACAGTATTGTCTACTGACTGGCAAGAGCTGTCTGGGGTGCTGGCAGAGTTTCTTCTCAACCCTACCTGGAGATATTGGACCCTCCAAGTGTCCCTGACTGCATCTGCATATCTTCCAGAGACAGTCCCAGATTTACAAAAGCTATACTGGTTTCTGATTTGATGCCAGGATGTCTCCCCCCCCATTTTTCTGGTCTCCCCCCCCCCCCAGGCCTTCTGAAACATATTAAGTCTTCTCTTCCAGCATCCAGTTCTCACAATGGCCAGCTGGTGGAAAACTCACAAGCAGGACTTGAGACCTCTTTCCCCTCCTTTGGTTTCCAGCAACTGGAATTCAGAAGTGTTGCTGCCTCCATTTTTAGAGGCAGAGCTTAGCCATCATAACTGGTAGCCTTATCCCCCACGAATTTGTCCACTCCTCTTTTAAAGCCATCCAACTTGGTGGCCATTGCTGCTTCCTGTGGGAGGGAAGATGAAGAAGAGGAGTTTGGATTTGATATCCCACTTTATCACTACCTGAAGGAGTCTCAAAGCAGCTAACATTCTCCTTTCCCTTCCTCCCCCACAACAAACACTCTGTGAGGTGAGTGGGGCTGAGAGACTTCAGAGAAGTGTGACTGGCCCAAGGTCACCCAGCAGCTGCATGTGGAGGAGCGGGGAAGCGAACCTGGTTCACCAGATTACAAGTCCACCGCTCTTAACCACTACACCACGCTGGCTCTCAGTGTTCCACAGGGAGTTCCACAGTTCCTCCTCCCTCCTTCCCTCTCCAGCTTACATGGGTTCAACCACAGGGGTGACGAGGCACAGAAGAGGAAGCTCTCCCAGTTCAACTCCCAGCTGATCTTGACCCAAGGTCTGCAAAGCAGAAGGAAACCACAATAGCGGTCCGCACTGCAACCAAGTTTGAGCACCGCTGCCAGATTGTGCGTGCCATTTGACAACCACCATTTAACTCGATGTTTATGTTCTCCTCCAATTCATTAGTCAGCAAAACACTCCTTCGCCTTGACCCTTGGGCTGGCGTGGAGATGCTGCTTATTCCTTCCACCCTATCACCTGCCACTAACCCAATCCATAAATCAAAAGGAAGACTCTGCTCCTTACCCTGCGGGAGATTCAGTTTCCTTAATACTGTTTTATGAGATGCCCCATCAAAAGCTTTCCAGAAATCCAAGCAAATTATATCCACTGGGTCACCTTTAGCTGCTCTTTTATGAACTTCCGCAATGAACTCAAACAGGTTAGTGAGGGAGAATGTCCCCTCTAAGGACTCCCAGTGGTTTGACCCCACTCGTCTGGCGCCGCGCTGTCCTTTTCTTAACGAGGTCCGCATCATCTTTTATTTCCAATTTGCACCTCCGCTGAGGTAGTTTTATGTTCCATAATACGCTTCTGAGACTTCCACTCTGCTCTCTGACGCTTTACAAACGGAAATGGGGATATTGTTGCAATCCTTTATAAACACACTGACTCTCACGGTATGGGTGGTGGCTGGAATGCCCCCATGACTGTCACCTATTCAGGAATGTTCTCCATGTGCTACACGTAGCCGTCAATGAAGAAACTACCTGTCCTATATTCACTGAAAAAGAAAGGGGGGGTCTGGCGAGGAGTATATTGCAACACAGGGATGCAGGTGGCGCTGTGGGTTAAACCACAGAGCCTAGGACTTGCCGATCAGAAAGTCGGCGGTACAGATCCCCGCAACGGGGGGAGCTCCCATTTCTTGGTCCCTGCTCCTGCCAACCTAGCAGTTCGAAAGAACATCAAAGTGCAAGTAGATAAATAGGTACCACTCCGGCGGGAAGGTAAACGGCGTTTCCGTGTGCTGCTCTGGTTCGCCAGAAGTGGCTTAGTCATTCTGGCCACATGACCTGGAAGCTTTACGCCGGCCCCCTGGGCCAATAAAGCGAGATGAGTGCCGCAACCCCAGAGTCGGTCATGACTGGACCTAATTGTCGGGGGTCCCTTTACCTTTACCTATATTGCAACACAGGGACGCGGGTGGCGCTGTGGGTTAAACTGCAGAGTCTAGGACTTGCCGATCAGGTCGGCGGTTCGAATCCCTGCGGCGGGGGGAGCTCCCATTGCTCGGTCCCTGCTCCTGCCAACCTAGCAATTCGAAAGTACATCAAAGTGCAAGTAGATAAATAGGTACCGCTCCGGCGGGAAGGTAAACGGTGTTTCCATGCGCTGCTCTGGTTCGCCAGAAGCGGCTTACTCATGCTGACTACATGACCCAGAAGCTGTATGCCGGTTCTCTCGGCCAATAAAGCGAGATGAGCGCCGCAACCCCAGAGTCGGTCACGACTGGACCTAATGGTCAGGGGTCCCTTTACCTTTACCTTTATATTGCAACACACAGTATTATATCCAGCTATGTTCTACTGAGCGTGGACCCACTGGGAAAGATCTCAACGTCAAAGACTTGTTGGAAGAGGTGGGTCTTCTGAAGGCACCAGAAGGACAACAAGCATGGCACCTGCCTAACAAAGAAGCATAGGCCGCTGCCTTATTCAGAATCACACCATTGGTCCATTTAGCTCAGTACTGTCTTCACTGACTGGCAGAGGCTCTCTGGCTTTTCAGGCAGTGAGATGCCAGAGATTTAACCAAGGATCTTCTTCAGGCAAATCAGATGCCCTACCATTGAGCTTATGCTCTTATATGGCCATCACAACCATATAAGATATCCTCAACCTTCAGGATGGCATCCTGCAGGAGACTGGACTATATGACCCTTGGGATCCCTTCCAACGCTACAATTCTGCGATTCTATGAATTTTTCCGACCCCCTTTCAAAACAAGTTTGGTGACCATTCTCACATTGTATTCCATAGCATAGTTCTGTGCTGTGTGATGAACTACTTCTTTCCATCTGTCATGAATCTCCCACCTTACAGTTTCAGAGGAGGTCCCTAAGCCCTAGTGTTATGAGAGAGGGAGAGGAAATCACCTCCTGTCTCCCTTCTCCACAATGTGCTTCACATTATATGCCTCTATCATAATAATAAATAATAATATTTCTTTATTTATACTCTGCCCTTCCCAGTTCAAAAACTGGGCTCAGGGCAGCTAACAACAAATTTAAAATGCTTAGTTGTAAAAGCAGCATAAAATACAGTATAAAAACATGCATAACAATAAAATTCAAAGTTCAGAAATCAATTTAGGGGAAATACATCTAATAAGCATGAGATAATCCCCAGGGCTAGCTGGCTGAATTGGTCCTACTTGGGCCAGCGAGGAGGCCAGGGGAGAATTAGCTGTGGGGTCTCTTATCTTCATAAAAAGGGGAGGGGGAGGGAAGAGAATGGAAATAAAAGATCAGGCTGAATTCAAATTAAAGGCCAGGTGGAATAGCTCTGTCTTACAGGCCCAATGGAAGGAGTTTAAACCCTGAAGGGCCCTAGTCCCATGGGACACAGCATTCCACCAGGTTGGAGCCATTACTGAAAAGGCCCTGGCCCTGGTGGAGGATAGTCTGACTTCCTTAGGGCCCAGGACCTCTAAACTATGGTTGTTCATGGACTTTAAGGTTCTCTGCGGGGCCTACCAGGAGAGGGAGTTGCTCAGCAACTTGCTCGTTTTGGGTACCTTTTTCTGCACCTTTCCCAGCTCTACAGTCTTTCTGATGTATAGTGACCAGAAACGTACACAGCACCCCCCCTCCCATTCTCACTCTCTCCTTCCCCCATAATTTCTCCAATAATTTTTGAGGAGCTTTTTGATTTCATCCATACAGATGAGATTTTCTTGCTGCTGCTCAATGGGCTGGATTTATTTGAGACTGTACCCCAGTGAGACAGCAGCAGCGAGGAGAGTTTCCTTGGTGACACAGTGTTCTCAGCTCTGGTAGAAACCCAGGAAACTGCCTTAGATCAAGTATTGCTCAGTAGTGACAACACCCGGGCTGGGAGACCTGTGGACTGTGGGTCAATCCTGGCCCATCAGCAGCGCCCAAGTTGTATCAATGTATGTGGAATGAAGTAAGAGGGTTAGGACAGCGGTCAGAGAGAGAAACTTGGTGCTATAGAAGGAAGGAACAGATTAAGGGAGCAACTACCAGAAGCACAACAAGACAGAGCAGGAGGGTCAGGGAGAGTTAGGAATTGAATCCAAGCTTGCTTAAATAAAGTTCTTCATTTTATATTGCTCCTGCTTGATTCTTAGTGATAAGTAGCACCACTTGAAATATGGTGGCAAAGGTTTAGAAGTCAAACCCAGTTTGAAGCAGCCAAGGAAAGAAAAATAGTAAAGATTTTTTACATCACAGAGAGAGGCCTAAAACCTCAAACACCACTGAATTTCACTGCAGCTAATCTAGCCCAGGGACGCGGGTGGTGCTGTGGGTTAAACCACAGAGCCTAGGATCAGAAGGTCGGCGGTTCAAATCCCCGTGACGGGGTAAGCTCCCGTTGCTCAGTCCCTTCTCCTGCCAACCTAGCAGTTCGAAAGCATGTCAAAGTGCAAGTAGATAAATAGGTACCACTCCGGTGGGAAGGTAAACAGCGTTTCCGTGCGCTGCTCTGGTTTGCCAGAAGCGGCTTAGTCATGCTGGCCACATGACCCGGAAGCTGTATGCCAGCTCCCTTGGCCAATAAAGCGAGATGAGTGCCGCAACCCCAGAGTTGGTCACAACTGGACCTAATGGTCAGGGGTCCCTTTACTTTTACCTAATCTAGCCCAGGTTGAAAAGGAAGTTGGCCTCAACCAACCCAAACCATGCACACCTGTCCATCAGCTGACATCACTGGGTGACATCAGCTGAAGGGTGGTAAGGCGGAGCACAATCCTGCCGGGGTCTGCTTTGGAGGACATTCCTTGTGGGAAACTTGCTGGTGAAGCGGATGGCTGCAGCCAGCAGGATTGAAGCCTCCACTCACCAGCAGGCATGCACAGACGAGGTGCGGTGCAGGGCTTTTTGAAAGCCCTTTTGCAAACAGCCCAGTGCTGCTCCCCAAACCTGCTGTTTTCAGAAGTTCATAGAGCACTTGCTGTGTTCAGAGAGCAGTGCAAAAGGTAGGGAGAGGACCTAAGTCCATCAGCCGAATGATGTATAGATGGTATATTACACCTGTGAAATTAGCTAAAATGTAAAAGACAAGTAATAAATGCTGGAAATGTAAAGAAAAAGAAGGATCATTTTATCATATGTGGTGGGAATGTAAGAAAAAAAAACTTCTGGGAAATGATATATAATGAGACGAAAAAGATGTTGAAATATACTTTTTTAAAAAACCAGAAGCATTTTTACTTGGTATTATAAGTGATGACATTAATAGACAGGACATTAAACTGTTTTTATATGCAACAGCAGCGGCAAGAGTATTGGTGGCCCAGAAATGGAAGCAAGAAGAAATACCGACGAAAGAAGAATGGCAGACGAAATTAATGGAGTACGCAGAATTAGATAAGATGACAAGGAGGATTCGAAACCTGCGGGACCAGAGATTCACAGAAGATTGGAAGAAATATACGAACTAGTTGAAGAGCAACTGTAATCAACAAATTAGGCTAGTAGTGAGGCATCTAATCATAAGCCTGCATTTTTATCAAGCTTATATTTTTTGATCAAGGTTGTATCTTAAAAATGAGTTCAAATTCACAAATGATTCATGCCAGGCAGAAACTAGGCTGGCTAAGATATTGGCAGATGTTCATCCTCTTCCGCCAGAGAGGCCCTCTGGTTTATTGCGGTCATAAAAGGCTGAGCAGAGGTCACTGACCTTGCATGTTGCAGAGTACAATTAAGCTACAATTAAGTTGGTAAATAGTAAGAATTATTGTGCCTCCCATTAGAGACTTGAGCCATATTTTCCTAAGGGCAAGAGCTAATGGAAATAGGGAAAGAAAGTGTTTTTAAGTTTTTTCTTACTTCAAAAACGTCTTTGCTTATAAAAAATTATATATTATGTATTAAAAATATATTGGCTTAAATGTAATTATGCAAAGGAATTAGAAGCTAAGAAATGTTAAATCCTTATGCTAGATTCTTATTTCATATAGTTGGAAGAGATCACAGGGGCTATCAGCCACTAGCCTAGCCCCCCCCCCCCTTTGCCAAGCAGGAAAGCACCATCAGAGCACTCTAGACAGATGGTTGTCGGGTTTTTGTTTAAAGGAACCTCCAATGAAGGAGATCTTTCATTGATGATGCGTACAAAAGATCTTTGATACCTGTTTAAAATAGAATTAGCCACCATCTGTTTTAGCCATCTGCTCTATTTTAGAATTAAGGGGGCAAAGGTGATTTGGTAATTAAGGTGCCTTGTAGAGGTTAATGGCTACTTGTTTGCCAATTATAAATATAGCTTTTATTTCCCATAAAAGGGCAAAAGGAAATGGTGTATCTTTTGTGATAGGTTCTAGCAAACAGCCAATAGGAATTTCAACCAGGCTGATTGGACAGAGGCAGCCACAGGAGGAGCAAGGGGGCTGGATTAAGGAAATATAAGTGCTGGCCAGAATGGCAGGAGGCAGGCCAGAGCTTGGTAACCATATACCACTGTGCCTCATATTTATTTGTCTGACAAATAAATTATTATTTTAATTTCTCTATTGCTGCGTTGAACATTTCATTCCAGCTAAGCGTTAACCACAAGCAGGGTGCTACATTTTATGGTGCCTCTGTGACTCGGATCAGTGGTCTGCTGGAACGCAGCCCCTTCGCCCTACTGGGCAGGGTACAAGAGAGAGGACCTCTAAACTGCTTACCCAGCGCGCACTGGGAAATTTTTCCAGGGGAACGCAGAAGACTCGTCTGTCTGATACCCTGCTCACTGGCGGCGACGGACCGGGGGGAACCAGCCAAGGGTAAGTGCACAAAGGGGTATTGGCCCTCCAATTAATTGGGAGGAAGAGAAGTCTTGATCAAACTTCTGCGTCTCAGTAAAGGGGAACTGAGTACGCTAGGTGGCTGGGTACATCAGATGGTGATCTGGTGTAGGGAAAGGTTGGGAGGTAGAGTGTGGTGAAGTATCCAGCGCATTGTATGTGTGAGAAAGTACAGAGCAATTTGTAGCTGACCTGAGTGTGGAGTGAGTAGTACTTCGGTTCCCAGTGAGGCGACTCCATCTGGGCAAGGAATCTCACAAAGCGCGTGTATGTGTGACTGAGTGGATACTTCACAGGGCCATACAATGGGAATTGGGGGTTCAAAGGGGGGAAATACACCTCTTGAATGTATGTTAAATAATTTTAAGAAAGCCTTCTCAGGGGCATATGGAGTCAAAATGACGCCAGAGCGCTTGAGAACGTTATGTGAATTAGAATGGCCGAAACAAAATACTGAATGGCCATCTCAGGGAACCTTTGATATAAATTTAGTAAACAAACTTTGGTCTGATATCACCAAAGAAACTGGAGGGTGCCCAGAACAATTTTCATATATAGATTCTTGGCTGAGCACATTAAATAAAAATCCTCCATGGATAAGGGAATGCAAAGTCAAACGATGCAAATTATTGGCTGTAAAAGCCGAAGCTAGGAAAGGAATCTTGCCAAATAAACTCAAACCCATTTTTGAGGGACCAGAGGAAGAGGTGCTTCCACCTCCACCCTATGCTCCACATCGAAGGGAGCCTAATCCAAACACTCCACCAGTTGTAACCCCAAGGCAAGAAACTGGAATGAATAATGGGGGTGGAGTCACAGAGCTTGATTCCTTGATAGATTATGATAAATATCTTCAGGAGGCACTGGAGTCCTATAATAAAGCCCAAGCAGAAGTGGTTATTCCACCTGTGACTCCTAATAGACCTCCATCTACAGTCTCCTTTAGTGGAACAACTGATTGCCCACCCCAAACCCCTGTACATCCAAGTCCTAGAGAAATATTACAGAAGTTACAGGGAGACCTTGATCGGTCAGCAAGCAATACAGCCAGGCGTATAAAGCTGCTAAAAGAACGCCTTGGGACAGATACCATCCCCTATGATTTGAGGCCCCTAGAGCAAAATGAAGAAAAAGGTCACGTAGTAGCCCCTCTTAGAAGAGTATTTGATGCACTTGAGGAGCCTGTGCTGGTTAACGGGCAACCCGGACCACGGCCACCTCGAACTTCGACCCTGCAATATATTCCATTCACGACTACGGATCTGATGAATTGGAAAACACACACCCCATCTTTCGCAGAAAAACCTCAGGCTATGATGGACTTGGTGACTTCAATAGTAAATACTCATAGTCCTACTTGGACAGATTGTCGCCAGCTCCTAAATACTCTTTTCACCACTGAGGAAAGGAGAGACATAATTGAAAAGGCACAGATATATTTGCGTGAGCAGGCCAGAGTGGGAAATATTTTTAATATTGATCGTCATCTTCAGGACAACTTTCCCTTGGAAGATCCTAATTGGGATCCAAACAATGCAATTCACCTGGCCAGACTTACCACCTACCGCCAGACACTTGTGCAAGGTATCCGCAGGGCATGCCAGAAGCCCACTAATATGTCTAAAGTCTCAGAAGTGGAACAGAAACCAAATGAGAGTCCGGGAGACTTTTTAGAGAGGCTGCAGGAAGCCTATCGTATATGGACTCCTTTTGACCCTGAAGCCCCTGAAAACAGCAGAATGATTACTGCTACATTTGTGGCCCAGTGCGCTTCTGACATTCGTAAGAAAATTCAGAAATCAGAAGGATGAGAAGGGATGCTGATGAGCCAAATTATGGCCATTGCACGCCGAGTTTATCGGAATAGGGATGAGGCTGAGAAACAAGAGAAGAAGAAGTGGCAGAAGGAAAAGATGGTAATGCTAGCCACAGCAGTGAAGCAAGACTACCGCCCCTTAAATGGAGGGAGAGGACGGGGAAAGAATCCACCACTGGGAAGGAATCAATGTGCAAATTGCAAGAAGGAGGGTCACTGGAAGCGGGAGTGTCCTGAACCCTTGAGGTTGGAAGAAGTACGCCCAGGTCCAGGCCCAGGCCCAGGCTCCGGCCCAAGGAACCAGGGACGGGGACGGGGAATGATCCGAGATGGAAGATATCAGAGACCTGGACAAGGACGGAGTAGAGACAATTTCATTGGACTGGCAGAAGAGGATTTTACCCAAGACTAGGAACGACCGGACTCCATAAAGTTAGGCTTCCAGGAGCCCACGGTCACGATTCAATTAGGGAGCCATTTAATAGACTTTATGATTGATACTGGGGCTGAATACTCAGTACTCCCAGAACTATTGCAGAAAAAGGCATCCAAAAGTGTAGTCATTAAAAGTGCCACTGGACAGTCAGCTAAGAGATCTTTCCTCCAACCTTTGGAATGCCAGATTGGGGGACATCGTTTAACCCATCAGTTTTTGTATATACCTGAGTGTCCAATACCTCTCTTAGGCAGAGATATGCTGTCCAAATTGCAGGCCCAAATCACCTTCACTCCTCGAGGTCCAGAAATGAAACTGCCATCAAAAGCAGCAGGAATAATTACCCTCTCAGTACCTAAGGAACAATCATGGCGCCTAATGTCAGCCTTGCAAGTCCAGCCCACATTGGATACAGAATTAAACAAGCTCCTCCGAACTCTACAGGTGCCACCAGGAGTATGGGCCGAAAATAGCCCACCAGGAATGGCTAAGAATATAGCTCCAATTGTAGTAACCCTAAAACCTATGGCTACCCCTGTATCTGTAAAGCAATATCCCTTACCCCGGCGAGCAGCAGAGGGCATCCAGAAACATTTGGACCGCCTATTAAAATATGGTCTGCTTAAGCCCTGCCAATCAGAATGGAACACACCCCTTTTGCCTGTTCGAAAACCTGGGACAGATGAATACAGGCCAGTACAGGACTTGAGGCTCGTAAACCAGGCTATCGAGACCTTGCACCCAAATGTACCAAACCCATATACCTTGCTGAGTTTGATCCCACCAGAAGCAACATTTTTTACTGTATTGGACTTGAAAGATGCATTCTTCTGTTGCCGGCTGGCACCACAGAGCCAACCTATATTTGCCTTCCAGTGGGAAGACCCTTTGACAGGAACAAAAGGCCAGCTAACCTGGACAAGATTGCCCCAGGGATTCAAAAATTCCCCAACTTTATTTGGCACTGCCTTGGCGAAGGATCTAACAAGTTACCCCTCAATACCGGGAGAAAAGGTGGTTCTGCAATATGTGGATGATCTTATATTAGCGGCAAAGGATTTTGATACCTGTAAAGAAGGGACAGAGGAACTGCTCCACTTGCTCTGGGAAGCTGGCTACCGAGTTTCCCAGAAAAAGGCACAGTTATGTTTAGAAAAGGTCAAATATTTGGGCTTTGACATCTCACACCAACAACGAGCATTGAGACCAGAGAGGAAAGAAGCTATTTGCCTTATCAAGGAACCTACCACAAGAAAACAACTTAGAGGATTCCTGGGAACAGCAGGGTTTTGTAGACTATGGATACCTGATTTCAGCAGTCTGGCCAAGCCCTTACATGAAAGCACTCGAGGTGCAGAAAAGGACCCATTTGTATGGGGACCTGAGCAGAAACAAGCCTTTTTAGTTACCAACCACGACTTATGGAGGCCCCAGCCCTTGGATTGCCTAATTCGGAAAAACCTTTTCAGCTGTATGTACATGAACAGAATGGGATTGCAGCGGCAGTCCTGACCCAGAGATTAGGAAGTTGGAACCGTCCAGTAGCTTATTTGTCTAAACAATTGGACTCAGTAGCAAAAGGATGGCCTCCATGCCTAAGGGCAGTAGCGGCCACTGCAAGCCTTGTCAAAGAAGCTGATAAATTTACCTTTGGCCAGACGATGTATGTGAATGTACCTCATGCTGTTTTGACACTCATGGAATATAAGGGTAGTTATTGGCTGACGAACCCAAGGATGGCTAGATACCAAGGCCTATTGTGTGAAAATCCCAGGATTCATCTACGAGTAGTGAATATGCTCAATCCAGCGACTTTGCTGCCCCTACCAGAGGTAGATGATGAAGAATCACATGATTGTCTCCAAATAATGGATGAAGTTTATTCCAGTAGACCCGATCTGAAAGATGAGCCATTGAAAAATCCAGATGTTGTATATTATACTGATGGTAGCAGTTACCTGCATGAAGGTGCCAGACGAGCAGGATATGCTGTGGTCACTAATGAGGAAGTTGTGGAAGCTGAAGCTTTGCCTGCTGGCACCTCAGCACAAAAAGCTGAACTTATAGGTTTAACTAGAGCTCTGCAATTGGCAGCTGGATGTAAGGCAAACATCTATACTGATTCTAAATATGCCTTCTTAACCCTGCATGCACATGGAGCTCTATGGAAAGAAAGAGGTCTAATAGGAGCCCACGGGAAGGCCTTGAAATATGGACCTGAAGTAGAAATCCTGTTGGAAGCAGTATGGGCTCCAGAACAGATTGCTGTAATGCACTGCAAAGGTCATGGACGAGGAAGGGATCCAATAACCAGAGGAAATCATGCTGCTGACAAAGCAGCCCGAGAGGCAGCCCAAAAGCCTGTGGGAGGATTTATAGCAGCCCTCATACCAGAGGTAGTTCCAGAAGAAGTTAAACCTCACTATACCCCAGAAGAGAGGAAGTGGGCTGAACAGGAAGGAGCGGTTGTGAAGGACGGTTGGATGATCCTGCCAGACAATAGGATTTATGTACCTCATCATCTAGCAGGCACAATTGTAAGAAATTATCATGAATCTACTCACCTTGGCGGTACTGCAACCAGAGAGAGTCTCAGTCGGAAGTTGTATATTATTAATCTATCACAATTAGCAACTTGCATTTCACAGAAATGTGTTCTTTGTGCTAAAAACAATCCCAGGCAGGGACCGGTACAACCTCCTGGAATCCAACATGTGGGATACGTCCCCATGGAAAGCCTAATTGTGGACTTCACAGAGTTGGTCCCTTCTAAGGGATTCAAGTATCTCCTTGTGTTTGTAGATACTTTTACCGGATGGGTTGAAGCTTTTCCCACCCGAACTGAAAAGGCACGAGAGGTAACTAAGAGACTCCTCACTGAATTGATCCCGAGGTTTGGATTACCTAGATGCATTGGAAGTGATAATGGGCCAGCATTCATTGATCAAGTAGTACAAGAAGTATGTCGAGTCCTACAAGTGAAATGGAGACTGCATGCAGCATATAGGCCTCAGAGTTCAGGGAAAACTGAAAGAATGAATCGGACTCTGAAAACCCAATTGGCAAAATTAACCCAGGAAGCGGGATTGGGATGGGTAGATGTGTTACCCATAACACTGTTTCGTGTTCGGTGTGCACCCACAAAGAGACTTAAGTTGTCACCTTTTGAGCTCCTGTATGGGAGGCCACCCTCCTTTGTTCAGGATATTCCAGCTGACCTTAAACAAATAGGAGACCATGTGACACAGGAACAAGTGCAATCTCTCTCCCGTGTTTTTGTTTCTCTTAACAGGTGGGCCCTCGAGCGCACGCCGTGCAGCATTGCCGAGCCGATTCATCAGTTCCAGGCTGGCGATAGCGTATGGGTGAAAGAGTGGAAACGCGATCCACTTGCACCTAAGTGGCGTGGACCTTACACCGTCTTGCTCTCTACTCCAACAGCGGTGAAGGTAGCTGAGGTGACCCCCTGGATTCATCACTCTCGTTTGAAGAAGTCTGAAGGCAGTTGGACGTGCAAAGGTGACCCCTCTAATCCTTTAAAACTGACTCTCTCCAAAAACCCCTGTATCTAGCCCTACCGGGAACGGGCTAGGTCACGGGCAACATTAGACGACCGGCCTGCTGCAGCCACAACCTGGAAGCTGGCTGACCTGCGCACGCCTGAAGCTTGAGGAGCGTCTGAACCAGTGACTGTGAACGGGAAGATTCTCTTATACAATTGATTGACTGCCCCCTTGTGGAACAATTATAAGGGATATTACTCATTGGGGATCCTCGGGATATATGTTTTGGTCTTGGTGGTTCCCCATTTCTGTCACTGGGGGAATTATATTGGGGCTAATATTTATTTGCTATCACAATAAGGTAATTTTTTGTGGAAGGAATGCATATGCTAGACATCAACATGATTTTATTATTAATCCTGATCCCTTGGGAAGGGGAAGGGTCCTTGAATCTGACCAAATTTGCTAAATATGGATTCCGCCATGACCACAATATGTGGGTAGGCTTAGCTGAGATGGTAGCCAATGTTGCAAATAGGACTAATTGCCTTGTTTGCTCTCTTGGGCCAGATGATTCAGAGGGAGGTATGCCCTTATTACCGATACCATTAAATGCCATTGGTATGGTAAGCGAAATGCCACACCAAACAGAAGTACAGAATTTCCCCGGATGGAACTCAACTAAACCAATACGAGTTATACCTGTGCAAGGGGAATTCTGTGTGCATAAATCATCAGATGCAGCTGATCCTACCATGATAGGCTCTTCTCATTGCCACTATACTTGGGATTATATTAAGAATAGTCAAACCTGGGCAAACGGTACTACGTATCGAACTCGGAATACCTTGCCCTGTGCACCTCCTTTTATTCATGCATGGAAAATGGTATGGAACATAACTGTGACAGAAGAAGGCAATCTAACATACTGCACTGTGAACTCTCTACCCCTTTTGATATTTCGCCTTCTGCACTCCACGTACCAAAAACCTCAGACCCGATGGTTGTGGTGGATATGTGGAGAATGGGCATACAAGAAACTCCCTTCCAAATGGAGTGGGACTTGTTTCTTGGGATGGGTATTACCACCAATGTGGATTATGCCTACTAGTTCGGCCAAGCGTACACGAAGAAACGCTGACATTTCTCATATAGCAGGAGGAAGTACCCAAAGTTGGAGCGGTACTGATGATTGGCCACCAGAGCGCATTATAGCCTATTATGAACCTGCCTCCTGGAATCCTGGTGAGCTCATACAAGGGGCACGGGATCCTATTTATAATCTAAACAGAATAATTCGATTGCAAGCAGTAGTGGAACTTGTAACCAATGCAACGGCCCAGAGTTTGAGACTTATTGCACAACAGTTGGATGAAAGTAGAGCTGCCATTCTGCAGCTGAAAATGGGAATGGATTATGTACTTGCCAGGCAGGGAGGCCTATGTGGAGTCTTGAACTTGACAGGGAATGCCTGTTGCTTCAACATTTCTGATAATGGTGAGGCAATCCGTGTGTTGGCCACAAAGATGGAGAATATAGCACATGTCCCAGTACAAACATGGGAAGGATGGGATATGGGATGGCTCACCAATTGGTTACCTAATGTTGCGGGACTCAAAGGGATACTATTGTCTTGCTTGTTTTTCTTGACAGTAGTAGTAATGGTTTTATGTATGGTGCCATGTATCATTTCATGTTTTAGAAGTACAATTAGCAAGATGATTTCAAATGAAACTCTACCTCATATCATGGCCCTATACAGAGCTTTACCTCAGGAATATGATGAAGGTCAAGCTATCAAGGACACTTGGGATGAAGGTCCTTGAGCTTGAAAGGGGGGAATGAGGCATCTAATCATAAGCCTGCATTTTTATCAAGCTTATATTTTTTGATCAAGGTTGTATCTTAAAAATGAGTTCAAATTCACAAATGATTCATGCCAGGCAGAAACTAGGCTGGCTAAGATATTGGCAGATGTTCATCCTCTTCCGCCAGAGAGGCCCTCTGGTTTATTGCGGTCATAAAAGGCTGAGCAGAGGTCACTGACCTTGCATGTTGCAGAGTACAATTAAGCTACAATTAAGTTGGTAAATAGTAAGAATTATTGTGCCTCCCATTAGAGACTTGAGCCACATTTTCCTAAGGGCAAGAGCTAATGGAAATAGGGAAAGAAAGTGTTTTTAAGTTTTTTCTTACTTCAAAAACGTCTTTGCTTATAAAAAATTATATATTATGTATTAAAAATATATTGGCTTAAATGTAATTATGCAAAGGAATTAGAAGCTAAGAAATGTTAAATCCTTATGCTAGATTCTTATTTCATATAGTTGGAAGAGATCACAGGGGCTATCAGCCACTAGCCTAGCCCCCCCCCCTTGCCAACCAGGAAAACACCATCAGAGCACTCTAGACAGATGGTTGTCAGGTTTTTGTTTAAAGGAACCTCCAATGAAGGAGATCTTTCATTGATGATGCGTACAAAAGATCTTTGATACCTGTTTAAAATAGAATTAGCCACCATCTGTTTTAGCCATCTGCTCTATTTTAGAATTAAGGGGGCAAAGGTGATTTGGTAATTAAGGTGCCTTGTAGAGGTTAATGGCTACTTGTTTGCCAATTATAAATATAGCTTTTATTTCCCATAAAAGGGCAAAAGGAAATGGGTGTATCTTTTGTGATTGGTTCTAGCAAACAGCCAATAGGAATTTCAACCAGGCTGATTGGACAGAGGCAGCCACAGGAGGAGCAAGGGGGCTGGATTAAGGAAATATAAGTGCTGGCCAGAATGGCAGGAGGCAGGCCAGAGCTTGGTAACCATATACCACTGTGCCTCATATTTATTTGTCTGACAAATAAATTATTATTTTAATTTCTCTATTGCTGCGTTGAACATTTCATTCCAGCTAAGCGTTAACCACAAGCAGGGTGCTACAGTAGGACTACAAAAAGTTTTGTAAGGAGAAATATATGAAATATTGCAAAGAAGATAAAGAAGAGAGACATTAGTTATGATACTTAAATGTAATAGTGGAAGTAAAAAATGTAAATTAAGTGGAAGAGATTGGAAAATTTTCAGATGTAATTGACGTAAGTCAAAAAAATTGTATAAGATATAAAAGTATGTTTTATAATTGTGGAAAATGATATGTTAAAAAACTAATTTATTTATATATATATACATATATATATTCTGTCTTTCACCAAAATCTTTCGATTGCAAAATATATAAATAAATCTAATAATAATAATTACAGCGATCTTCAATTTAACAGTTCTTTCTTTACAGGCTAATATTTTGCGTTCCAGGTCAGCCAGGCAGCTAGGCCGGCCTGTTTGTTTTGCCATCAGCAGTGGGCCGCATGGCAGCCTTTTTGAATTGAATCGCTCTGGGGAGGAGGCCCCTCGCCGGGCTGCATGGCAACCTACTTCAGTTTTTCCTTATGGGGGGGGGGGCTTAAGTCAGGCCGCATGGCGGTCATGTTCACACCCCCTGTCCTCTCCGGTTGGTATCCGTGAATAAGGATGTGTGCTAACTGTTACTATCTTTTGCACTCTTAGCATCTATGCGCAGTTAGGTTGGTTGGTTCACAGGTGGGCGGGGTTTGCGGCACCGAGCAGGGCTCACCTGGGCGGGCGTCACCCACCTGCTTGAGCTGGCCTTTGACCCGCCCTCGGCCAGGGAGGACAATGGACGGCCGGCCGGGGGTGGGCCTAGGGTCAAAAGAAAAGAGGCTGACTCCTTGGCTCAAGACTCTTTTGCTCTTTATACATATATAAAGTCCATCAGCCGAAAAAGGTCCCACAGCCCTGGCCTACACTGACCAGCAGTTGTTCTCTGGGATTTCAGACAATGGATCTTTCCAGCCCTATCCAGAGATACTGGGGATCAAACATGGGACCTTTTGGATGCAAGACAGGTGTTCTACTGCTGCGCTACAGCCCTCCCCCCTTTTCTCTGATCTGACTTGTGCCCTTTATGTGGCACATGACAGGTATTTATTCAGTTTCAATCCCCTGTCAAGCTGGAAGAGATTCCAGCCGTGCTCCCTTTGCTACTTTTAACACACATCCATCATTAGGAGTGCCGTTCTTCCTCCACCAACTTGCCTGCCACAAAACACACTTTTTATCACCTACTGCTCAGTGTAAACAACACAAGGACGGAATGAAATCAGCTCCATTTGTTAGCAATTTTCAGGGCGCGCAATGACAAAGCCGACCTGATCTGCTCCTCCCGAGCGCAGCTGTTGAAGATGGAAGAATCTGCGGAGAGGCTAAATTCCAAACAAATCAAGCATTGGGAGCCTCGCACTGCCACAGGTGTCTTCAAGGAGCTGATGGGGGCCATCAATCAACAGGTCTTGCTGCCCTCCTCTGAATGACAGGCAACGGCGGTGATGAATGCAAAATTTATTGGACAGAAGCTGCGTTTCCAAACCTCTGCGGCAAAAAGAAAAAAGTTTGCCCCTCTTCCTTCCAGCAAATGCAGGATTAATCGCTTTACCCTTGAACTGGGGGTCTTCTAAAATATACAACCTGGCATGTCGTACTCAAACAAGGCAAGGCAGGGGCCTCCAGCCTCTTGCCCTCAGTTATGTTCGACTCTTCATTTATTTAAAGTAGTCCAGATGCACTCAGGAGTTCTTTGTTCAATATTTATTATTGTTTAACCTGCCCTGAAACAAAAATGCGGGAGGGCACCGGGGTCAGTGCATTCAATCTTGAAAAGCAGCCTGGTCTGTTTCTTTGTTCCAGGCATCCACAGCCCCTCCAGTTTTTGACTCGCATCTCTTAATCAACATGCCCTGCGGAAGGAGGCTCTGAATATTTGTAACCACCAAAAGAAATTTCACAAACTGGGAGAGAGAAAGAAAAAGATCCCAGCTCCATTCCAGCAGCTGATGAACTTGGAGCTAGCTGGAGACAAGTAGTATTCAGTGCTGTCCAGGGTTGCATTTATAATTTCATTACACTCTACTCTGGGATGCGGGTGGCACTGTGGGTAGGAGCCACCCACAGAGCCTAGGACTTGCCGATCAGAAGGTCGGCGGTTCGAATCCCCGCGACAGGGTTAGCTCCCGTTGCTCGGTCCCTGCTCTTGCCAACCTAGCAGTTCAAAAGCACGTCAAAGTGCAAGTAGATAAATAGGTACCGCTCCGGCAGGAAGGTAAACGGCGTTTCCGTGCGCTGCTCTGGTTCACTGGAAGCGGCTTAGTCATGCTGGCCACATGACATGGAAGCTGTACGTCGGCTCCCTCGGCCAATAAAGCGAGATGAGCACCGCAACCCCAGAGTCAACCACGACTGGACCTAATGGTCAGGAGTCCCTTTACCTTTACACTCTACTCCAAACAGTGTGAGATTCCAGAGGTTTGGGTGTATATAGAGCAGGCTTCCTTAACCTTGGCCCTCCAGATGTTTTGAGACTACAGTTCCCATCATCCCTGACCACTGGTCCTGCTAGCTAGGGATCATGGGAGTTGTAGGCCAAAAACACCTGGAGGGCCGAGTTTGAGGAAGCCTGATATAGAGTGTTCGTGGGCACACTAGCAGAGTGGAGACTGCAGTGTCTTTATGATATATGGCTTATTTACAGTGCCTGGAGACAGACAGACAGGTCATGCATCCACAGCAGTGACCGGAGGAGGAATGACCACTGGGAGGAGCTATGGTGCATCTGCAGCAACTCAACCACATGCCTTTATCTGCCTCCGCTGCAATGAGACACGCCTCTCGCATATCGGTCTCTACAGCCACAACAGGAGCTGTAACCTTCCAACAGTTTGACTTCAAACCCCAAAGCACACTCCTCCATTGTCTCCTGAGACAGACGGATGCCAGTAACTATTTATACATACATTCAGCCTAAGTCTACAGTGAAGGAGTTTCTAGCATTCACATTTCAATATTATTCTTGATTACTCATTCTTAGGAGTAGCAGGCTTCAGTCTACAAACAGAGGAACCAGCCATGCTGCCTGTCTGTTTGTTACAACCCTCCTTCTCCCCTGCTTTTCATACCTCTTACAAAGGGCCACTATTCAGACCTTTCAAGGGTCCCTATTTTCCAGGGACAGTCCCGGATTTACAGAAGCCGCCCCAATTTCTGATTTCTGATTTTGGAATATCCCACTTTTCCTTAGGACTTCCCTATTTTCACCAGAGAAATGTTGGAGGGGAGTCTCTATTTTCATTGGAGAAACGTTGGACTGTATGGAATAGAATGTCTCTATTTTCATCAGAGAAATGTTGGAGCACTGAAATCTTAAGCCTTTCTTTCCCTGCCCACTATCACACTCCTCTCCTAGCCTGGCAGTCTTGCCCTCTGATGGTTTCCTCAATGGGCCATGAGCGGCCTTTGTCCCCTGCTAATGGCCCACCTGAGCAGCTTCGTAAAGTTGGCTTGGGTTGTTAGCATAAAAACTAAATCAGCGTTAAAGCATTTGACGGAGTTTAATCAAAACTTGATTAATTCTAACTTCTGCTAAATTCAGGAATTATGGGGAGACTGCACCTCAAAACCCCCCTCATAAAAACATTCTTCTATAGCTGGTGGCAATTCATGCACCTAGGCCACATTAACACCATACATTTAAAGCACTAATAATAATTTTATTATTTATACCATCTGGTTGGGTTGCCCCAAAGAATACCACCTTAAATAGGCATGGCTTCCCCCAAAGAATTCAGGGAACTGTAGTTTGTTAAGGGCACTTATAGTTGCCCGGAGGTCCCTATTCACTTCCCAGAGCTACAATTCTCAGAGTGGTTTAACAATCAATCCCCCTTTCCCAGGGAGCTCTAGAGAGAAAGTGTTTCTTCACGCGGTGCATCGTTTAAACCAGGCTTCCTCAAACTCGGCCCTCCAGATGTTTTTGGCCTACAACTCCCATGATCCCTAGCTAGCAGGAGCAGTGGTCAGGGATGATGGGAATTGAAGTCTCAAAACATCTGGAGGGCGAGTTTGAGGAAGAGGGGTCATACACAGGGAAGAGATTCAGACCAATTGTGGAGGATGAGTTTAAAGCACCAACCAGTGGATGGGGGGGGGGGGCTTTGTTTATATGACCATTATTAAATTTATAGCCCACTTGTTTTCCTTCAAAGAGCTCAAAGTGGAATGTATGGAACTTCCCCATGTTAGCTGTAAGGTAGTAGCACCTTAAAGACCAACTAAGTTAGTTCTTGGTATGAGCTTTCGTGTGCATGCACACTTCTTCAGATACACTGAAACAGAAGTCACCAGACCCTTCTATATAGTGAGAAGGTGGGGAGGGGTATTACTCAGAAGGGTGGTGGGATTGGGTGATTGGCAGATAGCTGTGATGAGCCTGTTGATGACTCTTAATGACTGCAATAGGTCTTACAGGAAAAAGCAAGGGGTGAGAAGGTGAAAAATGGCTTTGTCATGTATAATGAGATAAGAATCCAATGTCTTTGTTCAGACCAGGTCTCTCCGTGGTTTTAAGTTTGGTAATAAGTTGCAATTCAGCAGCTTCTCTTTCCAGTCTATTTCTGAAATTCCTTTGTAATAGAACAGCTACTTTGAAATCTTGTAATAAAATTATTATTATTACAGTGGAACCTCTACTTACGAGCACCTCTGGTTATGTATCCTTCGGTATACGCACACGGCAAACCCGGAAGTATTTTTCCAGGTTTCGCCACGAACGCATGTGCAGAAGTGCTCTACCGCGACACACGCATGCACAGAACAAACACCTCCAGTTGCAAAAACCTCGGGATTCGACCAGAGCTCCGGAATGGATCCCGTCCACGACAGGAGGTACTACTGTATTATGAAAGAGAGTAACTGGCCCAAAGTGAGTGAGCTTCAGGGCTGAGTGGTGATTTGAACCCTGATCTCCCTGGTCTTAGTCCAAAACCTTAACGCTTACACCACTCTGGCTCTCTTATGCACTCCAAGATGGAGCCTGGCTGGTGTTAAAAAAAATGGAACCTAAGAGATTTAGCCCAAGATGTCTTCTAAGCCATGAGCAGCATTACCACATGAGCTAATATAAAGTGCTGCATGTTGACTGATGTAGAAGAGAAAAACTGGATAACGAACCAGCGTTGCTTTCCTAAGCCAATGGCGACATGATAAAAACCGAAAAGCCAGTTACTATTATTTTTTTTAAAGGAAGTATGTGCAATTGGCAAAATACACTCTGTTATGCGGAAAACTATTCCAAATGCCTTCATTGCCAAAACATGGATTCATCCTTGAAATGTCAGGAGACAAAATGTGAATCCAAATTGCCGCTTCTTAGGAAGTTCAGACTATCGGGAGAATGGCTGAACTTGTGTTTTCTGCTCTAGTGATGGCCAATTCCCAGAGTTCCCTGGGGAGAGGGATTGATTTTTAAACTGCTCTAAGAACTGGCTACTGGTCCCATCACCTCCTGGCAAATAGAAGGGGAAGAAATGGAGGCAGTGAGAGATTTTACTTTCTTGGGCTCCATGATCACTGCAGATGGTGACAGCAGCCACGAAATTAAAAGACGCCTGCTTCTTGGGAGAAGGGCAATGACAGGCCTAGACAGCATCTTGAGAAGTAGAGACATCACCTTGCCAACAAAGGTCCGTATAGTTAAAGCTATGGTTTTCCCAGTAGTGATGTATGGAAGTGAGAGCTGGACCATAAAGAAGGCTGATCGCCGAAGAATGGATGCTTTTGAATTATGGTGCTAGAGGAGACTCTGGAGAGTCCCATGGACTGCAAGAAGATCAAACCTCTCCATTCTGAAGGAAATCAGCCCTGAGTGCTCACTGGAAGGACAGATTGTGAAGCTGAGGCTCCAGTACTTTGGCCACCTCATGAGAAGAGAAGACTCCCTGGAGAAGACCCTGATGTTGGGAAAGATGGAGGGCACAAGGAGAAGGGGGCGACAGAGGACGAGATGGTTGGATAGTGTTTTCGAGGTTACCAGCATGAGTCTGACCAAGCTGCGGGGGGCAGTGGAGGACAGGAGTGCCTGGCGTTCTCTGGTCCATGGGGTCACGAAGAGTCGGACACGACTAAACGACTAAACAACAACAACAACAAGAACTGTTGCTCTGTGAAGGGAATAGGAGTCTCCCAACATCTGTGAGTACCTGTAACAGATTACAGTTCCAGGATGCTTTGGTGGAAACCATGACTATTTTCAGTGGTATGATGATGATGATAATAATAATAATAATAATAATAATAATAATAATTTATTATTTAAACCCCGCCCAACTGGCTGGGTCCCCCCAGTCACTCTGGGCGGCTTCCAACAAAACACTAAAATACAATAACTTATTAAACATTAAAAGCTTCCCTAAACAGGGCTGCCTTTAGATGTCTTCGGAAAGTTTGGTAGTTATTTTTCTCTTTGACATTTGATGGGAGGGCATTCCACAGGGTGGGCGCTCCTACCAAGAAGGCCCTCTGCCTGGTTCCCTGTAACTTGGCTTCTCGCAGTGAGGGAACCGCCAGAAGGACCTCAGTGTCCGGGCAGAATGATGGGGGTGGAGACGCTCCTTCAGGTATGCTGGACTGACGCCATTTAGGGCTTTCAAGGTCAGCACCAACGCTTTGAATTGTACTTGGAAACGTACTGGGAGCCAATGTAGGTCTTTCAAGACCGGTGTTATATGGTCTCGGTGGCCACTCCCAGTCACCAGTTTAGCTTCCACATTCTGGATTAATTATAGTTTCCGGGTCACCTTCAAAGCTAGCCCCACATAGAGCACATTGCAGTAGTCCAAGCGAGACATAACCAGAGCATGCACCGCTCTGGCGAGACAGTGATAGTGCTTTAAATGTATAAAGCAGATGTGGTGTTAGGATCCCACCACTGAGTGAGACCCAGTGTTCCCAACCTTTTTTTGGCCATGTTAGACTCTAACAGCTCTTCTGTCAAAAAGTTCTTCCTGATGTTTAGCCAGAATCTCCTTGCTTGTTACTTGACTCCGTTGGTTCGTGTCCTACCTTCCAGAGCAGGAGAAAACAAGCTTGCTCCATGTGACAGCCCTTGAGATATTTGAAGATTGCCATCCTATCTCCTCTCAATCTCCTCTTATCCAGGCTAAGCATACCCAATTCCTTCAACCGTGCCTCATAAGGTTTGGCTTCCAGACTGAAATATACTCGGAGTCGAGTGTGGACTTCATGCTCTTTATTCAGCTCATAGTAGTGAGGAATGCCAGTTCCCCGAAATGTCTTTGTATGCATTATTTACGCAATGGGCACCACATGATTGGCTAATTCTGGGATTCTCCTGTAGGCCAATCAGGTTGTGGCTTCACTTCCACCTGGCGTTGGATTGGGAGGCTCCTGTGGACCAATCAGACTACTGCATTCTGGATCCTATTGTTCTAGGACCAATCAGACTGCTGCATTCTGAATCCTATGTTCTAGGACCAATCAGACTGCTGCATTTTGGATTCTATTCAACTCAGTACATAACACTACACCTCCCAGAATTCTTTGGGGGAAGGCCTTGCAGTCTAAAGAGGTATTGTTGTGTTTTAAGCTTGCGGCATGACTGTGGCCTAAGTGGGCAGAAAGTTGGGCAGGTGAGGGGACCTTGTAAGCCATGAGGCCACATCTATTGCCCAATCTGGGTGGCTGCTGGTGCCTGGGCTGTTCACACTTCCTGAGACAAGCAGTGCTCCTTCAAAATCTGCACTTCCCCAATTAGGTAGATTAGCCTTTAACTGCAAACTGAATAGAATATCTCCCCCTTCCCTAGTTGACAGGTTAGGGTAACTGCTGCATTCTGAATCCTATTGTTTTAGGACCAATCAGACTGCTGCATTCTGAATCCTATTGTTCCAGGACCAATCAGACTGCTGCAGTTTGGATCCTGTTCAACGCAGTACATAACACAGACCCTTTATCTTCTTAGTCACCCTCCTTTCTTAAACTTCCTTCTTAAATTGTGGTGCCCAGAACTGGACACTGTTTCCCTTGCCACCACTTTTCCTTTCTTGGGCTGCAGCTCCCTCCTTGCATCGTTTATTCTGTGATCATTGGGTTGGGCACTGCTTTCCTTTTGGGTGAAGACATTTTTCCATGACCTGCTCTGTGGCTTTGAATGAGGGGTGGTATATAAATTGCAATAAAACATAAATAAGTTAATTGATTAAAGAACTGGATGTCTCAGACCCTCACCCATCTTTAGTTAATAAAATATTAGCCCAACATTTGGTGTTCTCCCTTTCTCTTTATTGATTTGTTCAGACTTTTTTTTTAAAAGCATGAGCTGAAATTCTTTGCCCCTGTAACAAGATTGTGTGCTTTCCAATGTCAGAATCACAAAAAGGTTTTCACTCACTTTTCATTAACTTGGCCAGTGACATTGGCTCTGCGCCCAAATCTGGCATGGATACCATTGATTTAGGGCACTGAGGTCTGGGGTCCCTAATGGCTTGACTCCTATCTCTTGTCTCCATAATTAGATATGCCTGATTATTCCAAATATAAAGGAAAACCTCAAAGACTGCGAGGCAGCCCTGTGCAATGAGGTCTTCTTTCTAGCCAGAAGTTTTTCGTATTAACTTTGGCTTGGAAGAAAAAAAATCATCGATATAGCAAATGTTCAGGCAATGATGTGGGGGATAACAGATGGGCAGCAAAAGTGGGTCATGAGAGCTCTTATGATTGCAAAGGCACATGGGGGAGATCTACCAGCACAAACAGCTTAGAAGGCAGCAGATCTCTTGTGCAGCTGGTCGATTCCCGGATCAGTCCGTGTCCCCAATCCTGGCTCAAGAAATAATAATACTTGCTCGTCGTGGCTCAGCATAAATCTCAAACCAGGGGCATTCTAGGGTTGTGAGGGGATGGGACCAGAGAAGGAGGTCTTAGTCTGGATCTTAAGCCCATTCATCTTGGTCTTGTGACTTGGAAATCTGGCATAGAACCAGAGGTGGAACTAGGTAGTCTGACACCCAGAGTGGCACGGCTAGCCACGCATGGCGAGCGTCCCAGGGGGTGGCACAGCGATGTCACCCCCTTCAGGGATGACGCCCAGGGCGGACAGCACCTATTGCACCCCCCTTTCTCTGCCAGTGCATAGAACACAATTTTAAAAGCTTGTTTTCCTTCCATAGGGCTTAGGCAGAGTAGCAGCAACCCCACTTCTGAACGGGGTTTGGATCTGGTGTAAGTTTACGCTTCCTTTACGCCAGCTTTTTGTGCAGAGGATTTCTCCTTTATAATGCAATGTTGTGAGGGTAAACACCCGCTATCCACTACTCAGTAGACTGAAGATCTCACTGATTTTTTCTGTGTTTGAATGCATGGTATTCAACCAAGTACTGAGTACATGTGCATGCTTCTACTTCTCAGAGGTCCAATATTGCTCTATTTGCAGTTCTTGTTTTGCTGATTTCATTTAATATTCTAATTTTCTGAGATTGTTAATTTGGGGTTTTCATCAGCTGTACACCATAAACATCACAATTATAACAAATAAAGGCTTGACATATCTCGCTTTGCATGTCATGAGTCTATCTCATATATTAGTTTCACCTTTTAAGTTGAATTACTGCAATAAATGAACTTTTCCACAATATTCTAATTTTCCGAGATTCACCTGTAATGGCCAGTCTCATTCTGATGATACAGCCTGCCTATATTTATTCATACATTTAAATTAGGATCTATGGAAGATACTTATTAATACCAGCTAACAATGCTCCCAGCCCCATTACAACTGCTTTTTAAAAAACAACAACGAAAAGAATAAATACAATCTTAAATGATGCAATAACTGTTGCTATATATTACATGACTTGTGGGGCACGCTTTGTGACCCAAGAAGATTGCACATGGGGCAGATGCTTTGTCATTCCACCCCACTACATTGTTGTCTGGGAATATCAGAGAGAATTTAAGCCAGCACATCTTTCCCGACCCTCATAGGAGCTCTTGCCTCAGTCTATGCTACTGACCAACATGTTTCTATGGTCTCATCCTCTCCAGAATCCTGAGATCTACAGACTTTAGACCTCATGCTACTTCATTCATTAGGCTTCTATCCCAATTAGCAACGTGGTTTACAGTCAGGGAAATATATGGTCAAGCAGACAATGGAGGGAGTTCAATGAATAAGAGTAGCCCTACCATGGTACAAGGCTGGAAGACCAGCAAATATAAAGCAAACGAGAAGACATATTAAAAAAATAAACAAATCCCAAATGGCATTGCATTTTTGCTCCCATGTAAAAAAAAATATGCACACTTGGGCTAGGAAATATACTCCATAATACTAAGGCCACCAAGGAGAAGGCTCTGCCACACATACCACAAATATACAGACAAGTACACATTTTATCCTCCTGGTGTTGGGTAATGTTGGTAAAAAAAACCTGGAAGCCAAACACTTTTTAATTCAAAAGGAGGAAGCCAGCACAGGATTAGCAACAGGATAATAGCCACACAATAAAACAAGTTCATCTTTATATAAAGTGGTTTTCTTAAGAGACTACTCAAGGCTACAAACTAGCCCCCGTACTGGGCTGTACTGGGCTCCACCCCATATCTCCAGCCTTCAACCTCCAAACTCCTCCCCTTGAATCTCAGGCTCTGGGCCTCAGTGGGCCCTTGGGGGACCTACCCTTGGTTCCCTCAGTGACTGACCAGCTTGGTCTGGCTGCCCCTTGGAAAGCATTGATTTCTTGACGTCCAAAAGCTAAGCTTCACCACGGAACAAATATTGTTATCTTAGAAGTCCAAGCTGTTCAGGCCGGGGATGGAAAACGAAGAGAATAATGATGTGATAAGAGGAAGGTCACATTGTACTTTTGAGCAGGATTCGTAAGGTTTACAACCCCAAGCCTTACGCTTCCTGTGGACAAAGCTCTCTTTCTTTTGTACTTTATGGTGTCCTTTCCAAAGCCTTTCTAAAGATCTCAGAGTATCATTAACCAGATAGAAATAAAAATGGCAGTGGCATTTATGGCCTCACAAGCTCGCTTTGGCGTCAGACAAGCGGCGATATAGTACCTACAGTAAAAGGTACACACTGAGGACCCCTCCAGCAAGGCCCAGACCACTCACTCGGCACGCCACGGCTCACAAAGACAAGAAGCTACACCATTTCAGTGTCACTTATCTTGCAAAGCACTCTCCGACTCAAATAGGACTTAGCTGCCCATTGAAAACCTTCTCTTCCTAGAGAAGAGAGAGAGAGAAAAAAGAAAACCTTCTCTTTCTAGAGACAGGACATTGCCGCGGACATTGGAACAGGCTGGGCGTGCTGAACAAAAATCTGAAACATGCAAAACCCTTTTTTCAAGGATTTTGAAAAAAAACACACACGTATTACTCCATCAGGATCAGGTGGCCAGCCCTCTAGCATGGTTTTAAGGCATTAAAGAACTCTTGTGATTTTTACTCACCGAGTATGCTTGCTAGGCACTGGCAAACATCCTTCCAGTATTTTCAGGAGAAGTTTAATTCCTTCAGGATCCACAAGCAGTGATGAAGAGTCCTGAAAAGAGAGATTGGGATGGGGTGGGAGGAGAGTGCATTAATTAATCAATACTAATATTGCAATTTATTAATTAATATATGGCACTCAGCTAAAGAAACCATACAAGTTTAATCCATGAGTTGGTCCGATGATAAATATCACCTGCGTAGGAGAAAACAGTCCTAAAAAGCATAGGGCAGGGGCAATTTTCTTTGGTTTTAGATGATGTGTCACTGGAGTTTTTAAAGTTCCTTAAAGGTAAAGGGACACCTGACCATTAGGTCCAGTCGTGACCAACTCTGGGGTTGCGGCACTCATCTCGCTTTATTGGCCGAGGGAGCCGACGTACAGCTTCCGGGTCATGTGGCCAGCATGACTAAGCCGCTTCTGGCGAACCAGAGCAGCGCACAGAAACGCCGTTTACCTTCCCACCAGAGCGGTACCTATTTATCTACTTGCACTTGACATGCTTTTGAACTGCTAGGTTGGCAGGAGCAGGGACCGAGCAACGGGAGCTCACCCTGTTGTGGGGATTCGAACCGCCGACCTTCTGATCGGCAAGTCCTAGGCTCTGTGGTTTAACCCACAGCGCCACCCGGGTTCCTTCTAGTTGGAAGCATAGTTGTCAACTTTTCCATTTTCTTGCGAGGAATCCTATTTGGAATAAGGGAATAAGGGAATTCCCCTTTAAAAAAGGGAAACGTTGACAGCTATGGTTGGAAGGGACCCCGTGGATCATCTAGTCTAACCCCCTACAATGCAGGAATTTGCAGCAGTCCCTTATGGGGATCAAACCTGCAACCTTGGCATTATCAGCACCACATTTTAGCCGACTGAGCAGTAAACGGTGGGTTTTCGAGGGGTGGGGCGGCAGAAGTGTTGGATGAGCAGTAAAGGTAAAGGGACCCCTGACCATTAGGTCCAGTCGTGGACGACTCTGGGGTTCCGGTGCTCATCTCGCTTTACAGGCCGAGGGAGCCGGCGTACAGCTTCCGGGTCATGTGGCCAGCATGACTAAGCTGCTTCTGGCAAAACAGAGCAGTGTTGTAGTTCTACAACATCTGGAGGGCACCAGGTTGGGGAGGGTTGGTCTATGCTGACAGGAAGCAGCTCTTTCCAGGATTTAAACAAAATTATTTTCCTGCCCTACTGGGATATTCCAGGGATTGAACCTGAAGCCTCCTGCATCCAGAATACAGCCGTACCTTGGTTCTCAAATGGAATCCATTTGACTTTTTCCCTCAATCTCTTGCGTTTGGAAAAGGTGGTGTTTCTTTAACACAGGAAACAAAGACACTCTCCAAAAGTCAACCAGCTGAACAAAACAGGATTCCTTCCCAAGGAGTCAACAAGCCCACAGATATGTCTAGACATACCCAACCGTTACGGATAATTACATGACACCGCGTTCAAAGCAATCAACATTTTTTGTGTGTGTGTGAGTCAACCAACCTCGGTCATGATCCAAACCTGATGAAAAATATGCCTGGTCTGTCAGTGAACTCTAATTTAGCAAACTCATGCTAGACATTTTCATTTTATACTTGGAGTGACTTGGAGGTCAGAAATGGGATGCCCTGGATTGTGCTGGTGGGCTGGATGAACACAAACATAACAGCCCTGTTCCAAATCTAGAGGCTTCAGGTCACACCTGGAGGTCTGGCAAACCTTCAGCAGCATTGCACCCGAGTGTAGTAGGGAAAGAAAAGGGGTCACAGAGAAGGCTTTACGGCACACAGAACTGTTTCCTCCAACACTGGCACTGCTCCCTGCCACTTGGCCACACAAAATGCCGCCTGAACCAGTTGCCTCACTCCATCTAATGGTACAGCCGGCCTCATCCAAGCTTTTTCTTTTTATGGCCGAGAGCAAATCAAACGACCAATTTGAAGCAGCTTTCTCTCCTAATGGCTTCACATTTGATTTTTTTTGCAGCGCCTTTGTAGGAAAGCAGCACACACACACACACACACAGAGAGAGAGAGAGAGAGAGAGAGAGAGAGAGAGAGAGAGAGAGAGAGCTCAATTGCAATGGCAGATCTTCGGCTTGGAACCATTTCAGGCCATCTCAGAAACCTGAGTCATCTGATTGTGGGATGTTTGGAGCCAAGCAGGAGCAGCCACGTTTTCCAAAATGCCATTTGGTTTGAAGCCGGCTTGTAAAAATCCTTGCAGCACTCGGCACGCCATCCTAGAGGCTATTGCGCTTTGATATGTCATCCCAAATGTTGCTTGTTGCTTTTTTAATGCAAGGGAAAGTGCTCCCGTTAATATTTCCACTCTCGCTCGAGGGTTCCCTGTCTCCTGTATGTGTCTGCGTGTTTTATTCCTAGCTGGTCTAATGGCTCTAGTCAAAATAATTGACTTTTGCACACACAGCAGTGATGTCCTTCAAAGACCTTGCAAAGGTAAATGGGGATTATTATTTTTTTTAGCAACCAGCTCGATCCAGAGTCTAGGTCTTTGATCCATTCGAATAAGCAGGCATAAAATAAGACAAGTAGATGCTTCTCCAAAGATTTTGGAAAGCGCTTCGATCCCCAAAGCTGAATCCGAAGCTTCGCAAAAGCTTTATTCTGCAGTGACCGCAGGCTGCCTCAAAAGGCAGCATTTAAACAGAATTGATGTGCAGCAACGTTTGGTGGGTTGGTGTGGTGTTGAGGCCACCTTGACAGGTATTCAAGTCATGAATCATTATGATTCTAGTTTAACTAATTTTTTTTTCAGTATGTGGCAAGCTGACATCCGGAAACGAGTGGGGAAATTTAAGTCAAATACTTTATAATGTGTCATAGATAACAACTGAGATTGACGTGTAAGCAGAGTCAAAGAATGGGGTGTAGGGAAGAGGCAAAAGAGTCACTTTACTTGTCTCAAGATGTCTAGGGGTGGCCCAGTGCTGGATTTACGTATAAGTTAAACAAGCTACAGCTTAGGGCCCCCCAAAAAATTAAAGGAAAAAAGAACTGGATGTGCATTTCCAAAATATAAGATAAAAAACAAATAAAATAAAACCTACATACAGCAACAGTGTTTTGTGTTGTGTAGGCTCCTATGATGTAAGTTATGAGCCCCACATGCTAGCCTGCTCCCTAAAATATCACTGGTTTGCTCCTTTCTATATATAGGGTGCCTACATTATACATGGAATGGTTGCATGGCAACATGGGCAAATGGCTTGAGATACCTATTAGGTCCATAAATTACCATATAGCATATATTCAACACACAAGAAAAAACAGGACTATTTGTTGTTGACAAAGGACAGCTGGACATATAAAGGGCCCCATTACCTTCAGTAGCTTAGAGCCTCATCAAACCTATATCTGGCCCTGGGGTGGCCCATGCATTATGATACAATATGATACGATAATCTTTATTGTCATTGTCCCATACAGAACGACGAAATTGAAAACATCTATATCAGACATTCAAAACCCAACAAGCCTGCTATCCCAGCTATCCCAGCCTGGTTAACCCCCTAAAAACTCTGATACCCCATAATTAAATACAATATACTCCCACAGAGACTACCTTACACTGCATATAAAACCAAAATCACATTTGGATAAAAACTGTTTCTCAGGCGGCTAGTCCTAGTCTTTATAACCCTGTACCTTCTTCCAGAAGGCAGAAGCTGAAAGAGATCATTTCCGGGGTGCGCACTATCCTGCGCTATCTCTGCAGCTTTCTTATGGCACCTGGAAGCATAGATTTGATCCAAGGTGGGAAGAGTGCACCCAATTATTCTCTCCACAGTCTTTACAACCCTGGACAGCATTGTGAAGCCATGTGCTTCATGTAGCAGATCCTGCCAGGGCTCCACTTGCCAGCACAGTGCCCTCACCGCTGCCACTGTGCCCTCGCTGCTGCTGAGTTGTGGCAGCAACATAGACACAGCTGCAGGTGAGGGTGTGACTGTGGTTCCTGTTAAGTTGTGGGTGAACATATCAGACGACACAGCGATTCTTCAAACAGCTCTTCTTTATTCAGAGGCCACAACAGAACTGAACTGAAGGGCTCAGTCAGCCTGCTTATATAGAGCTCCAGTACAACGTTACTGTAGCAACCTTCTAAAACTATCCAATCACTGAACGTCACTTTCGATCCTTCATTTGCATAACTATCTACAGTGTCCATCCAATCACTGAACGTCACTTTCGATCCTTCATTTGCATAACTATCTACATAACTGCTGGCCCAGGGTGAGAACCTCAGTACATAACAGTTCCTGGCAGCAGTGTACGCACAAAGGCGGGGGCAGAATGGAGACCCAGGGCTGACCCATTGGAAGCCTGAAGAGCCCTGTCCTGCTTCTCTCCACCTGCCTTGGGATGGGGGCTGACAAGCTCCACAAAGGATTGTTGCCATTGCTGCTGGGAAGACGGCTACGTTTTTGTTTTTGTTTTAATTTCCTTTTATTTTTTACCTGTGTCATTTTAAATTGTGATTGATATTAACGCTGTATTCTTAGTTTTGGATTTTATTATTTATGTGAAAATTGCTTTCCATTTGGATGTGTACTTTTTGATGTGTTTTATTTATTGTTTATGACTTTTGTTATGTAAATCTTGTCATGTTGTAAGTTGCCTTGAGCATTGTTTTAACTATGGAAAGGCGGCATACAAATAAAATGATGATGATGATGATGATGATGATGGAGACCTGGATCTGCAGGATCAGGGAGACATCGGGGCATTGTCAGGGCATTTTGTCTACAGTGACACAACATCATAGCTGTCAACGTTTCACTTTTTTGAAGGGAAATTCCCTTATTCCAATAGGATTCCTCGCAAGAAAAGGGAAAAGTTGACAGCTATGCACAACATCTCTGGTGGGCCCTGCTGGGATTCAAGGGATATTCCCCTTGAAAATATCAAGTATGGAGGTTTACATCAAATTCCCATTTTGTCTGACTTTATTCAGTAATGCATTACAGGACAGCATCCAGAGAGTCTGCAAGAGCATTTCCATTAGGACACACAATATATAGGATCTATACATCATCTTAGCTGTTCATTCTCTGCTCAACCTCCTTCTGTCACCCCAGCACCCCACTATCTCTCAACCACCCACAGCCCTTGAAAACATTTACTCATCCACCCCTCCCCACATACTATACATATTAGAACCCTCCTTATACCTTAACTGGAATTATTTTTCACTTTAGCATTCAGCTAAAGGTTGCTCCTTAACTAGTTCATACCAGATTTGTGGTCAGGTCACTTTTTTGGCCCCAATGATAATGAATTTAACAGAAACTCCACATCATTCCGCCATGAAAAATGGCAGGAAAGAACTGTGTGCTGGTATACCACCTCAAATTTTGTCACAAGATGTTCCAGGTTAAGGGGACCGCAAACAAATCCCCCGCCCCAAACACACCTATTAATTTTCCAGCAGTGGCTTTTACGTTGTGCAAAAGTTTGAATATAATTTGGAAATAAAGAATTGGAGAAACATTGGGGGAATGGAATAAAATACCTTGTGAATGCAGAGAAGTTCTAGCCAGGTTAAAGCAATCGGGGAGAGCACAGAACACAGCTGTTGAAGGGCCCTGACTGAGGAGGGGACGTGGCCTAGGATTGAGGACCACACACACACACACACACACACACACACACAATAAATGCCTTTGAGGTGCTCCACTCCTGGCATAAACAGATTGTAGAAATGGCTAGGATTTTCCAGCTCTGGCTGTTTGCTCCAAATGAGTACAGTGATACCTCAGGTTACATACGCTTCAGGTTACAGACTCCCCTAACCCAGAAATAGTACCTTGGGTTAAGAACTTTGCTTCAGGATGAGAACAGAAATCATGCGGCGGCAGCAGGAGGCCCCATTAGCTAAAGTGGTGCTTCAGGTTAAGAACAGCTTCAGTTTAAGAACGGACCTCCAGAACGAATTAAGTACGTAACCAGAGGTACCACTATACAGTGACCCACTTCTCTCGGCTACTAAAGGTAATAAGAGACATGGGTGTAGCCAGAGGGTCAGGGGGAGCAGCTGCCCCCCATCAAGTAAATAAAAACACTTAATTAAAAGTAGACATAATAAGAATATTTGAAGTTGAAATGTTGACTGAGGTCACTTGGATAATGTCATGGTTCATTCTAGCGATGCAACTGGTGACCTGACTGAATCAGGGCCGTCTTTCCCATAAGTGCTAGGGGTGTGGGGCACCCGGGTGCCAGGCTCTCAGGGACACCAGGCCGAGAGTCTGGGGCCCGAGAGTTGGAGTCCAGGGAAGAGCCCACCTGTTGGTCGGAGCACCGTGGCGGGTTCTTCTGCTGTGGGCGGCTCTGTGCTGCGAGTTCGGGGGCGACCGAGCCAGCAAGATGCTGAGGTGGCCAGCCGGCTATGCCCTCCTGCATGCCTGGGACTGGGCAGCCTGGGGAGCAGTGGCATAGCGTGGGGGGTGCAGGGGGGCCCGGCCGCACATCTGGGGGGGCGCGCTCGCCGCCTCCGGAGTCGCCGAAGAGCCTCGGGCGCAGGCTGTAGCAGAGCCCCATGTCTCGCGGAACCGACAAGCTGTGCGCGCGTCCGGGCTAAAGGCGTCTGGCAGGCAGCGGCTCTCAGCGCTCGCCGCGGTCCCCGCGCGTCAGGGCCACGGAGGGCGTGCCAGGCCGGTCCTCCTCACAGCCCCGCCGCTGCTGCTGCAGCTGCTGGGCCATGTTGCATTTTCCTCGCCTCTCTGCCCTCCTCCTCCTCCGGGCAAGCAGCGTCGTTTGGGCGGCAGCACCAGCGGCAACTCGCCTCAGATCACCTGACATGGACCCGCCGCCGTGGCTACCTTACCGTAAATACCCCAGCCCAGGCAGCAGCAAGAAGAAGTTGGCAGCGGCGGCAGGTTAGGGGTTAGGGGCAACAAATTACTTGCCTTGCCCCGGGTTAGGGGGTGCAAATTACTTGCCTTGCCCCGGGTTAGGGGGTGCAAATTACTTGCCTTGCCCCGGGTGCTGACAAGCCACGCTATGCCGCTGCTGGGGAGGGTGGCACGCTGGGCAGATCTTTACACCCCAGCACCACATATGCTTAAGACAGCCCTGGACTGAGTGATAGGCTTGGCTTCAGTGAACTGACCAATCGTGTTGCAGGTAGCTTGTCCCTGGCCTGCTAGCATAAATTGTGGCTCCCCCCACAGTAAGAGAGGAGAGTATCTTTACATCTGACACTGCGCTGTCTGGTTTCTACAAAATCTCGTCTGTAGCCTCCTTTGCTTTTGGAGATGGGGTAGTCCAGAGCTTGAACCGCTGAGCATAGTCCAAAATCGGGATTATTACAGGGGCAATCGTGAGTGACCAGAGGACACAGCAAGTTCAAATCCCCTCTTTTATCACTTGAAAGCGGAGAAAGTGTGGCTTGTACCGCTGATGGAGATCAGGCTAGAAGCAGAGCTGTTGGGGGGCTAGCTCAGGGAACGTGTCAGCTCTTGTTTTCCTTCCTGTAACCTTTAGAGTAAAAGCAAGTGACATCCTGACTCATACATGGATTGCTAATGAATCTCAAAGGCTGTTGAAATAATTAGACGGCAAATCAAGGCCTATATACTTACATATATAGAGAGAGGGTTTTTTTGTGTATGCTTTGATTTGTAGATAGATAGATGATAGATAGATAGATAGATAGATAGATAGATAGATAGATAGATATAGATAGATAGATAGATAGATAGATAGATAGATAGATAGATATTGTTCTTGGTGGATTTACCATGATCACAAAATAATTTATTTATGTATGCAACTACGGCCACACAAATACTACTAGCGCAACATAGGAAAGAAGAAGGTGAAAGGGGGAAAGAAGAAGAAGAAGGTGATAGGTGAAAGGTGTCCCAGCCAAAGAAGATTGGCAAGTTAAATTAATGGAATACGCTGAAATGGCAAAATTGAAACTAAGAGGAAGAGATGACAACGAATTTAAGGAAGAGTGGAAGGAGTTTATTGCATATATACAGAAGCAATGTGCACAGGTTAATACATTAGCAGGGTTTTAGTACTACTTGTAATCTTATAATGAATGAACAATAAGTAATTTAAATGGTTTTTAAATATATAGTGGGACATGTGGTATGTTGATAAATAATGGAACCAAGGAAGGGACTAGGGGGAAGTCAATTAGATTTATTATATTTTGATTTTGTAACGTTGTTGTATTATTTTTGGAAAATTAATAAAATGTAAGAAAGAAAGGAAGGAAGGAAGGAAGGAAGGAAGGAAGGAAGGAAGGAAGGAAGGAAGACAGTGCTTTTTTCTGGGGGTACGCAGGGGTACACATACCCCTAAACATTTTTGAATCTAAGTTTGGCCTCACTGAGGGGCAGTATTTAATATGAGTAGGAAAAGTGAGAGTACCCCTAAACTTTTTCTTTTTAAGGAAAAAAAGCACTGCATACATACATACATACATACATACATACATACATACATATATATTAGGAAAGGGGGGAAATTCTGTTGTTTCATAGAATTTTAGAGTTAGAAGGGACCCTGAGAATCATTTAGTCCAACCCCCTGCAGTGCAGGAATATACAGCTGTCCCATACAGGGATTGAAACTGCAACCTTGGCGTTATCAGCACGATACTCTAACCAACTGGCCCAGTACACAGGCTGGGATGTAATTATCCATTGAATTTCATGCATCTCAATATTTTGCAATACAATTATCGACTTTAAAAAAAGTCCCAAAAAGCACAAAAAATGTTTATTTTAGGATAAACTGCATTTACCAAATTTCCGGCTTTTGAAGAGGCACCTGTTTGCAAAAGCATTGACCTGATCTCTTGCCCCATGTCACCTGATTTATTTGCTCTTCTTTTTGAATCGGGTTGTTTTACTCCATATCTTAATTGTGCGTGGTTATATTTTATTGGGGTTGTTCTACTGTATGTTTTAACTGCTGGAAGTTTATGTTTCAATGTGTGATTTTTGTTTGTTTGTTTTCTTCTTTACACATGCAAGTGGCTTACAATCCCATTTTGGATTTAAGTGGTATATAAATTAATTAAATGACACCACTAACAACAATAGTCATTTTATCATTTCATGTTTTGTGATGACACAAAATAAATTATTGTTAAATATTATATGCAGTAATGAGTTTGTGAGTGCCCTGACACCCCTAAATTCCTGGTTCTAGTGAGTGTTGAAACTGTCAGAATTCAGGCTCGGTCAGAGGTATGTGCCTATCTCTCCAGGCACCGGCTGAATTCTTTCGACCTCCCTCCGGCGACTCCCGGTAGGAAAAACACACGAGGTCCGTTCCGGCGATTTTCCTCAGGCTGTGAGAAAAACACACCAACTGCTCTCCTCCTCCCTGCTCTCCAGCATATCCCCAGGGAGGGGAATCAGACACAGACAGAAATGTATCTACATGTTTTATTCCTGTCTTCAGCAGTCATATAGAGAAAACATGTCTGCTCTGTTCAACAAACAGAGAGAAACTCCAAACTCCACCCATGTACATCCTGTACAGGTCATATGACACACACACTGAGCTAACATCCGGTGCTCAGTACAGAATGGACTGCCCCTTTGTTTCCACGGCAACAGTCACACACATCCTGTTTGGCTTTGCAGCCACAAGCAGCAGACTTGGCTGCTATAGCCTTTGCTTGCTGCTGCATTGCTGCTTTAGAATAACATACTCCCCCTAAAGTATCAATGCGTGCAGCGAGCAAAGCGTCATCCAGAGAAGAAAACAAACAGTTGTTATACTTATAACACTCCCCTGTTGTTTCAGTTCCACCCTTGGAACTACACGCCACTGGTTTTACCAATGTACCTCTCTGGTTGTGTGACTTCCAAGGAATGAGTGCTTCTGCATTACCTTGGTTAGCAACTCTCTGTTGTGCCTTTGTCTCTGACTCAGACACAGCTTCAATTTGACCTTGGTCGTTTACAACAGCAACACATGCAATAGCTTGGTTGGCAAACTCTTTTGAATACCTCTTGGGTGGTACACCCTTCGTTGCTCTCTCAGACCTACGTAAGAGGTGCTGCTCTTCTCTGCTTTCTGGTTCAGCCTCTGAACTCTCTGAAGAACCAGTACTAAGCTTAATCAGTGGTTCATCCTCCTCTTCTGAGGGTCTAGTCATTATGTGAGATTTCCTCTCAATGACTGTGACAACTGAGCTGTCTGAGCTATCGCTGTCATCATCAGTACTACTGAACTCAATAAGATCAAACTCATCATCATCATCATCAGAATCACCTGTGGGAAATGTGTGAACAATCACTCGCTCCTGTTCAGGAGCACTCTCTAGAAATTTTGTGAGAATCACCTTACCAGATTCAGACAAAATTACTCTGTAGAGACCCTTTTCATAACCCACAAAAATGCCTCTGGCATTCTTTACTCCACCTGGAGCTTCTGTTCGCACATGAGACCCAAAAACCTTGAAATGGGCAACAGAAGGTTTTCTGTGGAACAGTTTCTCAAAAGGAGAACATCCCAACTCTTTTGAAACCTTTCTCAACCACGTGTAACAATATGACATTAGTGACTCAGCCCAGTACTCATGTGGCAGATGTGAACTAAGCAATTGCGCTTCCATTCCCTTTTGCAATTCTTTGTTCACTCTAACACAAACACATCTGTTCCAAGCTTCTTCGGAAGCTGCAATTTTGTGTCTTATCCCTTTCTTCTTCAGGAACCTCTGGAAATCCTGTAAGAGAAAAATTGGCTTCTCATCTGTGCAAAGACAATCTATGTCAGCATCATGCATATTTTTAACCTTGTCACAAAACTCTTTAAACCTTTCTAAGGCGTCTTTTGGTCTCTCCAAAAGATAAATCCAGACAAAACCTGTAAAAGAATCAACACATATTAGGTAATACTTTGCATTGCCTCTAGATGGTGCTAAAGGACCAATCACATCAGCATACACCCGCTGAAATGCCCTGTCGACCCTTGAGGTCACCTGCTTGGCGTTCTTTTCAGCTACACCTGCAAAAGAAATCATGTTAGAATCACAAGAATTACATTCCATGTAATCACTTTGATCAAAAGTCAACAAATACAGTCCATCTTTCTCTTCGGCAGAAAGATACAACTCTCCATCTTTGTAGATCTCGCAGTGTTGATCATCATAGCACAGTTTTAGTCCCTTCTTGGCAATCTGCGAAACGCTGAGCAGATTGTACTTCAACTCTGGAACCAAATAAACATCGTTTATAGTCAAGTTCAGACTTTTAAGATACACAGTCCCAATTCCGGTGGCTTCCAGCTCTCGACCGTTGGCTTGTTGTACAACGAAGCTTTGCTTCTTAAACGATGAAAACAAATCCCTGCGATGGGTCATGTGAACCGTCGCTCCCGTGTCTAAAATGAAGGAATTCCCCACTTGTGGTGTGGCTTTTAGGGATATCAAAGCCTTTGCAGGCTTCGCCTGTGACTTGGCATGACTTCTGCCTGACGCCTCAGACTTCGTGGAGCTTCCCTTGGCTCCTTTCTTCTGACGTGGCTTCCTGCAGTTCCGCTGAAGATGCCCAGTCTGTCCACAATTGTGGCATCGGACAACGTTCAAAGCTACGGCGTCTCCTCCAGTAGCTACAGCAGTGGGGGTGTCTGAACTCCGTTCTTCCCTCCCCCTGTCCTTGACTTCCAGGGCGGCAAGTCTGTCATGTTCGTTCAGAACCACGGCAAAGACCCTGTCCGCCGTTAGATCTTGCGCTGGGAGAGACCCCAGCTGACTGGCAACCGTTTTGTAAGTCCGATTCAGGCTGTTTATCACCATGAAGCAAAACACTTCCTCATCCAGATGGAAATTGCGTTCCACCATCTGCTGACGCAGAAATTTCATTTCCGTCAGGTGCGCTTGAACATCTCCATCAGGCGCAAGCCTCAGGTTAGTCAGCTTTTCAAAATACAGCAACGCTGAAGAACCTGCATCTCTCTGATGTGTCCTTCTCAGCGTGTCCCAAACATCTTTCGCGTGCGGTAAATCTTGTATATGAATAAGCTGAGAGTCTGACACGCACAGAATTATAGCGGTTCTGGCCTTCATATCCTGTGACTCCCAAACAGGCGTTGGTGCTGCAGGGATGGGGTTCTCAATCACCCTAAACAGTCTCTGATTCTGCAGCAAAGCCTTCATCTTGATAGACCAAGATGCATAATTGTCACTGGTCAAAAGGGGTGGAGAAGGCAAAACTCCCTTCTTGGCATCCATTTTGAGTCCTTGCATTGACTCTCAAACACAAGCCTCTAAAATCCAATAGCTGGCTTGTTTACACTCTGTGCACCTGGCAGCAATAACACTGGCCGCTTGGAAAGTCCCTTTCCAACAGTTCCTTTTTAAAGGCCTAGTCAAAACACGAGCTGTTTGTGCCTCTTTGGGCATAGCCTGACTTCCAGCCCTTATCTTGCGTTGCTTAGCAACCACATTCCTTTCCTTGGACAGGAAAAACCACAGGAATGTTTGGAATGCAGACTCTTCTCTCTCGGAGCTGTTTTTCCCAAACGTTGCTCCCATGAAGCAGAGAATGAATCAATCTGCATTCACACTCTTAAGCCCGAAAATCTCATACCTGGGCTCCGTAGCTTGGCTTTCAGCTTCTTCTGGTCAGCTTCTGGCTGCAGAGAATCAGCATCCATCTCAGGCTTCAATGGAGAGGGATGAATACAGCCTCCTTGATGCAGACTCCCATGGATCGTAGCAACCATCCTCTGCTACCAATGTCAGAATTCAGGCTCGGTCAGAGGTATGTGCCTATCTCTCCAGGCACCGGCTGAATTCTTTCGACCTCCCTCCGGAGACTCCCGGTAGGAAAAACACACGAGGTCCGTTCCGGCGATTTTCCTCAGGCTGTGAGAAAAACACACCAACTGCTCTCCTCCTCCCTGCTCTCCAGCATATCCCCAGGGAGGGGAATCAGACACAGACAGAAATGTATCTACATGTTTTATTCCTGTCTTCAGCAGTCATATAGAGAAAACATGTCTGCTCTGTTCAACAAACAGAGAGAAACTCCAAACTCCACCCATGTACATCCTGTACAGGTCATATGACACACACACTGAGCTAACATCCGGTGCTCAGTACAGAATGGACTGCCCCTTTGTTTCCACGGCAACAGTCACACACATCCTGTTTGGCTTTGCAGCCACAAGCAGCAGACTTGGCTGCTATAGCCTTTGCTTGCTGCTGCATTGCTGCTTTAGAATAACAGAAACTACTGTAATGTACCAGACTGCCATTTTCCAATAACATGCATGGCAGGTTTCCGGATGCTTATTTGTCTGTGACCATCTAATATATTTATGACTCTTCAGAGAAGAGTATTGTTTTTCTGACCCCCCCCCCCCGCCCGCCAGACTGCTCTCTCTCTTAGTAAACATATATTCTTAGTCTTTCAGTGCTTTTTCAAAGGGACGACCTCCCCTGAGCCTGAAGCATACATTTCGTCTTCTGCTAGTGAGGAGCCATTTAAAAATAAGGCATTTCTGCAATTAAGCTCCTAAGTAGGTACTTGCAATAATAAAAGATTGCCGTTTCCTTCATCATAATCCTAGTGGAATGTGGTTGGGTTTTTTTCCTTCTTTTTAAATAAAAGTATTAGACAGAACAGGGACACAGGTGGCACTGTGGGTTAAAGCCTCGGCGCCTAGGGCTTGCCGATCGAAAGGTCGGCGGTTCGAATCCCTGCGGCGGGGTGCGCTCCCGCTGCTCGGTCCCAGCGCCTGCCAACCTAGCAGTTCGAAAGCACCTCCGGGTGCAAGTAGATAAATAGGGACCGCTTACCAGCGGGAAGGTAAACGGCGTTTCCGTGTGCGGCTCTGGCTCGCCAGAGCAGCGATGTCACGCTGGCCACGTGACCCGGAAGTGTCTCCGGACAGCGCTGGCCCCTGGCCTCTTAAGTGAGATGGGCGCACAACCCCAGAGTCTGTCAAGACTGGCCCGTACGGGCAGGGGTACCTTTACCTTTATCTTTTATTAGACAGAACTATGCAACCTTGTTTAGGGATCAAAAACCACCTCTAAAAAAGTAAAGGTAGAGGACCCCTGGACGATTTTGTCCAGTCAAAGGCGACTATGGGGTTGCAGCACTCATCTTGCTTTCAGGCCGAGGGAGCTGGCGTTTTTCTGCAGACAGTTTTCTGGGTCATGTGGCCAGCATGACTAAACCGCTTCTGGCGCAATGGAACACCATGATGGAAACCAGAGCACACAGAAATGCCATTTACCTTCCCACTGCAGTGGTATCTATTTATCTACTTGCACTGGTGTGCTTTTGAACTGCTAGGTTGGCAGGAGCTGGGACAGAGCAATGGGAGCTCACTCTGTTGTGGGGATTCGAACCGCCGACCTTCTGATCAGCAAGCCCAAGAGGCTCAGTGGTTTAGACCACAGTGCCACCCACGTCCCACCTCTCATATAACATATCATATCATATAACATATCATACAACAACTCATATAACAATCCTTAGCTCGGGGGTTGATGAAGACCATCTAGTCCTGCCCCTTGTACGGTGCAGGAAATCCAGGGTGTCTCCAACAAATGGTTGTGTAGCCACTGATGGAAAAGCTCTAACTAGAAAGAGTCCACCACCCCTCTAGGTAATTGGTTCCACAGTCAAACTCCCATTGCTTGGTCCCTGCTCCTGCCAACCTAGCAGTTCAAAAGCATGTCAAAGTGCAAGTAGATAAATAGGTACCGCTCTGGTGGGAAGGTAAACGGCATTTCCGTGCGCTGCTCTGGTTCGCCAGAAGCAGCTTAGTCATGCTGGCCACAGGACCCGGAAGCTGTACGCCGGCTCCCTCAGCCAGTAAAGCGAGATGAGCGCCACAACCCCAGAGTTGGTCACAACTGAACCTAATGGTCAGGGGTCCCTTTACTTTTACCCTCCTGTCACTTAAAACCATATCCTTCTCCACTGCCCAGTAAGACCAGTAAGAAGGCAAAATGGATCCTGGTTCCTTTTGCCATGGCCCGATGATTATCTGCTTGTGGGAATGTGGAGAAAGGCTTTTTCACTGGCCGCACCAGTACAGTGGTACCTCGGGTTACAGATGCTTCAGGTTACAGACGCTTCAGGTTACAGACTCCGCTAACCTGGAAGTAGTACCTCGGGTTAAGAACTTTGCTTCAGGATCAGAACAGAAATCGTGCGGTGGCAGCGCAGCAGCAGCGGGAGGCCCCATTAGCTAAAGTGGTGCTTTAGGTTAAGAAGAGTTACAGGTTAAGAACGGACCTCCAGAACTAATTAAGTTCTTAACCCGAGGTACCGCTGTATTGCGGGCTGCCTTCCCTGCTGAAAGGCTCCATCAGTATTGGCATTCTGCCAGCTCTCGAAAACACCCTGTTCAGACAAGCATTCCCCTGGGTGTAAGCATCCTGGTCTCATTGTTTTAATTGCTCTTTTGACTGTTTTAAACAGCTTTAATGCCTTTTTAAGATAAAAAATATATATCCTGGGGTTGTTTCATTGTATAGTTGGGTATGGATGTTTCTAATGATTTGATGGAATTACTTTATTCCGTATTTTAATTAAGTGCAGATATTTTACAACTGATTTGATATGCTCATAAGCCATTCCAGCATGTAGGTAGCATATAATAAGATGATGATAAGATAAGATAGGATAAGATAAGATAAATGTCATGAACTGGCAGGACAACAGGGAGGAGGAAGAGGAGGATGAAGAAAGAAGAACTCACAGGCTGATGGAAGATGATGAAGGGATGGGGGTCAATGCACAGGAACCAGAGCAGCAGAACCCATCACCAGAGCCAGAACGGCCCCTGTCTCCTCCAATACGGTGAGCCTGGAGGGGTATGGAGCAGCCAGAATGGTGCTCTGAGAAGCTGAGGCAGGCAAGGGCCCACAACCCAGCTCCCTAGCTGGCCAGGTGGAGCACGTTGGCTCTGGGAGGAGAGGTGTGGTTCCTCAGCCAGAGAAGACTTTGAACAGGTGAGGGTTACCATCAAGCCCAGATGCTGCAATCAGCAAACTGCCCATGTTGAAGGACCTTGGCTGCTTCCTCTGGACCTCTATGGACTGTTCTTTGGGTTTGACTCTGGATTGTATCCTGACTGCAGGACTTCAGGCTTGGCGACTTGGATTTACCCTGGTCTGTTTTTCCTGACCTTTGGGCTTTGGCTTGTGAACTTTAGACTTTGCTTGTGTGGTTTGACCCCCAGACTAGTCCTGCCGTTCAGAAGACTCAGATTCCTGCCTCAGATGGCAGGTGGCCTTCTTCTGAATGTACCACACAGCCTACTATGCACTCCTTAAACTGGTCCCTTTGCCCTCACCTACAGTGGTGCATAGGGACGCGGGTGGTGCTCTGGGTTAAACCACAGAGCCTAGGACTTGCCGATCGGAAGGTCGGCAGTTCGAATCCCTGCGATGGGGTGAGCTCCCATTGCTCGTTCCCTGCTCCTGCCCACCTAGCAGTTCGAAAACACGTCAAAGTGCAAGTAGATAGGTACTGCTCTGGCAGGAAGGTAAATGGCATTTCTGTGTGCTGCTCTGGTTCGCCAGAAGTGGCTTAGTCATGCTGGCCACCTGACCCGGAAACTGTATGCTGGCTCCCTCAGCCAATAAAGTGAGAGGTTCGTGACTGGACCTAATGGTTAGGGGTCCCTTTACCTTTTAAGATAGTGGGCATCACTACCTCCTGTGGAGCAAGTTCGATAGATTAACGATGCACTGAACGAGGAAGTCCTTTATTTTATCTGTCGGAGAGGGGAGGAATCTATCGCTATTTTCTGTGGGAGATTCTCTACGGCAATCTTCTCCCTCCCTTTCAACCCTCCCTGTATCCATTTAACAATACCGCCGAGTAATCCTGCAGCAATCAAGGCAGGATTTTTCGTTGACACCCAACGTGAAATTCTCCTTTCTCTTTACCCCTGAAGGGAGGGTTGCAGCAGCCTCCACGCTCAGCGTCACTTGCAGGGACAACATTTCTTTTGTACAGGAAATCAATGTCATTCAGGAGAATTCACTCTGCAGGGCAGGAAGCCCTTGGGGTAACAACATGGCGATGGGAATATTGGAAATGCTTACCCAGACAGCTAGTTTAATACCGTCACGCAAGCTAGAGGAGACAGAACCTGTTTGGGCACCCGGGAAAGATGGTTAGTGCCTTTCTCGGATAAAACTGCTGGCTGTGGATGAAAACGTGCTGCGGAACGTGCGAAGGAAAAGAGCACCTTTCCCAAAGTTTAAGTATTTGGTTTATTGTTGGTAAGATCTAGTGCATAGTTCTGGTTTGGGTGTCATACTAGGACCAGTGTGTGGCGATCACACAGGGTCCCCGGACGTTTGACGGTCTATTGATCCCTGTTCCACCACTGTGATTGCCTCTTTGCTGCCACCAACCCGTTTCTCTCAGGTACACACGGAGTCCAGACAGTTGTTAACATTAACAAATAATCAAGTTTATTTTTATAAGCATGAACAAGTTTAAGGTATCAGTTATTTTTTCTTGTCAGTTTCTTAATCTTAGTTTCTGTACCGGCTTATACCTTTCCTAATAATGGCTAACTGATTATCCCAACTATCTATCTGACTCCACCTAACAGTTTCTCTCACTCTCTCACAACACAACTCGACCAACCCACAGAACTTATCCTCCCTCTTCCTTCTCCAACTCCCAACTCTCAACTGACTTCCAAACAACACCAACTCTAACTCTAACTCCTCCCCTTGGGTTCCCACTGACCAATCACTTCACACTCATTTAACCCTTTCCTTATGACCCACCTAGAAGGACAAATGCCACACAGTGAGATTGGCTTTTAAATTCCAGGTGTTCGTGAAGCTCACTGGGCGTAGCTGTCAACTTTTCCCTTTTCTTGCGAGGAATCCTATTCGGAATAAGGGAATTTCCCTTTAAAAAAAGGGAAACGTTGACAGCTATGTCACTGGGTGACCTTGAGCCAGTCACTCTGTCACTTCCTGCTGTACCTAAGGATGGCCAACTGGTTTTGAGAGTCTCATTTCTTTCATTCAGCATCTTTTCTCCTGTGGCCTGCATTCTGCAGCCTGCCCAGATGCCCCTAAGACAGAGCTATTCCGCCTGGCTTTCAATTTGAACTTAGCCTGATCTTTTATTCCCCTCCCTTCCCTCCCCCTCCCCTTTTTATGAAGATTACCCACTCTGGGATCCCACAGCTAATTCTCCCCTGGTCTCCTCGCTGGCCCAAATAGGACTAATTTAGCCAGCTAGCCCTGGTGATCATCTAATGTTTATTGGATGGATTTTCCCCCTAAATTGATTTTTGAATTCTGAATTTATTATTATTCCCGTTTTATACTGCATTTTATGCTGTTTTTTTGTTGCATCAATTAAGTGTTTTAAATTTATTGTTAGCCGCCCTGAGCCCGGTTTTCTGAACCGGGAAGGGTGAGGTATAAATAATTTATTATTATTATTATTATTATTATTATTATTATTATTATTACTACTACTACTACTTCCTAAAAACACCATGTCATCTATGGATGCGCCAGTGCTTTTTTTCTGGGGGGGACTCGGGGGGTATGCATACCCCTAAACATTTTGTGAATCTTTGTACTTTTGTCCATTTACTGTTTTTATTTCCTCCGATTTGAACTATAAAATGGTGATTTTATTGAGTCGAAATGAGAGTACCCCTAAACATTTTTAAAGGGGGAAAAAGCACTTGGGGGGGGGCTATTCTGTAAATGCAGGGAGGCAGGATAGCAGCTGATTGTGTGTGTGTGTGTGTGTGTGTGTGTGTGTGTAAGCGAATCATTTTTACTTGTAAATCACTGTTTAAAAGATTTTTTTTAAAAGGTAAAAGTATTCAAAAGGTGACCCCCTCCTAGGGGATATCTTCAGATCAGAAAGCATAGGCAGCCAGGGAGCTGCAGAGTGCTGGAGATGTTTACTTGAAAGGAAAACACACAACCCTTGGCCATCTCACAGCAATAAGCCGAGATGATCCCTGTGCCCACCAAAATTCTGCGGAAATTCCAAAGTTTCTGTTTTGTGGCAATGGGAGGCAGGAAGAGTTGGTTCAAGCCCAGGATGGAATGGGTGTGAGGTGATATGTGTGAGAGAAGTGAATATGGAGGAAGGAGCTAAGGATAAATTTCTATGTTTCCTCTTGGCCAATCAGATACTCCTGGGAAGCCCATAAGCAGGGCATGAAGGAAACAGCTCTCCCTCATTGTTGCTCTTCTTGACTCAGGAGCGTGTGTCAGTTATCACACCGTTCAAAGATCATTAGCAAAACCACGATCTCTGCAGACTTGGTTGAGGGTCAGGCCTAATGAGCAGAGCAGCTCATTCCCAGTGATGGTTCTGAGGCATCTAATCATAAGCCTGCATTTTTATTAAAGCTTATATGTTTAATCAGGGCCTGTATCTTAAAAGACCAGTCTTAGAAGACCAGTTGCCTAAAAACCTTGACAAGATATTTTTACTCCTAGACAAGGGCCCCCCCTGATTTATAGCAGAAAACAATTCTCAAAGTCGTAAAAAGGGAATTACAGGCTGACAGCCAAGGTTACACTGACCCTACAAATTAAGGGTGGATAAATAGTAAAATGAGCCATATCTTCTTCCTAAGGTTAAAGAAGGTCAAGAGCAGTGAAAAAGCATCTAGCTGGCAGAAACAGAACATTTTCTGGGAAGACTTTTCAAAAGCTGTTTGTTTCTTAAACTAAGATCCTTTTAAGATTTCTTTTCCTTTTAAAAGGTTGTTTATGTATTAAATATATTAGCTTAAATATAATTATGCAAAGGATTTAAGAAATGCTAGATTCTTATTTCATATAGTTGTAAGAGTTGTAACTATCCTGAAATTAAGTCAGGCACCAGCCCCCCCTTGCCAGACAGAAGACGCCAATCGAGCGCTCTTGATATATGGTTGTCAGGCCTTTTGTTTAGAAACCTTCAAATGAAGGAGATCTCTCAATGTTGATGTGAACTCAATCCTTGACATGCATAAGATAAAAATTCAAGATTAATTATCTGTTTTGGAAGGCAATAGGGCAAGGAGGGCAAGAGGTGAGCTGGTAATTAAGATTCCTTGTTGAGACACATGTAAGATATATTACTACTTATTTGTCATTTATAGATAGAAGAATATATAGCTTTTTGATTTCCATAAAAGGGCAAGAAGGAAATGGGTGTATCTTTTGTGATTGGTTCTAGCAAACAGCCAATAGGAATTTCAACCAGGCTGATTGGACAGAGGCAGCCACAGGAGGAGCAAGGGGGCTGGATTAAGGAAATATAAGTGCTGGCCAGAATGGCAAGAGGCCAGGCCAGAGCTTGGTAACCATATACCACTGTGCCTCATATTTATTTGTCTGACAAATAAATTACTATTTTAATTTCTCTATTGCTGCGTTGAATATTTCATTCCAGCTAAGCGTTAACCACAAGCAGGGTGCTACATTTTATGGTGCCTCTGTGACTCGGATAAGTGGTCTGCTGGAACGCAGCCCCTTCGCCCTACTGGGCAGGGTACAAGAGAGAGGACCTCTAAACTGCTTACCCAGCGCGCACTGGGAAATTTTTCCAGGGGAACGCAGAAGACTCGTCTGTCTGATACCCTGCTCACTGGCGGCGACGGACCGGGGGGAACCAGCCAAGGGTAAGTGCACAAAGGGGTTTTGGCCCTCCAATTAATTGGGAGGAAGAGAAGTCTTGATCAAACTTCTGCGTCTCAGTAAAGGGGAACTGAGTACGCTAGGTGGCTGGGTACATCAGATGGTGATCTGGTGTAGGGAAAGGTTGGGAGGTAGAGTGTGGTGAAGTATCCAGCGCATTGTATGTGTGAGAAAGTACAGAGCAATTTGTAGCTGACCTGAGTGTGGAGTGAGTAGTACTTCGGTTCCCAGTGAGGCGACTCCATCTGGGCAAGGAATCTCACAAAGCGCTTGTGTGTGTGACTGAGTGGATACTTCACAGGGCCATACAATGGGAGTTGGGGGTTCAAAGGGGGGAAATACACCTCTTGAATGTATGTTAAATAATTTTAAGAAAGCCTTCTCAGGGGCATATGGAGTCAAAATGACGCCAGAGCGCTTGAGAACGTTATGTGAATTAGAATGGCCGAAATACAATACTGGATGGCCATCTCAGGGAACCTTTGATATAAATTTAGTAAGCAAACTTTGGTCTGATATCACCAAAGAAACTGGAGGGTGCCCAGAACAATTTTCATATATAGATTCTTGGCTGAGCACATTAAATAAAAATCCTCCATGGATAAGGGAATGCAAAGTCAAACGATGCAAATTATTGGCTGTAAAAGCCGAAGCTAGGAAAGGAATCTTGCCAAATAAACTCAAACCCATTTTTGAGGGACCAGAGGAAGAGGTGCTTCCACCTCCACCCTATGCTCCACATCAAAGGGAGCCTAATCCAAACACTCCACCAGTTGTAACCCCAAGGCAAGAAACTGGAATGAATAATGGGGGTGGAGTCACAGAGCTTGATTCCTTGATAGATTATGATAAATATCTTCAGGAGGCATTGGAGTCCTATAATAAAGCCCAAGCAGAAGTGGTTATTCCACCTGTGACTCCTAATAGACCTCCATCTACAGTCTCCTTTAGTGGAACAACTGATTGCCTACCCCAAACCCCTGTACATCCAAGTCCTAGAGAAATATTACAGAAGTTACAGGGAGACCTTGATCGGTCAGCAAGCAATACAGCCAGGCGTATAAAGCTGCTAAAAGAACGCCTTGGGACAAATACTATCCCCTATGATTTGAGGCCCCTAGAGCAAAGTGAAGAAAAAGGTCACGTAGTAGCCCCTCTTAGAAGAGTATTTGATGCACTTGAGGAGCCTGTGCTGGTCAACGGGCAACCCGGACCACGGCCACCTCGAACTTCGACCCTGCAATATATTCCATTCACGACTACGGATCTGATGAATTGGAAAACACACACCCCATCTTTCGCAGAAAAACCTCAGGCTATGATGGACTTGGTGACTTCAATAGTAAATACTCATAGTCCTACTTGGACAGATTGTCGCCAGCTCCTAAATACTCTTTTCACCACTGAGGAAAGGAGAGACATAATTGAAAAGGCACAGATATATTTGCGTGAGCAGGCCAGAGTGGGAAATATTTTTAATATTGATCGTCATCTTCAGGACAACTTTCCCTTGGAAGATCCTAACTGGGATCCAAACAATGCAATTCACCTGGCCAGACTTACCACCTACCGCCAGACACTTGTGCAAGGTATCCGCAGGGCATGCCAGAAGCCCACTAATATGTCTAAAGTCTCAGAAGTAGAACAGAAACCAAATGAGAGTCCGGGAGACTTTTTAGAGAGGCTGCAGGAAGCCTATCGTATATGGACTCCTTTTGACCCTGAAGCCCCTGAAAACAGCAGAATGATTACTGCTACATTTGTGGCCCAGTGCGCTTCTGACATTCGTAAGAAAATTCAGAAATCAGAAGGATGGGAAGGGATGCTGATGAGCCAAATTATGGCCATTGCACGCCGAGTTTATCGGAATAGGGATGAGGCTGAGAAACAAGAGAAGAAGAAGTGGCAGAAGGAAAAGATGGTAATGCTAGCCACAGCAGTGAAGCAAGATTACCGCCCCTTAAATGGAGGGAGAGGACGGGGAAAGAATCCACCACTGGGAAGGAATCAATGTGCAAATTGCAAGAAGGAGGGTCACTGGAAGCGGGAGTGTCCTGAACCCTTGAGGTTGGAAGAAGTACGCCCAGGTCCAGGCCCAGGCCCAGGCTCCGGCCCAAGAAACCAGGGACGGGGACGGGGAATGATCCGAGATGGAAGATATCAGAGACCTGGACAAGGATGGAGTAGAGACAATTTCATTGGACTGGCAGAAGAGGATTTTACCCAAGACTAGGAACGACCGGACTCCATAAAGTTAGGCTTCCAGGAGCCCACGGTCACGATTCAATTAGGGAGCCATTTAATAGACTTTATGATTGATACTGGGGCTGAATACTCAGTACTCCCAGAACTATTGCAGAAAAAGGCATCCAAGAGTGTAGTCATTAAAAGTGCCACTGGACAGTCAGCTAAGAGATCTTTCCTCCAACCTTTGGAATGCCAGATTGGGGGACATCGTTTAACCCATCAGTTTTTGTATATACCTGAGTGTCCAATACCTCTCTTAGGCAGAGATATGCTGTCCAAATTGCAGGCCCAAATCACCTTCACTCCTCGAGGTCCAGAAATGAAACTGCCATCAAAAGCAGCAGGAATAATTACCCTCTCAGTACCTAAGGAACAATCATGGCGCCTAATGTCAGCCTTGCAAGTCCAACCCACATTAGATACAGAATTAAACAAGCTCCTCCGAACTCTACAGGTGCCACCAGGAGTATGGGCCGAAAATAGCCCACCAGGAATGGCTAAGAATATAGCTCCAATTGTAGTAACCCTAAAACCTATGGCTACCCCTGTATCTGTAAAGCAATATCCCTTACCCCGGCGAGCAGCAGAGGGCATCCAGAAACATTTGGACCGCCTATTAAAATATGGTCTGCTTAAGCCCTGCCAATCAGAATGGAACACACCCCTTTTGCCTGTTCGAAAACCTGGGACAGATGAATACAGGCCAGTACAGGACTTGAGGCTCGTAAACCAGGCTATCGAGACCTTGCACCCAAATGTACCAAACCCATATACCTTGCTGAGTTTGATCCCACCAGAAGCAACATTTTTTACTGTATTGGACTTGAAAGATGCATTCTTCTGTTGCCGGCTGGCACCACAGAGCCAACCTATATTTGCCTTCCAGTGGGAAGACCCTTTGACAGGAACAAAAGGCCAGCTAACCTGGACAAGATTGCCCCAGGGATTCAAAAATTCCCCAACTTTATTTGGCACTGCCTTGGCGAAGGATCTAACAAGTTACCCCTCAATACCGGGAGAAAAGGTGGTTCTGCAATATGTGGATGATCTTATACTAGCGGCAAAGGATTTTGATACCTGTAAAGAAGGGACAGAGGAACTGCTCCACTTGCTCTGGGAAGCTGGCTACCGAGTTTCCCAGAAAAAGGCACAGTTATGTTTAGAAAAGGTCAAATATTTGGGCTTTGACATCTCACACCAACAACGAGCATTGAGACCAGAGAGGAAAGAAGCTATTTGCCTTATCAAAGAACCTACCACAAGAAAACAACTTAGAGGATTCCTGGGAACAGCAGGGTTTTGTAGACTATGGATACCTGATTTCAGCAGTCTGGCCAAGCCCTTACATGAAAGCACTCGAGGTGCAGAAAAGGACCCATTTGTATGGGGACCTGAGCAGAAACAAGCCTTTTTAGTTATCAAACAACGACTTATGGAGGCCCCAGCCCTTGGATTGCCTAATTCGGAAAAACCCTTTCAGCTGTATGTACATGAACAGAATGGGATTGCAGCGGCAGTCCTGACCCAGAGATTAGGAAGTTGGAACCGTCCAGTAGCTTATTTGTCTAAACAATTGGACTCAGTAGCAAAAGGATGGCCTCCATGCCTAAGGGCAGTAGCGGCCACTGCAAGCCTTGTCAAAGAAGCTGATAAATTTACCTTTGGCCAGACGATGTATGTGAATGTACCTCATGCTGTTCTGACACTCATGGAATATAAGGGTAGTTATTGGCTAACGAACCCAAGGATGGCTAGATACCAAGGCCTATTGTGTGAAAATCCCAGGATTCATCTACGAGTAGTGAATATGCTCAATCCAGCGACTTTGCTGCCCCTACCAGAGGTAGATGATGAAGAATCACATGATTGTCTCCAAATAATGGATGAAGTTTATTCCAGTAGACCCGATCTGAAAGATGAGCCATTGAAAAATCCAGATGTTGTATATTATACTGATGGTAGCAGTTACCTGCATGAAGGTGCCAGACGAGCAGGATATGCTGTGGTCACTAATGAGGAAGTTGTGGAAGCTGAAGCTTTGCCTGCTGGCACCTCAGCACAAAAAGCTGAACTTATAGGTTTAACTAGAGCTCTGCAATTGGCAGCTGGATGTAAGGCAAACATCTATACTGATTCTAAATATGCCTTCTTAACCCTGCATGCACATGGAGCTCTATGGAAAGAAAGAGGTCTAATCGGAGCCCACGGGAAGGCCTTGAAATATGGACCTGAAGTAGAAATCCTGTTGGAAGCAGTATGGGCTCCAGAACAGATTGCTGTAATGCACTGCAAAGGTCATGGACGAGGAAGGGATCCAATAACCAGAGGAAATCATGCTGCTGATAAAGCAGCCCGAGAGGCAGCCCAAAAGCCTGTGGGAGGATTTATAGCAGCCCTTATACCAGAGGTAGTTCCAGAAGAAGTTAAACCTCACTATACCCCAGAAGAGAGGAAGTGGGCTGAACAGGAAGGAGCGGTTGTGAAGGACGGTTGGATGATCCTGCCGGATAATAGGATTTATGTACCTCATCATCTAGCAGGCACAATTGTAAGAAATTATCATGAATCTACTCACCTTGGCGGTACTGCAACCAGAGAGAGTCTCAGTCGGAAGTTGTATATTATTAATCTATCACAATTAGCAACTTGCATTTCACAGAAATGTGTTCTTTGTGCTAAAAACAATCCCAGGCAGGGACCGGTACAACCTCCTGGAATTCAGCATGTGGGATACGTCCCCATGGAAAGCCTAATTGTGGACTTCACAGAGTTGGTCCCTTCTAAGGGATTCAAGTATCTCCTTGTGTTTGTAGATACTTTTACCGGATGGGTTGAAGCTTTTCCCACCCGAACTGAAAAGGCACGAGAGGTAACTAAGAGACTCCTCACTGAATTGATCCCGAGGTTTGGATTACCTAGATGCATTGGAAGTGATAATGGGCCAGCATTCATTGATCAAGTAGTACAAGAAGTATGTCGAGTCCTACAAGTGAAATGGAGACTGCATGCAGCATATAGGCCTCAGAGTTCAGGGAAAACTGAAAGAATGAATCGGACTCTGAAAACCCAATTGGCAAAATTAACCCAGGAAACGGGATTGGGATGGGTAGATGTGTTACCCATAACACTGTTTCGTGTTCGGTGTGCACCCACAAAAAGACTTAAGTTGTCACCTTTTGAGCTCCTGTATGGGAGGCCACCCTCCTTTGTTCAGGATATTCCAGCTGACCTTAAACAAATAGGAGACCATGTGACACAGGAACAAGTGCAATCTCTCTCCCGTGTTTTTGTTTCTCTTAACAGGTGGGCCCTCGAGCGCACGCCGTGCAGCATTGCCGAGCCGATTCATCAGTTCCAGGCTGGCGATAGCGTATGGGTGAAAGAGTGGAAACGCGATCCACTTGCACCTAAGTGGCGTGGACCTTACACCGTCTTGCTCTCTACTCCAACAGCGGTGAAGGTAGCTGAGGTGACCCCCTGGATTCATCACTCTCGTTTGAAGAAGTCTGAAGGCAGTTGGACGTGCAAAGGTGACCCCTCTAATCCTTTAAAACTGACTCTCTCCAAAAACCCCTGTATCTAGCCCTACCGGGAACGGGCTAGGTCACGGGCAACATTTAGACGACCGGCCTGCTGCAGCCACAACCTGGAAGCTGGCTGACCTGCGCACGCCTGAAGCTTGAGGAGCGTCTGAACCAGTGACTGTGAATGGAAAGATTCTCTTATACAATTGATTGACTGCCCCCTTGTGGAACAATTATAAGGGATATTACTCATTGGGGATCCTCGGGATATATGTTTTGGTCTTGGTGGTTCCCCATTTTTGTCACTGGGGGAATTATATTGGGGCTAATATTTATTTGCTGTCACAATAAGGTAATTTTTTGTGGAAGGAATGCATATGCTAGACATCAACATGATTTTATTATTAATCCTGATCCCTTGGGAAGGGGAAGGGTCCTTGAATCTGACCAAATTTGCTAAATATGGATTCCGCCATGACCACAATATGTGGGTAGGCTTAGCTGAGATGGTAGCCAATGTTGCAAATAGGACTAATTGCCTTGTTTGCTCTCTTGGGCCAGATGATTCAGAGGGAGGTATGCCCTTATTACCGATACCATTAAATGCCATTGGTATGGTAAGCGAAATGCCACACCAAACAGAAGTACAGAATTTCCCTGGATGGAACTCAACTAAACCAATACGAGTTATACCTGTGCAAGGGGAATTCTGTGTGCATAAATCATCAGATGCAGCTGATCCTACCATGATAGGCTCTTCTCATTGCCACTATACTTGGGATTATATTAAGAATAGTCAAACCTGGGCAAACGGTACTACGTATCGAACTCGGAATACCTTGCCCTGTGCACCTCCTTTTATTCATGCATGGAAAATGGTATGGAACATAACTGTGACAGAAGAAGGCAATCTAACATACTGCACTGTGAACTCTCTACCCCTTTTGATATTTCGCCTTCTGCACTCCACGTACCAAAAACCTCAGACCCGATGGTTGTGGTGGATATGTGGAGAATGGGCATACAAGAAACTCCCTTCCAAATGGAGTGGGACTTGTTTCTTGGGATGGGTATTACCACCAATGTGGATTATGCCCACTAGTTCGGCCAAGCGTACACGAAGAAACGCTGACATTTCTCATATAGCAGGAGGAAGTACCCAAAGTTGGAGCGGTACTGATGATTGGCCACCAGAGCGCATTATAGCCTATTATGATCCTGCCTCCTGGAATCCTGGTGAGCTCATACAAGGGGCACGGGATCCTATTTATAATCTAAACAGAATAATTCGATTGCAAGCAGTAGTGGAACTTGTAACCAATGCAACGGCCCAGAGTTTGAGACTTATTGCACAACAGTTGGATGAAAGTAGAGCCGCCATTTTGCAGCTGAAAATGGGAATGGATTATGTACTTGCCAGGCAGGGAGGCCTATGTGGAGTCTTGAACTTGACAGGGAATGCCTGTTGCTTCAACATTTCTGATAATGGTGAGGCAATCCGTGTGTTGGCCACAAAGATGGAGAATATAGCACATGTCCCAGTACAAACATGGGAAGGATGGGATATGGGATGGCTCACCAATTGGTTACCTAATGTTGCGGGACTCAAAGGGATACTATTGTCTTGCTTGTTTTTCTTGACAGTAGTAATAATGGTTTTATGTATGGTGCCATGTATCATTTCATGTTTTAGAAGTACAATTAGCAAGATGATTTCAAATGAAACTCTACCTCATATCATGGCCCTATACAGAGCTTTACCTCAGGAATATGATGAAGGTCAAGCTATCAAGGACACTTGGGATGAAGGTCCTTGAGCTTGAAAGGGGGGAATGAGGCATCTAATCATAAGCCTGCATTTTTATTAAAGCTTATATGTTTAATCAGGGCCTGTATCTTAAAAGACCAGTCTTAGAAGACCAGTTGCCTAAAAACCTTGACAAGATATTTTTACTCCTAGACAAGGGCCCCCCCTGATTTATAGCAGAAAACAATTCTCAAAGTCGTAAAAAGGGAATTACAGGCTGACAGCCAAGGTTACACTGACCCTACAAATTAAGGGTGGATAAATAGTAAAATGAGCCATATCTTCTTCCTAAGGTTAAAGAAGGTCAAGAGCAGTGAAAAAGCATCTAGCTGGCAGAAACAGAACATTTTCTGGGAAGACTTTTCAAAAGCTGTTTGTTTCTTAAACTAAGATCCTTTTAAGATTTCTTTTCCTTTTAAAAGGTTGTTTATGTATTAAATATATTAGCTTAAATATAATTATGCAAAGGATTTAAGAAATGCTAGATTCTTATTTCATATAGTTGTAAGAGTTGTAACTATCCTGAAATTAAGTCAGGCACCAGCCCCCCCTTGCCAGACAGAAGACGCCAATCGAGCGCTCTTGATATATGGTTGTCAGGCCTTTTGTTTAGAAACCTTCAAATGAAGGAGATCTCTCAATGTTGATGTGAACTCAATCCTTGACATGCATAAGATAAAAATTCAAGATTAATTATCTGTTTTGGAAGGCAATAGGGCAAGGAGGGCAAGAGGTGAGCTGGTAATTAAGATTCCTTGTTGAGACACATGTAAGATATATTACTACTTATTTGTCATTTATAGATAGAAGAATATATAGCTTTTTGATTTCCATAAAAGGGCAAGAAGGAAATGGGTGTATCTTTTGTGATTGGTTCTAGCAAACAGCCAATAGGAATTTCAACCAGGCTGATTGGACAGAGGCAGCCACAGGAGGAGCAAGGGGGCTGGATTAAGGAAATATAAGTGCTGGCCAGAATGGCAAGAGGCCAGGCCAGAGCTTGGTAACCATATACCACTGTGCCTCATATTTATTTGTCTGACAAATAAATTACTATTTTAATTTCTCTATTGCTGCGTTGAATATTTCATTCCAGCTAAGCGTTAACCACAAGCAGGGTGCTACAGTTCTCCATGGAAATCAGTTGCCGAAACTGAAAGTTTCCACCTCTTCACAGCCACCTAAGTCTCCTCCTCCCAAGGACTACGCCTGTGTGTAGTCAACCTCTACTCCGCCCTTTTCATGCCTCTTCTGGTTCTGGGAGACAAGGGAAGAGGGTAGCTAGTGACTGCAGGAGGAGGAGGCACTCCTAACTCTTCACCAGCCTAACACATCTCTGTCTCTTAGTCTCTCTCCTCCCACTCTCTCTGCCACAGATTCTCCCAGCATACTAAGCCCTGTTACCTCTTCTGCTACCGACAACTCCTCCTCCCAGTCTTCTCCCATTACTTCCTGTCCCCACTCTTTGCTGTCCCACCACAAATCCCTGGGCTCTGAGTCAGTCAGTCAGTCAGTTTTATTGCACATAGCCAAAGGCTGCCGCAATGCACACAGAATCATTCAACAATTAAAAGAAAATATACTGGATTGATACAAAAGACTTAAAACATTTATATTATCAAAACATTGCGTACTCTAAACGGAGCTATAAAAGGACCCCAACATACAAATCAAGACATTAAACAATAAAATTCGTAAGCTAAAATCATCACATGGCCACTAATATATCAAAAAACAATGTCAATTAATACAGTGTGCAATTATACTCGGAGTTTGGTGACAAAGACAGAACATGGCCTGATGTAGATAGGGGCTCTGAGTCCTCTTCCCTTGTGGTTTCCAAGTTGGTTTCTCCAACCAGTCTGTGTGTTCAACCAGTCCTTGACATCTCTGAACAAGGAAATTCACTTTAACCCTTGCCACAAAACGTTTTTGATTGACATCAGGATTACAGAGATGGAAGTATTAATCATGATTCAGAAAGGGATGTTGCAATTCTTTTTTTAATCCATTCTGTGTGGGTGCTTTTTCCTGATCTCTCTCTCTCTCTCTCTCTCTCTCTCTCTCTCTCTCTTAGTGTGTGTGCTTCCTTGTTAAATTCTTTTGCTGACATGACTGAGCGATTTAATAAACTCCAATGATCTTTTCTTAAGAGACATTTCTCTCCGGCCTCTAAGTCCCATCTAACTTTCCGCCTGGATTTTCCCATGCCAGAACAAAATGGCAATTAGCCCATTAAAAATAACAAGTTAGTGGCAAAGTGAGTTGGCTCCCCCCCCCCCCCCGGCCGTTCCTCTATTTTTATGCCTGTAGATTTTATGCCACACACAAGTCAGAACAGGAGTCATGGGGCTTAATTCTTTCTGGATTACAGTCCAATCGGGGCTTGTTTAAACTTCACCCACGTGGAAGTGTAATCCATAGACAAAGAGAGAGAGGGAGAGGGAGAGAGTTACACTTACATTTCAAGGACAAAAAGGCCCTCCTAGCTTTGAAAAGCCAATGAGGGGGTCTCTCCTGCTCTTTCTCCTCTTCTGTTGCAAAGACCTTGCAGTCTACGATTCAATCCAATTTCCTACGGAGAGTCTGTTTAAATGATATTACAAAAACATTGCTAATAGAAAACCCACTTTCCAGCTTTTCAACACCCACACTTTAGTGCAATGTCTAGAAAGCGTGGATTTGAGCAGTTTTCCACTCCCTGGTACTGAATGGGGTAACTGTGCCCCTGAAGGACCAGGTGCGCAGCCTGGGAGTCATTCTGGACTCACAGCTGTCCATGGAGGCACAGGTCAAATCCCTGTCCAGGGCAGCTGTCTACCAGCTCCACCTGGTATGCAGGCTGAGACCCTACCTGCCTGCGGACTGCCTCGCCAGAGTAGTGCATGCTCTAGTTATCTCCCGCTTGCACTACTGCAATGCGCTCTACGTGGGGCTACCTTTGAAGGTGACCCGGGAACTGCAATTAATCCAGAATGCGGCAGCTAGACTGGTGACTGGGAGCGGCCGTCGGGACCACATAACACCGGTCCTGAGAGATCTGCATTGGCTCCCAGTATGCTTCCGAGCACAATTCAAAGTGTTGGTGCTGACGTTCAAAGCCGTAAATGGCCTTGGTCCTGTATACCTGAAGGAGTGTCTCCACCCCCATCGTTCAGCCCAGACACTGAGATCCAGCACCGAGGGCCTTCTGGCAGTTCCCTCATTGCAAGAAGTGACCAGACAGAGGGCCTTCTCAGTAGTGGCACCCGCCCTGTGGAACGCCCTCCTTTCAGATGTGAAGGAAATAAGCAGCTATCTTCTTTTTAAAAGACATGTGAAGGCAGCCCTGTTTAGGAAAGTTTTTAATATTTAATGCTGTATTGTTTTTAACACTTGATTGGAAGCCACCCAGAGTGTCTGGGGAAACTCAGCCAGATGGGCGGGGTATAAATAAATTATTATTATTATTATTATTATTATTATTATTATTATTATTATTATTATTTTCCAGTGCTAGGTATGGGTCTGGGTGGTTTTACCTTTGCCCTGCTGCTTTCTCCCTACTGCTCTAAATTGGAGCAAACAATCTAAAGGAAACCTGATGGACTTTTGCGCCGATTCAGCAGTAAAGATCAGGTTTTCCTGGGGGGGGGGGAGGGGGGGCGAGTGGAAGTGTGGGCAAATCCAGAATTGCTGATATCTCTTCATTGAGTCAGCTGCTCCTGCGTTATACATATAATACATTCCCCACCTCCCCAATGAAGCCAGGTGCTAAGACAGTGACGAATTTTCCTCCCCGACTAGAGATGCCTTTATACCCACTTGTGTTTTCAGCAGAGTTGGGGTAAGTGCCTGGCGCCACATTATATCACAGTCGAAACATCCGTGTGCCTCGAGCATCGCCAGGTGAGCTTGGTGTTCCATATTGGTTCAGCCTGACAAGTGGAAACAAATCTAGACAGGTTCTTTCCGCCCAAATGGTTCGAGACTTGGCTGCTTTCCTTTCTTATACTGAGCTGCGCCAGCTTCATAGATATTGATGTCTGCAGCTCAGCCTTAACGAAAAGGAGTGAATATTTCAGCATTCAAAGAACCGTTTCCCCCTCCGAAACCCTGCACTTCAGTGACAACCAGAATAGGGAGAAAACACAATGATGGGTTGGGGTTTGCTTTGCTTGTGGACAACTTGTTCCAAGCGTGTCTGTATCTCTACATATGAGGTAAAAAAAAAGTAAAGGACCCCTGGAGGGTTAAGTCCAGTCAAAGGCGACTATGGGGTTGCAGTGCTCATCGTGCTTTCAGGCCGAGGGAGCTGGTGTATGTCCACAAACAGCTTTCCGGGTCATGTGGCCAGCAGGACTAAACCTCAACAGGACACCGTGACGGAAACCAGAGCGCACAGAAACGCCGTTTGCCTTCCGCCACAGCGGTACCTATTTATCTACTTGCACTGGTGTGTTTTTGAATTGCTAGGTTGGCAGGAGGTGGGACAGAGCAACCCCGTCATGGGGATTCGAACCGCTGACCTTCTGATTGGCAAGCCCAAGAGGCTCAGTGGTTTAGACCACAGCGCCATCCGCATCCCTCATCTATGTATGAATGAACTGTGAGAGGTCGTACTTTGTTGTAATCTATGGAAAGACTCTTGAGAGTCCCATGGACTGCAAGAAGATCAAACCTATCCATTCTGAAGGAAATCAGCCCTGAGTGCTCACTGGAAGGACAGATCCTGAAGCTGAGGCTCCAATACTTTGGCCACCTCATGAGAAGAGAAGACTCCCTGGAAAAGACTCTGATGTTGGGAAAGATGGAGGGCACAAGGAGAAGGGGACGACAGAGGATGAGATGGTTGGACAGTGTTCTCGAAGCTACCAGCATGAGTTTGACCAAACTGCGGGAGGCAGTGGAAGACAGGAGGGCCTGGCGTGCTCTGGTCCAGGGGGTCATGTAGAATCGGACACGACTAAACGACTAAATGACTAAACAACAACAACATGGAAAGGGGCTGGAGCTCTGGGCTGGAGCATCTGCTTTGCATGTAGAAGATACCAGGTTCAACCACCAGCATCTCTCCATAGGGCTGGAGATGTCCCCTGCTTAAACCCTGAAGAGATGTTGCCAGTCAGTGTTGACAGTATTGAGCTAGATGGACTGATAGACTGACTCACTTTAAAGCACATGCTTATGTTCCAACTCTTTTTTAAAGGAGGGTCAGGGGGCTTCGATTAGTGCCATGGGGTGCCCGTGTGAGGGTGCCCGGGGGCCCGGGGGCCCACAGCAACACCAGATTTAGGGAAGTGTGGGTGGTTCTGCTGCACAGGGCTCTTGGGAGCATGCACAGAGCGGAATTTGAGAGAGGAGCGGGCGTTTTTACAAAGTCTGTTCCAAAAAGAATTCTCATGAAAACAAGAAATATTTGGAGGGGTGTGTGTGTGTGTCGATTTTTGTCCTCGCTCAGGGTGCCATGATACCAAAGTCTGTCCCAGCCTTTTCATTAGAAGAAGTCAGTTCCACCAAAGCCAGTTGCAGCAATAAGATCTCCGCCTGCCGTCGGAAGGACAGGAAGGAAAGAAGAAGAAGAGTTTGGATTTTATATCCCGCTTTATCACTACCCGAAGGAGTCTCAAAGCGGCTAACATTCTCCTTTCCCTTCCTCCCCCACAACAAACACTCTGTGAGGTGAGTGGGGCTGAGAGACTTCAGAGAAGTGTGACTAGCCCAAGGTCACCCAGCAGCTGCATGTGGAGGAGCAGAGACGCGAACCCGGTTCACCAGATTATGAGTCTACCGCTCTTAACCACTACACCACACTGGCTAACGTCTTTACGAAGGGAGCCACCACCGAGAAGGCCCTCTCCATTGTTTCCAGGGTGGTGGAGCTGAGAGAAGGACTTCCCCTGAAGAGCTCAGAACCCAGGCCGGATCATGTGAGGGAATATGGTCTTTTATATAGCCTGGACCTAAGCCATGGAGGGCTTCATAGGTCATAACCAGCACTTTGGATTGTGCCTGGAAACAGACCAGCATCCAGCGGAGCTGTTGTAGCAAAGCAGCCATATGCTCCCTATGTTCTTAGGGAACTCTGGACCATTTCCTCACCAGCTACAGAAAAACTGAGGTTGATTTGCCTGCTACCCAGCCAGCCAGCTGCTTTGCACCCTCTGGTTCCCTCTTAAAATAGCATCTATGATATACTACCGTTTCTCAACATTAGCCACTGAACAGGCCTCCTCCTGAGCATATTTCCCCAGAAGGCTGGGCCCGCATTACATAGGAGTAATCCAGAAAGCATGATGTGAAACAAAGGCGGCATTATTTTGCAAATTAACATTTAACTTTAATTGTTCTTTTCAGCATTCGTTTGCAGCTGCTCCATCAGAACACACAGAATCGGAGCGGAAAAGGTCACGTTTTTCGAATGAAGACTCGGTCGGAAAGCGCCTGGGCTCCAAGTCACCATTTTACCTTCTGTTGCTGGGTGTGTGTGTGAAATGCAATGAAAAATGAAGGGCAAAGTTAAAAAAGAAAAACCAGGGGAAAGAAAATAACACCCAAATTGCCAGGCCACTTTGCATTAGAATCATACAAGGGAGGTTTGTAATGGCCTCTACCTCAGCACCCCCTAGAAAGGGAGGGAAAAGAATAACCAATTTGCTCCCATGTGGCTGGAGAGGAAAATAGCCTTGAGGAAAAGTTATTGACGCAGTGTATTTATGTAGGGTTGTAAGACGGATTATGCCATCAGCAAATAAGGTCAGGGTGGCAGATTGTATTACTGGGGGGAAATAGGTAATGTGGAGAAAGAAAGAGGTTCGTTCTGCAGCAGTTGAACCTTGAAGCAAGTGGAGAAAGGGGGGTGTAATTGGGATACACAAAGTAGGCGCAAATGGACCGGGCAAGGGAAAATGGCCGCCCCAAATTCTCCACGCTATTTGTGGGTGCTGAAATCAAGAGGTGGGCATTTGGCAGGTGGGCTTTTTTTTTTTTGCTGAATATTGTTGTTAGGGGGGAGATTTTCTTCAGAAAATTATTATTATTATTATTATTATTATTATTATTATTATTATTATTATTATTGGCTCACTTAGGCTACATTAACACCATACATTTAAAGCACTATGATCATAGCTGTCAACTTACAGATTTGAAAATAAGGGACCAGCAGCCTTGAAAATAAGGGATCAGCAGCCAAAATAAGGGATTTTAGTCAACCAGCAGCCAAATGAAGACTCAAGCGGTGGTTCCCACAGTGCAGCAACCCGGCAAAGGGGATGCAGCAAGGGAAACCACCATCACCTAGACTCCTTATTGGGTGAGCAACGCAGCCAAGCAACATAGTTGGAGCCTCCCTCCTCCCTGGCCGGCAGGGAGGGAGGGAGAGGAGCTGCTTCCTTTGAAACCCGGGAAATTTAAGGGACATCATCAATAAGGGACAGCAGCGGGACACGGCGCTGGGATAAGGGACTTTCCCGCCAAATAAGGGACGGTTGACAGCTATGACTATGATGCCACTTAAAGCATTATAATGCCCCCCACAAAGAATTCTGGGATTTGTAGTTTGTTAAGGGTTGTTAAAGGTAAAGGTACCCCTGCCCGTATGGGCCAGTCTTGACAGACTCTGGGGTTGTGCGCCCATCTCACTTAAGAGGCCAGGGGCCAGCGCTGTCCGGAGACACTTCTGGGTCACGTGGCCAGCGTGACATTGCTGCTCTGGCGAGCCAGAGCCGCACACGGAAACGCCGTTTACCTTCCCGCTGGTAAGCGGTCCCTATTTATCTACTTGCACCCGGGGGTGCTTTCGAACTGCTAGGTTGGCAGGCGCTGGGACCGAGCAGCGGGAGCGCACCCCGCCGCAGGGATTCGAACCGCCAACCTTTCGATCGGCAAGCCCTAGGCGCTGAGGCTTTAACCCACAGCGCCACCTGCATCCCCCTCACAAATTTCCTAGAGTTCTTGATCCTTGAAGCAAAAATGGAAGCAACAAGAAATACAGACGAAAAAGAATGGCAGACGAAGGTGATGGACTTTGCGGAACTGGTGAAGCTGACCGGAAAAATCCGAAACCAAAGTAATCAAACTTTCCAAAAAGACTGGAGTAAATTTATACAATATTTAAAGGACCACTGTATACAGTTAACAACACTAGCAGGGTTGTAAGGAGTCTTGTAATGATAATTGTCATTACCTTTTTATATTTATTTAAAAGTTGTGATATTCTGAATGAGTGAAACTGGGAAATGTATAAATGCTATGATATAAAAATTAACTTTGAAAACCATGAGGCGGGAGGGAGGGAAGTCAACAGGCTCTTAAGAGCAAAAGAAGTGGATAATGAGGATGTGTTTAAATATTATAAAATGGAAACTTAATAAAAAATATTACACATACACACACACACAATTTCCTAGAGTTCCCTGTGAAGAAGTTTTGATTGTTCTACCGCTCTGGAAATTGTAGCTCTTGGAGGCGAATACTGGGTCTCCTAGCAACTCTCAGGGTCCTAAACAAACTACAGCTCCCATAATTCTTTGGGGGAAGCTAAAGTGGTATCATAGTGCTACAAATGCATGACGTGACTGTGGCCTTAATGTCAAGTGCAGCTCGCTTGTTAGACTGCGTTGGTAGACAAAATGAAGCGCTGAACTAAGAGAGGAGGAATGGGGAAAGCAGGGACAGGCCCATGGCTTCCTCCAATGACAAACCCTCCAACATGTGGAGGTGAAAAAACAGGGCGCCGTCTTCCGAGGTTGCACTTCCGCATGGGTCACATGACCCATGTATGGTCGTGCCCCTGGAAAAAGTGGGTTTTTTGGGGGTGAGATCGTGGCATAAGATCACGGCACGCAAAATGGTGTTCTCCTTCATGGAGAACACGGGTTGCAGTGGCGTTAACCAGACACCCCCTGTTGCTGGGCAAGCTGGTTTGGTTGGCCCACTGTGCGATTGGACTCCTTGGATTTCTGGGGAGAGTGTGATGTTGCTATTATTGATTGACAGCCTGGGTTGAGATATATATATATTCTCTGTGTGCAGCGTTAAGCGTTCTCTTTTTCGCTGCGTGCATCAGATCACCCTCCCACCCTCCCTTCATTTTAGGGAATTTGTTGTGTTTGACCTTGCTATGCCTGTCATGGGGTCTCCCGCTTTTGGGCCAGGGGCCTGGTAGGAATTTTGTCCATTTGGCTGATTGGCTGGTGCCATTTGGTTTTTGCCTCCTGCGTAACAAATCATCACAACTTGTAAGGTTGCGGTTAGGCATTGGTTTATAGAAAAAATGGTTGGTGGAGGGGTAGGGATTGGCTGTGCCTACCCCTACTATGTTGCTGCTACAAGGGTATTTTGTTAAAGGAATCCAGTGGCTCACCACTCTTTTGTCCGCACCCCTGTAAAGGGGAATAGGGCCACGCAAGAGCCCCTGGGAGCATTTGGGGAGAGGTGAGGGTCTGGTACCCAGCTCCATTTACTCCCCATAAAATGTTTTCCCTTACTGACTTCGCAGGATTGCGGATATCAGTTCTGTCCCGGGGCAGGGACAGATAGTCGCAACCAATGCCTAAGCAACCACTCACTTTGTTTGTATTTTAATAAAGTTGTGGCCAAAATTATGCCAAAAACCTTAAACAAAAATTATGGTGTGAAGTGTGAATTTATTTACGGGTAGCTTGGGGACCTCGACACACAAAACAGGATTTCCCAGTTATATCAGGACAGTTGAGGGTTATGCAATTATAGTAAAATAATATCAAATAATATTAAAACAGGATCCAAATCAGGCCTCCTTCCACACATACATGTCGCCGACCCCTCTCAATGTAGGGCAAAACATGGTGCGCCTGCAGCTATTCTATGGATAACTGCAATTTATAGTGTGACAAGATATGGAGAAAAAACTTTACTTTATCAACTTTCTCTACAGCATGTGTAACTGCATGCACTATTACTGGGGAATGATATATAATGAATTGAAAAGGATGTTCAAAATAACCTTTGTAAAAAACAACAACCAGAAGCTTTTCTTTTGGTAATTATAGGGACAGAACTACCTAAATTGTATAGAAATTTATTTATGTATGCTACTACAGCAGCAAGAATGCTACTCCCCCCAAAATGGAAAGAAGCAGAAGTCCCAGCAAAAGAAGAATGGATACAAAAACTTAAGGAATATGCAGAAATGGTGAAACTCACCGGAAGAATAAGAAATCAAGATAACAAACTTTTTATAAAAGAACGGAAATGGTTTATTGGATTTTACAGATAAATTGCCAACAGATAAATTAATTGTCAGGATTATTGTAATAACCTGCAGTTTCATAAGAGTTCATACTTAAAGTAGATAATTAAATAAGCAAATTAAATGAATTTGGATATGCAGACGATATTAAAAAATAAGTTTAAGGAACTGCAGAAAGAGAGGGAAGGAAGTCAGACTTTGAAATGTTGAAATGATTGTCAAATTAATGAAATGTATAAATTTGAAAAGTATATTATTATTTTTTAAAATTGCATGCACTATTATCAATTTTAAGGGATGTGGTTGGCGCTGTGGGTTAAACCACAGAACCTAGGACTTGCCGATCAGAAGGTCGGCGGTTCGAATCCCCACAACAGGGTGAGCCCCCGTTGCTCAGTTCCTGCTCCTGCCAACCTAGCAGTTCGAAAGCACGTCAAAGTGCAAATAGATAAATAGGTCCCGCTCCAGCGGGAAGGTAAACGGCATTTCCATGCGCTGCTCTGGTTCGCCAGAAGAGGCTTAGTCATGCTGGCCACATGATCCGGAAGCTGTACGCCGGCTCCCTCGGCCAATAAAATGAGATGAGGGCTGCAACCCCAGAGTTGGTCATGACTGGACCTAATGGTCAGGGGTCCCTTTACCTTTTATTATCAATTCCACTTCTTACATGCCCTTTCCCCCCTAAACTAAAAGGCCTCAAAGAGAGTTCCTTGGGGCTGAGGGGCTGGGGAAAGTCACTCCACCTCCTTGTTTTGGTTGCCATTTACTGAACCTTTTCTATCTCTGCAATATCCTTCTGGAAATGCTTCCTTGCTTAAATGCACCTCAGTCCCTGTTCAGGGCGCCAGCTGGCTTCCTCTTGCTTGAAGAACTGATTGGCTTCCTGTTGCTTCCACATCCTACCCACTCCATTCCAACTTTTAATAGAGAAACACACTTTATTTATTTGTTGGAACTTTTTTTTTTTAAACGAAAACCACTTTTCTGTCCTAACGAGGCCCTCCTAAGGTGGTTGACATAAAAGAGTGAAATCAACAAAATGCCACCAATGGACAAAAATGAAAATTTAAACCTTAAGATCAAAAGGAGCGGAGTTTTAACAGCCACATGGAATAAGTGGACCTGGAAAAATACACAGAAGCCAAATAAATTAGACCTAATGGGGAAAATACAGGCGTATTTAAATGTGATTACCGTACACTGACCAAAAAAAAATATAAAAAAAATCAAGAAATGAGGAAAAGTACATAGAAGTGCTGAATTAAGGGAGTTATATAACTATAAGCATATTAACAGAGCACTGCAACTCTTTGTTGCTATAATTGATTACAGTGCTTAAATGGATTTAAATTTGAGTGGCTAGCTAGGGTCCAAGTGAGAAAATGTATGACAAGATAATTTCTATTATAGAGTCAGATGCTTTTTTTTGTAGTATATTTTTGTTTTAGATTGATAAAGTGCATGTTTAATAAAATTGCATATTTCAACAGAGCAAAACAGCCAAGCAGAATACGAATGGTTTCATTGCCCACCAAACACCATCAGAGACGGGGCTTGTCTAACTCCATTTGGAAGAGAATTCCACATCCATGGCACTTTTGCAGAAAAGGACCTGCCTCAACTTCCCTCTTTTAGCCTTTTGCAGCAAAAACAGGAGAGTTTTGTTCCACCTTAAAGACAAAATTAATGAAGTGGCTAATGGTGCATCGCAAAGCCATCTATCGCTGCAATCCTAACCCGGCCCACTCAGAAGTAAGCCCAGGGCCGGATTTAGGTTTGATGAGACCCTAAGCTACTGAAGGTAATGGGGCCCTTTATATGTCCAGCTGTCCTTTGTCAACAACAAACTGTCGCTGTTTTTTGTGTTGAATATATGCTATATGGTAATTTATGGACCTAATGGGTATCTCAAGCAATTTGCACATAACAAATAGGACCCTACACAACACAAAACACTGTTGCTGTATGTAAGTTTTGTTTTGTTTATTTATTATCTTATATTTTGGAAATGTACATCCATTTTTTCCCTTTAAATTTTTTTGGGGGGTCCAAGAGGGTGGGGCCCTAAGCTATAGCTTGTTTAGCTTATAGGTAAATCTGGCACTGGGGACGCGGGTGGCGCTGTGGGTTAAACCACAGAGCCTAGGGCTTGCCGATCAGAAGCTCGGCAGTTCAAATCCCCACGACGGGGTGAGCTCCCATTGCTCGGTCCCAATTCCTACCAACCTGGCAGTTCAAAAGCACGTCAAAGTGCAAGTAGATAAATAGATACAGCTCCGGCGGGAAGGCAAATGGTGTTTCCGTGCGCTGCTCTGGTTCGCCAGAAGTGGCTTAGTCATGCTGGCCACATGACCCGGAAGCTGTATGCCAGTTCCCTTGGCCAATAAAGCGAGATGAGTACCGCAACCCCAGAGTCGTCTGCGACTGGACCTAATGCTCAGGGGTCCCTTTGCCTTAAATCTGGCACTGAGTAAGCTCTACTGAATTCACTGAAGCTTACGCCCAGCTAAGGGCTTGTCCATACTTCCTCTTCTCCCACTGCTTTCCTCTGGAGAAAACAACTCTTTAGCACTCAGTTTGAGCAAACAGCAATTCGGGGTTTCTCCGGATAAACATTTTCTCTGATTTACAGCTAAAGAACAGATTTTCCCTGGGAAAGGAGCCATGCAAGGGGGAAACTTCTCTGGACTATGCTTTCTATGCATGGGATAAGCAGAAGTTTGGAGAAGTGGGATTAATCTGCTTCCTTCTGTGGATTTTAAAAACCAGTGGATAAGTTTTTCTCCCTGTCCCATAACATAAAAACTCAGGGACATCCAATGAAGTTCAAGGAAGCACTTCTTCACACAATGCATCGTTAATCTATGGAATTTGCACCACAAGAGGAACGGACAACTGTCAACTTGGATGACACTGAAAGAGGTTTGGACAAATTTATGGAGGAGAAAGTTATCAATGGCTGTTGGGGATGTTCTGCCTCCACTATCATAGCTTCTGAATACTAGTTGCTGGAAACCACAGGAGTGTGTGTGGGGGGGGGGGAGTCTGGCTGCATTCAGATACCGCTTGTGAGATTTCCCATCAACATCTGGTTGGCCACTGTGAGAAGAGGAAGCTGGACTACATGGGCCACTGGTCTGATCCAGCAGCGATCCTTCTGTGTCCTCATGTTCTTGTGAGGCACACTCACACATTCTTAGCTGCCGTGTAGAAGATCAATTAGACTTCTGCTGGCTTCTCCAGAGGGCAGGATAAGAACCTGTGATAGCCTGGGACTCAGGCTCTGACTTGGAACCGGAGGAGTCTCAGTCTGCACCGGATCCTTTGCCTCAGGCATTATCTGAACCAAGTCTGGGGCCTGATCCTGAAGAATCCCAGTCTGCAGAGGTTCCCCTGCAACAAACACCAGCTGGGCCGAGTCAGGGGCCTGAGCCTGCCCTGGCTCCAGATCATAGCTGTCAAGTGTCCCTTATTTGAAGGGACAGTCCCTTATTCCAGCGCCATGTCCCGCTGCTGTCCCTTATTGATGGATGTCCCTTAAATGTCCCTTAAATGATGTCCCTTAAATTTCAAAGGAAGCAGCTCCTCTCCCTCCCTCCCTGCCGGCCAGGGAGGAGGGAGGCTCCAACTGTGTTGCTTGGCTGTGTTACTCACCCAATAAGAAGTCTAAGAATGACAGCGGGGTGGAGCTTGCATGCCTTGTGTGTGGCTAGTTAATGCAAGCTGAGGGGCTTTTTGAATGCTGGACGCCATTTTGTTGCACGTGCTGCTGCAAACTATGCAGTGCAAAGCCAGCCCAGGGAGCCATCTTAAGTTGAGGCTGCATAGGCCTTGTGGTGCATGTGATTCAGATTCTATTCAGTTGAACCTCTGGTTACAAAGTTGGTTGGACAGTGTTCTCGAAGCTACCAGCATGAGTTTGACCAGACTGCAGGAGGACAGGAAGACTGGAGTGCCTGGAACAGGTGAGGCTGAAGGTCCCTTATTTTGGCTGCTGGTCCCTTATTTTCAAGGCTGCCGGTCCCTTATTTTCAAATCTGTAAGTTGACAGCTATGCTCCAGATGCGGGGATGACCTCGTTGCCTTCAGCTGGGCCATCACTTACAGCTGCTCCACTACTGGTTGGGTCAGGGGAGGATGAGATGGCCTCTGGGTCTAGTAACCCACCGACGTCTCCTGAGCTGCAGAGACCAAGGTCTGAGAGAAGGAGAGACCTGAGTACTTGCAGGAGGAGTGCTCACCTCTGGGCAAAACAGGGAGTTGAGTCGCTGGGGGATCAGAACCGGCCGTTACCCCGACAAAGATAAAAGGCTGTCGGACCCCGCCTCAGGTTGCGGGAGCAACATTGCTGTATGCCAGATCCTGCCTGAGATCCTGCGCCTGTCCTTGCCTGGTTTCCTGCCTTGACCCTGTCGGACTGACTCCTTGTGGAACCTATGGATTCTGGACCAGACCTGGACCACAGCTCTTGGGTTACCCCCAGGCCCAGCACAGAATCAATGGCAGGAATCTTTGAGGAAACGGCTTTTGGCTTAAGCAGGGGGTAGATGGCCATCTGCCAAAGAATTCTGCAGCTTGAGATTATGAAGGTCACAAGCCCTGGGACTAAAGTGGCAGTTCATCCAAGGACAGAGCAAATATATAACCTTTTTCCTATGTGCCCAGATCCTGCACCACCATTTAGCCCACTTTCAGAGGCAGTGTGGTGCGCTGCAGTAAGTATCGGCCTATTTACACCATCCTTTTTATATTTAATCTCTTATGGGGTTTTTTTCTTTCCATGCAACACCTTTCAAAAGATAAAGCGTCCATTTTAAAGAGTCAATAAATGAAGAGGATGCAATATATAAATGTGGACAATTAAGCTTTGGGATGCTTTCGAAGCGTGGGCCCGTGGAGCAAGGGGAATGGATTTATTCAGAACGCTACATCTGTCTCACCTTTCTTCCAAGGAAGAATGAGGGGATGTACGTGAAAGAGGGAGTTTTTTTTAATAAAAAAAGAGGAAGAGAGAGAAATAATGCACAAAAGGGTACAGTGGAGAGAGGAAGAAAATATTGAGTGGGAGGGTAAGTGAAGTTATGCTAGGGAAGCCTCACTGATACAACCAAGAGTCTTGCAAGAGTGGTATTGGGTGAGGAAGAGAGAGAGATTGAGCAATGCACTACTGCCAGCATCAGCAACCATCAATCTCCCTCTTTTCAATGAGCCAAGACCCAAGTTGACCTAACCTGTCAGCTAGGGATGGGGGAAATATTCTATTCAGTTTGCAGTTAAAGGCTAATCTACCTAATTGGGGAAGTGCAGATTTTGAAGGAGCACTGCTTCACTGTTGACATGTTGTCTCTGGAAGTGTGAACAGCCCTGGCACCAGCAGCCAGCTAGACTGGGCAATAGGTGTGGCCTCATGGCTTACAAGGTCCCCTCACCTGCCCAACTTCCTGCCCACTTAGGGCACAGTCATGCCGCAGGCTTAAAACACTACGATACCTCTTTAGACTGCCAGGCCTTCTCCCAAAGAATTATGGGAGGTGTAGTGTTATGTACTGAATTGAATAGGATCCAAAATGCAGCTGTCTGATTGGTCCTAGAACAACAGGATTCAGAATGCAGCAGTCTGATTGGTCCTAGAACAATAGGATTCAGAATGCAGCAGTCTGATTGGTCCTAGAACAACAGGATTCAGAATGCAGCAGTCTGATTGGTCCTAGAACAATAGGATTAAGAATGCAGCAGTCTGATTGGTCCTAGAACAATAGGATCCAGAATGCAGTCTGATTGGTCCACAGGAGCCACCCAATCTAGCTCCAGGTGGAAGTGAATCCGCAACCTGATTGGCCTACAGGAGAATCCCGGAATTAGCCAATCACGTGGGGCCCATTTTGTAAATAATGTATATAAAGTAGACATTCTGGGGGAACTTCCATTCCTCCTCACCGCTATGAGCTGAATAAAGAGCATGAAATCCACTCTCGACTCCTAGTATATTTCATGTAGTCAATTAAGGATTCTGAAAGGTTTTAGGAGACCCCTATTCCATACACCTCAACTCTATCAGGACATGCTCCTTTCCCCCACTGAGAGATCACGGTGGCCATTTTGGACCCAGCAACCTTGCACAATATCTCACCCTGAAAAAAGTGCTTTTGCGGGGACTGCAATCTCGCGCAGTGCCACAAAATGTGAGTGTTTGGGCGCTGTGCCCGAAAAAAGCCCTTTTTCAGGACCGCCGGCTTACATGGGTCATATGGCCTGGGTGGGAGTGTGGCCCTGGAAAATGGCATCTTGGTTTTTCAACACAACTTGTTGAAGGCTACGCTATTTCCCTCTGAGAGCTCCAATTCCTAGAGTGGTTTAGCAATGAATCCCTTTTTACAAGTAGATCTCAGCACCTGTGACAAGATACAGTTCCTGGGATTATTTGGGGGAAGGCATAAGCCTTGCCAACAAAGGTCTGTATAGTTAAAGCCATGGTTTTCCCAGTAGTGATGTATGGAAATGAGAGCTGGACCATAAAGAAGGCTGATTGCCAAAGAATTGATGCTTTTGAATTATGATGCTGGAGGAGACTCTTGAGAGTCCCATGGACTGCAAGAAGATCAAACCTATCCATTCTGAAGGAAATCAGCCCTGAGTGCTCACTGGAGGGACAGATCCTGAAGCTGAGACTCCAATACTTTGACCACCTCATGAGAAGAGAAGACTCCCTGGAAAGGACCCTGATGTTGGGAAAGATGGAGGGCACAAGGAGAAGGGGACGACAGAGGACGAGATGGTTGGACAGTGTTCTCGAAGCTACCAGCATGAGTTTGACCAAGCTGTGGAGGCATTGGAAGACAGGAGTGCCTGGCGTGCTCTGGTCCATGGGGTCATGAAGAGTCGGACACGACTAAACAACAATAACAAAATAACCCTTCAAAGAGGCAACATAGTGCTTAAAATTCTTTAAATGTAGGGTGTGAATGTGGCCTACATCACTGCTGTGCCCAAGCGGTGGTGTGCAAGCATTGTTCCACTTGGAAGCCAAGCATGGCTTCTCTCCTTGGTGTCTTGCTAGCTGCCCACCTCCACCCTCCACCTCTATTTTTGCCCGGCCTCTGTGAAAGGGCCAAAAGTCTCCCGGGGGCTGCCCTGAATGTGAATTATGTAGATTTGCAATACAATGCAAACCAAGCTGAAATTCTTCCCCATCCCTACCTCCAGATGTTCTGGCTGCCAACTTTCATTGTTCCTGGCCATTGGCAATGCTGGCTGGGGCTGATTAGGGAAACGGCACAGCCATTCCATTATTATCTCAAAACTCTGGCTGTTCGAATGATCCCAGGGAGCCAGACCAATCAGGGACACCTGAACTAGCTGTGGAAAGAGAAACAGCATTATTTTTAGCTTCCGGCTGTTCCTGTCACTTTGGCAGAGCGTGTGGCGGGGAGTCCTAGCAACATCAGGAAGCTCTTGAAATCACTGCGTAGCAACCAAGTTGCATAAAATACCCACCTATGAAAGGATTCTTATTTTATTTTTTTGCACTGAGCATTAAGACTATCCAAAGAGAAAAGGCAGCCTGTAGCAGGCTCCGCTTGTCCAATCTGTGTGCGTTTAAGGACAACTTTGCTGCTGAAGTGGAATTTCTGTTAGGCCCGTTGTTAGCAAGGCAAGTGTCACGTACGCAACAGTGCAACCTGTCCACAAGTCTGGTACGAAGCAGTTAAAGGGGGAAATTAACAGCTGACTGTTAAGAGAAAAACAACTCCATATAAGGTTCAAGGACACATACAGTTTTTTAAAAATGGATTGAATAAGTTGCATTTCATGGAGTGTAGTTGGTGGTGGTGAGGTAGCAGGAAATGGTTGTGTATAGGATGAACAGGTAAGATGACATATATTTGGCTATGTAGTGTGTATCTTCCGACTCTGTCAGGTAATTCATCACTGAATAAATTCTGACCAGTTGTGAATTTGGTCTGAGCCTCCATACTTTAACACCCAAGGGGAATTTCCTCCACACTGCCCCGCAGAACTTTGCTACCTCCCTCTCTCTCTCCCCCTTCAAATACCATACTTTTCTGTCTATAAGACGCCCCTGTGTATAAGACTACCCCTATTTTGGGGGACACAAATTTAAGAAAATAGGGGGAGATGGCACAGAGTTGTTGAGCTTTTTTGCCAAAAATCATTCACCTGCATGGGTCGCAAAATCAGCTGACAATCACATGACCAACTGCTGGAATGTCAGCCAATCAACGCCACCCATTGACACAGCAACCAATAACGCACATGATAGAAGTTGACAGCTGCATCAGCAACCAATCAAACTTATAAGACAAACCCCACTTTTCAGCATGATTTTTACAGAAAAATACATAGTCTTATACATGGAAAAGTACGATATTTCCTTAGAATATTTAAATTTGATGCAACGTCCAGTGTAACCATATCTTTGTCTTCCTCTATGGCTACATTCATGCCATACATTGAAAGCACCATGATTCCACTTTCAGTATTGCCGTCAAAGAGCCATTCCCCGCTCAGAGCGCCAATTCCCAGAGTGGTTTAGTAACCAAACCTTATTCCCAGGGAACTCTCAGCACCTTTAACAGACTACAGCTCCCAGAATTCTCTGGGGGACATTGTGACTGTTTGAAGTGGCATCATGGGGCTTTAAATGTATGGGGTTTGTGTGTGTGAATGTGGCCTAAGTCTAGTCTGTGGAACAGGATATCTGTGTGTTCAATTCCACTGCATTTCTAGAACACTGGAAGGGACTCTTCCTACATATTCTCCCCAGCAACTGCTATTTTGAGGCAGGCTGCCTCCAATACACCACAGCCATGGCTTGTAGCCACTGATAGATTTACCCTCCATGAAGTTGTCGAGCCCCCTTTTTAAGTCATCCATGTTGGTGGCCATCTCTACATGCAGTGAAAGTAAGTTCCACAATTCACCCACAAGCAGCGTGAATCAATGCTCTCAGCCCTCAATTCTCCAACATCCACTGGATGACCCAAGTTCTAGGACAGGGGTCAGCAAGGTTTATCCTGCCTGGGCTGGATCGGTCCTCTGGAGATCCCTCTGTGGGCTGGATTGCGCGTGCACGCAATTTTCAGCATATGCGTCTAAAGGTAAAGGGACCCCTGACCATTATGTCCAGTCATAACTGACTCTGGGGTTGCGGCGCTCATCTCGCTTTAAAGGCCGAGGGAGCCGGTGTACAGCTTCTGGGTCATGTGGCCAGCATGACTAAGCCGCTTCTGGTGAACCTGAGCCGCGCATGGAAACGTCGTTTACCTTCCCGCCGCAGCGGTACCTATTTATCTACTTGCACTTTGAGGTGCTTTCGAACTGCTAGGTTGGCAGGAGCAGGGACCGAGCAACGGGAGCTCACCCCGTCGCGGGGATTTGAACCTCCGACCTTCTGATCAGCAAGTCCTAGGCTCTGTCGCTTAACTCACAGTGCCACCTGCGTCCATATATGCGTCTGTCTACGCAGATGCAATTTTCAACATCATCGCATGCACAGACGCGATTTTGGGCCCTTGGAAGCGAGTCCCTGTGCCGCGCTGCGCCAGTTTAGTGCAGCGCCCGAGCGGGTGGCTCAGTTCAGCGGAGGCTTGTGGGCCAGTTAAACGACCTCCACGGGCCGTTTCCAGCCCATGGGCCGTAGGTTGCTGATCCCTGTTCTAGGATTACTATGGGGGGGGGGGAGAACGCCTCTCTATCTACTTCCTCCAAACCAAGTATAATTATATCCAACTCTATCTTGTCCCCTTTACTGTCCTTTTTCTCTAAACAAAAAAGACCCAAACATTATGATTTTTCCTCCTAGCAGAGTTGCTCCAGCCCTCTCACCATTTTGCTTGCCCCTTGCTGCCTCTTTTCCAGCTCTCTTCTCCTTATCCTCTCTTCTCTCTTCTCCAGAACGCAGCAGCTAGACTGGTGACTGGGAGCGGCCGCAGAGACCATATAACACCAGTCTTGAAAGACCTACATTGGCTCCCAGTGCGTTTCCGAGCACAATTCAAAGTGTTGGTGCTGACCTTTAAAGCCCTAAACGGCTTCGGTCCAGTATATCTGAAGGAGAGTCTCCTCTCCCATCGTTCTGCCCGGACACTGAGGTCCAGCTCCGAGGGCCTTCTGGCGGTTCCCTCACTGCAAGAGGCCAAGTTACAGGGAACCAGGCAGAGGGCCTTCTCGGTAGTGGCGCCCGCCCTGTGGAACGCCCTCCCATCAGATGTCAAAGCGATAAACAACTACCTCACATTCAGAAGACATCTGAAGGCAGCCCTGTTCAGGGAAGTTTTTAATATGTGACATTTTAGTGTACTTTTCATCTTTGTTGGAAGCCGCCCAGAGTGGCTGGGGAAACCCAGCCAGATGGGCGGGGTACAAATAATATATTATTATTATTATTATTATTATTATTATTATTATTATTATTACTTATCGAAACACAAATATATACCGTTGCTTTTATACAGGGATTGCTGGTCTCCACAAGGTTCACAGCAGAACTCACAGCTTTTAAAGGATGCACAGCATTATGTCTGTAGGAAACAAGTAGATAGTGGACTGGAATCAAGACTCTTGTTTCTTCCTTTATTTCCCTCTGCAGCGAGAGCCTGTTTTAGGCTTGGCTGAATCCTATTTCCCTCTAAATCGTTCTCAGTTCCTGGAGACGGCGCAGCTGAACTTCTATTATTTTATAAGGCGACAATTGAGTGTCTCTGTCGCTCTCCTTTTCTCAATATTTCTCTTCTGCCTCACGGAACCGGTGCAAATGTTATGAAGATGAATCTGGGCTTGCGAAGGTAAAAAACAACACAACACAACACCGTGAGTGTGCTGCAGTTATACACAGGCAGGCACATATTAAGGGGGGAGATTAGTTCTGGTACTCTTGGGGCTGAGCAATGGGGAGCAAAAGACCATCTGGGTAAGTCCTGATTCCCAGCAAATTCCACCCTTACAAAAATATTATAATATATAATATAATATAATATCTTTATTGTCATTGCCCCCTCTCAGGGACAACGAAATTTACTTGGCTGCTCCATCCACCCAGGTAGGGCACTCCACACAAAATCAGAACAACTATAAAAACACTAATTAAAACAATACAGCAAGGAAGATTAGATAACTTTCAAAGTCCAGGTTTCCCATTCAGGGCCGAGATCGCTCTGGAGAAGAAGCTGTTCTTGAGATGGCTCGTTCTTGTCTTCATCGTCCTGTATCTCCGTCCCGACAGCAGGAGCTCGAAGAGACAGTGCCCAGGATGCGATGGATCTTTTACTATGTCCAGTGCCTTCCTATGGCACCTTGTGGCATAAATCTGCTCTAAGGTGGAGAGTGGGCAGCCAACAATGCTCTCTGCTGCCTTAACAACTCTGCACAACCCCATCCTGTCCTGGGGAGTACAGCTTTCTGAAGCTCTGCTCTCCAAACAGATCCACCACCTACTCACTTATTGGTTCTGCAGGACTGCTGACTTCATGGAGAAGAGGCATAGCTCAGTGGAAGAGCATCTGTTTTGCATTGTTGTTGTTGTTAGTTGTTAGCCTGGGTGATGCCCTGAGACCCTTCCAATTCTTGGCAGTCCTGTACCCCGTAAGGGGTAGAATCTAACACAAATAGAGGACCCTATTGCCAAAGTTTCTTGACACAACAATGACCTTAGTTTGCCACTTAAGTGTCCTCATCAGCATCCCAAAAGAACGAGCCAAGTTGCAAGAGCTACAGCTAAGTGATGGTGCCCTTCAGGCTAATGGGTGGACCTTTCCTCCATCTCACTCACCTGGAATAACAATAGTCAGTGAGTGTGGAGGCGCTGAGCTAGAAGCAGGCTGGAAGCTGGGCACAGAGATGTGCCGTGACTAAAAGAGAAGCAAGATACATTGCCTGCAATGTTCGTGCTGCAAGCCCTTCCAAATTATGCCCAGATTGTATATTTGTGTAAGTAAAACCATATATCTTAAAGACAACACAGTCCCCTCTGATCTTCACTTCAAGGAAAGTGAACCCTGGGTTGGAAACCCCAGAGTCTCTCACCATTCAAACATTGGGGATGCACGTAACATTCTTATTAAATTTATTACCTGCTCCTCCCGGGGTGCGCTAGAACAATTCAAAACAGATCTCAATCACGGGAGTAGGGTGGACCGTGAAAACACATATCTCCAGTGTCAAAGGTTAATGTAAAGAGGTATGTCTTCAGCATCTACATGCTGACCGTCCCTGGTTCAGTCCCCAGGTGGAGCTGGAAATGTCCCCAGCCTGCAACCCTGGACAGCCACTGCCAGTCGGAGTAGACAATACTGAGGTAGATTGACCAATGTTCTGATTCAGCATTAGCTTTTCTTGGTCAGCTGACCACCTGAGCCACATGACACCTTGGTAGCCTGCCCCATCAACATTTTGCAAACACAGTTATTCTGCCTACATTTGCCTCTAGCCATGCCCAGCACTGGTGTGCGGCCCTTGTAAGGTTACTCAGAAGAGAACACAGCCCTCAGTTTGAAAAAGGTTCCCTGGTAGATCCAAGAGCTGACAGAGAACGTTGGATACAGCCTCTGTGTGTGTGTGTGTGTGTGTGTAGAAGTGTAATAATAATAATAATAATAATAATAATAATAATAATAATAATTTATTTATTATTTATACTCCGCCCATCTGGCTGGGTTTCCCCAGCCACTCTGGGCGGCTTCCAACAAAACACTAAAATACAATAACCTATTAAACATTAAAAGCTTCCCTAAACAGGGCTGCCTTCAGATGTCTTCTAAAAGTTTGGTAGTTATTTTTCTCTTTGACATCTGGTGGGAGGGCGTTCCACACGGTGGGTGCCACTACCGAGAAGGCCTTCTGCCTGGTTCCCTGTAGCTTAGCTTCTCACAGTGAGGGAACCGCCAGAAGGCCCTCGGCGCTGGACCTCAGTGTCCGGGCAGAACGATGGGGGAGGAGACGCTCCTTCAGCTATACTGGACCGAGGCCATTTAGGGCTTTAAAGGTCAGCACCAACACTTTGAATTGTGCTCGGAAACGTACTGGGAGCCAATGTAGGTCTTTCAAGACCGGTGTTATATGGTCTCGGTGGCCGCTCCCAGTCACCAGTCTAGCTGCTGCATTCTGGATTAGTTGCAGTTTCCAGGTCACCTTCAAAGGTAGCCCCACATAGAGCGCATTGCAGTAGTCCAAGCGAGAGATAACCAGAGCATGCACCACTCTGGCGAGACAGTCTGCTCGGGGGTCGCATAACTATATGCAGGGGTCTTCTACAACATATGTATGGAAGTATGAGTGAGGCCAATGGAGCAGAAAAGACTTTTCATGCATGTAATGACGGATGTGACTAGCCCAGAGATGGAAAGAAGATAAAGTCCCTACCAGAAAAGAATGGCAGACTAAGCTGTTGGACTATGCCAAAATGGCAAAACTGACTGGAAGGCTCAGGAACCAAGAAGACAAAAGTTTTAAGAAAGAATGGGAAAGATTTATATATAATGTATTCAAGAAACCACTGTAAACAAATGAAAACATTAGCAGGATTTTAACAACACTTGTAATGTAACAAATACGTTGGATAATATGGAGAGACTTAAAATATGGATGATGAAATAAGATGCAGTCGAAAAAGATGACAATAGGACCTATGGAGGGGATGGAGAGAAGTCTTGAGATTCAGAGGAATCTCTAAATTTGGGTGTGTATCTGATATTGTTATAATTTTACACTTGTAAAATCAAATAAAACTTACTTTTTAAAAAGTATGAGTCAGGACTCACATTGAACTGTATTTCTGCTGCATACTTTGGGAAGTATTAATCTATAATTAGTTTTACGTAGTTCTGTGCATTATTGTATGTACCTCTTTATATGCTGGTTACTTTAGGAAACATAGGGTGCATCCGATGCCCTTTTAAAATGTGTTGGGGATGGGGGGAATTATTGGGTTCTTGTTTTTATTATGTATTATGATATACATAGGGGCTGTGGGTGGGGCTGTGGGTTAAACCACAGAGCCTAGGACTTGCCAATCAGAAGGTCGGCAGTTCGAATCCCCACGACGGGGTGAGCTCCCGTTGCTCAGTCCCTTCTCCTGCCAACCTAGCAGTTCAAAAGCACGTCAAAGTGCAAGTAGATAAATAGGTACCACTCCAGCGGGAAGGTAAACAGCATTTCCGTGCGCTGCTCTGGTTCGCTAGAAGCGGCTTAGTCATGCTGGCCATATGACCCGGAAGCTGTACGCTGGCTCCCTCGGCCAATGAAGCGAGATGAGCGCCGCAACCCCAGAGTTGGCCACGACTGGACCTAATGGTCAGGGGTCCCTTTACCTTTACCTTTTTATGATATACATATGATATCACACCATTGGCACCTCATGGGATTCCCCTCACTCATCCTGCGGATCCCAAGTGCTCTAGTGTGGAGCTATTGCCCCAAGGTCTCCACCTGATGCATGAAATATGGGCTCTGGTCCCATGGCAGTACAGTCCCTGCGTGAGGACTGTACCACCTCAGAAACCCACCTGGAAACCAGGCCTAAGAGAGAGCATTTGCACAATTCTGTTGCAGCCTGTTAGCCATTTGAAAAAGAGAGAGAGGGAGAAATGATAAGACGGCCAGTGAGCCAAAGAAATCCACTCTCCGCTTGCTGTCTGAAGCACGGGGAAGATAAGACAGACAAATAAGGTGAAGGAAAGATCAGGGCTCTAGACAGTATCCGAAAGCAAAACAGCCTTTCCGGCAGATTTCTCCCTTGGGGCCCCCAGCTTTCAATTTGCACCGCGCTTCCAAAAATAATACAGCCGAGTAGTGGCACCATGTTTCCGCATCCCATGGGGGTGCTGAGCAAATCCCCATCCTAACCCCTGAAGGATTGGTGGCAAGAGAAAGTGATAATTAAAAGACAGTGTGGGAAAGCTGCGGGCATCTGGATGAAACGTGATCCGATCGAAGAATGGAAAGAACAAAACAAGCGCCCCCCCCAAAAAAATAAAAGCAAATTTTCAGAGAGAGGGGGAGAGAGCGAGCGTCTAAAATAATAAGAGCCCCCGATGCTAATAAGGGTCCGTTCATTTCACCGGCGAGGCATAAACTTTAAAAGAGAGCTCTCATCCATAATTAATCGGAATGGGCTGCTTCTAATGTGGCTTTTCAATATTAATCTACGCCAGCCTTTGAAAAAAGAGAGAGAGAAAGTCCTTTGAAGGAACCCTTTAGACAAAGCGCCATGCCGCTGTGATTTGATGCCTTTAATTTGTTGCATTGCAATATACGCGGACGCCTCTGCGGCCGACGGGTCTGGCTTAGTTAAAAATTACATTTTTTAAAAAATGACGGGATTTTCGCAGACATGAGCCCAGTAGGAACAGCCTCGCTCTGACTGATCGGAAACGACACGTCCCCAATTTTATCAACTCGTGGACATAGCTTGGCAAGCTATCGGGGGAAGGTTTCGTCCAGAGGGTCACCACACTCAGCTGGAGTGATACAGGCATCTCAGGAGGTGGTGCTTGGCAGGGCAAAGGGAAAATCTAGAAGGGTTTGGCAAGGGGTGGTATCAAACTAACATGTCCACAACTTAGGGTTGCACCCAACATAGTGTGAAGCACTACATCCCTTCGCTGCAAGGATTCCCTGCCTCTGCGCACACCTCTAACTTGCGCCAGATAGGGAAGAACTTTCTGACGGTATGATCTGTCACATGTGTGGCGTTTGCCCTTCTAGGTGTGTGACATCATACTGGGTTCATAGGGAAAGGGTTTTGTTGTTGTTTAGTCGTGTCCAACTCTTCATGACCCCATGGACCAGAGCACTCCAGGCACTCCTGTCTTCCACTGCATCCCACAGTTTGGTCAAACTCATGCTGGTAGCTTCGAGAACACTGTCCAGCCATCTCGTCCTCTGTCATCCCCTTCTCCTTGTGCCCTCTATCTTTCCCAACATCAGGGTCTTTTCCAGGGAGTCTTCTCTTCTCATGAGGTGGCCAAAGTATTGGAGCCTCAGCTTCAGGATCTGTCCTTCCAGTGAGCACTCAGGACTGATTTCCTTCAGAATGGATCGGTTTGATCTTCTTGCAGTCCATGGGACTCTTGAGTCTCCTCCAGTACCATAATTCAAAAGCATCAATTCTTCGGCGATCAGCCTTCTTGATGGTCCAGCTCCCACTTCCGTACATCACTACTGGGAAAACCATAGCTTTACCTATACGGACCTTTGTTGGCAAGGTGATGTCTCTGCTTTTTAAGATGCTGTCTAGGTTTGTCATTTCTTTTCTCCCAAGAAGTAGGTGTCTTTTAATTTCGTGACTGCTGTCACCATCTGCAGTGATCATGGAGCCCAAGAAGGTAAAGGGTTAGCTAATTGTATAATGACTAACCAATGGGAACCCAGGGGACAGAGTTAACTGTGTATAAGGTTTAAGCACAGAGGGCTTTTTTTAGGAGTGGGAGTTCGAGTTCGAGTGGTTGAGAAGACTGGAGTTAGAAGAGACAGAGAAGATAAGTCTGTGGCTTGGGCTAGTCTGGTGTGAGAGAGTGAGAGAACTGGTTAAGAGGAGTTAGTCAAACAGTTGAGATAATCAGTCAGAAGGTATTAGGAAGGTATAGGCCAGTAAAGAAACTAAAGTTAAGATACTGACAAGAATATAATCTGAGAAACCATAAACTTGTTAATGTTTGTAAAATAAACTTTTTGTTGTTGTTCACTTTTAACAACTGACTGGACTCAGTGTTTTACCAGAGAGTAACTGGTTGGTGGCAGCGGGGAAGTGAGCACAGTGGTGGCACAGGGATCAATAGACCGTTATACGTCCGGGGACCCTGTGTGATCGCCACAACATTGAAGATGGGGCAAGCTTGTTTTCTCCTGCTCTGGGACGTAGGACTTGGACCAATGGCTTCAAGTTACAAGAAAGGCGATTCCCAATCAACATCAGGATAAACTTTCTGACACTAAGAGCTGTTCGACAGTGGAATGGTCTCTCTCAGGAGATGGTGGATTCTCCTTCATTGGAGGTTTTTAAAGCTGAGGTTGGACGGCCATCTCTCTTGGATGCTTTAGCTGAGATTCCATAATAATAAGCGCACAAGACTTCCTATCATTAAAGCTGTGAAATGGAAATAAGGCAGGGAAAAGGCCCATATCTTTTTCTTTTTTTTTAAGTCCTAGCTTATCTTGCTTTGCACAAAAGATATATCTAGAACACAACCAAGGTGAAATCTAGACACACATGAAAACACACTGTGAAAATGTTTTTTTAGAAAACGTTTTGAAAAATAGATTGAATTTTCCATAAGCTCACCATCGCCATCTAGTGTCACATTTGTATAATGTGTTTAAAATACATTTAAAACGTTGTATTTGCAGCTATATAGCTGAGTCCCAACTCTTTTTTTTGTGAGTTTTGGGATCTGCAATTTTTGGTCATTTTCCATTTCTCATTTTTTTCCAAGTTTAAGTTCAGTTCTCCGCATTGGTCTGCAGTTTTCCTTTAATTCGTGAAAATCCATTAGCCTTTTGTCTGCGAATCTTAAATGCGCACAATTTTTGCAAAGCATATCTCCCTAAGAGAATACATTTCTCTTCATTAATTTCACCAACATGTGTCTTTTATGTACACGTTACCCTATCGTAAGCATTCCTGTACATACCGCTTGGCTGCAGAACTGAATCCCAAATCTGGAGAAGTGCAAATTTTGAAGGGTGGTTGCCTTTCAGTTCACACACCATTTCTGAAAAGCGTAAATTAGGTAACGGTAAAGGTACCCCTGACCATCAGGTCCAGTCGCGGACGACTCTGGTTAAGCGCGATCATCTTGCTCTATTGGCCGAAGGAGCCAGCGTTTGTCCGCAGACAGTTTTTCTGGGTCATGTGGCCAGCATAACTAAGCCACTTCTGGTGAAACCAGAGCCATTTACCTTCCCGCCAGAGTGGTACCTATTTATCTACTTGCACTTGATGTGCTTTCGAACTGCTAGGTGGGCAGGAGCTGGGACCGAACAATGAGAGCTCACCCCATTGCAGGGATTTGAACCACCGACCTTCTGATCAGCAAGCCCTAGGCTCTGAGGTTTAGACCACAGCACCACCTGCATCCGGTAAATTAGGTAGGTTCGCTTTAAAATGCAATGGGAACCAAATCTCTACCTCATCCCTAGTGGACTGAAAACACGCCTGCAAATCACAGGGAATGTTTTGCATGTCATTCGCTACACCATGTGGGTTGATGGCTGCATTCCATCAGGCTGCTCTGAAATACCTGCACAGAGATAATTTCTCAAAGCTTGTTTACCACGGATTGCCATATTCCAGGTCTTTCCAAACGCCCTGTGACGGATCACGTGCTCCTGAGCACAAACAGCATATTTTGTTTCAGGCTGCCTGGGCAGCCGTCCAGCCAAGCCACTCTTATCTTCCTCTTTGTTTCCTCCCCCTCCCAAGCTCTCCACAACTTGAATAAAACCGTTCTCCTTTTCTTGTCCACTTCACTTGCCACGTGCCAGGAAGTCCCCAACTGAGGCATCACACAGCTGAGCTTTTATCTCCGTGCCGGCCAAACTTATCTCTCCCAGTGCCATTCCACAGCGGTCCTTGGCAGCCATCACGGACTGTGGCAATTCAACCAAATGCATTCTTCCATATAATGATCCCCCTCTTCGCAAGCCCATTTGCAGATTTGTCCTCCCAAAAAATGACTTCGCTTTTCTTTCTTTTTTACTCCCTTTCATTTTCACCAGAAAGAATAAGACTCACTTGCAACATAAGGCAGAGAACCCCCTCTCCCTTAACCCAAAAAAACTTGTGTGTGTGTGTGTGTGTGTGTGTGTGTGTGTGATAGCTGTCAATGTTTCCCTTTTCTTGCGAGGAATCTTATTTGGAATAAGGGAATTTCCCTTTAAAAAGGAGAAACGTTGACAGCTATGGTGTGTGTGTGTGTTTGGAAACCAGACTGGGATGACTATGCCTGAGGGTTATTTTTTTTTTAATCCTATCCCATCATGCTTTATTCATGCCCAAATTCCCCTGAAATACTTTTGGTTCCCGAAGGCATTATTTGCTTCAGGAAAGAAACACCAGTTTGGGAGAATGTTGTTTGTAAAGAAAGAGGAACAGGCACTCCAATAATGGTCTTTAAATCTCTGCTTAAAATGAAACACATTCTTTATGAATCACATTTGTCCATGATGTTATGACAATGTTGCTTCATTGTTTCTAGCGTAATGTCTATTGTTGCGGTCTTACGATGAAATTTGCTCCGGCAGGCTGTCGCCAATGCCCCCAGTTTGGGTGCCTTGAAAAGAGGATTAGACAAATTCATGAAAATTAAAGCTATCAGTGGCTACTAGCCATAGTTGCCAATGGGAATGGGGCTGAGCCCCCCCAATCTTGAGGGGTCGGGCCATGACAGCAGTGGGCCTTGCTGGACTTCCCAAGATGGCGGAGACCCCTCCTGGGCCTTGCAGCCTCCTATCTATTTGTGTAACATCACGTTACATGTGACATCACACCTGCTAAAAACATTTTAAAGACAAGCCTATCCTGTGGTGGGAATGTAAGAAGGTGAAAAGCTTCTGGGAGATGATATATAATGAGATGAAAAAAATGTTGAAATATACATTTATAAAGAAACCAGAAGCATTTTTACTGGGCATTGTGGATAGTGCTATAAACAGAAAGGAATGTAAGCTTTTTTTATATGCAACAACAGCAGCAAGAATATCATTGGCCCAAAAATGGAAGCAAGAAGAACTACCGACGATCGAAGAATGGAGGATGAAGTTAATGGACTATGCAGAATTAGATAAATTAACAGGAAGGATTTGAAACCAGCAGGACCAGAAATTCATGTAAGACTGGAGCAAATTTACGGACTATTTGAAAAGTATTTGTGAAGATCAGACAACGTTTGTAGGTTTGCAAGAAGTTTTGTGAGGAGTATTATTGGAATTATTACAAAAGAAGAAGAAGAAGAGTTTGGATTTGATATCCCGCCTTTCACTACCCTGTGGAGTCTCAAAGCGGCTAACATTCTCCTTTCCCTTCCTCCCCCACAACAAACACTCTGTGAGGTGAGTGGGGCTGAGAGACTTCAGAGAAGTGTGACTAGCCCAAGGTCACCCAGCAGCTGCATGTGGAGGAGCGGAGATGCGAACTCGGTTCACCAGATTACGAGACTACCGCTCTTAACCACTACACCACACTGGCTCTCTATGGATAAAGGGGAGGATGATTTGTTAAGAGATTTAAACGTAATATAAAATTGAGAAATGCAGAAGTGATTACAACGGTGGATTTTCAGAGGTGCTGATGGAAGTCTAGAAAGATTGTATAAATGATAAAATTGTGTGCTACATTTTATAATTTATATGTTAAAATCAATAAAAATTATATTAAAAAAAATAAAGACAAGCCTACCCAGATAGGTAGAAAGTTGCCATGTGTTTTAACCTGTTTTTAGCTTATTGTTAGTTTTAATTATTTTTGAACATTTAAAAAAACACACATTTTGAAGCAACATTTTAAAAAGTTGTTTTAAATTGTTCTTACTGATGCTTTTATTCTTTTTGTAAACTGCTTTGAGGTTCATTTGTTTTTTTTACAGTCAAGCAGTGCATCCATTTTAAGAAATAAAATAAATGGTATATTTTAAATTATGGGTGTTTATCTTTGAATGTCTGCATCACTTGGATTTTGCACTTGGAAACTGCTTAGAAAGCTATTTAAATTAATTAATTAAATTAAATTAATTAAGTCACCTACATCCTCATCTCTTGATTTGTTAGCGACTCTGGGGGTGAAGGTGCAGAAATAAAAACATCACCGGAATGTTCCTCATTACAATCTCCATCTCCCCAAAATATGGACGGAAGGCAGGTCAGTATCTGATTTTGTCATCTTCCCCCCCTACTATTTCTGAATTAGAAGCAACAACCACCCAGAAAGGAGAGGGCTGGGCTCCAGAAAGTAAGGGAATAGTAAATAAGGACAGCTGTGGTATCTCTCCTCTTTGTACAGTGGTATTTAGAATTGGCGGACAAAGTGACGATTTCTCGGGACAACGCTGACAAATAACTCTTGGAGAAGGCTTGCCTTGACAGAGCCTGATGAAAATAGACAGCAGGGGTGACTGTGGTGGTGGGGGGGGAGGGAGGGGCGGTGGAGAGAAAATGTCAGATTGAGATGAAACAGTTCTGAGGCCTGGAGAGAAAAAAAACAACAACTTGTAATGACAAGCACAGCACCATAGAAAGCAACTCCAGACAGCCTGAAGAGGAACGATTGCTGGAGATCTGAGGACTGGAGCAAAGAAAAGTGTTTGTGATGGCCTGGGAATCCGATTCAGAGGCTGAACCAGAGGAATCCCAGCCTGCACAGGAGTCCCCGCCTCCAGGGCCGGCTGAACTGGGGCAGGGCCTTGATTCTGAAGCGCCTGCACCTGTGCCGGATCCTCAGGAGCAGGCACCAGGTGATTCCACTCTGGCTCCAGAGGTGGTTGAGGACTCAGTGCCTACAGGTGAGTCTCCCCCTGGGCCCAGTAACCCTTCAGCCTCTCCTGAACTGCAGAGGCGAAGGGCAGAGAGGCGAAGGGAACTGGTTTCTCCCAGGAGGAGTGCTCGCCTTAAGGCCAAGAGAGGCGGGTCTCCTGGGGGCCGGGACCGCCCCTGGCCTCAGAACAGATAAAGGCCAGTCAGCCCGGTCCTAGGTTGTGGGAGCAACGTCGTCGAAGAGCTGTTTTGGCCAGCATCCAGTCCTGTTCCCCCAGAGTTCCTGTCCTTGCCCGGCTTCTCGCTGTGGACCCCGCTTCGCCCGTGGAGGACTATCTGCTGACCCTCAACTCAGGTCCTGGACCTCGCCCCACGGTAACCTCCCCCCTGGACCAGCGCAGTGTTGCAGTTTAATTTCCTCGAAACAAAATAGGAAGCTGCTTTCTGCTGACCATTGATCTGATTTGCTCCACTTTGCCTGCACAGACCAGCAGAGGCTCTCCAGGGCTTCAGGCCCTACCTGCAGACGCGCCCGGTGTGAAAACCAAGCCTTATGAAGAATGGTTGAGGGAGTTGGCCTGGAGAAAAGTAGACTGGGAAGAGATACAATGGCTGTCACATGGAGGAGAGAGCAAGGTTGTTTTTCCCTGCTCTGGAGAGTAGGTTCCAATGAAGAAAGGAGAGTCTGACTAAATATCAGGGAGACCTTTCTGACAGAACGAGCTGGTCAACAGTAGAATGGACTCTGTTGGGAGGTGGTGGACTTCTTTGGGAGTTTTCAAGCAGAGGTTGAATTACCATCTGTCATGGAGGCTTTAGCTGAGATTCCTGCACTGCAGGAGGTTGAACTAGATGACCCTAGAGATCCCTTCCAAGTCTACAATGCTATGATTCTACACTCGGCCCAGTGAGCCACAGCCCTTCCTCATTTCATTTACACACCCAGACACTGTTAGAATTCCTGCTCCATGATTGCAGTCATGGGATTTTTGTCTATCACATGATGCTGTAAGTTTTGACTCCACAGAGTGCGAAGTGACGGAGACAGGATGTTTGTGTTACTGTGTTCCGTGAAGTGGGACTATTGTCCTTTGTTCTTTCTCTTTGCTGTCTGATGCTAGAGATAGAGGGAGCCATGTTGCAGTGCTCCGTGTGTGTTTATATGTAAATAAAGTAGATTAGCCAAAATGCTGAGTTGTTGAGGTCTGTTACGCGAGATGCGCAAACTCGGCGGATCCCCAAGTGTGCCGATGTCGGCTGGCATCGGTCGCTGTGATGTTCGGGCTGAAGAAAGCTTTTGAAGCTCCTGAACGATTGGCCAGGAGGGAGAGAACATGCCAGTCGGGTATGTGTCTCTACCAGGGTCCTACTCGAGTGTAGGCTGAGCTCCTGACAGACACAATCTGCACCCTCATCCCCTTTTGCATGCTATTGCCAGCGATCTCCTAAACAACTTGATTTTTTTAAAAATGAGAGTGGACTCTTAAAAGCTTTTAAATAATCAGCTCATTTAGAGAGGGGGGAGGGAATTCAATAAGGAAACAACATTAAAGACAAGAAAGTGTTATTTCACCTTCCATTGTTTTTGAAATCAACGAGAAAGTCCTTGACCCTCAATCCCAGGAAGTAAGTCTAATCTAATATCTGGTCAATTGCACCTACGGAGCCTTAGGTCCTATGGATGTGACTGGATCACAGCTCTCATCATCTCTGACTGTTGTCCATGCTGGCTGGGACTGATGGGAACTGAAGTCCAGCAATAACTGGAGGGCCACAAATTCCATACATCCTCGTGGCAAATAATGCAGTGTAATCCTTGGCAGGGATACTGATAAATAAACCACAGTGAGTTCAATGGGGCTTACTCACAGCTTAGTGAGAACAGGACTACAGATATCACAAATGAAGAAGTTAGGTTCATTTAAAATGAAAAGGACCTGAGATTTGCAAATTCCCATATGAAATGATACTGAAGATACATGTTTTGTTGCAGCTGGGGCAGATGAAGGCATCTGGCTGTGTTGCTAAACTGTCTCGGTCCTGTATACCTGAAGCAGTGTCTCAACCCCCATCATTCTGCCCAGACATGGGGGTCCAGCTCCGAGGGCCTTCTGGCAGTTCCCTCCCTGCGAGAAGCGAGGTTACAGGGAACCAGGCAGAGGGCCTTCTTGGTAGTGGCACCTGCCCTGTGGAACACCCTCCTATCAGATGTCAAGGAAATAAGCAACTATGTTACCGGTACTTTTAAAAGACATCTGAAGGCAGCCCTGCTTAGGGAAGTTTTTAATGTTTAATGCTGTATTGTGTTTTTAATATTCAGTTGGAAGCTGCCCAGAGTGGCTGTGGAAACCCAGCCAGATGGGCGGGGTATAAATAAATTATTATTGTTATTGTTATTGCTGCAGGTGCACCATAGCATTTCTTTTCTCTGTGATCCTCCCAGCAGTTATTCCTCCTCTTGTCACTGCTGCAGATACACAACCTGACTGTCTGTCTCTAGGCACTGTGGTCATCTGCAAGGGATTCTCACATGACAGGGTTCATGTTGCCAGCCTTTGGGTCACATTGACAGAGATCTTTGTAGCGCAGAGTTGGTCCGCCAGTACACCTGGTGCCTGAAGCCAGCTCACCATAGAGCATGTCCCTGGGGAGTCTACCTGTCAGGAGGTCCTACACACAAGTAGGAGTCTTGCAGAGACACATGACTGACTGGCATGTTCTCTCCCTCCTGGTCGGTCGGGAGATGCAAAAGCTTTCTCCAGCCTGAACATCACATTGACTGATACCAAGACGTATCAGCACACTTCAGGATCAGTAGAGTATAGGCAGTCAGCGTTCAGACTCAGTAGCGCAGCACTTTGGCTAAACTACGTTTATTTACATATATACACTTGGAGCATCATAACTCAGCTCCTTCCTCCTCAGCATCAGACAGCAAAGAGAAAGAATAAAAGGACAAATGTCCTACATCACGGAAGCACAGTAATATAAGCATCCTGTGTCCGTCACTTCCCACAATGTGGAATGAAAACATACAGCATCATGTGATATAAACAATCCCATGACTGCAACACGGGAAAAGAATCCTAACACTATCACCATCCATTCTGTGGACATGGCCAAGCCAGTGTAGACGTCGCTGAGACAGGAGTGCGGACATGCTGGGAATGTGCGCTTGGGAGAGCACATCTTTGTTTCAGCCTCTGTCCTGCCATGTGATGCCCCAAAACTTCCTGAAGCAATGTATGTTGAGGCATCAGCACTCCTGGCGGTTCCAAGTTGCCCATGACTCACTTTCCTAAAGCAGCATGCTCAGCATGCAAGCCTGACAAATAACATTGGATGAGATGACACTCACCTTTTGGACTTAGCTGCTCGCTGGATTTTGCACTTCTACAAACAGTATGATACAGTCCTTGGCATTTGAAAATAAATGAATAAATAAATATGTACAGTATTTGAATTTACTGGTATTTATTTTTTAGCCCCACAGATTAACGCAGAAACGGAATGGGTGAGGTGAAAAATCGTGAAAAAGAGATGGACTGCAAATAGACAGATGCACCCGCCTCTTGCTTCAGTCTTCCATTGCCAAGCCAGCAAGGTTACAAGACTGCAAGGTTACCCAGGGCATTTGATTGGGGAGGGAGACTGTAGCGGAGACAAGCAAACACTGTCTTGTATATCAGCCAACACTTAGTGTCCACACTGCCTGCTAAATGTAATGGAAACAAATAATGGATGTTGTCAAAAGAGGTTAATTAAGCATTTTATTCAAGGATTACAAAGTTCAAACAGAAACATGTCGCCAGCTCAGAATGCACACAGAACGATGTGGAAAATCCAACTTAATTTGCTAAAAGTCTTTGGTGAGAATCCCCTTCCCCGCCTTCTTCTCCAGCTACTGCTGGCGGTGGTGGAGGAGACGAGGAAGACTTAAATGTTCAAGACAGATTGCCGCCTGTTTATTGGCAATCAAGATCATTACGTGGCAAGAATTCAGCCATCCATATTACAGCAGGGCTGGGAAAGCAGTTCGCACAGACGCCGTTTAAATTAACAATAGTCCTTTAAGAAGTAGCAGTGGACCGCCGTTGAAACCCAAGAGAGACATTTTGTCTCTGGAGATATGTACATGATGTCTTTTGAACCTGGTGGAGACTAAAATCTAAACAGAGTCTGAAATAAGCAGACAGTTAGAAAAGTGTGTGCACGGATTTATCAAGCCCCTTTGTGTGGAAAAGGCCTGAACTTCAGAAGAAGAAGAAAACAGAAAAGGCATGAAAGCTGGAGACTGATGCTTTTCAAACTTCCTGCTGCACAGAAATACTTTGCATGCTATCCAGGTATTAATTAAATTTATATCCTGCCCTTTTTCCCAAAGGAGCCCAGCGTAGCAAACACATCAGTGATGAAGCAATACAATTACAAAGGAAATGAAAACATATTTAAATTAATTTAAAAATATCCAATAAGCTTTCAAAACAATCACATATCCTCACAGCTGCAGAGAACAGTACAGTTGAGAGGGGTTTTTTGGGGTGGGGGTGGGAGTCAGTTTGTATGATGCCCCTAGACCCTTCCAATTCTTGGGGTCCTGTATGCAAAGGGGGTAGGGGGTAGAATCTAAGTGTGATGGCCTGGGACTTGGGCTCAGACTCGGTCTCAGTCCACACCAGATCCTCTGCCTCAGGCGGCATCTGAACCGAGTCTGGGGCCTGATTCTGAAGAGCCCCAGTCTGCACAGGTTCCCCTGCAACAAGCACAAGCTGGGCCGAGTCAGGGGCCTGAGCCTGCCCTGGCTCCAGATGCGGGGATTACCTCATTGCCATCTGCTGGGCAATTACGTACAGCTGCTCCACTACCAGTTGGGTCAGGAGAGGCTGAGGCAGCCCCTGGGTCTAGTAACCCACTGACATTTCCCGAGCTGCAGAGACTCAGGTCTGAGAGAAGGAGAGACCTGAGTACTTGCAGAAGGAGTGCTCGCCTTCGGGCGAAAGAGGGAGGTAAGTCACCGGGGGATCAGGACCACCCATTACCCCGACAGAGATAAAAGGCTGTCAGACCCTGCCCCAGGTTGTGGGAGCAACATTGCTGTTAGTTGGAACCTGCCTGAGACCCTGTGCCTGACCTAGCCTGGTTTTCTGACTTGTGACTTGCCTTGGCCCTGTTGGACTGACTCCTCACGGAATCCTTGGATTCGGGCCTGGACTGTGTTGCTTGGGTTAACCCCTGGGCCCAGCACACTAATAAAAGAAATTGCCGAACTGGTCAGGCACATTTCTTTGTAAGACAACGACCTTACCTGGCCACATAGGTGTCCTCATCAGCATCCCAAAAGAATGAGCTGGGCTGCAAGAGCTACAATGAAGTGATAGCGGCCTCCAGGCTAATGGTTAGGCTGTTCATCCACCCAACTACGTGCTAGGTAGGAGAACAATAGCCGGAGGCTTGGGTGAGGGGTGCTGAGCAGGAAGCAGGCTAGAAGATGAAGACAAAGAGACATGCTTGCTCTATACACGACTGAAAGCTGTGAATAACAGAGAAGCAAGATCTGTTGGTGTGGCCATGCTGTAAGCCCCTCCAACTGATGCTAAGTTTTCCAAGGAAACTGGACCTGGATAAGTGCCTGGAACCCCTGGATTCTCTCGCCACATAGACATTGGGGTGATTGGTAGCAGTATATTTCAATCAGCCTGGAAGTTAATAATGGTGACACACCTCAACAAGGAGCTATAAGAAAAGGGATTCCAACTCAACATCAGGAAGAACATTTTGACAGTAAGAGTTGTTCAACAGTGGAACGGTTTCCCTTGGGGGTTGTGGAAGTTTTGAAGCAGAAGTTGGATAGTCATCTGCTATGGATGCTTTAGCTGAGATTCTTGCATTGCAGGGCGTTGGATGAGGAAGACACAAGATCTACCCACCCTGGAAGAGTGGCAGATGAAGGTGATGGACTATATGGAATTAGCGGAAATGACTGGCAGAATCCGAGACCTGGGAGAAGAGTTGGTGGAAAAAGATTGGAAGAAATTTAAAGACTACCTGCAGAAACACTATAAAATTAATGAATGTTAAAATGATGTTGGATTGAAAATAAGCGGTATTAGCAACAAAGTTAAAAAGAGTATGCAATAAGTGAATTGATAATGGGTGAAAACATAGAGTTTTAACATGTTAAGATATAGAGTTAAGATAAATAAAAGAGGGTAAGGATTTGCTGATCTGATTATGTAAATGGGAATACAAAAAGGGAAGGTGTGAGGAGGTCAGGAAAATAAGGATATGAGCTTCAAAGTTAGTATAAGAATAATGGATTTTTTCTTTTCTTCTCTTTTATTTTTATCTACCTTTTGTGTTTTGTGTATTTTTCTGTTTTGTGTTTTTTCTTTTTTGTTGTATTTTGCTAAAAACTTTAATAAATATCTATTAGCTGAGATTCCTGCATTGCAGGGGGTTGGATGAGGTGATTATTATTATTATTATTATTATTATTATTATTATTATTATTTATCTGTACCCTGCCCATCTAGCTGGGTTTCCCCAGCCACTCTGGGCGGCTTCCAACAAAGATGAAAAATACACTAAAATGTCACATATTAAAAACTTCCCTGAACAGGGCTGCCTTCAGATGTCTTCTGAATGTCAGGTAGTTGTTTATCGTTTTCACATCTGATGGGAGGGCATTCCACAGGGCGGGCGCCACTACCGAGAAGGCCCTCTGCCTGGTTCCCTGTAACTTGGCCTCTCGCAGTGAGGGAACCGCCAGAAGGCCCTCGGAGCTGGACCTCAGTGTCTGGGCAGAACGATGGGGATAGAGATGCTCCTTCAGAGTGCATGCACCACTCTGGCGAGACAGTCTGGCGAGACAGTCTATGATTCTATGATTTGCAACAAGGAACCCATGATAAGATTCCCAGATGTTCCCAGGAGGGGTTTGAAAACCACAACGTAAGACAGAAAAGAGCCAATGGTTTGTACACCAAACCAGATCCAACCTGCAAATGAAATGAAAGAGCATTTCCATTAGGACACACACCGCACAGGCAAATGTATGGCATTTTAGTTGTTCATCTTCAACCCAACCAGCTTCTGCCACCCCAGCACATCACCATGTCTCACCCAACCACAGTCCATTAAACTTACTCAAGCAACTTCTTTTACTGGAAGTGCCAGAGCCCACCTTGTACTGTATATGGAGCCGTTTCTCTCTTTAACAGTTGGCCCTTAATATTCCACAGGCATGTGGTTGGCAAAGCCACTTCCGACATAAGGAGGAGGTGGTGTTGCGGGCTCACGCCCCCAACAATTGTGCCAGGCTGCCTTCAGCCCCGCACGACCGGGGGAATCCTTGGGCCGTGTCAGCCCCAGGGCCAACCAATCGGCTGGCTCTGGGGATGTGGCCTGGGTCATTTAAGGCCGGCGCGACCCCGGGATCTCCCCTTTTCGTCCTTGCAGCGGATTTGGTTTCCCACCCACCCACCCTCTAGGTTTTTTTCTCTGATCTTGCTATGGACCTCGGTTGGTCACCTTTAAGGGGCCTGGTAGGAATTTTTTCCACTTGGCGAATTGGCACTGGCCATTTGGTTTTTTGCCTACCTCGTAGCAAATCGTCACAACGCCTCTTGGTTATGGCGGTTAGGCATTGGTAGGGGTATTTTTATGTAGAGTTGGGGGGGAGGAGCGCCATCACCTCCCCCAAATATTTAAGGGTAGTTCGGTAAAGGATTCCCGGGGGTGTTGCCTCGTCCGAAACCTATGGAGGCCAGGGCTTAAAGCGCCCCCCCGAGCGGTGACCCCTCGGGGAGTTCCTACTGATGTGCATCTCAGGGCTCCCCTGCTGGTGTTAACCCTTTCCGGTTTTCATGCTTACAGGCTGAAGCCGGATAGTCTAATAGGACCAATGCCTAAAGCCAATACCGCTCTTACCTGTAAACAATAAAGTTGTGGCCAATTTTTGCCCATTAACCTAAAATAATGGTGTCCTGTGTCTTTATTTATTCCAACTGGTGGGAGGCGGGAATCGCCACGCAACTGTAACAACAGGATGCTGAACAAGCTGGACCCTTGGCCTGATCCAGCAGGCTGCTCATGGGTTCTTACAGACTGCCGCATGGAATTGGGGATTTCTACAGGCCTCAGCGCCTAGGACTTGCCGATCGAAAGGTCGGCGGTTCGAATCCCTGCGGCGGGGTGCGCTCCCGCTGCTCGGTCCCAGCGCCTGCCAACCTAGCAGTTCGAAAGCACCTCCGGGTGCAAGTAGATAAATAGGGACCGCTTACCAGCAGGAAGGTAAACGGCGTTTCCGTGTGCGACTCTGGCTCGCCAGAGCAGCGATGTCACGCTAGCCACGTGACTCGGAAGTGTCTCCGGACAGCGCTGGCCCCTGGCCTCTTAAGTGAGACTGGCCCGTACAGGCAGGGGTACCTTTACCTTTACCTTTACCTTACAGGCCTATACTGGGAATCAAGACTCTAAAGGAAAGTAAAAATATAGGAAGTTATAAGAGAATCTAGACTGTGCCCCAGAAGCTGATTAGAAATGAATATCCCACCTTATTAAATAAAAAATCACACAGTTAATTAAGCTGCAGCATATTTGACATTGCTGAATCACCATAGCAACTTGAGCCTGCACTCAAAATCAAAGTGCAGGACCATAAAACTCTACATCTTGATAGGCTTTCCTTCTCACAAGAAGAACTCCCAAGGTTTATTCACTTCTCATTTCTTTTTTGAGGGGGAGGGGGTTGTATTTCCTTGTGTTTCACATCCATCTTAAAAAAGAAGCACGGAACTTATTGATTGATTTAATCTTTGGATTGTCTGGGGGAGAATTTCATTTGCAGGTTAGATCTGATCTGATGTCCAAGTACTAAGGAGCCAAAACATCCAAGTTTGACAACCAAGGTACAACTCTATATAAAAACATTAAAAAACATTAAACATTAAAAAACTTCCCTATATAGGGCTGCCTTCAGATGTCTTCTAAAGGTTGTATAGTTACTTATCTCCTTGGCTCGGGGGTTGCATAACTCCATATGCTCCAACAGTTCTCCGATGAAAATAGGGATGCCCTAAGGAAAAGCGAGACATTCCGGGATCAAATAAGAAACCGGATGGCCTCTGTACATCTGGGATTGTCCCTGGAAAGTAGGGACACTTGGAGGGTCTGCTATTGAGGGTGTGGAATGGTAGCTGCCATGGCTAGCCACCCAAATCAGCTCCTGCTGATGCCACTAGAGAAATGAGAAGATGGCAAGAGATGATGAAAGCTGTAATCCAACGTCACAGTGTTTCTGGTCCCCAGGTGTTGTTCGACTACAACTCCCATCATCCCTGACCATTTGTCCTGCTCACTAGGGATGATGGGAGTTGTAGTCCAACAACTGTTGGGAATCCAAGTTTGAGAAACTTTAAGAGGGAAACAGTTTTCTTGCTCCTGCCTTGCGTGGCAATACAAAAGACTCTCTATTGCTGGAGTTTTGTGGCCCACTGCCCTTGCCTGGTAGTGGAAGTTTTGGGTGTTAGGGTTGTTGTTTTTTTGCAAGGGGGTAGAGGGATGTGATAATGAGTTCACAATAAAAGAGGGGGTAAGAGGAGGAGGCGGCGGCACAAACCAAATGAATTCTAAGCCTAGCAAATTCTACTTTGCCACCTGGGAAGGCAGCACATGTGTCCAGGTGGTGGCAAGCTTTTTAAAAGCTGATTTAATTAAGTGTTTTGATTTGATTTTGGCAATCTTGAAGGCTGAGCAGGTGGGCTGTAGTATTTTAGAGTAATGAGCATTAAAGGAGAATAGAGACAGTGGTGCTCTAGGCTCAAGAGGCAATAATGAGAGGGATTCTAAAGGTCAGAGAACTTGAACAAGAAGAGGGGGAAAGATGAACTTCGAAATGCGGCACCGTGCCTCAGCCGCTGTGTCCCAAGTTATCTTCCCCCTGGTGTACTGCACCCCTTTAAAGCTCGGGATCTACATATTCAGCCACAACTAAACTACAAGTGATCTAGCTAGACTGGTGACCTGGAGCAGCCACTGGGATCATATAACACCCATCCTGAAAGATCTAAATTGGCTCCCAGGATATTTCTAAGCACAATTCAAAGTGTTGGTGCTGACTTTTAAAGCCCTAAATGGCCTTGGTCCAGTATACCTGAAGGAGTGTCTCCACCCCCATTGTTCTGCCCGGACACTGAGGTCCAGCTCCGAGGGCCTTCTGGTGGTTCCCTCGCTGGGAGAAGTGGAGTTACAGGGAACCAGGCAGAGGGCCTTCTCGGTAGTGGCACCCTCTCTGTGGAATGCCCTCCCATCAGATGCCAAGGAGATGAGTAACAATATAACCTGAAGGCAGCCCTGTATTAGGAAGCTTTTTAATGTTTAATGTTTTGTTATGTTTTTGTATATGATAGAGGCTGCTCAGAGTGGCTGGGGTATCCCAGTTAGATGGGTGGGGTACAAAAAAACAAACCATGATGATGATGATGATTACTACTACTACCATGTATATAAATAACTAAGACCTGCCTTCATAAATGCATGTGGGAGCCCCCATGATGGTTTCCCTATTGCTTCAGGAACATAAACTGGTTGATGTTCTAGATTTGACCCTGACATTGGATCCTGTGGGGGAAAGTATATTCAGTATGATCATACTGCAGATTCTTGTGAGATATGCATGTGTGTGTGTGTGTGTTTACAAGTAAAACTAGTCCTGAGTTTCAGGCTGATTTGATTACCCTTAGCAACGGGTGTCTTGACCAGGGAGGAGACATGTCTCGGTTGTACCTCGAAATGAGATGCATATCCTATTATTCTGATGGCAAAATGAATATGCTTATCTTAAAGCGAAGCAAAAGTCTGCAATAAGACAGATTGGATTGTTTTTGCTAAGTGGAGGAAACCCCAGCAAGCCAGACAAGGTCGTGGACAAGAGAATGTGTTAGTTTCACAACAGGAAGCCAAACACTCCTTGGATGAGGTCACCCTCACGAGGAACTGTAAATATTAATTTGCCCTTATTGTTCTGCTCCTCACATCATCTCTGCAGAGAACAACCATTGGTCCGATGCTTTAAAGTCCCTGCTATTGCTAGATCCTTTGGAAGAGAGAAGATTTCTTATAAAAATGGGAACAGCAGTTGCAAAAGGAGACCAGTTTCAAATCTTCCTGGACGGAGGTCAACCGAGCCCTGCAATATCACATTTGGAGTGACAAAGGGGCCAAAATCTGTCCTCCAATTTTGTGCAGATTTTTATTCTTCCTGCAAAGGAAGCTTCTGTAAGAGCACAAGAGACTCATTGGATCAGGTCAAAGGTCCATCTAGTTGAATGGTCTCTCATAGGAAGTGGTGGACTCTCCTTCCTTGGAGGTTCTTAAGCAGAGGTTGGATGGTCATCTGTCATGGATGCTTTAGCTGAGATTCCTGCATTGCAGCGGGTTGAAGTAGATGACCCTCGGGGTCCCTTCCAACTCTATGATTCTATGATTCTGTCTTCTTTTTTTGACAGTGGCCAACCAGATTCCAATGGCAAAATAACAACAACAACAACAACAACAACAACAACAACAACAACAGCAGCAGCAGCAGCAGCAACTTTTGGGTAAAGTTTTTGAGCTATTTTTTAAGGGAATTCGCCAAAAAAAATCAACACTTCCAACATGGGCTGCCATACACCCAGGTTTCCTGGAGCATTTTTACCAATTTACTTGGACACTATTTTCAGTGGATGAATCCTGGATATGTCCAGGAAATCCTGGACATACGGCAGCTCTAGCAACCAATGAAGATTTGTCTAAGCCTCTTTTTAAGCTATTTAAGTTGGTGGCCATCACTGCTTCTTGTAGGAGCAAAGTGGTTTTTCAGGTCACATTCACACCATACATTTAAAAATCTGATACCACTTTAAATGGTCATGGTTCCCCCCCCCCCCCAACGCCAAGAATTATGGGAGGTGTAGTTTGTTAAGGGTGCTGAGAGTTGTTTGCCACTCAAAGAGCTACAATTTCCAGCGTTGTTTAACAATCCACCCTTCTCCACAGGGAACTCTAGGAAATGCAGCACTGTGAGGGGAACAGGAATCTCCTAACAACCTTTAACAAACTACAGCTCCCAGAATTTTTGGGGAGGGAGAAGCCATGACTGTTCAAAGTTCCCAGTGAATAGTTGCTGGACTACATCTTTCTCATCCCTGACTCTTGGCCGTGCCAACAGGGCTGTTGGGGCTTGGAGTTCAAGAGCATCCACAGGGTACCATATTGGATACCTCTACTATAGGCCAAGGGAAGGGAAGGAATAGCTGGCTTGCATTTAAAAGGATAGTACCCCATTTTGGATAGTCATTTTGGCTGTCCATGGAGGCATAGGTTAATTCGTGTCCAGGGCAGCTGTCTACCAGCTCCATCTGGTACGCTGGCTGAGACCCTACCTGCCTGCCCACTGTTTTGCCAGAGTGGTGCATGCTCTGGTTATCTCCCGCTTGGACTCTACGTGGGGCTCTACGTGGGACTACCTTTGAAGGTGACCCGGAAACTACAACTAATCCAGAATGCGGCAGCTAGACTGGTGACTGGGAGCGGCCGCCGAGACCACATAACACCGGTCCTGAAAGACCTACATTGGCTCCCAGTACGTTTCCGAGCACAGTTCAAAATGTTGGTGCTGACCTTGAAAGCCCTAAACGGCCTCAGCCCAGTATACCTGAAGGAGCATCTCTATCCCCATCGTTCAACCCGGACACTGAGGTCCAGGTCCGAGGGCCTTCTGGCGGTTCCCTCCCTGTGAAAAGTGAGGTTACAGGGAACCAGGCAGAAGGCCTTCTCGGTATTGGCGCCCGCCCTGTAGAACGTCCTCCCACCAGATGTCAAAGAGAAAAACAACTACCAGACTTTTATAAGACATCCAAAGGCAGTCCTGTTTAGGAAAGTTTTTAATGTTTGATGTTTTATCGTGTTTTTAATATCCTGCTGGGAGCCACCCAGAGTGACTGGGGAAACCCAGCCAGATGGGTGGGGTATAAATAAATAAGTTGTTGTTGTTGTTGTTGTTGTTGTTGTTGTTGTTGTTGTTACTTTTCACTCTGCCTGAGCACAGCACAAGCACCCAGATTATTTTGAGTGGATGGGGAGAGTTTTTGTTAGTCCCCAACCAGGTACCACTAACATGTATGTACATACAGTTTTATCCCTTATTAAGGGACCAGAACAATTTAAATCAAGCTCTAACTTAGCTTAAGAAAAAAAGAGAGAGACGCCAGCGCAAGAGTGAATCTAATCGGAGCTCTCCCTTGAGGAGAAAGGCAGTGTTTAAGCTCACCATTCTGCAAATAATTTTTATGAATAATGCCAATAATAAAAATTCTCTGCACTATCTAAGGCTGAGAGCCAACTCCATATGTCAAAGGAAACGTAAGCAATTGTAATTCACAAGAGGCTGTTTTTATAGACTTGTTTAACACAAGGCCTACAGCAGCTCTCATAGGAGCGGAGGCTGGGAAATGGACGACATCCGGCATTGCTTCCTAGAGAGTTTTCCCCACCCCTCCGCTATGGCAACTCTCTTGATTCTTCATGATGCATTGCTGTTTTAGAGCTCACTGTTCCTTCATTTTAACCAGGCTCCAGTCTTGGCGGACAATCTAAACCAAACTGGATCAACAGTTTGGCCAGTCAGTTCCTGGATTGGTCAGCTATGCAGGCATCACTCCCTCACCCCAGCTCGGTCACCTTACACTGGTGTAAACCCTGAAAAATGGGTACTCTCAGGCAGTGCCAGATTTACATATAAGCTAAACAAGCTATAGCTTAGGGCCCCACTCTCTCTGGGGCCCCCAAAATAATTAAGGGGGGGGGAAGCACTGGATGTACATTTCCAAAATATAAGATAAAAAACAAATAAAATAAAATCTACATATAGCAACAGTGTTATGTGTTGTGTAGGCTCCTATGATGTAAGTATGAGTCCGTAAGTGACTGTGGAGGCCAATTGCGTCCTGTTATCACAATGGCCAGCCAGTCATCCATAGGAAGCCTACAAGACACAGTTGCAACCACAACTCCTCTTGTGGCTCCCAGCAACTGAGATTCAGAGGCAAAACTCCTTTCTGTTTCCTATGGCACACGCACACCCTACAAGTGTGCCTCAGCCCAACAGTCTGGTAATTACTGTTATATAGGATTGGAAAATCCATACTGCACTAATGGTGCATAATGTTGTCTGAGGCTCCATACATTGGGTGACAGATATACAATAAGGAGAATCTGGTTCAAACTGCCTCGTGATATCTCTCCTCTCCAAGCAACCAAGGCTCGTTTCCCCTCCAAAGTAATTTGAACTGTCCTTTGTGCTAATTGCCACAGATTAAAGCGAGACGCTTATAAATGCGGGAAGGCAACCGCAATTTAAAAGCCGCACACAAAAGACATTTCTTTTGCTCGATCTCTTTGTTCCATCTCTCGTCAGGTGCTGTGCCTTACCAGCTGCTATGGGAGTCTGGTGGAATCGGTGTGTTTTGAAGTGTTTCATCTCCTTCAGCTCTGGCAAGTTTCCAGACCACAGAGAGGGGGAAATACTTTTTGCAAAAGCACACAGACACACTATGCGAATCAGGGGTGGGAAATCTATTTCAGTTAAAGGGCCACATTCTCTTCTGAGGACCACTTGCCAGGGGTGGGTGTGTCCAGAGGCAAAAGTGGGAGGAGCCACTGATGCAAATTTTGCTTTTGTCCCATAGTCTAGTTTCTACATAGGGCCACCTATGCTCTTTGTCCTCCATCCAGACAAGCAAGAGGCATTATCAAGGAGGGTTTCCAATAGGCCAAAAACACTTGCAGTGCAACACAGGACCAGAGAGGGGCATGGCCTGGAGGAAGGGGCATGGCTAAGGAGGAGACATAGCCTCAGCAGTGTCCTGAGTACCTAGTAGAAACACCAGGGTGATGGGCTGCATTTTGCCTTGGGCCTGAGGTTCGTCACCCCTGCTATAGATATATAACAGTGGTTCTCCAAAATTTTTCTCTGGGCCACACTTTCAGAATAAAAATTTGTTTGCGCCACAATTTTTTTATATGGATAAGAAATGCATTGGAAAACTAGAAGAAAAAGCTCCCAGCAGTGCTTGGAAGAACGCAATTACTTTAGAATATAATGACGGGGTGTATGGAAGTGAGAGCTGGACCATCAAGAAGGCTGATCGCTGAAGAATTGATGCTTTTGAATTATGGTGCTGGAGGAGACTCTTGAGAGTCCCATGGACTGCAAGAAGATCAAACCTATCCATTCTGAAGGAAATCAGCCCTGAGTGCTCACTGGAAGGACAGATCCTGAAGCTGAGGCTCCAATACTTTGGCCACCTCATGAGAAGAGAAGACTCCCTGGAAAAGACCCTGATGTTGGGAAAGATGGAGGGCACAAGGAGAAGGGGACGACAGAGGACGAGATGGCTGGACAGTTTTCTCGAAGCTACCAGCATGAGTTTGACCAAACTGCAGGAGGCAGTGGATGACAGGAGTGCCTGGCGTGCTCTGGTCCATGGGGTCACAAAGAGTCAGACACGACTAAATGACTAAACAACAACAACATGATGACGGGACATTCAGAAAGTCTAAAACGATGCAGCTGCGCAAGAAGAGGGATCATTCCTAAAATATAATTATAAACGACCCTCTTCCATATGTACCTCAAGTATGTATACAGACTCAATGAGAGGTGTAAGCTTGCTTTTGCCGGGGTATCTCATAGGTCTAATTTGAGACGAAGTCTCATCTCCTCATCAACACAAAGGAGCTTTCCACCCCATCCCACCGGTTGCTACTGGTGGCAGGGCCACTGCTGCTCGTGGATCTCTCCTCCCCACTTGGTCCTTCGTCTTTGGCACCCCATCCCATGCTTCCCATGTCTGGGAGCTTTGGCAACATGTGTGTATGTGCATGCCCCTTTGGCCTCAACCTCTGTAAGCCCTCTTTAAGAAACATTTCAAATCACATTGTGTGGAAGGGCAATTACTGTGGTTCTTCTTAGGTGCTGTTATCGGAATTTATGGAAAGGTTGGGGGTGTTGCCCCTCCAGTGGACATCATACACACCCACCCACTACCAAAATCACTCCTGCAAATGTCCCCACTTCCTCACACAGCCCCCCTCCATCTCTATTCACATTACCAAGTGTAACAATTCACTGATAAATGTATCTATGTACTGGCTCAATGGGAAAACTTTAGAAAGTCATATACAGTGGACGCTCGGGTTGCGAATGTGATCCGTGCGGGATGCACATTCGCAACCCACAGCGTTCGCAACCCATAGAAGCACATCTGCACACTCACAGGTTGTGATTTGGTGCTTCTGCACATGCGCAAAACACGATTTAGTGCTTCTGAGCATGCGTGACCGCCAAAACCCAGAAGTTACCCATTCTGGTACTTCCGGGTTTTGGCAGTCTGTAACCCCCCCCCCCCAAAGCAACCTGAAGCATATGTAACCCGAGGTATGACTGTAAAATTGCTCCAGTGTAGATTTACGCCATTCCAACTTGGTTCTGTTCAGGAAAGGAATGGCTACCAGGGGTGGGGGAAGTCTGGGATGTGGCCAGTCAAATCCCTCAAGCCTGAGACCGCGTACAGTGGTACCTCAGGTTAAGAATTTAATTTGTTCTGGAGGTCCATTCTTAACCTGAAACTGTTCTTAACCTGAGGTACCACTTTAGCTAATAGGGCCTCCCATTGCCGCCACACCGCCACCGTGCAATTTCTGTTCTCATCCTGAAGCAAACTTCTTAACCCAAGGTACTATTTCTGGGTTAGCAGAGTCTATAACCTGAAGCGTATGTAACCTGAAGCGTCTGTAACCTGAAGTGTCTGTAACCCGAGGTACCACTGTACTCAGCATCCTCTTTCATGGGAGATAATTCCTGGCATGCTAGCAGATGGGTGCCAGACAGGTAGCCATTCCAGAGACAATAGTAAACCCAATCTCAGTAAATTAGGATCTTGGTCAAGACAAAGAGGTGTGATTAACTTGACTAAGAGAAGAGGAGCATGTACATACTCATCTCTGTTTTACTTAATGGGTGTGAAGTGAAGGTCAAGGGAGGGATGGGGGCAAACCTGATGATCAACAACATAAACTTATAAAACTTATAAACAACAACATAAACTTATAAAAGAAGGAGCCATCCTTTGTTCCGGGCTTCTTCCTGCTTCTTCCATGTGGTGGTTGGAAGCCTTGTTGCAACAATAAAGATCAGGCCTACAGGCTGCTGTTTTGGGCCTATATTCTTGGCTGGTGTTTTCGTTTGGCAACCCAAGTGAGCCCAAGGATTTTCCCACAACAGTGCATACTTATGATCACAATTTAGCAACCCTGTCACTAAAAGAGAGAGGATTTGCACCTTCGGATCGTGCACCCAGTGCTTTTCTACGCTTCTTCGTTTGGACGCGGTCCCCGTTTACACAGCCCTTTTTATTTAGACTCAATCGTGGTTCAGAGCAAGCAAGCTGTCTAAAAGGACAGATTAATGCTTGCAAGTTGTCTAAATGGTGACCATGCTGAGGCTGCTTATATTGGAGCATGCATAGACGTGGGTCTATTGAGAGATGATGAATGGCCAATGGCCAACTTTGCATGGTTTCAAACAGCTAGTGCTGTGCTGTCCTTTTTTAAAACCTTCAGCACAATGAAGGGATAATGTCTGTCTCTTCTTTTTTTGGCACCCCCTCCATGCTCCTCACAATGCCTTATTCTGTCTCCACAGGGCCCTGTGGCAGCTACACCCTCTTGGGATGTGCTCTTTGCAATGCTCATCGGTGAGTAACTGTGTTGTTGTCATTGGCTGTGATACATGATCAATGCCTTTTTCTTTCCCCATCTTTATCTCAACGTAGCCGGCTTCTGCAGATTTGTCACATTTCATTCTTTTTATCATTTGAAACTAGTCACTCACTCTTGACTCTCAGTTTCACTTTCCATTATTTATAAGAATAACAATTTCAGCCCATTCTTGCGGCACAGGCGGGTGTCATTTTGTCTTACAATGAAGGCAAAATGACTTTGGGAGCTTGGCAAGATAAGCGCCGCGAAGATAAGGATGTAAGCAAAACAGTCAAGAGTCCATTAAGCCCAGAATCCTATATATCTGGCTCAGGGGCAGAAGAATTGGAAACATGGGGGGAATTGGTTCATTCTCACTGCCCGAACCAATACGCTAGCCAAACCCAAAAGCTATCCTTTGAAATGGTCAAAGGCCTGGAAACGATGCCTTATGAGGAACGGCTAAGGGAGCTGGGCATGTTTAGCCTGGAGAAGAGGAGGTTAAGGGGTGATAGCCATGTTCAAATATATAAAAGGATGTCACATAAAGGAGGGAGAAAGGTTGTTTTCTGCTGCTCCAGAGAAGCGGACATGGAGCAATGGATCCAAACTACAAGAAAAAAGATTCCACCTAAACATTAGGAAGAACTTCCTGACAGTAAGAGCTGTTTGACAGTGGAATTTGCTGCCAAGGAGTGTGGTGGAGTCTCCTTCTTTGGAGGTCTTTAAGCAGAGGCTTGACAACCATATGTCAGGAGTGCTCTGATGGTGTTTCCTGCTTGGCAGGGGGTTGGACTCGATGGCCCTTGTGGTCTCTTCCAACTCTATGATTCTATGATTCTATGATTCTATGAAATGGTCTCTGAATGTTGCAGCGCAGCTCTCCGATTAAAAGGAAAAGTGTGCGAAATGTGAAAAAGCAGGAGGAAGTGTGCACCAAAACACACCTATTAGTGAAAAGAACACCGGCCTTGAAAGATCTACATTGGCTCCCAGTACATTTCCAAGCACAATTCAAAGTGTTGGTGTTGACCTTTAAAGCCCTAAACGTCCTCAGCCCAGTAGACCTGAATGAGCGTCTCCACCTGCATCGTTCTGCCCGGACACTGAGGTCCAGCTCCGAGGGCCTTCTGGTGGTTCCCTCACTGCAAGAAGTGAGGTTACAGGGAACCAGGCAGAGGGCCTTCTTGGTGGTGGCGCCCTCCCTGTGGAACGCTCTCCCATCAGATGTCAAGGAAATAAACAACTACCAGACTTTTAGAAGGCATCTGAAGGCAGCCCTGTTTAGGGAGGTTTTTAATGTGTGACATTTTAATGTTTTTTTAATCTTTGTTGGAAGCTGCCCAGAGTGGCTGGGGAGACCCAGCCAGATGGGCGGGGTACAAATTAATTATTATTATTAATATTAATAATAATAATAAGAAGAAAAAATAATGTAGTGAAGAATGCATTATACCAGGGGAAATTGCTTACTTAAGTAGCAAATTTGCATGCAAAAAAATGCGAATTTTTGTGAGGTTTTTTTTATTATTATTGCAAACTGATGCAGAAAATGTGGCGGACTGAATTTAAGTGGATGATCTGTTTAATGTAGGTCATAGAGCAGGCAAAACAAATTGCTAAAAAAAATAGTGCCCTCTTCTGTCCCGGCCAACGTGAGTTGGACACCCAACAAAGTTGAAGGTTGGAAGATTTGGAACAGATAAAAGAAAATACTTCCTCACTCAGTGCATAGTCAGACTTCAGACGCCGCAGAGGCTGATCTGCTCATCCCTGGGTCAGGATTGCTGTGTCAGTCTCCAACTAAGCTTAAGGTCATGCGACTGAAACAGCCACATATCGGTCCTCTCTTTACCCTTGTCTCCAGTTACCTCCCCATTCTTGTCCCCTCCCCCCCCCCATTTTGAATTTTAACTTGTAAGCTCCTTGTGACAGGGACCTCTTTTCTTGCAATCTGTAAACACCATGCACATTGATGGTGCAAGGTGATGGTGATTTATAACACAAACTTTCAACCTGAAGTCCCAGGGTGGCTTACAACATTAAAACACAATTATTAAAAACAGTTTACAGCAACTTACAGCAGTAGTAAAAAGGTAAAGGGACCCCTGACCATTAGGTCCAGTCGTGGCCAACTCTGGGGTTGCAGCGCTCATCTCGCTTTACTGGCCGAGGGAGCTGGCGTACAGCTTCCAGGTCATGACTAAGCTGCATCTGGCGAACCAGAGCAGCGCATGGAAACGCTGTTTACCTTCCCGCTGGAGCGGTACCTATTTATCTACTTGCACTTTGACGTGCTTTCGAACTGCTAGGTTGGCAGGAGCAGGGACCGAGCAATGGGATCTCACCCCATCGTGGGGATTCGAACCGCCGACCTTCTGATCAGCAAGTTCTAGGCTCTGTGGTTTAGACCACAGTGCCACCTGCGTCCAACAGTAGTAGTAATGGTTAAAAAAATAATATCTAATAGTAGCTATTTGGCAATTAATTGTAATTTAATAGTAAATAGTAACAGTTAATAATTATTGCAACTATTCGATAATTAATAGTTACAATCAGTAGCTACTATGACAATTTGTTACAGGCAGTATACATTCTTGAGGAAGACGTGTTTAGCCTGAAGGTGGAAACAGATGAAGGTTTAATAACCTGAAGGAAGGCGAAAAAGAAGGAACTCTTTTCTTTCTGAGATGTCTCTTTTGCTGAGCAATGGAACCTGCCACAATTAAGCCATGTTTTGTTCTGCTACGGGTTTGTTTACATTTGAGAAAATGCAATCACACAATTAAAATTTAATAATATAGTAAATAAGATCTGAATAATATACCCAGAAACAAATAAAATGGATGTTGGTGATTGCATTGCGAAGGATGGGAGGGAAGAGGTGCATTCTGAGACTGCCGAGAATTGAGTCTTTGGTCTGTTTATTTGGGGACAAGCAAATTGCATTAAATTAATCAGGGTGTGGGGAGACAGAGGTTTATTTCTGGGGGGGGGGAGGGGAAATGGGTTTGCAATTACAGCCCAACTCTATCAATCTACTTCTAACTGACGGTAGGTTTACTTGCTTATCCAGATACAACAACAACAACAACAGCAACAACTATTTATCCGTACTCCGCCCATCTTGCTGAGTTTCCCCAGCCACTCTGGGCAGCTTCCAACTCCATCCGCAACTGGAGTTACAACAACAACAACAACAACAACAACAATAATAATAATAATAATAATAATAATAATATTTCTGCTTTCTGCTAGCTCTGACCCTTTGAAGAAATTGTATGTCTCTTAAAATCTCAGAGCTTAGAAATTTAGTGGAATATAAATAACTAAAAGAACACAATTAAATACCTGAAATAAATTAAACCATTGAGAAGTGATGAAATGGGAACATCTGTACCTAACCCCCTATTCAGAAGCTGGACATGTAACATTTCCTCCTTGAAAATGTTGACTTCCCAACTTTCAATTCCTTCCTTTTTTAAGAGCAGCTCAGTAGACAGGTGTGCCTTGAGTGAAGCATTACTATGTCGGAAAATGATTACCTGTAAAATTTCTGCCCAACGTCCTTGCAAAGAAACAACAACAACCTCCTAGTTAAGAACCCTAATTCCTCCATGGGAATCAGTCAAAAAATCCTACCAGGAAAGGGGGGGGGAAAACATCCAGAATTGTCAGTGCCAAATTTCAGAATTACAGCAGGGCTTTGCAGATGGCGATATGGACTTGTGTGTGCTTGTGTGTGTGTGATTTTTAAGTTGCACTGAAGGGGCCTGTTATGTTGAGCCCAAAGAAGGATGAATTGATTAGCAAGCAGATATGATCAAAGGTAAGCAGCAAGCATTCCACACCCTCTACATTGGTCTAATTCTTTTTTAATTAATCTGACCCTTTCAGCAAAGGGTTGGGTTTCCTGCCCCCTGTTCCACTCACTACATTATTGCTGCCTAGGGTCTTTGTACAGGAATGTTTCAGACCCTCCAAATGTCCCTATTTACAGAAATCTGGATTTACAGAAGTCGTCCCAGTTTCTGATTTGATCCCGAAATATCCTGCTTTTCCTTAGGACACCCCTATTTTCATCGGAGAAATGTTGGAGGGTATGGATTTACATGACCCCTGAGCCAAGGAGATAATTAGCTATACAGCCTTTAGGAGACATCTGAAGGCAGCCCTATATAGGGAAGTTTTTTAATGTTCAAAGTTTTATTATGTTTTTATATATGCTGGTGGTCAACAAAAGAGGTTCAAAGACTGTCTCAAGGCAAATCTATAAAAATGTAGTATAAACACCAACAATTGGGAAACACTGGCCTGTGAGCGCTCCAGTTGGAGAACAGCCTTTAGCAAAGGTGTCATGGGCTTTGAAGTCACTCGAACTCAGGACGAAAGGGAGAAATGCGCTAAGAGGAAGGCATGCTTAGCAAATCCACACTGTAATCAACTCCCGCCCAGAAAGCGATGTCCCCGCTGTGGAAGGATGTGTGGATCCAGAATTAGCCTCCACAACCACTTATGGACTCATTGTTAAAACCATGTTTATGGAAGACAATCTTATTCGGCTACAAGTGATCCAGAAAGAAAGAAAGAAAGAAAGAAAGAAAGAAAGAAAGAAAGAAAGAAAGAAGAAGAAGAAGAAGAAGAAGAAGAAGAAGAAGAAGAAGAAATATTGGAAGCCACCCAGAGTGGCTGGGGCAACCCGATCAGATGGGTGGGGTATAAATATTATTCTTATTCTTATGGGGCAACCCGATCAGATGGGTGGGGTATAAATATTATTCTTATTCTTATTCCTATTCCTATTCCTATTCCTATTCCTATTCCTATTCCTATTCCTATTCCTATTCCTATTCCTATTCAATGTGTGGTGTAGTGGTTAGAGCGGTGGACTCGTAATCTGGTGAGCTGGGTTCGCTTTCCCACTCCTCCACACGTAGCTGCTGGGTGACCTTGGGCTAGTCACACTTCTTTGAAGTCTCTCAGCCTCACTCACCTCACAGAGTGTTTGTTGTGGGGAAAGAAGGGAAAGGAGAATGTTAGCCACTTTGAGACTCCTTTGGGTAGTGATAAAGCAGGATATCAAATCCAAACTCCTCCTATTCCTATTCTTATTAAATAGGACTTTCCTATTTTCATTGGTGAAATGTTGGAGGGTATGGGAATTCTGAATACCATTTTAAGATGCACAAACACACACACACACACACACACACACACACACATCTTCCAGACACTGATTCTCACCTTGCTCTAGAGAGGGAAAAGGAAGGCTGGATTGAACAGTGCCAGTATTGGAGGCTTTGTATCCTCAGGCTGCTGGGCTTTGCAGAACAGCCTAATAAACTGGCCACCAGAAACGTTTCACCCACTCATCTTATTAACCAGATTCCAGATGGCCCGGGCGAAGTTGCAGGGGGCGAGAGGCTGGAGTCTCAAGCAATTTATTGCCCACAATATAGGCAAATGGTAGGGCAAGGAGCAAGGGGAAGGCTAATTTGTTAAATCATAAAAGTGATTAACAGTGGATGTAAACCCTGTGAATAAGGAAACATGGCGCTGCTGGCTGCAAACAGCACAGCAAAGCTTGCAAAGGGCTGAGGGTCAAAGAAGTGAGACTGGTACGGAAAATTGGAGATGGATTCTACCACGTTACTGTGATCTGATGGAGCTGGGATGATGCCATAGGTGGAAGAATTGACTCTGCAACAGCCAATCGACTAGGAACAGCTGAGAAGCTTTGTGAGGTCTTGTGGTCTTGTGAATGATTTCCACCCTGCTTCTAAATTTCTATTTCAAAACTATAGACTGAGGGTGCTACAGAATAAACCTATTTAATTGAACATTCTTCTGGATTTGTTCACGGGGTGATTAGATTGCAGTAGCGATTGATTGAGCAGCCATCCTTAATTGTTTATGGGGTGTTTGTAGACAATGTTGCATCACAGCCCATGTCGCCCACACTTCCCAGTGAGTTTCCACGCTGCTCTGCTTACTGCAAAAAGACTGGTCTTTTTACGAAATGGATTTGTTATGCGTTCAACTGTAATTGGCCAGCCTTGAATTTGCTGGTATGTGACTGATTCACAGTCAAAAATAGAGACAGTCTGAAAGGGGCATGACTTAGGAGGAAGAAGCAAAACACAGAAAGAAAGAAAGAAAGAAAGAAAGAAAGAAAGAAAGAAAGAAAGAAAGAAGCAATAAAAGGAGAACAAAATAAACAAATGCAATAAGGCAGGAAAACTGTAGAGTTGGGTATTGCCCTGAAATTTATCATTCCAGAGCATTATGAATAGACTCTGTCTATAAATTTATTTGGCTGTTAATATTCCTACGTTCTTTTATAGTAGCATAGAAAACTTAGCTTATATTCTGTATTTTATTAAACCCGTCTGATAACAAAGGAGCTGTATTCCTTTTCCAGTTGGCCACAATACATAGAACAGCAGCAACCAGAAGATTAATGACCATTCCAGTAGGGATTAAATCTCTCAGGTATCTCAATAGTAAAACCTTTGGATCTTAAGATAGTAAATAACTAGTCAGAGCTCTGATTAAATGTGGGATTTTAACACAAAAGAATTATGGAGAGGTTCCAAAATATGTGCAGTTTCTTTTCTTTTGGCCTTGTATTGTCCCTCCAACAATTGCTTTGTACAATCCAGTGAATTTTACTTAATCCGTATATTGTTAAATACCACTGTTGCTGAGATTGCACCATATTTTTCAGGAGGAGAAAGCAGCCTGAAAGAGATCTGAAGCCACTACAGCTTCAGTTGGTTGTGGGAGAGAAAAGGATTACAGGTTTACCTAGCTTTGGATGGGGGAGAAATTTGGTTTGCTTCAAATTTTAACATAAGCCTACCTTACTTCTAGGGACACGGGTGGCGCTGTGGGTTAAACCACAAAGCCTAGGACTTGCCGATCAGAAGGTTAGCGGTTCAAATCCCCACAATGGGGTGAGCTCCCATTGCTTGGTCCCTGCTCCTGCCAACCTAGCAGTTCGAAAGCAAGTCAAAGTGCAAGTAGATAAATAGGTACCACTCTGGCGAGAAGGTAAACGGCGTTTCCGTGCGCTGCTCTGGTTCGCCAGAAGGGGCTTAGTCATGCTGGCCACATGACCTGGAAGTTGTACGCCCGCTCCCTTTGCCAATAAAGCGAGATGAGCACCGCAACCCCAGAGTCGGCCACGACTGGACCTAATGGTCAGGGGTCCCTTTACCTTTACCTTTACCTTACTTCTAATTTCCCCCCAGAATAACGTGAACCAAAACTCAGCTATCCTTTAAAATTTGCACTTCCCTGAATTTTGGGGTGCAGTTCTCCAACAAATAATGCTTGCAAAAATGTGTACCTTGCAAGAAATTTGTACTAAAATACGAATGAATTTTCAAATTTCCACAATTGGAAGCAGTTAGGGACGCAGGTGGCGCTGTGGTTAAAGCCTCAGCGCCTAGGACTTGCCGATCAAAAGGTCGGCGGTTCGAATCCCTGCGGCGGGGTGCGCTCCCGCTGCTCGGTCCCAGCGCCTGCCAACCTAGCAGTTCGAAAGCACCTCCGGGTGCAAGTAGATAAATAGGGACCGCTTACCAGCGGGAAGGTAAACGGCGTTTCCGTGTGCGGCTCTGGCTCTGGCTCTGGCTCTGGCCAGAGCAGCGATGTCACGCTGGCCACGTGACCCGGAAGTGTCTCCGGACAGCGCTGGCCCCTGGCCTCTTAAGTGAGATGGGCGCACAACCCCAGAGTCTGTCAAGACTGGCCCGTACGGGCAGGGGTACCTTTACCTTTACCTTTACCTTTATGCTTCTGAATATGGGTCACGCTTGTGAATTCCCCATTGCGGCATCTTTTGGGGATGCTGTGAAGTCAGGATACTGGACTAGGTGAGCCACTGGCCTAATCCATGTTAAGTATAGTAATTTAATACACTGAAATGGTAAATGCTTGTATGCAGTATAGTGGTACCTCGGGTTCCATACGCTTCAGGTTACATATGCTTCAGGTTACAGACTCCGCTAACCCGGAAATAGTACCTCGGGTTGAGAACTTTGCTTCAGGATGAGAACAGAAATCATGCTCCGGTGATGCGGCGGCTGCGGGAGGCCCCATTAGCTAAAGTGGTGCTTCAGGCTAAGAACAATTTCAGGTTAAGTACGGACCTCCGGAACAAATTAAGTACTTAACCTGAAGTACCATTGTACTGTGTGTTTAAATCTGACTGGTGGGTAACTGAATTCTAGAGAGTTTGCTAGTAGTTCTCATGGGATTGGCCATGGGTAGGCAAATTAAGGCCCAGGGGCCGGATGCGGCCCAATTGCCTTCTAAATCCGGCCTGCGGACGGTCTGGGAATCAGCGTGTTTTTACATGAGTAGAATGTGTCCTTTTCTTTAAAATGCATCTCTGGGTTATTTGTGGGGCCTGCCTGGTGTTTTTACATGAGTAGAATGTGTGCTTTTATTTAAAATGCATCTCTGGGTTATTTGTGGGGCCTGCCTGGTGTTTTTACATGAGTAGAATGTGTGCTTTTATTTAAAATGCATCTCTGGGTTATTTGTGGGGCATAGGAATTCGTTCATTATTTTTCCCCCAAAATATAGACCGGCCCCCCACAAGTTCTCAGGAACAGTGGACCGGCCCCCTGCTGAAAAAGTTTGCTGACCCCTGGGATTGGCTAACGAATTTTTGCTGGTAGTGCAGCTTTCGGGTACTACAGCTCTCGGGTAATGTGAAGATTGTCAGCAATCCAGGGAGGTTTTTCTCCCCTCTAGTGTTGCTACCAGAAATCCTCTATCTGGAGCTAGCGGGGCTTGAACCGGAGTCCTTCTGCATGCGATACACACCCTCTGCCGTTCAGCTACAGCCCCGCCGTCACTGTGAAATAAAGGGGCTCCCTGATCCTTGCTGCTTCTACATCTGTCTGGAATTCCTCTGCTGCTCTCGTCGGACGCCGCTAATGTTTACGACCAGTTCTGTATAGCCGCGGGGGCCTCAACGTCCTGCTGAGCCAGGTGTGTTTCACAATGGTAAGCTAATGGACTCGAGTTGTATGGGGATGAACTGATATTCCCCTTCACTATTGATATGCAACACATTCCTGACCTAGAAAATTAGACCTGAATTTCAATGAAAAACGCCGCCCGGCTCCCAGCAAAGAAAGCAGAATAAATCAGCTGAACTGCTGGTAGCTGTTTACTGAAAATGTCAGGGCGTTTTTGCAAGTTGCACTCAAAGTGCCTTTTTAGTCTCTCTCTCTCTCTCTCTCCCTCTCTCTCTCTCTCTCTCACTTGCGAGCGATTGCTATGTAGTTTAGCAGGCGGCAGAATCGAGTGTTTGTGCGGGATGGTGGGTTCACGTTCAGATTCCAGCGTTGGTGTCGGGTGCCAGGAGGACATGCAGAATGGGACTGGAGCTGTGATGGAAAAGGTATGTCGGATCCTGTGGGAAGCAGTTTGGGGAGGCTGGAGTGTTGACCAGTAAGCAAGGAGGAAGTCAAAGCCCATCACACCAGACTCTAGGGAGGACGTGGCAGAGGTGTGTCAGGATCTGGTGAAATGGGTAAAATGTATTTCATGACACAGTCGCTAGGCTGCCCCCAAGACTGGAAGGGCGTGACATGCACATGTGACATCACAAATGCAACGTGTGATGTCACACATGTCTCCCAGTACCATGCAGGCCTGTGGAACCTTCCACTAGCTGTGGGAAGGCATGTTGGAGCCCGGCGGGCTGTGGAATATTGAATATTGAAATACTTTATTGTCACTTGTACAACTTGTATACAGTGAGATTACATGAGCAACCCCCACTCAGCTCTCTTAGTCTTAATTCCCCTCGTTTACTGACCCACACCCACCAAACCCGAAAGTCACTTGCCCTGTTGTTACCTTTTCATTCAGCAGCCTAACAGCCCACAAATAGAAGCTGTTCTTTACCCTGTTGGTGCGACTAATCATGCTTCTATATCTTCTGCCCGAGGGCAGGAGATCAAGAAAGTGCCGGCTAGGGTGTGAATCATCCCTGGGAATTTTCCTCTCTCTCCTGAGGCAACGTTCTTCCTCTATTTCATCCAGCGGATTCACGGGACAGCCCATAATATATTGTGCTGTATTCACCACCCTCTGTAGGCACTTCCTATCAGATGATGCCAAACCAGCGTACCACATCGTGATGCAGTATGAAAGGACACTTTCTATTGTTGACCAGTAGAAGGAGATCATCAGATGTTGAATGACATTGTTCTTCCACAATACTCTGAGGAGATGGAGTCTCCAGCCCAGCCCCCTCCTTGAAAATTTGGGGGGTCCTCAGTCCAATGCCCCTCTTAAGATGGCACCACTTTGAGACTGCCAACTGGGACCAGTTACTGGGAGCATGGCTGCCACCCTCTTTCTGGGCGTGATCCAAAGCACCAGTTATGAACTGTAAAGCACTATACTGTATAGCATGAACCCAGCCAACCTATAAGAACCTGCCTGGACACCAAGATTCCATGATGCCCATTGGGTGACCCTGAGCCACTCACAGCCTAAGCTACCTCACAGGGTTGATGGTGGAGATTAAAAGAGGAGGGAGAGAACCATGTATGCCACCTCGAGCTCCTTTGTGAAAATGAAATAAGTAAACGGATAAAGAAAGAAAAAGTTTATAAAAATACAAACACCATTAATATGGATATCCCTTATTTTCCAGAAGGATGGACTGCATTTCCAGCAGACCTTAGTCTGTGACGTTCTGCATGTATTCCCATCTTTTGCCTTTTTACCCTGATTTGTTTCAACTGGTTTTGATTCTGAATTTTGAATTGCGGAAGGCTGACCTGTGACCTGCTGGTGTGCATCAGGGGATCATAGAATCTTAACACTGTAGAGTTGGAAGAGACCATGAGTTTCACCATTCTAGTCCGATCCTCTGCAATGCAGGAATCTTTCTCCCAACATGGGGCTTGAACCCACAACCTTGAGATTAAGAATCCCATGCTGAGCTATCCCCTTTTATGAATAATGATGAATAACAATTTGTGTTCAATACAGTCATATCTGGGGTTACAGCCGCTTCAGGTTGCGGGTTTTTTTGGGTTATGCACCCGCCCAAATGCGGAAGTACTGGAACAGGTTACTTCCGGGTTTTGGTGGTCGCGCATGCACAGAAGTGCTAAATCACGCTTTGTGCATGCGCAGCAGCACCGAATCGCAACCCGCGCACGCGCAGATTCACCACTGCAGGTTGGAAACGCTGTGGGTTGCAAACATGCATCCCGCACGGATCACGTTCGCAACCTGAGCATTCACTGTATTGTGCAACTCATCTTGGGACACCTAGGAGCCAACTCCTAGGGGCTGAGGTCCCTTTGGCCCCCTGAATAAAATATTTTCAGGCCTAGGCCCCCCACAAAGTTGGTGGGCATTGCCTCTTATTATACTACTTTTGATGAGCCGAGTATTTGCCGTCTCTGACCCTCTCAGGCATCAAACCAACCTTCCATCTGTACAGCAGTACCAGGAGATTATTCTGTTACTGTGCCATCATCATAGCAGCTTTTTAAAAATGTTTTCAGGAACAGACGAGATGAATTCAAGAGGAAGGGAAAAGACAGATGTACTGCTCTCAAGTTGGCCTGCTTATTCCACTCTGCCCTCTCCAGCCAAGGGCATCTCCTTGAAATATTACTCAGAGCTCTTACGTAACAGCGTTAAGTTTATAGGGCATCACCTCCCCAGTGCAGATTCTGCCATTGCTCCTGGTTGTGCTTCTGCCCACCAACTGGCGCCCAACCCTGGGCGAAGGGAAAAAAAGCTAATGGGGGGAGGAGGGAATTACGAGGAATTCTTGCACAGACAAACACCCATCTGGAGAGTTTAATTGCCATAACCATATCAACATCTGCTATAGAGTTTTGTTTTGTTTCGTTTGGGGGGAAAAGAAAGAGAGAAAAGAAATGGAAGCCTATCAGAACCTAACAATGTATCGCTTGCAATCTGGACAGATTCACCTTGTGGCCTAACATCGCAAATGGACCACACGTCTTCCTTGGCCTGGAAAACTCCTGTCAAGTATCTCTAGACAGCGTTCACCATTAGACAGCATTCCTCCAGTCCCTGCATCTCTGTTCCAAGAGCATTTTAAGGGCAAATGAGAAGCCAAATAGCGGGCAAATCTGACACAGCTTACACCCTTTAGGAAGGAAGGAAGAATTGACCAGCTGCCCAGTTTAGACTCAGAACAGATAAAAGGAAGTAGTTCTTTATAGGGCGTTGTTGTTGTTGTTGTTGTGGTTGTTGTTGTTGTTAGCCACTGATCTGACTAGGTTGCCCCAGTCACTCTGGGTGGTTCCCAACAAAATATTACAACACATCTAGTTTTTATTGGTTACGGTGATGAGTAGTATTGGCTTAGGCATTGGTCCTACCAACTATCCAGCTTCAGCCTGTTTGCTTGAAGACTGGGAAGGGTTAACCACCAGTAGGGGGAGTCCTGCTGATGCACATCAACTAGGAACTCCCCCGGGGTCACCACTCGGGGGCGTGCCTTAGGCCCTCCTCTCCATAGGCTTCGGACAGGGCCACGCCCCCCGGAATCCTTTACTACCCTTCGCAATCCGGGGGAGGTGATGGCGCTTCCTCCCCCCTTTATCTACATAACAATACCCCTACCAATGCCTATCTGCCAATCCCAGGAAGTTGTGATGATTTGCTACGAGGTAGGCGAAAAAACCAAGTGGCTGGTGCCAATTTGCCAAGTGGAAAAGTTCCTAGCAGGCCCCTTAACGGCGACCAACCAAGGTCCATAGCAAGGTCTTAATAAAAACCTAAAGGGCGGGAGGGTGGGAAGCCAGAGGAGCTGCAGCGGCAAAAGAGGGAGATCCTTAGCTGCGCCAATGTTAAATAGCGCAAACCACGCCTCCACCCAGGCCAGCCGATTGACTGGCTAGGGAGATGACATAGCCGAGGATTCCCTCAATGGTGCAGAGGCTGGGAGCCAGCCCCCGCACATGTGGGGAGGGCGTGAAGCCCGCAACCCCACCTCCTCTCGAGCTCGGAAGTGGCTTTGTTAAAATTTGTTTACTGCCCTATACCCGCAGGTCCCAGGGCAATTCACAACATGAAATCGCAATATAAAAACACAAAACGCATAACGAAAACAACCCAATAACCCACCCTCTTTCAGCACATTTTAAAAGGGCATCAGATGCCAACTAAAGGCCTGGTTAAAGAGGAATGTTTTTGCCTGGTGCCTAAAGGTGTATAATGAAGGCGCCAGGCAAGCCTCCCTGGGGAGAGTGTTCCACAAATGGGGAGCCACTGCAGAAAAGGCCCCGTTCTCATGTTGCCACCCTCCGGACCTCTCAAGGAGGAGGCACACGAAGAAGGCCCTCAGAAGATGATCTCAGGGTCAGGGGTGGTTCATATGGCTATGCTGTGCTTCCATGGTTGGATGCAGTAATGCTTCTGAGTGCCACTTGGTGGAGGCTGCAGGAGGTGAGAATTGCTTTTGTGCTCATGTTATGCTGGTTGGTTTCCCATAGGCATCTGGTTGGCTACTGCAAAAATAGGATGCTGGGCTAGATGGACCATTGGCCAGATCCAGACAGGCCATTGCTATGTTCTCAGGAGCATATTATGCAGGGATGTAGGAACCAGAGGCATCACAAGGCGGGGTGGGGTGGGGCGGTGTGCCTTGGGTGCCATATCTGGAGGGGAGACAAGAAGGTACCCCGTGGGGTGCTTGCCCAGGCGCAGTGGCACCAACAGCCATCGTGCTGCCGCATGTGGAGGATCCTCCAGTCGTGGCTGCAACTGTGAGCAGAGGATCCCACCGCTGTCCATACGGCGTTTGAGCGGCAGTGGCGGCGGCAAACTGCTACATACAATGCATACGATACGATATGATACAATACGATAATCTTTATTGTCATTGTCCCGTACAGAACAATTAAATTGAAAAATCTACATAAGACATTCAAAAACTAGCAAGCCGGCTATCCCAGCTATCCCAACCTGGTTAGCCCCCTAAAAACTCCGATACCCCATTTTTAAATACAATATACTTCCATAGAGACTCCTTATACTGTGTTTAAAACCAAAACCGCATTTGGATAGAAACTGTTTCTCAGGCAGCTAGTCTTATTCCTTATAACCCTGTACCTTCTTCCAGAAGGCAGAAGCTGAAAGAGATCATTTCCGGGGTGCGCACTATCCTGCACTATCTCTGCAGCTTTATTAAGGCACCTGGAAGCACAGATTTGATCCAAGGTGGGAAGAGTGCACCCAATTATTCTCTCCGCAGTCGGTGTATGCAGTGTCACACACATGCACTGTACGCAGTGACGTCGCATATGCTCTGTACATAGAGGTTTGCCGCCGGCGCTGCTCGAGCGCAGTACAGACGGCGGTGGGATCCCTCCATTGCCGCTACAGCCGCAAGTGGAGGATCCCTCTGCAGCCGCGAGCAGAGTATCCCGCCACCATCCGTACGATGGTTGGGCGGCGCCCGTGGTAAACCGCTACGTACAATGCATGTGTGGTGTTGCACGCATGTGCTGTATGTAGTCACGCCACACATGAAGAAGAAGAAGAATAGGAGTTTGGATTTGATATCCCGCTTTATCACTACCCGAAGGAGTCTCAAAGCGGCTAACATTCTCCTTTCCCTTCCTCCCCCACAACAAACACTCTATGAGGTGTGTGAGGCTGAGAGACTTCAGAGAATTGTGACTAGCCCAAGGTCACCCAGCAGCTGCATGTGGAGGAGCGGGGAAGCGAACCCAGTTCCCCAGATTACGAGTCTATCACTCTTAACCACTACACCACACTGGCTCTCACTCACATGCACCCTACGTAGCGACGCCACACATGCGGTGTACAAAGCGTGCACAGCCGGTGGTTTGCCCTGCCCCAGGTGTTGGTTAGCCTTCGTTCGCCCCTGATAGGAACATAGGAATCTGCCTTCGACTGAGTCAAATCGATGAGCCCTTTATCTCAATAGTGCATACACTCCCTTGACAGCCTGTAACTTGGACCTCCGTTCCTCAAAGAGAGGAGCTGCCTGTGTGGGATTTGGTGGTGGCAGTAGGATGCGCCGACGAGCAACGAGAACCCATTAAACATGTGGCAACAAATTGATGACAACATCCAGCAAATGGAAATATGAACCCCGTGGCATACGGATAAAAGAAGCAGCATCTGCAGAATGTGTGCGGGAAATTGCAAATACAATCGCAGCAATTATGATTATAGCATTGTGGATGCTCTTGCATTTAATTACCATTTGTCATTCTTCTCCCGCGATGGGGATGGACAGAAATGGACCGCAAACTATGTTTCAAAAGACAAGCAATCTGCACTGTGAATAGGAGCCTCCTTTATGAGAGCACAATGGGCCCCCATTTCCCAAACATGGCAACATCTCGAAAGCCATTTTGACGACAAAATGAATGTGATGTGGGGTGGAGAAAGAAATTAGCCAGTTTATTATTTCATCTAAGAACATGAAGAGCTTATTAAGAGCTATTATGAAGGTTGTTGTTTTTTTTTTTTAAAAAAAAATCTTTTCTAAAATTACATTTAAATGGAAATGCTTTTCTTAGAGTTGACTTTAGGGAGAAAGAAAGAAGGTTGATCTTCCATTTTTGCCCATATCTTTCCAGCTGCCATTGGACTGTATCTCTCATCATTCCATTGGCCATTTGCCATGATGGCTGGTGCTGATCTGGAGTGCTAGGGGTTCCCCATGTCCATTTGAGGCAAAAAAACAACAACCACGGGTCGGGCCATGCACCTGTTTCCTGCAATATTCCTTGCAATGCAAGCTCAAACACTCCCCCCTTGAAGAAAAGTCCTGCAGATGCAAACTTCAAATGCCAAGGAGGAAGTTTTGGGTTAGATGTCTCCTTTAGATGTTATTTTCAAGAGGACAAGAAGAGCCTGCTGGATCCGACCAAGTGCCTGTCCAGTTCATCATCCTGCTCTCACAGTGGCCAACCAGATTATGATGATGGATATTTATTAAATTTATATACCACCCTTCCCAGGTGCAGAGCCAGGGAGTCATTTTGGACTCACAGCTATCCATGGAGGCACAGGTCAAGTCTGTGTCCAGGGCAGCTGTTTACCAGCTCCATCTGGTACGCAGGCTGAGACCCTACCTGCCCGCAGACTGTCTCACCAGAGTAGTGCATGCTCTAGTTATCTTCTGCTTAGACTACTGCCATGCGCTGTTCGTGGGGCTACCATTGAAGGTGACCTGGAAACTACAATTAATCCAGAATGTGGCAGCTAGACTGGTGATTGGGAGCAGCTGCCGAGACCACATAACACTGGTCTTGAAAGACCTACATTGGCTCCCAGTACATTTTCGAGCACAATTAAAAGTGTTGGTGCTGACCTTTAAAGCCCTAAATGGCCTCGGTCCAGTATACCTGAAGGAGTGTCTCCACCCCCATCGTTCTGCCCGGACACTGAGGTCCAGCGCCGAGGGCCTTCTGGTGATACCCTCACTGTGAGAAGCAAAGCTACAGGGAACCAGGCAGAAGGCCTTCTCGGTAGTGGCGCCCACCCTGTGGAACACCCTCCCACCAGATGTCAAAGAGAACAACAACTACCTGACATTTAGAAGACATCTGAAGGCAGTCCTGTTCCAGGAAGTTTTTAATGTGTGACATTTTAATGTATTTTTATTCTTTGTTGGAAGCCGCCCAAAGTGGCTGGGGAAACCCAGCCAGATGGGCGGGGTACAAATAATAAATTATTATTATATTATTATCTGAGCCCAAAAGCACTCTCCCCTTCTGTGGTTTTCAGCAGCTGGTATTCAGAAGCGCAACTCCCTGAGGTCCAGCGCCGAGGGCCTTCTGGTGATACCCTCACTGTGAGAAGCAAAGCTACAGGGAACCAGGCAGAAGGCCTTCTCGGTAGTGGCGCCCACCCTGTGGAACACCCTCCCACCAGATGTCAAAGAGAACAACAACTACCTGACATTTAGAAGACATCTGAAGGCAGTCCTGTTCCAGGAAGTTTTTAATGTGTGACATTTTAATGTATTTTTATTCTTTGTTGGAAGCCGCCCAAAGTGGCTGGGGAAACCCAGCCAGATGGGCGGGGTACAAATAATAAATTATTATTATATTATTATCTGAGCCCAAAAGCACTCTCCCCTTCTGTGGTTTTCAGCAGCTGGTATTCAGAAGCGCAACTCCCTCCAAATGTGGACGCAGAACATAGCACATCATGGCTAGTTGCCATCGATAGCCCTTTTCTCCAAGTGGGTTTGTCCAATCCTCTTTTAAGGCCAAGTTGGTGGCCATCTGTGTGTTCCATAGTTTAACTCTATGCCATATGAGGAATTACTTTCTGTCATCAAAAAACCGAAGATCATGGCCACTGGTCCCATCACCTCCTGGCAAATAGAAGCGGAAGAAAAGGAGGCAGTGAGAGATTTTACTTTCTTGGGCTCCATGATCACTGCAGATGGTGACAGCAGCCACGAAATTAAAAGACGCCTGCTTCTTGGGGGAAAAGCAATGACAACCCTAGACAGCATCTTAAAAAGCAGAGACATCAGCTTGCCAACAAAGGTCCATATAGTTAAAGCTATGGTTTTCCCAGTAGTGATGTATGGAAGTGAGAGCTGGACCATCAAGAAGGCTGATCACCGAAGAATTGATGCTTTTGAATTATGGTGCTGGAGGAGACTCTTGAGAGTCCCATGGACTGCAAGAAGATCAAACGTATCCATTCTTAAGGAAATCAGCCCTGAGTGCTCACTGGAAGGACAGATCCTGAAGCTGAGGCTCCAATACTTTGGCCACCTCATGAGAAGAGAAGACTCCCTGGAAAAGACCCTGATGTTGGGAAAGATGGAGGGCACAAGGAGAAGGGGACGACAGAGGACGAGATGGTTGGACAGTGTTCGCGAAGCTACCAGCATGAGTTTGACCAAGCTGCGGGAGGCAGTGGAAGACAGGAGTGCCTGGCGTGCTCTGGTCCATGGGGTCAGGAAGAGTTGGACACGACTAAACGACTAAACAACAACAAATCTGTCCTGAATCTTCCAGCACTCGGGTTTGTTGGACGTCCACAAGTTCTAGTGTTGGAACACGGGCGAAATCTCAGAGCGGCTTGGCTGGTCAATGCTCCTACCTTGCCTGGAAGACTCTCCACAGGAGCGCTATTTGCTTATGCACAACATGGTGCTGTTTCCTTACTCCAGGCATTCATGCTTTCTGTAGCCCTCGCTTGTTCACCTCTGCTGTGATATGAAGCAAAACTAAGAGAGCTATTGTGTTTTTAGTTAAAAGACGGGCGCTTCCTCAATTCCTCTGCCTTACTACACAGCTTTAATAATACATTTTTTAAAAAAGAAGAAGAAACCATTTTTTCCAAGCTTAATCTTTTCAGGGTGCATTTTCCTGGCTCCTGTTGACAAAAGCTTTTTGTTTTAAAATTATCTTTAATTGAAAGACCTGCTCCAGAGCCCTCTCACTGCAGCAAAGCAAAGCGAGGTCCCGCGACAAATCTTATCGCTTTGCCCCAAAGAACGAGGGAAAGCTCGTTCCCAAGAGATGCTCTGCTCTTCCAGTCCCTTTTGCATTTCTGTATTTTAAAATGGAGGAGGAGGAGGAGGAATCCAAAGTTGTTTTAGCTGCATCTCCCAGTACTCAATAACAAACCCAGGCGCCCTGTCCCTGCTTGCTACACCCAGCCGCAGATGGGAGGAGGATGATGAAAACTCAGCCTGGGAGGACTCTTTGAATCTGTATAATCAGATTATGCTAATTTCCTGAAATCCCCATTTCCAAAAGCTAACATTTATCATTAGCGTGTGTGCTTGCTAATTGTTTTACGGCCTGTCATGAGGGTAGAACGCACATAGGAAACCTTCTCTCTCTCTCTCTCTCTCTCTCTCTCTCTCTGACACACAAAATTCAGAATATATCAAGACTGCTTTTGTTGTGCTTGTTTTGTTTAAAGAGACAGTTGTCAGATGCGCCAGGAGACGATACTTCACGGGAGAAAGGTTTGCTTAGAAAGATGTTGAAATCACTCCGTCATCATTTCCAGCGATGGAGAAATCTGTCGAATTTGGTTTTTCTTGGTTTCTCGCTTTCCCAGATCGATAGGCAATACTGTGTGAGGATTACTAGGAGTGCATAGGCCTATTCTAGGCTGGTTCACCAGCTGTAGCCATTCCTGGACACTCTACGTGGGGCTGCCCTTGGAGACGGTCCACAGACTGCCACTAGAGCAGAATGCAGCTGCTAGGTTGGTAAATGGAGCAGCTTGATGGGACCGCTGGCCCTTGGAACTGGCTGCCAATGAGAAACCTGGCTAAATTCAAGGTGTTACTACTAGAATATAAAGCCTTTTAGGGTGCAGTAACAACTACCTTGCACCCTACAATTGGAAGGTGAGGACTTATTGCACTGGGGCCTGCCTGTTTGGCCTTGACCCATGAGAGAGCTTTTTCAGCCCTGCTCAGAGTAGACCCATTAAAATCAATGCACCTAAGTTGGTTGTGTTCATTCATTCCTGTGGCCCAACTCTGAGTAGGACTAGCATGGGAATGACGTCCCTGACAGCTGTCCAAGGGTATCACATGCTAATGTGAGTCCTGTCCCCAAACGGTGTTTATATGGTTCTATCTCGACTCCCACCACCGCCAATTCAGCTTGGCTGCCAGCCCTGGACTGATCTCAGATGACATCATCCTCTGGTGCCAAGCCAAACAGAAGCCCTTGATGAGGGGTGTGGAGAGGGAGCAGATGGCTGACAGTGGCAGATGGTGCATTGCCTTTATTATTTAAATAAATGTCAAGCTTCTCTTGCAAAAAGATGGGGGTCCACTTTCCCCCTGGCACATAGCCTGGGCTCCCACTCAAACAGCCTTCACACGTTACATTTCTTAAAAGTGTATGCCTAAAAAGGACACAATTGGTTTTCTTTAGACATGGGGTAAGAGCATCTCCCTTCCATGTAGAAGGTTCATCTTTGGCATCTCCAGGGAGTCAGTGGAGACAATCCTGATCATAGAATCATAGAATCATAGAGTTGGAAGAGACCACAAGGGCCATCGAGTCCAACCCCCTGCCAAGCAGGAAACACCATCAGAGCACTCCTGACATATGGTTGTCAAGCCTCTGCTTAAAGACCTCCAAAGAAGGAGACTCCACCACACTCCTTGGCAGCAAATTCCACTGTCGAACAGCTCTTACTGTCAGGAAGTTCTTCCTAATGTTTAGGTGAAATCTTCTTTCTTGTAGTTTGGATCCATTGCTCCGTGTCCCCTTCTCTGGAGCAGCCGAAAACAACCTTTCTCCCTCCTCTATGTGACATCCTTTTATATATTTGAACATGGCTATCATATCACCCCTTAACCTCCTCTTCTCCAGGCTAAACATGCCCAGCTCCCTTAGCCGTTCCTCATAAGGCATCGTTTCCAGGCCTTTGACCATTTTGGTTGACAACACTGATAGAGGACCATCTAGTCTGGCCCCCATGCAATGCAGGAATCTCAAGTAGAAGGTTCATGACAGATAGCCAACCAACCTCTGCTTAAAAATCTCCAAGGAAGGAGAGTTTACCACCTCCCAAGGGAGACCATTCCACTGACAAACTGCTCTTACTGTCAGAAGGTTCTTCCTGACGTTGAGTTGGAACTCCTGTGTTGTAATTTGAATCCATTGGTTTGAATCCTACTCTCCAAAGCAGAAGAAAACGAGCTTGTTCTATCTTCCGTGTAACAGCCCTCGAGATATTTGAAGATTGCTATCATATCTCCTCTCAGTTTCCTCTTATCTGGGCTAAACATCTTTAACTCCCTCAACTGTTCCTCATAAGGCTTGGTTTCCAGACCCTTGATCATCTTGGTCTCCCTCCTCTGTACACGTTCCAGCTGGTCAATATCCTTCTTAAATTATGGTTCCCAGAAGTGGACACATTTTTTCCACTGAGATGGACCAATATTTTCCACTTTAATATACTGTATATTTTTTATCATGTCAGATTGTTTAGCGGGTTGATGATAAGCAGAAATGAATACTCAGTATGGTTAATTAAACACGATCCCCACTTTTGTTGCTGCCAGTCAGTTTAAGCAAATCTGAGACCATGTTTCTGTGTGTTTGTGCAATAAAAAGGCCCTCAAGGATATGTCCCATGCTGATACACATTTAAAGAGGATGCAAAAGGTAAAGGTAAAGAACCCCTGAATTGTTAAGTCCAGTCATAGGTGACTATGGGGTTGTGGCGCTCATCTCGCTTTCAGGCCGAGGGAGCCGGCGTTTGTCCACAGACAGTTTTCCAGGTCATGTGGCCAGCATGACTAAACCGCTTCTGGCTCAATGGGACACCGTGACGGAAATCAAAGCACACGGAAATGCCATTTACCATCCCGCCACAGCAGTACCTATTTATCTACTTGCACTGGTGTGCTTTCGAACTGCTAGGTTGGCAGGAGCTGGGACAGAGCAATGAGAGCTCACTACCGTCGAGTGGATTTGAACTGCCGACCTTCTGATCGGCAAGCCCAAGAGGCTCAGTGGTTTAGACCACAGCGCCACCCGCGTCCAAAAAAGGCTGCAACTGATTTTTGAGTGCACCTAGTGCCACACCTCTTTCGCCTCTGTGGAATGTGTGGAATGATCCTATAGGTGACACTTCACTGGGGACCATTTTCCATTGACCAACGATCCCACATCCTGGTTTGGCTAGTGGGGCACAAAGGAACAACCCTTTCCAGCTTTTGCTCCACAACAGCTGGGATAGAAGAAGCTGCCTTACTCCAGGTCAGACCATTTGTTCGTCCAGCCCAGTGTTGTCTACTCTGAATGTAAGCAGTTCTCTTTCTCCAGACCCTGTGGGGAGGAATTGTGGCAGACCACGTGGCCACCCACTCCCCTCCGGGGGCAGGGGATCCCGGTCATGTCATCGACCAGCTGGCCATTCCGGCGGATGGTGGGGGCGTGGCCGGGAACATTTAAAGTTAGGCATTGTTTGACCTTATGATGGGGAGGGGAGCTGTGGCCTGTCGGAATCTCCGCTTGGCCAAGCCGATAAGGCCTCATCTTCCTCCGAGCCGAGCCTTTGAAATTGCCTCTGACGTGTTTAATGACCTGAGCGTTTGATAAGGCCTCAAGCACATTCTATCCAGCGGAGTTTCCAGCAAGCATGCGGAAGTGATGAGATTTATGGCTACATTGTAAAGAGTTTTATTTCTAAACTATGCAGAACAGAAAAGACATCCTCTCTCTATGAAAGCAGAGAGCAACTGAACAAAGGAACAAAGGAAACAGGAAACCACTAACGTCATATCCTGTCTCCCCTCCCGTGAGACTTCCGAGAGTCTGGACTGTCTCTGGAATGTAAACAGAGTCCTGTGACTCCACGCAGCTGCTCAGTGATAAGAACGAAAACTAACAGGGCCATCACCTGCCCCTCCAAGCTTAAGGGTATTCCGTTAAAGGAATCCGGGGGTGTGGACCTTGTCTGAAGCCTGGGGTGGGGCTAGGGCCATGCCACAAGCCCGACAGGAACATCTGGGGGAGCTCGAGTTGGTCTGCATTGATGGGGCTCCCCCTTCCGGTGGTTTACCCTTACCGGACTCCCTGTGTGATGGGGAGGAGTCAGATATAGTTGGGTCCATTCAGTGCCTAAGCCAATACCTGTCACAGTCTGTAATCGATAAAGTTGTGGCCAAAATTTGCCCAATAACATTAACCTAATATCTGTGTTTTGGTGTGTTTTATTCCTTACGAGGGGGTGGCGGTGGGTCTAGACATGCAACTCTACATTGCAGCTAAGGATACATGCTAAGGCAGTGTTTCCCAACCTTGTGCCTCCAGCTGTTTTTGGACTACAATTCCCATCATCCCTTGCCACTGGTCTTGCTAGTCAGGGATGATGGGAGTTGTAGTTCAAAAACAGCTGGAGGCACAAGGTTGGGAAACACTGTGCTAAGGAAGCATCATGCAATGTGCTTCTCCCATTCACCTCTTGTTTTGAGTGCCATGCTGAATACCGTGGAAATCCCCTGCACACAAGCCAAACTGGGGCACTGCCAGTAGAAAAGGCTTTATCCCAAAGCATAATCACACATGCTTTAAAAGCTGGCATTCGGAAAGGCTTGCCTTGTACCTGAAGAACCATATGGTCAGCTCACGGAGCCAAACCATTTAAACAGATGGGCCTAGTTTGTATCCGATTTCTAATTACCGTAATCTCAATGACTCCAGGTGGAGGTGGCTTTTTCCTTCACACACACACACACACACACACACACACACACACACACACATATATATATATATATTATTAGTTGGGGGTGAGTGGGACATGATTTGTCCCAGATGGTAGGAAATATCAGTTTCTTGAGTTGCTTAAGCATGATGGACTGTAGCACAAAAGGTTAGTTTAAAATTTTCAGGAACAGATTGTGAAGCCTGCTGACATTCCTAACCTGTTCTGTGACCCCCTAAAAATAGGGAAGGGGTGATATTACCACACCGACCCTCCCCTCTTTTTTTTTACGATGGCAAACTACCGTATTTTTCACTCCATAAGGTGCACCGGACCATAAGGCACAGCTAGTTTTTAGGTGGGGAAATCAAGGGAAAAAAATCTTATCCCCCCCCCAGCTCCCAGAGCTTCTTGGGCTGTCAGGGGAAGCCCAGGTTCCACCCCCCCCCAGCCCCAAAGAGCAAAGAAGCCGATCCCGCTCACTGTCTTGGCTTCCTTTTTAGCTGCAGCCCCGATCTCAGCCACCAAAACAGGTCGGGGAGCGGTGGCAAGGTTGCATGCAGCCTTGCCGCCACTCCCGGAGCTTGCAGGGCTGGCGGGGGAAGCCCGGGTTCCGCCCCCCCCCCCAGCCACAGGGACCACACATTTCACACATTTGCTCCATAAAACACCCCTTAGATTTTAAGAGGAAAAAAGTGTGTCTTATGGAGCGATAAATACAGTATTTTAATAGGATGATTCAAGTGTGGCCACTTTGGGGCTGGCGCCATTTAGTTTCTCCCATCTTTTCCCATGGATAGATGGCTAGATCTCTCTATATCTTCCCATGTCAAATTCACATGTGGTTATTCATAAATCTGCCCTGGCCCATTTCTGCATTAATCCGTGCTTTTTCAAAGTGTGTTTTTACATAGTTTTAAACGAATACGCAAATGCATATTTTTACACAAGACACCTATTTTCCCCTCAGTGTATTTCTAAACACATTTCATCCTAATATATGCCATTTCTGACACATTTGGTTACATTTTTGAACTAGATTGCAAAACTCGAAGTGTGAAACCCAAAGCGTCATTACATTTTGATCTTGTATTTATGTCACTTATTTATTATTACAACTCTGTCCCGTCTTTCTGCTAAGGAACTCAATGTGACATACACAGTTTTCTAGCCCCCTCCCCCATTTTGTCCTTACAACCTCCCAGCAAGGTAGATTAGGCTGAGATGTGAGGACGGTCTAAAGCAGGGGTCAGCAAACTTTTTCAGCAGGGGGCCGGTCCACTGTGACTCAGACCTTGTGGGGGGCCGGACTATATTTTGAAAAGGAAAAAAAAAATTAATGAATTCCTATGCCCAATAAATAACTCAGAGATGCATTTTAAATAAAAGCACACATTCTACTCATGTAAAAACACCAGGCAGGCCCCACAAATAACCCAGAGATGCATTTTAAATAAAAGCACACATTCTACTCATGTAAAAACACGCTGATTCCCAGACCATCTGTGGACTGGATTTATAAGGCGATTGGGCCAGATCTAACCCACGGTCTAAAGGTCCCCCCATGATCTTCATGGGAGACTGGGGACCTGAACCCAGAACTCACAGGTCTTAATCCAGCTCTCTACCTTCTACATCGGACGCAGGTGGCGCTGTGGGTTAAACCACAGAGCCTAGGGCTTGCCGATCGGAAGGTCGGCTGTTCGAATCCCCATGACGGGGTGAGCTCCCATTGCACGGTCCCTGCTCCTGCCAACCTAGCAGTTCAAAAGCACCTCAAAGTGCAAGTAGATAAGTAGGTACCGCTCTGGTGGGAAGGTAAACGGCGTTTCTGTGCACTGCTCTAGTTCGCCAGAAGCGGCTTAGTCATGCTGGGCACATGACCCGGAAGCTGTACGCTGGCTCCCTCGGCCAATAAAGCGAGATGAGCGCCGCAACCCCAGAGTTGGCCACGACTGGACCTAACGGTCAGGGGTCCCTTTACCTTCACCTTTACCTGCTACCTCACACTGTCTCTCTGAATTGCAAACAATAGATTTAAACATTCCAGGCTCATTATCAGATACTGGCCTCCAGGAAGATAGAAATATCATTGATGCTCTGCTCTTGCAGACTGCCCTCCCCCAAAAAAACTTCTTGTTGGCAGCAGTTGCTCAGTCCTCTGTATATTAACTTTTGGCCCCACTTTCTGAGTTGTATTTTGTGCAACACACCAGCAACTTAGCATCTTCATGGCTCCATGGAGAGCCATCCATCTCATTTCCTGTTCGTCGCAATGAAAATAAAGCCCTAAATCCACTTGCCTAAAGCATATCCAGCTCTTATGCTCTAACACAGGAAACGCTTCCGTTTTAAAATGGTTTTCTTCTTCCTAGTACATTTGCTCCTGCTGCTCCAGTCCTTGGAGTTGGTCCGATTGAATCCAATCAGAATTCTAGAGCAAAGTCTGTTCACCCACTTGAAATTCCTATTCTGCCCCCTTAATGGAAATTTAATTCAATTGAACCTCAATTCCGGAATGTGTTGCAGCTGTAGGAATGGATTCTGCAGCCCACCCTGGGAGAGTATGGGGTAGAAATGGTGGAGGGGATTGGTTGGCCATCTTTTTGCACAATCCGGTACTCTGAAACTTATATGTGGATCAGAATCTGACTCCCAGTTGGATTATGCACCAGCTTTTGCAAATATATTGTTTGCAATTCAGATAGATTGCATTCAGATGGCAGTTTATTCCATTTTCCTGGTGTTTCCATACCTGATGATTTCTGCATTTTATTTGAGCTTTCAGATGATGTAGAAGCTACCGTACTTTTCTGTCTACAAGACACCCCCATGTATAAGACGTCCCCTATTTTGGGGGACTCAAATTGAAGAAAATGGGGGGGGGGAGATGATTGCCCAGAAAATCGCTCACCCGCACGCATCGCAAAATCTTCCTCCCATCTGCCCCATCGCCGGCAGAAGCTGCCAATCACCTGCCCCACTGCCGGAGCATCAGCCAATCAACACCACCCATTGATGCAACCAATAACGTGCACAATAGCTGCTGATAGCCTTGGCGGCAACCAATCAAACGTCCACCCTATGAACTACCCATGTATAAGACGACCCCCACTTTTTAGCATGATTTTTAAAGGGGAAAAAACATAGTCTTATACATGGAAAAGTATGGTAGTTCTGGAAATCTAGTGGAAGTCTAGCACTAATTTCCGTGTTGATTGCTTCCAGGAAAAAAAATCCTGTGCAACCCATTGACCTGGAAAATGGCAGGATTTTTGTCTTGATGAAACTTGGGGTGGTATCCTGGCATACTGTTCTTTCTCATCATTTAAAATTTAGATGGCAGCATATCAGTCAAAGAGCTACAATGGGACAAAAACACTAACATTATAACTAGGAAAATTGACTTAGGTACTAGCATGGTGTTGTGAGTAAAGTGTTGGTCTAAAAAAACCTGGGAAATTTTATTTGTATTTTGAAATTCATTATGTATACTTAAAAACAGCTTAATTTTTTTTAAAAAAATTATAATAAATATACTATCATTTAAGTGAAGCATTTATTTATTTATTATTTCATAAAATATATACCTCGTAGGCTTCAAGCTCAACCTGCATTCCCTTTTCTGTTTTACCACTGCAATTTTCCCCTGAAAATAGCACTATTTGGGGGTCGTGATTTCATGCGGCGCCCCCCCAAATGTGTGGTTTCTGGGTGCCGTGCCCAAAAAAGCATTTGGGGGACGAGGGGAAACCGCAGTGTGAAATCTCATGAGATCATGTCAACCAAAATGGCCGTCATGCCACCACAATAAACAACGGGAAGATGGCATCTGGGAAGATGGTGTCCCGTATTTTGGCTTCAAAGTGTTGGAAGGTAATGAGCTGCCAGGGCTGGGAGAGGTGTCCAAAAAAACTCTCTCAATGCTACTTTCTGGACTTATTCCCAGAGGTAAGATCAGAAGCACTGAAATAGGTCCACCGATTCTCATTCCCCAGAATCAGTCCAGGAAGATACACGGTCAATGGTATCAAAGGTCAACAAGAGATCAAGTAACAGGAGCGAGGCTGCACTCACTGCAAAGGCAATCCGTCAAGTTGCTACAATTAAGCAGTATACAAATTCTGTTAATCATAGAATCATACAATCATAGAATCCTAGAGTTGGAAGAGACCACAAGGGCCATCGAGTCCAACCCCCTGCCAAGCAGGAAACACCATCAGAGCACTCCTGACATATGGTTGTCAAGCCTCTGCTTAAAGACCTCCAAAGAAGGAGACTCCACCACACTCCTTGGCAGCAAATTCCACTGTCGAACAGCTCTTACTGTCAGGAAGTTCTTCCTAATGTTTAGGTGGAATCTTCTTTCTTGTAGTTTGGAACCATTGCTCCGTGTCCGCTTCTCTGGAGCAGCAGAAAACAACCTTTCTCCCTCCTCTATGTGACATCCTTTTATATATTTGAACATGGCTATCATATCACCCCTTAACCTCCTCTTCTCCAGGCTAAACATGCCCAGCTCCCTTAGCCATTCCTCATAAGGCATCGTTTCCAGGCCTTTGACCATTTTGGTTGCCCTCCTCTGGACACGTTCCAGTTTGTCAGTGTCCTTCTTGAACTGTGGTGCCCAGAACTGGACACAGTACTCCAGGTGAGGTCTGACCAGAGCAGAATACAGTGGCACTATTACTTCCCTTGATCTAGATGCTATACTCCTATTGATGCAGCCTGGAATTGCATTGGCTTTTTTAGCTGCCGCGTCACACTGTTGGCTCATGTTATTCATGTTAAATAAATGAATAAATATAAAGCCAGCCTTAGCAAGAACTCTCATCAACCAGCATAAGAAAGCCAGTTCAAATGCAGCAGAAATCCTTTATCGCCTTCCAACCACTTAAAAACCGGTTGGTCTTTGGCTGGTATGAGACAGGCTCCCTCCTTGTGTCACATTAGACAGGTTTATCTATAATTTAACTAAATGTTTCAGATGGGATTTGGCTTTGCTATGACACTGGATATTGTGGGAAGGCAACCTGATCTTCTGTTTAATCCAAGTCCTTCTCCAGCCGGAGTCTTCCTTGCCGATAATGAGGGAGAGAAACGTCTTCATGTTCTTTCCATCAGAGAAGCATTCTGGACCCATGAGCCTGCAAAATCCTCACAATGGTACAATCTCGGGTTCCAGTTCTTCTTCTTTTTAAATGCACAACTCCTTGGGAAAATAGCACCTTTCCTGAGCTCTCCTTTAAGAAAACAAACGGATTGCGGGTTGAATGATGTAGGGGTTCGGTGGGAAGAAGAAAACTCGAAGCCGGGGCAAAGATCCATCCCCAAAAGTAGTTTTTTATTGCTTGCGTTGCCTGGCTAGAGCAATCCGGGAGATTTACTGTTCAGAATGATAAGCGGATAGGGTTGCAGAAGGGGGGCATAATATAAGAAAATAGGCAGAAAGGTGTTCTTTGAGCAGGTGAGACCTGACATTGACCAGACACTCCAAGTCAGATTTCTGAGTGGGGGTGGGACTCCTCCCCCATCACTTAAGCTCAAAGAGTTTGGTATGACCTCCAGCTCACCCATCAAGGAGCAGGCTTACGTTACATACCAGAGCCGAGCAATTGTCTCAATAACAACCACCCAGGCTTGGCTGAACATCTGCTTTCCCTATTTGAGCCTCATCTCCGTGCCCTTCCTTGCTTTCTTTGCCCACCTTTTAAGATTAACCCTCAACCTCGCTTTAGGATGACTCTTTCAAAAGGATAGATGTATAAATGCATAGCTGAAGCCTCTTAACACCAAGTAAAGGGACCCCTGACCATTAGGTCCAGTCGTGACCGACTCTGGGGTTGTGGCGCTCATCTCGCTTTATTGGCCGAGGGAGCCGACGTATAGCTTCCAGGTCATGTGGCCAGCATGACTAAGCCTCTTCTGGCGAACCAGAGCAGCGCATGGAAATGCCGTTTACCTTCCCACCAGAGCGGTACCTATTTATCTACTTGCACTTTGATGTTCTTTCGAACTGCTGGGTTGGCAGGAGTAGGGACTGAGCAACGGGGGCTCACCCCATCATGGGGATTTGAACCACCGACCTTCTGATTCGCAAACCTAGGCTCTGTGGTTTAACCCACAGCGCCACCCGTGTCCCAGACATGCACCCAAACCCTTCCTTCCCAAAGGGTAGTTCCTCATTATCTATCTGTTTCCATAGAGGAATGGAATAAAAGTAAGCCTGTTTCTCCATCGGCGAGACAGTCCGCGGGCAGGGAGGGCCTCAACCTGCGTGCCAGATGGAAATTACACAATTGTGCAAAGCAACGTTTTTATCTTATTTTCACTGAGATATGCATGCTTAATCACACCTTGCCCCGATTAATGGCTTTTTGTACACCTTATTTGATTACAGGCAAAATTTGGAGGACTGCTCCTCTCAAAGGATGTCAGTGTTTTGGTTCATGTACTGTTCTGGAAAATGAGAATTGGGGGGGGTGGTGAATTGAATTCCCCCCCAGCCCTATTCTTAGTTACTGGTAACACCAGTTCTGAGGCTCGGCTGGTTTCAGTAGACTGAACTCCATAATTTCATAGGTCCCTTTGGCTTCCAAACAATGCATTCAACACATTCTGAGCCAAGAGTGTGAGAAATTGCTCCGTGCAAAGGATGCCCTTAACTCGTCCCTCCCTCAGGCATCCTACTCGACCTCTGCTCCCCCTTCCCTTCAAACGACAAAGGGGGGAGATATGTTTGGGTCATCCATTCTCCTCTTATTGCCGTTTCATTTAATTGTCTTTAAGGAATGCCTCATTGATCTCATGTTTCCCAGACACATGTCTTCCTTGAAAAGCAGCGGGGAATAAAGCAAAAGGGCAGGTCCGGGTTCAGGGATATGAAAGAGCATATGTAAGAAGATTGATTAAACAGAAAACAGAGAGCTCCCCTTAATTGGTGATTGAGAAAGTCGTTTGCCCAGTAATTGGCAAAAACAGAAGGAGTCACAATAGCCTCTGTGGTGCGTATTTGCATTGGGAGAGGGAGGGGAAAGGAGCTAGAAAAAGCATCCCAGCAGCACCCTTAATGTGCGTGTTTTATTGCTTGCTGCGTTTAATGAATTCCCTACCGGAGTGTTTCTTTAAAAATAAAATTAAACCGGTGGTTAAATCAATAAAGGTAAAGGTAAAGGTACCCCTGCCCGTACGGGCCAGTCTTGACAGACTCTGGGGTTGTGCGCCCATCTCACTTAAGAGGCCAGGGGCCAGCGCTGTCCGGAGACACTTCCGGGTCACGTGGCCAGCGTGACATCGCTGCTCTGGCCAGAGCCAGAGCCAGAGCCAGAGCCGCACACGGAAACGCCGTTTACCTTCCCGCTGGTAAGCGGTCCCTATTTATCTACTTGCACCCGGAGGTGCTTTCGAACTGCTAGGTTGGCAGGCGCTGGGACCGAGCAGCGGGAGCGCACCCCGCCGCAGGGATTCGAACCGCCGACCTTTCGATCGGCAAGCCCTAGGCGCTGAGGCTTTAACCCACAGCGCCACCTGCGTCCCATGGTTAAATCAATACAAACAATTTAAAAAATCGCCCCTATTGGAGAGAGCACTCACAAATGTGGATTGTTGTGTTCTGAAAAGTGGTCACTGGATCTGCTTGCAACTATCTCAGAAGCGGGGCAGTGACTGGATAGAATGGGCTGCAAGGATTGGGTCCATCTGCAATATTCTAGGCCGTGTCCTCAAAATCTTTTCTTTCCCCTACTGAAACATATAGTAGGGCTAGAGAACCTCAGGATCAGAGGCCAAATATGGCCCTCATATCTGGCTCTTAGGACAGGTTGTCCTCTGAAGCATTTTAAGGTGATATAGTTAGAAGAAAGCAGGCTGTATTTTCCCAGGTCAGCTGACCTGCCCCTGCCCCCCTCAACCAACAGTATTTCCATCTCATCTAGGTTAAGTCTTGTTTATTGGAATCTGATCCACTGCTACCCTAAGTTCAGGACGTACAAGGCCTCCATTGGATTTGACAAAAATGAGAGTTACTCCTGTCTATCTATATTGGTGACCCCCCCAAACCAAAAATTCTATACCACCTCTTCTAGCAATTTCATGAAGATCAGGAGTGAGGAATCTCTGGCCCTAAAGTTTTTGCTGGACTCCCCCTTCTACCATCCCTGAGCATTGGCCATGCTGGCTGGGGCTGATGGGAATTATAATACAACAGTATCCAGTGACTCATCCAGTGCCAGTGGTGAAAAGCAACAGGCTCCATTCCATACCCTACACACATCCAAGTGCATGCCTGCAATGTGCATACACATGCAATGTTCTACATTGGGATGGGGAACCTAGATGTTGTGGAATCCAACTGTCATCAGCTTCACTGATGGCCAGGTCAGGGATGATGGCAGCTATAGTCTGACCATAGATTTCCTGCTCCTGGTCTACCTGAAACCATTGGGTGACATTGCCCAGATCTACTGTAGCATCAGTGCTTGGAGGAAGCCATGTGAAGTCCTATGCCCAGCAGGTGCTCCTGATCAGCTGAGCAGGAGTGACCAGCACAACCTCCTGGCTAGGGATGGGCAATATCTGGTTTTCAGGATCACAATATATCACCAGCTAAATATCACGATATCTTGATATATCACAATATATGTCTGCGGCAGCGGAGGGCCTTGCTGGGCCTCCCCATGGCAGCAGTGGGTCCTGCCATATCTCCCTGCAGTAAACACCTGAGCTCAGGTTAACCTAGGTGTACCAATAGATGAAGGTGCCTGGGCCAAGATATCAGTGAAGACTCATATAAAGACAATTTTGGCCAGGGGACAGGGAATGGTTCACTGGCACCAGGCTCCAGTCAAGCAATCTTTCATTCCCTCTGCAACTTCATCCCAATGCTGGTGGGGCAGGAACAAGAGATGGACCCTCATACATTGATTATGGGAGCATAACAAGCTCCTTGGGCTTTGGGCAAAGCATTTTTGATGATGTTTCTAATATTATTGGTCAACCATTGAACCCCAAACCTACTCTGGTCACATGTCACTAGATGCCAAATATATAAAGACCTAACTGTCATGCTGTTTACTGATACCTATTTAGAGATCATTTCCCATTTGAAAAACCCGCAAAGGTCCATCTCTAATGGGATGGCAAAGTAAAGTTTGGATCAGGCTAGTTGGTGGCCAAACTGAACATGATCTTTTTGATGAGGTATGTTCCGTATATATCAGTCATGTAAATACAAGTGACATTAATGGTAAACCTGCAACTACTCATGCTTACTGATGGAGAGGCCATGTCATGGACAGTTAAAGCCACAGCAATGGATTCAATGATTCAGTTATCTGAGTGTCTCTACTCAGTTTTTCTTCTTATATGTGCCTGCAGCAAGCATGCAGCACTCTAAAAGCTTAGTTGGAATTGATCAATGCCATTTTACTAAGAAGTTAATATTACACTCTACATAAAAAAGTCCAAGCCACTGTTCTGTGCCTCCTCATTGGTTCGGTGGGCTTTGCACAGGAGAACATCTTGATGGAGCATGTCCAAATTTCACCATCAAACAGCCATGCAAACCATCCAATATCAGCCTTTCACCTTGTAACAAGCTGGTTTTTATTACCATACATCTGTAAGAACTTTGCATATTGAATGTACTACTACTTCTTTTTGACTTTATATACCGTAGATTAATGTACACCCCCTGAACGGTGGTCTGTTAACACACCTCATTAAGCTTCAAGGATACTGACTCCTTATTCGGAAATAATTGGGTTTATACAGCAGAAATATTATTACAAGGCATAGGTATTTATATATTTAATGGGATTCGGATTATAAACTCTTGTTCTTGAACCTAATCACTCCTTATATGGAGAAACAGATGGATTTGGGAATAGACTCTGCAGTTGGATAGATCTTCAAATTTCGATCTTACCCATATTATGATTCAACACTGAGCTGGGCTAAATCCTTCAATCCATTATTTTTTCAGGGCTTCATGGGGTGGAGCAACAAGAGAAGGCCCCAGAAAAATGGGGCTGTGCAAAAGAACCCACCCCACTCCTTTTTGTGGTATTTAATGCATTGTGGCTTGCAGCTATTTTTATTGATCATAGTTTAGTAATTATTTATTGTAATTGTTAAGAGTGAATTTCTTTTTATTATTTCACAGAATCGTATTTGCTGATGTTTTGAGAGTTAATTTTATTGTGTATTATATTCTTATACAGTGGTACCTCTGGTTACGTACTTAATTCGTTCCGGAGGTCCATTCTTAACCTGAAACTGTTCTTAACCTGAAGCACCACTTTAGCTAATGGGGCCTCCCGCTGCTGCTGCGCCGCCGTCACGCGATTTCTGTTCTCATCCTGAAGCAAAGTTCTTAACCCGATGTACTATTTCTGGGTTAGCGGAGTCTGTAACCTGAAGTGTATGTAACCTGAAGTGTATGTAACCTGAGGTACCACTGTAGATGATTGAAAAGTACTTCATTTGATATAAGTCGTTCCATTTTAAAGTTATCTTTTATTATAACTTGTATTGGATCAGATTATTGTAGGTAGTTCTCTGTTGTATATTTTGTTGCTGTAAACCACCTTTAAAGGTAAAGGTAAAGGGACCCCTGACCATTAGTTCCAGTCGTGGCCGACTCTGGGGTTGCGGTGCTCATCTCGCTTTATTGGCCAAGGGAGCCAGCGTACAGCTTCCGGGTCATGTGGCCAGCATGACTAAGCCGCTTCTGGCGAACCAGAGCAGCGCACGGAAACGCTGTTTACCTTCCCACCGGAGCGGTACCTATTTATCTACTTACACTTGACGTGCTTTCAAATTGCTAGGTTGGCAGGTGCAGGGACCGAGCAACGGGAGCTCACCCGGTCGTGGGGATTTGAACCACCAACCTTCTGATCGGCAAGTCGTAGGCTCTGTGGTTTAACCCACAGTGCCACCCGCGTCCCAAGCCACCTTTACTATATAGTAATATAGAAAAGCGGTATACAAATTAAAAGTGATTCAGCTTCTCATGTTTTCATGTTCTTCTCTTCTTATGTTCTTAAGCTTCCATAGAAGAGACTTGGTGAGCCCTCAATCTCTGGCTAGGAGAATGGGCTTTGACTTTTGAAAGCCTGTCTTTCCTCTGCCTTGTGGCTGTGAGAGCAATGCTCAGCACCTCGGCAGCTTTGTGTTTGTTCAGGATGTGCTGTGTTTTGCAAGCTGTTAACACGCAAGTCAGCATTTCCCAAAGAATGATGCATGCAATATTTTAAACCCTTCCTCTCATCCTCTCGAAGCAGTGGATGATTACATTTGTAAATTACCGTCTGTGTCTCCATGTGTTGTTCTTGCTGCGGGCGAGAGATATTTTGAGGGTTTCCGGAGCACCCAGCGAAAAATGAATGATAACTCTTTTGTCCTTCTGGGAGAGTTCAGCATGTGTGATTTCCCCCGTTTGTTAACATAAACCCTCCGTTAAAATCTCTTGGTTATATCCAGGTGCTTTTTGTACACTAACACTTCACCACCACCTTGAATTCTATGGCAACGTGTCCAGAAATGTGCTGTTATGTTTAGCCACATTGATTAAGCAATATGGTCTTACCTTAAAGTGTCACCTGATCATAGCTGTCAACTTTTTCCTTTTTTTAAAAGGGAAAATCCTATTCAGAATAAGGGAATTTCCCTTAAAAAAAGGAAAATGTTGACAGCTATGCACCTGATAGGGAGCAGGGGTTTAAGAAGAAAATGTGAATGTTCCTTGACAGCTGGTCATGAGCAAGACCTGTGGAAGGGACATAACCAGTGCCCACTCTCTTGGGGGCCCCCCAAAAAAAAATTAAATGGGAAAAAACTGGATGTATGTTTCCAAAATGTAAGATAAAAAACAAATACAATAAAACCTACATACAGCAACAGTGTTTTGTGTTGTGTAGGCTCCTATGGTGTAAGTCATGGGCCCCGCCTGCTAGCCTGCTCCCTAAAATATCACAGGTTTGTTCATTTCTATATATAGGGTGCTACATTCTGCATGTGCAAATGGCTTGAGATACCTATTAGGTCCATAAAATACAATACAGCATATATTCAATACAAAAAAAAGTGACAATTTGTTGTTGACAAAGGACAGCTGGACATATAAAGGGCCCCATTACCTTCAGTAGCTTACGGCCTCATCAAACCTAAATCCGGCCCTGGATATAACTCAGTGGTATAGTCTCTGCTTGCATGCAGGAGGTCATAGGTTCAGTATTCAGCATCTCTCGGTAGAGCTGGGTATGTCTACTGCCCGAAACCCCAGAATATCACTGCCAGCCAGTGTAGACAACACTGACTGAGATGGACCAATATCTCCCCCTCTTAACATTTGTTTTCTGATCACTTTGAATTGTTTTGCAAGAGTGGGCTGGCGAGAAGTCGAAACGATTACCCAATGTGGTTGATTAAACCTGATCCCCACTCGTGCATCTGGTCCAGCAAAACCCGTTCAAAGAGAGAGGGTGAAGCAGGATGGAATATACAGCAGGGACGGGGAGCCTTTATTCAGGCCAGCCTAGGCTACATTCCCACCTGGGAAACCTTCAGAGGGCTGCATGCCAGTGGTGATTGGGGCCAGAGGAAAAAGTGGGCGAAGCACCACATGCAACCTGTACCCTCATAGTTTCTACATTCAGGGCTGTCTTTAGTACAGTGGTACCTCGGGACGCAGGTGGCGCTGTGGGTTAAAGCCTCAGCGCCTAGGGCTTGCCGATCGAAAGGTCGGCGGTTCGAATCCCTGCGGCGGGGTGCGCTCCCGCTGCTCGGTCCCAGCGCCTGCCAACCTAGCAGTTCGAAAGCACCTCCGGGTGCAAGTAGATAAATAGGGACCGCTTACTAGCGGGAAGGTAAACGGCGTTTCCGTGTGCGGCTCTGGCTCGCCAGAGCAGCGATGTCACGCTGGCCACGTGACCCGGAAGTGTCTCCGGACAGCGCTGGCCCCTGGCCTCTTAAGTGAGATGGGCGCACAACCCCAGAGTCTGTCAAGACTGGCCCGTACGGGCAGGGGTACCTTTACCTTTACCTTTACCTCGGGCTACATATGCTTCAGCTTACATACGCTTCAGGTTACAGACTCCGCTAACCCAGAAATAGTGCTTCAGGTTAAGAACTTTGCTTCAGAATGAGAACAGAAATTGTGCTCCGGCGGCACAGCAGCAGCGGGAAGCCCCATTAGCTAAAGTGGTGCTTCAGGTTAAGAACAGCTTCAGGTTAAGTACAGAACCCCCATTTGTGGGGGGCAAACCAAATTTGTTGAGCTTTTTTTTTTAGGGGGGCAGCTTGGAGTTGTTGAGCTTTTTGGGGGGGGGCACACAACTCAGAGGCTTGGGAGAAACCTGTGCACCTCGTGTGAGCAGCATGTGTGCGCTGTGCCAATCCCAGGCACGTAGGAGGGCGGAGCCGGCCGGCTGCCTCAGTACCAGCAGCAGTACAGCCTGCGGAGCTCCGACAGGCTCTGCTCTGCTCAGCAGTGGCTGTCGGCTGGCCTGGCTCTTCAATCCTTCAGTTCAGTCCTGAGAGATCTGCATTGACTCCCAGTACGTTTCCGAGCACAATTCAAAGTGTTGGTGCTGACCTTTCAAGCCCTAAATGGCTTTGGTCCAGTATACCTGAAGAAGCGTCTCCACCCCCATCGTTCAGCCTAGACACTGAGGTCCAGCACCGAGGGCCTTCTGGCGGTTCCCTCATTGCCAGAAGTGAGGTTACAGGTAACCAGATAGAGGGCCTTCTCGGTAGTGGCACCCGCCCTGTGGAACGCCCTCCCTTCAGATGTGAAGGAAATAAGCAGCTATCTTATTTTTAAAAGACATCTGAAGGCAGCCCTGTTTAGGGAAGTTTTTAATATTTAATGCTGTATTGTTTTTAACACTTGATTGGGAGCCGCCCCGAGTGGCTGGGGAAACTCAGCCAGATGGGCGGGGTATAAATAAATTATTATTATCTTCATCATCATCATCATCCCCGGACTCCAAATCTAGGCCCCAGACTCTTGGCCTGGCGCCCCTGAGAGCCCGGGGCCCGGGTGCCCCACACCCCTAGCACCTATGGGTAAGCCGGCCCTATCTACATGCACAGCCATACATCCATCTCAGTCTTCCAGCTAAACAAGCAAGATGCATTATCAGAAGTCAAGGACATATTCCAGACAGGCAATAAGACTTGAGGTGTGAAAGGCATGGGGCGTATTTGGCCCCAGGTCTCAGGTTCCCTACCCCAGTATAAATCATAGAGGGGGTGAAGTGTACATGGGTTTCTATGAGGCGAGACATACTGATTACAGCAGGAGATTTTATTGAACTAACAGAACAGAACAGTCAAACAGGGGCAAAGCAACTGCTTATATGTATTTCTGAAGGCCTGGGCCACTCCCACTCTCAATGTGATTGGTTGTCTAATCCCCCCAAGCTGCGAATCGTAACTCAGAGCTAAAGAGCCTATGCCAGTAGCCCAAATCCTGACAATACTACGTGATCGGATATCATGCATCAAATCAAAACGCAGGGCTCAGAATCCTATTCCAAATTCAAGTTCAGGCAAACACAGACCACTGCACACATAACAGAGGGAACCAGGCAGAATGCCTTCTCGGTAGTGGCACCCGCCCTGTGGAATGCCCTGCCACCAGATGTCAAAGAGAAAAACAACTACCAGACTTTTAGAAGACATCTGAAGGCAGCCCTGTTTAGGGAAGCTTTTAATGTTTAATAGGTTATTATATTTTAGTGTTTTGTTGGAAGCCGCCCAGAGTGGCTGGGGAAACCCTGCCAGATGGGTGGAGTATAAATAATAAATTGTTGTTGTTGTTGAAGAACTATAATTCCCATCATCCCCTATCCAACATTTCTCTGATGAAAATAGGGACATTGTCATCATCATTTACTATTTATACCCCACCCATCTGACTGGGTGACCCCAGCCACTCTAGGCAGCTTCCCACATATATAAAAACATAACAAAACATTAAACATTTTTAAAACTTCGCTATACAGGGCTGCCTTCAGATGTCCTCTAGAGGCTGTATAATTCCTTATCTTCTTGGCTCGGGGGTCGCACAACTCCATAACCTCCAGCATTTCTCCAATGAAAATAGGGACGTCCTAAGGAAAAGTGGGACATTTTGGGATCAAATCAGAAACCAGGATGGCTTTTGTAAATCCGGGACTGTCCCTGGAAAATAGGGACACTTGGAGGGTCTGTGATGAGAGTTGGGGCCACAGGTTCTTCATCCTTGATATACCTGAACAATGATTATTAGTTTATGTATAAAAATTCTATCCCACGCTTGCTTCTAATGGAGCCCAGGGCAGCAAACACACAAATGAGAAAACCATTAAGACACCTAAAAACAATTCCAGTACAGATGAAGACCAGGAAAGTATTGTTGGAAGAGGAGGAAAGACAACTGGAATGGTGCCTGTCTGATATTTAATGGGCAGGAATTGCGAAGGGCAGGGGCCAACACACAGAAGGCCCAATTGTCATGTTGTGTGGAAGAGACCTCCTGATATAATGGTATCTGCACTAACCTGAAGAGTGTGGCATATAAGGGATAAGAGTATCTTTCAGGTATTACGGCTCTCTCATAGGAGCCTCAAGCGTCTGACAAAAATCTCCGGGGAGGCGGGGAAACAACAGGCTTCTTTCACCTGGGCATCCAAGGTCAGAGAAGTGAGAGAAGATTGTAGCTTTTAGACATAAAGCTGTTCAGCCCTCCGAAAGATGACTAACATTACGGAGTGCCTTTTATCGGCACAGTACAGTTCCGCATAGTTAAAAGAATGATGAGAGCTGAAGTTATTAGGATTTTGTGGGCTGGCTATTCACAATTTGCACTCCTTAAAAATCAGGTGACGGGTGGTTCCCCCCCCCCCCTTTTAGTTCAGCATATTCTTAATTGATTCCACTGAGAAGCAGGAGGAGGAGGAGGAGGAGAAAGAATCTACCCAAACTTCTCTTTCAAATCTAATAATTTAGGAGCAGCCTTGCTAGTTTAGACCAGAGGCCCAACAAATTCAGCTTCTTGTTCAGTCAGATGCTCATGAGAATAATAATAATAATAATAATAATAATAATAATAATAATAATGGAATAGGACATCCCTATTTTCATCAGAGAAATGTTGGAGGGTATGCCCTTGAGATATTCTCTCTGCTGCCACCTGCCTGCACATCTCAGTATCACAACTGTCTGGAACTCAGCCCTGGCTGAAACTCATGGCTCTGAGTCTTAAAAACCAGTATCAGTAATTATGGCATAAACTCTGTGTGTGTGTGTGTGTGTGTGTGTGTGTGTGTGTGTGTGTGTGTGTATTCAAGCTCTCGGATGAGAAGCGGTTTTCTTTCTTTCTTTTTTTGACTGGGTCCCTTAATGATCAGTGAGGTTGAAAAGTAGCGAGAATGCATAAAGTCCACCAAGCCAATTACAGAACGGCGATAAAGTCAGTGGAATACACGTTGCTGTTATCTTTCCCTGGCTGCATGATACCTCATTCTCTCTGGCAGAGAGGAATGGAGCAGGAAACGAACCCAGCATAAAGCCATCGTCACTGAAAAGTAACGGGAACCAGGATCGGTAACAAATGGCAGTCTATTGTTTCTTCCATATTCAAGGCAATGGGATGGGCATCTGGGTCATGGTTTGTCTACGGAAAGAGCTCATTAAAAAGGAGTATTATGTAAGGTAAAAGGTAAGATAAAGGACCCCTGGATGGCTAAGTCCAGTCAAAGGCAACTATGGAGTTGCTGCGCTCATCTTGCTTCAGGCCGAGGGAACCGGCGTTTGTCTACTGACGGCTTTCTGTGTTGTATGGCAGCATGACTAAACTGCTTCTGGCGCACAGAACACCGTGTCGGAAACTGGAATGCATGGAAATGCTGTTTACCTTCCAGCCACCTATTTATCTACTTGCACCGGTGTGCTTTCAAACTGCTAGGTTGGCAGAAGCTGGGAAAAGCATATGTCCCATGCTGATACAAGTTTAAAGGTAAAGGTAAAGGGACCCCTGACCATTAGGTCCAGTCGTGACCGACTCTGGGGTTGCGGCGCTCATCTCGCTTTATTGGTCGAGGGAGCCAGCGTACAGCTTCTGGGTCATGTGGCCAGCATGACTAAGCTGCTTCTGGCGAACCAGAGCAGTGCACAGAAATGCCGTTTACCTTCCCGCTGGAGCGGTACCTATTTATCCACTTGCACTGGCGTGCTTTTGAACTGCTAGGTTGGCAGGAGCAGGGACTGAGCAACAGGAGCTCACCCCGTCGTGGGGATTTGAACCGCCGACCTTCTGATCGGCAAGCCCTAGACTCTGTGGTTTAGACCACAGTGCCACCCGCATTCCAGATACACATTTAAAGAGGCTGCAAAAGGTAAAGGTAAAGGACCCCTGGACAGTTAAGTCCAGTCAAAGGTGACAATAGGGTGTGGTGCTCATTTCGCTTTCAGGCCGAGGGAGCCAGCGTTTGTCCACAGACAGCTTTCCAGATCATGTGGCCAGCAGGACTCAACCGCTTCTGGCTCAATGGAAACCAGAGTGCATGGTTTCAAACTGCTAGGTTGGCAGGAGCTGGGACAGAGCAATGGGAGCTCACCCCCTCATGGGGATTCGAACCACTGACCTTCTGATAGGCAAGCTCAAGAGGCTCAGTGGTTTGGACCACAGCAGCAGATTGGGTGGGCGGGCAGTTGTGTATTCCCTACCCACATTTCAGGTTGTGTTGTGGCTAATCCTCAGGGAAACTGATGGCTGGTATCCATAGACATAGATGGCCATTAGTCACAGTGGTTATGCTCTGCCTTCACAGCTGGAGGCAGCAATGCTCCTGAATACACAATATAGGAGAGTGGGCTCTTGTGCTCGGATCCTGCTTGTGGCTTTCCCACTGTGAGAACAGGATAGTCTTATGTCCAACTAGAGTAGGTCAAAGGAAGTCTACTCAACCCAATGGGCCAACTCCGAGTACAGCTTAGTTGGACAGCCACCAATATTTCTGCCTAACTCAGTGTTCTAGGCATGCGATTTTATTTATTTTAGTTCAGAGAGAATTCTGGATATCTTAGAGATTGAGTGAGGAGGGAGAACTGGTAAGATTGCACCTTCTACCTTTGAAATGCACCCCACTCTCATGCAAGAAAAATGAGGAAGCAACTACAGTGGTGCTTCTGGTTGTGAACGGGATCCATTCTGGAGGCCTGTTCACAACCTGAAAAGAATGCAACCCGCGTCTGCGCACACGTGGGTCATGATTCGCCACTTCTGTGCATGCACGTGCCATCATTTTGCACGTCTGCACATGTGCGAGCGGCAAAACCTGGAAGTAACCTGTTCCAGTACTTCCGGGTCGCCATGGGACGCAACCTGAAAACGCTCAACCTGAAGCAAATGTAGCATGAGGTAGGACTGTATACTCTCCCTTTTTGCTACTCCCCATTGTAGCTGAAACTCTTGGGGTACCAAAAATTGATCCCTGCCCTGTTTTATACTGTTTACTTTCATTCATTGCTGAATAATCCACCAAGAAGGTGGAATTAGGCTACAACCGTATACATGCTTCCATGGAAATAAGTTTCATGCCCTCATGTTCTGGACATCCTTTGCTAGATGAATCTAACCATTTTGGATTTCTCTCAGTTTCTCATTTTCCCACTTCTTAAGTTCAGTTGTGCACATTTCCACATCAGTTTGCATCTTTTGGGGGAATCAGGCGAGAGGCTTCTTGAAAATTCATCAGTGTTTAGTGAAAGTTTTTCCTAATACTGTACACACATTTTTGCATGCAATTTTGCCTAATATACACATTTTTGCACCTTTATGCAAGGATGTGCATTTTTGTACATGCTACTTGGTTGGAGAACTGCACTGAAAAATTCAGAGAAGCGAAATTCCGAAGGATGGCTGCATTTCAGTTTGTCAATGGTATTGGAATGTGAAAATTTGGTAGGTTTCCCTTCAAATGTGAACTGGATTGAATTTCTGCCCAAACCCTAGTTAACAAGCATACCTATTTGGTTCGTAATTGTTTTTATTTATTTTTAAGGTAAGGCAGGCCCCACATGATGGATTTCTGCTTTGTACAAAATTGGCCTAATCAATCAGAGGACAATTCATCACTTGCTGCTGCTGTTAGTAATGGTGATTTAGTGATTTGTTATGAGTTGCTGTCCTGTTGTTTTAAGGAATTGCACTTTTTTCTAGATTTTATGCCTTCTTTCTATCCCAACTGATTTTGTCGTGAACCTCCTTGCAGCTTGTGCAATGGGTGGTGCATATATCACCTAAAGAAATAAGCAGTGTAAAGCGTGTGATCCAGGGCATAGCTGTCAACTTTTCCCTTTTCTTGCGAGGAATCCTATTCAGAATAAGGGAATTTCCCTTTTAAAAAAGGGAAACATTGACAGCTATGATCCAGGGGATACTCTCCAACAGGTGCTTGCAGGACTGAAGGCTACTCTCGCCCAACTCAGCGTGACGGTGCAAACCTCTGCATGCTTACCTTGGGGAGTAGTGGCTCACCTGGTGGGGTGGAACTGCCATGCTAACTTCCTGTCAGGCTTTGGGGACACAGCTTCCTCCTCCCCTTTAGCCGTAGTTAAGCAGGACAAAGTGAAAAGTGTCGCTTACCATTTAAAGCGTCTTTAATGATCACAGCAAAAGAACAAAGCAGCCATTCTCAAAATGAAGGTGTTCCCAATTAAGGTTTCCACCCACTTCCCCCCTAGTCACTTCTGCGCTGTGCAACCTGATCTCGCAACAACTGTGCTTTTTGTGTAGCCAACTTATCTGCTCTACGTCTCCTTGCACTGATTGGCTGGACACTTTACAGCGCGAGAGAGAGTCTGTTAGCTCTCTCTCTCTTCCAGTTCTTCTTCACTTTGCTGTTCACCCCCCAGTTCGTCCCAACTTTTGTCTTCAGAACTTTTTGTTGTTGTTGTTTAGTTGTGTCCGACTCTTCGTGACCCCATGGACCAGAGCACGCCAGGCACTTCTGTCTTCCATTGCCTCCCACAGCTTGGTCAAACTCATGTTAGTCACTTCGAGAACACTGTGTAACCATCTCGTCGTCTGTCATTCCCTTCTCCTTGTGCCCTCCATCTTTCCCAACATCAGGGTTTTTTTCCAGGGAGTCTTCTCTTCTCATGAGGTGGCCAAAGTCTTGGAGCCTCAGCTTCAGGATCTGTCCTTCCAGTGAGCACTCCGGGCTGATTTCCTTAAGAATGGGTAGGTTTGATCTTCTTGCAGTCCATGGGACTCTCAAGAGTCTCCTCCAGCACCATAATTCAAAAGCATCAGTTCAGAACTATGCCCCTCTGCAAACCACTGTTCCAAATCTATACTGCTCCACTGCTCCTGGGCAGCTTCAGGATCCTGGCCAGGAGCAGGGGGAGGGGAAGGCTCCCACCATTCCTCAGCAGAGCAGCACTCCTCAGCCTGGTCTCTGACACTTCCCGGAATATTGCTTCCTGGGGTGGAGATGGCAGGGAAGTTGGCGTGGTGCTGATGCACTGGCAGAACCAGTCCTGCTGGTGTGTTTGCACCCCACCAACCTCCCTGCCGCGTCACCCACCCTGGTAAGCAACAGTGTCCCACTTTCTGGGAAGGTGACGTAGCAGCCCCACCTCAACCAGGCATCTGCTTCTGCTTGGGGATAAGCCTCACTGAATACAGTGGGACTGCCTTCTGAGTATCCGTTCGTAAGCTTTGGCTGTCGATCCCCGTCGACAAAGGACCCTTGTTCTGCCATTCCCCTGTGGCATTGCATATAAACCCCACTGAAAGCGCAGGAATAAAGTCATTGTTAAACAAGGAACTGACAGATCCATCAAAGGAGGCCTTTTCGCTCCCCCCCTCCTCCCCCCACACCCACGTTCTTGATAGGTGTCAGTAGACTTTGATGAGTGCGGAGCGAGGACTCTTCTCCAGAAGGATTTTAAAATCATCGTATTGACATTCTCTGAAGCAAGATGACTCTCTAAGTCAGGCTGCCAGAGGAGGCTTTTCTTGACAAAGGATAGGGAATTATGCCGTGCCTCTCAACAGCATTATTTACAGCTGTTCGGTGTGCAGTGAGCAATGCCACCAGGCCTTCGAGAATGTCAGGAACTGGGTGTTAAATATCAAAGAAGCCCCGGATTCGGGAAAGGAGCAAGACGTGTTTCCTTCTCCACATTCTTTTTTTTTAAAAAAAAGTATAAATCTGTCTGGAGGCCTCCTTCTCCCCCTTGAATGTGCCTCACTATGTCACAGAAACATAGGGAGCTGCCTTATACCGACCATTGCTCAGAACTGCCAACACTGACTGGCAGCTTTGTTTAGTCATTTAGCTGTGTCCGACTCTTCGTGACCCCATGGACCAGAGCACACCAGGCACTCCTGTCTTCCACTGCCTCCCACAGTTTGGTCAAACTCATGTTGGTAGCTTCGAGAACACTGTCCAACCATCTCCTCCTCTGTCGTCCCCTTCTCCTTGTCCCCTCCATCTTTCCCAACATCAGGGTCTTTTCCAGGGAGTCTTCTCTTCTCATGAGGTGGCCAAAGTATTGGAGCCTCAGCTTCAGGATCTGTCCTTCCAGTGAGCACTCAGGGCTGATTTCCTTAAGAATGGATCGGTTTGTTCTTCTTGCAGTCCATGGGACTCTCAAGAGTCTCCTCCAGCACCATAATTCAAAAGCATCAATTCTTTGGCGATCAGCCTTATTTATGGTCCAGCTCTCACTTTCATACATCACTACTGGGAAAACCATAGCTTTAACTATACGGACCTTTGTTGGCAAAGGTTATGTCTCTGCTTTTTAAGATGCTGTCTACAGTACTCCATAATTTTTTGGAGAGCTGCTAACAGGACCATTTCCCCCTTATGTATGCCAGTTCCTGACATTCCTAGTCTACTAACGTTACTAAATATTACAGAAGCAGGAGTTGGTGAAATGCTGCCTTTTCCCAAAGATTGGAATGACAGAGGGAGGCTGGACAAATTTGTTAATTTTGATTTCTCTCTGTTTCGCAGTCTTACGTTCAGTTCTTCCAATTTGCCCCTCCATTTGTAATTTTCTAAAAATCCAGCCCAAAGTTCTCATGCAGTTTCACAAGTACAGTGGTACCTCGGGTTAAGAACTTAATTCGTTCTGGAGGTCCATTCTTAACCTGAAACTTTTCTTAACATGAGGTACCACTTTAGCTAATGGGGCCTCCCGCTGCCACCGTGCCACTGCTGTGCGATTTCTGTTCTCATCCTAAAGCAAAGTTCTTAACCCAAGGTACTATTTCTGGGTTGGTGGAGTCTGTAACCTGAAGTGTCTGTAACCTGAGGTACCACTGTATTATATTTTACATGCATATGGTTGGGGCAATTTTGTTGTATTTCTGCATATCTTACCTAATAATACAATGCATTTCTGTACATTGTTCTTTACCTAATGTGGTGCATATTTTTACATTATTTTCAGTGACATTCCTGCATTGCAGGAAGTTGGCCAAGTGACCCTCTGTAATTCTACGATTCTAACATATGCAGTTTTATGCACATTTCCCCCTTGTGTGTGCATTTTTGTAAACCTTTTTTGTTGGGGGAAGGGGTGGATAACAGCATCACAAAATTCAGAAAAGTACACATTTTAATGGGACCTGGGGTGGCACTGTGGGTTAAACCACAGAGCCTAGGATTTGCCAATCGGAAGGTCGGCAGTTCGAATCCCCATGACGGGGTGAGCTCCCGTTGCTCGGTCCCTGCTCCTGCCCACCTAGCAGTTCGAAAGCACGTCAAAGTGCAAGTAGATAAATAGGTACCGCTCCGGCGGAAAGGTAAACGGCGTTTCCGTGCGCTGCTCTGGTTCGCTAGAAGCGGCTTAGTCATGCTGGCCATATGACCCGGAAGCTGTACGCCGGCTCCCTCGGCCAATAAAGCGAGATGAGCGCCGCAACCCCGGAGTCGGCCACAACTGGACCTAATGGTCAGGAGTCCCTTTACGTAACACATTTTAAAGTACACATAGATGCATTCTGGTTTGTGTATTGGCTAGATGTGCCTGAGTCAAACTGAACCAAATGTGTCCCTCATCCTTACCTGCACCTGTGAGCCGAGGTTTCGCCCCCACTCCAAATGGAGACCCTGAATGTATCCCAGTACTTCATAGGTAGTCAACATGGTGCCTTCTAGGGGTTGATGGACTCCAACTCCCATCATCCTCAGCCATTGTGGCCAGTTGCTGAGAAGCTGGGAGATGGACTTCAGCAACATCTGGTGGGCACTGCTTTGGCTACACCTGCTTTAATTATCCCTAGGCCGCATTCACAGCCTACATTGAAAGCACTATGATACCCCTTTGAAGTGTCATGGCTTCCCGCAAAGAATTATGGGAAACGAAGTTTGTTCAAGGTGCTAAGAGTTATTAGGAGATTCCCCTATTCCCCTCACAGAGCGACAATTCCCAGAGTTCCCTGGGAACATTGGTGCCAACTCTATGGCACTGAGGACACCTCAGCCCCACTCCCAGTATGTGGAGATGGGGCTGAGCCCCCCAGGCTTGAGGGGCTGAGCCTTTTCTGGCAGTGGGCCTCATTGGGCCTCGCAGCCGTTTCTGACATGTGTGATGTCATGTGTATCACACGTGTGATGAGATCCTCCAATGTCAGGCAGAACTTGGTGCCTCTGCCTGGGAATAGGGGTTGACCGTTAAATTGTAACTCTGTAAGGAGAAAGGGGGCCTCCTGAGAACTCTCCCTTTTAAATAAATTTTAAAACTGCTTGCAGTACTGAGCTAAGCACCATTCAAGCAAACAATGATCTGAGGTTTCTCCCATGTCAGACATATATATATATTTCCTCTTTTTTTCTTCCAGGAGTCTACCAGTGATATTCAGTTTATGGCAGAAGCAGCAGCTTGTTCCCCTTTGACAATAACTAGGCAAAGGAACCCTCCAGTGGTTCTGAAAGCAAGGGCAGTAAAACCAAAGCCGTCGTGGTGGTGTATGTTGCAACTAAAAAACCATAAAATATTATGGAATCTCTAAAATTCAACTGCTGGAAGGGCGATGTGCAAGGTGACCTCAGAAGGTGCCATTATACCTAGGCAGTGTTCAGTAAACTTGTCTAGCTTTCAGTTCCAGTGTTGGAGCTTCATCAGCAACCACAGACTAATTATTACTGCTGGAGAAAATAATATAGATCTGGAAATTGCGTGTGTAGGTCCCCAGGCCACCCCTCAAATAACTTCATACATAACACGTAATTTTAGTTTTGGTTTTTGGGCACTATTTTGGCCACAACTTTATTAAAATACAAAAGCAGTGAGTGGTTGTTTATACATTGGTTATGACTATCTGTCCCCCCTCCTGGGACAGAACTGACATCCCGAGGTCCGATCGGTAGCCAGTAGAAGGGAAAGTCAAACTTGGGGGTCATTTGAGCTAAGCGTCGGACCCACGCCGCTCACCCCAGCAGCTCCCCGAAAGCTTGCCAGCCCTGGTCCCATGACAGGGATTGGACGAAATCGTGGCAAGCCCCAGGATTCCTTTAACGGAATTCCCTTCAGCGCAATAGGAGGGGCAGGCATAGCCTACCCTGACCCCTCCACCACCAGCATTTTTATAACCAATGCCTAACCGCAACCTTACAAGTTGTGACGAATTGCTGAGTAGTAGGCAAAAACCAAATGGCACAGCCAATCACCAAATGGCAAAATTCCTACTAGGCCCCTGCGCCAAGGCAGACGACCCCATGACAGGCAAAGCAAGGTCAACCGGAACACAGGGCGGGCGGGCGGGCGGGTGATCTGATGCACTCTGCAAAGAGAAAGAGAAACCAGAGTGCCCCAATATTTAAAGACTATGGTCCCACCCACCCAATTTGCAACATACAATTTGCCCCAGCAACCCGGTTATCCAATCACAATGCCAGGCAACAACTATTAACCTGCCTGGCAACAAGAGGCCTGGCCCGGTGGCCCACACCGCAACACGTGCTCTCATTTATTGGAGAACACGCTTTCAACTTGGGTTTTTAACTTCCAAAAACCTAGCTGGCTTTTCATTCCCCCCCCCTTTTTAAAAAAGATTTCTGGCCACTTCAACCTGAAGCAGAGGAAGAATTAGTTGCTGTGAACCACAGGATTTAGTAGGATATATTAGGGGCATGCACAGACCTGAAGATTCATTTTGTACCCGTGTGCTTTTAAAAATGCCGGTCTATTTCTGAATGGCTCTGTGCTCTCTCTGCTTTGATGGGTGTTTTTGCTTCTGAGCCTTTCCCCCCAAAAAGAGCTCGGTGTTTCTCTATTCATGATAAGGGGACATCTAAAAACTGTCATAACTCCCTCCCACCTTTGGGCTAAAACCAATAAAAATTGCAGGCTGGATTAAGCCTGCCAGATTGCAGGCAAATAGGTCTGGGAGTTTTTAATGGGGGTGGGGGGTAAAGTGGGGCACTTTCCTCCATAATCCCTTATGAGCAGGGCAGGGGCTTGTGTCTTAAACCTTAAAATAATTAAGCAGTAGCTGAGTGGTGTGTGCTTCTGCTTATTCATTTTCAAAAACATTTTGAACCATCTTTCGGATGGATGTTTGCATACTTTAGAGGCCTTCCACTAAAGAGTTACAGGTCTCCAATAGTTCTTACATTGACAGGCTGTCAAGAAAGGCAGCTTAATTGATTGTAGCTGATAAGTTGGTGAATGAAGTCGTGTTTGTTCATTAGGTGGGAGCTACTTTCAGAGTGGTACGCGGGTGGCACTGTGGGCTAAACCACAGAGCCTAGGACTTGCCGATCGGAATGTTGGCGGTTCGAATCCCCGTGATGGGGTGAGCTCCCATTGCTCGGTCCCTGCTCCTGCCAACCTAGCAGTTCGAAAGCACGTCAAAGTGCAAGTAGATAAATCGGTACCGCTCTGGCGGGAAGGTAAACGGCGTTTCCGTGCATTGCTCTGGTTTGCCAGAAGCGGCTTAGTCATGCTGGCCATATGACCCGGAAGCTGTATGCCAGCTCCCTCGGCCAATAAAGTGAGATGAGTACCGTAACCCCAGAGTCAGCCACGACTGGACCTAATGGTCAGGGGTCCCTTTACCTTTACCTTACTTTCAGCGCAGTCTTTTGCATATGTGCTGCCGGGGTGCAAAGATATGCCCGGTGCCCCCAAATTAAGTTTAGCCCCCAAATTAAATTTATTATGATGTAAGAGTTAATTTCGCATGCATGGCACCATTGAGAACGACAAGCGCCGTCATTGAGTCAAGCACCGCCATTGTGAATGACAAACGCCACTGCTGGTGTGGCAGAAAGTTGAAAGTCCTTTAGTGAAACAGTAGGTATACATTTCGGTAATACCTAGGTATATATGTATTTTGTTTTTCTAGCTTGATCAAAATTATTTATTATTTCATAACAGGCAGATAGTTAAAAGCTTAGGTGGCTTCAGCAGCGGGCACCCCCCCCAATTCGGCGCCCGGGTGCCCCGCACCCTTTACACCCCCCCGTAAAGACGGGTTTGCCTACTTTGTTCTCGGTGTGTTACTGTCATAAAACGTGACAAAGACAATATGAACAATAGCCATGCTTTTAAGTAGCAAGTGGTAGTATTTATGTCAAACCTCACAGCAAATTCAGTTTCACAAAAGGCACCTTTGTTTCTTTATAAAAAGTATATACCACCTGCTCATAAAATATTAGATTTCTGCTGTGTAATATAAAAACATTTATTCAAGAGATTCCTGAAAATCAGCAGCCTGGATGCCTGCTGATTTTTTGTGGGAAGCAAGAGATCAGGCAGTCCTTAAGGTATCCATAGGGAGAACCTTCTGACACCAAGAGCTGTTCCACAGTGGAGCAGACTTCCTCGGAAGATGGTAGACTTCCCTTCCTTGGGGGTTTTTAAGCAGAGGATGGATGGCCATCTGTATTGGATGCTTTGGGTGAGATTCCTTTATTACAGGGGGTTGGACTAGATGACTTTGGGGTCCCTTCCTACCAAAGGATTTGGATCCAAGTTGTTCTGGGCATTGTATATAAACACAAGAGCCTTGAACCGGGCCCAATAACATATGAGCAACCAGGTTAAAGTGTTGGCATTTTGCTAACATACCTAATTTGCTCAGAAGTACAGTCATACCTTGGGTTAAATATGTTTCAGGTCGAGCGCTTCGGGTTGCGCTCCACGGCGACCCGGAAGTAACGGAATGCGTTGCTTCCAGGTTTTGCCACTTGTGCATGCGCAGACGGTCAAAATGACATCACGCATATGCGTGGAAGTGGCGAATTGCAACCCGTGCAGGCACAGGTTATGTTCGCTTCAGGTTGCGAACAAGGATCCAGAACGGATCCTGTCCGTATCCAGAGGTACCACTGTAGTGCATTAACAGTTGGTAACAGAACCCTGGACAGAATGGACTCTCCGCCTAAGCCATCAAGGGAACAGTGCATTCTTACTTGAAGCAGCTTACTGGGTTGAGTGGTCTGATCACACTAGATTCCCAACAGGTGGATCATCTGTTTTTTAGTGGGAGGGAAGTACAGCATGGTGCAAACAAATTGGCAGGAGCGCCTGACTGGCTCTGCTGATGCATTTGCACTGCACCAACCTCCCCTCCACCTTGACCATCCCTGTCCTGAGAAGCAACAGTGACCCATCTGCTGGGAAGCTAGCAGAGCATCTCTGCCCCTGTTCTGAACCCTGTTCTGATTTTTTTTTTTTTACTTTACTTTACTTTACTTCCCCATCCCCAATCAAACTGTGACAGCTTTTTCTTGGACCAGCCAAGATTTATGTGTCAATCATCCCCTTCCCACCCCACCCCCCCCATCCCCGTGCACAGGAATTAGTTACCCAGTCTATCTGTGGAAATTCTCCGTCTTAAGAGGCGAATCTTCACACGTTGCGATCAGTTATCAGAATTGCCAAGTGACAAGATACATTAGCGGCAGTGTAATTTTAGGTCGTATGCTAATCTGCCATTGCCTTGGTAACAGAAAGATACATGGATGTTTTTTGTTGATGTATGAAGCTATTCCTCCCAGTTAACAATGTGAGCTTGGAGATTCCTTCTCCCCCCCCCCACCACCCCCAATTAAATTGCTGACATAACAGTGAGTCTGAAACTCTTAGGCCCTAGGTCATTCCTTGAATGTGTGGGATAAGTCGAATCTCACCCCTCCCGAGGTAAGACGCAGCAGCTGGAAGGAAAGAAAGTGGAAGGCCACTGTGGGGGCTGATTGCAGATAATTAAGTGCTTCTCCAAAGTGCCATGTGTGTAGGAGTTTATGAGAAAAGGGAATGTAGATGAGAGTTGTCCTGGGAAGCTGCAAGTGTGGAAAGTTTGATTTCTGTAATGGAGCCGGAGTGGATAACCCCTATCACAGACTATCGTAGGCTTGTTTGGGGGGAATATGCGGACTTGACTATGCTACCACTCAGTGGATTTGTAACTGGCTGACTGACCGAACCCAAAGGGTGCTCATCAATGGTTCCTCTTCATCCTGGAGAAGAGTGACTAGTGGGGTGCCACAGGGTTCTGTCTTGGGCCCCGTCTTATTCAACATCTTTATCAATGACTTGGATGATGGACTCAAGGGCATCCTGATCAAATTTGCAGATGACACCAAACTGGGAGGGGTGGCTAACACCCCAGAGGACAGGATCACACTTCAAAACGACCTGGACAGATTAGAGAACTGGGCCAAAACAAACAAGATGAATTTTAACAGGGAGAAATGTAAAGTATTGCACTTGGGCAAAAAAAATGAGAGGCACAAATACAAGATGGGTGACACCTGGCTTGAGAGCAGTACATGTGAAAAGGATCTAGGAGTCTTGATTGACCACAAACTTGACATGAGCCAACAGTGTGACGTGGCAGCTAAAAAAGCCAATGCAATTCTGGGCTGCATCAATAGGAGTATAGCATCTAGATCAAGGGAAGTAATAGTGCCACTGTATTCTGCTCTGGTCAGACCTCACCTGGAGTACTGTGTCCAGTTCTGGGCACCACAGTTCAAGAAGGACACTGACAAACTGGAACGTGTCCGGAGGAGGGCAACCAAAATGGTCAAAGGCCTGGAAACAATGCCTTATGAGAAACGGCTAAGGGAGCTGGGCATGTTTAGCCTGGAGAAGAGGAGGTTAAGGGGTGATATGATAGCCATGTTCAAATATATAAAGTGATGTTACATAGAGGAGGGAGAAAGGTTGTTTTCTGCTGCTCCAGAGAAGCGGACACGGAGCAATGGTTCCAAACTACAAGAAAGAAGATTCCACCTAAACATTAGGAAGAACTTCCTGACAGTAAGAGCTGTTCGACAGTGGAATTTGCTGCCAAGGAGTGTGGTGGAGTCTCCTTCTTTGGAGGTCTTTAAGCAGAGGCTTGACAACCATATGTCAGGAGTGCTCTGATGGTATTTCCTGCTTGGCAGGGGGTTGGACTCGATGGCCCTTGGGGTCTCTTCTAACTCTATGATTCTATGATTCTATGATTCTAAGAATACTCTACTTGACTGTAAAGGACCCATCTACCATGGGAATTTCCCATCTTGTCTATCAAAACGAATGCAACTTCTCTGCAGCTCTAATTAAACAGTAATCGCTTATTTTAATGGTGTCAATGGATAACCCACCTCCTGTCTGAAATTAGGGGAGTAGAAACGTCCTTAGGAAAAATTCTCCTTCCGTTATTCACCAGGAGTACCTAATTTTTCGGCCAGCTTCCTTGATCATGGAGTCACACATTTGTGTCTTTTTTTTCATCTGTTACTTTCTTTTGCTTGCCCTGTGTCTTCCAACATTCAGCTTTGTCGGTGTTGGGAGTAAAGCAAAAATGCTTGCAATATGTTGTCCAAACCAGTAGGGCGGCGATAGGCAGAAGGTCAACCTGTTCTTCCTCCTCTATGATTTCTTCTCTTTGCAGGAAGTACTTGTTGGTAATGTAGATCACTTCCTTTCAGGTTTTATTTCCTTCCTGCTTCTTCCTAAAATTCAGCCAGTATGAGTTAGCAGGTGCTAGTATGAACTTGGCTCCATCTTGCCCACATTTAAAACTTATGCTTTGATTGCCACAAGTAATAAACATAGCATTTTCTTTATCCCTTCAACCAGCAGTTTTACCACACTGTTTCTATCTGCCTTCTGCTACAATATATTAACTTCAACAACTCAATGGATTTTTTTAAAAAATTATATATTGGACACATAATCCAGACACACAGGATTCAAAGTTGCTTAATATATGGGATCATATAATTGTACAGTTGCAAAGGACCCTGAGGATCATCTAGTCCAACTCCTTACAATGCAGGAACCACAGCCGAAGCATCTGTGAACGGTGGCCATCAAACCTCTGCTTAGAAACCTCCAAGGAAGGAGAGTCCACAGCTCTTACCATCAGAAAGTTCTTCCTGATGTTTAGCTGGAATCTCCCTCCTTGTAATTTGAACCCATTGGTTTGGGTCCTAACCTCTGGAGCTGCCGAAGACGATGAATGAATGAATGAATGAATAGGATGGGGATGATAAGAGATGCTCCCCAAACTGGCCATAATTATGAGCGTTGGTTCCTCCAACTGTCGAGATTTTTTGGAGCCTAAACTTGATCTTATGAGGCTAACAAAGGAGGCCACAAGTAATTGGGCATCACAGTGACCCACAGACAGAACTCCTCCCTGAACAAGCACTTATCAAATTGCAGACCCAGTCGCTGCCATTTTCTGTGAAGGGTCAGGGCCTTCCCTTGTCCCTGACAAAGAAGATGGCAACAGGTGCAATTGATGCCCCAGTTAACCAAACAGCTGGCTAATAGCAGGGTTTGTGGCTGACAAAGCTTTGGCAGAAGACAATGGAATGAAAGCTCTTTTCTCAGAGATCTTGTTCCTCTATGACTATTTGTTTTCATTATGTTCAGCAGCTGGGCCTTGCTTGACACAACTTTCCAGGCCCTCCCCGCCTCCATTTCCAACACACTGTTGCATTAGAAGACATTGATTTCACACCCTCTGTTATTTTACAGATGAAAACGGGGCTACTCTTGGGCATTCATGTCTACAGTGGAGACAAGTTCTTTTCAGCTGTGCTCAGACCCACAAACAAACAAACTTTTCACAAAACCCTTCCCTGCCCCTCAACACCTGAAAAGAACATAAGAAGCTTTAGAAGGCTGAAAATAATTCTGTTTTCCAGAAATGCAGTTTAGTTTAGTTTAGTTTAGTTTCCTGATTTTTGTTTTGAAAGCTGTAGTTTTGTTTTTGTTTTTAACCATGACAGTTCTATGTATATTTGTTTTGGGGACTTTGGCTATGCATTACCTTTCCGTTTTATTTGCATGCTGCCTGGAGGACTTTAAAAAACAAATCAAGCAGGTTATAAATTTTCTAAATAAATAAGAGGCCTGCTGGACCAGAATGAAGGCTCACCTAGTTCAGCATCCTGATAGACCAGCCAGCTGCCTTATGGGAAGCGCATAAGCAGGACATGAGCACAACAGCAGAATCTTGTACGTCAGCATTAATGCATCTCCCTGACATGAAGAAGGTCCCAGGTTCCTTCCCTCACATCTCTAGGTAGAGGTGGGAATATCCCCGTCTATAACCCTGGAGAGAGCAACTGCTCGTGAAAGCAGACAATACTGAGCTAGATGCACTAAGGCAGGCATAGGCAAACTCAGCCCTCCATATGATTTGGGACTACAATTCCCATCATTCCTGACCACTGGCCCAGCTAGCTAGGGATCATGGGAGTTGTAGTCCCAAAAACATATGGAGGGCTGAGTTTGCCTATGCCTGGTCTAAGGTAGATTTCCATGTTCCTAGGTCCCAGTGATGGCAGGAATTTTAGGTCCAGGCAGTGTTTATGTTCCCCCCTCACTCCAGCAACATTTAACAGAGGGGTCATGTCAGAGAGCAATTTGCTGATCTCTCCGAAGCACCTCCCATCCTCCTTTAAATGCTGCTCCTCCATGAACAACTCACCTGGCCTGCCTGCCAACCATGACACTTTCCTGACTTCTGGTCTGTTATCACGCTGCAGTTGCTGTGGCCACCTACTGGTAGCCATTGAAACTTCAGTGTGATGCCTACAACAATATTATATTACACACACACACACACACACACACACACACATATGTATGTATGTATGTATGTGGCAAATTTATTTCAGTTCTTGGGATAGCTGCATTAAAAAATTCTTTGAAAAGATAATGTCCATAAGAGTAACTTAACTGAGCATAAAGGTAAAAGTAAAGGGACCCCTGACCATTAGGTCCAGTCATGACCGACTCTGGGGTTGCAGCGCTCATCTTGCTTTATTGGCCGAGGCAGCCGGCATACAGCTTCCGGGTCATATGGCCAGCATGACTAAGCCGCTGCTGGCAAACCAGAGCAGTGCACGGAAACACCATTTACCTTCCTGCCAGAGCGGTACCTATTTATCTACTTGCACTTTGACGTGCTTTTGAACTGCTAGGTTGGCAGGAGAAGGGACCGAGCAATGGGAGCTCACCCTGTCTCAGGGATTCGAACCACCGACCTTCTGATTGGCAAGTCCTAGGCTCTGTGGTTTAATCCACAGCACCATCTGCGTCCCTTAACTGAGCATAGGTCTCATTGAAATCAGTAGGAGAAGTTAGCTATGACATGAACACAGGTCTCATGTAAGTAAATACAAAGGAACTTCAATGAGATTAGTCTGGATCTAAACCCAATGTCTTTTGGACATTGCAGTCTGATCCTATAGGTCTGCTCAGAATTTAGCCCATATGTTCAGTGGGGATTGTTCACAGCTAAGTGTACATAGTTATATTTATTGTTGTTGTTATATGGTGCATGTGTATTCTTTTAAATAACTCAGAATATTATAGATGCAGTTCTTTTCTTTTACCCACAGAACAAACCTGAGCTGTGGATTAGGGTGCAAGATAGTAATTGGCCCAATGTCACCCAGTGAGGAGGGGCTTGAACCCAAGTCTCCCCAGTACAATCTGCTCTGTCAGACTGTTGTTAAACGGATGGGTTGCAAGGCTTGTGGCATCATTAGAACTCCAGTTCCATAGAAGCTCGACTGACGCTAAGTTTAGGCAAGGATAAAATTAATAGCAAGGCCAGATCAGCTTATATAAAATAGTAAAAATAGGTGACTGTATGAATCATCTTTCTCTGTGTTATGAGGATTTTTTTTATTTTTTGCTCACTAACGGACACGTACAGATGAATATAGCACACAGCTTGAATGGACATAGGATGCACTGAAAGTTCTTGGGTTTGTCCCATTTTCTGTAACTAAAAAAAAATGAAAGATGAAAAATTCACATTTAAAGAGTACAAATTTCTAGGCTTTCTGTATGCTTTGCCATTCAACCCAGTGAGGTGAGAAATGGACAGGAGGATTTTGCTGGACTGGTCAGAAAGGTTTCTTTGTAAGACAGTGGCCTTAGCTGGCCACTTAAGTGTACTCATAGTATCCCAAAAGAATCGGCTAGGTTGCAAGAGCTACAACTAAGTGATGGTGCCCTCTGGGTAAATGGGTGGGACTTTCCCCCCAACCCACCCCCAATCCAGGATGGCGGTTGGAGGACGGATGGTGGCTAACAGATTGAGGCTGAATCCTGACAAGACAGAAGTACTGTTTTGGGGGGACAGGAGGGGGGAGGTATGGAGGACTCCCTGGTCCTGAATGGGGTAACAGTGCCTCTGAAGGACCAGGTGTGCAGCTGGGAGTCATTTTGGACTCACAGCTGTCCATGGAGGCGCATGTCAATTCTGTGTCCAGGGCAGTTGTTTATCAGTTCCACCTTGTACGCAGGCTGAGACCCTACCTGCCCGCAGACTGTCTTGCCAGAGTGGTGCATGCTCTAGTTATCTCCCACTTGGACGACTGCAATGCGCTCTATGTGGGGCTACCTTTGAAGGTGACCTGGAAACTACAACTAATCCAGAATGTGGCAGCTAGACTGGGGACTGGGAGCGGCTGCTGAGACCACGTAACACCGGTCTTGAAAGACCTACATTGGCTCCCAGTACATTTACGAGCACAATTCAAAGTGTTGGTGCTGACCTTTAAAGCGTATGTAACCTGAAGTGTATGTAACCTGAGGTACCACTGTACCAGACTTTTAGAAGACATCTGAAGGCAGCCCTGTTTAGGGAAGCTTTTAATGTTTAATAGATTATTGTATTTTAATATTTTGTTGGAAGCCTCCCAGAATGGCTGGGGAAACCCAGCCAGATGGGCAGGGTATAAATAATAAATTATTATTATTATTATTATTATTATTATTATTATTATTATTATTATCACCACCACCACCACCTAGCTGTTAGATAAAAGAACAATAGAGGCAGTGTTCCTGTGTGAGCTTGGGAGGAAGCAGGCCGGAATCTGGAGACACCAAGCCCTGATTGTTCTGTGCTGGAACCAAGACTGTGGTTAATGGAGAAGTGACATCTGTTGGGGTGTTAATGCTGTGAGCCCTTCCATCTTATGTGTGCAAATACAAACACATATCCTGAAAGCACCACAGTCTCCCTTGAACTTCATTCTGAGGAAACCGAACCCCAAGTAATTGCCAGGAACCCCTGGATTCTCAAAGCTCAGAGACTGGGGTTGTGTGCAACAGTTTGGATCATTGCAGGGGGTTGAACCAAATGGCTCTTGGGGCCCCTTCCTTCTCCCATGATTCTGTGGCATTGGAACCAGGAACGTGCGTAACTGCCAATCGCTCTTCAGGGTTAACACAATGCAGACCAAAGCCTGGAGCTACAAGGACGGTAATTGCCCTCTGAGCTCTCATTTTGCAAATGGTTTCCCTTAACAGCAGCCCTTTCCTTACCCATCAGCACTTGATCTTTGCTGGGTCACAGTCAGATTTACAGAGCAGAGCGAGAGCTCCCGCCTGTCTCGCAGTGCATAAAGAATTCTGAAAAGGGATTATATTGCAAATTTGGCCTTCTGTAGAGTCATAACATTTAAAATGCCATTAAACCTGCGCTTTCACTTCTCTGTGGGCTCCCGTGTCCCACGGCTTGCAAAATTTCAGTATCTGCAGGGGTCCCCATTGTACTCAGAGCTCTTTGCAAAGCGACATGGGCTTTTCCACAAAGCCATTACGGAGGGAAATGGGGGAACGGCGCAGGCCTCGATTTGTGTTCCTTTATAAGAATTTGGCGTGACACTTATTTATATACCTTATTATGCATTGTAGTCCCCGGTGATCACTTTTTGCAGCGCTCTCGCTGGCTTTGTATTCTTAACCGCCTGACGTCCCAAAGCATGGCTGTTTCAAACTATTTAAAAAATAGGAGGAAAATTAAATAAATCCTCACGTGGTTTTAAGGATGCCAGGAGAGGTTTCGGAGGCTCTCTGAAGTGGTTAAAGCAGGGCTGCATTTCCTTCATTGCAGAAAATGGGTGGGGCAATGAATGCAAAATTCAGCTTTGTCCAGTAGTCTGGTTTCTATATATACTCACATGCCCCTCTTGTTATCCTCCGCCCAGGTGAGCAAGAGGTTTTATCAGAGTTCCTCGATGCATCAGGGCAAAAGCAAAGGGCATTTGCAGAATTCAAGGACACGTTCCAGCAACACAAAAACAATCAAGGGGAGTGCAAAGTCAGGCCACTGAGGGCTGTGGCCTGTCAAGTGGGCCTGGGGCCTGGAGAGAGTCCCAGGGTTCAAATACAAAGACATTTGGTCCTTGGTCTTGAGTTTCCCTACCCTCTGGGCTTTTGTTGTTTAGTTGTGTCCGACTCTTTGTGACCCCCTGGACCAGAGCACGCCAGGCACTCTTGTCTTCCACTGCCTCCCGCAGTTTGGTCAAACTCTTGCTGGTAGCTTCGAGAACACTGTCCAACCATCTCGTCCTCTGCCGTCCCCTTCTCCTTGTGCCCTCCATCTTTCCCAACATCAGGGTCTTTTCCAGGGAGTCTTCTCTTCTCATGAGGTGGCCAAAGTATTGGAGCCTCAGCTTCAGGATCTGTCCTTCCAGTGAGCACTCAGGGCTGATTTCCTTCAGAATGGATTGGTTTGTTCTTCTTGCAGTCCATGGGACTCTCAAGAGTCTCCTCCAGCACCAGAATTCAAAAGCATCAATTCTTCAGTGATCAGCTTTCTTGATGGTCCAGCTCTCACTTCCATACATCACTACTGGGAAAACCATGGCTTTAACTATGCGGACCTTTGTTGGCAAGGTGATGTCTCTGCTTTTTAAGATGCTGTCTAGGTTTGTCATTGCTACCAGGAAGCAATTCCACTCACTGGAGGCTGATGCCCCATTGAGACTGGTAGGGTAAAATGTAGGGAGCCGAACTGTAGGTGGCACCAGAGCCTATTCTTGCTTTGTCTCCATCCTCCTCCCTGCAGAGTTCTCCAAGAGCAGCACTAAGGCTGAGGGGGAAGAAGCAGATAGCCAGCTGCTGCCAATTCCAGGACTAGTTTCAAGAAAGAAGGCTGGCAGGAGGCTGTGGTTGGTCCAATTTCTGCATGGCTGTAAGAGAGCCCCACCCCTTGCCCCACCCACTTTTGCCTCTTGCCCTGCCCATCACTGCCATATGCACCTTGAAAGGGGGGAAATTCCCTATGTGGCTTCAGTGCAGAGACTCAAACCAGATTCTCAGATAGTCAGACTTTTCATTCAGCACAGAAAAAACATGTCCTCTCAGCTGCTTATTCTGCAGCCTGACACCTCCTGACACCTCAGCACCTCATCGCCTCCTCATGCAACCACAATCCTTGAAAACACTGATTGAACCCGAGTTTTTGCTGTGCACAGAGGCCTCATTAGTAGTAGTTTCATTATTTGTACCCCTTCCATCTGACTGGGTTGCCGCAGCCACTCTGGGCAGCTTCCAACAAAACATAAAAACCCAGTAAGACCAATATTAAAAACTTATCTATACAGGACTGCATTCATATGAATACCCTCCGATGAAAATAAAGGTAAAGGTAAAGGTACCCCTGCCCGTACGGGCCAGTCTTGACAGACTCTGGGGTTGTGCGCCCATCTCACTTAAGAGGCCAGGGGCCAGCGCTGTCCGGAGACACTTCCGGGTCACATGGCCAGCGTGACATCGCTGCTCTGGCGAGCCAGAGCCGCACACGGAAACGCCGTTTACCTTCCCGCTGGTAAGCGGTCCCTATTTATCTACTTGCACCCGGAGGTGCTTTCGAACTGCTAGGTTGGCAGGCGCTGGGACCGAGCAGCGGGAGCGCACCCCGCTGCAGGGATTCGAACCGCCGACCTTTCGATCGGCAAGTCCTAGGCGCTGAGGCTTTAACCCACAGCGCCACCTGCGTCCGATGAAAATAGGGAAATCCTATTCAATAATAATAATGATGATGATGCACAATCCACCTGACTGGGTTGCCGCAGCCACTCTGGGCAGCTTCCAACATATATAAAACATAATAAAATATTAAACATTATACAATATAGTTACTTATCTCCTTGGCTCAGGGTTGCCTAACTCCCTCCCCTCCAACATTTCTCTGATGAAAATAAGGATGTGCTAAGGAAAAGCACATAGAGGGACGCGGGTGGTGCTGTGGTCTAAACCACTGAGCCTAGGACTTGCCGATCAGAAGGTCGGCGGTTGGAATCCCCGTGACGGGGTGAGCTCCTGTTGTTCGATCCCAGCTCCTGTCAACCTAGCAGTTCGAAAGCACGTCAAAGTGCAAGTAGATAAATAGGTACCACTCTGGTGGGAAGGTAAACGGCGTTTCTATGTGCCGCTCTGGTTCACCAGAAGCGGCTTAGTCATGCTGGCCAGTAAAGCGAGATGAGCGCTGCAACCCTAGAGCCATCCGCAACTGGATCTAACTGTCAGGGGTCCCTTTACCTTTACCTTTAAGGAAAAGCAATACATTCCAGGATCAAATCAGAAACCAGGTCGGCTTCTGTAAATCTGGGACTGTCCTTGGAAAATAGGGACACTTGTTGGGTCTGCAGATGTCTTCTAAAAGCCATGTAGTTTGTACCTGTTAGTTGTTCTTCCCTACAGCAATCAGCATTAGTCTCCTCTTAAAACTGGTTATTACTAGTTTTGTGGTCCTGCTGTACCTGAGCATTCGTGAAGCTGGTTTTCCTGATAATGGATATTGCAGAATTTCTGCCTCAGCAGCCCACAAGGGAATGTGACCCTGAAAGTTTTTCCATCCCTAATGTTGAGAGGCCCCCAATTAGCCCCTCATTAAAAAAATCCTTGGGCTTCCTCAAAAGCTTTTCTATCATGGGCATTTTCCGTGTGATCCTTGAACAAAAGCATTCTCCCTGAGCAGTCTCCCCAGGTGTGTGTGGGAAAGAGTCGTTGTTTCCTAGCCACTTCCATTTGCTTCCTCTCTTTCCCCCCTCCGCTGTCTCGTAGGTTTTACTCGGTGCCTCGGGCGAGGCCTTAATAACGCCAGGCCTAGTCTCCTCGCACTATTTATGTTCCTAAATAGTGGAAACACAGGAGCGAGATTTTCTTCTTCTTCTAAGAACTCATAAATCGCTCCCAGAAGCAATAATAAAAGAGACATTGCAGCGGCTGGGTGATTTGGGGACACGCAGAGAGAAATGTAAATAGTTTGAGAAATCCTGCGCGAGTCTGCTGTGTTGTTCCTAAGAGAACAAAGCATTTATGTAGCAATTCGTGTGTGTGTGTGTTTTTTCCTAGTGCAATGCAAAAGAGCCATTTTGGGGTTTTATTTCTTAAAGAGGGGTGCGGGATGCCGATCTAAGTTAAAGAGAACGCGGTGAGAAAACGACAGTTCAGGAAGTCCCTGGAAGTTGGGAAGGGAAGCTGAATGCTGGCACATTCAGGGCAGACCAAAGAAATACCTTTGTGCCTTGTTCACCTATGGAACTCACTCCCACTAGATGTGGTGTTGGACACAAGCTCAGATGGCTTTAAAAGAGGATCCGACAAATTCATGGAGGGTAGGTGTCAGGGAACTGCCATCGGAGCCAGAGGGAGAGGGAGGGCTCCAGAGGGATTCCGGAGAGCGTCCCGGGAGGGAGAGAAGCAGCCCATCTTCTGGGGAAAGAAATCAGCGTAGCACCAATGGAGAAGGGGGGCAGATGGGGGATTGGCGAGGGGGCTCCATGACTCCTCGCCGGAGACCAGCGGGGAGAGCACGGGTCCTCCGCTGCCCACACCCTCCCTGCGCAGAAGGCTTCCGCGCACTGAGAGTAGGCGGAGACTAGGTGTCAAAGAGCTTCTTTGCTGGAAGAAGTTCAAGAAACGCCCACTGATGGATTCTGCCAGCGATTGAGACAGCCACGGGTGAGTGGCTGTCTGGACAGAAAGGGTTCACCCAGGTAACTCAGCCAAGCGTGGCGCCGATTTACGCATGAGCAACCCCTAGAACCATTACAGTAGGGTTATCGATGGCTACTAGCCATGATGTCTATGCTCTGTCTCCATGTTCGGAGGCAATAAACAACAACAACAACAACAACAACAACAACCAATTAATTTTATTTATACCCTCCCCTCCCCTCAGGGCAGCTAACACCAGTAAAATTACAGTAAAAACATAATAGGAAAAAAACCACCACAATTTAAAATGCAGGTTAAAATGCAATTTAAAATGCAGCCTCATTTTAAAAGTAGCCCATAGATCAAAACCATAAGGGGAGGGAACATAAGGGTCAGGCTGAGTCCAAACCAAAGGCCAGGCAGAACAGCTCTGTCTTGCAGGCCCTGCGGAAAGATGTCAAGTCCCGCAGGGCCCTAGTCTCTTGTGAAAGAGCGTTCCACCAAGTTGGGACCAGTACTGAAAAGGCCCTGGCCCTAGTTGAGACCAATCTAACCACCTTGTGACTTGAGACCTCCAAAATGTTGTCATTTGTGGACCTTAAGTTGCTGGAAACAGGGGAACATTGCAAAAATGGAATAAGCTGCCATGTGAGTGCAGTTTCTGAATGAACACTCCCACTTCTGGGTTCCAAAGTGAGACAGAAGCTAGCGACTGTGTGCATTTACTTCCTCTCCCCAAAAGAGACAGGAAAGAGTTTTATGATAAATCTGGCCAGCACGAGTGGCTCAGCCGTTGTTGGCAGAGGGAAGTTTTGATGAATGTGTTTGTAAGAAAAGGGACATGACGGATGCAAGGATGTAATGTCAGGCAGGAAGGGGGGGGGGGGAGAGAGAGAAGATGTACCAGTTCATAAGAGATAGTCACATTTTATTGCTTTTCCTAACAATCCTCTGTCGGCTTTCGCACCCAATCTTTCAAGTGCTATCTTCAAGTGTTGGGGTAGCTTGATTGTGAATACTATTTCCAATGTTCAGAGGTGAGTGTTGCCTCTTGAGAGAGAGATATCGGAAAGCATGGGGAAATATATTTATTGGGGGGGACATAACCCCCCAGTGATGGCTTAGTATACTTAGTGGCACCAGAAAGCTGGCTGGCTGTTGGAAGGAGGAATGGGAAACTGAATACAGTGGTGCCTTGCAAGACGAAATTAATCCGTTCAGTGAGGCTCTTCGTATAGTGGTTTTTTCGTCTTGCGAAGCAAGCCCATTGACAGCTTAGCGGATTAGCGCTATTAGTGGTTTAGTGGCTTTTAGCGATCAGCTGTTAAGCGGCTTATCAGTGGATCAGCTGATAAGCGGCTTAACGGCTTAGGAAAAGGGGGGGAAAGGGGAAAAAACCCGCAGGAACTCGCAAGACATTTTCGTCTTGCGAAGCAAGCCCATAGGGTAATTCGTTTTGCAAAGCGCCTCCAAAACGGAAAACCCTTTCGTCTAGCGGGTTTTCCATCTTGCGAGGTGTTCGTCTTGCAGGGCACCACTGTACAGTGTTCTGGAGGAAGGTGTGGCTGGCTGACTGAAGCACTGCACATTCCACACTGCAACATTTTGTTTGCAGCTCTGATGCGTACTCTTGTAATCTCAGTTGGCAAGAATCAAGTGTACACAGGAAAACTGAGAAAATACCAAATTCATACTTATAATTTAATAATTCTGGCATGGCATTAGCACTTGGTATCCTGGGAAAGCATTGCCAGGGCCCCGGGGCCCCAGTGATGCATGTCTTGGGATCATAGCATTATAGAATGGTAGAATTGTGGAGTTGGAAGGGACCCTGAGGGTCATCTAGTCCAACCCCCTGCAATGCTGGAATCTCAGCTAAACCCTCCATGACAGATGGCCACCCAACCTCTGCTTAAAAATCTCCAGGGAAGGAGAGACCACCACCTCTTGTGGGAGTCTGTTCCACTGCTGAACAGCTCTTACTGTCAGAAAGTTTTTCTGAATGTTTAGTCGGAATCTCCTTTCTTGTAACTTGAAGCCATGGGTTCGAGTCCTACCCTCCAGAGCAGGAGAAAACAAGCATGCTCCCTCCTCCATGTGACAGCCCTTGAGATATTTGAAGATGGCTCCCATATCTCCCCTCAGTCTCTTCTTTTCCAGGCTAAACATACCCAGCTCCTGTTGGAAGTTCTCTATTAGGGGAGAACGTGTTCCAGTTGCTTTCATATATAAAACTGTGATTATTTTTATTGGTGGTGCTATTATTCCCAGTCACTATGATGTGGTTTATGTGAATCCATTCATAACTGCAAATGAATACATACATACAGCCTCAATTGAAGGAAGTTTTAAAATCTGACGAAGCACTCAAGCAGCACTAGGCAGCTGGGTGTGGTCCCTGTTGAAACCTCTCCTTCCCTAGAGACCCTGTCAGGTGTTGAGATCAGCAGAGGCAGCCATCTTGGTTGTATCACAGCCCTCAGAAGCGGCCATCTTGGTTGTATCACAGCCCTCAGTGGCGGCGGCTTGGGAGAGGGCCTTCTCTGTGGCAGCCCCTCAGTTGTGGAATCCCCTCCCCCATAGAAGTGTGTCTGGTTTCTTCACTTTATAGCTTTTGGCAGATGCTGAAGAAACACCTCTTCCCCCTGGCCTTTGAAAACTGAGATGTGTGTTTTCAGGACTCACCCTTTTCCTGGGCCTGTCCTCCATTTTGAATGTCTTTCATTTTGAATTCTGAAGTGTTGGAACCCGCCATGGGAGCTCCTGATGAAAGTTGGCTAAATTATTATTATTATTATTATTATTATTATTATTATTATTATTATTTTCAGGATTCTGGATCTGCAGCTGGAAATCCAGCGACCACCGAACCTAAAAGGAGACCACACAGATCAACTCCTCTGGGGCTGCTCCCGGACTTTGGAACTTCTTCCTTAGGGAAGTTAGACTGGCTCAGTCCTTGCTGTCCTTCTGGCTCGGACGTGAAGACCATCTTGTCCCAAAAGGCTTTGGGGAACTGACTGAAAGGACTGGTAATGTGCCATTCTTATTTTTATCTGTAAGCCACCTTACAGTGAGAGTTGGACTGTAAAGAAGGCTGATCACCGAAGAATTGATGCTTTTGAATTATGGTCCTGGAGGAGACTCTTGAGAGTCCCATGGACTGCAAGAAGATCAAACCTATCCATTCTGAAGGAAATCAGCCCTGAGTGCTCACTGGAAAGACAGATCCTGAAGCTGAGGCTCCAATACTTTGGCCATCTCAGGAGAAGAGAAGACTCCCTGGAAAAGTCCCTGATGTTGGGAAAGATGGAGGGCACAAGGAGAAGGGGATGACAGAGGACGAGATGGTTGGGCAGTGTTCTCAAAGCTATGAACATGAGTTTGACCAAGCTGTGGGAGGCAGTGGAAGACAGGAGGGCCTGGCGTGCTCTGGTCCATGGGGTCACGAAGAGTCAGACTAATGCCTTTAAGTATCTAAGTTCTTCACATGAGGTTGGAGAATGGGAGAGGTAGGCTAAGGCCAAACTTTGAAAAGGCTCTGTTGCTTCCCACCAGTGCTGCAGCAAATCCCACACCTGGAGCTATCCGTTGTCCTGAAACGCCTGTCCTAACTTTCCCCCATGGGCTTTGGGATAGTGGAGGGCACTTTGCAGGGAGGCTACACAAATGACTTATGCACACACAGAGAATTTGCCCAGCTCTAACATTAAGTGAATTCTCACACAGACGATTACGAACGAGCGGCGCTGGAAGCGGAATGAAGACAAAGCTGCCTTCTCTTTCAAACATTCGCTGTTTGCTTTCCTCCCCATCAGATCAGTTTGTCTTAGACTATCAGAAGGCCTATCAGAAAGAAAGAAGAGGTGGAAACCCAAATGTGTGTGCGTGCGCAAGCTCTTCCCTTTGCACGGCTGCCGACTCGGTTCGCGTGGCATTAAAAGGTGTCATGTCGCATCAGGCCGTACATCAGCGATATGATAATGCAATGAGACGTGCCAGATGTAGATAGCAGGAATCCAATCTGAATTCATTTGCATACCCTGATCAGAGATATTAAATGGCTGGGAGTGCAGCACAAATCCAGGGCGAGCCATTTTGGAGAACAAGGACATCGCTAGGAGACTAGGAGTAAGTGGAAGTTACTCTGCGAAGTAAAACGACAGGTTGTGGGGAGCAGTGAACACAAAAGCAAGGGAGGAGAATGAAGGGGAGTGCTAAGGTGGTACTTTACAACTTCAGAATAGAAAAGAATAGAATCATAGAGTTGGAAGGGATGCTGAGGATCATCTAATCCAGGCATCCCCAAACTCAGTCCTCCAGCTGTTTTGGGACTACAGTTCCTATCATCCCTGACCACTGGTCCTGTTAGCTAGGGATGATGGGAGTTGTAGTCCCAAAATAGCTGGAGGGCCGAGTTTGGGGATGCCTGATCTAGTCCAGCTCTTTGAAATGAAGGCATATGCAGCTGTCCAGGATCGAACCTGCAACCTTGGCATTATCAACACCATTCTGTAACCAACTGAGCTACCTAGCTTATACAGTTATGCTTTACTTTTTAGAATGAGTTGGAGAACCTCTGGCCCACGAGCCGCCAAGAATAATAATAATAATAATAATAATAATAATAATAATAATAATATATGGTAAAGGACCTCTGGACGGTTAAGTCCAGTACTTTTTTCTGGGGGGATGCAGGGGTACACATACCCCTAAACATTTTGTGAATCTAACGGAAGGAGAAACTTTAAAAAAAAAGTTTATTCTCTAGCACGGTGATCTCACTGTATACAAGTTGTACAAGTGACAATAAAGTATTTCAATTTCAATTTCAACCCGCAATTCCCATCCACGGGTGTTCAGGGACATGCTCCCTCTGATTTAAACAGCAGTCACCAAATGCCTCTGGACACTCAGGAGAAAAGCATTCCCTAAGTACACAGGAAGAGTATGCTGGATCAAGCCAATGATCCAGCATCCTGTTCTCACAAGGTCCAGATGGATACCAGTTGGGAACCCTCAAGCAGGATCTGGGCCCAGAAGCTCTTTTCCCTTCGGTGGTACCCAGAAACGGGCATTCAGAAGCATCACTGCCTCCAGCTGTTGAGGCAGACCATAGCTAGGACGGCTTTCTCTTGTGGTTTGTCTTCAGCTGCTGGTCATCAGAGGTGTGCTGCATATCAAAATGGAGGTTCAATTTAGCTATCGTTGCTTAAAGCCATCGAAAATGCCTAACCCCTTCTGCATGGATGAAAGCATTTCAAAAGCATCACCTAAGCTGGTTCCCAGATTTTACGTTAGAAAATCCTGTCCATTAAATTATGTGCCGTATGAAGCAGTATTTCCCCCCTTTTTCTTTGGCCGCCAGTATTATGAGAAGAGGAGGGTGTGTGGTGGATCCATCTCTCAACACCATAAATAGTTTTATAAACACAGACCTTCCCTGGGCCCCATCACTTTCTGCTGAAATAAAACATCCCCAAACACTTCAGCGCTTTTCTTTTTTCCGTGAGGGAAAGGTGAGGCAGCCCCTTGATCATTTTACCAGTATAATCACACTAACAAATATTTATATATTGTGTAGATCAGACTCCCCTTGTAATTGCCAGATCTGACGAACTCTTAATGTGAATGGCGCTGTGCTTTGATTTGACTTCCATGGCGTACATTCACAATAGCTGCATTTGAAATGCCTCCCCCCCCCATCTGCCATCCTCATGGCAATTTTTATTTTATTCTTCCATTTAGGCTGAGGTCTTATTCTCACAAACCTTGGAATCAGTGCTACTGAACTTGGTGGGTCTTCTGAGTAGGCATATATAGCATTGAATGGTTAAATAGCTGTTAATTATTTAATATTCATTCATTTATGAAACAAGATTTATAGACTGCTTAATCAAAAATAACAGACTCCAATCCGTATGCATAAAATAGTAGTTTGCATGCAAGCTATTGTGGAACACATGAAATTGCTAACGTCCATAGCGCATACCTCCTTTGCATGCAAAAGGTCTCAAGTTCACAATCAAGAAAAACACCACACTAAAGGAAGGTGGATTGGGAGGGAGGAGGAAATAAGCAAAGTTAGACGCGAGTTGATAGTTACATCAGGCTTCCTCAACCTCAGCCCTCCAGAAGTTTTTGGCCTACAACTCCCATGATCCCTAGCTAGCAGGACCAGAGGTCAGGGTTGATGGGAATTGTAGCCTCAAAACATCTGGAGGAAGCCTGAGTTACATCTTTTGAACTACTCTATTCCATCCCCCAGAGACATCACTTTGCCAACAAAGGTCCGTATAGTAAAAGCTATGGTTTTCCCAGTAGTGATGTATGGAAGTGAAAGCTGGACCATAAAGAAAGCTGATTGCCGAAGAATTGATGCTTTTGAATTCTGGTGCTGGAGGAGACTCTTGAGAGTCCCATGGACTGCAAGAAGATCCAACCTATCCATTCTGAAAGAAATCAGCCCTGAGTGCTCACTGGAAGGACAGATCCTGAAACTGAGGCTCCAATACTTTGGCCACCTCATGAGAAGAGAAGACTCCCTGGAAAAGACCCTGATGTTGGGAAAGATGGAGGGCACAAGGAGAAGGGGACGACAGAGGACGAGATGGTTGGACAGTGTTCTCGAAGCTACCAGCACGAGTTTGACCAAACTGCGGGAGGCAGTGGAAGACAGAAGTGCCTGGCGTGCTCTGGTCCAGGGGGTCACGAAGAGTCGGACACAACTGAACGACTAAACAACTAAACATTCCATCCCCCTCCCTGATCATTTTCCATTTCCCTGCCACCAATTTCACACACATCCTCCACACAAGTTGGCATTTTGTTGGCCACTGAGCAAACCTAGACATCATTGGGCTGTCTGGGGATATTCCTCCCACCTCTCAGGCATTTAATTTGTGCAGTTGCATACTGACCAGCCCCCAAGCACACAATGCTGCGATTGCACAAGTTAAATGTGCACCAGTTGTGCGCCGACTGCATGCATATAAAATGGAAGCGCATCTATGCTTCTGTACCATTCCAGTTGGGGGTCATGGTGTGCCTTTTCCCACCATGAGCAATCGCTTTGCCAGCTGCTGCAGGTCCTGAATCAAAGTTTACACTGGAGGCAGGAAGGGCGCCAACAAGGCTCATCATCCCACTTGCACAACTTGCACCGTGACTCACGATCTTGCGCGCCCGTCTTTGAGGGACAGCGTCAAATCAGTTCAGCTGCTAATTTGTCAGAACCAATCACCCTTCTGAGTCATAATGAAAACTCGTTTTATTTTTAGCCTAATTTAATCAAACACGGCAGCCAGGTCTGGGGGCGTTGCATGTGTGCCGGAGTTTCAAAGAATGCACAGCGCTCCTGTGTGGGCAGAGAGAAAATGTGCCCCCCCCCCACCCAAAATGTACACAAAACTCTCCTGTGTCTCAACGGGCTTCTCACATTGATTTCAGAACTGTACCCCTGTACTGGTCTATATTAGTCAGCTTATGTGCAGAGAAGCATTGTCATTTCAAGAAAATAGACCTTGGAAGTATATCATTGCAAGATCTTGTGATGGTTTTATTTTTTGTTCCCAAAGCCACCTGCAATCTACAAAAAACCTTAATCATAGCCCACAGGCTCAAACTCTGGACAGCTTGCTTTTCTTAACGCAGTGTTGTGTCTGCACCAGTCAGTGGAGCAGATAGACTACACATCCCATAAGGGGGGAACACATTCCACAAGACAAAAGCTGCAGTCATACATGGAGCGAAGCATATTAAAGCCCATTGAAATCAGTGGGCTGCCGCATGTTTAGCTCAGTTTTGGATTGTGGCCAACATAACGATGTACGACGAAATGCTTATTATAGCATACGCAGATTGGAGAACGTTCATGTGAAATCATGCATCTGCTGCAATTTATGCCTTCTCAAGTAATAACAGCAACAACAATAATTACCACTATGGTCTGTCACTCTCAAAAAGTTGGAATGGTCAGCTGATAAGTGCCTACTAAGTTTTTTTAAAAAATATATTTTGTTGAATTTTACAATTTTCTAGTGAACATAGTTGTCAGCATCACAAGAAGAAATATGTAAATCCAAATCTCTCTCCTCCCTTGACTTCCCTCAATTTTCTCTTCTGGTTTGTTTTGACATTAGCTTCTCCTTCTTATTTTATATTACCTTAACTCTGAAATCTTTTACCTAAATGTTCTTATATTCTTACACCATATCTTTTCAAATTGCATCTTACACTTTGTATTTTATTTTCCCTGTTATTGCTCCTTAACTTTAACGTTAGTTTTCTTAATTGCAAGTGTTTACTCAAACGCTGCTGGTGAGTTCACTTCTCTACAGTATTTTTGTAAGTACATCATAAACAATTCCCAGTCTTTTTGAAAGTCTCAGTTGTCCTTGTCTCTGAGTTTTCCTGTAAGCTTTGCCATTTCAGCGAGTGACTCCTAAGTTTTTTAACCAGTTCCACTCCAGTACTAAGGGCTGGTGAACAAACTTTTAATCTACCAGTCCTCCATATAATAATCAGATAGAAGATGGGTGTATCACTCCATGAACACCAAAGGATAATTATTTCAAAATGGGTTGGCGCACCATGCACTCAGTAATATGCTTCTAACATTCTCTCACATAACCCTCCCCATGAAAACCCACCAGCCTTTTAGTGCAAATTTCTTCCCATATATACACACTTTTAAATGCAATTTTGCCTATTACCTAATTGATGCAATTTTTCAAAGGAGAATAGAATGCATTTTTGTATGTATTTGTAGGCACATTGCTTGGCCAGAGCAGTGCGAATTGTAAAATTAAGGGATCTGTGAATTTTGAAGGGTGGCTGTGTTTCAGTTTCCATATTGTTTTGCAAAATTCAAATTAGGTATGTTCACTTGTTAAAGGCAAACTGAACTGATTTTTCTTCCAGCCCCTACTCGGAAGTTAATTCCCAGTGTCTTCAACACATCTTACTCCCAAGTAAGTGTGTGAGGATTTCAGCCTCAGATTAAACATTACGCAAAATAACATTCTTGTCCCACAGGGCTAGCCTTTGATTGCTTAACTCGGATAGAAGTCCCGCTGTATTCACTGGGACTTAACTCCACTTCTACTTCTGTGATGCCATGCTATGTTGAAGGAAGATAAAATGAGGCCGTCCGCCTTCTCATTTTCTTCCCTACATCTCTCTGTGCCACCCAACGTCCACGCCGACCTGCTGTGCAGAGATTAAAAGAAGCAAATATCTCCTAATAGCAAGAACGGGAGGTTGGGGGTTGGGGTTGAAATAATATATGCTGCAGCACAAATGTGCCAGAGGCTTTTATACATATATATATATATAAAAAGAACTACCAAGGGCATCTCAGAACGTGATAATTAGTGATCTTTACAGCGCACATTAACCGACTTTGCAGAGAAACGTGTGACAGAGAAGTTAACACTTTGGCCCCAAAAACATCAGCTCAGGTTTGAGCACGACTGTTTTCTGAGAAGGTGGGACAGTGACAAACATCCCTGAGAAGGTGATGCAGTGACAAACAAGTCTTCGACGTGCCCGAGTTGTAGAGGCAAAAACCAGGCAGTGATGCAAATTCCATTTGATGATGATGATGATGATGCTATTGACAACCATAATAATAATGGTGATGATATCCCATTGAGCTCTGTAAATCTGGAACCATAATAATAATAATAATAATAATAATAATAATAATAATAATGTTTATTATTTATACCCTGCCTATCTGGCAGCATTTCCCCAGCCACTCTGGGCGGCTCCAAATAGAATATTAAAAAAAAAATAATACATAATAAAAAAATTCCTTCCAGTAGCACCTTAGAGACCAACTAAGTTTGTTATTGGTATGAGCTTTCATGTGCATGCACACTTCTTCAGATACGATAAAAACATGAAACATTAAAAGCTTCCCTAAACAGGGCTACCTTCAGATGTCTTCTAAAAGTCAGATAATTGTTTATTTCCTTGACATCTGAAGGGAGGGCGTTCCACAGGGCAGTGCCACTACTGAGAAGGCCCTCTGCCTGGTTCCCTGTAACTTCACTTCTCGCAGTGAGGGAACTGCCAGAAGGCCCTCAGTGCTGGACCTCAGTGTCTGGGCTGAACGATGGGGGTGGAGACGCTCCTTCAGGTCTACTGGGCTGAGGACGTTTAGGGCTTTAAAGGTCAACACCAACACTTTGAATTGTGCTCAGAAATGTACTGGGAGCCAATGTAGGTCTTTCAGGACCGGTGTTATGTGGTCTAAGTGGTGGCTGCCAGTCACCAGTCTAGGTGCCATATCCTGGTTTCACAAAAAGCAGGTGCTGTACCTCTGAGCAAGGCTTCCTCCGGCAATACCGATTTACAGTCTGACCCAATCCATGTGTACTCACTGAGCCTCTTAGGCTTGCTGATTGGAAGCTTGGCAGTTCGAATCCCCACGACAGGGTGAGCTCCCATTGCTCTGTCCCAGCTCCTACCAACCTAGTAGTTCGAGAGTACACCAGTGCAAGTAGATAAATAGGAACCGCTGCGGCGGGAAGGTAAACGGTGTTTCCATGTGCTCTGGCACCCGTCATGGTATCCCGTTGTGCCAGAAGTGGTTTAGTCCTGCTGGCCACATGACCCAGAAGCTGTCTGTGGACAAACGCCAGCTCCCTCAGCCTGATAAGTGAGATGAGCGCCGCAACCCCATAGTCACTTTTGACTGGATTTAACTGTCCAGGACTTCCGGGTTAGCGCCATCGGCAATGGCGGAATTCCTCTGATCCAGAGGAACCCGCTCCGTGAAAATCGGGTCTTGCCGCCACGGCGAAGGCGGAGACCCTTTAAAAATCCCAGGCAGAGGAAGCCTGGGAACGTGGGATTCAGCTGACACCAGGAGCGCCCCCCCTACCCACAGGGAAACCCCTTTTCGGGGGTTCCAAAGTGACGTGGGGTGAGCGGCGCGGTGTCTTGAATCGACCGCTATTTTTACGGAGTGAAGCCGCACAGCCGTTGCCGGAGAGCGCTGACTTTTTTCTTGTGGACAATTGGATTTCAAACAACAACCCGTGAGTAGAATGAAAATTGGACTTTTAAAGTATTTTCAAATTGGCATCGATCGGGGAAGGTCTAAACAGGAAGTCCGCCTCCCCTTTCTGTAAATAAACTGAAGCAAAGAACCTGTCAACTAAGGTCATGGAGAGTATTATGTAAAGGATTCTAATTCTACTGATTGAAATTACCATTAATTTTTCTTGGAAGCAGGGGAGCCTGCAGGAGAAGGATAAAATTTGGGATTTGAAGGGCCATCTCCCTGAACCCGGGAGTGGTCCGTGAGAGCCTGTTGATGATGAATCAACAGCTGTCAAGTTAGCTGTCAAGATACAAAGGAAGGACTTTGTTTCTATTGTCTATTTTTGTTACAAGCTTATGTTTTTAACGAAGGAAGGACTGTTACAATCTAACATATGAGACTTTTGGGTCTGTGCTGAAAGGAGTGAAATGGAACTTGAATCCCTCTAGAGGGAGCTTTGGGACATTGTCTTAAGGAGCAGCTGGGAAATTGTTTTTTGACCTTGGACTGTTTAACGATGGTGATCGGGAAGGAAATTGAGTCTGAACTGAATAGGACATTTTTTTCTCTTGGGAAAGCTGCAAGACCAGATAAATGTTTTGACTACTAAGATCATAACTTTGGGAACAAAAGTGGGTATTAGTAAAGAACCCAACAAGAATTTGGCACAGGAACCTCCTTCAACTGAACAAACCGGAAAATTTGAGAAGGAGAATCATGATGTGATTGAAGTGAAGAAAGGGGGAGCTGTAACCCTACAGATGCAAATGGTGAATTATAATTTGAGGCCTGACATGACGGCAACAAGGAGAAGCAAATTTTTGGAGATGGAAGCCTGGCCTGGTTTGGAAAATGAAAGATGGAGAGATCACCTTATGTGGAGATCAGATGACCTTTGGATTACAAATCTGAGCCAGGTGGAGGTTGGAGTTTTTGGGGGCTTTGGGTTTGAAAGGAGCGAGAAACAAAATTTGGAATATCTTATAGGCCCTGTTTTTAACCATGGAAATTTGGAAGGAAGGAATATGATTACCGTTGGGCTGGAGCTTCCCCGAGATCTGGTTTTCAATACAAAAGAATATCAAAAAGACTGGCAGAGGGGACATGAAAGAGACTTAAGAGCCTCAGATTTAAGATCTCCGGGTTGATGGCTTTACGAGGTTGAGGGACTTTTGCTGGGGACCGAAACTGGGGAGGGGATCTGGTGGAAGGAAATTGGGAATGTAAAATGTATATAGTATAATTTGTTTTCTTTTGTTTTCTTAATGAGAGATGGGAAATTGGTGGAATGGAATATTTTTTGACCTTAGGGAAACGTCTTAAGAATAAGTATAGATATATAGGTTTGGATGAGAGTTAAGATTGGGTAAAGTAAAAGTGGATAGAAAGGTGTTGGGAAAAGAAAATTATCTGGTTTTGGCAGTAATGACATAAAGGTTTAAGTAAAAATGAATTGGTGAAAGAAAGAATGTAAAATTATAGCATATTAAGACAAATCATTAAGATAAAAACAAGGTTGGAAGGATTCCCTGCCCGAGCTGCTTCAGGTCGTGGCGGATGTTCTCCTGGAGACACCCAGCTTGGTTGTCCTAGGGGATTTTAACATCCATGCCGACACGACCTTACAAGGGGCCGCTCGGGACTTCGTGGAAAGCATGGCCTCCATGGGGCTGTCCCTGAATAAGTCTGGCCCAACCCATAGCCGCGGACATGCCTTGGACCTGGTGTTTACCTCTATGGATGTTGGTGATCTGACACTAAGTAAAAGCGAAACGAAAGAAGTGTCATGGTCAGATCACTTCCTGGTGCAACTGGACTTCTCTGCGACCCATCCCCTCTGCAGGGAGGTGGGACCAATTCGGATGGTCCGCCCCCGCCACTTAATGGATCCAAATGGTTTCCAGAGAGTGGTAGGGGATGCTTTATCCCATGTTGATGGCCTTTCAGCCGATTCCCTGGTGGCCCGCTGGAATGCGGAGTTAACCAGGGCTATTGACTGTTTGGCTCCGAAGCGCCCTCTCCGATTGCATGGAGCCCGGACAGCCCCGTGGTTTTCCACGGATCTGAGGGCAATGAAACAATAGTTGAGACGGCTAGAGCGCCGGTGGCGGATAACTCATTCCGAATCTGACCGGATTAGAGCTCAACGTCGAGCCTACCAAGTGGCGATAGCGATGGCGAAGAAGAATTTCTTCACCGCCTCTATTGCATCTGCAGAAAACAGCAGCAGGAGACTTTTTCAGGTGGTTCACAATTTAGCGGAACCACCTGCAACATTGGGGCCCAGTACGGGCCACATGTTCTCCTGCAATGATTTTGCAAAGTTTTTTGTCGATAAAATCGCTCAGATTCGGGAAGAAGTAGACTCCACCGTGGGAGCAGGACCGGGGCGGGAGAGTGCTAGAGTTCTGTCTAGTCAAGTTGAGTGGGATCAATTCCAATCTGTTACCTCCGAGGATGTGGACAGGCTGCTTGGACGAGTGAAACCAACCACCTGTCTCCTGGATCCTTGCCCATCCTGGCTTATAAAAGCTAGCCGGGAAGGACTGGGCGATGGGCTTCGTGGGGTGGTGAATGCTTCCCTCCACGAGGGAGCCTTCCCAGACCCGCTGAAAGAGGCGGTTATTAAACCGCTTCTTAAAAAACCATCTTTAGATGCAGCCACGATGGCCAACTATCGTCCAGTCTCAAATCTTCCATTCTTGGGCAAGGTGATTGAGCAAGTGGTTGCTGAACAACTCCAGGCACGTCTGGAAGAAGCGGACCATTTGGATCCCTTTCAGTCGGGATTCAGGCCTCATCATGGGACTGAAACTGCCTTGGTCGCACTGGTTGATGATCTCCGGCGGGCTAGGGACAAAGGTGAGAGCTGTTTCCTAGTTCTGCTGGATCTCTCAGCGGCGTTTGATACCATCGACCATAACATCCTTCTGGACCGTTTTGAGGGGCTGGGAGCTGGGGGCACTGTCATACAGTGGTTCCGCTCCTTCCTCCTGGGCCGTGTTCAGAAAGTGGTGGGGGGGGGATGAGTGTTCAGACCCCTGGGCTCTCACTTGTGGGGTGCCTCAGGGTTCTGTCCTCTCCCCCATGCTTTTCAACATTTACATGCAGCCGCTGGGAGAGATCATCAGGAGGTTTGGGCTGGGTGTTCATCAGTATGCGGATGATACCCAGCTCTACCTCTCTTTTAAATCAGAACCAGTGAGGGCGGTGAAGGTCCTGTGTGAGTGTCTGGAGGTGGTTGGAGGATGGATGGCGGCTAACAGATTGAGGTTGAATCCTGACAAGACAGAAGTACTGTTTTTGGGGGACAGGAGGCGGGCAGGTGTGGAGGATTCCCTGGTCCTGAATGGGGTAACTGTGCCCCTGAAGGACCAGGTGCGCAGCCTGGGAGTCATTTTGGACTCACAGCTGTCCATGGAAGCACAGGTCAAATCTGTGTCCAGGGCAGCTGTTTACCAGCTCCATCTGGTACGTAGGCTGAGACCCTATCTGCCTGCGGACTGTCTCGCCAGAGTGGTGCATGCTCTGGTTATCTCCCGCTTGGACTACTGCAATGCACTCTACGTGGGGCTACCTTTGAAGGTGACTCGGAAACTACAACTAATCCAGAATGCGGCAGCTAGACTGGTGACTGGGAGCGGCCGCCCAGACCATATAACACCGGTCTTGAAAGACCTACATTGGCTCCCAGTATGTTTCCGAGCACAATTCAAAGTGTTGGTGCTGACCTTTAAAGCCCTAAACGGCCTCGGTCCAGTATACCTGAAGGAGCTTCTCCACCTCCATCATTCTGCCCGGACGCTGAGGTCCAGCGCCGAGGGCCTTCTGGCGGTTCCCTCATTGCGAGAAGCAAAGCTACAGGGAACCAGGCAGAGGGCCTTCTCGGTAGTGGCCCCCGCCCTGTGGAACGCCCTTCCAGCAGATGTCAAAGCGATAAACAACTACCTGACATTCAGAAGACATCTTAAGGCAGCCCTGTTCAGGGAAGTTTTTAACGTGTGATATTTTACTGTATTTTTGGTTTTTATGGAAGCCGCCCAGAGTGGCTGGGGAGGCCCAGCCAGATGGGCGGGGTATAAATAATAAATTATTATTATTATTATTATTATTATTATTATTATTATTGCTGAAATAACAATTTGAATTAGAATACAAAAATGGGAGGTGTGAGGAGCTCAAGGAAATAAGTAAAGGAAAGAAGGCTATGTAAAGGTTTGATGTATTTTTTATTTTTTAATTGATTGTATTATTTTTGTCTTTTTTATTTTTCTTTTTTCTCTTTTTTCCTTTTGTAACCTTTAAAATTTGAATAAATATTATTTTTTTTTAAAAGGATTTAACTGTCCAGGGGTCCTTTATCTTTTACCTTTTTTACTCAGGAGTCCCACAGAGTCACCTTGGAACAGTCATCAAAGAAAGGGGGGGGGAATTATCTCTTTTTCATGTAAAATGAGAGCCGTCATAGCGATCCATAGTTAAAAGTAGAAGCAAATGTGTCCTGTTTTCTGCTCTTCAAAATATGGCAACCCTATAGAACATTAACATTTTCATATAGCCTTCAACTCCCCCTTCCACATCAGCTGCCCCATCCTTAAGGGAAAGGACTCCTGTATCAGCTTCCACTATGATCAAAATGGATGGGGAACGGATGTCCGACGAAATGTAGCAACTGATGAAATGTGGGTACATTTAAGGGGCTGTGTTTATGGTAATAATAATAATAATAATAATAATAATAATAATAATAATAATGTTATTATTATTTATACCCCACACATCTGGCTGGGTATCCCTGGCCACTCTGGTGACTTCTACCATATATGAAAACATAATAAAACATCTTTATCAACGACTTGGATGATGGACTCAAGGGCATCCTGATCAAATTTGCAGATGACACCAAACTGGGAGGGGTGGCTAACACCCCAGAGGACAGGATCACACTTCAAAACGACCTTGACAGATTAGAGAACTGGGCCAAAACAAACAAGATGAATTTTAACAGGGAGAAATGTAAAGTATTGCACTTGGGCAAAAAAAATGAGAGGCACGAATACAAGATGGGTGACACCTGGCTTGAGAGCAGTACATGTGAAAAGGATCTAGGAGTCTTGGTTGACCACAAACTTGACATGAGCCAACAGTGTGACGCGGCAGCTAAAAAAGCCAATGCAATTCTGGGCTGCATCAATAGGAGTATAGCATCTAGATCAAGGGAAGTAATAGTGCCACTGTATTCTGCTCTGGTCAGACCTCACCTGGAGTATTGTGTCCAGTTCTGGGCACCACAGTTCAAGAAGGACACTGACAAACTGGAACGTGTCCAGAGGAGGGCAACCAAAATGGTCAAAGGCCTGGAAACGATGCCTTATGAGGAACGGCTAAGGGAGCTGGGCATGTTTAGCCTGGAGAAGAGGAGGTTAAGGGGTGATATGATAGCCATGTTCAAATATATAAAAGGATGTCACATAGAGGAGGGAGAAAGGTTGTTTTCTGCTGCTCCAGAGAAGCGGACACGGAGCAATGGATCCAAACTACAAGAAAGAAGATTCCACCTAAACATTAGGAAGAACTTCCTGACAGTAAGAGCTGTTCGACAGTGGAATTTGCTGCCAAGGAGTGTGGTGGAGTCTCCTTCTTTGGAGGTCTTTAAGCAGAGGCTTGACAACCATATGTCAGGAGTGCTCTGATGGTGTTTCCTGCTTGGCAGGGGGTTGGACTCGAAGGCCCTTGGGGTCTCTTCCAACTCTATGATTCTATGATTCAATACATGGCTGCCTTCAGATGTCTTCTAAAAGTTGTCTACAGTCATACCTTGGGTTACAGACACTTCAGGTTGTGTTTTTTTGGGTTACAGACCGCTGAAACCTGGAAGTACTGCAACTGGTTACTTCCGGGTTTTGGCGGTCGCGCATGCGCAGAAGCACTAAAATGTTCTTTGTGCATGCTCAGAAGCACCGAATCGCAACCCACTCGTGCACAGACGTGCAGACGTGGGTTGCGAGTGCTGCGGGTTGCGAACGTGCATCCCTCACGGATCACGTTTGCAACTCGAGCGTCCACTGTAGTTCTTTATCAAACAGGAACTGAGTAAAAAGTACCAACTGCCTCATTTGTAGTATATTTTTGAGGGGATATATATATTGAAACCTTCCATGAGTCTCATAGGAAGTATTGGTCGGCAGAGTGTTGCAGGTGGGCACCACCTTGGCGACCCATGTTGTACTAGCTCAGGCACCCCCAAACTCGGCCCTCCAGATGTTTTGGGACTACAATTCCCATCATCCTGTTAGCTAGGGATGATAGGAGTTGTAGTCCCAAAACATCTGGAGGTACGAGTTTGGGGAAGCCTATACTAGCTAAGGGACGCAGGTGGCGCTGTGGGTTAAACCACAGAGCCTAGGACTTGCTGATCAGAAGGTCGGCGGTTCGAATCCCCGTGACGGGGTGAGCTCCCGTTGCTCGGTCCCAGCTCCTGCCAACCTAGCAGTTTGAAAGCACATCAAAGTGCAAGTAGATAAATAAGTACCACTCCGGTGGGAAGGTAAACGGCGTTTCCGTGCACTGCTCTGGTTCTCCAGAAGTGGCTTAGTCATGCTGGCCACATGACCCAGAAGCTATACGCCGGCTCCCTTGGCCAATAAAGCAAGATGAGCATCGCAACCCCAGAGTCAGTCACGACTCAACCTAATGATCAGGGGTCCCTTTACCTTTACCTTTATACTAGCTAAAGGAGTAATGCAACTCATAGTAATGCACTTTTTTAAAAAACAACTTCTTCTTCTTCTCTCTCTCTCTCCCCCCATTAATATTCTGAAATATTTATCAATTGAATATGCATGGAATGTGTTTCCTAATGTGTTGAGTCTATTAACTCACTCTTTGATAAAGAAAGAAGAAAATCAGTGCTATCTCTCAAGGAAAAAAACACACATGTATTTGCAACTCAGCCAGCCTATTAAAAGAAGCATTTTGATTTCCGCAAACCCTTCCGCAACACGGAAAAGCGAAGCGGGGTTATCTGATCGTGCATTCATGTCTGAAAAGATCAGTTCTTACTTTACCGCGACCGGCTGTCTTTGTAGTAAACGGTGTTTTCGTAGTTTTACATCACTTCATACTCCACGCTCTTTTGATTTACTTTCAAAGCAGCCTTAATAAGGTAAAGGAAGCTGATGGTTTTGCAGTAGCTCTGAACGTTCGCTGAGGATGAGAGGGAAGAACAGATAAATACACCCCCCTCCCCACTTCTTAAAAAGGTAAAGGTACCCTTGCCCATACGGGCCAGTCTTGCCAGACTCTAGGGTTGTGCGCTCATTTCACTCTAGAGACCGGGAGCCAGCGCTGTCTGCAGACACTTCCGGGTCACGTGGCCAGCGTGACAAGCTGCATCTGGCAAGCCAGCGCAGCACACGGAACGCTGTTTACCTTCCCGCTATAAAGCGGTACCTATTTATCTACTTGCACTTAATTGTGCTTTCGAACTGCTAGGTGGGCAGGAGCTGGGACCGAACGATGGGAGCTCACCCCGCCGCGGGGATTCGAACCGCTGACCATGCGATCGGCAAGTCCTAGGCGCTGAGGTTTTACCCACAGCGCCACCCGCGTCCCAGCCCCACTTCTTAGTACTGTGCAAAAAACAAAAAACTAGTTGTACGTCCTGCCCCCCCCCCGACCCTCATTTCACTCCAGTTGACTGGGCATTGCAGAGGCAGGCGAAACTCGACACACAGTGATGTCATGATGATGTCACACCACACAGTGAGTTTGAGGGAGAGAGCATGGACCTCATATCAGCCATACTGCTAAGCTTCAGCCAGGGAGAGAAGGGATTGGGGCTCAGCCAACACCATCAGAAAAAGGCAACCAAAAATGATCAATAAGATAAAGTGACTTCCCTGTTAAGAAAGGTTGCAGCATTTAGTTTAGAGAAGCGATGAGAAGTGTCCGGTCTTTATAAAACTATGCATGGCTCCCTCTCCCACAACGCCAGAATTCATCGGCATGTCTGATTATTGTTTTAGACAGAATAAGCTCTCTCCCACATACATATGCTTAAGGAATTTGTGATTTTTGTGAATTTGAATTTTGGTCTTATATGCCCCCACCAGACTAGTGTGCAGATGAGGACTTAGTTATTTCTCCTGTTTCACACTTCCTGAAGGGACGCGGGTGGCGCTGTGGGTTAAACCACTGAGCCTAGGGCTTGCCAATCAGAAGGTCGGCGGTTTGAATCCCCGCGACGGGGTGAGCTCCCGTTGCTTGGTCCTTGCTCCTGCCAACCTAGCAGTTCGAAAGCACGTCAAAGTGCAAGTAGATAAATAGGTACCGCTCCAGCGGGAAGGTAAACGGCATTTCTGTGCGCTGCTCTGGTTCACCAGAAGCGGCTTAGTCATGCTGGCCACATGACCCGGAAGCCGTACGCCGGCTCCCTCGGCCAATAAAGTGAGATGAGCGCCGCAACCCCAGAGTCGGTCATGACTGGACCTAATGGTCAGGGGTCCCTTTACTTTACACTTCCTGAAAGCTTTTTCTTTTCTTTTTAAAGCAGAGAGTGACATGTGGAAAGAAGACACATTTTCAACTCTGTATTTAACTACATATTTATCAGCAAATTCCCATGCAGAATTCATCTATTCATTTATTTTCACAGTTTGATGTCAAAAAAGGACCTTTGTGAGCATGTGTGAAAGGGAGCCAGACTAGAAACAGACTGATTTCGTTCAACCCTACCTTTTTGTGGCTATAACTACAATTTAGAGGGAGATGGAAAATGTGCATCCGTGTTTACTCTTGCGACTCTTCCCTTTGTCCTTTTGAGGAAACGATTTCTGGGCAAGTTTCTCCTCCAGAAAAGATTTAACTGCTTCCTACAAGTTCGTTTTAGGAAGAAAATGATGGATTTCCTAGAGTGCTTTGCCTCCCATAAATAATCTTCTGTTCCATAGACAGAAATTATTAGCTGGGCACATTTGATTTACAGAGCTATTAAAAAACACAACCTCTGTGCTAGGTAGAAGACAGAAGAGTCTATGTGTTGCAGGGGAGAGAATACTGGAGCTGGGTGTTACAGATATATGCCAATAGCCCCTGTTCACCAGAAACGCTATGGATTTCCTGATACGTTTGTTTTGGTAAGAAAGAACAAAACTTAACCAAAGTTGCCATTTTTCTTCATTCTGAAAGACATGTCCAGAGCAATAAATGTGTAGAAATGAGATTACATAACTGAGTACCAGTGAAATTGGCATGGAATGGAATTAAGGTGGTCCATACATCTTTATTTGCTGATGGGATGAGCCATGGAACTCCTTGCCACAAGGAAAATGCAACAGCAAATAATTTAGGGAACTCCATAGATGGATTAGAAAGTGATGTCGGGACTTGCCAGCTGATTATGCCAAACTCCACTCCATCTGCTGCCATTTTGTGGCTGGTTCTGCCCCTGTACCCCCATTTTATGGCTGGTGGGCCTGAGTAATTCTCAACCATCTCAAGTACGCATAAGGAGTAGAAAGTCTGAAAACCCCAGCTTTATAGGATGTCCCTAAGAAAGATAGGAATGCACACATCAGCTGAAGCTGAATTCTCTGTCAGTTTCACTAGGCATCAATCTATTTCAACTTGATTTTGGCAGATTTTCACAGGACAAATTTCCATGCAAACTGTATCCATTTTGTGTACACCCTTCCCATAAAAGAGACATTTTTCAATGCTTTTCAGGTTCAGGGAAGTTTCTGCAAGACCCGACAGATAAAGTGCCACAAGAACATTCAACCGCCTTTTTCACGTGCTGTAATTAGAATCTCATATACTATAATTTCTTTCTGGTGAGCTATGAAATGCTTTGCCACCTCCTCCTGAGGGAATTTCTGAATATGTATATTGCTCTTGCGAGCCAAGAAGAAGAAGAAGAAGAAGAAGAAGAAAAAGAAGAAGAAGAAATAGTAACATATAATGGTTTTCTCAACCTCTGATCTAACAACGCGAATCTGAACATTTCTGGGTATTTTTTTTTAGAAAGGCTTTCATTGCATTTTGAGAGTTTAGCGACATTATAACTGAACACGCACCCAAATAAGAAACCTTTGCTCCTGTTGGTATTTCTCTCTCTGTGTGTTCCACTCGTCAAAGCCTTCCTTAAATCTGGCTGGATTTATACACAAAATCCTATTTCCGTGACTTACTGGGTGATCTTGTCTATCATAATTGAACTCGTGTGATGCTCTCGGTTCCGTGGCAGCACTTGGGGGAAGGAAAAGGAAGCCAAGCCACCTCCGCTTACAACTGGACAATGATAAGAAACGTAGGGCCAAACGAGGTGTCACACGGAAGATGTGCAAACAGCCTCCTGACCAGTGTAGGTCAGCCTGTGGGGGAAATGGGGGCATTGCCCTACCAACTACAGCCTGCCTTGATCACCCAGCCTTCTTCCTTTCCACCTGTTTGGGGTGCGGGGGAGCACTGCCTGTCAGCTTCTTCCTTCTTAAGTCTCCATGTTGCCTCAGCAAGGAGAAGGATGGGGACAAAGCTGGAATTAATTGGTTTCACCAGTCATAGGCTCTGGTTCAGTCTGTCGGTGGCTCTGGCGCCACCTAATGGTGGGCTCCCTGCCTCCTGTGTGAAGATGTGCTTCCTTTTATCTGTCCTGAATCTTCCACTGTTCAACAAGGATGGAGGCTGACCTGACCTGAAAACACCATTCACACAAACAAATGTCAAATATTTGGAATTCTAACTGCATAGGTCCATATTCTCTTTTTGGACCAGGATGGTCAACCACCCCCAATTTCTACCACAAGAGCTATATCCGCAAAAGGAAAATAAGGGGATGAAACCCCTTGACAAATGGCAACAAGAAATGAAATAACAATGGAACTTTTCAGAGAAACTCCTGTTTGACAGGCTCTAGGATGTTTCCCAGTCAAGCGAAAGTACAGAGTATGTTCACTGATTTTTAAACTATTACCCCAATAAAATGTAATTATAGTGATTAATTGCATAATGATGACTGTAATCACAGCCTATTCTTAGTTGATTAAGAAAGACAGAAGAAGCTTGTTAAAGAAAAGGGAAAAAAGCCTTCCAGAAAAAAAGACCTGTCTATTTTTATGTTATGTTCAACATTTGCAATTATTAAGTCTCTCCTGAAGATCTTATTTAAAGTGTGTGCTTGAAAGGTGAAGGTACAACACTCTCTCTTTGCTGTTCCCAACGATGACTGAAATATGAGTCCCTCCGGATATATATTTATTTTAAATAGGAAGAGAGGAAGCTGTCTTGGACCCAGCCACACCATTCAGCTAGCTCAGAATTATCTACACCGGTGATGGAGAAAGTTTGGCCTGCCATATGTTGCTGGACTCTAGCACTCATCATTCCCAGCCAGCATTTATATTGGACAGGGATGGTCAATGTTGTCATCCTGCAACATCTAGAGCAGGGGTCGGCAAACTACAGGCCGCGGGTTGGATCCAGCCCAATTGCCCTCTGGATCCGGTCCACGAACGGTTCAGCAATCACCGCTTGGATCGGCACAATCGCCATTTTTTTTCCTGGTGCCATTTTTTGCAATTTCCCCCTGCGGACTACATCTCCCAGCATGCTCCGAGGTTGCTCAGACTTATGCGACGCTGGCCAATCTGAAGCCTTAGCAGCCTCAGGCCTCCCCCCCCCCCATTGGCTGGTTTGACGCGAGCTGGCGGCCAATGGCGACCCTTCCTGAGATCCGCTGCTCCAATTGCCTTGTTGGGCGCCTGGTTGACATCTAGCTCCAAGAAGGGAAGAGGAGAAGCAGAGGGGCGAGAAGCAGAGAGTGGGAGCAGAGAGGCTGCAAGGAGGAAGAGGAAGAGGTTGAGGACTCTTCTGTGCTGATTGGCGGTGGCACATTAGCAGCACGGACATGGGCACCCCGGGGTAGGGGCCCTTCCTGGTAGGGTGGCTGCAGCCCCCCTCCACACAAGACAAGACCCAGTGCCAGTGGGGAGCCCCCTCCCCAGCCCAGCCCAGCCCACTCCGTCTGAACACGGTGAGTGGAGGTATCTCAGCCACTCTGTCTCTGAGGGAAAGAGAGAGGGAACACATTTGTGCGCGCGGTCAGGCCGGCCACAAGTTCTGAGGGACAGTGAACCAGCACCCTGCAGAAAAAGTTTGCTGACCCCTGATCTAGAGCAGGAAATGGGTAAAAGCAATGACTATAATCAGTGCAAGTAAGAAATTTTTTTTTTTAATTTTTATCATCTTATTTATTTTATAGTACAGTACATTTATTATTGCTTTCATTTTATGGATCAGTGGTCTCGTTAGATAGTAAAAGGCATGTTAGATAGTAAGATTCATGTGAAATTGCTGTTTCAGGGGTTGTTTTTAAAAGTCTGGAACGGATTAATCCATTTTGCATTACTTTCTATGGGAAAGCGTGCCTTGGTTATGGAACGCTTTGGTTTTGGAATGGACTTCCGGAATGGATTAAGTTTGAGAACCAAGGCACCACTGTTATTATATAGGAAATTCTCTGTCCCAAATTCAGGAGGAGGAGGAGGAGGAGGAGGAGGAGGAGGAGGTGGAGGAGGAGGAGGAGGAGGAGGAGAAGAAGAAGAAGAAGAAGAAGAAGAAGAAGAAGAAGAAGAAGAAGAAGAAGAAGAAGAAGAAGAGGAGGTGGAGGAGGAGGAGGAGGAGGAGGAGGAGCTTTGGTTCCACTTTGGAAACAAGTCACATTCCCCCAAAACTCCTGAAATGTGGAGAGAAATTTGAGTGAGGAAAATTTCATAATTCACCCTACAGAAAAAGTCGAAGTTTTGGAGGAACAACCTGCAGGAGAAAAGGCTTACATGCATTCATGTCCAGGAAGTGAGCTTCCCTATGTGAAATAATGCTTTGCACAAATAAGGATTGAGTAGCAATGCCTACTCTACATTATGCTGTTTTATAGGCCCCTTGAGTTAAGAGCAAATACAATTATTGCAGTAGTAGCTGCTTGTTATTATAAACGCGCACAAGCATTAGAGATGAGCAATTCTCTGACTCTCTAAGTCCCGTCCCCCCTCCACTTTTTCTTCCTTTCCCTTTCTCTCTCTCTCTCTTCCCCAGCTGAAGACCTTCAGTTTACTCCCTTTTACTTATGATCCTGCCAAATATATCCTTTCGTAGGAAGGATATATTGAACCTGTCAACTTTATTTAAAGTAAAGCTAAAGCGGCAAAAAATGCAGAAGTGTGTCAGCCAGCCCAGGTACATGGTAAGGAATTTCAGAAGAGGCCGTGCTCCACTTAGCCGGCTACAAATCCTGCAGATGTCGAGGAAGGCACCGGAGGGGGGGGGGGGAGGCAGATGATGTATGGCAAGCGAGAAACGATGCCGTGATAGATGAGGCTTGCAAAAGGCAGCCTGCGAGCCCCTTCCCTTGTTTCCCACGACTGCTTTGGAATTGCAAAGTGCTATTTATATAATCAAAACTGCCAGCAGTCTGTCAACGTGGAAGGGTGGCCTTATATCAGAGGTCAGCAAACTTTTTCAACAGGGGGCCGGTCCACTGTCCCTCAGACTTTGTGGGGGGCTGGACTATATTTTGAAAAAAAGAAGAACGTATTCCTATGCCCCACAAATAACCCAGAGATGTGTTTTAAATAAAAGTACAGTGGTACCTTGGGTTACAGACGCTTCAGGTTACAGTCTCCGCTAACCCAGAAATAGTACCTCGGATTAAGAACTTTGCTTCAGGATGAGAACAGAAATTGGGCAGCGGCGGTGCAGTGGCAGCAGGAGGCCCCATTAGCTAAAGTGGTACCTCAGGTTAAGAACAGTTTCAGGTTAAGAACGGACCTCCAGAATGAATTAAGTTCTTAACCCAAGGTACCACTGTACACATTCTACTCATCTAAAAACTCCAGGCAGCCCCCACAAATAATCCAGAGATGCATTTTCAGTAAAAGGACACATTCTACTCATGTAAAAACACGCTGATTCTGTGGGCTCCGGTTTCTGTCATGGTGTCCTGTTGCGCCAGAAGCGGGTTTAGTCCTGCTGGCCACATGACCCAGAAAGCTGTCTGGACAAACGCCAGCTCCCTCGGCCTGAAAGCGAGATGAGCACTACAGCCTCATAGTCGCCTTTGATTGGACTTAACCATCCAGGGGTCCTTTACCTATTACCTTTTACCTTTATTGTGCCCTGACCATTGGGTCCAGTCGTGACCGACTCTGGGGTTGCGGTGCTCATCTCGCTTTATTGGCCGAGGGAGCCGGTATACAGCTTCCAGGTCATGTGGCCAGCATGACTAAGCCGCTTCTGGCAAACCAGAGCAGCGCACGGAAACGCCATTTACCTTCCCGCCGGAGTGGTACCTATTTATCTACTTGCACTTTGACGTGCTTTCGAACTGCTCGGTTGGCAGGAGCAGGGGCCGAGCAACGGGAGCTCACCCCGTCGCAGGGATTCAAACCGCCGACCTTCTGATCGGCAAGTCCTAGGCTCTGTGGTTTAACCTACAGCACCACCCGTGTCCCAGGTGGTATATATTATTGTGCTATGTATGTGATAAAGGGGAACCACACTGGGGTGAAGGCACTACTCTCGTGTAGGAACAGATTCATGCACGAAGCAAGCCTTGGGTGTGGTGTGTGCATCAGTCACAAATAGCAAGGCCAACATGAAAACGCATTGATTTACATAGCATCTGCTTCATAAGTGCTGATAATAGGAAACACGCATCTTGGTAAGTGCTCCTTTTGATTGACAAGAGACTCATAACCTGGTTCTGAATAAGTCATTACAGTGCTCGGGTGAGGCTCAACATCTCCCACTTCCAGCGATTGGATAAAAGACTCGGTGAAACGAGCGACAGCTCGACACAACACTTTGTTTCGAAACCGTGTATCATGTAATCACTAATGCAACGAGGAAAGGAGTACTGGAGAATGTGAAAGAAAGCCATGAGCTAAAAATTATAGTGTTCTGTCTCTGATGATTACAGCCTCTTCTGAATATATTGACGAAAGCTCCATTGTACTGAGACATCGCCGACCACTTTGGGCTGGGGCAATCACAAACGCTAAGAAAGAGCACCCTGAAACTGCTATTTGTCTTGAAGATGGGGAGAAAAGAAGCAGTTTTGTACAGCATCAGACCACTGGTCCATTGCACCTGGTGGAGTCAACATGGACCGGCAGTGGGCTCTCTCAACTTTACCTGGAGACACCTGAGATTGAACCTGTGATGTTCTGCATGCGAGACATTTGCTCTATTGCTAAGCTACGGCCTTTCCCTATTGGGAGTATAATACGGGATCAGGAATATTTTTGTTTAGTTTAGTTTATGAATCTCTTCCTACAAAGCATCTCAAAGCGATTTCACAGTACAAAAAAAGCATACTTAAAACAATGGCATCCATAAAGGTAAAGGGTAAAGGGACCCCTGACCATTAGGTCCAGTCGTGACCGACTCTGGGGTTGCGGCGCTCATCTCGCTTTACTGGCCGAGGGAGCCGGCGTACAGCTTCCGGGTCATGTGGCCAACCAGAGCAGCGCACGGAAACGCCATTTACCTTCCGGGCGGAGCGGTACCTATTTATCTACTTGCACTTTGACGTGCTTTCGAACTGCTAGGTTGGCAGGAGCAGGGACCGAGCAACTCGAGCTCACCCCATCGTGGGGATTTGAACTGCTGACCTTGTGATCGGCAAGTCCTAGGCTCTGTGATTTAACCCACAGCGCCACCCGCGTCCCTAATGGCATCCATAAAGGTAAAGGTAAAGGTACCCCTGCCCGTACGGGCCAGTCTTGACAGACTCTGGGGTTGTGCGCCCATCTCACTTAAGAGGCCAGGGGCCAGCGCTGTCCGGAGACACTTCCAGGTCACGTGGCCAGCGTGACATCGCTGCTCTGGCGAGCCAGAGCCGCACACGGAAACGCCGTTTACCTTCCCGCTGGTAAGCGGTCCCTATTTATCTACTTGCACCCGGAGGTGCTTTCGAACTGCTAGGTTGGCAGGCGCTGGGACCGAGCAGCGGGAGCGCACCCCGCCGCAGGGATTCGAACCGCCGACCTTTCGATCGGCAAGCCCTAGGCGCTGAGGCTTTAAATAATAGTATATCTAAAAACAATTCCAATGATTGCGTGAACTAAGAAAATTGCATAAACTAAGACAATCCTTGAGGTTTTGTTGCCCTGAGCCATTGAAGGCTTTATAGGATAAAACCAGCGCTTTGAATTGGTCCCAGATACTAACTGGCAGCCAGTGATTGAGGATGTCAATACCTCAAGGACCACCTCTCCCCATATGAACCTAATTCAAAGTGCTGGTTTTGACCTATAAAGCCTTAAACAGCTCAGGACCGCAATACCTCAAGAACCGTCTCTTTCCTTATCACCCTACCCTGAGATCATCTTCTGAGGCCCTTCTTTGTGTGCCTCCTCCAGGAAAGGTCCAGAGGGTGGCGGCATGAGAACAGGGCCTTCTGTGCATTGGCTCCCCGTCTGTGGAATGCTCTCCCCAGAGAAGTTCACCTGGCGCCTTCATTATACACCTTTAGGCGCCAGGCGAAAATGTTTCTTTTTAATCAAGCCTTTGGTTGATCTGATTTATATCCTATGTCCTTTTAAAATGTGGGTGAGGTTTTGGAGGGGGGACTTTTGGGTTGTTGTTTTTATTATCATCATGTATTTTATTTATATCTTGATTTTATTCTGTGAACCACCCTGAGACCCCCGGGTATAGGGCGGTATATAAATTTAATAAATAATAATAACCTGGACCCTACAGTCGTCAACTGAGACCTGCCCCTTCCGTGGATGGTTCAGAGGGTGTCAACACGAGAAGAGGCCTTTTCAGTGGTGGCTCCCCACTTGTGGAAAACTCTCTCTAAGGAGACTCACCTGGCATCATGATGGCATATCTTTAGGTGCCAGGTGAAAACATTTTATTTTTGCTTGACCTTTGGCTTTTAATTATCTGCGCGGGGGGGGGGGGTGTTTTAATCCTGCCTTTTAAAAAGAGTATGAATGTGTTTTAGATTTTTCTACGCTTTGATACCTGGTTTTTTAATTTTTTAAAAAATTATTGCTGTAAATATCTTTGGGTTGCACTGGTAGGGGGAAAATGGCTAATAATAATAATAATAATAATAATAATAATAATAATAATAATAATTCATTATTTGTACCCCACCCATCTGGCTGGGTTTCCCCAGCCACTCTGGGCAGCTTCCAACACAAATAAATGTACATTTCCCTTTGCATAACATTGTGGCTTGGATGGGGGCAGGGGACTTATTCAAGAGATTTCCCCAGTGTGTGGATTCTCTTCTGGGGCCTGCCCCCTTCCTCTCTTCTGCATGGGTCCTTTTCTGATGACTTATTTAGCCTTCTCTTACCCCTTGATTTCTCATCTTTGGGGGAATGGGGCCTCCCAAAGATAGCTTTTTGAATAGCTTGCTGGAAGAAAATGAAAAAAATGAGAAAAGGGGAGGGGAAATTTGAACAACTCTCTGTAGGCTTGGCCCGTCTGCCATTTTTAAAGCTTAGGACGTGTGTCTGAACTACAGAAGCAATTTCCCTCTCCCCACCTTTCATTGGCGGTAATTTATTCACAATTCTAGGATGAAGAAAATGGGCTGGAATGCTGGGAGAATGCCTCTCAAACACAAACACACACACACACACACACACACTACTCATACCACCATCACCACTTGCTACATTTGTTTGTGTTTATGTAAGCAAAAAAGAAAAGAAAAAGCATGCATTATCTTTTTATGAGCCTTGCGATTTATTCTGTTTTTGTTGTCAGACCTCTGGGAATGCATCCTATAAACTTTATTGAGACAAGATATCTAGAGGCGTTTGCATATATGTGAGCTCAGCACAATATTACTTTTTAATGCACTTTCGACTTTGCAAGGAGGTAATACCAGTTTCTCCCCTTTCTTTTTTTCAAAGCAGAGAGGGGAGTAAAATGGTAATATTTGATTATTTTTAGCATCTCTATTCATTTTGCTTCCCTAGTCTTTTTTTTTAAAAAAAAAACCCACACGCAAAATAATGACAGAAATGTTGCCGTATTAAGCTAATAAACAATAAAACGGATCACCGTAATGCCAAGTAATTCCTCTACACTGAAGGTGTAGCGTTTGAGAGGTTTTCTGTACTTCCATACTGAGCGCAGGATGTGTGGCTGAGTTTGGATCATTGGCCCTTCTAGGTTAGACGTCCCCAGATGTTGTTAGACTCCAACACCCAAGTCAGCATGGCCAATGGTCACGGATGACCACATAGTGTGGTGTAGTGGTTAAGAGCGGTAGTCTCGTAATTTGGGGAACCGGGTTCGCGTCTCCGCTCCTCCACATGCAGCTGCTGGGTGATCTTGGGCCAGTCACACTTCTCTGAAGTCTCTCAGCCCCACTCACCTCACAGAGTGTTTGTTGTGGAGGAGGAAGGGAAAGGAGAATGTTAGCCGCTTTGAGACTCCTTTGGGCAGTGATAAAGTGGGATATCAAATTCAAACTCTTCTTCATCTATCTCTATCATCTATCTATATCTATCTATCTATCTATCATCTATCTATCTATCTATCTAATCTATCTATCTATCTATCTATCTATCATCTATCTATCTATCTATCATCTATCTATCTATCTAATCTATCTATCATCTATCTATCATCTATCTATCTATCTATCTATCTATCTATCTATCTATCTATCTATCTATCATCTATCTATCTATCTATCTATCTATCTATCATCTATCTATCTATCTATCTATCTATCTATCTATCTATCTATCATCTATCTATCATCTATCATCTATCTATCGATCTAATCTATCTATCTATCTTCTATCTAAAATGTCCCTTTTATGTTTCTGGTACAACAGATTGTTTGTTGTTGTTGTTTAGTCATTTAGTCGTGTCTGTAGCCTTTTTTGACACCTGGGAATTTCCATCTGAATTATCCCCAGTATGGATTGCGCTCGACCTTAACTTAGAGTTTGTTGTTGTTGCTTAGTCGTTTAGTCGTGTCTGACTCTTCGTGACCCCATGGACCAGAGCACGCCAGGCACTCCTGTCTTCCACTGCCTCCCGCAGTTTGGTCAAACTCATGCTGGTAGCTTCGAGAACACTGTCCAACCATCTCGTCCTCTGTCATCCCCTTCTCCTTGTGCCCTCCATCTTTCCCAACATCAGGGTCTTTTCCAGGGAGTCTTCTCTTCTCATAAGGTGGCCAAAGTATTGGAGCCTCAGCTTCAGGATCTGTCCTTCCAGTGAGCACTCAGGGATGATTTCCTTCAGAATGGATAGGTTTGATCTTCTTGCAGTCCCATGTGATATGTGGGGCTGCCTCTGAAAATGGTTCGGAAACTTCAGCTGGTCCAAAATGCAATGGTCAGACTGCTCACCAGAACAAGAAAGTTTGAGCACATCGTAACACCCATCCTGGCACAACCACATCCCACTGCCGATTACTGTTTGGACCCAATTCAAAGTGCTGGCATTGACCTATAAAGCCTTACACGGCTCAGGACTGAAATACCTTAAGGATCGCCTCTTCCCATATGAACCAACCCAGACCCTGCACATGTCATCTGAGGCCCATCTACATGTCCGCAATCCTAGAGAGGTTCAGAGGGTGGCAACACGAGAACAAGCCTTTTTGGTGGTGGCTCCCCGACTGTAGAATGCTCTCTGCAGAGAGGCTCGCCTAGCGCCATCCTTACATGTCTTTAGATGCCACACGAAAACATTCCTCTTTACCCAGGCCTATGGCTATTAAATAATCTATAGCCTGTGGAAGCGTGGGGGAGAGGACTGCTATTAACTATTTTATTATTTGTCTGTCTGTCAGTATGCTTTTTATTATGTTTTTATTATTGATGTTCTGTAATGTATTCTTACCCCTTCATGGATCACTGCCTTGTTGTGGCGAAGGGGCTTGAATAACTCAAAGAAGCTATGAGCTATGCCATGCAGAGCCACCCAAGATAGACAGGTCATAGCCGAGAGTTTAGACTAAACGTGATCCACCTGGAGAAGGAACTGGCAAACCACTCCAGTATTTTGCCAAGAAAACTCCATGGACATAAAAAGGAGAAGCTTTGAGAGGAAAGTGAGAGTTTCCAAGGCCTGCTTTGGTTCGTGGGGTCATGGAGAGTCGAACACGACTAAGATGATTTTTAATGTTGTAAACCGCCCTGGGATCTTTTGATAGAGGGCAGTACATAAATGGAAATCATCATCATCATCATCATCATCATCATCATCATCACTTCACATGTAAGAGTATAATCCTTTGTTTTGGAAAAAGATTATATTTTAAAATGAATCTTTTGCCTCCATGATCTCTACCGGAGTTCTCTCCCCATTTTCCTCCTGCTCTGTTCCACAAATGTATGCAACGTAGACTGCAAAGCACAGTTTGTGATCCTTGGTATCTCTAGGGCTGCCATATGTCCAGATTATCTCAGACAGTGGTATCTCGGGTTACAGACGCTTCAAGTTACAGACTCCGCTTATGCAGAAATAGTATCTCGGGTTAAGAACTTTGCTTCAGGATGAGAACAGAAATCGTGCTCCGGCGGCACAGCACCAGCAGGAGGCCCCATTAGCTAAAGTGGTGCTTCAGGTTAAGAACAGTTTCAGGTTAAGAAGGGACCTCTGGAACGAATTAAGTTCTTAACCCGAGGTACCACTGTATTAGGATTTCAAAGGCAGAAGTGATGTCCGGGGGAATATACAGAAGACAATTGTTTGCCAACGATTTGGGGTTTGTCTAAGAGAAGCTCAACAACTTTCGGGGTGTCCTGGTTTTTACTTTTTGAAATATGGCAACCCAAAGTTTCTCTGACGTAACTTCATTTGCGAGCAAACAGCCTTGTGTACAAGCACATGCGTTTCAGCTCAGGATTCCAATGGAGCAAACTGCTCAGAATTCCACCTGTTGGGTAACAGATGGAGCACCAGGCAAAGGACTCCACAACAACTGTGAGCAAGCAATCTGGGGGAAATACAATGCATGAGCTTCTTCAGGAAGATGGCAAGATGAAATTGCAGCCCACAGATAGCCTGGCACGCTCAGGAGTAATATGGCTCTCAGTCAACTAAGAGGATGCCCACCCCTTGTAACTTCTCCACATGTTCTCTGTAGGTGGGACTGTTCAATCTTCTCATCGAACGCAAGGACTTGGCAGCTTACCGAATCTGATGGAAGGGTGCTGCGGCTTGTGGAATGAGACAATTGGTTTTCTTGGAAACAGCACCCCAATTATTCATTTCAATGCTCATTTCTACATCTCGCTGTAGAATCAGTGTGGCGTAGGTTGACTCACCTTCCTTGGTGGGTGGTGTTGTGGCCAAGCCTCAGACCATGTGATCCAGCAAATGGCAGGCCAGATGGACCGGCTGCCGTCTAACTGGCCTATGCCAGCAGACTTTGCTTGGGCATTCCCCTGGCGGAAAGCCCAGCCAACCAACTGGGACGTTTGGGACCACCCCCAGGGGGCATTAAGTTGCAACCTGTCCGGCACTTTGCCCTGTTTCCCCACCCAACAGATGGCTATATATTACCTCAGGTATTAGAGACAGGGTGCCTCTGAATCCTAGTTGTTAAGAAACTCAAGGAGGAGAGAGTAATTGCGTTTGGGTCCTGTTTGTGGACTGGTTGGCCACTGTGTGAGTATGCAAAGTAGAACTAGGCAGCTCTTTGGTCTATGAAAACAAGTTCTGGGTCACTTGCATGTCCCTAAGAAAGGCTTCCCTCTCCTCAGTCGGTGAGTGGGTGAGTGAAGGGGGCAGGTCCTTTCTGCAAAGCCATTATGGTTGCTTGACGCCATCTTGCTTTGTTCGGCTGCTGTGTCTGTGCTGCTGCCCTGGCCTTGGAGAGGAGGAGAAGGTGAAGCAATGGGACGGTGGAAGCTGAAGGATGGCCAAAGCTCTGGGACCACCAGACTTCCAAACTCTCAACCCTGTGAGAGAAAGTGGTTGTGCTGGAGATGAAGTTGGGTGTCTGTCAGAGCCATCTGGAGTGGAAGAAGAAGTTGTGCCTCAAAGCCCAGGCCAGCATCCCTATTTTTATCTGAGGAATGTTGGAGGTTGTGCAAGACGGATGGAGACCCTGTGGTCTGCCAAGTGTTGCTGGACTACAAATCCCATCAACCTTTGCCACTGCCTGGCTTTGTCTGATGGGAGCTGGAGTTCTACCACATCTGGAGATCTGGTCACAGGTTCCCCACTCCTGCACAAGAGAGACACAGCCACTTTGTGTAGGCCGCACTGAGGTAGAGGAACCAGGACTCAATATGAGGCAACTTCTTACGTTGCTAACCTTCCTTGTGCAGACTATGGGGCCAGGCAGAGATATGTTGTCCTTGTCCATTGCCTGGCTTGCAGTAGAATTCTGCTGGCAAATTAAGCATTCAGGGTGCTATGTTTGAAATATTTGTAGAGATTAGATTAGCGTTTATTTATTGAAAACACTCTTCCCGTCTCTCGCAAGCCATTGCGATATAATCTGGATAATGAAATTTACAGCTTCCAGTTCCACTTGTAGGAAGCCTGCTTACCAGCCAGGAGTGTGTGTGTGTGTGTGTGTGTGTGTGTGTGTGTGTGTATGAATCAATTGATATTGAAAGGAACCTCTTCTCTCACATTTCACTCGAGAAATTGGCAGGCAAAATGAAGCCACTGGATGCACCAGGCCTGGAATGAATAAAAGCATTCTGGCTCCCTCCCTCCTTTTGCCTGGTCTACAGAGCAGTAATATTCAGACTTCTGTGCTTCAGACTCCAGATCTTCTTCATCTTCTGATGATAGCATCAAGCAAGTGACCTCAGTGGTCCATTTCCCCCATTCAGAAAGGCTACAGCTTGGAAAGAGAGATGTTGCTTGTTCTTAGCCAGGCCCTCATCCAGAATAGCCTCATTTCAGTGGGGTTAGCCCTGAATCTCATGCCTGGCTTGCTTTTCTTCTCTGTTCCTGTGGCTCTGGGGGAGTTGAGTAGGGTCTTGACAGCCAGCCAGGATCCCAAGCAGCAGGGTAGGGGAGACTCCAGTGCTAGATCTATGGATCCAACATCTCTTTGAAGTTGTTCACAGTGTGGAGATCTGCTTGGAGCTCCTCCTCCTTTCTTCTGCTCATCCCCTGAGGAGACCTCAGATATTGGCAGGGCTGAGCCCTGACACCAGGGGCTCTGTGTTGAAGAGGAGGAGGCACCCTTGTTTGGTTGTACATGTGATGGCCTGGGACTCGGGCTCAGACTCGGAACCAGAGGAGATGCAGTCTGCACCAGATCCTTTGCCTCAGGCATCATCTGAACCAAGTCTGGGGCCTGATCCTGAAGAGTCCCAGTCTGCACAGGTTCCCCTGCAACGAACACCAGCTGGGCCGAGTCAGGGGCCTGACTCCAGATGCAGGGATTACCTTGTTGCCTTCAGCCGGGCCATCACTTACAGCTGCTCCACTACCAGTTGGGTTAGGGGAGGCTGAGGCGGCCCCTGGGGCTAGTAACCCACCTACGTCTCCCGAGCTGCAGAGACTAAGGTCTGAGAGAAGGAGAGATCTGAGTACTCACAGGAGGAGTGCTCGTCTTCAGGCGAAACAGGGAGGTGAGTCGCTGGGGGATCAGGACCGGCCACTACCCTGACAAAGATAAAAGGCTATCAGACCCCGCCCCAGGTTGCAGGAGCAACATTGCTGTATGCTGGATCCTGCCTGAGATCCTGTACCTGTCTTTGCCTAGTTTCCTGCCTTGACCCTGTTGGACTGACTCCTAGTGGAACCTTTGGATTCTGGACCGGACCTGGACCGCAGTTCTCAGGTTACCCCCAGGCCCAGCACAGTACATACATGTTTTGTCTATAGATTGTCTCATATTCAATCTCTGGCATTTCCAGTTTAACAGATTATGGGAAGCAAGTGATGGTAAGGACCTCTGTTTGAGATTCCAGGGGGACACTGCCAGTCATGGCAGGCTATCTTGGGACAAGTGGATCAATGCTCCAACTGGCCATAAGGTAGCATTCGGTGCCACAGGTGGAGCTACTAGGCAACTTTGGTAAGAATGAGACCCAAAGAAAGATTCATGGAATCAGAGAATTGTAGAATTGGAAGGGACCACGAGGGTCATCCAGTTCAACCCCCCCCCCCCGAAATGCAGGAAATGTTTGCCCAACATGAGATTCGAACACACAGCCCTGAGATTAAGAGTTTCATTCTGATGCTCTTTGGGCCTGCTGGGGGCAGAGGCAGGGAGCCCAACCACAGGTGATGCCAGAGCCAACGGAGGGCAGAGCCAACTAATTCCAATTTTGTCTTGACCTTCCTAGGCGATGAGTGTGGGAATGTTCAGGGATGCAGGAGAGGATATATTGTCTGATTATATCCTTTTCCAACTTGTGTTAACAAGTTCCACAATTTAGCAGAGTAACATTCCCCCTTTTAAACTACCAGCGGATGCGTTTGCTCAGGCTCGCTAAAGCCTCTATAATGACTGTTCTGGTATTTCCCCCTTATTCCCTCATAAAAGATAAGACATGACACAGTCTTCTATAAAAGTATAAAAAAAGAGTTTACTCACACATCATTCTGTTCACAATAGGATCCCAGAAGGCAGACTTAGCTTAGAAAAGTAACATATATGGTACCTAGAAACTATCTCATAAGGAGACAGTCCCTTTGTCCTCTCTTGGCTGGAGAGCATCTTGGGCTAAGCAGATGTTGCTTCTTCAATGCATGTAGTCAGAAAGAGAGAGATGGCTGCCCTGCCCTGTGCTTTTGTCGTTACCTGCACAGGTGAGGCCATGCCCACCTCTAGTCACATGCAGAGGAAGTCTGTCCCAGCCCAGAAGGAAACAGGACGTTTACCTGCACAGCTGGACAAACATTCCTCCCCACGTGTAAATATGTTCACTCTAGGAATGTTGTACTTGACTGCTCTTGTGTTTCACATCCCACACTGGGTTCTACAGTGCCGATGCAGAGGTGAAAGAGGAGGAATCTGGCTTCAAGATCCATCCCCTGGACATTTCCCACCACCCCCAAGTGTCTTGTTTTAAGCAGAAAAGTTTTCAGGGGGAGAAAAGCACAAATGATGCTATTTTGGGTGACAGCCCATATTGGAAATCGGAGGAAGGGCAATAGCTCAGTGGTTAACCAGCTGCCTTGCATGGAAATAATAATAATAATAATAATAATAATAATAATAATAATAGTAATAGTAATTTATTTGTACCCCACCCATCTGGCTGGGTTTCCCCAGCCACTCTGGGTGGCTTCCACAGAGACCAAAAATACACTAAAATATCACACATTAAAAACTTCCCTGAACAGAGCTGCCTTAAAATGTCTTCTGAATGTCAGGTAGTTGTTTATCGCTTTGACATATGATGGGAGAGCGTTCCACAGGGCGGGCGCCACTACTGAGAAGGCCCTCTGCCTGGTTCCCTGTAGCTTTGCTTCTCGCAATGAGGGAACCGCCAGAAGGCCCTCGGTGCTGGACCTCAGCGTCCGGGCTGAACGATGGGGGTGGAGACGCTCCTTCAGGTATACTGGGCCAAGGCTGTTTAGGGCTTTAAAGGTCAACACCAACACTTTGAATTGTGCTCAGAAACGTACTGGAAGCCAATGCAGGTCTTTCAAGACCAGTGTTATGTGGTCTCGGCGGCCGCTCCCAGTCACCAGTCTAGCTGCCGCATTCTGGATTAGTTGTAGCTTCCGGGTCACCTTCAAAGGTAGCCCCACATAGAGCGCATTGCAGTAGTCCAAGCGGGAGATAACTTCGGGAAAAGACCCAAAGTTCAATCTCTGGCATTTTTAGGGAGCTCTGGGATAGGGATGGATCATTCTCTGAAACCCTGGAGAGGAACCAATTTAACTGAGCCCCTTCCTTTAGAGAGCACCGCTCACAATGGTTAATGCAGCCTTGCCTGGTATGTCTGCTTCCGATTGCCTGAGTTCATTTTCAAATGCAAAAACAGAGAGCTGAAGCAGAAGGTTACATTTACTTAGCTGCTAATTTAAATAAACCCTAGCGGGTAAAATCCCTTCCTGTTGACTTTTAACTCAAATCCTTGTAGTGTCAGCAGCCAGCTGTGGGGCTGATTTATTCGGAATAGTCCCCCCCCCCCCAATTCCATTTGAAAAATGAGCTGCACATTTCTAAATCTCTATTTTTAATGATTATTTATTGGCTAATACCTGCTTGACAGGGACTGGTGGTTACGATCAGAACAGGGCCATTTTGCATTGTTTAAAACCCTGCAATTTTCTGGGACAAAGCAAGCATTGTGTTAAGTGTCTCATTTCCGTCAATAGTGGGGAAGGTAATGTCTGAGCAAAAGGTTAGATAATCAGGCCTCCTGGGCAATCTTCCTTGCCAGCTGAAATCTAGATTATTTTATGCAGGCCTTGGAACTGCTGAGATCATCTCTTTTTTCATTTACAAAGTTCATTAAACTTTAAGCAATCTGTTAGGCATTCTAATCATTGAATTTAGAAGGAACCGATATTGTAGGAAAAGCAACCAGGCAAGATCTCATGGATAGATTCCCAGACACAACATTTTTTGTCTTCTCCTTCTCCTCCTCTTTTATATCCTACTTTCCCCCCCAGACTGGGAATCAAGGCAGTTTACACAAATTTAAATAAAACAGATACAGTAGTACCTTGGTTCTCAAATGCCTTGGTTCTCAAACACCAAAAACCCAGAAGTAAGTGTTCTGGTTTTTGAACGTTTTTTGGAAGCCAAACGTCCAGTGCGGTTGTCGGCTATTGTTTCTGGGGCACCCGCACCAATCAGAAGCTGCGAACAGATTAATCTGGAACGGATTAAGTTTGTCTCTTTTGTTTTTGCTATTTATTTTGCATTTTTGTTTTTGAGGCTTTTTCGGATCATTTGTTTTTGTGACTGTGTGGAACCCAGTTCAGCTACTGATCATAGCTGTCAACTTTCCCCTTTTTTAAGGGAAATTCCCTTATTTCGAATAGGATTCCTCACAAGAAAATGGAAAAGTTGACAGCTATGGCTACTGATTGATTGATTGATTGTGTGACTGCGGAAATGGTTAAAAGCCCCCCATCCAAACAATGACTATCATCAGTGCAGGTAAGAAAAAAAAAAGAATAATTTTAATTTTTATCATCTACAATACTGTCTTATTTATTTTATAGTACAGTACATTGATTATTGCTTTCATTTTATGGATCAGTGGTCTTGTTAGATAGTAAAATTCATGTTAAATTCCTGTTTTAGGGGCTGTTTTTAAAAGTCTGGAATGGATTAATTTATTTTGCATTACTTTCTATGGGAAAGCAAGCCTTGGTTTTGGAACACTTTGGTTTTGGAATGGACTTCCGGAATGGATTAAGTTTGAGAACCAAGGCACCACTGTATAATACAATTTACATGCAACACTAGTTAAGAGTTATATGCAACTGATTTTTTTTTTGAAGTGTTAAGTAGATTAATGGCATGAGACACAATTTTAACTTGTATACAAACAGAAATTATCATGCTAAAAGCATAATGATTAAATAGATGGATAATAGTTAAAAAGTAATTAAACTATAATGGAATTAAAACAATATAAAAACAAATCTATGGAAATACAGATCGTAGAAACAGCACAGCACGATTAAAAACGCTTTCCTTAAAAGCACACACACACAAAACCCAAATCAGTTCCCCACAGCCTGTTGAAATAAAACGTTCTTCGCCTGTCATTGGAAGTTTGACAACAGGAAGCCAGTCGGGCTTCTCTAGGGAGGGAGTTCCAAAGTCTGGGAGCCACCACCAAGAAGACCCTCTCCTGCATCTCCACAAAGCATGCCTATGGGGTGACGGTACTGAGAGAAGGGCCTCCTTTGAAGATCTCAGAGACCAAGCAGGTTCGGATGGAAGAATATGGGCCTTCAGACTGTATTGGGCTTTGAATATTCTTGCACCTTATAAAACTCCCAGAAAATGATCTCCCGCTCTAAATGATCTACCTTATTCTGAGTCAGACCATTGGGCCATCTGACTTAGCATACCCCCCAACATTCCTCCAACAAAAATAGAGACGTCACATTCCATTATTATTATTATTATTATTATTATTATTATTATTATTATTCCCCACCCAGCTGAGTGGGTTGCCCCAGCCAATCTGAGCAGCTTCCAACATAAATAATTTTATTTATTTATTTATTTATTTATTTATTTTTAAAAACTTCCCTATACAGAGCTGCCTTCTAAAGGTTGTATAATTATTTATCTCCTTGCCTCGGGTGTATATGTGTCACATAACTCCATACACTCCAACATTTCTCTGATGAAAATAGGGACATCCTACCATACTCCCCCCAACATTTCTCCAACGGAAATTGGGATTTTCTAAGGAAAAGCAGGACTTTCTGGGATCAAATTAGAAACCAGGACGGCTTCTGTAAATCTGGGACTGTCCCTGGAAAACAGGGACACTTGGGCTAGATCTAGACATATGAAAGAAGTGTTTCAGTGAAACACGTTGTAAACTTCGTAAAGGGAAATCACATGGACGAAAGATGGGACTCCACAGCTCCATCTGGTGTCATGGTGTCATAACACATTTAAAGAGCTTTATCTTTAGGAATGTAGCTGAGTCCTTGGAAGGTCTGGGCTTAGCAGTGGAATTGAGTCTGGGAACTACCACTGAGCAGTGCAGAAGAGCTCTGCCTTTCCTTGATGCAATGTGCTCAGTGACAGAAAAGGTGCATGATAACAAGTGTGTTACAACGGCTGTGAACACGGATGAAGGCTGCAGTAGATAAGAATCTACCAGTCGTCGTGATTACTCATGCCATCGGAACAGAGCCTTACTGCAAAGACTGTGCGTTGGTCAGCGTGCACTGATCTACACAAAGAAAACAAATTCAATTACGGGCATCTTCCAAAAACCCATCCCAACCCCCCCAAAGTCCCATGGAGATTGGCAAGTGGTAACGGGGGCAGGATTGTGAAATCTGGAAGCCCCTAGTCATGAACCAGCACATGGGCGGTGGATACAGATTCAGTCGCTCTGACTCAAGGAACGAGGCAGTTGAGCAGCTCGGCAGCTGTATCCAGGACTGAGCAGCCCTTTTTAGGATCCACTCTGCTCACCTTGAAAAGGGGGAGGGGCTAGAAAAGGTGCCCTAAACATAGACTGCCTCCCTTTTTCCCTGACTGGATTACCACGCCCAGTGGGGTCACCACCCATAGGTTGTAAAAGACAATTGAGCTTTGGAACACGGTGTGGCGATCACACAGGGTCCCCGGACGTTTCACCATCTATTGATCCCTGTGCCACCACTTCATTTCTCGCTGCCACCACCCAGGCCCTACCTGGTAGAATACTGAGTCCAGTCAGGCTTAAATTGGAACATAAACTTCTGTTTATTTATTGCAGTTTAACAAGCCTGTGGTTTCATAAACAGTATGGGTCAATTACAATCATGGGGTGCCTATCCAGACCTATAACTTCCGCTACCTGCTCTCACTCACTAAACCACCTCTCAGATATTTACTTGTCTTCCTAGCTCCTAACCGTTCCTGGCTCAGCTTATTTTGCTACACTAACACAACCTACCCACAGACTCTATCCCAATTCACTACCACTCCAACCAACCACCCAACTCCCAACGAACTCCTCCCTTCGCTGGTTTTATAGTCCTTCTGACTCCACCCCCTGGGTTCTGATTGGGTAACCTGTTTAACTCTTTCACCTCCAGCACTCTCATATGTTGACGTCACACACGGAATCAACCCCCACCCAGAAGCCAATGTCCCCACTGTGGAAGGACGTGTGGATCCAGAATTGGCCTCCACAGTCGCTTACGGACTCATTGTTAAAACAGCATTTATGGAAGACAATCCTACTCAGCTACGAATGATCGCCAAAGAAGAAGAAGGAGGAAACTGCTGAGCTCCAGATCTCCCATGCTGCTTCATCCCGGTTCTTCACCGCAGGCAGGTTCCTCAGAACCAATGGCGAATTGTGGCAGATCCCGTTGACTGCTCTTCATTGCTGCAAAAACAGCTGAATAAATAAGGGGCGTGGGGAGAGAATATAATTCTACATAGGGGCTAAATGGGTTGTAACTCTTCCTAAATAGAATCATGCATCTTCATTGCCTTTCTTTAGGATCTTCTGGATGATTAAACTTCCAGCAGGACTAGTAAATCTAAAACACATCTTTCCCCTTTCTTTGTGAAACCTGGAAGCTTTGCACAATAGAAAGGCATAAATAAGTTAAATTATTTCTGTTTGAAGCAAGAAATTATGTTACCTCGAGGGGAGGGGGGCGGGAGCCTACAGGAAAAAGAATTTGCCAGCCATAAATCTCATTGAAAGAAGCCAGCACTGTCAAGTTAGAAGAAAAGACAATTCTGTTCATGCCAGTCGGAAATCAAGGCGTTTTTAAAATGTAATTATTGCACGTGCCACTCCATCCTGATCAACCGACTTGCTCAAATGAGCTTTATTTGATATTAATCAAATTTGCCTCCTCTAAATTTAATGATCACATCCTGCTGAGCAAATCAGATGTCATTCAGATTTGCTCGGAAGATGGATACATGTCTTCTTGAGTTATGATTAACGCATAGAGCAGAAAGGAGTTTCTCCCTGAAATTAATTTAAAAAAAAATAACTGTGATGACTTAAAATGGGTTATTAGAATACAAGACAGCTCGCATCAATAAAACAATGGGACCACCTTGATTCCTGTGGGTCTTTATTTAGAAAATATGTCACTGTTTTTTTGAAAGTAAACCATAGTGGTTTGGTGGTTGCTAGATCTGATTTTGTAATGCACCACAATTTGCTTGCTTGCTTGTTTATTTAAAATATTTCTAGATCTCGCTTTCATAAAAATACAGCAGGGCACTTTGAAACATACAAACAAAACTATGAGAAAAATGTTTTCTTTTTTTAAACCCCCAATAAGCACTGGTTGAGAAAAAGGAATACATATTTAAAGGCTTGTCTGAATCACACATTTTTCAGAAGATGTCTAAAAGAAAGGAGGAATGATTCCTGCTCAACCTCTAGTAGCAGGGAGTTCCGCAGGGCAGGGCCTGCCACATTATAGCAAAGGTTCAGCCCATATTAAAAGGTTGTCAAATTATTCTACACTGGGGTACAAAGAACCACAAAACAAGGCTTGGGGTCCTGGGATTCCAGCATGTATTTCAGAAGCAGCTTAATTACTGAAACAGAATTCCCAAACACTGATTTTGCTCTGTAAATTGGACATGTAGCCTATTCCACTATGATGGGTGGACATGCCAATTTCAGTTTCTCTTCCTTTTTCATTTTGCCGCCTTAAATTCAGTTCTCCACATTTCTGCAACAATTTGCATTAAAACAAAATCCTCATTAAAATTCACCAGCATTTTGGGTAGAATTTCTCCTACTGCACCCCCCCCCCCCAATTTTCAACCCGTGTACACATTTTCATAAATAAATCTCCCCCTAATATAATATATCTCTGCCAGCTATGTTTGTGAATATATTCATTTTGAAGCACACTTTCCTCTAATGTATGCATTGATGGGGGGACTACAGTGTGAAATTCAGAGAAGTGTGAATTTCAAAGAACGGCTGTGTTTTCGAGCTCGTTCTGTTTCAGAAAGTGAAAATTTGATAAATTCACCTTTGACTGTCAACTGAAGAAAGTTTCTCACCCATCTCTAGTAGGCAGTATCAACATCTTGGGCTCTGTTGCCAAGAAGGCCCTTCCTTTCTTGAATTCCTATCAAAACAACCCAGCTATCTTCCACTAGTCTTACTTCAATGTCTCCTTCACTGAGGAAAAACAGAGGCCCAAATAATTTTTTCTTGTAGTCGAAGGGGAGCAACGCAAAAGACTTGGTTTTTGACAGGGCCTTGTCAAAATTTGAGGGGGACCTTGTCCATCGTTCCGAGTCCGCACTAATAAAATTTGGCTCATTAGCTCGACTGTCTGAAAGGTGACGATGAGCGGGTTTGACGTTAATGTCCTGCCTTTCTTGTCCTTGCCTCAAAGCGGTCTCTGGCCCCTTCAGAACCCAGCCGAGTAGAGAATCATCAAGGGAGAGAGATACTCAAGCTAATCAGTCTGTCAGCCTGCATTGTTTTGGTGCCTGCCCAAATGAAAAGCGAGCCAGACATGTACTAGAACAAGGGAGACATGCTTTCCCCTGTAATAAAGATGCAATCCAATAAGAATCTACTGAATGTCATCTCCTCTTGTGGTCAGAGTGACATCTCTATTCTGCACACTTTTAATCCAGCAGAAAATGTCAAGCTGGTGCTAATTCAAAAAAGGCCCTGGAGGTGAGACTGTTTCTGACAGCCTCTCACAGCCAAGCGAGTAAAGAAAGCAAACTCCCTTCTCTACGTTGCTTCCTTGGAACAGCAAGTGTGCCAAGGCGAGAGAGAGAGAGAGAGAGAGAGGTGTTTAGGGAAGTTTTTAATGCTTAATGCTGTATTGTGTTTTTAATATTCGGTTGGGAGCCACCCAGAGTGGCTGCAAACTGGGGAAACCCAGCCAGATGGGTGGGGTATAAATAATAAATTATTATCAAGAGAGAGAGAGAGATTGCTTTTTTCTATAAAAATTTTGGGGTGCCCTCATTTTCCTACTCATATTGAAATACTGCCTCTCAATGAGGCCAAACTTAGATTCACAAAATGTTTAGGGGTATGCATACCCCTGTGTCCCCCCAGGAAAAAAGCACTGGGTAGATGATAGATGATAGATAGATAGATAGATAGATATAGATAGATAGATGATAGATGTATCTATCTGTATATATATGCATTTATTCTTCTTCGCATTTGTGCAAAACCTTTGAGAGTTGTGCATATATTATCTCAGTAATAGCAGAGGGTGTTGTACAATATATGTCTATACCTAACATCATATTTAAACAAAACCAATTAAAACAGTTGCATTTATACGATCTAATACAGATTCTCATAACATCAGTTATTGTCTACTCATGTCACTGATGTATTTCTGGTTTGGTTGCTTCTCTTTTTAAATGTTATTTATTTGTTTCTTTGTTTAATTTGCAGTTATAGTTAAAACAATGCAGTTGTATTAGGCATCTGTGCATATGACTATAGAGGCACCACACCTATTTAGAAGCATAGCGGCTCTGGGAGTGGAGGTAGTTCCTTGACCTTCCTATATTGAGCTGGGATGATCTGAACAGAGCTCATACTGTTCTTGCTTGAGCGTGAGCAGAGAGCCTCTGCATGATTGACAACCTTGCTTTATCAGAGCTCCCAATTGGACAGAACAGTGTTCTTCAATCTCACATCACCATATGTTGTTGGATTACAACTCCCATCATCTGTGACTAGTGACTCAGCTGACTGTGGACGATGGGAGTTGTAGTCTAACAACCTTTGCGCACCCAAGGTTGAGAAGCACTGATGGTCTACTTGCATTCAAGCACACTGAATTTAAGGGTGGAAGAAATGAGCATTTTTGGAGGGGGACGACGACTCAGGATTCCTCCATCTTTAGCTGTGGTTAGAAGAGGTGGCATTTGAAAGTCAGAGCACATGCAGAAACGTATCCCATGGTGCTCTGAATCTCACCTTCGTGCAAGTCCCTGCAAGATCCTTAAGGGGAAAACTTTCCTCACCGCCTCCGTTCCTCAGAAGGAGAAGGGATGAAGCAAGTGCTGGAAATAATTGTGTATGCTAATTCAGTGCACTTAATTAGCATAATTAGTACACCGATTTGCATAGAATGGAAATCACGCTGCTCAAGATTGTGGGAAGGGAGGCTGAGGGTTTAGTGACACTGCGCAGCTCCTGTTGCTGTGCCACATGCAACACAACAGCCTAGGAGCTCGTTGTAATAACTTACCTAAATGTAATTTGCTATCATACCCCCCTCTATTAGAATGTGCAGAACTTGCAACTTTGGTAAAGGAAAAAACCCAATTATATTTCTCAGGGATTCATTCCATATAACATTAACCGTTATGACGAGCTATTTTGGTGGGAACGTGGCTGCCGTATATGTCTTTGGGCTTCTGGGACTCAAGTTAACATTCTGTTACAATAAAGCATTGCTGGATTTTATTTCTCTTTAAAGCTTCAAAGTCTTCACATTAAACTCCACTTGAAGAAGTCGCCATTTCTGAAGAAAGCTCCATCGTTGAGCGAAACCAGCACAACTTCCAAATGAATTTGCATGTTGTGGAGGGTGAATTTGCATCTACTGGGGCTTTACATGGGCACCAAGATTCACCTTGTATCTGCACCTGGACATTTTTTGAAATGCTGATTTGTTTCCAAGTCACTCTGTGCTCTCTCTGCTTTGATTTGCATTGATCTGAGCCTCTCTGCATAAAATGAAGGCCTGCGTGCCCCATTCAGTACAATGGGAAATCTAAAAACAGCTAACATTTCCCCCTTTTGTCCAAAGTGGATGAAATTTGCAGGCAGCAGAATCCCTTCTAGGCAAGTTAAGCCTGCCGAACTGCAGACAAATAGGTTCAGGGGCCTTTTCATTTTAGCACCCATCCTTTTCTCCTGACTGCAATCTACATAGTTCCATCCTTATTTCAAAGATTGTGAGGTATATCACGATGTTTAGCCGGTGACATAGGTTGATGTTGAAAACCAGATATCACCCAGCCCTACTCCTAGCCACCAAAGCCACCTAAGTTTCCAGTGTCGAATCCAGGATCCCTATCCCCGTTGTCTTGTTCCCTGGCCAGGAAGGTGTTAAGTTGTGGGTGAACATATCAAACGACACAGCGATTCTTCAAACAGCTCTTGTTTATTCACAGGCCAGGACAGAACTGAACTGAAGGGTTCAGCCAGCCTGCTTATATAGAGCAGCACTAGAACGCAACAGTAACCATTTTCTGTAACTATCCAATCACTGAACGTCACTTTTGATCCCTTATTTGCATATGTGGACCTGAACTATCTACAGCATCTCCCTGCTGGCCCAGGGTGAGAACTTCAGTACATAACAGAAGGGACATCATATTTTGGTGGAAAGGAGCTGTAGGACCGGATCACACCCGTGCACCTGGTTCTGAGCTGCAAGCGTGTTCAGTGTGGCGTGGATGGAAGCCACGAGAAACATGACACCCTCTCTGCTAAGGCAAAATGTGAATTGCACCTCCTAGTTGATAGCGTTCTTGCCTTCTTCATCTACTCCACTGCAGCTAGAACTGAACTTCTTTGAGAGTTTAAAACTTTCCCTCTTTGTTCCCCAAGCTACATTACTTAGTGTAACCTTATACTCCCATAACCTACATAAGTTTCCCCTCTCTAGTGTATTTTCAGATTGCAACTCTATTCCCTCCTCAAATTCAAATTCTGTAATATATTTTGGTTTTGGTTTTTTAGGTCTACCATGTGTGAATGTGTGTGTTTATCTCATGAGAAAGCTAATCAGATTCCTTTGATACCCTCCAGTAAGGATTTAAGAGTTTCACCATGTAGAAAACTATTACAGCAAATAATTAATTATCCCCACTCTTTATTATAACACATATCCCCAGATATTTTAAGCTTTGCTTTGAGGGCTTTCATTTCAGGTTTTTTATAATAAAAAAATCTGTGTCAATAATACTATTCTGGAGGCAAGAGCTTTAAGCTGCAATACAGATCCAGGCGTAATGTTACAGAAGAATTTGTCTAAGTATAATAACGGTTTAGCAACTGAACAAATGGTCCAGCTGAGAATTGTATCCCCCAACACGAGCTTCCGTTGCACCGCAAAATTTAAATCTGTTCCAGGATTTAAGCCCAAAGGGTACAATCCAACAAAAATTAGACGTTCCTGGTGTTTGTTTATTATTTAAAGAATTTTGATGGCATTTGTCAGCCTCCAAAGGCTCCCAGAACAGCTTTGAGCAATAAGGAAGCTCTTCTTCTCATGATAACCATCTAAAATACACCGCACGAAAAGTTAAGGAGTAGGAGGGAAGAGGAAGAAAGCAGACGCCAGCAACAATTATGAGTTGCAAAGTTATTGCAGGTCTTCTTTCAAGCAGTGATGTGGGCTCCTTGTAGCTAATCCTTCTCTGGTCGATGTACAGTGGTACCTCAGGTTACATACACTTCAGGTTACATACGCTTCAGGTTACAGACTCCGCTAACCCAGAAATAGTACCTCGGGTTAAGAACTTTGCTTCAGGATGAGAACAGAAATTGTGCTCCGGCAGTGCGGCAGCAGTGGGAGGCCCCATTAGCTAAAGTGGTGCTTCAGGTTAAGAACAGTTTCAGGTTAAGAACGGACCTCTGGAACGAATTGAGTACGTAGCCAGAGGTACCACTGTATAGGGTCAGGTTGTATCCAGCCATTGCCTTCTTCCTTATAGGCAGGGGGAGTAGACTCCCAGTAGCCTTTGCTTCATGGAAGGAATGGTGGTGGGGATAGACTCAGGCAGCATGTCTCCACACTGCCGCATGGGATTCCAACCTCTGCAGGAACTGAATGCTCAAATACAGCTCATATCGTCATTCAAAAGTGGCCACCACAGAAGCTCTATCTACTTGCTCTCCTTTTATATTATTTTATTGCATATGCTTGCACTCATGTCTTTCATGATTTTTTTATTTAAATTGTATTAACATATAAAGCACATACATATACATTTACACAACACACATACACAACACACTACCTTATTTTCATAACATAAAACATACCTACATTACTCTATATAATACCTACCTATACTGTACATAGGGACGCAGGTGGCGCTGTGGGTTAAACCACAGAGCCTAGGACTTGCCGATCAGAAGGTCGGCGGTTCGAATCCCCGTGATGGGGTGAGCTCACGTTGCTCGGTCCCTGCTCCTGCCCACCTAGCAGTTCGAAAGCACGTCAAAGTTCAAGTAGATAAATAGGTACCGCTCTGGCAGGAAGGTAAACGGCGTTACTGTGCGCTGCTCTGGTTCGCCAGAAGCGGCTTAGTCATGCTGGCCACATGACCCGGAAGCTGTACGCCGGCTCCCTCGGTCAATAAAGCGAGATGAGCGCCGCAACCCCAGAGTCGTTCATGACTGGACCAAATGGTCAGGGGTCCCTTTACCTTTATACTGTACATATCAACATACCTACACACCTACCCCACACGGACACCCACCAAGTGACTTGACTTCCAGCCGTTCTTGTTACGCTACTTTATTTTTCCAACTAGCTTAAACGCATTTCATCATTTCTTTAATCTCTTCTTCTATCTTGACTTTACTCTCCTTTCACTCTAATTGTTTTCTGGATTCACTCAATATCTGTCAGAAATTCTACTTTTTCCACATAAATTTTGATGTATTCCTTAAAGATAGCCCACTCCTTATTCACTTTTTGTAACATATCTCCTCTTATTCTCCCTGTTAGTTCGGCAATATGGAAGTATTCCATCATTTTAGACTCATGTCTTAGTGATGTCTACAGTTCGCTCATGTCCACAGAATGGAAGATGGCAGGATCCCGAAGGATGTGCTCTGTGGGGAGCTGGCTTCTGGCACCAGGCCCATTGGCAGACCAACAAAGATGTCTGCAAACATGACATGAAGGCTGGTAAGACTAACCTTGCCATGGGTTAGTCTTCAAACAAAAACATCCTGAAGGTCCCAGGCCACAGAGCGGTTAGGCTGGCTTCAACTAGAGCCACGGCTTTTTCGGCTGTGGCTCCAATCTGGTGGAATGCTCTGTCACAAGAGACTAGGGCCCTGTGGGACTTGATATCTTTCCACAGAGCCTGAAAGACAGATCTGTTCCACCAGGCTCTTGGTCAGGGTAGAATCATAGAATCATAGAGTTGGAAGAGACCACAAGGGCCATCGAGTCCAACCCCCTGCCAAGCAGGAAACACCATCAGAGCACTCCTGACATATGGTTGTCAAGCCTCTGCTTAAAGACCTCCAAAGAAGGAGACTCCACCACACTCCTTGGCAGCAAATTCCACTGTCAAACAGCTCTTACTGTCAGGAAGTTCTTCCTAATGTTTAGGCGGAATCTTCTTTCTTGTAGTTTGGATCCATTGCTCCGTGTCCGCTTCTCTGGAGCAGCAGAAAACATCCTTTCTCCCTCCTCTATGTGACATCCTTTTATATATTTGAACATGGCTATCATATCACCCCTTAACCTCCTCTTCTCCAGGCTAAACATGCCCAGCTCCCTTAGCCGTTCCTCATAAGGCATCGCTTCCAGGCCTTTGACCATTTTGGTTGCCCTCCTCTGGACACGTTCCAGTTTGTCAGTGTCCTTCTTGAACTGTGGTGCCCAGAACTGGACACAGTACTCCAGGTGAGGTCTGACCAGAGCAGAATACAGTGGCACTATTACTTCCCTTGATCTAGATGCTATACTCCTATTGATGCAGCCCAGAATTGCATTGGCTTTTTTAGCTGCCGCGTCACACTGTTGGCTCATGTCAAGTTTGTGGTCAACCAAGACTCCTAGATCCTTTTCACATGTACTGCTCTCAAGCCAGGTGTCACCCATCTTGTATTTGTGCCTCTCATTTTTTTTGCCCAAGTGCAATACTTTACATTTCTCCCTGTTAAAATTCATCTTGTTTGTTTTGGTACAGCCTGACTCCCTCCTTTGGCAATCTTCACAGAACTTTAGCCTAATGGTTGCCATCAATTTGAGTTGAATTAATTTTATAATGAAATGATTTTAGAATGTTGTACTATTTTATTGTTGTTAGCCGCCCTCAGCCCGGCTTCGGCTGGGGAGGGTGGGATATATATATATATATATATATATATATATATATACACTATTATTATTATTATTATTATTATTATTATTATTATTATTATTTGGAAATCCCTTGCAGAGAACCACAGTGCCTGGAGACCAACAGTCAGATTGTACATCCAGATCAGGGACCAGAAGAGGAAGGCCTGCTGAGGGGAGCTCTAGAGAGAAGAAACATGATGGTTCATCTGCAGCAGCACTTCATCTGCCCCAGTTGCAACAAAACATGTCTCTCCCATATCAGTTTCTACAGCCACAGCAGGTGCTGCAACCTTCCAACAGTTTGACTTCACCCTAAAATACACACTCCTCCATTGTCTCCCGAGACAGACAAATGCCGACTGTTGCCTATGAAAGGAGAGGAAGACCTCAGGCCCAGGGACCAAAGGACTCTCTATGTGGCCCTCAGAATTCTCTGCAGGCTATACTCATCACCACAGCCCCTCTCCCCAGGCCATCTTTAAGGGGTATAATTGTATAATTCTCTAAACAGAGAACCCAGTTGCTAGATCAGGGAAATGGCCCACCTAGTCCGGGGTCCTCTTCTCAAAGTGGCCCCCAGATACCCCAATAGAAATTCCAGAAGAAGGACTTGAGTGCAACCTGTGACTTGTCTTCCCCTTTGATTCCGAGCCACAGGTGTTCAGAAGCAGGGCCAGATTTAGGTTTGATGAGGCCCTAAGCTACTCAAGGTAATGGGGCCCTTTATATGCCCAGCTGTCCTTTGTCAACAACAAATGGTCGTTATTTTTTGTGTTGAATAAATGCTATATGGTTATTTATGGACCTAATAGGTTTCTAAAGCCATTTGCACATGCAGAATGGAGGCACCCTACTGTATATATAGAAATGAGCCAACCACGGGAAGCATTCGAAACCTGCGGGATCAGAGATTCTTAGAAGACTGGAGTATATATATGAACTATTTGAAAAGTAATTGTGATGAACAGATTACGCTAGTAGGACTGCAAGAAGTTTTGTAAGGTGGATTGTTTGAAATATTGCAAGAAAGACTACGGAAAGAATTATTAGTTAAGGATAATTAAATGGAATAGGAAATTAAGAAATAAATGATAAAGAACGGAAAATCATCAGAGGTGTTGATGGAAGTCAAAAATATTGTATAAGATGTGAAGATATGTTGTATGACTGTTGGAACTGATATGTTAAAAAATCAATAAAAATGTATATATGTAAAGAAATGAGCCAACCAGTGATATTTTAGGGAGCAGGCTAGCAGGCGGTGCATTACTTACATTGTAGGAGCCTACGCAACACAAAACACTGTTGCTGTATGTAGGTTTTATTTTATTTGTTTTTTACCTTATATTTTGGAAATGTACATCCAGGGTTTTTTTCTTTAAATTTTTTGGGGGCCCCCAAGAGAGTGGGGCCCTAAGCTATAGTTTGTTTAGCTTATACGTAAATCCAGCACTGTCAGAAGCATGTTGCCTCCAAGAGTCGAGGCAGAACATAGCAATCATAGTTGGCAGACAGTGATACCCTCATCTTCCATGAATCCTCTTGTAAAGTCTTCATAGCTGGCTGCCATTGCTGCAAATTCCAGGTACGCCTCCCTTTTTGCAGAACAGAGTATTGAAATGAAACAACAATTCCTTGTGACTTTAAAAGTGAAACCAGCACAGGAGATACCTACAGGGATCCCCTGTTTCTTTTGCTCCAAAGTAGGGGTGAAAGCTAGAGGGACGCAGGTGGCGCTGTGGGTTAAAGCCTCAGCGCCTAGGGCTTGCCGATCGAAAGGTCGGCGGTTTGAATCCCTGCGGCGGGGTGCGCTCCCGCTGCTCGGTCCCAGCGCCTGCCAACCTAGCAGTTCGAAAGCACCTCCGGGTGCAAGTAGATAAATAGGGACCGCTTACCAGCGGGAAGGTAAATGGCGTTTCCGTGTGCGGCTCTGGCTCTGGCTCTGGCTCTGGCTCTGGCCAGAGCAGCGATGTCACACTGGCCACGTGACCCGGAAGTGTCTCCGGACAGCGCTGGCCCCTGGCCTCTTAAGTGAGATGGGCGCACAACCCCAGAGTCTGTCAAGACTGGCCCGTACGGGCAGGGGTACCTTTACCTTTACCTTTACCTTTAGGGGTGAAAGCTATGGTTTTCCCATAGTGAGAGCTGGACCATAAAGAAGCCTGATCGCCAAAAAATTGATGCTTTTGAATTATGGTGCTGGAGGAGACTCTTGAGAGTCCCATGGACTGCAAGAAGATCAAACCGATCTATTCTGAAGGAAATCAGCCCTGAGTGCTCACTGGAAGGACAGATCCTGAAGCTGAGGCTCCAATACTTTGGCCACCTCATGAGAAGAGAAGACTCCCTGGAAAAGACCCTGATGTTGGGAAAGATTGAAGGCACAAGGAGAAGGGGATGACAGAGGACGAGATGGTTGGATAGTGTTCTCGAAGCTACCAGCATGAGTTTGACCAAGCTGTGGGAGGCAATGGAAGACAGAAGTGCCTGGCGTGCTCTGGTCCATGGGGTCATGAAGAGTCGGACACGACTAAACGACTAAACAACAACAGGGGTGGGAGACACACCATTTCATTCCCCTTCAAAGTGAGCATCTACAAAGATGTATTCCTTCTGCACTTTTTTATTCTTGAAAAAAAAAAAAAACAGGGAGGCCACACTATATATCAAAACCACATTCAAGGAAATATACACTCCCAAGACTGACAAGGGCTTTTGTATAATCATGGGATATCTGACACACCAGCATTTACATGCAGTTTAACTCCCATTTTAACTGCCAGGACCATAAAATTATTTGATTGAGTGTCATTCTTGAATTTCAGTGGGGAATGGAATCCCTCGGGACTGTGGTCGCTTATGAAATATTCTTCACAGAACTGAAGGAATCAGATGTCATGCTCTACCTGGAATCCTAATTCCTTGACAACATGGAGCCAAGGGGGTTGTTATTCATTGCACACACACACACACACACACAGAGAGAGAGAGAGAGAGAGAGAGAGAGAGAGAGAGAGAGAGAGCTGGGGGAGAGAATCTCCTGGATTGGATGTTTGCATGAAAGCTCACTTAAAAAAATAAAAATAAAATACTCCTCCTGACAAGTATGTTTGTGCTGAAACTTTTAATAGCAAGGGGATGGCATGATTTGAAAAACTGCCTGTTTACAAACAGCTTGGATTTTCTGTCTCTTTTCCTTTATGAATGACGTCCTTTCCTCCATCATCTGCAAGCTATACCTGCTTTGTGATGCTGGAATGAACTGTGGTGAGGTGGAGGCATTGCCGAGTTATAGTTACGGATAGCTGGGTAAATGTATTTCTGGTTCATGTGAATTTCACATGAGTTCATTCACTAGTCCAGTTCCATATATATATTGAAAAGGTAAAGGCAAAGGAACCCTGGACGGTTAAGTCCAGTCAAAGCGACTATGAGGGTATGGCGCTCATCTCGCTTTCAGGCTAAGGGAGCTGGCATTTGTCCACAGACAGCTTTCCGGGTCATGTGGCCAGCATTCCGTGTGCTCTGGTTTCCGTCACAGTGTTCCGTTGTGCCAGGAGTGGTTTGGTCAATTTATATAGAGGAGGGGGACACACAGACAGACAGAGCCAAACTATTTTTTAAAAACTGATGTTATTAAAGAATTTCATGGGTTACAAAAGTACATACAGTGGAACCTCAGTTTTCGAGTGTCTCAGAAGCTAAAAGTTTCGGTTTTCACACAGCGAAAACCCGGAATTGAATGCTTCCATTTTTGAATGTGCCTCGGAAGTCAAACGCCTTCCGAGGTGTGTTTCTCCATTGTCTCGATGGAATTTGCTGGCCGCCCATTTTGCCTCGGTTTTCGAATGTTTCGGAAGTCAAACAATCTTCTGAAATGGATTACATTCGACAACCAAGCTACCACTGTACATCATCTCTGTTTTCAGATCATAAAGTCCTTTCTACATAAAGCCAGTTCTATTCTGTGTGGGATTTTGATGTATAAGGTTGGGGGGAGAAGACAGGTGAGGAGGGAGAGAAGGGGGATAGTAAATTTTCATTCTCCTACATGGTGTATGTGCAGGTTTTTTGTGTTAGCTTCATGTGGGCAGGTTCTCTTTTTATTCATTTATTCATTTTCCCTGGCAGTGAGAGAGACTGTGGGGCAGTAGGGCATATAAGGTTGCCTACAATTGACTGCAGTGAGTTTTCCTTGTGTGGGAAGGAGTGTGTGTGGGTCACTGAGTCAATTTAGCCATATTGGTTTGTATGCTGTTGGTGGGTTCTTACCAACCTGTATGGGAAACAGCCTAACTAGAAAAGCTAACCAATGAACTGAAACTAGCAGGGGGACAAATAACCCCGGTGTGGCTCCCCTTTATTACACACACAGCCCAACAAGACAATAACAAGAGTATTTGTAAGGGAAGTTGTGATGAATAGCAGATCTTAGGACAGCCCACTCTAGGTCCAGGTTCAAGACAAGGCAAATCAGGACCATGGTCAGCTCCCAGTGAGGCCTGATTCCTGAGTTTGGGAAGACGTCTCAGCAATTACTGTGCATGCTGAGTATGATTGCAAATTCAGGGAAGGTCCTCACATTTCCAAGTCACATCGCAATATTAGCAAGATATTTTGAGATGGTAAGGAACTTTTGAGGGAGCTTCCAAATCAAGCTTCTGGTACCGAATTAAAAGTCTCCTAAAATTAATTCCCTGCGCAACCACCACAAAACCTCCCTCTCTCAAGCTCACTGGATTGCTCTGCTCAAACAGCAATCAGAAACAATATAACCATGGCAATTATTGCCCCTGCAAGGAAGGAGCAAGCCTTCGGTTCGAAAGCAATCCTAAAAAGTTTGTCCTATGGAAGGTCATGACAGAGAGCGTTATAGAACACTGAAAAAGTCCAGTTGTTTCTGTGATTTTCCTGTGTTCATGCCCCTTCTGCCCCAAATCAAGTTCTATTTTGACCTCAAAAAATAGCTTTTTGTACTTTATTTGTACTTTAATTTACTTTTTGAATTTTGTTTTGGTATTAGTTTCCAAACCACATTTTTTGCTGGATGCAAATTACATTTGCATGCAACAAGGGAACATTTCCTTCCTTCTGAGTCTGCCTTAATATATTTTCTCTTAAATATTATTCTATTCATTATATATGAGCTCTTATCCAAACTTCCACACTCAGTGTGTCTTTCTATAGCAACATGTAAAACAATTATTTCTAACTCATAAAGAGATGCATGCTTTTTTTTCTACCCTCTGTTGACAAAGTTTTCCTCCCTATTTGCATAATGCAAGGGGCCTTGTGAATTCAAATAATGTTTCAAGTAAATAAATGATACATTTTGAAAAGAATATATAACTTAACATCAGCAATTTGGGGTAATCCTTAATGTTGCAATGGGAAATATTAAAAGCATCACCAAATCCCTACCCCAGTCCCCCCAAAATCAAAGGAATTTGCTTTTTTATGTAATTACAAGTGGGTCCTTCAACAAAATGTTCAGGATTCCAGTCTCCCATGTTTTCAACCACCATCCTGCTCACTTTTGCTGAGAACCAGGGAGAGAACTTTTAAATACAGTCGTACCTTGGAAGCTGAATGGAATCCGTTCCAGAAGTCCGTTTGACTTCCAAAACACCCAGAAACCAAATTGTGGCTTCTGATTGGCTGCAGTAAGCTCCTGATTGGCTGCAGTAAGCTCAGAAGCCACAGAAGCACCATCAAACGTTCGGGTTCCAAAGAACGTTTGCAAACCAGAGCAATCACTTCCGGGTTTGCGGCGTTCGGGAGCCAAAACGTCTGAGTACCAAGGCGTTTGGGATCCAAGGTACGACTGTATATGCTTGCATACAATGGGCCCAGCAGCAGAAATACTGGCAAAGCCCTCTCCTGATTTATTTACATGTGTCAGGGACTGGGCAGAGGAGGAATGGTGGAGACGGCCTCCCCATCCTGACCTTTCCAGGGAGGAGGAAGAGGAAGATTTGCAACAGGGGGTTGAGGGAGGTCGCAGCTCAGAGGCAGATGAGGGGGAAAGTTGGGAAATCATGGGAGAGCCAGAGAAACACCCGGCTGACATGTCATTAGAAAGCATTCCAGCCCCTCCATCTCCCAGAACCTGGCGAGTCTTAAAAGTAGGAGAGCAAAGAGCTCAGAGATAGAGGGCACGTAGCAACACCCATAGAAGTGACAAATGAGGAAGTGGGAGAGATGGTGGGTGGAGATTCACTTGGGACAATGACATTATCCAAGAGGCTAGATTCTGTAGTCTCTTTCTGTAATTAGGTAAAGGGTAAAGGGACCCCTGACTATTAGGTCCAGTCGTGGCCGACTCTGGGGTTGCAGCGCTCATCTAGCTTTATTGGCCGAGGGAGCCGGCATACAGCTTCCGGGTCATGTGGCCTGCATGACTAAGCCATTTCTGGCAAACCAGAGCAGCGCATGGGAACGCCGTTTACCTTCCCGCCGGAGTGGTACCTATTTATCTACTTGCACTTTGACATGCTTTCTAACTGCTAGGTTGGCAGGAGCAGGGACTGAGCAACGGGAGCTCACCCCATCGTGGGGATTTGAACCACCAACCTTCTGATCGGCAAGTCTTAGGCTCTGTGGTTTAACCCACAGTGCCACCCACATCCTCTCTCTCTGTAATGACCAAATTTTAAAAAAGGATGGTAAGAATCCTTCCCTTGTCTTTATACTTTCCTGGGCCACCAGCCGGGAGCTGCTGCCAGTTTCCTGACAACATGAGTTACATAAGCTTAAACCAATGACTAACAACACACAGCAAAATTGTACCTGGGCTGCAGTGTTCCAGCGATCTCTCATAGGGGGCCGACATTCCCTGCACAGAGATGACTATCATGCCAGGGAGAAAGCAAGGTGATAAATGTTCTCCTTGGCATCTGATTTTCTCTGCTTTTTTCAATGTGGAAGGATCAGAAGGGTGGCGTGATACAGACTCAGCAACAGAGTCAACCTCTGGTGAGCCCGTACCACATTGAACTTTCCCCTGCCTCCTCCTTCAACTTCTTCCCTCCAGTAAGCAGCAGCGACACCACAGCTGGCAAGTGAACATTGCAGGTCCATCCTTCTGGGCAAGCCTCATCTGGGAAGGATAACGTGGTCTGAAGAAGTACAGTCTGGGAATTTATAATCTAGGGACACATGCCAGCAATTCACCTCAAATGGCTGGAAAAGGTACATTGGGCTATTTGCAAAGACTACGCCACATTCTGAATCTGTAGCAACTGAAGCTGTATCAGTTTCTGTCCAGCTGAGTGGGCCTTTTCAAGGTGTAGTGCAAGGTTTTGTCTATGTAGTTCACACACAATATAGATCTATAACTCTCTTTTTTTGCCCCTAAAAAAAGCACTTACAGTGGTACCTCGGGTTAAGAACTTAATTTGTTCTGGAGGTCCATTCTTAACCTGAAATTGTTCTTAACCTGAGGTACCACTTTAGCTAATGGGGCCTCCCACTGCTGCCATGCTGCCGCACAATTTCTGTTCTCATCCTGAAGCAAAGTTCTTAACCCGAGGTACTATTTCTGAGTTAGCGGAGCCTGTAACCTGAAGCGTCTGTAACTCGAGGTACCACTGTATTGAGTAACTGGTTTCATTCTGAAAATATAAGCTCATTGCAAATTGATTCTGCATTACCCCATAGTGTCCCCGTTTGAAAACAAATGTAGACTGGGGAACTCAGCAGATGGGCAGGATATTATCATCATCATCATCACCACCACCATCATAGATGCCAACTCCATTCGGGCACTGTGTGCCCAACCACCCACAAAATTCAAAATTCCCCATGAAGGGACTGGGCTCCCTCAAATTTTGGTGCCAGGGCTGCATGGCACCTACGACCCCGCGCACCCACAGTCACGGGGCCAAGTTGGCACTCCTGTTTATTCTTCTTATTATTATGAGGCAGTCTTGACAATAATGGGCATATTCACACCTGCCCAATGACATTGTGGGAGGGTGTATACCAAGACTTCAGCCACCACTTCCTTCTTCATCCCCCTGGGTCATGTGCCAGGATGAAAAGACATGGATAACCTAACCAAAGGGAGGGCTTTTCAATGCATCTCAAGAAACCACACCTAACCTTGCAGATGGCAGGATCTCAAACCAATCTAGACTGAAAGCAGCATGTTGAAGATGAGCATGAGCATTGCGGGACAAGGACAACCGTGACTTTAAGGAAGAATGGGAGCTTTTTTCAAATTATCTAAAAACACAACAAAATGAACTGGACTCCTTGGCAGGTTTTGAATGAACATACACAGATTTATTGGATGATAACATGGTAGACAGGTAATGTAAGGATATGTATAATTTTATAACATGCAGAGAATAATATGTGCTGAGAAATCAGAGAGAGGAGCTGAGGGAAGACTCGGGGGGGGGGGGGAGAGTGGAGGGGAGGAAGGGAAAAAAAATAATGAATATGATATGCTGAAATTTTCCCAGTAGTGATGTATGGAAGTGAGAGCCGGACCATCAAGAAGGCTGATCGCCGAAGAATTGATGCTTTTGAATTATGGTGCTGGAGGAGACTCTTGAGAGTCCCATGGACTGCAAGAAGATCAAACCTCTCCATTCTGAAGGAAATCAACCCTGAGTGCTCACTGGAAGGACAGATCATGAAGCTGAGGCTCCAAGACTTTGGGCCACCTCATGAGAAGAGAAGACTCCCCGGAAAAGACCCTGATGTTGGGAAAGATTGAGGGCACAAGGAGAAGGGGACGACAGAGGACGAGATGGTTGGACAATGTTCTCAAAGCCACGAACATGAGTCTGACCAAACTGCGGGAGGCAGTGGAAGACAGGAGTGCCTGGCGTGCTCTGGTCCATGGGGTCACGAAGAGTTGGACACGACTAAATGACTAAACAACAACAATGCTGAAATTGCTAATAAAAACCTTTAAAAAAGAAGAAGATGAGCATGAGCAATCCTGGAACGAGAAAGTGTACATCTTTGTGCTACAAATGGGTCAGTGTGTACGCAGCCTTTGTGTATTTCCCGAAGCAAATGTCACAGTGAATGCTACTGTTGCATAATAACATGTAGCAGGGGAAAGAGAGATGGGAGATTACAGTAGGTGCCAGGAACATTAATTCACCATATAAGCCTCTGTGCACGTTACTGATGTCAATAACTTTCTGCTGCTCATCTGAGATTTCTTGAACTAGCAGGACATCATTTGAAGTGAATGGTACACAAGACTACCAGCTGTGAAGAGTGATTACTTGAAGGCAACCACAGCTGGATCTGGACCCTCGTGTGTATGCAGACTAACAGCTGGTTCTTTAACACAGTCTAATAGCACCCATACATTGGAGCTGCTATTTTCTGTCGCTTGGTGCTCTCCATCTGAAGATCTATTGTAATATGCTGCTATTATCATTTAAATATATCTGCTGAAAACTTTCTTGCTAAAATTATAGCACTAGCCAGTTTCCAAAGGGTAATTACTCGACAGTAGGTTTTTTTAAAAAATGATATTACAGAAAGTAGGCTTATGAAACATTTGGGATTAACAGCCTGGAAGATCACCCAGTAAAAATGAGCCAAGGTTTGAAAAAAAATGTTTAGAGTTGTGTCAAGTGATATCGTCTGCGACACAGCAAACTCAGAGATGTGCATGTTTGAGAGCAAGCATTTCCCCCAATATGCTTTTTCATATTTAGGTGACATAAATGCTACATAACACCACAGATACTAAAATGGTGTAGATGAGGGGTCAGCAAACGTTTTCAGCAGGGGGCCGGTCCACTGTCCCTCAGACCTTGTGGGGGGTGGACTATATGGGGGGGGGGAATAAACGAATTCCTATGCCCCACAAATAACCCAGGGATGCATTTTAAATAAAAGCATGCAGTCTACTCATGTAAAAACACCAGGCAGGCCCCACAAACAACCCAGAGATGCATTTTAAATGAAATGGCACATTCTACTCATGTAAAAACAGGCTGATTCCTGGACTGTCCGTGGGCTGGATTTAGAAGGCGATTGAGCCAGATCTGGCTCCCGGACCTTAGTTTGCCTACCCATGGTGCAGATGTTCCAAAATGCCAATTTATTTTAGAAGAGTCATGGGAATAAATTCCCAGGCAAAACAGGGTGAAGCAGGATGCAGATGAAGTTTTCTGAAATGCTGTGTTTACATTCCCCCACTCTCCTGTCTGAACCCTCTAGCTCAAGGATGGGGAAGTTGTGGCCCTCCAGATGTTGTTAGACTACAACTCCCATCATCCCTGACCATTGGTCATGCTAGCCAGGGCTGATCTTCCAGCAAATGGGCACCAGCTCCTCATTCCTGACCTAAGGTATCCCATGCCCAAAGTCACCAAGATGAGCATTTTTCCAAACCTGTTCCACATCTCTGGTGGACTGGACACCCCTAACTAGGATTGGACAGACTTCTGACATGCAGAATTCACTTCCCACTGGAACTCCAAAATCCAACAGCCAAAGCCAGATAGAAAAGACAGACTGATTGCAACTGCTTTTTGGGGCACTTCCCCTTTTTTCTATATATATATATATATATATATATATATATATATATATATATATAAAATCCATTGGGAAACTTAAACAAACAGCACAAGATAATGCTATCTCAATTAGACTCCCTTTTTGCAACCTCTACTTTGGCCACCTCATGAGAAGAAAAGACTCCCTGGAAAAGACCCTGATGTTGGGAAAGATGGAGGGTGCAAGGAGAAGGGGACGACAGAGGACGAGATGGTTGGACAGTGTTCTCGAAGCTACTGGCATGAGTTTGACCAAACTGTGGGAGACAGCGGAAGACAGGAGTGCCTGGCATGCTCTGGTCCACGGGGTCAGGAAGAGTCGGACACTACTAAACGACTAAACAACAACAACAACAACCCATCAAGAGAATCAGTTTTGCAAGATCTGAGACCTTTCTCTTCCCTAGGTTAACCGCCACACACTCTGGGAAGAAAAAAATAAAGCCCTGCAAAAAGGCACTTGAAAACCCATTTCCCTTTTAAAATACATTAAAAAGCAGCTTTTGTTGACCATTGTTATCCCTAATGCTTACTTCTACATTCATGCTCCATTTGCTAGGACTTGTTCTCTTTATGTTATACATCTGATCCTAATTAAAATTCCAGGGAAGCGGGAAAGATGTCCACCATCACCTAGCAAGATCAACTTACCACATAATGACAGGTAAATTGTAGCTAGCTCTGCCTGTTGAATTCGCCTGCCACCTGTGAGTATAAATCAGTGGTGTCCGGTGCCCAATGTGACTGTTTGGGCAGAGAGCGGGGAGCTGAACAGCAGGGAGAGCCAGAGGCAATGACAGACAGAGCCAATGCATTATTAATATTTTTTTAAAAAACAAACAAACAAACAACCACCATATTTTATGGCTATATGGTTATAGGAACCATTCCTTAACTCTATTTTTAAGTATTAAAAGCCATGAATTTAGAGCCACCCAGGTTCTGCTATGGGGCTGTTTTGGGGCTTCCCTGGTATTGGGTGGGGGGACAAATCAGGGGTCTATTAGCCACCGAGTTACTGTATTTTTCCATGCTTTTTTGCTTAAAAAAAATAGGCAAAAATTGGGTGTCGTCTTATACATGGATAGTGAATGCAGAGGGGGGACGTGTGATTAATGGCAGCAGCAAGCAGGATATTGGCAGCGGTGATTGGGCGGGTGATTGGTGGCTGTGGCAAGGCCTGCTGGTGATTGGCTGTGGCTGCGGCAATTGGGCAGGCAATTGACGGCTGCGGCAAGTGGGCGGGTGGGCTGTTGGTGGCGGCGAGAGGGCAGACAATTGGCGGCTGTGGCAAGGTGTGTGATGGGCTGTGGCAAGCGATGGGCAGTGGTAGGCAGGCGGGTGAGCGATTGGCGGAAGTGACCTTCCCCACCCCCTCAAAAAAGCTAAACAACTTAATTTCTGAATTTTGGACAGAGGGGCATCATACACATAAAATCCACACAGAAACACATCATTTTACCTCAACTCGCTTGTGGAAACAACTCAGAGGCAGTGAGAGAAGGAAAACAACAGGAAGATTTAAAGGAACTATTAGAAATGACTATCAAAATCAGTAGAGATATGAGATGATCAAAGCCCCATCGGAACTTGAAGCATGGGAAGTCCCAGCAAAAAATTCATAATTCGGCAGAATATTTGGATTATTTGATATGTATGATTTGGAATATTTAACGTGATTTTATTGGATTGTTAAAATAGAAAACTTAATAAAAATGATTTTTTAAAAAATCTGAATTTGGGGTTAAAAGAAATAGGGGTCGTCCTATACATGGGGGCATCTAGTACAGGGAAAAATATGGTAGTTTTGAGGTATTGTCACTGACATAGCAAGGTCTTTTAATTTACATATAAAGCCCTAAAGAACTCCAGACCAACACCTCCTCCATTGTCCAAAAAGTAGAACCTGATTCGTCTTTCTATGTGGTAATGGAGTGGAGGGCCTTTTTACTGGTGGCACCAGGGTTATATAGAATGCTCTCGCTGCTGAAATATGAGGTGTCCCACCTGCATGCTGCTGACTCTGGAAGACTCGGGCATTCTTTTTGAAAGCAGGATGCTGGTTCAATAAGCCATCGGCCTCATTCAGCAAGACACTGCTTAGGTTCTTAAGAAACCTATTCTTACCCATTCATTTTTCAAGGCAGCAGACACGGGTAGCTGCCACAAACTCGCTGGATTTGGGTGGAATCAAACCTGGTTTACTAAAACAAATATGCCGAGAGGCCTTTAACCAGAGCAGCAAGATCGGGTGCAGTTCTAATATTAATGAGGCTTGGGAATTGATGATTTTACAATCCCTGCCCTCCCAGCTTTAATCCATTAGTAGGTATAGATTTGGAGGTAGTTAGCACAGTTGGTCAAAACTGCCTGAGTGGAAAATTGATCTTGGGGAAAAGTGCTAGCAGGGTGGGTTGATGAGTTTTTAGTGCTTTGAACTTCGGCTTTCCAGGAAGGGGAGTTCGACTTCCTCCATCCTTGGGGAAGTTAAACTCGCAAGACTCACAGCGAGATATTGGCAAGGCCGCTGCTTAATTTTAATTCATTCTAATTAAAATAGATACATTGCAATGAGTGACAACATTACAATAATCACCATTTCCTTCTCACTGTTCAGATATGATACAGTTCTTTCCCCCATTCTTCAACCATGGAGAGTTGGGAGGTGATTTAATGTCGATGAAGTTCAGTCTTCCGTCCTCTGACTGCTGCCACTGTCCACCTTGTGTATCTGAAACATGCAGTGCTATAAGCATGCTGATGTCGCGAAGACACGACCACAGATATAAATAAAGTAGCTCAATTATGCTTTGTGTTCTCATCCTATTGCCATGTGGTGTGGAGAAGTGGACGAAGGGAATTCTCCCTCCCTCATATCACTAAAACCCATGGTTGCCTGTTGAAATTGACTAGCGGTAGACAGAGCCAGGACAGAAGAAAGGGCTTAGGTAAAGGTAAAGGGACCCCTGACCATTAGGTCCAGTCGTGACCGACTCTGGGGTTGCGGCGCTCATCTTGCTTTATTGGCCGAGGGAGCCAGCGTACAGCTTCTGGGTCATGTGGCCAGCATGACTAAGCTGCTTCTGGTGAACCAGAGCAGCGCACAGAAACACCGTTTACCTTCCCGCCGAAGCGGTACCTATTTATCTACTTTGACGTGCTTTCAAACTGCTAGGTTGGCAGGAGCAGGGACTGAGCAACGGGAGCTCACGCCATCGCAGGGATTCGAACCGCCGACCTTCTGATCAGCAAGTCCTAGGCTCTGTGGTTTAACCCACAGTTCATGGAGGCTATCAAAGTATTATGCTTCATTTTGATTCAGCTTGTTCATCATTATAAACAGTTAGGCCTGGTGAGCATTTAAGGTCCCCATCCCTAATTTGCGGGTTAAGTCACTTTGATTCTGATTTGATTTTAGGGTGTATTTTAATTGATTGCTTGATTTTATGGTAGTACAGTGGTACCTCGGGTTAAGTACTTAATTCGTTCCGGAGGTCCGTTCTTAACCTGAAACTGTTCTTAACTTGAAGCACCACTTTAGCTAAAGGGGCCTCCTGCCGCCGCCGCACCACCAGAGCACGATTTCTGTTCTCATCCTGAAGCAAAGTTCTTAACCCGAGGTACTATTTCTGGGTTAGCGGAGTCCGTAACCTGAAGCGTATGTAACCTGAAGCGTTGGTAACCCAAGGTACCACTGTATGTTATATATTTGATGTCAGCTGCTCTGAGCCCGGTGTTGGCCAGGGAGGGCGGGGTATAAATTATTAATATTATTATTAATAATAATAATAAATTACGGGTTTCTGTCTCATGAGTGGTGGCAACAGCGGTTGTGGTGGGGTTGAAGAGAAGAAAGGTTTCTTTCTTTTTTAAAAATAATATTTATTAAAGTTTCAAAAAAGTTACAAGAAGAAAAGAAAGAAAAAAACAAAAAGAACCAAAAAATACAAAATACAAAAAAGTAAAAAACAATTAAAAACAAATCAACCTTTCCATGTCTTGACTTTCATTTACTTGTTTCCCTGACCTCCTCGCACCTCCCTTTTTTGTATTCTAGTTCAATTAGTTATTTCAGCAAATCCTTTCCATTTTTGCTCTTATCTTAATAATTTATCTTAATATATTATAACTTTACATTCTCACCTGTTAACAATCCATCTTTAAATACTCCTTTATAACATTACTGCTAAAACCACATAACTTCATTCCAACACCCTTCTAAGATTCCTTAATTTTACATTATTTTTGTAGATAGTCTTTAAATTTCTTCCAATCTTCTTCTACCGACTCTTCTCCCAGGTCTCGGATGAAGAGAAGAAAGGTTTCCATTCCTTTGCCCTCCCTGGAATCAGAGTAGAAAGTCTGTCCTTCCTTGCCGTCCCCCTCCCCAGGCAATGGCAACAGCAGTGGGAGGGAGAAGGAAGGGGACAAAGACTTGGACCTTTCCCTTTCGCCAGTCCCATGATTACTATTTTGATGCTTCTTTGAAATCTCAAATGCCATAGAGTCGGAGGGTTGAAAGAGACGCCAAGGGTCATCTAGCCGAACCGCTTGCAATGCCAGAATCACAGCTAAAGCATCCCTGACAAATAACCTCTGCTTTTAAAGACCTCCAATGAAGGAGAGCCCTTCACCTTCTGAGGGAGTCCATTCCACTGCCAAAAAGCTCTTACTGTTAGATAATTCTTCCTGATGTTTAGTCAAAATCTCCTTTCTTGTAATTTGGGCCTGTGTACCTAAAGGAGAGTCTCCACCCCCATTGTTCAGCCCGGACACTGAGGTCCAGCGCAGAGGGCCTTCTGGCAGTTTCCTCACTGCGAGAAGTGAAGCTACAGGGAACCAGACAGAGGGCCTTCTCGGTAGTGGCACCTGCCCTGTGGAACGCCCTCCCACCAGGTGTCAAGGAGATAAATAACTGTACAACTTTTAGAAGACAGCCCTGTATAGGGAAGATTTTAATGTTTGTTGTTTTATTATGCTTTTATATTTGTTGTAAGCTACCCAGAGAGGCTGGGGCAACCCAGTCAGGCAAGTGGGCTACAGATAATAAAATTGTTATTATTATCATCACCACCATCTGTTTTGTTTGGGCCCTACCCTCTGGAGCAGAATGCCAAACTATTTTTTTTTTTAAATCACATTTGTGTGTTCATATGTGCCCCTGCTTTTCTGGTACCCTAAACATACGTTTCATCTCCCTATTGGAATCATAGAATAGAATCATAGAATCATAGAGTTGGAAGAGACCACAAGGGCCATCGAGTCCAACCCCCTGCCAAGCAGGAAACAGCATCAGAGCACTCCTGACATATGGTTGTCAAGCCTCTGCTTAAAGACCTCCAAAGAAGGAGACTCCACCACACTCCTTGGCAGCAATTTGGGTGAATCCAGGACTGGTAGGAGTCAGGGTATCTTCTTTGGGAGTTCAGATTTGTATTTTGAGTACTATGGGCCTATAAACTTGAGGGCAGGGATAGGTTTCAGGCAGAGCCGTCTTTCCCATTGGGCTTAGTGGTGCGTTGCGCCAGGGCACCAGCCTCTCAGGGGCGCCCCAGTGAGAGGGGGAGATGTGCAGCTTTGCCGGCGGCCTACCCTTTCCCTGCATGCCCGCCAGCTGCACCCCATCAACTATATGGTTGGCAGGTATACAGCTTCCTTCACAAGCCTCAGCAGGAAGAAGAAGAAGAGGAGGAGGAGTTTGGATTTGATCACCCTCTTTATCACTACCCAAAGGAGTCTCAAAGCGGCTAACATTCTCCTTTCCATTCCTTCCCCACAACAAACACTCTGTGAGGTGAGTGGGGCTGAGAGACTTCAAAGAAGTGTGACTGGCCCAAGGTCACCCAGCAGCTGCATGTGGAGGAGCGGGGAAGCGAACCCGGTTCACCAGATTACGAGTCTACCGCTCTTAACCACTGCAGCACATAACGATCCCTGCAGAGGCTTAGGATGGAAGCTGCGCCCCGCCAACTATATGGCTAGCGGGCACACAGCTTCCCTCCCAAGCCTCTGTGGGGATTGTTCTCCACAGTGGCATGGGGGAGAGTTTCGCACCCCCCCCCCACTATCTGTTGTAATTTGGGGGTGCTGGGTGGATATTTGCACCCTGGTGCCGCATCTGCTGGTTTCAGGTGAAAGGCCAGACGGTCCGTCTGTCAGCCATTTTCTTTATTCAAATAAACCCTGGGTCTTCTCAGAATGAGCATCGTCGTCTCTTAAAACGGAACAGTGATCCATTGAGAAAGTGGTCAATGAACCCAGGTTCTGTTGTCCTGGTTCAAGCTAATGTGGCATATTAACGCTCTCCTTTCGACCAAGCATCTGACAACGTCTTCTGCGTTTGCTGCACCTGGCAAATAAGTACTTCACTGCTAATTTTATTGACAGCCTTAAGCAGTAGAAAACACACTGCTGTTCTGATAGTTGCAGCGCTCCCAGGACAACCAACAGCAAATGGCTAGGAGCTTACGTGGGAAGACAGGTTTGCAAGAAATCAGAGAAAGCCACAAACGCTCAATACCAGGCTGGAAAGTGGAGAGCTAAGAGCTTTGAGAAATCAGGTAATTAATCTGAAATTCTCTGCTGTCAGTTGGCAGGCGGGTGGGCGGGCGCGGAGCTTTATGATGACAAGATACTTTGCTACAAGCTGAGATGCTCTCGCACCCCAAAGTGTTAAGGCGGAGAGAAAACAAACTTCTCAAAGAGGCCAAGGAGCAGGACCTGACAAGACAAGCCCGCTTGCTTGGTGTAGAGCCAAGCAGCTCTGTTAATAAAGATATGTCCACAAAGCAATTGATTATTTGGATGCAGGATATAATTTGTGATGCCGATAAAACTCGAAACAGATGGAGCTGCTTCATAGCTAGTCAATCCACTGGTCTATCTAGCTCAGCATTGTGACAATGACTGTCAACAGCTTTCTGGGGTTTCGTACAATCAGGATTTTAAGAGACCATGAGGGTCATTGTGATGGCCTGGGAATCTGATTCAGAGGCTGAACCTGAGGAATCCCAGCCTGCACAGGAGTCCCCGCCTCCAGGGCCAGCTGAGCGGGGCTGGGGCATGAGCCTGAAGGGTCCTCACCTGTGCTGGATCCTCAGTTGCAGGCATCAGCTGAATCTGCTCTGGCTCCGGAGGTGATGGAGGACCCATTGCCTGCAGGTGCTCCTCTCTCAGCCCTGTCAGGGGAAGGTGAGGTTGCCTCTGCGTCCAGTAACCCTCCAGCTTCTCCTGAGCTGCAGAGGCTCAAGGCAGAGAGGCGGAGGGAACTAAGTTCTCGCAGGAGGACTGCTCGCCTCCAGGCCAGGAGAGGCGAGTCACCTGTGGATTGGGGCCACCCTATGCCTCATAGAAGATAAAGGCCAGCCCGCCCAGTCCCAGGTTGCGGGAGCAACATCGTTGGTTACCTTTTCCTGCCGACACCCTGTCCTGCTTTCTGCCAAAGTTCCTGACCACGCCCGACTCCCTGCCTTGGACCCCCCTTCAGCCTCAGACCAGACACGGACCATGCCGCACGGGACCCCCCCCCCCCCCGGGACCAGCACAGTCATCTGCAGGAATCTTTTGCCAATGTGGGGCTTGGACCCACAACCCTGAGATTAAGAGTCTCATACTCATGCCCCTTAGGTGTCATTGGACTCCAAGTCCCATCATCCCTGAGCATTAGTCACACTGGCTTCGGTTGATGGGAGTTAGAGTCCACATCTGGGCAGAGACCCACAGCCACCCTCCTTGACACTGCTGTAGCTGAAGCTTACCTGGATGGGGTCAGGGCAGCAGTGATTGAGTAGACACACTGGTAGGACCAATGTATTGGCTCCACTGGTACATCCTTGTAGTCTTGACCATTGCTGCCCTACCCTTTCCCAGCAGCTCTACTTCTGAATGGGATGTGGCCCCACAGGTCTGCCCCACCACACCGGCTGCATACTGGCAGTAGCACCTACAGGGGCACTCTGCAGGTTCCCCATTCCTGTGTCGGGAATCCACAGCCTTGACCCATGATAGATTAATGGAGCTTCCATGGACAGCTCCTCTGAATGCTGGGGCTTTTATGCTCTGCTTGCAGACTTTCTCAAGACAACTGGCTGCAAATTGCCGAAGGCTGGCTTGACCCTTAGCCTATTCCAGCAAGAGCCTTTGCACATTCTTGTGACTGGGTTCAACGTACATCACCTCTGCCATGTTGGCCTTCAGAGAAGCCAGGCCTAATGAGCTACTCCAGAGCATCAGGGTATTTAATTGCAACTTAAGTCTTGTGTTATAAAGAAGAAGAAAAGATAGATCCAGGAAAACCTGCTTGCAGATATTCTGGGTGTTGTGTATAATGGCACCGTCTTTGGGTGTTTTGTTGTTATTCTTGATCATTTGTCATGAAGCACACCCAGATGCCATCAGAAGATATGTGAATGGATGGACCTGCTAACAAGTGAAAGCACGCCTCTAGGACAATTGAAGTCGGTTACAATAACCAGACCTCCAGGGGAGGAAAAGTGTTGCCTCAGATTAATTGGGGGGTTTGAGGTGTAGGAGTTGATTACCTTCCCAGACTGAATGGGGAAGGTTATAAGTCAGCAAAGAGAGGGAGTCAGGGATCAGGAGGTTACGAAATAGGCAAGGTGTCAATTAGGTCCCCAAAAGACAGAGGGAAATAGTTTCCCAGGGAAATAAAGGAAAAGGAAAATCTCACGGCAAAAAGACCATATAATGTAAGCTCAAGGCAGGCAGGAAATGTCTGGAGACCTATAAATTACAAGCTTAAAAACAGGCTTTTCTGGGGAAGCTGGAAAGCCTCCAAAAGGAATTCTCCCCCAAAATATAGTTGCTTGGCTGAGAATAGTTGATTTTTGCTGGGACCGCCAGATTTTCAGTGGTTCCCTTCACCGCACTAGCAAGTCCTCGCTTTGGTTACAGCCCCTTTGTTGTGTGTGGGTTGCTCAGTGTTACAGAACACCACGTGTTTTGCAGTCTTAAGATAGCTGTTAGCTTTTGCATGTCACACAGCATCATGGGTTTTGAAGTCTTGAGACTGTGTAAATAATGGTTATTGTGCATGCAGAGCATTTTCTGGATGCACTCGCAGTGCATTTCACAAAGGGAATGCAAGTTTTCTGTTTGGCCTCCCCATATATCCAACAAAATTCTATTTTGAGTGGGATTATTATTTGACACAACTCCACGCTAGTCTCCCTCTTGTTATTGGGGAATGGAGACCAAAGGCTATTTTTACATTTCTACCCTAGTTTCTTTGTCTTCACAATTTTCAGCCTCATAACAACTTTGTGTATTGATTAGCCCAATAAATCAACCTGCTGCTCTCCATCTGTTATGGACTATAACTCCTAAAAGCCTCAACTTCATGGGGATTTGAGTACAGCTTGTTCAGACCCAAACCCAGCACTCATGGTGCAATGTCACAGTGCCCCCCCTCCAAATATGTCCATGATCAAAGGTGAGCCTGAATTTGGGTTTAATCCAGCAGGCTATTTTCTGTGTCCCACTGGCTCTGAAGCAACATTATCAGTCCAGTAAAGGCCATTTTCACTTGCCCTCTATTGATCTCATTTCTTTTTGCAGGTAAAGCTGAGAAGTTCCTTCAGGGAACAAAGCGGTTTGAACTTCCTCGTCAAACGTGTTCAGTGAACATAATCAAGAAGACAAATGTTTTCTTCTTAATTGGACAGTATGGATTCTCCCCACCACCCCCGAGTCCTTATCACTGTTACTGGAAAGCGCCATGAGTAGATTTTCCAGAATGGTGCTATAAAAAAATAAAGATGATTGATTAATTCAATACACCTAGAGGTAGGAAACATCTTCCAGGAATGTTTAGAGGAAATGTACAGCATTCTACAAATAGACACAGTTTACTATATGCATATTAAGCTTTCTGGGATGCTGAAGATTTCCGTTCTCCCAGTTTCAACTTTGGCGGAATGGCTGGCATTTATTTTATTTTAATTCTCCTTTTTTATTCCCCCTTTTCAGTATGCGAGGATCCCTCAAAGCAACAATCAACAATCATAAAACGCAGAGAAAATTCATCAAAACATTCCAAAGAAATTAAAACACATTAACCATACTTAGCATTTCTGAGTGTTCTTCCCATACATTATCTCGCAGTGCGATATCAAAATGGCCCTGAATGGTGGGCCAATATTATCATCTTCATCTTGCAGAAGAAGGGCTGAAGCAGAGAGAATGGAGCTTTGTCTAATGCAGGGATGTCCCAAGCGTTTAAGGCAGGGTTTGGAGGCCAAAGGTGCCCTCTCCATGGAGGAATATGCAGAATAGGGAGAGATTTTTCTAGGCTTGCAATGCTGTTTAATAGATGGAGTGTTTGTAGTTCCCTTGTTGGCTTTTGCAGGTGAGTCAGAAGAAGAATATGCAGAAGAAGAAAGTGATTTAGCAAAGAGTCCCAACTGCTATTTCCAGTTTACTGTGCTGCAGTGAAGATAACTGATAGCCCATTTACGCAATCTATGGCCATCACTAACTTTAATCTACTAATTTAAATGGGTCTACTCTAAGTTAGAGGACGCAGGTGGCGCTGTGGGTTAAAGCCTCAGCGCCTAGGGCTTGCCGATCGAAAGGTCGGCGGTTCGAATCCCTGCGGCGGGGTGCGCTCCCGCTGCTCGGTCCCAGCGCCTGCCAACCTAGCAGTTCGAAAGCACCTCCGGGTGCAAGTAGATAAATAGGGACCGCTTACAAGCAGGAAGGTAAACGGCGTTTCCGTGTGCAGCTCTGGCTCGCCAGAGCAGCGATGTCACGCTGGCCACGTGACCCGGAAGTGTCTCCGGACAGCGCTGGCCCCTGGCCTCTTAAGTGAGATGGGTGCACAACCCCAGAGTCTGTCAAGACTGGCCCGTACGGGCAGGGGTACCTTTACCTTTACCTTTTACTCTAAGTTAGACAAACCTAGACAGCATCTTGAAAAGCAGAGACATCACCTTGCCGACAAAGGTCTGTATAGTAAAAGCTATGGTTTTCCCAGTAGTGATGTATGGAAGTGAGAACTGGACCATAAAGAAGGCTGATCGCCAAATAATTGATGATTTTGAATTCTGGTGCTGGAGGAGACTCTTGAGAGTCCCATGGACTGCAAGAAGATCAAAGCTCTCCATTCTGAAGGAAATCAGCCCTGAGTGCTCACTGGAAGGACAGATCCTGAAGCTGAGGCTCCAATACTTTGGCCACCTCATGAGAAGAGAAGACTCTCTGGAATATGCACAGCTTGCAGATCAAACATATAGAATAAGAGAACAAGAAGAACATTCGTTTAAAGAAGATTGGTAAATGTTTACTGAATAAATGGGGGGGGGGAATTGTGTACACTTGAAAACGTTGGCAACATTAAGATAAATTGAACAGTGGAAATAAGTTTTGATGGAAGTAATAATGGGATACTAAATGGCTTAGTTTATATAAAATATACAGGGATTTATGCTATGTATTTTAAAATTTTATGTATGGATGTTTTATGATTGCCTATATTTGTAATGCCTAATAAAGATTTGGCAAAGTAAGTAAGTAAGCAAGCAATCCTATATTTTTCTTGTCCTCTTTTTTCTGGGGGCCACCCTCAGCATTTATCCCATTTATCCCTAGATTTCCCCATGTGATAGGACACATAAGAGATGGAGCAGGTCCCTTTGGAGGCAATCAGGTCCCCGTTTAGATCTCTTGGTTAAAAAGAAAATAATTATTTGCCATGAAGGGCAATTCCCCCCTCCCCACTTGGAGCCTTAAGAGCAAGTTCCCCAAATCAGTTCCTCTTATGTTCATTAAATCCAGGCCCCAGGAGCAATCTCGATTGACATACTAAAAATGTGCTTTCTCTCAACACACTGAAATTGTCCCATGTGATGTTTATTGATAAAGGGGAATAAGTGCAACAGCTAACATTTCTGTTTGGGTTTCATGGTTAGTTAGCGAGATGATGGACGTGCTCATAATATACACCGCCACCTTTAAAAAATAAAAAAAGCCCGTGCAATCAATCTTGCGCGTGGTGTAACATTTCATTTCCAATCTTGATCAACGGGTTGTTTGCCTTTTGCATATTGCTCGGGTTTCATTCTCGGCTGCTCTGCAGATTGATGGGGGGAGAAAAGGGAGGCGAGGGGATTGCGAAGCCAGAGGGGCTGTGGCTCAGTGGGCAGAACATCGGCTTTGCATGCAGAAGGTGGCAGGTTCAGTGCTTGGCACCTCCAGACAGGGCTGGGAATTACTCCTGCCTGGAACTCCAGAGAGCTGCTGCCCATCAATGCAGACAATATTGAACCATATAAACCATTGGTCTGGCTCTGTATATGGCGGCTTCCTATGTTCCTGTATTCCCTGATTGGACTGTGTTCCAAGCTGTGTTCAAATTAGGGCAGGAGACTGACCTGACTGGCCTGGATTGCTCAGTTGGTTAGAGCATGGTGCTGATAACGCTAAGGTTGCAGGTTCGATTCCCGTATGGGGCAGCTGTGTATTCCTCCATCGCAGGGGGCTGGATTAGATGACTCTCAAGGTCCCTTCCAACTCTACAATTCTATGATTCTAAGCCAGCTTCACTTGCTCCTAAAATGGACTCCAAAACAGGAGAGGCAAAATACTCTCTGAACTGATCACAGAGTGAAATATGATCCTGAGTGATCTGCATTGGCTCCCAGTACGTTTCCTAGCACAATTCAAGGTGTTGGTACTGACCTTGAAAGCTCTAAATGCCCTCGGTCCTGAAGGAGCATCTCCACGCCCATCGTTCAGCCTGGACACTGAGATCCAGCTCCAAGGGCCTTCTGGCAGTTTCCTCGCTGCTGCGACAAGGGAGGTTTCAGGGAACCAGGCAGAGGGCCTTCTCGGTGGTGGCGCCTGCCCTGTGGAACGCCCTCCCATCAGATGTCAAAGAAATAAGCAACTATCCTACTTTTAAAAGACATGTGAAGGCAGCCCTGTTTAGGGACGTTTTTAATGTTTAATGCTGTATTGTGTTTTTAATATTCAATTGGGAGCCGCCCAGTGGGGAAACTCAGCCAGATGGGCAGGGTATAAATAAATTGTTGTTGTTGTTGTTATATTGTAGCACCCTGCTTGTGGTTAACGCTTAGCTGGAATGAAATATTCAACGCAGCAATAGAGAAATTAAAATAATAATTTATTTGTCAGACAAATAAATATGAGGCACAGTGGTATATGGTTACCAAGCTCTGGCCTGGCCTCCTGCCATTCTGGCCAGCACTTATATTTCCTTAATCCAGCCCCCTTGCTCCTCCTGTGGCTGCCTCTGTCCAATCAGCCTGGTTGAAATTCCTATTGGCTGTTTGCTAGAACCAATCACAAAAGATACACCCATTTCCTCTTGTCCTTTTATGGGAAACAAAAAGATATATATTCTTCTATCTATAAATGACAAATAAGTAGTCATATATCTTACATTTGTTTCAACAAGGAACCTTAATTACCAGCTCACCTCGCCCTATTGCCCTCCAAAACAAATGGTTTAATCTCAAATTTTTATCTTAAACAGATGTCAAGGATCTTGAGTTCACATCATCATTGAAAGATCTCCTTCTCTTGAAGGTCTTTAAACAGATAACCATATGTGTGCTCTAATGATGTTTCCTGCTTGGCAGGGGGGCTGGGCTGGTGGCTGATGGCCCCTGTGATCTCTTCCAACTATATGAAATAAGAATCTAGCATAAGGATTTAACATTTCTTAGCTTCTAATTCCTTTGCATAATTACATTTAAGCCAATATATTTAATACATAACATAGATAGCTTTTTAGAAGAATAAACCTTTTCAAAGTAAAAAAGGAAGGAACAGTTTCCAGCCTCAAAATAAGATAGAAAGAAAACCTCTCTTCTCCAGCCAAGCCAGTTGCCTTTTTCACTGCTCTTGACCTTTCAACCTTAGGAAAATATGGCTCAAGTTTAATGGGAGGCACATGGTTTTATTTTACTATTTACCCACTCTTAATTATGTTTATCTCTTTTTTTATCTTCTGTAATATGTAGGGTCAGTGTAACCTTGGCTGTCAGCCTGTAATTCCCTTTGACTTTGAGAATTGTTTTCTGCTATAAATCAGGGGGCCCCCTTGTCCAGGAGAATAAACATCTTGCCAAGGTTCTTAGGCAGCTGGTCTTTTGCCTGGCATGAACATTTGAAAATCTTTAAGCTCATTTTAAAATACAGGCCCTGATCAAGCCTTAATAAAAATGCAGGCAATGATTAGATGCCTCAGTATTGGACGTCCTTGTTCTGGGACTCCTGGTGGGGACTTAACTCAAAACGAAGCTTATACAACTTTATCTGTTTCAAAATTACTTCTCTTTCTTTCTTTCTTTCTTTCTTTCTTTCTTTCTTTCTTTCTTTCTTCTCTCTTTCTGCTCATGGCAATCAAGACACTGCTTCAAAGCGTAAAGAAATCCAGGAATCAAAGAGCTGAATCGCAGATGACCTTTGAAGAGACAGGCAAGCATTACCGCAGAAGGAGCTGTATTTATGGGCAGCATCAAAACCAATGTCTCCCTTTAATGGCAGGCATCACCTTCTCGTGTCACTTTACAGTGACATGGAGAAACAAATAAGCCTTGAAAAAGCTGATATTCTATCAGGTGGTAATAGCCTTCGCACCCGCCCTGCTAAAGCATCAGACTCAGTGCCTGCCCCCACCGCTTTTGAAGATGCTTCTTATCAGTGCTGAAGTCCTCCTGGCTTCTGTCATTCCTTTCCCAGGAGGGAGATATCAGGAGCTGCCTTATGCCGAATCAGGGCCAGATTTATGTATAAGCTAAACAAGCTATAGCTTAGGGCCCCACTCTCTTGGGCCCCCCCAAAAAAGTTTAAAGGGGAAAAACCTGGATGTACATTTCCAAAATATAAGATAAAAAACAAATAAATTAAAGTTACATACAGCAACAGTGTTTTGTGCTGTGTAGGCTCCTATAATGTAAGTAATGGGCCCCGCCTGCTTGCCTGCTCCCTAAAATATCACTGTTTCACTCATTTCTATATATAGGGTGCCTACATTCTGCATAGACTGGTTGCATCAGCAACGTCTAGGGAACATGATGACCATGTACACGAAATCTTTAGTCTCAAAAGTCTCTGAAAATCGAATGAATGTATGTAAATGAAAATATCAAATGCTGTGGAACAGTGCTCATGTACGAAAAATATTTAATTTTATTTTTTATCATCTGCAACACTGTCTTATTTATTTTATAGTAAAGTACATTGATTATTGCTTTCATTTTATGGATCAATGGGTTGTTTTTAAAAGACTGGAACAGATTAATCCATTTTGCATTGCTTCCTGTGGGAAAGCGTGCCTTGGTTTTGGAACGCTTTGGTTTTGGAATGGACTTCCGAAATGGATTAGGTTTGAGAACCAAGGTACCACTGTAACGACCAGGTTTCTTTTTCCAGCCAGAGTGTGCCAGAGCACATCTCCAGCACATCTTCAGTGGACAGGAAGTCCTCAGGCTGAGCTTCCTGCCTCAACTCAAACAGCTGAAGAGCAGAGAAGCATGGCAGCAGGGAAAGGCTCTGTGCACCATTTTGAGCCAAGTGCCAGGACACGTAAGTGTTTTGAAAGCTTTTATTCCTTTCTGCCTTAACAGTTGAGTACTTGTGAGAGAGGCTGTGGTGTTTGCCCTCCTATGTGTGTGACATCATTCTGGGTTCATAGGGAAAGGGTTAACTAATTGTAAAATGACTAACCGATGGGAACCCAGGGGGCAGATTTAACTGTGTATAAGGTTTAAGCACAGAGGTTTTTTAGGGAGTTAGAGTTGTTGAGAAGACAGTCTGGAGTTAGAAGAGAGAGAGAAGATAAGTCTGTGGCTTGGGCTAGTCTGGTGTGAGAGAGTGAAAGAACTGGTTAAGAGGAGTCAGTCAAACAGTTGAGATAATCAGTCAGAAGGTATTAGGAAGGTATAGGCTGGCAAAGAAACTAAAGTTAAGATACTGACAGGAATATAATCTGAGAAACCATAAACTTGTTAATGTTTGTAAAATAAACTTTTTGTTGTTGTTGTTCACTTTTAACAACTGTCTGGACTCAGTGTTTTAGCAGAGTGTGACTGGTTGGTGGCAGCAGGGAAGCAAGCACAGTGGTGGAACAGGGATCAATAAACCGTTAAATGTCCGGGGACCCTGTGTGATCACCACAGAGGCAAAGGGAGTTTCCTGGGAGTGTAGCTTCTCTAGGAGCCTAACTCACACCAGAAAAGCCGGGAACAGCGCGACTGAACTCTGTGGCCTCAGCATGGCTCCCGCTTCCCAGCTGATGCTCGCAGCAGCGCAGAAGCAGAAAGGGCTCTCTCGTGCCCTTCTAGAGGAAATTGACTCTCTTGGAGGAATGGAGTGGAAATACTCCTGACTTGAGGAAACTGAAGTGACACCACACTTCCCCCATGGGAGCATTTGCGAGGAGTGTTATTTCACAGAGGGAAGGATGTGGTCAGGGCACACTTTACATAACTTTACCAACTCCCTTAAACTGGCATGCCAGCCAAGATGGCCACTATATTCTGCTCTGGTCAGACCTCACCTGGAGTACTGTGTCTAGTTCTGGGCACCACAGTTCAAGAAGGACACTGACAAACTGGAACGTGTCCAGAGGAGGGCAACCAAAATGGTCAAAGGCCTGGAAACGATGCCTTATGAGGAACGGCTAAGGGAGCTGGGCATGTTTAGCCTGGAGAAGAGGAGGTTAAGGGGTGATATGATAGCCATGTTCAAATATATAAAAGGATGTCACATAGAGGAGGGAGAAAGGTTGTTTTCTGCTGCTCCAGAGAAGCGGACACGGAGCAATGGTTCCAAACTACAAGAAAGAAGATTCCACCTAAACATTAGGAAGAACTTCCTGACAGTAAGAGCTGTTCGACAGTGGAATTTGCTGCCAAGGAGTGTGGTGGAGTCTCCTTCTTTGGAGGTCTTTAAGCAGAGGCTTGACAACCATATGTCAGGAGTGCTCTGATTGTGTTTCCTGCTTGGCAGGGGGTTGGACTCGATGGCCCTTGTGGTCTCTTCCAACTGTATGATTCTATGATTCTATGATTCTATGGCAGACCAGAAGTGGCCTCTTGCCCTTCTTCCTACTTCAGAGGTAGAATGACATATTGGATGTAATAAGAAGAGGGGGGGAATTTCTTTGTGTAGCGTTCTGTTAGTTTAGTAGATTAGGAACAGGAGGGGGTAAAGACTTTTCTGCCTCCTAGGAAAGTTTTTTTTTTTTTAATGGTCTGGTTAAAACTTTTGAAGGGCACTAGGAGGACAGCAGCTATGAATGAGGTCAAGAAGACAAGCAATCTGTGACTTATCATTAATAATGAGAATGAGGCCACGGAAGGTCATGGAACCTCAAGTGCATTGCAAGTATAATTGGGACTTATCCACCACTTCCCCCAATCTTCCACATTCAGCAGTTCTGACAGTGATTTGGATGTGCAGCCATTAGTGAAGAATGGAGTCTTCGTCCTGAAATATGCCTTTGTCATGGAGGAGAAAAGCAACGGGGAATAACTGTGGCAAAGGGCAGAGTATATAATAGAACTATCCATTCCTTGAGTTCAGGGCGTTTCAGGGCAGAGGGATGTCAGCTATCAGGGTAGCGATACAGCTGAGGTGGCCAAATGGCTTTTGGCTATCCTCACATGCTGACCATACTGGAGACGCTAATAGATGGATCACTCGTCATGTCCATTGCTAGGAATCACAAATTGGGAGAGAACCTTTGTCACTCAGGTCATGCTTGTGGGCTTCTGGTTAACCACTGTAAGAATAGGATGCTGGGCAACAGGGGTGCTTCCTTGATCCAGCAGTGCTCTTCAGACATTTGGATGAAATTGTGACATAAATACAAAGGAATGTGCTATGCCAGAAGATTCTTGTCAGGGAACTGCCATCGGTTCAGGAGGGAGAGAGGAAAAGCCAAATGGATTATAGAGAGCCTCCAAGGATCATGGGAAGCAGTGCCTCTTCAACGTAGGAAAGTAACAACACCTCCAGTGGGGAGGAGCTGCAGAGCTCAGAGGAGGCGAGGTGGTGCCAGGACACCTTGCCTGGGCAAAGCTGGGAGGAGAGGGGTCCTCTGTTACCCATGCCCTCCTTGCACAGTAAGCTTCCACGCAGAGAGGGGAGGCGCAGGCTGGGCGTCAAGAAACTTGCTGGGGAAAGTTTAAGAACTGCCCACTCACGGATTCTGCCAGTGAATGAGTCAGCCATGGGAGAGCGGTGCTCTGGACTGACAAAGTTTATTTTTGCAGCAAAAGCAAGGTTTCACAGCCGAGCAGGGAGGTATTTGCCTGCTTGCTCTCGAGCAACCCCTTGGAAACATTACAATTCAGGACAGATAAAAGAAACCAGTTCTTCACACAGTGCATAGTCATACTATGAAACTCACACATAACAGGCTGTGATGGCTGATGACTTGGAAACCAAGCCTTATGAGGAGCGGTTGAAGGAGCTGGGTATGCTGAGTCTGGAAAAGAGGAGACTGGGAGCAGATAGGACAGCCATCTATACCTGAAGGAGCGTCTCTACCCCCATCATTCAGCCCGGACATTGAGGTCCAGCTCCGAGGGCTTTCTGCTGGTTCCCTCACTGTGAGAAGCAGAGTTACAGGGAACCAGGCAGAAGGCTTTCTCGGTAGTGGCACCCTCCCTGTGGAATGCCCTCCCTTCAGATGTCAAGACGATAAAGAAATACATAAATTTTAGAAGACATCTGAAGGCAGCTCTGTATCAGGAAGTTTTTAATGTTTGATATTTTACTGTGCTGTAATCTGTCCAGAGTGGCTGGGGAAACCCAGACAGATGGGTGAGGTATAAATAAAACAACAACAACAACCATAACAATCACCATCATCATCTTCAAATATCTCAAAGGCTCTCACCTGGAAGATGGAGCAAGCTTGTTTTCTCCTCCTCTGGAGGGTAGGACTTGAATCAATGGCTTTGAGTTACAAGTAAGGAGATTCTGATGAAACATCAGGAATAACATTCTGACAGCAAGAGCTGTTTGACAGTAGAATTGTCTCCCTTGGGAGGTTGTAGACTTCATTGGAGGTTTTTAAGCAGAGGTTGGATGGCCATCTGTCATGGAGGGTTTAGCTGAGATTCCTGCATTGCAGGTGGTTGGACTAGATGACCCTCAGGGTCCCTTCCAACTCCACAATTCTATGAACTATTACCATTCTATGACTGGATGGCTTTAAAAGAGGATTTGGCAAATTAATGGAGGTGAAGGCTATCATTGCCTACTAGCCATGCTGGTTGCGTTCAGCCTCTACAGTCAGAGTCAGTAATGTGTCTGAAAAACAGTTGCTGGAAACCATGGGAAGGGAGAATGCTCTTCTGCCTAGGTTTTGCTTACTGGTATCTCAGAGGCATCGGTTTGGCCGCTGTGAGAACAGGATGCTGAACTAGATGGGCCATTGACCTGGTCCAGCAGGTTCTTCTTATGTTCTTATGCTAATTGCTAAAGCCTTCAGGAGAGTCACTGTGAGTGGTCCTCAACTGGCTTGGATGAGTGACTCATATCCACTAGGAGCTGTGTATTCAGTATTTTGGGCCCAATTTTTATAGAACTCATTTTCAGTTTAGATCAGACAGGACCCCTCCTTGGAGAACTTCTGCCACTTCAATTCCAGCAGGCTTTTAAACTGAATTCTGGTTTTATAATTTTAGCTCATTTTTGGTCTTATTGTATTGAGTTCACCATGTAGAGACAAGAGTGATTAAATGGTACACTCATTGTTGAAATGAAATGAAATAAATATTATTTATTCATTTATTTACTGCAAGATCTCAAGGCGGTCACAAGATCTCAGGGTAGTGTGTGTGTGTGTGTGTGTGTGTGTGTGACCTTGTTCAGACTGAGGACCATATTCTCTTTGGGAGCACCCTACCCTTGGGATATAATCATTTGAACTGTAGAATTGGAAGGGACTCCAAGGGTTATCCAGTCCAAACCCCTACAATTCAGGAATCACCACTAAAGAAACTCTGACAGATGGTCATCGCTCCCATGAGATGTGTTGGATGGCTTTACAAAAAGGGAGACAAATTCATGGCGGAAAGGGCTATCAATGGCTACTAGCCACAATATTCCAATGCCAGGCCAAGATCAGCCAGCCCTTATGGAAGGAAGAAGCTTCAGCCAAAGAAGATAAAGAAGAGGAAAAGAAGAATATTGGCAAAATAAATCACTGAACTATGCAGGACATATTATTCCGAAAAAAGGACAATTGATCAATGCCTATTTTTTAAGCTTTGTCTATAGACCTTTACATTAGCATATCTTGTAAAAGTCACTTGTAATAAGATGAAGAAGGTTTTAAAATTGGATTGTTAAGTGTATAAGGTTTTATGGACATGTGTAAACAAGTATATTATAAGGGAACCAAGAGGGGGAGTGGAGGGAAGACAACCAAATAAAATAAAAATAATCACGGTTTAATATGTTTATGATTTTTTTTTCTGTTTTGTTGTTGTTATTTTTGGAAAATCAATAAATTGTTATCAAAACAACAACAATATTCCAATGCCAGTTGCAGGGAACGGCAAGTGGGACAAGTACTACTGCATATATCAAAGGCACATTGCATGTGCCTCAACCTACCAACGAACTAGAGTGTTACAGCAGGTTGAAGGGCCCTATCTCATTTGCATTGGTTAATGCAATCAGATATAAAGTTTACAATCACATAACAATAAAAATCACATATTCATTCTGCTTCAAAAGCTGAATCTCATAGCTTTATCCCACCCCCACACCCTCTGGACAATTTATGCTTTGCATGATTGTACAGGAATTAAAAGTTCAGTAGATGAGCCCTGATATTTCCCTTCTTGGAAGATGCAAAGCTGCAAAGGTGCTTGCTACATGTGCTTCCAACACACACATTCACAATTATGCCATTATCCACAGAGCTTCCAAAGGTAGATCTAGGAAATGGAAGAAAACATTCATGGGGACACATCTCTATCATTATCTTAGTTGCACAAGAATAATTCAATATGTGTGGTACATAACAAGGAGCTCAGAATAAAGCAGAAGTGCCCTGAAACTGGATATTCCTTCCCACAGGGGCTAAGCAGATGCCCACAGAAAACCTACATGGAGCCAGTGAAGGCATGGGTACCAACTCCTAGAGGCCCAGCTCATTTGGTCCCCCCAATATTGTTTTTGGGGGTCCAGATTCCCCCCACATGTTCAATAAAATCGGGGTGGAGGAGGCCAAGAGAGGAGCCAAGTGAGATGCAGTTTCAGTGGCTGGCTCCTTTTCCTGCCACAGAGGGGATGGAGGGGGGGAGCAGCCCCCAGCTAGTGGTGGTGGAAGGAGGAGGAAGAGGCCAAGTGTCAGAGAGAAGGAGCTGCTGGCCATTGAAGCCACATTGCCCCATGTTCTGCTCCATCCCTGGTTCCTCCTGATGTCCTGACATCATGACGCAATGTTGTGCATCGCGTGCTGACATCATGCGTGTGACTTTGGCCGACCCAGTCTCCTTTACAAGTTGGCACTTCTGAGTGAAGGCTAGTCTATTCAGGTAAATGGGGCCTCACTAATCTCGGTCTGGTGGCAGACCCCAACCTGCCTGCCTTCTTACAGACATCCAGCCCAGAGAGTGGCAATAGGCAATTGTCAGGGAACGTGCTGAGGAGGGCTGCACCAATGAGGAATGGTGGGCGCCTCTCCCTGCTTCTGCTCAGGATCCTGAATCTTCCCAGGAGCAGTGGGACAGTATAGATTTGGAACAGTGGTTCGCAGAGGGACACACTTCAGAAGACTGAAGTTGGGAAGAACTGGGTGGGGAACAGCTTGGAGGAGAAGACCTGGGAGAGATAGAATTAACAGACTCCCTTTCGCTGGAAAGCATCCATCCGCTCAGCCCATGGTCAAGGAGAGCAGATAAGGTGGCTGCACAGAAAGCCCAATGGTTGTGCGATCAGGTTGCAAGATGCAGAAGTGATGGAAGTGATGTGGTTGACTAGGGGGGGAAATGGGTGGAATCCTGAATTGGGAGCACCTTCATTCCTGGAATTGGATTCTTTGTTCTCTCGCTATGATCATAAAATTTCTAACTGGTAAGAGACACCTTTTGCTTTGTTTTGCTTATCTACTGCCAAAGGGGTGGGGGAGGAAGCCGGGTCTCTGAAGCCCAGCATGTATATTCACTCACTCACTCACTCACTCACTCACTCACTCACTCATAAAGACAGTCAGTTACTCAATCTTTATTGCTTCACCATAGGTCACCGTGGAAAATAGTAAGTAGAATGAAACCTGCACTTTGGAACTCCCTGCCCATCCCCTTTTTCTGCATAGTTTTTGGTGCCTGCTAAAAATTGTTTCTTTGAGGAAGCCCACCCAGATAAATCTGACAGGTATTTTAATATGTAACCTTATTTTATAATGTGTGTGTGTGTGTGTGTGTGTGTGTGTGTATATATATATATGGTTGGTTTTATTTTGGGGAGAAAATTAGACTTAACTTGCTTTTAATAGCTTGGTTTATAGGCAACATTGATGTTTAGAGGTTTTTGATGATTAAGTGGTATATAAATGCCTTTAAACAAGCCAGCTGTTCTCAACCTGTGGGTCCTCAGATGTTGTTGGACCACAACTCCCATCATCGCTGAGCTCTGGCCTTACTAGCTAGGGGTGATGGGAGTTGTAGTTCAACAACATCTGTGGGACCCAAAGGTGGAGAAAGGCTGTCCCAGGCTCTGTGGTTTAGACCACAGTGCCACCCGCGTCACAGATAGATAGATAGATGAATGCAAAGTCCATTGCTGGCTGGCATCCAATGAGAAAAGGCAATCTTTAATGGGTTGTACTTTGTAGCTTTCAATACCAAGGACTAAATAAATACTCGAACTGTTAAAAATAATGCAAGGAGATTCTGAATGATGCCTGGGAGGTGAGAAGACAAAAAGAAAATCCTGCAAGCAACTAACAGCAGGAAAAGCAACAATCAACTGTACCTCTTGCTGCCAAAGTGAAAATTGAATCTCTCGAAGTCCTAGAAATCCACATGTCTAACCCATAGCCAGAAAAGCCACAACTGCTGTCACACTGCAGGCATATCTGTATCCGAGACTTAAAACAGGCTTGAAATGCATTAGCCAAGCCTACAGGATCCTGGAGACCGTAGATCTGGAAAGGGGTCTGTGTCAGAATTTATCAGTAGCACTCCCCCTTTCATTTCCCTAAGGAGCAGAATGGACAATGTTTTGAGCCAGAAATGGGGGAAACACTTCTCAGCTAAGAGATGGAAATTGCAAGACTGGAAGGATAAACATCCCCCATTTACTATGCCTTAGTCTGAACCATCTCACAACCCTTTCTAGCATTTGAATGCATGGCATATATATATATATATATATATATATATATATATATGCATCAATCTCATTTCAAAACCTATCTGGACATGCATTTTATTTATCATTTGTTGAATTTGTATCCTGCACAAGGGGGAGAAACAGATGCACAATTTAAAAGCAGAAACAATGCAAGTAAATATTCTAAAATAGCAATAATAGCCGGAAAAGAATTGCCGTTAAAAGCATCCAGAAGCAGTTATGGTTAAAAAACATTTCCCCATCCAATGATCTCAGGTTTGCTAGGAACAGGATCCTTCAGCCAAGTGCCTAAGTAAACAGGAAAGTTATCAAATTCCTCCTAAAAGTTCGTAATGATGGAGCTAGGCGACCCTCCCTAGGGGCGGCATTCCACAACCAGAGACTGCTTACATTAACCTATGCATCTATATTAGGGTTTTATTGTCAATACCAGCTGGTGCTGTTTTTATTCTCCCCATCTTTCTTCCTTTTTTGTTTGTTTGTTATATTTGCAAATAATTTTTTTTTTAAAAAAAAAACAGTGACGAGAGAAAATGATCCAAAATAAAATGTTTCCATTCAACATTAGCTAGGTATCCTCAGTGAGATGTTTGGGGGGATGAGGGAGAAACGAACATCTCACCTGTTTTCCAGATGTTTCTCTCCTGGTGCACACTGTTAGCGCACACCCAGTGATGGCGCTGCATGCTTTATTTATTACATTTTTTAACAATACGCATCGCCCACGTGTTTGGTATAGGCACAAAAAGCACAACCCAAACCGCTGCCAACCAAAGCTTAAAATAACAACCACACGTAGTAAAATAGGCTGTCAAATGTACAAAAAGGCCATCGATCAAGCTAAGCAGTTAAAGAGAATGGGACAGATCAGCGGAGAATCCCTTTGCAAAGTTCAGGAATGGTAAGAAAGGTCAGCTCCAGTCGTTCCCCCTAAGTCAGAGGAGGGGAACAGTTTCTCAGCCCAAAATGACTCTTCCGGGGAGCTGCATGCAGAGGAGAATTTAAGGCATCCTGACTGGGTCCCTCACACTGGGGCAGCAGGATTGTGCAGCAGGGCACCACAAGAAGAAGAAAAGAGTTTGGATTTGATATCCTGCCTTTCACTCCCTTTAAGGAGTATCAAAGCAGCTAACATTCTCCTTTCCCTTCCTCCCCCACAACAAACACTCTGTGAGGTGAGTGAGGCTGAGAGACTTCAAAGAAGTATGACTAGCCCAAGGTCACCCAGCAGCTGCATGCGGAGGAGCGGGGAAGCGAACCCGGTTCACCAGATTACGAGTCCACCTCTCTTAAACACTACACCACAACAATAATGTAGCGCAGGGCTCAGCAACCTTCTTCAGTCATGGGCCAGTCCACTGTCCCTCAGACCATGTGGTGGGCCAGACTATATTTTTTGGGGGGAAATGGACGAATTCCTATAACCCAGAGATGCATTTTAAATAAAAGCACACATTGTACTCGTGTAAAAACACCAGGCAGGCCCCACAAATAACCCAGAGATGCATTTCAAATAAAAGGACACATTATATTCATGTAAAAACACACTGATTCTCGGACCGTCCGCGGGCTGGATTTAGAAGGCGATTGGGCCGCATCTGGCCCCTGGACCTTAGGTTGCCTACCTCTGATGTAGCGCATGCGCAGAACGGAAGGCGAGAAATGCCCCAATTTTGGGCTCTCACAGGGCACCACTGAAATTTGAAAGACCCAAGTCCACCCCTGTTGCAGGTGTCACCTGGAGCGATATTAGCACCAACCTGAAGCATCCTTGACCTTGCCCCACCACCACTGGGAAGATGCTCCCCACCCTCTGCTCCCACTCGCTCTGCATCATGGCAAAGGAAGTTTATGATAGAGGACAACCACCTCGCACGATGTTTGCAAGAAACCATCACAAGACTCAGCACGGACAACACACTCAGCAAAGAATTCAAGGCAGTCTCCTGGGTTCCGAGAAGCCGAGCGCAGAGACACTTTCAAAAAGCACAAAGTCACGGGACGGTGGCATTTTTAGAAAGGCAAGTTAATCATTCCAGTACCTTAATTAGCACCTTCCTTCAACATCCACGAAGAAGTGAGGAAACTGTTTTGCAGAGAAATAAAGGGTATCCATCCTAGAAATGAAACAGCATTAAAACAGTTATTAGAATTCGGAAGGATTCAGTTCATTTTGCACAATATTAAAGTTAAAATGCCAAGACAAATGACTCATTCCTCCTCATAAGGGAAAAAAATGTAGGAAAGTTTTAAGATTTTATTGTCTTCATAATTGCACATTTCCATATATTACTGAAAGCTTTCCTTCTCCCCTGGTCCAAGCATCTTGGTGCCAACAGATTACATGGTCAGCAGATTCAAACGCTAAAGTTTGTCTATGGATTCTGCCACCGTAGGCTGCAGATAGGAGATTAATTATTGGAAGACTTCCCCTTTTCGGGGGGAAACTCTCCACATGGAGAAAAATAGCCTGTGAGGAGAAAATCATATGTGGCACCCTGCTAGAAAGTGAAAAATATGGGCAGGCTGTTCAGTTTCCATATAGCCAGCACCCTTCTCCTTACTATTTAGAGAAATACAATCTAAAGCAATTTATTTTATTTAGATTATTTGTAGGCCACCCTTTGCACAAGCCACAAGGATGTTTGCAGCTGACAGATTAAAATCTATGAAAGCCATGAAATAATACAACCTTTTTTAAAGAAGCAGATAACATATCACTAAATAAAGGTAACCTTTATAGCAGCTGCATAAGTGATCAGGTTTCCTCCTGCCGAAAAACAAGTTTTTTAACTAACTACCTAAAACTGTAGAGAGATGGGGCCAGACACATCTCTGTAGGGAGGGAGATCCACATGTAAGGGGCCACCACTGAAAAGGCCCTTTCCTGGGACCCTACAACACATACAGTCGTACCTTGGTTCTTGAATTTAATCCGTTCCGGGAGTTGGTTCGACTCCCGAAATGGTTCGACAAGCAAGGCACAGCTTCCGATTGGCTGAAGGAGCTCGATTGGAAGCCGCGTCAGACGTTTGGCTTCCAAAAAAAAATCACAAACCGGAACACTCACTTCCAGGTTTGCAACGTTCGGTAGCCGATTTGTTTGACAGCTAAGGCGTTCGACTACCAAGTTACCACTGTGTTTCATAGTGAGAAGGGAGCACCCGGAGGGCAACATCTGCTGATCTTAGGGCACAGGGAAGTTGGACATAACAGAACTTGCTGCATGTAATGGAAAATTACAGAATGCTAACTGGCTAACTTTTATATGCCTGTTGTCTTTGTCCATGGAGTTTTCTTGGCAGGGATACTGGAGTGGCTTGCCGGTTCCTGCTCCAGGTGGATCACATTTGGTCAAAACTCTCCACTATGACCTGTCCATCTTGGGTGGCCCTGCACGGCATAGTTCATAGCTTCTCTGAGTTATTCAAGCCCCTTCGCCACAACAAGGCAGTGATCCATGAAGGGCTACAAACATGAGTCTCGAAGCTACAAACATGAGTCTGACCAAACTGCGGGAGGCAGTGGAAGACAGGAGTGCCTGGCGTGGTCTGGTCCATGGGGTCACGAAGAGGTTGGACACGACTAAACGACTAAACAACAAACTGGCTAACACCAGTAAAATTACAATTAAAAACATAATGGGGGAACCAATTTAAAATACAAGTTAGAATACAATTTAGAAAGCAGACACATTTTAATAATAGCCCATAGATCAAAACCGTAAGAGGAGGGAAACATAAGGGTCAGACTGAGTCCAAATCAAAGGCCAGGCGGAACTGCTCTGTCTTGCAGGCCCTGTGGAAAGATGTCAAGTCCCACAGGACCCTAGTCTCTTGTGACAGAGCATTCCACCAAGTCGGGGCCAGTACTGAAAAGGCCCTGGCCCTAGTTGAGACCAATCTAACCACCTTGCGACTTGGGACTTCCAAAATGTTGTCATTTGTGGACCTTAAGGTCCTCTGCAGGCCATACCAGGAGAGGCGGTCCTGTAGGTACATGGGTCCTACGCCGCATAGGGCTTTAAAGGTGAAAACCAGCACCTTAAACCTGACCCTACACTCCACCGGGAGCCAGTGCAGTTGGTAAAGCACTGGATGAATGTGATCCCATGGCAAGGACCCCATAAGGAGCCTCACCACGGCATTCTGCACCCGCTGGAGTTTCTGGGTCAGCTTCAAGGGCAGCCCCGCGTAGAGGCTAGAAAGGGTTTTTAGCTATGCCTTTGCTACGATGGCTGTTGCAAGCAAATTTCATGCCTAAGATCAGAAGGAAAGGCCCTTCTATGAGACCCTCACCTAGGCTGGAAGCATAGCTAGTGGGACAAAGAGGAAGGAGCTGCACCTCAATTATGCAGCACCATGCCCTGCTAAGTGGAACATTGCTAGCTGCCCTTCTGCTGTAGCAGGAGCTGTATTTATGGGCAGCATCGTAACTAATGTCTCCCTTTAATGGCAGGCATCACCTTCTCCTGTCACTTTGCAGAGGCACAGGGAAACAAATAAGCCTTGGGAAAAAAGCTGATATTCTATCAGGTGGTAATAGGCTTGAGCGTTCGCCCTTCCAGAGCCTCGGACTCGGTGCCTGCCCCCGTCGCTCTTAAAAATGCTTTAATCAGTGCTAAAGTCTTTCCAGACAATGCAGCTCCTTCTGCAGAGCAACAAGTTTGGAGATGCTGGGGACTGAAATTAGAATCTTCTGCATGCATGGGAGATGCTTGGCTTCCAAGCGATGGCCTTTCAATGTACAGAAGGACATAAGGAGCTGAACCAAACAATTGGTCCCCTTGTTCTGGTCTATACCAAGAGTGGGGAAGCTGTGCTTCCTTCCCCAGAAGTTACTGGACTCCATCTCCCATCAGCCCAAGCAAGTGACGAAGCTGGGTCAGATGTGGGTCAGCACAGCAGATCCAGAGTTCGACAGGGTAGTTAATTCTTTGTTCAAGAAACCAGCATATAACTCAACAATGCTTCCCAGTAGGATTTGTCCCCATTGAGCAGTTGCCAGGCCTGATGGTCTCCACCCTCTACTTCCTCTAGGTCTCCTTCTCTGCTAGATGTTTCTCAAGCGGCCTCAAACTATGTCGGAACACCTGTAATCTCTGTTGTGCCCTACTTATTGCCCTGCATGTCCTTGGGGCCAAGCAGTGAAGAGAGCTTGTTGCAGTAGGAGAGACAGACTCCTGGGATTCTCCTGCAGCTTCTTCCTGCCCCCTCTGCTTCAGCCTCTGAGTCTGAGCTGCTCCCTGTCGCAGGCTCTCCTTGCTCACTAAAACCTGTTGCTTTTTCAGCACCCAACCAATCCTCCCTGCATTCTCCCTTTGACCTCTCCTCAATGTCCCACCACCAATCCCCAGGCTCTGAACCTTCCTCCTCTGGGGCTTCCCTTGAGGGTTCCCTGGTTGGTACCTCCGACCACTCCTTGTCATCTAGCTAGTCCCTGACATGGACCGCTGAGGAGGACTGCACTGAGGAGGAATGGTGGGAGTCTTCCCTTCCCCCTGCTCCTGATCAGGATCCTGAATCTTCCCAGGAGCAGGAAGACAGTATAGATTTGGAACAGTGGTTTGCAGAGGGACATAGTTCAGAAGGCAGAAGCTGGGAAATACTGGATGGGGAACAGCTAGGAGAAGAAGCACTGGGAGATAGAGAGTTAACAGATTCACTGTCTCTGGGAAGCATTCCTCCGCCCAGCCCAAGGACAAGAAGAGCTGATAAGGTGGCGGAACAGAGAGCACAGAGCATGAGCTCAGGTTACAAGATGCAGTAGTAACTAGGGAGGAAGTGGGTGGAACCCTTAATTGGGAGCACCGCCATTCCTAGGAAATTGATTCTTTGTTCTCTTGCTGTGATCATTAAAGTTTCTAACTGGTAAGAAGACTCCTTTTCCTTTGTTTTGCTTATCTACTGCCGAGGGGGACGGAGAAGGAAGCCAATTCCCTGAAGCCTGACACAGCAAGATTATCCAATGGACCTTCTGCATGCCAAGCACAGGCTCTGCCACTGAGCTTATAACACTTCCCTTAAGATGCCAGAACAAGGGTGGAAAGTGTGAAGTCAGCTAATTGTGTGGCAACTCTACCCAGTAAGGCCAAAGAAAGATGGCGGCTGCAAGACAACTCCCATCCCTTCTGCCAATGGCAGGTTGGAAGGCCACCCCTGTTACTTGGCCCCCACTCCCGTCAATACTGGGTAAAATCCCAAAGAACATAGCAAAGGCTGTGAGTGCAACTTATGAGCTTATCGTGGGTGCCATCTCCCTTTTCTTGTACATTATACAGCAGGCAAACGGCACACCAGCACTAACAATGGCAAAGGAATGACAAACTGTCTAAAAGAATCACCGGCTACAATTTGCAATGGTGACGTTTGTCACTGTAGCTTTGCAGTTTGTCCTTCACACTTTAGGTCACGGGGCTACGTGCCTTGTGTGAGGAGCTAAAGGGAAGCTTGCGGAGCGATGGCAGTGAAGAGGACTTGTGGCTGTCAACCAAAAAGGATTGGGACTCGCCTTCCGACCAAACTACAGTGGTACCTCAGGTTAAGTACTTAATTGGTTCCGGAGATCCATTCTTAACCTGAAACTGTTCTTAACCTGAAGCACCACTTTAGCTAATGGGGCCTCCTGCTGCCGCCGCACCGCCAGAGCACGATTTCTGTTCTCATCCTGAAGAAAAGTTCTTAGCTCGAGGTACTATTTCTGGGTTAGGGGAGTCTGTAACCTGAAGTGTATGTGACCTGAAGGGTCTGTAACCCGAGGTTAAGTACTTAATTGGTTCCGGAGGTCTGTTCTTAACCTGAAACTGTTCTTAACTTGAAGCACCACTTTAGCTAATGGGGCCTCCTGCTGCCGCCGTGCCGCCAGAGCACGATTTCTGTTCTCATCCTGAAGCAAAGTTCTTAACCCGAGGTACTATTTCTGGGTTAGCGGAGTCTGTAACCTGAAGCGTCTGTAACCTGAAGCATATGTAACCTGAGGTACTACTGTATTCAGAATCACAGCACTTTTGAGACCAGTGCATTGTGTGTGTGTGTGCTGATATCATCAATAACTTCATTGGAGCAAGGCAAAAATGTGTCCCCCAATTTTCTCCCTCTTCCCATAATACAAGATATCTGGGGCATCCAGTAAAGTGAAAAGTTGCAAGATCTAGGACAGATAAAGAACTTCTTCCCACAGTGCATAGTTAAACTAAAGAGTATAAATATAAGGTGGGGGAGAAGAGAGACGGTGGTAAGATTACGTTCTTTTACTGAGTGTATGTGTGGGGTTTTTGTGTCAGTGTCACTTGGGTTCTCTTTCTATTCATTAATTATTTTTCCTCAGCAGTGGGGGGGCAGGGCATGGTTGGTTGTAGTGGTTGAGAGCCAGTGTGGTGTAGTGGTTAAGAGCAGTAGACTCGTAATCTGGGGAACCGGGTTCGCGTCTCTGCTCCTCCACATGCAGCTGCTGGGTGACCTTGGGCTACATTAGGATGCAGCCTCTTCACAGGAGGAGAAAGAAAAAAGAAAGAGGGGGAGGGAATCAAACTGATTCTAAGCCAAAGGCCAGGTGGAACAACTCTGTCTTACAGATCCTGCGGAAAGAAATCAGATCCCGCAGGGCCCTGGTCTCAAGAGACAGAGCGTTCTACCAGGCCGGAGCCAGACTTGAAAAGGCCCTGGCTCTGGTTGAAGCTAATCTAACTTCCTTAGGGCCCGGGACCTCTAGGGTGTTGCTATATATGGACCTTAAGGTCCTCCGTGGGGCATACCAGGAGAGGCGGTCCCATAGGTACGAGGGTCCTACGCCGTGAAGGGCTTTAAAGGTCAAAACCAGCACCTTAAATCTGACCCTGTACTCCACTGGGAGCCAGTGTAGCTGGAAAAGCACTGGGTGAATATGCTCCCATGGCAGAGACCCCGTGAGGAGCCTCGCTGCAGCATTCTGCACCCGCTGGAGTTTCTGGGACAGCTTCAAGGGCAGCCCCGCATAGAGCAAATTACAGTAGTCAAGCCTGGAGGTGACCGTCGCATGGATCACTGTGGCCAGGTTGGGGCCGTACTTCCAGGTTCGGTACAGTGCACAACCCGAAATTGTGTATTCCGAAGCATCTGTAATCCAAGGTATGACTATATATATATAAGGCATGATATATATATTTGTGAGAAAATCTACACACATTTCATAACTGGGTCTGGTACAACAGATGCCTTGGGTCATTCCAATTCCCTTATCGCAACTATGCCTTATGTTAAATGAATATTCTCCTATTCTATATAAATTATAAAAGGTACGAGTACATTTTTCTTTTTCTTTTTTCTTTTGGTAAGATTAATATGCCAAGCAACTGCAAGCTTCTCCCCTCTTTCCTTTCCTTTTTACTTTTTAGGAACTGAGCAATGTATGACTGTGCTGTGAGTGGAACATGACTGGGCTACTAGCAATTCCCCCATCAAAAATTGGAGATGACTGCAATTTGGTAGTGATTCAGGAAAAAAAAATCTCCTGAATGGCTGGACAGCTACTTGGATTCTGATCAGCTAATCAATTATCTATCATGTAGACAGATAGTGAACTCAGGTGCTGAGTTATGACGGCTGGCTTGCCAAAAGAGAGCTACTGAGAAAGAAAAGGTGGATATTAGCAGGTTCGGAGGAAGCTCATGTTTTGCAGAAATACAAAAACCTTAGGAGAAAAGAGCCACAAATAAGAGGGGCAGAAATAAAAGCAGATCATTGAGGACAGAGCATAATCAATGGTCAGGAGATTGCTGAGTGTCTGTTGCAGGAAGGAATGAAATGGAAAAGCAGGGCAGGGCAGGGAATGGACTGGAACATCCTGGAGACAGGCATGACTAGCTGGCTGGAACAGAATGCATCCCATTCTGCAACATTCTGTTGCAATTCCCACTTGTGTGGAATTATAAAAAGAGCACAAGAAGATCAGACCAAGCTCCTGATCTTTCCAGAGAGGCAGGAAATAGAAGAAAAGTTGGGGGTGGATTGGAGTATGCAAAATTGATGCTTTCATTGAGGATAAACCTATCAATGGGTACTGGATGTGATGGCTCTGCAGTGCTTCCAGTTGCGGCGGCAGTAATTCTTCCAAATACCAGTGGCTAGAAACCACAGGGCTCCATGATCACTGCAGATGGTGACAGCAGCCACAAAATTAAAAGACGCCTGCTTCTTGGGAGAAAAGCAATGACAAACCTAGACAGCATCTTAAAAAGCAGAGACACCACCTTGCCAACAAAGGTCCGTATAGTTAAAGCTATGATTTTCCCAGTAGTGATGTATGGAAGTGAGAGCTGGACCATCAAGAAGGCTGATCGTCGAAGAATTGATGCTTTTGAATTATGGTCCTGGAGGAGACTCTTGAGAGTCCCATGGACTGCAAGAAGATCAAATCTATCTATTCTTAAGGAAATCAGCCCTGAGTGCTCACTGGAAGGACAGATCCTGAAGCTGAGGCTCCAAGACTTTGGCCACCTCATGAGAAGAGAAGACTCCCTGGAAAAGACCCTGATGTTGGGAAAGATGGAGGGCACAAGGAGAAGGGGACGACAGAGGACGAGATGGTTGGAGAGTGATCTCAAAGCTACCAGCATGAGTGTGACCAAACTGCAGGAGGCAGTGGAAGACAGGAGTGCCTGGCGTGCTCTGGTCCATGGGGTCACGAAGAGTCGGACACGATTAAACAACTAAACAACAACAAAGAAACCACAGGAGAGCAGAGAGAGCTGTTTGAAGGCTTCCCAGAGGCATCTGTTTGGCCACTGAGAGAACAGGATGGTGGACCAGATGGGCCACTGGTCTGATCCAGCAAGCTCTTCTTACATTCTTATAAAAAGGGCACTGAGTGCTGTGGGAATGTTCAGGGAGGCAGGAGAGCATATATTGTTTAATAATATCCTTCCTGAAGCATTTCTGTTAGGGATTGTAGGACAAGACATGCCAAGGAAAACAAAGAATTTATTCACGTATGCCACAACAGCAGCAAGAGTCTTGATAGCACAAGGATGGAAGAATGAGGAAACCCCGACGAAGGAACAGTGGCATGAGAAACTGATGAGCTACGCAGAATTGGCTAAACTGACATGCAAACTGCGAGATAAGGACAACTGTGACTTCAAAGAAGAATGGGAACTTTTTTACAAATTACCTAAAAAGATAACAAAATGAATTGGACTCCTTGGCAGGTTTTGAATAAACATACACAAATTTATTGATTGATAACATGGTAGATAGATAATATAAGGATTTATACAATTTTATAATATGCAGAGAATAGCATGTGTTGAGAAATCAGAGAGAGGAGCTGAGGGAGGTCTCGTGGGGGAGAGGGAGGGTTTGATGGGGAGGTGGGGGGAAAAGGGGGAAATAATGAGTAAGATATGTTTTTGATACTTTGTTATGTTGAAATTGCTAATAAAACACTTAAATAATAATAATAATATCCTTCCTAACTTGCGTCAGCAAGTTCCTTTACTTACCAGAGTGCATTCCCCTTTTAAACACACAGCAGCTAGCTTGTTGCAAGCTTGTTTAAGCTTCTCAACACAGTGGACCCCCTGGATATGAATTTAATTCATTCTGAGGGTCTTTCTGCACATGCCCAAGCAGCGAAACCCAGAAAAATACTTCCGGGTTTCCCGCTTAGAATCATAGAATAGAATCATAGAATCATAGAGTTGGAAGAGACCACAAGGGCCATCGAGTCCAACCCCCTGCCAAGCAGGAAACATCATCAGAGCACTCCTGACATATGGTTGTCAAGCCTCTGCTTAAAGACCTCCAAAGAAGGAGACTCCACCACACTCCTTGGCAGCAAATTCCACTGTCAAACAGCTCTTACTGTCAGGAAGTTCTTCCTAATGTTTAGGTGGAATCTTCTTTCTTGTAGTTTGGAACCATTGCTCTGTGTCCGCTTCTCTGGAGCTTTCACAACCCGAAGTTTGTGTTACTCAAGAGTAAGGTAACCTGAGGGTCTACTGTATTAGGATTCCTGGTAATCCCCTTTTCTCCCCTTTAAAAAGAATAGACACGAAACAATCTTGTGTAAAATATTATAAAAGTTTACTCACACATTCAGTTCACAGATGGATGCCTGAAGACAGACTTAGGTTACAAAGTAGATACACGTGGAACTACCCCATATGGGGGTTAGTCCCACTGCAGAGAGGCAGTCACTGCTGCTCACACATCAAGATAATAATAATAATAATAATAATAATAATAATAATAATACCCACCCATCTGGCTGCGTTTCCCCAGCCACTCTGGGCGGCTTCCAACCAAATATCTCTGGAGAGTTCACAAGCTGGGTATAAGCGCCACACTTTCCCATCACATTTGCCTTCCAACTAAAGCAACTGCATTGTTATATTCAGACACCACTACTGTTACTTGAAACTATTTAAAATGTCCAAGAGTGACAACCCAGACAAAGTTGTTGAGCTTTTTCTTTTTTTAAAAAAAACAAAACAAAACATCCTAGTTGCCATACATCTGGGTTTTCCTGGACATTTTGCTGATTCGACGAAAATCCACTCAGACGCCATTTTGACAGTCTGGGAAAACCTGGACAGCAGTAGAGAAAGGTAGGAAGAGCTGGCTCATTCATTTAGACGGGAGTTCAGTATTTCACCATGTGCACTGGATTGGATTCCAGTTCAGTTAACTGAACTTCATTCCCATTGAAAACAATGGGACAAGTTAGTCATCCCCACTGATTTATTCAGCTAACTTAAGACATTATTTCATCTGTGGATTACTTCAACTCAGTTCAACTGCTTCATTGCTAGCCCAGAGGATTGCATGCCCACTAAGAACAGTGTGGGCTAGTGGTTAGAGTGTTGGATTAGGAGACCAGGGTTCAAATTCCTGCTCAGCCACGAAGTGAGCAAGCCTATTTTACCTGGATTGTTGGGAGAATAACAATGTAAGGGAAGAACAATACACCACCTGGGAGTTTTTGTTTTTTTAAAGGTTGCAATGTGTAATTGATTAACTTTTTAATAAACTAAAAAGGTGCCCAGGCATCGATTAGGCAGCAGAATTAAAGGTTAATTTGGTATAAGGAGTACCTATAAACAACACATATCTGAAGCACTATCTAAGAAAACGCAGCTCTTTTCTGTTACATGAGAGGGAATGTTCTTTCTAAGAAGACAATTGCTACAAGTCAGAACAGATGTGCACATCATCTAAAAACAAAAATAGTTGTTTTTTCCCCCTTTCTTTTCCATGATTGTTTTTATGCATATGCAGTCATCATTTACAAACAATGGAACTTGGAAGATTTTATTTTATTTCAATTTCTTCTTTTTTTCTGCCGCTGAACGATTGTTTTTATCTATTTACTATTTTATATGCTAATTTTATGGATTGATCAATCAACTAGAATCATACAATATATATTGAAAGTATCAAGGAAAATCCCCACTAGATATAGTCAACTTAAGAGAGAAAAGATGTGTTATGTTGCCATCATTTTCTAAAAATTTCCAAATAACAAGCGAAGTTCAGGTTTTTTCTGCTTGGCTTTTAAAATTCTTTATAAAGGTAAAGGTAAAGGGACCGACACTGGGGTTGCAGCGCTCATCTCGCTTTATTGGCTAAGGGAGCCGGCGTACAGCTTCCAGGTCATGTGGCCAGCATGACTAAGCCGCTTCTGCCGAACCAGAGCAGCACACGGAAACGCCATTTGCCTTCCCGCCGGAGCGGTACCTATTTATCTACTTGCACTTTGACGTGCTTCCGAACTGCTAGGTTGGCAGGAGCAGGGACCGAGCAACGGGAGCTCACCCCGTCGCGGGGATTCGAACCGCCAACCTTCTGATCGGCAAGTCCTAGGCTCTGTGGTTTAACCCACAGCTCCACCTGCTTCCCTATGTATGTATGTATGTATGTATGTATGTATGTATGTATAAATAAATAAATAAATAAATAAATGCCATCCTCTGCCTGAGATGATTCTGCTAAAGAGGAAGAGAGTCTCCCCCACCTTTGTGGTCATCCGGTCAGGCTCCCCCCCCCCCTGCATAGGAGGGTAAGCAGGCAGTGTAGCTTGGCTCTGTTTGGCTCTAGTGAGATGGGGGGTCCCTCCAGAGACATCAGTGTTGAGGGCTGTACTGTGCTGCTACAGTGGACTCCATTCACCCTCCACCCTTCCCCTCCCAACATCCACATGTGCACCAGGGACTGGCAAGCCAGCTGGATGTCAGGCATTTGGGAAGCACTGCACAAAGGACTTTGACCATTGCCAACCACCCAATATCCTTATTGTGCCAAATGGTTAACAAGCAGGTTGTCACACCTGGCTGCCAAAGTCGGTCCATGTGGGAGGTGGGAGTAATGAGATAAGGATCTGACCTGCCAGGACAGAAATGTTTTATTTGCATTCAGCCTGAGCCCTGCACAAGGACTAGCTCAGGGTGGGCTGAGAGCATGCCATCTGCTCCAGCCAGCAGGGCCAGTGGTCCAGGATGATGATGGGAGTTGTGGCTGAAAACATCTGGAGAACATCACACTTGGCTGCCCCTGCCAAAATATGTGTATATGTGGTTGCCACCTAGTGGCTAAATGGCGACAGCGTTTTTTTGAGAAGACAGTTGGAACTGAGCATCATTCAGGCCCATGTTAGAATCAGAGAACTGTAGAATTGGAAGGGACCCCGGGGTCAACTAACCCCTGCAATGCATCCGTGACAGATGACCTTTCATCCTCTGCCTCCAAGGAAGGAAAGTCCATTACCTCCCAAGGGGGACTGTTACACTGCCAAGTCAGAAAGTTCTTCCTGATGATTAGCTGAAATCTCCTTTCTTGTAGCATGAATCCATTGACTGGAGTCCTACCTTCCAGATCTCCCCCCCCCCCCTTCTATGTGACAGCCCTTGAGATATTTGAAGATGGCTATCATATCTTCTCTCAGTCCCCTCTTTTTCAGGCTAAACACCCCCATCTCCTTCAACCATTCCCCATAAGGCTTGGTTTTCAGACCCTTGATCTTCTTGGTTGCCCTTCTCTGCTCACGTTCCAGCTTGTCAACATCCTTCATAAATTGTGGTGCCCAGAATTGGACACAGTATTCCAAGTGTGGTCTGACCAAGGCAGAACAGAGTGGTACTATTACAGTGGTACCTCAGGTTAAGAACTTAATTCGTTCCAGAGGTCCGTTCTTAACCTGAAACTGTTCTCAACCTGAAGCACCACTTTAGCTAATGGGGCCTACTGCTGCTGCCATGTCGCCGCCGCACAACTTCTGTTCTCATCCTGAAGCAAAGTTCTTAACCCAAGGTACTATTTCTGGGTTAGCAGAGTCTGTAACCTGAAGCGTATGTAACCTGAAGGGTCTGTAACCCGAGGTACCACTGTATTTGCATTGGGAGTGGTTCCAAGATGGACGCCAGACTAAATGATGTGTAACAAAAATTAACAAAATTAAAAGCAGTTATTGTTCACCTTGCTGGCGTAGCCTACATTTCTTATATCTGCAGTAGACAATGCTTGGCTGGAAGGACCAATGGTTTGACCTAGGATCGCGCAGCTTTTTCTTTTTGCCAGCCAGTCAAAATTTCCAACTGGTGGTTGGACTCCCCAGGGAGATCCCACATTCTGGGTCAGAGAAGAAGACAGCAAGATGTCATTCTTCCATTCAGGTCTGGCTTCTACATCCCGTGAAACCTTTGCAAAATTAGCTGCGTTAAAAGTTTGGTTAAACCCCAGATTCCACTATCGAATACGAGGGGAAGATATTTCTTTGGCAATTCTGTCAGGGAAATGGCCTAAACACCACTTTATCTACCTGTCACATGCCTTGAAAGGGCAGATTACGTTTTTTCCCCTCTCTCAAACTTGGCACATCCAATTAAGGTAGACTCACAAGCCAGGCAGGTGTGTAAAGTGCAAGGCAGCGCTTGTTCGCGTTTGTAATTATCAATGGGGAGAAGGGGGGAAAAGTTAAGTGCCTGGGCCTGTCGCAACTGTTACCGTGACAACTGTTAATACTCCGAGGCTCTGCTGAGGCAAACATGACAGTCTGACACCTTTCCCCATATTATTCTGCTCCTCAACTGTCCCCTCCCTTCCCAGAATCCCATCTCTTCACTATTTTCTATGATGTTTCCCTGGTGTTCCTAGCCGTGACTGTGCCTCCTATAACTTTAATCTCGAAACCAGAGTAAACTGACAGTGAATGCGGCGCCTGTTACCCTCTTGGGGAGTCCACCAGAGTTCTCATCAGGCATGTCCACAAACATTGTTGCCACCTGCAGGGCCCAGTTTGCTTGGCCTAACCAGTATTTTAATCTCAGGTTTGGTGTTTTGCTTGATTTTGAGCCAGGGGTTTTAAATTATTGTCATGACTATTTTCCCTTATGCATCCCACGCCTTGATCCACCCTCTGATTCGCTACATCTCAGGCTCTGTTCCTTTTCTTGTCCCTCTACCTCCACACGTCTCTATTTTCACTGGAGAAATGCTGGAGGGTATGAAATAGGATGTCCCTGTTTTCACCAGAGAAATGTTGGAAGGGACATCTCTATATTCACTGGAGAAGTGTTGGAGGGCATGGAGTAAAAGGTAAAGGGACCCCTGATCATTAGGTCCAGTCGTGGCCGACTCTGGGGTTGCGGCGTTCATCTCGCTTTATTGGCTGAGGGAGCCGGCATACAGCTTCCGGGTCATGTGGCCTGCATGAGTAAGCTGCTTCTGGCGAACCAGAGCAGCACACGGAAACGCCGTTTACCTTCCCGCTGGAGCGGTACCTATTAACTTGCACTTTGACGTGCTTTCGAACTGCTAGGTTGGCAGGAGCAGGGACCGAGCAATGGGAGCTCACCCCGTCGCGGGGATTCAAACCGCCAACCTTCTGATTGGCAAGCCCTAGGCTCTGTGGTTTTAACCCACAGCGCCACCCACATCCCAGGGCATGGAATAGGATGTCCCTATTTTCACCAGAGAAATGTTGGAAGGGACGTCTCTATATTCACTGGAGAAATGGTGGAGGGTATGGAATAGGATGTCCCTATTTTCACCAGAGAAATGTTGGAGGGGATGTCTCTAATTTCATTGGAGAAATGGTGGAGGGTATGGAACAGGGTGCCTCTATTTTCATCAGAGAAATGTGAGAGGGTATGCATTGACTGCCTGTAGGCTTGCTCTCAAGTGGTGCACCCAGCACACACTTGTAGGGCTAGATTTAGCTCCAGAATCTCCAGTTGCTGGCCCCCAATGTAGGCTTTACGCAGCCTGCATAGGGACTTGGTTTAATTTTTCTGCAAAAGTGGAAGGAACCCCCTGATTTCCCCCAAAGCCCACAAGACTCCCTTGAGCTCAGATGCTGATGGGGTTTGAAACCTAGAGGGCCTGTGTGTGATCACCACCATCAATAAGAGAGAAGCTGTCATAAAAATTGAAGGTGGCAAGGGGGGAAGGAAAAAACCCAATATAATTTGTACACTTTATGGTGTGATTTTATTAAATATACAAATAAAACAACACATGGACGAGAAATACTTACAACAAGCATTGCAATAAGGCATAGATAAGCAGGCACTGTCTATTAGCTCCCACCTATTACTCTGTGTTTTCTAAGTTGCCTTACTGAAGAACTGCTTTTCTGTAATTATCTCATCATTACAGACTGTAAAATACAGTATTTTTCGCTCTATAATACGCACCAGACCACAAGATGCACCTAGTTTTTGGAGGAGGAAAACAAGAAAAAAAATATTCTGAACCTCAGAAGCCAGAACAGCAAGAGGGATCGCTGCGCAGTGAAAGCAGCAATCCCTCTTGCTTTTCTGGCTTCTGGGATAGATAGCTGCGCAGCCTGCATTCGCTCCATAAGACTCACACACATTTCCCCTTACTTTTTAGGAGGGGAAAAGTGAGTCTCATAGAGCAAAAAATACGGTAATACTTTTCGTATTCCCCCCCCCCCCCGTGACCCTTTTTTTGTTAGTCATGTCATGTTTTGTGATTTATTTGTGTACAATTTTGTAACAAGACGAAAAGGGGGAAAACTGGAAAAAAGCAGAAGTGTGGGGAGGACCATGCTCTCAAATCAAAATCACACACAACACAACTTAGAAGACAGAAGGGTCGGCAACAATTGCCTTCCCCGGGAGAATTGGTTTATACATTAGAAAGCATTGGGGGAGTTTTCAATATCCACACATAATGCACAGATCACCGTCACCAGAGCCATAATGCACTGCATCTCAAAAGGTTTAACTACAGGCGCAGCCATCAGATTGCAAATCATGCAGACATTTAAACTAGAAATAAATATTAGTAATAAATAATGTGCTCCATTAGGGAGAGAACTTTTATGCCATTTTTCTAAAATGCCACTTATCTTTTTCCCAGCACAGGAGATAAGGACAGGATCGTTGCATTGCAAATTCCTAGCAGTCAATCTTTCCTTCATGACATTTTTGCCATTCCTCTAATTCCAAGCACCTTCTTGGGAAGGTAGCAATAAAACTGCACCCAGCCCCTTTTGCATCCATCAGCTGCTGATTCAGATTTTAGCTCGCTGCTAGTTCCTAGCCCATATCTCATGTCTGTGAAGGAGGCGCAAGCCGTGAGTTAAAATCTGAAGCAGATGTTAGGAACATAGAAATCGGCCTTGTACTGAGTCTAGACCACTAGTCCATCTTGATGCGTATAGTCTACAGTGACTGGCAGTGACTTTCCAGGGTTTCAGGCTGGGAGATTACCCACTCCTACCAAGAGACATCAGAACGCAGGTGGCGCTGTGGGTTAAACCACAGAGCCTAGGACTTGCCGATCAGAAGGTTGGTGGTTCGAATCCCCGCGATGGGGTGAGCTCCCGTTGCTCAGTCCCAGCTCCTGCCAACCTAGGAGTTTGAAAGCACGCCCAAAAGTGCAAGTAGATAAATAGGTACAGCTCCAGCTGGAAGGTAAACGGCGTTTCCGTGTGCTGCTCTAGTTTGCCAGAAGCGGCTTAGTCATGCGGGCCACATGACCCGGAAGCTGTATGCCAGCTCCCTTGGCCAGTAAAACGAGATGAGCGCCGCAACCCCAGAGTTGGCCACGACTGGACCTAATGGTCAGGGGTCCTTTACCCTTACCTTTTACCAAGAGACATCAGGGATTGAAACTGGGATCTCTTGCATGCAAAGCTAAGGCTCAACCACTGAGCTATGGTCCACTCTTCAATGTTGATGGAGGTTTGGGAAATTGTGGTCCATGAAAATGAATTCAACACTAGGGGAGGACGAATCAGTCTATTCCAGTTCCACTTTCCCTGTGTTTGTTCAGACTTAAGATTCTGCATTAATCTCTTTTTTATTATTTAAAACACTCAAGAAAATTCATATTTAAATATAGATTTAAGCACATATTTTATATCAATGAATGTACTTCTAAACGGAGTTTACCATAAAATACATATTTGTATTAAGAACTGTACTGTAAAATATGGAAAAGGACAAAATCTGAAGGATAGAGACACTCCAAAACATATATTAGACTGAGAGGTGTGAATTTGGACAATTTGCTTTAAATTTCAGACTAAACAAAATTATTTTCTACTCCAATTTCGTAAACAAATTTCACATGAAAATTGTTTGGTTTGTGGAGCTTTGCTATGTGCATGTACGTTGTTCTAAACAACACAATATGGTTGGGCAAATCTTCATATCAAAATATCAGTATTTGTGGAGCTTTGCAATGAGATTCCATAACTGCAAATATCAATAAGAAAGGGCTTCAGAACAGCAGGGCCAGAGGCAGATGAACCAACTATTGGAGGAAAACAAATGCATTTACTTCTCTTAAGCTTCTAGTTAATGCATATGTTGCTTTAAACTGCTGTCTGTATAGCAATCTAGCCAACACCTGCTTGCCTCTTTATCTAAGTTAACTCCACCCCTAAAAGCTGAGCCATTTTTGTTTGTTGTTCTCTTCCAACTTGTTGAGACAAGGTGTTTGCTATTTTCTCCTCTTAGCTTTACTCTTCCTGTCAAAAGTTCCTGCATGAATAAAGTCTTTGAACTCCAGAAGCTTTAAGTGATTAGTCAATCGAATTCACCAAAGCTGCAAGGCCTGCTAACACCAAGTGGATCATATTATCTTTACAGCCCTATGGTTATTTGATTCTTACTTTAAATGGATTTTGTAGTAGGTATATGAACTATAGTAGGGGTGACCACCGACCCCTACATCTGCCCCGTGGCCCAAATCAGCCAAAGTCACCCTGTACCACCTTGGGAGTCAGCATTCTGCCGGAGATCCATCGCTGAAGCAATTTCATGTAGAAGGCCCCAATTTGAATCTCTAGCATCTCCAGGTGGGCCTGGAATTTACCTCTGCCTGAAATCCTGGAGAGCCACTGCCAGCCTGTGTAGGCAGTACTGAGCTCGATGGGCCAAGGGTGTGATTCAGAATTAGGTAGCATCCTAAATTCCTAACAATATCCCAACATTCTCCAAAGGGGTTTTAGGTGGCACACATAGGATCTCTCACTGTATTGCCCTAACAGGTTGAAAGTGGGGTAGGTGCCATCATCTCAATCCAGCCTACTAGAAAAACAGTGTGGGTCATGATTGCTTTCCATCACAACACCCTCCTCTTTTGGGGTGGAGTAATAATAACAATAATAATAAGAACAACAACAACAATTTATTATTTATACCCCACCCATCTGGCTGGGTTTCCCCAGCCACTCTGGGCGGCTTCCAACAAAATATTAAAATACAGTAATGCATTAAACGTTAAAAGCTTCCCTAAACAGAGCTGCCTTCAGATGTCTTCTTAAAGTCTGGTAGTTGTTGTTCTCTTTGACATCTGGTGGGAAGGCGTTCCACAGGGCAGGTGCCACTACCGAGAAGGCCCTCTGCCTGGTTCCCTGTAACTTATCTTCTCGCAGTGAGGGAACCACCAGAAGGCCCTCGGCGCTGGATCTCAGTGTCCGGGAAGAATGATGGGGGTGGAGACGCTCCTTCAGATAACTAAGTGAGAAGCAATGATGTCGTTGGTCTGTTCTCAATAATCTCAATGTTATAAACATATGGAACCAGGCATAATGGAACCACACAACCATTAATACGAGAACCCTCTCTTATTGTAGCTGCTCAGAACTACCATTCTCAGAATGTACTGGAAGAAGATTTAGCAATGAAGTCATCTTGAGGTCTACAACCTGCTCTGTGGACGGCTGCCACCATATTTAATGCCCCCTTATGGTCTGCCTTCCTCCACTTCCTCAGAGTATCATAAAAAATCTTTGCCAAAGGCTTTTTCCTAGGCCTTCCCCCCCTCAAAATTTCCCTCAGAATTATGAGATGGAATTCATTTGAGAACTGATGCTTCGTCAATTTCAAATAGCTCTAATTGCCTCATTAGCAACTCTGGTGCAATAGACATGCCTTTTAACATTTCGGTTTTCCTCCAGAAAAAAATGTATCATGGGCACTTGGGAATGTTACTGTGCCTTCTGACTGTTTGCCTATATGGAGAAATTGCTTAATGCCCTCAGAGATGGCAATTTAGTCTTTCACTGATTTTTCAACTGTGCCCTTCAAAGGTTCTTCCTAGTCACTCTTAGTTTGCCTGGCTGGCTACGTCACATGCAATTAAAATTTTGCAATTATTGCTACTTTCTGTCACCTTGCTAACTTACACGTTTATTTTCTCCTGTTGGCCACTGATGATGTCAGAAGTCATTTTGATCTGGACCCTGGGGAAACATCATTGGAGCAAAAGCCTTGGGACCCTGCAGAAAGTCCAACTCACCTAGTCTCTCAGACTTCTCATCTGATGCCCTAAATGAGCCCTTGCCTCACGCCATGGATCTAGACTCTGCCCCCTTCAACCCCCAGGTCCTAATGAGAATGTGTGTCTGCTGGATGAAATAGAATTGGCAGAGTAATGACCACCTAGCTGCAAGGAGATTTCAGAACTGGAGGTCTACTCTGAAAGATGGATTTATTCAAGGTAAGGAGGAACCATGTACATCTTGTTGCTCAGCTGATGAACAGTGCCAAATTTACGTATAAGAAAAACAAGCTATAGCTTAGGGGCCCACTCTCTTGGCCCCCCCCAAAAAAAATTAAAAGAAAGATAAACCTGAATGTACATTTCCAAAATATAAGATAAAAAACAAATAAAATAAAACGTACATACAGCAACAGTGTTTTGTGTTGTGTAGGCTCCAATGATGTAAATAATGGGCCCCACCTGCTAGCCTGCTCCCTAAAATATCACTGGTTTGCTCATTTCTATATATAGGGTGCCTACATTCTGCATGGCCTGGTTGCACGGCAACATGTGCAAATGACTTGAGATACCTATTAGGTCCATAAATTACCATCTAGCATATATTCAACACAAAAAACAGCGACAATTAGTTGTTGACAAAGGACAGCTGGACATATAAAGGGCCCCATTACGTTCAGTAGATTAGGGCCTCATCAAACCTAAATCCAGCCCTTGTGATGAAGAAGAGGTAGATCAAACTCACAGTGAAGGAACTTGTGGCCCTTCAGATGTGGTCTGAGGACCACAGGTTTCTCTCAACAGGTCTACCTGCAATGGCATCAAACCTCTCAGTTCCTGCCTGATCTTTGCTTGAACAATTGGTTTATAGATGGAATCCAGGTCAAGCCCGGGTCATTCCAAAACACAGGACCATGTGTCGAATTGCTTTGGGTACATGCACATTCATCGTAGAAAGCCTCTTTTCAGATCTTGTAGGCATTGGAACAAGAAGATAACTTCTTACTCTCTGTGATTGCTGAGTGCTTCCAGCAGGCAGCGTCACAGAGAAAATGTTAGAAAAGGGCTCTCTACAAATGGATTTAGCTGCTGCAGTCACTTCGAGGCTTCTGATTATGTGAATCCTACTAGCAGATCTCCTTTAGCTGTTAATTTTAGCTACTGCTAAAACTAAAGATTTGCTCCTGCTGTATAATCATTGAATTATTCCTTACAACGATTTCCTGAGGTATGAAGAACCAAGCGATGAGTGTATTTCTTCTTACCCATGAACAACACCAATTTCCTTTACAAGCAGAAAAGGCGGCAGAGAATATTTATTATAATAATTTCATAAACCCAAGAAGAAGAAAACAAAGAAAGTGACTTAGGTTGAATCCAGGCAGAGTATTTCTTTAAATGGAGGAAAGGACTTGCCCCATTTCCAAAGTATTGTCCCAATGCCAGGGGATTCCCCTAATTATTCCAATACAAGAGCAGGATCCATATATGCATTGCTTTGTGTACGTGGATGGGGTTCCTCCACCGAAATAAATGCAGGTCTGCTTGTGCCAGGGATCTGAACAATCCATCTCTATTTAATTGGTGGGATTTTTGCCACTGAGTTCTACAGGAGATGGATGAAACCCATTCTGCAGTGTACGACTTTGGGCTCTCAAATTTCAGTGGTACTTTTTGCAATGCTAAAATTCAGCAAAAACCAAACAAAACACCCCTTGCTCTGTTCTAAGCACTGCCATGACACCCCCTGCAGTGTGGCAGTGACGCCAAATCGGTTGTGCCACCCTAAAACCACCTCTGTACAGTGGTACCTCAGGTTACATACACTTCAGGTTACATACAGACTCTGCTAACCCAGAAATATTACCTTGGGTTAAGAACTTTGCTTCAAGATGAGAACAGAAATTGTGCTCCAGTGGTGCGGCGGCAGCAGGAGGCCCCATTAGCTAAAACTGTTCAGGTTAAGAACAGTTCCAGGTTAAGAACAGACCTCCAGAACAAATTAAGTTTTTAACCCGAGGTACCACTGTAATACGTCAAAGAATTGAGGTATTAATTTAGCATCTATTGACTGCAGCCAGAATGGCATTTGCAACATTCTGGCAATGTAGAAATAGGTATGTGTGTGTTTGGGGGGGGGGGGCGTATGAGTTTTTTTTAAAAAAATAAATGTTTGGGCCTTGTTATCACTGGTTAGCTGGTCCACTTATCTAAAGGGAGACGACAAATATAAACAATTGTGTGAATCTTCAGTGTCCTGCAGCAGAATATTTATCTTGCCTCAAGATTAATGCGGACTACTGAAGTTTTTTTTGTGAGATTCTACTAAAGGCTCTGCTATATTTTGCGAAGTGTGCTGTGTAGTATTTAAAACATAAGGAACATGGGTGCTGAGTTTATGTTTCCAAATGAATCGCAATGTTTATACTAGAAGTATTTGTGCTGGAAATATAGATGTGATCTAAGTGCATTTGTCCATCTACAAAACAACGCTAATATGTAGCATTCAAGTTTCGCCTGCCAAAATTCAGTAACGTGACCACGTTAATTTCAATGGGTGTGCTCTGAATAAAACTTAGTTGAATTATTCCCTATTTTTCTGAATTGATTATCTTTGAATTTTAGTTGCAAAATCAGCACCAGATCCTGGCTGTGGGGTGAGGGGCGGTGGTCCTTATCCCTCCTAGCCCCCTTTGCTATCTATCCCCCCAACAACAAAACTGCCATTGTTATCAACTTTAATAATAACAATAATAAAATTTTATTTATATCCCGCCCTCCCCAGCTGAAGCTGGGCTCAGAGCGGCTAACAACAATAAAATAATACAGCATTCTAAAATCAGTTCTGTGAGGATTACCAAAGGAGGGAGTCAGGCTGTGCCTTGGCCAAAGGCCTGGTGGAACAGCTCTGTCTTGCAGGCCTTGCAGAAAGATGTCAAGTCCCGCAGGGCCCTAGTCTCTTGTGGCAGAGCATTCCACCAGACTGGGGTCACAGCCGAAAAAGCCCTGGCTCTGGTTGTGGCCTGGGACCTCCAAGGTGTTTTTGTTTGAAGACCGTAAGGTTCTCCGTGTGACATACCAGGAGAGGCGGTCCCATAGGTATGAGGGTCCTAGGCCATATAGGGCTTTAAAGGTTAAAACCAGCACCTTAAACCTGATCGTGTACTCCAGTGCAGCTGGTATAGCACCGGGTGAACGTGATCTCGTGGCGAGGCACCTGCTGGAGTTTCTGGGTCAGTCTCAAGGGTAGCCCCACGTAGAGCAAGTTACAATAATCCAGTCTGGAGGTGACCGTTGCATGGCTCACATTGGCTAGGTCAGGGCGAGAGAGGTAAGGTGACTTTCCCCACCCAAGGCTAAGCTATAAGTTCATTGTTGGGTAGATGAAGGTTCATGTGTGTGAGCATATAAGAGAGGATCCTCAAATTAATGAATGTTAGAAAAATGATGGAATGAAGTTATATGGCTTTAGCAGAAATGTTATAAGGAATTAAGTATAAATAGATTATTAGAGTATTAAAGGGAAAGTAAGGTTAAAATATGTTAAGATAATTATATGACAGAAAATAGAGGAAGATGGAAAGGATTTGCTGAAACAATTAATAGAAGTGGAATACAAAAAGGGAGGTGTGAGGAGGTCATTGAAACAAGTGAATGAAAGTTAAGACATTGAAATGGTAAGATGTGTGTTTTAAATTGTTTTTGTTTTGTTTTGTTTTGTTTATTGTGTTAGTGTTGTGTTCTGTAATGTTTATACATTGTATTGTATGGTTTTCTTTTTTCTTCTTTTCTCTTTTCTTTTTTTTTTTGTAGTGTTTAAAAGTAATAAATATTATTTAAAAATATATATATAAGAGAGGATCCTCTTTCCTTTATATTCTGGCTTGCAGAATTCTGGAAATATAGTGGAAAACATTTCCCGTAAACTTTACAGTCCAGGATGGGGCCAGGTTGGTGCAGCTTTGTTAAGACCCCCTACTTTTAACTTGCCCCCTTCTCTTTCAAAAAATTTTACAAAACGTTTCATACAATGCAAATGTGGAAAAGCGTGTTCTCTTTCATGGAGAGCATGTGTTGCAGTGGGGGCCGACAGGACACTCCAAAGTTGTGTTGGCTAATTGATCGTTGGCCACTGATGTGATTGGGATTCCCTTGTTGTTGGGAAGAAGTTAATGTTGCCATTTGTTGATTGACAGCCAGAAATGCTAAAACTCCTTCCACGAGGCGTTGAGCTTCCTCTTTTCGCCCCGTGGATCAGATTGCCTGTCCCCCCCTCCCTATATTTAGGGTTGTTCGCTTTGAACTTGCTATGCCTGTCATGGGGTCGTCTGCTCTTGGGGCAGGGGCCCGGTAGGAATTTTGTCCATCTGGCTGATTGGCTGGGGCCATTTGGTTTTTGCCTACTGCGTAGCAAATCGTCACAACTTGTAAGGTTGCGGTTAGGCATTGGTTTATGGTTTGGTTGGTTGAGGGGCATGGATTGGCTGTGCCTGTCCCTCTAATGCTGCTGCTGCAAGGGATTCCGTTAAAGGAATACAGGGGCTCACTATTGCTTTTGTCCACCCTGTCAAGGGGGCTTGGGCCATGCAAGAGCCCCTGGTTGCATTTGGGGAGGGCTGAGGGCAGGTTCCCTGCTCTGTCGCTACCCCCAAGTGTATTCCCCTTTTCTGACTTTCGCAGGCATGCGGAATGTCAGTCTGTCCCCCATGGGGGGGGGGGGCAGATAGTCGCAACCAATGCCTAAGCAACCACTCACATTTATGTATTTTAATAAAGTTGTGGCCAAACTGATGCCAAAAACCTTAAACAAAAATTTCTGTGTGATGTGTGAGTTATTGGGGTGGACCTGGGGACCTCGACACGCAAAAGAAAGTTCTTGCTTATAACCAGGATTATGAACCGAAATCCCATTCTCCTCTTCCCAATTCTGTGTGACGTCCATCTTAAGTATCATTTGGAATCCAGCAGGTGCTGGTGGGACTTCCTTTGTTAATATCCCCCCCCCCTTTTTTTGGTATGGGGGACACATGCCACTGGTGGATGGGGTCAGAAGAAAAGTAGACAGGAAGCTATACCTGTTTCCATTTTGATTGTTGTTGGAATTCTTCAACATCCTTGCTCCAGAGTAAACTAGATAAGAATGAAACCGAGAAGCCTTTCAACCGTTCAAAAACTGATGGCAAAATATATTTTCAGAATGAAACATCCTCCAACCTATTGTCCAGGAAGGGGGGGGGAAAAAGAGGATTTGAAAAATATTAAGGAAGGGTGAAGGGGAAAAAATCCTTAAAACTGTTGGCTCAGTTTAAACTGCAGAGCAAAGGCAGTTGGGATACAGGTTATCTGCAGGGAGCTCTGGCAAAATCAATGAAAACTGTGGCTCAGCTACAGTTACGATGCAATACGAGGCAGTCGATAAACCCAAGCTTTAGCGCTTCATCCAATTTCAGTCACCTCAACGCAGAAAGACAGAGAGGAGACTCTGAACAAAGCACCCAAAATGCAAGACATGAAATAAGGTATTATTTGCAACCTCTCTTCCTTCCAACGGGGTTTGGGAAAGGGAAAGTAAAGTGAGATTTAGTGATTGGCCGTTGATGAGAAAGGAAGCAAAGTGTTTACATGCGCGCTGGGGGAATGGAATCGAATAAGACCACTAGGTCCTGCAAGGACTCAAAGCTAACTAGTGATTGGTTTGGCTATGTGCAATTTGGCAGCAGTGGTGAAACCAAGGAGATAATGGACTTATCTGTACTTAAGTTTCCTCTGCTCTTTCCAGATACGATACTGTGTCCATGTGCCTTTTTCTTTTCTTTTCTTTTCTTTTCTTTTTTGCTCTGGAGCTCTCCCCATGAGAGCCCAAATTGTTGTTTGCTCCGACTAAGCGCTAAAGAGCATGTTTTCGTGCAGAAAGCTGCAGGGGAAACCAAACAGTGCTTGGACACAGAGTTTTAAAGTGCCAACTTGTGCCTGGAAAGAGTGGAGCAAAACTTAAGTTTGCATAAGCTTAACGGTTGTCTGCAAAACCGTTGCAGCATAGTACCTAGAGGGCTGAGCTGTGGATTCAAAAAGACCCCACTTGGAATTTTTTCTCTGATAGAATTGGACTACTGCAATGAGCTCTATGTGTGGCTACCTTTGAAGGTGACCCGGAAACTACAACTAATCCAGAATGCAGCAACTAGACTGGTGACTTGGAGTGGCCACTGAGCCCATATAAAACCGATCCCAAAAGACTTACATTGGCTCCCAGTACGCTTCTGAGCACAATTCAACGTGTTGGTGCTGACCTTTAAAGCCCTTTAGCCTCAGCCCAGTATACCTGAAGGAGCGTCTCCAACCCATCGTTCTGCTTGGACACTGAGGTCCAGCCTTGAGGACCTTCTGATGGTTCCTGCACTGCAAGAAGTGAGTCTACAGGGAACCAGGCAGAGGGCCTTCTCGGTGGTGGTGCCCGCCCCATGGAACGCCCTCCCATCAGATGTCAAGGAAATAAACAATAGTCTGACTTTTAGAAGGCAGCCCCTTTTAGGGAAGTTTTTAACGTTTGATGTTTTATTCTGTTTTAAATCTGTTGGGAGCTAGCTACCCAGAGTGGCTGGGGAAACCCAGACAGATGGGCGATGTATGGATGTATGGATGTATGTAAAGTAAAGGTAAAGGGACCCCTGACCATTAGGTCCAGTCATGGCCGACTCTGGGGTTGCGGCGCTCATCTCGCTTTATTGGCCAAGGGAGCCGGCGTACAGCTTCCAGGTCATGTGGCCAGCATGACTAAGCTGCTTCTGGTGAACCAGAGCAGCGCACAGAAATGCCAGTTACCTTCCCGCTGGAGTGGTACCTATTTATCTACTTGCACTTTGACGTGCTTTCGAATTGCTAGGTTTGCAGGATCAGGGACCGAGCAACAGGAGCTCACCCCGTCGCAGGGCTTTGAACCCCTGACCTTCTGATCGGCAAGTCCTAGACTCTGTGGTTTAGCCCGCAGCGCCACCCGCGTCCCATATGTATAAATTATTGTTATTATTATTAGTGTTTTGAGAGAAGATATATTTCAAAACTATATTTAAATAGTATTTAAATGCATTTTTTCTCAGAATTCTTTTTTAAAAAAATCCAAATTAATGTCAAAATTTGACTGAATTGTCATTTGGATAAACAAGCATTTGCCTATCTCTGCTCATGGCCTCTCGAGATGTGTTGATTCTCCTTCAACTAACTTCAGCATCCAATATACCCCCTGAGTATGCAGAGGCCAGAGCGAGTGTCCAGGCATTATCCCTGGATAACCGAAAGTGTCAAAGGGTCTGTCCATCATTGCCCTGTGTCTGAAGCACGGCTCTGCCTGCACCTTTCAAATCTCTTCTGCAGATGCTGCTCACGCCAAGGGTAATATTCCAACTTAATGACCTTTTCCTTCCTTACAGTTGCAGAACAGTCACGCAGGAGTGCAGGAAAGGTGACTCTTCAGGTTCATGTAATTCAGATCCAAAATGAGTTAATCTACTTTCCCGAATGCAAACGTAGCCACTGGTGACCTGAAAATGCTGAACACTGTGGGGCTTTCGTGTCTCGGCTTTCAGACTTGGTGACCTTTGGCGCTTCTCTCTTCTTTGAGAGATAATACTGTTGCATAGGCATAATGCTGATATAACCTTAAGAAATTTGATGACACCCGGTGGACCCATACTTTCCCCATCTACATTGCTAAGAAGCAGATTTTATATATCACTATGTCCAGTGTTGTTGTTTTTTTTTTTAAGGGCCATGATCATAAAGGCCCAGAATTTCCTTGCAAAATAAACTTCCTTGCAAAATAAACTTAAGCCTTGGCAGTTCTGTCATGCACACAGCCCAGCGGAGGAGGGGGACAGCAGCTCTCTGCTGCCAACTCTTAATTCTGCCCCTGGGTCACACGCTGGAGTCAGGCCTGTGAGGGAGCTCCCTTTTGCTCCCTCCCAATTTTGGGAACCTCCAAAAAATGTGCCTGGGGCAACTGGCCCCTCTGCCCCCACCACTCTATGCCATTGGCTTACACGCCTGCATCCTGACACTCTCCTCTTATGTGAAAGGAACTGCTTTGTATGGAAGAAAAATACAGATCATATTATTATCTTCCATATGCCTATTAAGCATGTATTATTAACCTGTTTATTTGATTTAAGAACGTTCTAGCTAGGTAAAAGGTAAAGGTAAAGGACCCCTGGATGGTTAAGTCCAGTCAAAGGCGACTATGGGGTTGGGGCGCTCATCTCGCTTTCAGGTTGAGAGAGCCAGTGTTTGTCCACAGACAGCTTTCCAGGTCATAGGGCCAGCATGACTAAACCGCTTCTGGCACAATGGGACACAGTGGCAGAAGCCAAAGCGCACGGAAATGCCGTTTACCTTCCCGCCGCAGCGGTGCCTATTTATCTACTTGCACTGGTTTGCTTTTGAACTGCTAGGTTGGCAGGGTTGGAACAGAGCAACGGGAGCTCATTCCATCGCGTAGATTCGAACCACCGACCTTCTGATCGGCAAGCCCAAGAGGCTCAGTAGTTTAGACCACAGCGCCACCTGCGTCCTCATATCTACATCGTGCATCATTGTATATACTCATGAATATCCAGTAATCACTACCCTCCATAATCTTACATTCAGACATTACCTGAAATATCTCTCGCCAACATATATGTGCATTTTATACCCAGTTATTTATTAATCTGGCATATCACGTGAGAATCATCAACCCCTGTACAGAAGGTCCCCCCTCCCTAGTATCACGCCCATAACTTGCTCATAGCATAAATGGTTTTCCTGGCGGCTGATTTTTTTTATCAGCCATTTGGGGGCGATGCATAGCCCAGCCAGAGATTTGCCACTTAAATGAGAACTAGGTCTCTAGTTTGGTGTCTCAGTACTATCTTCTTAGTTTTTTGTGTTTTTTTTTAAGAGGGGAAAAAAAACTTTGCTCATCCATATTGAGACATCTTGTGGGATTAAACAGCAATAGCACAATTAGATTGCTTCGTGTCTCAAGGGGAAGGCAGACCATTCGGAGCAAAGAACCAGTGGGACGAAAGATAATTTAACTGGGGGTGTCTATGTAACTGATGCATGGACTTTTTTCTCCCAAAGGACCCACTCAGATTATTAAGGCAAAATGATATCTTTGACTCTTAATAGCACATCTCAATGTTATTAAAAGAGCCTAGGCTTTTGTTTTGTTTTGGGTTTTTTGTTCAGCTGTTTCGATCTCCGAACCAGGCTTATTATTTATTTATTTAATTCCATTTAGAAATTGCTCCCCAGCAAACACTCATCAGCAAACAAAACCAAACAAAAAAAAAAAAAAAAACAACAAAAACAAAAAACATAGCTAAAACAATTTCAGGTATGGCAGCAATTAAAACAATTTCAGATGTGAAAACAATGTCAGAACTGAAGACAGATACAGACTGGTGTGAAAAATCAACACTTACAAGGCTTGTTCAAAAAAGGAATCATAGAATCATAGCGTTGAAAGGGATCCTGAGGATTGTGTACTCCAAACTCCTGAAATGCAGGAATACGCAGCTGTCCCAAATGGGGTTTGAACCTGCAACCCTGGCATTATCAGCATCACACACTAATTAACTGAGCTATCCAGAGTGGAAAGTGGAGAACTCAGTAATAATAATAATAAGAAGAAGAATAATTTATTATTTATACCCCGCCCATCTGGCTGGGTTTCCGCAGCCACTCTGGGTGGCTCCCAACCAAATATTAAAAACAATACATAGTTGTTTAAAATAGTTGTTTATTGCCTTGACATCTGCTGGGAGGGCATTCCACAGGGCAGGCACCACCACTGAGAAGGCCCTTTGCCTGGTTCCCTGTAACCTCACTTCTTGCAGCGAGGGAACCCCATCATTCTGCCCAGACACTGAGGTCCAGCTCCAAGGACCTTCTGGTGGTTCCCTCACTGTGAGAAGCATAGCTACAGGGAACCAGGCAGAGGGCCTTCTCGGTAGTGGCACCCACCCTGTGGAACGCCCTCCCACCAGATGTCAAAGCGATAAAGAACTACCTGACATTTAGACGACATCTGACGGCAGGGAAGTTTTTAATGTGTGACATTTTAATGTATTTTAAATCTTTGTTGGAAGCCGCCCAGAGTGGCTGGGGAGACCCAGCCAGATGGGCCGGGTACAAATAATAAAATTATTATTATTATTATTATTACTATTATTATTATTATTATTATTATTATTATTATTAGGTGATATAGGATGAGGAGGAGACGGGGGCCAGTACACAGGCAGCAGAGCAGCAGGACCCCTCGCCAGAGCCAGAGAAGGGCCCGTCTCCAGAAACACAGGGGGTCCTGAGGCATAGGGAACAGCTGGCAGGGCACTCCAGGATGCAGAGGCAGGCCAGGAGGTGAAGTCCAGTTCATCTAGCTGGCCACATGGAGAAGGAGGCATGTGAGTCCTCAGCTGGGGTAGGCTGAGAGCAGGTGAGGGTCACCTGCCTCATCAAGCCCAGATGCTGCAATAAGCAGGCGCCGTATAAGCGGGCAGCAGAGCTGAGATGCTGTGTCTGCTCAACTGCCCATGTTGAGTTATCTTGTTGTGGATATTCCTGGACCTCCACTAGACTATACTTCAGACTTAGCGCCGGTTTGCATTCCGACTTTGGACCTGAATTGACCCTGCACCTCTTTTACTGACCCAAGGAGTAGTATACCGAGAGTCTTGGAGAGGGTCCAGGAATTTGGTCAGGTAGCGGGTTTCAAATTAAACAAAAATAAAATGAAAGTCTTAGCGAAAAATGTGACAGAGCAATATAAAAAGGATTTAAAATGAACTACGGAATTACCTATGGGAAAAAAAAGTTAAATACTTAAGAGTATGGTTGACAGCTAAGAACATAAATATTTTTGAAGACAAATACAGAACTACTTAGAAAGAAATAAAGAACTTAGAGATTTGTGGAAGGATGAGCTTATCACTATGTGGAAGGATATCGGTAATAATAATGAATGTATTGCCAAGAACATTATTTCTATTTCAGTCGGTACCTGTGATCAATGGCGCAAGACACTTCAAAGAATGGCAAAAAGATATTTCTAGATTTATCTGGCAGGGTAGAAACCAAGAATAAAATACAACTTATTAACAGATGCTAAGGTGGCTTCTCCTTGACAGATTTAAAATTATATTATGAGGTGTCCTGTCTCGGTTGGCTCCAGGAATGGATAATATTGAAAAATGCAGATATCTTAGGGCCTGATAACAAATTTGGCTGGCATGCATATTTATGGTATGAAAATGCAAAAGTACAGAAAGGTTTTCAGAATCATCTAATAAGAAAATAAATTTTTACAGCCTTTGGATTTCAGACTTGAGACTTTGCTGGTGCTGATCGACCCTTGGATTTTGAGCCTTGGTCTCGGCAACCCGCCTGGCTGCCAGGTAGGCCAGAGGATCAGGATACTAGCTGTTATAGTTAGTGGTAGAGGATAGATGGGAAAATAAATGCCAAAGAATCACAAATAAATGGACATTTTATAGGAACTGGATAGAAAGAGGGAAAGTCAACCCTAACATACAAGCTGGAATGAACAGACTGTGTACATGGATAAAGATATGAAGAAGGAAGGCCTGACCGGGGGCGGGGGGAGGGCTGGAGTGGGGAGGGAGGGGGGAAAAAAAGTAAACCGGATGGTACTTTGAATTGATTTTGTTATGTAAGCCTTTTTTCAGAAACCATATATATTAATGTTATGTAGTTTGGCATTGTAGTATTAATGAATCTTGTTCTGTATTCTTTGTTTTATAGAATATATATAATAATGTTATGTTACTAAGCAAATTTAATAAAACAAGTAAAAAATAAAATAAAAAAGGATACTAGCTGTTATTGTGCTCTTATGCCATGCCCAGCAATACCTGGAGATTCTGGGGTCTAAACCTGGGACCGTCTGCATGCCACTGAGCTACAAGATGGATTATCACCACAGCCAGAGAGAACAACCAGGTTTTCACTACCTGAAATGTGGCAACTTTATGGAGCACAGCCAAAACAAAGTGAGTTCCAGAGCTGTGGTACCTCCACAGGGAAAGCCGTCTTGCTCATTTCCACTGGTTCTGGTGGCCTGCAATGGAGATAGGCCTCCCTTTCTTATCTCCTGGGAGACCATCAGATAACTTTTTAAAGGGCAAAACAATTGTGTGGTATGAGTAGCACTGGAAACAAATGTAACCCCAATATCCAAAGTATAGATCGGGGTAGGGATGGAACAAACATACCAACATGCATTTTATTAATCCCCATACTGTATCTTGAACTCAACAAGAAGCAAGCCACTTTTTCAATTGTACCACAAAAAATGCAACCATGTGCATTACTATGCTAATTGTTATAAGAATAATATTATATGCATATATCCTCCATATTTCTGAAATTAACCAGGACATTAATAGATGCCTATAGCTGTATAAAAGGCGGGACGCGGGTGGCGCTGTGGGTAAAACCTCAGCGCCTAGGGCTTGCCGATCGCATGGTTGGCGGTTCGAATCCCCTCGGCGGGGTGAGCTCCCGTCGTTCGGTCCCAGCGCCTGCCCACCTAGCAGTTCGAAAGCACCCCCAAGTGCAAATAGATAAATAGGTACCGCTTTATAGCGGGAAGGTAAATGGCGTTTCCGTGTGCTGCGCTGGTGCTGGCTCGCTAGAGCAGCTTCGTCACGCTGGCCACGTGACTCGGAAGTGTCTGCGGACAGCGCTGGCCCCCGGCCTCTTAAGTGAGATGGGCACACAACCCTAGAGTCAGACACGACTGGCCCGTACGGGCAGGGGTACCTTTATAGCTGTATAAAATGCTTATGTAATCATACTAATAAAATTGTGCTGGAGGAATGTAGTGCTGCATGGGGCTTGACTCTTGTATGTAATATATGGATGGTATACATATTTTTCCAAGTAATTTTGAACGCATTCCAGCTTTTTTAAGCAACAGCAATGCTTGAGTGCCTTCTGCATAAATGGGTGTTTGATGCAAGAGCTGGCCCAATACGGGCAACGCTTGATCAGTTCTGAACCATCAAAATCCATATATAAATCTGTTTAAAAGAAAGAGATTGCTCCTCAACCCTTATCTCAAGAAACTTGTACCGGGTCAGACAGTATTGATTGGCAGCAGCTCCCCAGGATTTCAGACCAGAAGTTTCTCCCAGCCCTGATTGGAGATGCTAGGGATCTGTCAGGAGTCCAGGTTCCCAGCTTGAAAACACAGAAAGCGTAGCTAATGAAAAAGGTGGATTTATTGCAAAAACAAACAGATACTGTAGCTCCGCCCGGCTCTAACAAAGCTTCTGCCGCCATTACTCAAGATGACCCTTCTGAAGACTCCTTATGACGTCGACAGAAGATATTGAGCTTACGAACCCTGTCTTTTGTTTTGCTTTCTGTCTTGGAGCCCTCCCATTCACCAAGACCTCAGAGTTAGTGGTTCAGCTCCCACCTCTTCCCCATTAACTTTTTCCTGCCTGTTTGTGCTTCCAGCGAGCTTTGACTGCATGCTAGCCTGCCCTCCGTTAATGTCTAATCAGCTTGCATGTCAAGGTCAGGAGGAGCCTGAATACGCAGCTGCTGGCTTTCACCTGCCTAACATCAAAGCAGCCTCTCTGTTCCTGGCTGCTTTTGGCAGTTTGCCGTAACCCTTCGCTGGGAGCTGGTTCATTCCTGACAGGATCAGACCGAGGACCTTCTGCCTGCAAAAATATGCCTACCACTGAGGTATGCCCTTTCCCCAATTACTCCAACTTCCATCAGATCCAGCCGGCATCTCTGGTGGTCAAGGACAATGGGGCTTGTAGTGTGGAGTCTGGACGGTCACAACCACATGAAAAAGCAGTGGACAATTAGAGAGCCTGTGGAAGCAGGCAATTTTATATCCAGCCAATGGAATCTCCATGGCTCCAGACTGGGAAAGCTGACTTGGCAATGGGATTCCTCTTGTGACTTTTCTACGGCACAAGTGCAAAGACAGCCCTTGTGTTTCCTTGGCAAATTATCTGATTTCCACCCCCACCCGCCTTTTAAATGGAGCCAAAGAGCTTAACGGCAAATCACCTCGTTTAAACAAAGATCACGAACTTAAGATCACAGACTTAATTATGGTGATCTTTTGGATATTCTCCAGCAAATAACAGTTGCGGTGGGAGGGATTTGGCAGCTGATGTATATTGAAAGAGAATGATCACTGCTGTAAAGGCTGTGAAGACGACCATCAAAGGGAGGGGTTAGAAAAGTGTTTCCAGCGCTGGAAAAATTATAGGAGAATCTAGTAGGATGTTAATGGAAGAGGCAGCTTTTTTTGTTTTTGGAATCCATTTAATTTGCTGGACTTAAATTAAAACAATTTTTCATTCTTCCTTTGCTGTCTCCTTGTCTAAAAGATTATTTGCAACCCAGTGTATGTTCAACACTTAGTATTGCTACCCTGCTTATTAAACCTTGAATGATTTAAGCATTTTCCTTTATAGTTCCCTCGTTGGTCCGGTCTGTTCTCCTAAGGGGGAGCTGAAATCCAATTGTAGCATTATTACTAGGTTAGTTAAGAGATTTTCTTTGCTACAAATTAAAGAGACATGGAAAGCTTATTTACAAAATCCTTTTTCCCCTCCTTTATGTCAGGGGACAGAGGGGTGGGACAAACTGGGAAATATTCAGACGTTGAGAGAGAAATTAAGGTGGGCATGTTTCTGAAATTCTCAGCAACTCAGATTTGTACAACTATGTGCAATGCACACAATCACACACATACATTTATCAGAATAGACTGAAGTACAAGGGCAACCAGAATGATCAAAGGGGTGGAAAAACTACCCTGTAAGGAAAGCTTGCAGCATTTGGGACTTTTTAGTTTGAGGACGCGGGTGGCGCTGTGGGTTAAACCACAGAGCCTAGGACTTGCCGATCAGAAGGTTGGCGGTTCGAATCCCGGTGACGGGGTGAGCTCCCATTGCTTGGTCCCTGCTCCTACCAACTTAGCAGTTCGAAAGCATTTCAAAGTGCAAGTAGATAAATAGGTACCGCTCCGGCGGGAAGGTAAACCCGTGCACTGCTCTGGTTCACCAGAAGCGGCTTAGTCCTGCTGGCCACATGACCTGGAAGCTGTCTGTGGACAAATGCCGTCTCCCTCGGCCAATAAAGCGAGATGAGCGCCGCAACCCCAGAGTCGGCCATGACTGGACCTAATGGTCAGGGTTCCCTTTACCTTTTTACTAGTTTGGAGAAAAGGTAAGGTGAGACAAGACAGAAGTTTATAAAATAATGCATGGTGGCAGCTCTACGTGGGGCTACCTTTGAAGGTGACTTGGAAACTACAACTAATCCAGAACACAGCAGCTAGACTAGTGACTGGAAGCAGCCGCTGGGACCATATGATACCAGTCCTAAAGGATCTACATTGTTCCTAGTACGTTTCCAAGCACAATTCAAAGTGTTGGTGCTGACCTTTAAAGCCCTAAATGGCCTCAGCTCTGTATACCTGACAGAGCATCCTCACCCCTGTCGTTCAGCCCAGACACTGAGGTCCAGCTCCAAGGCAGTTCCCTCACTGCAAGAAGCGAGGTTACAGGGAACCAGGCAGAGGATCTTCTCGGTGGTGGTGCCCGTCCTGTGGAACGCCCTCCCATCAGATGTCAAGGAAATAAACAACTATCTGACTTTTAGAAGACACCTGAAGACAACCCTGTTTAGGGAAGTTTTTAATGTTTGATGTTTTATTGTGTTTTTAATCTGTTGGGAGCCACCCAGAGTGGCTGGGGAAACCTAGCTAGATGGGCAGGGTATTAAAAAAAGTAGTAGAAATAGTAGTAGTAGTAGTAGTAGTAGCAGCAGCAGCAGTAATAATAATAATAATAATAATAATAATAATAATAATAATAATAATTTACTAGTAGTCATAGACATCCATTGAAGCCAGTGGAAGTCTTGGGTTTTAAAGTCAGTTTCGTTCTTAGTCAGTTTTGCAGCGTCTCCTGTGGTTCCTTCACGACGTGGTATGCAGTGGAGATGAACCAGTTGCACATTTATTGTTTTTTCCAATATCATTCCAATAACAGCCTCCTTATAACGATGCCAATTTTATCCAATTAATACAATTATTAAAACCAATTATTTATATGCCAAATTATACAATTCACTTAAAGTGGCCGCCTCGCGTGCTAGATTTTATGGCTTCCTCTTTGTTTTCCACATTCAAAAATCTTAATAATTTCAGTTGCATTCCCTTCATGATAATAATCCCTTATACCACAGCTACAACCTTATGGTTTCAATTTGTGTTAAAGAAGTTTATAAAGTTTCAAGTGAGGTACTCAGTCTGTAATCATTGTTCTTTCCTGTGTGTGGTAATTTCCCCCCACCCTGCATGATGTTGTCCCACTGGTTGCGCTTCCCTAAATCTGCATCTGTTGAAGCTGAATGTTCATAGAATCTTAGATTTGGAAGGGACCCCGAGGGTCATCTAGTCCAACCCCTGCAATGCAGGAAACCCAGCTAAAGCATCCATGACACATGGCCACCCAACCTCTGTTTGAAAACCTCCAAGGAAGGAGATTCCACCACCTCTTGTGGGAGTCTGTTCCACTGCTGAACAGCTCTTACTGTCAGAAAGTTTTTCTGAACGTTTAGTCGGAATCTCCTTTCTTGTAACTTGAAGCCATGGGTTCGAGTCCTACCCTCCAGAGCAGGAGAAAACAAGCATGCTCCCTCCTTCATGTGACAGCCCTTCAGATATTTGAAGATGGCTGTCATATCTCCTCTCAGTCTCCTCTTTTCCAGGCTAAACATACCCAGCTCCTGTTGGAAGTTCTCTATTAGGGGAGAATTTGTTCCAGTTGCTTTCATATACAGTGGTACCTCGGGTTAAGAACTTAATTCGTTTTGGAGGTCCGTTCTTAACCTGAAACTGTTCTTAACCTGAAGCACCACTTTAGCTAATGGGGGCCTCCCGCTGCCGCTGCGCCGCTGCTGCACGATTTCTGTTCTCATCCTGAAGCAAAGTTCTTAACCCGAGGTACTATTTCTGGGTCTGTAAGCTGAAGCGTCTGTAACCTGAAGCGTCTGTAACTTGAGGTACCACTGTATAAAACTGTGATCACTTTTTATTGGTGGTGCTATTATTGCCAATCACTATGATGTGGTTCATGTGAAGCCATTCCTAACTGCAAATGAATACATAAGTGTACCTGAAGAGGAAGCTCATTTTCAAATTCAGGATTCGTGTACAGTCAGAACTCGGCTTTTATTGGGCCATTTGCACCTCTGGTTTGTGGCGTCAAAAGTCTAGCTGCCAGCCAGCCCTTTTCTGGAAGCCTGTTTTCTGCCACTCCCTTCCTTTCTGCCGCCCACCTCAAATACAATCATCGCTCGATAGTCAGTTAAAATGTGATTCAGCTTTACAGCCACAGAGGATTTTGTTGTGGGGAGAATCACACAGAAGACAGAAAATTGGATCCACCAGGACCCAGCCGGCAGCTGCTTCCCTTATTGGAAACATCTCAGTTATTGTCTGAGTCTTCTTATCATTAATCTGACAGCTGTCTAAGCCACAAGGGGCCCTGCCAATGTGAAATGCATTTACAGACAAGTGCCTCGGCCGCTCCTCAACGCTGCTTTGCAACTACATGCTCCTTTGACCTGCCTCCCCTGCAATTCTTGTGGCTCCTTGGAATTACGAGTCTTTTTTTTATAAATAAGAGTGATGCCTTTGACAAATGTGCCGAACTCAAGCCTTTAGCATCACTAAAAAGACATGCTTCCGACATGGAAGTAATAGAATTCCTTTATTAACAGCAGATTAGACTGAGGCTCAGAGGCCACTACCTTCAGTTTCAGATGAAGAAAGAAAGAAAGAGCGAGCAACAGTGATTCTTATGGCATCAAATATCTTGCAGGTCATTTTGTTCAAATCCCCCACTCAATGGATATTATTGTTGTTGTTATAGTTTAATCTATTAATGTTTCTCCCAAGTCGGGATTCAAGATGGCTTGCAGCATTTAAGAACGTTATAAAACACAAAATAGTGAAAATTGAATTAGTAACTGAAATGCATCAGAACACATTTAGAACCAGCGGTTAAAATAAAGTTTGCCCTGATTAGCATTGTCCACACCTTAGTTTTCAAATAGGACTGTTTGAATAGGAAGAACTTAGCCTGTCAGCGGAAGAATAACAAAGAGGGAGCAAATCTAACCTCTCCTGAGAGGGAGTTTCAAATTATTATTTTATTTTAATTTAATTTTACACAGACACACACACTGGGCTGCTCCCAAGAGATTAAAAACAGAATAAAACATCAAACATTAAAAACCCTAACCCTAAACAGGACTGCCTTCAGATGTCTTCTAAAAGTCAAATAGCTGTTTATTTCCTGGACATCTGATGGGAGGGTGTTCCACAGGGCGGGTGCCACCATCAAGAAGGCCTTCCACCTTGTTCCCTATTACCTCTCTTCTCACAGTGAGGGAACCACCAGAAGGCCCTCGGAGCTGGACCTCAGTGTCTGGGCAGAACGATGTGGGTGGAGATGCTCCTTCAGGTATACTGGGCCGAAGCCATTTAGGGAGAAACCACAGAAAAGGCTGTCTCACATGTCATTACCAACCATGCTTCTGATGTTAATGGTCCTCACCCAAGTATCATAGTAATTGGGCAGGTTTGTATAGGGAGATAGGATCTTTCAGGTAGCCTGGGTGCAGTGCAGGGTCTAAAAATGCAGGATGCAATATTAGCATCCTTGGTGGATGGCCCTCCAGCTGTGCTTAAATACTCCTAGTGAAGAATAGTCCACCATCTTCTGATGCAGACTGTTCCACTACTGAATAGCTTTTACTGTTGCAAAGTGTGTCCTAATATTTACCTGATTTCCTTCCATTTCTACCCATTCTTTCTAGCTATGCCCTCCAGTAACGGTTACAACCTCCCCAGTGATACCCAAGTTCCGGAAGAACACAATAGATAATTTTTGGTTTGGGGTTTGTTTGATTTTCTTGCATTGCATGTGATTAATTATAGCTCCAGCACCAGATTAAAAATGGCCGCCCTCCCGCTCATCTAGACATCCAGGCTTGTAGCGGAGTTCCACTCCACGTACGCTATCTTCAAAAATAAGGCAAACAAATTGTTGTGAGTGAAATGAAAACAATTAAACGAGAGCCGTATCCACACAGTAACTGATTACTAATGATGGGCTATCACATCATTCCGAAAATGAAGTAATTCCAAAACTAACAAGCATCCAGTGCAATAAATAAATAAGAAAGGGATGTTGTGTTCCAAGGATTAATAATGCGATCAAAATGGAGCAGCGGGATAATTAACAAACGAGATGGCAAAACTTGCAAACATTAATAGTGAATTACCAGGCAGTAAATCAAATCTAAAGATCGCAAATACGAGGTATTTTAACAACTGCGGCTAATTGGATAAGGGACCCAAAAGGTATTCGTTTATTTATCGAGATTTTTTTTTTTTGCATAACATCACATGCACACAAATGCCCAAATCCAGCTGCACATCCCACACCAACACACCACATTGTGGCCTGTGAGTTCCCTCAGGACTGGGAAGAGGAGAGAAAAACCCACTGATCCTTATTCCCACCATCTTTTTATTCTCTATTTTTGCTCTATGGACCAGGGACAAGGCATAATTTATTGCTGTGGGTGCCTGTGGCCAACAATGCATCCCACTCAAGATGGGAGCCCAAGAGGGCTGGATACTTTTATTTCTATTACTGCATTCACTACAGTAAGCCACAGGTCCCAGGGCAGGTGACAACTTAAAATTCAAAAGAGTTAAATCACAGGACGGTCGCAGGAAGAGGGGGAACCACATCTCAGTTGTCAAAGGTGTAAAGAAATGTTTCTTCATTGATGAAACCAGATATCCCTTTGTAGGGAGGGAATTGCACAATTTAGGGGGTGCTACAGAAAATTCCCTCTTCAAGGCCACTCCCCAACTTCTGAAGGAGGTGGAACTACCAAGATTTTAATACTTAGGAGGTGGTATTTCAGATATTTGGAACCTAAGTCACTTAGGGTTTGAAACCCTAACATGAGCACCTTGGACTGCATCCAGAAATAAACTGGCAGCCAGTAGCTGGGGTGAAAGACATAGGGGCCAACTCTTAGGGACTGAGGCAGTTCCACTCCCCAAATTATTATTTTTTGAGGGGGCTGTCTTACGTTTGTTTTTTACCTAGTTATTTGGTGGACTTGGACATTTTAATTAAACGAGTTTTGCTTGTTTACCTTGTGACATAATTGTTAATTTGTTGCTTATTGGGCCAGCTCATATTACTTTATTTTTGCAACTCACTACTTCGAGATTGGGGTGCATGTGGCAATAAATTCATTTAAACTGCCGAAGAAAACTATGGAGTAAGCATGCGTAGATCTGGGCCGTAAGTTGTATATCCTTCCCGTTTCGTGTAAGTCATTTTCCATTGGGCTTATTTCAGCGAAGAGCCAATTTCATATGAGCAAAGAGAATCAAAATATTTCCTCTACCAAAAGATAGCACTTCAATTATTTTCTCTTCTGCTTTCCTTCATCAGTAAAAGTCCCTCGCTGAAAATATTTCTGCTGGGAACGGAATGCCGTCGAGTTGCATGTTCATAAATATTTGGAAATAAAAGAAAGGGATTTGCCTGTTTAAGTTTTCGGATGGTGCCGATAGGCTGAAAACTCATGGGACGTTCTTGAAAAGAGGGAGCGAGGGAAGGAACATCCTGGGAGTGAATCTATAAGTATCCTTAAAAATATGTCTGCACCTACTTTGTAACTACAGTATATACAGTAAGCCTGAAACATAGGCAGAGGTTACGTTCTGGAGATCATGCCTAAATCCAAAATCATGTCTAGTCAAAACACATTGGTTGCAATGGTGGGTGGGTTTGCCAAAGACTGTTTAATTCTTTTATAAAAAATAGTGCCGAACACATACAGCTGAATGTGCACAAGTTAAACATGCATAAATTTTGATCTTATTGTAGTGCATTTCTTGCTTAATACCAAATCTCCCCCCCCTCTCTCTGTGAGTCCCTGTATTTGGAATCATATCTGAATTTTAAAATTTGCAGATTTTCAAATTCCCAGGAAGTTTGAGTGACGTTTTGTTGCCACCCCCTCTGAGATGTAAGAGAGAATTCTTAGGGAAAGGGGAAAGGGAACTTGCCCCTATTTATCTCTGTCAAGTTCTCTCCAGCTTCCCAAGCAAGCCTGCTCTGTGGCTTGGTCAGACATTACACTGAACACAGGTCCAAGCTGTACCTACACAGGTTCACAAGTTTGTGGGAAAGTGTGTCTCTACACAAACCTGGATTGGGGTGTTCACAAATTACAGGGTAGTTGTGTTTTTGTTAGCACATTGTTTTGCGAAGTGGAAATTAGGGAGTTCACCCCACCTCATCCATAGTGATAGAGAATCTGCTTTGCCATCAAAAGTTTGAAAGTTCAATTCCTGACAACAAGCCAGATGTGGCTGGGACAAGAATTCTGCATGGAACCCTGGACTCAATTCTCAATTGGTATAGTGCAGCTCCCTATGTATGAGTGGTATCCAGCATCTTAAAAAGCAGAGACATCACCTTGCCGACAAAGGTCCCTATAGTTAAAGCTATGGGGTTTCCCCAGTAGTGATGTATGGAAGTGAGAGCTGGACCATAAAGAAGGCTGATAGCCGAAGAATTGATGCTTTTGAATTATGGTGCTGGAGGAGACTCTTGAGAGTCCCATGGACTGTAAGAAGATCTAACCTATCCATTCTGAAGGAAATCAGCCCTGAGTGCTCACTGGAAGGACAGATTGTGAAGCTGAGGCTCCAATACTTTGGCCACCTCATGAGAAGAAAAGTCTCCCTGGAAAAAGACCCTGATGTTTGGAAAGATGGAGGGCACAAGGAGAAGGGGACAACAGAGGACGAGATGGTTGGACTGTGTTCTCGAAGCTACTAACATGAGTTTGACCAAACTGTGGGAGGCAGTGGAAGACAGGAGTGCCTGGCGTGCTCTGGTCCATGGGGTCACGAAGAGTTGGACACGGCTAAACGACTAAACAACAACAAAGTAGAAAAATGTAAGAGCCTGTTGGATCAGGCTGATATCCCATCTAGCCCACCATCCTGTTCTCACAGTGGCCACCCAGATGCCCATAGGAAACCCTCAAAGAGGACCCAAGTACGAAAGCCATCTCCTATCATGTGGTTTCCAGTGTCTGGTATTCAGAAGCATTATTGCCTCTTAGCATGGAGGCAGAGCACAGTCATCAATAGCCATCAATAGCGCTCTCTTTCTCTCGCTCTCTCTCCATGAATTTATCCAGTCCTCTTTTAAAGCCAGCCCAGCTGGTAAGGTAAAGGTAGAAGGTAAAGGACCTGTGGATGGTTAAGACCAGTCAAAGGTGTCTATGGGGTTGTGGCGCTCATCTTGCTTTCAGACCTATTTATCTGCTGGAGTGCTTTCGAACTGCTAGGTTGGCAGGAGCTGGGACAGAGCAACAGGAGCTTACCCCATTGCGGGGATTCGGACCACTGACCTTCTGATCGGCAAGCCCAAGAGGCTCAGTGGCTGGCTGCTGTGGGAGCTAGCTCCATAGTTTCATAGCTGTCAAGTTTTCCCTTTTTAAAAGGGAAATTCCCTTATTCTGAATAGGATTCCTCACAAGAAAAGGGAAAAGTTGACAGCTATGCATAGTTTAACTCTGTGCTGTGTAAATAAATACCTTTCTCACTTTCTCTCCCTTCCCCCCAATAGTTTTCCCCAGCCCTCCAGATCAGGGCATGGGGCACACATGGGGGAAAGAGAGGAGTAGAGTTGTGCTTATTGCATTTACATCCCACCTTTTTCTCCAAAGGACTCAATGTTGCACAAATGCAAATCCCTGCACTGACAGAGCGAGTTAGTTGGATCCTGCCCAATGGAACATGTTAATGTACAGATCTGAATCCTAGAACAATAGAATCCAGAGTGCAGCAGTCTGATTGGTCCGCATGAGCCACCCAATCCAGGTGGAAGTGAATCAGCAACCTGATTGGCCTGCAGGAGCAGCCTGGAATTAGCCAATCACATAGGGCCCATTGTGTAAATAATGTATATATAGGTAAAGGTAAAAGGACCCCTGACCATTTGGTCCAGTCGTGGCCGACTCTGGGGTTGTGGCGCTCATCTTGCTTTATTTGCCGAGGGAGCCGGCGTACAGCTTCTGGGTCATGTGGCCAGCATGACTAAGCCCTTCTGGCGAACCAGAGCAGCACACGGAAACACCCTTTACCTTCCCGCTATTTACCTTACCTATTTATCTACTTGCACTTTGATGTGCTTTCGAACTGCTAGGTTGGCAGGAGCAGGGACCGAGCAACGGGAGCTCACCCTGTTGCGGGGATTCGAACCGCCGACCTTCTGATCAGCAAGTCCTAGGCTCTGTGATTTAACCCACGTCCCTAATGTACATATAGCTAGATGTTTTGGGTAAAGTTTCATTCATTGTTACTATGAGCTGAATAAAGAGCATGAAATTCACACTCGAGTCCGAGTATATTTCAGAACTTCTGTTTTTCTTGTCTATCTATAACCAAAACACCAAGAAACACTCCGGCATTTCGGCTTTCCAATCGGTAAAGGGCATGGTACTGCAGAGGAAGTGAAGTGGATCAGAGCCTTTAACAACCTATAATGATGGGGGAAATTGCCCTTGGCGTGAGACTACGGGTGTTCCAGGCACGTCCTGAATGCGGATCAGGGTGTTTGGAGCACGTCTCCTTATTTTCATCTGCAAAACGTTGGGAGGTAAAGATATGCGGCTACACTTCTAACAAGACAGGCCTGACTCTCTCAGGAAGCGTGATATGGGGAAAGGGAACCCTTTTGTCTGCTCCCAGCCCAGGACCAGATGCCTCATCCTTCTTGCTTGTCTCGCAGTTTCCCATCTGGTATTTATCTTTTTAAGAGCAGCTACAACAGTCAGCATGTGGTTCCATTTTGCACATATTCCTTAACATCTCTGTTTACACCATGTCACAAGAAAGAGCCGTGGTTCTCTTCGGGAAAGGGTTTTGAAGGGAGGGGGGAAAGTCTGCACTTTTGCATAGCAGATTCCAGAGGGTTTCCCCTGAAGGCAACTGCGGTGGCCTCAAGCTTTTTTTGGAGGGGGGGAGCTGCTGGAAGCAGGAAAGCTCTCAAAGGAACAAGCCCAGCTGGCCAAGGCCTGGCGTCGGGGCAGTAGGTGGGCTGCCTGAGGGGAAATTGCAATCTCTGTGTGTATATGGCAGGGGGAGAGTAGCTTTTAGGAACATGGATGGTCTAAAAACTATCTTTGGGTATACAGCTGGCCAGGTCTCGCAACCATCTATTTAATGGGCGTGAAGCACTGATTCATTTTATACTAGCTTTTAAAAGAGCATTGTTGTTGTTGTTTAGTCATTTAGTCATGTCTGACTCTTCGTGACCCCATGGACCAGAGCACGCCAGGCACTCCTGTCTTCCACTGCCTCCCACAGTTTGGTCAAACTCATGCTGGTAGCTTCGAGAACACTGTCCAACCATCTCGTCCTCTGCCGTCCCCTTCTCCTTGTGCCCTCCATCTTTCCCAACATCTGGGTCTTTTCCAGGGAGTCTTCTCTTCTCATGAGGAGGCCAAAGTATTGGAGTCTCAGCTTCAGGATCTGTCCTTCCAGTGAGCACTCAGGGCTGATTAAGAATGGATAGGTTTGATCTTCTTGCAGTCCATGGGACTCTCTAGAATCTCCTCCAGCACCATAATTCAAAAGCATCAATTCTTCGGCGATCAGCCTTCTTTATGGTCCAGCTCTCACTTCCATACATCACTACTGGGTGGATTTTGAGGATACAAATACAGTCCTACCTCGGGTTAAATATGCTTCAGGTTGAGTGTTTTCAAGTTACGCTCCACGGTGACCCGGAAGTAACGGAACACATTACTTCTGGGTTTTGCCGCTCACGCATGCACAGATGCTCAAAATGACACCACGCGCATGCGCAGACATGGCGAATTGTGACCCACGCATGCACAGACGTGGGTTGCGTTTGCTTCAGGATGCGAACGGGCTCTGGAACGGATCCCGTTCGCATCCAGAGGTACCACTGTATCCCCATTTCAGTTTCCTGTTTTTCCAGTCTAATCTTCAGCTTTCTACATTTTCACATCAGTTTGTTAACTTTTTGAATTATAATATTTAATTAAATTTGTTCACGCACCCTATAGCCGCAGGTCTCAGGGCGGTTCACAGAATAAAATCACAGTATAAAAACAGAAAACACATAATCAAAATAAAAGCAACAACAACCCACTAACCCCCCATAATACGTTTTAAAAGGGCATTGAATGTCAATCAACCAAATCTTTTTTTAAAAAAAGCTTTTAAAAAGTCCTGATGAAAATTCATCACATTTTTGTACGCATATTCTCATTTTGTACACATCACATTTTTGTACGCATATTCTCATTTTGTACGCATATTTTTGCAAGAACAGTGGTGGGGAAATCTATGCTGCCCGCTAGATGCTGTTGGACTGCAACTCCCATCAGCCCCACTCAGCATGGCCAATGGACTGGAATGATGGGAGTTGTAGTGCAGAAACACCTGACATGTCACAGGTTTCCCACCCCAGCGTTGAATCTTCTTCTGCAGATGCTCTACATACTATCTCAAGATCTGTCAAAAGTAGTTAAATGACACATCTGTGCTTCCATGACCATTTTAGGCAAGGTGAATTTGTATCCCTAATACATTTGAATGGTTGCCGTTATTTCCTGCACATGAAGAGTGAACCTGAAGTGGCTGGGATCCCCATTCACCAGATTCCCTTCTGGGTAACCATCTAGGGAGGAGATACCAGTGGTAATCAGGACCAGGAGCAAAGTCAGGCACAACACAATGTTAATTTTACCTTTTTACAGCAGGCTAGTTTCTACCTATAGGGACGCGACTTGCTGATCAGAAGGTTGGCAGTTCGAATCCCCGCGACGGGGTGAGCTCCCGTTGCTCGGTCCCTGCTCCTGCCAACCTAGCATTTCGAAAGCACATCAAAGTGCAAGCAGATAAATAGGTATCGCTCTGGCGGGAAGGTAAACGGCGTTTCCATGTGCTGCTCTGGTTTACCAGAAGCGGCTTAGTCATGCTGGCCACGTGACCCAGAAGCTGTATGCTGGCTCCCTCGGCCAATAAAGCGAGATGAATGTCGCAACCCCAGAGCCAGTCACGACTGGATCTAATGGTCAGGGGTCCCTTTACCTTTACCTTTAGTTTCTACCTACATCTCTGTCTTCTATCCAGGCATAATACAACTATACAGGGCTGCCTTCAGATGTCTTCAAAAGGTTAGCTACTTATCAGAGGTCGCAGAACTCCTTACCGTCCAACATTTCTCCGATAAAAATAGGGACGTTCTAAGGAAAAGCGGGATATTCCAGCGTCAAATCAGAAACTGGGATGGCTTCTGTAAATATGGGACTGTCTGTCAGGGTGAATCAAATGCCTGGGAAGAGTCCGACTCTGGAGACCAGGGAATGCAGTCACAGACAGAGCAGGAGTGGGTTAGTTCAGCCCCCCCCCCTCATCAAGATTTCCCAGACTCACAGCAGCAGACTTGGAAAGCTCACAGGCAGAGGGAGGGGAGGAGATAGACAGCATTGAGGGGGTTGCTATGCAACCAGGAGGGGGACAGAGTTTGGAGGGCTCTTCATTTGAAAAGGGGGGGGGAGTTAATCCACCTTCTCCCCAAACCAGAAGAGATGAAAAGGTTCAAATGTCATGGAAGTACAAGAGAGGAAGAACTGGACTTTGGCGCCCTTCATGCTGTGAAAGGGGTGGAGAACCAGAAGAGGTGAAAGGGTTCAAATACCATGGAAGTACAAGAGAGGAAGAACTGGACTTTGGCGCCCTTCGTGCTGGATGTTAATTGTAAATAAACGTATGATAAAACTGCCAGAGACTCATTAATTCTTATTGGAGCTTGGTTTCCTGCCTGAGATCATTACAGGGACACTTGAAGGGTCTATTTATGTCACTGTTCTTCAACCTTGGGTCCCCACATGTTGATGGGCTACAACTCCCATGATCCCCAGCCAGATTATCTTATGTCCAGGGCTGATGGGAATTGTAGTCTAACAACACCAAAGGTTGAAGAACACTGCCCTATGTACATAGGCAGGCATAGGGCCACACTTCACATGGGGCCACATCACTATCATGAATCCTGTGGGAGGCTGCGGCCACTGGATACGACTCTGCTCCCCCATCCTATCAAAGCTCAGCAGAAACAAAAGGACAAGACTCATTGGCTCCTGTGAATCCTTGGGGGAAAACCAGAAATTGAAAGGGGGTCAGAGGAGCAGAGAGGCAACCACAAACAATGGCTGCCTCATAACCCAAGCCAAAAAAAATGCATGAACCTTTTGGTTATCTTCCAGTATGTCTGGATTGCAGAGAAGAAAGCAGTTGTCTAAGTGCCATGCTCTGTTCCAGGCTAGTTGGAGAGTCAAGCTTTTGTTTCCCCCATTGTTTTCCAACCTTTATTTATACAAATGTAATTAGCCAGATTACAAAATGCCACGTGTCTCTTTAAAGTTGCCGAAAATGTACTGTGCTGCTTTATTAGGCAAACAGTGTTTGATTGGGCTGCTGTAATGAAGCATAATTAATGCGGATCAGGTGACCCTCTTCCTGTTGCCCTTGCTTGATCTTGGATTGCTAGATGCTGCAGTCCACAAGCCATTTTCTGGTGCTATTATTATTATTATTATTATTATTATTATTATTATTTCTAGACCACCCTTCATCCAAGGATCACAGGAGGGTTTGCAATAAAAAAGACAAAAAATGAATGTTTGCCTTTTGAATATATACCTGCGCCTCTTTGATCTAATCATTCCCCACTGAAACTTTTACAGGCAAACTCAATCGTCTTAGTCTAATTTAAGTTAATGGGATCTTGTTAAAACAGAAACAATGGTACTTGGAGAGTGGTTTAAAATACCCCTCCTAACAATCTGATTTTTGGGGCGTAAGGTGCTCTTGGAATGGTCTCTGGTACTGGTTTCATTCTGATGGGTTTACCCAGAGATTAGCCTGGAAAAGAGGAGACTGAGAAGAGATACGATAGCCATCTTCAAATATCTCAAAGGCTGTCTCATGGAAGGTAGAGCAAGCTCCCCCCCTGCCCTGCTCTGGAGGGCAGGAATCGAACCCACGGCTTCAAGTTGCAAGAAAGGAGATTCCGACTAAACATAAGGAAAAGCTTTCTGATAGTAAGAGATGTTTGACAGTAGAATGGACCCCCTTTGGAGGTTGTGGACTCTTCTTCCTTGGAGGTTATTAAGCAGAGGTTGGATGGTGTAATACGAATTTTAAGGTCTAAGATATATAATAAATGTTCATAAATGTACCAAGCAAACACGTACATAAATATATAAACCACATGTCTGAAGCAGCACAGGAAGACAGTCCTGAAATCATTTTGACTCCCAAGCTGACCAAATGTTTCTCTGCAAGGAGGGAGGAGGTGGGGAAAAACCTTCCTTGTTACAGGAATTTAGTAATCACCATTTCAAAGGGTGACAGACTACCAGGAAAAGACGACCAGGAAAGGCAATCAGATAAGGCATTATCAAATGGGGCAGACAGGAAGAACAACAGCATTCAAATTTCTGTTGTAGACCGCCTTTTCTGTGATGTAGGTATGATGTTTGTGGGGCGGTGGTCTTGGGTTACACCCCTTCTGTGATGTATGTATGATGTATGGAGGGGTGGTCTTGAGCTCCAGGGCAGGGAATTTAAAATGTCTATATAAGGCAGCCTTTCTCAACCTGTGAGTCCCCAGATGTTGTTGAACTACAACTCCTATCACCCCTAGCTAGCAAGGCCAGAGCTCAGGGATGATGGGAGTTGTAGTCCAACAACATCTGGGGACCCACAGGTTGAGAACCACTGATATAAGGCCTTGCGCGCCATTGTTCGAGGTCCTCCTCCTTTCCTGCGTGTGAGGGGAGCACCCTGTTGCAACAGATCAATAAAGATCAGGCTTACTAGCTGCTTTGCTTCTCAATATTCTCTGGTTGGCCTCTGTTATTTTCTCCTACCAATAGGGAACCCACATAAGGACTCTATGCGGGCTCTTGGATACCCCATAAGGGAAAAAGGGCAGATTTTGTTTACAACAGAGGCCATCTGTCATGGATGATCTAGATGAGATTCCTATATTACAGGGGTTTGGATTAGATGAAATTTAGGACCCTTCCAACTCTATGATTCCTCTTTTTATCCCATAAACAAGATATGGGGGAGAAACATTCTCTTTTTTCCCTTTAGAGAAGCAGCATTCACTTTCCCCCATCAGTTCCACTTTGTTTTCTTCCGACTCTCCTGCTGGAATGAAAATCTGGCTGGGAAGAAAAGCGATGGTGTTCTGTGCCAAGCGCTGCATTTCCCCCCTCCCTTTATTGAAAAAGTAGGCACTGGGGCTCTGGCATGTGTGCGCTTGCAGATAATTATTTTACCGTGGATTAACTATTATTAAATGCTACACTGGGTTAACGTTGTTCTCCTCCTGCCAAAGACAGAATGTGCCGCACTACATTATACTGCTTTCAATGGGTTTCCTTTCCTGCTGGCTTCTCTCCTCATTAACAGGTAAACCTTAACCATAGAAACTGGCAGAAAGACAGATAGCCTAGATGTTAAAGTAAGGAGGGAAATAGCAGATTAAACAATATGGGTAAGAGTCCAAGCAAGAAATGGCTCGGCTCTGCTAAATTAATTGGAGATGATAGGAGGACTCTGGGCAAATCTGTCAGTTTCAGTTTCTCTTAGCCCCTCATTTTTCTAACTTTAAATTTCATTCTCTACACTGCCATAGCAATTTGTGAATTTCACTCCTCTTCACCAGAATTTTCGTACAAATTTCTCCCAAAGTGCACCTTTTTTTCGCAAGAATTTCCCCCCATCTTTTCATGTTATTTTCACTAACGTTAGCAGTTTTGGGGGTGCACTTTCCTGTTAATATATGCTTTTCTGTGCACACTGTTTGGCAGGAGAACTGCGCTGAAAAATTCAGAGAAAATGTGAATTACAAAAGATAACGGATGCTTTTTTCGGTTCGTGCATTTATTTACTTATTTGTCTATGCCACCTTTTCCTCAAGGTGGGATAAAAACAGGGAATGGGAGAGATCTATCAGTGGCTTTAAGCTTAGTGCAGCATCAGATGCTGGGGAATTTTGGGAAGAAGAAATCTGAATTTACCCAGCACCAACACAAGCAACCCTGTTTTTCTTTTTAACGCCCCTCCTTCATAAAATCTCCAGCACGTAAAAGATGTTGACATGATAGCTTTCCATGGACAAGGGAGCACTGACATGGGGGACGATTCATACATCTAATTCATCATCTGCTTGCTCTGTTTCAAGGCCAGAAAGGCCCTGCCATGTGAAAGGCATTCTGAATATATAGTTCAGCTCTTAATGAGTCTGTGGCTGAGGCAATCTGCAGTCCCTCCCCATGTCAACAAGAGGTGTTGCTGCTGGACAGAGATCTGGAGCCAACAGTCTGTCGAATAAATCTTGGGTGTCCAGGCATTGATCTGAGCAGGACATGAGCCGAGGAAGTCTGTAGCTCAGTCAGAGGCCCCCAGCCCCACCCTTTCATGCGAGCAAGAAGATCTGTGCTGCATCAAGCTGTTAGAAATGTAATTGGAGCGGATTTAGCCCATCTGCTAAATCGGTGAACATTTCAACTTTACGAAGAAGGAAGCTTTTAAAAGCAGCTACCTTAAGAGACTAAATTGCCTAGGAATAATAATTACTAAGAATCTTTAAAGTGCAATCAAATCCAGCTTTGATCTGATTTAGACTAGTGCGAAGTGTGAGGCAGTTAGGAAGGAGCAATTAAATGCACTCTATGGGGCAAAGCTGACTGAGCTGACAAAATAGCCTCTTATCTTAACTCGTGCTCCCCTTAAAATTGCCTTCAACGTTTCTCAGGAAATATACACCAGCATTTATTTGGAATCCTGACCTCCGTCTTTCCCTCCTGTCCTTCAGGTGTGCTTTTTGCTCCCTCCTCCCATCTCCTACTCCTCTTTAAAGACAGAAGACGGTATACAGAACACACAGGGAGGAATGAGACGGAAGGAAATGACCTCCCTTTCCTGCAGGGCCTGCTCAGATGAAAACCCCATCCCCTTTCACTTCACCTTTGGGGCTTCTTCAACCTTCACTTTTTGTGGATTGAACTTCTTCAGTGAGGAGCCTTGTCTATGTAAGCTCTCTGCTGCAGACTTTCATTCTCCAACACAACAGGGCTGGAGATGAAGATGCTATGGAGGGGGACGGACCAACAATATTTAAATTATTCTAATTGCATGGGAGGGCAAGTGACTGGCTAACTGGGGCCTGCTGATGGGGAGAAATTCGACTTAGTTCACAATTAAATGTGGATCTAATGTACTTTTAATCTTTGTTGGAAGCCACCCAGAGTGGCTGGGGAAACCCAGCCAGATGGGGTATTAACAACAACAACAACAACAACAACAACAACAACATAATCTGCACTTTCTGAAACAATACACTAACCAGAACACAGCCATCCTTCGAGAGTCAGACTTCCCCAAATTTTGCAATGCAGTTCTCCAGCCAGGTAATGTGTAGAAAAATGCACACACTAGGGTAAATTGTGCATAAAAATGCATATATTCGTGAAGCTAACATACAGAATGATTTCTATGTAGGGGAAAATGTGTATATTGGTCAAAATCGCACACACAAAAGTTCATGGTAAAATGCTAATGGATTTTCATTGCAAACCGATGTGGGAGAGTGGAGGGCTGGAACCTAATGTTGCAAAAATGAAAAACAAACCAACAGATTTCCCCATCCCCTAATGAGAGCTGTAGATTATCCGATCGAATTGTTGCATATTTCATGCAACACAAGCAAAAGATCTCCAAGAAAGTGGTGTCTTTGATGGAAGATAATTTATGGTGTGAGTGTGTGTTTTTCTGTGGAACAAAAAAGAATGGGGGAATTTATGTGCTCAGGAGACGAAAGGTGAGCCTGCTTTTGAAGCAGGCAGCTATAAGGCTGATAATACATAGCACATCTAAAGGGATACATTTCCTGACCTCTTTTATTGAGCGTGTTGATTGAAAAGTGGTTAGCCTTGTGCTAAAAGCATTTTACCTTGCTCATATTTTCAGGATGGTGACTCACTGATTGCGGTATGTAGCTTACACAAGTATCTCCTCCAACCCGCAGCTAGCCTGCCTGTAAAACTCTCAGTGCAATCCTACCTACGTCTACTCAAAAGACAACCTCATTGTGTTCAACAGGACTTACTCCCAAGTTAGTATGCAAAGGAGTGTAGCCTTAGAATGCTTTTCATGGACTTTTTTGGGTATGTGTATGTGTTTGCATGTTTATCAGTTGGCCATTAAAATACCGTGTCAGTCTTCAGACAAAGTAGATCTGAAGGCTTGGATGTACTCGGCTGGTGGATCACCAGAACACATCTAAACTCAGCACCAAATTAAGAGGGCCTATGTTACATGTCAGGAATATGGATTGAGGAGACCATGTTTACAAGCTCCACTTTTCAATTCCTCATGTTGTTGTTTAGTCGTTTAGTCGTGTCCGACTCTTCATGACCCCATGGACCAGAGCACGCCAGGCACTCCTGTCTTCCACTGCCTCCCGCAGTTTGGTCAAACTCATGCTGGTAGCTTCAAGAACACTGTCCAACCATCTCGTCCTCTGTCGTCTCCTTCTCCTTGTGCCCTCCATCTTTCCAAACATCAGGGTCTTTTCCAGGGAGTCTTCTCTTCTCATGAGGTGGCCAAAGTATTGGAGCATCAGCTTCACGATCTGTCCTTCCAGTGAGCACTCACGGCTGATTTCCTGAAGAATGGATATGTTTGATCTTCTTGCAGTCCATGGGACTCTCAAGAGTCTCCTCCAGCACCATAATTCAAAAGCATCCATTCTTCGGCGATCAGCCTTCTTTATGGTCCAGCTCTCACTTCCATACATCACTACTGGGAAAACCATAGCTTTAACTATACAGACCTTTGTTGGCAAGGTGATGTCTCTGCTTTTTAAGATGCTGCCTAGGTCCTCATAACATCCCTTAATTCTTGGGTACCAATATGCTGCCAAAAAAGCAGTATTGGTGTTATATGCACCATGCTGATTCATAATGGATAACTCAGCCATGTGAGTTGGTGCCATGATATGGACAACGTCCTTGCTCCCTCCAGAAAAGAACAATTGATGTTGCTGGTGAAATTGATCATGGATGGTGAAATGCAATCACCTCAGATTACAGTGAATGCTAACTAATACACAAGAAGAGTCCTGCTGGGTCTAAAAGCCCATTGAGTCCAGTGTCCTGTTCTCACAGTGGCCCTCCAGATGTCTCTGGGAAAGCCATTGCCATGAGTATGGCAGCACTGTCCCCACTTGCGGAACACTTTGGGATCTAGATGGTTCTTGGTTTTGGTTCAAAGAATGGTGACTAAGGTCATCAGAAGGTCACCAGTTTGAGGTCAACCATGGCTGGTGGCCAGGATAGTTTATGGTCTCCTGCTGCACACACACACATATTTGCAGGATTGCAACATGAGTTATATTTACCCAGTTTGTGGCCTGTACCTACTCAAGGGCTTTGAGGAAATATATATTAAAACAAGCCCATTAAAATAGAGTAGTCAAGTTAGACAGATATTAATCCTTGACCCTCACACCAGGATTTTATAAGAAATGCTTTCAAATGTTTTGGGAAGGCAGGTGTAAGAAGACATTTTCTCAAATGTTATTTCTGTTATCTACTGCAGACCTGCACTTCAAATTAGTCACAAATATCCAGGGCTAATTGGACAAGCAACAGGGTATTGGATATAAACAAACTCTATTATGGTAGGGGGGAAATCTTTTTAATTCCTCTTCCTTTAGAAACACACATCAGGGACAAAATCTGCTACTGTCATTCCCTTCCATGGAGATACTAGTTTAGACTTTTGTGAGTCTTGAACTAGAACTGTATCCCCAGGCAACCAAACCTATTAACCTTTTTTCTTTCTTTCTAGCAGCTGGGAAAACAGAAAAGAAAGAAGTGGAGGGGGGAGGAAATCCCCTCAGCTGCTTCCATTTATAAATTTTGTTTAGTCCTGGGTGAACCAGAGACAAAATGAGAGGGGGGGGTGTAAAATCATGCAGAATATCAACCCCAGGAGGAACCTGTCTTGAAGCAGCAGCCTCCTTGATTCTGCATTGCACTTGGTCCAAAATGGACAGGAATTTGGATGTGTTAAGTCTGCAGGGCCATGAAAAGGAGAAAAAGAATGGAAATCTCCTCTCCTTGGTGAAAGTTGGTTTTGCGTGCGCACACAAAATTTCTCTGCCCCCAAATAAGGGGGATAATTTTGAGAGGTTATTTGCACATGGCTCCATAACATCTGGGGCAAAATGTTGTGGCCAACCTGCTGGTGAGAACAGCAGAGATCATTCAGTGTGCAGCTTAAGGGTTAATTCTGTTCTCAGTGTTAGTCAATTCTCGAAGAGGGGGTGGTGAAAGAGTTGCTTAGCAACTAGCCAAGAGCGGCATGATGTGCTGTGCCCTGATTGGCTGTGTTGTTCTGAGGGAGTTCTGCTCTGTGGGGTTGGTTGAGTGCTCAACCTTTCATGAACAAGGCCTGAAGTAAGAAACCACTCTGTTCCTTTCTTCTAAAACTGTACACTGGTTTTTCAGCAAAGTAGCATCAAGACTTATCTCTGGACTCCTTCTGCATTATTTAAGTGATTTTGTCATCAAGTAACACCGGTGCTTCAAAGCATGCACAAGCTGCCTATATGTTACCAGGTCAGGTTCAAGGTTCTTGTATTAATTTACAAGGTCCTTAATCATTTTGGGTCCAGGATATCTTAGTAAAGGAAAAGGTACCCCTGCCCGTACGGGCCAGTCTTGACAGACTCTGGGGTTGTGCGCCCATCTCCCTTAAGAGGCCAGGGGCCAGCGCTGTCCGGAGACACTTCCGGGTCACGTGGCCAGCGTGACATCGCTGCTCTGGCGAGCCAGAGCCGCACACGGAAACGCCGTTTACCTTCCCACTGGTAAGCGGTCCCTATTTATCTACTTGCACCCGGAGGTGCTTTCGAACTGCTAGGTTGGCAGGCGCTGGGACCGAGCAGCGGGAGCGCACCCCGCCGCAGGGATTCAAACCGCCGACCTTTCGATCGGCAAGTCCTAGCCGCTGAGGCTTTAACCCACAGCGCCACCTGCGTCCCTCCCAGGATATCTTAAGGATAGCCTAATCCCTTATACCCATGCCTGATCACTAAAGTCTTTGAGGGAATCTCTTTTGGTGGTCGCTTGTAGTGTTCATCTTCACAGCTCACACATTCAATGTTGTGGGTCTAAGCCTGCAGAACTCCAGCTCAGATGAATGGGTCTACCCTTGAGTGGAACATTGTTGGGTAAAGGTAAAGGGACCCCTGACCATTAGGTCCAGTCGTGACCGACTCTGGGGTTGCGGCGCTCATCTCGCTTTATTGGCCGAGGGAGCCGGCATACAGCTTCTGGGTCATGTGGGCCAGCATGACTAAGCCACTTCTGGCGAACCAGAGCAGTGCACGGAAATGCCATTTACCTTCCCACCGGAGCGGTACCGATTTATCTACTTGCACTTTGACATGCTTTCGAACTGCTAGGTTGGCAGGAGCAGGGACTGAGCAACGGGAGCTCACCCCATCGCGGGGATTCGAACCGCCGACCTTCTGATCGGGAAGTCCTAGGCTCTGTGGTTTAACCCACAGCGCCACCCGCGTCCCTATTGTTGGGTACAACCTACTCATTGCTGCAGACTGTCACGTGCCAGACATTGTCAGTTGTTGACTGCTACATCTACCAGAAATAGGTAGTTACTTATTCAGTTACTACCCGCAAGACATTAATGCTGTAAAATGGTGAACTCTACTGCAACATCTTTGGAGGCTGCCGACAGAAGGCATGTAAAACATCTGCGCTGCCAGAGAATTTTATTGGGAAACATTCACCATCAGAATATATGAAGGAGATTTTCTGGTGCAAAAGTCATTCCAGCTTTAGATTTCCTCTGTTTCCTGTCCTTAAGATGCTTTTAAAAAAAAACACCCCTTTGCAAGTGTTGCCGCCACCGCCTTCTTAGTGCGAAAAATACAGCCCTGGTTTGGTGTTTTATATGTACAGAATGAACTCCTTTGTTGACTCCTATTTGGTCCTGTCTGCTAATGAGAGTGCAACTGAAAGAGAATTAGCATATTCATTGCTTATTTTTACAAGAACCAAGGAAGCAAAACACTAAAGAGAAAAAAAAAAAATCCTGCTCCTACAATTCTAGCTGCAAGGCCAACACATTTAATTCTAAATCCAGAAAGCGGCACACACATTAAAGCTTGCTGTATTTGATTGGGGAGAAACCCATACAGATGGCTGGCGGTATCATTCTGAGAAATAGGAAGAAAACATTTTTTCTACCACACTTCAGGTGCGAATATGTGGCAGAAGGTGAGATGCAATAGTCCGTGAAAGGCTGTAACATCTTATTGAGCTCTCCCATTGTGTGCAGCAATGGCAAAGGATGTGACTGAAAAGGTGTCTCTCTTCTCTAGGTAATTTCCCTAGATAATAGTTAAGGGATTCGGCAGTAATTGAAAATTAAACTATGTGAAGTTTCATTTTCGCTTTGGAATCTGTTAGACACGCTTGCAAGGGAATTGATGAAAGGATGTACAAGAGTCTTCTTAGAGGCTTAGTGAGGGCAGTAGACCAGGCAGAGGACAACCCAGCAACTTCTTGTTGGTGCTGTGCTTGCAGCCTGATGCAACAAAGCATAGCCATCTACTGGATTGTGCTCTCCAGCGAAGGAGAAAAATCATGTGGCACTGGCCTACTGATGCTGACTGGACAGCAGCGGCCAAGAAGCTTTGGGCAGAGCCAAAGTCAAGGTCAGCAGAGACAGTTTTCAGAGTCAGAGAACTTGGGGTTTCATCAGAAATACGCTTAGAGGTCCACATCAGGAACCTCTGTGTTTTTGTTTATGGATATACTCTTGAGAGTCCCATGGACTGCAAGAAGATCAAACCTAGCTATTCTAAAGGAAATCAGCCCTGAGTGCTCACTGGAAGGACAGATCCTGAAGCTGAGACTCCAAGACTTTGGCCACCTCATGAGAAGAGAACCGCCAGAGACTCTCCCTCCCTCTTCGACAGGGATCGATCCAGAAGTGACCCTTGATTTATTCTGCTATATGTCATCTCGTGAAATTTATTGATATTTAATTTGTTTAAGACCAAGGTCCTGTGTGAGGGTGTTAAGTGGGATGCGACGAGTGATCAGAACATAGAAATTACTAATTACAGAACTGTAGGTTGCATTCAGGTTACACGGGCCTTGCTAGAATTGAAGATACTGTGTTGAGCCCGAGTGTACCAGGGCTGAGGGCTAGGAACTTAACACATCTGTGAAAAGTGACAGGAATCTGAAAACCCCACAGAAGAGGAAAGCGGTAATTAAAAGATGCTGGAAACTTTGAAAAGGCACATTTAACAGCATAATTTTGACAGCCATTCTTCAAAACTATAAAAGCAACTGAGGTATTTTTTTTTCCCCTTCCCTTGGAAATTAAAAAAAGAAATCATTTCCAATTATTGTACATCATTAATTACTACTGCCTACATTTCCATCTCAAAAGGCATTCAAATAATCTTAATACAGGGTTGCCAATTGTAAATGTTAAAAGAAAAATTGACTTGGAGCCCAGATTGTTTTAAGAATGAGATTACAAAGTGCATTATTGTGGTTGCTTGAACCGAACCCGTAGGATGCAATGTAGGCATGGAACTGCAGTCAAAGAGCTGACAGGGCCTGACATTTAGCAGACTGCCATGTTTTCCAGGTTCCCTTTAGAATAACAGAAATTAGAATTTCCTTTAGGGAAAAAGTAACCAAGGAACGAAGAGTTTCCAACAGAGGGACTTCGTTAAAAAATAATAATCCTGTTAGGTTAAGGCCTACAGGATTGGCCACCCACCAAAGCAGAACTATGAACAGGCATCCTTAGAGCTGCAAGTTTGCCAAGTAAGGCTCTCAGGGAAATGAATGGAAAAAAGGGTGGAGACAGTGTGGTGGATAGAGTACAGGACTAAGATCGGGGAGACCTGGGTTCAAATCCCCACTCAGCCATGAAGTTCACTGGGCGACTTTGGGGCAATCCTTGCCTCTCAGCCCAGACTACCCTCTCCCGGTTGTGGTGAGGATAAAATGGGAAGTGGGATAGCCAAGTATGCCACCTTGAGCTTTTTGGATGAAAGGTATAAATGTAATAAACAAACAAATATTAGTGAACCTGAAAAGTGACAGATTCTTCTCTAATTGTGTTGCCAATCCCATACATTGGCCTTTTTTTTTCTTTTTTCTTTTTTGACAGGCTGCCATGCTGGTCTAAAGGTCTGTATAGTTATAGTTAAAGCCATGGTTTTCCCATTCGTGATGTATGGAAGTGAGAGCTGGACCATCAAGAAGGCTGATCGCCGAAGAATTGATGCTTTTGAATTATGGTGTTGGAGGAGACTCTTGAGAGTCCCATGGACTGCAAGAAGAACCGATCCATTCTGAAGGAAATCAGCCCTGAGTGCTCACTGGAAGGACAGATCCTGAAGCTGAGGCTCCAGTACTTTGGCCACCTCATGAGAAGAGAAGACTCCCTGGAAAAGACCTTGATGTTGGGAAAGATGGAGGGCACAAGGAGAAGGGGACGACAGAGGATGAGATGGTTGGACAGTGTTCTCGAAACTACCAGCATGAGTTTGACCAAACTGCGGGAGGCAGTGGAAGACAGGAGTGCCTGGTGTGCTCTGGTCCATGGGGTCACGAAGAGTCAGACACGACTAAACAACAACATGCTGGTCCGTTGCAGCAAAAACAACAGTGAGTTTTATCACAGTGGTTTACAGCACCTTAAAGATCTAGGCCACATTTGTGCCATGCATTTAAAGCACTATGCTACAGCCATGGCTTCCCCCAGAGGATTATGGGAGCTGTAGTTTGTTAAGGGTGCCGAGAGTTCTTGTTGTTGTTTAGTCATTTAGTCATGTCCGACTCTTCGTGACCCCATGGACCAGAGCACGCCAGGCACTCCTGTCTTCCACTGCCTCCCGCAGTTTGGTCAGACTCATGCTGGAAGCTTTGAGAACACTGTCCAAAGATCTTCTTTATGGTCCAGCTCTCACTAAGAGAGTTCTTAGGGGACCCCTATTCCCAGCATAGAACAACAGTTCCCAGAGTAGCTGAGCAAGCAGTCCCTCTTTGCAGGGAAATTATAGCTCTGTGAGGGGAACAAGCGTCTCCTGGGAACTCTCAGCACCATTAACAGCTCCCAGAATTCTCTGGGTGGAAGCCACGGCTGTTCAAAGTGGCATCATAGTGCTTTAAATGTGTGACTTTGGCCCTATTGCGGCGTAAGCCTTTGTTTGATGTCAGGTGCATGAGGTGTTAAGCTCAGCTGGCAAATATTAAAGTAGGAGAACATTTTTGTCTCCCACGGCACTCTGCTGCTGGCCTGAAAGCTGACATTTTCCAACTCAAGGAGAGGTCCCAGAGTGAAATGGCTGAATCTGAATTTATCGGAAAATTTGATTCTATTTAGTTTGGCCTAAAGCAAGACAATGGTTCCCTCTCCCACTACAAGTGCTGATCAACATAGCAAATTTATGGCTATTGTGAACTGGTCACTATGACCACTAGTTCACGTCACACACCATCGCCATGAACCCAAATTTTACTCATATCTCCTGGAAAAGTGAACTGGTATACACACACTTTTTCTCTTTCTGTCTCTCTGAGGGAAGGGTCGATAGGAGGAAGGGGAGAAAGTGACCAGAGGCGGTGGTATCTTCAGTCCTCACTCAAAAATCAAAATGTACTCACAGGCCTTAAAAATGTTGGTGAGCCCTGATATAAGATCTGCTTTGGCTGTTCACATTTCAAATGCAAATGGACATGAGTGCTGAAGCCACAAATAGAAAAGAACTAAGGAGAGAGAGAGAGAGAGAGAGAGAGAGAGAGAGAGAGAGAGAGAGAGAGAGAGATATTATTACTCCACATTGCAGTGGCAGAAAGAATTACTTATGCTAAGCATTGTAAAAGAAGACAGATTTCAAAGCTAATAGCATGGTATATTAAGTTGTGGGACTTGGCTGTACTGAGAGAATCATCCCTGGGGCATTTGAGCTAATCAACCAAAATGTACAGTAAATAAGTTTGATGCTAAAAGGGAGTGACCATAGCTCGGTGGCACGGAATCGGACAGAAGCTCCAGGTTCATTCTTGATGTTTTCCGTCTAAAATGGTCTCAGATAAATTAGAAATGCCTTTCTCTGCTTATGTCCCAGGAGAACTGCTGACAGTAAGAGAAGACAGTAGAATCATAGAATCTTAGATTTGGGAGGGAACCAAGGGTCATCTAGTCCAACCCCCTGCAATGCAGAAATCTCAGCTAAAGCATGATGGCCATCCAACCTCTGCTTGAAAACCTCCAAGGAAGGAGAGTCCACCACCTCTTGTGGGAGTCTGTTCCACTGACAATCAGCTGTCAGAATGTTTCCCCCCGAATGTTAAGTCAGAATCTCCTTTTTTGTAACTTGAAGCCATGGGTTCGAGTCCTACGCTCTGGAGCAGGAGAGAACAAGCTTGCTCCATCCTCCATGGGACAGCCTTTTAGATATTTGAAGATAGCTATCAAACCTTCTCTCAGGATCCTCTTTTCCAGGCTAGATGGACACTCAGAAGAGAGGCAGCTACCTAAAATGACTAGAAATTGATTGATTGATTTATATACTGCCCTATACCCAGAGGTCTCAGGGTGGTTCACAGCATAAAATCAAAATATAAAATCACAAAATACATAATCAAAATAAAAACCACAACCCAATAGCTGCCCCCCCAACCCCCCCCCCCCACAAAAATATGAATCCATTTGTGGGAGAGGACAATGCCAAATGAAATCTGGTGATGGGGCAATCCTTTTGCTTCATTGGACATTCTGTTTGAAATGTGCTTGCCTTTGTAAGCTTTTCATTGTTGCAAACTTTGTGGGATAACCAGTCTCATATACCTAGCAAGTCTAATTAATGCATGAAGGGGTTAATACCACAGAGTAAGCTGTCCTGGTAGGCTTAGAGCTTAGGCACATCCACTTCCCCTCACTCTGGCTTTGGAAAGTGCAGGTTTGACAGATCAGGCTTTAAATGCAACCTGGTCAAACTTCTTCCCCCTCTCTAGTGAAGACACACAGCTTCAGCTGGGCAGATGCCAACAAACAGACTCTCTGAGGGGGAATTTCGGTCCCAGCTGCCAAGACCAATATAGAAGAAGAGAAAAAGAAGCAGTCCAGCATTTTCCATGGGAATAAGTTCAACTAGAAGCAGAGCCAGCTTTACCATTAGAAAGATTGAGGTGACAGGCCAAGAGTTGGAGGCCAGAGCAGTGTGTGCAAGATGGGGTGGTGTCTACAGGTGAAGTAGAAGAAGCTACTGCTTGCAGCTCAGTTGCCACCAAATGCTCAGCATCTGGGGAGATTTTAGGGGAGAAGGAATGAAAAACTATGGGAGGAAGAAGAAGAAGAGTTTGGATTTGATATCCCGCCTTTCACTCCCTTTAAGGAATCTCAAAGCAGCTAACATTCTCCTTTCCCTTCCTCCCCCACAACAAACACTCTGTGAGGTGAGTGGGGATGAGAGACTTCAAAGAAGTGTGACTGGCCCAAGGTCTCCCAGCAGTTGCATGTGGAGGAGCGGAGACGCGAACCCGGTTCACCAGATTACAAGTCCACTGCTCTTAACCACTACACCACACTGGGAGGAGAATGGAAAAATGAAACTGAGTAGATTGGAAGGATTCCTGGCTGACTAACTGGAACATGAATGCTCCACACTGCATCATCATCATCATCATCATTTTGTAGATCCCTGTTGGTCTGTGAAGTTCAGATCCCTCTGGCACATCAGTGACTGGCATTAAGTCTCCAGGCTTCCAGGCAGTGGACATTTACAGCCTTGCATGGAGATGCCAAAGATGGAGCCTGCTACCTTCTGTGTTACGCATTGAAGTTCTCACCCTGGCCACCAGGAGTATCATGTATATAGTTTTCACTCAGGTCCACGTCAGTTAATCTAGGCGGGAAACCCTGGGTTGTTGCTGCTACAATGTTGACAGCCAGCTGCCTATATAAGCAGGCCGGCTGAGCTGTTTACTTGGAGAAATCTCTGTGTCGTCTGCTATGTCCACCCACTATTTAATATTCTGCATGCAAGGCAGATACAGACCTCCCCTGATTCCCATCTCCCCCAGCTCCCAGGCCAATCTTCCAGTGGGATTCAGCATTCTATAATCACTGAGAATGCTCAGTTCTCATGGGGCTGTTTTGTGTGCTGGAGTAGGTAACTATGCCTGCGCTGCCCAGGGCAGGCGTGCTCCCAAGGGGGGAAGGGCATGCTCCTTAGGGGGCTGGAGTTTGCTTCTGAGGGGGGGGGGTAGAGCATGCTTCCAAGGGGGGTGGAGGGTGTTAGGATATCAAGCCCTTTATCAGGAGGAACTGGCAACAATCCTAGGCACCCGGCTTGATTCCCTGTTGACCTCCCTGGCTGCATTCCCCAGCAGGCGCAGGCAAGGTCTTGATCGGCGATTCTTCTCAAACGTGAGAAGAACACACCCCCTCTTCCCTGCCCCCTGGCAGGGGAAAGAGATAGACAGAAACGTATTTACATGCCTTTATTTCTGTCTTTGCAGCATTACAAAAAACATGACTGCTCTCTTCAAGCTCCAGCAGTGTAGAGACTAACACTTCCTGGATAGGAATAAACGGAAGAGCTCATATTACACTCTGAGCTAATTCCGGTGCTTCGCACTGTGAATAGACTGTCCCTCTGATTCCCACGGAACAGTCCCAACATTCCCATCATGTTTACTTTTCGAGCTAGCACTTTGCAGCTGCATTGCATCCATATCGTAACAGAGGGTGCCCTCCCAGGTGCAGGATAGCCTCTCGAGTGCACAGAGCGACGTGCGTGCCCTGCAGCCAAGAGCGGAGCGAGCCACCCATGAGTGGAGTGAACCGCCAATGGCGGACATTCTGCGTGCCACCCACCCACAACTCCCAAGCCTCCCCCGAGCTATCAAAACGAAGGCGGAAGGGGGGAATGCCGCCGGCAAAATGGCGCAACTCCCCCCTTCCCCCAACGGCTCAGGGTAGGCTTGGGAGTCGTGGTTGGGGGGCGTGCCAAATGTCACCCCCCCCTCAGCGAAGACACCCGGGGCGAGCCGCCCCCACCGTACCCCCTTTCTCCGCCCCTGGGTAACTCCACTGTTGGAGGTGGTATGCTTCTAAATACCAATTGCTAGGAATAAGTTGTTTGGAGAGGAGGGCACGCTTGCATTCAGACTTCCTGTGGGCATTTGAGAGAAAAGAGTCTTGGACTAGATTGGCCTTTGGTCTGATCCGGCAAGTGTAATGAGCACTGTGAGTTTTTGCAGGAGCCAGGCCCTGAACGCTGTGAGGCGTTGCAGGAGCCAGGCCCTGGCTGTGCTGACCTTATACGAATCAGGTGCAGGCCAGCAAGCACGATCTCACACCCATCCCTAATTCCCCCCCTCCTATTTAGGCAGATCTTGGAATTCTCCTTGTACCCACCTTACAACTCAGCTCTTAAGTTCACTGTATTTGTGTATGCGTGACACGATGGTATATTTAGCGACTTGTACAAACATCTATTGAAAAGTCACTCCCCAAATTTCACCCAAGGGCAAAGCAGAAGCAACGCCACACACACACACACACACACACACACACACACACGGGTTGTCTGTGATAGAAAGCATGTGTTGAAATCCACAGTGGTACCAGTCCAAGAAGCGATATATTCCAGTATTTGGAGTGCAGCAGCCTTTACTCACAGAGTAAGCTATTCCTGTTTGCAGCCAAGTTGACAGAATGTAGACTTTTATGACCCAACGACAAGCAAAGCGAGTCAATTTTCTCTGTAAACATCATATAACTTTGAGACTTGCTTATGAAGTAGCTGTCACTGTCCATTCCGCGGAAAGAGACTCACTCCACATTTCATTTTGCGTTTTGCCTCAAGGTCATTCTATTATCAGAGAAGTACATCAACATCTCTTACAGGAAATCTAACTCCCTGCTATCCAGAAAAAACGGTTCCAACTCCCTCTGAACGTGGGAGGTCAACCAGCTAAGATCAGGGGGCTAGCACAGTGGATTCCAATTAGCAAACAGAAAAAAAATCTAAGTGTTTCTTCTTTGCATTAAAAACAAACACCAACAAACCACAAGGCCACAAAATTGCATGTCTCAATCAGACCTAAAGGCTGTTCCATCCATCTTTTTTTTTCCCAACAGCAGCCTGCCAGGTATATCTGAAAGCTCATGAGCGAGGCATAAAGATGGCAGGCTTTGCCTCTAGAAATTGGTACTCAGAGGAAGTATACTCCTCCATGGAAGTTCCATGTAGCTAGCCTTTATCCATAATAATAATAATAATAATAATAATAATAATAATAATAAATTTTATTTATACCCCGCCCTTCCCGGTTCAAAAACCGGGCTCAGGGCGGCTAACAACAAATTTAAAACACTTAATTGTAAAAGCAGCATAAAATACAGTATAAAAACATGAATAACAATAAAATTCAAAATTCAGAAATCAATTGGGGGGGGGGGAAGCATTAGATAATCCCTAGGGCTAGCTAGCTGAATTGGTCCTACTTGGGCCAGCGAGGAGACCAGGGGAGAATTAGCTGTGGGGTCTCAGAGCGGGTGATCTTCATAAAAGGGCAGGGGGAGGGAAGAGAAGGGAAATAAAAGATCAGGCTGAATTCAAATTAAAGGCCAGGCAGAATAGCTCTGTCTTACAGGCCCAATGGAATGAGGTTAAATCCTGAAGGGCCCTAGTCTTGTGGGACAGAGCATTCCACCAGGTTGGAGCCATCACTGAGAAGGCCCTGGCCCTGGTGGCCATTAAGATAAAAAAAAAATGGAACCCAGTTATTTTTGCCATGGGCCTGATGATTATCATCAGGTCACACATTGATTGATTGGTTTATTACGGCCATTGGCCCATATCTAAAAACAATACATCAGGTCACACAGAGTGGGGCTTTTTCATTGATGGCCTTAGTGTTGTGGAATGTTCTTCCTACTGAAATACAAGAGGCAAGGGCAGCATCTCACCCACAGGATTGTGGGTGCCCACCGTCGCAATGCAGACGTGCGACATCACATGTGCACACCCGCACGTAGTATGTGTGATGCATTGTGGTGGCTGGTGGCAGTGACTTCTCTTCCTCCTCCTATCCACAGCCAGCAAGGCACCCTTTTCCATGTGGAGAGTCTCAGGCTCGAAGGCAGAGAGACTGCCTCCCTAAACAGCCTTGGCCCAGTATACCTGAAGGAGCGTCGCCCTCCCCATCATCCATGCAGGACACTGAGGTCCAGCTCCGAGGGCCTTCTGGCAGTTCCTTCACTGCGAGAAGTGAGGTTACAGGGGACCAGGCAGAGGGCCTTCTCGGTGGTGGTGCTCGCCCTGTGGAACGCCCTCCCATCAGATGCCAAGGAGATAAGCAACTACCTGACTTTTAGAAGGCATCTGATGGCAGCCCCGGTTAGGGAAGTTTTTAATGTTTGATGTTTTATCGTGTTTTTAATATACTATTGGGAGCTGCCCAGAGTGGCTGGGGAAACCCAGCCAGATGGGAAGGGTATAAATAAATAAATAAATAAAATAATCATTATAACCTCACCCCCCAGAAAAGAGTGCCTTGCTCAGTGGCTACAGTAGGCGGAGCTGAACTGCCTCTCTCTCAGAGTCAGCACCACTGCCACCTGTCAACATTTTTCATTGACTTTGTGGGTGCCCAGCCCCCACAATTATACTGTCGTGGGTACCCAAGTACCCACAGCCCCCCTGGAGTTGACTTTATGAAAAGAGGTCGCATCAGTAGTGGCATCTCATCAGCTCTCAAGGACACACCTGTGTAGAAGACCATTCCCCCAGTCTTCTGACTTAGGCTGCAGTCCTAACCATGTACAGTGGTACCTCGAGTTACATACGCTTCAGGGGACAGACGCTTCAGGTTACAGATGCTTCAGGTTACAGACTCCGCCAACCCAGAAATAGTACCCAGGGTTAAGAACTTTGCTTCAGGATGAGAACAGAAATCGTGCTCCGGTGGCGTGGCAGCAGCAGGAGGCCCCATTAGCTAAAGTGGTGCTTCAGGTTAAGAACAGTTTCAGGTTAAGAACGGACCTCCGGAATGAATTAAGTACTTAACCTGAGGTACCACTGTATACTCAGAAGTAAGTCTTGCTCTGGTTATCTCCCGCTTGGACTACTGCAATGCACTCTACGTGGGGCTACCTTTGAAGGTGACTCGGAAACTACAACTAATCCAGAATGCGGCAGCTAGACTGGTGACTGGGAGCGGCCGCCGAGACCATATAACACCGGTCTTGAAAGACCTACATTGGCTCCCAGTATGTTTCCGAGCACAATTCAAAGTGTTGGTGCTGACCTTTAAAGCCCTAAACGGCCTCGGTCCAGTATACCTGAAGGAGCGTCTCCACCCCCATCATTCTGCCCGGACGCTGAGGTCTAGCGCCGAGGGCCTTCTGGCGGTTCCCTCATTGCGAGAAGTAAAGCTACAGGGAACCAGGCAGAGGGCCTTCTCGGTAGTGGCGCCCACCCTGTGGAACGCCCTTCCAGCAGATGTCAAAGCGATAAACAACTACCTGACATTCAGAAGACATCTTAAGGCAGCCCTGTTCAGGGAAGTTTTTAACGTGTGATTTTACTGTATTTTTGGTTTTTATGGAAGCCGCCCAGAGTGGCTGGGAAGGCCCAGCCAGATGGGCGGGATATAAATAATAAATTATTATTATTATTATTATTATTATTATTATTATTACTAAATTAAATAGTACTAACTCCAAGGTTGATGGAGTTAGACTTGCAGCCTTGAATCTTCTGCTCCAGTTGTTTTCATTGCTGAATTTGATTGTTGTGCTCTTTTAATCGGCTTGTTTCATTATACATTTTCACTGCAGATGTTTATTTCAATATTTTATGAAAACAGTTTTGTTCTCTGTTTTAATTGTGTGTGGGTTTTGTTGCCGGTTTTACACTTGTAAACCGCTTGGCAGCCACCTTGGCCAATTCAGCAGTATAAAAATGTAATAATTAAAAATAACAGTATATTTTTTCTGAATTATTATTGTTGTTAGGATCTGTATGTAGCCAAAATGTGTGCAACCATTCTGGTTAAGTGATGGAGAATGACGATGGAGCAAAACACTGTCCATGGGGAAAAAAAAAAAGAAAAGAAAATTGAGGTATCAGCAGGCTTGTGGGAAATCCCATAGTTTGCAGAAGTACAAAAAATCTTTAGGACAAGATGAGTGGGAACAGACCTTCACTGGGAGCTATAATTCTGAAATCTGGCAGGCTGCATAGGCTCAGACCATGCCTGCAAAGTGAATCCAATTCTGACAGAAAATAAAAAAGTTATAGAGTTTTCCTTTGTGTTAAAAAATAAAATGCTAACAGTATCCTGCACAGAAATGCCTGGCTACCATTTGGTAAACTTAATCCCCTCTAGAGGGGCTCCTATGACTGTGACCATTGTCTACTTTGGTCCAAAGAGGAAAATGCTATAGAATTTTTTTTTTTTTTTTTACATTCCCCATTATACTGAATGGAGAACAAGGAGCTACATATTGCTATCCGCTATGGCCCAAACTGATGCAATTAATCACATAATTAATTTCAATGCATTTCTGTGGAAGGGAAACATCACAAACAATGCAGAAAATAGCTTAATTGTTCACACAATGCTTGTGGACTGAGAAAGGAAGGGAAATATCTCTCATTTTCCTTGCTGACCTCAGATGAACTTGAAAATTGCACCAATTTCCACCTGACTTCTCCACCATCACAACTTTGAGATTTAATTTCTAAGTACTTATGGGAAGGACTGCTCAGACACACTTTAGCACCATTTAACAAGGAATTCCCAAAAGATGGGCGAGTTTGGGGGGCGAGAATAAAGGATAAAAATGGACAGGGATTCACTATGAACAACGACAGAAAAGAGGTGTTCTTGCTAAAGAGGGAGAGGTAGCACGTATGCACTCACGCCCCCTGCTGGTCTCCCTTTCCCTAAACTTCCCCCCTCCCCCTGCACCCGGACAGAGTTTCAGCTTTCCTTGCAGAGACGGCGCTTGCCAAGAACGCGAAAGTATTTATAGCTACTTTATTTTAGCTGCTGAGGCCTTTTTGCATTCAGCTGATATTGCAATAGGAAAATGACATTCTTGGCAGAAATATTTCCTAGAAGGAGGCAAAGCACTCAAAGCTAACCCAACGCTCGCTGCTCGTATAATGGTAAAACGCACAAACTGGGGCTGTTTGCAATTTTAAGAGCGGGGATGTTGTAAAACAGAGCTTCGGGGTTTCTTTGAGACTGTGGCGTTAGGAAAAGGAATCTTCTAGATCTTTTGGCACCCACAAAGCCTCTGAACACCATCACAACTTGCTGCCCCTTAGAGGGTGGTTATTCATTCATTCATTCATTCATTCATTCATTCATTCATTCATTCAATTTATATACAGTGGTACCTCAGGTTACATACGCTTCAGGTTACAGACTCTGCTAACCCAGAAATAGTACTTCAGGTTAAGAACTTTGCTTCAGGATGAGAACAGAAATCGTGCTCCAGCGGCGCAGCGGCAGCAGGAGGCCCCATTAGCTAAAGTGGTACCTCAGGTTAAGAACAGTTTCAGGTTAAGTATGGACCTCCGGAACGAATTAAGTACTTAACCCGAGGTACCACTGTACTGCCCTATACCTGGAGGTCTCAGGGAAGTTCACAGAAAAGATCACAATATATAAAATCAAAATAAGAACAACAACCCAATAACACCCCCCCCCAAAAAAAAGAGCCACATTTTAAAAGGGTATAGGATGTCAATCAGGTCAACCAAAGGCCTGCTTAAAAAGGAACATTTTTGCCTGGTGCCTAAAGGTGTGTAATGAAGGTGCCAGGCAAACTTCCCTGGGGAGAGCATTCAACAGACGGGGAACTATGAAGGCCCTGTTCTCGTGTTGCCACCCTCCGGATCTCTCGAGGAGGAGGCACACAAAGAAGGGCCTCAGATCTCAGGGTCCAGGTAGGTTCATATGCAAAGAGACAGTCCTTGGGGTATTGCGGTCCTGAGCTTTATAGGTCAAAATCAACACTTTGAATTGGGCCCGGAAACTAATTGGTAGCCAGTGCAGTCGGACCGGGATCGGTGAAATATGCTCAAAATGTCTTGCTCCGGTGAGCAACCTGGTCACTGAAGTTGACCAGCTGAAGTTTCCGAACCATCTTCAGAGGCAGCCCTACACATTGGAGTAATCTAACCTTGAGGTTACCAGAGCATAGACAATAGTAGTTAGGCTATCCCTTTCCAGATAGGGGCGCAGCTGGGCCACCAGCCCAAGCTGATGGAAGGCACTCCGGGCCACTGAGGCCACCTGAGCCTCGAGCGACAGCCAAGGATCCAGGAGTACCCCCAAGCTACAAACCTGCTCCTTCGGGGGAAGTGTGACCCCATCAAAAGCAGGTGACCTCCACCCATCTGGTCTATGGTCTTTCTCTCTCTCTTGAGAGAGCTAAAGGAGGAAGTCCAGAGAGTGCAGTTCCTGCCTTTGGTAGGGATGGGTTTGCCTCACCCCCAGCCCAAGAGAAAAGAAGACTTGAGGTTATCATCTCCTCTGACGGTAGCCTTGAGGCCACGTGTCTCCCAGAGCCTATTGGAGGGGGTGAATCAGCCTCCTGTTCAAGGCTGCTGTGCTCCCCAATTCGCACAGAGAGCCAGTGTGGTGTAGTGGTTAAGAGCGTTAGACTCATAATCTGGTGAACCGGGTTCACATCTCCGCTCCTCCACATGCAGCTGCTGGGTGACCTTGGGCCAGTCACACTTCTCTGAAGTCTCTCAGCCCCACTCACCTCACAGAGTGTTTGTAGTGGGGGGAGGAAGGGAAAGGAGAATGTTAGCTGCTTTGAGACTCCTTTGGGTACTGATAAAGCGGGATATCTAATCCAAACTCTTCTTCTTCTTCACTTTGCAGCTCCTTCTCTCCCTCTACAATGTGGGCTTTAGCTCAATGCCTTTTCAGGGCCAAGTAGGAATTTGCGGGGAGACCCTGATTAGCTAGTGGGACTCTCTGTTTTCACCTTTTTCACTCTGTAGAGCATCTTCTCCCGATTTGGCATGATTTGGCATTTCTGCTTTCTCCCCCCTAGAAAGAGTGCAATCCAAACTCCTCAGAGCTCTCCTACAATTCCCCATTGATCCATATCAAACGCATGGATCAGACTAGAGATGGTGAGAGTGGAGGCTCACATCAGCCTAACATCAATCTATAAATGGCTATCCCTGAAACTGCTCCCCCGTGGTATAGCTCCACTGACCCTTTGCAACCAGTTCCAGTCAGGCTGGCAGACAGCAGTCCTGAACACTCTTCAGAAACTGGGTTTTGCCCCTCAAGCCCTTCTAAGCCTGGGCTTGGGTCAAGCAAAAGCAATGGTTAGGCAAAGAATTATAGACACCAAGAGACAATAGGACTGCTTAAGCTGCCCCGACTACAAAATCGTAGAAATTGAGAGAGATATAGCTGCACCAGCAGCATATCTCTTTTTTCCTGTATCCAAAAATGCAAGAAGGGCTTTTACACTTGCCAGAAGCTTGGCTCTGCCCTCGCCGGTTTTGGAAGGATCCTTTAAAAAAGTCCCATATCACCAGAGAATTTGCGCCTGTCCATTGGGGTATATAGGAAGCCCTGAACACATATTTTTTTAGATGTCCCTTTTATGATGAGACACATAGAGAAACTATTGACCCCCTGCTGGTGAGGCTTGCTGTCCTTCTGGTAAAGCAAAAATTTGATCTTCTCCTGTTAGGCAAAGACCACAAAATGACCTGGATTGTCGCCAGATTCTGCACACAGATCTGTAGGCGCAGACCATCCCCCAATTCAATCTAGTTCGTTAAGAAAATTCCCAAACTTGGATCCACATGCGACTCTGGGTCATTTCTCTGAGGTGGTGTTGTTTAGTCGTGTCCGACTCTTCGTGACCCCATGGACCAGAGCACGCCAGGCACTCCTGTCTTCCACTGCCTCCCGCAGTTTGGTCAAACCCATGCTGGCAGCTTCATGAACACTGTCCAACCATCTCCTCCTCTGGCGTCCCCTTCTCCTTGTGCCCTCCATCTTTCCCAACACCAGGGTCTTTTCCAGGGAGTTTTCTCTTCTCATGAGGTGGCCAAAGTATTGGAGCCTCAGCTTCAGGATCTGTCCTTCCAGTGAGCACTCACGGCTGATTTCCTTAAGAATGGTTAGGTTTGATCTTCTTGCAGTTCATGGGACTCTCAAGAGTCTCCTCCAGCACCATAACTCATTTCTCTAAGGTAGTCTATCTTAAAGTTTTTATGTGTTTATATGCCTATCGCATTTTTAAACTTAAAATCCATTGTTGCATATTGTTTTAAATGTTTGTTTTGCTATTGGGATTGTAGTTCCATTTGTGTTTCTCAAGCAGGTCTCTGACCACAATAAATTTCATGTCATGATTTGGCATTTGGTGTGGGCAGGTGTGGAAAGGTAAGATGTGAACTTGCTGCCACCCAAACGCATTATGGGTGCGAGGGATGCAATGGAGACTTGGGGCCTGGCCTATGCATCATGATGAACGTTGGAAAGTGGGACCAGGGTGCATAGGATGGGGTGGTTTGCTTACCCAAGGCTCAAGGAGGGAGATTTTTCTGGGCAGCACAAATCCTGGAGTATTTTTGACAGAATTACAAGCCTGGTAGATGAAGGGAACGCAGTGGATGTAGCCTACCTTGATTTCAGCAAGGCATTTGACAAGGTGCCCCATGATATTCTTGTAAAGAAGCTGGTAAAATGCGGACTTGACTATGCTACCACTCAGTGGATTTGTAACTGGCTGACTGACCGAACCCAAAGGGTGCTCATCAATGGTTCCTCTTCATCCTGGAGAAGAGTGACTAGTGGGGTGCCACAGGGTTCTGTCTTAGGCCTGGTCTTATTCAACATCTTTATCAACGACTTGGATGATGGACTCAAGGGCATCCTGATCAAATTTGCAGATGACACCAAACTGCGAGGGGTGGCTAACACCCCAGAGGACAGGATCACACTTCAAAACGACCTTGACAGATTAGAGAACTGGGCCAAAACAAACAAGATGAATTTTAATAGGGAGAAATGTAAAGTATTGCACTTCGGCAAAAAAAATGAGAGGCACAAATACAAGATGGGTGACACCTGGCTTGAGAGCAGTACATGTGAAAAGGATCTAGGAGTCTTGGTTGACCACAAACTTGACATGAGCCAACAGTGTGACGCGGCAGCTAAAAAAGCCAATGCAATTCTGGGCTGCATCAATAGGAGTATTGCATCTAGATCAAGGGAAGTAATAGTGCCACTGTATTCTGCTCTGGTCAGACCTCACCTGGAGTACTGTGTCCAGTTCTGGGCACCACAGTTGAAGAAGGACACTGACAAACTGGAACGTGTCCAGAGGAGGGCAACCAAAATGGTCAAAGGCCTAGAAACGATGCCTTATGAGGAACGGCTAAGGGAGCTGGGCATATTTAGCCTGGAGAAGAGGAGGTTAAGGGGTGATATGATAGCCATGTTCAAATATATAAAAGGATGTCACATAGAGGAGGGAGAAAGGTTGTTTTCTGCTGCTCCAGAGAAGCGGACACGGAGCAATGGTTCCAAACTACAAGAAAAAAGATTCCACCTAAACATTAGGAAGAACTTCCTGACAGTAAGAGCTGTTCGACAGTGGAATTTGCTGCCAAGGAGTGTGGTGGAGTCTCCTTCTTTGGAGGTCTTTAAGCAGAGGCTTGACAACCATATGTCAGGAGTGCTCTGATGGTGTTTCCTGCTTGGCAGGGGGTTGGACTTGATGGCCCTTGTGGTCTCTTCCAACTCTATGATTCTATGATTCTATGATTCTATGTGGAAGATGGTAGGCATTGTATGTCATTGGGGGAAGGTGACGGTTTCAAAATCTCTTTTGAATTTGAGGTTTCTGTATTCTAGCATCATAGAAGGTTTGAGAGGAGAAGAAGCTACAGTATCCCCACCCCCCCACCCCTTGTATTTTCCTTTTTAAGCAAGGAACTAATTTCAGCTCAGGCTCTGCACATGCATATATATGACTTCTAATTTCCCCTGCTTTGTTTGCCTATAATAAATTTTCAATTAGAGAAACGGGAAGAAAGCTTCTGTTTGCACTCAAGTAGCCTTGGTAATTAGCACGGAACAGCATATAGGAAGGATTTTCCTCCCCTTGTTCTTTCTGTGTTTTTTTTTTTTTTTTTTAAAAAAAGCAAATTGCTTTTATATTTCACATTCATTGCCCTGAATGTGGTGGAGGTGTGTTCAGTAAATATGCTAAAGGAGAAACCATGAAGAAATCGTTGGCATGGGAGAGCTTTGTTTGTTATTCAGGATGAACAATGGCAAATATCCCACGCTGTACTTCTTGAACCAGAGTTCTCTCCTTGCCGTTTAAATGAGGAAATGGAAAATCCTCTATATTGCACCCAAAATGGCACACCTGATTTTATGATTACTTAAACTCTCCGCGAAATTGGGCTAATGCATTCATTTTGTTTAAATGCTATCGAAATGGCAATATATTGCAGGGATTTGTCTGGCAGCTGTGTCTATGCGCACACGTGGATTTTAGATAGTAGGGTGCTCAGCACCCAGGGACTGGTGTCCTTACTTCCTTAAGGAAGTAAGAAGGGTGGGGTACAAAATTCCTCCTCCTCCTCCTCCTCCTCCTCCTCCTCCTCCTCCTCCTCCCTCTTCCTCTTCCTCTTCCTCTTCTTCGCTGGGTCAGCTGATCTGGAAAGCATTTAGTTTTTTTTTTTTAAATATTTTTATTAAATTTTCACATTTTATGAAGACAAACATACACACACATAGACAAAGACAACACGTATAAAATTTCATAACCTTACTTTCCTAACCCCAGTTCTTGACCTCCCCCCACCCCCCCTTCATACATCCTAGTTCAGTTAAATTAACTCAGCAAATTCATATCTCTCATCCTTTGCATATTATTATTGTATATATATATATATATATATATATATATATATATATATATATATATATATATATATTTAAAAAAACCATTTACTTGGCCAGGTTTTACTTATCCAATTTTCTTATAAATGTTAAAGCCTTTTCTAAGGTCGACTCGAGTTCCTTCCACGAATTTCCCTTTAATCTTAAAAATAGGTCATAGTAATCAAACACAAAAGTCATAAAGATTTAAAAACAAGTTCTCCTTCCCCCCCCCCCCAGCTCCGGTTTCTGTCCCTTCCAAATGTCCCCACATCCATAACAACAGTTTTTAGCCTGGGTTCCTCACATCTGAGGCCTTTAAGTCCTTGTCAGTCTCTCTTTGCCGATCTTGTTGGTAGCCCTCCTCATTGGTCCTCAGGTTTCGGGGAAGTTCCAGCTCGGTCTCATCAGAATTTCTTCCATCCAAAGTACTTGACACCAGCTGCTGCAGAAGATCAACCAATCCATGCTCAAATAGGAAGCCCCAGTCATATTTCTTATTTCTTTTAAATTCAGATATTCCAGATGTTCCCGGGGCTTCCTCCCTCCTCTTTCGCATCTTTCGCAGATTTGTAGTCCAAGGGTCTTCTTCTTTGTATTCTAACAATGTAGGCTTGTGGTTGGTAGTCTCCATCTGTACTAGCCCTTGCTCACTCTCCCCCTGTTCCAAAGCTATCTCTTCTGATTCAGCTGCAGATTTTTCCCCAGTCAAATCCATTGTACCTTCAGCAGAGTCATTTATTTTAGAGTTCAAGGTTATGAGTTGTTTACTCATGACCGTAGTCTGCTCCTCCAGTTTTCCCACAAGAAAGAACATTCTTTCTAACTCTGCCTGTAACTTTCCATCTGCAGCCATTGCAATGTTTCAATGTTTCCCCTAGGGGGATTCTAGTTACTTAATAGTCTTTTCCAATAGTCCTTTACTTTGTCATTTCCCTACTTTATTTCCAACCACTTTAGTTCAAATGTAACAAATTAAGTCCAAAAAGTGTTAAATAATAGAGTTTTTAACTTTCGCTGCCCGTTTGACAGCACCTTTGACAGCTGTCAAACTCCTCGTTCCTTTTTCTCCAGCTCACATAAAGGACACCCCCGGGTCTGGGGAGGTTCAAACAAAAACTTCTAAAAATCCACTCTTACTCTCCAGCACACATCTTCTTCTGTCAAGTTCGTGCAAATATTATCTTTTACAGAACACCAAAAAAAGAACTCTCCACCTTAGTTCTCCGATCTTTGCTTTAAATTTTCTGTAGGCAGGGGGGTGCGGACTTCCCTTTAGCACATCCCCCGATCGTGCCGGATTCAAGGATAAACTTTTTAGAGTCCAAATTCCAATCTACTCACGGATTAATTAAAGTCCGAATTTCAGGGAAGAAAGTCAGCGGTCTCCGGCCATGGCTCGCGGCTTCGCTCCACTGCAGTAGCGGTCTACTCACAGCACCACGCCACTCCCCGTACCCTCTCCGCAGCCTTTAAAAAGGCTCTTCGTGGGTCGGGGGGGCGCTTTAGGTGCCCGCCGAGTCACCAGGTCCACAGGCTTCCGCGCCTGCGGTTTCTAAGGGTCCCCGCGTCGCCGTCGCGGTGAGACCCGTCTGCAATGGAGCCGATTCCCTCCGGAGCTCGGAGGGAATCCGCCATTACTCGGATCGCGCTAACCCGGAAGTCCTGATCTGGAAAGCATTTAGAAGCTCAACTGGCTTTGTAGAAAGTTGTTGCAGGATTTGTTCCACCTGTCCTAGCATTTGTGATTGCACACATTCTAGAGACCTTTCTCTGGAACCAATTCACAGTTTTTTGAACTCGATGATCAATCTGACCCAGGTATGTACGTGTTTTTAGTAGCATCTTCCTTTTCTGTTTTGTTTGCTCTTCATGACCTGGACTTGAACATCAGAGGAGTCATGCTGGACCAGATCAAAGGCTGATCTAGTTCATTCATTCATTTATTGAATTTATATACCGCCCTGTACCCCGAGGTCTCAGGGTGGTTCACAGAAAAGATCACAATATATAAAATAAAAATAAAAACGATCATCCAATAACCCCCCCCCCAAAAAAAAGAGCCACATTTTAAAGGGTATAGAATGTTGATTGGGCCAGCCAAAGGCCTGGCTAAAAAGGAACGTTTTTGCCTGGTGCCTAAAGGTGTATAATGAAGGTGCCAGGTGAACATCCCTGGGGAGAGCATTCCACAGATGGGGAGCCACTGCAGAGAAGGCCCTGTTCTCATGTTACCACCCTCTGGACCTCTCGAGGAGGAGTCACACTAAGGAGGGCCTCAGAAGATGATCTCAGAGTCCAGGGAGGTTCAACATCTTGTCACAGTGGCCAAGTAGATGTCCATGGGCAGGGCCGGATTTAGGTTTGATGAGGCCCTAAGCTACTGAAGGCAATGGAGCCCTTTATATGTCCAGCTGTCCTTTGCCAACAACAAATTGTCACTGTTTTTTGTGTTGAATATATGTCATATGATAATTTATGGACCTAATAGATATCTAAAGCCATTTGCACGTAACAAAATATGTATTTTATCAAAGTAATTGCTGAACTGAAATATAATTAAGAAGAAATATATTAATGGTGAAATACAATTAAGAAGAAGTATATTGGGGGGGGGCAAGAGAGTGGGGCCCTAAGCTATAGCTTGTTTAGCTTATACAGTGGTACCTTGGGTTGCAGACGCTTCAGGTTACAGACGCTTCAGGTTACAGACTCCACTAACCCAGTACCTCGGGTTAAGAACTTTGCTTCAGGATGAGAACAGAAATCACATGGCAGCGGCGTGGCAGCAGCAGGAGGCTTTGAATTGTGCTCGGAAACGTACTGGGAGCCAATGTAGGTCTTTCAAGACCGGTGTTATGTGGTCTCGGCGGCCGCCCCCAGTCACCAGTCTAGCTGCCGCATTCTGGATTAGTTGTAGTTTCCGGGTCTCCTTCAAAGGTAGCCCCACGTAGACCACATTGGAGTAGTCCAAGTGGGAGATAACTAGAGCATGCACCACTCTGGCAAGACAGTCCACAGGCAGGTAGGGTCTCAGCCTGCATACCAGATGGAGCTGGTAGACAGCTGCCCTGGACACAGAATTGACCTGCGCCTCCATGGACAGCTGTGAGTCCAGAATGACTCCCAGGCTGCGCACCTGGTCCTTATGGTGGTAAGAGCTGTTCACCAGTGGAACAGTTTCCCTTGGGAGGTTGAGGACTCTCCTGCCTTGGAGATTTTCAAGCAGAGATTGGATACCCATCTGTCATGGATGCTTTAGCTGAGATTCCTGCATTACAGGGGATTGAGCTATATAATTTCTTGGCTTCTAATAGAAATATGAAACAGCCATGAAAAGAAAATCCCTCTCAGGAGACCTCAAAACACTTAAACTTAATCATTATTATCTTCGTTATATGTTAAGTTTTATTGATATTATGATATTATATTTGCCTCATTTTTTTTGTTTGCTGCTTTTGTGCTCAAACATTTACTTTATTATCAAGCCCAACATAAATCAAAATGATTTATGTTTCATTAAAATATTCATGAATATTTCCATATTATATTGTCATATTAGCATATGTCCGCAGCGTGCATGGATGGATTATGCAATTGATATTTATTTAATTGTCTGTTTATGTTGTACTCTTTTTTTAAAAAACAACAACCTTTCTTTAAAAAGCAAAATATACTTCGCATTCCAATCAGCAGCCAATTCCTCCTGAGACAATTTTGGATGCCAGTGAAGTCTGAAGAAGTTTCCCAGAGGCAGAAGGTGGGGCTTTAATTTACCATGACCTTTGCCACACCTGCAAACCCATAACAAATTCTACAAAATAAAAAGAAGCATGCAGCTTTTCTCCCATATGTTATAATATAGCTTTCTTTGCTGCAGAGTATTGCACCCCATGTCAGTTTGCATTTCTTAGTACAGAAAGTATTGATCTGATGTGTAGAGATCTTTCCTATTCTACTTAATTCAAGAGGGTTCTGGAAGCTTCTGGAAGCTTCTCTGTGTTAGGTAAACAAGCAGAAGGTTCATGATGTTTGGGTTATTCCTCCCGAGAAGCTGAGTACAGCTGGCTTAAACTGGTTCTCTTGTCTCTTGGTCATGTCAAGGTCATGCAGACTATAAAAATAGGTCAAAAGGAGCCTGGGTTTCACTTTCTATCTCTTTTCCTTTTAGTATGATGTTCTGTACATCGTTTGCTTAGTGTTAAGGTTTAGACTAGTTATTGTAAGTAAGTGAAGTCTGCTGCAACTGGATTTCTTATGGACAGGGCCAATCCTGAATGTATTGGATTTGTGACCATTATGCTCATTTGCCTTCAGTAGCAGCAAAGCTCTGTTGCGATGAAATACAATTGTCTCTGGTCTATTGGGGGGGGGGATCCTGCAACGTGTTTAAGTTGTTGCTCTGTTAACTATACACTGGAATCCACTCTGGATTAATATTGAGTAGAATTCCATGACACCCCATACATGCCCACTTGACTGCTTTGATCTGCAAAACTTGTACTTTTACATAATTCTTTGGGAGGGACCCATGGCTGTTTAGATTAGTATCACAGTGCTTTAAATGTATGGCATGAATGTGGCCAGTGAAAGAATAGAAGAGGCGGGAATCAGTCACCCCATCACTGAGTGTTGTTGTAACAATTAAGGATTATAGCTGGGTTATAATATGAATCACACAGTCTTGTGTGCAAGGGCAGGAACAACAAATAGACTCCAGCTATTGTGAAACATCTGCTGTGGATTTGGTGTTCGTACAGTGTGGTGTAGTGGTTAAGAGCGGTAGACTCGTAATCTGGTGAATTGGGTTCGCTTCCCGGCTCATCTACATGCAGCTGCTGGGTGACCTTGGGCTAGTCACACTTCTTTGAAGCCTCTCAGACCCACTCACCTTACAGAGTGTTTGTTGTGAGGGAGGGAGGGAAAGGAGAATGTTAGCCGCTTTGAGACTCCTTAGAGGGAGTGAAAGGCAGGATATCAAATCCAAACTCCTCTAAGGAAGGTTAACAACAGGAAGATTTAAAGGAACTATTGGAAAGACTATTCAAGGCAGCAGAGATATGAGATGATCAGAGCCCCCCCAAACTTGAAGCATGGGAAGTCCCAACAAAAAATTTATAATTTAGGCAGAATATTTGGACTATTTGATATCTATTTGTATAATTTGGAAGATTCAATATGATTTGATTGGATTGTTAAAATGGGAAACTTAATAAAAATGTTTTTTTAAAAAAGTCTTCTTCTTCTTCCTCTTCTTCTTCTTCTGGCCCAGGGATAAAATTCTGATGAATGGTGGGGAAGTAGGGACCCAACGTTTTCCTACTAGCCTTCAACCACAATTCTGTGGGGAGGGTGGAACAGGTGGGAACCAAGGATACCCACATGGCAAATTCTCAAGGAAATAGGAGAAATGGATCTGGACCATATTTCAAAGTGAATCAACTGATTTGGCGCCCGCTTTGTATGAGCGTCAGAAAGGCAGGTATCAGTCAGATGATGTGCTTCATGGAGTGTTGTGACTCAGTTCAAAATATGCAGGCAAAAAATGGTATTCTAGGGGGAAAAGCATAGAAAAGCTCTCCAAAAATGTGTATTTTAGAGGAAGTGTGTGTTCTGAGCTCCACAGTTCTGTTGGGAAACAGGAGGCGGAAGAAATTGGGTTGGGGGCTGATTAGGAGGAATCCTTCAGGGCTTGTTATGTGAGTCCCACCCAGAGTGGCTATGAGATGGCCCCCAAAAATAAGGACAGGGTAAAAAATCCATTCAGTTCCCATTTAAAGGCAAACCTCCCCATCCTTTGAAATTTGCATTTCTCCGAATTTCCAGTCCAGTTAAGTGTACAAAGTTACATTCACAGGAGCAAAACGTTCATAAATATGCATGTACTGGAAAAAGGAACATACAGAAATGCATACAATTTGGGGAAATTGATTTGCCCAAAACATGGACACCAGGCAAGATTGCATAGAAATGTGTGTCTTGAGAGAAACATGCACTAAAATGATGATTAATTCTCATGAGAGCTTTTTGCTGATGTGGCAGTGTGAAGAACAGAAGGTAAGACTGCAAAAAAGAGAAACCAAAATGGACAGATTTATCCAAACCTACCTACAAATCGGATCCCAAGTTATTGGTTCAAATTTCGCCTCTGCTGCAAACCCGATAGATGGCTTCTGTCAGGCCACTTCCTCTAGACCTTGGTCACCTCCCTCACATCCAATTTGGAAACAATATTGCTGGTCAACCTTGCAGGGCTGTTATGAGGACCGACTACTTGTAACAACCAACTCTTAATTCAATTTCGCATCAATGTTTGCACCAGACAAGGATGTCTGAAAGGATTGGTTGCCTTCACATTTCCCAGCTCCTCCTGCTGTCGCCATACGATGAAACCCGCAGCATCACTTTAGCTTTTCTTAATTGCCTTTTCCCCAATCCCTAAATTGACTCTTTATAAACAGATCCAGGACTCAGACGATGCAGCCCCACACTGGGCTGATCTGCTACCTGTTTATTATATGCAATTAGAGAATGCAACGGTGACTTTGAAGTGCCAAAGAAGCCTGAGGAATGCAGATATATTGTTCCCAACTCATTTTCAACATACCTACACACCGAGGCCTGTAATTTTCTTAATTTTCTTAGACCTTCTTGCTTCTCTCTCTCTACAACCTATTATTATTATTCTCCCACAGAATTAGATAACACTTGCTCTCCCCCCCCTCCCCAAACTGATTCTTGGTTATACGTTGCTGGAGAACAGAGAGAAATGAAAAGGCAACAGCGTGGGTAAGATTCTGCATTGGTGGGATGTTTTAAATACCTTTGAATTTTTTAAAATTTTAGTTACTTTTTATTATTATTAAAGAAATATCACAATTCCTCCAGAGGCTTTTATGGAGAAAAACCTTTCCAATCAGCTCTATCATACTCTCCAGCATTTCTCTGATGAAAATAGGGATGTCCTATTTAACAACAACAACAGCAACCCTCTTCTTCTTTGGCGATCCCTCATAGCCGAATAAGATTGTTTTCCATGAACACGGTCTAAACAGTGAGTCCGTAAGTCACTGTGGAGGCCAATTCTGGATCCACATGTCCTTCCACAGTGGGGACATAGGTTTCCAGGCAGGAGATGATCACAGTGAGGGTTTGCCAAGAGTGCCTTCCTCTTCGCACGTTTCTCCTTTGCGTCCTGAGTTTGAGCAAGGCAGTTCTCCAATTGGACTGCTCGCAGGCCAGTCTTTCCCAGCTGCTGGTGTTATACTACATATTTAGATTTGCCTTGAGAGAGTCTTTAAACCCTTTTGTTGACCACCAGCATTACACTTTCCATTCTTGAGTTAGGAATAGAGTAGTTGCTTTGGAAGACGATAATCAGGCATCTGAACAACATGACTAGTCCAACGAAGTTGATGTTGAAGAATAATAACAGCACACTGCCCATCTGACAGAGTAGCCCCAGCCACATAATAAAACATTACACATTAAAAAAACTTCCCTAAATAGGATTGCCATCAGATATCTTCTAATAGTCAGATAGTTGTTTATTTCCTTGACATCTGATGGGAGGGCGTTCCACAGGGCGGGCGCCACCACCAAGAAGGCCCTCTGTCTGGTTCCCTGTAACCTCACTTCTCATGGGGAGGGAACTGCCAGAAGGCCCTTGGAGCTGGACCTCAGTGTCCGGGCAGAACATTGGGGGGGGGAGATGCTCCTTCAGGTATACTGGGCGGAGGCTTTGAATTGTGCTTGGAAAGGTACTGGGAGCCAATGTAGGTCTTTCAGGACCGGTGTTATTTGGGCTCAGTGGCCACTCCCAGTCATCAGTCTAGCTGCCGCATTCTGGGGAAGGGAAGTGTAATGGAGAAGGGAGTGGGGCTGGAAACCCTTCCTGGGCTCTGATTTTGATCCAAGCCGTAGAAGAATTCAGGACTTCTAATCCTCGCTCCTCATATGAGTGGGCTTTTGTGAACTATTTAAGTTCATTCCTGAGACTGGCAGCAGAGACCCACCCCCCAAACCGCCCAGTTTTGCAATAACTCAGCGAGCGGTAGGTGACTGCAATTTCTCCCATATCAAACGATCAAAACCTCCCAGAGATTTGGCATTCAAAATAGCCACCAATGCAGAACATCTCAAATTTGCCAAACATGGCTGATCTCATTTTGGACCATTCAGTGAAAGCCTATTAAATATACATTTTTGCAGTGTCCATTAATCATGGAAAGACCTGCTTTGAGTTACTCAATCATCTGACATAATGTATTCTCCTCCTGCACCTTGGGTGAGCAATCAAAGGGAGATTGACTTTCTTCATTTAGTCAAATAGATTTATCTGAGCCATGTTTCAAATGACTAGATTAAGTGGGGTAATGCTTATTCTTTTTGTCAGTAGGGGGGAGGGGGGAAGAATCCATTCAGTGCGAATATTCCTTTGATTTCAGACTAAGAATCACCATTACAAGTATTAGGGTCCTTTTTCTGTTGTTCTCATTGTATCTCCTTGTACTGCAAACTAGTGACTATTCATCACGTATGCCAACTTTGCAAGGGAGACTCTGGACCAAAGGAACACCTTGAAGGTTGCTAGCAAATGCATCACTGGAATGAGAGGCTTTTGGAAGAACAGGCTAGGGGAGGCCAGTCTTTAGCAGAATCAGCACTAGGGTGCAGTCAGATTTGGGATGCTGTCAAGTGAAGCTGGGGCTTTAAAATGCTCAGTTGTGGGGTGCCGCGGATGGAGGAAATAATAATAATTTCATAATACTATTTCCCAGTAGTGATGTATGGAAGTGAGAGCTGGACCATAAAGAAGGCTAATCGCTGAAGAATTGATGCTTTTGAATTATGGTGCCGGAGGAGACTCTTGAGAGTCCCATGGACTGCAAGAAGATCAAACCTATCCATTCTTAAGGAAATCAGCCCGGAGTGCTCACAGGAAGGACAGATCCTGAAGCTGAGACTCCAATACTTTGGCCACCTCATGAGAAGAGAAGACTCCCTGGAAAAGAACCTGATGCTGGGAAAGATGGAGGGCACAAGGAGAAGGGGATGACAGAGGACGAGATGGTTGGACAGTGTTCTCGAAGCTACTAACATGAGTTTGACCAAACCGTGGGAGGCAGTGGAAGACAGGAGTGCCTGGCGTACTCTGGTCCATGGGGTCATGAAGAGTTGGACATGACTAAATGACTAAACAACAGCAACAACAACAACAACAACAATACTATTTCATTTTGATTATTCCCTTTTCTTCTGAGCCTATAGCCTGCTAAACTGAAAAGGCCTGTGTCTGCTTTGTAAAGTACAGAACTAGTTGTTTTCAGGTACTGCATGCCGCAAATGTTCGTTCCAAAACATCGAAAAGAATAAACTGTTACAATCTATGGTGTCCATTTGTTTTCACGAAAGAAAATTGGCTAGCATGGCAATTGTGATTAATCTTGGATTGCTTCGTAGACAGACGAAAGCAGATATTGGGAGACATTTAATGAATGAGAAAATTAGTCAAAGTCTTAATAAGGAAAGACATTTAAAAAATGATTATAGTGGTACCTTGGTTTACGAACTTAATGCGTTCCGGAAGTCCGTTCTTTAACCAAAACCATTCTTAAACCAAGGTGCACTTTCCCTAATGAGGCCTCCTGCCACCTGTGCCCTTCCACTGTTCGGATTCCATTCTTAGACCAAGGTAAAGTTCGCAAACCGGGACACTACTTCCGGTTTTACGGGGTTAATAAACCAAATCGTTCATAAACAGGGCTGTTCTTAAACCGAGGTGCCACTGTATATATAATCATATGATTTTGTGATGAGGAGCTAAATGATTTTGATTGGTTCAGCATGGTGGTGTTGAGCTGCATCTATGAAGACTGCTGAAAAGAAACCACATGTGTAATCTGGAAGAGTATAAGAAACATTGCTTTGCATGTAGCTCTTTGCACCCTTCTCTTTATTTTTGAGGCTGACCCTATGCATATTTGTGTTTCAACAAAGGCCTGTCTAAAGCCCTAAACAGCCTTGGTCCAGTATACCTGAAGGAGCGTCTCCACCCCCATCGTTCTGCCCAGACGCTGAGGTCCAGCCCCAAGGGCCTTCTGGCGGTTCCCTCACTGTGAGAAGCCAAGTTACAGGGAACAGGGCAGAGGGCCTTCTTGGTAGTGGCGCCCACCCCTTGGAACACCCTCCCATCAGATGTCAAGGAAATAAACAACTACCAGACTTCTAGATGTTTAATAGACTATTGTATTTTAATATTCTGTTGGAAGCCACCCAGACTGGCTGGGGAAACCCAGCCAGGTGGGCGGAGTATAAATAAGTTGTTGTTGTTGTTGTTGTTGTTGTTGTTGTTATTATTATTATTATTATTATTATTATTATTATTATCACTTGGAATCTGTATCCTTTTCTTTTGGGGTTCTTCAAGGGATGCCTCCAGTCTAGAAACACCTTTCAAATTTCTCCAGTGAAGAACAATTCCCTGGCCTTTAATGATCTCCAAACATCTGTCCCTTGAGGGGGTCGGCCCACCCTGCCTCACCATAGGGAAAGCACTTTTTGAAAAATGAGTGCTAGAGATGCCGTTTGAAGCTGCGTGAGTGAGTGTTTAATGGCCGGAATATGATTGTGGGAAGGAAACTTTTGCCAAGAATTGATTTCCTACAAACAACCAAGAGAACACAACTTGTTTTAGGCATTCATAACTCCATTAGTCCCAGTGATCTCTGCAGGTGACGAGTGCAATTAGGCTGCTTTGGGAAGCCTGGTTATTTCAGCATGTCATTTAAATAATAGCATGGATTGAAAAATATGGCGTATGACTTGAGCTCCTGTTCAAGGTTCCTGCCAACCTGCCTTACAGCTCCCTGTTTTTTTCCTTCTGCAAATGACACACTACATTCCAGTCATAAGCTCAGTTCCTAATATTTCCACATCAGTTTGTGATTTCTTTTTAAAGTCCGCCTGAAATTTCCCCAAATTTCCTCTAAATATACACTTATTTGTGCATTTATTTTTGCATAGCAGTTTTGCATGCTCTTTTCAGTAATATATATGCATACATGCATACATTTTACCTGGGTATATGCACTTTTGTACTGCTCTGCAAAATTTGGAGACGTACTACGTTGAAAAAATGGTTGTGTTTCAGTTTGTGTTTTCTTTCATAAAGAGCAAATTAGGAAAGTTTGCCTTTAAATGTGAATCTGATCAAATTTCTCCCCACGTTTCAATAATTGGCCTTCTCAGGGAGGGCAGAGGGCTGAATGTGAAACACCCACATTTTGCATAAAGGTAAAGGGACCCCTGACCATTAGGTCCAGTCGTGACCGACTCTGGGGTTGCGGCGCTCATCTCGCTTTACTGGCCGAAGGAGTTGGTGTACAGCTTCCGGGTCATGTGGCCAGCATGACTAAGCCGCTTCCTGTGAACCAGAGCACGGAAACGCCATTTACGTTCCCGCCGGAGCAGTACCTATTTATCTACTTTCACTTTGACATGCTTTTGAACTGCTAGGTGAGCAGGAGCAGGGACTGAGCAATGGGAGCTCACCCCGTCGCGGGGATTCGAACTGCCAGCCTTCTGATCAGCAAGTCCTAGGCTCTGTGGTTTAACCCACAACACCATACATTCTGCATAGTGAATGCTTAAAGCCAAGTGAATCAGAGCAAACCCCAAAGACATTGATGAAACTTATAGATTCCAGACCCTTTTATTTGTTTCTTTTCTGGTTTCATTGCACTTTAAAAGACAATTAAATGGGGCTATTTAGGAGCTAGTTTAACAGCCTCTGCAATAGTATACTTCCCAGCACCCGGTCATAGTCAAAAGCTTTTCCTAAACTGTGTGTATATCACCCAGTAAAACTTTTGTGTACTTGAATACAATACAGAGATCATTTCAATGAATGTAACTGCTGAGGGTGCAGCGTTAATTACAAAATTGCATGGGATGCGGGTGGCGCTGTGGTTTAAACCACTGAATCTCTTGGGCTTGCCAATCAGAAGGTTGGCAGTTCAAATCCTGGCAATGGGGTGAGCTTCTGTTGCTCTCTCCCAGCTCCTGCCAACCTAGCAATTCAAAAGCACACCAATGCAAGTAGATAAATAGGTACCGCTGCGGCGGGAAGGTAAACGGCATTCCTGTGTGCTCTGGCTTCCATCATGGTGTCCCATTGCACCAGAAGAGGTTTAGTCCTGCTGGTGGCATAACCCGGAAAGCTGTCTATGGACAAACGCCAGCTCCCTTGGCCTGAAAGTGAGATGAGCGCCGCAACCCCATAGTTGCCTTTGACCAGACTTAACCGTCCAGGGGTCCTTTACTTTTTTTACTAATTACAAAATGTTCTTGGCTGCTTCTTCTTTTTTATGAAATATTTTTTATTGGATTTACAAATACAAAATGCAAATAAACACAAACTGTAAAAACAAATGTATATAAAGAGATTCTCCAAATCTCAAGACTTGCCCTCATCCCCTCCGTGGGATCTCATTTTAAACATCTACAACTGCATATTCATCCAATTTTTATATCAAACCTTATTATCATTAATAATTTTTACACTACAAGTGAGTCAAAATCCTGCTCTTGTTTCCATCTGCTTACAGTGGCCGCCTAAATAACTTATAAATTGTTCCCAATCTTTTATAAAGTTTTTATCCTCTGGCTTCTTCTTTTGCTTTTGGAAGAAAAAGAAGAAGAGTAAAAAGAACAAAATCACTTGGACAAAGAGATGAAAGGTGTGTGGGCCAGATGTAAATAAAAGGAGGTTACATTGTCTCTGTGATTCACAATCCATTACAAAGACTCTGCCCTATTATCCATTGGCTGAGGAGGTCACCATCAAGAATGCTGACACAATGCACTAAATCCTGAGGAATCATATTAAGGGGAAAGACGCTTGAATGGACAAAGCAGTTCTTTGGATCAAGACTAAACTCTGCTTTTGCACATCTTTGCAAAGTGTTCTGTGCAGATGCATACAGGTTGAATTGGAGTGGAGTAAAAACAACAACCACTTTTCTGGTGTGTCTGTGTTTGTGTGTGATGAATTTTATTGTCCAGATCAAAAACATGACTCTACTTTAGTCTGCCCTCCGTGGGGCAGGGGGAGGTCGTGGCTCAGGGCCAAAGCATCTGCCTTGCATGCAGAATGTCCCAGGTTCAATCCTGGGTATCTCCAGGTAATGGCTGGGAGCGATTTCTGCCCAAAATCCCAGAGTGCCCTTGCCTGTTAATGTAGACAATACTACTCAAGCCAGATTAAAGGCCTGACTCAGCATAAGGCAGCTTCCTTTGTCTCTCGCCCTTACCGCACTGTTTGCAAAACTATTTGGTTATTTCCTTGCATTTCTCACTCACGCAGTTGCCCTCGTTTCCGAGCACAATTTAATGTGTTGGTGCTGACATTTAAAGCCCTAAACGGCCTCGCCCCTGTAGACCTGAAGGAGCGTCTCCACCCCCATTGTTCTGCCCAGACAGTGAGGTCCAGTGCCGAGGGCCTTCTGGCAGTTCCCTCACTGCAAGAAGCCAAGTTACAGGTAATCAGGCAGAGGGCCTTCTCGGTAGTGGCACCCGCCCTGTGGAACGCCCCCCCCCTCAGATGTCAAAGAGAAGAACAACTACCAGAGTTTTAGAAGACATCAGAAGGCAGCCCTGTTTAGGGAAGCTTTTAATGTTTAACAGACAACTGCATTTTAATACTTCGTTGGAAGCCACCCAGAGTGTCTGGGAAACCCAGCCAGATGGGCGGGGTAGAAATAAATTATTATTATTATTATTATTATTATTATTATTATTATTATCTGCAACATCCCCATGCAACCATCATCTGATTGGCTATACGGTCACAACAGGATCCCTGATTGAGTAGGAATACTTAAGGGTAGCCCTTGGGAAAATAAGGGCACTAGCTGTAGCTGTAGCTGTAGCTGTAGCTGTGGTGGGGGCACTATTGCCATTCTAAGAGAACAAGGAAGGTGTTCACAGTGATTTCTTGCACTTCTTTTTCTAGAAAAGTAGCACTATCCGATTCTATTACAGATTAAGTGTGAACTGTCAGTGTTCAAAAAAGAAGAGGTTCTGACCTCCTTTTCACTCCTTTGCCTAGTCCTCAGACCTTAGTTGGCACAAAAGAGTCTTTGAGAAAGAATATTCTTGCAGAGTATTGCTGCTTTTATTCTTAAAAAGCATTCTTCTCCACCCACGACCGACAGCTTTTACACACACCAGATGCAACCAGCTTTCTACCATCCAACCCACCCACACTCAACACTAACATTGACCACTCTATATATACAGGTACAATTTGGTGAAAGGTTGCATGAGTCATTGTAGGCCACTGACTCAGGCTGACTTAGTTCTTTTAGCATTAAAGAAACAGCAGCCAGTTTTTAGCCATGACATGAACTGGCTCCAGATTTACCACGTCAACTGTAAACACCTGTGCAGAGGTGAATGAGGCCCTTTTCCTCCTGTGTATGCGCTTGCTTCTTCTAGATGCACTTCCATACTTAAAAGGTAAAGGTAAAAGACCCCTGACAGTTAAGTCCAGTCGCGAACGACTCTGGGGTTTCGGCGCTCATCTCGCTTTACTGGCTTCACTACCAGCGTTTGTCCACAGACAGTTTTTCTGGGTCATGTGGCCAGCATGACTAAGCCACTTCTGGTGAAACCAGAGCAGCGCATGGAAATGCCATTTACCTTCCTGCCAGAGTGGTACCTATTTATCTACTTGTACTTTGACGTACTTTCGAACTGCTAGGTTGGCAGGAACTGGGACCGAGCAACGGGAGCTCACACCATTGCGGGGATTCGAACCACCGACCTTCCGACTGGCAAGCCCTAGGCTCAGTGGTTTAGACCACAGCACCACCCGAGTCCCATACTTCCATACTTACTTCACAGCAAAGCTTTTGAACCTCAGGCCTGGATGCAAAGAGGGAGGTGAGAGGAGGTCGATGATATAAGGGAATGAAAGTTAGAATATGGAAAAGGTGTGATGTGTGTTTTTAAACTGTTTTTGTTTTGTTTTGTTTTGTTCATTGTGTTAGATAATGTGTTAAGGTTGTGTTTTGTATGGTTTATATATTGTATTGTATTGTGTTTTTTTGTTCTTGTTCTTTTTTCTCTCTCTCTTGTCTCTTTTTCCTTTTTTAAAAAAGTAATAAATATTATTTAAAAATAAAAAAAATAAAATTAGGATTAATTGCTCTGCCCATGTTGACTACCCACCACTGGAAGGTACCCTAGAAGACCATGCAGCCCTCAGATTAAAAATGCTTCCCCACTGCCTAACCAACACAGGACAGGCAAGGCTACAGGTTAGAAAACTCCAGACAACTTTGCTGCACAAATGTAGGGGAAGCAGAACTTTAGAAAAGTTCTCTTCTCGACGCATCTCCTGTGCGACCTCTCAGTCATCCTTAGGGAAGCTGGTTCTTAATTTGCTTGACTTTTAGTTAAAGAGCAACTCAACTTGGCAATCAATTCCTGCCCTTTGGGAATTGCTTGCAGTAGGTTTCCCTGTGCCTTTAATTTGTGCTATTTCTATAAAGACAACTTCAGGAAATTAGCACCAAGTAGATCCCGGGCATTAAATCACGGAGGATGAGAATCAGAATAGGGCTGTGGAGACTTGTCTAAATTCTCTGTTCGTTATGCTGCAGAGTTATCCCGTTCAGTCATTTCTACTGGGTAATAAGAGATTGACATCAGGTGGATGTGTAGAATATTGTTATATTATCTATTGCTTGTTATTGTTTTAATTAATTCACTGTTATACTCGGTTGGATCCATGCTCTGCTCTCACTAGTGGGAAGGTCAGCTGAGAGAAAGTCTTGCTCCTGGTATCTGGAAATATGAAATACAACTCATGCAACACGTTGGCGACTAATATACACACAATAATTACCAAAATGATTATACATTCTTTATCAATCTTCTGAGAAAAATACAAAACCTTATGCAAAGCCACAGAGACTTTTGAACAACCCAACCGAAGATGAACTTATATGGCTATTGCCAGTTTCCCCATTCCCATCTAACATCTAGGGCCACTTCTCACAGTGTGAGAAGTAAAGCTGGGAACTTCAAAGTGAGGAGGAAATTGCCAAATGTTGTGTGAAACTGTGCCCCCCCCCACAGCAGCCATTTTGTGGCTGACACCCACAGCAATTCCTAAACATTCAAAATATTGCCACTGACTCCCCCACAGCTGGCAACCCCTGCCATTGACCACCACCTTATATTATACCAATCTCCTTCTCCCCTGCCACAGATCACTCCTGAAATGTGGGAGCAAATTGGTTTAAAATTATATATCAGGGATTGCCTGAACCCTTATATCCCAGCTCGATAACTGAGATCTGTAGGAGTGTCTCTGGCCATTTCCCGAGTTCGTGAGGCTCATTTGACAACAAAGAGAAACCAAGCCTTTAGTGTCATTGGCCTAGTCCTGTGGAACACCCTGCCACTAGATATTTGGCAGGCGCCTTCTGTACTAACTTTTAAATGCTGGTGGATTTTTTTTTTCTCTGTTCCACCAGGCCTATTCAGGCAATTAAGCGTACATCCCCCACAATGGTCTACTGGTGTTTAATTTTAATTCTTTAATTTTTTTTATAGCTTTACTGTTTATATATTGTTGTGAACTGCTGTGATATATATTCATGATACAGCGCTATATGCATATTTTTATGAATGAATAATGGATTGAGCAGATTTATGAAGCAATGCTCTCTAAGCACGAGAGCAGCTGGTCAAAGGAATATGCTCTCTGGAATCTCCTTCTTTAGAGAGTTCAAGGGATGGGGTTGTGTTAACAGCTCTTGGTCTTGCTCCAGGGACTGGCGGGGTGCTAACTTAGGGTAGCTGTTTGAACCGTATAATTTGTCAGATCTCTTCTAAGTAATTATTTGCTGAGTTCCTCGCCCCTATCTCATGTTGCAATTAAGTATTTAAATCATTAAAGTAATTCGAGCATTTACCTTTTGATTTCCGAGCAACACAGCCATTTATAAAAATATTACCTGGGATAGGAATAAAACCTGACAAAAAAGCAATTAAATTCTTTGCTTCTAAAAGAGACGAATTAGCCACTTAAAAGTTATATGAAAAATGACTCCCCACCTCATCCCCGCTGAATAATTTTAAGGTTCAAAATGAAATTAAAATCAAGCGCTCAATGTATCTCTAAAAACAGAACCTCAGGCTCAGGGGCCAAATGCGGCCCTCAAAACTGTTCTGTCTGGGCTTCAGGACTCTCCCCAAGTCACATCCAAGCCACACCTTTCACCAGCCCTGCTTTGCACCTTCCTTGAGTGTTTTGCTTTGGTTGAAATATGTCCTGGAATTCCAGAAATTGCCTGCCAGGTTGATTGGATGGAGGATGGTGAGGGACAAAGTCCAAGTTCATTGCTCCATCCACTTTCGCCACTGGCTCTGCCCAGAATTGGCATGCAGAACCTATAAGTCTCAGGAACTCGCTGATTGGGAAAAAGTGGTGGGTGCTGCCCACCCAAGGATGACTCAGAGGAAGAAGACTTAGACATAGCAGAACAGTGGTGGGATACTGGAGGAAGGAGGGAACAAGCTGGGAGGTGGTAGAAGCAGGAAGCATGTGTGATTATGGGGAGTCAGAAGACAAAAGTCTTTCAAGGACAGGTGGGGTGCCGAGGTTCTCAGTGTGAGTTCAGACTCTGAAAGACAGGACAGAGAGGAGGAGGAGGAGGAGGAGGAGGAGGAGGAAGAAGAGGAGGAGGAGGAGGAGGAGGAGGAGGAGGAGGAGGAGGAGGAGGAATTTGGACTTGATATCCCACCTTTCACTCCCCTTAAGGAGTCTCAAAGCGGCCAACAATCTCCTTTCCCTTCCTCCCTCACAACAAACACTCTGTGAGGTGAGTGAGGCTGAGAGACTTCAGAGAAGTGTGACTAGCCCAAGGTCACCCAGCAGCTGCATGTGGAGGAGCGGGGAAGCGAACCCCGTTCACCAGATTACGAGTCTACTGCTCTTAACCACTGCACCACGCTGGCTCTCAACAAGACACTGTTTCAGCTTCACATCAGTCCAAAATGAGCTCTCCTGCTCCCTCCACACCGAGAACACAAAGAGCATTGCATTTTGCTGAGCAATGGGCCAGACATGGCCAGAGAGGAGGTTTCTCCTCCTTGCCATAGCTTACGTCTGCTTGGGAGGAGTCCCAGCAACATCTTCTCCAAGGGCAGTTTTGTTGTGGGCCCCTGGTCATACACCATGTTTTTCCACTCACGCTGTTATTAAAATGACATGCTGCAATAACTATACAGTGGTACCTTGGGTTACAGATGCTTCAGGTTACAGATGCTTCAGGATACAGACCCAGCTAACCCAGAAATAGTACCTTGGGTTAAGAACTTTGCTTCAGGATGAGAACAGAAATTGTGCAGCAGCGGTGCGGCGCCAGCTGGAGGCCCCACTAGCTAAAGTGGTGCTTCAGGTTAAGAAGAGTTTCAAGTTAAGAATGGACCTCCAGAATGAATTAAGTTCTTAACCCGAGGTACCACTGTATAGTCAAATGAAAGTACGTGCATTTATCTCCTTTTTTTGGTGGGGAAACAGCAGCAGAACGACTTGGAAGGCTGGGGACTTCCTGATCCACTTTGTTAAAGGGATAGTCCAGCTCTGGACTTTCTGGGTCTATTTGTTTCATTATTCAGGGTGAACATAGAGGTGATGAATGCCCCTGGAATGCCATTTGAACTCCAGGTACACTTTGCTAAGATGCTGCAAGAAAGAACAGTGTAGTAACTGCAGCAATCAGGAACATAGAGGAGATATTGATGGAGGACCTAATTACTTATGAACATGCCAGAATGGAAATGCTAACAAGTCATTACTGGAGGAACAGTAATTACAATGCATTGGTTCAAGTACCCAAAACCTGATTTTCATTTTCTTTGGGGAACAAAGGTCTCCATAATGGATAATCGGTTAAAAACCCTCAAAAGGAAATTGATGCCATCGGTGGCTTTATTAATGCCGACAATTGCATTCAGGTCATGATGCCTGTGGAGTCCATAAGTGTGTGTGTGTGTGTGTGTGTGTGACTGCTTGTTTGCATATTGAAGGCTGCAATCCTGTATACACTTACCTGGGAGTAAGCAACACTGAATTCTGTGGGTTTTACTTCTGAGTAGACAGGTAGGAGCCTGTACTGTTAAAGGCCCCATGCAACGAGTGGTGTTCCTATAAATGTCTACTCAGAAGTTTGTTCCACTTCGTTTGGTGTGATGTCTACTCTAGTGAGTGTGCATAGGATTGCATGACATATTTAATGGTTGGAAGACCTGCTCAAATCCGATTCACCATTATAATATGTGATCGGTTGGTATCTGGAACAACAATTTGGAGTCCACATTAGGTTCTGAAAAGATCAGGCCTCTAAACCAGGGCACTATGTTCAGAACTTGGAAAGTTAATTTTGGAAATGAACTAGTTGTAGTTTCAACATGTCTGGAGAGGACTTTGGTCAGCCAATTGGGGAGGCTGGACAGCAGGGTGAAGCCTTGTCACTAGAAGCAAGTGCTTGTTTACATTTCTCTCCAACATTTCTCTGATGAAAATAGGGATGTCCTATTCAACAACAAACAACAACAATTCTACTGTTTATACTCTGCCGATCTGACTGGGTTGCTCCAGCCACTCTGGGTGGGTTCCAACATATATAAAAATATAATAAAACACCAAACGTTAAAAAAAAAAAAACCCTTCCATATACAGGGCTTCCTTTAGATGGAAGGGGGGCAGGGGTGTCACATAACTCCATAGCCTCCAGGTAAAGGTAAAGGGACCCCTGACCATTAGGTCCAGTCGTGACCGACTCTGGGGTTGCGGCACTCATCTTGCTTTATTGGCCAAGGGAGCCGGCGTACAGCTTCCGGGTCATGTGGCCAGCATGACTAAGCCACTTCTGGTGAACCAGAGCAGCGCACAGAAACGCTGTTTACCTTCCCACTGGAGTGGTACCTATTTATCTACTTGCATTTTGACATGCTTTCGAACTGCTAGGTTGGCAGGTGCAGGGACCAAGCAACGGGAGCTCACCCTGTTGTGGGGATTCGAACCGCCAACCTTCTGATCGGCAAGTCCTAGGCTCTGTGGGTTTAACCCACAGCGCCACCCGCGTCCCTTCCATCGCCTCCAACATTTCTCTAATAAAAACAGGGATGTCCTAAGGAAAAGCAGAACATTCTGGGATCAAATCAGTAACTGGGATGGCTTCTGTAAATTCAGGACTGTTCCCGGAAAATAGGGACACTTGGAGGGTCTGTGTTTAAAGTGGTACAACACTTACTTAAACGTGCAGTGCAGATTGGACTTTGCAGTGACTTTCCAAGATTCCCAACAGGAATCTTCCCCAGCCTTACCTGACAGAATTTAAGACCTTCTGCATGCAATGCATGTGATCATCCACCATGCTATAGCTTTCCCCCATAGGGATTTATGGAACACCCTGGCAAATCTAGCTTAATCAAATCTCTTTTCACTGCCCATGAAATTCCTTAAATGCTTCGCCTGAGGAGAAAACTGCCATAAAATTTTGCTTTATGTGAAATTTGGGGACAAGTCAGGACAGTGTTTTAACACGCAGTTCCTTCGTGTTCTTTTAAAAATATTGCCTAATATACATTTATATTTAAAATTAAAACCCTATCCAACCATCTTAAGCTTTAGACAAACACAGTTCTTTAATTTTGATGCCTGCGAAAACAATTGTACAGTTTGAAAACGACAGTTCTGGAAAGCGGCTGGCGCAACATAACTACAAATGTGCTTTGTTTAAACACAGCCATCTTATCAGACAAGTACTCAATTATCATCTCCATTTGAAAATATCTGAGCCTTATTTGCTCGGAGCAAATATTAATTTCAGCACGCATAATGGACCAAGCTGAGGATTCTGAAGTTCTGTTTTTAAAAAGGTTTAGAATCTTTCAGACAATCAAGCTGGCAATTCTGATTATTAAAATGGCTTCCTGCAATGATTACCGAGAAAGACGTGAGGCTAAGATCGCTCAGCAACTCTTGCCTATTTCTTAATCTGTAATTACTATAGTTCACACTGAGTTTCCTTAACATCTGATGCTAATGCGGAGGGTCCGGCTCAGGCAAGACGCCTGCGGAAGTGTTAAGAGAAGTTAATTTTTGTATATATGAGAATATTTTCAGATAGATTTTCAGTGTGTTAGAATCCAGAGAAAGGGGATCTAGTAGAGCTAGAAAGGTGCAGAAAAGAGAAACCAGGAGCGTCTCCACCCCCATCGTTCTGCCCGGACGCTGAGGTCCAGCGCCGAGGGCCTTCTGGCGGTTCCCTCATTGCGAGAAGCAAAGCTACAGGGAACCAGGCAGAGGGTCTTCTCGGTAGTGGCGCCTGCCCTGTGGAACGCCCTCCCATCAGATGTCAAAGCGATAAATAACTACCTGACATTCAGAAGACATCTTAAGGCAGCCCTGTTCAGGGAAGTTTTTAATCTGTGACATTTTAGTGTATTTTTGGTTTTTTATGGAAGCCGCCCAGAGTGGCTGGGGAAACCCAGCCAGATGGGCGGGGTACAAATAATAAATTATTATTATTATTATATTATAATTAAGAGGGAGGAATGACTCATTCCTCTAGCAAAGAATTGTAACAATGCCTGGGGCAACAGAAGAAAATGCAAGTGATGGGAGACAGGAGAAAGGTGTATACAATCAGGGCCGTCTTTACCAGGGGGTGCAAGGGGTGCTGTGCACCTGGGTGCCAAATTCTGGGGGGCGCACGCTTCTGAAGCTGTCTAAGCTCTTAACCACGATCCCCGGGTGATTGCGGTTGATGGGTCATTTGTCAGTGGGGGGGGGGGGGAGAAAAAAGGTTCTGACTTCCTTTGTCTGGTCCTCGGACCCTAGTCGGCACAAAGAGTTCTTGAGAAAAAGTACTTTGCAGAATGCTGCTTTTATTCTAAAAATAATCTTATTCTTCACTTACGACCAACAGCTTTTATACATATCAAACGCATGACATCATTTCCGTTCTCTTTTGCGGAAGAGCTGCAGAATCAATGTATCCAGTGGCGCCCCCTAGTGGTGTCTTTCATTTTCTCATGATCTCAAAAATGGAAAGAGGAGTTATCGCTGCCAGTTTCTATTTTTTCATGTTAGTGGTTTTCACTGTTCCCTTCCTTAAAAGTTCAACAATTTTGAGCTGCCCCTCTAAAAATGCTCAACAATTTTGAGTTGCCCTCCCCCCAAAAAATTGGGGGTGCTAGGCAGATCTTCGCATACATACATAGCGAGGAGAAAGTGAAGAGGGTGACATTTTCTTCCTCTTATAATACCACATCTAGTGGGTCATATAATGAAGCCAAAGCATGGGAGATTCAACCTGTGCAAAATGTAAGATTTCCTTACATGGCTAAACTAGTAAAAATCATAAGCATAGCTGAAGTATGGAATTTGCTGCCATAATATTTGGTGATGGCCACCAATTTGAATGACTCTGTAATGGGATTGGGCAGATTCATGGTGGGCAAGGTAACTGTTGCCTACTAGTCTTCCAGGATCAGATATGGTATGCCTCAAAAGGGCTTAGAATTTAATTTCATTAGAAGCGTATCTCCAGTTGGACAAAGATAGAAGCTGCGAGCTTGCCAATAAGTTAATAAGGTCCATTATTGAGTTATTTGAAGTTCGACATCTTGATCCCCCTCCCAGGGCGAAGAGAAAGATGGTGAAAACTGGAAACTGATTGGGACTGTGTGACTTTTGTAACTAAAACAATGGGACACTAGCACCACCCAAGGCATGATGGACAACAACAATTGACAAAAGATAGACCAGGCTTCCTCAAACTCGGCCCTCCAGATATTTTGAGATGACAATTCCCATCATCCCTGACCACTGGTCCTGTTAGCTAGGGATCATGCGAGTTGTAGTTCCAAAACATATGGAGGGCCGAGTTTGGGGGTGCCCATACTAGCTAAAGGAGTAATGCAACAAAGGGACTATCTCCTTATGGAATAGATTCCATGTGTATATACTTTTGTAACCTAAGTCTGTCTTCAGGGATCCATCTGTGAATTGAATGTGTGTGAGTAAACTTGGTTTATAGTTTTTACACAACTTTGTGTTGTGTCTATTCTTTTTAAGAGGGAGTAAAGGGAATTACCGGGACGCGGGTGGTGCTGTGGGTTAAACCACAGAGCCTAGGACTTGCCGATCAGAAGGTCGGCGGTTCAAAACCTTAAACGAGGTGAGCTCCCGTTCCTTGGTCCCAGCTCCTGCCAACCTAGCAGTTCGAAAGCACGTCAAAGTTGCAAGTAGATAAATAGGTACCACTCCGGTGGGAAGGTAAACGGCGTTTCCATGCGCCGCTCTGGTTCGCCAGAAGCGGCTTAGTCATGCTGGCCACATGACCCGGAAGCTGTACGCCGGCTGCCTTGGCCAATAAAACAAGATGAGCGCCACAACCCCAGAGTCGGCCACGACTGGACCTAATGGTCAGGGGTCCCTTTATCTTTTTAAAGGGAATTACCAGGAATCCTATATTTAGAAGCTTAAACAAGCTTGTAAGAAGCTAACCGCTATGCGTTTAAAGGGGAATGTTTAACACTCTGCTAAGTTATAGAACTTGCTAATGCAAGTTATGAAAGGATATTAATAAACAATATATCCTCTCCTGCCTCCCTGAACATTCCCACAGGGAGGAGGCACTTTAGAGAGCAGTTTGCCAAACCGCTCTCTGAAGCACCTTCCTCACTTTCCTAAAAAAGCTCACCTAGGCCACTGCCCCTCCTTACTGCTTGCGTGCTCACTTGCTTGTCTTCTGGCAGTCATGCAAACTACAGTGTGACAACAGCCTTACAATTCTATGCATATAGGAAGATCACATGTGTGTCATTTTAAACAACTATCACACATGCATACTTGATATTTAAATACTGCATTGACCAATCTGGTGCTCTCCAAAAAAAAAAAAAGAGGGGGAGTTGCAGAATCCACAAAAAAGTATACATTTCCTACAAAGAAACACAAAACTTTGATTCCTGAGTATGCTAAAGCTATACAATAAGTGCTGGCGAAGGCAGCAATATAGGCATATTTTTAATCATATGATGATATATGTTGCTGTGTATTTCAATTCAATTCAAAATCCTTTATTAGGCATAGCACACCACACATTAACAAACAAACATCATATACAAACTGTATAAAATACGGGCACAGCACACACAATTTATCCCAGTCCTATTCTTAACTCCCAGAGATTAAACGATGTACATAAATAACACAATACAATATAATGTAGAATAATAATACAATGCAGCAACATCACCTACCATTAAAAATCACTAAGTCTCTTTATCATGGCCCATTCTTTCTTCATGGACAGCTCTTAAAAATTCGGCCGCTATTAAAGTAATTTGATCATCGCTGTCCGCCAGCATGTCCTGAACAGTTGGTTGTGTAAAAATCTGTTTATTGAATTTTAGGGCCTCGAATAGGGACGCAGGTGGCGCTGTGGGTTAAAGCCTCAGCGCCTAGGGCTTGCCGATCGAAAGGTCGGCGGTTCGAATCCCTGCGGCGGGGTGCGCTCCCGCTGCTCGGTCCCAGCGCCTGCCAACCTAGCAGTTCGAAAGCACCTCCGGGTGCAAGTAGATAAATAGGGACCGCTTACCAGCGGGAAGGTAAACGGCGTTTCCGTGTGCGGCTCTGGCTCGCCAGAGCAGCGATGTCACGCTGGCCACGTGACCCGGAAGTGTCTCCGGACAGCACTGGCCCCTGGCCTCTTAAGTGAGATGGGTGCACAACCCCAGAGTCTGTCAAGACTGGCCCGTACGGGCAGGGGTACCTTTACCTTTACCTTTTAGGGCCTCGAATAGTTTTCTTCTGGCATAACTACCAAAATCACAGGAAAAGAATATATGCTCTAGAGTATCAAGTTCCTGTTTCCTGCATTTGCAGAGACGCTCTGATTCTGGGATAGCTAAATATCTTCTTCTCACTACCACCGAGGGAAACATGTTAAATCTGGCCAACATAAACAGCCTACACAATTCATGTTTCTTCAGATTTGTCATGTATCCCTTTTGGAAATCTCTACACAAAGGGAGATTTAAGTGGATAGGAGAGCAGGTGCTGTGCTTTGCAACCTCAAGCATGGCGAGAGCACTTTTTTCTGTGAGAGTCTTCCTAATAATTCCCCATGTATCTTTGGGATCAGAGATTTCAAAGTCAGTTAGAGTGAGCCCTATCGAATCCAGTTTTCTCCTACAAATCAAAGATAGATTGTAGATTGCACTATCACTTAAAAGATCGTAAAGTAGAGAATTAGGGGATAGGGCTCTATAATGGAGGAAGATCCAATATTTCAAGGTCCATGCTCTTACTGATAAAGGCAATATTCCCAGCTCACAGCATTGCTGTGTATTTAAGATGAATAGAAACTGGTCAGTGACCTCTGGAAGTTGGAAAAGGTCCAGTTCAGTTGACTGTTGTTGTACATATATGTCTGCTTGCTTATTAGTAAAACATTTGTTCTAAATTATTACAGTCATACCTCGGGTTACAGCCGCTTCAGGTTGCGTCTTTTCGGTTTGTGTACTGCCGAAACCCAGAAGTACCGGAACGGGTTACTTCCGGGTTTCGGTGGTCGCACATGCGTAGAAGCACTAAATCACACTTTGCACATGCGCAGAAGTGCCGAATCGCAACCCGGGCGCGCGCAGACGCAGGTTGCGAACGCTGCGGGTTGAAAACGTGCATCCTGCATGGATCATGTTCGCAACCCGAGCGTCCACTATACATTAATTCTGGAACTTCATATAGACAATAGTACATGGTACCAGGAATGAAATACTTTGTGTGAAGGTATGATGGGCCATTTGGAGACTCCCCAGCTGACTGGGGTTGATGGGAACTATAGTTCAAAACACCTGGAGGGTGTCAGGTTGGCAAAGGCTGTACTATATCCTCTTCAAGTGAACATAGAATCATAGAATCATAGAATCATAGAATCATAGAATCATAGAATCATAGAGTTGGAAGAGACCACAAGGGCCATCGAGTCCAACCCCCTGCCAAGCAGGAAACACCATCAGAGCACTCCTGACATATGGTTGTCAAGCCTCTGCTTAAAGACCTCCAAAGAAGGAGACTCCACCACACTCCTTGGCAGCAAATTCCACTGTCAAACAGCTCTTACTGTCAGGAAGTTCTTCCTAATGTTTAGGTGGAATCTTTTTTCTTGTAGTTTGGAACCATTGCTCCGTGTCCGCTTCTCTGGAGCAGCAGAAAACAACCTTTCTCCCTCCTCTATGTGACATCCTTTTATATATTTGAACATGGCTATCATATCACCCCTTAACCTCCTCTTCTCCAGGCTAAACATGCCCAGCTCCCTTAGCCTTTCCTCATAAGGCATCGTTTCCAGGCCTTTGACCATTTTGGTTGCCCTCCTCTGGACATGTTCCAGTTTGTCAGTGTCCTTCTTGAACTGTGGTGCCCAGAACTGGACACAGTACTCCAGGTGAGGTCTGACCAGAGCAGAATACAGTGGCACTATTACTTCCCTTGATCTAGATGCAATACTCCTATTGATGCAGCCCATAAACATCTTTATGTGCTGTTCTGTTAGCCCACACCGGCTAAATCCGAGATTTGCATGTAATGATCCACACAAGATTAGCAGTAAGTTGATCCACCCTTCCTTCTGGCTGATTGATTGATTGCCATAATTCTAGAGTATGGGTGGTTATGAATTATTCTTCCCCTCAGGGAAAGCGAAGTAGAAAGGGTTATAAAAACAGAGCCCCAAACCATAATGCAATCTCTCCTAAGTGTGTGCATGTGTGTACACTAAGTGGCATTACCGAGAGAAAGCGGGTCACGGCAAAGGAAATGTATGTCCATTAATAACACAAGATAACAGCAAGGTTAAGACAACCCAGCAGAGGTGAATTTCTGAGCTTCAGAAAATATCCTGAAAAATAATGAACTCATCATTGGAAAGCGCCATTTCTCGGACAAGACATTATGCCCCCTTTTCGCTGGCAGAGTGGTGGTGCTTTTTTCAGCCTGAGGACCATAATCCCCTCGGGTGCACCCTACCCATGAGATATAATGAAAGAATTGTAGAATTGGAAGGAATGCCCAGGGTCATCTAGCCCAACCCCCTGAAATTCAGGTACCCTGACAAATGGCCTAAAAACTTCCAATGAATGAGGTAGTCTGTTGCACATATGAACAGCTCTTACCACCAGATGTCTACCTCCAACACCCCTCTCCTTTCATAGCTTTCTAATGCAGTTTCTATTCTCATAAATGGATGGACTGATATACCTTAATATCAGCAAGACAAAGGAGATGGACTTTCAGAGGAAGAGAGGAGAACTAGCCCCACTGTACATCGGGGAGGGCTGTGTGGAGAGAGTCTCTTCCTTTAAATTCCTAGGAGTTTATCTCAGTGAAGACCTTACTTGGAAAATAAATACAACCCAGGTGGTTAAGAAAGCCCAACAGAGACTCCATCTCCTCAGAGTATTGCGGAAGAATGATGTAAATCAACATTTGATGATCTCCTTCTACCGGTCAACGATAGAAAGTGTCCTTTCATACTGCATCACGGTGTGGTACACTGGTTTGACATCAACTGATAGGAAGTGCCTACAGAGGGAGATGAATACAGCACAAGATATTATGGGCTGTCCCATGAATCCGCTGGATGAAATAGCGGAAGAACATTGCCTCAGGAGAGTGAGGAAAATTCTCAGGGATGATTCACACCCTGGCTGGCACTTTCTTGATCTCCTGTCCTCAGGCAGAAGATATAGAAGCATGATAAGTCACACCAACAAGGTAAAGAACAGCTTCTATCCGTGGGCTATTAGGCTGCTGAATGAAAACATAACAACAGGGCAACTGACTTTCGGGTTTGGTGTGTGTGTGTCAGTAAACGAGGGGAACTAAGACTAAGAGAGCTGAGTGGGGGGTGCTCATGTGATATCACTGTATATAAGTTGTACAAGTGACAATAAAGTATTTCAATTTCAAGAAAATGCAGGAGTAATGCTCATCACAGCAGTAGCAAATTCAGAAGTAAGTCTCATCATGGTCAGAGTTTTACATCTAAGGAAATGGGAACGAGATTGCCATGTTGAGCCCTGAAACAGCACACAAGCATAGAGCCCAAGTAAGAGAACCACAAGAGCTTAAGGAATTTGAGCAGCCCCATTGAATACTTTTTCCATGATAAGACATGGGCGGCCTGCTCTCTTTCAAAGACAAACTTATAAGCTAAAAGAGAGAGAGAGAAATCAATGGCAAGTTGAATTTGTGCCTTGAGTTCTCTGACATATCACCCATTTAATGAAAGCATTTGACCGGTCAGAGCCACACACAATAAATACACCACGGTTTACACGCTCCCATTTAACAAGGTCATTTTGAAATGATCCATCAAGCACGTAGTGCAGGTGCTTTAGGAAGATGGAAGGAAATGGAACATTTCACGCAATGTTCCTTGACCAACAAAAATGTAGGAAATTGCCTCGGGGGAAGACTGAAGGAGAGCCTTAATCTGGACGGCAATGGGCATGGAATGGGAGACCTTCCTTTTCAACAGGAGTGGGGAAGCTATTTCAACCTGAATGCCATTTCCCCCTTCTGGGTAGCTTTCTGGGAGCTATGGGCCATTGGTGGCCAGAGACAGAGGGAACATCCACACAGCGAAGGATGGAAATGTTACCATTGTAATAGGCTAGCTCCAACACTCTCAGTTTCTCCCTCTCTAGCCTTCATCCAGGCAAGCAAGAAGCAATATCAGAGTTCAAGGACACATCCCAACCAGGTTAAAACAAACAAACAAGCAAAGAAACAAACCCTCAAGCATGGAACAAAAGGAGGCAGGTAAGGAGAGTCACAAGGGACTCAGGTGGCGCTGTGGTCTAAACCACCGAGCCTCTTGGGCTTGCCGATCAGAAGGTCAGCAGTTTGAATCCCCGCGACAGGGTGAGCTCCCATTGCTGGGTACCACCTCCTGCCAACCTAGCAGTTCAAAAGCACGTCAAAGTGCAAGTAGATAAATAGGTACTGCCATGGCGGGAAGGTAAACGATGTTTCCGTGTGCTGCTCTGGTTTCACCAGAAGTGGCTTAATCATTCTGGCCACATGACCCAGGAAAACTGTCTGCGGACAAATGCCGGCTCCCTCTGCCTGTAAAGCACGCCACAACCCCAGAGTTGTCTGTGACTGGACTTAACTGTCAGGGGTCCTTTACCTTTTTTAAGTAGAGTCACAGGGGCCAGCCCAGGGGGGCTCATTTGGGCCCCATGCCTGTGGTCCTCATCCCTGGTTTAATACATTTGCGTTGCATGATACCACATTCTGATTTCTACATCACATGAGAAAGAACTGTACAGGGACGCACACACACACACACACACAAACACACACACTGCTCCGAAGTGCAATAAAAGGCTAATGAACAATTAAATAGGAAACAGCGACGCCATTTCCATGGGCTGTTGCATTGATTTCCAGGGCACCGCTTTACCAGAAGTGTGCTGATAAGTGCCATGGATTTCAGAGAATGAGGACTAAGGTGAGCAAATGATTGAAAACATCTACGTAACAGGGGATGCAAGTGAGGCTGATAGGAGCCAGGCTTGCATATGGAACTCTTATGGGGTGCATTCCACAGGCCAGCTGAATCTGTGCATGGTGTCATTTTAGGGGTAAAAGGTAAAGGTAAAGGTACCCCTGCCCATACGGGCCAGTCTTGACAGACTCTGGGGTTGTGCGCCCATCTCACTTAAAAGGCCAGGGGCCAGCGCTGTCCGGAGACACTTCTGGGTCACGTGGCCAGCGTGACATCGCTGCTCTGGCGAGCCAGAGCCGCACACGGAAACGCCGTTTACCTTCCCGCTGGTAAGCGGTCCCTATTTATCTACTTGCACCCGGAGGTGCTTTCGAACTGCTAGGTTGGCAGGCGCTGGGACCGAGCAGCGGGAGCGCACCCCGCCGCAGGGATTCGAACCGCCGACCTTTCGATCGGCAAGTCCTAGGCACTGAGGCTTTAACCCACAGCGCGACCTGTGTCCCTCATTTTAGGGGTAGGAGCAAGTTATTTGGTTAAACACGAAGAACTCTGGGACTCTAGAAACTGCCAGAATTTTATGATCAGCTCTCTTTGGAAGCAGTAAGAAACTACAAATTGGCAAAAATGTACAAATCAAATTCAAACATATGATGCAGGTGCAAACAGGCTGAGGGAACAATGTACCATATGTGGTGGGGGTGTACAAAAATAAATAAATTGGGATATCATTTATGAGGAATTAAAAAAAATTCACATTTTTTCCCCCAAAAAACAAAACAAAACCCAGAAGCCTTTCTTATAGGCATTTTGACAACAGATATCTCAACTGATAAGAGAAGGGTATTCTTATATGCAACAACAGCAGCGAGAATGTTGATTGCTGAGGACTGGAAGGCAGAGAAAACTCCAACGAGAGAAGAATGGCAGATAAAACTCTTAGAGTATTTGGAACTTGCAAAGATGACAGAAATAATCAGGAATCAAACAAACCAAAAGTTTATAAAGGAGTGGGAGTGCTATAGATGGTACTTAAAAAAACATTGCTCCCAATAAAATCTTTAGTGTGATTATTTTTCACAAATTGCATGAAAGATGGATAATGCATTTTGTATAATATTGATGATTGATAAGGTGAAAAAGGGTCAAGTTAAAAAAGGAAGAAAAGACCCACAGTGAGGTAGATGGAAGTCACATTAGAAAAGTAGAAGATTGTTTATTTATGATTTAAAGTTACGGAGAAATATGGTGCTGAATATTTTTATTAAGTATGGGAGTTTTTTTGTAATTTTTTCTTTTCTGTACTCTATGATATTTTTGATGATGAATGGAATAGATATAATATCTAATGAAACCAATAAAAACCAATGACCAAAAGAAAAAAGGAAAAAGAAATAAACTACTGGCAGGTGGGACATTCATGTTTGGAGTTCTTTGATTGTGTCATCTTATCTTTTCCATTTCATGTCTAGGCTATGTAGTTTCCTGTCCTCTACCACTGCCCTCCTCCAGTTCCCTTGCCCTGCCCTATCCTTAAAAACTCCATCTACCTTCATCTGACAGGTGAGTATGCAGAGATAACTTGCATACAGGTGTTTGAATCCTACTCCAGCAAATGGATGTTAACGCTTAATTGAACAGATATGCCACTCCTTCCCCTTGCTTCCACACTCTGTTACTAGGCAACAGGGCATACCTGGCCACTTTAGACATTGACCCAAAGGCCAGAAACTGAGAAATTCTACCTCTGCTAGCTGATTTCCTCAGTATAATTTTCCTCCAGGGCTCTGAGAGAGAAACCATTGGGAGGATTCTATTGGCAAAACCTATTTGGTGTTTTGAAACTTTCTGACTAGTTGCAGGACCTTAGCCAGACCTAGCAGAGTAAACGCAGAATCCACGGAAGCAATTGGCAACTTGGCTGCAGACAGGATAGATGAAGCAGGAACCAGGAACTTGTAGTTAGTTATTATATACAGTGGACTATTTACAGGAACAGACACGGATCTTTTGCTAGCTCTCTCTGACACGATTCACAACTCCTACACTGACACAGAATTCTGAACATGAACACTGAACCAAAACATTCCAGTTAGTAGGCCATTAATTATCACTCCCTTGAGAGAGCTTGACCAATCAGGGAGCGGTCTCCATGTCTCTGTTATCACCAGGCAGACTTACTCCTTCAGATTGCCTTCTGGCTGTCTGCCAAACCTTAATTGACTCTCGCAGCTGTCCCCGCGCGTCAGGGCCACGGAGGGCACGCCAGGCAGCCCCTCCTCACAGCCCCGCCGCCGCTGCTGCTGCAGCTGCTGGGCCATGTTGCATTTTCCTCGCCTCTCTGCCCTCCTCCTCCGGGCAAGCGGCGTCATTTGGGCGGCAGCGGCAGCGGCAACTCACCTCAGATCACCTGACATGGACCTGCCGCCGCCGCCGTGGCTACCTTACCGTAAATACCCCAGCCCAGGCAGCGGCAAGAAGAAGCTGGCAGCGGCGGCAGGTTAGGGGTTAGGGGCGCAAATTACTTGCCTTGCCCTGGGTTAGGGGGCGCAAATTACTTGCCTTGCCCCGGGTTAGGGGGCGCAAATTACTTGCCTTGCCCCGGGTGCTGACAACAAGCCTCTGCTTAAAGACCTCCAAAGAAGGAGACTCCACCACACTCCTTGGCAGCAAATTCCACTGTCGAACAGCTCTTACTGTCGACAGTGGAATTTGCTGCCAAGGTGTGTGGTGGAGTCTCCTTCTTTGGAGGTCTTTAAGCAGAGGCTTGACAACCATATGTCAGGAGTGCTCTGATGGGGTTTCCTGCTTGGCAGGGGGTTGGACTCGATGGCCCTTGTGGTCTCTTCCAACTCTATGATTCTATGATTCTATGATAGGCAGTTTGCTTCTGAATTCCAGTTGTTGAGAACAACAGGGAATGTTGCAGGGAATGCTGCTATCAGGTTCTGCTTGCGAGCTTCCTATTGGGTCATCTGGTTGGCCCCTAGAAGAACAGGATGCTGGACTAGATGGGCCTTGGGCCTGATCCAGGAGCTGGGCTCTTCTTACATTCTTAAGTCAGACCCATAACAAAATGTTGTGGTGTGGACCGTTCCTGTTTATTGCTTTCGTTCAGGGCTCCAGCCACACCCCTTTCCAGTATACTCCATTCGGAACCCCACCACCAGATGCTCTGGGTCACAGCTTGGGTAAATTGAATTGGAATAGTCACAGTTTCTAGGACCGTATGACTTCCATATAAGCTGAACTTGCGCTGAATTCCTGACCTTGCAGATGTTAAAATAACCGCGTGACTGTTAATGGTTGATAAATGTTTTAAATAAACAAGCAGAAGCTGTTTGGAACTTTCTGTTTTCACCATTGAAATCCGATTGTGCATTCATTCTGAACACTATATGAAGGCACGCTAATTGACTCATTGCATCACCAGGTGATAAGGTATAAAAATCTATTTGTTAACTGACATCTCAGCTGTGAAATGAATCAGATCTAGGCTGCGAGAAGGATTTGAGAATTTTAACTAGAGCCGAGCCAAATTTTCACAGGTTTTAATTTTCGTCTTGAAACAGGCACGTTTGATGAGGGGAAGGGATCCGAATCACACAAAACTGAGGAAGTGTTTCTTTGCTGCTGATTAGTCCTGAATACTAATCACAGCTCAGAGAGGGCTCAGGTGGGCTTTAAATACTTCAAGGCACTGCATAGTCCAGAATTATGATGACACCTCCAGAAAGGATCCTGCGGATCTTGCTGGATTCTAATGGTCAAATCCATTGGGGCAACCAGTTTAGGATACAGCAGATCTCTGATTCACCTACCAGATTCCTGGCACAGCTGGGCTCAGCCAGTCCCTGTTAGAATTTGTACTGGTGCTGCCTTTGTTAGGAAATGTATTTTACAAAGAATAAATTGTACGGGGGGGGGGGGGGGGACCTATGTAACAGCTGCAGAATCTTGTGACTCCAATTAAGGTCACAGGAATGTTGAATCATTGCCTTGTTAATTTGTTAACTCCCTTTAAAAGTTAGTGAGCGTGTGTCTTAGACAGAAGGGGTGGGAGGTGAAGGTTGGCTGGTTGTCTTGCGATTGTGGGAGTAAGGAAATTTCAAGCAGTTACTGTGTCCAGGAGAGTTTGTGGAGACAGAGAAGCTATGGGCTGATAAGATATGTACTGCTACAGATGAGTTTTGGAAGCAAGAAGCAAGAAAACCCTCTCTTGGGCTCAAGGCAGATCAGCACATTGTATTGGACTCGATGTGCATAAACACTACTGCTTGTTAATAGTTGCCATCCTGCAAGTAAAGAGTCATCTTCAAGGTCTTGTGTGTGGAGTCTGCTTCATCACTAAGGCTTCGAGGATGAAGCCATGATTCAGAAAAAATAGCTAACAGCCGCCCAACCTCAGGTTAGCCAAAAACAAGTCAGCATAACTTTATCATCCCAGCTGAGGCTGACTGAGGCTGGTGTAATTTCCCCCAAAAGGATGTGGAGGGGAGGATGGACTTAGGCTGGACCCAAAGCCCTTTCAGCTCAGTCATATGACCTGGCAACCAAGCACATCCAAACACTATCTTAAAGACTTGTTTCCCCTCTGTCACGCTTAAGCTTAGCAGCAACAGCAGCAGTAGTCCCATCTCTGAACAGGGTTTGGATCAGGGGTCATCTTAACCTTAACTTACACTGCCATGCTTTATGCCAGCTTTGTGTGCAGAAGATTGCCTCCTAAGTCCCATAATTCTTGATCACTGGTCATGCTGCCTGGAGCTGATGAGAGTTGGACTCCAACAATGTCTGAAAAGTCACTTTTATACTTCCTTATGCTACCACACGGGACGCGGGTGGTGCTGTGGGTTAAACCACAGAGCCTAGGGCTTGCCGATCAGAAGGTTGGCGGTTCGAATCCCCACGGCAGGGTGAGCTTCCGTTGCTCAGTCCCTACTCCTGCCAACCTAGAAGTTCAAAAGCACGTCAAAGTGCAAGTAGATAAATAGGTACCGCTCCGGCGGGAACGTAAATGATGTTTCCGTGCGCTGCTCTGGTTCGCCAGAAACGGCTTAGTCATGCTGGCCACATGACCCGGAAGCTGTACGCCGGCTCCCTCGGCCAATAAAGCGAGATGAGCGCCACAACCCCAGAGTCAGTCACGACTGGACCTAATGGTCAGGGGTCTCTTTACCTTTACCTTATGCTACCACACAGAGAACTAAAGGACAGCACATTTGTAACACAACTTCCTTTTCTTGGAGGTCTCTGATTTGGTCAAATAATTATAATTTTAGTACCAATTACTTAGAAATGTCCTATAAACAGTGGCCCCTTCTTGGCCATTGGTCACATGTGGATGTGAAGCATGTTTTAGCCTAGGGATTTCCAATCCACATAGCAATGAAACACAGCTAGTCTTTTCGAATGGCATATCTAGTACAGTTTAGAGAAGCATTCTCGTAGTCAGTCAAGCCATCATATTACACTGTCAATATCAGCATCCCAGAGGGGATGGGCTCCCTCTGTCCAGTCTTCATCTGGACATACCCCTTTTATCCAAAACAGTTGTTTCCCACGGTCTAAGCCGGAATGCAAAATAATACAAATGTATGATTGGCCTAGGGCCATCTTTGTCCATCATGGATAACCATTTAACGTTACTTGTCCACGCCACTTGCATTTGACTAGCCAACTTCACTTGAAATTTAGAAATGGACTAACTTTCCTCTTTTATTCTTTAATTTACACCCAAGGCGTACCAGCACTAACAAGAAAAGACATGCCCACGCATGTGATGATAACTTCTCATTTCTTGCTTATTGACAAATGCCATGTTCTTTTCTCTTGCTCCATTCAACTATGACCTTTAAAAGCTCATGCCAAGCTTTTCAATCAAATTAAATATTTTCAAGCAATCACCGCATCCTGCTGATCGAACACAGCAAATTATGCTCAATGTGAAGAAAGCAGATGGAGATTTCTTTCTCGCGTGCACTTTCTCTTAACACCCAGAACTCCAGCAACTAGAATTCGGAACCAACTCCTGGGGCCCAGGTCCCTTCGCCCCATCACCCAAGAAAATAATTGATGGGCACTGCCATTCATATGGTGTTCATGCACCAAATCTTGTGATTCATTATGCAGGGCGGGGCTTACCTGCTCCCTCCAATATTTTATTCCAGTTGGCACCCCTGTTCAGAAACATTGCTGCCTCCAGTTCTTCCAACAAGACTTTTAAGTTTCAACCTTTCCAACTTCGTATCCCTATTTTAATTGTTTTTAAGAAGTTTTTAGGAAGGTTGAATCATTTTATTACTTGCTGCTGTTTGCCACCCTAGGCTCCTTTGGAAGAAAGGGCAGTATATAGGTTGAATAAATAAAATAACACAGTGAATTAGGAACCGACCGGCTTATAAACATTTCATTCAAAGGCTCTCTTTTTTATTAGATCACCTCTAGTCTTACAATTTCCTGCTAACAAACTAAAGAATGATTGACTTTTGCGGGCGCAATTACTTCCAGTGGCACAATGAGATAATTTGAAACCCTGGAAAGAAGAAGAAGAAGAAGAGTTTGGATTTGATATCCCGCCTTTCACTCCCTTTAAGGAGTCTCAAAGTGGCTAACATTCTCCTTTCCCTTCCTCTCCCACAACAAACACTCTGTGAGGTGAGTGGGGCTGAGGGACTTCAAAGAAGTGTGACTGGCCCAAGGTCACCCAGCAGCTGCATGTGGAGGAGCAGGGAAGCGAACCCGGTTCACTAGATTACGAGACTACCGCTCTTAACCACTACACCACACTGGCTCTCAAGAAATGGTCTGAAGTGGTGTGCCACCACACTAGCTTCCCGGCAGGGGGGTTGCTGTTGTGGGAAAAAAGGTGGGGAAGATACCATGCTGTGGGGAGGTCAGCAGGGCACAAACAAACCATGGGGGGTGCCCCTTCCTGCTTGGTAAAGCAGCAGCAGTCCACCAGCCAGGAGACTTGCATAATGGTTCCGTCTCCATCTGGCAAGCTGCTTCTGGGAGTGAGCCTTTAGATGGGCTTGTGTGTAGCACACAGACAACATTTCTCTTCTCTTCAGCTCCACCATTCCATGCTCTGCAGCTTCTTCTGTGTCCCTGAACTGATCTGTCAAGCAGTTGTTATGTTCTTACATCACGTTTGTCCTTTGACAGCTACTATGTAGTGAGACCAGTCAAATGCACAGATAAGGAGTGAGGAATCGTTGGCCCTCTGATGTTGTTGGACTTCAGATCCCATCAGCCCCAACCCAGAATAGCTCAAAGGCCAGTGACAATCAGAGTTGCAGTCCAATAAAATTTGGAAGGCCCCATGTTCTCCATCCCTTATGCAGATCATTTTGCCTTGTAAAGAATGCATTCGCCCTCAAGCTTTTAGGAGTGATCCTCATGGAATCATCCTCACCTGAGCATCTGCTTAGAATGGAAATAAATGAAAAGCGATTGAAAGAACGCCTTGACTCCTCAGTACTTGGCCTTGGAAAAGAATGTGGGTTGCTGCTAAAGTGAAATCTCAACCTCTCCCATTGTGTACAAGCACAAACACAGAGAACACATTGCTGCCATTCCCCCTCTTTGAAAGGCAGGCTGGAATGGAGAGAGACGGTGGATGCTTCCATTAGAGATGTCTTGTCGAAATCATCAAAGTACATATTTGCCATTCATTGTAGCGGCGTTTGCTCTAACGTGTTCTATAAATAGAGTATGTTTACAAGGAAGCACTCAGAAGCAAGGTCTGTTCGGCCATTATGGGTAACAGGTTGCAATCCAAGTGAAGAACAGCAAAAAAACATTGTGCAGGGGACTTTTCTTATAGTAATATTTCACCAAAGTACGGGAACATGTGCAGTGCTTTTAGCCTGACCTTGAAAGAGTCTAAAGCAGAGCCCAGCAAGATTATTTGTTCAACAAATGGGCCTCAGAAGCACATCTGTCTGAAACCCTGGAGAGATACACTTGCCAGTCAATGTGGACAGGACTGAGCTGGTTGGACCAATAGTCTGACTTCAGTATAGAGCATCTTCCTATGAAATCATCCTGAGCTGCCTTCTGCTCAGATGAAAAATTGTTCCATGGATCTGAAGGGTGAAGCAAGTAGAATCTCTGGCTTAGTGAGATGGAACAGGCCAGAGTAATGGAGTATTCCACTAAGTTTTACTCAGATTAAATTGATTGAAATCAATCCCAGTACGTTTCTGAGCACAATTCAAAGTGTTGGTGATGACCTTTAAAGCCCTTAATGGCCTCAGTCCAGTATACCTGCAGAAGCATCTCCACCCCCATCGTTCTGCTCGGACACTGAGGTCAAGCGCTGAGGGCCTTCTGGCAGTTCCCTCACTGCGAGAAACCAAGTTACAGGGAACCAGGCAGAGGGCCTTCTTGGTAGTGGTGCTCGCCCTGTGGAACACCCTCCCACCAGATGTCAAAGAGATGAACAACTACCAGAGTTTTAGAAGACACCTGAAGGAAGTCCTGTTTAAGGAAGCTTTTAATGTTTAACAGTATTTTAATACTCTGTTGGAAGCTGCCCAGAGTGGCTGGGAAAACCCAGCCAGATGGGCGGGGTATAAATAAATTATTATTATTATTATTATTATTATTATTATTATTATTGAGTGATTTAGGGGCAGGAGCATAACAGGTGCAGATGACAGTGAGTATACAGTCACAGAAGGTCCACTTCCCCTTCAGTATCATCTGCTCTGCCTAATTTTAACAAATTAACAACAAATTTAATTCAAATTTAAAAACTGACTTTCCGCCCCACTACCTTGATGACTTCCCAGCCTTATTTGCAGCTCAATATTGCATACTTTTCCACATTGCATTTCGAAAATGTAAAATAATTTAGCTTTTTGTGCTTTACAATAGTGTTCTGTGCCAGGTTGCCAGGGCGCATGACTGAGCTGAATAGGCTTAGGATCCAGCCTAAATCTCCCTGCTTCCTGCTCCAACCCCAGCCATGCCCGTACCATTACATTGGCTTCAGTTCAAGCCCTCTTTAGAGTATTATTTTCATGACTGGATTGTGTTCTTGAACTCTTGACAATGGAAATTCTAGGGAGGGACAAAAGTAGGCTGTGTCATACTTAAGTTAGCCCAGCCGTGTTATAGATTGTACTTTACTGCCCCTGTCTCTGAGGTTGCTTTCCACCTGGTAAGCTGCATCTCTTTTTAGAAATACTGTCTTTGAAACCTCTCACATTCAGTTAGAAAGGTGCTTCACATTCTCCACGACTGGCTAAGCTGACACCAGACTCCTTTAAAGCCTTTGATCGAGTTAAGTGGCTCTTCTAGGCTGATGGATATCTAAATTTTGCTCCCAAATTTGTAGGGGCAATGTCAGGGAACTGCCATCAGAGCTGGAGGCGGAGGGAAGGCTCCAGAGGGATGCCGGAGAGGGTCCCAGTAGGGAGAGAGGCAGCCCATCTGCTGGGGAAGGAAATCAGCATAACACCAGTGGAGAAGGGGGGCAGAGAGGGGATTTGGAGAGGAGGCTCCAAGACTCTTCACCAGAAACCAGCAGGGAGAGCACAGGTACTTCCGCGCAGGGAGAGTAGGAGGAGACTTGGCGTCAAAGAACTTCTTTGCTGGAAGAGATTCAAAAAATGCCCACTGACGGATTCTGCCAGCGACTGAGACAGCCACGAAGTGAAGGGCTGTCCAGACCGAAAGGGTTCAACCAGACAACCAAGCCAAGAGTGGCGGCAACTTACGCATAAGCAACCCCTAGAACCATTACAGGCAATATAGCAACTTAAGTCTTTTTTTAAAAATCTTACTACCCTATATATAAAGACTTGTACATGGGAGCTTGTTATTGGCCTATTGGTTTGTTAGTGTGGTCAAAGGGTGCAACTGATATTGCTCTGCGACTTGGAAATGTGTTGTAAGTTTTTCTACTTTGGAGTATGTTATAAATAAAAATGTATATGTGTGCAGTGCATTGAATAACACCACAACAGTGATTACAGTGGTACCTCAGGTTACATACGCTTCAGGTTACATACGCTTCAGGTTGCAGACTCCGCTAACCCAGAAATAGTACCTTGGGTTAAGAACTTTGCTTCAGGATGAGAACAGAAATTGTGCTCTGGCGGTGCGGCGGCAGTGCGAAGCCCCATTAGCTAAAGTGGTGCTTCAGGTTAAGAACACTTTCAGGTTAAGAACGGACCTCCAGAACGAATTAAGTACTTAACCCGAGGTACTACTATCTTCATCTATCTTCTATCTGTCCATCCATCCATCTACTGTATCTACCTAGATTCCTTTTCTGCAGTCTCCTCGGGACCACAGGATCCTATTCAGTGAAAGTCCCAATGCAAACCGAATCACTGAGATCAATGGGTACAACTAACCTACATTCATTGATTTCAATATGCTTGCACTCCATGGAAGAACAAACATTGGATGCAACCCCCAATCTCCAACTCTCTAAGGACCATTATATTTTTCTGTGCACTTTGTAAGATCACAATACATCTATTTGTCTGTCTCTCTCTCGCTCTCACCAGGCAGCCATCTGACATGGTTACAAATTTATGCATCCCAGAAATATCATTTCCTGCCATATTTATAGTAATTATGTCAAATGGCAAATTTAAAGCATTTGATTTGATTACTGCTGGTTTGGGAAAACACACGGTTTGATCTAGTCACAAGCTGTAATTACTGTATGTGGAATGCAATCACGTGGAATATTTTTATAATAAAAAGGTTGAGAAAGTGATATATATAAATGGTGTGAATTCGATGGCAGAGGAAGAAGAAGAGCCTTAAAATTCTCCCAATTGGTTTGGGCTAGGTGATGCCATCAAAATATTGTGTTATATTGTGTTATTGTTTTTTTTCTTCCCAATGCAACATTAGTCAGTAATTTGTCATTCAGGGCTGGTGGGGGATTCATTCATCCCAATTCAGCAAAGGACTATGTGAGCAATGCAGTAGATTTCCACAGAATGGTGTGTGCCATGCAAAAAGGTCGTTGCACATATTCTGCTCCTTCCAGATCCAGCAGCTGGAGCTCTGCGCACATAGCTCTTTGAACAACGCTGGAGCCCCAGTGATTGGCCATTTGAGACAATGAGTGACAGCGGGCTCAGTTCCATAATCCCTGCTCCTTTTTTGAGACTTAAAGGTAAAGGGGCCCCTGACCATTAGGTCCAGTCATGACCGATTCTGGGGTTACGGTGTTCATCTCGCTTTATTGGCCGAGGGAGCTGGCGTACAGCTTCTGGGTCATGTGGCCAGCATGACTAATCCGCTTCTGGTGAACCAGAGCAGCGCACGGAAACGCCATTTACCTTTCTGCTGGAGTGGTACCTATTTATCTACTTGCACTTTGACGTGCTTTCGAACTGCTAGGTTGGCAGGAGCAGGGACAGAGCAACGGGAGCTCACCCCATCACAGGGATTCGAACCACCGACCCACAGCGCCACCCACGTCCCTTTTGAGACTTACACCAGTGTAAATGATATCAGCTTAGGCTATGCTGACTGAGCCCTGACTGAGCCACTAAAGCCTGAGACCTGATGAATCCAAAATCTCTCATCCCAGCATATCTTGGGTTTGGATCATGTTTCTTTTCACACTGTTACAAAAACATCCCCAAGGGAGAATTTGAAACTCCCCAGTTCTACCCTTAAAGCACTGCCCCAACTCTCTTAGGTTGGACTGGAGTCATCAGCAGTCAAATTCAAGTTTATTAACAGGGCAACTAAATACAGGCTGCAGCCAAACAGGAACATTGGAACATAAAGTATATTTTCATTTTTTTCCCCTTTTAAGTAAAACAAACACAACCACCACACAAACTGGCATGGAAATGAGCTGAGCTGAACCTGAGATTGGAGAAATGGGAAACTGAGAGAAACTGGAATTGGCAGATCCATCCATCTCTAAATTAAAAGAAAAGAACGGGGAAATGAGAGCCTTTTCCTTGGGGTTGATATATGTAAAAGTAACCACCAGGTAAGCCCATTACTGGAGAGCTGTGAGCTTTCTCATCTAACTTCAACACTGGCCGAAACCTAAACAGGATTATTAAAGCATTTTGCCCTCCATTCTCCACTTCCCTCTTCTATTATGATGATGAATTCTTGCCCATAAAAACATAACACAAATTGGAGATCAGTGCAGCTACAATCTGTCTGGATTATATGAGGTGCCCTAAAGGTCATATTTCTACCTACATAAAAAAAAATAAAAATGAGGTGGATTTTCATTACCTCCCAAGTACACATCAGTCAGTGATATGGCATTAAAAGATTCCGCCATGGAGAACACTAGAATGGTACAGACAAGTGTCAAGGCAAAATTAAAATTGAATAGCCACCTGGAGAGGCTATATGGCTTCCTTCTCTAAAAGTAACCTTTTACAGGACGCCTCGCCTTGTAATCAAGGGACGGAAGCAATGGCCTTTCGCATACAAAAAGAGCCTACTTATCTGGACATTTTTATATTTAAAAAATGTGTTTGATTGACCTTTCAAAATCAGCAGGTCAAATCCTATCAATTGTTGGAGCTGCCTAAATCACTCATTATATTTTTAACTTCAGATTGACAAAGGTAATTTGGCATGCAGACAGGTTTTAGAAGAGGAGAGGAAGAAAAAATGCATGAATAATAGAGCAGGGGATACTTTCAGGTGAGGGGAAATTGAGGGGGGGGGACTGGGGGAACGGGCCCTGAACTGGATCTAATGGTGTGCAGATATAAAGGATTGGTTTCTCACCAGTGGAAGGTGGAGGCACGCCTATTAGGGCAAATGGGGCACTGATCCACCCACCTTAGCCTGCCCTCAGCCAGCTTCCTCCTTCCTCCCTTCTTGCAACCAGTCCAGAATGGCTCCAAGCACACCAACTCCAGGGGAGCTAGGTGTTCTTGGACCCCTCAAAATCTCTGTGCAAGGAACCAGGTCTCCTCAATGTTGAGGGAGCGGACAATGCTCCTGACATTCAGCCTTCTGACCATCAACCTCCTCCACAAGCCCAGAGAACCAGTGATGGACAAGAAGGCACGTTGAGCTCAACTTCAGGGTCACATATGATTTCTGAAGGACCAGCACTCTGGACTGACCCTTTGAGGAGCCCAGCACACTAGATGTCACACGTGCATGATGTCAACCACATAATATGCACCCCCCCCCCAACGTTGGGTGCAACTGAGCACCTTTGAGTGGGTCACATTCACACCATACATTCAAAGCACTATGATACCATTTTAAACCCTTATGGCTTCCCCCAAAGAATTCTGGGAGCTGTAGTTTGTTTATGGTGATGAGAGTTGTCAGGAGAGTTCCCTATTCCCTATTTTCCAGGGATATCCCTGATTTAGAGAAACTGTCCCAGTTTCTGATTTGATCCCAGAATGTCCCGCTTTTCCTTAGGATGTCCCTATTTTCATTGGAGAAAGGTTGGCGGGTATGGTGTGATCTTACCCCCTAGCTGGCTGAAAGCAATCCTGTATAGGGAAGTTTTTTAAAAAAAATGTTTAATCTACATGGTACATAGAGAATAAAAAGGTAAAGGTAAAGGTACCCCTGCCCATACGGGCCAGTCTTGACAGACTCTGGGGTTGTGCGCCCATCTCACTTAAGAGGCCAGGGGCCAGCGCTGTCCGGAGACACTTCCGGGTCACGTGGCCAGCGTGACATCGCTGCTCTGGCCAGAACCAGAGCCGCACACGGAAACGCCGTTTACCTTCCCGCTGGTAAGCGGTCCCTATTTATCTACTTGCACCCGGAGGTGCTTTCGAACTGCTAGGTTGGCAGGCGCTGGGACCGAGCAGCGGGAGCGCACCCCGCCGCAGGGATTCGAACCGCCGACCTTTCGATCGGCAAGCCCTAGGCGCTGAGGCTTTAACCCACAGCGCCACCTGTGTCCCTTTACATAGAGAATAACTTGCACCTAAATATTAGCAAGACAAAGGAGATGGTGTTGGACTTTCGGAGGAAGAGAAAGGAACTAGTCCCATTGTATATTGGGGGGTGTGTGTGTGTGGAGAGAGTCTCTTCCTTTAAATTCCTGGGAGTTTACCTTGACCTCACCTGGAAAAACAATATAACTCAGGTGGTTAGGAAGGCCCAACAGAGACTCCATTTTCTCAGAACAATGTTAAACAACAAGTGATGACCTCCTTCTCCAGGTCGTCTCATATTGTTTCACAGTGTGGTACGTTGGCTTGCCAGCCACAGACAGAAAGTCTTTACAGAGGGTGGTGAACACAGCACATGATATCATGGGCTGTCCCCTGAGCCCGCTAGATGACATCGCAAGGGATCATTGCCTTAGGAGAGCAAGAAGAATTCTCAGGGACGATTCACACCCTGGCCAGCACCTCTTTAATTTTCTGCCCTCGGGCAGGAGATATTGAAGTATAATCAGTCATACTAACAGGCTAAAAAACAGCTTCTATCCGTGGGCTGTAAGGCTGCTGAACAGAAAATAATATAGTGCAACTGACTTTTGGGGTTGGTGTGTTGTGCGACAAGCACACAGAGTGCAATGAGACTGAGTGTTTGGGGGGAGGCTCAGTTAATTTCATTGTACACAGGTTGTACATTGACAATAAAGGTATTATTATTATGTTTTTATATATGTTGTAAGCTGCCCAGAGTGGCTGGGGCAACCCAGTAAGATGTGTGGGGTATAAATAGTAAAATTATCATTATGGAATGGGACATTCCTATTTTCATCAGAGAAATGTTGGAAGGTGTGTATTCCCCTCACAGAGCTACAGTTCTCAGACTTTCCAACTTCCCGGGGAACTCTGGGAACTGTAGCTCTCTGGGGGAAATCGGGGTCTTCTGACACCTCTCAGCTGCCATAACAAACTGCAGCTCCCATAATTTTGGTGGGGAAAGCTGTGGTTTTATCATGTTGCTTTAAGTGTATGGTGTTGATATGGCATTGGTCTCTGTGCCTTCTCCCCAACCATCACCAGCAGGTACCAGCCATCACTGCTGTTAAATTTGGATGCTACTGTGCTGCAATTGGGACGTGGGTGGCACTGTGGGTTAAACCACAGAGCCTAGGACTTGCCGATCAGAAGGTTGCCGGTTCGAATCCCCACGACCGGGTGAGCTCCCGTTGCTTGGTCCTTGCTCCTGCCAACCTAGCAGTTTGAAAGCACATCAAAGTGCAAGTAGATAAATAGGTACCGCTCTGGCGGGAAGGTAAACGGCGTTTCTGTGCGCTGCTCTGGTTCGCCAGAAGCGGCTTAGTCATGCTGGCTACATGACCCGGAAGCTGTATGCTGGCTCCCTTGGCCAATAAAGCGAGGTGAGCGCCGCAACCCCAGAGTCGGCCACGACTGGACCTAATGGTCAGAGGTCCCTTTACCTTTATTGTGCTGTAATGCCTGAAGATTGAGAGTTGGCAGGGAATGGGATATTATTTAGTGAAGGTTCTGGTGCTGGTAGGGAGTGCACATGGACACTGTTTTTGGCTACATAAGGACAAGCACTCAGAGAACTTGAATATGTTGATCGTTTTAGGTAAACATTGTAAACTGCTTGGCCAAAAGGCAGGATATCTATCTCTCTTTCTGTGATCTGTTATCAATATCCATATTTCAATAAATGAATAAAGGAAGAGCCCTAGCTTTAGAATCATAGAATTGTTGAGTTGGAAGGGACCCCAAAGGTCATCTGGTTCAACTCTCTGCAGTGCAGGAATTTCAGCTAATGCATCCATGACAGATGGCCACCCAACCTTGACTTTGAAACTTCTGCTTTACGTGCAAAACATCCAATTTCTGTCATCTCCAGGTAAGGCTGGCAAAGACTCCTGTCTGAAACCTTTGGGAGCTGTTGCCCATCAGGGTAGGACAGGGATAGTCAACATGCTGCCTTGCAGATGTTCCTGGACCACGATGCCCAACTTTCCTGAAAAAGGGCCATGCTGTAAAGAACTGATGGAAAGTGTAGCCTCCTGAGAATATATGGACAGTATCCCATTGGCTACCACTGGTGTACAATGGAATGATGGCCTGGCTTGGTGTAAGATTGTTACGATATGGATGCAATGCAGCTGCAAAGTGCTAGCTTGAAAAGTAAACATGATGGGAATGTTGGGACTGCCCGTGGGAATCAGAGGGACAGTCAATTCACAGTGCGAAGCACCGGAATTAGCTCAGAGTGTAATATGAGCTGTACAGGAAGTGCAGGAAGTTTTTGTTCCTAGACTGCTGGAGCTTGAAGAGAGCAGTCATGTTTTTTGTAATGCTGCAAAGACAGAAATAAAGGCATGTAAATACGTTTCTGTCTATCTCTTTCCCCTGCCCAGGGGGGGCAGGAAAGAGGGGTGTGTTCTTCTCACACTGAGAAGGATCGCCTATTGCGACCTAGCCTGGATCTTGCTGGGGAATGCAGCCAGGGAGGTCAACAGGGAATCATGCCGGGTGCCTGGGAGAGTTGCCAGTTTCTCCTGATAAAGGCTTGATTTCCGACAAAGATAGCTCTCTCTATGTTCCCAAAGTTGCAGACAGATGTATAGTGCATTCCAACTACTATCAAGGTAGTTTAAAAGATAAGGAGAATTTGTTGGATCAGGTCGGTGGCTCACCCATCTAGTCCAGCATCCTGTTCCCGCAGTGACCAACCAGATACCTATGGGACATCAGTAAACAGGACCCGAGTGCAACAGCGCTGACTCCACTTGAGGTTACCACCAACTGGTAGACAGAGGTATACAATATTGGAGGTAGTACAGAGACACAATGGCTGGTAACTACTGATAGTCTTATCTGCCATGGTTCTCCCTCAACCCACCACATGGCTCTGCCCACTGGTCAAAGACATGCCTATCCTTATTATCCATCACCACTGAGGTTCTTCTAAAGTGAATTGTCATGGTAAACTTGGAAGGATTGTTGAGAAGAACAGAAAGGGGCTAGCACTCTTTCTCATGAGTATTCAAGGCACCCCTTGAAAAGGCAGCAATAAGTAGATGGCAAACTATTCCTCTCCACATCTAACACTTGGGAGGTTCTGAACATTTTATATTTATATTTATATTTATATTTATATTTATATTTATATTTATATTTATATTTATATTTATATTTATATTTATATTTATATTTATATTTATATTTATATTTATATTTATATTATTTATATTTATTACACACACATACTTGTTTAAAGTTTAGTGACATCTTTGTTTCCTTCCCCTTTCAGCCCTAATTGGTTATGTCTTTGGTATAATTCATTAATTATGAGAAACCTTTCCAATTAATTAAGAGGTGCTGTTAGCACAGTATGCAACGCTGTAGCTAAATTAATTCATTAATTCTGGGAGCGAGAGAGGAGGGGGGGGAGAAAGTTTTTTGGTTTTTTTAAAAGCCCAAATGTGACCCTCCTGGAGCTCTCCTTAATGTTCCACACCAAGTACGGTAAAATGTAACTAATTAGGCAAAAATGGCGCATCCCATCCATTATTGTGGAGTCAGCTTGTCAGGGAAGCCATCTGTCCTGATCAACCTATCTGGGATCACAGGTTCTGTTCTCTCCATCATTGACAACAAAGACATGTGTTCAGCTAACTACCTTGGGTTTTTCCAAAAGCTAACATGGTAGACCCAGCTCCTGAACACTAGGGATGTCTGATAATTCCTTCAGAAATGGCACAGGGAGAGGAGATTTCTGCACCTTGCAGAAATCGCACCACTTGATATGAGTGGTATTCACAGGTATTTTTTTAGTTCGCAAACATTGAATTTATGTTGGATTTATGACATTCCCCCCCCCCCAACGAAATGCATTGAAACTTATTAAGTAATTAATTGCATAAGTTTTGGCCACAGCAGACAGCGAGATAACATAATGTAGGTTTTGGCAGAAGCAGAACCAAAGCAGAAGGGAAACAGTGTTGATAGTGTTGATGAACCCAGGATGGGACGGAAATCACTTCCTCCTTGCTTCTTTACTGAAGATAAGGGGAGGAAAACAAAGTCAATCAGCAAGAGATGGAAGAGGGTTTCAAAGTCATCTAGTCACAATATACTTGTGAAATATATTTCATAGATATATACCCTGCATTCCCACGATACAGGTCAGGTGTGGGGGACTGTTTCCAGTGTGAGGTTCACATTCCCACAAGTCACATTCGCAGGTCACCATGCCAGTGCTGGTGGAGTCACAGTAGGAAGATCAATCAATGTAACTCGAATCATTGTAAGAGACACTACATCCCAGATATCCAGAAATCATAGGTTTCAATGCACTCGTCTCTCCATACAGGTGAGCAAGAGGCATTATCAGAGTTCAAGGACACATTTCAGCCAAGTGAAAAGCCCAACCAACCAACAAACAAAACCCCCACACACTCAAAAAGAACAGGCTTCCTCAACCTTGGACCTCCAGATGTTTTTGGCCTACAACTCCCATGATCCCTAGCTAGCAGGAGCAGCGGTAAGGGATGGTGGGAATTGTAGTCTCAAAACATCTGGAGGGCCGAGTTTGAGGGAGCCTGATGTAGAGCAAGGCTGGTGAGTGGTGTGGTACAGGGAGAAGGGAGAGCCTTGGCAGAGTTCTGAGCATCACACAAAGAAGCCTGTCTTGGTCTTCGTGATGCACAAAAAACACATCATCCCTGGAAGCCCTTGCCGCCCCTAGAAAGAACCCTGGCTACCAAATTCAGTAGCACAGCAGAGAGCAATGTCCAGGTCAGGTCCAGAGAATGACATCTGTCACACAGTTTTCAGTAAACCCCTGGCTACAAGTTGGTGGGAATCACAAGTGCTGAGAGTGTCTGTTGTGCTCAGGTCCTCCTTACAGGCTACCCAGAGTCATCTGGTTGGCCACCATGAGAACAAGATGCTAGACTAGAAGGGACACTGGCCTGATCCAGCAAGCTCCTCTGACGTTCCCAACTGCCTTGATGGTAGTTGGAATGTACTTTGCATGATACGTTGTTGTTGTTGTTCTTGTTGTTGTTGTTGTTTATTGAATTTCTATACCACCCTATACCCAGAGGTAACCAGCTTAGGAATTTTCCCAGAGCTTGGTTAAGCAAATGTCTGGGTTAAGCGAGTACTGGGCTTGCATGCCAATCCCTGAAATCTTTTATTTTTTAAAAAAAATCCTATCTGTGGTTGTTTGTTTAGCCAGGGCACAATTGAAAAATGGGTGAGATGTTAAGCTAATTGAATGTGGTGCGATCAACACCTATGAGCTAATTTAGATCAATCTTTTCCCTGAACATTCTCAAGGAATACTCCTAAGTGCTAACCTATTTCCAAATCAAATTTGCTCATCACAAGTTCACTTGCACTTCTATTTAAATGTTACCCACTAATTAATTAATTAATTAATCGGGGAAAAGGCAGGTGGTGGGTCAACTCAGGCTGTGATCGAAAACCCCTTCATGACCCAGCTGGGGAGAATTTGGACTGGGCAAAGGGCAAGAGCGGCAGGGCTGAGCATGTTGCAGTGTCCCCCGCCCCCCCCCCCGCTCCTCAGATGCATTCAGCCCAGTTGGGGTTGGGATTGTCATGTAATAATAATAATAATAATAATAATAATAATAATAATAATTTATTTATACCCCACCCATCTGGCTGGGCTACCCCAGCCACTATGGGTGGCTTCCAACAAAATATTAAAATACAGTAATGCATCAAACATTAAAAGCTTCCCTACAGGGCTGCCTTCAGATGTCTTCTAAAAGTCTGGTAGTTGTTGTTCTCTTTGACATCTGGTGAGAGGGTGTTCCACAGGGTGGGTGCCACTACTGAGAAGGCCCTCTGCCTGGTGTAAGATACTTTAATCCATAATTTACAACTCACCAAGCTTGTTGTGGATATTAATGGGGATGGGGAGAAGGAAATATGTGTGAGTGTGGTTGTGTGTGTGTTTAAATTCCAACAGATTCATTTAGTCCATTGAAATTGTCGAAAGTTTCACCTAGAAACCAATGACTTAAAAATAATAATAATCTTACATTCAAAGGCACCAAGTTTCCCCTAAGATTTTGTGGGCCCAGCACAGGTCGCATGTGTGTGATGTTATGTGAGTGGTGTGGTGTGATGTCATTGTTAGAATTCCTGATCTATGATCGCAGTCATAGGATTGTTGTCTTTCACGTGACGGTGTATGTTTTGACTCCACAGAGTGGGAAGTGATGGAGACAGGATGTTTGTGTTACTGTGTTCCGTGAAGTGGGACTATTGTCCTTTGTTCTTTTTCTCTTTGCTGCCTGATGCTAGAGAGAGAGGGAGCCATGTTGCAGTGCTCCATGTGTGTTTATATGTAAATTAAGTAGATTAGCCAAAATGCTGAGTTGCTGAGGTCTGTCACGCAACTGCGCAAACTCTGCGGATCCCTAAGTGTGTTGGTGTCGGTTGGCATTGGTTGCTGTGATGTTCAGGCTGAAGAAAGCTTTTGAAGGTCCCGAAAGATTGACCAGGAGGGAGGGAACATGCCAGTTGGGCATGTGTCTCTGCCAGGGTCCTACTCGAGTGCCACTTGTGACTTCTGAAGAAGGTCAAGCCCTTGGGAGGAGTTAGCCACTGAAGCTGTACTGTGTTGACCTCCTCCACCCACTCATCATTGAGGGGGCCCAGTCCCCTTCCAACAAATACTTAAGGGGCCAAAGACAACTTGGCCCCCTAGAGTTTACTTTTATATCCAACTCATGGAATTGAAGGCAGGCTACACGTGGAAGGATCCCAAACCATCACCCATTCAGACATTGACCAGATCATACCTGCTTAGCTTCACCAAGGTGGTGGCCTCACAACTGCTCACAGGACTGTTCTTGAAGTGATCTCTTTATTTTTATTTAAGCCACCATCAAACAAGATTAAAGGCTCCCATCCGTCGTCTTTATCATTGCCCCTTTTGGAATGATTTAGATGAACAGAACCAGATCTTTGAGGAGAACGAAATCAGCAAAGGTGCTAGCTAATTAACAGAGAGGAGGAAGGGTTATTTCTGAAGGTCATACAGGCTAATATTATAATTTCAGAAGCAAGGGAAGTAAATATTATCCTTGGATTACAAACAGAAACTTGGTTCATTTTGCCGTGGTTTCCCTAGTTGAAAATGCTGGTGGGGTGAATTTCTAAAGTTAGCAATCTCTGTTTGATCCCGAGAAAATGAAATAATGATTTTAAAAAGTGAGATCACAGAAGGTATGTTGCAGAAGGGAGACAACTGCTTTACATCTACAGCAGAGCTGCATGTAAGAGTGGCTCGGAAAACCCAGCCAGATGGGCTGGGTATATATAAAATTATTATTATTATTATTATTAGGTTTAAGACTTACTTTTTTAATCATCTTTTTTATTTGCACTGTATTCTGCATAGCTCTTTAGGGGACTGAGTTGTGTGCTTGCTTTGCTTTCTATGTTGTTCTGCCTTCAACAACCTGATGCCTGTCAACGCAGAGCTACAACGCTACACACCAGTTAGGCAAAAGCTGAGCTAGTGTAATAGATTGCTTGCATTCTTCTAAGTCCCAAATTTTGGTCCCTGGACTGCCAGTGGTCCACAAGCTCCATTCAGGTGTTTCATGGAACACTGATAGAAACAGACAGGAGCAGCAGGTGTGAATGAAGGATGCAGCGTATATTCTGTCATTCCTAGAACCTGCCCAGAAGGTTGAATGGAGAGAAATACACACTTGAGAGGAGTGAGGGAAATAAGGAGTAAAGTTAATGACAGGCTAGGATTAAGGAGACATTTAATCTTGATTCAATTAGAAATCATGTAGCACCTAGCACGGTACATTGCAATTGCTACTAAAAGGCAGGAAAAACGTTAGGCGGTTCACCAAGACCCTCAGCAAACTTCACTTTAAAGGTTTGCCCAAGACACCGATGACTGCTTCATCGTTAAGCACAGTGGTACCTCGGTCTACGAACAGTCCTGTTAACGAACTATTCGGGCAACGAACTCCACAAAACTGGAAGTAGGTGATCCGGTTTGCGAACTTTGTATTGAAAGACAAATGGTGGAAAGTCAATAGGGAAGGTGTGCCTTGGTTTAAGAAAGCTTTGGTTTAAGAATGGACTTCCGGAACAAATTAAGTTCGTAAACCGAGGTACCACTGGTATAATGGGTTAAATCACACAGAAACGAAAAAAATGTATATGTATTAAAGAAGGTTTGAAATAGAAAATAGCTAAATGTGTATTGCTGGCACTGGGGTTTTTCCACTAGTTAATGATTGCCTGTTGATTGTTTCTCTGCTCTGTAGGGAGTAGTGAACCTTTGATCATGTGATGAAGGTATTGAGTTGCAAACTGGCCATCTTGAAAGGGTGGTGGCTGTTAGGCGTCCTCTGAACATGACAGAGAACAAAGCATGTAATAATGGCTCTCCCGAAGGGAGTGCAAACAGCCAGGAGGCTGGAAAGCAGGCTGCAGAGAGAGAGAGAGAGAGAGAGAGAGAGAGAGAGAGAGAGAGAGAGACTTTTGCTTATACATCTGATTGGATTATTTCATATTTTGTAAGATGCTGAGCCTGTGCTGGGCAGCACAAGACATTGTATGGATATTTTTGATGTACACTTGATGTTTTAATTTTGTTATGAAGAAAGTTCTGTACGGAACAATGTTTCATTTCCAAAGGAGTCAGTTCTTAGACTTCCAGTCACTTCAAACTGTACAATATTTAATATCCGCAACATCACCCACCCACAATAGACAGCTTTAGATGGGGTGAGGCTGTCAGGGCTTCAGAAGAAGCTCCCTTACTATACCAAAGGGTTTGCCAACCACCAACCTGATAGCCTAATTAAGCCCACTAGGCCTTCCCATTTGGCTCACAAAGACATTTTGGCCAAACCATGCCTGCCTTCCCTGCACCTGATATCATATATGATGACAGCTGTGGGGCATGTAAAGATGTCGCTGGTCTGAAAATCGTGTCTGCAGGTACCACTGATCACTTTTAAATAACCATTCTTGCGATAAATAAAGGCTAAGCAGTACTGCAATATGTTTGATTCAAAGCCCGTTTGAGATTCTTTGGGGCAGGAAATTTCCATAAAGATCCATTTCTTATTTTTATTTTTTTTTAAAAAATTATTTAATCATTTTTTCAATGCAAACAACAACCGCAAAAGAGACATACAACAAAAACCATAATAACACTAATAACACAATTTGACAATTCAGATTTGAATATACTGATATACCTAGGACTATACCTTTTTAACAATATTTTCCCACCTCTCTCTCCTCCCCCTACTTCCCACCACCATCCGCCTTATTGCTTAATTATTATTTCCAGATTTCTTCATATTTATCCATTCTTAATTTGTGTCGATATGCAATTTGTTTGTATGTAGCTAATCTTTCCATATTATCAATCCCTGTGCTCAATGGAATCTTTCTGCGGCTCTTCCAATTCATCCAGTCAAGTTTTTTTTGCTTCTAATATAGCACGGTACATCCATATATTTTTTTGGACCCCTGGAATCTCCCACGTTTCTGGAATATAATTTAGAATTAAATTCGATTCCCCTAAATAACAATTTATTTTTATTACTCTTGCTATAAACATCCTCACCTCACACCAAATGATCTTATCATCAGGCAGTTAATCATCATATGTACGCATATTTACTCCCACATTTCCAGCAATTCCATAAAGATCCATGAGTGAAAGGGTTGGGAATAAAACCGGCCCATAGCATTAACACCTTTTTACAAAGCTATGGTGAACCTGCACTTGGAAAATGGTTAAGGTTCTAGACACCTCATCCTTCTAAAGGAGGTGAGTTTATAGTTTTAAAACTGTAAACTTATGCATGGCACAGAGGAAGTGGATAGAGATTTTTTCCCCCCTCCTCCTTTCGTAAGACTAGAAGCTGAGTGTTGGAGATTCAGGACACATAAAAGAAAGTACATCTTTGTGCAGTGCATAGTTAAACTATGGAACTCAGGACACAGTGATAGGACCAACTTGGATGGTTTTAAAAGCTGATTAGATGAATTCACAAAGGAGGCGGCGGTCAATGGCTACGAACCCTGATGGCTTTGCTCTGCCACTACGGTTGGAGGCAGTAAATCTTCTGAATACCAGTTGCGTGTCAAGACCCCAAAGGCACCCCCTTGTTGAGGAATAACACACACAAGAACACGGATATTAGGTTAATGTTATTGGGCGAATTTGGCCACAACTTTATCGATTACAGAATGTGAGTGGTATTGGCTTGGCCATTGAATGGAATACCCTTAAGCTTGGAGGGGCAGGTGATGGCCACACCTCCCCTCCCCCATCACAAGGTCAAACAATGCCTAACCACAACCCTAAAAGTTGTGACAATTGCTACGAGGTACGCGGGTGGCACTGTGGGTTAAACCACAGAGCCTAGAACTTGCCGATCAGAAGGTCGGTGGTTCGAATCCCCACGACAGGGTGAGCTCCCGTTGTTCGGTCCCTGCTCCTGCCAACCTAGCAGTTCGAAAGCATGGCACAGTGCAAGTAGATAAATAGGTACCGCTCCAGCGGGAAGGTAAACAGTGTTTCCGTGCTCTGCTCTGGTTCGCCAGAAGCGGCTTCGTCATGCTGGCCACATGACCTGGAAGCTGTACGCCGGCTCCCTCGGCCAATAAAGCGAGATGAGCGCCGCAACCCCAGAGTCGGTCACGACTGGACCTAATGGTCAGGGGTCCCTTTACCTAGGTGAAAGCCACATGGCCAGTGCCAATTTGCCAAGTGTAAAAATTCCAAGGGTGACCAACCGAGGTCCATAGCAAGAAGCCCTCCGGCTCGCACCTCCGTTTAAATGGTCTAGCCACGCCCTCCGGCCAGCGGATTGGCTGGCCGGTTTCTGACGTGGCTGAGATCCCCCGGGCAATGGGGGACTAAGTCCCCCCCCCCCGGTGAGGAGTGGGTGGCCACGCAGTCCACCGCAACTCCTCCCCACTGGGAAGTGGAGCGGATTTGCTGGAAACTGCAGGAGGGAACAGTGCTTAGGGTCCTTCTTGGGGGTTTCCCACAGGATTCTGAAGGAGATGAGCCACTAGCCATCTGCTCGTATGTTCTTATGCCTACCCATGCATGCCTGCCCCCAAAGTACTGACCCACCTTTGTGTCTGAGTGATTGGGGGGTGGGGTGGTAGTAAGAAGCATTAGCAGAGCAGGAAGATGCTGCAGTCCCTGGCTACCCAGACATTTCTCTGTCTTCTCCAAGAGTCCTTTTTGCCCGTGTCCAGCCACAAAATTCAGTTGCTGTTTATAATAATAATAATAATATAATAATAATTTATTATTTATACCCCGCCCATCTGGCTGGGCCTCCCCAGCCACTCTGGGCGGCTTCCAAAAGAATATTAAAATACTATGATACATCAAACATTAAAAGCATCCCTGAACAGGGCTGCCTTCAGATGTCTTCTAAAAGTCTGGTAGTTGTTGTTCTCTTTGACATCTGGTGGGAGGGCATTCCACAAGGAGGGCGCCACTACCGAAAAGGCCCTCTGCCTGGTTCCCTGTAACTTGGCTTCTCGCAGTGAGGGAACCACCAGAAGGCCCTTGGTGCTGGACCTCAGTGTCCGGGTAGAACGATGGGGGTGGAGACGCTCCTTCAGGTATACTGGACCGAGGCCGTTTAGGGCTTTAAAGGTCAGCACCAACACTTTGAATTGTGCTCGGAAACGTACTGGGAGCCAATGTAGGTCTTTCAAGACCGGTGTTATATGGTCTCGGTGGCCGCTCCCTGTCACCAGTCTGGCTGCTGCGTTCTGGATTAGTTGTAGTTTCCGGGTCACCTTCAAAGGTAGCCCCACGTAGAGTGCATTGCAGTAATCCAAGCGGGAGATAACCAGAGCATGCACCACTCTGGCGAGGCAGTCCACAGGCAGATAGGGTCTCAGCCTGCGTACCAGATGGAGCTGGTACACAGCTGCCCTGGACACGGATTTAACCTGTGCCTCCATGGACAGCTGTGAGTCCAAAATGACTCCCAGGCTGCGCACCTGGTCCTTCAGGGGCACAGTTACCCCATTCAGGACCAGGGAGTCCTCCACACCTGCCCGCCTCCTGTCCCCCAGAAACAGTACTTCTGTCTTGTCAGGATTCAATCTCAATCTGTTAGCCGCCATCCATCCTCCAACCGCCTCCAGACACTCACACAGGACCTTCACCGCCTTCACTGGTTCTGATTTGAAAGAGAGGTAGAGCTGGGTATCATCCGCATACTGATGAACACCCAGCCCAAACCCCCTGATGATCTCTCCCAGCGGCTGCATGTAAATGTTGAAAAGCACGGGGGAGAGGACAGAACCCTGAGGCACCCCACAAGTGAGAGCCCAGGGGTCTGAACACTCATCCCCCACCAACACTTTCTGAACACGGCCCAGGAGGAAGGAGCGGAACCACTGTAGGACAGTGCCCCCAGCTCCCAGCCCCTCAAGACGGTCCAGAAGGATGTTATGGTCGATGGTATCAAACGCCGCTGAGAGATCCAGCAGAACTAGGAAACAGCTCTCACCTTTGTCCCTAGCCCGCTGGAGATCATCAACCAGTGCGACCAAGGCAGTTTCAGTCCCATGATGAGGCCTGAATCACGACTGGAAGGGATCCAAATGGTCCGCTTCTTCCAGGCGTGCCTGGAGTTGTTCAGCAACCACTCGCTCAATCACCTTGCCCAAGAATGGAAGATTTGAGACTGGGCGATAGCTGGCCATCGTGGCCGCATCTAAAGATGGTTTTTTAAGAAGTGGTTTGATAACCGCCTCTTTCAGCGGGTCTGGGAAGGCTCCCTCACGGAGGGAAGCATTCACCACCCCACGAAGCCCATCACCCAGTCCTTCCCGGCTAGCTTTTATAAGCCAGGATGGGCAAGGATCAAGGAGACAGGTGGTTGGTTTCACTCGTCCAAGCAGCCTGTCCACATCCTCGGAGGTATATGTTTGCCGTGCATATAACTAGACTGGACCAGGCTGCATATTCTGCATGGCTTTGCTCTCCTTGCAGACTATTTGGGACTCCCCACAGCATCTGGCCCCTGTACAAATTACTCATTTTTCCTGTAAGAGCTGACCCGAATATGCTTAACTGGTCAAGTTCAACCCTCAAATTAATTGCTTCACCCTCTCGACTCACGAAAACTCCCCCATCAGCTCCTGCCATCATCCCCAAGTCTCAAATTCTTAATTGATTTTGCACACTTGCGTAGACCCAAGGGGATGTCCAGGATTTGCAAAATGAGCATTGTGCGCACCAAGTATGCTTACTTCGGTGATCATGGCCAGATAGGAGGAAATTTATCCAGAGGAAATTCTAGATGCCTAAAGAGGGAGATATGTGGGTTAGACCCATACGAATGCATGAAAATTGGGTTAAACCTTATATGCCGGTGACAGTCATTCCAGATGTGGAGTTTTGCCCCTCTTTGCTTGCTTCTGAAGTGGATAAAAAGGGATTACTAACATTTGCTTCAATATTAATCTTCTGGCCCTTAATAATGTCCAGCAGATGTGGCTCGACTGCATATTACGTCGTAAATGGAATAAGAAAATCAACACAGATTGATGGTGCCTTTGTTCTAAGCATTTTGTGGCATGATTAAGAGAGTTGGTTCTTTGAAATACAATGGGGATGCAGCTTGGGAATGTAGGGCACCGAGCAAGATGGGGGGGGGTTGCCCTACCGTTCATTACATTATGTACAGAAAGTGGGATTATTTGTAGTATTTGATTTGATGTGACAATGTTATCTGGTGTCTAGTGCTGTAGAAAATCTTCGTAACGTTTTATTCAAATGCCTAAAATAAACAAAAAGCATGTCAGCTGTATTACACATGGTGAATTGTAAAACTTGAAAGCCTCGTTATCACCTCGTTTGCTTGCCCAACCAAGGAAGATCCATCATTTGCCCTGGTGCTGTGGCAGTTGATGTCATCAGCCCTGCTGTGTGAAAAAAAACATGTTCTAGAGCTGCACTCCTAGGAAAAGTAAAAGAGGTCCACTAATCTCTTACTTGGCACTGTTTCCTTGTTTTGATGCCTGCTTGCAGCCATTGTTCTCAGTATGCTGTTCTTTGTTGGCATCATTTCACCCTCTCTTGAACAAAGGTTGCCTGCTATCTTTTAGGCCAGGTGCTGTTAGGGTGTGTGTATGCTAATAAAGCATATTAAAATGTTAACGGACAGCATTTGTGGATGCACATAAAAAATTGGCCTGTCTTTTTTTTTTAAAAAAAAATATATATAATAATACCATGCTGTTTTGTAATGCACATGAAGTCTATTTATATTTCCTCTGAGCATTAAAATAACTACTGTGCATAAACCCAGGCAGGACGTGGGTGGAGCTGTGGGTTAAACCACAGAGCCTAGGGCTTGCTGATCAAAAGGTCGGCGGTTCGAATCCCTGCAACGGGGTCCCTGCTCCTGCCAACCTAGCAGTTTGAAAGCAGTCAAAGTGCAAGTAGATAAATAGTTACCGCCCCGGCGGGAAGGTAAACGGCGTTTCCGTGTGCTGCTCTGGTTCACCAGAAGCGGCTTAGTCATGCTGGCCACATGACCTGGAAGCTGTACGCCGGCTCCCTCGGCCAATAAAGCAAGATGAGCGCCGCAACCCCAGGGTTGGTCATGACTGGACCTAATGGTCAGGGGTCCCTTTACCTAGGTGAAAGCCACATGGCCAGTGCCAATTTGCCAAGTGTAAAAATTCCAAGGGTGACCAACCGAGGTCCATAGCAAGAAGCCCTCCGGCTCGCACCTCCGTTTAAATGGTCTAGCCACGCCCTCCGGCCAGCGGATTGGCTGGCCGGTTTCTGACGTGGCTGAGATCCCCCGGGCAATGGGGGACTAAGTCCCCCCCCCCCGGTGAGGAGTGGGTGGCCACGCAGTCCACCGCAACTCCTCCCCACTGGGAAGTGGAGCGGATTTGCTGGAAACTGCAGGAGGGAACAGTGCTTAGGGTCCTTCTTGGGGGTGTCCCACAGGATTCTGAAGGAGATGAATGTGTCCAGAGGAGGGCAACCAAAATGGTCAAAGGCCTGGAAACAATGCCTTATGAAGAACGGCTAAGGGAGCTGGGCATGTTTAGCCTGTTATTCTAAAGCAGCAATGCTGCAGCAAGCAAAGGCCCCAGCAGCTCAGTCAGCTGCTTGTGGCTGCAAAGCCAGACAGGATGTTTGTGACTGTTGCCATGGGAACAAAGGGGCAGTCCATTCTGTACTGAGCACCGGATGTTAGCTCAGTGTGTGTGTCATATGACCTGTACAGGATGTACATGGGTGGACTTTGGAGTTTCTCTCTGTTTGTTGAAGAGAGCAGACATGTTTTCTCTGTACTGAAGTAAAGACAGGAATAAAAGCATGTAAGATACATTTCTGTCTGAGTCTGATTCCCCTCCCTGGGGATATGCTGGAGAGCAGGGAGGAGGAGAGCAGTTGGTGTGTTTTTCTCACAGCCTGAGGAAAATCGCCGGAACGGACCTCGTGTGTTTTTCCTGCCGGGAGTCGCCGGAGGGAGGTCAAAGGAATTCAGCCGGTGCCTTGACAGATAGGCACATACATCTGACCGGCCCTGAATTCTGACATTGGTAGCAGCTGACGGTTGCTTACGATCCATGGAAGTCTGCAGAAATAGGAGCAGAACTGCTATTTTCATCCCTCTCCATGGACGCCTGAGATGGAGGCTGATTCTCTGCAGCCAGAAGCTGACCAGAAGAAGCTGAAAGCCAAGCTACGGAGCCCAGGTATGAGATTTTCGGGCTTAAAAGTGTGAATGCAGATTGATTAATTCTCTGCTTCATGGGAGCAACGTTTGGGAAAAACAGCTCCGAGAGAGAAGAGTCTGCATTCCAAACATTCCTGTGGTTTTTCCTGTCCAAGGAAAGGAATGTGGTTGCTTAGCAACGCAGGCCAGTTTCGAGATAAGGGCTGGAAGTCAGGCTATGCCCAGAGAGGCTAAAACAGCTCGTGTTTAGACTAGGCCCTTACAAAGGAACTGTTGAAAAGGGACTTTCCAAGCAGCCAGTGTTATTGCTGCCAGGTGCACAGAGTGTAAACAAGCCAGCTATTGGATTTTAGAGGCTTGTGTTTGAGAGTCAATGCAAGGACTCAAAATGGATGTCAAGAAGGGAAGCCTGCCTTCTCCACCCCTCTTGACCAGTGACAATTATGCATCTTGGTCTATTAAGATGAAGGTCTTGCTGCAGAATCAGAGACTGTTTGGGGTGATTGAGAACCCCATCCCTGCAGCACCAACGCCTGTTTGGGAGTCACAGGATGTGAAGGCCAGAACCGCTATAATTCTGTGCGTGTCAGACTCTCAGCTTATTCATATACAAGATTTAGAGCACGCGAAAGATGTTTGGGACACGCTGAGAAGGACACATCAGAGAGATGCAGGTTCTTCAGCGTTGCTGTATTTTGAAAAGCTGACTAACCTGAGGCTTGCGCCTGATGGAGATGTTCAAGCGCACCTGACGGAAATGAAATTTCTGCGTCAGCAGATGGTGGAACGCAATTTCCGTCTGCAGGAGGAAGTGTTTTGCTTCATGGTGATAAACAGCCTGAATCGGACTTACAAAACGGTTGCCAGTCAGCTGGGGTCTCTCCCAGCGCAAGATCTAACGTCGGACAGGGTCTTTGCCGTGGTTCTGAACGAACATGACAGACTTGCCGCCCTGGAAGTCAAGGACAGGGGGAGGGAAGAACGGAGTTCAGACACCCCCACTGCTGTAGCTACTGGAGGAGACGCCGTAGCTTTGAACATTGTCCGATGCCACAATTGTGGACAGACTGGGCATCTTCAGCAGAACTGCAGGAAGCCACGTCAGAACAAAGGAGCCAAGGGAAGCTCCACGAAGTCTGAGGCGTCAGGCAGAAGTCACGCCAAGTCACAGGCGAAGCCTGCAAAGGCTTTGATGTCCCTAAAAGCCACACCACAAGTGGGGAATTCCTTCGTTTTAGACATGGGAGCGACGGTTCACATGACCCATCGTAGGGATTTGTTTTCGTCGTTTAAGAAGCAAAGCTTCGTTGTACAACAAGCCAACGGTCAAGAGCTGGAAGCCACCGGTATTGGGACTGTGTATCTTAAAAGTCTGAACTTGACTATAAACGATGTTTATTTGGTTCCAGAGTTGAAGTACAATCTGCTCAGCGTTTCGCAGATTGCCAAGAAGGGACTAAAACTGTCCTATGATGATCAACACTGCGAGATCTACAAAGATGGAGAGTTGTATCTTTCTGCTGAAGAGAAAGATGGACTGTATTTGTTGACTTTTGATCAAAGTGATTACATGGAATGTAATTCTTGTGATTCTAACATGATTTCTTTTGCAGGTGCAGCCAAGAAGAACACCAAGCAGGTCACCTCGAGGGTCGACAAGGCATTTCAGCGGGTGTATGCTGATGTGATTGGTCCTTTAGCACCATCTAGAGGCAATGCAAAGTATTACCTAATATGTGTTGATTCTTTCACAGGTTTTGTCTGGATTTATCTTTTGGAGAGACCGAAAGAAGCCTTAGAAAGGTTTAAAGAGTTTTGTGACAAGGTTAAAAATATGCATGATGCTGACATAGATTGTCTTTGCACAGATGAGAAGCCAATTTTTCTCTTACAGGATTTCCAGAGGTTCCTGAAGAAGAAAGGGATAAGACACAAAATTGCAGCTTCCGAAGAAGCTTGGAACAGATGTGTCTGTGTTAGGGTGAACAAAGAATTGCAAAAGGGAATGGAAGCGCAATTGCTTAGTTCACATCTGCCACATGAGTACTGGGCTGAGTCGCTAATGTCATTTTGTTATACGTGGTTGAGAAAGGTTTCAAAAGACTTGGGATGTTCTCCTTTTGAGAAACTGTTCCACAGAAAACCTTCTGTTGCCCATTTCAAGGTTTTTGGGTCTCATGTGAGGACAGAAGCTCCGGGTGGAGTAAAGAATGCCAGAGGCATTTTTGTGGGTTATGAAAAGGGTCTCTACAGAGTAATTTTGTCTGAATCTGGTAAGGTGATTCTCACAAAATTTCTAGAGAGTGCTCCTGAACAGGAGCGAGTGATTGTTCACACATTTCCCACAGGTGATGATGATGATTCTGATGATGATGATGATGATGAGTTTGATCTTATTGAGTTCAGTAGTACTGATGATGACAGCGATAGCTCAGACAGCTCAGTTGTCACAGTCATTGAGAGGAAATCTCACATAATGACTAGACCCTCAGAAGAGGAGGATGAACCACTGATTAAGCTTAGTACTGGTTCTTCAGAGAGTTCAGAGGCTGAACCAGAAAGCAAGGGAGAACAGCACCTCTTACGTAGGTCTGAGAGAGCAACGAAGGGTGTACCACCCAAGAGGTATTCAGAAGAGTTTGCCAACCAAGCTATTGCATGTGTTGCTGTTGTAAACGACCAAGGTCAAATTGAAGCTGTGTCTGAGTCGGAGACAAAGGCACAACAGAGAGTTGCTAACCAAGGTAATGCAGAAGCACTCATTCCTTGGAAGTCACACAACCAGAGAGGTACATTGGTAAAACCAGTGGCGGGTAGTTCCAAGGGTGGAACTGAAACAACAGGGGAGTGTTATACATATAACAACTGTTTGTTTTCTTCTCTGGATGACGCTTTGCTCGCAGCACGCATTGATACTTTAGGGGGAGTATGTTATTCTAAAGCAGCAATGCTGCAGCAAGCAAAGGCCCCAGCAGCTCAGTCAGCTGCTTGTGGCTGCAAAGCCAGACAGGATGTTTGTGACTGTTGCCATGGGAACAAAGGGGCAGTCCATTCTGTACTGAGCACCGGATGTTAGCTCAGTGTGTGTGTCATATGACCTGTACAGGATGTACATGGGTGGACTTTGGAGTTTCTCTCTGTTTGTTGAAGAGAGCAGACATGTTTTCTCTGTACTGAAGTAAAGACAGGAATAAAAGCATGTAAGATACATTTCTGTCTGAGTCTGATTCCCCTCCCTGGGGATATGCTGGAGAGCAGGGAGGAGGAGAGCAGTTGGTGTGTTTTTCTCACAGCCTGAGGAAAATCGCCGGAACGGACCTCGTGTGTTTTTCCTGCCGGGAGTCGCCGGAGGGAGGTCAAAGGAATTCAGCCGGTGCCTTGACAGATAGGCACATACCTCTGACCGGCCCTGAATTCCGACAGTTAAGGGGTGATATGATAGCCATGTTCAAATATATAAAAGGATGTCACATAGAGGAGGGAGAAAGGTTGTTTTCTGCTGCTCCAGAGAAGCGGACACGGAGCAATGGATCCAAACTACAAGAAAGAAGATTCCACCTAAACATTAGGAAGAACTTCCTGACAGTAAGAGCTGTTTGACAGTGGAATTTGCTGCTAAGGAGTGTGGTGGAGTCTCCTTCTTTGGAGGTCTTTAAGCAGAGGCTTGACAACCATATGTCAGGAGTGCTCTGATGGTGTTTCCTGCTTGGCAGGGGGTTGGACTCGATGGCCCTTGTGGTCTCTTCCAACTCTATGATTCTATGATTCTATGAGCCACTAGCCATCTGCTCGTATGTTCTTATGCCTACCCATGCATGCCTGCCCCCAAAGTACTGACCCACCTTTGTGTCTGAGTGATTGGGGGGTGGGGTGGTAGTAAGAAGCATTAGCAGAGCAGGAAGATGCTGCAGTCCCTGGCCAATAAAGCGAGATGAGCGTCGCAACCCCAGAGTCGTCTGCGACTGGACCTAATAGTCAGGGGTCCCTTTACCTTTATAAACCCAGGCATGCCTACGCAAGATTAGTTCAAGGCGACCTTACTCCCAGGTAAGTGAGCATTATAGCCTTGCAGCAGCATCCTAACTGTGTCTACTCAAAAGTAAACCCCTTTGAATTCAGTGAAGCTTATTCCCAGGCAGTGCTTTTTTCCAGTTGGACCTCACCGGAACTCAGTTCCGGCACCTCTCAGGTGGGTGCCATTGCCATTATCACAAGGGAGGTGTTCATGGTGAGTTCTGGCACCTCTTTTTCTAGAAAAACAGCACTGCTCCCTGGTAAGCGGTTATAAGATTACAGCTGGTTTTTTTTTTGGGGGGGGGGGTGTTTTAGCAAATGAAAGTTACTGTTTCATTCAGGATTTCTCTCTCACACACATGCAGTGGCAGATATTTCTGAGCATGTCATCCTGAAAAGAAGAGTGCTTTTCAGTCACTAGGAATCAAAAATCCCTGCTCCAATCAATAAGTAGTGGCAAATCATTATTAGCTGCAGCAGTAGTACTTGAATTACTTTATTTTCCACCCACCACAAGTGCTTGTGATTGGCTAAGCCAACTAATGGTGGGGGGGGGGGGAGGAATGGAACGTGAATCTCATCAGGGAACAAAGGACATGAAATATTTCCAAATGGCAAATAGCCCATAAAGGCCCCATATTTTAACACAGCTGAGTTTATGGATTTGGATTTTGAAGAGCATAGTGCTTGTTGAATTGTTTCATTGGAGGTGTGTGGGCTCTTTAATGAACCCACTGGATTTAACTACCTGGCTTTATGAATACACTTTCCTGGCAAGGAGCAATCCTTTCCTAGTCCAGTGGGAAGTGCTTACCTGGGCTGGCCTACTCATGAGGAAAAGTGAGGGGACTGCCACAGAGGCAGCAGATCTGACCTCCAAGGATTTCACTGTCCGCTAATGCTGGTGCCATGGCAATGATGGCCGAGGCATGCTCTTATACCCTCCAACATTTCTCCGATGAAAAAAGGGAGTTCCCATTCCACCATCATCATCATTTTACTATTTATACCCCTGCTCCCTGACCTGTATGGCTTACATACAGGGCCAGATTTAGGTTTAGTGAGGCCTCTCGCACATGGCCAGACGTGCAAAATGACATCACGTGCATGCACAGAAGCGGCGAATCGCAACCTGCGTGTGCACAGACGCACCGCTGCGGGTTGCATTCTTTTCATGTTGAGAATGGGCCTCCAGAACGGATCCCATTCGCAACCAGAGGTACCACTGAACGTAAATCCAGCACTATTTACATATATAAAAACATAATAAAACATTAGACATTAAAAAACTTCCCTATACAGGACTGCCTTCAGATCTCTTCTAAAGGGATCGCATAACGCCATACCTGCCAACATTTCTCCAATGAAAATAGGGACATCCTAAGGAAAAGCAGGACATTCTGGGATCAAATCAGAAACCAGGATGGCTTCTATAAATCCAGGACTGTTCCTGAAACTAGGGACACTTGAAAGGTCTGTTCTGTGAGTGGCACATCTGCCACCTTATTGGCACCCCCCATCTTAATTCCGTCTCTACAGAGGGCTCCTGGCAATTAGGAGGTGCTAATGGTCTCCTCCCACCCTTGTTCCCTATGTAAATGTTTATTCCCCTCTTGCTCCTGATGTAGATCTTCACTCTCTCCTTTTTCCCTGCTGGGGGGCACATTTTGTGGTTCGTCTCAGGTGCCAAAATGTCTTGGGTTGGCCCTACGATACGATACAATAATCTTTGTTGTCATTGCCCCATAATAAAGAACAACGAAATTGAAAAAATCTACATCAGACATTCAAAAACCAACAAACCTACTGTCCCAGCTATCCCAGCCTGGTTAACCCCCTAAAAACTCTGATCCCCCTATTTAAATACAATATACTCCCAGAGAGACTACCTTGCACTGCATTTAAAACCAAAATAGCATTTGGATAGAAACTGTTTCTCAGGCGGCTAGTCCTAGTCTTTATAACCCTGTACCTTCTTCCAGAAGGCAGAAGCTGAAAGAGATCATTTCTGGGGTGTGCACAATCCTGCACTATCTCTGCAAATTTCTTATGGCACCTGGAAGCATAGATTTGATCCAAGGTGGGAAGAGTGCACTCAGTCATACTCTCTGCAGTCTTGACAACCCTGGAAAGCATTGTTTTTTCCCTGACCGTGCAGCTCCCAAACCACACACAGAGACCATAAGTTAATACACTCTCCACAGCACAATGGTAAAATGCCATCAACAGGTCCAACAGAGATTATTTTTCCGGAGGATTCTCAGAAAATATAACCTCTGCAGTGATTACACCCTGGAGAACACACAGGAAGACTGTGACAGGGCCAGGATTGTGTAGGTGAAATCTGGAAGTCTCTTGCACTGGTGCCCAGACTGAGTCCTGGGGGCCTTTTGGCAGGTCTGGAGGGCCGTATCTGACTCCTGACTCCTTGCGGATCGCCAGCCTGGTCTTAGGATCTGCCCAACTTCTAATGCTCCATCCCAAATCCATTCCCAAGTGCTCAGCATTGTTCATGCTCAATTGCCTGATGTGGATATTTTTTAGGGGGGGGGAGAACGGAGCAGTTCCTAAGGGAAAATGCCAAGCATGCCCTATTGCTCCTGCTTGCTTTGCAGCCCCTGTCTTCGAAGCATCATCTAACATGCTGCTTTTCTCCTCCCGATACTTATGACAATAGTAAGCTAATAGACTCGTGTCTCAACAACGCTGACCTTTCGTTCGTCTTGATCCTTTTGTCAGGGAAAAGATGCAGTGCGTCGCCGTGCCGTACAATTTCGTCAGTGCCTGACAGTCTGAGCTGCCTCCAGACGACGGAGGGCTTCTGCTTATGTTCCTGCATTGTTGCCCTTTGATTAACTTCTGACTTTTGGAGGCACTTTCTAAAACAAATCCTTCCCAGGGAAAATTGCTGGGTGAAAAAACTTGTGCAGCAAAACGCTGTGAAAGCTGCCAGCAAGGAGCCCATTGTTCGAAGACTTAGTGCAAAGAGATGGAAAGGGAGTATATTCTCTTCTCACTTCAACCCTCTCTCAGATTCAGCTAGTGAGTCCCATCAGCAGAAGCCCCATGCAAGGATTTCTGTTTGGGCAATGGAGTTTCCTCATCTCCTCCCCGTATGCCCACAATATTTGTTTTGCTCTAGTAGAGTCATGAAAACCCCCAAAACATATAGCCGCTACAATTAGCAACGAGTAGCTTCTTGATCATTAGAAGAGCTTGCTGGTTCAGGCCAGTGGCCAAGCTAATCCATGTGGTAAGAATTTAGTTCTACACCACTGTGTTTGTTACCCAGGTGAGGGACCACCTCTTAAATACAGTGGTGCCCCGCAAGACAAATGCCTCGCAAGACGAAAAACTCGCTAGACGAAAGAGTTTCCATTTTTTGAGTCGTTCCGCAAGACAAATTTCCCTATGGGCTTGCTTCGCAAGACGAAACGTCTTGCGAGTTCTTGCGAGTTTGTTTCCTTTTTCTTAAAGCCACTAAGCCCCTAATAGCCGCTAAGCCGCTAAGCCGCTAAGCCGTTAATAGCCGCTAAGCCACTAAGCCGCTAATAGCCACTAAGCCGCTAAGCTGCTAATAGCCGTGCTTCACAAGAAGAAAAAACCGCAAGACGAAGAGACTCGCGGAACGGATTAATTTTGTCTTGCGAGGCACCACTGTAAAACACAGAATTCAAGCGCAGCATCCAGGAGGGACCCAGTGTTTATAGTAGCTATTGCAATAGGGCAAAGCACTTGCAGCGTCAGATAGGGTTTCTTGTTTATGGTCTAGAAAGCATAAGGTTGTAAAATGCAGGCCCACAGGAAACTCACACAGAAAACACACTTTCCCCTTCATGCATTTTATTTAAGAGATTAAATGCAATTAAAAAGTGATTGATTGATTGATCGATCGATCTATCATCTATCTATCAGTCTATCAGTCTATCTATCTTTCTTCTTTGGCGATCACTCATAGCCGAGTAAGATTGTCTCCCATAAACACGGTTTTAACAGTGAGTCCGTAAGTGACTGTGGAGGCCAATTCTGGATCCACACGTCCTTCCACATTGGGGACATTGGTTTCCGGGCTGGAGTTGATCACAGTGTGTATTTGCCAAGAGTGCCTTCCTCTTAGCACGTTTTCCCCTCATGTCCTGAGTTTGAGTGTCTTCAAAGCGCACGAGACCTTTGGTAAAGACTGTTCTCTAATTGGAGCACTTGCAGGCCAGTGTTTCCCAGTTGTCGGTGTTTATACTACTTTTTTTTTAAAAAAAAAAAATTGCCTTGATACAGTCTTTAAACCTCTTTTGTTGACCACCAGCATTACGCTTTCCGTTTTTAAGTTTGGAATAGAGTAGTTGCTCTGGAAGACGAAAACACACTTTCCTCCCCATGCATTCTATTTAAGAGGTTAAATGCAATTAAAAAGTGATACCTTGGGTCTCTAATTCTTATATCACCCAGCATCCTGTTTTCACAGGGACAAGACAGGTGCCTGTGGGAAGCCTTAAAGCCCAAGCTGAGCCCAACAGCATTCTCCCAGCATGGAGCCAATGTGGTGTAGTGGTTAAGAGCGGTGGACTCGTAATCTGGGGAACCGGGTTCGCGTCCCCGCTCCTCCACATGCAGCTGCTGGGTGACCTTGGGCCAGTCACACTTCTCTGAAGTCTCTCAGCCCCACTCACCTCACAGAGTGTTTGTTGTGGGGGTTGAAGGGAAAGGAGATTGTTAGCCACTTTGAGACTCCTTCGGGTAGTGATAAAGCAGGATATCAAATCCAAACTCTTCTTCCCCTCTTGCAGCTTGCAGAAACTGGTATTCAGAAGCATTGCTGCCTCTTGACAGTCATCAGGGTTAGTAGCCATTGTTAGCCTTTGGCTCCATCACAGTTGGTAGCCATCACTTCTTCTTGGGGAATCAAATCTCATTGTGTAACTCTGTACTGTGTGAAGAAGTCCTTCTTTTTGTCTGTGCTGAATCTTCTAATGCTCAGCTTCATTGGATGTCCTGGTGTTGAAGGAGAGATCCTTCATGATTTCCCCCCTTGATCTCCTTTTTAAAAGGAGATCTAAGCCAATGGCCACCACTAGGCATTTCTGTGGTGTTTAATGCCATAAATCAATTTTTCCTTTCTTTGTAAGACTTGTGAGGAGATCCAAAGAGCCCTTCTGAAGCAGCCATTGTCTTGTCTAGACCGGCACGGCATCCTACTTCTGAGAGTGGCCACCTGTTAGGATATAGTTCCGTTCCACCTTAAAAGGGAACAGGCTGTTGTGTGTCACATGCCTGTTTACTTCCAGCTTCTCGCTGGGAACTTCCGTTTTGTATATAGCTTTTGTTCTGGCTGTTTTTCCTGGACATGGAGGCAAGCAGTCATGTTTTTTTTCCCTTTGTTCTGAACTACATTGAATAAAGCTGTAAATATGCTCTCCTGTCTGCATCTTTCGTTGTGGAGACTGCTGAAAGGGTGTGCACGGGTCTTGGGATGTCTCTGAGGCTCATGTCGCTAATTGACTGATGCTGTTCCACGGGAGACCGGTGATCGTCTGGAGACAACTGGGGGCCTGCCTGATGCCTCCGTCTCCCTGGCAGTATCCCAACACCACCAACATGCTTAGGTAAAGAAGACATGAATCATAGAATCATGGAACTGTAGAGCTGGAAAGGCGATCTTTTCAAACCCCTACAATGCAGGAATCTTTGGCTGAAGCAGCAATCTCTGTCTCAGGATCTCCTGGAATTGGCATACTATTTCTGATACTGTTGGTAAAATACCGTCATCAGTGACTTTCTTGTCCACTCCTTTGTCTAATCCCCTTTTAAGCTGATGGCTATGTGGTGATCACACAGGGTCCCCGGACGTTTAATGGTCTATTGATCCCTGTGCCACCACTGTGATCGCTTCCCCGCTGCCACCAACCAGTTACTCTCTGGTAAAACACTGAGTCCAGTCAGTTGTTAAAAGTGACAAGTTTATTTTACAAACATTAACAAGTTTATGCTTTCTCAGATAATATTCCTGTCAGTATCTTAACTTTAGTTTCTTTACCTTCTGACTGATTATCTCAACTGTTTGACTGACTCCTCTTAACAAATTCTCTCTCTCTCTCTCTCTCTCTCTCACACACACACACACACGCACACACCAGACTAGCCCAACCCACAGACTTATCTTCCCTCTCTCGTCTAACTCCAGACTGTCTTCTCAACCACTCTAACTCCTCTTAACAAATTCTCTCTGTGCTTAAACCTTATACACAGTTAACTCTGCCCCTTGGGTTCCCATTGGTTAGTCATTTTACAGTTACCGTATTTTTTGCTCTATAAGACTCACTTTTTCCCTCCTAAAAAGTAAGGGGAAATGTGTGTGCGTCTTATGGAGCGAATGCAGGCTGCGCAGCTATCCCAGAAGCCAGAACAGCAAGAGGGATTGCTGCTTTCGCTGCACAGCGATCCCTCTTGCTGTTCTGGCTTCTGAGATTCAGAATATTTTTTTGTTTTCCTCCTCCAAAAACTAGGTGCGTCTTGTGGTCTGGTGCGTCTTGTAGAGCGAATAATACGGTAGTTAACCCTTTCCCTATGAACCCAGTATGATGCCACAAACATAGGAGGGCAAACGCCACAGGCTATTTCACTACATGCTGTCCTAGTACACAGAATTCCATATTTTTGAACTAGGACCTAGATAGCTGACTTTTATTATTTTCATTATTATTTATTGAAGTTCTACACCGCTCTTCATCCAAGGATCACAGGGTGGTTTATGATATAAAAACACAAAAATACATCTTGGCTGCAATTATGCATCGTGATACCATATGCTTTGTTGGAGGCTGTTGTTAATTTAATCTTTTGCTGCTAGTTCGATATGATGTGTTAGGTTTCCTACTGCAAACTGCTAAATAAATTGCTTAATGTGGGCTATGAAGTTGATATTATTGGCACTGGATATTGCTAACTGACCTATTGGTATGTTTCATGCACATTTGCACTCTTGACGAGTTTTAAATGAATTGTAAGTGTTGCAATGTCAATGGTGTTTTGTAATGTATTGTTTTTATTATGATTTGCATTGTACTTAAATTGTCTTCTGTGAATCACTTTGAGTGCAATGTATTTATGAGAAATGCAATATATAAATAAGCTGACAGTGTCAGAATATCATTTTTGGTGTCCAGCGTGCATATTAATTTTTGGCGAATGCTGACTCTAGATACTTTTGTTGAATATTCCACCCATTTATGTTTTTAATTTTTATTACATTTCAACCCAGTAAACATTTCTATTCAGTAAAAAGAGCAGAAAGTAATCAAAGCAGAATTAAAGATTCCCCCCTCTCCAATAAAACAAACAAACAAACTCTGGGGTCCAGAATAAACCAGCTAGGAGAAAGACATTACAATTTAAAAGAGTAAAAGCAGCAGTCGGGTGGTAACTTTACAAACAAGATTGTCAATGCAGCATAATAAAGTGCTGCAGCCATCAAATGAAGGACTAACAACCTGAACAAAGTGAAATGTCTTGGTTCAGTGTCATCAAAGCAGGCACCAGGTGAGCATCCTTGGGTAGAGAATTCCAAGGATGGGGTACCATAACAGAAAAAGGCTCTTCCCCCTCTTTGTCAGCCACCCAGTTGCCATCCAGCTGGAGAAGAGTCTTTGCTGGCCGTCATAATATATCTAGTCAAAAGAATGTGGGAGCAAGTGGTCGTGAGCAGGGCCAGATTTAGGTCTGATGAGGCCCTAAGCTACTGAAGGTAATGGGGCCCTTTATACATCCAGCCGTCCTTTGTCAACAACAAATGGCCGTTATTTTTTGTGCTGAATATATGCTATATGGTAATTTATGGACCTAATAGGTATCTCAAGCCATTTGCATGTATTTTATCAAAGTAATTGTTGAACTGAAATACAATTAAGAAGAAGTATGTTAATAGTGAAATAATTATTAAGCTCTAACTTAAAAATGATTTTTTATTCATAACAAACTTAATAATGCAAACACATTGGCATTTGGCAATAACAAAGGTTCCTTTAGAAACACAATTTCAAAGACTCATAATCTAGCCTCTAGAAACTTGCTGTAACATGAAATAATAATGGGTGTAAATCAAAATGGGGTGGCTAACACCCCAGAGGACAGGATCACACTTCAAAATGACCTTGACAGATTAGAGAACTGGGCCAAAAAAAAAGAAAAAAAAAAAAAGAATTTTAACAGGGAGAAATTTAAAGTATTGCACTTGGGCAAAAAAAATGAGAGGCACAAATACAAGATGGGTGACACCTGGCTTGAGAGCAGTACATGTGAAAAGGATCTAGGAGTCTTGGTTGACCACAAACTTGACATGAGCCAAAAGTGTGACGCGGCAGCTAAAAAAGCCAATGCAATTCTGGGCTGCATCAATCGGAGTATAGCATCTAGATCAAGGGAAGTAATAGTGCCACTGTATTCTGCTCTGGTCAGACCTCACCTGGAGTACTGTGTCCAGTTCTGGGCACCACAGTTCAAGAAGGACACTGACAAACTGGAACGTGTCCAGAGGAGGGCAACCAAAATGGTCAAAGGCCTGGAAACGATGCCTTATGAAGAACGGCTAAGGGAGCTGGGCATGTTTAGCCTGGAGAAGAGGAGGTTAAGGGGTGATATGATAGCCATGTTCAAATATATAAAAGGATGTCACATAGAGGAGGGAGAAAGGTTGTTTTCTGCTGCTCCAGAGAAGCGGACACGGAGCAATGGCTCCAAACTACAAGAAAGAAGATTCCACCTAAACATCAGGAAGAACTTCCTGACAGTAAGAGCTGTTTGACAGTGGAATTTGCTGCCAAGGAGTGTGGTGGAGTCTCCTTCTTTGGAGGTCTTTAAGCAGAGGCTTGACAACCATATGTCAGGAGTGCTCTGATGGTGTTTCCTGCTTGGCAGGGGGTTGGACTCGATGGCCCTTGTGGTCTCTTCCAACTCTATGATTCTATTATTCTATTCTATGATTCATAGCTGTCAACTTTTCCCTTTTCTTGCAAGGAATCCTATTTGGAATAAGGGAATTTCCCTTTAAAAAAGGGAAACATTGACAGCTTTGGTGTAAATATATGATGCAAACTACTAATAATTATAAATAGCAGAATGTAGGTACCCTATATATAGAAATGAATAAAGCAGTGATATTGTAGGGAGCAGGCTAGCAGGCGGGGCCCATTACTTACATCATAGGAGCCTACACAAAACACTGTTGCTGCATGTAGGTTTTATTTTATTTGCTTTTATCTTATATTTTGGAAATATAAAAATATTTCCGTGCGCTGTTCTGGTTCACCAGAAGCGGCTTAGTCATGCTGGCCACATGACCCAGAAGCTGTACGCCGGCTCCCTCAGCCAATAATGCGAAATGAGCGCCACAACCCCAGAGTTGGCCACGACTGGACCTAATGGTCAGGGGTCCCTTTACCTTTACCTAAATCTGGCACTTTACTTGCCAAAGAAACCTCACATCAGTGTGTAGCTGACAACCTCCTGCATATTCAGCTCCTTTTTCAACCAGCCTGTTTGATGGATACCTGGCGGAAACCTAATTGCAGGAAGGGGAGCACAAAATGGATTTACAAGAGCTAACAGGCCACTGTCTTACCTCTGACACATTTCAATTAAAGTATTACATGCAGCTTAGTCCCTAATTGGTATTTCAGCAAAAGTGCTGACAACCCAAATGCTGCCTTTAGGATTCCTAGGATGTCTCCGGTTCCCCCCAGTTCCTTTCCTCCTCAGCAGCTGTCTTTCAGGCCGTAAAATACAAAACGTTACACACTGCACCACAAATGTCCCTTTAAAAACCCACCCAGACCCCCAAGGATGAAATACAGCCACTTGATCTGTTTGTTGTGCCCATTCCCCATTTTTGGTGATAGCTTTTGATCGTACGCAAGCTAGAGATGGAAACAAGTCTTCTTAATTTCTTGGATCAGGCAGCCAAATAATCTGTCCTGCTCTTCTTAAAATAATATAGCGTTCAACAAAACAATCTTTTGGCTTTCAATGGTGAAAAGATAATTATTTTCATTTTATGCAACAGAAAGGGGGGTGAGATATGGTGTTGCAGGTTTTTCCTCTTCCTAAAAAGTGCTACCAATAGGCAATAACCTTGTAAATAACGTTGTGGTCAGGGGGGTCAGGCTGCATGATGCCCTGAGCTCCTTCTAATTCTTGGGTTCCTGTAAAGTATTCTGCTTTATTTAGCAAGGATTATCTCCTCTCCCTACATATGAAAGTTACTGCTTCATTCATGATCACAAAGGAACCTCTCAAATGTCAAATATTTTTGTTTTGATTTAACACTTCATCCTGAAAAGATGGATTGTTTTCAATTGTACAGAATCACAATTGTCAGCCAGCTCCAATCAATATGTAGAGGCAAATTATTATTATTACTACCACATGAATTACTAATTTGCTATATTTTCTATTCACAAGAAGTGCTCATAATTTGCTGGCAGAGTCAACCAATGGAGAAAAACAGCCTAAATCTCATCAGGAGACAAAGGGCTCAAAGTATCAGCAATGGCAAATAGCCTATAAATGGTGCTTATTTTAAGAAAGCTTTTATTATCTATTTACATGGGTGTACTGGCAATATAGAGGATGGGGAGCAAAAAGAGGAATGAATAGGGACATTTTGAGGCAATCAATCTTTGTGTATTCTGATACAAATGGACCTGATCACCACCTCCCAGAATAATGTGAGGATCAAAATATAATTGTGTTTTGGATTTTGCATTTCTGCAAATTTTGCAAGGTAGTTCTTGGTGAGTAGAAGTAGGGTTGCCATATTTCAGGAAGTGAAATTCCGGAAACAAAAGTTGTTGTGCTTTTTTCAGTCTGGCCCAAAGTTGTAGAACTTTTGGGGCAAACTCACAGATTTTCGCCTGGACACTGTTTCCGATTGTAGTGTTTCATATAAGCCCAGGAAATTCTAGATGCAAGGCAAACCTAGTATAAGCAACTTTGTGTGTCTGCAGTCAGTGGAGCAAAGCGTTGAGATCATACACTTTGTGGTTTCTAACTAAACACCTAAGCTCTGCACCTTCCTCTTGCTCTCCCTCTCATCTTCCTCTCTCTTGCGTGAGGATGTCATGAAACTAGCTCCAGTCATATAGTTTAGAATCTCAAGCCATCCTTGTGAATAAGAGGAACTGTAGGTACAGAACCTTTTTTAAAAAACCAATGGGACCCCTGAGATTTTAACTTTCCCTTTTAAGCAATGCTAGTAGTGTGTGAAAGGAAACAGAACAGGTGGTGGTGTGACTGGATAACTCAAGGCAGATCAAGCTTCAGTGGAACTAAGTAACTTAGCTTCATTGGTTTCAGTCTCAGTATGACTTAGTTGGACGGCACCTACAAATCTGAATATGAATTTTTATGCATTCTTTTTTTAAAATGCAGATTAATGCATAAGCAGGGAAGTATGGGCATAAGGACGTGGGTGGCGCTGTGGGTTAAACCACAGAGCCTAGGGCTTGCTGATCAGAAGGTCAGCGGTTTGAATCCCCACGACAGGGTGAGCTCCCATTGCTCAGTCCCTGCTCCTGCCAACCTAGCCCTTCAAAAGCACATCAAAGTGCAAGTAGATCAATAGGTACCGCTCGGGCGGGAAGGTAAACAGTGTTTCTGTGCACTGCTCTGGTTCACCAGAAGCGGCTTAGTCATGTTGGCCACATGACCCGGAAGCTGTACGCCGGCTCCCTCGGCCAGTAAAGCAAGATGAGTGCCACAACCCCAGAGTCAGCCACGACTGGACCTAACGGTCAGGGGTCCCTTTACCTTTACCTATGGAAATAAGAATTAATGCATGTGAAAGTGTCATGGACCGGAAAATAAATGAACTATCCAGCTGTAGGAATGAACCAAAACAACTGAATGTGTGGTCAGAAATTCCAGGTTGAAAAAGGCAAAAGAGGTTTTGTAGTACAGTGTTTCTGCCTGAGAAACTTGGCTGGGCAATCTGGAATCCCAAAATCCAGGGAGAAGTTTGGGTTAGGAGAATTCAAGAAGCATTCCCTGATTATAGTTTAGTGATGAATATGGCAGGTGCCTCACAACATCTGCTTCTTAAGTGCCTAAGGTTAATAATAAGGTTGGCCGCTGGGCATGTGAGAGTAATGCATTTTTAGATGGGATCAGTTATGAACTAGTGCAACTTCTAGCTTTGCTGTACTCCCAATGATGCTCTCAAGAACATGACCGGCCCTAAACACCTCATTACACTGTCGGAACATGCCTGGGGGGCACACGCAGCCCCTGGAATGAGACAAACCTCTCTGGGCGTCTTCCTTATGAAGCGCAGCTCAAGACGTCCATAAATCTTCAGTCCAGGCATGCTTCCAGCAACAGATATCAGAAGACTATGTGCACGCTCAATCAGCAGAGTTTAGCAGAAATGAAGTGGAACATCTGTGTGTGCATTCTAAGTATTTATTATGGCGTCTCTCCTCCTTCTTCTCCAAGAGAGAAAGAACGGACAAAAGTACAGTAGAATGGAAGAGATAAGACTAGCTTCCATTCTCACACTTTCCAAGCCTAGAAAGTAAACACAGACATGTGATATAACAATCACATATCCAGCAACAGTGGAGTGAAATGCTAACATACACCTCATTCCCTTCCTGATCTGGATCCTCTCTGCAACATCATGCTTCTTCCAGGAAAGTGAAATCTGGAGAAGACCACAACCAGGCTAGGAAAGGCTCATTTTTCAAAAAGGTCAGCATGACCTACAACTGATGGAAAGTGCAGTGCCGGAAAATGAATTGGATGAGGATGAGACCTGGGAAACTTCCTTGGTGGAACAACCATTCCCCCCTCCCCCCCAAGTTCACAACCTTGTCCCTCAAAGGATGAGTTCCCTGCAGTTCTATTTTCTAACTGGCCGTGCAGAGCCAAAGACTGCAAAATGAAACAAGGGTCCACACAGCTAACTTCCTCCAGAGAGGTGTGCCAATCCCACTCCAAGTCTGACCTGCTCTCCTAAAAAAAGCTCAACAACTTGGACACCTGCCCCCCTAAAAAAAGGTTTGACCACTCTGAAGAAGAAGAGTTTGGATTTGATATCCCACTTTATCATTACCCGAAGGAGTCTCAAAGCGGCTAACATTCTCCTTTCCCTTCCTCCCCCACAACAAACACTCTGTGAGGTGAGTGAGGCTGAGAGACTTCAGAGAAGTGTGACTGGCCCAAGGTCACCCAGCAGCTGCATGTGGAGGAGCGGAGACGCAAACCCTGTTCACCAGATTACGAGTCCACCGCTCTTAACCACTACACCACACTGGCTCTCTCTGAACTTCCCCATCCCCCAGAAAATGGGTAGATCACTGACAGCACTTTTTTCTGGGAGCAGATCGCAGTCTCTTGGGAGTTTGACTTCCCTGCTGTATCTGATTTAGCAGCAGGACCCATGAGAGCTGTCCAAGGTCCTGTACACTCTCTCTGCTTGACTTGGGCTCTTGACTCTGTTGTGTGGGACTTGCTCTCAAGGAAGTGTGCGGAGAACTGCAGCCTAAATATTTTGTTCCGTGCAAGGCAAACACACAGCATTGTCTTTTCACTGGACATTGTGCCTTTTCGTTGGGAGACGAATTGTTCAGGGCATTGTCAATTTTTACATGTAGCCTAATGTAGCTTGAATAATACTTCAGGGCTGCAGGAACTCACTGATCTATAAAATACCTTAAAATGGGTAATCACTTTCTAATGAATAGATGTTCTCCCCCTCCCAAAAAAAAAGTGTGAAACAGAAATACATTAGGGTAACGTTAGGGGGTACTGATTTAGTCACATTAAAGTAATGAAATTCTGATTTATGTCAAAGCATCCTTTGGAGGCAAGGTATTTTAAGGATGTGTGATGTTTAAAGTGACACTTGCCGAGTGAGTTATGCTTGCCCTCAAGAAAAGCCCCAGACACTTGGAACTGCCCTCAACTTCAGATTTGATAAAATGGGGAGGGGGTGGCTAGGGACTATATGCCTTATGCTTCCACTTTTTCATTCTTCCACCCTTTTTAATTTCAGAAGGTGAACAGGAATTGAAAAGGTTGTGTATGTGAAACTTCCCCTTCTTTTCTACAGGAGCTCACCTTAAGGCACTTCAGTGGAGACTTCGGCCTATTGTTTTCCACCAAGTCCTAAAGTGATTTACAAGCAGGTGAAATAATATATATATAACAATAACATTACAAAAATAAAAATGTATTAAAAACAATTTAACAATATAATGCAATATTAATGGGGCTACCAAAATGCCCATTGAAGTGTTAAAAAATCTCCCCTAGATAAGACCAGCTCTCAGAGCTCAAAAACTTTGTCTTTATGTAAATATCTGAAGGGCTTTCACATGGATGAAGGCACAAACTAGTCTTCTGCTGTTCCAAAGGGCAGGACCCATACTAATGGATTTAAATTACAAGAAAGAAGATACCGGCTAAACATTGGAAGTACTTTATTTAGGTAAGAGTTGTTCAAGAGTGGAATGTGGTGGACTCTCTTTCATTGGAAATTTTTTAACAGAGGTTCCAGCTGGCCTTTCCTTCCCAGCACAGGACCATTCCACCACCAACTGCATTGTGGGAAGGATCCTAATGACTTTTTATATATTGACATTGATGTTTGCTATAAATGTATTATAATATTTATTATATTTCTTGTGGCTTAGGGCCCTCGTATTTATGGGACTGCCTCTCCTGGTATGTCCCGCAGAGGACCTTAAGGTCCATGAATAATCATAGTTTAGAGGCCCTGGGCCCTAAGGAAGTCAGATTATCCTCCACCAGGGCCAGGGCCTTCTCAGTGATGGCTCCGACCTGGTGGAATGCTCTGTCCCATGAGACCAGGGCCCTGCAGGATTTAACTTCCTCCACAGGGCCTGTAAGACAGAGCTATTCCGCCTGGCTTTCAATTTGAACTTAGCCTGATCTTTTATTCCCCTTCCTTCCCTCCCCCTCCCCTTTTTATGAAGATTACCCGCTCTGGGATCCCACAGCTAATTCTCCCCTGGTCTCCTCACTGGCCCAAATAGGACTAACTTAATCAGCTAGCCCTGGTGATCATCTAATGTTTATTGGATGGATTTCCCCCCTAAAATGATTTTTGAATTCTAAATTTATTGTTATTCACATTTAATATTGTATTTCATGCTGTTTTTTTTGTTGCATCAATTGTTTTAAATTTGTTGTTAGCCGCCCTGAGCCCTGTTTTCTGAATTGGGAAGGGCGGGGTATAAATAAAAAATTATTACTATTTATTATTATAAGCTGCTTTGGAAGCAGAGGTGGATTATGGGGAGTGTGGATTGATGACCTTGAGAACATAGTTGTGTTAAATAGGGGCAGATGGTGTGTTTTGTTGTTGTTCAAGGGCTGCATCTGAACAACAATCTGATTACCAGGGAGGAATCAACCTGAATCCACATCAGGGTACGACCCCATCCTCATCTTTTTGGCACCATGGCTGAAATCAGTGAGGTCTTCTTGGGACAGAGGCAAATAACAATTGGCTTGTGTGGAAGAGATCATGTTTCCCAAATGGGGCTTAGCCACCTTTGCCTTGCACTTGCCAGAATCTGTGCTTGACAGCCTCAATACAATAATATGGCCAATGCAATCTGAATCGGTTGAACATCCTGTATCTTTTTCAAAGACGGTCCCTCTAACAACACTTGCATTGTTGAGCAAGAAAGGTTACAGGCGTATGAAATTTATGGCATGTAATGCCTTAAGAGAAAATATTATGAAAATGATATACAGGTGGTACATGACACCAGTCAAGCTTGTAAAAATATACCATCTGCCCGATAACAAGTGTTGGAAATGTAAAGAGACTGAAGGTACATTCTTTCACCTTTGGTGGACGTGCCCAAGGATTAAGGCTTTCTGGGAGATAATCTATAATGAATTGAAAAAGGTATTTAAGTATACCTTCTTGAAGAAACCAGAGACCTTTCTCCTGGGCGTGGTCGGCCAATTGGTGCCAAAGAAAGATAGAACTTTCTTTATGTACGCCACAACAGCAGCAAGAATACTTATCGCGAGGTATTGGAAGACACAAGATCTACCCACCCTGGAAGAATGGCAGATGAAAGTAATGGACTATATGGAACTGGCGGAAATGACTGGCAGAATCCGAGACCAGGGAGAAGAGTTGGTGGAAGAAGATTGGAAGGAATTTAAAGACTATTTGCAGAAACATTGTAAAATTAATGAATGTTAAAATGATGTTGGATTGAAATGAAACAGTTTTAGCAATAAGGTTAAAAAGAGTATGTAAAAAATGGATTGATAATCAGATGAAAATATGAAGCTATAATATGTTAAGATATAGAATTAAGATAAAAACAAAGAGGGAAAGGATTTGCTGAACCAATCATGTAAACTGGAATACGAAAAAGGGAGGTGTGAGGAGGTCAGGAAACATGTAAACAAAATATAAGATATGAAAAGATTGATTTTTTTTCTTTTTCTCTAATTGTTTTTTCTTTTTCACTTTTCAGGTACTTTGTATTTTTCTTTTGTATTTTTGTATTTGTAACTTTTTCTTTTTTATTCTGTAATTACTTTCTTTTTTCCTCAATAAATATCTTTAAAAAGAAAGAAAGAAAGAAAGAAAGGTTACAGGCGAAAACACAAAAGGAGAAAAAGTGGGGTGGGAGTTATAAGGTAACCCAGGCAAGGTTGTCAGGAGCAGCAATAAGATGTTTTAAAATGTTAATAAGATGTGGAAGCAAGGCTTTCCGTGGGGCTGCCCCTGCTTTGTGGAACAGCATCCCTGGTGAGATATTCACAGACAACCTCTATTTGTAGTTTCCAGGGAAAATTGAAGAGATGTTTGCTTCAAAAAGCTTTTCCAGCCAGATGATTTATTGTCTTTTCAAGGTCTCTGCCTTGGAGTATGTGCTGCTTTTAAGCCTGTTGTTGCTCTTATTGTGCACTTGCAAATAGCCTGATACGAAAGATAGTAATAATAACAACAAGAGCAACAACAATAATGGAAAATGACCACTCTCTCTCCTTAGCTGATATGTTCTGATTTTATTTCATTTGAAATAATACAGGAGGCCCAACTGATTAGCCTTCCCTGTGATCAAAGCAGGTAATTGGGGGAGGGGGGCAGTTACTGTCCAGAAATTTGTGCAAGCTATCATGTATTAAATGCTGTTGCTTCTCCTGCCCAGGTATTCGAAGATCACAAGCTTCTTCAAAAGGGCAGGTGCCCTGACACTGTTGGACAAGACCCTTGCTGGGAATGCACTCTCCTCCCCTCTAAGTTTTCTAAAGGCCTACCGAACTTCCCTTCACACTTAATTACTCTCAATTGAGCCCTCCCACCTATGGAGAGGTTGCACTCTGTCGTTAGCATGCATGGTGGGATAAGATGTCACACTGTCGGCTTCCAGAATTAATTGGCGCCGTTGCCCCATGCAGCATCTAGCCCACCCACTAGGTGGAAAAGCTTGGATCTCGTACCATCACTGCTGATTTAGCCCACCCACCCACAGCATTTTGACTTAAGCTTCACCAGTAAAAGAAGAAAGAAAGAGAGAGCAAGCACAATTTAAATCATTTTCAAAGTTATCATCAAATTATGAGGATGAAGAGGATGCAACAGGAGGGGAGCCATGTTAGGATCACCCATGTTAAACTTAGAAACCAGATTTAATAATAATAATTATTATTAATATGGGTTTTTTATTTATATCCCACCCATCTTGCTGGGTTTCCCCAGCCATTCTGGGTGGCTTACAACATATATAAAAACACAACAAAGCATCAAACATTAAAACAAAAACAAAATATCCTATACGAGCAACAAACAAACCAATACATCAATAGAAGCCAATGACAACAGCAACAATAATAGCAATAATAAACAGTTTGCAGTTATACTGAAATTAAAATAACCACCAACCCCAACTAAACATTTAACCAACATCAGCCTGACAAAAACAAAACAGAGGAACCAAAATTCAAACCATTAAAAACATTTAAAAACATTTTAGCCAGTTGCCCCAACCCAAAAGTGCATGCATGAGAATGTGGGGGATTTCTAGATGTGAATAATGAATGACCTGACTTCTAGCTTTGATGATGTTGCATCTTGATGGCACATTGCAGCTTATATCATTGGAAGAATTGAATGTTCTAAGCTTTACATACAGTTGATACATTTTTCCCCATTACAAGAACTCTCCCTGCCCTGCAAAAAAACAAAACCTGAAGGCTGTGGGTTTTTGTCTGTAATGTATGTTCTTTCTCCCACTGAAGAAGGACCATTATCAATTCCATTCATACATAAAAGGCATTAGCAAGAGTGTATAATGAACAAAGTGCACTCCTTTTCAGTAAATGGCCTATTGATTTCCAGCTTTTCATGTGAATCACACCACTTGAAGAACACATCTTGCTCAAACTCGCTTCCTCTCTCTTTCTGACCATGCATATTGAAAAGAAATAGTTTCTCTTCTTTACGATACCCGCCAAGACAGAAAATAAATATTGACTGTCCTGTGTGCACCCATGGCTTTAAAAAACAAACGTGATCATGAGTCTACTGAAGCGAGAGCAGCAGTCGTGGGGAACAACACTGGGATAGCTTGGTAGGGTATAGTCAACTCTAGGCCATCCCAAGACATCCCAAGACATCTAGGCCAAAGCGAAGAAGACAGTATCCTGCATTCCACTGTACTAGGAGTTGAATCTTACTTCAGCACTGGTGATGGGACAGCAGGAGGAATGGGTGAATCTGCCATTTCCAGCTTCAATCTGTTGCACATTTTCTGAAATTCCCTTTGCCAACATTTACACATCTCCACCCCTGTAAAAATCCTCATTAGTGTACATTTTCCCTCAATACACAATTCCTCCCCCAAGCAGTTTCCCCTAACGTATATTGACATGTACAGTGGTACCTCGGGTTACAGACACTTCAGGTTACAGACTCCGCTAACCCAGAAATAGTACCTCAGGTTAAGAACTTTGCCTCAGAATGAGAACAGAAATCATGAGGCGGCGGCGCGGCGGCAGCGGGAGGCCTCATTAGCTAAAGTGGTACCTCAGGTTAAGAACAGTTTCAGGTTAAGAACAGACCTCCAGAACGAGATACCACTGTATACTTACATGTTGTATGTTTGTCTATTTATTTATTAATTACTGCCCTTTCACTCCAAGATCACGGGGTGGTTTACACTATAAAAACACACACAAAGATATATAATAACCAAACAGCAGCAGCAGCAGCAGCACACACTCACACCCCACAACACATTTAAGAGGTTATAATTGTCTGGTTTTTCCCAGTAGTGATGTATGGAAGTGAGAGCTGGACCATAAAGAAGGCTGATCGCCGAAGAATTGATGCTTTTGAATTATGGTGCTGGAGGAGACTCTTGAGAGTCCCATGGACTGCAAGAAGATCAAACCGATCCATTCTGAAGGAAATCAGCCCTGAGTGCTCACTGGAAGGACAGATTGTGAAGCTGAGGCTCCAGTACTTTGGCCACCTCATGAGAAGAGAAGACTCCCTGGAGAAGACCCTGATGTTGGGAAAGATGGAGGGCACAAGGAGAAGGGGGCGACAGAGGACGAGATGGTTGGATAGTGTTTTCGAGGTTACCAGCATGAGTTTGACCAAGCTGCGGGGGGCAGTGGAGGACAGGAGTGCCTGGCGTTCTCTGGTCCATGGGGTCACGAAGAGTCGGACACGACTAAACGACTAAACAACAACAACAATTGTCTGGTTATAGTAACCTTCAGGTATACAGGACCAAGGCCGTTTAGGGCCTTAAACAACTCCTCTAAATAGTTAAATTACTGTTAATAGTCAAAGGATTTCCCTCGCTTAGGCTAGTAAGACAATACTGTAGTTCCATGTTGATGCATGGACTTTCTCCTCGAAGCTGTAGCTAATTAAAGCACTTATCTAAGATGTATGAAATTAGTTCCCATCTATGAGCTCTGTTATGAGCAGTACCCAGAAGTGCCGCTTTCCAAGAAATGTATCAAATTGAGCTGAACTGAATTTGTGGAGATGGGCAAGAGAGATAAAATTGCTCAATTGTAGCTGAGCTTAATGTCTAGAATTGGGTCTTTGGGGAGGCTTTTGGAACATCTTCAGGCTGGAAAGGATTTGTGTGCCAAGGCCCCGTGACCTGCAGATCCCTAATGGATCCTACACGGCCCCAACAATATGGCGGCCGATATTTGTCCATAGCAAGCTCATATCACAGAAAAGCATGGAAACAGGGTGGGTGGGTTGGGAGATCTGGCGAAAGGGTGAGAAAGGAGGGCCCCCGAGCTGCGCTGCAGTTAAATCTCCCACAGCCACACCCCCTACCGGCACTGATTGGCCAGCCAGTGCCAGTGACGCAGCTGGGACTACATGGGGGGGGGGGCCTCAACTCTCTGCCCCCATGTCAGATCACTGAAGTCCTGGATGTCTGGCCACAACACTGTCCACTGGAAAATGTGAGCAGACTTTTCCCTCTGGGTGTGGCGCTGTATGCAAATTCCCTTCCAACTCAAGCCTTTGATCCCATCCATTGAAGAAGGGCAATTGGATTTCAGGATCATGACACTGCCCACCAAGTGATGGTGGTGTCTCTACCATGGTGGAGGCCCCACCCCCAAAAAGGAGAGGGAAGGCAATCCTGCTCTCTGTTGACAGGAGCTGGTGGAGAAGCAACTACATTGGTACCTTCAGGTTACAGACGCTTCAGGTTACAGACTCTGCTAACCCAGAAATAGTACCTCGGGTTAAGAACTTTGCTTCAGGATGAGAACAGAAATTGTGCGGCTAAAGTGGTACCTCAGGTTAAGAATAGTTTCAGGTTAAGAACGGACCTCCAGAACAAATTAAGTTCTTAACCCAAGGTACCACTGTACATGTTACACTCCCTCACCAGCCATCAATTTAGAAGGCTGAATATTGCACTCGAAGGCCTACCTCAGAATGACCTGGGCAGAAATGTTGCAAATCAAACTACGCTAGCGGTCGTCCTGTGCCACTGCTTGATCTTGGGAACCTTTCCATTTCTCCCTTTGGTTTGCTTTCGTTTTGTCCTGATATAGAGAGGCGTTTTGTTTCTGCAATGCTGTTCTGCCGCTGTTAAAAAATTATTTATTTCGGACACTATGTAGGAGAGTACCAAAAGTGTTGGAAGATCTGGAAAAGTCCCCCCCCCCCCAGTGAGAAGAAGAAGAAGAGTTTGGATTTGATATCCCACTTTATCACTACCAGAAGGAGTCTCAAAACGGCTAACATTCTCCTTTCCCTTCCTCCCCCACAACAAACACTCTGTGAGGTGAGTGGGGCTGAGAGACTTCAGAGAAGTGTGACTGGCCCAAGGTCACCCAGCAGCTGCATGTGGAGGAGCAGAGACACGAACCCGGTTCACCAGATTACGAGTCTACCACTCTTAACCACTACACCATACAGGCTCTCGACTCAACTGTACACATTAAACCAATGTTGGAGACACCCATATCCACACGCCCCACTTCACCAGCAAAGTCCTGTCCACCACCAGTAGTTTCACACCCAACATCATCGCCCGCTTGGGCAGACTTGCAGGCAGTCGTGACAAACAGGAACAGTATCCTGATACGAGGTTGGATGGCCACCATTTTAATTACCCACAATGCACTGGTGCACTCTCACTCTGGAGCACCATGGGAAATTTTAAAGTGGCAAATATATCCCATAAAAATCCATGGTCTCCATCTTCATTTTAAAAAGGAGCATTCATCAAATTCCCAACCACCAGGCCTTGTATGTGCAATTTCCCGGGTGCTATTGGACGGAAACGTCCTCCTGAGATATTGACCTATCAGAAGCATTATCCATCTTCACCTGGTGGCTCATGGGACATTGGCCAGTACCACAAAGCCTTTGGAGTGAGTGGAATTAGAGACAGTGATGGAAAGATTGACTGTTTGGGTTCTTTTAAATTTGGCATTTTTTCCCATTAAGATTTAACTGAGCTTTGTTTCAGGGTAATGGGACGCTTAGACTAAAGGGGAGCTTTGCATGAAATATGACTATGACAAGGGTTTTTGCTGCTAGTTTGTGATGTGTGAAATGAAATCTCTACTCAATGTGCCCAGACAACGCAATTAGTGCTAGGGTGCTATATTGGCCGGGACTTGTTTCTTCCCTCTTTCGGGGGGGGGGGGGGAATTGAAGGAAGTTCACCCTGCAAAACAGAGTACAAAGAATGAGCCTGACATAATGTCTCCAATCTTGCAAACGGCATCGCCTCTCCTAAAACAAGAGACGCTGGATCTGAATAATGGAGATTTGTGTGCCATGAATGCGAGGAGTTCAACATTTTTTCAAAGAAGTTTTGCATGTTAATTTGTGGCTTTACGCAGCGACAAATTGACATGCAAAACTTTCAGGAAATCAGTCGAACTCCTCACTCTCGAGGCAGACAGATCTCATTATTCAGATTTCCAGCATCTGTTTTATAATATATACCATCTGATGAGAGATGTGAATCTCTTTGAAAGCATTTTAGAGGGCAGTGGGTGAATTGGCTTCTTCCTGCAGTCTGTGAGGTTCTTTCCCAGCCAGACTGCAACAAAGGATGGCAGTAAACTAAGTTTTGCTTCGAGTAGACCCATTGAAATTAAGAGAGCCAGTGTGGTGTAGTGGTTAAGAGTGGTAGACTCGTAATCTGGTGAACCGAGTTCGTGTCTCCGCTCCTCCACATGCAGCTGCTAGGTGACCTTGGGCTAGTCACACTTCTCTGAAGTTTCTCAGCCCCACTCACCTCACAGAGTGTTTCTTGTGGGGGAGGAAGGGAAAGGAGAATGTTAGCCGCTTTGAGACTCCTTCGGGTAGTGATAAAGCGGGATATCAAATCCAAACTACTACTCCTCTCCTCCTAATGAACAGTTGGTCAGCCTCTGTGAGAACAGAATACTGGACGTATATAGGCCAGCTGGCCTGATCCAGGTGGCTCTTCTTATGTTCTTAACATGACTACATTAAGTCTATTCCTCTCAGTGGGTCTTCTATGAGTAAAACGTAGTTGACTATCACCCACAGGAACAAAGGTAGCTTCTTTATATTGAGTCGGGCCCATCTTGCTCAGTATTGTCTAAAGAAACTGGCAGGGGATCTCCAGGGTTTGGAAGACTCAGGACAAATAAAAGTAATGATGATAGTGTTGGTGGTGGTGATGTATTTATATGCCACCCATCTGCCTGGGTTTCCCCAGCCAGTCTGGGTAGCTTCCAACAAAAGATTAAAAACACATTAAAACATCAGTCAGTAAAAGCTTCCCTAAACAGCGCTGCCTTCAGATGTATTCTAAAAGTCAGGTAGTTGTTTATTTCCTTGACATCTGATGGGAGGGCGTTCCACAGGGTGGGCTCCACCACCGAGAAGGCCCTCTGCCAGGTTCCCTGTAACCTCACTTCTCGCTTAGATGGATTCATGGATAGTAAGTGTATCAGTGTCTACCAGTCATGACTGCTGTGTTCTACCTCCACTCTCAATGCAATTTGTCGTGGAATACCAGCCGCTGGAAGCCACAGCTGTTGGATCTCATGTCCTGGCTGTGGGCTTCCCAAGGCCATCTGCTTGGCCAGTGTGCTAGCAGGATGCTGGAGTAGCTGGGCCATTGGCCTGATCCTGCAGGGCACTTCTTGTTGTTGTTTAGTCGTTTAGTCGTGTCCGACTCTTCGTGACCCCATGGACCAGAGCATGCCAGGCACTCCTGTCTTCCACTGCCTCCCGCAGTTTGGTCAGACTCATGTTTGTAGCTTCGAGAACACCATGCAACCATCTCGTCCTCTGTCGTCCCCTTCTCCTTGTGCCCTCCATCTTTCCCAACATCAGGGTCTTTTCCAGGGAGTCTTCTCTTCTCATGAGGTGACCAAAGTATTGGAGCCTCAGCTTCAGGATCTGTCCTTCCAATGAGCACTCAGGGCTGATTTCCTTCAGAATGGATAGGTTTGATCTTCTTGTAGTCCATGGGACTCTCAAGAGTCTCCTCAAGCACCATAATTCAAAAGCATCAATTCTTTGGCAATCAGCCTTCTTTATGCTCCAGCTCTCACTTCCATTCATCACTACTGGGAAAACCATAGCTTTAACTATACAGACCTTTGTTGGCAAGGTGATGTCTCTGCTTTTTAAGATACTGTCTAAGTTTGCCATTGCCTTTCTCCCAAGGAGCAGGCGTCTTTTAATTTCGTGACTGCTGTCACCATCTGCAGTAATCATGGAGCCCAAGAAAGCCCTTCTATTTGCCAGGAGGTGATGGGACCACTTGTTACACACCTACATTCCTACATGCAAAATCATACATGTGCATGGTTGCCCTTCCACTGAAATGGAAGGGAACTCTTTGGAGCTCCTGCTTTGGCCACAAATGACTGCATAGGAGCAATACTCCGAGAGTGCAGTTGAAAGAGCAATTACCTTTTTCAAGCAAAGGGAATCAAGAGTTCAAAGCAAATAGAAGATTAAAATATGAGTAAGCAGGCAAATGGACCTTTCTCAGTCGAATGAGTCACACACAGTTCTTTGCAAAAGTTGCCATAATAAACCCAGGGATGCTCAGGTGGTATTTGGGAGAATGATGCTCTTGTAGAGACAAGATTATAAACCTAATTGTAACACCATTTCCCGCTGAGGAATATCTGTCAGGTGGTTGCACAAATCCTTTACAAAGGCATAGTTTCAAAGCGGTGACCTTTTTTTTTTATCATTTCTTGTCTTTTTCATTTAAATTATCTCTCCAGACATATCAAAGCCAGTTTCACAGAAATCAGAGAGATTAGAGGCAGGGTTGAGAAATGAAAGAAAATGTACAATAGGAATATTTACTTATATAAAAAGTACATTTACTGCTAAGGATTTTCCTCCCATTCACATCCATACCAAACATTTAAAGCACTCTTACATCACTTGAACAGCCATGGCTCTCTTGCCCCAAGAATCCTAGGAACTGCAGTTTGGTAAGGGTGCTAAGAGCTGCCAGGAGACCTTTTGCAGAGCTACAGTTCCCAATTGCACAGTTTAGGAATCCTAAAAGGAGTGTGGGGGACAAAGAAGTTGACCTGTCTCTCACAGAGCAGAGTGGTGCATTTCTGCCCCTTCATCATTTTCCATCTTGCAAAAAAAATAAATAAATTCCAGTTCCGAATTATATGCAACAACCGCAGCAAGAATTTTGTTAGCCCAAAGATGGAAGCAACAGGAGTTACCAACAAAACAAGAGTGGCAGATGAAGGTGATGGACTTTGCAGAACTGGCAAAACTGATGGGAAGACTCCGGAACCAGCGAGACCAAGCATTCCAAAAAGACTGGAACAAATTTATACTATACTATCTTAAAAAGCAGAGACATCACCTTGCCGACAAAGGTCTGTATAGTTAAAGCTATGGTTTCCCCAGTAGTGATGTATGGAAGTGAGAGCTGGACCATAAAGAAGGCTGATCACCGAAGAATTGATGCTTTTGAATTATGGTGCTGGAGGAGACTCTTGAGAGTCCCATGGACTGCAAGAAGATCAAACCGATCCATTCTGAAGGAAATCAGCCCTGAGTTCTCACTGGAAGGACAGATCGTGAAGCTGAGGCTCCAGTACTCTGGCCACCTCATGAGAAGAGAAGACTCCCTGGAAAAGACCCTGATGTTGGGAAAGATTTAGGGCACAAGGAGAAGGGGACGACAGAGGACGAGATGGTTGCACAGTGTTCTCCAAGCTACCAGTATGAGTTTGACCAAACTGTGGGAGGCAGTGGAAGACAGGAGTGCCTGGCGTGCTCTGGTCCATGGGGTCACAAAGAGTCGGACACGACTAAACGACTAAACAACAACAACATATTTATATTATATTTGAAAGACAACTGTAAGCAATAAACATCATTAGCAGGGTTATCTGAAGATTTGTAAGATGAAATTGCTACCTATTCAGGTTGTGTAATATACCTGTAATATTTCAGGTAATGATATAACAAGGATAGGAAACGAAGCAAAATGTAAAGATGTAAAGTTTAAACTTTGTAAACCATCAGATGGGAGGGTGGGAAGTCGTTGAGCCAAAGAGATAAAATAAGAGGGTACGATGTTATGTAATATGATTATATGTAAAACCAATAAAAATCATATATGTGTGTGTGTGTGTGTGTTGATCTGTCTCTCACAGAGCAGAGTGGTGCATTTCTGCCCCTTCATGTTCTATCTTGCCAATAATAACACTAATAATAATAATAATAATAATAATAATAATAATAATAATAATAACAACAACAACAACAACAACACTAATAATAATAATAATAATAATAATAATAATAATAATAATAATAATTCCAACCCATTGCTGCTATTGGGAGGAAAATGCACAATGCCAGCTTCAAAACTGATTGTGACCCAGTCAGGGGACGTGTCAGGAACTGAGGCTCCATTGTATTATTTGTATTATTTGCTAGGAAACAACTTAGCAAGGCACACCACTCAAATTACATCTTAGTTATAGCTGGAGAGGGATTGTCCTTTTACCCACCCACCCCCCTACACCCATCTAGGAAACTGTCAGATCTCTAATAAAAGATTCCCACCTTCCTCTTAGGAGATGGATATCGGAGCGGAACCTCAAATAGCCAGTCCATGGAAAAGAAGAATGATTGCTCTAAATGGGAATTGATTCGAGGATAAATGCTCGGCTGGTAAGCAAGGTTTTTAATATGCTCACTTAAATAGGAAAGATGTCTCTTCCCCCTTTCTCTTGCCTTCTCTGGATGGGGGTGTGTGTGTGTCACACTTTGTTGGAAGGAACAGGTTCATAGTTTTGGGGTGGTGCTGAACCACCTTTAGTCCTCAAACACCAGGAATAAAGGAGAATATTTTACTAACTTATGAAACTATGATTCTATTCAGAATCAAAGAATAGTAGAATTGGATTGGACTCCAAGGGTCATCTAGCAGGAATCACAGCTAAAGAGTTATTGACAGGTGGCCATCCAACCTCTGTTTAAAAATCTCTGATTAAGGAGAACCTTAAGGGAGTCTGTTCCACTAAACAATGCTTACTGTCAGAAAGTTCTTCCTAATCTTTAGCTGGAATCTCATTTCTTGTCCTTTGAACCCATCGATTCAGGTCCTAACACCTGGAGCAGTAGGAGAAAAGCTTGCTCCATCTTCCTTTGGTCTGTTTTGGATCTCTGAACATTCACCTTGGAGGGATGTTGGGATAGAAAGGTGACCAATATTATTCTGAGACAGAGAAAATCCCATCCCACCTTTCACACTTTGAATATTCCAAGACACTTGCAAAGCTTCTGAGAACCACATTCTTCTCTGATACTGCAATTGTTAACCAGCGAACTAATGGGTATCTCTACCCAAACAGTATAGAAATTTATTTATGCATGCAACTACAGCTGCAAGAATGTTACTTGCCCCAAAATGGAAAGAAGTAGTAGTCCTGATGAGAGATGAATGGATACAAAACCTTATGGATTATGCAGAAATGGCGAAACTTACTGGAAGAATAAGAAATCAAGATAACAAACTTTTTTATATGTAAAAGAATGGAAATGTTTTATTGAATATCTACAAACAAATTGTAAACAGCTAAAGACATTGGCAGGATTACTGTAATAACCTACAGCTTCAAAAGAATATATAATCAAAATAGATGAATAAAAGAATAAGTTAAATTGATTTAGAACATTCAGGAAATGATAACATAGATTTAAGGAACTGCAGAAAGAGGAGGAAGGAAGTTGAAGTTTGAAATGTTAGAACTATTGTTGAACTATTGAAATGTATATAAATGGAAACTATAAATAAAATTATGATAAGAAAAGGAAGCAAACAAGTGAACTAATGAAGAACTCAACTTGCCATTCCTTATGTGTCTGTCTTACATTTCCTGAAATGCTTCTGGTCCAATTATGCTACTTTGGCTGTAAAATGCAAGGCTTGAGGAGTCTGCATCTGTTCAATTGTTGTTAGACTTCAACTCCCATCAGCTCAAGTCATAGCTTATGGCTAGGGATGATGGGAGTTGTGGTCCAACAACATCTGGGTATTTGTCATTGTTGTTGTTTAGTCGTTTAGTCATGTCTGACTCTTCGTGACCCCATGGACCAGAGCATGCCAGGCACTCCTGTCTTCCACTGCCTCCTGCACTTTGGTCAAACTCATGCTGGTAGCTTCGAGAACACTGTCCAACCATCTTGTCCTCTGTCATCCCCTTCTCCTTGTGCCCTCCATCTTTCCCAACATCAGGGTCTTTTCCAGGGAGTCTTCTCTTCTCATGAGGTGACCAAAGTATTGGAGCCTCAGCTTCAGGATCTGTCCTTCCAATGAGCACTCAGGGCTGATTTCCTTCAGAATGGATAGGTTTGATCTTCTTGCAGTCCATGGGACTCTCAAGAGTCTCCTCCAGCACCATAATTCAAAAGCATCAATTCTTTGGCAATCAGCCTTCTTTATGCTCCAGCTCTCACTTCCATTCATCACTACTAGGAAAACCATAGCTTTCAGGTGCGGAAAGGCCTCCTCTCCCTTTGGTAACTTCACAGATAAGAATTAACAAGCAGCTGATATATTTATAGTCCTTTTATTACAGCATCATGTTGCAAGCACAAATACACAGCTTTCCGCAAGTTGGCTAACATCAACTTCATTGGACTGGTCATGTTGTGCAGATGCCTGATGATCGTCTTCCAAAGGAACTACTCTATTCCAAACTTAAAAATGGAAAGCGTAATGCTGGTGGTCAACAAAAGAGGTTTAAAGACTATCTCGAGGCAAATCTTTTAAAAATGTAGTATAAACACTGACAGCTGGGAAACACTGGCCTGTGAGCGCTCCAGTTGGAGAACAGCCTTTACCAAAGGTGTCATGGGCTTTGAAGACACTCAAACTCAGGATGAAAGGGAGAAACGTGCTAAGAGGAAGGCACACTTGGCAAATCTACACCGTGATCAACTCCCGCCCGGAAACCTATGTCTCCACTGTGGAAGGACGTGTGGATCCAGAATTGGCCTCTGCAGTCACTTATGGACTCATTGTTAAAACTGTGCTTATGGAAGACAATCTTACTCGGCTACGAGGGATCACCAAAGAAGAAAGGAGAAGGAGGAGGAGGAGGAGGAGGAGGAGGAGGAGGAGAAGGAGAAGGAGGAGGAGGAGGAGGAGGAGGAGAAGAAGAAGAAGCAGAAGAAGCAGAAGCAGAAGCAGAAGCAGAAGCAGAAGAAGAAGAAGAAGAAGAAGAAGAAGAAGAAGAAGAAGAAGAGAGCCAGTGTGGTGAGAGCCAGTGTGGTGTAGTGGTTAAGAGCGGTAGTCTTGTAATCTGGGGAACCGGGTTCGAGTCTCTGCTCCTCCACATGCAGCTGCTGGGTGACCTTGGGCCAGTCACACTTCTCTGCAGACTCTCAGCCCCACTCACCTCACAGAGTGTTTGTTGTGGGGGAGGAAGGGAAAGGAGATTGTTAGCCGCTTTGAGACTCCTGAAGGGGAGTGAAAGGCGGGATATCAAATCCAAATCCAAGAAGAAGAAGAAGAAGACTCTAAATCCTACTTCCGACTTCCGCAGCATTTTAGGCGCAAACGGGAAGTTCCTCCCTCCCTCTGACTCCTTTGCTCTCTGATACGTTTGGACCTCCGGGTCCATGGTGAGGGGGGTGTCCCCAGTCGGGATGCACAGAATGCTGCATGAGATAGTAAGTCTGCAGGCTTGAGTTTGCTAGCTGATGCAACTGGCTGATGCAATCCGCCTGCAATACTTTCTATGGTAGTGCTGGGTCAGAATGACTCAGCAGTAAAGTGCCGACAGTTGATTGGCTGTCACCAGTTTAAAAGGGAAACCTGTCCAGCAGTAAGTGTGGTGTAGTAGAGTGTGGTCAGAGAGAAATAGAGAGAGAAAGGTTTGCCTGTTTGCCTTGAGGTGCAGCCGGGTGCTCTGTTTGACTGTGTGAACTGCTCGTGTATTGTGGCCTGTAGATATTTGTATATGTGGCTCACAATGAATATACTGCACTGAAGAGCCTGGAACTCTGAGCATTTCTGCTGGGGTGCTGAGAAGAATTTGGGACATCCCCCACACTCTCAAGTGATGTCTCGACTAGCTGTCCCCTCCCTTCTGGTTCTCTTGCATTATCTCGTAACTGGGTAACACCTCCCTAAGTTGTTCAGCTTCTGTCTCTCTCTCTCTGCTTCTGAACACACTGTGGACAAAGGAGGCGACTCTTCCTCCCTCCAGCTCTCCATCGGAGAGAAGCTGGTCTGGCATAGAATGCATTCCCTGGTCCTCAGCTTCAGACCATTCCCTGATACCTTCACTTCTTATTACTTCTTGCGAACACCCCCGAAACAGGAGCATGGGCATGAGATAATAGGAAGAAGCAGCCCTTGATGGTGTGACTCACCCTGTGGCGACCTTTGTAGGATGAACGTCAAACTGCCTCTAAGTCATCCTATCCCTGACAGAAATCTGGATCCACCTGCCTCACCACCTCACATTTTCTCCAGGTTACAAACAGCCTCCACTCTCAAACAATTTGTAACTCCAAGGTTCTACACTTTCCCTCCGTCACAAAAGGTGTATTTCAAAAGGTGGGAAGCTAATAGGTTTCAGTGAGAGGTTGTTCCTCACTTATACTGCCTCTTTTGTCTCCTGGAGCTGCGTCGTCTCTTTGTGGGAAAGAGGAAGAAGTAAACACCTTATATCTTTCATTGAAGGCAAGCTTCAGATTTCGTGGGTCACAGGTCTGCGAAAGTGGCAGTATTTATTAAGGGTATCAGAGGCTAAGAAGAAGAAAATAAGATTAGGACAATGCCCAGTTTGCTGCGGGAGAAATCAATAGCAGAAAAACTTAAACCTCTTATTGACCTCACACTGTCCTCTCTACAACATGGGATCCAAACTCATCTCGGCGGCAAGATGAGACAAATGTCCCTATCAGCACCAGTGAACCAAACCATATCCCTCATAAGTAATACCAGTTCTCTCCCTCCCTCTCCCTCTCCCTCTCTCTCTCCAGCAGGCACAGGACAAGGGTGGATAACCTGTTCATCACAACAATGTTAAAAAAAGAGATTTGATCTTTCTGGTATGTTGGACACAAGCCATGTAGGGTTTTATAATCAGCACTTTGAATTGTGCTTGGAAATGGACCGGTAGCCGGTGAAGTTGTTTTAACAAGGGAGTAGCATGCTTTTTTTTGTATCCAGTCCAGTCAGCAGTTTGGCTGCAGCATTCTGAACCAGCTGGAGCTTCTGAACACTTTTGAAAGGCAGCCCCACAAAGAGAGTCTTGTTGTTGTTGTTTAGTCGTTTAGTCATGTCCGACTCTTCGTGACCCTCTGGACCAGAGCATGCCAGGCACTTCTGTCTTCCATTGCCTCCCACAGTTTGGTCAAACTCATGCTGGTAGCTTCGAGAACACTGTCCAACCATCTTGTCCTCTACGTCCCCTTCTCCTTGTGCCCTCCATCTTTCCCAACATTAGGGTCTTTTCCAGGGAGTCTTCTCTTCTCATGAGGCGGCCAAAGTACTGGAGCCTCAACTTCAGGATCTGTCCTTCCAGTGAGAACTCAGGGCTGATTTCTTTAAGAATGGATAGGTTTGATCTTCTTGCAGTCCATGGGATTCTCAAGAGTCTCCTCCAGCACCATAAATCAAAAGCATCAATTCTTCGGCGATCAGCCTTCTTTATGGTCCACCTTTCACTTCCATACATCACTACTGGGAAAACCATAGCTTTTACTATACAGACCTTTGTTGGCAAAGTGATGTCTCTACTTTTTAAGATGCTGTCTAGGTTTGTCATTGCTTTTCTCCCATAGAAGTCCAATTGGGATTTAACTAAGCGATGCGTGGCTAGGGCAATCCAGCCAGATGGGTGGGGTATACAACAACAACAACAACAACAACAACAACAACAACAACAACAACAACAACACTGTGGCCAGTAAATGATGGGTTTCCATTCAAGCTCAGTTGTTTATTTTAAAAAAGAAAACACTTATCAATAACTTTCACAAATAGAGTAGTTTTATAATTAATATTCTCAAAAGGCGCACTCAAAAGACTAGCCTGGTCCTAGCCTGGTTGCTGAGATATCATTTGACAAATGGGCTGCCACTCAATCACATGTTCTACTGTCATTTAAAGAGAGAGGGAGAGAGAGAGAGCGCAAGGTGACCTCAGCTGCTCAAAAGCATGAACTAAAGTGACTTTTAATAAGATTTCCTTCATTGCCTTTGATCTTTCCAGGAAAGGGAAAGTGTGTCTATGAGCAGAGTAAATTCCTCGGAGCAAGTTGACAGAAGTAATCCTTGATTTTGAGCTATAAATCAATGTTTCTTCCAACTTTACAACTTACAGATATATTAAATCCTCTCTTGGGTAAAAGCCATTTCCCATACTCAAAGTGAAAGGAAGTTGTCTATGTTTGGTACATTTATACTTGCATGCTGTAGTGGTCGTGAGTGCTGAAGACAACCCTGTTTAGGGAAGTTTTTAATGTTTAATGCTGTATTGTGTTTTTAATATCTGATTGGGAGCCACCCAGAGTGGCTGGGGAAAGCCAGCCAGATGGGCAGGGTATAAATAAATAAATAAAATAAATAAAAATGATTACATATAGGTCATTTATTTGGGGTTTCCCATAGGCATCTGGTTGGACACCTTGAGAACAGAAGACTGGACTAGACAGGTCTCTCATCTAAGCTTTCAGGGCTCTTCTTATCGATGTGCATTGTTGTCTTCATTGTCTTTTATTTTTAGGAGAGTACTGGTTGGCGTCAGTGGGTGACACCAAGATAAACTGAGCTAGTCCAGAGGCAAGGAAAGGATCTGGTGTGTTATTAAAGGAGAAATCAGGTTTGCTAGGAGAAATAAGAACTTCTGGGATCTGAATCTTAAGTGAATCATATACGGAAGGTAGAATCATAGAACTGTAGAGTTGGAAGGGATCCTAAGGATCCCAAGAATCATCTAGACCGATTTCCTGTAAGGCAGAAATCACAGCTAAAGAATTCTTGACAGGTGGCCATCCAACTTCTGTTTAAAAAACCTCCAATGAAGCCACCTTCCTAGGTCGTCCATTCTACTGTCAAACAGCTCTTTCCATCAGAAAGTTCTTCCACATGTTCAGTTGGAATCCTCTTTCTTGTCATTTGTTTCCATTGCTTCGAGCCCTACCCTCCGGAGCAGCAGAAAGCAAGCTTGCTCCACCTTCCATGTGATAGCCCTTCAGATATTTGTAGATGACTATCATGCCACCTAGAGACGCGGGTGGCGCTGTGGGTTAAACCACAGAGCCTAGGACTTGCTGATCAGAAGGTTGGTGGTTTGAATCCCCATGATGGGGTGAGCTCCCATTGTTCAGTCCCTGCTCCTGCCAACCTAGCAGTTCCAAAGCACATCAAAGTGCAAGTAGATAAATAGGTACCGCTCCGGCGGGAAGGTAAACGGCATTTTTGTGTGCTGCTCTGGTTCGCCAGAAGCAGCTTAGTCATGCAGGCCACATGACCTGGAAGCTGCATGCCGGCTCCATCAGCCAATAAAGCGAGATGAGCACCGCAACCCCAGAGTCAGCCACAACTGGACCTAATGGTCATGCCACCTCTCAGTCTTCTCTTCTCCAGGCTCACATTCCTAGTTCCCTCAACCATTCCTCTTAAGGCCAGCAAAGCAAGACAACCTCATTTGATCTCAATGAATGAAGTTGCTCACTCCACCCTTTGAATGTAGGGAGGCTTATGGGATTTATATTTTATTTTATGAATTCTTATTTCACACATCTCCATACATTGCAACATGGTTTTCAGTGGCCTAAATATATGGAAATTAATTTGGATGTTGAGAGAAAATGTGCATGTAAATAAGTATTGGCATGCTACTTAAATTTGCATTTAAACATGTCATTTGACAGTACCTATTAAAAAGAGAAAATCAAAAAAGTAATGCAGAAATCAAACAGGATGAACTCACGGGTATGAAACACTGAAGTAAGCTGGAATGGAAATTTGAAATTACCAAGCTGAGGAAGAAAAAGAAGGAGGAGGAGGAGGAGGAGGAGGAGGAGGAGGAGGAGGAGTTTGGACTTGATATCCTGCCTTTCACTCCCCTCAAGGAGTCTCAAAGCGGCAAAAACACTCTGTGAGGTGAGTGGGGCTGAGAGACTTCAGAGAAGTGTGACTAGCCCAAGGTCACCCAGCAGCTGCTTGTGGAAGAGCAGGGAAGCAAACCCGGCTCATCAGATTATGAGTTTCTTAACCACTCTTAACCACTACATCACACTGGAAGCCACAGTAAATGCTGTTAGGAACACGTACTTTATACTGAGCTAGACCATTGGTCCATCTCACTCAGTGTCTGTCAGGGAATGGTCAGGACAGGAAGACTGGGAAGTGTACACTCAGTCTGATCAGCTTCTCTCCAAAGAGGAGGAGGAGGGGGAAGTCCTCCCCTACTTGTCTCCAGCAGTTTCAGGGAGAGAGAGAGAGAGAGAGAGAGAGAGAGAGAGAGAGATGCTATACCATTCAAGGAGGAATTGCCTAGTTACGAGATAGTGGAGGAGGAAGGGGAGGTGAGAGCATAGCCGACAGAGGCCTCCCTGGAGAGTATGGGGGATCCTCCATCTCCACAGGCCTGTTGGTCCCTCCACATTCTAGAACAGAGAAGACAAAGGGGTGGGACTCCTGAGACTTCCCGTTGGCACTCAGGATGTTGTTGAGAAAGGAAGAGGAGGGACTCAGAGTAGCCAACGTCTCTTTTCATGTGGAGACATGGATTCTTGTCTTGCAACCAGGTGACTGAATAGAAAGGACTATAAATGCGAACTGCTTGTTATTCTTGCCTATGAGGCTACCAGAGGGGGAGACGACTCTCCACGCCTGACAGTGTCTATACCAGGCATAGGCAAACTCTGGCCCTCCAGATGTTTGGGACTACAATTCCCATCATCCCTAGCTAATGGGACCAGTGGTCAGGGATAATGGGAATTGTAGTCCCAAACATCTGGAGGGCTGGAGTTTGCCTGAGCCTGGTCTATACTGACAGGTGCTCTTCGGGATTTCTGACAGGGGTATCCCACAGCTCCATTTCGAGTTGCCAAGAATGGAACCCAAGACCATCTACATGCAAATCAGATGCTCTACCATTGATCTATATGGTTCCCTACGTAAAGTGGGCACTTAATGACTTAAAGGATGGCTTAATAATAATAATAATTTTATTGTTTATATGCCGCCCATCTGCCTGGGTTGCCCTAGTCATAGCTGCCAACCTTCCCTTTTTTTGCGGGAAATTCCCTTATTTCAGCACCGTTTCCCACTGCTTCCCGCTGCTATCCTGGATTGTTAGATATCCCGTAGACTGTCCCCGGGACAGGTGAGGCTGCTGATCCCTTATTTTTGAGCCTGATGATCCCTTATTTTCAAACCTGAAAGTTGACAGCTATGGCCCCAGCCATTCTGGGTGGCTCTCAACAAAATATTAAAAACACCATAAAACATTAACCATTAGAAAGAAGAAAGAGTCCCGACCAAAGAGGAATGGCAAATTTAAGTTGACAGACTATGCTGAATTGGCAAAAATGACTGGAAGAATAAGAAACCAGGGAGACCAAAATTTTAATAAGGAATGGGGCGAGGGGGGATACATAATTTACCTTAAAAACCACTGTAAACAATTGGAATCATTAGTAGCACTGGAATAACATTTGTAGTTAAATGTTGAATTTTGGGTATAATGGAGATTTAAAAGATTTGGATTAGTAGAAAAGATGCATGAGGAAAATGTTAATTAAAGGAGTAGAGTTATTCCGGGAGCACTGCTCTTTCAGAGCTCTGCCATCACTGGCGATCTCCGGCATTGAATGTGTTGGTCTCGTGTGTGGCACCAAGGAGAGCTTGGCTGTCTGGCTGGTGTACCGACCACCCAGCACACCTGCAGCCACCCTGTCAGACCTGCTGGAGGTGGTGGCAGGCTGGGCCTTGGAGTTCCCAAACCTACTGGTTTTGGGAGACTTCAACGTCCATGCCGATGCTGCTCCCTCCTCACAGGCTCTGGACCTAGTGACTTCCATGGCAACACTGTAGCACCCTGCTTGTGGTTAACGCTTAGCTGGAATGAAATATTCAACGCAGCAATAGAGAAATTAAAATAATAATTTATTTGTCAGACAAATAAATATGAGGCACAGTGGTATATGGTTACCAAGCTCTGGCCTGGCCTCCTGCCATTCTGGCCAGCACTTATATTTCCTTAATCCAGCCCCCTTGCTCCTCCTGTGGCTGCCTCTGTCCAATCAGCCTGGTTGAAATTCCTATTGGCTGTTTGCTAGAACCAATCACAAAAGATACACCCATTTCCTTTTGCCCTTTTATGGGAAACAAAAAGCTATATATTCTTCTATCTATAAATGACAAATAAGTAGTAATATATCTTACATGTGTCTCAACAAGGAACCTTAATTACCAGCTTACCTCGCCCTATTGCCCTCCAAAACAGATGGTTTAATCTTAAATTTTTATCTTAAACAGATGTCAAGGATCTTGAGTTCACATCATCATTGAAAGATCTCCTTCTCTTGGAGGTCTTTAAAAAAAAGGCCTGACAACCACATGTGTGCTCTAATGATGTTTCCTGCTTGGCAGGGGGGCTGGGCTGGTGGCTGATGGCCCCTGTGATCTCTTCCAACTATATGAAATAAGAATCTAGCATAAGGATTTAACATTTCTTAGCTTCTAATTCCTTTGCATAATTACATTCAAGCCAATATATTTAATACATAACATAGATAGCCTTTTAGAAGAATAAACCTTTTCAAAGTAAAAAAGGAAGGAACATTTTACAGCCTTAAAATAAAATAGAAAGAAAACCTCTTCTCCAGCCAAGCCAGTTGCCTTTTTCACTGCTCTTGACCTTTCAACCTGAGGAAAATATGGCTCAAGTTTAATGGGAGGCACATGGTTTTATTTTACTATTTATCAACTCTTAATTATGTTTATCTCTTTTTTTATCTTCTGTAATATGTAGGGTCAGTGTAACCTTGGCTGTCAGCCTGTAATTCCCTTTTTTACGACTTTGAGAATTGTTTTCTGCTATAAATCAGGGGGGCCCCTTGTCCAGGAGAATAAACATCTTGCCAAGGTTCTTAGGCAGCTGGTCTTCTGCCTGGCATAAACATTTGAAAATCTTTAAGCTCATTTTAAAATACAGGCCTTAATCAAAAATATAAGCTTTGATAAAAATGCAGGCTTATGATTAGATGCCTCAACACTAGGGCTCTCCCAGTTTGTTCTGGGCCCCACTCATCAAGCAGGCCACACGCTGGATCTGATGTTTGGGGCTGGCATAGATGTGATCATGCTCCCTGCTGTGGAAGTGCCATGGTCTGATCACTACGCTCTGAAAGCCAAGATTGACTTCCTGCTCCTCCCCGGCTCGGGTGGCGAACCTATTTGGGCTCGTCCGCGAAAACTGATGGATCCTGATAGATTCTGACAAGCCTTGCGGAACCCTGCTCCTCTTGGCGACTCATTAGATGACCTTGTTGAGGACTGGAATAACCAGCTCTTGGCAGCCATTGATGAGATCGCGCCTAAGCGCCCTCTGCGACCCCGTTGAAACCGGGCCCCTTGGTTTACTGAGGAGCTCCGGAAAATGAAGCGGGATCTCAGATGGCTAGAGCGAGTATGGCGACGGACTCGTGACGGAGCCTCAAGAACATCTTATAGGACGCTTATGAAAGCCTATGAGATGGCTATGAAAGCTGCTAAGAAATCTTACTTTGCAGCTTCCATTGCATCCGCTAGCTCTCGCCCGGCACAACTTTTTAGAATAATTAGGTCAATAACGTCCTTAGGAGGACAACCAAATTTAAGCACAAATTCGACCCACAGCTGTGAGGCATTCGCGAGCTTTTTTGCGGAGAAAGTCCTGTTGCTCCGCCGTGACCTCCCTGCCAATTTAGATACAGTGACTGAACTGGAGACCCCTCGACTGACTTCAGGTCCAGTGTTGGACCATTTCGATCGGATACTCCCTACTGATGTGGATAGATTCCTCCAAGTTGGTAGGCCCACCACCTGCCTCCTTGATCCGTGCCCGTCTTGGCTGATTAGGGAGTGTCCAGATGTTGCGCGGAGCCCCCTGGTTGAAATTATCAATTTGTCCCTTGACACGGGGACATTCCCAGGGGAACTGAAGGAAGCAGTGGTGTGTCCACTCTTAAAGAAAACATCATTAGATCCCTTAGACCTATCCAATTACCGCCCAGTTTCAAATCTTCCATACCTGGGTAAGGTAATTGAGAGAGCGGTTGCTGAACAGCTTGGTAGGTTTCTGGAGGAAACATCGGCATTAGATCCATTTCAGTCCGTTTTCCGTCCTGGTTTTGGGACGGAGACGGCTCTGGTTGCCCTAACAGATGATCTCCGTAGACAACTGGATCAAGGCGGGTCAGGACTGCTGATCCTTTTAGAATTGTCAGCAGCCTTTGACATGGTCGATCATGATCTTCTGGACCACCGCCTCGCAGACGTGGGGATACAGGGCATAGCCCGTAACTGGTTGTGCTCTTTTATCTCTGGTCGGGGACAGAGGGTGGCACTAGGGAGGGAAATGTCGTTGAGCCACTCCTTGGTGTGTGGAGTGCCGCAGGGCGCAATTCTCTCCCCGATGCTTTTTAACATCTTTATGCGCCCCCTTGCCCAGATTATCCGGAGCTTTGGGCTGGGCTGTCACCAATATGCTGATGACACTCAGCTCTATCTGCTGATGGATGGCCACACCGACTCGGCCCCAAACACACTGACGAGATGCTTGGAAGCTGTGGCTGGATGGTTTCGTGGGAGCCGATTGAAACTAAATCCTTTGAAGACAGAGGTCCTATGGCTAGGTCGGGATGGCATGGGGATGAGGGACCAACTCCCTTCTCTTGCGGAGGCCCAATTAGTGCCATTGCCTTCCGTTAAGAATTTGGGTGTAATCCTTGACGCCTCCCTTTCCATGGAGGTGCAAGTTACAGCAACAGCCAAGGCGACATTTTTCCACCTTTGCCGCATCAAGCAGTTGGTCCCTTACCTTTCCCGCCCCGACCTGGCCACAGTGATCCATGCGACGGTCATCTCCAGGCTTGACTACTGTAATTTGCTCTACGTGGGGCTGCCCTTGAAGCTGTCCCAGAAACTCCAGCGGGTACAGAATGCTGCAGCGAGGCTCCTCATGGGGTCTCTGCTATGGGAGCATATTCACCCAGTGCTTTTCAAGCTGCACTGGCTCCCGGTGGAGTACAGGGTCAGATTTAAGGTGCTGCTTTTGACCTTTAAAGCCCTTCACGGCCTAGGACCCTCGTACCTACGGGACCGTCTCTCCTGGTATGCCCCATGGAGAGCCTCAAGGTCCATAAATAACAACACCCTAGTGGTCCCAGGCCCTAAGGAAGTTAGATTGGCTTCAACCAGAGTCAGGGCCTTTTCAACGCTGGCTCCGGCCTGGTGGAACGCTCTGCCTCATGAGACCAGGGCCCTGCAGGATCTGATTTCTTTCCGCAGGGCCTGTAAGACAGAGTTGTTCCACCTGGCCTTTGGCTTGGAGCCAATTTGATTCCCTCCCTCTCTTTCTTTTTTCTTTTCCTTCTCCTCCTGTGATGAGGCTACATTTTAATATTTTAATGTTCCATTATTTTAATGTTGCATTTTATTTTTGTTTTTAAGTTGTAATCATTCATCTTGTTTTTATTATTGCTTGTAAGCCGCTCTGAGCCTGGCCTTGGCTGGGGAGGGCAGGGTATAAATAAAAAAAATATTATTATTATTAATATAAGGACCCACAAAGGGGAGGAGGGATGTTCAGGAGATCCTTTGGAATCCTCTTTTTATGTTGGTTGTTGGATAATTGATTGTAAATTTCTAAAATCCGATAAAGTAAATAAAATTATGAAGAAAAATAATAGAAACTTCCCTGAACAGGGCTTAGCAATCAGTGGTCCTGAGAGATTTCCTGTGTGGGCCCAATGTTGGTTTTGATTACTTTGGCTCATCAGCCTGAGGCCTTCAGACATGAGGCGCAATCCTATACATATTCACACGGAAGTATGTACCAACTTAGTTCAATAGTCTTGCTCCCAGGAAGAGATGGAGGAGAAATCTGGTCCCGATTGCATTTTCCCTAAGTGACTGTATCTAATTTGCACTTCCTGGAACTATCAGGAAACTGAACTATAGCTATCCTTTGAAACTGGCACGTCTCTGAATATTGCAGTGGTGTGAAGCTAAACTCAAATGGGGTCTGTAGGTTTCATTGGAACAACTTGAAATTTACACTCAGCGCTAGAATTGGGGTAAGCTACAAGAATGACACCGAGCCCAGCTAATTAGCAGTGCTGTAGGGTTACCTCCGGAGGTCTCCAGTTTTTTAATGGAATAATTATAATGATATTTTATCCACATATCATTCTTAAATAATTACATGGTATCAGTTAGTCTGGTTTCCTCTACGTAGAGCAGGCCAGTCACTCTGGGAGGAACCAGGACAGGAAATATTAATTGATGTCAGGCTGGTTCCTGCAGCTATTATTAAACATGCGATTTGGCTAGAGGAGGTGGGAAATATTGTTAGATACGTATCCCAGAAGAGCAGGCATGTTAGCAGGTAGGACAGACAAATGTCAATGTCTGTTTATGTCATAGAATAATAGAATTTTAGACTTGGGAGCAGTGCTGGATTTACGTATAATAATAATAATAATAAAAAACAACTTTTATTTGTATCCTGCCCTCCCCAGCCGAAACTGGGCTCAGGGTGGCTAACATAAAATGTATAACATTGGTATAAAATCAGACAATAATTAAATTACTTCCTAAAAACAAGTCAGGATCAAATTAAAATCTAATTAGATGGCTTTCCGCAGGATTAGGGTTGGGGTATAAGCTAAACAAGCTATAGCTTAGGGCCCTACTCTCTTGTCCCCCCCCCCAAAAAAATCACTATTAATATACTTCTTAATTGAATTTCAATTCAACAATTAATTTGATAAAATACATATTTTGTTATGTGCAAATGGCTTGAGATACTTATTAGGTCCATAAATTACCATCTAGCATATATTCAACACAAAAAACCAGTGACAATTTGTTGTTGACAAAGGACAGCTGGACTTATAAAGGGCCCCATTACCTTCAGTAGCTTAGGGCCTCATCAAACCCAAATCTGGCCTTGGTTGGGAAAGACCCCAAGGATCATCTCATCCAACTCTTTGCAATGCAGGAATATCTGCTATAGCATCCATGACAGATGGCCATTCAACCTCCGCTTAAAAACCTCCAAGGAAGGAGAGCCCACCACCTCTCATGGGAATCTGTTCCACTGTCAAACTGCTCTTGACATCAGAAAGTTCTTTCTGGTGTTTAGTTGGAATCTCCTTTCTTGTAACTTAAATCTGTTGATTTGAGGCCTACCCTTCCCAGCAGGAGAAAACAATGTCAGTTCATCATTTTTCTAATCTTGATTTCAGCTCTCCAGATTGCGGGGTGGAGAATAGTGATTTGCAATCATCAGTGATCATTAGAAAAATAGTTAATTGGACAGAAGCAATATTTTGTCATGCATTCAGACCTGTTAGTCAGTCAGTCAGTCAGTCAGTCAGTTAGTTAGTTATTTCATACAGTTTAAACATTGCTTGATTGTAAAAAAACAAACAAACCCACCCTCAAAGCAGTTTAGATGGGCTGGCTGAAGACACACCTATTTAGAAAAGCATTCCTTTGCTCCCAACCCAAGTCTCCTGTTCAAATCACTATATTCTTTTAATTGAATTTAATATATATATCCATGGAGTTTTCTTGGCAGGGATACTAGAGTGGCTTGCCGGTTCCTGCTCCAGGTGGATCATGTTTAGTCAAAACTCTCCACTTTGACCTGTCCGTCTTGGGTGGCCCTGCCCGGCATACCTCATAGCTTCTCTTATTCAAGCCCCTTCGCCACAACAAGGAGGTGAGTTTGACCAAACTGCGGGAGGCAGTGGAAGACAGGAGTGCCTGGCATGCTCTGGTCCATGGGGTCACAAAGAGTCAGACACAACTAAACAACAACAATATATGTGTGTGTTTTAATTATGGGGATTTATATTTTAATGGGATTGATTTATTGGGTATTTTAATTACGGTGCATTTTTAATTACTGTGCATTGCAACAGTGTTTGCTAAAATGCTTAGGTGTCTACTTGGCATTCAGCAGCACATTCATTCAATCATCATCGCCATCATCTGGTCCAAAGAGCTAAAGAGCCTTGTGAGTCTGGTGATCTGGGGCCTGGAGTAAGAGCCAGGTGGTCTATCCCCACAACAACTTACCAAGACAGAGGAAATGAGCAGAGCTGAGATCTGGTTGCATCAGATTGATCCTTCTCTAAAGGCAAACTTTCTACCAGGAGAGAAGTCACCAGGGACGTTGCATACAGATCAGCCCTGGGGCTCATTATTTTTTGTATTCTGAATAAGGTGAGGGGAGTCACTTGCCCTCTTTATCTGTTCTTTTGGAGGGTACACCTTCTTCCCCAGTTCCCAGGCCATGACCCTCATCTACCTCCTTGAATGCTTTTGACTGGGTGAGATGTCTCCTTGAACTCTGATAATGCTTCTTGTTTTCCTCGATGGACAACAGAGGGGTGTGCATGTAGGAACTAGCCTGCTTTGCAAAGGTAATTTTTTTGCCTCCTTTTGCCTTTGGACCCACCCACCACTCACATGTAGCCCCTGGAAGTCTTTCTGGAAGAGAATGCAGCCCTCAGACTGAAAATGCTTCCCCACCCCTTTTCTGAATTGTCACCTCCAAAACTACTTTTCCATGAGAAGCAGTTGGAGTATCAAAAACCTATCTGTGCATGAAACAACTTGCATGATTTCCTTGTGATCAGCTGGGGGAGCGAGGGAGAAATAGAAATTTGAAAGGTCTCGGCCTTCAGTGTGATGGGAGCAGAGAGGACGCTGTTGAGAGCAACCAAATGGAGAGGATTAGAACAATCATGGTCTCCAGAGTAATCTTCTTTGAGAATTCATTGCTATGATTGCTTTTTTTGATATTAGATTATTTAAGTAAGTAAACTTTGCTTTTATTATCCCACATATTGGCTACTGCAATCCTAAACACACACACGTACTAACTAGATAGTAAGTCCAATTGAACACAATGAAACTTACTTCTGAGTAAATACCTTTAAAGGTAAAGGTAAAGATACCCCTGCCCGTACGGGCCAGTCGTGTCCGACTCTAGGGTTGCGTGCTCATCTCGCTTTAGAGGCCGTGAGCTGGCATCGTCCGAAGACACTTCCGGGTCACGTGGCCAGCATGACGAAGCTGCAGCTAGCGAGCCAGCACCAGCGCAGCACACGGAAACACCGTTTACCTTCCCGCTATAAAGCAGTCCCTATTTATCTACTTGCACTTAAGAGTGCTTTCGAACTGCTAGGTGGGCAGGAGCTGGGACCGAACGACGGGAGCTCACCCCACCGCGGGGATTCGAACCGCCGACCATACGATTGGCAAGTCCTAGGCACTGAGGTTTTACCCACAGCATCACCCGCTTCCCTAAATATCTTTAGGGTTGCATAATAAAAGGCTGGACCAAGTTGATTGGAAGAGTTACTCTAAGCTTACACTTAACATGTAATAGTGATAAGACCAGCTGCTTTATAGAATTGCCTTAAAACCGATGAACGGAACTTGAGTTTCAAAAGTGAAATTTGATAATGTTCAGTTTTGTGAAGTTCTGAATTTTTTAGCATGTTTGCTTCATTTTTTTGTTCCATCCAAGTCTTGTATCAATCTGAAAAAAAACATTAATAGGCATATTTTCACTGGTGGACACTCTATTGATAATGCAGGAGGCGAGTGCTTTTATGTATAACTGTACTCCGGTTCTGGGTTGTTGATACTGAAATAAGGAAAAGGCAGCTAGACATGGTGAACCTGATAGGCATTTTCTTAAGTGCAAATGCTATTGTGCCGCCTTCCGCTCTTGACACTATCGTCTCAAAAGCCTCAATGGGCTTCTAATCTGAAACTGCTCCAACTGACAGCCCAATATCTCCACTGATAGCCTGCCAAAGTCCCATAGATGCTGTAATTAATGGGAGTGTATGAGCAGCTGTAATTGACGTTCTAATCAATAAAGGTTTACTCAACAAACCTGCAAATGGCTTTTAATCGGTTCCCGGGAGCCGTCTTAATGTCAGTGGAAGGGTATGATTGTCCACAAACAGTTTCAGCTAAAATGGTGAGTGAATGCCAAGCACAAGCCAGAGTTCAGGTGGCTGGTATACTCCATTCATTTTCATTAGAGCATACCCGCCAACATTTCTCCAATGAAAATAGAGACGTCGTTTTAGTATTTCTACCCCACACATCTTACAGGGTTGCCCCAGCCACTCTGGGCGGCTTCCAACATATATAAAAACATAATAAAGCATTTAACATTTTTTAAAAAAAACTTAACTACAGCGGTACCTCAGGTTACAGACACTTCAGGTTACAGACGCATCAGGTTACAGACTCCGCTAACCCAGAAATAGTACCTCAGGTTAAGAACTTTTCTTCAGGATGAGAACAGAAATCGCGCAGTGGTAGCGGGAGGCCCCATTAACTAAAGTGGTACCTCAGGTTAAGAACAGTTTCAGGTTAAGAACGGACCACCGGAATGAATTAAGTTCTTAACCTGAGGTACCACTGTATACAGGATTGCCTTCAGACACCTCGGTGGTCAGATAACTCCATACCCGCCAACATTTCTCTGATGAAAATAGGGACGTCCTAAGGAAAAGCGGGACATTCCGGGATCAAATCAGAAATCAGGGACATCCTTGGAAAATAGGGATACTTGGAGGGTCTGTTAGAACACTGGGGAAAGTGGGCAATCAGATACACACTTGGAATTGCCCGTTCAAATGCAGTCCTGCAGAGCAAAACTACAAAGGAAGAAATGTGAATGCAGAGAGGCTGGAAGTGTAGATTGCCGTGAGTGCTGTGCGCAGCATGGTCTCCCAAACAGCTCAGAGGGAACCATAGAATTATAGAAGTTGGGGCTCAAAGGTGTGGGATGTGAAACACAAGAGCAGTCAAGTACAACATTCCTAGAGTGAACATGTTTACATATGGGGAGGAATGTTTGTCCAGCCAAAAGGTAAACTTGTCTGGGCTGGGACAGACTTCCTCTGCACGTGACTAAAGGTGGGCGTGGCCTCACCTGTGCAGGTAACGACAAAAGCACAGGGCAGGGCAGCCATCTCTCTCTTTTTGACTACATGCATCTAAGAAGCAACATCTGCTTAGCCAAAGATGCTCTCTTGGCTTCCAGCCAAGAGAGGACAAAGGGACTGTCTTCTTATGAGATAGTTTCCAGGTGTATGTTACTTTTCTAAGTTAAGTCTGCCTTCTGGGGTCCGATTGTGAACAGAATGTGAGTAAACTCTTTTTATACTTTTATAGAAGACTGTGTCGTGTCTTATCTTTTATGAGGGGAAAATACCCGAACAGTTATTATAGAGGCTTTAGCAAGCCTGAGCAAACGCATCCGCTGCAAGTTTAAAAAGGGGAATGTTACTCTGCTAAACTGTGAACTTATTAACACAAGTTGGAAAGGCTATAATCAGACAATATAAGCTCTCCTGTATCCCTGAACATTCCCACAAAGGGTCATCTAGTCCAACCCCCTTGCTATGCAGGAGTCACAGTTGGGGTACACTGTGCCACCAGGTCATACTGAAGGGAACTGCACACACTCCTTTTGGTTGTTCTTTTGTGCAGCCTCGCAGCAGCTACATTTGTACCCTGTTGGAACACACCTGGGGGGGGCACACGCAGCCCCAGGATGAGACAGACCTCTCCGGGCATCTTCCTGATGAAGCACAGCCCAGGACGTTCTCCAATCTTCAGTCCCAGTGCGCTGTAGTGGCACATTGGGGAGTCAGTGTGGTGTAGTGGTTAAGAGCAGTAGTCTCGTAATCTGGGGAACCGGGTTCCCGTCTCCGCTCCTCCACATGCAGCTGCTGGGTGACCTTGGGCTAGTCACACTTCTTTGAAGTCTCTCAGCCCCACTCACCTCACAGAGTGTTTGTTGTGGGGTAGGAAGGGAAAGGAGAATGTTAGCCGCTTTGAGACTCCTTAAAGGGAGTGAAAGGCGGGATATCAAATCCAAACTCTTCTCTTCTTCTCTTCACATATCAAAAGACATGTGCACGCTCACTCTGCAGAGTATAGCAGAAACTATGGTGGACTGTGAGTGTAGCATTCTAAGTATTTATTAAGCAATATATATAGGACAAAGCAATCGTGGCATCCTCTCACTTCTTCCCCAAGAGAGAGAGAGCAAAGAAGTACAAAAGTACAGTACAAGTAGAAGAGATAAAACTGGCTTCCGTTCTCACACTTTCCAAGCCTGGAAAGTAAACACAGACATGTGATATAACAACCACACATCCAGCAACAGAGGAGTGAAATGCTGACATCCTCTTAGATGTGGGGAAACTTTTCCCCCTGTGGACAAGCTTCTGGGGGATCTCATGCTGGTGGTGGGCAGGGCCTGAGGGAGAAGTGGGTGGGGGAAATAATGCAAATTTACTTCTGTACGGTCAATACAGACTATCAGTATTTTGTGGGATGGATTCAAGTACCGTATTTTTCATTCCATAAGATGCACTTGGTCAATACAGACTATCAGTATTTTGTGGGATGGATTCAAGTACCGTATTTTTTGTTCCATAAGATGCACTTGGTCAATACAAACTGTCAGTATTTTGTGGGATGGATTCAAGTACCGTATTTTTTGCTCCATAAGACGCACTTTTTCACGGCTTTCCCCCTTTCCTCCTCTAAAAACTAGGTGCGTCTTATGGTCAGGTGTGTCTTATGGAGCGAAAAATACGGTAAATACCAGTGACATGCTGGCAATATCCTGTCCCCTTCGATTGTTCAGCCACAATATTTTGTACCAGCTGGAGCCTCCAGAACAGGCCCAAAGATAGCTCCACATAGAGCACATTGCAATTCCTAACCTTTCCTGTTAAAATAATCTAAGAAGAACCTGCTGATTCAGGCCAGTGGCCCACCTAGTCCAGCATCCTGTTCTCACAGTGGCCAACTAGATGTCTATGGGAAACCAACAGGCAGGATTCAAGCCAGGGGTGCCAACTGGAGTAAAATATTGCGGGGAAGCTAAGTGAGCACTGTCCCAAATAATCAGTCACAAAATGTGGCTCATGCACACCATTTGAATGGCAAGGCTCATCAACTTGGAGGGAGGCGGCCCCCTCAAATATTGCATTGGGTTGCCAAAAGGACCTCGGCTTCTAGGAGTTGGCTCCTATGATTCCAGCACAAGAGCACTTTTCCCTCCTGCGGTTTCCAGCAACTGTTATTCAGAAGCATTGTTGCCTCCAACTTTGGAGAGAGAGAGAGCGCATAGCCATCATTGCTTGTAGCCTTTGATAGCCTCCATGAGTTCAATATCTAATCCTCTTTTAACTCCATCTAGGTCAGTGGTTGTCAATGCCTCCTGTGGGAGGCAGTTCCATAGTTAAACTGTGCACTGCATGAAGAAGTATTTTCTTTTAAATAAAATTAAATAAAAAAATAATCTGTCCTGGATCTGCAGTAGTTGGACTGGAAAAGAACGCTGGTCGAGACCCTGGGAAAGCACTTTCCATAGGAGCAGACCAATAGTCTGACTAAGTATGGCTGCTGGCATCTTAACCTAAATCCCCCGCCCTTTCTCCTAATGAATTCCATTTCATTTCTATTCCTCCGGCTGATGAGGTCATCCAATTTATCCCGCATAATTCCCCAGTCCTTCTCTGTAACGAACAATGCCTCTTAGCTTGATACCATATGCAAAGTCTCATCAGCAGAAGACTTGCTTCCCCTCTCCCAGGTCACAAACACAAATATTGAATAAAATAAGGCCTGGGGCTGATCCCTAAGGGATGTCACTGGTGAAGTTCTCTCCAGGTAGAAAGTTTGCCTTTTAGCAAATTCCACTGTCTTCCTCCCTTGAACAAGTGCCTGGCAATACTCATGCCAATATCCATCATTAAGCAGTTGAAGAAATAATTTATTTCTGAGCACTGAATAGATCAAGATTCCAGATCTAGATCAGAGCTGTCAACTTTTTTCCTTTTTTAAAAGGGACATTCCCTTATTCTGAATAGGATTCCTCACAAGAAAAGGGAAAAGTTGACAGCTATGATCTAGATTATTCACTTGGAAGTCTGGTTGGACACAATTCTGCCTAGGGCTGAGCCAAAATTCCTTAGTCAAGAATTTTCTGATAAATAAGTTTGAAAACTTCCCTTCTGGAGTTCTGGGTGGATGGGGAGGGGACAGTTTAGCCATTCCAACGGTTTGATATTGTCTATGCTGCAGAGAGGCAGAGTCAAAGACACCAGTGTGAAATGAAGTTGCCCCCCAGTCCTTCTGCTTGTAATCAGTGCTGGATTTATGTATAAACTAAACAAGCTATAGCTTAGGGCCCCACTCTCTTGCCCCCCCCCCAAAAAAAAAATAAAGGGGAGAAAACTGGATGTACATTTCTAAAATATAAGATAAAAAACAAATAAATTAAAGCTACATACAGCAACAGTGTTTTGTGTTGTGTAGGCTCCTATGATGTAAGTCGTGGGTCCCGCCTGCTACCCTGCTCCCTCAATGGTTTGCTCATTTCTATATATAGAGTGCCTACATTCTGCATGGACTGGTTGCATGACAACATGTGCAAATGGCTTGAGATACCTATTAGGTCCATTAATTACCACATAGCATATATTCAACACACACACAAAAACAGTGACAATTTGTTGTTGGCAAAGGACAGCTGGACATATGAAGGGCCCCATTACCTTCAGTAGTTTAGGGCATCATCATCATTACTGTATCATCAAACCTTTTATTGGCATCACATACATACATCCAAAACAAATTATACATTTTCTATTCCTGGGGAATGATTAGGAGCTCACCAAGTTAGTGGCTAAATATCTCTATTTGGTTTTTTGTCATTGAAATACACTGCAGACGTCTGATCTCCCTGGAGACCTAGAGATGTGATGATAGACTGCTCTGCCTCCTTTCTTTTAGCAAATATTTTGTGCCACTGGGGAAGTGGTAATTCTGTATTGATTTGTTTTAGGGCCTCATCAAAACTAAATCCAGCCCTGCATGTAACACAGGTCCTCTGCCACTAAAATACACACCTTTCTGTAGTCCTAACTCCATCTTCTCCTGCATATGTCAATGTGCTGTGCTAGGAGGCATTTTAAGTGGGCACTCAAACCTGGACTGTTTCTTTTTTTAAAGATTTTTTATTGATACAACAAGAAAAAAGAAAAAAAACCACAAATACCAAATTACACACAAGAATAACTATAGACACATAATTTTCTTAGCAAACAATATAACATATATTGGTCTTAACACTAAAGACCCGACCTCCTGTCTATTCCATATTTCGATTTCATAATACTTATTGCCAATACACACTTTTATCATAATTAAACTTCTTCTTAATATTTCTAATTTCGTATATCTACCTTGAAACTATTACTGAAGTTCCTCGAATGCTGCAACAGAATTTAAACTACTATATTTATTTTTCAGATATTCTTTGAAAACCTCCCATTTTGAAACAAATTCCTGTTTTGATTTATTCTTTATTTTTTTCTAATAGACCATCTAATTCGGCATATTCTGTTAGCTTTTGGATCCAATCTTGTATAGAGGGGATTTCATTACTCTTCCATTTTCTGGACTGTTTCAATGGAAAAGAACCACCTTGGCTTCTTGCCTGATTCGACCAACTGCAAACTGAGCTCCGTCCTGAGGCTGTCAGGTGCTCTAAGGGTTAAAGAGCGGCAGCCGTAGGAAAAAGCCAGGAAAGAAGAGGCAGGGGGAAGCAGCCCCATTAATTGGTCCCAATCAATGCCTGCAGTGCCAAGCAATGGCCAAGGGGAAGAGGAGAATGGTATTGCTTCTGAGGGCACTTTCCAAGCCAATTCCCCCAGCACCTGTGGCTACGGCTTGAACCTTCAAAAGTGCTGCTCGGTCCCACTGGAGGCTGTGGATACAAGAGTGCTTCAATTCCAATAAATCCAGAAAATTGACATTTCCAAAAATAGCCACCTTTCAGTCTATTTCCAGATAATTACCACCCTTGAGAATTAGAAGCATTAAGTCTCCCGCAACCTCCAGGGTATGAGTCAGCTGCCGGTGGCCACACCCCTTTCCTGTCTCCGCTGGCTAATTATCAGATTTCTGCTTTCAGGCAACAGGATGTCAAGGAGCTTCCGAAGACAAAAGCTTTGCAAGCTTTGGGGGGTCTTCGGCTACGGGCCCTGCAAAGGGTAGGGAGGAATCTGACCTCGGCAGGTTCAGGTTTCCAAATTGGTGGTGCTTGATGGATTGGAGTCAGCGTGCGCAAGCTGGGATTGGTGGCAAAGCAATTTCAAAGAGGGAAGGGCTTTTGATCCTTTGCAAGCCGAGAGGGCTTTCACAGGCACAAAAAGCCCCATTGCTGGAATGTACGCAAAAAAAGACCTCAGAATATGCACACACCCCTCCTCTTGAGGGTCTGGTCTGTGGATAAAAACCAGGGAAATGTCACAGTTTTACTGAACGCCACATTTTCCACTTTAAGTTCATGTCCCGTTACTTTACAGCAAGGCCTTTATAAAATTTGGGGAATATATCACAGAGCTGGGTCCCAAATGCACAGTGCTTTTGCCCACAAAAGGTTGCATCCAATGGACACCTTGTGCAGTCATCTTTCTGTTACCCTTCTCTTCTGAAGTTCCCCTGCAAAAAAAGCGTCTTTAAGTGGCTGGGGTTTTTACTCAGAGTAGACCCACTGAAATTAATAGACTTAAGTTAAAAGGTAAAGTACCCCTGACCATTAGGTCCAGTCGTGGCCGACTCTGGGGCTGCGGCGCTCATCTCGCTTTATTGGCCGAGGGAGCCGGCGTACAGCTTCCGGGTCATGTGGCCAGCATGACTAAGCCGCTTCTGGCAAACCAGAGCAACGCACAGAAACGCCATTTACCGTCCCATCGGAGCAGTACCTACTTATCTACTTGCACTTTGACATGCTTTTGACATGCAGGAGCAGGGACCGAGCAACGGGAGCTCACCCAGTCGCAGGAATTCAAACCACCGACCTTCTGATCGGCAAGTCCTAGGCGCTGCAGTTTAGCCCACAGCACCACCCACGGTCATGTGACCAGCAGGACAAAGTTAATTGTGTTCATTAACCTCAGTGGGTATACCCAGAGTAGGACTAACATTGGCTGCAACCTAAAGTATGAGCTCCATTGCTGAGCTAGACCCCTTCACCTCCACCCAGTTTCAGGCAACCCTGTATAACATAGCCCACAGTTCGGCAGACCTCCCTTCCAGCCCCACTGGGGAAGCTCTCTGGGGCCTGCAGAGGGAGATGGGGCAAACAGAAAGTTTGAGCGCATGAGCTGCCTTCTGCTTGTGCAACAGTTCCCCTTCTTTATCCACTATTGCTGCTTTGCTTTGTTGAGTCAGCAATGGCATAACTGCAGTATGTGATACGGTAGTATAGCAAATACAGCAAATTATCGGTTCATTACTTAGCTGGCACCGTTCCTTCCTGCTCTTTGTTACGTGGGTCCCTGTCTGTTAGATTCCTTACACCCTAGGAACATTTCCCAGGGCCTGCAAGACAGAGCTGTTCCACCAGGCCTTTGGCCAAGGCACAGTCTGACCCCCTCCTTTGGCAATCCTCACAGAACTCTAGTCTAATGGTTGCCATTAATCTGATTTGAACTGATTTTATAATTAAATGATTTTAGAATGTTGTATATTTTACTCTTGTTAGCCGCTCTGAGCCCGGCTTCAGCTGGGGAGAGCGGGATATAAATACAATTATTATTATTATTATTATTATTATTAGCCTTTGAGAGGCATTAATCTCAGACAAACTGACTGCTTTTCCTTCCCCCACAGAAATTTCACTGCAAGCAGATGCATTCCTTGAGCATTCCGTGCCATCACAAAGCCTCAACCAATAACCAAAGGCATCACAAGTGCCATACAATCTGGACTGTGTATGTGTCTTTGTTATGAAATACTCCCGCTGTGGTGGCGCTGTGGGTTAAAGCCTCAGCGCCTAGGACTTGCCGATCGAAAGGTCGGCGGTTCGAATCCCTGCGGCGGGGTGCGCTCCCGCTGCTCGGTCCCAGCGCCTGCCAACCTAGCAGTTCGAAAGCACCTCCGGGTGCAAGTAGATAAATAGGGACTGCTTACCAGCGGGAAGGTAAACGGCGTTTCCGTGTGCGGCTCTGGCTCGCCAGAGCAGCGATGTCACGCTCGCCACGTGACCCGGAAGTGTCTCAGGACAGCGCTGGCCTCTGGCCTCTTAAGTGAGATGGGCGCACAACCCCAGAGTCTGTCAAGACTGGCCTGTACGGGCAGGGGTACCTTTACCTTTACCTTACCTTTACTCCCGCTGTATTTCTTAGAAGTTAAAATTCAAAGGTGTTTGAATTACCAGTAGCTTCTTTTCCCCCACTTAGCTTTCTTGCTGCCGCCGATGCTATAAAAACGATGTTTTCAATAATATATGGCCTTTCAGATAGTCAGAACTCTCTTGGTGAAATATAGATGAGAACACTCCATCCAACCAACAGCTATTATTCATTTATCATTGTGTGTTTTGCAAAGGATGCTGGGAAGTCCAGTCTAGCTTTTGGTGACTGCTGTTGTGGTCCTGGACTTTATCTGTCATCCATCCTCTGGCTTGTAACATAGTAATATTGCCACATGAACATTTTTACAGTGTGCCAACCGTGATGAAAGAGAGAGAATTAAAATGCACAGTGGCTGCATTAATTCTGAGTTTCCATCCAGGCTCATTAAGTAAGTTGCTTTGACTGGGTCAACCAAAAGATTATGCACCCAGCGTTCAGATTTTGCTGTTGACCTTCTGTGCTCATACGTTACAATCAGTAATTTCACTGCTAACCTTTCATTCCGGGTATATAAATAATACATCACCCAGGCCAACAATAGATAAAACATGAAAGGAATATATCTGAGCTCCGGAGTGATGCCTTTTTCATCACCAAATGTTAATTATTGCCAGCCTTTTGCAAGAGGAATTAGAGGAGGGGAATAGAAAGGTGTGTGTATGAACATATATACAGGCTTATTTATATATCAGATTTATCTGTATGTCAATTTTAAAGCCTTGAACAAGATTCAGAAACTCTGATAAATGGCAAGCAATGCTTACCAACCTTTTAGAACTTCTTTTCTTTGCATTGAATTACCCTCTTGATCCCAAATGAGGCAGAGATGTACACCCACCCACCGCCTTAAAGATGTTCAAGTCTTATCAGATTGCTTTTTAACTTCTTATAATTCCTCTGATATTTCACCTGGGTGAAACCTCTGTAATAGCCTTGACTTTCACTTTAGGTGAAACCTGATAACAGCTTAAAGACATGAAATCCTCCTCCCTTTATTGCAGGCAGCCCCAACCTGCAGTCCTCCAGATGTTTTGGCGTACAACTCCCATGATCCCTAGCGAACAGGACCGGTGGTCAGGGATGATGGGAATTGTAGTCCAAAACATCTAGAGGGCCGAAGGTTGGGGATGCCTGCTTTATAGTCAACAGATGACTATCAGCTTCTGCTTGAAGACCTTCACTGTGGAAAAGCCTACCATGCTTCTAGATAATTGGGTCCACTGTCAAACAGTTATCAACATTAACGGTCTCCTAATATTCAACTACAGTATGCTCTCCTGTTAACTTAAGCCAGACATAGGCAAACTCGGCCCACCAGATGTTTTTGGCCTACAACTCCCATGATCCCTAGCTCACAGGACCAGTGGTCAGGGATGATGGGAATTGTAGTCCCAAAACATCTGAAGGCCCGAGTTCGCCTATGCCTGACTTAAGCCCATTTATGAACATAAGAAGATTCCTACTGGCCCATGGCCCATTTAGTCCAACATCCTATTAACACAGCAGTCAGCCCATATGGGAAGCCCAAAGCAAGACCTAAGCACAACAGTTTGTGATTCCTACAACTGTGTCAGAGGAGGCCAAGCACAGAGCCAAGTGTGGCACAGTTTCAGTGACCAGCTCCTCTCCTCATTGCAGGAGATCTTGGGCCCTTACCAGGCCCCAATGGTGCAGGTGGTTCTGTTAAATTGCAAACAACCTGAAAGAGTCTCCTGCTGCTGTTTTCTGCAGATGCAATAGAGGCGGTGAAGAAGGTCCTCTTTGCCTTCGTCATTTGGTAGACTCAACGTTCAGCTCTAACCCATGTTCAGTCAGATTCAGAATGAGTTTTCCACTACTGGTGCTGTAGCCGTCGCAGCGATTTTTTCATTGCCCTCAGCTCTGGGGGAAACCACAGGGCTGTCCGGGCCCCATGCAATCAGAGAGGGCGCTTTGGAGCCAGACAGTCAATAGTCCTGGTTAACTCCACATTCTAGTGGGCCACCAGGGAATCAGCTGAAAGGGCATCAACATGGGACAAAACATCCCTTATCACTCTCTGGAAACCATTTGGATCCATTAAGTGGCGGGGGCAGACCATCCGAATCGGTCCCATGTCCCTGCAGAAGCATGGCATGCCTTCGGTGGCTGGCAGTTCTGACGGTGCTGGTCATGTAATGGAAAGCCAGGGGAAGTAGACCCCAGCAGATGGTTTGGCCGCAGCAGCAGCAGAAGGACATGAGAGAGAAGGATCCACCAGCCATTGAAGCCACACTGCCGCCCTGTTTGGCTGCACCCCCTGGCTCCTCCCAGCATACTGGCATGGTACATGTGGCACCCTAATAATAATAATAATAATAATAATAATAATAATAATAATAATAATTTATTTATACCCCGCCCATATGGCTTTGTTTCCCCAGCCACTCTGGGCGGCTCCCAATCAAGTGTTAAAAACAATACAGTGGTACCTCGGGTTACTTACGCTTCAGGTTACAGATTCCGCTAACCCAGAAATAGTACCTCGGGTTAAGAACTCTGCTTCAGGATGAGAACAGAAATCATGCTCCGGCAGCATGGCAGCAGCAGGAGGCCCCATTAGCTAAAGTGGTCTTCAGGTTAAGAACAGTTTCAGGTTAAGAACAGACCTCTGGAATGAATTAAGTACTTAACCCAAAGTACCACTGTACAGCATTAAATATTAAAAACTTCCCTAAACAGGGCTGCCTTCAGATGTCTTTTAAAAATAAGATAGCTGCTTATTTCCTGGACATCTGATGGGAGGGCGTTCCACAGGGTGGGTGCCACCACCAAGAAGGCCCTCTGCCTGGTTCCCTGTAACCTCACTTCTTGCAATGAGGAAACTGCCAGAAGGCCCTCGGACCTCAGTGTCCGGGCTGAATGATGGGAGTGGAGATGCTCCTTCAGGTATACAGGACCGAGGCCATTTAAAGATCAGCGCCAACACTTTGAATTGTGCCTGGAAACGTACTGGGAGCCAGTACAGACCTTTCAGGAGCAGTTTTATGTGGTCTCGGCGGCCGCTCCCAGTCACCAGTCTAGCTGCTGCATTCTGGATTAATTGCAGTTTCTGGGTCACCTTCAAAGGTAGCCCCATGTAGAGCGCATTGCAGTAGTCTAAGCAGGAGCTAACTAGATGTCACACATATGTCGTTCTCTCCCCCCCCCCCAAAAAAAAAATTCTGCACAAGTTGGTGCCTCTGCTACCATGCTATAAAGCAAGGGTGGGAACCCTGTGGCCCTATGAATATTGTCAGGCTTCCATTCCTATTATTCCTTCCTGTTGGGCATGGCAGTCGAGCTTTGAGGACTTGAACCCCACCACATCCGGAGGGCCACGTGTTCCCCACCCCTGCTGAATAGCAATGAAGACCTCGAGTGCTGAGCCGGCCCTTGCAATGCTAGCGGAGAAATGTTGACAATAAATAATACAGCAGGAAGGGAGGAGGTTCCCAGTGAGTGGGGAAAGGAAATTTTACATCAAGGTAGGCATCTCTTTGACCCTCATCTCGACTCTTCTAGGGTAGTAGAAGCTGTTTACCTACTTACACTATTAATTCATAACCTGTCCTTCAAGAGGTTCAAGGCTGGCTTGCACGTCATTGAAATCACAAGAAAGCAAATTAAAAGAAAAACATGAAAACAAAGACCCTGGAGTAGAAGCCTGATATGGAAGAGCAGCACAAAAGGTGCTAGAAGCTTGAGCATACCAATTGTTGTTGTTGTTGTTATCTCTTACACTCACTCACATTATTTCGCTCCCATTGACACTCTAAGCCATGGGTAGCAAACTAAGGCCCGGGGGCCGGATCCGGCCCAATTGCCTTCTAAATCCAGCCCACGGACAGGTCCGGGAATCAGGGTGTTTTTACATGAGTAGAATGTGTCCTTTTATTTAAAACGCATCTCTGGGTTATTTGTGGGACCTGCCTGGTTTTTTTTATATGAGTAGAATGTGTCCTTTTATTTAAATTGCATCTCTGGGTTATTTGTGGGGCATAAGTGTTCCTGCCAGTGTGGTGTAGTGGTTAAGAGCGGTAGTCTCATAATCTGGGGAACCGGGTTCGTGTCTCCGCTCCTCCACATGCAGCTGCTGGGTGACCTTGGGCTAGTCACACTTCTCTGAAGTCTCTCAGCCCCACTCACCTCACGGAGTGTTTGTTGTGGGGGAGGAAGGGAAAGGAGAATGTTAGCCGCTTTGAGACTCCTGAAGGGGAGTGAAAGGCGGGATATCAAATCCAAACTCTTCTTCTTCTTCTTCTTCTCTTGAATTTGGGTTTCCTCTGGGGATCTTGTTGGCCACAGGATGCTGGTAAAGGTGGACCATTTGCCAGATCTAGCAAGCTCTTCTTAGGTTACTAGCGAAGTGCATTATGACCTGTGGCTCCTGGTTGTACTTGGGTCAGCCTGTTCTCCTCTTGCATAGATTTGTGTTTTGCATTGACATTAGAAATGCCACAAACCGTGATATACCGCTATTGACCCATAAATTACAGGTTTCACTAATTTGTGAGTTGATTCCAAATCTGCCTCTGGGATATTGTTCTGAATTACTGCCTCCCTGAGCCACTGATATCCTGTATTTACTTATTTTCCAAAAAAAGCTTTCTCACATTATTGGGTACAGTAATGAAACAACTTCCTTTCAGATGCTGATGAAAAACAACTCCAATTCTGACCCCCGATACGTTCTTTCGGGTATCTTCTTTTTATTTAAAATGCATACCGTGGCTCAAAAAAGAGATTTCATTTCACCATGTGGAATATAATTAAAACTGGTATTGTTGCATTAGACAATTGTATTTGTCCGTGTTCAAGAGAGAAGCAATGTGAACCACTTCAGATGTCTGCCAGATTTGCATAGTGACAAAAGTCATTAAGTGAGCGGGAGTTAAAATGGCATTCTCTCTGCTCCCTGTGGGAAATAACCTGGGCTGGAATCTGTGGCATTTTCTGAAAAGGAATCGTTGCTTTTATGCATAGGATATGCATACTGCATATTCTGCTGGCTGGCAGAACACTATTAGGATTTAGTTTGACAGTGACATGGCAATTATAAATGTGCCCTTTTCTTTTTAAGGGCACTTCCTCTCGGCAGTAAAACTCATGCAAGTGTCTCCAGGAGTGTGAAGGGCTGACACCAAGCTGGAATGTGAAAAGCTGGCTTATACTGAACCAGACCCATTGATCCATCTAACTCAGTATGGTCTACACTGACTAGCCGAAGCTTTCTTTGAAGATGACCAGCAGAGGTCCAAGATTCAGTACCATGGAGAGTGGCCATAGTTCAGTGGTGGAGCATCTCCTGTGTAGTGGCAGCAGTTTTTAAGCATTCCAGCCAGGCCTCTACTGTTGCAGGGAGGCGGGTGGCACTGTGGTCTAAACCACTGAGCCTCTTGGGCTTGCTAATCAGAAGGTCGGCACTTCGAATCCCTGCAACAGGGGTTGAGCTCCCATTGCTCTGTCCCAGCTCCTGCCAACCTAGCATTTCGAAAGCACACCAGCGCAAGTAGATAAATAGGTACTGCTGTGGCAGAAAGGTAATCGGCATTTCCGTGTGCTCTGGCTTCTGTCATGGTGTCCCATTGCACCAGAAGCGGTTTAGTCCTGCTGGCCACATGACCCGGCAAGCTGTCTGTGGACAAACGCCGGCTCCCTCGGCCTGAAAGCGAGATGAGCGCCACAACCCCATAGTCACGTTTGACTGGACTTAACCATCCAGGGCTCCTTTACCTTTAATCTTTCTACTGTTACACAGAGTTGCATTTGCACAATCACCCTTCTGGGTACATTTATTTGACCTGCACCAGAACCAGGGGTGACCCCCCCCCAATCAACTAGGAAGACAGCTTGTCATCATTTTTGGCACCTCCGCAGGCTGTTGTCAAACCAATGTCTGTTCAGGGCTGCCCAGAATCAGCCAGCGACTAACCTTTAAAGCCCTATACGGCCTAGGACCATCGTACCTACGGGACCGTCTCTCCTGGTATGTCCCACAAAGGACCTTCAAACAAAAACATCTTGGAGGTCCCAGGCCACAGAGAGGTTAGGCTGGCCTCAACCAGAGCCAGGGCTTTTCAGCTGTGGCTCCGATCTGGTGGAACGCTCTGTCACAAGAGACTAGGGCCCTGCAGGACTTGACATCTTTCCGCAGGGCCTGCAAGACAGAGCTGTTCCACCAGGCCTTTGGTCAGGGCACAGCCTGACTCCCTCCTTTGGCAATCTTCACAGAAGTCTAGCCCAATGGTTGCCATCAATTTGATTTGAATTAATTTTATAATGAAATGATTTTAGAATGTTGTATTATTTTATTGTTGTTAGCCGCCCTGAGCCCGGCTTCAGCTGGGGAGGGCAGGATATAAATAAAATTTATTATTATTATTATTATTATTATTATTATTATTATTATTATTATTACTGTAACAACTTCTTGCTGAGTTCCAGCACCTATTTTTCTTGGTAAAAAGCACTAACCCACTACTCTTGTTAGTTATAAGGTTTGCACAACTACGGTGGCATTTTCTCAGACTGCTGCAACCATGCATATCCTGAGAAGTGTGTGCCCACTTCCAATGCAGAGGTAGATGTTTATGTAGCCAGGGACAGCACCCAATCCCTGTTGGGCTGCAAGCCTGCTACTGAGCTTGCACACTTCCACAGAAGCAGTGCTATTTTTTGAAAGGTTCCAAAACTCACCACAAATGCCACCCTTGTTCTCTCATAACGACAGTGGTGCCTGCCTGAGAGGTGCCAGAACTGAGTTCCTGTGAGTTCCCCCTTTAAAAAAGCCCTGCACACAAGGATGTGTGTTTGAAACTGCAGATTTCAAACATGTAAACCAGCTCAAAGTCCAAATGAAATAAAAACAGGACTCCAAATCAGTAACTCGGTGTTTTTGAAGACAATCTTGCATGAACTTCCCACCTCTTCCTTGCCATGCATACATGCTTCCCATTCCTCATTATAATTCACATCTTAGGCCTGCGAGTGTTTGGGGAAAGAGAAGAAAGGGTACATTTTGCAAAGTTACATCAACCTCCGACAAGAAAATGAGGAGCTCTTCTCTCAGATCTTATCTCCCATCAAAGCTCTAGTAATTACATTCTTCTCTGTGTACTGACTTGCTCTGACAACATGGTGTGCCTTAAAAGACTCCTGGCATAGTCTATGTCAGCCTGAGTCTACAGCAGCCCAAACTCTCCAAGGCCCCGGCAAGCCACAAGAATCTCTCATTAAGGAAATTAAACAGTGTGATTATTGACATTCCGAAAGACAAATATCTCTACAGACTCGGCACTTGCTCAGTACTGCGTCGTAAATCACAAAGAAATGGGTTCCATTCCCTTAGTCGAGAACTAAAGTGAACAGGCCCAGATTTTTAATGGGGTTTCTGTACCAGTGCAGGCAAAGCACCCCAAAACATGGTGCACATTACTAAGAGAGGTGGTGGAGGAGTTTATAGTGGCACAGCTGAAGGTGGGGCTCGGGGTAAAAGTTTACCTTCCCTCCGCAGTGGTACCTATTTATCTACTTGCACTGGTGTGCTTTTTGGACTGCTAGGTTGGCAGAAGCTGGGACAGAGCAACGGGAGCTCACCCCGTCACACGGAAGTGAACCTCTGACCTTCCAATTGGCAAGCCCAAGAGGCTCTATACCATACATCACACTCTAAGTCAATGGAAATCAATGTGTAGCTAAACTGTGAGGCAGTGATGGTCACCAACTTAGATGGCTTCAAAACAGGACTGCACAAATTAATGGAGAACACATCTGTCAAGAGCTGCTTGCCACGATGGCCACAGTCTGCCTCAACATCTGGAGAGAGTATTCTGAGTACCAGTTTCTGGGAACCATGGGAAGGGAGAGTACTGCTTGGGTCCCCCTTGAGGGTTTCCCACAGCAGTGGTAGACTTTCAAGGGTGCCTTGTGTGAAGCTAAAATTCAGCAGCCCCAACTTCTCATGGTCTGTTCCACACCATCATTGCAGTGTCCCCTTGGAGCACAGTGCTCAGTGTGGCTGAAGCAGTCATGCTACCCTAAAACTGCCTCTGCCAGCAAGTATCTGGATGGTTCTTGGACTAAATGGATGCTGGGTTAGATGGGCCATTGGCCTAATCCAGCAGGCTCTTATGTTTCTTGTCAGGATAGCAGATCAGGATAGCTGTAAAGTCATATCTCATGTTACGTTTGCTTCATGTTACGTTCTTTCGGGCAATGACCCGCAGGGACCCAGAAGTACTGGAAAGGGTTACTTCCGGGTTTCACCACTCGCGCATGTGCAGAAGCACTAAATCATGCATCGGGCATGCGCACAAGCACCAATTGCGCCACGCACCTGCGCAGATACGGCGCTTCAGGTTGCGCTCTTTTCATCTTGCAAACAGGCCTCCGGAACAGATCCCATTCGCAACCAGAGGTACCACTATACATGATTGGCTCAGGTTACCGGATGCTGAATGCAAAAAGTCTGGAGTTGAAAGACGGAGGCAGTAGCTGAAATAGCTATACATCTCAGATTAAATTAGGGCGAGATGTGTTGGCGATTGGTTAGCTGGCACAGGAGAGCAGCTGTGTACGTGTGTAATATTCAGAGAGCGCTGTCAATGTTGCTTGTTAAACATTACTGAAATAAGCACGGAACATCTCCATATCGTTCCTCCTCCTTGGTTTCTGAATATAAAAATAACAGAGGTGATGCTTGGAGTGGAGGTGGCAGTGAAGAAGGGGGGAAGCATCATTAGTTTCGGTTCACAGAGTTTTAAACAGACAGAGTTCTTAGTTCTGCTTTTCACCTTTTGTTTCATTTCAGTGTCATTAAATTAATGGTAGCAGCTGAAAGAACGAGATCTAAGCTCCGGTGCACGAGACAGGCATCTCATTCATGTGGACATAAAATGATGCCATTCTCCAAGGTTGCGGAATCTGTGGCTCTCTAGATGTTGCGGGACCGCAACTACCATCAGCCCCAGCCAGCAGAACCAATGGCCAGAGATCATGGGAATGGCAATTCGACAATTGGTGGCAAATGTTCTCCACCCCTGCTTTATATTGACGTAGGGACGCAGGTGGCGCTGTGAGTTAAACCACAGAGCCTAGGGCTTGCTGATCAGAAGGTCAGCGGTTTGAATCCCCGCGATAGGGTGAGCTCCTGTTGCTCAGTCCCTGCTCCTGCCAACCTAGTAGTTTGAAAGCATATCAAGTGCAAGTAGATAAATAGGTACCACTCTGGCGGGAAAGTAAACAGCGTTTCTGTGCACTGCTCTGGTTTCAGTGTTCCGTTGCACCAGAAGCGGTATTTCTGGATTGTATTTTGTTCGTGTATGTTTGTGTATTTTTGTGTTTTAATGGAAACTTCAATAAATATCATTTTTTTAAAATAAATAAATAAATAGGTACCACTCCGGCGGGAAGGTAAACGGCGTTTCTGTGTGCTGCTCTGGTTCGCCATAAGTGGCTTAGTCATGCTGGCCACATGACCCAGAAGATGTACGCCGGCTCCCTTGGCCAGTAAAGTGAGATGAGCACCGCAACCCCAGAGTCATTTGTGACTGAACCTAACAGCCAGGGGTCCCTTTACCTTTACCTTTAGGGTCACCTAAAGCAGTATTGTCTACATTGACTGATGATGCTCAGGCAAAGCTCTTTTGAATCATACAATCATAGAATTGTAGAATTGGAAGGTACCCCAAGGGTCATCTAGTCCAACCCCCTGCAATGCTGGAATCTCATCTAGATCATGTAGACAGATGGCCATCCAACCTCTGCTTAATAACCTCCAAGGAAGAAGAGTCCACAACCTCCCGAGGGAGACTATTGAACATCTCTTACTGTCAGAAAATTTTCCTGATGTTTAATTGGAATCTCCTTTCCTGGAGCCTTAAGCCATCGGTTTGAAGATAGCTGTGTTAGTTGTGCCTTGTGTTAGTGGATGATACTGGATGAACAAACTAAGTATTACCAACCCTAGTTCTTAGATCTCTGAGTTCTTAGGTAGAAAGTTGCATACCCCTCAACTGAACATCCTGTTTTGGGGGCTCTCTCATGTGAGATCATGACTCTAAAAGCCAGCGTAGTATAGTGGTTAAGAGCGGTGGACTTGTAATCTGGTGAACCGGGTTCGCTTCCCTGCTCCTCCACATGCAGCTGCTGGGTGACCTTGAGCTAGTCACACTTCTCTGAAGTCTCTCAGCCTCACTCACCTCACAGAGTGTTTGTTGTGAGGGAGGAAGGGAAAGGAGATTGTTAGCTGCTTTGAGACTCCTTAGGGTAGTGATAAAGCAGGATATCAAATCCAAACTCCTCCTTTTCTTCTTCTAAAAGGCACACATTTTGGGGCACAGTGCCCTCCCACGATGCATGTGATTCGCGTGTCCCAGTTTTCCTCTGGATTTGCTTGGCATGCATATTTGTGGCATGTGAGGTTAAACTTCATAAAGCTTTTTTGAATCATGTAGTAAGGAAAGCAGTGTATGAAGTACAGGGAAAATATAATTATTTTTTTTAACAAAAAACACCATAGTGGCTTTCTCCACTGGAAGTGATATGCATGGGGGGGGGGTGGAATATGAGAAAAGACTGGGTTCCTATAAATAAATAGATCATGAGCTGAAATTAAAGAGGTTTGAAGATATGAGAGGATTATTAGCAGATAATTTGCACGCAGGATGTCCTTGGAGAGAACCCCAGACCTTAATTCATTACACTCTTTTGACCTTCTCCATATCACCCACCCACAAATGTGTATGAGACCTAGGCCACATTCACACCATTTCTTTAATGCATTACGATGCCACTTTAAGCAGTCATAATCGTCATCATTATCATTTTGTTTATATGCCAGCTTTCCATAGTTGAAACTATGCTCAAGGCGGCTTACAACATGACAAGATTTACATAATTACAAACACAACCGAAGTCATAAACAATAAATAAAACACATCAAAAAGCACACAACCAAATGGAAACCATTTCCACGTAAATCATAAGATCTAAAACTAAAGATACAACAATAGGATCAATAACAGCAACAGCTCTCTCAACCCCCCGTAAAGCTTCAGCTTTTGTAGCTGGAGTCAGTCCGCACTCCACTCTCCCAGGCCAGGTGGGAAAGGCAGGGTGCAGCTCGCCCAGGGCTCACAGGCAAGATGGTCTCATTTAAGACAACGCAGATAAAAATTAAAAACAATTTAAAAGCAGCTGCAGTCCTTGTGAAGCCTGCCAAGCCCCACCCCAAGCCAGGTGGAGAGAGGCACGGGCAGGATCCTTCAGGCCCTCAGCAGGCGCTCCTCCTGCCTTCAGCCATGGCTTCCCCCACAGAATTCTGGGAGCTGTAGTTTGTTAAGGGTGCAGAGAGTTGTTAAAGGTAAAGGGACCCCTGACCATTGGGTCCAGTCGTGACCGACTCTGGGGTTGCAGTGCTCATCTCGCTTTATTGGCCGAGGGAGCCGGCGTACAGCTTCCGGGTCATGTGGCCAGCATGACTAAGCTGTTTCTAGTGAATCAGAGCAGCACATGGAAACACTGTTTACCTTCCCTCCGGAGCGGTACCTATTTATCTACTTGCACTTTGACGTGCTTTCGAACTGCTAGGTTGGCAGGAGCAGGGCCGAGCAACGGGAGCTCACTCCGTCGCGGGGATTCGAACCGCTGACCTTCTGATCTGCAAATTCTAGTCTCTGTGGTTTAACCCACAGCACCACCCACGTCCCGTCGGAGAGTTGTTAGGAGGCCCCTATTCTCCACAGAACTACAATTCCAAGAATTCCCCAGGAAGAAGGATTGAGTGTTAAACCATTATGGGAGTTGTAGCTCTATGAGGTCTCTTATTAACTCCCAGCAGCATATAACTCCCAGAATTCTTTAGGGGGCAGGGACAGAGTCATGGCTTTGGAGATACCATTAGCAGCACACCCACCCACACATACAGTGGGGCAGAGCAGGAATCTCCACACTGATGGAGGGGCGCTTGTGTCACAGTGGAAGTCTAGATTTGCAAATCAGTGACGCAGGGAAGTGGCAAGGCTGAACCATCTAGCTGAACCTGTTTCAAGCCATCCATCCTATGATGAGTCAGTGCTCAAAGCAACTTTGGATAAATAGCATCTGCAGAACCCACTGGCATGAGATGATGCTCCATGTGCCCAGCTCTCGTTCCCAGATATCTCCCCCTCCACTTCATTATTCTGCCAATCAGTCAGAAGCAATTTGTAATCAGTTTTTAAGCAACGGCACATCATCTTCGGTAATTGGCACGATGCATCTTTGACAAGAGGAGAAATTGTGGCTGATGCCAATCAACACTGAATGAAGTTGGAGAAGACAACCTCAGTTTCATAGGGAACCTGCTGCTGTGGGGTCTCAGCATCAACATGGGCAAATTTTATGTGGACAGCTCTGCATTTATGGCAAAATTATGGTATATACCTGCGAGTGAACATCTGCCACATACAGTTTGCATTAGAAATAGTGCATATTGGGTTTTGTTGAGGGAAATGTATCAAACATCTGACATTTTCAGAAATATGGTCTAAGTTTTTATTTTTAAATGGTGAATAGTTCAACTTATTTCTAAGCCAATCCAAGTTCTGATTGAACTCAACCCATCTGAAACCCTGGAGAGTTGCTGTCAGTTAGTGTAGACAATACTGAGGTAGATGAACCGCATGCCTCTGAATTGCACTGGCTGGGAGTAACAAGTGGAATGTGTGTTTTGGGGCTCATGCCCTGTTAATTGCTGAACATCACAGTTTTATTCTGCTCCTTGGGCAATAACCGCCCACTCCCCCCCAAAAAAATAATTAAAAAATCACCCAGATGTTTCTTTTCCTGGGCGGTTTGCAGTTCTGTCAGTGCCTCACATTTGACTTTGTGATTCACTATGCACTTCTGAGTTGTGCTATATTCCTTGCAGCCACTGGGCTGCCTGACCCTTTTGCCTACTTTGTAATCACTGGAAGATGCTCCCAGGATGAGCGCTTTTCATTCTGTCTCACTTTCCCGGTGTCAGTCTTCCTGGAGAAGTGCTAAATCACCTAGATACAAAATGAACCGACCTTTGCTTGCCTTCCTCAGGCAGATGCCACATCAGTTGGTAGGCATTTCACGTGCCAGTTATTACAGGTGCTTCCCACCTGTCGCCGTTATCCCATGCCAGTCCAGCTCAGGTGTCCATTAACAACAACAACAAGCTATGACCAGGTGCTCTCATGATTTGCAATATTCTCTTTTTGTAAGGCGAAGAGGTATCTAAGGAAAGAAGCTAAAGACACACTGACCACAGTGAGTCTGACCAGGAGCACAAATATGCCACACACACAAACACAATGTCAAACGGTGGGACCAATCAGCCTATATGAGCCACATAGGCTAAAGCAGAGGTTGGCAGCTAGCCTTTATGCCCTGTTGTGGAAAGAGTGGATTTGATAGGTTTGCTGTTGAACGTGAACAGGATTGTATTTCTTCCCCATCCCTAACCGTAATACATGGAGAGAGAGAGAGAGAGAGAGAGAGAGAGAGAGAGAGAGAGAGAGAGAGGAATTTGCCACAAAAGGGATGTACAATGGTGAGCTATCTCAGGAGGCAACACATCACAGAGGACATGAAGTTATGGCTGAATCTCAGCAGCCTGGAGAAGAATGATGAGGGGATCTTGGCCCACCAAGAAGGAATTCTGCTTCAATACATTTTCTCTCTCTCTCTCTCTCTCTCTCTCTCTCTCTCTCTCTCTCTCTCTCTCTCTTCCCACCACTCCCATCTCTCCTATCTTTCCACCCCAGTAAGGTCTCCAGGAGCCAAACAATATAAGACCTAGTAGTTTCTGGCTAGCACAGCCTTTGCCAACCTGGTGCTCTTCAGAATTTGTTGGACTACTGCAACCCCTACCAGCTCAAGGGCAGCGCAGCTCTGTCCTTGTTCTCTGTCACTCTGAATCACAGCTCTTTTCAGAAGAAGGATTGCAGCCTGGAGGGCTTGGTCATGCCTTGCATTGTCTTTTCACCTCATCCATACCATCTTTTATCACAGTCAGATTCAACCTTCCATTGACTCTTCTTCCAAAACTAAGCGTACTAATACCTGCATTTATACATTGCTTCCAGCTAATAAAGTTGAAGGTTGATTAGCATGAAAGTACGCACAATAACAGTGCGGTCCAAACCATCTGGAGGGCATCACGTTAGTGAAGGATGGACTAGTCTTCAAGGGGGAAGAGCTGGATTAAAATATCTGCATGGCTGCAAAGCTTACTGGGTGAGCTCAGGCTAGTTACTTCCATACTATCCAACTTTTCCAGAGCCCAAATCAGGATGCACTGCTTCCGGGAAATGCTCCTGGGTGAGTCACATGACTTATGCCACACTCTCAACCCCCTCAAAAGCCCTTTTGGGGGGCAAGAGCATGGCACCCAAAATGGCCACTGCAATATTGTGTGAAAAAACAGGATGTCCCATTTTTTTTCCAGGACACTTGGTAGGTATGTACATCCTCTCAGGCTCATCTGGAAGTGGGTGGGTATGTATGGCAATGAGAAACCAAGCAATGACAAACCTAGACAGCATCTTAAAAAGCAGAGACATCACCTTGCCGACAAAGGGCCGTATAGCTAAAGTTATGATTTTCCAGTAGTGATGTATGGAAGTGAGAGCTGGACCATAAAGAAGGCTGATCACCAAAGAATTGATGCTTTTGAATTATGGTGCTGGAGGAGACTCTTGAGAGTCCCACGGACTGCAAGAAGATCAAACCTATCCATTCTGAAGGAAATCAGCCCTGAGTGCTCACTGGAAGGACAGATCCTGAAGCTGAGGCTCCAATACTTTGGCCACCTCATGAGAAGACTCCATGGAAAAGACCCTGATTTTGGGAAAGATGGAGGGCACAAGGAGAAGGGGACGACAGAGGACGAGATGGTTGGACAGTGTTCTCGAAGCTACCAGCATGAGTTTGACTAAACTGTGGGAGGCTGTGGATATCAGGAGTGCCTGGCGTGCTCTGGTCCATGGGGTGACGAAAAGTCGGACACGACTAAATGACTAAACAACAACATGTATCGCACCATTAGCTCTTTTGGAGGGGGGGTCAAAACATAAAAAATATATCAGGGCTTATGGTTTACCTTTTGTGGTGGGAACCCAACACAAGAGCAATCATCCATCCTGAAGTTTCTGGCAACTAGTATGCAACAGCATTCCTGCTTCCCAGATCATCCCAGAACTTTACACTTCATGAGAACTGACAGCTTTGAAACAGCTGGCCAATCAGAGAAGAATCAGTCCCTCATGAATTGACTTTAAAGTCCGGTTCTGACAGAGTCACCACAACAGTTGCTGCAGCATCTGTGGCTGCGGTCAATAAGGCATTTGTCTAACAAAATGTTAAACTACTTTCCCTTCCATTCATTATGCACTTGACTGATTCTGATGTTTTAGAGTAATTGTCTTGCTTGTCGAAGAGTACTTTCTTGTCTCCACATTTAAGATAATTTTCCTGACAACCATATGGATAGGGTTTGTTTCTCTTACGAGAAATTTTCTTACAACATGATTTAAAAAAAAAAAAAATGTGCATGAAGCAGAAGGATTTGAGAGGAACAGTGAGGTGAAGGACTCTAATATGTCTTCCATTTTGAATATGACTCCAGGATGTTCCAAATCCCAAGTTCCTGTGTCTGAAATCAGACCACTGGTCCAATGAGCCCAGCCTTCCCAACCTGATATCCTACAGATTTTTTGCACTACAACTCCCATCAGCCTCAGTCAACCTGGCCAGTAGTCTGGGATGATGGGAGTTGCAGTGTAAAACCAGGTTAGGGAAAGTTAGTCTTGCCCAATATTGTCTCCACTCCATTTAAGATGCTTTTAACTGGAAATGCTATAGATCAGGTGTAAGAAGCCTTTGGTCCTCAAAAGATTCCATCAATGGTGTCTCCAAAAAAATTTACACATCACTTGGGAAGACAGGTGAACTAATATCAGTGTACTGAAAGAAGCAAAGATCACCAGTGTTGAAGGAATGATTCTTCAACATCAACTTTGTTGGACTGGTCATGTTGTGCGGATGTCTGATGATCGTCTTCCAAAGCAACTACTCTATTCCGAACTTAAAAATGGAAAGCGTAATGCTGGTGGTCAACAAAAGAGGTTTAAAGCCTGTCTCAAGGCAAATCTTTAAAAATGTAGTATAAACACTGACAACTGGGAAACACAGGCCTGCGAGCGCTCCAGTTGGAGAACAGCCTTTACCAAAGGTGTCATGGGCTTTGAAGACACTCAAACTCTGGATGCAAGGGAGAAACATGCTAAGAGGAAGGCACGCTTGGCAAATCCACACCATGATCAACTCCCAGCCAGGAACCAATGTCCCCACTGTGGAAGGATGTGTGAATCCAGAACTGGCCTCCACAGTCACTTACGGACTCACTGTTAAAACTGTGTTGATGAAAGACAATCTTACTCAGCTATGAGTGATCGCCGAAGCAGCAGCAGCAGCAACAGCAGCAGTAGCAGCTATAGATCAGGTGTAAGAAGCCTTTGGTCCTCCAGATGTTGCTGAACTACAACTCCCAACAGTCCCACAAGTATGTCCAAAGGATGATGGGAGTTGTAGTTCAGCAACATCTGGAGGGCCAAAGGTTCTCCACACCTGCTATAGATGGAACCCTTGTACCCAGCTGTAGAGGCTGCAAAGGCACCTGATAGGGAGCCATGTCTGGGTCAGAGCTCAGAGCTAAGTGCAGAAGATAGGAAAACCATTGCATCTGAGGCAGTTGTACAGTAAGTCCCAAAGGAACCATCTGGCCCACCAGAGCCTGGAGCCTGGAATTTCTCAGACACCTTCTCCTGATCCTGAAGAACCAGGTGCTACATATCACCAGTCCAGCAGTGCACCTGATATGAGGCTATGAATGAAGGAGCAATGCCCATCTTCAGGCCAGAGGTTTAACCTTATAATGCTCTAAAGAGAACTCAAGGGAGTGGAGGCTGGAGGAGACAGTCTGGAGACAGAGTCATAAAAGGCCTCTGCCCCCAAACTTTGTTGGAGCAAGTTGCTTGCTTGGAGCTGGAACAATCCCTGCTGCAGGGCATGCTACAGAAACAGGACAGAGTTGCCATAGCCTCCCCACCCCTTCACATCATATAGACAACCAAGCCACCTCTCAAGTAGCTCTATGTGCCAGCAAGTAGCAAAGCAATCACTGCAGAGAGACAAGTCCTACATTTCTTCTCTCTCCTCAACACCCATTGTCAAAAAGTGCCACAAGCAACTGCCTGCCACATGGCTGGCAGGCAGCAAAACAAATAACCAAATATTCCCATGCTTACCCCACTCGTTTAAAATACACATGTTTAAAAGTAGCTGCCTGACTACTGTTCCATATGGCTGACAGACAGCAAATCAAAACAAATTAAGCAGCAAATAGTGGATCCTGTGCTTTTTCCTCCACACACCTACTTTCCAGGAACAACTCCATGGACAGAGCAGCTGGCTGCTGCTTGCTCCACAAGGCTAGTGGGCAGCAAAGCACAATATTGCCCATGTGCGTAGAATTAACACGGGGAGGGGGGGCGTATGCAAACATGGCTAGATGCCAGAATTATTTTTACAAATTCTTCTAGTAAAATCGGCATTCTGAAGGAGTTATCCTTAGAGCTCAGAATCAGGGAGTTTTCTCTTCCTCCCTCCTCCAAAAGTAATATTTCGATTTACGCTGTATGCTTTATGACCCCAGTCAAATTTCTTTTGCTGACAAGTGAGTAAACAAGGAGAAATGCAGGATGCAACTGATACAGAAATTAAACTAGTCACAAAAGGAATTAGAATCAATAAGCTGTTACCAAGAAAGAATTTGAAAGGACCCAAATAATGAGAGCAATTAATGATGTCTCTGAAGACTATGGAAAGGTCAACTAATTAAATTGTCTTCAGATGAACAATAATGACTTCAAGGTGTACCGCTCTTCAAGTACATGGCACAAAGCTTGGACCATTGTTGAGAAGGCAGTTATTCAATGCCAAGGAATATTGGGTGCCAATGAATTTTTTTTAAAAAAATGTTATTTTTCTGAGAGAGAACCCCTTACAAATTAGCACTGTGTGGAGCACTTTATGTAAAACTTCCTGACAATGAAAATCACCAGCATAATGAAAATTGATCATTTATTTAGTTCACTGTGTGGCATGTAATTCTGGTCATATTGTGAAAAGATCGCGCTTCCAATTTGCAAAACGGATCTTCTTTTATGAATGACTTAAGCCAGGCCATGCCAATCTAGTGCCCTTCATATTGTTTCCAGCTACAGTACCCATCAGCCCAGTGCTAAGACTGGATCAATCACTCACAGATCTACAATGGGAAATTCAAGCAATTCCAAATGTGGAGGCTAGGGCTTAAAAATACAGAGTTGTTTCCAACTAAGCTCAAGTCAAAGGGACGCAGGTGGCGCTGTGGGTTAAAGCCTCAGCGCCTAGGACTTGCCGATCGAAAGGTCGGCGGTTCGAATCCCTGCGGCGGGGTGCGCTCCCGCTGCTCGGTCCCAGCGCCTGCCAACCTAGCAGTTCGAAAGCACCTCCGGGTGCAAGTAGATAAATAGGGACCGCTTACCAGCGGGAAGGTAAACGGCGTTTCCGTGTGCGGCTCTGGCTCGCCAGAGCAGTGATGTCACGCTGGCCACGTGACCCGGAAGTGTCTCCGGACAGCGCTGGCCCCTGGCCTCTTAAGTGAGATGGGCGCACAACCCCAGAGTCTGTCAAGACTGGCCCGTACGGGCAGGGGTACCTTTACCTTTACCTTTACCTTAAGCTCAAGTCAGAGTAGACCCACTGAATTTAATGGATCTAAGTTCACTGTGTCCATTAAAGTAAATGGGTCTACTTTGAGGAGGACCCATAAGAAACACACTGCCTATACTGTATCAGGGAGAGCTTGGGTGGGATTATTTATCTAATTTCATAGTTATATCCCACCATTTTTGTTAATTATATTTTCCATGGCAGCCAACGACTGACACATTAAAACAATATAACTGTGAATATAAATGGCATACAAATATAAATGCAAAGGTCAAAAACTTTGTGCGTTTGCGTGTCTTTGGTTGGCTGTATTTAAATTGCCCTAACCCTTCTGCCTTCACAGTTACTCTGCACTGAATGGAGATTTTTATTTTTTTGGCCATCAAATTCTATTTGATAAGTGCCACATCCTTCTTCCAAGGCAGCCATGTGTTATTACACAAGATGTCAGTAGATTAATACATGCCAGCTTGAAACCACAGGTTTGGAATGTGCATTAATATATCCTTGTTCAATGACTGCTAGATATTTCTTCGCAATGTGTGTTGCCATATCTCCCTCCCTCTCTCTCTCTCTGAAGAAAGATGTTCATAATACTTGAAGGGTCCTCTGCTCTGGCCAAGAACAGGCTGGCCATACTTTAATTCAGTAGCTTCCCACTTTTCTGTTCTAGTTCATGCTCCAGATAACTCCCCACATTGACCCTATTTATCTTTTCTGGTCTTCCACCGTCACACTTCACCCCTTTGCCTTTATCACAAGAACCATACTAAGAGTGTTGGATCAGGCCACAGTGGCCTATCTGGTCCAGCACTGTGTCCTCACAGTGGCCAAACAAAAGCCTGTGGGAAATCTGCAAGCTCTCTGTCCACCTGTGATCCCAGCAACTGGCCTAACACCTCTGGCAAAGGTCTGCCACTGCTGCTCTTAGTCACCACCACCATCATTATTTCAGCAGGGAGTTTTTTAAAGCAGTATTTCCACCCCCTGGTTTTATGGCTATTATAAAATGGTTGTTATAAAACGCCTTCCCCGCTGCACCCCACTCCACTCTGCAAAGGTAAGAGTCCCACCCATTCCCCTGCCCGCTTTTGCCTCTAGCCCTGACCACTGCTTTCTTGTGGCCCCTGGAAGGTTGCTTATGAGCAAATGTGGCCCTCGGGTTGGAAAACAAATGCTGCCCATCCCTGCTTCAGAAAATGGCCTAGGAATTTGTCAGCATATTTCTTTCCTGCAGTTCCTTTTCATAATTAGAGAGCTGAGCACTTAACTGGAGGATGATATATTTATTCCCACTCTTAAAGATAAGTAGCCTCCAACCACAATTGCAGCTTCGCCGCTAATTAGCTTGTACCCAAGGTATGTATTTTTTGAGGTGCTAAATGCTTCATCCTAGGCTTATTTTTGGCAGCCCATTAATACCTGACACAGGTTTACGGGCAAACTGTGTACCCTAAGCTAAGTGAGAAATAGCTGTTCGGTGGTGCATATTTATTTTGAGGTGCCACATTATGCTTAAGTTCCAACACACAAGTCTATTTTTGAGCGGAAATAAATTATGACTCCTCTGCAATTGTCAGAGGTTGGATGCTCCAGTAGTTCCATGAGTAGGAGCCCCTGCTTGTGGTGACACTACTATAGCATAGCATATTAAATACATTTTGAAATGCTGTTTTTAATTGCATATATATATCTACAATTTCCTTTTCCTAAAGAAAGAAAGAAAAAAGTCATATATTCGAGGGGACAGTTGAGAATTTTCAGAACAGGGAGGAAGGTCTGTAGCTTAAAGGTAAAGGCACCCCTGCCCGTACGGGCCAGTCTTGACAGACTCTAGGGTTGTGCACCCATCTCACTCAAGAGGCCGGGGGCCAGCGCTGTCCGGAGACACTTCCGGGTCACATGGCCAGCGTGACAAAGCTGCATCTGGCGAGCCAGCGCAGCACACGGAAACGCCGTTTACCTTCCCACCAGTAAGTGGTCCCTATTTATCTACTTGCACCCGGGGGTGCTTTCGAACTGCTAGGTTGGCAGGCGCTGGGACCGAGCAGCGGGAGCGCACCCCGCCACGGGGATTCGAACCGCCGACCTTTCGATCGGCAAGCCCTAGGCGCTGAGGCTTTTACCCACAGCGCCACCCGCGTCCCTCGGTCTGTAGCTTAGCAGAGCATTAATAATAATAATAATAATAATAATAATATATTTTTAACCCGCCCATCTGACTCAGTTGCCCCAGCCACTCTGGGCAGCTTCCAACTGCATGCAAAAGCACTAGAAACCAGGCTTTTAGTGTTGCAGCTCCAGCCATCTGGGCAGTGAGTGCCCAACATTGGCATTCAACAAAATGTGGGCATGTTGAAAATCTGTGGGTTCAATGTAGGAGAGGCCAAGCCAATGCAAGCAGGAACTGGGAGAGCAATCAGTCTCTCGCGCATTGCTTTGAGTCACCCTTTTCTGGAGGGGAAAGGCTGGGTACATGTTTTTCAATAAATAAATAAATTGGTGTTGGAGGATGCTATTTCAATTTGCAAACTACTTAATCCAAGAGCTCTCTAAACGGTTCACAAAACTGTTAAAACACAGACATCAATACACATAAAATAACTACAGGGGTACCTTGGTTCTGAAACGTAACCCATTCTGGAAGTCCGTTCCAAAACCAAAGTGTTCCAAAACCAAGGCGTGCTTTCCCACAGAAAGTAATGCAAAACGGATTAATCCATTCCATACTTTTAAAAACAACCCGTAAAACAGCAATTTAACATGGATTTTACTATCTAACAAGACCACTGATGCATAAAATGAAAGCAATAAACAATGTACTGCAGTCACACAATCAATCAATTAATCAGTAGCTGAACTGGGTTCCACACAGTCACAAAAACAAAACAAAAAGAGCCGCAAAAACAGACAGGCCTCAGCGTAACACTCAAAACGGAAGTGTGGCACTCAAATCGGAAGCGTAACACTCAAAATGGAGCATGTTCGGCACCTGAAAAAAAATCTTGCAAACCGGAACACTTACTTCCGGGTTTGCAGTGTTTGGGTTCCAAGCTGTTTGAGTACCAAGGCACTTGAGAACCAAGGTACCACTGTATATTAAAAACACAGACAAAATCAGGAGATTAATGTGTCACATACTGATACCTAATGGGACCCCTGACCATTAGGTCCAGTCGTGGCCGACTCTAGGGTTGCGGTGCTCATCTCGCTTTATTGGCCGAGGGAGCCGGCGTACAGCTTCCGGGTCATGTGGCCAGCATGACTAAGCCGCTTCTGGCGAAGCAGAGCAGCGCACAGAAACACCGTTTACCTTCCCGCCAGAGCGGTACCTATTTATCTACTTGCACTTTGAGGTGCTTTTGAACTGCTAGATTGGCAGGAGCAGGGACTGAGCAATGGGAGCTCACCCCGTCACGGGGATTCGAACCGCCAACCTTCTGATCAGCAAGTCCTAGGCTCTGTGGTTTAACCCACAGCGCCACCCGTGTCCCTATACTGATACTAGTGATACACAATTTTCATCCTGCTCCCTCACTAATGGCAAATGTTGACTCGGTGAAACTCTTTTCCTTAGGCAAGTAACAATGGCATTCACTGGGTGAGGGGAGGGAAGTGTGGCGTTTAAATAAGCGGTGTGCTTTTCAGTTACCGTGGAAAGAATAAGCACACAATTAGAACGGCATTGCTTTGGAAAGCTGAGCAGGAGTATTTGCAATTCTGAACCACTTGTGACAGTTGACATAAGAAAGTCGCTGGGATCCTGTCGGGTTTGCTTTGGATTTAAATGAAATTATTACAGTAATGAAAAAAACTGACTGCTCTGTCATTCCCTTTCCTTTTTATAGCAATCCGTGAAGATCACAGGATGGCAGCGGACACAATAAGTAATGTATTCCTGCCTCTGATGGAGTTCGTACATTTATATCGCAAGATATGCCTTGGGAATAAGGAGTTAAGCTATGCTGTGCTCACAGACTCATGCATTTGTATGCTCTTCCGCTGAGCTGTGCTGCATTAGCAGTCGGTCATAAGCTATTAATTAGAGAAGGCGCCAAGTTGCCTTGCTAGCAATAAATGAGGATCAAGTTCATGAGCAGGAGGGTTCATGAAATGCATGATAGGGTGGAAGGAGTACAACTTGACCTGTGCGGGGAATAATTTTGGTTCTCGATTTCCACTTCCTGAAACAATATGCAAATCAAGGCTCAGCCATCCTCTGAAATCTGCGCCTCTCCGAATTTTGCAATGCACTTCTCTAGCCAGGTAATGGGTACAAAATTTGTATCTGCTAGGAAAAAGTCTGCACAAAATTGCATATGAATTTTAAATAATAACAAACGGAGGGAAATTCTATAAGGGAAGGTTGCTGGCAAAACCTGAGTCTGTTAGGCAAAACTGCAAACAGAAATGTGTATATTAGGATCTGTGCGCACTGCACGGTGGTGAATTTTCATGAGGACTTAAAAAAAATTAAGTGGAGATGTGGAAAACTGAATTTAAGTCTGGAAAAATGAGAAGCTAATGGAAACAACAATTGACAGATTATGCCATCCACAGTTGTGATTTACTAAATGTAGATGAATATGGCCCACCAGGTAGTGTATGAGACACTTAATCTCAAGGTCATGGGTTTGAGTACAATGTTGGATGAAAGATTCCTGCTGTGCAGGGGTTGCACTAGATGATCCTCATGGTCTCTTCCAATTCCCTCTGATTTGATGATTCAAATCTGTGTCTGGAAGGGCTACAACAGAATCCACCCCCCAATTTATCCAAAGTGTTTCTCCCCTGCACAGAGCTGGATTAAGAACTTCAGAGACCCTAAGCACTGAAAAGATTATGGTACCCCCATATATAATTCAAAATAAAATAAAAGCTACAGTAAACTGTAAAATGAACTTCGAAAATAAAAACAATGTACATAGATTTATTGCAACACATGACAGGACCTGATTTCATTGCATTATTTCTTCCTGTGTTAGTAGGATGGCTCCTGGTTTTGATGGGGATAAGTAATAATAACAGTAATAATATCCGCTCCATGGGCTACTGATCTGTTCCAAGCACCGGTCTCTTTCCAAGTAGGGAAGCGGGTGGCGCTGTGGTCTAAACCAGTGTTTCCCAACCTTGGGCCTCCAGCTGTTTTTGAACTACAATTCCCATCATCCCTGACCACTGGTCTTGCTAACTAGGGATGATGGGAGTTGTAGGCCAAAAACATCTGGAGGCCCAAGGTTGGGAAACACTGGTCTAAACCACTGAGCCTCTTGGGCTTGCCAATTGGAAGGTCAGCGGTTCAAATCCCCACAATGGAGTGAGCTCCCTTTGCTCGGTCCCAGCTCCTCCCAACCTAGCAGCTGGAAAGCATGCCAGTGCAAGTAGATCAATAGGTACCACTGCAGTGGGAAGGTAAATGGCGTTTCCATGCGCTCTGATTTCCATCACGGTGTTCCGTTGTGCCAGAAGCGATTTAGTCCTGCTGGCCACATGACCCGGAAAGCTGTCTGTGGACAAACGTCATCTCCCTCGGTCTGAAAGTGAGATGAGCACCACAACCCCATAGTCGCCTTTGTCTGGACTTAACCATCCAAGGGCCCTTTACCCAGTGGTGGAGCAACATGCTGCAGCCCCCAGAGAGGAGAACAGGCGGGAGCGCATCACTCGCGGGGTTTCGCGGCATGCCGGGGGGGGGGGGCAGCCGCTATGGCACCCTTTTCCCCAAATGGTACCAGGTGTAGTGCGCTCCCCTGCCCCCCTTTGTACACCAGTGTCTTTACCTTTACCTTTCCAAGCATTATTCAAATTGCTGGTTATAACCTATAAGAGGTTCGTATAGTTAAAGCTATGGTTTTCCCAGTAGTGATGTATGGAAGTGAGAGCTGGACCATAAAGAAGACTGATCGCCGAAAAATTGATGCTTTTGAATTCTGGTGCTGGAGGAGACTCTTGAGAGTCCCATGGACTGCAAGAAGATCAAACCTATCCATTCTTAAGGAAATCAGCCCTGAGTGCTCACTGGAAGGACAGATCCTGAAGCTGAGGCTCCAATACTATGGCCACCTCATGAGAAGAGAAAACTCCCTGGAAAAGACCCTGATGTTGGGAAAGACGGAGGGTACAAGGAGAAGGAGATGACAGAGGACGAGATGGTTGGACAGTGTTCTCGAAGCTACCAGCATGAGTTTGACCAAACTGTGGAAGCAGTGGAAGACAGGAGTGCCTGGCGTGCTCTGGTCCATGGGGTCACAAAGAGTCGGACACGACTAAATGACTAAACAACAACAACAACAAACCTATAACACCCCACATGGCTTGGGCCCAGGATATCTGAAAGACTGTATGCACTGAGATCTTTTGGGGAATAATAATAATAATAATAATAATTTATTATTTATACCCCGCCCATCTGGCTGAGTTTCCCCAGCCACTCTGGGCGGCTCCCAATCAGTGTTAAAAACAATATAGCATTACATATTAAAAACTTCCCTGAACAGGGCTGCCTTAAGATGTCTTCTGAATGTCAGGTAATTCTTTATCTCTTTGACATCTGATGGGAGGGCGTTCCACAGGTCGGGCGCCACTACCGAGAAGGCCCTCTGCCTGGTTCCCTGTAGCCTCACTTCTCGCAATGAGGGAACCGCCAGAAGGCCCTCGGCGCTGGATCTCAGTGTCCGGGCTGAACGATGGGGGTGGAGATGCTCCTTCAGGTATACAGGACCGATGATAAGACCTTCTCTCACTTGCATCACCCACACAGGAATGCTCGGTGGGTACCTAAGAGAAGACCTTCTTCAGTGGTGGCTTCCAGACTTCGGAACACCCTTCCTAGAGAAGCTAGACTGACTCCCTCCTTATAGTCCTTCCATCTAAGGAAGCATTGAGAAGCCATCAATTGGGGGCTGGTTCTCACAGCACCAGTGGCACACTGAAGATGCCTCCACTGCTAATCTGCCATTTTCTTTCCACTCGATTCTCTGGCCAACATAAGCAGGAATGGAGGCTGATGCAGAAGCAAAGGCCTTCAAATATGAAAATCACCATATTAGCATTTATCCAGATTCCTCAGCTGTGCCCATCAAGGCAGGAGCTTGTTTTAATCACATCAAGTTGATGCCTTGTTCTCCCAGAGTTCATTACAAGCTGGGAGGGGGCTGAACCGCCCTCCCCATTCTCCCAGTCAAAATTAATGGCTCGGCCAAAGAATTAGATTAGCTGAAGCAAGCAGCCTTTGAAGATCTCAAAAAAAGGGGGGGAGGAGACCCACTCGACATTTTCAAGTTGTCACCCCATGAAATAGAAACTTAAAAGCTAAATCCCTGGTGAGCTGATACTCTTGTCTGAATTACTCAATCTTTACTCTAACCTCCTTAATGCTTGCTATGCGTGGTTGAAATATCTTGAGCATTCCCTGTCAAAACTCTCCCCCCGCCTCACCTCGCATCTCTGAAAATGTTGGTTTAGTTCGAGAGCTTTCACTGTTTGCTTATTTCTCTTACCTCTCTAGGGTTAACTCTGCAAATGATAAAATGCAGCCCAGTGGTTGCACAAGACCTATTTTACATGAAATGAATAATGCGGACATCCCTTATCTTCAGCTGAGGCTCTAACAGTGGATTTTGCTGTGCATTATGCATTGCATAAGCTGTTAGGAGTTTTGACTCCTCTCTGATTGCTAGGGACACACATTTTATTACTACTGCCTGATCCTGGCAGGACATAGTCTGACGTATCATCAAGGTACTTTCTGCACCTATTGGTTCCTCTTCACTTCTCTTGTCCATTACAGTTTCACCTGTCTGCTCTAAAGTGATTGGCGCTCAACTGGCAAATGCAAGTATGGCCTGCTCTGATTCCCCCCAGCCCACCCCCACTTAGCAGAACCAGCTGCTCCAGCTCGTATTTCGGATGTTCAACCTCCCCATCTATTGAGGTTGAACACATTTGGTCCTCTGTGTTGGTATTTATCAACAGGAAGGTCTGCAGTTTATTCTTTTAAGAGGGATATAAGGGAACTTACCAGGAACCTAATAGTGAGAGGCTTACACAAGCCTGAAACCAGCTATCTGTTGTGCATTAGACGGGGAATGCAAACTGCTAAGTAAAGGAACTTGCTATAGCAAGTTAGGAAGGATCTTAATAAAAAAAATATCCTCTCCTGCCTCCCTGAACATTCCCACAATTTGCGTGCTTGAGGATTTTAAAATTGTAAACTGCCTGGGATGCCAGGGCAGAAAGACGACACATAAACACAATAAATAAATAAAGAGTGAACAAGCAGGGTTATTCATGCAGCAGACCTTGTCCCAACATCAACCCATACAATCCAAATTCTGATGTCATACACCTGCAAAACAAATGGGTCAAAATGCCTTGAGAGCAAATATAAGCCATATTGCATGGAACAGACAAAACCCGACTTCATTCCATCTCCTCTTCTCCCCTCATCTTAGAGTCCATGCTGACTCCTCCCAACTACTACTTGTTGTTGTTGTTTTTGTTGTTGTTGTCGTCGGTGTTCCTGCTCTTGCTGTTGCTGCTGAAGCAGCAGGAGGTTGGACTAGACGGCCCTTGGGGTCCCTTCCAACTTAACAATTCTATTGCTTGTTGTTGGCATTCGTCTGTTTCCAGAGGCAATGGGGTGCGTCTCCAGGGGTGAAGTCAAACTGCTGCATTAGCAGCACCAAAAGTGACCTACCCTGGGCAGTACAAGCCTGGGCAGTGTGGATGAAGGTCCTGGGCAGCCCAGGCAACAGCAGCCCCCCCCCCCCCGCCTCGCTGATGTGGCCCAAAGGAAAGCAGAGCAATAAGCCTGGCAGCAGTTTGGCTGCAGGAGTTGCTGGAAGGAGGCGTACAAGATGCCATCCAACTGTCTGGATTTGTGTAGGTTTTACTCCTTAGCCTCTCCTGAAGATATCCCACAAGGCAGTAGAGGTTTAGGATCAGAGTTTTCCTCCTAGGTAGGCTACCTTTCCACCTGCCCTTAACTTGTTTCTTCTCATTCTAATTCTTCTTCTTCCTCCTAGCCTGCCTTTTTTTCCAGAACAGTTCTTAAGTTGGCTTACACAAATTAAAACAACACGGATAAAATCCAGAAAGCTAAAAACATATAGGAGATAATAGTTTTAAAGTAATTGAACTTTAAAAGAATTAAAACAATAATTAAAACAATACAATAACTGACCTATTAAAATACAGATATATTATAACCCCTTTTCTTAAAAAACAAACAGTCAGTTCCCAAAGGCCTGTCAGAACAAAACAGTCTTCACCTGCCACTGGAAGGACAACAAAGAGGGAGCCAGCCTAGCTTCCCTAGGAAGAGACTTTCAAAGTATGGAGCAGCCACCGATAAGGTCCTCTCCTGCCTTGTTTACATTCAGTTCCCTCCAGCATCCCTCTTTGCATCTGTCTTTTGTGGGAATGTTCAGGGAGGCAGGAGAGGATATATTGTTTATTAATATCCTTCCTAACTTGCGCTAGCAAATTCCTTTACTTAACAGAGTTAAGTAACGCACAACAGATAGCTGGTTGCAGGTTTGTGTAAGCCTCTCACTATTAGGTTCCTGGTAAGTTCCCTTATATCCCTCTTAAAGGAAAAAACATGCCACAATCTTGTTCTTATCAGTTTAATCTTGTTTAAAGCATATAAAAGTAGTTTACTTACATTCAGTTCACAGTTGGATCCCTGAAGGCAGGCTTAGTTACAAAGTATATACATGTGGATTCTATCCCATATGAAAGCCAACAAAGCATTTCTAGCTAAAAAGCTGCTCCAACGACAGAGAAAGTCAAAAAAAGAGAGAGGGAGTGCTGCGTGACTTGTCCTTTTGTAACCTGCACAGGTAAGGTCACGGCCACCTCTAGTCACATGCAAAGGAAGTATGTCCCAGCCAGGACGAAACAGGAAGTTTTCGACTGGCTGGACCAAACATTTCCCCGCATGTCCACTCTAGGAAAACAAGGAATGTTGTACTTGTCTGCTACTTATGTATCACATCTCATATCAATGGCGATCAAGGAAAGATCCTTGCTATGCAACCACATTAAGGGGAGCTGTAAGGTTGGATGGGGACACTGGGACATTATTCTCACCTTGGCTGGTCTTGGTGGGATTGATTTGCTCCAGGATTGGCAAGCTCTGGCTTGCAAACCTACTTAGGCCTGCCAGGTCTCCTGATTTGGCCCACCAGGCCATTCTGACTAAACCACACCCACCTTCCCTACACCTGATATCAGGTGTGGGGTATGTCAACATGGGGCTCAGATGAAAGGAACTTTGCTTGGACATTGATCCCCAAGTGCCAGCTGTCAGCTGATGGTCAGCACTTGGGAAGCTCTGAAGACAAACCTTCCCAAGCACCACTAATCAGCTGACTTATAGGAGGGGAATGGGGGTCTCTTCAGACCAGGCAAGGGCTTTTCCCACCTGCCTTGCCCCACCCTTCAGCCATCGGAGCCCCAGGAGCCTTCAGAAGTTGCTACCCATGACCATTATTTGCTACCCATGACCATTTTGAGTGGAAGACTATGGCTGGATCTACATTCACCTTTTAAAAGTTATTAGAAAGACGCCTGCTTCTTGGGAGAAAAGCGATGACAAACCTAGACAGCATCTTAAAAAGCAGAGACATCACCTTGCCAACAAAGGTCCGTATAGTTAAAGCTATAAGCGGGCACGGAGCAATGGTTCCAAACTACAAGAAAGAAGATTCCACCTAAACATTAGGAAGAACTTCCTGACAGTAAGAGCTGTTCGACAGTGGAATTTGCTGCCAAGGAGTGTGGTCTCCTTCTTTGGAGGTCTTTAAGCAGAGGCTTGACAACCATATGTCAGGAGTGCTCTGTTGGTGTTTCCTGCTTGGCAGGGGGTTGGACTCGATGGCCCTTGTGGTCTCTTCCAACTCTATGATTCTATGATTCTATTCTATGATTCTATGATTCTATTCTATGATTCTATGGGATTCCCAGTAGTGATGTATGGAAGTGAGAGCTGGACCACAAAGAAGGCTGATGGCCAAAAATTGATGCTTTTGAAATATGGTGCTGGAGGAGACTCTTGAGAGTCCCATGGACTGCAAGAAGATCAAACCTATCCATTCTTAAGGAAATCAGCCCTGATTGCTCATTGGAAGGACAGATCATGAAGCTGAGACTCCAATACTTTGGCCACCTCATGAGAAGAGAATCTCCCTGGAAAAGACCCTGATGTTGGGAAAGACGGAGGGTACAAGGAGAAGGGGATGACAGAGGATGAGATGGTTGGACAGTGTTCTCAAAGCTACCAGCATGAGTTTGACCAAACTGTGGGAGGCAGTGGAAGACAGGAGTGCCTGGCGTGCTCTGGTCCATGGGGTCACGAAGAGTCAGACACGACTGAAAGACTAAACAACAAGAACAGTATTAGAAATATCGTTCTAAAACGTCAGTCCCATTTGGTTTCGTTTCCTTTCCACAAGATCTACACCCTTTTGATAGCTAGTTGCTCCACAGCGCCCTCTGGTGTCACATTTTAATAATGCATTATTAACGTTCAGCTAAACACAAGGTGACCTTACATTTTGAAACGTTTTCTTAACCCTTTCCTAATGTTATAAACCACAAGTGCAGATCTGCCCTATGAGTCACAGGGATGGGGAAAGAGTGTGCGTTCAGCAGTGCCTTGTTTGTTTTGGGTTGCTTACCTATTAATGTTGTTACTATTGTTTTGTGGATTATGAGCGCTGTAACGCTTCGTGGTTGGGCTGTTTAATCTATTTTTTAACTTCTGTTTATAGTGTTTTATAGAAGTTGGTTGCTTTGCTGATGACTTGTAATCGTTTTGTGGATGATCTGCGAAGCATTTTAGATGATTTGTGTTGCAGTTGTGATGCTCTACTATGTTATTATTTATGGTATTTAAGCCATTTTGTGACATGGAAATAATAAATGAAATGAAATGATAGCATTTGAGATGCACTACAAAGTCCCTTTTGCTCAGACTGTGCAGGAACTGAGAAAGCCTAGCTGTGATTGGGAGTTCTGTATCTGTGGTCCTAGGAATCCCTCATTGCTGTTACTTCTACCATTCTCCAAATGTTTGGAGAAGAGACCTACCCCTTGTTTTATTACACCCGTCAGGATTTAGACACAGAATATTAGAAAATAACATTATTTTTTTTGTTGCTGTTCTCTTGTCCAAGGATGCAGATATTGAATTATTAATAATACAAATGACTCCCTTAACTGCTGTTTTATTTCAGCACTTTTTGCATAATTATCGGATTTCTTTCAGGGCACTGTTAGTTTTTTTGTTTTTTTTTAAGAATCTTGGTTTCACTGTGTTCTAAGCAAACATAACATTACAAATGTTACCATTATAAATACAAATCATAAGCAAAAAGAGGTTAGCCTTCCTGGCACACTGGCTAGGAAAAATAAATGAAACATCTGTCCAGATGGGATAAATATTCTTCAGTATAATGAAAAGCCAAGACACCAATGTGTTTTATTCCAATATAAAAACATTAAGTTACACTCTGTGGTATATCTATTATGCATAGTTTAAAAACACAGAATTAACTCATTGGCTAACGTGTAGTGCTGGGGCACACATCACTTAATAATTTTAGTGAAATACTTTTAAAGTACACAAGAGCATTCACTGGGTAAGGAAGGCATAAAGTCTGTTAGGGCATAAACAGAGCTCATATAGTACCACTTAGTCTAGCACTCTGTTTTCAACAAAACATAGACAAATGCTTCCAGGAAGTCCACAAAGGTAAAGGTAAAGGTAAAGGGACCCCTGACCATTAAGTCCAGTCACAGACGACTCTGGGATTGCAGCGCTCATCTCTCTTTACTGGCTGAGGGAGCCGACGTTTGTCCGCAGACAGCTGGTCATATGGCCAGCATGACTAAGCCACTTCCGGCAAAGCAGAGCAGTGCACAGAAACACCGTTTACCTTCCCGCCAGAATGCTACCTATTTATCTACTTGCACTTTGACGTGCTTTCGAACTGCTAGGTTGGCAGGAGCTGGGACCGAACAACAGGAGCTCACCCCGTCGCAGGGTTTTGAACTGCCGACCTTTTGATCGGCAAACCCTAGGCTCTGTGGTTCACACCACAGCGCCACCTGCCAGAGCTTTTTTTAAAAAACCAGAACTCAGTTCCGGCACCTCTCAGGTGGGCACCACTGCCAAAGAAGATGTTCATGGTGAGTTCTGGCAAAAAAACAGCACTGAAGATAGCCGCACTCACCTGCTGTTTCCCTCTGCCCCAGTTCATAGTCTCTGAACATGGAGAGACCATATTGACATCATGACCAATAGAGAAAGACTGTGGGTCAGTGGCAGAACACATGCTTGGCATGCAGAAGGTTCCATACTGAATCCATGGCTGGGGAAGACTCATGTTTGAAACTCTGGCTTCAGTGTAGACCAAGGATGGGTAACCTGTGGTTCTCCATAAATTGTTGGCTTACAACTCCCATCACCCTTGACTATTTGCCATGTTGGCAGGGTTTAGTGGTTGCTGGAGTACAGCAACAGCTGGAGGGTTGCAGGTTCCCCACCCCTGGCATAGACAGCACTGGCTACAGGGCTAATACAATACTGGCTAGCCAATGGGATGGCCTCCAGGTGTTATTGTTGGACTACAACTCCCATCATCCCTGACCATTGGTCACATTGGCTGGGACTGATGGGAGTTGAAGTCTGACGCCAGCTGGAGGGCACCACATGGTTGCTTCTTAAACTAGATGGATCTGTGGTCTAACTCAATATAATGCCGTTCTGAGCTGTAGATAAACTCATCCTCCATCTTTTTTCTCTCTGTCTGTATCTTGGAGCCCCATTCTATCATAATTTGTAAAATTTCAGACTGTCAACTGACTAGAGAATGCTTAATTGATCAATTATCTTCAGTTTAACTAATTAAGTGATTAAAATGTTTTAGTTCATTAATTGACTCACCAGATAAAGGGCAGGTGATTAATTAATCAACTAACCGCTTTAACATCTATTGACAACCCTAAATTGTAAATAAACTTGCGTGTTATCAAAATCTTGCTGCAGGTGTCTTGCGAGATACCAATGGATGTGAATGATTAAAAAGGTGTCATGCCATTTTCGAGAGCAAAGATGGAAGAACAGCCCCTCATTTTTAGAGCAGTGGTGGGCAAGCTATGGGCCAGGAGATCCATGTGTCCCCCACCCCACAGATGAGAACATGAGAAAAGCTCTGCTGGAACCAGGTCAAAGACTCATCTAGTTCAGCATCCAGTTCTTACTGCAGTCAATCAGATGTCTGAAGGCAGCCGGCAGGCAGGACCTAAGCACAGCAGCCTTCTTCAGACTGGTCTTCTGGTGGATTCTGCCTTCAGTGATGGAGGGATAACAAGAGAGACTCAACTCTGCCAAATTTCAGACAGATAGATTAAGGACTCGCTGTGCTAGCCACTTTTAAAATTTGTTTTTCCCCAAAAAAATATTTTCAAAAGTAAAACATAAAAGTAAAAAGCAAATAGCCTAGGTAGGTGGTAGGTAAGTACTGGTCAGCATGGAGGGAATTATAATTGTTTAGAGAGGTGAAACACTATGGTCAAAATTGTGGGGCAGGAATTGACATTGCCTAAGAACTGAATGTGGTGGACTCTCCTACATTGGAGGTTTTTGAACAGAGGTCGGATGACCATCTATCAAATAATAATAATAATAATAATAATAATAATAATAATAATAATAATAATAATTTATTATTTATACCCCGCCCATCTGGCTGGGTTTCTCCAGCCACTCTGGGTGGCCATCAACAGAATATTAAAATACAATAGTCTATTAAACATTAAAAGCTTCTCTAAATATTATTATTATTAATAATAATAATAATTTGAATTTATATACCGCCCTATATCCGAAGGTCTCAGGATGGTTCACAGTAATCAGCAGTAATTCCTGCACTGCAGAGGTTGGACTATATGACTCTTGGCAACTTCCAACTCTATCACTCTACGAAAACTAAGGCCTCATACACGCCAACCCGTTTGTGGCACAAACATGTAGCTTTCCTCAATCCAGAATCATGTATGCTCATCTTCAACATGCTGCCTTCAATCTAGATTGATTCTAGAGCCTGCTGTCCACAAGGGGGTTTGTGGTGACTTGATGCACATTTGAAAACCCTCCCCACGGTTAGGTTATCCATGGTGAATGAAGGAGAGATAATGGTGACCTTGGAATAAGCCGATCCACAATGTCTTTGGACAGGTGTGACTACATCACACACACCCATCCCCTTGGTGGGACTGCCGACATCTCCTTTCATCTGTTTCCAAATGGACCCACTGTGCGGTGGTGCAGAACCTGTCTGCAGTGTGCTTTTACGTTTGAAATGTAACCAGTATCTTAAGAAGCAGGATTTGGGACAAAAAAAATATGCAGCGGATCGATACTGTGTGTGGAATATTAAGAAAAAACAAGTACTCGGTTTCCACTGATCCTAGATTAAAATGTCCTGTGTGTACACAGCTGATGTTCGCCCAAACTAGACTGTCCCATAGCCTGGGGAGTCTTTTAGCGATCAGCTTGTTATTCCTGCTTTCTCCCCATGGCCATTGAATTTTAAGTTAAAGATTTCTAATCCAAGTGCAGTTTATGTATCATGGAAGATTTAATCGATTCGCTGTATTTCTCTAGCAGTATGCAAGTCTGGATTTCACTGCCTCTCTCTTTCAGCCATTTCAGGGATAGCAGCAACCTCCCAAAATATCACATTATCTAGGCCAACAGTCGGTGCGGCTGCATCTTACAAACAATTCCCTTTTTAAAAAGACATGGATCACTATTTCTGCAAACCAACAAATGCTGGGCCTGATATTCGGCTATTTGGAAAAGGAAATCAGTTTATTAAATTTTTAATCACAATTTTCGTTCCATGTTATCACATTAATTATTCCTGTAGCCATTGAGCTCCTCAGAGTTCTCCGTAGCTGTCACACCTTTCATTAAAACGGCAAGTTAATTGGCCTTAAAATATTTAAGATGAATAAGGGAGGCGCTAGGCTAGGAAAATGATTGAAAATGAAAAATTAATTCAAATTGGCTTGGATGCGAGTGTTCCATCAAAGAGACAGAATGCTGGCAGAAGCAGAAACAAATGGCAAATCCGCATGTGGGTGACAGTTCTGATAGCCCTGGAGCCATCCATGAGACTAGGCTCAAATGCTCTACTTTCGACTGTTTATCCATCCCAATGAACCACTGTTTCCTTCAATCTGTCTCTGGTAAGCCACAACCCCTAAAGTAGTCCCTTTTTTGTTTGGTGGTAGCGTTGCCAAGTCAGGATCACCACAGACCCTGAGATTTCAAGGCCCAAACCTGAGACTTAGAGATGGCTCCAGTGACGCCACAGGGGCAGGACTTGGAGATGGAGGTTAATTGGGAGTGTCTGTACTATAACTCTTGTATAGCTCTTGTAGCAAGAACCTCACCCAGTATATACCTTGAAATAAGAGTATTGTTATAGCCGGGGTACCAGAGTCTGTTAATTAATGTTAGGAATTAATACATGGTAGGATATTTGGCATATTAAAGGGAAGTGACAGGCTGCAGCAATTCACCTGAACTGCACCAAACATGGAAATTCCTGGGATTAGCCTGTGCAAACAATCCTGGCTGAGCTGATTGAATGTAAGCTGTTATGAAACGATGGCCAGAGATGGAAGTGGCGAAGAAGGTAAAATATTTAGGAATATGGTTAACCCAAAAAAACATTGACTTATTTCAAAATAATTATGTGACAATTTGGAACAATATTAAGAGAGTCCTCGAAGTGTGGAGTAGGATGAAGTGTGGAGTAGGATGAAACGATGGCCAGGTATCTCCACGTTAGAGAAGGTGTTTGGGTCTCTGCCAAACAGGGGGTTGCCAAGGTGAAGGGGAGGGGCCCAGGGTGCCAACTTGAATAAAATATTGTGGGGGCCCAGGTAAGCCCCTCCCTACATAATAGATCACATGATGAAGTGCCCACACCCTATTTGAATGGGAATGCCCATCAACTTTGTAGGGGCCCGCCCCCCTCAAATATTTTACTGTGGGGGCCGATCGCCCCACGGCTCCTATGAAGGGGGCTGATGCCATACAGGAAGATTCTCTCCTTTCACTTGAGCCTTAGAAGAAGTGGGGGCGAGCAGATGGAATGGAAGGTGTTGCATTTGTATACAACTAATCCAGAACGCGGCAGCTAGACTGGTGACTGGGAGCGGCCGCCGTGACCACATAACACCGGTCTTGAAAGACCTACATTGGCTCCCAGTACGTTTCCGAGCACAATTCAAAGTGTTGGTGCTGACCTTTAAAGCCCTAAACGGCCTTGGCCCAGTATAGCTGGAGGAGCATCTCCACCCCCATTGTTCTGCCCGGACACTGAGGTCCAGCTCTGAGGGCCTTCTGGCAGTTCCCTCACTGCAAAAATTGAGGTTACAGGGAACAAGGCAGAGGGCCTTCTCGGTGCTGGCGCCTGCCCTGTGGAACGCCCTCCCATCAGATGTCAAGGAAATAAACAACTACCAGACTTTTAGAAGACATCTGAAGGCAGCCCTGTTTAGGGAAGCTTTTAACGTTTGATGTTTTATGATGTTTTTAATATTCTGTTGGGAGCCACCCAGAGTGGCTGGGGAAACCCAGCCAGATGGGCGGGGTGTAAATAATAAATTATTATTAGTAGTAGTATTACCTCCACCACAACTGGATTCTCAATGGAAACATGACCCTGGGTGAGCACCCAGGAACCCCTGAAATCGCATGCATCGCTCAACAGAGATTGGGGGTGGTGGGTGACCTTTGTAACAATATCTTGGTCCTCTGAGAATCCTCAGTGGCAGGGAGTATAGAGTGTGGACGAGCATAGAATGAACATACTACGGGGTCCCCTCTCCTAACATAAAGGTAAAGGTAAAGGACCCCTAACAGTTAAGTCTAGTCATGAACGACTCTGGGGTTGCAGCGCTCATCTCGCTTTACAGGCCGAGGGAGCCGGTGTTTGTCCGCAGACAGCTTCCGGGTCATGTGGCCAGCATGACTAAGCTGCTTCTGGTGCAACGGAACACTGAAACCAGAGCAGTGCACAGAAACGCTGTTTACTTTCCCGCCAGAGTGGTACCTATTTATCTACTAGCACTTTTGGGCGTGCTTTCGAACTGCTAGGTTGGCAGGAGCTGGGACAGAGCAATGGGAGCTCACCCCATCGCGGGGATTCGAACCGCTGACCTTCTGATCGGCAAGCCCAAGAGGCTCAGTGGTTTAGACAACAACACCACCCGTGTCCCTGTTCTCCTAACATAGTTGTCTTCTAACCATGATGACATTTTCCATCTTAATGAACCACCCACTATGCCGTATGCTTCTCAGGCGGCGGAACAGATTTATTTTGCGTAAAATAATCACCAGCACTTCCTCTAGTCCTTTCTCCCATTCTGGGAAACAAAGCAATAATTTCTTGCTATTACCTTTGCTATCAGCGTACCAGGAGTCTGCCAGCTTCCCCTTTTCACCTTTCCCAGCTTTCCGCTTTCTTCTCTGAATGCACTTCATCATTTTTAAATTTTCCTTCTGGCGGATTCAATACCCAAATAACTATTCCTTTACAATGCACATATAGCAACCCCAATTTTCCATTTGCAGGATTTTCTTCATTTTCACAGGAAGGGAAAGCACTTCATTATAGATCTAGTCATCTGTATGTCAGGTGAAGTAAGCTTTTTTTCTTTTCATTCTGGTGTGAATCTGAACAGAATATCTTTTCTCCCCTAGTAGTGGTGGAAGAATGTGGAGTAGCAGACTGTTCCCTGGGTACATTGGAACATTGGATTGTGAATATTTGGCAGAGGGTCACTGCTACATCACCCCTGCAAGAAAGCAGCAAGATATGTTAAAGAGAAATCCTCTGATTTCCCTCCACCCCTTCAAGAAATGCTGCTTCTCCTATCAAGAACTTGATTGCTTCCCTCCAAATTTCACCATGCCATGCAAGAGCGTTACATTGAAATTGCCTTGAGATCCTGTCCAGTTTCCTGTTTTCCCTTTGTGGCCAACCACATGTCTTGGGAAACCCCAAAGGCAGTGCAGCCTGTGGAACAACAAGAGAAGCCATGACAGGAACAACAATTGCACGGGCACAGAAATCTTAATACTAAGTGGTTTTAGGATAGCACGACCGGTGCAGTCACACTGGGTGCCACACAGCAGGGGCAAGCCAAAACAATGCTATGGAATGGAGTGTGAGAGGCGGGGGCAGCAAATTTAAATAATAATAATAATAATAATAATAATAATAATAATAATAATATCTGGGTGGCTTCCAACAGAATATTAAAATACAATAATCTATTAAACATTAAAAGCTTCCCTAAACAGGGCTGCCTTCAGATGTCTTCTAAAAGTCTGGTAGTTGTTTTTCTCTTTGACATCTGGTGGGAGGGCGTTCCACAGGGCGGGTGCCACTACCGAGAAGGCCCTCTGCCTGGTTCCCTGCAACTTGGTTTCTTGCAGCGAGGGAACTGCCAGAAGGCCCTCGGAGCTGGCCCTCAGTGTCTGGGCAGAACAATGGGGGTGGAGACGCTCCTTCAGGTATACTGGGCCGAGGCTGTTTAGGGCTTTAAAGGTCAGCACCAACACAGGGGATTGGCTGTAGCTCAGTGGTAGAGCATCTGCTTTGCATGCAGAAGGTTCCAGGTTCAATCCCCAGCATCTCCAAATAGGGCTGGGAAAGGACTCCCATCTGAAACCCAAGGGAGCTGCTGCCAGTCAGTTTGGACAGTACTGAGCTAGATGGAGCAATGATCTGATTCAGCGCAAGGCAGCTTTCTGTGTCCCTAGCTGTGATGCTGCTCCTTGGCCATATGCGCCAACAGCACTGATGCGCAGCAGGGAGCAGGTGAGCTCTTCTGGCAAGCTGCCATGCTGGTAGCACAGAGAGGAAGGTGCCCTCATCTGGTTGCCAGAGGTCCTCTGCCCCTGGTTCCTTACTCCTGATGATTGCATTCAGTTCTGCAACGTGGCCTAGAAAAATAGAAAGCCTAATCTAGTAATGCATAAAGACAAGAGAGTGGTTATATCCAGCAAATTAATTTAATTGGCTCTACTACAGGAGCAAGAATGAGCCATTTACAGTTCCTGTGGGAGGAGTATTTGAAAGTAGCTCAAGGAAAGTAGAGGAGGGGAGGGTGGAAATCTATTGAAGATCTAACATCATGCCCAAACCCCACTGTTTACAGCACTACCTAATTGCAACTGCAATTTTACATGCTAATGTGTTGTCTCAGTCCTGTTTTCTTCTTTTAAAATAATTACTTGATGCACCCATGTAATTAAATATGTCCCCTTTCAAAAACCATTTGGAAAAGAGAGAGAGAGAGAGGAAGGAAAGCTAAATAAAGCACCGTGTCAAATAAGATTAAAATTGCTCTGATTTTCATTTTAATTTGATAATGATGTATCTGCTCTACATATTTTCTTGCCAAATGCCCTGCAAAATACCTTCTCCAAACACACCATAGTTGGGAGGCACTCTCTGTTGACGATGCTGTGGATTTTGCTGGTGTGACTTCTCTTACAAATGGTGGGTGGATAATGTCATGTATGCAGTTTCATCACTAGATGGTGCTGAACTTAGTTGTAGTCAGCAGTTTTTCTCCTGCTGCTGCTTTGCTCTTTTTGGAAAAAGACAACAACATCTTTCTGTAGCTTATGGACTGATATATATCCATGTTAGGTGCTGCTCAGTTTGATCCAAGACAAGTCAAAAAACAACAAACTAGGAGTGGATCTTTTTAAAAGGGGTGTGTGTGTTAAAGATAGGAATCTGCCTTATACCGAGTCAGATTGTTGGTCTATCCAGCCCAGCATTGTCCACAATGGTAGTGGTTCTCCAGAGTTTCAAACAGGGGTGTCTCTCAGCTCTTCCTAGAGATGTCAGAGGTTACATGGGCTACATCTGGTTTAGACTCAGGTCTTCTGAATGCCATGGTTCTGAATCTAAACTAAGTTTTGGAGAACTCTTGCCTCAATGCAAAGTCAGAGTTCTCATGGATCCCTCAAGAGGAAGCTAACTCTGAAGAACAGGGGTGTAGAACCTGTGGCTTTCCGGAATGACAACCACCATCATCCCCGGCCATGCCAACTGCTGAGGCTGATGGGAATTGGAGTCGAATGACATCTACAAGGCCACAGGTCCCCCCCCCCCTTGCTGAACAGACTGCTTTGAAGTCTCCTCTACTATGCGAAGGGTCAGCACACCAGCACATCTTTTGCTTGTGTTCCTATAATTTAGTATTAGTACCAAATGAATGGAGGTTCTGCTGGAGAGAACAATCCATTTCCTTTGGATGTTCAAATCCTTAGAAGATTAGTTTGTCAAATAATGTATAAAAGAACGAGGCAGGTTTAATCAAAACAGAAAACAGCAATCCTATAATTTCATGGGCGTCAGCTCACAACAACATCAGGGCTGATGGCCAATCAATAGCTTTTTCTATGCTAATTTTGAAATTATTAACAGAGACATAGAGTTGTAAAGAGACTTTGTGCTATTCCATGTTGGTAAACAAGGTGTACTGCTCTAAGCACTGTCTGCACTTCCTACAATATTGCCAAGATGTGACAGGAGGTCGGATGCGGAGCTGTGCACTAGTTCAAAATTACAAACTTTTTTTTAAAATTCGGAGCGAGCGGGGGAGGTGCAAAAAGGAAGTCAGCCTCCCCCCTGTTGTAGAGGAGCTAAAGCAAAGGATTTGACAACTAAGATCGAGTGCAACCTTTTTTTGATAAAATTATTAACTTCGCGATGGAAAATTATAAGACTGGGCTGGAGGAGAAAAGTGGAATGTGAATTAAAAGGCAACCCCCCCCCCCGGAAACCCCGGGAGCGATCCGTAAGAGCGCCGGGAGAGGAGAAATAGAGGTTTTGACAGCTGTCAAAGGAGCTGTCAAAGTGGAAGAACAAAAAGAGAACTTTGTTACGAGGACTTTGCTGGTCACATTTGTTACAAATTGGATATAAATTGTTTAAAACAAGGAATAATAAGTTACTTTGACTGTTGGGTGTGATCGGGAAGGAAACTGAGTTACTATAATCCCTCTAGAGGAGCTGTGGGACACTACAAGTATTGTTGGCATCGAATTTGAATAGGACTTTTTATCTCCTGGGAAACTGCAGAAATGGAACACTATTTTGTCTACAGAGGTTTACACACTAAAGGAGACAATAGATTTATCTATTGAAGAATGGAAGGGACTTGACGTAATGTTTTGTTCCTGAATAACAAAGCCTCTGCAGAGGAATTAGAAGCTTTTTGGAATTAGAACATTTGTGCAGGACAGCGGGGAAAAAAAAAAAAGAGGAGAAGAGAGAACAACAAGAACAACAAGAATAACAAGAACTGGACAAAGTCGGAAGATAGACTCCTTCCAAGATTGGACATGTGAAATCAAAGATGACCAAAAGACGGCAAAGACTAATAAAAAGACGGCAAAGCGGACTGGTGAAGGACTGTGGTTTAGATGTGGGAGCTCCAGGATGACAGTAGATATTGACGGACATTGTGAACGCAACCGGGAAAGGGGGGAGGGAAATTTGGAATCCAAAGGGTGTTAAATTACATTTTATTCTTTTTCCTATTTTTCTGTTTATTTTAATCTGTATTGCATATTAAAGAGGGGAACTCGTGGAAGGGAACAGGTCGATTTTAGGGGATGGGAAAATATTTTTTTAAATTGGGCCAATGATAATAATTTTAAAATTTGGGGTAAGAATTTGTTGAATCTATTTGAAAGAATTGGAATACAAGAGGGGGAGGGGAGGGGAAGTCCTGGAAAGATGCCAATGAAAATAAGGTTTTAAATTTGGATGTTTTTCTTTTTCTGTTATATTTGAAAATCTTTAATAAATATTATTTAAAAAAAACAAACAAACCAAAATTACAAACTTTGGACCTTTGCTTTGAGCCATCACAGCAATTTTTCATTATTTATGTTTGTGTAACTATGTACCTATTAATTCATAATATTAATTATTATTACAATTAATTTATTAATCATCTTCTAAACCACCATCAGCAAAAAAAGCTAAAACAATTCTAGGCTTGCATCATCTGAAGTGTAGTGTCCAGATCGATGGAAGTTATAGTACCGCTCTACTCTGCCTTGGTCAGACCATAACCGGAATACTGTGTCCAGTTCTGGGCACCACAGTTTAAGAAGGATGTTGACAAGCTGGAACATGTGTAGAGGAGGGCAACCAAGATGATTGAGGGTCTGGAAACCAAGCCTGATGAGGAATGGTTGAGGCAATTGGGTATGTTTACACTGGATAAGAAGAGACTGAGACAAGATATGATAGCTATCTTCAGTTATCTAAAGGATTGTCACATGGAGGGTGGAGCAAGCTTGTTTTCTCCTGCACAGGAGGATAGGATTCAAAACAATGGATTCAAATTAAAGGAAAGGAGGTTTACGACTAAACATCAGAAAGAACCTTCTGCTGGTAAGAGCTGTTCAACAGAGGAACAGACTACCCTGAGAGGTGATGGACACTCCTTTGTTGGAAGCTTTTAACCTTGGATGATGATTTTTCATGGATTCTTTAGCTGTGATTCCTGACTGGACGGGTTGGACAATGTTCATGTAAGATAATAAAAACTGGTAAGAACACAAAAACAACCAATACCCTTGAAACAAGACTAAAGCCCTAGCATAGGAGCAGACTCCTAGGGGCTGAGGTCCCTTCACCCCCCAATAAAATATCTGAGGGGCCAAGAGCATTGCCATTCAAATGGTGTATGTGCACCATGTCTTGTGATTGACTATGTTGGGCAAGGCTTACCTGGTGCCCCCGAATATTTTATCCAAGTTGGCACCCCTGAGCCCTAGCGAGTGGACATTTGTGGTGCAGATCCATATAGAAGAAGAAGAAGAAGAGTTTGGATTTGATATCCCACCTTTCACTCCCCTTCAGGAGTCTCAAAGCGGCTAACATTCTCCTTTCCCTTCCTCCCCCACAACAAACACTCTGTGAGGTGAGTGGGGCTGAGAGACTTCAAAGAAGTGTGACTGGCCCAGGGTCACCCAGCAGCTGCATGTGGAAGAGCGGAGACGCGAACCCGGTTCCCCAGATTACGAGACTACTGCTCTTAACCACTACACCACACTGGCTCTCACCCACCTGGCAAAGCCTGTGAAAACAAAAATGTCTGCAACTGTTTTGGGAAAGTGCCAATAGTGGGTGTCTGCTGTATCTCAACAGGAATCCTTTGCCAAAGAACATGGGCAGCTACAGCAAAAGCCCAGTTCTGAATTATTGCGGAGTGGGCTTCAGAGCTCTTTGGAACTTGCAAGAGAAATTCTCCCACAGACCACAGCGACCCGCTGGATGTACATGGGATAAGTAACCCGGTTCTGAACTGTGGGGGGCTTTATATGTTAGTTCCAAGACCTTGAATTTGTCCCAGTATGTCAGGGACTGGCTAGACAAGGAGGAATGGTGGGAGGCTACAGCTGGGGGAACCCTTCAGAGAAGCATCATAGGAAGAAGGCTCCAAGCAAGGAGAATGGTGGTGGGATACAGAAGACAGGTCAGAGGAGGAAAGGGGGTGCAGATGGATTGGAGGCTGAGCAAGCAACAAGTTTGAGTGAGAGTGAAGCAGCTGAGGAGGAGGAGGAGGCGGCTGCAACAGATCTATAGCAACCTGCCAGTTCCACAGTTTTCCTCTGCCCTCCTCTCCTGTCTCCAAGAACAAGGAGGGAATTACACAGAGCAGAGCAAAAGGCACAGACAGCTCCTCCTTGAAGGAGTTTTGAGGGTGTTGAGAAGGCAGCCAGCTGGGGAGGAGCCTTCGAAGGAAGTGGTAGGCTCAGATCCTCAGTCCTGGCAACTGCTTCATCGGGCTAGTTCTGCCCGTGGAGTTCTCTGCTTGAATTTAGTCTCTTTGAATAAAGAATCGACTTCACTGCTTTCCCCTCAGTCTCTGTGCATCTGACACAGCCTGTCAGATGTGTGTGCAGGAGCCAGGCCCTGTGACCAATAGGACTTTGCAGGACCGGGGCCTTCCTAAGTTTGTTCTGAAGAGGCAAGGCACGGCCACACAGGTGAGGCCGATTGGTAACTCACAGCACCTGGTGGCAAGAGCCGGGAAGGGATATAAGGTCAGCATTTCCCTTCAGCTCTTTGCCACAGCAACACACTCCCTGCCTTGGGCTTCTTTCTTCCTGATTCTTGATCCTTGGCTTCTTGACTCCCTGCTTCTTGATCCTCGGACCCTTGACTTTGTGCCTCCTTGCTTCCTGACCCTCGGACCCTTGGCTTCTTGACTCCCAGCTCTCTGACCCTTTGACTCTTGGCTTCCTGACTCCTGGCTTCTGGACCCCCATTCCTGCTCCCACCCTGCAATCTTGCCCCTGGTCCCGATGTCCCCAGCCAGGACTTTGATTGCCTGTGAACTGGACTGTGACACAGCTGAACCTGCCCTGACATAGTAGCAAACTGGTAGCCAGGACACAAGTAAGGTGTTCTATAGAGGGTGATGATAGTCTTTATATACTGCTTAATATCCGAGATCACTCATCAGATTACATAAGATGGTGTGTGGGTCTTCAAGCAGTAATGCATGCTGGTTCACTTATTTCAAAATGAAGTCAGCTAGTCTTGCTGTGTTGCCCTCTCCTCCCTGCTTATTCTCCTGAGTGGTGGCCCCAGTGTCTCACCCCAACAGTACTATCAGCTGGAGGCTGCATTGAGACATTTGTTGCCTGCCCCTACCTTAATGTGATTGCACAAGTATAATTTATGTTTGCATTATAACCAACCAATTCACTATTTTGTTTTCCTTTACAATTCCCCCACCTTGAGCTTCTGTAATCAATTAAGTAGAACCAAAACCACATTATTTCTCCATTGGTGAGCAGAACAATGGACTTCTGTAGCTCAATGCTTTTCACAAATTTCATCGGCGATCTCAAGAGTTTACAAGATTGCATTTCAAATAATGAATATACAAATGAAGAAAAACGAGGCTGTAAATTTGAGGGCGGAGAGGACGTGGTGGAGATTGCTGAGATAACTGTACAAAGGTACAGAGGGGCTGATCAATGGAATCTGATGTTTTAGCATGAGACTGTGAATGGTGAGCAAACCAGACCGGCCCATATTATGTCTGCGATTTTTCAAAATGACAGAATAATGGATCATCTTGAAACCTATTATTTAGCATTAATGAATGTTCAGAGGGATTTGGCAAAGGGGGAGAAATCAATTATGATAGTATTGAGATATGCTGGGCTGCTTCTGTTCATCCAAAAATAAATAACCGGCGCTGGCTTCAAAGGTACAAATAAGCCATATTCCTTTGAGAAATGTAAGCATCACAGATAAAACAGCCACTGTAATTCAGTGTTTGCTGCATGTAAATTATGTAGCAGCTCAAGACGAGTGCAGCAGACATTTAACCCATACAGCTCGATCCAGAGATCTGCACGGGGAAAGCCTGTGATGTACAGATTAGTTCAGGAAATCCCTAGCCTCATGAAACCCCCTAGGTTCACAGGACTGTCTCTGGATTGGATCTCTGGACCATCAAATACAACAACATGTCTTGTTCCCAGAACGCTATCAAAGGACTGGTAGACCTTTCAATGTTTTAAGAAGTAAAGGTAAAGGTAAAGGTACCCCTGCCCGTACGGGCCAGTCTTGACAGACTCTGGGGTTGTGCGCCCATCTCACTTAAGAGGCCAGGGGCCAGCGCTGTCCGGAGACACTTCCGGGTCACGTGGCCAGCGTGACATCGCTGCTCTGGCGAGCCAGAGCCGCACACGGAAACGCCGTTTACCTTCCCGCTGGTAAGCGGTCCCTATTTATCTACTTGCACCCGGAGGTGCTTTCGAACTGCTAGGTTGGCAGGCGCTGGGACCGAGCAGCGGGAGCGCACCCCGCCGCAGGGATTCGAACCGCCGCCCTTTCGATCGGCAAGTCCTAGGTGCTGAGGCTTTAACCCACAGCGCCACCTGCGTCCCTTCGCCACCTGCGTCCCTTCGTTTTAAGAAGTAGTAAGCTCTAATTAATAATTTGGCAGCCATATCTGAAGCCAGTTGATGTTTCTGAACCCTTTATAAGAACAGCCCCATGAGAACATTCTATTATTAGTGGTGGTGGAGGTTCTGAAAAGGTTTGTGAGGCAGGGATTTCCCTTCTTTGAAATGCTTGGCTATTTTATCTTTAACAATACAGTGGTCCCTCGGTTTAAGAACAGTCTAGTTTAAGAACTATTTGGTTTACGAACTCCGCAAAACCGGACGTAGTGTCCCAGTTTGCGAACTTTACCTCGGTCTAAGAATGGAATCTGCGGTTGGAGGCCTCATTAGGGAAAGTGTGCCTCAGTTTAAGAACAGTTTCGATTTAAGAGCGGACTTCCGCAATGGATTAAGTTCGTAAACCGAGGTACCACTATAAATACTTTCCACCAGTTTCCCCAGAGCAGATGTTAAGCCAACTAGCCTTTAATTACCAGAATTCCCCTGGATCCCTTTTTAAAAAATTGGAGTTGTATTGGCTATTTTCCAGTCCTCAAGGGACACGTTACGTATTTTTGATTGAAGATTAGCAATTTCACTTTTGAGCTCTTTGAGAACTCTCAGGTGGATGCCATCCAGACCTGGCAATTTGTCAGTTATTTTGCCTATCAGGTATAGAACCTCTTCTCTCGTCACCTATCTGAGGCCAGTGTCACATGCAGTAGAGTATAGCTTGACCACAAAAGTAGGAAGAAACGGTTTAGGAGAAAACTATCGCTGATGGTTAGAGCCAAAATCAATGCCAGATAAGGTACAAGGAGAGCTCTGTATGTACAGCAAAAATATTGGTCTGAACAAGTCTTTTCAATGACTGTGGTTGGGTGAGGGATGGTGAGGTGCTGGGGTGTTAGAAGGTGGTTAGCTAGAGTTGAACCAGCTAAGATGACATACGTTTTCTGTGCAGGATTTGTGCTAATGGAAATGATCTCACAGTCTTTTTTTTAAACTCTGTCTAGTAATGCATTGCTGAGTAAAGTCTGAATAATTGGGGATTTGGTGTGAGCCTCTGTACTGAACCCCAAAAGGAAGTTTTCTAGCCTCAAGGTTCAATTACTGCAATGTCTTATATGTAGGACTGTCTCTGAAGACCAGGCAAGGGCAAACTCGGCCCTCCAGATGCTTTGGGACTACAACTCCCATCATCCCTAGCTAACAGAACCAGTGGTCAGGGATGGTGGGAATTGTAGTCTCAAAACTTCTGGAGGGACAAATTCTCCTATGCCTGCTGGAGACTGTTTGGAAACTTCAGCTAGTGCAGAATTTAGCGGCCAAGTTACTCACTAGAGCAAGACAGTTTGAGCATATTACATCGATCCTGGTCCAACTGCACTGGCTACCAATTAGTTTCCGGGCCCAATTCAAAGTGCTGGTTTTGACCTATAAAGCCTTAAACAGCTCAGGACCACAATACCTCTTCCCATATGAACCTACCTGGACCCTGAGATCATCTTCTGAAGCTCTTCTTTGTGTGCCTCCTCCTCAAGAAGTCCGAAGGGTGACAACACAAGAACGTGGCCTTTTCTGCAGTGGATCCCCATCTCTGGAATGCTCTCTTCAGGGACGTTCACCTGGTGCCTTCATTATACACCTTTAGGCACCTGGCAAAATCATTTCTTTTTAACCAGGTCTATGGTTGATTTGATTGCCATCCTATGCCCTTTTAAAATGTGGTTCTTTTGGGGTGTGTGCATGTGTTATAGGGTTGTTGTTGTTTTTCTTTTGATTATATATATTGTGGTTTTATATTTTGATTTTGTTCTGTGAACCGCTCTGAGACCTCTGGGTATAGGGCGGTATATAAATTCAATAAATAAATAAATAAATTTTCCCCCTCCCATCTTGGTTTATGCAATGAATTGCTCAATCTGCCCAAATGGCCAGACACCTCATTGGCTGTAGTAAATATGAAACACAAAGAAAAACAACACTATCAGGGGCAATTAGAAAAGTATAGTTTTGTTGCACCTAAGCAGCTCAGTACCTTGCCAACAAAGGTCCGTATAGTAAAAACTATGCTTTTCCCAGTAGTGATGTATGGAAGTGAAAGCTGGACCATAAAGAAGGCTGATCCCTGAAGAATTGATGCTTTTGAATTATGGTGCTGGAGGAGACTCTTGAGAGTCCCATGGACTGCAAGAAGATCAAACCTAACCATTCTTAAGGAAATCAGCCCTGAGAGCTCACTGGAAGGACAGATTGTGAAGCTGAGGCTCCAATACTTTGGCCACCTCACAAGAAGAGAAGACTCCCTGGAAAAGACCCTGATGTTGGGAAAGATGGAGGGCACAAGGAGGAGGGGATGACGGAGGATGAGATGGTTGGATAGTGTTCTCGAAGCTACCAGCATGAGTTTGACCAAACTGCGGGAGGCAGTGGAAGACAGGAGTGCCTGGCATGCTCTGGTCCATGGGGTCAGGAAGAGTCGGATACGACTAAACAACTAAACAACAACAACAACAACAACAAGCAGCTCAGTGGCAACAAACTTGATATTTTGGACAAGAGAAGCTTGCAAGCAAAATCAGTCTTGGAAGCAAATGTCAAGGCGAGCACTCATCTAAATTGTTTGTCCCAGGGCATAGATAGGATAAAGTCTCACTCGAACTTTTGTCATGAAACTCAATACAAATTGGAAGTGACTTGGCTTTCCATTATGCCAGCTCCTCCCGGTAATGTAAACTGATCCCCAAGGAGTGTTTCTAATAAGACTTTTGACAAATTTATCTGGGGAAACTAATCCCCTTTGATTATGAGCTGCAAAGAGGAGCTGGAGGTGGTTTGGGTTCTTTCCTGTAGCAATGAAAGTCAAAGGAAGTTTTGGTCCTGATTTTATTGGAGTTGTTGCAAAGCAGGAAGCCATTTTGCCTGAAGTCACGAGGTCTGGAGGAAAACACTGCTTTTATTCGGCCTTCACTTAGGACAAGAGATGGGGGAGAAATGAAACTGAAGCTGGCCTTTAAAGGTGAACCTGCTTAATTTGCAGGTTCTGAAAGAAGGCATGAATAAAAAAAATGCAGATTTCTGAAGTTTGCACTTCTCTGATTTTTTTCAGTGTGGTTGTCCAGTTGAGTAATGTATCTAACAATGTATCTAGTAAGGTAAAGTGTTCGTTAAAATGCATATATGGATGCAGTTGCCTTATTGAGTATCCCAGAATGCCTCTAGACTGCAGCAAATATCATGTTGGGATCCACACCCATTTTCGGATATTAAAAATGGTAGGTGTTGCAGCTCCTTTGCTCAGCACATCTCTTGTCTGTTTCTAATTCAATTGCTCAATTGGCTGTTGTTCTTTCAACTGATGTTTTTAAACACAACATCGCCGAAACCACGTAACACTGGTCCTGAAAGACATACATTGGTTCCCAATGTAGTACATTGTAGTACAATGTAGTACATGTCCGAGCACAATTCAAAATGTTGGTGTTGAGCTTTAAAGCCCTAAATGCCCTCGGCCCAGTATACCTGAAGGAGCATCTCCACCCCCATCGTTCTGCCTGGACACTGAGGTCCAGCTCCGAGGGCCTTCTGGCGGTTCCCTCACTGCAAGAAGTGAGGCTACAGGGAACCAGGCAGAGGGCCTTCTCGGTAGTGGCGCCCGCCCTGTGGAATGCCCTTCCAGCAGATGTCAAGGAAATAAACAACTATCTGACATTCATCTGAAGGCAGCCCTATTTAGGGAAGTTTTTAGTGATTGATGTTTTAATGTATTTTTAATCTTTGTTGGAAGCCACCCAGAGTGGCTGGGGAAACGCAGCCAGATGTGCGCGATATTAATATTAATATTAATAATTAATATATTAATATTAATATCATCATCACCACCACCACCCTCACCTTTACCATCATCATCTCTCACACACAAGCACATGATGTATATATGATGTTTCAAGCTTTCATGTTTTGATTGGTTATTTTGCATTTTACTTTGCATGTTACTCTTATTGAGCATCACTCAGTGAACAAGCGGGATACAGTGGTACCTCTAGATGCGAACAGGATCCATTCCGGAGCCCCATTCACATCTAGAAGCAACCGTAACCCGTGTCTGCGCGGCTGCGCGTGCACTGGTCACATTTTGGCGCTTCTGCGCATGCGCATGACATCATTTTGAGCGTCTGCACATGTGCAAGCGGTGAAACCCAGAAGTAACACGCTCCGTTGCCGCAGAGCGCAACTCAAATGCGCTCATCCCGAAAATGCGCTCATCCCGAAATGCGCTCATCTGTACAAGCTTAACCATCAGATCTCTACCTGCCCTCCAAAGAACTTGACTGAAAGGAACGTTTGCATTTATTTCTCGCAACACCCTGCTCTGCATTGACTGGCAATGGCTTTCTATGGCCACAGCCCACCCCCATAAAATGATGGCTTCCAGGTTAACAACCAGAAACTTTAGGCCCTGAGGCGGGATCCTGGACCCCAGATGAGATCCTAGAATCTGTGTTCCACCCTTAGGCTCAGCAGGGAATAAGGGTGCTCAGTTTTAATCTCTGCTGCTTGCAGGAAATATGCACCTGTGTGAATGACTTGAGCTCATCGTCCAACGCAACAGAACCTTCCACTTGTGGTATTTCAAGGTCCAGCTAATACAACTCTCAGTTCTTTTAGCATTTGACCTTAGCATCACTAGGCTGGCAAATGTACCCTCTAGGTTAAGGGTAGCCAATGCAGCGTCCCATCATCTCTGACCATTGACCATGTCGGAAGTAGTAGATGGGAGATGAAGTCCAACAAAATCTGGAGGGTACCACATTGGCTGTGCCTGTGTGGCTATCATCTCCATCAAGTGTCGCTAGGGTGCTTTGGCAGGCATCATACACTCTTAAAATGACTGGCTTAGTACTTCTGGAATAATGACAGGATGTCAGGCCTGCATCTCTCCCAGGCATCTTTTCTGTAGCAGTAGAAGCAGAGATAGAAGTGCCATTGGTTTCCAAGAATAGCTCAAAAGGAAAGAACTGCAGGCTCAGGGAAAAAAGAAGAGGAAGGGAGGAAGAGATGAATTGAGGGGGAGGGCAGAGATTGCAGATCTTAATGAGGACATGTCCCCATTATTTCAAACCTGCTTTAGATCCAAATGTTCTGCCCCAGCAGTAGCCCAGTAGGGTTCAGAGGATATTTTCTAGCAAACAGAACCTTCCTGAGAGAAAAAATAAACCATACCTGCAAGAATTCACTTGCTGGGCAGATAATAATGCAGAGCAGATGCTGATATCTTTGTGCTATTCCTAATGCACAGAGAAATCTGCAGATGTTTCTTGTGGTTTTTTTTCAGTGTGATGGAACCCAAGAAGGCCTCAGGCATTTTTGGAAAACGTCACTATGGGGCTTAGTTTACCCAAAGAAGCCAATGACATATTGTTTCTCTGAGCAGGGGAATCATCTCGCCCTCAGGATTGTGGGTGCCCACCACCATAACACGGACATGCAACATCACATGCACATGCCTGCACATAGTACATGTGACATCACATGCATGGTTGCTCAAGCAGCTGCCCCCTGAAGTTGGTGCCTATCTGTTTGAGTTCTGGAACACAGGGGACTATGGGGCAAAATGCCCTGTATGGATGTACACCAGATCCCAAGCCAGATCCCAAACCAAATTGGGTCAATTGTGTTGCCTGGACCAGGTTGAGCAGTCCTGGATCCCAACAGATCATGATGGGTTCACCCAGTGTGTTCCAGGACAGTCAAAAGTAGGACAGTTTGGTGGTCGTGCTGTCAACTTGTGTGCATATTCTTTTTTGTGAACACCTGTTTAATCTTAGTTTAAGCTTGGAGACAGGAAGCAATAGAATGCCCCTAGTTTCATGCAGAATGTTGGATGGTATGAGTTGAACTTAGGAAGCAGCTTTAAACCAAATTGGTCCATCTAGCTCACTATTGTCTAAACTAACTGGCAAACTCTCCATAGCTTCTGACAGGGCCACCTACCTGGAGATGTTGAGGTTCTGGGGTCTCTGCATGCAAACCAGATGCTCTACCACTAAGTTTTTATCTCTCTCCCCTCACCTCAGGAACTGCTTTGGGAGAGGAGTGTATCCAGAAATTTTTGGACAGAATGTTGCTCCCCCAAATGGCCCAACAGCATGAATGTGGTGATTCCAAGAAGTGGGGCCATCACTGAAAAGCCCTGCTACTAGTACAGTGGTACCTTGGTTCTCAAACTTAATCTGTTCCAGGAGTCTGTTCGACTCCTGAAACCATTCAAAAACCAAGGTGCGGATTCTGATTGGCTGCAGGAGCTTCCTGCACTCAAGCAGAAGCGGCGTCGGATGTTCAGCTTCTGAAAAACGTTCACAAACCGGAACACTTACTTCAGGGTTTGCAGCGTTCAGGAGCCGATTTGTTCAGCAGCTAAGTCGTTCAGGAACCAAGGTTTGTACAAGCAGTTTTTGTACTAGTTCAGGTAAAATGCTACTGCCTCATTTTTTATTATTATTATTATTATTATTATTATTATTATTATTATTATATTTTTTGCCGAAAGGCTACCAACTCATTCTCGAACTCTCCCCTACTAGTCAGCATTCTTAGCCCTGTGGCTTTTGCATCCACGTCACGGAATCCAGTATGATAATTTACATTTGGTAAGGGGATTTGATGCATGGTGAAATATTATGAATACATTACAGTTCCACCTTAGTTAGAAATAAGCCATTGAGGAGGATCAGGAGAGTTTGAAGCAGCGTGTGTATTCTTGTATTTACGGCATGAATTGCCTTGTTTAAAATTAAAATTTTAATAACCTTTCAGACAGAAAGCCTCAGGGGAAGCTGTTTCTTTCATAGCAGCTCAAAAGGTTTAGGGAGGGGTCTGTTCCAATCCAGCTTTTAAAATTTGATACAATCCTCTCTTTTTTGTTCTGGAAAATGCCTCTTTTGGAAGGAACAATCGTCTTCTGATGCAATGATCATAATGAGGAAATGATACTGAGCCCGACTTCAAAGGCAGTGTTGTGGGGGAGAAGATACAGAGGCTTTATGTGATAAATGTACTAGCTGTGATAACCCTTTTGCTGACTTTCCTCCGGGGTATTCTAATTTGTATTAGCTTCCAGAGTCATCAGAATCACACGTAGTTGTCTCTGAAGCTGGAAACCTAACGCACTTGGTTTAAAACAGTAGTGGTTTTAATTAATTTAAGAAACACGCAGCGAATTACATCAGAGGTTTGGACCAGAAGCACACTGCTGTCGAAACAATGCTTCTCACTGCTGCTGAGATGGCGCCTGTTTATCTGTGACTTTCTTGCTTTTGGCCATAGAGGACCAGCTGACAGCGAGTGACCAGTTTCAGGGGCTGAACATTTGGAGGCTTAAACCATGCATCACTGCAGAACAAGATGGGGTCAACAGCTAGGACAGGAATGGGAACTTGTGGCCCTCCAGATGTGGCCAGACTCCCATCAAGAGCAGCCAGCATGGCCAATGGTCAGGAATGATGGGAGTTGTAGACCATCAAGATCTGGAGATCTGTGAGTGAAGAGATCACTCCAGGGAAATGAAAGGTTTGACCCTGGGTGCAAGGAATGTGATGGCTAGAGAAGCAGAAGAAGCCAGGAAACCATCTTGGAAGCTGGGGAGTCTGGGTTGGAGATAACAATCTGTATGATACAGATACATACAAGTGCAAAGTATTGCAAAATAAGAAGTAGGCAACACCGTTGGAAAATAAGAAAGAACCAGTACCATTACTGGTGGCTTAGGAAAGATTTCTCAGCCTAGAACAGGCATAGGCAAACTCAGCCCTCCAGATATTTTGGGACTACAACTCCCATGATCCCTAGTTAACAGGACCAGTGGTCAGGGATGATGGGAATTGTAGTCCCAAAACATCTGGAGGGCCGAGTTTGCCTATACCTGGCCTAGAACCATTGTTATTGGCTCAGGATGAGCAGAAGCCAATTACAGTCATCTGAACATGACTTCTTTCATCTTTCCCATACAGTTCTATACAGAATGTTATTTATTTTTGCCACTCAACATGTTGTGCGCATGAAGACTGCACCGAAGTGGGTTGGGTTTATAGAATTTGGCAGGTTCAGGATCTCACTTCCCTGATTTGGGAAGCCCCAGGCTATTGCAAGCTGAGCTCATATCCTCCTGAAGTTCAGGCCCAGCTCATAAGGGGTTTACATTGGGACCAACATTCCCCACTATCAGACAGCCTTCTCTGCGGCAGATTTCCCCCTTTCTTCAGACTTACTTCTGGAGAATGAGGTAGGGGCCAGGAATGCTGCTGCAAAGCAGTTGCAGGAGCATCATCAGATAGAAGAACTGGTACTGTCTGGGGAACCATCAAAAGCAGACATGAGTTTCCCCATCCGCAAGAGTCCAAGAAATCTCAAGGAGGGGGTACAGGCTAATTGGGAGGAAAGCTGGATGGGCAGCTTCTCCATAGCAATTTCTTATGCTGCCTGGCTTTCCCTAAATCAGCCCGGTCCAAACCTTGCAGCAATATTTCACATACGCAATTCATTCATCTCATCTCTACACTGCATATGCTCACAAAATATACCTCCTTAAACTCCAAGAGAATGTTAATCAAGCTATGTAAATCTTCACAGACAAGAAAATTCCCCAAGGGATTCTATGGAACAGACTTTTTTCTCCTCCTCTTTAGTAACAAATTCATCTTCACTCAGGACACTTCCACTTCGTGTTCTGATGCGACACAGCTTGTGTGTGTTTTAAAAGCATGTCATGGATAGTGATGGTTATACTTTGGAGTTTTCTGAAGACCTATTGTGACTGCCTAGTGGCAGACTCAGGGTTAAGAAGCTGGGCTGCAGTTCCTGGCTTTGGGGATAATCCAAACCCAAGATCCACCAGGATGAGATAAGATCTCACAGATTTCTGGCTCAACTACCCCCTGACAGTCCCAGATTCTTCCAGGTGGCCCAACCCAGAGCAGTCCAACTTGGCCCAAGCCCATGTCTCCCTGATTCTCTTTGGGCTTTGGATGAATACAGTTCACAGCCCTAAAAAAAGGAGACGTCTTCATTTCCTAGGCATTCCTTCAAATTAACAGTCTCCAAGGCTTCACCACCGGAGTTTGCACCAAGTTGCACCCCAGAATGGGATTTGGTAGCAGGTTTTATTATCCCATTGGATGTTTTTAGCATGGAGCTCTTGATAAACCTTTACTTATGTTCATAACTTGAAAAGTTGTTGACATAACCAAAGAAATACGTCTTGCCTCCGATTCTGGGCTTCTCGCTGCCAGCTCACTAAGCCCTGTTACCTCTTCAGCTTCCAATACTTCCTCTTCCCAGTCATCTCCCTCTGAGCACTCATCATTGTCCCAGCACCACTCCCCAGGATCTGAGCCTTCTGCCCTTGGTGGTTCCCCAACTGGTTCCTCCCACCATTCCTCTGTATTCAACCTGTCCATGACATCAGGAGGCTAATAAGGAACCAATGGCTTCAAGTTACCACAAAGCAGATTCCAACTAAACTTCAGGAAGAACATTCTGGCAGTAGGAGCTGCTCAACAGTGAAACAGACTCCTTCGGAAGGCGGTGGACTCTCCTTCCTTGGAGGTTTTCAAGCAGAGGTTGGGTGGCCATCTGTCATGGAAGCTTTAGTTGAGATTCCTGCATTGCAAGGGGTTGGACTAGATGATTCTTCCAACTCTGTAATTCTATGATGCTTCTTACAGTCGAGTGGTGTATACATTTTATTAAATATATATTTTTTGTAGATGTCTTTGGCTGTTCATAATTTTCAGTTTTTTAATTGATTTTGTTTCATTGTTTGCTGATCCTTTGTTGCATCCATTGTTGTTGTTGTTGTTGTTATTTAGTCGTTTAGTCGTGTCCGACTCTTTGTGACCCCATGGACCAGAGCACGCCAGGCACTCCTGTCTTCCACTGCCTGCCGCAGTTTGGTCAAACTCATACTGGTAGCTTCGAGAACACTGTCCAACCATCTCGTCCTCTGTCTTCGATCTGTGCCCTCCATCTTTCCCAACATCAGGGTCTTTTCCAGGGAGTCTTCTCTTCTCATGAGGTGGCCAAAGTATTGCAGCCTCAGCTTCAGGATCTGTCCTTCCAGTGAGCACTCAGGGCTGATTTCCTTCAGAATGGAGAGGTTTGATCTTCTTGCAGTTCATGGGACTCTCAAGAGTCTCCTCCAGCACCATAATTCAAAAGCATCAATTCTTTGGTGATCAGCCTTCTTTATGGTCCAGCTTTCAATTCCATACATCACTACTGGGAAAACCATAGCTGTAACTATATGAACCTTTGTTGGCAAGGTGATGTCTCTACTTTTTAAGTTGCATCCATACAGTACATTTAAAGGACATCACCTCTGCCTGGGAACAGAAGTTTTAAAAAGGTGTTGGGAGTTGTAGCTCTGGGAAGGGAAAACTGCAGTTCCTATGATTCTTTTGTGGGGAGTGGATGTGTTTTAAATGTATGGTGTGTATGAAGCCAAAGTGAATCGTGGTTACAGTGAGGCGGCAGTATATATAATGGAGATCGCATCCGAACTGAGAACTTCCTAGTTCCCACTAGCTCTGTCAATTTGTATGAGTGATATTTCAGCTCCTACAAAAGTCACACATCTCCCTGCTTCGCGCAGCTCTCTCTCCTGCCTCCTCCTTTTCCAGGAGTGAATCTTATTTTTCTCGGGAATTGCTTCCAAAGCAGTGGATCAACAGCCACCCTACACCCTTCCAAATGCACCTGCAGCCATCTCCACCCGCTTAGGAAACCCACACACACACACACACACACAAAAATGTGAAAACGAAAACAGTGCCACCCTCGGAGAGAAAAAACCCGCTGAATTATGCACGAGGAAGCCTCATATTTCAGCTTGAATGAGGAAAATAAAAAGTGATGTCAGGTATTAAGAAAACACATCAGGTTCAGAGGTCTGTAATTAATCTTGTCAGTGCATGCCGGAGGCTAGACCTCTGCAAACCAAGGCATCGTCAGGGGACAACTCTCTCATTTACTTGCGCAGCGCAGAGCTGAGAAGGAGCATCTGGGATCTGAACCCATTTCAGTGATCGGACACAATTATAGTCAAATCCCTGCTCTTTGCATACCACTCCGCATACTTAGGCGCATTAAATATTTAGCTAACGAGTTCATAAATATTGCAGGGAGGGGGGAACACACGGGCTTATGGAATACATTTTCATTAGCTGCTCCCCGAGAAAAGGAGACGCGCAACCAATGTTCCACCCACCCCCAAAGACAGATAGTCACTGTGGCAAAAGAACAGAAGGATATGTTTATCTAGGATTTCTCTCTGTAATTGGTGTTTTTGGGCTATTTCACAGGGGCACAAGCAAAGCAATTAGCTTCACCAATTAAGCATTGTTAAACAATGTGACACCAAAGGAAGCATGATTATTATTATTATTATTTTCTATTTTAGCGGTTTTAAATAATCATTGCTGCGGCACACTTGGGTTGCAATTCACAAGCTGTATATTAAGAAGCAGTTTTAGGGCTGACTCAGGCATGTAGATGAGATGAGAACAAAGGAGTCTTGTAGCGATTCAGATGATTGGTCCATCTAGCTTAGCATTGTCTACACGGGTAGGCAGTTACTCTTCAGGATTGTAGGTGGGGAACGTTCCCAGTCCTACCTGGAGATTCCAGACCCTGCAAGTGTCCCTATTTCCCAGGGACAGTCCTGGATTTACAGAAGCCATTCCAGTTTCTGATTTGAAGCCAAAATGTCCTACTTTTCCATAGGACATCCCTATTTTCGTTGGAGGGCATGAGATTCAACCTTCTACATGTGAAGCAGATGCTCTGCGAATGAGCAAAAAACCTTCCTCGCTTGAAAAAGCACTGCTGGATGCCTTCAAAGCCCCATCCCATCTAGCCTTCTCTTCTCACAGTGGCCAACCAATTCGGCTCCTTGATAAGCAAACTCTCTACTGGAACCAACTGGAACCTCTCTTTCCAGCATTGCTATACTGACTACCAGGTGAAAAGGTAATGCTGATCACAAATTAACCTGGCCTTCCAAAACTTCTGGCCTCTTTCCAACTGGCACAACAAGCAATATTGGGGTGAGAAGCTTAGAAAACAATGCTGCTTATGTCCATTATTAATGTATGCAGAGTCATGTTTAAAGACTCTCTAGCTTCCAAACCAGAGAAAATATGCTGACCACCCTAAGGCAGCAATTTAACCAGAATATGTAAATGCAGAGCTTTCATTGGTACCACATTGATATTATGAAATGGCAGGAACACGTTTTCCTCAAAAGCAAAAGGAGATCGTCATTTTTCGGACATGTCCAGGCATTTTTGCTGAGTTGTAGGGAGATGGTTTTGGAGGCTGAGACAGGGGTCAGTTACAGTTATCAGCAAACCGGTTGGATGTGGATGGGTGGATTAGGCCACATTCACTTGTCAGGAGTCCGGTTTCCCAGCTTGATAACACAGTAAGCGTAGGTAATTAAAAAGGAGGATTCATTGCAAAAACAAACAGATAGCTCCGGATGGCTCTAACGCAGCCACCAGCATTATCACTCAAGATGGCCCTTCTGAAGACTCGTTCTGGTGTCTACCAAAGATATTGAACTTTCACCCTTTACATTTCTTGGTTTTGCTTCCTATCTAGCAGCCCTCCCATTCGTTGACTTTTCAGACTTATTGGATTAGCTCCAGCCTCTTCCTGCTTTGACAGACTATCTCCTTGTCTGTTCGTGCCTGTTTGAACTTCCTGAGAGCTTTGGCTGTGTCCAAGCCCACTCTCAGTCATTCCCTCGGCCACCGGCATTCCAAGGGACAGGGAAGCCTCATTGTGCATTGACCGCTGTTCTGCTTGTGTCAGATCTAACCCTCTCTGTTCTGCAGCAGGCTGTAAAGTTCCACTAGGAGCTGGCTCATTCCTGACATCACCATACCAGGGATTGAACCTGCGACCTGGAGCAATGCAGATGTTCCATCACAGAGCTATGGCCCCTTCTGCTGGCCATGCTGGTTAGAGGTTAGAGATAATGGGCAATGGAGTCCAGCAATCATTTTTCAGATGAAAATAGGGACATCCTATTCCATCCTCTCCAACATTTCTCCGATGGAAACAGGGACATCCTAAGGAAAAACAGGACATTCTGTGTTCAAATCAGAAACCATGACGGCTTCTGTAAATCTGGGACTGTCCCTGGAAAATAGGGGCCCTAGGAGGGTCTGCAAACCACACATGCAGAACAGGAAGGCAATAGTTTTCATTCACTGCTGCATTTCCTGGAGGAAAGGAAATCAGACTTCAGGACTACATGGACCTTCAATCTGAGGCAGCAAGGCTTTTCTCATTTTTTATTTTTTTTAAAATCCTATGATGCTCTCAACAACTCTAATCTTCTATTACCAACTTGATATGGTGCTGGAGTGGCACAGATATTAATTGTTTGGGAGAGAGTATTATGAAGGCACTCAGATTTCAGAAGTTGGTTCAGCCTGCCCTTGCATGTCATTATAACTTTCCCCTTCCCATCAATATTATCGATGGGACCATGTTCTCAAACTACCAAGGTGCTCGCTGTCCTCTTCAAGTGGCAATGGATCAATGACCTCATCAGATTGTAATCTGAAGCCCTCCCCACTTACCTTCAGCTAATCAGCATCAGAGAATACTTATCTAGCCCAAACTTGCATGCAGATGCCATTTTTATTTTGTGAGAAAGCATCGCAATCTGAGCCAGACATACGATCACACAGATTAACCACACTGACTGTTTCAAATTGTCCTTTTATGATACTGAAGTAGGGATATTATCCCCCTCTTGGCTATATTTGGATGCAGATCTCCTGGCCAGCACCTAACAAATAGGTGAATTTCAGAGTTCACTAGATTTTGTGTAATGCTCTGTGTGGTGGGGAGAGGAGGGCTAGCTGAACTTAACAGGGGACAAAATTTTGTTTCAGTCATTCATGCTCTGGTGACATCCAGCTTAGACTACTGAAATTTGTTATAAATGGGGCTTTCTTTGGAAACAACCCACTGACATCAGTTTGTTCAGAATACAACTGTCCTATCCAGGGCTTTTCTTTAGCAGGAACTCACAGGAACTCAGTTCCAGCACCTCTCAGGTGGGTGTTCTTATAATAATAATAATAATTTATTATTCATACCCCGCCCATCTGGCTGAGTTTCCCCAGCCACTCTGGGCGGCTCCCAATCGAGTGTTAAAAATACAGCATTAAATATTAAAAACTTTCCTAAAGAGGGCTGCCTTCAGATGTCTTTTAAAGATATAATAGCTGCTTATTTCCTTCACATGTGAAGGGAGGGTGTTCGACAGGGTGGGCGCCACGACCGTGAAGGCCCTCTGTCTGGTTCCCTGTAACCTCACTTCTCTCAATGAGGGAACCGCCAGAAGGCTCTCAGTGCTGGATCTCAGTGTCCGGGCTGAACGATGGGGGTGGAGACGCTCCTTCAGGTATACAGGACCGAGGCTGTTTAGGGCTTTCAAGGTCAGCACCAACACTTTGAATTGTGCTCGGAAACGTACTGGGAGCAATTGCAGATCTCTCAGGACCGGTGTTATGTGGTCCCAGCGGCCACTCCCAGTCACCAGTCTAGCTGCCGCATTCTGGATTAATTGCAGTTTCCGGGTCACCTTCAAAGGTAGCCCCATGTAGAGCGCATTGCAGTAGTCCAAGCGGGAGATAACTAGAGCATGCACCACTCTGGTGAGACAGTCTGCGGGCAGGTAGGGTCTTAGCCTGCATACCAGATGGAGCTGGTAGACAGCCGCCCTGTCTACCAGCTCCACCTGGTACACAGGCTAAGACTTTGACATGATAAGAGAACAAGGGAGGTATTCATGGTAAATTCTGGCAACTCTTTTTCTAGAAAAATAGCACTGGTCCTATGGTGAACTGGGACAGAGTATTACAATAGCACTTCTTGCTAGCGCTAATACCCCAGCAGAGCTGGGTATGTGAGTTTTATCAAAGGCTAGAGAAGTGATACCACACCTTTAGACAGCCCCTCGGATGACAATCTGTGCAAACTAGGGGGAAAGAAGACATCCCAGCGTTAAGAGGGTTGAGATTCTAAATGGTTTGGAATGACAGTTTGCACGTAAAATAAACCAACATTGGGGGACGTGCAGTCTAACAATATCATGACTGTATAACGGAGCATATTTATTATGTATTGGCACAACCAAGTTGAAGAAATTGCAGTGTCAAATATACTGTTGGGATCACTGTAAACAGGGAGAAAAAAATGTATTTCAAGTTATTGTACATAACATCCTCACCATAAGTCTGAAGCCTGACTTGATAAACAGAAAGCAAGAGTGTTGCAGCTTAAGCTGTTGATAAAGCCCTGTTGGTCTTCCTTGCTTCTAACAGTTCAATATTCAGCATTTGGAAATGCATTTCCTTGGTAGCCCCTGGAGCCACCTTCAAGTCAGGAGGACACTGTTTTGGTGTTGCCAGAGTTGGGCCCTACAGTGCTAAAAAGAAGAAACTGGCCCAGTTCCTTGACTATGCCCATCTTATTTAGATTACAGTGACACAACAGGAGGCAGCGGACTGTAACACCAGTGGGCCTCACTTGCGATCAAATGCACCGTAATAATTACTCCCAAGGAAAAGCCTAGCAGATGCCTGGATGGACAGCCAGCAGACGGAGACATATCTTCTCGCTCTTTGCAATTTGGAATGTATCACAGCAGATTTGCCTGGAAATCTAGGGTGACCAGAATTGGAAGGGATCCAATAGCAATCCAGACCTATTCTTTGGTCCGAGATAGAACACAGACCTAAAGATTTGCCATCAATTTCCTACTGTCTAATATTTCACAACTGAAAACAGAGACATGCTGACAATTTCCTAGTTCTCATATCAAGAATCAGGCTGGATCTAGACACATCAAAAAAACTGTTTCAGGAAAACACGTTGGAAAGCTCATAATGGGAAATCAAGTTGCGGAAGGATTGAACTCTACAGCATCATCTGGGGCCACAGTGTTACAGTGGTACCTCGGGTTACAGACACTTCAGGTTACATACGCTTCAGGTTACAGACTCCACTAACCGAGAAATAGTGCTTCAGGTTAAGAACTTTGCTTCAGGATGAGAACAGAAATCGTGCTCCGGTGGCGCAGCAGCAGCAAGAGGCCCCATTAGCTAAAGTGGTGCTTCAGGTTAAGAACAGTTTCAGGTTAAGAACAGACCTCCGGAACGAATTAAGTACTTAACCCGAGGTACCACTGTATAACACATTTAAAACACACTCTTTCTTTCTTTCTTTCTTTCTTTCTTTCTTTCTTTCTTTCTCCACAGTCTTAGCTCCCTCAGGATGAAAGACCAGAAAATAGTGTCTCACCTTGGTAAATAATGACCCCAAAGCAAGACTTTTCTTTGAAAGGAATGGCATTCACGTAATTCATTTATTTCCTATATTTATATACTGCTTAGTACTTTAGAACAGTCTCTAAGCGGTTTACAAAAAGATAACAACTATAGGAGTGCAGGAAAAAAAATCATGCTGTCACCACTATTATGATTGAATTAAGTTTCAATCCTAACCCTACTTACCTGATACAGATAGGTAGCCGTGTTGGTCTGCCATAGTCAAAACAAAATAAAAAAATTTAAAAAATTTAAAAAATTCCTTCTAGTAGCACCTTAAAGACCAACTAAGTTAGTTCTTAGTATGAGCTTTCGTGTGCATGCACACTTCTTCAGATACACGAAGATATCTGAAGAAGTGTGCATGCACACGAAAGCTCATACCAAGAACCTACTTACCTGAGAGTAAGTCCCATTGAATCCACCAGGGCTTGATTCTAAGTAGACATGGTTAGGCTTGCACTGTTCAACACAAATCACCGCACAATATTAATGATTCCTGCATTGCAGAGGTTTGGACTAGATGACCTTCAGATTTTGATAGCATTTTAGTAAACACTGTTACCCATTTGAGAGACAGAGAAAGAAGGAAGGAGTAGAAGGAAATAATGCAAGAAAAATCCATCCTCTGAATTACAAGTTGCTAATAATCTACGGTTGATGGAAACTGTTATATTTACAGTGGTACCTCTGGTTGAGAACAGGATCCGTTCCGGAGGCCTGTTCGCAACATGAAAAGAACGCAACCCGCAGCGGCGCGTCTGCGCACACACGGGTTGCGATTCACCGCTTCTGCACATGACATCATTTTGCAGTTCTGCGCATGCGCGACCAACGAAACCTGGAAGTAACCCTTTACGGTATTTCTGGGTTGCCGCGGGACATAACCTGAAAGAACGTAACATGAAGCGGACGTAACTTGAGGTGTGACTGTACAGTGGTACCTTGGGTCACATACACTTCAGGTTACATACGCTTCAGGTTACAGACTCTGCTAACCCAGAAATAGTGCTTCAGGTTAAGAACTTTGCTTCAGGATAAGAAAAGAAATTGTACTCCGGTGGCGCGGCGGCAGCAGGAGGCCCCATTAGCTAAAATGGTGCTTCAGGTTAAGAACGGACCTCCGGAACGAATTAAGTGCTTAACCCGGAGTACCACTGTATTAGTAATTTAATAATAATAATAATAATAATAATAATAATAATAATAACAACAACAACTTTTTTTTCATGTGCAATGTCATTTGCCAAGTCACCACGCCTGTGTGAGGGAAATGTTATTTTATTCACGTAGCAACAAGCTGAGGAAAAGACTAAGGCGTGGGCATCTTTTCAGCAAAGAGGTGTTAAGACCTGTATCTTGGGCAGAGATGAAATATACACGCCGACAAATCAGTTCCGCTCTCAACCCAGGCACTCTTGAAGTTTCTCCTAACAGCCCGTGAAAATCAACACAATGGAAAACATTGTCAGAGCGCTCCCAGATTCTAGCGCCGTGAGAACGTCGCCACTTCGCTTCATCAATGGAAACTAATTGAAAGAAGCCGTGTCTCTTCAAACAGCTTTTGGATAATTACTGGGAGTCAAAGAGCTTGGCACCCAAGAGGCACTTTTACTCAGCCTCCTTGATGAAGAGCTCTCTCTTTCTCATACACACACACACACACACACACAACGCAACACACACATGTATTTTCAGGAATGAAAAATGACTTGCCCAAGCAGCTGAGGGGTTGAAAGTGAGGTGCTGGAGGGCAGAGGTGGGTCCACCACATGCTTTGTCTTAAAGTAAAGGTAAAGGGACCCCTGACCATTAGGTCCAGTCATGGCCGACTCTGGGGATGTGGCGCTCATCTCGCTTTATTGGCCGAGGGAGCCGGCGTACAGCTTCCGGGTCATGTGGCCAGCATGACTAAGCCGCTTCTGGAGAACCAGAGCAGCGCACGGAAACGCCGTTTACCTTCCTGCTGGAGCGTTACCTATTTATCTACTTGCACTTTGACGTGCTTTCGAACTGCTAGATTGGCAGGAACAGGGACCGAGCAACGGGAGCTTACCCCGTCACGGGGATTCGAACCACGACTTTCTGATCAGCAGGTCCTAGGCTCTGTGGTTTAACCCACAGCGCCACCCACGTCCCTTGTGTGTCATAAAGTATCCTGGGCTAATATGCTGTCCTCGGGTGCAGTGGAGTACACTGACCCATCACCGATGTGGGAATGCCTAAAAGGTAGACTCGCCCCTTATACACCCAAGTGATTATTGCACTCTGCAGGAGAAGGCCTCCTGCAGATCTCATTGCACCAGGAGGTCCATTCCGGATGATGGAGAATTTGGGTCTTTAGTGGAGCATCACTTGCCCTTTGAATCTCTTTCCTGTTGCACATCAGACAGGCACTGTCTCTCTTATCTCTTCGGGCCCCCATGAAGACCTTTTCCAGCAAGCCTTCCAAGCAGCTTTCTTTTATCCCAGTATGTATCTCTATTGGGTCTGCAACCTTTTTTAAACAGACACACACACACAAATCAAATGCTTTTTAGCTGTGTGTATATATGGAATCATTTTTATGATTGATGTTCTTACAGTTCTGTGCATGGGGCTGTATGTGCGAAAACTGCATCAGCTGGGTTCTCCTGGAGTGTGGCCAAAACAGTTTCTTGCAAAACTTCCATGGGAATTGAAAGCAGCTATTCTCCATTTTCTTTATGGTGGGTTTTAAATATTTAAGACTTGGAAAACGGTCGCCTTTAATCTTCTTTCCCCTAAACTAAGCATACCTTTTTTCCTCCCATTTCCACTCATACATCTTGCATCCAAAGCCCTTTATCATGTTTGTTGCTATTCTCCTGCAAGTCCTAGCCTTTTCCTTAAAAAAAGTGTCCTAAACAAGTTTCAGAGCTCTGGATGAGGACAAAGTAACGTAATTTAAAACTGTATGGATTAAGTCTTCTTTCTTCTGCAATCTCTCCTCGAAAGGTCCATTTACAACAAAAATTATTATACATACAATGTAACGCCAAACTTACTGTTACCACAATGACCACCATAAATCTCTTACATCAACATCATCAAACTGACAGGCTGACTAAGGCAAGACGTTTTTCCGCTATGTTTTCTGTTGTGTGACTTGTTGTGCTGAGGTAGAACTCTCAGGCAAGCAATGTAAGCAGCCATTTTGTTTGTTGCCCAAGAGTCATTAAAAAAATTCTGTCGTTTCTGTCCTTGTGCCCTTCTTGTTGATTGTAAAGTCACCTTGCCTTCAAACCCAGAAAGGAGCCACAAAGTCAAGCAATGAGTTACTTAAAGAGTCCTAACTTTATAATCAAAACAAGGATCTGATTATTATTTGAATAAGGATTGGGTTTGAGCAAAAATTGAATAACATGGTCCTTGCAGGCATCTTTCTCTGGGGACGTATGGGATGTTAGGTATGGTAATTTAATTCACTGAAATTGTAAATGTTTGTATGAGTTCCTATGTGTTTAAATTTGATTGGCTGGTAACTGAATTCTAGAGAGTTCTCTAATAGCTCACATAGGATTGGGCAACATTGGTCACATGGGAGGTATCTAACAAAGAAGGGACTCCATTTTATGTGAAGCAAGATGACTGTGTTTTAGAATGCACTGTGAACACTGCTAAGTTGAATAGAGTGTGGGAGTGCTTCTTCTCTGCTGCAAAGAAAGAGAGCAGAGCTGCAGGAGAAGAGGAAAGTGGAAATCTCTCATAGGAGATGCAAGGCATGGCCTAATTGAGATACAGAAGGCTGAGTGCTGAGCTCTGGAAAGAGAGGAAAATACAGTTGCTTGGAAGTTAGAAGAAGAAACTATAAGCCCATGCTTGGGTGAGGTTTCGACTGTAAATACAGTGGACCCTGTTGTCTTCTTCCATGGAGTTTAGAGTCTGTATAAACAAAATAAAAAAATTCCTTCCAGTAGCACCTTAAAGACCAACTAAGTTAGTTCTTGGTATGAGCTTTCGTGTGCACGCACACTTCTTCAGATACCAGATATCTGAAGAAGTGTGCATGCACATGAAAGCTCATACCAAGAACTAACTTAGTTGGTCTTTAAGGTGCTACTGGAAGGAATTTTTTTATTTTGTTTTGACTATGGCAGACCAACACGGCTACCTATCTGTAACTAGAGTCTGTATAGTTAAAGCTATGGTTTTCCCAGTAGTGATGTATGGAAGTGAGAGATGAACAATAAAGAAGGCTGATCGCCTTGCCATGGACTGCAAGAAGATAAAACCTATCCATTCTGAAGGAAATCAGCCCTGAGTACTCACTGGAAGGACAGATCGTGAAGCTGAGTATCCAATACTTTGGCCACCTCATGAGAAGAGAAGACTCCCTGGAAAAGACCCTGATGTTGGGAATGATGGAGGGCACAAGGAGAAGGGAACGACAGAGGACGAGATGGTTGGGCAGTGTTCTCGAAGCTACCAGCATGAGTTTGACCAAACTGCAGGAGGCAGTGTATGACAGGAGTGTCTGGCATGCTCTGGTCCATGGGGTCACGAAGAGTTGGACACGACTAAACAACAACAACAGTGGACCCTCTGGATACAAACTTAATTTGTTCTGGGGGTCCTTATGTACCCTGAAAAGTCCGCAACATGAAGCTCCACCTCTGCACATGCGCACAGTGCAATAGAGCACTTCTGCGCACACACGCGGTGCGCAGAGTGCTTCTGTGCATGCACACACGGCAAACCCCAGAAGTATACACTTACAGGTTTGCTGCGTTCACAACCCGAAAGTTACGTTACCCGAAGGTAACGTAACCCAAGGCTCTACTGTATAATGTTTTAATCCATCTACCCTTACTTCAACATGGGAGTAGTTCCCTCTGTCTCACTCCTGGCTAGCTAGCTAGAGCTGTAGTGGTCCTGGGTTGCAGGGGGTCAAAGACCCACTAGTATTTCTGCAGCAGGGTCCCATCAAGGTCCCTGTCTCCAGCATCCTAGACCTGCCCAATCAGCATGAACGTTGAGCTTTTCACCCAATGAGAAAGTGGGCACCTTTCGTTCTGGACCCATTCCATGGTGAAATGAGGTGAGTCAGCATGGGAAGAACACCAGTGAGTTGTCCTGTGCATTCCAAAGCTTACCATTTAGGGATACTGGAAACACAATGTGCTTCAGTGTCGAGGTCATGTTGTGCAAGTTCTTTTACATGCAGTAGCACTTCAAGGAAATCACTCCAAAATAAAATAGAGTCATACCTCTGGTTGCAAATGTGATCCATGCAGGAGGCACGTCCGCAACCTGCAGCGTTCATAGCCTGAAGCACCGCATCTGTGCATGTGATTCAGCACTTCTGCGCATGCGCGTGACATCATTTTTGTGCTTCTGCGCATGTGCGAGCGCCAAAACCCGGAAGTAACCCATTCCGGTACTTCTGGGTTCGGCGCAGTCCGCAACCCAAAAATGCGCAACCCGCAGTGTTCGTAACCTGAGGTATGACTGTATTGGAGCATTCCAAATACAATACACTTGCCCATATAAATGCACAAGCTGAAAGGCAACACATGGAGATTGCATTGATCATTGCAGTACATCTTTCATTATTATTCTGGTATAATTTTATTATTGTTGTATAATCTTAGAGGTTGTGGAGCTGTGCCAATAATAAAAGGACCCTGAATTTCCCACTACCCTACTGGTGCTAGGTTGGCAAATCAACTCTTCCTTAGTGTTGCTAAGGTTCATATGAGGACACAAAGGAAGAGACAATATCCCTTTCCATTCTTTGTTTTAAAGTGTGTGTGTTGGGGGGGGCGGGCGGTGAGAACACTCACAGTCAACAAAAGGTACCATCCAAACGATAATGAGAAAATAAATGTTAATGCAGTTTTACAAGAGCTTTAAAATGCAAATGCCACCTTTGCAAAGAAGTAGTGATGCTTTTAGTGTACTCTGCAATTTCCATTACCAGCAAGGCCCACTAATCCTTCAACACCTTCTGGTTGGTAATAACAGAGTAGAAAGAAGCAAAGTTTTGATTACAGGACTTGGCGGGGGGAGAGAGAGAGAGAAAGAGGGAAGGAAAAGAAAGTTGATGTGCAAATATGAATGATCTATTAGTATCCTTGCTCCAGAAGATTTGAAATGAAAGCCACAAAGCAAGATGGTGTACAAACAATATTGCTTTCACCGTCTGATTTATACCGTATTACGCTATTGCTATGGATTATAACTTTACAACTGTGGCTTAACAACAGAAGTGGAGAGGGAATATAGCGCTCAGCTGTATCAGAGATATACTACACTCTTTGAAGACATTTTACACACTATCAACATTTTTCAGAACAGAACCTACAAAGATTCCAGAAAGGCTTCCCAATGCAGGTTTTGGGGGTACAGTCCTAATATTCCCAGTACTGTCACCCAAGATAGATGGGTGCCAACCAATGTGTTGGAACTAGCCAATCACAAAAAAAAATTGCATCCATTGCTCAACTCACTTTTGTCTCTGCCCCAGCCCACCACTGGCTTGTGGCCCTCAAAAGGTTTTCCAGAAGGGAACGTGGACCTCAGACTGGAACAGCTTCCTCACCTAGCCCTGGACAATTGCGAAAGTGTTTCGCAGGTCACCTTCCATTTTGGGGAAATAGCCTTCCAGGCTTGAAGGAAGTGAAAATAGAAAAATGGAGCAGGAACGGTGACAGTTTATATGCAAAAGAAATAAGAACCTGCTGTAATATTGAAATAAAGATCGTTTCATGCACGCAAACACACACTTTCTGGAAGTGCATGTGCTTTGCCTACAGTTCATTACTTCCAAGTCTCTGCAGTTTAATGCAGCTAATCATTTTCAATGACATCCCAATTTGGGAAACAATAAGCTTTAGTGCTTCTCTTCCTGCATATTCACCTCTCTCCTCCCTCTCTTTCTCTCTCTCTCTCTGTTCTTTTTCTGTAGTCTCTCCTAGCTGTAATGAAAGGTAAAAAGGCATGTGGATGGTGCTGTGGTCTAAACCACTGAGCCTCTTGGGCTTGCCAATAGGAAGGTCGGCGGTTCGAATCCCCACAACGGGGTGAGCTTCTGTTGCTCTGTCCCAGCTCCTGCCAACAGCAGTTCAAAAGCACACCAGTGCAAGTAGATAAATAGGTACTGCTCTGGCAGGAAGGTAAATAGTTCGAAAGCACACCAGTGCAAGTAGATAAATAGGTACTGCTCTGGCAGGAAGGTAAACGGCATTTCCATGTGCTCTGGCACTCGTCACAATCCTCCATGCACCAGTAGCGGTTTAGTCATGCTGGCCACATGACCCGGAAAGCTGTCTGTGGACAAACGCCAGCTCCCTCAGCCTGAAGCAAGATAAGCACCACACCCCATAGTTGGATATGACTGGACTTAACCATTCAGGGGTCCTTTACCTTACCTTTACCTTAATTAAAGGTACAATTCTATGCTCTCTTTAAAAAAAAAGTGTGTCATAATCTGCAACCGCTCTCGTGTGAGTGCTTTGCTAAAGTGAAGGGAAAAGGCAGCTGTATGGGGGATTATTTTCCGAGGGTCTCTCTAAGCATCTAGCATTTGTTGGCAATTAAAAAGTAAGCAAGGAACAATGAACGGTACAGATTGGAGAGGTGTGCAATTGTTCTTTGCGCTCATCAATTATCAGTTGTCTGGAAGAAGGACGATGAACCCAACGCGGCTGGAATACATTTTCAACTCCCACGGTGAACTTTTTAGAGTGGCTCCTTCTCCACCCACCCCCTCCTCGCCCCACCAGTATGAGACAATGGTGGGAGGAAAAGCTGGAATTTGCAACAAAGCGATAACAACCGCAGCACACCAGACTCTTCCTTCCCAGAGGCAGAACGCTAGGCTCTTTATTATTACCCCCAGTTTCCACGTGCCCCTTGCAGCTCGAAACGAAATGGCTTTTGCAAAGGGGAATGACACATTAGCAAGACCCCAGAGACAATATGAATTGTGCTATTGCAAAGGAGTCCCTGCTTAAATTATGGTAATAAACCTTCAGGCCCCAATGAAATTATTTATCAGAACTAGCAACGGGCCCCGGAATTTATTATACATTGTCAGCGCTACGTACCTAGAGTCCCTTGTGCCCTCGGCAAGGAACTGTACGGGCACCCCCCATGAAAACAAACCACTTTACTGCAACAGCCATATTAGAAATCACTACATTTTACATGATCCAAGTACTCAAAGTACTCAAACCCATGGGCTGGTCCCATGGGTTACCCGAGAGGCGAGGTCCAAGTCCGGTCCATGGTCAAAGGTGCAACATGGAGGCCGTTCATAGTAGCTGAAGCTGGGTTGCAGGGCAGAGAGCTGGGTGAAGTCAGGAACAGACTTGCAAGCAAGGAGCCAGGGCGGGTCAGGAGCTCAGGCAGGAAAGCAGGACAGGGTTCAGGCAGGAACTAGCAACCAACAATGTTGCTCCCGCAACTTGGGACTGGGGCTGGCTGGCTTTATCTGCCCCAAGGCATAGGGCAGCCCCGATCCTCTGGTGACTCGCATCTCCTGGCCTGGAGGCGAGCACTCCTCCTGTGGGAACTTAGTTCCCTCTCTGCCCTGAGAATCTGCAGCCCAGGAGAGGCTGGAGGGTTACCGGATCCAGAGGCAACCTCACTTCCCCTGACGGGGCTGAGAGTGGAGCACCTGCAGGCACCTCAGGAGCCAGAGCAGACTCAGCTGATGCCTGCACCTGAGGTTCTAGCACAGGTGAGGACCCTTCAGGCTCATGCCCCAGCCCCGGCTCAGCTGGTTCTGGAGGCGGGGAATCCTGTGCAGGCTGGGATCCCTCAGGTTCAGCATCCGAGTCCGAAGCCCAGGCCATCACACAAAGCATCCAGAGTGAGGGCAAGGCAAGAAGGAAGGGCGGAAAAAAAATTGCACATTTTGTGCTGCAGTGCAAGAAGGAAGAGAAGTTTCTCTCATGTTTGACCTCTCCACAACGGCGGTGGCACATCACGACACATAGTCAAATTTTTGTCCCTGCCCCTTCGGGGAATCCAATCCCCCTCCCTCATGGCAGGCTGCCAGCAATGGGAAAACAAGAAGCTCTTACCAAGGTATTTTATACAGTATTCACAGAGAGGGACGTAGGGTATATGGCATTGCTCCGTCTCTCCTATTCTACGTCATCCCTGTGTCGGCTGATCTGTGCTTTCTGCCTCTGAGCTTTCTGTTCTCCTACTCTCAATGCCCGCCTTGTCCTGGGAGAGAGGGGGTCAGGAATGCTTTCTAAAGACACTGAGTCTGTCAGCTATCTCTTCCCTGGTGGTGGTACTTTTTCTTCTTCTTGCTCCTCTCCCAATATTTTTGAGCTTCTCCCCTCTGCAGCCTCTGAACGATGACGTTCTGCAAACCACTGTTCTAATTCTATACTGCCTTCCTCTTCTCTGGAAGGTTCAGGAGGAGGAGGGGGAGGAGGTCTCCACCACTCCTCCTTGGCATGGTGTAGTGGTTAAGAGCGGTGGACTCGTAATCTGGTGAACTGGGTCCGCTTCCCCGCTCCTCCACATGCAGCTGATGGGTGACATTGGGCTAGTCACACTTCTCTGAAGTCTCTCAGCCCCACTCACCCACCACACAGAGTGTTTGTTGTGGGGGAGGAAGGAAAAGGAGATTGCTAGCCACTTTGAGACTCCTTAAGGGGAGTGAAAGGCAGGGTATCAAGTCAAAACTCCTCCTCCTCCTCCTCCTTTGTCTTCTTCTTCTTCTTCTTCTTCTTCTTCTTCTTCTTCTTCTTCTTCTTCTTCTTCTTCTTCTTTGCAGTCCAGTCTCTGACAGCCCCTGGGCAAGGGCCAGTTTCTCCAACCCCTAGGTCCATTGTACAGAATGCATGCCGTAATCACACCTGACGTTCTCCCCCAAGGTAATGATATTTGTTCTGGACCAATGCATCCAGTATATTTGCAAACCCCAAGGCAATCTGAAGAAAGGGAATGTCCAAAATTGCTGCGGCAGGGAGCTATATGAACTGGAAGCCTTAGGATCAAGAGGCTATGTAAAGGCCCTTCTAATGCTTGGCTACCACGGCTCTCAGTTTGAAGACTAGAATAGGTCACAGGTGCTTTACTTTCTGTGCTGTCTGGTAACTGGCCAGAAAGAGGGAAGCGCAAGTCTAATATCAAGCCTGCACCGTAGCGCCACCATTGCAAATGGCTGGAAAGTGGCATTGCGGCTACAGTTTAGAAGACATCTGAAGGCAGCCCTGTTTAGGGAAGTTTTTAATGACTGATGTTTTAATGTATTTTTAATCCCTTGTTGGAAGCCCCCCGGAGTGGCTGGGGAAACCCAGCCAGATCAGCAGGGTATAAGTAATAAATTATTATTATTATTATTATTATTATTATTATTATTATTATTATTATTATTGCCAGCCTGGCAGGGATCAGGCGATGCAAAGAGCCCCAAGCATCCCATGTTGGGATATGTAAACCGCTTTGTGATTTCTGTTGGAATACAAAGTGGTATATAAATTCACTTGCTAAATAAAATGAAAAAAATATTGCCCTACAAAACTGCTGGATCTGCTCAGCCATAGATTGAGCTGGTCATAGACAACCTATCCCAATGCTTGACTGCCAGAAAAACTGTCTGCCTTCCTTCAGATAACCAGCATTGGAGAAAACTCCAATAACGAACCCTGGCTGCCGAATCAGACTTAGACGCTACCCATGCAGCCTTTTGACTGGCGAAGTTGGACCACTGTTGTGATAACCTCTCACGCTTTCCTAAGTCACCTATTTGTTTCAAGCAACTGAGTAACACTTTTTACTGGCAAGGAAGTCCTTCTTCACTTGGGAAGGGACAGAAACCGGGGCGGGGGGGGGGGGGGGGAAGAATTTTTAAAAATATGTTTATGACCTTTGTGTTTGATTATTATGACCTATTTTTAAGATAAAAGGGAAATTCGTGGAAGGAATTCGAGTCGACCTTAGAAAAGGATTTAATGTTTATAAGAAAACTGGATAAGTAAAATTTGGCCAAGTAATAAGAATTAAGTATTTCTTTAAAAATATATATATATATAATAATAATATGTAAAGGATGAGAGATATGAACTTGCTGAGCTAATTTAATTGAATTAGGATGTATGAAGGGGGTGGGGGGTGGGGGGAGGTCAAGAACTGGGGTTAGGAAAGTAAGGATATGAAATTTTATATGTGTTGTCTTTGTCTGTGTGTGTGTGTCTGTGTTTATAAAATGTGAAAACTCAATAAAAAAATTATAAAAAAAAGGAAGTCCTTCTTCACACTGGGGGGAGGGGGGATTGGTTCAGTTCAAAAGCACAGCTGTCCTTCCAAACTTGCATTTCTCCAAATTTTTGCAGCGCAGTTTTCCAACTGTGTACAAGGGCAATGACAGGCCTAGACAGCATCTTGAGAAGTAGAGACATCACCTTGCCAACAAAGGTCCGTATAGTTAAAGCTATGGTTTTCCCAGTAGTGATGTATGGAAGTGAGAGCTGGACCATAAAGAAGGCTGATCGCCGAAGAATTGATGCTTTTGAATTCTGGTGCTGGGGGAGACTCTTGAGAGTCCCATGGACTGCAAGAAGATCAAACCTCTCCATTCTGAAGGAAATCAGCCCTGAGTGCTCACTGGAAGGACAGATTGTGAAGCTGAGGCTCCAGTACTTTGGCCACCTCATGAGAAGAGAAGACTCCCTGGAGAAGACCCTGATGTTGGGAAAGATGGAGGGCACAAGGAGAAGGGGGCGACAGAGGACGAGATGGTTGGATAGTGTTTTCGAGGTTACCAGCATGAGCCTGACCAAGCTGCGGGGGGCAGTGGAGGACAGGAGTGCCTGGCGTTCTCTGGTCCATGGGGTCACGAAGAGTCGGACACGACTAAACGACTAAACAACAACAACAATATATATATATTGGTGAAAATAAAATACAAAATTCCATTCTATTCAGAAAAATTGCTTTGCACAAAAAGGTGTATGTTATTGTGTTGGTTGTTATTGTTCTTAATTTATGAACGACTTTGGTCTGCATGAGAGCTTCTCCTACAAGCAGATCACAATAATAGGCAAAACTGCATAGAAAAAAATGTGTATATTGGGATGGGGAGAATTGCACTATGCATGCTCTCCCTGAATGCAGGCATTTTTGCAAATGTTGCTTGGTTGGAGAACTGTCACATGTTTTTTGTTTTGTTTTTTTAAAGAGCAATTTTTGATCTTTTCGTATTGTTTCAGGAAGTGTGAATTATGTAGCTCTGTCTTTAAATGCAAACTGAATCCAGTTATCCCCCTCTTTCCCAGTACCACATTTGTGTTGAGCTCAGCTGTGTCCTTTTAAAAAAAAAAACTTCCTGAGGCTACTTTTTGGGGTATATTTGAGAAGTGTCTATGTTTTGACACAATTAACACCTCCGGGATCCAAGTTAATTTATCTTAAAATGACATCAGCGCTGGGTGAAATGAAGATCAGCATTAGTACATCAATCAAGGCTGGATACAGAGTAGCATGTACTTTTAAAGATCACTCGTGCCAATTTGAATCATGCTATTATAACAACAGCATATAATATAACTGATGATGAACACAATGGAACGATGTGTTTGGCGGGCAACAGGAGGCAGAAAGCTGAATTGTGAATGCTTAGGGAAAACGCTGCTCTTGCAGCTCTTAAGTTACAATAGCCTGAGTTCTATATTCTGCTGTTGGCACAAGCTTAACAAGAACCCATCACTCCATGTAATTTTCCTTTTCTTCCTCCAAAATGCAATTATCCAATGGTGATTAGTTGATCCAATTCCAAATTGTATTCAAATGAAAGCAATTTGGCCAGAGGTGCAGAGGCCAAAAGGTGTCACTTTTGGAAACGCCTTGAAAAATCAGACATTCTCACCTTAATTTTCGTTGCAAAAAGAATGGTCCCTCCTCCTTCTACTACCCACCCCAATTTCTTTTTCTGCATAGACAATTTGATTCCAGTAGTAGAGACTCTGACGGCTTCGCAGATCTGGATTGTTAACACATTTGCTTCCTGAAGCAAAAAAATTGTCTACTTCCAGCTTTAGGGATGGAGTGATGACTTAATGCATCACCAAAGAAGGGAGGGGAAAGAAGGCACAGATTTGCACACACAAAATGGATGCAGATGCGGGTGGCGCTCTGGGTTAAACCACAGAGCCTAGGGCTTGCCAATCAGAAGGTCGGCGGTTCGAAACCCCACGACGGGGTGAGCTCCCGTTGCTCTGTCCCAGCTCCGGCCAACCTAGCAGTTCGAAAGCACATCAAAGTACAAGTAGATAAATAGGTACCACTCTGGTGGGAAGGTAAACGGCGTTTCCGTGCACTGCTCTGGTTCGCCAGAAGCGGCTTAGTCATGCTGGCCACATGACTCAGAAGCTGTATGCCAGCTCCCTCGGCCAATAAAGCGAGATAAGCGCCACAACCCCAGACCCATCCACGGTTGGACCTAACAGCCAGGGGTCCCTTTACCTTTACCTAAACAATGCATATGCTATTTTATGTATGTATAAGATGAGCCTGCTGTATCAGGCTAAGTAGTCCAGTATCCTGTTCTCACAGTGGCCAACCAGATGACTGGGGAAACCTTCAAGCAAGACCTGAGGACCACAGTGCTGGGTCCAGAAATAAATACCTCACATACATGAAGGTCCCCACTGCACTGATTTAAAATGTGAGTCTTGTCCAATGAAGGAAACATTCCATTCCAATAGCTTTTAGCTAGGTGATGAATCAATGACCGTGGAAATCAATAAATCTGAACAGGAGGCTCATTTCACAAGGAAGAAGCAACTTACTGTGGAACGCCCTCCCATCAGATGTCAAAGAAATAAACAACTATCTGACGCTTAGAAGACATCTGAAGGCAGCCCTGTTTAGGGAAGTTTTTAATGACTGATGTTTTAGTGTACTTTTAATCTTTTGTTGGAAGCCGCCCAGAGTGGCTGGGGAAACCCAGCCAGATGGCTGAGGTATAAATGATAAATTATTATTATATTATTACTGAAACCAGAGAGGGCCACAGCCACTGAGCTATATCCATTTGTGCTTCAAAGCAACAAGTCCCACCAACCTAGCAAATCACATCTAATTTGGTACCAGAATACCTACATATTCTTGTTCTTTACCTACCCAACCAATCACGGCACTCTGGCTCTCCAGAAGAGAGCCTCGTGCAAATACCATCTCGTCAGGAGGTCTGTTTTGTACGACGTCAGAGTCAGGCCTTTAGTGTGGTGGCCCCAACCATTGGAAATCCATCCAGTTACCCAGCAGACAGGTGCCATCTCTATAATCTTTTCACTGAGGCTTTGTGGTGTGGTTGACTGGTGTTTCCCAGTTGTATCTGAGGACTGTCTTCTGCTAGTGGTGGAAAGATGGTCTTTCTAGCCATCCAAACCTTAATGGCAGCAAGACTGGATGCCAGAATGATCTGGAATTATGGGGTAGAATTGGAAAAATACACATGCAGGCACCAGGTTCCCTTGTTTTTGTAACCTGACCAATTTTTAAAAAATTATTATTAAAACTCCCAATTTCCTGTCATGTCACATTGTATTTCGTTTTAATTCATTCAGATGAAAAGAACCGGAAAACCTATCAGATTCTTTTGTCTTTCTTACTTCTCGTCACTCATTAGTGACATTCTTAGACATGTATTTTTATGGCTTCATTGTTTTTAACTTTAGTAATAAATATAATATAATATAATATAATATAATATAATATAATATAATATAATATAATATAATATAATATAATAGATACACAAAACATACCTCTGATATGTCTTTCTTTCTTTTAACCAATTTATATCCATCTTATATGCCTTTCTTTATATCCATCTTATATGCCTTTCTTTAATCTTTTCTTCCATTTTTTTCTTTAACCAATTCAACTTTGTCTCTGGGCTGTCCTAGATGCCTTTGGGTAGTCCATGAAAATTGCCTTATTGCTCTCCAGTAAAAGACAATTAATAGGACATACCATGTGAGGCTCCTGACTTCTTACTTTGAGCCAATGTTTCAGAGTTTTAGCCTCCCTAGAGTTGGGCCAAAATTTCTCAGGAAAGATTGGGTTGAGAAATGCTCATTTTTTTCCTTCAAATCTTTGACAAATGCCAGAACCCTCTCTTTTCCCAGAGAATATTTGGCAAAGTCCCTCCCTTCAGTTCTGTCCCTGCCACCCAGCAAATAGCATGGAAAATTTGGTCACAACTGTGGATCCACCCCTTATTTATATATTTATATCCCATCCTGCCTTAACCTTGAAGCTCGCTGGGTGACTTTGGGGGCCAATCACTGCCTCTCAGCCTAACCTCTCTTTCAGAGTTGTTGTGGAGATTATGGCCTAGGACCCTTGTACCTACGGGACCGCCTCTTCTGGTATGCCCCACGGAGGACCTTATGGCCTGCAAATAACAACACCCTGGAGATCCTGGGCCCCAGGGAGATTAGACTGGCCTCGACCAGAGACAGGGCCTTTTCGGCTGTGGCCCCGGCCTGGTGGAATGCTCTCTCACAAGAGACCAGGGCCCTGCAAGATTTGAGATCCTTCTGCAGGGCTTACAAGATGGAGCTGTTCTGCCAGGCCTTTGGTCAGGGTTCAGTCTGACTCATTTTCTCTTTGTATAAGAACAAGCACGAAGGAGGTTTGCCAGCCGTCTCACAGGTCCTTATAATATCAGTGGAAACAGTTGGTCCTGGCGAGTATTAACCGCTTCCAATTTTAACCTGAGGATTGTCATTTCTCCAGTTTTAACTTTAATTTTAATTTATTTGAATTAATTTTGGGATGCATTTTAATCGATTGATTGCTTGTTTTTATGCATATTGTATCATTTGTATGATGTTAGCCACTCTGAGCCTGGCTCCAGCCGGGGAAGGCAGGGTACAAAAATTATTATTATTATTATTATTATTATTATTATTATTATTATTATAGCAGGAGAATGATGCGCACCACCTTGAGCTCCTTGGAGAAAAAGGTTGGATAGAAATGCAATAAATAAATAATAATAAATCAGATCTAATCAGACCCAAGGTGTTTCGTGCTTCTGGTAAAGAGAAAGGACTCTCTGCCCCCCAATTTCTTGTACAGAAGCTGAGTGGACTGGAAGTTGAATTGTGCTTGAACATTGCTGATGGGACAATGGCACCCAAGGTCACAAAGCAACATTACTGAGTTCAGGAACACGCGTTTCTGCTTTCTCCAACCTTCCATTCAGTTTGAAAAGTTTTTGTGGCAAAATAAAAAAGTCACCATGAAAATTTATAAGCGTTGGTTTGGGTTTGTTTGTTTTTTTCATAAATACTGTATTTTTTGCTCTATAAGACGCAGCAGACCACAAGACGCACCTAGTTTTTGGAGGAGGAAAACAAGGAAAAAAATATTCTGAATCTCAGAAGCCAGAACAGCAAGAGGGATCGCAGCGCAGTGAAAGCAGTGATCCCTCTTTCTGTTCTGGCTTCTGGGATAGCTGCGCAGCCTGCATTCACTCCATAAGACGAACACACATTTCCCCATACTTTTTAGGAGGGAAAAAGTGAGTCTTATAGAGCAAAAAATACGGTATACAATTTGGTCACAACAATATATGCATTTTTCTGTGAACACTTTCCCCTTGTATATGTGAGATGATGCTGTGCACACACAGTCTGACTGGAGAACTGTATTGCAAAGTTTGGAAGCTTGCAAATTTCAAACGACATCTGCTTTTGGGTCGATGCATCACTTTGGGAAGTCTAAATCAGATAGGTTTGCTTTAAAAAGTGAACTGAACTGAACTTCTCCCTCATTGCTACCCAGTACAAGCCTTCATCCAGTTGTGATGTATGGAAGTGAGAGCTGGACCATAAAGAAGGCTGATCGCCAAAGAATTGGTGCTTTTGAATTCTGGTGCTGGAGGAGACGCTTGAGAGTCCCATGGACTGCAAGACGATCAAACCGATCCATTCTGAAGGAAATCAGCCCTGAGTGCTCACTGGAAGGACAGATCCTGAAGCCGAGGCTCCAAGACTTTGGCCACCTCATGAGAAGAGAAGACTCCCTGGAAAAGACCCTGATGTTGGGAAAGATGGAGGGCACAAGGAGAAGGGGACGACAGAGGACGAGATGGTTGGATAGTGTTCTCGAAGCTACCAGCATGAGTTTGACCAAACTGTGGCAGGCAGTGGAAGACAGGAGTGCCTGGAGTGCTCTGGTCCATGGGGTCACGAAGAGTCGGGCACTAAATGACTCAACAACAACAACAAGCCTTCATCCCAGACTATGATCCAAACTGATATTGGACATTGTGCAAGGCCCTCATTAATAACTCTTGCTATGAAACAGCTGATGGGAAAATCACCTTGAGCTGTGTTGTTGTTGTTTTAAAAAAAGAAGAAATAAAGAACCCCCAAATGGATTTTTCATTGGGTCATCATTTGCACACATGAAATTGTCATGAAAAGTGAACGATTTATTCTGAGATCTTGCAGCGTAAATGTGGGTAGAGGGAGAACACCCAGGAATAATCTACATTTTAATGAGGGAACAGCACTGAAAATGATTAGTAACACTGCCACCTTGTGCTTGAAGTATTGAATTTTTTGTGAGATATACATCAGGGTAAAAATAAAATACAGGCCAATTGGCAGTTATTGATATAAGTGTGAGATGCAGTATATGAAATATTTTTATTTAATGAAATCTTCTGCTAAGGGGATAGGGTGTACTTAATATTTATTCATTTATGTAGTTTCTTTATATGCTGCCCTTTGCATAAGCTACAAGAAAAAATCAAATAAGGCAGAAATAATAGATCAAATCCCTAAAATAACGTAACAACGATGCAACTTATAACAAATCACTAAACAGCAATCAATAGCAGCAGAAGCAGCAGTAAATGTATTTTGTGTACAGTGGTACCTCTGGTTAAGTACCGTATTTTTTGCCCTATAGGACGCACTTTTTCCCCTCCAAAAATGAAGGGGAAATGTATGTGCATCCTATGGGGCGAATGCAGGCTTCGCGGACCTCTCCGCAAGCAGCGGGAGCGCTCCCGCTGCTTGCGGAGAGTTGCCTGCGTGCTGAAGCCTGCGCGCAGTGAGATCAGCGCGTCCAGGCTTTGCGGACCTCTCAGCAAGCAGCGGGAGCCAGCGCTGGGCTCCCACAGCTTGCAGAGAGCTGCCTGTTTGGGGGCTGGGGTCGGGGGAAGCTCGGGCGGGCCTCCCCCGCCCCAGCCCCACGCCTGGGGGGGAAATAATTTTTTTCCCTTTATTTCCCCCCCAAAAAAAACTAGGTGTGCCTTATGGGACGGTGCGTCCTATAGGGCGAAAAATACGGTACTTAATTCGTTCCGGAGGTCTGTTCTTAACCTGAAACTGTTCTTAACCTGAGGCACCTCTTTAGCTAATGGGGCCTCCTGCTGCTGCCGCGCCACCGGAGCACGATTTCTGTTCTCATCCTGAAGCAAAGTTCTTAACCTGAAGCACTATTTCTGGGTTAGCGGAGTCTGTAACCTGAAGCGTATGTAGCCTGAAGCGTATGTAACCCGAGGTACCACTGTAATTTGGTCTTCGTTCCCTCGAAAACCTATTGGAAAAGATAACCAATCACTTAGAAGTCTGCTCCACTTTACTGTGGGGAGGAGTTGCGGTGGACCGCGTGGCCACCCACTCTCCTCCGGGGGCAGGGGACAAAGTCCCGTGTTGCCCGGGGTTCCCAGCCACGTCACTGACCAGCCAGCCAATCCGCTGGCTGGTGGGGTCATGGCCAGGACCATTTAAGCTGAGGCGCAAGCCGGAGGGCTTCCTCTTGGCTCGCTTCTCCAAACTCTCTCCCTCCCTCCCTATTTTACAGGTTTTCTTCATTGGCCTTGCTATGGACCTCGGTTGGTTGCAGTTGAGGGGCCTGGTAGGAATTTTTCCACCTGGCAAAATTGGCATGGGGCCATTTGGTTTTCGCCTACCTCGTAGCAATCGTCACAACTTTGTAAGGTTTTGCGGTTAGGCATTGTTTGACCTTATGATGGGGAGGGGAGGTGCGGCCATCACCTGCCCCTCCAAGCTTAAGGGTATTCCGTTAAAGGAATCCAGGGGGGGGGTGGATCTTGTCTGAAGCCCGGGTCGGGGGCTAGGGCCATGACACAACCCTGTTGGGAGCCTCTGGGAGAGCTCGAGTTGGACTCCCCCTTCTGGTGGTTTACCCTTACTGGACTCCCTGCGCAATGGGCAGGATTCAGATATAGCTGTGTCCATTCAACGCCTAAGCCAATACTGCTCACAGTCTGTAATCAATAAAGTTATAGCTGCATTTTCCTGCACTGAAAGGAGTTGGACTCGATGATCCTCAGGGTCCCTTCCGACTCGACGATTCTCTGATTCTTCTTCTGTGATCTTCACCATCATCACCATAACTATCATTATTTGAACCCACAAATTCTAAATCCTTATATACTTTGCTGCAGGCACACACCACACCTGGACCAGGAGGGTCTGCAGGGATTCATGCGGCGGGGGGAGGGAGAGGGGGAGCTGTCTGTGCAAACCAGCCTTTATACTTAGGGTGCAATACAATATTAAGGGTATTTTAAGACGCAGCTCTGAAATTTTACAAAACCTGTAAGGGTAGTCATGTCTGATGTTTGCTTCAAACTCATCTCTATCCTTGAGCTTTCCCCACTTCATGCACTTAACAGCCTTTGAAATTTATCAAGCCAGCTTTTCCATATAAACACCTGGGAACCTGTTTTCCTGGAGATATTTGTTCATATTTTCTAAGCTGTTTGCAGACCAACTGTAGAAAGGAAACCAGTCATCTCCCCACCCCCACCCCCACAGCTAAATTATGGGCTGGCTTTGGAGAGCAGTGAGATATATAATATATATATTCTAAGAGAGATTCAATTTTATGTGTTATGATTTACTAGGAGTGCCTGCCAGAAAGGTGTTTGCATTTGTGAAAACGGTGCCTTGCTACTCCTTTGATAGGAAGGATAAATAGGATTTTTCATTGTGCCATACACTAGAAGTAAATGCAAGTGCGCCGTAAGCCAGAAGATTCCATTTAATGGTCTTACTGGTTGGAATTTGTTAAGTAACATTTATGAAATATTAAGGAAGGGGAATTTATCCACTGACCTGGAAGGCAAACTTGAACGAATAAGCCTGAATGTTGCACAAGGAAGGACTGATAAAGATTTGACCCAGAAAAGAAGATTTTTATCTGCTTGAATAATACACTGTACATAAAATGGGGGCAGTGACTCATTGGCTTGGCGACCAGCACCTGATATATCCTGTTTGGTGCCCGTCTAACTCTCCTGTGTGACCAAGTAATGGAAGCCAAGGCCAGGGGTCAGAAAACGTTTTCAGCAGGGGGCCGGTCCACTGTCCCTCAGACCATGTGGGGGGACAATATTTTTTTTTGGTGGGGGGAATGAATTTTTGTGCCCCACAAATAACCCAGAGATGCATTTTCAATAAAAGCACACATTCTACTCATGTAAAAACACCAGGCAGCCCCCACAAATAACCCAGAGATGCATTTTCAATAAAAGGACACATTCTACTCATGTAAAAACACACTGATTCCCGGACTGTCCATGGGCCGGATCCAGCCACCGGGCCTTAGTTTGCCTACCCATGGCCAAGGCTAAATGGCGCATATGAAAAACAAGTCATAATTCAAAATTAGGCCATTCCTACTCAACTCCAACTCAATTAGAGAATCCCATGGCTTTCACCAGGGTTTTCCTATCCTACTAACTGCTCATCTGGTCATTGGGGAGAAGAAGAGCACAGTGATTTTGTGTCCTTATGTGTGCATTACATACATTGTACATGCATCCGCTCACCCCCCCGCCCCCATTCTGAGATTTAACTTTTGGGAACTAGGAAGAATGGAACCTGGAAAACTTTAGCACTCGTGCATGCAGACTATTAGACAATACCATGGTAACATATGACGCAGAACCATATCATTGGTCCAAAAGTAAAAAGGTATAGGTAAAGGACCCCTGACAGTTAAGTCCAGTTGCGAAATACTCTGGGGTTGCGGTGCTCATCTCGCTTTATTCACCGAGGGAGCCAACGTTTGCCCACAGACAGTTTTTCTGGGTCATGTGGCCAGCATGACTAAGCTGCTTCTGGCGAAACCAGAGCAGGGCACGGAAACGCCGTTTACCTTCCCGCCGGAGCGGTACCTATTTATCTACCTGCACTTTGACGTGCATTCGAACTGCTAGGTTGGCAGGAGCTGGAACCAAACAACAGGAGCTCAGCCCGTCGTGGGGATTCAAACCGCCGACCTTCCGATCTGCAAGCCCAAGCCTCAGTGGTTTACACCACAGTGGCACCCGCGTCCCTGGTCCAACAGTAGTCTTCTTTAATTGGCCAGTGACTCCTGGATATCTTAGGCGGGTGCTAATCCCAAATCTGCCACCTAAGGGTCAAACTAGCCAGTATGTTTTCAGTATGAATGCATTCAATGTGTCTGCCGTCCACCACCACCATTCATGGGCAAACATGGTCAGATGACAGTTTGTGGGCAGCACTTAAGCTTTCCCAGCCCTTCTTAAGATGCTATTCACCCAGAATCAGTGTTGACATTAACACCCCCACCAGATTTGCTTCAGGCACGGAGAGCAGCTTTGAGGTGGGTTATATTTTAGAGAAATGCTTTTGCTTGGCCATGTCCACAGAATGGAAGATGGCAGGATCTCCAATGACGTGCTCTATGGGGAGCTTGCTTCAGGCATCGGGCCTGTTGGCAGACCAACTCCGCATTGCAAAGATGTCTGCAACAAGAAGGCTGGCAACATCAGTTCTGCCCTGTGGGAATCCCTTGCAGATGACCACAGGGCCTGGAGGCAGGCAGGCAGGCAGGCAGGTTGCACATCCATAGCAGTGACCAGAGGAGGAATGGCCACTGGGAGGAGCACAGAGAGAAGAAATGGTGCATCTGCATCAGTCCAGCGGGTAGCTTTCATCTGCCCCAGCTGCAATAAAACATGTGTCTCCCCGTTTAAGTCTCTGCAGCCACAACAGGTGCTGTATTCTTCCAACCCTTTGACTTCACCTCCAAAGGCGTACTCCTCCATTGTCTCCCGAGACAGACGGATGGCAACTCAACTAGATTAATCCCTCTCCCACTCACCATGATCTGATAGATATTAAGTGCATTCCCACTAAAATGTTCAGATTAACTCTGGAATCTTCTGCACGCAAAGGAAGTGCTCTGTTACTATGAGTCCTTGGAACGGAGGAAGCTTCCTAGTACTAAGCCAACAATTTGGTCCATTGAGCTCTGTACTGTCTACATCAACCTTCTTTAAATGTCCCCAGATGTTGTTGGTCTTTAATTCCACTCATCCCCCGGCCATTGACTAAACTGGCCGAGGATAATAATAATAATAATAATAATAATAATAATAATAATAAATATTATTTATACCCCACCCATGGGGTATAACCTCCACAGCCAAGACTGGGCTCAGGGCAGCTAACACCAGGTATAAAAACAATTGATTAAAATACAACTTAAAAACAAGATTAAAATGCAGCCTCATTTCAGTAGAAACTCAAATCAAAAACTTTTTGGGGATGAAAACGTTTAATCTTCACCAAGGCCAGACTGGTCCTACGTGGGCCAGAAAAAAACCAGGGAAGTCCCCAAATAGGAGTTCCATCACAGAAAGAGAAAGGAAAAAGGAAAGAGGGGAAGGGGATCAAATGGATTCCAAGCCAAAGGCCAGGTGGAACAACTCTGTCTTACAGGCCCTGCGAAAAGAAATCAGATCCCACAGGGCCCTGGTCTCATGAGACAGAGCGTTCCACCAGGCCGGAGCCAGTGTTGAAAAAGCCCTGGCTCTGGTTGAGGCTAATCTGACTTCCTTAGGGCCCGGGACCTCTAGGGTGTTGCTATTTATGGACCTTAAGGTCCTCTGTGGGGCATACCGGGAGAGGCGGTCTTGTAGGTACGAGGGTCCTAGGCCGTGAAGGGCTTTAAAGGTCAAAAGCAGCACCTTAAATCTGACCCTGTACTCCACCGGGAGCCAGTGCAGCTGGAAAAGCACTGGGTGAATATGCTCCCATGGCAGGGACCCTGTGATGGGAGTTGTAGTCTACACTAACTCTAGTCTACACTAACTGGCAGTGGGAGTCCGGGAAGGGCATGGGTCCTACCTAGCCTTTCCTGCAGATGCCAGGGATGGATCCCCTTTGCATATAAACATATGCTCTAGCACTGAGCAACAGCTCTCCCCAAGTCTTCTTGGAAAGACACCGCCTTTCTTTGCCTATTTGCTCGCTTCTTTAGATTTCTGCACGCCCTCATAGCGCCAGGATTCCCTGGAGAAGGCTAGCTTCAAAGCGTCTTGTCATGGGTGGTGTAATAGGTAGGATCTTTGCAGAACAACGGCTGATGGAGTTATACTCCAGCTGGGGCTCAGATACCTGGCCAGTGTCTGCCTCACCCCGAGTCTTTCATCTCTCTGTGTCTTGGTCACCCAGCTGGAAAAGGAAGATAAGAGCACTGTCTTGCCTCATTGTGAGGATTAATACATTAAAGATTATGAGGTGCTCAAATATTACAGTAAAAGTGAAGCGGGTACGTACAGACCACGGATAGATAGATAATTCTCTCTCCCACTGTACAGTAAAGAGAGGCTTAAGCACTTGAGGCGATGAAATGTATTAAAGTTACAGTCTGCTGACTCATGGCTGCGGAGCGTGGGGAGGAATTAAATATTTAATGCAGTATAACAAGAGCAGTGAAGTGTGTAGCGTTTTACCCCTTGCTTACAATCCCGGCAATTACTAACTAAAACAGGAAAGACATTGCCAAAAAGAAGAAGAGAGAAGAGAGAAGAAGAAAGAAGAAAGAGGAAGAAGGAGCCCACTGCCAAGCACTGTTTCAGGATACATGGCTCACATATTCTGATTAGCTCCACCATTTGACATCATCCTTTTGTGACATGTTTGGACTCCGGGCCAGACTTACTAGGGTAAACCATCTCTTTAGCTTCCTTCTGTAGGTCCCTTTTCAGTTTAGTCATGCTGGCCACATGACCCGGAAATCTGTTCATGGACAAATGCCGGCTCCCTCGGCCTGAAAGCAGAGATGAGCACTGCACCCCAAAGTTGAATTTGACTGGACTGAACTGTCCACAGGTCCTTTACCTTTTACCTTTACCTGTTCACCTTATAAAAACTCATTCAGAGAATATCAATCAATCTTTATAACGGTCCAGAGACCCAACAAATCGTTACAAAGCAATGCACAATTCTACCTTCAGGTTAAACAAGCATTTTGTTCAGACTTAAAGATAGGGATCATTGGTTCTTGCAACCAATGATAAAAACTTCGCTACTGCTAATGTTCTAGCGTTTGTCTGGTTTTCCAATAGGAACCTGACATAGTGAGCCTCTGATTTTCCCGGGAAAGGTACCAGCAAGGGTAATATCAGTTCAGCCCTGGCTTGCTCATATTTCGCACAGTGCAGCAAAATATGTTTTATCGAATCGATGTCTTGAGCACACGAGCAAAGTCTGTCCTGGTAGGGAACTCCTCTCAAACCTGCCATCCAACACTGCAGAAAGAAAGACGTTTAGTCTGGCTTTGGTGAATAACCTTCGATAATTTGGTACTGTCAGGTTTTTAATGTAAGGTGTTAACTTAAAGGCATGTACTCAACATACCTAGACAGCATCTTAAAAAGCAGAGACATCACCTTGCCAACAAAGGTCCGTATGGTTAAAGATATGGTTTCCTCAGTAGTGATTTATGGAAGTGAGAGCTGGACCATAAAGAAGGCTGATCGTCGAAGAATTGATGCTTTTGAATTATGGTGCTGGAGGAGACTCTTGAGAGTCCCATGGACTGCAAGAAGATCAAACCGATCCATTCTTAAGGAAATCAGCCCTGAGTGCTCACTGGAAGGACAGATCCTGAAGCTGAGGCTCCAATACTTTGGCCACCTCATGAGAAGTGAAGACTTCATGGAAAAGACCCTGATGTTGGGAAAGATGGAGGGCACAAGGAGAAGGGGAGAACAGAGGACGAGATGGTTGGATAGTGTTCTCGAAGCTACCAGCATGAGTTTGACCAAACTGTGGGAGGCAGTGGAAGACAGGAGTGCCTGGCGTGCTCTGGTCCATGGAGTCACGAAGAGTCAGACATGACTAAACAAACAACAACAAACTAAACTAAACTAAAAACAACAACTTCCAATGGACTACAGACTGTGTGTGATCGAGATCGCAAGTCACTGTGTGTATTATCCCATAATCTTTGCTTTAACGTCATTCAGAAAATATTGCAAATCATGAGAGCACCTGGTTATAGCTTGTTGTTGTTGTTAATGGACACCTGAGCTGGACTGGCATGGGATAACGGCGACAGGTGGGAAGCTCCTGTAATAACTGGCAAGTGAAATGCCTACCAACTGATGTGGCATCTGCCTGAGGAAGGCAAGCAAAGGTCAGTTCATTTTGTATCTCAGTGATTTAGCACTTCTCCAGGAAGACTGACACTGGGAAAGTGAGACAGACCAAAAAACGCTCATCCAGGGAGCATCTTCCAGTGATTACAAAGTAGGCAATGGGTCAGGAAGCCAATGAAGGAATATATCAGAACTCAAAAGTGCATAGTGAATCACAAAGCCAGATGTGAGGCACTGACAGAACTTCAAACCGGGAGGGAGGGAAGCAATCTGGACTGGTTTTTAATTATTATTGGTGGGATTTCCAGAAGGCCATTGTGGTGTCCAGCATTAACCCCCTGTGATTGGAAGGCAGTACAGTGGTGCCTCAGTTTAAGAACTTAATCCATTCCTGAAGTCTGTTCTTAAACCAAATCTGTTCTTAAACCAAGGCACGCTTTCCCTAATGATGCCTCCCACTGCCGGTGCCCTTCCACCGTTCGGCTTCTGTTCATTGACTGAGGTAAAGTTTGCAAACCGGAACACTACTTCTGGTTTTGCGGAGTTCGTAAACCGAATCGTTCGTAAACAGGACTGTTCATAAACCAAGGTACCACTGTATGAAGCTTTCAGATACGGCAGTCAACTGTGGACTTTGTCTTCCCCAGGGCCCATCAGGTGTCTATTTTTTGAACTTTTTAAAAAAGTAATTTTTATTACATTTTCAACTTTTTGTAATCACAATTTCCATACATAAATCAATAAGCTCAAACATTGCTCTATCCGAACATCTACCTCCTCCCACCCCTCTTTCTGACTTCCATACATATTTGCTTTATTCTTAGCATTTCTATAACCACTTTTTTTACCTTCCCTCTTATTTTTATATTTCCCCTTATTAAATGTAAATCAGTTCCTTATATTGTCATTACAAAACATTTCAACTCGAAGCTACAAACATTTTCAGAAGTTTACAATATTCTTTCATATATAATATACATTTGCTCCAGTCCTTTTGAAACAGTTCGTCACGCTGATTCCGGATCTATTTTTTGAACTTTTTATTGTTTTCACTAAACAAGTAGAACTCTATATAATTATTTCACCTACAAGCTTGTACGGAGCAAAGCATAGCACACAAACAAGGCAAGTATTATTATGACTGCTATGCTCTCATGTATTTGGACATTCATCTTATTGCAGAGATCTTGTGCCCATGCATTACCCCATTTCAGTGAGTCCCCTACAGCTTCTCCACAGAGGAACCTGACAGACTGGGTGTATAGAGTGTGCTCTCCCATATTTATGAAAGAGAAGCACAGAAACCAAAGCTCCTCAAACCTATCCCCTTTTGACATACTCCTGGTGGCTCTCCTTCCCTGTGTAAGGTCATCAGAGACACCTATGATCCATACAATGCATGCAGGATCAGAGCAAAGGCCTATCCAATTCAGCATCCCGTTGTCATGGCGACCAACCAGAGGCCTGTGGAAAACACACAAACAGGGTATGAGCATAAGAGTACACTCAACTCCTGTGGTTTCCAGCAACTTGGTTTCGGAAGTATTATTGCCTCCAACTGTAGAGGCAGGGCTTAGATTTCATGGGTAGTAGCCATCAGGGCCATCTTTAGCATATGTGCTGCCAGGGTGCAAAGATCCACCTAGGGCCCCCAAATTTAGTTAATTTCACGTGCACGATGCCGTTGAGAATGACAAGCACCGTCGTTGAGTCTGACAAGCGCCGCAGTTGTGAATGACAAGCGCCGCCGCTAGCCTGACACGTCTTTGCTAAATGAGCGCATAGAAAGTCCTTTAGTGAAACAGTAGGAATACATTTCGGTAATACCTACTGTAGGTATATATGTATTTGGTTTTTCTAGCTTGATCAAAACTATTTATTATTTCATAACAGGTAAATGGTTAAGAGCTTAGGCGACTTCAGTGGCGGGTGCCTGGCGCACCCCAGAATTTGGTGCCCGGGTGCCCCACACCCCTTGCACCCCCAGGTAAAGACGCCCCTAGTAGCCATCAATAGTCTTTTCCTCCATGCGTGTTTTTCTGGAGTCAATAAATGTATCTCAGGCTCTAGAAATTGACTCTGGACTTTTGAATACACACCCAAGTCCATCACCGGATGAGAGGATACACAATCAAGTTGCCCACAGCCCTAATCTCGCCCCAAATTTATTATCTCATGGATACATTGGATAATTGAAACATTGCACCTAGAATATCGCTGCATTATTGGAAAATGTCAAGCAGGAGTAGCTTTGAAATTCCATCACCGAGGGCTTTCTGCGTATCCTGCAGCTGAAAACTGTATAATTAGTAGTTTGTGTGTAATTTAAACAGTGTCGACTACAAAAACGGAAGGGGGGGGGGACCATATTTACATAGCTCCCATAAATTAGAGTCTCAAACTGTAATTTGTTTTTGCTGAAATTCTGCAGAAAGCTTTGCATTTTATATAAGGCATTCAGATGCTAAGCTGTGGATGTGCATTCCATAAACAGACTTTGCTGGAGCATTTATAATTCATATCGATGGGCTGGAAGATTTATTTTGGTGTTTATTTAGACGGGGGGGGGGGCAAGCGCTTTGGAGGGAGAAAATGTACACAGAAACAGACGGTATAGCCACCAATTCAAGGGGGCAGGGCTGAGGGTGACTGAAACTCCTGAGAGTGGCTGCAAGTCAGTGTAGATAAGACTGAACTAGATGGACCAATTGTATAACTCAGTAAGTGAGCCTCCTATGCCTCTGTGGTCCTTTATACATGGATTGCATACATCCGTACTTTGGAGGGTGGAAGCACAGCCCTTTCCCGACCTTAGTCACCAGCAATGCTGAAATTCTTCCTCCAGGATCCAGAGGAATCCACCACAGCAATGCAAATGTTGCTTTCTAAAGAGCCCTTGCATCCAGTCTCTCTTGCACAGTTGTGCAATGCACCCTACATGGGGCTGCCTTTGAAGGTGACCCGGAAACTGCAATTAATCCAGAATGCAGCAGCTAGACTGGTGACTGGGAGTGGTCACCAGGACCACATAACACCGGTCCTGAGAGATTGGCTCCCAGTACGTTTCCGAGCACAATTCCAAGTGTTGGTGCTGACCTTGAAAGCCCTAAACAGCCTCGGTCCTGTATACCTGAAGGAGGGTCTCCACCCCCATCGTTCTGCCAGGATGCTGAGGTTCAGTGCCGAGGGCCTTCTGGAGGTTCCCTCATTGCGAGAAGGGAGGTTGCAGGAAACCAGGCAGAGGGCCTTCTCGGTAGTGGCGCCCGCCCTGTGGAACGCCCTCCCTTCAGATGTTAAGGAAATAAGTAGCTATCTTATCTTTAAAAGACATCTGAAGGCAGCCCTGTTTAGGAAAGTTTTTAACATTTAATGCTGTATTGTTTTTAACAATTGGGAGCCGCTGAGAGTGGCTGGGGAAGCCCAGCCAGATGGGCGGGGAATAAATTATTATTATTATTATTATTATTATTATTATTATTATTATTATTATTATGTCCCTACAGCTGCATGAGAGCAATTTTCAGTGCTGGGAGGGTTTGGAAGCATGGATGTTGCTGCTGCTGCTGCTGCTGCTGCATCTACATGGTCCAGAAACGAGAGGACTCACCGGCTGTTCGGTCCTGCTCACCCCTCTCAGTCTTCTTCTTCTTCTCTTTGGAGGGCCGAACACTAAAGCAGATGATGTGGAGAGATCAGTGCCCACCTCTTTCATCCATAGCTCAGTGGTACATCAACTGCATAGTGCCTTAATTCTGCAGACTGGCCATGCTAGGGTGGCTATAGGCTCAGTGACAGAGCATGTGGTTTGCAGACCCTCCAAGGACTCAGCTATACAGCGGCAAATAAAACATCTTAAGTGTGCTTTAAGTGCAATATACAATGTGACACATTGTATATGGAAAATTCAATGTACTTTTAAAAACACTTTTTAAAAAGGCATTTTTATATGTGTGTAGATTCCACCCACGCGTCTGTATTTTCCAGGGACAGTCCCAGATTGACAGACGCTGTCCCGGTTTCCGATTTGATTCCGGAATGTCCTGCTCTTCGTTAGGGCGTCCCGATTTTCATCGGAGAAATGTTGGAGGGCACCGAGTTCTGCGACCCATGAGCCAAGGAGATGAGTAACTATACAACCTTTAGAAGACATCTGAAGGCAGCCCTGTATAGAGAAGATTTTTTTAAAAAAAATAATAATGCTTTATTATGTTTTTATTTATATTGGAAGCTGCTCAGAGTGGCTGGGGCAAGCCAGATGGGTGGGGTATAAATAAGACAAGTATTGTTGTTATTATTATGGGATAGGATGTCCCTATCTTCATCAGAAAAATGTTGAAGAGTATGGGTTTGCACACAGAGGGTCCCTGGTATTTACAGGGGGGGCTGGGAATAATCCTAGACTAGAGCTACTGCAGGTCAGTGTAGGCAATTCTGAACCAGATGACTAATGGTCTGGCTACTTATATGGCAGTACCCTGCATTCCTAGATTCATGTGTTGGTATGTAGGGCCATCTCAATACATTATGTTGCCTGGGGAAGGGCTGTAGCTCAGGGGTAGGGCATTTGCAGAAGGTCTCAGTTTCTGTCTGATCAGGAACCTCCCCCTGCTCCTGATCAGGATCCTGAATCTTCCCAGGAGCAGGGAAGTAGTATAGATTTGGAACAGTGGTTTGCAGAGGGACATAGTTCAGAAGGCAGAAGTTGGGAAGTACAGGGTGGGGAACAGCTAGGAGGAGGAGAACTGAGAGAGAGAGAGATAACAGACTTGCTGTCACTGGAACACATCCAGCCACTCAGCCCAAGGTCAAGGAGAGCAGATAAGGTGGCAGCACAGAAAGCCCAATGGTTGTGAGATCAGGTTACAAGACACGGTAGTGAAGTGGGTGACTAGGGAGGAAGTAAGTGGAACCCTTAATTAGGAGCACCTTCATTCCAAGGAATGGATTCTTTGTTCTCTCTCTGTGATCATTAAAATTGCTAACTGGTAAGAGACTCCTTTCACTTTGTTCTGCTTATCTACTGCCAAAGGGGAGCAGGGAGCTGAGTCCCAGAAGCCTGAAACTTTCCATCCCTGGCATCTCCAGGTATGTAACAATGAGACTCAGAAGCGGGGCAGTGGGGGCGGTCTGCCCCGGGTGTGATGGCTTGGGATTCAGACTTGGATGCTGAATCTGAGGGATCCCAACCTGCACAGGATTCCCCGCCTCCAGAACCAGCTGAGCCGGGGCTGGGGCTGGGGCATGAGCCTGAAGGGTCCTCACCTGTGCTGGATCCTCAGGTACAGGCATCAGCTGAGTCTGCTCTGGCTCCTGAGGTGGTAGAGGACCCATTGCCTGCAGGTGCTCCACTCTCAGCCCTGTCAGGGGAAGCTGAGGTTGCCTCTGGGTCCAGTAACCCTCCAGCCTCTCCTGAGCTGCAGAGGCTCAGGGCAGAGAGGCAGAGGGAACTAAGTTTCCGCAGGAGGAGTGCTCGCCTCCAGGCCAGGAGAGACAAGTCACCTGAGGATCAGGGCTGCCCTAATGCCTCGGGGCAGATAAAAGCCGGCCAGCCCCAGACCCAAGTTGTGGGAGCAACACTGTTGGTTGCTAGTTCCTGCCTGAACCCTGCCTTGCTTTCCTGACTGAGCTCTTGGCCTGCCCTGGCTCCCTGCTTGCAAGCCTGTTCCTGACTTCACCTGACTCCCTCCCCTGCACCCAGCTTCAGCTACTACGGACTGCCTCCACATTGCACCTTTGACCACGGACCGCACTTGGACCTCGCCTCTCGGGTAACCCACGGGGACCAGCACACCGGGTGTCATCCCTAGGGGTGTGACACAATCCTGGCTGAGCGCAATCGCAGCTGTGCTAGATCGCACCCCCTGCCCTGGCCGCTGCACCAGATCATGTCCCCCAGCCGGGCACAATTGCCCTGCTCCCTCAGTCGAGAGTCGTGGGTGGATGGTTTACCATTACCCCACACTCCCAGCTGAAGGAGGCACGCAGGCAAGCAGGCAGGGGAGAGGATGGGAAGGAGGCAGGCGAAAAAACAATGGAAGGGGGTGGGAATGGGCATCGCACGTCCCGTCCCATCCCTATGGGTGTCGTGCGCCCCATCCAGTCCGTCCCTATGGCTAGTTCACCCCACCCCTGGATGTGCCGCCCCAGGTACCTGAGAGGCTTCCTCCGCCACTGCTGAGACTATCTCATGCATGACACCCTAGACAGCCTCTGAAAGCCAGTGTAGACAGTAGCTAGATGAACCAATGGTCTTACTCAGTTTAAAACCTCTTCCAATGTTCCTACAGCCTTATTGCAGCTTTGTACACAGGGCGAGCCATGAGTTGCACAGCTTCCCAAACTCAGTATGTTTGCGCAGGCTTTCTCAGGAGGTTTCTTTGCCAGCTGATTCAGCATATTCAGATATGCTCTCTGTTCAGCACCCAGAAATTGTAGTGGACATTTGTTTACACTTAACAAGGTGGGGGGGAAAGGTAATTTCAATCTCAGCAGGCAAATCACATGTGTCACTAGTATATCTAAGCAAAGATTTGAAAAGTAAAAGTTAATTAGGTTGCCTTCTTTGCATAATTTGCCAAAAATGACATGCTTTTCTAAAAGCGATGGGGGAACCAAATAGCTGATTATGAGGTAAAATTAATTGCCACCACACGGCTTGAATAGATAAATAATTTTTGTCAGGAGCCAAGCTATATCTGACCCTGAGCTGAATCTAAGAATCTAAGAAGAACCTCTTCTGGGGAAGCAGAGAATTGACTGTTCTCTGTGGGAGAAAATTCCCTCTGGGGGTTCAATATAGAGGCTCAAACTAGATTCCTGATTAGTAAGAATTTTATTCAGTAATGCATCACAGGACAGAGATCAAAAGACTGTGTGAGAGTTTTCCTATATAGGAAAAGTACGTCATATTGGCTTTTTTTTTATTCTCTAGTCATTTACCTTCTGCTACCCCTACATTTCACCATCTCGTCATCCCACCATAGTCCTCGAAAACTTATTCAACCCAAGTTTTTGCTGTATGTACAGAGCCCTCCCTGCATCTTATCTGGAGTTGTTTTCTAGTTAAGTTCTTCCTAAACTGGTTCTAACTGATTTGGTGGTCAAGATGCACTCTAACACAGCACACCCCGCAATTGTCCTGGAAAAACAGGGACGTCCCATGTGAGAGGATGGCGGCCATTCTGGACGCCGTGATCTTGCACAATTTAAGGCTGAGCTCTCACACCGAAAAGCACTTGATCTCTCACAATGTCACGAAATGTATTAAATGGTATGAACTGTTTGACAGTGGAAGAGATGGAGGCTAAAAACAGGGGCCTGTACCTGTAATAGGCACTTTGGTAGTAGATTTCCTGTACTAGGTGACCTTTGAAATTGACCTTTGAGGTTCCTCCCAACACTTTCAATTCTATGAATCCACTGTTCATTATCGTTTCAACTCCTTTTATGGTCAAATAAGAGGGTTTAAGGGAAAAAAATCCATACGACAAATTAAATTCGCATGTGAGGGATAACAGATGATCTAGTTTATGAGTTTTGAGTCTTATTCACTTGAAAGCAAGCGACGGAAGACCAGCCTGAGGCAGCACACATTTTGAGGTACTTTAAAAGGGCAGCACATTGACAATTATTTTAGTTTAGCTAATATATTTTTACCACTAGTGTGGGGGGTGAGGAACGGCATTTGGATTTTCTGCCTCCGGCACCAAAACATCTTGAGCTACCTCGGTGGTGAATTTTCCATTCTTTATTTCCATTTTGTCTACACGCTCTTCCATCCCTCCTCCACCCCCACCCCCCAGTTCTTTCCCACCTTGGGCAACTTGTACAACAATCAATTAATAATTTCATTGTGTGGGGTGGGAAGACAGAGAGAAGCAATCTCTGAGGTGGGAGACAAAGGAAATAACAACCATAAAGCCTTTGTTTGTCTCCCTCATAATTTTTTGCGAGAGACTCTTCAGAGTTTGTATTATCACACAACTGTCAGAGATAATTTGCCCTACTTTGGCTAATTGTTCTCCTGTGAGTTTTCAAGGCATGAATAACATTTTGTACAAACTGTCAGGTGGGTAAAAAAAAGGAAGGAGAGGAAATGTTCAAGGCAAACCACGGTGCCACCTGAAATTTGCCTTCTGAAGCCAAACAGATAACAGCTTATTTATAACCAAGCAGTGCCATTCATAAAAGCTCAATAGAAACATTAGCATGCTTGTGAAGACACTACTTCTGAACTGCTTCACACACACACACACACACACACACACATTGTTAAACACTGTTGTCAGCTGGTTAGAAGTTTGATTTTTGGGGAGCGGAGGAAATGCTTCAAGAAACGTCATGAACTGATTCATTCACTTTGCGATTTGCGCCAAAGATTGGAGGCAGCACTGTGCACGACTTCATATGTGCATTGTCTCCTCACGACATCGGGAGAGGCCAGAGGCAGAGCCAAATGTGACGCCACCATAAGCTTCACTGTCTGAGGGGTCCTCTTCTCTGGTTCTCTGCCTCCTCCTGCTGCTGCCGTTGGGGAGAACACCCCCCCCCATGTGGGGAGGGGAGAGTTCAGCCCCTAGGAGATGCCGCCCCTGTATCTGAAATAACATTTGTGCAGTTCACCCACCCACATCCTTGGCATGGGCTGTGTTAATGCACACATGGGTTGCACAGATGTGATTTCTCTGATGGTTCTTTGGTGAACATTGGTCCACACATGAGTCCACACATTGGTCCACTTGCAAATGGAAAGTGTAATGCTGGTGGTCAACAAAAGAGGTCTAAAGACTCTCTCAAGGCAAATCTTAAAAAAATGTAGTATAAACACCGACAACTGGGAAACACTGGCCTGCGAGCGCTCCAGTTGGAGAACAGCCTTTACCAAAGGTGTCATGGGTCTTGAAGATGCTCGAACTCAGGGCGAAAGGGAGAAATGTGCTAAGAGGAAGGCAGGCTTCGTAAACCTTCACCATGATCAGCTCCCCCCGGAAACCTTTGTCCCCACTGTGGAAGGACGTGTGGATCCAGAATTGGCTTCCATAGTCACTTATGGACTGACTGTTAAAACTGTGTTTATGGAAGGCAATCTTACTTGGCTACGAGGGATTGCCAGAGAAGAAGGAGACACATGGGTGCCTTCAGTTGTGATTGTTGGAAGATCCAAGACAAGTGAAAATACAGTGGTATGTCGGGTTACAGACGCTTCAGGTTACATACTCCGTTAACCCAGAAATAGTACCTTGGGTTAAGAACTTTACCTCAGGATAAGAACAGAAATCCTGCGGCGGCGACGTGGTGGCAGCAGGAGGCCCCATTAGCTAAAGTGGTACCTCAGGTTAAGAACAGTTTCAGGTTAAGAATGGACCTCCAGAACGAATTAAGTACTTAACCCGAGGTACCACTGTACTTCTTCTCACAGCACATAGTTAAACTATAGAATTCATTCTCATAAGAGGTAGTGATGGTCACCAATTTGGATGACTTCGAAAAAGGATTAGATAAATTGATAGAGGATCAGTCTATTGATGATTACTACCCACAATGGCTAGGTTCTACCTTCACTGTTAGAACACCTCAGAATGCCAGTTTCTGGAGAATAGTGGGAAGAGTGTTGTTACACTCTCATCCTTCCCATTGAGCCATCTGGCTGGCTACAGTGAGAACAGAATACTGGACTCAGTGGTCCAGCAGGACTCTTCTTACGTTCTCATGACACTCCCCACAAGCTACCACCTGAGGCAGCTGCATCACTTTGCCTAATGATAGGGCCAAGACTGTCCTAGCCTTCTCCTATGATATCACCACTGCTTGTCTCCTCCAAAAACCCAGAACCATTAAACCATAACAACACACCACCACCAAAGTTCTCCTCCTTGACTTCTTCCTAGCATGCAAGCTGGAAAGGCAGCCATCGTTCTTTCGGCTGGGAGAAATGAACTGTGCTTAAAGCTATCCTCAGTCACACGTTAGGTAAGAGCTAGGAATTATGGCACGCTGCGGGCTTGGTGAAGAGGAAAAATACGGAGAGGCAGGGAAATGAAACGCAGCTGGGGGGAGGGAGGGAATTCAATAGATGGGCAGAAGCAGAACGAAGATGAAAAGACCAAGAGGAAGCTGCATTCTGTTTACAGCGCGCTGGGCTTTATCCGAACTCAATAGCGACGCCTTTCATTTTTAATTTTTGCATTTGTGTTTGATCACAGCCCATGCAGATGTTGTTTCATGCTTCAGGTGTTTAAAATGACTAATTTTAAGGAAGTCCAGGGGGCATGCATCTTTTAACTGCTCCAAGCAGCTTTTCACACTTCGCCTCTCTCCCACTCTGCAGGCTCCGGGAGTTGTTTCTTTACACTCGAAGGCGCTTTTGTTAAGTGGCCTGGAAGGGGGATTTCTCGGCAAGATTTCTTTGCACATTTACACTGAGGCTGAAGTGAATGAGCGGGTGGGGCCAGCTTGGAGGAGAACCGGTGTGCTCTTGTAATGCAGGCACCCAGCGTCCATTTTGAGATGCTGTCTATAGAAGCAGACCCAGGTGCCTCAGAAATATACTAAACATTTCTAGTAGGGCGGTTCCCCATATATTATGGCACCAGTCTCTCTCTCCCCCTCTTTCCCTCAATGCCTATGACATTAGTGTCTCAGACCAAATGTAAATGAACTGTGAGAAAGACTCTATAAATTGAAAATGGAGACACTATATGTACTTTTCCTTGTTTATTAGTTTGTTTTGTATCACAAAAAATGTTTAATAAAAACTAATTAAGAAAAGAAATATACTAATGAAGCCAAAGTTCTGTTTACTGAAGGTGGGTGATATATATATATATATATATATATATATATATATATATATGGAATAAAAAGCATGGATGGACTACACATGCTGAAAAGAGAATCAGAATAGATCAGGCATAGGCAAACTCTGGCCCTCCAGATGTTTTGGACTACAATTCCCATCATCCCTGACCACTGGTCCTGTTAGCTAGGGGTGATGGGAATTGTAGTCTCAAACATCTGGAGGGCCAGAGTTTGCCTATGCCTGGACTAGATTCTTTCGTTCACTTAAAGTACCTAACTGTTCACCTACAGAAAAAAATAAAGGTCTGTGCAATAGATTAGGCTGAATTGTGAATTGAATTGGTCTGTTGCTGGGTGTGGTGTGGATGATGCTGATGCTGATAATTTTTTTTATACTACACCCATCTGGATGGATTCCCCCAGCCACTCTGGGCGGCTTTCAGCAGTATATAAAAACATCATATAGGCATTGGTCAAGTCAGGTGGTGACAGCTCCCCAATTGCTGTGTTGGGTTGACTGCTTGGCGCAATCCAGGAATGTCAGGGGGCAAGTGTTGGATGGGAAGGTTCAAGACACATGAATTCAGGCTACGGTGCCATCCCAGGGATGAGACAGACTGGAGCAGTTGCCTCAGGTGTGGGATCCACAAAGGCAACACACCTTGCCTCCTCCTATCTCTGCTGCTGTTCACCCTGCCTGCTGCCCGCTGCTGGTTTCCCACAAGAAGCAGCTCTCTGTTGAATTCTGCAGGCAGTTCCCCTACCCTCATGCCAGGAGAAAGCCCTGAGAAGAAACCTAGAAGTGGTTGACAGCAGTGGGCACAAATCTAGGAATAGCAGAGGCCATAGAGTGTTCTTGCAGTGGCTGGCCATTGGGTGCCCCAGCAAACCTTGCTTGCCTCTAGAAATGCCAACCATCCTCCTTTTTCCTCCCTGGCTTCCTCCGAGCCAACAGAGGCAGCACTTCTTGTTGGGAAACTGTGTATGTGCAGCTACTCACACAGAGGCAATTAAGGTTTGGCAGACAGCCAGAAGGCAATCTGAAGGAGTCTGCCTGGTGATAACAGAGGCACGGAGACAGCTTCCTGATTGGTCAAGCTCTCTCAAGGGAGTGATAATTAATGGCCTACTAACTGGAATGTGTTGGTTCAGTGTTCATGTTCAGAGTTCCGTGTCAGTGTAGGAGTTGTGAGTCGTGTCAGAGAGAGCTAGCAAAAGATCTGTGTTCTGTTCCTGTAAATAGTCCACTGTATATAATAAACACCTAACTACAAGTTCCTGGTTCCTGCTTTGTCTATCCTGTCTGCAGCCAAGTTGCCAATTGCTTCCATGGATTCTGCGTTAACTCTGCTAGGTCTGGCTAAGGTCCTGCAACTAGTCAGAAAGTTGCGAAACACCAAATAGGTTTTGCCAATACTTCTTTCTCAGCTGCTGTTAATTTGTAGCATCCAAGTGCACAGCGGAATGATGAGGAATACGTGCCAACATGCTCTGTATTGCTTTATTTACATTTCATAGCTGGTAGATTACAGAAAACCATCTTGTCTCTGCCGGAGCAGAAAACTGCATCCTCTCTCCTCTGAAGCTCAGAGAGAATCACACTGTGTGAGAACAGTGAAAAACAGGAAACCAGTGTACGTCACATCCAGTCTCCTTTTCCCGTGGGAAACACAACAGTAATGCTGTCTGTGGAATGTAAACATTGTCTTGTGACAAGCCTTTCGCTGCACAGTGAAGAGAGCAGAAACCAACATCCTCCCCCTTTCTGTGAACATCACTGGGCAGCGTGTTCGTACAATATCAGTACAAACCCAACTTCTGCACATAGGTACAGTGTTGATCCCTTGATACAATCTTGGACAATACATCAGCAGGAATATCATTACCTGGCATATAGGACACCGTTACGAGTCCCTTCTGAATACGTTCCCTAGCATGTTGCACCTTCAATTGCAAGTGCTTCGTGCTTTGCTTACAACCTTCAGAATTCAGCAAAGCCAAACATGCTTTGTTGTCCTGGTAAACCTGGATTGGACATTTGACAGGAATTTTCATGTCTTTGCACAATTGTAACAACCATTCACAATCTTTGAGTGAATAAGACAGTGCATTCAGTTCAGCTTCACAAGTACTTAAGCTAACTGTTGTTTGCTTCTTGCATGACCAATCAAATAGAGCCTGATTGTACATGTAGCAAACTCCAGACGTACTTTTCCTGTCTGTAGTGTCACTTCCAAAACTTGCATCTGCAAATATCTCAAGACCACCAGACTTCTGATTGTTAAATCTCAGTCTGTAATGCATAGTGCCTTTCAAATACCGCGCTATGCGTTTCAGAGCTTTCCAATCCTTAACAGTAGGATTGTTGACTTGTCTGCTTAGCAAATTACAGCTAACAGCAATGTCTGGTCTTGAACATCTGGCAATGAAGTTTAGCTTGCCTAGCACACTTCTGTACAGTGTAGTGTCAGAAAATGCTTCTTCAGTGTCATCTACCTGATAACCTGTTGTCATTGGTGTGTCTACAGGGTTAGCATCCATCAGGTTTAGTTTGCCTAACACATCAGCAATTTTCCGTGACTGGTGTACTAGAATGTTACCATCTTGATCTCTCTCTATTTCCAGAGATAGGTAGTTGTTTACCTCTCCAAGATCTTTCATGTCAAAGTGTTCTTTCAGTTGAGCTAGGGCGTTATTGTACATTGTGACATCATCCCAAAAGAATAATAAATCATCAACATAAAACAAACAATACAGTTTCTTTTGCCCCTCCTCTTTGACAAATACACATGGATCAGCTTTCCCTTGCTGAAAACCTAGAGAAAACAATACTTCAGTGAGTTTTGTGTGCCAACACCGTGCACTTTGTTTGAGACCATAAAGGGACTTTTTCAGAGCACAAACAAATCCCTGTTTTACCTGTACGCCATCAGGTGGAAGCATATAAAGTGATTCATCTAGAGATCCGTACAGAAAAGCTGTATTCACATCATGGTGACTAATGTGTAGATTTTTCTCTGCAGCTAGCTTGAGCATAAGCCTAATGCTCTCATACCTCACTGTGGGTGAGTAGGTCTCGTGATAGTCTTCACCTGGTACCTGTGCAAAACCTCTGGCTACCAATCTGGCTTTGTGTCTGACTATCTTGCCATTTTGATCAGTCTTCGCTTTGAAGACCCATTTGCTTCCAAGCAGTTTCATTCCTGGAACTACTGGAACAAGTTCCCATGTTTTGTTCCTTTCCAAGGAATCAAGCTCAGCCTTCATGGCATTTAACCACGGCTCAGCTTCCTTTGAATCCAAATCCTGGATTTCTTGGAAACTTGAAGGTTCAAATACCTTCTTGGAGCTTTTAACAGCTGTTACTGCTATCTTAGCAAACTCATCAGCAAATCTCTTTGGAGGTCTACCTTTTGTGGCTCTTTGTGACCTGCGAATTAGCCTTAAGTCTTCAACACTCTCCTCTTCCTTCTTAGGAGAAAAGCGACCTATTGTGAACAATGGTTCCTCCAATTCTTGATCAGAGCTTTCAGAGGGTCGCATAGAAGCTTTCGCACTCTTGAAATCCTCTGAATCACCTGATTCAGTTTCAGACTCAGAATCAGAACTTTCATCAGTGGGTGTGGGTTGCTGTGGTTGCTTTTGACTATCCTCAGTCTCATCACTGTCATCAGGGTAACATTGGAAAATTCCCACATTCTCCCCCCACTTGGCATTGTACTCAACACTTCTTGTGAGCTTAATGGTCTTAGAGTCAGTCATCCTTATTCTGTAAGAACCTTTCTCATAACCTAGAAAGATACCATGCAAACCACGCTTGTCTAACTTGGAGTTTTGTGGTGAGTGAACCCACATGTCAGAACCAAAAATTTTCATGTGTTTGATGTATGGCTTCTTGCCAAACATCTTCTCATAGGGGGTACAACCAATCGCTGAAGACAACCTGCGATTATAACTGTAAGTGAAACATGAGAGAGCTTCGGCCCAATAACTCTCTGGAAGATTTGCATCATGCAGCAAGGTTTTTAACCCTTGAAGCAACGTCTGATTTGCTCGTTCTGCAAGCCCATTCTGCCATGGCGAGCGAGGACTAGACAAATCGTGTTGAATTCCTTTCTCAGTCAGAAAAGCTTCAAACTGCTGAGAAGTGAATTCCCCCCCGCAATCTGTGAAAAGAATTTTTACCTTCTTACCATGCACATTTCCCAACCAAGCACAGAATTCCTTGAACCTAGGAAAAGCCTCTGATTTCTGCTTGAGATTGTACACATGAATATACCTGGAAAATGCATCAATGAGAACCATGAAGTACCTATTTCCACCCAAAGAGGGCGCTAGTGGTCCAACCAAATCAGCATGAACAATTTGGTATGGTTCTGTAGCTTGCCTACTAGACACCTTACCTTTCGCAGCCATTTTCACCTTGTTTGCTGCGCATGCCTTGCACTTCATGTGGTACCTGCAGGGTTTAATAGTCATACCTTCAACCAAGGCAGGCATTTTAGATACTGCCTCAAAACCCAAATGTCCAAATTTTCGATGAAAATCATGAATACATTCTGCATGCAAACATTTGTTAGAACCTGCAATGCAACAAGTGTCATCCTGCACAACATCATCATAATACAAAACATACAAACGATCAACATATTCAGCATACAATACATAATCATTTTTCTTTGTGATGATGCACCTTTTGTTCTTAAAGGAAACGTCAATGTTCCGCTCATTCAACTGTCCGACGCTGAGCAGATTATGTTTGGCATCTGGGACATAAAGTACATTCTTTATCGATAAGTCCAAACTGTGAAGAACAACAGTTCCGTAGCCTTTACTGGGAATTGTGTGGTCATCCGCCTGGTGAATCGCACCTTCCTGCGGTGTAAAAGACACGAACAGTCGCTTATCGTTGCACATGTGGTGCGTTGCCGCTGAATCAACAACGAAGAAAGATCTAGACGTCTTCTGGACCTCTGCAACTTTTGGAGTGAAGCGTGAGACCATTGCCTTGGGCTGCGTTGTCCTGGACACCGGACCTTTGCCTCTGCTTTGGCCTTTTCCACGCGATGAGCTTTCGCTGCGCTGCTCTGTCTTGGCCCTGGGATATTTGCATTCCCTCTTCATATGGCCTAGACGTCCACAGGAGTAGCATTTCACTGCCTTCAAAGCTTTGGCGCCATCTGGTGGTTCCACTGCACTCTGGGATGACGTCTGTGAAGACTCCCCCTTTCCCATGCAGCCAGCACCCCGGCGATCTGCTTCATTTTGAATCACGGCAGTAACATAATCTACTGTCAGCTGAGCGGTAGGCTGTACAGCAATCTGAGTCGCAACAGACTCCCAACCTGAACCCAAAGATTGTAGTATCATGAAGGAATACACAGCCTCGGGAAAGTTGAGTCCTCTCTGTTGCAGCTCATGTCTCAGATTCTGCATCTCCATCAGATGTGTACGCACATCTTCACCTTCAGCAAGAGCCATATTATGCAGCTTGTTAAAATAAAACATAGTAGACCCAGCTTCTGTCCTCAAGTGTGCCTCCCTCAAAGCGTCCCAAATTTCTCTGGCTGAGGTCTTATCACGCAATAGACAGAGCTCTTCTGGGGATACTATCAATGTAAGAGTTCCCCTTGCTTTGGAATCTTTAGCCTTCCATGCATCTGTAACTGGAGCTGGGGGGGTGTCTGTAATAACTTCAAACAGACCCTCTTTCCGCAGAATAGCCTCTGCATAGATAACCCAGTCCGTATAATTTTTCTTATTGAGCTTGGGAATCCCACAAGCATCCTGAAGGGCCATCATGACTCTGGCATTAGCCTTCTGCGTCATCTCTGCTGCTTTAAACTAGCTGCTTTATACAAGCTGCATCTCTGCTGCTTCAAGCCTCATTCCAAAGGCAAGTTCAAAACAGCTTTCTCTCTGCTGCCTAAATCATGCTGCGTCACTTCTACAGCTGCTTCAGCCCTTGTAAAAGTTACTTTCGATTTCGCCAGCATAGCCATAGCCGCTGCCTGTAGCCGGCAAACGGACATAAAAGTTCAAAGTCCAGCCATAAAGCCATTAAATAGAAGCTGGCAGGCTGCCCGGAGCAGTAGCACATACCTCATCAATCATCTTGACGCGCAGATACCGTCCGATCCGTCCTTCGCATTCCGATCCTTTTGCTGGCATTCCGATGACTGCGTCTTCTGGGCCCATAACCAAAATGTTAATTTGTAGCATCCAAGTGCACAGCGGAATGATGAGGAATACGTGCCAACATGCTCTGTATTGCTTTATTTACATTTCATAGCTGGTAGATTACAGAAAACCATCTTGTCTCTGCCGGAGCAGAAAACTGCATCCTCTCTCCTCTGAAGCTCAGAGAGAATCACACTGTGTGAGAACAGTGAAAAACAGGAAACCAGTGTACGTCACATCCAGTCTCCTTTTCCCGTGGGAAACACAACAGTAATGCTGTCTGTGGAATGTAAACATTGTCTTGTGACAAGCCTTTCGCTGCACAGTGAAGAGAGCAGAAACCAACAGTTTTTGCCTCCTGTGCCTCCTTCGTCACCACCCACTTTCGGAACCACTGATCTAGAACTTTGAGCTTGATGCAACATTTTGGATCAAGGACTCGTGAAGAAAGACAGTGGGTGAGCTCTTGATGGGCTGATCCTTCTTGCAGCGGCGGTAGTGAGTCATGCATAACCCCAGCGAGAGCTTGGAAAGTATGGATTAACATGCAGTGACAGCAACAGGGTAGGACTCCAGGGCAGATGTCCAGGACTCCTCTCGGCAGACTGAGCAGCAGGGCCTCTAAATGCAGCAGGGCTGGCTTATCACAGTCAAGTAGAGCACATTGCTGTCCAAAGAAGGAGACAGGATTCATAGAATCCATTACACCCAGAGTCTAAAAAATTACGTAACTGCAACGCTGCATGAAAGACAAAGCAGTCAGGCTGTAATCCCCATGTGAGGCGGTAGCCCTGACTTGGCAACTGAAATAGAAATAAAAAAGGAAAGTGTTTGTGTGTCAAAAGCCATGGTTTTTATTGGCTCTGACTTCTTTTTTTCCGGAGCCAGCAAGAATGCAAAGGAACAGAGTGGGAGAGGAAGGGCTGAGCATCACGTTAAACTTGGAGAGGTTTTGTTTTGCTTTGCTTACAGTAAGCAGAAGATGGGGCTCCCCAGGGACTCAAACCCCTCACTGGAAATAATTGAATCTCATTATCAAGTGCTCACTGTGACACTCTTTCATTTAGTCCCAATGAACCATTAAAAAGGGGGCTTCCGTTCCTTGTCTCATCCTTGGCAACTTGACCTTTCAGGGTTGTTTCAGAGGAGCACAAATTAACACAAGCGAGGGACCGCCAGTTACGAAAACTTAATACAACCAGGGAGGGTCGGATGTCAGCATCATTTTATTTATTTATTTTTCCTGGCAGGCTTTTGTACTAGTGGATCACGAATTTCAGATGTTAATGGTGCACTGGAAATGAGCTGAAAAGGAGTACAGTGGTACCTCTGGTTAAGAACTTAATTCGTTCCGGAGGTCCGTTCTTAACCTTAAAATGTTCTTAACCTGAAGCACCACTTTAGCTAATGGGGCCTCCCACTGCCACCGCACTGCCATTGCCGCCACACTGCCGTTGCCGCCGCACTGCCGCTGCCCAATTTCTGTTCTCATCCCGAAGCAAAGTTCTTAACCTGAGGTACTATTTCTGGATTAGCGGAGTCTGTAACCTGAAGTGTCTGTAACCTGAAGCGTCTGTAACCCGAGGTACCACTGTATAGGTAAGATAGCTATGGCAATGGCTCACCTCTCCAAAAGGGCATGGGAGAATGTGATGCTAATATCCCATATGAAGATAAAGGTCTACCAGGCTCAGTGCTGTCTTACCCATAGGTGCTAGGTATGCGGGGCACCCGGGCACCGGGCTCTCAGGGGCACCAGGCCAAGAGTCCAGGGCCAAGAGTTGAGTCCGGGGAAGAGCCTGCCCGTTGATCTTTGCACCCCGGTACCGCATATGCTTTAGACAGCCCTGACCAGCCTTGCATGTGACCAGCCTTGCATGTTGAGCATGCTGCTTTATGGAAGTGAGTTGCGGGCAACATGCAACAGCCAGGGGGCCAAAGATTTTGGGTATAATATACAGCTGAGTGATTGGGTGAAATTATGGAAGGAAGGTTTAAAATTTACTGCATGCAATGTGAAAAAAGAAAATGTGATGAAAATGATGTATAGATGGAAAATTACACCTGTCAAGTTAGCGAAAATGTATAAAGTTATTAATAAATGTTGGAAATGTAAAGAAAAAGAGGGAACATTTTATCACATGTGGTGGGAATGTAAAAAGGTGAAATGCTTCTGGGAGATGATATATAATGAGTTGAAAAAAATGTTGAAATATACATTTTTAAAGAAACCAGAAGCATTTCTATTGGGCATTGTGGTGAGTGATATAAATAGAAAGGAATGTAAGCTCTTTTTATATGCAATAACAGCAGCAAGAATATTATTGGCCCAAAAGTGGAAGCAAGAAGAGTTACCGTCGATTGAAGAATGGAGGATGAAGTTAATGCACTATGCAGAACTAGATAAACTAACAGGAAGGATTTGAAACCGGCGGGACCAGAAATTCACGGAAGACTGGAGTAAATTTACAAACTATTTGAAAAGTAATTGTGAAGAACAGACAATGTTGGTAGGGTTGCAAGAAGTTTTGTGAGGAGTATTATTAGAAGTATTGTAAAAATGGATAAGGGGAGGATGATTTGTTAAGAGATATAAAGGAAATATAAAGTTAATAAATGCATAAGAAGTGGTGAAAACGGTGGATCATCAGAGGTGCTGATAGAAGTCCAAAAAGATTGTATAAGTGATAAGTTTTGTGGTACATTTTATAATTTATATGTTAAAATAAGTTAAAAAAATTATTAAAAACAACAACATGCAACAGCCAAGAGCAATGCTGCAATGCCTTCCACATGCACTGCATCAAGTAGTTTTGGGGAATCACAGCGCAGGGCAGAGTGTCAAAGAAAGATGTGCTCTCCCAAGTCCACATTCCCAGCATGTTCACACTCCTGTCTCAGTGATGTCTACACTGGCTTGGCCATGTCCTCAGAATGGAAGGCATGTTCTATGGGTAGCTGGTTTCAGGCACCAGACCCAACTCTGCATTACAAAGATGTCTGCAAAGGAGACATGAAGGCAGGCAACATTAACTCTGCTCTGTGGGAATCCCTTGCAGATGACCACTATGCCTGGATATGGTTAGACTGCATATCCACAGAGGAGGAATGACCGCTGGGAGGAGCACAGAGAGAAGAAATGCCATGGGACATATGCGGCAGCACAACCGGGCGTCTTCATCTGCCCCAGCTGCAACAAAGCATGTCTCTCATGCATTGGTCTCTACAGACACAGCAGGTGCTGTAAATCTCCAATGGTTTGACTTCACTCCCAAAGACACATTCCTCCATTGTCTCCCAAGATAGACAGATGCCAACAGAGAGATTCAGCCTTGATTCAGGCTCAACACAAGTCAAAATAGGATTTGCAAAGGTTGGTCAGCTGGCTTCCTCTTTTGGCCTAGTCCTGGTTGTGAGCAATTCCTGAACTGAGGGAGCAGGAGCACAAAATCCAGCAAGAACATAACCGTGTGCCAAGAGTCCTCCTGAGTCAAGCCAAAATTCCATCTAGTCTCGTATCCTGTTCTCACAGTGGCCAGTTTAGGGGAATGCTTTGCCATGCATTCATCCAGGAAATTTGAATTCAGTGTGTTTGTATGTCCGTTTCCCCCTAATATTCGCATGTGTGTTGTTGTTTTTTTGTTATTGTTAACAATGCCTGTAGAACTTCATAGCAAAATTCAGAGCAGTGTGAATTTTGAAGGGTGGCTGCCATTCAGTTCTAGAATGGAAGTGCGAATTAGATGGGTTCATATTAAAAGCTGACCTGAATTTTTCCCTCCTACCTACTGCACCCAGGGACGCAGGTGGTGCTGTGGGTTAAAGCCTCAGCGCCTAGGACTTGCCGATCGAAAGGTCGGCGGTTCGAATCCCTGCGGCGGGGTGCGCTCCCGCTGCTCGGTCCCAGCGCCTGCCAACCTAGCAGTTCGAAAGCACCTCCGGGTGCAAGTAGATAAATAGGGACCGCTTACCAGCGGGAAGGTAAACGGCGTTTCCGTGTGCGGCTCTGGCTCGCCAGAGCAGCGATGTCACGCTGGCCACGTGACCCGGAAGTGTCTCCGGACAGCGCTGGCCCCTGGCCTCTTAAGTGAGATGGGCGCACAACCCCAGAGTCTGTCAAGACTGTCCCGTACGGGCAGGGGTACCTTTACTTTTTTTACCTACTGCACAGTGCTCTACTCCCAAGGATCTGTGTTTATGACTGAGATACTAGTAAGTTCAAAAGCTGGGTTTCGCTTGGTAGGTAAAGAGTTTCATGGTTATCCCTCCCCACAGCCTCACTTTAGGTTCCTTAAAGGAAACAAAATTAAGTACAAATCTTCTAGAACAGTCGTAGGCTTTCACTTGAGACTGAAAAGACCCTAAAATAATCCCTTGGAGTCTCAAGGAACATCACAGGATATGCCAAGTCTTTGATAATACCCAGGAAGGAAATATATATATATAAGAGTTCTGCTTTTTCAAAATATATATAAAGTAGCTTTGGGCTTATTAGAAGAGAGCCCACTAGAGAATTTCCTGTTATAGTAACTTGGAAAGTGGATAACAGTTACCTTGTTGGTTAAAGCTTGACTCCACATAGGAAATATTAGTCTTTGGGAAAAGGTGGCAGATAAAAAATAATAATAACAGACTGTGTAGGCACACACTCTTGATTAGCCGTTTAGTCGTGTCCGACTCTTTGTGACCCCATGGACCAGAGCACGCCAGGCACTCCTGTCTTCCACTGCCGCCTGCAGTTTGGTCAAACTCATGCTGGTAGCTTCGAGAACACTATCCAACAATCTTGTCCTCTGTCGTCCCCTTCTCCTTGTGCCCTCCATCTTTCCCAACATCAGGGTCTTTTCCAGGGAGTCTTCTCTTCTCATGAGGTGGCCAAAGTATTGGAGCCTCAGCTTCACGATCTGTCCTTCCAGTGAGCACTCAGGGCTGATTTCCTTCAGAATGGAGAGGTTTGATCTTCTTGCAGTCCATGGGACTCTCAAGAGTCTCCTCTAGCACCATAATTCAAAAGCATCAATTCTTTGGTGATCAGCCTTCTTTATGGTCCAGCTCTCACTTCCATACATCACTACTGGGAAAACCATAGCTTTTACTATCCGGACCCTTGTTGGCAAGGTGATGTCTCTGCTTTTTAAGATGCTGTCTAGGTTTGTCATTGCTTTTCTCCCAAGAAGCAGGCGTCTTTTAATTTCGTGGCTGCTGTCACCATCTGCAGTGATCATGGAACCCAAGAAAGTATAATCTCTCACTGCCTCCATTTCTTCTCCTTCTATTTGCACAAAAACACATCGGGACCAGATTTAGCATATGCTGCATTTGGCATGTACGCCAACTGCTGGGGGCTGGTCTCATTGAAACTGACAGGGTAGAATACAGGGAGACCATCACTAGGTGGAGCCAGAGCCCCGGACTGGTGGAGTCAGAGCCAACGAGAGGCACAACCATAGAATCATAGAGTTGTAGAGTTGGAAGGGATCCTGACTGCCATCTTGTCCAACCTCCTGCAGTGCAGGAATCCCGCTAAGAGCAGTCTCTGGGTGGGCTCAAACCACCAACTTCCTGGTTAACAGCTGGATGCACTGACCCACTGTGCCACAGACATTCCAGTTCTACTTCTGTCCTCATCCTCTGGGTCCCTGCAGCTCTACAAGGGCAACCCTAAGACAAAGAGGAGGGATCTGTCAGGCAATGCCACCTGACTGGTTGTAGGTAAGAAAGCAGGCAGGTGAGGGCAGACTGGAAGAAGACTGACAGCTGATGGCTTGGGACCTCATTCATTCATTCCAGCTGAGTGATATCTACTGCCAGGATCTATCTGATTTTCTGCTACTTGTCCCTTGTAAATCAGTGCCATATTTTGTCCATTCTCTCTTTCGGAGATACAGTGATACCTCGGGTTACAAATGTTTTGGGTTACAAACACTTGAGGTTACAAACTCCGCTAACCCGGAAGTAGTACCTCGGGTTGAGAACTTTGCCCCAGGATGAGAATGACCACTCCCCACATTAAATGGGGGGTGCCCTTTGCGTGGTCGCGTGCACCCAGCCCTCTGGACCCTATGTGGCATCATTAGCACAGGCTTGGCTTCACCTCCCCCTGGGCCCAGCACACCTGCATCACCCCATCGCAGAGTTAAACAGAAAGAGACATAGAGTTTGAAAATGAAAACGATCAGGAATCATGAAGGAATGCAAGACTCACAAAAACATAAGGAAGTCAATGTGCATTTTTTTTTTAAAAAAAAAAAGAACAATAATTAAACAAATGCAGGGAGGTGACATGTGGACACATAACTCTACATTGTTAGCATGATGGTAATCAGCAAATGCACTTAAATGAAATCAATTAATTTTTTTGGTTAGAGGTAGGTGACTAATCTCAATTCTCAGTTCCATAGTTAAGCTGGTTAGGTATTGTGGTATTGTTCCCATCAAAGGACCTTTCCTCTGCTCTCTGAGCCATTCAGGATGAATCAACCTCTCTCTTCCCTCACTCCCCCCCCCCATCACACCTTTCTTTTAATGCTGCATAATTGTGTGCCAGAAACTGACTCACTCGTGGACTGCGGGCTCCTGCGTGAAGGCATTGCGGCGCTGTCCAACGGCAAAGCCACTCCTGCTGATTCTAATGAAAGAGATTTTTCTGCTCACCAACCTGAAGGCACACACAGTTTGAAGCAATTGGCCTTTTTGCAGATTGCAGCGCCATAGGCAAGACAATGTTTTGAAGAGCAATTTCCATGCTATTTCACATTGCCATTCTGTCTGTTTCAGGAGGCCAAAGATTTCTGTGTTTTCTTCTTCTTCTTCTTCTTCTTCTTCTTCTTCTTCTTCTTCTTCTTCTTCTTCTTCTTCTTTTTCCTCTTCCTCTTCCTCTTCCTCTTTCTCCTCCTCCTCCTCCACCCTGCGAAAGGCCAGCTTGTTCTCTGGAGTCACCAAAGCAACAGTCATTTAGCCTTCCTGCATTGGTCTATTATGTCCTAAGGTAAAGGTAAAGGTACCCCTGCCTGTTCGGGCCAGTCTTGACAGACTCTGGGGTTGTGCGCCCATCTCACTTAAGAGGCCAGGGGCCAGCGCTGTCCGGAGACACTTCCGGGTCACGTGGCCAGCGTGACATCGCTGCTCTGGCGAGCCAGAGCCGCACACGGAAACGCCGTTTACCTTCCCGCTGGTAAGCGGTCCCTATTTATCTACTTGCACCCGGAGGTGCTTTCGAACTGCTAGGTTGGCAGGCGCTGGGACCGAGCAGCGGGAGCGCACCCCGCCGCAGGGATTCGAACCGCCGACCTTTCGATCGGCAAGTCCTAGGCGCTGAGGCTTTAACCCACAGCGCCACCTGGCCAACCAGAATTGCCTCTTAACTACACAGCATTTCTCTGACACAAAATACCGGTATAAGCCATCATTTCCTATGCTGGCTATGAAAAAGCAACTAGTTTTTTGTTTTTGTTTTTGTTGCAGTCTAAATACCACTGATGGGTTCTACTTTGGATTATATTTAGGGATGTCCTCCTGAAAATCATGGTAGTCAAAACTCTTACGGATTCCATCATACTTTCTTAGCTCAAGGATGGTGAACCTCTGGATTGGGAGTGAAATGTGGCCCTCCAGAGTTCTCTATATGGCCCCTGGGTCTCTCTCCAGAAGGCATACTTTCCCTAGCTACATACCTCATCATCATGGCTTTGTAGCCTCCTGGAATGTTTTTGCCTGGTTGGATTATCAGTAACATATGCTATATATGTATATATGTACAAAGGTAAATGACCCCTGGACGGTTAAGTCCAGTCAAAGGTGACTATGGGGTTGCGGCGCTCATCTCGCTTTCAGGCTGAGGGAGCCGGCGTTTGTCCACAGACAGCTTTCCATTTCATGTGGCCAGCAGGACTAAACCGCTTCTGGCACAACGGAACACCATGACAGACACCAGAGAGCATGGAAACACCGTTTACCTTCCTGCCACATCGGTACCTATTTATCTACTTGCGCTAGTATGCTTTCGAACTTTTAGGTTGGCAGAAGCTGGGACAGAGCAACAAAATCTCATTCCATCACGGGGATTCGAACCGCCGGCCATCTGATCGGCAAGCCCAAGAGGCTCAGTGGTTTAGACCACAGCGCCACCTGCTGTGGAGACCCCCCCCCTATAACATTGTGGCCTCCCACTCCCCACAGCTGCCAAAGCAGGGGTGACTGAAGGATGCTCTTGCCCTGAGGGGAATGTAGAAGAAGCAGAAATAGCATTTTTTCCCTAAACAAACAAGTTGTCTTATCCATTCTGTTACAGCTTTTATTTTCTTTTTTTTAAAAAAAGTGATGCCTATGGTTATAATAATCTCCTGCAAAATGCTTGGTGAGGGCTGCCTGAAAAGCAAAATGCAGTTGCTGTAAATAAATAAACAATATTGCCTTTACACGGCTACAGTTCCCAACGTTGCCTGGGAACAGGGATTAATGGTTCCATCTGAAAACGGTCGCTCTGCAATGGGGAACAGGGTGGGTGTCTCTCCTAACGACTCTCAGCACCTTTAACAAACCACAGCTCTCAGGATTCTTTAGGGGAAGCCAAGACTACATAAAGTGGCATAATATTGTATTGAATGCATAGTGCAAATGGGGCCTCGGATGTGTCATTCCTTAAGCAATATTCGTTTCCTCAGCCAACATTGTGGGGAGGGGGTGTTCGTCTACAGGAAGGTTAAGAAAGCCCACCTGCACTCTAAATTTCTATCAATTGTCACTCAATAGCTTTCTGCTAGTTTCATCCTTCAGGGCATTTTCAGGTACAAAAAAAAGGACCATTCAGAAGAGCTGTCATAAAGGAAAGGAAAGGGCATTATGTTTTAGCAAAAGCGCCCGCTTTTCAGAGAAGATAAGCTTGTTTTGACTTTTGTATCCTCCAAAGACCAGTGGCAAAATCTATGATGGTAGTGATGTGCAGAAGCCCTCCACAATCTGTTTCCTTGTTGTGTTCTCAATACACAGCGTAATAGACAAGTTTATTTACAACGCCTCCCCCTAGGCTGCACCACGGAGAGGATCAAAACTCTGCGCCTAAAGCAGCTGCAGCTAAGGTTCTGTACTTTGGTAAGGTTGTGATTTTCTGTCTGATTGATGCAGCGACCTTTGCGGACCTCATTCTATTTCTGCTCAGGTGAGAAAAGGGCCCGATCTGTGCAGGCTGCCGAAAGAGGTGGGCAAGAGGTGATCAAAGTCCTGAGGCTGTAGAACGGGCTGTACCGTTGCATCAAATAGTACACAAAGTTATAACAGCAGAATGCTTTCTCCTTATCTTATAATACATCTAACACTTGGTCTGCCCAAATGGAACGAATGAGTGGGTGGCAGAATGGAATCTTGTCATTTCAATGTGTGGATGAAGGTGTCCATATCTGAGCATTCCCTACAAGAGGGGGAAATTAAATGAGCACAACATTCAAATGAAGGGTAGTATAGAAATTGAATGAATGAATGAGTTTGCAATGCAACTCTCCAGCAAATTAATGTGCAGGAAAATGCATCCTAGGGCAAATTGTTAATAAAATGCATCTCTTAGTGAATAGAGCATGCGCAAGATACATTATATAAAGGAAAAATGCATTGCAAAAAATGTGGGCGGCAGGGAAAATGGCAAAAAAAAAAATATTAGGAGATATTAGCACTAAAATGCTGCCATGTTTTTGTGAAGACTGGTGTGAAAATATGTAGAACAGATCATTAGATTTGAAAAATGAGAAACTACAACAAACTGAGTTTCCATCTGTACTTATGACCTGAGCTGCTCAGACCCATTCTACATCACAGAAACGTATTTGTTTAATTTTTATTTTTCATTTATTAAAATGTACAAGAGTTTTATGAGTTTTGATTTTGCATCTTTGACCTTCATGGTTAATCTTAGAGACATGCAGCAATATTCAATATTCAACTAAACAATTTAGTCATGTTCATGAACGTTAGTAGTTCTACTCTGAGTAAAACGTAGTTGAATAGCTCCCATAGTTTTGCTTTCAACAGACACATGTCCACAGCTTTTGAAAACAAAATGTCTGGATTGATGGGGCCACAAAACTCCCAGGGGTCTCTGCTTCAACTTTTCCTGCATCATAGAGATCTTGTCTCACAGAAGCCCCAAATCCTTCTGAGACATCCGTCTTCAACTTGTCATCTGAGATTCACACAAATCATGGCTTGCTCTGTTGAACTGTTGGGGAACTGTGGCCCTCCAAATGTTGCTGGACTGTAAATTGCATCATCCATGACCATTGGTCATAATGGTTAGAGTTGATGGGAGTTGGAGTCCATCAATAAACAAAGATCTGTAGGTTCGCCACTCCTGTTCCAAGGCTTGGTTCCTCAGTTGGAACAACCCATTGCTCACCTTGCTCCACCTGCCTTCCAGGATCTGAGCCTCGGCCTATTTTTCACCATGACACCTTCCTCTGTCCTCTCTAATCTTTGCTTGCCTACCCCAGAATCCATTCATCACCTGTTTTAGTTGCCTCTGGACTCTCGATTGCTGCCTTTGGATTCAATATGTGCCTTCCTTGCTGTGCACCATTTGCCTCTGAACTCACTTGACTCCAAGCATTTCGTAGGAATGATATGCCACAAATAATAGGAATTATCTCTTTCCTGAAGGAGCCAATACATGAAGAGAGCCGCACCATTGGCTGAAACTGGGGGCATTTTGTGGAATAGGATTTTTCATTTTACAGGGTATTTTGTGCCGGTATGGCCAAATAAACACCTTTCCTGCACCACAGCAAATGTATATATATCGTTTCTAGCTGACCTTTTCGTAACCTCTATTAAGGGGCAAAATACAACTCAGATTTCACATTCAATGAAAAAGATGCTCACATCCTTCTAGCTGAATGCATTAAGCCTGGCAGTGGTGTCAGGGAGCCGCTTTGCACTACATGTTAATCTTGCCTTTAAATTTCATTTCTGAGTCTTCTGAGTTCAGAATGTATCACCTTTGTTTATTCATGAGCCCCGCGCTGTCCTGCTAGAAAGTCGCTGGAAGTTCAGGAGAAGGTTTTCTGGCCACAACTCAGTCAGCGCAATTTGTCAATAATTTTGAAATGACACATTTTTGAAAAGGCAGCATCTCAACTCAGCTGGGAATTTATTGTGCGCAGCTCAACTCTGATGTGGCAAAATGAGAAGAGCCACCAACTTTTTTCCGGAGTGAAACCGAGGCCACATCTGTCCCTTCCATTTGAAGCATACCACTCAAAGTGATTATCCTTCTTGGAATTGTAGCTCTTTGAAGAGAGTAGGGTTCTCCCAACAGCTCACAGCACCCTTAACCACCCTGAGGTCTTATGATGAAGGGTGGTATGTAAAGCTAATAAATTGAAAATATATATTGAAAATAAACAAACTACAGTTCCCAGGATTCTTTGGAGGAAACCATGTATGATACTGCTTTAAATGTAAGGTACAGATGTGGCCTTAGAAGTGAAGACCTTGGAAAAATCCTCTGGATTTTGCATCTTTGACCTTCATGGTTTGCAATGCAACTCTCCAGCAAATTAATGTGCAGAAAAATGCATCCTAGGGTAAATTGTTAATAAAATGCATTTCTTAGTGAATAGAGCATGCACAAGATACATTATATAAAGGAAAAATGCATTGCAAAAAAATGTATCTATGAAGACACAGAGTAACAGTGGTGGGAAGAATACCAACTCACTGTTTGTTGCAGATATTAATATTGCGCAGTCTGAAATGACTGGAAGCATAAGAACTGACTCCTTTTGGAAATGATTCATTGTCCAGGCCCATAAAAGTATTGTTCAAACAGAGCCTGAGAACAAAGACTCAGCCGCCATCCTTTCAAGATGGTGAATTTGCAGTTCAGTAGCCTCCCATGTGATCTAATGTTAAACACTCACATGTTAGCTAGCAGAGAATAACAGTTAATTATATCAACCCATCAAGGAGCTCAGAGAGCCCTTCTTACACTACTTTAACTTCAATGCAATCTTCCAGCATTATCCATTTCAGTGTCAATTAAACAATTACTCTTAACATGTTATCGTGTACTTATGTTCTGAGTGCCACGCCTTACATGAAGGAGGTTGCAGGTTTGATTCTTGGTATCTCCAGTTAAAAGTCTCAGGTGACCAGTAATGGATACTCTGGAGAGCTGCTGCCAGCCAGAGCTACCAGTACTGAACTAGACTCTGAACTGCTGTTAGATGGCTTCCTGCCTTCTACCAGCTTCTTAATTCATTTTTTAAACTAAATTAAAATCTCCCTTCATGTGCCATCACCCTCTCCAGTTGTTTTTTGGGAGTGGTAGGTAAATGCTTCATATTTATCTGCAAGGCCGTTACCTCTTTTTAAAAAAGCCCTTAAAACATATTATTTCGATTTCTGGCAAGAGGGACACACAACCCACGCCTTCAGGGGAGAAGATGAAAAGGGGGGGGGGAGCTAAAGGAACATCTGGTGGTAGATATCATCAAGGGTTTCCTAAGAATTTTTAAGCTCTCTGAAGTCCGTTTGCATCCACGGCAAGATTCTCATGAACGTGATCATCATGAAAACACTTATTTCTAAAAGCCAGCGTTAACTCCTTGGGGCCCGATTCATTGTGTCAGTATCAGCACTGTGCTGAAATCTGTCCTCCGGTTTCCTGGAAGTTTTCCTCCTCTGTGAAACAGGCTTCCATTTTTCTGCCTCGACTTCGTTTAGCTCTTTGTTTAGCCTTCCTCAACCTGTTGCTCTCCAGATTGTTTTGGATCGCAACTCCCAACGGTACCAGCCAGCAATGGGCAACAGTGTGTCACTGGGCTGGGTTGATGGGAGTTGTAGTCCAAAATATCGGGAGAGAGCCAGGTTGGGGAACGCTGCTCTAAGCAGTAATCAATGAAGAGGAGAACATCTCCATTTAGACTCAGAAATGGAGCTAAGAAAAATCATTCCAGTTCCTAAAACTCAGATAATTGGTTGATTCATTCTGAGTCTAATTGTGTCCTTCTTACACACACACACACACATACACACACACACACACACACACACACACGGTGTCAAGAGTGTAAATAAAGAAAAAACTTCCACCCACTGACCCATCTACTACAATTTAGGATGGGACAGAAACTCAGTTCAGTTCACATTTTAACATGAACTTACCTAATTTGCCCTTTCCTACAAATTATCAGAACCAGAACACATTGACCCTTTGGAAATCTGAAATCCTCTAATGTTTGTGATGCAGTTAATGTGTTAACCAAATAATGTGTTTAAAAATGTGTATGTTAGGGTTGAACCAGTGCTGGATTTACGTATAAGCTAAACAAGCTGTAGCTTAGGGCCCCACTCTCTTGGGGGCCCCAAAAAAATTTAAAGGAAAAAAAACCTGGATGTACATTTCCAAAATATAAGATAAAAAAACAAATACATACAGCAACAGTGTTTTGTGTTGTGTAGGCTTCTATGATGTAAGTCATGGGCCCCGCCTGCTAGCCTGCTCCCTAAAATATCACTGTTTTGCTCATTTCTATATATAGGGCACCTATATTCTGCATGGACAGGCAACATGTGCAAATGGCTTTTGATACCTATTAGGTTATTAAATTACCATGTAGCATATATTCAACACAAAAAACAGTGACAATTTGTTATTGACAAGGGACAGCTGGACATATAAAGGGCTTCATTGACTTCAGCAGCTTAGGGCCTCATCAAACCTAAATCTGGCCCTGATTTGAAAATATCAGTAAAACTATTGATCCATCAGTCTTTCTTGCTACAAACCCACTTCCGGGACCTGGCAAGGAGGTGGCGTTGCGGGCTTCACGCCCACCCCACGTGCGCGGGGGCTGGGTTGCAGCCCCCGTGAGAACGAGGGAGTCCCGGCCGCGTCATCCACCCAGCCACCCAATCGGATGGCTGGGGTGTGTGGCCTGCCCTATTTAGGGCCGACGCGGCCGGGGCTCACCCTCTTTTGCCGTGCCAGCCAGCACGTTTTCCCACCCTCCCTCCCTTTAGGTAGGCTTCCGACTTTGCTATGGACTTCGGTCTGTTGCCGCAAGGGGCATGGTAGGAATTTTTCGCCTACCTCGTAGCAACTCGTCACAACTCTTCGGAATTGGCGGTTAGGCATTGGTAAGGAGGGGTTTAGAGGATGTGGGGGGGAGGAAACACCATCACCTCCCCCCAAAAAGCGAAGGGTGGTCCGATAAAGGACTCCGGGGGGGCGTGGCCCTGTCCGAAGCCTATGGAGATATGGGCCTAAGGCACGCCCCCAAGCGGTGACCCAGGGGAGCTCCTAGTTGATGTGCCTCAACAGGACTCCCCCTTTATGGTGTTAACTCTTCCCGATCTTCAGCAAACGGGCTGGAGCCGGATAGTCGATAGGACCAATGCCTAAGCCAATGCTTCTCATTCCTGAAATCAATAAAGTTGTGGCCTAATTCGCCCATTAAACCTTAATTCTGATGTCCTGTGTCTTTATTTCTCCCTGGTGGGGGGTGGGAACTCGCCACGCAATCACAGAACAACCAACAAGTTACAATCAAACAAACGCAAGTGTTGCAGTGGTACAGGACAGCAAAAGATGGTTTGGGATTAACAGCATGGCAGAGAGGTAAGATATGTCCGAGTGGTGCCACAATCACAGTAGAATGATTAGATGGGTGCCAGTGTGGTTGGTAACCTGATGGTGTTAGGGAAGTCTGATGAAAGGAAGGGCAGTGCCCCTGGCCTCTTAAGTGAGATGGGCGCAAAACCCCAGAGTCTGTCAAGACTGGCCCGTATGGGCAGGGGTACCTTTACCATATATATATATAGAACGGCCATTTTGGTTTGCAGTAGTACCTACTTTGAGACATCACGGGCAACTGCTGTTCACTCAGGACGCTTGATTAAACAGCAGACGCGGGACCCGTGGAGCAAATTATGATAAATTGCGAATATTGATTGCTTTTAACCAGATGGGTGATACCTTCTGGCGTTTAAATATAGGAATGGAGCCAATGATACCTTGACCTCACCTCTGCACTGAGAACCTGCATGAAATTAATTTGAGCTGTCATTCAGGTAACAGTCAGAATTATGTGACAGCTGATTTATTAATTTAAGAGGGGGAACTGCGGACCAGATGTGTTCTCTACTGGAAGATGACTCCAGTGGCTTTCGTGGGTAACTGATGGGGAACTTCAAGATGTTGCCCATTTTGGTTGGATCCGTTATGACATATTGCATTTTTCACATTAATTAACATGTACTTTGATACGTGATAAACAACTTAAATTCCTCCTCTCTCTCTCTCTTTAAATGTTTTAGCTAATTAGACATTCTACTAAATATAACTAATCACTGTTTGCTTTTCAAGGTGTAGGTGCTTCTCCAGCGATAATGAATTGATAGCACAATGTTTGGTTCAAGAATCACCACATATTTCATGTGTTTTCTACACAGAAAGCACTGGCCATGTTGATAATAATATGTAGATATGGAAGGGGAGTTGCGATCATAGCAAGTCCATAGGACTGCCAGAAAATCTAATGACGTTTTTGATGAGTTTTCAGGGTTTTTGGAACATACAATATTGAGTTCTACCAAAGTAGAACATTGGTTCATCTAGCTGGGCCAATGGACCAATGTCTGTGCATGCTGTAAAGGCTGAACTAGATAGGCCTTTGTTCTGATCTAGCAGGACTTATCAGGTTCTTATCACTTGTTGCCTTGTAGCTCAGTCACTAGAGTGTGAGACTCTTAATCTCAGGATGGTGGGTTCAAGGCCCAGGTTGGTCAAAAGATTCCTGCCTTGCAGGGGGTTGGACTAGATGACCCTCTGGTCCCTTCCAAGGCTACAGTCCTATGATTCTATCTCATTACTGCATCCAGTGACTGGTAGCAGCTCTTCATTGTATATTTCATAACATTACCGTGAAGTATCATGAGCTTGAAACCGGGCTCTTCTATAATGCATGTGCTCCACCACTGAGCAGTGCCAACCCCACAGCACAAAGCTACATGAAAAGGCATTATTTAGGGAGGTGCTTCTCTTATTTGTATCACCTTCTCTGCTCCTTTCATTATGTGGCCATAACAACATAGCTAACATATGAAACCAACATGCAGATGGCTGTAGGCCAAGCCATACGGAGATATTCAATGGACTCACTCCATTTTCATTGGAGCATCTGCTCAAATCCTGCTTGCTCATTTCCCACAGGCATCTTGTTGGCTACTGTGAGAACAGGATGCTGTGCCAGATGGGACATTGGCCTGATCCAGCAGGCTCTTCTTCTGTTCCAAAAGCCCCAAAACACAATAGAACAACTGAAGCAAATTTAAGAGCAGATATAACCAAATCATGTCTCTGGGAATTCCAAAGTGTTCCATACTGAAGGAATGGCTCCTTGACGACAAAAATAAGTATAGTTAAAGCTATGGTTTTCCCAGTAGTGATGTATGGAAGTGAGAGCTGGACCATAAAGAAGGCTGATCGCCGAAGAATTGATGCTTTTGAATTATGGTGATGGAGGAGACTCTTGAGAGTCCCATGGACTGCAAGAAGATCAAACCTCTCCATTCTGAAGGAAATCAGCCCCGAGTGTTCACTGGAAGGACAGATCCTGAAGCTGAGGCTTCAGTACTTTGGCCACCTCATGAGAAGAGAAGCCTCCCTGGAAAATACCCTGATGTTGGGAAAGATGGAGGGCACAAGGAGAAGGGGACGACTCAAAACTACTAACATGAGTTTGACCAAACTGCGGGAGGCAGTGGAAGACAGGAGTGCCTGGCGTGCTCTGGTCCAGGGGGTCACGAAGAGTCAGACACGACTAAGCAACAACAACAAACATTGCGTGGCACTTGTAGAAGTATAAGTTCTGCAGTTCGAAGTGATTGAGTTGGCATGTGTGGGGTAAGGCAATCCTTGAAGGAAACTGGTCCCAAGACATCAAGAGCTTTCTATACAAGAACAGCCTGGTGGCAAACTGGCAACCAGCACAGAGCTTTGAGCACAGGTGTAACATGCCGACATAACTCTTACTCAGGCCAGCAATCATGCTGCAGCGTTTTGCACTAACTCCAGTTTCAGGTGAATTGCAAGGGAAAGCCCATGCAGGGTGCATTACAGTAGTCTAGACTTGAAGTTACCAATTCGTGAACCACCATGGTCAAGGTGTTTGTGAAATGGGCTCCACATTTTGTCTCGGCACCATTGCAAATTGGGTATATTGCATCACTGAATTTATTCCCCCTTAAATTGTTAATGGCTTTGACCTTGGGAATAATGTATCTAGATTCAAAAGGAGCTTCAGGGTGGACACCTTGCACGTGTGTGTGTGTGTGTGTGTGTGTGTGTGTGTTCTCCATATGTTCAGAATCTCACAATGTCAGATGAAGTATGAAACTATCTCACTTTTAAGGACAGACCAACCGACATTTTGTTCTGGGCCAGCTCTGGGAAGATGTGTATATTATTATCTTGAATATTCAAAGTGAAACTCCCACTCCCCATGATGTGTCTTTGGGACAAATCTTTTCTCTCTTCCTTACATAATACATTTCAGCAGGTCTTAAAGCTCTTTGTGAATTCACGGTCGCACTGATAGCATTTTATCTTATATCTCAGCCTCCTTTGCTGTTATCAGCAAGGCCAAATCCTTCTTTCTTCAGTTTGGTCTCTTTGGCAATGCATTCATCCTAAGGTCCTTTTCTTGTTTGTAACAAAAACTTTTTTTAAAAAAAACATTATTGCCTAGGAAAAAAAATATATATCTGATGAAATCTCTCAGTTATTGTCTTGACTTAGAAGCATTCAGCTCAGCTGTTGGGAGGGGAAGAGGAGAGGGGGCGAAATGTATTCTCAAGAGCTGTGGAACTGTATGACTTCAGCACACAGCTTTTTATTAGTTTTGCAAAAGTCAACCTGAAGGAGGAGGGGAAAAACCACAATCATCTTCAGGATGAGTGTTAGACAGATTGGAAACACCTGTCAGTTTGCAGGCTCTGAAACTTCTCTTGCTGTGTCAAGCTCAGATATGTTTGAATACTGGTGGTCTGTGGAGTTATAGGAACATTGGAAGATGACTCAGGGCTTCGCTACACTTATCTTTTCTTCGCTCTTTCCAGGCACGAATTGAAGCAAAAGGCAATCCTAAAGAAAACCCAATTTGACATTTGCTCTGATTGAGCACTAAAGTAGGGAGAGAGGGGCACCAACACTATTTTCTCGCTCCCTTTCTCTCTCTCTCACTATCCCAGCTTTTATCTGAGGAGCTCAAGGTGGTGTACATGGTTCCTTCCCTCCTCATTTTAATCTCCACAACTACCCTGTGAAGTAGGTTAGGCTGGCAGGAGGCCGTGGCCCAAGGTCACCCAGTGAGCTTCATGTCTGAGTAGGGCAGAGATTTGAACTCTGCTCTCTCAGGTCCACGTCTGACACTCTAACCACTGTACCACATAGAATGTGTGTAATTTGATCACTTGGAGATGCTTCATAGGAAGCAAACCATAAATGAAATTTTAAAAGAGCAGCAATGAAGTACTTCATTATCTTCCTCAAAATACAGGGTGAGACCAAGTATTTATTTATTTTATTGTTATTTTTGTAAACCGGAAAGCTTGCAGTGAAAATGATCACACTGAATACACGGATAAAGATTTGTGTGTTTATCGTCAAGACCGATTTCTGTATCCCAACAATGTATTTTTTGGATAGACAATACTATGCAATACTTAACTACCCTTAACATAATAAATTTACCCAGGGTGGGAGGAGGGGACTATGGCAGGAACATTTGCATGGAAGTCTATTCCCCCAGGGCTGCTGTTTATATACATGATTTAACTGTCACTCCCTAACTCTATAAACTGCTCTGATGGAGAAACCCTCGGTTCCCCCTTGACTTTGGCTTTTTGGCTTTTTGTCTTTTCGTTTCCCCCTCTTCCATTTGCAGCTGTCCTCAGCCGAGCCTCAGAGATAAGGCAAGGCTTGACACTGACTTAACAGGGACCCACTGCCTCGCATCAATCACCCTCCCAAACGCTCTCTCAGAGAGGCATCGGCGCCACACTTCGCAGTGGCTCTCGCAGATGGTTTGGCAGCAGCAAGAACCTGCCAAAAGCCAATGGCTGTGATAAGTGAGGACGTCAAAGGGAAGTGACAGAGAGCAGCCGAGACAAACCGGGGGGAGCGATGTGAAAATTGCAGGACCGGAATATTCGGGACTGGAGTCTTTGATCTCTGTTCAGACCCCGGTGAAGTTCTCCAGACTGAACAACTCTCATGGAAGAGGGGGTCAGAACTCAATGGCAGAACAAACAATGTTTTGCATGGTTAAATATGGGATCATGCTGCACAGGGTTGGGAACTTCCTAGAAGAAGGGCCTACTAGATCAGGCCAATGGCGCATCTAGTCCAGCATCCTGTTCTTACATCGGCCAACCAGATGCCTACAGGAAACCAACAAGCACGATTTGAACACAAGAGCCCTCTTGCCTCCTGTAGCTTCCAGCCACTGGTCTTCAGAAGCATCGCTGCTTCTGACTGTTCAGGCAGAGCATAGCCGTTGTGGTTAATAGCCGTTGATAGCCCTCTCCTTCTCCAGGAATCTGTCTAATCTTCTTTAAAGAAAAAAATAAAAGATTTCAATGGATAACAAAGGTGCATATGATGTCTCTGTTTCCAGCTCATAGAGTCCTTGGACCCATGTACCTACGGGACCGCCTCTCCTGGTATGCCCCGCAGAGGATCTTAAGGTCCACAAATAACAACACTTTGGAGGTCCCGGGAGAGGGGACCTTTGGAGGGGGAGAAAGGGAAGAGATAACAAGCTTTCATTCTTTTCATAGAGTATGTGCAGAGTTTTGGTATCAGTGTCATGTGGTATCAGTGTCATGTGGAGAGGTTCATTATTTGTTTATTTATTCATTTCTGTTGGCGGTGCGAAAGGTTGTGGAGCCCAGAGCCCAGTTGGTTGCCTTTGGTTGCCTGCAGTGCAGTTTTGTCTCTGTGTGTGAGGGGGTGCGGTGGGGTACGGGGTTAGTGGGGTCAAATTAGCCATATTGATTCGTATGCTGTTGGGAAGGTTAGGTCATTGTCTGGTTGGGCTGTACAGTGGTACCTCAGGTTACATACGCTTCAGGTTACAGACTCCGCTAACCCAGAAATAGTGCTTCAGGTTAAGAACTTTGCTTCAGGGTAAGAACAGAAATCGTGCTCTGGCGGTGCGGCGGCAGCGGGAAGCCCCATTAGCTAAAGTGGTGCTTCAGGTTAAGAACAGTTTCAGGTTAAGAACGGACCTCCAGAATGAATTAAGTACTTAACCCGAGGTACCACTGTATATGAAATAAAGAAGAGCCATTTTGAGGTCATCCCAGTTGGAGGCACTTCAGGTCTTGGGGTTCAATGGGCCTCTCTTTGGTCCTCAGGAGGTCTGTAAGTGTGCATAGAAACCAGCCTATTGCACATTGATTGCTCCACCCAGTTTTGCTCTGGCCCCACCTTACAGTCTTGCCCAGAAGAGAACGAGGTCCTGTCACCATCACGGACGTAGATCAAGAAATACAGCAGTGAATCTTTCACCCATGCTTTCAGGTCTGCCTCCTTCCATATGTAGCTACCTAAGCACTTCTGTCAACATCAGATGACTTGCTCTGTGTCCTACCATTGGCTGAAGATTGGCAGGTGGTGGCAGGGCCTTTTGGGATGATGTACACCAGTCATGGGATGCCCTCCACAGGGGAGCCCATTGCAATCTTTGTCTGTTTTCAGACAGCACCAAAGCAGCAGCAGTTAGGAGAAATGGCATCTTACAACTTTAAGGAAAATAGCATGGCTTGTGGGGCAGTATTTGGGGCATGTTTGTGTGGTCCTTAAGGATACTGTTCTCTGGGGGTCCCTCCCTCCTCACTATACACTTAGCTGGTGGGCTTACCTGGTGACAGGGAGTAATGAGTGCTGGTCAGTTTGGAGCAGCCATTTGAGTATTCTACCATGCCCTGGTTCAGCCCTCATAGAATCATAGAATTGTAGAGTTGGAAGAGACCCCCTGCAATGCAGAAATCTCAGCTAAAGCATCCATGACAGATGGCCTTCCAAACTTTGATTAAAAACCTCCAAAGAAAGAGAGCCCACAACCTCCTGAGCGAGACCGTTCCACTGTCAAAAAGCTCTTAGTGTCACAAAGTTCTTCGTGATGTTTCGTCAAAATCTCATTCCTTGGAGCTTGAAGTCATTTGTTCAGGTCCTACCATCCAGAGCAGAAGACTAGCTTGCTACATCCTCCATGCGACAACCCTTGAGATATTTGAAGATGGCTATCATATCTCCTCTCAACCTCCTCTTTTCCAGGCTAAACATACTCAGCTCATGTACAGTTGCTCCAAAGCATTATGGGAAATTTAAACTGCGGTTCCAAGCTGCTGGGTGCTCATTAGAGAGGGCCCTAGAACAAGCATCTGTGGTTGGGTCCTGGTGGGATACAGGAGCCCTAGAAACTACATGAAGGTTTTGGATGCTGACACAAGCCCTGCTTTGGGTTAATCCTGAAAGTACTACTGAAACTTGAACATGGGCAAACATCCAGCACATCCCTAGCTGTGGAGCAGCCTTAACAAAGTTGTCATATTTCTGAAGTTATATTATCAGACTTAATCTTCTCTGAACTGTGTCACAGTTGCAAGAAATAAATGGAGACACTGTTGTCAAGGCCTTCTAATTTCCTGCGACAGCTGTCACTGGTTCTTCCTTACACACCAGCCACATTCCTGATAACAAAAATAGAGTTGCAAACCACTTGTGATGGGCAGCAGGAGAGGCGCAGTAACTGTCTGAGAAAGCAAATGTGAAATTGCTGCAATTAAATTTGGCCCAGTGACCTTCTTGTTAGGTATTGATTTTACTAACTAGTATTTATAAATTATCCCTGAGTCTGTAGACCTACGAGGACAGACTTCTTTTAATATTAAAATTAGCATTTAGGTTGCACTTCTTCTTCTTCTTCTTCTTCTTCTTCTTATTATTATTATTATTATTATTATTATTATTATTATTATTTGTACCCCAACCATCTGATTGGGCTGCCCCAGCTACTCTGGATGGCTTCCAACAAAAAACATAGTAAATAAACATAAACATAACAAATAAACTTAATAAATAAAGCCCTCCTTTGGAGTGGGTGTGATAAGCCCTGTGCACACTGGCCTCACAGACTTTACAGTGGTGCCTCGCAAGACGAAATTAATTCGTTCCGCAAGTTGCTTTGTCTTGCGATTTTTTTTGTCTTGCGGAGCGCGGATTCCCTGGGTATTAACAGCTTTAAGAAAAAGGAAGCAAACCCGCAAGACGTTTTCATCTTGTGAAGCAAGCCCATAGGGAAAATCGCCTTGCGAAGCAACTCAAGAAACGAAAAACCCTTTCGTCTTGCGCGTTTTTCATCTAGTGAGGCATTCGTCTTGCGAGGTACCACTGTACTCTGTAGAGTCCAGATCTCTGAAGGGGGGCTTCTATCTGTGTTCTAATTAAGACCCTTGGAAGCCTCCCCTTGAGCAAGAACGTTGCACAACCAGGCTTCCAAAACACAAGAAGGTCTATGGATGTCCAGCCAAATGCATGAAGACTCCCTCTTGCACACAATGCACGAAGGTTTGTGATAAAACTGGAAAGAACAGTGCACTCTGCAGAATAGTAGATTTGGAAGAGACCCAAAGGCTCACCTAGTCCCAGATGAAGGTTTATTGTATACCTTATCAAGGAAATTACAAAAGAGTTTCCAAAAGAGCAGCCAGGGTGGACAATAATGATCGTGCAAATACGGTCGGTGATTAGCCTGGCACCCCCTGGCAGGCGGCGTTCACATCCCCGGCGCATGGTTTTATGCGATCGGCGGGTGGCCGAGTGCTAAAAGAAACTCAACAACTTTGGGGTATCCTCCCTTCAAAAAAAGCTCAGCAGCTCTGGGCAACGTTCCTAAAAATTGCAATGTGGGAGGGGTGACAAAAAAAATCACACCGGGTACCACCTGACCTTGCTATGCCTCTCCTCAAGAGACAATGTTGCAGAAGCAGTGGTGCAAAAGATAGAGCCACAGGAGGGGAGTGTTCTCCTGTGCTCAGATCCTGCGTGTGGGTTTTCCACAGGCATCTGGTTGGCCAATGTGAGAGCGGGATGTTGGATTAGATGGGCCATGGGCCCGATCCATCAGATGCTGGTTGTCAAAGAATTGTGCTATGCATAAAATGGGGTTGCGTGTGTAGGTCCCCAAGCCACCCCTCAAAATAATTCACACATCACATGTCATTTTAGTTTTAGGTTTTTGGACACTATTTTGGCCACAACTTTATTAAAATACAAAATCAGTGAATGGTTGCTTAGACATTGGTTATGACTATCTGTCCCCCCGCCTGGGACAGAACTGACATTCCGAACTCCATCGGAAGCCAGTATGAAGGGAAAGATGATGTTGGGGATCAGTTGAGCTGAGCGTCAGTCCCTCACCACTCACCCAACCAGCTCCCCAAGGCTTGCCGGCCCTGGTCCCATTTCAGGGATTGGACGAAATCGTGGCAAGCCCCAGGATTCCTTTAACGGAATTCCCTTCCAGCACCATTGGAGGGGCAGGCACAGCCTATCCTGACCCCTCCACCACCAGCATTTTTATAACCAATGCCTAACCGCAACCTTACAAGTTGTGATGAATTGCTAAGTAGTAGGCAAAAACCAAATGGCAATAGCCAATCACCAAATGGCAAAATTCCTACTAGGCCCCTGCGCCAAGGCAGACGACCCCATGACAGGCAAAGCAAGGTCAACCGGAACACAGGGCGGGCGGGCGGGTGATCTGATGCACTCTGCTAAAGAGAAAGCAAAAGGCAGAGTGCCCCAATATTTAAAGACTATGGTCCCACCCACCAATTTGCTACATGCAATTTGCCCCAGCAACCCGGTCAGCCAATCATTGCACCAGGCAAATAGCCATTAACCTGCCTGGCAACACAGGGCTGGCCTGGCGACCCACACCGCAACCCGTGCTCTCATTTTAGGGAGAACGTGCTTTACCATTCACAGACCAGCTCTTCACGCAAACAGACTGCTGCAATTGGAGATTGCCCTACGCTTTCTCCTGCCTTCTGGAAACCCCAAGCCCCGGTTCCCAAACAGACTGGCAGGTAAATGGCATGAGAATGCCACCTTGGCAGCAGCGCACAGCTCTGTTGGGTCCCCAAGAAATTCCTTCAGCTGTCAGGCTGTCACAGCTGAGCCAAGCATTATTCCGCTCAAAGACACAGTCCTGATTAACACCTGGGATGTCACTCTTCCTTACCTGGGAGGGAAGCAACAGGCTTGTTCGGCAGCTGTAGAGGTTAAAATGAAGAGAAAGGTCCTGGAGGAATACTTGCCATCATGCCTGTGTGGCTGCAAAAGCAGACAGAGCATTTAATGCCTCCCCCTCCCTCCCCAAGCCCATTTCTCTTGGGCACACTGTCGGAGATTGTTAAGACAGGGCTCATAGAAATAACAGAATAGCAAATGAAGGAAGTTCAGAGTTGCCATGATGAAAACAAGAGGTAGTAATGAACAATTTATTCTGGTGAGCCGAGTCACAGGGGAAGGCCGATCTGCTGGATAGATGAGATTTTAGGAGGAGCTGCCTGCATAGCTTTGCCACCATGAAGGGAAGAAACTTGCCCCCCCCCCTTTTAAATTAAAGCTGAAAGCATCAGGATCTGCAGGTGTTCTGTGCTTCCGGGTCAGGTTCTGAGATTGGGATAATTCCAGCACCCTAAACACCTTGGTGGTAGAAGGGAAAGATGCAAAGATGATAGATTAAAAGGCGGGGGCACATCCAGTTCTTCAGTTTCATGTTTCCTGCTGATACAACATGACAGTAAGAATGTGAGTATTTCTATATTTCTGCATCACAAGTATTTCTGGCGTATCATTCCTGCTTGTACAACACAGGTGTGTTTACCCTGCAAAGAGGACTCAGGAGTTTGCCCTTCAAGGGAGGGGGGTGAGTAGAGGGGGTCACATCTTGGCTATTCGCCAGTGGGGAGAGGGTTGGAGAACAATTTTGTCTCTTTGTGATGTTTACAAAACCCTCCCTAAGTGTGGCCATCTGTCATGGATGCTTTAGCTGAGATTTCTGCATTGGGGGGGGGTGGACTAGATGACCCTTGGGGTCCCTTCTAGCGCTAAGATTTTTTGATTCTATGTTCTCAATCTGTTGGGGACTTCAGAATATAGACCAGAATGGAAAAATCCAGGCAGCAATATTTCTTAAAGAGAAGATTTTACTCAATTTGGTTTTTGTCAGACAAAAAGCAAAAAGGGGTGCATTCAAGAAGAAATTAGAGAATGCCCACGAACACCAGGGGCAGACAGTTTTTATACCCTTAGGCAAAGCAAAAGTTCAGCCCCTTGACCCACCCCTTAAACATTCCCCTTTATACATATTCATTAAAAGCTCAACCAATGAAAATTGGTTTTTGCCTCGTTCAGTTCCAAGCTGCATTATACACTAGGTGGCGCTGCGAGCTTGTAAATGCTCTGGCCCCCGTTTCTCAGAAGAGGGGTCTGTGGTTTTAACAAGTTCAGGCCTAGGTCTGCATTTAGAATCCTGCGGTGGGCAGACATCCTGGGCAAACAGACAGTTTCTCAGAAACAGCTCAACTACTAGCAAAATCCCCAGACCGCATCCTCTTGCAAACTCGCTGTGTTGCAAAAATATTGTTTTTGCAAGCAGGGGCAAGCAGGGGAGAGAGAGAAATGTCTTTTTAGCTTTTAGTTTGCTCTCTAAGATGGCTTTCAGCTTATAAAATGGCTCCAGCCTGGCTCTCCAAAGTGGACCAAGGTGGACCCCTGGTCCTCACTCCTTCATTCCCCCCTTTCCATCATGAAAATGCTGACCGGTTCCGGTTCATCATTTTCGATTGATGGATCAATAGGTACCACATTATAGAGAGCCAGGATATGAGTACGTGCTGAGACATTGACCAGTGCTCATTTGTGAATGGTGGAACGGTTAAGTGGCAGTGGGAGAAGAGGTAGTCCACTCGTGGCATCTGTTGGGGCCAAGGTGTATACCAGACATTTTGACTTATTGGCAGAATGGGCTACCATTTCAGCCATTTGTAACCACCTATTGTAGGGGTTAGACAGGGAAAAATTGGCATGGGAGGCCAGGGGACTCTTTCCCGCTTTGGCCAATTACACAGGTAGGTTCTCCAACCAGATACGATATCGTTCATGCCAGCAAAAATACAGGAGCATCCAAAGAAGTAGAGCAGTACATACCACTCCTACCCACCAACCCCAATATTTCCATAGTTCCTCCCACCAATACTCGGGGCCATTCCTAATATTCTTTTACCGCTGAAGGGCCCACTGATATTCGTATTCTATAAACGCTTGGGCCTCTGGGGTTATTTTCCACCTTATTTCGGAAGCTCCTACCACTTGGATCAACTTCCCAACTATTCCCGGTGGATGGAGACCCCTGTGGTTTCCTGGGAGAATATTATACCCAAAAGGGGCCCCTTCTTCCATGTAAATGATGTTGCACCCACAAGAATATATCCACCCCTGCAACGGCCTGAAACACGGGGTGACTATATCAAGGGGTTCTGGTCCCAATACCAAAAGTCCTAGTGGTGCCTCTAAATTTGCTGGAGAGCAAGTCTCTACGTTGGGGACGCTGCCCGCTGGCGCCCCTCCCATCCAATTCTTCCGGAACTAGGTGCCCTGTCTGTCTACTGGGTGGCAACTCTTATGCAGCCACAAGAATGCCCTGCCACATTCAAGGGTATTAGGTGTGGAGTTACCAGGCCCAGCAGTTTAGGTAGTATTCTGGGATTTTGGGAGGCTCGAGCCACCACGACAACCAGAGGTGGGGCTGCAAGATTTACTGGCACTTGTTCAGCAATTTCAATGCACACCTGGTTCAGGCTCCCTCCTCTACAACACTTGCATTAAGATAGGTTCCGTCCCATGCAACACCTGGGTTAAGATTAGGACCTGGTCTATTAAATGGGGTTGGTACAGTGCTCTACCTCCTGATTGACAGTTGGTTACCCCCCCCACAACAGCAAGAGCGGTCCAGAACTCGATAGATTTCGACCGTCTCTGCAAGTTCCCATAGGAGCAGCACCCACGTGCGCTGGACAGTGGTGTGGAAGAGGAGCCACAATGGGGTAGTGGGATGTTTCAATACGGCAACCTCATCAAACCCCTGTTTCCAATAGCCAATGAGCACGCCATCTCTTACCACCGGCAAGACGAACCAGTCATAGCAGAGGCCAGCAGGCCAGTAAGTTTGGTATGGCTCGGTGGGGTCAGGGCAATAAGACATAGAGCAAATCAATATAGAACATAATAGAGAAAAGAGAAAGTCCTTATGAAAGTCCTTGTGATGATCAGCTGCAGGATCTCGTTGCCCGTGGCCCAACGCATTCCGGTAGCGTCAGACACAAGGTGATGATCAGTGAGTCAGCTTCAGAGGGTCAGCAGGATTTTTCTTGCAAGTCCAGACACCCTCCGACTTCTTCAGACGCGTGTGATGTACCCAGGGGATCACCTCGGCTACTTTCACCGCAGTTGGGGATGAGGGGGTCGCCAGACGCTGGTTGGAACTGGTGAACCAGATCAGCGAGACTGGAAGAAATACCTGGAAAGGAAGCAAACACACACGAACACACCTTTTGGATATAGCAGCAGTTAGTTAGTTGAGATAGGTTGGGGATGTAGAGTATTCTCCCAAGGTGTGCTTCAGCAGCTGGGCCTCCCAAATGGGTGGATTCGTGGTAATTCTTCACAATGACACTGGCCAGATGCTGTGGGACAAAAACACGGTTGTCTGGTCCTTCCTGGAGCATTGCTCCTCCTTGACATGCCCACTGCTGTTCATCAAGGGTGTAACGAGGTTCTACGTTGTCTGGAGTGAGTTTTGGGATGAGGGCTGCGGTGACCACTGGTGGAGGTTTCAGAGCTGCTTCACGAGCTTCTGGGTGCCTTTAGTGACCATGTCCCGGCCTCTCCCATGGCCTTTGTAGTGCATCACAGCAATCTCTTCGGGGGCCCATACAGCTTCCAGTAATGTCTCAACTTCTGGACCGTATTTCAGGGCTTTCCCGTGGGCTCCAATCAAGCCCCGCTCTTTCCATAGGGCGCCATGCGCATGCAGGGTTAAGAAGGCATATTTGGAATCTGTATAGATGTTAGCCTTGCATCCAGCTGCCAATTGCAGGACCCTAGTCAGTCCAATTAATTCAGCCTTTTGGGCAGAAGCGCCGGGGGACAGGGGTTCTGCTTCCACAACCTCCTCATTGGTCACTACAGCATATCCTGCTTTACGAAGGCCGTCCACAATGAAACTGCTGCCATCTGGATAATATACAACGTCTGGATTCTTCAGTGGCTCATCCTTCAGATCTGGTCTGCTGGAATAGACCTCATCCATCACTTGGAGACAATCATGGTGTTCCACGCTGTCTGTGTCTGGCAAAGGCAGTAGAGTAGCTGGGTTGAGGGTGTTGGCAACCCGTAAATGTATTCTGGGATTATTCTTTTGGCAAAGCAGGCATTTCCTGGAAATCTGGGCTGCCAGTTGATAAAGCTTGGCTATATAGACATACTTCTCCAGCTGCTTGGTTGTGGCATCTGGCCCCATGTGGGTGGACTCATGGTATCTCTGAATTATCTGCTGGGAAAGGGACTCTGGGATCTATATCCTATCATCAGGGGTAAGGTACCATCCTTCTTTGGACAATGTCAACTCCTGAGCATCTGCAGTGTCCCTTTCCTGCTTTGTATAGGCTGGTTTGTCAGCAGTGCTTAAGATCCCTTCTGGGACCACTGCTCCAATAACTGAGGCTGGGGCTGGTTCCCGGGCTGCTTCCTTGGCCACTCTGTCTGCCAATCGATTTCCTCTGGCCACTTCTCCTGGTCCAGTCTTGTGTCCATAACCTCAATGCAATCGTGCGTCTGCTCCTCACCTTCTCCTACCGGCAACAGGGTAGCTGGGTTGAGGGCGGTGGTGACCTGAAACTTCAAACGTGGGTGCAACAATAACATATGACACTTTCTCATCTTCGCTTGAGAGCATGTCAAACAAAGCTGGGACTGCATGCGGGATTACACAAACAGTGTCTTGGCCAAAGGTGAATTTGTCTGCTTTGTCCAGTAGGGTGGCGACTGCCACAACTGCCCTCATGCATGGCAGTAAACCTTCTTCTGCAGACCAGCGCTCAGATAAATATGCCACGGGCTGCTGCCAGCTCCCCAATTTCTGGCACAGCACTCCCTTTACTGTTCCCTGGTCTTCATCCACAAACAGGGGAAAAGACTTTTCTGGATTTGGGATACTCAGCGCTGGTGCCTGCTGCAATGCCCCCCCCTTTTTTTGGGTACCCTTGTTTTAGAGGTTTTGCTAAAATACTGAAGCCTGGGATACAAATTCTGCAAAAGCCTGCTGCTCCTAGGAATCCTCACAACTGTTTTCTGGTGGTGGGTTCCTTCATGCAGCAAATAGCTTCTTTTCTCTCTGGTCGCAGTGCCCTTTGCTGGTGTGACACATTAAAACCTAAGTATTTCATTTTATTTTGGCACAATTGACCTTTCTGTTGGGAAACTTTGTATCCCGCCTCCCACAGCAGGGGGAGCAATTCTTCGGTGTCCTCTCATTCAGGGCTGCCCTGGTGCTAGAGAGGCTGGACTCAGCTGCACTCAGGTCCTTATGGCTCTGATCCCCTGCCAGCCTCACTTGAGCCTCCAGCTCAGCTACCTTGTGCTTCTCCTCAGCCAGTTCCCTGGTGACAACTTCCAGCACCTGGGCTGCTTCGTGCCCCTCCTTCTTCCCTTTGGCCAGGCTCTGGGCAGCCTCCCTCTGAGCCACAGCCACCTGCACCTGCAGAGAGGCAATCTCTGCCCGGAGCTGGTCCTCTATGCCCTCCTTCTCCTTAAGCCTGCAACGTGGCACGAGCCAAGTCCGCCTGGAGCTCAGCCAGTGCTCCTTGGTGCTTGGTGTTCAGGTGCTTCACCTGAGCCTCCAGTTCTGCCACCTTCTGCTGCTCGGCCTGTAGCCTCAGGTGGGCCTGCTCCTGCTCCTGCTCCCCGCTCAGCGCTCGGACCTTCTCCTTAAGCCTCCCCAGCTCCCCTGGGTCTCTTTTGGCAGCCAGAGAGGAAAGCTCTGCCATCTGGTGCTGCAGCTCCTCCACCTTGGTCCTGGAGGCTTCCCTCAGCTGATGCAAATATGGAGGACAGCAAGTCCACCATTGCCTGGGGTTTTTCAGCGAATGTAGGGGTGTGGGTCTTCCAATTCGTCAAATCAGTGGTGGTGAAGGGGACGTATTGGAGGGTGAAGGGGGGAGCAGGGAGCGGCTTGTCCCAAACTACACGAAGGGGGGGGGGGTCAGGACTTCTGTTCTTGCCTCTGTGGTGGAGCTGGACCGCTTTAGGTGCTCCCCCAATGCTTTGGCTCGAGCATTGCGATAAGCTTCTGCAGCTTCTCGATACATAGGGGTAGTCGTCCTGTATTTGGCCATCTGTTCTCTCAATTCTTTAACTTTGGGGTATATTTCCTCCAGGGTCTGGTCGCTGGGCTCTGCCTTGTCTACTTCTGGGGTGTCTGGCAGCCCCCCCTTTCCTATTGCTTCGGCTCCTGGGGCCACATAGTGGGGCAACGGTGGAGCATTGGGGACATGGGGCTGTCCCTGTCCTCCCAAGGGGGCCACCACGGCACTGGGAACAGACATTTTCCTGCCTGTGTTCCTTTAATTTCAGTCCTAAGGGCCATAATTTTGCATTGATCAGTCTTATATTTCTTCAGCCAGGGGAGTGGGGGGGTTTCTCTATTATCACGTGAACCTCTAGAACTTCATCCATGGTCACAAACTCATCCAAGTTAAATGGAGAAAGCTCTTCTTCCTCCTTCTGTTTTGTGCAGTTTTTTTTTTTTTTTAAACTTCTAGTAGTTCTCCCAGCAGACACCTGCCACTGGCTGCTCACACCCTGTGTCAGCTTCAGGTGTCCGGCTTGTTTCTGCATCTCTTCCTTCATCCTTTTCTGTGGCAACTAACTTGTCAACTGTGGTGGCCACAGAGATGCAGGTCTTCTCTTCAGACTCCTCTGCCTGAGCCTCAAGCTAGGGGTCTATTACAGTGTTCTCTGAGACACACCTGAGCTCTGAGACATCCAGCTGGTGCCTGGTTAAGGGCACCAGTTAAATTGCCCTCCCTGTCTCAACTGTAACTGCTATAGGTCTGAAAGCATTTCGTAATTCCTAGCCATAGACCACCTCTCACTGGTCATCAGAGAAGCTAGGGGGCTGCTGGTGGTTTCCCTGATGTGTTCCAAACTGCCGCTGGTCACAGAGGTACCCAGCTCTTCCCTAGCTAAGTTCTGGGATTTAGGTTGCCCTCCCTGGTCAAGCTGTAGTTACTATAGGGATCAAAACTGTTGGAGGTCTGCAAGGCTCATGTGCTTCCCAGTTCAGTGATGGGCTTTGGAGAAACTAGGAGGCTTGCCTTGCTACCAAAGCCACAACTCAGCAGAGAACCCTCCAGCTTTGCCTGGCTGAACTCTTGCCTTCATTGAGGTCCAGAGATCTGAAAGGTTTGTATGCATTCTAGTGCAATATACCAACTTGGATAACCTAAGGGATCTCTGGAGCGATCCCCTCCATCGCTCCCAGAGCTGCATCTGAGTCTGAAACTCTTCCCTAAGTAGGTATTCAGCCTCAAAAGATACTCCTTGTTGCCCTGTCCCAGCTAGGGCCGCTATGCTTCTGAAAGATTTGATGCCTGCTGACTGAAAAGTAGGTATCAGAAAAGCTTGGGGGTGGTTATTCCTTTGAGGCCTCCTCTCTCTGATTGTAAGTAATTTGGGCCAAATCAAAAGCATTCAAAAGGACTACATTGGCTTACTTCAGACCCCATTTTTTCCAGATACTCCGCTCCTAACCGGGTTTCAAAATTCCTTCCACTCTCCACACACTTCAGGTTGTGACCTAGGTGAGGTCGCCCTACTAGGAAATGCACAACCCTGCACTCGCTTGGCCAAAGGGACGCTAAGCCCTGACCGCTCATTCACAATTCATGCACTGGAGTATCTGACATACAACATACAAAACACACCAATTCCCTCTGCCCCGTTTCCTTCTTCCAAATACCTTAACGTGGGTGGTTATCAGGGGACAATCCTTTTCCCCTTAATGCCACTGGCCACGTTGGAGATGTGATCAGGATCTCCCTTCTCCTTGTTCAAAAGGAGGCTTCCTATTCCCCACAGGACTTGTTTTCATCTACTCACCCCAGCCGGCTGGACTCTGTCCTGTCCTGTCCTGTCCTGTCCTGTCCTGTCCTGTCAACCTCGGTCCTTCAATCCGTTGTCTCCTCTCACAGGATCCAGCAGGAGGGTCAAATTGGCTTCGCCCTCCTCCGAAGAAAAGCCTCGGTGCGCGCTTGGAGCAAGCGGCCGGTTGCCCCCTCCCCTGTGCCCTGCCTAGAAAAGGACAAGGGAGCTGCCTTCTGGTCTTTTTGAGGACTTAAGGTCCCTATCCGAGTCACCTTGGGCACCAGAAATGTTGGGGACTTCAGAATATAGACCAGAATGGAAAAATCCAGGCAGCAATATTTCTTAAAGAGAAGATTTTACTCAATTTGGTTTTTGTCAGACAAAAAGCAAAAAGGGGTGCATTCAGGAAGAAATTAGAGAATGCCCACGAACACCAGGGGCAGACAGTTTTTATACCCTTAGGCAAAGCAAAAGTTCAGCCCCTTGACCCACCCCTTAAACATTCCCCTTTATGCATATTCATTAAAAGCTCAACCAATGAAAATTGGTTTTTGCCTCGTTCAGTTCCAAGCTGCATTATACACTAGGTGGCGCTGCGAGCTTGTAAATGCTCTGGCCCCCGTTTCTCAGAAGAGGGGTCTGTGGTTTTAACAAGTTCAGGCCTAGGTCTGCATTTAGAATCCTGCGGTGGGCAGACATCCTGTGCAAACAGACAGTTTCTCAGAAACAGCTCAACTACTAGCAAAATCCCCAGACCGCATCCTCTTGCAAACTCGCTGTGTTGCAAAAATATTGTTTTTGCAAGCAGGGGCAAGCAGGGGAGAGAGAGAAATGTCTTTTTAGCTTTTAGTTTGCTCTCTAAGATGGCTTTCAGCTTATAAAATGGCTCCAGCCTGGCTCTCCAAAGTGGACCAAGGTGGACCCCTGGTCCTCACTCCTTCAAATCCAGTGGCCCAGAGAATGGTACAGATCTAAACGGCTGTAGCCTCTATGTGCGCTTCTTCCAGATGCTCCAAGTGTCCCTATTTTCCAGGGACAGTCCAGGTTTTACAGAAGAAGAAGAAGAAGAAGAAGAAGAAGAAGAAGAAGAAGAAGAAGAAGAATAGTAGTAGTAGTAGTAGTTTGGATTTGATATCCTGCTTTATCACTACCCTAAGGAGTCTCAAAGCAGCTAACATTCTCCTTTCCCTTCCTCCCCCACAACAAACACTCTGTGAGGTGAGTGGGGCTGAGAAACTTCAAAGAAGTGTGACTAGCCCAAGGTTACCCAGCAGCTGCATGTGGAGGAGCGGGGAAGTGAACCTGGTTCACCAGATTACGAGTCCACCACTCTTAACCACTACACCACACTGGCTCGCCATCCCGGTTTCTGATTTGATCCTGGAATGTCCCACTTTTCCTTAGGACGTCCCTATTTTCATCAGAAAAATGTGGGAGGGTATGGTAGAACGTCCATATTTTTATTGGAGAAATGTTGGAAGGTATGGAGTTAGGCAACCCCCTGAGCCAAGGAGATGAGTAACTATACAACCTTTAGAAGACATCTGAAGGCATCCCTGTATAGGGGAGTTTTCTAATGCTTAATGTTTTATTATGTTTTTCTACATGATGGAAGCTGCCCAGAGTGGCTGGGGGAGGGAAATTATTGTTATGGAATGGGATGTTCCTATTTTCATAGGAAAAATGTTCTTCCAGTCACCAGTTTAGTGGGATTGACAGGGATTTTTTTTTGTGGTGGTGGGGTATTCCTTGATTGGTCTTAGAGACCCCACTTTTTTGCTTACACCATGCTACTGGGATTAATTAGATTGGCAACCTTTGGGCCTGGTATGCAGATTTGGAGTGATTGCTGAATAGAAGGGCCTGGGTGTATGTGTCAGCTTCATACCCAAGGCTCACCTAGCATGGAGGAAGTACCTGGTTTCCAGTTCCTCCAAGTTCTTATATTGTTGTTGTTGTTTAGTCGTTTAGTCATGTCCAACTCTTCGTGACCCCATGGACCAGTGCCCCTGACTTCCAGGCCCTCCTGTCTTCCGCTGCCTCCCGCAGTTTGGTCAAACTCATTTTGGTCGCTTCGAGAACACTGTCCAACCATCTGGTCCTCTCTCGTCCCCTTCTCCATGTGCCCTCCATCTTTCCCAACATCAGGGTCTTTTCCAGGGAGTCTTCTCTTCTCATGAGGTGGCCAAAGTATTGGAGCCTCAGCTTCAGGATCTGTCCTTCCAGTGAGCACTCAGGGCTGATTTCCTTCAGAATGGAGAGGTTTGATCTTCTTGCAGTCCATGGGACTCTCAGGAGTCTCCTCCAGCACCATAATTCAAAAGCATCAATTCTTCGGCGATCAGTCTTCTTTATGGTCCAGCTTTCACTTCCATACATCACTACTGGGAAAACCATAGCTTTTACTATACGGACCTTTGTTGGCAAGCTGATGTCTCTACTTTTTAAGATGCTGTCTAGGTTTGTCATTGCTTTTCTCCCAAGAATATAAACCTCACCCCCCCCCCACAATGCTTTGCCTTATGAGACTTCTTTGTGGGTGTTAGAGCCACAAGGGTAGCTCAGAGCACCTGTTTTGCCTGCAGAAGGTCTAAAGGTTCAATCCCCAACATCTCCAGATAGGCCTTGGAATGTCTCCTGCCTGACACCCTAGAGAGCTGCTGTCAGCCAGTGCTGACATTACTGGGCTAGATGAGCCAATGGTTTGACTCGGCATACGGCAGCTTCCTCTGTTCCTTTGATGGAGAAAACATTTGCGAACAGCTGTCACAGACCATGGACAGTGTGGCTCATAACCTGAGGCAGTATGAATAATGCAAACAAAATGCCTCTCATCGAAACAGGAAGTGGGTTTTGTCCATACTGTGACACCAGGCAGTACAAATGCCAATAGCTGACAGTTTCATACACCTTTCATATTCTGCATAATAATATCCAAAGCACCATCTGGTGTCCATAGATGAGGGCTCCTGAACTCAACACACGAATTCTTACAGCAGTATTGATGGAACTGGATATTTTCCACAATTTTCAATAAGTTTGGCAGAGAGGTGCCTTTTCTTTCTTTTTTTGACTTCCTAAGGAACAGGTCCCAGAATTAAAATTGGAAACAGCGATTTGGAATAAGTGGCGGAGGAAGAATAATGCCCTCTACCCTTTGGTAAGGTGTCCCAATTACAGAATGAGATGAGCCAAACTCCCCTTTGAAATCTGGCTCTGTTTGAAGTCAAGTTGCTGCGCCAATTCCTCTTTTACAGCTCCTTTCCCAAAATCATCTGTGGAATTGGGGGCAGGGAGGGGGGAGGTTGGCAGTTAAAAACATTTGGGGCAGTCAGTGGCCCATTTTTAGCTTCCAAGTGTTGGTACAAAATGTAGACTTTGGGGGAATCTTTGGCAATAGGGCGAAGGAGGAGAGCAAGTGGAAGGTTAGATATGGCAGAGGCCTGGCAAAGAAGCTTCAGATTGATCTTTGCCTTGATCTCTTGTGGGTAGGAAGTCCAATGGAGCTTTCCCTTAGTAGTCTGAGAAAGACTTGGCCATCTCAGAAGAGCCTGTGGGGTCAGGCCAATGGCCCATGTAGCCCATCCAGCCTCACATTGGCCAACTAGATGCCTGTGGGAACTCTACTAGCAGGAGCTGAGCACTGCAGCCCACTTGCAGATTCCCAACAACTGATATTTGGAAATATCACTGCCTTCCAACCATAGCCATCATGGCTAGTAGACACCAATAGCCTTAAGCGACTCAGGACTGCAATACCTCAAGGACAGCCTCTTTCCATATGAACCTACCCAGACCCTGAGATCATCTTCTGAGGCCCTCCTTTGTGTGCCTCCTCCTCGAGAGGTGCAGAGGGTGGCGACACGAGAACGGGGCCTTCTCTGCAGTGGCTCCCCATCTGTGGAATGCTCTCCCCAGGGATGTTTGCCTGGCACCTTCATTATACACCTTTGGGCGCCAGGCAAAAACGTTCCTTTTTAACCAGGCCTTTGGTTGATCTGTTTCACATCCTATACCCTTTTAAAATGTGGCTCTTTCCTGGGGTGGGGGGTTATTGGGTTGTTGTTTTTATTCTGATTATATATATTGTGATCTTTTCTGTGAACCACCCTGAGACCTCCGGGTTTAGGGTGGTATATAAACTCAATAAAGCATCATCATCATCACCACCTCCTCCATGAATTTGTTCAATCCTCTTTTAAAGCTATCCAAGTTGGTGATCATCACTGTGGGGTTGAGTTCCTCAGTTTAGCTATGTCCTGCTGTGTACTCCTTCCTTTCATCTGTCTTGATCTTCCAACATTTAGCTTCATTGGGTGACTATGAGTTCTAGTGTTATGCATCCAGCTGTTTCCTCCACCTCTATATCAAGAGTCTTGGCCTTTTCACATTGTTTGTGACGATGATATCTACCTTCATCTTGATGGCCCACAAAGTCATGATGGTCTGCTCTCTGCTGTCGTAAGGAAGAACAGGTTTTCAACCCAGCATTTGCCTCCTTGTGTTGTGGTGTTGTTGTTGTTTCTGTGGTGGCAGTGCGACAATAAGACACTGGTCCTTGACGGAGGTTTCCGTTACAACTCTGACACAGATTATAAATAACACCACTTAGAGCCTATCCTATTATTTGCAAATGGGTCTCATATGTTCCACATCCTTGATCCGTGAGAATCCTTAATTCCAAAGTTGCCTGTGGTCGTACGGGCCATTAATTACACATTTGCATCGAAGACACTTTCCGTGTGCAATTAATAATTCATCATAAGAAGGTGCCTCGCCATTTGTAAACAAACAAGGAGATTAGCTCCCTGAATGTGGCTAGAAATCTCTGTACGAGGCGCTGGGATTGTGCACTGCCATGGTAGGCTCATCCGGAATGCCAAAAACCAGCAGCCCATTCAAAGAAAAGCAACGGGTCTTAATTTCCCCCACAATGACTTGTCTGCTCATTGTCATTTCACAATTTGTGTTCGGGTGTCACGGGTCAAAGAGATTTAAAATAATTACACCAAGGATAATCATGGGAGAAGCTGTTTGCAATCTTCTCTTCGGAAGCACACATAGGCAGAGACATCAAAGCAAGCGTACCCTCTATTTTCTGCCATCTTTTCTGCGACCTTTTCTCTGGAGATTAGAGAATACTGCTCCTCCAACCAGCACTCAGGGAGAGCCATTTGTGGCAGTATCAGGATAGAGGTAAGATGAGTTGATGCTGCAAAATGTGTGCGCACTTCCACAAACTTCTGGTTTCTCTGGCATGCACCTAACCCACTCATAGTTGCAGGGAATTATTCTTCCAGCCACCTTGGAGCCTGAGTAGGAAACTTTTCAACCTGTCTACAAATTGGCCTTGTGTGGGACTGGGAAATTGGCAGGGGGAGCCGAATCAAACTTCTGGGCTTCATACCTCAAGCGCTCACAAATCGAATTCTATGCAATTTTTGTCCCCATATATTTACTCTGACGGTGCTATCATGGGGACAAACAACACCAACGACCACACCATCAAGATATCCATTTGTACATCTTCTAATGTGATGGGCCATCCTTGATCAACTCCCAGCAAAGCTTTTCTGCCATTTGCAAAGGCAAGGAATGAAGGACCTTCTTAGACTGTAGGCCACAATCCCCCTTCTGTGAAACCTTCTGAGGGCCACATGTCAGCAACAGGTAAGGTGACAGGCAAATATGGCCAGAGCAACAAATGAAAATGCTTGTATAGTATGCTAGTTTCAACATACACCAATGCACACCCCTCTATTCCCCATCCAGTCAACCGAGAGGCATTATGGGAATTCAAGGACACATTCCAGACAAGAAAAAAATAATGAGCCAGGAAGGTATGAAGTAGGGTTGGTGAGGGGTGTGGCCTGGGAAGAGGAGGTGTGGCTAAAGAGGTGTATTTGCTTGGAGAGAGTTTCAAGGACCAGAAACAAAAGTCTGGAGGTCTGCCATTGAACTCCAGCCCTGAGGTTCTCCATCATATGCCAAGGAGATCAGTCTCTATGCAAGATAATCAGTGAACACAAATTGGGTTACAATCCGAAGCAGTGGGATAGTCTTGAAATACAGAAGTCCACCTCAAACTGCTGTATTCCAACCTATAAGTTTCAACGAGTGATGCCACCATGAAACTGATTTGGAATTCATTAGCAAACTTGACACATTGGAACTTGATCCCAACAAAACCTGGGAGTGGCTAGTTTATCACTTTCAGTTTTTATTTACATTATTGATTGTGCTATACCCATTCATCATTATCAGTGGCCACCAGTCAGGAGAGGGTCACACACACACCACCCACTGATGGGATATTTTATTCATTTGACTTGATTTTGTATTCATTTGGGTTCTGAAAACATTCTGTCACTCCTGTGGTGTCCTGCATTACTTGAACTTTCAGTCTAAATTTATAACACAAACACATATAGCTCCTCCTCCTTCCACCACCAAGAATTCATATGGCTTTAAAAGAAGAGTAGTGAAATTCATAAGGCTAACAATGGTTACTTGCTTTTGAATTATGGTGCTGGAGGAGATTCTTGAGAGTCCCATGGACTGCAAGAAGATCAAACCTATCCATTCTGAAGGAAATCAGCCCTGAGTGCTCACTGGAAGGACAAATCCTGAAGCTGAGACTCCAATACTTTGGCCACCTCATGAGAAGAGAAGACTCTCTGGAAAAGACCCTGATGTTGGGAAAGATGGAGGGCACAAGGAGAAGGGGACGACAGAGGATGAGGTGGTTGGACAGTGTTCTCAAAGCTACCAGCATGAGTTTGACCAAACTGCGGGAGGCAGTGGAAGACAGAAGTGCCTGATGTGCTCTGGTCCATGGGATCACGAAGAGTCGGTCACGACTAAATGACTAAACAACAACTACAACATGGTTACTAAACATGGTGGTTGTGTTCTACAGCTTGTGGACTCCCCTTCCCCAAAGTAAATCTCTTGACAACTGTTCTGTTGTAAAGTCATTTCCCAAAGTTTGTTCTCACACTACACAATAGGTAATGATGGAGTTGAGTTGGAGACGTGTTATGTAAGCACAGGAATGTATGGAGGGGGAGAGATATAAGCAGGTTTCAAATGTGTCAATGCCTCCTCCCCAGAATTCATCTTCTAAAAATGCTTTGCCTACCTAGGAAAAAGCCAATCACACAGTTAAAGCACCATCCAATTTCTTCTGTGCATTTAGTCACAGCAGACAGCTCCATATGAACCACTGTGGGTGCTTGTTGATTTTCAGCAATGGGTGAATGACATTTCAGCATCCTAGCAAGCTCTGAATATGTCAAACAAACCCATCAAACATCCCGATTACTCCCATGGCGATGACAACCCTCTTGAATGTCAACATTATTTTAAAATTTACATTTCATTCATTTCTGTATATATTCTGAGGGCAAACATGAAGGACAGGAGGGGTACTGTAGAGTTACATAGTTCCATCTGAGAAGTGACAGGAAGATTGTCATCCTGGAATATTCTGTAGATACTCAATGGAAGTCTGGTTGGTGGTGGAGGAAAGTAATGCTATATTTTATCATTCCCATGATATCCCCAGGGAGTTTTCTCCAATGTTGCATTCTACTCACACAACAATCTCTTGCTTGTGCAATGGATCTCCCCCTCCTCTCCACAACATCCCCCTTTGCACCCTCAAATTCTGCCCCATGGGGTTGTGGGTAGTGCTTCAGAGTAGATGTTCTAGCTGAGGAGAATTCCCTCTTCTCATCTCCCAGAAATCATTGCCCTCACCCCAAATTATTTATTTCTATGACAGAGGAAGTTAGGAACCAGGTTCTCAAAGATGAGCAACAACAGCAGGGACATGTTCAGATTAATTGCAATGAAATTCAGAGTGATAAATGTATTAACTGGTCTCTTGACACTGTAGGCTGTAGTTGATTGTGTCCATTTTTGTCAAAGCAAACCAACTCAGGGGTTGTAGCTTGGCATGAAGGAGAAATTCAATTCAATACACATTCAAAGCTGAATCTATCAACTCCACACTTCCAGAAACAATACATGAACGCAGCTGTCCTTTGAAATTCACACATCTGAATTTTGCAATGCTGTACTCCAACCAAAGGGTGTTTACAAAAATGCATATTATAGGTTCAAGAGTGCCAAAAAAGAGTATCTTTGTGAAAGTAGCGTAGAGTAATGTGTTATATTGTTCACAATATAAATTGTTTGCGAAAATGTGTACCTTAGTCAAAATTGCATACATTTTTTTAATTAGGAAAATTTCAAACTAAAATACTGATGAATTTTCACGAAGACTATTTTTTGAAGAAAAAAATCAAATTGCTGCAAAATGTGGGGAACTGAAGTTTAGACTGAGGGAAAATAGGGAAATGAGAGAACTGGAATTGACATAACCTTCCATCCCTAGACTGCATCCAAGGCTGCATGAGAGGATTTCTGCTTGGGCAACCTTGGATGCAGCTTTGAAAGATATCCTGAAGAGCTCAGACTGATGGACAGAGATAAGATTTGCCTTCTGCTTCTTGAGCAACATAAACACTTTACCTGTAGAGTATCTTTGTTTGCTTTCATACAAATGGAAACAATCAATTACCGTTTGCTGTCGCAAAAAGCATTTAATATCATTATCACTCAGGATTTCATTACACTTTACTGCAATCTGAATATGTCCCCATTTGTTGTCCATCTTTGAACAGGTGGTTCTTAACCACCTCTGTCTTATAGATAAAATGTACGAGACTGCTTTAAATGTACGTTCTGAAGGTGACATTGTCTCATTCTGCAAATGAACTTCTGGAAACATAAGAGATCCTGGCATTCTAAGTTCCATTTGATAGGGTTGCCATATTCCAACAAGTGAAAATTCAGACGGAAAATTTGTTGAGCTTTCTTTGGTGAAGTTATTGAGCTGTTTTTCGCAATTTCCGCCTGGACATTGTCTCCGACAGCCGACATAGGGCAATCCTACATTGGGTAGCTTTATGCAGCACAGCATAAGGCTTAAAGCCTAAGTCTTAAAACTGTCAGAGGCGCATCTGCAAAAATACACAAACCAAGCCCTGCCTCCACCCACACCACTCACTAATGGAAACGTTTCAACATGGATGTAAAGCATGCCTAGAACATCCTTGCATGGAAGTTTAGCCTTGCTCAAAACAGAGGACAGCACTAATGTAATATTGTATAATTATACTGCTAAATTACACCTTGAATTATTGATGCAATATTGACCCATTTAGTATAACCTTAATAACCAATTCCTAGCATACACCACTTACAAGTTAATACACCCTAACAAGGGATTAACCGAAGAGTAGACGGAACTATAAATTTGGCCTCTGTATCACTCTATGTTTTATTAAAATCCATTACATTCTTTCTGTGTGCGCAAGGTCAGAGACTAAGAGGTATCCACCATTAGTTCAACCACATTATCAGGGAAATAAGAACAAGCTGAGGGGTTCATAGTGCCTTTGTTTTCAAATAAAGTACTTTGCGACTGGCAGCAAGAGTTCTGAAGAGGACACTGTGCTTTAACATGGAGGAGGGTTCACAACCAGTGTTCCACTCTGAGAGGCAATATGCCTCAGAATACCAGATGCTAGGAATCAAAAATGGAGAGAGAGAGTTCTTATGATCCGGCCCTGTTTGAGGGTTTCCTGGGGTGGCTTCCAGCAAAATATAAAAAATAATAAAATGTCAAACATTAAAAGCTTCCCTTGAACAGGGCTGCCTTCAGATGTCTTCTAAAAGTTGTGCAGTTCTTTATCTCCTTGACATCTGATGGGAGGGCATTCCACAGAGCGGGCGCCACTACCGAGAAGGCCTCCTGCCTGGTTCCCTGTAACCTCACTTCTTGCAGTGAGGGAATTGCCAGAAGGCCCTCGGAAGTGGACCTTGTGAAAATGTGGCGTGGCTAATTTGGTATTGGACCTCAATTAGCCGTAGCTAATTGAACTACAGCCCGGCACACTTCCTTCTAGCGTGCCCCCCTGCTGCTTCGATCCTCCGTCTCCCGTCAGCCACGATCGCAGAGCTTTCTTTCGCAGCGTGCTGTTGCTCTCCGGTGTTTAGCAGATCAAACACACTTAGACATCAGTGTGTATATATTCAGTCTTTATTCATGCAGTAAAACAATAAAACAGTTTTCCTGGGCTCAAAGCGCTCATGTTGCTTCTGTCTCCTTCGTAAGCAGAGACAAACAGGCAGTGAGATAAAAAGACACTCCCTCCTTCTGGTCACGCCTCAGGAATGGAGAGACGTCACTCAGAACTCCTTAACCCTGTGAGTTCTGAAACTAGCCACACCCCCTCTTCTCTCCAGTCTTGAGGTGACCTGGGTATTAACCTTTACAGACCTCTGTGAGATCAGTCCCTTTTCCAGTGCCTTGTGCCACTTCCTGGCGTCCTTGTCAGGCAACTGTTGAACCTCCTCACAACTCCCAGGTTCGCACTGTGCGAAACCAACCCACGCATTAGTGACCTGAAACCTCTCAGGTGGAATTCCCTTCGTGGCACGAGTGGACCGTCTGGGCACAAACTCAGGTACTTCCTCTGACTCACTGTAATCAGCAGGTGTGTCTCCTCCATCAGTATCCTCCCCCTCTGACTTAACACGTCTTCGGACCTTTTGTACTCTGCTAACAGGAGACGAAGGCTCACTCTTGGGCTCTCTTTTAACAACCTGTGGAGATGCCCAATCCTGTTCTTGACCTTGTTCATAAACTTGGTCGTCAGCAAAAGGATCAGCCTCTGCCTGTACTTCCTCCTCAGAATCCTCAGAGTCAGACAGACATTTTGAGAGAACATCAAGCCTTGCAGGAGTCTTTGACCAACCATCCTGCTCATAGAACTTAGCATGTTTACTGACCAGAAGCTTGGTCTGATCACCTTCTGGATATGCAAACCTCCATCCCTTTGTCGCAGGTTCCTATCCACAGAAGATCATTTTCTGGAACTTAGGGCCACCTTGCTTTTGCAGTGCTTTTGGTATCGGCACCAAGGCCCGTGACCCGAACACACGGAAGAAATGTATCAGGGGTTTCTTTCCGTGAAGCATAAAGAATGGGGTGTCACCTACCACTGAATTGTAGGACCGGTTCATAGTGAAATTTACTGTCCGAACTCCCTCCCCCCAAAAGCTTGGAGGTAAACCAGAGTCTGACAGCAAAACCTCTGTAGCTTTAACCAGAGCCTGACTTCTGAGCTTTGCCATGCCCTTCTCCTGAGGAGAAGTCACCTTGTGATGTATCCCTTTCTGGCGAAAGAACTTCTGCAGAGCAGACCCAGTAAACTGTGCATATCGGTCACACTTGACCCCCTGCACCTTGGTGGAGAACCTTAGTTCCACCTCCGCAACCCAATTTTTAATCAGTTGCGCTGCATCTTCCTTGCATTTCAATGCATAGGCCCAGGAGTTCTGTGTATGGTCATCTGTAAGTGTCAGCAGAAACCTGGCTCCTCCCAGACTTTGCTTTGGCATGGGTTCAAAAAGGTCTGTGTGCACAAGCTCAAAGGGTTTTGTGGTTACCCGCTCCACCCTGGGATAACTACACCCTTTTACCTTTGCCCTTTTGCATGCCCTACAATTTAGGGATCTACCACACTCTTGTATTTTGCAACCCTTAGCGCACTCCGGCAACATCTGGATTTCTTCAAGAGTGCTATGTGACATCTTTCTGTGCCAAGCACAGGCACATGAAACATGAGTGGGAACTATAGCACGCATAGCCTGAGCCCTCTCAACATTCCCCTCACCCTTCAGAGGCGTTTTAAGAACAAAGAGATTATTCTGCCCCTTTGCAACACTGACCAGTTGCTTCCCTCCTTTGGAGATTGTACAAACATTGTTTTCAAAGCAAACCTTATACCCTTCCTGTAACAGACAAGGAACAGATAAAAGACAATGTTTCATCCCAGGTACTACACAAACTTCCAACTGCGCCTGCAAAACAGAAAGATAAACATTTGCTATGCTAGACAGAGATTTTTTCGCCCCATCAGCAAATTCCACAGTTTTCCCAGCTGGAACAGCCCTGCAATTCCACATCTCGTCACTCAGAACTCCTTAACCCTGTGAGTTCTGAAACTAGCCACAGACCTCAGTGTTCAGGATAAACGATGGGGGTGGCGATGCTCCTTTAGGTTTGTTTCCTCTCATGCTTAACCAACACCCATCACAGGTAAAGGTAAAGGTAAAGGCACCCCTGACCATTAGGTCCAGTCATGACTGACTCTGGGGTTGTGGTGCTCATCTCACTTAATTGGCCGAGGGAGCCGGCGTTTGTCCACAGACAGCTTCCGGGTCACGTGGCCAGCATGACTAAGCCGCTTCTGGCGAACCAGAGCAGCGCACAGAAACACCGTTTACCTTCCCGTCAGAGTGGTACCTATTTATCTACTTGCATTTTGATGTGCTTTCGAACTGCTAGGTTGGCAAGAGCAGGGACCGAGCAACGGGAGCTCACCCTGTCGCGGGGATTAGAACCGCCGACCTTCTGATCAGCAAGTCCTAGGCTCTGTGGTTTAACCCAGAGCGCCACCCGCGTCCCTATACCCATCACGGAATCACGGTCAAATCTAGGTGCTGGGCAATGATTGGTAGAGCAAGGCCAGTGCTGGATCTAGGTTTTTATTTTTAATGATGATGATGATGATGATGATGATAATAATTTATTTATACCCCACCCTTCCCAGTTCAAAAACCGGGCTCAGGGAGGCTAACAACAAATTTAAAACACTTTAAAACACTTAATTTTAAAAGCAGCATAAAATACAGTATAAAAACATGAGTAACAATAAAATTCAAAAATCAATTAGATAATCCCCAGGGCTAGCTGGCTGAATTGGTTCTACTTGGGCCAGTGAGGAGGCCATAGTTCTGTCTTACAGGCCCTGCGGAAGGAAATTAAATCCTGAAGGGCCCTAGTCTCATGGGACAGAGCATTCCACCAGGTTGGTGCCATCACTGAAAAGGCCCTGGCCCTGGTGGAGGATAGTCTGACTTCCTTAGGGCCCAGGACCTCTAAACTATGGTTATTCATGGACCTTTTGAGAAAGGGAGCGGCCTGTGATGAGTTAATGGCTGTGTTGTTCCCCTACTTTCTGAGGCAGTATGCCTCTGAATATCAGTTGATGGAAATCACCAGTGGGAAGAGCACTGATGCACTCTGGTTCTGCTTGTGAGAACAGGATGTTGGACTTCTTATGTGTTAAGTATAATTGGTTTAATTCACAATGAAATAGGAATGCCTGAGTCTATTGGGCTTAACTGGAAGATTCCACCGAAGCTAAACTAAGAGCAAAAAGGACTCTATGAGCTGCTTTGATGGGTTGATATTTAACTGTTGTTATTCTCAGGTAGCTCTGACATGGTGTTTTAACCTTAGATCACATGAGATGTGCTGAATTGCAAATCCGCCATCTTGGAAGAGTGCTGGCTGGAGTCTTTTGTTCTCAGGCTCTGCGAGAGCAAGGATGTAAACGAAGCTCTCCAGGAAAACAGCTCTGAGTGGAGTGGATGCTGTAAGGAGAGACACCTTTCCTTCTAGGTCTGCTGGAATTATTTCGTATTTTGTAAGAACTGGAACTGTTTGGATGTATCATTTGATGTTTCTGTTCTGTTTTGAAGAAAGTTCTGCAAGTAAAATTCCGAATGACATCTAATGGTTCTGGGTAATGCATTATTTCAAAAGGAGTCAATTTTTGTGTATCCAATCACAATATTACCGTATTTTTCACTCTATAAGACGCACCAGACCACAAGAGTTTATGGAGGAGGAAAACAAGAAAAAAAATATTCTGAATCTCAGAAGCCAGAACAGCAACAGGGATCGCTACGCCGTGAAAGCAGCAATCCCTCTTGCTGTTCTGGCTTCTGTGATAGCTGCACAGCCTGTGTTCGCTCCATAAGACGCACACACATTTCCCCTTGCTTTTTAGGAGGGAAAAAGTGAATCTTATAGAGCAAAAGATACGGTAATTTGTGCAATATTATGTTCTTAGGGTCAGATGTGCATTTTGCCTGATCCAGCAGGGTTCTTAGGCTGTTGTGCTTACAAGCACACATGTGCAATACTGGAACTTTCCTCAGGCATTCATCTGAGCCTATGGGGAGCACTGGAGAATCAGGAGTAAAGGGGGCATACAAACCATGCCTCCAATGTCCCCACATGCATGGGCTCCCATCATACCAACGCATTTGAGCATTGAGGTCTGAAAGAGGCTTTTACATGCATTCTGGTGAATGCTCCTTGCAATGTCTGCAACACTGGGAAACCCATCTTATCGGGTTTTCCAGTTGCACAGAGTCTTCTAAGCATCCTCAGCTATTTGCTTTTCTGTGGGCATGGGGAGATGTTCTCAGACGTATAGAGGAGATGTCATGGTGTCACCAAGGAGGTTGTGTAAATTGGGGGCATCATTCCTGGGCCCAGAAGATAAAGGCTTTCTTAGTCTTCCTTTGGTTATCAGCCAGAAATATTTCTCCTGTAAGGAGAGGAAGAGGAGCAGGGAAATGGCAGTGAAAAACAGAAGCAGTCCAGGGAACAAAGATGTACTGAACAACATCCAAAACTATACAAATGTTCTGTGAAGTGAGTGGTGGTTTTTTTGTTTTTTGTTTTTTTAAAGGCCATTCATTTAAGAAGGCCATTGCTTTTTCAGCAATAGCTGAATATCTCTCCCCTTTCTTCCATGACTGAATTCAAGATTGTGTAGATAAAAGTTCCTGGGGAACTTCATTATACACCTTTAGGCACCAGGCAAAAACGTTCCTCTTTAACCAAGCTAATTGACATCCAGTGACCTTTTAAAGTATGTTGGGGATGGTGAGGGGTTATAGGGTTGTTCGTGTTTTTATAATGTATTTTGTGTTTTTATATTGTGATTTTATGTTGAGGACTGCCCTGAGGTCTGTGGCCATAGGGTAGTACACAGACATCATCATCATCATCATCATCATCATCATCATCATCATCATCATTTATTTTTATCCTGCACTCCCCGACCAAGGCCAGGCTCAGAGCAGCTAACAACATAAAAAACAACATAATATGCATAAAAACACACACAAATTAATTAAAATACATCTTAAAATTAAAATTAAATAGGTACCACTCTGGTGGGAAGGTAAATGGCATTTCCATGCACTACTCTGGTTTCACCAGAGTCATGCTGGCCACATGACCCGGAAAAACTGTCTGCGGACAAACGCTGGCTCCCTCGGCCAGTAAAGCGAGATGAGTGCTGCAACCCCAGAGTCATTCACGACTGGACTTAACTGCCAGGGGTCCTTTACCTTTTTAGAGTCTGGGCTGGAGGATAGGAAATCTCTGGTTTGAATCTCTGGCATCCCCTCAGTGGCAGAGCTTCAAGCTCCGGTGGGGGGGGGGCGGAGAGCAGGTGGGAGCGTGGCTGGCGCAGGGGTGTGGCATGCATCGTGGTGGCATGGTGTTCCACCTGCGCAGGTAGGCACCTAGCATGGGGGGGGCAGCCGCGATGGCACCCCACTGGGATCGTGCCACTGGTGGCTATGTGCTCCCCCTGCACCCCTGTTCCTCTGCCAGTGCATCACCTCAGTAGGTGGCTGCAAGCACATAAGCAAGCTCTTTCTCTTTCAGTCTCAGTCCCTGCATCTGAAAAATGGGTATAATAAATATTGAACTAAGAATACCAGAATGCAGGGTGTTGTTGCAAGATTTGCCAACATAACATACAATATTTTGAACATCTGAGGACATGTAAGTACTAACAATTACCACCATTACTTTCAAAACTACTATTACCATTTAATTTAGATCATAATACAGCATGATTTTGTGGTGTTCATCCTTATGTGGGGCAAGAGTCATCCTTTTCATTTGTGTCATTGGATGAACACCTTTGGAATTTGTTGTCCTATTTATTTTCTTCCATGTACAGTGGTACCTCGGTTCTCAAACGTAATCCCTTCCGGAAGACCGTTCAAGTTCTGAAACGTTCGAAAATTGAGGGACAAAGAGCTGTCTGCAAATTCAACTGAGAAAACTGAAAAACATGCAGCGGAAGCCGTTCGGCTTCCAAGGCACTTTCGAAAAACAGAAGCATTTACTTCCGGGTTTTCGGCATTCAGGTTCCAAAACGTTCGTTAATGGAGATCTTCGAGAACCGAGGTACCACTGTATTTTGGTTTAAATGATTGACAAACTGGTTGGTATTTTATACATATGCAAGTTGCTTTGAGACATCTTTTGTAGAAAATGATGGCTAAATGGAAGACATAACGATGATGATACTAATACCAATATACCACTAGAACTACCAATGATGCTGTTGCTGTTGCTGATGATATTCAGTACAGATCTCATAAGGACCACAATCCAACAGAACACCTGCTTGTTTTACTCCAGGGTTGGGGAAAATTAATACCTGCCAGCTTATGCAGTCTTCACCTGCTTCACTTTCATCTTGATGCAAATAATAACTGATGAACCTGGAAATAAAACTAGGAAGACTATACCAACATCAGAAATATGAAGAAACCTTATGGGATCCATCTACTTGAGATCCACCTACTGCAGCACTCTCCTTCTCACAGTGGCCAATCAGGTGCCTCTGACAAGAAGTTGAGAAGCAGGGCATGAAGACATCAGCCCCTTTCCTTGTCCCTCCCTAGTAACTGGCCCTTGATGGCTGCTGGTGAATTTTCCCCAAGAGTTTTCTGGATAAGCTCATAAACCCTGAACCTACTCTATAATCTAGAGGGATGCAGGTGGCGCTCTGGGTTAAACCACAGAGCCTAGGACTTGCTGATCAGAAGGTTGGCAGTTCGAATCCCCGCAATGGGGTGAGCTCCCGTTGCTCGGTCCCTGCTCCTGCCAACCTAGCAGTTCGAAAGCATATCAAAGTGCAAGTAGATAAATAGGTAACACTCTGGCGGTAAGGTAAACGGTGTTTGCGTGCGTTGCTCTGGTTCCCCAGAAGCGGCTTAGTCATGACCCAGAAGCTGTACGCTAGCTCCCTTGGCCAATAAAGCGAGATGAGCACCGCAACCCCAGAGTCGGTCATGACTGGGCCTAATGGTCAGGGGTCCCTTTACCTTTACCTCACTCTATTATCTATATATCTATAGATTATCCACCACTGCATCAGAGCAGATTTTCCTCCCCTGATAACTCTTTGGTTAAAGAGGTTCCAAGGTTTCCCAGTTAGCACCTGTGTCCTTGTAATCAAAGGAGCCTGCCAAGTTCAAACACTCGTTTCTACAGCTGTTAACTCATTGGGTGGAACAAGGCATTGTGAGCCGAGATTGTCACCAAATTAAAGCTCAGACTGTTCTCCGTGGCCTTTTTGTTTCACTACCAGTGACATTCAGCTAAGGAACATTCTCTGTGATTAGTCGTCCGTTATATGTAGCCATTGTCCTGAGCTTCAGTAAGGTGGTCAATAAAAGTATTCACGTGAACTTAGCTTGCACTTAGAAGAGAAACACAAATGTGAATAATAGAATCACAGAATTGTAGAGTTAGAAGGGACCCAAGAGTCATTTAGTCCAGTCCCCTGTAATGCAGGAATCTCAGCTAAAGCATCCATGACAGATGGCCACCCAACTTCTGCTTAAAAACCAACAAGGAAGGAGAGTCCACCACCTCCTGAGGGAGACCTTTCCACTGTTGAACAGCTCTTTACCATCAGAAATTTCTTCCTGATGTTGAGTCAGAATCTCCTTTCTTCTAACTTGAAGTCATTAGTTTGGGTCTTACCCTGTGGAGCAGGAGAAAACAAGATTTTTTTGGAGTGTTCATGCTGTGGGCCCCTCCATCACATGCTCAGTGTCAGGAACGTGCCCCCCCCCCAAGCGCAGGGGAAGAGTCAGACTCAGAAATTGAGCTAAGTGGGCGAGAGACCGACTCTGTGGATGAGAGCTGGCTGACAGAGTCAAGAAAGGGCAGTTTGACCCTTCCTTCCTGGGGAAGACTCTGTTTGCTCTCAAGGAGAGGAATCAGCAGATAAGCAGAAGTCTGAGACTGTGTGAAGTGGAAGTAGGGAGGGCGGAGGCCAGCCTCTCAGTCCCCATTCTAGGAGACTGGATAAGATCAGAGGGCAACAGAAGGGCAAGAGGGCAAAGGTGGGAGTTTGGCGTTCTTCCTGCTGTGGTGGGGCAAAGATTCAGACTGACCAACTATTGTCAATGTGAGCAGGCAAGAAGCTGTGCTCTGGATGTGGGGGTTTTTTTGTTTTTTTGTTTTGTAAAAGAACTGTCAGGAATGAGCCAGCTCCAAGCGAAGGTTTGCAGCAAATGGCAGAAAGCAGCCAGGAACAGAGAGGGTTAGATGTTAGTCAGCCAGGGGAGAGTTGGCAGATGCAGACTTCAGCTCTTCCTAACCTTGATGAGCAGAGCGATAAGGCAGTAGCTGAAAGCAGGCTGGAACACAGCCAAAGCTCCCAGTAAGCACAAAAAGGTGCAAACAAACTCAGAGACAGCCTCTCTGAAAAGGAAAAGGTTGGAGTTCATCCAGTAAGTACACAGAGTCAGCAGATGGGAGGGCTGCTAAACAGGAAGCAAAACAAGAGACGTAAGATGTGAAAGTTCAATATATATTCTGTAGACACCGGAGGGAGTCTTCAGAAGGGTCATTGTGAGTAATGGTGCTGGAAGCTTTGTTACAGCTGTCTGGAGATATCTGTTTGTTTTGGCAATAAATCCTCCTTTTTAATTACCTATGCTTAATGTGTTATCAAGCTGGGAACCTGGACTCCTGACATAAACATACATAAAACTGCCAGAGTGTCATTACTTCTTATTGGGGCTTGTTTGCCTACCAGAAATCATTACACTCAGATTGTATATATGTGTAAATAAAACCAATGACAACAAAACGTGTCTGGCTAGTTCAGCAACCTCCTCTGTTCGATTCCAACCTTTACTGAGTAAAGGACTCCAAGAACTGGAAGGGACTCGGGACATTATCCAGGCTGAAACACACACAGCCAGCCCCACAATATGAGGAACAGTTTAAAACAACTTACAATCACAGAAATAAGGCAGATCCTAAAAATATACACCTCAAGCATCGAAAGCTAGGGCAAAGAGGTTTGTAAAAAGAATAATATGTGAGAGATTTTATTTTCTTGGACTCCATGATCACTGCAGATGGTGACAGCAGTCACAAAATTAAAAGACACCTGCTTCTTGGGAGAAAAGCAATGACAAACCTCGACAGCATCGTAAAAAGCAGAGACATCACTTTGCCGACAAAGATCCATATAGTTAAAGCTATGGTTTTCCCAGTAGTGATGTATGGAAGTGAGAGCTGGACCATAAAGAAGGCTGATCGCCGAAGAATTGATGCTTTTGAATTATGGTGATGGAGGAGACTCTTGAGAGTCCCATGGACTGCAAGAAGATCAAACCTATCCATTCTGAAGGAAACCAGCCGTGAGTGCTCACTGGAAGGACAGATCCTGAAGCTGAGGCTCCAATACTTTGGCCACCTCATGAGAAGAGAAGACTCCCTGGAAAAGACCCTGATGTTGGGAAAGATGGAGGGCACAAGGAGAAGGGGACGACAGAGGACGAGATGGTTGGACAGTGTTCTTGAAACTACCAGCATGAGTTTGACCAAACTGCGGGAGGCAGTGGAAGACAGGAGTGCCTGGCGTGCTCTGGTCCATGGGGTCACGAAGAGTCAGACACGACTAAACGACTAAACAACAACAACAAGGCCATGGTTTAGTGGGAAAGTAACTGCATTTCATGCAGAAGGTCTTGAGTTCAATCTCTGGCATGTGCAAAAGACCCTCGCCTAAAAATCCTGGAGAGCTACTGCCAGCCAGGGTAGTCAGTATTGAACTAGGTGGGCCTAACATCTGACTCAGTATAATACAGCTTCCTAGGCTCCTGTTCGTGATTTGGTGACATTCCCCCCTCTGCTTCTTTCACCCTTGCCAATGCTGTATATTCAACATTAGAGAGCTCCTTGTATTATTGCTTAAACTGTACTGACATCTGGTGGCTCGGAATATTTCAGGATATTAAAACACATACACATGAAATCTCAATCTTTTCTCGCCATCCGTCTTTCTCCAATGACGAGTCCCATCCTTTTGAAAGGGAGAGGCTGCTTGGTCATTCAAACAGGTCAAAATTTCTAGACATTCCCCACCCGCGAGAAAAAGATTAACGACATCCAGAGAGAGAAAAAGTATTTGATCGGCTCAGTTGCTTTCATCCTTGAAGGCAACAATTGTGTTAGGGTGAATACCTTGGAACATTTTGCATTTTAAAAGAGGCTGATATATATTTTTTTTCTTTTAGCTATTAAATATGGTTTTTTAAAAATAAAAAAGCTTTGTCCAGTATCCAAATATCTGTCCAACTCATTTTGCAAACCCAAGGAGGCCTTCTGCTTGCATTCCTTGAAAGGCAGTCTCCTATATGCCATATGGCAGAATTTCTTTGAAGAATCCAAGGGGATTTTAGAAATGGAAGGGATTTTCATCTGACTTGGCAAATTTGACTGATATTCAAGAAGGAAAGAGGGAGGAATCTGTCTCACTATGCTATCTGACATATCTATAGCAGCACCTTGGAGGATGAAGACTAAAAGGGGGAATCATAGAGCCGGGATGAGCAAGCTGTGGCCCTCCAGATGTTCCTGGACCATCATCCCTGTCCATTGGCCATGCCAGCTGGGGCTGATGGGCACTGCAGTCCAACAACATCAGGAAAGCCACTGACCAAAGGAATATTTTTGCTCTCTCTCATAACACCAGAAATGTGCATTTGATGTGGAACAGGCCAATCCTTTCTTGGGCTCCATGATCACTGCAGATGGTGACAGGAGTCACGAAATTATAAGACGCCTGCTTCTTGGGAGAAAAGCAATGACAAACCTAGCTAGCATCTTAAAAAGCAGAGACATCACGTTGCCAACAAAGGTCCGTATAGTTAAAGCTATGGTTTTCCGAGTAGTGATGTATGGAAGTGATTGCTGGACCATAAAGAAGGCTGATCACCGAAGAATTGATGCTTTTGAATTATGGTGCTGGATGAGACTCTTGAGAGTCCCATGGACTGCAAGAAAATCAAACCTCTCCATTCTGAAGGAAATCAGCCCTGAGTGCTCACTGGAAGGACAGATCCTGAAGCTGAGGCTCTAATACTTTGGCCACCTCATGAGAAGAGAAGACTCCCTGGAGAAGACCCTGATGTTGGGAAAGATGGAGGGCACAAGGAGAAGGGGATGACAGAGGATGAGATGGTTGGACAGTGTTCCCGAAGCTACCAGCATGAGTTTGACCAAGCTGCGGGAGGCAGTGGAAGACAGGAGTTCCTGGCGTGCTCTGGTCCATGGGGTCATGACTGAATGACTAAATAAACAACAACACTGACTGCAGTGGCTCTCCAGGGCTACAAACAGAGAATACTCCCAGCCCTACCTAAAGATCATTGGGGATTGAACCTGAGACCTTATGAGAAGCTATGCCATTGCACTATGGTCCTTTTCCATTCTTCATGCACCTGATGAAATGGACTCTGGGTCATACTGCCATGAACTCATTGCCCTTCAGCTACTTGCTAACTCTTTGTTGATCTTGCTGAAAGAGACTAACATGCCTGTCCTTTGTCAGCTGATAAGAAACAGGAAGATAATCTAGCTGCAGAAGAGAGGCAGGAGAAAAATGGGGGGGAAGGGAGGGCTCCTTTTAGCAATGAAATTGGCGCCATAAGGGAGGCGGAAGGCGACTCCTTTGGATGGCGAGGCAACTTGCGAGCAGCACAGCTGGATGCCTCAAATCGTGTACTCTTTAATGCGTTTGAAGTGTAGATTCCTGAGGAGAAAATTAAAAACAGAGTTGTGGAGGGAAAACCTCATCTATTTCAGACTTCCGCCGAGTTTGGGAATCAGTGGGGTATTTTTTATCCTCTTTTATTTCATGCGGGGCGAGGGAAAAACTTTCCGAGATTTCAGAGTAAGCGCAAAGCGTTCTGCATCTGATATGCTCTGCACGCTTCCCTGGTGATGACTGCTGATCTTAATTAAAACTACAGCTGTTCCACACTAATAACATCCCTTTGATCATAGTCTAGGAACTCTGGAAGTGGCAAATACATATACCTGTGGGATTACTCCGCTGTCCCACGGCCTTGAGAAATCTCTAGCATAGGGGTGGGGAGCCTCCATCTTGAATGTGGCCCTCAGGAGCCCCCTCAGGCCACACTACCTCTCCCCAGGCCACAACCCGCACTGACGGGGTCCCTCGACCTCTTTGAATGATTTTGTCTGGCTGATGGATTTAGGGGAGCAGGAGTGGTCCACCAACACTGGGCACCAGGTCAAGAGGGTGTTGCAGAGGATGCTGCAACACTGATAAGAAATGGAAGGTGGGAGGCGGGGGGCACCCAATTTTGGCATTGCACAGGGCACTGCTGAAATTTTAAAGCCCAAAGTCCACCACTGCTGCCTGAACTGTAATGATGTATCTTGCTTGCATGTATAGAGGATGGAGAGATGTTTGCGTACAGGAAGGAGTCTCTGGATTTTGCACTGCTGGGTTGCCTACTGTACAAAGATACAAGTTGCATCTGTTGTGCCATCCGCTTTTGCCTCTGATCATGACCACCAGTTGCACACCACCAGGGCCAGATTTAAGTTTGATGAGGCCCTAAGCTCCTAAAGGTAATGGGGCCCTTTATACAGTGGTACCTCGGGTTACCTACGCTTCAGGTTACATACGCTTCAGGTTACAGATACTTTAGGTTACAGGCTCCGCTAACCCAGAAATAGTACCTCGGGTTAAGAACTTTGCATCAGGATAAGAAAAGAAATCGTGCTCCGGCGGCGTGGCAGCAGCAGGATGCCCCATTAGCTAAAGTGGTGCTTCAGGTTAAGAACAGTTTCAGGTTAAGAACGGACCTCCAGAACAAATTAAGTACTTAACCTGAGGTACCACTGTATGTCCAACTGTTCTTTGTCAACAACAAATCGTCACTGTTTTTTGTGTTGAATATATGTTATATGGTAATTTATGGACCTAATAGGTCTCTCAAGCCATTTGAACATGTTGCCTTGCAACCAGTTCATGCAGAATGTAGGCACCCTATATTTAGAAAGGAGGAAACCAGTGATATTTTAGGGAGCAGGCTAGCAGGTGGGGCCCATTGCTTACATCTTAGGAGCCTACACAACACAAACCACTGTTGCTGTATGTAGGTTTTATTTTATTTGTTTTTATCTTATATTTTGGAAATGTACATCCAGGTTTTTTCATTTATTATTTTTTGGGAGGCCCAAGAGAGTGGGACCCTAAGCTATAGCCTGTTTAGCTTATACGTAAATCCAGCACTGGGTGCCACCACCGGAGGGAATCTGGCCCTCAGACTGAAACAGCTCCACTTCCCTATCACCTGGATAGCTCAGTTGGTTAGAGTGTGGTGCTGATAATGCCAAGATTACAGGTTCGATCCCCGTATGGGACAGCTGCATGTTCCTGCATTGCAGGGGGGTTGGAAGTGATGGTCCTCAGGGTCCCTTCCAGCTCTTCAGTCTATGATTCCATTATTCCTCTGCTTCAGCTGAAGCTACTCAAGTGGAAGTTGCAGGATGTGCATGAAAACCAAGTGGTGAGAAATCATAAGTGCGGAAAATGCTGGTTCTGTTTGCAAGCTTTCCATGGGCATCTGGTTGGCAACCATGAGAAACAGCATACCTGAAGGAGCGTCTCCACCCCCACCGTTCTGCCCGGATGCTGAGGTCCAGCGCCGAAGGCCTTCTGGCGGTTCCCTCATTGTGAGAAGCCAAGTTACAGGGAACCAGGCAGAGGGCCTTTTCGGTAGTGGCACCCGCCCTGTGGAGCACCCTCCCATCAGATTTCAAAGAGATAAACAATTACCTGGCATTTCGAAGACATCTGAAGGCAGCCCTGTTCAGGGAAGTTTTTCATGTGTGACATTTTAATGTATTTTTAATCTTTGTTGGAAGCTGCCCAGAGTGGCTGGGGAAACCCAGCCAGATGGGCAGGGTACAAATAATAAATTATTATTATTATTATTATTATTATTATTAACAGGATGCTGGACTAGATGGGCCATTAGCCTGATCCAGCAGAGCTCTATTTATGATCTTATTTCAGACTGGACCACTGCACTTTTAGGAGCAACCTATAAATGGCCTCATCTATGGTCATGGCAGAAAGATCTTTTGCAGCCTCTGGAACAGCCCAGAACCTGCTGGAAATCAAAATTTTCTAACATTATGGAAATAATTTTGCAAATACAGGTTGCATGCTCCCCCGTCCCCATTCTCCAGCCAACCCTACCTCCCAGATATTGCAATTGTTTCTCAGCCCATTACAACCTGCAGGACTCAAGCAATTTCAGGTGGATAATAGGGGTGGTCATCAGCCAAGCAAAAATCCAATTTGTATAGCCCTTCACTTTATCACACACCCCTCTTTGGGATACCAGCCTATGCAGCACCGATATGAGCCATCTATAATAAATGACTCAGAGAGAAGAGAGATTAATCATATTTGCAGTTGTTGGTTTCAGAAGGTGAGTCTTCTTGCGGGGTGAAGGGAAAAATTGCCTTGGTGCTACATATTGAGAAGTTTGCACACCTTAAGCCAAGGGATGAAGCACTGAATATATTTTGGAAAATGACTTTGTTTTGTATTTTCATTCTGCATATTCTTCAAATGATGTTTAGGAGGATACACACCTTTGCAGCAGAAATACATTGGACTAGGGCTGCCATACACCCAGGGTATATAGAAGAGTTTAGGTTTTGGTGACATTGTTAAAAATAGCTCAAAAACTTCAAAAAGGCTCAACAACTTTTTGTTTAGATTTTCACTTTTTGAAATATGGCAACCCTACATTATGCTCAGTTATTATACAATGGTACCTTGGGTTACATACGCTTCAGGTTACAGACTCCGCTAACCCAGAAATAGTACCTTGGGTTAAGAACTTTGCTTCAGAATGAGAACAGAAATCGTGCTCCAGTGGCGTAGTGGCAGTGGGAGGCCCCATTAGCAAAAGTGGTGCTTCAGGTTAAGAACAGTTTCAGGTTAAGAACAGACCTCCAGAACAAATTAAGTACTTAACCCGAGGTACCACTGTACATATTCTCCACTCCACCTGGGCAGTACCGTATTACACATTCCCCAATCAATTTGTCCTCATATCTTCCGATATCACTTGGAAAATGCATACTGCTTAAATGTATACTGCTTGGACATATCATCTATTGGTCTCCTCTTTTCCAGGCTAAACATATCCAGTTCCTTCAACCATTCCTCATAAGGTTGAGTTTCCAGACCCTTGATCATCTTGGTTGCCCTCCTCTGCACACCTTCCAGCTTGTCAACATCCTTCTTAAATTTTGCCTCCCAGAACTGGACACAGTATTACGGGTGTAGTCTGGCCAAGACAGAATAGAGTAGAACTATTACTTCCCTTGACCTGGGCAATAGACTTCCATTGACACAGCCTTGAACTGTATTAGCTTTTTTTTTGCTGCTGCATCACACTGTGGACTCATAGATCTCTTTCATATGTACTGATGTGAAGCCAGGTGTCCTGCACCCTATGTTTGTGTACCTGATTATTCCTGCCAAAGTGCAGAACATGGACTGCAAGAAGATCAAACCTATCCATTCTTAAGGAAATCAGCCCTGAGTGCTCACTGGAAGGACAGATCATGAAGCTGAGGCTCCAATACTTTGGCCACCTCATGAGAAGAGAAGACTCCCTGGAAAAGACCCTGATATTGGGAAAGATGGAGGGCACAAGGAGAAGGGGACGACAGAGGACAAGATGGTTGGACAGTGTTGTGAAAGACAGGAGTGCCTGGCGTGCTCTGGTCCATGGGGTCACGAAGAGTCGGACATGACTAAATGACTAAACAACAACAAGTGCAGAACCTTACATTTGTCCCTCTTTGAAATTAAAATGTGTTTTATTCATTTTAATTTGTAGTTTTAAATATTCTGAAGTTCAAGGGGAAATAACAAGCAGAGACACCTTTTGGGAGTTCAGGTAAGGGGTCTAGGAGGTTTACAGTAGCAGGGCCAGGCATTCACAGCAAGGCTTGTGGAACCTCCTGCAGGCTGATAGGCATGTGGAAATATTTATATATATGAAACTTCTACCATATGTGGTGGACATGGCACAAGGCAGAAAGCTACTGGTCTACGATAACTGAGGTGATAAAATAAAATATATCAAATAATCTCTGATATTCTTCATCTGAGGCCTCCACATCTGAGGGAGCTTTGGAGGGTCATGACAAGAGAAAAGGCCTTTTCAGTTGTGGCACCTTACCGGTTGGATTTCTGGCTCCCAATTCTTTAACAACAGCAACAACAAAATGACTCTCCTCCATACATACACAAATACACGTACTACTAAAATGCCGGAAGCTGGGGGGGGAGGCATACTCAGAAGGGACTTTTTCATTTGGAAGGGAACTCAAAACAAATCCCTGCAGTTAATAATTCTTTGGCACTAGGATCTCTGCTTGATGGACCTCAGAGTTTTAAGAGAAAAACAAGGAACATCCTAGAAGTCCAATGCTGCCTCAACATTGCTGTACCTAGGGGATTTTGTGGGGAGTGGAGGCAATGCCAGCCAGGCTACCATAGAGGAGTGCTGACCAAAATAGTTTAAGAAAAGTCTCCCTTCCAAAAACAATATATTTCACCATGCCTGAAATTTCTGAAATGCCTCCCTGTCCCCGCCCCCGCTGCCCATCTTCCACCTAAGAATGGGCTGGCGAATTTTGCAACAACCATGAACCACCATAAGCTAGAGAGATAAGTCTCAGCCTCGAGCCCCATATTTCTTGATTCAAAACCCAGAGTCCCTGACGGCATCTTCCATCTTCCATTCGATTTACTTGTCAACAGCAAGCATCCTCATCCGTTCCCGGTCCTCAGTTTTTGCAACTCTAGTTCAAACATTATGTCTGTGGCGCAATCCTGCTTTTTAAACATACTATACCACAATTTTAGTGCTGCTATTTTCATTGAAGGGAGCAACCTGCAATCAAATGCAGCAGGTTTTGCTTTAGTTTGTCAGTCCCTTTTGTGAAAAAGACAGGGGGAGGGGGATGAAGTGCTGCGTTTCCTGCAACCTAGCAACACAACTTACAGTTTTAAATAAAAGGTAAAGGTAAAGGTACCCCTGCCCATACGGGCCAGTCTTGACAGACTCTGGGGTTGTGCGCCCATCTCACTTAAGAGGCCAGGGGCCAGCGCTGTCCGGAGACACTTCCGGGTCACGTGGCCAGCGTGACATCGCTGCTCTGGCGAGCCAGAGCCGCACACGGAAACGCCGTTTACCTTCCCGCTGGTAAGCGGTCCCTATTTATCTACTTGCACCCGGAGGTGCTTTCAAACTGCTAGGTTGGCAGGCGCTGGGACCGAGCAGTGGGAGCGCACCCCGCCGCAGGGATTCGAACCACCGACCTTTCGATCGGCAAGTCCTAGGCGCTGAGGCTTTAACCCACAGCGCCACCTGCGTCCCTGCAACAGTTTTAAATACCTGGCAACAAAACAAAATGAAGTTCATTTGGACCTGTGTTTCATTAACACACCACATAACTTAATGCAATCAAACACAGGTCCATAGCTTCAGGTTGTGCAGGTCTGAAATGCAGCAAAATATGATAAAAGGAAATAGCATGTGGGCATAGAGATAAGAACAGAAGGAGATCCCGCTGGATCACGCCAATGGCTCATCTTGTTCTATGTCCTGTTCTCACAGTGGTCATCCAGATTCCTGGGGGAAATCAGCAAGTGGGATTTGAGCAAAATACGTTCCTCCCTTCCTGTGGTTTCCAGGAGCTGGTATTCAGAAGCATCACTGCTTCAAACTGTGGAGGCAGAGCCATCTTTTAAAGTCACCCAGGTTGGTAATCATCACTGCCTCCTGCAGAAGTGAGTTCCATAGTTTGCGGCCTAGAACCCTATACGGCCTAGGACCCTCGTACCTACAGGACCGCCTCTCCTGGTATGTCCCACGGAGGACCTTACGGTCTTCAAACAAAAACATCTTGGAGATCCCGGGCCACAGAGAGGTTAGGCTGGCCTCAACCAGAGCCAGGGCTTTTTCGGCTGTGGCTCCGATCTGGTGGAACACTCTGTCACAAGAGACTAGGGCCCTGCAGGACTTGACATCTTTCCGCAGAGCCTGCAAGCCAGAGCTGTTCCACCAGGCCTTTGGCCAAGACACAGTCTGACCCCCCCCCCCCTTTGTTGATCCTCGTAGAACTCTGGCCCAGTGGTTGCCATTTGATTTTGAACTGATTTTAGAATATTGATTTTAGAATGCTGTGTTATTTTTATTTCTGTTAGCCACTCTGAGCCTGGCTCTGGCTGGGGAGGGTGGGATATAAATAATTTATTATTTATTATTATTATTATTATTATTACTATTACTATTATTATTATTATTATTATTATTATTACTATTACTATTACTATTATTATTACTATTATTACCATTACCTGTGTGCTGTGTGAAGAAGCACTTTCTTTTATCTGTCCTGAATTTTCCAACGTACAGCTACAGGGAAGCTTCACTATACAGTGGTACCTTGGTTCTCGAACTTAATCCATTCTGGGAGTCCGTTCGACTCCCGAAACCATTCAAAAACCAAGGCGCAGCTTACGATTGGCTGCAGGAGCAAACCAGAATGCAGCGTTTGGGAGCCGATTTCTTCAACAACTAAGCCTTTTGGGAACCAAGGTACGACTGTATTTACAATATAATATACTTCCTATGTTCCAGGAATGTTTTGTTACACAGAACTGGGGGACCTCTGGCCCAGGGATCGGCTGGGGTCCCTAGTCCCCACGATCTGGTCTTTGATATTCTTTCTAGGCCACACCCCTCAGCAGCCTGAACATTTGAAGGTTACTGAATTGGTTACCACAGGTCTTCTGCATGAAGACCTCAGTCACCTGGTGCTAAAAACTGAGTCTAGTTCTGTCGTATGCAGGCAGCGGCAGGTGGCAGGGCAGAGTGGGGAGTAGCCAGCATTTTCCACCTGGCTGCCCATTGCAGAGGTCACTTCTGGTGATTGAATATAGTAAGGGGCAGGTGGCGAGAAGGCCAGTATGGTGCGGGTGCGATGGCGTGAACAGTGCATTGGCTCCGCCACTACACCCCCACTCTGCTGACCTCCTTACTGCTTCTCCATTCCTCCTCTCTCCCTTTCAGTTACCAGTAGTGACCTCCATGTTGCAAAGCCAGGTGAGCAACGTTGCCCAAGTCATGGCATGCCCGTCAACTGTTCTGGAAAAACAGGGACACCCCACTTTTTTTCATGCAAGAGTATGGACATTACATTTTGGGTGCCTTGCTTTCTCGTGATTTCAAACTGAGATCTTACCCAGGCCCCCCCAAAAAGAGTGGGGTTTTTTTGTTATGCGATCTCACGTGGCACCCCCAAATGTGCATCTTGGGGTGTCGTGCCCCCAAAGCGCCTTTTCTGGGTTTGCAATATTGTGCAACACCCCAAAGGATGCATTTTGGGGTGCCAGGCCCAACAAGAATGTTTTTTTAAGGTCCGCAATCTCACACAGATGGCGTAACCCGTGTAGGATTTCAGACCTGGAAGATGGTGTTCCGAATTTGGACCATGTTGTGTTGAAGTGCATGGCACTGTATGCAAGTCAACACAGGCTATAGAGAAAGGAACCACTCAGTTTGTAAAAGCTCCATTATATGCCATCTTCTCCACAATCTCCTCCTCCTTATTTAGCACTCCCAAAACTCTTCTGCCATCCAAGGATCCGACCACCTATCTGCCACTAGAGACTTCTTCCAGGGTGTATTAGCAAGGGGTACACTGCTGCATTTAATATTGTAATCCCCACCCCACAAAACTTACTCATAGTAGGACCAGCTCTTTTGGAAAACGCAAGACTTGTGGATAACTAGGCATAGCTACAATGAAACTGGTTGGGTTTTTTTTTCCAGATGCTGTTCCTATTGAGAGCAGTAGCTCATCTCATCTGGATACTTGATACTTCAGGGTGCATTGTTTTATACACACAACCATCAGCTTTGTTTATGAAGCACAAAGCACACATCAGCAGTTCCTTCCAACAATGTAATGATTGAATTCTTAATTATTTACATGTTGTGGCTGACCCAGTTATTCAGGTGCAGGAACGAGAGGGAGATAGCAGGCGCTGATAGCTCAGATCAGATTTGTCAGTCGGTATGAGTACAACCAATTAACAAAGGAAATTAGTACATTCTAAATTGAACTGAGATGAAAGCAAGACCTTTTTGTAAACATGTTCAACAGCAACGAAAAGCACCATTCCATCCTCTAATTTTCCACTGGTTATTTAAAAGGAGGTGGAAGTATCCAGGGAGCCTCATCCTTGCTTGGAACTATGTTTGCTGCCAGTGATCTTATCATCCAGACCAAGGCGATTGGCTATCTAAAGTTGTGACATCATCACATTCACCATGGGATTCCCGGTTGGCTGAGACTGCTGATGCAAATACTCAAAGAGGAGGAAGTTTGCAGTGATGAGACAAAAATGGGAGCCTTCCAATTGTTTCTGTTGCATACAAGAATGCCTGTTGATTGTAAGTAGAATACTCAGACTAAAGTCCTGTCTGTCAACGCAAAACCTACTCTGCATCAATAGCAAAACTACAATTCCCATCATTTCCTTGGAGAATTCAGGGTGTGAGCATGCCCAGAATCTTTCAAATGTCGGTAGCTAAAAACTGGAAAGAGATCAATCTTGGGTCCTTTGAGCCCATGCAGCTGAAGTTTTTTGCTCCTCACCTTTCACAATTTGTAAGTTTAGGAAAGTGTGGGGAAGTCAGAGAAAAGTGACAAAACAAAAAGTTGATGATCTTGGAATAATTCCCCCAGAGTGGGTTGGAAAACCCTAGGCTATTCTGAACTGAGACAGGAGGGTTCCACACAACACGACTTCATTTATATTAGCTAGCTGAGAAGTTGTTGTTTTTTAAGCTATCATCTCCTCTGGTTTTTTGGTCTTTTTTATTTTAGATACCTTGTTCATTATCTAGAGGATGAAATTCTATGCTTTTTATTATAGCCACAGATGAGCATAAATGCAATGAAAAACAGCATTATTCAATAAATCCAAACTTATTCTTACTGCATTTGTAACTCCCCCCCCCGAAAGTCTCAATCTGACACCTGTTAAACTCCCAATTAACAGATTCAGATATTTCCTTAAATCCATCAAACATTTCAATCAATTTTTTGAAGGCGGATAATAAAATAAAAACTGAATTTGACAGACCCACCTTCTGTAGTTCCACCAGAACATAAACAAACAGGGAGCTAAAGGAATACTATGGAATCTTCCTTGTACAGTAAAACACTGAACCCAGCTAATGTTAAAGCATGCCTATATTTATAAAGATTTAGCACTTCTAAATATTTTGCTGCTTTAATCCCATAACTGGGATTCACACTCACAAAGAACAGGGAACCGTTTTCCATTGCAAGAGATCATGTATTTTCAAGGTTTAAATCCCCTTTCCTTTGTCCAACGGTAAAATGTTAGCCTGATTAGTTCCCATCATTATCAAAACCTGGGGGTGGCACCCACAGTTCTTGTTCTAAATCAGTTTTGATCCATGAAGAAACAAAAGTACCATTACTTATGTTTATTCCATCATTATAATCACATTAAATCATTATTATATAATCCCATTTGGACAGAGTCTGTTTTTAATGTATTTTATGCAGCACCTAGTGTGTGTTTTATGTACTCCACAAATAATGGCAATTAAAACTATTACTACATCCATCAGACAACCAAAGGATCAAGAATTATCCCCCCAAAAAAATTCTCTATAAAAATCTCAGTAGCATAACCATCACCAAAGTTGCCCAGGAACGACTGTTAAAACAGGACAGGAAATTCTTGATATCTAAAGCAGGAGTGGAAAACATGTGCCCCTTCGGATGCTACTACAACTCCCATCATCTCTGATCATTTAACAGAGCGACTGGGGCTGATGGGACCTGGAGTCCAATAATAACTGGAGGGCCAGAGGTTTCTCACCACTGATCTAAAGACTCGGTACACAAGCATCATTTAACTGGGCCCGGTGCAAACTTCCTACAAGTGTCTTCACCCTCAAAGTCCCTTTGCTGCTTTGAAAAAATATGGAAGCCCAACTGGCATCCTTTAGACTGGCGTCCTTATGACGTCGCCACTCTCAACACCAAGTAAGCCTGTAAACATGCCCTGCTCTAGTGGGGATCCCATAACCCCATTGCTTAGCTGCACACAGTTGCTTCACAAGTGACCCATCGTGTATTGTGTATCTGATGGGCCAGTTGAACTGTGGTGCATGTTTAATACACAACTGGCTTCTGGATGTACTGTGATGAGGTTGCACCTTACAGTAAGAATAAGTTTCCACTCCTGGGAATGCAAAGTATTCAAAGGCATTTGAGATAGCTATACAACATAATCATGGGACATCTTTAGAGCAGACCTAGACACATCAAGCTGAACACCACCACCTGTGGCCCTCCAGATGGAGTTGGGATCCACAAATCTCCATCATCATTGGCCAGTGATCAAGGATGATGGGAGTTGTAGTTCAGAAACATATGGAGAGCCAGTGGTGGAGGAAGGGGGGTGCGGACCACCCCAGGTGTCATCACTGAGGGGGGTGACAAAAATATGAGTTTTCTTAAAAATTGGGCTCACAGAACTTTTTAGTTCAGTCAACAAACATAACAAAACATGGCTGGCACTGGACGCCACACCACGGGGGCCAGCACTTACCACAGGGCCTGCAGTGTGCCCAAGCCATGCATCTCTCCTGGGAGTGACGTGGTGGCTTGGGTGCCTGCAGGCTCTGGACTGCCTCAAACGGCAGTGTGGGGCTTGCATCTGCCCACAGCTTCTCCCTCAGCCGCCCTACAGCTGAGGGGGAGGCAGCGGAGAGGCTCCACGCAGCTTGCCCTGCCCCCATGGGTAGCTCGCCCTGCCCCTGGCTGCAGGACACGTGAGTCACACCAAGAACCTGAGCAGCTAGCTACGCCATTGTGGAGAGCCAGATGTTCCCCAGCCCTAATCTACAACATCCCTTGTGTTCTTGATAAATCTCTTGCTGCAGCCACTGCCTGAAACTCAAAAAACAGAATAGGACCACCATACACAACTCCATACACAACTGGTGGGCTAAACCCAGTTTGGCCAGTGACAAATTGCTCAGGCCTTCTTTAGAGGGGATCAGAGCATTCCAAAATCCCACCAAGACATATGTCTCCTTTATCAAAATCCAAATGTTCAGTAGAAGACAACATGCAAAGCAAGCCAAATCAGTCCAAATCCAAATCAGTCCAAAAGTCCAAATCAGAGATGTTTTCACATAATTTGTCAAAAAGCAATCCAGCAAGAATAAACCAACATCTAACCATGTGTGACTCACCAGGCTGTCATGGAAATGTCCATTCGCATCCCATTTACTGAAGCCTGTGGAAAGAGAAGACATAAGGGAGGGAGATTATTCAATGGGCAAGCAATGGGGGAACTGTGACTGGCCAATGACCTTACTGGCCAAGAGAAATTAGCAGTTTGATTTAATCTACAGATGATCCAAAATCAGGGACTGAGCTTTGCAAATATGTTTTCACGCTTGGAAAAGCAGCCCTCATTTTTGGTGATTTTTCTTCTTCTTCCAGGGGGAGGTCTTCAAAGGGGTTTGAACTTGTTCACACACAGAGAAGAAATGGATCCCTGTTGGCTCAAAAGGAACAGCACTCCCTTTTGGAATCTGGAATTTGGAAAAGCAGGAAGCAGGAGTGTCGGATGTGTGCACATTTCGATGCACACATCCAAACAGGGCTGTCTTAAGCATATCCGGCGCTGTGGTGCAAAGCTCCCTCCGGCAGCCCCCCCGGCAGCCCCCCCCCCATTTCCCAGAGTTGTCGACCTTTTTTTAGGGAGGATGGCACTGCTGGAGGAGGGCTGGAGGAGGTGGGCAGTTGCTGCTGGAGGGCAGCTCCTCCGGTGAGGAAGAGGCAGAGGCTGGACACGGCGCCTCCCAGCTCAGCTGGCCGCTTCGTGCCGTGGTGGCCATGGCAGACGAATGCTCTAGGCGTGGTGTTGCTTCAGCGTGGCATGGCAGAGGCAGGCAAGGGTGGCAAACTGATGCCAGGAGGTGCCACGTCCAGCCTCCGCCTCTTCCCTGATGCCCTCCAGGACTTGGCGCCCCAGTGCCCCACGCCACTAGCCTCTATGGGTAGGACCCCCCTGCATCCAAATACAGTGGTACCTCGGGCTAAGAACTTAATTCATTCTGGAGGTCTGTTCTTAACCTGAAACTGTTCTTAACCTGAAGCACCACTTTAGCTAATGGGGCCTTCCTCTGCTGCTGCCGCACGATTTCTGTTCTCATCCTGAAGCAAAGTTCTTAACCCGTGGTACTATTTCTGGGTTAGCGGAGTCTGTAACCTGAAGCGTCTGTAACCTGAGGTACTACTGTACACATATGAAGGCACAACCAAATGGTTCAGAAACTGACCCCTGCTTTACTAAGGCCACCTGATGGTGCTGTTTTCTTACATTGGAATCATACCTTGACCCCTGACCATGCTCTCTGATCCAACTACACCAGGAGAGGACCACATTGGCTACCACTGGATTTTTTCAATTGGCTGCCCCAATGGTACAAAGGAAGAAGGCAGAGTATTGCTTGGTTGCCTTGGCAACATGGGGCACATCCCTTCTCTCCTCCAGTGATAACATTCCCAGCATGCTCCCAATTCACCCTTTCTTCATTTGCAGCCTTGTCTTTAATTTAAACCAAGACTACGAAGATTCCAGCCAAAAGCCGGGCTTGCAGTTAGCAGTTTAAAACCTGGCAACCGGTTTAAGTCCTGCTTTCTAGTATGAAGCTCCCTAGTAGAACCAATCTTAGCAGAGCTGGCATTGGGTGCCCAGAATAAAGGATGCTGAATGCAAGTGTTCAAGGGGAACCCTTGGAAATGTGTTCTGTGGCTCCTGGTTATTTCCTTGACAGGTGTGATGCTACCTGCCCCACACCTGATTTCACATGACCCTAGGTCATATGCCCTAGGTGAAGTTAGCTGAATGTGTTTTTACTATGTTAAACTGCAACAGCAAGCCAATGAAACCTTTCAGATGTTGCCACTCTGCCCAACCAAATGTCCATGCTAAACCTCAGCAGGCTGGCTATTCTACCAGAAAACGTGCTTGGCTTTTCCGAACTGCAAAGGCAACAGTGTTTAAAAAGTTGTCCACACAGTACAGTCTTTACAAATATAGGTAGAGCTGGTATTCAGAAGCATTGCTTCCTCCACCCTTCAATATTTAGTGTGCCAGAGGCCAGGATAGGTCCCGATTGCCCCACCTGCATTAAGCTACCGATCGTCTTTGCGATATTTCCCCTTGAGGTTACACCAGAGTGCCTGTTCCTTGCAAATGCAAAAGAAAAATAAGCCTCTTTTAAAGCCTATTATTTCTGAACATACAGTACTAAAGGAGAGAGAATATGAAGTATTTTATAGACGTGGTTTAAGCAGATTCAGGAAGACCATTATTAAAGAGCAAGCGGAGAAGAATTTGGCACTATGTGGAATTTAATCCCAGCTGCGTTTCGCCTTAATACCACTCCACACGGCAGTCCTATCCTCTGCTAAAAAAGGCTTAAATACCTTTAACTGGGGGGCGAGAAAGCCCACTTCCAGCCACTTTATGAGCACATAATAGCAGGCAATATTCTGATCCACATTATTCATTTGCAAACACTGCTAAACCTGACAGGATTGTATGCTATTGTTTTTCCCCCACAGAAGGGCAGTGAAGTGTCGTCTCTCAGTGCACTGAAATGGAGATTTAAAGCGCTGTTGCTCAGCGGGTCTACAGAGCGACTCCAACTGACTCCAGGGGCATGTGATGCTCTTCCCATTGTGAAACCTAAGCAGGCCCTTCATCCAGGTCTATGGCCACATTCACAGCATACAATGAAAATGTTATGATACCACTTTAAACTCTTCTGGCTTCCCCCAAAGCATCTTGGAGACTGCAGTTTGTCAAAGGTTTAAGGTGCTGGTTTTAACCTTTAAAGCCCTATACGGCCTAGGACCCTCATACCTACAGGACCGCCTCTCCTGGTATGTCCCAAGGAGGACATTACGGTCTTCACAGAAAACCATCTTGGAGGTCCCGGGCCACAGGGAGGTTAGGCTGGCCTCAACCAGAGCCAGGGCTTTTTTGACTGTGGCCCCGATCTGGTGGAACACTCTGTCACAGGAAACTAGGGCCCTGCGAGACTTGACATCTTTCTACAGGGCCTGCAAGACAGAGCTATTCCACCACTGACCTTGGGCCAGTCACTGTCTCTCAGCCTAGTCTACCTCGCAGGGATGTTCTGTGGATTAGATAGGGAAGGGAGACCCATGTACACTGCCTTGACCTCCTTAGAGGAAAAAGATGGCATATTAATGGAAGAAATAAAATAATAAAACAGATTTAAGAAATGCAGAAACACAACAGTAAAGCAAAACATCAAGCCAAAGAGACTGAAAGGACTACCACTTGAACATGTGTGATGCTACTTTGTACTGGCGTGAGACCCCAGGACCATTTAACTCACTGTTATCTCTTTGAGGTCCCCCCCCCTATAATTTTTATTAAATTTCCTGTTTTACATTTTAGACTATTCATTCAAACTACCTTAAAATATCAATGACTTCCCTTCTTCTCTTTCCATGGTTCATTTGCAAAACATAAAATCCCTGCATATTTTATATAAACTAAACCAGACCTACATTGGCTCCCAGTACGTTTCTGAGCACAATTCAAAGTGTTGGCGCTGACCTTTAAAGCCCTAAATGGCCTCGGCCCAGTAGACCTGAAGGAGCATCTCTACCTCCATCGTTCTGCCCGGACGCTAAGGTCCAGCTCCGAGGGCCTTCTGGCAGTTCCCTCATTGCAAGAAGCAAAGCTACAGGGAACCAGAGAGAGGGCCTTCTCGGTAGTGGCGCCCGCCCTGTGGAACGCCCTCCCATCAGATGTCAAAGAGATAAACAACTACCTGACATTTAGAAGACACCTGAAGGCAGCCATGTTCAGGGAAGTTTTTAATGTGTGACATTTTTATGTGTTTTTCATCTTTGTTGGAAGCCACCCAGAGTGGTTGGGGAAACCCAGACAGATGTTTGGGGTACATAAATTATTATTATTATTATTATTATTATTAACCATTCAGTATTCCATTATTATATCCATCAAAACTTATTTACACTGTTGAATTTATCTTAATGCTGCCCATGTTTTCAAATAATCACAATTTTCCTCCATATATATATATATATATATATATATATATATATTCAATAAACATTTTCCAGTCTTCTTTAAACGTATGTTTTTCTTGTTCTCTTATTCTGTGTGTTAGGTCCTAAAACTGCACATATTCCATCAGTTTAAGTTGCCCTTCTTATTTGGTTGGGACCTTGCTCGTAGTGCCCTCGCAGTAGTGGCATACATAAAAAACCTTTTTTGACACCTGGGAATTTCCGCCTGAATTATCCCCAACAGAAAGGACCCTGGTTGTTGATTTTTTGGAAAAGTACATTTAAACAATTTTTCAGTTCATTATGGATTATTTCCCAATACTCTTTTACCCTTTTACAGGTCCACCACATATGATAGAACGTACCCTCGATCTCGTTGCATCTCCAACACTTATCTGATTCAGTCTTATACATCCTTAGCAAGTCTACTGATAGCAACTCTCTAAGGTTTCAGGCCAAGCTCACTCAGAGCTCTGCTACTCAATATCCTTAACTGGTGACGCTGAAGATTAAACCTGAGTACTTCAGTGTACAAAGCTTGCTCTCTTCTACTGAGCTATGGACCTCCTCTGCCACATTGATTGATAGGGCAAGTTTAATACAAAACAAAAGGAAAACCATGTTGTAAGATCTTCCACTTTCATTCATCAAATGACGAAATGGCATGACCTGGATTTGTTCAGCGTATTTTTCATTGTAACGGCGTTTTAAGCAACAGGTTAGCAAATGGCTTTTTGAAGTAGTCCTTGTTGCAGGGGATGCTGACACTTTTCTATAGAGACACTTGGGTGGGAGGTGGGAGAATACCCTTGCATAAGATTGCCTATTTCTTTATTTTAGGAAAATTCCCATCATTATGCCAGATTGTGCATAATAATAATAATAATAATAATAATAATAATAATAATACTTTATTGTTTCTACCCCGCCCATCTGGCTGGGTTTCCCCATCCACTCTGGACGGCTTTCAACAGAACATTAAACAGAATAAAACTTCAAACATTAAAAACTTCCCTAAACAGGGCTGCCTTCAGATATCTTCTAAAAGTCAGATAGTTGTTTATTTCCTTGGCATCTGGTGAGAGGGCATTCCACTGCCAAGAGACCCTCTGCCTGGTTTCCTGTAACCTCACTTTTCGCAGTGAGGGAACCGCCAGAAGGCCCTCGGAGCTGCACCTCAGTGCATGAGCACAGGAAAGTCTTGCTGGACTATATTCGTAAAACTGACTTTGGGCCAATATCCATTCCTCAGTCTAACCTACCTCACAGGGTTGGTTTGAGGATAAAATGGGGAGGGTGGGCTTACATGGACCGTCTTGAGCTCCTTGGAGGCGAGCTCAGCTATCAATGTAAGTAGAAAGGTAAAAGGTAAAGGACCCCTGGCAGTTAAATTGCAGACGACTCTGGGGTTGCAACGCTCATCTCGCTTTACAGGCCAAGGGATCTGGCGTTTGTTACAGACAGTTTTCCAGGTCATGTGGCTAGCAGGACTAAACCACTACTGGCAAACCAGAGCAGCACACAGAAATGCCGTTTACCTTCCTGCCGGAGTGGTACCTATTTATCTACTTGCACTTGATGTGCTTTTGAACTGCTAGGTTGGCAGGAGCAGGGACCGAGCAATGGGAGCTCACCCTGTCGCAGGGATTTGAACCGCCGACCTTCTGATCGGCAAGCCCTAGGCTCAGTGGTTTAGAGCACAGTACCACCCGCTTCGCTATCAATGTAAGTAAGCAAGTAATTTTTTTTTAGTTAGATGACAGACAGACAGACAGATGACAGACAGATAAAGATGTCAGCTTGAATCCAACTCAGAACAGACCTACTGAAATCAAGTTTACTCTGAGAATGGCTTAGTTAGATACAACACATATACTACCAGCCATAGATAAACAGATCTATTCCATACCCTTATAAGCTGTCTCATATTAATCCTTCATTTGATAATAGGGGCAGCAATATTGGTCCCAAATCTTTTATTTTTATTTGTGGCAATTTTAATCAATCTCAGTATCTATAGATGCATCTCAGGTTCGCATGCCTTCCAATAAGCCATTCATTTTGTTTTCCTTTCACCAAAACCATTATCAGAGCACATCATTAGGTGATCTTTTTAATATGTATTAAAGAAAAAAAGTCACCGCAATTCAATAAAACTTACATTGGCTGGAGTTTCAGGAACATTAGTCTAATGTGCTTTAAAAGATCACCTTCTCGGAATGCTATAATAAGTTTGTGTGAGAAGCAGAAAGCATGTAATATGTAATAAAATCTGGCCTTTAATGAACCATTGTGGCACGGAGGCTGGTGGTATCATTCAGCAGAAAGTGTCCTTTTAATTAATGAATAAAGAAGCCAAGGGGATATTTTAAAGTGACCTCAATTGTATTGACCCCTGGTTGGCAGCTGGGTTGGCCAGCGGACCAACTGAAACCCAATCACTGGATAGACAGGCTATAGGAAAGGGAAGACCTTTCTGTGATTGACCCTTTCCTGATATTGCTTACTTTCACTTTATTCCCACCCAGAGTTAACTGCCGTATTTTTCGCTCTATAACACGCTCCCAACCATAACACGCACATAGTTTTTAGAGGAGGAAAACAAGAAACAGGAAAGAAACAGTGGAAGTATGATTTTTGTGGTTCATGCTGTGGCCACAGACATGTGATCTGACGGTGAGTTTGGGGTAGCCCAATGCAAAAATCCTGAGGATCCATGTGGGTCCGTGCTTTGTAACCGCGTTTTTGCACCACTGCGGCCCCAGGCAACAGTAGGTGCGTGATTTTTTTGGTGCAAGCTGTAGCCATGGACATGCTATGTGATCTGATGGTGAATTTGGGGTGACCCAGTGCAAAAATCCTGAGGATCCATGTGGATCCATGCTTTGTAACCATGTTTTAAGTGGGGAGGGAAGGAAAAGCACTCAAGGGACAAGGAACACGCGTGGGGTGGGTGGAGAAGGATGCTGTTAGTAATGCAGAAGAGGGGTATAAGAAGAGAAGGCTCTTATAAGAGGAATGGGGAGGAGAGAGAGACAGAGAGCCCGCTTGCGAAAAACTTTGCTGCTATTTAGCGAGTGGGGAGGAGAGAGAGACAGAGAGCCTGCATGAAAAATATTTGCTGCTATTTAGCAAGTGGGGAGGAGAGAGGGACAGAGAGCCTGCTTGCTTTAAAGGAGCCAACCGGACAGGAGCCGCTTACACTTGTGTAAGCGGCTCCTCTCCTCTCCTCTCCCGCTTTGCTCCTTTAATGCAAGCAGGCTCTCTGTCTCTCTCTCCTCCTCACTTAGCGCCTCTTCTCCTGCTTTGCTGTTTCAAAGCAAGCCACAGAGGAGGGATGGAAGGGGAACCATGGATCCTCTGCTCACAACTGCAGCACATCCCGCCGCCATCCGTAGGCATTCGCTCCATAACACGCACAGACATTTCCCCTTACTTTCTAGGAGGAAAAAAGTGAGTGTTATGGTGCGAAAGATATAGTATATCTCTTAGCTAAAGCTGGGATCTTAAAGGTTTTGCCATTATTGCCGCCGTGGTGAGAGCAAGAATACCCTTGTTCTGGTGATTTGGGGGTCTATCCTGAGCTCAGTTCTGCCCATAGGTTGACTGTCCGTTGGTAATCTCTGCTGCAACTTCTCTCCTTTTAGAAACAGCAACGGACACCTGATTTATGTTTCACAAGACACCGAAGTGGAAATGACCTTGATGTAATGCACTATAAACAGTAAAGGCTTGCAGCTAATTAAAAACAAGCTTCTATGATTATTCAATCCACATGCAAAGCCTGCAGAATTCTCTGAAGTGGTAATTGGCAGTCTAAATTTAATAATCTTACCTAGATTTATGAAGCATTGGCTGTCACCAAGAGTTACAATGCTTGCACTCAGCAAATGCTGGGATATAGTCGTGTGACAGTTAATATGGCAAAGACGAAGCTAAATTCTGCTTTTTAGGGCATGATCACACATGCACCTAGATCAATGAGCATGCTATCCGATGTGCCAAGGAAAAGAAGATGCGGTCTAGGGCATTTTAACAGCGATAGGACAGACACATCTCTTTGCAAAATCCTTTCGAGCTATGCAGGGCCGTCTTAACCATAGGCACCAGGGGTGCAGAGCACCCAGGCACCGGGCTCTCAGGGATGCCAGGCCGAGAGTCCAGGGCCCGAGAGTTGAAGTCGGTCAGACCGCCACGGAGGGCTCTTCTGCTGTTGGTGGCTCTGTGCCATGAGTTCGGGGGCAAGCGAGCCAGCAAGGCGTGAGGCGGCTGGCTGGCTCCACCCTCCTGTGCACCTGGGATTGGCGTAGGGCCATGGAGAGGCCCGCCAAACGCACACAGCTTACACCACAAGGCGCTTGGTTTCGCTCAGTCGCTGATGCCAACACTTTGGACTGGTTTGTTGCGCTGGGCTAATTATGTCTCCTGTTTCCTTTTCCTGAGCGGAGATAAGTATAAGTGTGGTGTGTCAGCTTCCTAAAAAAAAGGTCAACAACAACAACAACTCTGGGGAACCTTTCCTTAAAAAAGGTCAACAACTCTGGGCAACTTGGGGTGTGGGTGCGCTGGGCGCAGTGGCGTAGCGTGGGGGTGCAGGGGGGGCTGGCCGCACCGGGCACAACATCTGGGGGTTAGGGTTAGGGGGCGCAAATCCACGGGCTAGGGGGTGCAAATTACTTGCCTTGCCCCGGGTGCTGACAACCCACGCTACGCCACTGGCTGGGCGGATCTTTGCACCCTGGCACTGCATATGCTTAAGACAGCCCTGGAGCTATGCACATTCCCCAAGGCCTGTTGGAGACTATGCCAAATGAACAGAAGAAGAGCCTGCTAGATCTAGTCCAACTCTCCCCACATGAACTGGCCTGGACCCAGATCATCTGAGGTCCTTCTTTGTGTGCTTCCTCCATGAGAGGTCTGGAGGATGGCAACACAAGAACGAGCTTTTTCTGCAGTGGCTCCCCACTTGTGGCTCCCCATCACTACCCTAAGGAGTCTCAAAGCAGCTAACAATATCCTCTCCCTTCCTCCCCCACAACAAACGCTCTGTGAGGTGAGTGGGGCTGAGAGACTTCAGAGAATTGTGACTAGCCCAGCAGCTGCATGTGGAGGAGCGGAGACATGAACCCGGTTCACCAGATTATGAGTCCACCTCTCTTAACCACTACACCACGCTGATGGACTCTCCTTCCTTGGAGATTTTTAAGTGGAGGTTGGATGGCCATCTGTCATTGATCCTTTAGCTGAAATTCTTCCATTGCAGGGGGTTGGACTAGATGACCCTTGGGTCCCTTTCAGCTCTAAGATTCTAAGATAAAAAGGAAGCAAGGCAGGGACTCTGTATCTGCTCAACTTTCTCTGTTGATGGACTGCAACTTGGCTGCTTTGGGAACACTACTGGCCTGTGACTTTGGGACTGACCGCAAGTGTTCCAACCCTGGATCTTCCGCAGAGGTGGGATGGGAAGTTGACCATACAGATTGACTTTGGACCGGTATTTGGTCATCTGGAATGCCTGAATACTCTCTAGTGATGCCCTTGGGCTTGTGTGCACTACCAGGAATTATCTCTGGGTATGCTGAGGATCAGAACAATGTGTCATTTATTGCATTTCTTAATAGTAGCAGGTATGTGCATAGTGAAAATTCACTTAACACACCATTTTCTTTAGTCCTTTTGTTAAACACAGACAACACCCCCTAATAAACTGGGATTTCTTGAGTAGTTTATTTGCAGCTATTGAAAAATGTTGACTAAGCTCTATTATTTAGCGTTTGCAAACGGTTCTAACCATTGTTGCAGCTAATTAAATTTCACAGAGGATTTTAAATCTTGCATAAGGGAGAACGCATGATGATTTTCCTCAAGCAGTATACAAACAGATGCAACACACACGCGTCAAAGTACATAATAAAAGGACCCAAGAGTTAATTGTGTAATGTTGCTTTTTCCAAGGTACAATAATCTGACACAGAATCTCTCAAGCATAGTGAAAGGTAAATAACTTTTTTCCTTTTGGCAGGAAGTGGTTGATTGAGAAGTTGTGGTGGTGGGTTCTGGGGGGGGGGGGTGGCACAGTAAATTCAGAATGGTGAAAAATCCACAGAGTAAACCAGAGAGAATCCACACATCCATACAACTAAACCCCACTCCTTTTTAAAATAGATTTTTTTTCCCACCTTAAATGCAGGGCTACCTCAGTACTTTTTGGATATCACAAGAGATGCTTGACTGAAGCCAGGCAAGTTCCCCTGGCTCGTATATTACAATTAGATGCTATCCCCATGGGATGGAGGGGTGAAATCCAGCCTCAGCACTCTTTCCACCAGCCCCTCTCCATAGAAACACACCAGCTGTCCAGAACAACAACACTCGCCTGCTACCTTGCTGCTTCAATAATTTCCATTATAGTAATTGTTGCTTAATGTGGCTATAATCTGTTGCTCAAAGGAAACCTCAATCGCTTTCTTGAAAGCCCCTGCGATGACATTGGCTCCTTCGCCAGCAGGCCTGGAAGGTACTTCCGAATTAAGTTAACAGCTGAAGACAATTTTCACTGAAATTGAAGAGGACTTGAAATGAACCAGGAGGTGGTGGCTTGCTAAGTGCAGTCCCATTATGAAGAACAAATTGGGGGGGGGGGGTAGAAACATGTTCACCCTAGGGCTTGGCTGGCGATGGCTGGGAACTATTATGCCACCGTGTGGACAAGTTGTTCGCTCCTGTATCCTGGTGGTCAAGAACTGGGATAGGAATTATGCTGCAGCATAGACTGTAAAGGGACACAGGTGGCGCTGTGGGTTAAACCACAGAGCCTAGGACTTGCCAATCAGAAGGTTGGCAGTTCGAATCCCCACGACGTGGTGAGCTCCCATTGCTCGGTCCCTGCTCCTGCCAACCTAGCAGTTTGAAAGCACGTCAAAGTGCAAGCAGATAAATAGGTATCACTCCAACGGGAAGGTAAACGGTGTTTCCATGCACTGCTCTGGTTTGCCAGAAGCGGCTTAGTCATGCTGGCCACATGACCCGGAAGCTGTACCACATGACCCGGAAGCTGTACTAAGCATGAAATGAACATCCCCAGGATTTATCTATTTATTTTTATTAGATCTGATTATTTTGATTTGATCATTTATTTTCTATACTGCTTAATATATATTTTTTAAATTTCTAAGCGGTGTCCTGAAAACTGAAGCAACAATGGACAACTTACACTGCAAAAATTCGCAGTTGCATATAAAAATGTTATAGTAATACAAAATTACACACACACACACACACACACACACACATACATACAGTGGCACCTCAGTTTTCGACCATCTCGGAAGCCAAACGTTTGAATGCCAAAAACCTGGAAGTAATTGCTTCCGTTTTCAAACGCGCCTCAGAAGTCGAACAGCTCTTCCTTCACTCTCTCTCCTCTCCTCCTCCAGCTGCTTCGATTCCAGTTAGGAATCGCTTCCCATAAAAATATCTGAACACAATTTCACAGTAAAAGCATCAACAACAAACACAATTCCATACATAAAAGCTATTCCATAAGAATGATTCCGTAGCTACAAAAAAAGTAAAGACAATAATAACATGGTGCTTTCTTATTATTTTGGTGATTTAGAAACAGGGGGGCAAATTCAGGCTTTCAAATCAGCGGAAAGTGGGTTGGTTGTTCGTTCATTCATTCGTTTGTTTTCCTTAGGGGAATCAAAAATATCCTCCACCATCCTGGTGTGTGTGTGTGTGTGTGTGTGTGTGTAAACTTTAGGGTTGGAGGCTTCACAAACACACCAACACAAACAGACACACATATAAAGATATACAATTTCCCTTTGCAAAATTCCCCCTTTGAGACTCTGCTATTGTTTCCTGTACCCTCTCCAAACATCCTGGAGGCTCCATTGTTATAAATGGTGGCTGCCTCAAAAAAAATTAAGCCTAAAAGATAGCCCCGACTTGTGGCTGCCATTTTTAGACAGCCACAATTTTCATCCAGGAACCTCTTTGCCTTCTGATCCTAACCGTAAAAAGCACTGTCACTGTGCTCACTCGCTGTGTGGTCCATTGATGTGGTCCAGACTCCAAGGGCTAGGGCTCTGAGCAGCCCTGTAATGAATTATCTCTGCTTTGGGTGCTGGTAGCAGAGGAAGGAATTATTCCATTGCCAGGATAAGTGGTTTTAACTATTTGATAAGGCAGAGGGTGGATGTGTGCTTAAATTGCTCTTGAAGCAGAGGGCTCCATTCATAAATCCCTGTCTGTGCTCTGTCATGGTTCAAAAAGGATAACTTGTGTGTGTGTGTGTGTGTGTGTGTGTGTGTGTGTGTGTGTTGTTGGAAGGGAATCCGAGGGTCATCTACTTCAACCCTCTGCAATGCAGCAATCTCAACTAAAGCATCCATAACAGCTGGCCATCCAACCTCTGCTTAAAAACCTCCAACGAATTCCAGCACCTTACAAGGGTGTCCATCCCAACTCTAGCCATCAGAAAGTTGTTGCTTTTTAAAACCATTTATTTCCCAATTTCTGTAAATTCAGTGGTACCTTGGTTTACGAACTTAATCCGTTCCGGAAGTCCGTTCTTAAACCAAAGGGTTCTTAAACCAAGGTGAGCTTTCCCATAGCAGCAGGGGACTCAATTTGCAAATGGAACACACTCAACAGGAAGCGGAACATGTTCTGCTTCCAAGGCAAAGTTCCCAAACCAAAACACCTACTTCCGGGTTTGCAGTGTTCTTAATCCAAGTTGTTCATAAACTAAGCTGTTCTTAAACCAAGGTACCACTGTTTTTATTTCAAAAATCCCCCCACCCCATGAGAAACAATGAAAATGCTACAGCCTAACATCAAGCAGCTATGTGCAACAGTTTAGAGTCGATTGTATCAGCGAGTGGCACTGTGGGTTAAACCACAGAGCCTAGGACTTGCCGATCAGAAGGTAGGTGGTTCGAATCCCTGCAACGGGGTGAGCTCCTGTTGCTTGGTCCCTGCTCCTGTCAACCTAGCAGTTCAAAAGCGTGTCAAAGTGCAAGTAGATAAATAGGTACCGCTTCGGCGGGAAGGTAAACGGCATTTCCGTGCGCTGCTCTGGTTCGCCAGAAGCGGCTTAGTTATGCTGGCCACATGACCCGGAAGCTGTACACCGGCTCCCTCAGCCAATAAAGAGCGCCACAACCCCAGAGTCGGCCATGACTGGACCTAATGGTCAGAGGTCCCTTTACCTTTAACATCAAGCAGTTATGTGCAACAGTTTAGAGTTGATTGTATCAGTTAAGTACCTTCCATTCTCTGTCTTAACAGATTGTCCCAGAGTTTGTTTTCGTTTTTGCCTTGTTTCAGAATCTTAAAATTGGAAGCGACCACAGTGGTCATTCTTTTTGCCCAAGGGAGGCTCGAACCTACAACCCTGAGATCAAGAGTCTCAAGCTCTACCAACTGAGCTATAAGTGTGACTTATTAAATGCAAACTTAATTGAATTTCTTGCCCACCCCTAAACATAGCTTAGTGGTAGGGCAGCTGCTTTGCATGAAGATGATTAACATCTCCAAGTGGCACTGCAGGAAAACTTCTGCCTGGAATCCTAGAGAGCTGCTGCGTCAGTGTAGACAATACTGCGTTAGATGGACCAATGGTCTGATTCAGTATTAGGCAACTTCCCATGTTTATTCTCAAACTTTTTTGTGTGTGGCCAGAATAGCACAGTTGCTCAGAGTGTGGTGGTGCTAACTCCAAGGTCAGAGGTTCAATCTGCATACAGGACAGCTGCATATTCCTGCATTGCTGTGGGTTGCACTAGATGATCCTTATGGTCCCTTCCAACTCCCCCTTTCTGTGATAATGAACTCCTGATGGCTTGAGCCACAGAGAAAGTTATAAAGGGGAGGAAGTAAAGAAGTCATATTAAGCATGTAAATGAGGGAACAGTATTCCAGACAAGGCCTGCTCATTTAATGTGGTATTGTTATGCTGCTCAGCATTCAATAAGACACGCGGGAGGAGATTTCAATTTGCCTAGGACAGCAGGAAAAAATATATATATCTTGGACTAGCCTTGCCTGTTGCCCTGCTCTTAATGTGCGCTGGATTAGCCTGATTACCATTTATCTGGCATTTGCTAAGCATGCTGTCCTACTTCATCTCATGGTAACCAGCAATAAATCAACAGTATTTGCAATGCACATTCTTATCTTGGCAAGCGAGTACACTTTCAACCCTGCCAGCTGAAATCCCGTTACCTGCAATGCAACAACCTGAATCACCACATTTGAAATGAATGAGGCTTGTAATGCCTCGGGGATAATATTTTAGTGGCTGAAAAAATTGACATTACATACATTCGGAATATCTATAATCCCACGGTGATGCACACAGCATAAGGATCAGCCGCTGCAGTCCTCTAGGAAAGGTGGCTTCGGAAATTTGTGTGTGTTTGTGTGTATGTGTGATACAGTGGCAAACGAAACAGAAATTTTAAATTCTTATAGCAAAACGTCTGAGCTTCCTCCTCCTTATCAGTTGCTCGGATAAAAACCATGCTGTTTCCAAGATGGCTGTTTAATGCTTTCTTTACTATCTTTCTAAATAATAATAATACTAATTTCTACATATTTCTAGTGTTCAACCTTTGACTGCTGTTTCATATGTAGCTGAAATGGCACCGCTCATGCACAAAAGGAAGGGAAGTACGACAAAGAAGAGTGAAAAGGAAAATGTGATACAGCAGGAGAGTGGGTTGAAATGTTTGGCAGGGTCAGGCTGAGTGACAGGTGGAGAATGTTGAGAATGACAGCCGAGAAGTTGTCAGAAACAGAGAATGAGATGGGACAGCAATTGGGGGGAAATGAAAACATAGGTAAAAGTTAAGGTAATAGTTAAGGAGGAGACTTGGCTATTTTAGTTCAATGTGCTAGAAAGCTTCTTTTAGGAGGCAGTAGAGGGAGCTAACTTTGAGAGCTGGGATTTCCTGGCTTTGTGATGCACAGCCAAGTATCCTGGGCAAGATATTTTCAAGAAAGACCCAGCCAATTCTTGGATAGAAGAACTGGAAGCTGATGCTGGTAGGATGCCTAAGACTTCTGTGCAAGGCTCAGGAGGGAAAGCTGTTATCTTTAAGCTCTGCATGTGGGCTTTTCGGAGACATCTGGCTGGATGTTGTTGGAAACAGAAGGCTGGAGAAGACAGGCCTTTTGGTCTGATCCACCAGGGCTCTTCTGAAATCCTTAATTTGGTTTCTGCCTGGCTGCAGATCTAAACCTCCTGTTCTTCAGTCAACGAGGTGCATAACACCATTTCTAGCCCTTTTAAAAGAGCAGCCGCAGCCTGCCCTCCTGAACAAACTCCACGTAATTTTCAGGGTCAGGATCCAGATCATGCTGTAAGATTTTCAAATGATGGGTGATTCCTGTGGCTGAATGCAGCTTGCTCAAGTCAACTACTACAATGCAGTTAGATTTCAATGCACAGAAGAAAAGGGGTTCGGCCAGTAGCATGACTCCATGCTCACATGCTGTTGGAACAATGCAGGCAGTTTGCCTAGATCAGTGTTTCCCACACTTGAGCCTCCAGCTGTTTTTGGACTACAACTCCCACCATCCTTAGCTACCAGGAGCAGTAATAAGGGATTATGGGACTTGTAGTCCAAAAACATCTGGAGACCCACGTTTGCGAAACACTGGCCTAGAGCTATGGCCCTTCCTTAGATACACAGACAAACTTGCCCATGGTGCATAGAGATCATCATACATTAGAGCTGATTATTTTCAATTTCAGGACTTGCTGTGATTGACAGAGAAGGACACCGCTGAGAAGGGCTGAAACAAAGGGTGGTCTGAAGTTCCTGATTCCCAAGGCAAAGAATCAGCACCAAGGTTCAGGACCACGGCTAGCGCTCTTGCAGTATCCAAGATGTCTCAGCAAGGTTCTAGCAGGGGTCAGCAAAGTTTTTCAGCAGGGGGCCGGTCCACTGTTTCTCAGACCTTGTGGGGGGGCAGACTATATTGGGGGGGGTGATGAACGAATTCCTATGCCCCACAAATAACTCAGAGATGCATTTTAAATAAAAGGACCATTCTACTCATGTAAAAAGGCAGGCCCCACAAATAACCCAGAGATGCATTTTAAATAAAAGGGCACATTCTACTCATGTAAAAACACGCTGATTCCTGGACTGTCTGTGGGCTGGATTTAGAAGATGATTGGGCCAGATCCAGCCCCCGGGCCTTAGTTTGCCTACCCATGGGCTAGGTAGACATTGACTGGGGCCCCACAACCTGAGTTCTGTCTCCTGACCAGTGACAGGAGCAGTTGGTTCTTCTGCAGCTATTGGCTTCCGCAGGGTAATCAGGTTTCACTGTAGAGGATTTCTCCTCAGGGATTTCTGGATTCCCCAAGGAATCTGTGAACCAGCCATCAGAGTCTGGTGGCAGAGATGACTTCTCAAGGAAGGCGAGAGAGACTATGGTGCTTATGAGCCCACAGGAGATGGGCCTGGGAGTGGATCCATTTTCCCTCATGGCTACAGTTTCTGGAGAACTCTGTCTCTGAGGAGTCCTGATCACAACCATAAAAGGAGTGGGGGCATAACTGGCTGTGGGGGATAAAGTCAACTCTCCCCCCTTCCCCGCCCCTGGCAGCAGCTTCTGGTTGGGTTCTGCCTTGACATACTTGTTTTACCCAGTTGCCCCCTAGAATGTCCTAATGTGATGGTGCAGCACTGCTGGGATGGGGGCTTAAAGGTTATAAAAAATTGCAGCCCACCGTGTCAGTGTGTTCATAGAATCCTAGGACTGAAGAGTTGGAAGATGCCCAAAGGATCATCAAGTCGAACCCCCTGCAATGCAGAAATCACAGCTAAAGTATCCCTGACAGATGGCCATGCATCCTCTGCTTGAACACCTCCAGTAAAGGAGAGTCCACCGTCAGCTGAGGGCATCCATTCCATTGCTGAACAGCTCAGAAGCTTCTTCCTAATGTTTAGCCAGAATATCATTTCTTGTCATTTGAATCCATAGGTCTGAATTCCCTCTGGAACAAAAGAAAACAAGGTTGCTCCATCTTCCCTGCGACAGTCTTTCAGATATTTGAATATATTTTTGGAGGTTGCCATTTGTATTTATCCAGAAGCCTCCATTGAAGGGATGCCATGCAGCCATTTTGGGCACCTTTATCAAGATATGAATACTGGGATCTCATTTTTTTTTTACCCCCAAAAGTCTCTACATCTATCTATCTATCTATCTATCTATCTATCTATCTATCTATCATCTATCTATCTATCTATCTATCTATCTATCTATCATCTATCTATCTATCTATCATCTATCTATCTCTATCTATCTATCTATCTATCTATCATCTATCTATCATCTATCTATCTATCTATCTATCTATCTATCTATCTATCATCTATCTATCTATCTATCTATCATCTATCTCTATCATGATCATCTATCTATCATCTATCTATCTATCTATCTATCTATCTATCTATCATCTATCTATCTATCTATCTATCTATCATCATCATCTATCTAGCTATCTAGCTATCTAGCTATCTATCACCTATCTATCTTTATCTATCATCTATCTACTATCATCTATCTATCTATCTATCTATCTATCTATCTATCATCTATCATCTATCTAGCTATCTAGCTATCTAGCTATCTAGCTATCTATCACCTATCTATCTTTATCTATCATCTATCTACTATCTATCTATCATCTATCTATCTATCTATCTATCTATCTATCTATCTATCATCTATCAATCTATCATCTCTATCATCTATCTATCTATCTATCTATTGGTACAGCACTAAAAAAAATTGCAGAAACCAGCTGGTGCATACTAAAGAGAAGCTGTGATGCTGTGAGGTGTCACTCACGAACCCTCAGTTTTGCCAAGTTAACTCTGAATTTTTTGCTTATGGAGCATTGTGATGGGAGCATTATTTCAGCATACCCTTAATTCACACCATTATAAAGGATGATTAGCTTGATCCCACTAACAGAGCTTGGTCTCAGACCAAGCCATAGACAATGCTGAATGAATGTTCTTAAAATATCTCTCCCTGTCCAATTTCCCACCAGTTGGTTAACAAGATGTATTGCATTTCTTAAGATAGATTCTATCTGAGACATAAAGGATTTACCCTGAAAGATAGCTAGAGGGCACCAGAACATATACACTGTGATGCAAATATACCCATGGTGACATTTATTCCATGGTGAGTGGTGGGATTGCTCCAGACTAACGAGGTAGAAGATGCAAAGTGTAGCATGTTGTCCCATAGTGATTCCTGAATCATAGCTAGTGTTTTAAAGATGCTCACATGTGGTTAAGGTTGGGGTAGGGCAGGGCTGATATAAGTCTTGCTGAAAGGGAATCAGCATTGCCTTCAAGGAGATACAGAGCAGATATCCAAACAACAAACGTTTTTAGCCGAAAATGACCATCTCTTCAAACTCAGCAATGAGCATCAGGGTGGACTCAACTGACACCATTTCTGGGATGCTTTGGAGAAAGCATAACTGTGTAACATGGTATGATTCTGCTTTGAATTTATTGTGCAGATTGGATCAATGTCTCTCACTCACCTAAACGGAGAACAAAGAGGGATGTATGAGTGTACAGTGGTACCTCGGGTTAAGTACTTAATTCGTCCGTTCTTAACCTGAAACTGTTCTTAACCTGAAGCACCACTTTAGCTAATGGGGCCTCCTGCTGCTGCTGCGCCACCAGAGCACGATTTCTGTTCTCATCCTGAAGCAAAGTTCTTAACCTGAAGCACTATTTCTGGGTTAGCGGAGTCTGTAACCTGAAGCGAATGTGTTATGTACTGAATTGAATAGGATCCAAAATGCAGCAGTCTGACTGGTCCTAGAACAATAGGATCCAAAATGCAGCAGTCTGATTGGTCCTAGAACAATGCAGCAGTATGATCAGTCTGCAGGAGCCACCCAATCCAGCTCCAGGTGGAAGTGAATCCACAACCTGATTGGCCTACAGGAGAATCCCGGAATTAGCCAATCACGTGCAGCCCATTGTGTAAATAATGTATATAAAGCAGATATTGTGGGGGAACTTCCATTCCTCCTCACCACTATGAGCTGAATAAAGAGCATGAAATCCACTCTCGACTCCGAGTATATTTCAGTATGTAACCTGAAGCATATGTAACCTGAGGTACCACTGTATATAGAAACCAGCCTACCGTACAAAGGTAAAAAAATTATTTATTGTTCCATCAGACATTGTCTCTGGACCCACCCACCAATTGTATGTGGCCTCTGAAAGCTTGCCCCAACTGGAATGTGGCCCTCAAGTTGAAATAGGTTTTCCACCCCAGGTCAAGGCACATTCCAACGTGCTGACTCAAGATCAAGCATTATTATTATTATTATTATTATTATTATTATTATTATTATTATTTCGATCACATCTTTTTCCAGATTGAGACTTATGGCAGTTGACACCAATGAACACAACAACAAATAAAATACATTATATGCCATGCATGGATTTTTCATGCAGGCTTTTTCACAAAGCAAGGACAATGGAGAACAACATAACTTAAGGAGCTGAAAAGCCTCTCTGAAACAGAAAGAGCTTGTAAGATGACGTCTTTTGGTACCCTCTTCATTCTGCTGCGCTAACAAGCTTATAAAACTGGTGTGCTAGTCACAGCCGAGACATCTGTAATTGCCACCACATTGAGAGCACTCGGTATGATGCCTGCCTAAAACATCACTTGCAATAAAGGCAGGAGTCAGAACTTCTTGCTGCTAATAAATAAAGCAGAAGGGAGCAACGCTCTGCTCTTTCCTTACCTGTTTTGTTTTTGTGGAGGTTGAAGCAGCAAAAATAAATTATTATTATTTTTTAATTACATATTTATTAAAGTTTTTTGAACACAAATGCATAAATAATAAACAACATTACTTATATTATAACATAATTTCGTCACTTCTTTGGACTCCCTCACATCTCCCGCTCCCACTTACATCATTACAAAAAAAAAAATTTTCCAAGCAAATTACCCACTTGTTTACAATCTTATCTCCGCTCATTTAAATAAAATCTAACAATTCTCCAAAAAAATTATATTTTCCTTAATCTCACTTATCGTCAAAATCAGATCTAATTCAGTGGTGGGCAGTTATTTATGATCTAGCATCCTTCTTAACATTCAACCAAATTACAATATTTTTGTAAATAAATCTTGAATTTCCTCCAGTCCTCCTCCACCCTCTCCTCTCCCAGGTCTCGGATTCTACCAGTCATCTCGGCCAGTTGCATATAGTCCATCAGCTGCATCTGCCACTCTTCCAGTGTGGGTAGATCTTGAGTTTTCCAGCTCTTAGCGATGAGTATCCTTGCTGCCGTTGTTGCACAGCAAAAATAAATTAATTGTGTACTAAGAGGCATGCTCCCAACTGTTTCATTTCATGGTGGAAGGCATGCATATAACATAGCTACAGTTAATGGCTCCTATTTGCCATTCTATACTATGAGGCCATTCCCCAGTCTGTAGACCCACTCAGCCAATCACGATGGAGCAGGCGAGAAAGCACCACAACTGCATCAAAAGTCCATGGACTCAATAGTGTGATTCACTCAACACAAGAGTGGAGTAGAATTTATTTTCCCCCATCTCCTACAGCTGAACACAGGGAGCAACTTGATGGGGAAACTCAACGTAGGAACATAGGAAGCTAGCTGCCTTATATTAAGTCAGACCATTGGGTCATCTAGCTCAGTATGGTTTACACAGAGTAGCAGAGGCTCACCTCTGGAAGCTTCAGGTGTGGAAGCTTCTCTCAGCTTGAAATGCCGGGAATTGATTGTGAGACCTTCTGTATGCAAATCAGAGGCTCTACCTTGAGCTAGGGCCCTTCCCCAGCTATTAGGTAAAGCTAAAGGGACCCCTGACTATTAGGTCCAGTTGCGGACAACTCTGGGGTTGCAGCACTCATCTCGCTTTATTGGCCAAGGAATTTTGCAAAGGGAAATTGTATATCTTTATATGTGTGTCGGGACGCAGGTGGCGCTGTGGGTTAAAGCCTCAGCGTCTAGGGCTTGCCGATCGAAAGGTCGGCGGTTCGAATCCCTGCGGCGGGGTGCGCTCCCGCTGCTCGGTCCCAGCGCCTGCCAACCTAGCAGTTCGAAAGCACCTCCGGGTGCAAGTAGATAAATAGGGACCGCTTACCAGTGGGAAGGTAAACGGCGTTTCCGTGTGCGGCTCTGGCTCGCCAGAGCAGCGATGTCACGCTGGCCACGTGACCCGGAAGTGTCTCCGGACAGCGCTGGCCCCTGGCCTCTTAAGTGAGATGGGCGCACAACCCCAGAGTCTGTCAAGACTGGCCCGTACGGGCAGGGGTACCTTTACCTTTTTTATATGTGTGTCTGTTTGTGTTGGCGTGTTTGTGAAGCATCCAACCCTAAAGTTTACACACACACACACACCAGGATGGTGGAGGATATTTTTGGTTCCCCTGAGGAAAACAAACAAACGAATGAATGAACGAACAACCCACTTTCCGCCGATTTGAAAGCCTGAATTTGCCCCCCTGTTTCTAAATCACCAAAATAATAAGAAAGCACCATGTTATTATTGTCTTTACTTTTTTTGTAGCTACGGAATCATTTTTATGGAATAGCTCTTATGTATGGAATTGTGTTTGTTGTTGATGCTTTTACTGTGAAATTGTGTTCAGATATTTTTATGGGAAGTGATTCCTAACTGGAATCGAAGCAGCTGGAGGAGGAGAGGAGAGATAGTGAAGGAAGAGCTGTTCGACTTCTGAGGCACGTTTGAAAACGGAAGCAATTACTTCCAGGTTTTTGGCATTCAAACGTTTGGCTTTTGAGATGGTCGAAAACTGAGGTGCCACTTTATGTGTGTGTGTGTGTGTGTGTGTGTGTGTGTGTGTGTGTAACTTTGTATTACTATAACATTTTTATATGCAACTGCGAATTTTTGCAGTGTAAGTTGTCCATTGTTGCTTCAGTTTTCAGGACACTGCTTAGAAATTTAAAAAATATATATTAAGCAGTGTAGAAAATAAATGATCAAATCAAAATAATCAGATCTAATAAAAATAAATAGATAAATCCTGGGAATGTTCATTTCATGCTTAGTCATAATGCAGTCTATAGGTAAAGGTAAAGGGACCCTTGACCATTAGGTCCACTGAAGTTGCGGCGCTCATCTCGCTTTATTGGCCAAGGGAGCCGGCGTACAGCTTCCGGGTCATGTGGCCAGCATGACTAAGCTGCTTCTGGCAAACCAGAGCAGTCCACGGAAACTCCGTTTACCTTCCCGTCCGAGTGGTACCTATTTATCTACTTGCACTTTGATGTGCTTTCAAACTGCTAGGTTGGCAGGAGCAGGGACCGAGCAATGGGAGCTCACCCCATTGCTGGGGATTCGAACTGCTGACCTTCTGATCGGCAAGCCCTAGGTTCTGTGGTTTAACGCACAGTGCCACCCGCATCCCTGTTATTACCAGCTATTACCCTTCTTCAACAGGGTGAGCTCCTGTTGCTCGGTCCCTGCTCCTGCCAACTTAGCAGTTCGAAAGCATGTCAAGGTGCAAGTAGATAAATAGGTACCGCTCCAGCGGGAAGGTAAACGGCGTTTCCGTGCGCTGCTCTGGTTCGCCAGAAGCGGCTTAGTCATGCTGGCCACATGACCTGGAAGCTGTACGCCGGCTCCCTCGGCCAATAAAGCGAGATGAGCGCCGCAACCCCAGAGTTGGCCACGACTGGACCTAATGGTGAGGGGTCCCTTTACCTTTACCTTTACCCTTCTTCAAATGTGCTGGTCTATAGTCATGTGGTGCCCTCTCGTTATCGTTGGACTACAACTTCCATGGGACTGATGCTTCACATCAACCTGGGAAGGTAAGTCATCTAGGAGACCCAAACCTCTTTTGCCCTACTTAGTGGTACATCTTTTTATGAGTTCGAATGGTCCAAACCGAATGCTCTTATAAGTGTGTCACAGTAGGGCTTGCTGTCCCTTTCAATGCTGATCTCCTTATCTAGATCAGGGTGAAACCATGAAGCCAGTCCGCCTGGCTTTTTCTAGCATTGATTAAATTGCTCTCCAGGAGATTTGTTCTCCCTAAACTTCCCTGTTGGCATTTCTCTCAGTGGGGAATTTTTCAAGGACAGTTAAGGAACTCAGATGTAATTGCTGCACTTTCCATTAACGTTTAAAAATGCTGTCCTTTAATGCTCACAGTTTCTTGTGTGCATGGATTATCCACAAAGGACTATATATATATATATATATATATATATATATATATACACACACACACACACAAACACACACACACACACATACATATACATATACATATACATATACATATACATATACATATACATATACATATACATATACATACAGTGGTACCTCGGGTTATATACGCTTCAGGTTACAGACTCTGCTAACCCAGAAATAGTGCTTCAGGTTAAGAACTTTGCTTCAGGATGAGAACAGAAATCGTGCTCCGGTGGCACGGCAGCAGCAGGAGGCCCCATTAGCTAAAGTGGTGCTTCAGGTTAAGAACAGTTTCAGGTTAAGTACGGACCTCCGGAACGAATTAAGTACTTAACCTGAGGTACCACTGTATACATATACATGCCATAGGTGAATGAATGGAAAAAATCGAAGAGCAAACTGCACATGGACAGGAACCTTTTTAGATTCTGGTAATTTCTGGAGGGATAGCCATGCTTGTGGTCAAACCCAGGAATAAAGAGATGAAGCACATAAAATAGACTGAACTCTGGCCACATGCATAAAAATGTAAAGTATAATCATGCTCTGCAGTTTCTGTAGCTGCCCAATCACTGGGATTCATCACGTGCACAGGTGAAAATGCCTGAATCACGTACAATATCCATTTGTGTGCCGTGCTCAGTCGGTAGAGCATGAGACTTTTAATCTCAGAGTCATGGATTCAAGTCCTACACTGGGCAATAGATTCCTGCATTAGATGACCTTCGTGGTCCATTCTGTTGGGAAACTGTGTACGTGCAGCTACTCACACAGAGTCAATTAAGGTTTGGCAGACAGCCAGAAGGCAATCTGAAGGAGTAAGTCTGCCTGGAGATAATAGAGACATGAAGGCAGCTTCCTGATTGGTCAAGCTCTTTTCAAGGGAGTGGTAATTAATGGCCCACTAACTGGAATGTGTTAGTTCAGGAGTTCAGGTTCAGAGTTCAGTGTGTCAGTGTAGGAGTTGTGAGTCGTGTCAGAGAGAGCTAGCAGAAGATCTGTGTTCTGTTCCTGTAAATAGTCCACTGTATATAATAAACACCTAACTACAAGTTCCTGGTTCCTGCTTCGTCTATCCTGTCTGCAGCCAAGTTGCCAATTGCTTCCGTGGATTCTGCATTTACTCTGCTAGGTCTGGCTAAGGTCCTGCAACTAGTCAGAAAGTTGTGAAACACCAAATAAGTTTTGCCAAAACATTCCATCTCTACGATTCTATGATTCTATGTTCTCAATCCAGTGGCCCAGAGAATGGTGCAGATCTGAACGGCTGTAGCCTCATCATATGTGCAATTGGCTTCGTTGAGCAAAAGCAGCAGGTTTGGTTAGCCCACTGGCTGTTTCTTTGCCAGCCATAGTTCTGACAACAATATTCAGAAAATTGTTGTCTTTTTTTCTGGAAAGCCGCCAACATCAACCTCACTGAATCAGTGGCGTAGCGTGGGGGGTGCAGGGGGTGCCGGCCGCACCGGGCGCAACATCTGGGGGTTAGGGTTAGGGATAGGGTTAGGGGGCACAAATCCAGGGTTAGGGGGCACAAATTACTTGCCTTGCCCCGGGTGCTGACAACCCACGCTACGCCACTGCACTGAATGGAAAATCAAGATATTTGAAACAGCCTTTAGTGCGCTCATGCCCATATACACATCTTCACACGGAAGCATATGCACAGCGCTGGGCCTCTGGCATTGTTGATTCACATGTGTGTGAGTGTGCAAGCCCCCATACTTTATTCCTACATGTCTCTGGGTCAGGAGAGCAGGCTAAATATAAAGAAGCAAAGTTAGCTGCATGGGAAGTATATAATAAGCTGCTAAAAACGTGGAACACTGGTCTGAAACTTGATCTCCTCCCCCTGCTTAAGTCAGTTATTTATGGTGTTTGTGCAGATTTAATGATGTTTTTTCCCTTGAAAATAAATACACAAAATCAGAGTCTCTCATCAATCCAGCTAAATCTACTCATCCTGCTTTTCAGCAACACAATGACCTTTTCACGCTGTCTGAGTAATGTGTGCCTTACAACATTCATAACTGATATAGATTGCTTGTTCTCTCCCTGCATGGTGGCCTCATGATTAATAGCACACTGAGAACTAGCTCCTTGCGCTCAATTCATCACCTGTCATAATTGTTCAGTGGTTAAATTATTATAAATCTGAGACTGTCCTGAGACTGTGAGGTTGACAGGGAAGCAGAGGGCAAGCATGTTCTCATGTTGTGTTCAAGACCTATAGCCTGACCCTCAGCTTTGCAATATGCTGGGGACATCTTAATACTGTCTCCAGTATTTTGCAGATTCAGACAACCAGTTGATGCCACATTCCTGTAAGTTCTCTCCCCCGCCCCCATTCAGTAAGTTGTGTTGAAAGGCCAGAGTAAAGGACCACATTTTTTGCAATTTTCATTGAGAAAATTCCTTCAAATTTGAAAATAAATGACCCGAAAGGTCCACCCCATATAACCTCATGTAGAATGAGTTTTGAGTGATGTATGAATGATGTATGTGAGAGCTGGACCATCAAGAAGGCTGATTGCCGAAGAATTGATGCTTTTGAATTATGGTGCTGGAGGAGACTCTTGAGAGTCCCATGGACTGCAAGAAGATCAAACCTATCCATTCTTAAGGAAATCAGCCCTGAGTGCTCATTGGAAGGACAGATCCTGAAGCTGAGGCTCCAATACTTTGGCCACCTCATGAGAAGAGAAGACTCCCTGGAAAAGACCCTGATGTTGGGAAAGATGGAGGGCACAAGGAGAAGGAAACGACAGAGGACGAGATGGTTGGACAGTGTTCTCGAAGCTACAAACATGAGTCTGACCAAACTGCGGGAGGCAGTGGAAGACAGGAGTGCATGGCGTGCTCTGGTCCATGGGGTCACGAAGAGTTGGACACGACTAAACGACTAAACAACAACAACAACAAAGAATGAGTTTTGGAGACAAGCAAACACTTATAACCATTTGAAGTGGAAGGAACAACACGAGGAAGGGAGCTCTTGCTTTGATTTGATTGGCTCACATTTTGTTTGACTGCCATTTTAGAAAGAAGACTGCAAAGATAGAACAAGTTAGAACTTAACAAAATTGTAACTTCCGGTCGGCGCCAGCGCTTAATGGCGGTCCGAGCCTCGAGCTCCGAGGCAGGACTGCTCCGCTAGTTCGGGTCTCACCCGCTACGGCAAGCGGGGGACCCCTAAAATCACAGGCGCGGAGCCTGTGAACAAAGGAGATTCGGTGGGCACCCTTTGCGCCCCCCGGTACTGTGAGGGAGCCTTTTTAAAGGCTTCTGAGCGGCATCGGGGTAAGCGCGGTGCTGAGAGTCGTCACCCAGCTAGCGGAGTGAAGCCGCGTCGCCATGAGCGGAGAGCGCCGATTCCTTCCTGCAATTGGAATTTGACTACAACACCCGTGAGTAAGATTGAAAAAGTAACGGGACATTAAAAGAAAAAAATTTGGCTGAAAACGGGAAAGGCAAAAATTAAGGAAGTCTGCCTCCCCGGAACTGCAGAAGAGATAAAGCAACGAAAATCAAGCTGCACTTAAAGGGAATCTTTCTAATTTTTTTTAAGCTGTCAAACTGACATCGGACTTAAAACCTCCCCCCAGATTGGCAGGAGAAGGGGGGAAGGGATTGGAACGTTGTTAACCTGCTGGAAAATTAATGGAAAATTAAGACCTTCCATTGCCAAATCCCCCGGGGTCGGGCTGCCCAAACAAGACACCGGGACGTGGACTGTCAAACTTTGAGAAGTGGGGACTTGTTTGTAACAAAGTTACCGGACCTTAGACGTACTTTGTTGCATTTTGGCCACATAGAAAATAGAGACATTACAATTTGGATATTGGAAACTTCTGGCTACTGTTATACTTCCTTGCCTCTTTGTTTTCTTCTATCTTTGCCATTTGGATACAATTGAATGCTCCCTCTAGAGGGTTCTATGTGAAACTGTTGCACTTGGAAAAGTAACAGTGGGATTTTCCACTTGGGAATCAACTCTGTGAAAACGACCTTGAGGATATGAGTGCCCCTACAGAAGAGATAGTAACAAGGCAGAAAGCAAAACAATCTCACAAGAAAAGGGCCTCTATATCAGGAACTGCAGCTGTGCAGGAAAAAACACCAGCTTCTATGGATCCTATGACTCAGGCACTACTTAAAATAAATCAATCCCTGGAAGCATTGACAAAGCTATCGACAGAGAATTCTAAAAAATTAACAGAGTTGACAACAAGGTTGGATGTGAATACAGCTAGTGTTACATCGAACACAGATTCTATAAATAGATTAATTCAGGAAAGTTCAGAAACACGAAAGATTGCAGAAAGTGCAAAAACAACGGCTGAAGAGACAAGGGAAAAATTTGGGCCTATTATTAAAAAAGTGAACGAGCATGATGCAGCCCTCTCCTTACTGGAACTTCAACGTAAAGAGAAGAATTTAAAATTTAGATTGGTGCCTGAAGGGGAAGGGGACAACCTTGTGAAATTTCTTACAGAGAACATCATAACTTTTTGGCAGGAGGAATGGGAGGAAGATGAGGAACTTGAGATAATATCAGCCTTTCGACTGGGTAGAAGGCAGGATAAAAAACCAAGGGACTGTCTAATTACATTGAGATCAAAAGAAGAAAGAGATAGAATATTGAATTTGCATTATCAAAAGGCATTGGTGATCCAAAATTGTCAGATACAGATTTTCAAGGACATTCCTAAATACATTTTAGAGGTGAGAACATATTACAAAAGCTTAGTAGACCTGCTGAAGAAAAACACTATACCATTCAGATGGGAGTTTCCACAAGGATTGTCCTTTAACTTCAAAGGAAGGAAGATTAAAATAAAAACAATTCAGGACAAAGAACAATTTCTGGAGAAGTACCTGGAGGATCTGCAGAAAGGAACCGTGGAGGAGAGGGAATCACCTGATATAGCAAATTTGTCATTTGGACTTTCACTACCACCATCGGAGGAAGAGCAGAAGCTTGGAGCAGTTGGAGGAACAGCTACCTAAATACAAAATGTCTCTGCAACTCCTTAGTTGGAACTGTAACGGTCTGAACCTTCCTCGGAAAAGACGACAGGTTTTTCACATTTTGAAGAAAGAACAATTAGACATAATATGTTTGCAAGAAACCCATATTGCCAGGATATATAGGAAATTATTGATAAATAAGAGACTTGGTCAAGAATTTATCTCATCAGACAAAGTAAAGAAAAGAGGTGTGGTGATCTATGCAAAGGAAAAGTTGGCTCCAAAATTGATATTTAAAGATGAACAAGGAAGATACCTGGCAATTGAAATACAAATTCAAGGAGAAAAGATATTAATTGTGGGAGTTTATGCCCCAAATGAAGGGAAGGCCGAATTCTTTAGGAAGTTGCATGAGACATTAGTTGACTTTTTAGACTATAAAATCTTAATGATGGGAGATATGAATGGAGTTGTCTCAACAAACATGGATAAAGCACAGAGACAAGTGATTTCAAAAGAAGGGAGACTACCAAAGATCTTTTTCGAAATGACTGAAACAATGGACTTGATTGATATTTGGAGAATAAAGAATCCTCTAGAGAGAGAGGGAACTTTCTTCTCTGAAGCAAAAATGACATGGACAAGAATAGACCAAATCTGGATTTCTAGTAGTCTGGCGCCAAGAACAAAAAAAGTAGAAATATGTCCAAAAACGTGCTCCGACCATAATGCGGTGAAGATGGAGATGAAACTAACAACAACTGGATCCTTTAGATGGAGAATGAATGACACCCTATTTAAGGATGAAGAGATCCACAAGAAGGCCCTTAAAACATTAAAAGATTACTTTGAGATCAACAGGAAAACAGATGTGGAAAAAAGAATAATTTGGGACGCAAGTAAAGCCGTGATGCGAGGTTTCCTAATTCAACAAAATTCTATTAAGAGGAAGCAACAAAATGAGAAGAAGGAAAAAATTTTAGAAAAAATAAAAGAAGGAGAGAAGAAGTTGAGGTCTAAACCAAAATCCCATGAGATTTTGAGAGAAATAAAGTTCTATCAGACGCAGTACATGGAGCTTATGAACCAACAAATAGAGTGGAAGATAAGGCAAATGAGACAAAGAACTTTTGAATCAGCGGATAAATGTGGGAAACTTCTGTCATGGCAATTGAAAAAAAGGCAGAAAATGAACACTGTAACAAGTTTAGAAATGGATGGAAAAATTATCCATAAACCCAATGAGATCAACAATTGTTTTCAAAGCTTTTTTAAGAAATTGTATGCACAAGGGCCAATCAACGAGCAAGAAATAGAAGAATTCATCAGAAAATACGGTTTACCAAAAATCTTAGAACAAAGTAAAAGGATCTTAAATGAGGAAATAACAGAACAAGAAATAGAGGGTGCCATTCAAAATATGAAATTGGGAAAATCACCAGGACCAGATGGCCTGACGGCCAAATACTACAAAATGTTGAAAGAATGGCTGACACAACCATTGAAGGAAGTTTGCGATGAAATTTTGAAGGGGAAAAAGGCACCTGAATCGTGGAAAGAGGCTTTCATCTCACTTATACCGAAAACAGAGACTGAGAAGAACCAGGTTAAAAACTACCGCCCTATATCTTTACTCAATGTGGATTACAAAATTTTTGCAGACATTTTGGCAAAAAGATTGAAAAGAGTTTTAGCAGAAGAGATTCATAAGGACCAAACAGGCTTTCTCCCAGGTAGACATATGTCAGACAATGTGAGAAACATTATAGATATTTTGGAGCTGCTGGATGTTGACATTAATAGGAAAGCAGTTTTGATTTTTGTGGATGCGGAGAAAGCCTTTGACAACATTTGTTGGACTTTTATGAAAAAGAATCTCCAAGGGATCGGGGTAGGCCAAGGTTTTGAAAACGGTATAGGTGCAATATATTCTCAACAAAAGGCCAAATTAATTGTAAATAATGTGGTAACAGAAGAAATACCTATAGAAAAAGGTACACGACAGGGTTGCCCAATATCCCCTTTGCTTTTTATATCAGTCCTGGAGGTATTGTTAAACATGATTAGAAAGGACCAGTTGGTTAAAGGAGTTCAGGTCGGAGTTAGACATTATAAATTAAGAGCATTTGCAGATGATCTAGTATTGACTTTGCAACAGCCAGATACTAGTACTAAAAGAGTATTAGAATTAATTGATATATTTGGTCGAGTAGCAGGTTTTAAATTGAATAGACAAAAAACGAAAGTGTTGGAAAAAAATTTAACAATGGAAGAAAGAGAGAGTTTTCAGAATGAAACAGGCTTGGAGATAACAAAAAGGGTAAAATACCTGGGGGTAAACTTAACATCTAAGAATGTGAACTTATTTAAGGACAATTATGAAAAATGTTGGTCAGAAGTTAAAAAAGATCTGGAAATATGGTCAAGGCTGAAACTTTCCTTGCTAGGCCGAATCGCTACTATTAAGATGAATGTACTGCCTAGAATGTTGTTTTTATTCCAGACGTTGCAGATTGTGGACAAGATGGAATGCTTCAAGAAGTGGCAGAAAGATATATCAAAATTTGTCTGGCAGGGCAAAAAGCCCAGAATTAAATTTAAGATTTTAACTGACGTAAAGGATAGAGGGGGGTTTGCCCTGCCGGACTTAAGACTTTATTATGAATCAGCAGCTTTCTGCTGGTTGAAACACTGGCTACTTCTTGAGAACACTGACATTTTGGATCTGGAAGGGTACGATAATAGTTTTGGTTGGCATGCATACTTATGGTACGACAAGGTAAAGGTGTATAAAAGCTTTAAAAACCATATTGTAAGGAAAGCATTGTATAACGTTTGGATTAGATACAAAGATTTGTTGGAAAGTAAAACCCCTAGGTGGGTGTCACCAATGGAAGCTAGGGAAGTAAAAAAGCTTAATATGGATTCTAAATGGCCAAAATATCATGAGATTTTAGAATACGATGGTGAAAGGGTGAAACTTCAGAGTTATGAGAAACTAAAGCCTAAGGTCCGAGATTGGTTGCATTACCATCAAATAAATGAGACGTTTAAACAGGACAGGAAAATAGGATTTCAGAAAGAGAAGTCAAAATTAGAAACAGAATTGTTGGAACCCAATACTAAGAACTTATCAAAAATATATAACTTGCTGCTAAAATGGAATACACAGGATGAAACGGTGAAATCAGCTATGATTAAATGGGCACAAGATATCGGTCATGATATTATGTTTGCTGACTGGGAACAGTTATGGACCACCGGTATTAAATTTACTGCATGTAATGCATTAAGAGAAAATATTATGAAAATGATCTACCGGTGGTACATGACCCCAGTCAAGCTTGCAAAAATTTATCATTTGCCTAATAATAAGTGTTGGAAATGTAATGAGACTGAAGGCACTTTCTACCACCTTTGGTGGACCTGCCCAAAGGTTAAAGCTTTCTGGGAAATGATCTATAATGAAATTAAGAAGGTCCTTAAGTGGACTTTTCCTAAGAAACCAGAGGCTTTCCTCTTGGGCATGGTGGGCCAAGCGGTGTCAAGGAAGGATAGGACTTTCTTTATGTATGCCACTACAGCAGCAAGAATTCTACTGGCAAAGTATTGGAAGACGCAAGAACTACCTACTCTGGAAGAATGGCAAACAAAGGTGATTGACTTTATGGGACTGGCCGAGATGACGGGCAGAATCCGGGACCAGGGGAAAGAGACAATGGAAGAGGACTGGAAGAACTTCAAAATATATCTTAAAAATAATTGCAAAATTGAGGAATGTTAGGATGTCAGGGGGTAAGAAGTAAAGAATTGCAGCAGTAAACAAAAAAACTTAAGAAACTTTTACGAAAGGGAACTAAGACAATGGACTTAAGGGTTGCTAAAGAATTATTAAACAAGGATGCAGGGATGGGGAGGTATGGGGAAGTCAAAGAAAGAAGGGTAAGAACCGATGAGTATGATGTGATACTGTTTTATATTGTTCTTTATTATATTTGTGGAAATTAATAAAAATTATTATAAAAAAAAAAAAGAACTTAACAAAATTGTAAATGCAAGGAAGAGATTGGACACTGAATCATCACCCTGCCCACCACCGGCCATGCAGTGCGAACCTATGTAGGTTTGCTGTAATCACCCAGCCGCTCTGTATGGTGACCTGCATTCGGAGAAAGGCATAAGCTGCTCAAAACCTGGAGAGGAGTTGCTGCACTAATTCTTGGCAGAGAGATGATTGTTGCCTTCTAGAAGCCAGAAGGAGGCATCAGCATGGAGGTCAGCGCCATGCAAAAGTACCATCAGGAGTCCTGAATTAACTCTGCCAGTCTGTTTGCATAGTCCTGAACTTTCCTCTGCCTCTCCCTCCCAGTAAGCAATGAAGATTCACCTACAGTGGTACCTCGGGTTACATACACTTCAGGTTAAAGATGCTCCAGGTTATAGACTCCGCTAACCCAGAAATAGTACCTCAGGTTAAGAACTTTGCTTCAGGATGAGAACAGAAATTGTGCTATGGCTGCATGGCAGCAGCGGGAGGCCCCATTAGCTATAGTGGTGCTTCAGGTTAAGAACAGTTTCAGGTTAAGAACAGACCTCCAGAATGAATTAAGTTCTTAACCCAAGGTACCACTGTACTTGAAAACCAACATAGTTGCTCCCCTACACCTGTTGAGCTGATTCTAGAATAATACTAATACCACTACTAATAATAATAAAGGTGCAAATGCCTTGGTACTCAAACAACTTGGAACCCAAACACTGCAAACACGGAAGTAAGTGTTCCGGTTTGCAACCCCTTTTTGGAAGCTGAACATGCTCCGTTTTGAGTGTTACACTTCTGATTTGAGTGCCACGCTTCTGTTTTGAGTGTTACGCTGAGGTCTGTCTGTTTTTGTGGTTCTCTTTTTTTGTTTTTGTGACCGTGTGGAACCCAGTTCAGCTCCTGATTGATTGATTGTGTGACTGCAGTACATTGTTTCTTGCTTTCATTTTATGGATCAATGGTCTCATTAGAGAGTAAAATTCATGTTAAATTGCTGTTTTAGGGGTTGTTTTTAAAAGTCTGGAATGGATTAATGCATTTTGGATTACTTTCTATGGGAAAATGCGCCTTGGTTTTGGAAGGCTTTGGTTTTGGAACAGACTTCCAGAACGGATTAAGTTTGAGAACCAAGCTATCACTGTAATAAAACACTGCACAGAAAGAATCACACCAGGATTACTTTTTTACAGTGTTTTATCCATGGGCATGTGTGCATCAGTAACACAGAGGGGGAAAGAGTCGTGAATGAACTGTACAAATTGAAAGTTGCGACAATCCACGAATGAACAGCACTCTATATAAATATTGGGGGTTTTTGTTTTTTTAAAAAATGTGACTATGGAAAGTTTCTAAAGTTTCTAAAGCATTGGTTTTGTTTTGCAAACAAGGCCAGGTGGTCCTGAACTCTGGGAAGATCTGGGAAGAAATTTGGATGGAGAGAAATGATTTTGCGAGCACCTCAGCTCTATACAGCCCAAAGTAAATGTATATGTTCTTGATTGTATAAATGTTCTTGATTGAATAAATCAAACACAGTGTATTTGATATCTAGCAAATCATTTTGAGTTTTATGGATGGGGAAAAAAAATCCACCACAACCCACCCTCAAGACTGTATTCAACTAACTTCTACTCAGCGTAGATCCGTTGAAATTAATGGACTCAACTTAGTACTGGCAATAAATTTCAGTGAACCTGCTCTGAGAAAGTGCTACTTGAGTTCAACCCTCAAAATTGTACTCAAGTCCAAGTTCTTATTAAAAGTGTGACGCAGGAAATTAGCTTTTCTCAGCCAGCAGAGGGAGCACCATCGATGTGGAGGAAGACTTCTTGCTGGGCAAGTGCTAGATCACAATGCCACCTTTCTGCTATCATCATGTAATACATGAGCTTGGGAAACAGATATTTCCACAAAGCTATGAGATGAAAACATAGTTGAGTGAGACCATGAGTTCAGGGCAAAGTCCAATGCACCATCTGTTAGAGTGGGCTGGCAGAAGCTATTATTACATGCCATGGAGTCCTTTTGCAGAATTATGGAAGCAATTTTTTTTTTAAAAAAAAAATACCCCTACAGCAATGCTTATGGAAAATGCACTGCAATCCTAATCCTGCCACAAAAGAAACTATTGTCCCAGTTCATGTTTCTCAGGATATTATATTAAGGTAAAGGTAAAGGTACCCCTGCCCGTACGGGCCAGTCTTGACAGACTCTGGGGTTGTGCGCCCATCTCACTTAAGAGGCCAGGGGCCAGCGCTGTCCGGAGACACTTCTGGGTCACGTGGCCAGCGTGACATCGCTGCTCTGGCCAGAGCCAGAGCCAGAGCCAGAGCCGCACACGGAAACGCCGTTTACCTTCCCGCTGGTAAAGGTAAAGGTAAAGGTACCCCTGCCCGTACAGGCCAGTCTTGACAGACTCTGGGGTTGTGCGCCCATCTCACTTAAGAGGCCAGGGGCCAGCGCTGTCCGGAGACACTTCCGGGTCACGTGGCCAGCGTGACATCGCTGCTCTGGCGAGCCAGAGCCGCACACGGAAACGCCGTTTACCTTCCCGCTGGTAAGCGGTCCCTATGTATCTACTTGCACCCGGAGGTGCTTTCGAACTGCTAGGTTGGCAGGCGCTGGGACCGAGCAGCGGGAGCGCACCCCGCCGCAGGGATTCGAACCGCCGACTCAATGAATTGCTATGTGGACATTCTGGTTGAGATAGTAATACAATGGTACCTAGGGTTACAGGCGCTTCAGGTTACAGATGCTTCAGGTTACAGACTCCGCTAACCCAGAAATAGTACCTCGGGTTAAGAACTTTGCTTCAGGATGAGAACAGAAATCGTGCAGTGGTGGCACGGCAACAGCGGGAGGCCCCATTAGCTAAAGTGGTACCTCAGGTTAAGAACAGTTTCAGGTTAAGAATGGACCTCCAGAATGAATTAAGTTCTTAACCTGAGGTACCACTGTATTGTAAAGTGAAAGAGAAGGATATTAATATTCATTGACCTGAAATGTTGTAAGTGGGGAGTTGTAATGGAAAACCCTGATCCTAAACCTTTGATGCCTTGCAGGATATCTTCAGAAGAGGAAAAGGCTAAGGAGTGAACCCTATACAAATCCAGAGTGGAGTCCCTAAGGCGGTTGGGTGGCACCTTGTAAGCATCCTTCTGGCAACTCCTGCAGCCAAGCTGGTGCCAAACATCTTGCTCTGCTTTCCTTCCCAGGACCTCCATACACACTGCCCAGGCTTGCGCCCAGGGGAGGTCAGTTGGTGCTGCTAATGCAATGGTTTGGCGTCACCCCCAGAAGCACATTCTGTTGTCTCTTGACACAGACAGCGGTGTAGCTAGCCGCTCAGATGCCAGGTGTGGCGCGAGCAGCTGAGGGTGAGCAGCGGCCATTTCAGGCAGCACAAAGCCTGCAGGAGCCCAAGCCACCACGTCACTCCCAGGAGAGACGCGTGGCTCGGGCACACTGCAGGCCCCACAGTAAGTGCCGGCCCCCGCAGTGTGGCGCCCAGTGCCAGCTGCATTTCATTACATTTGTTAACTGAACTAAAAGGTTTTGTGAGCCCCCCCCTTTTTTGGGGGAAAAACCCCAAATATTTTTGTCATTTTGTCACCCCCCTCAGTGATGACACCTCGGGCAGCCCGCCCCCCTTCCTCCGCCACTGGAGACAGACGGATGTTTTTTGGCTATATATCAATAAAAAAACATATATCTTTAAGATAAATCTACAACAGACCTTGGTAATTTGTTTATTTTGCACATTCCCTAGACTTTATGCATAATCTCCAACAGGTTTTGGGTAACGTGCATATCTCAGGCACAGGCAAACTCAGCCCTCCAGATGTTTTGGGACTACAATTCCCATCATCCTAACCTAACAGGACCAGTGGTCAGGGATGATGGGAGTCGTAGTCCCAAAACATGTGAAGGGCCAAGTTTGCCTATGCCTGGCATATTTCAACTGCATTTCGTGCCTTCTCCAGGCAATATGCACTTTCTCCGGTCAGTATGCCTAGTCTCTTGGTGCTGGAGGAGACTCTTGAGAGTCCCATGGACTGCAAGAAGATCAAACCTATCCATTCTGAAGGAAATCAGCCCTGAGTGCTCACTGGAAGGACAGATCCTGAAGCTGAGGCTCCAATATTTTGGCCACCTCATGAGAAGAGAAAACTCCCTGGAAAAGACCCTGATGCTGGGAAAGATGGAGGGCACAAGGAGAAGGGGACGACAGAGGACGAGATGGTTGGACAGTGTTCTCGAAGCTACCAGCATGAGTTTGACCAAACTGCGGGAGGCAGTGGAAGACAGGAGTGCCTGGCGTGCTTTGGTCCATGGGGTCACGAAGAGTCAGACACGACTAAATGACTAAACAACAACATGCCTAGTCTTTAGGAAACTTCCCCCACATCACTTGTTGAGTAGTATGTAACCTGCACCCCACAGGTACTTCTTGCCCACTGCTTGGTCTTCTATGGTACAGACTTTTTATTTTATTTTTAACCACACAAAACATGCTGGTGGAATGGTTTGGCCCACACTTCTGTGCTTGCAACCATTGTCCTATATGCTCTTGCCCAGGAAAAGCATTTGTCCTGATTTCATTACAAATGCAACTTTACAGACGCCAGGAAAGTTCCATTGTGCTGACCTCATTTGATCAGATATATTTGGCTCGCGGCAGCCTTGAGTGGCTGCGCCATCCTCCTCTAATGAGAAACTCATGATACCTGGAATGATATGTCAAATAATCCCTCCAGCAACACCTTAACTAATGACCACTTGAAATTTTTGAGAAGGCCAGTGCACCAGCCAACCGTATCATTGTCTCTAACTAACTTGGTTTGATTAGCATCCCCTTGACTCTCTCCGGAGAGAAGCTTAAACTGATATTGCAAAATTAATGCATGGGTTGGGGATGGAAATATTAGCATGAAAAGGTGCTCCAGATGAATTATATTCAGTGGCTGCTCAAATTGTCAAGAGTCTTTCAAGATAGTGACAAATGAAGCAACCCGGTGTGCCTCAACCGCAGCAAAGTAGGTGAGTTCAAAATAGATAGTACAATAAAATAATACAAAATAGATAGTGCTCTTTACCCTGATGTAGAATTTTAGGACTCGCACAACTTTGTTTTAAACTGTTTTTAATGTTGCGTTTTAAATTGCTCCAATCTGCCATGGAACTTTAGGGTGAAGAGGAGGTAATAAATTATAATACATTATATCAAAATGTTCTATCTGAACATTGCAAAACAGCCTCAGGTGCGCAGCCAATTGCCCCCACCCCTGTTTTACAGTGCAAGCCTACATGTGTCTACTCATAAGTAAGTCCCATTGATTTCAATTGGTTGGATTCCTAGGTAAATATATAAAATGAGCCAGTCAGTGTGGTACAATGGTTAGAGTGTTGGCCTAGGAACTGGGAGACCAGGGTTCAAGTCTCCACGCAGCAATGAAGCTGGCTGGGTGCCCTTGGGCCGGTCACTGTGTTTGAGAATAACCTACATTACAGGCTTGTTGTGGGGATTAAATGAGGAGGGGGAGAACCATGGTCACCATCTTGAGCTCCTTGGGAAAGTGTGGGATATAAACACAGTCAGACAGTCAATCAATCAATCAATCAATCAATCAATCAATCAATCAATCAACCAACCAAGCAAACAACCAATAAAAAATACTCATTATCCCATCTCCTGCCACACATTTCAGAAGATCTCCCCCACCCCAAATCCTTCCGCTTGATCCCCTTCATATAAAAGTCACAGGTTTCTGCACATATATTACTATTATTCATTTCCCATGGAGCGTCTTCACAATACAAGAAAAACGTACGGAACACCATTGCAAATATAAAAACAGTAAAATTGAAAAACTATTAAAATAATAACTTACAATCTATTTTCAAATGACTTCTGAATACCTCTCCTCTGCATATTCATATATTACACACACACATTTTTCTCTTTCTTCATTTTTCTTCTTCTTTTCTTCTCTTTTTCCTTTCTCTCTTCTTTCCTGCTTTCATTCCCCCTCCCCTTCCCCCGCTTCTATGTTGTCCTGTATCTTATACACTCTCTCTTAGTTATTATTATTACTTTTATTACAACACACCTCTCTCTACTAATTTCCTTTTTGCATGTATGTGTCTTTTGTATTCGATTATACTAATATAATTCCTAATGGATGGGGTAAGGTAATTAAGTATGTAATCACATCGAATGAAATGTGTTGTTTTTGTCCCCATTCACTTTCGGCTTTTCATTATGTAGACGCCTCGCCACCCCTTACAAAAAGAAGCGTTGGTGAGACAATGCTAAGATGACTAGGCCACGTGACAGTACAAAGGTGTTTCTCGAAGCTTCAACACACACACACACATATATGATATAAATGTGTCCTGTTGGATGAGGCCAAAGTCTCACCTTGTCCAGCATCCTATTATGACAGTGATCAGGCAGATGTGGATGGGAAGCCTGCTAGCACTGTATGAGTGACAGCTCTCTCTCCCTGCTTTTGATTCTCAGCAACAGATATATACCAGGCCTCGGGGTCTGGGTGAGGAATGAGCAAGGAATTTGGTCCATTTTTCAAAGCGGTTTGTGAAGCAGTTTTAGTGAGCAAAAATTGTGTACAAAAATATGCAGTTTAGATTTTTATAAGGGACGCGAGTGGCGCTGTGGTCTAAACCACCAAGCCTCTTGGGCTTGCCAATCGGAAGGTCGGTGGTTTGAATCCGCACGACGGGGTGAGCTCCCATTACTCTGTCCCAGTTCCTGCTAACCTAGCAGTTCGAAAGCACACCAGTGCAAGTAGATAAATAGGTACCACTGCGGCAGGAAGGTAAACGGCGTTTCCATGAGCTCTGGCACTCATCACAGTGTCCCTTAACAAACTACAGCTGCCAGAATTCTTTGGGGAAAATCTATGACTGATTACAGTGGTATCGTACTGCTTTGGGGGATGTAGATGCCACTGTGGTCTAAACCACCAAGCCTCTTGGGCTTGACGATTGGAAGGTTGGCGGTTCAAATCCCTGCGACGGAGTGAGCTCCCATTGCTCTGTCCCAGCTCCTGCCAACCTAGCAGTTCGAAAGCACGCCAATGCAAGTATATAAACAGGTACTGCTGCGACCGGGAGGTGAATGGTCTTTCCATGCGCTCTGTTTTCTGTCACAGTGTCCCGTTGCGCCAGAAGCAGTTTAGTCCTGCTGGCCACATGACCCGGAAAGCTTTCTGTGGACAAACACTGGCTCCCTCAGCCTGAAAGCGAGATGAGCACCACAATCCCATAGTCGCCTTTGACTGGACTTAACCATCCAGGGGTCCTTTACCTTTGTAACTAGATTTTTCTATATATATATAAAAGGCATATATTGCTGATAAATGCCCTGGGAATGCATATTTTGCTTTTCACAAGGATCTATTTTTATGTATGAAGTCATAGAGTCATACAACCGTAGAGTTGGAAATCCATACAAAATCTCTAATTGTGGACTTTTCATCTGCACCGACCAGGATGAAACAGACCTGTGAATGAACTCCGGTGAAATGGAAACAGTGTGGGATTAGTTGCTCAACCAATCCATAGCCTCTGTAGCTACAGGTGGAAGGAGGCCACCCTTCAAGTAACCCATAAACTGATGCACCTGGCAAAGCTATAGCTATGCACCTGCTATTTATCTAAGAACAGGAAGCAGCCTCGAAATAATATTGCGGTCTCTTCAGATGCAAATCTGGGGAGCACTTCACTCTGGAATCCACACCCTGCCTTAGACAAATTGTAACATCCTCCTTCAACCCAACAGTAACAACATTTGACTAATCGCTCCACAGTAATAGGCCCAGGAGCTCAACTTCTGTTTGATCTGCTTACATGCTGCCAGTTAAGGCTGGCTCTGCCCCACCAATCTCAGTCCACTTTCAGCCTTTTCGCTTTTGTCAGCAAAATTCAGGGTTATGGTGGAAGACTGTATCTGCATGGCAGAGCACCTGCTCTGCATGTAGAGCCTTGCATTAAAATTCCCCTGGCATCTCCCGCTAAAGCATTCAAAAGAATGGTAGCCAATCAGTGTAGACAGTACTGTGGTCAGACTTGTATAAGAAAGCTTCCTTGGATTTTTTTAAAATTTAGACTTAAAATCAATTTTTTAAAAATGCACAGGCTAGTTATTTGGATCAGAGTCCTGGTTTTGCTTACAATAACAGCAGCAACCATTTAATATAGCTAGGTGATATTAATAATTTTCACTCTCTAAATACAATAAACAATTTTGTGTTTTTGTAAAAAGCCATCTAGGGACGCGGGTGGCACTGTGGGTTAAATCACAGAGCCTAGGACTTGCCAATCAGAAGGTCAGCGGTTCAAATCCCCGCGACGGGGTGAGCTCCCGTTGCTCGGTCCCTGCTCCTGCCCACCTAGCAGTTCGAAGGCATGTCAAAGTGCAAGTAGATAAATAGGTGCCGCTCTGGCGGGAAGGTAAACAGCGCTTCCGTGTGCTGCTCTGGTTCGCCAGAAGAAGCTTAGTCATGCTGGCCACATGACCCGGAAGCTGTATGCCTGCTCCCTCAGCCAATAAAGCGAGATGAGTGGCGCAACCCCAGAGTCAGCCACGACTGGACCTTATGGTCAGGGGTCCCTTTACCTTTATCTAAAAAGCCCTCTATCCAAAGCATCCCTTATTGGTCAATCTTGCTTTTGGGGGGAAATGAACCTGCTTTAAAAAAAAATGTGAATGAGAACCAATGTGGTGTAGCGGTTGGAGTGTCAGACTAGGACCTGGGAGACCAGGGTTCAAATTCCCCACTCAGCCATAAAGCTCACTAGGTAACTGAGGGCCAGTCACTGCCTCTGAGCCTAACCTAACTCACAGGTTGCTATGAAGATAAAACTGGAGACACCACCTTGAGCTTGATGGAGAACAGGTGGGATATAAATGCAAAAGAAAAGGAAAAACAAAAGACTATACGACTGCACATTTGTAGGCACACTTAAAAAGAAGCAGTTTTCCTTCCTCAAATTCTTTTTGGCCCCAGTTCCCACCAAAGCAGCTAATTCTGTCTTTATGGATCACCTAACAGCATTTCATGTAAAATAGCATGTTTTTGAATGCCAGCTTCAGTCTAACATTCAGAAGAATCAAAAGAATGGAATGGATCGAAGGACACACAGCAATCACCAGTGAACAGATATAATCTTTCCATCTGCTCCTCGCTTGGCAGGAAGGCATTCCCACAAGCATCTCGGCCACAAAGCTGCAGATGTAGAGCATCAGGAAAGAGATCAGAGATTTAATGGCGGTGATGTGAGCATCAGTCCTCAGGTCCTTGTTGTCCACTGCACCGTGCCTCATCTCCTTGGTGTGTCTCCACAGAGATGCAATGAGCAAGGTGGATGATGCTACAAAGAACAGAAGCGGGATGACTGCCAATGTCAGGAACATGATGAAACCCTTGAAGTAGGAGATGGTCCCGACGGGGCTGCCAAAGGTGGCGTTTCTCAGAAAGCTCCTGGTTGAGTTGCAGAGGTGGACACTATAATCCATCCAGATGAAAGGGAGGGAAGAGATCAAAGAGACCAGCACAGAACCCAGCAGAATCTGCGGAACCATCCTGACGATTCTCAGCTTGATTATCAGAAAGTACCGCTGGGTGAAAGTGCTGATCTTGGCACAGTAGAACATGCTGAGACACGCAGCAAACCAGAGGCAAGCTGTGCTGGCCAAAACCAGGAGGACATAGTGGACTCTGATCACTTCCCACTGGTACATCTTCGGTAAGAGGGCAGAGTGCAGGATGGTTCCCTGGAGAAGAAGCCGAGATGAACAGAGGCAGACCAGGATCACGTCGCAAGTGGGCAGCCTTTTCCTTTTCGCCCAGTCTGTGTAGCCAACGGCCACAATGAACGCACTGGCAGCCATGCCGACAGCGCCCTGGCTCACGATTATGACTTGTAAGGTTTTATGAACAGAATCTGACATCCTTGCACTCACCCTTGCCTGTGCTTCTTGCCTTGGTGATATATCCACAGACAGTCCACAATTTGGACAATCCTGTCAAGGATCTTCAGGGGTAGCATGTAGCTCTGATCATGTTCGGAAACAGTAGACAGGGCAATGTGAAGTATTGGTATTACCTGGTTCCATCAGTCCTACAGCCTTCCATTCTTTTGGGATCCAGCCAGAGCACATGCATTGTCCACACAAATATTCTCATTCTCCTGGTCCAGGAAGTCGCCTGAAATCTATACTGTGTGTTTTATTCTGGTGTTGTTTCAGGGCATGCAAATGCTTGGTGTGATTTCCAATTTGGCTTTAATGCCAGCCTTTCTCCTGAACATACATTTGCAAGATGCATCTGCTCAAACACATCCCTTGTTACTTTCACCCCTTCCTGCTGTCCATTCTCTTCTTATAGTCATACTTTAGATTCTAAGATCTTCAGGGCTACATACTATGTGTGTGGATTTTTCTTATGCTATAAAATAGGAAGGATTGAGAATACTCCTCCTTCATGATCCCATTTGCCGCCCACCAAAAATTGGTATGTGTGTGTTGGGCTGTTTTCAGGGTCATTGGATATATGATTATAGGGAGGAAACTTATCAAAGGAATTCCTTTGGGCTGGTGACTGATCTATCCCCCACCCCACCCCCAGTGCTCTGTTCCTGGGGGGGGGGGGCATCCTTTCTTTACCCTGACCAACGTTTCCTCCAAAATATCATTTGGACCATTGGGGGACGGGGAGATATGGTGAACCTATCAGAGATGAAAGGGAACTCTGGTAAATTTCAGGCCTTCCTCCCTTCCCTCCAAAAATATTTGCAGTTCTTGAAAGAGAAGAGGGAGTTTTGTACCCACCTGCCCATGCAAAAAAATAAAGCCATACGTTCAAAAGTTTGGCCAGACCTACTGGTGGAGATAAAATTGAGCTCTGATGTTACTGCAGGGGCTGCCTTGACCCAGGGAACCAGAGAGAGGGCCTTTTTGGTAGTGGCGCCCACCCTGTGGAACGCCCTCCCATCAGATGTCAAAGAGATAAACAACTACCTGACATTTAGAAGACATCTGAAGGCAACCCTGTTCAGGGAAGTTTTTAATGTGTGACATTTTAATGTATTTTTAATCTTTGTTGGAAGCTGCCAAGAGTGGCTGGGGAGACCCAGCCAGATGGGCGGGGTACAAATAATATATTATTATTATTATTATTATTATTATCATCATCATCATCATCATCATCATCGTTGTCATCATCATCTGCCTGCCAGAGGGGACTATGTAGGCCAGTGGTGGCCAAACTTGGCCCCCCAGCTGTTTTGGGACTACAATTCCCATCATCCCTGACCACTGGTCCTGTTAGCTAGGGGTGATGGGAGTTGTAGTCCAAAAATAGCTGGAGGGCCAAGTTTGGCCGCCACTGATGTAGGCAAACAGGGATGATGGTTGTGTTATACCTCCAATTTCAGAGGCAATATACCTCTGAGCACCAGTTGATAGAAATCAGAAGTTGTGAGAGGGCTGTTGCACTTGGAACATGAGAAGAGCCCTGTTAGATCAGGCCAAAGGCCCACCCCTGGTCCAGCATCCTGTTCTCAGAGTGGCCAACCAAATGCCTGTGGGAACCCAGCGGGCAGAACATGAGCACCAGAACAACACTCTCCCCACCCGCAGTTCCCAGCAACTTGTATTCGGAAGCATTGCTTCCTCCAACTCAACTGTGGGGACAGAGCATGATTATCATGGCTAATAACCATAGACAGCCCTCTCCCCCGGTACTTTGTCTCACCCTCTTTCAAAGCCATCTAGGTGAAGGGGTGAAGACGGGAACAAATCAATGAATGCTCCCATCTGCTATTCCGATGTGATGGCCTGGGAATCTGACTCTGAGGCTGAACCGGAGGAATCCCAGCCTGCACAGGAGTCCCTGCTTCCAGGGTCGGCTGAACTGGGGCAGGGCCTTGGATCTGAAGTGCCTGCACCTGTGCCGGATCCTCAGGAGCAGGCACCAGGTGATTCCACTCTAGCTCCAGAGGTGATTAAGGACACAGTGCCTACAGGTGCGCCTCTCCCGTCCCTGCCAGAGGAAGGTGAGTCTCCCCCTGGGTCCAGTAACTCCCCAGCCTCTCCTGAACTGCAGAGGCTTAGGGCAGAGAGGCGGAGGGAACTGGTTTCTCCCAGGAGGAGTGCTCGCCTTAAGGCCAGGAGAGGCGGGTCTCCTGGGGGCCGGGACCGCCCCTGGCCTCAGAGAAGATAAAGGCCAGTCAGCCCAGTCCCAGGTTGTGGGAGCAACGTCATTGAGTACCTGCTCCTGCCCGGACCCAGACCTGACCTTCCAGTGTTCCTGTCCCTGCCCGGCTTCCTGCTTCAGACCTCGTCCCACTCCTTCTGAACTGTTTCCAGGCTAGTGACCCAGGACCGGACTTTGACTACGCCAACGGTAACCTTCCCCCGGGACCAGCACACCCGAGCTCTGTTGGTGTCATCACCCATGTGCAAGTGGATGAATGCCTCCGGTCATTTTCACCAAGTCATGCTGCTCACACATGTTGTAAGGAGTACCATGAGTATTTGCCTGTGCCAGGCCCTGACCTCAGTGAGGAGTTGCAGAACCAGGCCCTTGCTGTGTTTGTCTTGGGGGAGTTGAGTGTGGCCTGGCAGGTGTGGCCAGATCAGGAGATGTGCAGCAACTGGAAGCAAGCCTAAGAGGAGTATATAAGGCCAGTGTTTTGCCCTGGTTCTTTGCCACAGCAATGTGGTTTATACTCTGCTGTTGACAGTTCCTGTTTTTGTTCCTGATCCTGCTTTAGTGCTCCTGTCCTTGCTCCTGTTCCAGTTTCTGTTCCTGGGTTCTGTTCTGTACCTCATGGAGTTTCCATCCTCCACTGAACTGCTACCAGTGTTATCATCCATATGTTGGTCCCGGTGTGTCAGGTCTGGATGGTTGCTGCCTACAACCCGGACCGTGACACATGTTGGGTGGCTTTTGAGTTCCTTGCAGATCCTTGGATTTAATGGAAGTTGTGGCCTCAACTCCATTAATGTCTCATGCATTCATTCCCTGGGGAAAGCAAGACTGGCAAAAGTCAAGAGGATGACAAGAGAGAGAATGGAGTGGGGAGAGTCATTCATGGCATATAAGGGAGGAGAACAAGTACTTTTCACACAGAGTACAATTAAAACTATTGGACTCACTGTCACAAGATGTGATGGTGGCTATGGTGGCTTCAAAAAGATGTTAGGCAAATTCATGGATGTTGTGGAGTTGAAAACCTGCCCCCCCTGCCCTGGGGGCAGTTCAGATTCTCCCTACTCCCTTCCATCCAAACCTAAACACACACACACACATATCCTGGGATGGGAGAACTATTGCTTAACCCCCTACCCCAAGTCACTGCTGAGCATTTTTTAATCCACCTTTCCCTTTATTTCCCCCTTTTTTAAATGGCATGCTTAGAACGCAGTAGGAAAGATCACTGGACTTTCCAAAATATACGTAATCTAGCCCCAGGTTCCAGTTCTGAAGCTTTATTAAGATGAAGGATAAAGGCAAAGAAACAAAAGAGTATATTCTCTAAATACCTTATTCCAGACAACTGAACATAGATGCTGAAGCTTACATGCATCGTCCATGACATTCTGAGATGACAAAGTAGTGGCAAGTGGATAAGAATGGATGGCACATGATAAGCCTCAGGGGACTCAGGGGAGAGGGCTGGCAGAGGGAAGAGAATCCACCTCTCAGGTGTGACCAGGTGATGTGCATTTGGTGCATGTCATTCCAGCAAGTACACAGAGGGAAATGAGCCACTGATGTTTTTCCAACTTGAGAAGATGGAAACAAAAGGAGTGCCATGGGAGATATTTCTTATCAACTCCTGGTAGGCAGAAGTTATCAGGAAGGGTGGAATCCATCCCACTGATGCATAGGACAGAGGACATGTGTTCTCTGAAATTGAGAAGCTAGGCAGGTATTTTATTCTTAGGGTCACCTGCAGAGAAAAGCCATCAGTGACTATTAGCCATTGTTTGCAGTATAACCTCCAGAATAGATAATGGGTAGGGAAACATTTTCAGCCTAAGCCTGTAGGGTCAAATCACAGTGGTGGGTGGAGCCAGAGGAAAAGTGGGCGGAGCAAGGAATATAATTTTTGCTAGTTTGCACTCACACTCACATCCCCCTCTCTAGCCTTTAGCCAGGAAGCAAGAGGCATTATGCAACAGTGCTTTCTCTATGTTCTTTATCCCACTTCCTATTTATACATCTGCCCTTAGGGTCCAGTTCCCAGGTCCACTATTTAAATTACCAGCAGCAGCTAGGGATGGATGGAATTTCAATTGCTCTGCATTTTTAACTGAACCAAGCTAATTGACACATTCCAAAGTAGTACAAAGATCAGAACATAATCATTTTTCAGATTTTGCACTTCTCCAAAATTTATGTGATACAGTTTTCAAAAAAGTACCAAAACGAATGAACAATTCCCGCATTTTGGGTTTAAAAAATGCATTTGAAAATAAACATAAAATGTGTATTTAAATATGTATTTTGTGATAACATGCATACTTTAAAAGTATTTAAAGTGCAAATCCCCCATGTATATATTACAAATCAATGTGGGAACAGGACAAATGGATTTATGAATGAACATATGGGAGATTGGCATGGCTCCTTCTTTGTGTAGTGGCAACAATGTGCCTTGATTTGTCCACCCTGCCATTCACAATTAAAGCTACAACTGTCAACACACTTCCTCTTCCAGAGCTCATGAATCCAATGCAACACACCCTCAGCACCTGCATCTGAAGACCACAGCATGAATCAGCATGAGCTATTTATTGAAACATGACAATAGTGTTCAAACGAGGAGCCGGACAGTGTTTCTCAGCTTTTTCTGTTGTAGCAAATGATATTTCCTTCAAGCCACATGATAGAAAAATAAGATCATTTCCTCCAGACTCTGCCAATGGAGATACAGAGATGTTGCCAAAGGCTGTTTGGCTTCTGCTCAAAGAAATGTCTGAGTAATTTTTAGGGAGGTTTGGAAAAAAAAGAGGCTTGACTACTAGTAAAATTCCACAAGATGCTTCAAACATCCCTAAAACTGACTCATTCCTTTGGGAGTCTTGGGATAGGAAGGTGATATAGTTGCCCTCTGTCTCTGATGCAGAGGATCCCACAAAGTCATGAGGAACATCTGCCTGAGTTTGGAATTTGTGATAATCAAACTGATGGCATGTCCTGAATGATATCCGGCCACCATAACAATGGACAATACCAGTGTCAAGGGATTGATGAACAACATGAGTGAAATCTCAGCTGCAAAGGCTACAGTGTAGAGGAGAAGGAATGATGCCACCATCTTGACCGCTCTCAATTGAACATCCATCCTCTGATCTCTAAAACCTTCTCTGTTCTGTTGCATCCTCTTAACATGGTGCAGAAGGGAGTGAATCAAGAAGACAGAAGAAGCTAAGCATATAATAAAGGATGGGAATGTCCCTGCAATGTACAGAAGAGAAGAAAATAGCATCCCTGTGGTCTGAACATAACACCTCCCAGTACTGTTACCCAAAGGGAGATTTGTCCCATTGCAGCATTGGTAGCAATCTTCAAACCAGTTGAAAGGAAGGGAGACAAGTAAGGAACCCAACACTGATCCTAGGAGCAGGTGTGGAACCATCCTGGAGATCCCCATCTTAATCTTCACGAGGAGAGGCTGGGTAAAGGTGAGAATTTTCATGCAGTAAAAGGCAGCAAGCCACGTGGCCGTCCACAAGGTAACAGCATTGAAAAATGCCCAGAGGAAAACGACAGATTTGGGCATATGTTTTGGATTGCTGATGTCAGTAAAAACTGAGTAATGGATGCCCAAAGTTAGCCCCAGGAAAAGAAGGCGGGACATACTCAGCACCAACAGGATCATGTCGGAGGAAGAGAGCGTTTTGTTTCTGGACCATTCAAGGCCACTTGCAATGGTGATGAATCCGTTTCCCAACAAGCCGATGACAACCATAGCTGTGATGACAATGAGAAAGAAAAAATGGAGAAAAGCTGATCCCAACATCTCCCCTCGATTTGCGGACAAACAGAAGCTGATTAGAGACTTCCTGTACCTTGGAGAGCAGACTGTGTGTGTGGCTAAGATGCCATGCAGCTCTCTGTCTTTTATCCAAGAGAGGGCTAGAAATGCTGCAGAAATTTATTTAAGCTAGGATTGTTTTGCTAGAAACATAAATATGGACTGGGCAGGTCAACATCCTGTTTGCAACATTTGCATGGTCTTTTCCATGCCTCTGTGTACCTACTGTCAAGTAAATGTGGACGTCAAAGAGTGGTCTCCTTCTGTCATCCTGACTGCCAAGCATATTCCAAGACTCTTTAGAAGCATGTGGATTTGAAGAGTCAGACCTGAAATGTCCCCATATTGGGAGGGAAAATGATATAATTGGGCCCTGTTCACATAGCCAGGCACACCTGTTCAGATGATCACCCAGCTCTTAATCTATCTTAATATCATCTCTGTTTTATGGAATGGTCTTCCCAGAAATCTCCACCCGGCCTTGCCATCATTGCAGCATCAGGAAAAGGTGTTTTTGTTTTCCCAGGCATGTGGGCAGAATCAACAATATTCTATTCTATTGCTAAATCTGTTTTTAATATACATGCTGTAAGTTTCATTATATGCCTGTTGTCTTTGTCCATGGAGCTTTCTTGGCAGGGATATTAGAGTGGCTTGCCGGTTCTTGCTCAAAGCAGAGACATCACCTTGCCAACAAAGGTCCATATAGTTAAAGCTATGGTTTTCCCAGTAGTGATGTATGGAAGTGAGAGCTGGACCATAAAGAAGGCTGATCGCCAAAGAATTGATGCTTTGGAATTATGGTGCTGGAGGAGATTCTAGAGAGTCCCATGGACTGCAAGAAGATCAAACCTATCCATTCTGAAGGAAATCAGCCCTGAGTGCTCACTGGAAGGACAGATCCTGAAGCTGAGGCTCCAATACTTTGGCCACCTCATGAGAAGAAAAGACTCCCTGGAAAAGACCCTGATGTGGGGAAAGATTGAGGGCATAAGGAGAAGGGGACGACAGAGGACAAGATGGTTGGACAGTGCTCTCGAAGCTACCAGCATGAGTTTGACCAAACTGCGGGAGGCAGTGGAAGACAGGAGTGCCTGGCGTGCTCTGGTCCATGGGGTCACGAAGAGTCAGAAACAACTAAATGACTAAACAACAACAAAGTTTCATTTTTGTATTATTATTTTTACTTGCTTGCAAATCACTTTAGGACTCTATTTCAAGAGTCAGGCAATTTACAAATTTAATAAGCTTATATTTTGTTGCCTGAGGTGGAGAACAAGATGGCACCCCTCCCCATTCCACAAAAGTCTGATGATAAAAGCGCACCCTTCTGGTGGGGGGGGGTACTGGGGGTAGCAGGTTCACTTAGTGGCTCAAGAACAGGTCATGTACATACACAGCTGTGTCCTCAAGAGAGGCAAGTAGCTCAGGAGGAACAGCTGAGAGGTTACTATTGTTGACCTCCAGCATCAGTTGCCCGAAGCAGTTGTCTCACTGTGCCAATTGGTAGGGCTGCCCTGATCTAGACCACATTCACATGCTGCATTTAAATCACTAATGTTTATTATGTGTATTGAATTTCTATACCACCCTTCATCTGGGGATCACAAGGCAGTTTATAATATAAAGTTATAGAGCTACAGTTATAGAGCGGTTTAACAATCAATATATTATCACAGGGAACTCTGGGAATTGTAGCTCCATGAGGGGAACAGGGGTCACTGAACAACTTGCAGCACCATTAACAAACTACAGCTGCCAGAATTCTGTGGGGAAACCTAGAACTGCTTACAGTGGTATCATAGTGCTTTGGGGGACGTGAGTGGTACTATGGTCTAAAACACTGAGCTTCTTGGGCTTGCTGATCGGAAGGTTGGCGGTTCGAATCCTCACGACGGGGTGAGCTCCCGTTGCTCTGTCCCAGCTCCTGCCAACCTAGCAGTTCAAAAGCACACCAGTGCAAGTAAATGGTGTTTGCATGTGCTCTGGCACTCATCATGGTCCTCTGTACACCAGTAGTGGTCTAGTCATGCTGGCCACATGGCCTGGAAAACTGTCTGTGGGCAAACGCTGGCTCCCTTGGCCTGAAAAGCGAGATGAGTGCTGCAACCCCATAGTCATCTTTGACTGGACTTAACCGCCCAGGGGTCCTTTACCTTTACCTATCATAGTGCCTTAATTGGATCGTGTAGCCTTACTCTGTTCACATCATCTCTGCCTGAAAGCAACTCTCCAAGATCTCCAAGATAAGAGTTTTCTCCTGACCCTGCTATTTGGAGTCTTCTAACTGAAGAGTCCTGGAACTGAATTTAGGATGTTTTACATGCAAAGCATCATCACTAAGTTTTGCCTCTCCAATCCTCCAGACCCTTCCCAACCCACGTCCTCAAGAAACAGACAGGGAACATAATGTGACAAACAGCTCAAAAGCAACCAGCGCTTGACTGTCTTACCCTGTTCTATTTTGTTTGCTTAGCTTAAAATGAGTTTTTCCAGCGCGCCTGATAAATTATCGCAGTCGCCCCAGCCAGCTTTTTTGCTTGCTGAGTTATGAGATTCCGCTGCCCTAAAAAGATTTCTCGAAATGAAAAGCTTAGATAACAGCTTTCTCCTCGAACAGCGTTCTCTTCCCAATTCTCCCCACAAAACCCAGGAAAGCAATTTCGATGAAACACAGGATGGTGCTATGCAAAATCCCAGCTGCCGATCCATACACAATACCATAGATGAGATTTATGTAAATGCTGTGTGCACAAGTAATCTGAACACTCACTGATGAAATCCTTCTCGGATTTGCATCCTCAAGGACATCCAGCGGAAGCCTCTGGGTGTCTTTTCCAGAATATTGTCCTTCCCTGAGCAGAGATTACTGGGGATGTTGAAAAGGCATGTTCTGTTATCACCGCCAATATTTCCACCTCTCCAAATGTGACAACATGCATTTAGTGCATTTATCCCCCAAAAGAAGTCTAATTTTCACAAAGGTAGGTCTTGCTGAATGCTTGGTTCACATTCTAGTAGAAGAGTTCAAAGTTGAGGCGAGCAAGCTCTCTGAAATTCTTTTGGTAAAACAGTCTACAGTTGTACCTCGGGTTACAAACGCTTCAGGTTACAGATGCTTCAGGTTACAGACTCCGCTAACCCAGAAATAGTACCTGGGATTAAGAACTTTGCTTCAGGATGAGAACAGAAATCGTGCTGTGGTGGCATGGCAGCAGCAGGAGGCCCCATTAGCTAAAGTGGTGCTTCAGGTTAAGAACAGTTTCAGGTTAAGAATGGACCTCCAGAATGAATTAAGTTCTTAACCCAAGGTACCACTGTATTTGGGAGACTGTTCCACACAGCTCACTCTCCCATCACCAGGTATGCTTCCCCTTCCTTTCCATTAAGTCAGAGCCAGCAGCAGTGAAGGTGTCCAAGGAAGAAAGACTAGGCAGGTTTTTTCTCCATATCTTCTCTCCATTGCCTCATTGCATCAGGCTGTGTTGTTTAGTCGTTTAGTCGTGTCCGACTTTCATGACCCCATGGACCAGAGCACGCCAGGCACTCCTGTCTTCCACTGCCTCCCGCAGTTTGGTCAAACTCATGCTGGTAGCTTCGAGAACACTGTCCAACCATCTTGTCCTCTGTCTTCCCCTTCTCCTTGTGCCCTCCATCTTTCCCAATATCAGGGTCTTTTCCAGGGAGTCTTCTCTTCTCATGAGGTGGCCAAAGTATTGGAGCCTCAGCTTCAGGATCTGTCCTTCCAGTGAGCACTCAGGGCTGATTTCCTTAAGAATGGATAGGGTGGATTTTCTTACAGTCCATGGGACTCTCAAGAGTCTCCTCCAACACCATAAATCAGGCTATCAGCTATAAAAACACCTGAGCTTGAGGGCCTATGGCAGATGACATTCTCCTACAGGGATCCTGCAAATGTTGTTACCTCTCTCTTAATGTTAGAATGCACTTTGTCAAGAAATGGCCAAAACACTCAAATATGCCATTCCAACTTCACCACAGATGTGTTTACTGAACATATGGGATGATCCATGTGAAATGTTCAAACAAGGAATAGCTCAGTCGATAGGAGCACAAGATTATTAAATCTCAGCGTCATCTAAGATAGCTGCACTTCACTGACTAATTTGGGGATAGCTAACCTATGGCCCTCTGTATGTCACTGAACGATAAAAAGTGATTTCTTTCACAAAAGTTCATTAATTACTGCTGCTCCAGATGGTAGGACCAGGACCAATGGATTCGAATTACAAGAAAGGAAATTCTGATTAAACATTAGGAAGAACTTTCTGATGGTAAGAGCTGTATGACAGTGGAATGGACTGTCATGAAAGGTGGAGGTTTTTTAGAGGTTAGATTGGCATCTGTCTGAGATGCTTTAGCTGTGATCCCTGTATTGGAAGGGGTTGGAATAGATGGCACTTCCCACCCTGCAATTCTATGATTCTATTATTTGTTCTTATTACAGGGCTCCACAAAACCCTTCTATCCAGGCTGATTTCTTCTCCATCTTCTGTTCCTTCCTGCTTTCTCTCTCTCTCTCTCTCTCTCCCAACACTGCCAGGTTTCAATAATTGATAAGCAATAAAAGCAAGTTATCTCTGAAGGGAAACTGTTTCAGTAACTGTGAAATTTTCCTTTGCTGTAATTAAGATATTCCATAAATAAACAAGCATTTTAAAATGGGCTGAATTATTCATGTTCTCCAGGTTGTTATAGTGACGGAGGATCTCCCTGGTGGGCTCCTGGTCCTGCGCCCAAACGGTAGTGATTGTACATCGCACCTGGAAGCAAAATCTCTAATTGCATCAGTCAGAGCAATAGACCTCGGTGACCCGCTTAACCCAGGGGAGACGGTGACATTTTATGCTGCTAGACAGGCCGTGCTGAATCACGTCAAGAACAGCAACTTAAGGGTTTTCTGGGGCAGAGGCGAGACACGGCCAGGCCACAGCACTTGGCGGAACAATCAGGTCATAGCTAATAAGTCAGATGACAAAGCTTTATACAGGCAGTTGTTTTTTCCAACCCATAAAATGAAGCAAGGAAACTTGTAGGGATGAATGGGGGAGGAAGATGGGTATGTTATTAAAGGAAGGTGAGACTCAGAAGAAGTAATGCTTGATTGCCGAAAGAGTATTTTAAGAACACCTCTGGGGAGACACCCCTGTATAACAGTGTTATTAGCATAAGATGGTTCCCCTCCTCTCTTTGATGAAATAGAATTGCAGAACTGTGGTGTAGGAAAGGATCCCAAGGGTAATCTAGTCCAGGCATAGGCAAACTCGGCCCTCCAGATGTTTTGAGACTACAGTTCCCATCATCCTTGACCACTGGTCCTGTTGGATAGGGATGATGGGAGTTGTAGTCCCAAAACATCTGGAGGGCCAAGTTTTCCTGTGCCTGATCTAGTCCAACATCTTGCGCAGGAATCGCAACTAAAGAATCCCTGACAGATGGTCATCTATTATGTGTTGGGAAACCTCCAAAGAAGAAGAGTTCATCACCTTCCACTGTCAAGCAAGAACTCACCATCAGAAAGTTATTCCTAGTGTTTAGTTGGAATCTCCTTTCTTGCATTTGTCTGGGTCCTACCTTCTGGAGCAGCAGCAAACAAGTTTGCTCCATCCATTTGTGACAACCAGTGCTTGTTTTTCTAGAAGGAGAAGAGCTGGAGTGGCAGAGGGGGGCTTGCTCAGCTGAGCGCTAGGATAATTACTTGCGAAAAAGAATAAATGTGTATTTTAGGCAAAATTGCACACAAGCATCTATATCTTAGGAGAAATTCACAGGAAAATGTGAATTAATTTTGCAATTAAATTAAGGAAATGACTGGCAGAATCTGAGACCAGGGAGAAGAGTCAGTGGAAGAAGATTGGAAGAAATTTAAAATTTATTTACAGAAATATTGTAAAATTTTTGAAAGTTAATAGCATTGAAATGAACTGAAGGGTTTCTAGCAATGAGGTTAAAAATAAGATTGGATGGATAATTAGACAAATAAATTGGATATGAATTTGCTGAATTAATTTTCAACAGGGATACAAAAAAGGGAGATGTGAGGAAGTCAAGAAAATAAGTGAATCAAAGATGAGAAGTAAAAAGAGGGATTTTTGTGTTTTTTCTTCTTTTTTCTTAAAATGTGTTTTTTCTTTTCTTTTTTGAAACTATTTTTTTCTTTTTTTCTTATGTATTTTGTATTTTTGTGTATTTGTTCTTGTTTTTTCTTATGTTTGTTGTCTTTTTCTGAAACTTAATAAAATATTTATATAAAAAATAAATAAATTAAAAGACAATTAATTTTCATGAGGAGATACAGATGTCAGGGAACTGCCATCAGCTCAGAGGCGAGAGGTGGAAAGGCAGCTGGATTACAGGGAGCCTCCAAAGATCATGGGAAGCAGCACTTCCTCAGCGGAGGAGGGAAGCCAAGCCTCTAGTGGGGAAGAGATACAGGGCTCGGAGGATTCAAGAAAGAGCCAAAACACCATGCATGGGCAAAACGGGTGTGCAGGTCCCCCTTTAACCACGCCCTCCCTGCGCAGTAGGTTTTCACGCAGAGAGGGGAGGCGTCGGCTGGGGGTCAAGAGACTACTCTGCTGAGGAAAGTTTAAGGACCGCCCACTCTCAGATTCTGCTAGTGACTGAGCAAGACATGGAATTGAGATGTTCTGCACTGTAAATGTTTTTGCACCAATAATAAAGCCTTTGAAAAGACCAGTGGGGGTCTTGCCTGTTCACTCTCGAGCAACCACGTTGATAGGTTGCTCCAGAGTGTCTGGAGGTGGTTGGAGGATGGATGGCGGCTAACAGATTGAGGTTGAATCCTGACAAGACAGAAGTACTGTTTTTGGGGGACAGGAGGCGGGCAGGTGGGGAGGATTCCCTGGTCCTGAATGGGGTAGCTGTGCCCCTGAAGGACCAGGTGCGCAGCCTGGGAGTCATTTTGGACTCACAGCTGTCCATGGAGGCACAGGTCAAATCTGTGTTCAGGGCAGCTGTTTACCAGCTCCATCTGGTACGTAGGCTGAGACCCTATCTGCCTGCGGACTGTCTCGCCAGAGTGGTGCATGCTCTGGTTATCTCCCGCTTGGACTACTGCAATGCACTCTACGTGGGGCTACCTCTGAAGGTGACTCGGAAACTACAACTAATCCAGAATGCAGCAGCTAGACTGGTGACTGGGGGCGGCCGCCGAGACTATATAACACTGGTCTTAAAAGACCTACATTGGCTCCCAGTACGTTTCCGAGCACAATTCAAAGTGTTGGTGCTGACCTTTAAAGCCCTAAATGGCCTCGGTCCAGTATATCTGAAGGAGCGTCTCCACCCCCATCGTTCTGCCTGGACGCTGAGGTCCAGCGCCGAGGGCCTTCTGGCAGTTCCCTCATTGCAAGAAGCAAAGCTACAGGGAACCAGGCAGAGGGCCTTCTCGGTAGTGGCGCCCGCCCTGTGGAACGCCCTTCCAGCAGATGTCAAAGCGATAAACAACTACCTGACATTCAGAAGATATCTTAAGGCAGCCCTGTTCAGGGAAGTTTTTAACGTGTGATATTTTACTGTATTTTTGGTTTCTATGGAAGCCGCCCAGAGTGGCTGGGGAGGCCCAGCCAGATGGGCGGGGTATAAATAATTTATTATTATTATTATTATTATTATTATTATTATTATTGGCATAACTATACACACACACACACGCACACACACACACACACACATATATATATATATATATATATATATATATATATATATATACGCATACACACACACACACTCTCAAACTGATGTGGAAATGTGGAGAAATTAAGTTTGGAAAATTGAGAAGTGGAGAGTAGCCAAAATTGATAGATCTGTTATCCCTAGTTAATACTACTTTATTTGAAGGTGTCAGCATAGCCCCACCATTTTCCGGTGCTTCCTACCCACCCACCGTTTTATTATGACATTATTAATGCTGCACCATTGCTTTGTTTCTGTTCCGGCCTGTTTCACTCAATTAGTAAGTACTGTTTTCTCATCCTTGAGTATTGAGTTTCCACTTTCCAAACCACTTATACTCTGCAACCTCATTTTAGCATTCAATATTCAGAAAGCAGTTGACATAATGAGGTGAGCAAGTGGTCAATATTATTAACTCTGGAAACTAGCAAAGCATTCTAGGCATCACGGTGCTTGGGGTGATAGACATCTCACATCTGTGGAGAAGGCACAAAACCCGCGTAAATAGATTTCAGGGAAGAATTTGGGGGAGTTCAAATTGCAAAAGTGGACTCGCCTAATCAGCACCTCCAGACAGATTAGACTTTAAAATATGCACTTCTCAGTTCCATTATGTGGCAATGGCTGATCCATTTCTTGTTCTTCCTTTATTTTAGAGGTCCTGGCACAGGGCCGGATTTACGTTTGCTGAGGCCCTAAACTACTGAAGGTAATGGGGCCCTTTATATGTCCAGCTGTCCTTTGTCAACAACAAATTGTCACAGTTTTTTGTGTTGAATATATGCTAGATGGTAATTTATGGACCCAATAGGTATCTCAAGCCATTTGCACATGTTGCCATGCAACCAGTCCATGCAGAATGTAGGCACTCTATATATAGAAAGGAGCAAACCAGTGATATTTTAGGGAGCAGACTAGCAGGTGGGGCCCATGACTTACATCCTAGGAGCCTACACAACACAAAACACTGTTGCTGTATGTAGGTTTTATTGTATTTGTTTTTTATCTTATATTTTGGAAATGTACATCCATTTTTTCCCTTTAAATTTTTTTGGGGGGCCCAAGAGGGTGGGGCCCTAAGCTATAGCTTGTTTAGCTTATACAGTGGTACCTCTGGATGCGAACAGGATCTGTTCCAGAGCCCCGTTCGCATCCAGAAGCGAACGCAACCCGCATCCGTGGGTCGCGATTTGACGCTTCTGCACATGCGCATGACGTCATTTTGACCGTCTGCACATGCACGAGCGGTGAAACCCAGAAGTAATGTGCTCTGTTACTTCTGGGTCACCGCAGCGCGCAACCCAAAAATACTTATCCCAAAGCTAGTTCAACCCGAGGTATGACTGTACGTAAATCTGGCACCGTGACCTGCCAACTGGAGCAGCTGCTGCACATTGACCTGTAAGCTGTCTTGACTCATAGAATCATAAGATCATAGAATTGTAGAGTTGGAAGGGACCTTGCCGATCATCAAGTCCAACCCCCTGATATGCAGTTGTTGTTGTTGTTGTTGTTGTTGTTGTTGTTGTTGTTGTTGTTAAGGTAAAGGGACCCCTGACCATTAGGTCCAGTCGTGGCCGACTCTGGGGTTGCAGCGCTGATCTTGTTTTATTGGCCGAGGGAGCCGGCGTACAGCTTCCGGGTCATGTGGCCATCATTACCATTGTAATTTGTACACGGGGAATGTTTCCGTTCGAGTTGAAGGCTCCAGTACTTTGGCCACCTCATGAGGAGAGAAGACTCCTGGAAAGGACCCTGATGTTGGGAAAGATGGAGGGCACAAGGAGAAGGGGACGACAGAGGACGAGATGGTTGGACAGTGTTCTCGAAGCTACCAGCATGAGTTTGACCAAACTGCGGGAGGCAGTGGAAGACAGGAGTGCCTGGCGTGCTCTGGTCCAGGAGGTCACAAAGAGTCGGACACGACTAAACGACTAAACAACAACAACAAAAACTCTCAGCACTGTTAATGCTCCCAGAATCCTTTGTGGGAAGCCATGACAACGGCTGAAGAGACAAGGGAAAAATTTGGGCCTATAATTAAAAAAGTGAATGAGCATGATGCAGCCCTCTCCTTACTGGAACTTCAACGTAAAGAGAAGAATTTAAAATTTAGATTGGTGCCTGAAGGGGAAGGGGACAACCTTGTGAAATTTCTTACAGAGAACATCATAACTTTTTGGCAGGAGGAATGGGAGGAAGATGAGGAACTTGAGATAATATCAGCCTTTCGACTGGGTAGAAGGCAGGATAAAAAACCAAGGGACTGTCTAATTACACTGAGATCAAAAGAAGAAAGAGATAGAATATTGAATTTGCATTATCAAAAGGCATTGGTGATCCAAAATTGTCAGATACAGATTTTTAAGGACATTCCTAAATACATTTTAGAGGTGAGAACATATTACAAAAGCTTAGTAGACCTGCTGAAGAAAAACACTATACCATTCAGATGGGAGTTTCCACAAGGATTGTCCTTTAACTTCAAAGGAAGGAAGATTAAAATAAAAACAATTCAGGACAAAGAACAATTTCTGGAGAAGTACCTGGAGGATTTGCAGAAAGGAACCGTGGAGGAGAGGGAACCACCTGATATAGCAAATTTGTCATTTGGACTTTCACTACCACCATCGGAGGAAGAGCAGAAGCTTGGAGCAGTTGGAGGAACAGCTACCTAAATACAAAATGTCTCTGCAACTCCTTAGTTGGAACTGCAACGGTTTGAACCTTCCTCGGAAAAGACGACAGGTTTTTCACATTTTGAAGAAAGAACAATTAGACATAATATGTTTGCAAGAAACCCATATTGCCAGGATACATAGGAAATTACTGATAAATAAGAGACTTGGTCAAGAATTTATCTCATCAGACAAAGTAAAGAAAAGAGGTGTGGTGATCTATGCAAAGGAAAAGTTGGCTCCAAAATTGATATTTAAAGATGAACAAGGAAGATACCTGGCAATTGAAATACAAATTCAAGGAGAAAAGATATTAATTGTGGGAGTTTATGCCCCAAATGAAGGGAAGGCCGAATTCTTTAGGAAGTTGCATGAGACATTAGTTGACTTTTTAGACTATAAAATCCTAATGATGGGAGACATGAATGGAGTTGTCTCAACAAACATGGATAAAGCACAGAGACAAGTGATTTCAAAAGAAGGGAGACTACCAAAGATCTTTTTCGAAATGACTGAAACAATGGACTTGATTGATATTTGGAGAATAAAGAATCCTCTAGAGAGAGAGGGAACCTTCTTCTCTGAAGCAAAAATGACATGGACAAGAATAGACCAAATCTGGATTTCTAGTAGTCTGGCGCCAAGAACAAAAAAAGTAGAAATATGCCCAAAAACGTGCTCCGACCATAATGCGGTGAAGATGGAGATGAAACTAACAACAACTGGATCCTTTAGATGGAGAATGAATGACACCCTATTTAAGGATGAAGAGATCCACAAGAAGGCCCTTAAAACATTAAAAGATTACTTTGAGATCAACAGGAAAACAGATGTGGAAAAAAGAATAATTTGGGACGCAAGTAAAGCCGTGATGCGAGGTTTCCTAATTCAACAAAATTCTATTAAGAGGAAGCAACAAAATGAGAAGAAGGAAAAATTTTTAGAAAAAATAAAAGAAGGAGAGAAGAAGTTGAGGTCTAAACCAAAATCCCATGAGATTTTGAGAGAAATAAAGTTCTATCAGATGCAGTACATGGAGCTTATGAACCAACAAATAGAATGGAAGATAAGGCAAATGAGACAAAGAACTTTTGAATCAGCGGATAAATGTGGGAAACTTCTGTCATGGCAATTGAAAAAAAGGCAGAAAATGAACACTGTAACAAGTTTAGAAATGGATGGAAAAATTATCCATAAACCCAATGAGATCAACAATTGTTTTCAAAGTTTTTTTAAGAAATTGTATGCACAAGGGCCAATCAACGAGCAAGAAATAGAAGAATTCATCAGAAAATACGGTTTACCAAAAATCTCAGAACAAAGTAAAAGGATCTTAAATGAGGAAATAACAGAACAAGAAATAGAGGGTGCCATTCAAAATATGAAATTGGGAAAATCACCAGGACCAGATGGCCTGACGGCCAAATACTACAAAATGTTGAAAGAATGGCTGACACAACCATTGAAGGAAGTTTGCAATGAAATTTTGAAGGGGAAAAAGGCACCTGAATCGTGGAAAGAGGCTTTCATCTCACTTATACCGAAAACAGAGACTGAGAAGAACCAGGTTAAAAACTACCGCCCTATATCTTTACTCAATGTGGATTACAAAATTTTTGCAGACATTTTGGCAAAAAGATTGAAAAGAGTTTTAGCAGAAGAGATTCATAAGGACCAAACAGGCTTCTTCCCAGGTAGACATATGTCAGACAATGTGAGAAACATTATAGATATTTTGGAGCTGCTGGACGTTGACATTAATAGGAAAGCAGTTTTGATTTTTGTGGATGCGGAGAAAGCCTTTGACAACATTTGTTGGACTTTTATGAAAAAGAATCTCCAAGGGATGGGGGTAGGCCAAGGTTTTGAAAACGGTATAGGTGCAATATATTCTCAACAAAAGGCCAAATTAATTGTAAATAATGTGGTAACAGAAGAAATACCTATAGAAAAAGGTACACGACAGGGTTGCCCAATATCCCCTTTGCTTTTCATATCAGTCCTGGAGGTATTGTTAAACATGATTAGAAAGGACCAGTTGGTTAAAGGAGTTCAGGTCGGAGTTAGACATTATAAATTAAGAGCATTTGCAGATGATCTAGTATTGACTTTGCAACAGCCAGATACTAGTACTAAAAGAGTATTAGAATTAATTGATATATTTGGTCGAGTAGCAGGTTTTAAATTGAATAGACAAAAAACGAAAGTGTTGGAAAAAAATTTAACAATGGAAGAAAGAGAGAGTTTTCAGAATGAAACAGGCTTGGAAATAACAAAAAGGGTAAAATACCTGGGGGTAAACTTAACATCCAAGAATGTGAACTTATTTAAGGACAATTATGAAAAATGTTGGTCAGAAGTTAAAAAAGATCTGGAAATATGGTCAAGGCTGAAACTTTCCTTGCTAGGCCGAATCGCTACTATTAAGATGAATGTATTGCCTAGAATGTTGTTTTTATTCCAGACGTTGCAGATTGTGGACAAGATGGAATGCTTCAAGAAATGGCAGAAAGATATATCAAAATTTGTCTGGCAGGGCAAAAAGCCCAGAATTAAATTTAAGATTTTAACTGACGCAAAGGATAGAGGGGGGTTTGCCCTGCCGGACTTAAGACTTTATTATGAATCAGCAGCTTTCTGCTGGTTGAAACACTGGCTACTTCTTGAGAACACTGACATTTTGGATCTGGAAGGGTACGATAATAGTTTTGGTTGGCATGCATACTTATGGTACGACAAGGTAAAGGTGTATAAAAGCTTTAAAAACCATATTGTAAGGAAAGCATTGTATAACGTTTGGATTAGATACAAAGATTTGATGGAAAGTAAAACCCCTAGGTGGGTGTCACCAATGGAAGCTAGGGAAGTAAAAAAGCTTAATATGGATTCTAAATGGCCAAAATATCATGAGATTTTAGAATACGATGGTGAAAGGGTGAAACTTCAGAGTTATGAGAAACTAAAGCCTAAGGTCAGAGATTGGTTGCATTACCATCAAATAAATGAGACGTTTAAACAGGACAGGAAAATAGGATTTCAGAAAGAGAAGTCAAAATTAGAAACAGAATTGTTGGAACCCAATACTAAGAACTTATCAAAAATGTATAACTTGCTGCTAAAATGGAATACACAGGATGAAACGGTGAAATCAGCTATGATTAAATGGGCACAAGATATCGGTCATGATATTATGTTTGCTGACTGGGAACAGTTATGGACCACCGGTATTAAATTTACTGCATGTAATGCATTAAGAGAAAATATTATGAAAATGATCTACCGGTGGTACATGACCCCAGTCAAGCTTGCAAAAATTTATCATTTGCCTAATAATAAGTGTTGGAAATGTAATGAGACTGAAGGCACTTTCTACCACCTTTGGTGGACCTGCCCAAAGGTTAAAGCTTTCTGGGAAATGATCTATAATGAAATTAAGAAGGTCCTTAAGTGGACTTTTCCTAAGAAACCAGAGGCTTTCCTCTTGGGCATGGTGGGCCAAGCGGTGTCAAGGAAGGATAGGACTTTCTTTATGTATGCCACTACAGCAGCAAGAATTCTACTGGCAAAGTATTGGAAGACGCAAGAATTACCTACTCTGGAAGAATGGCAAACAAAGGTGATTGACTTTATGGGACTGGCCGAGATGACGGGCAGAATCCGGGACCAGGGGAAAGAGACAGTGGAAGAGGACTGGAAGAACTTCAAAATATATCTTAAAAATAATTGCAAAATTGAGGAATGTTAGGATGTCAGGGGGTAAGAAGTAAAGAATTGCAGCAGTAAACAAAAAAAAAAAACTTAAGAAACTTTTACGAAAGGGAACTAAGACAATGGACTTAAGGGTTGCTAAAGAATTATTAAACAAGGATGCAGGGATGGGGAGGTATGGGGAAGTCAAAGAAAGAAGGGTAAGAACCGATGAGTATGATGTGATACTGTTTTATATTGTTCTTTATTATATGTGTGGAAATTAATAAAAATTATTATAAAAAAAAAAAATAGAAAAAAAAAATAAAGTGGTTTCATAGTGTTTTAGATGTGCAGTGTGAATGTTACCTTAGAATCAATACAATAGTGCTTTAAATATATGGTGCAAATGGGGCCTAAGAAACTTTACAACCCCTTTTTCGGGTGGGCGTGCTCTGCAGAATCATTGCACCAAACAAAGGCTAACACAACTACTCCTCTTCTGAGGTGGAAATAAGAAAGAAAGAAAGAATCCTTGGAAATGCTAACACACCTCTGACCTCTCTGTTAATCATCCAAATAATGGCTGCAAAGGTTATGAGAAAACAGCCCTTCGTGTTCCCATCCCTTCGCCCATTTAGCAAGCGAAGATCATAACCTTCAGAGCAGGCGCGGCATTTGGGTAATGAATTCCTGCTGACTGTTTCAGAGGGTGCTTTTGTTTTTGTGGGGTTTTAGCAGGCGGGGAAGGACTTATCTTAGAAAGTCTCTTTGCTATTGGTGTGTTCATGGAGGAATCGTCCCTAAGTGTCCCGAATGTCAAGAAGCAACAAGCCTCATTGGCTTTTATGGCCTTCATCAGCACTTTCCTCAGTGCTCCATCTTCTTAAAGGCCATAGTCATGCCCATATTTCCAAATAGCGGGAAGTTAACTCTGGCAATAAAGCAGACCAGGGTGCTTCTGTGTGGCTCAATCACAACGGCCATTTCAATGGGCAGCAGGGCGTTGCCAGATACTTAAAAGGCTCCTGGCACAGATGAGCATGACATGAATGTAGATTTGCTTTGACAGTGTGGTTAAGTGGTTACAGCACCAGACTAGGAGCTGGGGAACCAGGGTTCAAATCCCTACACAGCCATAAAGCTTGGGCCAGTTCCTCTGTCTCAGCTTAGCCTATCTCCCAGGGTCACACTGAGGATAAAATAAGGAGTGGGGAAAGTATGTGTGCCTGTCAGGGACTGGGCAGAGGAGAAATGATGGAGACTGCTTCCCCAGCCTGCTCCTTCAAGGAGAGGAAGGCAGTTCAGAATTACAACAGGGGTTTGAGGGAGGTCGCAGCTCAGATGCAGATGAGGGGGAACTCTGGGAAATAATAGGAGAGGAGGAGCGGGAAGAAGAAGCCCCAGGGGTGCGACAGCTGATGGGCTCAGTGTCTTTAGAAAGCAACCCGAGAACGCGGCGAGCCTTGAAAGTAGGAGAGTAAAGAACTCAAAAGCAGAGGGCACTTTTCAGCACCTGTAGGAAATTGGAAAGAGGGAGGGGGTGGAGATTCACTTGGGGCAACACCATTATTCTGAGCATAGCTGTCAACTTTTCCCCTTTTTTAAGGGGCATTCCCTTATTCCAAATAGGATTCCTCGCAAGAAAAGGGAAAAGTTGACAGCTCTGATTCTGAGAGGCTGCATTCCCAAGCCGCTCACTGTGAATACAGTGGTACCTCGGGTTTCAGACGCTTCAGGATGAGAACACAAATCGCGCAGCAGTGGCGCGGCGGCAGTGGGAGGCCCCATTAGCTGAAGTGGTACCTTAGGTTAAGAACAGTTTCAGGTTAAGAACGGGCCCCCAGAACGAATTAAGTTCTTAACCCAAGGTACCACTGTATTGAATAAAAGCAGATGGTAAGTTCTTTTCCTTGTCTTCTCCGTTGCTGGCCAACCTGCTGTGGGGGTTGGTTCCTCTGCCTCCTGACAGTGCCAACTTGAGCTCCTTAGAGGGAAAGTAGGATTAAAAAACGCAATAAATAAATGTATAGATATGTATAGACATATATATGCCTTTGAAAGGGCCTTTTCTGCAGTGGCTCCCCATCTGTGGAATGCTCTCGCCTGGATGGTTTCCTTGGCGCCTTCACAATACACCTTTAGGTGCCATGCAGAAGTGTTCCTCTTTCACTATACCTCTGGTTGATTTGCTTGACAACCTATGCCCTTTAAAATTTGTTTTGGGGGTTATTGGGTTGTTGTTATTTTTATTTTTATTTTTATTATGTACTTTGTGGTTTTATCCTGTGAACTGCCCTATGGGTATAGGGCAGCATATGAATTCAATAAATAATAACAATAATTAATAAGATTGGTGGGTGGTTGTAGTCTCGCCATAGTAGAGATTTAATGGGGATGATGGACGCTGCCAGACCTGACATAAGGCAAAGTGAGTTAGTTTGTTCCGATTATAGGAGCAGTGACAACTAGAGATGTTTGAGAATTCCAATGGGAAAGTGAGCGGAAATTGCCAGCGTTTGCTTATTTCTCCTCTTATGAGAACGGAAATCAGTCCAGCAAATATTCAATGGTTCCTGCTTCCAGTTTGCAAACCATATGTAACAGATTGCATTTCTCCTCTTTTGCACTGCTTTTTTCCTTGGCACTGAAATGAATGGGATGGAATAATTGCAAAGGAAGTTGTGCAATTTCACCACAGTGAACAGTGGAGCGATTAACATAGTTTTCGGCAGAGGACCAAACTGCAGCAGAACGGAAACATTGGTGCGTGCAATGAATAAAGGACAGGGTGCGCCGTGTATGGTCTCCGACAAAGGCTTGCTACCTGAGATGGGGAACGCTCTCCTCCAAAGGAGGAAGCATGTGGCAACAAAGAACATCAATCCACTAGGAGCGGGCGAATATTAGCACAGATAACAGCTCGACTCCTTTGTATTCAAAATCATTAATCACTTGGACATGATGAATCTAGCTAGCAGAAGGGAATAAATTCCAGATAATAAGTTCTAAAGTAATGAATAACTCTTGGCTGTGAAGGGGCTTAATGACTTTCCTTGTCAGAATTCAGATTTTATTATTAGCTCTGTGGAACAGGCAGCCGGCCTGAAGAGCTACACTTACAAATCAATTTCACTGCTCCTTCATAATGAGTCCCTAATTGACCCCAATTTCTGATAGAGTCACATATTTCCTTCCATACTTTATTTTAATGACATGTATATTAGAGGATTTAGTGACTGGGCATAAAGGAATCATAAAGGAATTTACTTTAACTCTGTGTTGCCGTTCGCCGACTTAAGGCGCGAGCATAAATTACGCTGAGTGCATTTGCTTTGATGGCTGGGAATGTATTTTTTATATCCCTTTGCAGATAAGATTTGTCTCATTTTGTTACATTAAGCGATTCATTCATCTATCTAATTCTGAAGAAGACAGGTTGGCGAGTAACAAAAAGCACTCTGCTTCCCAGTATAATCTGAATAGTTATGGGCGGTTAAATACTTTGCTTAACTTTCCCTGTATCTCCAACTGAAGTAGCATTCAAAGCGACTGTCAAATCCCGTACAAAAGGAATTTAAGGAGCTCATTACAAGGCCAGATTTATTTCTCTACTATTGTCTATTCCAGGGATGAAGCATCTTGGGCCTGGGGGACAAATTGCGGGGGGTGGACTAGATGAAGCTCAGGGTCCCATCCAACTCTTCAGTTCTATGATTCCATACCCTCCAAGATTTCCTTGATGTAAATTTCCTCGATGTCCTATTGCATAACCACAGTTGTTGTTGTTTTACTTATGTCCTGCCCATCTGTCTGGGTTGCCCCAGCCACTCTGGGTGGTTTCCAACATACCTAAAAACACAACAAAACATTAAACGTTTAAAAAAACTTCCCTATATAATGGTACCTTGGTTCTTGAACTTAATCCATTCTGGGAGTCTGTTCAACTCCTGAAACCACTCAGAAACTAAGGGACGGCTTCTGATTGGTTGCAGGAGCTTCCTGCAGTCAAGTGGAAGTTGTGTTGGATGTCTGGCTTCTGAAAAACGTTCACAAACCGGGACACTTACTTCCAGGTTTGCGGAGTTTGAGAGCCAAAACGTACGAGTACCAAGGCATTCGAGAACCAAGGTACAGGGCTGCCTTCAGATGTCTTCTAAAGGTTGTATAGTTACTTATCTCCTTGGTTCAGTGGTTGGATAACTCCATACCTTCCAACATTTCTCCAATGGAAATGGGATGTCCTAAGGAAAGCAGGGCATTTCAGGATCAAATCAGAAACTGGGACAGCTTCTGTAAATCCGGGACTGTCCCTGGAAAATAGGGTCACTTGGAGGGTCTGTGATTCTATGAATTGTGACCCTTGAGGGTCTGTGAATCTATGAATTGTGACCCCTCTCACCAGGCCATGCCTCTCAGAAGTCCTGCTTTCAAGGCTGGGTTATGGTGGATCGGGCCCCTGGTACAGTCCCTCCTATATATGATCCCCTTCCCCTCAAAAGGAATGCATGAAATAAGCTACCGCAAAATAAGTAGCATAAAGACTAACAAATCTAAGCTTCCAAACATTGCAAAATATACTATGAGTTTGTGGTGGTTCACAACTCTTGGCAAAACTCTTGGTCATTCCCTGTGCCTCCTAAACTGTGGAACTCCTTCCTCACATATGTGTGCCTGGAATCTTCATTATATACGTGTTTGCTGAAGATTTACCTCTTTACTCTGGCTTTTGACATTCAAGGAGCATGTTTTTAGGATTTGGCTTGTTTTTTATGATTGTAAGTTGTTTTAAATTGGTTTCAGTACTGTGTTTAATACTGTAACCTTCCCTTGGGAACTTCTGCTGAAGGATGGTTAATACGTTTACAACAACAACAAAGCATGTTCTCATTAAAGGAGAGCACAGGTTGCGGATGGGGCTAACAGGACACCCCATAGTTGTCAGGCAGGATAGATTCAAGAGCCTTGAATCAGATTGGAGGTTGGAGTTACTGGGGCAAATTTGATGTTGCCAATTTAGGGGTGGGACCAGAGGTTATTTAAGTAAGGTCCACTGCTCTTTCCTTTCTCTTTCGCTGTGGACACCGGATCACCCGCCCTCCCTCCCTTGATTGGGCTTCGCTCTGACCTTGCTATGCCTGTCATGGGGTCGTTCGCATTGGTGCGGGGGCCCGGTAGGAATTTTTCCTTTTGGCTGATTAGTGCGTGCCAATTGGGTTTTGCCTACTGCGTAGCAAATCGTCACAACTTGTAAGGTTGGCGGTTAGGCATTGGTTAAATTGGTTGGTGGAGGGGTGTGGATTGGCTGTGCCTACCCCTCCAATGCTGCTGCTGCATGGGAATTCCGTTAAAGGAATTCTGGGGCTTACCATCCCCTCGTCCAAACCCTTGGAGCAGGGTGTGGGCCGTGTAAGTTCCCAAGGAGCATGCGGGGAGTAGCTGAGGGTCTGTGTCGCAGCCCCAGTTGTCCCTGATCTTGTTCCTCCACACTGACTCACGGGAGTCAGTGCTGTCCCCCAAGGCGGGGGGGACAGCTAGTCATAACCAATGCCTAAGCAACCACTCACAATCTTGTATGATAATAAAGTTGTGGCCAAAATTATGCCAAAAACCTTAAACAAAAATTAAGTGTGATGTGTGAGTTATTGGGGTAGGGGTGTCCTGGGGAACTCAGCACGCAACAACAATAATAACAGTCACAAGCAAAAACATTTTGCCAACACTGATAAACAAAAGAAAATACTCTGAGCACATGCAGTTCCACATTTTAAGCTCACTGAATTTTTCACCGGTTTTGCTCACTTCTTGGCCTTGGACCAATCACCCACCCTCAGCCTAGCCTACCTCACATGGCTGTTGTGAAGATAGAGAAGGCATTAAAAATGGCTTCAGCGAAGGGACTTATTGCTGGCATTATAGACATCAAATTTGGTTCCTGTTAAGTTGAGGGTGAAGGGATGCGGGTGGCGCTGTGGGTTAAACCACAGAGCCTAGGACTTGCCTATCGGAAGGTTGGCGGTTCGAATCCCCGCAACGGGGTGAGCTCCCGTTGCTCGGTCCCTGCTCCTGCCAACCTAGCAGTTCGAAAGCACATCAAAGTGCAAGTAGATAAATAGGTACCACTCCGGTGGGAAGGTAAACGGCGTTTCTGTGCGCTGCTCTGGTTCGCCAGAAGCGGCTTCGTCATGCTGGCCACATGACCCGGAAACTGTACGCCGGCTCCCTCGGCCAATAAAGTGAGATGAGCGCCGCAACCCCAGAGTCGGTCACGACTGGACATAATGGTCAGGGGTCCCTTTACCCTTTACCTAAGTTGTGGGTGAACATATCAGATGACACAGCGATTCTTCAAAAGGCTCTTGTTTATTCACAGGCCAGAACAGAACTGAACTGAAGGGTTCAGCCAGCCTGCTTATAAAAAGCTCCACTAGAATGCAACAGTAACCATTTTCCGTAACTATCCAATCAATGAACGTCACTTTCAATCCCTTATTTGCATATGTGGACCTGAACTATCTACAGTATCTCCCTGCTGGCCCAGGGTGAAAACTTCAGTACATAACAGTTCCTTTAACCAGAGTGCTGCATTTTTGTACCATAAAGGGCCATGTTTTTCTGCCCACCCCATGCAAATTAGTACTGTTCTAAGGCTTCGACCAATCTTAATCTGGTCTGATTCTTGGGGGTTTAGGTGCATAAGTGCCATTTGTATCCAGTTGAGTTTATTCAAATGTAAGTGTGCACAGGGGATTGGTTCTTCAGGAAGAAATCCTATAGTGTTTGCGTTACAAAACCCTTTTTTGCCAGCTTAACTTGTTGGGTTACCAGGTCACATGACCAAGCCGAATGGGTTCAGTATCCAGATTCTTAGGTCATAGAATCATAGAACTTGAAAGGAGGGTCATCTAGTCCAACCACCTGCAATGCAAGAATCTTTTGCCCAACATGGGACTCGAACCCACAATCCTGAGATTAAGAGTCTCATGCTCTACCAACTGAGCTATGTTGAACTGGTCACACCCCTGATAAAGGTAAAGGGTAAAGGGACCCCTGACCATTAGGTCCAGTCATGACTGACTCTGGGGTTGCGGCGCTCATCTCGCTTTATTGGCCGAGAGAGCCGGTGTACAGCTTCCAGGTCATGTGGCCAGCATGACTAAGCTGCTTCTGGCGAACCAGAGCAGTGCACGGAAACGCCGTTTACCTTCCTGCCAGAGTGGTACCTATTTATCTACTTGCACTTTGACGTGCTTTCGAACTGCTAGGTTGGCAGGAGCAGGGACCGAGCAACGGGAGCTCACCCCGTCGCTGGGATTCGAACCACCGACCTTCTGATTGGCAAGTCCTAGGCTCTGTGGTTTAACCCACAGCACCACCCGTGATAAAAAGGTAAAGGTAAAGGTACCCCTGCCCGTACGGGCCAGTCTTGACAGACTCTGGGGTTGTGCGCCCATCTCACTTAAGAGGCCAGGGGCCAGCGCTGTCCGGAGACACTTCCGGGTCACGTGGCCAGCGTGACATCGCTGCTCTGGCGAGCCAGAGCCGCACACGGAAACGCCGTTTACCTTCCCGCTGGTAAGTGGTCCCTATTTATCTACTTGCACCCGGAGGTGCTTTCGAACTGCTAGGTTGGCAGGCGCTGGGACCGAGCAGCGGGAGCGCACCCCACCGCAGGGATTCGAACCGCCAACCTTTTGATCGGCAAGCCCTAGGCGCTGAGGCTTTAACCCACAGCACCACCTGCGTCCCCAACCACCCGTGATACTCCCCTGTAATTCTCCTTTTCATGGCTTACTCTGATCCTCCCATCCCAGTTCAGTAGGGTTGGGGAAAATACGCTGAGCTTTCCCCAGGGCAGTTAAAGGTATTTCAGGTATTAAAGTGTTTCCCCACCCTAGAGATGCAGAAGGATTTATTTCAGACCTCATTTTAAGCGAACCAACCTAATTCACACCTTCCAGTCTAATGCATAATTAGAAGGTAATTATCCTTTGAATTTGGTGCTTTGCAAAATTGTGTGAGACAGTTCTTGACTTTAAGTGGGGGGGAAGTACTGGTATTTGTAAACATACATATTTCGGGATAAAGCATGTTCAGAAATGCGTACATCGAGATGAAGTGGATATTTAAATATTAATCTTCATACATTCTTTCCCCCCTTTAAGATCACAAAATAAAGAGGAAAGAGGATGGACTGCATTTATGAATGACAGCATGTGAGCTTGACCTAGGCCCAGAATGGAGTTGCAATCATTTTTATTAGTTTCAAAGTCTGGTTATTGCTCACTTCTGACGCCCGCAACATAATCTCTCTCTTCCCCACGCATCTAAATCTATTTTATAATTGCGTGTATTCTGAACTTCCAACCTTGCAGATGTTGTTGGACAATGATTCCCACTATTCCTGACCATCAAGCATGCTTTTTAGGGCTGGTGGAGTCCAAAATATACATTGAGAAGAGGGGCCATGTCCAAGTCCTCAACACCCCAAGCCTGTTGTTGTTGTTGTTGCTGCTGCTGCGCTTGTTGTTTTCCTTCGAATAGCATTTTCCTCTTTGGGGCTACATTCCCATGTCAGCTTATTCCTTTTCCCCAATTTTCCCCTAACTGACAGGTTCAGCATTCTATCCGAGTTTTCGCAAAACATAAAAAAGCCAGTGCCAGAAAACTAATGGAATACAGCGCAAGTTTAGCACTCATTTCTGTGTTATTAGATTCCAGGGGGGGAAATCTGTTTGCAGCCTCCTTTAAGTGGAAAAAATGCAGAGGAAAGTGAGATGACATTTGGGGGAAGCACATCAGTGTACAGGTCTTTCCTGCTGTTTGCATGGGGGAAGAAGAGAGCACATGTTTAGGGGTTGTTATGTACTGAGTTGAATAGGGTCCAAAATGCAGCAGTCTGATTGGTCCTAGAACAATAGGATTCAGAATGCAGCAGTCTGATTGGTCCTAGAACAATAGGATTCAGAATGCAGCAGTCTGACTGGTCCTAGAACAATAGGATTCAGAATGCAGCAGTCTGGTTGATCCTAGAACAATAGGATTCAGAATACAGCAGTCTGATTGGTCCTAGAACAATAGGATTCAGAATACAGCAGTCTGATTGGTCCTAGAACAATAGGATTCAGAATGCAGCAGTCTGATTGGTCCTAGAACAATAGGATTCAGAATGCAGCAGTCTGATTGGTCCTAGAACAATAGGATTCAGAATGCAGCAGTCTGATTGGTCAACAGGAGCCACCCAATCCAGCTCCAGGTGGAAGTGAATCCGCAACCTGATTGGCCTACAGGAGAATCCCAGAATTAGCCAATCACGTGGGGCCCATTGTGTAAATAATGTATATAAAGCAGACATTCTGAGGGAACTTCCATTCCTCCTCACCACTATGAGCTGAATAAAGAGCATGAAATCCACTCTCGACTCAGAGTATATTTCAGGGGTGTAGTGATTTTGCCCAATGGTGTTTATTGTTCTGCCACACCACACCCTGTAATGTGAATGGAATTTAGTGCAACATGCAGATGTGTGTGTCAAAAACCCACAGTTCCCTTTTTTAAAAAAGGGCATTTATAGATCACGTCTTTCTCCAAGGAGCTCAAAATGACCCCCAACCATGTACAGATTCACGTTACACAAAAGGAGATTCCAACTAAATACCAGGAAGAACTTTCTGATGGTAAGAGCGGTTCGGCAGTGGAAAGGACCCCCTCGAAAGCTGATGGACTCTCCTTCCTCGAAGGCTTTTAAGCAGAGCTTGGATGGCCACCTGTCATGGATGCTTCATTTGAAATTCCTGCATTGCAAGGGGTTGGACTAGATGACCCTCAAGGTCCCTTCGAACTCTACAGTTCTATGATTCCATGGCTAAGCAGGGATTTGAACTCTGGTATCCCAGAATGTCTGACATTCTAACCACTACACCACACTGCCCCCCTAACACAACAGAGTGAAAGGAGCATTAGAAAATAGGACAGGAGAGCTAGCTTCATAGTCAGGAAAACCAATGCAATATTGTGCATGCCAGTTGTTCAGGTAATAACTGAGAGACAGCAGCTGCTTGTATAGTTTTCTGTTGTGGATGAGGTTCACAGCCCCACCCTGCCCCACCCCCCAATTTTCTCCATAAGTTGTCAAGACCCATTTTATGGTCTTATTTATCAATCCAATCCCATTTATCCTTTCCTAAAAGCAAACCTGATATGGACGCGGGTGGCGCTGTGGGTTAAACACAGAGTCTAGGACTTGCCGATCAGAAGGTCGGCGGTTCGAATCCCCCTGATGGGGTGAGCTCCTGTTGCTCAGTCCCTACTCCTGCCAACCTAGCAGTTCGAAAGCACGTCAATGTGCAAGTAGATAAATAGGTACTGCTCTGGCGAGAAGGTAAATGGTGTTTCCGTGCGCTGCTCTGGTTCGCCAGAAGCGGCTTAGTCATGCTGGCCACATGACCTGGAAGCTGTACGCTGGCTCCCTCAGCCAATAAAGCGAGTTGAGCTCTGCAACCCCAGAGTTGGTCACGACTGGACCTAATGGTCAGGGATCCCTTTACCTTTACCTTTAAGAGCAAACCTGACATCTTCATAAGCCAACACAATTTGAAGATGCCTTGGGCTTCAGCAAGTTCTAGACAGATTTAATGTAGGCTTGTTTAATGGAGATGTTAGGAGAACTGGGATGTAGAGATGGCTTGGCAGATAAGCAGAGAAACAGACACCTGTCATCTCTGCCAGAGGCTTTGGCCTGAAATGAATCAGAACAACTGGAAGAGATGCAATGAAAGGATGGGAAAGTATAGAATTCCTGTTGAGGTGCAACATAGGAAGCATGGGGAAAGGATGGGAAAGTATAGAATTCCTGTTGAGGTGCAACATTGGTCCATCTAACTCAGCATCGCCAGCACTGACTGTCAGCAGCTCTCTGGGATTTTTCATTCATAGCCCTACCTGGAGATGTCAGGGTTTGAACCTGGGACCCTCTTCCTGTGAAGGATATGCCTGAACTATGGCCCTGCATGAGAACCTATAGCTGCATCTGACTATAATTTAGCATACTTAGCCATCCATTGCAGAGTGGTTCCTGTATCTGCAGTACACTTTCACCCACTTTTTGTGAAAAGGGGGCTGGAGGTATGGTCATGTTTACATATCCCCTATTATCATGAAAAAAACCAGCAACTTAAAAAGCAGAGACATCACCTTGCCAACAAAGGTCCGTATAGTAAAAGCTATGGTTTTCCCAGTAGTGATGTATGGAAGTGAGAGCTGGACCATAAAGAAGGCTGATCGCCGAAGAATTGATGCTTTTGAATTATGGTGCTGGAGGAGACTCTTGAGAGTCCCATGGACTGCAAGAAGATCAAACCTATCCATTCTTAAGGAAATCAGCCCTGAGTGCTCACTGGAAGGACAGATCCTGAAGCTGAGGCTCCAGTACTTTGGCCACCTCATGAGAAGAGAAGACTCCCTGGAAAGGACCCTGATGTTGGGAAAGATGGAGGGCACAAGGAGAAGGGGACGACAGAGGACGAGATGGTTGGACAGTGTTGTTGAAGCTACCAGCATGAGTTTGACTAAACTGCGGGAGGCAGTGGAAGACAGGAGTGCCTGGCGTGCTGTGGTCCATGGGATCATGAAGAGTCGGACACGACTAAATGACTAAACAATTATCATGAAAGGGGGAGTGGGAAAGAGAGCTGCATTTTTAACAGATCTAATTTGGTCCCCAATAATGAGTCAAATCAGAAAGATACAGAGGGGCTCTGAAATGGATTGGCTTGCTTCCCAAAGCTACAGATGCAAATGGAATTCAAATATTGCAGACAGTGCACACCCAAAGAACCCTGCACACACAATGTGTGTGAATCTGAGAGACAGAAATAGATTTTAAACACCATTGCTAACTCTCTGGTGGTCAGCTGTTTGGCAGTGGAACGGACAACCTGGGAAGGCTCTGGACTTCACTGGAGGTTTTTTACCAGAGTTTGGACGGCCATCTGTCCAGGGTTCCTGGAAAGACAGGCAGACTAATGCCAGTGTACTGGAAGAAGCAAAGATCACCAGTGTCAAAGCAACGATTCTTCAACATCAACTTCGTTGAACTGGTCATGTTGTGCGGATGCCTGATTATCCTCTTCCAAAGCAACTATTCTATTCCGAACTTAACAATGGTAAGCGTAATGCTGGTGGTCAACAAAAGAGGTTTAAAGACTCTCTCAAGGCAAAACTTTAAAATATGTAGTATAAACACCAACAAGTGGGAAACACTGGCCTGTGAGCAAATAATATTTTTTACCTGAAGCTGTCTGGTCTACCATGCAGACAATAATAGGTGTTCTGCCCTGCCAGGATCAAATATAATAGTTGTTTGGGACGAGTTATGGACTTTGTATAGCATTGTTGAAATGAATGGCTAAGACCCCCTCCAATTCAAGGATCAAAAAGCATGGGGACTATTAGATGGATTATTAGGGGTGGGGTGGCCTCCCTCATGGGGGATTTTGGAAGTGATGTTCCCACTGACTTCCACCATTCCCCAACAGATACGCTCACAAGGCAAATCTTTTAAAAATGTAGTATAAACACTGACAACTGGGTAACACTGGCCTGTGAGTGCTCCAGTTGGAGAACAGCCTTTACCAAAGGTGTTGTGGACTTTGAAGACACTCGAACTCAGGACGAAAGGGAGAAACTCATTGCGAGAAGTGAGGTTACAGGGAACCAGACAGAGGGCCTTCTCGGTAGTGGCGCCTGCCCTGTGGAACGCCCTCCCAGCAGATGTCAAGGAAATAAGCAGCTATCTTATTTTTAAAAGACATCTGAAGGCAGCCCTGTTTAGGGAAGTTTGTAATATTTAATGCTGTATTGTTTTTAACACTCGATTGAGAGCCGCCCAGAGTGGCTAGGGAAACTCGGCCAGATGGGCAGGGTATAAATATTATTATTATTATTATTATTATTATTATTATTATTATTATTCGGCTATGAGTAATTGTCAAATAAGAAGAGGAGGAGGAGCTGTGATTCCTTCATTGCAGGGCAGTGGACAAGATGGCCCTAAGGGTCACTACCAACCCTACAATTTTATGATTTTATGAGTCTAAGGGAATTCAACCCGCAGTGCAATGGTGAGCTAGGGGGTAGTGCATTGGAAGCCCACTATTTCTAAAGTTTATTGTTAAAATACTCAAGGCATTTCAAATGTTCAGTTTTGAAAAGGTCATAGAAAAAGTGAAGAGAGTTGAACGCGGGCTCTGGGCAAGTATTCGGGTGCCATTTTCATGCATAGCCAATTTAGGCATCCCTATAAATATTGAACTGTCCAGATCCCAAATGTTCCAGTTCTTTTCTCAGGCTGCCTTTCTATCAAATCTATCCAGATTTCTACCCAGAATCCCTGCTGGTTCTTATCCATCCAGATTTCAGCTGAAGCCTATTATTCAGTTCAGTGAAGCTTTCAATATGCAGAGCTAGGCTTTGCTGGGAGTGAAAACCTTGATTTGTTCATTGCGTTTTCAAAATATTTAGCACACTCAAATCCAAGGCATATTAGTGCTCTTTTGCTATGCCACGGAAACCCTTGTGACTGCCCTAATTTGACTATAGGTGTAAGAACCACTCATTAAACCATAATGCCGGGGCCAAAAGCTAGCACAAAGTTTCATTATGCAAACATGAAATTGACTAGGAGGGCTAATGAGGGTAGCAAGATACCTGAGGTGTCAATAGAAAACAATCTATTTCTAACATAGCTCCTCTTCGGGGACATTTCTCCATCTACCATAAAGATTTTGTTTACCGATTTCCTGTTGCTTGTTAAGCAGAACAGCCATGGAGGCACAGGGGGAAAAAATGGAAGTAATAAAAATCGGGAGAATAATTTATTCCTTTATTTTATTATGTAGCAACCATTTCTAAAAGCCCCCTGAAATTCCACCATCCCTTTCAATTTCCCATATTTGTTTCAAGATTCAAAATGTCACCCAGTTGCTTTCTATTTAATAAAATACTCCACAGTATTTAATAAAATACTTCACAGTCAACTTGCCCGGGTCGGGCCAGGACCATGGACAGTTGTAATTAAATCTGAACTAAGTTGCTTGAACCGAAACTGGAAATTGGAGCTGGAAGCTGCAGGCAGAAGGCATGGCTCAATTGTCCGAACAAGGACAGAAAGTCTGCTTCCTAGTCATTGGCCTGTCCAATCCAGCGGATCCACACTTCCTGCCAGTCACAGTAGCTGCACATCTTGTTTTCTCTGCCTGAGTGAAGAGAGCTTTGAGGCTTGACCTCGCAGTCCAGGGAAGCTCACTAGGCTGTGTACCTGCACCAGACCTTGTACTTCCCAAAACAACCACCTTTTTAAAAGGCAGGGAAGGACGTTCAGATGACCTAGAAAACTAAGGAAGGCCCCCCCCCCCCAAAAAAGCCAGAGGTTTTTCTACTTGGCTTGATGGGAAAGGAGATTAAGATCAAAGATTATTTATGTATGCCACAGCTGCTGCAAGGATTTTGTTGGCCCAAAATTGGAAATCAAAAGAAGTTCCTACCATGTTGGAGTAGCAGACGAAAATGACGGACTATGCGGAGTTAGCCAAACTGACCAGAAGGATTCGGGATCAGGACGATCAGAGATTCCAAGAAAATTGGAGTAAATTTATTGCATATCTAAAGGACAGCTGTACAAACTTAAAGACACTAGCAGGATTGAAATAACTCCCACAATGTAGATGATAAAAGGTAAAGGGACCCCTGACCATTAGGTTCAGTCGTGACTGACTCTGGGGTTGCGGCGCTCATCTCGCTTTACTGGCCGAGGGAGCCGGCGTACAGCTTCCGGGCCATGTGGCCAGCATCACTAAGCTGCTTCTGGCGAACCAGAGCAGCGCACGGAAACACCGTTTACCTTCCTGCCGGAGTGGTACCTATTTATCTACTTGCACTTTGACTTGCTTTCGAACTGCTAGGTTGGCAGGAGCAGGGACCGAGCAACGGGAGCTCACCCCATCGCGGGGATTCGAACCGCCAACCTTCTGATTGGCAAGTCCTAGGCTCTGTGGTTTAACCCACAGTGCCACCCGCGTCCCCTAATGTAGATGATAGAAGATGTGAAAAGATAAAATACGCAAATGGATTTGATAAGAGATACCAATTGAAGGGAGGAAGTCACAAGCTCGGCAGGGCTAAAATGTTTATATGTTGATTAATGTATTGTAAGAAAGAATGTGTAAAGAAAACAATAAAAACTTATTGGGGGGGAGAAAACTAAGGAAGGGAAACTAAGGAAACCATATCATATATATATCATACACACACTCCCAACATTCCTCAGCTGAAAATAAGGACATTTCTCACTCTCTTGCAACTGACCCTCCTCAACCCAGGGCTGGAGGGAGGGGGCGCGATAGGGGCAGGCCACCCCGGGTGTCACCACTGAGGGGGGGTTGACAAAATGCCAGGCGGCACTCACTGCAGGACTTGCAGCACGGCCAAGCCACGTGTCTCTCCTGGGAGAGATGTGGTGGCTTAGGCATGCATAGGCTCTGTGCTGCCCAAACGGTCCACCCGCTGCCTCTCCCCCCCCCCCACAGCTGTAGGGCAGCTGAGTGGAAGGAGGCAGACAGACTCCTCAGAGGCCCCATGGAGCATCCTGGCCCAGCTCACTGCCAGGTGCCAGATTGCCTGTTGAGAATTTCTATTCCACCTTAAGGAGCAGATGTGTGGAACATGTTGCGTGTCACATGTCCGTTTCCATTCCAGCACAGCTTGCTGGGAACTTCCATTGTGTGCATTGCTTTTGCTTTTCCCTGTCTCTCTGAGAAGACGAAGAGAGAGACGACATGTTTCTTTGTCCTGATTTATGATTAATAAATCTGTAGTTGTAGCATGCTTTCACAAGCCTCACGCCTATTCTGTGTCCTCAGTTTGATCTGCTGATAGTGTGCCCTGGCTTTGAAGCCCGGGTCACTGATTTACGTTGGAAAGAGGCCGATGGATCTCCGCAGTGGGATGGCTGGAAGGAGACAGCCCAGATGGGGCTAGCCAGCTGGCCTTTCAGCCCTCTGCATGTCAACATCGCCTTGCTCCACCGCTGCCACAAGCCCCCATTTTTCTCTCCCCTGCCCTATGACAGAGTATTTCCTATCAGACAAGGACAAATGCCAGCACCGAGTCACCAACAGAGCACATGCCCTCCACCATCCTGGGAAAATGCCTTAATTTTGGTTTTATTTTATTCTTTGGTAGATTTACAAAAAGGAGAACACACCCCAATAAGAAAATTTTAGGAAGGGGCAAGATTAGACGCAGACACACAAATCATTTTAATGACAACCATATCAAGACTCATTGCTCTGCCCCCTCCGTTCTGCTTCCTCTTTATTCCTTCCCAGGGTGGCTCTGCACTCTGCTTGCCCCTCAGAGCCAAAGCATCACACAGGGCTGGGCCTTGGTGGTCGCAGTCTCTCCTCCACCTCGCCCGCTATGAACTGCCCAAGAGAGGAGGCCAGCAGCCATGGCCATGGAGAGGCAATGGGAGGCTCCCTCGCCACAGCTGCCAATCAGAATAAGCACTGGCTCATCCTCTTCCCTGAGCTCAGCAGCGGCAGCACTGGTGGGGAAAATAGGGTTGACATTCCAGGGTCAAATCAGAAGCCAGGGTGGCTTTCCTAATTCCAGGACTGTCCCAGGAAAATTGGGACACTTAGAGGGTATGATATATATAAAGCACATAAACCACAGAGCCTAGGACTTGCGGTTTGAATCCCCGCAATTGGGTGAGCTCCCGTTGCTCAGTCCCAGCTCCTGCCAACCTAGCAGTTCAAAAGCACGTTAAAGTGCAAGTAGATAAATAGGTACCGTTCCGGCAGAAAGGTAAACGGCATTTAAATGCACTGCTCTGATTCGCCAGAAGTGGCTTAGTCATGCTGGCCACATGACCCAGAAGCTGTATGCCTGCTCCCTCGGCCAATAAAGCAAGATGAGCGCCGCAACCCCAGAGTCGGTCACAACTGGACCTAATGGTCAGGGGTCCCTTTACCTTTAACTTCCTCCAAAGATTCCTGGGAACTGTAGTCTGTTGAAGGCACTGGAAACCGTAGCTCTGTGAGGGGGGGGCAATACCCATAATAAACAATCCCCACAGAGCCCAAGAAACATTCCATGCATATACAGTTTAAAGGACAGTCAAATATTAAGCAGGCTTGTGTAATAGTTTAGAGTTGATAATACCATGACATCTCAGAAAATCTTGTAGATATTTGAGAGTCCTTTTTATGCGTATGTGGAATTTCAAAATGGGTTCTGCGCAGTGGCAGAGGAACCCTCTCCGGCACCTGGGGCAGGATGCCAAGGGGTGGGGTGAATCATCCAGTGGCGCATGTGCGATGTCCGTATGGACTGCTCATGTGTGGCATCCTGTATGGAGTGCGCATGCGTGACAGTCCATACGGTTGCTGTGCAAGAGGCAGTCCATATGGACACCCATACGGACGGTGCACGAGAGCGGCGCCCCTACTGACTGTGCGTACCCTCGGCCGCTCTACAGCTAGGGAGAAGCAGGGGCCATCTTGTCAAACACCCCCCTCCCCCAGTGGCACCCGGGGCGGGCTGCCCCTCCACCCCCCCACTTCATACGTCCCTGGTTCTGTGACAGGTTTTAAGGTTTGGGGCAGCTTGAGACAATACTGTTGGGTTAACAGAGAAATGTAAAATTTGGTGTGCAGACAGCCAATTTGTTTCAAGGTCACCGAACTGCTCCTTTATTTGTTCTGAAATATCCTTTTTGACGTCAGGTGACCAGACCTGTACACAGTGTGTGTGTGTGTGTGTTCTGTGTCTATTTCCTTGAATACAACTGACAGCTTTGCTCTTTCAGATGTTTCCTCTTTTGTGAGGAAACACTGGGAGCCCCGGGCAGCCACAACTTATGCGCTGCTAATTTGTGTTTGCATGTGCAGCTTCTGTATTTAACAGATACGCTGACATATTTCACATCTCAGCTTAGCAGCACTGCAGCCTTTGTACCCAAGGGGTTGATATTACTTTTTGCTATAATTGTGCCACCTTTTGCAGCTTGGTACTATACCAGCTGTTGGAGAACATATGTCACAAAGGAATTTTCTTCTGCCTCCTCCTCACATTTAACAGCAATAATCTGCCACTTATTTGGACCTACCTGTGTGATTCATAACCCTATTTCTGATGTGTGGTGTGAGTTATTCTTTTCCCCCCAATGTGTTTAGAATGAGCTGTATCCAACCATAGCCACACTCAGAGTAGGCCCATTGGGATGAATGTGACTTGTGGTGCAATCCTAAGAGCATAAGAAGATCCTGTTGGATCAGGCCAATGGCCTATCCTGCCCAGTCGTCACAGTGGCCAATCAGATGCCCACCTCCCCATAAATTTGTCTAATCTTCTTTTAAAGCAATCCAAGTTGGTGGCCCTAACTGCCTACTGTTTACTCAGAAGTAAGGCCTATTGAAGTCAATGGGGCCTACACCCAAGTAAGTGGAGTTGAGATTTCAGCCTAAATGAAGTCCATTCATTTCAATGGACTGATTCCAAGTAGAACCTAGTTGCATCCCCCCCAATGTTTATATATAGTGCTTTTCTGTGGAAAATATCATATCCAAAGAGCTTTATAGAATTTGACACAGGGTGACAACCGTACATACTGATCAATTAAAAAAGAAGAAGTCCACTACTAGAAAGGGAAGTAAAAACAGCAAGCACCTATTAAAAGCCTGTGAGAATACGAATCACTGGACTGGATTTAAGTAGCTGGCTCCGATAACAGAACCCCATAAGGGCTTTTGTTAGTGTAATGGGGAAGGAGTCTTTGAAGAAGCACGAACTCAGGATGAAAGGGAGAAATGAGCTAAGAGGAAGGTATGTTTTGCAAATCCTCACAGTGATCAACTCCTGCCCAAAAGTCTATGTCCCCACTGTGGAAGGATGTGTGGATCCAGAATTGGCCTTCACAGTCATGGACACACTGTTAAGACCATATCATACTCCTGGCTGAAGGAGGAAGAAGAGGAGGAGAAGGAGGAACTTTTCACCCATCTCCTCCTCCTGTGAGCCCCTGAACCCTTTCCCATGGGAAAGTGGTGAGACAAGTGGAAGTATGGACGATCCTTTAGTCTCCAAGGCACGTATGAGAGTTAAAAGCAAGGGTGCCTTGCCAGATCTCTGCTGAAAATAGATTCCACAGCATGGAACCAGAGACACTACATGCCCAACCTCTGGTCCATTTGGGCCTCTGGAAGATGAAGGACAACTCACCACACATCTCTAAGGGATCTCGGTGATTGGGCTGGAATATAATGGCTCGGACAGTCCTGACATGCCACGACAACCCTAAATGTCTTGAAGTTAAAGAAAGCCCCACACACCCTTGGGGTTGTGTGTGGCTGGTTTTGTTCCTATTTGCATGACATTAGTGCATCGACACATAGGGAGCAGGGAAGCAGTGCATCTATTAAAGCGGATGGCTCCAGCCTTAGGAGTCCATGTGAGTAGAAGTGGTCCTGGTTCAGAACACATAAGCAAAATGCTGGATGAGGCCACTGATGCACTCCTGGCACCTCATGAGCCAGTAAGCAGGAATTTTATAAAGCCATACAGAGCTCTTGTCAATAGCACTTTACATTTTACTGACATATATTCTGCTGTAATCTGGTTTGCTCTTATTGGAAAATGCTATGAATTGCTTCTTTTGTGGCAGTGCAACTTTCCCGGGAGACACATTACCAAGTCAGAGAGAGAGAGAGAGATGGAGAGACAGAGAAAGAGAAGGGGGGAGAGGGTTGGGGACATTGGTAGTCTGCTTGGGAAGCAAATGAGACAGGAGTTACTTGAAAAGAAATTGCTTGATCCTAGGGTTTAGCTGCTGTGGTGCCATCAGCTATTTGAAATGGCACCAAAGCTCACAACTGAAGACGTGGTTCAGAACCAAATCCCTCAAGGCATTGTGATCTGAGCTTAAACGGCCTTGAAGTCCAACTCCCAATGGTTTGAAATACTATCAGCCCAAGTATAGACCCATAAGATCATTTAGATCATCCAGGCAAACTCTACTCGTGGCAACACACCGCACCACTGCAAAATGTGGAGAACTGCATTTCAGACTGGTAAAATGAGAAACAGAGAGAAATGGCCCAGAGCTGGAAAGAAAGATGTGGCGTTTGCTCGTTCATTTGAAAATGTCTGTACAGGGGGAGAGAAAGAGTTAATAGGTAGACCAATAGAAAAGCCACAGGCGGAGCCTATCTGTTTATAAAAGGGCTTAGCCCGAGGTTAGTTGGTTGGTTGGTTGGTTGGTTGGTTGGTTGGGAAAAGGCAGCTGGGAAAGCAGTTGGCAGATAGTTGGAATTAGAAAGACAGTTAGTGCAGTTGATTCTTGTGTGAGGGGAGGTAGAAGAGTTAGAGACAGGATAAAAATAAGACTAAGAAGGTAAAGAGTAACAACGTTTTGAATGCAGTTAAAGTTTATTTGTGTCTGCAATAAACTACACTCTTCTTTGTTAAATTAAGAACCTGACTGAGACTAAGTGATTTACTGGGGAGTACCTGGTTGGTGGCAGCGGATTAGTGGTGTACAAGTCAATAGTCCTGAGACGACCGGGGGCTCTGTATGAATGCCACAAAGTCCCTACCAGAGAAAAATGGCAAATTAAGCTGTTTGAGTACGGCAAAATGGCAAAACTGACCGGAAAGCTCAGGAACAAAGAAGACAAAAACTTCAAGAAAGAATGGGGAAGATTTATACAGTGGTACCTCTGGTTGCGAACGCCTCTGGTTGAGCACGGTCAGGGTTATGCGCTCTACTAACCTGGAAGTAGCTGCTCCTGGTTGCGAACTTTGCCCCAGGATTTGAGCGGAAATCGTGCGCCAAGGCACACAGCGGGAGGCGCCATTAGCGGAAGCACGCCTCATGGTATGAGCGGTTTCTGGTTATGAACAGACCTCTGGAACGGATTCTGTTCGTAACCAGAGGTACCACTGTAATTTATTTAGGAGACCACTGTAAGCAAATGAAAACATTAGCAAGATTCTAATAACACTTGTAATGTAACAAATACCATGGACAATATGGAGATATAAAATATGGATGATGAAATAATATGTTGACAATAGGACCCATAGAAGGGATGGTGGGTAGTCTGGAAACTCAGATACATCTCTAAATATGAATATGTATTGGGTATTGTTATGACTTTACACTCGTACAATGGTACCTCTGGTTAAGAACTCAATTCTTTCTGGAGGTCCGTTCTTAACCTGAAACTGTTCTGAACCTGAGGTACCACTTTAGCTAATGGGGCCTCCTGCTGGCACCACGCTGCTGGCACGCGATTTCTGTTCTTATCCTGAGGTAAAGTTCTTAACCCGAGGTACTATTTCTGGGTTAGTGGAGTCTGTAACCTGAAGCGTCTGTAACCTGAAGAGTCTGTAACCCGAGGTACCACTGTAAAATCAAATTAAAAAAAAAATATTTCAAAAAGAGAGAGAGAAACAGAGAGAAATGAAACTGTAAAATCCTTTGCATCCCTAGCTGTACCATGTGGTATAGGTTAGTGTGTGAAGTCACCAAACTGGACTCCTTCACCCTCTTTGCTGTGAGTCATCATATCCCCTCAAAATTAAAGCTTGGGGTTCTTCTAAGCAAGGAGGGGAATTTACTTACAGTGGTGCCCTGCAAGACAAATGCCTCGCAAGACGGAAAACCCGCTAGACGAAAGGGTTTTCCGTTTTGGAGGTGCTTCGCAAAACGAATTTCCTATGGGCTTGCTTCGCAAGACGAAAATGTCTTGCGAGTTCCTGCGGGTTTTTTTCCCTCCCCCCCCTTTTTCTAAGCCGCTAAGCCGCTGATCAGCTGATCCGCTAAGCCGCTTAACAGCTGATCCGCTAAGCCACTAAGCCGCTTAACAGCTGATCCGCTAAGCCGCTAAGCCGCTTAACAGCTGATCCGCTAAGCCGCTAATAGTGCTAATCCGCTAAGTCGCTAATGGGTTTGCTTCGCAAGACGAAAAAACCGCAAGACGAAGAGACTTGCGGAATGGATTCTTTTCGTCTTGCGAGGCACCACTGTACATGTTTCTGGCAACAACTCGCCATGTTTTACTTGACTCCTATCGCCTAATGGATACCTTTCCTGAGATACAGCCCATGGTTGTGCATTCCAGGCAGTAGTGGTACTAAGCCATCCGTCATCTCTTGATGGAGAGATTGGAAAGTGTATCGTGGATGAGACCAAAATCAAGTTTCCACAGGTGAATCCCCATGTGGACATGCCATATGGATCCTTGAAAAATCCATCATTTCATCTCACATCCGAGACTTGCAAAGCTAGTTATGGGAGTTACAATGTTCCCCCGTTCCATTAATGTTAATTGGGAACTGGGAGTCAGAATCTCCCTGGAACTCTGAAGAAAGAAAGGAAAGATGCTCAGCCTGGAAACTAATTAGAAGGAAAGGTTAATCCTATTCAAGGAAAGAAAGATGGGCCATGCTGACTTAAAGTTGTGTGTGTGTGTGTGTGTGTGTGTGTGTGTGTGTGTGTGTAATATAAGCAGACAAGTTGTGTGAAAATGCAGGGCACCGTAAACTTCATTCAGATCTCATAATGAGACGTATGGTCCAAAGAACATCATCCTGCCCCTTTCTCCTAAACCTTCATACAATGTCACACAATTTCATGGAAATTATATCTGAGAAAATGTAAAATTGTCACATGATTGGACACAGAGCCTTTGGTAACCAACACTGATGGTTATTGGGAAAATCTGGCCCAAAGTAGAAGCTAGACTTACCCCCTGGTGATAACTTGGAAGAGGAGTTCTAGTATTGTTTTATATTTTACAGGTCTGCATCAGCTTTGTGTGTACCCCAAATTGTTTGGCTTCTTTTGGGAAGGTTCTCATGATTCCAAGTCAGATTGCACCATAAATAAAATTTCTCAAGCTGGATTCCCTAAGCTTCTGAGTCTTTCTCTGGCCTTGGCTGTCTAAAAAAGATACATGGCCATCCTCTCCCTCCCACCCCAAAGAACCAAACCAAGATGCTCGAGGAAACACCCTGGCCTCAAGGTGGAAGGTGATTTAGAGGAGATTTGTTTTTCAGGACAGGTCTAGCTTTTAATCACAGTTACTTATTTCCCCAGGGCACTCCAATCACAGTGATTTGGGAGATGAATAAAAAACTGTGTTTGCTTCAGTTCATGCTTTCCCATACAGTGGTAAAGGTAAAGGTAAAGGTAAAGGTAAAGGTAAAGGTAAAGGTAAAGGTAAAGGTAAAGGGACCCCTGACCATTAGGTCCAGTCGTGACCGACTCTGGGGTCACGGCGCCCATCTCGCTTTATTGGCCAAGGGAGTCGGCATACAGCTTCCGGGTCATGTGGCCAGCATGACTAAGCCGCTTCTGGCGAACCAGAGCAGCGCATGGAAACGCTGTTTACCTTCCCGCCAGAGCGATACCTATTTATCTACTTGCACTTTGATGTGCTTTCAAACTGCTAGGTTGGCAGGAGCAGGGACTGAACAACAGGAGCTCACCCTGTTGCGGGGATTCGAACCGTTGCGGGGATTCGAACCGCCAACCTTCTGATCAGCAAGTCCTAGGCTCTGTGGTTTAACCCACAGCGCCACCCACGTCCCTATACAGTGGTACCTCGAGTTAAGAACTTAATTTGTTCTGGAGGTCTGTTCTTAACCTGAAACTGTTCTTAACCTGAAGCACCACTTTAGCTAATGGGGCCTCCTGCTGCCGCCATGCCACAGGAGCACTATTTCTGTTCTCATCCTGAAGTAAAGTTCTTAACCCGAGGTACTATTTCTGGGTTAGCAGAGTCTGTAACCTGAAGCGTATGTAACCAGAAGCATATGTAACCTGAGGTACCACTGTATTCAAGTTACTGGAGAAATCTCTACTGTAGACCCTAAAATCCATGTAGAGTGAAGAAGCCTACTACCGAACAATGACCATGGATGGTGGCATTGCCCTCACCCCAGTCTCTCTTGAGGATTCAGTTGAATCAGTGGATTCTCTCTCTCTCTTTCCTTCCCCACCACAATCCACCCATCTCATTACCAGCTCCTGCTTCTCACATGCATCTGTTCCCTCTCATCAACTAGCGGGTCATCACCAGTTCCAAATTCTTTCTTGATATCTCATTTAAAAATACAAAGAAACTCCCAACTAAAAACATGAGAAGAGCCCTACTGGATCTGACCCTTGACCTCTCTTCTCTAGTTTCCTGTTTCCCACTGTGATCAACCAGATGCCTACAGGAAGGTCACAAGCACAGCACAAATGCCATTGCACTTTCCACCTTTATTCCCCAGCAACTGGTATTCAGAAGCATGTTATCTATGTTATTGAAGGTAGCATATGTCCAGCAATCTACCCAACAGAAGAATCATCAGTCATTGGTACATGCTACATCTTTGATGTTTGTTGTTGTTTAGTCGTTTAGTCGTGTCCGACTCTTCGTGACCCCATGGACCAGAGCACGCCAGGCACTCCTGTCTTCCACTGCCTCCCGCAGTTTGGTCAAACTCATGCTGGTAGCTTCGAGAACACTGTCCAACCATCTCGTCCTCTGTCATCCCCTTCTCCTTGTGCCCTCCATCTTTCCCAACATCAGGGTCTTTTCCAGGGAGTCCTCTCTTCTCATGAGGTGGCCAAAGTATTGGAGCCTCAGCTTCAGGATCTGTCCTTCCAGTGAGCACTCAGGGCTGATTTCCTGAAGAATGGATAGATTTGATCTTCTTGCAGTCCATGGGACTCTCTTTGATGTTGGTCGTTATTAATTCCATTTGATCTGTGGTTGCAGCTGGGCATCAATTGGGGAGAGTGCTGTTGTGTCCATGTCCTGCTTGGGGGACACTATGAACAAAGATGGCTTGTCTAGATGGACCTTTGGTCTGATCCAGTAGAGCTCCTATTATTTTTGTTATGAAGATGAGATAATAAGACTTGAACAAGGCCACCCAGTGAGGTCATGGCTGAGATGGGTAATGAACCCACATCTGCGACCAGCACTGTTATCCAGTTGGACCAAAGCTGGTTCTCATACCACTTAATTCCACTGATAATTCTTCCTGTCCTGTTCTTATTTACAGCCAGAGGCTTACGTTCTTCCTTGCCAAAACTGGTTTCCAAGGCTACCACCGTGTGCTACCTGAAAAATCCAGGCCTGGTTTAAATATATATTTGTCAAGCCATTTGCAATTCAAATGCAAAAGTTTGCAGCAAGACTGCACTGCATCAATCCTGAACAAACAACTCATCAAGCCCTATAAACATGGCATGATCCCAGCAATGAGAAATGAGCTCTCGCAGCAGAAGCCTATAATTATCATGGGACTGACAGGCGCATTGAAACCTTTTGGAGCATATGGGTAATTAATGAAAAACGATGACAGTACCACATCAGCAAGCGTACCCAAGTGGCTCTTCTAAGGTTTGGCTGCCTCTTGCTGAATTCTGGTACACCACTTAATAACAGCCATGGAAACATTACTTTAACACCAGTTGGATGATGGAAGGTACCCTGGGGCAGGGGCAGGGAGATGAGAGATGGAGGCAGACAGCAGCCAAACAATTTGGATGGGGAGTCCTAAAGTATCTCAGTTTCTACTGAAGTTGATGGCAACATTCCCGCTGACTTCCAAAGTGCCAAAATTCCTGGGTAGACTGTCTTTGAAGTGCCCCCAAACTTCTTACAGTAAATGAGCTGTACGGTCCAGGAAGCCTTTTCAACAAGATTCCCAGTATGTTCTTGGGTATTAGGCTAGCTTTCAGCAACAGGGGTGTAGTACCAAAAGCAGTCGGAACCCCCAGCACCACCAAACCCTTCCCTAGTGCCATGTTAAATAGGGCTGCCATACGTCCGACAGTTTGTCCTGGATCTTAGGCAAGTCAATTGAAAAATCGCCATTTATTTGCGTTTGTTTTTTTTAAAAAAAAAAAAAAGCTCACAATTCTGGGAGTTTCCTTAAAAATGCTTGGGGTGTGCCGATTTTTACCTTCTGAAATATGGCAACTCTATAAATATCCCAAGAAAGCGATCTGTCTTTATCCCAAGTCAATTTGTTGGCCCAGTAATGTCTACTTTGCTTGGCTGTAGCTTTTCAGTATCTCAACCGTATCTCCATCACCATCTGTCCCTATAAACTGGAGATACCAGAGATTGAACTATTTATTCCTTTTATATAATGAAATGTCAAAGTGCAAGTAGATCAATAGGTACCACTCCAGCGGGAAGGTAAACGGTGTTTCCATGCGCTGCTCTGGTTCGCCAGAAGCGGCTTAGTCATGCTGGCCACATGAGCCGGAAGCTGTATGCCGGCTCCCTCGGCCAATAAAGCGAGATGAGCGCCGCAACCCCAGAGTCGGCCACGACTGGACATAATGGTCAGGGGTCCCTTTACCTTTACCTATAATGGAATTTGTATACTGCTTGATTGTGAAGTAGTACCTCAAAGTGGTTTACTACAAAGCTTGGAAACATCAGCATTCATAGGCTCTACCAGCGAGCTGTGACCTCTTCAGCCTGACTCCAGTCACCTAGGCTCTCCTCAAGAAGATTGGAAGGGTGATCAGTGTTTTCTTTTCAGAGTGGGACTTTGCCTGAGTCTCTGTTCTTTCATCTTGATATCTACCTGTTTACTCAATATGTTTTTTTAATTGAAGATGTCAGTGGTTCATCATAGAACCTTCAGCAAGTTCTCTACTATTGAACAATGGCTTTCTCCAAAGCTCTGTTGACACGTAGCTGCTTTCTACTGGCTCAGATCACTGATCTATTTGGCCTGACATCCAGCCTGGTGGACAATGTGTAGTTGCATAGGGTCACATTGTAGCCTTGTCCCCTAATAATCCTTTAAATTATATCCAAGGTATATGGCGGCAGTTTTATGAACAATAAGGCTTCATGCCATTCACAGCCTGCCATTTTACATGCTACTCCTCATAGCTTTACTCCAGAGATTAGGCTTTTTAGAAGACAGTGAATGCTGATTACAAGGGCTATATGCAAACTCTAGGCCCCGGCGGCAGCATGCCATTATTGCTAGGGAGCAACTACAGAGGCATCTGGTTCGCCAGTGTAGGAAGTGGGTGATGAACTAGGTTGGGGTGGCCTACATGGAGCCCATCAGGCATTGTTGAATGCCAGTTCCCATCAGTCCCAGCCAATCAGTCATTATGAGAGTTGTAGTCCAACAATGTCTGGAGGGGACAATGCAGGCAAGTGTGTCCCAGTTTCCACCTGTGAAATCTAGGAAGGTGTGCAATTAGTTGCATTAACTCTTTTCTACCTCCGCCCGTGCAATTCTGTTGTAAGTACAAACCAATGTAAAGGGAGAGGGGGCCATTTGCTTCTTTTAGAGATGGCTATAAAGCACAGAGTGATCAGAAGGTCAGTGGTTCAAATCCCTGCAACGGGGTGAGCTCCCGTTGCCCGGTCCCTGCTCCTGCCTATCTAGCAGTTCGAAAGCACGCCAGTGCAAGTAGATAAATAGGTACTGCTGCGGTGGGAAGGTAAACAGAGTTTCCGTGCGCTGCTCTGCTTGGCCAGAAGTGGCTTAGTCATGCTGACCACATGACCCGGAAGCTGTACGCTGGCTCCCTCAGCCAATAAAGCGAGATGAGCACCGCAACCGGTGAGTTGGTCACGACTGGACCTAATGGTCAGGGGTCTCTTTACCTTTATAAAGCATAAAAAACCCATGAGAGAGCTGGCATCAATTATGCATCTGAATCTTTACCATCCTCTCTCTCTCTCTCTCTCTCTGGCTCGCGCGCACACACACAAACACTGTCCTATTGTTTGTTCTCAGCATTTCTTAGGGTGGGCTACAGTAAAATATCATAATATCCTATTGCATTTCATTGTGATTCATAAAGCATTTTGCACAGTGGTCTATTATGGAATAAAACAACAGGATTTATTAACCAGTGAAGAGTGAAGAAATTGTGGGGGAGGAAAAGGAGGGGGGGAGAGGAACAGTAGGATTTATTGACCCATTGACCTCATGTTCAATAGTAATGATTTAAACCTAACCAAGCATTATATCCAGCTCTTCCACCTCTATTACGTATGAATATATAAGAGAACAGATGTTGTGTTTATCACTGATGAGTGCAGCATCAGGTGATGGTGGGGGAATATATGAATGAGTTGCGGCAGAACACCAGAAGCTAGATATGAACCTGTTCCCCCCATTCTGTCTTCTCTGTACTCTTCCATGGATTCACCATGGCCCGTGCTTTCATAGAATCATAGAGCTAGTAGGGACCATGAGGGTCATCTAGTCCAACCCCCCTGCAATGCAGTAATCTTTTGCCCAATGTGGGGCTCAGTCCCATGACCCTTGTGCTCTACTGACTGAGATATCCAGCCTTAACTGGGTAGCTTTGTTCCTCCTGAATTCCTACCAATGGCCTTCATTGGATGTCCTGCGTGAACACAGGAGGCACCAAGGTTCAGGACCATGGCTAGCGCTCTTGCAGTATCCAAAATGTCTCAGCAAGGTTCTAGCAGGGGTCAGCAAACTTTTTCAGCAGGGGGCCCATCCACTGTCCCTCAGACCTTGTAGGGGGCCAGACTATATTTTTTTGGTGGGAATGAACAAATTTCTATTCCCCACGAATAACCCAGAGATGCATTTTAAATAAAAACACATTTTCTCCTCATGCAAAAACACCAGGCAGGCCCCACAAATAACACAGAGATGCATTTTAAATAAAAGGACACATTCTACTCATGGAAAAACATGCTGATTCCCAGACTGTCCACGGGCTGGATTTAGAAGGCAATTGGGCTGGATCCGGCCCCCGGGCCTTAGTTTGCCTACCCATGGTTTAAGGAGCTGGCTGCATGTTGTAATGGCTTGGGTCTCTCCCACAAACGCGAGAGGACTCTGACAGTCAATTATTTCAGATTTATTGTTCAAACAAACAAACAAACCGTTTACCTTCCCGCCACAGTGGTACCTATTTATCTACTTGCACTGGCATGCTTTCGAACTGCCAGGTTGGCAGAAGCTGGGACAGAGCAAAGGGAGCTCACTCCGTCGTGGGGATTTGAACCACCGACCTTCCAATCGGCAAGCCCAAGAGGCTCAGTGGTCTAGACCACAGCGCTACCCGCTTCTCTTTTTGTTTCATAGTAATTGCATAAGGTCCCTTCAGGGATCACTGCCTTGTTGTGGCGAAGGGGCTTGAATAACTCAAAGAAGCTATTAGCTATGCCATGCAGGCCACCCAAGACGGACAGGTCATAGCTGAGAGTTTAGACTAAACGTGATCCACCTGGAGAAGGAACTGGCAAACCACTCCAGTATTTTGCCAAGAAAACTCCATGGACATAAAAAAGGAGAAGCTTTGAGAAGAAAGTGAGTGTTTCCAAGGCATGCTCTGGTTCATGGGGTCACAGAGAGTCGAAGACGACTAAACAACAACATCAACAAGTTACATAAGGAGCTAGAAGTGATGCAAAATACACTTATCGAGTTCATATACATGTCAGCATGTAGGTGCCACTGTAATTCTTAAGGCAGCACAATACTACAGGGCAGCAATCTTGGATGCACTTACTTGGGAGTAAGCCCCATTGAAATTAGTGAGTTTGATCTCTGTGTAAACATACATTGCATCTGGATGCAACTAGTTTAAACAATACTGGAAATGTGGACCATACAAGAACTGGATATAATGTAAAGGAAAACCAGTGGCTCCATTGTTTTATATTTCACTTCACATACAGTACAAAAGTGTCATTTCCATACAACCTTTACTGGCCTTTGTGCTTTCCCAGGCATTGATTCTGAACTTTGAAACAAGACACTTTGGAAAGGTAGGGAAAAAATAAGAAAAGCATTTGTTTATCGGCTTCCATTTTCTATTTCTTTGGGCAGGGTGGCGTAGGGAGAGTTGTTCCAAAAAGTAAAGCAATTACTATCCCTCATTTGTGCATCCTGCCCTTCCTCAAATTATCATATATTTAGATGATCCAATATTACTTTCACTGCAACCCTGTGAGGTAGGTTAGGCTAAGATTCAAAAATGTCATTTTATTTTATTTTTACTTTGGGCAATGGAAGAAACAACCGGACTTTGAACAAATTAGCACCATAAAAATGCACCATAAAACGTTGGGCTCTGAATGTCCCCTCTAATACCTGTACAGTGAGCAAGAATTCCTTGCAATAGCCATTAAAAAAACAACCCAACAGTAAGGTTACCAAGCCAGCTGCTCCTACCCCTGATTTTATGTTTGTTGTTCAATATGACCAGCTCCCTTGAAAGGTTCTTTCAAAGCAAGTTTTAAAATGCTTAATAGCACACTTCAGACAAACTCGACACCATCCACAAAATATACAAAGGAACATCAGCCGGGCCATTCCTGAGGGAGGACGTGTAATTATCTGGAATGAAAGAAGGCAGATAGGAAGATATTGACAGAGGAGGGCTTATTGAGTTTCAGCAGCTGTAACTGGACACGGGTGATGAAATTGACTCTCAGTAAAGTTTTCATTCAAGGCAAGATTTAATCTGGGATCAAAAAGTGAGAGGAGAGAGAGAGAGAAATCTAAATTGTCAGGTTCTACAGTTTCACTGTTGACCCAACAGAGCAGCCTTCAAAAACTAGAAATGGAATGGAACACCTCAAGCAGAATACATGCAGGAGCCAGATTTCCACATCATGAGTGTTGTTGGGACTCTGTAAGTAGCAGGTGGACCTACTAATGGGAGGTGGGGAAAATGGCTACCGTACTTTTCTGTGTATAAGACTATGTTTTTTTCTTTAAAAATCATGCTAAAAAGTGGGGGTCGTCTTATACATGGGTACTGCATAGGGTGGACATTTGATTGGTTGCTGCCAAGGTCGTCAGCGGCTATTGTGTATGTTATTGGTTGCTGCATCAATGGGTGGTGTTGATTGGCTGACGTTCTGGCAGTTAGGAGGGCGACTGGCAGCTTCTGGGACAGACGGTAGGCAGAGTCAGCGACGTGCCCAGGTGAACGATTTTCGGCAATCCCCTCTTTGAAAAACTCCAAAACTATGGGCAATACTCCGCAAAAAAAAGCTCACCAACTGTGTGCCATCTCCCCCCCCTCCCGTTTTCTTAAATTTGATTTAAGAAAATAGGGGGTGTCTTATGCATGGAGGCATCTTATAGATGGAAAAGTATGGTAATTATCCTTTGGGGGACCTCGAAATAGAAAGTCTCCCAGGTCAAAAGAGTTCTCATCCTAGTTTGAGCTAAGCTTATACTCCTATGAATTCATGTTGGGATCAAAATGGGATTTGCCATCACTGCTATCCAGTTCTTCCCACAACTACTGAAAGCCAGTTAGGAAATTATGGCAAGGATTGCCTGCCCCTTCCTTCCACTGCAGTTCACTGGGCAGGGAAGAAGAGAGGAGAGAAACAGAGAAGGGGTTGTTGGAGAGAGAGAGTGAGAGACCCATCCTGCTCACCCCTCTGGCTTCTTCCAACAAATTGCCCCAAGGGACTCCCCAACTGAATGACAGGTCCCCCTCCATCCTTGCAATAGGCTAATGTATAAATCAGACTGTTGTGTGTCTGAAGCAAGGAGTGGACAGTTAAGCATACCTAGGGAAGACTGTCCCATCATCTAAGAAGCACCATTTTATATAATCCATAAGCTTAATGGTGCCCTTCAGAATATGGAAGCCGCTTTCAATATGGGCAAAACCTGGAGGAAAATGGGATGATTTATGTCCCCCCTCCAGTGTCAGAAAGCTGAGAAGCAACTTTTAGTGGCAACAATAAAAATATCAAAGAGAAGATGGTCTGCTGTAAATTGAGAAGCTTGAAATTTATGAGAGCAATAGCTTCCTGGTAGGGGAGAAGGGAGAGGAGAAAAATCCCATCCATTTATTATATGTTCACATCTGGTTTTAAGGTTCAAGCAATGGGATTCACATGGGATGTTGCCTGATGCTTTTATGGCCATGGAGATATACTGCCTGTAGCTTCTCATGCTAAGAATGAGAGAAATAAAAGGACAGATTTCAGGTCCACAAACTCCAGGAAAGCCGAGCATGGAATGAGAATGCTGTCGCATTGTGTTGAGGGTAGAGTGAGCCATCAGAAGAACACACTAAGAACCTAATGGATCAAGCCCATCTAGTCTAGAATCCTTTCTTCTTCTTCTTTGGCAATCACTCGTAACTGAGTAAGATTGTCTTCCATGAATATGGTCTTTACAATGTGTCCATAAGTGATGGTGGAGGCCAATTCTGGACCCACAAGTCCTTCCACAGTGGGGACATTGGTTTCCAGGTGGGAGTTGATCATGGTGTGGATTTGCCAAATGTGCATTCCTCTTAACCTCTTTCTCCCTTTCATCCTGAGTTCGAGCGTCTTCAAATTCCATGGCACCTTTGGTAAAGGCTGTTCTCCAACTGGAACGCTCGCAGGCCAGTGTTTCCCAGTTGTCGGTGTTTATACTACATTTTTTAAAAGATTTGCCTTGAGAGTGTATGTGTTGGGGAATGGTGGCAGTCACCGGGAACATCACTTCCAAAACCACCATGAGGGAGGCCACCCCACCCATAAAAATCCACCTAATAGACCCCATGCTTTTTGATCCTTGAATTTGAGGGGGTCTTGGCCATTCATTTCAACAATACTATACAAAGTCCATAACTGGTCCCAAACAACTATTACATTTGATCCTGGCAGGGCAGAACACCTATTATTATCTGGATGGTAGACCAGATAGCTTCAGGTAAAAATTATTATTCGCCCCTCAGTGAAATCTACCGATAGTTTTAGGAAGAGATCTAGATTCTAATACATAACCCCCTTTAAGCCTTCAGGATGGAGCAGGCAGAAATCTATTTTAATAATAATAATAATAATAATAATAATAATAATAATAATAATTCTGCCATTTCTCATATCCTGCAAGTTGCATTCTCTCTTTTGAATTCTCTATCAGCATTTTCAATCAAATTCCAAAAATCATTTGCATGCCTTTGTCATGGAAATGTGGCCCTTAACAAGGAGAAATGAGCTTTGATATTTCCTCCCAAATAATAATAGTCGAAAGCTTACCTACATCATCAAGCTTGCTTATCAGAACTTCCATACCAGGGCTATAGAATGAGATTCTTCAGCAATCTGAATCATCCAGGAAATGGCTGGCAGAAAATCAGGAAGGGATAAGTGGCCTTTCCATTGTAATGACGATTAATAACAAGCTACCTCTAAGCTCAGTTAATGTGGATAAGCTTTTAAAGGATTAGGATCCAGCCTCACTGAAATCATTATCCTAATTAGCATAAGATTAGTTTGCACAAACTTTGCAGGAGCGGCTGAATAAAGCTAGCATAAATGCTTGGTCACAGAGACAATCTACCTTCCTACATAATGAAGTGTTGAATAATTGGCTGCTCTTAACGGGGAGCCAATTTTTCAATAGTTTCCCAAGGAAAGGGAAGTGGTAGTGTCCCTACTGAAAGGGATCAGTCATTGGACCCAATTAACCATTGTCAAAACTATTTGCTTTTTCCAATGTTGAGATGAACCACAACGGGGGAACCCCAATAACAAGAAGAGCTAAGCCAGACAGACAAATCAATCTGGTCCACATCACTTTTGCATAGGACTCTCCAATCCAGTTTCTAAATCAATATGCCCTTTAAAACAACAACAACAACAAGCAAAAAAAACAAAAATCTCTGCACAAAAATTCACATTTAAATACAGTACAGTGGTACCTCAGGTTAAGAACCTAATTCGTTCTGGAGGTCTGTTCTTAACCTGAAACTGTTCTTAACCTGGCTTTAGCTAATGGGGCCTCCCGCTGCCACCGCTGCACAATTTCTGTTCTCACCCTGAAGCAAAGTACTTAACCCAAGGTACTATTTCTGGGTTAGCAGAGTCTGTAAACTAAAACGTCTGTAACTCGAGGTACCACTGTACTGGGATGGAAGAATATTCAGAATCCAGTTACTAGCTTTACAGATCTCAAGTGTGAGATTTAATAATAGGGTGGGTGTGTTTTAAAGGATCCATACAGACTCTCTACATTGTAATTCACTTTTGGGAGGGTGACTTTGGTTTCATCTAGGACATGGTTGCCAACCTCCCCAACAAGAGATGTCTAGTGACTTCCAGAACAATCCAAATCCTAAAGCCAGTGGCAGGGCTTCATGCTTCGGCACCGGGGATGTAGAGCAGGTGAGGGCGTGGCTGGCACATGTCCCGGGGGCGTGGCACATGTATTGGGGGCATGACACACCACCCGCACAGGTGTGGTGTGCATCCTGGGGGCATAACATTCCGCCTGCAGGGGCATGGTGCCCAGGGGTGGTGTGCTCCCCCCGCCCCCCTCTTCCTCCGCTAGTGCCTAAATCTACCATATACAGTGGTACCTCGGGTTAAGTACTTAATTCGTTCTGGAGGTTTGCTCTTAACCTGAAACTGTTCTTAACCTGAAGCACCACTTTAGCTAATGGGGCCTCCTGCTGCCGCTGCACCGCCAGAGCACGATTTCTGTTCTCATCCTGAAGCAAAGTTCTTAACCTGAAGCACTATTTCTGGGTTAGCGGAGTCTGTAACCTGAAGCGTATGTAACCTGAAGCGTACGTAACCCGAGGTACCACTGTAATAATAATAATAATAATAATAATAATAATAATAATAATTTTATTTATACCCCGCCCATATGGCTGGGTTTCCCCAGCCACTCTGGGCAGCTTCCAGCAGAATATTAAAATACAATAACCTATTAAACATTAAAAGCTTCCCTAAACAGGGCTGCCTTCAAATGTCTTCTAAAAGTCTGGTAGTTGTTTTTCTCTTTGACATCTGGTGGGAGGGTGTTCCACAGGGCAGGTGCCACTACCAAGAAGGCCCTCTGCCTGGTTCCCTGTAACCTGGCTTCTCACAGTGAGGGAACCTCCAGAAGGCCCTCGGCACTGGACCTCAGTGTCCATGCAGAATGATGGGGGTGGAGATGCTCCTTCAGGTATACTGGGCTTGGCAGTTTTGATGGATGTGAATGATGTGGATGCAGATTTGGGGGTGGCTCTGCCACTCCTTTGAGCCCCACTGTTGTCAGGCTGGGCTCAGGATTGCACCCTGGGGTCCTACAATTACCTACATGGGTCATGTGGCCCTCAAGGTCTTGTTGGTCCCTAACTCCCATAAAGCTCAGCCAGCATGGCCTTGGATCTGGGATGATGGGTGATGTAGCCCATTGACCACAGAAAGGTCCCAGGTTCTCCACCCATTAAGGTAATTCACCCATGTAATTCAGGAACAAATGTGTATCAATATGGATCTGTGCCTCTGCAACTAATGCGCTCTCTGTATCCAAAACACCTTGCATAGTAGTTCTCTGCCTGTCTGCCTCTTCGTTTGTTTAATGGATTGCTGGGTTGTTGTTTTCTGTTAACCAAATCCCACAAAGGACCTCACAGAGATCAATAAAATAGTTTAAAGGACTTAATAAGCCGAGCCATGCAAAAACAGTCTATTGGCAGATTAAAAACTGTTTTAAATTATGGGGAAAGAACAGCAGCAATGTATCTCCTGTTAAGGCACACTCTTGTTCATTACAGGAAGTGAATGGGGTTGTGGTTTCATAGAATCCTAATAGTTGGAGGCCACTGCAAAGCAAGTTATGCCCTGCATTTCAGCCAGTCTTTCATCCCAGAAAGCGAAGACTAGGGTCCAAGCCCCACTTCCTGACTGAAGTGTATGGGGAGGCACAGAATCAGAGGAAGTTATTCTGAGTTCCCTTATACTGGGAAATGATATATAATGAAATGAAAAGGATGTTTAAAATTACCTTTGTAAAAACAAACAAGCAAAAACAAACAAACCCAGAAGCTTTTCTTTTGGAAATTATAGGGACAGAACTATCTAAAATGTATAGAAACTTATTCATGTATGCTACTACAGCACCCAGAATGTTACTTGCCCCAAAATGGAAAGAAGCATAAGTCCCAGCAAAGGAAGAATGGATACAAAAACTTACGGAATATGCAGAAATGGAGAAACTTACCGGAAGAATAAGAAATCAAGATTAAAAAAAATAATAATAAAAGAATGGAAATGGTTTGTTGACTATTTACAGATAAATTATAAACAGATAAAAACATTGGCAGGATTATTGTAATAACCGGCAGTTTTATAAGGGTATATATTTAAAGGAGATGAATAAATGAGCAAATTAAGTTAATTTCGATAGGCAGAAGATATTAAAGACAAATTTAAGGAACCGCGGAAAGAGGGGTAAGGAAGTCAAGTTTTGAAATGTCAAAATGATTGTAAAATTAGTGAAATGTATAGAATTAGTGAAGTGTAAAAACTTGAAAAGTATAAATAAATAAATAAATAAATGATATAAAAAGAAGGAAAAAGGGAATTCTCTGTCTCTCTCTCCCTTTCTATATATATATATACTGTCAGATCACCAGACTATCTAATGCAGTATGGGCAATGACCAATTTATGTGCTTCCATTTATTTTATTTTATTTTTTATTTTCAAAAAAAAAAATCTTTTTAAAATTTTTATTGGGTTTTATAAACAGGAAAAATGTTATACAAATAAGTATACCAAGTTTTCTCATGCCATTTGTATATCACAAAAAACAGCATAATAAATGTGAAAAAAGTATCTACAACATACGTTTCATTATTAGCGGTCAATGTATAAGTTCTTGGTTTATGAATTGATTTAAACAATTAGGAAGAAGAGGAAGAGAGGAAGAGAGGAGGAGGAGGAGGAGGAGGAAGAAGAAGAAGAAGAAGGGGGAAAGGGGGAGTGGCAAGTAGCGAATGGGGTGGGGACACATGGCTGTGCATGCACACATCGTGGTGACACAGAAGAAAGGGGAGGTAGAATGGAGTGGAATGAGGGAGGAGTGGAACAGGGCAGACCGGGCTTATGTGTGCTCTGCTATTGCACACAATGACCCAGAACACAGCGTCCGAACAATGGGGGTTGCCTGTAGTGGCAGCAGTTCTCCAGGGTGAGGAACATAGAAAGCTTCCTTAAGAAGAAGAGTTTGGATTTGATTTCCTGCTTTATCACTACCCTAAGGAGTCTTAAAGCAGCTAACAATCTCCTCTCCCTTCCTCCCCCACAACAAACACTCTGTGAGGTGAGTGGGGCTGAGAGACTTCAAAGAAGTGTGACTGGCCCAAGGTCAAACAGCAGCTGCATGTGGAGGAGCGGGGAAGCAAACCCGGTTCACCAGATTACGGGTCCACCGCTCTTAACCACTACACCACACTGGCTCCCTGAAACTGAGATGGAGTCACTGCTCCATCTATGATCAATATTTTCCATATTGCCTGGCAGCATCTCTCCAGGGTTTCAAACACAGGTCTCTCCCATTCCTACTTTGACATTGAACCTGGGACCTTTTGCATGCAAGCAGATGCTCTACCATAGAGCTACAACCCTTCTCCCAGAGAGCTTCATGGCCAAGGGGGGATTTGAACCCTGGTCTCCCAGGTCCTAGTCTGACACTCAAACGACTACACCACACCAGCTGTGATGGCCTAGGAATCGGATTCAGAGGCTGAACCTGAGGAATCCCAGCCTGTACAGGTGTCCCTGCCTCCAGGGCCGGCTGAGCCGGGGCTGGGGCTTGAACATGAAGGGTCCTCACCTGTGCCGGATCCTCAGGACCAGACACCAGCTGAATCTGCTCTGGCTACGGAGGTGATGGAGGACCCATTGCCTGCAGGTGCTCCACTCTCAGCCCCGTCAGAGGAAGCTGAGGTTGCCTCTGGGTCCAGTAACCCTCCAGGCTCTCCAGAGCTGCAGAGGCTCAGGGCAGAGAGGCGGAGGGAACTAAGTTCCTGCAGGAGAAGTGCTCACCTCCAGGCCAGGAGAGGTGAGTCACCTGTGGACTGGGGCCGCCCTATGCCTCAGGGCAGATAAAAGCCAGCCAGCCCAGTCCCAGGTTGCGGGAGCAATATTGATGGTAACGTGTTCCTGCTGGCACCCTGTCCTGCTCTTCTGCCAGAGTTCCTGACCACACCCGACTCCTTGCCTTGGACCCCGCTTCAGCCTTGATGGACAGCCTCCATATCACACCCTCGACCTCAGACTGGACTTGGACCACGCCGCATGGTAACCCCCCGGGACCAGCACACCGGCTCCACCACAGAGATCACTGTTCATGAATGAAGGAAAGTTTTGTTTCTGCACATCACCCTAGAATGTTCAGTTCACCATGAGTTCATGAAAACATTGCATTCTGACTTGTTCTTAGTCTGACCTGTTCTTAGTGCTTGGTTGACCACATCTACGGATGAATGCTGTATATTAATCACCGAGTAATTGTTTAAGTTTTGCTATATCAATCACTAGGTATAGTTTAATAAGGAGGTTTTCACGCCTGTCCAATTCTGTGTTCCCTTTCCCACCCTTTAATCTATTGATGATTAATGTCTATATGTAACCTTTGCTTTGTACCTTTGCTTTGTACTTGTGTTAACCAATCAGCAATAAGTACATATGTGGCAATGTTGTAATATTCAATAAAAGGGACTCCCCGAGACATGCTTGAGAGATGCCTCCCATATGACACCCACCACTCGTCTGTCGTTTATTTCAACCCAACACATGAAGAGTAGCTAAGCCTAGAATAGTTTGAAAGGGAAAACTCAGTGGATGAACAGATTTATCAATGCCAGAGATGCCAAAGTGAGTTTCAGCAATAAAACTGTGTGAATGTGGGTTAGTGGAAGAGAAATGAACACCCGAAGAGATGTTAACGTTAATATGGCCAGTATCTAGTTCACTTGGGCTCCTCTCCTGATAACGCGGAGAATCTCTCCAATGATTTATTTTCCATCTTTTCACCAACTAAATGCCCATTTTTCTAAATGGGAGATTTAGAGTGCATTTAAACAGATAAACTCCATAAACCCCACAACGATTAGTTCAGGATTCAGTGAGTGGAAATGGATTCTTTAACAAGGTCTGGAGAAGGAGCCCGTCAGAATAGGAAGCCGTTTCTATCACTTTTAATGCCAATCTCTCCCGCACTTAGGTGAAAATTGAAGCTGTTGCTTCACAAGACTCACTCATTATCTTTTGCTAATTTCACCCTCAAGTCTACCTGATAATTTATTAGGCTGCTAAAAACATTTTACAGCCGAGCAAAGTACTTTTTTTTATTGCATTGATTTAATCTTTATGCAAATGTGGATTTCCTGTTAAAATAGGCAAGGTTTCATTCACGGTTATGGGGCATCAGTTTTCTGTTCTTTGTTGAAACTGATTAACATGATGAATAATTTATGGGTTGTTTGCAATGGTTGTGTGAGCGGGTGGCATCTTGTACAACCATAAGGGCCCAGAATGAGCGATGGTGCTCTGGCTGAGATGACTGGCAGAATCCGGGACCAAGGAGAAGAGTTGGTGGAAGAAGATTGGAAAAAATTTAAAATATATCTTCAAAAATATTGTAAAATTAAGGACTGTTAGAAAGATGTTGGAAAAAGAAAATTAGGTGGTTTTGGTAGAAACGACATAAAGGACTAAGTAAAAATGAGTTGATGAAATTGACGAAAGAGAGGACGTTAAAATACAGTATATAAAATACAATATACAAATTATTTAAATGAAAATAAGGTTGGAAGGATTTGCTGAAATAACGATTTGAATTGGAATACAAAATTGGGAGGTGAGAGGAGGTCAAGGAAACAAGTAAAGGAAGAAAGTTATGTAAAGGTTTAATCAGTTCTTCTTATTTCTTAAGTGAATGTGAATGTATTTTTCTTTTCTTTTTTTACTTTTTACTTTTTTGTTTTTTTTTCTTTCAGTCGTTGTTGTATTTTTCTTTTTGTGCTCTGTATTGTTCTTTTTTCTTTTTGTAACACTTAAATTCTGAATAAATATTATTTAAAAAAGAAAGAAAGAAAGAAAGAGCGCTGGTGCAACACAGCAAGGTCCTCTAATCTACCATCCTGTCTAGTGGTTGGATTATTGCAATGCACTCTATGTGGGGCTACCCTTGGGGACGCGGGTGGGGCTGTAGTCTAAACCACCGAGCCTCTTGGGCTTGCCGATCAGAAGGACGGCGGTTCAAATCCCCACGACGGGTTGAGCGGGTGCCACCGCCAAGAATGTCCTCTGCCTGGTTCCCTGTAACCTCACTTCTTGAGGTGAAGGAACCGCCAGAAGGCCCTCGGAACTGGACCTCAGTGTCCGGGCTGAACAATGGGGATAGAGATGCTCCTTCAGGTATACAGGGCCAAGGCCATTTAGGGCTTTAAAGGTCAGCACCAACACTTTGAATTGTGCTCAGAAACGTAATGGGAGCCAATGTAGATCTTTCAGGACTGGTGTTATATGGTCCCGGCGGCCACTCCCAGTCACCAGTCTAGCTGCCACATTCGGAATTTGTTGTAGTTTATGGGTCACCTTCAAAGGCAGCCCCACATAGAGCGCATTGCAGTAGTCCAAACAGGAGATAACTAGAGTATGCACCACTCTGGCAAGACAGTCTGTGGGCAGGTAGGGTCTCAGCCTGCATACCAGATGGAGCTGGTAGACAGCCGCCCTGGACACAGAATTAACCTGTGCCTCCATGGACAGCTGTGAGTCCAAAATGACTCCCAGGCTGCGCACCTGGTCCTTCAGGGGCACAGTTGCTCCATTCAGGACCACATTCAGGAGTCCCCCACACCCATCCGCCCCCTGTTCCCCCCCCCCAAAACAGTACTTCTGTCTTGTCAGGATTCAACCTACTTCGCCCAACAAAACCAGCAGTCCTTAAAATTCTTAACTTTGGTTGAATTATGTCCTTGGAGTTTATAGCGATCACATCTTCATAGTCCCGAGAAGCATGTACTTGACAAAACATGACAAGTTAATGTGGCAAGTGCAGAACGGCATAGCTAATTGAAACTTCAGGGGGTGGGAATGGCTGGCATAATACAATTATCCTTTCTGGCCTTTCTCCAGGACACCTGGGTAAGCTCTTGCTGTTACAAGTAGCAGGGTGAGATTGTCCATGACCGCATTGGTTCAGGAAGGACATCATCTTACATCCTTTCTGATTATGTTAACTCCATCTGACACAGTGGTCCTTCACCCTATGAGTGGGACATTGAGTTGCTACACTATTTTAGCGGGCTTATTTTATGGTACATTTTAATTATGGATTTTTTTATTTAAAAAAGTTTACATGAAACTGACTTATTGTGCAATTTAATTATGTACATTTTCAAAAATATATATAATTGGTTTTACAATTCTAAACCTCCATTTGGACAAGTAAGCAGTATATAAATTGTATAACACTAATAATAATAGTGTCTACACCCAGAATAAAGAGAAGAGTCACTTGTCATTGGGTTAATTGGGGCCGCAATTGTATTAAACTTAAGCATAGCAGAGATCTACATTGAAGATATTCTGACTAGTCTGCAATCTGGATGGGCAAATCTGTTAATTTCAGTCTCTCATTTTTCAAATCTTAAATTCATAGTTCTGCATCACTTTGCAGAGGCAGTGTGGTGCAGTGGTTAGAGTGTCTTACAAGGGCATGGAAGACCAGGGTTTCAATTTCACTAAATTCTGAAGTTTGCTGGGTGATGTTGGCTCAGCCACGAACTCTCAGCCTAACCTACACCACATTTTGAGGACATTATGGATGGAGAGGGAATCAGGTATACAACCTAGAGCTCCCCAGAGGAAGGATGGTATATATCGATACAACAATAAAATCAATAAAATAAAAACAAAATAAAAAAATTCCTTCCAGTAGTCACCAGGGTCTGGTGACTTCTGTTTCAGTGTATCTGAAGAAGTGTGCATGCACACGAAAGCTCATACCAAGAACTAACTTAGTTGGTCTTTAAGGTGCTACTGGAAGGAATTTTTTTATTTTGTTTTGACTATGGCAGACCAACACGGCTACCTATCTGTAAATAAAATTAAAATTAACATCAACATTGTCCTCATCGACAACAGCTCACTATCAATTGCAGAAGGTCAACTACACTGTTGTAAATTTGCAATAAATATTTGGCAGTTAGTTGAGAATTGAGACACTATCTGGGGACTGGCATCAACATTCTCAGAAGACAATTTTGAGGGGGGCTATTGAGATCAAATTTATTTCACCTCCAGTGGAGATGCCATTTTCACAATCGGCACATGCCATAACTGTTGCTACCCATCTCCAGGCCCAATTTGCTGTTGCTCATTACACTCACAATTGGCTTAATTGCACATCATGTTCTCCATTCAACAGCTCAGCCAGCAGCATTATACAGCATTGTTGAATACTGTATGCATAAATTGGCCTTAACTGTGCAATAGCTCATTCATTCAGTTGCCACTGACTCTCCCCCTCACTGCTGATCTGAAAACGCTATTTGCAAACCTGCTCTTTCTCTGACACCTTTATTTGCAAAAATGAATTGTGTGAGCTTTCCTTTGAAATCTTCTCCTTTGATACCTGGGTGGAAGCCTACAGATATTTGTGGAATCCCCAGGCCTCCGTTGCTTGGTGAATACACAGCAGAAGATGCATATTCTACGCATTCTGAATAGGAATCTGTGGCCAGATGTTACTGGACTCCAGTTCCCATCATCCCTGACCATTGACCATGCTGGCTGATGGGTGTTGTAGTCCAACAACATCTAGAGGGCCACAGGTCCCCTGCCCGTGTTGAAACGAGGTCTGAGATGAAGTATCTAGGTTTGCCTGGCTCCTTCCAATGAGGGAGACAGACACATCACACTAGGGAGGGCATTCCACACATGAGGAACTGATACCAAGAAAGGTCCTGTTACACATCAGCACCAACCAAACAGTGTCCAGTGGTGCCACCACCAACAAGGCCTCCTCAGCTGCTCAAAATAGTTGATATTGGGAGATGTGCTCTTTTAGGTACTTGGGTCCCAAGCCATTTAGGACTTGGGGGGGGGGTCCGACTTTCCCTTTCCCCAATTAACCTCCATCTTCAGGACCTGCCACATGAAATCACTGGGGAATGACTCCATGACATCATCAGGGGCTTTCCTCCCAGTGACATCACCAGGGGCTACCCCTAGGTCTCAATTTTGGACCCTGAAAACTTGAGTCTGGGATGCTCCTGAACTGGGAATCTTAGCTGCAACAACTGTTCCTGTTCACCCAGTCACTTGATGGCTGAACAATACTGCAACCTTGAAATTGTAGGCTGTGATGTGATGTGACTGTTTTGAATGTGCTTGTTTTATTTCTAATTATATTGTTTTGCTATATTCTTGTTTGCTGTCCTAAGCTCCTTTGGGTGGAAGGGCGAGATAGAAAATTGATACACCATAATAATTAAGATTCAGCTGCCAGTCCAGTCAGCATCAGCCCATGGAATGCTGAGGGGGCGCCATTTTGTCCTTCACCTCATGCTGCAAAACATCTTGGGTCGGCCCTGAGCTTCCCAGAGGCATCTTGGCTGGTCTCTGTTGGATGTTGGCTATCAGACTAGATGGACCTTTGGTCTGATCCAGCAGGGTTCTCCTCCTGCTCTCCTCTTTCAGAAAGGGAAAGATGAGCAGTAGTTCTCAAGATATTCCCTTTGAATTAAACTCACTGACCTATGAAGTGTTTACTGTTTTACTGTAAGCAAACAGCCATCTGGTCTGAGTTAATGATGAACAAGGGAGTTCGAGCAAAGCGATATTTCATGCAAAGGTATTTTATAGCAGGCATATCATAAACATTACACAGTTGGGAAAACAGTTGATGCTTCAACCATCGAGTGGAACAGCGAAATGAAAGCGTCCCATTACTGGGAGGTACGACTGGCATGCATTTCTCAACATACTCGATGGAGTCCAGGTTGTCTATTCTTCAGGATGTCAAAAGAGGAAAATCTGGGCAGGATCCAAGGAACTGCAGATGGAGCATCTGCTTGTGGAAGAGAACTTCTCCCCTATCCTCTTGGACCTCTCCTCCCATTACAAGCTCTCCGAAAAACTACTCTTAACTGGGATACTTTTACTCTTCTAGTCTCGGAGAACAGTGGCACAGTTTCAGCTGAGCTGAAACAAGAAATCTTGAGGATGCTGAGCACATGTGCTCGGATATTTGGACACCAGTCTATCTTTGTAAACCACGTGATTGTTTTTATATATTTTAAACATTTCAATATTGTTTTCCTGTTTTATTGTTTGCCATTCCAGGCTCCTTTGGGAGGAAGAGCAGGATAGCAATGGAATAAATACTAGTGATAACAGGATTACTGGTGAACTCTGAAAGAAATTAAGACCGAAGTCACTTTAAAGGAGACTATCCTTTATGCTCTTGTTAGATAGTAAAATTCATATTAAATTGCTGTTTTAGGGGTTGTTTTTAAAAGTCTGGAATGGATTGATCCATTTTGCATTACTCTCTCTTTTTTAAAAAAATATTTTTTATTCATTTTGCAATACAAAAATATAAAAACACGTAACACAATTTTTCACAAATACATTTTTTTGAGTTCCCTCAGCTCTTCTGCAAATCCTCCATTTTAGTCCTTCTTCCGCATTTCTTAATCTAATATTGCCTTTTATTAAAAACCTCCTCCCTCTTATTCCCTTTTTTACAATATTTCTAATATTATTTTCACAGAGCCTCTTGCAAACCTACAAACGTTAATTGTTCATCGCAAATACTTTTCAAATAGTCTACAAATTTACTCCAGTCTTCAGTGAATCTGTGGTCTCGTAGGCCTCGGATCCTTCCTGTTAATTTATCAAGTTCTGCGTATTCCATTAACTTCATTCTCCATTCTTCCATCGACGGTAATTCTTCTTGTTTCCATTTTTGGGCTAGCAGTATTCTTGCCTCTGTTACTGCATATAAAAAAAAGCTTATAATCTTTTCTGTTTATTTCATTTCCTACCATTCCTAACAAAAATGCCTCTGGTTTCTTAACGCCCTGGTTTGGGAATGCTTTGGTTTTGGAACGGACTTCTGGAATGGACTAAGTTTGAGAACCAAGGTACCACTGTACTAGTTGCTGGGAATCACAAGTGGGAAAATGCTGCTGAGCTCAGGCCCTGCTTAAGGGCTTCCACTGGGCATCAAGAGGACCATGGTGAGAACAGGCTGCTAGGCTCTTCTTGTGTTCTCCTGAGCTATGTTCTTACATAGCTTGCAGTCTAGATTGAGCCTGGTGCTATTCTAAAATCAAATGGCCTATTCCAAAATTTATTCTAAAATCAAAATATAGTCAGGCCTATTCTAAAATCAAATGGGACCTTTGTTATCTACATTTGCTCTCTCTATGCATTCTGCATTTTTCGTGTTGGTTCCATTTTACATTTCCAATTTTGAGTCTCCAGGCAACTCTCTGAAACAGCTCTTCTGTATCATATTGCATTTTTGTTGGCTTTAAACTCACCGATGGGAAGAGAGGTGGGTACATTCTAAAGGAGTCACTCATCTACCTAATGACATTCTAATTTTGCCCAAATTGGAGTGCAATATAAAATTTGGAAGTGAGAGTCATTTGGGCAAGCCTCACAAATTCATCATTCTTCTCTTCTCTGCTTGTTTAATGGCAACAGCTTGTGTGCAAGGGAAGGAGAGAACTAATGATTTAGCAATGGCATGCAGGCCACAGTGAAAATAGAAAGTTGGATGAAATCTTAAAGGGACCCCTGACCATTAAGTCCAGTCGTGACCGACTCTGGGGTTGCAGCACTCATCTCACTTGATTGGCTGAGGGAGCCGGCGTACAGCTTCCGGGTCATGTGGCCAGCATGACTAAGCCACTTCTGGCGAACCAGAGCAGCGCACGGAAACACCGTTTACCTTACGCCAGAGCGGTACCTATTTATCTACTTGCACTTTGACATGCTTTCGAACTGCTAGGTTGGCAGGAGCAGGGACCGAGCAACGGGAGCTCACCCCACAGCGCCACCTGCATCCCTAGTCGCATCTTAGCCAGGGTTAAAATCAACAGGTACCTGCCAATATTAATGCAAGGAGTTTCATCAACTGCCATTCTTTCACCTGGATAAGGGCCTCAGATGTGAATATGAGATGCGCTGGTGGACTCACTGCTCTCGCAGACAGGAGATGTTGGGGTATTTTTATATCTTGTGTGCGAGTTTTACAGAGACACGTGGTTCCTTGTTTTGGGGAACAGGATGCTTAATTAGAAGGAGTAGGAACCATCTGATGAGATGGGCCATTGGTTTGATCCAGTAGGACTCTCCTTATGTTCTCAAGACTGGATCAAGCCTAAATAAAGGTAACCCACATTGTTTAGCAGCACGTCCAGCATGAAGAGCTGATGACATTTGTAACTGTTATGAGGTTGGAATTTAGATGGAGGAAAGAGGGGGACAGGAGGAACATGTTGGTCTTCTATCATATTTTCCCTCATGCCTCTTTCAACACCAAATGCTCTGTTGTTTCAACCCCAAGTGCTTTTGCCTGGTTGGAATGTGTCCTTGAATTCTGCTAATACCTCTTGCTTGTCTGCGTGGAGGATAGATAACACTGGTCCTGAAAGATCATCATTGGCTCCCAGTATGTTTCCAAGCACAATTCAAAGTGTTCGTGTTGACCTTTAAAGCCCTAAACGGCCTCGGCCCAGTAGACCTGAAGGAGCGTCTCCACCCCCATCGTTCAGCGCAGACACGGAAGTCCAGCTCCGAGGGCCTTCTGGCAGTTCCCTCATTGTGAGAAGCAAGGTTACAGAGAACCAGGCAAAGGGCCTTCTTGGTAGTGGCACCCACCTTTTGGAATGCCCTCCCATCAGACGTCAACAAAATAAACAACTACCTGACTTTTAGAAAACATCTGAAGGCAGTCCTATTTAGGGAAGTTTTTAATGTTTGGTGTTTTATCGTGTCTTTAATATTATGTTGGGAACCGCCCAGAGTGGCTGGGGAGGCCCAGCCAGATGTGTGGGGTATAAGTAATAAATTATTATTTGTATTATTATGTGTAGAAGCTAGCTGTCTACAAAATGGTGAAATTTACCTTAGTTGTTCAGCCTTCTTTTACCTCTGGCACCACCCACCACTTGGCATGTGGCCTTCAGGAGGGAAGGTGTCCCTCAGATTCCCCACCTCTGATCTACCTGCTCCTTCTCCTCCACCACCACCACCTGCTCCTCAAATCAACTCTTTTCCTAAACTGAAATGTAAAGATTTTCACATTGTCCTCGGGGAGCATTCCTTGATTGTAGCTAATTGTGAGCATTTTCATCGGCTTTTTAAAAGGAAAAGGAAAATACTCATCTGCACAGTGGTGGAGGAAAATCCTCTGAACACACATTCAAAAGGCAAGCGAGAAATGCTGAACGTGAGATAAATCCCACACGGTTGGGTTTTATAGCAGTTGACCTAATAGACTGTTTAGACTCTGCAAAATGCTTGTACTTTTTCATGTAAATCTACGGTAACATGGATTATTGGCCAAAGGGACTCGGTGAAATCCTCTGGGTATTGCTAAGATCTATCATGTCCTTGAGTATTTAGGAACTCTTTCCCACACAGATCAATGCATAATTGCCTGCAAGCGCTTCAGCGGAGCTATTGCTATATATTGTGTTATGGTGTGTGTCATTTTGCCCCATAGGCTACTACATTATCACATTTCTTGTGCATTTTTGAAGCAAGAGGATTAGCTTGCTGAATTTTGCTTGGCTAAAGAATATATGTGGTTTTGATTTATTTCTTGGCAATTGTTTGCAGGGCACAGGGGTTTTTTTTGAGGGGGAGACCCTTTTTTGCAGATGTGGGAGTCATCTCAGCTTCAGGTTAGTTAGTGAAGTGAATCCTCAAGAGATTTGCATTTCTGCAATACTTCCAACTTCTGCATAAAACCATTCTGCTTTCTCACAAGTAGCTCAAATCTCTTGATGCCAAACTAACTATATTCGAGGTGTTGTTTCTTAGCAATAATACAATCCTAAAGGGCTTTATCTGAAGGTTGCTACCAGTAATAATAATAATAATAATAATAATAATAATAATAATAATTATTATTATTATTATTATTATTATTATTATTAATTATTTATACCCCGCCCATCTAGCTGAGTTTCCTCAGCTACTCTGGGCAGCTCTCAATCAAGAGTTAAAAACAATACAGCATTAAATATTAAAAACTTCCCTAAACATGGCTGCCTTCAGTTGTCTTTTAAAGATAAGATAGCTGCTTATTTCCTTGACATCTGATGGGAGGGCGTTCCACAGGGCGGGCACCACTACTGAGAAGGCCCTCTGTCTGGTTCCCTGTAACCTCACTTCTCGCAGGGAGGGAACCCCCAGAAGGCCTTCGGAGCTGGACTGAGCCGGTGTCTGGGCTGAACAATAGGGGTGGAGATGCTCCTTCAGGTATACAGGACCAAGGCCGTTTAGGGCTTTAAAGGCCAGCACCAACACTTTGAATTGTGCTCAGAAACGTACTGGGAGCCAATGCAGATCTCTCAGGACTGGTGTTATGTGGTCCCGGCGGCCACTCCCAGTCACCAGTCTAGCTGCCGCATTCTGGATTAATTGCAGTTTCTGAGTCACCTTCAAAGGTAGCTCCACATAGAGCGCATTGCAGTAGTCCAAACGGGAGATAACTAGAGCATGCACCACTCTGGTGAGACAGTCCGCAAACATGTCTATCAATTACAGTAATCAGAAATCCTACTGTGTGTTGCACCACCAAGGGAGGTGAAGATAGCCATAGCCTCAGACAGAGTCTTCTCAGTAATAGCACCCTATTTGTGGAGCTCCAGAATATAAGAAGAGCTATATCCTGCAGATGTTTTGGTCTTCAGCAACTACCATCAACTACAGCCAGAAAGGGCAGTGGTTAGGGATTATGAGAATCCAAAATATCTGGAGGGCAGCACAATGAGCCTGGGGTAGAGAGAGAGAGACTTAAGGAAACCAACCTAAAACCTGGCTTACAGATGCAGAAATGGAAACTGAAATAGTTCCCATGTGGTCAAATGGACTATGTTCTTTAACTTTGGGTGCCCAGATGTTCTTGAACTACAACTCCCATCCTCCCCGCCAACTTAGTCAATGGTTGGAGATGATTAGGAACAACATCTGGGGACCCAAGTTTGAAGAACACTGGGCTATATCACTTCAGACTGCATATAGGTGGTGTTACTTTATTTCTGTTCCCCAATGAGTAGAAAACTAGCGTGTAATACTTCTATTTTTGTAGAGAGAACTTTTCTTCATCATATAGGGGTTAGGCAGCAGAGGAAAATGCAACAGGTGGGGGCAATGGAACTGTTGGCTAAAGTCTGGTGGACATTGAAGCTATGGGGTCACATCACGGTGGCCATTCTCTCCCCATAGAAATCTCCTAGTTGTTCAAAATTGAACTGTACCAGTACTAGACAGGGTATGCTGTATAAAAGGCCTAATGGAAGGGGCAGAGGGAACCCAAAGGCAAGGGTTTGTTCAATGTTTTGAAGCCTAGGACAGCCTTTCCTAACCTAGTATCATCCAGATGTTTAGGACCCAGCCAGCATGGCCAAGGATCAGGGTTTATGAAAGTTGTAGTCCAACAACATCTGGAATGCACCAGATTGGATAAGACTTGAGTTTCTCACCATTTAGTTATATATTAAAATTAAAGACAACTGAATTCCATATTTTATAGTATTTGATGATTGGCATGAGAGTGGATAGCATTTTACAGATAACACATGGTGATATATTAGTATCTAAAACTGACAGCTTATTGGATTCCTGTTGTCAAGACTGCCAAACTGAAAAGCATTTGAATTCTGAATTTTGGGGGCAGACGTTCTCACATTTTCAACCTTCAAAATGGGTATTCCAGAAGATATGAAAACTGAATTGTTATGTTTCACTGAATTGGTAATGTTTCATTTCATCTCTGCTCCTATCCCTGCCCAACTGTGGAGACAATTTGGAAAGTACAGACCTGGAGGAAAAAACATGACTCAAAAAAACCATATTGCACTGTGCCCGCAAACTAGTAATACCAGGCATGATTTGTAGATTACAATAGTCTACACAAGACTATTCTTAGGAGAAGGCAAGGAGACAACAGTTAGTAGAGAATGTGCAAATATGGGACAAATATGAGACAGTAATAAGAATAAAAAAAAAATGATTCCATGTGATTGTATACTTGAAATGGCCTGCAAAATTTGTAATAAACGATAGCCTATACATTATGAATATTTTGGGGGAGCATTCAAGAAATCAATAGTCTTTAGTTATAGACTGACAGTAATGCACCTGTCATATCAAAAGCCAGGTGGTTTAGCTACCTTCAAGGGTCAAGAAAAAGAAGAAGTCGTGCTGGTTTCATTTAGAAGATGAAGTCATACCATGCAATGAGAATTCGATTCAGCAGGTTGGAGTATTGCTCTCCAAAACCTCCTTGGCAATCAGCTTTTATTCTCAGACTTTTAACCTGCAATGATTCGGGTCAGCTTTTCCTTTACAACATAACAGACTCCCCTACTTGTTCTTTAGACACCGCTCGGCTATTAACTAAGTGTTTCCAGCATCTCTCCACTGACCTTCAGTTCATCCTAAAAGCCTGAACTAGCAGGAGATGCTGTTGCAGCTGTTTCAGAGGAGAAGGCTCTCTTTCGATGGCAGATCTTGTGATGCTGCATTATGGGATGGGTCATAAGCGCTCCTCCTTAGTATTTTGAAGGTCTTTGGTTTGTTCTTTGGCATTTAAAGCCACAAGGAATCTAAAATAGAAGGGCTAATAAGAATGTCTAGATGGACAGAAGAGAGAATACTGAACTAAATTATTCTGGATCCAAATAGGGGTTTTTTCTTGGCATCCTTATGCAGTTTTTAAAATCCAACCTGGAAAAGTATCTGTAAGGAGCACTGGGAAAATTACAGTTCCCATTGCTCCTGGTACCTGCCTTGCCAAGGGACAGGGAAGGGAGATCTTACCCTCTTCCAACCATAGAGGCAGAGCTGAGCCATTGTGACTAATAATAATAATAATAATAATAATAATAATAATAATAATTGTTTAGTTGTGGTTGAACATATCAGACGACACAGTGATTCTTCAGACAGCTGTTGTTTATTCACAGGCCAGAACAGAACTGAACTGAAGGGTTCAGCCAAACTGCTTATATAGAGCTCCACTACAAAACAACAGTAACAACTTTCTGTAACTATCCAATCACTGAACGTCACTTTCAATTCCTTATTTGCATATGTGGACCTGAGTGAAAACTATCTACAGTACCCCCCTGCTGGCCCAGGGTGAGAACTTCAGTAAATAATAACAACAACAACAACAACAACAACAACAACAACAACAACAACAACTTTTATTTATACCCCACCCTCCCTGGCCAAAACTGGGCTCAGAGTGGCTAACATAAAACATAAAATCAGGCAATCAATTAAAATACATCCTAAACTCAAATCAGAATCAAAGTGAAATCCAATCAGATGGCAACCTGCAAATTAGAGATGGGGAGCTTAAATGCTCACCAGCCTAACTGTTTATACTGATCTTATATCAGCCTGTGAGAAAGGTTGGGGGGCCACTTTCATACAAGTTCTTATAAGGAGAGAGGAGAGTCAGACTGGACCCTGACCAAAGGCCTGGTGGAACAGCTCTATCTTGCAGGCCCTGCGGAAGGATGTCAGATCTAACAGGGCCCTGGTCTCTTGTGGCAGAGCATTCCACCAGGTCGGGGCCGTGGCCAAAAAGGCCTTGGCTCTGGTCAAGGCCAGTCTAATCTCCTTGAGGCCTGGGATCTCCAAGATGTTATTATTTCCGGACCGTAGCCATTGATAGCCCTCTTCTCCAAGAATTTGTCCCATCCTATTTTAAAAACCTCTAGGTTGTCTACCACCACCTCCTGTGAAATGAAATTCAATACATTGTGTGAATAAGTAGTTTCTTTCTTCTGTCCTGAATCTTCCAACATTCAGCTTCAGATCTTTATTTTTTCCTTTTCTGGCTATAATTCCCTATCACTGGAAAGAGTTATTTAGTACCACTGCAGCTTGGACTGGCAGATCTTCTTTATATATATATAACAGTGCAAAACCTTTCCTTAACAGCATACCATCTTTTCTTTTAAAAAAATAGAAGTCCCTCTTTTGTCAATTTCCCTCCATTTTTTAATTGGCTTGGAAGTTAATTGCAGGCAGGATGAGATCTTCAGGTTTATCACAGTTTAATTTAGAATTGCACATGCAGCTGTTGCGAGTGGCAAAGGGAAGCTGAGATCCTCATAGCCCAGAAAAAGGAGAGAAAACCCAACTTGATTGAGAAGCAACATCACCAAAAGTAACAACAATGCACAGTGAGGAGAAAAAGCCATATGTCAGAGTTGCAGAGACTCCAGGATATGTGAGCGAACATAGTGAAAGGATGACTTCATTGGCAAGGAATTACTTAGTAGAGTCGACAACAAATCCAAGAGAAAATATTATACCCTAAGAGAGCCAACATAGTGTATTGGTTAGAAGAAGAAGAAGAGTTTGGATTTGATATCCCACTTTATCACTACCCGAAGGAGTCACAAAGCAGCTAACAATCTCCTTTCCCTTCCTCCCCCACAACAAACACTCTGTGAGGTGAGTGGGGCTGAGAGACTTCAGAGACGTGTGACTAGCCCAAGGTCACCCAGCAGCTGCATGTGGAGGAGCGGGGAAGCGAACCCAGTTCACCAGATTACGAGTCCACTGCTCTTAACCACTACACAACACTGACTCCAGAGTGCTAGACTAAGACCACCTCCTCCTCCTTCTCCTCCTCCTCCTCCTCCTCCTCCTCCTCCTCCTCCTTCTTCTTCTTCTTCTTCTTCTTCTTCTTCTTCTTCTTCTTCTTCTTCTTCTTCTATATGCCATCCATCAGAATCTGTTGCCCCAGCCACTCTGGGCGACTCCCAACAGAATGTTAAAAACACAATAAAACATCAAACATTAAAAATGTTCCCCAAACAGAGTGACCTGAGGCCAGTCTTAGTTTCTGGGCCTACATCACAGGGTTGTTGTGAGGATCAAATGGGGAGGAACAGAATCATGAATGTCACCTTGAACTGGGCACAAGGGTTTCTAAGGTGGGGGGTGGCAGTCTTGGTCACTGTTTGGATGCCAAGTGCCATTTTGAATCAGGATGGTGCACTGAAACATGACTTTGGCATAACTTCACCTGTTTTTTGTCGCAGATTTGATTGCCACTCAAGGTTTGCCTGCCACTAAATTTGGCATGAGAATTCCCTAGGTGGGGGTCTTCATTGATGTTTGGATGCTAGGCAACATATTATTGAATCTAGATGGAGGACTGAAATGTGAGTTTGGCATGATTTCACCCATTTCTTTGGCACAATAGGCCCAAACTCACAAATTACACTATCCATTTTTTTAAAAAACCAATACGTTTTGGTTTCTTAAAAATCCTGGGCAGCACCGGGAACACCCTGCTACGGAATAATATCCTAAACCTCTCGCTATGTCAAAATGGTTTTGGATGGCACCAATGGATTCAGTGTACACTTTACAATATGTGTGTTAATTAAATGTTTCCAGCTGACTGAATGGTTTTGTTATAATCTCTACAGACATTTCAGCTCTGCATTCTTAATTGCCGTGTCTCGGGTCAAGTAGATAATAATGCATTTTCTCTAGTGGAAGCAAAGGAAAAGGAAAAGCTGGGGGAGAAAAATGTACCCCTTGATTCTCACTGCTGGGCACAGTACATGTAGAAGCAGAGAAACCCCTGCAATATGATGTCAATATAATGAGCTAATTGTTCCATTCAGAGCTATTTGCCTCAAATTAAATACACTCTTAAATTATTTTAATTTCTGCCTCTTCTAATTAGCACAATTTGGTATCTGTTTCATTCGAGCACAGTGGTTGCAGAGACTCAATGCTTTCACCTTCAAGTGTGTTTGTTGCAGATGAGATCTTAAGGGACTTCTTGCAATTACAATGGAATTGATTTGATGGCATAATTCTTTGCCAAAGAACACCCCCTCCCCACCCAAAATAGACCGAGTTTTCGAAGTAATTCTGGCTCTCAGAAATATTCCAGAAAATGACTTTCCTCCATCTTTCATGGGTAAACTAGTGGAAGCCTGTAGGACGCTCACCTTTCCACACCTAACCACCGTAGTGACCAATTTAACCTATTTACACATTGTGAACGAATAAGTCAAAAAATCGTACTTGGCTCCCAAGCAACCAAGTGAATCACACTGCGAATCAGGGAGGGAGGGTGGCTGCCGCCACAAAGAAGAGAGAGTAAGGAGCAGACAGTTGTTGTTGTTTAGTCATTTAGTCATGTCCAGCTCTTTGTGACCCCATGGACCAGAGCATGCCAGGCGCTTCTGTCTTCCACTGCCTCCCGCAGTTTGGTCAGACTCATGCTGGTAGCTTCGAGAACACTGTCCAACCATCTCGCCCTCTGCCGTCCCCTTCTCCTTGTGCCCTCCATCTTTCCCAACATCAGGGTCTTTTCCAGGGAGTTTTCTCTTCTCATGAGGTGGCCAAAATATTGGAGCCTCAGCTTCAGGATCTGTCCTTCCAGTGAGCACTCAGGGCTGATTTCCTTAAGAATGGATAGGTTTGATCTTCTTGCAGTCCATGGGACTCTCAAGAGTCTCCTCCAGCACCATAATTCAAAAGCATCAATTCTTCGGCGATCAGCCTTCTTTATGGTCCAGCTCTCACTTCCATACATCACTACTGGGAAAAACATAGCTTTAACTATACGGACCTTTATTGGCAAGGTGATGTCTCTGCTTTTTAAGATGCTGTCTACAGACTGCCCCTTAAATAGGATGCTAGAACCGACCGGACCCCCTGCTATGCACAACACAGCGTCAGAGGGGGCTGGCTCTTCCAGCCAGGGAGGCCACAAATGTATTTCCCCACTTGATGCTGGATGGATCAGGGTGGTAGAATGGGGCATCTCAAAGTCCCATTATTTGTGATAAGTTCCTTTTCCAGCAGCGGTGGAGGAAAGAGTTCATATTTTGAGCCCCCCCCCCAAAAAAAGCCCAGTTTTAAGTCTCACAACATCTTTAATCTTGACCAGGGTTTAAGACGGGGATTTCAACTTAACAGAGATGGATCCATTTTGAGGGTTTTCTCCACACCAACATTCAGCAGCTGCGGAAAGGGAAATCCCACTGTGATCCTCTGTTTGCAGCAGCCATCTGCTTCAGGCTCCCCTCCCACCCACACAAAAACAGAAGTTGGCACAAAGGAGGCTGCAGAGAAAATCTGATATGGTGGAAAGTGGTTCAGAACCATAAGGCTGTTTATGAAATGTTCCAGTAAGGTAAACACGCAGATAGTTCATGTGATGGAACCATGCAAACAATTTCAAGCAGCTTGCAAATCTCGTTTAGCAAACAGCTATGATTGTCTCTGAGTACTGGTAGGAGAGAGCCAAGTGGTGAAGGAATGCGGGAGGTATTGCCCCATCAACCTCATTCTGCCCTCAGCAGGGGAAAGGAATTAGAGAGAATGAAGGTTTGGTCAGCTGCCAAATGTGGGTTTGAGAGCCAGTGTGGTGTAGTGGTTAAGAGCGGTAGTCTCGTAATCTGGGGAACCGGGTTCGCGTCTCCGCTCCTCCACATGCAGCTGCTGGGTGACCTTGGGCCAGTCACACTTCTTTGAAGTCTCTCAGCCCCACTCACCTCACAGAGTGTTTGTTGTGGGGGAGGAAGGGAAAGGAGAATGTTAGCCTCTTTGAGACTCCTTAAAGGGAGTGAAAGGCAGGATATCAAATCCAAACTCTTCTTCTTCTTCTTCTTCTTTTGCCATGTGTGAGAAAGAGTTTAATACTTTTCCTTATCAATAGTTATGATGGCTATGCTGTGCCTCCACAGCCAGAGGAAACAGCAGGAGGCAAAAGCAGACTTGGGCTCAGGTCCTGCTTGTGGATTTCCCAGAAGAGGTATCTTATTGGTCACTGTGAGAAGAAGATGCTGGACTAGATGGGCCAATGGCTTGATCCGGATATGTTCTCAATCTGTCAAGCTGGGGTTTGGTGTTATGGGACAAAGGTGAGAGCACCTCTTCACCAGCAGAAAGTAATATACAGTGGTACCTTGGGTTAAGAACTTGATTCATTCTGGAGGTCCGTTCTTAACCTGAAACTATTCTTAACCTGAGGTATCACTTTAGCTAATGGAGCCTCCCACTGCTGTTGCACCGCCAGAGCACGATTTCTGTTCTCATCCTGAAGCAAAGTTCTTAACCCGAGGTACTATTTCTGGGTTAGCGGAGTCTGTAACCTGAAGCATCTGTAACCTGACGTGTCTGTAACCCGAGGCACCACTGTAGAAGAAAAAGGGGGAAGGAAGGGGGTGTCAACAGAGGAGATTGCCCTGTGCATGGAGATGAGATGCTTTCAATGTCCAAAAGATTTCTAAGTAGTCAGGTGAAAAGAATCATCTCTTGTACTTGAGATGGGCTCAGAAATAAACATAGAAACAAAGGCCGTAGATCCCATCTTCTTCATAGTGAATTGGTGTTTAAAAAAATATTTCCCAATATACCCCCCCCAAAAAAAAACCAACTGTGAACAACAATAGCTGGGTTAAGTAACACAATCTCCACCCCACCAAAATAATTTTAAAAAATGCATTGAGTATGAGTAGTTGGTGGGATAGAATTATTATCTTCTTCTCTAACATATGAAAAGAAAGACCAGGCTTCAGCAAAAGTACCATATTTTTTGCTCTAAAAGACTCACTTTTTCCCTCCTAAAAAGTAAGGGGAAATGTGTGTGGGTCTTATGGAGCGAACGCAGGCTGCGCAGCTATCCCAGAAGCCAAAACAGCAAGAGGGATCGCTGCTTTCGCTGCGCAGCGATTCCTCTTGCTGTTCTAGTTTCTGAGATTCAGAATATTTTTTTTCTTGTTTTCCTCCTCCAAAACTAGGTGAGTCTTGTGGTCTGGTGCGTCTTATAGAGCGAAAAATACGGTATCTCTCTGTGTAACACCTACTGCTACGCTTCTAAGGCAGGTTAAGAAAGTTTTAAGATGGTGCCAGAAAGAGTTTATCTTTTTAAAAAAAAAAGTTAGCAAAGTTGCTGGGGGGGGGGATTATTCTGTGGTTCAGGTGAAATGGGGGGGAGAGAGAGATTAACATATCTTTTGGGCTCTGCTGGGAAGAGCCTCTGGCTATTGTAACTTCTTGATTTGTAACTGTGGAGGGGAGACATGTTGGTGGCCATATCTTGGTTGAAGGAATCTGGTGCTCTTTTGTTTTCTTTTAAATCTACAAATGGAACAGGAGGGATGGCAGAGATTTATAGTGAAAGAAGACAATGAATTTACCAGGTGTTCTTGCAACCTGGAACATCTGAGCCTGGCTTTCTGTAACAGTGTCTTGCCTGAGACCTCTCCAGACAGGTTTGAAACTTCCTTCCGAGGTGCAAGCTGTTATAGCAAGAGCTGAACATATTTTAGGAGTGCTTCATAACAACCCCCAGAAGGCTGATATATTACAACTCAGCAAGAACTTTGATTAGGTTGATTGTGTAAGTCGGTCCTAAAACAGTTAGGGCTTAGGAAGAGGGATGATTTTTCAGTTGATAGGACAGTGATAAGTAGGATGAGTAAGTTTTAAAGTCTAGATGTGTTTAAGGGGGACAACAATTTTGATGTTTGTCGGTGAAAACAAGTCAAAACTCCAATCGATGACTTATAAAATTGTGTCTTTAGACTAGTTAACAGAAGTTTTCCCCATGCAAACTTCATATAATGTAATGTAATGCAGACACTGCTCCATGATATCTGCAAGTTTAATCAAGGAGAATTGGGTCAAAAGTTATTTACCCAGAGATTATTCTGCAAGATGCAGTTTCAGTACCATGGACAGTTCAGTCTGATATGAATCCAAATGTGCTATTTGCATCCTCTACATGAAGATCAAAGTTGCTTGTCGTGTGTGCAGTCAGGGGTGCTCCTAAAGTGCACTTGTGAAGTCAGACATTATTTATACAGCATTTTGCGGAACCAGGAAAATAGCAGGAGCATCAGGAGTTGGCAGTGTGCTCCAGATTTGGCTGAATCCTGAACCAAATTGAGCGGAGAACAAAATATTTCTGCAGATTTGATTTAAATCTGATTTTCCCTTTTCTCACCAAGCCTGATCCACATATTAACAGAATCCTTCTGTGTATGTCTTGGCCTACATTTCCTTAATCATTTAGTCAGAAAACCATCAGCCAACGATTACTCCCTTCTTACAAGTTGAGGCTTGGTATTTGTAGGTGCAACAATCACACCCATGCCCCACTGTGCAGGGTTCACCAAGATGATTTAGAAGATGGATGCTCTGCAGGACCTCTATCTATCCTGCCTTGCAGAAACCAAAGGTTATGTGAAGGCCCTTTAACAAAGCCAGTCAGCTCCTCTAGGGGACTGTAGCCTAACACACTACAGGTCTAGTCAGTCAATATTGGACTTCAACTGGGCTCTAGCTCCTTACAGAGAAAGCTGCTCCTGTAGCAACAAGGTTCCTCGGAACAGTCCCAAGTCCTGAATGTTTCCTGCTTGACTTGGACACTGCAGGTGATATGAAAGACATCTGTCCCTTAGAAAGCTGTTACCAGACAGAGTAGACAATACTGAACATGTGCAAAAAAAACTAGGAAGCTACCTTATATCAGATAAATCTAGGTGTTTAAGAAGAACCCTGCTTGGAAGACGTTTAGTAGGGCCAATTCTGGGGTGATTTCTAATACTTGCTTAGTTATTTTACATATTTCTCATATGGCTGTTGTCCAGAATAGTTGGATTTTGGGGCACTCCCACCACATGTGGAGGTATGTGCCTGTGGAAGTGCACCCTCTCCAGCATTTTGGTGAGGTTCCTGAGCATATTAGCGTTAGCTTTCTTGGTGTTAGGTACCACCTGTAGGTGAGTTTCAGAGTGAGTTCTTTTCTTTGCATTGATATGGATTTAAAGGGGCGTTTAGACCACATTAAGGGATGTGGGTGGTGCTGTGGGTTAAACCACAGAGCCTAGGACTTGCTGATCAAAAGGTCTGTGGTTCGAATCCCCGCGACGGGGTGAGCTCCCATTGCTCTGTCCCTGCTCCTGCAAACCTAGCAGTTTGAAAGCACGTCAAAGTGCAAGTAGATAAATAGGTACCACACTGGCGGGAAGGTAAACGGAGTTTCCGTGCGCTGCTCTGGTTTGCCAGAAGTGGCTTAGTCATGCTGGCCACATGACCCGGAAGCTGTACGCCGGCTCCCTTGGCCAATAAAGCGAGATGAGCGCCACAATCCCAGAGTCGGCCACGACTGGACCTAATGGTCAGGGGTCCCTTTACCTTTACCTTAGACCACATTCTGGTCCATTGAGTGGGGTTAATAGAAACATCACCACCAGACCCCACCCCCACTCATCTTTTCTCCCCTCCACCTCTTTCCCCCTCTTCTTCCTAATGTCTCAAATCAAACTGATCTGTAAAAAATGTTACTTGGGGGGAAAAGAGAGAGAGAGAGACATTGCATATACTTTTGTAAACCAAGAAAATCTTTAATAAAAATACAGAAGAAGAAGAATGCTGCTAGATCAGACCAAAGGCCCATCTTGTCCAGAGCATTTCTTACTATGGCCAACCAGATCTCTCCAATAAGTCCATGAGCAAGGCTTGAAAAAAATAGCCATTTCCTATAGCTGTTCCTTAGGGAAGGGTTTTCAGGGGAAGATTCCCTCTGCACATGGACCTTCTAAATCTCAGCTGGAAGGCCTGGCCTCTATACAACTGCCTCCATGTCCTGCCTCTGCACAGTTAAGGTCCTTTAACCTCAACAGGTTGCATACCACCCGATATGGCTCTGAATACCAGTTGGTGGGAATCACAAGTGAGGAGGGCAAACACAGGTGATGGAGGCTTTCCACAATGGTTAGCCATTGTGACAACATAGTGATAGATCAGATGTGCCTTTGACCTTATCCAGCGAAATGCTTCCTTTGCTCTTCTGAGATTGCCTTCCGTATCAAAAGGCGGTTTCTGTAAAAAGATTACAAACCTAAGACTTCTTAGAAAAGCAAAAGTAGTTGCAGTTCTTTGGATCCCAGCCAATATTTTGGAGACTCACAAATCATTCTTGAAAGCACCTGTAGGATTCCCCACCTTTCCTGAGGAAGAGAAAAGTAAAAAGTACCTTTGTTTCCTATTGTGTAGTCTACAAAGGACTGTCAGTTAACAGATTGTTCTTTCCCCTCTTTTGTTCCTACCTGATTATTCAGAAAGACCAGCATGATAAGGAGTTGCCCACTTTGTCATTCTCTTTTATTCCCTGCAGCAAGATTTGGGTAGCTACCATTTCTCTCCCCCTCCCCAGTTCTCCTTTCATCTTACAGCTTATCATTCAACAATCGTACCCCACCCTCCTCTCTCTCTCTCTCTCTCTCTTGCTCTATTTTCCCTTCTTTCGGATGTAGTAACTTGATTTGGCTAAAAGCAGGTTTAAAATGTCATTATTTCCCTCTGTCTACATTGGCTGACATGCACTTTGCTGGAGCATGCAAAGGGGGGCATCAACGGGGTGTCAATCAGAATTTCCTTCCTAAGTCATGGCACCCGTATTTCATGCTCAGCAGAAAGTTGCAGCAGTGCAGGTCTTCATTAAGGAGTTTCAGATCAGCTTTTATGTCAGAGGAGAGAAAGAGCCCTCCACCTCTTCTCTCATAGCCCCTCCAGCTGCTAAACACATGGATTTTTCTGCCTGGAGGTGGGAGAGAGGAATCGCCTGGCCATAGCAATTGTTTTGGCTTGGGATTGGCTGAGCAGTGCAAAGAGCCAATTGGACAGAGAATGGATAGAGATGTCTCCAGGAATCTCTATGTTGGAAAAACTAAGGAGTGTGTGGGAAACAGAGCGATAGACTCGTAATCTGGTGAACCGGGTTCGCGTCCCCGCTCCTCCACATGTAGCTGCTGGGTGACCTTGGGCCAGTCACACTTCTTTGAAATCTCTCAGCCCTACTCACCTCACAGAGTGTTTGTTGTGGGGGAGGAAGGGAAAGGAGAATGTTAGCCGCTTGAGACTCCTTCGGGTAGTGATAAAGCGGGATATCAAATCCAAACATTTTTATTTTTATTTTTTAGACACACACATATTCCTTAAACTGGTATGACAGTGCATCAGTTACTCTAATGGACCAGCCTCCAGTGCCTTCTTATGAGTCAAATGGTTCTTTGAACTTATTTTTGTAAACTGCTGACCCAGTTATTGCTGTCACTATCACATCCCTGGCCCTGGATGATGACTCAGACTCTGATCGTCAAGATGTGGGGTCAAAGTTCACGTAGTTCCAGAGCACCCAAACTTCTTTCTAGATAAAAGCGGAGGGGCTTCAGTGCAACCATCAGTTGAGGGGAAACCCATTATGGTGGTTCACACAGCCCATGGGCATTCCAAGCCCTGTGAGCTGCCTCACCCATTGATCAAAATCTCATATACACCTCTTTGTTTCAGCTGAATGTTGAGCGCAAGTTTCTTTTGAATCTATATTAAAGGAGAACTCTTTTCAGGCAGTGAAATGCAAGTTGACAAAAAAAGAGCTTGGGATCCTTGTCAACGGTTGAATTGGTCATGTGATAGCTTTACTGTGCATCAAAGTCTTGTTGAACTCAGGTTCAACATTCTGTTGTGGGCAGCTGGATGTTTTCGCAAGCCCTTCTCATAGTTACCTGGTACATGGTGGTATTAACCAGGTTCCTAATGCACATTAGCAACAAAAGGTTCCTTTGCTCTTTAATATCTAGCACTACTGGAAATCTGGCCCTTTTCCTTTTGCTCTCTTAAATATAGAATCTCCCACCCATCTGCCATTGGACAATTGAACTGGTTGCTGCAGACAAATGTTCAAGCCACAACAGCAGGTGGACATTTTTTTTAAACACACTATAAACGTTCAAAACCAGGCTTTGCAGTTTTCCAAATGCGCTTCAAAGATGTTCCATTGAAACTGTGCCTTCCTATTATTATTTTGACAGACAGAAGAGGGGAACAGAAGATTGAAAGGATTGTAGGAAGCTGCCGCTTTTTTAGAAAGCAGCTTTAATAAAAGGAGTTTATTTCTCTGGAGTTTCTTATTTTCTGGGATTCGTGGGCATTTAAGAATGCTTCTTTATTGCTCTCGCCTTCCCTATTCGGAGAGATTGGGGCATCAATTGAGGCGAGACAGTCATGGATCACTATAGGTCGGGTTGGATAGCTCCTAGTGATCTGGGTCATTCAGAGAGTAGGGCATCAGGTGGGGAAACCCTTGAGAAGGCTGAGACCTACCGAATTTTTTGCTCTATAAGACTCACTTTTTCACTCCTAAAAAGTAAGGGGAAATGTGTGTGCGTCTTATGGAGCGAATGCAGGCTGTGGAGCTATCCCAGAAGCCAGAACAGCAAGAGGGATTGCTGCTTTCACCTCTTGCTGTTCTGGTTTCTGAGATTCAGAATATTTTTTTTCTTGTTTTTCTCCTCCAAAAACTAGCTGTGTCTTGTGGTCTGGTGCGTCTTATAGAGAGAAAAATACGGTACCTCAACAATGGCTACATCTTTCCAGGCGAAGGTAGGTTGCTCCTGATACCCTGTCCAGCAGGATTGCTACCTCCAGTCAATAGCTGTTAAGCAGAGGCATCAATTCTGCAGAATTTAGGATGCTCACAAGCAGCTTGTGAAGTGCACCCAAAATAATTGAAACCCATCCCCATTCTCCATCCCCCACTCCCTCCTGGACATATGTTTAATCAGCGTCCATCTGTTCCCCCGGCCACCATAATTAAAGTTTAGCCCTGCCCCCTAACTAAATTGGGACTGGATCCGAGATGGGGCAGGGAGGTCCCTGAGTTGGACAAGGGCAGGTTGTGCTGATTGGGGGGCCCCACAGACTGGAGCAATGCCCCAAAGCAGGGTTGGGGTCTTTGTGCAGCTCTGATTTTTGCGCACCAAAACTGCATTGCAAACTCTAGAGAAGTGTGTGATCCAGCTAGGAGCTGCATTTTGATCTTCAAGCAAATTCAGGAATGGCACATTGGGTAATCCACAGCAAAATGGACTGAACAATTTTCTCCTCCATCCCTATTTATCAAAATAGGCCTTCAGCTGATCTAGAGGGTAGGGACTATTCCTGTTTAATGGGGTCAGGGTATGTTAGATATGCTTCTTAGGAAAATATTTCCATGTCTGCCACGCGTGGAGATAAATCGGTGTTCAATAGCACAAATCTCCATGTCTTAGCTGTGCGGATTCCTTGAAGCCAGCTGAAATAGATTGGCGGCGGAGAACACAGGTTTCCAAAGTGTGTGTCTTTAGTCAAACATCCAGTTCACAGACCTACCCGGGACATTGATTGCAAGAGAGCAGAGCCCTCTTCAGGCCAACCCTTTAAAAGCAGCCAACAAGCACCCTTTACATCAATGATCTCAAATCTCACAGTAACTGAAATTTGAACCCAATTTGCGGGTTCCACTTCAGGCAAATCTCAGCCTGAAATACAAAGCTAACTTGCTGCAAGTCTCTTTGCACATGAGCAGAGGCCTCCATGGATTGAGCTTTCCATGCGTGTGTAAAGAGGCTTAGACACTTTTCCAAAATCAGTAGAAACCCTTCAAGACTCATTTAAGTTGGGGTTCCTTGTTGTTTGGGGCTTTATCCTTAACCCAACCCAGACCATCTGACTAGGCCTTGTCCCGTGTGATATTTTTCAGGTACATCCTGCATTCTGGGGTCTCTTGAGAGCAACTGTGAATTCTCATATGAATTCAGATATGGATGGACCCTCTTGAACTAACAAGCAGAGCAGAATGTTATCAACTCATTTTCACACTTGCAGAATGTTGTGACACAGTTCTCAGATAGAAAAAGCAAACTAAAGTACAATTAAACATGCATGTATGGAGAGGAAATGCATTTCGAAAGGTTCGTTTGATGAGAAAATGCTTTAGAATACATATTTCAATGACATTAAATTGTGATTTTGCACACAGTTTGAAACCTTCACACACTCAAAGAATAATCATGAGACCAAAGTTTGGGGAAATTGTTATATTTGTTACAAATTATGTTCCTGTGTTTCCAGTTTTGACCAAATTGGGCTAGAGAGGAGCTATAAGGTTGATCAGTCCATATCTGGCAAGAGAGAATCAGGCTTTGCCATCACCAGGGCTTACACTCCATCCCTACTTACCTGTTCCATTCTGACAAACAAGCCCACTATGACGCTAGAAAGACAGATTATGCCAAATGCATGCTTTACTCCACACAAATAATAACTTCCCAGTAGTTCTGACCAGTCATGTTACTTAGGATGCCTGCCAACGCAACTGTGTCTTTGTTTGGGTACCATCTGTCACTTCCATCTAATGTCCCAGAAATAAACTTGCTTAGCACCTTATTGTTGAATCGTTCTGAATACCTTAAGGTTTCATAAGAATTATACATTTTTTTGTTCAACTTCGAGACATTTCCAAGTAAATTGTTGTATTCCATCCTGACAAAGTATAGACATTTTGAAAATCATTTTATCAACAACACCCTTAGCTCACCTAGCACAGTCAGAGGTTTGTGTTTATGGGATCTCCCAGCACATGAATGGGGCTGCCCTGACTGGTTACATCTGCTGGCATCCATGCATGAAGCATGGACATCTGTAAGGACGGAACCTTTGAACAGACAACTGTACCTGTAAAAGCTTCCATGCAGCATGCAGCCCTAAATGATCTGTGTTCTGGATCACAGGGGATTTTTTGCAGGGATAGTGTGGCATCAGGGGGGCAGCAGCTAGTGGTCAGAACATGTTGGGAGAACATGGAATTAAGCCTTTGAATAAGGTCCCGTGTAATATGCAAAGTTATGGTGAATTTTCCTGAAATGGGGCAGCAGAGTTCATTCACTCAGGACTGCTTTGTTAAGTAAGAACATTGGAGAGACAGAGAGAGAGAGTTTACAACAAAAATGAGGCTAGCCTGTTGGCCAGAGGGCAGTTGTCTTTCGACAAGGGCCAACATTGATGCCGAAATCCAGCATCTCCTGAGCTCTGCGAGTGCAGCTTTCTCCCGACTGAAGTGCAGAGTTTTTGAGGACTGGGACATTCACAGGAAAACCAAAATGCTTGCTTACAAAACTATTGTACTACCAACCTTACTATATGCTTATGAAACATGGATCACTTATGAACGCCATCTCCAACTCTTCAAAAGATTCCATCAATGGTGTCTCCGAAAAAAATTACACATCACTTGGGAAGACAGGCAAACTATTTCCAGTGTACTGGAAGAAGCAAAGATCACCAGTGTCAAAATAATGATTCTTCAACATCAACTTTGTTGGACTGGTCATGTTGTGCGGATGCCTGATGATTGTCTTCCAAAGCAACTACTCTATTCCGAACTTAATAATGGAAAGCGTAATGCTGGTGGTCAACAAAAGAGGTTTAAAGACTGTCTCAAGGCAAATTTTAAATTATGTAGTATAAACACCAACAATTGGGAAACACTTGCCTGTGAGCGCTCCGACTGGAGAACAGCCTTTACCAAAGGTGTCATGGGCTTTGAAGACATTTGAACTCAGGATGAAAAGGAGAAATGTGCTAAGAGGTACACTTGGCATGCTTGGCAAATCCACAACAGGATTAGCTCTCACCCAGAAACCAATGTCCCATTGTGGAAGGAAGTGTGGATCCAGAATTGGCCTCCATATTCACTTATGGACTCATTGTTAAAACCCTGTTTATGGAAGACAATCTTACTCGGCTATGAGTGATCACCAAAGAAAGTAGAAGACAGACAGAACACATCCCAGGCAATGATGTAGGACAGAGTGCAGCAGAAATAAGACCATAAAAACCAGAATAAATGAGTGTCCAAACTCCAATGGTTCATTGAGGTACTGCATGAAACTTTGGGGAGAGCTTAATGATAGAAATGTTGAGAAATATCAAACTGCAGTTAAAGGCATAAGAGCAATTCACAGGGGAGGCTTTTCATGGTCAGCTGGCAATCCTAGCTTAAAGAATATAAGCATGCAGCAAATGATGGAGTAATAGAAATTGACTGTTTAAGTGAAGCAAAATGTTAAGACTCATAGCCCAGTTTCTTATATTGGGAATCTCTCTAATTTTTGTAATTCTCATACCAAATGCTCACAACACACTATGAAATATTGAGGAATCCCCTTTTTTCTCAAATCAAAAAACTCAAAAGTTGCCCTTGCAGGAAAAGCATTTCTGCTATTCTTCTGAAAATTGACAGGATTCATCCCCTCAGAAGGAGAACCTAACCTGCAAATTTAATCCAATTCTGCCCCCAAAATAAAACAGTTAAGGACTTTTCTTTTTTCTCTCTTGGGGGGGGGTGTCACTTTAGAAGTAACCAGCACATAATCCCCAAACAAATGCTTTATACATTCTGGAGGAGCTAGTATGTCTGTGAATTTTATTCACTCTTATAAAAAGAGAGAGGTTATCACCTTTTTTTCTTTGTTGTTTCCAAATAGATGAGGGGGGGGGGGTAAGTAGACTTGGACAGCCAACAAAGTGCCTAGGAACTGAAGCAGGCTGTTTTCCAATGTGCTAAACTGAAGTTCAAACAAAATCTCATAGTCAAGGCACGCCGCTAGCATGTACACACCAGGAAGTCAAGAAAAACACAGGAAAGCTGAAGAGAATTGGTGGTTGTGGGATAGGTTGAACCATACCAAAGTGATCACACAGCCACTTTGCCATGCACGCATATCTACACAACTCACACTCTCAAAAGACTTGTGTGTGTGTGTGTGTGTGTGTGTGTGTGTATACGTATGTGTGTAAACTAGCTGTATAACCTTTCAATTGCGGGTGTGTGGATATTTCCACTGTCCCCACCCTGGCACTGCATCACTGATTTTTTTATAGAACCTGGGTATCCCCAGTACTATTCTTAACACTCTAACCACTATGCCACACTAGCTTACAAATCCCTTGTTGAAAATAACCAACCAGAGTTGATGGCATTGATATATTTGTTTGGAGAGTTCAACTCTCTTTTGGAATATATAAGTTTGCTCTTAGCAATAAAGTTCCCAGCTGCTACATTTTGAAACTGCTCCTGTAATCAAAGCCAATCCACAACACCCCCCCCCACACACCCATGGATTCAAGGGTGCAAAATGAGAAGTTAACCTTTCATGACCAAGCATCTTGTTTTCGGGCAATGTCCAAGAGCCATGGGGACATGAATGCCCTTTGAATTCTCACCACTTGCCTTGGCTTATCAGTTGGTATGCGGAGGATAATGGGAGAGCAATAAAAGCTTCTGCTAAAGCAGACAAGCTATTCTAATCTCTACATTGTCATGGAATTACTGGGGTGATACGGAAGAGAGGGTATATATATATATTTAAAAATCCCAGAACAACTCAGAACAAAGAAAAATTAAAGCTGAGGAACAGCAGGCAGGAGAGCCCTAAACTTAATCCAGTGTATTGCTATATAAAGGCTTGCCATCTGGAGCCTAATTTTCAACTTTACTGCTGGTATGTATCATGCTGTTCCTTTTTTTATAAGAAAAAAGCCATATATATATATCACTCATTAGAGTGATGGGTACCCAAAATGCCACTGCTACTGATTATTTTTAATCTTCAGCTATTTTGGAAAAAATCTCATGCAGTCTATAAATAGGGGCTGTCTAGAAACGGTGCACCTGTTTGGATTTTGCAATGATTTTCTTTCCTCCCTACCTCTCAATTTTTCTGACAAGATGTGTCCATGTAGCACTACTACCATTAATGTAATACTCAGCCTAACATCTGTTGCAGGTAATTTGGTAGGAAAGATTATTAAAGAGAGGATTATTAAGTGTACCGAAGAACAAGCCTTCCTGGGGAAGGATTAGCATGGCTTCTGCAACGGGAAGCCCTGCTTCAGCAACCTTTTAGACTTCCCTGAATGTGCCAATAAACATGTCAATAAATGTGGTCTGACATACATTATGGGAGAAATTCAACATTGCTCTAAGTTACAAGTCTGTTAGTGGTGCACTTGCTGAGCTAGCAGAATAGCTTGTGCAAGAGAAAGGCAGGATGCCAGCATGGTTCCTGTGCCCGGTTGTGCAACAGATTGCAGTAGCCCCAGCGCTTCCTGTTGCACAACCAGTTACACAACAAGCATCTGCTAATATAATTGTTTCATGGGATTTCATATCGTGCAAATGTTATTCTTACCCTTATGCTAGTGCAACAGTCCTTATGCTAGCAGTCAGAGAAAGCTGAATCTGAGCCTATGGTTTGTACCCAAAGTACTACTAGGTGATGCATCCGATCAGAAGAAAGATTCCTGCTTGCACAATGGGACTTGCTGCCTCTCCTCCCCCATGTACCCCTTAAATCCATTCTAGAGTTTCTCTGAACACTCAGGAACTGATTTAGGAAGGGCAGGGGGCACATGTGGGGGCAGAAGAATAGGGAAGTTCCATTGCATAATACTAATACTAATTTATACCCCGCCCACCTGGCTGGGCTTCCCCAGCCAATCTGGGCTGCTCCCAACAGAATATTAAAACCACAATAAAACACCAAACATTAAAAACTTCCCTAAACAGGGCTGCCTTTAGATGTCTTCTAAAAAGGAGAAATCCTTGCACTAATGGGATGTATTAGTTGGATACCACTCAGCATTCTTGGGCTTTGAAAAAGCTTTTGACAAAGTAAAAGGACAGGTCCCCAGCTGAGTTAGCAATGTCAAGAAAGAGGATGGAGAAGGGACTATAGCTCTGGAAGAGCATCTGTTTTGCATGTAGAAGGTTTCAGGTTCAATCCCCATCATCTTGAGTTAAACTGGGACAGACTCCAATCTTAAATCCTAGAGTCACTGCCAGTCAGTTTAGAAAGTAATGAGCTATTCTAAGCTGCATCAACGGAAGTATACTGTCCAGCTCAAGTGAAGTAATAGTTTCACCCTATTCAGCCTTGGTCAGACCACACCGGGAATACTATGTGTGCAGAGGAGCCCAACGAAGATGATCAAGGCTCTGGAAACCAAGCCTTATGAGGAATGGTTGAAGGAGCTGGGTATGTTTAGCCTGGAAAAGAGGAAACTGTAAGCCTACAAGGACAGTTCTTGTTTGGGAATCAGTAAATCACCCAAAGATCTGTACTGGGACCTGTGGGATCATTCCAAATGATCTGGAATTACTGGTGAGCAGTGAAGTGGTCAAGCTTGCAGATGATGCCAAATCACTCAGAGCAGTGAAAACCCAACTAGACTGCAAAGATCATCCAGAAGATGTCTCCAAACTGTGCATATGGGCAAAATAAAATGTCAAATGGATGTCAGTGTAAATGATGTATGATGAGGAAACAAGCCCAAACTCCATATGTATACTAATGAGATCTGAACTGCTGGAGACTAACCGGGAAAGACACTGTGGAGTCATGGTGGATAGTTCCATGACAACATCAACCCAGTATGGAATGGAAATAAAGTAGCTTGTAATATGATGCCTTAACCGATTGACTCAGATTTAGATCTGGCCTTTCTGCACTAAGTGCCAAATACAATAGGTGATAAAATACAAATAGAATTATTGTATTATACACACACACACACACACACACAAACAGGAGAAGGCAAAGCAGCATTCATGCAAGGAGAGAGTTGTGTCCTGGTTTTTACAATATCCATTCATCTATACAAACTGAAGAAAGGGGTCACATAAGCAGTATCACTTTCCCCAAAGATATCAGCAATGTCCCAGGATGTTATCATTGACCAGCCTACTTTGTACAGTAAGACAATTATATCAGTTGCCATCCAGATGTTGTTGCACGCCAACTCACATCAGCTCGGTCAGCAGTTTTGTATGATGGAAGTTGTAGACCAGCAATAGGGATCAGTTAAGGTAATCAATTAACAGTATACCCCAACAAATGATTGTTACAGAGGAAGCTTTCCCAAGTCAACTGCCTCCTTCCTTTGGGGAGGGGAAAAACAACACCTTACATAATAAACAGTGTTGGTGGTTAAGTCCAGGAAAGGCTGCAGTGTGCATCAGCAATTTTGGGAATTCTGAAGCAAAACCAATATTCCTTCAACAAAAGTGTAGCTTTATTGCAAAGGGAAGTAAGCCAATATAAAGTAGCCTCACTGGTGTTAAAGACACTATTTCAGCATAAACCATTTGGAAAGATTAGGTGATCAGGACACTGTAAAAGTTGCCTTTGACTTGCTAACCAGGATTACTTCAACTTGCCGGTAGCATTTCAAAGAATCGTAGCGCGGATCAACAAGTGTCTCGAGTTATTTGCAAAAAGTTGAAGCGACAGAGAAATCCACACTGCAAACTCATGCACTTTTGGAAAATTTAGCACGCCTAATCCAACAAACTTCAGTGTACTCACGAACACTGAGGTTAATATCTTAAGTGCACTCCACTGTGGACTGAATTCTCACTACCAGCAAGACATATCTAAAGACACCGTATATAATCAGCAAAGTCACATGACCAATATTTTTTCTGGGATCACATACCATATCAAGCTAGAGTCAGAAAGCCCCAAGCCCAGTCGCTCTTTCTCCATGACATGACATTTTTCTAGTTTGTATTCTGTGGGAGAGCATTCAGACATACTTTGCTGCCCCACCACCATCTAAAGTGGTACAATCAGGTGCTACTTTGGCACTTAATAGTTCTGGTTGTATAACACAAGCCTAACTTTGGGGGAGGGTAGAAGTCAGTGGAGTTTTCTTAAACATTGCAAGAGCATGATTCCTTGAGTACTCACTTTAATGGGACCACAGCAGCATAAGCCAACAATTACTTCACACTGATTGGATACTCTGCCCTGTGTCTTAATCCAGTAGCATCCCTGAAACCACCTGTGTTTTGGAAAGAGCCACATGAAAGCAACTTCACTGCCTTTGATAGCACATTGCTCAAGTTGCATTCCACCCCCCCTCCTGCCACAGCCTTCAAGGGGGCCACATGAATGCTAAGTCTTTGATGCCTTGGTATTGGTTGCATTTTACAGAAAGTCCACCCTCCCAAAGCTTTGCCTGAAAACTTTTTCACATCTTGACTGGTGAATCTTGAAAGCAGGCACCACCTAAGATTAACTGCTCTCACCACACCCCACACCCCCGTTAGAAACAGCAAAGCATGTTGCAAGCTCTTAACAAGATCAAAGTTAATTGAAAAGTCTGCTGATGACAGCCAGATCTTGCTGCAAGGTGTAAGTACCCCTGGTGCATGGGAAGGGTTTTCAACAAAAAACAAATGAACCAGCTGATAAAACCCTTGTACACAGCTACATCTAAGCAGTCAATTGGAAAATGCTTTGCTTTCAAAGTACGGTTTTCAACCCGGTTGTTAGTTTGCCCTGATGCACAGACCGAACCATCAGTTTGCGCTGAATGTCGACACACCGGTTGCTCAGTCCAGTCGTTTAGCATCAGGGTCTGTGGCTACTCAGGGGGGGAGACCCTTGTCAATTCCTTCCTACCGTGGTGACTTGCTAAATCCAACAGCTTGCGACAGGGAGTTGTGCACAGCGAGATCGCTCTCCACTACTGAGAAGCAGACAGCCACAGGCATTTGACAAGAGAATTACAGGCAAAGAGGATGGCAAACATACCTTGAATCGTGGACTTCCCCCACCTATCAAGGCAGCCAATGTTCTATGCCGGCGTATGCCCTTGATGTGCCTGGAATGCTGCTGAAAGTGCGCTCAGCATCAGTGGCACTTTTTCTGCTGTTGACAGGAGGCGCGGAGAGGTCCTTTTGAAACTTGCCTCCAGGGTGGTTGCCGTCTCCTTCCTCCCAGCAGGATCAGACAGTGGCTTCTCGCCCTCAAGCCAGGGAGGCTGGAGTCCTTTTCCCAACTGCAGTTGCTAATGCTCCACTCTCCGGGAAAGCGCCGAAGTATGTGTGTGCCGGCAGTAGCAGTGCACGCTCATCAGCCAGCCACGAGCAGAGAGATGTGAGATGCATGCCGAAAAAGCCACAGCAAGGAGAAGCAGGCTCCTGGAGCGCAGCCTCTCTTTTTAATCCCGCTGCTAATTACACCCTATTGACCTTCCCACGATAGATCACCAAGGACTTGATCAGTCAAGAAAGAGAGAGAGGTTTCGTACAAGCAGATTCCGCCTTCTTTATTGTTACAGACACCTGTCAGAGAGGGGAAAGTTTCAGGGTTGGGTTCTCTCCCCCCACCCACCCCCCCTTGCTGGGGTTGTGGCATTTCTTATTCATCAAGCCTTTCCTTCTTGGAGTGAATCCCCACAGTGCTCACCGCTGATCTAGCTCAGTTGGTCTGAACAATGGCAGGGAGGAAACAGCCTCTTAGCTTTATAGAAGAAGATTCCTTGAAATCTACCAGGGCAATAACTGAGAGGCACTACAACACATTGTTTGTCCTGGCTGGGAAATCTCGAGGGAAGCTGACTCGCTTGCTTGCAGTGGAACAGCAACTAAATCTTCAACCATGACTGGAAAGGAAATGATCTGGGCTGCACTTTTCTCTCTCTCTGCTTTTTCTCTTCTCTTTCTCGAATCCAGAACTGTACTGGGCATTTTCCAACCCTCTCTCTGTTCCTGAAACTTGAGACCAAAGTGGAACAGATAGCATTCTGCTCGCTAATTTATGGAATTCACTGCCACAAGAGACACAATGATGGTCATCATGGCCACCAAGTTGGAAGACTTCAAAGAAGGATTAGATACTTTCATGGCGCAGAAGGGTACCAATAGTTATGATAGCTATGTTCACCAATGAAAACATTGGATAACAGTTGCTGGGAATCACAAGCGGGGAGAGTGCTGTTGCACATGACTCATGTTTGGGGTTTCCCCATGAGTAGGCCACTGTGAGAACGGAGCTGTGTTGGATGGGCATTTGACCTGATCCAGTAGGGCTCTTAAAAGGCCAGGGTCCTGAAATTTAATTTATACCAGAGGCTTCATATTGAAGGCAAGTCCACAACCTCCCAAGAGAGTCCATTCCACTGTCAAACATCTCTTACAGTCAGAATGTTCTTCCTGATGTTTCTTACAAAGAAATTTGTCCAGCTAGTTCAGAATTCTCCTGTCTTAGATTATAACCCTCATGGGGTATAGGACCCCAAGAATTGGAAGGGACTTAAGGAATCAAACAGACTGACCCTCCTACATACACACAAACACACACACACACACACACACCAAAGAAACCCCCCACGGTATCAGGAAATAGGCCTTGTCCCCATCACAAGGCATCAGGAACAACCACCCATTTCCCAGGTGGCGCCAGCCCTGTGGAACGCCCTCCCAACAGATGTCAAAGAGAAGAACAACTACCAGACTTTTAGAAGACATCTGAAGGCAGCCCTGTTTAGGGAAGCTTCTAATGTTTGATGTATGACAGTATTTTAATATATATTTTTTGGAAGCCGCCCAGAGTGGCTGGGGAAGCCCAGCCAGATGGGCGGGGTATAAATAAATTATTGTTATTATTTAAAAAACCCAGCTACCCCAAGGAACTCATTGGGCTAAAGAGAACCTAAGAGAGACAGAAGCACCTTGCTTAGAGTGGTGGTGGAGGGCAGAGCTGCAATGCTAGGTTCCCGTCAGGTGTGTCGCTGCTGCCAACATGGAAGGGAGAAGCCACAGGGAGACCGATACAATGTGGGGGCACCTGCAAAACAAATATGGTACTCCCATTGTTGTGCTCATGCTGCACCAACTTCCCTAACACCTCTCTCCTCCTCCTCTCCTTCACGATAAGTCGCTGTGAAACAGGTGTTGGGATGCGTCCGGGGAGACGGGGGCAATTGGCAGGCCCTCAGCTGGCTCCAGCCCACCGGCCAGCAGCCGAGCGAACTCCGGTTCTCAGAACAGCATCAAGACTGTGACTCAAGCCTCAAAAGCCTTCAAAAGCTTAGCACACAAGCCAGCAGAGATAAGAACTCTTTGCAACAGAAGTAGTGGACAGAGGCATATGTAAGCATATTTACAAGCATTTACTGAGCAGCAGGACAAAGGAAAAAACATGTCTGCTTCCCTTCGTGTCCAAGCAAACAGCATAAAAGCTATATACAACGGAAGTTCCCAGGGGACAGTGCTGGAAGTAAACAGACATGTGACATACAACAACTCCACATGCCAGTACTAAAGGTGGAATGGAACTATATCCTAACAACAGCTGCTAGGAAGCTAGCATTGCAGCTATGACTCACTGGGCTAGCCTCGAGTGCAGGCAGCAATTGCTCCATTCCATCCAGTGCTTCTCTTACCAGACGATAAGAGAGGAAAGAGATGATCCGCAGCCCCTTCTATAGCTGTTGGCCCTCTGGAGTCAGTGGGAGCATCCTTGGAGGAATCAGTGGGGCGTGGCTACCTTTGCACCCCTGCTGCCAGACTCTTGTGGCGAGTTTTCCCTGTTGTTAGTCCTTACCATCTGGTATGGATAAGGGAGGAGGTCCAAATTCCATAAGAGTCATGTGGTATACCTCCATAGAATGGCCACCACTGGTTTCTGTGTCTTCTCCACCATCCCCCTAGTACAGAGCGTGATGGATTGTCTCAATGAACTGGTTATGGGATTAGAAGGATATTATTAAATAAAGCAGAATGGTGGGTTTTAATGATCCCATTAATATTTTAGGCCATGTCAGTACTCCCCCCCCCCCGCCCCGCCCAGTGTCATACTGACAGTTCTTGGAATGAAGTTTCACTCTCCAGAGAATCTCCGTCCATGCACTTTCAATAGTGCCATCCTAATCATTGCCCTCATTATCCCCATCTGTGGCTTGAACTGATTATGCTTGGATGTCAGACTGGCGACTGCTTGAAATGCTCAGCAGAATCATGCGACAGAATCCTAAGGTGGTAGAGTGGACCGTACCATTTCGTTCTGCAGGCCGGGGGGGTGCCACTTTGAATATTTCTCCATGCAAAAGCTCCCTGGAAGCAAAGCAAGCAGGCATACAGAATGCAGCAGGGGGAAAGGTCAGCTTCCACAACCTGCTGTGCTAGTCTCTTTTATTATTTTTTAACAAACAAGCAAAAAGAGAGCCGTTAAAAATATCTTTCCCCATGTGCATTATGAAGTGGTACAAAGCCACTACCGAATTCAAGAGGGGGTGGGGTTGCGGGAATCACGCCCCCAACTACATTCTCGCGGGGCCGGCGTCAGCCCCGCGGGGACTCCGGGATTCCCTTCTCTCATGCATATGCATCCTCCTCTGCCCCAGCCAATCGGCTGGCGCAGGGGGCGGGCTTTCCGGGTAACTCTTAAGGCCAGGGCTGACCCGGCTCGCCCTCTTTCCCTCCTCACAGCTGCAGCTTTCGGTCCTAATTTCTACGGCGGCGACTTTGCTTCCGCGCTTGCCCCCCTTCTTCGGTAGCGACAAGGAGGTTTTTCATCGTAGCCACGTGGACGCCCAAGCGCGGATCCCCTTGGATCTTATTGCTGCCTGCGCCACCTTCCCGGTTCTCGTCCGCGTGGAGTACAAAGCAGCGGAAGGCGCTGAGGGAGTTCTTTCTTCGAGCCGCTGGTACCGGGACCTCCTATCACTGAGCTTGCGCCGCCTTCCCGTTTATTTCGCTGGATCTCCTGGTTCACTTAGCGTGAGCTGCTTCAGCGCTCACGGCAGGTTTTGAGTTACAGCCTTTACAGCTATTCTTTCCGTCTAGACAGGCTCTCGTCTAATTGTTTTATTTGCCTTAAGGGTAATTGTACTGGGCTCGGTTTTTGTCTGTATTTAATTCCGCTATCGTTTCGTCGTCCCCTTCATTCCTTCTGTTTAGAGTTTTAACTGAGTGTCTCCTGTTTGTTGTTCTTCTGGTTACTGTGTCGCCATAGTAACATACGTGCCCGGGCGCCATTTGGGCGACCACGTGGTGTCGCTGGCCGCCATTTTAAGAGAGGCACTCCTGGGACCATAGGCTGCTGGCCGCCATTTTAAGAGAGGCACTCCTGGGACCATAGGCTGCTTCCTTACAATCCTGAATAGAGTGTGCGCAACATTAAGCTGAGCTAACCCCCCCATTTTAGTTTGGCGGCGCGCCATTGCCCACACAGCATTTGTCTCGGTCCCTCGCCCCACAACGTTTGTTAACGGCCGAATTAATTTGAAAAAAAATAGTTAGCGGCCGCCATCTTGGTTGCACGTCGGGGTCCCTCCGGCGGCCATTTTGAGAGTGGCATCCCCTCCGGCAGCCATCGTCCCCTCTGGCGGCCATTTTGAGCGTGGCATCCCCTCCGGCGGCCACTTTGAATGTTGAATTCCCTCCGGTAGCCATTGTAAGTGTGGCATTTCACTACTTCGGAAGGGGGGCCTCCAGCAACCCCTAGCCTTCCTTTAGCTTTCTTTGGCGCATCGACAGTGGGGTGCGTGGCCAGAGGGCTTGACTGGGAAGAACCAGGAGAGACCAGGGTGCAATCTCTGCGTTGCCTTTGTTATTCCTTCCAGGGTTTTCTACGTTACTTTGTGAATTGGTTTTGCTTATGCTAGGATCGGTTTTCGCGCTGCGGCCTTCACTGTTAATTCATCATAATAATTCTAATTCGTATATCGCATTGAAAATAAATAAATAAATAAATATATAGAAAGAATAAGTTCCTTTTTGGCCTTAGCCAATTTATTTAATTCTTAAAGGATACAGCATCTTTTCCTCTCTTCCTAGTTAATTGCCAGTAATTACAGTAGTAATAATAATAAGAATAATTAATTTAAAAAATAAATAAATAAATAAATAAATAAATATTATAATAATAATAGTAATTTGAAAAAAAAGATAAAAAACATACAAATTGTAATAACCTTAATAATAAATAAATAAATAAAATAATAATAAAAAAACCAATAATAATAATAAATAAAAAAATAAAAAAATAATAATATTTTTTTAAAAAAAAAAGTTATAAAATCCCACTTTACGCGTGATCGACAGCATGGCTAACAGGGGCAACCCCCGACTGCCACAATCGGGTGGAGCACTTATGCCGGCCGCTCCCTGCAATCCTCAGGCCTTAGCTCAATTCTTCTCAGCGATCCAAACCTTTTATGCACAATGCAGTGCGCCCGCTGCCCCGAATCCCAATATAGTCGGGATGTCTCAGGACTACATTCCAGACACTCCCCCCAACCAGCAGGGCCAGGCGGGACCTTCCTCAAGCACGTCTCATCATGATAAGGGGCAGCGCAACTGACCACTGACTCGGTCGCAAACTGTGCATGCGAAAAAATCCACCCCTACAGCGCAAAAAGCCAGGTCTGGAGCCCAAAAGTCTAGGGCCGCAGGGCATAAATCCTGCACACCGCAGGCGGCCCCCCTTAACTCTAACCAGCAGCAAATTGGTATACCTAGTGTTTTCCAGGATTCTCCAGCCCAACAGTGTCCTTCGGAAGGGTCGTCCTCGGATGAGGAGATACCTCCTCAGCAGGCAGCTCCAGCTGACAATGATCCAGCACCACAAGTCAACAAGTCCCAGGGAGGGAAGCGAAAGACGAAGAAGAAGCATGTGTCCAAGAAGAGCAGGAGAAGTGATCCATCGGACTCTGACAATGACACAGGTACTTCTTCCTCAGATAGCGATAGCGACGCTCCTATGGAGACGTATTGGGGAGAGGGGGAAGATACTGGTGTTCCTTTATGGGTTCACGAGAGGCGGGCCAATTCACACAGGAAAACCTTTAATGGTTCCCTGGAGTGGAAAGATGGGGCGTTAGTTGAAGATGTTAAAGTCTCAACTCACTTGTCCACTGACTTTATTCTGGGCAATCACCTCTCTAAGAGGAAGAGGGACAAGATCCTGAACGGGGATTTCGTAGACATGTTCACCCTGCTACCGCCGGCACAAATGAAGGGAAAGGGAGAGAAAAAACGGTATTACGGTAAGAAAAGATACAGGTCCCCCCGGGCTGAGCGGACTTTTGAGAATTGGCTCAATGGCTACCAGGTATTCATGGGGATAGTGGCAGGTTGTTATCCAAAACGTGGTTTCCACCTTGCATCTTATCTGGCACAAGTAAGAAGGGCTCGGGAATTAGCGGGTGACGAGGCCGCCATCTCGTACGATGAGGACTTTCGTAGGAATGCCTCCCTGCTGTCCTCCACACGTTGGGATCAGAGAGACAATAACTACTGGATGGAGCACGTGGGTCCTTATATCAAAAAGAAACCGCATGACCAAGCTAAACCTGGTAAGGCCGACTCAAAACGTCGTAGGCATTGCTGGGATTTCAATAGAGGGTCTTGCCAGCGCGCTTCCTGTAAGTACTTGCACGAATGCGACAAGTGTTCAGGCAGCCACTCGGCTGTTAACTGCCACAAGGGAAAGCAACAGCCCTTTCGTGGCGGCAGGGGGCACCCATACCAGGGAAACCGGGGTGCCCCCGCTGGTACATCAGGACCCACCCAAGGGACAACTGGGAATCGCTATTAACTTGTCCCTTGAATTAGCCCGCTCACCGATTAAGCTTCAACCCCTTAGAACCCTGTTAGATCTTTACCCCAACAGACAGGCCGCCCTCCTCCTCGGGGAAGGGTTTTCCCAAGGTTTCAGAATTCCAGTGGCTTTTACCCCAAATATCAGCTGCCCCCCCAATCAGAAGTCAGTCTTAGAGAGACCCGACATTGCCTGGAAAAAGATTCAGAAAGAAATTCGGGCTGGGAGAGTAGCCGGTCCATTTTCGGTACCCCCCATTGGTCAGCTTCACATCTCACCTCTTGGTATTGTCCCAAAAAAGGCGCCTGGAGAATTCAGGTTGATACACAACCTGTCTTACCCCAAGGGTGCCTCAGTTAATGATGCCATTCCCCAAGAACTATGCACGGTGAAGTATGCTTCTTTCAATCAAGCCATCAAGTTGGTTCGTGCCTTTGGTAGAGGCGCTTTCCTGGCAAAATGCGACATAGAGTCAGCATTTCGCCTCCTCCCAGTTCACCCGGAGGATTATCGTTGGCTGGGCTTTAAATTCCAAGGGTCCTACTTCATCGACAAGGCGATGCCTATGGGGTGTTCCATCGCCTGCGCCGCCTTCGAGACATTTAGTACGTTCCTCGAATGGGCACTAAAAGAAAAAACTGGCACGAAGGGGGTGGGGCATTATCTGGACGACTTTATTTTGGTCGCTAGTAATGCTAATAGTTGCATGGCCTTGCTCCAGGCTTTCATGTCTTTGGCCGGGGAGCTGGGCGTTCCCTTGGCAAAAGAAAAGACGGAGGGTCCGGTCACTTCATTGACTTACCTAGGAATCGAGCTGGACACAGTTGCCCAAACGTCCCGTCTGCCAACCGAGAAGCTGGTTGCCTTAAGAGAGCTTATCTCTCAGCTAATGCCCTTGCGGAAAATCACCCTGAGACAAATACAATCACTCCTGGGTCACCTTAACTTCGCGTGCCGCGTAGTTTCCCCCGGTCACCCCTTTTGCGGTCGGCTAGCGAAACTGTCCGCGGGGCTGAGGTCACCTCATCATAGGGTACGCCTTTCAAAAGCTGTAAAGTCGGATCTCCAGATTTGGCTCCAATTCTTAGATGGCTATAATGGAATCTCTCTTTGGCAAGACACCCTGGCCCTGCAGTCTGACTTTCAGGTGCATTCAGACGCAGCTGGCTCCTTGGGTTTTGGTGTTTATTTTAGAGGGCAGTGGTGTGCTCAGCGCTGGCCCACTGCATGGCAGAAAAAACCCATACTTCGTGATTTAACATTCCTTGAATTTTTCCCTATAGTGGTTGCAATCCATATTTGGGCCGAGCAGTTCAAAGACCGCAGGGTTTGCTTTTGGACGGACAACCAGGCAGTGGTGTCTGTGTTAAATAAACAATCTTCTCGCTCGCCTAGGGTTGCGTCGCTTTTGCGGTATTTTGTCCTTTCTTGCCTCCGGTTAAACCTATATGCTTCTGCTAAATTTGTGTCAGGTATCAATAATAACATCGCGGATGCTCTGTCTCGTTTCCAGATGGAGCGCTTTCGCTCATTGGCGCCGGATGCGCAGCTGCAGCCGCAACCGTTTCCGGAGCACCTCTGGAATATTGGCAACTAGAAGCTATAAAGGGAGTATTGGTTGCAGTTGCACCTTCAACCCTAAGATCTTATAACAAGGCCTGGTTAGATTTCACAACGTTCCGCCAGAAAAAAGGGTTTTTTAAAATAGGCAGACCCCCACGCAAGTCGGAGGTTATTGAATACCTTGTGTGCCTCCGTGACCTGGGTCGAGCTCCAAAAACCCTTAATATTCACTCGGCGGCAATATCTTTCTTTTCCAAAGCCCTGTTCTCGGTGGACCCTTGCGCACACTTTGTGGTGCGTAAAATGCTGGAAGGCTGGCGGAGATCGCAGCCCCCTAGTTCCGACAGCAGAAGGCCCATAACTTTCGACATACTTTCCCAAATTCGTTCAAAGCTTCGGGTCATCTGTTGGTCCAGGTACGAGGCCAGGTTATTTTCCGCAGCATTTTCCTTCGCATTCTTTGGTGCCCTACGCATAGGTGAGGTGGTCTGTGACGACCAACTGATTGGTGAACGCAGAGGTCTCCTATTGGAGGATGTTTCCTTATCTAGCTCGGCGGTAATCCTGAAAATCCGCAGCTCAAAAACCGACCAGCTCGGTAGAGGAGCTTGGGTCCGCCTGCAAGCCACCCAGAGGGCTGGCCCGTGTCCAGTCAAGGACACCAGGAAGTTTCTTTGTGTAAGACCCAAAATGAGCGGCCCCTTTTTCATTCACGCTGATGGTTCTCGCTTGACTAAGCATCAGTTCACCAGGGTCATGCGCAAGACGATCGCTGACATCGGTCTCCCATCCATGGAGTACGCGGCTCACTCTTTCCGCATTGGGGCAGCCACCACTGCAGTCCATATGGGTCTTCCAGCAGAAAGGATTAGGGACTTAGGCCGATGGAAGTCGGATGCGTATAAGGGTTACATCCGGAAATCCCGCTAAACATGCCTGCCCTGCCCCACATCTGCCTCCCCCTGACCCAGTCTTTCGCTCTCTCTTAATTTTAGGTCTTGGCATCGTACGAATCTGGATCTTTGGACACAGCATCGTCCATTGGGCAAGAGTGCGGGCGGTTACCAGGGGCTTTGGGGACGATCTACAGCTCCCGAGCAATGTTGTGGTTTCCTGGATTGCACGGCGGGGAATGCGTTGGGAGGAATTCTCCCCAACGTTATCTCACAAAATTTCAGCGCAGGGCCCACCTGATGCACTCATCATCCAGTTGGGGGAGAACGACCTGCCTTATAGAAAGGGGATGGACTTGATGTGGTGCATTTTCAATGATCTCGATATGATCAGGGCTTCATATCCAAATCTTACAATTATATGGTCATCTTTGCTGGAGAGGCGCTGCTGGCGGGATGCCTCTAATCTCGTGGCGGTGTGTAAAGCCAGAAGGCTTTTGGAACGCTCGGTGGCGCGGAGAGTGGCTGCAATTGGCGGGCGTATCATTGAGCACCCAGGTATCCAATTCAGCAAGGAAACACTCTACCGCAGGGATGGCGTGCATCTTTCCGATGCTGGTAATGACTTTCCGATCTTTCCGATGCTGGTAATTGGCTGGCTGACATCTTTCAAGGGATCAGGGATTGGTTACAGGTCTGAGGGTATTGGCGGCGAGCCTGGCTCGTGTGGCGGTTAGGCATTGGCGGGGTATTGTTATGCAAATGATGTTGGGGGGGAGGAACGCCATCACCTCCCCCAGGTCTTGAAGGGTAGTTCGTTAAAGGACTCCGGGGGGCGTCGCCTCGTCCGAAACCTACGGAGGCTAGGGCCTAAAGCGCACCCCCGAGCGGCCACCCCTCGGGGAGCGCCTACGGATGTGCATCTCGGGGACTCCCCCTGGCGGTGTTAATCCCTTCCTGGTTAGACCGCATAGTCTGTTAGGGGCCAATGCCTAAAAGCCAATACCGCTCTTACCTGTAATCAATAAAGTTGTGGCCATTTACGCCCATTAACCTCAAAGTCTGTGTGCAGTGTCTTTATTTCTCCAACTGCGGGCGGGGGCGGCAATTGCCACGCAAATCTATGGTATTTTTCTAGGGGGAAAAGGTGCCGGAACTCACCATGAACTCACCTTTGTTCTCTTCTAACATCAGTGGCGCCCACTTAGCAGGTGCCGGAACTGAATTCCGGTGGAAAAAAAACCCCATTTCTGGCTGGAAAAAAAAACCATTTGGAACACTCTGTACTGTTCTGGTTGCCCCACTTCAAAAAGGATATGGTAAACTGGAAAAGGTTCAGAGGAAATCAGCTGAAATGATCAAGGGCATGGAGTTATTCCTCTATGAGGAGCAGAATTTGGGACTTCGTAGTTTGAGAAACTACGGGACGTGGGTGGCGCTGTGGTCTAAACCACAGAGCCTAGGGCTTGCCGATTAGAAGATCGGCGGTTCGAATCCCCGCGACGGGGTGAGCTCCCATTGCTCTGTCCCAGCTCCTGCCAACCTAGCAGTTCGAAAGCATATCAAAGTGCAAGTAGATAAATAGGTACCGCTCTGGTGGGAAGGTAAACGGTGTTTCCGTGCACTGCTCTGGTTGCCAGAAGCGGCTTAGTCATTCTGGCCACATGACCCGAAAGCTGTCTACAGACAAATGCTCCCTCGGCCTATAGAGTGAGATGAGCACCACAACCCCAGAGTCGTCCATGACTGGACTTAACTTTCAGGGGTCCCTTTACCCTTTACTAGTTTGAGAAAAGGAGAGTAAGAGGTGATATGATGGATGGTTATAAAATCATCATGGCATGGAGAAAGTGGATGGAGGACAAATATTTTCCTGGAACGCTGGAACTTATGGAAATCCAATGAAACAAAATGCTGGAAGATTTGGAACAAATATAAGAATGTCTTCATGCAGCACACAGTTAAACTATGGGTCTTGCTCCCATGGGAGGCAATGATGGACACCAATGTGGATGGCTTCAAAAGAGGACCAGGCAAATTAAAGGATGGTACGGCTATCAGTGCCTACTAGCCATAATGTCTATGAGTTATCTCCATGGTTGAAGGCAGTAATGCTTTTGAAAACCAGCTGCTTAACAGTTTCCCGCAAGCATCTGGTTGGCCACTTTGTCTCAATGGCTTGATCCAGCAGGCTTTTTCCTTCGGTTCTTGTGTACAGTTCATACAGCCGCTTCAGGAGTCTACCTTTTCATTTCCACCTCACTCTACCCAATGTGTGCGTCAGGCCTTAGGAAATGGATGTCATTGTAATTTGCTCAAACCAGAGAGAACTTTCCAGGCACAGGAGAGCCTACCATGAACACCACACTTGGATGTTCGGGTTGTGAGTGTTGCCCCTCCATTCAGACACTTGCATTCTATGTGTAGACAATAGGTGGAGAGACTACATAGCATGACCCCACTGCCTGCTCTTATGTGGTTGTCAACCATGAGTAGGACACTTGAATATGGCTGATGAGCTGCCTAGATGAACCTCTGGAATCTTCCCAATATTATCCTTGGATTGCCTTGTCCAATAATTGATTGTGTCAGCTTCGCCTTTGAGCCAGTGTCACCAACTGGACTCATGCACTTCAACCCCGACTGGGCTAGGCGAGCTGGGTAGCACTTCCAGAGACCACCAGGTCAAAGTGCTGTGGACTCACAGCTTAGAACTGTGAGCACCGGATTCACTTCCACTATACAGTTGTCGCACAGCAGAGTATAGCAGAGTCTGGCAGTGTATAAACAAGTCAAAGAGCAGCTCTGTAGAATATCTTCTTTTATTCTCTAACTATAACTATAATACAAAACTATATACAGAGCTAAATAGGTCTAAGCATAAATGAATGCTGCACTGAGTGTCTGCAGCTGCTCTTAGCAGCAACCTTATCTCTACACACGATCTCTAACACTCAGTCTCTCTCTCTCTCCGACACACTGATTGACTGACTGACTGACTGACTTGGTGCTGGAGCTGAATAAGTAGAAGGCAGAACACTGCTCCTCCTCTCTGGAGAATCAGCAGACTCGTCAGGAGATTCTTGGATATGGGAGGGGTGAAATCTCCTCAGATTGGACCCTGGTTTACTTATAAAATGTGACAAGATCATGGTTCAAGTTGCTTTGGCTGGTGGCCACACTGATAAACAATAGGAAGCAAGCATTAAGGGAATAGCTTCTGAGCAGAAGGAATTCCTTACTCTAGAGATCTAAACTGTTGTTTGATAAAGCCTTTATACTCCTTGCTGGATATGAGGCATACTATGTACCATATTATAAAACAGTATTGTTCTCCTAAAAAGACATCACATAGGGCTGTTCCAGAATTCCCCTCCTCATCCAAAGTTTACCCTGGATTTGTGTGGTTCTGAATTGCCTGGCATGTTTTTACGAAGTGAAACCAATGTAGAAGAACTTCTCCATCATTCTGCTTTTTGATTCATATTCTCAGTTATTCCTTAATCCTGACTCCTGATTTGTTTTGTGATTCTGAATTACTCTTTGGTTTTGATTGCTGGCTGCTCCTATGACTCTTCATCTCCATGTCTCACCTTAGACTGCTGTCCATGGGGAAAAAATTAATTAATTATCCACAGTGTTTACAATCTAGGGTGAACTTTCAAGTACAGTCATACCTTGGTCGTTGAACAGAATGCGTTCCAGAAGTCCGTTCGACTTCCAAAAATGTTTCAACAGCCAAGGCACGGCTTCCAATTGGCTGCAGGAGCTTCCTACACCCAATCAGAAGCCATGGAAGCTGTGCCAGATGTTCAGGTTCCAAAGAATGTTCACAAACTGGAACACTCACTTCCAGGTTTGCGGCGTTCGGAAGCCAAAACGTTTGACTCTCAAAGCATTTTGGATCTAAGGTACAACTGTATATGGAAAGAATTGGAGAAACCCAACAGACTTGGTGAATGCTGTTGGACCACAACTCCCATCATCCCCAGCCAGTGTAGCCAATGATCCAGGATGAAGGGATTTGTAGTCCAACAACATATATGGACCCAAGGTTGAAGAAGGTTGCTTCTAAAACACACCCCAGAACCTTCTTCAAGAGAAGAGATATTTGGCAGATGAATCCTAAACTGAAAACTTACAACTGCACTAAGAAGAGATTATGATAAGTGAGGTGAATCTTTCATTCAGCTGCCGAGTTTCCCTTAGCATTCCACACTTGACTTTCTAAAGATACTGTTGACTTTACTTTCTCTTTAACTTTCAAAGCAAGGGTACCTGAATGTCATTCAAGACAGGTTGTGTGTTTAACCTAGTAGACGGCATTTTCCTCTTTCCCAGGGAACATTAATAATTTACCTTCCAAGATATTAGAATGGCATTAAATTCCCCTCATATTTTTACAAGATTTGTATATGACAGCTATGCCTTCCGAGTCTCTTTCATGAACAAGGCTCTTTTGAAAATGTGTGTTTCTCCTACTGGCTCTGAATAACGAGGAGGCCTAATCTGGAGTAAAGCCCCAATTTGCATTTGTGACAGTTGTTGCCAGCTGGTGAAGAATGGTGGATCAGGAGCCACACCTAAAAGAAAACTTTAAAAAAAAATGTTGGAGAAAGTGTAAGTGACTTGTGAGCTGACTGGCTGATGACTTTGTGCCAGATGCATTTGGCCCCTGTGCCACGTTCATCAATACTGATGCTTCTTTTCATCTTAATAATAATAATAATAATAATTTATTATTTATACCCCACCCATCTGGCTGGGCTTCCCCAGCCACTCTGGGTGGCTTCCAACAAAATATTAAAATACCGTAATACATCAAACATTAAAAGCTTCCCTAAACAGGGCTGCCTTCAGATGTCTTCTAAAAGTCTGGTAGTTGTTGTTCTCTTTGACACTACCGAGAAGGCCCTCTGCCTGGTTCCCTGTAACTTGGCTTCTCGCAGTGAGGGAACCGCCAGAAGGCCCTCGGTGCTGGACCTCAGTGTCCGGGTAGAATGATGGGGGTGGGGACCGTCCTTCAGGTCTACTGGACTGAGGCCGTTTAGGGCTTTAAAGGTCAGCACCAACACTTTGAATTGTGCTCAGAAACATACTGTGAGCCAGTGTAGGTCTTTCAAGACTGGTGTTATATGGTCTCGGCGGCTGCTCCCAGTCACCAGTCTAGCTGCCACATTCTGGATTAGTTGTAGTTATCTTCAACTAATCTACGTGAGGAAGATTAACTAACTATCTAAACTAACTATCTACATGGGGTTACCTTCAAAGGTAGCCCCACATAGAGCACATTGCAGTAGTCCAAGGTGCTCCCTTGGTTGGTCATGGGCTCATTTGGCAGTGGTGGCTGGGTGTGGGGAGCCAGTCTCACCCTTGAGTTTTCTACACTGCTCCAGATTACCAGACATAGAGTCACTCCAGGGCACTGTGGGAAATTCAAATGGTGGGTGGCTTTCCAGACTATGGACTCAAAATAAGCTTGTGAATGGGAACTGGGCACCTTACAGGGTCCCCCTGAGAAGATATACAGTGCTACCTTCGTTCTCAAACTTAATTTGTTCTGGAAGTCCATTCTAAAACCAAAATGTTCCAAAACCAAGGCGTGCTTCCCCATAGAAAGTAATGCAAAATGGATTAATCCATTCCAGACTTTTAAAAACAACCCCTAAAACAGCAATTTAACAATTTACCTCTATTGTTAATGGTTCTCTTGGCTTTGCAGCTTTTATCCATTTCTGCAGTCACACAATCAATCAGTCAGTAGCTGAACTGGGTTCCACACAGTCACACACACACAAAAAGCCAAAAGTCACAGAAACAAAAATGCAAAATAAATAGCAAAAACAGACAGACTTCAGTGTAGCACTCTGAATGGAAGCATTGCACTCGAAATTGTAAGCGTAACACTAAAAATGGCACATGTTCAGCTTCCAAAAAAAGTTTGCAAACCAGAACACTTACTTCCGGGTTTGCAGCATTTGGGTTCCCAGTTGTTTGAGAGCTAAGCTATTTGAAAACCAAGTTATCACTGTATAGAACCCTAAAAGATTTAGGCCCTAATATCTGGAGGAGCACTTACATGTTGGCATGCACCCAAGGAAATGGGGGCAATTGGCAGGCCCCCAGCTGGCTCCAGCCCATCGGCCGGTGTGCCGGGCGAACTCCGGTCCTTGGTGCAGCATAAAACTGCAGCCCAGGCTTTAGAAGACTGAGCATACTATTCAGCAGAGAAAACGCTGTGCAGACAGAAGTGGCACGAGAGGCTGTATGAGCATATTTACAAGCAGGTCTTATTCAGCGTAGATGAGGACAGAAGGAAACATGTCTGATCTCCTTCATGTCCAAAGCAAAACGGAAGTTCCCAGCATGCAATGCTGGTATGTTTTACAGACATGTGACATGCAACAGTCCCACATCTGTTCCTTACGGTGGAATAGACCATCCCAACAATACTCCCATTCTGAAGATCAACAGGAAAGGCCCTTGGAGTGGTGACCTTTAAGTTGTAGAGCTCCCTCCCTTCCAAGGTGTGTCTAGCCCCATCATTATCTCTCTTTCACCAGCAAGTCCAGAGGCAACTCTTGGGAAGTAGATGAGTGATGCACATATTTTGCTGCTGCCTTGCTCAGTATTGTCTACACTGACCTGCCCTCCAGGGTTTCAGACAGGAGTCTCTCCCAGCTGTACCAAGCCAGTGTGGTGTAGTGGTTAAGAGTGGTAGACTCGTAATCTGGGGAACCGGGTTCGCTTCCCTGCTCCTCCACATGCAGCTGCTGGGTGACCTTGGGCTAGTCACACTTCTCTGAAGTCTCTCAGCTCCACTCACCTCACAGAGTGTTTCTTGTGGGGGAGGAAGGGAAAGGAGAATGTTAGCCGCTTTGAGACTCCTTCAGGTAGTGATAAATCGGGATATCAAATCCAAACTCTGCTACCAAGCAATTGAACATGGGACCTTCTTCAATCAAAGGTCCTTCCCTAAAGCTAACTCTGTCTACTGCAAGAATCCCTCTAAATCACATGCTCTAAGCTAGTGGACTTTTCCTTTTTCTCTTTTTGCAAGCTTACTGGGTCTCTATTGATGATCAGGACTCCTGGTTTCCATGGCTTCCCCTCCAAACAGACTCCTTGACCATCAGCCTGTGAGCACCAAGATCACTGTTAGTATAGAAGCTTAATTGGGTCTATTTGGGAAACAGTCATTGTTTGCTTCATCAATCATAGGCAATCGCAGCACCTTCCTTTATATCACAAAAAAGTGAATTGCTGGCTGGGTGCTCGGGAGAAGCGGAGTAGCTTTATTAATACCCTTGATCTTTTCATCCTTTCAGCCTTGTGTGTAATAAACCCAAAGAAGATCTCATTAACTGGAAACTTTTTTTTTCCAGGGGAACGTCAGGGAATATAACGGAATAAAGATTCCTTCTAGGCACCATCTGTCAGAATTCAGGGCCGGTCAGAGGTATGTGCCTATCTCTCCAGGCACCGGCTGAATTCTTTCGACCTCCCTCCGGCGACTCCCGGAGGAAAAACACACGAGGTCCGTTCCGGCGATTTTCCTCAGGCTGTGAGAAAAACACACCAACTGCTTCTCCTCCTCCCTGCTCTCCAGCATATCCCCAGGGAGGGGAATCAAACACAGACAGAAATGTATCTACATGTTTTATTCATGTCTTCTGCAGTCATATAGAGAAAACATGTCTGCTCTGTTCAACAAACAGAGAGAAACTCACAAACTCCACCCATGTACATCCTGTACAGGTCATATGACACACACTGAGCTAACATCCGGTGCTCAATACAGAATGGACTGCCCCTTTGTTTCCATGGCAACAGTCACAAACTTCCTGTTTGGCTTTCCAGCCACAAGCAGCAGACTTGGCTGCTATAGCCTTTGCTTGCTGCTGCATTGCTGCTTTAGAATAACATACTCCCCCTAAAGTATCAATGCGTGCAGCGAGCAAAGCGTCATCCAGAGAAGAAAACAAACAGTTGTTATACTTATAACACTCCCCTGTTGTTTCAGTTCCACCCTTGGATCTACCCGCCACTGGTTTTACCAATGTACCTCTCTGGTTGTGTGACTTCCAAGGAATGAGTGCTTCTGCATTACCTTGGTTAGCAACTCTCTGTTGTGCCTTTGTCTCTGACTCAGACACAGCTTCAATTTGTCCTTGGTCGTTTACAACAGCAACACATGCAACAGCTTGGTTGGCAAACTCTTTTGAATACCTCTTGGGTGGTACACCCTTCGTTGCTCTCTCAGACCTACGTAAGAGGTGCTGCTCTCCCTTGCTTTCTGGTTCAGCCTCTGAACTCTCTGAAGAACCAGTACTAAGCTTAATCAGTGGTTCATCCTCCTCTTCTGAGGGTCTAGTCATTACGTGAGATTTCCTCTCAATGACTGTGACAACTGAGCTGTCTGAGCTATCGCTGTCATTATCAGTACTACTGAACTCAATAAGATCAAACTCGTCATCATCATCGTCATCAGAATCATCATCATCACCTGTGGGAAATGTGTGAACAATCACTCGCTCCTGTTCAGGAGCACTCTCTAGAAATTTTGTGAGAATCACCTTACCAGATTCAGACAAAATTACTCTGTAGAGACCCTTTTCATAACCCACAAAAATGCCTCTGGCATTCTTTACTCCACCCGGAGCTTCTGTTCTCACATGAGACCCAAAAACCTTGAAATGGGCAACAGAAGGTTTTCTGTGGAACAGTTTCTCAAAAGGAGAACATCCCAAGTCTTTTGAAACCTTTCTCAACCACGTGTAACAATATGACATTAGCGACTCAGCCCAGTACTCTTGTGGCAGATGTGAACTAAGCAATTGCGCTTCCATTCCCTTTTGCAATTCTTTGTTCACCCTAACACAGACACATCTGTTCCAAGCTTCTTTGGAAGCTGCAATTTTGTGTCTTATCCCTTTCTTCTTCAGGAACCTCTGGAAATCCTGTAAGAGAAAAATTGGCTTCTCATCTGTGCAAAGACAATCTATGTCAGCATCATGCATATTTTTAACCTTGTCACAAAACTCTTTAAACCTTTCTAAGGCTTCTTTCGGTCTCTCCAAAAGATAAATCCAGACAAAACCTGTAAAAGAATCAACACATATTAGGTAATACTTTGCATTGCCTCTAGATGGTGCTAAAGGACCAATCACATCAGCATACACCCGCTGAAATGCCTTGTCGACCCTCGAGGTGACCTGCTTGGTGTTCTTCTTGGCTACACCTGCAAAAGAAACCATGTTAGAATCACAAGAATTACATTCCATGTAATCACTTTGATCAAAAGTCAACAAATACAGTCCATCTTTCTCTTTGGCAGAAAGATACAACTCTCCATCTTTGTAGATCTCGCAGTGTTGATCATCATAGGACAGTTTTAGTCCCTTCTTGGCAATCTGCGAAACGCTGAGCAGATTGTACTTCAACTCTGGAACCAAATAAAGATTGTTTATAGTCAAGTTCAGACTTTTAAGATACACAGTCCCAATTCCGGTGGCTTCCAGCTCTTGACCGTTGGCTTGTTGTACAACGAAGCTTTGCTTCTTAAACGACGAAAACAAATCCCTGCGATGGGTCATGTGAACCGTCGCTCCTGTGTCTAAAATGAAGGAATTCCCCACTTGTGGTGTGGCTTTTAGGGACATCAAAGCCTTTGCAGGCTTCGCCTGTGACTTGGCATGACTTCTGCCTGACGCCTCAGACTTCGTGGAGCTTCCCTTGGCTCCTTTATTCTGACGTGGCTTCTTGCAGTACCGCTGAAGATGCCCAGTTTGTCCACAATTGAAACATTGGACAACATTCAAAGCTACAGCGTCTCCTCCAGTAGCTACAGCAGTGGGGGTGTCTGAACTCCGTTCTTGTCTCCCCCTGTCCTTGACTTCCAGGGCGGCAAGTCTGTCATGTTCGTTCAGGACCACGGCAAAGACCCTGTCCGACGTTAGATCTTGCGCTGGGAGAGACCCCAGCTGACTGGCAACCGTTTTGTAAGTCCGATTCAGGCTGTTTATCACCATGAAGCAAAACACTTCCTCATCCAGACGGAAATTGCGTTCCACCATCTGCTGACGCAGAAATTTCATTTCCGTCAGGTGCGCTTGAACATCTCCATCAGGCGCAAGCCTCAGGTTAGTCAGCTTTTCAAAATACAGCAACGCTGAAGAACCTGCATCTCTCTGATGTGTCCTTCTCAGCGTGTCCCAAACATCTTTCGCGTGCTCTAAATCTTGTATATGAACAAGCTGAGAGTCTGACACGCACAGAATTATAGCAGTTCTGGCCTTCATATCCTGTGACTCCCAAACAGGCGTTGGTGCTGCAGGGATGGGGTTCTCAATCACTCCAAACAGTCTCTGATTCTGCAGCAGGGCCTTCATCTTAATAGACCAAGATGCATAATTGTCACTGGTCAAGAGGGGTGGAGAAGGCAAAACTCCCTTCTTGGCATCCATTTTGAGTCCTTGCATTGACTCTCAAACACAAGCCTCTAAAATCCAATAGCTGGCTTGTTTACACTCTGTGCACCTGGCAGCAATAGCACTGGCGGCTTGGAAAGTCCCAACAGTTCCTTTGTAAGGCCTAGTCAAAACACGAGCTGTTTGTGCCTCTTTGGTCATAGCCTGACTTCCAGCCCTTATCTTGCGTTGCTAAGCAACCACATTCCTTTCCTTGGACAGGAAAAACCACAGGAATGTTTGGAATGCAGACTCTTCTCTCTCGGAGCTGTTTTTCCCAAACGTTGCTCCCGTGAAGCAGAGAATTAATCCATCTGCATTCACACTTCTAAGCCCGAAAATCTCATACCTGGGCTCCGTAGCTTGGCTTTCAGCTTCCTCTGGTCAGCTTCTAGCTGCAGAGAATCAGCTTCCATCTCAGGCTTCCATGGAGAGGGATGAATACAGCCTCCTTGATGCAGACTCCCATGGATCGTAGCAACCGTCAACTGCTACCAATGTCAAAATTCAGGGCCGGTCAGAGGTATGTGCCTATCTCTCCAGGCACCGGCTGAATTCTTTCGACCTCCCTCCGGCGACTCCCGGAGGAAAAACACACGAGGTCCGTTCCGGCGATTTTCCTCAGGCTGTGAGAAAAACACACCAACTGCTTCTCCTCCTCCCTGCTCTCCAGCATATCCCCAGGGAGGGGAATCAAACACAGACAGAAATGTATCTACATGTTTTATTCATGTCTTCTGCAGTCATATAGAGAAAACATGTCTGCTCTGTTCAACAAACAGAGAGAAACTCACAAACTCCACCCATGTACATCCTGTACAGGTCATATGACACACACTGAGCTAACATCCGGTGCTCAATACAGAATGGACTGCCCCTTTGTTTCCATGGCAACAGTCACAAACTTCCTGTTTGGCTTTCCAGCCACAAGCAGCAGACTTGGCTGCTATAGCCTTTGCTTGCTGCTGCATTGCTGCTTTAGAATAACATCATTATGAGCAAATGTGGCATCTGTTGTAAGATTTAACAAGGCCGTTTTGGAGCACTAATGGGCATTCCAGCAGGATGGGATGATGTTTCTTCCACCACCTGAGAATGGGTCAGTGTTATCATTACTCCTGGACAAAACCCAAACAGTCCCAGGCACTGGAGAGAGTATAGACTACAGGTGTCAGGAAAATATCTTTTATTTTTAAGTAGGTCTGGAACAAAGGCTTCCTTATGGAGACGCCTTAGAAACTTATCTTTAGTGGTTGAGCCAGGCTGAATCCTTCAATGAACTCAAATGAAAAGTGTGAGTCTATTCTCTAAATCATCTGAGAGCTGTATATATTGAAGGGTGTGTGAGAGAAGGAGAAGCCTTATATGCATGTCCTGGAAACATAATCTGCCTGTCTTCTTATATGAGCTGGACACTTCAAGCAAAAAAATACTTTATATGAAGCTCAGCATCCCATTTTTTCCCCAGCCTTCTTGCTTTCTAAGGTCCCTAGCTTACAGTCTTTCTGCTATTCCGGATCCTGCCCCTTTCCCAGCATCAGCAACAAATATACAATCTAAATATGTCCTTGCAGGACAGGAGAGTGGTATGAATGGAAAGAGGAGGAGGAGGAGGAGGAGGAGGAGGAGGAGGAGGAGAATAGTAGTAGTTTGGATTTGATATCCTACTTTATCACTACCCTAAGGAGTCTCAAAGCAGCTAACAATCTCCTTTCCCTTCCTCCCCCACAACAAACACTCTGTGAGGTGAGTGAGGCTGAGAGACTGCAGAGAAGTGTGACTAGCCCAAGGTCACCCAGCAGCTGCATGTGGAGGAGCAGAAATGCGAACCCAGTTCCCCAGATTATGAGTCCACTGCTCTTAACCATGACACCACACTGGCTGCGATTTCTGTGTTAATTGTGCACAGTAGCAAGCCTTGGAGAAAGAAGAAGAAGGAAAAAAAAGGTAAAGGTCAAGGAACCCTGGATGGTTAAGTTCAGTCAAAGGCGACTATGGGATGCAGCGCTCATCTCACTTCAGGCTGAGGGAGCCAGCGTTTGTCCACAGACAGCTTTCTGGGTCATGTGGTCAGCATGACTAAACTGCTTCTGGCACAACAGGACACCGTGATGTGAGCCAGAGTACACAGAAATGCTGTTTACCTTCCTGCCACAGCAATTATCTACTTGCACTGGTGTGCTTTCGAACTGTTAGGTTGGCAGGAGCTGGGACAGAGCAATGGGAGCTCACCCCATCACACGGACTCAAACTGCCAACCTTCTGATCGGGAAGCCCAAGAGGCTCAGTGGTTTAGACCACAGCGCCACCTGCTCCCGCAGGAGAAGGAACCTCAGCACAAGGAGATAGGAGAAGCCCAAAGGACGGTCCTGTGGTAAACAAGCTTCCCGAGGTCTGAGAACAAAGGACACCCCCCTCCCAGTTCTGCTTTGTAAACAAGAGTGGCTTGGTGTTCTTAGGAACCTAAAGGGTGAGGATGAGAGGAGAGACCAGCACACAGTGAAGTGTTACAAGGGGCACTAGGAGAAGTACGAAGACAAGAGCCAAGGGTACATGAGAGCCCTCTCCAGTGGCAGTAGTGGTAGATGCTGTCTATCTGACTTCAGTGGGTTTTAATCCTATTGCAAACACACAACAGGGGCACCAACTCTATGGGGCCAAGGTGTCTTTGTGCCCCCATATCTGTTGGTAGGGGGCTGCCCCCCTCAGTGTTGATGGGTGTCAGGCTTCAGGGAATCGGCTTCCTCCCCCCATGGCAGTAGATAAGAAGATCAAAGAAAGGAACGTCTTACCAGTTAGAAACTTTCATAATCACAGTGAGAGAACAACAAACACATCTCCTAGAAATGGCGGTGCTCCCAATTAAGGATCACTCCCCCTTTCATCCCTATTAATCTACATCACTCCTACGTCTTGTAATCTGAGTTTGTACCCTCTGTGCTTTCTGTTCTGAGACTTTCTGAGCTCTTCTTGACCTTGGGCTGAGCAGAGGAATGCTGTCCAGAGACTGTGAATCTGTTAATCCTCTCTCTTCCAGTGCTTCTTCTCCTAGCTGTTCTCCGTCCAGCATTTCCCAGCTTCTGCCTTCTGAAATTTGCCCCTCTGTAAACTACTGTTCCAAATCTATACAGTGGAACCTCTACTTACAACCATAATCTGTTCCGGAGGTCCGGACATAACTAGAAATGTACATAAGTAGAGGCTCACTTTTCCATAGAAAGTAAGGCGAAAGTGAATTGATCCATTCTAGACGATGAAAAACACACCCTAAAACAGCAATTTAACATAGATTTTACTGTCTAACGAGTCCATAGATCCATAAAATGAAGACAATAATCAATGTGTTGCTGTTGTTGTTTAATCGTTTAGTCGTGTCCGACTCTTCGTGACCCCATGGACCAGAGCACACCAGGCACTCCTGTCTTCCACTGCCTCCCGCAGTTTGGTCAAACTCATGCTGGTAGCTTCGAGAACACTGTCCAACCATCTCGTCCTCTGTCGTCCCCTTCTCCTTGGGCCCTCCATCTTTCCCAGCATCAGGGTCTTTTCCAGGGAGTCTTCTCTTCTCATGAGGTGGCCAAAGTATTGGAGCCTCAGCTGTCCTTCCAGTGAGCACTCAAATAATCAATGTACTCTACTATATAATAAATAAGATAGTATTGTAGATGAAAAAAATTAACATTTTTTTTATTACGTGCACTGAGGGTGGGTGGGCTTACCTGGCTACAAGCCAGGGGTGGGACAAGGGTCAGTAAAGAGCTGATTCACTTCGGCCAGGGTCACTTTTTTTCTTGCCAGGCCAAGTTCTTCTCTGGACTCCCTAAGGTGAGTTCCTCAGCAGGGTTTGGGGCTGCAGTGTGCCCTGCTGTGCTTCTTGCAGGCGGCACCTCTTCCACAGCTTCGGGGGTGGGGGCCCTCTCCCCAGCAGTGGATGCCCCAGCACTGCCCCGCAGCAGGCTGGGCAAGCTCCAGGCTGCTGACAAGGCCTCTGTTCATATCTAGAAGAAAATTCATAAGTTGAAGCACCTACTGAAGGTCGTAACTGGAATCGTAAGTAAGTAGAGCCGTACGTAAGTACCTGACAATGGAGCAGAAGAGGCCAGGCACAGAAGTGAGTGTGATGTGGCTTCAGTGGCTGGCTCCTTCTGAGCATGAGAGAGGACGACCCGCCGGCCATTGAAGCTGCACCACACTGGGCTCCATGCTTGGCCTCTTGTACCTATTTCAAATCCCAAGAGATCCTCTTAACAATGACCAATGACCAGCCATTTCTAAAGGGAGGACTGTAGGCTCAGTGGAAGAGCATCTGCTTTGCATGAAAAACGCAAATGTTCCATCCACATCATCTCCAGAAATGACTTGGACATCTGAAACCCTGGAGAGCCACTACTAGTCAGTGTTGACTGGACTGAGCTACAAGGTAGCATTTGGGATTGGACAGCTTCCTATGAAATATATTGTCACCAAACTACCCTCATATGGTCAGCAGACCTTAGGGGATAAGCAAGGTCCAACAGTCCTTGGGCACTGGGAGGTTCAATCCTTGGGACAGCTCGGTGATAGATCATCTGTTTCAATTCCCAGTATCTCCAGGTGGCTGAAAAAGACTCCTGCCTGGAATTCTGGAGAACCACCGCCAGTCATTTTAGACTATATTTAGCTAGATGACCCAAAGGTCCAACTCAGTACAAGGAGACTCCCTGTGTTCCAACCTAAGCAGTCAACCACTTCCTCATGCAGTCGTCCCCAGAGAGATTGAGCTTTGATGGGTAGCGCCCACTGGGTTTCTGTGCAAGTTGCTCCCATGGAGACATCTTTCTTTCAACAGAGCTTGTACCCAATAAGCAGTGTTAGTATCACAGCTCCAAAGTGCTGTATCAAAGATTGATAAAGACGCCTCCTGCTAGCCCAACGCAATGATTGCCGAACCCTATATCCCCTGAGTAAATAATTTAATTCATGTTTATTGAACTCAAATGCCAAGGCATGTGAATTAGTTTAAACTGCTTTAAGGTAGGTGGAGAATTAAAATAAAATCAATGGCAGGAGCGTTGGGCTTTACTGTTCCTCGAGGTGTGTGCGCACACACAAACACACAAAAGCACTGGAAGTTTTGGAAATTAAATGCTCCATCATTACCTAAATAGGCAGAGGTAACTGTCTGGGTGATTAATATCGGAATCAGCTTGCGCTGTGGAGAGGCCATTCCATGCAGCAAAGTGCCCCCTTTTATCAGATCTTTCCCAGACTCCGCAAGAGTCCCTGGGAAACCAACCAAGCAATAAATACATCAGAGAGCAGCAGTAAACAAAATCATAAAACACCTGATGTGACACGTAAGACACCCACGAATATATAAATATGTATGAACCAATGGACACTTCCGGAACACCCCAGTAGATTTTGACTGGAGGCCTACTGTTTTGACTGTTCAATCAAATCATTGTGTATCCATAGGCTCAGGTGCATGGAATTGATGTGGCTTTAAAAAGGAGATAATAGAGAACTGGACATGTTGTATATTTCTGGTAGCTTTGTTTGGTTTTAGATTGCCCTCAGTACCCTGGAGAGAAGAGGAGAGAGGGATATATATATATATATATATATATATATATATATATATGTAATCTGCCTCAAATATTCTTGTTCTCAGAATGAGATTGTTTTAAGAAGGCTTTAAGTGACCCGCAACAAATAATATATTAAAAATTAAATGCAAAACACACACATGAGGCTATTTTAATTACATTTATGAGATAAATGCCCACCATTAAGGTTGGGAATCTGGCATAGCATCTCCCACCCACCCACCCCAAAATCCCTGTCCATGAAGGATAGGCTATGCAGAGTGAACAATGATGAAAGTTTGTCCTTTCCCCCATTTTCCCCCCCAAGAGCATTGAAGTGTATTTTTAACCTCTTAACGTCTAAGGGTCATGGGTTTCAGGCTCAGGCTAGGCAAAAGATTCCTGCACTGCAGGGGGTTGAACTAGATGACCTCCATGGTCCCCTCCAACTCTACAATTCTATGATTCTATGAAAGCAGTGACCTTATGCTTATAAGACATTCTTGGACATTGTTGCCTTGGGAACTCAACTTGCTGTTTGCCCTGCCCCGATCCCAGATTTTCCCATTCTCAAGAGGCTTGCTTGTTTTAATTAGAGGCAGTGAGTAGTGTTCAGCTAAGTTTTGTTCAGGGACACGGGTGGCGCTGTGGGTTAAACCACAGAGCCTAGGGTTTGCCAATCAGAAGGTCGGCGGTTCAAATCCCTGTGACGGGGTGAGCTCCCGTTGCTCGGTCCCTGCTCCTGCCAACCTAGCAGTTTGAAAGCACATCAAAGTGCAAGTAGATAAATAGGAACCGCTCCAGCGGGAAGGTAAATGGTGTTTCCGTGCGCTGCTCTGGTTCGCAAGAAGCGGCTTAGTCATGCTGGCCACATGACCCGGAAGCTGTACGCCAGCTCCCTCGGCCAATAAAGCGAGATGAGCGCCGCAACCCCAGAGTCGTCCGAGACTGGACCTAATTGTCAAGGGTCCCTTTACCTTTACTAAGTTCTGTTCAGAGTAGACCTATTGGAATTCATGAACACGACTAGGTTAGGACAGTTCTTCCTGATGAAGAATCAGAATCAGAATAAGAATTCCTGATCAGAATCTCATTTCCAGTAACTGGAATTGATTGGTTCAGTTCTACAGGCTTGCTCCATCTTTCAGATGACAGCCCTTTAGATATTTGAAGATGGCTATCCTATCTCTTCTCAGTCTCCCCTTTTCCAGGCTAAACATACCCAACTCCCTCAAATGTTCCTCATAAGTCTTGGTTTCCAGACCCTTGATCATCTTGGTTGCCTTCCTCTGCACAGGTTCCAGCTGGTCAATATCCACCTTCAGTTGTGGTGCCCAGAAATGGACACATTACACCAATGTCCAGCAGAATACAGTGCTACTATTATCTCCCTAGATCTGGACACTATACTTCTGTTGATGTAGCCTAAAACTGTATTAGTTTCATTAGCTGCTGCATCACAGCATATTTGTCTGCCAGTATGTTCAGTACTCAGCTGAGAATTGGGTGGCTGAATCTATTGTTGTTGTTTAGTCGTGTCCGCCTCTTCATGACCCCCTGGACCAGAGCATGCCAGGCACTCCTGTCTTCCACTGCCTCCCACAGTTTGGTCAAACTCATGCTGGTAGCTTCGAGAACACTGTCCAACCATCTCATCCTCTGTCATCCCCTTCTCCTTGTGCCCTCCATCTTTCCAGCATCAGGGTAGGAACCACCTTTTCAATTTCCCACAGTGCCTCCAATGCAACAGGGAGTATTATGGGAAATTAAAATGGTGGTCTCTGGGCATAGCTGCCTGGTGCTATTTGGAGCCCTGCCATGCTCTTTATGCCTTCTGTGCCACGGTCAGACTTTTCTACAAACCCAAAGACCCCCTGATGAGCGTGCACCAAATTTCAGCTTCCTGTCTTGTGAGGAGTTTGTCCAACAATGTTGATAGCTCCATGAGTCTTGTTAGGCATTATAGGACAAGACTTGCCCAAAGAGCGGAATACGTTATTTACATATGCAACAACAGTGGCTAGGATATTACAAGCCCCAAAATAGAAAGATGAAAAGATACAAACTAAAGAAGAATGGCAAGAAAAACTGATGGAGTGTGCTGAAATGGCAAAGTTCACGGGAAAACTCAGAGATAAGGACAATAGAGACTTTTTTTAAAAAAAAAAAGACTGGGAACCATTTATGTTGTATTTACAGAAACATTGTAAAAAAGGGGACTCACTAGCAGGGTTTGAGTAAATACAATTAACCAAATAAATATAGAAATTAAGATGTAAAAACTGGAAAATAACAAAGTATAAGAGGGAACTTGATAATAAGTATGGTATAAAAACGTTAAGACTATAACAACAGTTAAGTTAAAGACTGCAATATTAAGGTAGGATAAAACAAGAAGGGGAAGCAAATATCCAAAGAACCAGAAGATGAAGCTGAGGGAAGTCATTGGAGAATGATAATCTTTATTGTTTCTATGTTGGTTGTGATGATTATAAAACTGTACAACTTAATAAAAAAATATGGCTCCATGAGTCAGCCAGCCAGCCAATCACATGCCGTACTTGAAACATAAACACAAACCCAGACTGGGATTCGCTGGAAGATGAACCAAGGCAATAAAGTGAGACCTTGAGATTAAGGCGAGACCTTAAGAATATTTCCCCTGCACTCAGTAGGACTCTTGACCTAAGGATGCTTCATTTTGCAGAGCACTGCTTTCTGTGTCACTATGGGGTTGCGTAATAACTGTTTTTACCCCTATTGATCACTTAAAGCGGCAGGAGTCCCTCCCAGGGATTGTCGAACATGGTACTCTTAACATTTCAAAAAGCACTTCAAGGAGAATCGCAAAGACAAACAATGCCGTGCGGGGAGATTTGAAATGAATGAAATAAAACAAAAAGCTACTTCAGTAATTGGGGGGGGGGCGTGCCTGCTTCTGAGACATGATGAGGGAAACAGGAAGACATCTCAGTGCTTTCCAGGAAAACACCAGCATCGCAGAAACCAATGAGCAAGCAGGGGTGAGGATAAGTGTTATGTACTAAGCTTGGATCCTAGTACAATAGGCAGGTAGGATCCTAGAATGCAACAACTGATTGGCTTGCAGGAGAAGACCAATCAGGCTCCAGGAGGAAGTTAAGCAGCCTATTAGGCTGGTAATATCATAGAATGCAACAACTGATTGGCCTGCAAGAGAAGACCAATCAGGCTCCAGGAGGGAAGCAGAATCAGCCAATCTGATGGGACCCATTGTGTAAATAATGTATATAAAGGCCTGAGGTTTGGGGGGAAATTCAATCACTGTTTTACAAGCTGCAATAAAGAGCATGAAATCACTGCAGGACTCCGAGTATATTTCAATACACTACAGTGGTGCCTCGCAAGACGAAATTAATCCGTTCCGCGAGTCTCTTCGTCTTGCGGTTTTTTCGTCTTGTGAAGCACAGCTATTAGCGGCTTAGCGGCTTAGCGCTATTAGCGGTTTAGCGGCTTAGCAGCTATTAGTGGCTTAGCGGCTTAGCGGCTTAGAAAAAGGGAGGAAAAAGGAAAAAAACTCGCAAGAACTCGCTCGACATTTTGTCTTGCGAAGCAAGCCCATAGGGAAATTCGTCTTGTGAAGCACCTCAAAAGACGGAAAACTCTTTCGTCTAGCAAGTTTTTCGTCTTGAGAGGCATTCATCTTGTGGGGCACCACTGTACTTATTTCATAACAGGAGTGATGATGTCATCTCCTGGAGTTCCATTTACCAATCATCTGCATGCCAAACAGTCTTTTTCTTTTTCTCAGAGAGAAACACAACAAATAAGTGAAGCAGAGAAGAGGCAGGTTACTGTCTTGCTTTTACTATCTGTATTTTAATATATTTGCTTTTTATATATTGTTTCAAACCTATTAGAGTTTAACTATTCTTTAATGATTACCTTGCATATATTTTTAGATTTTTGTATTTTATCTGTGTTGTTTTAGTTTTTGAGTCCCGGTCTGGGCGAAAGGCAGGTTACAAATAAATTTAACTGCAGCAGCAGCAGCAGCAACAACAACAACAATTGCATTAGCATGCATGCCACTTTTGTTGCAAAATCTTCCAAAATCCCATCATTATGGCCAACCAAAATGTCAGATAAATAGCCATTTTACCAAGGAAAAAAAATACAATTTTTACACATTTGATCGCAGTATAGACATTTTGGTATTCATTTTAACCAAAGTAAGCAAGTGCATTTTGGAACATTCCAAGTCAAACAAGTGGCTGCCTTTCTCAGTACTGTCTACATTGGCAAGCAGTGTGGCTTTCCAGAATTTTTGGCAGGGTTCTATCCTAACCCTACATGGAGATATTGTGGATTGAACCTATAGCTCTTCCTCACAGTTATTCTCACAGGTGGAAAGTTTCTCTGAATGGCCTTATACATCTCTAATGCAGTCTTCCACCAAGTGAACATTGCCTATGCTCCACCACAGAACGGAATTCAAAATAAGAAAGGAATAAATAAAATCATGATACATTACTCTCCCTATTTGATCGCAGCAAGCTTCATTTGAGCCCATTAGCCCAATTACTTCCTTTCCGTTACACTTGTTGGTTTCTGTTTGCTGCGCTTTAGTGTGTAAAAATAGAACCAGTGCGAACAGGTATTCTCTTAATGTACCAATTTGGCTCCAACATGGATTAAGCCAGCAGCTGTTTAGATAACCTTTGGCTCAAAAGCCATTGGCTGAAACTGTCCTGTCTTAACAGGCCCAACAGTGCTTCTCGCTCTGTATACGTGATGCTAGAACGAGGTGATCATTTATGCCAGGCTTCCTCAACCTCGGCCCTCCAGATGTTTTGAGACTCCAATTCCCATCATCCCTGACCACTGGTCCTGCTAGCTAGGGATCATGGGAGTTGTAGGCCAAAAACATCTGGAGGGCCGGGGTTGAGGAAGCCTGATTTATGCGATTGGAAGTAAATTTTATAATTGTGGAAGTCCTCTTCCCACCTAGCATTACCAAAGGAAATATCCTTGTTTAAGAATACTGACAAGTATGTGTGTTCATACAAATATAAATTTCTAACAGATGGAATAAGTTAATTAGGTATTTGTCAGATGCTGTTGCGGTTGCTCAAGAGTAACCAGGCAGGACTCCGACCTGTCTTTTACAGGCTTTATTTTGGTGTAAACTATTTACAGTGCAGAGCGTCATAAGTTCATGTCTGGCTCAATCGCTAGCAGAATCCGGGAGTGGTCTGTTTTTGTACATCCCCCAACATAAAAGTTTCGTCACCCCCAGCCTTTTCTGCCCCTCCCTGCGCCTCAAACTACTGCACATGATGGGTGATGGGAGGGGTGTGTTTCCCTCCTCTCCGGCTTGCTCAGGCGCAGTGTTAAGGCTCTTACTAGCATCCTCGGGTCTCTGCACCTCTTTTCCACTGGAGGTGGGGTTTTCCTCCTCGCCAGAAGAGGAACTGCTTCGCAAGATTTTTGGAGGTCCCTGTAACACAACTGCCCCTCCATTTCTCGACTCTGATCCGATGGCAGTTCCCTGACAGTATGTATTCATGTCTAATGAATTGTATTCTTTTTCTCCCCATTTACAGTGGTACCTTGGGTTAAGTACTTAATTCGTTCCGGAGGTCCAATCTTAACCTGAAACTGTTCTTAACCTGAAGCACCACTTTAGCTAATGGGGCCTCCCACTGCTGCGCTGCCGCCGGAGCACAATTTCTGTTCTCGTCCTGAAGCAAAGTTCTTAACCTGAAGCAATATTTCTGGGTTAGCGGAGTCTGTAACCTGAAGCGTATGTAACCTGAAGCATATGTAACCCAAGGACCACTGTACTTTCAACATTTCATTATTAGGCACCCCTCCTTGAAAAAAAGCAATGCTGAAACAGTTCTAAGATGTCCGAACCACATGACAATAGAAGTTGGGATGTGTGCAGAGGAAGGTGGACAAGAGGATAAAATGCCTTATGAGGAATGGTTGAGAGAGTTGGGGATGTTCAGCACGGAGAAGAGAAGACTGAGAGGTGATAAGATAGCCATCTTCAAATATCTGTTGGACTTTCACATGGAAGATAGAGCAAGCTTGTATTCTGCTGCCCCAGAGGGTAGGACCCAGTGTTGTTTTTCTGGGGGTACCCATACCCCTAAACATTTTGTGAATCTAAGTTTGGCCTCATTGAGGGGCAGTATTTCAATATTAGTAGGAAAATGAGAGTACAGTGGTTGTTGTTGTTTAGTCGTTTAGTTGTGTCTGACTCTTTGTGACCCCATGGACCAGAGCACGCCAGGCACTTCTGTCTTCCACTGCCTCCTGCAGTTTAGTCAAACTCATGCTGGTAGCTTCGAGAACACTGTCCAAACATCTCATCCTCTATCGTTCCCTTCTCCTTGTGCCCTCCATCTTTCCCAACATCAGGGTCTTTTCCAGGGAGTCTTTTCTTCTCATGAGGTGGCCAAAGTATTGGAGCCTCAGCTTCAGGATCTGTCCTTCCAGGGAGCACTCAGGGCTGATTTCCTTAAGAATGGATAGGTTTGATCTTCTTGCAGTCCCTGGGACTCTCAAGAGTCCTCCAGCACCATAATTCAAAAGCATCAATTCTTCGGCGATCAGCCTTCTTTATGGTCCAGCTCTCACTTCCATACATCACTACTGGGAAAACCATAGCTTTAACTATACGGACCTTTGTTGGCAAGGTGATGTCTCTGCTTTTTAAGAGGCTGTCTAGGTTTGTCATTGCTTTTCTCCCAAGAAGTACAGTGGTACCTCGGGTTAATTGCTGCCAGAGTTGTCTCACTTCTATGGGAGAGACCCAACCATTGCAATAAGGCTCTTACAGGGTTGTGAGTTTGAGCCCCATATTGGGCAAAAGAATCCTGCATTGCAGGGCATTGAACTAGATGACCCTTGTGCTCCCTTTCAACCCTACAGTTCTATGATTCTCACTCATGTACTAAGTTCCCAGGTGTCAGTGGTTGTGGCCAGAGGAAACAGCTGAACACATGAGCTATTCTGGAGAAAGGGACTTCTGTCCTCTTCTCAAGGAGAGTCACATGGCAGGGCATAGTTGAGTGACACTATCCACCAGGGAATAAGTATGCTAAAGAATAAAAACCCCACAGTAAATTATAACCTAGACCCCCCCCCCCAAAAAAAACCTCCCCAGGTTGTTTTTGGATGCTTTTTACACCACACTATAAGATTAGCAATCACTTTCTTGCACTCACGTTGCATTTGGGAAACAGATGGAGTGCTGAGCATAAGAGGGGCCATAAAATTTGTTGATCACCAGGACAAAACCCATTTGTTACAGCGTGTCAAAGGAATACAGAGCTTGGAAAGTCAGTGCTCACATCATTTCCTAAACATAGATACTTGATTTATTTCAGGGAGGAAATGGAACAGTGCAAGGTGTAATTCTGGCAGATCTTTTCTGTGCGAGAAATCTGGCCAGCAAAGCCCAGCTTACCCAGTGTGCTGTTCAGAAATGCCACCTGCACACACACCAGCAGCCCAAAGTGGTACAATCCATTCATCTTCGTCATCGTCATCAAGTTTGTCTTTTAAGGAGAATCAATGCGTCTTTCAAACCAAGTTCCTTATTCTCTCCACACTGTGACAGCACCTTTTATGAATAGAATATTTTAAAAGTTTGAACTCTTTCTATTTTAGTTTATTTATTTATTTCGACACTGCAGGATTGCTATCAAAGACAAGAGCGCAACATCTTAGCTATTCTTTTCCGTGAGAAATTGATTGCTTATGAAGTCCTCCTTTTGGGTCTTCACATGAATATTTTCATTCTGAGCAGAATTAGAGCAACCCGGAGCATTTTAATGTATGAAAATGGTATTCCGGATTCATATATATTCCACTGTTCCTGTTTTCAGCCACAGACAATGTTTGTCCCCAGCATCCCACTGGCAAATAGATTTCCTTTGATCATTGTAGCATTAGTGATTTGAGTGATAAATATTACATCAACCAATACTTCTTCCTTTTGTCTGCTCAGTTTGAGGCTTTCAGGCAGATGCCTCCTTTGAGCCCAAACAAATTTATCTTACTATTAGTTTGGTTTGGCTTTATGCGGTGATATTTGCATTGCTAAATACACCTAGAGAAAAACGCAAAGGCCCTCTTCTTGCTGAAATTGCAAATCCATGTCAGGGCTGCAAATGGGGTTCAAAATTCCCCACAAATATGCACACACAATAATACACACACAGAGAGAAAACCACATGAGTTCTAGCTTGGCTCTTTGCCTTGCATGCTACTTTTCTATGTGCAGGGATTCTGAGAGAAAGAGAGAGCTCATCCACACTTCTGCTTGTCTTATGCCTAGAAAGCATGGGTCCAAACGGTTTTCCCACTTGCCCCCAGTCTTTTCCCAGGGAAAACCTGCTTCTTAGCTTTTAATCAGAACAAACAGCAATACAGTGGTACCTCGGGTTAAGTACTTCATTAGTTCCGAAGGTCCGTTCTTAACCTGAAACTGTTCTTAGCCTGAGACACCACTTTAGCTAATGGGGCCTCCTGCTGCTGCTGCACCGCCAGAGCAGAGATTTCTGTTCTCATCCTGAAGCAAAGTTCTTAACCCGAGGTACTATTTCTGGGTTAGCAGAGTCTGTAACCTGAAGCGTCTGTAACCAGAGTGTTACGTACTGAGTTGAATAGGATCCAAAATGCAGCAGTCTGACTGGTCCTAGAACAATAGGATTCAGAATGCAGCAGTCTGATTGGTCCTAGAACAATAGGATTCAGAATGCAGCAGTCTGATTGGTCCTAGAACAATGAAGCAGTATGGTATGCTACAACAGCAGCAAGAATACTTATTGCAGATTTATCTCAAAGTAGTCCTTCAAGGTTTTTTGGGCCTTTTTGTAAATCTCCACATCTCTAAATAGGGTGTCATTCATTCTCCATCTGAAGGATCCAGCTGTTGTTAGTTTCATTTCCATCTTCACTGCGTTATGGTCGGAGCATGTCTTTGGGCAGATTTCCACCTTTTTTATCCTTGGAGCCATTCCACTAGTAGTCCATATTTGATCTATTCTTGTCCATGTCATTTGTGCCTCTGATGTTCCCTCTCTCTCAAGAGGGTTTCTTGTTCTCCAGATATCAATCAGGTCCATGTTTTCAGTCATTTCAAAAAAGGTCTTAGGTAGTCTCCCGTCCTTAGAGACCACCTGTCTTTGTGCTTTATCCATATTTGTAGAGACCACGCCATTCATATCTCCTAATAAAATCACCTTGTAATCCAGATGATCCATTAATGTCTCATGCAATTTCTTGTAGAATTCTGCCTTCCCTTCATTTGGTGCATAAATGCCAACTATCAGGAATTTTTCTCCTTGGATTTGTATCTCAATTGCCAAAATTCTTCCATGTTCATCTTTAAAGATCAATTTTGGAGCCAATTTTTCCTTTGCATAAATCACCACTCCTCTTTTCTTAACTTTATCTGATGAAATAAATTCCTGTCCTAATCTTTTATTTATAAGTAATCTTCTATGTGCCCTTGTCACGTGGGTTTCTTGTAGACATATCAAATCCAATTGTTCTCTTTTCAAGATGTGAAAAACCTCACACCTTTTTCTGGGAAGGTTCAGTCCATTACAGTTCCAGGTTAAAAATTGCAGAGACATTGTTAATTAGTTACCTCCAGCTGCTCCCTGCAGCTGTTCTTCTTCCGTTGGTGACTTCATTCCAAATGTCAAATTTCCAAGGTCTGTGTCAGAGGTCGAGTCTAGCACTCCTTTCAGAAGGTCCTCCTCGTTTCTGTCCAGGAATTGTTCTTTATCTTGCACTGTTCTTATTTTAACTTTCTTTCCTTTGAAGTTAAAGGACAGGCCTTGTGGAAATTCCCACCTAAAAGGTATGTTATTCTTCTTCAGCAGGTCAACCAGGTTCTTAAAATGGGTTCTTACCTCCAGAATGTATTTTGGGATGTCCTTGTAAATTTGAACAGAAGCATTTCCAATCTGAAGGGTTCTCTGGTAATGCAAATTTAAAATTTTATCTCTTTCCTCTTTAGATCTCAGAGTTATCAGACAATCCCTTGGGATCTTCCTGCCTTGCCTTCTGCCCAATCTGAAGGCGGTTGTTATCTTAAATTCTTCTTCCTCTGAATTTACCTGCCAAAATTCTGATAATTCTTTTGTGAGAAAGTCCACTAGGTTGTCCCCTTCACTTTCAGGGACCAACCTAAGTCTCAAATTCTTCTCTTTCCTCTGCATCTCCCACAAAGACAAGGCCGCCTCATGCTGGTCCAGCTTCTTACAGACTGGTATTAAACTTTCCTGTGTGGTTTCTGCAGTAAATTTAGCTTCTTCTGCAATTTTTCGAATTGTGGCGTTTTCTTGAACCAATTTATTTATAGTTTCTGTATTAGATGTAATGCTTTTGGTATTTAAGTCCAATTTTGTTGTAAGTTCTGTCAGTTGTTTGGTATTCTCCATGCTTTGCTTAGTCAAATTTTCTAAAGATTCATTTATTTTGAGTAATGCTTGAGTCACTGAATCCATGAATGCGTTTATTCCTTTCTCCTGTCCAGCTGTGCCTGTTGGCAGTAAGCCTGATTTTTTTTATTTTTTTTCTTTATTGTCATTACACAAGTGCAACATTGCACAAGTGCAACGAAATTGGATGCCATCCCTTAAAAACAACAAAAGCAAAACAACAACAACAACCAAACAAACCACATTCCAGCCACACCCACACCCACACCCATCAAACTCCCAGGTCACACTATCGAGTTACAGCATTTAAAAAGGCCACAGCTCTTGGATAGAAACTATTTTTCAGTCTATTTGTCCTTGACTTGATGTTTCTATATCTCCTGCCAGAAGGCAGTAGTGCAAACAGACTGTATCCCGGGTGAGATGCATCCTGCAGGATGTTGTTTGCTTTCCTAAGACAACGGGAACCGTACAGTTCTTCCAAAGATGGGAGAGGATGACCAATATATTGAGCCTCTTTTCTTTTGTGCAGCTTTAGCCTTAGATCTTGTTATTATATCTTCTGCGGAGCCACTCATGTCCCAAGGTCGTTCCCACAGGAACAGCTCTTGAATGGAAAAATCCAGTGACTTGTTTTTATTTGACAGTCTATGTTACAACTGTAGCCTTTCAGCCCTCTAGAGGGAGCAATACATTATGTCCAATAAGCAGAAGAAACAAAGAAACCAAAAGCCCTCTTGGGGAAGAGTTTTTTGACAAAAAAAAACTTTCAATCTTTTAATTGCAACAATATTATTTCTGTAGAGTCCCAAAAATTGTATCTATTTAAGCTCTCCGCTTTGCAGCAGGTTCTGTCAGACAGTTCCTGTCAAAGCGCTTCACCCAGGCAGTCTGTTCCCAGAGACAGAGACAGCAGGAATTAATCACTTAAATTTCCTCTCATGCAGGTTAAGCCAAGTTCCCTTTTCTTCCCCCCCCCCCTGCTCCTGCTTGCTGGGGGGGTAGTTAGAGTTCAATGCCAAAGTTAAATAATTCAAAAGTTCAGAGTTACTTTTCCTTCAATTGCAGCTTTCCAGTTCCGTTGCTTTAAAAGCCATGCAGTCCGGGGGAGGCAGACTTCCTTTATTTACCATCCCCGTTTTCAGCCAAATTTCAAACTTTTTTTTTTTTTTAATCCCAGTAGGTTTCCCAATCCTACTTACGGGTATTTCAATTTCAGTCCAGATTTCAGGAAGGAATCGGCGCTCTCCGCCTATGGCGACGCGGCTTCACTTCACAGGCTGGGTAGCGACTCTCAGCACCGCACGATCCCCCGATGCTCCTCCGGAGCCTTTAAAAAGGCTCTTTTGCAGTAAAGGGGGGCGCAAATGGTGCCCACCGAGTCTCCTTGTTCACAGGCTTCCGCGCCTGTGATTTTAGGGGTCCCCGCTTCGCCGTAGCGGTCAGACCCGAACTCATGAAGCAGCCCTCTCTCCGGAGATCGGGGAGAGAGCCGCCATTAAGCGCAAGGCCGTGATGCGAGGTTTTCTGATACAACAGAACTCTTTAAAGAGAAAGAAACAAAATGAAAGGAAGGATAAGATTTTGGAAAAAATAAAAGAAGGAGAAAAGAAACTGAGGTCTAAACCAAAGTCTCATGAGATTCTGAGAGAAATTAAGTTTTATCAGATGCAATATATGGAATTGATGAACCAGGAGATAGAATGGAAAATTAAGCAAATGAGACAGAGGACATTTGAATCAGCGGACAAATGTGGGAAACTTCTAGCATGGCAATTGAAGAAGAGACAGAAATTAAATACAGTCACAAGCCTGGAGGTGGACGGAAAGAACATCTTTAAACCAAATGAGATCAGCAACTGCTTTCAGGGCTATTTCAGGAGATTATATGCACAAGGGCTGGAAAACGAAGGAGACATAGAAGATTTTCTTAAGAAATATGGACTACAAAAAATTTCGCAACAAAGTATGTTGATTTTAAATGAGAAAATAACAGATCAAGAAATGGAGGGTGCCATTCAAAACATGCAATTAGGGAAATCTCCAGGACCAGATGGACTAACCTCCAGATATTATAAAGCATTGAAAGAATGGCTAATACAGCCGCTTAAGGAGGTTTGTAATGAAATATTAGAGGGGGAAAAGGCACCTGAATCGTGGAAAGAAGCATTTATTACACTTATACCAAAGACTGATACTGAAAAAAACCAGATCAAGAACTACCGCCCTATATCATTACTTAATGTGGATTACAAAATATTTGCTGACATTTTAGCAAAAAGACTGAAGAGGGTGTTAATGGAGGAGATTCATAAGGACCAGGCAGGCTTTCTCCCAGGAAGACACTTATCAGATAATGTAAGGAACATAATTGACATTATGGAACTGCTAACTGTAAATATTAATACGAAGGCAGTCCTAATCTTTGTGGACGTGGAGAAAGCCTTTGATAATATTTCTTGGAACTTCATGAAGAAGAATCTCCATGGGATGGGGGTAGGCCAAAGGTTTGAAAATGGTATAAGTGCAATATATTCTGAACAAAAGGCAAAGCTAATCGTAAATAACGTGGTTACTGATGAACTCTCCATAGAAAAATGGACATGGCAGGGGTGCCCAATATCCCCATTACTTTTTATATCAGTCCTGGAGGTTTTGCTGAATATGATCAGGGGGGACCAGCTGGTAAAAGCAGTTCAGGTCGGAGCTAAACACTACAAATTGAAGGCATTTGCAGATGACCTAGTATTGACTTTACAAGAGCCAGACACTAGTACAAAAAGAGTTTTAGAGTTAATTCAATTCTTTGTTTTTTTTTAATAATATTTTATTAAGTTTTCTCAAGAATAAAGACCACAAAGATAACAAAAAAAACAACAACATCAGAGACAGAAAAAGAAAAATTACAATAATCAAAAATCAAAAATTCCACACAAAAAACAAAAAGATAAGAAAAATAAAAATAAAAATCTCTCCTTTCAAATTCTCAACATTCTTTAACTTATTTTCCTGACTTCCTCTCACCTCCCTCCTTGTATTCCATTTTAAATTTAATTCAGCAAATTCATAGCCACTTGTCTTACCCTTAATTATATGTCCCCATGTAATATTTACCTCATATTTTCATTTATAATCAACCCATTCTTACAAATTCTTATTTCCCCAATTTTATCTTGTCCTCAAATCTTTAAAATTCTTAGATTTAAACCATTGCTAAAGCCAATTACTTCCTTTCCAGCATCTCAGTATTTCATTAGAATTACACTAATTCCATAAATATGAATTTATTACAAAAGCATTTCTCATTTTAAGTTTCTCCAACGTCCCTTTTCCTGGTTCCGGATAATGTCACTTCGGATAATGGACTTCCGGAGGTGGCGCCTCCGACAATGGCGGATTCTCCCTGATTTAGAGGGAGACAGCTCCACAGAAACCGGGTCTTACCGCTGCAGCGAAGCGGGGACCCTTTCAAAAATCGCAGGCGGAAGAAGCCTGCGACCGTGGGACTCGGCGGGCACCGTTTGCGCCCCTCTGTTTGGCAAAGGAGCTCTACAAAGGGCTCCGGAGTGAGACGGTGGTTGGCGTGGTGCTGAGAGTCAATCGCTACTTCTGTGGAGTGAAGCTGCACAGCCAAAGTCGGAGAGCGCTGTCCTTTTTCCTGTGCCAATTCGGATTTCAAACAACAACCCGTGAGTAGGACAATTGAAACTTGTGGATCAAAAGTATACCTTTGAAATAGAGCCGAGACGGGAAGTGTAAATAGGAAGTCCGCCTCCCGCTCTTTGTAGAAAGATCAAAGCAAAGACTTTACAAGCTAAAAGCCGTAAATTGACAGCCTGGAATTTCCTGCTCTTTTAACTACCAAACCCCGCTGACAGCAGGAGGATAGGGGGAAAACAAATCGTGACTTTGCAAATCCTGCAGAGAGTAATTTAAGAAAATAAGTCTTCACTGTTCCTGACCTGGGGACGGAATGAAAGGAAAGAAACTGTCGGTGGTGCCTATAACAGGAATATAAGAAATCTGACAGATAGAGTTGGAAGGGAAAAAAAAAAAGTCCAATGCTGCCTTCTGCCTGATTGTTTTATATTGAAAGGAAACAAAATATCTGAAAATCGAAAGTAACTTTTATTTTCCCTTGTTGGATACACTGTAAAAATGGATGCTAAAAAGTAACTACACCCCCTACAGGAGGTCTGCCAGTGCTTTTGTTTTATTCTATAAAGAGAACATAGCAGCTGGGAAAATCAGACTGTGGGACCAGCTTTCTGACCTTGACAGAATGATGAGAGAGGAAGTTTTATCTGCCCTGGACAAAATATATGATGTGCTGCAACAGATGGATGAGAAAGTGTCTCTTATGAATCAAGAGACGGCCTACATTTTAGCTGCAGTTAACAAGGAGGTGCCAATGGAATGTACAGTTACAGAAATTGCACAACAATCTACCCAGGATATTGACTTAGGGCAAGCGCATGAAGTTATGAATGTATCTCATAAGACACAGAGTCTTCAAGTTTTACAGGATCAGAAGCCGCAACATTGGGAGATGGAATTCGCAGGACACTGGTTAAATTGTGGACTTAAGAGAGTTATTATCTTTGGTGGGATTGTGAAACAAGGGGAAGATTATCCTTGGATTGACTACCCTTTGGATTACAAACTAGATATTGAGGAGTGCAACACTGGGGAATGGGACAACTGGATAAAAGGAGATGAAGAATTTTACTGCATAGAGTCCTCCAGAGATTGGCTCCCCAAAGAGAAAGAGAAGAAAATGCGAAAGAATACAACAGGGAACAAGGATCTATGTAACTACAAACAGAAACAAGAAAACTCGCAGAGGGAGCCTGGAGGTGACTTGAGTGCCTCAGATATTAGAACGCCGGACTGACAAGGGTTAAAGAGTTAATTCAATTCTTTGGTCAGGTGCCAGGATTCAAGTTGAACAAACAAAAAACTAAAGTTTTGGAAAAAAAACTTAACAAATGTTGAAAGAGAGAGATTCCAAAATGAAACTGGGTTAATGGTGGCAAAGAAAGTAAAATATTTGGGGATTAACATGACATCTAAAAATGTGAGGTGTGAGGAAGTCAAGGAAATAAGCAAATGAAAGATAAGCTATGGGAAGGTTCGTTGTGTTTTTTCTTTTTTCTTTTTTTCTTTTTTAATTGTCTCTATTTTCCTATTCTGTTTTTTTATGAGTTTGTGTTTAACTTCTTTTTGTAACCTTTAAAACCTTAATAAATATTATTATTATTTTTAAAAAATAGAACAATGCAGCAGTATGATTGGTCTGCAGGAGTCACCCAATCCAGCTCCAGATGGAAGTGAATCCACAACCTGATTGGCCTACAGGAGAATTCCGGAATTAGCCAATCACGTGCAGCCCATTGTGTAAATAATGTATATAAAGCAGATACTTTGGGGGAGCTTCCATTCCTTTTCCCACTATGAGATGAATAAAGAGCATGAAATCCCTTCTCGACTCTGAGTATATTTCACCAAGGTACCACTGTACAAGGAAAACTTAACTGCTGTTTGTGCTAGAGAGCAGTCCCCCCCCCCCGAGGGGGGGAGCAAGGGGCAGCGGCGGAACAAGCCAATAGGGTGCCTGGGGCGGTGCGCCCAGGGGCAGGGCCAGCCACCCACGGAGCGGGGCCAACCGGGGCAGGACACTCTGCAGGGCCTCTGAGCATAGCTGTCAGCGTTTCCCCTTTTTTAAGGGAAATTCCCTTATTCTGAATAGGATTCCTCACAAGAAAAGTTGGCAGCTATGCCTCTGAGGAGTCTGCCTGCCTCCTCTCACTCAGCCGCCCTACAGCTGAGGGGAAGGTGGCGGGCGGACCGTTTGAGGCAGTGCAGAACCTGTGGACACACAAGCCACTCTATCACTCCCAGGAGAGACGCATGGCTTGGGTGCGCTGCAGGCCCCACGGTGAGTGCCGCCCGGCATTTTGTCACCTCCCCCTTAGAGGTGATATCCGGGGTGACCCGACCCTGCCACACACCCCTTTCTCTGCCCCTGGCAAGGTTGTGTGTGTGTGTGTGTGTGTGTAAGAGAGAGACAGAGAGAGTGAATTATAGTTTGTTAAGGGTTCTGGGAATCATAGAATCATAGAGTTGGAAGAGACCACAAGGGCCATCGAGTCCAACCCCCTGCCAAGCAGGAAACACCATCAGAGCACTCCTGACATATGGTTGTCAAGCCTCTGCTTAAAGACCTCCAAAGAAGGAGACTCCACCACACTCCTTGGCAGCAAATTCCACTGTCGAACAGCTCTTACTGTCAGGAAGTTCTTCCTAATGTTTAGGTGGAATCTTTTTTCTTGTAGTTTGGATCCATTGCTCTGTGTCCGCTTCTCTGGAGCAGCAGAAAACAACCTTTCTCCCTCCTCTATGTGACATCCTTATATATATTTGAACATGGCTATCATATCATCCCTTAACCTCCTCTTCTCCCGGCTAAACATGCCCAGCTCCCTTAGCCGGGAGTTCTTCCCTTCACACAGCTATAATTCCCAGAGTTCCCCAGGAAGCGAGATTGATTGTTAAACCCCTCTGCAAATTGTAGCTCTGTGGGGGCAATAGTGCGGGGGGCGGGGTCTCCTAACAAGTCCCAGCACTCTTAACAAGGTACATTTCCCAGGACTCTTTGGGGAAAGTCACAACTGTTTAAAGTGGCATGGTACTTCTTTAAAGGTATAGTGCAGATGGGACCATTTCAAAGATGCTGTCCTTTGTGCTGCTATCCTGCAGCAAATGGTGAGGGACAGCCAAGTAACATTTCAGCATATGAAGCAGAGAAAGAAACCAAAGGAAGTTGATGGTTGTATCGGGGGGGCGGGGAGCAAAAAAAAAAAAGAAAACGGTAAGCAGGGTCGGATTTAGGTGTGATGAGGCCCCAGGCTACTAAAGGTAATGGGGCCCTTTATATGTCCAGGTGCCCTTTGTCAACAACAAATTGTCACTGTTTTTTGTGTTGAATAATTGTGTTGGTAAACCAGTGATATTTTAGGAAGCTGGCTAGCTGGCGGGGCCAATGACTTACATCATAGGAGCCCACACAACACAAAACACTGTATGTAGGTTTTATTTTATTTGTTTTTTATATTATATTTTGGAAATGTACATCCAGGGTTTTTTTCCCCTTTAATTTTTTTTTTGGGGGGGGGGCAAGAGAGTGGGGGCCTAAGCTATAGCTTGTCTAACTTATACATAAATCCTTTACTGATGGTAACATCCAAGCAGTGTTTGGTGTGGCACACCACACTGGTATGTCAGGAGAGGATGGCAAGTGTGGCAGGAAGATTCAAGGACAATCAGTATTATATTTTCAGAATGATTTGTGCTCTTATATAGCTGCATTGTTTTATACTTTCTGGATGTCCCCCGATCATGTTCTAAAGTAGTTGTATCCCATGTTATGAATCAAGGACTGCAAGCAAATTTTTAATCTGAAAAGTGTGGCCCAGAGGTAAATGTTTTGAGAACCACTGCTCCAAACCAATATAGGCTGAGATCCCTTTGCATTCTAAGAGGTCCTTCAAATGCTAGACACAAACTCGATATTTGTGAACACTAGATACACATGCTAATGATACAATTAGGGATGTTTCTCTCCCCCCTCCCCCCCCAAAAAAGCAGGAAAAAAGCATTCCAATAGTGCGATAATTCTTATCAATTGCCGCCTGACAGAATTTGTCCAAAAGCTTTCCAGGAGTCATTATATTCTTCTCGTATTCACTCCCCCAACACCCTGCATGCCATCTCTTCTGTTTTTCTGCCCGCTGCAATTATTTCTGAATTAATTATGGACCATTTGTTCCTCCTTTTCCTTTCCCATCGCTCATGGCTATCAGTTGGTTATTTACATTGGATTTTACTTCTGTAATGCTTTTAACTGTTAGATGTGGACTCACTTTAATGGCACGACTGATAGAGCACAGCTCTCTGCAGGATCCAGGATATTTTTTGCAGGCCCTCTGCCTGGTTCCCTGTAACTTCACTTCTTGCAGTGAGTGAACCACCAGAAGGCCCTCGGAGCTGGACCTCAGTGTCTGGGCTGAACGATGGGGTTGGAGAAGCTCCTTTGAGTGTACAAGACCAAATCCGTTGTGGGATTTAAAGGACAGCACTTTGAATTGTGCTTGGAAACATACTGGGAGCCAGTGAAGATCCTTTAGGACCAGTGTTATAGGGTCCCTGCGGCCACTCCCAGTCACCAGTTTTGCTGCCGCATTCTGGATTAGTTGTAGTTTCCGAGTCACCTTCAAAGGTAGCCCCACATAGAGCGCATTGCAGTAGTCCAAGCAGGAGATAACTAGGCCATGTACCACTCTGGTGAGACAGTCTGTGAACAGGTAGAGTCTCAGCTGGTGTACCAGTTGAAACTGGTAGACAGCTGTCCTGGACACAGACTTGACCTGCACCTCCATGGACAGCTGTGAATCCAAAATGACTCCCAGGGGCACAATTACCCCATTCAGGACCAGGGAATCCCCCAACCCCCACTTTCCCACCTTCTGTCCCCCAGAAACAGTACTTCTGTCTTGTTGGGGCTCAATGTTAACCCGTTGACTGCCACGGAAGGTGCAAAATGTAGTTTGGCAACATCTGAAGGGGGCTCACTACCTATGAGCTTGTGAAATCCTTTTCAAAGCTACTGCTATTCAAACTCTGACAGCATCTCTAAGCTCTAGCCAAAACAGCTTTGCCCCTATTATCTTCCATTCCTTGTTAGAATACAAAGGCATGTCTTGTTAACAGCGGTACGACCGTTATATAACTCTGCACATCAGGGTCTACTTAACTTTGAAAAGGATATTGTGAATAATAATATAGACATTATAAATATCACAGTGGCAGATCTTGATTGACAGGATGAGACAGCTCTACCCATTAAGACGAGCCACAAAAGCTAGCGGGGACTTCAGAGGTAATCAGACTGCAAAGCAGAACGTCTGGCCTTTTTCCATTATAGAGATGATAAAATCCAGCTACTGTTGTTCCCCCGCCCCTCCTTTTTAATATTTCAGTGTTGAAACACTTTAATTTAATTAAATGCTCTCTCTGAAAAAGGAACTGATTTGCCATCTGTATTAAACGGTCTCTTACCCAAAGGAGCAGATGATTAGCTTCGTTCCATTTTCGGTGTCAAGGAGATCCGGAACTGGGCAGCAGAAGGGGCAGGGGAGATGATGAAGGACGACGAAACACATCCTGCAGCTGTAAAGCAATGCCACATCCCACCTCCAGGGAAACCTGGAGGGTAAACAGTGGTGCACTCTGTTTTAGAGCAGGTAAAAGGTACCCCTGCCTGTACGGGCCAGTCTTGCCAGACTCTAGGGTTGCGTGCCCATCTCGCTTAAGAGGCCGGGGGCCAGCGCTGTCCGGAGACACTTCCGGGTCACGTGGCCAGCGTGACAAAGCTGCCCTGGCGAGCCAGCACCAGCGCAGCACACAGAAACGCCGTTTACCTTCCCGCTAGTAAGAGGTCCCTATTTATCTACTTGCACCCATTCTCTGAGAGGCTGTCTCTTAACTCCTTCCTGCCCGTTTGTGCTTCTGGTGAGCTTTGACTGCATTCTAGCTTGCTCACCACCATTCCCTTATCAGCCAGCATTCCAAGGGGTGGGGGCATTGGTACTAGTCAATGCCCATCCTGCATGGCAGTTAACCCTCTCTGTTCCTGGCTGCTTTCTTCAATTGGCTGCAACCCTTGCCTGGGAGCTGGCTCATTAATGACATCAACACCATACATTTATAGCACTATGATGGCACTTTAAAGAGTCATGGCTCCCCAAAATATTTCCGTAGGGTTGTTAGGAGGCCCCTATTCTCTTCACAGAGCTGCGATAATCAGAATGGTTTGACATTCAATTCTCCTTCATAGGGAACTCTGAGAATTGGAGCTCTGCAAGGATAATAGGGGCCTCGTGACAAGTCTCAGCACCCCTTAACACACAACTGTTCCCAGAATTCTTATTTTTTTGGGGGGCGGGGGAACCTGACTGCTTCAAGTGCCATCATAGTGCTTTAAGTGTATGGTGTGATTGTGGCATGAATTTGGTCGGGTAGTGCCCTGATTGCCCTAATAGAGAAGATTTCACTGGAATCATGTATATCTATTTTAAAGTGTTCTTAAAGGTAAAAGGTAAAGGGACCCCTGACCGTTAGGTCCAGTCGTGGCCGACTCTTGGGTTGCAGCACTCATCTCGCTTTACTGGCCAAGGGAGCCAGCTTACAGCTTCCGGGTCATGTGGCCAGCATGACTAAGCCGCTTAAGGTGAACCAGAGCAGCGCACGAAACGCCATTTACCTTCCCGCCGGAGTGGTACCTATTTATCTACTTGCACTTTGACATGCTTTCAAACTGCTAGGTTGGCAGGAGCTGGGACCGAGCAACAGGAGCTTACCCCATCGCAGGGATTCGAACCACTGACCTTCTGATCAGCAAGCTCTAGGCGCTGAGGTTTTACCCACAGCGCCACCCGCGTCCCTCAGGTAAGAGCAGGTAAATGGAACGCGGGTGGCGCTGTGGTCTAAACCAGTGCTTGCAGTGTTATCAAGCTGGAAACTTGGACGCATGACAGTAGATATGGTCTCAGTCTTTCCTCAGTCAGTTCCCACCTTCCTGCCTTCGTACTTAAAACCAGCCTAAGCCATGAGGTTAGCTGTCAGCTTCCTCCTCTTAGGTCTCAGTGCTGCCCTTGTAGAACTCTGTTTGGGCTCCTTGCCTTCTGCTCTTCCAGTCCCAATGGGTACCAGCCACAACTGCATGTTTCTACAGATTTATTGTATCCAGCATGCTTTGGAAACCACACTGTGAGGTTGGGGAAGCTATCCTGGAGAATGTGGCTGAGGAATGGGACGGGTGTCAGGTCTGGTCTATGGGCAGTAGTTTGACCAGAGTGAGGGGACAGCTCAGGCCAGAAAGCAACCAAGGACTAGTGAAGGCTGTTTTAAAACTGGAGATATCTGTCCTCTACACCTAGTTCTTAAAAGTATTCTAGATGCTGTTAGAACCAAAAAATAAGGTACTATCAAGAATGTATAACTTGCTGTTGAAATGGAATACACAAGACGAAATGGTTAAATCGGTTATGATAAAGTGGGCTCAGGATATTGGGCATAATATCCTGTTTGAGGACTGGGAAAGGTTGTGGACCACTGGGCTGAACTTCACTGCATGTAATGCTTTGAAGGAAAATGTAATGAAAATGATATATAGATGGTACATGACCCCAGTTAAACTTGCCAAAATATACCATTTGTCTGATAATAAATGTTGGAAATGTAAAGAACATGAAGGAACATTCTTTCACCTCTGGTGGACTTGCCCTAGAGTGAAGGCCTTCTGGGAAATGATATATAATGAGTTGAAAAAGGTATTTAAGTATACCTTCACTAAGAAACCAGAGGCCTTCCTTCTGGGCATTGTCGACCAGAAGGTGTTAAAGAAGGACCGAACATTTTTTATGTATGCAACAACGGCAGCAAGGATACTCATTGCTAAGAATTGGAAAACTCAAGATCTACCCACACTGGAAGAGTGGCAGATGCAGCTGATGGACTATATGCAACTGGCCGAGATGACTGGCAGAATCTGAGACCTGGGAGAAGAGAGGGTTGAAGAAGACTGGAAGAAATTCAAGATTTATTTACAAAAGTATTGTAATTTGGCAGAAGGCTAAGAAGGATGCTAGATCATAAATAACTGCCTACCATTGAATTAGATTTGAATTTGATGATAAGTGAGATTGAGGAAAATATAAAATTTTTGGAGAATTATTAAATTAAGTTAATTGAACGAGATTTAAGAATGTAAACAAGATGATAAATTGCTGGAAAAAGGTCATAATGATGTAAGTGGGAGTGGGAGACGTGAGGGAGTCCAAAGAAGTTTTGAAAAATGTGTTATGATTCATGTTATATTGTTTATCATTTTTGTATTTTGTATTTAAAAAAAATTAATAAATATTTATATATATAAAAAAAGTATTCTAGATGCTGTCCATGGTACCAACGAGGGTTTCCAAACAGCTTTCAAAGGAAGCCCCACATACAGCCCATTTCACAAACCAAGTGGTATGTTATGTGAGCATGGATAACTGGCCAACTGGTGTGTACAAGACATCCTTCATGCCACAGAGACCACTTCAAAGTTAAAATTGGATCAGGTAGTCTCCCCAGGTTGGGATGGCCCTGACCTGTTAGAGAAGGGCCATCTCATCCAGAAGAGACTCAGTTAAGATGCAATATTTAAGGTGCAAATTGATTTAAGTCCATTGACATCCATCAAACGGAAATCAATTGGACCCACACACTTTAAGCCACTTGTGAAGTGGGCTCTAAAATTTTTGGCATCTGATCCAAAATGCCAGAGTTACTTAAAGGAGCTGGGTGGATGATTCTGTCAGTTTCAGTTCCCCTCTGCTTCTCTTTTTTCCCCAATCTTAAGTTCAGTTCCCCCCATTTCCACATCTGTTTGCAAAAAAAAATTAAGTCCTCCTGAAAATTGACCAGCAGTTTTGTGTGAATTTCTCTAAATATGCACATTTTTGTATGCGATGTAGCTTAAGATAATGCATTTTTGTATATTATTTTCACCAACATGTGCATTTTAATGCCTGCCTTGGCTCAATATATGCATTTTTGCAGACATTGCTTGACTTGCCTGGCTGGAGAACTGCATGGCAAAACTGCAAGATGTGAGAATTTCATAGCTCTGCTGTCCCTCCATGTACATACTGTTTTGTTGTTGTTGTTTAGTCATTTAGTTGTGTCCGACTCTTCATGACCCCATGGACCAGAGCACGCCAGGCATTCCTGTCTTCCACTGCCTCCCGCAGTTTGGTCAAACTCATGTTGGTAGCTTCAAGAACACTATCCAACCATCTCGTCCTCTGTCGTCCCCTTCTCCTTGTGCCCTCCATCTTTCCCAGCATCAGGGTCTTTTCCAGGAGTCTTCTCTTCTCATGAGGTGGTATTGGTGCCTCAGCTTCAGGATCTGTCCTTCCAGTGAGCACCCAGGGATGATTTCCTTCAGAATGGAGAGGTTTGATCTTCTTGCAGTCCATGGGACTCTCAAGAGTCTCCTCCAGCACCATAATTCAAAAGCATCAATTCTTTGGCAATCAGCCTTCTTTATGGTCCAGCTCTCACGTCCATACATCACTACTGGGAAAACCATAGCTTTTAAAATATATTCTAAAACATATTGTTTTAAAAATAGCAAATCTGTCAGGTTCACCTTTAAACACAAACTGAACTGAATTTCTCCCCCTGCCCTATTCTCGGGTAAACATAAATAGGACTGCAAGGCTACGAATCTCAAACCTTCCTCAAACTAAAAATCCACAGGATCTTTTTCTCCATTTTCTGTTCTTACCTGGTATCCCTGGCAAAGGAGGAGTTAAGTACCCAAGACTCCACAGACCTACAAACTGTGGATTTCGATGTTATGAGAAATCACATTAAGTTCTTTTTTTTTTATTAGTATAAGCCAGAGCAATTCTAAACGAATGGTTGACGTTAACACATTCTTCTTTACCTTGATCTCTCCTAGGATATTCTTGTAAACAAAGCATTTTATAGGAATGAGGTTTTACCTATAAAACCTTTGCTAAATAAGTTTCTTCTGACTGCCTTGTTAAAAAGTCCCTTGGTCAAGGTAAATTAAGGTTTGCCAGACAAAATAAGGGAAGAATAGACTATTTCTAAGAAGGGGTTGTTGTTTTTAAGGTCCCTAAAGTTAAAGCAAATTTTCCATCCACCATTTTGAAACTGAACAGATCTTTTCTTGGCACTGTCATCAGTTGTCAAACCATCAGTTCCAATGAATGATATTTGACAGCAGCTTATTTATATTACTTACTAGTTATCTGCATGACTATATTTTATGCTAGGTATTTGTATACAAGTGCCCAAAGGAACAAAGAAAAAATTAGAACTTAAAAACAATTTGACACACAGACATGTACAGTACAGTCAAACCTCTACTTTCGAACGTCTCAGCTGCCAAACATTTCAGAAGCCAAATGCCAAAAACCCAGAAGTGAATGCTTCAGTTTTCAAATGCTCCTTGGAAGTCAAACGGCTTCCGAGGTACATTTTTCATTTTTTCCCCCATTGACTTTGCAGCCAGCCCTTTGCTCCTCAGTTTTTTAACATTTCAGAAGTTGAATGGACTTCCGGAATGGATTATGTTCGAAAACCAAGGTTTCACTGTAATTGCATTTGTTAAATGGGGGGGCAGGGTGAAATTTTAATATTTATTAAAATTATTATTTACAATTTTGATAGCCCACCAAATCACCAAAGATTTCTGAGATGTCTTACAAGATGCAGTCACAACTACAAGAAGAGAAAAAACAGATTACCCAGTATTATTTTTTTAAAGAAAGGTTGGAAGGGACCCCAAAATATCTCTAGTCCAACCCCCTGCAATGCAGAATCAAATCAGTTTCTTTAAATGAAATGCCCATGTAAGCCAGAAGTGTAATCAAAACTCATCAGAGCAGGATTATAGTAGTAACCTGGAGAAGGATGACCAGAGATGGCGAGATGCTCGCAGAGGAGGCAAATGAGAAGGTGGAGGTATTTGGGTTAGTATCTGAGTTTGTCATTCCATGGCAGACTTTGTGAAATGAAACTTCCTCCTCTTCTCTCTCCTGCGGGCTGCCCATGTTCACCCTCAAAATTTGAGGAGGGGAAGGAGAAGTCCCACTGTGTGACTAAATCTCCATACATGCAGCCTTGGGATACAACTCTCAGATCTTAACAACTGGACAAGTTTATATGAAAGAAAGTGGTCCTTCAGGTATCCCAGCACCAGGCAATTTAGAGCTTTGGGGGTCAAAACAAAATTGTGTTTTGAATTTAAATTGTGCCCAGGGAAAAAAGGTGGCTAGCCAGGGAAGTTATCATTCCTCTGATTTTTATCAGCCACCTTGCAGGTATAATCTGAGCTGATTGAAACTTTCCGAGCAATCTCCCTAGGCAGTCCCATGCACTGTGCATCACCAAAATCTAACCACTGCATAATCTTAGGGATACTTTGGGATGCAGCGACTCTGAGAAGAGCACAATGCCAAATCTGATAGGATCTGGTTGTCCAGCTCTGTGACACAATCCGTCAAATTAATTTATTCTGATACTTTTTTTTTGTTTTTGGCATTTTATTGAAATCCTTACATTCTGTATGAAGATATGCTTTCAGCGGTGATACGCAATACTGTAGCTTTGGAATGAACACCCTACTGGGTGTGAGTTAGGCACTAGTCCATCCAATTTGCAACACCTGATGAAAGATCTTATCTGATGCCTTGCAGGAGACAAGAGCTAAGATATACAAAGCAGGAACCGGGGAGAGATTTGGTTCAACATGCCAGTGATTATTGGAAACTCGGATTTTTCTCCCTGAAGCCACGTCACATGAAACGAGAGAGAGAGAAGGAAATGGAGAGCAATTATTTCCAAAAACCTGAAACGTCTTTTCCTAATGTTTGCCGAACTGTGTTTAGGTACTGCTTTAACTCATAGGAGAGATAGCCATAAGAAACATTTGCTGTAAGTGGATCTGACTCGGGGAGCAATCTTAAACTGGCATAAAAGAAAGCTAGTGCGAAGTTACACTGGATCCAAACTCTGTTGAGCAGCATGACTGCTGTTGCTGCTCAGGCTAAGATGGGGGAGGGAGGCTATGCCAGGTTCCCAGATCATGTGACTCAGCTGAATGGGCTTAGGATCCAGCCTAAGTCCCCCCCCCCCTCTCTTTTTTTTTTAATAAATTTTTATTAAGTTTTACACAAATATCTCCAATTAATAATACCCAATTAACATATTTTTCTCTTTTGGACTTCCCTCAGCTTCTCTGACAATCATCCGTATTTGAATTTATTATCTACGCATTCCCAAAATTAATATCACCTTTTAAGATACCTTTATAAACATATTTGCATTCTTGCAATATTCCTTATTCTTTCACAAAGCTTCTTTAAAACCCACTAGCGTTGTTTGCTCATCACATACACTTTTCAAATACTCAGAAAATTTTCCCCAATCCTCAATGAACTTGTGATCTCGTTGATATCTTATTTTTCCCGTTAGTTTGTCCAGTTCTGCATAGTCTGTTAACTTCATTCTCCATTCTTCAAGCGTCGGTAGTTCTTCCTGCTTCCATTTTTGGGCCATCAATATTCTCGCTGCAGTTGTTGCATACTGAAAGAGCTTATGATCCTTTCTATTTATTTCATTTCTTGTCATTCCTAAAAGAAAGGTTTCTGGTTTCTTTACAAAATTATATTTCAACATCTTCTTTAACTCACTATATATCATCTCCCCAAACCCCCTTACTTTCTTGCGTTCCCACCACATGTGAAAAAATGTTCCTTCTTTCTCTTTACATTTCCAACACTTATTACAAGTTTTAAACATTTTTGCTAATTTAACAGGTGTAATGTACCATCTATATACCATTTTCATACCATTTTCCTTTAAGGTGGTGCATGCTGTAAACTTCAGGTTATCATTCCATACTTTAGTCCAATCTTCAAAATATATATTGTAACCAAAATCTCTGGCCCAGTGAATCATTACCGACTTAACTTCCTCGTCCATCGTATACCATTCCAATAACATTTTATACATTTTAGAAATTATCTTACAATCATTATTCACAATTTTTAGTCTTTTTCTATATAACCCTTCTCTTTCAACTCTTTTTTAAACATATCATTTATCTGATAGTAGTGCAACCAATCAAATACATATTCTTTTACTTGTTCATATGGCTTCATTTTCCATTTCTCTCCCTCTTTAACCACCAATTCTCCATAAGTGATCCAGTTCCCTCTCATATTAGTTTTCTTAACACTCATAACCTCTAGTAGGGACAACCAGTGTGGAATTCCTGATTCCAATAAATTTTTATATCTATCCCATACTTCAATTAACGATCTTCGGAAGATGTGGTTTTCAAAAGCTCTATGTCTCTTCTTTTTCTCCAACCATAAGTACGCGTGCCACCCAAATCTGTTATCAAATCCTTCTAAATCCAATAATTTTTTATTCTTTAGTTTTATCCATTCTTTTAACCAACAGAGACATGATGCTTCATAGTAAAGTTTCAAGTCTGGCAGAGCAAAGCCTCCTCTTTCTTTTGCATCTGTTAATAACTTATATTGAATTCTTGGCTTTTTGCCCTGCCAGATATATCTTGAAATCACTCTTTGCCACTCTTTAAAAATCATTGTCCCCTTAAGTATCGGAATCATCTGAAATAAAAATAACATCTTTGGGAGTACACTCATCTTAATTGTTGAAATTCTGCCCCAAAAGGATAATTTCAACCTTCCCCACACCTCCAAATCTTTCTTAATTCCATTCCATGCTGGTATATAATTGTTCTGGAACAAATCAATATTTTGGGGGGTTAGCCATATTCCCAAGTATTTTACTTTTTTCGCTACTTCAATACCTATTTGTTGTTGCATTACTTCTGCCGTAGCTTGATCCATATCATGGATCAAGTCCCCCCTCTGTGGTCCCAACCCCCCTGTATCCTTGGAACACCCTCTTTTTGGGACTGGTTGGTTCCTGGCTGAATGGTTAAATGAGAGAGCAGGAGAACTATGCATGCCACATCGAGGTCCTTGGGGAGAAAGGCCTTGTATAAGTGCAGTGAATAAATAAATACAATTTAAATATGCATTTTGCGAGAATGGGGGTGGAAATACAGGATTAATAGGAGCTGATTAATAGATCCCCTAGGGGGATCCCTTCCAACTCTACTATTCTATGATTCTATATGGAAACCGAATGGAAAGGAATTTTGAGTATAATATGACATGGCTGGAGGAGACTCTTGAGAGTCCCATGGACTGCAAGAAGATCAAACCTATCCATTCTTAAGGAAATCAGCCCTGAGTGCTCACTGGAAGGACAGATCCTGAAGCTGAGGCTCCCATACTTTGGCCACCTCATGAGAAGAGAAGACTCCCTGGAAAAGACCCTGATGTTGGGAAAGAAGGAGGGCACATGGAGAAGGGGACGACAGAGGACGAGATGGTTGGACAGTGTTCTCGAAGCTACTAACATGAGTCTCACCAAACTGTGGGAGGCAGTGGAAGACAGGAGTGCCTGGCGTGCTTTGGTCCATGGGGTCACAAAGAGTCGGACATGACTAAATGACTAAAAAACAACATGACATGGAGTACAGTGGTACCTTGAGTTACAGACGCTTCAGGTTACAGACGCTTCAGGTTACAGACTCCTCTAACCCAGAAATAGAACCTCGGGTTAAGAACTTTGCTTCAGGATGAGAACAGAAATTGCGCCGTGGCAGCGCGGCAGCAGTGGGAGGCCCCATTAGTTAAAGTGGTGCTTCAGGTTAAGAACAGTTTTAGGTTAAGAATGGACCTCCAGAACGAATTAAGTTCTTAACCTGAGGTACCACTGTACAAACAGATGCCTTCCCATGATATGTCGGCTGGATGCTGTATTTACACGACTTCCCCACCCCACCCCCCATCCTTTGCCAGAGACACTCGTTTCCCTCCTTTCAAATTCGGCTGACCTTCCAAAGATTGCAAGAACAGTGTTTTACCAGGACGCACGAACCCCAGAAAGAGATTGTTTGTCCTCTCTGTTTAGTTCAGTCAAGCAGTATCAAGCAACCTCCCAACGCTGGCCTGTCATTAATCACCACAAAAAGGGTATGAGGACAAGAAAAGAAAAGAAGAAAAGAAAAGAATTGCAATCAGATAGAAGGTTCTGGAAATTGAAGGAGAGAAAGAGAGAGGGGGAAAGAGCCCGTGCCTGATAGAGGAAGAAGTAAACCAAGCTTGGCAGGCTGTTTGGATCTGGAGAGTCCCCTTTGTCTCGCGCGATGCTTTTAGCCTCCCTCAAAGTGATCGATACAAAAATCAAATGCATGATCTTTGTTTACATCCCAGGCGCAGCGGTGTGAAAATCTTTGCTTGGCTAAGGAGCCTGGCGTCATGTGATGGATGCCCTGTTTAAATGACGACTTTGAAAGCTTTCGCAAAACGCTCTGACAGAGGACTCGCTGGAGAATAAATGACTTCCCCTTAAATTACAAGTGCCTGGGTTTTAGCAGACATGCAGTTTGAATGTCGCCCTATAAATTCAATATATTCCACTGCTGCTGGGGGCGAAGGAGCCATTCTCAGTAGAGGGGAAAGACATCTGAAATTGTCTCCTGACCCAAGGTGATTGTCAGTGACGAGGATGCAGAGGGGAAAGAAGGACAGAACTTTTTCTTTTCTTTTCTTTTCTTTTCTTTCTTTTCACCCTCCCATCTTACACAACTTGTTTGTGACAAACAACCCAAATTGTGCTTCAAGCTTCATTTTGCCATGCCGGCTCTCAGCGCAGAAGGAATACATTAAAAATCCATTCAATGCATTCAAGTGTGTACGGTGTGTTATGCTTAAGAATAACTCCATTGCATTCCAATGTCGCTCTTTGGCATGTGAAGTCTTTCGTGGAAGTTTAAGCCTTAAGGTGATGCAACTGAAGTCACTGGGATGTCTGTACTCCTTGAAGAAGCCCACTTCCTGCCCTACTAGCTGTATATCTCTCTTTCTTTCTCTCTTTCTTGTTTCCTCTTAAAGTCACCTATGCTCCAGGCTGTGTTATAGATGTAATAATGGTTGCTGTTTTGCTCCTTGGTGCATCTGCCTGAACATGCACCTCGAGGACAGCATTTCTGATAATTTCTAGTTGCTGAGTACTTCTGCCCTCTGAACCCATATATAAACAAGAATTCTTGCCAACATGTATATATGAAGCCAATGGTTATGTTCTTTCACTACTGTCAGAAGCAGTATGCCTCTGAATACCAGTTGCTGGGAAGAATCGTAGAATTGTAAAGTTGGAAGGGACCCCAATGAAGGAATCTCACTAAAGTCTTTACGGCAGATGGCTATTCGACCTCTGCTTAGAAACCTCCAAGGAAGGAGAGTCCACCACCTTTTGAGGGAGACCGTTCCACTGTCTAATAGCTCTTACCCTCAGAAAGCTCTTCCTGGTGTTTAGCCAGAATCTCCTTTCTTCTAACTTGAAGTCGTTGGTTTAGGCCTTACCCTTCGGAGCAGGAGAAAACAAGATCTTTTGGAGTGTTCATGCTATGGGCCCCTCCATCACATGCTCAGGTTGCATATATGTGTAAATAAAACCAATGGCAATGAAACTTGTCCAACTAGTTCAGCAACCTCCTCTGTTCGATTCCAACCTTTCTACCCTTCAGAACAGGAGAAAGCAAACTTGCTCCATCTTCCATGTGACAGCCCTTCAGATATTTGAAGATGGCTATCATATCTCCTCTTTATTGTTGTTTAGTCGTTTAGGCGTGTCCGACTCTTCATGACCCCAGGGACCAGAGCACGCCAGGCACTCCTGTCTTCCGCTGCCTCCCACAGTTTGGTCAAACTCATGTTAGTAGCTTTGAGAACATTGTCCAACCATCTCGTCCTCTGTCGTCCTCTGTCGTCCCCTTCTCCTTGTGCCCTCAATTTTTCCCAACATCAGGGTCTTTTCCAGGGAGCCTCAGCTTCAGGGTCTGTCCTTGCAGGGCTGATTTCCTTCAGAATGGAGAGGTTTGATCTTCTTGCAGTCCATAGGACTCTCAAGAGTCTCCCCCAGCACCATAATTCAAAAGCATCAATTCTTCAGCGATCAGCCTTCTTTATAGTTCAGCTCTCACTTCCATACATCACTACTGGGAAAACCATAGCTTTAACTATACGGACCTTTGTCGGCAAGGTGATGTCTCTGCTTTTGAAGATGCTGTCTAGGATCTCCTCTTTGTCTCCCCTTATCCAGGCTAAACATATCCAGCTCCCTCAACTGATCCTCATAAGGCTTGGTTTCCAGACCTTTGGTCATCTTGGTTGCCCTCCTCTGCACATGTTCCAGAGTGCAGAGTGTTGTTGCACTCAGGTTTTGCTTGTAGGCTTCTCATGGACATCAGTTTGGCTGCTGTAAGAACAGGATGCTGGAGAAAAGGGGGCATTGATCTGATCCAACAGAGTTAGAGAATCATAGAGTCATAGAATTGTAGAGCTGGATGAGACCCTGAAGATCATCCAATCCAAACCCCCTCAATGCAGGAATATGCAGCTGTCCCATATTCTTCTTATGTTCTTTGATTTGAGTCAAATCATCATCATCATCATCATCATCATCAAACCTTTTATTGGCACCACATACAATCATCCATAGCAAATCAATACAGAATTACCGCCTTCCCAGTGACACAAAACATTTGTCAAATGAAAGAGGTAGAGCAGTCTAACATTACATCTCTAGGTCTCCAGGGAGATCAGACGTCTGCAATATGTTTCGACGACAAAAAACCAGATAAAGATACTTAGCCACTAACTTGGTGAGCTCCTGATTATTCCACAATAATAGAAAATGTATGACCTCTAACTCTGGTTTCCATTTGGGGATGCAGTGTTGATCTTTTTATTTTTCTTAACGACCTCGCTTCTTTACTAAAACAGGTGGCTGCCCACAGCCCAAAACTCAACGCATCAAGCATTCCCATCCTTCTATACGCAGATGATATGGTTTTGCTTTCACGGACAAGAATTGGCCTAAAACGTTTGAGTCAAATCATTGGACACAAGGGTTACCCAAAGTATGGAATCCAAGCATGTCTCTCCAAAACTCTATGATTCTATGATAGCCGCCTGAAAGTACCAGAGCTTTTCTCTCTTTCAGCAAGCCACAAAGGGGGGGGGGGAGCAATTTACTTTATATGATCTCTTTAAAATGCAGTTGAGCAAACTAGCTGGTGAAAGACGATGGCCTCAAGGATCTCTAAGACATTTGTCAGTTCTTTATCAGCACCACCGGAACTGTTATGCAATGACACATAGATTTTATTTATCCAGCTGCTGGTTCATTTGAGACCAACGCCTCACGCAATTCCAACTCACTCTACTAATGTTATTCCGGCATAAAGAAAATGCTGCAAATAAAAACGCAAACCTATTTCACAAACCCCATCTTTCCCTTCCAGATAGATTAGTCACCACATTTTATAGATTCAGAAGCACAGCTGAAGCATAACCATATAGAAAGATTACATTAAAAATCCATTGAAGACATTCAAGTGTGTATGACATATACATCTTAAAACATCACCCAAAATCCATTCCAGCTGGAAAAGGTACAGGGAGGGGAAATGTAAGTGAAATTATCCTCTGTGTGTCTACTCAGATGCAAGTAAGGTTCAGAGCCACTTCAGGCACCCTTTCTATTCTGTATGCTTGATTTTTTTGTGTTCTTGATGCCACAGGGAAAGGTTAAAGATGATCCTGCTTTCAATATTACTTACAGCCGCAAACGTTTCAGGACAGAGATTTTGGTGCCTGTCCTGTAGCTTCCTGCAGAAATCCCACAACTTTCATAGCACAAATGTTCCAGACTTTTTTGACTTGGTTTTGTTGAGATACAACACAAGATGCCAGATGGCATTGATGTGGTAGCATTGGGGAAGAATCATGGAACAGCTAGTGACGTAGGATGACGTCCAGAATATAAATCCATGACTAATGCACTATTATTGCGTCAATGACATGTTGCAGAATACACCTATGGGGAGAAAAACATCCCACAACACTCTGAATAATAGAATTGCAGAGTTGGAAGAGACCCTGAGGATCATCTAGTCCAACTCCCTGCAATGCAGGAATCTCAGCTAAAGCATCCATGACCGATGGCCATCTAACCTCTGCTTAAAAACCTCCAAGGAAGGAAAAGGAAAAGAGGTTGCCATGTTTAAAACAGGCATTTAACATGGGGGCTGGACAACACAACTATTATTACTGGTGTGTTATAGGACAAATCTCTTCCTGTATTCCCACAGCAGACATTTTGAATGTACTGATTGTTGTAGCATTTATGGTTTTTTACCAGCAGCAAAGTATTATAATTAGGTGAATGGGGATTTGGGGCCGCTTAACCCTCACCCAGTTTCCCAGTAGTGATGTATGGAAGTGAGAGCTGGACCATAAAGAAGGCTGATCGCCGAAGAATTGATGCTTTTGAATTATGGTGCTGGAGGAGACTCTTGAGAGTCCCATGGACTGCAAGAAGATCAAACCTCTCCATTCTGAAGGAAATCAGCCCTGAGTGCTCACTGGAAGGACAGATTTTGAAGCTGAGGCTCCAGTACTTTGGCCACCTCATGAGAAGAGAAGACTCCCTGGAGAAGACCCTGATGTTGGGAAAGATGGAGGGCACAAGGAGAAGGGGGCCACAGAGGACGAGATGGTTGGATAGTGTTTTCGAGGTTACCAGCATGAGTCTGACCAAGCTGCGGGGGGCAGTGGAGGACAGGAGTGCCTGGCGTTCTCTGGTCCATGGGGTCACGAAGAGTCGGACACGACTAAACGACTAAACAACAACAACAACCCTCACCCAGAGGAACTAAGTTAAGGCTGATGCATTTTTAGATGAAAGCAATAACTTTATTTACACTCAATGAAGTTATAGCTTAGTGCAGGGGTCGGCAAACTAAGGCTCGGGGGTTGGATGCGGACACCCAGGCTTGTAAATCCAGCCCACAGACCCTGCCGCCTGCTCGGTCAATCCCCCCTCACTGCATGAGGACTGACTTCCACGACGCTGGCATGGCTTCTGGGCAGGTGGCAATCCTGGTGCAGCTTCAGATTGGCTGCATGAAGTTTCTGAAGCCAATCCAAAGCCTCGCTGTCCACGCGCTGAGGTAAACCTGGCACAACCATGGACAGAGAGGCCAGCGGGTGGGCGGCAGGTCTGGGCCATGCCATGGGCATCGTGACGGGCACGTCGCAGGACTTCAGCCGAAGCTTGGCATGCCTGCTGGCCCCACACCTGGTGCACAGCTCGGCGCTGCTGCTGGTGGCGCACTCGGCGGCCACGCTGGAGCAGCTGGAGGGCAAGCTGACCGCTACCTGCCCAGTGCTCTGCGTGCGTGGCCTGCTGGATGACCTGGCCTCAAATGGGCCGCAGTGCGTGGGGCATGCTGCCAGGGAGCTCTGTGGGGACGGGCCGATGGAGTGGCTGCTGCTTGTCAACAATGCCGGGGAGCTGGTGGCACCGAGATGTAGTCTTGAGCATGTGCAGAGTGCATTTCTCCTCCAGGTCCGGAGGCAGCTGCAGGACCGGCTTGCAGGGAATTTATTTTTTCAAAATATAGTCCAGCCCCCTACAAGATCTGAGGGACAATGGATGAAAAAGTTTGCTGACCCCTGGCATAGTGGTTACTTTTGCGAGGCACAACACTTTGCTACAAACAAACAAAGCTTATGATCAAGCTTCAAACCCGTCATTGGACAGAGAAACTCTTTCGGGGATACCTATTATCTTATACTACCTGTAAAGCACTTCCAGCCCCATCTAGAATCCTAACCTTCTTCACAAGTAGGCAAAACCTCTTCTGATCCATCTCTAACTGAGACAATTCACTCTCTGACCTCATTGACAAATTAATCCTATCTGAGTCAGCTCAGAAAGCCTTCCCCTTCTACCCATCCAGTTCTTAGCTCTGATCCCAGGTTCCTGCCTAACCCACAGGCAACCCCTGTCTGCACTCTTCTGGACATTCCCTATCTGTCAGCATCTAACTTCAATTCTACTTTTTATGTACTGAGTTGAATAGGATCCAAAATGCAACAATCTGATTTGTTCTAGAACAATAGGGTGAAAGAGGAAAGCGCAAAATATGGTCTGAAGCTCAACATCAAAAAAAATGAAGATCATGGCCACTGGTCCCATCACCTCCTGGCAAATAAAAGGGGAAGAATTGGAGGCAGTGAGAGATTTTACTTTCTTGGGCTCCATGATCACTGCAGATGGTGACAGCATGCTTTTCTTCTTGGGAGAAAAGCAATGACAAACCTAGACAGCATCTTAAAAAGCACAGACATCACCTTGCCAACAAAGGTCCGTATAGTTAAAGATATGGTTTTCCCAATAGTGATGTATGGAAGTGAGAGCTGGACCATAAAGAAGGCTGAGCGCCGAAGAATTGATGCTTTTGAATTATGGTGCTGGAGGAAACTCTTGAGAGTCCCATGGACTGCAAGAAGATCAAACCTCTCCATTCTGAAGGAAATCAGCCCTGAGTGCTCACTGGAAGGACAGATTCTGAAGCTGAGGCTCCCATACTTTGGCCACCTCATGAGAAGAGAAGACTTCCTGGAAAATACCCTGATGTTGGGAAAGATGGAGGGCACAAGGAGAAGGGGACGACAGAGGACGAGATGGTTGGACAGTGTTCTTGAAGCTACTAACATGAGTTTGACCAAACTGTAGGAGGCAGTGGAAGAGAGGAAGGCCTGGCGTGCTCTGGTACATGGGGTCACGAAGAGTCGGACACGACTAAATGACTAAACAACAACATTATCTTATACTACCTGTAAAGCACTTCCAGCCCCATCTAGAATCCTAACCTTCTTCACAGGTAGGTAAAACCTCTTCTGATTCATCTCTAGCTGAGACAATTCACTCTCTGACCCCATTGACAGATTAATCCTCTCTAAGTCGGCTCAGAAAGCCAGAGGTTCCCTTCTACCCATCCAGTTCTTCTGATCCGAGGTCCCTGCCTAACTCATGGGCAATCCCTGTCTGCATTCTTCTGGACATTCCCTACCTGTCAGCATCTAACTTCAATTCTACTCTTTCTCTCCAGATTGGCTGATCAACTCACCAATTCCCATTGGTTCCTGGGTCACCAGGAGGCAAGTGCAGAGCCTGTTTGCAACTCTCTCGCTGCTCTCTTTGTCTTCCACCCTACCAGTCCCACTGAGTCTGGTTCTGATAGAAGCTAGAGTGCGATATCTGGAAGCTTTCATATAAATGTCAAGCCTCGGAACAAATCAAGTGCATTTTGTGGAGCTCGATAAGGACAGGAACCTTCCTTCCAAAATGTTGGTGTCATGTTCACTGCTCGTAGAGCTCAGATCTCCCTCGCTCACGTTAATACCAGGCTGGATTTATTGTAAGAGTGTTTAAAACGGCTACGCTGTCAGGTGCTTTACGAAGTGTGAAATTGTGTCAACGGAGCAGGGAGAGTGTGTCTCAAAGTTAAAGGTGATCAAATAAGGAAACGATAGACAAGCAACACCTTCGGTGGTTGATGAACATGCAAACCAGCGAGGGTGGTGGTGTTTTTCAGCAAACAAGAAGCTCAGCCAGAGCTGAACGGAAGGCAAATGGATGGTTAAAATTAATTGAGCTGGAGCAAGCCTAAGGACTAGGCAGGCTGTTATGTAATGGCTGGTTGCCAGTGTGTGTCAGAGGCTTGCCATCTTTCAGCTTTGCTCCCATTGCTGGGAAAGTGGCCAGTCTGATAAGAAAGAAAGATCCAAGAGGAACGATCATGTGATGCTTGTTTCAACCCTATAGTGAATCAAATGATGGCTGCAGTCTGTACGTGATTTGGGATATTTCAACAGAGTTGCATTAAACGTATGGAGGCAAAGCAACCCGATCCATTCAATGGGGAATCTGTGTCATTCACACTTCATCCTTCGCAGCCTTCACTTGAAATTTGCTCTTTTCCTAATTTTGCAGTGCTAAATTGCGAATTTTGCAATGCTAAATTGCAGTCAACGAATGTGTACAAAAAGACATATGCTGTGATATAGTGAATATATATACTATATATATATACAAGTGAAAATAACAAAATTGCATTGTATGTGTATAAGTGGCAAGCTTGTGTGCGAATGTGTAGATTAGGGGAAATTTGCATTAAAATGCTGGTGAATTTTCAGAAGAAATTCTTTTTTAAAAAGAGCCCATTGTGATGTGGAAACGTAGAGGGCTGAACTTAAAGTGGGAAAAATGAGAGACCGGCCGAACGAGCTATGCAACTTAATGAATAAATGGGTAATAAACTTTCCTATTGCAATGTTGAGGTTGAAAGCCAAGCTAAATGAGACATGGGGTTCCACATCTCTCCTTCGGTTTATTTATTCTTGAAAATAATCCTTGGAGGTTGCCACTCAACATGGGATAGGGAAGGATGAAGATTTTGTTTGGCCTGCATTTTGCAGCAGACAATGTCGGGCTCTCCGCTCGGCCAAGCTGATAAAGCTCATCTTCCGGAATCGCCTCCCGACGGGATTAACGACCTGAGCCTTTGATGAGGCCTCAGGCACATTCCCACTCATCAGAGAATCAAAGCAGCACATGGAAGTGATGAGATTTATGGCTACATGGCTAAAGAGTTTTATTTCTCGCTACGCAGACAGAAAAGAAACATCCTCTCTCTGCGAGAGCAGAGAGCAACTGAACAACAAAAGAACAGAAAACCAGTACGTCATATCCGTCTCCCATCTCCCGTGAGACTTCCAACAACCTGGACTGTCTCTGGAATGTGTGGAATGTAAACAGAGTCTTGTGACTCCAAAGCACTGCTCAATGGCAAACAGAAACTAACAGACCAACCGGCTCCAACATTCCCAAGTTTGCTCGCAGATCAGGACTCTCCTGTCTGAAATCCCAAAGAGCTGCTTCTGGTCAGGGTAGACAATACTGATCTAGATGGACCAGCGTCCTGACTTGGTAAACAGTGGCTTCCTATGTTCCAAAAAAGAGAGTTAGAAAACAGAAAAGGGTGGAAAAATGCAGCAGAGCTAGGGGAGAACCAATGGAGGAAAAAACTGAATAATATAATAATTTTAGAATATCTAACTGTGAAGACAGACAGAATAAAAGGGTTTAAGGTCAGTGAGAAAGAGGAGGATTGGTTTGAGAAGTTATTGAATTATTTGGGTAGGTTCGAACAATTTGGGGCAATTAAAATGTTAAAAGTTAAATAAACCTTGTGGATGGAGGAGTGTTAATGTATATAAAATTGTACATATGGTTGATTTGAATATGTTATTATGTATACCCAATGTATCAGTCACCTGGGGGGTTTCACTGTTTGTGTTTTGGTTGTTGGTAAAAAAATAAAAATTTTAAACATTGAAAAAAGAAAAAAGAAAAGGGACTGAGGTCATCATAACCATGAAGCAATGTACAATTGTCAGTGCAAACCCTCAGCCAGCTTTCTGTGTTAAAATTGAATTTTACCACCACCCAAAAAAGCATTCTGTGTTTGTGTGTGTGTGTGAAAGCATGACTAAGATGAAGAGGAAAGCTACTGGTAGAGCTATTTTTAAAGCTGCTTCACATTTGTCTTCATACAAATATGTCAGGGAGATAGAACAATAGTTATACGAGGGGCTCAGGGGCTGAAAGTGCCCCTCCAAACTCCTGGCTCTGGCCCTTTGGGCTCTACAAAGGCTACACACCTTTCCCAGCCACACCTCCTAATGTCCCTGCTTCATACCTTGGCTCTGCTCACAACAACCATGTCAGGTAGGTTAGGCTGAGAGTGAGGAACTAGCCCAAGGTCACCCAGTGAGCTTCATGGCTGAGTGAGGACTCAAGCCATGGTCTCCCTGTGTGTGTGATGGCCTGGGAGTTGGGCTCAGGCTCGGGCTCAGGCTCAGAACCAGAGGAGTCTCAGTCCGCACCAGATCCTTTGCCTCAGGCGGCATCTGAACCAAGTCTGGGGCCTGATCCTGAAGAGCCCCAGTCTGCGCAGGTTCCCCTGCAACAAACACCAGCTGGGCCGAGTAGGGGCCTGAGCCTGCCCTGGCTCCAGATGCAGGGATTACCTCGTTGCCTTACAGCTCCTCCACTACCGGTTGGGTCAGGGGAGGCTGAGGCGGCCCCTGGGTCTAGAAACCCACTGACGTCTCCCAAGCTGCAGAGACGAAGGTCTGAGAGAAGGAGAGACCTGAGTACTTGCAGGAGGAGTGCTCGCCTTCGGGCAAAACAGAGAGGTGAGTCGCCGGGGGATCAGGACCGGCCATTACCCCGACAAAGATAAAAGGCTGTCGGACCCTGCCCCAGGTTGTGGGAGCAACATTGCTGTATGTTAGATCCTGCCTGAGACCCTGTGCCTGACCTAGCCTGGTTACCTGCCTCGTGTCCTGCCTTGGCCCTGTCGGACTGACTCCTCGCGGAACCCTTGGATTCGGGACCGGACCTGGACAGTGTTGCTTGGGTTACCCTCGGGTCCAGCACAGTGTGTCCCATAGACATCTGGTTGAGCACTGTGAGAATAGGATGGTGGCTTAGATGGTCCTTTGCTCTGATTCATCAGGTTCCCCTTATGTTCTTACAGATCCAGTCCAACACACTGAAATGAGTTGAGGTTTGGGGGCTATTTTCAAGGGCAATTGCATACGAAGTCCTGCTTGCATTAAAAGAAGAGGCATGAGGCTATCATCTGGTGATGACATGGAAACATTATTAACTAGGAAGTGGGTAGCCATGGAGTCAACGTGGCTGTTCAGTAGAGTACATCAAGAGCCTAAATTCACTCAAAGGAACATACAGTCCAGTCGTACCTTGGTTCTCAAACGGAATCCAGCCTGTTCGTCTTCCAAAAACGTTTGAAAATCAAAGCGTGAATTCCGATTGGCTGCAGGAGCTTCCTACACTCGATCAGAAGACTATTGGGTTCCAAAGAATGTTCGCAAATCGGAACACTCACTTCAGGGTTTGCGGCGTTCGGGAGCCAAAACATTCAAGTTGCAAGGCATTCATGAACCAAGGTACGCCTGTATAGGGAAATGGTTTTCAAAGTTCTTTCCCCCTTTCTAAGCATAGCCATTATTCCCTGAGAGAAAGAAATTGATGAGCATACTCTGGGCCCAACCCAGAGTCTCTGGATTAAGATTTACACAATTTAGTAATCAATAGCCGGGAAGAGGGGGGAAAACATCATTTGAAACGTCAGGAAGAAGACCTTTACTAGGAAAAATGTATTTCATCTAGCACTAATCCATGAATTATTCGGAAGTATTTATTGCTTTTAAATGGCCATTGTATAAAAATGGTTTGATAAACACCATCATCATCATCATCATTATTATTTTACAGTTTCCTCCATATTATTTTTGGTTATTTATTTATTTACCACGTTTTTTTTAATGCTCCTCTATACTGGATTTTGTGTGTTATCCCCCCCTCCCCCCATTTTTTGTTCCTCAAGCTATTTTCTCTTTTATAGCAAATAAAGATATGCTTGGATGAATTGCACATAAAATTGTTTGTTGCTCTTTAAATCTTCAGAACCTTGAAGTGGGGTGGAGGGGAGACAGAATGGACAGCCAAGCCCTTTACTATAATTCTCATTCAAATAACATGAACATGAAGTCGACTAAATTTTACTCAGAGTAGACCCAGCTTAGTCATGTTCATTAATTTCAGTGGGTCTGCTCTGAGTATAACCTAGCCAAATACCTCCCTAAGAGAACTTTAGGATTACGTGGAAAAAAACTATTTCTTAAATAGATGGACAAAATACAACTTGTTTTTTTAACTTTCATGACCTGTTGGGATCATCCATCACAATATTTTATAAATAAATAAATAGGAACATAAGGAGATCCCTAAGCCTCCCCAGCTACTGACAAGTCGTGGAAAGAGGCCCGATAATTTTAATGCCAATTTTAATAATTTGTGAACTGCTTTGGGGACATTTTATGTAGAAAGAGTGGGGTGTTGAAGTAAGGGTAATGAAATCGCAGCTAAGGAGCTCAAATCATATGCATGACTGGAACCTTTCTTTGAAAACATAATATTTACAGTCACATGCTTCTGCAAGCATGAGTTTTGTCTCTTTTTCTAAATTTTCCTCTCTTTCCAAAGCTCAGCATTCAGCCTTCTGTATCTCAGTTAGGCCATGCCTTGCAGCTCCTATGAGAAATTTCTACTTTTACCTTCTCCTAGAGCTCTGCTCTTTTTCTTCCAAGCAGAGAAACAGCACTCTATTCAACTTAGCAGTGTTCACAGTGGATTGTAAAACACAATCACCTTGCCTCACATAAAATGGAGTCTCTCCTTTGCTAGATACCTCCCATGTGACCAACATTAGCCAATGCCATGAGAACAGTAGCCAACTGCTAGAGAACTCTCTAGAATTCAGTTACCAACCAATCAGATTTAAACACACAGTAATGCATACAAGCATTTAAAATTTCAGTGAGTTAAATTACTATACTTAACACGGGAGAGCGGCATCTTGAGAAGTAGAGACATCACCTTGCCAACAAAGGTCCGTATAGTTAAAGCTATGGTTTTCCCAGTAGTGATGTATGGAAGTGAGAGCTGGACCATAAAGAAGGCTGATCGCCGAAGAATTGATGCTTTTGAATTATGGTGCTGGAGGAGACTCTTGAGAGTCCCATGGACTGCAAGAAGATCAAACCTCTCCATTCTGAAGGAAATCAGCCCTGAGTGCTCACTGGGAGGACAGATCCTGAAGCTGAGGCTCCAGTACTTTGGCCACCTCATGAGAAGAGAAGACTCCCTGGAGAAGACCCTGATGTTGGGAAAGATGGAGGGCACAAGGAGAAGGGGGTGACAGAGGACGAGATGGTTGGATAGTGTTTTCGAGGTTACCAGCATGAGTCTGACCAAGCTGCGGGGGGCAGTGGAGGACAGGAGTGCCTGGCGTTCTCTTGTCCATGGGGTCACGAAGAGTCGGACACGACTAAACGACTAAACAACAACAACACGGGAGAGAGAAAGAGAGCCAGCAATAAGACCATAAGAAGAGGTTGGCTGCTGGATCAGACCAATGGCCTTTTTGGCCACCATCCTGCTCTCACAGTGGCCACTCAGAGGCCCATGGGAAACCTGAGTGTAACAACACTCTGCCCACCTGTGAATCCCAACAACTGGTATTCAAATGCATAAATAATTATATAAAATATAAATGCAGTGGTACCTCGGGTTACATACACTTCAGGTTACAGACGCTTCAGGTTACAGGCTCTGCTAACCCAGAAATAGTACCTCGGCTTAAGAACTTTGCTTCAGGATGAGAACAGAAATCGCGTGCCAGCAGCGCGGCGGCAGGCCCCATTAGCTAAAGTGGTACCTCAGGTTCAGAACAGTTTCAGGTTAAGAACAGACCCCCAGAACGAATTAAGTTCTTAACCCGAGGTCCCACTGTAATAACTATGCCTCAATCTGTACCACAATTTGCCCCATTGCTGTGTGCAAATTTGACCCTACTGCCTGATCCCATTGACTTACAGGCTGCATGTCGAGGCCACAATTAATAATAATTTATTATAATAATTTATTTTTATACCCCGCCCATCTGGCTGGGTTTCCCCAGCCACTCTGGGTGCCTCCCAACAGAATATTAAAAACACAATAAAACATCAAACATTAAAAAACTTCCCTGAACAGGGCTGCCTTCAGATGTCTTCTAAAAGTCAGATAGTTGTTTATTTCCTTGACATCTGATGGTAGGGCGTTCCACAGGGCGGGCGCCACTACTGAGAAGGCCCTCTGCCTGGTTCCCTGTAACCTCACTTCTCACAGGGAGGGAACCACCAGAAGGCCCTCGGCGCTGGACCTCAGTTTCTGGGCTGAACAATGGGGGTGGAGACGCTCCTTCAGGTATACTGGCCCGGGGCCGTTTAGGGCTTTAAAGGTCAACAGCAACACTTTGAATTGTGCTCGGAAACATACCGGGAGCCAATGTAGGTCTTTTAGGACCGGTGTTATATGGTCTTGGCGGCCACTCCCAGTCACCAGTCTAGCTGCCGCATTCTGGATTAGTTGTAGTTTCCAGGTGACCTTCAAAGGTAGCCCCACGTAGAGCAAATGTCTTCTAATCCATTTGCCCTAAAACCACCTCGAGAAACTCGCTATGTAACCGTAGAAGAGAAAGCGTTTGCTTTAATTCTGCTTATTTGGAGTAACAAAATCTGGCACCAGAAGCAATTGTGCATGTCTGTCCCGTAATGATTCCCACCTCTGAGGATCCATTTCCCCTTCCACATAGAGAAACACACACGCGCACACATTGTTTTGTCAGGAGGATCATTAAGGTGTTAAATAGAAAGGAAACTGCTTGATGGAGCTCGGCTCCAGACAGTCTGATAAGTGAAGAATCATTGTTGCAAAAGTGTTACCACATTAGGCTGTTGATTAAACACTAGGTAACTTGGCACGAGAACTCCAACCAGGAAGGGGAGGAGAGGTGGGTGGCGGGAGACAGAGAGAATGATTAAAACAGAAGAGCTGTGCGGTGGGTGGGTCTCTTTTTTTCCCTTAAGCTCCCCCAAGAAAGGCGTTTAATATTTCTACTGTCAACCAAAATTTGAAAAAGGAAAAATGAGAAAACGAGAAACTGGCTTTGCGCTCTACATATACCGTATTTTTTGCTCTATAAGACACACCAGCCGCACCTATTTTTTGGAGGAGGAAAACAATAAAAAATCTATTCTGAATCTCAGAAGCCAGAACAGCAAGAGGGATCACTGTGCACTGAAAGCAGCAATCCGTCTTGCTGTTCCGGCTTCTGGGATAGCTGCGCAGCCTGCATTCACTCCATAAGACGCACACACATTTCCCCTTACTTTTTAGGAGGGAAAAAGTGAGTCCTATAGAGCAAAAAATACGGTATATAAGTCCGTTCTTCACAAATGGTTGAAAAGGCATCTACAGAGCTGGTATTTTAGAAATCTCTTTGCTTACAAGGGCAGGTAAACGTCTCTTCAAACACACAAGCTTGCAAGTAAGTCCCAACCTATTTTCACAATAAACAGAGCAGCATGATAAAATTGAAAATACGTGACTAGAAAAAAACAAAACCCAAAACTTTTCAAATGGCAAGCGGACAGCTGGAGCTAGGCTTTGAATAATGAATGGGATTTTTTTTATTTTAAAAAAGAAAATTATTATTATTATTATTTACTTTTTCTGTTTTATCTACTTTTAATTTAGTTGGATTCAGAACATTGAAAAGTGAAAACCCATCACCACCATCAGATCTCCCCCGCCTAAAAACCAATCAGATTTAGCAAGACGATTATGTCACTAAGGGCGACCAATGAAACTAATTGAAACTGATGTAGGATTAATTACTTCTGCAGAGTTTCAGACTTGGCTGTTTAAAAAAGAAGGAAATAATTTCGTATATACTCCGCTTAAAAAGAAAAGTGTTAAAACACTCTGGAAATGGTCACTCCATGAAGGGAATAATGGTCTCCTAACAATTCTCTTCCCCTTCATGGATCACTGCCTTGCCGTGGCGAAGGGGCTTGAATAACTCAGAGAAGCTATGAGCTATGCCGTGCAGGGCCACCCAAGATGGACAGGTCATAGTGGAGAGTTTTGACTAAACGTGATCCACCTGGAGCAGGAACCGGCAAGCCACTCCAGTATCCCTGCCAAGAAAACTCCATGGACAAAGGCAACAGGCATATAAAAGTTATGACGCTGGAAGATGAGCCCCTCAGGTCGGAAGGCGTCCAACATGCTACTGAGGAACAAGTACAAGTAGATTCAGAGCTGATGAAGCAGCTGGGCCAAAGCCGAAAGGACACTCAGTTGCGGATATGCCTGGAAGCGAAAGGAAAGTCCAATGCTGTAAAGAAAAATATTGCATAGGAACCGAGAATGTAAGAACCATGAACCTGGGTCAGTTGGATGTGGTCAGAAATGAGATGGCAAGAATAAATATTGACATCCTGGGCATCAGTGAACTAAAATGGACGGGAATGGGCGAATTCAGTTCGGATGACCATCACATCTACTACTGTGGGCAAGAATCCCATAAAAGAAATGGGGTGGCCCTCATAGTCAACAAAAGAGTGGCGAAAGCTGTACTGGGATGCAATTTCAAAAATGATAGAATGATCTCGATACGAATCCAAGGCAGACCTTTTAACATCACAGTAATCCAAGTTTATGCACCAACCACTGGTGCTGAAGAAACTGAAATTGACCAGTTCTATGAAGACTTACAACACCTTATAGAAATGACACCAAAGAAGGATGTTCTTCTCATTATAGGGGATTGGAATGCTAAAGTAGGGAGTCAAGAGATAAAAGGAACAACTGGCAAGTTTGGCCTTGGAATTCGAAACGAAGCATGGCAAAGGCTAATAGAGTTCTGCCAGGAGAGCAAGCTGGTCATCACAAACACGCTTTTCCAACAACACAAGAGACGACTCTACACATGGACATCACCAGATGGGCAGCATCGAAATCAGATTGATTATATTCTCTGCAGCCAAAGATGGAGAAGCTCTATACAGTCAGCAAAAACAAGACCTGGAGCTGACTGTGGCTCAGATCATCAGCTTCTTATAGCAAAATTCAAGCTTAAACTGAAGAAAGTAGGAAAACCCGCTGGGCCGGTAAGATACAATCTAAGTCAAATCCCTTATGAATACACAGTGGAAGTGAGGAACAGGTTTAAGGATTTAGATTTTCTGGATAGAGTGCCTGAAGAACTATGGGTGGAGGCTCATAACATTATACAGGAGGCAGCAACTAAAACCATCCCAATGAAAAGGAAATGCAAGAAAGCAAAGTGGCTGTCCAACCAGGCCTTACAAATAGTGGGGGAGAGAAGGCAAGCAAAATGTGAGGGAGATAGTGAAAGATACAGGAAATTGAATTCAGATTTCCAAAAAATAGCAAGGAGAGACAAGAAGGCCTTCTTAAATGAGCAATGCAAAGAAATAGAGGAAAACAATAGAATGGGAAAAACCAGAGATCTGTTCAAGAAAATTGGAGATATGAAAGGAACATTTCGTACAAAGATTACTATAATAAAAGACAAAAGTGGAAAGGACCTAACAGAAGCAGAAGACATCAAGAAAAGGTGGCAAGAATACACAGAGGAATTATACCAGAAAGAAATGGATATCTCATATACCCCAGGTAGTGTGGTTGCTGACCTTGAGCCAGACATCCTGGAGAGTGAAGTCAAATGGGCCTTAGAAAGCACTGCTAATAACAAGGCCAGTGGAAGTGATGGTATTCCAGCTAAACTATTTAAAATTTTAAATGATGATGCTGTCAAGGTGCTACACTCAATATGCCAGCAGATTTGGAAAACCCAGCAGTGGCCAGAGGATTGGAGAAGATCAGTCTACATCCCAATCCCAAAGAAGGGCAGTGCCAAAGAATGCTCCAACTACCGCACAATTGCACTCATTTCACACGCTAGCAAGGTTATGCTTAAAATTCTACAAGGCAGGCTTAAGCAGTATGTGGACCGAGAACTCCCAGAAGTGCAAGCTGGATTTCGAAGGGGCAGAGGAACCAGAGACCAAATTGCAAACATGCGCTGGATTATGGAGAAAGCTAGAGAGTTCCAGAAAGACATCTACTTCTGCTTCATTGACTATGCAAAAGCCTTTGACTGTGTCGACCACAGCAAACTATGGCAAGTTCTTAAAGAAATGGGAGTGCCTGATCACCTCATCTGTCTCCTGAGAAATCTCTATGTGGGACAAGAAGCTACAGTTAGAACTGGATATGGAACAACTGATTGGTTCAATATTGGGAAAGGAGTACGGCAAGGCTGTATATTGTCTCCCTGGTTATTTAACTTATATGCAGAATTCATCATGCGAAAGTCTGGACTGGATGAATCCCAAGCCGGAATTAAGATCACCGGAAGAAATATCAACAACCTCAGATATGCAGATGACACAACCTTGATGGTAGAAAGTGAGGAGGAATTAAAGAACCTTTTAATGAGGATGAAAGAGGAGAGCGCAAAATATGGTCTGAAGCTCAACAGCAAAAAAACGAAGATCATGGCCCTGGTCCCATCACTTCCTGGCAAATAGAAGGGGAAGAAATGGAGGCAGTGAGAGATTTTACTTTTTTGGGCTCCATGATCACTGCAGATGGTGACAGCAGTCACGAAATTAAAAGACGCCTGCTCCTTGGGAGAAAGGTGATGGCAAACCTAGACAGCTATCTTCCACTGCCTCCCGCACTTTGATCAAACTCATGTTTGTAGCGTCGAGAACACTGTCCAACCATCTCGTCCTCTGTCGTCCCCTTCTCCTTGTGCCCTCCATCTTTCCCAACATCAGAGCCCTTTCCAGGGAGTCTTCTCTTCTCATGAGGTGGCCAAAGTATTGGAGCCTCAGCTTCAGGATCTATCCTTCCAGTGAGCACTCAGGGCTGATTTCCTTCAGAATGGATAGGTTTGATCTTCTTGCAGTCCATGGGACTCTCAAGAGTCTCCTCCAGCACCATAATTCAAAAGCATCAATTCTTCGACGATCAGCCTTCTTGATGGTCCAGCTCTCACTTCCATACATCACTATTGGGAAAACCATAGCTTTAACTATACGGACCTTTGTCAGCAAGGTGATGTCTCTGCTTTTTAAGATGCTGTCGAGGTTTGTCATTGCTTTTCTCCCAAGAAGCAGGCGTCTTTTAATTTCGTGACTGGTGTCACCATTTGCAGTCATCATGGAGCCCAAGAAAGTAAAATCTCTCACTGCCTCCATTTCTTCCCCTTCTATGTGCCAGGAGGTGATGGGACCAGTGGCCAAATTAACAACAAAAAAGAACAAAGAGAGGAGACAGGATAGCCATCTTCAAAAATCTGAAGGGCTGTCACATGGAAAAGGAAACAAGCTTGTTTTCTCCAGCTCTTGAGGGTAGGACTTCAAGTTGCAAGAAAGGAGATTCCAACTAAACATCAGGAAAAAACTTTCTGACGGTAAGAGCTGTTCAGCAGTGGAAAGGCCTCCTTCAGAAGGTGGTGGACTCTGCTTCCTTGGTGGTTTTAAAGCAGAGGTTGGATGGCCATCTGTCATGGATGCTTTAGCTGAGATTCCTGCCTTGCAGAGGGTTGGACTTAATAACCCTTGTGGTCCTTTCCATCTCTTCTATGATTCGATGAAATCCAGCAAACCACAGAAGATAATAACACTCAAAGCCTGTGAGCAGAAGTTGCTCTTGATCTGACCCCAAACATGTACCCATGTCAGCAACAAGAATACGTTCCTCAGGAAAAGATGACTTTGCCTATCAACTGCGCACAGCAGATTGAGAAGGGCACAGAGGCCACCTGGTCACTCTCTTCCCCAATATGATGAGATCTATTGTATTTCCATTTCAATGTCCCGAAACTTCTGAAGCCCTGGAGAGCCAGTACCAGTCAGTGTTGATGACTTCCCATAGTCCTATGTCGCTGTTGCTAAAATATATGTGTTCCAATGTAAATGTGCTGGGCAGAAAGGAAGTTAGTTATTGTTCCTAGTTTTCCAGATGTTAACATGAGGTGCTGAGAAAATAAGTGACTTGCTAAGGGCCATATGGGGGTAGAAGTTGAACCCAGCTCTCCAAAGAAATAAGTCTTCAACGTCCTCCATCCAATGTCACTCTCAACCTTACTACAGTTTTCTTCATCACTGCCCAATTCATTGTTGAAATTAAGCTTTGGTGCTATGGATTACTGCCCTCTGGGGAAGTGATTAATTAATTTTTGAAAGGATGTAGAACAAACAAACAAACAAACAAACAAACAAGAATTGACCTTCTTGCATTCCCAGGAAAAAAAAAACCCTACTCTACATCAGTGCTTAATTAAAGGGTGGATTGAAATGCATTCAATGAGAACGCTTCAGCTTGAAAAGGCACATAGTCACGCATGTGAGGAGTTTAGGCTGCAGACTTGAATAAAACTGAAATTTTCAGAGGCACATAGCAGAAATCTCACGCTTTTGAATGAAAGAAATGGCAGCCTTGCCGTTACCTTGCCAGCCATAAAGATACAAATGCACATTCTTTATTTGTTTTTCTTTTCATTGCTTAACCTATATCATTTTAGTAGCTTTTAATTCACTACTAGGCAATGCTCTAAATCCAAGATGCTGCTGCCACCTGCTGTTCATCACAAATCCAAGAGTTCTCTGGAGCATTGTCCGATCCTGTCGCCTACCTTCCTTCCCAAACAAAGGCTTTGTGGAGATATGGCTGCTGCCCATTGAGGCCAGTAGGGCGGAAGTGAAGGAGCCCATCAGTAGGTGGAGCCAGAGCCAATGCCAGGCAGAGCCAACCAATTCTAGTTGCGTGGCAAGTCCCCTCCCCCAAGAGAAATGAAGACACTGGACACATTATGTAAGGTTAATGGGCATAAAAAGGCCACAACTTTATTGATTACAGAATTGGAAGGTATTGGCCTTAGGCATTGGCTCCTATCGACTACCCGGCATGGAAACCGGGAAGGGTTGTCCACAAGCCGTGGGAGTCCTGTTGAAGTACGCCTGTTGAAGTACGCCAACTACGCCTACCTCGTAGCAAACGTCACAACTTCCTCGGTATTGGCGGTTAGGCATTGGCATTGGCATTGGCAATTGACCCCTGCCAATGCCTAACCGCCAATACCGAGGAAGTTGTGACGTTTGCTACGAGGTAGGCGAAAAAACCCAAAGGCTCGAAGTGTGCCAAATTGGAAAAATTCCTACCAGGCCCCTTGCGGCAACCAACTGAAGTCCATAGCAAGGCCATAGTTACCGAAACCTAAAGGGTGGGTGGGATGGGAAAACCGCTCGGCTGGGAAAGGTGAAAGAGGGCAGTCCCCGGTCGTGCCTGGCCTTAAATGGGCTAGGCCACACCTCCCCGGCCCGCCGATTGGCGGGTGGGGTGGAAGGCACGCCCGGGGATTCCCTCTTCACGCGGGGGCAAGGTCCCGCCCCCGCATGAGTGGGAGGAGGGTTCTGCCTGCAACCCCCTCTCCTCCCAGTCAGGTCGGAAATGGCTTTGCGACCCAATTTCCTCCCTGCTACGTTTTACAGGGGCAATGTCAGGACTAAGGAAGAGGAAGCGAGAAGCCCAGGGCAGTCCATGGGCTAGTTGTAAGGAAGAAAGAAGGCAGGTGGGATCTGGCAGAGGGCAGGCTAAGGTTGGTGGGGCAGTGTCCCATTGACCCTAATGTGCCAACCTACACTGTGTGTGTGTGTGTTCTATTGGCAGAATGAGGATAGATAAGAGTCCTAACCCTAGTTAACACATGACCCCAGATTCCAGCAGTGACCAGGACACTGGGTTGGAGGCTACATTGTTGCTGGCTGAGGAGTTGGACCAGGTGATCAGGAGAATCCTAGAACCAGAGGCTGGCAGGCAGGAACCCGCTGAATCATATCACAAAGCATTAGAGCCCATAGAATTATTATTATTAGTAGTAGTAGTAGTAGTATATATTTGTTTATTAAGGGACACAGGTGGCACTGTGGTCTAAACCACTGAGCCTAGGGCTTGCTGATCAGAAGGTCGGCAGTTCGAATCCCCGCGACAGGGTGAGCTCCCATTGTTTGGTCCCAGCTCCTGCCAACCTAGCAGTTTGAAAGCATGCAGTGCAAGTAGATAAATAGGTACCGCTCCGGTGGGAAGGTAAACAGCATTTCTGTGCGTTCCTCTGGTTTCTCCAGAAGCAGCTTAGTCATGCTGGCCACATGACCCAGAAAAACTGTCTGCAGACAAACGCCGGCTCCCTCGGCCAGTAAAGCGAGATGAGCACCTCAACCCCAGAGTCATTTGCAACTGGACTTAACTGTCAGGGGTCCTTTACCTTTACCTTTTTATTTGTTTATACCCCATTTTTTTGCCTGATGGGACTCAAGGCAGCTTGCATATAGAAATGAGAACTGCTAAAATGTAGAAAAAACAATAATTTTAAAAAACAAACATTGTTAGAAGTAAGACTACATATATACATAGATATAATCTATTACAACCATACAAATAATTACAAGAAAAACACTTGTCATTATATTAAAAGCAGTGGGCTCAGGAGGGCGGGGTGTCCTGGGGAGAGTCCTGAGGGCCAGATAGGTTGGCTCCCAAGTCTGAGGTTCCCTACCCATGACCTGGGGCATCATGGGAAATCAAAATGGCACCTCTTAGACTTAGTCAACTCAGGACTGATTGAAGCACTGGGGGAAAATGTGAAGGATAGTGGGGCAAGCTTCAAGGACGGGCCTTTCCTGGGTGCAGGAACCTCAGAAACTGTCCAACGGTACTTGCTGTTTGTTGATGCTGTTCTGTCACCCCCTCCTATTCTTCCATATACAGTCGTAGCTTGGAAATCAAAGAGAATCCATTCTGGAAGTCTATTTGACTTCCAAAATGTTCAGAAACCAAAGCACAGCTTCTGATTGGCTGCAGGAAGCTCCTGCAGTCATTCGGAAGCCGTGCCGGACGTTCAGCGTCCGGAAATCATTCAAAAACTGGAAGACTCACTTCCAAGTTTCCATCGTTCGGGAGCCGATTTGTTTGGGAGCCAAGGCATTCAAGATCCAAGGTACGACTGTACATAGTATTTCTAGTATATTCCCCATGTCCTAACATCACGGGGCCATTCCCCAGAGAATCACAGTGACGTTGAGGTGTGCACAAATACTGGGGATTCCTCCATGATGCAGTTTTATCTCTGGAACAGTTCTGATATTCTATTCAAACTCGGGCCTGGAAAATCTTTCAGTGTTTTTTTCAAGCTTATCCTGACTAGAAAGTCTGCCCTCCGTTTCATTAGCTCCTCGGTGGAATGGCATGGATGTAACAGAGCAGAACATTTCTTCCCAAAATTGCTCGTGCTGGGATGTTCTGATATAGCATCCCTGCCACTTGTACGCTGATGGGAGTGATCTGGTTATGTCCCATTTTCTTCACTGAACAATCAGCGTTAGGTTCATCAGAGAAAGTAATACTACCTCTAACGTTAGTCTGGGTTTCTAATGGCATGGGGAATTAAAAGTCCATTGATCTTGGCAGAGAGCAGTACATGTGAAATATGTGGAGGCTTAAAGTCAAAACACCTGGATAAATTTTGCGACCTGAAGGCAGAACAACTTGTAAATGTTCCATGTAATGAATCTAAAAGGAACCTTTGTAGTTACCTGAGCCGATGGGGGGGGGGGCAGTGTCCCTGGAGACAAACGGAGAATGGGGTTTCTCTCTTCTGTCAAAGCATTCATTCATCTAGCAGAGAATTGTCTAGTCCAGCCTTTCCCAGCCTAGTACCCACCAGATAGGGACACGGGTGGCGCTGTGGTTTAAATGACAGAGCCTCTTGGGCTTGCTGATCGGAAGGTTGGGGGTTTGAATCCGTGCAACAGGGTGAGCTCCTGTTGCTCTGTCCCAGCTTCTGCCAACCTAGCAGTTCAAAAGCACATCAGTCCAAGTAGATAAATAGGTACTGCTGCGGCGGGAAGGTAAATGGTGCACTCTGGCTTCCATTGTGCCAGAAGCGGTTTAGTCCTGCTGGCCACATGACCCAGAAAACTGTCTGTGGACAAACACCGGCTCCTTCGGCCTGAAAAGCGAGATGAGTGCCACACTCCATAGTCACCTTTGACTAGACTTAACCAGCTAGGGGTCCTTTACCCTTTACCTTACCCACCAGATGTTCTGATAGGCAACTCTCATCATCCTTGACCATTGGCTCTGCTGGTTGGGGATGGTGGGGCAGATCCTAGTCCAACAATACCTGGAGGGTCCCAGGTTGGGGAAGGTTGGTCCAGTCTAAGGAACAACAGCTCCCCGAGCTCTCTGGTAGAGGTTCTCTGCTGGAACCTTTCTTGCACTGAGAACCTACTGCATGAAAAGTGGATCCTCCATCATCAGGGGTTCCAGTGAAGGTTTCCTGAGCCAGGAGTGGAAACAAAACTTGGATGCTCTTGAAAGTCTGGCTCAAATGATAGACAAGTTTTGAAGCCCCTCAAAGTCTTCCACATGTACCCAGACTGCAAGAACATTCATGGAGGCTGCTTTTTGAGTTTCCTTGGCTGGTGAGGCATGGTGGGTAGTCAGGATGGATGGATGTAGGGGGTGGCTGGGGGTTGCGGATAGGTCAGGTTGGCTAGCAATGTGAGCAGGTATGGCAGCTGTGTGTGTGTGTGTGTGTGTGTGTGTGTGTGTGATCCAGCATGGACAAAAACCAAAGACGTATTCCTGCATTAGGTGCTCAATCAAAGTTTCTAAGGCAGATTTTTTCTGTACTGCCATGCGTCCCAAATGCATCATTGAGACTGGAGGCAAGTCTCCCTTCAGTAGAAGTACGGACTTGGCAAAGAACTCCTAACTTCTGGCTCCGCCTAAATTCAACCCCCCCCCCCAGTTTACTATCCCTAGTACTTCAAGACTCCCATAAAAGTGCCTGGCTTAAAACCGTCTATCAAAAAACTTCATTCTTGTGGCCGATTCCCCCCAACACCTACTCACTATGGGCCCTACTAAAGCAAACAGTCTAATTGGTCAACGTCCAAATGATATCGAGCATCAGAACAACCTGGTCACTATAAGGAAATTCTGCCCTTGGTATGTTCATTTCCAACCTTTCCATTTTGATTCTCTGGCCTCATATCTGCATAAACTTATTATCCCAAAATACAGACGTGCTTTTGCACTTGCAAGACTGGATGTTTTGCCATCTGCGGTACTTGAGGGTTGATTCCAAAAGATCCCGCGTAAGAAACATCTTTGCCCCTGTGGAGACGGTAGCACCGAAACAGCGGCACACGTCCTCCTGTCTTGCACTCTCTACAAAGACTTGAGGAATGAGATCATCACCCCACTCGTACTAACCATCCCAGGGCGCTCAACCACTGCCACAATGTCCTTTCTTCTATCAGATCAAAATGAGCAGATAACAGCAAAGGTTGCTAGGTTCACAGCTGAGGCAATCAGAATAAGGCCCACTAACTGACTGCTGATTCGGGACTTTAAATTGTGCTCTTATTTCAAATTTCCCTTTCTGCGTATACTGTAATGTTTTATTGTTGCTATGGCCATTGGCTAATCTGTCTATCTATTCCTGCATCCCTTCCTCTCCTCCATGATGCCCCAAACATGCCAACTGTCAGACAGCATTTCCAAGCTCCTGCCAACCTAGCAGTTCAAAAGATCATCAGTGCAAGTAGATAAATAGGTACCGCTGCGGTGGGAAGATAAATGGCGTTTCCATGTGCTCTGGTTTCCCTCAGGGTGTTCTGTTGCGCTAAAAGCGGTTTAGTCCTGCTGGCCACATGACCTGGAAAGCTGTCTGTGGACAAACACCAGCTCCCTTGGCCTGGAAACGAGATGAGTGCCACAACCCCATAGTCACCTATGACTGGACTTAACTGTCCAGGGCTCCTTTACCTTTACCTATTGCAAAGTATCTCAGTGTGCCTGGGGCTGATGACCCAAGTAAGATGGAGCACTCTCAAGGGATACTGCAACTGCCCCATCTCCCATGGGTCACTGACCTCTGGTGCACCCATGCGCTGTTTATCAGACATTTAGTGTCAAACTCCACATTTGATATAACACGTAGTTTGGCCTAGGTAATTTAAACATTTGGTTGTGTGCATGCCCCTCACATCATCTAGCCCTTTGTTGAAAGCCTGTTAGCTGTAACAGCGCAAATGACAACAATCGCACCACTTCTTCTGCTAAGACGGAAAACCCGCTATACCTTCAAAGCACATTCAAAGTACATTTCCCCCTCAAATAATTCTGGGCACCATCGTTTGTTAAGGGTTCTGGGAACTGTAACTCTGCAAGGGGTAAATTACAATGCCCAGAAATTTTTGAGAGGGAAATGCACTTCAAATCTGCTTTAAAGGTATGTTGTGGACCCCGTTAGCAACAGCATCTAGATGCTGTTTCTTTGCTTCACATTAAATTGCATAAAGCATTATATTATAGAACAAGAAGCTTTCACTAATGGTGTGTGTGTGTGTGTGTGTGTGTGTGTGTGTGTGTGTGTATACCTAGTGTCAGTGACAGTAATAGCATTTTTCCAGATCTTTAAAAAATTGCCGTGTATTATCCAAAGTGGTTTAAATTTAGAGATAATTCCTGACCCCGCCTCTGGTGCAAATAACATGAAGTTGGTACTTCCAGGAGGCTGGGAAAGAGACTTACCATCATTGCCCTCCCTGACATTTGCCTTTTGCTGCAGTCAGCCTCCTCTGGAGTAAGGATATTGATCCAGCCATATGCCATCTATGCCTCCCCTCTGAACTGTGTTTAAGCCAGGCTACTCGGAGCACAAGCAAGACCAGTGGCAGAAACATGGCAGGGGACTGGATTAGAAAGCCATTGGTGGTCTCTTCCAACTTTACACATCGGCCGATGACTTTACACCTAAGAAATACAAAAGAATTCAACAAGCATTCTGGGAAATGTTATTTGAACTTCCTCCAAGCCAAGAATGGATGGTTCTTTCTGGGTTCTTTCTTTTCCTTTCTTATGTAGACTAAAAATCCCTTAAGACAGCTGATAAAAAGAAACCGAAGTGTTTCATCTATAGACTTCGAAGGAACTACAAATAGCCTGCTCACAGAGTCATAATTCATGCAGGACAATGGGTAGAGATGGCATTTCATGTAATGAATCAGGCATTTCCTTTCGGAACTTTGCTTTAGATTTGACAGATTTGTAGAGTTTGCACCAACTGACTCAGTCAACTCTGGATTTTAAACAATGGCGATTTGATCTAATGCTTTATTGCATACTCCAGCGAGGTGACACATGCCCATTTATTGTCCTCCGCAAAGAGCCACATATGGATAATTAGGAAGAAGTCCTATACACTAAATTCCCTGAGGGTTTGCTTCTAAAGAGACATGCATGTGAATGCACTGCTAGTCTTCCAAAACAGACAAGTCTAAAAGCAGACTGAAAGAAAAGCACCATGTACACACAGTGAACATCTGATCTGGATTTTATTGTTGTTGTTGTTTAGTCATTTGGTGGTGTCTGACTCTTCATGACCCCATGGACCAGAGCACGCCAGGCACTCCTGTCTTCCACTGCCTCCCGCAGTTTGGTCAAACTCATGCTGGTAGCTTTGAGAACACTGTCCAACCATCTCATCCTCTGTCATCCCCTTCTCCTTGTGCCCTCCATCTTTCCCAACATCAGGGTCTTCTCCAGGGAGTCTTCTCTTCTCATGAGGTGGCCAAAGTATTGGAGCCTCAACTTCAGGATCTGTCCTTCCAGTGAGCACTCAGGGCTGATTTCCTTCAGAATGGATAGGTTTGATCTTCTTGCAGTCCATGGGACTCTCAAGAGTCTCCTCCAGCACCATAATTCAAAAGCATCAATTCTTCGGCGCTCAGCCTTCTTTATGGTCCAGCTCTCACTTCCATACATCACTACTGGGAAAACCATAGCTTTAACTATATGGACCTTTGTCGGCAAGGTGATGTCTCTGCTTTTTAAGATGCTGTCTAGAATTCTAGAATCACAGAATTGCAGAGTTGGAAGGGGTCATCAGCCTCTTGCAATGCAGGAATCTCAGCTAAACCATCGCGGACAGATGACCACCCAACCTCTGCCTAAAAACCACCAAGGAAGGAGCGTCCACCACCTTTTCCAAGGGAGTCTCCTCCACTGTCACACAGCTCTTGTTATCAGAAAGTTCTTCCTGAATTCTTCAATGAATACGGTCTAAAGCAGGCTTCCTCAACCTCAGCCCTCCAGATGTTTTGAGACTACAATTCCCACCATCCCTGACCACTGGTCCTGCTAGCTAGGGATCATGGGAGTTGTAGGCCAAAAACATCTGGAGGGGGGGACTTCCGGTTGGCGCCGGCGCTAATGGCGGCTCGCTCTCCGTTCTCCGGAGAGAGAGCTGCTCCGCGAGTTCGGGTCTGACCGCTACGGCGAAAATCACAGGCGCGGAAGCCTGTGAGCAAGGAGACTCGGTGGGCATCGTTTGCGCCCCCTTTTACTGCGAAAGAGCCTTTTTAAAGGCTCCGGAGGAGCATCGGGGGAGCGCAGAGCTGAGAGTCGCTACCCAGCTCGTGGAGTGAAGCCGCATCGCCATTAGCGGAGAGCGCCGACTTCTTCCTGTTATTTGGACTGAAAGAGATTCCCGTGAGTAGGATTGGCAACCCTTTCGGGACTTTAAATTTAACTTCTTCAGAATTTGGCCGAAAGTGGGGTTGGTTAACAAAGGAAGTCTGCCTTCCCCAGATTGCATGACTGCTAAAGCAACGGACTTGGTAAGCTGCAATTGACATCTTTTAAGGGAAATTTTTAAAAAAAGGATTAACCCCAGCATTGACTTAAGTCCTCCCCCCTAGGGAGCAGGAACGGGGGGGGGGGGTGAAGAAGAAAGGAAACCTGCAGGGAATTTTTTTTTTTAAGGGACAATCTACCGCAGACTCTGTCTCTGGGAGCGGACTGCCTGAGTGATACACTTTGACAGGGAGCTGTCAAAGACATTGCAAAGAGGAGACTTTATTTGATACAATTTATTGAGACTTTGTAAAAATTATACGGTTGCAACTAAAAAGACTGAGAGAAATTTTTAGTAACTTTTCCCTCTGAGGGCTTTTGGATTCATTGTTTCCTTGCTATACTGAAGATTTCAGCTCCCTCTAGAGGGCTGGAAGTAACAGTTGCAACACGATTGTTAGTCACTGTTTTTTTCCATTCAAACCTGTTCCTGTGAGAACGACCTTGGGACATGAGCAGCCCTGGAGATGAAATAGCAACAAGATCCAAGTCCAAGGCAGTACATAAGAAAAGGGGCTCCTTATCAGGACTATTGCCAACAGGCCCAGGTGGACAGGAAAAGGGAATAAGTGCATTCATGGAGTCAGTGACGCAGGCATTATTGAAGATAAATGAATCTTTAGAAAGATTGAACAAACAGAGTACAGAAAATACTAAGCAACTGGCAGATCTAACGGCAAAATTGGATTTAAACACGAAGAGCGTAACGTCTAATACACAGATTATACAACAGTTGGTAGAGGAGAACGCCACAATAAGGAAAATTGCAGAAGAGGCTAAATCTACTGCGGAATCTACACAGGAAAATTTAGTTCCTGTTTGTAGGAGGCTTGACCAGCATGAGGCGACCCTTTCTTTATGGGACATGCAGCGTAAGGAGAAGAACTTAAGACTTAGGTTGGTTCCTGAGAGTGAGGGGGACAACCTAGTGGACTTTCTCACAAAAGAAATTTCAGACTTCTGGCAGGAAAACCTAGAGGGAACAGAATTTGAGATTACAACCGCCTTCAGATTGGGTAGAAGGCAAGGCAGGAAGATTCCAAGGGACTGCCTGATTACATTGAGGTCGAAAGAGGAGAGAGACAAGATACTTAGTTTGCATTACCAGAAAACGCTTCAGATTCAAAACGTCTCTGTGCAAATCTACAGGGATATCCCAAAATATATTTTGGAGGTGAGAACTCAGTTCAAGACTTTGGTGGACCTGCTGAAGAAGAACAACATACCTTTCAGGTGGGAGTTTCCACAGGGTTTGTCCTTCAACTTCAGAGGAAAGAAAGTCAAGATAAAAACTGTACAAGATAAAGAACAGTTCCTACATAAACACGGAGAAGACCTGGTGAAAGGGGTCCTCAACTCAACTGCAGATACAGATTTGGGGAATTTGACATTTGGACTCAAATCACCAACGGACGAAGAACAGCTGCAGGGGGCAGTTGGAGGTAACTAACTAACAATGTCTCTGAGAATTTTAACTTGGAACTGTAATGGACTGAACCTTCCCAGAAAAAGGCGTGAGGTTTTTCATATTTTGAAGAAAGAACAATTGGATCTGATTTGTTTACAAGAAACCCACGTGACAAGAGCACACAGAAGATTACTTATAAATAAAAGATTGGGACAAGAATTTATTTCATCAGATAAAGTTAAGAAAAGAGGAATGGTGATATACGCAAAAGAAAAATTGGCTCCAAGACAGATTTTTAAAGATGAACAGGGCAGAATCTTGGCAATTGAGATACAGATTCAAGGAGAAAAAATTTTGATATTTGGAATTTATGCACCAAATGAAGGGAAGGCAGAATTTTATAAGAAATTACATGAGACACTAACAAATTATCTGGATTATAAGGTGATTTTATTAGGCGATATGAACGGGGTTGTCTCTACAAATATGGACAAAGCACAAAGACAGGTGATCTCCAAGGACGGGAGACTACCCAAGACTTTTTTTGAAATGACTGACAACTTGGACCTGATCGACATTTGGAGAATAAGAAACCCCCTCGAGAGGGAGGGAACATTCTTTTCAGAATCACAGATGACCTGGACAAGAATAGATCAAATATGGATTACTAGTGGGATGGCTCCTAAGATAAAGAAAGTGGAAATCTGCCCAAAGACATGCTCCGACCACAATGCAGTAAAGATGGAAATGAAAATAACAACAGCTGGCTCTTTCAGATGGAGAATGAATGACACCCTATTTAAAGATCCAGAGGTCTACCAAAAGGCCCAAAAGACTTTGAAGGACTATTTTGAGATAAATCTAAGGACAGAAGTGGAGAAACGAGTGATCTGGGACGCAAGCAAGGCCGTGATGAGGGGTTTCCTGATACAGCAGAATTCCTTGAAAAGGAGGAAACAACAGGAGAAGAAAGATAAAATTCTGGAAAAGATAAAAGACACTGAAAAGAAACTGAGATCCAACCCAAAGTCACATGAGATCTTGAGACAAATCAAATTGTATCAGAAGCAATATATGGAATTGATGAACCAGGAGATTGAATGGAAAATTAAACGAATGAGACAAAAGACATTTGAATCGGCAGATAAATGTGGGAAACTCCTGTCATGGCAACTGAAGAAGAGACTGAAATTGAACACAGTTACAAGTTTGGAGGTAGATGGAAAGAATATTTCGAAACCAAATGAGATCAGCAACTGCTTTCAGAGCTATTTCAGAAGATTGTATGCACAAGGGCCGGAAAATGAAAGAGACATTGAAGAATTTCTTAAGAAATATGGATTACAAAAAATTTCGCAACAAAGTATAGCGTTTCTAAATGAGAAAATAACTGAACAAGAAATCGAGGGCGCCATTCAAAACATGCAACTGGGGAAATCTCCAGGGCCAGATGGACTAACCTCCAGATATTACAAAGCCTTGAAAGACTGGATAATTCAGCCACTTAAGGAGGTTTGCAACGAGATATTAGAGGGGAAAAGGGCACCTGAGACGTGGAAAGAAGCCTTCATCACACTTATACCAAAGACTGAGGTCGATAAAAAACAGATCAAGAACTACCGCCCTATATCATTACTTAATGTGGATTACAAAATTTTTGCAGACATTTTGGCAAAAAGACTAAAGAAGGTGCTGGTGGAGGAGATTCATAGAGACCAGGCAGGCTTTCTCCCGGGTAGGCATATATCTACTAATGTAAGGAATATAATTGACATTATAGAAATGCTGACAGTGAACATTAATACGAAGGCAGTTCTAATTTTTGTGGACGCGGAGAAAGCCTTTGACAATATATCTTGGAAATTTATGAAAAAGAATCTCCATGGGATGGGGGTAGGTCAAAGGTTTGAAAATGGTATAAGTGCAATTTATTCTGAGCAAAAGGCGAAGTTAATTGTAAATAATGTGGTTATGGATGAACTACCTATAGAAAAAGGGACACGTCAGGGGTGCCCAATATCCCCATTACTTTTTATATCGGTCCTGGAGGTCCTGTTAAATATGATTAGGGGAGATCAGCTGGTAAAAGGGATTCAGGTCGGAGCCAGACATTACAAATTAAAGGCTTTTGCAGATGACTTAGTACTGACCTTGCAAGAGCCAGACACTAGTACCAAAAGAGCCTTGGAATTAATTCAAGTATTTGGCCAGGTCGCAGGATTTAAGTTGAATAAACAAAAAACTAAGGTATTGGAAAAGAACTTAACAAATGTTGAAAGGGAAAGATTCCAAGAGGAAACTGGGTTAGTGGTGGCAAAGAGTGTAAAATACCTGGGGATTAACATGACATCTAAGAATGTGAACTTATTTAAGGACAATTATGACAAGTGCTGGACTGAGATAAAGAAAGATTTAGAAATATGGTCAAACCTGAAGCTTTCCTTGTTAGGTCGAATTGCTGTGATCAAAATGAATGTATTGCCTAGAATGTTATTTTTGTTTCAGACATTACAAATTGTTGATAAACTGGACTGTTTCAAGAAGTGGCAGAAAGACATATCTAAATTTGTCTGGCAGGGCAAAAAGCCCAGAATTAAGTTTAAGATACTTACCGACTCTAAAGAAAGAGGGGGGTTTGCCCTGCCGGACTTAAGACTTTACTATGAATCGGCAGCTTTCTGCTGGTTAAAAGATTGGCTACTTCTTGAAAATGCAGACATTCTAGATTTGGAAGGATTTGACAATAACTTTGGTTGGCATGCATATATCTGGTATGACAAGGTTAAAGTGTATAAGGGTTTCAAAAATCATATTGTCAGGAAAGCACTATATAATGTATGGATACGGTATAAAGATTTACTGGAAAACAGAACTCCCAGGTGGCTTCACCTATGGAGGCTAAGGAAGTAAAGAAACTTAATATGACAACCAATTGGCCGAAATACTCTGAGATCTTAGAACAAGAAGGTGGTGAATTGAAATTACAAAGTTATGAGAAAATAAAGTCCAAGGTACGAGATTGGCTCCATTATTTTCAAATAATGGAGGCTTTCAAACAAGACAGGAAAATTGGCTTCCAGGTGGAGAAATCGAAATTGGAAACAGAATTGTTAGAACCCAATACTAAGAATTTATCAAGAATGTACAACTTGCTGTTGAAGTGGAATACAATAGATGAGACAGTGAAGTCTGCTATGGTTAAATGGGCACAGGACATAGGTCATGACATTATGTTTGCTGACTGGGAGCAGTTATGGACCACAGGTATTAAATTCACGGCATGTAATGCCTTACGAGAAAACATTATGAAAATGATCTATAGGTGGTACATGACCCCAGTCAAGCTTGCGAAGATTTATCATTTGCCCAATAATAAATGCTGGAAATGTAAAGAGACTGAGGGTACCTTTTTCCACCTCTGGTGGACCTGCCCAAAGATTAAGGCCTTCTGGGAAATGATTTATAATGAAATTAAGAAAGTGCTTAAGTGCACCTTTAACAAGAAACCAGAGGCATTTCTCTTGGGTATGGTCGGCCAGTTGGTGCCGAAGAAGGATAAGAATTTCTTTTTGTACGCTACCACGGCAGCAAGGATCCTTCTAGCAAAGTATTGGAAGACACAAGAGCTACCCACGCTGGAGGAATGGCAGGCGAAAGTGATTGACTTTATGGGACTGGCAGAAATGACCGGCAGAATCCGCGACCAAGAGAAAGAGACTGTGGAAGAAGATTGGAAGAAATTTAAGATGTATCTTAAGAATTATTATAAAACTGAGGAGTGTTAAAATGCTGAGGGAAAAGAAGACGTAGAATTGCAGCGATAATTGGGTTTAAAATTAAGGGTGGAATAGAGAAAGAGGATAAATTTATATTTAATTGGGCAAGATAGGTTGCTGAATAATGGTACTAAATTAAGGATGCAAAAAGGGAAAGGTATGGGGAAGTCCGGGAAAAGAGGGTTATGAAAATAAGGTTATGAAAACATGAGTTTTTTCGTTTGTCTGTTTCTTTTGTTGTTTTTTGTTTCTGTTAAAAAATTGGAAATTAATAAAAATCTTTTATAAAAAAAAAAAAAAAAACATCTGGAGGGGCAAGGTTGAGGAAGACTGGTCTAAAGTGTAACTCCCACAATTTAGGTGCTCTGCAGGGCCACACCACCCCTAACACCTCCAACAATATCTGGAGGGCCACATGTTGGCTAGGTAAAGGGACCCCTGACCATTAAGTCCAGTCGTGGCTGACTCTGGGGTTGCGGCGCTCATCTCGCTTTATTGGCCGAGGGAGCCGGCGTACAGCTTCCGGGTCATGTGGCCAGCATGACTAAGCCGCTTCTGGTGAACCAGAGCAGCACACAGAAACGCCGTTTACCTTCCCACCAGAGCGGTACCTGTTTATCTACTTGCACTTTGACGTGCTTTTGAACTGCTAGGTTGGCAGGAGCAGGCACTGAGCAACGGGCACTCACCCCATCGCAGGGATTCAAACCGCCGACCTTCTGATCGGCAAGTCCTAGGCTCTGTGGTTTAACCCACAACGCCACCCGTGTCCCAGGTCATGTTGGCTACCCCTGGTCTAATGGGAGGAACAGCTAATAGGAAGGTGTCACCTGACCAACTCTGTCCTATCAATGGCATTGCAATCATTCAGCAGGTCTCCCCCATTATTGGCCTGGTCAAGATTCCTTTCCACCTTCCATCTGCATTGAAACACCGAATGTGACAATGCCATTTTGTGCCTTTCGCTTAACGCCTCCCTCCCCAGGGCTCCGATTCCAAAGCGCTAGAACAATGAGCACAATTCCTCCCCTAAGCAAATCGTGGCATGTTTTATTTATATGTTTGTTTGCCTGTGCAGAATATTGAAGGCAAGAGGAAGACTGACCTCTCCTTTCCTTGGCTGACGCTACTCCCACAGAGAGTCGGCAGCACGTTCGTAAACACGAAAAGGATGGGTAAGCAAATAGAATACATTTTAAATTCTCCGTGGTAGCGTTCCATGCACCCAGGAGCAGATTAGGATAGCTTATGTCAATGAAAGAAAGACAAGGACAAGACATGGCATTGGGGTAAAGTGCAAATGTTGTGCGTGGAGGAGGAGAAGAAAAACCTGGATAAGCTTTTCTTTACCCCCTGTTTCTTGCAATTAGTTATGGGAAGGCTTGTAGCTTAGTGGTTGAGTATCTGATTTGCATGCAGAAGTTTCCAGGTTCAATCCCCAATGACACCACCAAGCAAGGCTGGGAGACACTCCTGCCTGAAATCCTGGAACGCCACTGCCGCCAGTGTGGACAATACTGAGCTAGCTGGATCATTGGTCTGACATGGTACATAGCACCTTCCTATGTTCTTAAATTAAGGGACGCGGGTGGTGTTGTGGGTTAAACCACAGAGCCTAGGACTTGCCGATCAGAAGGTCGGCTGTTCAAATCCCCGCAACGGGGTGAGCTCCCGTTGCTCGGTCCCTGCTCCTGCCAACCTAGCAGTTCGAAAGCACGTCAAAGTGCAAGTAGATAAATAGGTACCGCTCCAGCGGGAAGGTAAACGGCGTTTCTGTGCGCTGCTCTGGTTTCGCCAGAAGCAGCTTGGTCATGCTGGCCACACCTGCTCCCTCGTCCAATGAGCGCCGCAACCCCAGAGTCTGCCATGACTGGACCTAATGGTCAGGGGTCCCTTTACCTTTACCTATGTAGGGCCACCCTTGGGGTTCATCTGAAGGCTGCAACTTCTGCAGAATGTGGTTAGGTTCCTTTGGGTGTGGGAACAAACTACCACCAGCATATAGCACCTCTCTTGTGGGATTTGTACTGCTCACCAATTTGCTATCAGACCAAGTTCTAGATCAGAGTGGATTCAAAAAATGACCAAATATGCAGAATTAGACCAGCTATCAGAAAGAATAAAAAATAAAATCAAAGGAAGTATTTACAACAAAATGGGAAGTCTTTAAAATTTATTTGAAAAATAGCAATGACAGTTTGAAGTCTGTAGCAGCGTTTGAATAACTTCGGTAGGAGTTTTAAATCTGATGGAAAACCTTGGATAGAATAAATAACATTAAAGCCAAAATATGCTATATTATGGCAGTGAACAATGGATGAGAAACAGAAGTAAGGAGGAGACAGGAAGTCAGCTTTATATAGGAAAAAGTCATTTTTATGTTAAATGTATTGTGAGTAATATTCAATGTATTGGAGGTGGTGGTGTTTTTTATTTTCATTTTCTTCTTTCTTTCTTAGTTGTTAGGAGGTGATGGATATTTGTGTATCTTCATATTTTCTTTTTGTATGTGGTGTATTAAAATGAAATAAAAACTTTTTAAAAAATTAAAAAAAAATGCTATCAGGCCAAGTTCAATATGATGGTACTAAACAGCCCCTAAACAGGCTGGGACCAGGTCTGAGAGACCACCAGCGGATCTCTATGGTCTTAGGGTCTGCAAGTTCCAAAAACCTCAGCAGCCCAGTTTGCAGCAACTCAGAGCAGGGCTCTTAGTTGCCCCTGTTCTGTTGATATACAACAGGTGCCCACTGCCCACACTTTCTTGGAACAGTTGAATGGATTTTTGTTACGACAGGCTTTCCCAGATGAATAAATGGGCCATTACCACAAAACAAGTTTTTGTTTTGTTTTAAATGCATTTGTTGTTTTAAATATATTTGTTGGTTTTGCGTTTCTAAGTGTCTGCAACTGTTTCCCATGTTGATTGCCTTGAGATGGCTGTTTAGAAGGTGATTGACAAATTAATAGTAATAGTTGTTCTTGGGAGACAACGGAGGAGTGTGCCTTTGGGGTAAAGTCAAACTGTTGGAAGGTTACAGTGCCTGTTGTGGTTGTAGAGAGACATGTAGAGACCTTAAAAGCCCTAAACGGCCTCGGCCCAGTATCCCTGAAGGAGCGTCTCCAACCCCATCGTTCTGCCCGGACACTGAGGTCCAGCTTCGAGGGCCTTCTGGCAGTTCCCTCACTGCGAGAAACAAAGTTACAGGAAACCAGACAGAGGGCCTTCTTGGTAGTGGCGCCCTCCCTCTGGAACGCCCTCCCATCAGATGTCAAGGATATAAACAACTATCTGACTTTTAGAAGACATCTGAAGGCAGCCCTGTTTGGGGAAATTTATAATGTTTGATGTTTTATCATGTTTTTAATATTCTGTTGGAAGCTGCCCACAGTGGCCGGGCGGGCCCGGCCAGATGGGCGGCGTATAAGTAATATATATATAGTTTAATTTTATTATGGTCCAGAGATCCAACAAATCGTTACAAAGCAATGCACAATTCAGACAGCCTACCTCCAGGTTAAACAAGCATTTTGTTCAGACTTAAAGGTAGGGATCATTGGTTCTTGCAACCACCGATAAAAACTTTGCCACTGCTAATGTTCTAGCGTTTGTCCGGTCTTCCAATAGGAACCTGACATAGTGAGCCTCTGATTTTCCTGGGAAAGGTACCAGCAAGGGTAATATCAGTTCAGCCCTGGCTTGCTCATATTTCGCACAGTGCAGCAAAATGTTTTATAGAATCGATGTCTTGAGCACACGAGCAAAGTCTTTCTTGGTGGGGAACTCCTCTCAACCTGCCATCCACCTGCAGAAGGAAAGATGTTTAGTCTGGCTTTGGAGAATAACCTTCAATAATTTGGTGCTGTCAGGTTTTTAATGTAAGGTGTTAACTTAAAGACATGCCCATATTGTACTCCTACTGCCAGAGGACTACAGACTGTGTGTGATCAAGATCACAAGTCACTGTGTGTTTTATCCCATAATCTTTGCTTTAACGTCTTTAAATCCAGTAATATTATATCACCACCACCACCTCCACCACCATCCTAGAATAGAATCATAAAGTTGGAAGGGACCAATACTTAATTTAAGAACATAGGTAAAGGGAAAGGGACTCCTGACCATTAAGTCCAGTCGTGAACAGACTCTGGGGTTGCGGCGCTCATCTCGCTTTATTGGCCGAGGGAGCCGGCGTACAGCTTCCGGGTCATGTGGCCAGCATGACTAAGCCACTTCTGGCGAACCAGAGCAGCGCACGGAAATGCCATTTACCTTCCCGCCGGAGTGGTACCTATTTATCTATTTGCACTTTGACATGCTTTCGAACTGCTAGGTTGGCAGGAGCCGGGACCAAGTCCTAGGCTCTGTGGTTTAACCCACAACACCACCCACGTCCCTTGGCCCTACATAGAGGCATGTACAAATCCAATTTGCTAAACAGAAGCTCTTTGCACTGCACCTCTGTTTGGAACAAAAGAGAGGGCGTGTCCAATCCTTGCATCCAATAAAATGTAGGCATGTTCAAGGGGGCGTGTTCAATGTGGGAGAGCCTGAGTCAGTGCAAACAGGAGATGAGCAGGGAGAACAGTTTCACCTGTGTTGCAGATTTTTGAGGGGATGCATTCTGAACCTTTTCATGGATGCCATAGGAGATACTCGCAGGCACCCAGATAAATGAATTATTCTCCACTTAATTTATGCATCAGTGGCAGGTCCATTAGAAACAGGTGCATCCCTATCAATTTTGCAATCATAATTCCTCCTGCTTTTCATCTCATTCTTACCTCAGCAAGAAATTTTTGCTTCATAGAACCCCTGCGTCCTTCTAGACTTTCCAGTAATCTCGCTTTGTTCTTCTTTCCATGGGTATCAATAAAATCTCCATCTGTGGGTGTGTGGAGGTTTTTTTTTAATTTTTAAATTAATACTGATGTGCAGATTGAGAATAAAAACCTTCCCAGGCTGACTTCAAAATAAGTCTTGGGAATTTCATTAAATCTTTTTAATGGGCCCTGTCAGACGAACCCTCTGTTCTCGGTGAAATTGCTATATTACTTCTCTGTCATGATTGTGCTTTTTGGGGTTGTTTTAAAGGGGACAGAGGAAAAATATCTCTGAAGTAAAAGGAAAACAATTAAAAAAGTTGTGGCAACATCTTTTCTTTTCTGCTTGCCCAGAGGGCTCGATTTCAAAATATGGAAGCAGAGATTTCAGCAATACTTAAAGGGCAAGACTTGGATATATTCAGGATTTTAAAAATATTTTTTCAAGCAGTATGTTTTTAAAGCAATTTTCTGCCTCATCATAACTGTTGCAGTGTTTTCAAAACACATCAAAGTGTAGCTTAAAAAATAAAAGGCATAAGTGCATTTGAACTAACACACAGTTCCTTGTTTCCAACGAACTTTGGATGCAGAATCAACACGTTGCCCAGAGATAAGCAACTGTGATCTGAAACACAAGACTGCCATGGTACCTTGGTTGTCGAACAGCTTGGCTCCTGAACAAATCAGCTCCCAGACGCTGCAAACCAAGAAGTAAGTGTTCCAGTTTCTGAGCGTTTTTTGGAAGTTGAATGTCTGCCATGGCTTCCATAGCTTCTGATTGAGTGCAGAAGCTCCTTCAGCCAACTGGAAGTCGCACCTTGGTTTCCGAACGGTTCCTAGAGTGGAACGGACTCCTGGAACAGATTAAGTTCGACAACCAAGGTACCGGTGTATCTTCTTCTTTGGCGATCCCTCGTAGCCAAATAAGATTGTCTTCCAGAAACACGGTTTTAACAATGAGTCCATAAGTGACTGTGGAGGCCAAATCTGGACCTACACATCCTTCCACAGTGGGGACATTGGTTCCCGGATGGGAGTTGATCACGGTGTAGATTTGCCAAGCGTGCCTTCCTCTTAGCACGTTTCTCCCTTGCATCCTGAGTTCGAGTGTCTTCAAAGCCAATGACACCTTTGGTAAAGGCTGTTCTCCAACTGGAGCACTCGCAGGCCAGTTTTTCCCAGTTGTCAGTGTTTATACGACATTTTTTTAGATTTGCCTTGAGACAGTCTTTAAACCTCTTTTGTTGACCATCAGCATTACGCTTTCCATTTTTAAGTTCGGAATAGAGTAGTTGCTTTGGAAGACAATCATCAGGCATCCGCACAACGTGTCCAGTCCAACGAAGTTGATGTTGAATGTCAGGGAACTGCCATCAGGGCCGGAGGGAGAGAGCGGGCTCCGGAGGGGTCCCAGAGAGCGTCCCGGGATGGGGAGAGGCAGCCCATCTTCTGGGGAAGAGAATCAGCGTAGCACAAGTGGAGAAGGGGGGCAGATGGGGGAATCGGTGAGGCGGTCCCATGACTCCTTGCCAGGGACCAGCGGGGAGAGTAAGGGTCCTCCGCTGCCTACACCCTCCTTGCGCAGAGCTTCTTTGCTGGAAGAAGTTCAAGAAACGCCCACTGACGGATTCTGCCAGCGATTGAGACAGCCACGGGTGAGTGGCTGTCCGGACAGAAAAGGTTCACTCAGGCAACCCAGCCAGGTGTTGCACCGGTTTACGCATGAGCAACCCCTAGAACCATTACATTGAAGAATCATTGCTTCAACACTGGTGATCTTTGCTTCTTCCAGTACACTGATGCTAGTTCACCTGTCTTCCCAAGTGATGTGTAAAATTTTTTTGGAGACACTGTTGATGGAATCTTTTGAGGAGTTGGAGATGGCATTTATAAGTGGTCCATATTTCACAATCATATACTAAGGTTGGTAATACAATAGCTTTGTAAACAAGCATTTTTGTTTCCCTGCAAATGTCCCAGTCCTCAAACACTCTGCACTTTATTCTGGAGAAAGCTGCACTTGCAGAGCTCAGGTGATGCTGGATTTCGCCATCAGTGTTGGCCCTTGTGGAAAGATAACTGCCTAGAGAGGAGAAGTGACCGACATTTTCCAATGTAACACCATTGAGTTGGATTTGTTGCACTGCAGAGGGGTTATTTTGTACTTCTTGGTGAGGCACTTTGGTTTTTTGGATGTTGAGTGATAGGCCAAGCTTTTCATAAGCTTCTGCAAAGATTTTTAGGATGGTTTGGAGGTCCCTGTTGGATTGGATCTAGCTAGCACAGCAGTGGGAAACCTCTGGCCCCAGGTCTGTGGGCCCACTCAAGCCTACTAGGCATTGGCATAGCTAGGGGGTGCGCAAGGGATGGATCGCCCTGGGCGGCACTTACTTTGGGGGCGGCACAATGGAGCCCAAGGTGGCTGGCAAACCCAGGTGCCCTGAGAGCCCAGCACTCCACTCACAAGTCAGTGCAGGGCTGGCCTCACAGTGTGTGCGAGCTGCCGGGTTCCCAACCAGCCGCCCACTGGTGGCTGAGAAGGATGCAACAAGTAGGCTCTGGCCTCACGAGCGACACTGGGCCTGCAGCACACCCAAGCCACAGAATCCCTCCCAGCCATCCTCCAGGTGGAGGGCACCCAGGAGGGAAGCGGCAGCTCAGGCACCCTGCAGGCCCAGCACTGCCCAAAAAAGTAACATGGGTCCAGTGCACACACAGCATTTCCCCCTCAGCTGGAAGGCACCTGGGAGGGATGCAGTCATCCTCGCAGCACCCTCTGCCCCCACAGTATGACATAGTGTGCAAGCGCATGCACACCCAGGCGTGCCGGCTCTGAGGTAAAGGTAAAAGCTAAAGGACCCCTGGACGGTTAAGTCCAGTCAAAGGTGACTATGGGGTTGCGGCACTCATCTTGCTTTCAGGCCAAGGGAGTTCTAATTTCTATATGTAAGCTGCCTTGAGTCCCATTAGGCAAAAAAGTGGGGTGAAAACAAATAAAAAGGTAAAGGTAAAGGACCCCTGACAGTTAAGTCCAGTCATGAACGAAGAAGAGTTTGGGTTTGATATCCCGCTTTATCACTACCCTAAGGAGTCTCAAAGCGGCTCACATTCTCCTTTCCCTTCCTCCCCCACAACAAGCACTCTGTGTGGTGAGTGGGGCTGAGAGACTTCAGAGAAGTGTGGCTGGCCCAAGGTCACCCAGCAGCTGCATGTGGAGGAGCGGGGAAGCGAACCCGGTTCACCAGATCACAAGTTCACCACTCTTAACCACTACACCACACTGGCTCTCAACGACTCTCAGAATGACTCTGGGCTTGTGGCACTCATTTCACTTTCAGGCCAAGGGAGCTGGCGTTTGTCCACAGACAGCTTTTCCGGTCATGTGGTCATCATGACCAAACCGCTTCTGGCACAACGGGACACCATGACAGAAGCCAGAGCACATGGAAATATTGTTTACCTTCCCACCACAGCGGTACCTATTTATTTACTTGCACTGGCCTGCTTTCGAACTGCTAGGTTGGCAGGAGCAGGGATTCGAACTGCCGACCTTCTGATCAGCAAGCCCAGAGGGGCTCAGTGGTTTGGACCACAGCGCCACCCATGTCCCTCGGCTCTTAGGTGCAGTCAGAGGGCAGGGCTGCCCTGGGCAGGAATAAGGGGGCATGGAGTAGAGTGCAAGGAATACACACACACACACACACACACACACACACACACACACACAAACCTTGCAGTCTAAAATGCAAGACTTTAAGGAGAGCCCTGCTAAAAGGAGAGCCCTGCTAGATTGGATCTACTTAGCACAGCAGTGGGAAACCTCTGGCCCCAGGTTTCTGGGCCTTATCAAGTCCACCAGGCCTGCCCATTAAGCTCAGAAGGCCATTTCAGCCATGCTACCATACCCTCCCAGTGTCTTGATTTTCCAGGGACACAGCACATGCCCTCCCATACTCGGGGGGTGATGAAATGTGGTGCCACCACGTCAATATGATGTATCTCCTCCATTTGGTGGCAGACTCAGTGCCTCCCTCCCCCACCCAGGCATGGTAAGTGAGGAAAGGTCATTTTGCCAGATTTAGGTAAACATTTGCTGGATATTTGAGAATACTTGCCTATCAAAAATTTCCTGAACAGAAATTTTAAGGATAATTTTGTGGTGGGTTTGGGGTTTTTTTAGTGCGGGGGGTTTCAGCTATAATGACACCTCAGTGCATGGCAGCTGCAGGAGAAGACCAAGCTATGCCAACTCCAGCTGTAGCAAGCTATGAGCTCAAAGAATCACAGGTCCTCTGAATTGTAAATGACAGAAATCATGCATTGAAAATGTAGTTACCCAGACGGGGGTGGGGGAGAGAGAGGAATGTGACTACAGAATCCTCTCATGATTTATTGATATTGTTCCTCGCCATCTCTGCATATAATCTGGAAATAAATTCTTGTTGCCACTCACTCAAAGAGGGAAATATTTATTCCAACAGGTTCCAGGAGCAGATTGAATTAATCATGATCTGCCAGTCTGCACTCCAGGTAATGCTAACCTTAGCACCATTTCCTCAGCTGTTCTCAAGGTAGCTGCAGCATACAAATGCAGCTGATAGAAGTAAATGCATTTCTGCTTCCACAATGGTGGAAAAATAACTCTGCTCACACCCACTCAGAGTATGGTTTGGTCATCCCGCACTCTGGCCTTTGCCAATCTAATGCAGTCCAGGCTGGATTAACCATTAAGCAAAATAAACATGTGCTCAGGGCATCAAGGGAAGCTGGGCACCACAGAAATTTCCCACTGCTGGATTTTGAACATTAATGGTCACAAATTGCTCAGCTGAGCATTCATTTTCTCAAATGAAATATATTGAAAAATCCCAACAGAACAACCATCAACAAGACAGGCTGGAGGAAGCCTTATCTCTACTAAGTATAGAAGCAGGTATGTTACGTTAAGATTAGTTTCAATGATCAGGTCAAAGACTTTGCATTTGGAAAAAGAAGGAGAAATTTTTTCAAATATAAATAAAGTGGAAGTATATAAAAGCAAATTTCATTTTCTGTCTTACTGTAGGCTTTGTTTCATTTTGAAAAATAAAATTTATTTTACGGTATATTATTGTTTATATTTTGAGAGCCAATGTGGTGTAATGGTTAAGAGCGGTGAACCGGGTATGCTTCCCCGCTCCTCCACATGCAGCTGCTGGGTGACCTTGGGCCAGTCACACTTCTTTGAAGTCTCTCAGCCCCACTCTCCTCACAGAGTGTTTGTTGTGGGTGAGGAAGAGAAAGGAGAATGTTAGCCGCTTTGAGACTCCTTCGGGTAGTGATAAAGCGGGATATCAAATCCAAACTCTTCTACTCTTCTTTGAATTACACTCGTACCTTGGGTCCCGAATGCCTTGCGAGTCAAACGTTTCGGCTCCCGAATGCCACAACCCTGGGAGTGTTCCGGTTTGCGAACGTTCTTTGGAACCCAAATGTCCAACGCAACTTCTGCGGCTTCCGATTGGCTTCAGGAGACACTGCTATTTGCTTTTGTCTGATTTTTTTCTGGTTTGTAGGTTATTGTTGGGATGGGAAGAAATTAGATTCAGTTTGCATTTAAGGGCAAACCTATCTTATTTGCATTTTCTGGAACAATAAGTGAACTCAAGCACAGTGACCCTATGGAATTTGCAGTTCTCTGAATTTTGTAATGAAGTTCTGCAGTCAAGTAGTGTATCCCAAAAATGTATATACTAAGGTGAAATGCATTTATTGGTGAGAACAGAATACAAAAATGCATTATATTAGGGGAAATCGCTTTCTGAAATTGTGTGTACAGTATTAGACAAAATTGCATTAGACTAAATTTACACTAGAAGGATGATGAAATTTCATGAGGAGTTAATAATAATAATAATAATAATAATAATAATGGCAAACTCATATGGGAATGTGGAGAACTGAACCTGATATTGGAAAAACAAAAATTGGCAGTCAACTCTAGTTAGTTTTATGGCTTTCATTGCAACGCTGCCTCCAAGTTTATGTTATGCTTTTTGCTGTTAAAATTTTCTAAGGCACTTGGAGGCTTCCTGATTAGCAAGCAACTCAAAAAGTGGGGGAGGATAGATAGTGTTTGGATATCAACAATCCGGTAACTATTGAGCTAAAAGCTAAAGACGCTAGAACAGGCAGATGGAGAATGAATGAAGCTTTATTTAACGATCAGAGGATAATAGCCAAGGCCAAGGAAACAATCGGAGAATATTTCAATTGGAATTTAAATCAGGAAACAGCTATAGAGACGGTATGGGATGCAGGAAAGGCAGTCATGAGGGGCTTTTTGATCCAGAAAAATAGCCATTTAAGAAAAGAAAAAGGGAAAAAGAAAGAGCAGATTTTAACACAGATTATGGAGAATGAAAGAAAACTGATAATCAATCCCGGCGATGAAGCCGCTAAAAATAACATAAAGATATTACAAGCCAAATTTTCTATGGTAACTAATGAGGAGATTGAATGGAAAATAAAAATGATGAAACAGAAAAATTTCGAATCAGCTAATAAGATCGGGAAATATCTGGCGTGGCAAATAAGAGAATGGAGGAAACAAAACATGATATCCAAGATAAAAGAAATAAAAAAGGTATTCCAGAAATATTATAAAGACTTATATAAAAGAGGGAAAGAAACAGATAGTGAAATAGAGGGTTTTTTACAAGAACACCACCTGCAACAAATAGCAGAGGAAGAAAAAGAGTCATTAGATCAGCTGATAACACAAGAAGAAATTCAAAGGGCAATAAAAAGGATGAAGATTGGAAAGGCGCCAGGACCAGATGGCCTACCGGCCAAATACTATAAAGTACTAAGTGAACAAGTATCCCCAATTTTATGTGAAGTAATGAATAACATTTTAAAAGAAGGAAGGATACCGAACACCTGGAAGGAAGCCTATATTACATTAATTCCCAAAAAGGATGTAGATGTCTCAGACGTGAAGAACTACAGACCAATCTCGTTATTGAACAACGATTACAAGCTATTTGCAGACGTATTGGCAGAAAGATTAAAAAAAGTATTAAATAATAGAATCCATAGAGATCAAACAGGCTTCCTTCCGGGGAGACAACTGAGGGACAATGTTAGGAATGTGATAGACATTATCGAATATTTAGATACTAGAATAGATTTACAGGCGGCGCTGATATTTATAGATGCCAAAAAGGCATTTGATAATGTCTCTTGGGACTTCCTGAAGAAAAGTTTGAAAATGATGGGGATAGGAGAAAAATTTAGAAAAGGTATTGAAGCTATTTATTGGGAACAGAAGGCAAAACTTGTAATAAACAATTCAACATCAGAAGCCTTCAATATATTTAAAGGAACTAGACAAGGATGCCCCCTGTCTCCTTTATTATTTATAACAATATTAGAAATATTCAATAAGAGACTAAGGGAATCAAAAGAGGTTAAAGGAGTTAAGATTGGATTGAAGGAATATAAAATCAAAGCTTTTGCTGATGACATTGTATTAACATTAGAAGACCCAAAACAAAGTGTACAAGAAGCCCTGCAAAACCTTGAAGAATTTGGTGCTGTGTCAGGGTTCAAGGTAAATAAGAACAAAACTAAAATGTTGGTTAAAAATTTAACAAAGGATGAGATGACAGAATTAGAACAAAGGGCGGGAATTATGATAGCCAAGAAGGTGAAATATCTTGGGGTGTGGATTACGACAAAAAATATCAACCTATATAAGGACAACTACGAGGTCACCTGGAGGAAGATCAAGAAAGATTTGGAAATCTGGGAGAGAATGAAACTATCCTTTCTAGGAAGGATAGCGGTAGTTAAAATGAATGTTCTGCCCAGAATGTTGTTCTTATTTCAAACAATTCCTGTACTTAGAGGTCTGAGTCGATGTAAAGAGTGGCAGAGAGCTCTCGCAAGATGTATCTGGCAAGGGAAAAGACCCCGAATAAAAATGAAAATATTGGTGGATAAAAAAGAAAGAGGGGGCTTCTCCTTGCCGGATTTGAGTCTTTACTACGAGGCGGCATGTTTGGTATGGCTAAAGGATTGGATAAAACTGGAAAACACAGATTTATTGGATTTGGAGGGCTTTGACAACAGGTTCGGGTGGCACTCGTACCTGTGGTATGGAAAAGTCAAGATACACAGGGGTTTCTCAAACCACATCTTCAGGGGACCTATATTTCAGGTATGGGAGAGGAACAAAAATCTTCTGGAAAGAAAGACCCCATGGTGGATCTCACCAATAGAGGTACTGGCTATTAAGAAAACCAATATGGAAGAAAAGAATGCCACATATAAAGAACTTATAATTAAAACAGAACAAGGTGTCAAACTTAGACCGTATGAGGAGGTTAAAAACCAATTTACTAGCTGGTTGCAATACCATCAGGTGAATGGTTTGTTAAATGAAGATAAAAAGAAAATAGGATTTGAAGATAAAAAATCTAGATTTAATGAAGAAGTGGTAGAGGGTGAGAGTAAAGTTCTACCTAAGATCTACAATATATTATTGGACTGGTACACAAAAGACGAGGAGGTGAAGGAGGTAATGATAAAGTGGGCGATGGATATCGGTCACAATATCGAGTTTGAAAGATGGTTGGAACTATGGAATAACAACATAAAGTTTACGGCTTGTACGGCATTGAGGGAAAATATCTGGAAAATGACCTATAGGTGGTATCATACGCCGGTAAAACTGGCAAAAATGTATAGATTAAAGAATAAAAGTTGCTGGAAGTGTGGAGAAGCAGAAGGCGACCTCTACCACATGTGGTGGTCTTGTAACAAAGTGAAAGCTTTTTGGGAATTAATTTATAATGAACTTAAAAAAATCTTTAAATACACTTTTCCCAAAAAACCCGAAGCCTTCCTGCTGGCAATGCCAGGTAAAGAAATCCAAAAAGAGGACAAAATGCTATTCCTCTATGCCACCACAGCCGCAAGAATTATGCTGGCGCAAAACTGGAAAACGGAAATTATACCCAGCATAAGTGACTGGAAGGTTAAAATGGTAAATTATGCTGAACTTGCTAGATTAACAGACAGAATACGAGATCAAGATGAACAGAAATTTCAAAAAAACTGGAGTAAATATTGGAAATATATTGGAAACGAACTGTAGAAAGCACTGGCGGTTTTTGGATTAACACTTACAGAGAAAAACTAATATTTAAGATTAAAAAGAAAATACGTGATCGTGGAATTTATTTGATACTTACCAAAAGGGTGGAAGGGAGTTCAGGGCTCTTAAATAGAGCCCAAATATAGAGAAATTTATGTTGGTGTTTTTGTTTTTGTTTGTGTTTTGTATAAACGGGGAAAGAATATAATGTATTATGTAAATTATTTAGAATCAATATGTTTATTAATAAGTGTATTTTGTTTTTGTCTCGATGTGTGTAATTGTATATCTTGAATAAAAATGTATTAATAATAATAATAATAATAATAATAAAATAATAATGTTTGTTGAATTTCTTCCCTACTGAAATCAATGGGACACGTCAGTCATGGTTTAACTCAAATTCAGCTAAGTCTGCATCCAACCCATTGCTGTTTGCCTCCCCCTCTATGAGATTTTGTTCCCACAATGCATGCTGACTTTGAAAGAGGAATAAAATTGACATCTAAAAAAAAACCTCCAGACCCCTGAATAATAACATAAACTGGTGATTTTGTTCTCACCCGTGTTGCAACAGCACTGTGCTCTGATGAAATCAAAAAAAGATTGTGCTAGAGATGGCCCGTCTTTAAACGGAGCACCACTCTGATCTGGCATAGCCTGTTCTAATTTCCTAATTTCAGATAGCGGTCTATTTTAAAACATGTCCCACTTCGTTTCATTTCATGTCAAACCGTCCTTTCTTTAATTGGAAGAGAGCTTCACCGGAGAGCTAGACTCTGCACAGCGGTGGCCATAAAGGAAGTTTCAGGCTGCTGACATGCAATTTTACATTTTTAACTTCAAATAAAATGTTATAAAAGTTTTGTGAAGTTCAGCATCTACGTTCAGGATTTTTCTTTTCCAACTTTAAGGGGAGAAACCCCTTTTAAAGGTACATGAGAAAGAGCTGAGAGTTCTGCTTTGGACACCATTCAAAACACGCCAACAATACTTGAAAGTCTAGCTAAGAAAATAATAAGTGAAAAATAACTGTTATTTATATATGTTGTATAAGTCGTCGATGCAGCCAGGAAGAACGTTTTTAATGTAAAGGTGCAGGGAAAGGACAAATTCCAGTTTTGTGTTTGTGTTAAGGAAGAAAAACATTTTTTAAAAAATATCTTCCATTATCTAAAAACATAAGCAAAGCCCTGCAGGATCACATGAGAGTCCTATCTAGTCCCGCCATATGCCTCTGATAAACCCTCTAGCAGGACGCAACAGCCATTTCTTCATTGCCGTTTCCTAGAAACTGGTATTCAGAGGCATGCTTCCTCTGATCATGGAGTTAGTATACAATCATCATGATTAGCAACCACTGAGAGCCTTAGCCTCCAAGAATTTCTCTAATCCTCTTTCCAATAGTAGAATATTGTAAATTTTTTGTGTGTTGGTTGTTGTACCATTCTCCCTCCATTAATAATAAAACTGCATTCAAAACAATATTGTATACCATTGTACAGTGGTACCTCAGGCTAAGAACTTTGCTTCAGGATGAGAACAGAAATCGTGCTCCGGTGGCACGGCAGCAGCGGAAGGCCCCATTGGCTAAAGTGGTGCTTCAGGTTAAGAACAGTTTTAGGTTAAGTACGGACCTCCGGAACGAATTAAGTACTTAACCTGAGGTACCACTGTATTGTGCTGTTTTATGCATTGTGGCTTGCAGTTGATTTTATCGAGCATAGTTTAGTAATTGTGATTGTTAAGAGTTAATTTCTATTTAATTATTATTTGTTTTGAGAGTGAATTTTATTCTGCATTATTATATTCTAATAAATTGTTGGACATTACTTTAGTTGATATAAACCGTTCCATGTTAAAGTTATGTTATATTATGACTTTTTGTACTGGGTCAGATTATTATATGGTGCATGTTGTTTTGTTGCATATTTGGTTGCTGTAATGCCACAACCCCAGAGTCGGCCATGACTGGACCTAATGGTCAGGGGACCCTTTACCTTTTAAACCACCTTTGTGTAGTAATATCGAAAGGTGGTATACAAATTAAAAGTGAAATGAAGATCAGTAGCGGCAGACAAACTTTCCTGAAATTCTGCTTACTCATCCAAAGCAACCTTACTCAATAAGGGATTATATTTTGGGACACAGTCATAATTCACGTGGAATAGTTGCAGTGAGTCTGACAGGTGTGCCGATTATATCCCCTACATGCCCCATAATCCTTTGCAACACGTGGGGATTCTGTGGCAGATGCCATGGAGTTCCTTACTAGGCTACCTGACGTGGAAAGTTTCTTGAAGACAGAAGATCCATTGTACTGGCCCAATAAAACTGGTACTGTAGGATCAGAGGCAGTGAATAACTTTGGCGAAATAATATTCTTGAGGCATATCCCTTTCTCAGTTTTGATCCTTTTGCTATCTTGATGTTGTATTATTATTACAACTGGGCTTTCATGAATATAAATGTTATTACAGCCGAGTTTTCATATATCCAAGTAATACAGACTATTTATAAAAAGCCTGGTACCAAAAGAAGAAGAAAAATCATATCGTTCGTATTACTTTACAGCATTTGATGGCTTTTTGGGGCAGCTAGGATGACAGGGGGAGGGTGGGAAGAAAGATAAGTCCCCACCGCTTTCGGATATCACCCTATATATGTTAAGGGGCAGAAGAAGTAAAAATGGGGATGCAAACAGCCTGTATTTTTCCTGTTACTAATCTCTCCCCACCCCATGAAAAAAGTAGCGAAGACTCAAAATGTCATAACCAAATCTAAAGCTGTGTCCAGAGCAGAGATTAATTTGATGCTCTCTCTAATTCTCTCTATTTCACCTCCACTGCAGTTGAAGGCAGCTGATACAAAATGACTTTCCTATGAAAGTGAGAAGATGGAGATTAATGCCATTTTTTAATATAATCTATGCCAGGGACAGCCAATGTGACACACCTACCCCAAATTTTATTGGACTACAACTCCCATCATCCCTGACCATTGGCCATGCTGACTGGGGCTGAGGGGAGTTGCAGTCCAACAACATCAGGGCCCCCATCCTTGATCTATATTCATTGTCAAACATTCAGTTTAACTGAGAGATCTATATCTCACCTAGAGAGGGAGATCAGAATATTGATAGGTCTGGAAACTAAGTCCTCTGACAAACAGTTGAAAGAGTTGGGTGCATTGAGCCTCAAGAAGAAAAGATTAAGCAGGAGACATGATAAAAGGTAAAGGTAAAGGTACCCCTGCCCGTATGGGCCAGTCTTGACAGACTCTGGGGTTGTGCGCCCATCTCACTTAAGAGGCCGGGGGCCAGCGCTGTCCGGAGACACTTCCGGGTCACGTGGCCAGCGTGACATCGCTGCTCTGGCGAGCCAGAGCCGCACACGGAAACGCCGTTTACCTTCCTGCTGGTAAGCGGTCCCTATTTATCTACTTGCACCCGGAGGTGCTTTCGAACTGCTAGGTTGGCAGGCGCTGGGACCGAGCAGCGGGAGCGCACCCCGCCGCAGGGATTCGAACCGCCGACCTTTCGATCGGCAAGCCCTAGGCGCTGAGTCTTTAACCGACAGCGCCACCTGATAGTGGTCTTCAAATACTTGAAAGGCTTCACTCAGAAGATGGAGCTAGCTTGTCTGTCCTGATCCAGAGGCCAGGACGAGACCTAATGTGTAGGAATAGCATGGATGCCAGGTGCTGGCAAGTTAGAATCATAGAATCTTAGAGCTGGAAAGGGATCCAAGGGTCATCTAGTCCAACCCCCTGAAATGTAGGATTCTCAGCTAAAGCATCCATGACAGATGGTCACCTGACCTCTGCTTAAAATCCTCCAAGGAAGGAGAGTCCACCACCTCTCATGGGAGTCTGTTCCATGGTTGAAGAAGAAGAAGAAGAAGAAGAAGAAGAAGAAGAAGAAGAGTTTGAATTTGATATCCCGCTTTATCACTACCCGAAGGAGTCTCAAAGCGGCTAACATTCTCCTTTCCCTTCCTCCCCCACAACAAACACTCTGTGAGGTGAGTGGGGCTGAGAGACTTCAAAGAAGTGTGACTGGCCCAAGGTCACCCAGCAGCTGCATGTGGAGGAGCGGGGAAGCGAACCCGGATCCCCAGATTACGAGATTACCGCTCTTAACCACACTGGCTCTCCTAACATTTCTGCTCAGAGATTTGCACCAGCTGCCTATTTGCAACCTGGCTGAATTCAAGGCGTTGCTATTAGTATAGAGAGAAATGTCTATATTCATGCAAGTAACATGGGAAAACATCCTAGGGTAAATGCTTGCAAAAATATAGATGGAAAACTGCATGCAAATGGTGGGATTCAAAGTAGTGCTAATATGATCGTTCCATTATCACAAACACCTCTGCTTGCCCGATAGAATTACTTCCCCTTGCCTTCCCCTGCATGATGTCCTGGGGTTCACAATCTCCTTTCCCTTCCTCCCACACAACAAACACTCTGTGAGGTGAGTGGGGCTGAGAGACTTCAGAGAAGTGTGACTAGCCCAAGGTCACCCAGCAGCTGCATGTGGAGGAGCAGAGACGCGAACCAGGTTCACCAGATCACGAGACTAACCACTACATCACACTGGCTCTTACTGAACAGCTCTTACTGTCAGAATTTTTTTCCAAAAGTTTAGTCGGAGTCTCCTTCCTGGTAACTTGAAGTCATTGGTTCACATCCTACCCTCTGTTGGTTCAAGTCTTACTAATTCCATTAGTGCAAGGATCTACAGTTGTACAATGGAACTTCCTTCTCTCCTCCCATTGTGTGCCTTGATTTCCCCCCAGGGGGAAAATCTGTTCGATGGGGTTGAGGGAGATTTAGCAGGTGCATGGGGGAAGGAAAGAAGGAAGATTCTATTGCAGAAGCATAAATTATCGCGCTAACAGAACGAGTTCCTTAGCACCATTTTGGATACAACCCAGAGTCTTTGCATGAGAGGTTTCATCAACCAGGCGGTCTACTCAGTCAACACCCTTGGGATCTCTTTCCTATCCCGGCAAACAGAAGGAGAACAGCACATTTAAAAAAACTGTTAACTTCTTCTCCAAAAGTTTCTCAAAACCAGATGGAATAATAAAGGTAGGCATTTCCCTCCGTTAAGTGCCAGGAGAACCGCCGTTAGTATGCTAATGGACAGATGTTTTCTTAAAGAAGGGCTAAAAGAGATAAAATGTGTCAGGAGGAGAGAAAGAATGGGGCTGGGGTGTCCAGCATGGATATGGGGGCAGCTGAGAAATTCATCACGGAGCCTTCCACAGTCTTTTCATATAAGTATTGTTAGCGGGCTATGTGCTTTGGTAATATAAATCCCCCATGATATGGAGCACAGGAGAAGGCTGTAGATTTAGACTCTGAAAGGTAGTTTTAAAGAAAACACTTGAGCTATCCATTGCCCTGGCAGCAAGCATTTAAAGACTGAAAACAAGGTTTTATACTTTAAGTCATTGTTTTCTCAAAGGGGGTTTTCAGAGTGTGTTGTGAGTCATATACAACCAGCACAACCCACCCACATTTACACTAGGAAGTCAATTTTCAGATGTCAATTTTAAGCTCTTGCCTTCTTTCTTATTTTAAAACAGAGTGTCTCCTCATTTGTTGCACTGAGGATAAGAGCTGAAAGGAATTTGAAAGGTGGAGGGGGGATATAGATACCTTATTAGTTAATGTAACTTAGTACCAAAAATATAATATTAAGTATCAACAACTTTGTAACATATGGAAGCCAACAAAATAAGTATATAGAATCACAGAACTGTAGAGTTGGAAGGGACCACGAGGGCCATCCAGTCCAAACCCCAACAATGCAGGAATCTTTTGCCCAACGTGGGTCTCAAACTCATGAATCTGAGATTAAGAGTTTCTTTTATATATATATATACACATTTTCATTAGTTTTTTTAACATATCATCTCCAACAATCATATAACATAACTTCTTATCTTATACAATATTTTAGACTTCCGTCAACACCTCTGATGATTTTCCGTTCTTTATCACTTATTCTGCATTTCTTAATTTCTCTATTACTCTTAATTATCATTAACTAATAGTTCTCCTCATAGTCTTTCTTGCAATATTTAAAATATTCATCTTTACAAAACTTCTTGTAATCCTACTAGCATAATCTGCTCATTACAATCACTTTTCAAATAGTTCATATATTTACTCCAGTCTTCTAAGAATCTCTGGTCCCGCAGGTTTCAAATCCTTCCTGTTAATTTATCCAATTCTGCATAGTCCATTAATTTCATCCGCCATTCTTCTTTTGTAGGTAATTCTTCTTGCTTCCATTTTTGTGCCAATAATATTCTTGCTGCTGTCATTGCATATAAAAACAACTTACAATCCTGTCTATTAATATCATCTCCTACAATGCCAAGCAAAAATGCTTCTGGTTTCTTAATAAATATATATTTCAACATCTTTTTCATCTCATTATATATCATTTCCCAGAAGTTTTTCACTTTTTTACATTCCCTGAGATTAAGAGTCTCATGCTCTACCAAGTGAGTGAGTGAGAGAGATCCAAGACTTTGCCTAACAGAGTCCCCCCCCCCATATTTTAAGCTTGCAAGCCCTGAAGGAAACAAAAACCGTACTAATTTTTTAAAAGTTCAAACGAAAAATAATTACCTTTTTGTTTGAGGAAGTACAAATTAGGTGGGTTCACATTAAAATGCTTATCAGACCAAATACCAACCCCACCCCACAACACACACACCCTAAAAGCAATGCAGGTGACTAGGATGTCTTCTCTTAAATTCCAGTGGGCCTTGGATGGTGCCAAAAGTGGAAAGATATACAGAAAAGCGCTGTCATCCAGGAAAATAGGGCTTCCATACGTCCATATTTTCCTGGACATTACCGGGATTTCAAAGGCAAAATTGACATCCAAGGGGAATCTCCGAAAGATGGCGCCTTGTCCTGGATCTTAGGCAAGTCAATTGAAAAATCACTCCTTTTTGTAACAAACATTGGGGTTTGTCTAAAAACAGCTCATCAATTCCACTGGTTTACAAAAAACAAAACAAAAAAAAAGCTTAACAATTGGGGTCTCAACAATTGGGGTGTCCTGGTTTTTACTTTTTGAAATATGGCAACCCTACGGGAAAGGAACCCACAAACGATTTGGCAGGGGTTTGAATGCGGATGACTCACAACCTAAATTTGTTCTCCATTGGACTGCTGGAAATGCGCCTCGCTAAAAACATAGATGTTTCTCCTTGCTCTTCCCATAATATCTCACACATTAAACAAGGAAATGCTCTGTACCGGTTGAATCTCTGCCAAAGTGATCAGAAACGAACATATGCACGGTCTCTTTCCTTGCAAACACACAATTGTATATTCTTCCGATCCAGATCATATACAGGATGTCAAATTATGGCTGTTATTAATTTAGACTTGTTCTTTTTACTTTTTTAAACCTTTCTGGAGGGGAGGAAGGAGACAAATATTGGATCTGGCACATTCTTACCTTATCGATCTAGCTGTAGAAGAAGAAGAAAATAGCTTACAATAGGAAGAACTGTCAAAATAAATACAGCTCAAAAGGGCAGTCTCTCTTAAGCAAGGTTAGATAGCAGGGCAGAAGACCCAAAACATCCCCCAGAGGGGGCAGCAAGCCATGGCATGATAGGAAATGCAGTGCTGCACCAGCAATGGTTGCTTTTGCAACCTAGAAGAAGTATTCTAGTGCTCTGCATTCTGCAATCCAGCGCTTTTTCAAAGAGAAAGCATATAGAACGTACTGAGGCATCTAATCATAGCCTGCATTTTTATTGAGGCTTGATCAGGGCCTGTATTTTAAAATGAGCTTAAAGATTTTCAAATGTTCATGCCAGGCAGAAGACCAGCTGCCTAAGAACCGTGGCAAGAAGTTTATTCTCCTGGACAAGGGGGCCCCCTGATTTATAGCAGAAAACAATTCTCAAAGTCGTAAAAAGGGAATTACAGGCTGACAGCCAAGGTTACACTGACCCTACATATTACAGAAGATATAAAAAAGCAGAGAAAAACATAATTAAGAGTGGGTAAATAGTAAAATAAAACCATGTGCCTCCCATTAAACTTGAGCCATATTTTCCTAAGGTTGAAAGGTCAAGAGCAGTGAAAAAGGCAACTGGCTTGGCTGGAGAAGAGGTTTTCTTTCTATCTTATTTTGAGGCTGGAAACTGTTCCTTCCTTTTTTTACTTTGAAAAGGTTTATTCTTCTAAAAAGCTATCTATGTTATGTATTAAATATATTGGCTTAAATGTAATTATGCAAAGGAATTAGAAGCTAAGAAATGTTAAATCCTTATGCTAGATTCTTATTTCATATAGTTGGAAGAGATCACAGGGGCTATCAGCCACCAGCCCAGCCCCCCCTGCCAAGCAGGAAACATCATTAGAGCACACATATGGTTGTCAGGCCTTTGTTTAAAAGACCTTCAAGAGAAGGAGATCTTTCAATGATGATGTGAATTCAAGATCCTTGACATCTGTTTAAGATAAAAATTTAAGATTAAACCATTTGTTTTGGAGGGCAATAGGGCGAGGTGAGCTGGTAATTAAGGTTCCTTGTTGAGACACATGTAAGATATATTACTACTTATTTGTCATTTATAGATAGAAGAATATATAGCTTTTTGTTTCCCATAAAAGGGCAAGAGGAAATGGGTGTATCTTTTGTGATTGGTTCTAGCAAACAGCCAATAGGAATTTCAACCAGGCTGATTGGACAAAGGCAGCCACAGGAGGAGCAAGGGGGCTGGATTAAGGAAATATAAGTGCTGGCCAGAATGGCAGGAGGCCAGGCCAGAGCTTGGTAACCATATACCACTGTGCCTCATATTTATTTGTCTGACAGATAAATTATTATTTTAATTTCTCTATTGCTGCGTTGAATATTTCATTCCAGCTAAGCGTTAACCACAAGCAGGGTGCTACAGTACAACAACAGAGAAACAGCTGAACAGCCACAAGCAACAACAAATTATGTGAACAAATAATAACTTCTCCAACACTCTGGTCATTTCATTATTATTTAATTTCCTTTATGAATTACTTCCTTTGAAGCAGCTCCATAATACAATAAAATTTATATGGAACAACTGCACACATGTTGTTGTTGCTTAGTCGTTTAGTCGTGTCTGACTCTTCATGACCCCATGGACCAGAGCACGCCAGGCACTCCTGTCTTCCACTGCCTCCCACAGTTTGGTCAAACTCATGTTCGTAGCTTCGAGAACACTGTCCAACCATCTCACCCTCTGTCGTCCCCTTCTCCTTGTGCCCTCCATCTTTCCCAACATCAGGGCTTTTCCAGGGAGTCTTCTCTTCTCATGAGGTGGCCAAAGTATTGGAGCCTCAGCTTCAGGATCTATCCTTCCAGTGAGCACTCAGGGCTGATTTCCTTCAGAATGGATAGGTTTGATCTTCTTGCAGTCCATGGGACTCTCAAGAGTCTCCTCCAGCACCATAATTCAAAAGCATCAATTCTTCGACGATCAGCCTTCTTGATGGTCCAGCTCTCACTTCCATACATCACTACTGGGGAAACCATAGCTTTAACAATACAGACCTTTGTTGGCAAGGTGATGTCATAAAAACAATTAAAGCAATTGCCAATGGGGGAAAATTCAAATAGAGTACAGATCCCCACAGAGATAACTCACAGAAAGATCACTTTGAAGGCTTGTTGAAAAAGATGGGCATCTTCCACACATACCAGAAAGACCATTGAGATGACACTTGTCTGGTACTTAATGGGAGGGAGTTTCAAAGTGTGGGTACTGCTCTGCTAAAGGTGTGGCTCCAACTTTGCATGAAACAAACCTCCTGATGGGAAGGATTCTGTCTCCTGCAGATTGCAGCCACTGGTGGGGTATATCATGCCACACTCCAAATCCTGAAAATTTTCACTGGTGGAAATTCGGTGCAACACTCATTTTTTGCAACATGAATCTCTGCAGCCTCTGCACCTCTAAAAAATACCATATTTTTCCGTGTATTGGACGAGCTTTTTTGACTCAAAGAATTGGAAGAAACAAGACTTACCAACTATCGAAGAATGGCAGATGAACATGTTGAACTATAAGGAACTTGCCGAACTGACTGGGAGACTACAAGACCAGAGAGAAGAAACGGCGGAAGAAGATTGGAAGAAGTTTAAGGAATGTTTGAAAAAAATATGTTAATATTTAAATCTTAGAATAGCTTTGGAAGTGGATATAGGCTGTAGGGTTAGAAGTAGAAGATAGTGTATTTTAAAATAGTATTATTTGTAAGTGATAAAATGTGAAGATTTTAATGGTAAAAGTAAGTGTGATAAAAAAAATGGTTAGAAATTATGATATATGTAAACTGCTAAAGATGAGGTACAGTGGTACCTCGGGTTAAGTACTTAATTCGTTCTGGAGGTCCGTTCTTAACCTGAAACTGTTCTTAACCTGAAGCACCACTTTAGCTAATGGGGCCGCCGCGCCGCTGGAGCACGATTTCTGTTCTTATCCTGAAGCAAAGTTCTTAACCCAAGGTAATATTTCTGGGTTAGCAGAGTCTGTAACCTGAAGCGTATGTAACCCGAGGTACCACTGTATAATGAAAATCAGATAGGGGGGACTTGGGGAAGCCCACTTAACAACGTTTAGAAAAAATAAGGAGAAGACAAGAATTTGTTTGCATTTTTTGTTTTTCTGTTTGTGTTGTTTATTTGTGTTATAAAATGAATAAAAAAAACCTGGGGTGGGGGAAATCACGTCAAAAAACTGGGGTCGTCCAATACTCGGATAGTGGCATGGGGGGGGGGGGAGAAGCGCTGCACCGCCAGCCAGCTCATTGGTGGGAGCACAGCTTCCCCTGATGCAGTGGGCGCTCTCTGGATTGTTTCCCATGCATGGCGGCATCGGAGTGCAATGGCTGGCGGGAGCGCAAATTCTCCCAATGCAGCTGTGCACAGGAATTGTTCTAGGAAGTGTTTGGTCCATTTCCCCTCATTTTCCTAAAATTGAGTCCCCTAAAAGGGGGGGGGGGTCTTATACACGGGAGCATCCTATAGATGGGTGTTAGTACACAAGTTGAATAGGATCCAAAACGCAGCAGTCTGATAGGTCCTAGAACAATAGGATTCAGAATGCAGTAGTCTGATTGGTCCTAGAACAATGCAGCAATCTGATTGGTCCGCAGGAGCCACCCAATCCAGCTCCAGGTGGAAGTGAATCCGCAACCTGATTGGCCTACAGGAGAATCCCAGAATTAGTCAATCACGTGTGGCCCATTGTGTAAATAATGTATAAAAAGCAGATATTGTGGGGAAACTTTCATTCCTCGCTACTATGAGCTGAATAAAGAGCATGAAATCCACACTTGACTCCGAGTATATTTCAATGGGAAAATACGGTAATTTCTAGTTTGCCATTTTCTCCCCTATCCATTCCCAAGTATTTATCAGGGGAGAGGGAGGATATTAAATAGGAATCTGGATCACTCAGAATGGGGAAGTCAGAGGAGCAGGATTCCATGGAACAGCCTTCAACTGACTCTCTGCAGCGTTGGCTTCCCACGATTCTTGGAGATCGCATTTTCACTTTAGCCCTGTAACTCTCAGCTTCCTCGGTGTTCTGAAAATAGAGTGTACTTGCCCTGTATTTCTCTCAAGCTCTGAAGCTCACCAGGTGATTCGGGATGAGCTTTAATTGTAGGCTTGCAGCCTTAGGACTATGAGGATATTTTGAAGGGAAGCGGTTAAAAAAAAAATCATGCTGTGCTGAGCTGCATATCTGCAGCTCTGCTTCCAATGATATTTCCCAAGATGATTTTTTTTCCCCATTTCAAAGCTCACTGGGGGAAAAGGAGATGGAGAAAAGGGAGAGAGAGGGGGTGAGAATTGCTAAAGCAGGTGTGCTTCACCGATCTGAGTCATCCTATGGTGATCTGAAGGAAGAGGTCTAATGATACAGCTCTGGAGGTTTAAGAATTGTGAGCTGAGAAGTGGAGCCAGGGGAGCGAGAGTCCTGGTCCATGAGGTATAAAAATGTCACACAAAAAAAGAGATGGTTTCTGGTAAGTTTAGAATGCAGACATTTGATTCCCCAGCAGAGAGAATTGCCACAAAGAAGGGTTTCAATAGTTGTGAAGGGGGCAGGTATGGGTGTGTTTTTTTACTTACTTGTTGCAATATTATTCCAACCTGGGCCAACGCCAGAAGGAGACATTGTTGGGCACCTGTCAAGACCCATCCAATTAAACAAAACACCTGCAAAATGCCGGTTATTCAGTTTAGTTTCATACTTTTCCACCACTAAGGTAAAGGTAAAGGTACCCCTGCCCGTACGGGCCAGTCTTGACAGACTCTGGGGTTGTGCGCCCATCTCACTTAAGAGGCCAGGGGCCAGCGCTGTCCGGAGACACTTCCGGGTCACGTGGCCAGCGTGACATCGCTGCTCTGGCGAGCCAGAGCCACACACGGAAACGCCGTTTACCTTCCCGCTGGTAAGCGGTCCCTATTTATCTACTTGCACCCGGAGGTGCTTTCGAACTGCTAGGTTGGCAGGCGCTGGGACCGAGCAGCGGGAGCGCACCCCGCCGCAGGGATTCGAACCGCCGACCTTTCGATCGGCAAGTCCTAGGCGCTGAGGCTTTAACCCACAGCGCCACCTGCGTCCCTTTTCCACCACTAGGTGGAGGCATTTGAACTTTCTACATCAGCCATTTTAGGCTAGTGCTGTTTCAGTTTTGGCTTGATGGGAGATACCATACAAGGGCCAGATAAAAAGGCCCGATTGACAAGCTAGGCCATGTGCAGAGGATGGTGACCAAGATGCTCAAGAGTCTGGAAACCAAGCCTTATGAAGGACAGTTAAAGGAGTTGGAGATGTTTATCCTGGAAAAGAGGAGACTGAGAGGAGATAGGATAGCCATCTTCAAATATCTAAATGGCTGTTACATGGAGGATGGAGCAAGCTTTTTTCCTCCTGCTCCAGAGGCTTGGGCCAATAGCAATGGATTCAAGTTACAAGAAAGGAGATTCCGACTAAACATCAGGAATCAGGTTAGGTGACCATCTGTCAGGGATGCATTGGTTGAGATTCCTGCATTGCAAAGGGCTGGACTAGAGGACCCTCAAAGTTCCTTCCAACTCTACGATTCTATGATAATGACGGCAGGTGGTTTGACCCTTTGAAGGCCCCAGATGAGGACTTCAAAGCAGCTCACAGGCAGCAAGGCATTGCAAAAACAGAGGGAGAACACTTTTAAACAGTGGTTTCAATGCACACTGAATCTTCCTGAAGTGAGCAGGACATGACACTCCACTCATCATCTGAGAAGTCGGGAAATAAATCCTGCTGCTCTTCCCGCTACCTCAGTTCCCTGCAGGAACTGTTGCATTGTCTGCACATTAAAGGGAACACCCCCACACACCCAAACTGTGTAGGATTTACACTTCCACTCATTCACTACAAACACTAGAACTGATGCATGCAGCATCAAATTTGAACTGCACCTAGATAGATAGATAGATAGATAGATAGATAGATAGATAGATAGATGATAGATAGGCTGTTTGGAGTGACATCAGGAAAAATGTCCTTGCAGGGTGAATTACAACCCCTGACAAGCTACAATTGGCCTGCAGGGAGAAGGTTCCCCACCCCTAGCCTACTCAGACAGGCTGCTGCTCTCCATGGCCTCAAGCACAGAGGTCTTTCTCATCATCTAATCATTTTAACTGGAGATGATCCTAAGGATTAACTTTGGGACCTTCTGCATGCAAAGTGTGTGCTCTGCTACCAAGCTATGAGCTCTTCCCATAGGTAAGCTGTAACCCAAACACCTAGATCAGGGCATCTGACGTGGTCCCTTCCAGGTGCTGTTGGTCTTGAGCTTCCATCATCACTAGTTGGCATGTCCAGTGGTCAAGGAGGATGAGAGTTGTCACCCAGCAGCATCTGAAGAACATGTCGCATTGGCTACCCCATCATAGGTCAAAGAGTTAGAGATGGCATTTATAAGTGGTCCATGTTTCACAAGCATATAGTAAGGTTGGTGGTACAATAGCTTTGTAAACAAGCATTTTGGTTTCCCTGCAAATGTCCCTGTCCTCAAACACTCTGCACTTTATTCAGGAGAAAGCCGCACTCGCAGAGCTCAGGCAATGCTGGATTTCGGCATCAATGTTGGCCCTTGTGGAAAGATAACTGCCTAGGTAGGAGAAGTGATCAACATTTTCCAACATTACACCATTGAGTTGGATTTGTGGCGCTGCAGAGGGGTTATTTTGTACTTGTTGGTGCAGCACTTTGGTTTTTTGGATGTTGAGTGATAAGCCAAGCTTTTCATAAGCTTCTGCAAAGATATTTAGGATGGTTTGGAAGTCATCCTCTGAGCGTCTACACACTATGTTGTCATCAGCATACTGAAGCTCTATGACGGAAGTTACGGTAACCTTACTCTTTGCTTTCAGCCTGCTCAGATTGAAGAGCTTTCCATCTGTTTGATATATGATTCCATCAATGGTGTCTCCGAAATTTTTTACACATAACTTGGGAAGACAGGCAAACTAATATCAGTGTACTGGAAGAAGCAAAGATCACCAGTGTTGAAGCAATGGTTCTTCAAAATTAACTTTATTTGACTGGTCATGTTGTGTGGATGCCTGATTATCGTCTTCCAAAGCAACTACTCTATTCCGAACTTAAAAATGGAAAGCATAATGCTGGTGGTCAACAAAAGAGGTTTAAAGACTATCTCAAGACAAATCTTTAAAAAATGTAGTATAAACACTGACAACTGGGAAACACTGGCCTGTGAGCGCTCCAGTTGGATAACAGCCTTTACCAAAGGTGTCATGGGCTTTGAAGACACTCAAACTCAGGACACAAGGGAGAAACGTGCTAAGAGGAAGGCACGCTTGGCAAATCCTCACCGTGATCAACTCCCATCCGGAAACCAGTGTCCCCACTGTGGAAGGAAGTGTGGATTCAGAATTGGCCTCCACAGTCACTTACGGACTTATTTTTTAAACCGTATTTATGGAAGACAATCTTACTCAGCTACAAGTGATTGCCAAAGAAGAAGATAGGTCAAATGACCAAGATGAAAGCTGTAATTAATGATGCCCAGCAATACAAACCAGTCTTTCCAGAGGTTCACAAAACTTGACTTTAAATTCCCACTGAATGTCAGCATATTACTGCAAGGCGTCAAACTCTGGAAGACCAGAAGAAAAACCACGATGACCCTTGTTAGAAATAATATCCTTCAGAAAGAAGGAATTGGGAGAGGAATGAAAATCTACAGTGGTAATGAATGACACTGAGAACGACTCTAAGCCCTTTCTGGCCAGCATTATATTTTATTGGCCTAGACAGTCCCATTCATTTTGAAGTCATGGGCTATGAAGATTACTTTTGGCGGAGTTTATTACAGCAGGTAATGAGACTATAAATCTGCAAGCTGTTTGCTTAGCTTTCTAGACAGTGTGAAGTTGAGCATACCTAAAAAAAATAAATGCCACTATTTAGGTTATGTTGAAAAGGAAGTAAAAGCAAGGCTTTTTTAAAAAAAGTATCATATATCCCCTGGATATTTACATTAGTGCCTCAGCTTATCGCACAGTTACCTAACATATAGTTAAATATGCTTAATGGGAAATTAAATCCCAAATAGCTCAACCACCCCATACACTTCATCTATTTAATACACTGGGTGGAATTAATACTCTCTCCTGCCTTGGAGAAATTTCTGGAACAACAATGGGATATCAGCTCCACCCAAGGTGGAATAATTGCCACACACAGGAAGAACAAGGATATAGTTTGAGTGCCTCACTTGTAGTTTTATAAATCATTTAATGTGTCAGCACGGAAAGAAGTTATTAATATTGCAGTTGTATAGGGGATTGTTATTATGAACAGAATGTAAAGGAAATTAATAAGATTTTGGAATGCAGAATTAAAGAAAACAATCAAATCATCAATTCTAGCATGTGGGGGGCCACTTTATCTAAATTATATTATTCGGTATTTGAATTATTGGTATTAATAATTATAATGAGGCTATTATTGGACTGTAATTGAAAACTAATAAAAATTATTATTAAAGAAAATAAAACTCTCCCCTGTCTTACCTTTAGGTCTCCCACCACATCCCTCTGTGGTCTTTACCCAACCCCATCTGAACTTCAAGTGTAAGCTTTGTGGGGCAAAGGCCAATATTCTGCGTATGTTATCCTATAAAACACCTTCCCTCTAGTCAGTTCCCTCTTCCCACTTCCCTCTAGTCACTCCATCCTCTCGTCTCCTAGCCACCTGATCTCTCAACCATTGAGCCTTTTGCGAAGTCACCTTACCTAATTTCTTAGCCTTGAGACTGAGAGGCTGCCCATCTTCCAGTGAGAGTCAGCTAGCTCACTCTCTTCCCATTCTTCTTCTTGCTGTTCATCTCCCAGTTCTGCCCAGCTATCGTCTTCTGAACTGTGCCCCTCAGCAAACCATTGTTCCAAATCAACACTACTTCACTGCTCCTGTGGAGTTTCAGTATCCTGGCCATGAGTGGGAGGGGGGTAGGCTCCCACCATTTCCTCATCAGAGTTGTACTCCTCAGACTGGTCTCTGACACTTGCTGACTGATGGCACTATGCAAATTAATAAAAATAAATGTGGACATTTATTTATTTATTTATTTAGATATGATACGATACGATACGATACGATAATCTTTATTGTCATTATCCCATACAGAACAACAAAATTGAAAAATCTACATAAGACATTCAAAAACCAACAAGCCTGCTATCCCAACCTGGTTAAAGGTAAAGGTAAAGGTACCCCTGCCCGTACGGGCCAGTCTTGACAGACTCTGGGGTTGTGAGCCCATCTCACTTAAGAGGCCACTTAAGACACTTCCGGGTCACGTGGCCAGCGTGACATCGCTGCTCTGGCCAGAGCCAGAGCCAGAGCCAGAGCCGCACACGGAAACGCCGTTTACCTTCCCGCTGGTAAGCGGTCCCTATTTATCTACTTGCACCCGGAGGTGCTTTCGAACTGCTAGGTTGGCAGGCGCTGGGACCGAGCAGCGGGAGCGCACCCCGCCGCAGGGATTCGAACCTGCCGACCTTTCGATCAGCAAGCCCTAGGCGCTGAGGCTTTAACCCACAGCGCCACCTGCGTCCCCTCCCAACCTGGTTAGCCCCCTAAAAATTCTGATACCCCATTTTTAAATACAATGTACTCCCATAGAGACTCCTTACACTGTGTTTAAAAACCAAAATCACATTTGGATAGAAACTGTTTCTCAGGCGGCTAGTCCTAGTCTTTATAACCCTGTACCTTCTTCCAGAAGGCAGAACCTGAAAGAGATCATTTCCGGGGTGTGCACTATCCTGCGCTATCTCTGCAGCTTTCTTGTGGCACCTGGAAGCATAGATTTGATCCAAGGTGGGAAGAGTGCACCCAATTATTCTCTCCGCAGTCTTTACAACCCTGGACAGCATTGGTTTTTTTTCCCCCTGACCATGCAGCTCCCAAACCACACACAGAGACCATAAGTTAATATTTATTTAGCATCCCACCTTTCAAGGTGGTGTGTACATTGCCCTGTCCCTCCATATTTGATTCTCACAACAACCCTGTGAGGTAGGGTAGACTGAGAGGCAGTGACTGGCCCCAGATCACCCAGTGAGCTTCATGGCCAAGTGGAGGATTTGAACCCTGGTCTCCCAAGTTCCAGTCCAACACTCTAACCACTACACCACCCTGGCTCTCAATATTCATCATTGGACTGCACCAAATTGTGACCTGGGAAATGTTTCAGCACTCCATGCCATCAGCATTGGGGACCATGTGCTTGAAGGGGTAGACAACTTTGTCTTACCTGGGTTCCACCATAACCAGCAACCTTTTCCGTAGACACGCTGAGTGGACAAGTGTATTGGCAAGGCAGCTATGGCAATGGCTTGCCAGCGTGGAGAGCCAGCATGGTTAAGAGCGGTGGACTCGTAATCTGGCGAACCAGGTTCGCTTCCCCGCTCCTCCACATGCAGCTACTGGGTGACCTTGGGCTAGTCATACTTCTTTGAAGTCTCTCAGCCCCACTCACCTCAAAGAGAGTTTGTTGTGGGGGAGGAAGGGAAAGGAGAATGTTAGCCGCTTTGAGACTCCTTCGGGTAGTGATAAAGCGGGATATCAAATCCAAACTACTACTCTTCTTCTTCTTCTTCTTCTTCTTCTTCTTCTTCTTCTTCTTCTTCTCCAAAAGGGTAAAGTGGTATCTCGGGTTGCATACACTTCAGGTTACATACGCTTCAGGTTACAGACTCCGCTAACCCAGAAATAATACCTCAGGTTAAGAACTTTGCTTCAGGATGAGAACAGAAATCGCGCGGCGGACTTCCGGTCAGCGCCAGCGTTTAATGGCGGTCCGAGCCTCGAGCTCTGAGGCAGGACTGCTTCGCTAGTTCGGGTCTTACCCGCTACGGCGAGCGGGGGACCCCTAAAATCACAGGCGCGGAGCCTGTGAACAAAGGAGATTCGGTGGGCACCTTTTGCGCCCCCCGGCACTGTGAAGGAGCCTTTTTAAAGGCTTCTGAGCGGCATCGGGGTAAGCGCGGTGCTGAGAGTCGTCACCCAGCTAGCGGAGTGAAGCCGTGTCGCCATGAACGGAGAGCGCCGATTCCTTCCTGTAACTGGAAATTGACTACAACACCCGTGAGTAAGACTGGAAATTGACGGGACTCTAAAATAAGAAATTTGGCTGAAAACGGGAAAGGCATAAATTAAGGAAGTCTGCCTCCCCGGAGCTGCAGGAGAAACAAAGCAACAAAAAATCAAGCTGCATTTGAAGGGAACCTTTCTTTTTTTTTTTTTAAGCTGTCAAACTGACATCGGACTAAATTTCCCCCCCGAAAGGCAGGAGAAGGGGGGAAGGGATTGGGACATTGTTAATCTGCCGGAAAACGATTGGGAAAATAAGACCTTCCACTGTCAAACCCCCCCAGGACGGGCTGCCCAAACAAGACACCGGGACATGAACTGTCAAACTCTTTAAAGTGGGGGCTTGTTTGTAACAAAGTTACTGGACCTTAGACTTACCCTGTTGCATTTTGGTTACATAGAAGACAGAGACTTTATGGTTTGGACTTTGGAAATTACTGGTTACTGTTATACTTTCTTGCTTCTTTGTCTTTTCTCCTTGCCATTTGGATACAATTGAATGCTCCCTCTAGAGGGTCTTAAGTGAAAGTGTTGCATTTGGAAAAGTAACAGTGGGATTTTCCACTTGAAAACTAACTCTGTGAAAACGACCTTGAGGATATGAGTGGCCCTACAGAAGAGATAGTAACAAGGCTTAAAGCAAAACAATCCCAGAAGAAAAGGGGCTCCATATCAGGAACTGCACCAGCTGCACAGGAAAAAACAGCAGCTTCTATGGATCCTATGACACAGGCACTCCTTAAAATAAATCAATCTCTGGAAGCATTGACAAAGCTATCGACAGAGAACTCCAAAAAATTAACAGAGTTGACAACAAGACTAGATGTTAATACAGCCAGTGTAAAGTCTAACACAGATTCTATAAATAGATTAATCCAGGAGAGCTCTGAAACACGAAAGATTGCAGAAAGTGCAAAAAATACGGCTGAGGAGACAAGGGAAAAGTTTGGGCCTATTATTAAAAAAGTGAATGAGCATGATGCAGCCCTCTCTTTATTGGAACTTCAGAGGAAAGAGAAGAATTTAAAACTTAGACTGGTTCCTGAAGGGGAAGGGGACAACCTTGTGGAATTCCTTACAGAGAACTTTATAGCTTTTTGGCAAGAGGAATGGGCGGAAGATGATGAATTTGAGATAACAACAGCCTTCCGGCTGGGCAGGAGGCAAGACAAGAAACCAAGGGATTGTCTAATTACACTGAGATCAAAAGAAGAAAGAGATAAAATATTGAACTTGCATTATCAAAAAGCACTGGTGATCCAAAACTGTCAAATACAGATTTTTAAGGACATTCCCAAATATATTTTAGAGGTGAGGACCTACTACAAAAGCCTAGCAGACCTGTTGAAGAAAAATACCATACCATTCAGATGGGAGTTCCCACAAGGACTGTCCTTTAACTTTAAAGGAAGAAAGATTAAAATAAAAACAATTCAGGACAAAGAACAATTTCTGGAGAGATACCTGGAGGATTTGCAGAAAGGAACTGCAGAGGAGAAAGAACCACCTGATATAGCAAACTTATCATTTGGACTTTTACCACCACCATCGGAGGAAGAACAGAAGCTTGGAGCAGTTGGAGGAACAGCTACTTAAACACAAAATGTCTCTGCAACTTCTTAGTTGGAACTGTAATGGCTTGAACCTCCCTCGGAAAAGACGACAAGTTTTTCACATTTTGAAGAGAGAACAATTAGATATAATATGTTTGCAAGAAACCCATATTGCCAGGATACACAGGAAATTATTGATAAATAAGAGACTTGGTCAAGAATTTATCTCATCAGACAAAGTGAAGAAAAGAGGAGTGGTGATCTATGCAAAGGAAAAATTGGCCCCAAAATTGATATTTAAAGATGAACAAGGAAGATACCTGGCAATTGAAATACAAATTCAAGGAGAAAAGATTTTGATTGTTGGAGTATATGCCCCAAACGAGGGGAAGGCCGAATTCTTTAAGAAGTTGCATGAGACACTAGTTGATTTTATAGACTATAAAATCGTAATGATGGGAGATATGAATGGAGTTGTCTCAACAAACATGGATAAAGCACAGAGACAAGTGATCTCAAAAGAAGGGAGACTACCAAAGATCTTTTTTGAAATGACTGAAACTATGGATTTGATTGATATTTGGAGAACAAGGAATCCTCTAGAGAGAGAGGGAACTTTCTTCTCTGAGGCAAAAATGACATGGACAAGAATAGACCAAATTTGGATTTCTAGCAGTCTGGCGTCAAGAACAAAAAAAGTAGAAATATGCCCAAAAACTTGCTCCGACCATAATGCGGTGAAGATGGAGATGAAACTAACAACAACTGGATCCTTTAGATGGAGAATGAATGACACCCTATTTAAGGATGAAGAGATCCACAAGAAGGCCCTTAAAACATTAAAAGATTACTTTGAGATTAACAGGAAAACAGATGTGGAAAAGAGAATAATTTGGGATGCAAGCAAAGCCGTGATGAGAGGTTTCTTAATCCAACAGAACTCTATAAAGAGGAAGCAACAAAATGAGAGGAAGGAAAAGATCCTAGAAAAAATAAAAGGAGAGAAGAAATTGAGGTCCAAACCAAAGTCCCATGAGATTTTGAGAGAAATAAAGTTTTATCAGATGCAGTACATGGAGCTCATGAACCAACAAATAGAATGGAAGATAAAGCAAATGTGACAAAGAACTTTCGAATCAGCGGACAAATGCGGGAAACTTCTGTCATGGCAATTGAAAAAAAGGCAGAAAATGAACACTGTAACAAGTCTAGAAATGGATGGAAAAATTATCCACAAACCTAATGAGATAAACAATTGTTTTCAAAGTTTTTTTAAGAAATTGTATGCACAAGGGCCAATTAATGAACAAGAAATAGAAGAATTCATCAGAAAATACGGCTTACCAAAAATTCCAGAACAAAGTAAAAGGATCTTAAATGAGGAAATAACAGAACAAGAAATAGAGGGTGCCATCCAAAATATGAAATTGGGAAAATCACCAGGACCAGACGGCCTTACGGCTAAATACTACAAAATGCTGAAAGAATGGTTGATACAACCATTGAAGGAAGTTTGCAATGAAATTCTGAAGGGGAAAAAGGCACCTGAATCGTGGAAAGAGGCTTTCATCTCACTTATACCGAAGACAGAAACTGAAAAGAACCAGGTTAGAAACTACCGCCCTATATCTTTACTCAATGTGGATTACAAAATTTTTGCAGACATTTTGGCAAAAAGATTGAAAAGAGTGTTGATAGAGGAGATTCATAAGGACCAAACAGGCTTTCTCCCAGGGAGATATATGTCAGACAATGTGAGGAACATTATAGACATTTTGGAGTTGCTAGATGTTGACATTAACAGGAAAGCAGTTCTGATTTTTGTGGACGCGGAGAAAGCCTTTGACAATATCTGCTGGACTTTTATGAAAAAGAATCTCCAAGGGATGGGGGTAGGCCAAGGTTTTGAAAACGGTATAGGTGCAATATATTCCCAACAAAAGGCCAAGTTAATTGTAAACAATGTGGTTACAGAAGAAATACCCATAGAAAAAGGTACACGGCAGGGATGCCCAATATCCCCTTTGCTTTTTATATCAGTCCTGGAGGTTTTGTTAAATATGATTAGAAAGGACCAGTTGGTTAAAGGAGTTCAGGTCGGAGTTAGACATTACAAGTTAAGAGCATTTGCAGATGACCTAGTATTGACCTTGCAACAGCCAGACACTAGTACTAAAAGAGTATTAGAACTAATTGAAATATTTGGTCGAGTAGCAGGTTTTAAATTGAACAAACAAAAAACGAAAGTGTTGGAAAAAAACTTAACAATGGAAGAAAGAGAGAGTTTTCAGAATGAAACAGGCCTGGAAATAACAAAAAGGGTAAAATACCTGGGGTTAAACTTAACATCCAAGAATGTGAATTTATTTAAGGATAATTATGAAAAAAGTTGGGCAGAGGTAAAGAAGGATCTGGAAATATGGTCAAGGTTGAAACTTTCCTTGTTAGGCCGAATTGCTACTATTAAGATGAATGTATTGCCTAGAATGCTGTTTTTATTCCAGACGTTGCAGATTTTGGACAAGATGGATTGTTTCAAGAAGTGGCAGAAAGACATATCAAAATTTGTCTGGCAGGGCAAAAAGCCCAGAATTAAATTTAAGATTTTAACTGATGCAAAGGATAGAGGGGGGTTTGCCCTGCCGGACTTAAGACTTTATTATGAATCGGCAGCTTTCTGCTGGTTGAAACACTGGCTACTTCTTGAGAACACTGACATTTTGGACCTGGAAGGGTACGACAATAGCTTTGGTTGGCATGCATACTTATGGTATGACAAGGTAAAGGTGTACAAAAGTTTTAAAAACCATATTGTGAGGAAAGCATTGTATAATGTTTGGATTAGATATAAAGATCTGCTGGAAAGTAAAACCCCTAGGTGGGTGTCACCAATGGAAGCTAGGGAAGTAAAAAAGCTTAATATGGACTCTAAATGGCCAAAATATCATGAAATTTTAGAATATGATGGTGAAAGGGTGAAACTTCAGAGTTATGAGAAACTAAAGCCTAAGGTTCGAGATTGGTTGCATTACCATCAGATAAATGAGACATTTAAACAGGACAGAAAAATAGGATTTCAGAAAGAGAAGTCAAAACTAGAAACAGAACTGTTGGAACCCAATACTAAGAACTTATCAAAAATGTATAACTTGCTGTTGAAATGGAATACACAGGATGAAACGGTGAAATCAGCAATGATTAAATGGGCACAAGATATTGGTCATGATATTATGTTTGCTGACTGGGAACAGTTATGGACCACCGGTATCAAATTTACTGCATGTAATGCTTTAAAAGAAAATATTATGAAAATGATCTATCGGTGGTACATGACCCCAGTCAAGCTTGCAAAAATTTACCACTTGCCTAATAATAAGTGTTGGAAATGTAATGAGACTGAAGGCACTTTCTACCACCTTTGGTGGACCTGCCCAAAGGTTAAAGCTTTCTGGGAAATGATCTATAATGAAATTAAGAAGGTCCTTAAGTGGACTTTTCCTAAGAAACCAGAGGCTTTCCTCTTGGGCATGGTTGGCCAAGTGGTGTTAAGGAAGGACAGGAATTTTTTTATGTATGCCACTACAGCAGCAAGAATTCTACTGGCAAAGTATTGGAAGACGCAAGAACTACCTACTCTGGAAGAATGGCAAACAAAGGTGATTGACTTTATGGGACTGGCCGAGATGACGGGCAGAATCCGTGACCAGGGGAAAGAGACAGTGGAAGAGGACTGGAAGAAATTTAAAATATATCTTAAAAATAATTGTAAAATTGAGGAATGTTAAGATGTCAGGGGGTAAGAGGTAAAGAATTGCAGCAGTAATCAAAAAAACTAAAGGAATCTTTATGAAAGGGAATTAAGATAATGGACCTAAGGGTTGCTAAAGAACTATTAAACAAGGATGCAGGGATGGGGAGGTATGGGGAAGTCAAAAGAAAGAAGGGTATGAAATGATGAGATTGAAATTATACTGTTTTGTATTGTTTTTGTTATCTATTTGAAAAATGAATAAAAATTATTATAAAAAAAAAAAAACAGAAATCGCGCGGCGGCTGCACCACAGCAGCGGGAGGCCTCATTAGCTAAAGTGGTACCTCAGGTTAAGAACAGTTTCAGGTTAAGAACGGACCTCCGGAACAAATTAAGTACGTAACCAGGGGTACCACTGTATTGGAGAATGTGATGCTAATGTCCAATACCAGTCTTTGGTCACCCATTGTGGACTTTTGGTTTAACTGAACATGCTGGTTTGACATCTGGAAGCTGTAATGGGTTTCAGAGGTCACCCAAGCCAATGCAGCCAAGTAGCCATAAATGAGATGCTTTGACAAATTGTGCAGGTCAGAGTTAAACTGAGGCATTGCTCAACACAGATATGCAAACCACATATACTAAGTTGGGAGTGCAAAAAATAATAAGTAAAAAAAAGCAACAACCAGAAAACCCACAACTGTGAAATCAATGACCTACATTATTTAGCTGTCAAAGTCAAACTGTGCAGAAATGGCAATCAATGTGAATGTTAATTGCCAAAATTAATTCTACCTAACTCTCCCACTTATGCACAAACACACAGGCCTAGCTCTCAGTGAGAACTGGTGGGTAAAAAGCGGATGTCCTGACTGCAGCATTTCAGAAATGATGGATGGGAAGTCACAAAACTATATGCACCTCCACACCAAAAACACATGGCCTTTGTCCTCAAATGCCTGTGATATCATGACATCAAACATATCATTGGCCAGAAGTACTTTGGTTGCCACAACCAGTCAGACTGAAGGGCAGTGATGGGAAATGAGGGTCCGGGAAGAAGAAGAAGAAAATAGCACTAAGAAGAAGCAGGTAGAAGAGGGACTACTGGACATCTTCAAAGCAAAGCAAAATATATTGCAATGAACATCAAAAATGTAAAGCACTTACTTTTGTACTCGTAAAAAAAACCAGGCAATAAATTTTGGCTCCACCTTGATTTAAAAGCACACAGTCAATGTCTATTGTACACCACTAACTTATCAATGACTATGACTCATCCACACAGCTGCAAATAAAACGTTTTAAATGTGCTGTAACAAGACACTAGATGGCAACAGTGAGCTATGCAAAATTCAATGTATTTTTCAAAACGTTTTTTAAAAAAGCATTTTCACCGCGTTTTTTATATATGTGTAGATTCCACCTATTTCACAGCACTGAATTATCTCATATATATATATATATATATATATATATATATATATATATATATATACATATTTCAATTTTACACTATACATTTTAATTCAAACAATCATAATCATCAACATTTAAGATTCCCTGAATCCTTATACTTCCCTCCATCCCTCCATGGTTTCCATTATCAAACTTTTTTTCTACTGCATCATATGGTTTCTTCGATTTTCTTAAAATAGTCCATTTGTACCTTAGTTTTTAGTTACTCAAATCCTGCCAAAGTTTTTAGTTGTTTACAGTGTTCTCTTAAGTAACTTATAATTCCCCCCCCCCATTCCTTATTAAAGTTTCTATCTTCCTGGATTCTGATTTTCCTGGTCATTTTCGCCATTTCAGCAAAGTCCATCATCTTCATCAACCATTCGTCTCTGGTTGGAGATTATCAAAATTCTCTTGCACCCTGCTATATTATGCAGACTACTTACGGGCTTGGGGCTCAGTTTTATGCTATATTTTTGCTGGGACTGTCCTCATCCGTTGACTACCTCTGCATTTCATCCCACAGGGTCTACCACAGGAGGAGTGTCGACTTACACCCAATCTATCTGGGTCAAATGCAATCACAGCCTGGGGTCGAATTCTTTTTTTAAAGACCTTCATCTCATAATCCACAGAGAATCACAATGCACACCCCTTCCACTTAGCACAATGTTTGACCAGCTCTCACAAGACTCTCTGCTGCTCTCCTAACCTGTAATTTGTTTTCAATCATAACCTAACCTGTCATTGTCATAGGAAGCCCCCAAAGGGAGAAGAGCAAAGTTTGGAGGCTGGCAGTCAGGGCCTGTGGAGAGAGGCAGGATGTTCAGAGTTGTCTACCATCGTGTTGTCCTTACTGTTTCCATATTTATTAGGAGATACACACACACACACACACACACACACACACACACTGCAAACATTTGGATTGACAGGTGATCTAGAGCCTGACCTGATCCTGAATTGGGTCCAACGTTCTCCAGCAATAGCTTGTGCATCTCACTTTGGGGGGGGGGTATTTTCATATTTATATCCACTGGTTCCAAAGTAATATTTAGAATTAACTGTTTTTAATATTGAATTTTAAATTGTTGTAACCTGCCCTGGGACCTGATTGTGAAGGGCCGGCAAGAAATTGAACTATTAATAATAATAACAAGAACAACAATAACTGTGAAATTTTTGTGATTTTTACATTACGCTCACTTGAGTGAGGGATGTTTATGTTGCATCAAGAGAAGAGTAAAAGGTTTAAGTGCAATCTTATAGGTGTCTGCTTGAAAGTAAGGCCTAGTGAGTTCAACGGGGCTTGCTCCTAGCTAAATAAAGGCTAAATAGGCTCCTAGCACCCTAAAATCCCATGGACTGCAAGAAGATCAAACCTATCCATTCTGAAAGAAATCAGCCCTGAGTGCTCACTGGAAGGACAGATCCTGAAGCTGGGGCTCCAATACTTTGGCCACCTCATGAGAAGAGAAGACTCCCTGGAAAAGACCCTGATGCTGGGAAAGATGGAGGGCACAAGGAGAAGGGGACGACAGAGGATGAGATGGTTGGATAGTGTTCTCGAAGCTACCAGCATGAGTTTGACCAAACTACGGGAGGCAGTGGAAGACAGGAGTGCCTGGCGTGCTCTGGTCCATGGGGTCACGAAGAGTCAGACATGACTAAATGACTAAACAACAACAAAGCACCCTAAAATACACGTTAGACCTCATAAAATGTTGTACCCTTATTGGAATCTTGACCATAACTATATATGTAGAGAAATAGCACAGATATAGACATTTTGCTCCATTTTTTATTTTATTTTATTTTATTTTTTTGGTGGGGAAACGGGAGAACTCCAAAACATGTGGCAGGCCAATGCCTTTATTAGGACTCAATGAAATGTAAGAAAATGGCAAGCAGGTTTTTGAGTTTTGACCCTATAAAGCAGAATTGGCCAAACTTGGCCCCCCAGCTGTTTTGGGACTACAAATCCCATCATCCCTAGCTAACAGGACCGGTGGTCAGGGATGATGTGAATTGTAGTCCCAAAACAGCTGGAGGACCAAGTTTAGCCATGCCTGCTATAAAGCATGTAAGTGATCTCGAAGGCTCCATATCATCCTAGCACAACAGCAGGTGCTGTGGCAATTAATATCATGCCAGTTTTCTATTCTTCACCTTTCTCTTTCACACATAACCATTTTGCTTAATTTCCAGCGGGACAATAATTATTGAGACTGATTCTGAGCAATGGGTAGATAATAATAATAATAATAATAATAATAATAATAATAATAATAATAATAATTTATACCCTCCCTGGCCAGAGCCAGGCTGAGGGTGGCTGACACCAGTAAAATTACAGTAAAAACATAATTGGGGGGGGGACAAATTTAAAATACAGGTTAAAATGCAATTAAATGCAGTCTCATTTTAAAAGTAGCCCATAGATCAAAACCATAATGGGTTACTGCCTTATCAGCCTACCCGTCAAGGTCAGGAAGAGGCCAAAGTCTGCAGCTGCCGGCTCTCCCCTGCCTGAGTAACATCTAAGGCTCTCTGTTCCTGGCTGCACTCTGCAGTTGGCTGCAAACCTTCACTTGCAGCTTGCTCATTCCTGACGCTCTGGCACACTTCTGGACTTCCTCTTGCCTCTGATCCCTGTTTGGACTTGTTGCTTCCTTCAGCCCATAGACCCATTAGCTAGATTGTTCCCTGCCTCTTCTCCCTCTGTTTTGACTTCTTGTCAGCTACTCGGACTACCTCTGGGCCCATGCTGGGACTTCCGTTGATCATGTGCTGGCACCTTGGACTGCCTTAGCTCCAGCCCTTGCCTGTGGCACCTCAGTCGTAAGTGGTCCTCTACTACTGGCGCTGCTGCCCTGCCCTTACCCGGTCCTAGCGTTCCTGCCCAGGACCCTTGCCATTCATACCCTGGATCATGACAGTGGGGGGCGGGACTTCAGGGGAAGAAGGATTATCCCCACTGACATATGCCTTTCATCAGCAGAGAGGAAGTGTTGAATCCACCACTAGCAACAAGAAATGTTATATCATATGCATCTCGGTTTTTTGGAGGTGGGGGAGAGATCTCTTATAGACTTTGATTTTATGGTTTGTAATTGCACTATGAATAATTTTTATACTTGAAATGGGTTGAGAGCCTCTTGGGGAGGGATAATCTTTAAAATGCTTCCATATAAATATCTAAAAATAAATTCTCCTATATAAATATAGAAGTAAATAAAATTAAGTGCAAGAAATCAATCAAGCATACCTTAATTTATTCATCTCATGGAACTTCAGGACCTGATTGCTAATAGTGTTAGCTTTGGAAACAATTAATGAAATGTGCACAACACAAGTTAAATCAGATTATTTAGGAGCACCAAGTTAGAGTTTTGGTCTGTCCAGCTCAGTACTATCTACTGGGGTTGCCAACGTGGTGTCCATGGGATTCAATGTATCCTACTGTACCTTCTGCAGCACCCACAAAAGGTCTCAGTATACGGTATCTCCAGTTTGTGGTTTTGCCATGCCCTACAGCAGCCATTTTGTGATATGCCACGACACCATGACAGTTCAGCAATATTATAAATATGCTCACTGGTTCCAAAAGGTAGCTAATGCCATAGAAGACAGAATCAGGATTCAATATGACTTTAAAAGATTACAGCCCCTCCAAGTATCCTTATTTTCCAGCAAAGGTCCCGATATTTAGAGAAGCTGCCTCAGTTCGGATTTGATCCCAGAACGTCCCACTTTTACTTAGGATGTTCCTATTTTCCCAGGAGAAATGTTGGAGGGTATGGAGTTATCCAACCCCTGAGCCGTCTGAAGGCAATCCTGTATAGGGAAGTTTTTTAAAAAAATGTTTAATATTTTATTATGTTTTTATATATGTTGGAAGCTCCTCAGAGTGGCTGGGGCAACCCAGTAAGATGTGTGTGATTTAAATAGTAAAGTTATCATTATGGAATGGGACGTCCCTATTTTCATCAGATAAATGTTGGAGGGTATGAGATTGGAGAACCGGGCCAAAGTTAACAGAATGAATCTCAACAGGGACAAATGTAAAGTTCTGCATTTTGTGTTGTTTGTTTAGTCGTTTAGTTGTGTCCGACTCTTCGTGACCCCATGGACCAGAGCACGCCAGGCACTCCTGTCTTCCACTGCCTCCCGCAGTTTGGTCAAACTCATGCTGGTAGCTTCGATTTGGGTGATGAGTGGGAAAGCAATAGAGGCTGAAGAAGAAGAAGAAGAAGAAGAAGAAGAGTTTGGATTTGATATCCCGCTTTATCACTACCCGAAGGAGTCTCAAAGCGGCTAACATTCTCCTTTCCCTTCCTTCCCCACAACAAACACTCTGTGAGGTGAGTGGGGCTGAGAGACTTCAGAGAAGTGTGACTGGCCCAAGGTCACCCAGCAGCTGCATGTGGAGGAGCGGGGAAGCGAACCCGGTTCACCAGATTACGAGTCCACCGCTCTTAACCACTACACCACACTGGCTCTCAGAGGTTGGATGGTCATCTGTCAGGGATGCATTAGCTGAGATTCCGGCATTGCAGGGGGTTGTATTTGATGACCCTTATAAGGTCTCTAGAACTGCAATCTAGTTCTCTACATTTCTTATGAGTGAGGCGCAAAACCTTTTCCTCTACCCACTTTCTCCATGCCATTCCATCATTACACCTCTTATGTCTTTTCTCCAAGCTAAAAAGTCCCAAATGCTGCAACTTCTTCGATCATTTTGGGTGCCCTTTTATTCAAGTAGCAGCGTCTACAATTAAGTGCAAAAAAAGGAGATGTGAGTTAAAGGACTTATTGTTTCCGCATTATTTCCAGGCACTCTCTGATGGCATCTTAGCAACTTCCTATCTGATATGTCTTTAGCACCTGCCAATCCCCTTTCCATCTTCTAAAATGCTCGCCGCTAGGGATAATCTCACTGAAGCAATTACTCATGATAGGAAAATGCGACTGGGATCGGGCAGTCAATAAGGGCGATATGTCAGAAATTGTGATGGACTGTGGGAGATAGAGTGGGTAACAGAAAGAACATACAAGGATCAGAGTCCACTCTGGTAGGGAAGGAAATTGCTCCCAAGGAGGGCTTGATGCCTGGATTTGATTAGTTTTGCATGTTCCTCGCTGGCTGCTTAGAGGGGGGAAAGTATTAAAAAGAACAAAACTGCACTCCTCTACACGGGAGGTAATATTTAAAAATGTATGAGCAACAGCCATCAAAGCCCTGTGGCTTTTCTCCATTGCAAGACAATTGAAATGTAATGGAAATCCTATTGATTTTCAGTGGGGGGAACTGCAGGATGCCAATTGTCCAGAATCCAGTGTTGTTGCTCGAGGTGGAATTGCACAAAGAGAAGCCAATCACAGCTGCTCAGCTCCCCTGCGAAGTCTGCACCAGAATCCTGCCTTGATGACGGCTGCTTTTCTCCGACTCCTGATTAAATTGCTAGAAAATGAGATCGTTTGGTTGGCTTCGATATTCCTGAAGAGCTTGAGGTTACCTGTCTCCAGACTTTGATTTCCAAAGGTGAAGCCATGCTAGTCTCTGGCAGCAAAAGCAACAAAGAGTCTCACAGCACCTTAAAGACTAACAAATTTATCATGGAACAAGCTTTCGTGGTCCACAGCCCACTTCATCAAATGCACAGAGCATTTAGGGAGGGGCAAATTGATCAATTTTGATTCCTCTACATTCCTCATGTTCTCCCCAACCTTTCAGTTCAGGTTGCCACATTTCCACATTGTGAGATATATATATATTTAAGTGTTCGTGACAATTTGCCAGCATTTTAGTGCAAATCTCTCCTAATATATTGGGGCCAGATTCAACTGAATAATTGTGCTAGTGGGAGCCAGCGTGATGAGTTGCACTAGCACAGTGAGGCTTTCCCTCTCTCCTACATCCCCTGTGCACCACCCAAATTGGGTTGGGGGAACATTGGGAGAACCCCAGGACATCATGCAGGGGAAGGCAAGGGGAAGTAATTCTATCGGGCAAGCAGAGGTGTTTGTGATAATGGAACGATCATATTAGCACTACTTTGAATCCCACCATTTGCATGCAGTTTTCCATCTATATTTTTGCAAGCATTTACCCTAGGATGTTTTCCCATGTTACTTGCATGAATATAGACATTTCTCTCTATACTAATAGCAACGCCTTGAATTCAGCCAGGTTGCAAATAGGCAGCTGGTGCAAATCTCTGAGCAGAAATGTTAGGAGAGCCAGTGTGGTGTAGTGGTTAAGAGTGGGAGACTTGTAAGCTAGTGAACTAGGTTCGCGTCTCCGCTCCTCCACATGCAGCTGCTGGGTGACCTTGGGCCAGTCACACTTCTTTGAAGTCTCTCAGCCCCACTCACCTCACAGAGTGTTTGTTGTGGGGGAGGAAGGGAAAGGAGAATGTTAGCCGCTTTGAGACTCCTTCGGGTAGTGATAAAGCGGGATATCAAATCCAAACTCTTCTTCTTCTACATGTGCTGACTCCATTTAGTTTAATACAGTTAGAAGCACTGCATCAGGGTTATTGATTCTGCAGAGGCTTCTATCCACATTTAGCTTCCTATAGTCAGAAGGGTTGCCATATTTCAGAAAGTGAAAATCCGGACACAAAAGATTTGGGGGGGGGGGGGGCGGGAATTGCAAAAAAGGAAGTTTTTGAGCTACTTTGAAGGAAAATCACCAAAAACAAAACTGCTGACATGGGTTGCCATATGGTCTGGGTTTTCCTAGACATTTTAGAAATTTTTGCCTGGGAAATTCAGGACTTATGGCAATCCCACCTACAGACATTTGTGCTAAACACACAAACACTGGAGATGGGGACAAGCTCTGCTGACCTCCTGAATAGGGATAAGATCTTCAGGTGTAATAATGTGTGATGGACCCTCTGGAGAAGACTTGCCATAGTTGACAGGGCTGAAACTAATAGGAGTCAATAACGGGATTAGCCTTGGTTGGGTGAGGACAGGTTTCTCCAAATCCGATGGGACAAAGAAACAGTAATGGCAGATCCCTTATCCCACCTTTATCTTGGTATGCCCCGCGGAGGACCTTAAGGTCCACAAATGACAACATTTTGGAGGTCCCAAGTCACAAGGTGGTTAGATTGGTTTCAACTAGGGCCAGGGCCTTTTCAGTACTGGCCCCGACGTGGTGGAACACTCTGTCACAAGAGACTAGGGCCCTGCGGGACTTGACATCTTTCCGCAGAGCCTGCAAGACAGAGCTGTTCCGCCTGGCCTTTGGTTTGGACTCAGTCTGACCCTTATGTTTCCCTCCCCTTATGGTTTTGTTCTATGGGCTACTTTTGAAATGAGGTTGCATTTTAAATTACACTTTAACCTGTATTTTAAATCCCCCCCCCTCCTTATCTTTTTATTGTAATTTTAATGGTGTTAACCGCCCTGAGCCTGGCTCTGGCCAGGGAAGGCGGGGTATAAATAAATTATTATGATGATGATGATGATGATGATGATGATGATGATGCTCCTTACACCCACCTTCACCAAAGCAATTGGGTGGGGAGAAGGCTGGTCAGGTGACAGGATTCACCTCTCATCGGTGCCACCCTTCATTAATTGTTGCTATAGATAAGAGGGCTGTGTATCAAATGTCACAACATTATGTAACTGAGTTTTGTGAACTGTCTTTCCCACAACCTTTTGAGATGTGCACACTTCACACACAGAGATGTATGTTCAAATACACCCAAGTCCTGGGAGACCCAGAATCCTATAGTAAGATCCACAAAGATGTGCAGCATAGTAAAGGTAAAAGTACCCCTGCCCGTTCGGGCCAGTCTTGCCAGACTCTAGGGTTGTGCACTCATCTCACTCTATAGGCCGGGAGCCAGCGCTGTCCGCAGACACTTCCGGGTCACGTGGCCAGCGTGACAAGCTGCATCTGGCAAGCCAGCGCAGCACACGGAACATCGTTTACCTTCCCGCTGGTAAGCGGTCCCTATTTATCTACTTGCACCCGGAGGTGCTTTCGAACTGCTAGGTTGGCAGGCGCTGGGACCAAACGATGGGAGCGCACCCTGCCACAGGGATTCGAACCGCCGACCATGTGATCAGCAAGTCCTAGGCGCTGAGGTTTTACCCACAGCGCCACCCGCGTCCCTGATGTGCAGCATAGGGTGCAGCAGATCTCTGGCTCAGCTAGCTGATTCCCAACCCTGGCTCAGCCAAATATTCACTGGTGTAACTTGATCATCCCAGCTTAGATGGCTAAGTCAAGGCCAGTGTAAGTCCAAAAAGGGGGGGGGACATTCTGGAAGGGGCTGGAGGGGACTTAGACTGGATCCTCAGCTCATTCATTTCCATCATTTGGCCTGGCAACATGGCATTGGACACTATTTTAAAGATTTGTTTTCCCTCTGCCCTGGTTAGGCAGAGCAACAGCAGCAGCCCCACTGCTGGATGGGGTTTCAAAATGGTGCAACTTCACACCAGCTTAACTTACACTAGCTTAGCTTAGACCTAGAATCATAGAATCATAGAAACATAGAGTTGGAAGAGACCACAAGGGCCATCGAGTCCAACCCCCTCCCAAGCAGGAAACACCATCAGAGCACTCCTGACATATGGTTGTCAAGCCTCTGCTTAAAGACCTCCAAAGAAGGAGACTCCACCACACTCCTTGGCAGCAAATTCCACTGTCGAACAGCTCTAACTGTCAGGAAGTTCTTCCTAATGTTTAGGTGGAATCTTCTTTCTTGTAGTTTGGAACCATTGCTCCGTGTCCGCTTCTCTGGAGCAGCAGAAAACAACCTTTCTCCCTCCTCTATGTGACATCCTTTTATATATTTGAACATGGCTATCATATCACCCCTTAACCTCCTCTTCTCCAGGCTAAACATGCCCAGCTCCCTTAGCCGTTCCTCATAAGGCATCGTTTCCAGGCCTTTGACCATTTTGGTTGCCCTCCTCTGGACACGTTCCAGTTTGTCAGTGTCCTTCTTGAACTGTGGTGCCCAGAACTGGACACAGTACTCCAGGTGAGGTCTGACCAGAGCAGAATACAGTGGCACTATTACTTCCCTTGATCTAGATGCTATACTCCTATTGATGCAGCCCAGAATTGCATTGGCTTTTTTAGCTGCCGCGTCACACTGTTGCTTCTTTGGCACAGGGTTGCTCCCTTAGAATTTGTCTGTCACAGATGGAATCACATTACTGAAGTGCTAATAACTAAATGATCAACATTCCCCTGCAAAGATCTCCCGTTGGCAATGATAAGAAAGGAAGACGTACCATGCAAAACGTGCACCTTTCGCTTGAAAGCCAAAGTCCAAAGGCATCAGTCTCAACCCAGTGCCCACAGGTAGAATGCAACATCAGCATCTCTCAAACTATTTGCTGATTTCCAAACATAATCCATAAAGGGGAACCAGAGGCTCTAATGGATGCAACATTAATATAATCATAAAAACAACATTACATTAATTAGAACTTTGTAAATGCAGTAATTAAGATATTCGGGGACAGCTGTCTTGCCTGTCCCCAAACATCCCTGAGAAATCTCCCAACACTACTTACTTGAGAGCTGTCATCTGTCCAGTTTCTGGGAGAACCATCTGTTGGCGTTTTTTCAATCTTGGCTGGCAAAGAAGATTCCAAGAAATGTGTCTAAACTCTTCTTTTACAAGAATAACAAAGGGAACAAAATCCCATATCTGCAAAACCCCAGTTGTGTGGCGAGTTCCTGCCTCCCACCAGTAGAAATAAAGACACGTGACACCATTATTTTAGGTTAATGGGCTAAAATTGGCCACAACTTTATTGGTTACAGGTAAAGAGCAGTATTGGCTTAGGCATTGGTCCTAACTGACTATCCGGCTTCAGCCTGTTTGCTTGAAGCCCGGGAAGGGTTAACACCAGGAGGGGGAGCCCTGCTGTTGCACATCAACTAGGGACTCCCCCGGGGTCACCGCTCGTGGGTGCGCTTTAGGCCCTGGCCTCCATAGGCTTTGGACGAGGCCACCCCCCCCCCCCCCCGGAATCCTTTACTGGACTACCCTTCAATATTTGGGGGAGGTGATGGTGCTCCTCCCCCCCAACACATCTACATAAAAATACCCCTACCAACTTGCCTTCATTCATGCCCAGGTTCCAAAATGATCCTATAAATGTTGTTTAACCCTCCTCAACTTCCTTCTTATCTATTGAGATCCAAGAACTCATTAGCTATAGTTGGGGTTTTCCCTAAACAAGTGTTTGCGACTGAGGCTATCTCACCCTTATTTTGTAGCCATACCACTCCCTCCTCAATGAAACCCCCAACTGAAAATTATTTTCATCATGGTAAAAAGAAAACGCAACAGTTTACAACAAGTCGCAATCACACGAACTGGGTGAATCTCGAAAATATGCAATTCAAAAGCCACTTTGTAGAAAATCACATGGGGGGGGGGACAGCGAAACATCACATGTACATTAGGCAGAACCTCCTGTTGAATTGTTGGGAGAAAGGCACACTAAAATGCAGGTGAATTTATGTGAGGATTTTTTAATTGAAATTTTTATTTAAAAAATATATAATAAAAACTTGCAAATTGATGTGGAAATGCACGGAACTGATTTTAAGATTGCGGGGAATGAGAAATGGAGAGAAAACAGATGGAAGTCAATCAATGAAATTTTATTACTATTTTCATATTGAGATATTTGTAGAATAAATTTGGAAGAAATTCTTCCAACTTTTCTCTTTTTCTCTCTTTTGTTCCTTTTTTAATGTATATGTGCTTATTTGAAGTGTATATGTGTGTATGTATTTGCAGTGTTTTGCTTATATTTGTAACAATTATGTTAAATAAAATTAAAAGGGAGAAAGGGGGGGAAAAGAAAACAGATTTCACAGATTCATCTATGCCTACTTGTGAGGTAGGTTAAGGTGAGAGATAGCGACAGATCAAAGGTCACCTTTGCATTGAGAATGAGAGATATAAGTCAAGATTTCCCCACTCTGTATTTGGAATGCTAGCCCTTATATCACATAAGTTCTCAGAACTAACTAACAGACAACTGCCCTTATAACCTTCACCTCCTTTTTTTTTTAATGACCCATGAGGACACCAGAATTGATGGAGGAAATTAATGGGTTTTACTCTGATTTTGTAGAGCAACTGTTAGTGATCAGAGAGTCTACTGTTAGCATTAAACAGATTCCATTAGAACAAGTGAGTGATGCAAATACATCCATGAAGCATTATTGTGGATATTTTTGGAACATGTTATCTCCCGAATGAACAAGGAGGTTTTGAGAAAGGATTTGCATCTTTGGAAATTAAGAGGGGGAAACGTTTCAAAACATCCTTAAAACTGATGGACTATGCTGAAATGGTGAAATTGACAGCTAAATTGAGAAGACAGAGTGAGAATTTGTACAAGGAAGAATGGAGGCCATGGATGGACTTCTCTGTTAAATTATTATCCATATATGAAGTAGCAGGTAGGATTAGAAGCAACAGATTATTGAAAGAATTAATGATAATGGGGCTTAGATAATAAAAAACTATGTGTTCTAAAACAGCTAATAAAAAAGAGTAACAAAAAAAAATCAGGAAAGGAGAGGTGGGAACTCAAGAAGGAATTATATGGTTTTTAAAAAACAACAACAACTGTATATGATGACCAGAGTTTTGTACTATTTTTGGAGACTTAATAAAAATTATATATATAATAAAACACATCCTTAAATTTAGCATGAAGGAGAGAGATGAAAGGAGAGGTGCTGGCACTGGCTGCTACGGGAGAACCTACTCTATTTGGGGTGTATTTTCCTTCAAAAGCTCCTCGTCCTTTTCAATGAATTTTTGACAGCACCTGATAACATGTTAACCTGTTGATTTACATTTTCTTCTCCCGTAGCTTCATTTGTCCTCAAGCAGAATTATGATGTTACTTTATTCGCACGGTCACTCTTTGATCCTTGATTGCATGGGATCGCCCATCTAACTGATCTAGGAAAATGTTGGGCTAACCCTCCATTGGCTTCACTCTAAGTAACCTTGATAGGTTACTAAAATATACTCAGAGTCGAGAATGGATTTCATGCTCTTTATTCAGCTCATAGTGGGAGGAGGAATGGAAGTTCCCCCAAAGTATCTCCTTTATATACATTATTTAAACAATGGGATGCATGTGATTGGCTAATTCAGGAATTCTCCTGTAGGCCAATCAGGTTGTGGATTCACTTCCATCTGGAGCTGGATTGGGTGGCTCCTGCAGACCAATCATACTGCTGCATTGTTCTAGCACCAATCAGACTGCTGCATTCTGAATCCTATTGTTCTAGGACCAATCAGACTGCTGCATTTTGGATCCTATTCAACTCAGTACATAACAGTTACTTAGCCTCATGTCATCATTCTATCCATGATTTATTTAGTTCATACACAGAGCAACACGTGTTCACACAGATAGATAAACATAAGGGGTGATATGATAGCCATGTTCAAATATATAAAAGGATGTCACATAGAGGAGGGAGAAAGGTTGTTTTCTGCTGCTCCAGAGAAGCGGACACGGAGCAATGGTTCCAAACTACAAGAAAGAAGATTCCACCTAAACATTAGGAAGAACTTCCTGACAGTTAGAGCTGTTCGACAGTGGAATTTGCTGCCAAGGAGTGTGGTGGAGTCTCCTTCTTTGGAGGTCTTTAAGCAGAGGCTTGACAACCATATGTCAGGAGTGCTCTGATGGTGTTTCCTGCTTGGCAGGGGGTTGGACTCGATGGCCCTTGTGGTCTCTTCCAACTCTAGGATTCTATGATTCTATGATTTGCAACCTGCATTTTGGTATACCAACTGCTAGGAGCCACAGGAGAGATGTGTGCTCCTGTGCTCAAATTCTGCTTGGGGTTTTTCCACAGGCATCTGGTTGGCCACCAAGATGTTGGACATGTTAAGCCACTGGTCTGATCCAGCAGGCTTTTATGCTCTTATATCTTTAAAAAAAAATATCTACAAGACAGAAAATGAAAATTTGAAACCCATCGTACAAAAATGGATAACAATGAAAATCGAGATTTTAAAAAAGCAAAAGAAGAAACTGAACTAAGGTTGCCATATTTCAAGAAGTAAAAATCTGAACCTGAAAGTTGTTTGGGGGAATTCGCCAAAACAAAACAAAAAAAGGCAAAGTGTGATACTCAAACACACACCTCCTTGTTCTGTTGTAAAAAACCTGGACATTTCTCTGATTTTTCATAATTCCGCCTAGATACTAATTTCGCCGTTGATATCCTGGACATCTCCAGGAAATTCTGGACGTATGCCAACCCCAAACTAAACACTCTCTAAAATAGTACCATCTTTTTACAGCATCTGATGAGGTAGATGATATTTTTCCAATATCCAGAGTTCTTTTCCTGGAAATAGTTCTTCCAGAAATGGAGGAATATTTGATGCAGTTGTATACAGAACAACATTTGAGCATCAATCCAGCAAGAGACTCTCAGCTTGCATTTGTCCATTGTATGTTCTCCTCCTCTGATAGCTACATATTCCTGGGGAACCATCCAAAACAGATATTTAGTTGGTAATTTTCAGGCAATTAGGGAGTCGTATCTCTGGCCTGATGAAGTTTCATCTTGAGTTTGCTCCATTCAGTGTGAAATGGGAGCTAAATATATGATGCTTCTCTTCAGGCCTTCACCACAAAATAAGCAAAACCTCTCCACGGAATTAATAGTGGCAGCAATTTCAACCATTGTCTTCCAGTAATAGACTCCTTGGACTTTCTATAGTGTCGACGCTGACCCACGTGACTCGCCAAGATTCTGGCTCCTTAGTACATTAAAAAAATGAACTATCTGAGTTTCTTAGAGGCCATTAAAAACTGAAAAGCTTATTCTCAGCAGTGTAAAGAGAAGAAGGGTAACTGTAGGTCACTCAAACATTTGCAATAACCTATAGCTTCATGCGGGGTAGGGTCGCTTTGCTAAGTTCAATGTAGGGATGAGTTGTATATTCATTTGATTCCTATTTTAATGAGAACCTACCTAATTTCCATTTCCCAAACCAATGTGTACAAACCATAATATTCTTCAACATTTGCACTTCTCTAAATTTTCCAATGTCGATCCCATTTAAAACATATATTTTTAGAAGTGCTTATTCGGAAAAAACTACTTGCAAAAGGGTAGACATTTAAGGCAACGGTAGGTGTTTGGTTCACGTTAATTATTGCAATTTCACCATGCAGATGACAATGTAATGCATGTAACGAACTTAATTTGTGTTATTAATCATGTAAGCTACATAATTTCACCACACTGGACTGTGAGATGAACATTGCCGTTTTTTTGCAGAAGGCGAACTGCAGCAGAAAGAAATACAGTGGTACCTCGGGTTACATATGCTTCAGGTTACATACGCTTCAGGTTACAGACTCCGCTAACCCAGGAATAGTACCTCGGGTTAAGAACTTTGCTTCAGGATGAGAACAGAAATCGTGCTCTGGTGGCGTGGTGACAGCAGGAGGCCGCATTAGCTAAAGTGGTCTTCAGGTTAAGAACAGTTTCAGGTTATGAACAGACTTCCGGAACGAATTAAGTACTTAACACGAGGTACCACTGTAATGGAATATGCCACAAAAACAGAGTAGAATAGAAAACTGTGCCTCAACACAGTCAAAACTGTGATTAATGGGAGTTTGCATTTAATATGAAGTATATCTACAGCTTTGTAATGCCAATGTTTCCCTCAACACTTAACTCTCAAAAGGCTTTTGAGGGAACTGAACTCCACCCTGGAGTACGTGGCAACAACTCCCTACTGGTGTATATAGTCGCAAAAAGTACAGTCCCGTAGAGCTCCTGAACCATCCAAGCTGAGGTACATCAACACAAGAAATTGAGCAGACACACCAGCTCAGCTCTGCTTCCCTTTTATACCTTGACTGCAGCATCTGGGCTTGATGAGGCAGGTGACCCTCACCTGTACTCAGCCTACTCCAACTGAGGAATTACACCTTCTCCCAGAGCTAGCGAGCCCCACCTGGCCAGCTAGTGAGTTGGGCTATGGGCCCTTACCTGCCTCAGCTTCCTAGAGCAGGCATAGGCAAACTTGGCCCTCCAGTTGTTTGGGGACTACAACTCCCATGATCCCTAGCTAACAGAACCAGTGGTCAGGGATGATGGGACTTGTAGTCCCAAAACATCTGGAGGGCCGAGTTTGCCCATGCCTGCCACTAGGCCACTGGAAGTAGTACAATTCCCATCATCCCTGACCACTGGTCCTGTTAGCTAGGGATCATGGGAGTTGTAGTCCCAATACATCTGGAGGGCTGAGTTTGCCTATGCCTGTCCTAGAGTGTGCCTCCCACTGCTCCCTACACCTCAGAGCCCACTGTGTTTGTGGAGACAAGGATCCTTCCGGCTCAGGTATGGGTCTTGCTCCTCTGATTCCCTGCCGTCACCCCGCGAATACTTTTTATACCCCAACCTCTCCACCCCCAGCTTGCCCTGGTGTCATGGCTGCACCCAGTGCCGGATTTATTTATAAGCTAAACAAACTATAGCTTAGTGCCCCACTCTCTTGCCCCTCCCCCAAAAAACAAATATAATAAAACCTACATACAACAACAGTGGCAAATGGCTTGAGATACCTATTAGGTCCATAAATGACCATATAGCATATATTCAACACCAAAAACAGTGACAATTTGTTGTTGACAAAGGACAGTTGGACATATAAAGGGCCCCATTACCTTCAGTAACTTAGGGCCTCATCAAATCTAAATCCAGCCCTGGCTGCACCCCTCACTGAGATCCTCTTCCCCACTGTCTTGCAAGTTCATGACAATGTATAATTCAGGTACTTGGAATGTGAATTGTCTTTGTTTTTGCATCAACCCATATTTGCTCAATTCCTAATAACCGATTGGACTTTGATCAATTTCAAGGTTGCTCCCAGCGAAGGCAGCAGGTCACTGGATGCCATGATACTGCAGAGGCAGAATGCTTCCTTGGGAACATGAGGCAAAGTATATTTCCACTGTTTAATGGCTTGTACACCAAGAGTAATCTGTATCTACATCCATTTTTTGTGAGAACCATTAAGAAAGGTCAGGTTGTTATATTTAGGAAGATACTTTATTTCACACATTATTCAAAAGGGTTATGTCCAAGCCTCCAGCTTGGCTCAAATTACCAGCCTAAAGCTTTAAACTATGAAGCACAAGTTCAGAAGTCATACTTTGCACCCTTGAAAGCCCAGATACCTTCATCCCAGATGTGTGGGGAACTGCCTGTTTACTGTTTGCAACTCTTATATCATCATCATCATCATCATCATCATCATTTATTATTATTTATACCCCGCTCATCTGGCTGGGTTTCCCCAGCCACTCTGGGCAGCTCCCAACAGAACCATAATAAATACATCAAACATTAAAAACTTCCCTGAATAGGGCTGCCTTCAGATGTTTTCTGAAAGTCAGATATTTGTTTATTTCCTTGACATCTGGTGGAAGGGTTTCCACAGGGCGGGCACCACCACCGAGAAGGCCCTCTGCCTGGTTCCCTATAACCTCACTTCTCGCAGGGAGTGAACCACCAGAAGGCCCTTGGCGCTGGACCTCAGTGTCCGGGCTGAACAATGGGGGTGGAGACACTCCTTCAGGTATACTGGGCCAAGGCCATTTAGGGCTTTAAAGGTCAGCACCAACATTTTGAATTGTGCTCGGAAACATACTGGGAGCCAATGAAGGTCTTTCAGGACCAGTGTTATATGGTCACGGCAGCCGCTCCCAGTCACCAGTCTAGCTGCCGCATTCTGGATTAGTTGTATTTTCCAGTTTACCTTCAAAGGTAGCCCCACGTAGAGCGCAATGCAGTAGTCCAAGTATCCAGGAACATCTTGGAGGGCCACAACTAAGTTTTTGCAACTTAGAAGCTTCATTTGCAAGCTGCAAAAGTGTGTGTTTAGATTATATTTGGTGGGGTGTCATAGAATCATAGAATTGTAGAGTTGGAAGGGACCACAAGGGTCATCTAGTCCAACCCCCTGCAATGCTGGAATCTTTTGCCCAACATGAGGCTCGAACCCACAACCCTGTTTTGTTTTGTTTTTAAGAGGGACATACCAATGGTAGCATCAACAGCCTTTCTGTCAAGTTTTATATATGCATAAAGGTAAAGGTAAAGGGACCCCTGACCATTAGGTCCAGTCGTGACCGACTCTGGGGTTGCGGCGCTCATCTCGCTTTATTGGCCGAGGGAGCCGGCGTACAGCTTCCGGGTCATGTGGTCAGCATGACTAAGCCACTTCTGGTGAACCAGAGCAGCGCACGGAAACGCCATTTACCTTCCCGCCGGAGCGGTACCTATTTATCTACTTGCACTTTTGGCGTGCTTTCGGACTGCTAGGTTGGCAGGAGCAGGGACCGAGCAATGGGAGCTCAACCCATCTTAGGGATTCGAACCACTGACCTTCTGATCGGCAAGTCCTAGGCTCTGTGGTTTAACCCACAGCACCACCCACGTCCCTTTTTATATATGTATATTTACAGTCAATTTGTTATTTTAGCAGATTTATGCCAAAAGTTCCATGTGAAACTTTGGGGGGGACATTTTTTTTCTAGCTTATTATCTCCAGAAGCCACATTATTGGACTCTCCCACACATCATGAAGCAGGGCTTCTTCACCCAAGCATGGCAGAGGGGAAACAAGCCTTTAAATTAATAAAATTAGTAAATTAATCATGGAATTATCGAGTCGGAAGGGACCACGAGGGTAATCTAGTCCAACCCCTGCCAAACAGGAATCTGTTGCCCAACGTGGGGTTTGAACCCATGACTCCAAGATTAAGAGGCTCACGCTCTACCAACTGAGTCATCCCTATGTTTTCTGCAGGGTTGCCAGGTCACATGACTGAGACGAATGGGCTTAGAATTCAACCTCTCTGGTCCTTCCTGCCCCCAAAACACCCCTTTTGGGGAACTTCCACTGGCCTCGGCTCAGCCAGTTGAGCCCCAGCTGAGCTTAGATGCAATGGGCCTATGGATTTAAGGCTGGCTGAGCCAGGAACCAGCTGGCTGAGTCAGAGATCCATTGCATGCCGAACTGCTAAACCTGGGGAACCATGCCATGGGATTGCTCCCTTAGTTCCCTTATTTGAGATTTAAAAGCCCAACCCTCTGGCATTTATTTATTTTTTTTAACCAACAACCAAAACACAAAGAGTGAAAACAAACAGTGAAACCTCCCAGGCGACTGATACACTGGGTATACATAATCAATAACAACATATTCAAATCAACCATATGTACAATGCTATATACCTTAACGCAGGTGGCGCTGTGGGTTAAAGCCTCAGCGCCTAGGGCTTGCCGATCGAAAGGTCGGCGGTTCGAATCCCTGCGGCGGGGTGCGCTCCCGCTGCTCGGTCCCAGCGCCTGCCAACCTAGCAGTTCGAAAGCACCTCCGGGTGCAAGTAGATAAATAGGGACCGCTTACCAGCGGGAAGGTAAACGGCGTTTCCGTGTGCGACTCTGGCTCGCCAGAGCAGCGATGTCACGCTGGCCACGTGACCCAGAAGTGTCTCCGGACAGCGCTGGCCCCTGGCCTCTTAAGTGAGATGGGCGCACAACCCCAGAGTCTGTCAAGACTGGCCCGTACGGGCAGGGGTACCTTTACCTTTACCTTTATATACCTTAACACTCCTCCCTTCACAAGGTTTATTTAACTTTTAACATTTTAATTGCCCCAAATTGTTCAAACCTGCCCAAATAATTCAATACCTTCTCAAACCAATCCTCCTCCTTCTCACTGACCTTAAACCCTTTCATTTTATGTATCTTCCCTCCATTGGTTCACCCCTAGCTCTTCTGCATTTTTCCAGTTACTTGCCAGAACCTGTCTGGCTGCAATTACCATCAATTTTACCCATTTACATTCCTCTTTTGTTTCTAACTCGGTGCTACTCAGGCTAATAAGTACCAGATATTTCCACCTTCCTACCCATAATTCCCGATATTTCTATACCAATCTGTTTCCAGAATTCATTAACTAACGGACAATCCCACCACATATGACTGTACGTTCCCATCACTCCACATTTCCTCCAACAATTCTTACTTCCAGATTTTGTAATATGATATAACCTTACTGTGTGTAATACCATTTTTGTACCAACTTCAACCCTTGTTCCTGGATTATCCTAGAGGTCGGAACAAAAGGGTGGTTGCTGAAAGATTCTTTCCCAATCTTCATCTAAAATCAGTTCCTGAATATCTAGTTTCCAATATTCTTTCAAACCTTCCTTTGGTGATTTCTCTTTGTCTAATAACACCTTATACCATTTTGAAACTATTTTGGCCCTATCTGTCTATATCCTTTCATCAATTCTTCCTCTGGCATTTTAGCCCAAAATGCCCCTGCAAATAGTCTCTGCACCTCTCTTCAAGCGAATGCATTATAAATCAAAGGCCCATTAATTAGGCCAACTGGCAAATCATATACCTTGGCTGGGAAACCTGCTATGCAAACTTAATAAATAAATAAAGTAAAGCAAAACGTTTTTCTCCCCACCATCACCTTTCATGCAGATGTATTGCTGTATTGACTAAAAAAAAGTTTTGTCATCCAAAACATAAAATGTTTTCTTAAGAATACAAAGTGTTGGAAAACAGAAGGAACAAATGAATTTCACATTTTGGATTGAACTGCACACATCAGGCTTAATGTACTTCTCGGGGTGACTTTCGGCACCATTTTGACTTACATTTTTTCCACCACAGCTCCGAATTTAGACTTGATAACTATTGATTCCAGCCTTGTAACGTTCAGAATAATTAAGAAGTGTTTCTTCTCAATCTCCCAAATACTCCCCCATGAGATTTTCATTCTCTATGCCTAGATTTCATCCCCAGTGATATAATGTCCTTTCGTGATCCTCAGATAAAGGGCGGAATGGAAATTTAATGTACAATAATAATAATAGTAATAGTAATAATAATAATAATAATAATAATAATAATAATAATAATCAAGAAAAAAAGCTCAGAGTCAGTGGCACATGCCCAAGGGCACCAATGAATGCCTTCAGGGACACCATACTGCCCATGGAGTGGGGGGTGACAAACCCTGCCTTAGAGTAAACATAAAAGCATATTCATAAAAACCCATTTAAACAGTCAGAAAACAACAATGAAACGTCTTCTCAAAGCCTGAACATCAGGGCATCACATGCACAAAGGGACTCCTGACCATTAGGTCCAGTTGCAGACGACTCTGGGGTTGTGGTGCTCATCTCGCTTTATTGGCCAAGGGAGCCAGCGTACAGCTTCCGGGTCATGTGGCCAGCATGACTGAGCCGCTTCTGGCGAACCAGAGCAGCGCACAGAAATGCCGTTTGCCTTCCCGCCAGAGCAGTACCTATTTATCTACTTGCACTTTGATGTGCTTTCGAACTGCTAGGTTGGCAGGAGCAGGGGCCGAGCAACGGGAGCTCACCCTGTCGTGGGGATTCGAACTGCCGACCTTCTGATCAGCAAGCCCTAGGCTCTGTGGTTTAACCCACAGCGCCACCCACATTCCCCTATGCACAACAACATTGGGCCCCCACAATTGCCCTCACCAGCTGGTGTTCCTTCAAAAAAAATTCACTGCATGCCACTCATGTCAGGTGCAAGAGTCCTATCACATCAAGTTCAGGGGGAAAGCTATAGCTCAGTGGGGGAGTATCTGAATACTTGTGAAACATGGACCACTTATAACAGCCATCTCCAACTCCTCGAAAGATTCCATCAATGGTGTCTATGAAAATTTTTACACATCACTTGGGAAGACAGGCCAACTAATGCCAGTGTACTGGAAGAAGCAAAGATTCCCAGTGTCAAAGCGATGATTCTCCAACATCAACTTCGTTGGACTGGTCATGTTGTGCCGATGCCTGATTCTTGTCTTCCAAAGCAACTCCTCTATTCCGAACTTAAAAATGGAAAGTGCAATGCAGGTGGTCAACAAAAAAGGGTTTAAACACGCTCTCAAGGCAAATCTTTTAAAATGTAGTATAAACACCGACAACTGGGAAACACTGACCTGCAAGCACTCCAATTGGAGAACAGCCTTTACCAAAGGTGTCATGGGCTTTGAAGACACTCAAACTCAGGACGCAAGGGAGAAACATGCTAAGAGGAAGGCACACTTGGCAAATTGCACACTGGGATAGTTAAGTTGTGGGTGAACATATCAGACGACACAGCGATTCTTCAAACAGCTCTTGTTTATTCACAGGCCAGAACAGAACTGAACTGAAGGGTTCAGCCAGCCTGCTTATATAGAGCTCCACTAGAACGCAACAGTAACCATTTTCTGTAACTATCCAATCACTGAACATCACTTTCGATCCCTTATTTGCATATGTGGACCTGAACTATCTACAGTATCCCCCTGCTGGACCAGGGTGAGAACTTCAGTACATAACAGGGATCAACTCTCTCCCGGAAACCAATGTCCCCACTGTGGAAGGACATGTGGATTCAGAATTGGCCTCCACAGTCACTTACGGACTCACTGTTAAAACCATGTTTATGGAAGACAATCTTACTCGGCTACAAGTGATCGTCAGGGAAGAAGAAGATCTGCTTGCCCAGAACCAGGTTCATTCCCTGGGTAGGACTGGGAAAGAGTATCTGCAGAAAACTCCAGATTTAATCCTAGATTATTTGGGGCATGGCTTGGACAGACTCCCAGCAGGAAGTCCTGCAGAGCCTCTACTAGTCATTGTAGACAATACAGAGCTGGACTGACCAACGGCCAGACTCAGCAAAAGGCAGCTTTCTATGTTCTTAGGTTCTTACTTGGAGCAGTTCCGAAAACAGAGATGGCTAAGAAGTGGAAATGGTACTGGTTTTGAAAGCTTTCAAATTGCTGTTAGCTTCACATGATTTCTCTCATCTATAAACATTTCCTTTTCCTTTTCTTTTTTTCTTTGCAAATCTATAATTCCATTGATTGTCACACACACAAAAACCACCCACCTCTAAATGCAAACAGAATATGCTACATTCCTCTAAGAGGGGATATGACGAGTCTGTCCGCTCTAAGATGCTGGAAATCTATTTCCACTGATCCTTTCATCTATTCCTGAGTTATACTTTTCGTAAATTAATTATCATTGCTGATACATGCCCAAACTGCTACATTCAGCCGATACAAATCAATGGCAAAATAGATGCTGTGATTAAATGAACAGGCAACACAATGGTGATATGATGAAGCTAGTTTGGAACAGTTTGAAATGTTGTTCTCCTTGCTGCAGACTTCAGTGGTCATAATTAGTGCGGCTCCAGGCCCATTATAATCACAGCGTCTTTTTCATATAAGCGAAGAAACATTCATCAACTAAAGCTTTGGTTCATTATTGGCGGGGGTCCATATTAATCAGTGGGGGCTGCGAGCAGGGACACGAGGTTACAACTTGGCTTACGCTTGTCCATCTTTAAATGGGGAGGGATAGTGAGCAGGGCCAGATTTAGTTTTGATGAGGCCCTAAACGACTGAAGGTAATGGGGTCCTTTATATGTCCAGCTGTCCTTTGTCAGCAACAAATTGTCACTGTTTTTGGTGTTGAATATATGCTCTATGGTAATTTATGGACCTAATAGATATCTAAAGCCATTTGCATATATTGCCATGCAACCAGTTCATGCAGAATGTAGGCACCCTATATATAGAAATGATCAAACCAGTGATATTTTAGGGAGCAGGCTAGCAGGCGGGGCCCATGACTTACATCATAGGAGCCTACACAACACAAAACACTGTTGCTGCATGTAGGTTCTATTTTATTTGTTTTTTTATCTTATATTTTGGAAATGTACATCCAGGTTTTTTTTCCCTTAAAATTTTTTGGGGACCCCCAAAACAGTGGGGCCCTAAATTATAGCTTGTTTAGCTTATACATAAATCTGGCACTGCGTACGTGTGTCCATCTTTAAATGGAGAGGGGGAAAGAGTTAAGAGGCAGGTGGGCTCGCTTGTTCCTGTTTCTTCCTTGGCCTTTTCTGTCCACCCTCCTTCTTTGCAAAAAGAGGGACAAAAAGGGCCTCAAATCAGCCTGCCTCTGCTGATGGGAGTTGTAGCACAGGAGTTTTAGCTGGAGGGCGCCAGCATAGGGAAGGCTGGTATGTATCCACATCCAAAATGGCTGCTAGCCTCACTTCAGTCTTGTGTAAAATGGGTCATGGCAGGGCTGAATATATCAGAAAAGAAGTGGAGAAGGCTCATGGCTTTTATCACAGCTAGAACGCAACCCACCTGCTATTTTTCTTTGTATTCAAAAGAAAGCATTGCTGCGGAATTTTTCCTCGTTTATCTGAGGTCACTTGTTTCCTCAGATGTGTCATTCCCTGAAGTAACATGACTTTAGCCATGAATAAATCAACAATAGATTAATCTCCATAGGCCAGTGTAAAAACAAAACAACAACAAAAAAAACGAGAGGGAGAAAAAAAAGAACACCCAACAACAGAAGAAAACGAACACCACCCAGGAGAAAAGTAAACCATAAATAAAAGAGGAACGTGAACAGAGGGAGAAAAATGCAACCAGCAAAAACTCATTAAAAATACATTTATATTAAGGGAAGAAAGAACTCTTGTACACAAAGCAATCTGGCGGAGTTTAAGCAATGCAGATATGACATTCACGGTATTGATCAAAGGGCTTATTTTGTCAGGGAAGTGTGTGATAAATGTTATTCCTACATAAATCCTGCCACTAACAGGACGTTGGGTCTTTCTTTTTTGGAACTCCGTGAGGAGGCTGGTTGACACGCTCAGAGAAAAGAAGTGAAGCCGAGATGTTCAGTGGGGATTCGAGATTAGAGGTGGGCCAAATTCTCGCTTGTTGACTGTCTTCATTAGTACTTGTCATTTCCTTCCCAGTCTCCATCACAGCCAGTGTTCGAAATGCCTCAGAGAATCTTCCGGAAGTGCATGGGCAGCCTGCCTCTAGCCAGTGTGGTGTAGTGGTTAAGAGCAGTGGACTTGTAATCTGGTGAACCGGGTTTGCTTCCCCGCTCCTCCACATACAGCTGCTGGGTGACCTTGGGCCAGTCACACTTCTCTGAAGTCTCTCAGCCCCACTCACCTCACAGAGTGTTTGTTGTGGGGGAGGAAGGGAAAGGAGATTGTTAGCCGCTTTGAGACTCCTTAGGGTAGTGATAAAGCGGGATATCAAATCTAAACTCTTCTTCTCCTTCGGCACCTTCTCTTTACACATATGCTGAACTTATCGGTGTCTACACAGGGAGCAGAAAGGAACTTTGTCCGCAGTGGAGAGCCATTATGGTGTACTGGTTAGGGCAGTGATGGCCAAACTCAGCCCTCCAGCTGTTTTGGGACTAGAATTCCTATCATCCCTGACCACTGGTCCTGTTAGTTAGGGATGATGGGAGTTGTAGTACCAAAACAACTGGAGGGCCAAGTTTGGCCATCACTGGGTTAGGGTGTTGAGTTGAGACCTGGGATGGATGGTGGCTAACAGATTGAGGTTGAATCCTGACAAAACAGAAGTACTGTTTTTGGGGGACAGGGGGCGGGCAGGTGTGGGGGACTCCCTGGTCCTGAATGGGGGAATTGTGCCCCTGAAGGACCTGGTGTGCAGCCTGGGAGTCATTTTGGGCTCACAGCTGTCCATGGAGGCGCAGGTTAATTCTGTGTCCAGGGCGGCTGTCTATCAGCTCAATCTGGTATGCAGGCTGAGACCCTACTTGCCTGCAGACTGTCTCACCAGAGTGGTGCATGCTCTAGTTATCTCCCACTTGGACTACTGCAATGCGCTCTACGTTACCCGGAAACTGTAATTAATCCAGAATGTGGCAGCTAGACTGGTGACTGGGAATGGCTGCCAGGACCACATAACACCGGTCCTGAGAGATCTGCATTGGCTCCTAGTACGTTTCCAAGCTGACCTTTAAAGCAGTAAACTGCCTCGGTCCTGTATACCTGAAGGAGCGTCTCCACCCCCATCGTTCAGCCCGGACACTGAGATCCAGCGCCGAGGGCCTTCTGGCAGTTCCCTCATTGTGAGAAGTGATGTTACAGGGAACCAGACAGAGTGCCTTCTTGGTAGTGGCACCCGCCCTGTGGAACACCCTCCCTTCAGATGTGAAGGAAATAAGCAGCTATCGTCTTTTTAAAGACATCTGAAGGCAGCCCTGTTTAGGGAAGTTTTTAATATTTAATGCTGTATTGTTTTTAACACTTGATTGGAAGGCGCCCAGAGTGGCTGGGGAAACTCAGCCAGATGGGCGGGGTATAAATAATAAATTATTATTATTATTTTTAATCTAAGACAAGAGATGTGGGGGCACATTTATTTGACCTGCAGCAGAATCAGGGGCAACCCCCAAACCAGCTAGGGAAACAGCTTGCTGTAGTTTTTAGCAACTCCACTGGTGGTAAACACAGCTGTTGTCAAACCAGCATCTGTTCAGGGCTGCCCCGAGTTCAAGTCAAGTCAAGCAACCTTTATTGGCATCACATAAGAATATTCAAAACACATTCAGAATAGATAGGCCAGTGCGATCTCGTCGCCACCCCAACGGCACAGTCACCCACCAAAGGGCAGAAGAGGTGAGCAATCCACCTCATCTCTGTGGGTTTCTAGCAAGGGCAGGATCCTGTAGCATACTTCGGCGACAAAAAATCAAATAGAGAAACTTAGCTACTGTCTTGGTGAGCTCCTGGTCTCTCCCTTGTAATAAGAAGCGCATAACCTTCGTCTCTGGTTTCCATGTTGGAATACATAGATGGTCTAGAAACTGTTGGCGGAGATAATCATACATTATACATTTAAGGGCCATGTGAGCTAGAGTTTCCACCAGGTGGGCATCACATGGGCAGATCCTATTTCCTTCTGCCAAACCCGCAAACCTACCCCAAAGGAGGTTAGAAGGATTAGAATTGAACCTAGCCAGTGCACAGCAACTTACTGTAACAACTTCATGGTGAGTTCCGGCACCTATTTTTTTGGGAAAAGTGCTGCTCCTAAGAACTCTCAGCACCCTTAACAGAGATCTTTGGGGGGAAGCCAGGACTGTTTAAAGTGGTATCAGTGCTCTGGTGGGCACCACATAGGGGACCCCTGAATAAGGAAAGAGAGAAGAAGAGTTTGGATTTGATATCCCGCTTTATCACTACCCTAAGGAGTCTCAAAGCGGCTAACAATCTCCTTTCCCTTCCTCCCCCACAACAAACACTCTGTGAGGTGAGTGAGGCTGAGAGACTTCAGAGAAGCGTGACTGGCCCAAGGTCACCCAGCAGCTGTATGTGGAAAATCAAGGAAGCGAACCCGGTTCACCAGATTACGAGTCCACCGCTCTTAACCACTACACCACACTGGTGTAGGAAGCAGCTGAGACAGAGTTGCCGAGGAAGCCATGGGCAGGAGTGAGGCTTCTACAGATTTGAACGAGTGAGGAACTAGGGGGCAATGAAAAGAAAGATGGAACCGAGCCAGCTGGGAAAGTACGCTGGGGCTGACAGCGACTTGCCTGCTTGGCTCCAGCACATCTTTATCACCACATTTCCATATATATCCCCACCATCTGGTGAGCATCTCCCTAATTTAATAATATTGATGGAGTTTCTCATTACTTTTGCGACGCCCAATAAACCACAGGATATTCCGGTGAAATTGGCAGGACTGGATCTCTGCGTCTCCGGAGGCAGGTAAACGAAGCAAATGAAAGCTGGCATCCGAGAGAGAAAACACTCAAAGCGGAGGCCCCGAGCGCTGACAGGAGAGGATGGAGAGCTTCAAAGTACCTCTTTGCATCGGAAAGACCTGATTTGCTTCATTTGCTGGAAGTTTAGACAGAGTCTCTGCAAAATAAATAAATAAAGGGCCCGTCAATGTTGCTTTTCTGTTGTAACTGACGTGGTGTCCTAATTCTTTGCTTTGCTGAACACTGCTTTGGCTTTTTTGAAACAGAGAATAAACTAACGTCCGATAAAAAAGAAACTTAGAATGATAAGATGCCAACATAGGAAAACGCTTCACGGTCAGAGCACTGCAGGGCCGAGCCGCCCATAAGGCAGCTTGATGCAGCCACCTCAAGTGGTGGAAACTCAAGAGGCTGCACCCCTGGGGGTGTCCTGCCCACCCCACCACCACCAGAGAAGAGGCAGCACCACCAGTTTCTAGCGAGGTCTCATGAGATCTCACCGAAATCTCTCACAATCTCACCCAAATCTCATAGCGTGCATGAGATCTCATGGCAGGATTTTGGTGAAAATTCACTTCAGGCAGAAAAATGGGGAAGCATTGCCTCTGGAGAACTGGTTTATCAAGCTCAGTACAGTGATACCTCAGGTTACATATGCTTCAGGTTACAGACACTTCAGGTTACAGACTCCGCTAACCCAGAAATAGTACCTCGGGTTAAGAACTTTGTTTCAGGATGAGAAGAGAAATCGTGCTCTGGCGGCACAGCAACAGCGGGAGGCCCCATTAGCTAAAGTGGTGCTTCAGGTTAAGAACAGTTTCAGGTTAAGAACGAATTAAGTTCTTAACCCGAGGTACCACTGTATTGTCTACACCAGGTGTGCACTGAAACTCCATCCTGGGGCTTCTCTGACTGGCTCTTTAGACTCTCCCTCCTTGGCCCTCCTTCTCCTCCATGTTCTCCTTCACTGTTTTTGATTGGGGTGAAATGTGTCCTGTAGCGCAGATAGAGAAGCCTGGGGGGGCCATATGTCGGCCCCTGGAACTGGCATAAGCCAACCTTGCTTTATCTGCATCTCTGCCACAGACTGCACATATATTCCTGAATTCTACTGTATCGGGATGTGGTGGGTTTTTCCTTCCTTACCCTTGACACTAAAAAAAAACAAAAACAAATCCCTGATAGATTTTGCATCTGAGAAGAACCGGATCCGATCCTTCCCAGTTGTGGCAAGTTGGCATTATCGAGCAAAGGTTTTCTCCCTGCATTTAATTAGCAATAATGCTGCAGCCATTATGTATTTTGGTCAAGGCCTGGATCACACGCACACACACACTCTCTCTCTCCCATGGCCTGGAAAAGGAGCTGTTGACGAAAGCTCTTGATAAGCATATATATCTAAGGGGCTCATTGGGGACAAAAATCAATGGTATAAATATTTACCAAGGCTTAAGGTGTGTAAATCATAGACCTTCCAGGGGAACAGAGTCTTCCTGTCAAACACTCTCCTTATTGATTACGGTTTGGACATTAATGCTTTCTTCCACTTCTGGCAATAACAGGAGCATGCACTAGCGAGGAACAGTTACTTTGAGCCATTAAAAAAAAGATACTGTCTGAAATATTTAAGCAGCCATCTCCTTCCAGTCTCAACTCAGGAACAATCAGATGCAATAAATATTGATGCATGCTTCAAGTGGTGAGAGGTTCCAAAGGTCAGCCTTAGCCAGGATTTGGTTTCCTGTGGATGTAAGAGCATAAGAGAGTTTTGGTGTCTTCATAACCCTGGTTTTACTTAGAAATAAGTGGGAGCTCTACTGCTGCATTCCCCAACTTAGTACGCATCAGATATTTGGACCTACAATTCCCATCATCCCTGTCCATTGCCATATTGGCCGGGGCTGATGGGAGTTGGAGTCCAACAACATCTGAAGGGCACATTGTTGTTGAAGGTTGACCTACTGGGAACTTTATTGAAACAAAGAAAGAGATTCCTTGAACAACCTCGAAATTATTAGGTGTGACAGCATGTGGCTGTTTTTAAATGTTCTTAAATGTTTTGCTTTTCATTTTTAATCATCGTATTTTACTGTTTTATTGTGTGCTACCGCAGGCTCCTGTGGAAGGAAGGGAGGAATAGAAATAATAGTAATAATAGTAATAATAATAATAATAATAATAATAATAATAATAATAATAATAATAATGCTCAACAAAGATTCAGGGGCAGTCCGTACAGACGTCACGTGTGCACCACCGGGCGGTTCGCCCCGGGTGCCGGAGAGGGTTCCTCCGCCACTGCAAAGATTCAAACCATAATGTCTGAACCCAGGACCGGACCGTCCATGAGGCAGACTGAGGCAGCTGCCTTGGGTGGCAGAATCCCATAGGGTAGTGCCCCTGCAGAAGTGACAGCATTGCCTTCTGGTGAGATCTTGAAATTTTGCCTCAGGTGGTGAGATAGGCTGGGCTGTTCCTGCCTGAACCCCATCCTCACTTTTTCCAAACGGACATGCAGATTTGTCCCTCCATCTGGTTATATCGAAACGAAAACTTACCAGCCAGCAAGAGGAAAGGATCCAGCATGCAGGAGTGTGAGTGATCAGAGGAATACGGCCTGCGATGTAGCTGGAAGCATCTTATTGTCTGTGGATTAATGCTGTCAAGATGTTACAATAAGAGCTTTGCTGTAAGTGATGAGCTCCTATGAAAGAGTACCATTTTGGCTTTCTCTTCCCATTCAGTCTAACAAAGTAACCTACATAAACAGGCTTCTAAATTAATTAGCAGTGTTGTACAACAGCCCCCCAAGAAGCATCGTTTTCCCTCTCTGGGATCCTGAAAAGGGATGAAAAGAGATTATACGGTTCTTCCCATTTCCCATGCTTGTAGCTATATTCTTGTAATTCTGGCGGACTGATTAATAACTAATTTCAGTTCTGAGCTCTGTTGCTTTTCGGGATCCGTTCAAGGTGCTGGAGATTACCTACAAGCTTCCAAATGACACAGGCCTAGCACAATCCAAGAAATCACATCCACTCACATGTTCCATCACAAATGTCAATTAAAAAGTGCCCTCTTAATCTTATCATCCAGGGCATCCTTCACCAACCTAGTGCCCTCCAGATGTTTTGGACCACCACCGATGATGGAAGTTGTGGTCCAAAACATCTGAAGGGCATCAGGTTGGTGAAAGCTGGTGTAGGCTGGTCTAGGGACAGTCAGGACCACAAGACAATACAGTGGTACCTCGGGTTACATACGCTTCAGGTTACATAAGCTTCAGGTTACAGACTCTGCTAACCCAGAAGTAGTACCTCGGGTTAAGAACTTTGCTTCAGGATGAGAACAGAAATCATGCTCTGGCAGCGCGGCGGCAGCAGGAGACCCCATTAGCTAAAGTGGTGCTTCAGGTTAAGAACAGGTTCGGACCTCTGGAACGAATTAAGTACTTAACCCGAGGTACCACTGTACAGAAATTGTCCTTCTGAAACCTTGTACCCTCCAGATGTTTTGGACTACAACTCCCATCATTCCTGACCATTGACCATGATACACACACACACACACACACACACACCTCCCTCCATCCAAACAAGGAACAGGCATGATCAGAGTTGAAGGATACATTCCACCCAGGCAAAAGCATTCAGGCTGCAAAGCCAATAAGGTGTGGGGCATGACCTGAGAAGAGGGGTGTGGCCTAGGGAAAGAGGTGTGGCCTAGAAAGAATTCCTTTGGACAGATAAGCCACTTTTGACCATAGGGTCTCTACTCATTGTCAGAATGTTTTCCACAGCCCCCGGCTGGTTGCCCAGGAAAGTATAAAGACAAAGAAAAGTTTCTTAGAGTTCTTTTTTATTTCAGACTTTACAGAGAGAGGCTGTAGAACCCAGCCTCTCAGATAATGGCGTTGTCCCGAGTGAATCTCCACCCCACTTCTCTCCCACTTCCTCATTTGTCATCATCATCACCTCCTCTACAGGTGCCTCTGAGTGCCCCCTGTCTTTGAGCTCTTTGCTCTCCTACTTTTAAGGCTCACCAGGTTCTGGGAGATGGTGGGTCTGGAATGCTTTCTAGTGACAACGTCTCAGCCAGCTGCTGCTCCAGCTTTCCCTGATCCTCCTCTCCCATTATTTCCCAACTTATACCATCATCTGCCTCTGAGCTGTGACCTCCTGCAAATCACTACTGTAAATCTAGACTGCCTTCCTCTTCCTCCTCCCTGGAAGGGTCAGGATGGGGAGGCCGTCTCCACCATTCCTCCTCTGCCCAGATCCTGACACTCATGGGCCCTGGGCAGGCCAGTGTACAGCAATGTACATTGCTGAATAGACTGCTGATAGTGGGCAGACTGTCTTTCAAGGAGACTTTCCAGTATTACTCGCCTTCTCCACCGAGGAACCAACTTTGCTTTGATTCATCTCTATCTTGAAGGATGTGAAAACACCTTGAAATTCATCTCATATGCCAAGAAACAAAAAACACATCCTATTGGTTGGGACATTGAGTGGCCCTTTGGGATTGCAACCATCAAAGAATAGCTAAGCCGTTAATGGGTTTTTTTGCAAATGAGAATTGATAATGTCCCCGTTTACCCTTGGTGAAATGCCTCCGCACATTATTTTGCAGTGTTTACACTTGAAATATAAGACTCACATCCATTGTGGCTTTGCTAGATATTGAACTGCCCAGTAAATATTGAATGGCGCAAGGAAATACTAGAGTTTATAAGACATTGTACCGTAATGTCAGATGGATTTGACTTCCATCACCAGGAGTGCTAGATGAATGACTATAACAACAGAACAAGAGTTCACGTTGACGATTGATTGGTATTGACTACCCTGAAAGGCAGATAGATAGTAGGAAGGGCCTATAACTGGAGTATCCAAAGGACCAGGCTGAGGGAGGAGTTAGCAACCAGCAGAAATCAAATTTAGCTCATTTTGTTAGCTTGCGCCCAGTTCTCCAATCTGTTAAGGTCATTTTGAATTCTGATTCTGTCTTCTGCGGCATTAGCTACCCCTCCAAGTTTGGTGTCATCTGCAGATTAGAAGAGCATCCCCTCAATTCCTTCATGCGAGTCATTTATAAAGACATTGAGCAACAAGGGGACCAGGACAGAACCCTGTGGCACCCCGCTTGTCATTTTACCGGCTTCCTTGTGAGAGTATCACGCAGGAAATTGTCAAAATCTTTACTGAAATCAAGATGCACTAGGTCCACAGCATTTCCCTGATCTACCAAGTTTGTAATTCCATCAAAGAAAGAAATCAGATTGGTCTGGCATGACTTATTTTTGAGAAACCCTTGCTGGGTCTTAGTAATAACAGCATCCTTTTCTAAATGCTCACAGACCGACTGTTGAATTATCTGTTCTAGGACCTTCCCTGGTAGCGATGTAAAGGGTCTTCCTTTCCCCCCTTTTTGAAGATGGGGACAACATTTGCCCACCTCCAGTTTGCAAGGACACTGCCATCATGTTGAACTGGGCCTGCCGTGTTGGCGCTGCCCTGTGTTAGGGCCTTTTCAGTGGTGGTTCCTGCATTGTAGAATGCCTCCCCTAGAGAGGGGGGGGTGGTGGTTAAGCTTCAGAAGGAAACTGAAAATGTTTACCTAGGCATGTGGTAACTGAAGAATACTGTTCCTATCAACCCTGAAATCACTGGATGGAATCATGTTTCAATTGGACCAGCTTTTAGAAAGCTTTTAACCATAAAACCACTCACCTTCTATGGTGGGTGGTGTTGCGGCCAGGTCACAAGCCACGCCAGTGAGTCAATGAATGGCTGGGGCTGGATCTCCCGGCTGCTAGCAACTGACCAATGCTAGCAGGTTTCAGGTGGTGGTTTCCTGCGGGGCAGGCCCAATTGAGTGGCAAATTCCCGTCCCCCCCCCCCAGTGGAAATAAAGACACATGGAATAGAGATGGGCAAATGCTGTTGCAGATGTTCTTTATATCTTGTATCCAAATTCTGTCTTGGAGGGACGTTGTAATATTTCCTAGGTCACTGTTAAAGAGAGAGGAGTGGGGAACTTTAGCGTTCATCCCCTCCTCAAGCTGAATTTGACAGCTCAACTTTAAATTTTGCAAAACCACTTGCCAACTTTCTCTTGTTTTAATGGAGGAATTCATCCAAGGGAAATAAACATTTATCATCAAGTGCATTTGTGTTCTCTTATCAGCCTGTTTATGAATCACTTCTACCAGGATTAGATGTTGATTAGATATAATGGCCGCTAATGATCCTATCTACTAAATTAAGGCAGATGTTAGGGGATTTGTACTTAAAAATACCTCATGTGGCAAATCTCCAGAGGAACGTGAAGAAGGAAGGAATTGCCATCTGCATTTGCAGTGATAATAAATTAACTATGACCAGGAAAGGTTAAGGCAACATGGACAGACTCCCATCTCATATAGCACTGAACAGAAAGTTCTCAGGTGAGGATCTTTGGCTTGAGATTGGGAATAGGAAAAACAAGGAGCAAAATAGATATGTTTGCCATTTCCCCACTACTTGTTTCACAGCAGTGGTGATGAAGAGAAATTTCCCTTTCCCGAATCAAGGGCTATTAGCCATGATTTATTTATTTACTTATCAAATTTATATCCCGACCTTCCTTCCGAAGGACAGATTGCAAACAGATCCACAATTTACAAACAAAGGCATTATAAAATAGTTAAAATATTATAAAATAGCTTCAGTTTAAAACATCTAAAAACAGTTGGGTGCCCAGACCCTGTGACCCCACAGTTCCCTGGGGAGTGAATAGCCACACAAGACAACAGCATTTGGGTTTATGGGTTTATTGGTTACAGATGTGAACAGTTTGGCATATGCATTGGGTAAAGCTAGAAATATACTCCACTCCAACAAAGCAGGCTGCAATTTATTCCCCCCTGGGAGTAGGCCCAAGAGGTGCTCATTGGCCAAAGTCACTTCTGCCCTGCAGAGGAGGTGGGATTGCGGGCATCATGGCCTCACCACCCGCGCGGAGGCTGGAGCCCAGCCCCCGTGCGATTGGGGGAATCCCTGGCCATGTCACCCCCTGGCCAGCCAATCAGCTGGCTTGGGGGGCGTGGCCCGCCCGATTTAAATGCAGGCACGGCTGGGGATCTCCCTCTTTTCCCACCCTCCCACCCTTTAAGCTTTTCGTTCCTTGACCTTGCTATGGACCTTGGTTGGTCGCCATTGAATTTTTCCACTTGGCAAACTGGCACCTAGCTCGTAGCAAATCGTCACAACTTTCTTGGTATTGGTGGTTAGGCATTGGTATTGGTATTGTTTTGTAGATGGAAGAGGGGAGGAAGTGCCATCACCTGCCCCACATATTGAAGGGTAGTCCGATAAAGGATTCCGGGGGGCGTGGCCCTGTCCAAAGCCTATGGAGGTGAGGGCCTAAGGCACGCCCCCGAGCGGTGACCCTGGGGAAGTTCCTAGTTGATGTGCATCAGCAGGACTCCCCCTACTGGTGGTTAACCCTTCCCAGACTTCAAGCGGACAGGCTGAAGCCGGATAGTCTGTTAGGATCAATGCCTAAGCCAATACTGCTCATCACCTGTAACCAATAAGGTTGTGGCCATATTTAGCCCAAGGTCACCCAGCAGCTGCATGTGGAGGAGGAGGGAAGCGAACCCGGTTCACCAGATTACAAGTCCATCGCTCTTAACCACTACACCACATTGGCTCTTCTATATCTTCTATATCTCTTGAATTTTCCAACATTCAGCTTCAATGGATGCCCATGAGTTCTACTGTTATGAGAGAGGAAGAAAAATGTTCTCCATCCAGTTTCTCTATTCCATGCATATTATCATGTTGCCTTTTCCACACCTTTTCTCTGAGCTAGAATCTTCCCAAAGCTGCAATCTTTCCTCTTCCATTCCCCCCCCCACTCCCGCCACTTCGTTTGCCTTCCCAACTATCAAAAATCAACACTGTAAGCACCTTTGGACTAAAAATCCCTTCCCCCCCCCTTGTTTTCTTACTTTTATTCTTATACTGTATAAATCTTCATGTTCTTGTTCTTTGGCAATCACTCGTAGCCAAGTAAGACTGTTTTCCATAAACACGGTTTTAACAGTGAGTCCGTAAATGACTGTGGAGGCCAATTCTGGATCCACACATTCTTCTACAGTGGGGACCTAGGTTTCTGGGTGGGAGTTGATCACGGTGAGGGTTTGCCAAGCGTGTCTTCCTCTTAGCAAGTTTCTTCCTTTCGTCCTGAGTTTGAGCGTCTTCAAAGCCCATGACACCTTTGGTAAAGGCTATTTTCCAAATGAAGCTCTCGCAGGCCAGTGTTTCCCAGTTGTTGGTGTTTATACTACATTGTTTTTTAGATTTGCCTTGAGAGAGTCTTTAAACCTCTTTTGTTGGCCATCCTTTGTTTTCTTAATTTTATTCTTATATAAATCATAAACAACCACAAACTGCACAAGCTACTAGAAATGAGGGAGAATTCAGTTCATTTCCAAGTTAAAGACAAATCTATCAAAATTGCATTTTTGAAAAACAAAACCAAAACCAAAACACAGCTATCCTTTGAAATCTGCACTTAATCTGAATTTTGCGAAATCCACACTTTGTGAAATTAGCCTATTGCACAAATGCAACATTTTTATTCATTGCTCCACCCACGTTTGCCTCTGGGCCAACCCACCACTGCTTTGTGGCCCTTGTAAAGTTGCATAGAATAGAATGCAGCACTGAGGGATAGCTCAGCCAGTAGAGCTTTAGACTCTGAATCTCAGGGTTGTGGGTTTGAGCCCCATCTTGGGTGAAAGATTCCTGCATTACAGAGGGTTGGACTAGATGATCCTCATGGTCCCTTCCGACTCTTGATTCTAGATACTACCACCTTATTCGGCTGCATGTACAGATCAGGCCTTTTCCATGACGAAACGTGGAAGTGGAAAACCTCTTTCGGGTCTGCTCTCTGTGCTTGTCCTGCCTTGTCATCTTTCATCTCCCAGCTCCCGCCCAAGCTGTTCTGCATACTTAGCATGTTTGATTCAATCTTGTGCAAAACCTCAAAAACATGGAAAGATGAATGTTTCTGATGGATCTCCCCCGCCCACCCCAGCTGGTGACATCTGCCACAACCAATTGGACTTGACATCCAGTTGAAGCAATTTCTTTGCCGGAGAGACGGGAATCTTGCAAAACTGAATTAAAGGGGGAAACAACAACAGGCTTTGCATGGCCCCTTAATCACGAGCATTCAAGGCCTATGTGTGTATTCTTTGTGCATTCATTGAATATGGATTGAGGTGAGGGAAGTGCCACATTGTAGAATCTTAATATCCTAGAGTTGGTTCTAGTAAGAGTTGCCATTCTGTCTCGGGCACTGGGAAGTCGAAGGCTGCATACACACCATACATTTAAAGCACATTATTTTCCCAAATAATGTTGGGACCACTCAGAGAGCCTCACCAGGGTTGTTGGGCTTTTTCTGTGAAATGTATATTCTGTGATGTTCACAAAAGTTTCTTAGATCTCCAAATGTGTCCCAAGGGCCAAAAACGTTGGGAATACCTGGTCTTATGTTTATAGTAAGAGACCTGGCTTATCCAAATCTCTATATATGCCTGTCTCCACCACCACTGGCAGTGAATGGACTTCAGAAGGTGGTGGACTTTCCTTCATTGGAGGTTTTGAAACAGAAGTTGGAGGCCACTGTCATGAGCCAGAGGTGGAGGCAAGGCTCTCAAGCGATGCTGGAGAGGGCCCAGCAGGGAGAGAGGGAGCTCATCGGCTGGGGAAGGAAATCAGTGTAACACCAGGGATAGAGGAGGGCAGATGGGAGAATCAGCGAGGGGGCTCCAAGACTCTTTGCTGGAGACCAGCGGGGAGAGCACGGGTCCTCCGCTACCCACACCCACCCTGCGCAGAAGACTTCCGCGCAGGGAAAGTAGGCGTAGACTTGGCGTCAAAGAACTTCTTTGCTGGAAGAAGTTCAAGAAACGACCACTGACGGATTCTGCTAGCGACTGAACAGCCACGAAGTGAAGGGCTGTCCAGCCAGAACAGGTTTAACCAGGCTACCTAGCCAGGAGTGGCAGTAACTTACACACGAGCAACCCCTTATAACCATTACAGCCACATATCAGGGAATCTTTAGTAGTTATTCCTGTATTACAGGAGGTTGGACTAGATGACCCTTTGGGTCCTTTCCAACCCTTAATTTTTATGTTTCTATGATTCTATCAATCATCACCATCATCATCGAGTTGGCTGCTGTGAGAAACAGATGGTGAACTAAATGGACCTTTGTCTTGACCAGTCAAGGATGTTCTTAGAGCACTTGGATGCATTGATGCACTATATAAATCATAATAATTTGTTTTGTGTGCACACACACATGGCTGCATCCAATGTTAATCATTCTCAGAGTAGACCCATTGAAATGAACAGACATGACTGGCAGAACAATCCAATCCCACCCACCCCTTTTGCTGGTGGGTGGGGGGTTGAATTGGGCAGGGATCCGTGCCCGTCTTGGCTGATTAGGGAGTGTCCAGATGTTGCACGGACCCCCCTGGTTGAAATTATTAATTTGTCCCTTGACACGGGGACATTCCTAGGGGAAGTGAAGGAAGCAGTGGTATGTCCACTCTTAAAGAAAACTTCATTAGATCCCTTAGACCTATCCGCCCAGTTTCAAATCTTCCATACCTGGGTAAGGTAATTGAGAGAGTGGTTGCTGAACAGGTTGGTAGGTTTCTGGAGGAAACATCAGCATTAGATCGGCATTAGATCCATTTCAGTCCAGTTTCCGTCCTGGTTTTGGGACGGCTCTGCTTGCCCTAACAGATGATCTCCATAGACAACTGGATCGAGGTGGGTCAGGACTGCTGATCCTTTCAGATTTGTCAGCAGCCTTTGACATGGTCGATCATGATCTTCTGGACCACCGCCTCGCAGACGTGGGGATACAGGGCATAGCCCGTAACTGGTTGTGCTCTTTTATCTCTGGTCGGGGACAGAGGGTGGCACTAGGGAGGGAAATGTCATTGCGCCACTCCTTGGTGTGTGGAGTGCCGCAGGGCGCAATTCTCTCCCCGATGCTTTTTAACATCTTTATGCACCCCCTTGCCCAGATTATCTGGAGCTTTGGGCTGGGCTGTCACCAATATGCTGATGACACTCAGCTCTATCTGCTGATGGATGGCCACACCGACTCGGCCCCGAACACACTGACCAGATGCTTGGAAGCTGTGGCTGGATAGTTTCGTGGGAGCCGATTGAAACTAAATCCTTCGAAGACAGAGGTCCTATGGCTAGGTCGGGATGGCATGGGGATGAGGGACCAACTCCATTCTCTTGCGGGGGCCCAATTAGTGCCATTGCCTTCCGTTAAGAGTTTGGGTGTAATCCTTGACACCTCCCTTTCCATGGAGGCGCAAGTTACAGCAACAGCCAAGGTGACATTTTTCCACCTTCACCGCATCAAGCAGTTGGTCCCTTACCTTTCCCGCCCCGACCTGGCCACAGTGACCCATGCGACAGTCATCTCCAGGCTTGACTACTGTAATTTGCTCTAGGCGGGGCTGCCCTTGAAGCTGTCCCAGAAACTCCAGCAGATACAGAATGCTGCAGCGAGGCTCCTCACGGGGTCTCTGCCACGGGAGCATATTCACCCAGTGCTTTTCAAGCTGTACTGGCTCCCGGTGGAGTACAGGGTCAGATTTAAGGTGCTGCTTTTGACCTTTAAAGCCCTTCACGGCCTAGAACCCTCATACCTAAGGGACCGCCTCTCCTGGTATGCACCACGGAGAGCCTCAAGGTCCATAAATAACAACACCCTAGTGGTCCCAGGCCCTAAGGAAGTTAGATTGGCTTCAACCAGAGCCAGGGCCTTTTCAACTCTGGCTCTGGCCTGGTGGAACGCTCTGCCTCATGAGACCAGGGCCCTGCAGGATCTGATTTCTTTCCGCAGGGCCTGTAAGACAGAGTTGTTCCGCCTGGCCTTTGGCTTGGAGCCAATTTGATTCCCTCCCTCCCTTTCTTTTTTCTTTTCCTTCTCCTCCTGCGATGAGGCTACATTTTAATATTTTAATGTTCCATTATTTTAATGTTATATTGTATTTTTGTTTTTAAGTTGTAATCATTCATCTTGTTTTTATTATTGCTTGTAAGCCACTCTGAGCCCAGCCTTGGCGGGGTATAAATAAATTATTATTATTATTATTATTATTATTATTATTATTATTATTACTACTACTACGATCAGCCTCTTGCCATCTGCAGCCTTCAGAGTGTTGCCAGAATCACTCTGCCGACACAGAACTCCCACTTCTGCCCACCGAATGTGTAAAAAGGGGGGCACGCTTGGTCATGGATCCATTGGGGCCTGAGCCAGCCCTGCTACCATCACATCATGGCATTGGGCCCAAGATGGATCCCAATCACTGTGCCATCTCTAGACTGGCATCAAACTCTCTCCTCACCATCACCTCCCAACCCGGATACTTTGTGTGGCATTGCTTCTGAAGTGGTGGTTGTTAGGAGCATACTACTCTTGTGTAGGACCCTGGCAGAGACACATGCCCAGCTGCCATGTTCTCTCCCTCCTGGTCAATTGCTCGGGAGCTTCAAAAGCAGGGGTAGGCAACCTAAGACCCATGAGCTGGATGCGGCCCAATTGCCTTCTCAATCCAGCCCACGGACGGTCCGGGAATCAGCATGTTTTTACATGAGTAGAATATGTCCTTTTATTTAAAATGCATCTCTGGGTTATTTGTGGGGCATAGGAATTCATTCATTTCCCAAAAAAATATAGTCCGGCCCACCACATGGTCTGAGGGACGGTGGACTGGCCCACGGGTGAAAAAGGTTGCTGACCCCTGTTCAAAAGCTTTCTCCAGCCCAAACATCACAGCAACCGATGCCAAAAGGTGTTAGCATGTTTAGGGATCCTGCAGAGTATTTGCAGTTCGCGTAACAGAACTCAGTAGCACAGTATTTTGGCTAATCTATTTTTATTTATATAATACACTCGGAGCATTCTGACTTAGCTCCTTCCTCTTTCTCATCAGACAGCAAAGAGCGAAAGGACAAAGGACAATAGTCCCAATTCACGGAACACAGTAACACAAACATCCTGTCTCCGTCACTTCCCACACTGTGGAATGAAAACATACACCATCATGTGATAGACAACAATCTCATGACTGCAAACATGGAGCAGGAATCTTAACAGTGGTAGCCCCACCCCTCTGCAAATCCTAGTTTGGGGTGGGGAAGTTAGGAATGCTCTCTAGCTTAGATCCATTCATATCAATGGGCCTGCTTTGAGTTGAACTTGGTAAGAGATAACTCCCAATGTTTTATGATCTCGCTATACATCATTTGCACTATATGTCATCACACTGTAGTTCCCATGGCTGTTGATAGATGGTGCTGCAAATGTGTAATATACGTGACAAAAAAGTATCCTTGTGTGACTTATTCTTGCACATGTGTCGGAGAACTGGAACCAGATATGGTTCTGCATTGCATGTACAGATGGTGTCAAACAGGTGTTTTGCTACCACTTGTGTGGAAGCACTCCAGAAGTGTGGGGGAGGGGAGCCCACAACCTTATTGCTCCATAGTGTGTGAATTATATCTGTATTTGTGGCAAGAAAGGAATTCAACGGAAAACATCACGGGGAAGGAAAACTTCCCTGGTAACCATCTGCTAAGAGTACTGTGGATAGAAAAGAGAAGCAAGTTAACTGAATCAAGAGCACTTCCAATGCTTATCAAAACAGAACATGGAATTGACAGACTGCTTTCTATTTTGGCTAAACCTGATTTCCGGATGTACTGCCTGAAAACCGAAGAATTAGTCCTTCCCTTGCAAGCAAATTACCTGGCACAGAGCTGCTTTATTTCATTCACTTCCAGGGATGGCGGGTTAATCTGCCCGACGGCTACTTCACTGACTTTGTTATTACCACCAAATCAATTTGGGCTATTCCAACTCTAACGCCCCTAGATACTTACGCTCTGCACACATTCCTATTCAGAATAAAGCTTTTCTTTTCTTTTCATTCTTCAGTCCCAAAGACACTCGTATCTTAAATCCCAATTCATGTTGCAAGTCAGCTGATTAGGGACTCTCACAGTTTCTATTAGTTGGCACGAATCATTCTTTTCATTCCTAGCTCGCTGTGTCCCATGGGCTCAGAGTGGGTTGCAGAAGTTGTTCCAAACATGCATATCAAAGGGTTGGCCCCTACAGTAGGGGTGGGAAATATCTGGACCATGGACCAGGCATGTCCATCTTGGCCTCCCCAGTTGGTCTGTGAATGCAACTTGTCAAGGCTTTCAAATATCCCCACTACCACCAGTTTGTCCTTTAAACCTCCCCAGTTTGAAGCCTTGACTCTTCATTTCTACTGGCATTAAAACTAGTCAGAAAATTAGAAGTCAGAATACAGTGGTATCTTGGTTCTCAAACACCTTGTTTCCCAAATGCCGAAAACCCGAAAGTAAGGGTTTCAGTTTTCGAATGTTTTTTGGAAGCCAAATGTCTGATGTGGCTGTCGGTTATTGTTTTCGGGGCACCTGCACCAATCAGAAGCTGCGTCTTGGTTTTTGAACATTTTGGAAGTCAAATGAAATTCTGGAACGTATTAAATTTGGCACTTTTGTTTTTGCTATTTATTTTGCATTTTTGAGGCTTTTTCAGTTGATTTGTTTTTGTGTTTTTGTTTTTATCATCTACAATACTGTCTCGTTTATTTTATAGTACAGTGCATTGATTACAGTGGTACTTTCGGTTGCGGACAGGATCCGTTCCGGAGCTCTAGTCGGATTCCAAGGTTTCCACAACCAGAGGTGTCTGTTCTGCGCACACACGCGGTGTGATACAGCGCTTCTGTGAATGCGCTACTGCGCATGCGCGCACGGCGAAACCCGGAAATATACTTCCGGGTTTGTCGCATGCGTATCCCAAAGGATACATAACAAGAGGGGCACATAAGGCATAGCTGTCAACTTTTCCCTTTTCTTGCGAGGAATCCTATTCGGAATAAGGGAATTCCCCTTAAAAAAAGGAAAACATTGACAGCTATGACATAAGTAGAGGTACCACTGTACTGCTTTCATTTTATGGATCAATTGTCTTGTTAGTAAAATTCATGTTAAATTGCTGTTTTAGGGGTTGTTTTTAAAAGTCTGGAACGGATTAATCTGTTTTGCATTACTTGATTTTGGGACGCATGCCTTGGTTTTGGAACGCTTTGGTTTTGGAACGGACTTCCAGAACGGATTAAGTTTAAGAACCAAGATACTACTGTAGCAGGTTCTGGATTGTATATGCAGGGGAAGATCAGTCCAAGTGAGAGAGGTCAAGCACCCAGTTTCCCGCCTACACAGTTCCCCCTTAAAAATGCAAATTTGGAAAGAGTGTCTTGAGCCAAGCAACAGGAGTTTGTTTTGTTTTTCCTCCACCTGCCCGGTTTCTTTGACTTTGCACGTTCAAGCAGAAACCATCTCCCGTATTTAGAATGGAAAGTGGGTAGGGGCAGGAAGAACTCTGCCTCCCACCGTGGCTCAAGCTGCAAGTCAGCTTTCTTTCTCAAGGAGCTCTGTTGATTTCAGGTGGGCAGGAAAAAGCCTCTGGCAGAGCCCTGAGCCATTAAAGCCAAAACCTGTTCCTGTTGACAAAGGACTGTGTTTGGAAGGCTCTGCTTTTTACACATGCCTCCCACTAACTCATCCTGCCTCCTTTTATTGTCTGTCATGACATTTCATCTGCAACTTTTGAAAAAGGACCAAAGGGGGAGTGTTTCACTCTACAAAGCTGCCAGACCCCGCAAAGGAGCAAGTTTGGCAACAAAACAGAAGAGAGGGGAGCAAAATCGATCCAGATGTTAGTAAAGGCTTTAAAGGTCAGCACCAACATTTTGAATTGTGCTCAGAAATTTACTGGGAGCCAATGTAGTTCTTTCAGCAACGGTGTTATATGGTTTCAGTGGCCACTCCCAGTCACCAGTCTAGCTGCCACATTCTGGATTAGTTGCAGTTTCTGGGTCACCTGCAAAGGTAGCCCCACGGAGAGCACGTTGCAGTAGTCCAAGCAGGAGATAACGAGAGCATGCATAACTCTGGCAAGACAGTGCGCAGGCAGGTAAGGTCTCAGCCTGCATACCAGATTTAGCTGGGAGACAGCTGCCCTGGACACAGAATTGACTTGCACCTCCATGAACAGCTGTTCCATGATGCAGCCCTATTTCTCTTGCATAAGATCCCATCAGCGCTATCAGCACTGAACTTATTTAGCACCTTTGCTGGCTACATGCAAAACTCCAAACTGCCTCTTTACAATCGTCACCCCAGCAACTGGAATGCGGCCATCAAGGTCCTTAATAGTAAGCAAGTACTCTGCTCCTGCCAACCTATCAGTTCGAAAGCACGTCAAAGTGCAAGTAGATAAATAGTTACCACTCCGGCGGGAAGGTAAACGGCATTTCTGTGCGCTGCTCTGGTTTCACCAGAAGCAGCTTAGCTATACTGGCCACATGAACCAGAAAAAAACTGTCTGTGGACAAACGTCGGCTCCCTCGGCCAGTAAAGCGAGATGGTTGCCACAACCCCAGAGTCGTCCGCGACTGGACTTAACGGTCAGGGGTCCCTTTATGTTTTTACCCTCCAGCTGCCAGTATTAGCTAGACAAAACCCTGGGGGTGTCATATTTTCACTTTTCTTCTTGTTGCTGTTGTAAATGGGGAATTCAACCTGAAAAACATGGGGAATTCAACCTGAAAAAACTAACATTACATTTTCTGTGGTTGTATCTGAAGTTCCCTACATGGCTGGTGCAAGTCAGGTTGGAGTAGCCGGTACCTGGTGTAGTGGTTGAGAGCAGTGGACTTGTAATCTGGGGAACCGGGTTCGTGTCTCCGCTCCTCCACATGCAGCTGCTGGGTGACCTTGGGCCAGTCACACTTCTTTGAAGTCTCTCAGCCCCACTCACCTCACAGAGTGTTTGTTGTGGGGGAGGAAGGGAAAAGAGAATGTTAGCCGTTTTGAGACTCCTGAAGGGGAGTGAAAGGCGGGATATCAAATCCAAACTCTTCTTCTCTTCTTCTTCTTCTACCTGGAAGGGATGATCTCTTATGAAAATCCGTTGGTAGAAACCACGCTAGATCTTTAAGAATTCAGAATCAGTGGTCTGAATAAATCATCAGATACAGGGAATAAACGCTATTCAGACCATTGGCTCTCTTCTTTCTCTTCTACTCCTGTAAAGCTGACATTTTAAACCCCAAATGTATCAATTCGCACACGCACCCCGACTTTAGCATTTTAGTTGATGGCATATGATCCCTATGAAAAGTCGATGTATACTAGTAAAGTTTGGCATCTCATAAATTTCCACCCTGAGTGGACAAAGGCACTGTCAAGCCTTATCATCTTTAGAATGGAGGCAGGAGACCTTGGCAAGATTCACTTCTAATTAAATTTTACTCTCCATTGAGCACTCTGTCGACTTTCGTAGCTTCTGGCAGGAGGAGGATAGCCTAGGGGTAGCATTCTCATCTCCGATAGCGCCAGAGGTTGTCAGCATTCCAATAAACATCCTCACATCTTACCACCACGTCAAAGCGGCTGGTTTTCTCCCAAACTTGCAAGCTCCTTAAGAGTGAAATCCAGCCCATTTCATGTTGCAACTGGAGAACTGACACTATACCGAGCAAAGGGTAAATCCCTCTGAATTGGTTCAAATGGCAGGTTGGTGCAGAAGCCTCGAGGAAAGTATGGTATTATATTTTCAAATGGACCCCAATCTCTGAGTGGTGAGAGATTTGATGGTACCCATAAGTACCACTGGGGGGGAAGCACTGGTCTAAGTGAACCAGACTAATAATAATAATAATAATAATAATAATAATAATAATAATAATAATTTATTTATACACCACCCATCTGGCTGGGCTTCCCCAGCCACTCTGGGCAGCTTCTAGAAAAATATTAAAATACTGTAATACATCAAACATTAAAAGCTTCCCTAAACAGGGCTGCCTTCAGATGTCTTCTAAAAGTCTGGTAGTTGTTGTTCTCTTTGACATCTGATGGGAGGGCATTCCACAAGGAGGGCGCCACTACCAAGAAGGCCCTCTGCCTGGTTCCCTGTAACTTCTATTCTCGCAGTGAGGGAACTGCCAGAAGGCCCTTGGTGCTGGACCTCAGTGTCCGGGTAGAACGATGGGGATAGAGACGCTCCTTCAGATATACTGGACCGAGGCCGTTTGGGGCTTTAAAGGTCAGCACCAACACTTTGAATTGAGACCAAGAGCTCATCTATTCCAGCATCCGGATCTCATGGTTGCCAACCAAATATTTATATGAAACCTGAAAGTCAAACCTGAGCTCCATAGGATTCTCATTTGTTATTCCCAACTGGTATTTGCACAGTCAAACAATAGCCATCATGGCTAGGGGCCATTGAAAGCCCTCTCCTCCATGAATCCTCTTTTAGAAACCATCCAGACTGATGGCCATCACTACATCTACCAGGGGTAAACTTCATGGTTTAACTATGCGCTGTGTAAAGTAGGTGTCCTGAAATCTTCTAGCTTTGAAGCTTTATTGGATGGTTCAAGTATTATTGGTGGGGGGACAGGACTTTTCTCTAGCCACTTCCTCCACACATATGTGGCTGCTGATGATAACATTTCCTACTCTAGCCATGACTAGGCTTGTGTGTAACTAAAATAAATACACATTCTTCCTTTATGTATCCTGTCCTGCAATTCATTTTCTGCCTTCTGCTGCTTCTCACAGACCTTCCAAGCGTCCCTATTTCCCAGGGACAGTCCCAGATTTACAGAAGCCGTCCCAGTTTCTGATTTGATTCTGAAATGACCCGCTTTCCCTTAGGATATCCCTATTTTTGTTGGAGAAACATTGGAGGGTATGTACCTCTGAGCCAAGGAGATAAGTAACTATAAAACCTTTAGAAGACATCTGAAGGCAACTCTGTATAGGGAAGTTGTTATTGTTTTTTTACTAGTTACAGGTAGATAGCCGTGTTGATCTGCCATAGTCGAAACAAAATATATTTAAAAAATCCTTCCAGTAGCACCTTAGAGACCAACTAAATTTGTTATTGGTATGAGCTTTTGTGTGGTATTTGAAGAAGTGTGCATGCACACGAAAGCTCATACCAATAACAAATTTAATTGGTCTCTAAGGTGCTACTGGAAGGAATTTTTTTACTGTTTGATATTTTATTGTGTTTTTATATACATTGGAAGCGGCCCAGAATGTCTGGGGCAACCCAGTCAGATGGGTGGGGTATAAATATTGTTGTTGTTGTTGTTGTTGTTGTTGTTGTTGTTGTTGTTGTTGTTATTATTATTATTATTATTATTATTAGGGCATCCCTATTTTCATTGAAGAAATGTTGGAGGGTATGTTATTATGTCACATCTTAGATTGTAAGTGCATTGAGGCAGGGATCTGTTATCATGTACTTTGAAAAGCACATGAATAGTACTTTAATAGTACAGGGAAACTATGAAGAATGAATTCCCAGCACAGCTGCACTGGGGCATATGTAAAGAACACTGCAAGAGTATTTAAAACTGTAAATACAAAGGCCAGACTTGGAGGCAGAAGGCAGGTGCCCTTAATAATCAGACTTAGACAGAACAGCTGTATGCTACGGGGGGGGGGGGGGTGACACCCACTTCATTGACCATAGAAAGATAAATCACTAACAGCTGGTTACCTGAAAAGCGAACCATTGCACTAATGCCCCTACTTCTGTGCCTTTGTTCAAATGCCTCTTCTCTTAGGCTAAAGGGGAAAGGCCTGTTTATAGATCACATTGACAGACACGGCCATCTTCAAAGATGGTAATTTGTCCAGATTGGAGGAAATTAGCACTGTCTGGTCACTGTGGAACAGTCAACACAGAGGCATGCTGTTATGCTCTGACCGATTCAATGTCATATTGCCAGTGCCTTTGAAATATACTCAGAGTCAAGTGTGAATTTCATGCTCTTTATTCAGCTCATAGTGGCAATGAATGAAACTTCCCCCAAAACGTCTAGCTATATACACATTATTTACACAATGGGCCCCGCGTGATTGGCTAATTCCGGGCTGCTCCTGTAGGCCAATCAGGTTGCGGATTCACTTCCTCCAGAAGCCTGATTGGCTGCTTCTGCAGGCCAATCAGGTCACTGTTTCACTTCCACCTGGAGCTTGATTGGGTGGCTCCTGCGGACCAATCAGACTACTGCATTCTGGATCCTATTGTTCTAGGATTCAGCTCAGTACATAACAGCCTTCATTCAAAGTTGCAGCTGGGACAGGAACACCCTACAATGGTCAGAAAGTTGTATTCTTATGTTAAAGCTGTATCAGCCACTGGCCCAATCTGTGGTAACCACCTGTCTGTGCACAGGGTGGAGAAACAGGTCACTGGGCAGATGATGTGAAGCAAGATGCATTATCAGGGTTAAAGGAGACATCTGAACCAAGAAAATAAAGCCAATGCCCATCTAATCTAGTATCCTGTTCTCACATTGGACAAGAGATGCCTGTTTGAAACCTGCAAGCACATGAGCCCCTCCTGCAGTTTCGAGAAACTGACGTTCAGAAGAATTGCTGCTTCCAACCATGGATACAGAGCCTAGCCATCATGGTTAGTAGCCATCATGGGGAGTACATGGTAGAGGAGGTGTGGGATAAGGTTTGGGCAGAGTGGCCGTGGCTGAGGAGGAGATGCAACTAGGGGAGACTCATAAGGGCCACATGGAGAGGTCTGGAGGGCCACATCTCTCCCCCCACCAAAGCTGGACTTCCCCACCTTTGGCCTAGGCTGTTCGCATGAGATCACAACCAGTGGCATAGCAAGGTCAGGTGATACCCAGTGCAAAAGATTTCTGGTCACCCCGCCCCCCACTGAAATCTAGTTGGACTCCCAAGAGACTGTGATCTAAAAGATAAAGGGACCCCTGACCATTAGGTCTAGTCGTGGCCGACTCTGGGCTTGTGGCGCTCATCTCGCTTTATTGGCCAAGGGAGCCGGCGTACAGCTTCCAGGTCATGTGGCCAGCATGACTAAGCCGCTTCTGGCGAACCAGAGCAGCGCACGGAAACGCCGTTTACCTTCCCGCCAGAGCAGTACATATTTATCTACTTGCACTTTGACGTGCTTTCGAACTGCTAGGTTGGCAGGAGCAGGGACCGAGCAATGGGAGCTCACCCCATCATGGGGATTTGAACCACTGACCTTCTGATCAGCAAGTTCTAGGCTCTGTGGTTTAACCCACAGCGCCACCCTCATCCCTGACTGTGATCTACTCACAGTAAAAAGACTGGCTGTGATCTACCCATTGTCGTTGCCAATGTTGTTGAGCTTTTTGGGGGGAGGGTTTTTGTTTGCACTCCTGCCTCTTTCCTATCCTCTCCCTGCCTGCCTGCCTGCATGCCTCCTACAGCAGCCTGGGATTGCGGGGCTGCCAAAACAAAAAGGGAATGTGGGAAGGTGCAGCTCCAACCCTTCCTCCAACGGATTGCAGAAGGCGGGATTCACGGGTGGGTGGCGTGCTGAATGTCACCCCCCTCGGTAATGACACCCAGGGCGGTCTGCCCTCACTGCCCCCACCTTGCTCCGCCCCTGATCACAACTCCCCATACCATTTTGACAGCAGTGCAAACCCATTTTTGAAAGAGGCTTTTGGTTTTGGTAAGAACCTTAAAAAACCGAAATAGCAATCTAATCTCTATTGCCCTGAACTATGTAATTAAAAGCTATCTTTCAGATTTCAGTACTGTGTGTGCTCTGCCTGAGCATTTCCGCAGATCATTTCCCAGCCACTGATGTTCTTCTCCTCTGTATTAATTATGTGGATGTTGGCATTCTCCTCATTTTTTATTTTTTATTTTAAATAGCCTGTTTGGTATTTCATCTCTCTAGCGTGCTATAGGTACATTGCACCACAGGGAAAAGAGTGCATTTAAGAAAAGCTGGGAGGGAAATCTCTTCCTTTAAAACTTCAGGCAATTGTTAACCTGTTTCTGAAACTACAACAGTTATAAACCTGTGATTCCCAAGTTGCGCACCGGAGCACAAGAGTGTGCTACTGCTATGGAGCCCTGGTGTTTTGTAGCATTTGTTCATTTGCAAATGCACAGTTGAGCAGCTGGGAAGCAGGCAGACAGTTCTGTTAGAATTCCTGCTCCATGATTGCAGTCATGGGATTGTTGTCTATCACAGTGTTTCCCAACCTTGTGCCTCCAGCTGTTTTTGAACTACAACTCCCATCATCCCTGACTAGCAAGACCAGTGGCAAGGGATGATGGGAATTGTAGTCCAAAAACAGCTGGAGGCACAAGGTTGGGAAACACTGGTCTATCACATGGCGGTGTATGTTTTGACTCCATAGAGTGGGAAGTGATGACGACAGGATGTTTGTGTTACTGTGTTCCGTGAAGTGGGACTATTTGTTTTTTCTCTTTGCTGTCTGATGCTAGAGAGAAAGGGAGCCATGTTGCAGTGTTCCATATGTGTTTATATGTAAATAAAGTAGATTAGCCAAAATGCTGAGTTGCTGAGGTTTGTTACGCAAGCTGCAAAGACTCTGCGGATCCCTAAGTGTGCTGATGTCGGTTGGCATTGGTTACTGTGATGTTCGGACAGAAGAAAGCTTATGAAGCTCCCAAACGATCGACCAGGAGGGGGAGAATATGCCAGTCGGGCATGTGTCTCTGCTAGGGTCCTACTCGAGAGTAGGATGAGCTCCTGACAAGTGCTAGTCCCAGTACAACATCAGTCCAGTACTCTGAGATCCTACGAATTTTTCTTTGCCAGGCAGAAACCTCTCCAGCAACTTTCCCATCATCAACTCCAGAACTCACATTCCTTCTTTTTGCCTCCTCCAGCTTACCTGGCAGCAGGGGCCACCATTTAAATTTCCCACAATGCCGCCACGACACAGAAACTTAGGAAACTGACTTTTATTGAGTAAAGTCATAGGTCCATGTAGCTTAGTACTGTCTCTATACTGATTGTCAGGGTTTCAGATGGAAGACTGGAGGTGCTAATGAGGACATATGTTCTAGCACTGAGCTACAGCCCTGAAAGTTGTCTTCTACCAAGTCAGCCCACTGGTCAGTCTAGCAGAGTATTACCTACCCTGATTGGAAACTGCTCTCTGGGATGTCTTTGGATAGGAACATTCCCAGCCCTACCCAGAGATTCTGAGAAGATGGAACCTGGGACCTTCAACAAGCAAAGCAGATGGTCCACCACGAAGCTACAACCGTTCAGTGTCACTCCAAGGCATTGTGGCTAATTGAAACAGGAGCTCCTGGCCGAAGATGCTTTTTCAAAGCAGGGCACGGTTCAGGTTTCAGTGTGTGCCACTGCTAGAGCTCTGGCAGCTGTCAGAGAAGGCCATGTGTCAAGCCATGATTTCAGATCAGAGAGGAGGAGGTGGCGAGCTTCCTTGAGCAATGTTGGTTGAGCTTTGCTTGGTTTCATTTGCCAGGAAGTATCCTAACCGCTCACTGCCATCACTGAGGCACTGGCAGCCAGGACACAACGGTGGCAGCCATGGAAGGTGGCTAGCAAGCAAATGAGGCTCAAACCTTGTGCCAGCTTGAGGCTGGCACCGCAACAGGTTCTCAATATTTAAAGAGCAGCTAAGATCATAACCGAGCTGGTGATTATATCTGGATATTGCACATAAAGGATAACTTATTATTATTAGTTATACTCACATCACTCATCAACCCTACCTACCCTCAACAAAACCTCCCCCCTTGGCAACCCCCATCTCCTTCCTTTAAACTTCACCCAAACTCTATTCCTTCACAGCTCCTTCAAGCCCCCACATCCCCTCGCAGCTGCTCTGTGTGCCTCCATCCCAGCTTTGCTCAAACCTCTGCTCTTATTTGAAACCGCCATTTTAAAACCTTCCTTCTCTTTTTCTCCCCTCTCCCCACCTTGACTTCATGAAAATCCAAGGTTGTGATGCGGGACTACAAATCCTCCAATGGGAGCTGCGTGATGACAGGTTTGCCTTTTTATGTATATAGGAAGAAATGTGTTCTCAAATATATAGCAATTTATACAAAAAATACACTTGCTGTATTTTCATTCCATGCGCCATTGGCTGAGCTTCTTGTTTAACCAGATATACATTGTATTATGATTGGTTTGGACTGGATACCCAGCCAGATGGGCGGGGTATAAATAATAAATAATGATAATAAAAAGTCAGCATGGAGCAAATGCAGCGGCACAGACAATCTCCCCACCAACTTGTCTCCCTACCCAGTAAATAGCAGTGACCCACCTGCCAGAATATTAGTGTAACAACTCTGCTCCACCCAACGAGCCACTTCTGGTAAAACATATACTCTATAATATGTACGTTGATAAATGTACAGTCACTAAGTTTGTGGAATGAGGTGGTGCATGTCCTGATTTAATTAGTTCACTGGGCCCAGTGCCTGGCCCGGTTCCTAGTTACTTGTGGAGTTGTCAATTAGCCACCATGTTAATTAAAACACAAGGGTTATGCTTTCCAATTTTCACCTTTTACCCCGTGCCCAGTTTTCAGAGAAGAAAATATGTCTTCCATTGCACTGGAAAAAAAGGAACGGTTCAGATGTTTGCCGTTTGCTCGCCTGTCGGCAAAGCACCGATTCTGGCACAAGTTATGACAGGCTTAAAATGGGGAAAGTGTGAGGGGGGAGAAATCGCCAAAGTACTTTGATCTTCTCCATCTGTTCCCAAGCTTTGTTGACGTTGGAGTCTTAGAACAAACAGTGGCAGCCTCTTTTGATTGTTGACAGCGTTCAATTAATTGCAAGCTTGGATGTGGCTCTGGATTCTGTCCCCATAACACTGAATGTGATTGTCTGCATATGATTGTCGTTGAAGGACACCTGAGTCTGTGTTATGGTGGAGCACATCCTAGACTCAATATGGAGGCCAAATGGCCGAAATATTGGGAAATAATAGAAAAAGACGGAGATAATTGGAGGTTGCAGAGAACGGAAAAAATAAAAGATAAAGTGCGAGATTGGCTACATTATGCTCAGATTAAAGAAGTTTTTAAGTTGGATAAAAAGATAGGATTCCAGGTGGAAAAATCAAAGTTAGAAACAGAACTGTTAGAACCCAGCTCTAAGATACTTTCAAGAATGTATAACTTGCTGTTAAAATGGAATACACAGGATGAAACGGTCAAATCAGCCATGATAAAATGGGCACAGGACATAGGGCACAACATTATGTTTGCTGACTGGGAAAAGTTATGGACTACAGGTTTGAGATTTACCGCATGTAACGCCTTGAAGGAAAATATTTTGAAAATGATATATAGGTGGTACATGACCCCAGTCAAGCTTGCAAAGATATATCATTTGCCTGATAATAAATGTTGGAAGTGTAAAGAAGCTGAAGGAACATTCTTTCACCTCTGGTGGTCCTGTCCTAGGGTGAAGGCTTTCTGGGAAATGATATATAATGAGCTGAAAAAGGTATTTAAGTATACCTTCCTTAAGAAACCAGAGGCCTTCCTTTTGGGCATTGTTGACCAGAGTGTGCAAAAGAAGGACCGAACCTTTTTTATGTATGCCACAACAGCAGCAAGGATACTCATCGCTAAAAGCTAGAAAACTCAAGATTTGCCCACACTGGAAGAATGGCAGATGCAACTGATGGACTATATGGAACTGGCAGAGATGACTGGCAGAATCCGAGACCAGGGAGAAGAATTGGTGGAGGAGGATTGGAAGAAATTTAAGGACTATCTACAAAAATATTGTAAACTGTATGAATGTTAAGAAAGATGTAAGATTCGCAATAAGATGGCTCCAACAAATTAGTTACAAAGAATATAAATTTAAATGTGATTGAAAGAAAAGACAAATTTTGGATGAACAATATGTTAGAACTAGAGTGTATTAAATTATAAGATTTGAGATTTAATGTTGGATAATTAAAAGATAAAAATTGAATTAAGTGAATAATTTGCTAGAAAAATCTATGTGTTTAGAAAGCAGGAACAAGAGATGTGAGGAAGTCCAAAGATGTGAATGAAACGTGGTTAATGAGAAAGATCTTGTTATCTATGTGGATTTTGGTTTTATAAAATTAATAAATATTATTATAAAAAAAAAAACAGAGGCAAAGAGGGGGTGTAGAACGATGACTGTACATTTTGATAGCCTACCTACTGTACAAAGGTCACACACACACAAATTCACAGTCTGAGGGTGTCACGGTCCGGTTCACAGGCGATCAAAGTCCAGGTTGGGGACGTCGGGATCGGGGGCAAGATAGCGGGGTGGGAGCAGGAACAGGAGTCCAGAAGCCAGGAGTCAGGAAGCCAAGGGTCCGAGGGTCAGGAAGCAAGGAGTCACAAAGCCAGGGGTCCGAGGATCAAGAAGCAAGGAGTTACGAAGTCAAGGATCCGAGAATCAAGAAGCAAGGAGTCAGGAAGTCAGGGGTCCGAGGATCAAGAAGCAAGAAGTTACGAAGTCAGGGGTCCAAGGATCAAGAAGCAAGGAATCAAACGCAGCAAGCAGGGAACGTGTTGATGTGGCAAAGAGCCAAAGGGAAATACTGACCTTATATCCCTTCCTGGCTCTTGCCACCAGGTGCTGTGAGTTACCAATCAACCTCACCTGTGCGGCCGCACCTTGCCTCTTCTGAAACAAACTTAGGAAGGCCCCAGTCCTGTCAGAATTCAGGGCCGGTCAGAGGTATGTGCCTATCTCTCGAGGCACCGGCTGAATTCTTTTGACCTCCCTCCGGCGACTCCCGGCAGTAAAACACACGAGGTCCGTTCCGGCGATTTTCCTCAGGCTGTGAGAAAAACACACCAACTGCTCTCCTCCTCCCTGCTCTCCAGCATATCCCCAGGGAGGGGAATCAGACACAGACAGAAATGTATCTACATTGTCTTTATTCCTGTCTTTCATTTCAGTACAGAGAAAACATGTCTGCTCTGTTCAACAAACAGAGAGAAACTCCAAACTCCACCCATGTACATCCTGTACAGGTCATATGACACACACACTGAGCTAACATCCGGTGCTCAGTACAGAATGGACTGCCCCTTTGTTTCCATGGCAACAGTCACACACATCCTGTTTGGCTTTCCAGCCACAAGCAGCAGACTTGGCTGCTATAGCCTTTGCTTGCTGCTGCATTGCTGCTTTAGAATAACATACTCCCCCTAAAGTATCAATGCGTGCTGCGAGCAAAGCGTCATCCAGAGAAGAAAACAAACAGTTGTTATATGTATAACACTCCCCTGTTGTTTCAGTTCCACCCTTGGAACTACCCGCCACTGGTTTTACCAATGTACCTCTCTGGTTGTGTGACTTCCAAGGAATGAGTGCTTCTGCATTACCTTGGTTAGCAATTCTCTGTTGTGCCTTTGTCTCTGACTCAGACACAGCTTCAATTTGACCTTGGTCATTTACAACAGCAACACACGCAATAGCTAGGTTAGCAAACTCTTTTGAATACCTCTTGGGTGGTACACCCTTCGTTGCTCTCTCAGACCTACGTAAGAGGTGCTGCTCTTCTCTGCTTTCTGGTTCAGCCTCTGAACTCTCTGAAGAACCAGTACTAAGCTTAATCAGTGGTTCATCCTCCTCTTCTGAGGGTCTAGTCATTGTGTGAGATTTCTTCTCAATGACTGTGACAACTGAGCTGTCTGAGCTATCGCTGTCATCATCAGTACTACTGAATTCAATAAGATCAAACTCATCATCATCAGAATCATCATCATCACCTGTGGGAAATGTGTGAACAATCACTCTCTCCTGTTCAGGAGCACTCTCTAGAAATTTTGTGAGAATCACTTTTCCAGATTCAGACAAAATTACTCTGTAGAGACCCTTTTCATAACCCACAAAAATGCCTCTGGCATTCTTTACTCCACCCGGAGCTTCTGTCCTCACATGAGACCCAAAAACCTTGAAATGGGCAACAGAAGGTTTTCTGTGGAACAGTTTCTCAAAAGGAGAACTTCCCAATTCTTTTGAAACCTTTCTCAACCACGTATAACAAAATGACATTAGCGACTCAGCCCAGTACTCATGTGGCAGATGTGAACTAAGCAATTGCGCATGCATTCCCTTTTGCAATTCTTTGTTCACCCTAACACAGACACATCTGTTCCAAGCTTCTTCGGAAGCTGCAATTTTGTGTCTTATCCCTTTCTTCTTCAGGAACCTCTGGAACTCCTGTAAGAGAAAAATTGGCTTCTTATCTGTGCAAAGACAATCTATGTCAGCATCATGCATATTTTTAACCTTGTCACAAAACTCTTTAAACCTTTCTAAGGCTTCTTTCGGTCTCTCCAAAAGATAAATCCAGACAAAACCTGTGAAAGAATCAACACATATTAGGTAATACTTTGCATTGCCTCTAGATGGTGCTAAAGGACCAATCACATCAGCATACACCCGCTGAAATGCCTTGTCGACCCTCGAGGTGACCTGCTTGGCGTTCTTTTCAGCTACACCTGCAAAAGAAATCAAGTTAGAATCACAAGAATTACATTCCATGTAATCACTTTGATCAAAAGTCAACAAATACAGTCCATCTTTCTCTTCGGCAGAAAGATACAACTCTCCATCTTTGTAGATCTCGCAGTGTTGATCATCATAGGACAGTTTTAGTCCCTTCTTGGCAATCTGCGAAACGCTGAGCAGATTGTACTTCAACTCTGGAACCAAATAAACATCGTTTATAGTCAAGTTCAGACTTTTAAGATACACAGTCCCAACTCCGGTGGCTTCCAGCTCTCGACCGTTGGCTTGTTGTACAACGAAGCTTTGCTTCTTAAACGACGAAAACAAATCCCTGCGATGGGTCATGTGAACCGTCGCTCCCGTGTCTAAAATGAAGGAATTCCCCACTTGTGGTGTGGCTTTTAGGGACATCAAAGCCTTTGCAGGCTTCGCCTGTGACTTGGCATGACTTCTGCCTGACGCCTCAGACTTCGTGGAGCTTCCCTTGGCTCCTTTGTTCTGACGTGGCTTCCTGCAGTACCGCTGAAGATGCCCAGTCTGTCCACAATTGTGGCATTGGACAACGTTCAAAGCTACGGCGTCTCCTCCAGTAGCTACAGCAGTGGGGGTGTCTGAACTCCGTTCTTGTCTCCCCCTGTCCTTGACTTCCAGGGCAGCAAGTCTGTCATGTTCGTTCAGGACCACGGCAAAGACCCTGTCCGACGTTAGATCTTGCGCTGGGAGAGACCCCAGCTGACTGGCAACCGTTTTGTAAGTCCGATTCAGGCTGTTTATTACCATGAAGCAAAACACTTCCTCCTGCAGACGGAAATTGCGTTCCACCATCTGCTGACGCAGAAATTTCATTTCCGTCAGGTGCGCTTGAACATCTCCATCAGGCGCAAGCCTCAGGTTAGTCAGCTTTTCAAAATACAGCAACGCTGAAGAACCTGCATCTCTCTGATGTGTCCTTCTCAGCGTGTCCCAAACATCTTTCGCGTGTTCTAAACTTTGTATATGGATAAGCTGCGAATCTGACACACACAGAATTATTGCCGTTCTGGCCTTCAAATCCTGTGACTCCCAAACAGGCGTTGGTGCTGCAGGGATGGGGTTCTCAATCACCCCAAACAGTCTCTGATTCTGCAGCAAGGCCTTCATCTTAATAGACCAAGATGCATAATTGTCACTGGTCAAGAGGGGTGGAGAAGACAGGCCTCCCTTCTTGACATCCATTTTGAGTCCTTGCATTGACTCTCAAACACAAGCCTCTAAAATCCAATAGCTGGCTTGTTTACACTCTGTGCACCTGGCAGCTATAACACTGGCCGCTTGGAAAGTTCCTTTGTAAGGACCTAGTCAAAACACAAGCTGTTTTTGCCACTCTGGGCATAGCCTGACTTCCAGCCCTTATCTGCGTTGCTAAGCAACCACATTCCTTTCCTTGGACAGGAAAAACCACAGGAATGTTTGGAATGCAGACTCTTCTCTCTCGGAGCTGTTTTTCCCAAACGTTGCTCCCATGAAGCAGAGAATTAATCCATCTGCATTCACACTCTTAAGCCCGAAAATCTCATACCTGGGCTCCGTAGCTTGGCTTTCAGCTTCCTCTGGTCAGCTTCTGGCTGCAGAGAAACAGCCTCCATCTCAGGCTCCTTGGAGAGGGATGAATACAGCCTCCTTGATGCAGACTCCCATGGATCGTAGCAACCGTCAACTGCTACCAATGTCAGAATTCAGGGCCGGTCAGAGGTATGTGCCTATCTCTCGAGGCACCGGCTGAATTCTTTTGACCTCCCTCCGGCGACTCCCGGCAGTAAAACACACGAGGTCCGTTCCGGCGATTTTCCTCAGGCTGTGAGAAAAACACACCAACTGCTCTCCTCCTCCCTGCTCTCCAGCATATCCCCAGGGAGGGGAATCAGACACAGACAGAAATGTATCTACATTGTCTTTATTCCTGTCTTTCATTTCAGTACAGAGAAAACATGTCTGCTCTGTTCAACAAACAGAGAGAAACTCCAAACTCCACCCATGTACATCCTGTACAGGTCATATGACACACACACTGAGCTAACATCCGGTGCTCAGTACAGAATGGACTGCCCCTTTGTTTCCATGGCAACAGTCACACACATCCTGTTTGGCTTTCCAGCCACAAGCAGCAGACTTGGCTGCTATAGCCTTTGCTTGCTGCTGCATTGCTGCTTTAGAATAACAAGTCCTGCAAAGTCCTACTGGTCACAGGGCCTGACCCCAGCACGCACTCCTGACAGAAGGTACTTCTTGCTCCATTTCTGTCACAAGAAGCCCAAGTGACCTTTCTGGCCAAGACTGCTTTTTACCAGCTCTGACGGGTACATCAGAACATAGGAATAGCCTGCTGGATCGGGTCACTTGGTCCATCTAGTCCAGCACCCTGTTTTGTATCCAGATGCCTGCGGGAAACCAGGGAACAAAACAGAGAATAAAAGAATCATAGAATTGGAAGGGACTCTGATGGACATCTAGTTTAACCCCCTGCAATGCAGGAAACCATGGACTTTTTGCAGGAAGGAAAGTAACAGGGCAAAACACTGTTAAGTATGAAATAACAACTGCCAACAATTCAGAGTGAATGCTCAATAAACAGTCTAGGTTGCATATCCTGCCCACAAGCTTTGTGCAAACTGGTCAGGATGAATGCTCAGTAAAAAGATCATCTGGAAGGGGAGTTGCTCTTGTGTTTTGGATTAGTGACCCCAGCAGGTGTTCCTTATGCCTGTTTTGCATATTTGCAACTACATCTGCCTGCAACTTCACACACCGAATCAAACACATACGTAACCTGCTGCCAACCTGCACCAGTTTCCTATAGATGCCAACGTATCGGGGGCAATGTTCGCTCTCTTGTTCAATATTGGGTTGCTCTGCAGCACCTAGGCATAGAAAACCCACCGCTTGCTGATGCATTTAACAGTTAGCAGAAGGGATCCGTTTGCAAAAGCGTGAAAAAACTTGTCTCGCGCACCAGATGTTTGCAGAGCTAAAATAGACTTCATCTGCGGGAGAGAAGAAATAGGAGGGGACAGAGGAAGTGTTCCGCAGATTGTGAATATTTCTTAAAGAGACCCATGGCAGCTTATGGGTGGCAGGCTTCCCCATCAGTGAATGTTATCTTATTGCTAATTTCTCAAAGGATAAAGCGGAAGTGGGAAACACAAGACTGGCAGACAAATGCGGCCACCGGGACACCCGAAGTATCCCAAGCCACAGCTCCACCTCATCCATCCTGTGCCACACCATGTCCCTAACTGGTGCTTAGTTCACACCTTCCTTGAGTGTTTTGCCATGGCTGGAATGTGTCCTTATACTCTACTCATGCCTCTTGCTTCTCTGGTTGGAAGACAGAGGGGTGGGGTGGGGACTAGCATACAGTCATACCTCGTGTTACGTTTGCTTCACTTTGTGGCTTTTCAGGTTATGAATGTGGCAAACCCAGAAGTGTTTACACAGAAGCGATCTGTGTGATTCATGCATGCACAGTAGTGGCGCTCTACTTATGGACTTTTCAGGGTGCGAATGGCACCCCAAAATGGATTGCGTTTGTAAGGAGAGGTACCACTGTATTGTACAAAGGCAAAATTTACCTTAATAATAATAGTTTATTATTTATACACCTCGCTGGTCCATGGGGTCACGAAGAGTCGGACACGACTAAACGACTAAACAACAACATTTATACACCGCCCATCTGGCTGGGTTTCCCAAGCAACTCTAGGCGGCTTCCAACTGAATATTAAAAACAATACAGTGTCAGACATTAAAAACTTCCCTAAACAGGGCTGCCTGTTTAAATAACAGCTTAAGAAACAGTTTAAAAAACAGTTGTCTTTTAAAAGTAAAATAGTTGTTTATTGCCTTGACATCTCCTGGGAGGGCATTCCACAGGGCAGGCGCCACTACCGAGAAGGCCCTCTGCCTGGTTCCCTGTAACCTCACTTCTCACAGAGAGGGAACCGCCAGAAGGCCCTCGACACTGGACCTGTGTCCGGGCTGGATGATGGAGGTGGAGACGCTCCTTCAGGTATACAGGACCGAGGCCATTTAGCACCAACACTTTGAATTGTCAGCACCAACACTTTGAATTGTGCTCGGAAACGTACTGGGAGCCAATGAAGATCTTTCAGGACCAATGTTACATGGTCTTGGTGGCCACTCCCAGTCATCAGTCTAGCTGCCGCATTCTGAATTAATTGCAGTTTCTGAGTCATCTTCAAAGGTAGCCCCATGTAGAACGCATTGCAGTAGTCCAAGCAGGACCGAGCATGCACCACTGTGGCAAGAGAGTCTGTGGGCAGGTAGGGTCTCAGCCTGCGTACCAGATGGAGCTGGTAAACAGTAAACTGGTAAACATTCATTGCTCCAACTATTTGTACCACTAGCATGTATCCCCAGTTAAAAATGCATCCCCCAAATCTGGAGAAGTTTTACCCAGCCCTGTGATAAAGCCTATAAGGGCCAGAGAAAACAAGATCACTGCAAGATAGATTATGAGGATATTGACAAGCTGAAATGTGTTCAGCCTATACTGGCTAGATCTGCTGGGAGTTGGAAGTCCAACAAGGTATGGAGGGGGACAGATTCCCTGACCCACCCTGTCTGACCTATAAGGGAAAATGGAAACAGAGGTTGTGTCAGATCTGCAGGCCTACAGAGCAGCATTGGAGAAACTCTGGCTTGTGGGCCTAAAGAGAATCACATTTACCTGCCCTAGACCTGGCATAATCTACTTGCTGGACAGGTAAAGACACGGCTGAGCTGAAATGTAGTTCACAGACACCACCAAACAGCGTGGAGTTATTGCCCCTAGCAAAGGAGCCTAACAGTGCAATCCTAGTCTTTTCCAACCCTACACATGTTGACTTGGAAGTAAGTCTCTTTGAGTCCAGCCAGGATTGCTCCCAGGTAAGTGCATATTGAATTGCAGCCTTTGTCCCTGAAAAAAGAAGGAAAACTTCAGTCTTGGCCAACAGAAAACAGTTTAATTGAACAGAACCTTTAAAAATTTTTATAGCGTTGCAGGTTAGAACCCTTTTCTTTTTCCACCCGTCTGTTAGTTGGCATTTGATGTAATTTAAATTTATGACCAAATTAGCCTGTAGAAAACTATCTGAAGTCTATTTTTCATCTCGCCATTTCATTTCCTGCAGCTTCTGTTTTACAGTCTCGGGATCCAATAAAGTTTTATGGGAGTGCTAGTTTCTCCGACAAGACATCAACTTTCCCAAGCCAAACAGACCAGTAGACCCCTCTGGCAGCAGACAAAGCAGAGGTTTGGGCTTCAATCAAGTTGTGAAAGAATGGCGTTTTCCTGCCCCCAATTGCTTTTGTATGCTATAGGAATGTACATCTCACTTGTGTGTCTTGTTGTAACCTATAGGGGAGATTATAGGGATACCTCGGAGTCCGAGCGAGTGCCCTGAGGCTCCAAACCTCAAGATAGAGGCATCCACCATCACTGATGCACAGAATTCCACATTCGCTCATCTGAGGGCAGGAGATTTAAAAGCACCAGATTTCCTGAGATCTGTAACCTGATGGGTCTGTGATTAACACAGTGAGTCTATACCAGCACCCACAGCAAGTGTTCCTGTTTTCCTGGGACATCACAGAATCACAGAAGTCATCCCAGCTTCTGATTTGAACACAGAATCTGTGTCCTCTTTGTTTTCATTATGCAATTCATCTCTCTCTCTCTGCATCAGTGGTTCCCCTCTTAGCTCAGTTGCTAAGAGAATGTAACAAAAGAATGATGGAGGTAGTGACTGGTCCTTGACTTAAATCGCTGGGTGAAAAATGACCGGCGGTGCCCTTTGCAAACTGCATTTGTGGAGCCAAACCAACCCCAGCAGGAGAAGGTTCTGGCTAATGCATTGAAGCAGCTCCACCAAATCTTGACTCAACTGTCTCTGTTGGAGGTAAGCAAATCTGGGCACAGCTTGGCCTGAACTCACTGGTGCAGCAGTTGGGACGGCAGATGGTGTCCTCTTTACAGATTCTCCAGCAATGGGCAGTGGACCAGTGTGACGACTGTGAGAAGCTCATAAATGTCACCGACTGTCATTGCCAGGATAGCTGGACAAGAAGCCAACTGAGCCTGTGGCCTCAGTAGCATGGTGAAGACCTGCACTGCAAAATGGTGTGGCTGATAATAGACCATGTCACTAAGCTGCATCTTTTCAGGATTGCACTGGCTGCTTTTCATTTGTCCCTCAGCGTTTTATTTCAGCAGAGCGTTCTCTTCCACAGGGTGCACTGCCTGCCTCCGACTTTTGTCCCTGGCTGCTGCGTGTGCATACTTTGAAAGTAATGGGAACAGGCTCAGACCTGGCCTCTTGGCCTCACTTTGTTAAAATACCTCTGTCTCTGTATCACCTGTTCCCTGGTCTGTTCTTCTATCTTCAGACATCATGTTCTTTGCTCTGTTGTGACCAGCGCTCCTCCCCCCCGGCCAGAGCTCACAGGAGCTCATCTTCAACACCTCTCAGGTGGGTGCCGTTGCCATTCTAGGAGAACGAAGGAAAAGCTCATGGTAAGTTCTGCCACCCCTTTTTCTAGAAAAATACCCAGTGCTTTTTTCTGGGGGGACACAGGGGGACACATACCCCTAAACATTTTGTGAATCTAGTTTGGCCTCATTGAGGGGCAGTATGAGTAGGAAAATGAAAGTCACAGCTGTCCATGAAGGTGCAGGTCAATTCTGTGGCCAGGGCAGCTGTTTATCAGCTCCATCTGGTACACAGGCTGAGACCCTGTCTGCCCACGGACTGTCTCTACAGAGTGGTGCATGCTCTGGTTATCTCCCGCTTGGACTACTGCAATGCGCTCTATGTGGGGCTACCTTTGAAGGAGACCCGGAAACTACAACTAATCCAAAATGCGGCAGCTAGACTGGTGACTGGGAGTGGCCCCCAAGACCCTATAACACCAGTCCTGGAAGACCTACATTGGCTCCCAATACATTTCCAAGCACAATTCAAAATGTTGGTGCTGACCTTTAAAGCCCTAAACGGCCTCGGTCCTGTATACCTGAAGGAGAGTCTCCACCCCCATCGTTCTGCCCGGACACTGAGGTCCAGCTCTGAGGGCCTTCTGCGGTTCCCTCACTGCGAGGGAGTTACAGAGAACCAGGCAGAGGGCCTTCTCGTGGTGGCTCCCACCCTGTGGAACGCCCTCCTGTCAGATGTCAAAGAGATAAACAACTACCTGACATTTAGAAGACATCTGAAGGCAGCCCTGTTTAGGGAAGGTTACAGATAGGTAGCCGTGTTGGTCTGCCATAGTCAAAACAAAAAAATTCCTTCCAGTAGCGCCTTAAAGACCAACTAAGTCAGTTCTTGGTATGAGCTTTCGTGTGCATGCACACTTCAGAAGAAGAAGTGTGCATGCACACGAAAGCTCATACCAAGAACTGACTTAGTTGGTCTTTAAGGTGCTACTGGAAGGAATTTTTCTGTTTAGGGAAGTTTGTGATGTTTGACGCTGTATTGTTTTTAATATTCAGGAGTGGATGGATGATCAGATTGATCCAGCAGGCTCTTCTTATGTTCTTATGACCCTGGCCACCACTGGCATATGGCCCTTGGAAGGTTGCCAAGAAGGGAATGTGGCCCTCAGGCTGATAAAGGTTGCATCCTGCACCTGGGCTACATGCTTATGTCATTGAAGACATGTGAGACTGGCTGCAATTTTAGGCACAGACACGAAACCAAAATAAGAGCCCCCCCCCCTAAAAAAAACCCAAAAAAACTCACCAAAAGGGGGAGGAGTTTTCCAAGGAGATATTACCAAAAAAAAATAATGTTTTTTTTTAATAGTGGTTGAGTTGTGTCAGCTCAAACGAAGTTCAATGGAATTTTTTAATTGCTCCATCTTTCCTAGCTGTGCAAAGAACCCTGTGAAATAAACCTTTTAACTCTTACATCGTTTTTGTCTTAAGGGTAATGAACCATATGTGAAGACATCTGTACTGCCTGCAATGCATGATCATTAATTAGAAAGAAGACAGGATACTTTATGACTACTGGGACACATACACACAAAAAAATCAAAAGTAGCTGCAAAGAAAAAAGGGGGAAAGGGGAAAAGAGCTCCATATGTATTCTTTCCATCATCTTTTTTAAAAAATAGGTGGTATATTTGATCATTTGTGGATTACATTTGGCTTTAAAGATGAAATTCGGGGATGCAAATGTCATGGAAGCAATACCTTATAGTCCTGTATGCCAGGAGGTCCTTCTCTGAATGCTTACCAAACGCTGTCTGCCTCTATTCATTCAATGTCCAGTTTAAGAATCATAATATGTAACTGGTTTAGGGATGAAGAAGTTGTGCTCCAGATGTTGCTGGAGCAACTACAACTCCCATTATGCAAACTCCAGAACCCAAGAATCTAGAGGAGGGAACCTGACACCATGGGATCTGGAGGGTCCCTGTTCCCCCACTAACCCATAACAAAAGTAAGGGCTTCCTTGTGAGTGTAAGTTCCCCCCCCACACACAAAAAAGGGATGTTCCATGGGTGTGACCGGAGGCGGGGAGCTTAGGTTGGATCCTAAACCTGTTCAGCTTCATCATGAAATTTATTTTGTTAATTTAGGCCCTGTTCTCCAATCTGTTAAGGTCATACTGAATCCTGATTCTGTCTTCTGCGGCATTAGCTGCCCCTCCCAGTTTACTGGCTGCAAATTTGATGAGCATCCCCTCAATTCCTTCATCCAAGTCACTTATAAAGACGTTGAACAACAATGTGCCCAGGACACAACCCTGCTGCACTCCACTTGTCACTTTTTCCAGGATGACAAGTGAAATATACTCAGTGTCGAGAATGGATTTCATGCTCTTTATTCAGCTCATAGTAGTGAGGAGGAATGGAAGTTCCCCCACAGTATCTGCTTTATATACATTTACACAATGGGCTGCATGTGATTGGCTAATTCCGGGATTCTCCTGTAGGCCAATCAGGTTGTGGATTCACTTCCACCTGGAGCTGGATTGGGTGGCTCCTGCGGACCAATCATACTGCTGCATTGTTCTAGGACCAATCAGACTGCTGCATTCTGAATCCTATTGTTCTAGGACTAATCAGACTGCTGCATTTTGGATCTTATTGTTCTAGGACCAATCAGACTGCTGCATTTTGGATCCTATTCAACTCAGTACATAACAACAAGGAACCATTAATGAGTACTCTTTGTGTTTGGTCAGTCAACCAGCTACAAATCTACTTAACAGTTACCACATCCAGCCCACATTTTATCAGCTTCTCTGCAAGAATATCATGGCAAAAGCCTTACTGAAGTCAAGATACACTATGTCCAGCGCATTCCCCTGATCCACCAAACTCGTTTCAAAAAAAGAAAAAAAAAGAAACAAGATTTGTCTGGCATGACTTGTTTTTGAGAAACCCATCCTGGGTCTTAATAATCACATTCTTTTCTAAGTGCTCACAGACCAACTGTTTGATTATCTGTTCTAGGAGCTTTCCTGAGATCAATGTCAAGCTCGGCGGCTCGATCTTCTTCTTCCCCCTTTTGGAAGATGGGAACAACATTTGTCTGCCTCCAGTCTGCAAGGACTTCACTTGTTCTCCAATAATTCTCAGAGATTACAGACAGAGGTTCTGAGATTACCTTTAATTCCCTTGGGTGTAGCTCATCAAACCCTGGATATTTGAACTTGTTTAAAATAGGTAGGTGTTCCTCTACCACCTCTATTCCTATCCTGTGTTGCATCTACCTGTTACACAGGAACAGGTCAAAGTGCTGTGGACTCACAGCCTGGAGATGTGAGCACCGGATTCACTTCCACAATATAGTCGTCGCACAGCAGAGTATAGCAGAGTCTGGCAGTGTATAAACGACTCGGAGAGCAGCTCTGTAGAATATCTTCTTTTATTCTATAACTACAACTATAATACAAAACTATATACAGAGCTAAATAGGTCTAAGCATAAATGAATGCTGCACTGAGTGTCTGCAGCTGCTCTTAGCAGCAACCTTATCTCTACACACGATCTCTAACACTGAGTCTCTCTCTCTCTCCGACACACTGACTGACTAACTAACTGACTTGGTGCTGGAGCTGAATAAATAGAAAGCAGAACACTGCTCCTCCTCTCTGGAGAATCAGCAGACTCGTCAGGAGATTCTTGGATATGGGAGGGGTGAAATCTCCTCACTACCAGCCCAACCTACATAACAAGGTTATGGTGGGGATTAAATGAGGAGGGGGAGAACCATGCTCACCACCTTGAACTCATTGGAGAAAAAGGTGAGATAGAAACTGAGAAGACGCAACTCAAGAACTACCGCCCCATATCCCTTTTAAATGTGGATTATAATTTTTTTGCAGATATTCTGGCTAAAAGATTGAAGAAAGTTTTAGCTGAAATGATACATAAAGACCAGGCTGGCTTTCTCCCTGGTAGACATCTATCTGACAATATGAGGAATATAATTAATATTCTAGAAAAGTTACAGGTGAACATCAATACAGAAGCTGTTTTTAACACTGATTGGGAGCCGCCCAGAGTGGCTGGGGAAACTCAGCCAGATGGGCGGGGTATAAATAATAAATTATTATTATATTATTATTATAAGCAGTTTTGATATTTGTGGATGCAGAGAAGGCCTTTGACAATATCTCTTGGAGCTTTATGAAGAAAAATCTTCAGGGGATGGGGGTAGGACAAAACTTTGAAAATGGTATAGGTGCGATTTACTCTGAACAAAAGGCCAAATTGATAGTCAATAATGTGGTGACAGAAGAGTTTATAATAGAGAAAGGGACACAACAAGGCTGCCCAATTTCCCCATTACTTTTTATCTCAGTCCTGGAAGTCTTACTTAACATGATAAGAAGGGACCGCTTGATACAGGGTATTCAGGTCGGAGTTAAACATTACAAACTTAAAGCTTTTGCAGATGACCTTGTTTTGACATTACAAGAGCCAACAGCTAGCACCAAGAGGGCATTAGAAATAATCCAGGATTTTGGTCAAGTGGCAGGATTTAAGTTAAATAAGACAAAAACTAAGGTTTTGGAAAAAAAATTGACTCCGATTGAAAGAGAAAGGTTTCAGAAAGAGACAGATTTAACATTGGTAAAGAAGGTAAAATACCTAGGGGTAAATATGACCTCTAAGAATGTGAATTTATTTAAAGATAACTATGAAAAATGTTGGTCGGAAGTGAAAAAAGATTTGGAAATATGGACAAATTTGAAACTTTCCTTGCTAGGCCGAATTTCTGTTATTAAGATGAATGTACTGCCGAGAATGTTGTTTCTGTTTCAATCATTACAAATTATTGACAAGATGGATTGTTTCAGGAGGTGGCAAAGAGATATTTCTAGATTTGTCTGGCAGGGCAAAAAGCCCAGAATAAAATTCAAGATACTTACGGATGCTAAAGATAGAGGGGGATTTGCCCTGCCAGACTTGAAGCTTTATTATGAATCAGCAGCTTTTTGCTGGTTGAAGGAATGGCTACTTCTTGAAAACACAGACATCTTAGACCTTGAAGGTTATGATAATGCATTTGGATGGCATGCATACTTGTGGTATGGCAAGGTTAAGGTACATAAGGCTTTTAAAAACCATATTGTCAGGAAAGCATTGTTTAATGTATGGTCGAGATATAAAGATCTTTTGGAAAGGAAAACCCCAAGGTGGCGCTCACCTATGGAAGCTAAAGGGTTAAAAAAACTTAATATGGAGACCAAATGGCCTAAGTATTGGGAAATTTTGGAAGAGGAAGGTGACAAATTGAAATTGCAGAGTTATGAGAAACTTAAAGATAAGGTGCAAGACTGGTTACATTATTTTCAAATAAGAGAAGTATATAACCAGGATAAGAAAGTGGGCTTCCAGGTGGAAAAATCAAAGTTAGAGACAGAATTGTTAGAACCCAATGCTAAGGTATTGTCAAAAATGTATAACTTGCTGTTGAAATGGAATACGGAGGAAGAAACGGTAAAATCAGCTATGATAAAATGGGCACAAGATATAGGATACAATATTATGTTTGCTGACTGTGAGAAGTTATGGACCACCAGGATTAAATTTACGGCATGTAATGCCTTAAGAGAAAATATTATGAAAATGATGTATAGGTGGTACATGACCCCAGTCAAGCTTGCAAAAATTTATCATCTGCCCGATATAAATGTTGGAAATGTAAAGAAACTGAAGGTACATTCTTTCACCTTTGGTGGACGTGCCCAAGGATCAAGGCTTTCTGGGAGATGATATATAATGAACTAAAAAAGGTACTTAAGTACACTTTCCCTAAGAAACCAGAGGCTTTTCTCCTGGGCATAGTCGGTCAATTGGTGTCAAAGAAGGATAGAACTTTCTTTATGTACGCAACAGCAGCAGCAAGAATTCTCATCGCAAAGCATTGGAAGACACAAGATCTACCCACTCTGGAAGATTGGCAGATGCAACTGATGGAGTACATGGAGATGGCGGAAATGACTGGCAGAATCCGTGACCAGGGAGAAGAGTCGGTGGAAGAAGACTGGAAGAAATTTAAAATGTATATACAGAAATACTGCAAAATTTTTGAATGTGAATGATGTTGAAATGAAATGAAGTGGTTTAGAAGTTAAAATTCGAGAGGACAATTAATTAAATGCAAAATAAGAGGATAAGAATTTGCTGATTAAATTTCTAAATGGAATACAAAACAGGGAGATGTGAGGAAGTCAGGAAAGTAAGTTAATGAATGGTATGATATTTGAAACAATGATTTTTAATTTTTCTTTTTAAAATTTTGGTTTTTGCTTTTTGTGTTTGTGTGTTTTTCTGTTTTTGTAAACCTTTTTTGTAAAATTCAATAAATATTATTATTAAAAAAAAAAAAGGTGAGATAGAAACACAACGAATCAATAATATGATATGAATAACCTGTGGGACAAGGGTAATATGGAACCTTTAGCAGTGGTTTGCATGCAGCCACTGCTGATATTATCTCTCAAAAGCTTTTATAGGGAAGGTGATGATCTTTCAGTTAATTGGGGCCTACATTTTCCATGTAGCTTAACTAGTAGCAACTGCAATGATGCTACCTCCTTTTTAGTCCTCTGCGGATTAAATTTTCCAAATGGCATTGGCCTTTTTTGTGACCACGGCATGTTATACAAGCTCTGCCCACGCCGCCATCGATTTAGTCCATTCCTTCAAGCTTTCGGATTTAATAAACTCTCAAATTCTCATGCCACATCCCAGTCAGAAGGAGAGAGAGAGGGGGAAAAAAAGAGGGGAAAGGGTCTCCAGAAGGAATATTTTCGCTTTGCTACGGCACTCCATTCCTATTAACACTGCAAACAGACCTTCGCGAATGAATAATTCAGAATTCAAACGAGCTGCGGAGGTTTCACTCCCTGGTCATGTTCCTCCAACACACCATTTTACTGGCAAATATTGGGAATCTAGGGACAAGAGTAAATATACTCAAAATTCAGGACGATTTGCAACTAGATCCTTCCTGGAAATAGAAGAGTTCAATGTAGCAAAGGAAAGTACATAGCAGATTTTCGTAGCTTTGCATTCGTAATGAAGCAGCTTTGGGGAGGGCTGGTATTCAGAATGTCATCCGTCTTTTCAATACCAGGAATAAAGCCTGCCTAGCACAATATCTAGTCAGCCATTCTCCCAGGGACAGATGGGATTTTAAGATACGGTGTTGTGTTCTTTTGTCTGGAGTTTATTTTATGCATTCAAGAAAGAAGGTGGTTGTGTATGATACCACAAGCCAGACTTAAGACAGTACGTTATTACTCTTCCATGACAATGAAGTGGTTTTCGTATTTATAAATGCTGTGAACCGTTTTCATATCAGCTCTATTCCTAAGGAGTCCTTGTGCGCCTGCTATTGAGACTGTATATTGCCATGCATCACTTCTCATTTATTTAATTCTGCTTCTGAATTTGCTTCCCCAAAAATATCTCGACTGGATTTCACACTGGGGAGGGGAACATCAACAATAATAATAATTCTATATGTAAAAACAATGAAAAATGATTCCATATATGGAAATCAAACACATATACAGATTGAAATAAAGGGTTTGGCTTCTGTGGAGAAGGAAAACTAGGATACTAAACCTCTGCTGCCTTGTAAAGGTAAAGGTAAAGGTACCCCTGCCCGTATGGGCCAGTCTTGACAGACTCTGGGGTTGTGCGCCCATCTCACTTAAGAGGCCAGGGGCCAGCGCTGTCCGGAGACACTTCCGGGTCACGTGGCCAGCGTGACATCGCTGCTCTGGCCAGAGCCAGAGCCAGAGCCGCACACGGAAACGCCGTTTACCTTCCCGCTGGTAAGCGGTCCCTATTTATCTACTTGCACCCGGAGGTGCTTTCGAACTGCTAGGTTGGCAGGCGCTGGGACCGAGCAGCGGGAGCGCACCCCGCCGCAGGGATTCGAACCACCGACCTTTCGATCGGCAAGCCCTAGGCGCTGAGGCTTTAACCCACAGCGCCACCTGAGTCCCTGCCTTGTAGCTATTCTCATTTGTGAGAAAGGCTACAGGAGGAGCCCTCAAGTTAAAATCCATACAGGCTACCTTGTGGGACACTTTTAGGACAAGAAAAGACTCAGGAGTAAACCCTACATGAATCCTGAGTGGCGTCCCTAAGACAGTTGGATGGTGTCTTGTATACTTCCTTCCGGCAGCTCCAGCAGCCAAGCTGGTGTGAAACATATTGTTCTGCTTTCCTTTGGACCACATCAGCAAAACCAGTAAGGGGGTGTTGTCCTCTGGGCAGCCCAGGACATCCATACACACTACCCAGGCTTGTGCTCCTGAGAGGAGGCTCCCTCCATTGTCTCTCACAACAGAAAGATGTCAACAAGGAGACTTCTACAAGTCCAATGGAATGAAGAGCCAGTTCCTGAACTGGGAGGTGTTGGAAATACCCCGTGGGACATCCCTACACCTGTGGGTGGCCCTGCCACCACTGAAACTTGCCCTGACCCCCTTTTTTGGTGGAATGCTCTGGCAGAAGAGACCAGGGCCCTGCAGGATTTGACATCTTTCTGCAAGGCCTGCAAGACAGAGCTGTTCCACCAGGCCTTTGGCCAAGGCACAGTCTCACCCCCCCTCCTTTGGTAATCCTCACAGAACTCTAGCCCAATGGTTGCCATTAATTTGATTTGAATTGATTTTAAAATGAAATGATTTTAGAATGCTGTGTTACTTTTATTGCTGTTAGCCCCTCTGAGCCTGGCTTCGGCTGGGGAGGGTGGGATATAAATAAATTATTATTATTATTATTATTATTATTATTATTATTATATAACTATAAAAAGGTAAAGGACCCCTGACAGTTAAGTCCAGTTGCAGACGACTCTGGGGTTGCGGCGCTCATCTCGCTTTACAGGCCGAGGGAGCCGGCATTTGTCCGCAGACAGTTTTTCCGAGTCATGCGGCCAGCATGAATAAGCTGCTTCTGGTGCAACAGAATACTGAAACCAGAGCAGCACACAGAAATGCCGTTTACCTTCCTGCTGGAGTGGTACCTATTTGTCTACTTGCACTTCATGCTTTCGAACTGCTAGGTTGGCAGGAGCTGGGACCAAGCAAATGGAGCTCACCCCGTCGTGGGGATTCAAACCGCCGACCTTCTGATCATCAAGCCCAAGAGGCTCAGTGGTTTTGACCACAGCGCGACCCGCCTCCCTTATTTTATAACTATACTCTGCAGCTACTTTCATTTAAGGCTTCATAGAGCTACCCAGTGGAAGGAGTGCCAGTCCACTCATGTTTAGATTTATTATACGGTACTTACGAATCGCAACGCAAAGTCCTGAGTCGATTTACCACGAAAAGCAAAGCACACTATTAAAAACACATAAACACCTAGCAATTCCCATATGAGGAAAGGCTGCAGTGTTTGCGGACTTTTAGTTTAGAGAAGACCATCTCCAGAGCTTGTCTGGCCTTGCAACAAATGAAGACAGAAATAAGAAGCCATTTTGGATTAGGAAGCATACAATGGTACCTCTGGTTACGTACTTAATTCGTTCTGGAGGTCCGTTCTTAACCTGAAACTGTTCTTAACCTGAAGCACCACTTTAGCTAATGGGGCTTCCTGCTGCTGCCATGTCGCCGCCGCGCAATTTCTGTTCTCATCCTGAAGCAAAGTTCTTAACCCGAGGTACTATTTCTGGGTTAGTGGAGTCTGTAACCTGAAGCGTATTTAACCTGAAGCGTATATAACCCAAGGTACCACTGTAGTTTAAAAGTGACCTGAAGATCAGTGTGAAGCTGGCAAGGCCTTAGAGAGATACACCCATTTGTTAGGGAACAAGGATTACTCCATCCCGGCTGTACAACTTACAGATTCATAACCAGGGGGTATTTTTGGTGACAACTGTTGAATATGGTTTTCCTTTGTAATGGAGGTAGCAAATAAAGGCTTGTTCTTTTCATTACCAAAGGGCTAGGGTCATAGCTGTCAACGTTTTCCTTTTTTTAAGAGAAATTCCCTTATTCCGAATAGGATTCCTCTCAAGAAAAGGGGAAAGTTGACAGCTATGGCTAGGGTTGTTGATCCCTTGAGGTTGAGTCTCTTGTGACTTCTGGCCATATCTGTGTACAGTGGTACCTCGGGTTATATACGCTTCAGGTTACCGACTGAAATAGTACCTTGGGTAAAGAACTATGCTTCAGGATGAGAACAGAAATCAGTGCAGTGACTGTGGAAGGCCCCATTAGCTAAAGTGATGCTTCAGGTTAAGAACAGTTTCAGGTTCAGAACAGACCTCTGGAATTAATTAAGTACTTAACCCGAGGTACTACTGTAATGTTTATGGCAGATCCATTCCATGACCCAGGCCAGGATTCCAGAGTGCCCTGTTCTTCCTCGAGATAAGCAGTAGGGAGTGGGATTAGAGAGGAAATTCTGGACTGTCACACGCCAAGGGATCTGGCTGCCAAGGGGGTCTGTCAGGCAAGGATCCCCTCAGCTCAGGAATCTTGCAGCGCTATACCACTTGCAAAGCTGTCATTGGTTCCCCTTTTGTGAATCTATCCTCTCAAGAGAAATCTGCTAGTTGCCGTTATTACTGCCATTAGCTTTATGTCTATTTTGCGACGTTAACTGGCCTGTTAGTCTGTTTAATGCCTGTTTAATTTTCTGGATGTATTTTAGAACGAATTATTAATTGCTGATTAGCAATAATGATTAATCCCTAAACTGTTAAACTAGTGCTGTAATGGTATTGTATTATTAATTGTGTCTTATGGTTATTGTACTATGGTCTGTGGTCTACATCCAGGTTTCACTGCATCTCTAACAGACCCCCCAAGTGTCCCTGTTTTCCAGGGACAGTCCTGGGTTTACATAGGCTGTCCCGGGTTCTGATTTGACCCCAGAATGTCCCACTTTTCCTTAGGATGTCCCTATTTTCATTGGAGAAATGTTGGAGGGTGTGGTGTTATCCACCCCCGAGCTGTCTGAAGGCAATCCTGTTTAGGGAAAATTTTCATGTTGTTTAATGTTTTATTGTGTTTTTACATATGTTGGAAGCCACCCAGAGTGGCTGGGGCAACCCAGTCTGATTGGCGGAGTATTATTATTATTATTATTATTATTATTATTATTATTATTATTACTATTATTATTAGTCTATAGGTCAACCCTATTCATCCCTATTTTTCCAGTAGTGATGTATGGAAGCTAGACCATAAAGGCTGATCGCCGAAGAATTGATGCTTTCGAATTATGGTGCTGGAGGAGACTCTTGAGAGGCCCATGGACTGCAAGAAGATCAAACGTATCCATTCTGAAGGAAATCAGCCCTGAGTGCTCACTGGAAGGACAGATCCTGAAGCTGAGGCTCCAATACTTTGGCTACCTCATGAGAAGAGAAGACTCCCTGGAAAAGACCCTGATGTTGGGAAAGATGGAGGGCACAAGGAGAAGGGGACAACAGAGGACGAGATGGTTGAGCAGTGTTCTTGAAGCTACAAACATGAGTTTGACCAAACTGCGGGAGGCAGTGGAAGACAGAAGTGCCTGGCGTGCTCTGGTCCATGGGGTCACAAAGAGTCGGACACGACTAAAAGACTAAACAACAACAATTCATCCCTATTGAAGAAATGTAGGAGGATATGCTCTGACTGCCAGCTGTTGGGCAACTACCATGGAAGAAAGTCAATGCACTCATGTCCTGTTTGTGGCCTTCCCATTGCGGCATCTTCCGGTTGTCCACATTGGGATGCAGGATGCTGAAGAAGACCTAGGGCTTTGCTCTGACCCAGCAGGGCTCTTCTTAAGTTAAGAGTGTCCCTGTTTACAGCTACAAAATGTTGGCGAGACTACGCCACCGCCCCTGCAAAACAAACGTGATCAGTTGACTGTGCATACAGAGAGACGCGTCATTATGCAAACATTTGCAATCATTCTCCGTTTGTTTCATAATCAAGCGTTACAAATTGCCTCTCGCATTGTTTAGTCTGCCTTTTCTGTGACTCTGATTGCACCTCGGAGACCATTAGGCAATGTTTACTTATTCTAAACTCCAGCCCACCCTGTTCCCAGAACAGTTGCCATTTGTAATAAATAAATACAGCACCTTAAATCCAGACAACAGCACATATGAGAAAGGAGACGCTTAACTAGGGATGCTCAGGTCTCCGGCATGAGATGTATAGTCGGGGAAAGGCAGGGTTGTTGGTGTGGCCTTGCAAAAAAGGCAAAAAGTCATTAGGTGAAGGAGCGAGGGATGTGCCCATTTTGGTTTCTCGGTTTCTCATTTTTCCAATTTCCATAGCACTCTTTGTGAAAAGTCTTTGTGAAAATTCATCAGCATATTAGTGTGCATTTCTGCTAATATACATAATAGACTAGACTAAGTTCAATGAGCCTCTTGGGTAGCCATCCCCAAACTCGGCCCTCCAGATGTTTTGGGACTACAACTCCCATCATCCCTAGCTAACAAGACCATTGGTTAGGGATGATGGGAACTGTAGTCCCAAAACAGCTGGAGGGCCAAGTTTGGGGATGCCTTCTCTTGGGCTTGCCAATCAGAAGGTTTGCGGTTCGAGTCCCTGCGACAGGGTGAGCTCCAGTTGCTCTGTCCCAGCTCCTGCCAACCTAGCAGTTTGAAAGAACACCAGTGCAAGTAGATAAATAGGTATTGCTTCAGCGGGAAGGTAAATGGCATTTCTGTGTGCTGTGGTTTCCATCGTGGTGTCCCGTTGTGCCAGAAGCGGTTTAGCTCTGCTGGCCACATGACCCAGAAAGCTGTCTGTGGACAAACGCTGGCTCCCTCAGCCTGAAAGCAAGATGAGCGCCACAACCCCATAGTCATCTTTGACTAGACTTAACCACTCAGGGGTCCTTTACCTTTGCCTTACCCTTTACCTATTAGTATATAAAGCCCTTAACAACTTGGGAGCAGTTTACCTGCGAGATTACCTTATCTCATATTTGTCTACTCAGCCACTTTGATCTGCAGATCTGGCACCATAACAGGTGCCACAAAATACTCATTTCTAAGAAATCAATTTTTTAGTGTGGCAGCACCTATACTTTGGAACTCCCTGCCTGTTCATATCTGGCAGGCGCCTTTGCTGTGCCCTTTTTGGTGCCTGCAGAAAACGTTTTTGTTTCGACAAGCCCACCAAGAACGTTGATGTGTGTTTTATTCAAATCTGCTTTTAGTTTAGCATTGATTTTAATTATTTTTGAATGTTTGAAATAGTTGTTTTTAACTGTTACTGATCATTGCTTTATTCCTTTTTTGTAAACCACTTTGAGGGCTCTTTTACAATCAAGTAGTATAAAAATGTGTTTGAAATAAATAAATGAATTCCTCCCTCACAGCACCTTAATCTAATGCATTTTTGTATGCTGTTCTCACTAGACATATGCATTATATATGACCTTGCAAGACAACTGTATAGGCTTGGTATTAGGCCTGTGGGGGTGGGGAGTTCCCCCCCCCCCCCCGGAACAGCACCTAGCATGGCATCAATTTAACCTCTCTGCAATGTAGGGACTTGATGACCTTTGGGGTCCCTTACAACTGTATGATTCTATGATTGTAATACTGACAGAAGCCTTCAATGGAATCATTTGTTCCCTGGTGAAAAAGAAAACAAGTGCAGAATTGGCTACAGAAATCAAAACCTCTTTACCTCTGTTTGTAGCCATCAACTCCTAATGTGTGCCGTTTAATTAGCTCTATAGCTTTAAAACACCATAATTACTCTTTGAAGTCTACTCTAAATTAAATGTGCCTTCGAGTGTTATTAAGAACACTTTAAAGAGCTAACAAAAAAAATTATCTTTAGCGTAGAGGTATGAATTATTGGCTTTGTATAATTGTACGGCGTCACCGCAAAATTAAATGCAGGGGCTAAGAACATAAGCAGAGTTCTGTGGGTTCATCTGGTCCAGCAGCCTGTTCTTACACTGGGCAATTAAGAGTAGCGAAATTTCAGCTAAGAAGCTCAAATCATATATATGACTGATACCCTTCTTTGGAAATTAAACCATTGTCCAGACTTTAACATTCAAAAACCTTAACTTGCAGAGTCTTATAGAAGAATTAAAACATAATATTTACAGCCATGTGCTTCTCCAAGCATGGGTTTGCAGTCTCTTCTTCCAAATTCCAAACAATTGTATTTTCCTCTCTTTCCAGAGCTCAGTATTCAGCCTTCTCTATCTCAGTTAGGCCATGCCTTGGAGTTCCCACGAGAGATTTCCACTTTCCCCTTCTCCTGCAGCTTTCTTCCAAGCAGAGAAGCAGCACTCCCGCACTTGATTCAACTTAGCAGTGTTCACAGTGGATTCTAAAACACAGTCACCTTGCCTCACGTAAAATGGAGTCTCTCCTTCGCTAGATACCTCCCATGTGGCCAACGTTAGCCAATCCCATGAGAACTACTAGAGAACTCTCTAGAATTCAGTTACCAGCCAATCAAATTTAAACACATAGGAATGCATGCAAGTATTTACAATGTCAGTGAATTAAGTTACTGTACTTAACACGGCCTGGTGCCTATGGGAATAATCCCACAAGCAGGTCCCGAGTGCAACATCACCTCTCCCCACTTATGATCCCAGAAACTGCTAGTCAGGGGCATCCTGCCTCTGGCAGTGGAGAGAAAACACAGAAGTTATAGCTAGAAAGAAGCCATGGATAACATCATCCACCATAAATTTGACTAATCCTCTTTCAAATAGTTGGTGATCAACACTGCCTCTTGCAGGAGTGAGTTTCATGGTTTAACTAGGGTCTATGAAAGAAGTAGGGACGCGGGTGGCGCTGTGGGTTAAACTACAGAGCCTAGGACTTGCTGATCAGCAGGTTGGCAGTTCAAATCCCCACGACGGGTTGAGCTCCCATTGCTCGGTCCCTGATCCTGCCAACCTCGCAGTTCGAAAGCACGTCAAAGTGCAATTAGATAAATAGGTACCACTCCAGCGGGAAGGTAAACGGCATTTCCGTGTGCTGCTCTGGTTCATCAGAAGTGGCTTAGTCATGCTGGCCACATGACTCGGAAGCTGTACGCCGGCTCCCTCGGCCAATAAAGCGAGATGAGCGCCGCAACCCCAGAGTCGGCCACGACTGGACCTAATAGTCAGGGGTCCCTTTACCTTTACCTTTTTTGAAAGAAGTCCTTCCTCATAGAATCATAGAATTGGAGGGGATCCCAAGGGTCATATAGTCCAACCCCCTGGCCATCCAACCTCTGCTTAAAAGCCTCCAAGGAAGGAGAGCCCACAAGCTCCCATGTCTGTCCTGAAGCTTAACCTTTATTATATTTTGTTACTGTTGTTTTCCTCGGCTTTTTAAAATGTGTTTTTTTTTCCAATCAGTGTAACCTTTTTCTTTTCTCTTTTCTTTCTTATTTCTGTAACATTTTCAATAAAATATAAGTTTTTTTTTATTTAAAAAAAGGTCTATCCTGAATCTTCCCACATTCAGCTTCAGCCCATAGCTCCCTTCATTATTCATTTAGGGGGATGTTTAAAAGAGGTGGAGAAAAAGAGGGGTGCCCGCCTTCAAAAACAAGAACAACTTGTGGGAATGTTGAGGGAGGCAGGAGCAGCTGTGTCCAGAGCAGCTGTTTACCAGCTCCATCTGGTACACAGGTTGAGACTCTACCTGCCCGTGGACTGTCTTGCCACAGTGGTGCATGCTCTGGTTATCTCCCACTTGGACTACAGCAATGCGCTCTACATGGGGCTACCTTTGAAGGTGACCTGGAAACTGCAATTAATCCAGAATGTGGCAGCTAGACTGGTGACTGGGAGTGGCCACCGGGACCACATAACAGTGGTCCTGAGAGATCTGCATTGGCTCCCAGTACATTTCCAAGCACAATTCAAAGTGTTGGGGCTGACCTTCAAAGCCCTAAATGGCCTCAGTCCAGTATACCTGAAGAAGTGTCTCCACCCTCATCGTTCTACCCGGATACGCGTTCGCGTCTCCGCTCCGCTCCTCCACATGCAGATGCTGGGTGACCTTAGGCCAGTCACACTTCTTTGAAGTCTCTCAGCCCCACTCACCTCACAGAGTGTTTGTTGTGGGGGAGGAAGGGAAAGGAGACTCCTGAAGGGGAGTGAAAGGCAGGACATCAAATCCAGATTACGAGTCTACCACTCTTAACCACTACACCACACTGGCTCCCATAGGCAACGAAATTCAGAGAAGAGTGGATTTGGAAGAACAGCTATGTTTCAGTTCATGTGTTCTTTCAGAAAGTGAATGATGCTCTCCCTGCTTCTCAGCTCCCCTTTCATCCTGATTGGGTGGTGCGATGATGCTGGAGGCAGGGGAAATAGCAACAGGTCTTTGACATCCCCAAACGCACTCCAAGGGTGCTGGAGTGAGGGAAGGGAGTAGGACCAGACACAGAAGTGATGGGAGTTGGTAAAAGACTGAATCAAAATGCAGGGGGAGCAGAGTTGCCCCCCAGCACCTCCACCAATGAAATTTTATGAACCTTTTTAACTGGAATCTATATAGATGCCTTCCCAATAATGTTATTCTTTCCATCTTTATGTTCAGCCTGGTTCTGTCTGATAACATTTCCTGGTCAACCAACGGACAGGGGCTGTTACCAAAAGTAATGGCATGCAATAAAATGGTTCTACTCCAACAATTAAAGACATTTTACTATGTAATAAAATGAGGGTGGTTTTCTCCCCCTAGCTCCAGTTGCACACCATTAATTCAGACACTAATTTGCTCGTGATATATTATTGATAGAGCACAAAAGCATTTTTTAATAACAATCTCTCTACTTTTTTTAGAGGATGAAAATGCCCTCTACTGTATATTTTAACATATTAATGCCCACATTCTTCACTGGGCTGCAACAGAACCTTTCCTAATTGAGACAAATATTAAAGAGGCTATTGATTAAATTCAAGCAGGTGGACTCGGGCCTCAGACAAGCAGTGATATATGGAGATGAAATATATATGGTCAAAGAGGGTTCGATGCAGTCTCTCCCACACGCTCTTCAAGACCTCAGTTTCAGAGTCTGCTGTAAAAATTTGAACAAATTAATCTAATAGTCCTCAAGCAACTTAACTTTTTTGCCCCCTTGTGCCATGAACTGCACCCCAGAAAAAATCTCTAACTTCCCTTGATGCCTATCTTTTTCTTTTTCTTGAAGATATTGCCACATGCGACTGCAAGACAGTTTGCATTAAAAATTTGCATGTCTCTGAATTTTGCAAGGCGGTTCTACAGCCGAAGAATGTATACAAAAGCAGGGAAAATATACAGGGAAGATGTGTGTGAAAATAACATCAGGAGAGCACTGCCAAAGGCCCACACCCTATTCTCATAGTGGCAGGCCAGATACTCTAATAATGGGAAGCCCACAAACAGGGCCTGAACATAACAATGCTCCTCCAACCTGCAATTCCCTAATGACTGGTCTTCAGAGGCACAGAACCTTAGGCAATGGAACACAGCTATTATGGCTAGTAGCCACTGGTAGTCCTACCCTAAATAATTCTCTTTGTAGAATCCTCCTGCACACATATATTTCCCCCTCCCTTTGTCATCTCCCCTATATGGAAGTTTAGACGGTAAGCTCAGCGGAACGGAGCCCTGCCATTTTTATAAAGAGCCACGATACTGATGGTGCGTCAGGGACTGGGCAGAGGAGGAATGGTGGAGATGGCCTCCCCATCCTGACCCTTCCAGGGAGGAGGAAGAGGAAGATAGTATAGATTTACAACAGGGGGTTGAGGGAGGTCGCAGCTCAGAGGCAGATGAGGAGGAAAGCTGGGAAATCATGGGAGAGCCAGAGCAACACCTGGTGTGCTGGGCCCGGGAGTAACCCAAGCAACGCGGTCCAGGTCCGGTCCAGAATCCAAGGATTCCGCGAGGAGTCAGTCTGACAGGGCCAAGGCAGGACACGAGGCAGGAAACCAGGCAAGGACAGGTACAGGATCTCAGGCAGGTTCTGGCAAACAGCAATGTTGCTCCCGCAACCTGGGGCAGGGTCCGATAGCCTTTTATCTTTGTCGGGGTAACGGCCGGTCCTGATTCCCCGGCAACTCACCTCCCTGTCTCGCCCGAAGGCGAGCACTCCTCCTGCGAGTACTCAGGTCTCTCCTCCTCTCAGAGCTTAGTCTCTGCAGCTCAGGAGATGTCGGTGGGTTACTAGACCCAAAGGCCACCTCAGCCCAGTGGCGTAGCGTGGGTTATCAGCACCCGGGGCAAGGCAAGTAATTTGCGCCCCCTAACCCATGGATTTGCGCCCCCTAACCCATGGATTTGCGTCCCCTAACCCGTGGATTTCCCTAACCCCCAGATGTTGCGCCCGGTGCAGCCAGCCCCCCCTGCACCCCCCACGCTACGCCACTGCCTCAGCCTCTCCTGACCCAACCGGTAGTGGAGCAGCTGTAAGTGGATTGCCCAGCTGAAGGCAACGAGGTCATCCCCGCATCTGGAGGCTCAGGCCCCTGACTCGGCCCAGCTGGTGCTTGTTGCAAGGGAACCTGTGCAGACTGGGGCTCTTCAGAATCAGGCCCCAGACTAGGTTCAGATGCCCCCTGAGGCAGAGGATCCGGTGTGGACTGAGACTCCTCTGGTTCCGAGTCTGAGCCCGAGTCCCAGGCCATCACACCCGGCTGACACATTGTCATTAAAAAGCATTCCAGAGCTTCCATCTCCCAGAGCCCGGCGAGCCTTAAAAGTAGGAGAACAAAGGGCTCAAAGACAGAGGGCACGTAGCAGTACCCGTAGAAGTGATGACTGAGGAAGTGGGAGAGACGGGGAGTGGAGATTCACTCAGGACAACGCCATTATCCAAGAGGCTGGGTTCTATAGCCTCTCTCTGTGAACATTGAAATAAAAAAGGCCTGTAAGAAACTTTTCCTTGTCTTTATACTTTCTTGGGCAACCAGCTGGGAGCCACTGACAGCATCCTGACATGGTGCTGGGTTAATGTTAGTGATGGTGCTAACAGTGTCTTTGCATTTTATTGCAAGTCTATAAAGTTGTATCTTGGTTGTCAAATGGAATCCGTTCCGGAAGTCCTTTCGACTTTTGAAAACGTTCGACAACCAAGGCACGGCTTTCGATTGGCTGCAGGAGCTTCCTGCACTCAATTGCGAAGCCACAGAAGCCATGTCGGACATTTGGGTTCCAAAGAACGTTCGCAAACCGCAACACTCACTTCCAGGTTTTCGGTTTTCGGGATCCAAGGTATCACTGTACAGCAATTCTCCATCTCAAGTTGCCTGGTCTATACAGTGGTACCTCTGGTTAAGTACTTAATTAATTCTGGAGGTCTGTTCTTAACCTGAAACTGTTCTTAACCTGAAGCACCACTTTAGCTAATGGGGCCTCCTGCTGCCACTGCGCTGCCAGAGCACGATTTCTGTTCTCATCCTGAAGCAAAGTTTTTAACCCAAGGTACTATTTCTGGGTTAGCGGAGTCTGTAACCTGAAGCGTATATAACCTGAAGCATATGTAACCCGAGGTACCACTGTATTGCTTTGGTCCACTCCCTCCAGCAATATCTGCTCAGTATCCAGGACGACGATCAAAGATGATGGGAGCTGTAGTCAAAACCATCTCGGAGCCTACAGGTTGCGGAAGGTTGCCCTAAATGGTAGGACATATGTCAATTTCTGGAGTCCCACAACACACCCTTGCCCTGGTGCTTCCAAGGATTACTGGCCTCATGGACGAAAGGAAAGTGCTGTTGGTTACCCAGGCCTCCCTGTGTTTAGATGCTACTGCTGAGAGTTGGGGCAGGCGTCTGTGATTTTGGTCAGGGATCAGAGGGCTTGCAGGGGAGAAAGCAGGATTGACCTGCTGCTTGCTAAGAATATGAGAGAAATGATGAGTAGAAAGAGGCTCACCAGCTATGAGTGCCTGTGCTGGCTGTTGGAAGCAGAAGGCACAAGAGAGGTACACAGGGTACGGAAATGGTGCCGGGACATGTGATCCCTCATTCAAAAGGGGATGTTTGAGCTTGCCCTTAGAGGAGCGCAGCCTCCTATCCATTTCCCCTTTTCGCCACACATCTGAAAGAAGCCTTGACCTTGAATAAATTTCACATGCACCAAGATGCATTTCGGATGCAGGGCTCCTTTGAGCTCTAGCTCAAATTCCCTTTTGCTTTTCAGTTCTGATCACCTGATTCTTTTACACCAGCCCATCAGAGAAGAAAGACCGGGAGGGGGAAGTACCCCCAGCACAAGAAAATATATATATTTCTCCCCACCACCACCACCTCTCTTTCCTATGAATATCTCTTTATTCATGATCACTTATAGCTTTTTATAGTGATGTTTTAATTAGGTTCCATCCACTTTTCCTATAATGATTCTGAAAGGGGAGGAATAATAGGAAATGGTTCGGCGCCATCACAGTTGAATAAATTAACGGAACAAAAAAATCAGTTCTTTCTTCTTTTTTTAGAATGCTGGCTTGCTTTGCTTTCAGCTGCGGATTGAGGAACAAACCCTGCAGGACAGTGGCATAGCGTGGGGGGTGCAGGGGGGCCGGCCGCACCGGGCACAACATCTGGGGGGGTGCGCTCGCCACCTCCGGAGTCACCGAAGAGCCTCGGGCGCAGGCTGTAGCAGAGCCCCATGTCTTGCGGAACCGACGAGCTGTGTGCGCGTCCGGGCTGAAGGCGTCCGGCAGGCAGCGGCTCTCAGCGCTCGCCGTGGTCCCCGCGCATCAGGGCCATGGAGGGCGCACCAGGCAGCCCCTCCTCACAGCCTCGCCGCTGCGGCTGCTGCTGCAGCTGCTGAGCCATGTTACATTTTCCTCGCCTCTCTGCCCTCCTCCTCCTCCGGGCAAGCGGCGTCGTTTGGGCGGCAGCGCCAGCGGCAACTCGCCTCAGATCACCTGACACGGACCCACCGCCGCTGCCGCCATGGCTACCTTACCGTAAATACCCCAGCCCAGGTAGCAGCAAGAAGAAGCTGGCAGCGGTGGCAGGTTAGGGGTTAGGGGCGCAAATTACTTGCCTTGCCCCGGGTGCTGACAACCCACGCTACGCTGCTGCTGCAGGATGGAGTCAAACGTATTTATTTATTCCGGCGCTGTAGGTAAGAGGAGCTGAATCATATTGAAGGCTGTGCACTGGATTCAACCAAGGCCCAAACCAAACTGGGCCTATTTAGAGGGGCTTGGGTGTTGGATGAGTTGGGTTCAGACTGCCATGGTCATTGGAGTATTAGGTTGAAGGGGACCATCACCTACCCCTCCTATTTGAAGGATATTCCATTAAAGCAGCCTTTCTCAGATGTTTCAAGGCCAGAGCTCAGGGATGATGGGAGTTGTGGTCCAACAACATCTGGGGACCCACAGGTTGAGAACCGCTGCATTAAAGGAATCTGAGGGGCGTTGTCCCTGTCCGAAGCCCCAGATGGGGGGCTAGGGCCATGACAAGCCAAAGCAGTGACCCTGGGAGTGTTCCTAGTTGATGTGCATCAGCAGGGCTCCCCCTTCTGGTGGTTAACCCTTCCAAGATTTCTACAGGCGAGCAGAAGTCAGATATGGTTGTGTGGTTTCCAATGAGAGCCAGTGTGGTGTAGTGGATAAGAGCAATAGACTCGTAATCTGGGGAACCGGGTTCGCGTCTTCGCTCCTCCACATGCAGCTGCTGGGTGACCTTGGGCCAGTCACACTTCTTTGAAGTCTCTCAGCCCCACTCACCTCACAGAGTGTTTGTTGTGGGGGAGGAAGGGAAATGAGAATGTTAGCCGCTTTGAGACTCCCTAGGGTAGTGATAAAGCGGGATATCAAATCCAAACTCTTCTTCTTCTTCTTCTTCTTCAATACCTAAGCCAATACCACTCACATTCTGTAACCAATAAAGTTGTGGCCTTTTTTGCCCATTCACCTAAAATACTGTTTCATGTGTCTTTATTCCATTTCCCGTGGGGGGGGGGGCTTGCCACGCAATGTGTTGGGTTCGGACAGCCATGGTCAGGCTGGATATCCCAGAGCAACCCACAGCTGCCAGCATCAGATGGAGAAGGAAAACCCTGCAGAAATCGGGTCCTCCCTTAAAGAGGGCACGTATTGCGGTGAGACCTGGAAACCGAACCCTGTGTTGTGGGTGGGTACGATTGGTCAGCCACAATACCCGATTGGTAGGTCCCTCAAAGCTGGCCGCAATCTGGCCAATGGGACACAGTCCAAACAGTTCAAGAGACCTATTTATGCCCATGCACATGACCCAGAGCTTCCTCTTTCAGCGTGTGCATTCAGAACACCCACCCACCTCTCCCTATTTTGGGGGCTTGTGCGCTTGAACTTGCTATGCCGTCGTGTGTCGTCTGTCGTTGGGACAGGGGCACGGCAGGAATTTTCCCCACTTGGCTGATTGGCTGTTGCCATTTGGGTTTCGCCTGCCGCGTAGCAAATCGTCACAACTTGTAAGGTTGTGGATAGGCTCTGGTTCAGGTGATAGGGATGGGAGAACGCTCTCGCTATCCCTATGTGAAGGGTATTCCATTAAAGGAATCCAGGGACTCGATGGTTTGGTCAACCCCTGAGAGGGGGTTGTGCCCGTGCCTGAGTCCAGGGGGGCATTTGGGTGGCGGAGATAGCCTGTTCCCGGCTTTCCACTTATCCAGGTGTTCACCCTTGGCTGACCTATGCTGGAACCCTGGGTCAGCGCTACCTGCATGGCAGGGAGCTAGTCAAACTAGAGCCTATGCAACCAGTCACTTTCTGTAATCAATAAAGTTGTGGCCTAAATTCTGCCAAAAACCAAAACCAAAATTTGAGTCAGGTGTGAATTTATTGAGGGGGGAGGTTTCTGGGTCTGAACACGCAAAAGGCAGGACCTCCTCTGATCACCAGTGGTGTCTTCCAGGAGAAGCTAGGTCCAGTTTCTTTCCTGCCTGATGCCTCCCCATGCAGGATCACCCACTCTGCTCAACAGCGCTACACTTAACCAGGATGGAAATAAGGTCAAGCAGGGCGAGCAATGGGCTGGTAATGATGCCCCCCTCCAGCAGAGAGTGAAGGGCCATTGATGGCATGAAACCACAGCTCCCTTGATCCCACCCCACCCATCTCAGAAAGCGGAACAGAATAATAGTGCAGGTTTACAAACTCTCCAAGTGTCCCTATTTTCCAGGGACAGTCCAGGATTTACAGAAGCCTTCCCAGTTTCTGATGCCACCCTAGAATGTCCTGTTTTTCCTTAGGACATTGCTATTTTCATCAGAGAAATGTTGGAGGGTGTGGAGCTATGCAAGCCCTGAGCCAAGGAGATAAGTAACTATACAACCTTTAGAAGACATCTGAAGACATCTCCACCCCCATCATCCAGCCCGGACACTGAGTTCCAGAGCCGAGGGCCTTCTGACAGTTCCCTCGCTGCAAGAAGTGAGGTTACAGGGAAGCAGGCAGAGGGCCTTCTCAGTAGTGGCACCTGTCGGAATTCAAGCCTATATCAGTAGTAACTGGCAACTCTCCAGGCACCCGGCTTGATCTCCTGTTGACCTCCCTGTCTGCATTCCCCAGCAAGATCCAGGCTAGGTCGCGATAGGCGATTCTTCTCAGCGTGAGAAGAACACACCACCTCTTTCCTGCGCCCCCCCCCCCGGCAGGGGAAAGAGATAGACAGAAACGTATTTACATGCCTTTATTTCTGTCTTTGCAGCGTTACAAAAAACATGACTGCTCTCTTCAAGCTCCAGCAGTCGAGAGACCAACACCTCCTGTACTTCCTGTACAAGAGCAAGAGGAAGAGCTCATATTACACTCTGAGCTAATTCTGGTGCATTGCCCTGTGAATTGACTGTCCCTCTGTTTCCCACAGACAGTCCCAACATTCCCATCATGTTTTGTTTTCAAGCTACCAGCTCGCAGCTGCATTGCTTCTATATCGTAACAGCACCTGCCCTGTGGAACGCCCTCCCAGCATATGTCAAGGCAATAAACAACTATTTTACTTTTAAAAGACAACTGAAGGCAGCACTGTTTAGGTAAGTTTTTAATGTCTGATGCTGTATTGCTTTTAATATTCGGTTGGGAGCTGCCCAGAGTGGCTGGGGAAACCCAGCCAGATGGGTGGGGTATAAATAATAAATTATTATTATTATAGGGGAGATTTTAAAAAAATGTTTAATGTTTTATTATGATTTTATATATGTTGGAAGTTGCCCAGAGGGGCTGAAGTAACCTAGTCAGATGGGCTGGGTATTATTATTATTATTATTGAATTGTTGTTGTTTAGTTGTTTAGTCGTGTCCGACTCTTTGTGACCCCATGGACCAGAGCACGCCAGGCACTCCTGTCTTTCACTGCCTCCCGCAGTTTGGTCAAACTCATGCTGGTAGCTTCCAGAACACTGTCCAACCATCTCATCCTCTGTCGTCCCCTTCTCCTTGTGCCCTCAATCTTTCTCAAGATTTTCCAGGGAGTCTTTTCTTCTCATGAGGTAGCCAAAGTATTGGAGCCTCAGCTTCATGATCTGTCCTTCCAGTGAGCACTCAGGGCTGATTTCCTTAAGAATACATAGGTTTGATCTTCTTGCAGTCCATGGGACTCTCAAGAGTCTCCTCCAGCACCATAATTCAAAAGCATCAATTCTTTGGCGATCAGCCTTCTTTATGGTCCAGTTCTCACTTCCATACATCACTACTGGGAAAACCATAGCTTTAACTATATGGACCTTTGTTGGCAAGGTGATGTCTCTGCTTTTTAAGATGTTGTCTAGGTTTATCATTGCTTTTCTCCCAAGAAGCAGGCGTCTTTTAATTTCGTGGCTGCTGTCACCATCTGCAGTGATCATGGAGCCCAAGAAAATAAGGGTGTCCCTATTTTTATCGGAGAAATGTTGGAGGGTATGCTGGAAGCCAGAGATACAGAGGCTGGTCTTGCTCCATGTTGGACTCAGAGCTATGGCTTGGGGCTTCCCTAGAAACCTAACAGGAAGGCAAGCTCTATTCAAGTGTGAATGCTGTGAGCTCTTCTATCCTATGCTCAGTCTCTGCTGGAACCCTTGCAGTCTGTTGCTACTCAGAGACCGGGGTGACATGCAACAAACAGCACCTTTGTCCAAACCTCGATATTTCAGACTGATCCTCACCTCAAAGAAGTCTGCGATCCCATGCAACACACTGGGTGCAAGGTCTATTGAACTGCATGGGATTTGCCTCTAAGTCTCAAATGCATCAACTTGCGCTGATAACCTCATTCAGTCCTTTTGAGAGGCTTCACGGTTTGGTGTTTTTTTTAAAAAAAAAATGGTACTTTCCATTTCGGTAACAAGTATTGAAATTCCAGTCACTTGCTGCTTTTATGTTTTATCTGCATTCTGATCAATTCATTAGGGCCCATGCGGCTGGTTTAGTATATTATCAGCATAAATTTATGCACTCCAGCCTTGCTCAACAAATTCAGCCGATCAGCCCAATTTGCAAGGGTGGTCGGTTGCCTGTGCCAGACATTAGGGTGACAAATTCTCATAATCGCTGGAAAGCAAGTCAAATCTTGCCTAGCATTCAGGTATGTGAAAGCAGAGAAGTTGCATCTGTCGAGCATGTGCCGTTTCACCTTTCCCACTGCTGGAGAATTGTTTGCCGTTTATTTAATTTATCATACCTGTATTAGAAAGCAATGAGTGGCCGGATTAACTGCTCTGAATTGATTACAGCTTCCAATAAAGTGTTGTTGTTTGCTCGTCTACTGAGCTCTGCCATTAACGGCTGTGCTTTTCAAAGCAGATGGGAAAGGAGAGAGATCGAAATGACCACGGGGGCCTAGAATAAATAAAAAAGGTTTCATCATGACATCATACAGTAGGAAAGATGGAACAGGTTGAAGATCCTATAACAAGCTCTGCTGGGGTGGGTGGCATAGCTGTCAACCGTCCCTTATTTGGCGGGAAACTCCCTTATCCCGGCACCGTGTCCCGCTGCTGTCCCTTACTGATGATGTCCCTTAAATTTCCCGGGTTTCAAAGGAAGCCGCTCCTCTCCCTCCCTCCTTGCCAGCCAGGGAGGAGGGAGGCTCCAACTGTGTTGCTTGGCTGCCCGGCTCGCCCCCCTCCGGCCTCCTCTCACCAGCCTCGGCCCCTGGGAGCCCCTCCCCGCTGGGACTGGCAGGAGCCTCGGGCCCTTCCGCCGCCATCCTCCTCGCAGCTGCCAAACTGAGCATCTCTGCCTGGGGTAGCATCTTCATAGCTTGGACTTCATTTTGCGTGAAAAGTGGTTGCTACTTGTAGTTATTTAATTGCAGTGTTTCATCAGCTTGAGCAGCAACCTCTGGAAACGAAGGGCTGAAAACCGGTGCTGCTCTCCAAAATTATCTGGTCCCCTTTAACTTTGTCTTTCAGGTGGTTGACTAAAATCCCTTATTTTGGCTGCTGATCCCTTATTTTCGAGGCTGCTGGTTCCTTATTTTCAAATCTGTAAGTTGACAGCTATGGTGGGTGGGTTAGGATCCAGCACAATCCAGCAGATCTGAGAGGTTCCTTGTGCAATCATCCTCCACCCAGCCAGAGATACACCAATTTATCTCCTCCATTCCCATTCAGCTGGGACCCGGCAGGCTGAGCTGAGCCCAGCAGATTTTAAACTGGTGCAAGCTCTTGACTGTAAGTGCGTGGAGCAATCAGTGTACTTCAAACCCATTGAGGGTTGCCAACTTTTTTTACCAGCACTGCTCCAGTGCCCTCAACAGCAGCTTGATATGCAGCTTTTAAACAGTGATCCTATTTACCTGCTGCGGTGATCACACAGGATCCCCGGACGTTTAACGGTCTATTGATCCCTGTGCCACCACTGTGCTCGCTTCCCCACTGACACCAACCAGTTACTCTCTGGTAGAACACTGAGTCCAGACAGTTGTTATAAGTGAACCAAAAAACCCCACAACTTTATTTTACAACATTAACAAGTTTAGGGTTTCTCAGATAATATTCCTGTCAGTATCTTAACTTTAGTTTCTTTACCAGCCTATACCTTCCTAATACCTTCTGACTGATTATCTCAACTGTTTGACTGACTCCTCTTAACAAATTCTCTCACACTAGACTACCCCAACCCACAGACTTCTCTTCTTTCTCTCTTCTAACTCCAGACTGTCTTCTCAACAACTCTTAACTCTAACTCCCTAAAAAACCTCTGTGCTTAAACCTTATAAAGTGGTACCTCAGGTTACATATGCTTCAGGTTACATAGGCTTCAGGTTACAGACTCCAGTAACCCAAAAATAGTGCCTCAGGTTAAGAACTTTGCTTCAGGATGAGAACAGAAATCATGCTCCAGCGGCACAGCAGCAGCAGGAGGCTCCATTAGCTAATATGGTGCTTCAGGTTAAGAACAGTTTCAGGTTAAGAACGGACCTCCGGAACGAATTAAGTACTTAACCCGAGGTACCACTGTACCTCGGGTTAAGAACTTTGCTTCAGGATAACAACTGAAATTGTGCTCCACCTGAGGTACCACTGTACACAGTTAACTCTGCCCCCCTGGGTTCCCATTGGTTAGTCATTTTACAATTAGTTAACCCTTTCCCTATGAACCCAGTATGATGTCACACACATAGGAGGGCAAATGCCACACCTGCCATGGAAAAGTTTCAGCTGAGTTGCTGTAAAAATGCCAAACATCTTGCTGTGTTTCCCATTGGACCACATCAGTGAGGCCTAGAGGGAAGGTCATGTTATCTGAGCAGCCCAGGACATCCATACACACCGCCAAGGAGGTCACTTCAGTGCTGCTAACACAGCAGTTTGACTTCACCCCCAGAGGCGCACGCCATTGTCTCTTGAGACAGACAGATGACAAGAAAACCTGTGTGTTTGTGCTAAGTATTTCTTACCATATAATAATTTTTGCAAGGAAGAAAGTGGTACTGTTGCAGTTCATGTGACCACCTGTTGGTAGGTTGGCAAGTGGATGTGGGGATTGGTTGGCAGGCAATGAGTGTGGAGGTAGCAGCCCCTAGACATGTATTTGTGTGTTCATAATAGTTCTGTGGATTTTAGCTGTGCTATCTACAATATCTACAATGTCTGGGACGCAGGTGGCACTGTGGGTTAAACCACAGAGCCTAGGACTTGCCAATCAGAAGGTCGGCGGTTCGAATCCTCTCAACGGGGTGAGCTCCCATTGCTCGGTCCCTGCTCCTGCCAACCTAGCAGTTCAAAAGCATGTCAAAGTGCAAGTAGATAAATAGGTACCGCTCTGGCAGGAAGGTAAACGGCGTTTCCGTGTGCTGCTCTGGTTCGCCAGAAGCGGCTTAGTCATGCTGGTCACATGACCCGGAAGCTGTACGCCGGCTCCCTCGGCCAATAAAACGAGATGAGCGCCGCAACCCCAGAGTCTGCCACGACTGGACCTAATGGTCAGGGGTCCCTTTACCTTTACCTTTTTATCCACAATGTTATTACATATGCTGCTTAGATGCCTCATTCGACTGAGAGCTTTATAGATCTTTATAAACAAATGCAAAATATGTTGAAGAGCACCCTAAACGGCCTTGGCCCATCTCCACCCCCAGTCTCCACCTCCATCATTCACTGAGGTCCACCTCTGAGGGCCTTCTGGTGGTTCCCTCACTGCAAGAAGTGAGGTTAAAGGGAACCAGACAGAGGGCCTTCTCGGTAGTGGCACCCTCCCTGTGGAACGCCCTCCCATCAGACGTCAAAGAGATTTGAACATTTGAAGGCAGCCCTGTTTAGGGAAGTTTTTAATGTTTGATGTTTTCTCGCTTTTTTATATATTCTGTTGGGAGCCGCCCAGAGTGGCTGGGGAAACCCAACCGGATGGGTGGGGTATAAATAATAAATTTTTATTTTTATTTTTATTTTTATTATTACTGGGCCTTTTCTAATATATTATACTCTTCAAATCCAGCAGAAAGCATGCACCCTCGACCCTGGTGCTTGAACACACTTCCTCTCCTTGACCCAACCATCTCTGCAAACAAACTTCCTATGTCCTGCCATAGCCCTGTTTCCTTCACCCTTAGAATCATAGAATCATAGAATCATAGAGTTGGAAGAGACCACAAGGGCCATCGAGTCCAACCCCCTGCCAAGCAGGAAACACCATCAGAGCACTCCTGACATATGGTTGTCAAGCCTCTGCTTAAAGACCTCCAAAGAAGGAGACTCCACCACACTCCTTGGCAGCAAATTCCACTGTCGAACAGCTCTTACTGTCAGGAAGTTCTTCCTAATGTTTAGGTGGAATCTTCTTTCTTGTAGTTTGGAACCATTGCTCCGTGTCCGCTTCTCTTGCTCCTTGCCTTCCTCTTCCTGCCTGATCAGACTTTCATGCTGCCAAAAGGAATGGGCCTGAGAAGTGGCGCCGCATGCATCCCACACAAATTGCACAAACTAAGAAGAATAGGCACCAGAGACATTTTGATTTCGCATAAGCCATTTCCCCTTCGCTGCGTGGAGCGCTGCAGCCACCTTCCACACGAATGATCTTATAATGACACCAGGTGTCTCCATTTTAATAACTGTCTTCTTTAATCTGTTAGGAAGTACCTTTGGGGTTAGCCACTGCTGTGCAAGACATCCTGCCTGAGCGCTTAGTAAATATTATTCTCAATCTAGAGACCAATCAATTACTGACGGCTTTCATCTGTAGCCGTGTGCTTTGTTTTCCTTTTACCTCTTAATGTAACTCCGGCCTTAATTTCTACACTTCATTTCCGCACAGCGAGCATTTGTTTGTTAATATTCCATAATGGAATGACATCTGGGATTCAAAGAATCATAGTACAGTGGTGCCCCGCAAGACGAACGCCTCGCAAGACGGAAAACCCGCTAGACGAAAGGGTTTTCCGTTTTGGAGGCGCTTCGCAAAACGAATTTCCCTATGGGCTTGCTTCGCAAGACGAAAATGTCTTGCGAGTTCCTGCCGGGTTTTTTCCCCTTTTCCCCCCTTTTCCTAAGCCCTAAGCCGCTTATCAGCTGATCCGCTAAAAGCCGCTAAACCGCTAATAGCGCTAATCCGCTAAGCTGTCAATGGGCTTGCTTCGCAAGACGAAAAAACCGCTAGACGAAGAGCCTCACGGAACGGATTAATTTCGTCTTGCGAGGCACCACTGTATTGAATAGCTGGAAGGTACTCATAGCGTCACCTAGTCCAACCCTCTGCAATACAAGAATCTCATCTCAAGCATCCATGACTGACGGCCATCCAAGCAATGTTTAAAAGCCTTCAAAAAGGGAGAATTCATCACCTTTTGAGGGAGTTCGTTGCACTGTCAAACAGCTCTTACCATCAGAAAGTTATTCCTGTGTTTGGAATCATCTTTCTTGCTGCTTGAATCCATTGGTTCAAGTCCTACACCATGGGTAAGCAAACTAAGGCCCGGGGGCCGGATCCGGCCCAATCGCCTTCTAAATCTGGCCTGCGGACGGTCCAGGAATTAGCATGTTTTCACATGAGTAGAATGTGTGCTTTTATTTAAAATGCATCTCTGGGTTATTTGTGGGGCCTGCCTGTTGCTTTCACATGAGTAGAATGTGTGCTTTTATTTAAAATGCATCTCTGGGTTATTTGTGGGGCCTGCCTGTTGCTTTCACATGAGTAGAATGTGTGCTTTTATTTAAAATGCATCTCTGGGTTATTTGTGGGGCATAGGAATTTGTTCATTTTTTTCCCCAAAATATAGTCTGGCCCCCACAAGGTCTGAATGACAGTGAACTGGCCCCCTGTTAAAAAAGTTTGCTGTCCCCTGTCCTACACTTTGGAGCAGGAGAAAACATGCTTTCTTAATCTTCCATGTGACGGCCCTTTAGATATTTGAAGATGGCTATCGCATCACCTCTCAGTCTTCTCTTCTAAAAATACCCAACTAGGAGGCTTGGCTTCCAGGCCATCGAAATCAGCGGCATACCCTCTGACATTTTTTCTGATGAAAACAGGGACATCTATTCCATAATAATAATAATAATAATCTTATTATTTATATCCTGCCCATCTGAGTGGGTTGCGCCAGCCACTCTGAGCGGCTTCCAACATATATAAAAACATAAGAAAACATTAAACATAAGAAAACAAAGTTCCCTATACATGGCTGCCTTCAGATGTCTTCTAAAGGTTGTATCTTCTTGATAGCTTCTTGGCTTGGAGATGGCATAACTGCATACCCTCCAACATAATGAAAATAGGGACATCCTAAGGAAAAGCAGGACATTCTGAGATCAAGTAAATTCTGTAAATCCGGGACTGGCCCTGGAAAACAGGAACATCTGGAGAGTTTGCGGTGGGGCATCTGAGACGAGAGCCTTCAAGTTGTGCTGAAATTCACCCAGCAACAAGGTCCAGGCAAAGCCAGTTAGGAACCCATCTCATTCGCTCGGGCTGCATCCTGAAATAAAATTGAAGCTCATACTTTCCTCTGCAAAGAAAGCTGTACCGATCTGCCAAATCTGTCTGAGGGTGCCGTGTGCAATTAAGCACCTTTCCGATGGCTGGCTTCCAGGCAGAGATGTAGCAATGCACAGCATAATCAAAGGTATGTTGGTGGTGCTCTGGTGCGCCTTCAACATTCACTCAGTTAGCAAAATGTGCCTGCTGCCAGGCTAAATGGTTAACGGCCGTTCAATCTATTTACGGAATAATCCTCCCTGCCGCCCCCCACTTCTCTTTCCTGTACTCTTTGCTATTTTTATCAGCCGCTGAGGGCCACAAGAGGCTCGCACAAAACGACTATTGAGGATCGCATCACACGGACCGTTCAGCTGGGGACATTGCATTGTTCGCGGTGACATTTTCGAGTCAGCGCCAAATCTATTTATGAAGAAAACAGCCAGCTGATCCCTGCGGGACAGAGAGGAGGGCGGGGAAGAGGGCATGAAAAAGAAGTCGCAAGGAAGTGGCTTTTATCAAAATAGATGAAAGTCTTCTTTGTTTGTTTCTGTTCTTTTGCTTCTTTGCCTGCATCAAAAACACTGTTTATGTCTCTTTCCTTGCAGAATTTACCACCATTGGAACATTACCTGGCTGGCTTTGCTTTTCAGAAACTTTTGGAAGGAACACCTAGGGCAAAGGTGTGCAACCTCAGGCCTTAGGGCTTGAGTAGGCAAACTAAATCAGCCCTAAGGGCTCACTGGAAGGACAGATCCTGAAGCTGAGGCTCCAATACTTTGGCCACCTCATGAGAAGAAAAGACTCCCTGGAAGACCCTGATGTTGGGAAAGATGGAGGGCGCAAGGAGAAGGGGACGACAGAGGACGAGATGGTTGGACAGTGTTCTGGAAGCTACCAGCATGAGTTTGACCAAACTGCGGGAGGCAGTGAAAGACAGGAGTGCCTGGAGTGCTCTGGTCCATGGGGTCACGAAGTGTCGGGCACAACTAAACAACAACAACAACAAGGCAAACTAAGGCCCAGGGGCCAGATCCAGCCCAATCGCCTTCTCAATCCAGCCCAAGAATGGTCTGGAAATCATGTTTTTACATGAGTAGAATGTGTGCTTTTATTTAAAATGCATCTCTGGGTTATTTGCGGGGCATAGGAATTTGTTCATTTCCCCCCAAAAAATATAGTCCAGCCTCCCACAAGGTCTGAGGGACAGTGGACCAGCCCCCTGCTGAAAAAGTTTGCTGACCCCTGCCTTAGTGCAAAATGTGGCTTCCCAGGCCTCTTGCCCTGGTCTCCCCTGGCCACACACTGTCATGGCCTGGTTGGGCTCTGAGGAGTGGTGGGCAGAACCAGCGGGGGAACCACCAAGGGAAGAAGGCTTAGAACCTGGGGAGTGGTGGTGGGACAATGGTAAGTGGTTGCAGGAAGAAGAGGGAGAAGACTGGGGAAAGGTAACAGGGCTTTGTGAGCTGGGAGAATCTGTGATAGAATCTGTCCAGAAGCAGAAGCAGAAGCAGAAGCAGAAGCAGAAGCAGAAGCAGAAGCAGAAGCAGAAGCAGAAGCAGGAGAGGATGGAGGCCAAGAGGCAGAGATGGGTCAGTTTTGTGAAGAAGCACGGGTGGTCCCCCCTCCTGCTGCAACAAGCTCCCCTCCTGTCAGGGACCGTGCTAAGGAGGAATGGTGGGAGCCTCCCCCTGCTCCAAATCTGGATCCTGAATCTTCCCAGGAGCAGGAGGACAGTATAGATTTGGAACAGGGGTGTGCTGGTCCCAGGGGGAGGTTACCATGGGGCGAGGTCCAGGACCTGAGTCGAGGGTCGGCAGACAGTCCTCCACGGGTGAAGCGGGGTCCAGGGCAAGGAGCAGGGCAAGGACAGGAACTCTCGAGGAACAGGACAGGGTGCTGGCCGAAACAGCTCTTCAACGACGTTGCTCCCGCAACCTGGGACCGGGCTGACTCGCCTTTATCTTCTCTGAGGCCAGGGGAGGTCCCAGCCCCCAGGAGACCCACCTCTCCTGGCCTTAAGGTGAGCACTCCTCCTGGGAGAAACCAGTTCCCTCCGCCTCTCTCCCCTGAGCCTCTGCAGCTCAGGAGAGGCTGGAGGGTTAATGGACCCAGGAGGATACTCACCTTCCCCTGACAGGGCTGGGAGAGGCGCACCTGTAGGCACTGTGTCTTCAATCACCTCCGGAGCCAGAGAGGATTCACCTGGTGCCTGCTCCTGAGGATCCAGCACAGATGCAGGTGCTTCAGATCCAAGGCCCTGCCCCAGTTCAGCTGGCCCTGGAGGCGGGGACTCCTATGCAGGCTGGGGTTCCTCCGGTTCAGCTTCTGAATCGGTTTCCCAGGTCATCACAAGTGGTTTGCAGAGGGGCATAGTTCAGAAGGCAGAAGCTGGGAAATACTGGCTGGGGAACAGCTAGGAGAAGAAACACTGGAAGAGAGAGGGTTAACAGATTCACCGTCTCTGGACAGCATTCTCCAAAGTCACGGAGAGCTCAGAAAGTGGCAGAACAGAAAGCACAGAGGGTACAAGCTCAGATTACAAGATGTAGGAGTGACGTAGATGAATAGGGACGAAAGGGGGTGTAATCCTTAATTGGGAACGCTGCCATTTCTAGGTGATGTGTTCTTTGTTCTCTGTGATTATTAAAGTTTCTAACTGGTAAGACAATTCCTTTTCCTTTGTTATGCTTATCTACTGCCACAGGGGGAGGAAGCCGATTCCCTGAAGCCTGACACCTCCCTGCCCCATTCTCCCAGAGCCAGAAGAGGCATGAAGTGGGAGGAGCAAAGGCAGACATGCAGGTTCAGTCTCAGATTGCTTGGGAAAGACCTGGGAGAGGAGAATACTTAGGCAGTTGTGAGGAGGAGGAGGAGGAGGAGGAAGAGGAGGAGGAGGAGTTTGAATTTGATATCCCGCTTTATCACTACCCGAAGGAGTTTCAAAGCGGCTAACGTTCTCTTTTCCCATCGTCCCCCACAACAAACACTCTGTGAGGTGAGTGGGGCTGAGAGACTTCAAAGAAGTGTGGCTGGCCCAAGGTCACCCAGCAGCTGCATGTGGAGGAGCAGAGATGCAAACCCGGTTCACCAGATTACAAGTCTACTGCTCTTAACCACTACACCACACTGAAGGGAGAGACCTTCAGTCTCCTCAACTGGGGAGGAGCAAGATCTACCAAAGAAGAGATACTGTGCTCATTAGACCTGGCACTCCTGAGCAGATCCTGTTTTTTTCTAATAACGGGTTAACTTTGTCTGCTCCATGTGATTTACTGCTGGCTCACTCCTGACAGGTCACATTCCTCAGCAACCATTATGTTATGATATGGATGCAATGCAGCTGCAAAGTGCTAGCTTGAAAAGTAAACATGATGGGAATGTTGGGACTGGCCGTGGGAAACAGAGGGACAGTCTATTCACAGTGCGAAGCACCGGAATTAGCTCAGAGTGTAATATGAGCTCTTCCATTTGTTGCTGTCCAGGAAGTGTTTGTTACTAGACTGCTGGAGCTTGAAGAGAGCAGTCATGTTTTTTTGTAATGCTGCAAAGACAGAAATAAAGGCATGTAAATATGTTTCTGTCTATCTCTTTCCCCTGCCGGGGGGGGGCAGGAAAGAGGGGGGGTGTTCTTCTCACATTTGAGAAGAATTGCCTATCGAGACCTAGCCTGGATCTTGCTGGGGAATGCAGCCAGGGAGGTCAACAGGGAATCATGCCGGGTGCCTGGGAGAGTTGCCAGTTTCTCCTGATATGGGCTTGATTTCCGACACATATTTCATATCCTCCTTGAGAGTTTTCAACTAGCCAGAAGGTATCCTTCAACTCTGAATGGCACCTTGATTGTCTGGACAGAAGACAGGGAGGAGTGAGTGTGTGAGTGTGTGTGTGTAGAAGCAAGCCTACGGTGCCAAGGGGAAAGATGCACGTTTTTCTCCACCCGGTTTTATCTCTGGTCCCACCCACCACTGGCACATGGCCCTCAGAAGCTCACTCAGAAGGGAATATGGCCCCCTAGCTGAAACAAAACTTTCCCACTTCTGATCTTTCATATTTTTCGACTCTGTTGCCACCATTTCTCATCCACTCCTGTGTTTGCAGCTGAACACTGGTTACCTGAAACACCTAGCTTTGAACAGCCACCCTCTGCTTTTGCATAACTAAGGGGCATTGCAGCAGCATTCCCATTCCTCCTACTTTTCCGCTTCCAAACATCTGATTACCATAACACTCTGTATATCCCCCAGGCATTTTGGATAAATGAAGGTGTGCTGTAATACAATTATCTCACCCCACATGCCCCCCCCCAAAAAAACCCTCTGTTCCTTGGGGCAGAATTTGCCTGCTGTGTACAGGTGTCTGTTTTTGGCAAGCTTCTCCAAAAATGAGGAATGTTCTGCATTAGCAGGATGGCAATTTGCTGAGACCTAATTCACAGGATTATTAGTGTATTATTATTTTTTTTCAGATACTGCAGCAAAGCTGTTTATGACAAACCAAAAGGATCTGTGGCTTTGGGTGCTTTATCTGTCCTGATTAATACCCATCTGCACTTTATTCAGCTGGGTTGAGATGCATCACAGATTTCAGTTCATTTGATTATAACAAAAGGAAGCTGCACAGACAAGCATCACCCGAGGAGAAGAGGAATTTGCTGTTGTTGTTTTTTTAGAAAAGGCTAACCTTATCCTGCTTCTGTATCAGCCTTCAAAAGCTGTCAGAGAAGAGTCCTGCCCTTTTGATGGAACTCAGCAAAACTGGTGCGTTCAACATTTGCTTCCTTTTAGTTGGTGTGCCAAGTCCTTGAGGGGGTGTGCAGTGCATTGTCGCTGCTGCCAGAGGAAATCATGGCAGGTGCCAGCAAAAACGATGCCAAGAGCAATGGCCATTACAACTCTGAGCTGAAACTTTTCAGGCTGCTCTCCTGTGTTGTTGTTGTTGTTTTTTTAATGTAGTGTCAAACCAATCCCTTCTCAGGGACATAGGAAGAGCCTTTAGGATCCATCTGGTCCAGCATCCTATTCTCACAGTGGCTAACCAGGTGCCCAGGAGAAACCTGAGAGCAAGACATGAGAACAAGAGCCCTCTCCCGTCCTGGGAAGTCACTGTAGCACCCTGCTTGTGGCTAACGCTTAGCTGGAATGAAATATTCAACGCAGCAATAGAGAAATTAAAATAATAATTTATTTGTCAGACAAATAAATATGAGGCACAGTAGTATATGGTTACCAAGCTCTGGCCTGGCCTCTTGCCATTCTGGCCAGCACTTATATTTCCTTAATCCAGCCCCCTTGCTCCTCCTGTGGCTGCCTCTGTCTAATCAGCCTGGTTGAAATTCCTATTGGCTGTTTGCTAGAACCAATCACAAAAGATACACCCATTTTCTCTTGTCCTTTTATGGGAATCAAAAAGCTATATATTCTTCTATCTATAAATGACAAATAAGTAGTAATATATCTTACATGTGTCTCAACAAGGAATCTTAATTACCAGCTCACCTCTTGCCCTCCTTGCCCTATTGCCTTCCAAAACAGATGGTTAATCTTGAATTTTTATCTTAAACATATGTCAAGGATTTTGAGTTCACATCAACATTGAGAGATCTCCTTCATTTGAAGGTTTCTAAACAAAAGGCCTGACAACCATATATCAGGAGTGCTTGATGGCGTCTCCTGTCTGGCAAGGGGGGCTGGTGGCTGACTTAATTTCAGGATAGTTACAACTCTTACAACTATATGAAATAAGAATCTAGCATTTCTTAAATCCTTTGCATAATTATATTTAAGCTAATATATTTAATACATAAATAACCTTTTAAAAGGAAAAGAAATCTTAAAAGGATCTTAGTTTAAGAAAGAAACAGCTTTAGAAAAGTCTTCCCAAAAATGCTCCCTTTCTGCCAGCCAGACCAGTTGCTTTTTCACTGCTCTTGACCTTTTTAACCTTAGGAAGAAGATATGGCTCATTTTACTATTTATCCACCCTTAATTTGTAGGGTCAGTGTAACCTTGGCTCTCAGCCTGTAATTCCCTTTTTACGACTTTGAGAATTGTTTTCTGCTATAAATCAGGGGGCCCCTTTGTCTAGGAGTAAAACATTGCCAAGGTTCTTAGGCAGCTGGTCTTCTGCCTGGCATGAAACATTTGAAGATCTTTAAGCTCATTTTTAAAATACAAGCCCTGATTAAACATATAAGCTTTAATAAAAATTCAGGCTTATGATTAGATGCCTCATCACCACAACCACTTCCTGGGCTTTGAGCCTTCTTGGCTTGGTGGTTCCCCAGCTGGTTCTTCCTACCGTTCCTCTGTATCCAACCAGACTATGACATGAACTGCCTTGTGTTGAGTCAAGCCATGGTCCGTCCAGCTCAGAATTATCTACACTGAATGATAGCATCTCTCTGGGGTTTCAAACAATGGACATTCCTAGCCCTACCTGGAGATTCTAGGGCTTGAACTTGGAATAATAATATGGCGTCCGGCACGTTTCCTTGCTGCGCCACTGGCCGTCTGTGCCGATCAAAACAAGTTCAGCTCTCTTAGCTTAGTCCTAGCAGAGTTCACGCAGCGGGTGAAAACTGTTGCTGTGTGTGGAAAATAAATCAAACTGAATGCAGGCTTTTCTCTTATCTCCAATAGTCTTTTAATGCGTAGAAAAACATCGTAAATCAGCCCGGCGAATTGGCTGGCATCCTTCCGCTTCTCCATCAAAAGCGAAAGGAACTCACACACAGAGAAAGGTTCCCGTATGTGAACATAACCACGCCTCAGAATGTAAGACGTCACTCAGAACTGTTTAACCCTGTAAGTTCTGATTCTCCTCACATACCCCGCCCATCTGGCTGAGTTTCCCCAGCCACTCTGGGCGGCTCCCAATCAAGTGTTAAAAACAATACAGCATTAAATATGGTAAACTTCCCTAAACAGGGCTGCCTTCAGATGTCTTTTAAAAATAGGATAGCTGCTTATTTCCTTGACATCTGAAGGGAGAGTGTTCCACAGGGCGGGCGCCACTACCAAGAAGGCCCTCTGTCTGGTTCCCTGTAACTTCACTTCTCGCAATGAGGGAACCGCCAGAAGGCCCTCGGCGCTGAATCTCAGTCTCCGGGCTGAATGATGTGTGTGGAGACGCTCCTTCAGGTCTACTGGGCCTAGGCTGTTTAGCGCTTTGAAGGTCAGCACCAACACTTTGAATTGTGCTCAGAAACGTACTGGGAGCCAATGCAGATCTCTCAGGACCGGTGTTATATGGTCTCAGTGGACCTTCTGCATTCTGCTCCCCTACTGAGCTGTAGCCCTTCCCCTAACTCCCATTTTTTGCTTTTGAACAGCTACTTTTGAGCCTTTGACCCCCCTCTGATGTGTGACATCATCAAGACGTGAAACTGATCCCTTGATTCCTGCCTTCATTTTTCAACCTCCTTTTCTCTCCTTAATGATCCCGGTCTGAAATTATTTTGCCTATATATATCTTGACAGCCTCTCATGGTCTCATCTTTTACTTTTCACCTTTATTAATATAGACATAGGGACTGAATATAGAGAGTCTTCTTAAATGCTTAAATATGGAGATGACCTTCTGCTGTTTTCAATGAAAGATGAGGTGTCCTGCTTCACTAAATCCCTTTTCCTCACCAGTGGCAAATGGGATCATCTGACTTAATGGTTATCACCTTTTTCCTGGCAAGACAAAAAAAGAGTATGATTTTTTTTAATAATAAAAAAAGTTTGCCTTTCTGTGCTTTGCACTGTTAAAGAACTTCTGATAACTTTTGTTCTAACTACAGATATGAAGCCATCTCTCTCGCTTAGATCACCTCCACACTATTTTGCAGGAGGAAGTAATTTCAAGCACACTTTGGGAAATTTAGGTTTGGCAATTAAAGTGAATTTAAATGCTCTGTTGCTTCAGTTTAACAAATCAACTTTCAAAACTTTTAAAATAAATTGTTTTCTAGCAGTTAGGGAAGTGGTGAGCAATTGCATTGAGAAGTGTGGAATGAACCAGCAATCAACAGGAAGAAATATACAGTGGTACCTCTGGTTACGTACTTAATTTGTTCCAGAGGTTCTTTAGGTTCTTAACCTAAAACTGTTCTTAATTACGTACTTAATTTGTTCCAGAGGTTCTTTAGGTTCTTAACCTAAAACTGTTCTTAACCTGAAGCACCACTTTAGCTAATGGGGCCTCTTGCTGCTGCTGCGCTGCCGCTGCACGATTTCTGTTCTCATCCTGAAGCAAAGTTCTTAACCCGAGGTACTATTTCTGGGTTAGCAGAGTCTGTAACCTGAAGCGTCTGTAACCTGAAGCGTCTGTAACCCCAGGTACCACTATAACGCCCTACAAGCAAATCAGGACAAATGCTGGGTGCATGTTCATTGTTGTATAACCTCACCACAAACAGATCAGAATGGATGTTCAACTACGAGCATCGATTTAGATTTCAGAATTATAACAATTTAAAATTTGGAATTGAATACAGTTAAAACTTAATATAGTCTCAAGAACAGGGTGAGTCCTGAAAATTAGCATCTCAGGTTTATTATATAGGAAAGAGGTATTTTTGTTGTTGTCGTTTGGTCGTTTAGTCATGTCCGACTCCGACTCTTCGTGACCCCATCGACCAGAGCACGCCAGGCACTCCTGTCTTCCACTGCCTCCTGCAGTTTGGTCAGACTCATGCTGGTTGCTTCAAGAACACTGTCCAACCATCTCATCCTCTGTCGTCCCCTTCTCCTTCTGCCCTCCATATACATTCAAATGCAGAAAGGGCAGAGCTCGTTTTTATGGTTGCTTGCAATGTATGGCTTGATGACTAGTTCAGTCTTAATAGGAACAAGATACAATGCACCAGTGCAACAAACAGAGAGCAGAAAGTGTGAGTTTTTGATCAGCTCCGGCCCATCTGGAGCTGATACAGGCTCGTCTTATCTTGAGCCCAAGCAGAGCGTAGTCACGCAGACGAAAGGATAAGCAGGTATCGTGCTACATGCTAAAGTTTATTTACACTCTATGCTGAGAGCATACAAACATACATCCTGCCTCTGTGAGAGCAGAGAAGCAAACCTCTCGACACAAAGAAACCGAGAGAACACTGAAAAACAGGAAACCAGTGTACGTCACATCCAGTCTTCCATTCCCGTGGGAACCCAACAGTAACTCTGACTGTGGAATGTAAACAATGTCTTGTGACATGCATTCGCTGCTCAGTGAGGAAATAGAAACCAACAGAAAGCTGAAGGCAGTGATAAAAAAAATATATCGTCTAGCTTCTGCTCATTGCTTTCAAATCACCCGGAAACTTCATTTATTCATAAGGCATTGTGAGAGTGTTTGTTCTCCATTCGCTACAGGATCATGGCAGGAAAATCAAGAGACTGTCAGGATCAGGCCCCAGTGCTGGCGAGGCTACAGCACCCCAGAATCAAAGGAGGTAGGGGGAATTTATTTATTTGGATTTTTAAAATTATTGTCACTTTTCACCTAATTGGGAAACCTAATTGGGAAACCAGAGCCATACGCAGCATAATGAAACCATCAACAAGAACAATTAAACACCAACAGCACAGAATTAAACTTACAGCACCATAAAATCAAGTGGTCTAAACCACTTGGGCTTGCCGATCAGAAGGTCAGTGGTTCGAATCCCCGCGACGGGGTGAGCTCCCGTTGCTCAGTCCCAGCTCTTGCCAACCTAGCAGTTCAAAAGCAAGCCAAAAAGTCCAAGTAGATAAATAGGTACCACTACGATGGGAAGGTAAACGGAATTTCTGTGTGCTGCTCTGGTTCACCAGAAGTGGCTTAGTCATGCTGGCCATATGACCCGGAAAAACTGTCTGCAGATAAACACTGGCTCCCTCGGCCTGTAAAGCGAGATGAGCGCCGCAACCCCAGAGTCATCCGCAACTGGACTTAACTGTCAGGGGTCCTTTACCTTTTTATAGTTTAACAACAACAACAACAACAACAACAACAGTGATCCATGCGACGGTCACCTCCAGGCTTGACGACTGTAATTCGCTCTATGTGGGGCTGCCCTTGAAGCTGTCCCAGAAACTCCAGCGGGTGCAGAATGCTGCAGCGAGGCTCCTCACGGGGTCTCTGCCATGGGAGCATATTCACCCAGTGCTTTTCCAGCTGCACTGGCTCCTGGTGGAGTACATGGTCAGATTTAAGGTGCTGGTTTTGACCTTTAAAGCACTTCACGGCCTAGGACCCTACTACCTATGGGACCACCTCTCCCAGTATGCCCCACGGAGGACCTTAAGGTCCATAAATAGCAACACCCTAAAGGTCCTGGGCCCTAAGGAAGTTAGATTAGCCTCAATCAGAGCCAGGGCCTTTTCAACACTGGCTCCAGCCTGGTGGAATGCTTTTGTGTCATGAGACCCTGTAAGAGTTGTTCCGCCTGGCCTTTGGCTTAGAGTCAATTTGATTCCCTCCCCCTCTTTCTTTTTTCCTTTCTCCTCCTGTGAAGAGGCTGCATCTTAATGTTTTAATGTTGTATTTTAATCTTGTTTTTTAAGTTGTATTTTAATCAACTTGTTTTTATTATTGGTTGTTAGCTGCCCTGAGCCCGGTCTTGGCTGGGGAGGGCGGGGTATAAATAAAAATTATTATTATTATTATTATTATTATTATTATTATTATTATATCCAGGACTATCTAAAGTGGCATGGTACGGCTTGAAATGTATGGTGCATATGAGGCTTTCGTTAAAGATCCCTAGATGCACAGATTTACCCTCAACAAACCACATTCCCAGGGAGATGAAATGACAGCTAAACCAGTTCAGGTATGAAATACAGACGTATCTTGGATCCCGAATGCCTTGAGAGTCAAATGTTTTGGCTCTTGAACGCCTGAACAAGTGTTCTGATTTGCGAATGCTCTTTGGAAGCCAAACATCCGATGCAGCTTCTGCGCTTCCGATTAGCTGCAGGAGCTTCCTGCAGCCAATCAGAAGCCGCACCTTGGTTTCTGAACATTTTGGAAGTCAAACGGACTTCCAGAATGGATTCCGTTCGATTTCTGAGGGACCACTGTACAGGTCTATCCCAAGAGAAAACAGTTGGGGAAAAAAGACTTGGAGGCTAAGCACAGAGCCTGATGGTTCTGGTCCAAACCAGGATATTGAAAACAAGGACAGAATCCCAATGCATAACCATTCTCCTTCCCACCTTCCTCCCCGCTCTGCCTCTTATGAAAATTCCATGGTCACCCGCCTACAATCTCATTTAGATGCCAATCTCCACATCTATTAAATTTTGAACATTACAAGGAGAAATTTAAATGGGAGGCATGAATGATTCTTATCTCTACATCCACTTGCAGAGGGGGGAACTCACTCTCTCTCTTTCTCTCTCTCTCTCTCTCTCTCTCTCTCTCTCTCTCTATATATATATATATATATATATTCTTTTAAAACTCACCGTAATTATACCGTAATAAAAGATGAATAATGGGAATACAATTCCCATATAAATGAATCATAAGGCAGAGGGCTTTCAAAGATAAAATAAAATGGGGCCCACCTAGACGGAGGTGTAGGATTAGCGGTCTAAAGCAGGGGTCAGCAACGTCTTTGTGGCTTGGGCCGGTTCACGGTCCCGCAGACACCATGGTGGGCCAGAGTGTGTGCATGCGCATGCGCAAATGCACAAATGCTACTTCCTTCTGGCATGGAGGAGGTTCCTTCTGGCATGGAGGAGGTGTGCGCAGCTTCCCATTGGCTGCAGGAGCTTCCTGCAGCCAATGGGAAGCTGGCCAGCATTGCAGAAGGCGGTCCCCACTCTGCTCCGCGCCGGTTTAGCGCGGCGCATGGGAGCCGACCAAGCAGGCAGCGGGGGTCCATGGGCCAGTTAAACGACCCCCATGGGGCACTTGCGGCCCATGGGCTTTAGGTTGCCAACCCCTGGTCTAAAGCATCTAATGTGGCTACACATTTCCACCTGTGTTTATTTATTACCTTTAAAAAAAAAAATCTAGTCTGTCCTCCATGGAACTCAGGGTGACTTACATGGTTCTGCCATGTCCTCATTTTATACCTGCAACAACCTTGTAAGGTAGGCCAGGCTTGGCGAGAATGATAGGCTCAAGGTCACCTAGTGAGCTTCATGGCTGAGTGGGGATTTGATTCTGAATCTCTGCTTCCTTAGAGTTAAGCTCTAGCCAAGGTGGTTGTGCTGGTCCCGAGGGTTATCCATGCGGCAAGGTCCGAGTCTAGTCCGAGGTCGAGGGTGCAGTATGGAGGCTGTCCGTCAGCCTGCACATGTGTCACTGCTGTAGCAGGGTCCAAGGCAGGGGGTCAGGTGGGGTCAGGAACTCTGGCAGAAGAGCAAGACAGGGTGCAGGCAGGAACAGGCTAGCAACAACGTTGCTCCCGCAACCTGGGACTGGGGCTGGCTGGCTTTTATCTGCCCTGAGGCATAGGGCAGCCCCAGTCCACAGGTGACTTGCCTCTCCTGGCCTGGAGGCGAGCACTCCTCCTGCGAGAACTTAGTTCCCTCCGCCTCTCTGCCCTGAGCCTCTGCAGCTCAGGAGAGGCTGGAGGGTTACTGGACCCAGAGGCAACCTCACCTTCCCCTGACAGGGCTGAGAGAGGAGCACCTGCAGGCAATGGGTCCTCCATCACCTCAGGAGCCAGAGCAGACTCAGTTGGTGCCTGCACCTGAGGATCCAGCACAGGTGAGGACCCTTCAAGCTCAAGCCCCAGCCCCGGCTCAGCTGGTTCTGGAGGCGGGACTCCTGTGCAGGCTGGGATTCCTCAGGTTCAGCCTCCGAGTCTGAATCCCAGGCCATCACAGTGGTGCTCTCAAGATGTTTTGGACTACAACTCCCATAATTCCAGAGCATAAACCATGCTGGTTGCAGCCAATGGGTGATGTAGTTCACAACATATAGAAGGCACCACATTGTCTAACTCTGCTCTGACTGCTAGGCTAGATGGACATTCACAGAGCAAGCTAGGGGGATGTGCACAATGCACCTCTCCATTCAAACTATGCACAGTTGTACCGTATGCAGGCGGAGAGCAATTGCTTACAAATCCAGAGGGACATTTATATTAGGGCTGGAGGAGGAATCTGCTTTAAATGGATTTATACATTGAATTTTGCAGTCCCAATTGAGCTTTGCCCACATCAAACTGCCTCTGTCGCTGAATTGCTTATGTCTGAGCCACTCACGTAACGGTGGGGTGTGTTTGCTTAAAATAAAATAGAAAGCCTAACTAATTATTTTCACAATCGTATGATATGGGGGGAAAATAGAATTGTAGAATTGTAAAGTTGGAAGGGACCCCAAGGGTCATCTAGTCCAACCCCCTGAAATGCAGGAATCTCAGCGAAAGCATCCATGGCAGATGGGTATCTAACCTCTGCCTGAAATCTCCAAGGAAGGGGAGTACACCACTTTCCGAGGGAAACCCGTTCCACTGTCAAACAGCTCTTACTGCCAGAAAGTTCTTTCGGAATCTCCTTTCATGTAACTTGGAACCACTGGTTCGAGTCCTACCCTCCAGAGCAGGAGAAAATAATAATAATAATAATAAATAATAAATTTTATTTATATCCCGCCCTCCCCAGCCGAAGCCAGGCTCAGGGCAGCTAACAACACTAAAACAGTGCAACATTATAAAAACATTATAAAAATTAATTAAGATCAAAATTGATGGCAACCATAAACTAAAGTTTTGTAAAGATTGCCAAAGGAGGGAGTCAGGCTGCACCCTGACCAAAGGCCTGGTGGAACAGCTCTGTCTTGCAGGCCCTGCGGAAAGATGTCAAGTCCCGCAGGGCCCTGGTCTCTTGTGACAGAGCGTTCCACCAGGTTGGAGCCGCAGCCGAAAAAGCCCTGGCTCTAGTTGAGGCCAGCCTAACCTCTCTGTGGCCTGGGACCTTCAAGATGTTTTTATTTGAAGACTGTAAGTTCCTCTGTGGGGCATACCAGAAGAGGCGGTCCCTTAGGTACGAGGGTCCTAGGCTGTATAGGGCTTTGAAGGTTAAAACCAGCACCTTAAACCTGATCCTGTACTCCACCGGGAGCCAGTGCAGCTGGTATAGCACCGGATGAATGTGATCTCGCAGCGAAGACCCGGTAAGGAGTCTCGCTGCGGCATTCTGCACCCGCTGGAGTTTCTGGGTCAGTCTCAAGGGCAGCCCCACGTAGAGTGAGTTACAATAAGCTTATTCCCTTTTCCGTGTGACAGCCTTAAGCTATTTGAAGAAGGCTAGCATATCCCCTCTGAGTCTCCTCTTTTCCAGGCTAAACATACTCAGTTTTCATGGCTGTCATAAACATATGCGGGGTACAAATATCCGCCCAGTGCGCTCCCCCCCCCTCCCAGGTTGCCCAGTCCCAGGCGCAAGGACGGCAGAGTGGGCCGACAGCCTCAGTGTCTTGCTGGCTCGGTCGCCCCCAAACTCGCAGCGCAGCAGAAGAGCCCGCCACAGCACTCCGACCGACGGGCAGGCTCTTCCCTGGATTCAATTATCGGGCCTCGGACTCTCGGCCTGGCACCCCTGAGAGCCTGGCACCTGGGTGCCCCGCACCCCTAGTGCCTATGGATAAGACGGCCCTGCCAGTTCCTTCAACCGTTCCTCATAAGGCTTGGTTTCCAGACTCTTGATCATTTTGGTGGCCCTCCTCTGCACACCTTCCAGCTTGTCAACATCCTTCTTAAATCGTGGTGCACAGAACTGGACACAGTATTCCAAGTGTGGTCTGACCAAGGCAGAATAGAGTGGGAGTATTACTCCCCTCGATCTGGACACTATACTTCTTTTGATGCAGCTTAGAAGAACATTAGCTCCCCCCCCCCCCCCCGCTGCATCACAATGTTGACACATTGTATATACTATACATCTAATACATATAGTGGTGTGCAGTGAAATTTTTCATAGGGGAACAGTTAGGGCCATAAGTGACAGCTTGTGAGGGCGGGGGGGGGGATGTCATTTGCATGATCCGGCGCATGAGCATCGCACCTCCTTTCCTAAACTGAGCAAAAGCCTCTTGGACTTTGAGGCACCAGGGAAACATTTAGGGGACTTGCCCAGTCCCCCTAGGTCACTGAATGCACCCTACTGAATACATACATCTAATTGCATATATTACACATCTAATGCATATCAAAGAATTAAGCCCCACGAGGTGCTTCATTTCAATGGCATGATTTAGTAAGTTTTGATTCATAAATATTGTGTTTCATTTATTTATTTTATAAAAGTGTTTTATGGTGGACTTGGAAAGCTTTCCAAAGTAGCTTTGATCTCAGAACTGCGTTCTTCTTCTTCTTCTTCTTCTTCTTCTTCTTCTTCTTCTTCTTCTTCTTCTTCTTCTTCTTTATTGAATTTATATACCGCCCTGTACCCAGAGGTCTCATCCTTTTAAGAAAGATGAGAACAGTGGAAGGAGTTAGTATTTGTGATTTTGTGTGTTTGCGTAACTTTGATCGTAGCAAAGACCATTAAGATTGCTTGGACAACTGAGACAAAACACTGATAATGCAGGCTATATGTATTGTGATAGGACTGGAGTTCAGACTCATTGCCTTGCAATGCATCTTTCCAGCTACATATCCTGCTGGGAAACGGCTCGCTTTGTATCACTCTCTGGATAAAGCCGATGTTGTCAAAAGCAAAGGGAGAAAGACTGCTTAATCCTCAACTGCCCCTGATGGGTCAGAACTGCAAGCTGGTCTTTCTCACCCTCCACTCTCTAAGACTGCCCCAGGTCCTACCCCACCAATCTGAGGCTCTGCCACCTTGTCTCTCTTTGCTCCACCTCTTCATTTCTCTCCATGTTCTAGGAGACCAAGGGGGAGGAGAGCTGGTCACTGCAGGAGAGTGAGATTCCCAGGCTTCTTCAGCTGCCTGCTTCATCTCTTCCTCTTGGCCCCTGTTCTCTCCAGCCTCCGCTTCTGCCTCTCCTTCTTGACTGCTCTCTGCCACAGCCTCTTCCTGCTCACTAAACCCTGTTGCCTCTTCAGCTTCCGACACCTGCTCCTCCCAGTCTGCTCCCTCTTCTCCCTCTGACCACTCACCATAGTCCTACCACCAATTCCCTGGCTCTGAGCTTCATTCCACTAGGGGTTCTCCAGCCCTCCCACCACTCATCTGCTTCAATGACAGTGGCCTTCCAAAGACTGCCCAGAAGGAAATGTGGTCCTTGGGTGTTTTAGAAGGGGAGCTAAGCACATAGCTTCCATTTTCAGTAGTAACCATGCATTAGTACAGCACCTGGTTTGACCGTGTGATAGCATCGTTCTGGACCATTCCACTTCAAACTGAAGGAGGGGGTGCTATATTTTTGAATACCGCAAATGCACCACATACATCGTTCCCTGCTGATAGCTTTGCACTCTGTGCATAGGTCTACTTCCACATGCTGCTCTCCCTTGGCTGGACCAAGCCATTAGATATCTTGGCTAGCTGTCTTCTTGCCTTGACAAAGCTAAAGATGTAAATGAAGCCCTCTTCTTGAAAGGGTAAACCAGAAGAATAAAACTGAACCAATTTCCCACTGGGGTAAAATGCTCCAATCCCTCCACCTGCCAATTACTTACCCTAGAAATCCATTTGTTACCCGGTGTGGTCGTTAGTATGCTAATTATTTTGACAGTCTCTTTGAACACTGCTTGGAGGATTTGAGATTATTCAAAAGCAGATGTGCACTCTCCTTTAGTGCTTTCCATTTTCAGATGTAAATATTTCCAATATTTCTTGGGGGACTTTGTCTTTTGTCTTTTTTTTTTTTTTTCCCCGGAGCCGAAGGGAAATTTCCATTCCATTTAGAATCAGGGTTGTTAAATTATTTTGCAGCTAAACTACAAGATGAAGAGGGACATCTGCCTCCAAACAATCTGGGCAGAGGGGGATATAACGTGTGAGGCACTCACGGGAACACCTAGAGAAGGCTTTTTAAGACCAGTTAGCTCAGTTGGGTAGAACGTAGTGCTGATAACGCCAAGGTTGTGGGTTCAATGCCCATGCAAGCCACCTGCATATTCCTGCACTGCAGGTGGTTGGACTTCCAACTCTACAATTCTATATTCTAAGAAGTGGCAGATTTGCCAAACCGGGCAAGGGTATAGAACACATTGCATCAGAGGCCACAGTCATAGGTTGCCCAATGGCCCTTTGCAGACCTGGACCTACCAGTAAGATCCCAAGGCACTCCTAATCACAGGACCCTCTCTTTTACAACTCTGGAGAGCCAGTGTGGTGTAGTGGTTAAGAGCGGCAGTCTCGTAATCTGGGTAACCGGGTTCGCTTCCCCGCTCCTCCACATGCAGCTGCTGGGTGACCTTGGGCTAGGCACACTTCTCTGAAGTCTCTCAGCCCCACTCACCTCACAGAGTGTTTGTTGTGGGGGAGGAAGGGAAAGGAGAATGTTAGCCGCTTTGAGACTCCTGAAGGGGAGTGAAAGGCGGGATATCAAATCCAAACTCTTCTTCTTCTCTTCTTGGAGTTTTGTGGGGTAGGGGATAACACTGGGGTGGTATCGTTTCACTCCACTATTGTGGGCTACAGCACAACCAGAAGGGAGACCGAGAAATTAATGCCACCACCATTTCCAGGAAGAGAAGCCCACGTTCCCTTTAATTGCAGAAGAAGTTGGTCAGGAGGGAGTTTGAGAGGGAACAGGAAATGGGAAGAAACAGGGAAGAAACAGGATGTAGAAGGAAGCTGGGGAACAAAAATTTTGTTGCATTGACACCTGCAGTTGTTCTAACCTAATTTCGACTTGCTGATTTCATATCTGAAGTTAGTTTTCTTCTGTAAGCTCTAGGTTTTTTGCAATTCATGTTTTTCACTTTTCACCATAATCTTTGTTTTTCACAATGCAAGAATTCAATATTTTATTAAACACATAGCCACAGCAGTACAATATGAGTATAAATGTAAGTGACTTATATAGCATTGAAAATGACATGTATATCTATGTACAGTTGGAGGTATGCAAAAAAATGTATTCCCTTGGGATACACAGTATACTAGGGAACAATTTTTTTCCCATTTTCTTTTGCATGAGATTTTTCAACTGTTGTTATATGTTCTTTCAATGCTGATTTCAAATCTGAAATCAATTTTCGTGTACATGCTAGAGTTATCTTTCAGTTTCCAACTTTTGCCGATAGGTCATGTTTACTCTGGGGATAAGTGGACACTGACACGTTGATCTGCCCTAACCACATGGTAATTATTGTTTTGCAAACATACTTTTTCTTTATTTTTACAGTTTTGTAACCTACATATTTGTATTTTTCAGATCGGACCATGGCTTCTTCAAGTAGACAAAAATGTGTAAACAAGCCTTCCCTATGCAAGTTCCCTGAGCTGGTGAGAATGAATAGTCCCTTCGCTTCAGCAGAACCCTAATTTCCAATCAATGACGTATCTCCCCATATGTTAGACTTTGTGTTTTACATTCAAATGGCATGCTGTCAGCAACTGGGCTTAATGCTTGATGTGTCATGTTTGGGCTTGCAAATCTCAGGTTCTGGGATGCTCCTGACTAGGTGGCCACCTTTGGTTGGGCAAAACATGGGACAAGTCATGGGTGGGGATTGCAGAGCACACGCACTCTCGTGACACCAAATCCTTTTTTCCCCCCTCATTTTTTTGGGAGAAGTGGGGTACCCTGAATTCAGCCTCCCGCCTACCTCAGGATCCTGGCCCTGTTCTTCCCCTTGCCTCACGTAGATGGACAGGAGCAAGGGGAAGATGGATAGTTCCCACAAACAACTTGAGCCACAGCTCCAGCTTCTTGCCCTTGATGGCGTCGGAAGACACCATCAGGCTTAAGTCGCCATTCTTCTTTAGTTGGGACCTTGCTCGTTTTCCAACGATCCCATTTTTCTAGGGACTGGTGCCACCCTTACAGGGTTGCTGGGTCACCCTACTGATGAATTACAGGTCATGAGCAAACTTGATACTGTTGAATTCAGACTCTACTGGCGTTGGGAGTGTCTTTCTTAATATAGACTGTCATTGGTCCTATTTTACATCAGCTGTATGCAAATATTAATAAAGTGTAGAAATAAGCACACTGAGTGGGCAGGATCACACCCACCCTAAGTTCCCTATGTTCAAAATTCTTTGCACATGAATCGATTCATATACCCCCAACTTGTGTCTAGGCGGTCTCGGTGCTTGCCGAAGCATTTCATTAGTAAATGCACACAGGCCCCAGCAAAAACAGGACTCTCAGCACTCACTTTTTGTTGCTTTTTCTTTCTCCTGTTTTATCATTGTGTTTATTATGATGCTGTGAGGTTTACGTTTTTTGCAAGCGACCTCATGAACTATGTACTTAAAAGGGAAAGGCAGGATATTAATATATTCAATAAAAAATTTAAAATGTCAGCATGCCTTTGCTAGGGCTCAGGTTGGGCGATGTGAATGGACAATGATTTGTAATCCACTCTTGGTCCCCCTAAAGGCAGCGGGAGCTGGCTCCCAATTTCTCCCAGGCAGCTGTTGCAAACAATGCATCAAGAACCTTGTGAACAATGCTGTTCGTTTCAGCGCCATTTGGGTGGGATTTTCAATGTGTCCCAATCTGCGTCTTCTTTCAGTCACTGTTTCTTCCCTTCATTATCTCCACTTCTTATTCATGTTCAGCTGTTCTTTCATTTGGCAGACAAATTCTGTCTACCCCTCTTTGAACACAACTGGGCCTTTTGTTTTATCCTTTTCTTTTCTCCAACAATTTGGTTTCTTCATAAGGGGGCTGCCTCTAAATGAACTGGTGGTGTTCACAGTCTTCAGGATGAATCATTTGCTGTTTCTAATAAACTGTGAGCAGGGGAGTGGGGGGCGGGAATTAAGGATGAAGTTCACCTTTAAAGGTGAACCTACCTAACCTGACTTTTGAAAACAATACGGTAACTGAAACACAGCTATCCTTTGGAGTTTGCAGGTACTGAGGTAAAGGGTGCACAGAAATGCATGTTTTAGTGAAAACAGCATTCAGAAATGCATTATTTTAGGCGAAACTGCATTGCAATACTAAATGCTTCAGGCAAAATCGCATGCAAACATTTATATATTATGCAGGCTGAGACCCTACCTGCCCGCAGACTGTCTTGCCAGAGTGGTGCATGCTCTAGTTATCTCTCGCTTGGACTACTGCAATGCGCTCTACGTGGGGCTACCTTTGAAGGTGACCCGGAAACTACAACTAATCCAGAATGCGGCAGCTAGATGGGTGACTGGGAGCGGCCACCGAGACCATATAACACCGGTCTTGAAAGACCTACACTGGCTCCCAGTACTTTTCCAAGCACAATTCAAAGTGTTGGTGCTGACCTATAAAACCCTAAACAGCATCAGCCCAGTATACCTGAAAGAGCATCTCCACCCCCATCGTTCTGCCGGGACACTGAGGTCCAGGGCCGAGGGCCTTCTGACAGTTCCCTCGCTGCGAGAAGCCAAGTTACAGGGAACCAGGCAGAGGGCCTTCTCGGTAGTGGCACCCGCCCTGTGGAATGCCCTCCCACCAGATGTCAAAGAGAAAAACTACCAGACTGTTAGAAGACATCTGAAGGCGGCCCTGTTTAGGGAAGCTTTTAATGTTTAATAGATTGTTGTATTTTAATATTCTGTTGGAAGCCTCCCAGAGTGGCTGGGAAAACCCAGCCAGATGGGCAGGGTATAAATAATATATTATTATTATTATTATTATTATTATTATTATTATTATTATTATTATAGATCTTTGCACCGAAATGCAGTATTATTTCTATAAGGACTTAAAAAACAAAACAAACTGCAAACTGATGTAGAAATGTGGTGAACTGAACCTCAGACTGAGGAAGTAAGGAAATGAGAGTCATCAGAATTGACAGGTCTACTATTCCCTAATTGTGAGTGCCTGCCAATATTTTCAATTTGACTGCAGGAAAAAAATTCCTTCCTGGGCCAGAATACCAAGTACCGTATTTTTTGCTCTATAAGACTCACTTTTTCCCTCCTAAAAAGTAAGGCGAAATGTATGTGCATCTTTGGGAGTGAATGCAGGCTGCACAGCTATCCCAGAAGCCAGAACAGCAAGAGGGATCGCTGCTTTCACTGTGCAGCGATCCCTCTTGCTGTTCTGGCTTCTGAGATTCAGAATATTTTTTTTCTTGTTTTCCTCCTCCAAAAACTAGGTACGTCTTGCGGTCTGGTGCATCTTATAGAGCAGAAAAATACAGTAATCTATAGCAATGCCCGTACCCGTTCAGCCTGCTCACTATCAGGTTGAAGCGAATACACACAACAGAATGGGTGGGAAGGCGGGTGATCCAGCGATGGTCGATCTACACAAGCCAAGAGTCCCAGAGCTCCCAGTTCTGCTCTCCTTTAAAAGGAGGAAGGCAGTCAGTCCAGTTCCCTCCCAGGCCTCTGCCTGAAGCTCACACCCCGGATGACACCTCCTGATTGGCCAGGAGAGTGGCCAATTGCACGTCAGGAAGCGTGCGGTTGGAAGAGGAGGGGATGCGTCCATCCCTGGCTGCACGTATGGGCCTTCCTTTCCCCTGTCTTTGCCTCGTGCCACGCTGTGCTATCCAGCAAATGGCAGCCACACACTAGTTGACAGTAAAGCTTTTGTTATGTAGCCAAAATAGCACCACCTGCTCACTAGAGGTGTGGAGGTAACGCTCCGCTTTGCGAAGGCAAACCTCGCACCAGACATGCAACAGTGTGGCAAGGAGCGTTGCGCCTACTTTCTCTGACCCTTTGCCTTCTTGGCTAGAAAACAGGGTTTTCCCTTTTGTGCTCTAACAAAAATTTGTTTGTTAGACATATCGCTTGGCTGCAGCATGACAGGGGACGCAGATGTAATCGAGTATCAGGAAAAACTTTGAGGGAAACACCTGCTGACACGTGTATTTGCTAATGCTGGAAATGTGCTTAGATGGAAATACGTTAAGTTCAGGGTGGTTTCACAACTGTTGCCAATTATTGACCTCTGCTAATAAAAGGAGCCTTGGCAGAGCTAGCCAACAGCTTGCTTGGTACATGCTTGCCAGCGTGCTTCTGCACAGCTCAGCTGCATCCAACCTCCTCTTGTCTCCGTTATTCCCTCAAGAGGAAGGACCAGCAAGCCTTAGGGAACCCTGAAGTTTGTAGATGTACAACAATTTGTTTGTTTGTTTGTTTGTTTGTTTGTTTATTGCAGGAAGGCAAAACAGCCCAAACAGTGCTATCCATTCCTCTATTCGGATTCAAAATTCCAAGAATATTGTCTTCAAGCGATTTTGTTTACGTGAAGTAAACCAACCAGCCTGATATCACTGGTGCAGGGCAGGATCCAACTGAATTTAAACAAATGAAATGAATAAACAAGGATACAAAGTTTTATGGGGTGTCGTAGAATTACGCCTTCGTATATACAGTCATACCTTGGGTTACAGACACTTCAGTCTGCATTTTTTCGGGTTACGGACTCGCCGAAACCCGGAAGTACCGGAACAGGTTACTTCTGGGTTTCGACGGTCACGCATGCGCAGAAGCACTAAATTGAGCTTTGCACGTGCGCAGAAGCACCAAATCACAACCCGTGTGTGTGCAGACGCAGCGCTGCGGGTTGCAAACTTGCCTCCCACACAGATCACGTTCACAACCCGAGCATCCGCTATACTTGACTTTGTGCATTTTATCCAAACTTGCATTGCACCATGGGTTTAGTTATCTTAAAGCTGCACAAACCTTTTGATGTTCAAGCACATGTGAATTTCACACTATCTTGCACCTGAAGGCAACTAATCACTTAAAAGAAAACAGCTACAGGGTCCAAATCTGGAATGTCATTGTCATTCTGATTTTGTGCCACATCAGCTTTCGGCTGAAAATACACACAAATACACATTGCTTCTATTTGCCATTTTCAGAATAAGCCTGGTGCAGGTCGCCAATCAGGATGGCGAACATGTTATGGATTGAAATCCTGTGACTGGTTTTTTGGTTTTTTTTCCAGACTAAAAGTGTCCTGTTTAAGTAAAAATGTGTGGATGAAGTAGCAAGGAGTTTGGCCCAGAGGTTAGAGAAAATCAATTATCTCTTATGCCCACAAAAATTGCATTCCTCTGGAACTCAGTTCAGTTCACTTCGCTCGTTGTAGATCAGTGAGTTAAACAAAGTATTGAGCAATACAGTAATTGTTAAATGAGCAAACTTAGTTGGAACAAGGGAAGGGAAGCAAAAACTTTGGTCGATTTTGATACCAATGGTCAAGCTCCATTAACTTTTTGAATCACATATTTGCACGGATGGAAGGATTAGGATTGCATTATTTTGTAAAGTGTATAGCTGTACCAATATAATTGCAAATGTGCTTTCTTTCCTTCTCTTGCTTTCTTTCTTGATTAATCAAATTTCCAAAAATGAAATTTAAAAACAGAAAAGAGAAGATTTCTCCAACTTGATAGAAATATCAGTCCACCTTCGAACTTTCTGCCTAACTACACTACCCAAATTACACACCATCCTGAAATTCTACATAGAATGGAGGGTGCTGTAAGGTTTTAAATGCATAAATATTAGTAAAGCACAATGTTCAAAAGACCTAACTGTGGGTTACCCATTACAATTGATTTTTAATTTATTCCAGTATTTATTAGAGTCATGCAACAGCTGAAAGATTCAACTTGTACCTGTAGCTTTGGGAAGCAGACCCATATTTTTTGTCTGTGATGTTGTTGTCATCTGCTCCTCCACATGCAGCTGCTGGGTGACCTTGGGCCAGTCACACTTCTCTGAAGTCTCTCAGCCCCACTCACCTCACAGAGTGTTTGTTGTGGGGGAGGAAGGGGAAGGAGAATGTTGGCCGCTTTGAGACTCCTTAAAGGGAGTGAAAGGCGGGATATCAAATCCAAACTACTATTCTTCTTCTTCTTCTTCTTCTTCTTCTTCTTCTTCTTCTTCTTCTTCTTCATTGTTGCTGCTGCTCTGTGCCTTTCCAATTCAATTCATTATTCAATATAAAATTATATCTGTGAAAAACAAAGCTTTCCCCTCCCCATTCACTATAATGGGCACTCTGTAACTGGCTTTTGTTTGTTCCCTCTTCACAGAAGTGAATGAAATTTGCAGACATGGCAGCTTTTTGACTAGATTAATCCTGCCAAACTGCAGGCATATACAGCCACAGGGTTTCAGGAGGGGCACATTTGAATTCTCATTTCTTAAAAAAAAAAAATAATGAAGAACTAATCTATAACTTTTCTTCATTTTCTGCCAGAATTAGACAAACTTTTCAGGCATATGCATTTTCTTCTGTGGGGATGAAACCCACCAAATTTCAACATGATAGCTGCAGCGGTTCTTCCTATAAAAGCAGAGTTATCATTCTGGGGTAGAGTAAGAATCATAGGGTGAAAAGAAAGACCATGAAAACCCATGAAAAATTATTCTCCTTGGGCAAGAGAGAACTCTCTATTGACTTGCATAGGGGGAAGGGGAACAGAAAGAGCATAAATACTCAGGAAAGTTGGGTGGGGAAAATTTATGTGTATGTGCTCTGATACAAAAAAGTAAGCTTTGCTACTCATTCCGACGGCTTCCCTTGTCCAAATGTACATTGTGAAGGCTTTGCAATCCAGTCTCAGGGAAACAATGCATTACAAAGCAGGCATGGTCATTGGTATGGCCTTCCTGAGCTGGCCTGTGATTTAAGGAAAGAGGCAGAAGAATTTGCAGTTACTCGCTTTAATGGCACATAAAGTAAATGATCATGTTAACATTAAAGCAGATTAAATAAGTCACAGTGCATTAAATTACTTTTATCCAGCTCTGCACATTTCTCAGGTGCCACTGAGCTGAGAAAACAGCAGGGTTGGCTTATTTTGTGGGGTGGCGCGACATTGTCATTTCACCTCCCTCCCTTCCCCCCTGCAGGATAATTCACTTTTTGTGCCAACTTGGCTCTGTAACCTCCAGGGGATTTTTTTTTTCTCCCCCCCTCCGTCCTCAGCAGAGCTTCATGCAAAGCCCGGTGACCTTGGAACGTAGAAGGACGTTGTACAGAGCCATCCAGAATCAATGGCCATCTAAACGCCCCTTGGAAGAATCAGTTAAGTGGTTTTTGCTCTGTCTCAAAGAGCCAAGCCCAGATTAGTGTTTGCGGAGGGGAGAAGGGGATTTGTGGCAGCTGCCTGTCCACATTGCCACTCTGCACCTCCTTGGAATTGTCTAGTGAAGGAAGATGAAGTGATGTCACAGTAATGTGATGTCAGTACGTTTCCGAGCACAATTCAAAGTGTTGGTGTTGACCTTTAAAGCCCTAAACAGCCTCAGCCCAGTAGACCTGAAGGAGCGTCTTCACCCCCATCATTCTGCCCGGACACTGAGGTCCAGCGTTGAGGGTCTTCTGGCTGTTCCCTCACTGCAAGAAGCAAAGCTACAGGGAACCAGGCAGAGGGTCTTCTCGGTAGTGGCACCGCCCCACCTTTGGAACACCTTCCCATCAGATGTCAAAGAGATAAACAACTACCTGACATTTAGAAGACATCTGAAGGCAGCCCTGTTCAGGGAAGTTTTTAATGTGTGACATTTTAATGTATTCTTAATCTTTGTTGGAAGCTGCCCAGTGTGGCTGGGGAGACCCAGCCAAATGGGCAGGGTACAAATAAATTATTATTATTATTATTATTATTATCCTTGATACGATGTCATTAAATGTACTATAAACACTGGGAACTGGGAAACACTGGCCTGCGAGCGCTCCAATTGGAGAACAGACTTTACCAAAGGTGTTGTGGGCTTTGAAGATGCTCAAACTCAGGACACAAGGGAGAAACGTACTAAGAAGAAGGCATGTTTGGCAAATCTTCACTGTGATCAACTCCCGCCCGGGAACCAATGTCGCACTGTGGACATGTGGATCCAGAATTGGTCACTTACGGACTCACTGCTAAAACCGTGTTTATGGAAGACAATCTTACTCAGTTACGAGTGATCACTAAAGAAAGAGACCAAGGGGAAGGAGCAGTAAGGGGCACACACTTGGGGTTGGCAGCAGGGGCCCTCTCAGCACATGGACGTCAGCATGAGTGGCGCATGTTCCTGACACACTCTGGCCCGGATCCTGAGCTTCCTGCTATACAAAGGAAATTCAGCCAGCCACTCCTGCTTTGAGAAGAGATAGCACAAGAACTATGTTTTGATGGCAGGATCACCAACCGCCAACATGTCCGGGCGTTTATTCTCCGGAGCTCACAAGGTTTTCTTTTTTTAAAAAAAAACACACAAACACTGAATCCATGATAGAAAGGCTTTGTCTTTTGGTTTCCGAAATCTCTGGTGTGGAATTTCACGTGGAGCCCCTTTTCTGCTCGCTGGCACTGTGCATCTTATTATGTACCTCGAGCCGAGCTATTTATCTCAAGTGCATTCGGAGAAGAAGGGGGAAAAGGCTGCCTCTCTTATCTCTGTCACTTCTTTGTGGCATGTTTTTTTCAGTTTTGCGTCCACCTCCCACCCACCCAAAGCGGAGGTTAAACAAAAGTTGGTAGAGAACGCTTTCATTTATCCCCCCAAAGATTCTTCCCTTTTTCCCTTTCATGCCACGCTCGATGTTCTTTCATCCCTTCAGTTAACATGCAAATACTAATATTAATGCCCAGCTGTGCTAAAATACACAAAAGTGCTATCTTGGGGAAAAGGTGGCTTCTTAGAAGTGGCAAAAGCCCCTACCATACTATGCAGATGGCATTTCATCAGATGCCAGCTTCCTTTGATGCTTCAGTGCCATTGACTGACCCATTATGTTCCAAACATCCAAGTTAAGCAACTGTGTTATTTTGCATATATTATTTCAGTAGCACTCTGCTTACTTTGCAGCCCCATTCTCTCAGTTTTCGCTCCCATTTTTTAAATATATATTGCACAAATAAGGTGAAAAGGTAAAGTAAAGGACCCCTGGACAGTTAAGTCCAGTCAAAGGCGAATATGGGGTGTGGCGCTCATCTCATTTTCAAGCCGAGGGAGCCTGCGTTTGTCCACAGACAGCATTCTGGGTCATGTGGCCAGCATGACTAAACCGCTTCTGGCACAACGGGACACCGTGATGCAAGCCAGAGTGCATGGAAATGCCGTTTACCGTCCTGCCGGAGTGGTACCTATTTATCTACTTGCACTTTGACGTGCTTTCGAACTGCTGGGTTGGCAGGAGCTGGGACAGAGCAACAGGAGCTCATCCCATCACAGGGATTTGAACTGCTGACCTTCTGATCAGCAAGCCCAAGAGGCTCAGTGGTTTAGACCACAGCACCACCCATGTCCTATTGCACAAATATCATGCAAGCACTTTGCATATGCTTAAGGAGGGTGGAGCAACCCTGCTGCATTTTTGTCATAAACTGTGGAACGGTAACCGGCTGTGAAATAAGTTACTTAAATGTCCTGGCAAGTCATAGGGATTCGCTTTTGATTTGGAACACGAATGGGGTGAAGGCTAAAGAATTTATTACATCACCCAAATGTGATTCAAATGTGTCCTTGGACTCTGATAATGCCTTTAGCTTGTCTGGCTGGAGAGGGGCATTTGAAGATGTACAGAAACTAAACTACAGTACAAAAGGTTAAACTGGCTCCCTCTTTGCTGTGCTTTGAGTAGCAGGCAAGCACATTATTATCGTCATTTATTAAATTTATATGCCCCCCCCCCTTCATGCGATGATCACAGGGTGGTTAACAACATAAGAATACAAAATGAAAACACAAAATACATAACATAATATAATAACAACAACAACAACATTAACCCCTCACATAGGTTGAGTCCTAAAGGGTCCTAGGAACTAACAGCTTTTAATGAAAGGGTTGGTGCCATGCTGTTTTTATAGTATATGCTTTTAATAAATATTTTCATAGATGATAGATAGATAGATAATTCTATTAACGGTTAGTTTTTTAATTACTGGGTTTTTCTTCTATGTTTTTAGCTCTTCTCATTTTAACTGTAAGCCGTACTGAGTCCCTGTCAAGGAAAAAGATGGGGTATAAATAAAATTATTATTATTATTATTATTATTAAGTGAAATTTGCATTTGTTTTTCCACTCACTTTTGCCTCAGACTCCATCTACCACAGCATAATATGTCAAACTGCTTTTAGACCCATCTCTCTCTTTGGCCACAAGAGATCTCAACAACGCCTTGATTAAACTTCCAGGACTCTCCGAAGCCCTCAGTATGGCTAATCCCAGGATGTGGGAATCAGGGATCCGGTGCGGTATAATGTGGTGTCATGGCTAAAGTGTTGTTGGAGTAGAACCAAGGAGACCGTGATTCACATTCCTGCTCACCAGATGGCCATGAGCCAGTCGCCATCTCTCAGCCTGACCTACCTCACAGGATTGTTGTTTTGAAGATAAGGTGGAGACAGTGAGGAGCCACATAAGCCACCTTGAGCTGTTTGGAGGGAAGCGTGGGATAAAAAAGCAAAACCAAACCAATAAAGGAAGTAGATTCAAACTGCAGTGGTACCTCGGGTTACATACGCTTCAGGTTACCTACGCTTCAGGTTACAGGCTCCGCTAACCCAGAAATAGTACCTCGGGTTAAGAACTTTGCTTCAGGATGAGAACAGAAATCGTGCTCCGGCGGCGCGGTGGCAGCAGGAGGCCCCATTAGCTAAAGTGGTGCTTCAGGTTAAGAACGGACCTCTGGAACGAATTAAGTACTTAACCCGAGGTACCACTGTAAATATCAGGAAGAATTTTCTGATAGCAAGAGCCATTCGAGAGTGGAACAGACTACTTCAGAAGATGGTGAACTCTTCTCCATTGGAGGTAAGCAGATGCTGGAGGGTTACAGTACCTGCTGTGGCTGTAGAGACCTTCCAACTCAGCAGTTCTGTGGTTCTGGTTGGCATCTGTCTGTCTTGGGAGACGCTGGAAGTGTGCACCTTTGGGCGTGAAGTCAAACCGCTGGAGGGTTACAGTGCCTGCTGTGGCTGTAGAGACTGATACGGGAGAGACATGTTTTGTTGCAGCTGAGGCAGATGAAGGCGTCCGGTTGTGCTGCTGCAGATGCACCATGGCGTTTCTCTTCCTGCGCTCCTCCCAGCAGTCCTTCCTCCTCTGATCACTGCTGTGGATACACAACCTGACTCCAGGCGCTACTTCCATGATTCCATGAAATAAACCTGTGAAGAGCTGCAGGTTCTCCACCTCTGCTTCAAACCAAGTTTTCTGCCACCCCTCCATTGACAGATTTTCGACCAACCTTACCCAAGGACCAATCCTGTATATTACAATTATTAGGAGTTTCACTGGGGTGGGGTAGGGGCTTAGCCTTTGTATTGTAATTTCATGCACAGTGAGTTACAATCAGTTTGGAAGACAGTTTTATAGGAATTTTTATGAGCCTTGTTTTATTTTAGCTGTCACTCCATTGCACATAGGCTCAAAGTAAAATGTCTACAAAGAAATATTGGAAGATACGTGCTTGTTCTTATTTTACTTTACCATACACAACACACACGCTTTAACTATCAGTGGTAAAATGATTCGGAGTCCTCCTGGTGTTGGCTGCGCCAGATTCCAAGGCTGACTGTTAAACAGGCAACGAGATGCAATATAATTATGGCACTCAAAATGATGGGAAGCAAATTGGCCCTTCAATTATAGATACACAAAAGCGGCGCCATTATATCCCAAGCAGTCGATTAATTTCTCAAGTGGTAGAAGCAGCCCCAGTCTACCAGTTCCATCCTCGCTTCCATGCAGCAGCGAAATTTTAGCATGTAAGTGGAGTTCTATATTTAACAAGTTGAAGGAATGTTTTTGATGAATAAAATAATGAGAGCAGCCAGGCTGGGTTGGAGTGTGTGTGGAGGAATAGCAAAAAGAAGTTTTGCAGGGATAAAGAAAGAGGGTGGTGTTATAAAAGGAGAGCCATTTGCAGAGATACAAGAAATGCGGTCCAGATCTGAAGTGTTGCTCGATGCTCTCAAATGATTTGCAAGGTATCATAGAATCTTAGAGTTGGAACCCCCTAAAATGCAGGAACCTCAGCTAAAGCATCCATGACAGGTGGCTGTCAGGGAACTGCCATCGGAGCCAGAGGGAGAGAGGGGGCTCCAGAGGGATTCCGGAGAGCGTCCCGGGAGGGAGAGAAGCAGCCCATCTTCTGGGGAAAGAAATCAGTGTAGCACCAGTGGAGAAGGGGGGCAGATGGGGGAATTGGCGAGGGGGCTCCATGACTCCTCGCCGGAGACCAGTGGGGAGAGCACGGGTCCTCCGCTGCCCACACCCTCCTTGTGCAGAAGGCTTCAGCACAGGGAGAGTAGGCGGAGACTAGGCGTCAAAGAGCTTCTTTGCTGGAAGAAGTTCAAGAAAATGTTGATTAGCAGTTTCCAAGTGCACAGCGGAATGATGAGGAATACGTGCACATACTCTAAGTTGCTTTATTTACATTTCAAAGCTGGTAGATTACAGAAATGTATCTTGCCTCTGTCGAAGCAGAAAATGCATCCTCTCTCCTCTGAAGCACGGAGAGAATCACACTGAGAGAACAGTGAAAAACAGGAAACCAGTGTACGTCACATCCAGCCTCCCCTTTCCCGTGGGAAACACAACAGCAATGCTGTCTGTGGAATGTAAACATTGTCTTGTGACAAGCCTTTCGCTGCACAGTGAAGAGAGCAGAAACCAACATCCTCCCCCTTTCTGTGAACATCACTGGGCAGCGTGTTCGTACAATGTCAGTACAAACCCAACTTCTGCACATAGGTACAGTGTTGATCCCTTGATACAATCTTGGACAATACATCAGCAGGAATTTCATTACCTGGCATATAGGACACCGTTACGAGTCCCTTCTGAATACGTTCCCTAGCATGTTGCAACTTCAATTGCAAGTGCTTCGTGCTTTGCTTACAACCTTCAGAATTCAGCAAAGCCAAACATGCTTTGTTGTCCTGGTAAACCTGGATTGGACATTTGACAGGAATTTTCATATCTTTGCACAATTGTAACAACCATTCACAATCTTTGAGTGAATAAGACAGTGCATTCAGTTCAGCTTCACAAGTACTTAAGCTAACTGTTGTTTGCTTCTTGTATGACCAATCAAATAGACCCTGATTGTACATATAGCAAACTCCAGACGTGCTTTTCCTGTCTGTAGTGTCACTTCCAAAACTTGCATCTGCAAATATCTCAAGACCACCAGACTTCTGATTGTTAAATCTCAGTCTGTAATGGCCTGGCGTGCTCTGGTCCATGGGGTCACGAAGAGTCGGACACGACTAAACGACTAAACAACAACAACAATGCATAGTGCCTTTCAAATACCGCTCTATGCGTTTCAGAGCTTTCCAATCCTTAACAGTAGGATTGTTGACTTGTCTGCTTAGCAAATTACAGCTAACAGCAATGTCTGGTCTTGAACATCTGGCAATAAAGTTTAGCTTGCCTAGCACACTTCTGTACAGTGTAGTGTCAGAAAATGCTTCTTCAGTGTCATCTACCTGATAACCTGTTATCATCGGTGTGTCTACAGGGTTAGCATCCATCAGGTTTAGTTTGCCTAACACATCAGCAATTTTCCGTGATTGGTGTACTAGAATGTTACCATCTTGATCTCTCTCTATTTCCAGAGATAGGTAGTTGTTTACCTCACCAAGATCTTTCATGTCAAAGTGTTCTTTCAGTTGAGCTAGGGCGTTACTGTACATCGCGACATCATCCCAAAAGAATAAAAGATCATCAACATAAAACAAGCAATACAGTTTCTTTTGCCCCTCCTCTTTGACAAATACACATGGATCAGCTTTCCCTTGCTTAAAACCTAGAGAAAACAATACTTCAGTGAGTTTTGTGTGCCAACACCGTGCACTTTGTTTGAGACCATAAAGGGATTTTTTCAGAGCACAAACAAATCCCTGTTTTACCTGTACGCCATCAGGTGGAAGCATATAAAGTGATTCATTTAGAGATCCGTACAGAAAAGCTGTATTCACATCATGGTGACTAATGTGTAGATTCTCCTCTGCAGCTAGCTTGAGCATAAGCCTAATGCTCTCATACCTCACTGTGGGTGAGTAGGTCTCGTGATAGTCTTCACCTGGTACCTGTGCAAAACCTCTGGCTACCAATCTGGCTTTGTGTCTGACTATCTTGCCATTTTGATCAGTCTTCGCTTTGAAGACCCATTTGCTTCCAAGCAGTTTCATTCCTGGAACTACTGGAACAAGTTCCCATGTTTTGTTCCTTTCCAAGGAATCAAGCTCAGCCTTCATGGCATTTAACCATGGTTCAGCTTCCTTTGAATCCAAATCCTGGATTTCTTGGAAACTTGAAGGTTCAAATACCTTCTTGGAGCTTTTAACAGCTGTTACTGCTATCTTAGCAAACTCATCAGCAAATCTCTTTGGAGGTCTACCTTTTGTGGCTCTTTGTGACCTGCGAATTAGCCTTAGGTCTTCAACACTCTCCTCTTCCTTCTTAGGAGAAAAGCGACCTATTGTGAACAATGGTTCCTCCAATTCTTGATCAGAGCTTTCAGAGGGTCGCATAGAGGCTTTCGCACTCTTGAAATCCTCTGAATCACCTGATTCAGTTTCAGACTCAGAATCAGAACTTTCATCAGTGGGTGTGGGTTGCTGTGGCTGCTTTTGACTATCTTCAGTCTCATCACTGTCATCAGGATAACATTGGAAAATTCCCACATTCTCCCCCCACTTGGCATTGTACTCAACACTTCTTGTGAGCTTAATGGTCTTAGAGTCAGTCATCCTTATTCTGTAAGAACCTTTCTCATAACCTAGAAAGATACCATGCAAACCACGCTTGTCTAACTTGGAGTTTTGTGGTGAGTGAACCCACATGTCAGAACCAAAAATTCTCATGTGTTTGATGTATGGCTTCTTGCCAAACATCTTCTCATAGGGAGTACAACCAATCGCTGAAGATAACCTGCGATTATAACTGTAAGTGAAACATGAGAGAGCTTCGGCCCAATAACTCTCTGGAAGATTTGCATCATGTAGCAAGGTTTTTAACCCTTGAAGCAACGTCTGATTTGCTCGTTCCGCAAGTCCATTCTGCCATGGCGAGCGAGGACTAGACAAATCGTGTTGAATTCCTTTCTCAGTCAGAAAAGCTTCAAACTGCTGAGAAGTGAATTCTCCCCCGCGATCTGTGAAAAGAATTTTTATCTTCTTACCATGCACATTTCCCAACCAAGCACAGAATTCCTTAAACCTAGGAAAAGCCTCTGATTTCTGCTTGAGATTGTACACATAAATATACCTGGAAAATGCATCAATGAGAACCATGAAGTACCTATTTCCACCCAAAGAGGGCGCTAGTGGTCCAACCAAATCAGCATGAATAATTTGGTATGGTTCTGTAGCTTGCCTACTAGACACCTTACCTTTCGCAGCCATTTTCACCTTGTTTGCTGCGCATGCCTTGCACTTCATGTGGTACCTGCAGGGTTTAATAGTCATACCTTCAACCAAGGCAGGCATTTTAGATACTGCCTCAAAACCCAAATGACCAAATTTTCGATGAAAATCATGAATACATTCTGCATGCAAACTTTTGTTAGAACCTGCAATGCAACAAGTGTCATCCTGCACAACATCATCATAATACAAAACATATAAACGATCAACATATTCAGCATACAATACATAATCATTTTTCTTTGTGATGATGCACCTTTTGTTCTTAAAGGAAACGTCAATGTTCCGCTCATTTAGCTGTCCAACGCTGAGCAAATTATGTTTGGCATCTGGAACATAAAGTACATTCTGTATCGATAAGTCCAAACTGTGAAGAACAACAGTTCCGTAGCCTTTACTGGGAATTGTGTGGTCATCCGCCTGGTGAATCGCACCTTCCTGCGGTGTAAAAGACACGAACAGTCGCTTATCGTTGCACATGTGATGGGTTGCAGCCGAATCAACAGCGAAGAAAGATCTAGACGTCTTCTGGACCTCTGCAACTTTTGGAGTGAAGCGTGAGACCATTGCTTTGGGCTGCGTTGTCCTGGACACCGGACCTTTGCCTTTGCTCTGGCCTTTTCCACACGATGAGCTTCCGCTGCGCTGCTCTGTCTTGGCCCTGGGATATTTGCATTCCCTCTTCATATGGCCTAGACGTCCACAGGAGTAGCATTTCACTGCCTTCAAAGCTTTGGCGCCATCTGGTGGTTCCACTGCACTATGGGATGACGTCTGTGAAGACTCCCCCTTTCCCATGCAGCTAGCACCCCGGCGATCTGCTTCATTCTGAATCACAGCAGTAACATAATCCACTGTCAGCTGAGCGGTAGGCTGTACAGCAATCTGAGTCGCAACAGACTCCCAACCTGAACCCAAAGATTGTAGTATCATGAAGGAATACACAGCCTCTGGAAAGTTGAGTCCTCTCTGTTGCAGCTCATGTCTCAGATTCTGCATCTCCATCAGATGTGTACGCACATCTCCACCTTCAGCAAGAGCCATATTATGCAGCTTGTTAAAATAAAACATGGTAGACCCAGCTTCTGTCCTCAAGTGAGCCTCTCTCAAAGCGTCCCAAATTTCTCTGGCTGAAGTCTTATCACGCAATAGACAGAGCTCTTCTGGGGATACTATCAATGTAAGAGTTCCCCTTGCTTTGGAATCTTTAGCTTTCCATGCATCTGTAATTGGAGCTGGGGGGGTATCTGTAATAACTTCAAACAGACCCTCTTTCCGCAGAATAGCCTCTGCATAGATAACCCAGTCCACATAATTTTTCTTATTGAGCTTGGGAATCCCACAAGCATCCTGAAGGGCCATCATGACTCTGGCATTAGCCTTCTGCGTCATCTCTGCTGCTTTAAACAAGCTGCTTTATACAAGCTGCGTCTCTGCTGCTTCAAGCCTCATTCCAAAGGCAAGTTCAAAACAGCTTTGTCTCTGCTGCCATAAATCATGCTGCGTCACTGTTATCAGCAGCTGCTTCAGCCCAAAAGTGACTTTCGATTTCCCCAGCATAGCCATAGCCGCTGCCTGTTCCCGGCAAACGGACATAAAAGTTCAAAGTCCAGCCATAAAGCCATTAATTAGATGCTGGCAGGCTGCCCGGAGCAGTAGCACATACCTCATCAATCATCTTGACGCGCAGATACCGTCCGATCCGTCCCTTTGCATTCCGATCCTTTTGCCGGCATTCCGATGACTGCGTCTTCTGGGCCCATAACCAAAATGTTGATTAGCAGTTTCCAAGTGCACAGCGGAACGATGAGGAATACGTGCACATACTCTAAGTTGCTTTATTTACATTTCAAAGCTGGTAGATTACAGAAATGTATCTTGCCTCTGTCGAAGCAGAAAATGCATCCTCTCTCCTCTGAAGCACGGAGAGAATCACACTGAGAGAACAGTGAAAAACAGGAAACCAGTGTACGTCACATCCAGCCACCCCTTTCCCGTGGGAAACACAACAGCAATGCTGTCTGTGGAATGTAAACATTGTCTTGTGACAAGCCTTTCGCTGCACAGTGAAGAGAGCAGAAACCAACAGAAACGCCCACTGACGGATTCTGCCAGCGATTGAGACAGCCACTCACCAGTGGCTGTCCGGACAGAAAGGGTTCACCCAGGTACCCCAGCCAAGCGTGGCGCTGACTTACGCACTAGCAACCCCTAGAACCATTACAGTGGCCATCCAACTTCTGCTTAAAAACCTCCAAGGAAGGAGAATCCAACACCTCTTGTCAGAGTCTGCTCCACTGCTGAACAGTTCTTACTGTCAGAAAGTTTTTTTGAGTGTTTAGTCAGAATCTCATTTTTTTTAACTTGAATCCATTGGTTTAAGTCCTACCCTCCAGAGCAGAAGAAAAGAAGTTTGCTCCCTCTTCAATATGACAGCCCTTAAGATATTTGAAGATGTCCATCATATCTCCTCTCCGTCTTATCTTTTCCAGGTTATACATACCCAGTTCCTTCAAGCACTCCTCTTGGTTTCCAGACCCTTGATCATCTTGGTTGCCCTCTTCTGCACACCTTCCAGCTTGTCAACATCCTTCTTAAGATGGTAAAGGTAAAGGTACCCCTGACCATTAGGATGACTCTGGGGTTGTGCCCTCATCTCGACTATAGGCCGAGGGAGCCTGCGTTTGTCAGCAAACAGTTTCCAGGTCATGTGGCCAGCATGACTAAGCCACTTCTGGCGAACCAAAGCAACGCACAGAAATGCTGTTTACCTTCCCACTGAAGCGGTACCTATTTATCTACTTGCACTGGCATGCTTTCAAACTGCTAGGTGGGCAGGAGCTGGGTCCGAACAACAGGAGCTCACCCCATCACGGGGATTCAAACTGCCGACCTTCTGATCGGCAAGCCCTCAGCTCTGTGGTTTAGACCACAGCACGACCCGCATCCTTAAGTTGAGGTGCCCAGAATTGGACACAGGATTCCAGGCATGGTCTGCCCAAGGCAGAACAGAGTGGGACTATTACTTCCCTTGACCTGGACACTAGACGTCTGTTGATGCAGCCTAGAATAGCAGTAGCTCTTTTTTTTTTTCCTTTTTTGCTGCTGCACCACACTGTTGGCTCATATTAAGCTTGTAGTCCACCAAGACCCCTAGATCCTTTTCACCTGTATTGGAGCAAACACTGTATTGGAGCAAACACTTGACATGAGCCAACAGTGTGACGCGGCAGCTAAAAAAGCCAATGCAATTCTGGGCTGCATCAATAGGAGTATAGCATCTAGATCAAGGGAAGTAATAGTGCCACTGTATTCTGCTCTGGTCAGACCTCACCTGGCGTACTGTGTCCAGTTCTGGGCACCACAGTTCAAGAAGGACACTGACAAACTGGAACGTGTCCAGAAGAGGGCAACCAAAATGGTCAAAGGCCTGGAAACAATGCCTTATGAGGAACGGCTAAGGGAGCTGGGCATGTTTAGCCTGGAGAAGAGGAGGTTAAGGGGTGATATGATAGCCATGTTCAAATATATAAAAGGATGTCACATAGAGGAGGGAGAAAAGTTGTTTTCTGCTGCTCCAGAGAAGCGGACACGGAGCAATGGTTCCAAACTACAAGAAAGAAGATTCCACCTAAACATTAGGAAGAACTTCCTGACAGTAAGAGCTGTTCGACAGTGGAATTTGCTGCCAAGGAGTGTGGTGGAGTCTCCTTCTTTGGAGGTCTTTAAGCAGAGGCTTGACAACCATATGTCAGGAGTGCTCTGATGGTGTTTCCTGCTTGGCAGGGGGTTGGACTCGATGGCCCTTCTGGTCTCTTCCAACTCTATGATTCTATGGTTCTATGATTCTATGATTTCCAGAAGCAACAAAGATTTGGCAGCTTGTGTGTCTCCTTTTAGTTAGTGGGTTGGCATGGGCTTCTGCCACCTGCCCAGTCAAACAAGAAGCAGGTAGCCACCACAGGAGCATGGGGAATGGCTTTTAGTCTTTGGCAGGTGTGGTGATTGAAGAAGCAGCCTTGGAGGCAGAACTGGAAGTGCAGTGGATGTCTTAAAGCCTTTGCAAGTCTTGCTGTGTTCCCCTTCTAAACCTACCAGATTGAGCTCTTAAAGGGGGAGCATGGGGAATCTTGCAAAGCTGCACAAGGGATTTTGACAGGTGGGGTTAAACCTTGCAATCATTCAAAAGCTGGAAAGGGGTCACAGCTCACAAGCAATCAGCAGCTCCCCAAACCTATAGTTGGGAGAATTAGCAGACGCACCAGAGAATAGACCAAATAAACAATCAATGTACAGGTAGTTAAATACTGATTGGGCATTTTATTTACTAGCCAGAAAGATAACAAACAAATTTCCGACATACACAGCAAGAATATTATACTCACAAGATTTTAAGCAAAGCAGAAAAGATAATCAATCCTATGTCTTTGATGTTTCTGGAGCGGCAGGAAATCTGCCTGGATGTTTCAGAAATGGCCCTGATTTTTATACTCTCACTAATGCACTAAACATTTTTCTTCATTTGTGCTAAATATGCTAACTTCCTCAACCAAGCAATTTCCACGCTCCCCAGCACATCCTTCTGTTACCTGCAAATGATATATGTAGATATTTTGTTACCATAAAGTTCAATAATTGTCCAGACTAATTTCCCATTTTCTTTACCATTTAAAGCACTGTCGTGACCTTTTCCATACTGAGCAACTATTTCTGTTGCGAAAACTTAACCACTTTCTGCCCTTTACAGTAATATGTCGACTGATGTTAAGAATCCTGAACCAGAGAGTGTAAAACAGAGCTTTAATACTTTAAACAGCCCTATAAAAGCTTCCACAGCCATTGCAAATTTCCATATGCCTAAAATGCGTATATACTGAAGCATGTTTTTTTTAAAAGGTAAATTTAAAGCTCTAAAGATTTTACATTAATGTGTGCCTGGCAGTTGAGGATTTGACTCTGCCTTCTGTCATGACCTTTGTATAATTCCCTAAGAGAGAGATTTTTGACACTTCTTTTTTTAAAAAATGCAAAAACAACCCATCAACAACCTGTCTCTCATAAGACTGAGAACCTATTAAACAGGAGAAGCAAATTTATAGTGAATAAAATGGCAGCATTTGCATATATCAAAGCCGAGATATGGAAGGGAAATTGTGTGAGAGACTCTACCTGTTGACTATTAATCTGTTGAACCCGACTTTGTTGGTACTCTAGTCTTATAATTAGTCTGTTGTTGTTGTTGTTGTTGTTGTTGTTTAACAAACTAACTGTATTGGCCAAAAACAGCTTTTTGTATTGCTCCTTGATTGCCTCATGACTCCATGGCTAGTTCAATAAGCTACCAGAGCTCTTTGCAGAAGAAAGTGGGTGAACTATGTAATTCCATTAGGGCTGTTCTCCTGACCCAGGCCAACCTAGAGAATACTCAAGAGCCAATGTGGTATAGTGGTTAAGAGCAGAAGACTCGTAATCTGGTGAACCGGGTTCGATTCCCCGCTCCTCCACATGCAGCTGCTGGGTGACCTTGGGCCAGTCACACTTCTTTGAAGTCTCTCAGCCCCACTCACCTCACAGAGTGTTTGTTGTGGGGGAGGAAGGGAAAGGAGAATGTTAGCCGCTTTGAGACTTCTTCAGGTAGTGATAAAGTAGGATATCAAATCCAAATTCCTCCTCCCCCCCCCTCCTCCTCCTCCTCCTCCTCCTCTTCTTCTTCTCAAACCACACTGGCTCCATCCCAGCAGCAATGTTCAATTAGGGTTCTTTAAACTCTAGTTGAACAATGATATTGACGCATATAGAGACCTTCAAGCCAGGCTATCCTAATCTTGTACCATAAGCTGTTATCTTTGTCTCGCAAAAACACATTCCAGAGTGTCGCTTCATATCCTAAACTCCCTTAAAAAGGTAAAGGTAAAGGGACCCCTGACCATTAGGTCCAGTTGTGACCGACTCTGGGGTGGCGGCGCTCATCTTGCTTTATTGGCTGAGGGAGCCGGCGTACAGCTTCCGGGTCATGTGGCCGGCAAGTATTTATCTACTTGCACTTTGACATGCTTTCGAACTGCTAGGTGGGCAGGAGCAGGGACCGAGCAACAGGAACTCACCCCATCGCGGGGATTCGAACCGCCGACCTTCTGACCGGCAAGTCCTAGGCTCTGTGGTTTAACCCACAGCACCACCCGCGTCCCCTAAACTCCCTTAGGTAAACCCATATAAGGAAAGGAATGCAAAGGGGTCACGTGCAGCGAGGTGCTGCTTAGAGTTCTTTGTGTGCTTGCTTAATGTATATGCAATAAAGGAAAGACCATAAATGGTATGCTAATAGGGTGATGTAGCCAAGGATTTTGCTACGGTTTATGCATATGTAGTGCCTTAAGCGATAACAGAAATGTATATATGAAGGAGCCCCTCCCTTTCCAAGGGGATCAGACTTTGGAACTGATTCCTCTGAGTCAGCTTGCTGGCCACCTCCAAATGTGCCACACTCCACACATTTTTCCTCTGGCTGGTTGAGCATCCCTTCTTCTCCAGCCGGACCACCTTACTCAGCCTCTTTCAGTCTGTTTGGTTCACCTATACAGCTTTCCATTGAGATGGTGGTGTGAGCAGGGAGCTTCTGCACCAGCCACTCCTGACAACGGTCTTCAAATACTGGAAGGGCTGTCATGCAGAAGATAGTGCAGACGTATTTTCTTGCAGAAAGCAGAGACATCACCTTGCCGACAAAGGTCCGTATAAAGCCATGGTTTTCCCAGTAGTGATGTATGGAAGCGAGAGCTGGACCATAAAGAAGGCTGATCGCCGAAGAATGGATGCTTTTGAATTATGGTGCTGGAGGAGACTCTTGAGAGTCCCATGGACTGCAAGAAGAACAAACCTCTCCATTCTGAAGGAAATCAGCCCTGAGTGCTCACTGGAAGGACAGATCCTGAAGCTGAGGCTCCAATACTTTGGCCACCTCATGAGAAGAGAAGACTCCCTGGAAAAGACCCTGATGTTGGGAAAGATGGAGGGCACAAGGAGAAGGGCACGACAGAGGACGAGATGGTTGGACAGTGTTCTTGAAGCTACAAACATGAGTCTGACCAAACTGTGGGAGGCAGTGGAAGACAGGAGTACATGGCATGCTCTAGTCCATGGGGTCACGAAGAGTCGGACACGACTAAACAACTAAACAACAACAACATTTTCTGATAGAACTAGAACAGGCAGGTAGAAATGGCAAGGAAGCAGATTTCAGCTAAGCATCAGGAGATACTTCTTAATAGTGAGAGCTGTTCGACAATGGATCTCCCCTTTGCTGAATATATTTAAGCTGAGGCTGGATCTCTGTCCATCAGGAATGATTCTGCAGAATTATAGAATCATAGAATTGTAGAGTTGGAAGGGACCCCAGTCCAAGCCCCTACAATGCAGGAATATCAACTAAAGCATCCATGACAGGTGGCCACCCAACCTCTGCTTAGAAACCTCCAAGGAAGGAGAGTCTACCACCTCCTGAAGGAGACCGTTCCATTGTTGAACAGCTCTTACTGTCAGAAAGTTCTTCCTGATGTTTAATCAGAATCTCTTTTCTTGTGACTTGAAGCCAGTTGTTCAAATCCTGCCCTCCAGAGCAGGAGAAAACAAGCTTGCTCCATATTCCATGTGACAGCCCTTTAGAAATTTCACAACAGCTATCATATCTTTTCTCAGTCTCCTCTTTTCCAGGTGAAACATCCCCAACTCCTTCAACCGTTCCTCATCAGGCTTCATTTCCAGACCCTTGTTCATCTTGGTTTCCCTCCTCTGCTCACGTTCCAGCTTGTCAACATCCTTCTTAAATTGTGGTGCCCAGAACTGGACACAGGACTGCAGCTGTGGTCTGACCAAGGCAGAATAGAGTTCCATAATGAGCAGAGAGTTCAGCTGGATGATCTCCACAGTCCCTTCCAGCTCCCAGTTCTATGATTTTATCTGCATGACTGTTCTTCAAAAAAAAGCTTGATGGAGTGGGAACTCCTTTATTGCCAGACGTACAAGGTAAGCCGTTTGAAAAATGTTCCCCAGCACAGTAAATAAAAGGCAAATAAAACATACAGACAATTTTTTTATCTAAAAAATAAATATATATATAAAACCCACTACGTGGTGAATGATTTGGTCCATGCATCACGGTTACCCAGGAAAAGACGCACTACATCTCCCAGATTACATTGATTTGATTTAGCGAGTGCAGGCTACTCCCAAGAGACAAATGAGTGATGGATTAGAGAGCCTACTGTGAATATTATATCACACTAAACAGAAAGCAGGGATGGCGAAAGTACAGAAAAGCAATTCTATGATCTATAATTGAGTGACTATTTTTTATCAGCAACTTGATCTGAATTTTCTGCACCAATGGTGCTTTATATTGATTCGCCCCGCTATTCCTGCCTGCCTGTTTGTACTTTTTCACTTAGCGGGAGCTGGGGTTCCAAATGAGCGACATAAAAATGGCTTGGGCTGGGGGGTGAGTCAACTGCCTCTGTCTCCACTACCAGGCCTTGTAAGGTAAAGAACCCCTGGACGGTTAAGTCCAGTCAAAGGAAACTATGGGGTGTGGCGCTCATCTCACTTTTCAGGCCGAGAAAGCTGGCGTGTGTCCACAGACAGCTTTCAAGGGCATGTGGGCAGCATGACTAAACCGCTTGTGGTGCACGGAGGACTGTGACGAGTGCCAGAACACACAGAAACCCCATTTACCTTCCCACCTATTTATCTACTTTCACTGGTGTGCTTTCGAACTGCTAGGCTGGCAGGAGCTGGGACAGATCAATGGGAGCTCACCCTGTCATGCGGATTCGAACCACCGACCTTCCAATTGGCAAGCCCAAGTGGTTTAGAGCACAGCGCCACCCATATATGTACTGCATATGCTTTAAGAGCTTTTGCAAACTAAGCTAGGAGAGCTCAGTCAATAGAGCATGTGACTCTTGATCTCAGAGTTGTGGGTTTGAGCCCCACATTGGGCAAAGGATTCCTGCATTGCAGGGGGCTGGACTAAATGACCCTTGTGGTCCCTTCCAGCCTAGACACTGAGGTCCATCTGGCGGTTCCCTCAGTGCGAGAAGTGAGGTTACAGCAAACCAGGCAGAGGGCCTTCTTGACACTGGTGCCCTCCTGTCAGATGTCAAAGAAATAAACAACCATCTGACTTTTAGAAGACATCTGAAGGCTGTATCAATAAGTTTTTAATGTTTGATGTTATATTATGTTTTATAAGTGTTGGAAGCCACCTAGAGTGGCTGGAGGAGCCCAGTCAGATGGGGAGTGAATAGTAATAATAACTACTACTACTACTATGAAGATTACCCAGTCTGGTTCTCCCACAGCTAATTCTCCCCTGGTCTCCTCGCTGGCCCAAATAGGACTAACTTAGCCAACTAGCCCTGGTGGTGATCTAAAGTTTATTGGATGGATTTTCCCCCTAAATTGATTTTTCAATTCTGAATTTATTATTCACATTTTATACTGTATTTTATGCTGTTTTTTGTTGCATCAATTAAGTGTTTTAAATTTGTTGTTAGCTGCCCTGAACCGGGAAGGGCGGGGTATAAATAAAAATTTATTATTATTTATTACTACTACTACTACTAGATGACTCTATAGGTTCCTTCCAACTCTACAGTTCTATGATTCTATGACTTTTAAGAAAATGTAGGATGAAATTATTTTGAATAAATAAACTGAAGACAGCCTCCCTCCCCACTTTCTGAAATGCTGTGCAGACCATTAACTAGCTCTAGGGGCTGAACATCTCTTTGAAATGAGAGAGAGAAAATATTTCTGGTAAGGACATCATTTTAATAATGATTCCTTGACCCCTGACCTTTCCTCCACCAAACCTAGAGGCCCGAACCCTGATGTGGAAAAGCTTTCAGACTGGAATCTCACTTCTGCCAGCTTAGATCAGGGAGAGGTCGCCGTCAAATTACCAACTTTTTAAGACGCACAGTTCAAGCTTAATTAAAGGCTTGATGAAAACGCCCTCGGTAAAATGAACTCATTCAGAGAGCAGATAATTTAAGATCCATGTACTGAAGACTACTTCTGCAATGCAGGGTATAAAAATTTTATTTGATCTTATATAAATTTAATTAGATAAGAAGAAGGGGAAGGTTCTCTCTTTTGTATGGATTGTCAAAACTATTTTCCCCCTTTCCAATGCGGGCATAATGTCAGTTAGATGGGTTGTCACTGAACCACTGCAGAATATGGGCTTTGGGAATGTCAATCTTCTGGCTTCTTGGGAGGGGTAGAGAGAGAGAGACCACCTTATAAGTCTGCAGGATAACTTGTTTTCTGCTGCCCCAGAGGATAGGGCCCGAACCAGTGGGTTCAAATTAAAAGAAAGGAAGTTCTGGCTAAACATTAAGAAGAACTTTCTGTTTAGCAGTAGAATGGACAACCTCAGAACATTGTGGACTCTCCATCCTTGAAGGTATTTAAGCAGATGTTGGATGACCATCTGTCAGGGATTGTTTAGGTGTGATTCCTGCATTGTAGGGAGTTGGGCTAGATGACCCTTGGAGCTCATTCCAACTTTACAGTTCTGAGCTGCAAAGGACCCTGAAGAACATCTAGTCCAACCCCTTGCAATGCAGGAATATACTGCTGTCCCGTGCGAGGATCAAACTTGCAACCTTGGCATTATAAGCACCATGCTCAACTAACTGAGCTATCTGTCAGTATGCCTTTCAACTGATGTACAGCGACTGGACTCAATAACTGGTTCTGCCCCAACTGGACTAGGCCACTGGAGCACTTTCAGAGACCCTCCAATCCTGGAAAGCAGATCCCAGTGCACTGAACCCACAAGTGTGCATTGTGAGCGCCAGACTCATAAAGAGTAGAAATAACACGGAAGCCAGCTGTGAAGCATAACTCCTTTTATTTCTAATAGCTACTACAAACTAAAGAACTACTGGCTTGCATGAGTGTTACAGCTCCCACTCAGCCATCTAGTCACTATATAAGACTTTCTCCACACACACAGTCACACAGGCAGGCAGGCAGGAGCGGAAGAGTAGTTTCTGCCCCCTCCTTTCTCAAAACATCAGATCAGGAGATTCTGTCCATGGGAGGGGTGAAAATATCAACTCTATTATATCAGAAGCCCACTCCACAGTAACTCAGAGCAGGACTTTCAATGTGGCTGCCCCTGTTTGGTCAAACAGCATTTCTGTCCAGATATGGTGGGCATCCACAAACTGTGTTTTTCAGAAACAGTTTGAGACCTTTTCATTCCTACATGCTTACACACGCTGTGCTGTACTCTGGTGAAAGGGCCCTTCATAAGAGGGGTGTCGCGTATCTTCCATAGCCCACACCCCACCAATGTAATACCCTCCAGTATTTCTCCGATGAAAATAGGGACGCCCCATTCCATAATGACAATTTTACTATTTATACCCCACACATCTCTCTGAGTTGCCCCAGCCACTCTGGGCAGCTTCCAACCTATATAATATCATAATTAAACATTTAAACATAAAAAACACCTCGCTGTACAGCAGGCATGTCCAACAGGTAGATCGTGATCTACCATTAGATCACTGGACGTCTGCAATAGATCACTGGTAGATCACTGGTTCCCCTCAAAGAAGCTCATCAACTTTGGCTCCCCCCCAAAACAGGGTTTCCCTCAACAACTCAAGCTCAACAACTTCAACCTGAACCCTCCTAAAGGGGGTAGATCACTGCCAGTTTTTAACTGTGAGTAGATCACAGTTTCTTGGGAGCTGGCCACCCCTGCTGTAAAGGATTGCCTTCTGGTAACTGTCTAATAACTCCATAACCCTCCAACATTTCTCCAACTTTGTTCCTAGTCTGCCTTTCTCTTTACTGCCCCTTGAGATGGATATGTTTAAGCCGGGTGTAGAGGATGATGAGCTTGGGTTGTAAAGTTTCTGCCATTTTTTTTTATTATTTTTTTTTGCAGACACGATGGGTTATCTTTGACTTCCTTAGTGTTTTGATATTTTTGCTTTCCTTCTTCTTTGCTTCAGGTTTTTTCCTTTGTGATTTCTTACTGAGTACGGGATGATTTATAGCAGCTGGTTCTCCAATGAAAATGGGGACATCCTAAGGAAAAGTGGGACATTCCGGAATCAAATCGGAAACTGGGGTGGCTTCTCTAAATCAAGGACATCCCTGGAAAATCGGGACACTCGGAGGGTCTGCAGTGGGGTCATAGTGCCGGCTCACATCTGGTCTCCTGCTAGTACAGCTTTATTTCAGATATGCTGCTTTGCTCCACATGCCTGTTTCCACTCAGTGCTATTTTTCTAGAAAAAGAGATGCTGGAACTCACCACGAACACCTCCCTTGTTCTCCTATAATGGCAATGGCCCTCTGTGAGGGTCTTACACTTGACAGTGCCTCTGTCACCTCTCAGCCGCTTTCCTTTGCAGGGAAGTGAATAATAATAATAATAATAATAATAATAATAATAATAATAAGTTTTTATTTATACCCCGCCCTCCCCGGCCAGAGCTGGGCTCAGGGCAGCTAACACCAATAAAATTAAAATAAAATAAAACAAAAAACAAAACAAAACAAAACAAAACAGTGGTACCTCAGGTTACATACACTTCAGATTACACACGCTTCAAGTTACAGACTCCACTAACCCAGAAATAGTACCTCGGGTTAAGAACTTTGATTCAGGATGAGAACAGAAATCATGCTCTGGCGGTGCGGCAGCAGCAGGAGGCCCCATTAGCTAAAGTGGTGCTTCAGGTTAAGAACAGTTTCAGGTTAAGAATGGACCTCCGGAACGAATTAAGTACTTAACCCGAGGTACCACTGTAAAATAAAATAAAAGCAATACAAAGCTAGTTCTTTTCCCAGGCTTTCCTCCAGAGCCCCCCCCCCCCATGCAATCAACAGAATTCAGATTGAATCATGGCCAAATTAAATGTAAACAACCCATTCCACTCCCAACGTGTGGTGTGTGAGTGTGTGTGTGTTTTGTGTGGTTTTTTTGGTATGAATGGTTTAACCGTTGCACTCACTTTTCCCTTCCGCAGTGCTTGCCCAGTGCTCCCTGGTACGTCTTAACAGACCTGCCGGACATCAAAGGCATTATTTGGTTTAAACGACAGAGTGACATCCTTGGAAGCCTTTTTGTAAATATCCGTTTGAAAAATCCCAGCTGTCATAAAAATAACCAAGCTGTCAGCTCCCAAAGTCAGAGCGAAGCAAGGAGGTTAGCCGAAATGAGACCCAATGTGAAGAATTTCCCTGTCACCCCGTCCGGGGAGGCATCTGCTGTAAAGTATAGGCTCTCAAGTCAACAGGCGTTTTGATCGTGAGATGACTTATGTCAGCCGTCAGCCATCCAGCACGCATCTGTCACCCGGACAATGTGCTATAAAAGAGAATTTAATTGCTTCTGGATTATAAATAAAAATGAACATTGCAGGAACGAATTACACAATCACTGTTCATTTGTACATTGCACTATCAAGGGCAAGGAAAACCAGTGGACAGAAAGCAGAGTCATTTTTCCCCCTTCTTCATTCAGCCAGGAGGGACCATCGGGAATGTTTTAATAACAAATGACAACCATCGCATTTTTGGGCAGGAAAGAACCTGCTTTTTCCTTTTTCCCTTTTTGGAGAGGCGATTCTCTGGATTGATGGACCAGGCCTGTGTCTTCAATCAGTTGCCACAGTTTGCTAATGGAGGCAGCAATCTGGAAAGGAAGGACTTGTGAATGTCACACACTAGAAAAACTTTACCTAGGAATGGGGGAGGATTCTGGTTCAACTGGCAGCAAAACTACCTGATCCGCAGTTCCCAGGGGTAGGGGCAATTTGTAAACCAAAAGGCAGTTGCTGCTCTAAAGGTGCGCCTTCCTCAGTTTTGCAGAGCTGTTCTCCAACTAAATGCAAGATGCATGTATCAGGTGAAAGTCTGCATAAGAAGGCATGTATCAAGGGAAATCACAAGTAAAAAAAATATGTGTATATTGGGCAGAATTTCATTAAAAATGTTTCTGTAAGGGGAAATGCACACTGAGGTGACTCGGAAACTACAACTAATCCAGATATGTGGCAGCCAGACTGGTGACTGGGCGCGGCCACCAAGACCATATAACACCCATTCTGAAAGAACTACATTGGCTCCCAGTACGTTTCTGAGCACAATTCAAAGTGTTGGTGCTGACCTTTAAAACCATAAATGGACTTGGCTTAGTATACCTGAAGGAGTGTCTCCACCTCCATCGTTCTGCCCAGACACTGAGGTCCAGCTCTGAGGTCCTTCTGGTGGTTCCCTCCCTGCGAGAAGCCAAGTTACAGGGAACCAGGCAGAGGGCCTTCTCAGCAGTGGTGCCTGCCCTGTGGACCGCCCTCCCGTCAGAGGTCAAGGAGATAAAGAACTACACAACATTTAGAAGAAATCTGAAGGCAGCCCTGTATCGGGGAGTTTTTATTATGTTTTATATATGCTGTAAGCTACCCTGAGGGGCTGGGGAAACTCAGTCAGATGGGCAGGGTATAAATACCTCAGGTCATACCTCAGCTTACAGATGCTTCAGGTTGCGTTTTTTTCGGGTCACAGTACGGTTACGAAGTACCAGAACAGGTTACTTCTGGGTTTTGGCGGTCGCGCATGAGCAGAAGACCAAATCACAACCCACACGTGCGCAGACACGGCACTGTGGGTTGTGAAAGCTGTGAGTTTCGAATGTGACTCCTGCACGGATCACGTTCACAACCCGAGTGTCCACTGTAATAAAATTGTTGATGATGTTGTTGTTGAAATGCTGGTGAAATGATTTTTAAAAAAATCACAAAGTGATATAGAAATGTGGTGAAGTGAACTTAAGAGTGGAAAACCAAAATTGGCAGATCCATCCATCCTTAGTTTGGCATGCCATTCGTCTCTCAATGGTCTCTCTAGCTGTTTATAGATTCCAGAGCGGTGAAGCCATCTTGAGTTACCATTTCTTGGAATGGGGATTGGGCTTCTTAATATTCCACAACATACTGTCATGATCGCATCAGACTAGTCAGGGGCGGATTTAGGTTTGATGAGGCCCTAAGCTACTGAAGGTAATGGGACCCTTTATATGTCCAGCTGCCCTTTGTCGACAACAATTTGTCACTGTTTTTTGTCTTGAATATGCCAACAAAGGTCTGTATAGTTAAAGCCATGGTTTTCCCGGTAGTGATGTATGGAAGTGAGAGCTGGACCATAAAGAAGGCTGATCACCGAAGAATTGATTCTTTTGAATTATGGTGCTGGAGGAGACTCTTGAGAGTCCCATGGACTGCAAGAAGATCAAAGGCATCCATTCTTAAGGAAATTAGCCCTGAGTGCTCACTGGAAGGACAGATCGTGAAGCTGAGGCTCCAATACTTTGGCCACTTCATGAGAAGAGAAGACTCCCTGGAAAAGACCCTGATGTTGGGAAAGATGGAGGGCACAAGGAGAAGGGGACGACAGAGGACGAGATGGTTGGACAGAGTTCTCGAAGCTACAAGCATGAGTCTGACCAAACTGTGGGAGGCAGTGGAAGACAGGAGTGCCTGGCGTGCTCTGGTCCAGGGGGTCACGAAGAGTCAGACACGACTAAACGACTAAACAACAACAACAAAAGAGGATCTGGATATTCCTGGAGGACAAGGCTATCAATGACTACTAGCCATGATGCTAAGTTTGTACTCTGAAGACCAGTTTCTGTGAGTCACAGGTAGGCACAATACTGCTGTGCTTCCCACAGGCATCTGGTTGGGCCCTGTGAGAATAGGATGCTAGACTAGAAGGACCATTTATGTCTTTGGCCCAAGTTCATCAGGACATGGGGCAAAAATGCACCCTGAAAATTGGCCACAGATTGTCCCCACTGTAGAGCAGAATCCTAATGAGAATTATGGCCACCCTGGTTTTCTCAGCACTACTGCATCTCCTCTCATTTTTCCGGGGTGCCCTCGCTGTTACTTAGCCGAAAATATTTTATTTGTGAAGGTCGGAACAAGGCAGAGTCTTGTATGTTCCATCATTTTGAAACCAGCAAGAGGTGGTTCAGCTTCCGTTGCTGGCCTTAATGAGCGATAATGATGTGATGCATGATTAACTGGGTTGATAGCGAGTGCTTAGCAAGACTGATATCCCTTGCCATTCAAACAGGACACTCATAAAAACTCTGCCATCTCCCATTTTAAAATGTTTGCTGAGTGACAAGTTTGAGAGATCACCTGAGTTTCCAGGACTGGCAGACGAAAGGAGGAAAAGGGCAGCCTGCAATGCTTGCATCTAGACGAGGGCTGTAAATTAGGAAAGCTCCTGTCAAAAATTGCTCAGCTGAACAGCAGAAATTTTAGAAATCTTAGTTCATTTGTTTTTAACTGTTCTGCACATGGTCCAAACAGTTAACTGGGAAGAAAGAGCATCGCCATTACAGGAAACAACCAAGCTACACACCAGAAAAACCAAAGCTGGATCAAATACTATTCACTTTTCACTTTAAGGCAATGAATATCCTTCATTCAAGAATTTTTGAGCGATCGTGAAAATGCTTCTTCACTCAGATTGCCCTCACTATGGCATCTTTTTGGTTGTGCCTGCATGCATAGCTTATTTATGAATAAAAGGTAAAAGTAAAAGGACCCCTGACCATTAGGTCCAGTCGTGGCCAACTCTGGGGTTGTGGCGCTCATCTCACTTTATTGGCCGAGGGAGCTGGCGTACAGCTTCCGGGTCATGTAGCCAGCATGACTAAGCTGCTTCTGGCAAACCAGAGCAGCACACGGAAACGCCGTTTACCTTCCCGCCGGAGCGGTACCTATTTATCTACTTGCACTTTGACGTGCTTTCGAACTGCTAGGTTGGAAGGAGCAGGGACTGAGCAACGGGAGCTCACCCTGTCGCAGGGATTCAAACCGCCGACCTTCTGATCTGCAAGTCCTAGGCTCTGTGGTTTAACCCACAGCACCACCCACGTTCCTTATTTATGAATACCCAGTAACAAAATCTCATTCATCATGTGATCCCTCATTAGTCGCTCATGGGAAACAATAGCCCAGAGAACACAGAAGTCAAGGGGGAAAGACAGCACCCACTGATATTTTAGTAAGCGAATAATAAAAACCATCTAAAACAATTTCATTTCATTTGACACCTGCAAAATGAAACTGAAAATATTGGGTGCTACCCTGGAGGGGAAAGGCTGCTTTTCACACTGTTTGGTGCTCAGGCTGGCTTCATAGATAATAATAATGGCATGGTTGCCGTCCCAATATTGTACACATGTACTTTTCTGGTTTATCACTACAACAGTGCCGGCAAATAAAACGTTTTAAGTGTGTCTTAAGTGCAATATACAAGGTGGCACTAGATGGCGATCATGAGCCTTGTGGAAAATTCAATGTATTTCTAAAAGCGCTTTTTTTAAATTAAATAAAGCTTTTTCAGAACTTGTTTTATATGTGTGTAGATTCCACCTGGGCTTCAGTAAAGCAAATAAATTAATTAGACGGTGCCTATATGATATCAAGCGACATAATAATTTGCCCACGTTAAGGAAATTTTGTCCACGGTATGATTCTTTTCCACCTAGACATTTTGATACATTGGCACCTTATTTGCAGAAGTTAACAGTTCCAAAATACAGGCGTGCTTTCACTCACGCAAGATTAAATATGCTGCCTTCAGCTGTATTTGAGGGTCGATTTCAGAAAATTCCACTGGAAAAACGCTTGTGTCCATGTGGAAATGGCAGTATTGAGTCAGCAGCTCATGTGCTTCTAGCTTACATGCTTTATAAAGATTTGAGGGGTGAGGTTATTATCCCCCCTACTGCTACCCATACCAGGTCGCTCAACCATTGCTACTGTGATCTTTCTAACAGTAGATCAAGATAATCAGGTGACAGCAAAAACTGCAAAAAAATGAAAAATTACCAGGGGCAATTAGAATGAGATCTATTATTTGATTATTGACATAAACCTTCAGAATATATTTTGTTTAGTTAAGTTTTTACCTCTATCTTCAGTACATTGTAATTTTCATTTTATTTTATTTTATTGCTATGATTCTGATTCTATGTCCACATGGTATTGGACCTATGAAGATCCCATCAGTTTCCACGTGGACCTGCCTTCAAATGAATCTCTGCAGGCATTCTTTGTGGAAGTGCCTGGTTCACTCAGAATAGGCAGACACCATTCTGATTTTCAAGGTCGTTATATACCAGCAGTGCAACTTTCTTCCAAGTTTAGCAGGTCTCTTCCCACTACCGCCCTTGCTTTCATTTCCCACCATTTGTCCTGTCTTCAAGATGATGGCAGAAGTCAAAAAAAAAAAAGGAGTCACAAAGCCCAATCCATACTCATTAGGAGCAAGTGTTGGCATCGCCGTTGCTACCTTCAGCGCTAATTGATGTGTCATTAAACTTTGAGAGGAGAAGGTTCCTGCTCCCATGACAGCTGTTCCATTGTGCGGTGGGCTGAGAAAGAACACCATTAAGCGTAATTAAGGAAAGAGGCAGAAACATAAGGAAAGGAACCTTTCTCTCCTCGAGATGAAAAGCCCTCTGTGTATACAAAAAAATGATGATGGCTCATAGCTGACCCCATCGAAACGTCAATGAGGAGGCAGATGTCCGAGGGACTGGAATAAATGCCACCTCACTTCATCCCATGCACTTCTTCCAAGCTGTTCCTCAACCACATTCCTAACCCTTCAGAAACTTGTCCTCCATCCAGGTCCTTTTCTCCTTTGCTTCCCCCTTCATTGACATTTTAAAGGCCAGGAGATATTGTGATTGTCAATCGCTATTCTGGGCATCTTCTTTTTTCTTCCCCCCCCCCCCCAAGAACTTTCCGCACAGATTGAAGAACTTTGCAAAGTCACCGGGTAGCAAAGGCAAGCTCTTGCAACTGAGCTAAGCATTCTCAAAATGAGAGGTTGAGATGGGCAGGTGGCCTCTGCCAGGGTTTGTGCACAGTCACCTACTTTTCCCTTCTCTCGGTGTGTGCCTTCCAATGGATCAGGGCAGAGAATCCAAACATATCAGTGCTCTTGGTCTCACTGATGGGGTCCAAAGGAAAACAGAGCAAGGCATTTGGCACCAGCTTGGCTGCAGGAGTTGCCAGAAGGCCTCAGCCCAGTATAGCTGAAGGAGCATCTCCATCCCCATCGTTCTGCCTGGACACTGAGGTCTAGCTTTGAGGGCCTTCTGGCAGTTCCCTCCCTGTGAGAAGCCAAGTTACAAGGAACCAGGCAGAGGGCCTTCTCTGTAGTGGCACCCGCCCTGTGGAACGCCTTCCCACCAGATGTCAAAGAGAACAACAACTACCAGACTTTTAGAAGACATCTGAAGGCAGATTCCCTGTTTAGGGAAGCTTTTAATGTTTAACAGACTACTAAATTTTAGTACTCTGTTGAAAGCCGCCCAGAGTGGCTGGGGAAACCCAGCCAGATGGGCGAGGTATAAATAATAAATTATTATTATTATTATTATTATTATTATTATTATTATTAAGAATATAAGGAGAGTCTTGCTGGATCCAACCACAATGCCTGACTTTTGGAAGCCTGCAACCAGGACAACAGGAGTCTCCCAACTTTTGGTTCTCCATTATTTGGGGACATCTTGCCTCTGACACAGGAGCTACATAACACAAGAACATAAGAAAAGCTCTGCTGGGTCAGATATAAGGTCTGTATAGTCCAGGATCCTGTTCCCATAGTGGTCAACCAGATAAAAACATAAGAAAGTCTCTTTTGCAGCAGGCCAAGGACCTATCTGGTTGAGCATCCCATTGCCCACAGTAGCTGACCAGATGCCAATGGGAAGTTCACAGGAAATGAGGGTGATATTCATCTCCCACTGTTGGGAGATAATCTGATGGGTGTCTCTAGATACCGAAAATCCAGAGTGGGGTGGTGAGTGGTGGGCCAAAACAAGAGAAATAGAAGGCAATATGCACAGGGAAACAAAATTTAGCGTGTAACTGGGGGGATATGGCAGGCATGAGCAGGTTACCACTGGCTTTCATTGAGCACTACAGAACAAACAAACAAAAACACAGGTGGGACACTGGTGGCTCTGTGGTCTAAACCACTGAGCCTCTTGGGCTTGCCGATCAGAAGGTTGGCGGTTCGTATCCCCACCATGGGGTGAGCTCCCGTTGTTCTGTCCCAGCTCCTGCCAACTTAGCAGTTCAAAAGCACACCAGTGCAAGCAGAGAAATATGTACCACTGTGGTGGGAAGGTAAACGGCGTTTCTTTGTGCTCTGGTTTCCGTCACAGTGTCCTGTTGCGCCAGAAGCGGTTTAGTCATGCAGGCCACAGGATCCACAAAACTGTCTGTGGACAAACGCCGGCTCCCTTGGCCTGAAAGCGAGATGAGTGCCGCAACTCCATAGTCACTTTTGACTGGACTTAACCGTCCAGGGGTCCTTTACCTTTACCTTTACCTTTACCTTTACCTTTACAGAACAAAATATTCAGGGAACAATCTGGGACATAACTGAAAGTCCAGTGTATTTGGAGGTTTGAGCTGGCTGCTCAAGTGCGGTCCATATGGCTCTCACAAGCCACTTTTGAGTTCCTATATCAACAGTTTATGAACTTTCACCATTTTGTAACTAAGCTAAGTTTTACTGCCTGTGCAACTATTCTGAAGTACATGAATATGACCTTTTGAGAGTATGTAAGCAAACCATTTTTAACTTACCAAACGTATGGTCTTTTCCTACGCTGGGGTAAGAGGGAAACTTTGGAAAGAAACTTTTTCAGGGGACATTTTGGAACTTACTTTAAAGGGCATATTGTAAAGATTTAACAGCCTATATTCCCAAGCTTTACTTTGCTGCATATTTTGTGACTTTAAATCTCTGTTGGGGTTCTCTCACCAAAGAGTCCTTGCCCCAAACCTGGATCTTAGCATCCAGGGAATTCTCCTTTCTACCTTCTTTTTCCTTGAACCAACATGAAGCGCCTCTGATGGTCGGAAGCCACAGGCCATTGAGCCTTGCCTCACCAATCACTTGCTGGCATCGTCCCCGATCTGAACAGCATACAATTTGAACAGGTTTGTTAATACACTGGGCTCCACCATTTAACCCGTTATTGCTCGCTCTTTCTGCACACCTTTCCATCAAAGTCAGGCAACATTTATCTATAAATGGGGAAAGGAAATGAGGCACCGTTGTATTTTACCTGATCGTTAATTCATAGGTAGAGAGAGGGCGAGAAATCTGAATTGCTACTGCTGCTTGTGTGGCTGCAGCCTGGATGAAAAGGGACCATTTGCAGCCTCCCATTATTATTTCAGATTTGAAAACGACTTGTCAGAACACTGCAAGGTTCCTTCATGTTCAAGGGAGACTTTCATGTCCCAGTCTTACAGATTTAGAGTAGGAGGACGGAGGACGAAGATGGAGGGTGCCAGACTTTGTTTTCATGAGCCTTCCTGGACAAAAGAAATAAAAATGTGTAAAAGCGAGGAGAGAAAAGATGGGCAGCGGAGCCTTGCAGCCAGCATACACCAAAGGATTCAGGAAGGAGGGGTCCCCACAGCCTGAGGTGCAATTCTTGGCTGCTACAGTTTGAACTTCCCTCCTACAGAAACAGTGCTTGTGGGTGCCTGCCTGATGCATTTAATGGGGGAATAAGTGCCTCTTTGCTAGCTCTGGGGGTGGTGATAGTACACAGAGACGTATTTGTTTGCCGGTTTATTAAAATGATACCCAGCCCTTCCTTCCAAAGGAGCCCAGGGTGGCAGACAACAAATGATACAACGATAAAAGAAAGCATCTTAAAAACAACTTAAACAATTCCAGTACAGATGCAGGCTAAGAATGATATCAGCTTCAAAGGCTTGTGGAAAAAAGAAGGTCTTCTGTGTTGAGGAATGCAGCTAACGGGAGTGACTCTCCCACACTCGTCTTTCCCAGCCCTGTGTGGAGAAGCCAGGGCTTGGACCTGGGACTTGAAATATGCAAAGCAGTTCCTGGGCTGCTGAACTATGGCACCTCCGCTTTTGTATTTGCGCACACACACACACACACACACACACAAAGGCTGCAATTCTTATCTCAGTCCCAGGGACCTCAGTGCAACTTCTTCCCAGGTGAGTGTGCAGCCAAGAATTCTGAACCCAGTTCGTGTTAAAATTCTGAAATGTTGCTTGTTATTCCATCCTTGCATTTGTTCCCTTTAAAACAAAATATTTCCAGTAAAATCTGGGGAGGGCAAACAACCCTTCTGTTGTTTATCTGCCTCCAGATTTCTGTGTCGTAGAACCCACTTAACTAACCCCTCGCGTAGATAAGGAATGCATTCTCAAATGTCCTTTCAGTTAGAGAAGGAAATATCGAAACAGCGGCATTTTTAAGCCTACCTTCCTATCGATAGGAAGACAGATATCTCCTTGGGGTATGTGGTTATTTGAGCGCCCTTGTTAATAACGGAGTCCCAGAGCTATTACCTCTGCGAGGGATGGATATGACGTGTAAAACATTGCAACAGCCGTGTGTGTCATGAATATTGTCACTGTGCAAGGGATTGTTTCAGATTCATGGCCCTTAGGGCTGCAAGCCATTTGTTTCAAGGCCACGGGGCCATGAAATGCAATATCTTAGTACCTGAATAGTTTCCCTGGAATCATCTAGTCTGGCCTCTGATAGCTTGCGCCTTCTAAAAATTGCATTCTGTGGAACTCCATATACATTAGCATAGAATCGTAGAATAGCAGAGTTTGAAGAGACCATGAGGATCACCTAGTCCAACTCCCTTGCAATACAGGACTCTTTTGCCCAACGTGGAACTCGAACCCAGGACCCTGTGATTAAGAGACTCATTATATGGGGGGGGGATAGCACGTGTGTGTGGATGTAGGGACAGTGGGGAACAGATCTCACAAGTAGGAGAGTACTTTCCTTAAGTCCCTCTCTAGAAGATTACACAAGCTGTTCTGCTTAGGAATTTGATGGGATACTGTGCTGTTCAAAGCAAGTGTGTTAATTTTTGAGGGACCGAGGGTGCATTTTTTTGAATTTATTTAAAGACAGAGCCTAGGACTTGCCAATCAGAAGGTCAGCGGTTCGAATCCCCACGACAGGGTGAGCTCCCGTTGCTCAGTCCCAGCTCCTGCCAACCTAGCAGTTCAAAAGCACGTTAAAGTGCAAGTAGATAAATAGGTACCGCAGGGGGGCCACTAGGGGGCGCATCAGAAGATGGCTGATAATAACATCTCTCCGACCCACATGAGGTAATTGGGAGGCTATGATGGGAGTAATTAGCCTCCCTACACCCCCCCCAGGATGGTGGGGGGGACTGCCCTTGCATGCTCTGCCCTATACCACCCCCGAATTTGTGGGGATGGGGGCACTAGGCACAAAGCCCTCCTGTGGGATTTTGGCACTCCTGGACGCCGTCCCTGATCCATGCCACTAGCTGCAAGAACTTCAAAAGAAACAATTTGGATGAAGGAATGCACATATTTCAAGGAAGGAGGGGGAGTAAAGACTGCTAACAGAAGAGATCTCTGATAAAACAAGACGAGTCGGAGGAACAAGAATAAATCATGAGAAGATGTATGGCAAATGACTGATGGGGGAGGGGGAAAAAAACCTTTCCTTTCTTTCCTTATGTGATTAAACAAGAATCCCCTCCCCTTACAAGTCAGAAATGTCGTATTAAGGACTTAAGCTGTGGATTTAAGGCTGTGTGGATTATTATTGGTGTTTATCGGCTTAAGGAGACTATCAGAAGAGATCATAAAGAAAAAAGAGAAAATATATGAACAAGATGTGATCTGGAAACAGCAAGAAAAGACTGGATAGAATTATGAACTCTGTTTGGATTGATTTGGACTGATTTGGACATTAACGCAGTAGCAAAAAGATGATCAGAATCCCCCTTCGGATCTTGAAATATGGGTCCCCCCAACAAAAAAATTAAAATTCGGCTTTGTAATTCGGAATTTATGTGATGTGATTTAATTTGATTTGATTGGCCGGTTAATAAAAATTATTTTTTTTAAAAAAAGATAAATAGGTACTACTCCGGCGGGAAGGTAAACGGCGTTTCCGTGCACTGCTCTGGTTTGCCAGAAGCAGCTTAGTCATGCTGGACACATGACCCGGAAGCTGTATGCCAGCTCCCTCGGCCAGTAAAGCGAGATGAGCACCGCAACCTCAAAGTCAGCCACGACTGGACCTAATGATCAGGGGTCCCTTTACCTTTACCTTTACAATGTGCTAAGAGAACAATATGCTAAACAAAACGGATATTCTAAACCTGGAAAAACCAGAGTGGTGCAATGGTTAGAGTACCAAGCCAGGCACTCTCCAGACTGGGAGACCAGGGTTCGAATTCCCACACAGCCATGAAAATCATTGGGTGGCTTTGGGCCAATCACCAGCTCTTAGCCTAACCTACCGCACAGGGGTTTATTTCATTGTGAGGATAAAATGGAGAGGGGAGAACCATTGCCCCACTTTGAGCTCCTTGCGGGACGGGGGAAGGAGGTATATAACATGCAATGGAGGCAAATAAATAAAACTGTATTAAAAAGCATTGTACAAAGCTACTACCAGATTACACCCTGCTTTTTCCTCCAAAAAAAACCCAAACACCTAGTGAAATTGTGTTGTAAGCTTTACTCACTGGCAGTTTTGCAGGGAGAGGTTTAAGAAAGCAGAGATTTCTATTCTAAACCATCTGCGTCACAATCAGAGTGGCTTCTGTTCTGCTGCAGTTTGGTTTCCACACAAAGTGGGTTTTTCCACCTCCATCAAGTAATAATAAGAAGCCATAATGTTATTTTAAAAATCCATAGTCATAAAGTTCCATGGAGGATGTGTGGCTTTGAATTACAGTGGTACCTCGGGTTACATACGCTTCAAGTTACATACGCTTCAGGTTACAGACTCTGCTAACCCAGAAATAGTACCTCGGGTTAAGAACTTTGCTTCAGGATGAGAACAGAAATTGTACTCCGGCGGTATGGCAGCAGCGGTGGCCCCATTAGCTAAAGTGGTGCTTCAGGTTAAGAACAGTTTCAGGTTAAGAACGGACCTCGGGAACGAATTAAGTACTTAATTAAGTTCTGTGCTCTTCAGAGTAGCTTGTTCAAGGCTGGAAGTTTGTAGGGTGGGGGCTGATCATGTAGTGCAGGGTTGTTCAAGGTGCAGAGTTTGGGCTTTATAAATTTGTCCTTGTAGACTGCCCTTGGGAAGAAAAACACTTGTGGTCCGGTGTCAGAGATTTTATGGAAATTGGTGCAAGGTGCTAGGTTTTATGAACAATTATAACTGAGAAGTAATAATGTTTCAGCTTGCAGGTGGTGCTAATAGGACCTCTTCTGTGGCCTTGCAAAGCCACTGATATCTGAGGAGAAGAGATAAGCGCGTATTTCCCCCATTTAAATAGATTCTAAAAACTTGAAAGTTGAAAACTTTGGCGATGTCCCCCGCCCTCCCAGGCTCAATCATATATCACCCCAAAAATGTGACAGCACGCCATCAATAACCCTGTGAAACATGGTAGTTAAAGAGGCAATTACATATCGTTCTTGAAACTCTTTAATTTTCATAAAGCGTGTAGGTAACATTTTAGGGCACTCGGGAATAATTTTACCCACTTAACATTCCCTAATAATGTCCTTGAGAGCTGCAGCAAGGGACCTATCCTTATCTGTTCTATGGACATGATCCTGAAAATTCAAATGGTGGTTGGTTGTGGTTGATATTGTATCCCAACAGCGTAACACTCACCCTTTCCCCACCCCAAAAGAGAGAGGACGGAAACATAGAACTGAAGGTTGTCTCTTGCTAGCCATGATGGCTAAGAAGGTAGAAGGAGCCACTGTTTTAGATGACTTTAGAAGAGTACTAGGCAAATTCATGGAGAAGTCTATCAAAACAAATGTCAGGTTCTACACTTAGGAAGGAATAACCAGCTGCACCAGTATAAGATGAGAGACACCTGGGTTGCCATTAGTACATTAGTATGTACAAGGCTGCCTCGTACCTATGGGACCGCCTCTCCCAGTATGCCCCACGGAGGACCTTAAGGTCCATAAATAGCAACACCCTAGAGGTCCCGGGCCCTAAGGAAGTTAGATTAGCCTCAACCAGAGCCAGGGCCTTTTCAACACTGGCCTGGTGGAACCAGGGACCATGAGAGCAGGGCCCTGCAGGATCTAATTTCTTTCCGCAGGGCCTGTAAGACAGAGTTGTTCCGCCTGGCGTTTGGCTTGGAATCAACTTGATCCCCTCCCCCTTCTCCTCTTTCCTTTTTCCTTTCCCCTTCTGTGATGGAACTCCTATTTGGGGACTTCCCTGGCTTTTTCCTGGCCCACATAGGACCAGTCTGGATAGCTGGTCTTGGTGAAGATTTGACGTTCTCATCCCCAAAAAGTTTTTGATTTGAGTTTCTACTGAAATGAGGCTGCATTTTAATGTTGTACTTTAATTTTGTTTTTAAGTTGTATTTTAATCAATTGATTTTATACCTGGTGTTAGCCGCCCTGAGCCTCGTCTTGGCTGGGGAGGGTGGGGTATAAATATATTTTTTTATTTTTTTTATTACATGTGAAAAGGATTTAAGGAGTCTTAGTAGACCACAAGCTTAGCATGAGTCAGCAGTGTAACTTAGCAGCAGTCAAAGCTAAAGCTATTCTAGGCTGCGTCAACCAAAGTTTACTGTACAGATCGAGGGAAGTAATAGTACAGTGGTTCCTCGCAAGACGAAATTAATCCGTTCCGTGAGGCTCTTCGTATAGCGCTTTTTTCATCTTGCGAAGCAAGCCCATTGACAGCTTAGTGGATTAGCGCTATTAGCGGTTTAGCGGCTTTTAGCGATCAGCTGTTAAGCGGCTTATCAGCGGATCAGCTGATAAGCGGCTTAGCGGCTTAGGAAAAGGGGGGAAAAGGGGGGGAAACCCACAGGAACTCACAAGACATTTTTCTCTTGCGAAGCAAGCCCATAGGGAAATTCGTTTTGCGAAGCGCCTCCAAAACGGAAAACCCTTTCGTCTAGCGTGTTTTCCGTCTTGCGAGGCGTTCGTCTTGCGGGGCACCACTGTACCACTCTATTCTGCCTTGGTCAGACCACAGCTGCAGTCCTGTGTCCAGTTCTGGGCACCACAATTTAAGAAGGATGTTGACAAGCTGGAAGGTGTGCAGAGGAGGATGACCAAGATGATGAAGGGTCTGGACAACAAGCCTTATGAGGAATGGTTGAGGTAGTTGGATTTGATTAGCAGGGGAAAGGGGAAAGTGAGAGGAGATATGATAGGCATCTTCACATATCTCAAGGGCTAGTCACATGGAAGATGGCGCCAAAGTTGTTTTCTCCTGCCCTGATGGTTTCAGGATACAAGAAAGGAGAACTTTCTGATAGTAAGAGCTGTTTGACAAGTGGAACGGTCTCCCTTGGGAGGTTGTGGACTCTCCTTCCTTGGAGGTTTCTAAGCAGAGGTTGGATGGCCATCTGTCAGTGATTCTTTAGCTGTGATTCCTGCATTGCCAAGGGTTGGAATAGATGACCCCTGGGCTCCCTTCCAATTCTACGATTCTATGGTGGCCATTAGCCATGATGGCTACACTATCCCTCCATAGTTGGAGGTGGTGGTGCTTCTGAATAACAGAAGCAATAGGAGGGAAGAGAGCTCTTGTGCTCAGCTCCTGCTTGTGGGTTTCCTGCAAGGATCTCGTCAATATGAGGATATATCTAAGATCACATGAACTTCCATTTCAAAATAGGGGATTAAAAATAGGCCAAACATTATAAAATTTTATTATTATTATTATTATTTATACGATTTATACACTGCCCTATATGAGGAGGTCTCAGGGTGGTTCACAAACAAGACCACAACATATAAAATCAAACCAAAAAGAACAACCCAATAAAAAACTCAATTAAAAAAAACACCCTAAAAGAACCACATTCTAAAAGGGTGTTGGATGTCCATAAGATGAACCAAAGTCCTGGTTAAAAAGGAACATTTTTGCCTGGCGCCCAAAGGTGTATAATGAAGGTGCCAGGTGAACTTCCCTGGGGAGAGCATTCCACAGACGGGGAGCCACTGCAGAGAAGGCCCTGTTCTCGTGTTGCCACCCTCTGGACCTTTCCTGGAGGAGGCACACAATGGAGGGCCTCAAGATGATCTCAGGGTCTGGGTTGGTTCATATGGGAAGAGGCAATCCTTAAGGTATTGTGGTCCTGAGCCTTTTAAGGTTTACCTTAGGTCAAAACCAGCACTTTGAACTCAGCCCAGAAACCAATTGGTAGCCAGTGCAGTTGGACCAGGATCGGTGTAATACGCTCAAACCGTCTTGTTCCGGTGAGCAACCTGGTTTGCATCCCATTATTTAGGAAAAAACGTAGTGGACACAGCTATACAGTGTTTTCCCTGAAAGTGTCAGCATACGAGAACATTTAATGGTGGCTGGGGAGAAAGGCAGGAGGAAAGTAATCTTGCAGCTGTGGGTGTTCCTCTTAATGGATTAAGTTATGTTTATCTTAATGTATAGCCTAGACATAAGAATTGATGTGACCCTTTCGCAAAGGAATTGAATTGGCTTTTCAGTACAGCGGCCCTAGGTAACATAGGGTTGCCCTCAACTCATATATTTTTATGAACTGGCTGTGGTTTTGACCTCTTTCTACATGCTCAGAATAGATTCTATCCATCATAAATTTTCTTTTTTCCTATTACCCACAAAGCAATCCCAAAATATGATCAAAGCATGGCAAGTTATGAACAGGAGGGGATCCTAAATCACAGGCTGGCCGCTTAAGGACACTGATTCAGTTCCTGGTGGAAAGTGTCGCTGTGGTCCTTGTAGATGAATTGACCATTTAACAAAAATAAAATAACAGTCCTAAAGTACATTATTTTTCATTCTCCTGGAGTAAAGCCAAATGAGTTTCACAGTTAGCACAGTGGTGGATGCATGTTTAAAAAAAGAAAAAACTTAAAAGATTCATTTAAGGTTTTCTTTTAAAAAATTCCTATGTGGCTCTGCTTTAGCAAAAAGAAAATCAAAACACAGAGCTCACCAGAACTTCACAGCCAGGGTTCTAGACAGCCTCGTGTTGCAAGGCCTAGCAGAGATCTATAAGAACACCCAATAACTAGAAAATGTTTAGAAAATGTACAAGCAAGAATATGCAGCGTTCAACTACCTCTCCAGGTAAGAGAGAGGCAACCTCCACTCAAAAATATGAAACTAATTTCAATTTTGATCTTATAAAATTTTGCCCTGATATGAATTATGGAGGGAAGCTCCCTCACAAATCCACTGTGAACCTCTTTGACTGCAATTTGGCAGACTTAGTTCCTACTGAAGGTGTTCCTGTGACTGCAAATTTCATCCACTTTGGGCAAAAGAAGGAAGTGATAACCCAAATTTTTTGGGTTCCCTATTATACTGAATTGGAGACACGACTTCAGCTTTATAAACAGAAGCTCAGAGCCCAAAACAAGGAGAACACAGAAGTATAGAATCATAGAATCATAGAATCATGATTTCAGAAATGAAAACATGCAGCTACAAAGGAAATCGTTAAGCCTGTGCACACACCCTCCTTTATAGCAAAGAGTCTTAAAATTGCTCTAATCCTCTCTAATCACCAAGGTCAACCTCAGTTTTGGGTATTTTGGGTGTTTGGCTTCCAAGCACAAGACATTTTGTACAGGTCAAGATGATGCTTCCCCTCATTCCATGTACAGAAGTCATTCCATGGACTAGCAGCTGGATATTATTGCAACACTAGCAACAGAATATTATTATTATAATCATCATCACTGTTATCATCATTACCATTATTATCGTCATTATTTATCATTGTCATTGATGTATTAATTGCCTTCTAAACCACTGCTTGAAGGTGAACTCCATATAAAAAAATTGAAAATAGTTTAGAACAACAGATACATTTAAAATAAGACTAAAAGCCACTAAAAGTGAACGCTCGTGGTCAAGACCCATTTATCGAGCTGCAAAAGCCTGCAGAAACAAAAAAAAATCTCCAATTGTTTCTGGAAAGTGCAGTTAATGGGTGCCTGTGAATGTCTTGATGGGGATGCCATTCCAGAGAACAGGGGCATCCACACTAAAAGCCCTCCTCCGAGTTACTGCAGAGTGGGCTTCTGAGATCTTTGGAACTGGCAAAAGAAGCTCTCCTACACCAGTGATCTGCTGGTTGTAGAAGGGGTTAGGCCGTCTCTCATATAACCTTGTCTCGAGCTGTGGAAGGACTTATGTGCTAGCAGCAACACACTGAATTTGACTCGGTAGCAAATCGGCCGCCATTGCAAATCCCAGTTATAAACTGGCAGTAGTTTGCCCCACACAGGGGCGTCTTACCCATAGAGACTAGTGGCGCGGGGCGCCAGGGAAGAAGCGGAGTCTGGATGCGGCGCCTCCCAGCATCAGTTCACCGCCCTTGCCAACCTCCGCCGTGCCACACCAAAGCAGTGCGCCTCCATCTGCTGTGGCCACCATGGCATGAAGCAGCTTTGGGTCCAGTGTTATGTACTTAGTTGAATAGGATTCAGAATGCAGCAGTCTGATTGGTCCTAGAACAATAGGATCCAGAATGCAGCAGTCTGATTGGTCCACAGGAGCTACCCAATGCAATTCCAGGTGGAAGTGAATCCGCATCCTGATTGGCCTACAGGAGAATCCCGGAATTAGCCAATCACGTGGGGCCCAATTTGTAAATAATGTATATAAAGCAGAGGAACTTCCATTCTGCCTCACCACTATGAGCTGAATAAAGGGCATGAAATCCACTCTCGAGTATATATCATCCAGCCTCTTCCCCGCCGGAGGAGCTCCTCTCCAGCCGCTGTCCGCTTCCTCTAGCCCCGCCGGCAGCGCTGTCCTCCCTAAAAAAGGTCAACAACTCTGGGAAAGGGGGGGGGCGCTGGAGGGAGCTTGGCATGACAGTGTCAGATATGCTTAAGATGGCCCTGCCCCCACAAGCCACCTAGCCATGGAATTCTGCACCAACTCTGGACCAACCCCATGAATAGCCCCACATAGGGCAGAATTGATGCTTTTGAATTATGCTGCTGAAGGGGACTCTTGAGAGTCCCAAGGACTGCAAGAAGATCAAACCGATCCATTCTGAAGGAAATCAGCCCTGAGTGCTCTCTGGAAGGACAGATCCTGAAGCTGAGGCTCCAATACTCTGGCCACCTCATGAGAAGAGAAGACTTCCTGGAAAAGACCCTAATGTTGGGAAAGATTGAGGGACAGTGCCGTAGCGTGGGTTGTCAGCACCTGGGGCAAGGCAAGTAATTTGCGCCCCCTAACCCGTGGATTTGCGCCCCCTAACCCTAACCCCCAGATGTTGCGGCCGGTGCGGCCGGCCCCCCCTGCACCCCCCATGCTACGCCACTGCACAAGGAGAAGGGGACGACAGAGGACGAGATGGTTGGACAGTGTTCTTGAAGCAACTAACATGAGTTTGACCAAACTGCGGGAGGCAGTGGAAGACAGGAGTGCCTGGTGTGCTCTGGTCCATGGGGTCACATAGAGTTGGACACGACTAAACAACAACAGGGCACATTGCAGTAACTGTACTGTGAGGTTACCTAATAATATCACCCAGTGCACCTAAGGAAAGTAGAATAGTTTATGATGCATAGGTGTCATGTCAAGTAAACAGAGCTGTGCTCTCCAACAGGGTACAGTTGCCAGGCGACTGAGGAGGAATATATGTGGGGCTGCCCCCTCCAGCAACTGTCACCTGGGACTATTGCTGCATTCTGCCTACTGGCAGGGGAAACCCTATCGCCAGAACTCATGGCTTCTTCTAAAATGAGAAGGAAAGGGTTTACCTGTGTGTGCATAGATCGTACAGACATCAAGACACATCCAATTTGTTAAGAAAACTATTTGTTACCTCTCTGGGTCAACGTTGTGTTTTCTGCTCAAGTTGCTGAAAGCAGGAACACTGAGACCCAAAGCTGGTTTCCTTCAGTACATGACGCATTGAACAGTCCATACGATTTGCTTGCTTCTCTGCAGAGGATATGGGTGTTTGGGATGCTAATGCCATCTGCTGGGCTGTGTTCGATTAGCAAAGGAATTTGTGAGTTAACATTTCATATACAACTGTGGACCTACAGGTCTACAGAACAGCATTTCCCAGGAAATGAAATTATTAGTGTTCCTTCACTTATTCGTCAGGTTTTTTCCCAAGAAGAGATTCAAAGCGACCTACAATGCAGAGACATACATGAAAACCAAGTACAGAAGCCAGAATAAAATAAGAACCTAAAATGCTCATCCGTAATACATATCAAAGGACGGATCCAGCTTAAACCGCTGCACAAAAAAAGAGGAGGAGGAGGAGATGCTTACATGCTCAACAAATTAAGTCCCAATGCCCTGGGCAAATGAAAATGTTTTTGTCTGGCACCGAAACATGGCCAAGCATCCCTTCCCTCACAGAAATGCCTGACAGAGATGTGTGAGAGGGCCTTCTTGGTGGTTGCTCCCTAGAGAAGCTAGTCTGGCTCCCTCCTTGTGGTCCTCCTACCAGCAAGTAAAGACTTTCTTGTTTTAGCAGGCTTTTGAGAACTGACTGCTTTTAATGAAAGAGCTAGTGCAGTGCTGTTTTTATTGTAATCATTTGTATGGTTTTAATAGTTTTGAATGTGTGTATTGTATTGTATTGTATTGTATTGTATTGTATTGTATTGCTTGTGAAACATGGGCCACTTGTAAATGTCATCTCCAACTCCTTGAAAGATTCCATCAACGATGTCTCCGGAAATTTTTACACATCACTTGGGAAGACAGGCAAACTAATTCCAGTGTACTGGAAGAAGCAAAGATCCCCAGTGTCGAAACAATGATTCTTCAACATCAACTTCGTTGGACTGGTCACGTTGTATGGATGCCTGATTATCATCTTCCAAAGCAACTATTCTGTTCCGAACTTAAAAATGGAAAGCGTACAGTGGTACCTCGGGTTAAGTACTTAATTTGTTCCAGAGGTCCGTTCTTAACCTGAAACTGTTCTTAACCTGAAGCACCACTTTAGCTAATGGGGCCTCCTGCTGCCACTGCGCTGCCGGAGCATGATTTCTGTTCTCATCCTGAAGTAAAGTTCTTAACCCGAGGTAATATTTCTGGGTTAGTGGAGTCTGTAACCTGAAGCGTATGTAACCCGAGGTACCACTGTAATGCTGGTGGTCAACAAAGCAGGTTTAAAGACTGTCTCAAGGCAAATCTTTAAAAATGTAGTATAAACACTGACAACTGGGAAACACTTGCCTGTGAGCGCACCAATTAGAGAACAACCTTTACCAAAGGTGTCATGGGCTTTGAAGACACTTGAACTCAGGACGCAAGGGAGAGATGTGCTAAGAGGAAGGCACGCTTGGCAAACCCTCACCGTGAACAACTCCTGCCCAGAAACCAATGTCCCCACTGTGGAAGGACGTGTGGATCCAGAATTGGCCTCCATAGTCACTTATGGACCCATTGTTAAAACCATGTTTATGGAAGACAATCTTATTCAGGTATGAGTTATTGCCAAAGAAGAAGTATTATATTGTAATGTAATGTTTAGTTTTGATTCTATCAATGTTTATTTGTTTTTTAAATTATTTTCCTATGTTTTTGGCTGTTTTTGTTTTTATCAGCATGCCTGACAGGGAAAAAGGCAGGGTATAAAATAAAATATTGATGATGATGCCCTACATGGCGAGCCACTTCAAAACCCACCTTCATTAACCCCTCTAAGCCAGAGGATCCCCATCCCTGGTCAAAAACATCTAGGAAAAAAAGAGTTTATTGAATTACCTTTTCAAGGGGAACGGCAGCCACTGCATTTCAGAAAGAGAAACCTCAGATCAAAAGGCGTGGGGAGGGAAGTCGTCTGTACAACACTCAGAAGCCATTTGCATCAATTTGATGGTGCTGTCCAACAATTTCTGTGACATACTAAGTGCCGTAAAACAAAGGCGTTCCATCACAGACACAAGTCAACGAAGAGGAGACAGCATGAGGGATGTGACATTCAAATGACAATCGACAGCCATAAAGGGGGCCAGGCGACAGTTGTCCAAATGTCAGCTCAATGAATGCGGCTCTTCCATTTTCCATATTAGGAACCCTCTCATCCATGACAACCATCGCACAAATGGATATAAGGCTCCATCATTACAAATGCTTTTCTGCGAATGTCAAATCTGGGCTGGGTGTGGCAGAATTTGTTTCAGTACTCATTTTGAATGGAGTGGACTTAAATGAATGTGGATCTGAATACAGCTAAGGATGAAAAACTTTTTGGAATTTTTGCAGCATAGGTTCGGTTGGGGGGGGTTGTTTGTTTGTTTTCTTAAGGAAGAAAAAAATGTACATTTCAGGGGGAAATGAATTGAGGCGGGTACAAAATGCATATTTTAGGATGAAATGCATGCAAAAAGAATGTTGTTGTTGTTTAGTCGTTTAGTCGTGTCCGACTCTTCGTGACCCCATGGACCAGAGCACGCCAGGCACTCCTGTCTTCCATTGCCTCCTGCAGTTTGGTCAAACTCATGCTGGTAGCTTCGAGAACACTGTCCAACCATCTCGTCCTCTGTCGTCCCCTTCTCCTTGTGCCCTCAATCTTTCCCAACATCAGGGTCTTTTCCAGGGAGTCTTCTCTTCTCATGAGGTGGCCAAAGTACTGGAGCCTCAGCTTCAGGATTTGTCCTTCGAGTGAGCACTCAGGGCTGATTTCCTTCAGAATGCATAGGTTTGATCTTCTTGCAGTCCTTGGGACTTTCAAGAGTCTCCTCCAGCTCCATAATTCAAATGCATCAATTCTTTGGCAATCAGCCTTCTTTATGGTCCAGCTCTCACTTCCATATATCACTACTGGGAAAATCATGGCTTTAACTATATGGACCTTTGTCGGCAAGGTGATGTCTCTGCTTTTTAAGATGTTGTATAGGTTTGTCATCACTTTTCTCCGAAGAAGCAGGTGTCTTTTAATTTCGTGACTGGTGTCAGCATCTGCATGGAACCCAAGAAAGCAAAATCTCTCACTGCCTCCATTTCTTCCCCTTTTATTTGCCAAGAGGTGATGGGTCCAGTGGCCATGATCCTAGTTTTTTGATGTTGAACTTAATGTTGAAAGAGGAGAAACCATATTTTGCTCTCTCCTCTTTCACCCACATTAAAAGGTTCTTTAATTCCTCCTCACTTTCTGCCATCAAGGTTGTGTCTTCTGCATATCTGAGGTTGTTGATATTTCTTCCGGCAATCTTAATTCTGGCTAGGGATTCATCCAGCCCAGCCTTTCGCATGATGAATTTTGCATATAAGTTAAATAAGCAGGGAGACAACATACAGCCTTGTTGTACTCCTTGTTGGGATACTGCCAGGGAGACAAAGGCCATCATGCCCCCACGCCATCTCCAGACAATCCATCAACCTCCTGTAGAAACGCAGTATCAGTCAATTAGCGACACAAGCCTCAGAAATAGCTTGCCACATTCCAGGGCTTGTGCACGCTCTTTCAACAGAGTTCGTACAACGAAAGATGCACCCAGGAGAGCATTATTTACAACTTTATTCAGCGTTGGTCAGAACAAAGAAAAAAACATGACTGCCTGCTTCAATGTCCAGGCGCAGAGAGAGAAAAACAACAGCTATACACAAAACAGAAACATCCTGTGAACAGGAAATACGCAGGCTGTGACACAACAACCTGCTCCCTTTTTAAGATGGAACGGAAATATCCTAACATCCTCCCCCTTTCCGTGTAACCTGTAGTACCTGTGGTTCAACCCAATTGCAACCTCTGTACAGAAACATTAAGTTGTTCTCTGTTAACAACCTTAGACAACAGATCAGCAGGAATTTCATTTCCTGGCATGTAGAACACCTGAATGAGTCCTTTCTGAATACACTCTCTTGCACGATGCAGCTTAATCTGCAAGTACTTGGTTCTTTGCTTGCAACTCTCTGAGTTCAGCAAAGCCAAACAGGATCTATTGCCTTGATACACCTGTATAAGACATTTCACAGAAACTCTGATGTCCTTAAACAGTTGCATCAACCATTCACAATCCATGAGTGAAAATGACAGAGCATTGAGTTCTGCTTCACAGGAACTTAGGCTTACTATTGTCTGCCTTTTGCACAGCCAGTCAAACAGACAGTGGTTGTACATGTAGCACACTCCAGAAGTGCTTGTACCATCCGTGGTGTCACTTCCAAAACTAGCATCTGCAAAGATTTCAAGACCTCCAGTCTTCTGACTGGTGAACCTCAGCCTGTAGTGCAAAGTCCCTTTCAAATAGCGGGCTATGCGCTTCAGAGCTTTCCAATCCTGAACAATAGGATTGTTGGCATGTCTGCTAAGCAGGTTAGTGCTTACAGCTATGTCAGGTCTTGAACACCTAGCAATGAAATTCAACTTGCCTAGAATGCATCTGTACAGTGTAGTGTCAGAAAACGCTTCAGCAGTACTATCTACCTGGTAACCTGTCACCATCGGTGTGTCTGCTGGGTTTGCATCAACCAAATTCAACCTGGTTAATACATCAGCAATTTTCTGTGTTTGGTGTACCAGAAAATTACCTGCTTGGTCCCTCTCCACCTGCAGAAGCTTGAAGGTTCCCATACCTTCTCTGAGCTACTAAGAACAGCAGTTGCCGTCTTAGCAAACTCATCAGCAAATCTCTTTGGAGGTTTGCCTTTGGTGGCCCTTTCAGATCTGCGTACTATACGCAAGTCTTCTTCACTCATCTCCTCCTTCTTAGGAGAAAAGTGACCAATGGTGAACAGTGGTTCTTCCAGTTCATTGTCAGACACATCAGATGGTCTGACTGAGGCCTTTGCACTCTTGTAGTCTGCTGAGTCATCACTGTCGCTGACACCAGCAGCAGTGCCGCCCACTGAGCTGGAATCCGAACTCTGATCATCATCATCATCCTCAGCTTCCTCTTTTACCTCAACATTATCTGCTTTTTTCACATCTTCTTCATCTTCCTCTGGGTAACTCTGGAAAATTCCCACATTTTCCCCCCACTTAGGATTGTACTCAACACTCTTTGTGAACTTAATGGACTTAGAGTCAGTCATCCATACACTGTATGCACCTTTTTCGTACCCCATGAACAAACCATGTGCCCCACGCTTCCCAAGCTTGTTGCTCTGTGGGGTGTGTACCCGCATGTCAGAACCAAAGATTAGCATGTGCTTGACGTAAGGTTTCTTACCAAACATCTTCTCATAGGGAGTACAACCAATAGGTGATGACAGTCTCCTGTTATAGGAATAAACGAACGTGGACAAAGACTCCCCCCAAAACGTCTCAGGGAGATTGGCATCATGCAACAAGGTTTTTAGGCCTTGAAGCAAAGTTTGGTTTGCTCGCTCAGCAAGTCCATTCATCCATGGCGATCTAGGCATTGAGAGGTCATGTTGGATTCCCTTCTCAGTCAGGAAAGCTTCAAACTGCTGAGAAGTGAACTCCCTGCCCCGATCAGTAAAGAAACAGCCGATACGTTTACTGTGAGCATTCTCCAACCAAGCACAGAATGCCTTGAACCTAGGAAACACTTGTGATTTCTGCTCGAGCATAAACACATGAATGTACCTGGAAAAAGAATCAATTAGAACCATGAAGTACCTTGCTCCACCCAAAGAGGGCGCAAGTGGACCAATCAGGTCTGCGTGGACTAGCTGGTAGGGTTTGGAAGCCTGCCTGCTAGACTCCTTGCCTTTTGGAGCAACCTTCACCTTTTTCTCTGCACAAGATACACATTTCATGTGAAACTTACAGGGCTTGATGTTCAAACCCTGAACCAATCCAGGCATCTTGGCCAGCGCCTGCCAAGACATGTGACCAAATCTTCGGTGCGCCTCGTAAATACATCCTGCATGAAGAACTTTGTTAGTTTGTGCAACACAACAAGAATCAACATTAGACACAGCAACACCATTGTCATCATAAGTTATACAGAACAAACCATCTATAAACTTTGCATGCAAAATGTCCTCTTTGCCTTTCCTGATGACACAGACGCTCTTCTTGAAGGAAATCTCAAAGCCACGCCCAGTCAGCTGTGGGACACTGAGCAAATTGTCTGCAGAATCTGGAACATAAAGTACATCTCTGATGGTTGTGTGCAGACTTGCCAGTCTCACATTCCCAACTCCTGCGATTCGCAACGTCTTTCCATCAGCCTGGTGGATCTCTCCATCTTGAGGCATGAAGGAGATAAACAGATGCTTGTTGTTGGCAATGTGCCTTGATGCGCCAGAATCTACAACAAATCTTGCTTTGGCCTTTGGAGCAGCTTTTCCAGCAAGCAAAACCTTGTCTTCCACCGGCTTGGGCTGCTGCTTGCCCCCCTGCTCCTGGCCATCAAACTTGCCTTTGGCTTTTGGTGAAGCAGTGCCAGCAAACAAAACAGTGGTGCCCCGCAAGTCGAACACCTCGCAAGACGGAAAACCCGCTAGACGAAAGGGTTTTCCGTTTTGGAGGCGCTTCGCAAAACGAATTTCCCTATGGGCTTGCTTCGCAAGACGAAATGTCTTGCGAGTTTTTCCGACTTTTTTTTCCTTTCCCCCCTTTTTCTAAGCCGCTAAGCCACTTATCAGCTGATCCACTAAGCCGATAAGCCGCTAAAAGCCGCTAAAAGCCGCTAAGCCGCTAATAGCGCTAATCCACTAAGCCGTCAATGGGCTTGCTTCGCAAGATGAAAAAACCGCTAGACGAAGAGAATCACGGAACGGATTCTTTTCGTCTTGCGAGGCACCACTGTACCTTGTTTTCCACCAGCATGGGCTTTCCACCCCTGCCCCTATGCTTCAGGCCATCTGCGGGCTTCTGTCTCTGTTTACTTCTGGCCTTCCGGTATCTGTGAGAATGACCTTGGCTCTCATGAGAAACAGAGCTCTCAGCTGCCGACTCCTTGGCTCCCCCTGGAGGCTGGAATGCTGCCTGGGATGGCATCACAGTCAGCTCCCCCTGCAGCTTGCAACCGGTGCCCTTGGCATCCCTGCAATCACTCACATTCTGGGAAACAGCCAGGACCTCCGATGCAGTCAAACTCTGGGCTGGGATGACTGGCAGATGAGCTACTTTCAAAGCATTCCACATCTGACGTGCTGTCGTGTTGCCAGCCAGTGTTGATATTTCCTCCAGAGAGACGGATAAGACTATTACGTCTATGGCCCTTGAATCTTGGGCCTTCCATCTATCTGTCAGAGGAACTGGAGTGGCTTCACACACAGTATGCCACACTACAAACTGTTGCAGCAAGCTCTCACAGCAACTTGCCCAAGTCTCATAATTGTGCCGATTTAACTTTGAGCACTGAGTACCATCAGAAGCTTGTAAAAACTCCATTCCAGGTTTTTAGTTGAGCCTTGAGTCTTATTCACTTCAGAGACTCCTTATCTTGGCACCCATAAATCTTGAAGCCTGCTTGGCTCGTCTCACAGGCTAATTAGCCAGCCGGACATCAAAGTCTCTGCCGCAGCAACAGAAAAGCCTTACTTTCACTTTTCCCTACATACCTCACAGCAGTCTTTTGCTGTAAGTGCCGTGAATCTGGGCCCGAAACCTGTTGTTGGGATACTGCCAGGGAGACAAAGGCCATCATGCCCCCACGCCGTCTCCGGACGATCCATCAACCTCCCGTAGAAACGCAGTATCAGTCAATTAGCGACACAAGCCTCAGAAATAGCTTGCCACATTCCAGGGCTTGTGCACACTCTTTCAGCAGAGTTCGTACAACGAAAGATGCACCCAGGAGAGCATTATTTACAACTTTATTCAGCGTTGGTCAGAACAAAGAAAAAAACATGACTGCCTGCTTCAATGTCCAGGCGCAGAGAGAGAAAAACAACAGCTATACACAAAACAGAAACATCCTGTGAACAGGAAATATGCAGGCTGTGACACAACAACCTGCTCCCTTTTTAAGGTGGAACGGAAATATCCTAACACTCCTTTCCCAATTTTGAACTAGTCAGTTGTTCCATATCCAGTTCTAATTGTAGCTTCTTGTCCCACATAGAGATTTCTCAGGAGACAGATGAGGTGATCAGGCACTCCCATTTCTTTAAGAACTTGCCATTGTTTGCTGTGGTCAACACAGTTAAAGGCTTTTACGTAGTCAATGAAGCAGAAGTACAGTGGTACCTCAGGTTACAGATGCTTCAGGTTACAGACGCTTCAGGATACAGACTCCGCTAACCCAGAAATAATACCTCGGGTTAAGAACTTTGCTTCAGGGTGGGAATAGAAATTGTGCAGCTGCGGCAGCGGGAGGCCCCACTAGCTAAAGTGGTACCTCAGGTTAAGAACAGTTTAAGGTTAAGAACAGACCTCCAGAACTAATTAAGTTCTTAACCCGAGGTACCACTGTAGATGTTTGTCTGGAACTCTCTAGCTTTCTACATAAACCAGTGCATATTTGCAATTTGGTCTCTGGTTCCTCTGCCCCTTTGAAAAAGAATATTTTAGGTAAAAGAGCATACATACATGGTACATGTCAACTGAACATACATAGTGGATCCCATACCTTCCACATTTGTTATATATATAGTATCTATATATAATTTGGATAACTGCAGAGGTCTAGTGCAGTTGCTCCAGACTTCAGCTCAGAACCCAGAACAGCTCAAAACCCATCATCTTCTCTCATTGCATGAGAGATACCAAAGCCATGTGTTGCTTAGCTGTGGGCACCCACTGTTAGAGATGGGTGAATCTACCAATTCTGTTTCCTCGTTTTCCCCATCTCAAGTTCAGCTTGTGCATGTTTAAAGTCCTAATGAGAAGCCATCAGCATTCGACTGCAAATTTCTACCAAAATGCACATTCGTGTATGCATTTCTGCAAAGCAATTTTCACAAATCTGTGCACTTTTGTGCACATTGCCTGTCTGGAGAATTGCACGGCAAAATTTGGAGAAGAGCAAATCTCGAAGGATGCCTATTTGTTCAGTTCGAATATTGTTTTAGAAAGAGGAAATCAAGAGAATTTGCCTTTAGATGCAAACTGTGCCCAATTTTGCACCCATCCCTACTTGCCGGCATGGTCTCCCAAGAGCCCAGCTGGAGTGGGTCTTGACTGGCTCCTGGTGGGATCAATTGCAGCCCTTTTAAAGATACAGGCAGCTTGTTGTTGTTGTTTAGTCGTTTAGTCGTGTCCAACTCTTCGTGACCCCATGGACCAGAGCACGCCAGGCACTCCTGTCTTCCACTGCCTCCCCCAGTTTGGTCAGACTCATGTTCGTAGCTTCAAGAACACTGCAACCATCTCATCCTCTGTTGTCCCCTTCTCCTTGTGCCCTCCATCTTTCCCTACATCAGGGTCTTTTCCAGGGAGTCTTCTCATGAGGTGGCCAAAGTATTGAAGCCTCAGCTTCAGGATCTGTCCTTCCAGTGAGCACTCAGGGCTAATTTCCTTCAGAATGGATAGCTTTGATCTTCTTGCAGTCCATGGGACTCTCAAGAGTCTCCTCCAGCACCATAAAGGGGTAAATTCCAGACCCAGAAAAATCACCCACACCCTGAAAAATCTTCTTTTGACAGATGTGTAAAGCAGCGATTTTTTGCCACGTCTCCATCCTCAATCCAGAATCAACACTAATATGCCATAAAGGGCTTGGTTTTCTTCCCAGGGTGGCCTCCATCCCAGTTCTCACTCTCTCTTAAGTCAGTGCACTAAAACTTAATCGCAAATAACCCTCTAAGCCAGCAGAGTAAAACCTGCTTAAAAACCCAAGGTGCTCGTCATTCATCTTGTTGTAAAACACATCGAAGGATCCCAAGCGGTCCATAATTATGCCTCGGGGCCATCTTGATCAGCACTTGGAACAAGTGGAATTAAAAAGGAAACGCATACAACTAGCGCATTAATTCTTCGGGTGTATGCTCTTAATTATGGCTAAGCAAACGCGAACAACTTCTGGTTTGGATTTTTCCTTGGGCACTGAACGTACTCAAATGTCCAAACCACCTTCCCTGAGCTATTTCTTTAAAAATAATAATAACAATCATGTGTCACTGAAAACCATTCAGAGGTGGAGAGCTATTAAGATGAAAATCGAGCCTCCTGGAGACAGGCTTACCCAAGACGTCCCCCTGTAATGAAAGAATACCTTGTCTTCCGCCAACACTGCGCAACCACCGTGCCTCCTGCGGAGCCGTTCGTTCGGAAACCCCATTTCTCTCTGCGTAACGAAAGGCACTTTGCAGAGAGAGACAGGGGGTAGGGGGACAAAAAGAATATATTAAATATACAGAAGAGGTAAGAAGTCTTTGTAAGTTTCATGGGAGTTGGATGGGAAATAAAGGCAGTATGCCTGGCAGAAGAAAAGAGCCAACGCCATGAAAGGGTATTTCAGAAACAGCTTCTTTCAAGCCTCCTTTCAGTAGTTTGATGGACAGCCTGCAGCGCTGGGGACAGCAAATCTGGAGAGCTTGCAAGACCTCTGTTCTTGCGGTTGGCCAAATGAGCTCCCATCATCATCTCGAGTGGAGAGCGCATTCGCACATTGATTTTACACTTGCAAAGCCTGCAACTTGCTCAACTGAGCTGGGTATGTCATAGCATCTCAGATAGAGCCACTTCCGCCCTTTGGAGGAGGTGGAGTTGCGGGCTTCACGGCCCCACCACGTGCGCTGCGGCTGGAACCCAGCCCCCGCGCAATTGGGGGGATTCCCGGCTGCGTCATCCCCTGGCCGGCCAATCAGCTGGCTCTGGGGTGTGTGGCCTGCCTTATTTAAAGCAGGACGCAGCTGGGGATCTCCCTCTTTGCCACTTACCAGCTGTTCCTGCTTTTCCCACCCTCCCGCCCTATAAGGTTTTCGTTCTTTGACCTTGGTTGGTCGCCATTGAGGGGCCTGGTAGGAATTTTTCCACTTGGCAAATTGGCACCAGCCACTTGGTTTTCGCCTACCTCATAGCAAATCATCACAACTTTCTTGGTATTGGCGGTTAGGCATTGGTATTGCTTTGTAGATGGAAGAGGGGAGGTTACGCCATCACCTGCCCCGCATATTGAAGGGTAGTCCGGTAAAGAATTCTGGGGGGCATGGCCCTGTCCGAAGCCTAGGGAGGTGAGGGCCTAAGGCATGCCCCCCGAGCGGTGACCCCGGGGGAGTTCCTAGTTGATGTGCATCAGCAAGACTCCCCCTACTGGTGGTTAACCCTTCCCGGACATCTAGCGGATGGGCTGAAGTTGGATATAGTCAGTTAGGACGAATGCCTAAGCCAATACCGCTCATCACCTGTAACCAATAAAAGTTGTGGCCTTATTTAGCCCATTATCCTTAATAATTGCATCATGTGTCATAATTTCCATTGGGGGGGGCAGGAACTTGCAACGCAATTGCCACCCTCTTTTGAGAAGGACACTGAACCCATGGCTGGTGAAGATGCATCTTGTCTAGCGGGTCACATCTTGCAAAGTTCTGAATTAGATGATGAAAGGCAGCATAGCCACATAAACATAAGACCATAAGAGTCCCGGTGAATCAGGCCAGTGGCTCATATAATCCAGTAGCCTATTTTCACAGATGTCTGTGGGAAACCAGCAAGCAAGACCCAAACACAAGAGCACTCTCTGCTCCTGGAACTTGCAGTAACTAGTATTCAGAAGCATTACTGCCTCCAACCACAGAGGCAGAGCACAGCAATCGTTGCTACTAACTAGTGGTCACCTTGCCGACAAAGGTCCATATAGCTAAAGCTATGGTTTTCCCAGTAGTGATGCATGGATGTGAAAGCTGGACATTAAAGAAGGTTGGTCACCAAAGAATTGATGCTTTTGAATTATGGTGCTGGAGGAGACTCTTGAGAGTCCTATGGACTGCAAGAAGATCAAACCTATCCATTCTTAAGGAAATCAGCCCTGAGTGCTCACTGGAAGGACAGATCCTGAAGCTGAGGCTCCAATACTGTGGCCAGCTCATGAGAAGAGAAGACTCCCTGGAAAAGACCCTGATGCTGGGAAAGACTGAGAGAACAAGGAGAAGGGGACGACAGAGGATGAGATGGTTGGACAGTGTTCTCGAAGCTACTACTACTAATAATAATAATATTTTTTTAAAAAAATAATATTTATATCCCGCCTTCCCTGGCCAAAATGAGTTTGACCAAACTGCGGGAGGCAGTGGAAGATAGGAGTGCCTGGTGTGCTCTGGTCCATGGGGTCATGAAGAGTCAGACACAACTAAATGACTAAACAACAGCAACAATGATAACCTTGTCCTCCATGAATTGGTCCAATCCTGGTTCAGTATTGTCTGGGGACATTGCCAGTCCTACCTATAGATGTTAATAACTGGATCTGGGACAGAAGTTGCATCGTTGAGTGCCACCCATTCCTCTCACGTTTCAGTGGAGGGAAAGTCAAAGTTTTCTCCTCACAATTTTTTGAGAGGTTCATTTGTTGTTTCCAGAGCTGTTCCCGTCAAAACAGCAGACACAGCAAGAGCCTTCTGGAACCTCGCACCGGCACTGAGGAGCCAGATGGAGGACCCAGCGATGCTTTGTAGGTGCGGCAGAATTGTCTGTAAAACAAATGGGATGATTGCTTCATTATCCACCAAGAAACAGCAGAATTATTTGCTTTCGTAGATCCTTCCCGGAGTGTTGTTTTGAAGAGCTCGTGCCAAATAGCATGAGATGGATGCTGCGTTGACAAGACAGGATGGGAAGAAGGGAAAGAACAAGCATAGGGTCCTTGTCTTACTATGTACACAACTTTCAAATCATCCATCCAAATTATCTTCGAAATAAGACTTCTTCTGAGACAGATCCAAATGTAATGCACATACCCTGTGATGATCACCTCAGGAGATGTTCGTATTTTTATGCTGCTTGTTATTATTCTGAGGTAAGAAGGAAAAAAGTGCAAGCAAATCACTATTACTGCCCTAAGGCCATCGATGCATGTATATTAAATTTACTTCACTCAGTTCTGCTGTCAGTAAGGAACCATAAGGATAACAGATTGAAGAGTACTGAAAAGTAGACAGGTTTATTTTGGAGAATCTCGGAGACAGAGGGAGAGCCCGCTACTGCTTTAGACGGTAGCAGATGGAGGGAGGGAGCAACAGGGTTCACCTGACCTCCAGTTGGCCATGTTGCTATTGCATACAGAGATGGACAGGGGCAAGGGGGCAAGGAGGTCAAAGTTAGCCAAAGTTATTGAGCTTTTTTTAGTTTTGCCCAAAGTTGTTTGCTGAGCCTTTTTTTTTTTTTTTGCAAAATCTAAAAGTTTTTGAGCTATTTTCTTGATTTTAATGGACATTCCAGCGGTTTCTGCCCTGACACTGCTTCCAACTGCTGTATTCCAGCTATGTCCGGATCTATGAAGCAATGATTCTTCAACATCAACTTCATTCAACTGGTCACGTTGTTCAGATGCCTGATTATCATCTTCCAACGCAACTACTGTATTCCAAACTTAAGACTGGAAAGTGGAATACCGGTGGACAACAAAAGAGGTTTAAAGACGCTCTCAAAGCAAATCTTTAAAAATGCAGTATAAGCACTGATAACTGGAAAACATTGGCCTGTGAGCACTCCAATTGGAGAATAGCCTTTACCACAGGTGTCATGGGCTTTGAAGAAGCACGAACTCAGGGCAAAAAGGAGAAATGAGCTAAGAGGAAGGCACGTTTGGCAAACCCTCACCATGATCAACTCCCACCGGAAACCTCTGTCCCCACTGTGGAAGGACGTGTGGATCCAGAATTGACCTCCACAGTCACTCAGAGACACACTGTTAAGACCGTTTTCATGGAAGACAATCTTACTCGGCTACGAGTGATCGCCAAAGAAAGACCTCCAGTCACTATTGCCTCTCTAAAAGCTGTAGCAAACAGCTTTTAGGTAATTAATACTCTAGACGAACTAGTCTTCCTACCAAGCAGTTTCTGGAATTAACCTCCTGCACCTTGAGGCAGCCTGTTAGATCTACACCTCATTTGCACTATATAGGTCTAGCACAGTGGTTCTCAGCCTGTGGGTCCCCAGATGTTGTTGGACTACAACTCCCATCATCCCTGAGCTCTGGCCTTGCTAGCTAGGGGTGATGGGAGTTGTAGTTCAACAACATCTGGGGACCCACAGGTTGAGAAAGGCTGGTCTAGCACATATATCCTGGGAAGTGAAGTTTGTCAAAGCAGCTGAGATTTGTTAAGCAACCCCTATTCACCTCACAGAACTACAATTCCCAGAGTTCCCTGGAAAGAGGGATTGATTGCTAAACCACTTTGGGAACTGTAGCCCTGTATAGCGAATAGGTGCCTCATGACATCTCTCAGTGCCCTTAACAAGCTACAGCTCCCAGAATTATTTTGGAGGAGCTATTTAAAGTGACCCCACAGTGCTTTAAATGTATTGCGTGTCAGCCTGGTTAGCTCAGTTAGAGCATGGTGCTGATGATGCCAAGGTTGCAGGTTCGATTCCCTATATGGAACAGCTGCATATTCCTGCTTTGCTGGGAGTTGAACTTAGATGATCCTCAGGATCCCTTCTCCAACTCGACAATTCTATGAATGCAGCCCTAGTTCTGTCCTCTGGGACAGCAGAGGAAAGTCTTTGTCTGTTTCTGTGTAACAGCCCTTCAAGTGCATTGTCATCGGAGATATAACAGTAGCAAATGCTTTTAGGATATTATTACGTTTCTTAGAGAGAATTGAATCAGAATCAGAAAGGGAACTAAGTTATTGTGGAATCAATGGCTTAGCTTGAGTTTAACCATGTTATACTCTATACCTGCTGCAACTTGTAACCTGAGCCTGGGTTGTGCATCTATCAGATTTATGCACTAAAGTCTTTGGCAGAAAACAAGCTGGGAGTTGGAGTTCTTCATCCAGCGGGTAGGACCAAGACATTTTTTTGAGTTTGCCACCACTGGTGCAGGCCTACATCAGGCAATGCAATTTTTCTTCCTGATATTCACATGTTCGTTGGGTCAGTGTTATCCAAACTATTGTTGGGGTGTCAGGGCTAAGAGCATCCAAGTAAGTCAGGAATGGATAGTTCCTGTGCGAAGACCTAGCATCCTTGTTGTGACAGCACCCATTGCAAAAACCGTTCTCTGTATTTTCCATCATTTGACGCTGTGCTTTCTTTCTCCCTGGTGCCCTGCACCCACACAAGGTTGTATTAATTGCCTCTGACATTTTGTTTAGTCGTCTTAGTTATGTTCGATTCTCCGTGACCCCATGAACCAGAGCATGCCTTGGAAACTCTCACTTTCTTCTCAAAGCTTCTCCTTATTTATGTCCATGGAGTTTTCTTGGCAAAATACTGGAGTGGTTTGCCAGTTCCTTCTCCATGTGGATCACATTTAGTCTAAACTCTCGGCTATGACCTGTCCATCTTGGGTGGACAGCATAGCTCCAAGCTTCTTGGAGTTTTTCAAGTCCCTTCGCCATGACAAGGCAGTGATCCATGAAGGGGTGCCTCTGACATAAAGGTAAAGGTAAAGGGACCCCTGATCATTAGGTCCAGTCACGGACGACTCTGGGGTTGCGGCGCTCATCTCGCTTTATTGGCCAAGGGAGCCGGCGTACAGTTTCCGGGTCATGTGGCCAGCATAACTAACCAGAGCAGCGCACGGAAACACCATTTACCTTCCCGCCCGGACTGCTGACTCAGACATGACAGCCAATCAAGGACTCCAGCAGCAGCAAGCACATCCCATAGGGAACTCTCATGCAAGCTCCCATGGGAGTTATGAATTTAGGGGAAGCTGCTATACATAGTTGCTGATTTTGGTGGGAGCCGGTCACCAGCTTAGATGGTTTCAGAAATGAATTGGGCAACTTTAAAGAGGATCAAGCTATCAATGGTCATAATGGCCATAGAATCATAGAACCATAGTAGTTCCCACCAAAGAAGAATGGATAAGTCAGGTGATGGACTATGGAGAATTGGGTAAGTTAACAGCCAAAATACAAGAATTTAATGATGACTGTTTTGTGGAAGAATGGAAGCCCTTTTTGGACTCTTTAAGGAAATATTATAGTTGGATGAACTCGTGAGCAGCATTTGAATTATGAGCAACAGAAGGAATGAGAGCTTATAGTATTGTTGTTGCGGTATAAGACAGAGAAGACATTGTGCAGAAGAGGGGAGGGAATCAAACACCATGGGAAATGGGGTGGGAAGTTGGGAAAAGACAAATTCATTATGTTTTGAAATATAGATGTTAAACATTTGAAAATTCAAAAAGAAATATATTTTTAAACAAATCATAAAAAGGTAAAGGTAAAGGACAGTTAAGTCCACTTGCGAACTGACAGTTAAGTCCACTTGCGAACGACTCTGGGGTTGCGGGGCTCATCTCGCTTTATTGGCTGAGGGAGACGACTTTTATCTGAAGACAGTTTTTCCCGCTCATGTGGCCAGCATGACTAAGCTGCTTCTGGTGAAACCAGAGCAGTGCACAGAAACACCATTTACATTCCCGCCGGAGCTGTACCTATTTATCTACTTGCACTTTGACGTGCTTTCAAACTGCTAGGTTGGCAGGAGCAGGGACCGAGCAACAGGAGCTCACCCCGTTGCGGGGATTCGAACCGCCGACCTTCTGATCAGCAAGTCCTAGGCTCTGTGGTTTAACCCACAGCGCCACCTGCGTCCCTCAATATCATGAGTGAGCTCCCGTTGCTCAATCCCTGCTCCTGCCAACCTAACAGCTTGAAAGCACGTCAAAGTGCAAGTAGATAAATAGGCCACATGACCCGGAAGCTGTACGCCAGCTCACTCGGCCAAGAAAGCGAGATGAGCGCTGCAACTCCAGAGTCGGTCACGACTGGACCTAATGGTCAGGGGTCCCTTTACATAGCCAGTGTTTCTTTTTTTCTGGGGCTACTCAAGGATACACAGTACTGACACCTTCCTCTTTCTAGAAGAAAAGCACTGATACATCGCCATTGCGCCTAGTAGCTTTTTTATTCTCCATCCTCTTGTGATACCATGTCCACTTTTTTTTGGGGGGTAACATCTTCTTCTGCCTTGCAAAGCTTACGCAAAAGTCTCCGAGCAAGGTCGCTCCCAGATCCCTGTCTCCTCACGTATTGTTCCTGAGCCAACGTTATTGGCATAATCATGCAGAATATCAATCGCGCAGAAGGCAACCCGAGAGCCACTCTTTGTCCTGAACTGCAAATGTTGTTCCTGCGCTCCCTTCAGACACAACAAGCCACGTGTCTTGAATTATACACTATTGGGGTCCCAGTAGGGCCATCCGTTATTCATACATAAAAGCTTCTTTTTTGCATAGTGAGCATCTCAGGGGGGAAGGAGGAACACAAGTCGCCGAGGGTTTTTATTATTATTTAGCCCACACATTGTTCAATTATTCAGGGTATTATTAAAATATGAACAACAAAGAAGTTGTGCATGGAAAATGTGTTTTAATTTTTAAACAGGGCGCCTTTTAACCTGTGTTTATAAGGCTGAAGTGCATCCTAATAACATGCAGATAGGTTTTTTTTTTTTCCTTTTCTTTATTCAATAAGTTATAAGAGGTTAGATTTTTAACCAGGTCAAATTCCCTCTCATCCTCACTACATTTTTTTTTTCCCCCAAGGTCTGGCCCCAAAAGTATCTGGAGTTTGGGTTTGAAGAAACATCTTTCAACAGAAGTTTGTAGGCCTGTCAGAGCTTTAAAAAAAATCAAGAGGATCAATGGGATGCTGAGACTGAGCAGGAACTATTTGAGAAAAATCACATGGGACCCAAATTGCGGAGAGTTTTTGTGTGCAAGGTCCATCGCGACTGATGGGAGCTTTATGAAAACTCTTGCACCACTCCCATTCGTTTTGACAGGGCGCAAGGGAGAAAGATCTTCCCATTGCATCATGCTCTTGTGGTTCCTTTTCCTTTTACCAGCATTGTATATACCGTATTTTTCGCTCTATAAGACGCACCAGACCACAAGACGCACCTAGTTTTTGGAGGAGGAAAACAAGTGAAAAAATATTCTGAATCTCAGAAGCCAGAACAGCAAGAGGGATCACTGCGCAGTGAAAGCAGCAATCCCGCTTGCTGTTCTGGCTTCTGGGATAGCTGTGTTGGCTATTTGGCAGTATGGTAGCGCTGCAGAGAGCTTGCTAGGGAGACCATGCATTAAAAAGAAAGGGACTCAAAAATAACTTAAGCAAGGTTTTAATTACAAAAAAAACAAAAACTCCTTATACACTAAATACATTAACAACAAACCAGACCCAACCACCAACCCAACCCCCAGGGTAATGGGAGAGCTAGGTGCTGCTCCTTATATACTACATGCAAATGCTGACACACCTTAATCAATGCAACTCGGCAGCACCTGCTATGTTTCACAGCTGTAAAGCTGGGTCTCGTTATCTTGCTCTGGCCCTTGCTCTGGCCCCTTAAAGACATACACATTAGGTGGAACAATGATGAACCTTTACATTTAAAGTAACCATTCAACAAGCTGCGCAGCCTGCATTCACTCCATAAGACGCACACACATTCCCCCCTCCCCCTTTTTAGGAGGGAAAAAGTGAGTCTTATAGAGCAAAAAATACGGTATTTGTTCACTTATTATTACAATTATTTGTATATCGCCTTTCACTTCAAAGAAAGACTGAGATGGTTAACGAAACATCAAAACCGTAATGAAAACGTATGATAATAAAAGCCATGACAATAGCAAAACTTATCAGTGAAAGAAGAGCACAGAAATTAGATTAGCTACAGATGTCAGGAAGTGACATTAAGTGTCAGGGAAATCTTGGGTAAAGACTGTGAGGCTAGTTTGTTGGGGCAAACGTGGTGCAGACCCACCAGCCACAGTCTCACTTCCTCCAATGTGTTCCACCTTCTTTAATAGCCATTAAAAAACATTTCCTGCAAAACACATGCTGACAAGCAGAAATCCTCACAGGCGTTTTAAACACATCTTGGCAAACAGGACAGTAATAATCATCTTCATTGAAACAAATAGTGGCAGGTTCCTCATTCATGGCAGCAAACTGTTGTACTTCAGTGCTGGTTTTTGTTACCACTTCGGAAACTTTAACGAAGTCGGCATCTCACTTCCTCCAAGATCGTCTTCTTCCTTACAGCTAATCCAGAGTGTGGCATTACCTATAGAATCACAGAATTACAAAGTTGGAAGGGACTCCAAAATATACAAAAGGATGTTTCCTTCGATCTAGCAAGAAACCAAGAGAAGATAGTCTTCGATGGGCAGGCATGGGACTCGGCTACATTAGGAAAGAAAAAGCATTTTATATGCGTTATAACACTGTGACACCAGATGGCGCTATGGAGTCTTGTCCTTCGCCTACGTGATTTCCCACTATGAAGTTTACGATGCGTTTCCCTGAAATGCTTTTTTGAGGTGTCTAGATCCAGCCATGTACTGTGTACACATGTAGATGTGGTGTCGTTATATAGGTTGGCCAAAAGGTCTCAATATGTGTAGTCGTATCACAACAAAATGCCCCTTTCTTTCTAGTTATTTGAATCTTCCTTGCCAGTGTACATATCAAGTAGCTGTAGAGGAGAAGATATGCTGGTTTGAGGTGATCAGCCATATCTCCAGGCTGCTATTAGGCCTATAATAAAAACAGGGCCTTTCCAGTGGTGGCTCACTGCTTATGGATGGCTGCCAGTGCCTGCTAGCTTTTAATTGAACCTCAAACACTTGATGCATTTACTTGATGTTTTAAACTGATTATTAATTGCCACTTGTTCATTTATAGTTATGCCACTTTTCTACTAATGCAGTTTATTACAATGTTTTCAGATTATTTCTGCTGCAAACCTATAGAAGTTTACCTGGGAGTAAGCCCCATTCAATAGCAGACAATTGGGGGGCAGCTGTGGCACTTACCTGACAAGCAGTGGGTCACATCACTGCTGCTTACAAGGAGACAGAGGGGAGTAAGGAAGAGGTGATGAGGTCAGCATGGTGCAAACACACTGGCAGGAGTACAGGATTGGCACAGGATTAGCTCCGCTGGTATGTTTGCACCATGGCAATCCTGTTACCACATCACCCCTCCCCCTCTACCTCCTGGTAAGCCTGATCATACCATCTGCTGCGGGCACCATTGAATTGCATTGGATTTGCTTCTGCATAGACACACATAGGATTGCACGGGTCATGTTTCCTAGATTGTGGGCTTACGGTCTGCAATTATGCTGCAAATGGATTTTGCACCATTAATACACTGTGAGCCAACTTGGAAGGGTTACTTCCTGAAAAGCAGCCTCTAAATGTCACAACAAACAACATGAAATAAATAATACAAAGGCAGAGAGCCTCATGGCACAATGAAGCCATACACACACACACACACACACACACACACCGCCAGTCTATTCTGTAGAGAGAAAATGAGCATTATATTCCAAGTGACATTTTGCCAAAGTTATCTCCAATGCAGCTTCCTGGGTGAATATCAGAAACTGTGACCACCAATACCCAAAAAATCTGTCCTTCCTCTTCTGATTTTTTTTTTTTTTTGTACTAGATTTGTCTTTTTTAACAAAATAGTTGTGTGGGAGATGGGGGAATGCTTCTGAGCTTCCCATAGACATCTGGTTGATCACTGTGAGAAGAAGATACAGGAGTAAATAGGTTGTCGGTCTGATCCCGCAGTATATCTCTCTATATGATAAGAATGTAAGACTGTCGTCATGCTTCCTTCATTGGAGGATTTGTAGCGCCGTGTCCTGGATTTGCATGAAGTCAGGGGCAGGTAGGGGAGTAAAAGCAAAGCCAGGTTGCACAACAGCAATGGCCATACATGGGAGCAAGCAGAAAGAGACACCGAGAGGGGGGAAAGTGATGTTTTAAAGCAATGGCAGAAGTCTGATAGTGAAGGATGGAAAAAACTGAAATGCAAATGCCAGTTTCAAACAATGGCAGAAGTTTGGATAAAGCAGGGGGTGGAGAAACATTGAGAGGAAAAGTAGCCATTTTAACAATGACAGAGGTTTAAGCAGAACAAGCAGGGACTCACACCGAGTAGGAGGAAGTTTCAAACGAGATTTGAATACAGTGGTACCTCAGGTTATACACCAGGGTCCCACTTAATAGCCAACTGCTTACAGTGGTACCTCAGGTTAAGTACTTAATTCGTTCCGGAGGTCCGTTCTTAACCTGAAACTGTTCTCAACCTGATGCACCACTTTAGCTAATGGGGCCTCCTGCTGCCGCTGTGCCGCCGGAGCACTATTTCTGTTCTCATCCTGAAGCAAAGTTCTTAAACTGAAGCACTTTTTCTGGGTTAGCGGAGTCTGTAACCTGAAGCATATGTAACCAGAAGCGTATGTAACCCGAGGTACCACTGTACAATTAGAAGGGAGTTTGTCTGTGTTGTGTTAGCTTTTTGATGTTTTGGCCATCTCTGCTGCTTCTCCTTATTAAAACTGGGGTTTTAAAAAAATATATATTTTTTAATTTAAAAAACCCCTCCACGTCCATTCATCCTTTCTTTACTCAAGCATCTGCTATTGTTTAAACCTGGCATTTTCGTCTCCGCATCCCTCCACTCCCGATTTATATATCTGTGCTTGAAGAAACTTTCTCAGTCTGCATGGGTGAAGATGACAGCCAGAATGGGAAAGCTTACGACTTTCTGTTCGTTGGATTGCTTGAAATTAGGTGATACCTGCAACCGTAACTAGGAAGAAAGAGGATTTATGCTACTTTTCAAATAGATGACAAACTCAGAATAAAATGTATGGGTAGGGAAGAACAGGACTCATGCAGTCATAAAGATTATCTGCTGTTGCAGGTTAAACGAGAGAGAGAATTTATGGGGTATTTATTATTAGCAGACAGACAATTCACTCTACATCACAGCTTGCGGCTTCCAGTGCAGGAGCAGAATAACTCAGCAGGGCTCCTGGACTAGGCCGGCTGCTCTCTGGTAATATCCTCCAATGAATCCAAATGTACACAGTTAATAAGGGCCGCATCTCATGTCCCTTTTCTTTTTAGTTGTACACCCAGAGATGTTGGGAACATGGCATGTGCCTAACGGAACAAAATAAATGTTTAGGGGACAGAAAAACTGGGAGGAGGGATGCAATGGTGCTTACTTTAAAGCAAAGATGGAAAGCCTGTGTCTCTCCATCTGCTGTTGGACTACAACTGCCACCAGCCTCAGTTAGCCCTGATTTGGCAAACTCCTTGATGTATCTCCTCCAACTCAGATTTGCCTAATGAATAATAATAATAATTTTATTATTTATACCCTGCCCATCTGGCCGGGTTTCCCCAGCCACCCTGGTTGGCTTACAGCACATAAAAAAATGTAGAACATTAAACATTAAAAAAATTCCTGTGACAGGGTTGCCTTCAGATGTCTTCTAAAGGTCAGATAGTTGTTTATTTCTTTGACATCTGATGGGAGGGTGTTCCACAGGGCGGGTGCCACTACTGAGAAAGTCCTCTGCCTGCTTCCCTGTAACCTCACTTCTCGCAGGGAGGGATCCACCAGAAGGCCCTCGGAGCTGGACCTCAGTGTGTGGGCTGAATGATGGGGGTGGAGATGCTCCTTCAGGTATACTGGGCTAAGTTCGTCTAGAGCTTCAAAGGTCAGCACTTAATGAACTTAATTTCAACTACTGGTGAAGATGCCTCCTAATGAACTTCCAAACAATTCATTCACGGGGTCAGTGTTTGCAAAGGAAGTGTGTTTTACGTGTATATTTAAGTGGCTTTCAGCTTTCTAAAACCCAGCCTGAAATCACAAAACCTTCCCAATAAAGATTGTATTAGCCATAGCTGTCAACGTTTTCCATTTTTTAAGGGAAATTCCCTTATTCCGAATAGGATTCCTCTCAAGAACAGGAAAAAGTTGACAGCTATGGTATTAACATGCAACTACTTAACTTCCGTGCGCTGCTCTGGTTCGCCAGAAGTGCATTAGTCATGCTGGCCACATGAGCCGGAAGCCAGTAAAATGAGATGAGCACCGCAACCCCAGAGTCGTCCATGACTGGACTTAACGGTCAGGGGTCCCTTTACCATACTTAACTCCTTAAGCAGATAACACCAATAGCCTGGCATGTCTTGGATGCCAGGAATCTCCAGTCAAAAGTTATGATCCTCTTTATCTTTTCTATACTACTGGCAATGACCAAACCCAATCCTATGCAAGTCAGTGTGTGGATCCATCACATATTTTAATTCATGTTCATTATTTATACCTACACACCTGCCTATACACCTACAGCCCCATCAAGGGAATATCCATCTGCCATCACAAAGCTGCTCACTTGAGGCCCAGCTGCTTTTGCTGGGCTTTTCGACTGTGGGGAAAAAAGACTGCAGTCCTAGGAGGAAAAGGCACACCTCTGGGAAGAAACCAGCCAATTGCCAGTGGCTGGGAAATGAGACAGGATGGGAGCTGATGTGCACTGCCACAATGACCTTATGTAGCCTTCCCCAATATGGTGCCCTCCAGATGTTTTGACCATTGGCCAAGCTGGAACAGTCCAAGCAGTTGAGAAGCGCAGGGTTTGATATATCTAGGTGAGCATCTTTTTCTTGGGACTATAAATAACACATTTGGTTCAGGCACCTACCATTAGGGCAGGGTGAATCAGCTCCCGCCCAGAAACCAATGTCCCCACTGTGGAAGGACATGTGGATCCAGAATTGGCCTCCACAGTCACTTACGGACTCATTGTTAAAACTGTGTTTATGGAAGACAATCTTACTCGGCTACGAGGGATCGCCAAAGGAAGAAGAAGAAGAAGGTGAATCTGATGCCCAGGGCTGAACGCAGCCTTCCAGGGCCCTCTCTCTCCAGCCCTCAGGTAATGCGAGGCATCCCATAGTACAAGCATCAATCTACTGATCCTTTTCGTAAAGGTTGAGGATGAAGTGTGTCCAGTTCTGGACGCCACAGTTTAAGAAAGGTGTTGACCAGCTGGAATGTGTGCAGAGTAGGGCAACTAAGATGATCAAAGGTCTAGAAGACAAGCCTTATGAGGAACGCTTGAAGGAGCTGGGTATGTATAGCCTGGGAAAGATAAGACTGAGAGGAGATATGATAGACATCTTCAAATATCTTAAGGGCTGTCACATGGAAGAGGGAGCATGCTTGTTTTCTCCTGCTCTTGAAGGTGGGACATGAGGCAATGGTGAACTCTCATTGTTGCTCAACCTGAATCTTATCTCTGGTGTCAGGAGTCTGGTTCCCAGCATAGTTAATTTAAAAGGATGATTTATTGTCAAAACAAACAGATAGCTCCAGACGGCTCTAACACAACCTCTGGCACCATCAATCAAGATGACCCTTCTGAAGACTGCTTCCTGTGTCTACAGAAGATATTGAACTTACAAACCCTACATCTCTTGCTTTGCTTCCTGTCCTTTCTCTCCTCCCCTGGGCCAACTATGAGGAGAGATTGGATCAGCTCCCCCTTCCTTTCTGACAAACTACTTCCGTCTCTGTTTGCTCCTGCTTGAACTTCCTGAGAGCTCTGGCTGGATTCCAGCCTCTCTCTGCCATTCCCTTATCACTCAGCATTCCAAGGGGCAGGGATGTTGTTCATCCTGCATGAAAGTTAACCCTCTCGGTTCCTGGTTGCTTTCTTCCATTGGCTGCAAACCATCACTGGGAGCTGGCCCATTCCTGACATCTGGCTAATTGAAGATCTCTTCCGTCTGTCATCATGGTCTGGACAAGAGCCAGGACACCTCCTGTACAAAGGTAAGAGTCTGTATGATGCTGTATTGTGTTTTTAATATTTGGTTGGAAGCCGCCCAGAGTGGCTGGGGAAACCCAGCCATATGGGCGGGGTATAAATAATATTATTATAAGAGTCACATCCATGCTCCACACACTTTTACCTCCTAATCCTTCCCTCCTGCCATCTGTGCCCCCCTCCCTGAAGATTGCATCCTTTGGGCTGAAAATGCTTTCCTGCCCTATTTTAAAGTTCTTTGAGCTATCTGCTCTGGGATGTTAAATAACGGGTGAGTGGGAGCCGATCCAGAACAGCTGACATTTTCAGCTTCTCAATTATTGCAACTTCTCCCCAGCTGTAATTTATGATGGGCAAATGTTAACAATTTTTTTAGTAAAATCTATTGACTAATCATTACCCTTTGTGTTCCAGGGTAAACGAAAACCTGATTTGTATTCTCCCTAATCACACAATCAATTTTCAATCTACTCCTTCAAAGGTAATCTCGGTGCACGAGATCCCTTACTGGCATTAAATGCTGTAGTCTGGAAATCTTCCACACGCGCACATAAAAAAAAAAATGAATTGATGACTCTGCAGTGATACTGTGTATGTGAAAATACTGTGTGTCTTACAGATCTGTACATCTGGAGTACATGGCACTCCTCATAAGAACATAGGAAGTTGCCTTAAAGGTAAAGGTAAAGGGACCCCTGACCATTAGGTCCAGTCGTGACCGACTCTGGGGTTGCGGCGCTCATCTCGCTTTACTGGCCGAGGGAGCCGGCGTACAGCTTCTGGGTCATGTGGTGAGCATGACTAAGCCGCTTCTGGCGAACCAGAGCAGCGCACGGAAAAGCCGTTTACCTTCCCGCCGGAGTGGTGCCTAATTATCTACTTGCACTTTGACGTGCTTTCGAACTGCTAGGTTGGCAGGAGCAGGGACCGAGCAATGGGAGCTCATCCTATCGTGGGGATTCGAACCACCGACCTTCTGATCGGCATGTCCTAGGCTATGTGGTTTAACCCACAGCGCTACCCGCATTCCTCAGGAAGTTGCCTTACACAACATCAAAGTAGTTGTCCATGAAGCCTAGTATTGCCTAATCTAGGGGTCACCAATGTTTGGGGTACCACTGGACAGATTTGACATTTTTAAAAAAGGGCTGTGGGTGCCAGTCGCAAAAGGGCTACTACATAGCAGGGTACTACCAATCTAAAGTAACAGAAAGAAAGAGGCAGGGACATAAAACCATGCATAAAACCATGCAGCCATGCTCCCTTCCAGCAACAGCCACATCAGTGGGGAAAGAGGCAACAGATTGAAGCAAAACAACCAGCAGTAAATGATGCAGATGAAACCAATTCCGCTAGGTTTTGAATATCTGCGAAAGCAAGTAAGTTTATAGCTGCCTCCTCAAAGAAAGCAATGGTGGGGAGGTATTATCTGGATTTCTGCAGCAGGAAGTAGAAAGTGGGGAGCCACCACCAAGAAGGCCCTGCTTTCTGTAGTGGGGCCATGGGCCATGTTCCCTGAGAGTACCAGAAGCAGGGCCTCACAAAGATCTGGGTTATTGGTACCAAGGTCAGCTCTCATTTGTGCACCAGTATCAACACCTTAAACAGATCCCAGTGCAGTGCTGAGATAGGGACCCACCTTGCTGCCTTTGACAGCTTCCAAATCATAGAATCATAGAATCATAGAGTTGGAAGAGACCACAAGGGCCATCGAGTCCAACCCCCTGCCAAGCAGGAAACACCATCAGAGCACTCCTGACATATGGTTGTCAAGCCTCTGCTTAAAGACCTCCAAAGAAGGAGACTCCACCACACTCCTTGGCAGCAAATTCCACTGTCGAACAGCTCTTACTGTCAGGAAGTTCTTCCTACTGTTTAGGTGGAATCTTCTTTCTTGTAGTTTGGAACCATTGCTCCGTGTCCGCTTCTCTGGAGCAGCAGAAAACAACCTTTCTCCCTCCTCTATGTGACATCCTTTTATATATTTGAACATGGCTATCATATCACCCCTTAACCTCCTCTTCTCCAGGCTAAACATGCCCAGCTCCCTTAGCCGTTCCTCATAAGGCATCGTTTCCAGGCCTTTGACCATTTTGGTTGCCCTCCTCTGGACACGTTCCAGTTTGTCAGTGTCCTTCTTGAACTGTGGTGCCCAGAACACAGTACTCCAGGTGAGGTCTGACCAGAGCAGAATACAGTGACACTATTACTTCCCTTGATCTAGATGCTATACTCCTTTTGATGCAGCCCAGAATTGCATTGGCTTTTTTAGCTGCCGTGTCACAGTGTTGGCTCATGTCAAGTTTGTGGTCAACCAAGACTCCTAGATCCTTTTCACATGTACTGCTCTCAAGCCAGGTGTCACCCATCTTGTATTTGTGCCTCTCATTTTTTTTTTTGCCCAAGTGCAATACTTTACATTTCTCCCTGTTAAAATTCATCTTGTTTGTTTTGGCCCGGTTCTCTAATCTGTCAAGGTTGTTTTGAAGTGTGATCCTGTCCTCTGGGGTGTTAGCCACCCCTCCCAGTTTGGTGTCATCTGCAAATTTGATCAGGATGCCCTTGAGTCCATCATCCAAGTCGTTGATAAAGATGTTGAATAAGACCGGGCCCAAGACAGAACCCTGTGCCACCCCACTAGTCACTCTTCTCCAGGATGAAGAGGAACCATTGATGAGCACCCTTTGGGTTCGGTCAGTCAGCCAGTTACAAATCCACTGAGTGGTAGCATAGTCAAGACCGCATTTTACCAGCTTCTTTACAAGAATATCATGGGGCACCTTGTCAAATGCCTTGCTGAAATCAAGGTAGGCTACATCCACTGCGTTCCCTTCATCTACCAGGCTTGTAATTCTGTCAAAAAACGAGATCAGGTTAATCTGACATGACTTATTTTTCAGAAATCCATGCTGACTATTGGTGATCACAGCATTCCTTTCTAGGTGCTCACAGACTGTTTGCTTAATGATCTGCTCCAGAATCTTCCCTGGTATTGATGTCAGACTGACTGGGCGGTAATTATTTGGGTCCTCTCTTTTCCCCTTTTTGAAAATAGGGACAACATTTGCCCTCCTCCAGTCTGCCGGGACTTCACCTGTTCTCCAGGAATTCTCAAAGATGACTGCCAGTGGTTCTGAGATCACATCTGCCAGTTCTTTTAATACTCTTGGATGCAGTTCATCTGGCCCTGGAGACTTGAATACATCTAAACTAGCCAAGTATTCTTGTTCTACCTCCTTAGTTATTCTGGGCTGTGTTTCCTCTGCTGAATCATTTGCTCCAAATTCTCCAGGTCGGGCATTGTTTTCTTTATCGGAGAAGACTGAGGCAAAGAAGGCATTGAGGAGTTCAGCGCTTTCTGTGTCCCCTGTTTGCATTTCACCATCTTCTCCTCTGAGTGACCCCACTGTTTCTTTGTTCTTCCTTTTACTACAAACATATCCAGAAAAGCCTTTTTTGTTGCTTTTAACCTCTCTAGCAAGCCTGAGTTCATTCTGTGCTTTAGCTTTTCTGACTTTGTGTCTACACGTGCTGGCTATTTGTTTGAATTCCTCTTTGGTGGTTTCCCCCCTTTTCCATTTTTTGTACACATCCTTTTTTAATCTTAACTCAGTTAAAAGTTCTTTAGATAGCCACCCTGGCTTCTTTAGGCACCTTCCATGTTTCCGTCTCATTGGTATTGCCTGAAGTTGTGCTTTTACTATCTCCCTCTTAACAAACTCCCAGCCATCATGAACTCCCTTTCCTTTTAGTATTACTGTCCATGGGATCTCACCCAGCACTTCCCTAAGTTTTATGAAGTCGGCTTTCTTAAAGTCAAGAAATTGAGTCCTAGTATGCTTGGCTGCTCCTTTCCGCTGTATAGTAAACTTCAGAAGAGCATGATCACTCACGCCTAACGATCCTTCCACTTCTACCCCACTAACCAGGTCATCAACATTGGTTAGGACCAGATCTAAAATGGCTGTTCCTCTTGTTGCTTCTCCCACTTTCTGGACAATGAAGTTGTCTGCAAGGCCAGTGAGGAATCTGTTTCACCTTATGCTCTTGGCTGAGTTTGACATCCAACAAATATCCGGTTTGTGCTGATCCCGGGGGGAAGGTTACCATAGGCGTAGTCAAAGTCCGGTCCTGGGTCATTAGCCTGGAATCAGTCCACAAGGAGCGGGGCGAGGTCCGAAACAGGAAGCCGGGCGGGGACAGGAGCACAGAAGAGTCAGGTCTGGGTCCGGGCAGGAACAGGAACTCAACAACGACGTTGCTCCCACAACCTGGGACCGGGCCGACTGGCCTTTATCTGTTCTGAGGCTAGGGGCGGTCCCGGCCCCCAGGAGACCCGCCTCTCTTGGCCTTAAGGCGAGCACTCCTCCTGGGAGCAACCAGTTCCCTTCGCCTCTCTGCCCTGGGTCTCTGCAGTTCAGGAGAGGCTAAAGGGTTACTGGGCCCAGGGGGAGACTCACCTGCAGCCACTGAGTCCTCAACCACCTCTGGAGCCAGAGTGGGATCACCTGGTGCCTGCTCCTGAGGATCCAACACTGGTGCAGGCGCTTCAGAATCCAGGCCCTGCCCCAATTCAGCCAGCCCTGGAGGCGGGGACTCCTGTGCAGGCTGGGATTCCTCTGGTTCAGCCTCTGAATCAGAATCCCAGGCCATCACACCATCCCCCCTCCCAAGCCCCCCCCCCTCAATCAAGGGTCTGGACCCGGCTTGCTGGGGTACGCCGCATGGAAATCTCGGAGGCAAGCAGGCACGTGGACGTTGGCTGCTGGTTCCCAGGAACGGTCCTCTGGTCCATATCCCTTCCAGTCTATGAGATACTGCAGCTTTCCCCTGCGGTATCGGGAGTCCAGAATGCGTTTCACCTCGTACCCAGGCTCCCCCTGAACCAAAACTGGCTGCGGTCGGGGACGGTCCGGGTGGAACTCGTCGGGTGGGGCCACCAGACTCAGAAGGGACCTGTGGAATACCGGATGAACCTTCAGGGTTGCGGGCAGCCGGAGACGGAATGCCACAGGCGAGACCTGGTCCACGATAGGAAACGGGCTGGTGAAACGGGCGTCCAGCTTCCGCGAAGGTCGAGAGGGGTGGAGGTGGCGAGTGGAGAGCCATACCAGGTCACCGACATGGAGTTCCAGCCCCACCTGGCGGTGGCGGTCGGCCTGGGCCTTGTACGCCTCCTTGGCCTGGCGCAGTTGCTCCATCAATAGCTGTTGCTGGGACTGGAGCTCCTGAAGCCACTCTGTCACCGCAGGGACCGCGGATGCCGGCAGCACATCCGGAAACAGCCGTGGATGAAAACCGTATCTGGCCTGGAACGGGGTCTGCTGGGTGGACGCATTCACCGCGTTGTTGTAAGCGAACTCCGCCAATGCTAGGTGGTCGACCCAGTCATCCTGCTGGTAGCTGCAGTAACACCGGAGGTACTGCTCCAGCACCGCGTTCGCCCGTTCCGTCTGGCCATCGGTCTGTGGGTGGCAGGCTGATGAGAGTCAGACCTCTGTCCCGAGGGCCTGGTGCAAAGCTCGCCAGAACCGGGATGTGAACTGAACGCCCCGGTCGGACACCACACGCTCAGGTAGGTCATGCAGGCGGAAGACATGCTGAAGGTACAGCTGAGCGGTTTCCTTAGCTGAGGGTACGGATGGGCAGGGAGCACAGTGCACCATCTTAGTGAAATGGTCGGAGAAAACTAGAAGGCAGGTGCAGCCACGAGACGGGGGTAAGTCCACTACAAAGTCCAGAGAAACCGTGTGCCAAGGACGTGGTGGAACTGGCAACGGCTGAAGAAGGCCAGGGGGTCGCCCGGTAGGACCCTTGGCCCGCCGGCAGACATCACAACCAGCGACGTAGCGAGCCACGTCAGCCTTCAGGTGGGGCCACCAAAACTCACGGCTTACCAGATGGGTGGTCCGATACCGCCCAAAGTGTCCCGCGGCTGGGGCATCATGGGTCATCCGGAGAACCTCAGCCCGCAGTGGCCCTGGCGGGATGTATAGGCGACCATGGTGCAGCAGAAGGCCCTGATGCAAGACCAGCCCTGGATACTGAGGGCATGACCCTTCAGCCAGTTCCCGGAGTCGTTCCTGGGCCCAAGCATCGACCCGCTGCTGTTGCAGCACCCGAGCCTGCAGTGGTTCAGCCTCCTGGGTGGCCAGGAATGCAGCCGGTGGCAGGATCGTGGTGGGTGCTGCTTGCTGTAACGTGTCTGCGTTGTCTTCAGGTTTCCGGGACAGGGCATCCGCCTTCTGGTTTTGGGAACTCGGGATGTAGCGGATCCGGAACTGGAACCAGGAAAAGAAGAACGCCCACCGGATCTGCCTTTGGTTCAGATTGCGGGTGGTCTGGAGGTACTCCAGGTTCCAGTGGTCGGTTCTCACCTCCACCGGGTGTCGTGCCCCCTCAAGATGGTGGCGCCAGACCTCAAAGGCCACCTTGATGGCCAGTAGTTCCTGCTCCCACACGGTATAGTTACGCTCCGCTGGAAGGAGCTGGCGGGAATAGTAGGCGCAGGGTAAGAGTGGCGCATCAGGTCCGTACTGCTGAGACAAGACGGCACCGAGAGCCGTACTGGAGGCATCGGTCTCTACCACAAAGGGTCGAGAGGGATCAGGGTGTTGCAAGATCGGCGCTCTCTGGAAACAGGCCTTCAACCCCTGAAATGCCTCCTCTGCCTCCTTGTCCCAGGAAAATGACGTCTTGGGGCGCAGTAGCCGGGTCAATGGGGTGGTGCGATGAGCATAATCCGCAATGAAGGTCCGGTAATAGTTGGCGAACCCCAGGAATCGCTGTAGGTCCTTGCGGTTCCGAGGTGCCACCCATTCCCGAACCGCTGCCACCTTTCCAGGATCCATCTGCACCCCATCTGGAGAGAGTCGGTGACCAAGGAAGTCCACTGACCGCTGATGGAACTCGCACTTGCTGAGCTTTGCATACAGACGGTGCTCCCGCAAGCGCTGCAGCACGGTCCGGACATGATCCTCGTGGTGAGCCGGGTCACGGGAGAAAACCAGAATGTCATCCAAGTACACCACCACGTACTTGTCTAGCAAGTCCTGGAACACGTGGTTGATGTATCGTTGGAACACAGCAGGCGCGTTGCACAATCCGAAAGGCATAACCAGGTATTCGAACTGCCCGTACCGGGTCCCGAATGCTGTCTTCCACTCATCCCCGGCTCAGATCCGAATTAAATTGTAGGCCCCCCGGAGGTCTAGCTTGGTGAACACCTGCGCCCCTTGAACCCGCTCCAGCAACTCCGAAATAAGGGGCAAGGGGTACCGGTCTGGGATGGTGATTTTGTTCAGGGCCCGATAATCATGGCAAAGGCGGAGCTCCCCACATTTCTTCTTAACAAAGAGCACTGGCGCAGCGGTGGGCGAGGTAGAAGGCCTAATGAAACCACGCTCCAGGTTCTTGCGCAAGAAGTCCTGCAAAGCCTCACGCTCTTAGAGAGTATAAGCGACTCACCGGTAGAGGCGCTCCGGGCTGGAGGTCAATGCCGCAGTCAAAAGTGCGATGTGGCGGCAGCTGGTCTGCCCCCCGTTCCTCGAACACGTCGTGATAGTCCCGGTACTCAGCGGGGAGCGTTGATGCAGCCTCCTCAGCGGGCGCAGCTGCTAGCATCTCGGTCTGGGCATGAGAACTTGGGTCTGGGAAGTGCACAGTCCGTTTGACCCAGTCAATCTGCACATTGTGAGCCTCCAGCCAGTCCATCCCGAGCACCAGTGGGAACCAGGGCATGGAGGCAATGTCCAAGGTTCGCATCTCCCGGTGCTGCTGGAGACACAGGACCAAGGGCTGGGTCTCCTGAGTAACGGCACCTGAACGCAGGAGCCGTCCGTTGATTGCCTCCACCTTTACCGGTTCTGGCTTGTTCTGAAGTGGCACCCGATGATGGGCAGCAAAGGCAGCGTCCATATACGAGCGGGTTGCCCCCGAATCCACCAGAGCATGGGTAAGGATCCAGGGCCCACCTGGAGGGTATAGACGTACCGGAACCATAAGGTGTTGCAATTCAATTGGTGCGGCCCCATTCTGCGCTGTTTGGGACCCCAGGTAGCCAGGACCATCAGCTACTGAGGGTTGGCAGTTTCCCTGCGGCTGGCGTTTCTCAGGACAGGACCGGGCATAGTGTCCGCTTCCGCCACAGTAGAGACATAGATTCCCCTCCCGATGCCGCGTCTTCTCCGCGGGGGAGAGGCGTGGCCGCACTGCCCCAAGCTACATAGGCTCCTCCGATGACTCGGCTGTGGCCGTGGAGCTGCTAGTAGAAACTGGCGCCGAGAACTGGAAGTGCCGGCGGCCCCGGGCCTGGCGACGGTCCTCCAGCCGATCGTCTATTTGTAGACTCCGTTGAATGAGGGCGTCTAGTGTGGTGGGGCGTTCCATTGTGGCCAGCTGGTCCAGTATCTCGTCTGAAAGCCCCTCGAGATACTGGTCCCGAAGAGCAGAGTCATTCCAGGTCAAGTCCTGTGCCAGCAGCCGAAATTCTGTGGTGTATGCGGCTACAGTGGACTTGCCCTGTTTCAAACGCCTGATTGCCCGGTTGGCTTGACTCCCCTTCTGGGGGTTGCCGAACGCGGCCTCCAAATGATTGCAAAACCCCATATAGTCTATCAGCAAGGGGGAGACTTGCCTCAGCAGTGGCAACGCCCACTTGGCCGCCTGGTCCTTTAACAAACTAATCCAAAAGTGCACCTTGGTGCGGTCGTCAGGGAAGTTGCAGGCTCTCCCCTGAATGTACAACTTGGCCTGGGCAAGGAACATGGGGAAGCTGGCCGGGTCCCCATCAAATTTCTCTGGCAAAGCCACTGGGTACTTGCCAGGAGCCGGGGCGTCGGCCCCAGGAGCCGGTAGGGCGTCCAACCGCTGCTGAAGTGCCATAACCGCATTGCTGAGCTGCTGCACGGTGTGAGTCAAAGCCTGGTTCTCCTGGGCTAATGCCACCAGCGCAGCTGCTTGATCGGCCATGGCTTCTGGCTCTTCCCGAACGCACCCCAACGAAGGGGGAGTGCGGGCAGGTGGGAGCAAACTGTGCTGATCCCGGGGGGAAGGTTACCGTAGGCGTAGTCAAAGTCCGGTCCTGGGTCACTAGCCTGGAATCAGTCCACAAGGAGCGGGGCGAGGTCCGAAACAGGAAGCCGGGCGGGGACAGGAGCACAGAAGAGTCAGGTCTGGGTCCGGGCAGGAACAGTAACTCAACAACGACGTTGCTCCCACAACCTGGGACCGGGCCGACTGGCCTTTATCTGTTCTGAGGCTAGGGGCGGTCCCGGCCCCCAGGAGATCCGCCTCTCTTGGCCTTAAGGCGAGCACTCCTCCTGGGAGCAACCAGTTCCCTTCGCCTCTCTGCCCTGAGTCTCTGCAGTTCAGGAGAGGCTAAAGGGTTACTGGGCCCAGGGGGAGACTCACCTGCAGGCACTGAGTCCTCAACCACCTCTGGAGCCAGAGTGGGATCACCTGGTGCCTGCTCCTGAGGATCCAACACAGGTGCAGGCGCTTCAGAATCCAGGCCCTGCCCCAATTCAGCCGGCCCTGGAGGCGGGGACTCCTATGCAGGCTGGGATTCCTCTGGTTCAGCCTCTGAATCAGAATCCCAGGCCATCACACGGTTACAGATAGGTAGCCGTGTTGGTCTGCCATAGTCAAAACAAAATAAAAAAATTCCTTCCAGTAGCACCTTAAAGACCAACTAAGTTAGTTCTTGGTATGAGCTTTCGTGTGCATGCACACATCTTCTTGATTTTTTTATTTTGTTTTGACTATGGCAGACCAACACGGCTACCTATCTGTAACCGGATATTTGTTGGATATTTGTCTGGTCTGTTCTAAATCTTGGATCTCTTCACAGGTATACACATCCCTGACATATAACGCCACTCCTCCTCCTTTCTTGTCTGGTCTGTTTCTCTGAAATAGATTGTATCCCTCCATTATTACATTCCAATCGTGGGACTTATCCCACCAGGTTTCAGTGATGCCTATTATGTCATATTTAGTTTGCTGTACCAAGAGCTCAAGCTCATCTTGTTTATTTCCCATGCTTTGCGCATTAGTGTACAGACATTGAAGTCCATTAATCATTCCCCCGTGTCTCTTATTTAAGGATTTTTTCCTCCCACCACTAGGTCTGCGTGCTGTTTGCTCCATTTGGTCTATGACATTTGGATGATCATCTTCATCAATTGATAGACTCCTACCTTCAGGAGCACTGTCTCCCTCCCCCACATTAGTCAGTTTAAAGCCCTCCTGGTGAGGTTTCTGAGATTTTTGGCAAAAACATTCCTCCCAACCGTTGTGAGGTGCAGCCCATCGCTTGCCAGAAGTCCATCTTCAAGAAACTGCAGTCCGTGATCTAAGAATCCAAACCGTTCCTGTTTACACCATTTGCGAAGCCAGCTGTTCACTTCCACTATTTTCCCCTCTCTCCCTGGGCCACGTTGTTCAACTGGGAGGACAGATGAGATGACAATTTATGCATTTAATTGCTTCAATTTCCTGCCCAGAGCCTCATATTCTCTTTTGATCTTCTGGAGGCTATTGCTTGCAGTGTCATTGATTCCCACATGAACCAAGAGGAAGGGGTATTTGTCAGTGGGTTTTATGATTCCTTGCAGTCGTTCAGTTACATCTTGGATCTTAGCCCCGGGGAGACAGCACACTTCCCGAGACATCTTGTCAGGCCCACAGATCACTGCTTCTGTTTCCCTCAGTAGGGAATCCCCTATCACCACTACACGCCTCCTCTTAGGTCTGGTTGGGGTTCTTCCATGAGCTGTCCGTTCCAAGGTCACCTGCACATTCCCTGAGGACTGACTTTGCTGCTCGTCTTCATATACCTGATCGACTGTAATGAGGGAGAGATCCTCAAATGGAGTCTGCTCTTCGTCTTCCATGCTAGGGGAGAGGACCTCAAAGCGATTGTGTATTTCTAAACAATCAGAGTGAACCCTGGGCCTCCTACTTCTTTGAGTCACGTTTCTCCATATATCTGGCTCCTGTGTTGGTGAACTAGCCTCCTTCTCAGGGGAGTCCCCTGTCTCCTCCTTGGTGGAGACGGTGTGCTCTGTTGCTTCCAAGAAGAGCTCCAGCTCTCTAATTCTTTGGAGCGTAGCTACACGTTCCTCCAGTTGCTGGACTTTGTCTTTTAAGAGGGCAATCAGCATGCAATTGCTGCAGGTAAAGCTGCCTGCGACCTTTGGCAAGATGGCAAACATTGCGTAGGAACCGCAGGCGACTGCAGCTGTTCCCTCACCCTCCATCTTGAGAACGTGTCGTTGGGGGGGGGGCTACAGCGGTCCTCCATCATAAAAAGCGTGAAGACAGGACAAATAACTCCCCCCCAAAAAAAACCTAGGTCTCCCCCAACAAACGTTTGAGACTAGCTCCCCTAAATCTAAAAGATGGAGCAAACTGCATGCGCCGCTGCCCTGCAAGCTCTGATAAGCTCCTCCCACAGCTAATCACCTGCCTCAACAGAAACCCTGCCCCCTCTGACCCTTGCACAGGGAGAGCAGCTAATCAGCCACAAAGAAACACACACACAAGAAAACCCTTTTTGCTCCTTCTTCAGCTGCTGCCCTGCAAGCTCTGATAAGCTCCTCCCACAGCTAATCACCTGCCTCAACAGAAACCCTGCCCCCTCTGACCTTTGCACAGGGAGAGCAGCTAATCAGCCACAAAGAAACACACACACAAGAAAACCCTTTTTGCTCCTTCATCTTCAAGGGCAGCCCCGTATAAAGCACGTTGCTCAGAGTCCAGCTCAGAGGTTATCAAGGCATGGTTGCAACAACATGAGAATAAGTATCTGGGAGTGGGACTTACATTGCCCTCCTGACTACCATGTCAAATCATACTTTCTACTGCACTCTGCAGCTGTTCGGCAAAGACCCTCGTTTCCAGATTCAGACGTGTGATTCTCACTAGATCTTCCTGTTTTCTTCTATCAAATTGTGGTTACATCTCCAATTGCATTGGTAGCTCTGCTCAAGCTACCAGTAACTGCCACCATTTTAAGTCTTGATAACTCTCTAAATTCTATTGAGTTTGTTCCAAGTCAGGGTTAAACACCTGGCAGGACGTTGGTGGGGGGAAATGCAGTTTGACTGTTCTTTATAACTTCAAACAAGTACAACCCATCATCTAATTATTATTTAGCTCAATCACAGCACAGCCAAAGATTAAGCTGTGAGGGTTTTAATCCATGCAACAACAAAAAGTCTCATTAAAAGAGAACTGTTTTTCTCCCTCCTTCACCCAAATTTCATTTAAGAATCTGAATGAAGTCTGTAGAGTGGAATTAATGATTTGCATTAACATTTCAGATGAGCTTCAATATAAATATCAATCCTTTGATGGGTTATGAACATCGACAAAAGTTAGTTAAACTCTTGATCCCTTTCATAGCATTCTGGATGATATCATTTACTGGAAAGCCGGTAGCCTAGAGGCGAAGTCATACCTTCTACCTATAGAAATCAACTCCAGTATGTAATTTATGAAATAAACAATTCAGAGTAATTTTCCATCGCTGAAGTTTGATCTTTAGAAGACTGGGAAGTTCTTGTAACATAGAAAAGAGAACGAAGTCTTCATGGATAAGTTAATGGTAGGAATATCTAATGAAATTAAGAAGGTACTTAAATGTACTTTTCACAAGAAACCAGAGGCATTTCTCTTGGGCATGGTCGGCCAATTGGTGTCAAGGAAGGATAGGACTTTTTTTATGTACGCCACTACAGCAGCAAGGATCCTTCTAGCAAAGTATTGGAAGACACAAGAACTCCCCACACTGGAAGAATGGCAGACGAAAGTGATTGACTTTATGGGATTGGCAGAAATGACTGGCAGAATCCGTGACCAAGAGAAAGAGACGGTGGAGGAAGACTGGAAGAAGTTTAAAGCTTATCTTAAGAACTGTTACAATATTGATCAGTGTTAAAATGTCAAGGGGAAGGAAGATGCAGAATTACAGCTGAAAATGTTTGATGACTTAAGGTGAAATTGAGAAATTTAATAAATTTAAATTTAATTGGCTAAAAGGGTTGCTGAAAAACTGTAAAATAAGGATGCAAAAAGGGTGAAGTATGGGGAAGTCCGAGAAAGGAGGTTTATGAAAATGAGGTTAAGAACTTATATTTGTGTGTTTGTTTGTATTTGTTGACGTTTTTATGTTGTTGCTGTTGTTTTGTTTTAAAATTGGAAAACTAATAAAAATTATTATAAAAAAAAGGAATATCTAAAATATGCTGGGAATATCTAAAAATAATACTTGTTTTATTGATTATAGATTAGATATTATTTATTGTAACTGTTAAGTGGATTTCTGTTTAACTTTTATATGTTGATATTATTATTTTATACTATTCTAATGATTGTTGAATGTTACTTTTTTGATGTAGGTTGCCTATTTTAAAGTTATGTTTTATTATCACATTTTTGTATTGCATTAGATTGTTATAAGATGTACATTTTTTGTTTCTTCAGCTTGTAAACCGCCTTGAGCATTGTAAGATAGAAAGACGGTATACAAATTAAAAATGATGATGATGATGATGATGAATAATTCCTGCATTGCAGGGAGTTGGGCTAGATGACCCTTTGGGTCCCTTCCAGCTCTATGGTTCTACAGTTCTATGGAAGAGCAGAACCAATAATAGTGGGGCTTCTCAGGAAATCAAATGGAGAAGCAAGATATGTTGGGATGTTACTGCTGTAAGCCCCTCCATCTACAGAGCCTTGGGCTTGCTGATTGGAAGGTCAGCAGTTCGAATTCCCGTGATGGGGTGAGTTCCCGTTGCTCGGTCCCTGCTCCTGCCAACCTAGCAGTTCGAAAGCACGCAGTGCAAGTAGACAAATAGGTACCACTCCAGTGGGAAGCGGCTTAGTCATGCTGGCCACGACCCGGAAGCTGTACACCAGCTCCCTCGGCCAGTAAAGCGAGTTATGTGCCGCAACCCCAGAGTCATCCATGACTGCACCTAATGGTCAGGGGTCCCTTTACCTTTAAGGACACCAAAGCCCCTGCTTACCGTAATTCTACGGAAACTGAAACCTGGAAAAAGAACTCCTGGAGTTTCTCTCTGCTCAAAGATTGGAGAAGCACATACAATGGTACCTCTAGTTACAAACTTTATTCGTTCTGGGGGTCCACTCTTAACCTGAAACTGTTCTTAACTAGAGGGGTGCTTTCGCTAATGGGGCCTCTTGCTGCTGCTGCTGCGCCGCTGGCACATGATTTCAGTTCTCATCTTGGGGCAAAGTTCTCAACTCGAGGTAACTCTTCCAGGTTAGTGGAGTCTGTAACCTGAAGTGTTTGTAACCTGAGGCATTTGTAACTCAAGGTACCACTGTATTATGACATGGAAACAAACAGAGAGATTCATAGGACTGTAGAGCTGGAATAATCATCTAGTTCAACCCCCTCCAATGGCTATCTTAACTCTGATCAAAAACCTCCAGTGAAGAAGAAGAAGAAGAAGAAGAGGAGGAGGAGGAGGAGGAGGAGGAGGAAGAAGAAGAATTTTATTTTTTATACTCTGCCTATCTGGCTGGGATTCCACAGCACATAAAAAATTGTAAAACATCAGACATTAAAAACTTCCCTAAACAGGGCTGCCTTCAGATTCCTTCTAAAAGTCAGATAGCTGTTTATTTCCTTGACAACTGATGGGAGGGTGTTCCACAGGGAGGGCGCCACCACCACCAAGAAGGCCCTCTGCCTGGTTCCCTGTAACCTCACTTCTCGCAGTGAGGGAACCAGCAGAAGGCCCTCGGAGTGGGACCTCAGTGTCTGGGCTGAACAATGGGGGTGGAGACCCTCCTTCAGGTAGACTGGGTCAAGGCCATTTAGGGCTTTGAAGGTCAGCACCAACACTTTGAATTGTGCTTTGAAATTTACTGTGAGCCAATGAAAGTCTTTCAGGACCAGTGTTATATAGTCTCGGAGGCTGCTCCCAGTCACCAGTCTAGCTGCTGCATTCTGGATTAGTTGCAGTTTCCAGTTCACCTTCAAAGGTAGCCCCACATAGAGTGCATTGCAGTAGTCCAAGTGGGAGATAACCAGAGCATGCACCCCTCTGGCGAGACAGTCTGCAGGCAGGTAGGGTCTCAGCCTGCATACCAGATGGAGCTGGAAGACAGCTGCCCTGTACACAGAATTGGCCTGTGCCTCCTTGGACAGTTGCGAGTCCAAAATCACTCCCAGGCTGCACACCTTCTAAGGTATACTGTTCCATTGTCAAACATCTCTTACCATTTGAAAGTTCTTCCTTTCTCCTTTCTTGTCACTTGACTCCATTGGCTTGGGTCCTACCCTCAGGAGCAGCAGAAAACAAGCTTCCTCCCTCTTCCAGACTTTCCGCTATTTGAGAATCTGAAGGGGTTCAGATCTTCAAATCTTCATCCATCCATAATAACACAGTTGATTACAGAAGAACATAAAAAGAGCCTTGCTAGAATAGACCAAAGGCTCGTCTAGTCCAACATACTCCTTTCACAGTTGCCAAACAGATACCCACGGACAGAATACAAGCAGGACCAATTTCCATCCATCTTTGGCTGTTTTAGTGAGTAGCAGCACTCAACCTCTCCCTTTCCAAAATAGATCGACATAAATGCTGTTTGCACTGTGGGATATCTCCCAGTACCTGACTACAATTGCATTTTCATATTTTTTTTGAGGGGGGCGGAATACTGCAAAGCAAAGTTATACACACACACACATATAGCCATCCATAAGAGAAGCAGCTGACTCCTGGTTTCAGTCAAATCTTCAGCAATCAATTAATAGCTTGATCGATCCAACGTGGTGCAGGGCAGCTTAATTGAAGAGATTCAGCACTTAAGGAGCTCGTATCGTTGGAAGGACGACCACTGTCAGCAAAGTAAGCAGCCTTTTGAAATGCAGCTGCCTCGCTCAGTTCCAGAACAGTGCGAGAGAGAAAGAGAGAGAGAGAAACAGTGTGAAATGAGTTATAAAGGCCATCACAGATAATTGACGTCCAGAGTGAAACCCTTTAACAGGAACATCGCCTACCAATAGTTCACGGACACCCACTGTCTCGACCGGAGATGTTGCCAACATATTGCATGTATATCCACATTCGGTAACTAACAGCAGGAAGGTATGAATTTTTTATCGTGCCATCCCAATGCTGGAGCCAATTCTTCCCGAAAAGCAGCGGCATTCTTTTAAAGACAAAGGGTAAGAAGATAATAAACATCCCTGCAGGGTTTTTTTTTTAATTATGATCTAGCTGTTGCTCCTTGTCAGCCACAGGAGAAGGTATGTTTTATTAAAAATTGTTTACAGTCAACGTGAGGATACAGAGAATTTGAAAGGATGGCAATAAAGAAAGCATAATTTGAGACACGTGGGATAACCCAGAAGTCTTGCCTGTTTAGGGCATCTTTGGAATATATTGCCTGAGATCTAAAGAGCCTGCGGATATGTGTTTAAGTGTTTCTACATGTGTACTGGGATATCACCTTTCAACCTTGCCTAATCGTGTTGCATCAAATGTGAGATCCTCTAAATTCATTGGCAGTGACATTGTTGTTTTTTAGTCGTTTAGTCGTGTCCGACTCTTCGTGACCCCATGTACCAGAGCACGCCTCCCACAGTTTGGTCAAACAAATGCTGGTAGCTTCGAGAACAGTGTCCAACCATCTCGTCCTCTGTCGTCCCCTTCTCCTTGTGTCTTCCATCTTTCCCAACATCATGGTCTTTTCCAGGGAGTCTTCTCATGAGGTGGCCAAAGTATTGGAGCCTCAGCTTCAGGATCTGTCCTTCCAGTGAGCACTCAGGGCTGATTTCCTTCAGAATGGATAGGTTTGATCTTCTTGCACTCCATGGGACTCTCAAGAGTCTCCTCCAGCACCGTAATTCAAAAGCATTATTTCTTCAGCGATCAGCCTTCTTTATGGTCCAGCTCTCATTTCCATACATCACTACTGTGAAAACCATAGCTTTAACTATACGGACCTTTGTTGGCAAGGTGATGTCTCTGCTTTTAAAAAGTTCAGATGTTTAAATAATAATTTATTATTTGTACCCTGCCCATCTGACTGGGTCGCCTCTGTCACTCTGAGTGACTTCCAGCATATATAAAAACATAATAAAACGTTAAAAAGCTTCATTACACAAGGCTGCCTTCAGATGTCTTCTAAAGGTTATATATTTACTCATCTCCTTGACATCTGATGGGAGGGCATTCCACAGGGCAGGCACCACTACTGAGAAGGCCCTCTGTCTGGTTCCCTGTAACCTCACTTCTCGCAATGAGCGGACTGCCAGAAGGTCCTCAGAGCTGGACCTCAGTGTCCGGGCTGAACGATGAGGGGTGGAGATGCTCCTTCAGGTATACTGGACTGAGGCCATTTAAGGCTTTAAAGGTCATCACCAACACTTTGAATTATGCTCGGAAACATACTGGGAGCCAATGTAGATCTTTCAGGATGAACCTTATATGGTCTATCTGCTCCTAGTCACCAGTCTAGGTGCCACATTCTGGATTAGTTGTAGTTTCCTGGTCCCCTTCAAAGGTAGCCCCACATAGAGTGCATTGCAGTAGTCCAAGTGGGACATAACCAGAGCATGCAGCACTCTGGTGAGACAGTCTGCGGGCAGGGAGGGTCTCAGCCTGTGTACTAGATGGAGTTGGTATACAGCTGCCCCAGACACAGAATTAATCTGTGCCTCCATGCACAGCTCTGAATACAAAATGACTCTCTGGCTGAGCACTTGGTCCTTTAGGGGCACAGTTACTCCATTCAGGACCAGGGAGTCCCCCACACCTGCCTGCCCTCTGTCCCCCAAAAACAATACTTCTGAAACCCCCGATGATATCTGTCCCAGCAGCTTAATAAAGTGGTACCTCTGGTTGCGAACGGGATCCGTTCCGGAGGCCCGTTCGCAACATGAAAAGAGCACAACCCGCAGCGGTGTGTCTGCGCATGCGCGGGTTGCGATTCACCGCTTCTGCACATGCGCATGGCGTCATTTTGCGCGTCTGCGCATGCGCAAGCGGCAAAACCCGGAAGTAACCCTTTCCGGTACTTCCGGGTCGCCGCAGGACGTAACCTGAAAGAACGTAACATGAAGCAAACGTAACGTGAGGTATGACTGTATAGATGTTGAATATTGGCTTAAATGTAACACCTACTATGAGTCTAGTACTGACCCCCCAAATAAGAGTATTTTCATACAGTGGCGGACAGCAGGCGGGGCTGGCACAAGTCCTGGGGGGCGTGGCATGCTGCTGGGGGCATGGCACCCAGCGTGGGGGGGCAGCCGTGATGGCACCCCACCAGGATGCACTGCCAGGGGCAGTGAGCTCCCCCCACCCCCATCTTCCTCCACCAGTGTTTTCATAAGTTTTCCCCTTCCTCCATTCCATCCTTGATGCTGTCTGACTTGAAAGATGGAGGTCTTTCCTGCCTGTGCCTCCGAAGCAGGAGATAGCTCTGCCGTCCTCCAGCAACTCACTCTGGAAACCCCACCGGAGGTAAAACAATTATGTATTTCATTTCCTCTTTATTTCTTAAGCGGACCCATCCTCCTCTCTCAGTCCATAAAGGCGTTTTATGGGGCGCCCTAAAAACGCTGGAGATGATAAAGCAGAAACGTATATTTACAGCAGCCTTTATAGGCCGCCCAGCCCTTTCAGCAAGTACATACTGAAATGTATTTATTCCTTCTTTACTGCCTTCATGGCCGATTCTTTTTTCCCCAAAATGTACTCGCGGAGTAAAAGGAAAGCAAGAGACAGTAGAAGGGCAAAGAGCTGGAGTGGAAATGGGAAAAGCATGAATTTGAGGCTGCTGGGCCTTTTTATATCCAAGATGGCCATTTGCCCCAGGGCAGCGATTTAACTGTTTGGCCTCATCTGTCTGTCTGAGATATATGCATTTAGACTGGACAGGTCTGGCTCCAAGATGGCATGCCTTCCTCAGCAGGAAGGCAGGGGCCAATAGTCCTTGCTTACCTGCCCTGCCTCTCTCCACCTGGCTTGGGGCGGGGCCTGACAGGCTCCACAAAGGACAGCTGCTGCTGCTTGACAGAGAGGGCTCCTTTTTCAAATTGTTTTTATCTATGTCATTTTGAATTGTGTTTGATATTAATGTTATGTTTTTAGTTTTAGATTTTTATTATTTATGTGGAAATTGATGACTTCCATTATGTTGGTAATTATGTACCGTATTTTTCGCTCTATAAGACGCGCCAGACCACAAGACGCACCTAGTTTTTGGAGGAGGAAAACAAGAAAAAAGATATTCTGAATCTCAGAAGCCAGAACAGCAAGAGGGATCGCTGCGCAGTGAAAGCAGCAATCCCTCTTCCTGTTCTGGCTTCTGGGATAGCTGTGCAGCCTGCATTTGCTCCATAAGACGCACACACATTTCGCCTTACTTTTTAGGAGGGAAAAAGTGAGTCTTATAGAGCAAAAAATATGGTAATTCTTGTTGTGTTGTGAGCTGCCTTAAGCATTGTTTTAACTATGGAAAGGTGGCATACAAATTAAATGATGATGCTGATACCAGGGTGATGCAATTGTGACTTCTGGGCTGCAGCAAGATCTTGCAAGAGGTCCGTGACGTCACTGACATCTCACTGGAACCCGGAAGCCACCGCCATTCCTCCTTGCTTCTCCAGAGGCAGCAAGAAGGGCAACCCACCGCCGTTGGAACTTAGACCACAGATATGAGAAGTGGTGGCAGTGGCGAGATCTCATGCAAGCTCTGTGAGATCTCGCAAGAGTTCCATGAGATCTCACGAGAGTTCCGTGATAACTCTCAGTACCTCACCGCAAGCTGCTGCCACTACTGCTTCTCCTTGCTTATCCGACAGCGGCATGAGTGCATAGGGCACCCATGGGGATGCTGCCCCTGTGGGATTCTGGCACCCGAGGCAGCTGCCTCAGTCCGCCTCATGGGCGAGCCAGCCATGATTGGATCCCGTCCCAGCGCAGTCCCCTCAAAAATGTGGGCTGAATTAAAACCTTGAGCCTCTCTGTCTATAGCCCTCCAGTTCTGCCAGGTTACAGCGGCTAGCATCCCCAACTCTTGGGTGTTACTAAGCTTTAGTTGTTCCGCCTGGCCTTTGGCTTGGAATCCATTTGATTCCCTTCCCCTCTTTCTTTTTTCCTTTCTCCTTCTGTGTTGGAACTCCTATTTGGGGACTTCCCTGGCTTTTTTCTGGCCCATGTAAGACCAGTCTGGATAGTTAGCCTTGGTGAAGACTTGATATTTTTATCCCCCCAAAAGTTTTTGATTGAGTTTCCACTGAAATGAGGCTGCATTTTAATGTTTTAATGTTGTATTTTAATCTTGTGTTTTAAGCTGTATTTCAATCAATTGTTTTTATATTTGGTGTTAGCCAGCCTGAGCCTCGTTTTGGCTGGGGAGGGCAGGATATTAATAAAATTTATTATTATTATTATTATTATTATTATTATTATTATTATTTAGGAAGAGGTCAGGAAGGTGACCCCTTAGCTCAGTGCCCTGTGGGGGGGACACCAGTCGCGCTTCCCTAAATCCACCTCTGATGGTACAGTGGTTAGAATGTTGGACTAGGACCTAGAAGAACCAGGGTTCAAATTCCCACTTAGCCATGAAGATAACTGGATGTGGCCTTGGGCTAGTCACTAGTTCTCAGCTTAACCTACCTCACAGGGTTGCTGTGGGGGTTAAAATAGTGGGAGGATGCTATTATTCTAGAGTTAAGAATAAAATTGGTTCTGGAAGAACTATGTGTGCTATCCTGAGCACACGAAAGCTCATACCAATAACAAACTTAGCTGGTCTCTAAGGTGCTACTGGAAGGAATTTTTTGTTGTTGTTGTTCCGGAGGAAAGCTGCGATATGAATGTAAGAAATGAATTAATTTTGAAGTGGGGAGAGAGAAACATTGTCATATATAACTCTGTAGAAACAACTGGCTGTGTTTTTAAAACCTCTTCATGTTCCTGAGTGCAACTAGAAGAGATTGCAACCACACACACACTCCAGGGGATAGTCTGTGCAATGGTAATATTGAACACTGCATACCAGGGAAGCAAATTTGCTCTGCCTGCAGTTTCTGTCTCTGCAAAGGGTGTTCGGTTTGGGCACCTTGCAATACATGCCTCTGCCTCTTGTTCCTCATGAAAGAAAACAACTTTCGCACTGGAACTACCAAAGCTACATTTGCAGACACGTTGCTGCAGGTGGAGGAAGGTCAGTTTGCTCAGGGCAAAGTCAGGAGACAATCTTACGCTGCTTCTGTAGGGCCATCCATCAACAAAACCGTGACGTGTGTTCGGGGGGGGGGCGGAGGATGGAAAGTACACACGGTTATAGTTTTATGCGCTGGGGGGAGATAATCATAACCGTATCCCCGTAGGTGAAATAAAATGAAAACAAATAGCTTCGATCTGCAGCAAAACCTACAAACAGGACTGGTTTCCAGAACTCCACAAGTCGGCAGGATGATAAGCAGAAACAGTAGGCCTTTCTCTGCATATCCAACCCAATACCTTGCATCAAGGAATCTGCTGGATTTGTTCGAAGGGCATGTATGCCTGACTGCTTATGTGCTAAGCAACATCAGGAGATTGGGTCAACCTGAATTATCTTACTCTTGGAAGGCTGGCAATACTGGAGGATGCAAAACCAGTGGGCTAGGGAGCCACTAGGTCAGGCATAGGCAAACTCGGCCCTCCAGGTGTTTTGGGACTACAACTCCCATGATCCCTAGCTAACAGGGCCAGTGGTCAGGGATGATGGGAATTGTAGTCCCAAAACTTCTGGAGGGCCGAGTTTGGCTATGCCTGCACTAGACCACTGGAAGTGCATAGATATGGACACAAGACCTACCCACTCTGGAAGAATGGCAGATGAAGGTGATGGACTATATGGGACTGGCAGAAATGACCGGCAAAATCCGAGACCAGGGAAAAGAGTCGGCGGAAGAAGACTGGAAGAAATTTAAAGACTATTTACAGAAATACTGTAAAATTAAAGAATGTTGGAACGATGTTGGACAGAAATTAAGTGGTTTCCAGCTGTAATGCTTAAGAGATATGAAAAAAAGGTTTAGAAATAAGTAAAAACTACTGGTGAGGATTTGCTGAACTAACAATTTGAATGGGAATACAAGAAAGGGAGGTATGAGGAGGTCTGGAAAATAAGTTAAAAGAAAATAAGTAATGGAAATTTTATGTGTTTTTAATTATTTTTGTATTTTTGTATTTTTGTTATTTTTTCTTTTTCTTTTACATTGTATTATTTTTTGAAAACTTCAATAAAATATTATTTTAAAAAAATGGAAGTGCATAGATATGCTTGCGGGAGAGGAGTATCCAGTTTCCAGGACTGGGTCATGTTGTGCCCTGACACATTTTCATATCATGGTTCCATCAGGCTGCCTCAGACACAGAGGTGAGATAGCATCTCCCTGTCAGCTTCATTGGAACACTGGCAAGCCTTGGGGTCTGTGGCATCCTGTGCAATGCCAAAATTTGGGGGGCGCCTCTTGCCTTCCATTCTATATGATAGTTGCGGAGCCCCCTGCAGCACCCCCAAGGCTCTGTACCCAGTGTGACCAAACCAGTAGTGCTCCCCTAAATCTGATTGCAATCAACTCCCATATGGTTCCTCCACTCTTCAGACTGTTCCTTGCAATGGCTGTCATGTCTGAATCAAGCTGTTTCATTGGACCGGTCATGTTGTTCGGATGCCTGATCATCGTCTTCCAAAGCAACTACTCTATTCCGAACTTAAAAATGGAAAGCGTAACGCTGGTGGTCAACAAAAGAAGTTCAAAGACTCTCTCAAGGCAAATCTTAAAAAATGTAGTATAAACACCAACACCTGGGAAACACTGGCCTGCGAGCGCTCCGGTTACCAAAGGTGTCATGGGCTTTGAAGACTCTCAAACTCAGGACACAAGGGAGAAACGTGCTAAGAGGAAGACACGCTTGGCAAACCCTTACCATGATCAACTCCCACCCAGAAACCTAGGTCCCCACTGTAGAAGAACGTGTGGATCCAGAATTGGCCTCCACAGTCATTTACGGACTCACTGCTAAAACCCTGTTTTGGAAGACAATCTTACTCAGCTACGAGTGATCGCCAAAGAAGAAAGAAATGAAGCTATTTCCCTCTTCTCTCTTTGTCACTTTTTTTTCCTTTTGCAGAGGCAGGGCATAAACATTATAGCTAGTAGCCACCGAGAGACCCTCTCCCCCATAAATTTGTCTAATTCTCCTTTAAAGCTATCCAAGTTGGTAGCCACCTCTTGTGGGAGTGAGTTCCATAGTTTAACTCTGAGGACACCAGTCAAAAATTGACACACAAAGCCTACCAAATAATTACTCCTGTGCAACGCCAGCATGAGTAAAGGCTTTCCTTGTCCTGTCCTCAGATCAGGCAGGCCGCAGCAGGTAATTTATTGGTTGGTCCAAATCACATCAGCTAAATCAGAGTCCCATGACAGCACAGTTCCGGAGATATGGGCTGGCACAAAGAGATCTGTTGTCTCAGCAAGGTGGAGAAGGCTGCTGAGACTTAGGAGGTCCAGCCAGTCTGGTCTTGCCATTAGCCCCACCTCAACCCAAAGCTCGATCTGAACCCTTAAAGGACCACTGACAGCATTGGGGGTGCTGGGAATTCCTTCAGGGGTATGTTTGCCGAGACAGAGGAGTCTCACAGGGCCCTATCCTCTGGTCTGGAGGGTCCTGCAATGGCTCTTTGAGAGGCAGCCCTTCCCCATCTGAGTTATCCTCTGAGATTAGGGGTTGAGATCAAGGCCAGAAAACCTTGGTGAAGATTTGACATTTGCATCCCCAAAAAGTTTTTTGATTTGAGTTTCTAATGAAATGAGGCTGCATTTTAATGTTGTATTTTAATCTTGTTTTTAAGTTGCATTTTAATCAGTTGTTTTTATACTTAGTGTTAGTTGCCCTGAGCTCGGTCTCAGCTGGAGAGGGAGGGATATAAATAAATAAAAATTATTATTATTATTATTATTAAAACATGTCATACCCACATCAAGCAAGATTCGGCCTCAGAATCATAGACTCCAGACAAGTCCACCAGCAAAACCTGTAATCTTCATCACGATGCCATATAAAGGTTAATAGAATGTTAAAAACAAAAAGAGCATTCACTCACCGGTTTTTCCTCCAATTCATTGAGATGCGGGCTTCTTGAATGCAGTACGTCAATAACCTGCAGTATATTTTAAGCGATTGAATAAAAAGTTATATTTAATTGGGAAATCAATGAGCAGGAGTAGGGCACTGAGGTCATATAGATCGTCTCATCCCGACCAATCTAAATCAGCTTGCCCTTTCCGCTGGTCTTCCATCATTGCATTTTGCCTGCCAGTCCCTCAAACAACTCTTAATTATGGGCCACGGCAATTTGTCTTCAAATATCACACTACGGTGGAATCTATGCATCAATAAATACAACTCAAAAGCTGTTTTCCACCCCACTGGAGAGTTAATTGCTTCCACGGCTGAAGCAGAGGCAGTAATTCTTCACATTTTTTGGAGTGGGGATTTTCAAGGTCCCACAGTGATTGACGACAAATATGAAAAGCAAACTAAAAGGGGGAGGAGAGCGTTGGTGGGAAATACGAGGAGCTGTCCAGGGTGCTGGATCTATGCAGAACATTCATTACAAACTAAGGGAAGAGGGTCTTCTATCTCAACGGCAAAGAACATGTTTTGCATAAAGAAAGGTCACGGTTTTGATCCCTGGTTCTCTCCAGATGAGAACAGGGGGGGTGACCTGCTTGCAATGGCTCACAAACCATAACGAAGCAGCAATAATCCATTAAATTTTACAACAGTGAAAGACAGCACTGAAAAGAATCTCAACGGAAACAACAAAATGCATCAGAGGCTAAAATTACTATATTTTATATAATGAGTTTTTAGTGTTACTATGTAAAAAAGCAGAGACATCACCTTGCCAACAAAGGTCCGTATAGTTAAAGCCATGGTTTCCCCAGTAGTGATGTATGGAAGTGAGAGCTGGACCATAAAGAAGGCTGATCACCAAAGAATTGATGCTTTGGAATTACGGTGCTGGAGGAGACTCTTGAGAGTCTCATGGACTGCAAGAAGATCAAACGTATCCATTCTGAAGGAAATCAGCCCTGAATGCTCACTGGAAGGACAGATCATGAAGCTGAGACTCCAATGCTTTGGCCACCTCATGAGAAGAGAAGACTCCCTGGAAAAGACCCTGATGTTGGGAAAGATGGAGGGCACAAGGAGAAGGGGACGACAGAGGACGAGATGGTTGGACAGTGTTCTCGAAGCTAAAAGCATGAGTTTGACCAAGCTGTGGGAGGCAGTGGAAGACAGAAGTGCCTGGCATGCTCTGGTACATGGGATCACGAAGAGTCGGACACAACTAAATGACTTAACAACAACATTAGGTGCTGTCAACTGTTGAAATAAAAAATTTGGCCACTTCATGAGAAGAGAAGACTCCCTGGAAAAGACCCTGATGTTGGGAAAGATGGAGGGCACAAGGAGAAGGAGACGACAGAGGACGAGATGGTTGGACAGTGTTGTCGAAGCGACAAACATGAGTCTGACCAAACTGTGGGAGGCAGTGGAAGACAGGAGTGCCTGGCGTGCTCTGGTCCATGGGGTCATGAAGAGTTGGACACGACTAAACGACTTAACAACAACAACATGTAAAATTATGTAAAAATGTCGTATAAAAGTATACATAATAAAATGGAGTGTCCTGGAAGGGGGCATATCTGGCTGGTTGCTTGGCTGGACACCTGAAAGATCATCTCGCCCCTTATATACCCAATAGATTGCTGTGCTCTGTGGGTGACGGACTCTTGAAGATATTGTCTTAGCAGGAGGTCCATTCTGTACAAAAACTGCCCTTTGCAACTGCCCTCTCCTCGGATATTAGATGGGTGTCATCTCTGTTGTTCTTTCAGTGCCTACTCAAGACCTTCCTCTTTCCAAACGCCTTTTAAAGTTGAGATCTCTTTTCCAACCTGCACCAAGCTTTGGAATTGCTGTTAGAAGTTTGAATAGTTTTATCATTCATTCGTTCACTGCCAGAGCCTCCTTTGGGAGGGAAGGTGGGATATAAATTTAATGAAGAAATAAAATAAACAAACAAACAAACCCTGAAGATGAGAACCCTCTTTTTGGGAGAGAAGTGACTGTTGGTTTCTGCTCTCTTCACTGTGCAGCGAAAGGCTTGTCACAAGACAATGTTTACATTCCACAGAGTTACTGTTGGAGTTTTCCCACGGGAAAAGGAGACTGGATGTGACGTACACTGGTTTCCTGTTTTTCACTGTTCAGTGTGATTCTCTCTGTGCTTCAGAGGAGAGAGGATGCATTTTTCTGCTTCGGCAGAGACAAGATGGTTTTCTGTAATCTACCAGCTATGAAATGTAAATAAAGCAATACAGAGCATGTTGGCACGTATTCCTCATCATTCCGCTGTGCACTTGGATGCTACAAATCAACATTCTGGTTATGGCCCAGAAGACGCAGTCATTGGAATTCCGGAAAAAGGATCGGAATGCAGAGGGACGGATCGGACGGTATCTGCGCGTCAAGATGATTGATGAGGTATGTGCTACTGCTCCGGGCAGCCTGCCAGCTTCTATTTAATGGCTTTATGGCTGGACTTTGAACTTTTATGTCCGTTTGCCGGCTACAGGCAGCGGCTATGGCTATGCTGGCGAAATCGAAAGTAACTTTTAAAAGGGCTGAAGCAGCTGCAGAAGTGACGCAGCATGATTTAGGGCAGAGAGAAAGCTGTTTTGAACTTGCCTTTGGAATGAGGCTTGAAGCAGCACAGACGCAGCTTGTATAAAGCAGCTTGTTTAAAGCAGCAGAGATGCTGCAGAAGGCTGGCTGATGCGAGTGGGGAATCTGATGCCAATCAGCCACATGCTCAGCTCAGAGTAGCCTGTGATACTGCCATGATTCAGGATGAAGCAGATTGCCAGGGTGATAGCTGCATGGGTAAGGGGGAGACTTCACAGTCGTCATCCCAGAGTGCAGTGGAACCACCAGATGGCGCCAAAGCTTTGAAGGCAGTGAAATGCTACTCCTGTGGACGTCTAGGCCATATGAAGAGGGAATGCAAATATCCCAGGGCCAAGACAGAGCAGCGCAGCGGAAGCTCATCGCGTGGAAAAGGCCAAAGCAGAGGCAAAGGTCTGGTGTCCAGGACAACGCAGCACAAGGCAATGGTCTCACGCTTCACTCCAAAAGTTGCAGAGGTCCAGAAGACGTCTAGATCTTTCTTCGTTGTTGATTCAGCGGCTACGCACCACATGTGCAATGATAAGCGACTGTTCGTGTCTTTTACACCGCAGGAAGGTGCGATTCACCAAGCGGATGACCACACAATTCCCAGTAAAGGCTACGGAACTGTTGTTCTTCACAGTTTGGACTTATCGATACAGAATGTACTTTATGTTCCGGATGCCAAACATAATCTGCTCAGCGTTGGACAGCTGAATGAGCGGAACATTGACGTTTCCTTTAAGAACAAAAGGTGCATCATCACAAAGAAAAATGATTATGTATTGTATGCTGAATATGTTGATCGTTTATATGTTTTGTATTATGATGATGTTGTGCAGGATGACACTTGTTGCATTGCAGGTTCTAACGAAAGTTTGCATGCAGAATGTATTCATGATTTTCATCGAAAATTTGGACATTTGGGTTTTGAGGCAGTATCTAAAATGCCTGCCTTGGTTGAAGGTATGACTATTAAACCCTGCAGGTACCACATGAAGTGCAAGGCATGCGCAGCAAACAAGGTGAAAATGGCTGCGAAAGGTAAGGTGTCTAGTAGGCAAGCTACAGAACCATACCAAATTGTTCATGCTGATTTGGTTGGACCACTAGCGCCCTCTTTGGGTGGAAATAGGTACTTCATGGTTCTCATTGATGCATTTTCCAGGTATATTTATGTGTACAATCTCAAGCAGAAATCAGAGGCTTTTCCTAGGTTCAAGGAATTCTGTGCTTGGTTGGAAAATGTGCATGGTAAGAAGGTAAAAACTCTTTTCAGTGATCGCGGAGGGGAATTCACTTCTCGGCAGTTTGAAGCTTTTCTGACTGAGAAAGGAATTCAACACGATTTGTCCAGTCCTCGCTCGCCATGGCAGAATGGGCTTGCAGAACGAGCAAATCAGACATTGCTTCAAGGGTTAAAAAACCTTGCTACATGATGCCAATCTTCCAGAGAGTTATTGGGCCGAAGCTCTCTCATGTTTCACTTACAGTTATAATCGCAGGTTGTCTTCAGCGATTGGTTGTACCCCCTATGAGAAGATGTTTGGCAAGAAGCCATACATCAAACACATGAGAATTTTTGGTTCTGACATGTGGGTTCACTCACCACAAAACTCCAAGTTAGACAAGCGTGGTTTGCATGGTATCTTTCTAGGTTATGAGAAAGGTTCTTACAGAATAAGGATGACTGATTCTAAGACCATTAAGCTCACAAGAAGTGTTGAGTACAATGCCAAGTGGGGGGAGAATGTGGGAATTTTCCAATGTTACCCTGATGACAGTGATGAGACTGAGGATAGTCAAAAGCAACCACAACCACCCACACCCACTGATAAAAGTTCTGATTCTGAGACTGAAACTGATTCTGAGTCTGAAACTGAATCGGGTGATTCAGAGGATTTCAAGAGTGCGAAAGCCTCTATGCGACCCTCTGAAAGCTCTGATCAGGAATTGGAGGAACCATTGTTCACAATAGGTCGCTTTTCTCCCAAGAAGGAAGAGGAGAGTGTTGAAGACTTAAGGCTAATTCGCAGGTCACAAAGAGCCACAAAAGGTAGACCTCCAAAGAGATTTGCTGATGAGTTTGCCAAGATAGCAGTAACAGCTGTTAAAAGCTCCAAGAAGGTATTTGAACCTTCAAGTTTCCAAGAAATCCAGGATTTGGATTCAAAGGAAGCTGAGCCATGGTTAAATGCCATGAAGGCTGAGCTTGATTCCTTGGAAAGGAACAAAACATGGGAACTTGTTCCAGTAGTTCCAGGAATGAAACTGCTTGGAAGCAAATGGGTCTTCAAAGCGAAGACTGATCAAAATGGCAAGATAGTCAGACACAAAGCCAGATTGGTAGCCAGAGGTTTTGCACAGGTACCAGGTGAAGACTATCACGAGACCTACTCACCCACAGTAAGGTATGAGAGCATTAGGCTTATGCTCAAGCTAGCTGCAGAGGAGAATCTACACATTAGTCACCATGATGTGAATACAGCTTTTCTGTACGGATCTCTAGGTGAATCACTTTATATGCTTCCACCTGATGGCGTACAGGTAAAACAGGGATTTGTTTGTGCTCTGAAAAAGTCCCTTTATGGTCTCAAACAAAGTGCACGGTGTTGGCACACAAAACTCACTGAAGTATTGTTTTCTCTAGGTTTTAAGCAAGGGAAAGCTGATCCATGTGTCAAAGAGGAGGGGCAAAAGAAACTGTATTGTTTGTTTTATGTTGATGATCTTTTATTCTTTTGGGATGATGTCACAATGTACAATAACGCCCTAGCTCAACTGAAGGAACACTTTGACATGAAAGATCTTGGTGAGGTAAACAACTACCTATCTCTGGAAATAGAGAGAGATCAAGATGGTAACATTCTAGTACACCAGTCACAGAAAATTGCTGATGTGTTAAGCAAACTAAACCTGATGGATGCTAACCCTGTAGACACACCGATGACAACAGGTTATCAGGTAGATGACACTGAAGAAGCATTTTCTGACACTACACTGTACAGAAGTGTGCTAGGCAAGCTAAACTTCATTGCCAGATGTTCAAGACCAGACATTGCTGTTAGCTGTAATTTGCTAAGCAGACAAGTCAACAATCCTACTGTTAAGGATTGGAAAGCTCTGAAACGCATAGCGCGGTATTTGAAAGGCACTATGCATTACAGGCTGAGATTTAACAATCAGAAGTCTGGTGGTCTTGAGATATTTGCAGATGCAAGTTTTGGAAGTGACACTACAGACAGGAAAAGCACGTCTGGAGTTTGCTACATGTACAATCAGGGTCTTTTTGATTGGTCATGCAAGAAGCAAACAACAGTTAGCTTAAGTACTTGTGAAGCTGAACTGAATGCACTGTCTTATTCACTTAAGGATTGTGAATGGTTGTTACAATTGTGCAAAGACATGAAAATTCCTGTCAAATGTCCAATCCAGGTTTACCAGGACAACAAAGCATGTTTGGCTTTGCTGAATTCTGAAGGTTGTAAGCAAAGCACGAAGCACTTGCAATTGAAGTTGCAACATGCTAGGGAACGTATTCAAAAGGGACTCGTAACGGTGTCCTATATGCCAGGTAATGAAATTCCTGCTGATGTATTGTCCAAGATTGTATCAAGGGATCAACACTGCACCTATGTGCAGAAGTTGGGTTTGTACTGATATTGTACGAACATGCTGCCCAGTGGTGTTCACAGAAAGGGGGAGGATGTTGGTTTCTGCTCTCTTCACTGTGCAGCGAAAGGCTTGTCACAAGACAATGTTTACATTCCACAGAGTTACTGTTGGAGTTTTCCCACGGGAAAAGGAGACTGGATGTGACGTACACTGGTTTCCTGTTTTTCACTGTTCAGTGTGATTCTCTCTGTGCTTCAGAGGAGAGAGGATGCATTTTTCTGCTTCGGCAGAGACAAGATGGTTTTCTGTAATCTACCAGCTATGAAATGTAAATAAAGCAATACAGAGCATGTTGGCACGTATTCCTCATCATTCCGCTGTGCACTTGGATGCTACAAATCAACAGTGACGTGGCAACAGTTCCTTGCAGGTCCCAGGCGTTCCACACTAATTGCAAAAGAAGCATTTTGTTCCCTCCACCCCCATTCCCTGGAAAACTCATCCTCTATATGTGATGTGTTTATCTGTTCAACCACCTTGTGGAAATGAGATCTCTTCCCACCTTGCCTTTATAAGTCCTGCCTAATCGCACCCCAGACTCATAAAAGTTTAATTCGGTGGGAAACAATTGCCATCCCTCTCGGTTAACAAGGCTCCTTTGCTTTCCTTCGTAAAGTTTGTTCATTATCTGTTATCTCCAAAAACCTGCGTATCTCCTCTTTCCTTCCTCCATTATCAGACTTTATGGGCTCAGATTTGGGCCTCTGTGATGCTAGAAGCCAGCAGTAAGCTTGACTCAGTAAACAACTTGCATTTATTTCACTGTAACGAGTTCAGCTTTTCCTCTGTGCTCTCACAAGCCTGTACCTCAGTGGGGCAGTGAATTTGTACCAATGGGTCACACCATTTTGGGGTGCAGGTGGGGCTCGGGTGATGCAATTCTCTTCCGTCTGGGCATCCTCTTCCCGCTGGGATGTTAAGGAAAGGGCTAGACTGCAATTCTTCTTCCTGGCATGCTATTTATCGGTATGGAGACATTTTAATTAATTAATTGAGAGCATTCAGTTACATGAGCATTCACCACCACCACCCCAGGCAATATGAAGTGGTACAGCCCAAACACAGCTTTTCCACTCTGGTTAGAATTAGGTCTCAAACACAGGCCTACTTTACACATTCTGCAATTCAATGATTCTATTACAGTGGTACCTTGGTTCTCAAACTTAATCCGTTCCAGAAGCCAAAGCGTTCCAAAACCAAGGTACACTTTCCCATAGAATGCAAAACGGATTAATCTGTTCCAGACTTTTAAAAACAACCCCTAAAACAGCAATTTAACGTTAATTTTACTACCTAATGAGACCACTGATCCATAAAATGAAAGCAATAATCAATGTACTGTACTATAAAATAAATAAGACAGTATTGTAGATGATAAAAATTAAAATTAATTTTTTTTCTTACTTGCACTGATCATTGTTTGGACCGGGGGGCTTTTATCCATTTCCGCAGTCACACAATCAATCAATCAGTAGCTGAACTGGGTTCCACACAGTCACAAAAACAAATGAACCGAAAAAGCCTCAAAAACAAAAACGCAAAATAAATAGCAAAAACAAAAGCACCAAATACAGTAGTACCTTGGTTCTCAAATTTAATCCATTCCGGAAGTCCGTTTGACTTCCGAAATGTTTGAAAACCAAGGCGCAGCTTCTGATTGGTGTAGGCGCCCCAGAAGCAATAGCCAACAGCCCCATCGGCTGTTCAGCTTCCGAAAAACGTTCAAAAACCGGGACACCTACTTCCGGGATTTCAGTGTTTGGGAACCAACGTGTTTGAGAACCACTGTATTCTAAGCAAGTCAAAAGCAGAAAAGAGCAGGAGCCTGGATAGTGAGCCCTGCTGGCTGGAGTTCTCTCCTACTAAGGGAGCTGTAGGAAGGTATTGCCCCAGCAGAGAGGTGAAGCTGTGTAGGCTACATTGGCTCCCAGTACGTTTCCGAGCACAATTCAAAGTGTTGGTGTTGACCTTTAAAGCCCTAAACGGCCTCGGTCCTGTATACCTGAAGGAGCATCTCTACCCCCATTGTTCTACCCAGACACTGAGGTCCAGCACCGAGGGCCTTCTGGTGGTTCCCTCATTGAGAGAAGCAAAGCTACAGGGAACCAGCCAGAGGGCCTTCTCGGTGGTGGCGCCCGCCCTGTGGAACGCCCTCCCATCAGACGTCAAAGAGATAAACAACTACCTGACATTTAGAAGACATCTGAAGGCAGCCCTGTTCAGGGAAGTTTTTAATGTGTGACATTTTAATGTATTCTTCATCTTTGTTGGAAGCTGCCCAGAGTAGCTGGAGAAACCCAGCCAGATGGGCGGGGTACAAATAATAAATTATTATTATAGGCTGACACAGCCTTTGGTGTGGCTAGCTGCATCTTCCTGGCAGAGCTACCTGGGTTATTAAAGGATGCTCCTTTGATTTTACAGTCCTTGAGGCTATGGAGATGGAAGTACTGCTTGGAATGATGGTAAGGCTGAATCACAGAAGAAGGCACCGTCAGTTTTCTCACACACATAAAAGAAAGCAGACACAGCCTACTTATAGCTGTCAACTTACAGATTTGAAAATAAGGGATCAGCAGCCTTGAAAATAAGGGATCAGCAGCCAAAATAAGGGATTTTCAGAGCGCGGGTATGTTCAACTTCTGAGCCCCTCTGAGCCAAAGGCAGAAAGCCCAGCCAGCAGCCAAACGAAGCCTCAAGCGGTGGTTCCCATAGTGCAGCAACCCGGCAAAGGGGATGCAACAAGGAAAACCACCGTCACCTCTCCGCTGGGAAGCGCTGAGCAAAGGCGAGTCCCCAGGCAACACGGCCAATTTGTTCGGCACAAGGCATGCAAGCTCCACCCCCCAGTCGTTCTTAGACTCCTTATTGGGTGAGCAACGCAGCCAAGCAACACAGTTGGAGCCGCTTCCTTTGAAACCCAGGAAATTTAAGGGACATCATCAATAAGGGACAGCAGCGGGACACAGCGCTGGGATAAGGGACTGTCCCGCCAAATAAGGGACGGTTGACAGCTATGAGCCTACTCCACACTGAATTCATCCACTGCACTTGGCAGTGACCAAGGGGGAGGTCAAGCCAGAAAAATAGACACAATCCCACAAAGATATGCAGTGAGACACACGCTGGCTAAGAGTCAGGCCCTCCACACAAGGATGCAGAAGTCTATTGGCATAGTGTAGTCCCTTCAATAAATTATACAAGCCTTTATTAACATATGAAGGCATTAATGCTCCTAAGGAAGACTCCAGCTCAGTCTCCCTTATCAACACCATGGCCCAACAAGCCACACCACGGCGCGTTTCCTGCCACAAATCAATCCAGCCTATCAGATCCTACAAGGGCATCGGGGATGAGGCAGAGAAGCGAAAATAAATAGCTTAATTACCTGCTATAATTTATTGGGTATAGGCAACGGAGTCAATGGATCTCCAAAATTAATGCACGCTGCCCTTGAAAGCACGCAGGAAATATAGCCAAGAATCTCTGTTTTTAAAGGGTGCTTTTTTAAAAGGGGAAAAAAAGGAACAACTTTAAAAGTTCATTTAAATACATTGGGCTCCTCTGGGGGAAAGGGTGGGATACAGATTAATAAATAAATAAATAGCATTTCTCCTACCAGTCAAGAACTCCTCGGACAGCAGAAGCATTTTTGTGGATCATTTCTCTCCTATTTCCAATGAACATGCTCTAGGTGCTAGGGTAAATGTTTCCATCCATGCACAAGAGGAAAGTATCAGCAAGCTTGGGTGGACCCCGAGGTTTGCAGAAGTATGCGAAATCTTTAGCAGGGAATGGGAGCTCAAAATAGCCCAACAATAAGTGAGCCTACTCAGGGGGCACAGAGTGTTGATGGGGGTGGGGACAAACCAAGGCGAAGAGGAATGGAATCTGGTTCGCTTGTTTCCCAGACGCATCAGATTGGCCACTATGATAACAGAATGTTGGTCTAGACGGGGCCATTGGCCTGACCCAGCAGGTCTCTGCTTATGTTTTTATGAAGTGATATGGCCAGAATCATGAACAGGGTATCTGAAGGAGCATCTCCACCCCCATCGTTCAGCCCAGACACTGAGGTCCAGCGCCAAGGGCCTTCTGGCGGTTCCCTCCCTGCGAGAAGTGAGGTTACAGGGTAAACTGGCAAGAATGTACAGGACGAGTAGTAAGACATGTTGGAAATGTAAAGATAAAGATGGAGATTTTTACCATCTGTGTTTTGGGAACAGATTTATAACAAATTGAAAAAAGATATTTAAATACACTTTCCCAAAAAAGCCAGAAGCTTTCTTGCTAGGCTTGATGGGAGAGGAAATAGAAAAAGCAGATCAAAGGCTACAACTGCTGCCAGAACTTGGTTAGCCCAAAAATGGAAAGTACCAGAATTACCAACAATAGAGGAGTGGTAGACGAAGATGGTTGATTATGTGGAACTAGCAAAACTGACCTGTAAGATCCGAAATCAGGAGGAAACAAAATTCCAAAGAGTTTGGAGTAAATTTATGGATTATATAAATTTATGGATTATATAAATAATAACTGTAAAAATTTGAAGACTCTGGCAGGATGGAAACAAATCTTACGACGTAGATAGGATTGGATACAATAAGAAACTGTGGGAAAGTAACTGACATAATAAAACCTGTTGAAGGGAAGGAAGGAAGTCAATGCTCAGCAGAGTGTGGGGAAAGAATGTGGGTAAATGATGGTTGAATTTTACTGTATTTTGTTTGTTTGGATTAAATGAAACACCAATAAAAAGCATTTTTTTAAAAAGAGAGAGAGAGAGAGAGAAGTGAGGTTACAGGGAACCAGGCAGAGGGCCTTCTTGGTAGTGGCACCCGCCCTGTGGAACGCCCTCCCATCAGATGTAAAGGAAAGAAGCAACAATCTGACTTTTAGAAGACTTCTGAAAGCAGCCCTGTTTAGGGAAGTTTTTAATGTTTGATCGTGTTTTTAGTATTCTGTTGGGAGCTGCCCAGAGTGGCTGGGGAAACCCAGACAGATGGGCGCGATATAAATTGTTGTTGTTGTTGTTGTTGTTGTTGTTGTTGTAGCAGAGTGAAACATAGGAAGGTGTTTTTGGAACTTCCTCCCACACAAACAAGCAACCCATCTAGCTCAGTGTTGTTGACACTGGCTGCCAGCTGCTCTCCAGGTTTTCAGGCACAGAGTCATTTGCAGCCTTCCCTAGGTGCCCTAATTGATTTTTGCAGGTGGCAATGGCATCGCCTCAATGCTACTGCTAATCATCTCCCCTACTACTGATAAAGCACATTGGAAACGGAAGGAACAGTTAGTACTGATGTAAAAGTCGCATCTACAAAAAGCAGCTCAATTTGTGGCGAGTGTCTCCAAGCTTGGAATGTCTGTTTCTTAACTTTATGGGGCCCCTTTAGGCTTATCTTTTATAAACTGGAAGCACTTTGCATGCCAGCAGAAGAACCTTTGCCTTCAAGCGTGCATGGAGCAACAATTCCAGCTAGGGAGGGCAAGATTTGGATTCAAGAGCCAGAGACAACTTTCTGAAGCAAGTCCCCAACCCAATACCAGCCAACTTGCTCTCAGGTGAGCATTGAGAAGGAATGGTAATGTACACAGCATTAAAATGTTGTTCTTGTTTAGTCGTTTAGTCATGTCCAACTCTTCGTGACCCCATGGACCAGAGCATGCCAGGCACTCCTGTCTTCCACTGCCTCCCGCAGTTTAGTCAAACTCATGCTGGTAGCCTCGAGAACACCGTCCAACCATCTCATCCTCTGTCATCCCCTTCTTCTTGTGCCCTCAATCTTTCCTAACATCAGGGTCTTTTCCAGGGAGTCTTCTCTTCTCGTGAGGTGGAGGCTCAGCTTCAGGATCTGTCCTTCCAGTGAGCATTCAGGGCTGATTTCCTTAAGAATGGATACGTTTGATCTTCTTGCAGGCCATGGGACTCTCAAGAGTCTCCTCCAGCACCATAATTCCAAAGCATCAATTCTTTGGTGACCAACCTTCTTTAAGGTCCAGCTCTCACTTCCATACATCACTACTGGGAAAACCATAGCTTTAGCTATATGGACCTTTGTTGGCAAGGTGATGTCTCTGCTTTTTAAGATGCTATCCAGGTTCTGCGTTAAAATAGACTTCCCAAAAAATCAAAATTTGATTCAAGATGCATGATTTCCCCCCAAATATTCCTAGGAAATGTAGTTTACCCCCTCACAGAGTGACAGTTCTAAGTACCCTTAGCAAACTACAGTTCCCAAGATTCTTTGCAGGGAAGCCATGTGCTTTTAAGATGTCATTTAAAGGTACGAAGTTGGGTGTGCCTTTAGGCAGCGGTTCTCAACCTGTGGGTCCCCAGATGTTGTTGGACTACAACTCCCATCATCCCTGAGCTCTGGCCTTGCTAGCTAGGGATGATGGGAGTTGTAGTCTAACAACATCTGGGGACCTACTACTTGAGAACCGCTGCTTTGGAGGGTCCTCCCCACTGACTTCTGGAAATCACCCAGCAACATTTTTTTAGCGTGTGGGATTATCCACACAACAGCAAGAATATCTTAACATCCTTAACGGCTAGAAACTTGCTTTTTAAAAAAATGAAACCTAACAACCAACACCATGTTCAGGACTCCCCACCACCACCAACCTTGCATTCTGTGAAATTTCAGCATACAGTGGTACCTCGGGTTAAGTACTTAATTCGTTCCGGAGGTCTGTTCTTAACCTGGAACTGTTCTTAACCTGAAGCACCACTTTAGCTAATGGGGCCTCCTGCTGCCACTGCGCCACCAGAGCACGATTTCTGTTCTCATCCTGAAGCAAAGTTCTTAACCTGAAGCACTATGTCTGGGTTAGCGGAGTCTGTAACCTGAAGCTTATGTAACCTGAAGCGTATGTAACCTGAGGTGCCACTGTACACCCAGCCAGCCCTGGATCTAAGGTCTGAATGGAGGAAGAGCTACAGTTTGAGAGGGAGACATAGATAAATGATTTTTACACCTCTGCACCATGTTAAAGCGTTTCGGTACTGAGATTTCCACACACCCAGACCATTTTTCACTGACTTCCCGATATCAGCACTCCTGGAATTGGCTCTGTTTCACGTTTCTTTCCTTCTTTCCCAGGAATCACGGGGCCTCGTCCATCATTCGAGAAGAATAAAACCCTTGCCTCTGTTTACTTGCCTTTTCTACAACCTCACTTGCATGTTAATCCCCCATAAAGCTCTGGTTGCATAACTTTTCCCAAGGAGAAGTCAATAAGCTCCTCCGGTCCTCATTTATCCACATTAGCCGGCAACTCGGTAGATCTGTAAACAGGAGTATGAATGTATGGAAGAGCATAGGTCACTGGTTCTCAAACGTTTTTCTCTGGGCCACACTTTCAGGATAAAAAAACATTTTTTTATAACATAGAGCAGTGGTTCCCAATTAGCTAAGTACTGCCGACTCCCTGTTTTTCAAAAGCCAAGCCATCTCTATGGTAGTTTTAGTTATGTGAATGGTGTTAATTTTATATATACAGTGGTACCTCGGGTTAAGAACTTAATTCATTCTGGGGGTCCATTCTTAACCTGAAACTGTTCTTAACCTGAGGTACCACTTTAGCTAATGGGGCCTCCCACTGCCGCCGCGCAATTTCTTTTCTCATCCTGAGGTAAAGTTCTTAACCCGAGGTACTATTTCTGGGTTAGCGGAGTCTGTAACATGAAGCGTCTGTAACCTGAGGTACCACTGTGTATTAAATTTTCTGTTTTACAATCTAGAATATTCATTTAAACAACCTTAAAATATCAATGACTTCCTTTCTTCTTTTTCCATGGTTCATTTTACATAGCATAAATCCCGGCATATTTTATATAAACTAGACCAGACTTCCGCAACCTCAGCCCTCCAGATGTTTTGAGACTACAATTCCCATCATCCCTGACCACCGGTCCTGCTAGCTAGAGATCATGGGAATTGTAGTCTCAAAACATCTGGAGGGCCGAGGCTGAGGACGCCTGAACTAGATCATTCAGTATTCCATTATTACATCCATCGAAACTTATTTACACCATTCGATTTATCTTAATGCTGCCAACATTTTCCATTGTGCACAATTCTCCCCCATATAGAGTGGTACCTCGGCTTAAGTATTTAATTCGTTCCGGAGGTCCCTTCTTTTTTTAAATGTATTTTTATTAAAGATTTTCTTGATTTACAAAGGTATGTGCAATGTCTCTCTCTCGTATTTTATTTTCCACGTAATACTTTTTTAAAAAACCAAAAAAACCAAATTGGTTTCATTTGTTGAGACATTAGGAAGAATAGGGGGAAAGAGGTGTAGGGGGGAAAGATGAGTGGGGGTGGGGGTGGGTGGTGATGTTCGGAGGTCTGTTCTTAACCTGAAACTGTTCTTAACCTGAAGCGCCACTTTAGTTAATGGGGCGTCCTGCTGCTGCCACACCGCCGGAGCACAATTTCTGTTCTCATCCTGAAGCAAAGTTCTTAACCTGAGGTACTATTTCTGGGTTAGCAGAGTCTGTAACCTGAAGCGTATGTAACCTGAAGCGTATGTAACCCGAGGTACCACTGTATTCAATAAACATTTTCCAATCTTCTTTAAATGTATGTTCTTCTTGTTCTCTTATTCTATAAGTTAGATCTGCAAGCTGCGCATATTCCATCAGTTTAAGCTGCCATTCTTCTTTGGTTGGGACCTCGCTCGTTTTCCAGTGCCACCATACCCTCCAACAGGTCCCAGCGCAAAACCAGAACATGTGTCTTCCAGGCTGTGCCTGCGCAAGTCACATGACCCACGCATCCAGCCACGATCTCACGTGTTTTGGGGCACCGTGCTCTCACATGAAAGCATGGCCACCCAAAACGGGATGTCCCAGAGAGTTGATGGGCATGTGCTATGGACCTCATGGAGTGGTTTACGCAGACCCCTGGGGTCCACGGACCACCAGTTTGGAACCACTGACACAGAACACAACTACTTTATATTATAATTAAACACGAAACCCCCAAATCTAACAGAATCTCATCACCTACAACTCACATTACTTCCAAAACTTTTTGCCACACCCCTTTTTCTTTTCTCTTTTGCAATTTCAACACATGGAACAACAATACTTTGTGTTTACTTTATATTATAACAGGGGTCATATAACACCTGAACATTTATTTTTTAAAAGTTTTCCCTTATTTTCATTTTCAGCAAGCGTCTATGAGCTGCAGTCCACAGTTTTCCTGGATAACCTATTCCTGGAAAAGTTTTTACCTATAGCCTGAGCCTATTTCACTATGTATATTTGAACCTGCTCTGGCTCCATGTCCTATTGTAATAACAAACTGTAGTTTTTAGATAATGTATGCGCGCTAGTTTTTAATGATTGCTTCTTCAAACGATCAATAAAATTATTCAGCTGTTGATGGACCCTCAAATACTTCTGCAGGAAGTATTTGACCATATGTCAGGAGTGCTCTGATGGTGTTTCCTGCTTGGCAGGGGGTTGGACTCAATGGCCCTTGTGGTCTCTTCCAACTCTATGATTCTATGATTCTAGGATGCAGCTGGTCTGAAATGAATATGTAAATGTTTTAGCACCATCTGATGGAGACAGGGCAGAACTGTACCATTTTATAAAGCAGATCGGACTAAGATTGCTTCCAGATAACCTGTTCATTCAGCATTCAACCTGATTTGTTTGCACAAAGTTTGTGGGAAGGTTAAACTACATCTACTGTTTATTGAGAATTATTTCTATTTTGTCAAACAGTTCAAACCCCCCCCCCCCCGACTTCCCCGACCGCAAACGCACAAACATTTTCCCATTATTTTCCTTAGAGCAAAAAGTCGATTGGTTTATTGTGCAAGAGTGCCAAATCCACTTTAATTGTACAGTGGTACCTCAGGTTACATACGCTACAGGTTACTGACTCCGCTAACCCAGAAATAATACCTTGGGTTAAGAACTTTGCTTCAGGATGAGAACAGAAATCATGCTCCGGTGGCGCAGCAGCAGGAGGCCCCATTAGCTAAAGTGGTGCTTCAGGTTAAGAACAGTTTCAGGTTAAGTACGGACCTCCAGAACGAATTAAGTACTTAACCCGAGGTACCACTGTAAAGAGCTTACAGCCCACCTATTCTCTGCAGCCAGAAGCATCATAGCTAGACACTGGAAGGAGCTGCCGGGAGTGAACATGGGCCACTGGTATCAAATCATTTGGGTCTTTTTTTCAGGGGGAACTCACTGGAACTCAGTTCCGGCACCTCTTTGGTGGGTTTCATTGCCATTATAAGAGAACGAGGGAGGTGTTCGTGGTGAGTTCCAGCACCTCTTTTTCTAGAAAAATAGCACTGGGTAAGTTACTTATAGGGACGCAGGTGGCGCTGTGGGTTAAACCACAGAGCCTAGGACTTGCCGATCAGAAGGTCGGCGGTTCGAATCCCTGTGACAGGGTGAGCTCCTGTTGCTCGGTCCATGCTCCTGCCAACCTAGCAATTTGAAAGCACGTCAAAGTGCAAGTAGATAAATAGACACCGGTGTGGCGGGAAGGTAAACGGCGTTTCCGTGCGCTGCTCTGGTTCGCCCGAAGCGGCTTAGTCATACTGGCCACATGACCCAGAAGCTGTACACCAGCTCCCTCGGCCAATAAAATGAGATGAGCACCGCAACCCCAGAGTTGGCCACGACTGGACCTAATGGTCAGGAGTCCCTTTACCTTTTAAGTTACTTATCTCCTTGGTTCGGGGATCACATAACTCCATACCCTCCAACAATTCTCTGATGAAAATAGAGACGTCCCAAGAAAAGGCGGGACATTCCGGGATCAAATCAGAAACTTTGATGGTTTCTATAAATCTGGGGCTGTCCCTGGAAAATAGGGTCACTTGGAGGGTCTGGGCATGGCTTAGACGTGCAGTGTAAATATATGCAGCCCTCAGCACAGATCCCCCAGAGAAAGAAGAAGAAGAGTTTGGATTTGATATCCCACTTTATCACTACCCTAAGGAGTCTCAAAGCAGCTAACAATCTCCTTTCCCTTCCTCCCCCACAACAAGCACTCTGTGAGGTGAGTGAGGCTGAGAGACTTCAGAGAAGTGTGACTAGCTCAAGGTCACCCAGCAGCTGCATGTGGAGGAGCGGAGACGCGAACCCGGTTCCCCAGATTACGAGGCCACCGCTCTTAACCACTACACCACACTGGCTCAGGTCCCCCAGTTAAGAGGAAGCTCACGCACTTGCCCATAGCTCCTGGGTCGTGCATGCACCCAGAAAGCCTGGTTATGGGATGTGGGAAGGCCTATATTGATGGACGCTTAAGAAAAATTGTTTCCTGTTCCTAACAGCCTGCTTGATCCGTATAAGAGCTGAATCTATGAGAACAGCTCGTTCCATATCTCTCTCTCCACACACACACACACACACACAGAGAGAGAGAGAGAGAGAGAGAGAGAGGGAGAGAGAGAAACATGGCTCTGCGATTTCATTCCTTAACAGTTGCGCCCAGCATTATGAATATGGTAATTGTCGCCATCTGGCTTTGTAAATATCACCTGCCAAGAAGGAAGTGCAGCCATTAGCAAAGTCAGGACAATTCATAATCAGCAGTCGGTTTTGGGCCTCCTGAGGTGGCGCATGCCAATTAAGGAGAAGTAATTAGACTTTAGTCCAACCGCCCTTTCCCTGGAATTTATTAGAAGGAAAGCCTTTCAGAACAATTTGTCCCAGCACATTTAAAGGGGGAGAGAGATAATGCAGAGGGGGAGCAAATGGAATGTAGTAAGCACAGATTTAACTTTTAAAGACCACTGAAGCATATTTCACAGCAGAATCGTATCCATCAAGAACATCTAGCTGCCTCTTCTGATCGTCAGCTGTTCAAAGCAAGCCGGCACCAGAAGCGTATGTAACCCGAGGTACCACTGTATAAGGGTCTGGTAACTTCTGTTTCAGTGTATGACGTGTGTATGCACACGAAAGCTTGGGCCCATAACAAACTTAGTTGGTCTCCAAGGTGCTACTGGGGACGCTGGGTGGCCTGGATGGCGTTGTGGGTTAAACCACTGAGCCTAGGGCTTGCCAATCAGAAGGTCAGTGGTTCGAATCCCCATGACAGAGTGAGCTCCCATTGCTCAGTCCCTGCTCCTGCCAACCTAGCAGTTAGAAAGCACAAAGTGCAAGTAGATAAATAGGTACCACCCCGGCGGGAAGGTAAACGGCGTTTCCATGCGCTGCTCTGGTTCACCAGAAGCGGCTTAGTCATGCTGGCCACATGACCCGGAAGCTGTACGCCGGCTCCCTCCGCCAGTAAAGCGAGATGAGCGCCACAACCCCAGAGTCGTCCGCGACTGGACCTAACGGTCAGGGGTCCCTTTACCTTTAAGGTGCTGCTGGACAATTTTTTAAAAAAATTTTATATAGAAATATTTATTATGAACAATTCAAGGGACACTAGTTAGGGCTGCCAGCTGAATAAAGATGATCAATTATCTGAATTTTGGCTGATGGATGAGGGGATGGGCCCCTCCTGTTGCTCAGCAATGTGCAGGATGCTCCTCAAGTGGGATGTTAGAGGCGGAGGAGAGCCAACAGGACTGGACAGCAAGGGTAACCTCTGACTCCTTTCTGAGTCTGCAATCACGTTGAGACTCTCAGCCTCTAGCTCTGTTCTGGAAGACCTTGTTCTACCTGGAAAAAGCATGCGATACCAGGGTCTTGGGTTCAAGCCCCAAGGCTGGGTGAGAGATTCCAGAATTGCAGGAGGTTGGAGCAGACAGCCCTTGTGGTCCTGTCCATGTTGATATTTTCACCCCTCCCATTGACAGAATCTCCTGATCTGATGTTTTGAGAAAGGAGGGGGAGGAAACTGCTCTTCTGCTCTTCCACTCCTGACTGAGTGGGAGATGTAAAACTCATGCAAGCCAGTACAGTGGTACCTGGGGTTACAGACGCTTCAGGTTACAGACTCCGCTAACCCAGAAATAGTACCTAGGGCTAAGAACTGCCTGACTCTGTGTGTGGAGAGAGTCTTATCTATGTAGAATCATAGAATCATAGAGTTGGAAGAGACCACAAGGGCCATCGAGTCCAACCCCCTGCCAAGCAGGAAACACCATCAGAGCACTCCTGACATATGGTTGTCAAGCCTCTGCTTAAAGACCTCCAAAGAAGGAGACTCCACCACACTCCTTGGCAGCAAATTCCACTGTCGAACAGCTCTTACTGTCAGGAAGTTCTTCCTAATGTTTAGGTGGAATCTTCTTTCTTGTAGTTTGGAGCCATTGCTCCGTGTCCGCTTCTCTGGAGCAGCAGAAAACAACCTTTCTCCCTCCTCTATGTGACATCCTTTTATATATTTGAACATGGCTATCATGTAGTGACCAGACAGCTGAGTGGGAGATGTAAAACTCATGCAAGCCAGTACAGTGGTACCTGGGGTTACAGACGCTTCAGGTTACAGACTCCGCTAACCCAGAAATAGTACCTAGGGCTAAGAACTTTGCTTCAGGATGAGAACAGAAATTGTGTGGCAGCAGGAGGCCCCATTAGCTAAAGTGGTGCTTCAGGTTAAGAACAGTTTTAGATTAAGAACGGACCTCCAGAACGAATTAAGTTCTTAACCCGAGGTATCACTGTAGTTTGTTAGTTTGTAGTAGCTATTAGAAATAAATAGAGTTATGCTTCACAGCTAGTTTCCGCGTTATTTATACTTTGCTGAGTCTGGCGCTCACAATGCACACTTGTGGGTTCAGTGCACTGGGACCTGCTTTCCAGGATTGGAAGGTCTCTGAAAGTGCTCCAGTCACCTTGCCCAGTAGGGGCAGAACCAGCTATCAAGTCCAGTCGCTGACATCGGTTGAAAGGTGTACTGACATCCCAAACTCTACAGTACTATGATTCCATGAGTCGCTTGACTCCTCTTGATCTCTCAACCCCCTTGCTTCTATCACCTCCCACCTCGTCCCAGTTCTGCAGACTGCTCTTCATTGTCCCACCACCGGGATCCGGGATCTAGGGGCGGATCTACACTTGTGGTTTTTAACGTTAAGGAATGGTTTCGATAACCATATGGGCTCATGAAGTTCTGCTTTTAACATTCATAATGAGTTAGTAAAAATGTGACACCAGAGGGCACTGTAGAGCAACCAGTGACTAGCAATAGGGAAGCTTTTAATGTTTAATAGGTTATTGTATTTTAATATTCTGTTGGAAGCCACCCAGAGTGGCTGGAGAAACCCAGCCAGATGGGCGGGGTATAAATAATAAATATTATTATATTATTACGGAGATAACCGTTTTGACGGGGGGGGACAGAGGTAAGAAACCCTTTAATTTACAAGTATGCCCAGCGACATTTTAGAACAAGGTATCTAATATCGTTCCAATAACGTTAAGGAAGTCAGTGTAGATCCAGCCTAAGTCGTCATCTTCTGTGCCCTCCTGGGGCAGCCGACTCCCACCACTCTTCCTTATCCAGCCAGTCACATGTGGCAGACCAAACATAAGACTGAAAAAAATGGGGAACAGGGAAAAACCAACATCAATGTATTCTTCCAACCTTGTGCTGTGAATTTTCTCATTCCCTGCTCAGTCTGTTGGCGTCATGACCTCGTCATGACAACAGGACACTAGTAGATTGAACTCAGGGGAAGCAGGACTCGTTCCTGGGGCTGCCATTTGCCTTCTTCATAACATGCAGTTCAAGCCTTAAAACCTCACATTGAATGAATTGTTATTATTTAAAGCCGGAACTGAAAATAAAGTGGGCTGTAATTTTCAGATGTAGCCACATGGTGGCACCAAAGGACTTTGTCCCTAGGCATTCCTGAAGGTGTTCTATTCAAAGTTTTATTTACTCAAAAGTGAGTTCTGCAGAGCAGGACTGCATGTTTGATGTGTGTGTGTGTTGTATTCATCCACAGTGAACCGACAACCCAGTCTTTGGACTGTCCCTTCCTTCCTTTCCCTTGGCTTATTAGAAACCGTGCAGCAGCCTGCATCAAAAGCCCAGCTAGGGAACTGCCAGGAACCATATTGACATAATTGATTTGGTACCTGAATTGATGGAGATGGTTCTAAAACCAGGAAGTTCTCCCATTCAAGCCCCACGGAAGTGAATGGGAGTAGCACCACAATGCAGTGCGTGGAAAGGAAGTTGATAAGCTGTGCAACAAGAATAAGAATCAAGTATTGGGTGTTCCAGGCAGCAGGTTAGGTTCATGGATGTTACGGGACTACAACTCCCATCATCCCCACTGGTATGTACTAAGCTTGGATCCTAGAACAATAGGCAAGTAGGATCCTAGAATGCAGTGGCGTAGCATGGGGGTGCAGGGGGGCCAGGCGCAACATCGGGGGGGGGGCGCTCGCCGCCTCCAGAGTCACCGAAGAGCCTCGGGCACAGGCTGTAGCAGAGTCCCATGTCTCGCGGAACCGACGAGCTGTGCACGCGTCCGGGCTGAAGGCGTCCGGCAGGCAGCGGCTCTCAGCGCTCACCGCAGTCCCGCGCGTCAGGGCCGCGGAGGGTGCGCCAGGCAGCCCCTCCTCACAGCCCCGCTGCCGCTGCTGCTGCTGCAGCTGCTGGGCCATGTTGCATTTTCCTCGCCTCTCTGCCCTCCTCCTCCTCCGGGCAAGCGGCGTCGTTTGGGTGGCAGCGCCAGCAGCAACTCGCCTCAGATCACCTGACACGGACCCACCGCCGCTGCCGTGGCTACCTTACCGTAAATACCCCAGCCCAGGCAGCAGCAAGAAGAAGCTGGCAGCGGCAGCAGGTTAGGGGTTAGGGGCGCAAATTACTTGCCTTGCCCCAGGTTAGGGGGCACAAATTACTTGCCTTGCCCCAGGTTAGGGGGCGCAAATTACTTGCCTTGCCCCGGGTGCTGACAACCCATGCTACGCCACTGCTAGAATGCAACAACTGGTTGGCTTGCAGCAGCTGCCCAATCAGGCTCCAGGAGGGAAGCATAATCAGCCAATCAGACAGGACTCATTGTGTAAATAATGTACAGTCATACCTCAGGTTACAAACACTTCAGGTTGCGTTTTTTCAGGTTACAGACCACCGAAACCCGGAAGTACCAGAACAGGTTACTTCCAGGTTTCGGCAGTCGCACACGTGTAGAAGTGCTAAATCACGCTTTGCGCATGCGCAGAAGCGCCGAATCGCAACCCGCACGTGCGCAGATGCACCGCTGCGGGTTGCGAATGTGCATCCTGCACGGATCATGTTCGCAACCCGAGCGTCCATTCTATATAAAAGCCTGAGATTTGGGGGGAAATTCAATCACCGTTTCACAAGCTGCAATAAAGAGCATGAAATCACTGCAGGACTCTAGTATATTTCACCCACCTAGCTGAGACAATGGTCAGGGGGGATGAGAGTTGTAGCCCGACAACATCTGGCGACCCAGTTTTGAAGGAGACTGCCTTAGGAGGCCTGAGGAGATGGGATGGTGGAGAAAGGGCCCAATTCGCACACTGAGTGCCTTGAACATCTGAGGATGCTGCCTTGAGTGTCATGGCATTCAGGGGATGTGGGAACTATAGGGACTGAATTTCCCACGGAACAGAGTACGCTGGACACACTGCCAATGTATGGTGACATGCTATGCTCCCCAGCACCCTGGGTCTTCAGGCAATAATAATAATAATAATAATAATAATAATAATAATAATAATAATTTATTTATATCCTGCCCATCTAGCTGGGTTTCCCCAGCCACTCTGGGTGGCTCCCAACAGAATTAAAAGCATAATAAAACATCAAACATTTTTTTAAAAAAAAACCTCTGTAAATTACTTGAAGTCTGATGGGCCTCTCTGGTATTATTTTCAGGCCTGGGGGTAGGGTGCTGATGTAATCTGGGTACAGCTAATGCTGCCTTGAAGCCCCTTTACACTGGGTGAGCTCATTCCAAAGTGGAACACTTAAAAAGAAAAAGCAGGCCCCAGATTTTGCTGCCAGATTCCTATCGCAGACCCAGCCTTACATGAAAGTGGTTTGGAAGCTGGTGTAGAATGCTGCAGCATGAATATTGACTTGCTGAATCCATATACAGTGGTGCCCCGCAAGACGAACGCCTCGCAAGATGGAAAACCCGCTAGACGAAAGGGTTTTCCGTTTTGGAGGCGCTTCGCAAAACGAATTTCCCTATGGGCTTGCTTCGCAAGACGAAAATGTCTTGCGAGTTCCTGCGGGGGGTTTTCCCTCTTTTTCCCCCTTTTCCTAAGCCCTAAGCCGCTTATCAGCTGATCCGCTAAAAGCCGCTAAACCGCTAATAGCGCTAATCCGCTAAGCTGTCAATGGGCTTGCTTCGCAAGACGAAAAAACCGCTATACAAAGAGCCTCACGGAACGGATTAATTTCGTCTTGCGAGGCACCACTGTAAAACCAGTTCTGAAGAGCCCGCGCCGGCCGCCATACCTGCTTTTACAACCATAAATGACTTAGGATCCAGTTACGTGAAAGAGCACCTCGCCCTGAGTGAACCTGCTGAGGCATGAAGATCTGCAAACGATGTATTTGTTAGTTCATTGCCAAGTGAGGGTCATATTTCTACAGGGACTTCCCAGTGGTGGCTCCCTGTCTTTGGAATCTGTCTGGCTCCGCAGTACAGTAGATGCTCGGGTTGCGAACATGATCCATACGGAAGGCACGTTCACAACCTGCAGCATTCGCAACCCACAGTGGCACGTCTTGCGCACACGCAGGTTGTGATTCTGCGATTCTGCTCATGCACAACCCCCAAAACCCGAAAGTAACCCGTTCCAGTACTTCTGGGTATTGGCGGGTCCATAATCTGAAAAAGCATCTGTAACCCAAGGTATGACTGTAGTTAGTTTTCAGTGCCATCTAAAATAATCTTACCCCTTTAACCAGACTTTGAATTATGAGGGGTTGTGATGTGTCAAGCTACTATACTAAAGAGAATGACTTACTATACTGATTGATTTTGTGTTGTTTTAATGGGAATTTTTTTTAACCTGGAATTGATTTTATACTTGATGTACCCTTCCCTTGCATCGCGTGAAATGACACAAACAAGCCTCACTCTGATCCAGGAAGGCAAATCTGAGTCACTCTTTCGATCCTACAAAAATAACGTCTAAAGAAGGAGGGGAAACAGCTTGTGCCACTGGTTTTAAGTGAACCGCATGGCCCTAGATCCCCATTTTATTTATTTTCATTTTCATTTGTAAGGACCGATCATCTTTCCAAGCTCAGGATGTTCCCTTTCATGCTGTCCTTGGAAGGCGACCCATTCAAGGGCTTGTCTTAATCCCACGCTTTGTTGCTGTTCTCTGGCTTTTGTTTTCGCAAGCACTTCATAAGACCACTGACCTTTCCGTCCGGGAAAGGGAATCTTGATAAAATGGCTAATTAATGGCCTGCTTTGGCTCACCCACTGGAGAGATTACGAGAAAACACACAGGGGACGAGGATGTTAAATGGGATGGCAACAGGGAGGAGGGCAGTATAGAGCCAACCTCTTACTTACCTCCTAAGAACCTTTTACTGGGACATGGGTGGTGCTGTGGTCTAAACCACAGAGCCTAGGGCTTGCCAATCAGAAGGTCGGCGGTTCGAATCCCCGTGACGGGGTGAGTTCCCGTTGTTTGGTCCCTGCTCCTGCCCATCTAGCAGTTCGAAAGCAAGTCAAAGTGCAAGTAGATAAATAGGTACCACTCTGCAGGAAGGTAAACAGCGTTTCCGTGCGCTGCTCTGGTTTCGCCAGCCTTCCGAACTCTCCTGCCCACACCACCACCCTTCTCATAAGCACATAAGAAGAGCGTGCTGGATCAGGCCAGTGGCCCATCTGGTCCAGCATCCTGCTCTCACAGTGTCGAGCCAAATTGCCCCAACAGGAAGCCTCCAATCAAGATTTGAGCACAGGTTCCCTCTCCCCTTTCCCAGCAACTGGTACTCGGATAATTGCTGCCTCCAACCATGTAAGCAGAGACAGGTAAAAAGGTCAAGGACCCCTGGACGGTTACGTCCAGTCAAAGGCGATTATGGGGTTGCGGCGCTCATTATTGATTTGTTGCCCTAGCTGGAGCAAACAGAAGAGAATACCATCCATCCAATTCTGCCTCCACAAAATTTTAATACTTTTGATGTAACTCTCAAACTTTTCATTTTCATGTAGTCAGGGGAGTATTAGATTAGTTTAATTAGTAACATTTAATGCATGGCTGGGGGACGCAGGTGGCGCTGTGGGTTAAAGCCTCAGCGCCTAGGACTTGCCGATCGAAAGGTCGGCGGTTCGAATCCCTGCGGCGGGGTGCGCTCCCGCTGCTCGGTCCCAGCGCCTGCCAACCTAGCAGTTCGAAAGCACCTCCGGGTGCAAGTAGATAAATAGGGACCGCTAACCAGCGGGAAGGTAAACGGCGTTTCCGTGTGCGGCTCTGGCTCTGGCCAGAGCAGCGATGTCACGCTGGCCACGTGACCCGGAAGTGTTTCCGGACAGCGCTGGCCCCTGGCCTCTTAAGTGAGATGGGCGCACAACCCCAGAGTCTGTCAAGACTGGCCTGTACGGGCAGGGGTACCTTTACCTTTTACTAATGCATGGTCACGATTACTCCTATACAGATGGTGCACAATTTTGGTTAATAATAATAATAATTTATTATTTATACCCTGCCCATCTGGCTGGGTTTCCCCGGCCACTCTGCGCGGCTTCCAACAGAACACCAAAATACAGTAACCTATTAAACATTAAAAGAGTATATGTCAGGGGATCCACCAGACTCCTTAAAATCCCATGTTTCATTTAGAAACCAATGTATCTAGTGCTCATGAATGCTGAACTAAGTTACTGAAAGCAAGATCAGTCAGAAAAAATCCTGTTTATTTCACTCAAGGGTAAGGGTAGGTAAAGGACCCTTGGATGGTTAAGTCCAGTCAGATGTGACTATGGGGTTGTGGCGCTCATATACCTTTCAGGCCGAGGGAGCCAGAGTTTGTCCACAGACAGCTTTCCGGGTAATGTGGCCAGCAGGACTAAACCGCTTCTGGTGCAATGGGACACCGTGACAGAAACCAGAGCACACGGAAACCCCATTTACCTTCCCGCCAGAGCAGTGCCTATTTATCTACGTGCGCTGGTGTGCTTTTGAACTGCTAGGTTAGCAGGAGCTGGGACAGAGCAATGGGAGCTCACCCCATTGCAGGGATTCGAACCAGCAGCTTTCTGATCAGCAAGCCCAAGAGGCTCTGTGGTTTAGATGCAGAGCATGGCCATCATGGTTAGTAGTCCCTGATCTCCCTCCCTTCCATGAATTTGTCTCCTCCCCTATCAAAGCTACTTGAGTTTGTGACTATCACTGTCTCCTGTGGGAACAAGTTCCATGGTTTAATTCTGTAGTGTATGAAGTGCTTTCTTTTTTCTTTCTTTTTATCTGTCCTGAACCTTCAAACATCCAACTTCTCCCCTCCCCCCCAAAGATCATTTTCAAAGGAACAGGAAGGAAATTGAAGGGGGCAAGGTGAATCATTTTGTGCCTGGTTTACAGACCCCCTGAAGCCCATCTATGGACTCCTGCCCCGCCAGGTCCATGTTGCCACCCTCTGAACTTCCCTAGGGTGGGGGACATAGAGAAGGGCCTCAGAAGACAAGGGCAGGGTATGGGTAGGTTCATACGGCTGGGGGGCGTATGGCTCCCTTCCATTGTACTGAAAAACAGCCAATCGTTTCATGGCAAAGCCTGAACAGGAGGATATTCTGAGAAGCTGGAAGGACTAGGTTCTGTCTTCAAACTGTAAAGCAACAATGAAAACCCCCTCCATAGCTGCCACTTCCCAAAATTGGATTTCAGGAATATGGAAAGCTTTGGGATGGAAAAACAGCCGTCCGTTTTCATGCAAAAGGGTTTGGTACAGAAAACAAAGCCCTGAGCTGAGCATGTATTCAGAGGCATTGCTGCTCCTCTATTCTGGGGACCAAACTAGGTGATAAACCCAGTGTCATTTCATGTGTCTTTAAAATAAATTTTAAAAAGCTGCCTTGCTGCTTCAAAGTGTGTGAACTATGCAATTTGCCAGCACAACAAGAGGCAGTGATAGCCACCAACTCGGATGGCTTGAAAAGAGGATTGTGGATTTGTGGAGAGCTACTGTTGGCTACAGGGACACAGGTGGCACTGTTGTCTAAACCACTGAGCCTAGGGCTTGCTGATCAGAAGGTCGGCAGTTCGAATACCCGCGACGGGGTGAGCTCCCATTGCTCTGTCCCTGGTCCTGCAAACCTAGCAGTTTGAAAGCATGTCAAAGTACAAGTAGATAAATAGGTACCACTCCGGCGGGAAGGTAAACAGCGTTTCTGTGCGCTGCTCTGGTTCGCCAGAAGCAGCTTAGTCATGCTGGCCACATGACCCGGAAGCTGTACGCCGGCTCCCTCGGCCAATAAAGCGAGATGAGCGCCACAACCCCAGACTAGACCTAATGGTCAGGGGTCCCTTTACCTTTACCTTACTACACATGGTCACATGTCCCTTTACTTTACCTTTACTACACACGGTCACATTTTAACCAAACGAGAGGATAATTCAGATGGGCGATCCAGAGATCTCTGTCATTTTGTTTGGTCTCAGATCATTGTTGCTGAATTTGGGCAGACACATAAAATGTGTTGGCATCCGCCTGTCTCAGGAGACAACGGAGGAGTGTGCCTTTGGGGGCAAAGTCCAGCTGTTAGAAGATCACGGCGCTTGCTGTGGCTGTAGAGGGACATGTTTTGTTGCAGCTGGGGGCAGATGAAGATGTCCGGTTGTGCTGACGCAACATGCCGTTTCTTCTCTCTGCACTTCTCCCAGAGGTCATTCCTCCTCTATAAAACCCTCAATATCAAAGAGCCTTTCAGCCCCACTAAATGGCACTGCTGAATCTGGAAATGATCAAATATTGGTTTATCTTCACCAAAGCATCTAGAACAGGGATGGAAAACCTATGGCTGCCCAGATGTTGAATTCCCAACTCTCATCAACCTCAGCCAGCATGATCAATTATCTGAGATGATGGGGTGTTCAACATCATCTACAGATCCACAAGTTCCATTCTACCCAATCTAGAACCCTGGAGGAACTGAGTAAATATTATATATTGATTACATATTTTGTGGTTTTATATTTTGATTTTGTTCTGAGACCTCTGCGTATAGGGTGGTATATAAATAATTACATTACATTAGAAGACATCTGAAGGCAGCCCTGTTTAGGGAAGCTTTTAATGTTTAATATTCTTTTAATATTCTGTTGGAAGCTGCCCAGAGTGGCTGGGGAAACCCAGCCAGATAGGCGGGGTATAAATAATAAATTATTTAATATGGACTAAGAATTTGCTCCTGGGTTCTGTCACACTCAAGAGCAGAATTTTTTCAGTGGCAACAACTAGGCTGTGAAACCTAGAATGATTTGGGCCTTCTTAGTCTAGGTGGAAGAGAAAGATCAACAAATAAAAAACAAACCATAGAAGAGATTTATAAAACTATGGACTGTATGGAAAGAGGGAATAAGGAGGGTTTTTCCTCTTATTCTGTATCCAAACAAAAATACCCCTGAGGAAGAATTCAAACCATATTGCTCAATACAGCCGTCCATCTCTCAAGCACTGTGCGCCATGTAAGTTTTATGACATCTCATAGACTTTAATGAACATAACTTTGATGAACATAACTTAATCGTCAAATTATATTCTGCACGCAAGAGAACACAACGACATTTGCTTTTACTGCCTTGGAAAGTCCGTGAAAGCAGTCTGACGACTTCCATGCGTGTTGCCATTGACATAGATGGTCCAAGCTTGCTTTTGTCTTGCTGCGCAGAGCAAGACATTACTGATTGCAGTATCTTCCGATACGTTGTTAACAGGGCGAGCCTAAACAGGTATGCTCAGGAGTAGGTCGTACTTAAGCCCTGCAGATATCACTCCCTAGGAAGCGTGTTTAGGGCAGTGTGCGCTAAAGGGTCTACTCAGGAGCAACCCTGCCTGAGGTTCATGGCCCACGTTTTAGTAGCAATAGGTGTGAGTAGATGTTGTTTCTTTAAATTAGAAGAAAAGATTCACATTGAAAGGTCCGGCGAAATTCAGGGATGAAAAGAGAGTTACTTGCAAAGTCAGAAAGTCACGTACAATTAGTCATGGCTGCCGTCGAAAGAACAGCCCCCGTCATAACAGGCTAACGTCAGACACATCTAGCAATTGATCACTGGACTAGGAGTTAGAACAAACACTGCGCCCTAAGGAAAAATATAACCAGGGACTTCTCACATTCAGTAAAAAATAATGCCCAAATGAATTAAATATGTTTCAAAATGCACAGAAATGTCATCAGGATTAAGGAGGTGTAAAGTCGGTGTCATAATTTAGCCACTCTTGGATATGGTTGTATTTTCCCCCCCAACCAGTATAAGCAACATTTACCCCATTGGAGATGCCATGTACATTGGTACCTTGGTTCTCAAACACCGAAAACCCAGAAGTGTTCCAGTTTTCGAACATTTTTCAGAAGCCAAACGTCCAATCCGGCTGTCGGCTATTGTTTCCGGGGCACTTGCACCAATCAGAAGCCGCGCCTTGGTTTTCAAACAGACTACCGGAACGGATTAAGTTTGGCGCTTTTGTTTTTGCTATTTATTTTGCATTTTTGTTTTTGAGGCTTTTCCAATTAATTTGTTTCTGTGACTGTGTGGAACCCAGTTCAGCTACTGATTGATTGATTGATTGATTGATTGTGTGACTGTGGAAATGGATAAAAGCCCCCCATCCAAACAATGACTATCATCAGTGCAGGTAAGAAAAAAAATTAATTTTGATTTTTATCATCCACAATACTGTCTTATTTATTTTATAACGCAGCACATTGATTATTGCTTTCATTTTGTGGATCAGTGGTCTTGTTAGATAGTAAAATTCATGTTAAACTGCTGTTTTAGGGGTTGTTTTTGAAAGTCTGGAACGGATTAATCCGTTCTGCATTACTTTCTATGGGAAAGCGCGTCTTGTTTTTGGAACGCTTTGGTTTTAGAATGGACTTCCAGACTGGATTAAGTTTGAGAACCAAGGTACCACTGTAGATGCATCTAACAAGAGATGCAGAGGAGAATTGCACCATCCCACCATGGCAACATGGACATTCCTGGTTCCCTGCTGATCTTCCGGAGGCATCTTTTAATGCAAGGACACCTCTCTCTGTCTCTCCAGGAAAGTCACTGTTGCATAGGACTCGGAGTGCACGCCTAGTTAGATGTGTTTCCTGAGTTCTCTTAAGTGCCCCATCAGAAGCGCTCAACGCCTGATACTTCAAGGGAGGGGTCATCCACAAAGTGCGACATATCCCAAGGTCCTCTTTAATGCCCGCTTGCCACATGTCCCGCCCTTTTGACCAACGCCCAATTCTCCTTCGATGGCACTTTTGCCAACTCATCACACACTCCCAGGTGCAGGGTGGGCCCTGAAAGCGTATTTGCTCCTTGACTTTGCAAATTTCTCTTTTAAAAAGTTGCTGGCCACCATGGGAAGGCAGAGCGGAATACCACAAGATCGGCTTACGGAATGGCTGATGGACTCCATCCTTTCACCAGCATATTCCATTCATCATGCCACTACTAAGAGCACCTCAGACCCATATGAACACTATTTCATGTGCCAATCCATCGGTTGGCAATTAATTCTGTTCCTTGGGCATCCTCCCTGACCAGATAATTCTCAATTCTCTCAATGCGACAAGAGTACATTTATTTCTCTTTTGCGGGGGAAGCGTTGTGCCAGAAAAAATAACAGACACTGGGCATATTGGTCGTCTTTTCAGTGAAGGCCAGTTCCGTTTGCCAATTCTCGTGGCACCAGGTAAACCACACTGGGCACAATCCAACAGGGAAGTACTCACTGAAACACATTTTGTAAAAGGACTTCTGTCCCATGCATTTCAATGGAGCACAATGCCATGCGTTCCTAGCAGACTGATGTCCCTAAAAGGACCTGGTGTGGGCAGAGGGCTTGCTGTGTCACTAGCAACCTGAATAGTTCAAGGGAACTGGAGCTGGCAGTCATCTCTGACTCAAAATGAAGACCTGAATTATGGCTGCTTCAGATGTGAACCGTTTTCTTACAGGCTATAGGAGAAAAGCTAATCGTGCGCATTCCACCTGCATGAAAAACGGCCTGGTGTATACACTCCTTATGACAGCAATAACAGCCAATCTACACTTTAAGGACAGAATAAGGTAGTAAAATCCTGGAATGTACCACTTCAGCTGGCCCCCGGGGGGGGAGAGGTGGGCACCTTTGTGGGGGAAGGGAGAACAGCACCCAAACCAGAACATCAGGGTAAGGAATAATCTAAACCTCGCTCTTAGGTATTGGTTTGCTCTATGCAGAGAGGGCTTGTTGTGGTTTTGTTTCGCATGGGAAACTTTCAAAAGTACATACAGTGGTACCTCTGAACTTAATTTGTTCTGGAGGTCTGTTCTTAAGCTGAAACTATTCTTATCTTGAGGCATGCTTTCGCTAATGGGGCTTTCGCTTATGTGCGCGCGCCTCTGGTGCACGATTTCCATTCGCATCCTGGGGCAAAGTTCGCAACCAGGAGCAGCTACTTCCGGATTAGCGGAGCTCGTGACCTGAAGTGTTCGTCACCAGAAGAGTTCCTAACCAGAGCTACCACTGTAATACTTCACACACTTGCACCCCTGCACTCTGAATTGGTCAAGTCCATAATTCTACAGCTTTATTCTAGGTCATGTGTAGCCTGAATCTAAGATGTCAAATATAGAGACGAGAGGGTTTTCAGTTTTGTGGGAAGAGTTTATCATTCTTTCCCCTGCATCATTCCTCTAAAATCAACTCACACAAACCCAGTTAGTGTTGGCCCCCATGGAAAAGAAAATCCAGGTGCAGTTAGGTTACACCAGGGATGGGTAACAGTACCTCCCCATGCATTGCTGAACTACAGTTCCCATCAGCCCCTGCCAGAACAGCCAAGAGTCAAGGGACTTGTAGTTCAGTAACATGTAGAGGCACACAGGTTACCCACCCCTGTTTGAAAGGAAAATCAAATAAGTCAGGAGATTCAGAAACAGGTCTCCCACGTTACAGACAAAGGCTTCCATCCCAAATGCTTACTTTCCCATCCGATCACTCGTACCTACGTTAGTCGCGACCGAAAACAGGAAAGAAGCAGCTTTCGTAACCTGGTTGCCTGGAGGAAATCCTTAACTGACCGCAGGCGACCAAACAAATGGCGTTTTATAGCCCTCCTTCACACAGCAAATGGGTTTCTCCGTGAGTACGCCATGTTGTCTCCCAATGAACTAGTTGAGTGTGGAGAGACGTGCATTTGTAAACACACAGGGCCATGCGCCAGGGATCTGCAGCTGGTCAAAGCTTCCGGCAAAGCGTCCTCCACACGTCCACAGACCTGCATCTCCCCTTACAATTTATAGCACCCATCCAGCGAAGGCACTACAAACATGTGTGCCACGTGGAAGTGCCAGCCAGGCCCTACAGTGGCTTCCAAACTACAGTGGTGCCTCACAAGATGAAAAGAATCCGTTCCGCGAGTCTCTTCGTCTAGCGGTTTTTTCGTCTTGCGAAGCAAGCCCATTGACGGCTTAGCGGCTTAGCGCTATTAGCGGTTTAGCGGCTTAGCGGATAAGCGGCTTAGAAAAAGGGGGGGGAACCCGCAGGAACTCGCAAGACATTTTCGTCTTGCGAAGCAAGCCCATAGGAAATTCGTTTTGCGAAGCACCTCCAAAACGGAAAACTCTTTTGTCTAGCGAGTTTTCCGTCTTGCGAGGCATTCGTCTTGCGGGGCACCACTGTACACTGCAAATATGCAGCAAAAGTGGCGCACCATTTCCACATGCGACACGGATGCACACTTTTCTCACGCAGACCCATGTGTTAGGTGTACCTGTGTGAAGCAACCTGGGTTTCTCCCCCACCACCCTCGCTCCAAATATTCAGAGTAAGTAAGTAGAAATCAAGTCAGCTCAGGAGGGGAGGTATTCTGCATATTCCTGAATAGCACCGGGAGCCTAAGAATGTTATAAATCAGATGTGCTGGACACCAGAGGCTGCTTTATACAGAGTCAGACCATTGGTCCATCTAGGTCAATATTGTCTACACTGACTGACAGCAGCTCTCCAGCGTTTGAAACAGGGGTCTGTGCAACCTGGAGATGTTGCGGACTGAACCTGGGTCGTTCTGCATGCAAAGCAGGTGTTCTGCCACCCCAATCCTACATAGGTTTATGCAGAAGTTCATCAAGACTTACTCCCAGGTAACCAAGCAGAGAACCACAGCCTTAAACTCTTGGGTGGGTTTTCAAGTGAGTTGCAGGTTTCTGTTTTGGCCTTTGGCCAGCAGACCTTCCTTTCTGCTAGCAGGGAGCTTTTAAAACACGCAAGACGCTGGGAATCAGGATTTCACACGAGCGAAAACCAAGAGGCATAATAAACAGGGGAAACAAGAACAATTGGCATTTTCATTTCAGAATCTCACCAAAAAACCCAAAACCCTTTTTATGTGTAGGGCAACCAAAGACAATCAGGAGATAGTTAAGAACTGATCCCATACGGCAACAAGCAAGATATGTATGTTAACGCACCCAACAACCTCTAACGTTATTCATTGCTGGCAACAACCCATGAACCAGATGGTGCTTGTGTCAAAACATAACCACCGTATGAGCAGGACAGCCCTGTTGGATCAGCCCAAGGCCCTGCCATCTAGTCCAGCGACCTGCTCTAAGAGTTGGCCAACCATGTGTCTGCAGAATAGCACTCTCCCTCAATTTGTGATCCTCAACAACTATATAGAGGCCGGTTAGAAGTATGGCAAGACAGGCTTTTGTGCTCAACTGAACTTCCATGGTTTCTAGGGTGAAAATCCGGACACAAAAGGTTTCGAACTTTTTTTTGGCAAAGCTGTTGAACTTTTCCGCCCAGACACCATTACTGACTGCCGTATTCCGACTATGTCCGGGGAGTTCCAGACATATGTCAACCCTAACGGCGTCCCGCCCAAAGGATCCGGGAACTTTAGTTTCAAATCCTTGCTAGGATCCCTCGCCAGACTTCCGCTCTCACAGGGGCTCCTTGGACAAAGACATTGGTTGCTATGCCAATTTAATGAGAGCCAAACTTAACATGGCTAAAAGGCATGTCAGGGATTTGTTTTATTTAATCATAGGGGCATTGGGGGGGGGGTTTATTGGGACCACAACATGCAGGGCGGCAGTGGGGGGGAGTTTAACCCTTCCCACCCTGGCTGTTATTCTGATAAAAAAATCCCACCCACCCCAATTAGCCTTAGGGGGGATTTTTCCTCCCTCATTCCAAGTCTCATAGATTGGAATTGTATCATGGTAGCGTTGGAAGGGACCCCCAAGGGGCATCTAGACCAACGCCTTGCAATGCAGGAATCACAATGAAAGAATCGCTGGTAGCGATGGTTTTCATCAGAATCGTGGGAGGGAAAGGAAGGGTTAAAGATATCTGGCATTCTGTGGTCCCCCTGAGCTGCTTTCTAATGAACGTCACAATCTGAGCGGACCCACTGAATTAAACAGCGCTTACTTCTGAGTAGACACAGCTAGGGTTGCACTGTAAGTCCTGCATATGCCCAAGGGAAGAGGGGATAACGATAAAAGACTACAATCCTATGCACACTTACCTGGGAGTAAGCCTCACTGAACCCTTGGCTTACTTCCAAGTAGGCATGCACAGGGTTGGCAGCATGCCTCCCAAATGCCAGTTGCTGGATGGGGATCACTGCACTGAGTTCCCCCCTGGTATCTGGGTGGCATCCACAAAATGTTGGACTGGGTGGGGGGCCCCTGGCCTGATCCTGCTACAGAGCTCTCCTGATGTCCTTTACTGCTAAGGTGTAGATCTGCCCAGGGGCTATTAAGCAGGAACTGGAACTTCTCCAGAGCCATTTCTGCCCTTAACAGACGCCCTTTATTCGAGGCATTTTCTATGGGATCCATTAAACTCCAAAATAAAAAAGCGCCAGTGCCTCCGAAATTTGGGGGATCTGCCAATCCCCACAACCCTCCAACCCCCTTCTCTTTCAGAGCTCAACCTCCCTCCCTCTAAAGGCTGGAATAAGCAGGAACCCCCCTACTATACCCCGGGGCGTAATCGTAGGGCATGGCCGGCGGCGCAGGCGGGAGCGCGCACTCGGGGAAGAAGGGCGCAAAGGCCGCGGCCGGGACGTGCGCCCCCGCCGCGGCGCCGCTGCTGCTCTCGGGCGCCGCTGCCGGGTCCGAAGGGGCGGCGTAGAGGGCGGCGAGGGGCCGCAGGGGGGCGTCGGAGAAGAGCAAGTGGGGCAGCGGGTGCAGGGGCTCGTAGAGAGGCGCCTCCAAGCCCAGATCCGGCGGCTGCAGGCGGCTGCTGGGGAAGACCGGCTGCTCCGGCTCGGCGGGAGGGAGCAGGGCGCCGTAGTCGGGGACGGCCAGCAGGTCGAAGAGCTCCTCCGACGGGACGGGGCCCGCGGCGTCTTTCGGGACGGAGCTCGCCGCGGCCGGCTCAGTGAAGAAGGAAAGGGGCAGGTTGCGGTTGCGGAGAGGCACTTTCTTCCCGCCGATGGAGGCAGAGGGACCCGGGCCGCCTTCTTTCTCTCCCGACGGCGCGATCGAAGCGGCCCCAAGGGCGCGATCGAAGCCCGACGGGCGCACGGAGCCGAAGAGCGCCGCCAGGCTTTTGCTCTGCAGCGCGCTGGCTTCGCGCTTCTGGGGCGCTTTGCAGTGCGCCGCGGCGCCGCCGGGGGGCGAGGCGGACGCCGACGCCGCGCCATGCGCCGACCCAGCCGGAGTCCTCTTGTTAGCAGGATGTGGCTGCTGCTGGGAGCTCATATTATTACTATTATTACTGTTGTTGTTATTATTATTAGGCGCCTCCTGGCTCCCGGGCGTTGCAGCAGCCGTCTGGGCTCCCCCAATCATGCCGGTGCAGCGCTTGATCTGCTTCTGCAAATATTTCCGGTGGTTGACTTTGCGCTTGGATTTCACCGGCTTGTCCAAGGCTAGTTTGATGTTGCTGCAAGCCGAGTCGATGAAGCTCAGGAGGTCCCGGGTGGCTTCTTTGAAATCCCCGGGGTCTCCCCCTCCTGCTACTCCGGCTCCTCCGCCTCCTAGCAAGAGGGTCCCCCCGTCCTCGTAGCTCTTTTCCAGGTCGACGAAATCCCCCAGCCCCGCGGCGCCGGGGAAGCAAAACGGGATGAAATGGTGGTGCGGGTGAACCGCCGCCGCTTGCACCGCCATCGCCGTCGAGTGCTTTGCTCCTTAAAGAAGCTTTTTCTTCCCAAAAATAAAAATAAAAATGCAGGAGATAAAAAGCAAACGCTGCTTGTCCGGCAAACACCCCTCGTGGCTACTTTCGGTATCCGGGAGGAGGAAACGGCCGTCGAGGCCAGCAGCCGGCGCAGCGCGGTGGCATTTTCTCTCTCCCTCTCTGTCCTCTCCCGAGCCTTTTTGTCCAGCCGCAGCCGCGCGCAAAGCAGCCTCCTTGGCTCAATCTCGTTGCCTGGGTCACCGATGCAAACTGGGAAGAGGCTGGACATCAGCTCTTGGCCTCGCTCCGACGGCTCTCCGACGGCATCCTCCCTCCTCCCCGCCCCATCGCGCTTTTACATTTGGCTCCCAGAGGAGGAGGAGGAGGAAGAGGCTGCTGGTGCGTCGTGGGGAGGAGGGACCACCACCCTTTTCAGATGGTGGGGGGTTAACCCTTTCTTGGGCCTGCCTTTGAAATAAATAAGCACTCCTTTCGCAAGAAGAGCCCGGCTGCTGAAGCAGGCTGGTAGCACGTCTAAGTTCAGCAGAATTCCAACTGTTGGAAACCGCAGGACGGGAGAGGAAATGCTGCTCGCTGGTTTGCCACTGGCTGCATCTATCCTGTTGACCTCTGTGAGAACAGGATGCCAGACTAGGATCATAGAATCATAGAGTTGGAAGAGACCACAAGGGCCATCGAGTCCAACCCCCTGCCAAGCAGGAAACACCATCAGAGCAATAATTTCACCATCAGAGCACTCCTGACATATGGTTGTCAAGCCTCTGCTTAAAGACCTCCAAAGAAGGAGACTCCACCACACTCCTTGGCAGCAAATTCCCCTGTCGAGCAGCTCTTACTGTCAGGAAGTTCTTCCTAATGTTTAGCTGGAATCTTCTTTCTTGTAGTTTGGAACCATTGCTCCGTGTCCGCTTCTCTGGAGCAGCAGAAAACAACCTTTCTCCCTCCTCTATGTGACATCCTTTTATATATTTGAACATGGCTATCATATCACCCCTTAACCTCCTCTTCTCCAGGCTAAACATGCCCAGCTCCCTTAGCCGTTTCTCATAAGGCATCGTTTCCAGGCCTTTGACCATTTTGGTTGCCCTCCTCTGGACACGTTCCAGTTTGTCAGTGTCCTTCTTGAACTGTGGTGCCCAGAACTGGACCACATGGGCCATTGACCTGATCCCGGAAGTTTGGTCTTAGCATCCTGCTCTCACCCGGTGCAGCCAAATAAACCCCAATGCGAAGCAGAACTAGCAGGACCTGAGTTCAAAAGCTTTCTCCCCGCTTGTGATTCCCAGCAACTGTGATTCAGAGATGGTGGTCTTCATGGCTAGTAGCCATTGATTGCCATCCTTGGACCTGGGATGGCTCAGTTGGTAGAGTTCGGGGTTGTGACATTGGGCAAAATATCCCTGCATTACAGGGGGTTGTACTTCTTCTTCTTATTATTATTATTATTATTATTATTATTATTTATACCACACCTATCTGGCTGGGTTTCCCCAGCCATTCTGGGTGACTACCAACAGTTTAAACATGGTAAAACATCAAACATTAAAACCTTCCATAAACAGGGCTGCCTTCAGATGTCTTCTAAAAGTCAGATAGTTGTTTATTTCCTTGACATCTAATGGAAGGGCATTCCACAGGGTGGGCGCCACCACCGAGAAGGCCCTCTGCCTGGTTCCCTGTAACCTCGCAATGAGGGAACAGCCAGAAGGCCCTCGGCGCTGGACCTCAGTGTCCGGGATGAACGATGGGGGTGGAGACGCTCCTTGAGGTATACAGGGCTGAGGCCGTTTAGGGCTTTAAAGGTCAGCACCAACACTTCGAATTGTGCTCAGAAGCATACTGGGAGCCAAGGTAGGTCTTTCAGGACCGGTGTGATACGGTCATGGCGGCTGCTTCCAGTCACCAGCCTAGCTGCCGTATTCTGGATGAGTTGTAGTTTCTGAGTCACCTTCAAAGGTAGCCCCACGTAGAGCGCATTGCAGTAGTCCAAGCGGGAGATAACTAGAGTATGCACCACTCTGGTGAGACAGTCCACAGGCAGGTAGGGTCTCTGCCTGCGTACCAGATGGAGCTGGTAGACAGCTGCCCTGGACACAGAATTAACCTGTGCCTCCGAAGACAGCTGTGAGTCCAAAATGACTCCCAGGCTGAGCACCTGGTCCTTCAGGGGGCACAGTTACCCCATTCAGGACTGGGAAATCCTTCACGCCTGCCTTCCCCTGTCCCCCCAAAACAGTGCCTTCATAATTCTATGAATCTGTCTTTAGAGCCATCCAAATTAGTAGCCATTGCTAATGGATCCCAAAAGGAGCTTCTTAATTAAGGATCTTCTCAATGTCTCAGCAACCTCAAAGGGGGGGCACCCCCACCACCCTAAATCCCTCACTGGTGGGAGCACGGGCATAGCCAAGGTTTATCTTAGGGGAGCAGAACCAAGCTATCTGCAACATGATTGGTCAGTTAATGAAGTATGTTATTTATTTACTTGGCTACAACCATGGGTGGGAACGAATCCCATAATTCAACTAGGTAAAGGTAAAGGGCCCCTGACCATTAGGTCCAGTCGTGGCCGACTCTGGGGTTGCGGCGCTCATCTCGCTTTATTGGCCAAGGGAGCTGGCATACAGCTTCTGGGTCATGTGGCCAGCAGGACTAAGCCGCTTCTGGCGAACCAGAGCAGCGCACGGAAACGCCGTTTACCTTCCTGCTGGAGCGTTACCTATTTATCTACTTGCACTTTGACGTGCTTTCGAACTGCTAGGCGGGCAGGAGCAGGGACCGAGCAACGGGAGCTCACCCCGTCGCGGGGATTCGAACCGCCGACCTTCTTCTGATCAGCAAGTCCTAGACTCTGTGGTTTAACCCACAACTAGGCACTGGGTGAAGTAGTACTTCTTTAATCCTGAATCATCTAACATTCAGCTTTATTGGGTGGTCCGGAATTTTATCCACTTTCTCTACACCATATATAATTTTGGAAGCTTCCATCATGTATTTTCCTACTTGACTTTTCCAGCCTGCGTTCCCTTTCAAGGCACACTTCCGGTAGCCATAACCTGGGCGGTGGGTGGGGCCAGAGGCATGTGGGCGGAGCACTGAATCTGACCTTGAACAATAGGCTACGTTCCAGCCACACAGAAGTCAGAGGTTTGCACACGTAAACCCCTCCATCCGCCATCCTGGAAAGCAAAAGGCATTATCAGATTTCAAGGGCGCTTTCCAGCCAGGCAGAAGAAGCACCCAAAGAGTGTGAGGGGCAGGGCAGGTGAGGGTTGCGGTGGCCTGGGGAGACACCCGAGGGCCAGACAGAGAGGATCAAAGTGCTCCCTTCGGCCCCCAAGTCTGAAAACCCACAAGCCTGTGCTAGATTGTACACCATTGCTTTGCAGTACGTACAGGAAAAGGGGTCTGTAAATAAATTTTTCTTTGTAGGATTTTTTGGGCCGCAAACTCCCAGGAGAGCATGGTTCAGAAAGGTGGTCTATATAAACTTTGCAACACTAGCACTACTTGTTGTTGTTGTTGTTTAGTCATTTAGTCGTGTCTGACTCTTTGTGACCCCATGGACCAGAGCACGCCAGGCACTCCTGTCTTCCACTGCCTCCCGCAGTTTGGTCAAACTCATGTTAGTAGCTTCGAGAACACTGTCCAACCATCTCGTCCTCTGTCGTCCCCTTCTCCTTCTGCCCTCCATCTTTCCCAACATCAGGGTCTTTTCCAGGGAGTCTTCTCTTCTCAGGAGGTGGCCAAAGTATTGGAGCCTCAGCTTCAGGATCTGTCCTTCCAGTGAGCACTCAGGGCTGATTTCCTTCAGAATGGGTTGGTTTGATCTTCTTGCAGTCCATGGGACTCTCAAGAGTCTCCTCCAGCACCATAATTCAAAAGCATCAATTCTTAGGTGATCAGTCTTCTTTATGGTCCAGCTCTCACTTCTATACATCACTACTAGGAAAACCATAGCTTTAACTATACGACCAGCACTACTACAACAACCTAAATAAATGCAGTAATTAGGTTGTTCTTGTTGTTGTTGTTACTAATTACCCACCCTTCATCCTAAGGTCCCAGGGTGGGTTGCAATGATCGAAACACAGTTTTAAAAACGGTTTGTTCAAACCATCACAGAAATACCGCTTCATATTTCAACGATAAAGGTAAAGGTAAAGGTACCCCTGCCCGTACGGGCCAGTCTTGACAGACTCTGGGGTTGTGCGCCCATCTCACTTAAGAGCCCAGGGGCCAGCGCTGTCCGGAGACACTTCCGGGTCACGTGGCCAGCGTGACATCGCTGCTCTGGCAAGCCAGAGCCGCACACGGAAACGCCGTTTACCTTCCCGCTGGTAAGCGGTCCCTATTTATCTACTTGCACCCGGAGGTGCTTTCAAACTGCTAGGTTGGCAGGCGCTGGGACCGAGCAGCGGGAGCGCACCCCGCCGCAGGGATTCGAACCGCCGACCTTTCGATCGGCAAGCCCTAGGCGCTGAGGCTTTAACCCACAGCGCCATTATCATTTAATAATATGCCAATAATTTCAAATCCTTTCCCATGATGTGTCACATATTATTTATACGATTGCATATTAATAATCTGAATTATTAATCTTTTTTTAAAAAAAGAATTAATATATATATATATATATATATATATAAAAACTTTCCCTCTGAAAAGTGCTTCGCCGTGGACTGGATCATCCATATCTTTTTTTGCTATCGGTGAACCACCCTGGCTTTCCGCTTTGCTGCGGTTATCAGGGTGGAAGGAAAGGGACCTTGCCATGTAGCAAGGAAAAGGCAAATAGATTAGAGTTTTGGCTTTTTGATGAAAGTGATGTGGATTTTCTCTCCCCCCCCCCCCAGCGATGGGAAAATGAGAGGGGCCAAACAGGTGTTCCAAACACACATTCTCATTTCCTGCTTGCGTCTTAATCTGCTCATCAATCCGGCAAGTCGACTCCTGGCGCATTCTTCCAGCAGTGGGAATTTCTGCCCTTCCCTGACAAGTATTATGGGGAGGCTTTGACATACAGCCTCGCAGGACCTAAATAGGCCGGTCTATTCTTCGCCTTCCCTGAAAGAGAGCTTTGTGCCAAAGCTTCATTAAACTGCACCACACAGGCCTCCAGAAACCCTCCGAGGGGAGGAGGGAGGGGCTCTCAATAATGAACAGTCGATTTAACTGGAAAAGCTGCGAGAGCTGTTAAATTAAAAGGAAATAAACTGTGCTTTGCGCTCGGTGACCTAAAAGGGGAGGGAGGGTCTGTGCGGGCTTTGCAAAAACCGGACAGGAAGTCTGGACTTTGCAAGAACTTGCCATGCTCGCAACCCAGCTCTCGGGAGGCCCCTTCGAAGAAGCTGGCAAAATCTGGAGCTTTGGAGAGTCCGTGGTGTGGTGTCTCACATTGCAGACCAGGCAAATGGGCAGTGCGGTGCATCAGTTAAAGGCCATTGGACGGGGAGTGAGAAAATCCAGTGTTCAAATCTCCAGTTGGAGGAGAATGACAGTCAAAGAAGCAGCATTTTTAATAATAATAATAATAATAATAATAATAATAATAATAATAATTTATTTATAGCCCGCCCATCTGGCTGGACTTCCCCAGCCACTCTGGGCAGCTTCCAAGAAAATACAGTGGTGCCTTGGGTTACAGGCGCTTCAGGTTACAGACTCCGCTAACCCAGAAATAGTACCTCGTGTTAAGAACTTTGCTTCAGGATGAGAACAGAAATCGCGCGGCGGCAGCGGGAAGCCCCATTAGCTAAAGTAGTGCTTCAGGTTAAGAACGGACCTCCAGAACAAATTAAGTTCTTAACCTGAGGTACCACTGTATTAAAATACAGTAATGCATCAAATTTTAAAAGCTTCCCTCAACAGGGCTGCCTTCGGGTGTCTTCTAAAAGTCTGGTAGTTGTTCTCTTTGACATCTGGTGGGAGGGCGTTCCACAGGGCGGGCGCCACTACCAAGAAGGCCCTGGTTCCCTGTAACCTGGCTTCTCGCAGGGAGGGAACCACCAGAAGGCCCTCAGCCCTGAACCTCAGTGTCCGGGTAGAATGATGGGGGTGGGTATACTGGACCGAGGCCGGTACTGTTGTCGGATTTAAAGTTGGACTGAATGACCAAGGGTCAACTAGTGCAACCCTCTACAATGCAGGAATTGCAGCTAAAGAATCCCTGACAGATGACCATCCAACCTCTGCTTCAGAACCTCCAATCCAGATATGCAGGATGATATGAAAAAAACGGGGAGGGAAAGTAATAGTCTTCCGAGTTGGGCAAAACATCATTCCCCCAACCCTAATTCTGAGCTCTGTAAAGTGTGGTGCACGTTAACAGAGCTATAGAATCACAGAAGTGTTGAATTGGAAGGGACTCCAAGAGTCCAAACACCGAATACAACCACCGTCTATCTAGTAATATCAATCTCAGGTCCAATTATGTAGGCAAAACCACAGCAAAAAAAAAGCTAAATAAAAAGTTGCAGTGTGTAATTACTAGCAGAAGGTGGTGCATTTAAGTTCCACCACTCCTGTCCCTTTACATATAGGTAACTGTGCACATAAGATCCATGGGCAACTTGGAGACTTTCTGAAATAATTAATAATAACTATATGCACACTTCATTCCAATACTACATTTTGTACTTAGTCTCTTTCCCATCATCTGATGAAATGCTTTGATAAAAGTTGCTGCATATGTCCTTGATTTATATAATACTTTTTATTTTATTTATACCCTGCCCAACTGGCTGGGGCTCCCCAGCCACTCTATATACGAAATAAACTCTACACTCCATAAAAATAAAATATTTTAGCTTTGCCTTTAATGAATTTAAGTTGGTAAGACCATTTGTCTGCCATGGCTGTTTGCCACAGTTTGCCAAACCCAAAAGATCAATGTCAAAAGTCCTGCAGTTTTCCAGTCTTTAGTTATTACCCAGCAAGCAGCTGTCAGCACAAAAGCTTAAAGTTCCTTAGATATTGCATTGTTATTTTGTTCTTCCAGAATTATTGAAAGAGAATGCTGGAACAGTATATACAGTTTGATGCTTGCCATTTCTGCAAATACCATGCTCTAAAACTGTGATACAGCAGGCCATGACCACCACATAGGTATATATGTACCTTGCAAGTTGCAATTTCTCCAACTCTGAAAGGAGCATGGATGGGTCTGAGAGTGGTGTGAGGAGTAAAAGGTGTTAAGAGATGTAAGAAGGCATTGATTTCCATTCTAACCTGTATTCATCGCATGCAGAGCTGTTTCTGTTCTGCTGCAGTGCTACTTTCAAAAACCTACATTGTTTATCTCACTGCCCACTGCAGTGGAATTTTACAGAATGAATTAAGTTATTGCTATGTCATTCTGCAGGTGGCGCTGTGGGTTAAAGCCTCAGCGCCTAGGGCTTGCCGATCGAAAGGTCAGCGGTTCGAATCCCTGCGGCGGGGTGCGCTCCCACTGCTCGGTCCCAGCGCCTGCCAACCTAGCAGTTCGAAAGCACCTCCGGGTGCAAGTAGATAAATAGGGACCGCTTACCAGCGGGAAGGTAAACGGCGTTTCCGTGTGCGGCTCTGGCTCTGGCTCTGGCTCTGGCCAGAGCAGCGATGTCACGCTGGCCACGTGACCCGGAAGTGTCTCCGGACAGCGCTGGCCCTCGGCCTCTTAAGTGAGATGGGCGCACAACCCCAGAGCCTGTCAAGACTGGCCCGTACGGGCAGGGGTACCTTTACCTTTTTACCTTTACCTATGTCATTCTACACGATACAAAATATGTTATTCAATACAAAGGAAACACAGTGCAAATTGTGGTGGGTGGAATATAATCCATTACGTATAACAAACTGTTGTGGAAATAGAGAAAACTGAATGGAATGAATGGAAAGAATGGAAAAACGAGGAACTGGAATTGACAGATTTGCTCATCCCAAGCTCCCCATCAGTGAAACTGTCGAGCCGCGTGTGATTTGCGATAAAGAAACTCTGGATGAGTTTTCAGACAGTTTTTTTTTCTTCAGCCATTTTCTGCAAGAGCTGGCCTATGGACTGCAGAAGTCTTGTAGATCAGAAAAGCTAGAGATCGCCCTTTTGGTGGAAAACCGTTAGTGAGACTGAAACAGAGAACTCTAATCTTTTATCCCCTCCTTTCTTTTTTCCCTCGAACTGAGAGCAAGAAAAATGCTCATAAAATGGCCCTTTGTGCATGGGAAGAATTTGTGAGTTAGAGGTGTGTGTGTGTGTGTGTGTGTGTGTGTGTACGTCTTATACTGTTGCTATGTTCCTTTTTTGTTTTCAAGTCTGTGTTTTGTGGTTGGAGGGCAGCCTTTATTATGGGCCTCTTTCAGTGAATTTGGCTATTTGGGTCTGCAGATAATTAGATCACGGCTATCATTTTCACTCTTCTCTCCCCCGACCCCCAACTACTGTCCCAGTCGGGCTTTATTTGCATCAGAATGTTCCCTCCCTCCTTTCCTGACCCATTTTGCTCCCAAAGAACTGCAATGCAAACAGGAAATAATACAGTGAAGGGTATCCTATATAATGCATATGGCTTCCACTTTCCAAACAGGGGGTGATGGATCACATGAGATGTGATAGTCACATGTTCCTCCTCCCCCTGCCTGAAAGTTCTTCCAAGGTGGTGGAGGAGGGGGCAATATCTGCAACATCCCCTTCTCACAATAAAATAGGAAGCAAGTGCAGGAAGAAGAAGAAGAAGAAGAAGAAGAAGAAGAAGAGGAGGAGGAGGAGGAGTTTGGATTTGATATCCTGCCTTTCACTCCCTTTAAGGAGTCTCAAAGCGGCTAACAATCTCCTTTCCCTTCCTCCCGCACAACAAACACTCTGTGAGGTGAGTGGGGCTGAGAGAGTTCAGAGAAGTGTGCCTAGCCCAAGGTCACCCAGCAGCTGCATGTGGAGGAGCGGAGACGCGAACCCGGTTCCCCAGATTACGAGACTACCGCTCTTAACCACTACACCACACTGGCTGGTGTAGGAAAATGGGAGCTTGCGGCTGCTCATGTTGTGCTCTTCACTAGTCTGCAGAGGTTCTCCAGCCACTGTCTACAGAAGTTGGGTTCACTCTAGGAATGTTAGCAATACCGGGTCCTTGCTCTATTCTGAAGCAGACAATATGTCAGGGACTCCCAAAAAATCATATATATTTTTAAAGGCAGGAGGCAGTCTAATATTAAATTAGGTTATTTATTCATTTTAAGAAACCCCAACAGTTCATGGATATTCCAGAATGGCCGAACCACCAGACTGTCCCAAGACGTTTTGCTGCCTCATGGTGGAGCAGCAAATTCTCGTCCTCTGAATCAAAGTACAGTGGTACCTTGGTTCTCAAACGTAATCTGTTCCAGAAGTCCGTTCCAAAACTAAGGTACACTTTCCCATAGAAAGTAATGCAAAATCGGATGACTTCCGGTCGCAGCCACGGACCCGACGCAAGCGGGATTTTCTCGGAGAGGGAAAATCCAGGCTTTCGGGGGAAATCGCGGGTGCTACAGGGCGCGGTAGCCCCCCAAAACCCCTCTGGAGGGAGACCAGAGGGTCAGGATCCCAGCGGAGCCAACAGCGGATCGCCTGGCCGTCAGGTAACTCTGTAAAAAGGAGCGAAGAGAACGGCGGGCGGAGAAGCAGGCACCAGGAATCCATTGTCTTCCCCCCAAAAGCGCAGCCCCAGGCTTGCAAGGCGAGTGGGCGATTCTCAATTAACAAGAAATTCGAACCAATTTGGATTTATAATTGGATTTTTACAAAAAGGAAGGTTTCGGAGTAAAAAGAAAGATTGAAAAATGGAGGTCAGCTTCATCTGAGATTGAATAGCAACGCACGACTGAGAGCGGAGTCGGAAACGAGAGGTTGGTGAAACAGCAAGCGGTTTGAACTTCTTCCTCTGAGAAAGTTTGTAAAAAAGTTATATACAGTGTTGCAAATAGTTGCAAAAGCGGGTAGAGGAAGCAGAAACTTGTTTATGTACGACTGTGGAGGGGTCTTTCTGTAACGATTGGTTTGACAGAAGGAAAATTAATAGAGGCTTCCCGATACTTTCAGTTTAAAAAGAACTGCGCAACAAAATAGTGCTTTTGTATCTCCATTTTGCTGAAGTTTAGCGCGATCTAGCAACAGAAGGAAGAAAGTAGAAAAGAGATAAAAAGATAGATTGATGGATTGACTGGATTACATTGAGCAAAGCACTTCCCTTTTGGCACCTTCTTATTTTTCTTTTGTTTAAGTCCTTCTAAGTTTAATTTCCAACTTTCTAAGGATTGCTGAGTCTGCATGAAGGTTTTTTGCTAATCCCCTCCTCTGAATGGTCTGTCTGGTTACATTTTGACAGAGCCACTTGAAATATATAGGGACTAGATTCCTATTCGGATTTGATTTAAACTGAGATTTAAACTTTTATAATTTTGGATCATTTTTAGCTCCCTCTTTGTGTTTTTAGGGGGATCCTGTTCTCATTTTTATTTTTCATTTTTTACTCTATTTCCCCCCTCTTATTTCTGTTTTTTTATTTTTTATTTTTGTTGTTGTTGTTGTTGTTATTCTTTTTTCTACAAATTAAATGCATGATTTGCTAAGTGGATTTTTACAAGTATATTGGGACATTTAGGCAATTGGAAAATATTCAACATTTGGACTTTTAATATAATTGAGCTCGGGATTATTTTTTCATTCCCTTTTGCCTTTTTAAACAGTTAGTGAACTGAAAGGACAATTAAAGGACTCAAACTTTGGAGGAGGGAATGAAAAGGAATAAATTGGAGATGAGGGAGGTGAAAAAAAGAAGAGGAGAAAATAAGAACAGGAATGTTGGAAATTAATAAGGCACAGGAGGAGATCTGGGACGCAATTGCCATGAATGAACTGAGACAGCGTGAAGTGAATCTGAGATTTAGGCTTGTCCCAGAGGTACAAGGAGAGAATATTAAAGAGAAATTAATAAAGGAGATTGCACAATGGATGGAGCTGCAGAGGAGGTTGCAAGGACAATACAAAATGCATTTCGAATCAAGACAAAATCAGTGAAGGCAAAGAAGTCCCCAGGAGATTGTCTGATTACATTTAAAGACAAAGAGATGAGAAACTTGATACTTCAAAAAAATAGAGAAAAGAGATTGAACATAGATGGAAATTACATTATTATTTTTAAAGATATCCCAATTAGGCTGTTAAAACGAAGAGACCCATACAAAGCAACGATACAAATCCTCAAGAAAAACAACATAGAATTCAGATGGGAATTTCTTTCTTCTACAAAAGCAAAAGACACAGACTTACAAGTCCGGAGGAAATAAGCAAATTTTTGAGAAAATATAAAGAGCTACGAAGTGAAGATGACGAGACAAGAGGTGCAGAACCAGGAATGGAGGCTGCAGGAGGAGTAGGCTTGAAACAGATAGAAGAAGAAGAAAGGAAAAAGTTAGAAGAAGAAGAGGAAGAAGAAGAAGAAGTAGACAGATTATAAAATTTCTAATAAAATTTCCAATATGGCAAAGATGGCGTTGAAATTATAGACATGGAATATTAATGGGATTAATGATAAAAAAACGGAATAAGATTGAACAATATTTAAAAAAGAAGAATTTGGACATTATTTGTTTTCAAGAAACTCATGTGGCAAGAAGACATAAAAAAGTTTTGATTAACAAAAGACTAGGAAATGAATTTATATCATCGGATAGGACTAAAAAGAGAGGGGTAGTATTGTATATCAATAAAAAAATTGAAACTCAGCAAAATTTTAAGGATGAAGAAGGCAGAATTATTGCAGTCCTCAAATGGCAAGGAGAAAAAATAGTAATTGTCGGGATCTACGCACCTAATGGTAACAAAACAGACTTCCATAAAAGTCTAGAAGAAAAATTATTCAAATACATGGACCAGAAGATCATAATAATGAGAGACCTAAATGGAGTGGTGTCAACGGAAATGGATAGATTAAGAACAACAGGGATGAGCAAAGATGGAAAACTACCTAAGACTTTTTTTTCAGTGATAAAGAACTGTAACTTGATTGACATCTGGAGACTTAGACATCCCCTGGAGAAACAATTTACATTTTACTCTAAGTCAAATCAATCCATGTCGAGAATAGATCAAGTATGGGTCTCGAACGAATTAACTCCAAGAATCACAGACATTGAAATTCAACCAAGAGTGATTTTGGATCATAGTGCAATAAAATTTGAATTAAAAGGTTATGAGGAAAAAACCTTTAGATGGACCACCTTTTAGATGATCAAAAAGTTTTGGATAGTGCACGAAGGTGTTTGATGGACTATTTTGTAAATAACTGCAATAAGGAGACAAAAATGAACACGGTATGGGATGCCAGCAAGGCCGTGATGAGAGGTTTCTTTATCCAGCAAAATGCCTTGAAAAACAAAAATAGAGAGAAAGTAAAGAAGGAAATTTTGAGACAAATAACAGAGAATGAACAAAAATTGATAAAGAAACCTAATAATGAGAAGATAAAACAGAACATAAAGACTCTACAAACACAATTTGCAATGATAATAAACAAAGAAGTAGAAGGAAATATAAAAAGGTTGAGACAGAGAAATTTCGAGTTCGTGAATAAATCAGGAAAATGGCTGGCATGGCAGATAAAGAAAAGAAAGGAACAAAACACAGTGAATAAGATCATCATTGAAGGTACCGAGATAGATAATCCGAAAGAGATTAGAAAAGGATTCCTGGACTTTTACAGACACCTATATAGTGTTACGAAAAAGGAGCAATGCAGCAGCGAGCTGCAGCTGGCTGGAAAGCCAAACAGGATGTTGATGTTTGGGACTGTACCGTGGGAAAAAAGGGACAGTCTATTCACTGTACTGAGCACCGGATGTTAGCTCAGAGTGTCATCTGACCTGTACTGGAAGTACAGGGGTGGAGTCTCTCTCTCTGCTGTTGGTGTTTGGAGAGTGCAGACGTGTTTCTCTGTACTGCTGCATAGACAGAAATAAAGGCATGTAAATACATTTCTGTCTGTCTCTTTCCCCTTCCTGGGGAAGGCAGGGAGGAGGGCAGAGTGGTGTGTTCTTCTCACGTTTGAGGAGGATCGCCGATAGAGACCTCACCTGCATCCTGCCGGGAGCCGCAGACAGGGAGGTCAACAAGGAACTCAAGCCAGGTGCCTGGAGAGTGGCAAATTCCTCTGACAAGGCTTAAGATTCCAACATATAGAAGTAAAGGCAAGAACAACATGAGAAAAATAGAAAGATTTTTAAAGGATAAAGAGGTGCAGAAGATCCCAACGGAAAAAAAAGATAATTTGAAGGCCCCGATTGAAACGGAAGAAATAAAAGAGGCAATAAAAGAGATGAAAAAAGGGAAAGCTCCAGGTCCAGATAGATTTACAGCTAGTTACTATAAAGAAATGAAAGGCATCCTAATTGTACCTATGAAAGAAGTCATGAATAACATTATGAGAAATAGAGAAATCCCAGAAACATGGAAAGAGGTGTATATTACATTCATTCCAAAACAAGACTCAGATTTAATGCAACTTAAAAATTACAGGCCTATTTCATTGTTAAACACTGACTACAAAATTTTTGCAAGTATTTTAGCAAATAGAATTAAAAAGGTTCTACGAGAAATTATACACAAGGATCAGACAGGTTTCCTTCCTGGCAGACAGATGAAAGATAATATAAGAAATATAATTAATATTTTAGAATATCTGAATGCCAGGAATGAGAAACAAGCTATGATGATTTTTGTGGATGCTGAAAAGGCCTTTGGTAATATATCATGGGATTTTATGTTAAAGAATTTAGAACATATGGAAGTGGGTAAGGAATTTTTTAACGGAATAAAAGCAATATATACAGAGCAGAAAGCAAAGTTGATAGTAAACAATATTATGACAGAAGATATAAAAATAAACAAGGTACAAGACAGGGATGCCCGTTATCGCCACTATTATTCATCTTGGTTCTGGAAGTTTTGTTAAAGTCAATAAGGAAAAATGAAGAAATAAAAGGGGTGACTGTGGGTAAAAATGAATATAAAGTTAAAGCGTTTGCAGATGATCTGGTAATAACAGTGGAGGAACCACTGGGAAGTGTTGAAATAGTACTAGAAGGAATAGATCAATTCGGTCAAGTTGCAGGGTTTTATTTAAATAAAAAGAAGACAAAAATTATTGCGAAAAATATGAAACAAGAACCAATAGAGGTAATGCAACAACAAACTGGAATAGAGGTGGTGAACAAAGTGAGATATTTAGGAATTTGGTTAACCCCCAGAAATATAGATTTGTTTCAAAAAAATTATATAACTGTGTGGAGTGGTATAAAAAGGGATTTGGAGGTGCTACCAAAGATGTTATTTTTATTTCAATCACTCCTGATAATTAAGGGGACATCAATATTTAAAGAATGGCAAAAGATAATATCAAGGTATATCTGGCAGGGTAAGAAGCCAAGGATTCAGTTTAAGTTACTAACAGATGCGAAGGAAAGAGATGGCTTCGCCCTGCCAGATTTGAAACTATATTATGAAGCATCTTGCTTATGCTGGTTAAAGGAGTGGATTAAATTAGAAAATGGAGAATTGTTGGATCTGGAAGAGTTTGATAATAGATTTGGTTGGCACGCCTATATATGAAAAGAAGAAAATTCATAAAGGGTTTGAAAACCACATCTTCCGAAGGTCGTTAATATATGTATGGGACAGGTATAAAAATTTGTTGGAATTTAAACTCCCCCACTGGATTTCACCCTTAGAAGTGATGAGCGTAAAAAAGATCAATATGAGGGGGAGGTGGATAACATATGGAGAATTGACAGTTAAAGAAGGGGGGAAATGGAAAATGAAACCCTATGAAGAAGTAAAAGAATTTGTCTATGATTGGTTGCATTACTATCAGGTCTGTGAAATGTTTAAAAAAGACTGTAAAATGTATGGATATGGAGAAAAAGAATCAAAATTTCAACTAGAGATATTGAATAATGAGTATAAAAATTTGTCTAAAATGTATAAAATGTTGCTGGAGTGGTATACAAAAGAAGAAGAGGTTAAATCAGTAATGATACATTGGGCCAGAGATTTTGGTTATAATATACAATATGATGAATGGTCAAAATTATGGAATGAAAGACTAAAATTTACGGCATGTACTGCGTTAAAGGAAAATGTGATGAAAATGGTATATAGACGGTATATAACGCCAGTAAAACTAGCTAAAATGTACAAAACATGTAATAAGTGTTAGAAATGTAAAGAAAAAGAAGGGGCATTCTATCATATGTGGTGGGAGTGTAAAAAGGTGAGAGGCTTCTGGGAAATGATATATAATGAATTGAAAAAGATGTTGAAATATACGTCTATTAAGAAACCGGAGACCTTCTTATTGGGATTGGTAGGAAATGAGATAAGTGAGAAAGATTGTAAACTTTTTCAATACGCAGTTAAAGCAGCGAGAATACAGTGGTACTGTACCTTGGTTCTCAAACGTAATCTGTTCCAGAAGTCCGTTCCAAAACTAAGGCACACTTTCCCATAGAAAGTAATGCAAAATTGATCAATCCATTCCAAACTTTTAAAAACAACCCCTAAAACAGCAATTTAACATGAATTTTATTATCTAATGAGACCATTGATTCATAAAATGAAAGCAATAAACAATGTACTGCAGTCACACAATCAATCAGTAGCTGAACTGGGTTCCACGCAGTCACAAAAATAAAACAAAAAAGAGCCACAAAAACACAAAATAAATAGCAAAACCAGACAGACCTCAGCGTTATCACTCAAATCGGAAGCGTGGCACTCAAAAAAGAGCACGTTTGGCTTCCGAAAAAAAGTCCACAAAAGTGTTTGAGTTCCAAGTTGTTTGAGTACCAAGGCGTTTAAGAACCAAGGTACCACTGTACATGTTACATGATATGTTTTTTCAGGTTGCATCCCGCAGCGACCCGGAAGTACTGGAAAGGGTTACTTCCGGGTTTTGCTGCTCGCGCATGCACAGAAGCGCTAAATCGTGCTTCACGCATGCGCACAAGCGCCAAATCGCACCACATACCTGTGCAGATACAGCGCTTTAGGTTGTGGGCTTTTCATGTTGTGAATGGGCCTCCAGAACAGATCCTGTTCGCAACCAGAGGTACCACTGTATATCACAAGCTAGAGAAAGAAGTCTCTGAGCTTGTTGTTGTTGTTGTTTAGTCGTTTAGTCATGTCCAACTCTCCGTGACCCCATGGACCAGAGAACGCCAGGCACTCCTGTCCTCCACTGCCCCCCGCAGCTTGGTCAGACTCATGCTGGTAACCTCGAAAACACTGTCCAACCATCTCGTCCTCTGTCGCCCCCTTCTCCTTGTGCCCTCCATCTTTCCCAACATCAGGGTCTTCTCCAGGGAGTCTTCTCTTCTCATGAGGTGGCCAAAGTACTGGAGCCTCAGCTTCAGGATCTGTCCTTCCAGTGAGCACTCAGGGCTGATTTCCTTCAGAATGGAGAGGTTTGATCTTCTTGCAGTCCATGGGACTCTCAAGAGTCTCCTCCAGCACCATAATTCAAAAGCATCCATTCTTCGGCGATCAGCCTTCTTTATGGTCCAGCTCTCACTTCCATACATCACTACTGGGAAAACCATAGCTTTAACTATACGGACCTTTGTTGGCAAGGTGATGTCTCTACTTCTCAAGATGCTGTCTAGGCCTGTCATTGCCCTTCTCCCAAGAAGCAGGCGTCTTTTAATTTCGTGGCTGCTGTCACCATCTGCAGTGATCATGGAGCCCAAGAAAGTAAAATCTCTCACTGCCTCCATTTCTTCCCCTTCTATTTGCCAGGAGGTGATGGGACCAGTAGCCATGATCTTCGTTTTTTTGATGTTGAGCTTCAGACCATATTTTGCACTCTCCTCTTTCACCCTCAATAAAAGGTTCTTTAATTCCTCCTCACTTTCTGCCATCAAGGTTGTGTCATCTGCATATCTGAGGTTGTTGATATTTCTTCCGGCAATCTTAATTCCGGCTAGGGATTCATCCAGCCCAGCCTTTCGCATGATGAATTCTCTCTGAGCTTAGTGTGAAGGAAATGTGTGGTGTCCTGTAAGAGTAATAGGCCAGGAATTAACTGGGAGGCTAAGGCTGAGCCAGGAGAAGTAGAAGCTGTGAGGATATGGTCTACTTAGGTCTCATTCCAGTCTGGAGGGGAGAGATTATTCTACAAAAAAAGAGAAGACTCCCAAACCAGGGATCCCTTGGGTCTGTTACTTGGAGTACCTCGGGAGTAGGGTTGTCAAAGGGGTGTGTTACTGACAGGAAGTACCACCTTGTTTAAGAACCAAAGTATTAAGCAGCAACAACTGAGAAAGAACTGAAGTGAAATAACATTATAATCTGAAGTATCCTACGTTTTACCCACTTTGCATCATAAACTTCCTTTGTTTAATAAAATATTTATTGTTTATTTGATCAAATCGTGCCTGAGACTCCAAATCATTAACTTTCCCTCACACAAGTCTCCCACTAGATAATCTGGGGTAATTTATAGAAATTGGTGTCATTGGTGTACTGTGAGGTGGGGGCACTGCATTCAGGTGAAGGCAGGCCCAACTATTCAGTTTACGAACTCCACAAAACCGGAAGAAATGTTCCAGTTTGCGAACTTTACCTTGGTCTACGAATGGTGGAAGGGCACCGGCGGTGGGAGGCCTCATTATGGAAAGCATGCCTCGGTTTAAGAATGGACTTCAGGAACGGATTAAGTTCATAAACCGAGGTACCACTGCATTAGGAAGCAACGCTCTGCAAAAATGTGTACAGTGGGACCTCAGATTACATACGCTTCAGGTTACAGACTCCACTAACCCAGAAATAGTACCTCGGGTTCAGAACTTTACTTCAGGATGAGAACAGAAATCGTGCTCCAGCGACGCAGCAGCAGGAGGCCCCATTAGCTAAAGTGGTGCTTCAGGTTAAGAACAGTTTCAGGTTAAGAACGGACCTCCAGAACAAATTAAGTACTTAACCCGAGGTACCACTGTATATATATGGGATGCAGGTGGCGCTGTGGGTTAAAGCCTCAGCGCCTAGGACTTGCCGATCGAAAGGTCGGCGGTTCGAATCCCTGCGGCGGGGTGCGCTCCCGCTGCTCGGTCCCAGCGCCTGCCAACCTAGCAGTTCGAAAGCACCTCCGGGTGCAAGTAGATAAATAGGGACCGCTTACCAGCGGGAAGGTAAACGGCGTTTCCGTGTGCGGCTCTGGCTCGCCAGAGCAGCGATGTCACACTGGCCACGTGACCCGGAAGTGTCTCCGGACAGCGCTGGCCCCTGGCCTCTTAAGTGAGATGGGCGCACAACCCCAGAGTCTGTCAAGACTGGCCCGTACGGGCAGGGGTACCTTTACCTTTTTACTTACCACTGTATATGAAGCAAGATTGCATACGCATTTGTTTATGGTATGAGAAATTCGCACTCAAATGCTGGTGAATTATCACAATAACTTTTTATTCCAGCAAAGCACAGAACGATGTGGATATGTGAAGAACTGAGTTTAAGATTGGGGAAATCAGAGAAAATGATAAAAATGGAAGCAGACAGGTTCATCCATACTCAAGTGACGTTGGGGCTGTGCAGGCAAGCCATGCCAACATGGTAATGGTCAGAATTCTGACAGGCCCAAGCTCCTTCTCCCGGTGTGTATACGTTGATATAGGTAAACAGCCCTTTCTCATGTGCATCAAAACACAAGGATGACAGCGGGTGTGATCACGAGGCATATGGCCCAGTTCTCAATGAGACAATAAACCTATGTCTGGACTTTCAGAGTGCAGGTGGGGGTTCACATGATGATGGAACACATATCCATGCAAGTTGGGAGTGAAATCTTTGAGATATGCAGTGCTTTAGAACTGTGGGCATGTCTATGATTTTGGTAGGCATTCAATAGTTCATGTCTCCAACATTCTCAAATGCCAAGTTCAACTGCCCAATACAGTCAAATGTTAAATAATAATAATAATAATAATAATAATAATAATTTATTATTTATACCCCGCCCATCTGGCTGAGTTTCCCCAGCCACTCTGGGCGGCTTCCAATCAAGTGTTAAAAACAATACAGCATTAAATATTAAAAACTTCCCTAAACAGGGCTGCCTTCAGATGTCTTTTAAAAAGAAGATAGCTGCTTATTTCCTTCACATCTGAAGGGAGGGCGTTCCACAGAGTGGGTGCCACTACCGAGAAGGCCCTCTGGCTGGTTCCCTGTAGCTTTGCTTCTCTCAATGAGGGAACCACCAGAAGGCCCTCGGCGCTGGACCTCAGTGTCCGGGTAGAACGATGGGGGTGGAGACGCTCCTTCAGGTATACAGGACCGAGGCCGTTTAGGGCTTTAAAGGTCAGCACCAACACTTTGAATTGTGCTCAGAAACGTACTGGGAGCCAATGCAGATCTATTAGATGTCGCCTATCAGGCACTGTCAACTGTTGAAATAAAAAATTCTCATCAGGTGCAAATGCAGGTTATCAAAAATGGTCAGTGAATGCTTGCAAATACTTGACTATTTGGAGAATATCTGATAAGCATTTGGCGTCAAAATTTACAGAGGGGAATCGCAGGGAAGCAACGTTCATTGTAGGAGCAGAGATTAACTGTGCCGTTGCTGAGGTTTTGTGCTTATTTTAATTTGAGACCTTAATATTTCCTGTGCCCTTAAAATTCGCTGCCAGACCCTCCACGGTCAAACTCCCTGCATCCATGCTAAAATAGAAACAGTGCCAACTTCATCCATTGACTTGCTACAACTCATTCCAGCTCCCATGCAAGAGACACTGTTGTATAATCCTCGCCTCTCCACTGTGTGGTCTTATTTTGGGTTCTGTCATGCAGACAGTAGCAAGGTCAGACAGGTCATCAGAATGCTAATAAGAAATCTGATTGATGATTGTGTGCCAAAGAAGTGAATGGGATATTTAATTTGACGACTATGTGCCAAAGAAATGAATAGGATATTTAATTAATGTCTCCTGCTCTTTGAGAGAGCAAGTTCCCCTTAATTCCTGTTCTTTCCCTGCTGCTCTGTTTTTTACTCCGCCCCAAACCCCCCCCCCACCCATCCCAAAGTTTTCCAAACAACACAGAGAGAACTTCAAAGACAGACATGGCTGGGTTTTTTAAAACTTTAGCTTGGTTTGTTGGTTCTCCCTTTGTTTAGAAGAGCAGTCAGGCCCACATCCAAAGCCGAAAAATAAAAGGACATCTTGTTCAATGAGAACTGGGATAGTTAAAAAAAAAAATCCTCTCCACAGTGGGACAATTAACTACTTAAGTTCTGGATTTATAAAGGATGCATGCAGCAAAAAGCTTACTGTTTCCCCCTCTGAAGTGAGGTGCTTTAGCAGCCAGAGTCTTTGGAAGTCAGAGAACGAAAGGCAGGAATCGGGAGCAATTGAATTTACATATTTGCCACTTTTGTGAGGGAGAGGAGGAGCTTGGACTTTCCATTCAAAGTGGTTTGCCAGAGAGTAGTTGGCAACTAAGGATTTTAGACAACGTGGTGCCTTCCAGACGTTGTTGGACTACAACTCCCATCATCCCAGCCATCGTGGCCAAGATGGGACTTGTAGTCCCAGCAACAGCTGGAGGACACCATATTGACTTTCTGTGTGCATGGGGACAGCTAAAGCCACTTCATAAATGGGGCTCACCAATAAATATTATATTTAGGTATTTATTACATTTTTCTGTGTCATGCACAGTTTGTTAAGTATGGTGATTTAATTTACTGAAATTGGGGGTGATTAAATGCATTGCTGTGTATTTAATTCTGGAATGTTCCCCAGTAACTCTCATGTGATTGGTTAACTTTGGCCACATGGGAAGTATCTTATTACATTCTCCATTTTGTTTTGTGCATGAGTGACTTGACTGTAAGGGCTGCATCTCCATGAACACTGAAGGAAGAAGAGATCATGTTAGATAACTCTCTCTCTCTCAACATAATAGAGGAGAGGATTGCTAATGTTTCTGTGTCAACATATGTGACAGAAAGAAGTACAGAAGTTGATGTTTTCCCAAAGAAGCATGAAGGAGAAGTCTGCTGGAAGGAGAAAGTGGAAACTTCTCAGAAGCAGCTGCATGGCCTAGCTGGGTCATGTGCAGAAGGCCGAATGTAAATACTGGAAGGAGAAAAAGACGGGGTTTTGTTTGAATGTTTAAGGGAGAAGCTGTAATCTTCAACTTAGAAAAAACAAGCCCATGCTTGGATAAGCATGCGAATGCAAATACTTTGCATATATTCTTCTTTGCAAGGGACACGGGTGACGCTGTGGGTTAAACCACAGAGCCTAGGACTTGCCGATTAGAAGGTCGGCGGTTTGAATCCCCGCGACGGGGTGAGCTCCCATTGCTCAGTCCCTGCTTCTGCCAACCTAGCGGTTCGAAAGCACGTCAAAGTGCAAGTAGATAAATAGGTATCGCTCCAGCGGGAAGTTAAACGACGTTTCCATGCGCTGCTCTGGTTCGCCAGTAGCGGCTTAGTCATGCTGGCCACATGACCCGGAAGCTGTACGCCGGCTCCCTTGGCCAATAAAGCGAGATGAGCTCCGCAACCCCAGAGTCGGTCACGACTGGACCTAATGGTCAGGGGTCCCTTTACCTTTACCTTATATTCTTCTTTAGCTATATGTTCTGCAAGCAAAAGCTTTCGAATAGTTTAACAAGTGTTTGGACAGTGTTTTAAGTTCAAGGAAAGAGTCAGTATTGCACATGATTTGACTTCCTAACTGCAGTTTTGCTACTCGGCCAACATGCTTCTTCCCCCTCCTCATTCAGTCCCCAAAACAACCCTGTGAGGTGGGTTAGGCTCAGAGGGAGTAAATGGCACAGGATCACACCCCGTGAGCTTCATAGCCACGAAGGGATTCGAACCCTGGTCTCTCCCGTGTCCAAGCCCGACACTCTAACCACTGCACCACACAGGCTCTCTTGTGGTCTGTCTTAAGAAACAAAAGCATACTGATGGTGTTCTTTCATTGCAGAAGAAGGCTCTTTTCGGCTTGTCAGCTTGTATTTCGTTGATTGGGCTGTGTGCTCAATCACTATTTGTTGAGGGTCTCTCTTTCTTTTTCTTTTAAAAGAACCTGATTTGGTCTCCACTGTCGCCAACAACTATGGTCTCTCTCCTCCCCCCCCCCCCAGCTCCCACCATACTGAAGGCACGGGAGACCTTTGGAAGGGTTAATAAACAAACAACTTTAAACAAATGCATTGACCAAAAAAAGGGGGGGAGGGGAGAACGAGGAAAGAAAGTATGGGAACCGAGAAAGAGCGAAGGAGAAAATCTCACATCAAACATAGAGCGCTTAAAGGAAACGGGGAGGAAAAAAAGACTGAGAAAAGACCAGCTAGTTAATGCAGGACAGCTAATAAAAGGGGGAAGAACTGACGTTAAGAACACATTTGCATGTCTATTGGGCACTTGGGAAATGCTGATAAAACTGGCTTTATTTTTCAGCAGAATTCAGGAAATCTCACCCACAACATCTGTGCATAGACACAAAAGAGAACATCGGCGTTGTTGCAGCGTTTCAGGTCCGAGACCATCGCACGAGTGACAATGTCAGACTCATGTGTGCGTGTAGATCTGTGCAGCTCTTATCTCTCGATCCTGCCAGCAACGAAAATGGGAACATGGCGGTGGCTCCTATTCCCTTTCCTGGAAGGCTGGAGGGCCAAAACGCATTGCCAACGAATTATTTCTGAGCCACAGAGCTGGGAACGTGCCTGAAGCTTCACTCTCCCACACTTCCCCTTGTCTGAAATGGCCACCTTTATTTCGCTAACTACTTTCAATGGCTGCAACGGCCATTTTAATTTTAATGATCTATGGATATCTATATAAAGATAACTATAAACCAAAGCATAGAATTGTAGAGTTGGAAGGGACTCCCAGGGTCTCCTTGTCCAACTCTCTGCCATGCAGAAATCACAGCTAAAGAACCCCGGACACATAACCATCCAACATCTGCTTAAAAACCTCCAAGGAAGGAGAGTCCACCACCTTCTGAGGGAGTCCATTTCACTGCTGATCAGCTCTTACCATCAGAAAGTTCTCCCTGATGTTTAGTTGGAATCTGCTTTCCTGTAACTTGAATCCATTCATTCGGGTCCTGCCCTCCAAAGCAGGAGAAAACAAGATTGCTCCACCTTCCACGTGGTAGCCCTTCAGATATTTGAAGACGGCTTTCATATCACCTCTCAAATCTACTCCAGGCTGTTGTTGCTTAGTCGTTTAGTCATGTCCAACTCTTTGTGACCCCATGGACCAGAGCACGCCACGCACTCCTGTCTTCCACTGCCTCCTGCAGTTTAGTCAAACTCATGCTGGTAGCTTCGAGAACACTATCCAACCATCTCGTCCTCTGTTGTCCCCTTCTCCTTGTGCCCTCCATCGTTCCCAACATCAGGGTCTTTTCCAGGGAGTCTTCTCTTCTCATGAGGTGGTCAAAGTACTGGAGCCTCAGCTTCAGGATCTGTCCTTCCAGTGAGCACTCAGGGCTGATTTCCTTCAGAATGGGTCGGTTTGATCTTCTTGCAGTCCATGGGACTCTCAAGAGTCTCCTCCAGCACCATAATTCAAAAGCATCCATTCTTCGGCGATCAGCCTTCTTTATGGTCCAGCTCTCACTTTCATACATCACTACTGGGAAAACCATGGCTTTAACTATACGGATCTTTGTTGGCAAGGTTGTCTCTGCTTTTTAAGATGCTTTCTAGATTTGTCATTGCTTTTATCCCAAGAAGCAGGCGTCTTTAATTTCGTGACTGCTGTCACCATCTGCAGTGATCATGGAACCCAAGAAAGTACTTCTCCAGGCTAAACATACCCAATTCCCTCAGCCATTCCTATTCAGGCTTGGTTTCTAGATCCTTGATCATCTTGGTTGCCCTCCTCTGCTCCATTCCACATTTTCTTTTTTAAAAAGGCTTAGTCCCACTGAGGTGGTATACCTACTTATTTGGACTATATCACTTGATGCAATAGTCAATTGTATAATCAATGGCTGCTAGCCATGTCTATGTTCTACCTTCCGTGCTGAATGCCAGATGCTGGAAGCCACAGTGTTCTTGGGCTCAGGTCCTGCTCATGGGCTGGCCACTGTGAGAAGAGGATGCTAGACAAGATGAGCCTTTGGTCTGATCCAGCAGGGATCTTGTGTTCTTCGGGCGACTGTAACTGGGGGTTCACCTGATAGAATGTGCCTCCATACACAGGGCCGGATTTAGGTTTGATGTGGCCCTAAGCTACTGAAGGTAGTGGGGCCCTTTATATGTCCAGCTGCCCTTTGTAAACAACAAATTGTTGCTGTTTTTTGTATTGAATATACAGTGCTACCTCGGGTTACATATCCTTCAGGTTACATACACTTCAGGTTACAGACTCTGCTAACCCAGAAATATTACCTCGGGTTAAGAACTTTGCTTCAGGATGAGAACAGAAATCGTGCTCTGGCGGCGCGGCAGCAGCAGGAGGCCCCATTAACTAAAGTGGTGCTTCAGGTTAAGAACAGACCTCCAGAACGAATTAAGTACTTAACCCGAGGTACCACTGTATGCTATATGGTAATTTATGGACCTTATAGGTATCTAAAGCCATTTGCACATGTTGCCATGCAACCAGTCCATGCAGAATGTAGGCACCCTATATATAGAAAGGAGCAAACCAGTGATATTTTAGGAGCAGGCTAGCAGGTGGGGCCCATTGCTTACATCATAGGAGCCTACACAACACAAAACACTGTTGTTGTATGTAGGTTTTATTTTATTTGTTTTTTGTCTTATATTTTGGAAATGTACATCCAGGTATTTTTTCCTTTATATTTTTTTGCGGCCCCCAAGAGAGTGGGGCCCTAAGCTATAGCTTGTTTAGCTTATACGTAAATCCGGCACTGTCCATACAAAAGAATCCCCCATGCATATAGGAAGAAAGCATCTCAGGGAAAAGGCTAAGCTAGAAAGCCTTTCCTTTTGACATGCTTATTCTCTACATGCAGGGAATGCATTTATTTTTGCAAGAAACAACCCTAACCTTCACTCTGGCATAGGAGGGTTCAGAATCAGGGTTTTGATTATCTCAGCGAGATCCAGGCTAAAATCTTGGATTATGATGATGAATAATTGATACATCTTTGTTTTTTACTAAGTAAGCAGCCATATTTAATTGAACTTTATTATGGTTTGCATGACATGACATTATTCTGATTGGACGGTTTTGCTGAGTGTCTCAAAATGATAATTACCCAAATAAAATTAAATCTGTATTTCTGCTAACAGCATTTTAAATGTATCCTCACAATGGATTTGATGATACTGCAGAATAGGATTCATTACAGGATATGATCTTTATTTATTCCTTTACCCTATCCAACCCCTCCCCACCCCCATTGTCTTTAAGTTTGGCACAAATGCGCCATAAAATGAAAACAGACTCCTTTTAAAAAATCTCTTTAATATCTAGCAGTTAGGCACCAATTTGGATTTTGGATGATCTTATTATCTTCAAGATGATCAAACAGAGAAAAATACTGTCTGTGGATGGCTTGTGGGGGAGGCCAAGTTGTGCTGCCGTGATTGCACAGCTCAGTGAGTGCTCTATGATACAAATTGTGGAGTGTACAGTGTATCTAAATGCGTGACTACTCAGAAACAAGTACTACTGCATCCAGTGTGGCTTACTCCCTAGTAAGGCTGCGTGGGGTGAGAAATTAGATTCTGTCCACATTGAAAGATGAACCTACGTGAGCCATAGTTTACAAAACAATGTGCAAACCTAAAAACAGCCTTTCTTAGAAATTTTTCACATTTCCAAATATTGCAATGTAGTTCTCCAACCAAGTACAGTGGTACCTCGTGTTAAGAACTTAATTTGTTCTGGAGGTCCGTTCTTAACCTGAAACTGTTCTTAACCTGAGGTACCACTTTAGCTAATGGGGCCTCCCGCTGCCACTGCTGCATGATTTCTGTTCTCATCCTGAATCAAAGTTCTTAACCCAAGGTAATATTTCTGGGTTAGTGGAGTCTGTAACCTGAAGCGTCTGTAACGAAGCGTCTGTAACCAGAGGTACCACTGTAACGTGCTCAAAAACGCACATACTAGGATAGGATAAAGCGTGCACAGAAATGCCTATGTTTGTGAAATTGACATACAAAATTCATCACAGGAAAATTGCTTTGCAAAAGAAAATGTATATATTAGACAAAATTGCATACCAAAATTACAAAAATTTGCACTAAGAATTTCAGCGAGGATAACAACAACAACAACAACAACCTAATGTGGGAATGTGGAGAACTGAGCATGAGATTGGAAAAAGAAACTGTCCGTTCCTACTCCCAGGTAAGTGTGTGCATGCAGACTGCTTACTTAGAAGTAAGCCCAACCGAAATCAGCAGGACTTGCTTTTGACTAAACATGCTTTCTGGATCAGGTGGCTGTCAGCAGGATTTAAGCCTTGCCCCTATTTTGGAGAAGGCAAGGGGAAATGAAGGCAGAACAAGAGGCAGGCATGGCAACGGAGAGCTTTTTCTCTCTTTCGAGCCAATTTGCCAGCTTTCTGCTGTGATCACTGCAAAAAGGAGAAGCGGAGATAGGGGCTGGAAGGACACACAACAAAAGCGCCGGTTTCTGGGGAAACGTGGCTCTAGAAGATAACTCGGGCCACAGTTAAAGCAATGGTTGTGGGGTGGGGGGAGCAGTAGGAGAAGTGTCAAAACATTTAGATGACTGGGACATTTATCCTGGTGCTGGGGGAGAGGAGCCGAGAAGCTTTTTGCCAAATCCCAGTTGCTCCATTGCTGCCGATCTGGCTGGGAACTGAAGGCAAAGGAAAAAGATAAGCCGCCAGTTACCCTTCCATTTCTTTTGTGCTGGGGGGGGGGGAAACCAGATGCAGCATTGTTAATATTTGTTTTAATCCTGCCTTTCCCCAGAGGCGCCAATAGGTGGTTTTTTTTGGCCCAGTGGATAGGGCCCTCCAACCCACTGGCAAAAGAGGATGCATAAAATTTGCATGTGCTTCTTCTCACATGCAAATCTGTGTCCTCTTTTGCAAGCAGGTAAAGGTAAAGGGACGCAGGTGGCGCTGTGGGTTAAAGCCTCAGCGCCTAGGGCTTGCCGATCGAAAGGTCGGCGGTTCGAATCCCTGCGGTGGGGTGCGCTCCCGCTGCTCGGTCCCAGCGCCTGCCAACCTAGCAGTTCGAAAGCACCTCCGGGTGCAAGTAGATAAATAGGGACCGCTTACCAGCGGGAAGGTAAACGGCGTTTCCGTGTGCGGCTCTGGCTCGCCAGAGCAGCGATGTCACGCTGGCCACGTGACCCGGAAGTGTCTCCGGACAGCGCTGGCCCCTGGCCTCTTGAGTGAGATGGGCGCACAACCCCAGAGTCTGTCAAGACTGGCCCGTACGGGCAGGGGTACCTTTACCTTTACCTTTAAAGGTAAAGGGACCCCTGACCATTAGGTCTAGTCGTGACTGACTCTGGGGTTGCGGCGCTCATCTCGTTTTACTGGCCGAGGGAGCCAGCGTACAGCTTCGGGGTCAAGTGGCCAGCATGACTAAGCCGCTTCTGGAGAACCGGAGCAATGCACGGAAATGCCGTTTACCTTCCCGCCAGAGCGGTACCTATTTATCTACTTGCACTTTGACGTGCTTTCGAACTGCTAGGTTGGCAGGAGCAGGGACTGAGCCACGGGAGCTCACCCCGTCACAGGGATTCGAACCGTCGACCTTCTGATGGGCAAGTCCTAGGCTCTGTGGTTTTAACCCACAGTGCCACCCGCATCCCTCTTTGCAAGCAGAGAGCCCCCCCCCCAAATAAAGCAATAGTCCCTAATCACACTTGATATAATGCCTGGCAGACAGTCAACAGGTGAAGCGTTCCCTGTAATGGTATTTCGATAAGGATTAAGGCTTGACCTACTGAATTTCTGCCTGCAACCCAGCTGCTAATGGCACAAGAGCCCTGGCTTTTCTCTAATGCCAACCCTAAAAGCAAAGTCTAGACTGCAGTCCTAGAGTCTGCAGCAAAGAGACTGACTTCTGAGCGGACATGTATATCATTACAGTAGTACCTCGGGTTAAGTACTTAATTCGTTCTGGAGGTCCGTACTTAGCCTGAAATTCTTCTTAACCTGAAGCACCACTTTAGCTAATGGGGCCTCCCGCTGCCACCGTGCCCCCAGAGCACGATTTCTGTTCTCATCCTGAAGCAAAGTTCTTAACCTGAAGCACTATTTCTGGGTTAGCGGAGTCTGTAACCTGAAGCATATGTAACCTGAAGCGTATGTAACCCGAGGTACCACTGTATACCATAACTTTATACAGTGAATTCTTAATTAATGCTAGGTCTTTAGCTCTTGCTTCCAAAGATTTCATATTTTGCACCTGTCATTTGGGAGCGGGGATTCTTTAATACTTATTGTGCGCAGTGGCATTTGCAGAAAATAACTTCAAGGAAGTACCGGATCTCAGCAGAGCCCACCACAAGAAAGATGTGTCCTGGTAGCTGGGGGAAGGAAAGGTAAAACTACAGAAATTCCAAGCAGGAAAAGTGCAAGGAAGGGGGACACCAGAGAAAGCAACAGAGAAGAGGTTGGCTTGTTTTTGTTTTTTTTTAAAGACCATCTCATCCAAGAGGGACTTGGTTTCACCTTTCTGTTTCAAGTGACCCGGTTACATTGCCATGACGGCTTATTCCCACGCTGTGTGTGAAAAAGCAGAAAAGGTTTACGTTGCTTGATGGTTATTAATTTAAAATGATTCTGGGGTGCCAGGAAAACTCTTTGCTCCCACCTCATCTCATCTCCACAGGTGGGTATTGAGGAGATCGCTGGGATGATACATGGACAAGACCAGGACCAATGAGAAAGGGGGCCCATTTGGCCTTCAGCTCAAAAGGGGCCATCAGATTTAGACACTGGCTCATTTTTTTGCCGGGGGGGGGGGGGTAGGGAGAGAGATTTCATTAGTTTCACAACTTCGTTCCTGCATGCACCAGACCAGGCCCAAATGTGACATCCCTCTGCAAATCTAAGCCAAGTGAGAGATGTGATGATTTTCTCACTAACTGATAAGAGATTGATCAGATGAATAATTCACAGATATTAATAGATTGGGTTCTAACGGTTGGGAACATGCAAGGATGGAAGTGACCTGAGACTTTTTGGAATGCTAAGAGGCCAGTCTGGAGCACAAGGGTGGCAGCAGCGTGGGGGCAGGAGGGACAATTGCCCCTCACAACTACAAACAAGAAGCTTGCCCCCCCTCATTAAGGTTTACAGTCATACCTCGGGTTGAATGTGCTTCAGGTTGAGCGCTTTCGGGTTGTGCTTCACGGCAACCCGGAAGTAACAGAGCGCGTTGCGTCCGGGTTTCGCCACTCGTGCATGCGCAGACGCTCAAAATGACATCGTGCGCATGCGCGGAAGCGACAAAACGTGACCTGCGCATGCCATCGCGTCTTACGTTCTATTCAGGATGCGAACGGGGCTCTGGAACGGATCCCATTCGCATCCCAAGGTACCACTGTACTGTTATTTTTCTTTCGGAGATCTTTGCATGTGAGAAGCAACTCACCCACCTAGAAATATACTTTGCCCCTTCTGCGCCCATGCCTATAATTCCTCCCCTCCACTGTTGCCACTGCTGAGCACCTGTTCCTCCATAGTCAGCCCCCCACCCTGCAAACACACACACACACACACACACACACACAAACACACACTGATGCAGCTCACACAAAAAAGCCCTATTGGAGAAAATGTTAGGAAAAGCTCTATTTTCCCATCACGCCCTTATTAAACCCTGATTCAAGTTTCCCACTGAATCTGGGCCACTGGTGATCCTTTAGCTCAGTTGCCTGAGTCGGGCTTCTTTTCTCTGCGGTATAAACGCCCTGCTGTTTGTTGATAGTATTAATAATATGAGCAGCAGGAGTCTGTAGACGTTTGGGGCCTAGGCTGCGGGAATTGTTCTCGGATGACATCGGGCCGCCTCTGTAAATTACTCGGCGACCTGGGATTTCGGCAGGTTACCGCTATAACTCAAGGGCCTGCGGTTATTGCGTTTGCCTCCTGCTGCCTTCCCGCTTATTGGCCTCTTCTCGACATGAGGAGATGGCAGGCCCTGTCGCTTTGGGAGAGAGACCTTGGAAGCGGTGTCTCACAAAGGTCTTGTGCCATTGTTTCGACAAAAGCCTCAAGCGCGGAGTTCAGGAAATTAAAGGGAGGGCATGAGACCGAGAGCTGCCGCTTCTCGTGGAAATGGTTTTGCCCAACTCAAAGGCGAAAGAGGCTAGTCATGCCTGTTCGTTTTTGGAAGAGGTGTGTCTGCATTAGAACGCAAGAAAAGCCATCTAGGCCATTCTCGCAGCAGCCAACCTGATGTCTGTGGGAAGCAAGAAAGCAGGATTCAAGCAAAAGGGCGCTTTCCCCTTCTGTGGCTTCCAGCAATTGGCATTCAGAAGCATTGCTGCCTGCAAGTGTGGCGGCAGAACATAGCCGTTATGGCTAGTAGTCCTTGATAGTTGCAGAGCTGGAAATTCTGGGTATCTCCACCTGGCTTGTGCTGGCCCTTTGCTGCCTGAGGTGACACAGTGTAGGAATGATCGCTGGGTTGCAGAGCACACTCCGGCCCATGGGCAGCCTCAGCTGCCTGCACGCATGACCTTGGGGTGCGGAGCACTCTCTCCCTCACAGATAAAGCCACAGCTGTCTGAACATCTTGCCCTCAGTCTAACCTTTTGGGATCTCAGTAATCCGCCATGTCCTGTCTGTGACCTTTGTCTCTTTTGTCATACATTGTGCAAGAGGAAAATGACATGGTGGAAACAGGTGCCAAAATAACTTTGTACCACCCCACGATCTTGGGACTGTGTAAAGCTCACAGCCCAAAATGTATCTACCTGGGTTTGCATATTGTGTCAATAAAAAGGAGCCTCCACAGAGCTGGCCGGCAGCTTGCTTGCTTGCAGCTCACCTGTGCGCAGCTTACCTGCATTACCAACTCCTGCCTCATGTCCTTCACTTCACACAGCAGCAAACATATTGATTACCTGACCTCACCTCCCTGCCGGACAGGGAGCAGCATCCTTTCTGGAACTCCTTCCCCACCTGACAACACGGCTTTGCAGTGGCTCCTCCCTTCAGGAAAAGCTGGAGCAAAGCCCTGCCACACTGCCAGGGTGGGGAATCTCCCTGCCCCCTGCCCAGCAGCAAAGTTGGGTGGCAGAACACCTCCTCTCATGCCAACTTGGCAGAAGGGGAGGCGTTCCACAGAGCTTTGTTGCAAGTCCCTCTCTGCCCCAGAGGCTGGGGAGACCAGTGGCAAATTTGGGCAGCAGAACATGGGCGATGCCCCTTAGAGAGTGCCGCCTGAGGCAGTCGTCTCATTCTGCCTCATGGGCAGGCCGGCTCCATCTGGCTGTAATGCATCCTTGTGTTGTGAATATTCATCTTACTTTCTTGGGTAGCAGATTAAGAGATGTGTGTGAATGCAGAAGAGTCCTGTCTATTGCTCTGTCCCCTTTTACTTCTGGGCTTGCATGCAGCCTCAAGACATTTGGCCAAGGGAATGTGGCCCTCAGTCCAGAAAAGGTTGCCCAACGCCTGGGCCATAAAGGTAAAGGGACCCCTGACCATTAGGTGCAGTCATGGCTGACTCTGGGGTTGTGGCGCTCATCTCGCTTTATTGGCCAAGGGAGCCGGCGTACAGCTTCCGGGTCATCTGGCCAGCATGACTGAGCCGCTTCTGGCGAACCAGAGCAGCACACGGAAATGCCGTTTACCTTCCCGCTGGAGCAGTACCTATTTATCTACTTGCACTTTTACATGCTTTTGAACTGCTAGGTTGGCAGGAGCAGGGACTGAACAACGGGAGCTCACCCCATCGTGGGGATTTGAACCGCCAACCTTCTGATCGGCAAGTCCTAGGCTCTGTGGTTTAACCCACAGCGCCACCCATGTCCCTTTAGCCATAATGATGGCATAAATCGGTGGATCCTGAAGTGGGTGGTACTGCCCCCTGGGGTGGGTGGGATTACCTTGAGGTGCTTAGAGGGAAGTGCAGCAAACAGAGGACTCTGTAGGTGCAAATGGCTTTGAAAAGCTGGTACCACTGGATCAAGTTCAGCAGTTTTGTTGCATTAATTCAGCTAAATGGTTTTAACTGGATTTTGAATAAACGTGCAACTAATTGTTCCCACTTTGGATTTTATTGTGTTATTATCTCCCTTAGTGGGTCTTGAAGACAGCTATTCTGAATAATGCTTTTGGTGGGGGGCACAACTGATGAATTTATGGAACTATGGGGGAAATGGCCCCAAAACATCTGGGAACCACTGCTTTGATATATGCAGGTATGTACAGCACTCAGAATATTTTAGGTAATTGGCTGCTGTCTTACATGACACATTCTTGAAGACAAACCCTCTTTCCCATTCAGTATTATGCATTGAATGGGGTGGTAAGGATCTGTTTCTACGATGAAAGAAAATTCAGCAATGCTTAGTTTGTTTTTTCGGTTGTTAGTTTGCTAATTTTGCTAATATTGCTTTGTGGGTTACAAGAGCTGTAATGCTTTGTGAATTTTGCAATATGACTTTTCTCATAGTTGTGCTGTTTAGCCTATTTGTAAAGTTGTTTTGTTACTGGTGTTTTATGGAAGGTGGTTGTTTTACTAATGATTTGTTAATGTTATGTTGTGGTGTTCTACTATATTTATAGTATGTAAGCCGCCTTGCGACTCGAGTGAAAAGCGGAAATATAATAATGATGAATTTTATCTAGTTCCAAAACATTTTAGGCAGCTGGAGGCAAAACAAATGCTCATCTTGCTCCAAGTTCCACTATTTAGCTTTTGTGAGGAGTTGGTTTTGTTTTTTTTAATGCTCTTTAGAGTGCTCCTTAGCTACTTCCAGCAGCTTTGGTGGTTGTGTTTTTCTTTTTCTTTTCTTTAAAAAAAGAGAGGCATTAGAAAAAGTATTTTAAAAAGCTGCCAGCTACTCATAACCTCTGCAGACTAAGCATTTGCTCCTGTATAGAAAGAGCGACCGCCTCCCAATAGCATTGTCCAGCACATTAGAGAAAAGGATTAAGCCGATACATTCAGCTATTCTAACAGATTTCCTTTACGCCTTCAATACCCCACTCTCACATTCACTTGGATAATCACATTAGTTTTGTCGTTAAGAAAGGAGGGCACACCACCTCCCCTTCTATGGCAAATACCTAAACTGCTTACCCACCACCCAAAGGGGTTGCATAGATTAGGGAAACAAGACAAACGGAAGGGATTTGCCATCCTGCAGCTCCATGTTTCAGGACAGCCCTTTATTTTTTTTCACAGCAAGGAGATGGAACTAAAATATTTTTCCCCCTTTGCAAATGGAAACTGGGGGCTGCTGGGGTGGGAGAGAGGAAGCAATGGAAACCAGAGGGAGACGGTTATGCAGAAGATGGGATGGCATCTGAAAAACAACGGCACCCTCTTCAGTTAGCACCTTGAATAACAAGTTTCGAGGGGGTCACATTTCTGGATCTGCACAAACTAGCGCTGCTGGCAAGAGCTTCCTCCATTCATTCATTTACAATTCCCTTCTAATTAATGATAAAATAAATGGGAAGAGCCTGGTGTTATCAGGCCAATGGTCCAGCTCTCGCAGCGGCCACCCAAACTTGGTTCTAATCCCACCTGCAGCTGCCAAGATGCAAACAGCTCGCCACTAGAAACATAATTTTACATTACCTCTGGAAGGATGGTGCAGTGAAGTTTGGAATTTGGTGCAACCAGAACGACTCACCCAGTGAAGGCAGCTTGGCAGAAGAGCAATAAAATCCAACAAATATGAGATTATGCGGTGGCTCTTTTTTAGTTATCCTATGCAACCAGAATGTATGAGACATCATCCAGGCTGCCACTTGGCTTTCTGATCTGTTTATCTCAGCCCTAAGCTGCTGTACCTCCTTTTGTTGTGTGGGCCAATATATTTTCTTTTCTCATTGTACCAAGATCCCCTATATCCTTTTTAATGTTTTGTGCATCTGCATGTGTTTAGAACCCTCCCTGTGTATAGGGTTCTTCTCTTTATTTATTGCAGAATTATTTGTTCCTTTTTTATTGTTACTTGCTACATTGAAAACCAATACAAAAATTGATGGTGTGCTTTTTTTTAAGGAACAAGTAGTAGATCCCTACCACCACCGCATTCAGGTCTCCACTGCAGAATGTTGCAGGTGTGCTTGTTCATATTGGGAGCATTAGAATGGGCTTTATGCTTCGAATAACAAATCCATGCATGGAAAATTGTTGAGAATGATGAATGGAACACAATTCAAAGGAAAACATCAGTGTTGCAACCACTCTAGACCCCAGAATATCCCTTCATTTAAAACATCTGCCAGTTTAAGATGAGGGATAAGGCTTTGTCATATCGCCTCAAGCTGGCCGGTTCACATTAGCGGACAAAAAGTCTCTCTCATACCTACTCTTTTAAGCAGTTTGATATTGTTTCTTTTGGTCTAAATGACATATAAAGAAAGAGGAGAGTAGTTATGTTAGTCTTCAAAGTGCCACAGACTGGGTTTTTCACCCCTGATATCGTGGACTAACTGCAATTATTTTAAGAGGGCATAAGCTTTCATGTGCCGGCACCTACTTCCTCAGATGCATACATGAAGAATCAGACTGGGTGGATAGACAGTCGACTCAACTTCTTACCTATCCAATTACAGGGTCATTAAGCTCAGGAACACAAGATCTTAACTTCAAAACAACCTCAAGATGGCATATGACTCATGTTAGACTAAAATAAGTAACCATGATTGTTTATAGTTTTGTTTGCTGTAAAATCTGCTATGATTTAAAACTCAGTAACACACGCACACACATATTTATATGCTTTAGCCTACAAAAACTGATACCATAATAAAAACAGTCATTCATATCCCACAGATTCTTTCCTGTTGTTTTTCATGGTGACTAAGACACACTCACGCCCAACTGCAACAAAACAGTTATTATCCCTGTAAAATATGTTGAAGGTTTTATTGGAGGCTCATAGCTTATCTGGCCTTTTTTTCCTTAACAGCTTTGCAATCTGTTGGGCCCGACTGAGGCCTTGCAGTTCATGGTCCAATGAAAAGGTGAAGCCAGCTTAAGCCACCCTGTTTAAGGCAGGGTATAAATTCTTAGCAAACAAACACACAAACAAAATTACTGGCAGATAGGAACAAAGCCCCAAAGAGTCATGGCAAATGTGGTACAACACAGAGATGGGGCGGTCCTGTGCTGCAGCAGCTACTGTTGTAACTGAGTCTATCAGGTGAGCCATTCAATATGCCTGGCACTGTCTGCTGGGGGAATTCCGGGGGGGGGGGGGCAGAACCTTGAGCCCAACAGCGTCCCTGAAAAAGTTTACACCTATGTCATAAACTGTTGAGCTTAACACAAGTGTGTTGCTGCATCAGGCCAAGGATCCATCTAGTTCAGCATCCTGTTTTCTAACCACAGCCAGTGAGATGCTTTCATGCCCTGCTTGGGGGCTTCTTGAAAGCACCAACCTCCTGCCATTCTTGTGATTCCCAGCAACAGGAATTCAGATAGAAATTCCATGATCAGGAACTTTGAGCCATAATGCCTTATAGCCACTGATTTGTCATCTGTGAATTTACACTATACAGCTTTAAACCCAGTGGATATTGCAAGTTACTTATGTGCCAGCTTCCCATACACAAGGGATGCTTGTGGGACAAGAAAGGAAAGCCTCTCTCCCCCCCCCCCCAAACCCCCACAAAGATACCCTACACTCCCAAGTTTGGGTTCCAGTGCTCAACCAGGAGCAGTGGGAAATTTCTCTAAAGCAGCTTTCTTCCATAAGACCTGGTGGAGTGGACGGGGCCCTAAACACCGGCAATGCCATTTGAACTCTGTCAAAACTGTGAAGCGCCAGAAGAACATTAAGGAAGAGTCACCAGTCTGGAGCCATACACTGCAAGGTTTAGGTTTGCCACCTCAAAAGATCCTTTGCACAGCCAGACATCTGCTATACAAATAAGATGCTTTGGTTAGGAGAGAAAGAGGAAAGCAGGCATGAAACAACGAGGGAGGAAACACTTGTGTGAAGCCAGCCATCCAGCCAGCAGATCCTCCCTCGGCGTTGACAGGAGAAAGCGGAAACCACAAAAACCAGCTCTTTCAGTTACTTCGAACCATTACGACGATAGTTCTGCAACCAGAGTCTCATGTAGTGAACTTCCAAAAGACGGGCTTGCAGCACTGAGTCCGGATCGTAAGGGCTGTTGGAGCGCAGGTCCAAATGATGAGCACCTTCTGGGATCAGTATGGCAACTAGAGTGTCCGTGATATTCCGTGTTACTCCGCCCCCAGACCAGGGGTCGAGCCCACCATTGCTGGAAGGAAAAAGGGGAGAAAGAAATGAACATCTATCTGCATGTTAGGAACATCCCAATTAACAAAAGGTTTGCATCCCATCCCAGCAATCTCTGCAGGTCAATGGAAAGGCTTGTTTTGTGTTATCACCCTGGAAACTGGATCAGGGTGTCAACTGTAAAGCAACTGTCAGGGGTCCCGAAGGTCACGTGTGTGTGTCTCTCCCCATCACACCAACATGCCCCTGATTATATTGTATATTTGCACCAATTCTACTTGCAAGCCATTGTGGAAAGTATTCTTGGCTGAAAAGTGGGCCATGAATGTAAGATTCCAGCAAAAATTCAAGCTGACACCTGCTGTTTACTTCTGTGCATGCATGTCTAAGACACCCGTTCCCACAAAAATCATTCCTACTTTTAACAAGCTATGCGAATTGAGTGCAAGGCTGACCACATAAATCTCTTACTCATGCAATTCCAATATGCAATTATGTTATCATCCCCACCGCTGGCTTGGCATCAGGTTTGCATCATTTGCTGATTATTCAAGTACTACTACCTTGCATAAAATGGAAAATGTAGATGAGAGAAGCTGTCTGTTATTAGAGTAGCTTCTGTTGGCGGACAGAGAGTCACAATACAGTCACGGGTGGAATTCTATGCGGCTCCAGAACAGCACCAAACACCATCAGCTAGTGACATAGCTCACATTCCAGCCATGCCCACCACTTATGATTGACAGACACACCAACACCTCACCTGAAGATGATGTTGCTGTGAGCACTGATGTTCTTCCCCCCATAGAGAGTGGCGATCCAGTCAGGACGAGGTCTCACCCCCCAGGTTTTGAAGCATTCATCCGAGTAGGTTTTCAAGTCCCAATTTTCGGGCTCAAACATGTCGTTGATGCCATCTGAACACATGGGCATCACCATTTCAGTGCAAGCCTAGAGCAGAAGGGTGAAGAGGAAAACAATGAAATTAGTTTAGAGAAGTAGACTGCCTTTTTTTAAGGGGGGGGGGATGAACCAACTTATGATCCTCTGTAAAGCAACAGGCAGGTACATCAAGATTGCTGTATAAGTAAGGCAGCCGGTCCACTTCTAAAACAATCGAGTTTTCTACTTCAATTTTTTACAGTACAAGTTCACCATAACATGAGGACAATACAAAAGTGTGACTATTCAGCTTTAATTGCTTCATTGTTCTAAACTCCTGAGGCTCTGTGTATATCCGGAATGGGCACTCTTCTTGAAATTGCATTTGAACCCGCCCCCCCCCCCCCCGCCCCAGTCAGTATTTTAAACTTTTTTCTTCCAAGTTGCCCAACTTCACTGTTGTATTCCCCGGACATATTTCACAAGGCTACAGGAGGTCCAGTTCAACTAGTTTGACCTCAACGTCTAGACATTCTGTCGCAACTTGGCGGCTTTTCATCAACCCTCAGGTGTGTATAACTAAAGCAACTTTCATAATGTGACCCTGTTTTACCCCTGCCTCCTCCAGCAGTTTGGACGGCACACTCTTCTTAAAGAGCAGGGACCTACCTGGCCTTCTGTGCTCTGTTAAGCACTAGGCAGACTGATAGCATCACATCATGGATGAAGAACCCTTTCCCACCCAAGAGCTACATTTCTCCATGGAGAATCTTCTGGGAGCTGCATGCCAGAGATGAGTGGGGTCAAAGCAAAAATGTGCTTAGTCCCCCACATAACTGCCACCTGCCCCTGATGTGAGAGGGTTTCCTCCTTTATCCTAATTGCCATGCTTGGGTAGGGAAGGCCACAGGCTAGTTTGCCAGCCGTGTTCTGTATAAATAATTGGCACTGTAAATATACCCACCACCCAAAAACCTACCAGATTACAATTTGTTTTTCACTAGCCTGCTTGGCTGGCAGAGGAGGGGTGGAAAACACTGCCCCTCCCATTTCTACGCTAGATGTAGAGAAAAGATGGATTGCACCTTCTCTCCATCAATTCTGCCCCTCACAGTTGTGTTTAGGAATAGGCACAAATGGGCAAACCTTTATTCAGAACTGAGTTCTCATCAATGTTCAGTTCAAGGGATATTTTGCCTACTAGAACAGTCTCCTTCAGGAATACTGGGGAGTATGTTGGACCCTCCAACACCTCAATTGTCTTAATTTGGGGCAATGCCTCAAAAAGCATTCTCTATCTCTGTTATATTCCTCCCCATTTGAGGTATCCCAGTAACTATTGCTACTCTGAGGATCAGAATGGAGACTCCATGGTTCTTCAAATCTAATGGGCTTTTTAAAAGGACTCAACCAAAGGTTTACTTTCACATTTCTGTAATCCCATAATCATGTTGATATTTCTTAATTCTAATAGCTTTTAAATCCTTTAAGAAAACATCCAAAATATTTTGCATTTTCTCTAACTACTGTGCTTTATCTTGTGATATACTATCAAATTCCAGCTTGGTTTCACAATACTGAGTAGTTTTTATCTGTCTTCCGTTTCCACATTTGAACGTTCAGTTAGGAAGAACATTAAATCCGTAGAATGTATGTTCAGAATAGATGCCCATTTGTATAGAAGCACAATGGTTAATTGAACTCTCAAATGTGAAAATGGAGATGATAGCTAAGGATACTCGGGACAGTGAAACCGAGCTGGAATTTAATTGCATATGACAAGATAAAGCAGAATGGTTAGCGGAAATACAAAAAGAATTGATGTTTACTTAAAAGATATTACAATTTAGACATTTAAATATGATGAATTAGATCACAGAAATGAGTAGATATACCTTTCCCAATGACTCAGGATTAAATGGAACATATTGTAAAAGGACTTAAACGTAGATGGATCTATAACCGGGTCTTTATTGTGTTTCATACCTATATTTTTGATCCTATATTTTTTTAATTGTAGCTGTCGGAGATCAAACATAGGACATTCTGCATTCACATATGGGTCTCAAGAGCCCCACTTTGTGCTACAGTTTCACAGAGCAAATGATGCTGCATACATACCTGATAATACCAGCCCTGAATCCCAAGGCTTTTTGTGGCAGTCTGAGTTAAATTAAGGCATGAAGCACGTCCCGTGTAGTTATAGTAGACATCTACTGCCTGTAAGATGTTTTGCAGCAGCAATTTGTCTGGCAGTTTGGGATTCCTCAAGTATTTACAAACTGCCTATAGAAAGACAGAAAAGGGGAAGTTTTTTTTAAGAGAGAGAGTGCAAAGAAATCAGCAACAGACTAAACCTGCAGACAGGAGATGCTGCGTTTTCTGTAGACTCAGTTTGTCCACTCTGGTTAGTGATAGCAGATATGCAACCTCTAAACTACAGATCAGCAAATTAACTTTGAATCTTGGCATGGCCAAAACATTTGTTATTCTACTAATAAACAAAATCATTACCACAAATCTGCAGCGAGAGGATTTCCTTCATTATACTTTAATAAAAATAGCGGCGATGGACCTATGGTACTCGAAATGTTGCTGGACTTCATTTCCCATTATCCCTTGGCCAGGGCTGACGGGAGTTAAAAGTCCAGCAACATCTGGAGAGTCACAGGTTAGCCACCTTTGCTTCAAAGAACTTTGAGAGTTTAAGCTTACTAACCCCAAATGATTTTCACAGAGGGAAATCATCTACGGTTGAAGGCAGTACGTTACTGAATACAGGTTTCCTGGAGATTCTAAATGGGAAGAGAACTGTCATGCTCAGATCCTGCTTCCCATAGGCGTGTGGCTGGCCACTGTGAGGGCAGGATGCTAGAGCAGATCAAGCAGCCTCTTATGATCTTAGGTGCAGTTCCTTCTTGGTCTCTCCAAGAAGATTCATTCTAGTTTAAGATGGCTTCTTTGCAGCATAACTGTGGATGCTACTGCAAACAGGCTGAGGATAAGGTAACAATCTGTTTTACATTACTTTGAGACACTGATGATCTGGTGCCTTAGTAAGGTGCGAGGGGAGGAGGGGGAGAGTTCCAGCAACTTCGGTATTCAGCTCTTGGCAGGAGCTGGTTCGCTGAGCGAAGGGTGAAGGGGTTGGGGGAGTTAATCACTTATTAAGACGACTTCTAGCCTTTTCCAGCCTACTGAGCAGCTTCTCGGCTGGAAAACCAAAGATTCCTGAAAACTCCTTTACTAGCACAGATGTGCCATACGGAAGTTAAAGAGCGGCTTTAAGAGGCGGCAACCTTTTATGAAGGACAGCGGGGAAAGGGGGTAGGTTTGGGGGAAAGAGGGAAAGCCTGCACTTCCCCCAGAGGACCATGGGCCCCATTACAGAGGAGGATTAAGCAGATACATTCAACTGTTCGAACGGATTCTTTCCCCTAAGCTCTCAATACACCTCTAAGTCTCACTCAGGATAATCACATTAGTTTTATCACTGAAGTCCCCCCCCCCCCCCCGGTTTGAAAAGAAAGGAAGGGAGGAAACTGGAACAGCTTATGCCACCCAGAGAGGCTGCATACATTTTTCCCTTTTAAAAAAATGTTTTGCAACAAAAGAGAAGGAAATCTCTTGGTTTTAGGTGTTGGGGAACTGAAGTGCCTTGTCAAAAGGCTCTCAAAGAAAGCCGCCTCCTCCCTAAATGGCTTCTAGCCATAAAAAACCCTCTAAAGCAAGCAGTAACGAACAAAACAAATTTGGTTTCAAAGTTTTACCAAACCTGGATTTCCAGGTATCTTCCCTCATCTCTCCCCACTGCCCAATAAAAGGCCATTAAACTGTCCCAAAGTCCTAGACTGGGCTTGAAGAATCTCTGGGATGTGACCATTGCAGCATCTTCCCACCAATCTGTGTCCTCCCTGGACTTTTAGGTACCTGAAGAATCACCTCTCCCCATAAAAAAGTGTTCATGCACTTGGATCTTTAGGGGAGGTTATTGTGTCACTGCTCCACTGGAGGTAGACTTGGCAGGTACAAAGGGCAGGGCCTTCTCGGTAGTGGTACCTGAACTATGACTGCAGGGCCTTCTAGAAGCCTTTTGCTTCTATGTGCCATATTCTAGTATTCTAGCATAGGAAACACAGCTCACTTAAGAATACACATCCCCTACAATAAAGCTACTGCTTTCAACTACAGTGGTGCCTCGCAAGATGAAAAGAATCCGTTCCGCGAGTCTCTTCGTCTAGCGGTTTTTTCGTCTTGCGAAGCAAGCCCATTGACGGCTTATCGGATTAGCGCTATTAGCGCTATTAGCGGCTTTTAGTGGCTTATCCGCTTAGCGGATAAGCAGATAAGCGGCTTAGAAAAGGGGGGGGGGAGGAAAAAAAACCTGCAGGAACTCGCAAGACATTTTCGTCTTGCGAAGCAAGCCCATAGGAAATTCGTTTTGCGAAGCACGTCCAAAACGGAAAACCCTTTCGTCTAGCGGGTTTTCTGTCTTGCGAGGCATTCGTCTTGCGGGCCACCACTGTACTAGCTTGTAGCTCACTCCTTTTGCTCTTCTGTGGTGTGTGTGTTTGGGCAGGGGTGCTCCCCTCTCCTTGCTTAGGTTACATCACATCTTGGCTCTAGAAATTCTGCTAACCCCCTTATTAAAAAAGTATTCATTTCCTCTATCCTCAGGCATCAATTAAAATCAATTGTTTAGAAACAACTCACAATGCTGAAAGCCACAATTTATGTCTGATGCCTAATGTGCTGGCTGCTTTTGTACACTGATGTTTTTAACTGAAATTATTTGCTACCTTGGGAGTACCACTGTGGAGCCAAGAGGCAGAATAAAAATCCATTTAGTGTTCAGTTATTATTGAACTACAACCTCCTCAATAAAGGAAAATCATCTGGAGGTTGTGCGATCAACCAAATTATGCTTAGTATTCTCTTATTATGGAATCCTTGGGCATCTTGTGTCACTGCTATTTATTAATGTTTGACCTCCTAGAGTCTTTAAAAAGTGTTGGCTAAAAGAGAGGATGCGGAGCAAATGAAAAGATGCCTTTGTTCAGTTACCTTAATAGGCCAGGCAGGGAGAGGTTGCAAGAAGTCAGCCTTATATGGGTAGTCAACCATTGCCAAATTAACCCAAGTCTCACTTAGCCATCCTTTGAAAGCAGCAGCATCTGTCACAGTTTTCAGTGGGCTACACAGGCGAAATGTACACGAAAGCCAATGCAAGCCTTCCTCTGGAAAGAAAAATATACAGAGATTCAGTTAACACATATTAAGCTGCCTTGTGCCAAGTCAAACCATTGCTTCCTCTAGTCCAGTTTTTTCTCCTCTCTGGGCAGTGGCTCTTCTTGGGGTCTTTTCCAAGTTCTCCGATCCAGGAGTCTTTTTTAAAAAACTGGAGATGTTGGCAACTGAACTTCTATACTGAGTGGGAAACCTTTTTTTAGCTCAAGGGGCAAATTTCCTCACTGCCAACTTCCTGGGGGCTGCACTAATATTGGTGGGTGAGGCCAGAGAGGAACAAATGCAACTCTTTCCAGGAGGTTACATTCAAGCCATACAAAAGTCACACAACACAACCCTCTTCAGGGAAGCAAGAGGCATTACCCGGGTTCAAGGCCACATTTCACCCAGGCAGAAAACCTGGGTGGGCATCGATTAGAGTTAGTGAGGTGAGCTATGAGTGCTAGATAGAGGAGGCCCTGAACACCTAGATATGGCTCCTCCCCACTGTCAGTACAAAGAGTGCAGAAAGGAGGCTCTTAACATTTCGGGAGAGCCCTGAGTGAGATCCTATAGCCACTTCCAACAGGGATTACACAAGCAAAAAAGTATGTATGTGAAATATATTTGGGCAGCATCATGAGCATCTACTGGATACTACCTGTGCCCCAATAGGCTATGGATGACAACTCCCACCAACCACAGCATTTGTGCTTCTTAAAACCAAGCTGGGAAGAAAGTACCTGGTCATTATAATGTGTGAGGTATGTGTGAAGGAAGGGAATAAAGGAAAGTGCAATCTCTGGAGAGTGAATGAGTGGTAGCCTGGATGTTGTTTATTAAATCTGTATACCACCCGACACCCATAGGTCTCAGGGTGGTTCCCATCCTAAAGTTGCAATATAAAAAAAAGCATGAAATACATAAAACAGTGGTACCTCAGGTTACATATGCTTCAGGTTATAAACACCGCTAACCCAGAAATAGTACCTCGGGTTAAGAACTTTGCTTCAGGATGAGAACAGAAATTGTGCTCCGGCAGCATGGCAGCAGCAGGAGGCCCCATTAGCAAAAGTGGTGCTTCAGGTTAAGAACAGTTTCAGGTTAAGAACGGACCTCCGGAACGAATTAAGCACTTAACCTGAGGCACCACTGTACCAATTTCTCCAAACTAATAAAAAACACACTTAATGCTGAAAACCCCTTAAATACATTAATCTTACAACAAGGAGGCTGGTCCACACCCTCATTCCACCACCAAAGCACTGCCTCCAAAGCGATGACCCCCTTTGGTGTTGCCCCACAGGGGAAGTCACACCCCCCAAGGCAGGCAGGCTTTATAGAACTGCTAGGAGCACATCACAGCAGAGATCGAAGGCCTAGAGAAGGTTCTAGATGAGTCTCTTCATGAGCTGCCTACCTGTGGAAGCAAGACGGTCAACGGCTGCCCAGGAGTTCCTGATGCTTTCTGAGCAACAGTTCCCACTCTTTTTGAAATCTTCGGTTACGATACGATAGAAGCTGCCACAGGGAACCAGGTTATCGAACTGCCAGATGGGGGCTGAAGCCGCAAGAGCTCTGTGAGCCAAGGGGGAAAAAGAGGAGATTAATGAATAAGGAGATCTAACTGAGCACTTGTGGCAACAAGAGCTTTTGCCATGGATCCAAACCCTAGCAGTGAGCCAACTGAATCATCCCCCAAAGCCATTCAGTCTTGGCTTGTTTTTCGTAAGCTTTCCCCCTTCAGTTAATAGCCTTCCTCACAGAGCTGTTGCTTGGTTGTTCTTCAACATGGGGGTTGCAACCCATGACTTGCTTGTGCCAGTCTTAAAAGTGAGGACTTGACAGTGGCAACAGCACTGTTTTTAAAAAAGGAGAAAGGGTAGCGAAGAAAGGTCACGAGACAAAATTAAAATGTGTCTTAAGTTGTGATGTGCATGCCATCTGATGAATATAGTTAATGGGTGTTAATGCAGATGCAGAAACACCAACAAATTCCTCTGATGCCTTCAACACAGGGTTGGTTCCTAAAGGTGGAAATTTCCTGAAGCACCAAGAACAGCTGGTCAGAGTCAGTACAAGAGAATTCAGGTGCCATGCCCCATCTCATCCAGACCCACTCCAACCTGCCTAACATTCCCTGGAGCTAGCCCTTCTTAGATAGAGTCTGTGCCCACTGTAAGCTGCTGGTCCCCCAAAACTGAAGTAGTTTGCTCTGGTAATAAAGGAGTTTGTGTGTGTGTGTGTGTGTGTGTGTGTGTGCGCGCGCGCGCACAACACATACCCCTTAACCATGAGATGAACACATCTAAAGACACACAGACAGACAAATCTGGTGTGTGTGTGTGTGTGTGTCTGAATATTGGATATTTAAATCCAATTTGTTCTCTGTGAAATATGCAGAATTTTCTATCAGACAAGATCATTTTCTGATACTCTTTTGGTACAGCACTCACCCAATTACAATATGAGGATATTTCATTCGAAACCATGCAGCAAGCATCCCTCCATAAGACCCCCCTATGGCAATGACTGGAGTGTCCTGGGTCCCAGGGATAGTATGCTTCAGGTGTTGAATGAGCACTGCAAAATCAGCCAAAGCTTGCTCTGAAGACAGGTAATTCAGATGCTTGGCATCCTGAAACAAGATTGCATGACATTTGCATTTAGAAACAGAAAACTGACTCTTAGTCTTTGCTACCCCAATGCAGGAGGTGAAAATGCTATTCATTTCTCACATGGCTCAACGGAGAGAGCACCGGAAACAATGATGTGGGAGTTCAGCAAAAAGGTACAGAAGAATCCACACATGGCAGCAGACTTGACTACTCACTACACAGTAGCCCACATGGTTTCTACTGCAAAGGAACAGGACTGTGTCTGGGATGTTCCCAACCTTTTGGGTAGCACAAGCTCTACCTATATGAACATGTGATACAACTGCACCCTGAAATTGTGTGTTGTGGGAGGGATTATGCCATAGAAATTGTGTGTTGTGGGAGGGATTATGCCATAGTAAAGCTATGACAGTGGGTGAAACCCTGTCTACTTTTACCAAAGGAACCCTTGCAAATGTCACATGGCAAGACTGTCACCTCCAATGTAGCAGGACTATGAGGGAAGACACTGAGTTTTAGCTGTATTTAACTGGCTACCCTTGCTGAAACAACTCATCCCTATACCTCAAATTTCCATTTTGCAATTGCTCCAGAGCTCTCTTATTTACATATAAATTGCTTATGGTTTTTTCTATTACCGCACCCGTATCTCCCATTCTAGTTGTCCTCTAAAATTCTAAATTCTCTGTTGAACCAATAACTAACCTGAATGCAACGGGCTACTTACACTGAATGATTTGTTTCCAAAGGGCAGAGACTCTCCATAGTATCGGTGTTCAGCAAATACCAATATGGCATCAAGCTCTTCCGCTATGTTCCACATAAGACCCTGGAAGGAAGTAAAGAGAAAAACCCAGCAGAATAAATGTTGTCTATTTACAAACTGCCAACCACTAAACCATTTAAACATAATTTTAAGTTATAGAACATCCTATGCATACATAATTACTATAAATCAAAAGAGTTGTAAGGTTGTATATTCTGAAATTTATCATTCCAATTCATCTACTATATATTTTGTAAAGTTGTTTGTTCACTATGCATTTGGAAATCTCTTAAGATATGAAATTTTGCATAATGGTTCCTGAGATCAAGGACCAAGCTTTTGCCTATGTCTGGATACACTCAGATGCCCTTTTGAATCAACATGAAAACTGAGCCTTTGAAAACTGTCCTGAATTTAAGCACAGGGGTTTTTTTGGGGGGAGGGGGGCATGTTCTCAGAATTCATGAGCAATACCAGGTACTAGGCTGTTAGTCTCAAATAAAGTTCATATTACTGATTACTCTTCTGTAATATGTTAATTTAGGGAGCAAAGCAAACTCAAGATCAGTCACGACAAGTAAGTTGAGATCCAGAAGATTTCTGGCTCAGTTAGTTAATGCCCAGCACACCAAGGCTATGCCGGTAAAAGTACCACATCCCAGCTTGGCTGGAAATATGCCAGGCTAACTCCTTTGCCCCAGATCAGCCAGGGTAAGCTCTGCCTGAGCTGAGACCAGTGGATATTATGCTGGCATAAACCCTGGGGGGGGGGAGGACATTCCAGGGGGGTGAGCAGGACTGGGCAGGGTGCCTTGCATTGGATCCTAACTCCATTCAGATCAATCACATGACCTGGCAACCAGGGTGAGCATATGCTGGCAAAAAGGGTGATATAAGCAAAATTTACACTGGCATATTTCAAGCAACTTTTGTCAGCTTCCTATAGTTAGGATTGTTCTGTTAGGCATATTCTGTTCTACCATTCTGAAACTGATGGAGCAGTATTTTTTTCCCAGTTTTTTGCTTTATACATTTTTGCAGCAGCAAGATTTATCACCACTTCCAAGTCATCTATAACAAAGTTATTTAAATAATACAAATGTGATATTTTTGGCTCCTGGGATTATCCAGTCATTCCCATTATTATACTGCAATCCTGAAATATATGTAGGAAATCAGAATGCCAACCGTCTTCTAAGAGCTGTACAGATAATAAATGACAACAGAGTTCCTACCTAGAATCCTAGACTCTCCCTTACCGTATTATTGGCAAACCAAGTGATATCTCCTTCATTGCCAGTATAGAAGAGCATCGACCCGATATTTCTCTTCCAGTGCTGGTCTGCAATGAGGTAGCGTTGCTTGAATGTGCCATCTTCGGAAAAACCAAAGTGGTCGATCTGCAGCAACAGACAGAAGGGAGCTCATGATATGGAAAGAAGGGAAAACTCATCAATAAGGAATTTCCTAATTTTAGACCATTCTATCTGCAACTCTCCAAGTAATGAGATTCACAAGCTATTTATTTATTATATTTCATACCGCACCTTTCCCCCACAAGGAGCTCAAGGTGGCATACATAGCTCTCCTTCTCATTTTATCCCGAAAATAACCCTGTGAGGTAGGTTAGGCAGAGTGTGACTGGCCCCAGGTTACCCAGTGAACTTCATGGCTGAGTGGGAATTTGAATCCTGGTCTCCCTGGTCTGAGTCTGACACCGTAACCACTACACGAACTGGCTCATGTGCTATTCAGACATGCAGAAGAGTAGAAACAGACTCAAGTAAACATACTCAGCAAAGAAGATTGGGATGGGAGAAAGACAGTAGATGGAGCTGTTGCATAAACTAAAACCTTCTTCCAGTCAAAGCAAAAGATGCGATCTGAAGCTTTGTGCATTTGGACTACTCAGGTGGGATCCCATATATGTTTCAAGAAAGGCTACAAACAGTAACAGTGCTGAAGAAGTGGCTCACCTTTGAGGATCCTACTGTTTTTAGTTCTAGGCTATGTTCACATAAGCAAAACTAAACCGTACTAGATACTCAGAGAAGTTATTCAGTACAGTAAGCTGGCCCCTTAACGCAGCGGTTACACCTAAAACCAAAATCCTGTATAGTCAAAACACATTGGGTTCAATGGCAGGTGGGGTTGCCAAAGTCTTTTTTCGTGGATGCTCACCCCCTTTCTGCCTATGTATTTATTTGGCAGGCATGTAAAGCTGAATACACACAAGTTAATTGTGCCCAAGTTGCAGGCTTACTGTGCAGAACAGCAGTGGTGCTGCAGTGGCAGGACTTCTGAGGCAGGAGTCCAGAGCCCTGCTCAATACAAAGTTTTAAACTGAATGAAGCAATGCAGATTGTTTTCTTGGTAAGCAAAGAACAAACCTAGGCTGCAGAATGTAACACTCCATTTTGTTCATCTATTGGATTTCATTCCCTTGGTGGCTATATTATCCCTCTGTGGAGCATAGCTAATGTTAGAACTTTCATCCCTTGCTTTTTTTCAAAAGCCAGAGCAAAATAGGATATTACTCTCACACTGAAATTTAGGTGCTGGTGCTGGAACCAAGCGTAAAGGAATATCACTCTATGGACAAAATGCAACTAGTACAGTTTTCTGATCATGGGGAAAAGCTTTAAGAATTCACACTAGTCCCAAGCAAGACATGGTAGAGGGCAACAGGGCACATCCTGTCTATATTGTCTCCTTGTAAAAAGAATCAGGGAAGTCACAGGATATCCTCCTGCAGCTTACAAGCCCATGTCAACAAGCCAAGCCTTCTTAAATCTCAGTTTTAAATGAAGTATTATTTTAAAAATATGTAATCAAAGTTTTTTAACATTAAGAAGGGCAGGAGTAGTACAGTGGCAAAGCTAAACATAGCAATCCTATGCATGTTAATTCAGAAGTCTCATGGTGTTCAATAGGACTACTCCCTAGGAAGCATGTTTAGGGTTGATTCAGCATTTTTACACTGCTGAATCAAATGTCTGTCAGCTCGTCTTAATTCTCAAAGCACTGATCAAACCCTAGCCCATGGGAACCTAGAGGGGGTCAGGGCACCCACAAACCCATACTTTGTTTGGGAAAAGACATGTGTGAGCGAGAGTTACGGGGAAAGTCAGTCAAGACACACTATTACAAAGGTCCAAAGATCCTTATACACAAGACTCGTCAAATGTGGATCTACCAAGAAAGCTTGTTCACTGCCTTTCATTCATTGGTCCTACATAAAATGTAGGTCGCATTCATTGGTACCTACATAAAATGCAATGCATATAGATGCATCTTTACCTGTTAATGGCCTACAGTATTAGTGCAAGATGAAAGGGGAGGTTACATTTCAGAGCCTGGAGGCAACCAGATTATCATCATCGTTATAGCAGGGTATTAACTAGGTAGACCTTTGCAAGGTTGCTTTATTTGTGTCCGTTCTGCATCACAGCAACAACATTGGATCAAGTGACAGATAGTTCCAGGGCACCCTAAAGGCAAATGTTGTGGCACAAGCTCTCACAGATACTAGCGAAACAAACCTTATTCTGAAAGCTAGTTGTTAGTTCTTCAAAGCATCTCAAAACAGCTGGTTCCGTTTGCTACACTAAGATGGTCGCAACTCCTTTGCTAGAATTAGATCAGTGGAGTTTTACCACATGCCAGTTTTTAAAAGCTAAGGAGGAAGAAAGTTAAATTGTGAAAACATGTTCAAAAAAGAAAGCCAGCCTGGAAGCAGTTTCACAAAGCATCTTTAGTTCCTGGCCCAGATACTGAAGAAAGTTCAACACCTTTGTCACTGTAGTCACATTAAAGTAAAAGCAGGAAGTTTCAAAAAGCAGAAGTGGGGGGCAAGAAGGAAGGATGGAAGAGACAGAATATGACTAACTGAAGGGAGGACTTATTCCATTCTGGTGGTTGTTCCACATGTAGTTTTTATTCAGAATCTTATTTTGTACAGGCATTCACCTCGCCCCAGGAGAACTTCTGCTTTATCAGTGACGTACTGAGCATCACAAGGAGGAACATGAAACTCATGCAGAGGATTTTCCAAACTATCACTCCAAATCTTAGCTCACACACCCAGGTGAGGACAGTGGTTTACTCAAAGAACTGCAGGAACTCGCCAGCCCAGGAATGCAATGAAGAGGGTGCTCAACACATGGGCCAGGCTTGCTTCCTTTCACTGAAGAAAGGGAAAAGATCAGTGTTCAGGTATCCACATAAACTGCAAACACATACAACCACCCTTTCTACTATAGAAGAACCACCTACAGACAGGCAAGCCCCTACTTCCCCTAAATAAGACAAGGAACAACTTACCACCCCCTCCCTGGCAGTGCAGTATAGGAGGAACTTGAAATCAATCCACTCTTGTTGCAGTGACTAAGGAGTGCAGAATAAACACATGGCAGAACCAGCCTTCATTAGTTAAGCTGACAAAGAAAGGAGTCAGCAAGAGGCTTCAAAGCACCATGTGAAAATAATGTTGTGGGGAATGAAACTGCAGTGTTTCAAAAGATTTAATTGTTTTATTCAAGGTATGCATGTATTATGCCATGCCCCTCAGCAGTTGTTTCATGACTGGTACCCACAGCAATCTACCAAAATGCCAAGTGTGCCCACTGGCCATAAAAAAAGTTTCCAAGCCCTGACGCAAAGTCAATCACCTTGTTTTATTGCAATACATGGAGATGCTTCATGCTGGCACCACATATTCTCAGCTGTCAGAGATGCCATTTCAACTGAGTCTGTGACACCCAGTGTGGCTGGATGAAGATATGGCAACAGCTCCCTACAATCCGTAATTTGAAAGGTGGAAGCAAGCCTTGAGACTGTGTGCCCTCCATCCTCCAATCCTGGCCTAAACTGTATTTGTCATATTTTTAGGACAAAACCTGGTTTGCCAACCCATCAATTTCAGATTTATAAGGGAACTGAGATTTATGTCTGTACACATCTCATGTGAAGTCACAGCTACTGGGGAAGGGGGGGGGGATCTGGTCCGAAGGATAGGTAACATGGGATGAGGAATATAAATTCTTCAGGACCCTTCCCATTTTGTAAACCATGATTTGTCAAGCCTTTGCCCCTATCAGACAGGATCAGCCCCCTGAGGACCAGATGACCCTCAGGGTCCCTTCCAACTCTACAATTCTATGATTCAATCTTTCAGTAAATCCTTGTCTAAAACTAACACATTCATATTTCCTCCTCCCTTTTCACCTTTGTTAAGCCTCTTCACCTTTGGAAATTTTGCTCTACTTCTGCTTTTCCAAAGATAATCTTCAATCTATGTTTTTTTTAAAAAAAGAGATATTGCATCATGGTGTTTATATTGGGTTCAAAATGCAAACTGACTCTTGCTTCCCTCTGCATCTTCCCCAATCATAACCTCCCTTTAATACACACTGCAAGCTTAACGTTTGCTTGAAACTTACTCCCAGAATATATATAACCTTAAAACTGACCATAAAATATGATCACCTTTATATAGATAGCTGAGTAATTTGATTTTATGGCTTGATTTATTTTCATCAGCAAGCGTGTGCTCCAGACACTCAACACAGGAATTGAAAGTATCAGGTAGCAAGGGATGGGAAAACTTCTGCCCCAAATCCTGGACAACTACCGCCACTCAGAGTATGTTATTATCTCATTTCAGGGTGTGAATCTGTGTGCATGACTAAAGTGATCATGCCAGAAGCTGTGGAACAGAAGCAGACTTTGGTCATTATAAGACTGTGGTTTAAGCAGGCTTGGATGCTATAAGCCAGGCTTCATGCCCTCCAGATGTTTTTGCCCTACAACTCCCATGATCCCTAGCTAGCAGGACCAGTGGTCAGGGATGATGGGAATTGTAGTCTCAAAACATCTGGCGGGCCAAGGTTGAGGTAGCCTGCTATAAGCTTTAAGGGCAGAAAATCCCATGTCTACCTTGACCCCTTCATGGAACACGAGGAACAAAAGGCTTCAGTTGAACTGAGATCATGTGCCAGGTGAAGAAGATGCAAGACTCATTAGCAGCTGAGTGACCTTCATGAAATGCTTTGTGCCTGATAAGACTTGAGAATCTGTCACTTCCCAAAAATAATTAAGTAAAACTAAAACACCTTTCTTTTTCTTTTACAGGAGTCTGCCACTGATGTCACTTACCTACATACCGGTAATTTAATTTTAGTGAGATAAGGTGACGTGAAAGAAAAGAGTGAATTAGAAGACAGGAAAATTACTTTTGCTAGTTTTATAATTTTGCTGCTTTATCAGTTCCCAATGCTTTGATGAAGTCACGCAGAGCTCTTGGCACACAATCCACTGATAAAGATACCCAGATGGCAGTGGGAAGAGGGAAGTCCAATAGGAACTTCTACAAAGTCCTTTGACCCTACAGGACAATAATAAAGACTCCTATTGTCAAATAAATCCCCCAGTGATTTGTTCACAATACATGACTATTTTTAAACAACTCTTACAATATACCAACTCTTTCCATCCTAAAATTTTGATTAACCAAGGATGTTTTTCAATGAGAGTTTCATACTGGTTTCCGTTTGCTTGGGATCGCTTGTATTTTAATTACAAATGCAGCCATCCCTGCACCTGCCTGATTTTTTTTTTACTAAAGTGGAACCGTTCGGCTTTCGAGGCATGTGCAAAAATGGAAGCATTCACTTCTGGATTGTCGGTGTTCGGCTTCCGAATTGTTTGGCTTCCGAAGTGTTTCAACAACCGAGTTTCCACTGTATATGATTCAGTATTTCATGAAGCACATCACTTAATACTCCCAAGGTCAATTATTGCATAGTATTGCAGCACTGGCATCAAGATCTTGACTTTAAAGGCTATTATAACCTAAGCGCGGGTGGCGCTGTGGGTTAAACCACAGAGCCTAGGACTTGTCTATCAGAAGGTCAGCAGTTCGAATCCCCGCGACAGGGTGAGCTTCCGTTGCTCGGTCCCAGCTCCTGCCAACCTAGCAGTTCGAAAGCACGTCAAAGTGCAAGTAGATAAATAGGTACCGCTCCAGCAGGAAGGTAAACAGCGTTTCCGTGCGCTGCTCTGGTTCGCCAGAAGCGGCTTAGTCATGCTGGCCACATGACCCGGAAACTGTACGCCGGCTCCCTCGGCCAATAAAGCGAGATGAGCGCCGCAACCCCAGAGTCGGCCACAACTGGACCTAATGGTCAGGGGTCCCTTTACTTTTACCTATAACCTAAGACCAGATATAAAGAGTTATATTAGGCTGCCATAAACATGATCAAGACTGCTTGAGTCTATAGAGGCATTCATTTCATCCAAAGTGGGAGCCTCCTGCCAACACTAACACGATCATCATTTTTCATAGAAAAATACAGAGGTGCATTCAGAGATAAACAATAGGCCAGGAGCTTGCTAATAAATACATGCTGTTGTTCAGAACAAGAAGTCCAAGTAGATGTTCTCACAGAGGAACACAATGTACACTTCCATACCATGTTCTGCAAACGACAAGCTTTATTCAGGTTACAGCTTCTTTACACAGCAGTGTCAAAAGATGCAACCTCACACCATTAATTTCTTCAGAGACCATATGTTTGCCTTCCTCTCCTCAAAATAGATGTCTGAACTCCTACACCGCTTCCTGTGACAGCCTGGTACACACAAACAGGGTTCAAAAATCCCATTGTTCTAGGCGCATTTTGCAACAGGGAATTCCACTAATGGGAGCTGTTTTTGAGCTCAGAAACTGCTCATTCTAATGAAATTCCCCGTCGCAAAATGTGCCTAGGACAATGGGAGTTTCAAACACCGGCTAAATTTTGCTTTTGTGTAGTTTGGTTTCAACATGTGACAATGAACATTCAAAAAGTTTACTATCCTTTAATGTTGTTTTTAGTTCTGCTACCCAAAGAAGCTATTATCCAGTAGGATATATCTACAAGGGCAGCTCTTCTAGAGTCAGATTCATAGGGCAGTTCCAACCAAACTTAAAATGGGTGTCTTCAGGAGTTCCACGCTTGGGTGTGGTGGAAAGCCATCATACCATACAAAACTACTAGCCACACCTTTCCATTCTAATGAGTTTTGGGGCTCCACAACATTTAAGCAACATGACACTCCATTGTTAAGAAGGTATTGCTTAGTCAATGTGATATGACAGCCTTCTCTTGGAATGTCAGGTGCTAAATAAGGATAGGATAATGATAGATAATCCTATATTATATAAGCCAGACAGAAACAATCCTAATTCGGTATATGGATATGAAAGCTGACTGAAATAATTCCAGTAAGGAGTTCAGCTCATGTTGAATTAGGGTCAAAGTAGACATGATTAGGGCTGAAATAGACACATGAATCCCTGTATTGGCACCAATGGGTGGCAGGATTTCCTCCCCATTCCAGCTTCAGAGAAGGGCTTCCCTCGGAACTACAGTAGAGGAAAGAACAGCAAAGCTCTCCCTCCATTGCAACTCTTACCCTGTTAATTATCCTAAAATGCTACTTGCTGTTTTGACCCTTTACTTACTAAAATACCACTGCTTAAGAGTGGAATGAGCCCAAGTAGAGCTGGGAGGGCACACCTTCCTCTGTAGAGGTTGAAAGTTAAGATACAGTGATGAGGGAGGATATTGTAGTTTCTTTATCTGTTCCTTCTTTCTTTCGTTTCTTTCTTTTCTATATTTCCTGTACATTAGTTTGTTTCTTTTATTGTATTGTGAAAACTTCAATAAATTTTTTTTCCAAAAGAATAAAAATAAAATACCACTGGTTAACTTGCCCATATTGTGACTTCTTCACTATTGGGGGGCCATTCCACAAGTTATACAATAACCAGCCCATATGGGCTTGCTTCCAAGCATACATTCAGCAGGAAGTTACAGTCAACCTTTGCTCTTTTAAGAGATAAACTTAAATGACGTGTTTTCAAAGCACTAGCTTGTCAGTCACATTAGTGACACACTTATGTGTTGAGTGCCCAAACACATGCTTTTGCCCTACAGAGGTTACAGTCGTACCTTGTTGTCAAACTTAATCCATTCCGGGAGTCCATTCGACTCCTGAAACAGTTGAAAAACCAAGGCATGACTTCCGATTAGCTGCAGGAGCTTCCTACACTCAATTGGAAGCTGCTGGGTTTGCGGCGTTCGGGAGCCAAAACGTCCAAATACCAAAGCATTCGAGAACCAAGGTATGACTTTCACAATCTTGATCCTTCAAAAGTTTGCTTGGCTCCCCAAAAGTTAACACATTCTAGACCTTGTGGCTTTTGGAAAGGCGATTATGTACCTGACTGAACCTCAACTAGAAAGCAATGTAGAGTGATTGCCCAAGACCTGTAATCTTACACAGTATAGCTTGCTTGAAGCTACAGTTGTTTTAAATGAAGGCTTGCATTCTCTGCCCTGTGAGGCACTTATACTAAGATTATGAAGGCTATGTAGTAAAACCCAGCGGTAAGAAGACAGCTCCTTTCTCCGCAGGTCTATCCTAGGCAAGCCAAAATGGGTCACCATGAAATGCTTGAAAGAAAAGCAATCGAAGAGGACTCACAGGGCAGTTACAAATTCACAAGTCAGCTGAGCAGATCAAACCACAGGGGAATACTAGGGAAAATATGTTTTTGCGGGGGGGGGGGGACAACTTCCCACTAGAAATATATTATTATTATCTTGCATGCCAGTGATGCTGAGGATCATTAGAAGTAATGAAAATTTGGTTATAATAAAAAAATTTATGATCCTGCAATTGTCTGCTGATGCACCAGCTTCATGGGTTCTTAACTAGGGAACACATTATCTTCAGCTGGAGGATTCTACTTGTCTACTCAGATGAAAAGAGGGGTAGTTTGCTCTATCTCACCACTAGCAGAAGAGCAGCTGATGGGTATGCAGGAGAGGACTCTTCATTATGGCACCTGGATTTGAGAACGCAATTGAACTTTCTGTGATAGTGCTTCATCAACCAATAGACAAATTTATTTATCTGGGCGTTTAGCTTAGACAATTAAATGGTTTGCTACGTAGCCACGTGTAATTTTGGATGTTTACTGTATTGCTTTATTGACGCTGTAACCACCTTCAAAGTGCTTTGGAATGGAAAAGGAAAGTTAACATCCTTCTAATAAAAATAAGATATTGGACATGGAAGAATGGGGAGTTTGAACGCATGTCCATCCATGTAGCTCATTGGGAAGGCCTGTGTATGTCACTTCCTCAGCTGCAAGAATAAAGTGGGGTGATCTTATGTTAACCACCAATTGTTTAGAGCAGGCTTCCTCAACCTCAGCCCTCCAGATGTTTTGAGACTCCAATTCCCATCATCCCTGACCACTGGTCCTGCTAGCTAGGGATCATGGGAGTTGTAGGCCAAAAACATCTGGAGGGCCGAGGTTGAGGAAGCCTGGTTTAGAGGGAGAAAAGTGGGGCGCAAGTATCATAGTACAGCTGACAACTAGCAAGAACTCATGTCTGCAAAAGATGGGGAAGCTGTGACCTTCCAGATGTTTCAGACTACAACTCCCATCAGTCCCAGTCAGCATGGCTAATGGTCAAGGATCACCTACATCTGAAAAGCCACAGGTTTTCCTCCACTGGGTATAAGGGATCCTGCCATGCCAAGCTTTTTGTGTGAGCATGTGGGGGGGGGTTGATGAAGTGGGGGAAAGCACATATCTAAGCCTTAAGCACTGCAGTGAAGGAAAAAGCTGGAAATTATGAAAAGGAAACTCTTCAATTACAGACATCCTTAAAGAGTCATGTCTGCAGTCTGACCTACAGATTAAGTGCATAAAAATAAAGTTTCACTGAGAAAACACAAACAACTACTTCCACTATTTCCGAGGACTATTGTTCAAAGGCCTATTGTTTCACTCACAGTTTCTTTTGTCCCTCACTATGCAAACATCTGCCAAAAAGGACTCATATGATCAATGCTGGCTAGCAACCTCTAAGAGACAATCACTTATTTTAAGAATAAGATAGAGAGAATCAGACACCTCTTTCAATTGGTGTATGATGGAGGCAATGACTCTGAAAAGTAAGAGGAGAGTTATGAAATACAATACAGAAATTTTAAAAAGTAATACTCCAGGATATACTCCATTCAGACCTAGCCATTTATGCATGCCCTAGAACAGTGTTCTTCAAGCTTGGCTAAGGTAGCAGGGGATGTTGGGAGTTGTAGTCCAATAACATCCAAGAACTCAAGGATTAAGAGCACTACCTTAGAAACTGTTGCAGCAAAACATTGCAAGGGAAAGCTGGCAACACTAATGTGGCAACATGCTTGCCATTACTATTCTTCTTTTGAAAAATCCACAATGAAATTTCAAGGTTCTTCATGGTTCATGGGTGCAGTTTTTAAGACACTGCACAGTTGAGTCTACAGCATAATGAAGGTGATCTGCGCCATCTGTTTTAACTGCCTGGGATAATGGAAGACTGCATTTGCACCTGTGCATAATTACTTTCATGTATGAAACCAGGAAAAACACTAATTACACATCCGTCAAAACAAATTGATGGCAAGCGAAACTGCCATGTGCTCTCCTCCCTTCTGCAGTCCAAGACACCTATTAAATCAATAAGCAATTTGGCTTGCAACATCTTTCCTTCCACCCTAGAGTTATTTTTACTGAGCCACCCAGGGACAAGGCATTGCTACATCTACAGAAACACAAAGATCAATGTTTCTACTTGAAAGGCTTTTTTAGTTTGTTGGGCTATATTACAAGAAGGGTTAGGGTTACAGATAGGTAGCCGTGTTGGTCTGCCATAGTCAAAACAAAAAAATTCCTTCCAGTAGCACCTTAAAGACCAACTAAGTCAGTTCTTGGTATGAGCTTTCGTGTGCATGCACACTTCTTCAGATACACTGAAACAGAAGTTTCCAGACCCTTCTATATAGTGAGAAGGTGGGGAGGGGTATTACTCAGAAGGGTGGTGGGAATGGGTGATTGGCAGATAGCTGTGATGAGCCTGTTGACGACTCTTAACGACTGCAATAGGTCTTACAGGAAAAAGCAAGGGGTGAAAAGGTGAAAAATGGCAATAAGCAGGTTAAGCCACCTGTCATTCCCCCCAACTTCATTTTTTCCATGAATTTATTAGTTTTGTTTTACAAAATGTCTCTGAAAGTGACTTACAAAAAATAGCATGCACATTAAAACCACCACGGAACTAAAAGAAAGTACAAGCTAAAAACACATTCCTATTTCTAAAAAGGCACATCCCACCCACTGAGGGCCACAGATAATTAAATACCAAAGACCTGGCAGAAAAGAAAAGCTTTTACCTGGCACCCAAAGTTCACTTAACAGTCACAGCCAATAGCCGGGTTTTATGTTCAAAAGTACTTCACATACATTATAATCTCATCAATGTTTACAAGGCTACTATTGATGAAACTCATGAAATTTTAGTGTTTTTGGCACTGAGTTTTGAATCTCCCCCTCCTATGAATCAGCTAACAGTCTACAGCACAATTCTCTGCGACTTTCTTCTAAGCAAGCATGCAACATGTTCAATTGGGCTTACTCTCAGGCAAGTGTATATAAGAGCTACAACCAGAGGATGTTGGTTAGTAGGAAAAGCCCAAGAAACCTGCAAACTAATAATGACAGGATAGGTTAAAATTAGATGAACTCATAGGCAAAAAGTTTAATAAGGCACAATGGTTCTGTCTCTAAACACCAGTTGCTGGGAAAATCAAGGAGAGTGCTATTGTGCTTACGATATGCCTTGTGCATCAGGCTGGACACAGTGAAAACAGAGTGCCGGACCAGGTAAGCCTGTGGTGTGATCCCTCTTATGTACTTACAAAGACAACTGACTAAGTAGAAGGGAGAGACCAGAGTTTGCACAAGAGCAGAAGAACATAAGGCTCCATTAGCAGAGGGTGGCAATTGTGTCAAGGAAAATTGGCTGTGCTAACTGAAGACACCTCCTAGCCAAATAGAAAGACCATAGTTAGCTGAAACCCAGTTGCTGGCTTTTGCTTTCGTGCCCTAGTTGTGGGTTTCTGGAGAGCACTTGTCTAATCACTGCTGAAAAACAGAATAACCATGAGTTCATCTAAGTTTATTGTAAGAAAGCAGCAGCCTGGGGCAACAGAGTTGTGAGAAAGCACATTCTGTCATTCAAACAGGGACCAAGCACCACTGGGTGATTACACCACCCGCTTTCCTGGAAGAACATGATGCACAAGGGTGAAGTCGACATGGCTCCATTGGCCACCCAAAGATGAGCAGTTGCAAGAAGCTTGCTTCACCCCCTCCCTGCCGGAAATGAAATTAATCACCTTCCAAACAAAACACTAGTGTCAAGAGTATGTATGCATTTTTCCTCCTCCCTCCAAATCTTTTTCCTCTTACGTACTGTATCTCTTTTTTTTTAGGACTGTGAACTTGAAGACACGAGCAGTTTTATTACTTATCCTTGAGAGTCACTCTGGGAGTCTTCTTAAAAAGGCAAGTACAGTGGTACCTCGGGTTAAGTACTAAATTCGTTCCGGAGGTCTGTTCTTAACCTGAAACTGTTCTTAACCTGAAGCACCACTTTAGCTAATGGAGCCTCCCACTGCCGCGGCTGCGCGATTTCTGTTCTCATCCTGAAGCAAAGTTCTTAACCCGAGGTACTATTTCTGGGTTAGCGGAGTCTGTACCCTGAAGCGTCTGTAACCTGAAGCGTATATACCCGAGGTACCACTGTACCAGTCCTTTTTAAGTATGCAAGAATACTTGACACTGGGCCCCTCCAGTCACACTCATCCTGACCTCCTTGCACAAACATTGTCGCAGAGATTAGATTATATCCCATTTTCACTGAGTCTTCCATCTTTGCTGACCATATATTCCAATTTGTTTATGGGGCAATTAGACACTACTGACCATTCAACCCATCTCCATCCTGATTTATATATTTTCCCATGGCTCACTCATTTGCCCCACACTTTTCAATGCCTGTCACTTTCCAAGCTTATGTTTAAATGTGGCTCTGTTGCACTAGGGAGGCAGAGACCATTGACGCACCTGTAATGCAGTTATATTGTAAATTCCTATTAATAAATTACCAATAATAAATTTAATAGTTTAATATTTAATTTAATACTATTAATTTATTGTTAATGGGAAACTTATTAACAAATTATTCAGAAACTATTGTCATTGATTTAATATCGGTTCATTTATTACCAATGGCAAGCTATCAGTAAGTTGCTAATTACTATTAATGAATGACTATTAATAAGAAAATTATTGCTAGTATTATTACTTTTAAATATATGCATGTAAACCTTTGTCCTTATTTCCTGTCACTTTCCAAATATGAAAAAAAAAACCCGTTTTATTCTTTTGAAACGTGGCTCTGTTGCACTGGGAGGACAGGGACCCTTGCCTTGCCCCACCTGAAGCGAGAACAAATTTGCCAATAACCAATTTTAGACATGGAGGCACTGAGAGATTTTACTTTCTTGGGCCCCATGATCACTGCAGATGGTGACAGCAGCCACAAAATTAAAAGACGCCTGCTTCTTGGGAGAAAAGCAATGACAAACCTAGACAGTATCTTAAAAAGTAGAGACATCACCTTGCCGACAAAGGTCCGTATAGTTAAAGCTATGGTTTTCCCAGTAGTGATGTATGGAAGTGAGAGCTGGACCATCAAGAAGGCTGATCGCCGAAGAATGGATGCTTTTGAATTATGGTGCTGGAGGAGACTCTTGAGAGTCCCATGGACTGCAAGAAGATCAAACCGACCCATTCTGAAGGAAATCAGCCCTGAGTGCTCACTGGAAGGACAGATCCTGAAGCTGAGGCTCCAATACTTTGGCCACCTCATGAGAAGAGAAGACTCCCTGGAAAAGACCCTGATGCTGGGAAAGATGGAGGGCCCAAGGAGAAGGGGACGACAGAGGATGAGATGGTGGACAGTGTTCTCGAAGCTACCAGCATGAGTTTGACCAAACTGTGGGAGGCAGTGGAAGACAGGAGGGCCTGGTGTGCTCTGGCCCAGGGGGTCACGAAGAGTCAGACACGACTAAACGACTAAACAACAACAACTTTTAGGTATATGCCTATCAGCTTTTTTCCCCTCGCTCTTCCCCGCCTTACCTTCTGGGTGACATAGCAGGTGCGGTAAGTGCGGGAGTCATAGAGGAGGCCGGGGTCAGGGCGGGACGCCGTGTGGAGAGAAGGGGGTCCGGGGACGACGACGCCCCCTGAAACAAGGCACACAGCCTCCAACAACCCAAGTATCGCCGGAAGCCTCATGATAAGACTACCTCACCCGCAGCCGCGCACCGCCCTTTTTATAGCTGAGCATCGTGGGGGCGGGGCCGGGGGAACGGAGGGAGCAAGGCGCGAGACGGCTCCTGGCTCCGCCCATTGCCGGGAGGGAAACCAAAACCAAATCCGTTGGGCGGTGAGGGGAGGAGGAGGAGGGGCGGGAGGTGCCAGCTCGCTCCAAACCCCGCCCTCCTCCAAGGCGATTGGCTGTCGGAGAGGGCCCGCCCTCATTGAAGAGCGGGAGGTCGGCTACCGAGGCTTCCCGCGATTGGCTAGCTTGTCAAGACCTGCTGTGGAGGCGGGCGCGCGGTTCTGACGGTTGGAAGCCGCGTAGGGCGCCGCCGATTGGTCGGTGGGCGCGGTAGGGCGGGGAGGCCGGGCGGGGCTTGAGCGGCGATTGGCTGCCTTCGGTCGAGGCGGGAAAAACAGACCTTGTTGGAGTTGCCGGCGGTGTCTTGGGTCTCGCTCGGGGCTGTCTCTCCCCCTCTCTGATTGGTGCGCGACTCTGATGTCGTCACTTCCTCTGGAGCGTGAGGAGAATGTGTGGTAGGGGGCGTGAGGGAACTTGAAAGTCTGTGGTGAGTGAGGCGCTCCCCCCCCATTTTTCTAACCAATGTCTCTTTTTTCCTCTTTGTAATCTTCCTTCGTGTCTCTCCCCCCCCACTGGCCCCTTAATCCTGCGCCCGAAATTTTTGGTAAAACACGGGTTTTACCAAAATATTACCGAAAAATATTATTAAATTTCTGTGCCGCCCTTAATCTGGGGTTCACAGGGCGGTTTACACTATAAAAACCTAGACATACATACTGTAATAACAGACAAAAAACAGTTTAAAAATCCATAGATTCTTTAATCCAGAGTTTCCCAAACTTGGGTCTCTTCCTTTTTTGGGGACTACATTTCCCATCATCCCTGACCACTGGTCCTTCTAGCTAGGGATGATGGGAATTGTAGTCCAAAAACGGCTGGAGACCCAAGTTTGGGAAACGCTGGTTGCAAATGCCTGAGAGAAGAGGAATATTTTCTCCTAAATATATACATAATGAAGGCGCCAGGTGAGCCTCCCTGGGGAGAGCGTTTCCGAAATAGGGCGCCACCGCAGAAAAGACCCCGTTCTTGTGCCACCCTCTGGACCTCAGGTGGAGGAGGCACCCAAAGAAGGGCCTCAGGATGATTTCAGGCTCCAGGTCAGTTCATATGGAGAGAGGCAATCCTTGAGGTATTGTGCTCCTGAGCCGTTTAAGGCTTTAGAGATCAAAATCAGTGCCAGTGGTTGGACTACTACTGCCATTGTTACTACCATTAATTCAATTTATATACCACCCTTTATCAAAAGACCCCACGGTGGTATACAACATTAAAAAAAATTACAGAACATCAATGATAAAAACATAAAAAGCATACTGACAGATAATAAAATAGTCATCATAATAACAGTCCTCTCCCCTACACTTTCACAGGCCATAGATTATTTAATAGCCATAGGCATGGGTAAAGAGGAATGCTTTTGCCTGGTGCCTAAAAGGTAAAAGGTAAAGGTACCCCTGCCCGTACGGGCCAGTCTTGACAGACTCTGGGGTTGTGCGCCCATCTCACTTAAGAGGCCAGGGGCCAGCGCTGTCCGGAGACACTTCCGGGTCACGTGGCCAGCGTGACATCGCTGCTCTGGCCAGAGCCAGAGCCAGAGCCGCACACGGAAACGCCGTTTACCTTCCCGCTGGTAAGCGGTCCCTATTTATCTACTTGCACCCGGAGGTGCTTTCGAACTGCTAGGTTGGCAGGCGCTGGGACCGAGCAGCGGGAGCGCACCCCACCGCAGGGATTCGAACCGCCGACCTTTCGATCGGCAAGTCCTAGGCGCTGAGGCTTTAACCCACAGCGCCACCAGGCCAGGCAAGCCTCTCTGCAAAGAGCATTCTACAATCGGGGAGCCACCACTCTTGTTGCCACCCTTCCTTGTCACTAGGCAGCTCCCAAACCCCCGCTTTACCATTTTATTCTATTTATTTCTTTAAAAAAGTTTTTATTTCATTGTGCAACATGCTTCAAAGGAGGACTGTTGCAAACATCTTGAATGCCTTTGCATTATTCACCCATAAGAGCTTTCAGGATACAGTGGTACCTTGGTTTGCATACATCTTGGATTACAAACATGTCAAACGCAGAAGTGTGTGTCCCGGTTTGCAACCTTTTTTTGGATTACGTACAACCCTTTTTTTTTTTTTTTGGATTACGAACAAATTTTTGGGGGAGGCCCCATTGGCGAAAGCACGCCTTGGGTTACAACCTGTTTTGGTTTACAAACAGACCTCCAGAACGGATTATGGTTGTAAACCAAGGTACCACTGTATTGTGAATGAAAAGGAAAATACATTATCACACCACACACATGGCGTACAAAGAAAGAGTATATACTCTACTCAAGGAGAACTCTCCAATAGTCCACCATGAGACTTGGAATGGTAGGAGTCCTTGTTTGTTCTTCCTGTCTCATGTGAGATACAAATGGTCACTGTACCATGTAAAAAAAGAAAAGGGGTTTTGCCCTTCCTTTAGCCACATGGTTTCATTTTGTTTCTTTAATGTATTTGTATTCTGTCATTCTTCCATGATGGCATTCATTATTATTATTTTTCAAAATGTGTAAAATGTAAAGTAACAAAACCAGTAGCTAAATACAGTAAGCCTGGAGTATATGTGAGGCCATTGGGATTTTTTCCTGGATGCCTGCTCTTTTTTCACTCCTTAAAATTTTTTTTTTAATTGCCAAGCAGGCAAAGCAGAATGTACACAAGCTAAATGCGCGTAAGTTGTGAGCTTACTGTACATCAAAACAGTTTTACAACCACTGGTGCTTGCTTGCTATTTAAAAGGGCAAAGATTAAGTGGTACTAGTTAAAAACGTATAAAGCACAGCGCTTCCCCCCTTCTTTAATGTGTTATCCTCCAGGCACCCTTTTCCAGATTGACTCCTCTGGCCAAGGAAATCCTGATGTGCACATTATGCTATGGATCCCTTGGCTCATTGCAAAGGACTCTGCGACATGTTTTAAGGCAGGCATCTGGCTTAAAACCCCATGGGTTTTATACACTAGGAAATTTGCAGTATAACTACAATCGGCACCTGCATTACCACAGACGAAGGATTCCAATAGCTTAAGGCAGACTCTCCAAGTGTCTATTTTCCAGGGACAGAAACCATCCCAGTTTCTGATTTGATCCCAGAATGTCCCTCTGTTCCTTAGAATGTTCCTACTTTCCATCAGGGAAGTGGAGGGTATGGTAGGACATCTCTATTTTTGTCAGAGAAATGTTGGAATATTTCACAGTGCTGCTGTGAAATAACTGGAAATTTGAAACCATTGTACCTCAGCTGAAAATCATGTAACAATCCACCAGTGCATCCAAATCTATATTTCCTCTGCCTGTGTTTTAAGGTATAGCTGCTGGACCTCACTACATGCTCATTAAAGCATACGCAACACCATCTTGTGGTTGTACACACAGTGGAAGTGTACAAGCTTTCTTTCAGGGAACCTCTGACAAACGATGGTTTATTGGAATGTATTGCAAACAATCAACATATTACTGTATTTTTATTTTGAAATGGATTTTGTAGCTTAGGGGCCAGAATGTCTGTTTAGTATGAATGCTTTTTATCCCACACTGACTTGATGGTTGTGGCGGGTCCCAAAGCTTATTTTTATATTTATATTGCACCTTTCCTCCAAGGAGCTCAGAATGACTGGCATACATCATCTTTTCCTCTTTCCCATAAGTTGAGGAATAGCAACTCATCAAAAAATACCCAGAGAGCTTCATGGCTGAATAATAATAATAATAATAATAATAATAATAATAATAATAATAATATATTATTTATACCCTGCCCATCTGGCTGGGCTTCCCCAGCCAAATATTAAAATACAGTAATACATCAAACATTAATAGCTTCCCTAAACAGGGAATAAGGATTTGAATCAAGGTCTCTGTGTTCCAAGTTGTGCGCTGTTCTGTCCACTCCACCATACTGTCTCTTTCAAACACACAGTACTGAGCACTTTATAAAAATGTAGAAGCCATGTCAGGAAAAAAGAAAAGAGTAATTTCTTGCCGAACATTTTGCTTCTCTGCTGTTCTTGTGTGCAATTTCCTCATAACATCTCCCAATCCACATATTACTTACAAGTCACCCTACCACTTTATTGAGTGTTAATTAATCCAAAATTACTCAAACACAGCTGGTTGTGCAGTCACAAGCAATAAGGTGCATTAGCACCCTGAGGTAAATTAGGCAGAAATATGATTGCTCCAGAAGTACTAGATTTAAGTTGCTGCACCTGCAAGCTACATCTTAGCAGCTGCTTGCGCCCAGGGCTCTCATTAGCTTTATTCCTATAACATTAAAATCAGGTTTAATTTTGCTCTTGACCCGAGCTGAAGTGGTATTGGTCCTTTGGTAATCTTTGCTGCTGTACAGTCCAGGGTTAAAGTGTTTGAGTTGCAACCCTCATTTTTATTGTATTGTATTGATATGTTGCCTTTCATAACAAACCAGGTGCTAGAATGCTAGTATCGTCCCCAGGGCCCCAGTTGTAAGCAAAATGGGTGAAGGTGATTGTTCATATTAAAATAGGGTTAGACAAAAAAGAAAAAGCTTTGAGCCAGCCTACCCAGACAAATAATTTAGCCATATATATCATTTAGCCATATATATTATATATATATTAGTTCAGTCTATCATTGATAATTGTTTTATATAATTTTGTATACTTAGATGGTTTTTTATTATTAAGCAGCCTGTACATTTTTCTAAATAAAATGAATGAATACATATATGGAGAATAAGGCTACTAGCCATGATAGCAGCACTGTACATCTTTGAAGACCAGTTTATAAGGAACACAAGTGGGAAGAACGTTGCGCTCATGTCCTGCCTGTGGACTTACCATAGGCACCTGGTTCGCCACTGTGAGAACAGGATTCTGGGCTTGATGGAAATTTGGCCTGGTAAGAACATAAAAAGAACCTCCTGAATCAGGCTAAAGGCCCATGTAGTGCAGTATCCAGATCTCACAGTGACCAACCAGATTTCTGAACGCAACAGCACTCTTCACCTCTGCCGTTTCCAGCAACTGGTACTCAGAAACTTATAGTCTCTGACAGTGAAGGGAGAATTAAGTAAGTCTGCTTCAAAACTAGAGGGCTGAAATCCGCCTAGTGCTCCAGCAGCTGAAAATCTCATACGTCACTGAGATTTGTATGGGGAACATGTAAATGCAGAAACCAACAAGACAAAACCAAGGAAGATTCTAGTGCCATTTTAAGAACTAACACTTTTAGCATAGCGTTGAATCTCTGATCCTAAACCTCCTCTGCCTTGTGTGATATCTTCAGAAGAAAAGGCTAAGAAGTAAACCCTACACAAATCCAGAATGGAGTTCCAAAGATGGATGACATCTTGTACGCCTCCTTCCAGCAACTCCTGTAGCCAAGCTGTTGCCAGACATATTGCTCTGCTTTCCTTTGGACCATATCAGCAAGGCCAAGAGGGGATCTTGTCATCTGGGCAGCCATAGGACCTCCATATACACTGGCCAGCCTTGTGCCCAGAGAGGTCACTTCAGTGCTGCTAGCACAGTGGTTTGACTTCACCCCCAGAGGCACATTCCATTGTCCATTGATACAGATCTGTGCCAACCATGTTTTGTGTTCAGAACCCACTTCCACCACGATGCATGAATTAGTCACTTAAGTCTTTTTTTATAAATAAACAACCAGGAAAAAGGAAAAGAAGGCAGAGAATACAAAATATGTAGAAGCAAGAGTGGGGAAGAGAGATGAGATTAACAAAATAGAGTGGGGAAACTTTACTGGTAAATGTAAATGTGCAGCATGATTGCTGAAAATTTAGGTTACCCTGAAGAGCAATGAAAGTAGTCAGAAAGTAGATATTAAGGCTAACTGTTATATCTTCCCTAGGTTATTGCTGTACAGAGGCCCTTTCTAACCAAAACTGCTTTTCTTTTGCATTTCTACACTGCAGGTGCTGATCTTGCATTCTGCTCCAGCAAATGAGTCACTAAGGCATTAGCCAGTCCTGTAGATGAGGAAATACATGTGCCAGTTTGTTTTGCCTTCTGCTTTGAAACCCAAGAGCATATCTTGCTGAAATGTTTTGGTTAGTGCTTTCCCAACTTCAGACCCCTGCTCTCCCCAATTCCATAATTTAAAATCAGAACCTTTACTCTTGTATCTGAAAAACTTCCCCATTTTTAAAGAATCCCAATAATAATACCTACCCTCAGAGAAGTATGCTTTCTGTATTCACCTCCTCACTGGAAGGAAGCAAGTTCTGAACAATGAGTTATGCAGAGATGCAATGGATAAGGTTATTGGTGAATGAGCTGTCACAGTTCACGAGAGAGTTTCGATGGGGAGCTCTAGTGTAGCCAGTCCCATCCATGTTTGCTGTCAATGTTGATCAGCCGGCCATTGATGTCAGCAAACTTTTGTTTGCAAAGGAACAATACAGAGCTAACTTTGATTACCCCTTTGTAGCCATGTCCTTACCTGCTTTGCACTTCACATTACATCTTATGTCAGGTGAGGGGCCAAATTTGAACCAGTGCTGGACCTAATTAGGCCTATTATCTGGAAGTTGCCAACCCCTGGCTTTGGCAGTGGAGCTAATTACCTGTTGCACTCCATGGGCCACACAACCTGAATTACTACATATCAGGGACTCTTAACAGTCCAAGTAGTTTTTATTTTTTATTTTAATTCTTACCATCCTGCTACCGTGAGATCCCAGGGTGGATTACAGCAATAAAAAATACAATATTAAAATCAGTTTGAAATAAATTATATTCAAGAGAATAGGGAACTACGGTAATATATGTACAAATGTGTGTGTGTGTGTGAATCAAGTGTCAAAGGCCAGGGTAAAGTGCAAACAATAAAGCTTTTTGTCAATTAAAATAACAGAGAGTCAGAATTGGTGGCTGCTATACTACAAATCGCATTGAGTGATGCATGTCTAGGTTAAGAAACATCCACACTGTAGGAATATGAGCAGACTTGGTATGACTAACAATAAACTATGTTGTCTCTTGGTAGCTAACCCTGGGAGCACATGAATGGCAGACATCTCCTGGCTGCTTCTGTAATTTCTGTCCAGAACTCCAATTTTGTATATCCTTCATGTCAAAACTGCTTTTCCAGGCTACTCCTAGATTTGAAGAGGTAAGTCCACTCCAGAGCACTGATAAATTTGGACTATCATCTAGCACAGCACAAATAGGAAAGCTGTGGCCCTCCGAATGTTGGGCTTCAACTCCCATAAAATCCAGCCATCATAGCTAGTGATCACAGATTATGGGAGTTGTAGTCTAATAACACCTGGGGAGTCACAGTTCAAAAAGTGTGCAATGAATTCTCTAGGCCTGGGGTCAGTTTGAAACAACATTGTTTCCCCACTTGCATGACATTTGGGGCTATATGGCAATGGGTAATTTGCATACAAAATTCACATGAACTTTTATTATTGATTGATTGATTCATTGATTGAATTTATATACCATCCTATACCCGGAGGTCTCAGTCTGCTTGTCATGTGACTGAGGCTTGCTTTGCTGTAGTGGAGACCAGACCATGGCATTACAGAAGTACAAGACTTCCATCAGCAATTTAAGCATTATGCACTATGAGGCTAACACCATGTAGTGATAGTTTATCATTTTAAGACATTTATTTATCTGAGATAAATTTATCTGGCCATGTTAAGTAAATGGCAGTTTGTGGGCATTCTCTAAAGTTGGATGGGCATTCTCAGCTGGGAGCTACATTCCAGCCATACAAAAGCCAGAGATGTTCCTTTAAGTGGCCACACGCACAACCTTCAAGCAGGCAAGTAAGAGGACTTGTCACAGTTCAAGGACACCTTCCAGACAGGCAAAGCATCCAAGGACATGGAGCAAGGTCAGTGGGGGAGTGTGGCCTTGAGAGAGTAGAATAGAGAAAGTCCTAAGGGCCAGATAGCAGGGCCTCATTTGATCCTCAGGCTTGGAAGTTTGTCACATGGGGCAGCAGAAGGCAAATGCCATAGTTCAGTGTTTCCCAACCTTTTTTGGGCAAAGGCACACTTGTTTCATGAAAAAAATCTCGAGGCACACCACCATTAGAAAATGTTTAAAAAATTAACTCTGTGCCTATATTGACTATATATAAAGTAACTCTCTTTAATAGGAATCAAATAAACACAAAGAAAGTATTTTATAATTACTTTATTATGAAATAGTAAGTAAACAGAAATATGAAAAATTATAAAATACTTTATTCAGTGCGCAACCTGGGCCTGTTTGGCTGAACACAAAGCTGATATTCTGGCTGGAATCGAAGAAAGACACACACGTAGCTCTTCGTCAACAGCTCTCAGTCTCTCTCTGTATTTAGTTTTTATAGCAATCATGCTTGAAAAGCTCAACTCACAGAGATATGTAGTGGAAAATGGGAGCAATGTCAAAATAGCTTTGTTTGCCAGAAGGGGGAACTCCTTGGCAGTTTCCAACCAAAAACTGTCCAAAGGTAGATCAGCAAATCTTAGCTTGAAACCACGATTTTGTCTCAGTTCAGTTAGTTCCTCCTGCTCCTGTAAAGTCATGTCCTTTCCACCAACTGATGCTGAGCTATAAGGGTCCCTAACCCAGTCAAGGCATTCAGTGGAGACTGAAGAGAAATAAAATGACAACTTCCCCTCGAGAGTTTTTAAATGTTTACCTATTATCTCACACAGTGCAGCAGTGTGAACACCTTGCCATTGCTTGGTGAGTGTGAACATTTCAAGATTGCCACTTTCCACGTGTTGATGCCAGAGTTGCACCTTTGAACGGAATCCATTTATTTTATCTGTACTTGTAAGCAGGTTTTCATTTCGGCCTTGCATTCGTGTGTTCAGTTCATTCAGATGATGAAATATATCTGCCAGGTATGCCAGCCTTGCACACCACTCATCACTTGCAAGCAGCTTTGCGTAATCTGACCTCTCATTTGTCAGAAACACTTTATTTATTTTTTAAATGATATTTATTAAGTTTCACAAAATATAACAAACTTCGAAACAACAAACAACAAACATCAAAAATACAAACAATATCAAAAATCATAAGAAAAAAAAACATGGAAAAGATTCAACATAATAATAAAAGAAAAATTAAAAGAAAACTCTGGTTCATTCTAATAGTCTTCAAAACCTTATTTTCCTTGCTTCCTCCCGCCTTCCCTTCTTGTATTCCACTTTAAAAGTTTTTTCAGCAAGCTCATTCATATTCGTTTTCATCCTTTATCTTTCCCTTTATACTCTTCCTTATCCTAATCACTAGAACCCCAACATTTCATTTACACTGCCCTTAGCACTCATAGATTTTACAATGATTTTGTAGATAAACTTTAAACTTCTTCCAATCTTCTTCCACCAACTCTTCTCCTTGATCTCGGATTCTGCCGGTCATTTCTGCCAATTCCATATAGTCTATTACTTGTATCTGCCATTCTTCCAGGGTGGGTAGGTCTTGTGTCTTCCAGTGTTTTGCGATGAGTATTCTTGCTGCTGCAGTAGCATACATAAAAAAGGTTCTATCCTTCTTTAATACCAATTGGCCGACCATGCCCAGGAGAAAGGCCTCTGGTTTCTTTAGGAAAGTATATTTAAATACCTTTTTCATTTCATTATAAATCATCTCCCAGAAAGCCTTGATCCTTGGGCACGTCCACCAAAGGTGAAAGAATATACCTTCAATCTCTTTACATTTCCAGCATTTATTATCGGGCAAATGATAGATTTTTGCAAGCTTGACTGGGGTCATGTACCACCTAATGTAAGCTCAATATTTTGTCTCTTTCTTCTTTTGATCTTAACGAAATCAAGCAGTCCCTCGCCTTGTTCTTCCTTCTAACCCTTCCCAGTTGGAAGGCACTCACTATCTTAATTTCTTCAGGGTCCAGACCCCAGAAAGTCTCAAACTCCAGTGTGAGGAACTCTATTAATTCTCCTTCCTCTGTTTCCGGAACTGCTCTTATTCTCAAGTTGGCCTGCTTTTCCTTAAGTTCAATCAAAGAGAATTGTGCCTTGTAGTCATCCAATCTTCTATTAATTGGCGGTATTTTTTCCTCTACCGCCAAGATCCTCTCTTTCGCTTCCTCTGCTGTCTGTTTTGTCTCCTTGGATTCCTGCAGTAGCCTATCAATTGCCTGGGTATTGGAGTTCACTTTCTGCCCCACATCATTCACCTTTTGTCCAAGGTCTTTAATAGTTGAAGTGTTTAAGTCTATCTTGGTTGACAAATTTTGTAGAGCTGAGAGAATCTTATCCAATGTTGCAGAGTCTGATCCTACTGGTCCTGCTCCTTTGGCTTCTTCTCTTTCTGTAACTTGTGGGACAGAAAGGCCTGTTAAAGATGGTCTTCTGTAGTGTTGTTGTTGCTGTGTCAGCAATTGCTGCTGTTGTCTGGTTTTATATTTTATAACTTTCTCTTGCGCCTTCTCCTGAGCATTATCTTGTGGTTTGTCTTGATCCATTCCTACGGCTCAAGAAGTCAAGGTCACTTACACAGTTCTCACAGCTCCCAGGATTGTTCTCAGCAATAGTAAAAAGGCAGCTGCAGTGGAAAATTCCCAGCTATAACACAAGATACCTCTGGGGGAGCAGAGTAGCAAAATGTTTCATGGATGACAACTATAGAACAATGTCTTCGTAAATATAATAGTGTTACACAGATAGCAACAGTTACAAGCTCAGATAGTCCCAAAATGTTACCAATCTTTTGCAGAGGTCTGCTGTAATAGTTACAATGTCTATAAAACGGTGCATTCGAAGTGACCTTTCAATTACTTAAGGCAGACCGAAGTCAAGGATTAAGTGGTAGATTCAATCCCCCCCTTTCCCTTTTTTTGGGGGGGTTCTTCTGTCAGGCAGTGAGATTTAGCTCTTTATAAAATTTCAAATTCTGTGGTTCCCAGCTCCGATGTCCCTTGCTTTAAGCTGTCTACAAGTCGGCAAAGCAGGCTTCCTGTTTAAACTTTACCGATTTCAGATTCAAATTCAAGATCAAAGTCCCAGGATCAAAGTGTCAAAGTCAAAGTCAAATTACTGGTTCGCTTATTTTAAGTCCTTTCCTTTGATCCTTTCAAAGTTTCCCCAGTCTTACTCACGGGTAGATGTTTCAATTCGATGTTCACAGGAAAAAGGTCAGCGCTCTCCGGCAACTGCTATGCAGCTTCACTCCGTAGAAGTAGCGATCGACTCCCAGCACAGCGCAACCCCGCTCCGCTCCGGAGCTCTTTACAGAGCTCCTTTGACAGTTCGGGGTGCGCTCCGTGTGCCCACTGAGCCCCACGGCCTCAGGCTTCTCCCGCCTGCAGGTTTTTTAAGGGTCCCCCGCTTCGCTGCAGCGGTGGACCCGATTTCTACGGAGCTTCTCCCTCCGGTTAGAGGGAATCCGCCATTGCCGATAGGCGCCGCCTCCGGAAGCCTCATTTGTCAGAAACACTTTAAGTTCCTCCCGCAGCTCATACACACGAACCAAGACCTTGCCACGCGACAACCACCGGACCTCCGTATGAAACAGCAAGGTTTTATGCTTCGCTCCCATCTCCTCACACAAAGCTGCAAATATGCGACTTTTCACGGGTCGTGACTTTACAAAGTTTACCATGCGCACAACATCATTCAACACATGAACTAGGTCTGCTGGTAAAGTCTTGGCTACGAGGGCCTCACGGTGCAAAAAACAATGCGTAACAATCACATCTGGATTTCTTTCCTTCACTCTGCTTACAAAGCCTTTGGTGTGCCCGACCATGGCTGCAGCTCCATCGGTGCAGACACTTGTGCAGTTTTCCCACTTAAGCCCTCCTTGTTCAAGGTATTCTGATGTGACCCGAAAAATTTCTTCTCCTGTTGCTTTTTCTGGCAATGCCTTGCAGAAAAAGAAGTTTTCTCTAATTGCATCACCATCAACAAAACGCACATTGGCCAAGAGTTGAGCATGTCCACTGATATCAGTAGACTCGTCAAGTTGTAATGCAAATTTCTCACTGCTATGGATCTTTTCCAAAACCACACTTTCAATGTCTGCAGACATGTCATTAATACGTCTGGAAATTGTGTTGTTTGAGAGAGGGACTTTGGCTATTTCCTTAGCTGCTTCAGGTCCGAGCATCTCCTCTACAATAGCTTTGCAGGCGGGAAGTATTAATGTCTCTGCCACAGTGTGCGACTTTTTTGACTTGGCTATAAGTTCAGCAACGTGATAGCTAGCTTTAAGACCTCTTTCATTTACCTTTGAGGTTTGTCTCATGAAAGTTGCCTGTTTCTCCGTGTTTTCACGCAGGCGAACAAAATAGTCCGCATTCTTGTTTTGAAGCGAAGGGTGTTTCGTTTGGAGATGGCGTTTAAGTTTGCTTGGGACCATAGCACTGTTAGCTAGCTTTTCACCACACACCACGCACAGTGGAGTTGGTTGGTTTGCATCTCCGGTGAAAGTAAATCCAAATGAAATATAGCTTTCGCTATATTGCCTTGTGCCAGAGAATTTGCTTGAGCTAACCATCTTTGCTTTCTTTTCATGCCCACTCATACTTGGGCTCTCATCTGGCTCCAAATTTTGTTCAGAGTCCAGTTCTTTTCTTTTCAAAAACTTTTCCATCACTGCAGTATCCGGCCATCCAATTGCCACTGACAAACGGATACAGACCCCTTTTTCTTACAGCACAGCTCGCACAAATTTACACGCAACACCCTTTTCGAATTAAAACACACAGTCTCACGAGAGCAAGGAGCAGCGATTTTATATTTTACGAAAAGAAGTCGCCAGAATCATACCACACATGGTGCCATCTGCGTGGAAAAAAAAAGCTTCCGTGTGTGTGCATTCCCTGTGGCCACTGTATCATTTAAACCTACATGCACTCATGCCAGAGCAGGTGTCTTGAATCCCCAGAGCACTAATACTGCACATGTCGGCGAGGATACACCACAGCTGCTTTTCTCTTTAAACCATACTATAATCAGAGTAAACGACCCCTAGCAAACCCTGCTGAGGGTTTGCAGTTTGCACAGTCCGAGCTCACGCGTGTTCCCTGCAACTCCGCCTGCCTCCAACGGGACGTGCTCCCAAGTAAGCGCGTTTAGCACTGCGGTGCTCGTTTGCCTGGTGATTTGCAATGGTCGGTGCTGGGCGATATTGTGCCCCGCTGGGCTTGTTTACGGAGCTCGGGCCTCCTCATGGAGTTGCTGGCTAAGTGACGGGTCTCCTGAACTTCTCAGGTATCCCGGTTCCCCAGAGGGCATAATGATCGCTGCCACGCGGGGTAACGTTACAAGGGCAAACTCCCGCTCTCGGGAGCCGAGGGCAGCAATTCCACGTGGCTGGAAAGAAAATGCGTGGAGCGCCTGCACGCCGGGAAGGGGCAAGATTCGGCTCCGTAGCAACCGGGAAAGGTGCAAAGCGTGTGGCACGTTTCAACTACCGGCTCCGGGCTCCCTCGGCCCCAAGCGGGAGGGGGGCGCCGAAAGAACCCGCCGCCTTTTTCCTGCTCCCGCGGCGAGGCTTTGCACTTTCTTTCCGGTTCTCTCCCCTGCGCCGTTTCCTAAATTTTCCTCTCGCCCAAGTCCTGCCAACTGCGAAAGTCAACTGCCAACTGCGAAGAACCGTAGGACTGGGGGGTGGGTGGGTTGGAGAGAGAGCGCCGCGCAAGAGACGCTCCTCCTCCCTCTTCTTGCCCCCCTTCCTTCTCCCCCCCTCTTTTTTTCTTTCTTTCTTGCTGCGTCTGTTTGTACTTTAGCTCGCCCGCCTCCCTCCCATGGCACACCAGGCAACGTCTCGCGGCACACTAGTGTGCCGCGGAACACCGGTTGGGAAACACTGCCATAGTTTAAACTGCAGTGAAAAACTTGAGTATTTGGAACTGCAGTTGAAAGATTCGCCACACGGGGGAGCTGTATGGTTCAGCAGTATGTGATAAGTGAAGCCTAGTCCAGAAAAGCTTCTGCTTTAATAAATCTGTTAACATTTACACTCTAAAGTATGTCAACATCATTTCCAGTAATCTGTAATTCCTCTAACACAAAATAGATTAATTATCATTTTCCAATTGTTCACCGAGTAGCCCACCTTTCATTGTGATGCATTGCCAGGTTTAATTCCCCCTTTAGGGCTTAACCTGAAGCAGGGCATAGTTCTGGCCTCTAAAGGGTCAACTCTCTCTTTTAGAACATACAAAATGACAAAGAGTGCACAAAGAGTATATAACTGCAACCAGTTCTGTCCCCCAGGAGGTCACAGAGTGAGTCTCCCATACAGGATTGTTTCCCACCGCTTCTCACTTATGAAATTAAATTGTCTGTTGCAGATGGGGACTGCCTTTTCCTAACCAGCTCTGTGAGTTCAAATCTGAGCTGAGGTTTGAATCCTCCGCTCAGAACCTGTGAAAGCAGGTTGCTTATGCCATTTTCATTCATTTTTTCCTAAGGCAACAATCCCAAGTACACTTCCTAGGAAGTAAATCTAATGGGACTCAGTGGAACTTGCTTCCAAGCAAATATGCAAAGGATTGTGCTGTTAGATTATTAAGATGACAGGTGATTAAAGACTTAGGTTGGGAAGCTGGTATGCACCTGCAATATTTGTCAGCTTCCAGTAGCTTTTTCATCTGGTCTTTTAACAGGTACAGTTGCCTGAAGTGTGGCTGCTCAGGTGACTCTAGGGAAGCGAACTACAGGTATCGACTCTCACTAGAGGTAGCCGACACTCGTGATGTATTTGAGGTGACAGTATTTGGAAGCTGTTTGGATACTTTCTTTGGAGTGACAGCAAAGGGACTGCAGAGGTAAGGAATGCAATATCATTTCTCTGCTGAAAATGAGTGTTTCCCCCTCCCCCCCCACCCAGTACATCCCAGACTGCATGTGATGTAATTATGTCTCTAAAAACAGTTGCGGCACATTTTGCTGCTTGGATACCAAGCTGGTATTTATTAATAGGGGCAATTAAATCTGTGCAGCTATGAAATTTGTGGACATTCAGCAAACCCAGCATATTCTAGTGGGGTAGATCCCTGGACAAATCTGGACTCAAATTCCCTCTCAGCTTTCCTTAAAACATTTTTTAAATTGATGTTTGTGTATATAAACATCCATCTGTAAGATGAAAGAAGAGCAAACAATGACTACATCTTGCCACCTAACCCTGATTTCAGTTTATAAGAAAAAGGGAGCATGATTGCTTCATGCCCTGCATTTAAAAAAATGGCAATAATCAGTCTTTGTCCTGAAAATTCAAGCTCTACACTGCATGTGTACCAGTGAGTAACACTGAGGTAAGCTGGAGCAAAGCAGGTACAGCCTAATGTAGCATACTTAAGCTAAACTGTCTTGCAGTATTTGCAGAAGATGAGCCACTAATGGACAAAAATGAAGGGTTCTGATAACAGTCAGAGGCCATGAGAAAATGCTTTGTGTTCTCAAACTTCTATGCTTTATAAGAGAATGATGATTTGGACCAAGGTTTGAAACAGTGGCTGGGGGGCGGGGGGCAAAAACTGTATTTTTTAAAAAGAAGCAAAGTAAAGATTCTCAGGAGCCCTGATTGATGCTAACTAGGCCCAGATAGCAATCTGTTGTCATATGACTCACTTCTATTTCTGATACTAAGCCAGGCTTTTTAGCCACCTGCGAGCCATTTAAAGCTCTTCTGAGCTCTTTTGGGAACAGCAGGGTGCAAGTGAAAGAAATTATAACCAAAGAATTGACTGAGTTGCTCAAATTCATATGTGGACTTTGATACCTTATTCCAGTATTCCATTAAAGGTAGCCAGATTATAACAGAAGCAACAACTTGCAGAGTTCTCTCTCCATGTAATTCAAAAAGACCCTCTTCATATGGGGATAGACATGGTAACATTCCCCCCTTCGCTGGGAGAAGAAACGCCATGGTGCATTTGCAGCAGCACAACCAGACACCGTCATTTGCCCCAGCTGCAACAAAACATGTCTCTCCCACATCGGTCTCTACCGCACAGCAGACACTGCAACCTTCCAAAAGCTTGAGTTCACCCCCAAAGGCACAATCCTCCATCATCTCCCGAGACAGATGGATGCCAACAACAACAGCTCCCTAATTCATAATTTTCAAGCCTTTTTCAGGTTTCAGTGTATTCAGGCTTTTGGTTCATCTTGTCCAGTATTTACGAGTATCTGCTGTAACTGAGAACAGCTCTCAAAGGCCCCAGGTAAAGATCTTTGATAAACCTGGGAGACTGTCCCAAGAAATCTGATACATACAAAGGAGATGGAAGGAAGGAGGGAATCTGTTTCCTTTTTCACGGCAGGCCTGGAAAACCTAAGTTCAGCTTCTTCTATTGTACAAGTACAGGGATTGAAGGAGGCATTACAATTTGAATATGATGGATGCTGTCCTTTTCGGATACACAGGCAGACATTTGCACGTACATTTTCAACTTGCTAATACATGTGCAGGGACGCAGGTGGCGCTGTGGGTTAAAGCCTCAGCGCCTAGGACTTGCCGATCGAAAGGTCGGCGGTTCGAATCCCTGCGGCGGGGTGCGCTCCCGCTGCTCGGTCCCAGCGCCTGCCAACCTAGCAGTTCGAAAGCACCTCCGGGTGCAAGTAGATAAATAGGGACCGCTTACCAGCGGGAAGGTAAACGGCGTTTCCGTGTGCAGCTCTGGCTCGCCAGAGCAGCGATGTCACGCTGGCCACGTGACCCGGAAGTGTCTCCGGACAGCGCTGGCCCCTGGCCTCTTAAGTGAGATGGGCGCACAACCCCAGAGTCTGTCAAGACTGGCCCGTACGGGCAGGGGTACCTTTACCTTTACCTTTAATACATGTGCACAAACAATCCTGGGTGTGTTTACTGCGAAGTAAGTCCCACTGTGTTCATTAAGGCTTACTCCCAGGTAAGGTTGCACACCATAGCACAGTTAGTGATGTCCTGGCTATTTGAATGGAAGTGCATTTTGCTAAATTCTCTCTTCGCAGCTTGCTGCAAAGTGTAACACAGCAATATTATTTTGACACTTGGACCTTAAATTCCTTATAGGTCTCAGAAGCCAAGCTGTATCCAGTCAGTAATTTTTTGTAACACTTTTATTCAAGGTACATTGAAGAACTGAAACAAGAAGCAAGGGAACCAGACAGGGATGCTGTTCCGGGTTTGGTATTTCAAGCAGTTGAAACGTGCTTCCTTGGGAAGAAATTTGTCTTTGGAGTTAAGGTAACTCACCCCCACCAGCATGTTTTGTTCAAAGAATGCACAACTCATTTTGGGGGGAGTGAGCATCATTCGGGGGGGGGGGGGATGAAAGCTGCCAAATTTTGTGCATGACTGCCTTATTTCTATATTTCACCCTAACCCACCCCAACCCCTCAGATGCCCTGGAACCTTTTTAGCATCTGGGGCATTCTAGATGGTGTGGAATAGCTGCCCCAAGAAGCTGAATTGTTTGAAATGTAGAAAGAGAAATAACTTGCTTCTGCATTATATCAATGGCAAGCCCTACCCCATCCCCCGCCCAGAAAAAATCACTCATCATCAAAATCCACACACTCCAAAAAAATGTCTACATGTGAATGGATTGAAGAATTGGAGAACCTATTTTCGTTCTGCGCTAGTTACTTCACAATTGGTATTTTAACTAAAATTAAGACACCAAACATGACTAGTATTTCCTACGGCAAAACATTAACGTCTGCACCAGGAAATCGGTCTGGCTGCATTTCAAAATTAGAAGAGGAGTGGGAATTTGCCTCCAAGCGGGAACATAGAGGCAGATACCAAGAATGAGGCTTGAATTTCTCGATCCATAAGGTGCGAACAAATAATATATATGCCTCCAGTGTTCTGACTTCTCCAAGTGATGGCTATAAGACCATTCAGTTCCAACTGCTAAAAGTAAACACGTGCCATCAACAGCTCCTTGAAGCATGTTTGGATATTTTCCCGCTCCCCCTTCAATCAAAGGCACAGCTCCTGGGAGAGGTACAAAATCAAATCACTGCAACAATAATCCTACTCTAGGCTTGCTGATTTTATTTTTTTCATTTTCAATCTCTCTGTTCAACAACCTAGAGTTGGAAATAGGTAGAGTGTTTGTGATCAGAGAGGGAGAGAGATTACTGTCAGTTTGCACAGATATCCTCTGAGTTTGGGCATCTGCCTCCAGACACCTTACATGTGAGGAATTATAATGAGCGGTATTAATGAGAATAAAGCTGCTTATGAGGAAGGGTCTCTTCCTCAGAATATCTATTTTGTGACTGTTAGATTCTAGGAAGAGCAAAAAACCAAGGCTTCCTTCTCACAGAAGTAAATCTGTGTCTGGGGTACACCACCTGAGGGTGCAGATGCGTGCTCATGTGACACGGGGGGGGGGTCTACATAATTGTTTTCCTAACATGCTAATATCCTATATGCAAAGTCTTTTTAATATGAGGGAGGAGTCGTTTTGAACTGAATTTGCCCCTTACACTTGTTGTGGTTGAAGAGATTTGGTGCTGGGCTTGCTTTAGTGCCCTCATCAGTTTGCAATTTGGATTGACCCTCCTTGTATTATAGACAGGAGAGAGTCCTTGTAAACCTTGTAAATCTTGTAAACCTAAGCATTTGGGTTCAAAACATGGAATCCCCTTACAGCAGGCACACCAACTCCAAAGGGCATAGGTGTCTTCAGACTCCTCAAAATCTCCCCTGATGGGGCTGGGCTCCCTCCATGTTAAGGGGCGGCGGAGGCTAAGTGCGGAGTGCTTTTGTGGCTGAGCACGAGAGGAAGCCGCTCTGCAACATTCTTCTGCATCGTGCACATATGACGTCAGACACATGTCGCATGCCAGGTCCCCCTAATATTGGGGGGCAAGACAGCACCTCTGCCTTACAGTACAACTTCCAAGTGAATCCAGCCAGCTAGCCTCTCCTACTATTCTGAGGTTAAAAAGAACCGTCCACTGGTTGTAGTTAGGAGAAAGTGTTTCTGTATAAACTACCTCTTGGCCCTGTATAAACTACCTCTTGGCCCTTGAGTACTTAACAGATGCTTACTAGATAACTTATAGTATGGAGTTACAGGAACTTGAAATTTCAATCCTGTGTATCTGGGGTTTTGGGGCAAGGGATTGTTTCCCATGGTCCCATGGGTGCAACGATCTGTGCAAAATTTGTGATAGAAATTGAAGTTAATGAGAACCTTGTCTGTCTTAAGAAGCAAAAGTCCAATATCAAAGAATAGCTGTAAGTTCCCAAGGGAGAACAGCAATGTCTTTCTGCACAGATTGTGGTCTTGTCTCAGTTTAGACACTCCTTTTGCTGTTCCTGACAGTTTCCTCAACTCTGCTTGCTAATATGCAAGAGTAGCTTTCGGGCCTTCCTCTTTGTCCTACTTACCTGAAATCCTAATAGGTTTCACCTGTTCTTGTCTAACTGGCTATGACTGCAACCCCACAGCTCTAGCCCAAGTCCTTATTCAACCACAGTCCTGCAACTCAGTTTCCAGTGCAGTCTGTCTACAACAATAAATATCCTCCTTATTGACATGCGGATACCAAATAAAACTATAATGTTGTTCCCCAATAACATAACATTAAAGAAAACCCAGGTGTACCCATGTGTACCTTGCTGATAGTCGGGCATATGCAGAACCCAGGTGTACAGCTGCCGTAGGTGATGATGAAAATGGGAATGTTTGGATCAAAACTGAAGCATTTCGTCTTGGTTCAATTCTGCTGGACTACAACTCTCATCATCCTTGGCTATTGGAAATACTTGCTGGGGTTGATGGGAGTTGTAATCCAGCAACATCTAGAGGCCCATAGGTTCCTGATCTAAAGTAATCAGCTTCATGAAAGTGATTGGTCCAGGTAAACCTCTTACGGTTTTGAGCTATGAAATAGAAGTACCTTCTTGTAAAGTATGCTAGCTGATAGAGCACCTTCTATTATCTTGCAGGATTCTGATAAGCAGGATGGCACCGGCTCCATGCAAAATTGCTGCCAAATTGACAAGAACTCCAGAGCTCTCACTGCCTGTCAGATGGTTGTACCAAACTCTGGACTTGTGGGCTGCACTGTTATACAATATCTCAAGGAGCTGCAAAGTTCTTACTCCAAGCATAACCATGGGGGCTTCTGGCCTCCTGACTGCTTTGCAGCAGTTGATCAACCAAGCAGAGAACTCAGTGGCCTGCATGGCTCTGGCACCTTGGGTACAGTTCCATCAAGTTGCATAGATGTTCTTTCAAGCCTCTGGCCTCAATCATTTGGACTGACTTCCTCCTGCGTTTCTTCAGGAACAACCGCTGATCTTGTAGCTCTAAGTACAAGCAAGGCTGCCCAGGATGAGCCAAATTCGGATGATAGTCCAGTTTCTTTGCATAGCCTGTCAGTCTTCAAGCCCCAGGACCGTAACCTGACTGCGAATACAAAAATAGAACAGAAAGATAAGAAATGTCATGTGCACGATGTCACTGAAAAGAGAGAAGCAGAAGGCTATTCCTCATTAAGAAGAAAAGACTGCAGATCATTTCTGAGCCCCTTAGAATTAGAGGAAAGAGACTCTCCTCTGAGAAAAATTAGCATCCAGTGCAGTGAAGGACTGGAAAAATCATGGACCTCATTCCCACCCCAGACATACGATGGATCTCTTTCCCCCCTTGCTCCATCTTCCAGTCGCATTAGAGCAGGTGGAAACTCTCAAGAAGCTCCATGGCTTTGGGATGAGCTGCCGTCATCTGAAAGTTTCAATGAATTCATTGCCAAAATTGAAAACGACAAAGCCATGGTGTTGCCAACAAAAGCTGATGTTTTGGAGCATTTCCCCAGTCAGGAGGCTGATGAATTCCATGGACCTTTTAAGCAGTCGTCTCCCAAGCCAGGCATTTGCAGTGCCAATTTCATTACTGAAGAGTCAGGTGAGAAACTGAAGAAGCTAGCTGGGAAGATGGAAATGTGCAAAGAAGATAATTTCCCTTGTCACCAGCTGAATCTTCCATGCTTCATTAGCAACAGATACCACCAAGAAGCCTCTTACACCTCTTTACCCACTGAAGAAAAGGAAAATTTGGGGTGTTGGTCCAACCAGCACCCAGATCTTTCACCTCGGTCCACCCCAAATGGAATTAAATGTTCTCATTCAAAGGGAAGCTGTCCGTCATCCAAGGAAGGAGTTGGCCAAGATGTCAGTAGTTGTAAGAATCTCAATTCCTGCTCATCTACCAACAACTGTCTCAAAAGCCCTTGTTTACAAACCAGGAAGACTACCCACTTAAACTGCAAAGGTGATGGTAATTTAGACAAATGGGAAAATAAAGGAAGTGTTAGCGATCAGCTAAACCAAATGGCTGATCTCACAAACACCCAGGAACAGGGTTTCACCCTGGCAACTTGTGAAAAAACAGACAAAGTTTGTGAAAAAGGGAGAGAGTTGCTCTCAGAAGTGCAAAATTATAATTTTAGAGAGGCTGAGGTCAGCGGTTCCGATTGCCCCGGGGGTAGTTACAATGCTTCAGCTGATCTCTTTGATGCTAGTACCAGACAGGAAGATGCCACTGTACGAATGTTCAACTTGGCACCAGCTTTCTCTCCACAGGAGGGCACACTGAACAAGAAGTGTATAAGATCTGAAGCCATGCTGAGTGAGCAAGATGCTAGCTGGAATACTTCTTGGCATGGACTGTCCTTACATAAAATGTTCGCTACACCTCATCAGAAAACAAGCACCCCAGTTGCTGGTTCCATATCTGAGTTTGAGCACAGCCCTGCAGGTACTCCAGGCTTTGTGCCTGATTCCCAGTCGACTCCCCTTTCCAGACCTTGTCGACAAGTAAGCCTCCCTAGCGGGAGAGAATCCATTCTTACCAAATTGCCACGGAATAAATTGTCTTGGATCAATGCCAGATGCAAAAGACCCAGGCCTTCCTTGAAAAATTATTTAGCGAAACAGCTTGTCAGCAAGTTCCCGCAATCTAGAAGGTCGAGCGATGCAAATTCTGTTAGCATCAATGCATCTGGTCCTCAGCAGCTATCTATCAAAGTAAGTCCAGCCCAGAGGCTGTCTGAAAACGATGATGAGGAATGGATTCCTCCGTCGGATAAAAAATGGATACATCCACTTGCTTTCCAGAACAGAAAAACTTTGGGGAGTGATGCCAGTTGCCAAGTTGCAGAGAAGTCTCCTCTTTCTGAAAACAAAGTAAGGTCTGTGATTCCAAAGTCTAATGTTAGCTTAAGGAAGGTAGAATTCATTCATAAAAGGCAACAGCCGACGGAGACTAGATTTGAGGATGGACCTGTTCCTGAAGATGGTGTTCATCTCAGACAGCTCATGAATGAATCCCCCAGCTCCTCTGCTTCTGCAGACGTCAAAGGGCCAGGCCCTTCTTCCATGCCTGGCAGCATGCATAACACTGCAGATTGGTCTTCTGAACTATTTGTGTAATAAAACAGCCAGCTCTCCCACTTGGAGGCCACTTTGTCAAATTCATCTGTTTGTACGTAAGTTTCCTTTCAAAACATCCTTTTTGGTCAGCGTTGTGCCTTTTGACATGTTCTCAATTATGAGTAGTTTTCTGAAGTGATTGTGAAATGGGAAAGGGCTGTTTTGAAGAAAAAAACCCACTATTGTTTGTTATTCCTCTTGGCACTTTTAAAAAATGAATTATGTCTGTTGGACTGAGCATTAAATAACTATTTGCTAGAAGACAAAATAAAATGTTGCCTCTATCTCTGGGTATTTTTTATCAATAGCTGTGAACTGGTGACTGCTCTATTGCTGTGTAATATAGAGGGCAGCATAAGGGTACAGAGTGCCCGCGTGGCACACGAAAGAGAGGTGATTTGGGTAGCCCCTCCAGTGCTTACAGGCAAGCTTATGCTAAGCTGTGTTCACTCTGGGGCCCACCTTCAGTGGCTGCTCCACCAGAACCTTTATTTACACCCCTGTGATAGAATCATAGAATTGTAGGGCTGGAAGGGTCCACAGGGTCATCTAGTCCAACCCCAGTCTTTTGCCCCATGTGAGGCTTGAACCCATGATTGCGAGATTAAGAATATCATGCTCTAAATGCTGCTTGCAGCAAATAGGGCAGAAGATAGGCTATGCTTTTGGGGGCCGATGCGAGTTGATAGTCCAACAAGACCTGGAGGCCCACAGATTTCTCATCCTTGTTTGAGATTCCCTTCGTTTCTGTCCAGAGGAAGAGGGTTCACAAAATCCTTGTGAACTGAGCTGTATCTCCCATCAGCACTGCTTCCTATGAGCGTCAGGAGGAAAAGCACTGCTGGGTTTTGTGTACCTACAGTCATGAATATACAGATTATTGGGGATGAAATCTAGGATGCCCATTTATAGTATACACAGGTTTCAGGATGACCATTTACAGTATGCACAAGTTCCTGTAGCACGCCACTAACTTGTACAGGATTTTCTGTACAAAATTGGGGGAGGGGGAGAGAAAAGCTGCTTTGAACAATCGAGGGGAAACTATTAAAATGGAAATAATTGTAGCTGCTCTGCTCTACCAGAAAAGAGTTTTTTGGGCCTTGGTGTGCAGCTGTGGGAAATGAAAGCAACATCTGGAATGCAGCTCTTATAAAAACCCAGGAATATGGAACAATACATCGCTGATTGATCCATCCAATGCGTATGGTTAAAAATGGATGGCTTAACACAATGGGCTACTTCCAGTTTGCCTTGTGGCATTCCAAAAGCACATCTTTTGGATATCCAAATGTGTCCAGAAAGCTTTTTTAGTATTCCTGCAAGTACTCTGACTTTGCAAATACTTTTTACCATGAGTTCTGCATGTGTACAGGAGGATGATTAGCTAAATTAATATTGCCTTTAATTATCTTAAGAAATGCATAAGAAGTGGTCAAAACAGGGGATCATGAGAGGTGCTGATGGGAGTCCATAAAAAGATTGTACAAGTGGTGATGTTTTGTAGTATGTATTATAATTCGTATGTTAACATTAATAAAAATTATATAAAAAAGAGTTCTGCATGTGTACAGCTCGAGAGGAGCAGTAGAGGAAGAGGAAGAGTTAACGGTGTGTCCAAACAGTGTGTCGCGACACATTAGCGTGTCTGCTGCAGTGTGTAGGCGTGTCATACAAGCACGCTCCACAATCCTCCCAGGGCTGGAAAGGGGTTAGTTTAACCTCAAGTTTGGTAGTAAAACTGAATTACTGTGACATGAAATAATGCATGTCTAAAAAGTGTGTCACAGACATGAAAAGTTTAGAAAGCTGAGTTAAGGGCCAAACTAAAGTTTTACCCAGTCAAGTTTAACTTGGTCATGTTCGTTAATATAAATAGGTCTACTCTAAGTTGAATACTACCTATGCATTCTTCATTTCATGGCAACTCCCTTTGTCTGTATGTATTATGCAACTCTCCACATAAAAATAAAAACCCTAGGGGTATATTTGATCATGCCACATGTGGTTTGACCCTGTAACATTCCTTTAACTTCTCATCTCGTGTGTTTCTGCTGCAGTGATAAAGGAAAATAGGAAATTGCCTTACACCAAGTCAGACTCCATCTAGTTTCTGGCTGGCAGTAGCCATCCAGGGTCTCAACACAAAGGTATTTTCCATCACTTGCTACCTGCTCTTTCTCACAGGAGATACCACAGAATGAACCTTTTGCCTGTGATTTATCAGAAAACTGCAGTCCACTCCCTTTATTTTGATAAAACCTTGTAGGGGGCAGAGGGAAGACACACACTTTTTAAAATGTTGACTTTATTCTCAAAAAAAGGCTAAAACTTTAGCAGCTTCTTTTTCAATGCAGAAGAGATCGCCTTGTCGGTGATCGGGCACAGCCTCCTAGAAGCACCTTGAGTAAAAGCAAGCCCTCTTTAAACAAAGGGTTGATACACAGAGCGCATCATGTATCCATGCCTTTTCACATGTTCCCCTTTCACCAGGGGAGATGCACCCGTCCAGTCCCCAGCAAACAGTGCCCATTCTTCTTCTGCACATAATTGAACTAATTAATACTAATACAGAATAACCAGCGAATTAATACTAAAATTACAATCCATTGCAGGTCCATCATGAACCAGACAGTTCACCCTTCCTTGCAGGGTAAGCGAGTCAACACCAAGATCTGAGGAAAATGGCCATCTCTGCCCCTGTGATTCTTCTTCCAGCATCCAATTTGCAGAATCTGGGTGCGTTCTTTGAGCATGGCACAAGAGGTGCAGTAACAATGGAGATGAGGGCAGGACACATTTCACACTGCTTCCAACTTTTGTGGTTTGGGACTGAGGGGAATGCCCAAGCCAAGAGTTTTACATACAGATACACACGCGCACACACACAGTTGAGCCCAGGAGAGCGCAGCGGACAAATTAGATGAACTACAATCGTGAGCCTGCAAGCGACTACATTATAGAGGAAGGCTTTTTGATGCTGCAATTTGAATTCGCTTCTCAGGAGCTACAGCTTTGCAAGATGGTCGCAGCCTCAGTAAAGATCAGAACATGCGCTGCCATTATCTGTTTTATTCCTAAAGCATATAAAAACCCTATGAAATTGTGCGCTCGCTTCCCAATGAGAAATACATTTCCACAAATGGATTTGAGTCCAGTACCGTGGCAGCGGCTGCTTCTGCTTTAATTAAAAGCACGCTCAGTATCGATCCTTCTGCAGACTGTACTGCTGTTTTGGACAGCTATTATCAGGACTGATCTTGGGGTTTTACTCCTTTGGTAAGGTCTTCCTCACACTTTCTTTTTTACATTTAGCAGTGCACACCACGTGTGGCATCTGTGCTTAAAGTGGACACATGGATACATTTGGCCAGCCCCCCCAAAATCTCAGAATCCTTGTGTTGTAATATGCCTTTAAACAGACAACTCTATATTGCTGTCCAAATTCCCAAGTTACCCAGCATTCCAATGAACCAGTCCTGGAGCTATTTCTGCTAACTCCCGAAATAATTAACTATATTCAAAACACCTTCATCGGGTCACTTCCATAAGAGGGAAAGTGGGAACAGAAAGCTCCACTATATGCCAGGACGGTGCAAGAATGCTGATTTTAATTGCAAACTTCAGAACACTTATTTGTTCAGGTCAAGTTCGCAGAGGATTTTTAATGCTCCTCTTTAATAAGCTAAAACCAACTCTTTCAACCCACAGAAACGGCATCCAGGCAAAATGAGGCCCATGGTGTACTTGTTTCTACCAGCAAAAAAGGGGTTTTTTTTGTTTGTTTGTTTTACAATTGGTGCTTTCTAGTGAACAGTTCCTGGCTTCTGTACAAAACAGAGCGGGCAGTTATGGATCGCATCTAAAATTTCACCCGGGGCAAAAGTTAGCCAAACTATTAGTACTCAAAGAAGTGAGAGAGCCAATCTCCACTCTTGTTGGTTTCAAAATATTGGCATTTCTATTTTTAACTTCCACGTCGATGAAAGTGTATGGACATGAGAGGCATTAACACTTATTTCCCACCCCCACCCCCCAAAAGAAACATATTTTCAGGGGCTGTGCCCTAGAAACCGAATGATTTGGGCCATATCTATATACACAGGTCATTGCTTAGCTGGCAGGCCATGACAGCTGCATGATGGCTAATGTGCATTACATTTATTAAAAGGTCGGGGGGGGGGAGAGAAATGGTGCAAGAGAGAACTTGCATTACTCAGCAATTCCAAGGAAGTTTCCCTAGTTGCTTCCTGGAAGTGAAACCTGGCTTCCGCTTGCCATCGGATACCTAGAGCACCCTTGTGAATCCTCACCACCTCCAGATTACAGGGGAATTACATTTTTATATATATTTGTGTGTGTGTGTGTATATATCTTTAAAAAATTAAACCAGGTTATATTTCTGTTACGCTGACCCTGCAGGCGAAGTGGCCAGCCTGCCATGCTTCAAGGTTGTGAACCTGACGACATCCGCCAGTCAGATTGGGTTGAGGTGGCAGGAGCGGCCTTTGCCAAGACAGGCCTTGGCGAGAAAGAAGAGTCATAACCCTCGGGGGCTCGACTGGTTATCAGTTGAAATTGCAGCAAGTCAAATAGCTGATACTTTTCCCTTCCCCGGGCAACGGGGATTCCACATTGTTCACAAGCGTGTTTTGCCGCGCTTCGCTGATCAGCCGGCAAGCCAAGTCGAGAAAGAGTTTTTCCACGTTATCCGATTCTTTAGCCGAAGTCTCCAGATAGTACATGTCTTGGGCTTCGGAAAATTCCTCCGCTCTTTGTTGGGAGACTTCTCTTTTATCCGCTAAATCAATCTTGTTCCCTGCGTAAACAAAGCAGACGGAAGAGATTAGCTTGGCTGCAGGCAGCAGAAGCCAACGAAAACTAAAAACCCCACCCTACAGAGCAGTGGAGGCTGGTCCATTAGGATGAATGGGGCACTGACCCACCAACCCTCAACTACTCCCCACCTTGCTTGCCTTCTTATAACCAGCTCAGGCTGCTGGCTTCCTCCTTAGGCTCAGCCATGGGTTGGCAAACTAAGGCCCAGGGGCCGGATCTCGCCTAATCGCCTTCTAAATCCAACCCACGGACGGTCCAGGAATCAACATGTTTTTACATGAGTAGAATGTGTCCTTTTATTTAAAATGCATCTCTGGGTTATTTGTGGAGCACAGGAATCCGTTCATTTATTTATTTTTCCAAAATATAGTCCGGCACCCACAAGGTCTAAGGGATAGTGGACCAGACCCCTGCTGAAAAAGTTTGCTGACCCCTCTCAGCATCGCCTTTGCAGAACTCAGCAGGAAGGAGGAGGGGCACAAAACCAGAATTTATATCTCCCACTTCCAGATTTGTCATCCACACCCCACATTCCCAGGTATGGGCACTACTGCAACCTAAAGGGGGTGAGCAGCAGCTCTGCACACCTCCCATTTTCTCTCCCTGTCCCTTGTCCGTATTCATCTTGGAATGGTAGAACTGTACAGTTGGAAGGGACCCTGAGGGTCAGTTAGTACCACCCTCCGCAATGCAGGAATCTCAACTAAAGCATCTGCCTTCTATCATCAAGTCCAATTATTTCAAACAGGAAGGAAAGCCTTAAGTTTTGTTGTAGTTTGTTTTTAATAACAAAGTGGTCAATATATCTGTACAATCCCTGGTGCCCATTTTGTACCCCTGTCCCAACGCACTTAAATGACTGGAAGAGTTTCCATTTGAAAAGGAGCCAGAGGAGAAGATGCGACCCAGCATGGGGAATTATCTAGCCAGTAAGCCCTCCTAGGAGCAGTGGGGTGTGTGTGTGTGTGTGTGTGTGTGTGTGAGAGAGAGAGAGAGAGAGAGAGAGAGAACCACATTACTTTTCTGGGTATTCAGAATAAAATTTCAGTGCAAAAAGAGCATGTAGATGCAACCATGGGTTTCTGAGCTACTAGTGGGGGCTGCAACAAAATATTGCCTTGCAGGATACTCCAGTTCTGGAGACTCCATTTGATCCTCCCTCGCCATTTGCTCCCTCGGTCCTCACAAAGAAAAGCATTCCATGGCCACTAAGCTAATGCATTTCTCATTCAGCTATGTTTTTGGGGAAGCTGTTTCTCCCTTTCCCTTTTGCCCTGTTTCCCTAAAGGGTGGTGTGGTTTTTTTGGGTACAGGCAAATCTTGGGGTTTCCCTGAGCCTGCAGATGCTTCCTTCCTGTGCACAGATACTGGTGTTTTGCCTGCATAAGCAACGTCAGTCATCTCTGAACACTGGATATGGGCATGGGGAGCAGGCTGCTCGGTTAAGTTAAGAAAACGCTGCAATTTGTGGGCTTGCCATCATGACATACAAAACTCATAAGAGAGGTGAAGCATGGAAGTCTGGACCCTCTTTCTCCTTCCTTCCCTGCTCTCCTTGGAAGTGACCAGCCCTGTCTGCATGCAGCCTCTTTACTACTCCAATAAAATCTGCCAACGGCAATCAACAGCTCTATAAAACTGCTCCGGGAGCCGTTTTGAGACCTTGGGCCTCCATATCCTTGCTAAAAATCGCTGGCGTTAAGCCTAGCGCAGCGCATAGCTGTGTCCAAAGAAGGCAGGCCACACATATCTCCCTTCCGCCAATGCTTCCAATGGCCCTGTGCTCCAACTCCCCCTGCCCAACTCTGCCACCCATGGATTTGCTATTAAGGCTCCCTTTGCATCAATGCCTCTTACCCACTAGGACGGTGATGACCTTATTGCTGGCGTACTGCTCTATCTCCCGCAGCCACTCTGGGAGGCATCGGAAGGACTCTTCGCAGGTGATGTCATAGGTCAGTATTAATGCATTAGCACTGCGATAGTAACTTTGAGTAATGGACCGAAATCGCTCTTGTCCTGCCGTGTCCCAGATCTGCAGCTTTTTTTCCCATAACAAGGGAGGAAAAATGATTGGGGTGGGTGGGTGGGAAGGAGAAAGCGACTGCATTAGTACAAAATCCTCAATTAGAATGTCTCATTGACCCCAATTTCCTTCCCGAGAATGTCTCAACGTAGGCAATATTTCTTCCGTATGCCACCCGATAAACCCAACCCCATTTTAAGAATGTCGAAAAGTGCCTTGCTGGATCTGTTTAAAACAAGGTTGTATTGCATGTCAAAAGGCCCACAGCTTCACCCTGAATTTTATTAGGAGAAACGGAAGGGATGGATCGCTCTCTCTTAGCTCCTTCCATGATTCGTGATGATATAAACTTCTCTCGTGCCCTGTCTACTTTATGACACAGACACAACCCTTTCTGCATTTTGAGATTTACAACAGGAGGCATGAAGCTGAGATGACTCTTGGGCTGGGGTATTTTGGGGGGGTTGTTGAGAGGGGGGCTGTCGCTGTTAATGATACTAATTTTTGTATCTTTATTTTAGATCTTCTGAATTTTATAGGGAAATTGTTTAATTTTGGTTGTGTATTTTTGATACTTTATTGTTTATTACTACTTATGTTATGTCTGTAATTATGTAATTCTTTTAAAGCCACCTTGAGCATGGTTTCATCTATGGAAAAGCGACATACAAATAAAATTATGTATGTATGCATGACATCCCCGGTGATTCTCCTTGGAACCAGCCTCATGTGGATACTGCATATGCATGCAAAGTGATGGGGGAATGTAACTGGGCAGGTGGGCAGCCCTTCCGGGACTGCGATAAGGAACGGGCTGCCCACCAGAAAAGGTTCCCTACCCTTGCCCTACAACAACTTAGGGCCCCTCCAGACTGGTAGGTGCCCTCCCCGGGTGTATTCTGCAACATGTCATTGAATCCAACAATATTGCATTAGTGCTGGATTTATACTGCACAGTCCACATATCACTCTACTCTATTAGTTGCTGTACAATGCTCCCCCAGAAAACTTGCCATACGTCTGTATGGAAATCGGGAAAATCTCTTAGACGTATGGGAGCCCATAAAGCAATTTTGCCCAAAAAGCTCAACAACTTTGGCCCCCTCCCCTCCCAAAAAGCTTAACAACTTTTCTGTCCATAGTTACAGTGTTTTAAATATGGCAACCCTAGAATATAAGATATTTCAGCAGGAAGTTAAGGGACATGCACCAATCTGAAGCAAAGCAGGGTGTCCTTCTGAAAACCTTTGCAGGTGCAAATATTGCTGAAAGTGAGAGCATGTATAACCAACCTAATAGCCTAATAGGCACAAATAATATTGAATGCACAATAAAAAGAGTGCCTGGAGGGGCCCTTAGGCAATCTGCACTTGCCATGCTATAGCAACCATTCACAATACCCCTTCCAAAGCCGCCAATATACTTATAGGTTGCCAGCTAAGCCCAGTAGTAGAGGCCATTTGTTAGACTCTGGATCGCCAACATTCACCTCCAACATGCAAAGCAAGCGCCAGGAGGGATTTTCAGTAGAGAGAAGCCACAGGTGGGAGAGTGAGATGCTTAACCCCTAGCCTCCCAGCCACTTTCCTCTACAATCTCTTTCTTAGTTGCTTCCTCCCAATTGATTGGGAAACCTGATCTTTGGTTCATAGGAGGCGGGGGGGGCAGAGGATGAGGCAGAGTGAAAGACAGGGGAAATGAGATCCTTCTATGGGAATCCCCACTGCTGCCACAGGGAAGTTCCATATGAAGGGGAAACTCATAGGATGCAGAGTTTTCATACATCACACAACATGGCGCCAATATGAGAGTTCCAATCCCAAGATCCCAGGTATTTCCCTGAGTGGTCATATATATTTTAACAGAGAAAACTGTTTTTCCTTATGTCAAATCAACTCAAAGTGGAGGGAAAAACCAAGCAAACCCTTACCTTTACTTTTTCACCATTGATCTCCACTGTCTTAATCATAAAGTCAACGCCGATTGTGGCACCTTGCCCTGGTGGAAAAAGACCCTTGAGAAGGGAAAACAAACATTGTTCATAAAACATTTTCAGCATAAGGAATGTTGGACATTTCACACTGCCGTTGTCCTAGTGGAAGAATCTTGTGAACACCGATCAATGTTCTGACTTGAGGCTCTGTGTCATTACATGCCTCTTCTGAATCTCTTCTTTACGGAAGGCTAGAGGGAAATTTTCAGATTTCCTGCAACAGTAGAATTTTGCTCAAGGCAACAGCCCTGCAGCATAATGGCAATCAATGAGGCACCACCAACAGGTCCAATTCTAGGTTTTTTGCAGGCAAGGATGCCTCATTCAGTGGCTGGGGAACGTGGCCAAGGAATTGACACCTGCAGTTCCGTGCACAGATGGTCTCCAGAGTCCCTTGGGGACACCGTCCTCCCTTCGTAAAACGCATGGCCAATACTCTCCTGAGCTGCACACTTTGGATTTCATTTGGATTTCTTGTACACTGTTTTCCTTCGTCCAGCTCAGAGAAACCACTTCGCAAACCCCCCCCCCCCAAAGCTACTGTTCTGCAGCCGGTTTTTCAGAAGATGGGGGACCAAGTTGTGCAAATCCCATCTGACATGGAGGACCAGCCCAACGGAGCAAAAAAATAATAATGTTTGGAAGCTATGAGAGGTAGCTGAAAAGCCCAGTATTTCTCAAAAGTGAAATATGTGCAGATTCTCTCTCACCTCCCCCCAACTTTTTATACAGAAGAGATGTTTGGGTGGTTTTGTTTTCCCCCCGTGTGCGCAGCAAGCAAGATTTATGTTCCTTGCAAAGGAACACAAATCACCTGGAGATGTCTCCCAGAAACCACCAAATCACAGCGAGTTCGGTCAGTCTGCAGTGCTCCCAGCAGAATTTTAAGTTGGCGCTGTTGGAACAGAGCAAGCAAGCAAGCAAAGCACCAGCTGCCTCTTTTGTTAGCTCTGCACCACAACTTGTTCCTCTTGTTTTGTTGGACACCTCCATCCCTCGGAACACTTACAGGGACGGGCTGTGGAGTGGATAAGCTGGTGTTTTGATTCCCCACCCCCACTTCCCCAGGGGTGGGGGGTCAACTTCGCTCCAGCCCCCATGGCAGGCTGCCCATAGAAAAGAGAATATTTCCAGGCACATTCTTTGAAAGGTCTCCACGGGGAAGAAGTGCTGACTGTTTAAGATGCAGAACTGCCAAGAAACATTCCGTGCGTTACGCAACCGCTCGGCAAGAACTTCCTTTCTACCAGGCTATTGCAATGTCGCCGCTGACCCTTTCAATGTCTTCTTGCACAGAAAGGGAAGAGGAAAGCCAGTTTTCTGTTATTACTTTCCTTCCACCAAAGTGGCATCACCTACCTGCTCATAGAAATATAACAAGAGCCCATCTGGGTCTGCATCCTATAGGAAGTCTGCAGCACAACAGAGCACTCCCCTGCAACTTGGTCATCTAGTCCCACCCCCCAGGCCCAGACAGAGGAGGGGCCATATGGGCCACTTGGCCCGGGCCTCCGATTCCAAAGGGGGCCTTAGCCAGCATATTCACAATCGCAATAACTATATTTTCCATTTTGTCTTTATATGCAGATATGGTTAAAGCCTTGAAATAAAATTATTTGTCAGCATAACTTTTGTGAAAATTATTTATATACAGTCATACCTTGGGTTGAATACGCTTCATGTTGAGCATGTTCGAGTTGCGCTCCGCGGCAACCCGGAAGTAACGGAGCGCGTTACTTCCGGGTTTCGCCGCTCGCCATGCGCAGACACTCAAAATGACGTCACATGCATGCGCAGAAGCGGCGAAAAGAGACGCGCATGTGCGCAAATGTGCCGTCACCAGTTACGTTTGCTTCTGGATGCAAACGGGGCTCTGGAATGGATCCTGTTCGCATCCCAAGATACCACTGTACTTACTTATTTATAAGACTTCAGCTATCCCCAGGGTAAAAAAAAGGGGGGGCACATTATCTACCTGGTCCGGGCCTCTGCCTGGCTCTGCAAGCCCCTGCAACCCCCCAGCGATGCAGGAACCACAGCTAAAGAATCTCCAGTGGATCCCCATCCATCCTCTGTTTAAAAACCTCCCCAAGTTCCTGTTGATGCTGCAATCCTCAAACAATGTGCATGGTCCAACAGAATTTCCCCAGCCTGTCTTCACCCATGAGGTTCATCCTGCCCCAAAACCCAGCAGCAGCAGCAGAGACTGCAGTTCAAAGATGGAGAGCCTGCAGCCCTTCAAATGCTGTTGGACTCCAACTCCCATCATCCCTGACAAGAGGTCAATCTGGCTGGGGATGATGGGAGTTGGAGTCCAGAAACATAAGGAGATCGCCAGACTGGCCACCCTGATACAAGAATAGGGGAACACCCGGAAGGTCACAGGCAAGCCACTCCTGCGTTGGCTGATGCCCTCTCTTACTATATGATGGTACAGTCCTGCCTCATACCAGGAGATGATGGCAGAGGTTCTCCTGGGTCCTAGCTCCTTCCTCCTGCGCACTAACACATATATGAATGTGCTGCATACACATCTGCCCTGCCCTTCTCGAATGCCTGAAGCATCAACAACCCTGAAATGCCACCTTACCTGAGTAAACCGCCGCACTAAGCAGGTCTTCCCCACGCCAGCGTTCCCAATTAAAACTATTTTGAAGAGAAAGTCATAATCTTCCATACTCATTTACACAGCTGCAAGGGAAAGGAAAACAAGGAATTAAAAAAGAAATCCCCAAAGGGCTTCCGTCGCAGCCGGTCTTCTCCAAAGGGCTTTAACTCCCGCTGGTTAAAGGAGCACCAGGTTTCCAGTTAAGCTCCCTAGAATCCACCGGCGATACAGAATCAGAAGCAAAATACATAAAGGAGGGACATTAGAAGACCCAGTGACTTATTTCATTATTGACGGACTTTGATCCTCCAGGTATTCAAGGCAAAGGTCACTGCGGTATTGGCAATTTCTCACCAGCACACAGAAATCATGGCAGCACATGAACCCAGGAACTGCTGTTGCCTGTGATCTGGTAACCTCTAGGTTAGATTACTGCAACGTCTTGAACTGCCCTGAGAACTGTGGATGAGGGATGCTATGCAAATAATATAGTTCCCTTATACAGCATTCAAAGAAACAGTTCCCAAACTCCTTTGGGCCACCAACCCTTTGGTTTCATGAACTTATCCCCAGTTCCAATTTCATTGTTCTGTATGGGACAATGACAATAAAGATATCGTATATATCGTTCCCCCTAGCCTGCAAAAAGGGTTGTTCAGAATAGCAGTCTGAGCAACCTGCTAAGGAAGATAATAACACAATTTTAAAAAATCAAAACAGTAACAAGTGATTGCACATTTTATTCAAAATCCAATCAAAACTACTAAGTTTAATTAATTCAACAACACTGGTGAAGTTGCTGCATTGATACCAGTTTTTCAAAGCCTGGTAGTCATTTACAACTCCAGCGTCCCCCTCTGCTGTCCCCTAGGTAATCCCCACCCCACCCACTTTGAGAACCATTGATTCAGCCCATTGGGCCACCTAGCCAGCAATGGCTCCTCAATCTGCCCCAGGTTCTCAGGGAGAGAGAGGTCTTTGACAGCTCTGGGGATGTTGGCCTCCATCTGCCTCAAGAGACAATGGAGTGCTCCTCCGATGGTGAAGTCAAACCACTGCGTTAGCAGCATCTAAGTGATCTCCCCGGGGCACAAGTCTGGGCAGTGAGTATGGAGGATCCTGGGCTGCCCGGATGACAAGACCCCCCCTTCTCAGCCTCGCTGAAGTGGTCCAAAGGAAAGCAGAGCAAGATGTTTGGCACCAGCTTAGCTGGAGGATTTCCCGGAAGGAGGCATACAAGGGTACCAGAGATCTTTTTACCTAGAGATGCTGGGAGAGAAGGTGGTACGAAGGGCCATATCACACATTTATAAAGGTTCCCATGGATGGATCAGTATTAGAAACTGGAATAGAAAAGCTAGGAGCCAAATGGCTCCTGGGACCTGGGTTGTGGGGGCCAAAACAGAAGGTCTAGTTGCCATGGGGCGGGGGGAGAGAAAGAGAGAGCCAGCAACACTTTATTTATTATTTTGATAAGCATGAACTAATATGCAGTTCACATAAGTGACACATTGTTAATATCACATTTTTAACAGAAATTGTTAATACATGGTGTGGCGATCACACAGGGTCCCCGGACGTTTCACCGTCTATTGATCCCTGTGCCACCACTTTATTTCTCGCTGCCGCCACCCAGGCCCTACCTGGTACAATACTGAGTCCAGTCAGGGTTAAATTGGAACATAAACGTCTGTTTATTTATTGCAGTTTAACAAGCGTGTGGTTTCATAAATGGTATTGGTCAATTACAATCATAGGGTGCCTATCCAGACCTATAACTTCCGCTACCTGCTCTCCCTCACTAAACCACCTCTCAGATATTTACTTGTCTTCCTAGCTCCTAACTGTTCCTGACTCAGCTTATACGATACACTAACTCAACCTACCCACAGACTCTATCCCAATTCACTCCCACTCCAACCAACCACCCAACTCCCACCCAACTCCCCCCTTCGCCCCTCCCAGAGCTGGTTTTATAGTCCCTCTGACTCCACCACCACCACCCCCCCCCCGGGTCCTGACTGGATAACCTGTTTAACTATTTCACCTCCAGCACTCTCATACGTTAACGTCACACAAGTATTTAATGTGTTTACAGCAAAAAATATTGGTACCATGCTTCAGTTTTCAAAACACTCTACTCTCTATTGTTAAACTCCTTAACATATACTTTGAGGCTTCAAAGCACATACGTTTCAGTAATCCTTGAGTGTCAGCCAGGCGCAAAAAATGGCACCCAGACTTTCTGAGGTGCTCGCAAATGGAGAATCTTTAGGTGTGAAATGCGCCTAGCGCCCTGCTAATTTCGAACCCTGGGGTGGATGTGAAAAGCACATGGTAGCCCCCCTTTGGAGCCAACTTTGTCATCTCAACCTCACCGTACGAACATGACTGCAACTGGACTTTGGCTACAGCCAACTCGCTTCTCGCCTGTTGCTGTTTCTATCCTTCAGTAACAGCGCCACATTACAGATGCAACCCTTTGTCACACTCAGTGCTCAGTGACCCTCGGGCAGCTCGAGGTATAAAACCTCAGACGGCAGCTCCTGGGTGCCGTTCAACTTTCTGTCTATAATTGCACAGAAGCCACGGGATGGTTTTGGAAGAAGGCCTTCGGTTTCCCTCTTCTCAACACAGGAAGTGAATTCAGTGTTTAAAGCGGTAAGAAGAGCCCTGGTGGCTCAGACTGAAGGTCTATCTGGTCTGCTTCCCACAGCAGCCCCCAACCAGATGCCTCCAGGAAGACCAAAAGCAGGAAGTGGTGCAAAGCCCTCTCTCGCTGTTCTTCTCCAGCATCTAGTACTTGGAGGCATGCTACCTCTGATTCTGGAAGTAGTATACTGCAGTCAGCAAGGTATCATGGTTAGAATGTTTGGCTATGACCTGGGAGATTAGGGTTCGAATCCCCACTCAACCATGAAGCTCTCTGGGTGACCTTGGGCCATCCACTGTCTCTCAGCCTAAACTACCGTATTTTTCGCTCTATAAAATGCACCAGACCGCAAGACGTACCTAGTTTTTGGAGGAGGAAAACAAGGGAAAAAAATATTCTGAATCTCAGAAGCCAGAAGAGCAAAAGGGATCGCTGCGCAGTGAAAGCAGCAATCCCTCTTGCTGTTTTGGCTTCTGTTATAGCTGCGCAGCCTGCATTCGCTCCATAAGACACACACACATTTCCCCTTACTTTTTAGGAGGGAAAAAGTGAGTCTTATAGAACAAAAAATACGGTACCTTGCAGGGTTATTGTGAGAACCACATACACCATCTAGAGCTCCTTATCCTCCACGAATATGTCTTAAATCCCTGTTCAAAGCAGCCCAGAGATGTTCACGCATACCTTGTGGTAGCAAATTCCATATGGGCTGCGTGAAGATCACCTCCTTCTTGGTCTATCCCGAACTCCCGCCAACGTTCAGCGTCACTGAATGACCCTGGGCTCTAATATTGTAAAAGAAATCTCTCTCTGTTCGCTTCATCTACTCTGCCCATTATCTTGAATGTTCTGTTTTATTATGTCTACTTGCTTGATTTTATTGGTATTGCAGTCATAACAGCCTCAACCAGAAGCCAACATCACTTTTGACTTTCAGGCATCTCCTGAATATTTTTTATTTAAATGGCAGCAGGCCTTTGTAGCTGTTTAATTAGCCAGTCACTTTAATGATTATTTGTAGTATTATTACTATTACTATTACTATTATTATTATTATTATTTGTTGTTGTACACCACCCTGATAATTCATGATACAGCAGTAAAGGAATGCTTTTATGAATGAATAAAATAAATAAGAATGATTATGAATATGTAAACCACTCAGAGTGTTAAGAAAATGGTAAATAAATCTTGTAAAATATCAATATACTGTATACCAACCCTCTGTGAACCCTGCCTTAGTCAGCCCAAAACTAGAAAAAACCAAATGCCTTTAGTGTTTCCTCTAGGGTAACGGCTCTCAATTAGCTAAGCACTGTGTCCCCCTGTTTTTCAAAAGCCAAGTTATGGACCCCCTACTTTTGAAAATCTTGACATCTCTTTGCCAGTTTTTATCATGTGAATGGTGCCACCATACCTTCCAACATTCCCCAGTGCAAAACTGGGCCGTGCTCCCGTGCGAGTCACATGACCCGTGCGAGATCACAGCCCCCCAAAATAGGATGTCCCCATTGATGGGGATGTGCCTCCGCAGACCACCAATTGGGAACCATAGCTCTGGGATGATGTGCTCTGACCCCTTGAGAACTTTAAATGGGATGGGGGAGAACCATGCAGACTGCTTTGAGATCTTTGGAGAAAAACATGGAACATAAATGCAATAAATTAAACTGAATTTCGGTTGCTCTTCTCTTCACCTTTTCCAACACTGCATATATTGGAAAAGTGGGAACCAGAATGACACAATATTCCAAATAGGTCAGGACCACAGATGTATAGAAAGACATCACACGGTTCCTGCATACTGGATCAACTTTTTCATTGAGCAATCTACCATGATGCCAAAATCTCTTTCCTGGTCAGACCCCCCCCCCCCCATCAATGCCATGTGAAATTAGGGATTTATTTTATTTTACTAAAAACAATCACATGGAACACAGAACGAATCTCATTTGACATTTTGTGGCCCGTTTGCCCACTTTGGAGAGATCCTTTGGGAGCTCTCTGTGGTCTGCTTGGATCTTCGCAGTTTCATATAATTTATGGCTATCCACAAACCAAAAAAACCTCACTGCTCTTTCCTGTCTCCACTTCCAGTCCGCTTTAACAAATAAAAACAATAGGGTCTTGCGCACTTTGGAAATGATCTAATTCAGCGTGGTCTGGGATTTCAAAAAATAAACACAGGTAACATTCGTGAGTCCATCAACTATAGTGAAGAAGATTCAATCATGTGCGAGGAAAAGCTTTTACAGTGGTACCTCGGGTTAAGTACTTAATTTGTTCCGGAGGTGCGTACCATATTTTTCGTCCCATAGGACGCTCCGTCCCATAGGACGCACCTACTTTTCTGGGGGGGAAATAAAGGAAATAAAGGTCGGGGAACTGTGGGATGGCGGTGCTGCGCCTCCCCGCTGTCCCCCGAGCTTGTGGGGCTGGCCGATGTCTGCCCGGCGCGAGGGGCGCTCTGCTTCAGGGCGCCCCGCGCGTCGGGCGGCAGGCTACTGTCCGCAGCATGGGGAGCCCTCTGTTTCAGGGCGCCCCACGCGCCCCCCGGTGCGCAAGGCTTGCCGACACCTGCGCGGAGCACGGGGCGTCCTCCGGAGGGCGCCCCGTGCTCCGCGCTGCAGGCTGCCGCCCGCAAGGCTTGTGCGCCCTGGGGAACTCCCCCCGGGCATGCAAGGCTTGCGGATAGCTTCCTGGAGCCTGGAGAGCGAGAGACGTCGGTGCGCACCAACGCCTCTCGCTCTCCAGGCTTCAGCGAAAGCCTGCATTCACCCCATAGGACGCACACACATTTCCCCTTCATTTTTGGAGGGGAAAAAGTGCGTCCTATAGGGCGAAAAATACGGTACTTAACCTGAAACTGTTCTTAACCTGAAGCACCACTTTAGCTCATGGGGCCTCATGCTGCCGCTGCGCCGCCAGAGCACGATTTCTGTTCTCATCCTGAAACAAAGTTCTTAACCCGAGGTACTATTTCTGGGTTAGCGGAGTCTGTAACCTGAAGCATCTGTAACCTGAAGCATATGTAACCCAAGGTACCACTGCTAGCAGCAGCGCTGTGCCTGAGTTAATCAACTGCAGTAAACAAGATTAAATTAGCAAGGGGGGAGAAGTCCTTAGGGTACAGCAAAATCCCAACCCTTTGAAGCCAAAAGCTGGATTTGCAGGGCATCACATTAGAGATCATTATAGCTTGCAGAAGCCTTAAGAAGGTAAGAAGAGCCTGCTGGATCAGACCAATGGCCCAGCTACTCCAGCGTCCTGTTCTCACGGTGGCCAACCAGATGCCCCACCAAAGCCCTCTCTCCTCCTGTGGTTTCCAGCAACTTGCATTCAGAAGCATTACTACCTCCAGCCAAGTGGGCAGAGCACAGCCATCCATGTTTAGTAGCCATTGAGAGCCTTGTCCTCTGTGAATTTGCCTTGCATTTAAGCACTAGCCTGGTAGCCAAATGGGACGTGGGTGGCGCTGTGGGTTAAACCACAGAGCCTAGGACTTGCCGATCAGAAGGTCAGTGGTTCGAATCCCCGCGACGGGGTGAGCTCCCGTTGCTCAGTCCCTGCTCCTGCCAACCTAGTAGTTCAAAAGCACATCAAAGTGCAAGTAGATAGATAGGTACCGCTCTGGCGGGAAGGTAAACGGCGTTTCCGTGCACTGCTCTGGTTTGCCAGAAGCGGCTTAGTCATGCTGGCCACATGACCCGGAAGCTGTACGCCTGCTCCCTTGGCCAATAAAGCAAGATGAGCGCCACAACCCCAGAGTCGGCCATGACTGGACCTAATGGTCAGGGGCCCCTTTACCTTTACAGCACTAACTGTCAGCAAATCTCCAAAGTTTCAGGCAGGGATCTCTTCCAACTTGTTCCTGGAGACGCTGGGGACTGAATCTGAGGTCTTTCTGCATGCAATGTAGATGTTCTACTGCTGAATTACGTCTGTTCCCCGGCAGTTCTCAGGCTTGCTTCATCTTCTGAGATGATTGTTGGGTGGGATGGAAGCTGTATGTTGATCTATATCATAGAATCATAGAGTTGGGACAGATCATCTAGTCCAACCCCCTGCAATGCGGTTGTCCCATACAGGGATTGAACTTGCAACCTTGGTGTTATCAGCACTGGTAGCCAAAGGTGAACAGGAATGGCATGCAGGCAACAATTTACATCTGATGTGGATGTTACATCAGCTGCGCGTGAGCCTCTTTGCGCTTTTTCCCACCCTTCCCCTTGACTGTGCGTGACTGACTTCTCTTCAGCTATTGCATGTGTCAGGGCCACGCAGATAAGGATGATCCTTTGTCCCTGTCTGTGCAGACACAGGGGGGAAGGACACCCAGAACAAAAATACTAAGGGGGTGTGGGAGGACTAAGTTGGTTTTATTGGAAGCAGAAGGCAAAGAGCAGCCAAAACACATTCTGAAAAGGAGAAGGGAGGGGGGAGAGAGAGAGATGGAAACACCCATCTGCAAAGTCTAAATATTTCTTGGAAATCTTTCTGGCTGCTGCAGATGCATTTCTGGCCTCTGGAATGTGGTGTCAGGGTTGTTACAAATGCTCACAGCTGGCCAGAACAATCAGCTCCCTTGGAAAAGATTGCCAAAGGTCCAGGGCAAATAGAAAACCAACAGGCCCTTTGACCCAGCTGGACAATTGCTACAAAGCATACTGATGAAAAGACTGGCTTTTGGGAATACTATAAAAACAGCTGAAGCACTGCTTCAGAAAACGGGGGTGGGAGGGCAAGAAAGAGCAAGGCCCCGCCAGGTTTAGATTTCTTCTCCCCTACAAAGCAAGTCAGGGACTAGACGAATTCAAGCTATATAAATATAAGCCCTATCACATGGCCATAAAATTCTGCAATAAGAGCCAAATTATGTGCTGTTCCAGAAATCCATTATTCTGCTATTGCTACCTGTTTGGCTATGCAGAGCAATAGAATCCCGCCTGTTGAGTGCTGGGGGTCAGATTCAGCATTCGATTTTCATTAGTTTGTTTTCAGTCGTGAGGACCAGGAACTTGTGCCCTCTCGCTCTCTGTCAAATTCTGTGCTTGCAGAAAAGTGTAAGCATCACTCTCTATGATTGTGTACGTTTTGTTGCATTTGCAACCCGTGTTTCTCCCAGCAAAGAACCCAAGGCAACGTAGAAGAAGAAGAAGAGTTTGGATTTGATATCCCGCCTTTCACTCCCCTTCAGGAGTCTCAAAGCGGCTAACAATCTCCTTTCCCTTCCTCCCCCACAACAAACACTCTGTGAGGTGAGTGGGGCTGAGAGACTTCAAAGAAGTGTGACTGGCCCAAGGTCACCCAGCAGCTGCATGTGGAGGAGCGGAGACGCGAACCCGGTTCCCCAGATTACGTGACTACCGCTCTTAACCACTACACCACACTGGCTCGTACATGTTTCTCCCATGCAGTCTCCCATCCAGGCACTGACCCAACCCGGACCTTCTTAGCATCTGCAAGGTGTTCACCTCCTCTGCCTTCAGACCACACCCTGGGATCTTACGCTGCAGAGATCTCTGCAGTGACTAACCCCATCTCTTCTAGCGTTCACCTGGAATGTTGCTGCTGTCAGGAGGCCAGATGTTTGGCTATGAACAGCTGCTGACAGGACACAACAGAGCACTCCTGCCTCTTCCAAACCACCACCGCAGCTCCGAGGCTCAAGGGTGTCAGAGAAAGCACGACTCAAAACATTTCCCCGGTTTGGGGAGACTTACTCCAGGATGTTGTCTAGACAAAGGAACTGAATGCCTCCCCTCTCTCTCTTTGCACCCCAGGCGTGTACAGGGAAGGAAGGAGCCTGGGCTCCGTGTCCCTCACCAGCCTACACGCCGGCGTGCAGAATATCTGCCCAGGAACAGGAACGCAAAGAGGAGGAGTCAGAGGGAGCAGCCAGACTGTCGGTCAGCCAGAGCATGCATGCTGCTTGTGGAGAAAAGGCAGCATCAGAGTATCTCTGATTCCGCTCTGAGGTGGCTGGCTGCAGAAAAGGGAGGAGAGGGGGAAATGTAGTGTTACCGGAAAAATCCGAGGGCTCCCTTGGACAAAAAGTAAAGACACCAACCAGAGTAAATTGGAGCAAATCGGCAGCCTGTAGGCTTGGCCTTTATTGACTGTTGCAACAGGGTGCTCCCCTCACTTGCAGGTGAGAGGAAAGACACAGAAAAATGGTGTGCAAGACCTTATAAAAACTTTTGAAATTCCCATCCTCTAGGTCAAGCCCACCCCCAGAAACATCATGCATACATTACAGAAAGGGGGGGTTGAGGGAGGAGTTGTGGTGGTAACCTGAGTGTCCTGTCACCTGGCTGGTTCCCTCTTTCCCCCTCCCCATGAGTACTTTCCAGGTGACAGAGGGGAGTTTGCAGTTTCCTGCCCCCAGAGGGAAGAGCTGATTATTGTCCTTTGTTCCAGTCCGTGCTGAATCCATTCCCATATGCAAGTTCTTTGTGATCTTGATTGTCTTCTGTCTAGGACCATCAGGGTTGGCATAGCAACTGGGCAGGGCTCCTGTGGATGTGCTGGGATGGTGAAGGGATTATGGCTGCCCTGTATCAAACCTTCCCCATTTTGTAGTCCTTCGTTCATGGAGTAAAATAAAAGAACAGTGCAAATCCGATGCATGGTTGATTTTCTATGAATTTATAACAGAAGCGTAGCGTATGTAGTGTGTGAGTGTGAGCGTGTGTGAAGTTTGTACAAACTGAATGATGGGGGGGGGGTTTCCTGCTACAGTAGAAAATAAAGTTTTCAGATGTACAGTGGTACCTCAGGTTACATAAGCTTCAGGTTACATACGCTTCAGGCTACAGACTCCGTTAACCCAGAAATAGTGCTTCAGGTTAAGAACTTTGCTTCAGGATGAGAACAGAAATCGTGCTCCGGCGGCGCGGCGGCAGCAGCAGGAGGCCCCATTAGCTAAAGTGGTGCTTCAGGTTAAGAACAGTTTCAGGTTAAGTACGGACCTCCGGAACGAATTAAGTACTTAACCCGAGGTACCACTGTAATAGAGCCTGCAATGCTAACTCACTGTGTGTGTGAGAGAGAGAGGAAAGGAAGGGGGCCGGCAGCACCATGGGCATGTGGCTCTTTTTGCTGAGGGAGGACATCTCTTGCAGAATTGTGGGGGGTTTTATGGCTACACACTGTTGTTGTTGTTGTTTAGTCGTTTAGTCGTGTCCGACTCTTCGTGACCCCATGGACCAGAGAACGCCAGGCACTCCTGTCCTCCACTGCCCCCCGCAGCTTGGTCAGACTCATGCTGGTAACCTCGAAAACACTATCCAACCATCTCGTCCTCTGTCGCCCCCTTCTCCTTGTGCCCTCCATCTTTCCCAACATCAGGGTCTTCTCCAGGGAGTCTTCTCTTCTCATGAGGTGGCCAAAGTACTGGAGCCTCAGCTTCACAATCTGTCCTTCCAGTGAGCACTCAGGGCTGATTTCCTTCAGAATGGCTACACACTAGCCAGGCTTTAACTTTTTTTACTCATTTATTACATCTCTCCCAACACTTACTCCAAAGAGCTCCGCTCAGAACACAGGGTTCTCCCCAACACACACACATTCTTTAAAAATTTTTTATTTTTGCCCTTTCTGGGCTCTTTTAGGGCAGTTTCTACCATTTTAAAAGTCACTTCTGGGTTTGACGTGATGCACGCATGCATGGGTTGTGCGTCAATTGGGTGAACATAAATGGGGAGTTAGGGACATGGGTGGCGCTGTGGGTTAAACCACAGAGCCTAGGACTTGACGATCAGAAGGTCGGCGGTTCGAATCCCCGCAAAGGGGTGAGCTCCCATTGCTCGGTCCCTGCTCCTGCCAACCTAGCAGTTTGAAAGCACCTCAAAGTGCAAGTAGATAAATAGGTGGGAAAGTAAACGGCGTTTCCGTGCACTGCTCTGGTTCGCCAGAAGCGGCTTAGTCATGCTGGCCACATGACCCAGAAGCTGTATGCCGGCTCCCTCAGCCAGTAAAGTGAGATGAGCGTCGCAACCCCAGAGTCGGCCACGACTGGACCTAATGGTCAGGGGTCTCTTTACCGCTTTAAATGGGGAGATGCCTGTGTAGCAAGCTTGGGGAGAAATGTTCCAGGTTTTGCAGACAGGTAGTGTGTGTGGGTTTCTTCAGCACCTGAATTTCCAAGTGTCGCAAGCGCTTTGGAGGTCTCTGTTTCAGTTCAAAGCCCTGTGGAGAGATGGTGCTTTGGCCGGGACAAGCGCTGAATCTGTGTCCAAAGATTGTCTGCTTCCGTTCTTTATTTGGGACCCCTCCAAATCTTCTCCACACCCCTAGGATGAAGCACTGTGAATGCTCTGCAACACCCTAAGTTAAGCTAATAAAGTATTATTTTGCTGGTGTGAAGACTGAATGACAGATAACATCTGGACGGCAAAATGATGCTACAATTCCATCAGTCTCTAGGATTCCTGATTCTCACCTGCATCTTCACAAGCATCACTTGCAAAGTTGCTACTCACTTCTTGAAAGGAGAGAAGTGTTGCCAGACCCCTCCTCTGGGTGGCTTGAGACAACCCACAGACGCCTCAGAGGAGCCATTTCCTGAAGCAGCAGAAAACCACGGGAGGAAACATCTTTTAAACCCCAGAAGGACAATTTAGCCTCGGCACAGAGGGGAAGACAGAGCCAGGTGTAAGCTAAAACCATCTTGCCCTTTTCACACAGAAAGAGAAGCCAAGAGTGCATTGCTGTCTTAAAGTAAAATGAAAAAAAATACTGTGACAGGAGGCACTTCCATAGTCTGAGCCGCCAGAAAAATGAAAAATGCAAACTGCAAGCCTCAAACTTGGCTTCTGAGCATCATCAGCTCAGGCCTGGTTCCAATACAAGGCTAAAGGCCAACTACACACGTCCAGGAAAGGGGGGGGAGAGTACACGGTCACCACTGACCCACATCTCCTCCCGTACGGTTGTGATTATTTACAGAGCCAACACAGTGCAGTGGTTAGAGTTGGGCATGGGCCAAGGAGAGGCCACATGTCCAACTTTAGAGAGGACTGTCGTCTGTTGGAAGGGATGGCCGGGCTGAGTTTGTATTGGGAGAAGCCTAAGAATGAGAAACTTCAACAGGTCCAAAATGGAGCAGACAGATTCCTGGCTGGGGTTCTGTTTAAAATTCGCATAACCCCAGTTTTGAAACAGCAGCAGTGAAACCCAGCTTGTTCCCGGGGCCGATTCAATATGCTCACATTAGCGTTTAAAGCCTTAAACAACTAAGACCCCCCAAAAAGCATCTCCTTCCCTATGGACCCTCTTAGACCCTCTTAACCTTGGCATCTGCAGAGAGAGGGCATTCTCTGTGGTAGCCCCAAAGTTGTGGAATTCTGATTTCATCACTACACAGCTTTCAGCTGAAGACACTTTAATCTTTATTGTGGCCTTTGACACTAGAGATTTATATTACTGCATGCCATCCCAATCTCCAAGCGGTGCAAAATTCCAGGGGTTCCAGGAGCTTTTACCCAGGGTTCGTATTTCCATAAGAATAAGGGGCAGTAGAGACTGCAGTGTCTTTATGATATATGGTTTATTTACACATATATACAACCTGAGCTTACAATGGAGAGGTTCACAGCATTAGTACCCCAAGAGGGTCTTGATTCACCCATTGCCACAGCCTTGGCTATATATAAACCATCTGTGCAAACTACAGAAACAGTAGGACAAAATACAAAAATGCAATAAAGCATTGTTATATAAAAAGACAGGGCACAGCTTAATAATCAAGGAAACCCATGAAGTTGCATCTTCAAAGATGTCTAAAGTAACTGGTGGTGCTTTCCAACAGGCAGGGGAAAGAGAGTTCAAAGTTATGCAGAATAAATCATAGAAACTAGTTAAAAATTAAAGCATAATTTATGCAAAAATAAGAGAAATGATGGAAAGTTGCCCAGTTTGCATGATTTATATCCAAGAGGTTATGTCCTTTCCATCGGCCCCACCCCCACCTATTTACCCTCACAACAGTCCTGGGAGGTAGACTAGGATAGTCCAAAGTCACCTTGTGAGCTTCACTGTCAAGTCAGGCTTTGAGTTTGGGCACCTGCCTTTTCCTCCTCCTCAGTCGCCCCCAATATACAAGTCTCAGCTGCTTGCACAGCCACCCATCCCAGCATTTGCAGGTTCCAAACACCTGCAAAGACTCTGTGGCTCTTCTCTCTTACTGTTTGTTCATCATCTAGCTGTGCTCCTGCATGCCCCCCTCACCTCCTCAAAGAACAATATAGTCCCTTTCTCAAAATGTAGATGCCGTTCTACCTCAGCTCAGGAGCCTTGCCAGGAGCAAGAAGGCAACCAAGCAGATACAGATGCTGCCTAGATGTGTTCTCTCATAGCCAAGGACATCAGAGATGAGATGTCTGCAACCACCCATTACACGGTCTAGCCATTAACTTAAAACATCGAGATAGCTACTCTCTCTGTAGTCGCCGTATCTCCCGACTTGGATCCTAAATGTAGTCTGGCTCTGTGGCTGTCTTTAGCTCTCAAAGGAGAGAGAGATGAAAGGCTTACTGAAAAGTAAACCCAAGATTGCACTGTAAAAGACTGAGGAATGCAGTTATAGCCATCTTCAACCTTTTCAGGCAAAGACCTCATCTTTACCCCTAACATTCAAAAAGGGACCCATTTAAAATTTTAAGCTGTATGTTTGTCTTTCTCCCATCTCTTCCAATCTACTCCCAGACCTTTTTAAACTCATCCTCTGCATCCCTCTCCTTCTGCTACCCCCCTCCTCCTTGGAACAATTTGAAGAAAGTGAGAATGAAAATGGTCCTGGAGCTAGTGGCTTGACCCACCTTGGGTTGGGGGCTGCTGGACCCTGTTATGGGTCACCACCCCCCAGCCAAAAAACCATGATCAAGCCTGCAGTGCTGGAAGGAAGAAGCAATGATCTCAATGGACTTGCTTCCACATAAGCACGCAAAGAGATGTCGCAAGTGATAACCAATTACATTACTTTCTGAAGACATCTGAAGGCAGCCCTGTATCGGGATGTTTTCAATGTGTGATGTCTTCGGAAAGTAATGTAATATAGGATTGTGCTGCTGAATGCTAGACTTTTAAAGTGGACTACCATAATTTGCGATGCACCAAGGCGTGAACGCAATTTTGACTGGCCAGGTGCTTGCCAACACCTCCTCCCCTGCAATCCTGATTTTAGAAATCCAAAGCAGACAGGAAAAACAGCCTCTGGGTCACCATTTGTGGGTGGTGGACTTGTCTCGCTTGGTGGGCCGCAAGCTGTGCAGATGTTCCTTGTTACTGGGCAAAGCCAAAGCAAGAAAACATCTGCATCTTTGTGGACAAGGTAGTGCCAGAACTACTGACATACAAATCTCACTCGCAGTCAATATGCAAAGCATTCTGGGTTGTTTGCAAAGTTTTGTGTGCATACAAAAAGCTGTCTGCCCTCAAGGAGTTTACAATCTTCGGGGAAAACAACAAAGAGCAGAGAGGAACAGGAGGGGCAAGAGTAGCTATGGAAGAGTGCAAGCAAATACAGTCACATTTCACCTTAAATGCTGAATCCACGTTCTCCAGCATTGGCTTCAAGATATAGGTGGCACAATGTAGTGGAAATGCGGAAGACAATTGTATTCCGAGGAGTTAGGTGGCATGTCCCTTTCCCTTTAACATCCCCAGTTTGAGTCTTGTGCTTCACACACCTGTCAGGTGTTTCTTTGGTTCTTCTGTGTTGCAAGTGCTGGCTGGATGCCGGGCTGCAGGTAGTGGGAGACTCTCAGCTGCTCTGTATTAGTTCCATCTCAGGGTCCTGGGCTAATCATGAGTAATGCCAGGTGCCCTTGATTACATCAAGGCAGGCTATAACAGCCATAGGTGGGAGAGGCCCGGGGAGCTTCTGCCCAGATCAAAGGACCTGATGCTGGGAGACCGAGGGTTAGGGTCTTTCCCCTGCTGCTCTACCTGGGGCTCCGGGCAGCTGAAGGGGAGATTGGGTAGCCCCTGTCAGGTATGTTTTATTTTATGCTTTGTATGCCAGCTGTTTATTTGTTAATAAAACTGTTTTGGTTCCCCTTCCACCTCCTCATTCCTTTTGTCCTGATATCCTTGGAAAGAACTGCTGTATTTGGCAGCACAATGGCAATGCTCTGCTCAGGAACAGAGCTATTGTGGTATGTCAAATCATGTGGTGTAGGACCCCAGGCGCCAGCCCTACCCCAAATGTCCCCACACACATGCCAGCCTGCCCCCTGCACTACCAAGCTCCCCAGATCGAGCAGAAAAGTCTGAACGTTCCCCGCAATCGGGAACCCAGCATGGCGGGGGTGCTCAGGTACAGAGAGGCTCATAAGTGCATCCAGCCCAATGTGCTTAGAATTCCCCTCCAGGCATTCTTGCTCAACAGGACCTCCCAGCCAACAGCTGGAAAGGAGGCTTAATTGTGAGCAGATATGCAGAGAATCAAAGCTCTCTACATGCACATACATGTTCAAAGTGAATGTGTGAAGACAGCAGCGGAGTCAGGCACACATTACTCTCAAAGATATTGGCACATGGAATCGCGAAGGTCGGAAAGGAGCTTCCAAGTGCACTCAGATGAACATTCTTAGAAGACCCTTTCAGGCCAAGGAGGTTAGGAGTTTGCATGCAGGGCAGGGATGTTAGAAGGGACGGTTGCATGTGTGCTCCCACGCGCCCCCAGACAACCCCCCCCACCTACTTTTTAACCTGCCCATCAATCTTTCACAACAGCCCTGTGAGGAAGGTCAGTTTTATCCCCAGACAGCAGACGAAAGAGAAGGGAGCGAGGCTTTCCTGTGGTGAATGAGTGAAGGAAGGGATTTGTGGTCACTTCCTTTGAATTGAAATAAATGGCTGTATTTTCATTTCAAAGCCAAAGTTCCTTCGTGCACTTGCAATGCAAACAGATACAAAAACGAGGAAGAAAGAATGAAAAAAAGAGGGGGCGGGGTGAGAGATTGGGAAGGTGAGAAAAATGGATTTTCCCCTTCTTCCAAGACATAAAAAATTGATGCCTCGATGGCAAAACCCAGCGCATTACAAATCCTGTAGGTGCGAGTTGCATTTTATAGGCAGCAATATAGGGTGGCAGGTGTTAGCTCAGTGTCCTTGGTCTGATTATGTTGCTGGCTTCAAAAGGAGCAGACTCGGGCCCTTTAATTAGGATGCATGGCGGAGCTTATTTTATGCCTCTGCCCAGCGCAGAGCAAGCAAACCTCCTCAAGCAGGACAACCCTCCTGGGGAATTTTTCTCCGCAGAGCTCTATTAAACGCACAGGTGTTAATGCAACTGCATTCTGGCACACAGGGAACGTGCAGCATTTCATGGCTCACACGCTGCTCTAGGAAGCGGAAATCAAGGCTGGCATCAACGTCTCATCCCAGCTCTGCTACAGACCATAAGTTTTAAGGGACTTGGAAGGAGTCCTTCTGATAAAAAGGGGGGGGGGGGGGAAACAGGCACTGCCTTGGAGATAGATACCACAATCTCTCTTTGGTAAAAAAAATAAAAATGGTTTTGTGGGTTTAAGAATCTGGGTGAGAGAGCCTGCTTTGCTGGTTTGTTTTCAGCCAAGCTACTGGTCACTGTTCCCGACAGCTGTAGTGACAAGTAGGGCCTGCAACAAAAGGTTGCAGCGCTCCTGTGCAGCACTCCAACCAACCAGCTGTGCCTGATATCAGTCCCTTGCACCTTCCTGCAACCCATAGGGTGCACTGGCACCGATGCCAGCCTTCAGCTTACCTGATGGCAGCAGCAGCAGCAGCACATGGCCATTTTGATTTCCCATAATGCCACGGGCATAGTGTTGCTCTGGGGCATTGTGGGAATTTGAATCCTGCCTGCTGGCCAGATGCTTCTCTTTCCCCTCATGCCCATCGCCTCTGCTGGCAAAATCTGAGAGGCAGGCAGGGCTGCCAAGCTGTCAATGGCCTGACTTCACAACGGCACATGGTTTGAAATCAGCTGAGCTTAGGGCATAATGGGAAATTTAAACAGAGACCTGCTGCTGCCAGGTGAGGCAAAGGTCAGGCAGCCCAGTAGTGGACACTTTAGCAAGGAGGTTCTGGAAACCTGAAGCTAGACCTCAAGAAACCTGAGAGGAGGCAGAGAGGGACTGTTTGTATCTGTCTCAAGAGACAACGGAGTGTGCCTCTGGGGGTGAAGTCAACCTGCTGTATTAGCAGCACCGAAGTGACCTCCCTGGGGTGCAAGCCTGGGCAGTGTGTATGGAGGTCCTGGGCTGTCCAAACGACAAGACTTCCCCCTCTCGACCTTGGTCCAAAGGAAAGCAGAGCAAGACGTTTGGCACCAGCTTGGCTGCAGGAGTTGCTGGAAGGAGGCGTACAAGATGCCATCCAACCATCTTATGGACTCTACCGCATTTGTGTAGGGTTTACTCCGTAGCCTTTACTTCTGCCAAAGATATCCCGCAAGGCGGTGGAGGTTTAGGGTCAGAGTTTCCTTTCTCTAAAATGGGCTCCCTTGCCAAGGGGACGAGCTGCATCTGCCCCCCACTTCCTTCTACAGCATGTGCGGAAACTGTCTTTTTTTAAAATATATATATTTTTATTAGGAATTTCAACATAAGAATTTATCAGAAATACATCCTCCTCCTCTTCCCCCCTCCCCAAAGAAAGAAAAGCCCACAACCCCCCCCCCAGACGTCCCTCAGCTCCTCTTTCTGATTTCTCAACACAGATTGTTCTCTGCATATTATAAAAATGTATAAATCCTTGATTTATCTATCTATATATTGCCAATAAAGAAAAAATTGTGAATGTTTATTCAAAACCTGCCAAGGAGTCCAGTTCATTTTGTTGTTTCTTTAAATACTTTGTAAAAGGTTCCCATTCTTCTTTGAAGTCACAGTTGTCCTTGTCACGTGGTTTGTGTGTCAGTTTCGTGAATTCCGCATAGTCCATCAGTTTCTCTTGCCACAGTTTGCAGAAACTCTCTTACTGACCATTGGACCCACTACTGATCTCATCTGCTCCATCCACCGGAGCCTGTCTTCACAAGCAAGGGAAGCCCCTAACTCACTAAGGGTTTGAGACCCTTTGGCTGGTTTAGCTGGGGTTTAAACCACAGAGCCTAGGGCTTGCCCATCGGAAGGTCAGCGGTTTCGAATCCCTGCGATGGGGTGAGCTCCCATTGTTTGGTCCCTTCTCCTGCCAACCTAGCAGTTCGAAAGCACGTCAAAGTACAAGTAGATAAATAGATACCGCTCCGGCGGGAAGGTAAACGGCGTTTCCGTGCGCTGCTCTGGTTTGCCAGAAGCGGCTTAGTCATGCTGGCCACATGACCCAGAAAAACTGTGGACAAACATCGGCTCCCTCGGCCAGTAAAGCGAGATGAGCGCCGCAACCCCAGAGTCGTCTGCGACTGGACTTAACGGACAGGGTTCCTTTACCTTTTTTAGAAGCTGTTCCTGGGGTACGGCCGCTGTCACACGCTGACAGCTTCCAGGAGCCGCAAGAGAGAGCTGTGTGCAGCATGGGGACCCAGCAAACTACCCCAGAAGGAGCACACGTGTCCCCCATCAGGGGTACTGCCTATCCCCCAACACCCCATACATGCCAGGCAAAGAGGGATAAGACATCAATAAATGAATAAAATCTGGCCTCATGCTGAAAAGTGATCCTCAAGGCTCTAAACCTCTTCTTCCTAAATAATTACACACACACACGTGCACGCACACACACACTTCTCTTCTTTCTCCTGGATCAGTTAGACTTCACGCAGGGCTGCTTGAAATTCAATAGCTACAGCCTGTCCCGGAAAGGAAAAAAATGGGGGGGGGGCCCTTCCCCAGATGCACAGAAACATGTAATAAACTGTCTTGCGCTTTCATGGCATGTGAAAACCCTGAGGCTGAAAAGATTGTGCTGAAATGAGGTTTCAAAGCCGTAATGGGACAATATTGCTGAATAATCAGAAGAGGCTTGCAAGAAGCCACAGTGCTAGATGCATGTGAATGGAAAACCAATTTTTCTTTTTTAAAAAATAAAAATAAAACCCACACACCAGGCTGCAAGATCCTATTCCTTCTATTAGAAACCAGAGTTATGCTTCCCAAGCTATGCAGCACATAAGGGAGAATATTTCTTTTCAGAATTTGTTGGCTTCCCTTTCGGAGGTACCGCTCACAACAAAGTGACCTAAAGTGACTTTACAAACACAACGGTCAACACTAATGCCAACTGCAATACAGATGAAAAATAAAACCTAAGAACCATATCTACACAAATAAAAGACACATCCCACAGAGCCTGCTACCGCCCCAGCTAAAGCCCCCTTGAGTCTCCATCTGGGGGGAAAGCAGGATATAAATATACTAGTAACAACCTTGGCAGTAGAAAATCAGGGGGCAAAGGTTCCCCAACAATACCTTGCCAAAAGTGATTATTATGCGCTCCACATTATTACAAACTGTATTTATGAAAAGTGTTTTAAATGTTTGAATTTTATTTGAGTTATGGAGAATTGTCTCCAATCGCAGGATTGCTGTTGAAATGAATCAGCAGGACAAACTCACATCCTTTTATTTCAGTGGGTCTACTTTGAGCTGAATTTACGTTTAACACAACCCTATGAATGTGTAGTGTTTATCATTCCCATTATTAGCAGAATTTATATCCTGCCTCTGCTCCCAAAGCAGCTCATGTTTTACTAAATCACCATACTGCAAACTGCCTTTTGCGGCCTCTGGAACAATGGGAAGCATATAAATTTCTTAAATAAATACAGCCCGCTACCCCCACCCCACAAAACAAAACCCTGGAGCTGGGTGCAGCTTGCCGCTTGTTAGCTTTTCTCCCACGTCCTCCCTGCTCCTCGGCCCATTTCTTGATTTCCCTCTTTGTGCTGCAAACACAATCACTCTCCGCTCCCCATCTTTCGCCTGCCGCTCAAGGGGCAGGAGACCGGCCCACCGATATATTCCACACGGAGCGGGACCACGTGACGGCTCCTGCAGCAGCTAAATTGCAACCCCAGAGAACAGAGAATCAAAGATCCGGCCAGAGAGCTGCTACTCCAGCCCCCGCCAGAACCAGGCAGCCTGCCGCACGCCAGGCCTCTCCCAGCTGGCTGCCTTGCGCATCAAAATTGAGAGCTGTCAACTTCCATTGGCAGGATGGGTTTAGGGGGAGAGAAGAAATGGGCAGGATGAGACACATGTGGAATCCCAATTATTTCTGCCACCCCCACCCCCGGTTGCTTCTGTCCCTTCAAACCCTTGCCAGGCAAAAACTGCCTACTTAACTTATTTTATATCCCCCACCTTCCCTCCCGAAAAGGGGTCCAGGAAGGCAAACACACAAACGCTGCCCTGGACTCCTCTGGGAGGAAGGGCACGGTATAAATTCAATTATTAAAAACCGTTTAAAACAGGGGTAGGCAACCTAAGGCCCGTGGGCCAGATGCGGCCCAATCGCCTTCTCAATCCGGTCCACGGACGGTCTGGGAATCAGCGTGTTTTTACATGAGTAGAATGTGTGCTTTTATTTAAAATGCATCTCTGGGTTATTTGTGGGGCATAGGAATTCGTTCATTTTTTCCTTCAAAAATATAGCCTGGCCCCCCACATGGTTTGAGGGATTGTGGACTGACCCACGGCTGAAAAAGGTTGCTGACCCCTAGTTTAAAACATCCAAAAGCAATTCCAAGGCAGCTGCAGACTGGGATAAATCTCGACCCAAAAGGCTTGTGGTAAAGAGGAAGGTCCTTAGCGGGGCACCGAAACGGCAACAGAGACAACACCTGGCTAATATTCAAGGGGAGCATAATTTCAAAGGGTAGGTATCACCACACTAAAGGTCCTCTAGCTAAGAAGGTACCTGAGGGAAGCCCTCACCTGCAGGGTGCAGTGATCAATGGGATGTAGGAGATGGTCTTTCAGGTATCCTGGTCCCAAACATAGGGCTTTATATGCCAAAACCAGCACTCTAAACTTAGCCTGGCAGCTAATTGGCAGCCAGACTTCTTCCGATTTTGAGCCTACAAAGCTGTCTCAAACCGTTGGTCCATCTAGCTCTACAGTGGCTCTGCACTGATTGTAGCTGTACACGCTCTATAGAAGTGACTGGATTTTTTTATATTAAAAATCATTATACTATCATCATGCGCTTATTTAAACCTGGATCATGGTGGACAACATCTTCTTAGGTTGACCGATTTCTGACTCTGCCCCCAGGCATTACCAACTGGGGTTTAAGCATTTATAAACAATGCAATGCCGTTATTTGGCTAATTAAAAGGTCACTAAATCATGTGCAAGCTTTCGAGTTCTCCAGAACTCTTCACCAAGAAAAGAGGGGGGAAGGACAGATATCTATTGCGCCATGCAAATGAGACACATGCCAGCTAGTCTGGTATTAGGCATACAAGCACTAATAAACTTCTCTTCCCCTGCTTTCCCCCCTTTGTTTACTGTCTAGCCTGACGAAGACATAGCTATCAACCTTCCCTTTTTTTGTGGGAAATTTGCTTATTCCAGCGCCATTTCCCCCTGCTTCCTGCTGCTATCGCGGATTGTTAGATAACCTATAGACTGTCCCCGGGACAGGTGAGGCTGCTGATCCATTATTTTCAAGGCTGCTGATCCCTTATTTTCAAATCTGAAAGTTGACAGCTATGCGAAGAGCTCTGGAGAACTCAAAAGCTTGCACATAATTTTGTGAATATTCAGCTGGTCAAAGTATTGCAATAATATGGCCATTTTTCTTTTGGGCCAATCAGGCTTCCTTTGCTTTTTAACTGGGGTTTCCACATCACAAGCTGCCCCTGGCCCAGCCAATGGGGATGGTAAGAGTTGTTAATGACTCAAGGCAAATGGTTCTATCAGGAGAGGGAAGTTTCTTAATGACATCCATTTAGATGGACACTTATCAGATGGCTGGTTCATTAGGAAGTGGATTGGGTCTGATGGGTGCGAGACGGCTCCCTGGGGGCGTGTCTGCTATTTCCTGGCCTGTAAGTAATAGGCAAGTTCATGTACCATAACTTGGAGCCAGTCTTCACTGACAGATAGCGGATGTGCCAAAAACAAAAAGTAAACAAAACCAGGTCTTTCATTTGATAAGGTGCCCAGCTGCAGCTCTGCTGTATGTAACAGAGGTGCAGTTAGGCCTCCTGGTTCTTGCTGCCAAAAAAAAAAAAAACATTTCACAGGGCACTCAAGCAATTCATGACAAGGAACCACAACCATTAAAAGTGTGACCTCCCTCACCTGTTCTGTTTGAAAAAGCACAGCAGGGGGCAAACATGTACAAACAGCACAGCCTAACTCAACAGATTTGCTCTGCTGAAGCATGGTCGCAATTGCTGACTGCAAGCAGCACAAAAAGTTTGGGTTCTTTAAAAAGATTATTTAAAAAGAAGCAGCAGCAGGGAGGCCACAGGAACAGCATGGCGGAAGGAGAAGAAAATGAATTCAATCTCAAATGCCATCAGGAGGACCCAATACATGTATTTCCCTGTTGCAATGATGGACCGACTGTGATTATCAGTTAAAAGCAGTTGGCTAGTTCAGATGACAACCATGAGCTAGGTTAAGAACTTTGGGAACTTAAAAAAGAAAGGTCACTTGATAGCAGGACAGTCCACATATATATTGGCCTATTCCAGCCTCTTTTTCTTAATGGTGACTGCTCCTGCTCAGAATGTACAGGAAAAAGGTTTTTGGTCCCTGAAATTCATTCTGATTGTGCAGATAAAATATAACTGATAGAATTCTACAGGATGTGGTATTGGTGTGTTAAAACAATCAAGATCCAGTGATCCCCAGGCATGCAGGGATGGTGCCCGGGCATCTCCACTTGGCTGCAAGGGGACGATAGCCAGGGTGCAAAATGCACCTGGCGCATGGCTAATTTCAAACACTGTCTAATTTCAAACACTGGCATCAGCCCTAGGACACCAAACAGCACACCATTTCACAAACTACAGTTCCTGAGACACTCTGGGTACTGTGTCTCGTTCTAGATGCCACATTTTTAGGAGGAGAGTGACAAACGAGTGTGTTCAAAGGAGGGATACCAGAATGGTAAGGGGTCTGCAAACCAAGTCCTGCAAAGCACAGCCAAAAGAGTACATTTAGCACGGAGAAGAGAAGATTCAGGAGAGGCGAGATAGCTACCTCCAAATACCTAAAAGGATTCCACATAGAAGAGGAGGCAGATTTGCATTGTTGCCCCAGGGGGTAGGAGTGGAACCAATGGGTGTAAATTTCAGGGAACCACCCCTTCCATTCTAACCTTGCAAAATCTCCTCTTCTTCCTCTTGCTTACCATCCTTGCCCTTTCTGTTTCCAGAGCATGTCAATCTGTTAGCGATGCCAGTGCACAAGAGGGAAGAGGCACAACTGCAAGGGGGCTGGCAGGCCATCCCAAACACCTTGATGGGCCTGATCTGGCCCATGGGTTGGAGGTTCCCTACCCCTGACCCACAGGATGGGAGAACTACCAGAAAGACTCTTCCTATTTTGAATGACCAGGGATAGCTCAGTTGGTTAATAACCCCAAGCTTGTTAGGGAGAAATGATGTCTAAAGAAACTGTTAAAGCAAAAAGCTCAGCTATTAGAACTGCAGGCGTTGCTACAAATAAAACTAAAGTGTTCGGTTCGTGTCAACACAGTTGCGCCACTAACTGAACAGCTTATTTACAGCAGGATGAAATTTCATGAAGTGTTGAGAAGGATGAGAGGAAAAAATGAACTCGGCCTTTCCTAAACTAATGCAAAAAATATGGCGCTCTGCAAGTACTTTGTCCTTTGTTCTCTGCTTCAGATGATTTCCCAAGGCACTGAACACAACTAATCATAAAGTTCATCATATTTAAAGGCCCCTTGAAAGAAGCAGTGGTTAACCACTGCACCAAGATTTTACACGCATGCCCCACACTAAGGGCTCCGCTCGCTGGCCCCACCTACCCCTTTGCCCAACCAACGCCCCCCCATACACATCACACACACACACACACCATTTCTCTCCTATCTGAGGCAAATTCCATCAGTGACTCACAAACTTGCCACATCCAATTACAGTGCTTCACTTGGAAGTGCCTTTAAACACAATTCACCAAGTGCAATCAGCTCAAACGGTGTCTGCCGCGTAGGAGCAAAACTGTTGGCATCTTCAGAAACAAACTTGCAGCCAACGCTGGTGCTGACCTCTAAAGCCCCAAGTCCTTTCAGGACATGTGTGGGGAAGCTTTGGTCCTCCAGATGTTGCTGGACTCCCATCATCCCAAGCCATCGGCCATGCTTGCAGGGGCTGATGGGAACTGTAGCTCAACAACCTCTGGAGATGAAATGTTTAGGCAGGTATATCAAGGACAGATCGCACACATTTTAAACTACCCAGGCCCGGAGGTCAATACGGCCCTTACGACTAGCAATAGGATTTGAAGCAGGTTGTGTATGGACTGCATTTTGGCATTCCTTACAGCAAGTTCTTGAAGACTACTTATCTCCTCTTGAAAACATGACTGTGCTCAGACTTCCCTGATCCCCTGGGTTCTGTGCCTCTGCGTTTCCAATATTCTCCTGCCGTTTTTAATGATTTTATGCTATTTCTATAGTTTATATGTACACTGCTTAGAGTCTTTCCCTCCTAGCATTAAGCAGACCAAATGTTTTCTCAGACAAGTGAATAAATAGGGGTGGGACTATCCTGCTCAGGTCCTCACCAGACAGCCTACGGCCTTCCCTAACCTAGCTGAGCCATAAATACTCCCAGGTCACGGCTGCGGGGTTGCCTGTGCCAATGGCCTATTTTAAGCCATGCCTGTCTGGCTGACCATCTCCGTGCAGCTGCCTCCTGCTCACTTCAGGACACTGCAGCGTAGACCCCAAACCATGAATCTTCTGCATGAACCTCAGGCCAATGCCAGACCCATCACCCCAAAATCCAGCAGCTACTCGTGTTAGTTCCTGCTGCTGAAGCCTACAACCCAGTGCTGGCAGTGAGTGACAAAATTAGACCTTACATATAGCTTAACTTTCCCGTTATGCCACTTGAACAAAACAGGCAACCCGCAACCCGTTTCAGTTAAAATTACATAGGATTGTCAACAAGGTACAGTTACTGCAAAGGGATCGTTTTGCCATTTAAATCATTGCACTAAAAGGAGGCAGCACAACAAAGAAGACTCCTTATTCATCAAGAAAGGCCACCGCAGAATCCTCCAGGGTGCTGCTAATTCCCACATTTATTTCCAAACTGCTTGTCTGTTAATTTGCTTACAGTGTGAGTAGTTGATGTGTTAGTCAGGTACAGAAGCCTACAGGGCTAGAATCTCTGGCTTCACATCCAGGGGCTTATATCAGCCTGGATAGCTTAGTTGGTAAGAGCATTGTGCGGATAACGCCAAACTTGCAAGTTCAATCCCTGTATGGGAAACTGCATTGCAGGGGGTTGGACTAGATGATATGTCCCAACTCTATGATTCTATGATATAGATCAACATACAGCTTCCATCCCACCCAATAATCATCTCAAAAGATGAAGCAAGCCTGAGAACTGACAGGGAACAGACGTAGTTCAGCAGTAGAACATCTACATTGCATGCAGAAAGACCTCAGATTCTGTCCCCGGCATCTCCAGGAACAAGCTGGAAGAGATCCCTGCCTGAAACTCTGGAGATCTGCTGACAGTTAGTGCTGTAAAGGTAAAGGGACCCCTGACCATTAGGTCCAGTCATGGCCGACTCTGGGGTTGTGGCGCTCATCTCGCTTTATTGGCCGAGGGAGCCGGCATACAGCTTCCGGGCCACGTGGCCAGCATGACTAAGCCGCTTCTGGCGAACCAGAGCAGCGCACAGAAACGCCGTTTACCTTCTCACCGGAGCAGTACCTATTTATCTACTTGCACTTTGACGTGCTTTCGAACTGCTAGATTGGCAGCAGCAGGGACCGAGCAACGGGAGCTCACCCCATTGCGGGGATTCGAACCGCCAACCTTCTGATCGGCAAGTCCTAGGCTCTGTGGTTTAACCCACAGCACCACCCGCGTCCCACAGTTAGTGCTGTAGACGATACTAATCTAGATGGACCAATGGTCTGATTGCTACCTACGTTCCACCAACCCAGCAGGCAGCTGTATAGGAAAGGGCCTCCCCGGTCTAAACCTGGCTGGCCAAACAGTTCCATGTCACAAACATTCTAGTTTCACTGAAAGTGAATTCAGTTCTGGATCTCCTGGCTGCTTTTTAATCAGGGCTAGCCATCTTATTTTGCACATAAGATGGTAAGAACTGATTTTTTAAAAAACAACCTTTTATTACCCAGTCTCAAGACCAAAAATCAATATGCTAGTTTAGATGCCTAGGCAACTCAGTGTCTAGGATATCTTTTAAACGCAAACTATAAACATATTTGCTCTATGACTTGCATGTATTTTGTATTTTTTGCTGGCTATAGTTACATACCCCCCAACATTTCTTTGATGAACGTAGGGACGTCCTATTTAATAATAACCACCACCATCATCATCATACCCTGTCCATCTGACTTGGTTGCCCCAGCCAATCTGGGCGGCTTCCAACATGTATAAAACCAAAATAAAACCAAAATAAAACATTAAACATTAAAAAACTTTGCTATACAGATGTCTTCTAAAGGTTGTATGTATAATTACTTATCTCCTTGGCTTGGTGATTGTCTAACACCATACCCTCCAATATTTCTTTGACAAAAATCGGGACGTTCTAAGGAAAAGTGGGACCTTTCGGAATCAAATCAGAAACTGGAACAGCTTCTGTAAATCCGGGACTGTCCTGGGGAAATAGGGACACTGTTATTCTAAAGCAGCAATGCTGCAGCAAGCAAAGGCTCCAGCAGCTAAGTCAGCTGCTTGTGGCTGCAAAGCCAGACAGGATGTTTGTGACTGTTGCCATGGAAACAAAGGGGCAGTCCATTCTGTACTTAGCACCGGATGTTAGCTCAGTGTGTGTGTCATATGACCTGTACAGGATGTACATGGGTGGAGTTTGGAGTTTCTCTCTGTTTGTTGAAGAGAGCAGACATGTTTTCTCTTTTACTGTTTGACTGCTGAAGACAGGAATAAAACATGTAGATACATTTCTGTCTGAGTCTGATTCCCCTCCCTGGGGATATGCTGGAGAGCAGGGAGGAGGGGAGCAGTTGGTGTGTTTTTCTCACAGCCTGAGGAAAATCGCCGGAACGGACCTCGTGTGTTTTTTCCTTCGGGAGTCACCGGAGGGAGGTCGAAAGAATTCAGCCGGTGCCTGGAGAGATAGGCACATACCTCTGACCGACCCTGAATTCTGACATTGGTAGCAGTTGACGGTTGCTACGATCCATGGGAGTCTGCATCAAGGAGACTGTATTCATCCCTCTCCATGGAAGCTGATTCTCTGCAGCCAGAAGCTGACCAGAAGAAGCTGAAAGCCAAGCTACGGAGCCCAGGTATGAGATTTTCGGGCTTAGAAGTGTGAATGCAGATTGATTAATTCTCTGCTTCATGGGAGCAACGTTTGGGAAAAACAGCTCCGAGAGAGAAGAGTCTGCATTCCAAACATTCCTGTGGTTTTTCCTGTCCAAGGAAAGGAATGTGGTTGCTTAGCAACGCAGGCCAGTTTCAAGATAAGGGCTGGAAGTCAGGCTATGCCCAGGGAGGCAAAAACAGCTCGTGTTTTGACTAGGCCTTTACAAAGGAACTGTGAAAGGGACTTTCCAAGCGGCCAGTGTTATTGCTGCCAGGTGCACAGAGTGTAAACAAGCCAGCTATTGGATTTTAGAGGCTTGTGTTTGAGAGTCAATGCAAGGACTCAAAATGGATGCCAAGAAGGGGGAAGGCCTGCCTTCTCCACCCCTTTTGACCAGTGACAATTATGCATCTTGGTCTATTAAGATGAAGGCCTTGCTGCAGAATCAGAGACTGTTTAGGGTGATTGAGAACCCCATCCCTGCAGCACCAACGCCTGTTTGGGAGTCACAGGATGTGAAGGCCAGAACTGCTATAATTCTGTGCGTGTCAGACTCTCAGCTTGTTCATATACAAGATTTACCGCACGCGAAAGATGTTTGGGACACGCTGAGAAGGACATATCAGAGAGATGCAGGTTCTTCAGCGTTGCTGAATTTTGAAAAGCTGACTAACCTGAGGCTTGCGCCTGATGGAGATGTTCAAGCGCACCTGACGGAAATGAAATTTCTGCGTCAGCAGATGGTGGAACGCAATTTCCATCTGCAGGAGGAAGTGTTTTGCTTCATAGTGATAAACAGCCTGAATCGGACTTACAAAACGGTTGCCAGTCAGCTGGGGTCTCTCCCAGCGCAAGATTTAACGTCGGACAGGGTCTTTGCCGTGGTTCTGAACGAACATGACAGACTTGCCGCCCTGGAAGTCAAGGACAGGGGGAGTCAAGAACGGAGTTCTAACACCCCCACTGCTGTAGCTACTGGAGGAGACGCCGTAGCTTTGAACGTTGTCCGATGCCACAATTGTGGACAGACTGGGCATCTTCAGCGGTACTGCAGGAAGCCACGTCAGAACAAAGGAGCCAAGGGAAGCTCCACGAAGTCTGAGGCGTCAGGCAGAAGTCATGCCAAGTCACAGGCGAAGCCTGCAAAGACTTTGATGTCCCTAAAAGCCACACCACAAGTGGGGAATTCCTTCATTTTAGACACGGGAGCGACGGTTCACATGACCCATCGCAGGGATTTGTTTTCGTTGTTTAAGAAGCAAAGCTTCGTTGTACAACAAGCCAACGGTCAAGAGCTGGAAGCCACCGGAATTGGGACTGTGTATCTTAAAAGTCTGAACTTGACTATAAACGATGTTTATTTGGTTCCAGAGTTGAAGTACAATCTGCTCAGCGTTTCGCAGATTGCCAAGAAGGGACTAAAACTGTCCTATGATGATCAACACTGCGAGATCTACAAAGATGGAGAGTTGTATCTTTCTGCCAAAGAGAAAGATGGACTGTATTTGTTGACTTTTGATCAAAGTGATTACATGGAATGTAATTCTTGTGATTCTAACATGATTTCTTTTGCAGGTGTAGCCAAGAAGAACGCCAAGCAGGTCACCTCGAGGGTCGACAAGGCATTTCAGCGAGTGTATGCTGATGTGATTGGTCCTCTAGCACCTTCTAGAGGCAATGCAAAGTATTACCTAATATGTGTTGATTCTTTTACAGGTTTTGTCTGGATTTATCTTTTGGAGAGACCAAAAGACGCCTTAGAAAGGTTTAAAGAGTTTTGTGACAAGGTTAAAAATATGCATGATGCTGACATAGATTGTCTTTGCACAGATGAGAAGCCAATTTTTCTTTTACAGGATTTCCAGAGGTTCCTGAAGAAGAAAGGGATAAGACACAAAATTGCAGCTTCCGAAGAAGCTTGGAACAGATGTGTCTGTGTTAGAGTGAACAAAGAATTGCAAAAGGGAATGGAAGGGCAATTGCTTAGTTCACATCTGCCACATGAGTACTGGGCTGAGTCGCTAATGTCATATTGTTACACGTGGTTGAGAAAGGTTTCAAAAGACTTGGGATGTTCTCCTTTTGAGAAACTGTTCCACAGAAAACCTTCTGTTGCCCATTTCAAGGTTTTTGGGTCTCATGTGAGAACAGAAGCTCCGGGTGGAGTAAAGAATGCCAGAGGCATTTTTGTGGGTTATGAAAAGGGTCTCTACAGAGTAATTTTGTCCGAATCTGGTCAGGTGATTCTCACAAAATTTCTAGAGAGTGCTCCTGAACAGGAGCGAGTGATTGTTCACACATTTCCCACAGGTGATGATGATTCTGATGATGATGATGATGAGTTTGATCTTATTGAGTTCAGTAGTACCGATGATGACAGCGATAGCTCAGACAGCTCAGTTGTCACAGTCATTGAGAGGAAATCTCACACAATGACTAGACCCTCAGAAGAGGAGGATGAACCACTGATTAAGCTTAGTACTGGTTCTTCAGAGAGTTCAGAGGCTGAACCAGAAAGCAAGGGAGAGCAGCACCTCTTACGTAGGTCTGAGAGAGCAACGAAGGGTGTACCACCCAAGAGGTATTCAAAAGAGTTTGCCAACCAAGCTATTGCATGTGTTGCTGTTGTAAACGACCAAGGTCAAATTGAAGCTGTGTCTGAGTCAGAGACAAAGGCACAACAGAGAGTTGTTAACCAAGGTAATGCAGAAGCACTCATTCCTTGGAAGTCACACAACCAGAGAGGTACATTGGTAAAACCAGTGGCGGGTAGTTCCAAGGGTGGAACTGAAACAACAGGGGAGTGTTATAAGTATAACAACTGTTTGTTTTCTTCTCTGGATGACGCTTTGCTCGCAGCACGCATTGATACTTTAGGGGGAGTATGTTATTCTAAAGCAGCAATGCTGCAGCAAGCAAAGGCTCCAGCAGCTAAGTCAGCTGCTTGTGGCTGCAAAGCCAGACAGGATGTTTGTGACTGTTGCCATGGAAACAAAGGGGCAGTCCATTCTGTACTGAGCACCGGATGTTAGCTCAGTGTGTGTGTCATATGACCTGTACAGGATGTACATGGGTGGAGTTTGGAGTTTCTCTCTGTTTGTTGAAGAGAGCAGACATGTTTTCTCTTTTACTGTTTGACTGCTGAAGACAGGAATAAAACATGTAGATACATTTCTGTCTGAGTCTGATTCCCCTCCCTGGGGATATGCTGGAGAGCAGGGAGGAGGGGAGCAGTTGGTGTGTTTTTCTCACAGCCTGAGGAAAATCGCCGGAACGGACCTCGTGTGTTTTTTCCTTCGGGAGTCACCGGAGGGAGGTCGAAAGAATTCAGCCGGTGCCTGGAGAGATAGGCACATACCTCTGACCGACCCTGAATTCTGGAGGGTCTGTAGTTATAGCTCTCTCTACCTTTAGGAAGTGCAAAGACTCCCACCCCACCCCACCCTTTATAACATATTTTGCTCAAATGCTTTAAAGCAGGCATAGGCAAACTCAGCCCTCCAGATGTTTTGGGACTACAACTCCCATCATCCCTAGTTAACAGGACCAGTGGTCAGGGATGATGGGAGTTGAAGTCCTAAAACATCTGGAGGGCCAAGTTTGCCTATGCCTGCTTTAAAGGCCCTCCAAAAAGAGCAAATACTGCCATACTAATTATTTAGTGGTAGAAAATAAAAGACTAATAGGCTGTTCCACAAATAATTGAATCTGGCAATCTGAGTCTGGTCTTTGAGATGTCAGGGTGGACATGCTGGTTTGAATCCCAGTGGGTCAGCTCAACTGACTTCTGAAGCAGCTTGGAAAGGGTCCATTCTGCAAATCTGCTGTCCCCTTGAAATCACTGAGATGGCCCTAAGATAAAGGAGATCACCAGCAATCCCATGTCTCTGACCGAGCTCTATGAGCTTGCAATAAACAGCAGGCCCAGATGGAGAAGAACATCTGCAACCCAAAGTGCCATTCAATGGGGCCCAAATGAGCATCCAGAAGTATCTCCACGGCAGCTGCACTTGCAAAAGCTTATTTCCGCACAGGCTCTTCTTTACAGAATCTAAGTGGGTGGATTTTCCACTTGAATAAAGCACTACCTACAGCTACACAGTGCTTTGCTTAACTTTGCAGTCCAGTCCAATGGCTATTTGGAACAAACAGTTCCAAACAGTTCAGGAAAGTGCTACAGTGGCTGGGTGACAACACCATTATTAAAATTAGGTTTGCATGCTTATACTTGGGGTAAATCACACTGAGCTTGGTGGGGCCAAAAGTGATTTGCCCCAATTAAGTGTGCACAGAACTGAAACTATGAAGAGTTGTTGTTATTGTTCACAATTTGTATTTTGGATAATGGCATTGTTACCCACCCTATCCCAAACCTTAGGAACAATGGTTAGTAGGGCATTTAAAAATAAAAACAGCAACAACAATGAACAAGCCCACAGTAATATAAATGACTTTAACAACTATATGAACAACATATGCTCCAAAAGCGCTATGTTTGGATTGGAGACTCCAACACGCCCTTTTCCCTAAAGTCTTTGCATAGTTTTCTCATAGCTCACATATCACCAGTTCACCAAGGAAGCCCCCAGCACAAACTTATCAGGCTGAACTTTCAAAGCTCGTCCTTCTGGGCCAAGGAAAACTGCTCCTAGAAAAACCTCTGCTTTTATAGCCAGCACAGGAAACTGCATATTTCTTTACCCCCAACTTGCCAAGAAAAAGGGGTGGGGGTGGAGAAGATGAGGAGGGTAAAATAAAAGAAGCAATTCCAGGCACAAAAGAAATAAAGAAATCTATGGCAAGCAGAAGGGACCTGGGCTGTCGCTGCATTGTTGCTTTCCTTTGACAACAATAAGAAAGGAAGGAAAAGAGATCAGATAAAATATAAATGCAAGGCGGTTGAGCTGAGGAATGTCGATCCCTCGGGAAGGGAACGGCACTCGCAAGATTAAAGAAAATGATATCAAATAGGATGTGCTGCAATATCGGCTTTTGTGGCCATTGTGTCAGTGTTTACAAACGCGTTGATCTCAAGGAACAGGGGGGTTCATTGTTCATCCCGAACTCATGTCACGCAGGGCAATGCGATTCCAATGAAAGTTTGCCAGAGGACAAAACAGTGTCAGTTACACAAGGGAAGCGCAGGAACAAATCTATGCAGTAGCGGCAGAGGAGAGGCAGCTAGCCGGCCATATGGATTCAATTCGAGCCGTTCCCTTCCAGGGAAGGAACTCTGCACAGGAACCAACACAATGACGCCAGGCCTATAATCCAAAAACCACTTAAGACAGATCACACTCACACTCTCTCTCTCTCTCTCTCTCTCTCTCTCTCTCTCTCTCACACACACACACACACACCAGTTTTTCTCCTCTGTATGCTTTTACTTGGACAAGCTGCTGAAATCAGTGGGATTTAACTTGGGATCTCACTGTTCTTCCACGTAGTGCTTTCATCAATTGCATTAATTATAGGCGATGGGGGGAGGGGTCTCTTAATAAAAGCCACAAGCCCCACTGCCTGACTCTTCAGCCAAATCCCATAACACCCTCCCCAAAGGCATTGTAAACCCGCTAGCTATTGGGGTTGGGCACTGAATAGAAAGTCCTGCTGCTTGTCAATGAGCTTGCTTCCAACCACAGTCCAGAATACACTTAAACCACAGTACTGCAGAATTGGAAGGGACCCTGAGGGTCATCTAGTCCAACCCCCTGCACTGCAGGAATCTTTCACCCAATGTAAGGCTCAAACCCACAACCCTGAGATTAAAAGTCTCATAATGAGCTATCCTTATCTGGCAGCAATCCTTTGGTTTATTGGGGATTTTATGCTGCCAGAGTATATGCTTGCATAATGGGACGTGGGTAGCACTGTGGGTTAAACCACAGAGCCTAGGACTTGCCGATCAGAAGGTCGGCGGTTCGAATCCCCGCGACGGGGTGAGCTCCCGTTGCTCGGTCCCTGCTCCTGCCAACCTAGCAGTTCAAAAGCACACCAAAGTGGGAAGGTACGGTAAACGGGAAGGTACGGTAAATGGCGTTTCTGTGTACTGCTCTGGTTTGCCAGAAGCGGCTTAGTCTTGCTGGCCACATGACCCAGAAGCTGTACGCCGCTCCCTCGGCCAATAAAGCGAGATGAGCGCCGCAACCCCAGAGTCGGTCACGACTGAACCTAGTGGTCAGGGGTCCCTTTACCTTTACCTTTAAGGCTCAAACCCACAACCCTGAGATTAAAAGTCTCATGCTGAGCTATCCTTATCTGGGAGCAATCCTTTGGTTTATTTGGGATTATGTGCTGCCAGAGTATATGTTTGCATAAGAAACATATACTCTGGCAACATATAATCCCCCCCCCAAAAAAAACCTATGATTGCTCCCAAATAAGTTGTGAGAGCTCAAGTTAGGATAAGGGCTCCAGAGCCAGTGTCAAGATGCAGCGTCCTGGGCAGCTTGGAGGGCCCCAGCAGGACGCCTTTGCTCCCAGCTGGGCAGCTGGATGTGGGGAGCTGCCATTTTAATTTCCCACATTGCCCATGACTGATGCTGCATCAGGAGCATTGTGGGAAAATCAAAAGCAGCAGCCCAAATTGCCATGGCTGCCCACCCCTGCCAGGGAAGCACTCCAGGTGAGGAGGAAGCTAATGACACATGAGGCATTCCACCAGAGGGCACTATGCCAAGAGCTCCCTGAAACCTGGAGCCAGTTCTGCAGAATCCCATTGCAGCCAGCGCATCTCAAATGCACTGAAGGAGGTTTGTTTGGAAATAAGCCCCTTCGGATTGCACTGGAACAACAGGTGATGGGGCTGACAGAGGTGCTACTCTCCCTGCACGCAGGCTGTAGAAAAGCCCTTCCCTAAGGAACAACTCTGTATGCAGGGAACACAATGTTTTTAAAGCTCCTTCCCAGTGCATGGGAGCATTTATCCGCCTGCGGCGCAGCATATTTCTGCCAGTGGTAGCACAGAATGTGCAGTCAGGAGTTCTTGCAAGTTAGAATAATAAACCCTCACAATCCCTATAATGCAGTGGGGCTGGGACTAAGACACTGATTTGTCATACGCTAAGCTGCTGGGCTGAGCAGACCTAACTCATTCTCCCTTACCCACACACAACTTCATGTTGGGGGTGGGGGGAAGGTGACTTCCCTCTTCTAATCTCCTCCCCACACATTAGATTCTCAATCACAAGAAGAGAAAGAACTGTCACATTTAGCTTTGCAGATTCCCACACAGTCTGCAAAATTAATATTTGGGGGTGGGGGAGTGAGCAATGGTGACCCTTCAACTAAAATTCAGCCTTATCAGAAACGCAAGTATTGCAACTTGTATGGCTTTTGACAAGACTGCACTCAATTCATCAGGGTGCCCAAGCATCCGAAACACAGCTGCAAGCTATGCAAACTTGCTGAACTCAGTGATGCTTACTTCCCAAGTTGACATTCAGAGGCTCAGGCTACATAGACCCACCTTCGCAAAACTGAGGATGGTTCCTGAAAAAAATGAAGAGGACCAATAGGAATCTTTCAGACTATTTTAAGACGCCAGTCATCCCAGGAGAAAGAGCAGAACAGCCCAAGTCCTTGCTGTGTCAATGTTTGCTTTTCCCCTCGCCAATCAGGCATTTCTCCCGACATTCCCAGGGCCTTCCATCTCTCTGAGCATCTTGGCAGCATTAAGAACAGTGAGTGACTGATTCTGGTTGCCAAGAGAATAAAACTGGACCAGTACAGCCGCTTCCCTGACAATTTATGGCTTGCATATGGTCATTTGGAATTTGTCGTTAGTGTGTGGCCAAAGTTTTTACAGAGTTGAAAACACACACACACACACACACACACACACACAGAGAGAGAGAGAGAGAGATTCCAAGCCTGTTAGCAACCATTCTAAAGAAAAGCAAAAACAGGAGTGGGGAATGAGGTGAGGTTTTTGGGGAGGTGGGAATACTCATTGCAACATATTGGTTATGTAGCAGGATAGGATGCAGGCTTCCTCAGAAACAAGTCCCACCAAGCTGAATCAAACTTACTTCTTAGTAAGCATGCTTAGGATCTCAGCCTTACCATACATGCATGCCAAAGTATATCTTATAGACCAATCCTTTCAAATACTCTTGGTGGAAGCAAGTCCCATTTTATTCAACAGGCTAAACTTCCAAGAGAGAGTAGGACTGCACCCTCCCTATAGGAAATTACAGTGTGATCCTACGCACTTTGCTCAGAAGTAAATTCCACTAAGTCCAAGGGTGTTTAGGACTGCAGCCTAAGCCCATCAAACTCAGTGGAGCTTACTTCTGAGTAAATGTACCCAGGGTGTGGGGTCCTGGAGGACTATTATCTTTTCTCTATTTTAAACACCACTCGCCTACCCTTATGACTATTGCTTATGTCATCTTTTTTTTAAAAAAAAAAAAGACGAGAGCCATTTCCAATAGTAAACATTTCTGACATTTAAACACACACACATTTCTATCCTCTACTGATCTTGCAAAAAAAGGAGGCAGAAAGAGTGATGGGGAAGGAGCTGACTCAAGTCTTCCAAGCTTGTATTAAATCATCTCTTTCGCACCCAGTAATTGTTCAACGTGCCAAAGAGTCTCCACCGCAGCCCCCCAAAACACGAACACACCCGGCTATGTTCAGTCAATGCCACAATTAAGTGCTTCAACCGTCCCAGACACTCACACCCCAACATCTGGAAAGGGGAAGAAATAGGACAGAGGCAGGCAAAGAAACACTGTCTGATAAGCATTCAGCAAGCAAGCCCGTCTCTGTAGGGATTCCGCACATGTAACCTTTCCTTTCCCAAAAAGAAAAAAAAAAAGACAGGAGGAGGAGGATGGGGAAACACCGGGTTTGCAGACAACTCCAAGGCTTTGTTGCTGGGGCTCATCAATAATCTTCGGAGTTAGGAGGCGGCTCATTATCATTATCACTTTGCTTTGGGCGATGTTGCATCCAAACAGCAGGGAGGGGAGAGAAACCAGGAGACAAAGCGTGTTTCCACCCCCCCAACCCTTCCCCACGCCGCCGCCGATGCATACATCCACAACACGTTCCGGATTTTAGACAGACTAGCAAGCTGATAGATATGAAGGGGAAATAATGCTTTAAATAAAATAAAATAAAAAAGCATCGCGCAACTCACCTGGTTTGGGACGGCTGCTCCCTGCCCTTTACAAAGAACATAAGCCAAGAGGCCAGGTTGGAAACCAAGTCACTTAATTAGACATGAGCGGGGCAAAGCTTGCGAAGCAGTTCCCTTGGGATGCAAACTGTAGAAGGTCGTGTGTGTGCGCCGCTTCCTCCCCAACCAACCAAGCCACCCACTCCCGCCCCCTTTTGCTTGGGATTCAGTCACTGGTGCTGCTGCTGCTGCTGCTGCTCTGGTTGCTGGAAGCAGCAACAGCAGGGGGAGGGAGGAGGAGGCTGCACACCGATCTGGGTCTGGCACAATGAATTGCAGCGCAGAAGGACCGCCCCGCCCTTCAGCCGCTTTGCAATTACATCATCCTTCTGTGGCTCGGCAGGGGGCGGAGGCGGAGGGGGGGGCGGGGAAAAGGAAAGACAGAGCCTTCCCATTGGCCCCTCCGGGCAGGCGTCCCTTGGGTCCCTGGGAAACGTAGTCGGGGCGCCGTTCCGCCCCGGGCTACTACAGGCACGTCTGGTCGTTCGCGGCACTACAACTCCCGTGAAGCCCCGCGCGGCGCGGCCTCAGAAAGGAGCTGAGGGAGAAGAGGGAGGGCCTTACGGCTTCGGGAGCCGAGCCCGCTCGCTCCCTCAGAGCGGCCATATTGGCGGCGGTGATGACGGTGGCGGCGGCAGTGCGGTTCTCGACGGGCGCCCTGCGGAGAGGAGGAGCGGCCCTAAGGAAGCCGGGTTTAAAGTGGCGGTGCGGTGGGAGAGGAGGGGGGTAGGGAAGCGAGTGGGGGTGGGGTGGGAATAAAGCGAACCGGAGCGGTTGAGGAGAGCTTTTTCAACCTGAGGTGGGGGGGGGGGGGAGTGAAGCGACGGTGGGCGCGAGGAGGTCAAAAGTCCTCAGGTGCGTTTGACGATTCTCTCTCCCTCTCCCCTCCCCTTCGTGATAAGTGACGGGCGGGGGCGCGCGCTGGGGGGGGGGCGTGTTGCCGTGGGAACCCCCGACGGGAGCGCGGCTGCGCCTTCCCCGCCCCTTCATAGGTGTCCCCAGACCGCAGCGTTCCGCGCTTTGCCGCGGGTGGCGCAGAGGTTAGAGCGCTCGTTGCCGGCGTCGCCGGGAGCCCCGCGTTCGGTTCCCGGGCGCCTCTCTCTGGCCGGGTTCCCCTAAATGGCAGTCTGAACACCGAAACAATCGGTTGCTGCGGCGCCAGTGCAGAACGCAAGCCCTGAGGCAGGAAATCCCATTGTGATTAGTGGCGCCTGCTACTTAACCTGGGCAGGGATAGGAAGCTGCCCCAGACACTTACCTGCTTAGGTCCATCTAGCTCAGTGTTGTCTGCACTGGCTGGCAGCGGGCCAGGACTGAGCTCTCAGCCCTTGAATTTAATGGGATTTTACTGTTGAGTTGAGTGGCTTTGTTTGGGGTGGGTGGATTACAGTTTCACTGAGTTTAGGGAATGACCAGGTTTTTATTTCTCTCCCTCTTCCCTAATGCAGCCTACAAACCCTTCCGCTTGCAAAACCATCACACTGCCTGGCAATCCTGCTTTTCGTAAAACTAGGAGAGCTGGTCCTAGTGGCCTGTAGTACTGAGAATCTGTCCAGCTTGCGGCTGTAATATTACAGCGAAGTGGTAGAGCACTTGCGTGCAGGGAGTCCCCAGGTTGAATCCCCAGGGGATCTGCTGCCAGTCCGTGTAGACAGTGCTGAGCTAGAAGGACCAATATTGCAGTTCAGGGTAAGGCAGCTTCCTAATCTAGACAAATTCCCCAATAAAGTTGATGAAAGACAGCAGAGTTATAATAGTTTTAACTTTGGGAGTTCCCGTCCCCCTCCCAAATTCCTACTACAGATTTCCCTTGCTTCCAGGTACTTTGTGATCTACTCAAGATATACCTTAACAGTGCAACTCGGTACATCTTTACTCTAAAGGTCTCACTGAGTTCAGTGGTGCTTACTTGCAGGTAAGTGGGTATAGGACAGCAGCTTTAAAAATAATTTTCTCCTTCTTGACAAGATCTCTGGGATCTTATTTGAAAGGTGAGGTAGAAATCCCTGTAACAAATAAATCATACCTATGATAGTTTAGATTGTGTTGGAATTTCAGAGCAATATTATGGAGCTCCATTGTGCTAGTTTGCATAGTCCTAAAATGGTGAGGTTTCAATGTTCCTGTTTTAATCTGCTACATATACTATTATCCTGCCTGTTTGTTTGTTCTACAACAAACATTCCAGGTGGCTGAAAAGTTTATTTACAAAGTGTTATAAAAGCCTAGTGAAAACAGATATCACAACAGGGCAGTAGCTGAAAGTATAAGGACAAATTAACGATAAGGGTCACCCTTGTTTTGCATTCAGCAGAATCACATCTTTAACCATCAAACCCCGAAGATATTCTTGCGTTGCAGGAAAAAGATGACTCTTGGTCTCCCAAGTCTACGATTCTATGATATTGGTCTCATTCTGTGGGAATTGTTGGCTAAAAATGGAGCATCATTGACGGATGTCAAAGAGCTCAGTGTGTGGATGTTACACTAGTTCCCCCCCCCCCTTTTTTTATGAATACTTCTTCCAGTGCAGGAATGGGGAACGTTTGGCCCTGCAGATCTTGCTGGGCTTCAGTTCCCATCATTCCTCACCAATAGCCATGCTACCTAGGGCGGGTGGGTGTTTGTCTAGTCCAGAAGGACTAGGCTGTTGAACAGAAGATAAATAAACGGACAGGGGCCTCTTCAGAAGCATTTACCTGCTGTGTTCTCTTACCAGTTTTGGTGTTAACCATGTTTGGTGTATCCTTCAGAGAGTTTGAGTCCATTAGCTTTCCTATCGCTGCTGTGGAACTACAGAATGCTATATTTAGGCCACTGCTTTGCTTTTGCAGAACTACAATTCCCAGAGTTCCCTGGAAAAAAGGATTGTTAAACTCACTCTTCATATATAGTATTGTGAAATATAAGTGTGTGTGTGTGTTTGAAAAATCAGCTTTGCCCACACATGTATATTTTAGGGAGGGGAAAAACTCACTGCTTGACCACTTTTTAATTCCTTCTATATTCCTAATGCCAGGAAATGTTCTTACCCCAGCACAGCTTTTTAGAGAGATGAAGCGTACTGCATTACCGTATCTTTAGAAAGGGCTTCTATAAAGAGCAGGCAGGGGGCTATTTTATCTCTGATCTTAGTGCTAAGCACCACAGTGCTGAGATCATAAAGTTAGCATTTTACTTTTCACAAATATAGCCCTCCAAAGTGCTGGGCAGTGGGGAGGGGGCTGGAAATGCTGGTTGTGTGTGCATCAGCACCTGTCTTGTATGTGTGATAAATTTATGTAAGAGTGTGTCGTGTGTGTGTGTGTCCATGCATGTGTACACTGACCACTTTCACCACTGGCATGTGGCCTTCAGAAAAGTGGTTGGTCGTCAGTGTGACCCTCAGACCAGAAAAGACTAGCTGTTCCTTGTTCACACCAAGCAATCTCACCTGAACGTACATTCGGGGTTTGAGATTATATTAATACACAGGCTGAGTCAGTAAATGGGGGCAGGGGGAAGGCTTGTGATCTAGTCACATAAACATTTGTTACGGTCATTCTAAACCAGGGGTTGTCTTCCTTTTGGACCAGTGAGCCTATTTCAAATGTTGGAGGCCCACCAGTCACAAAATAGCTGCTATTGCAATTGGGGAGGGGGAGGTGATGGTGGAGGATAACCTGAAATGGTTGCCACAGGGAGCGTGGCGACATGCAAAATTAGAGACACAGCCATCCACAACAAGTTTATGCTTTCCATGGGAAGTCTTACCTGTCCCGATTGTGGAGGTACACAGCCATGGGTGTAGCCGGGAGAGGGGACTCTCCCCCGGCCTGGATCAAGTAAAACAAAAGGAATACCTAACTAACTGACCAATCACATCGGTTCTACCCCCCTCAACAAAAGTTCTCCCCCCGCAACAAGAATCCTGGCTACGTCCATGCAAACAGCACTGATTTTAAACATACTGTACTCTGATCCTACTGCTGAACATTTTGCTCCATAACATTATTTCTAGGAGGCCTGGAGACACGTTTAAAAAGAAGAACGAAAGCATGAAGTCTGGGGCATGTGCCCAGGTGAAAGCCTTTGCTTGGTGCCCACAGGTGCCACGCTGGAAACCCTAGTTCTAAACTTAAAAGCAGAAATGCAGCCCAGTCTTATGTGTGTTTACTCAGAAGCAGTGCTTTTTTTCTAAAAAAAAATGTTTAGGGGTGCTCTCATTTTCCTACTCGTATTGAAATATTTCCCCTCAATGAGGCCAAACTTAGATTCACAAAATGTTTAGGTGTATGCGTACCCCCAGAAAAAAGCACTGCTCAGAAGTAAGCCTGCTGTGTCCCAAGGGACATTACTCCTAAATCAATGTTCTTGAATTTCAGCCTTATGCTGAAAGCTCCCTTAGACACAGCGAGGCTTACTTCTGAGTAAACGTGTAGTGGTGAATTGACACTGGCTTGGTGCACTGAGCTTAAGCCCACCAAAATTACTAGTCAGCTGCAACACATTGGCAGACACTGTTGGAGGACAGAGTGGAGTGCTTCGACATGCAAAAGTTTCTTTCCAGGTGAGTGGCTTGGGGAGGACATAAAGCAGGGGTCCCCAAACTAAGGCCCGTGGGCCGGATAAGGCCCAAGGGATTCGTTTATCCAACCCGCAACAACTCACACAGCAGCCGCCTGCTCTTACCTGCGCTGCGCGGCTGTCCACATCTGGGTCAGAGAAGCACCAGAAATAGCTTGTGAGCATGCACAAGTGTTATTTGTGCATGCGCAAGCGTTATTTCCAGTGCACATCCGGGTCAGAGGAGGCCCGTGCACATGCGCACAAGCTATTTCCGGTGCTCCTCCAACCCTGAAGTGCGCTGGAAATAGCATGTGCGCACGCATATGGGCACGCGCTCCTCCTGCCCACCGCGTGATTGGCGCTGGAGACACCAGCCCGAGGCGCAGCAAGTTTGTCGACCCCTGACATAAAGCAATGATGGGAAACCTGTGACCTACCAGGTGTTGCTGGACTCTAGCTCCGATCATCCCCAGCCAGAATGGACCACAGGGATGATGGCTGGTAGTAAGCCACAGTCTCCCCATCCCTTGTAAAGTAAGCAACTAATGAGAAATGCAAAGTGCTTAATGTTCAGTTCTGCGTTCTCTTTCAGGAGCTGCCAGCGCAGAGAATGTGACTTCTACGCCGCCTCTTCGTCTCTTAATGGGGTCATACTAGAGATTTCTGTGATCTGGGCTTTATCTGCCGTTTCTGGGAGGACGAGGGCGTGCTGCTTATCCCATGACCCAGCAAGAATTGAAGCAACAGTGCATTCATTTTATCATGGCTAGTTGGGGGGGGGGGAGGTAATTTATTCAAAGTTCTTCCTTCTGCAAACACTTCACTCAAACCTTGTTCGTTCCTCCTCAATCCCTTTTCCTTCACAGCAGGTAGATCTGTAGCACCTGAAGAAAATGTTTATTGAGGGCTTTGAAATCTGAGTAGGCTCAGGATGTTCTCTTTTGGGTGTCAGAACATCCTGTTTTTAAGACTTGTCAAATTGAATCTCCTCCGCAGCAACAAATCCATTCATAGGTAAAGGCAGTAAGTATTTTGAAAAGCCCTGCCAGGATCTTGTTTCTGTAAAGCGGCATCTGACAAAGGTTTCACTGAACGTTGGCCGAAATGTTATTACAGACAAATTAGGTGCTTTTTGCTGCCTTCTATAGAGTCAAACCTTGATCTATGTATTGTTTACTCTGGCTGTCTCAGGTTAAGAGGTATTGACAAACCCTTCAGTGTGAGATCTTTGAAATGGAGATGCCAGAGATGAGCCCAGGACCCTCGGGCATGCAAGGCATGTCCAGTACAACCGAGTTACTTTGTCCCGACATTTTTGGGATGGTGCTATTGTTATAAATAGTCCCATCGGTCTGCTGCAGAGTGATGCACTATACAGGAGACTTTGCAAAAAATAACAGCCGGATGCTTACCCCCAAAGTGTTTGCAAAGTAAATTTCAGCTGTGGGTGGGTTTGGAGGAAAGGAAAAAATCTAAAGAGGGGAAGGATTGTGCTAGGAATCAGCAACTGAAGAATGCACCAATTTGAGCCCACAGTAAGTTGCAGGCCACGAGTTCAGGTTTGTCCACAGAATAGGGGCATCAGCTTGGAGAGATGGCCCTCCAGCCTCAATTACTAAAGCTCTGACTTGGACAGGAGCACAGTGGAGTCTGTGAACTGCCAATCCAATTGCACAGCAATTGTCTGTGACCTATAGACGGGACTTCTTTTAAAATTTCTTCTACAAGAGGAGGCAGCAGGAACCAGGTAAAAATGAGTCTGGTTGCACTTTGGTCTCGATACTGTGCAAAGCACCTACATAGTATGTGGATCAGCAAGATTATATAAACTCAAGAGGGGTTGACATACTGGAGATTGAATTTTTTTTTGCACACTTCATATTTTCAACTCCTTCTCAACTTGGAATCGCTTAAGCCCAGGTGTAGTTAAGAGCTGCAGCCTCATGCGGTGATCATAACAAGCTTACGTAGAAGTAAATCCAGTTGGTTGCACAGTGGGACTTGGTTCCTGCTCCTAAAGATAATGCAGGCGGTCTGTTTACCAGGTACAAGGAAGTGGCCAGTTGCGATTTTCTTGGGTCAATTTTATTAGACAATTCAAATGGCTTTTGTGGCCAGATCTTATAAACAGCCTAGTCAAATGACTTTGATTTCTTTTCTTAAGCTACATTTACACATACTTTTAACTTTTATCCCTTGGAACCAAATACGTGTTGAATTTAATTTCCAGGTGGACCTTCTTTCAGTCTCTCCTTCAGTTTTCCAAAGCAATACTTTTGCTTAGCATTATCCATGCCACTGATGCTGCTTTTTTAGAATGGAGCAATTCAGTGCTGCTGCTGACCTATCCGCTTACAAGGGTTCAACACTGCTGGGGAGAGAGGCTTCATTGCATCCATTATGCACAGCAGGAGTGAAGAGGCTTTGTCCCTGCAGACTTGACTTGGCTACGGTTGCCAGCATCCCTGCTGATGGACCATGCTGGCTTGGTCCGATGGGAGTTGGCTTCCCTCTGAAGTCTGGGGGGCAATAGGTTCCCCTTCCTTGACACACAAGATAGATTTTAACCTGGTGGCTAATTTAATGATCAACAATTATACTAGAAAGGTTTGATATTAATGTGCAGAAAACATGGCTAACTATCAAGTAATGATGCTTTCTTTCCACAGTTTACCATATGCTGAATGCTCCTTACCACAGTCCTTTTAGAAAGCCTGATGCCATCCTCGTGCTGTAGAAGCAGATACAGTAGTTACCTTTTCTTGAGGAAATCTGGAATGTCCTTCGAAGGCTCCTTGCTGATTTCAGTGCATGGCAGTCTCCCCTAACCTGATGCCTTCCGACTTGTTTAGAAGTCTCTCATTCCAATTGGCCTTTGCAAGCATGGACAGTGTTCAGAGAACGATGGGAGTCTTGGCCTGACAAAATGGGGATAAGCCACAGATTGGCTTTAAAAAGCATGTCACGCTCTGGCAGAGGAGGGAGTCTGGTTTTGGTAAGATGGTCATGAAGGGCCGACCCACCCATGGGGCAAGTTAAAGGCAGCTGCCTCGGGCAGCAGGATCCACAGGGTTAGCAGATCTGACCTGCAAGGAAGGCTGGGAATGTGGCCTCTACATCAGCCTTGTTCCTGATGTAGATCTTCACTCGCCCCTTCCCTGGTGGGTGGGCATTGGGTGTTTTGCTTCGGGTGCCAAAATGCCTTTGGCCGGCCCTGTGTTGGTGGACCATCAGATAAAGATGTTGATGTTTTCTTCCCGACCCAAGGCTGGCAGATATGTTGGAACCACTGAGCGAATGGTCAGCAGAAAGACGGTCATCACAGGTATGAGTGCAAAGTCAAGTAGCTAAACTTTGCTAACCCCATTTTTATCCCAAGTGGCTTAAGGGTTTGCGTGGTTCTTCCCTCACAACCCAAGCTGTCCCAGTGAACTTCCTGGCTTAGCAGGGGATTTGAACTCTGGTCTCCGAGGTCTTAGTCCAAGATTCTAACCATGGCTCCACATCTCCAGTCTTGCAAGAGAATGAAGAAGCCTAGGAGGAGATGGCAGGAACAAGTGACCCATACCATTATATATTGCATAGAAAACCTATACGAATGGGCAGTTTCCAGAACGTTAGCTTCTTGCAGCAAAAAACCTGAATCCTGTGGCACCTTGGAAGAGTTGCTGCCACCCCATCACTGTGCCTCTTACCTGGGCTCTTCAGTGGCAGCAGTTTCTGGTGACATCTCATGAGAGTCATGCTCTCCATGAGATCTCGCAAGATTTCGGCAAGGTCTTGCTGGAAACGGCTGCCAGCAGAGGCAAGGTAGGTGCTCTCTTTTGGACTTCCACCACTTGAGGTGAGTGCCTCACCTTGCCTCATCAGTGGGCCAGGCCTGGTTAACAGGCTTAGTGAGCCAGCCTTCACTGCTCAAGCTTGTAGGAATGCTTTTCTTCACCCTCAAAGTCATGTAAATACAGTGGTACCTCGGGTTAAGTACTTAATTTGTTCCAGAGGTCCGTTCTTAACCTGAAACTGTTCTTAGCCTGAAGCACCACTTTAGCTAATGGGGCCTCCCGCTGCTGCCATGCTGCCGGAGCACAATTTCTGTTCTCATCCTGAAGCAAAGTTCTTAACCTGAAGCACTATTTCTGGGTTAGCGGAGTCTGTAACCTGAAGTGTGTGTAACCTGAGGTACCACTGGTATGTTTGTACGAGAGAAGATTGGCTGCCCCCCAAGGCTGCTGCAGGCGGATTACGAGTAGGATCTGCAAAAGGGTTGAGCGTCCCTCTTCCTGCTCCTTTGCCCCATATTTGTGCAAAAATTGAATGGGCCATTGAATGTTTGTGTAATACTGTAGTCAGATACGGTGGCTTGGGCCATGAATGGGCAGATGCTACATGTCGCCATCCAACCAAGAAGGGGTCCTTGGTTCTGGTGTTTATGGAGTGAGGGAGGTTCGCTAATCACAAGCAAGTTGAGAACAGCATTTAACTGGAATTGCCTGTAGAGAGCTTGCGTGCCTAAGGATCCTCCCAGCACTCCTACAGATGCAATAGTGACCCGCATTTGCTGGCTTAACAACATTCCAGTGTGAAATATTTCACATCTGCTGCACCTTAACAGCAGATCATGCTATTTTGTCTGTTAAACCGGTGTCAGCTCTCCTGAGCCTCGGACAAAGGAAAAAAATGTCTCTGTCAGCTCCCTGATCCTTTTTAAGCTGGCAGTGGTCCTGGGCCTTCCTGTGTGCATATCAGATGCTTTGGCACCAAGTTGGGGTCCCTTTTATATTCCAGGTGTATATAGGTAAATATATCCTAGAGGTGGGGCTAGGGCCTGTTTCCCTGTGGGGCTTTGTGTTTTAAGAGCTGTACTTGCATCCATTCAAAAGGAGCACCATCTGTTTCACAATTTTGTTTCTCCATAGGCAAAAATCTTGCCTGCCTGTTCCCTTTCCTTCGGGTCATTTGCTGTTGAAAGACAAAACCTTCCGAGGAAACGGGGATGGGTGGAAACTGAATATGGGTGTGTCACGGCATTTTGCATCGGTTGATGGGAGCAGGCAAAGCATTAATCAGGAAAACATGACCCAATTATCTATACAGCTAAGATGCATTTGCTTCTGTGTCGAATTGAAACGGCATTTCTTAATACATTTTTAAGTGACTCACACAGGCATTAACAACTTGAACAGGAAATTAGAAATCCATGACTCAGCTGGGAAGAGAGCTCTTTTCTCTTACAACAAGCCTGTGTAACCATCTCTTTCTTTTCTCCATAGGCTGCTAGAACTACGCTCATGCTAATCTTTTGTCTTTTCAGCCTAAAAGACCACGGTTGGTACTTTGATGGGGCCCAGGAACCGCTTCTTGCAATGCAAATGGCAAAACAGGACTGGGAAGTCAAGATAAACCTAAATCGGCTGGCTTGCTTTTCATAGCTCCCACCAGTGCAGGCCTGAGGTTGTCACTTTGGAAAGTTCATTAATTCTTCGGTGGATCGTAAGCTGCTTAGCAGAAACCTAGATCTGCACTTGTTAATAGGGCATGTGCAGAGCTGAGGTTGAGCACCATTTTTCGTCCAGTAGGGGGAGAAAGAGACGCCAGGCACACTGAATCGAAAAATGCAAGAAGATCGTTTTCTGCGTTGATGGCAGGAAAACGGTCACACACCCCAGGCTGTTGTTTTTGGAGCAAAGGAGCAGGCTGGTGTACTTAGTCACAAGTCGGCAAATGCTGTAAAGGCTCCAGTCTTTCAAATACGTCACCACCCGTTCGTCAGGCAAACGCATGTTGCTTGCGTAAGGGTCAAGATATAGGTGCCCTAGCAGTGGAGGAGAGATGATGGCATCCACTCTGTGCAGGTAGTGTTACTGCACAGGGGACTGGAACATCAAAGCACCCTTATAAATCAAGTGGAGGGGGAGCTGTGGCCCTATCAAGCAAGGATTCTGGGATTTGTAGTCCAGCAACATCTGGAGGCCACAGGTCATGACAGAAATGCTAAATCGCTGGAAGCAAGGATTAAAGATGGCGATAGATTGTGGAGGAAGGTTGTGCTTCACTTCTAACAAAAGAGCTAACCTGAGTAGCTCAGCTGGTCATATAGTGGCTGCTAACAGCCCCAACGGAAGCAAAAGCAATACAGGTGTTTTCCCCCTTTATCCTTCTGTATGTTCTGTGTGCTTTGGACTGCAACTTCCATAATCTCCGTTCCAGCATGGCAAAGCTGGATGGGCCTGATAGGAGCTGTGGTCCAAAACTTGCAGGTTGACAGAGAATGTAGGGTGTGGGTCTTTTCTCTGCCTTCCCCCCAGCTTTTCCTGCAGATAGAAGGAGAGATGGTTGGGACTTAATATTCAGCATTTATCTAGCATGAGTCCCAAGTGCTGTAAACTACATGCAGTGTCCCTGCAGTCCCTTACAACAACATTGTAAAGTAGGCCAGTATTATCACTCGCCTCCTGCAGATGAAGGACTGAAAGAGGGTTTTTTCTGCTCTTGCTAGCTTTGCCTATGTGGTACCCCAGTTAAATAGCATGTGCTCATTTATCCCAGCCTATTCTATTTATGAAAAGTGTAGTTTTTGTCTATTGTCTTGAGTTCTGCTCTCAATAGCCTCACCTGCTGTGACTCATGCTATCCACTTTGCTGCCTGCTTGATGGCATCAGATCATCATGTTCCTTCCAGTGCCAATTGGAAACCATCCGGGAGGTGCTGCAAATGAGATTATGTCTCTCCCAGCAGCCACCTGCTATGACATCTTAAGAAGAAACGTAGCATTTGCCATAACCTTGATGTCGGCTCTCTGATCTTATCCTTTGCACATTCTACATACTAGGCACAGTTCCACTTGGCTTGATGCATTTGTGCAAATCCAAAAGCTCAGGCTGTTGCATTAGCTGATATACCTCCTAAGGCAGCCTCCCCCCACAAAAAAACAAAGCGTGTTTGCTGATTACACCATCACATACAGCAGGGGTGGGGGAACATTTGTCCATACAAATGTTGACAAACCACACCTCCCATCAAGTTAAATTCTGGCCTGTGAATGTTGAAAGCACAGAATGTGGAACTAAGTTTCCTGAGAAACTTTGCTCTTTCTTTAGCAAGATGCTGGACCTTACGACCACAAGGACATGCCCAACAGTGAATAATGTCTTGTTGAATCTCAAAAGCCAGAGGTTTTGGTTCAATGCTTTCCTGTTCCTGAAGCCCTGGGCAGCAGGTGCCAGTTGGTGTACACAAGGATGGAGGAACCCTTGGCCCTCCAGATGTTGTTGACTTAGAGCTGTCACTATCCCTGGCCATTGGCCATGCTTGATGGGACTTGTAGCTCACCGACTTCTGTAAGGTCAAAGATTCCCTGCATCTGGTGGAGACAGTATTGAGCTAGATGGGCTACTTTTCTGACAGCGATCTACATTCCCATTCAGTAGGATCCCCAACCCTTGGAGAGCAGGGAACAAGGAAATCTACTTCTGCTGGCCTTGTCCCATGTGCCTTTCTTCAGATCCAACCCAATAAGATCAATGACAATAATCCTGTTGCCTAGATGTGCCTAAGTTAAAAGTGTTTGGCTAGCACATGGAAGATATGGGTTCAAATCCCCACTTGCCATGAAGCTCACTGGGTGAACTTTGGCCAATCACTTAATCTCTGCTTAACCTACCTAACATGGTTGTGGGTGTTAAATGAGGTGAACCATGAACATTACATTGAACTTGAAGAAAAAGGTGGGATATAAAATAATAACCTGCAATGAAGGAAAGCCCACCACCTGCCAAGGTGGCCCATTCCACTTGCAAGCAGCTCTTAGTGTTAGAAATTTCTTCCTGATGTTTACTTTGGATCTCATCATTTGAATCCATTGGTTCTGGCCCTACCCTCTGGAACAGTAGAAAACAAGCTTGTTCTGTTTTCCATCTGACAGCCGTTTAGATATTTGAAGATGGCTACCATGTCGCCTCTCAACCTTCTGTTATCTCCTCAACTGTTCCTCAGAAGGCTTTGTTTCCAGGCCTTGATCATCTTGCTCTGCACACATTCCAGCTTGTCAATATCCTTAAACTGGATCAGCCCTGCAAGTAGGAGTGGAACCAATATATCGCTGTGCATCTGCTCCCAACCCAACAACCTGATCCAGCAAGACACCAGGCCCAATGGCATCACATGCTGCTGAGAGATCAAGGAAAGCTGGCAGGGACACACTCCCAAATGTCCCTCTCCCAACAGAAGTCATTCGTTATGGTGACATGGGCCTTTTCTGTGCCAAAACTAGGCAGGGCAGTGACTAACGCCCCTCCCGCAATGATGAATTACCTACCCCCTGGGCCTAGCCAGTCAGTCCCCTCCAAGTAGATGTTAATAACCACAAAGGGCAAGAGTCAAATATGGATGTGGTCAGTTGGACTCTTCCCAGATCCCTATTGGCATCCTCAGACTTCAATAACTAAAACTGATCCTACACAATCAGACCACGTGGCGCACTGGACATCTCCATAGGATCCTTGCCGATGGTGACATTGAGTTCAGAATGAGAGTGAGCGACCTTGATCCCAGAGTTCTTTGCAAAACTGTCCCAACAGGCCTCTGAGGGCTCCAGCACCTCCACTTGGGCAAGATTTTGGCAATCCTTCCACCACTCAGAAAAGCTCTATTGGGGGATGCAATGGTGGTCCTCTTTGCTGTCATCACTGCCACACAATAATGTTATATGTGCCTGGATGTCCATCCCTGCTTAAGGACATCCTTTCCCCATGGAATTTATGAATCATACCTCATGCTTCCCATTTTGACCTTACAACAACCTTGGGAGGTAGATTAGGCTGAGACAGAGTTAAGTCACACTGGAAGTTTGACTGCTGGGATAGCTCAGTTGGTAGAGCATGGAACTCTTAATCTTAGGGTTGTGGGTTCAAGCCCCATATTGGGCAAATGATTCCAGCATTGCAAGAGGTTGGACTAGATGACCCTTGTGGTCCCTTCCAACTCTACATTTCTGCCATTATAGCCCTTGTTACTCTGGATCTCCCCCCCCCCCCCCGATGATCTCTGTCTGCTAATCCATTTAGATCTTGCTTCAGGTTTGGTGATGGAATGTGGATAAAATCTTCGGTTTTAATATTCTGCATCTTTCTTCTCACCAGATCAGTTCAGAATACCAAATTGGTACATTTTGGCTGTCTGCATTATCAAGATTTTGTTCCCTTCATGCCCTCTCTGGCTTGACTCAGGAACATACGCACCAGGGCCATTAGCCAATCTGACTCATCTCATCCCTCCACTCGGTAAACAATAATTTTCAAAATCCAGACGCTGACTCCCAGAAGATCTTACATCTGTGAGAAATGGGACCTGGGCCTCTGGTTCACCACTTAGATGGCTTGCTTCTTTGTGAAGCTTCTAATTCCTGAGAGAAACACGGATGGGATTAATTACCCAACCCAAAAGGATTATGCTGAAAAGTTTCCTTGCGATTTGAAAGTGTGTTACACAGAAGTGGTCCCCCAGAATAATAGGAATAGGAATATTGGCATTATTCTGAAATTCAGATTGTGCATTAAAAATCTTTGCACTTGTTTGATGCTTCTCAATAAAAGAGAAAAGAACGAATAGAGATTTCAGGGATAGCCAGCTTTTACTAGGGCTGGTCCTATAGTTTGAGTGAGGTGGTTCTCTCAGGCAAAATATTTCCCTGCTGATCTCAAGCTCAGTGGCAGAGATTGTCCCATCACTACTGCTGAAGATTGCACATGTGCACCATATATTTGAAGCACTATGGTACCATTTTAACAGTCATGGCTTCCCCCTCAAAATCTTAGAAGCTGTAGTTAAGGGTGCTGAGAGTTGTTAGGTAAAGGTAAAGGGACCCCTAACCGTTAGGTTCAGTTGTGGCCAACTCTGGGGTTGCAGTGCTCATCTCGCTTTACTGGCTGAGGGAGCCGCCGTACAGCTTCCGGGTCATGTGGCCAGCATGACTAAGCCACTTCTGGTGAACCAGAGCAGCACACGGAAACACCGTTTACCTTCCCGCCAGAGCTGTCCCTATTTATCTACTTGCACTTTGACATGCTTTCAAACTGCTAGGTTGGCAGGAGCTGGGATGAGCAACAGGAACTCACCCCATTACGGGGATTTGAACTGCCAACCTGATTGGCAAGTCCTATGCTCTGTGGTTTAACCCACAGCGCCACCCGCATTCCTGCTGAGAGTTGTTAGGAGGCACCAATTTCCCTCACAGAGCTACAATTCCCAGAGTTCCTTGGGAGGAACGGTGGGTTGTTAAACCATGACTGATAACAAGAGCATTTTAAATGTGTGGTACATATGTGGCCTTGGAGTCAACAGTCAGGTTTTTCGGGATTTTGCATGGGGGTGGAGGCATTGTGTAGACATCTGGTTCTTCATCTCAGCAACATGTCTTGAGTCAGCTATGTAAATGCTTCTAATTTAAGAAGCTGGTCCCTCGAAAAAAGAAAAAGCCACAGTAGGATGACATTTTGGTTGGCCCTACTGTGGATTTTCCTAATTCAGGGAGTGATACTATGGCCGGTTGTTGTTGTTTAGTTGGTTCACGAAGAGTCAGACACGGCTAAACAACAACAACACACCATAGTGTTACTGTTATTGTTGTTTAGTCGTTTAGTCATGTCCGATCTTCGTGACCTCATGGACCAGAACACGCCAGGCACTTCTGTCTTCCACTGCCTCCCGTAGTTTGTGCAAACTCATGCTGGTATCTTCGAGAACACTGTCCAACCATCTTGTCCTCTGTCATCCCCTTCTCCTTGTGCCCTCCATCTTTCCCAACATCAGGGTCTTTTCCAGGGAGTCTTCTCTTCTCATGAGGTGGCCAAAGTATTGGAGCTTCAGCTTCATGATCTGTCCTTCCAGTGAGCACTCAGGGCTGATTTCCTTCAGAATGGATCGGTTTGATCTTCTTGCAGTCCATGGGACTCTCAAGAGTCTCCTCCAGCACCATAATTCAAAAGTATCAATTCTTCGGCGATCAGCCTTCTTTATGATCCATCTCTCACTTCCATACATCGCTACTGGGGAAACCATAGCTTTAACTATACAGACCTTTGTCGGCAAGGTGATGTCTCTGCATTTTTACTATATTTTATTTTATTTATACCCCACCCATCTGGCTGGGTTTCCCCAGCCGCTCTGGGCGGCTTCCAGCAAAACAGAGAAAACATAATAAAATGTCAAACATTACAAACTTCCCGATTCAGGGCTACCTTTGCAAGAGAAACAAAACCCTGCAACCAAACCACAGTGACTTGTTTCCCTGAATCAAAACAGAAGTCCAGAACTGCATGCCACATTTGTAGAACAAAATGCAAAAAGCAGAACAATTGTTGCAGTGTCTGGGAGCACAGAGCACCCAAAACCAATAGATCACAGATCTGTTTCATGGTGCCCAGTGACTTTGAATCTTGCACTCTCTGTTCCCTGAAAGACAATGCTCCCTGCACAATGCTCCCCTTGGGCTTCTTTTCTCTTCTCCTGGGCCTGGGCATTTTAATTGCCTATATAGTTCAGAACTCGTTTCAGGCTTGGCTGTCAATGACAGCTCTTGGAGATTTAGGGCGTTCTCTTTGTGTGGCTGCGGTGGGATGCCCCATGGAATGGAGTTTCCCCAGCTGCACTATGCAGATGTAAGAATTCCTGAGAGTTCGCTTAGGGATAGCAGGGTTTGATATTTTTCCACACAAAGATCTGACTGCGAAGAGTCATGGGAGAGCGGAGCCATGGATCAAGTCAGAACTAGAGAACTATGAAGGACCTAATAAAAAAATTCCTTCCAGTAGCACTTTATTTGCTGCCAAGGAGTGTGGTGGAGTCTCCTTCTTTGGAGGTCTTTAAGCAGAGGCTTGACAACCATATGTCAGGAGTGCTCTGATGGTGTTTCCTGCTTGGCAGGGGGTTGGACTCGATGGCCCTTGTGGTCTCTTCCAACTCTATGATTCTATGATTCTATGACTTTAGAGGCCAACTAAGTTTGTTACAGTGGTACCTCGGGTTACATACGATTCAGGTTACATACGCTTCAGGTTACAGACTCCGTTAACCCAGAAATAGTACCTCGGATTAAGAACTTTACTTCAGGATGAGAACAGAAATTGTGCTCTGGCGGTGCTGCGGCAGCAGGAGGCCCCATTAGCTAAAGTGGTGCTTCAGGTTAAGAACAGTTTCAGGTTAAGTACGGACCTCTGGAACGAATTAAGTACTTAACCCGAGGTACCACTGTATTGGTATGAGCTTTCATGTGCATGCACACTTCTTCAGAAACACGAAAGCTCATACTAATAACAAACTTAGTTGGTCTCTAAGGTGCTACTGGAAGGATTTTTTAAATTTTGTTTCGACTACGGCAGGCCAACACGGCTACTTACCTGTAACTATGAAGTACCAGTACCTGTGACGTTATAAATTTATTGTGGCATTAGATTGTCAGTTGCACGAAGTGTGGTCCTCAAAAGCCTGCACTCTCTCTCTCACACACACCCCCCTCTGTAAATAATATAGTTTGTCCCATGAAGCTTTATTATCACATATCTGTACTCCACCATTTTCCCTGACGGGGACTCAAGAAAAGGCTAAGTAGTAAACCCTACACAAATCCAAAGCAGAGTCCCAAATTTCTAACACCATGCAGCTTGCAGTCACTACTATTTAAACTGACGTACAGAAATCGACATCATTTCATTTCCTTTGAACTGTTTTGGATGCTAGCCATCTGCGTACATTCTTCTGGTTCACAAAAAGGTGTTTTCAAGGTGCTTGTTCTATGACATGTTGCTTTATGGAACCATTTGTGCAATACGTTTAATAAACTTTTACACATTTCTTGTTCAGACAGGCGAGCCAGAGGTAGAGCAGGCTCTCATGATTAGATTAATGAGTACATCAGAGACTTTTTTTTTGCTAAGTTGCTAAGGCGACTTTTCAGCAATTTGATGATGGCATCAGGAGATAATGTAATTACAAGCAATGTTTTGCTTTGGCTACTGTACTACATAACGTTTGTGTGTGAGAAAACGAGCAAAGGCTTTGCATATTTTTTGACTAGTGCATCCAGTGATCTAACCCTTCCAAATCCTTTAAAAAGAAAGAAAGAAACTTGGAAGGGGGGGAAATTAAGAGCGCAATTCACAATTCTTTCCTCCTTTCAATATCACTTGTCTTTACCCACCAAGTGAATTCAAAAAGGTTTGCAAAACTGTGCCACATCATAACAGTAAAAAAAAAAATATGTGTTTTTATTTAATAAAATTTGTATACCGCTTGATTGTAAAAAAAACCACACACGCCAATGTGTTTTACCAAAATAATAAAACAATAAAATTATCAGTAAAAGCAATTATAAACCGCTCTTTGAAGCATTCAGACATTAGTTACATTGATTTCGAGGGGCCTTCTGAGTCTAAGTCGGACGTCACTGAGTGGACTTAAATGTATGTACATCAGATTCCCCGTAAAAGATTGCTGCCCCCCCCCCAGTCTATGGTGGTCCCAACTGTCCCAACCCCACTTCACATTTTAGAGTGTAAGAAATGAAGATAATTCCTCCCCCCCCCACCCAATTTTTGATAATAGGCCGTCATTCATTATGTTTGGTATAAAACAATGATATGTACCGTACATTTTGTTTTAAAACTCATGGTTGTATTCAACTAGGCTACTCTCGAGTAGGCGCATTGAAATCAATGGACCTAAATCAGGTCTGTTTATTCAATTGTTCTACACTGAGCAGGACTAACATTGGTTAGAGCCCATTAGCAAGCCCAGCGATTCCTTAAGTCAGCAGAGTGTGTTACAGCTCAGTCGCTGAGTGTAAATTGAGCAACGTGGGAGAGTCAATCTGTGTTTGAACTTCTTGGTCCTCCTGGCTGACAGGCAGAACCTGTTTAGAAGTATCTCTTAGGAGACACTCAACGGTCTTTCTCTTTTAAGTTCTAGGGTGTGGGCAGTTGGGTCACCGTGTAGGTTCCAGGTTTGTGGGGAAGGGCTAAAGAATATGCCCTCTTTGAGTGGGTCCAGATCATGTGCCCAGTCGTCACCACTGCACAGAGGAGGTTGTTCCTGTTCCTCCTCCTTGCTCTTGTTACTGCTCACATACTTGAAAAGATAGGGCCGGCTCTGGCAATAAGTCAGGGCTGGGGAAAATTTTTTGTGCCTGAGGCAGGCACTCCCATCTAGCCAGCATTCTGCCAGTGGAGGGTAGGGCCAGAAGGAAAAGTGGGAAGAGCCACTGCTTACATACCCTCAAACATTTCTCCAATGAACATAGGGATGTCCCATTCCATAATGATAATTTGACTATTTAATACCCCACACATCTTACTGGGTTGCCCCAGCCACTCTGGGCAGCTTTCAACATACAGTCCTACCTTGGAAACCAAACACCTTGCGAATTGAATGTTTTGGCTCCCAAACACTGCAAACCTGGAAGTGAGTGTTCTGGTTTGCAGATGTTCTTTGGAAGCTGAATTTCCGACATGGCTTCCGATTGTGTGCAGGAAGCTCCTGTAGCCAGTCGGAAGCTGTGCTTTGGTTATCGAATGCTTTGGAAGTTGAACGGACTTGCAGAACAGATTCCGTTCAGCTTCCAAGGTACAACTGTATATAAAAACATTAAGCATAAAAAAACTTTCCCTATACAGGATTGCTTTCAGATAATAATAATAATAATAATAATAATAATTATTATTATTATTATTATTATTATTATTATTATTATTATTTATACCCCACCCATCTGGCTGAGTTTCCCCAGCCACTCTGGGTGGCTCCCAATTGAGTGTTAAAAACAATACAGCATTAAATATTAAAAACTTCCCTAAACAGGGCTGCCTTCAGATGTCTTTTAACGATAAGAAAGCTGCTTATTTCCTTCACATCTGAAGGGAGGGCATTCTACAGGGCGGGCACCACTATTGAGAAGTCCCTCTGTCTGGTTCCCTGTAACCTCACTTCTCACAATGAGGGAACCACCAGAAGGCCCTCGGCGCTGGATCCAGTGTCCGGGCTGAACGATGGGGGTGGAGACGCTCCTTCAGGTATACAGGACCGAGGCTGTTGAGGGCTTTCAAGGTCAGCACCAACACTTTGAATTGTGCTCAGAAACGTACTGGGAGCCAATGCAGATCTCTCAGGACCGGTGTTGGCTTGGGGGTCGGATAACTCCATACCCTCCAACATTTCTTCAGTGAAAATAGGGACATCCTAAGGAAAAGTGGGACATTCCAAGATCAAATCAGAAACCAGGATGGCTTCTCTAAATCAGTGACGTCCCTGGAAAATAGGGGCACTTGGAGGGTCTGAGCTCAATGGCAGAACGTCTCCCTTGCAAGTGGAAGGTCCCATGTTCAATCCCTGGCATCTCTGGGTAGGCTGGGAGAGATTTCTGCCTGAAATCCTGGAGAGGTACTGCCAGTCAGAGTAGGCAGCACTGAACTAGATGGACCAACGGTCTGTCTTGATATGAGGCAGCTTCCTATGTCCCTAAGATTAATGGATGTAGATCATAGATTTGCATAGTTGTGTATCATCTATCCAGGGAAGCAGGAAGTTGAAGGGTGCATTCCAGCTACACAAAAACACTCCAGGAGGTTGCAAAGCAGAGCTGGTGAGAGGGGGTGTGGCCTGAGGAGAGTCCCAAGGGCCAGCCAGAAAGGCCTCGAGAGCCACCTTTGACCCCTGGTCCTAATGCCTGCATTAGGCAGAGCGAGGGAGCTGCCTGAGGCAACAGGTGCTGAGGGATGGGTAGGTGACGCAGAGAGAGATGAGGTAAGGTACAACTGCCATCATGAGTGGCTTCTGTCCATGGAATGAGGGAGGTGCCATCTTGTCCTTTACCTCAGGTGGCAAAATACCTTGAGCAGGCCCTATGCAATAGGGCAGGTGAGCAGGGAGGAACAGAAGGAACAGGGCCAGCAGGTTCTTGCGGGTTGTGGCCTTTGGCAGCTGGCTGACAGCAACAAGCTCTGTTATAAGTCGCAGTGGAACGGGTCCAGAATTTGCAAAGAATGGCTGTGGAAGAATTGGCAGGAAGTCTGGGAAGGTCACAGTAGGCAGGCAGACTAATTTCTTTATTATTATATGCATATCCCATCTTTTAGGGACGCGGGTGGCGCTGTGGGTTAAACCACAGAGCCTAGGACTTGCTGATCGGAAGGTCGGTGGTTCGAATCCCCGCAACAGAGTGAGCTCCCGTTGCTCGGTCCCTTCTCCTGCCAACCTAGCAGTTCGAAAGCACGTCAAAGTGCAAGTAGATAAATAGGTACCGCTCCGGCGGGAAGGTAAACGGTGTTTCCATGAGCTGCTGTGGTTCGTCAGAAGCGGCTTAGTCATGCTGGCCACATGACCCGGAAGCTGTATGCCGGCTCCCTCGGCCAATAAAGCGAGATGAGCGCCACAACCCCAGAGTCGGTCACGACTGGACCTAATGGTCAGGGGTCCCTTTACCTTTACCTTATCCCATCTTTTCTCTAAGGAGCTCAAGGTGTTCACATCTTCTCCCCCTCCCATTTTATCATCACAACAACCTTGTGAGGTAGGTTAGGCGGAGAATCAGTGACTGGCCCAAGGGCATCTGGTGCTGAGCAGGGATTTGAACCCTGGTCTCCCAGGTCCAACATTCTATCCAGTACACAACATGCAGCACCCCTGGACTACTCCTGGGGCCCCAGTGCCCTGGCAGGACCCATCCCTCACATTTGCTGTGTCCCCTCCCCACTTTAAACGAAGGAAGGTTGGGAGCCATCATTTAAACTCCCCACAATGCCCTAGCATAGCGTTGCTCCAGGGCATTGTGGGAGCTGCAGAGACCAACCAAGACAGGAGAGGGCTCAGAGGGAGGGCATTTTGCCAAGGACCCTCTCAAGCCCAGAGTTGGCACTGACCTAGCTTTTCTGGAAAGTAAATGGCTTTGTGAGCATCGTGGCAGATGGAGCATACCAGCCACACACTGCAAGAAGCATGTGTCTGTTTAGAGACAAGACACAAAGAGCCTGAGGGCTGAAAGCGAGAATGTCAGTTGAATTAGAACGCTGGATTCCTGCCCTTCAAGGCTGCATTGCAGCGATTCACACATGCACCCAAACAACGGGCGCTAAAAGGGCTGGTGTTTGTAAAAAAAAATTAAAATACCCCGGACATCTCAGTTCGGAAATAGGTTCATTGAGGACTGGGGGAAATTCGTGGAATATCTGGAAAATATAAGTGAGGGTCAGATAACGCTAGTCGGGTTTAAAAAGGCTCTGTGAAAAGGTTGGAATATTGTCTAAAGAGAAAAAGAAGGAAAGAGAAAATAATGTCAATATAAGCTAGGATTTGTGTGAAATTGTTAAATAAGGGTATGGATGATTCGAGGGGAAGCTGAAGGAAGTCTCAAAGAGAGAAATCTGTGACAATAAGGTGTAAACTGCTTTATTTTTTGTTTGTTATGATTTAAAAAAACAATAAAAATTATGATATCAAAAAAAAACAGACACTACAACACAGTGTGTCACCTTTTGTTCAATATTGTAGGGATGGCAGCTAATCTAATCACTCTTGCTTTCCTTCAACCCTTTAATCTCAGAGCAAAGATCACAGGACTGCAGAACCAGTGAATTATTTATGGCCAGATCCCTGCTGAAAGCATGAGTGATATCAGGGAATCTGGAGTGATTGGATTTATAGGTTTTCCATAACAACCTAGAATCTCGCCTAGGGATAAAAGGTTGCCCAAATAGTCACACGGCTAAGGCAAAAGCCAGGATGAACAGCCCTGGACAAAACAGAGAGCTGATGAATAAAAGGTAAAGGACCCCTGACAGTTAAGTCCAGTCACAGACGTCTCTGGGGTTGCGGCGCACATCTCGCTTTACTGGCCAAGGGAGCTGACATTTGTCCACAGACAGTTTTTCCAGGTCATGTGGCCAGCATGACTAAGTCGCTTCTGGCAAAACCAGAGCAGCGCACGGAGACACCTTTTACCTTCCCACCAGAGTCGTACCTATTTATCTACTTGCACTTTTGATGTGCTTTCAAACTGCTAGGTTGGCAGGAGCTGGGACCGAGCAACGGGAGCTCACCCCGTTGTGGAGATTCAAACTGCCGACCTTCCGATTGGCAAGCCCTAGGCACAGTGGTTTAGACAGCTGATGTATACTTGCACACATATTATGGAGTGGGACTGAGGTATACTTGTGGGTCATGAGATTTATTTGTCCTCTATATGCACACAGCACGTAGTTAAACTTTGGGAGGCAGTGATGGTCACCAATGTGGATGTAATTTGAGAGGGATAATGTCACCAGCGCCTTATCTAGGCAAAACCACTAATGGATTGTGTGAAAGATAAGGGGTGTGGCCTTTGGGAGTGTCCTGAAAGCCATATGGAACATGCCCGGAGGGTGAATTTTGACCCCTTGGCCTGAAGTTCCCCACCTTTGCATTGAGATGATGGTTTTCAAACTGTGTTCCAAAGAAGTGAATGCTCCAGGACTTTTTTTTTGGGGGGGGGGGAGCACGCAGGGAGAGTCCTTGAACAAGTGACCTTAAGTGAGCTTCCCATCAATCTCTGCACCCTGAGAGGCCCACATCATCCTGCACCATTCCCACTCTCCAACTTGCTTTGTCTCTTCCTCTGTGCCCAATCCATTCAGCCCCCCCAAAAGAGAGAACAGTCCCCTTTTTGTTCCTGTTTCTTGGGGAAGGTGAATAGGGGCAAGAGGAGACAGCAGCAGGACAAGGGGGTACCTGGGATTCACAGTGGGCTCCTTGCTGAGGATGCCAAGTGATGCCAACCCATAACGTGGGTCTTGCCCATATCCCGGAAGAGGTGATGCTTACAGGTAGAGGTACTCTTGGGGCCATGAGCCCCGTCTTCATTCTCCTGCAAACGTCCAAGTTCACTGCTCTGCAGTGTCTCAGCAAAGAAAGACTCACCCTCCCACAACATCCTCCTCTTCGCCCCTCCTTTTTTTCCTCCCCCCTCTCCAAATAAAGAAAGTCCCCCCCCCCCCGACTTCCCTCAGCTCCTCTCTCTGGTTTCTCAGCACATGTTATTCTCTGCATATTATAAAATTGTAAAGATCCTTCATTAATCTATCAATAAAAAGTTTGTGTATGTTTATTCAAAACCTGCCAAGGAGTCCAGTTCATTTTGTTGTTTCTTTAAGTACTTTGCAAAAGGTTCCCATTCTTCTTTAAAGTCACAGTTGTCCTTATCACGTAGTTTGTGTGTCAATTCCGCCAATTCCGCATAGTCCATCAGTTTTTCTTGCCACAGTTCTTTGGTTGGGATTTCCTCATTCTTCCATCCTTGTGCTATTAAGATTCTTGCCGCCATTGTCGAATTCCAAACAGCCTGTCTCATGCCCCAAACAAGCCTGATGCCCTCACGCCCAGAGGAGACGATACAGTGGTACCTCAGGTTACAGACGCTTCAGGTTACAGACTCTTCAGGTTACAGACTCCGCTAACCCAGAAATAGTACCTTGGGTTAAGAACTTTGCTTCAGGATGAGAACAGAAATCGCGTGGTGGTGGCGCGACGACAGTGGAAGGCCCCATTAGCTAAAGTGGCACCTCAGGTTAAGAACAGTTTTAGGTTAAGAACAGACCTCTGGAACGAATTAAGTTCTTAACCAGAGGTACCACTGTACTGTCATGTCGCCAATGTTAAATGTCAGATTCAACCGCCAGGCTGGTTGGCCCGTTGCCTGATCTGCGTGGGGTTACACTGTTTCTGAAAGAGTAGGTCCTCAGTCTGAGAGTGCTCCTGGATTAGGCTTTGTCAGCAATATTGATAATTTTCAGCGTATTAGCCACTTGCCACATAGAGAGACTCCAAATGACATGCCATTCTTTTCAGAGCATAGGACAGCTTCCGCAAGTGTGATGATTTGTGGCTTCACACTGCCACTTCCCCTTCTTCTCCTCTCCCTGCGTGCCTCCTAAATCTGTTCGTTTGGGCATTGGTAACTTCCAGATTGGATTGTTGCAATACGTTCTGTGTGGGATTTCTCTTGTAATTCCTCCAGAAGGTGTAGTCAGTGCATCATGATTGCTGACAGGACAGGAGTGAGATGCTGCCAGCATGTTACACCTTTGCTGAATGATCTGCACTGGCTCCTGACTTCCTACCTGGCCAAGTTCAAGGTGTTGCTTTTAGTAGCTTAGGACCAATTTACCTGAGGGATCACCTTGCTCAACTCCTTCAAGATGTGGAACTTGCACTCTTGCATGCATCATATTTCCTGTGTTCTGAAATTCCCAGATTATTGACATTAGTTAATTGTGCTATTTCTGCTACCTGCTAAAATGATTTTTTTTAAGCCTCCCAACAAGTTGTATATACTGTACATGTGTCCCCTCCCCAATTTTTTGAATACGGACCATTGTTTCAAATCGCTTTATGTACACCTCTTAGGAATTACATTTAAGTGGTTTATAAATTCTTCTAAATAAATAAAATGCTGGTAGTGTCTGGTGTAGGTTTTCTGCCCCTTTTGAAAATGGTGGCCAGGGTTATTTACAAAGGGAGTGGGTTAGAGAAGAAACTGCAGCTAGAATAAATACATTGGATATAATAAACAGCCACATTAAGGCCAGTTTGGAGGCAAGGTGGGTGGTGAACCAAGATAGGGTCTTATCAGTGGTGACCCTTTGTGAAATGCCTCCTGACAGAGGTTTGTGCGGTGCTCACTTCATTATATTTTCAGCTCCTGGTGAAGACCTCTTGGTTTGCCCACATTTTTGGATTCAGTTTTAATAAAACGCTTTGCACTTGACTCACATTTTAGTATCTAAGTTTACTGTTCTGCTATTATATTGCTGTCGTATTGCTTGTTTTTGATCTTCCAGTTTTGTGAGTCACTCTGGGAAGAAGAGCAGAAGGAAAATACACAAAATAAAAATCAACAAAATATATATATATATATTTTCTACCTCTCCAGTCACATTGTCATGGTTCTTCTCACTAACCACCCTTGCGCACTGAAAGAACTTCCTCCCATCCACCAGCCAGATATTTGCCCTGCACACATACCAACATGTAAAAATTGGGGTTTGGCTTTCACTCCTCAACTCCCTATGGGACTCCAAGTCCCCTATGTCCATGATCGGTCAGAGAAAATGGATGGAGGCAGGATCCAGTAAAAAGCAAGGTTAGTAATACAACTACAGTAAGGTTAGCACAGTGGTACCTCGGGTTAAGTACTTAATCTGTTCTTAACCTGAAGCTGTTCTTAACCTAAACCACTTTAGGCAAGAACCACTTTAGCTAATGGGGCCTCCCGCTGCCGCCGCACCACCAGAGCACGATTTCTTTTCTCATCCTGAAGCAAAGTTCTTAACCCGAGGTACTATTTCTGGGTTAGCAGAGTCTGTAACCTGAAGCGTCTGTAACCTGAAGTGTATGTAATGTAACCTGAGGTACCACTGTATTTAGATACAAGTGCATTTATGAATATTTATTATATATTTGAGACCTTAGAATTATTATAACACAACATATAAACAAGATATTTTACACATTTGGAGGCAGTTCTGGATATGACCCCCTAAAAACAAACAAACCAAGCACACTTTCAATGCCTGAGGGACTTCAGTTGACGTCCTCCATCAAACACACACATTATAAAAACGGAGGTGGCCTAACTGGAGTGCTGAGGGAGTGGGGAAGAATGATAAAGACGGATTGTAAATATGGATTGTGAAACTGTTTGCCCATTTAAAAAAAGCACAATGTATATTATACATTATAAAATAAATATTATATAAATGGTTAAGGACTGTAAGTGTATGGCATTGAAAAAAGTGGAACACATCCACCTTTAACCACACAATAGAAATGACCCTGTTTTTCCCCACACAACTTCAAGATGGGTCCCGTGTGGGTTTTCATCGTGTCTGGGAAAGGTCATTAGTTTGTTTTGGTTGAATTTTAAATAAAGATTGGTCTGCCTAGCTAGACGTATTCCTGGAGGTTTCATCACATGCCATGCCAGAGAGACGAAACCGCTTGTCCTTAGGGGAAAATGAAATGTATTTGTATATCACATTACCAGGACATATGAATGTCAACGGTAAGATGGCAGTATTAATCTAATTCAGAAATCAATATTCCGTGAAATAATTTGGACTTTATGGAAAGCCTACTTGGGCCTATTTGAAATTACTTTAATTCACTGGTTTTACATTTGTATGTGTAATGAATTTACATTGGCTATCAGCAAAAGGCATCCAAAATATTAAGCAGCATTGACAAAACCTCAGCAAATGCTAGTAACGGTCCCTAGTGTGGTGTTTTCTATACAGTAGTGCGGAATGTAGCCGTGTGACTTTTAGGTAGGCCCCAAAAGGCCTTCATTCCCATAGCAACAGTTGAGCAACCGAACGGACCAATAGGAAACGAGGTCTCCTGCGCGGCCTTTGACCAAACAAGTTTAAGGGACGCCGAGCGGGAGGGGTGAGCGAACCCCTCGACATGCAGACGGAGAAGAACAAACCATTCCCAACGTCACACTACTACGAGGAGGCGGGGGCTGTATTCGGAAGGCCCAACCAGACGTCAAAAGAGATAAAGAGAGGCGGGACCGCCGCGCCCTCAGCGAATCCGCGGCGCGCGTGGAGAGCCGGGCCAATCGCGTCTCCCCTGGACGCCGCTCAATCAAGCGGCGAGCCGAGGGAGGCGGGGCCCAATCAGAAGAGAGAGTCCCTCCTGCTCCAATCAGGATCAGGCTCGGGAGTCAGCGGCGGCCAATGGCGGCTCGGACAGCGAACAAAAGGCGCTTCCCCGGCGCTTTTGCCCGCCCCCGCCCCCCTCCGGCGCAGTTTTTCGCATGACGCAACGGTTGGAGCCGGAGGAAGAAGGCGTTCGCGAGCCGCGGGAGCCGCCGCCATTTTGTGCGTGCGTTTGTGAGGCGAAGCGGGTGGGCTGAGAGAAAAATAGACCGAGGAAAGCGGTTTGGCGGAGGAAAACGGCGGCGGCCTGCGGAGCTTCCTGCTTGACGAGGACGCGGCGGCGCGGAGGATGAGCCAGAAGAGGCCGGCAAGGGAGTAGCAGCGGGCACCGGCGACATCGACAGCCGCAGGGGCGGGAGAGAGAGGCGCTTAGTGTGTGTGTGAGGGGGGGGGAAAAGAAAAAGCAAAGAAAGAGTGAGGGGGTCGGCCTGTGTTCCCCCCTTCCTTTTTCTCTTCTCCGGAGGGGCTCGGCCGTTCCCCCCGCGCGGCCTCTGGCGTGTGGGGGACGAGAGAATAATGTCGGGCGGCGGCGGCTCCAGTAGCAGCAGCTCCAGCAGCAGCTCCAGCGCGGCCTCGGAAGGGCCCGTGGGCGGCGGCGGCGGCAGCGGGGAAGACGCCTGCCGCGACTACCAGTCTTCGCTCGAGGACCTGACCTTCAACAGCAAGCCGCACATCAACATGCTGACCATCCTGGCCGAGGAGAACGTGCAACACGCCAAGGACATCGTCTCGCTGATCGAGGCGCAAGTCGCCAAGGTTTTTATACACTCTACGCCGAATACGCTCTCTCTACCTACCCCCCACCCCCTCTACCTACCTAGCTACTTAACCTACCCGCCCAGGCTCCTGCCATAGCTCTAGGGACAGATCTCAGCAAAAAACCCAAAACCCCCCACCCCGCAAACAAACACACCGCCATATTATTTTTCTAGACCTCGTGTGTGTGTGTGTGTGTCGTGTGTATGAGAGGAAAGAGTTCAGGGATTTCCCCCCCTGGGGTTAGTGGCGAGATTGGGAAAGGGAAAGGCATACTAGGGATCAGGCCTAGCAAGGAAAAGCAGTGGGGGAGGGGGGTTGGGTATGTTGCGGGAGGGGAAGGAAGGCAACGGCCTTTGGCGGTTGAGGGGGGTACAGCCAACCTTAATAGTATTATTTATTATACCTTAGAAAAGGAAAGGTCAGAAGAAGGGTTGTTTTGCTTTTTGCGGGAGGGTGAGTTTATTTACTCACGCGCATTTTAAGAGCATATGACGATCCCGTGGTGTTTACTTTAGCCCAAGTACCTCCTTCGAAAAGAGGCTGCAGTAAATAAATCGGCTCGAAATTTTTTACAAATAAAAAAGCCAGTAGAAAAAGCTGCATGTTAGAAAGTCGGGGCGGAGAGGGGGAAAACCCACGCCAGTGTAGGCTAAAAGCAGGTGAACTTGTCAGGCGTAGGTCTTGGGGGTTGGGTTATGGTGGGGAGAGCTCTTGATCTAGTCGGATCGGGGGAGCTGCAGGGAAGTGCGTGGGGTAACAAGAAGGTGGCTTTGGGATTAGGAACAGTATAGGCATTTTGAAATTGTGGCAAGGGGAATCCCTCCCAGCTTTGGGAATAAAGATGAGGCATGGGTTTTGAGGAAGGCAGCATTAGAGAGGTAGGAAAAGATCTAGGTGGAGCTGGATTGAAACAGAAGGAAATATTAGCTGAACTTAAAGAGGAATATTGATAAATGGGGGCATAGGGATGTGAAAAGACAGTGAAGCATAAGGTATAGCCTCCTTTGGAATATGGGGAAATGAAATAGTCAGGTGTGGGGGGGGGGAGTGCCAGCTGTTTATTGGCAGTAGCAGAGAGTGCAAGGAAATTTGGAAGAGCACAGTGAATTTGAATGTAAGGCCTGATTCCCATCCCTATCCACCTCAAGCAATTCAGGAAATGTTTGTTGGGTTTCACAAGCATGCATAAACGAGGCGTACAACATGGCGGCCTGGCAGTGACTGTGCAGCAATAGCAGTGCTTTGCCATGCAGTTTGTGCCTCCACAAGTAACATGTTTCAATCTTAGTTCAAGTTAGCTGTACCATAATATTTTGTCATTTTTCTTAATCGTTTAGCAGTAATCAGGCTAAAGGCGATAAGGCTTTACTGTCAAGGATTCCTTTATATCACATAAGCCCCCTTTATTTTTTTCTGTGAAATAGAAGATGTTGGGGTGCTCCTGAATTGCTCTGAGTAATAGAGGTGTACCAAATTAGAAGGATGCATGTGCCTGTGTGTATGATCCACTCCTTGTTAGAGCAGCCCATTCATTAAGGCAGGGAAACAAGTGTTCCACCCTGTCTGAAGGAACCGCAGCTGTCTGTACAATCCCAACATGGCGCCGGTGAGGCATATGATACAAAAAGAAAGAGTAGACTCCGAATCCAGTCATTTTCTGATAGAGGTCAGCTGGCTACATGTGGTTTAGGTTTTATAACACCTTTTCCCTGGGGGGGGGCTTTCAAACCTTATTTTAAATAGCGATAGAGTAACATCCCTATTCCAGTTAATAATCAGTTATTGCTCATCTTCCTCTCCCTCCCACCTCCCTTGGCTTCTTCTAGGTTACTGGGCTTTTTAATTGCTAATTTAATCAGGGGTTTAAGATGATTTAAAAGTAAAGTAAAATTTAAAGGTCTAATAGGGAAGGCTGTTTAAAATGTAGGTTGGTTAACTACATCATATTCTCCAGACACTTTCCAGAGTGGGGTGAGGGTGGTTACATACCCCTTAAGTGTATTTAAAGATATCTACAACCTGTGCTTCTAATTAGATTTGCCTAGCTGTCATTAGTGGCCAGGATGAAACAAGAGATTTGAGTTCTCTGAAAACCACTTTTGAAGGAAAGTGTTGTCTGGGGACAGTTTCTATTTAGTGTAAACCAGAGTGGTTTTTATTACATTTCTAAATAAATGACTTTGAAATGTGTGACTGGTATTCCTAAAATGTAAATAAAATGTATGAAATATGTATTTGTCTTTTTATTTACCGGGTGTAGTGCAGAATCTGTTTCCAAGTGTTAAATTATTCTACGGCCTGGGTACAATGGAGTTATGAGGAAGGCTCAACCTTTGGTGAAGTCCATCAAAAATACACAGACCCACACATTATCAACACTCATTTATGACGTTTGAAGGAGTGCAGCAAGCATTCTGTTGCAAACTCTGGGCATGGTTTCACTGCAGATAGGCTTGAGGTTAATTTACCTTCAGTTTCTTAGTGGTTTGTGTTGCCTTCCTGCCTTCTGAAATTGCTGGATAATCTCTAACTTGGGTTTGTCTCTACTTGAGGGGTGGACCTCCAACATCCCACTGCACTTTCTTTTAGAGACTAATGGGGAAGTATGGTAACTGGTATGGAAGTATGGTTCGCAAAAGTGGCATTCAATTCGTTAAAAGGTGGGGGTTGCTTCCTAATTCCTAAAACCAGATCCTGTTACAGGCTTGCTGCCTTATTTCACTATAGCTTCACATGTTGTTTTCACACCACGTGTGAGCATATGATGACATATTATACAGATGCAGCAGTTTTGCTGTTCATATTTAAAGATGGAAAATAGAACATAACTTTTGGGAATAAGAACTTTAAAGTCAGCTGTGTTTCCTTGCCAGCTGTCCTTGGAAGTCTGAGGATAACACATACGGGGTTTAAAAAAGGATACAGGTGTCCCATGTGCTTTCCCAAGCCCTATTGTAGCGTGTAAAATCAGATAGCCCAGTTTTCATTTCCAAGCTGTTGGGGAGTAATCCTTACATGCCCTGTATGCCTTGTCTGGTGGTCTTGTGTTTCATATGAAGGCATACTTCCCTCCATTATTATTTTGTCACTATATGTAATTTGGTAGAGGCCCCACCTGGTTGAAGACTTACTGGTATAATTCTCCCTTGAAGCAAATTTCAGATGAAATGGTTTGCATATCTTTGTGCATAAAAAACTCAAAGCCACACATTTTAAGGGTGCAGATAAATCAAGGGTGGTTCAGGTTTTCTCACAATTTAAAAAATAAGTTGCCAGAGTTTTCTGCAAATTTCTTCACAATTTAGTGGGGAAAATACTAGTTTTAAGGACAGTCAAGGACAATATCATTTGGACAATGGAATTTTTACAGTTATTGCAGACCCTGTGAGTTGCCAGATGTTAAACTGCACAGAAATACTAGCTTTTTTTTCTTAAGAGTTGTTGGGTGGTAAATGGGAATTAGGTTACCCCTGTTGAAACAGAAGACAGTTAATAAGCAATTATCCTTCCCAACAAGTCTTTATAAATACACGTTGATGCTTTCTGGAAGCTTGCTGCCATTTCCTGATATGGATGAGACATTAACATTCATTTTGAACAGAACTTGAGAAGGCTTCCATTTTCTTTGGACATGCAGCCACAACGGCACACAGTTTGCGCTGCACGGACTTGGGGCCCGTCTTATGTATGGCGAAAAAATCCAACTTGGCTCCTTGGGCATTGAAGAGTGTCCAGACTTGAAGACTGTCTTCCGTGCCAGTCTTTGGTTCCAGTTATAATCCCGACTATTCAACACCATAGCTTCATTATGGATTTATACTCTTCTTTTTCTTGCTCGGGTTGGATGGTTTGAATATAGCTTTGAGAGCATCTGAGTCGAATTGCTTCAACTGGTCAGACTTGGTGACATAGCATTTTTTCTGGATTGCAGCAAAGTAATTATTCCAAATATGGCTCACTCAGACATCGGTATTCACCACTGGTCCATGCGCTTGGAATCCCCCCTCTTTATGGGACTTGCAAATCTTTTAAGTTAATCCATGTCCTTCCTTCTAGAGATCCCAGCAGAAGGTAGTGTGTGTTTAAATAGAGTATAGTATGGTTGGTTTGGATACCCCTAACCATAACATGGGCCAGTTCTTTCTGCCATTGCAGAGGTTGAGTATTCCCCTCCTCTTAAAGAAAAACACTCTACCAAATAGAGCTAAACTCTTTTTTTTGGGGGGGGGGGGCGGTGTTGAGCTTGTTAGCTTATGAAAACAACCTTTTACATAATAATTGTTCCAAAAAAAAGATAAGGTGGGTTGGGGAATGGTAACTTCTAAATTAAAAGAGAAATCAACATGTTTTTGTTATAACTAAAAGTCTCAAGTTTTCTTCTTATTACTCCAGGCTCCTTCTAATGAGAAACTTCCTGTTATGTACCTTATGGACTCCATTGTCAAGAATGTTGGGAGAGAATATCTTGCTGCGTTTACTAAAAACCTAGTTGCAACATTTGTTAATGTGTTTGAAAAGGTATATATACATATATATGTGCTTTTATAATCGTTTTCAAATTTGTTGCTGTATAAATAAATAACTTGACACTCAGTCTTGGGTTTTCTTGGGTACTAAGTGCAAAGAATGCAGTAGGACCTTTCATATTTAGACTATTCACACTCCAGTTATATTAAGAAAACAAGGTTTTAAAAAAGTGTAGCAGTACATAGTTGGAAATGTGTAGAGCATATCCAGAGTGAGAAGGCCTGTATTAGAAAACTGTTTGATCTTTAGCTGTGCCATTTATTACAATGCTGAACTTTTCATGCATAAGATATTTTAGCCTTGCAGAGAAATCAGTGACCTTGTGTGTGTTTGCATACACTCTTAACACTTCTCATTTTGATTATACAATAAGTTATGTTTTCATTCATTTATAGTAGTGTATGCAAACATTTGATACTTAAATGGAACCTGCCTGCCAAGAATTCTGAAAGTTTATATTTTGATAATGAGCACCTTTCATTATCTGATTCCCAACTTTTTCACTTCTGCAGTCTTTTTATGTTTCACTTTAATTTCTGAGCAATTGCTTGTGGCTGGGATTTCTCAAACTGGGTTGGCCAGAGGATTGGGGTGATTTAAAAATAAATAAATACAGAATGCATATTTATAATTTTTATGTGAACAGTTTTACATAAATCATTAAAGGAAATAAGAATATGCCACTTGAATTAATTAGCGTTCCCCAGTGCTGTTTAATAAAGGGTTGGAATTGCTCAAAACAATTGGATTAGTGCTTACTTCCCTTTATCAAGTTTTGTTTAATCTTAAATCTCTTAATGATATTAATAAAAATTGAGACAAACCCTTGTGAGCCTGTTTAAGCCATACATACTTTCTGACTGGTAGTATGGAGCTTTAGCTGGAGAAGAAATATATTTTGAGACAAGATTGAGCTATTTAACAGCCTAATCTTAGGCATTTTTGCTCAGTATATCTCAGCTTCAGGATTTGCTTGGGAGTAAGTGCATAAGATTGTAGTATCAATGCAGTAGTCACTGAATTGCCTGTATTGGGTTTATATCTTTACCAGGAATAGTAGATGCAGTATGAAAACATTGGGAAATGAAAATTATCTGCATATTATGATATTGAACTTGTTCTGTGAACTGCCTTGATGGTTGAGTTGGGATAATATAAAATGTAAAAATAAAAAGATACCATGGCTGTGTCTATAACACATGAGGGTTTACTGTTTTCAAATGTATATGGTACTGTGCAAATCACAATATGTTGGACCTGGGGGCAAGTACATCACGGTACTGGCAGAAGCTGACTTCTATGTCGACAAAATACTCCAATGAGGGTCAAGGAACCCTGCTGAATGGGATAGGCTGTGCACAGGGGATTGAAGAAATATGGAGAAGCCCACCTCATTCAGCGTGATTCCCTAACCCATAGCATTTTAGGGAAATCGGCTGCTGCTAGTTCTGTTATGTGTGCTTATCTCTTAATCCATCCCGTTACATGGAGGCCCACAGTCCATCGTTCAGCTGTGTGCACCTGATTTCTACTAATTTCAGTGGCACTTCAGTACACACAAATGAGCAGGAGTACAGCTTTAGGAGTACAGTATCTGGTGTTGAGTTGTAGAAAGAAGCATAACAAATGTTTTATTAACTTAACAAGCCATAGAATTGTTCTGTTCTTCTTAGGTGGATGAAAATACTAGGAAAAGTTTATTTAAATTGCGTTCCACGTGGGATGAAATTTTCCCTTTGAAGAAACTCTATGCCCTTGATGTCCGGGTGAATTCAGTAGACCCTGCTTGGCCAATTAAACCACTACCCCCTAATGTGAATACTTCTAGCATCCATGTGAATCCTAAGTTTTTAAATAAATCGGTAAGTTTCGACAACTAAATGCTGCTTTAAATTATGTTTATATGAGTTTGTGTTCAGGCCTTTGAATTTCGCATGCTTTGAGGTGACAAGAAAGGACTGGTAGTTATGGTAGGGATTGTACTTTCAAAACATAAATGAGGTGAAAGCATTAAACTTATGTTAAAAGTCTGACATTGCTTATGCATTCTAATTTAAATGTACAAAAATGAAGAATTTAAAAAAATGGAACATTTTTAGCTTTGAGTTAACTGCTGGTTGCTTTGCCCCACAAATAAGAATCGTGTTCTTTACCATTTTCTTGGTAGCCTGAGGAACCACCTGCACCTAGCCCTGCAGTCTGTCCTCCTCCTGTGTCCTGTTCTGCTGTGTCCTCTACTCCAGTTGTTCCTGAAATACAAAAGAATTTGACTCAAGAGCAGCTAATAAGACAACAGCTACTAGCAAAACAAAAACAGTTGTTAGAACTTCAACAGAAAAAATTAGAACTGGAACTAGAGCAGACTAAAGCACAGCTGGTGAGTAGGATAGAAATGACTGCTGTAGCATGTCGGCAAGCAAAGCAAAACATGACCAGTGTTTGTCACTAGCCCATTTCAGTTGTCTTTATTTGGTGGAGCCTTTGTTAAGACTATTAAATTTGATTGATCTGTGGGGCAAGCCGCAATACAGATTGTAACCTTTCTTTCATACGCTCAACAAGTTAATAAAAATAGGAATAGGTTTTTCTACCATGTTTTGAGGTTATTAATTTGGACACATGGTTTAGCGCCCTCCACAAAATTCACATCAGTCCCAGCCAGCGTAGCCAATGGCAAGGGAGGCTGAGAGTTGTAGTGTAGCAACACCTTCATGGAATCATAAGGGTTGGAAGGTACCCAAGGGTCATCTAGTCCAACCCCCTGAAATTCAGGAATCTCAGTTAAAGCATCCATGACAGATAGCCATTCAACCTTGAGGGTACAATGTTTACTACCTCTAGTTATCATGGTAAAACCTATATGTTGCACTTGTATAGCAAATTCCACACCCCTGGCTGTTGCTTAGTAGAACCCAGGGCTTGAGATTGGGACCATCACATTGTGAGTTTTCTTCCATGCACGTGAAAGGCATTGACATCAAATACATGACCAAGGGAGAGGTTTGATACCCCACAGGTATTTATTACCGTAGCAAGTGTCACGTATAGTCTAGCTCACAAGTAACCACAAAGGGTTTTCTTCCGGAATCAATTTGTGTGTGGTGTCATATTTTGTGATGTCTTAATCTTTCATGGTTTGCTTGCGGTGTAAACCTGCAGCCCTCCAGATGTTGGACTCCAAGTCTCATCAGCCTCAAGCCAGCATGGCCAATGCTCAGGAATGGTAGGAGTTGTAGTCTCAGTATCTGGAGGGCCACATGTTCCCTGCCATCCGTGTTTTGAAGACAGGATTGCAAAGCATGTTCTAATGTCGTCAAAAGGTTTCTATACTATGTTTTTGTCGGCTACAGAAATACCGTTTATGCCCTTTAAGTATAATTTATCAAAAAAATAAAATGGTTTAAAAATAGTATATTGGAAATACTGCATAATTTTCCATCATCTTATAAGGCAATGAACGTTTATTGACATACCTTGTAATTATTGACCTTCAGTGAAGGAACCTAAAATTCCCTTACAATCTGAGTTGGGAAATGATTAGTATATTCTTTGACACATTCACAGACATCATGAGTATTCCAAGAAAATTCTAAAATAGAGAGGCTTATCCAAAAAGCTAGTAACTTATATGCCTTTTATTGCAAGTTCTCTTTTCTAATATGTAGGTGCATTCTTATATATAATTAGAACTCAAGAATTAGTCCATACTTTCAAACCTATTCTTGGATTTTTATGCTGTACAGTAGGTAAGAGAAACACTTAAGGTTTTTTAAGTGCTAGTGTTGTAAATACCTGCTTCTTTTTATTACCTTTTGTTTCAGGCGGTTTCTCTTAGTGGTCAGCAAAGTGGATCCAGCTTGAGTCAAGCATCTGTGAAGCCACATGTTCCACAACCATCTCACATGCCAGTTAAAGCTCCTCATCAAGTTTGTCTGCCGCCTGAAAAAAGCCGTCTCTCTCCACTCCATGATGTCAAAACGGCCAACAGAGATCCTCGTCTTAATAGAACAAGTCAACATTCTTCCCATTCTAAAGATCAAAGTCATAGGAAAGATTTTACAGTTAGTCCAGTCAATCAGGCTGATCCAAAGGTCAGCAAAACACTACAGGCTGAAAAACAAAGTACATCAAAGCAAGAAAGACAAAAACAGAATGAGAAATCTCAAAAGAAAGAGTTTGATCAATTTGATTCAAAACTGAAGTCTCCATCTCCCTTGCAGAACAAGCTGCTTCATGCTAAAGATACTAGAAACCAAGAAAGTGAGAACACCAGGGTATCTGAAATAAGCAAGAGAGATCCAAGATTGAAAAAACATCTTCTAGAGAAACCAGATGGTAAAGATGATGATCTGAAAGAAAAGAGGAGATGCATGGAGAGAAAAGACAAAGAAGAGCATAGACCAGTCAGTGGTAGAACCAAAATAATTAATGGCATTGTCCAAAAGCAAGATCCCAATACGGAAGAGTCAGAGAAACAGGTTGGAAAGCTAGGAAGGTCGGGTACCAGGAAAAGGTCACGTTCCCCTAGATCTCGGTCACCATCTTCCCATTCTCCAAAACGAAGAGACAGGAGGTCACCCAAAAGACGGCTCAGAAGTCTCTCTCCTGGATCTAAAACTACAAAGTCTCGTGTGTCGGGACCAAAGCAATCCCACGCAGAGGACTTTGGGCAGGGAATACGGGAAGAAAGGAGCTCTAACAAAAGGAAGCAGGAAGTGAGAGATTCAAGGAGGCCGAAGAAAACTCATGAAGACCGACCGCAGGAAGGAATGAACTTGCATTCTTCAAAAGCAAACTCGGAACCTAAGGAGAATGTGGAGAACTGGTCAAGTTCCAAGTCAAATAAAAGGTGGAAATCTGGTTGGCAAGAAAATAAAAAGTAAGTTGACATTTATGAGGCAAATTTAATTTGCTATCGTAGGTATAGATCTGAAGTTACTGCCATAGAATAACCATGTTGGTATGATGGTAAATGGGACGCGGGTGGCGCTGTGGGTAAAACCTCAGTGCCTAGGACTTACTGATTGCATGGTCGGCGGTTTGAATCCCCACGGCGGGGTGAGCTCCCGTCTTTTGGTCCCAACTCCTGCCCACCTAGCAGTTTGAAATCACCCTTAAGTGCAAATAGATAAATAGGTACCGCTTTATAGCAGGAAGGTAACGGCGTTTCCATGTGCTGGCTTGCCAGCTGCAGCTTCGTCACGCTGGCGACGTGACCCGGAAGTGTCTTCGGACGGCACCTGTCACGGCCTCTTGAGCGAGATGAGCATGCAACCCTAGAGTCGGACACGACTGGCCCGTACGGGCAGGGGTACCTTTACCTTTATGATGCTAAAGCAAAAGTGAAATAGTTGTTTTTATCACACTATGTTGGGAGATTGTGTCAAGTTAACATTCTTGCTTCTGTGGATTTCAGCCCCCAGCCAACTGAAGAACACCAAGGACTTTCTAAATCACCTCATCAGAGGCACAGGGACACCTGGGCAACCAGTAGTAAAGGAGTTACATCACCTCGCACACCAAAGCAACATAGATTAAGTGTGGATGCGAATTTGCAGATTCCAAAAGAACTGGACTTGGCAAACAAGAGAGAGTTACTTAAGAAGGTAACATGTATTAACTTTTTATAGATTCACATATTCTTTCCTAACAGCCTTCCAAATTTAACTCTTTAACGTTTTCTCCTGTCACAGGCTAATGAACAACTGTCATCTGGAGAAATAACGCAAGATGAGTTTCTTGTTCTGTGCCATCAGATTCGCCAAATTATCCAGTATCAGGAAGGAAAACACAGGTGCAATGTTTGGGATAGTCCCACAGGTGAAAAGGGAATTTCGAAAAAGAAGCCCCTGTTGTCTGATGCGGATTTAATATATCATGAGCATAAAGCTAAGCTAAAAAGAACGCAAGTTCAGCATTCATTTCCGAGACTCAACATGATGGATCCTGAAGATATTTTACTTGAGAGACACTTGAATGAGACATATCTTACTGGAATGGATTGCGAACAAACAAAAAGCAAATCGGGGAGTCAATTCAGTGAAAGATCAAGGCGGCATTCCCCTGTTGGTAGTAACAGACCATATTCTGAAAATTCACCTCATGACAGCCGGAGAAGACACGATGAGTCCAACTCCTCCAAAGGTACAAGGAGCTTTGGGGAAAATACCTCCATTATCTGTATTATGGTTAGGGAAAATCAAGAAACTGTAAATATTTTCTTGGTTATCAGTAGAAGTGCAGCAAAAATATACTGGAGTTTTCAGGTTTGATAATTTTGGGGAAATACTTCTCACAGTGCTGTAGATTTGCTTTGTATACTACGCTTTCTATACTATACTACTGCCTTCAGGCAGTAACAGTGCTGTTTTGTTTTGTTTTAAAGGTATTCGAGATGAGCGGAGGTCTCCGTTCAATGAACATTATAAGAGAGCAAGATACGAAGAACCAGAGAAGCAATTTACTGAGAATACAGGATCACGATTTGGGGTTTCGGATGGAAAGCAAAGATTTAGTTCACTGATGGAGGAAAGATCTCATTTTGAGGGCTCCCCTAGACATCCTGGAACAAGGGCAGGTGGAGATGGACAAGGAACTCACTTTGAAGGGCTGGCTAATGCAAGTTCTAGAATTGAAGGACCACAACCACAGACTAATTTAAGGTTTGAGGGGTCCCTAGGCCAGCCAGCATCTCAGTTTGACGGGCCCCCAGGACAATCTGGAGGAAAAAGTTCTCTGTTCGATGGACCAGCACAGATGGGTGGTGGTCCCTTGAGGTTTGAAGGGCCCTCAGGGCAAGTTGGTGCAGGGACTGCTATACAGTTTGAGAATCCTATGGGACAGCCAGGGGGAGCATTGAGATTTGAGGGGCCCGCAGGCCAGTCAATGAGTGGTATAAGATTTGAAGGGAACCATGGTCAGCCCCCAGGTGGGATAAGGTTTGAAGGACCTCATGGTCAGCCATCTGCTGGGATTAGGTTTGAGGGACCACATGGTCAGTCATCTGGGATCAGGTTCGAGGGACCACACGATCAGCCTTCAGGTACTATGAGGTTTGATGGCCAGCCTTCTGGTGGAATGAGGTTTGAAGGTCCACATGGCCAACCTTCAAGTGGGATAAGGTTTGAAGGGCCTCATGACCGTCCTGTGGGGCCTCATGGTCCCCCAGGAGGTGGAATGAGGTTTGAAGGCCCCCATGGCCAACCTATGGGGCCTCATGGTCAGCCAGCGGCTGGCATGCGATTTGAAGGACCTCATATGCAGCCAATGGGACCTCTTGGCCAGCCAGGAGGCAATTTGCGCTTTGAAGGTCCACATGGACAGCCTATGGGTCCGCATGGGCAGCCAGCAAGATTTGAAGGTCCTCATGGACAGCCTATGGGGCCACATGGGCAGCCTTTAGGGCCACATGGTCAACCAGGTGTTGGTCCCAGATTTGAGGGGCCTCATGGTCAGTCTGGGATTGGTCCCAGGTTTGAGGGGCCTTCAGGCCAGGCTGGAGGTGGACTTAGGTTTGAAGGACCTATTAACCAAACAGGGCCAAGGTTTGATGGCTGTCATTCAAGATTTGATGGTCAACCTGGTCAGCCATCACTTATGCAAAGACTGGATGGATTACATGTGCAACCTGGTCCAAGGTTTGAAATGGGCCCTGCTCAGCAGACACAACCTCGGTTTGATGGTCCTCCGGGTCAGCAGATACCCCCAAGATTTGATGCACCAATACCTCAACGGTTTGAAGATCCTAAACACCAGCAGGCAACACGATTTGATATTCCTCTTGGTCATCAAGGTCAAAGAATGGAAAATGTAGCTAATCATCCTGCCTCAAGACTCGAAACACCACCTTATGGACAAACTGGCCCTTACAATGAACCTCCCAATCAGCCACCCTATAATGCACCATCACAAGGAATGCAATTCCAGAGAACTGAGCAAATATTTGATAACCCGCAAGGACCAAACTTCAATGGGCCACCTGGTTCTGGAGCACAGAACTTTCCTAACACTATTAACAGGGCGCCTGGACCTTACTATGATGACAAGAATCTTCAGTATGGAAACTTCAGTGGTATGACGGGAAATGTTCAGCAGCCTCAGCAGGTAAGGGGCTTTCTAGACTTAAATTGATGATATACTTGTTCATATATAATCATATGCTTGTTCTTTTCTGCATTCTCAGTAACAGGAGAGTGTCTCGTGTATATGTGTGTGTAGATATAGATATTTGTTCATGGCAGGTAGGGCTAAGTTAGGGTTGCCATATTTTAGAGGGTGAAAATGTGGACTCAAAAGTTGGGGGGGGGGAGTTGAGTTTTTGTTGTTTTTGGCCAAAGTTATTGAGAGAGAGAGTGTGTGTGTGTAAGGGGGGAAATCAAATAATGATAGTCAAATTAGTTATTATTACATGTATATCTTAGGTTTCCTCTAAGGAGCTATGGGTGACATAATCCCCCTTGCCATTTTATCCTCACAAGCAACTCTTGCCTGACACTTAGGCTCAGCTTAACTTAAGTCGCCCAGTGATCTTCATAGCAGACTGGGAATTTGAATCATGGTCTCCCATGCCCTAGTCCAACACGCTTAAGCACCAGCGTGCTTAAGATAGCTCTTGGAATCTGAGGTGCTTCTTGGAAGCACAACGGAAGCCAATATTTTGCTAACGTATTTAACAATATGTATATAATAACATATACAATATATGCATATAATAGAATATACCACTTAATAGAAAAACCTGTTAAATGGTTTACATAAAAGAGTACAAAGTTTTAATTAAAAATACAGATCAAATCAAACTTTAAAAATAAGTAGATGTACTAAAATTTACCAAATAAAGATAAAATGAGCAGTTTTGAAAGAAATACGTAATATTAATATAGATGGAGCACTTTGTCCCAGAAAGTGGGTTGATTTAATCTGGTTTTAGTATTAATGCTTAAAGTTTTATTTTTATACTGTTCACTTCATTGATATTTTACTTCTGTAAAATAGAGTCGTGCTGTGTTGTAACTGAATGCAAAACCAAACACCATTCAGTGATTTGGTATTTAACAGTGCAATAGCTGAATATTCTGACTAAAACAGCATTTGCCTCTTGGCAGGTTCCTGTTATGTCGGTAGCATCTACTCAACCTGTACCTTACAATCCAGGGCAGCCTCTCTTAGCAGCTCATGCACAAAATCCTGGAAGCTTTGTCCAAAATCAACCAGGTCAGTATTTAAAGGGTGAGTTGTTCTTTTTTGTCCTTTTACTAAAACATTTATCAGCTACCAACGAGGCAGCTGTGGAGAACCTTTGACATTCCAGATGTTCCTGAGCTACAGCTCTCATCATTCCTGACCATTGGCCATGCTTGCCGGGGCTAATGAATGCTGTAGTCCACCAATATATGGAGAGCCAAATAAAGGAGATTTTGCATCAATCCTGAACAAACCTCAGATTTGCCAGGGCTACTTCCCTATTTACTATAACCCCAAAGTTACTCAACTGGAGCCATGTCAAAATAATGGTTGGAGTTGAGGGGGGACCAGGTGCAGAACAGTTGCCACTTGGTTAGGGAATGTTATCTACTGTATCTCATGAGCTATATCCTGAAATAATGGATATGTAAGCAAAAATCCTCATCTGCACTCCAACAGCATAATTTAGCAAGAAAAGAACTCTTTTAATTGTTGCTATAAAACAACAATTTGACGCGGGTGGCGCTGTGGTCTAAACCACTGAGCCTAGGACTTGCCGATCAGAAGGTCAGCTGTTCAAATCCCCGTGACGGGGTGAGCTCCTGTTGCTCGTTCCCAGCTCCTGCCCATCTAGCAGTTTGAAAGCACGTCAAAAGTGCAAGTACAGTGGTGCCTCGCAAGACGAAAATAATCGGTTCCGCGAGTCTCTTCGTCTAGCGTTTTTTTCGTCTTGCGAAGCATCCCTATTAGCGGATTAGTGCTATTAGCGGCTTAGCGGCTTAGAAAAAGGGGGGGGGGAGGGAAAAAACTCGCAAGATGTTTTCGTCTTGCGAAGCAAGCCCATCGGGAAATTCGTCTTGCGAAGCGCCTCGAAAAACGGAAAACCCTTTCGTCTAACGAGGCATTCGTCTTGTGGGGCACCACTGTAGATAAATAGGTACTGCTCTGGCGGGAAGGTAAACGGCGTTTCCATGCACTGCCACATGACCCAGAAGCTGTCTGCGGACAAACGCCAGCTCCTCAGCCTCTAGAGCGAGATGAGCACCACAATCCCAGAGTTGTCCATGACTGGACCTAACGGTCAGGGTAGAGAACTGTATAGAGAACTGTGAGCAGGATAGAAGCAACTGAAATTGAAAATGAGCTTTAGAATAAAGGAAGAGTGAAGATAAGGAAAGGGAATGTAAAATGTTTTGGACTGTGAACCATATGATCTTGTTTAAGTCTTAGAGCTATTTGAAAGTAGTGTCATTTTTTGTCCCATTTTTAGGGAACGCTCCGCTTTCCTATCCTGATAATCATCTTGGACAACTTGATGTAAATGAATTATTCTCAAAACTACTTTCTACAGGGATTCTCAAAGTTTTACAGACTGATTCAACTTCAGCTCGTAAGTATAACTTTTACCTTTTTGTTCTGTGAGGAATAGTTAAAATGTTAAAGGCTGTTATGACAGAAGCTGGTATGTATGATACATATGTTTTGTCTAAGCATCTTGCAACAGTTAATGGGTTTAATAGCAGCTGCTGTTCAAAATCAGCAGTATTGACCTCCTCCTTTGCTACTTAGAACTGGCTAGATTGAGAAATAGATCCAGTGTATCCTGTTTTAAAGGCATATACCGTATTTTTCGCTCTATAACACGCACCTGACCATAACACGCACATCGTTTTTAGAGGAGGAAAACAAGGGAAAAAACATTCTGAATGAAACAGTGGGTGTATCATTTTTGTGCTTCATGCTGTGGCCACAGACATGTGATCTGATGGTGAATTTGGGGTGACCCAATGCAAAAATCCTGAGAATCCCTGTGGATCCATGCTTTGTAACCACGTTTTTGCACCATTGCAGCCCCAGGCAACAGTGGGTGCGTGATTTTTGGGGGGCAGACTGTAGCCATGGACATGCTATGTACTCTGATGGTGAATTTGGGCTGACCCAATGCAAAGATCCTGAGGATCCATGTGGATCCATGTTTTGTAACCACGTTTTTGCACCATTGCAGCCCCAGGCAACAGTGGGTGCGTGATTTTGGGGGGGGGGGAGGCAGGCTGTAGCCATGGACATGCTATGTGATCTGATGGTGAATTTGGGCTGACCCAATGCAAAGATCCTGAGGATCCATGTGGATCCATGCTTTTTAACCAAATTTTACGTGGGGAGGGAAGGAAAAACACAGAAGGGACAAAGAGCAGGAGAGGGGTGTGCAGAGAAGCAGCTGGCTAAGAATGCAGGAGAGGGGTATAACGGGAGGGAGGAAAGGAAGGCAAAAGTTTTCCCTCACCTACCCACCCAAGCCAGCCAGCTCTCTCTCTCTCTCTCTCCCTCCTGCATGTTTTCACTCTGCTTTCCCCTCTGCTTGCCTGGAGGGGAGGGGCTTTCCCTGCTCTTTGTTCCGTTTGAGCAAACACAGCAAGGAAACAGAGGTGGGTGGGCAGTAAGACCCTGAGGCAGAATGCAGGAAAGCAGCCGCTTCCTCTTTTCAGGTTTCCCTTCTAGGAGACGCGCGATTTGATTTTTGCCTGCTTTTTTTTGCCTCCCCTCACACCATTTGGCTCCAGGGACCACACATTCGCTCAATAACACGCACAGACATTTCCCCTTCCTTTTTAGGAGAAAAAATCTGCGTGTTATAGAAGGAAAAATACGGTAATTGGGAATAGCTTTTGTGTTTTGCTTTTTAAAGTCAAGATACAAAGTTGGAGGAATTGAAAGAAGTTTGCCACGTGTGTTACTAATAAAAATAATAATTTATTTGTACCCCGCACATCTGACTGGGTTGTGCCAGCCACTCTGGGCAGCTTCCAGCATATATAAATACATAGTAAAACATTAAACCTTGAAAAGCTTTCCTGCCTTCAGATGTTTCCTAGATTTTATATAATTACTCATCTCTTTAACATCTGATGGGAAGGCATTCCACAGGGTGGGCGCCACTACTGAGAAGGCTCTCCCTGATTCCCTGTAGCTTCACTACTTGCAGTGTGGGAACCGCCAGAAGGCCCTCGGAGCTGGACCTCAGTGTCCGGGCTGAATGATGGAGGTGGAGACTCTGAACCTTGCTATAATACAGGGATGGGGAACCTCTGACTTGCGGGTCTGGTTCGGCCTGCCAGACCATTTCATCCCGGCCTCCCTCCTTGGCACCTGACGTCAGCTGATTGCTGTTTTCTGTGGAGCACTTTGCACGTCCCCCTCACCTGTTAACAATACAGTAATCACTAGGGACAGAGGAGTACTGTCGTGTTTTAGACCTGCCTGCTTTAATTTGACAATGATGCAGTTTTGAAAGGACACGCTTTGGCCCAGTACTGACAACGTACCTCATTTGTTTAGAAGTCAGTGAAGTTTCTGCCCAACCAGCTCCAGAGGAGGATGAGGAGGATCAAGACCAGACTGAGGATCAAGATGTCCCAGACCTAACTAACTTCGTTATAGAAGAACTAAAACAGTAAGTACATTTGTTGGGGCGGGTGGGTAACACAGAATGTACCTAGGCATGTCATGTTGACTTAAGTAAGCCATTGAACAGTTTTAGATCAAACTGTTGATCTAACTTGAATTTAACTGTGAAAGTCAAGTAATTGCTGTTTTAAGGACAGTGAGAGTGCTATATTTATGTGTGTGATAAGTATTAAATATCACTTTGGTATGTCAAGCATATTAAAGAATTCAGAATTAACCACTGATAGTATCTTGGGATTTCTAGGTCTCTGATCTAGATAAAAAGGTTTCAAGGTTTATTGTGGGCCTTTTTAAAGTTGTGTGGCAGCGTCTTGATTCCCAATGCAGTTCCACATACTGAAAGTGCTGGCTGGCTTTCTCCTGACACATTTATTTTCTCATTCATGGACGTGCATAACCTGCCTTATTTTCATGAGCTCCCTGCCCCAGCTAAATGAACAAGACCTCTTAATTCTTGAATGGGAAAGGTGTCCCAAGTTTTTTCTTAACTTAGGCGGCAGAGTTATAGTCCTCCTGCTCTAGAGCCTGTTCCTTGGTGTGCAAGTTACTGATTGGTGCTTGTTAAATTACAATTTTTTTCGCAATCTTCCAACTTGAAACGTGTTTTGTCTTGTATTTGCTTAACAGAATTATTTGAAGCTTGCATGACTTTTTCTCCATAAACTAATTGCCATAATCTGCTGCTAACTAGTTTCCGACTTGTTTCCAGGCGATACGATAGCATTATAAACCGGCTCTATACTGGCATTCAGTGTTACTCTTGTGGAATGAGGTTCACAACTTCACAGACAGATGTATATGCAGACCATTTGGATTGGCACTATCGTCAGAACCGCACGGAAAAGGATGTCAGCCGGAAAGTTACTCACAGAAGATGGTACTACAGCTTAACGGTAAGTGGCGGCTCAGTCTGTTTCACCTCAGGGTAGAGAATTAATGTTAAATTTATTGCCTGCCCTGTTCCAAAGGATTCAGGTGCATAACAGTAAAACAAACTACCAAGATAATATGCACTTAAAACAGCATGAGCCTTCAAACGCCATCTTAAATTCCTTCTCTGCTTCTGAAAGCTCAGCTTTCTGGAGGCACCGAGTTCCATTTAGGCAGTGCCTCTGCCTCGAAATGTCACCAGATCCCTCGCAGATTGTAGTTTCGATCCTTTTTATAAACCTTCCCCTCTTAGATCCTTGAGGGCACCTACTTCCTGTTTTATAGTAGTTGGCTGCCTGTGTTCTGCCTCTGTGGCTTCCTGCTTGGCTTCACACTTTTCTCCCTATATTGGCTAGTGTGGGAGCAGCGTCACAAGTTTGCCCTCTGGTGGTCAGATGTCACAGTGTCTGCTTCTTAAAATGTCGTGTTTGCAGATGAGTTTTCAGGAACCTCTTTGCACTCGCAGGGGTTAAATATTAAAACAAAACAAAAAATGAAAATCTGAGATTCCTGTGACTAAGGAAATAGTCATACAGAGATAAATATTCTTCCCTTGCATGCCTGAATTAATTGTGCACAGGTGTTGTACTACTGGTAGACTTTGGCTTAAACAAACATGAGTGGGTGGATTCCGACATCTGTGCTGCACGTGAGATTTATGAAAAGCTTGTCACAGATGTGTTACTAGGTGAATGGTACACACCCTTCAAGCTTAGTGTATTTTTTTTTTTTAATATTTTATTTAGGATTTTCTTGTTTTACAGAAGTGTAATGCCTCGTATTTTTTTTCCCCCCATGTAACATTTTTACAAATCTGTTTCATTTGTTGAGGCATTGGGGGGAGAAGAAAAAAAAAAAGGGAAAAAGAAAGGGGGTGGAGGGAGGGAAGATGGATGGGGGTGGGGTCAGGTGGTGGTGTTTCTATTATGCTTAATGTATGTAGAGTTTGGTGTCAGCGTTGTTTGTGTTGTTCACTTGTGTTCCTTTGGTGGTGAGAGAGTTTGGGGTTGGCCTAGGGTGTGATTGGCTGTGGTGATCTTTGTTTTTGTGTGTGAGTGGGGTGGGTGGGTGTTTTGGATCAGGTTAGCCATATTGATTTGTATGCTGTTGGTGGATTATTGTCATTGTCTTGTTGGGCTGTGTATTTGATAAAGGGGAGCCATATCGGGGTGAAGGTGTCTTCTTCTGTTTGTCCCCGTGTCAGTTTCAGTTTATTAGTTAATTTTTCCAGTAGGGCTGTTTCCCATACTATTTGGTACCATTGGTCCATGCTTACTCCTGACAGGTCTCTCCAGTGTCTGGTTATGGTGTTTCTGGCTGCTGAAAGTAGGTGGGTTATGAGTTCTTTGTGGTGTAAATGGGCGTTGTTGTCTTGGAAGACAAGCTTAGCGTATTGCTCAAGAAGCTCTAACGGATTGAGGATTTTTTAAATGGTGATGGATTAGTGGTTTTTTGTTTTCTTACAAGAGTAAGGATTCGGAAGACTGTGCCCTATATGCTGTGATCCTGATCCTAAGAAACAGAACCAGAGAGGATAATTAAAGATTTGTGCAGAACTGTATTGTGGAAAGTTGCGTGAGCAGAGTAAAAGATAGAACTCGTAGGATCTTAAATTGGCTTTGTCAATATTTTTTTCTTTAGGACTGGATAGAGTTCGAAGAAATAGCTGATTTAGAGGAACGTGCAAAGAGCCAGTTCTTTGAGAAAGTGCATGAAGAAGTTGTGTTGAAAACACAAGAAGCTGCTAAGGAGAAGGAGTTTCAGAGTGTCCCTGCCGGCCCAGCTGGAGCAGATGAGGTAAGCTGTCCTCAGTAAACTTGCTTCTTGAGACTGGCTTGACTCTGTAGAAATTCTTACTTTTGTTCCTAACTATATTTCCAACATTCTTCACTAGATAAAGATATGAAGCGTGCAAGTGTATTTTATTTTTAAAAAATCTACTGCGGAAGATAAATCTTTCTTTGTAGATGCAGGTTTATGGTAAGAAGGATGAGTTGACAGCAAAGCTCTATAAGCGAAATGTGAATTCACCCAAACTTCCTGATTCTCTCTCTCTCTCTCTCTCTCTCTCTCTCTCTCTCTCTCTCTCCCTCCCTCCCTCCCTCCCCCCCTCCCCCCTCCTGTTCTTGAGAATCCCTTTTAAAACACTCCTATTTATTCCTCTTAAGGAATTTGGTTGTAGCAGTAATTTCAAAAGCATGGCCACTATGGGTTGATACCACTTCATACATTTAAAGAGCAGAATTTCGCAGTCTTAATATATTGCTAATAGCAGGACCCAGAATTGTTGCAATTATACTGTACCTACCTTTTATTTGTCATAACTTCTCCGGTGAACTGAGAGTAAAAGGACAAGTGCACTGTTTATGTAAATACTGCTCTTTTAACTGCTTTCCTATATTTCAGAGCTGTGAAATCTGCCAGGAGCAATTTGAGCAATATTGGGATGAGGAAGAGGAGGAGTGGCACCTAAAAAATGCCATTCGAGTAGACGAGAAGGTAATGTTGAATATATATTTGGTGGCAGCACAGAGGAAAAACATTGACTTTGATTACCAGGTTTTGGCTAAATAATCTTTTGTTTTGTGACTTAATGAGTTTATTAAAGCGTAAGCTTTTGTGCATCCGATTAAATGGACTAGTCCACTAAGCTTATGCCACAATAAATTTGTTAGTCTTTCATGTGCCCAAGACACACTCTTGCTTTTGCTGCAACAAACTAACATAGCTGCCCCTCTAGAAATGGTTAAATGACTGCACTTTTAAAGCAAGCTGTGCCAAACACAGTAAAATACAGTGGTACCTCAGGTTACGAACTTAATTCATTCCGGAAATCCGTTCTTAACTCTAGGCGTGCATTCCCTACATAGGCCTCTTGCGGCCCAGAAGCGGATTGCATTTGTATCCTGGGGCAAAGTTCACAACCTGGAACACCTGCTTCCAGGTTTGTGGAGTTCATAACCCGAAACATTTGTAAGCAGGACTGTTCATAACTCGAGGTACCACTGTATTAGCAAATGGAGGCCGAAGACTTCAGTATGTGCAGAAGAACTATAGAGTTTTGTGTACAGTGAATTTAGTGAAATTTGTGATTGTATGAAAAAGAAAGTTGCATTTGCTTTGCAGTGTATTCTTCTATGCCTTTTAAAGTATGTAGATATTAAGATTGATTGTCTTCTCTCTCCAGATATACCATCCGTCATGCTACGAAGATTATCAAAATGTAAGTGCATTATTTTCTGTCGGTTTATGTATCAGATCTGCTAAATGTGTTGGTTAGGTTAGTCTATAGATTGAAAAAAATAGAATGTTGTGTTTTAAATGTGCTGTAAAGCACATTCATTCATGTAAAGAGGAGGATATTCAGACATGCATCATTATTTCCAAAGTGTGGCAAATAATAAACCAGCTCTTCAAAATAATATTACTTAAAAATAACAATAACAATGAATCTGGGTTTGATGGCTTTAGGTTGCTTTTTAAAAACTTTGCCTTCTTGCTTAAGTTAGATGTATCATCGCAAAAAGCATGCCTATTGTGGAAGCAACATTTTACACCTGCCACTTTCAAATCACATTTTAAAAGTTACCATTGAAATGTTTTGGTAGTGCAAATTAACGTATATGGTGTTAATTTTTACTTACAGACCTCGTCATTTGATTCAACGCCATCTCCTAGCAAGACACCTGTAGAGAACCCGCTAAATATTATGTTGAATATTGTTAAGCAAGAAGTACAGGACTCCTGTAACAGTCCCAAGGTAAAAGAAGAGCCTGAGGATACACCTGCTGATGATTGTATGGAGGGGAGCTCACCCACATTGGCCGAAATTAAAACAGAGCCTGAAAAGGTTGAGTCAGTTTAAACTAATTTTTTTCTATTCCAGGGAAGAGCTGCTGTGTTCTAGCTGACTCTAGAAGGCAAATAATTTTTATATGAATAAAGTGTTCACTTGGGGCAGGGCCCCAGCTGCTTATTTGGTTAATAAATACATTTTTGTATTTGAATTTCTTATTGCCTGCACAGTGTCAGGTGTCTATTGTGTGGAAGTTCTGTAGAAGACATACAAAATTTAACAGGAATAGACTGTATATGTAAGGAAAATTGTATGATTTTTTCATTTGTGGAAATGTAAATTATAAATAAAAGATATTTTTGCTATCTATGGAGTGTAATGTTTATGCACACCATCCAATAATAATAAAAGTATTTCGGTTTCGAACGTGTTTTAGATGGAATCGAACTTGGGCTTCATTGTAAGCCTTGTGCTTAATTAAATTGACTTTTCAGTGGAAATTGGAGATGTGTTTTCTTCTTTCTTTTTTCTTGGTGTTGGAAGAAAGTTTGTTAAGGAGAAAACTGCTGTTCCAGAGGATGTTCCTGCAAACGTTGGATTGCTTTTCTTAACCTGCATTCACATCCATATGTTTAAAATGAAAGCTTAGGAAGGATACATAACAAAATAACGTTCTTTACTTCGGACACGTGCCAAGATTTCACAGCAAAACCCAGGGTCAGCTTGGGAGCAAAAAAAAGATTCCAATTTTCCTAATTTTTTTAAGTCATCAAATATACAAGTGCGTAGTACAAACCAAACCAATTTTCTTTGGATTTTACAGAGGGGAAAAAAAATTAATGTACGATTGCTCGGTTGCAACATGGTTAACATTTTTTGTTGGTTTATAACTTGGGTCTAGATAGTAAAGAATTGCCATGAGATGTTAATATTTATTTCGTGTAATAAATTAGAATGAAGCATATACCGTTGTGAATCTCTTTATTTCATGGGTTCCTTTGGGACAGATTGTAAACGTATGTTCACTGAATGTGAACAGGTGTGTGCCAAATTCACTGGATGTATTTTAACCTCCACTGTTTTGAACATAGAAACGCTTCCAAGTTTCAAAGCCTCAAGGCCAACAACATGATGTAAAAGCTCCAGGAAGTCAGGAACTCCTGTCTCTTTTTGGAAGTAGCCTAGGGGAGATGGGGAAGAATTTGATTGGTACATTGTTGCTGAAGGAAAGGGACGTACAGTTTCAGTCACATAACTTGCCTTTTTACTTTGCAAGATTTTCTTAGCTTTGACTTGTCCCAGTGACTGAAGAAATTAAATTCCCACTGCTTTATGCAGATAGTTCAGTTCTGCTGTGTTGTCAGTTTAAAAACCCCAGGAATGGGCAAAGCCAGTCAGTGCTTTGTGAAAGCACCTTTGAATGCAGCTGTTTCAGATAGCCACTAATTCAGGGGTCAGCAACCTTTTTCAGCTGTGGGCCAGTCCATCGTCCCTCAGACCATGTGGTGGGCTGGACTATATTTTTTTTGGAGGAAAATGAAGGAATTCCTATGCCCCACAAATACCCCAGAGATGCATTTTAAATAAAAACACACATTCTACTCATGTAAAAACACCAGGCATACGCCACAAATAACCCAGAGATGCATTTTAAATAAAAGGGCACATTCTACTCATGTAAAAACACGCTGATTCCCGGACCGTCCATGGGCCGGATTGAGAAGGCAATTGGGCCGCATCCGGCCCACAGGCCTTAGGTTGCCTACCCCTGCACTAAATCTTGCAGTGCTCTAGACTGGTTAAATTCAATTCACTAAGGAGATGTACTGGAATAATCTAGGAGTTTAGATCTTTAAACATTTCTGGCACCACTGCATATAAAAATGGCAATGGGCAGCCACCATGCTAAAAAAGGCATGTTCTCCCCACACACAGCTGGACTGTCAACCTTCAGAGGGAAAATTGGGAAGCGAGATAAAACACATCGCACAAGGATCGGAGGAAATCTCAACAGGGACCCACTGAAATCAGATTAAGTCTTCTCCAAGATCCCCACAAGTTCTTGCTGACAGACTTTGCCAAGGATGAATGATAATGGCTTTTGTTTTTTTCTTCTCAAGCCAAGCCACAATTCTGCAATGTAAACAGCCGAATCCTGTTTCCTGAACACGCCTTGCTCAGAAGCTTCCCTCGTAAAAGCCAAAATTGGTTCCTGGTTTTATTTTATTTACATATAAAAGTGTTTTCATGCTGCTATATGGTGAAAACATCAGGGTGGTATATAAAAATAAAAATAAAATTACAGATAATCATGAAGGTGACTAGTTAATCAAAAACAGCTAAACTGCAAAGTCCTGTTGGCATAAAAAAGATCTTTAAGGGGCTCCTGAAAGTCAAAAGCAAAGGATGGCAGCTGGATCTCTGCTGAAAGTGTCCCAACGGCATGAACCAGCGACACTAAATGCCTGACTTCCGGCTGAGGCGAGTAGGGCCTCTGTAAGACTGCTAACAGCGCTCCTCTTAAAGTTTCTTGGACCCAAGTTGTTGAGAATACATGCATGCTACTTTATATTCTTAGCATACATGGGGAAGAAGCAGGCTCAGTAGAGCATGAGATTTTTAATCTTGGGGTGGCGAGTTCGAGTCCTACGCTGGGCAAAAGATTCTTGCATTGTAGGGGATTGGACTGATGACCTTCCAACTCTACAATTCTATGATGCTACAAGTGGGGTTCTGCCATTGGCCTTGGGCAACTGACAACCCCCTCTCAGGTTTAAGTTTTCGCCAAGTCTTGACTCTTGTGTGTTGGAGGTGCCCATCACAGCAATAAGGACTAGGAACCTATTTATTTTAAAAAACTGGACTTGTTTGGGGTCAAATCAGCCATGAACCCTAGGCAGAGCACTCACTCTCACAGGCTTATTTTGAAAATCAAATGGGTGGGGGGAGGAGAGAAAGGTGGGGATGTGAATAAATAAAACGGGGTGTTATTTGCAGTACCAACAGCGTTTTCAATCTCAGAGTTGGGAATGAAGTAATGGAAATAAGCAGAAAAAGACAATATGGGGGGAAAATCATATAAACAACAATTCTGTGGGAGGACAGCAAGCAAAACTACACGTTTTGTTTTGGCCTGGGCTGAAAGGTGTCTTTGAACCGTGATAAAGCCACTTATTCTTCCGGATAGAGGATAGGGGAGGAGTTGTGTGAGTGTGCGTTTATGACGCTGACAACATTTGCAAGAACAATTATCTGACTGAAACAAAGCAAAACTAATCGACTTCAGAGGGCCCCCTGAATTTTGGCACAGGTGCAAAAAAACCGCAACCCACCTGCGCATAGCTGTCAACTTTCAGATTTGAAAATAAGGGATCGGCAGCCTCAAAAATAAGGGATCAGCAGCCTCACTTGTCCCGGGGACAGTCGACGGGATATCTAACAATCTGGAATAGCAGCGGGAAACAGCACTGGAATAAGGGAATTTCCCACAAAAAAAGGGAAGGTTGACAGCTATGCACTAAGGACTGATGGAGAAAGGAAGCGCCGTACAGGTGAACCACCTGTGATCATTTTGGCTTTTCCCTGTAGGGGTTGAGGCTTGACTAGAGAAACCTATGCTTTTGCTTTGCCTGAGGCTTAGCTGGTGCCAACTGATTCCCTTTCTCGCTCCCCACATCTTCACACACACACACCCACACCCCACAGCTCCCCTGAGCCCAGGCAGCAGGCCGAGGGAGCATCGCAGGAAGTGTACACTGTCTCCATGGCAACGCTCCTGCAGCAGCAACCGCATAGGAGCCAGAAAGAGGAGGAAGAAGGAGGCTGAGATAACAGGGCTGGGGGGCTCTGCCCTGAACAAAGCACCATGCCTGATGAGGATACCCCAGCGGGTGAGACCTGCCTTGTCTTCCTATATTTTGGGGTGTGGGTATGGGTGGGCAACAACCCCAAAATATCTCCTCCTCCTCCTCCTCCTGTTTTCCTACTCTGTAGAGGGCTACCCCCTTTTGGTTTCCAAAAGAAATTCCACCTCCTTCTGTCAAGCTCCTCTGAGCATATTCAGAGTGCGTTTCTCCCTCTGTGGATCGATTGGTTCACTATGTCTCCCCCCCCCCTTTAAAACAAACAAACCCTGCTATTAATTACTGCTTTGTTGGTTCCCTTACGGTAGGTTGTATACAATGTTCTTCCTACTCAGAGGAGGCCCATTGAAGTTAGCCGTGTCCATTAATTTCAGTGCTGAGAAGGACAAACCCTGGACCCACGCCTTACTTTTCTTATTGTCTTTGTTAAGTGACCCTAGATGCTGAAGGGCAGTGGAGAAATTCATGAACAAAATAAAAAATAAGTATGTGAGTCAATAATAATGATTTTTTTTTTTAATGGGCTATTGGACAAAGTGTGCCAATGGATCTCCAGAACCTGCGCCTTCCAGCAGGAAACTATGTGTGCCTTGAGCATGTACAGAGTGTATCCCAGTGGGACATACACTTTCCTTTAAATTCTCTAGCATTAGAAAGAAGAAAGAAATCCAGGAAACAACAAAAACACTGTTCTCGTCTTCACTGCAATTCCGCACCACTGATATGGACTCTCCGCTGGTGGAGTCTCCCTCCTTGTAGGTTTTTAAGCAGAGGTTGTATGGTCGTCTGCCATGCATGCTTTAGTTGAGATTCCTGCATTGCGGGGGGTTGGGATAGATAACCCTCAGGGTTCCAACTCTATGATGCTATGATTTTATATCCTTAGTTGTAGGTCCGACTACTGCTACTACTACTTAAAATAATAATAATAATAATAATAATAATAATAATAATAATAATAATAATAATATATTTATACCCAGCCCACCTGGCTGAGTTTCCCCAGCTCCCAATCGAGTGCTAAAAACAATACAGCATTAAATATTAAAAATTTCCCTAAACAGGGCTGCCTTCAGATGTCTTTTAAAAATAAGATAGTTGCTTATTTCCTTGACATCTGCTGGGAGGGCGTTCCACAGGGCGGGCGCCACTACCGAGAAGGCCCTCTGTCTGGTTCCCTGTAACCTCACTTCTCGCAATGAGGGAATAGCCAGAAGGTCCTCGGCGCTGGATCTCAGTGTCTATATCAATATCAGTCACCACCACCACTTCCATGAATTCTGGTGATGGATTGAGTCAAAGGAAAGTTGGGCATTCGTCATGGCTTGACAACGGCCGCCGCTGAATTTTGCCCCATTCTACTGTCTCCCCCCCCCCAACTGTGCTACTTAGTGAGTAGGGGGTCTGTTGCTCTTCTCCAGAAGCTCCGAAGAAGAAGCCCAGGTTCAAGAGCATTCATGATGCAGTCAGAGCTGGGAACGTAGAACAACTTCAGGAGATGGTGAAATGTGGAACGAGCATTAATGAAGTGGATCCGGTCTACAATTTTACACCCTTGCATTGGGCGGCCCATTCTGGGAGCTTGGAGGTAAGAGATTGTCCCAGATTGCTGTGAAGGGAAGAAGGGATATCATTATGCAGTCTCTATTGACCCTACTAAATGTCTGAGAAAACAACAATGAGACCTATGGCTTTGCCAGGGTAAAGACTGAGTCTGTGTACACATTGTGCCTTTAAGGTAAAAGGTCAAGGACCCCTGGATGGTTAAGTCCAGTCAAAGGCGACTATGGGGTTGCGGCGCTCATCTCGTTTTCAGGCCGAGGGAGCCGGCGTTTGTCCACAGACAGCTTTCTGGGTCATGTGGCCAGCATGACTAAACCGCTTCTGGCACAACAGGACACTGTGGCGGAAACCAGAGCGCATAGAAACGCCATTTACCGCAGCGGTACCTATTTATCTTCTTGCACTGGCGTGCTTTCGAACTGCTAGGTTGGCAGGAGCTGGGACAGAGCAATGGGCGCTCACTTCATCACGGGGATTTGAATGGCCGACCTTCTGATTGGCAAGCACAAGAGGCTCAGTGGTTTAGACCACAGCACCACCCGCTTCCCTTTAACGCACATTCAGAGCACATTATTTCCTCAAGGAATTCTGGACACTGTAGTTTAGCCCTTTGCATAGTTACAATGCCCAGCATCCCTTACAAGGGTTGCAAATCTGTTGTCCTTGCAGTGCTTTCAGTGGCTGCTCTGGAATGGAGCTGATAAGACGGCGGTGACAGGCAGAGGCTGGACAGCGGCTCACCTTGCTGCCATCAAAGGTCAGGATGCCTGTATGCAGGTAAGTGTCTTTGTTCACTCATGATTTAGGGTGGATTCAGACAAGGGGGTTTATAAACCCCTTCTCGTTTCACATTTGCCATTGTTGTAAGCTCTGGGGTTTTGGTCTCGGGTGGGTGGATAGAGAGAAACACATCTCCCTTTCTCAAAATATAAGGCTGTGACGATGGATAGCAGAAGATTCGAGGTAGATTAAAGAGAGGATGGCTTCACACAATTCACAAATGGAATTGCCTGCCATAGGATGTGGTGGTGGCCACTAGATTTGATGGCTTTGTAAGTGGATTCGATTGGGAGTGGGGAATCTCAGGACCAAATGTGGCCCCCCAAGTCTGTCTATCTGGCCCTTGGTACTCTCCCTAGCCTATGGTTACCAGACATCCCCGTTTCCTGGGGACAGTCCCCGGATTTACAAATCTGTCCCCGGACAAAATCCGTCCCCGGAATGACCCCACATTTCATTTAATGTCCCCGGATTTATATTTTAAGTGTTGTAGATTTATTAGTTGGGAATGAATGGTGCGTGATTGGTTCAGCAGCACAAGACACTTCATATGGGGACTTCTGGCGAGGCAAAATGGCGGATGCCATGGCAGTGAGCAGCTCCTGAAGCCAGCCAGAGCCAACTGTGCTACCAGGCTGGCTCCAGGCTGCTGAGACTGCTGCTGCCGCTGCCACTGCTGAGGGGGAACCGGGGACGCCTGCCGCATCGACTGGGGGAACCGCTGCCCCCAGTGACCCAAATCGAGCCAGGAGTGGGAGCACCCAGCCACCCAGCCGACTGCCCAGCTGTGCTCCAGAGCTGACACAGGGGGAAGGAGGAGAGGAGGAGAAGGAAGAGAGAGAAAGAGGAAGGAGAAAAAAGAGGAGAGCCCCAACCTTGCCGTGCCACTGAGGACAAGAGGTAGGAGAGCACCGGGAGGGCAAGGACACGTGGCTGAGCCCAGACCCGACCTGAGCCTACTCCACAGCGGCTAGCGCTCCAAGAGAGCAGGTCAGGGCCCAGAGGAAGGCTGTGCGACAGAACAGAATTTGGAAAATTAATTATCAAAAAAAGAAAAGAAAAGAAAAATATATACAGCTACCTATCTTGCTATCTTATGTTGTAAAATGGACAAAGTATAAGAAAATAAGAAGCACTATGCTGGATCAGGCAGGGACGTGGGTGGCGCTGTGGGTTAAACTACAGAGCCTAGGACTCTAGGCTCTAGGTCAGCAGTTCGAATCCCCGTGACGGGGTGAGCTCCTGTTGCTCACTCCCTGCTCCTGCCAACCTAGCAGTTCAAAAGCACATCAAAGTGCAAGTAGATAAATAGGTACCGCTCCGATGGGAAGGTAAACGGCGTTTCCATGCGCTGCTCTGGTTCGCCAGAAGCGGCTTAGTCATGCTGGCCACATGACCCGGAAGCTGGACGCCGGCTCCCTTGGCCAATAAAGTGAGGTGAGCACCGCAACCCCAGAGTTGGCCACAACTGGACCTAATGGTCAGGGGTCCCTTTACCTTTACTTTATGCTGGATCAGGCCAATGGCCCATCTAGTCCAGCAACTCGTTCTCAGAGTGGCTGATTGGATGCTTATGGGAAGCCCACAAGAGGGGTATTCTTTGGTTACTACTGTATAACATCAAAGTGTCTCTACTAAATGCTATAATTTAGGTTAAGGAATTTGTGTTTCAGGATCAAATTTGAGCCTAGGAACTTTGCTTTGTGTATTCACAGTCCCTTCTTCTTCATGGAGTAGATCTTGGAACTCAAGATGACCGAGGCTGCACTCCCGCCCATCTGGCAGCGACCCACGGGCAGTCATACACTTTGCAAACGATTCTGCGGAGCGGAGTAGTAAGAAAAACGCTCGCCTTGCCCTTCCCCCGCTCCTCTCCTGAGGATTGGCATGCTTCTATTTCCATTGACTCATTTATGCCTTTCTAGCATGCCCTTTCTCTAAATGGATCTCAAAGCACCCGAAAAGGTCAATGCTTTCCCCCAAGTTATCTTCAAAACAACCCTGTGAGGTAGATTAGGCTGAGAGATCATGACTGGCCAAAGGCCACTAGTTGGTCTTCATGGGAGAGAGCCAAAGTCAACATGATGCTAAACATGCCATGTCAAATGCCATGGTTGTTTAAAACATTTTAATAGCCACCAAACGGGAGACCTGATTGTCACTCAAGGAGAGGAAAGAGTTAAGTGTTCTGCCTGCTACTGTGGCCCCAATGAAAATAATCTCGTCTTGGGGCTAAAAGGTGCTACTGGAAATTTTTGCTGGGACCTTGGAAGGTGGAGGTGAAGAGGAGGAAAGGGTTAAGCCTGCTTTATCTAACTTGCAGTCCTGGTGAAAATCCTGCCCCTCCTTTGTGATTAATAATAACATACCCTCCAACATCTAAACGGTCAAATTCAGGACACAGTCTTCCAAGAAGCCATCTTCCCATTTTTTTCTTGCAAGAGAACGGCGGCCATTTTGGATGCTGTGATCTCACACAATTTCACGCTGTGGTTTCCCCTTGGAAAAAAGTGCTTTTTCAAGCACAGCATCCAAAAATCTGCATTTTGGGGTGCCACTTAAGATTGCTGCCTTGTAGAAAGCGCTTTTTTGGGTGGGTGTGTGGGGCATCGCAGCATGAAATTGGGACGTCTTGCTTTGGGACTTCCTGAAGGCATTTGGTTGGCCAATATGAGAAGAGGGCTAGTGGCCTGCATAGTAATTTTAGGCACATCTAGCAAGCCTTTTTTTAGGGGGCTTTTTGTCCGATCTAGCAGGACTCTTTTATGGTCTCATGCTCTGACCTCATGGGGGAATGGGCTGTAACTAGCTCCACTCTGCTACAATATTATGGGAAACTCAATGGTTTGGGGTCTGCAGTGGCCTGACCCCCATTTTGGGGGCAGGCCTTCCTCCGGAGGCTTAGATGTCAGGCTGAAATTTCCCATTTCTGGGAATGGTGGCATCTTCCATGCCCAGTTCTTTGAGGTCTACCAGCATCCACTTCCCCAACTTAAAATCTGGAGATTTAACAAATCTGCTTTTCCTCTTTGAAACCAGGACGTCAATGTTTCTGACAGGCACGATTGGAAGCCAATTCACAAGGCTGCTTTTCACGGCCGGCTGGGCTGCGTCCAGCTTCTTCTTAGATGGGGAGCTACTTTAGATGATGTGGACAACAATGGAAATCTTCCAGGTACAGAAAGGGGGGGAGGGAGATGATCATTGTAATGGACTGGGGAATAATGATAAGAGGGGAATCTCTTTGTTACAGAGAGACAGATAGTGAGAATAACCTGGGTCAGTGATGGTGGAAAGTGCAATGTTTCTATGTATACTTTTTGCAAAATTTGGGTCATATCCAATGCTGCCCCTCCACTTGTGCAGCAGAATTCCATTTGGGTAATAATATTTCTCCTTCTCTTCTCAACAACCCACAACAATTCATTTTGTTGTTGTTTGCATCCATCAGTCTCAAGAGACAATGGAGTGCCCTTCTGGGGGTGGTCAAACTGCTGCATTAGCAGTACTGAAGTGATCTCCCCGGGGCAACAAGCCTGGCCAGTGTGTAGGGAGGTCATGGGCTGCCCAGATGACAAGAATCCCATTTCAGCCTTGCTGATGTGGTCCAAAGGAAAGCAGATCCAGATATTTGGCATCAGCTGGGATGCAGGAGTTGCTGGAAGGAGGCATACAAGGTTAAAAATTGGCTGCTGTTTCTTTAATGCCTAAAAAAGCTGGGTCAGCATGAGTCTGCACCGGGTTGTGTATATAGAGTGAGAAATGTTAGTTTGGTTTTGGGGTTGGTTGGTTGTTTAGTGAAAGCTGGTAGTGTTGATGTGTGTGCAGTTGGTCAGTCACTTTTGCAGAAAGACTTTTAAGAATAAAAGCAGAAAGTACTCTGCAAGGATACTTTTCTCGTGGACTCTTTTATGCTGACAAGGGTCCGAGGACCAGGCTGAGGCAACAAAGGGCGGTCAGAACCTTTTTTTGCTTTTTACAAGCACTGACACTAACCAACCGTCTTAGGGACTTGGCTCCGGATTTGTGCAGGGTTTGACCCTTAGCCTTTTCTTTTCCTGAAGATACCCCACCCCACAAGGCAGCAGAGGTTTAGGATCAGTTTTCCTTCTCCTAGATGGACTCCCTTCCCAGGTTGATGAGCATCACCTGCCCCTCATTTCTGCTTGTGCAGAAACTGGCATCATAACCGTAGAACCTACTATTGGTCTTGTAAACTCAACCCACCAGAGCCTATCTTTGCATGCAGGGGAATCCCCTAACTCCCCGAGTGTTTGAGACCCATCGGCTACCCTCACCTGGTTTAGCCGGCCAATCAGAGCCGTTTCCTGGGGTGTGGTTATTGTCGCATGCTGATAGCATCTAGGGGCCACAGGTGAGATCTGAGTGCAGGGTGGGGACCAAAGGTGGACAAACTACCCCAGAAGGGGATGTGTCCCCCCCACCAGGGTACTATCCTTCCTCTAACACCCCATACACCCCATTCAATTTATAGGTGGATGTTATTGCTGCCACTGGGAAAAATCCCATAAATTGTATCCAGGTGCTGGAGAAGAAATTTTCTGTTTGAATATTGTTAGTTTGCTGGTGTGTGGGACAAACTACACATAAAGTTAAATGCATTTTTGCATCTAATCTGCAGAACTCTGCACCAATATGTTCTTCACTCTACTTTCCACTGAGTAACAGTGCTAATTGTAGTTTTAACTGTCACAGTGGTGGGTTGTTTTTTTTTTTGGTTTGTGTTTAAAGAGAACGTTTAACGCTGCTATTTAGTTGACTGCATTTTATTTAAAAAATCTGTGAGTTTTTAACTTGTAAAGCACCTTGAGAAGCCTCGCTGCCTAGAAAAGCAGTACAAAAGAAGTCTTTTTATGTAAAAACATATTAACAGTCAAAACAATCTTCCTAACAGTTCACCTGGCGGCAATGGAGGGTCACTTGCATTGCTTCAAGTTCCTGGTGAGCAAGATGCCCACACTCCTCCATGCCTTGAAAGCCAGAAACGACCACGGGGACACCCCAGGAGACCTGGCAGAGAGGTTCTACAAGGACAGCATGGTCAACTACATTAACGATCTGGAGAAACAGAAAGGCGAATTGCAAAAGGGGGACTGTGAGTACCTGGTTGCGAGGGATGGGCCATAGCTCAGTGGTGGAGCATTTGCCTTGCATGGACAAGGTCCCAGGTTCAATCCCTGGCAGCCAACACACACACACACACTTTAGATAATAATAATAATATAATAATTTATTATTTATACCCCACCCATCTGGCTGGGCCTCCCCAGCCACTCTGGGTGGCTTCCATAAAAACCAAAAATACAGTAAAATATCACACGTTAAAAACTTCCCTGAACAGGGCTGCCTTCAGATGTCTTCTGAATGTCAGGTAGTTGTTTATCGCTTTGACATCTGCTGGAAGGGCGTTCCACAGGGCGGGGGCCACTACCGAGAAGGCCCTCTGCCTGGTTCCCTGTAGCTTTGCTTCTCGCAATGAGGGAACCGCCAGAAGGCCCTCGGCGCTGGACCTCAGCGTCCGGGCAGAATGATGGGGGTGGAGACGCTCCTTCAGGTATACTGGACCGAGGCCGTTTAGGGCTTTAAAGGTCAGCACCAACACATAATAATTATATGTAAGGTCATAAGACAGCACAGCAGAGGTTGTATTTTCTGAGAATCCTCCGGAAAAACAATCTCTCAAAGGACCTGTTGATGGCATTTTACCATTGCACTGTGGAGAGCGTATTCACTTATGGTCTGTGTGTGTGGTTTGGGAGCTGCACGGCCAGGGAAAAAACAATGCTATCCAGGGTTGTAAAGACTGCAGAGAGAATAATTGGGTGCACCCTTCCCACCTTAGATCAAATCTATGCTGCCAGGTGCCATAAGAAAGCGGCAGAGATAGCGCAGGATAGTGCGCACCCCGGAAATGATCTCTTTCAGCTTCTGCCTTCTGGGAGAAGGTATAGGGTTATAAAGGCCAGGACTAGCCGCCTGAGAAATAGTTTCTACGCAAATGCAATTCTGGGTCTAAACGCAGCATAAGGGGTTTCTAAAGTATAAAGGTAAAGGTAAAGGTACCCCTGCCCGTACGGGCCAGTCTTGACAGACTCTGGGGTTGTGCGCCCATCTCACTTAAGAGGCCAGGGGCCAGCGCTGTCCGGAGACACTTCCGGGTCACGTGGCCAGCGTGACATCGCTGCTCTGGCGAGCCAGAGCCGCACACGGAAACGCCGTTTACCTTCCCGCTGGTAAGCGGTCCCTATTTATCTACTTGCACCCGGAGGTGCTTTCGAACTGCTAGGTTGGCAGGCGCTGGGACCGAGCAGTGGGAGCGCACCCCGCCGCAGGGATTCGAACCGCTGACCTTTCGATCGGCAAGTCCTAGGCGCTGAGGCTTTAACCCACAGCGCCACCTGCGTCCACCTGTGTATTTTAAAAAACCTGTGCCACCTGTGTATTTTAAAATGGAGTTTCAGAGTTTTTAGGAGTTTTTGAATGTTTTATGTAGTTTTTATGAAGTGTTATGTAGTTTTATGTAGTCTTGTAGTAGTTTTATGTAGTTTTATGTCGTTTTCCAATTTCATTGTTCTGCATGGGACAATGACAATAAAGATATCGTATATCGTATATCGTATAATAGCGACAGTAAAAACCTGTCACTGAAATTACTAATCACAGAAGGCCTCCCTAGAAGAAAGGTCTTACACCATGATGGAAGATCATCAAGGAAGGGGCAAGGGCCAGAATTCCAGAATCTGGTAATGGACACTGAAAAGTCTCTCTTTCTGGTCCCAGTCCACCAGTCCACCATGAGGTTTTTAAAATTACAGTGGTACCTTGGGTTAAGAACTTAATTCGTTCTGGAGGTCTGTTCTTAACCTGAAACTGTCCTTAACCTGAGGTACCACTTTAGCTAATGGGGCCTCCCGCTGTCGCCGAGCGATTTCTGTTCTTATCCTGAAGCAAAGTTCTTAACCCGAGGTACTATTTCTGGGTTAGTGGAGTCTGTAACCTGAAGCGTCTGTAACCTGAGGTACCACTGTGTTATTTTCAGGCCTATTTTATTGATACAGTCGTACCTTGGATCCCAAACGCCTTGCAACTCGAATGTTTTGGCTCCCGAACACCACAAACCCAGAAGTGGGTGTTCTGGTTTGCAAACGTTCTTTGGAACCCGAACGTACGGCAAGGCTTCCCCGGCTTCCGATTGTGTGCAGGAAGCTTCTGCAGCCAATCAGAAGCCACGCCTTGGTTATTAAACATTTTTGGAAGTCGAACGGACTTCCAGAAGGGATTCCGCTCGACAACCAAGGTACAACTGTACTTATCAATACAATAGCCAATACAAAGTATTTTTAAAAAATACTACACTAAAATAAAACAAATACTTTAAAAATCTAATCTAAAAAGGAGCAGGAACAAAGAGAGGGCGAAAGGAAAAAGGAAAAGAAATGGGGGGAAAGAGAAAGAAAAGAAAAGAAAAAAGGGGAAAGGATAAAAAGGCTTCCGGTTCTCTGTCTGTCAGCTAAAAATAGTATCCACACATTAACTATTCTATTTTCTATAAGCCAATCTTTTTTCAGTCTCACAAGTTCATCTTCTATTTCACGTAAAAGGTCCATTTGAAGTTTCTAATCCTTAATAAATATCAACAATGATTTTTTCTCTTAAACACGTTAACTTGGCCCTCTCCGCTAATAATTTTTATCAACCATTCCTTCCATGCACTTGGAAGAGAAAAGAGGGTTAGCTGAAAGCCCTGAGAAGGGATCCTCGAGACTGTTGGCTCTTGCTATGAATCATCTTCCTCAATTGGTCTTAAGAACCAGAAGTGCCCTGAGTGCAGCCCAGGGCTGGTTCACGACATTTTGCCACCTGAGGCAAATCAGAAAATTGTAGTTTGTTAAGGGTGCTTCAGCAAGAGGTGGCAGGAAAGAAGGGCCCTTTCTACCCATGGAGATGAGGAGGCTCTGTTACGATATGGATGCAATGCAGCTGCAAAGTGCTAGCTTGAAAAGTAAACATGATGGGAATGTTGGGACTGCCCGTGTGAATCAGAGGGACAGTCAATTCACAGTGCGAAGCACCGGAATTAGCTCAGAGTGTAATATGAGCTCTTCCGTTTATTCCTGTCCAGGAAGTGTTTGTCACTGGACTGCTGGAGCTTGAAGAGAGCAGTCATGTTTTTTGTAATGCTGCAAAGACAGAAATAAAGGCATGTAAATACGTTTCTGTCTATCTCTTTCCCCTGCCCAGGGGGGGCAGGAAAGAGGGGTGTGTTCTTCTCACGCTGAGAAGGATTGCCTATTGCGACCTAGCCTGGATCTTGCTGGGGAATGCAGCCAGGGAGGTCAACAGGGAATCATGCCGGGTGCCTGGGAGAGTTGCCAGTTTCTCCTGATATGGGCTTGATTCTCGACAGGCTCTCCCATAAGCTCGGCCATGCTGTGATTCCATGGGACTAAGCTTGAATACTAGGCTCGGAATTTGTCTTGAAAGGAGTTTAAAGGAGAAGGATGTTTCTAGTATTTATGCAAAGATGCACTTGGAAGTGGGTGAGTGATGCTCTTGAAGACACAAGCTGGGTTGCTTATCCATTGAACAGGAGGACAAGCCTTCAATGTCCTTCAGTGACTCCCAGTGATTAGCAAATTGAGAATAAATTGAAGTGAAAACTGTTGATTACGTTCTGCAAAATAAGAGGAAGTATGCAACAAGGTTTCATGCTGGGATGTGGCAATACAGTCTCCTCTGAGACTGCTCTGTGTTTGCATTGAGGGTGATTGAATATTAAGAACATAAGAAAGACCTGATAATGTGGGCCAAAGAAAGCCTTCAAACAGGACCTGAGTTCAACAGGAACTCTCCCTACTTTTTGATTTCTGGCAAGTGGGATCCAGATGCACACTACCTCTGACAATGGAGGTAAAGGTAAAGGTAAAGGGACCCCTCACTATTAGGTCCAGTCGTGGCCGACTCTGGGGTTGCGGCACTCATCTTGCTTTATTGGCTGAGGGAGCCGGCGTACAGCTTCCGGGTCATGTGACCAGCATGACTAAGCTGCTTCTGGCGAACCAGAGCAGCGCACAGAAACGCCATTTACCTTCCCGCTGGAGCAGTACCTATTTATCTACTGGCACTTTGACATGCTTTTGAACTGCTAGGTTGGTAGGAGCAGGGACCGAGCAACGGGAGCTCACCCCGTCACGGGGATTCGAACCGCCGACCTTCTGATCGGCAAGTCCTAGGCTCTGTGGTTTAACCCACAGTGCCACCCGGTCCCAACGATGGAGGTAGAATATAGCAGTTGTGACTAGCAGCCATTGATTCAGATGCTATTCTAAGCCATATTCAACTTGGAGGCATGATTAAATCACACCTTCCCAGTGCAAACTGATCAACTTGCCTAAGTTGCACAGATCAGAAAATCCAGCCTTTCATGGACTGCCCGGGCTCCATCACTCTCGGTTGAAATGTTTGGCTTTCTGGAACTCCTTTTCCCAACCTAGTGGAGCTCTTAAACTGCTATTCGGAGGGCTACTACAGCTCCTTCTGTTGTCTCTCTGCATAGATTTAGCATTTCCAGGCCACGATGCTGCTTTCAGAGGGGACGTGGACACATTAAGAACATTGCTGGAAAACCGTATCATCACTGTTAATGAGAGGGACGATCAGGGATCCACACTCTTGCACAAAGGTTAGTGAGCGTCATGTTTTCATATTGCTGTTCTCTTCCTACCGAAATCATTCACTCCTGTTTTCAAAGTGGCTGCATTTTTGCCCTTCTTGCATTTAATTTCCCTCTATTCCCACTGGCTCGCATCCTTCCATGTGTATTGAATGCTTGCCAGTATAGGAGAATGCTTCATGCATCTGGTGACAGGGGCTTGTGGTCTACAAAAAGCTTAAAGGTAAAGGGGACCCCTGACCATTAGGTCCAGTCATGGCCGACTCTGGGGTTGTGGTGCTCACCTTGCTTTATTGGCTGAGGGAGCCGGCGTACAGCTTCTGGGTCATGTGGCCAGCATGACTAAGTCGCTTCTGGCGAACCAGAGCAGCGCACAGAAACGCTGTTTACCTTCCCACCTATTTATCTACTTGCACTTTGACATGCTTTTGAACTGCTAGGTTGGCAGGAGCAGGGACCGAGCAACGGGAGCTCACCTCGTCGTGGGGATTCGAACCGCCGACCTTCTGATCGGCAAGCCCTAGGCTCTGTGGTTTAGCCCACAGCTCCACCCGCATCCCTAAAAAGCTTACGATGTAGTAAATTCAAAGTGCCACAACATTCTTTGTCGCTTTGCTGCCACGCAGACGAACATGGCTGCACCCAATGGAAATGGCCGCCTTTGACGTTTTATTTCCTTCTCTTTCACCCTGTAGCTGCTGGACAAGGTCATTTGCATGTCCTGGAGTGGCTGATCAACAGGGAAGCGGACTGCAACATCCCCAACGACGCCGGAGAGACACCCAAAGACGTTGCCAAGAGGTGTCCGTTTATAACACTTGGCTGGGGATTCTCTTGGGATTTCTCCTGGCTAATCTGGACTAAATCTCACTGGGCTTCAGTTCGGGCCAAAGCGCCAGGGTTGATTTAACTTTGCCACATTGAAGATCCAGTTTGCAAAGCTCTGCTGGGAGACATATTCTAGGGGAGCTTGTACACCTTTGGTCCCCACCCTCCACTCAGCTCTCAATTGTGGCTCCTAGAAGCTGTCAGCACGCGACATGCCTGGCATCTTGAGCTAAGGCTGGGAAAGTTATGTGAGTCACTGCCAGCCAGTGTAGGCTGTGCTGTGCAGCCAGAAGAACCAAGGGTCTAAACCCTTTATGATCCTCCAATCCTCCAATCAATTAACTGCGCGACTCTGGTGGGAGGATGTTCTCCAAGTGGTGAACTCTCCTTTGTTGGAGGTTTTTGAACAGAGTTTGGGTGGCCACCTGTGATTCCTGCTTTGCAGGGAGCTGGACCACATGACCCCTGGGGTCATCACTGCAATTCTGTGATTCTAAGTGGGAGCTGCCGCTAAACTGGAGGCAGCACAAATTGCCATCGGTGGCGGAAACCCCGGTTGTTGTCTTACGTTCCCCAATGAGCTCCTAACGGGAATCTGAACTGCCTAGGTTTGCCCAGCTGGCCACTGTGGAGTACCTAAGGCAAAAGATGGGGAACGACTCTGATGAGGAGATTGACGTCGACGACCCACGGTTCTTTGAAAGTCATGGCGTGGAAGGGAGCACCGACAGCAAGAGCGACGTGTATAGCAAGAAACAGGACCGAGCAGATAGTCGTGGTGAGTTGTGGGCCCTCCTCTCTCTGTTTAGGGGGAAGAAAGGGCTAAGGACGTTCTGTGATCTCTTGCAGAAAGAGCCTATCAGAAAATGGAAGAGCTGAAGAATCTCCTGGAAATCGCCACCAGCGATTACAAGCAGCTGGGGGGGATCACCCCCGAGGAGAGGCAGATCAAGATTAAAGAGAGGCAGCTTCTCAGGTAAGAGCTTTGCAACACGGCCTGTGGTTTTCGTGAAACTCTGGTTTTCATGAAACTCTCGGGGTTCACAGTGCTGAGGGAAGGAGGTTGTGGCGTTTGCCCTCCTAGGTGTGTGACATCATACTGGGTTCATAGGGAAAGGGTTAACTAGTTATAAAATGATTATCTAATGAGAACCCAAGGGGCAGAGTTAACTGTGTATAAGGTTTAAGCACAGAGGTTTTTTAGGGAGTTAGAGTTGTTGAGAAGACAGTCTGGAGTTAGAAGAGAGAGAGAAGATAAGTCGGTGGGCTGGGGTAGTCTGGTGTGAGAGAATTTGTTAAGAGGAGTCAGTCAAACAGCTGAGATAATCAGTCAGAAGGTATTAGGAAGGTATAGGCCAGTAAAGAAACTAAAGTTAATATACTGACAGGAATATTGTCTGAGAAACCCTAAACTTGTTAATGTTTGTAAAATAAACTTTTTTTTTTTGAAACAAAATAAAAAATTCCTTCCAGTAGCACCTTAAAGACCAACTAAGTTAGTTCTTGGTATGAGCTTTCGTGTGCATGCACACTTCTTCAGATACTTCTTCAGATACTTTTAACAACTGACTGGACTCAGTGTTGTGCCAGAGAGTAACTGGTTGGTGGTAGCGGGGAAGCGAGCACAGTGGTGGCACAGGGATCAATAGACTGTTAAACGTCCAGGGATCCTGTGTGATCGCCACAGTGGTGCTGTAACAACTCCCCCACCCTGTAAAATTTATGCACTTCTTGATTGTTTTAAAAAAGAAGACACCCGAACGCCATTTACACAAATATAAGACAATAAAATCAAGGAGGGGGGGAAATGCAGCTGTATTTTAAAACATGCAAAAGTTAAAATACTAAAGCTGGTTAAAATCAACTCGACTTTCTAAGCACCTGGGTAGCCTTGTCTAAACAAGAATGTTTTCAGTAGGAACTGAGAATAGTATAGCGAAGGCGCCTGCTTGATCTCAATAGGCAGGGAGTTCCAAAGTTAAGGTGCTGCTGCACAAAACGATGAAGGTCTTGCAAAAGCAGAGTGGGTACTGAGCACTCAAGTTGGCACATGTATCAATGGCTCGTGTGGCTTCACCACCATCTATTTATATGGACGCGGGTGGAGCTGTGGGTTAAACCACAGAGCCTAGGGCTTGCTGATCAGTAGGTCGGCGGTTCAAATCCCCATGACGTGGTGAGCTCCCGTTGCTTGGTCCTTGCTCCTGCCAACCTAGCAGTTCGAAAGCACGTCAAAGTGTAAGTAGATAAATAGGTGCTGCTCCGGCGGGAAGGTAAACGGCATTTCTGTGCACTGCTCTGGTTCGCCAGAAGCGGCTTAGTCCTGTTGGCCACATGATCCGGACGCTGTACGCCGGCTCCCTCGGCCAGTAAAGCGAGATGAGCGCCGCAACCCCAGAGTCGGTCGCGACTGGACTTAATGGTCAAGGTCCTTTTCCACAAAATGGTGCCCAAAGTGCCTCTCAACATTCATAAGGAATGACAATATATAACTCAAAAACAAATGAGAAACAATAACCAGTATGTTGGCATTTCTGGGCATGAATGTGTGTGTTGGAGGAACGGGACTTTGGAGAGATGGCAGTGCTGAAAGGCCCGGTTTGGTAGATTGCAGGTATTCGTTTGCCCTGTCCCTTGTCCAAAGAAATTTTAAGATCTTGCTTAAAACTTTGTTGCTTTGCTGCCCTCTGCTGGCTGTTGTGCATAGGAGACCAGCCACACACAACACTCGCTTGATAAGCTGCCAAGGCTTTGTTGGACGACCAAAAGTGGGTTTAATTTGGTTCGTATGGCCAAAGGTCTTTGCCACATAGATTGCTGCGTGTCTTCTGCAGCCAGGACAGTGGCTTATAGGTGTCATTTCGGGTTTTTTGATACCATGCCAGGGGTCACCAACCTTTTTAGTTCCCGGGGAATGTTTGGATTCACGAGTGTGTGCGTAGGTGCCACATAAAGGTAAAGGTAAAGGTACCCCTGCCCGTACGGGCCAGTCTTGACAGACTCTGGGGTTGTGCGCCCATCTCACTTAAGAGGCCAGGGGCCAGCGCTGTCCGGAGACACTTCCGGGTCACGTGGCCAGCGTGACATCGCTGCTCTGGCGAGCCAGAGCCGCACACGGAAACGCCCCGCTGGTAAGCGGTCCCTATTTATCTACTTGCACCCGGAGGTGCTTTCGAACTGCTAGGTTGGCAGGCGCTGGGACCGAGCAGCGGGAGCGCACCCCGCCGCAGGGATTCGAACCGCCGACCTTTCGATCGGCAAGCCCTAAGGCGCTGAGGCTTTAACCCACATACTCTGGTCCTATTTCACTGGCCTGCTTTGGATCAGAATCCTACCCCAAGCGTCAGAAAGAGTGTGTATGTATGCATGCATTGTGCACCAGTGGTGGCTGGTGCCCATTGGAACTGGCAAAGCGGAAGGCGGGGAACCCAAATGGCAGATGGAGTCAGTGCCAATGACAGGCTGAGCCAACCAATCCTGGTTTTGTCCCCATCCTTCTCTTCCTCGCTTTGTTCTACATGGATAGGCAGTGCTACCCTACGGACTGGTTGTAAGCCGTAAAGAGGCAGATGGGGGCTGGGCTGAGGGCAGGCTGGTGGGGCAGTGCCCTGCTTGCCCTAACAGATCAACCTCCAACGATGTGCACAAACAGGATCCAGTGGGATCAATCTGAGCCTTGAAAAGGCCATAGAGCTGAAAGAGGAAGTGGGAAAGAGCGCCAGTCTTCTGACTTCCTCCTCCAGCTCTATGTACTTTTCAAGAAAGAGAAAAGAAAACCACCTGCATCAACTCATGACCAAGGGGAAAATGAGAGAGGTGGAGCTAAGAGACTTCAGAGGACCAGGGAAGACTTCAAGGGCACCATCGGGCACAATCTTGGCAGCCCTTATGCTTCTCAGTGGGTGGAGTAGAAGTAGACTTTATTAGGGTGTTTAAAAATTACATTTATATACCACCTTTTCCTGGTGTACATGGTTTTTCTCTCCCTCCCCATTGCACCCTCACAACAAGCCTGTGATGTAGTTTGGCTAAGAGATGGTGATTGGTTCAAGGTCACCCAGTGAGCTTCCGGGCTGAGTGGGGATTCGAACCCTGCTCTCCAGTGCCCCTTCCAACGCTACAATCCTATGATTCCAGGACCATTGGTGATCTGCAGGAGCAGCTGGAGTACGAGCGGCTACGACGGGAGAAGCTGGAGGCAGAGCTGGATCAGTGCCGGGAAGAGATCGGGAAACTCACAGAGCAGCAGGAGAAACCCCAGATCCCCACACCCGCTATCACAGCAGTGAGTCTCCTTGTGTTGCTCACAATTTCTTCGGATAATGCAAAGCAAGGACAGCGGAAGCAGATGCTGCAGCCCTAAACACTCAAACAGTGGACCGTTGACGGCTGACGCCTGTCCTGCACCAAACGTCCGACGTGGTTTCTGCATGAGTGCAAGAAGCTCCTGCAGCCAATCGGAAGCCGCGCCTTGGTTATCCAATGTTTTTGGAAGTCGAACGGACTTCCGGAATGGATTACGTTTGAGAACCAAGGTACAACTCTACAGTGGTACCTCAGTTTTTAATAATAATAATAATTTATTATTTATACCCTGCCCATCTGGCTGAGTCTCCCCAGCTACTCTGGGCAGCTCCCAATCAAGTGTTAAAAACAGTACATCATTAAATATTAAAAACTTCCCTAAACAGGGGCGCCTTCAGATGTCTTTTAAAGATAGGATAGCTGCTTATTTCCTTCACATCTGAAGGGAGGGTGTTCCACAGAGTGGGCGCCACTACCGAGAAGGCCCTCTGTCTGGTTCCCTGTAACCTCACTTCTTGCAATGAGGGAACCGCCAGAAGGCCCTCAGTGCTGGATCTCAGTGTCCGGGCTGAACGATGGGGGTGGAGACGTTCCTTCAGGTATACAGGACTGAGGCCGTTTAGGGCTTTAAAAGTCAGCACCAACACTTTGAATTGTGCTCGGAAACATACTGGGAGCCACAACACAATCCATTCTGGAAGACCAGTCGACTTCTGAATTGTTTGAAAACTGAAAACTCAATATGGAAAACTCAAACAGGAGGCAGCCTAGGAAGTTAGGCTTCCGAGGCATGTTTAAAAACCGAAGCATTTACTTCTGGGTTTTCAGTGTTCAAAAAGCAAAGAGATGGAGATGTCTGAAAACTGAGGTACCACTGTATTTATCCTGGGTGATAGAAGGGTGAGGAACCTGTGGGTCACATTAATATGCGGTTGGTCTTCACGCCTTATCGACCACAGCCAGCAAGGCCAGGGATGGCAGGAGTTGTGACTCTGTGGGTGTAGCCGGACTAGATTCCCCATCCCTGCCTAGGACTTTCACAGTAGCTGATGGCATACGGCAGTGGTGCTATCTTTCTGTGTGCAGGGAGCCTTTAATCTGTTCCACCATGCCCAGTCCCTTGCAGATCACTTCCCGATCCACAGCCTGAAGCTGCAGAGGTCAAGAAGTGCTTCCACACTTGACAACGCCAGATGTGACAAACCGGCACACCAAAGAAATATTAGAGAAGCAAGTGGCTATTGCTCCCCTGGAAGCTACATACATAAAGGAGGCTTCAATTGCACTATTGTTTACATCCCTAGTTCAATACCAAACGTTGGCCTGCTTCGCCCATGAAAATAAGCCACAGTTAATAAACCATAGAATGGCTTGACTTTTTTGCTGCTCTCGTGGTTCTGGAGCTTTTGGGTGGTGCCTGGTCCTTAACCACAGTTAAGGAGGAAGTCCAAGTTACCAGGTAACGCTAAGCTATAGTTTATGTTAACAAAGGCTTATAAGCCAACCTTGGTCAATGAACTACCTTTACCCATAAGCGGAGCTGCTGGGCCAGGTTCACCCGTAGTGCAAAGCCATGCTTTAGTAAACCATGGTTTAGTATTATGTGCAAACTAGGCAAACCGCTGTGCTTTCCTGATGTTTAAGACCTTCCATTCCCCCCTCTTCGGGGTTAACACTTTCAACGTTGCTTCTGCAGGGGGATGGTGATCTGAGCAAAGTGCACTCCGACTGTGATAAAGCAGCCCCCGACACCAGTAGAGCAGCCCCTGAAGTCGCAAAGGAGAAAAAGAAATTGAAGAAAAAGCCCTTCTGCAGCTCCAGCGGAGTGTTTGTGAGACTGTACTAACAGGAGAGCAAAGGGTCTTCCCGTTCCCGGCCTCTTGCTGGAATGAGAGGGGAAAGGGTTCGGCTGAAAAATTCAGGTGCTGCCAGAATGAAAGCGCCCTGGTTATCAGTGCTCTATCTAGGCTCTCAGCTACCCAAAGCAAATGCACCTCCTTCACTGAACTGAAAATATATTCTCCATCAATTCATCTGGTACAAATGCCAGTTTTCATATAAGCTTAGAGCAGGGATGAAAACCCCCATGCCCATCCACAAGTTTTGGACTCCAATTCCCCATTTGCCCTCCCCAAACATCCCAGTTGGGGTGATGGGAGTTGTAGTCCAACAATATCTGGAGGGGCACAGGTCTCCCCAGCCACTAGCCTAGAGGCATGTGGTAGCAGGCAGGTTGCCATTACAGGAGAAGACCCTACTGAGATGTATTGCTAATTAAGAGACATTAGCACTTCATTAAACCCTCTCTCTCTTTATATGTATGTGTGTGTGTGTATATAATATCCACCTTATTTCTCAGCCAAGATTCCTAAAGTGGCTCACAACCACAGAAAGCGGTTCAGTGTTATGCACAGTAATAACATGCACAATAAAGCCAGCTAAACAGACTGAGATCATTAAGAAATGTACCCATCACATCCTGCAATTGCTGGAATTCCAGAAAACTGTTATTAATGCTAGCCTATTGCTGAATAAAGCAGTCATTGCCAGTGGTAAATGTTTGAATTGCAGTTCAACAAGATAGCCTGCAAAGACTCTATGCCCCCACAAGAGAGCCCCCAAAATGTAGGCAGCTCTTTTGAACCATTGTATCAGAGATGGGGAACCTGGATGTTGATGGACTCCCAGTGTGGTGTAGTGGTTAAGAGCGGTGGACTCGTAATCTGGTGAACTGGGTTCGCGTCTCCGCTCCTCCACATGCAGCTGCTGGGTGACCTTGGGCTAGTCACACTTCTCTGAAGTCTCTCAGCCCCACTCACCTCACAGAGTGTTTGTTGTGGGGGAGGAAGGGAAAGGAGAATGTTAGCTGCTTCGAGACTCCTTCGGGTAGTGATAAAGCGGGATATCAAATCCAAACTCTTCTCTTCATCATCCTCCCAGAACATTGGCCATGCTGGCTGGTGCTGATGGGAGTTGGAGTCCAGCAACAGCCAATGAATGTGACAAGGGTGCTAAGCCTCAGGCTCCCTTCCACACCTTGCACACACTCAAGCCCATGCTTGCACTGTAGACACACACTTACACCATGCCTTACATTGGGATGGGGGACCTGTGGCCCTCCAGATGTTCCTGGACTCCAGTTCCCATCAGCCCCAGCCAGCATGGTCAATAGACGGGGTGGGGTGGGGTGGATGGGGAGTTGCAGTCCAGCAAGAACTGGAGGGCTACATGGATCTCAGCCTCACCTGAAGCTCTTGCACAAAGCTGTGTGTGTGTAGCCCACTTCTGAGTACGCATTGGTGTGGCCTAGGATGATAATTCAACCGCAGTATTAGGAAAGAATAGGATTCCTCCCCCAAAACACAAGAGCTGCAGTTAGAAGCTCCCATATGCCTCACCAAAGCTGCTATTTGCATTGCACCAACTTTTGACTTACAGTTATGCATGCACCAGCCCACACCAGCAGAAAAGGACTTTAAGAAATAACTGCAAAATGCAAGCATTCAAGTGCTGGCAGAATTCTAGCCAGGAAGTGATCCCAGCTGTGGTCTCTTGAGAGCACCACAAACCCAAACTCAATAAATTTGAGGTGTTTAACACCAAAAGCACAACAAGGTTTCAAGCATTCCGTAGGGGGAAATGCAGCCTGAGAGTGTTTTATAGAGCTAAAAAACGCAATAGCCAATTTCTTGCAGTTGAGTATGCATTTAATTTTTCTGTTATTTAGAAGAAAAAGTAAAGCTCTATACAGGCCTGCTCCTCCGACATCCAAAATGAGAAACTGAAAGCTAGGCTTTGGGAAGGAGGTGGGAAGACTCTAGCTGCCTGTCAGAGTCCTTGAGCCAATGGGAAGCCAGCCAGCGGCACGGAAGGCAGTCCCAGCTCTGCTCCGCACAGGTTCAGCGCAGTGCACGGGAGCCGACCGAGAGGGCGGCAGGGGTCCATGGGTCGGTTAAACAACCCCCATGGGCTGCTTGTGGCCCATGGACCTTAGGTTGCCGACCCCTGGCCCAGTGCCTCACTTACTTGGCTTTGGGAAGGCAGTGCAAGGCGTGGAGGGAGCATCAAATGTTGGAAGCTGAAGCGGCACAGGCTTTAGTGAGCAGGAAGAGGCTGTGGCAGAGAGCAGTCCGGGCTCAGAGGCCGAAGCAGAGGTTGGAGAGGACTGGGGCCAGGAGGCAGAGATGAGGCAGGCTGCTGAAGAATCCAGGGGGTTTTCCCCTCCTGCTATGACCAGATCCCCTCTCCCCTGGTCTCCAGAACACACAGAGAAATGAAAAGAGGAGATTTGTTGTGCGCAGATGCCATTTCCAGTTGCTTGGGAAAAAACCCAGGAGCGAAGAGGACATAGGCAGCTGTGGGGACCTTTAGTCCTCAGAAGTGCCTCATTGAGTTGCTACTGGGAAGAGTTGCTAGCATTACTAGGCCTGTGCTGTTTTGGTTTCTTTGAATGAAGAGTTAACTTCACACCACACCAATATTTTTGCTGACCTGCCCCGACTCCAGCTCCTGACAGTAGGTTCCCCATCATATTGGGTTGTAAGATTATTTCTCTACTGCTCAGGGCAAGAGGAACTAGCGGGATCCACCTCATAGGAACACAGAAAGCTATACCTACTGAGTCAGACTGTTTGGGCCCCATAGCCCAATACTGTCCGCACTGACCGGCAGTGGCTGTTCAAAGTTACAGGCAGGGAGCTTTTTCCAGCCCTAACTGGAGATGTTGATGATTGAACCTGGAACCTTCTGCATGCAAGGCGGAATCTCTACCGCTGAGCTATAGTCCTTCCACCTGGGAGGGTGTCAGAAAAACATACAGAATGATGACAATGGGCATAGCAATCTCTCCATCGAATAAGCGTCTTCTTTTTTGGTTTTCTTTTTTTTTTAAAAAATGTTCTACCCATAGATCTTTTGGCTTTGAGTATGTGGGAGCACCAAACCAGCCTTGAGAGATGCAAACTAGGTCAGGTTTTGCTCAGACTGCTGTGCCTGTAGAAAACACTCCCCCCCCACCCTGGTTATGTGTTTAAAAACCAATACCCAACACAAAAGGCTTTGAAAGAGTCTGCTGGAGCAGTGTCAGCCAAGCATGGTGTCGATTCAAATCAGAAAAGCGCTTGTTCTGTCCCTTGTTCCCGGAGGCTGGCTTTTTCATTTCCAGAATCGGTAGAATCCCAGGGCGATGGCAAGACAAGTGAATACAGAGGCTGTAAATAAATACAAAAAGCCACACACAGAGAGAAAGAAAAGAATAAGTTTGTGCCGAGCATCTCGAAAGGGTTTTAAGCTACGCACAAGTTGCTGTTTTTTGCTACTCACCAAAATATTACAGCGGAGCCTCCGTTTTTGAACATACAGTGGTACCTCAGGTTAAGAACTTAATTCGTTCTGGAGGTCTGTTCTTAACCTGAGGTACCACTTTAGCTAATGGGGCCTCCCGCCGCCGCCACTGCGTGATTTCTGTTCTCATCCTGAGGTAAAGTTCTTAACCTGAGGTACTACTTTCAGGTTAGTGGAGTCTGTAACCAGAAGTGTCTGTAACCCAAGGTACCACTGTAATCCATTCCGGAAGACCGTTCGACTTCTGAAATGTTTGAAAACCAAAGCATGCATTTCCGGAAGCATTTACTTATGGAAAACTCAATACGGAAGCTACATGGCACGTTCAACTTCTGAAAAGCATTCGAAAACCGAAGCAGTTACTTCTGGGATTTTGGCGTTAGAAAGCCGAAACGTTCAGCTTCTGAGACGTTCAAAAACTGAGGTTCATCTGTAAATGGTTCATAGTCTGACTCCTCACAACATCTCCTATTAATTAATTGATTAACTGAATGTAAACACCGCTTAAAACTTTAAAAAGGAATCTAGAAACCTCCATAGTGATTTAAGCAGAGGCTCCAAGTGGCTACAGGTAGCTGGCTGGCTTCCTGGAAAGCAGAATAATAGAATCATGGAACTGCAGAGCTGGAAGGGACATGCAAGGGCCATTTAGTTCAACCCCCTGCAATGTAGGACTCACAGTTAAGTGCTTTCACTGCACAAACACCAACAAGAAAAGCAACTCCATTTACAAAAAACAATTAAAAGAACATTTTGTATGTTAAAAGCAATTTCAAACCCAATAGAGACCGCGACGAAGATCTCCACCTAAAAGATCTTCAGTGGGTGCCCAAAAGGCAGCAGAGAAGGTCTGATGTGTAATGGGAGGCAGCTCCAAAGGCAGGGGCCACCACAAGAAAGGCCCGGTTCCTACATCATGCAAGATGGGCCTCCTGAGAAGGTAACTGTGTTGGGCTGGGTGCATAAGGTTGAAACAAGGCTTTAAGCATCCTGGCTTTATACGTTTTACTCTTCTGGAACATGATTTTTCAACAGCCCAGCCACATACCTGCCAAATAACGTATCGTTTCTAGCTTGTTCGATTCCATGAGTGTTTTCAGGGCTGCGATCTCGGCATCGATTTTATTGCTGACTTCCGTAACGGAGCTGTTGGTGCTCGAATCCTAGAAAGGAACAAGGCAAGTGATGCTTTTCATTGGAGATAAGGCCAAAGAGAGAGAGAGAGAGACAGAGCCTTTTCAGTGTTGGCCCCATTTGTACAATTCCTTCCCCTGCGAAACCCGCCTGGTGCCAACATTTGTTATCCTTTTCGGGCCAAGCAAAAAAACCACTTTTATCTTTTAAATATATTAAAAAAACAAAACAAAAATATGGCAGGCCTTTACCCTTCTGGGCTGTTCTCGCCCTGGTGCAAACTGCCCTCCTGCAACTGCTTTCAGAAAATAAAAAGTTGTCTCAGGAGCTCCAAAAATGCAGCTGCACCAGGGCCAGGGCCTTTTCAGTGATGGCTCTGACTTGGTGGAATGCTCTGTCCCATGAGACTAGGGCCCTTCAGGATTTAACCTCCTTCTGTCGGGCCTGTAAGACAGAGCTATTCCACCTGGCCTTTAATTTGAATTCAGCCTGATCTTTTATTTCCCTTCCCCTCCCCTTTTATGAAGATCACCCACTCTGAGACCCCACAGCTAATTCTCCCCAGGCCTCCTCGCTGGCCTAAGTTAGAACCAATTCAGCCAGCTAGCCCTGGGGATTATCTAATGCTTGATTTTTGAATTTTATTGTTATTCATATTTTTATACTGTATTTTATGCTGCTTTTATAATTAAGTGTTTTAAATTTGTTGTTAGCCACCCTGAGCCTGGTTTTTGAACTGGGAAGGGCAGGTTATAAATAAAAAATTATTATTATTATTATTATTATTATTATTATTATTATTATTATTATTATTATTGGTGTAAGGCAGGGAGGTTGGGTCGGAAGTAGGTGGTACCCAACTTCTGTCTCCCCCCACATCCTCCTCTCTGCTGAGTTCTTCAAGGGCGACACTGAGACTTAAGGTGGAGGAAACCGACAGTGAGGACCACCCTCTGGGCTGGATGTGAGTAAGAAAGCAGGAAAGTGGGTCCTGGGTGTGGGCACACTGAGATGGGTGGGGCAGTGGTTTCTTTGTCCTAATGGTCCAGCCTTCACTGGCTCCAAGGTAACACACAGGCTGGTTTTTAGAGGGCTCAGTGAATGGTCTGCAAGCTTTTGATGCTGGAATTATGCTGAGGTGGCTCAGATCAATGTCTGGATGGGAGACCTCTGGAAACCTGAGAGCTTTCAATGGAAGGCACAATTTAAGTGTGTGTACACACACACACACACACACAGAGAGAGAGAGAGAGAGAGAGAGAGAGAGAGAGAGAGAGAGAGAGACCCCTCAAAGACTTGCCTTTTTATGAAACTCTGTTGTGGCTTCCATGAGCTTTTTCTCCTGATCTGTGAACTGGAACGTTTTAAAAAGAAAAAGAGCAATATATGAAATTGTCAATTCTCAGAAAAGCTGGAGCCAAGAAGGAAGGGAGGGGTGCAATAATGAAAATAACTGCCCACCATGTCGGTCACTCTGCTTCGCTCCAAGTTTATGTCCAGCTTGTTTTCAGCTCGGATATGGCTGGTTTCATTCTTAAAAGGAAAGACACCAAAAAGTAGCCTTAAAAAGAAGTTGTCCTCAGAAATGGCATATTATCCTCCCTCCCACTCCGGAAGCTTGCCCACTTACCATTAGCTGCTGTTTAACTTGATCCAATTCAATCTTCATTTTCTGGGTATCAAGAAAGATTGGGGTGGAGGGAGGGAGAAGAAAACATCCCGGGTCAGCAGATGCTTAATTAAGAAAAATGAAAAGTAAAATTCTTATAGCAATGGGGTGTGTGTGAGAAGATCTGGCAACAACTTTCCATGTTGCGTGGAAGACATCAAATTATGAAAGCATAAAGGCAAAACTCATAAGCGATTCATTGGAATTAACTCCCATGACAGTGTATATATAGGATGGCTGGCTTCTTGTGACGGTAAGAATATGGGGTAGCATCCAAAGGGTAAAACTGATTTAGAGAAGGGTTTGATTAAAACACCAGAAAATGACGAACCATGCATCTTATTAAAGGTAAAGGGACCCCTGACCATTAGGTCCAGTCGTGACCGACTCTGGGGTTGTGGTGCTCATCTCGCTTTACTGGCCGAGGGAGCTTCCAGATCATGTGTCCAGCATGACTGAGCCGCTTCTGGCGAACCAGAGCAGCACATGGAAACGCCGTTTACCTTCCCGCTGGAGCGGTACCTATTTATCTACTTGCACTTTGATGTGCTTTCAAACTGCTATGTTGGCAGGAGCTGGGACCAAGAAACGCGAGCTCACCCCGTCACTGGGATTCAAACCGCCGACCTTTTGATCGGCAAGCCCTAGGCTCTGTGGTTTAACCTGGAACACCATAAAAGCATAAGACCAGTCCCTTCACCAAGAAGAGTGTAACTTGCAAAAGGATCTGTAAAACTGTCACTGCAAAAGGTGAGCTTGCATTTTATACCACCTCTTTTGCTATACAGGAACCCCCAATTTAACTTGTGCACATTCAGCTTTATGTGTACGGCAAAAACCCCCAAAACCTTAACCAATTTAAAAGAGTCGGAAAGTAGGTGGAGTTCCTGGAAAAATGACTTTGGCAATCCCACCCGCCATTGAACCTAATGAGTTTCGACCAGTGGATTTCAACCAGTGTGCCGTGGCAACCTAGGGTGCCGCGGGCAACACTGGCCTCTGTCCCTCTTTCCTTCCCTCCCTCCCTCCTCTGATGCCCTCTCATGTCTCTGCCTCCCAAAGGCCTGCATGGCTGTTTGTTGCACCAGCCCTGGTTACAAGCTGTCCAGGCAAATGGTGCCTCTGGGGCTGGCCAGGGGGTGCTGGTTGCCAGTCCGCCAGCCCTTGCTGTTGGGAATGGACAACAAAAGGCCCCTGTGGGGCAGTGTGAAGAGGCACCTCTCTTTGGTGAAGAGGCCTCGGTCCTGTATACCTGAAGGTGCATCTCCACCCCCATCGTTCAGGCCGGACAGTGAGATCCAGCGCCGAGGGCCTTCTGGCGGTTCCCTCATTGCGTGAAGTGAGGTTACAGGGAACCAGACAGAGGGCCTTCTCGGTAGTGGCACCCACCCTGTGAAACGCCCTCCCTTCAGATGTGAAGCAAATAAGCAGCTACCGTATTTTTCGCTCTATAAGACGCACCAGACCATAAGACGCACCTAGTTTTGGGAGAAGGAAAACAAGAAAAAAAATATTCTGAACCTCAGAAGCCAGAACAGCAAGAGGGATCGCTGTGCGGCGAAAGCAGCGATCCCTCTTGCTGTTCTGGCTTCTGGGATAGCTGCGCAGCCTGCATTCACTCTATAAGACGCACACACATTTCCCCTTACTTTTTAGGAGGGAAAAAGTGAGTCTTATAGAGCAAAAAATACGGTATCTTATCTTTAAAAGACATCTGAAGGCAGCCCTCTTTAGGGAAGTTTTTCATATTTAATGCTGTATTGCTTTTAACACTTGACTGGGAGCCGCCCAGAGTGGCTGGGGAAACAGCCAGATGGGCGGGGTATTAATTAATTAATTTATTATTATTATTATTAGGGGAGGGGGGAGGGCAGCTCAGGGAGGGTGTCCGAAAAAGGGTGAGAGGCTGCCAGCTCTGCAGGCAAGGGGGCACCACAGGGGGCACCAAAGAAAGAATGTAGTTGGCCCAGAGATGGAAGAAGACAACAAAAGAAGAACAGCAGACGAAACTGATGGAGTATACAGAGATGGCGAAACTGACGGGGAAGATCCGAAAGCAGGAAGATCAAGTATTTTTTAAAGACTGGAGTAATTTTATTTAGAAGACCATTGTAAACAGTTAAAATCATGGGTAGGGATGTAATGACACTTGTAATGTGGTATTCATGATGGTAACTATGGATAGACAACAGATGGATAATGGTAAAAGATGCAGAAAATATAATCTTAAATATAGAACCCATGGAGGGAGGGAAGGAGGTCCAAAGGTTCAAAAGAAGCTTTTATTTTAATGTTTGAAATGGTTAAAGTTAAGATGTATAAAATTGTGAAAAACCAATAAAAATTTATAAAAGAAAAAAAGAGAATGTAGTTGGTCAAGGGAGCCATGGACTCAGAAAGGTTGAAACCCTCTGGGTTTTGACTATACTCAATTTTGGGTTTAGGCACGACCCCCAGAATGTACCATATTTTTTGCTCTGTAAGACTCACTTTTTCCCTCCTAAAAAGTAAGGCGAAATGTGTGTGCGTGTTATGGAGCAAATGCAGGCTGCGCAGCTATCACAGAAGCCAGAACAGCAAGAGGGATTGCTGCTTTCACTGCGCAGTGATCCCTCTTGTTCTGGCTTCTGAGATTCAGAATTTTTTTTTCTTGTTTTCCTCCTTCAAAAACTAGGTGCATCTTGTGGAATGGTGCGACTTATAGAGCGAAAAATACGGTAAGTTGTGGGCTCCCCATATAATTTGTGATTTCTGAAGAACTAAATGTTGCTACTAAAACACAACAAGGCCAATCGCTGCATTTTCTTTGCAGATGAGCAGCCTTAAGTAAATGAAGAGAAAGGAAGGCTGACAGAATAAATTGGTTTATTGGAGGAAATTACCTCATTCTCTGCTCTCAAGTTGGCAAACTCACTCTTCTCAAGAATGACCATGTCTTTTCGGATGGAGTCGAGATGAGCCATTAACTGCTGCAGAGTTATTTCCTAAATAGGAAAAAAAGACCCACACAGATGCCCCAAGGCTTTTTGAAACACTTCCAATTCTTTTCGTAGAAAATTAAATTTTATTTCAGGGGTAGGGATCTTTGGCCCAGAGTTTTCTCGGCAAAGATCACTCATTAACTCGGTTTATAACTTTGGGGGTGGGCAGCCTGCATTTCCGTTTGAGGCCAGGGCTTTGTTGTGCTACAACTCCCATCACCCTCCATGAGCATTAAAAGCATGATGTGAGTTGTAGTCCAACAACCTCTGGAAGGCATCCCATTGGCTACCCCTGCTGTAAGACAATATGGAGCTTGAGGGACCATTGGTCTGACTTGGGGACATGGCGGCTTCCCACATTCCTATGAAATTACCCCGGAAACTGGGAAACCCTTCAAAAGATGTTGCCAAGGTGACGTTTGGAGCTATGCGCTGAAAGTATGCACTGAAAGCGGGACTTTAAATCTCAGGCCTAGACTAAAAGGGTAAAGGGACCCCTGACCATTAGGTCCAGTCGTGGCCGACATGTTGTTGTGGCACTCATCTCGCTTTATTGGCCGAGGGAGCCAGCGTACAGCTTCCGGGTCATGTGGCCATCATGACGAAGCCACTTCTGGCAAACCAGAGCAGCGCACGGAAACACCATTTACAGTGGTGCCCCGCAAGACGAATGCCTCGCAAGATGGAAAACCCGCTAGGCGAAAGGGTTTTCCGTTTTGGAGGTGCTTCGCAAAACAAATTTCCTATGGGCTTGCTTTGCAAGACGAAAATGTCTTGCGAGTTCCTGCGGGTTTTTTTTCCATTCCCCCCCCCTTTTTCTAAGCCGCTAAGCCGCTTATCAGCTGATCCGCTAAGCCACTTAACAGCTGATCCACTAAGCCGCTTATCAGCTGATCCGCTAAGCCACTTAACAGCTGATCCGCTAAGCCGCTTATCAGCTGATCAGCTAAGCCGCTAAGCCGCTTATCAGTTGATCCGCTAAGCCCCTAAGCCGCTAATAGCGCTAAGCCGCTAATGGGCTTGCTTCACAAGACGAAAAAACCGCAAGATGAAGAGACTCGCGGAACGGATTCTTTTCGTCTTGCGAGGCACCACTGTACCTTCCCGCCGGAGTGGTACCTATTTATCTACTTGCACTTTTGACGTGCTTTCGAACTGCTAGGTTGGCAGGAGCAGGGACCGAGCAACAGGAGCTCACCCTGTCGCGGGGATTTGAACCACCGACCTTCTGATCGGCAAGTCCTAGGCTTTGTGGTTTAACCCACAGCGCCACCCGCCTCCCTCAGGCCTAGACTACTGGGTGTCAAAAGGCAGGTCGCAGAATGATACACAGCACCACTCCACTTGAAGGGAGAAGGAAAGTCTAGGTCAGTCACGCCACACATGTAAAGCACCATGATACTACTTTGAACAGTCATGGCTTCCCCCAGAGAATTCTGGGAGCTGTAGTTTGTTAAGGGTGCTGAGAGTTGCTAGCAGACCCCTATTCCTCTCAGATCTACGATTCCCAGAGCGGTTTAACAATCAATCCCTCTTCACAGGGAGCTCTGGGAACTGTAGCTCTGTGAGGGGGAACAGGGTGTCTCCTAACAACCCTCAGCATCCTTGCAAACTACAACTCCCAGAATTATTTTGGGGAAGCCATGACGGCTTTAATGCATAGTTTGAATGTAGCTTGGTCAATTCAAGCAAGTATTCCTACTTACTTTGTTTGTTTTATATATAAAAAAGAAAAAGCACAGCAAGGCCTCACTGTCAGCTTTCTACCTTCGCTGCTCAAATTCCCCTCAGACCCTTATTCCTCTCAGAGCTACAGTTCTCAGAGCGGTTGAACAATCAATCCATCTTCACAGGAAGCTCTGGGAACTGTAGCTAAGAGGGAACAGGGTGTTTCCTAACAACTCTCAGCATCCTTGCAAACTACAGCTCCCAGAATTATTTCAAAGAAGCCATGACAGCTTAAATGCTATGACCGCTTTAGCTTTATAGTGTGAATGTGGCCTTCTCAATTCTAGCAAATATTCCATTTCCCCCCCCTAAGGAAAAGCACAGAGAAGTCTCACTGTTGGCTTTGGGCCTTTGCTCCTCAAATAACAACAACAATTCCAAAACGAGTACGGCATTCCTTTTTCTGTCATGAATTTTTAAAAATCCTGGTAAAAGCTTGTTAGAACTGCAACCTTGCAGGGCTTCCTAGTTTGGGTTGAGAAATAAATTCATGTTTGTGGAACAACAATGTTTTAGAATTCACGCCTGGTTCAGGGCTCTTGCGAAGTTTCCTCCAAAACTGTTGCTGTGTCAGAACCCAGTAAGGCACGTTCACTTAGGAGTAGTTTGCAAACAAACAGAAAAGCGTTTGCAAACAAAAAGGAAACTTCCAGATCCTTCTACCATGTATGTATTTGGACAGATCCTAGGAAGCTTTTCTTTAAGTGTGCCCAGTGCATCAGCGAAATCTGAACAATAAAGGGGCAACGCTGATCTGTTTCTTTTATAACCCCTATTATTATACTGGGAAGAAGGCAAGATTTCCAGAAACTATATTTTATTCATATCTATATCTATATCCAAGGACGTGGGTGGCGCTGTGGGTTAAACCACAGAGCCTAGGACTTGCCGATCAGAAGGTCGGTGGTTTAAATCCCCGCGACGGGGTGAGCTCCCATTGCTCGGTCCCTGCTCCTGCCAACCTAGCAGTTCGAAAGCACGTCAAAGTGTAAGTAGATCAATAGGTACCGCTCCGGCAGGAAGGTAAACGGTGTTTCCGTGCGCTGCTCTGGTTCACTAGAAGCGGCTTAGTCATGCTGGCCACATGACCCGGAAGCTGTATGCCGGCTCCCTCGGCCCATAAAGCAAGATGAGCGCTGCAACCCCAGAGTCGGCCATGGTCAGGGGTCCTGTTACCTTTACATCTATATATATTGCAAGTGGCTTGGAGAGTGATGATGACAAGGGAGAGGGACTTCTCTGTTGCAGCTCCCTGTTTGCAGAACGCCTTTTCCCTGGCAAGGTCTGCCTGCAGAGTCTTCCTGACATCTTCTCAGTGCCAGGACAGGGAATGGGCAAAGACCTCTTCTCACCTGCTGAGCCTGGGTCACCATATCTTTGTAGACTGTATCCAAGCTGAGAGTGGACAAAGACGTTAACGCCGCCACAATGGTTTCGGCCTGCTCTTTCCCAAACCCTGCAAGGGTAGATAAAAGCACAACATGTAAAAGAAGGACGTTACCTAAAGGAAAGGTTGGGGAATCAGTGGTCCTCTGGGCATTGTACTACATCTCTCATCTGACCATGGGCCATGTGGGCTTGAAGGCTTCCCAGAAGAAAATGTGCCCCCCCCCCAGGCTGCAAAAGGGTCCCCCATCTCAGCTCTAGATCAAATATTCCTGCCTTCAGATAAACCTGGGGTAGAGGCAAAACCTGACTTCCATGCTGGAGCCCTTGGCTCAGTTTCAACTGAGAAGTTTGTACCAATTCAGGCTGCAGAAAAGGAGCAGCTGGTGAAACCAATTGCTGCTTCATGCACAAAAGATCCCTGCACACAGAAAGCTAGACATTCAGGGAAACTGACTTGAGGAATCCTTGTAGGTTTAAGCACCATTGTTCAATTGCACTGTTGTTCGATCACGCCCTTTGCTCACCGTGTGCCTCTAGATCACGCACTAGATTATGGGTGTCAAAAGTGAGTTTTCTTTGCTCCAGTGGTGTTATTTCGACTCTTCTCATGTCGTATGACTTCACTGCAGCAGTGGCAGCAAAACCTGAATAGAACAAGGAGTTTTAAACCTCTGCTTATATTTCCAAACACTTTAAGAGCATTGCACGGTACCCATAAAAAAAGCCCAGTGGTGCAATCTTACACGCATTGCCTTGAAAGCAAGTCCTACTGTGTTCGGTAGGACTTACCGTATTTTTCGCTCTATAAGACGCACCAGACCACAAGACACACCTAGTTTTTGGAGGAGGAAAAGAAGAAGAAAAAATATTCTGAATCTCAGAAGCTAGAACAGCAAGAGGGATCGCTACGCAGTGAAAGCAGCAATCCCTCTTGCTGTTTTGGCTTCTGGGATAGCTGCGCAGCTTGCATTCGCTCCATAAGACGCACACACATTTCCCCTTACTTTTTAGGAGGGAAAAAGTGAGTTTTATACAGTGGTGCCTCGCAAGACGAAAAGAATCCGTTCCGCGATTCTCTTCGTCTAGCGGTTTTTCCGTCTTGCGAAGCAAGCCCATTGACAGCTTAGTGGATTAGCGCTATTAGCGGCTTAGCGGCTTTTAGCGGCTTATCAGCTTAGCAGATAAGCGGATAAGCGGCTTAGAAAAAGGGGGGAAAAGGGGGGGGAAGTCGGAAAAACTCGCAAGACATTTCATCTTGCGAAGCAAGGCCATAGGGAAATTCGTTTTGCGAAGCACCTCCAAAACGGAAAACCTTTTCGTCTAGCGGGTTTTTCGTCTTGCGAGGCATTCGTCTTGCGGGGCACCACTGTAGAGCAAAAAATACGATACTTCCCAAACAGCATCTATAACATAACATGCCAGCTTAAATCTTTTCAGCCCCAGGAATTTTCCAAGCACACACACCAAAGCATCCATTCCAGCATCCTTTTTAAAAAAAGGTCAGTATACTTTATCCCAAACTTCCCCAAATTTCTGAGAGCTGCCTACAAATTGGAGGCCACCTTGCTTTCAGCATTCAAAGCAGCCAAACTTTTAAGGGCAGGAAGTAGTACAATTTTCCAGCAGTTAATTAGCGGGTGAGGCAGCAATACAGGAACCTGCCTTATGCAACGTCAGGCCACTGGCCCATTTAGCTCAGTATTCCTAGAATCAGAATTGGAAAGGAACCCCAAGGTCCTCTAGTCCAACCCTTGCAATGCAGGAATCTTAACATGCATTTCCCCGTCCAATTTGAAACCATACCGGACCCTGCTTAGCTTTGCAAATGTGCTAGCAGTTTTACTGCTGTACCACACTACTGCCTCTCCTCCATATCAGTCCCAACAGCCCCAGCAGGCACTGTAATTCTACAAAGGTGTGCCTCTCCAGAAAGAGGGATGTCAGCTATTGCCTACACCGACTGGTAGGGCTTCAGACGTGTGTCTTTGCCAGACTTAGTTGGAGATGTCGGGGACTGAACCTTCTGCAATCAAACGACGTTGCTCTACCGGTGAGCCTATGTCTCCTTCCCTACAGTATACTTTGTACTGGAGATTATTTGCCCACCTCGCATAGTATGGTCTATGCCACAGGTAGGCAAACTAAGGCCCGGGGGCCAGATCCGGCCCAATCACCTTCTAAATCCGACCTGCAGACGGTCTGGGAATCAGCATGTTTTTACATGAGTAGATGTGTCCTTTTTTAAAAAAAAATGCATCTCTGGGTTATTTGTGGGGCCTGCCTGGTGTTTTTACATGAGTAGAATGTGTGCTTTTATTTAAAATGCATCTCTGGGTTATTTGTGGGGCATAGGAATTTGTTCATTCCCTCCCCCCCAAATATAGTCCGGCCCCCCACAAGGTCTGAGAGACAGTGGACCGGCCCCCTGCTGAAAAAGTTTGCTGACCTCTGGTCTATGCAGTCATGGCTCATGGGGTCAGGGCCAGAGGTAGCGGCCTCTGGATAAATACTGAGCAAGATGGTAGTGATGTGGGGAGTCCTGGGTCGGCGTCAGCTGACCTGCAGCTGCATAGCACTTCAGCCAAGCCCCTGCCCCAAGCAGCTTACAATATAATATTAGACACAGCACAGCAAAATGGAGAAGGAAACAGCGGTGGGGTAGTATTATTATTTTTTAAATTAGTAAAACGCCCATCAACCGCAGATCTCAGGGGTGGTTCACAGCATAAAAATACAAGACAAACCACATATAAAACACGATAAAAGCAAATGTGCAAGGCACACACGTTTCCAAATTAAAGGGAAGGGTCATAGCTCATTTGCTTTGCATGAAGAATACCCCTTTCTGAGATCCTGGGGAGCAGCTGCCAGCCAGTGTAGGCAACACTGAACTACATGGCCTGACTCTGTGCAAGGCAGCTCCCTGTGCTCCTATCGCCTCTTTTCCTTTTTATTTTTTAGGACAGCACTTCAAAAACACAACGACTTGAGGGTGCGCTGTTGAAAAACGGATCGTGGGAACAGGACGCAGGGCAACACTCAGAAACAAGCCCGACTGGATCCCCTGGGTCTTACTCCCAAATACCTCTCTGCGGTGCCGAGGATCCATTGCTCCACCGGACCAGGAGCCTCGCACCTCGCCCTCTAAAGCCCAACATTTTCCTCGCGTCTCCGCGCACGACTCTTGGAAAGAGAAGCCGCACTGGGGATTCCCACTTCCGGCCTGGAGCCCAACGGGTTGCTGGGAAATGTAGTTTTTTCTCCTCAGTTGTTCCTCCTCCTGCTGCCTCAAAGTCTTCTGGGAAATGTATGCAGCGCGGTTAAACCAGGGGCGTGGAAAGCCACTTGCAGAGCAGAGTGAATGAACCAATGAACGAGGGCACTGTCTTTCTTTTCTTTTTAACCGCAGACTTTCTATTGCAGTGCCCGTCAATCGTAGAATCATAACAAATAAGCAAAGTAGAACAACAAGGTCACATTTGGGGACATGGGCATAGCCAGGGTTTTTGTTAGAGGGGGCAGAACCCCAAATTTGTATTGATTTTTACTGATTTAGGGGGGCAGCTGCCTCCTCTGCCCCCCCACCTTGGCTACGCCCATAGCTATACATGGGTGTAGCCAGGATTTATGTTGGGCTGGGGGCAGGACACCCTGTCATCATCCCCTGCCTGGCTCTGTCAAGCAAATTCGGGATGTCTCAACTTTCAAATTACTTTCTTTTGACCCCAAGTGCTCAGAAAATCTCCAGTCCTTTGGAAACTAGGAAGTTAGATTTTAAAAATCAAGATCAGGGTGTGCAAGTATATAGCAAGTATATTTTGCAAAATGACAAAGAAAACGGTTTTTTGCATCTTTTTTTAAAAAAATCTAAACTAAAAGAAGTGTTCTTGGATTTGCTGAAAACCTTTTCAGCACGGCCTTTTCAATCTCCTCCTTTGTTTCCCAATGCAGTTAGATAGAGCGACTCACTTAGGAGGAAAGGTTGCTGCATTTGTTTAGAAAAGGGAAGTAAGAGGTGCCGTAACAGGAGTTATGCATTGGCAAGGAGAACATGGAAAGCGAAAAGGTTTTTCTCCCTATTCTCTAACATTAGGGCTCAGGGATATCTAGCAAAGCAGAATGTTGGAAGATTCAGGACAGACAAAAAGAAACAAATGGCTAAACTGGAATTTGCTCCCACAAGAGGTAGCGAAGTCCACCAACTTGGAGGGCTTTAAAAGAGGATCAAGGCCATAATTTATGCCTGTGGCCATCAGAGGGCAGCAGTCTACCGCAAAAACCTGACAAATGCATGCGACAAATATTAGCCTTTTAGATTTGTCAAGACACTGGGCAGGAGGCAGCACACAACCTAGTATCTAAAGGTTTGTCTCCTCACCCATCTATTTTTACAATTATAGGAATAACGCTCTGTTTCCTTCTCTGCCCTGTATCCACCTAACCTTGGTAGGAGCTGTTATTCAACACAAGGATTGTTGTTGACAGCCTTCCTGAGAGACAATGGAGTGTGCCACTGGGGAGACGACGAGAATCACAGCACCTGCTGTGGCTGCAGAAACTGGTAACTCTTAACTGCTGCCTCCAGCATTGTTTTTGCTGTCTTAGGAGCACCAGAAGTGGCCTCCCTGGGTTGCAGGCCTGGGCAAGTGTGTATGGAGGTTCTGGGATTCCCAGATGGCCTGGCTATTGTAACCCAAAGGAAAGCAGAGCAAAACGTTTGGCACCAGCTTGGCTGCAGGAGTCGCTGGAAAGAAGGGTACAAGGCATCATCCAACCGTCTTAGGGATTTCGCTCCAGATCTTAGCCTTTTCTTCTACCGAAGATATTCTGCAAGGCAGCAGAGGTTTAGGATGGGGTGCCTTCTCAGGTGGACGAGCCCCATTCTGTAGCCACATCCTCTGTGCCATGTATAATTTTTTTAAACTTCTGTGATGTCATCTCTTGCTCACCTTTTCTATTAAGTTGTGGGTGAACATATCAGACGACACAGCGATTCTTCAGACAGTTCTTGTTTATTCACAGGCCAGAACAGAACTGAGCTGAAAGGTTCAGCCAGTCTGCTTATATAGAGCTCCACTACCACGCAACAGTAACAACTTTCTGTAACTATCCAATCACTGAACGTCACTTTCAATTCCTTATTTGCATACGTAGACCTGAGTGAAAACTATCTACAGTATCCCCCTGCTGGCCCAGGGTGAGAACTTCAGTACATAACATTTTCTCTAAACGAGGAAGTCCCAAACGCTGCAAACTTTCTTTGTAGGTAAGTTTGGGGGAACTCTGAGCTTTACAGAAGAATAAGCACCCCCCCCAACCAACCAACCCATAACCATGTTTTTATAGGTGCTGTAAGCCGCCCAGAGTGGCTAGGGAAACCCAGACGGAACAATTACAGACGGAAAACCTTAAGGCAGCTGGGCTGAGCATGCTCAGTGACTATAGAATACTGAGTGAACGCTGAGAGAGGAGAAGGGAGTAATGAGAGAGTAATGAGAAGAGGTGGAGTGAAATGGGGTATCCTGGAAAAGATTACGACTGGCTGGAACTCGGAAGTGGAGCAGGCTATGCTGCAACTTTTTTTTGCAGGATCCAACTTGCCCTGTCAAAATGGCCGCAGCTGTTTGGTTTCTTGCAGATGGGAAGAGTACTGAGTGGCCTAAAAAGTTGCTAGAAAATTTCGAACAGAGAGCCAGAGAAGATTTCCTTCACCTCCCTCTACCTACTGCTTTAACGCAACTGCTAAAACGGCCTTGGAAACCCAGGGACGCCATGAATTTTAATGCAAGCTGCAGCCATCTCTGCGCTTCCCTGCCCCCACCCCCAGCCCCTATGCTATGCACTGCAGAAACAGCTTGCTGGCTGTTACTTTCACAGATTTTTCTTTGCCTGAATAGATTATAACAGGATTAAGAACTCCTCCACCCCTCCCCTCCTGCAAACCGGTCAACTATTTATGAGCTTGAAATGCAGAGAATAGATTTCCTTACAAGTTCACGCAAACGCCTCTCAAAAATTTAATTTGACAAATCTCAGGGGCCTGGGGGGAGAGAGGCGCAATTTGCCATTAAAACTGACAGAGAGGGATGCTCTGGAATGGAGCGAACGGCAAGGGAGGCGCATTCTCGCTTGGAACATTTCCTGGTCATGCCGCTATCTTCTGATGGTCTCTCCTGTTATCCATGTGCTGCATTTGTTATTATTGGTTACACTTTTATCCCAGCTTTTCTTTCAAGGAGCCCAAGGTAGCACACGTGGTTCTCCACATCCCCGTTCTATCCGGACAACAACCCTGGGAGGTAGGCTAGGCTGAGAGACAGTAGGTGGGCCTTAGTTCATTCAGTGAGAATCCAGGTTTTGGTCCAATGCTGTAACCCATGGGTAGGCAAACTAAGGCCCGGGTGCGGCCCAATCGCCTTCTAAATCTGGCCCGCGGACCGTCCGGGAATCAGCTTGTTTTTACATGAGTAGAATGTGTCCTTTTATTTAAAATGCATCTCTGGGTTATTTGTGGGGCCTGCCTGGTGTTTTTACATGAGCAGAATGTGTGCTTTTATTTAAAATGCACCTCTGGATTATTTGTGGAGCATTGGAATTCGTTCTATTTTTTCCCCCTCCAAAATATATTCCGGCCCCCCCACAAGGTCTGAGGGACAGTGGACCAGCCCCCTGCTGAAAAAGTTTGCTGACCCCTGCTCTAACTGAGGCATCTAATCATAAGCCTGCATTTTTATCAAGCTTATATTTTGATCAGGGCCTGTATCTTAAAATGAGCTTAAAGATTTTCAAATGTTCATGCCAGGCAGAAGACCAGCTGCCTAAGAACCTTGGCAAGATGTTTTTCCTCCTAGACAAGGGGGCCCCCTGATTTATAGCAGAAAACAATTCTCAAAGTCGTAAAAAGGGAATTACAGGCTGAGAGCGAGGACACTGACCCTACATATTACAGAAGATAAAAAAGCAGAGATAAACATAATTAAGAGTGGGTAAATAGTAAAATAAAACCATGTGCCTCCCATTAAACTTGAGCCATATTTTCCTAAGGTTCAAAGGACAAGAGCAATGGAAAAGCATCTAGCTGGCAGAAAGGAAGAGAATATTTTGGGAAGTCTTTTTCTAAAGTTGTTTCTTTCTTAAACTGAGATCCTTTTAAGATTTCTTTTCCTTTTAAAAGGTTATTTATGTTATGTATTAAATATATTGGCTTAAATGTAATTATGCAAAGGAATTAGAAGCTAAGAAATGTTAAATCCTTATGCTAGATTCTTATTTCATATAGTTGGAAGAGATCACAGGGGCCATCAGCCACCAGCCCAGCCCGCCTTGCCAAGCAGGAAACATCATTAGAGCAAATATGGTTGTCAGGCCTTTGTTTAAAAGACCTTCAAGAGAAGGAGATCTTTCAATAATGATGTGAACTCAAGATCCTTGACATCTGTTTAAGATAAAAATTTAAGATTAAACCATTTGTTTTGGAGGGCAATAGGGCGAGGTGAGCTGGTAATTAAGGTTCCTTGTTGAGACACATGTAAGATATATTACTACTTATTTGTCATTTATAGATAGAAGAATATATAGCTTTTTGTTTCCCATAAAAGGACAAGAGGAAATGGGTGTATCTTTTGTGATTGGTTCTAGCAAACAGCCAATAGGAATTTCAACCAGGCTGATTGGACAGAGGCAGCCACAGGAGGAGCAAGGGGGCTGGATTAAGGAAATATAAGTGCTGGCCAGAATGGCAGGAGGCCAGGCCAGAGCTTGGTAACCATATACCACTGTGCCTCATATTTATTTGTCTGACAAATAAATTATTATTTTAATTTCTCTATTGCTGCGTTGAATATTTCATTCCAGCTAAGCGTTAACCACAAGCAGGGTGCTACATAACCACTACACCACACCAGCACAGTGCTTTTCAAACTTCCTGTGCAAACCTGCGTTTTACCTACCCTTCTTATTTGCTTCCCAATCGTGGTGAGAGGGTGACTGTCATGAGCTGGCCAGGAGTCAGCTTCACCTGCTGAGCAGCAGCCTGAAGGAGCAGAAGATGAACTGACTCCACCTGCTGCTGATCAGCCTTCTTGCTCTTGATGAGAACCAGCTGGCTCCAGCTTTCTTAAACAGGGTTTCCAGCCTCAGGAAGTTGCTGTAAACAGCATTCATCATTCCTGAGCATACAGTACTGCATCTTGTTTCTGGTGGCACTGGACCCTTGGCTTTCTTGACCCCCGGATTGTCTGACTACGTGAACTGAGATACTCCTGGCCTTAGCACTGGACCGGACTGGAGCATATATATATATGGACTCTGCCTCCAGGTAAGTACCCCCCCCCCCCGAGACCTGGCTGGTTGTCTGGCTTCTCCCTCCACTGAGCTCCGCTGTGGCTGGCAGCACAGGACTGTGGCAATGACTTAAAGCGGAAGCGGCGGAACTGTGGCCTTCAGTGGGCCTTGGCATATTTCTGTTCTGTCGAGAAAAGCCAGGGAAGGAGAGTGTGGAAATGTGAGAGAGGGAAGTTGAAACAGGGCAGAGGTCAGGAATGGGATGAATCCCTCAGCGTAGGATAAGTTCTGAGGTGGGGCGCAGCAGTGGGGAGGGAGGGAGAAAGGGGTGGCAGGATAGAGAATAAGCAGGTGGCAGAAGAGATGGGGTGGCAGGAGAAAGGGAGAAGTGAGTGGCAGAAGAGAGAGAGAGAGAGAGAGAGAGAGAGATAAAAGAGAGAGTGGGGTGGCAGGAAGGAGAGAGACTGGAGGGAAATGTGATGGTCTTGTCCACTTTTGGAGCTGAACCCAGTCCACAGGTCCCCCAAATTATTACTGCTTAGGGAATGCTGTATGCCAGTCAACAACAGTGACTGCGAACCAAAAGTGGGCAGAGAGCTGTGGCGATCAAGTCATGCCTGCAGGCATATTTATTCTTCACTTTGCCCTCATACATAGAAAGAAAGCTATGGGGCTAAACATGCAGGTATTTTCTAAGTTGAAATATACTTGGAGTCGAGTGTGGATTTCATGCTCTTTATTCAGCTCATAGTAGTGAGGAATGCCAGTTTCCCCGAAATGCCTGCTTTGTATATATTATTTACACAATGGCCCCCACGTGATTGGCTAATTCCGGGATTCTCCTGTAGGCCAAACAGGTTGCGGATTCACTTCCACCTGGAGTTGTATTGGGTGGCTCCTGCGGACCAATCAGACTGCTGCATTCTGGATCCTGTTGTTCTGGGACCAGCCAGACTGCTGCATTCTGGATCCTGTTGTTCTAGAGCCAATCAGACTGCTGCATTCTGAATCCTATTGTTCTAGGACCAATCAGACTGCTGCATTCCGGATGCTATTCAACTCAGTACATAACATAAGTGATTTCAATGAGTGTGGTGTGGTCACCGCCTCGTTTATTTTTCCTGGAACTGAGGACTGCAGCAGCAGCATCCGTGTGTATGTGTGTGTGTATGTAAAATCAATACTGTGTGATCTCCACCATCGGGACCAGTCAGAAATAGCTAACTTCCATTGTAAACATAAGGTTTTTGAGGGTAGGTGTGCTATGCACCCCCTGGCAACCATTTTGCATTGTTCCCACCCACAGTGCTATTTCATGAATGGGGCCCTTCTCGCTCTCAAAATTCGACATGGGCCCACTGGCCCGAAAAGATTCGCGGCCCCTGATTTATACGTTGCTGGGATAACTTGTCCCCGACAGCAGAATACTTTTAAAAGTCATTCAGATAAAGTATGTGCCTACTCTTCCTTGGCAAACAGCATCCCATAGGAGTGCTTGGCAAATTAAAACCCAGCTCGACAAGGCAGGCCAGGATTGCATGTTTACACAGCCTATCTCTTGCCTTTGCACATTGCAGCAAAAACGAAGCCCGCCAAAACCTTCTGTTTGCATGTTGTGTGTGCCAATGAAGGGCTTGTAGAACGTGCGCCTGAAATTCTACGGGGATCTTGGTCTGATTCCACTCATCCTTGTCAAAACAGTTGAGCTTCCATCCTGCAGTCTGCGGTGACGTGCCTCCATAACATTTGCAAATGCTACGCCAGACTTTGTTCTGCAACAGCCTTCTGAGCCTATTCCTAACTACGGGTTAAGTACTTCATTTGTTCTGGAGGTCCGTTCTTAACCTAAACTGTTCTTAACCTGAAGCACCACTTTGGATAATGGGGCCTCCCGCTGCCGCTGTGCCGCCAGAGCACGATTTCTGTTCTCATCCTGAAGCAAAGTTCTTAACCCGAGGTAATATTTCTGGGTTAGTGGAGTCTGTAACCTGAAGCGTATGTAACCCGAAGTGTATGTAACCCGAGGTACCACTGTATTTGGGGGCACTTTCTATGATAGGAGCTACTAGTTCAGTGGCCATGGATGCAACAACCCCCCTAAGATATTCTCCTTGAGCTTGTGGAGTCCCAGTCCCACCGCCCTGCTTGGCCAAGAAATGGTGAGAATGGTTACCTTTTTCTCTCTTGAATCTGACGGAGGAAGTTTGAAAAGTGGTTCTCTTCCCCACTTCCCCTTCAGGTCTAAGTGCTTTTCAAGGTTCGGATTAATTCTACTGGATTTGGCATTTACCCAGATCCCTAGGTTTCTGCATAATAATAATAATAAGAATAATAATAAATATTTATACCCCACCCATCTGGCTGGGTTTTCCCAGCCACTCTGGGCTGCTTCCAACAGAATATTAAAATACAATAACCTATTAAACATTAAAAGCTTCCCTAAACAGGGGAACGCAGGTGGCGCTGTGGGTTAAAGCCTCAGCGCCTAGGACTTGCCGATCGAAAGGTCGGCGGTTCGAATCCCTGCGGCGGGGTGCGCTCCCGCTGCTCGGTCCCAGCGCCTGCCAACCTAGCAGTTCGAAAGCACCTCCGGGTGCAAGTAGATAAATAGGGACCGCTTACCAGCGGGAAGGTAAATGGCGTTTGCGTGTGTGGCTCTGGCTCGCCAGAGCAGCGATGTCACGCTGGCCACGTGACCCGGAAGTGTCTCCGGACAGCGCTGGCCCCTGGCCTCTTAAGTGAGATGGGCGCACAACCCCAGAGTCTGTCAAGACTGGCCCGTACGGGCAGGGGTACCTTTACCTTTACCTTTAAACAGGGCTGCCTTCGAATGTCTTCTAAAAGTCTGGTAGTTGTTGTTCTCTTTGACATCTGGTGGGAGGGCGTTCCACAGGGTGGGTGCCACTACCGAGAAGGCCCTCTGCCTGGTTCCCTGTAACCTGGCTTCTCGCAGTGAGGGAACCGCCAGAAGGCCCTCTGCCCTGAGCCTCAGTGCCTGGGTAGAACGATGGTGGTGGAGACACTCCTTCAGGTATACTTGACCGAGGCCTTTTAGGGCTTTAAAGGTCAGCACCAACACTCTGAATTGTGTTCAGAAAGCATAAACAAGGATTCTCCACTCCTCACCTCCAGTGGTTGAGTATTCTGTCATGCAACTCCCCTTGCTCTGCAATCTGAAGTGGTTGCCACCGATGAGCAATTTGTCTACAGGAGGGACTCTCCCACATCTTCCGATCCAAAACTCCTAGAAGGATAACAGCACGGTGGGTCGGCTTCTGGTTGACTGTGCTGCTGCTGCTGCCCAAGAGGCAGTGGGGAAGTTCTGAGGCAGCAGGAAAAGCACTGCGGTCCAGTCGCAGTGGTGGAACCGATCTGGCTTGCACTGTGAACATGTGTAAACTAGAAAGCTATGATCGGTTGAGGCTGCCTGTTAAGCATGCGCAGAGTGCCTCCGTAGCAGGAGACCGGTGTTATACACTGCACTTTTCTTGTCCGAGGGCAGGAAGGCAGCAAACACACAACCCCCTACTACCATTTTCGAAAGAAGCTGCTGTGTTTTGCCCCCCCTTTCACTCTGGTGCTTATTGATTGTGCAAGGTATAAAGAACCTCTCTCCAGAAAGTTTGAACGGAATAATAATCCGGAGGCTTGGCCCCCACCCCCACTGTGCTCCAATTCCCTTTGCTCGTTATGGTACAATGGCTTTGGAGTTAATGGAATTTTCAATCTCCCTTTGTAAAGCGCATCTAATTGTCTATTTGCTCTGGGAATTGCAGGAGCCATCCCAGGCTAATGCGATTCATAGAGGTCCCTCCTGATCTTCCTGATAAGGCCCGTTTGCCATTGATTAGGTCATGAATATCAAAAGGGAGCCATGGCGATTAATTTATAGTAAGGCCACACCAAACCGGGATGAAATAGTCTCTCGAGCAAAGGGCAGGTGGCAGTTGTGGTAGGCGCAGGATGTGACATGCTGAGCAGCAAGCAGGAGTCATTTGTTTCAGGATGTCAGAAGTACGGAAGGCCAGTAGCTTGGTGGGAGAGCATCTGCTTGGCATGCAGAAGGCCCTAGTGGAATCTGCAGCATTGTCAATGACCGTACTGAGGAAGAATGGTGGGAGCCTCCTTCTCCCCCTGCTCCTGATCAGGATCCTGAATCTTCCCAGGATCAGGAGGACAGTATAGATTTGGAACAGTGGTTTGCAGAGGGACATAGTTCAGAAGGCAGAAGCTGGGAAATACTGGATGGGGAACAGCTAGGCGAAGAAGCACTGGAAGAAAGAGGGTTAAGCGCAAGGTCAAGAAGAACAGATAAGGTAGCAGCACAGAAAGCACAGTGGTTATGAGATCAGGTTACAAGACGTAGTGACGTGGGTGACTGGGGAGGAAGTGGGTGGAACCCTTAATTGGGAGCATCTTCATCCCTAAGAAATGGATTCTTTGTTCTCTCGCTCTGATCATTAAAGCTTCTAACTGGTAAGAAGACTCCTTTCCTTTTGTTTTGCTTATCTACTGCCAAAGCGGGGAGAAAGCCTATTCCCTGAAGCCTTTGGCGGTGAGGTTAAGCTGTTGGAAGGTTACAGTGTCTGCTGTGGCTGCAGAGACCGATGTGGGAGAGACCTGTTTAGTTGCAGCTGGGGCAGATGAAGGCGTCCGGTTGTGCTGCTGCAGATGCCCCATGGCGTTTTTTCTCTCTGCGCTCCTTCCAGCGGTCCTCCTTCCTCTGGTCACTGCAGAGGAGATCACTGGATTTGTCTAATCCTCTTTGAAAACCATCTAGGTTGGCGGCCATCACTGCCTTCTGTGGGAGTGAGTCCCACGGTTAAAACATGCAGTGCATGAAGACATACATTCTTTTATCTGTTTTGGTTCTTCCAACATTCAGCTTCTGCTCATTGGGTTGGGAATGTCAGCTGCCTAAAACCCTAGACAGACACTGCCGGTCAGTGTAGATAACACTGAGCAAGATGGACCAATGGCCTGACTCAGGGGGGGGAAGCTTCCTTCCAGTGTGGTGTAGTGGTTAAGAGCAATGGACTCGTAATCTGGTGAACCGGGTTTGCGTCTCCGCTCCTCCACATGCAGCTGCTGGGTGACCTTGGGCCAGTCACACTTCTCTGAAGTCTCTCAGCCTCACTCACCTCACAGAGTGTTTGTTGTGGGGGAGGAAGGGAAAGGAGATTGTTAGCCGCTTTGAGACTTCTTAGGGTAGTGATAAAGTGGGATATCAAATCCAGACTCTTCTTCCTGTGTGCAACAGACGGTTCAAGATAGCAATCAAGGATTACTGGGTTCTGCAGGCAACTAAGTGCCACCCCAGAAATCCAAGAGGGTTAAGACAACTTGACAGGATAGGGGTGCGTGAGGAGAGAAGCTGCAACACAGGAGCCGAAAGCAACCATATCATTCTGCCTGTTGCTTGCTGTGATAAGTTCCCTGTGCATGCAAAAGTTTCCAGGATCCTTGGATTCCCAGACTGTGTCTTAGAGCCAGACATCCTCAGCTGAGTCTCTTATTCTGAAGCTGTTTGTAAGGCTTTTTCTATAACATGGTGGCCTTTCCCCTCTGGTGTACTTCGCCTAGCTTGCTACCAGGGTTGCAAACCCGAGCCTGCTCTTTGCCTTTCTTCCTTCATTGCACTGAAGCTACAAGCCACTTTTGCACGTGAGTCTTCTTGTCCACTTAGGTTACAGTGGGATGATCTTCCTTATGTCCCTCCACCATTGGAAATCCAAGTGGTGGGAAAGGGCCTTCTCTGTGGTGGCCCCCAGACTTTGAGATTCCATTTTGCATCCTCCTCATTGGCATTTCTCTGCTATGCGAGAACAATTTTATTTCCACGAGAAGTTGGGCTCAGCTGAATTGTATCCTTTACATAAAGGTAAAGGTACCCCTGCCCGTACAGGCCAGTCTTGACAGACTCTAGGGTTGTGCGCTCATCTCACTCTATAGGCCGGGAGCCAGCGCTGTCCGCAGACACTTCCGGGTCACGTGGCCAGCGTGACGAAGCTGCTCTGGCGAGCCAGCGCAGCACACGGAAACACCGTTTACCTTCCTGCTAGTAAGCGGTCCCTATTTATCTACTTGAACCCGGGGGTGCTTTCGAACTGCTAGGTTGGCGGGCGCTGGGACCGAGCAACGGGAGCGCACCCCGCCGCGGGGATTCGAACCGCTGACCATGCGATCGGCAAGTCCTAGGCGCTGAGGTTTTACCCACAGCGCCACCCGTATCCCTATCCTTTACATACAGTCACACAAATGTACGTTTTTCATGCTGCTCCCTTTGTTAACTTTTTCCTGCATAATGCTGTTTTGTTTGTTTGCTGTAAGCTGCCTTGGGCATTATTATGCAATGGAAAGGAGAGGGATAGAAGTGCTTTGAATAAATGTGTGCGTGTGTGCGTACTATAATGAAACAAGCAGTTGCTTTCCACGATGTAAATAGAGAGTGGGGAGCAAAGAGATAAAGCAACTTGACGGGTGATATGCGTTTTGAGCTGCTGCCAGACAGCAAGTGTTGAAACCAATTCTAAAACAGAACAGCTTCTCTTCATCTTGTCATTCTGACAAGTTAGTTGGAGCTTAATGCACTGGGATTATGGGTGTCAGATTGTAGCTTCCCTGGCATGTTTTTCTGATAGCTTTGTCAAAAACATGCTTTCTGGCTTAATTTAGCGACATCGGTTTTGTTGATGAGGAAAGGAAGCTGCAACAGAACGCGGAGGGGACATTCAGAAGTGGGATGCCACCGCGTAGCAACTGCTAAGGTACAACAGTGGGAAAGGGCCGTTGCTCCCTGCTTGTGAACTCCCCAAAGGCAACTGATTGGCTGCTGGACTCGATGGACGCAGCAGATGTCTTCTTACGGTAACCTGTGCAAAAGTATAGAGGGGCATGAGAATTGAGAACGCAAGTCAGCCCTGATCGTAAAGCCTTCCTTTATTTGTTGTTGTTGTTTAGTCGTTTAGTCATGTCCGACTCTTTGTGACCCCATGGACCAGAGTACGCCAGGCACTCCTGTCTTCCACTGCCTCCTGCGGTTTGGTCAAACTCATGCTGGTAGCTTCGAGAACACTGTCCAACCATCTCGTCCTCTGTCGTCCCCTTCTCCTTGTGCCCTACATCTTTCCCAACATCAGGGTCTTTTCCAGGGAGTCTTCTCTTCTCAGGAGGTGGCCAAAGTATTGGAGCCTCAGCTTCAGGATCTGTCCTTCCAGTGAGCACTCAGGGCTGATTTCCTTCAGAATGGATCGGTTTGATCTTCTTGCAGTCCTTGGGACTCTCAAGAGTCTCCTCCAGCACCAGAATTCAAAATCCTTTATAATTATACATAAATCTAGCAGAAATAAAATGCCAAATGACTTAGGCATTATAAATGCAGAGCAATTTTTTTTCACTGCAGAGAACATAAATGAGATTCTGTATGACTGAGCGTGAGGCTGATGAAAATTCCATTCACTTTGCGGAGGTGGGGGGGGGGGGAGACCCTTCTTGCCCAATCGATAAAGGATGATTCCTTTGTTCCCTTAAGTCATTAAAAAGAAAAACCCTAGCTAAGAGGAAGGTCTCATCAGATTGCTATGGGATGTGTGCTCTATCTGTCTAGGAGTAGTCCCAATTTAGATCTTTTATGGATGATTGTTATATGGATCTGCCTCTTAGTAGGACTTTGATTTTGTCTGTCCCAGGTCCTGGCTCTACTGTCAATCAGTCACATGGCTGGATTTTCCTCTGTTTCCTCATGTTTTTAAACTGCTTTGAGCAACTAAATATCTTCATATATGCATAAAAATGTAAGGCTGTCATCACACTGCAGTTCATGTGTCCCCCAATAGGTGGCAGGTTGCCAGGTGGCCCAGATGAGCTGTTTAATGGATGGTGGGGGAAGGTGGCAAACTGCTCTGCAAAGCACATCCCCTGCCAATTCTTTCTATATTGCACTTGGGACTTTCCCCAGGCCATTGCTACCCCACCAGCTACAGCCACAGCCTGCCCTGCTTCTTGCCCTTCTTGAGTGTTTTTGCCTTGCGTAGGAATGTAAATTTGAACTACAATTATGCTGCTTGCTTCGTTAGATGGAGGATAGAAAACAGGAGGTCTCTCTGGGTAAAAATGATCCTACTGGGCAAACACAACATGTACATTCCTTGCTCCACCCACTTTTGTCTCTGGCTCCACCCATCACTGACACGTGACTCAAAAGTTGCCCAGAAGGGAATGTGGCCATTGGGCTGAACAGGGATCCTCACCAGCGGTAGAGAAAGCTGCTCGGGCACCTGGGGCGGGGCAATCCACCCATACGGGTGGGGTGCACGACAGGGCTTCCAGAGTCTGCCTGTCTTCTCCCACTCAGCCACCCTACAGCTGGGGGGGAGGCAGCGGGCGGACAGTTTGGGCAGCGGGGAGCCTGTGTGTGCCCAAGCCACCGCGTCTCTCCCAGGCCCCGTGGTGAGGGCCACCCAGCATTTTGTCACCGCCCCTCAGTAGTTACACCTGGGACACACACTGTTATGTACTGAGTTGAATAGGATCCAAAATGCAGCAGTCTGGTTGGTCCTAGAACAACAGGATTCAGAATGCAGCAGTCTGATTGGTCCACAGGAGCCACCCAATCCAGCTCCAGGTAGAAGTGAATCCGCAACCAGGAGAATCCCAGAATTAGCCAATCACGTGGGGCCCATTGTGTAAATAATGTATATAAAGCAGACATTCTGGGGGAACTTCCATTCCTCCTCACCACTATGACCTGAATAAAGAGCATGAAATCCACTCTCGACTCTGAGTATATTTCACACACCGTCATGTGATAGACAAAAATACCATGACTGCAATCGCGGAGCAGGAATTCTAACAGTCGGCACTCACCGCACCCCCCTTCCTCCACCCCTGATCCTCACCCCTGCATTACAACAATCCCTTCCCCTCCCTATTGGTGGTGATGGGAAATGGAGAGGGTTGAAGAAACCAGGGGCAGAAGCAACCCTTGACTCTTTGGGGCTACCCAAGTACGCAGCATGGTTTGCCTTTGTGAACATAGCTTGTAAAAATGTGCTCTTCCTGTGTCACTAGGTTTTGGGTGGGAGTCAGGAAAAGACCAAACTGGCCTTGTTGAATTTACCAAAGTACGCACAGCACTGCGGCCTTAGTTAAAAGAAAAGGAGATGGGGGGAAAATACTACTTTCATAAATGTTTTGTCCTTAATGATGAAATGTCTGGAACTTCTTCAGCGGTGCATTGTGAAATTAGAAATTATGACCGTGAAATCGCTTTTTGTTTTTGATGTGGAAAATCCAGCTTTGACAAAAGAGCTCAGACCTTTGGGAAGTGCCGCTGTGGTCACAGGACAGCAAGTGTGCTCATCCTTATCTGCCATGGGATTTGAGCTGGTGGTCTCATTTAAAAAATGGGCTGCCTTTTGTCAGTCCAGGTCCCATGTGTTCAGCATGCATTACGGGCTTGACAATGACTTTAAATTCCCTTTGTGATTTGGGGCATTGGGTTTAGTTGGGGGGGGTGTTCCCCCCTCTTCCTTAGAAGGCAAGGGAAAAAGCAACAACCCTTCCTTCTTCCATATGGGCCATGGAGGAGGGGCTAGACCACCCCCTTTGTTTCTTTGATGACCATGCAAGTAAAAGACTCCCTCTATGGAATGAGCATGCAGACTTGCCTGCACAGAATTCCTGGCTATCTCTGCGGGCCAGGAAAAGTTGCAGGAACTTCCTGGAATTACAATTTTGAATGGAACTTTTGTTTTGTCCCCCCCCCCCCAATTTTTATTATTTTTTTCAAGAAATAGAAATTTAACAAAGAAAAACAAAGAACAATATATAACACTGTAAACACACTTATATACAAATTTTCCAAAATGAAAACTAATAAAAAAGAAAAGGAATAATAAAAGATATAAAGAAAAAAGACAAAAGACAAAAGAAAAAAAAACTTTTCATAACCTGGAATATTACCAAATTATTGCTTCAAATATGGCACTATATAAATCTTAGTTAAAATATTTTAAAATAATTAGTTAAAGTAATCCACCGCATTCACCACCAGTCTTAGTTATCTTGCTCGCATTTACATTTGTAATTCAATCATTTCCCTTCCTTAGATTCTTTCATAATCAATCAAATCTTTATGTTCTCTATATTCTTCACAAGGTTAGTCTAGACACAACCAAACTTTCGTATTTGAGCCCTGCTTGTATAAATAATCATTTAAACATTTCCATTGTTTCTGAATTAAATTTTTTGACTTATGCCTTATTAAGTCAAATCCATCAATTTTTGCTAACTCCAGGTACTCACAAAGTTTACTTAACTATTCCCCCTTTGTTGGAATATAATTTCCTTTACAATGACTGGCTACCAACATTCTCGCTGCCGTTGTTGTATACAGAAATATGTTGATTTTGTCTTTGGGAACATCCTTATTCAACATTCCTAATAAATATGCTTTTTGAAGCTGCAGATAAACTCCATGGAAAAAAACACCAACAAAAGCACAGTGATTCCCTGTTCTGATTTCTTGAGAAGGACCCTGGGCTCCGAGATCTACGGAGACTGGCAACTCCATAACCTAAATTTTAAGAGCAGTCCTTGAATAATTGAAGGCTGGAGAAAGCCGGAGAGTCTCATGTTTCCTTGTTTTGGTCAGGTAAATCAAAGAGCGCACCAGACCCAAGTACCGTAGAAGTCGCTGCACCTCCATTAACCTCAATAATTCAAAGACCGTGACTGTTCCTTCTGAAATAACACTTTTACATCCCAATGTTTTCCCCCTGGAATGGCAGCCAGTTGTCAAAAGTATCAAGAGGAGAGCAAATCACAAGTTCTGGAGATATGGCATAGTGCAGAATGAGGAATATATTTCAGCCTAAGGACTGCATTTCCTTTTGGATAACCTTCTGTGGGCCGCAATCCCACTGAAGGCTAAATAGTGTGCAGGGCAATGGGTGGGACTCATATTTCCACAGTAGTCTACATTCCTCTGAACCAAAGTCAGAGGTCCATGCAGATAAGCAAGAGGTATTATCATAATTCAAGGCGCTTGAGGTGGGCAGGGTTCCAGGTGAGCGAAGGGTGTGGCCTAGAGATTGGGAAATTTTCCTTTGGGGGTTCAAGTATGGAGGCTCACACCAAATTCTTTTTTTTTTTTTTGGTATAATTTTAAGTTTTTCTATTTGACGTTTTAGAATATTAATTTAAGCAACCTTAAAATATCAATGACTTCCCTTCTTTCCATGGTTCAGTTTGCATGCCATGTTGTTGTTGTTTAGTTGTTTTGTCGTGTCCGGCTCTTTGTGACCCCATGGACCAGAGCACACCAGGCACTCCTGTCTTCCACTGCCTCCCGCAGTTTGGTCAGACTCATGCTGGTAGCTTCAAGAACACTGTCCAACCATCTCATCCTCTGTCGTCCCCTTCTCCTTGTGCCCTCCATCTTTCCCAACATCAGGGTCTTTTCCAAGGAGTCTTCTCTTCTCACGAGGTGGCCAAAGTATTGGAGTTATTTCCCAATACTTTTACCCTTTTACAAGTCCACCACATATGGTAGAACATACCCTCGGCCTCATTGCCACACCAAATTCTCAATTGGTTAGAGTTTATTAAGTAATGCATTATTGGACAGAGTCCAAAGTCTGCAAGCGCATGTCTGTTGGGACACACACTATATAGCCAAATATACATCATGGCTGTTCATCCTCTCCCCAGCCCCCTTCTGCCACCTCAGTACTTCATCTCTCATCCCACCACAGCTGATGCAATACAACTTACTCAATCCATTTTTACTGTACAGTGGTACCTCGGGTTAAGTACTTAATTCGTTCCGGAGGTCTGTTCTTAACCTGAAACTGTTCTTAACCTGAAGCACCACTTTAGCTAATGGGGCCTGCTGCTGCCACCGCACTGCCGGAGCACTCCCTCTATTGTGTAGGCAGGTAATCCCTCCCCTACCTGGCCTGGTATCCTTGGCAACGCTTCCCCCAGGTGGGATTGGACAACTGACTGAGGTAGGCGGAGACCTCCAGGTATCCCCCCTGAGGGAAGGCAAAGCCAAGCCTATGCTGGTGGGGCCGCTCCAGATCCAGGGCTGCGCGCGTCCACGCAAAGGTTGCCCCCCGTTTTAAGCGGGGAGCGGTCATTCCTCCCTGCTGCTGATTTATGGCCAATTGTCCTTATCTCAAACACATTAATTGTGGATAATGGAGGTTAGAGAGGACTTTGCTCCATATTTTCAAACTGTAGTGCCCCCCCTCCATCTCAGTTCCTTTCTCTCTCTCACACAGTTCTAGTTTTGTTAAATTCCATATTTATATTCCAATTTCTTCCATCCTGACTTGTACAGATTTTTTTTTAAAAAAATACTTGCATTCTGGGGAGTGTTGCCATACCATAAATGTAGAGAAAAACTTGATATAAGCAAACCGTGGGCTTCCCTCCCCTCATTGTCTCCTTCACCAAATGAAATCCCCTCTCAAACCAAACCTTTTAAATCCTTGTAGCTGCTGCTATAAATAATAATAATGATAATAATAATAATAATAATAATAATAATAATAATAAAAGGTAAAGGTAATTAATAATATTTTTTGTACCCCGCCCATCTGGCTGGGTTTCCCCAGCCACTCTGGGCAGCTTCCAACAGAGATTAAAAATACATTAAAACATCAATCATTAAGAACTTCCTTAAACAGGGCTGCCTTCAGATGTCTTTTAAACATCAGGTAGTTGTTTATCTCTTTGACATCTGATGGGAAGGCAGGTGTCACTACCGAGAAGGCCCTCTGCCTGGTTCCCTGTAGCTTGGCTTCTCGCAGTGAGGGAACCGCCAGAAGGCCCTTGGAGCTGGACCTCAGTGTCCGGGCTGAATGATGGGGGTGGAGATGCACCTTTAGGTCTACTGGGCCGAGGCTGTCTAGGGCTTTAAAGGTCAGCACCAATTTTGCTCAGAAACATACTGGTAGTCAATGTAGGTCTTTCAAGACTGGTATTATGTCCTTTTTGCGGCCGCTCCCAGTCACCAGTCTGGTTGGGTTGTTTTTGCAGTTTCTTATCTCATCATCTCTAGCACATGACTGTAGTTTACTCCAATTAAAAAACCTGATTACCAGGATAGCTTGTGCTTCCAGGAACAGGATTTTTTTGGGGGGTGTGTGTGTCGCTGTATCTGGAGTGCTCCATGCACCAAGTACGTTGCCTGCCCTCTTAATCCATGGGAAAGTGAGTGCCAGGCAAACCGCAGGTGAGAGCAAGGTCCCTCTTCCAACCAAAGAGGAATGCAGAAAATGCAATTCCCCCATCATTTTCTGATTATTTCCACGGTGTGGGAGAGGCATCCATCCCCTGGCGCACAGAAAACAGGAAGCCAGGAAGTTCTGTGTCACCAAGCTTCAATAATTCTTCAAGAGTGGCAATGAACATGTTGGTAATCAGATATATGCACATTTGTCGAATCCCCATTTCAATCCACCTGGGCTGGTGGCCGTTGGCACATTTTGTGGCAGTGAAAGCTGACAAATCAATTATGCAATGTGTGAAGAAATGCTTTATGTCCACCCTTGATTTCTTGACTACATCTGAGCACACCTCAAGTGATACCAATGAACACTAAGCTGAGATCTACTGCAAACTTTTGCACTCTCAACTTCCATCTCAAGTTACATGAATATGGGGAGTGAGTTCTTTTATAGATGTCAGTTCCCAGTGATGGGTCCGCGGCTCTTAAAATACGCCTGCAGCTGAAAGCTGCCTTGGTTTGTCTGTCTAGTCTCAGCCGTTGATGTTTTAAACATGGACTTCAGCCTAAAGGTCTCATCCACTCTTCTTCGACAGAGATTCCTCCCAGTCATGAACTGTGCTTCGTTGTCTGATCAATGAACTCCCTATCCATTAAATGTGGCCTCTACCCATTGACCCCTTAGCTAACATGTCAACATTCTCCTGACAGTTATCTTCAGCAAATATTTTGCAATGACTTAAAGAAATCTTGTTTTCAGTTCTCTCTGCAGCTGTAGTTCCCCCAAGATCTATTCTCCCACTGTTTCAGTTTTGCTCATGGTGCCTAGATCTTGCAGTTATTGTGGTCGTAGTAGGATATGAAGAATCGGCTGAAGCTAAGCATTTCAAGAATCCTGTTGATTTTAAGGGGAGGGTTAAGCACTTGCTTAAGACTGCAGTCTTAAGGTCTTTGTGACGCGGGTGGCGCTGTGGGTTAAACCACAGAGCCTAGGACTTGCCGATCAGAAGGTCGGCGGTTCGAATCCCCGCAATGGGGTGAGCTCCAGTTGCTCGGTCCCTGCTCCTGCCAACCTAGCAGTTCGAAAGCACGTCAAAGTGCGAGTAGATAAATAGGTAACGCTCCGGCAGGAAGGTAAGTGGTGTTTCTGTGCGCTGCTCTGTTCGCCAGAAGAGGCTTAGTCATGCTGGCCACATGACCTGGAAGCTCCCTCGGCCAATAAAGCGAGATGAGCGCCGCAACCCCAGAGTCGGTCATGACTGGACCTAATGGTCAGGGGTCCCTTTACCTTTACCTTAAGACTTCAGTCAGTATTAATTGTGTGTGTTGTTCAGTTTTTGTATACAGTCATACCTCGGGTTGAAGTAGCTTCGGGTTGAGCATTTTCGAGTTGCGCTCTGTGGCGATCCGGAAGTAATGAAGCACGTTACTTCTGGGTTTCGCCACTCGCGCATGCACAGACGCTCAAAATGATGTCATGCTCATGCGCGGAAGTGGCGAATCGTGACCCGTGCACACACAGACGCGGGTTATGTTCGCTTCAGGATGTCAACGGGGCTCCGGAATGGATCCCGTTCGCATTCAGAGGTACCATTGCATAGCCAAAGGCTAGCATAAGAAACACGAAGGTTTCCTCTAAAATCACACATTGCAAATGCTGGGGAAGGCAGTGATGGAAAGTCTATTCCCTGGCCTTGCAGAAGTACCAGCTACTGATGCAGGTCTTATCGGAGGCTGCTTTCCTGACTATGTCTTGTTTTGTGTTTGGTAACTTCTGTAAATCTTTGGATACATATTTTTTTTCTTAAAAAACTTTAAAAACTCAGCCACATAGCCATCTGTCTATCTTGTGGAATGCAGAGGTGGGGTGGTCACAATCAATACCTGATGCCCCCAAGTGTTTCATCCCGCAAATAACTTTTTTTCTTACTAAAACATGGTTGTTCTGGTTCCAGTTGATGCTTCTTTAATTCGTTGGGTGTGTGTGTGTGTGTTTTTGTGTGTGAGCTCCACCCAGAGAAAGAAATCTACTTTAATTTCATTAGGAAAGAGGAACATATTAACGAGCAGATCACCACAGGACTAAGCAGCTTATTTTGTTAACATCTGAAAAATAATGAGGCTGGAACAGCTTTCCGCACGGTTGATGAATATATTCCACAGGGCTTGATTAATCTATGTAAACCCTGCAGTACTTTTCTTTCAGTCCCGACTTTTACCATTCTGAGCTGCAGTTTTTGGAGCTTGTTAAGCTCCCCCCCCCCCGCCCCAATGATACAGTAATGGCTCTATATAAGAGATAATTATCTCTATATGAGAGATAATTTCCCCCCGGGGAGTGAGGATTGTGTTTGCCTTCACCTAATTATGATAAATTATCACATGCTAATCATGTTTCATATAACCAGGCGGTGCCTCGCAGCAACCAAGCCCGCTTCTTTTTTGGGTTTCTGGAGAGCATGTTCCGGAATTTTCCAGAAGGCCCTTGATACAGTTACGCACGAGACCTTTTCAGACATTGTGATCGTTGGGTGATCAGGGTTCAGGACTGAAGTGATTCTCTCCCTTGCCTACATGTTTCAATCTTCCAGAATCAGAACATGTGGAAAGGACTTTATCTCATACCTTTCCAAGGATGTATGCAAAAGAACAAACTGCGATGGAGGTGGCCTTCTGGAAAATTCTGGAATATTCACCCAAAAGCCGTTCTGGGTGCAAAGAAGCTTGACCGATTTCTTTTTTATTGTTGTTGTTTTTTATAATTTTATTGAGAAAAATAATACGTACAAATAACACAAATACGCCTCAAAACAAACAACACAAATACTGTATACATATAATACATATAGTCCTTACAAACTCAAACAAGACACCTTACCCACCCCGGTGACTTCCCTCCACCACAGCTCGACTTCCTTAAATTTTAATTTGATTATTTCATTGCATTTCTAAGAATCTTCATCTCTTACAACCATTACTGACAAAATAAAAAAATTCCTTCCAGTAGCACCTTAGAGACCGACTAAGTTTGCTATTGGTATGAGCTTTCATGTGCACTTAGTTGATCTCTAAGGTGCTACTGGAAGGAATTTTTTTTATTTTGTTTCGACTACAGCAGACCAACTCGGCTACCTACCTGTAACTAGAACCATTCCTGATTTCATTTTCATCTTTGCTTTACCTACTTACTTACTGAATCTATACTTACCAGGCATATATTCATATTCTCACATCTAATTTACATATTTAATCTGCATATTAACATATATTTTTAGAACAGTATTTTTCGAAGCTTGACCAATTTCATAACAGTCTTGGGTACATTTATGAAGAAGAACGGATGATGGTTCTTCCTGCTTCTTCCCTTTTGGTTTTTGTACCATGTTGACCAGATTATTTTCTTTGCCACTAACGGTGAGAGACCTGGATTGATAACAGATTATTTTTTTAAAAAAGGTTAATGGAACACATCTGTGACATCAATTTTCAGAACCTGGGAAGACAATGTCTTTGGGAAACCTACCAGTTCTGGGCAGGTTCATATGGGGAAAAGTGGTCCTTAGGTGGCCTCGACCCATAAAATGCTTAAACTTTCCAAACCAGCTCTGTGAAGTGGCTCAGTGGAAAAGCACCTGCCTTGCATGCGGAAAGTTCCAGGTTCAATTCATGGGCATCTCCAATTAGGGTTGGGAATGTTCCTTTTCTGAAACCCTGGACAGCTGCTGCCAGTCAGTGTACCAGGGGTGCCCAAACTTTTTTCAAAGAGGGCCAGATTTGATGAAGTGAACACGCATGAGCTTTTTTTAGGATTGAAGCTGTTGAGCGTTTTAGGATTTTACCCTAGGACATATACTGCCACAGGGGCTGGATCACATTGACCAGCGGGCTGGATTAGGACCCAGAAACAGATTTTGGACATGCCTGGTGTAGTCAATACAGTGGTACCTCGGGTTACATATGCTTCAGGTTACAGACTCCGCTAACCCAGAAATAGTGCTTCAGGTTAAGAACTTTGCTTCAGGATGAGAACAGAAATCGTGCTCTGGCGGCGCGGCAGCAGCAGGAGGCCCCATTAGCTAAAGTGGTGCTTCAGGTTAAGAACAGTTTCAGGTTAAGTACAGACCTCAGGAACGAATTAAGTACTTAACCTGAGGTACCACTCAATGTCAGGAGTGCCAACTTGGCTGTGCAACAGTGGGTGCCCGGGGCTGTGGGTGCTATGCAGTGTGCATGGCCCTGCCATTGAAATTTGTAGGTGCCTGGCCTCCTCATGGGGAATTTTGTGGGTGCCCCAGGGAGTTAGTATCTATGCTCAATGTGTGGCAATTTCGTACGTTGTTTGGGCATAGAAACAAACTGGTAACCAGCACAGCTTGGCCAGAACTGGTTCCACAAGACTTCTTGTCCCCATGCGCATCTGCCTTAAGTAATAAATGAATTAAATACACCCCCAAATCTTGTATCGGGCCCAACCGTTAATAAGGTAAAAGGTAAAGGGACCCCTGACCATTAGGGCCAGTCGTGGCTGACTCTGGGGTTGCGGCGCTCATCTCGTTTTATTGGCCGAGGGAGCCGGTGTACAGCTTCCGGGTCATGTGGCCAGCATGACTAAGCTGCTTCTGGCGAACCAGAGCAGCACACGGAAACGCCGTTTACCTTCCCGCCGGAGTGGTACCTATTTATCTACTTGCACTTTGAGGTGCTTTCGAACTGCTAGGTTGGCAGGAGCGGGGACTGAGCAACGGGAGCTCACCCCATTGCGGGGATTCGAACCGCCAGCCTTCTGATCGGCAAGCCCTAGGCTCTGTGGTTTAACCCACAGTGCTACCCGTGTCCCATTAATAAACCCAGCAGCAAAACAGCCAGCCTCTGCAGTGTTCTGTGGAAAGTTTTTTTCGACCCAGTTACTTTGGTTACTTGAGGTAAAGTGAGGTTGACGAAGGACTGCAGAATGGAGGGGGGAAACAGCTTTCAGTGACCACTAGAGGCTTTGTGGGTCAAGAAACGAAGTGTAAAAAGGAAAGAAAACCAGGCCACAGCTCCTGGGGGGAAACAACAGGCCCGGAAAATCAGATTGTGTGCTGAAATCAAAGCAGCTCCACTCGGTTCTTGTAGGAAAGAACTTTTGTACGGATACGCCTCGCCACCTTTGCCCATAAAACATCTGTGATCGGTGTTTCGTTGTCAGCTGGGAGACAATATTACTTCAGTCAGGGACAAATAGCACAAGCATATTTTTAAAATGTTATTTCAGGAGACGATCATAATCACCATCAAAACATCTTACTTCCCCCTCGTGGTAGATAATCTAATCTGAACCTACCCCAAATCTTTACAAGTCTCATTTTAAAAAATAAATAAATTATGGATGACAAAGCTAAATTATAGAGAGTCTGTATGCTTTAATACTCTCTAATACTCTCAAATAGACTGTTACTCTCTAATGCTCCCTCATAGACTGTAAGAAACTGCTTCTGTAGTCAGGAACAAATAGCAGAAGTGTATTTTTAAAATGTCATTTCAAGAGATAATTAATTTGACTCCTATTTTTCTTTTCTTTTTTAACTTACTTTTTCAATCATGGTAGGAAATCTAAATTGAATCTGCCTCAAACCATTAAATGTCTCACTTTTTTCTTTAATTTCTGAATGAAATACAGAAGAAGATTATACACAGTCTCTGCTCTTTGTTACTCTCTAATAGAGTTTTTTCTTTGAGGAAGATTGTACGTTTTGCAGAAAGAGATTTACGAGGTCCAGTTGAAGGAAGGCAAAACATCGGACACTGTAGCTGTTGGAGAGGAGGTGGCCACTTCAAATTCTAATGCTACGTAACCCACTTTTCAATTTAAAAGTTTTTAAAATGAAATGAGACCATTTTTTTTTAAAAAAGGCTTATTTTTAATACTTTCATTCTGGGCTGAACAAGATCCAGCTGCTTTGGTCCATAGTCTTGCCTGTGAGGACATTGGGGACATCTGTTGCCTAGCAACTGCCAACTGGCTGTCAAGGAAGTCTTGCCTCCATCTTGGGCTGAGTTAGCCGTGGCTGCTGAGCCCCATTCCTTTCCACAGATACCAGTAACTCCTGATACAGAGACACATGGCCCTTTTTAGGGGGAGGCACCATAGCTACATGATAAGTTAATACAGAAATCTTCTCCTTTTGTGGGATGATTCAGGACACCCTCCCCATGGCCAATAAAAGAGGATGTTCCGCTCAAAAACAAAACTCAAACTCAGCTACTTTCCCCCCATATGAGTGTGGGAAAAGGTGGAGGGATGGGAGCAAGGACTTCCTCGTTCATTTAAATGGATGGAACAGATTAGGTGTGCATTCTTTTGCACAGGCAGTAATAATAATAATAATTTATACCCCACCCATCTGCCTGGGTTTCCCCAGCCACTCTGGGTGCTTCCAACAAAATATTAAAAATACAATAAAACATCAAACATTAAAAACTTTCCGAAATAGGGCTGCCTTCAGATGCCTTCCAAAAGTCAGATAGTTGTTTATTTCTTTGATATCTGACGGGAGGGTGTTCCACAGGGCGGGCGCCACCACCGAGAAGGTCCTCTGCTTGGTTCCCTGTAACCTCACTTCTTGCAGTGAGGGAACTGCCAGAAGGCCCTCAGAGATGGACCTCAGTGTCCAGGCTGAACGATGAGTGTGGAGATGCTCCTTCATGTATACTGGGCCAAGGCCATTTAGGGCAGGGGTCAGCAAGGTTTACCTCGCCTGGGCCAGTTTACTCCCATGGAGATCACTCCGTGGGCCAGATTTTCGGCATCGCGGAAGCGAGTCCGCACTGTGGGACTCACCTAGCGGGCAGCTTGGTTCGGGTGTGGCCCATGGGCCATTTAAACGACCCCTGTGGGCTGCTTGTGGCCCATGGGCCACAGGTTGCCGACCCCTGGATTAGGGCTTTAAAGGTCAGCACCAATACTTTGAATTGTGCTCAGAAACTTACTGGGAGGCAGTACGTGAGGCAGTTGTGCTTCAAGTGGTCATGTTGGAGGAGAGCTACCAGGCAGCACCTGCTTGGAGGTGGTTCCATATTCCTTGTTACCAGTGCATCTTTGACAATAACAGTGAAATATTCTGTTTGTGGGGACTGCGCTGCTGTTCCTTTGCCAGCATGGTGCATTTGAGGTTAATAGAATATAACTTTTGTCTGGAGAGGCTACAGTTTCCTGTCTGATGCTGTAATACTCCATGCATAAAAAACATTTCCCTGTAGAGCATGAAAAGTGGATGAGGAGAGGGAAGTGTTTTACTCTATAGACTTTTCGGTTTTATACTACACATAGCCAAAGAGGAGTCAGTCTCCTATGTGAGCTATCCTACATATTGACAAAAAGTTCCCCACACAATTACATATTTGCTACGTGGTTAGAGGAAGCAAAACACACACACACACACACACACACACACACACACACACAGAGCTCTTCTATAAGTTGACCATCTAGAAAGCACCCTTTTCAAATATTTGTATTTAATTGCATTTTAGTTACAACAGTGTATAGGAGTGAACCCTCAGCACAAATCAGCTGGGCATGGGTAGGAAATAAAACCAACCGTAGTTCACTTCCAATTTTATTTCAAAATCTAATACATACAAAATAAAAGGTAAAGGTAAAGGTACCCCTGCCCGTACGGGCCAGTCTTGACAGACTCTGGGGTTGTGCGCCCATCTCACTTAAGAGGCCAGGGGCCAGCGCTGTCCGGAGACACTTCCGGGTCACGTGGCCAGCGTGACATCGCTGCTCTGGCCAGAGCCAGAGCCGCACACGGAAACGCCGTTTACCTTCCCGCTGGTAAGCGGTCCCTATTTATCTACTTGCACCCGGAGGTGCTTTCGAACTGCTAGGTTGGCAGGCGCTGGGACCGAGCAGCGGGAGCGCACCCCGCCGCAGGGATTCGAACCGCCGACCTTTCGATCGGCAAGCCCTAGGCGCTGAGGCTTTAACCCACAGCGCCACCTGCGTCCCCACATACAAAATAGAGCTGAGCTTAAATGACTTAGTGGTTTTTCATGCTGAAAGGTTTCTGCCCTTTGCAGCAATTGTTCAGCCAAAAGGGCATGGTGAAATTTATTATAATCCATCAACAAACCAACCAACTAATTAATCGCCTTCAATATAAATTTCAAGGTGATTTATAATGATACAACAAATCGCCTATGTTTTAAAATAAAATAATAAAAATAAAATAACTCATAGTATTAGTAGTAGTAATAATAGTAATAATAAATTGCCAAGATCTAATTCCTGCTGCCCACCCCACAGCTGGGAAAGCTTGTCATAGCAAGAATATCTTTGTAACCACCAGGCAACTGTCATATCTCAACAGGGATGATTCCCTACAAAATGGTGGCAGCCCCACTGAAAGCCCTGCTCTGAGTTACAGTGCACTGGGGTCCTGATATTGTTTACTTCTTCATTCAGTTTGCCCTCAGTTGTCCTCTCATACACTTGCCCCCAAGAAACCATCTCTAGCTGACTCTGCAATACTGTGATATCATTTCATCTACCATGTGATCCCTAATAGTCTAGATACCTTCCAGTTGATTCAGGAAGGAAGAAGCAGCTGTCATTATCAGGGGAAGTTTAGTGGCAAAGCAGCACCAGCAGATAGACAGAGTTTGGCAGGGATGATGGGAGTTGTAGTCCAATTACATCTGGAGAGCCATGGGTTCCCCAGACCTGTCTACACAGAACTAGGGGTTTCCTACAGCCCCATATGTGATTGACACCCGCCAAGTGCTGGGGAGATGGAGATACATTATGCTACTCGCCCACCTTTATCAGTTATGTTCGTGGATCACAACATGAGGACATTTTGGGACTTCTAAGTCCATCAAAGCTATAGGGCCATCACTAAAAAGAAGCATTATACTTTCCTCGTGCCCTACCTCAAAATAGCCTGCCTAATCAGGTACACTTTCTTAGAGTATTGCCACAAACAGAAGACACAAACATCTGTAATGCATAGCAATTTTAAAGGGGATGGGGAAAAAGAAGCTGGATGTTGCTTTTACTATTATTATTATTATTTATTGTTATAAATAGTTGCTGAGAATTCAAACTAGCACCTGAGAAGTGTGCAGCATGGCAGCCTAGCAATTTCCTTTTTATGTTTAACATAAATTAATGGGAGAAGATCTGGAAACAGACAGGTCACAGCACCGGGGCAGAGATGTGCACAAGGAAAGGGACGGATTTCTTTCCCTGCAATTGCCTTGCCAGTCACATCAGTTTCTCATTGAAAAGGCTTCCTGGGCCAAGTTGCCATGGCAACGGAACGTTAATCTGCCAACTCTTCCTCTCTGCTGAGGGTGGGGTGTGTACCACTGGAAGGGTATCCTTTTCTGTGCCTTACCAGATCTCCAATATCGGTCTAAGACACATCACTTGTGGGAAATCAGGACAGTTACACCAAGTCCAAACTTAGGGGCGCAATATCATTATCGATCAATTTTACTTCCTTGCTTTAGAACAGGGGTTCCTAAACTGTGGTTCATGGGCCACCAGTGTTCCGCAAGCCTCATTCAGGTGACCCATGGCATGTTCTCATCCAGTTGTGTTTTTAATTGCATCTTTTATCTCTTACATTGCATTTTGTTGTATTACAATTTGAATTCCACGGAAATGCAATTCAATGGAATGCAATGTAAGAAATAAAAAGAACAATACAATTACACCGAGCACAGCATATTGCGATTGGTTACAACAGGCAGAAAAATCGTTAAGTTGTCTGCCAGCACCAATACCAATTCTCAAGTGATCCATGGTGGAAAAACCTTGAGAACCACTGTGCTTTCTGGAATTGAAAAAATTCTGAGTAAGGGGTGATTTGAATCCCCAGGACAGTGAGGAAAAACAAGTCTTATGAAGAAAAGTTGAAAAGGTTGATGCATTTAGTCAGGAGAAGAGAAGATTAAGGGGGAGATATGATAGCACTCTTTAAATATCTGAAGGGCAGAACTAGGACCAATGGGTAGGAGTTGCAGGGAAGCAGATTTCAGCTAAATATTTGGAGCTACTTCCTAAAGGCAAAAGCTGTTCAACAGTGGAACAGATTGCATCAAGAGGCATTTCAATGGAGATGTGATGTTAATCTCTTAGGGAGACTGCAGTTGCATCCTGTATTGCAGATCCGTATAGTTAAAGCTATGGTTTTCCCAGTAGTGATGTATGGAAGTGAGAGCTGGACCATAAAGAAGGCTGATCACTGAAGAATTGATGCTTTTGAATTCTGGTGCTGGAGGAGACTCTTGGGAGTCCCATGGACTGCAAGAAGATCAAACCTCTCCATTCTGAAGGAAATCAGCCCTGAGTGCTCACTGGAAGGACAGATCCTGAAGCTGAGGCTCCAATACTTTGGCCACCTCATGAGAAGAGAAGACTCCCTGGAAAAGACCCTGATGTTGGGAAAGATGGAGGGCACAAGGAGAAGGGGACGACAGAGGATGAGATGGTTGGACAGTGTTCTCGAAGCTACCAGCATGAGTTTGGCCAAACTGCAGGAGGCAGTGGAAGACAGAAGTGCCTGGCGTTCTCTGGTCCATGGGGTCACGAAGAGTCAGACACGACTAAATGACTAAACAACAACAACAACATTGAATAGAGCATGGGTAGGCAAACTAAGGCCCGGGGGCCGGATCCGGCCCAATCGCCTTCTAAATCCGGCTCACAGACAGTCTGGGAATCAGCATGTTTTTACATGAGTAGAATGTGTCCTTTTATTTAAAATGCATCTGTGGGTTATTTGTGGGGCCTGCCTGGTGTTTTTACATGAGTAGAATGTGTGCTTTTATTTAAAATGCATCTCTGGGTTATTTGTGGGGCATATGAATTCATTCATATTTTTTCTTTAAAATATAGTCTGGCCCCCCACAAGGTCTGAGGGACAGTGGACCGGTTCCCTGCTGAAAAAGTTTGCTGACCTCTGGAATAGAGAATTGGATAGGATTAACCACAGTGCCCCTTCTGATGCTATTATTCTATGAATCTATGAAACTTGACCTGTAATGACTGGACAAAGTATCCAGATGGATATGCAAGAGAATTGCTGGAATGGAAGAATTGTGTTCAAGGCCCTCTTCCGTGCATTGGTCAGATAACTCCACATGTTCCCTCCAACAGTTACCAGTAATCATCTTCATTGTCAAGAGCTACTGCCTGCCTCTAGATTGAATATGAAACTTTTTGCTACCCAGGCTTCATAACACAGTTCCCTGCTATTTAAAGAGATTCACTGGGAAAAAAGCTATTCAGGTAGAATGGCTTCAGTTGCTATGAGCGCCACAATCTTGATGATAACCTTTAAGGCAGCTTCAAATCTGCAAATGCCACAGAACAGGCACCCTTTAAAGCACTTAAGGTTGCGAGCTATTGATACAGATTGTGAACAAATGTGCACTGCTTCTAGTGAGAGGAGAAACCAGTAATTTTATTTTAAGGATGAAAGACAGAAAAGTGACCTTCATGTGGAATTCAGAGTGTTGCTTGAAGGTCTTTGAACTTTGTGATAAAGCACCAAATCAACAATGCATTGTGCTTACTCTAATGGCTTTCTAATGGTGCCCATTGTAGCTTAAAGTGCTACCTCGAGCATCTGCACAGATCTGGGGACGTTGTTTAAATGTCTCTTTCATGTGTGCCAATCTGAGCACCTCATTTCATGTTGCATTCGTGGTGATGGAGCTCTTGCAGCGCAGCTGTGTAGGTAACACCAGAAGCCCTAGACTGCACGGGTCAGTTGCCAGGGGATGCTAATATCAGGGAGGTCTCTTGTTCCTGGCTGAAGCCCGCAGGGTGTTCAGGTGCCGGTGATCAGGACCACAGACAGCTCACTGAGGGCCTGGTCATTGCAAGATAAAAGCTAGAGCTAAGACAAAGGACTGGCCCACATTGGAGCATTATTTAGCTGTTAATCCTCATTTACCACATTAAAATTATGCTAGAGTGGTCCCCTAGGAATAGCCCCATTGATTCTGAGTGACCAGTTTCAATCTGGCTGGCAGACACTCTTCAGAAACTGGGCCTTGCTCCCCAAACCCTCATAACTATGGGCCTGGGCCAAGCTAGATCCTGTTGGTTTCTGCTTTCTTCACTGTGCAGCGAAGTGCTTGTCACGATACAAGTGTTTACATTCCACAGTCAGCGTGCTGTTGGAGTTTCTCACGGGAATGGGAGACTGGATGTGACGTACACTGGTTTCCTGTTTTTCACAGTTCTCTCGGTGTTTTCCGAGGAGAGAGGTGTTGCTTCTCTGCTCTCGCAGAAGCAAGATGCTTGTTTGTAATCTCTCAGCATTAAAGTGTAAATAAAGTAAAGTATGTGGCACGTACTTCTCATCATTCCACTGCGTAAAAGACTCTGCAACAGTTAGCTTAAGTACTTGTGAAGCTGAACTGAATGCACTGTCTTATTCACTTAAAGATTGTGAATGGTTGTTACAATTGTGCAAAGACATGAGAATTCCTGTCAAATGTCCAATCCAGGTTTACCAGGACAACAAAGCATGTTTGGCTTTGCTGAATTCTGAAGGTTGTAAGCAAAGCACAAAGCACTTGCAATTGAAGTTGCAACATGCTAGGGAACGTATTCAGAAGGGACTCGTAACGGTGTCCTATATGCCAGGTAATGAAATTCCTGCTGATGTATTGTCCAAGGTTGTATCAAGGGATCAACACTGTACCTATGTGCAGAAGTTGGGTTTGTACTGATATTGTACGAACACGCTGCCCAGTGATGTTCACAGAAAGGGGGAGGATGTTGGTTTCTGCTTTCTTCACTGTGCAGCGAAGTGCTTGTCACGAGACAAGTGTTTACATTCCACAGTCAGCGTGCTGTTGGAGTTTCTCACGGGAATGGGAGACTGGCTGGCAGACACTCTTCAGAAACTGGGCCTTGCTCCCCAAACCCTCATAACTATGGGCCTGGGCCAAGCTAGATCCATGGTTAGGCAAATAATCATGGCCATAGAGAGAAAACAGGACTGTACAAGGGTCCTTGATTATAAAATCATAGAAAACAGGAGATACGTAGCCACTCCAGCAGCATATCTCTATTTCCTCACATCCAGAAATGCAAGAAGGGCTTTTTCTCTTTCTAGAAGCTCAGGGAACCAGGGAACCAGGCAGAGGGCCTTCTTGGTGGTGGCACCTGCCCTGTGGAACATCCTCCCATCAGATGTCAAAGAGAACAACAACTACCAGACTTTTAGAAGATATCTGAAGGCAGCCATGTTTGAAGGTGAAGGACCCCTGACAGTTAAGTCCAGTTGCGAATGACTCTGGGGTTGCAGCGCTCATCTCGCTTTACTGGCCGAGGGAGCTGACGTTTGTCTACAGACAGTTTTTCTGGGTCATATGGCCAGCATGACTAAACTGCTTCTGGCGAAACCAGAGCAGCGCATGGAAATGGCTTTTACCTTCCTGCTGGAGCGGTACCTATTTATCTACTTGCACTTTTTGCGTGTTTTTGAACTGCTAGGTTGGCAGGAGCTGGAACCAAACAATGGGCGCACACCCCGTCACGGGGATTTGAACTGCCAACCTTCTGATTGGCAAGCCCAAGGCTCAGTGGTTTAACCCACAGCGCCACCGACGTCCCTCATGCAGCCCTGTTTAGGGAAGCTTTTAATGTTTGATGTATTACGCTATTTTAATATTTTGTTGGAAGCCGCTCAGAGGGGCTGGGGAAGCCCAGCCAGATGGGCGGGGTATAAATAATAAAGTATTATTATTATTTGAACAGGAGGTCCTGAAAACCTCCTCTGTTGTCACCAGACCTAGCCTGTGTGTTTGAGTTCTCTTCCCAGCTGCAGGCCATTCACAATATGAGTCCAAAGAGATATGGGCAGATTTACCTCCTTAGCCATGGAAAATGAGGGCCATCACTGTTACCTGGCCCCTCCTTTTTTTCCTTGGATACCTCTGGCGTTTATGTTAAAGCTCCTCCCTTTTTACTCCATGCAGGAAAAGCCTATGGTATGATAGGAAACAAACACACACACACACACACACACACATACATCGGAAAGCAAAGTAGCAAGTGCTGGGCATCTTTGGCAATGAAACGGCCTCAATTCTTCTGCTTCTTTTCACAAAAAACTGAACTCAAGTAAGATGGTGATGGGGGCGGGGAGCACACACTTGGAATGACGCCCTCCACCTTACAGGGGTTAACCGGTATGAAAGAAATCACAGTGACTACACGGTGTTCTTTCTACCTGTCTTGCTTGGGTTGAAAATATCTCGGACCCCAGCAAATATAGCAGAAAGTCCCTGAAGGCAAATAGCAAAATGAAAATGTCAAGTAGCATTTCACTTGGCCTTTAACATCAAACAACATTTTTCTCCTTGTTTGTGCAGGGGTTTTTGTGTAGTAGTTTTTTAAATAAAAAAAGAAACCACCAATATTCAAAATGGTTTAGAAGTAGAGCTAGAAATTGTAGTGCTGCTATTATTATTATTATTATTATTATTATTATTATTATTATTATTAGCTGTTAGTAGCAATAGTAATATTTATGTCGACCTTGATTGAATGATTTTGGGCTTTATTTTGTGTTTCAGTTATTTATTTATTGTAAACTAGCCAGAGGACTTTATGGGGTGGGGATACAAATGTTGTAAACAAAGAAATGAATCAGTTCAACAAAATGAATTCCGATAGAAACAAATGTAAGGTTGTACACTTGTTGTTGTTTAGTCGTGTCTGACTCTCCGTGACCCCATGGACCAGAGCACGCCAGGCACTCCTGTCTTCCACTGCCTCCCGCAGTTTGGTCAAACTCATGCTGGTAGCTTCGAGAACACTGTCCACCATCTCATCCTCTGTCGTCCCCTTCTCCTTGTGCCCTCAATCTTTCCCAACATCAGGGTCTTTTCCAGGGAGTATTCTCTTCTCATGAGGTGGCCAAGGTATTAGAGCCTCAACTTCAGGATCGGTCCTTCCAGTGAGCACTCAGATGTCTTCTAAAAGTTGTGTAGTTCTTTATCTCCTTGACCTCTGATGAGAGGGTGTTCCACAGGGAGGGTGCCACTGCCAAGAAGGCTCTCTGCCTGGTTCCCTGTAACTTCACTTCTTGCAGTGAGGGAACTGCTAGAATACCCTTGGAGGAGGACCTCAGTGTTTAGGTTGGATGATGGGGGTAGAAGCACTCCTTCAGAGGGCCAAGGCCATTTAGGGCTTTAAAGGTCAGCACCAACACTTTGAATTGTGCTTGGAAATGTACTGGGAGCCAGTGCAGATCTTTTAGGACCGCTGTTATATGGTCTCAGCGGCTGCCCCCAGTCACCAGCCTAGCTGCCACATTCTGGATTAGTTGTAGTTTGAGTCACCTTCAAAGGTAGCGCATTGCAGTAGTCCAAGTGGGAGATAACTAGAGCATGCACCACTCTGGTGAGACAGTCTGGGGGCAGGTAGGGTCTCAGCCAGCATACCAAATGGAGCTGGTAGACAGCTGTCCTGGACACAGAATTGACCTGGTGCCTGACCATGCCAGTCCCCAACATTGGGACTGCATAACATACTCTCACCCAACCAGATATTTCTCTAGAAACCATTGTTGCTCCAAGTGTTTGGTTAAGTTCAAAAAAAAAGATGGATAATCTCCAAATTGCAGAATTTATCCATTATCAATTGCTTGCCACCAACGGAGCTGAGATGGGTTATCTCACTTGGGGAGGTGGTGGTTTATGTAGCCTTCCAACGTCTCTTCTGAACCTCTGGCTGCAGTCAAATTGCCTGGTTGCATTGCAACAGTTTGCAAATGTTTGCCAATCCCATCGACGCCAAATGCAGAAATAACAGCTTGCCTTCTGTTCTGCCTTCTGTGCCGGGAGCAGATGTCTGCTGTTAATCTGGGTTTCATTTCTAGTTGTGAAGGAGAGAAACCTTCCTGGATTGGTTTTGGTCTACGAAGAACAACTATGCTAGAGGTTCCTCAAATTTTGTTCTAGTGAGCACTGATTTACATGATGCTGTGGACAAGTGGAGGAGGACAGGAGGGTAGGATTAGTTTGCAGGAATTTCCTTTGATAATGCTACTAAGGAATCGGAGGTGGAGAGTTATCTTGCTTCCAGGCCAACCCTGTTCTCTGGAACTGTCCTTATTCACTCACCTTTTTGGAGTGTGCAGAGACCTCATCACAATTCAGTTGCAATCCAGTAGTCCTCCCTATTTTGCCAGATATATGATTTATGGATTTATGTCTGGTGTGGCAAGGCACTACAGTGGTACCTTGGGTTACAGATGCTTCAGGTTACAGACTCTGTTAACCCAGAAATAGTACCTCGGGTTAAGAACTTTGCTTCAGGATGAGACAAGAAATTGCGTGGTGGCGGTGTGGCAGCAGCGGGAGGCTCCATTAGCTAAAGTGGTACCTCAGGTTAAGAACAGTTTCAGGTTAAAAACGGACCTCCAGAATGAATTAAGTTCTTAACCCGAGGTACCATTGTAAAGGTAAAGGGGGTAAAGGGACTTTTGACCGGTAGGTCCAGTCGTGGACAACTCTGGGGTTGCGGCGTTCATCTTGCTTTAAAGGCTGAGGGAGCCGGCATTTGTCTGCTTCCGCAGACAGTTTTTCTGGGTCATGTGACCAGCATGACTAAGCCGCTTTTGGCGAACCAGAGCAGCGCACGGAAACACCGTTTACCTTCCCGCCAGAGCAGTACCTATTTATCTACTTGCACTTGATGTGCTTTCGAACTGCTAGGTTGGCAGGAGCTGGGACTGAACAATGGGAGCTCACCCCGTCGTGGGGATTCGAACCACCATCCTTCTGATCGGCAAGCCCTAGGCTCAGTGGTTTAGACCACAGTGCCACCCACGCAAGGCACCACTGAGGCTTTTAAGGGCTCATTTGCCTTTAGAAAACACTTCCTCTTTGCAAGTACAGCCCATTTTATTGCTTCATATATTGTCCAAACATCTGCACTGTTCCTTGGAGTTTTGCCCCCTTGGTATTTAGCACTTGGGGGGTACTGAACCTCAGTGCCAACATGTGCACTGGCCTTGCTCCTGGCTGACTTTTGGAAGAACCCCAATGAGCATAGAAACATCCCCTTTGGGCTTTAAATATATGGTGTCCCATGGCCCTTGCCTAACCACCAACTGCTGACCACAACTGAGGTAGGTAATTTGCCCTTCTCACTGTAGGCTAATTGCCCATAATGGTGGCTGCTCTATGCTTCACCTCTTTGCTGAGCACTCCATCTTATAACTCAACTATGAAGCACCAGGAAATGTATCCTGTTTCCTTATCGTGTGGGGCATCCCTGCACCATTTCTGCAAGCTGCTGGAGGCAGGCTGGTGCTATCGCAGAGAAGGATGGAGCTGGTGTGTGGAACTGTGGCGACGAAGCAACTCATCACTTAATCCATGTGGCCTCCAGGTTGTGGAATGCTCTCATCTCTGAGGTGCGAAGGGCTGGAGCTCAGCGGTAGAGTATCTGCTTTGAATGAAGAAGGTCCCAGGTACTATCGCCAGCATCTCCAAGCAAGACTGGGAGAGATTCTCTGCCTGAGACCCTGGAGAAGCACAGCCAGTATAGGAAATGCTGAACTAGATGAACTTAGCATAAGGCAGTTTGCTATGTTCCAGTATTGGGATACAGCTTTTGGGATGTTTCCCCTCATGCTGCATTCCCTGTTTTGCTGCTCTTGTTTTTGGTATTGGGTTTATTTGTTTTGTTCTTTTGACACTGGCAAGACCAGCAGTTTCACAACTGGAGGAAATAGCAGCATGGGAGGACGAACACCCCAACTTTGCCAGTGTGTTAAAAACGGCATGTGTTGAAAGATCCCAGGTGACATCTAGAGTGACATGACTTCTATTTTTATATTGTGTGTGTGTGTATATATAATAGAATTGTGATGCTGCAATGGCTGTGCCTTCTCAGACTTATAATTCCACTCCTACAGAATCTGAGGCCCAAAGGTAGTGATTTCACCAAACTGTACATGCATTGTAACTCACTCTACGCGGGGTTGCCCTTGAAGCTGACCCAGAAACTCCAACAAGTGCAGAATGCGAGGCTCCTTATGGGGTCCTTGCCGTAGAATCACATTCATCCAGTGCTTTACCAACTGCACTGACTCCCGGTGGAGTACAGGGTCAGGTTCAAGGTGCTGGTTTTGACCTTTAAAGCCCTATGCAGCCTAGGACCCACACCTACAGGACCGCCTCTCCTGGTATGCCCCACGGAGGACCTTAAGGTCCACAAATGACAACATTTTGGAGGTCCCAGTTCACAAGGTGGTTAGACTGGTCTCAACTAGGGCCAGGGCCTTTTCAGTACTGGCCCCGACTTGGTGGAACGCTCTGTCACAAGAGACTAGGGCCCTGCGGGACTTGACATCTTTTCACAGGGCCTGCAAGACAGAGCTGTTCCGCCTGGCCTTTGGTTTGGACTCAGTCTGACCCTTATGTTGCCCTCCCCTTATGGTCTCGATCTATCGGGTCTTTTAAAAACGAGGCTTCATTTTAAATTGCATTTTAACCTGTATTTTAAATTGGTCCCCCCCATTATGTTTTTACTGTGATTTTATTGGTGTTAGCTGCCCTGAGCCTGGCCAGGGAGGGCGGGGTATAAATAAAATGTATTATTATCTGTCAGAGCTGCCTCCAGGTCCCAGCTCACAGAGGACCAACGCTAGGCTGTAGTTATGTACAAAAGTCTTTATTGAGATTCAGTTTCCATTTTAAAGCCGCAGCGTGCAGCTCTACGTCCCGACCTTAGACCGGCGAAGTCCCGTCTGAGTCTCCGCCCCCTCTACACTAGTTTAAGACTCTCGCTTTGCTCCACCTCTTCCTAAGTTCCTTTCTCCTCTGGGCCCTTCTGCCCGCTAGGGTTTCATCCTTTCTGGACTCCTCTGACGCTGACCCTGATGATTCTTCCCCCTCCTTCCGGCGGGCTTTAGGACCTGGTTCCCTATCCGGGCTACCTTCTGTGCCGCTCGCCTGTACCTTTGAACTTGGGGCGCGCGCCCAGCCTGCAACTTTCCTCTTGACCGTTAACTCGCTCTCCGATGGAGGCGTGGTCAACCCTGACTCATCTTCTCTCACTGGTGGTGCATATGTGGGCTCTGATACCTGGAACTCCTCCCCCCCACTGCGCTCTGGTGGGGAAGCTGGTCCTGATTTCCAACTGCTGCTCTGGGAGTCCCCGCTGGCCCCTTGCTTCTGGGGTGTCCCCCTTGGCTCGCCCCTTGCCCTGCCCATCGGCGCCCCCTTCTGTGAATCTTCCGATTCGCTGGAGAGGCTCATGGAATCTCTCGGGCTGCTGTCATATTCTCCTACGCTGCCCTCGGATTGCTCCCCCTCGCTCTCCATCTCTTCTCCTCCCTGCGCTCCCGCTGAGTCCCTGACATTATCAGAGAGATAAGTGTCAAATGAGTGCATCAAGTTGTTGGCTTCTTGTTTCACAACAGATGTGAAGAACGGTGTGTGATAAACTTACTACCACTGGAGTTTGTTAGGGCCGGGAGGGTGCCAGGACCCTTCCCATACCTAACGCCCCCCATCCCCACTATTGGAGGCTGTATATCTTAGAATACCAGTTGTTGGGGCACCCAGATGGTTAGGGAGAGGGCTGTGGTTCTCAGGTCCTGCTTGTGGGATCCACATGGACATCTGGTTGAGAACAGGATGCTGGACTAGATTTGGTCTGATCCAGCAGCCTCCTCTTGTGTTTCTTGTAAGAAATAAAAATTCTCTGACTATTAAGTTGATGTGACCCAAGCTTCTGTCCACTTCCCAGTTACGATGGACTTGCTTATCCCTATTTGAGATCCTTGAAACTGGAGATGCCAGATACTGAATTTAAGACCTTCTGCCTTCAGAAGTTGTGCTCTGCCAGGGAGGTACAATCCCTACCTTTAAACATGACATCTTATGTCTTATTTTTTTAAAAACTATTTTTTTTAAAAAAATCTGGTATATTTTAAAAAATATCTGGATGGAAGCGAGAGCTGGACCATAAAGAAGGCTGATCGCCGAAGAATTAATGCTTTTGAATTCTGGTGCTGGAGGAGACTCTTGAGAGTCCCATGGACTGCAAGAAGATCAAACCAATCCATTCTGAGGGAAATCAGCCCTGAGTGCTCACTGGAAGGACAGATCCTGAAGCTGAGGCTCCAATACTTTGGCTACCTCATGAGAAGAGAAGACTCCCTGGAAAAGTCCCTGATGTTGGGAAAGTTTGAGGGCACAAGAAGAAGGGGATGACAGAGGACGAGATGGTTGGACAGTGTTCTCGAAGCTACAAACATGAGTCTGACCAAACTGCGGGAGGCAGTGGAAGACAGGAGTGCCTGGTGTGCTCTGGTCCATGGGGTCACAAAGAGTCGGACACGACTAAACGACTAAACAACTAAACAACAACAACATCTGGTAACAATCACTGAATCAAATGAGCCTGAGGCTGAATAAATAAGCAAGGACACCGCTGGTATGAAACATACATCTTAACTTTTTTTTCTGTCTTCATTCTGTGTGCTTTATTTTTTTTTCCATATTTTTTTTTTACACAAATGGAATGGATGCATTGAGTATTTACACTTAACAGGAGTGAATGCTGTCTAGTGTATTTGTAAACTCCAGTTGCAGTTCAGAGTAACGCCGCCACCCCACCCCCGCCACCCCACAAAATTACATCTGAGTTGAGAAACAATCCTGTCAGAGAGAAGGGTGTAAAAAGAAAAAGAAAAGAGAAGTGTGAAGAACAAAGCATACAGCCCATTTGCACTCCGGCATTCAGACAGTCAAGTTCAGCATACAAAGTCACATACAAAGCTGTTGTTACTTTTCCGGGATCCTGCAATGCCATTTGTTTCCAAAGTGATGTTCTGCAGGCAATATACCCTTTTGCCCTTCCTGTACAACACAGGAACATCGGAAGCTGTCTTATACCAGGCTGGGCTGTTAGTCCATCTAGTACAGCAACTATCTACCTGAGCTATGATCCCTGCAGAAATAAGGCGTGATCCTGATTTCCCCCTTGCGTTTCCTTACGGCTTAGGACAAACATTACATTTTGCAACCAGGGGATGATTCCTTGAATAAGTCTTGTGGATATAAATATGTAGGTAAATCACTGAGCTGAAATGAGGCATCCTTCTGACTTGTGAGAAAAAAAGACTGGGCCTTAGGTTTTTTTTAACCATGTTGTAGCTTTTAAACTGTTTGTGATTCCTCCAGAAATTTTCCAAGGTGGTCTCAAAAGATTTGTAGCCAGGAGAGTGTGACATTGCAGAACACAAGCACAGGTAGTCTAATGTATTTACAGTTGTTGCGTTGTATTACTTTTAAGGATGTCTTAGGGAGTTAGCCTTGCCCAGCGTAGACCCACTGAAATTGACAATGACCAATTTAGGCCCATCAATTTCAGTGGGTCTTCTCAGCATGGTCCCTATAAAGTTGTCCCAGGAGTCAAAAGAGAGAACAGGCACCCTTCTATGCCCGTTCAAAAAGAGGGTTCTACCCCGGAACTGGTGGACTTATTTCCCTCCCATTGGGATGAATGGGGAATAACCAAGAAAAATGGTGGCAGACCACCCTTCTACCCTTGCTTTCCCTCCTATCTTTATAGTTAAAAGGATGGCTGAATAGTCAAGGGGAGTCCCAGAATATCTAGGTGCAGAGCAGTTTCGCACTGGCCCCCACTGTGACAATAGTCCTGTACCTCAACAGGAACATCAATAGGGATGGATGAACTTATTTGAGAGAGCTCCCTCCTCCTGCACTGATCTTATTGGTTTCTTAATCCTAGGAATTCAATAAATATCTACACATTTCACTAGATACCCACTGAAAAATGATTTAGTGCAACGGTTCAGGAATCATGGAAAGCGCTTATTTTGACCAACAAAGCTCTGCAAGGCATGGGGTCCCAATGCATGCAGGGCTTCCTTTCTCCATAGGAACCTGCTTAGATCCAGAGATTGGCACTTCTTGTCCTTCTCCAAGTTTGAGTGAATCCTCAGAGTATGGTAACAGGTGAATGGGCCTTTTTTTTTTTTTGGTAAAAACAAAATAAAAAAATTCCTTCCAGTAGCACCTTAAAGACCAACTAAGTTAGTTCTTGGTATGAGCTTTCGTGTGCATGCACACTTCTTTTTATTTTTTTATTTTTTTATTTTTTATTTTTGACTATGGCAGACCAACACGGCTACCTATCTGTAACTTTTTTTTGGTAGTTTACCTCTTGTAGAATGATCCCACCACCTGGGAAGCTTGCCCTATCACTGGCATTTTACTTTTTTCCAGCTCCAGGCAAATATGTATTTATTTGCCCAGATGCTTTGGAAAACTTTCATAGAATCATAGAATCCTAGAGTTGGAAGAGACCACAAGGGCCATCGAGTCCAACCCCCTGCCAAGCAGGAAACACCATCAGAGCACTCCTGACATATGGTTGTCAAGCCTCTGCTTAAAGACCTCCAAAGAAGGAGACTCCACCACACTCCTTGGCAGCAAATTCCACTGTCGAACAGCTCTTACTGTCAAGAAGTTCTTCCTAATGTTTAGGTGGAATCTTCTTTCTTGTAGTTTGGAACCATTGCTCCGTGTCCGCTTCTTTAACGGTCTGGCTTTCTGGGGTTATTTGCTGGTGTCCCTTTCTGTGTTGGTTTGGGGTTTTGTTTTTAGGCGAGTCTGGATCAAAACTTACAGTATTCCTTGGCATTGTCTTAACGAATATATTGTTATCAGCTGCTTTTTAGCATTTGAGCTTTTCCTTAGGTAGCTTTCGGACGTCCTTCAGTTCTGGCGGTGTGGAATGAAGAAATCTAACTAAGTAAACTAATGCATGGAAGAGTTTAGGGGCTGCATGTGGTGCACTTTCTGTGTACACGTGGCAGTAGTCAGGCCTGAAGCAACTCACGTGAACTCACAGCAGGTCGCAGTATCCTCTGCAATGTGTTGGGAATGGAGTGGGCAACCTTTTGACCTTTCAGATGTTGCGGGACCACAACTCCCATCATCCTTGACCATGGGGATGATGTGAGGTGGAGCCCAACACCATCACAGGCCACAGGCTTCCTACCACTGTCTTAGGAGTTCCGTGGCAGATGGATTGGGATGCTTCAGTTGGCTTTTATGCTTTACAAACTGCCTAGAAGCCACCTTTTTGTTGGCATCCATCTGTCTTGAGAGACAATGAAGTGTGCCTTTAGGGGTGAAAAACTACTTTGTTAGCTGCATCAAAGTGATGCAGGGCACAAGTCTGGGCAGTGTGTATAATAATAATAATAATAATAATAATAATAATAATAATAATAATAATTTATTTGTACCCTGCCCATCTGGCTGGGCTTTACCAGCCACTCTGGGCGGCTTCCAACAAAGATTAAAAATACATTAAAATGTCACAAATTAACAACTTCCCTGAACAGGACTGCCTTCAGATGTCTTCTAAATGTAAGGTGGTAGTTTATCTCGTTGACATCTGATGGGAGGGCATTCCACAGGGCGGGGGCCACTACCGAGAAGGCCCTCTGCCTGGTTCCCTGTAGCTTTGCTTCTCGCAGGGAAGGAACTGCGAAAAGGCCCTCGGCACTGGACCTCAGTGTCCGGGCAGAAAGATGGGGGTGGAGACGCTCCTTCAGGTATCCTGGGCCTTTGAGGCCGTATAGAGGTCGTGGACTGCCCAGATGACAAGGTGGAGGAGGAGGAGAAGAGGCTAATGCAGAAAGGATTCCTTTAATACAGACTGTTTAAGAAGCCAATGTGATAAAGCAGGGATACCTAATGTGGCACCCTCCACATCTTGTTAGATTACAACTCCCATGAGCTGCAGCCAGTGTGGCCAAATGTCAGGGAATGATGGGAACTGTAGTCCAGCCACATCTGTAGAGCTTTACTTCCGGGTTTCACTGCTCATGCATGCGCAGACGGTCAAAATGACGTCACACGCATGCGTGGGAGCGGCGAATTGCAACCCGTGCATGCACAGGATGTGAACGGGGCTCTGGAATGGATCCCATTCGTATCCAGAGGTACCACTGTAAATGCATTTCAATAGAATATTTTGCATTTATGCTTAAACTATTGTTGCCTGCTCAGCAGCTTCAGGAGGGGACAGGACCTCAAATCGTTTTACAGCACTGCCTTTGCACAAGTTGCAGCCTGTGATCCCTTTTAACATATTTGTATCCACAGGAATGACCCCGAAAGCCAGCTTCTGGTGGCAAAATGTCAGATTTGACCTGCCTCTTAGTATGATGTCCCCCTTGAGTATAGCATTTATATTTGTGAAAACTTTTCAGCTTTCCCCCACCCCACAAAGCAATCATAATGCAATTCCAAAGACAGCAATTGTTCTTTTTGCTCTCTCCCACCATCTCATTCCAGTATTCCACCTACCGTTCCTGACTTCCCAATAAGGATTATGAGGCTGTTGTTTGAGATCAGAAAGGAAACAGAACCTCTATTACGTGGTTGTTTCAATTATGCAAATTCCTTGTGTGTCCCACATGGTAGTCGAAGGACGCCCATGGACTACAGTCCCCACCTAAAGAGGGTCATGGACAAAACAGTGATGTTTCTTCATATGGGAAGGAGGGTGGCAGAGAAGAGTGAGTGAGAGGAGAAGACAGATATTTTCAGAGAGGAACTCATGGTTTAAGTAGGAACTGAAGGTGAAAGGAAGCGGATGCAATCGTGATGCTGTGACTAAGTCACTCTATGCCTACTCTCCCCAACCTGGTGCCCTCTAGATGTTTTGTACTGCAGCTCCTGGGGTCAGGGTGCCAACTGGAATAAAATATTGGGGAGCGGCAGGTAAGCCCCATCCTGCACAACTAAGCACAAGACATGGCGTGTGCACACCATTTGAATGGCAATGCCCATCAATTTTGGGGGACCCCTGTCCCCCTCAAATATTTTATTGGGGTGCCAAAGGGGCCTAGACCCCTAGGAATTGGCTGCAATTATGGGGACTGTAGTCCAAAAAGAAACACCTGGAGAGCACTAGATTGGGGAAGGCTGCCCTATGCTATGCCACCTTGCTTAGGAGGTACCCTTTCTACTTCTAGTTGAAACAAGCAAATTAGCAGATATAGCTTAGTTAGATTACCCCATATGACTCTGCCTGAATTTTGAGGTCATCATCAGAGACCTCAAATTCGGTGCAGGTCCTTGTCAGTTGTGGCACCAATGTTACCGAATACCCTCCCAAGGTAGGGCTACCCAGCTCTATGTCTGCTCACTTTGCATCTTCCTTCCAGTGTGCTTTTATGATGCCTTTGCCCTGTTACTTCATGGTGCCCCCTCTCAATCCCACGTGCGGAAGCTGAATGAACTGGCAGCTGAGTAGTGCTTCAACACTGGTGATAGGATAGCATCTTCCACAATACCTGAGGCAGCAGGCTGGATGGAGTGGCCCAGGAAAGGCCACGTGGCAACAGAGGGGAATGTCTGAAAACTCAGGAGGAATAGTTGGGGGCTGCTACTACCTCGCTCTGCCTAATGGTAGGGCTGGCTCACTTGATGTTCTTGTATGGCATTGTATATTTTAAATGTGTGATCCACATTGCATGCTTTCCTTTGAATACATGAGTGGGATAAAAGTGGTTTTTTTGAGGGGAGGGGGTAATGAAAACCTGTGCCAAAGGTTCATCCCAGTTACAAAGCAGGTTACTGCTTCAGGAGCTGTCAAGACAGGACGGATCCTGTATACCTGAAGGAGCATCTCCACTCCCCTCGTTCAGCTCCAAAGGCCTCCTGGTGGTTCTCTCATTGTGAGAAGTGAGGTTACAGGGAACCAGGCAGAGGGTCTTCTTGGTAGTCATGTTCACCCTGTGAAATGCCTTCCTGTCAGATGTCAAACAGTTAAACAACTATCTGACTTTTAGAAGACATCTGAAGGCAGCCCTATACAGAGTAAATAGTCTCATTGTCATAATTTTTTGCTCTTCTACTTCAAACCAAGGGGTTCCCCAAACACACATTTCTATCCCCCCCCAAGTGAATTTTAAAAACAGAAGCGGGGTTTGGTGCCTTTTGAAAACCTGGCCATTCCTACTTAAGTAGCTTTTAAATACTATACAAATATTTGCTTCCCCTGATGTGGAGTTACCTCTGGAAGAAAACTTGCACCATCCATTTTGCGAGAAAGCTGTTTGAAGTTTGTGAAGTTTGCTCTTGCTAAGCTCCATTAATTCCCCACTAAAAAAGCAAAAAAGGCAGTGCCACCAAAACATACAGATAAACTGATGAATAAATACAAATGGCTCCATCTGAGAGAATTTTACATGTGTAGCAGAATGGTTTGTGGACAGAGAGAAGAAACAACCAAACAAAAATAATGCATTGTCGGCATGCTGCGGACATGAAGCCATGGTGATTATATTTTTTGGTTCAACCTGGACTGCCGACGGTGCTACAGATTGTGCCAGAAGAAGATAAGAAATAGCACCAGGGAAATGATCTGGCACATTCCCCTAAAGGAGTCAGTATTTGCCATTCCTCCAACCCCCTTCCTCAGACCCTGGGCAGAAAGTGTTCCCTCTGGGAAGCGAAGCGCGGCTTGTTGCAGACATTGGCACCGGCAGCGTCCGAGAGGCCTAAGCTCAGTCTCGGGTCATAGGAACATGGGAAGCTGCCTTATATTGAGTCAGATCATTGGTCCATCTTGCTCAGTATTGTCTACACGGACTGGCAGAGGCTCTCCAGGGTTCCAGGCAGAAGAGTTCCTCCATTGTTCTTGGAAATGGCGGGATTGAACCCGGGACCTTCTGCATGCAAAGCGCATTTTCTACCACTGAGCTAGGGACCTTCACCATGGACTCCCTTCAGCAGCATGTTCATGGTGCCTCTTGTGGCAACTGCCACCCTATGTTATCTTTAGGGCATTGAAAGGGCCCTTGGCTACTTGCTTTGGCTTGGCAAAATCCCATATTTAAATCGAGGAGGTGGGGAAATGGCAGGCCACAAAGGTTCACAAGTTTAGTAGGACTTAGGGAAACTCCCCCCCCCCCAACATTTATCCTGATGCATTTTGTCCTCGTTATAGGATGTAATTTGATGTTGTTCAAAGATTGCGGGGGGGGGGGGGAGGAACTCAAGGTGCTACAAAATGACATTTATTATGAATGGAGCTTTTTTAATGTAAAAAAAAGAATCCTTTAATAAAGGGCATGTTTTTAAGCAACAATTCCAACACAGCAGGGATAGTGTGCTAACTCTACCGCCCTTGGGAAAGGAATTTTTCTGGAACCCATTGGGTTTTGTAGCACCTACTTGCTATTTTTCTTTTGGCCTAAGGGAAAGATTGGGCAACACCTCACCTGGATCCAGCCCACGCATGCGGAGGGTTTGCTAGAACACCCTTGCACTATCCATGCACCCGGCCCTCTGATGTTCTTGGGCATTCATATGGGGCCATAATTTTTCGATATGGCCAATGAGTGTAAAAACCCTAATGTGCAAAGACCTAAATTGCACAGTTGGTTACCAGATTCAATTCAGGAAATTGACTTGCGAGAGTTTGACCTACACGTTGTAGTTTGTTCTTGAACTTTAGGGTCCCGTATGGATGCCAAGAGACATTGGAGGTACGGCTGTAAAGTTGTGTGAGTGGAGGTATGAGCCAGACGGGCTATCATCTGTTCCAGCCCTCCACAGATAATAAAAAGTGAAGTCTTGTCTCAATCATTCCCTCAAGGATGATTTTGTGGTAGCTACTTTTTCTTCTCTACTTGTCCATACTCTTGACCTCTTTATGGTATAGAGGAGGTGAGGTTTTCCCAGGAGGCGCTGATGGAATGATTGAGGCAAGGCCACATTCCCACCATACATTTAAATCACCCCAGAGCATCCTGGGAAGTGTAGTTTGTTAAGGGGGTTGAGAGTCGTTAGGAGACCTCCTGTTCCCCTCGTAGAGCTACAGTTCGATTGCTAAAACACTTTGTGAATGGTAGTTCTGGGAGAGGAACATGGATCTCCTAACAACTATAACAGACTACAGCTCCCAGAATTCTTTGGGGGAAGCCATGCTGTTGGTATCATGTGACTTTCAATGCATGGTGCGAATGCGGCTGTAAAAGGAACACAAAGTTCGTAAGTTATCGAGACATGAAACAAATGGAAATGCAAATCCTAAAAGAGAGCCAGCCTTCTTTTGCTGCTTTTCTCAATGATTTTTCTCCTTTCCTCTCTTTCTTTCCTTTTTTTGCTTAAAAAAAGTGCAATGGCAACTCTAAGCTGGAAGCACACAAACACGCACGCACACACATACATACATACACACATGCGCGTACACGCACACACGCACACACACATCCACACACACACACACACACACACACACACACGGAAACAGGAAAAAAAGTTACTACAGTAACCAAGGACTGATGGGAAATTGATTGTAGTCAGCCACAGTGGTACTGCCAAACTGGAAAGCACAGCACATGACATAACAGAACATTTATCAGTAGGATAGTTCTCTTAGAAGGTTACATGCTTAACTGAGAAACAAAACAGAACAAACAGAAAGACTGATGGGAGTGGTGAAAAACAGAACTGGAAATCAGACAGAAAGATTTTGCATCAGGTCCTTGAGGAGGTGTTCTAGACCTCTAGACCTGAGACAACATTTTGCTGATATAAAAAAATGAACAATTGTTCCTAAGGATTTGGACTTCTCTGGATTTCTGCAGAATGATCTCCAAATATCACTAATTTTCATTTTTTTTCCTTTTTAAGGAAAAACCACCAAGTTTCTAGCCCTTTTGATTTGGAAAATATTTTGATTGATTTTTATTTTTTTGCAAGTCTGGAGCTAGCTGGACAGAAGCAAACAGCGCTAAGAGAAGAACACATTTTCTTGTGTCCATCTTAAGTCGGATGTTAAGGAAAGTTTAGCTGGGCCAGTGTGGCCAAGTGAACACCAAGTCACATGATGAAGGCAAAATGAATTTCGAGTCCTTCACCATGTAGCCTTGGGCAATTCTATTGACTCCTTGACTCCATGTCTTGCTCGCCCCACCTTCCCCACACTTTGAAATGGGGGAGATCAATAACGACCCATCTGAGAAGGAGATTGTGAGTACAAGCAAGTCAGAGGTGATAACATTGCACCTCGTGTCTTAGAAAATGCTACATTAGAGATCAGTGACAACCTTGGCCTATAGAATTTCTCACGAGCCCTCGCTTTTTCTTATTTGTATTTCCAGCTAATTCCATCTCCGCAGGCATGCAATTCCATGCACCTATGGGTGCTCCAGTGTACAAATGGTGCTTCTCTACCCAAAAGAGTATCCTCGGAACTGCCCCATCGATTGGAGGAGATGGGGGAGCCATAGAGGTCTCTATCAGGAGCTGTACATTCCAATCCAGGAGAAATTAGGTACTGTAGTCAGTGGGATTTAAGTGCACAGTGAATCATTCAAACCCCCGTGACAATGTGTCTCCTCTGGATTGCATCATTAGACAAGAGCCTGAAATGTTTAAAACAGGAGCTCGTTAGGTGGAGGAATTGAGATGTTGGTTCTTAAGACGTATGTACAAACTGAAGCATATAATAACGATGCCAAAGAAAAGTGATGTAAAACGATGGACTCCTGCAAGCGAATAAGCAGGAGCTGTTTTTAATCCCCGCCCAGGCTGAAAAACAAGCCAGCAACAAAGATCACCTGGTCTTGAAAGCCAAGTGGCAACAAAAGATAATTTCCCATTCTTCCTGCAGTGCTAAATAATCCAAGCAGCTGCTTGCTAGTACCCAAACGCCAGTCACGTATGGGAGATTCAGGCTGCAATCCTTTACTCACCTGGGAGTAAGCCTCATTGAACTCAACAGGGCTATCTTCTGGTAGGCATGGACAGGGTTGCACTGTCAGTGCTCTGTGCATGCACATCCCTGACACACTATAGCTGGCTCTTCTTACTCTCCTGCGATTAGAAAACATAGTTTCTAGGTAGCTTCCAGACATGGAATGCTCCACTTGCAACATTACCCCAAGTATTGTGGGCCTTGAAACAAACACTTTATCAGTGGTTTGCCAGCAAAAATAAAAATAAAAATACACCATTGCTTTTTGCTTTTTTTTTGGCAATTTCTCTATCAACAGTTCCCAAGGGAAGAGATTGGAAGAGATCTTACAATGGCGACTGTCTTAATTAATTATTTTCAAAGTGAAACAGAAGTTGCGTTGAGGCCACTGACATTTTGAGTGCTTCCAGATGGGTTATTTTGTGTGTGTGTGTGTGTGTGTGTGTGTGTGTGTGTGTGGAATGGGGCTCCACATGCAGGCAAGATTTTTGCAGCGCCCACATGGTGTCATTGGCACAACAATGCCATCCCATAATTCCTCCCACTTTTATTCACGTGTATCTTTTCTGGGAGAAACTGAGTAACTCAAAACCCCAAGAACTAAAATTCTCTTTCCAGTAACCTGATTCTGATATCTCAGCAGCCATTTGCAATACTAACACCCAACTGGCTGCACACTTTATTTTTGGGGCAGAAATCCATTTTAATTCTGAGATCTGTTTTCTCTTGTTCTAAGTGCCTCTTTAAGAGTGCAGCAACGCCTAGAAATTTTATCAGCTAGAATAAAAAGGGAGGAGAACACAACACCTTCAAGGTAGGAAGGTAAAAAAAATAACATCTAGAACTTAAGAAATAAGATAATGAGGAAATCTCCTGGGGAAAATAATGGCATAGTGCAACTCGAAACCGCCCCCCCCTGACCTTTGCATTTTACAGCCAGCCAAGGGTGAAAAATAGTTCACCTTTCAATTACTTAATCTTTACAAAATATCTCACAAAATATTTTGTCACCTATAGAAATTAGCGCCTATACATCAATATAGATTTCTTTAAATAAATTATTCCATCTGTTAAGTGCCTTCTGTCTTTATATAAATGATAATATAGACAATCAAAATAAAACGTAAAGCTTTTCCCAATTGTATCCCTCACTGTCAAGTTTAAGTACCCTGAACCCCCAAAGTTTAAGTTTTTCTTAAAATGTGTGAGTGTTCTGATGTGGAATGAAATTCGTTGCCTGGACCCTCAATGGCATTACAAACCTGTTGAAATTGTGGGTCTGAAGTGGTCAGGGAAAAATAATACTCCCGATTGGTTTCAGAAAAAAACCCAAAAAAACCTGATGTGCATAGTTATACGAAAGTCGAGGTGTAGCAAATACAAATGCGCTATGACCAAAACGAAAAAACAACCAGCCCACCCCAGCAGAAGTCCCTGATCCAACATCCAGAACAAGCTATTCAAGGTCTTTCCAGAGTTTGGTGGAAGATGGATCAGGTCCTATAGGATATTATCCTGCAAGGCGCAGGGCACTCGGCTCCTCGTCCTGTTTAAATACAAGCTTCATCCATGTCCGCTTCAAGCGTCCGCCTTACCCATCGGAGTCAGAGCGATGCTCCTTGCAGGATATTGAGGTCCAAGGCCTGGGAATGTCTTCTCCAAAGCCATCAATGAACACATTGAGGTGAGCCAAGAATACAGATTGGGGTGGAGGCAGCACTGCCGGCCAGCTTTCTCAGACAGCGGCTCTTCCGCGTCATAAGTCCATCTCTGCCCAGTGGTGCAATGAGCTCACGGCTAGCAGTTTCCTTTTTTTCCCTTGTTAATATGGCAAAAGTCTCTCTCTCTTATTTTTGTAAAGGTTTTGTTCTTCTTTTCTCTACCCTTTATGACCAAATCAATGTCCTTCATGGCTTCGAACACTTTGTGTTGTACATTCAGAAAAAAATTCACATTGACTGCAAGAAACGTAAAAGTAACTTTCCCCTCCGCCCCCCCCCGGGAAAAAAAAATCACACCCAAAAAAAGTTTCCAAATAAGATAGGATTAAGTTTTCTTCTAAATGCTCTTCCATTGTGATCAGAGGTGAATTGGCGAACTTATAGCTTCTCCTTGGAAGGAATCCAGATGAAAGGCCCAGATTGTTCTTCAATTACAAGTTTGCATTGGTTGTATATATCTTCTAAGGTTTCTCCTTGGACAATAGCTGCAGAAAAGAAATAAAGGTTCTTAACAGTCACATGGGTAAAAATTTTGGGTAGGCAGTTAGGGTCTCCACTTCTGCGTTTCCCCAAAAGATGGAATGCATCATCCCAAAAAAGGTTGGAAAATTTTGCCTATGCTAATTTATATGGTTAAATGCACATATAGAAATATTTACTATGATGTCCATAAGGGAATGTGGCCCTTCCTTGAGCTGGGGGGGGGGGGGAAGGGTTCTCTAGCCACAGGAAACCTTCCCAAGCAATGCATACCTGTAAAATATTCTCCAAATTCTTGTTCTAATTTCATTGCTCGGTCGTACGTCTTCTTGGCTTGCTCTTCTGTGAAACGTTTATTCATTTCCCTAGAAACACATTGGAGGTAAGGAAGATCTGTCACCATTTCATTAGTCGTTTGCTGCAGCCAAAATAAGCCCCAACAAGTTATCTTAAAAATAAATAACTAAAGTGCCCCTTTTTTATCTGGGGTGGGGTAGAGTAAATCCTCAAGCCTTCATACAGGCCATGTTGTTAGAGGCCCTGGAACTAAGGCAAAAAGAGTGGCGTCTGAAAAACAGAACTCTCCTATAAACTATTAATGTTGTAGGAGCACTAAAATATGTTCATATTAAAAGAGCTTAGTGCAAGGTTAGGCAACATGCTGCCTGCCAGATGTTGTTGCACTCCAACTGCCAGATGTTGTTGGACTCCGTTAACTGCAGCCAAAATGGGAGCTGAGTTTCAATGGCATATGGAGGGCACCATGTTGGCTATCGCTGCAGTAATGATACACCTCAGAAGCAGGTCTCTCTCATTATGCTGCTTAGTCAAAATGAGGACAGACGATATTTTCCATGGCAACACAGCCAGGGCTCAATTTGTCAGAGAGTTCATTTCCCAAACTCATTTCCAATTGGAACATGGACAACAATAGCTCCCAGCCTGTGCAAACTGCTTTCCCTTCACTACTGTGAATGACCGTCACACTCTGCTTCCACACATCTGCGACTGGCATGCAGGGCTTCCAGGTTGGAGGATACAGATTCCCTTCCAAGTGCTGGTTAATTTTAGGAAATCGGCTGCGGCATGTGGATAAGCAAAGCAGAGAGACATGGAACCATAATCCGAAACTCCAGCTGAAACCAGAGACGCATGCCAAAACGAACTGCACAGCATAAGCCACGTGCGAAGCATGCTGAAAATTACGTGCATGACGATGCATAAGGAATTGGCTAAGAAGTACATGACAACACACATTTGTCACAGTTGACCTAGCTCTTGGGAAGAAGAATCTGCCTGCTGATTGAATTGGGAATGCACCAAATGTGTCTGTGCTAAGGAAGGAGAAAGCTACTCAAAAAATAGTATTTTGTGTGCTCCTGTTTCAGCAACTAAGGAGGGCATTCCTATGGCGAGATCCACCAGGATCAACAGCTTAGGGTGCAGGGGATCTCTGGTTTGGCTGACTGATTCCTGGCTCAGCTGGGCTCAGCTAGCATTAAGAACCCAACCCCAGACCTACATTGGCTCCCAGTACGTTTCCGAGCACAATTCAAAGTGTTGGTGCTGACCTTTAAAGCCCTAAATGGCCTCGGTCCAGTATACCTGAAGGAGCGTCTCCACCCCCATCATTCAGCCCGGACACTGAGGTCCAACTCTGAGGGCCTTCTGGCGGTTACCTCACTGCGAGAAGCCAAGTTACAGGGAACCAGGCAGAAGGCCTTCTCGGTAGTGGCGCCCTCCCTGTAGAACGCCCTCCCACCAGATGTCAAAGAGAACAACAACTACCAGACTTATAGAAGACATCTGAAGGCAGCCCTGTTTAGGGAAGCTTTTAATGTTTGATGTATTACAGTATTTTAATATTTTTTTGGAAGCAGCCAGAGTGGCTGGGGAAGCCCAGCCAGATGGGCGGGGTATAAATAATAAATTATTATTATTATTATTATTATTATTATTATTATTATTATTATTATTATATCAGCCAAAGATATGCCTGTTTAACTTGCCCATCCTGGCTCAGCTGGGGCTCAGTCAGTGGACCCAAACCTGGATGAGCTGTAAAGATAAAGATGAAGGGGCCCCTGACCATTAGGTCCAGTCGCGGACGACTCTGGTGTTGCTGTAAATCCCCGAAAGGAGTGTTGTGGTAAAATGGCACAGCAGGATTTGCAGCAGGCCCCATGCTGGAGTTTGGGCCTTGGCCCATGCCTGACGATGGTGATGTCTGAAAGCAGATCTGTAATTCAGGCATCATCTAAGTTAGGCTCTGATAAACAGTGGAGGCAGTGACTTGTGTATCTCTTGTGGGGAGATGCAAATAACAGCAGCAGCACAACAATTTTATCATTTTTTATGCTGCCCATCTGACTGGGTTGCCCCAGCCACTCTTGTTTATTTCCTTGACATCTGATGGGAGGGCGTTCCACAGGGCGGGCGCCACTACTGAGAAGGCCCTCTGCCTGGTTCCCTGTAACTTTGCTTCTCGCAGTGAGGGAACCGCCGGAAGGCTCTCAGAGCTGAATGATGGGGGTGGAAACGCTCCTTCAAGTATACTGGGCCGAGGCCATTTAGGGCTTTAAAGGTCAGCACCAACACTTCGAATTGTGCCCAGAAACGTGCTGGGAGCCAGTGTAGATCCTTTAGGACTGTTATTATATGGTCCCGGCAGCGACTCCCAGTCACCAGTCTGGCAGACGCATTCTGGTTTTTTTTTTATATAATATTTATTCCGGTTTTAAAAATTACAAAAGAAAACACTAGATTAAGCAAGAAAGAAACAAGACCATGAATACAGACAAGCAAAAATAAAAATAAAAAAAGACCCAGAAAAATACAAGCAATTAAGAAAAAAAAGAAAAAAGAAAAGGAAAAACAAAAACAAATCAAACCTTCCCATAACTTATTTTCCATTTGCTTATTTCCTTGACCTCCTCACACCTCCCTTTTTTAAATTTATCTTAACATACCGTAATTTTACACTCTCTTCTTTCACCATAATTTATCTTAATATACTGTAATTTTACATTCTCTTCTTTCACCAATTAACAAACCATTTTTACTTTATTAAATCTTATTTCTCATTAAAATTAATATATTTGAGCTTGATCTCTTAAAAACATTTCCCCTAGGGTCATAAAATTTCTTTCCACGATTTTTCCATCCCTGATTAAGTTTTTAAAGTCTCCTTATAAACACTTTAAATTCCCAGTCTTCTTCCACCGTCTCCTCTCCCTGGTCTCGGTCCCTGCCGTCACTTCCATCAACCCCCAACAGTCCATCAACCTGGAGGCAGACGCATTCTGGATTAGTTGTAGTTTCCGAGTCACCTTCAAAAGTAGCCTCACGTAGAGCACGTTGCAGTAGTCCAAGCAGGAGATCCAGAGCGTCTACTACACTGGCGCGACAGTGTGCAGGCAGGTAGGGCCTCAGCCGACATATCAGATGAAGCTGGCAGACAGCCACCCTGGACACAGAATGGACCTGTGCCTCCATGGACAGCTGTGAGTCTAGAATGACTCCTTTAGGGGCACAGTTACTCCATTCAGGATCAAGGAGTCCCCCACACCTGCCTGTCTCCTGTCCTCCAGAAACAGTACTTCTGTCTTGAATGATATACACCAATGTAAGAAGTGCAACTCACCCTTCCTGGATTTGAACATAACCAGCATTGCCCAAAGGCAGCTACACACCAGGAAAGCACGCACCCCATGTTATGCAATGTTCCAAATCCTGGAAATGGCAGGGAGCTGAATTCTGGGTGGCATGGAATACTCCTACTCTCAAGGAGACAAGTACTCACATCAACGGCTCCCAGGATTTAGGCTTAATGAAGATTGCAATGGGGTACAGCTGCGCAGCTTGTAGTCGCTTGATGGCGTTTCCTGATACATCGAGTATACAGTGTTTGCCCTGTTGGGAGCAGGTGAAGATCTGGTTAACTCTTGCAATGATTTCAGCCAATAAGAGAGCGCCTTGCCCTTTCACATAGGTCTCAGTCTCTGTCAGTTTTATTGCGCATAGCCAAAGGCTGCCTCAACGTACACAGAATCGTTCAACAATTAAAAGAAAATAGCTGGATTAATACAAAAAACTTAAAACATTTATATTATCAAGACGTTACTTACTCTAAACAGAGCTATAAAAGTACCTTAATTATATACAGGTTAAGACATTAAACAATAACATTTGTAGGCTAAAATCGTCACATGGCCACTAATATTATTAAAAAAGAATGTTAATTAATACAATGTGCAATTATATTCGGAGTTTGGTGATAAAGATAGAATACAGCTTGATGTAGATAGGGTCAAATAAATTCATCTCCTTTACAGTTGGTGGCTACCAGAGGTGGTTCACTAGATGGGGTCTTCTTCGTTGCAGTGGAGCTAACTCTGGGAGGCCTGTCTCATGCCCTCTCTGATGGCGTTGTGGCATTTTGGTGACCTCATCTGCCCACGCCAATGTTCCCTTGCTTATCTGCCACAACCTTTGCTACAGGGACAAACTTACCCTTTCTGCCACAAATCTGACAGATTGCACGCTAGTCCCATAAAGATTATCGTTATACTGTCCGGCCTCTATGAATTTGTGCTCTTGGATGTCCTTTTCCATTTGTTCTCTGGAGATGACAAAATGATAATCTCTCCCATCCACTTCATAATCGCGCTTTGGCCGAGTTGTATCTAGGGGCGGGGTAGAGAGAAAAGATGGAAAACAAAGCAGGATAAAGCTTTCTGTAAGTGCACCAAGACAAAAATGAAATTTACCAACCCAAAGATACGTCTACATCTTGATTCTCCTCTTCAGATATCAAGGAACAAACACCCATTTCACCACCAGTTTCATGCAGCAACAACAACAGTATCTCATTTATCTCTCTCTATATATGCCCATCTGGGTTAGCTCAGTTGGTAGAGCATGAGATTCTTAATCTCAGGATTGTGGGTTCAAATCTCACCTTGGGCAAAAGAGTCCTGCATTGCGGGGGTTGGACTAGATGACCCTTGTGGTCCCTTCTAGCTCTACAATTCTATGATTCTATCTACATATCTCTATGCTGTAACAGCTCTGACTCCTAGTAAATTAGCGAAATCTATAAGACGAGTTCAAATATCTGTTGGAAGTGTAAAAGAAGAAGGCACCTTTCATCATATGTGGTGGTCTTGTAAGGTAATAAAAGCATAAGCTCCAGATTTAAAAATGGATGCTATTTTAGTAAGGTATCATGAGGAAAGGCAGCAGGAGAGATAAGAAGCGTACTGTCACAGCTTCAAGTCAGAATTAGTATGTTGGAGAAGCAAACATGGAGGCAAAGTCTATCCATGGCTACTAGCCACAGAAATATCTGCCTGAATGTAGCCAAAAGAGTAAGAGTCACATCAGCATTTCCTCGGTTTCAGAAAAGGATATTTAGGTATGCAACAACTGCAGCCCGCGTTTTGTTAGCCCCCAAATGGAAAGTGAGCGAGGTCCCAACTAAAGAGGACGGGCAACTTAAGTGGACAGAATATGCAAAACTTGCAGAATAAGAGAGCAAGAGGAACATATATTTAAAGAAGAGTGGGAAACATCTATTGAATACATGGGAAATAATGGTATACAGCTGAAAACGCTGGCTGCATTAAGATAAATTCAGCAGAGTAAATAATTTTTGATGGATGTTAAGGTGGAAAACTGATTTGAATGGTTATAGTATAAGGTTACCAGATGTCCCCGTTTCCTGGGGACAGTCCCCAGATTTACAGCTTTCTCAGGACAATAAGTGTCCCCGGATTCATTGAAAAAAATCTGGTAACCTTATTATAGTAAAATAAGCAGGGATGTATGATATGTAAAATGAACCATGGAAGGAGAAGAAGGGAAGTCATTGGATACTTTAAAGTTTGTAAAATGTTTATTTTGAAATGTAAAATTGACAACTTAATAAAAATGATTATTATGAAAAAAGAGTCATATCAGCTCCTGTTTTGCCTCTGTCCCCACATACCTATGACATATGCCCCGTGGAAGGTTACCCATGCAGGAATGAGGTTTCTGAAAGGAAAAAAAGGCCCCCGCCCCAACATTAAACAGAGAAAAATGGGGAAATAGGTCTCAGAAAATATAATACTTACGTGGTACACAGGAGCCAAATTTGTCAGGAAATTCAGATATCAAATCATCATTGATTCGATCTTTCATTGGGCCAAGGATAATAACTGGTCTAGTGTAATTAACTGAAATGCAGAAAGAAAAGGAACATCTTGATGATGGAAACTTTAAAGCAAAATGCGATGGCAAGTCAACGGCTCATGTTTACCAGTTGGTAGAAATGAATTGGAGTGAACATACTCGTGGAGTTAAAAGAAAAGATTTTGCTATGTCCAAGCCAAAGGGTAAAAAAGGTAAAGGTGAAGGACCCCTGGCTGGTTAAGTTCAGTCAAAGTTGACCACGGCATGTGACGCCCATCTCGCTTCAGGCCGAGGGAGCTGGCGTTTGTTCACAGACAGCTTTCTGGGTCATGTGGTCAGCAGGACTAAACCGCTTCTGGCGCAACGGGACACTGGCGGAAACCAGAGCGCATGGAAACACCGTTTAGCTTCCTGCTACAGTGGTACCTATTTATCTACTTGCACTTGTGTGCTTTCGAACTGCTAGGTTGGCAGGAGCTTGGACAGAGCAACAGGAGTTCACCCCATTGTGAGGATTCAAACCGCCGACCTTCCGATCGGCAAGCCCAAGAAGCTCAGTGGTTTAGACCACAGCGCCACCTGCAGGAGCCCAGGTGGGCAAAAAAAAGGAGTGGAAAAACAAATAAAACATCTGGCAACATCCTAAAAACAATTCCGATATGGATGCAGATTGGGAAGGACCTAAACTTAAAAGGCCTTCAGGAGGTGCTGAGAAGACCAATGGGAGGGAATTCTGAAGGGTTGGTTCCACAACAGTTATCAGGTGGAATGGACAGCCTGATAAGATCTGCAGGAGGATAAGGAATGAAATGATCTTTCAGTTTACCCTGGTCCCAAGCTGTATTGGGCTTTATATACCAAAGCCACCACACTGCCCAGTAGCTAACTGGCAATTGGTTCAACTCTTCTCACTGGTGATATCATGTCCCAGTGAGCAGCCGATTTGCACCAGCAGCTTCTAAGGGCAGCCCCACATAATACATATCTCCTGTCTGCAGTCTGAAGTACATGGATGGACTGGGTCACAGAGGCTAAATCTGGGTCACAGTGGCAGCAGAAAGAGATAGCAAAATTCTAAAATGTGACAGTGGACTGTACCACTTAAGCTGCGGTATCAATTTTTTTTTAATGCACCTCCCCATATACAAGTAAGTGTCCCATGCCACTCAGAAAACTACCACAGTGGACTGAACGTGGGCCAAAAGAGCTTTCATCCTGCTCTGCTAGTTTTTTTCGTGGCAGGGAGTTTTTGTGCGACACCCCCCCCCTTTACACTGTGAAGTGGTATGGTTCCCCCTGCCATCTCAGGACTGTACCACCTCATTTTCCAGAATGAATAGATGGCATCTACTGATCATCTGATTGGTCCAAACATGTTTAGTAGAACATCAGTCTTTGCTTACTTTCCTGCCTTGTTACAGGTTCGTAGGAGAGAATGCAATCTTCTTGCCCTCCTGTGAAAAGAAGAAAAAAGGGGGGTGGGAATCACTGTTGACAAACAGACTTTCTGAAGATGCCCCCCCTGTCCCACCCCATGTGGAGATCGATTTCAGCTCTTCAAGGATGCTCAAACCAGAGTCGTTCCAAAATGCATTCGGAATTCTCTAGCAGTTTAAACTGTCAACGTAACCCAATTATAATTAATCAGCTGTGTCAAAGAAGCTACTTCATTGATTACTAGCAGCTGGGCCAACAGCAGCAAGGCAGAAAACGGATAGATCATTTGTTGCTTGGCAGCAGCCGCTGACTACGGCACCTCTGGAAATTTCACATTTTAAAAAAGGGGTCAGCCCAACGTGATCAATGATCAGGCAATCAGAAGGAGTGCCAAAGAATTGACGTTCGATGTACTTAAGGTTTGGTCGGCTCACCCAGCTCTGAATCAGAAAGGAGCACCAGACACAGGGTGGAGGTAGCCATTGGAAGGAGACCTGGAAAATTGCTGCATAACTTCAGAGCAGTGGAAGGACAGGAGGAATTGAAGCTGGAGACTGTTCTGATTATGTAATGCAGCGAGTGGAGAGCCTTTGTACACAAAGATGCCCTGTATGAATGCCAGAGTTCCTGAAGGATCATAGTTAAATTGTGGGGTCCGGTGGGTGTAAGTGGTTTGAGGTTCAATCCATTGCATCTTCCATTACAAGGTCCAGGGAGTGGGTGATGGGAAAGTTTTTTTCTCTGCCTGAGATCCTGGAGGGATACTGCCAGTCAGAGTAGACAATGGTAGTCTAGATGGACAAGTTATCTGGCACCTTCCCAGATTCTTTCCATGAGCTGGCTGGCGAGGGGTCTTTGGGAGAAAACCCTATAACAGGAAACATTCAACATGCACTATCTAAATGTTGCTACGTATTACTTTTCACAGGCAAATTTGAAGTATAAATTATGGAAGTTGTAGCAGTTGGTTTGGTAGCATGCATGGAAATTTACCGATAAGCAAATTCTTTTCCGACTGCAGAAAGGCGCGTGCTCTCTAACGACAGAAGCAACATTTGGGAAGGTGCATAAAAAATGCATTGCAAGCAATTCAGACATTTGCTTTTAATCATTTAGTTTAGTTCAAACACACACACTCAGCATGTTTCATTATCGCCCAATTAGTTTTGTCGGGCAATTATGACCAATTGAGCAATTAGGCTAAATAGACGCAGGAACGATTGAGCAATTGATGTCAGTTCCTTTGTACTTTTAATTGAATGCATTTGATGAATGAAGTGTGCACACGCATGTGAGTGTAATGGGAACATTACTGGTCACAATTTTGAACAATTTTATCTGGGCAACTTAGTTTTAAAGAATGAAAACTTTTCTAAAATGTAATACTAACTTGTAGGTCTACCAGACAGGTCAGATGGAGTGGAATTTCTTCACCAATGAAAGATAAGCTCTCAGCCTGTTTGTGTGTGTGTGTTCACCATGGAGGACCCTGACATTCCTGTGGGAATCTCGACAGGCGTAGATCTCCTACTTGCCAGAGGTAGGCTCTAAAATATGGTATTCCAGGGGTATTCTGGGGGAGGGTAACCAGAGGCAGCTTTGTTCCTCAAAGAGGTCTCAGGATCAGGCCCTTCAACTCTACCAGGCTGGAACTGGCCTGGTTAATCCTCCCACTGTAGAAACCAATAGGGAGGGAATTAAATAATAGTAAAAAGAATTGTCAGGCTTCTATATAGGAAAAACCCACCTCCGGCCCTGTCTGGAATCCTGGAGACATCTGCCTGTCAGTGTGTACCAGGCACCCCCAAACTCGGCCCTCCAACTGGTTTGGGACTACGACTCCCATCATCCATAGCTAACAGGACCAGTGGTCAGGGATGATGGGAATTGTAGTCCCAAAACAGCTGGAGGGCTGAGTTTGGAGGTGCATGGTGTAGACCATACTTGAGCTTGACACACCAATGGTTTGACTCAGAATAATGCTATACTGTTCTCCACCTCTAACAGAAGGGAAACAAACAGGGAGAGGTCAGAAAGCGAACACCTCTAGGAAGGCAATGATACCAAAAGGAGATGAAGGCGGTAATGCCTCTGGAGACTACCAACATGGCCACTTGGCACTGATCTCATTGCACCACTGGCACCAAGGAAACCAGCTGAGGAGGCTCACCAGAAAATGAATATCTCCTGGGTCTGGTTCAGACCCTTTCTTGAGAGGAAAGGAGAGATCTTTAGAGAGGCAGGCTCAGTAAGCAGCCTTTATGCTCAGGCTGGGTGACAGGAGAGGTACGACCAGTTGGGTTAGAACAGCGGTTCTCAACCTGTGGGTCCCCTGATGTTGTTGGACTACAACTCCCATCATCCCTGAGCTCTGGCCTTGCTAGCTAGGGGTGATGGGAGTTGTAGTTCAACAACATCTGGGGTCCCACAGGTTGAGAAAGGCTGGGTTATAAGAAGCTGTTCAAGCTTATGGAGTCCAAGATCGGGGCAAGGAGTTCCAAACTGCACAAAAGCAATGGAGTTGTCCCAATGGGTTGGCATGCCCACCCACCAAGCTTTTAAAGATGGGGCCATGGGAGCTTACTCGGGAGACTCTTGTGTCTTGCAAGACTGTCAAGTGTGCAGGTGCCCATTGCATTGGGGAGGATGTGTCAGTTTCCAGTGACTGGAGTGCTGCTGGGTCCCAGACAACTAGGTTGTGCCCTCCCCATCTGACTCTGGTTCCTCCACTCCTAGTGGTGGTTGCTGCCCTCCTGGATTCTGTGCTCCTCCTCCTGGGAAGGAAGAGGGGAGGTGGGAGTCCTGCTTCTCCAGCCAGAGCAGTCGTTTCCTGGAGGAGTGAAGTACCTGCCTCTTCCAGCCTCTGTTTCCCTGTCTCCGCCACCCCTGATGTCATTTCCTGTTCCTCTTCCTTGTCTGTCAGCCTACCACTCCATGCCTAAGCCTGGTGACACCTCAGGACTCATGATAGACTATACTGAATGCCTCATCCTTGATAGTGGAGCTGACCCTGTACATGATGCCCGGCGGTTATGCAAAATAAAAATAAAAATGCAGATGGTAGCATCTGTCATTTGCCCAGGTTGGGACAGATTAATCTGTCAATGTCCGCTTTTCTTGGTTTCTCATTTTTCAATTCAGTTTGCCCCATTTCCGCAACAGCTTGTAATTTTTTGGAAAAAAAAGTCTGTGTCAAAATCCATGTACCTTTTAATGTGCATTTCTCTTAATTTTTGCAAGCCAATTTCCTAAATGCAATGCATTTCTCTGTGTTATGTTCAGTAACATGCACTTTTTAATGCAGGATTTCCCTGAATATTTGCGTTTTCGTACACAGAGAGAGAGAGATCTATATTTGGTTGGAGACCTGAATTGCAAAATTAGGAGAAGTGCGAATTTCAAAGAGAAGCTGTGTTTCAGTCTGCAGATGGGTCCAGGAAGTGCAAATTAAGTAAGTTCCTGTTGAAATATGAACTGAACACATTTCTCCCCTATCTTTAGCTTCTGGGCACTGCTTTGCAAGTCAATTAATGTTAGTTCAGATTATGTCAATGTAACCTGTCAAAATATCTTGTTTAGCTGGAAGAAAGTAGAGTAGATTACTATTCTGACTATTTACAGAGGGTATGAAACCCATGGTTATTTCAGTGTACACTGAGAGAGATGCTCCATGCTTCATTTACACACACTTTACAAATGGCTTGTAAATGTTAAGGAAACAGCAGAAGAAAACTGGGAATGATTGCAACATTTTTCTTTCTGGAAATACAGTGGTGCAGCTCCCATTCAGATTGCACCAACAAAGTCTACTCATAATTTGATGGACGGCTTGTTGGATAGGGTACCCAGGAGGCCAGGGATTTCAGAGAGAGCATTGCCAATCAGAGTTCAGGCCTGGTTTGAACATGCACTGGTCTGATGTGGAAGGAAGCTCTTTTCCCTTGCTCCAGTTTCTTTCAAGAAAATTTAGGTTCAATTTGAGTTAATCAAGTGCCTTTGCTTTTAAATGCTGAATCACAGATTGTTCCCAAATGCCTCAAAGGAGTTGATTTTAGAGGAGAACATAATTAATCTGTGGGTTGTATTGAATGTTCTCCATATTCAGAGTAAATCCATTGAAGGTGATGGTTAGAACTGGTTAAAATTCCTGTCATCCCTGCCCAATGGCCATGCTGGCTGGACCTGATGGGAATAGTAATGTAACAATACCTGGAGGACATACATTGGCTATGCCTTTAACTAGTTACCCTCCAGAGTTTCAGGTGGGAGTTGTTCTCAGCCCTACATGGAGATGCCATGGTTTGAACCAGGGATATTTTACATTCAAAGCCAAGCCTATTATGACCGCAATCCTAAACACATTTATTAGAAAGTAAGCCCCACTGAATTCAGTTGAACTTATTTCTGAGTAAACACAGCATTGCGCTGTAAATGGAATTTCCCACCACCAGGGTGGTGGTAAGAGAAAGTTATAGCCGTGCCCGACTTAGGTCCATTAATTTTGATGGACCTACTCTGAGTAAAACTGAGTTGGACACAATCCCATGCAAGCGGAAAATTACAGGTTCAACCCCTAACACATCTAGTTCAATGGCCAGTTAGCGGGGTGATGTGAAATAATTTTGCCAACCAGAACGGACAACGTGAGGCTATTTGGACAAACAGTGTGACCTGATTTAAGGCAACTTTCCGTATTCCTCTCCATCTACCCTTGCCAGTTCCTAATCAGGTAGCATCCTGGTTTGGAGGGCACTTTTGAAATGCACAAGTGCCAACCCCTGCCTCCTCTAAATCGTAGTCAAATGATGCTCCCTGCAGCCAACAGAGCTGCCACAAAAGTTTAAGGAAGGCAGGCTCACGTTTTGGCCCCTGAAATTTGAACACTGTGTTTGGGTACCAGCAAGAAGGGAGGGCTGTTTCAAAAGGGGAGAGCACTGTTGCACTCACAGTGGATCAGTTAACCAGAAGGTTGCTGTTAACCAGAAGGTTGGTGGTTTGAGCCCACCCAAGGGAGTTAGATGACCCCTGAGGTCCCTTCCAACTCTATGATTCTATGACTTCCCATAGGCATCTGGTTGCCTAAGGTGAAGACAGACGTAAGGACTAGATGGGCTTTTGGTCTGATCCAGCAGGGCTTTTTTAAACTGTTACATATGAATGGATCTGTCAGTCTTAATTTCTCTCATTTTTTTCATTTTTTTAGAGACTTCAATTCGGTTCCCCACACATCTGCGCAACTTGCTTACAGACAATAACACCCTAGTGCATTTTAGTGTGAATCTCTCTTAATAAATAAGTGTCCTGCAAGCAATTCCCACAATGCCATGCATTTTTGCCTGTTATTTTCACACTTATGTGCACTTATATGCACTGTTATGTGCACACTTTTCCCCAATGACATGCATTTCCCCATTCGGTTTGTGTTTTGGTTCGTCGTGTGTGAATTAGGCACTTTCTCATAAAAATGCAAACAAAAGGGAATTTCTCCCCTTTCCCTAGTCAGTGTTGGAAAATAAATGCTAAATTTAAACGGGTCCTGGGCCTGATCCAGCAGGACTTTTCTTACATATTGACTGAACCACTTTCTTGGAAGGCAACATTTGGATCACAAGAAGCTGCCAATTTATCATGGGAGGAAAACATTGTTTGGAAAGGACACATCAAACCAGGCCATGTCTGTTTTAGAGCTACATCCCAGTATTTGCACCTCATTCATGTCATTCATTCAAAGCACTCTTATACCATTTTAATTGGCTTCCCAAAAGGATCCTGGAAACTGTAGTTAATATACGGTGCTGTTAAAAGGCAAAGGGACCCCTGACAATTAAGTCCAGTCGCAAACGACCTTGGGGTTGCGGCGCTCATCTTGCTTTAAAGGCCGAGGGAACCGGTGTTTGTCCACTTTTGCAGACAGTTTTTCTGGATCATGTGGCCAGCATGACTAAGCTGTTTCTGGCGAACCAGAGCAGCACACGGAAACTCCGTTTACCTTCCCGCCGGAGTGGTACCTATTTATCTACTTGCACTTTGATGTGCTTTTGAACTGCTAGGTTGGCAGGAGCTGGGACTGAACAATGGGAGCTCACCCCGTCACAGGGATTTGAACCACCGACCTTTCGATTGGCAAGCCCAAGCAGCACAGTGGTTTAACCCACAGCGCCACCCACCCTCATTCCCCTCACAGAGCTACAGTTCCCAGAGCTCCCTGAAAAGAGGGATTTTTGAACCTCTCTGGGAATGTTAGTTCTGGGAGGGGAATGGGGGTCTTCTAACAATTTTCAGCACTTTTAGCAAACTACATTTCCCAGGATGCATTGGGAAATTAAAACAGTATCATGCTTCAAATGAAGAGTGTGGATGTGGTTTGATTTCTGTTTGCACCTGGTAACAAATCAAGCCATTTGCACCAATAATAAAAGTGACAAGGCATTATATATGTATTTTTTTAAAGTTTGAAGGCGGAGGGGGAAGGAGGGGGCAGGAGAAGAGAGAAGAAACAGAACCACCAGAGGCAAGCAAAAGTAAAAAAGGAGACCCAAACAAAATCTGTTAACTTACTGTAGCTACTTTCGCTATCGCTGGCATTAGAAGAAAGGTGTTCTGCAAGAACAGGACAGCAAATTAAAAGGACATATCCAAGCACCAGAATGTCAAGGAACCTCCCCAGTCATGCAAAAGGTGGAAGGTGCAGAGTGGGAGTCAAAAGAACCAGAGCAGCCAGATAGTCCCCGAGTACCAATAAAGTGAAGGCCAAAGGCATTAACTCTTGTGGAAGTGCTGAGGAGGAGGGGTATGTCAATCCTGTTTCTAAAGCAGCAGCTGGTGAAAAGTGTTGTAGTTCAGTGGCAGAGCATATTCTTTGCATGCAGAAGGTCCAAATTTCAATCCCTGGCTTCTCCCAGTAGGGCTAGGAATGTCCCCCATCTAAAACCCTGGAGAGCTTCTGCCAGTCAGTGTAAAAAAAAGCAGAGGTAAAGGACCCCTGGAAAGTTAAAAGTTAAAGGCAAAGGGACCCCTGATCATTAGGTCCAGTCATGACTGACTCTGGGGTTGCGGCGCTCATCTCGCTTTATTGGCCGAGGAGCCGGCGTTTGTCTGCTGACAGCTTCCAGGTCATGTGGCCAGCATGACTAAGCCGCTTCTGGCAAACCAGAGCAGTGCATGGAAACGCCGTTTACCTTCCCGCCAGAGCGGTACCTATTTATCTACTTGCACTTTGACGTGCTTTTGAACTGCTAGGTTGGCAGAAGCAGGGACTGAGCAATGGGAGCTCACTCCGTCGCAGGGATTCAAACTGCCGACCTTCTGACTGCCAAGTCCTAGGCTCTGTGGTTTAACCCACAGTGCCACCCGCATCAAGTTAAGTCCAGTCAAAGGTGACTATGGGGTTGCGGCGCTCATCTTGCTTTCAGGCTGAGGGAGCTGGTGTTTGTCCACGGACAGGTTTCCAGGTCACGTGGCCAGCATGACTAAACCCCTTCTGGTGCAACGGAACACCGCGATGGAAACTAGAGCGCATGGAAATGCCGTTTACCTTCCCACTGCAGTGGCACCTATTTATCTACTTGCTATCGAACTTATCGAACTGCTAGGTTGGCAGGAGTGGGACAGAGCAACGGGAGCTCACCCCATCGTGGGGATTCAAACTGCCACCCAAGAGGCTCAGTGGTTTAGACCACAGCGCCACCCACGTCCCTACCAGTCAGTGTAGCCAATACTGAGCTAGATGGACCAATGGGTCTGATTCAACAGAAGGCAGGTTCCTATTTTCCTATGGATCACGGTTTCCCAAACTTGGTTCTCCAGCTGTTTTTGAACTACAATTTCTACCATCCCTGATCATTCTAGCTAGGAATGATGGGAGTTGTGGTCCAAAAACAGCTGGAGACCCAGGTATGGGGAACATGGCTATGGGTGCATGAGGCTTCCACTCCCTGAACCTGGTGGTGCTCTTTCAGCATAGATGAAGACCTACGAGAAACATGGCAGTATGAACTTATTGTTCATGCAGTGGCTACTAGTCCCAGGGATGGTCTACATGCTTTGTGCAAAATTGTGCATAAGAACCCTCATCGCCATTTTCCCCTTCTCTTTGGAAAAGCAGTGTTGGGAGGCAGTGCTAAAGTAGCAATGATGAGAAAGGAGCCTTAATCCAGTGACAAGGAACCTGCAGCCCTCCAGCCCTCCAATGGCCAGGGGTTTGGGAGTTGTAGAATTACAACATCTGGAGAACCACAGGCTCCCCATCCCTGCCTCAACCCCTTTGTAACTCATGCTGGTTGGATTTGGTTTCCCCTCCACCTTGGATTCCCCTTCCCCCTTTGAAATGCTCTGCAAATAAATCACAGTCTGCAAATAAATTAGTCTAAGCCCAGACCATTAGTCATTTCAAGCCCAGTACTGACTGCTCCAAAATGGCAGCGATTCTCCAGGGTCTTTTTTGTTAGCCTGCTGCCTACGATTCCCTCCCCCCCCCCACTGGAGAAGCCTGGGCTTGAACCTGTGGCTAATCAGCATGCAATGCATTTGTTCCGCCAGTGAAATAGGACCCCTGGGAGACAGCCTTGTAGCCTTGGAATTAAAGAGGAAGTGCTTGGTCAGCAGCTTCTGGAAAGCGAAGGCTGAATTAGATGGGTCTTCCCCAGATTCAGCATATAAGGTGGTCCTTATAAATTGGGAAGAAGTCTTCTGAGGCCATGAGGTGGGCTTTGGATAGAATATCTGACCTTCCATTGGGAATGACTGTTGCTACACACAAGGCTTTAAACCCTGGTGAGAAGTATCAGATCTGGAGGTCTAATATAGCCTCCAAGTCTCTCTGTCTGCCCTAGGCAACACCCTTCACTGGTTCTGCTTCACCACCTGAGTGTTTTTGCCTGTCTCGAAGGTATTCTTGAACTCTGATCATGCCTCTTGCTTGACACAGAGGTGGCGTGTGTATGTGTGTAGAAACTAGCCTAAGGCAAAATTTGCATCAATTGCTCCACCCACCTTTGCCTCTGGCCCCGCCCACACCGGGAAGGTTTCCCTGAAGGGCACACATCCCATAGTTTGAAAAAGGCTCCCCAATCCTCCTTTACAAAATCCAATGGATTTTTTTATTCTTAGAGGACTGTATGAGGAATGCGGTTTTCACCCCACACTGCATTCACAGAAAGAATATCCATTCAGGAATAAAAAGCGAGAGAGCCCATCTATATTTTGCCCAGCTTTCATGTACTCTCCTGCTGATTCTTGCTAATTCCTCTCTAAATTACTGAAATTTGGAGGGTGGCAGGAGTTGGTCTATCAGCGAGAAATGCCCTTTGCTCAGCAACCGAACCTCTCAGCTCCACAAGAGATAATGCGCCCCTCCTTTCACAGGTAAAGTCGAGCATCAGGTGGGGTTAACTGATGTTCAGGAAGATCCTCAGCAACAAAGGAAACCCCAAGGGTTGCATCAAGTTGTGCACACAAGCATACATTCCTGTAATGAAAAGCGCATTCGTAGCAGTGGGCAATGAAGGCAGCGCTGGAGTTTTTGCTTTTTCCTGCATGAACATGTGCATCAGGAAAAAAGATTTGGAAAACTCCATAGAAAGTAGGCAGCCATTATGCATATCAAGTGAGGTCGTTGCAAGGTTAAGAGTGATGCAGGGGCAGGCAGGAAAATCCTCAATGGTTTCTTACTAGAGTTTTAAGAAATCCATTCCAATCTCTATCGTTTTCTCTTACGTATTCACCATAAGGTTGAGGGCCACACAGGAACTGAATGGGAGCCTTTCCCCATGCATATAGTTAATTGAAATATCCTATCTGGATCAGTGTGTCTGTGAGGGGAGCAGTTAAAGTCCCCAACTCCACACCCCTCCCGCCACCAGGATCCCTACCCAGATAGCTCCTCCCGCACTTCCAATTGATTTAATTTAATTTGATTTATTCATGATTCATTTAACAAAATTTAGATACTTGTTAATTTTTATTTAAAAGCTCTACGCAGTTTATATAAAATACTGTAAAATGGAAAGGGTATAAAAAGTAGGAGTATAAAGTATATGCAGTTGTACCTTGGATCCCGGACTCCCTGGAAATTGGATGTTTTGGCTCCCGAACTGCCGCAAACCTGGAAGGGATTGTTCCGGTTTGCAAATGTTCTATTGGAACCCGAATGTCCAAGGGGGATTCCGTGGCTTCTGATTGGCTGCAGGAGCTTGCTGCAGCCAATGAGATGCTGTGATTTGGTTTTCAAACGTTTTGGAAGTCAAACGGACTTCCGGAATGGATTCCGTTCAACTTCCATGGTACGACTGTATCCCCAAAATAACCATAAAAACCAGGAGACTTTAAAAACAAGCCAATGTAAGCAAGTATACGTAACAAAATTGCACGTCTGGGCAGACTTGCTGAAAGAAAATGGTTTTTAGTAGGCATCAAAAGCGTGCAAGAACAAAAGAAGTAATTATAATTTAACAGTTTCCATGTTATTCTATCTTATTAAAGCAACTAGAAAAAAAATCTTATGACGGGAAGATCTCACACAGGTGAAGGGAAGCAGGGGGAAGGAGGGGAGGGTTAGGTTGAATTCGGGAAATAAAATAATATATGGAACAGCAAAGGATATAATAGATTCTTATAGAATAGTAATATATTGTAACCAGAATAGAAATTTAAAAGGGGAAGTAAATGTATTGTTAGTATTTTCATTATTGTAATAGTTATTATTATTTCTTATTGGTAGAAGGCAATGTTAATTTAGACTTCTTCGTTTTGCTGTTTGTATAATTTTCTGAAGACAATTAAAAAAAGGAAAAGCAGAACGAAGAAGGCCCCTGCCTGGTGTTAATAGGTACTTTATTTAAATTTATTTTAAAATCACCATTCACACAATAGCTCACTGTGCGAGTGGTGTCCTGTCTAGTTTGGACCTGAGGTTGTGTTTTTCTAGGATACCTACTCTTAAAACTATAATTTCCGCGATTGGCAATGTTTAAGGGTGGGTGCTAGTCCTTACGCAGTCAAAATGGTACTGTCTACTCTCACCAGGGAGGTGTTTGCAGCCTCAGGCAATTCCCTAGGATTACAGATTCGGATAGCCACCCCCAGCTCTCCTGGTTTCTTGCAATGAAAGCAAAGCATTAAGGCTACAAACTGACAAGTTAACAAAAAAAGGGTGGGGATAAAGTGGAACATTCAGAAACAAACCTTTGCTGTGTTTTGAGATGCAATCTAGGAAGATTAAGCATGAAGTGCATTCTGGGTATTGGTATGAGTTCTACGTGGAGGCTGTCTAAAACTGTCTTCCCCAACCTAGTCTCTACTAGATGCTGTTGGACTACAATGTCCATCATCCACAGCTAGCATGGCCAATGGTCAGGGATGGGAGCTGTAGTCCAACAATATCTGAAGAGTGATCAGGTTGGGAAAGACTGGTCTAAAGCAGTGGTTTTCCAACCATTCTAAGTTCTGGGAAGCTTTTCCATATTGAGAAGACCTCTGAGCATCCATCACAGAGGAACATTGTTTTGCAGCGGGCTCTGGAGCATGCTCCCAGTTCATCTGGCTGCTGCTCAGCTTTTTGGGCCTTCACCGTCATCACAGGATGACTATACCATACAACACACCCCATACTCTCCCGTGTCTGCACATTGCAGGGGAAGGGAAGATGGCAAGTGAGGTCCAAGCCAGAGCAAATCCATGATTGGGTGGCGCTTGGCAACACGCCCATAGTGGCTCCCCCATCCTTCTCCACACACCCTCTGGATACCAAATGCTGGGAATCTCAAGTGAGAAGAATACTGCTGCACTCAGGTCTCCCATGTGGGCTTCACATGGGCTTCTGGTTGGCCACTGTGAGATGTTGGACTAGATGGGCCTTTGACTTGGTCTAGCAGAGATGTTCTCCCCCGACACGAGCGGGTGAGTGATGGTGGTAAGGAGAAACTGTGGCCTCCGCTCACTTAGCTGCCCCTCTTCTCTCTCTAGGCCAAAGAACCTGAAGCACTCCAGATGTTGTTGGATTTCAGCTCCAGTCAGCCTCAAAGACCATGGTCAGTGGTCAGGGCTGATAGGAGCAACATCTGGAGGGCCACAGCACCCAACCTTGCACCAGGCAATGTTGTATGGAGGAGAGGGTGCCCCATATCTCCTATTTTCATGGCCAGGCAGTACTACTTGACCTTCCTGAGGAGCAGATGCATCAGCTGTTGTCAGATGGCAGTGACCCTTGAGATCAACCCTGACCAGATCATCTTTGAGACAGCTGTAGGAACCCAGTGGGGGGGGGGGGAGGGAGGGGTTAAAAACGACTGGTGTAAAATCCCCAAAACCTGTCAGGAAAGGATCAATGGTGCATTATTTGTAAACCAAAAAAAGTGTTATTTACAGAATTAGACATACCTGTTTCATATGCTGTATGCTATTAATATTATCATGCAGAACGAAAACAAAACAAAACAATGGAAACTTATTTCACCCAGTGCATTCAAAGCTGGGGAACGAAATTAAAACAAAATAAAAATAAAATCTAATCTTGTGCATGCCAGGGGTGGGAGGTCCTTGGGGAAAGAACAAAAGCCAAACTAAAAAGGAAACCAAATTTATTTAAAAGAAAGAAAGAAAGAAAAGACTGGGGTGACAGTGACCATTCCTGGGAACTTACTCAGAGTCTTTGTTCCATAACCGTCGTCACCTAATCCGGGGATGTCCTGCACGGGAGTTTCCCCAGAGAGAGCAATGAAAGAAAAGAACAGCCGCAGAAGAGGAAGGAAGAAGTCAGTGGTGTTGAAATGGATACTACCATGACTGACCATGCAGATCACACAGTCTGGATTCCTGCGCTTTTGGCAAATGACTCCTGCCCTCAAATTCAAAGGGCCTGAGGAAGCCATATGGTAAGGCAATCTATTTCGGTGAAAGGAAGAAAGCGTACGGGTTCTTAAGGAAACTGTAGGACAAGGGATGAGGAACCCACGACTCTCCAAGTGTTTCTGTTGCACAAGTCCTGTCATCCCTCATCACTGGCCATGCAGGCTGGAGCTGACAGGAGATGGAGTCTAGCAACATCTGGAAAGCCATTGTATCCCCGTCCCTGATGTAGAAAAGTAGCTCAGATGAAGATTGGCTGGCAAACCAGGCAAGCAGTCAGCGAGTGATGCTGGAAGACCAGCACCATGGTCCTTGTGTTCTGGGCCACATGGCCGGACTTCAGGAGCACCAGTGGTTCTGGGCGGCTCATTGGTTTTAAACTATGAGTGGCGCATGTTGGAAACATATGAATTGGCCTACAGACTCAGTATGCAAGCCAGACGACACAAATCCCTTTGCCGATTTAAAAAAACAGAGTGTAAGATGCTTTGGCACATCATTCAGAATTCTGACTTGGTTCACATGACACGACATGTCGAACGATGGTTTGGCAAGCCCATGCTCTTCCCCAGTTCTTTTTACTGCCGTGTTGTTCTGCGCCAAGTCCAAGTTTGTTCTAACTCAAGGTTTATTCTTGGCTACGGTTGGCAATTAGTGAGGATGGAGCAGTTTAACTAGGAGCCAAACCCTGGCTTAGCTCAGTGCAGTATTGAAGCAAGGAGGATCTTGATGGAGCAAAGAAAGCTTGTGATGACTTGCTAAACCATAGTTTGGTTTACAGTGTCACGTGAACGAGTCCATTGTTGCAAATGTTAGGAGACACAAAAAAGTAACTGCAGCAAATTTTCTTTAAAAATGCACAGCTTCCACCTCTCCTAATCTAATCTAATCTAATCTAATCTAAGAATGGGATTTTAAAATTTACTATCTTGTCCCAGCTTACTCTTCAGCACCAACATCTGGCTTTTTATGCATTCATTTAAAATATAGAACTCCATTTGGCAAAACAACACTAAAATGTTTTAATTTGTACATAAGGATCCATTTAGGCAACCAAAAGTGGTTGAGGATCAAACTAGTCTTTAAAAAGAAAAGAAAAGAAAAGAATTAAAAGGTATTAAGAGTTCCCCTCATTGTCATATTCAGTTTGGCACAGATTTCCTGATTTCTGCTGAATGATTTTAGATTCCTTAGTTATTGATTGGCACTTCTGATTTCCCACTTCTGCTTAATCACTCGAGGTGGCACTCATAGATCTCAATCACATGCCCATCTAGCTGGGTTTCCCCAGCCACTCTGGGCGTCTCCCAATAGAATATTAAAAGCACCATAAAACACGCAGAGAAGATGCATGAGATAAGGGCCTAAGCCCATTTCATTGTTTCTTATACGAGTCATTCGGAGTTTAAAACCAGTGAGCCGGCTAGAAACATAGGTGGTTCCAAGTCCACCAGAAGGAAGCAAAAAATCAAAAGCAATGTCTGAGCACTTGTTGCTTTCTCCTTAGCAAAAAATTGAAGCTGGGCAATTTAAGCAAGTGTGAATATGGCTGGGACGCAACCTTTAAATTAAGCAGCAGAGAAGAATTATCCAACCAGTGGTGGTAGCTTTGGATATTCAAAAGGAGAAAGGAATCCAGACTGCCATCTTGCATTGGTCACAGTAGTAATGCCTCCTCACCTGTCCTGACCCTGACGTTTGTTTGCCTAGGTGTGTCGGTGTGCTCAGAGTGTAGGGTACCAGTGTCATGCGCATCTCCTGCACCGTGACATCGTCTCCTCTAAGCGTTTTACTTACGTTCCGGGTCACTCGTTTCCTGCTCACTCAGCTCCTTGTTCTTGTAGAATGGGAATTTTCGTGAAAAGATGAAGTTCTTTTTACGCCTGTCATTGAATGACTGTGAAGGAGAAAAGGCATGGGGGCAAAAACAAGGACGTCTAATTGTTGTCACACTCATGCTGACAAAACAACTAGTTTGTAAAAGTGGAAAAACAACTGCAGTGACTCTGTTCAATTTTCTTTTGGGGTAAAGCAAAGCGGTTAAAAAAAGAAACCACCACCCTGAAGATTTGGTGCTTAAAGAAAAAAAAAACAAAAAAGATAAACGCAAAATTGGTTTGATTATTGATGGCTGGCTATTGATTATTTGATTATTAATTGGTTAAGTCTGCCTTATGAAGCAAACTTTGTGCTACAAATTAACATTTGTTAAAATTGATGAACTGTTTGGGCAGTATACAAACACCCCCCCCTATATATAGGCCCTGCAAATGGCAAGAACCATTTAAAACTAGGCATCTATCTTCCCTTTCTGAAATGATCCTTGCGCCTCCTATTACAACAATATAATTATATTAAATAATATTACTCTATAGTATTTTTCAGTGCAGTTGTTTCATAGTACTACATTGTTGTTTTTGTAGTAGCAGTAGTTGTTACTAATAATAATATAAGTAAAAATCTGAAGATAGAGTGGTTCCTTCATAATGATAGTTTTTACTCATTTTCAAATTGATGAAACTAGCAATTAATTAATCAATCAGCTGAAAGTCACATAATTAACCAACTGTGGTTCTTTTAAACTGAGCGAGACTAAATACTTATACAAATAAAAGAAAAAATATTCTGCATGATGTGCCCGTCCAGTTTTCTCACTTCAACTGAAATAAAGGTTTGGCTTTCAATTTGGAATCCAGTATGGTTAAGGACTGATAAGATAATGTATTGTCCATTCCTGAAGGTTGGACAAAGCTAGAAAAAGTACAAAGTGTCCAATTAGAGGACGACTCCAAATTTGTAAGTATTTGCTTGCGTCACAAAAGTTTCATGCCACTTTTACATTCCAAGCATATTTGAAATTTAGTAACGGGAAACAAAGGGTGGGGAAAAATAACATACATGGAAACCTATGAATGGCTTCTTAGCGCCACAGATATCTGGATTTGAAATAATGTGAGCCTCATGCAGAAATTAATATGCAAATCATGCAGACACAAAAGAAGGGCAGATGAAATATAAATATAAATGGTTCCGAAAGTAAACTGGTTGCAGGAGTAGGCAGAGCATGCAAACATCAGCTGAATGGTGGATAGAATCTAATGGAAATAAAAATGTGTGCCTCTTTTGCTTCTAGGTTATTTTTTTATCATAGTGATCATTTCTTTCAAATTAAACATCATAAGATGAGATATCTTTGTTAGGATACTGGATATATCTATATCATCTACATCTATATTTATATCTGTCTCCAGCATATTGCAGACATCTTTCAAGTATACAAAGACAACAAGTCTAAAATAGGCAGCCTATATATCATTTCACTTGCGGAAACAAATTGTTGAATCACTGTACGAGCATGCCATTATTTACTGAGACATTATATCACACTCATCATATCATTTCACATTTAAATTTGTACCTATATTATCCGCACCTCTCAAGAACCCAAAGACCAAACATGAAAAGGAATTAATCTATAAGTTACCTTAATTTTAGGACAGTGCAGAAAATGCCTGGTTTATCTATACCTCTTTGAGACCAGAAGGTACCAGTGGTGATTAAGATGTAATGCCCACAGGCCCTTCAGAGAGCCTTTTGAAATGTAACCCTCAGTAATTGCTGCACCTGGATTTTTAGTCCGTGGAAGTGTTCATGAACACACTTTTGCAAAATGGCAGTAAGTCTCTGGTTCTGACACTCAGACTCTAACCTAGCAACTATTGTTTTCAGTTTCTGAAACTGGAAAGATGGGTATTGTAACATGAAGCAGCCCTTGAATAGCTCTGCAAAAGCAGAATATGGTGGTCTGCTACCTGGAGAAAAATGAACTTTGGGAGAAGACAGGACCAGTGCATTTTCACCTGTACAGGTGTGTGTGTGTGTTCATCAACTTATTTTGATTTTCCTCACATTAATAATGGTTTGTCAGTGGGCATCTGCTTACATGGGTAGGGTAGTTACTAGGTATATGGACTGTCCAATCTTACCACAATATACACGTCATGAAAAAATGACATTGAGACCATAACTATACCACTAAATTCCTGATCGGCCATTCCTCCTGACATGCACTAAATGTGTACTAAACATTCTGATATTGTTCTGGTCAAACTGTCCACACATTGTGCAGGACATCTGAAGAGAGGTGCCTTCAACTGACCCCATGTATTTTTATTTATATTTATTGTGAGTATATTATTATCTATCTAACAAATTCGGAAACAGTAGCATTGAAAAATATCCTGTTTATGTTAGGCCTCCATTGTGTATTGTCTTATTTAGATATTATATTTATATTTAATACTGTTGTTGAATTATATTCCCAGGGAAACTTACTGTTTGTTTGTTTTCTGGACTTTCAATGGGTCCTACTTTGAGTAGGAGTAGCATTGGATACAGCCCTTATTCCCGCCCCCATGTATTTTGAGTAAGCATGGAGGAACAACTGAAGTTACCAGCCAGCTAATATGTGAACCAGCTCCACTACCTGATGGCCCAATTCACACATGCACGTCCCCACTGGCCAACACAGTTGTCAAGTGAGAACTATGTAGGTCTGAATGAACTGGAGAAACAAGGCTTGCAGGTGTTATATGTTGTTCACAGAACCCCATTCAGGAACACCTTGGTTTTGCAAAAGCTGAAGCTCTACCTTGGTGATAGGTGGAAACAACTATATAAATAGGCTTGTTAAAAATAGCAGCCAAAGCTTCCAGAAAAAACAACATTCTCCTACTAGTATAACACCGCTTCGTTTCTGCAAGTTCGTAACCATAGGTACTGACCTGCTGTGCTGAACAGAAGGGGTACATATTCAAGTCCTGATTGGGCATTATGTCTGAACAGGAAATTAAAGTCAGGTGGAACCCAGGTAGCATCCTGGTAGCATCCTGGCCCAGTCCTCAAGGGTCTTGCATGTGCTGGCCCCAGGAAAGGTCTCAAGAGTGCTATCTAACCATCTAACAATCTGCTCCCACAAAAGTTATTGATGGCCACCAGTTTGGGTGGCTTGAAAAGGGGATTTGAAAATTCATGGAGTATAAGGATGTCATGGGAGAACTACTGTCAGAGGAAGTATGCCTCTGGACATCAGTTACTGAAAAGCACAGTTAGAGTGAGTCCTGCTTGTGGGTTTCCTACAGACATCTGGTTGGCATAAGAACAGAAGGAGAGACCGCTGGATCAGACCAATGTCCCCTCTAACCCAGCATCCTGTTCTCACAGCGGCCAACCAAGTGCCTGTGGGAAACCAGCAAGCAGAATTCAAGCACCAGAGCCCTCTCTCTTCCTATGGTTTCCAGCAACTGCTGCCTCCAGTTGTGGAAGCACAGCAAAGCCCTCATTAGACATTTTTAATCATTAGAGGTTGCATGGACACTTATTAGGGATGATGTAGCAGAGACATCACCTTGCCAACAATAGTCCGTATAGTTAAAGCTATGGTTTCCCCCAGTAGTGATGTATGGAAGTGAGAGCTGGACCATGAAGAAGGCTGATCGCCAAATAATTGATGCTTTTGAATAGTGGTGCTGGAGGAGACTCTTGAGAGTCCCATGGACTTCAAGAAGATCAAACCTCTCCATTCTGAAGGAAATCAGCCCTGAGTGCTCATTGGAAGGACAGATCATGAAGCTGAGGCTCCAATACTTTGGCTACTTCCTGAGAAGAGAAGACTCCCTGGAAAAGACCCTGATGCTGGGAAAGATGGAGGGCAAAAGGAGAAGGGGATGACAGAGGACAAGATGGTTGGATAGTGTTCTTGAAGATACCAGCATGAGTCTGACCAAACCGCGGGAGGCAGTGGAAGACAGGAGTGCCTGGTGTGCTCTGGTCCATGGGGTCACGAAGAATCGGACACGACTAAACAACTAAACAACAACAACAACAGCAGTGGAATTCCTGCACCAGGAAAAGACTGGACCTGATGACTTTTGGGGCCCCTTGCAACTCTATGACTCCATGGTTTTACCCCACTTGTTGGCATAAATGAATTTGCGGTACAAAAGACAACGTATGTCCTTTCCCCTTACGTTCAGAAAACTCAGCTTTTCCAAAACTGCCTCATCTTCTTTTATGTGACTGAAAATGTCGACTTCCTGAATCTAATCGCTTTCGTGTTGTGACAGACATTCAAACCGAAGCAGTGGCACCATCATCTTCATTATTATCATAATCACCACACAATGTTTGTGTAGCACTTGTTGTAAATATCAAGCCTTTTATCAGAGGAACTGGCAACAATCGTAGGCACCCGGCTTGATTCCCTGTTGACCTCCCTGGCTGCATTCCCCAGCAGATGCAGGCAAGGTCTCGATCGGCGATTCTTCTCAAACGTGAGAAGAACACACCCCTCTTTCCTGCCCCCCGGGCAGGGGAAAGAGATAGACAGAAACGTATTTACATGCCTTTATTTCTGTCTCTGCAGCATTACAAAAACATGACTGCTCTCTTCAAACTCCAGCAGCCAAGAGACAAAACACTTCCTGGATAGGAATAAACGGAAGAGCTCATATTACACTCTGAGCTAATTCCGGTGCTTCGCACTGTGAATAGACTGCCCTCCTGATTCCCACGGCAGTCCCAACATGTTTACTTTTCAAGCTAGCACTTTGCAGCTGCATTGCATCCATATCGTAACATACTCCCCCATATGAATCAATGTGCGCTGCGAACATAGCTTGATCCAGAGAAGAAAACAAACAGTTGTTATACATATAACACTCCCCTGTTGTTTCAGTTCCACCCTTGGAACTACCCGCCACTGGTAGGTTCAAACCGCTTTGCACATGCCTTATCTAGTTGTCATTCCAAGCTAAGTGCAATCCTATGCTCACTTATCTGGAAAGGAGCCTCACTGAAAACAGTAAGAATTATCTGTGAGTAGACTTACAAAGGCTGGGTCCTTGAAAAGACTGGGTATTACCTCTGAATAAACTGACTGTCCTTTTCAGAAGATGGTATTAATCTGCATCGAATACAGTACAATCTATCAAACTGATGCATTTCTGCTGAAGTAACGAATGAAGTGTGCATGTGCATATAGGTGGTCACAACACAGTTTTTAAAACTTTAAAAATGGAGTTTGAAGAACAACACTGTCAGAGCTGCCCAAGGTCCCAGCTCACAGAGGACCAACGCCAGGTCGTCGTTATATACAAAAGTCTTTATTGAAGTTCAGTTTCCATTCCAAAGCCGTAGTGCGCAGCTCTACGTCTTAAACCCTAGACCGCCAAAGTTCTGTCTGAATCTCCTCCCCCCTGACACCAGTTTAAGATTCTAGCCCTGCTCCACCTCTTCCTCTGCTCTCTTCTCCTCTGGGTCCTCCTGTCCGCTGGGGCATTCCCCTTTCTGGACTCTTCTGACGCTGAGTCGCCTGACTCCTCCCCCTGCCTCCGGCGGGCTTTAGGACCCGGTTCCCAATCCTCGTTCTCTGCTGCCCTGCGCGCCTGTACTTTTGAACTTGGCTCTCGCGCCAACCCAGTGACCTTCCTCCTGACCGTTACACTGCTTCTGTCACTGCTTCCCTCTTCTGGGATGCTAGCTGGACCTGACCTCCCCTCCGTTGCCTGACTCTCCGATGGAGGCGTGGTCAGCCCTGACTCCTCTTCTCTCCCTGCTGGGGGAGACGCTACCCCCGATACCTGGGACTCTTCCCCCCCACTATGCTCAGGTGGGGAAGCTGGTCCTGATCTCCAACTGCTGCTCTGGGAGTCCCCGCTGGGCCCTTGCTTCTGGAGCGTCCCCCTTGGGACCCCCCTTGCCCTGGCCACCGGCGCCCCCTTCTGTGAATCTTCCGATTCGCTGGAGAGGCTCATGGAATCTCTCGGGCCACTGTCATCTTCTCCTACGCTGCCCTCAGATTCTTCCCCTTCGCTCTCCATCTCCCCTCTTCCCTGTGCTTCTGCTCCTGAGCCCCTGACAAACACGTTTGTTTATTCTTTTACTATGTGAATTTATCTTAAACTCTGTTTGGAACTTGAGTAGGTTTCAAAAAGAAGTTAAATAAGGCTTTGTAGTTCAGCTATGCTGGACTCTACTGTGATCATCCTGGGAGCTGTTCATATTTTGACTTTCTGAAGGAAGATCTGCTGTTTTAAATTTCCAGATTCTGTTTCTAGTCAATGGCTCAACCTTCTAAAAAATAAATAAAAATAATAATTCGCTGAGCCGTCACAACAGGTCATGCAAAAGGCATTTCTGCAGATCGTGAGACTTCTGAGTGAAACAGCAAGCTATAATTTTGAAAGGAAATACCTTCTGGAAGTGAGGAAGGATGGCTGACCTGACACCAGCTTGTCCTTGACAAAGCAGAGATTCCCAGCAACTTACTCCAATGTGTGGAACAAAAATGGTAGGAAGGGCTGCTGAGAGAAAAAAATATCGCTAAACCCAAATGATGGAAACCATGGAGAGGGGGTGGAGAAAAATCCCAAGAGGTTTAAAATTTAGTGCCAGCGCCTCCGCCTGCTTCGCAGAAGCAACCCACACCTGACCCGCGTGCTTGAGCAGATTCCTACTTCGTTTGATTCCAGCCTCTGTGCTGCTTTAGATATTATGCATTCCGCTTGGAGTCTTACACGCTCTAATATTTGACACTTCCATTATTCTCTGCTAGCTAGCAAATGCTTCTTCTCCTATTTTAAAGCAGCAACTAAATTTAGAAGGCGGGGAACATTCTCTCAAACAAATCACACGTGACAAATACTCAAGGCTGTTGCAACAAATATGGCTGCAGCTTTAGGATTTGCGAGGAAATGGGTTCAGGCAGGCTGAGGGCATGTAGCAGGTTGCACGGGGTTGTGTAAAGTGCTGTGTGTGCCTTGAAATATGGGGTGTGTGTCTGTGTCCCAATCATTTGTAATCCTAAACACATTGACTAGGAAGTAATCCCAATTAGACACCATAAGGGATGGACAGACTTGTCAATTTCAGTTTTCTTGGTTTCTCTCATTTTTCCAGTTCAGTGTGGTTCATTATTATTACTTTTTAAGCCTCATAAAAATCTGTTCACATTTTAGTACCGATTTCTTCCAATCAAACACATTTTTGCAGTTTTGCAGTTTTGACTAATAGTAAAAAAAAAAAATATGCTAGTAATTTCCCCTAATATGATGCACATTTGTTATCTTCAATAATATATGCACTTCTGTGCACATTATTTGGCTGGGGAAAGGCGTTTTAAAATTTGGAGATCTGTTTCCTTATATTAGGTGCAGGTATAAAGGTAAAGGGACTCCTGACCATTATGTCCAGTTGTGACCGACTCTGGGGTTGCGGCGCTCATCTCGCTTTATTGGCCGAGGGAGCCGGTGTACAGCTTCCGGGTCATGTGGCCAGCATGACTAAGCCGCTTCTGGCGAACCAGAGCAGCGCACGGAAACGTCGTTTACCTTCCTGCTGAAGTGGTACCTATTTATCTACTTGCACTTTGACGTGTTTTCGAACTGCTAGGTTGGTGTGTGTGTGTGTGTGTGTGTGTGTGTGTGTGTATAGGCACAAATGGTCCCCTTATCTGAACTAGGATCCAGTAGTGTGTGTGTATCTATTGATCTATTTGTAGGCCTGATTTAATGGGATCTTTGACCTGCAATAAAAGGCATGGGGAACCAGTTCAGATATTACTGGACTATATCTTCCATCAACCCTGACCATTGGCTATGCTTGCTGGGATGATGAGAGCTGGAGTCATACAATACCCGGAGGACCGTAGGATCTGATGTATTTCAAAACTGCTTCAAATCTCTCCCCCCATTGATGCAATACAAGTCTCTTGTCATTTCCTCACATCATTCTTCCACAGTGCTTTCGTATATTTCCCCGCTGTCTGCCACCCTACAGATGTCACGCTTCCTTCAAAATACAGCCTTCCCTGGAAGCTGAAAGGGCGCACGACATCAATCAAGCCCGGATTGCTCACTGCTGAAGGGTGTTCTTGAATGATGAACAGAACCTAGCAATTGCTAACATCACCTTTCAAGTCCTCCCTTTGACTTAAAGGGCAAAATGTTGATGGATTAATCTTTCCCCTCGCCTTCAGATGATGCTAAACTCATTGCACTGCTGGTAAAGGTAAGACAAAAGGAAGTGAGAATACTAGAGCAATGATTAAGTCGTTTTCTTTGGCTAGGAACTATTCCTGGATAGGGATAGGCTTGCCACTGCAACTCATGCATTGGTAAGCTCATGACTGGACTACTGCAGTGTGTTCTACATGGGGCTGCCCTTAACGCTGGTCCAGAAGGTGCAGCTAGTGTAAAATGCAACTCTTAATTAAAGGTAAAGGCAAGGGGACCCCTGACCATTAGGTCCAGTCGTGGCCGACTCTGGGGTTGCGGCGCTCATCTTGCTTTATTGGCTGAGGGAGCTGGCGTACAGCTTCCGGGTCATGTGGTCAGCATGACTAAGCCACTTCTGGCAAACCAGAGCAGCGCACGGAAATGCCGTTTACCTTCCCGCCAGAGCGGTACCTATTTATCTACTTGCACTTTGACATGCTTTTGAACTGCTAGGTTGGCAGGAGCAGGGACCAAGCAACGGGAGCTCACCCCATCGCGGGGAACCGCCGACCTTCTGATCGGCAAGTCCTAGGCTCTGTGGTTTAACCCACAGTGCCACCTGCTTCCCAACTCTTAATTACACAGCTCTTAAAGTTGTTGAACTGGCTGCCAGTAAGGTACCGAATTTAGAATCAGTAAGGTACCAGTAAGGTGCCTGATTTAAGGTTTTGGTTCAAATCGATGAAACCCTTAACAGCTTGGGACTAGGTTACCTGAAGGAGGAAAGCACTTTCCCCCTTACTGCCCTACTCGGTCTCTATGATTTCACGATGATGCTCTTCTTGGGGGTGTTGCCACCTATGGAGGTTCATTTAGCAGCAGCTAGCAGGGGAAGCCTTTTCTGTGGTGGCACCATTCTCCATGGAATCACTTCTCCTCTGAGCCTAGGGAGGCATCAACGTGTTGCCACTCATGAAAGGTGCTCAGAATGAACAAACTGGGGTTAACCAATTCACTGAATTAATGCAAAAGTATCTGAATTACAAGGGACGCTGGTGGCACTGTGGTTTAAACCACTGAGCCTAGGACTTGCCAATCAGAAGGTCGGTGGTTCGAATCCCCTTGGCGGGGTGAGCTCCTGTTGCTCGGTCCCTGCTCCTGCCAACCTAGCAGTTCGAAAGCATGTCAAAGTCCAAGTAGATAAATAGGTACCACTCCATCGGGAAGGTAAACGGCGTTTCCGTGCGCTGCTCTGGTTTGCCAGAAGTGGCTTAGTCATGCTGGCCACATGACCCGGAAGCTGTACGCCGGCTCCCTCAGCCAATAAAGCGAGATGAGCGCCGCAACCCCAGAGTCAGCCACGACTGGACCTAATGGTCAGGGGTCCCTTTACCTATCTGAATTACACCTGAAAGTCACTCCTATAATTGCTGGGTGGAACGTTGGGCAATTTAAAAGCAATTCAATTTTAATTTTAGTTCAGTTATGTATAGGGGTTTCACTGCACTTAACTCTGTGTTTGATTGTTGGCATTGCGTTTATCATTTCTCACTCTCTGTTGTTTAAGCCTAAATATCACAATTGCTGGGACGAATAAATAAAGCAATTGCTCACATTTCACTGCATATGTGTTTTTATGTTTTCTCAGTTTTAAGTATATTTTATGCTTTAGCAGAGTAGCTTGTATAATTCTGAACCACCCCCTTCAAGAAAGCAATGACTTTTGTGAATGAAATGCAACTTTGAAATGGCATGGAAGTAGTTCCTTGGAAGGGGTGAACTTGAATCTGAAATGCTTATTAAAAATGTATTTACACTCCCAGGCATTCGTGGACACTTAAATCCCATGGGCTGGTTGTGGTGTGTGTGTGTGTGTGTGTGTGTGTGTGTGTGTCATTAACTGCATTTTATTTGTATTGCAGTTTTAATGCTTGATTACTGCATTTCAAAATTTGTTGTACATTGCCCTGAAACTCCATGTAAACGGCAGCACAAAAGTTTTAATAAATGAAACAATCCTTTTAGGATCATGTACGTTTTCAGAAATGGAAAAACACTTGTGCTTTTCATTCAAGTAGGTTGGTTCCCTGAGTGTGGCAGGGTGTGCAGCTGGAATTGCAGACACAGATTGTTGCTAGGGCTGGCAAAGGATGAGAATAATGAAATCGGCTCAGAATGAAGGTTTGCGATGCAGGTTCGGAGCATAGAGACAAGCCGAGGTGGTTTAAAAGGACAAGACGGGAGGGAGAGGAGAGCATGCAAGGTTCAAAGGGCAGGTTGCTGGGAGATTGAGAACCGTGCCTGATGTCACAAAGCTGCAAAGGGCAGCCCAAAATGACCGAGTAGTTGGAGAAACTCCTCTCTGCTGGAAAGCTCACAAGTGCTGATGGCTTGTTAGTTTAGAGAGAAGGCAAGAAAGAGAAAGCAGGATATAAGGTGCATATAAAATGAAGCAGCTAGAAAAGAGTTTTGCTCCTTCTCAAACTGCTAGGAGCCGGGGTTATCCAGCAAAGCTGAAGTTGTGCGAGAATTGGGACAGACAAAAGGCCGTGCTCCTTCACAGTTAAATTGCAGCGTTTGCTACCACAGCAGGTAGTGATGGCTGCTAGCTGTTGTTGTTGTTTAGTCGTTTAGTCATGTCCGACTCTTCGTGACCCCATGGACCAGAGCACACCAGGCACTCCTGTCTTCCACTGCCTCCCGCAGTTTGGTCAAACTCATGCTGAGAACACTGTCCAACCATCTCGTCCTCTGTCATCCCCTTCTCCTTGTGCCCTCCATCTTTCCCAACATCAGGGTCTTTCCCAGGGAGTCTTCTCTTCTCATGAGGTGGACAAAGTATTGGAGCCTCAGCTTCAGGATCTGTCCTTCCAGTGAGCACTCAGGGCTGATTTCCTTCAGAATGGATAGGTTTGATCTTCTTGCAGTCCATGGGACTCTCAAGAGTCTCCTCCAGCACCACTATTCAAAAGCATCAATTATTTGGCGATCAGCCTTCTTCATGGTCCAGCTCTCACTTCCATACATCACTACTGGGGGAAACCATAGCTTTAACTATACGGACTATTGTTGGCAAGGTGATGTCTCTGCTACATCATCCCTAATAAGTGTCCTTCTTTGATCAGCCTTCTTTGATCAGCCTTCTTCTGTGATCAGCCTTCTTCTTCTTCTTCTTCTTCTTCTTCTTCTTCTTCTTCTTCTTCTTCTTCTTCTGTGATCAGCCTTCTTTATGGTCCAGTTCTCACTTCCATACATCACTACTGGGAAAACCATAGCTTTTACTATATGGACCTTTGATGGCAAGGTGATGTCTCTGCTAGGATGGGTCAAATTCATGAAGCACAAAGCTACTCGTTGCAGTGGCTACATTCTACATTGGCTACATGGTCGGAGGTATTGTGCCTCTGAATACCACTTGCTGTTGTTCTCAGGTCCTGCTTTTTTTGCTTCCCACAGGCATCTGGTTAGCCCCAAGATGCTGGATTAGATGGGCTTTTAACCTGATCTAGCACGGCTCCTTTTAAGTCCTTGTGAGCAAAATACGCTAGGCAGCATCCATTTCCAATGAAGTCCCCCTCCACTTTTAAAATAATTTTTATTTCCACATCTGTGGAAGGGTCATATTACTCTGGAGACACTACCTATTTGTTTGGATATTGAAATCTTGCGTGCGCACCAATAATGAGGAAAGTGGAAATTGAAATGATCAGACAAGTGTGGTGCTATTAAATACGCCAAATTAAAAGGCTTAATAGGTAGCTTCAAAGTGATAATTTCAGGTTTCCTTTCCTGCTTGATGAAATTACACCTGCTATTTATACCGCTGGCTCTCGGCTTTCTTGCTCCTTCCTTAAAAAAAAAAATCATCATCTAGGGGCCGGAATATCTAATTGGATTGATATTATTATCTGTGCTTTTAAGTCACCTGGGAGCGGGGTAATCTTTTCTCACAGCATCCAGCATTTAAACATTTCTTGAACGTTTTGCACATAGTTAAATTGGGAAGCATGGGAAGAGTGTGCATAAGAAAGAGAACATCTTTTTTAAAAAGTGGTGAAGAGGACAAAAGGAATGAACAATGACATTTTCTGAAGGCAGAACTACAGATCCCTCCCTCCTTCTCTTGTTTTGCATTTCATTAGCAGGGCTCAACAAGTGGGACCTGTAACAAAGTGTTGCAGTGTGTAAGACTCTTGTCCAGGATTACAGCCAGCTGTGCCATTTCCCAGAATCCTCTATTCTTCCCCACCTGCTCAGTTTCCCCCATTTTATGCCTAGTGAGCATGTTGTTTCCATCCAGCTGTTGGGGCAGTTGGTGTGGTTTCAGAATCCTGCCTGATTAGGAACTCCTCTGAGAAAAAGGCAAGGAGCGCTGCCAAGCAGGGGCGAATAACTTCTCTGGGGTGCCAAATGCCTCTCTGAACTCTTCTGAACTCCTTCCTGAGACCTGCTTAGAGTCAGCAAGTTTCTGGCCTCATGTACCTTCAGATCATAGTAAAGGTAAAGGGACCCCTGACCATTAGGGTCCAGTCGTGACCAACTCTGGGGTTGCGGCGATCATCTCGCTTTATTGGCTGAGGGAGCCGGCGTACAGCTTCCGGGTCATGTGGCCAGCATGACTAAGCCACTTCTGGTGAACCAGAGCAGCGCACGGAAACACCATTTACCTTCCCGCCAGAGCGGTACCTATTTATCTACTTGCACTTTGACGTGCTTTCGAACTGCTAGGTTGGCAGGAGCAGGGACTGAGCAACGGGAGCTCACCCCGTCGCGGGGATTTGAACCACCGACCTTCTGATCGGCAAGTCCTAGGCTCTGTGGTTTAACCCACAGTGCCACCCATGTCCCACCTTCAGATCATATCCTGGTCCAAAGCAACAAGTCTCTCTCCTTCCTCCTTGCATGTCACTGCCCTTGCATGCCATGTTCTCAGTCTCTGGGAGCTAATCCTTATGAGGAACGTTCGAGGGAGTTGGGTAGGTTCAGCCTTGGAGAAGACTGAGAAGTGATAAGAAAGCAATCTTCAAATATCTGAAGGTCTGTCATATGTAGGAAGCTTGTTTTCTGCTGCTCCAGAAAGTAGGACCCAAACCAATGGATTCAAATTCCAGCTAAAAATTATGAAGAATTTTCTGACCATAAGAGCTCTTTGAAAGTGGAACAGGCTCCCTCAGAAGGTGGCGGGCTCTCCTTCAATGGAGGTTTTTAAGTCATCTGCCAGGGATTCTTTAGCTGTGCTTCCTGCGCTGCTTCAGGTTCGTCTAGATGTCCCATGGGGTTGCGTCCAACTCTGCAATTTTGTAATTCAACGATTTTGACACGTTACGTTCTGCACGTCGCCTGCAGATGCTCTTTTGCAATATGCAAACAGGTTGAATCGCCGATGAAGAGGCAATATGGGATTTGCAAAGGGTAAGGGCGACTCGGTTCCCCTGTGATGCCGTTTCCGAAATGTCACAACCAGTGATGAAATTAGCAGCGATAAGATTGATATTCCTCTAGTAGCGAGGTGTAAGAAGAAGGATGCAGGAAATTAAAGGGTAATTAAATTCTCACCAGACTCTTTGTGTGAGGCATCATTAGCAATCTGAACGATTTATTCCCTCTGGCTTTGACTATATACCAGAAACGGGAATTTAAGATGTCATTTGACTGAAGATTAGGTACCTGTTAAAGCCCAGAAAAAGGCCCGCGGGATTGGAACGATCATCTAGAGTATGGAATTTTGATGTTTAATGTCCTCTGTGCTATTTATCCCTTAACTGGGTTCCGTTATATAGGTTAAAGCAGGGATGCCCAACTTTTACATACTGAGGGAACAGCCCACTCTCCAGACACTGATGCAAGGGACCAAGATGGAGGTTGCCATATGAATGGGCATCACCATATCAGGTCAACTTCTCCAACAGTGGGAGCCATCCAGCCATCTAAAGAACACTTAACCACACATGCAACAGGGCAGGGGGGAGCTGACCTGTGGCCCTCCTGATGTTGCAGGACTCCAGTTCCCATCACCCCTGACCACTGGCCACACTGGTTGGGGCTAAAGGCAGCTGTTGTCCAGCAGCATTTGAAGGGCTGCAGTCTCCCCATCTCTGCACTAGTATATACTTACTTCACGAAAGAACAAACACAGGAGAGTCATTATTGATACACACAGAGAGATGGAGAGATGGAAAGAGAGGGAGGGAGGGAGGAAAAGAGAGAGAAGGCCCTCTCCTGGACAGACCTTCCAGGCCTCTCGATCTGGCCCTTGAAACTCTGCTGGGGCCACACACCCTTTTTAGCCAATCTGCCCTACTGCACACTCTCCTCACAGGTAACATTAACCTTCATTGCTCCACTCTGGAGCAATGGCCCAAGACAAATACAAATGAATGTTACACCCACTACGTAGCTTCCTTTCAATAACAACTATAGATAAATGAACAGTGTTGTTAGGCACTGAAGTCCATGGAAACGCTATTTCCTAAGATATTAGCAGGTGACACAAATGCCAATCCTTCTTCTCTGCAGAATTGAAAATATGGTTTTCTAGGTCAGTGCTGGCCCTTTGACCAGGTTAGAATCTATAGGGAGAAGTGGATTTTATCATGCAAAGGGCATAAACCTCTTCAGAAATAATTTGTTGTGAGTGCCCACTATTACATTATTTGGTGATACATAACATTTAGATGCAAGAGGCCACTTTGTACAGTCAGCCACAACAGTAACAGTATAACAACAACCCTTCTGGTTTTATTTCCTATTTTATTTATTTCAGTCTTGCATTATGTTTGAATAATCATTTTGTAAACTATAAAATACCACTGCAAGATACTGCTATGTTCAATCCCTGGCCGACACAAACTTTTACTGAAAGGGGAGGGCAGGTTTGGGTTCTGATTGTGTAATGCAGAGGTGGGGATCTTCAAACTTGTGGACCAATGTTGGCTTGTTAGTGGGACCAAGTCATCTACATGGCCATTTGTCCTCCCAAACCACATCCACCTGTCTACCACCTGAAGCCACTGGGTTCAAATAAGAAGTTCAAAGAGCAGTGTGAACCAGAGGTTTAAAGAGCAGTGTGGGGCTCTTTGCAAAAGGGTTTTCAAACAGCCCTGTGCTGTGCTTCGAAGTCCCAACAGTTGAGGGCTTCAAAGTGCAGCATCAAGTGATGTCACTATGATGCCCTCCTGACAAATTTTGCCCTTCAGGGGGAGGTGATAAGGACCTGGTTTAACAGCATGCCTTATGAGGAATGGCTAAGGGAGCTGGGCATGTTTAGCCTGGAGAAGAGGAGGTTAAGGGGTGATATGATAGCCATGTTCAAATATATAAAAGGATGTCACATAGAGGAGGGAGAAAGGTTGTTTTCTGCTGCTCCAGAGAAGCGGACACGGAGCAATGGTTCCAAACTACAAGAAAAAAGATTCCACCTAAACAGTAGGAAGAACTTCCTGACAGTAAGAGCTGTTCGACAGTGGAATTTGCTGCCAAGGAGTGTGGTGGAGTCTCCTTCTTTGGAGGTCTTTAAGCAGAGGCTTGACAACCATATGTCAGGAGTGCTCTGATGGTGTTTCCTGCTTGGCAGGGGGTTGGACTCGATGGCCCTTGTGGTCTCTTCCAACTCTATGATTCTATTATTTTATGCTTAAATAAGACCACAGTCCCCAATGAGCAGATAAGTAGCCAGAATGTGCTGATAAAAAGAAGGTTGCAAGCGTGACGATGCGCCACATGTTCGCAGCCATCTCCACACAATGCACTCCAAGTGTCCCCCGGGGGACAATCACACAGAGGATGTAATATGTGACATTGGCTACAGTGACTCTGAAAAGTGCCTATACCTTTGTAGAAATCAAATTGCTGTGGTTGTGCATGGCTATGGCTTATGCCCTCCATGCAAATGCAGGCATGTGCAACTGAGCATCACATAGAGGTCAGTTTGTCCATATGAGTTCACCACCTTGAAGCAATGTATGCAATGTTTGAATGTCCCTTGTCCTAGAGCACACAATAAGCTACACTCCAACAGACTAGAAGCCCTCTAAGAATTTACTGAGTAGTCTTGACTCAATTATGTATCCTTCTTGCCAAGACCTCTCAAGTCTTGAAAGACCTGCATTGGCTCCCAGTACGTTTCCAAGCACAATTCAAAGTGTTGGTGCTGACCTTTAAAGCCTGAAATGGCCTCGGTTCAGTATATCTGAAGGAGTGTCTCCACCCCCATCGTTCTACCCGGACACTGAGGTCCAGCACCGAGGGCCTTCTGGCGGTTCCTTCACTGCGAGAAGCCAAATTACAGGGAACCAGGCAGAGGGCTTCTCGGTAGTGGCGCCCACCCTGTGGAATGCCCTCCCACCAGATGTCAAAGAGAACAACAACTACCAGACTTTTAGAGGACATCTGAAGGCAGCCCTGTTTAGGGAAGCTTTTAATGTTTGATGTATTACTGTATTTTAATATTTGGTTGGAAGCCGCCCAGAGTGGCTGGGGAAGCCCAGCCAGATGGGAGGGGTATAAATAATAAATTATTATTATTATTATTATAGCCATGGACTGACTTCTGTAATGTAGTTTACATGGAGCTGCCCTTGACGGTTCAGAAGCTGTAGCTGGTGCAGAAAGCTGCAGCCTGCTGGTGGAAGACAGCAGGGGGAAATGATATACAAAACCAAATTTGCACTGACTGCACTGGCTGCTTGTGAGATTCCATATCCAATTCAAGATGCCACTTTGTACTTTTAAAGCCTTTCATGGACAAGCACTGTAATGCCTTGGAGAGAGCCTCTGCCCAAACACATTTGCAATTTAAGAAGACGGAGAGCCCCACTTCGCAATGCTTCCATTTGGGGAATGAGCTTGTCATATCTAGGGATGAGTGCTTTCTTGATGTTTATCCTAGTTCTGTGGAATGACCTCTCCCAAGAGGTTTGCTTCTGTCTTTTTACATTTCATTTTCAGGTGCTTAAGTAAAGCTGAAATGGCACATTATTCAAAAACATGTGATTCTTTCAGCTGCATTTATTTAACCCAGAGCAGCCTAAATAGGTTGCAAGTTGAGGCAGAAGAAAAGTGTGCAGAGAGGGGATCCTTAAAGGCAGTGGTGGCTGGTACTCATAGGGCAGGATTGGTGAAGCCACAGTCAATGACAGGCACAGGTAGCGAATTCTAATTTTGTCCCCTTTTGAATTTTACAAAGACAACAGTGAGATTAAGGTTCCCCCTCCAGGACTGGCTGCAAATATGAAGTGTCCCATTCATCCTAATGGACCAGCCTCTGTGACCTAACACCTTTCCTCTCCAGTCGCTTTCCAGTTCAGAATCACTCTCTGCAAATTGCTTTTTTTCACCTGTGAGGGTAGAGTAGGAACAGGGTCTACATTCCTGTACCCCCCCCCCCCACACTCCAAGTGTAAAAGTGCTGCTGGATGGGGCGAGGTGAAGATTTATAAAGCTGAAACTAACTGAAGTTTAAGCAGCCTCTTCTGGAAGCCCAGGTAAAGTGTCCTCTGAGAGGTGTCCTCCTTTGTAAGTGGGCCTTAAGAGGCTCACCTGGCTCTGGTGAGCTGGGTCTATCCGCCATTTAAATCTCCCACAATTACAAAGAGCAATGTTATTTCAGGGGCATTGTGGGAAATTAAAATGGTGGCTTGATGCAGAGAAAGATTGCTTGGGATGCCAGGAGGGAGGGAGGGAGGGAGAGAGAGAGAGAGAGAGAGAGAGAGGATAAAATTACTGGGGATTCAGAGTAAAGGTAAAGGTACCCCTGCCCGTACGGGCCAGTCTTGACAGACTCTGGGGTTGTGCGCCCATCTCACTTAAGAGGCCAGGGGCCAGCGCTGTCCGGAGACACTTCCGGGTCACGTGGCCAGCGTGACATCGCTGCTCTGGCGAGCCAGAGCTGCACACGGAAACGCCGTTTACCTTCCCGCTGGTAAGCGGTCCCTATTTATCTACTTGCACCCGGAGGTGCTTTCGAACTGCTAGGTTGGCAGGCGCTGGGACCGAGCAGCGGGAGCGCACCCCGCCGCAGGGATTCGAACCGCCGACCTTTCGATTGGCAAGTCCTAGGCACTGAGGCTTTAACCCACAGCGCCACCTGCGTCCCAAGGGGGGATTCAGAGTAGTTCCTTTCTAAACAACAGGGGCCATGGCAGCTGACCAAGGTGCTGAAATTGCTTTCCACAATCACCTATTTTCTGCTCAGACACAGCCTTCCTAGGGCTGAAACAACGGCAGCAACAAAAAGAGAGAATCACAGAACTCTGCTTAACATGGAGTTGAAACTTAAAGCTTGTCTGTTTAGGAAAAAGCTTTTACAAGGACCTCTGGCTGGTGGTTAGCTAATACCGCTGGATTTCTAATGGGTGCACTTTGATTGTTGCTTTCTTTTATGTCTATTTTGTATATTTTTGTGTGTGGGAAAGCTGTGTTGAGTAATTCTGGAAAACACAGAACAGGCATGTTTTAAATCAGGGCCAGGGAACCTGTGGCCCCACAGATGTTTCTGACCTGCAACTCCCATCATCCCTTGCCACAAGCCATACTGGCAGGGGGCTGATGGGAGCTGGACTCCAACCGCATCTGTAGTAGCACAACTTCTCCATCCTCGATTTAAGAAAAAACAGTGCAAGGCAGCTAGCGTGCTGTTGGTGCCAAAATGAACAGCAACCAAAGTGTTTTTGGCCTAGTATGATCCTAAAACAGAAATAGTTAATTCTTCATCTTTTCTGTGTTGCAATATTACTTTCTTGTTTCTTTTTTTAAAAAAAACCTCTTTTCTTTCACTGTAAAATAACTTCATAGTTTAAACATTTCCCTTTCCCTTTCGCTCTCTCATTTTATTCATCGTGTGACCTGTTCTTGCTTAACTTTCGTGCTGTTCAGATGTTCTACTAAGTGTGCATAGCTGTAAGACTTAAATCTCTGCAGGGTTAGTTTCACTTTCACATACCCCTTTTGCATCGATCACACCAGGTTTTGAGTTAAACTTCACCGTCTTTAAACGTGCTCTCTCTTTTCTTTCGACCCTGGAAAGAGAGGGAGAAGGAAGAGATAGGTAAAAAACAAACAAAAAAACCTATTTAAATCACACCATGTCATTCTTGCATCAACCTGAGAACTTAAATCTTGAACCTTCAAGGCACTTTAATATTTGCATATAAAAAAGGAAAAATATTGCCATACCTGCATGGCAGATTCCTAAGTCACCTCTATCCAACATAGAGGATGCACAACCTATACCTATATATATAGATCTATATATGAATAATCCTGTTCATTTTGGTTTGTCTCATTTTCTTAGTTTAAGTCTTAGGTTCAGTTAGCCCCATTTTCCCCATTTGTTTGTTATTTTTTAAAAAGGAAATCCTGGCAAAACCGCTTATCTTTTTAGTACATATTATTCCTAATATGCATATTTTTTTTAAAATAATTTTTATTGCATTTTTCACAAAAAAGAACAAAAAAGCAAATTTTCACAAACATTACAAAAAGAAAAATTTTCACAAACATTACAAAAGAAAAGAAAACATAGACAAGAAAAAAAAAGAAGAGAAAAAAGGAGATTTTAACATATAAAAACAAAAAAAAAATCCCTCACTTTCCAATTATAACCTTCAAAACCTTATTTTCCTTACTTCCACCCGCCTCCCGATCTTGTATTCTATGTAATAATTAGTTCAGCAAGCTCAATCTTTGTTCATTTTGATTCTTGATCCCTCCCTTTGTGCTCTTATTTAACTCAGTCACTAGAACCCCTTCTTTCCTTTTCAATGTCCTCAACATTCAAAGATTTTACAGTGTTTTTGTAGATAGACTTTAAATATGCATATTTTTTTTGTCTAATAGAAACATTTTCTGCAACCCATTTCCCTTGATAATTTTGCACATCCGGCGATGTGCAGATTTCCAATGAGAGTTGAGTTTTGGTTTGCATATTGGCTATTTATTTATTTTTATCCATGGGCACAAATTTAAAACCACGATGGGTTAATTTTTGTAGAGGAAAATGATCCCCTCCAACAAGCAATAAAACAAATGCTTCTATTTCGATGTTACTAGGGTGTGTGTTTTTTTTTTAAAAAAACCACACTGCCAGCTGCAATGCACTAAGCTCAGGTTACTATAGATACAGATGAACTTTGGAATAAATGATCCCCCCCCATGAAAAAAGCAGTATTTACACATGGAAAAGGATGAAATGCGACTTTCATATTTGATGTGTGATCTTCGAGCCACAGGAAAAACTGTTAATTTTCAATCTGCAGATGAAACTCTGTATTAGAAGGGAAGGGGGCACTGAGAGGGAATGAAGACTTGAGGCTGTGTAATCTCCTAAATGGGAAAAAAGCAGTGCCTACTGAGAAAAAGAAGTAGCTCACAGCTAAATACAGCTTTTTAATTATTATCACAGGCTAATGCTAATTTTCTCTCTCTGCTAACCTCTCAAGCTGCTTCATTTTATTTGGAAACGTGTTCCATGCATACAATATAAGTGTTTGATAACTGCTTTGGAATAAGCTTCCATGTTAAGGTAACCCTGCCAGGTTCAATGAAAGATTCTATGCCAACTTTTGGCATTGGAAATGTTATTCGTTTCCTGTTCAAAGCTAGCTGTTGCAGCAGCTCTTATGACCTGGCAATAGAGAAGGGTTAGCTCTCTCAAGCTCACCGTTGATAGACCTAGAACCCTTCTTCTGTGCACACTTCCTCTGAGCACACTGGGAGTGGCTGCCGGGACCATATAATACTAGTCCTGAAAGATCTTCATTGGCTCCCAGTACGTTTCCAAGCACAATTCAAAGTGTTGGTGCTGACCTTTAAAGCCCTAAATGGCCTCAGCCCAGTATACCTGAAGGAGCGTCTCCACCCCCATCGTTCAGTCCGGACACTGAGGTCGACCTCCCAGGGTCTTCTGGCGGATCCCTCACTGAGAGAAGTGAAATTGTAGGCAGAGGGCCTTCTCAGTGGTGGCACCCACCCTGTGGAACGCCCTCCCTTCAGATGTCAAGGAGATAAAGAACTACACAACTTTTAGAAGACATCTGAAGGCAACCCTGTATCAGGAACTTTTTAAATGTTTGACATTTTTTAATACGTACTGGAGGCTGCCCAGAGTGGGGAAACCCAACCAGATGGGCAGGGTATAAATAATAATAACATTGCTGTTTTAATGGGCTTGTTTATTATATATTTTAATTATGGATGTTTTAATGTAGTTGCTTTACTCGGTATTTTAATTCTGGATAGGTGCATTTTAAAGATTGGATTGAAGACTGAAACAAACTCGCAACATACGAACAACTTGCATATAAACAGAGACTTGCCATGGACAAATTCAATGATACTTGGAATCCATTCTTACAAATATTGTAATAGATTAAGATCTGGTGAAGTACAATAACAACCTTGTAAAATATACAGTTTTGGGTTTTTCCCCGCCCTTTGTTTTCCTTCTGCACAGGTTCTGCTTCTCTTTCTTTTTTCCTCTTTTTTGTTTGTGTCTCACCATGTTTGGTGCACATATAGTTATGTCCATTTTGAACTTTCAATAAAGATGTTACAAAAAAAGAAAGAAAGATTGGATCCGCCCCCCCCCCCCCGTTATTTTGCTGTTGGCTTTCATTTGCATGTGAACCACCTTGATATTTCTTCTTGAAATGAAAGACAGTCTAAATTCTTTTAATATTACTACTACTAGCAGTAGCGGTGTTGGAGGTGTTGCTTAGCAACCAGCTTTTGCCAGGTAATACACACTCTAATTGGCTGTGTCATTCTGAGGGAGTTTTCTCCTGTATTTTGGGTTGCATGTATCCCTGCTATGGACTAGGCCTCAGCTATGAAGAAAGACATAAACATCTCTGTTTATTTTTCCCTCAAGTTATAAGCTTTTCATGTTCAATTCACTCAATAAAGAATTATCAGAATTTCTTCTCTCCATGTGTGTTATCTAAGTGACTTTGCTATCAAAGGGCAATGTGAGAAATTTAAAACAATGGGCAGCTCCTAGACTCAGCTTCCCACCATGGCAGTCCAGATGGGTCCTTTAGGGATTGGTAGGCCTCTAACACCTACCCAAGGATGCTGAATGTTGACTTGCAGGTTATGCTTCTAACATACTCGCTTCTAGATGTACCAAGTTTTAAAAGCCTTGTTATTTTCCTCCTCTCTTTTTAAATGCCAGAAGTACACAGAGGGAAATGTCCTTTATAAATAATTTTCAAGGGCAAGGAACCAGCAGCTCTGCCCACTGCAAAAACCCCTCTGGACACAGAAGTCATGTTACATCTTGTTATTCTGCCTGGATTGTCAGTAGGATATGTTTATCCACTCGACTGGGTTTTCCTTTTAGATAGTAAATGGAAAGCAAAATACTTTTTTTCAGCATCCCTCAAGATTTTAATCCTAGCTCTTTAACATACGAATGGGTTTGTTAGCTTTATCTGAAGTGAGTGCTTTTAGCAGGCTTCCAAACTCAAAGGGAAAAGATAAAGATATGATATAAAATTGATATGCACAAATGCATAGCTTTCTTCATTTCTGTTTCTCCCTCTTGGAAATAGGAGGAATGCCCTCAGTTGACATAATGATGTCTAAGAAAGAAAGAAAAACACACCCTACTCTTTGCAAACATCTCTGAATGTTATTTTCCTCTTATAGTGGGAATTGTTTTATCCAATGATGACCTTGGTTATATTTTAACTCAGATTTGCTTTTTGGAAAGACATAATTAACTGACCTGATTTCAGAATGGATGCATACTTAGTTCTATGTATAAGTTTATAAACCTTTGAGTAAAGTTTGAAGAAGCTCCCACCATCATTTTATCATAGTGCTATTCATGGAACTAGAGGGACGTGGGTGGAGCTGTGGGTTAAACCACAGAGCCTAGGACTTGCCGATCAGAAGGTCGGCAGTTCGAATCCCCACAACGGGGTGAGCTCCCGTTGCTCAGTCCCTGCTCCTGCCAACCTAGCAGTTCGAAAGCACATCAAAGTGCAAGTAGATAAATAGGTACTGCTTCGGCGGGAAGGTAAACGGTGTTTCCGTGCGCTGCCCTGGTTCTCCAGAAGCGACTTAGTCATGCTGGCCACATGACCCGGAAGCTGTACGCCGGCTCCCTTGGCCAATAAAGCGAGATGAGCACCGCAACCCCAGAGTTGATCACGACTGGACCTAATGGTCAGGGGTCCCTTTACCCTTTACCTTTATTCATGGAACTAGCTGAACAACAAGGAAATCTTTCATACTCAGGCAGACATTGGACCACTTAGCTCACTATGGTCTACACAGACTGGCAGCAGCTCTCCCACACCGGGCTCTCTCCCAGCCCGAACTGGAGATACCAGGGATTGAACCAGCGACCTTCCACTTGCAAAGCAGATGCTCTGAGCTACAGCCCTTCCCCAGCTGTCTTATGCAGAGTCACCACATCACATAACTGACCCAGACTAGTACTGATAGCTCTGACTGAACAGCTTTTCCAAGGACCTCTCACTGGTTGAAATGTAACACAGGGCACATCAACATTTCCACTGCGGTGGAGAATCTGTGGCTCTCAAAATGCTTTTGGTCTCCAACTTCCTTCAGCCCCAGTCAGCATAGGGCAAAACGGGAGAGTGTGTAGCTCTGCCAGCTGTACACACAGCTGCACCTGCAGATTCCAGCCACAAGGCCTGCAAGATCTTGCCGCAGTGAAGAAGAAGAAGAAGAAGAGTTTGAATTTGATATCCCTAAGGAGTCTGTGGTGTAGTGCCAGTGTGGTGTAGTGGTTAAGAGCGAGGGACTCGTAATCTGGTGAACCGGGTTCACTTCCCCGCTCCTCCACATGCAGCTGCTGGGTGACCTGGGCTAGTCACACTTCTCTGAAGTCTCTCAGCCCTAATCACCTCACAGAGTGTTTGTTGTGGGGGGGGGGGGGGAGGAAAGGAGAATGTTAGCCGCTTTGAGACTCCTTAGGGATATCAAATTCAAACTCTTCTTCTTCTTCTTGAAACACAATTAGCAAAGGAAAAAGGAACCTCGCACCTGACCGTGCTCAATTGTTTCCTTTTGTCTTTTGTTGAATCGTTGGAATACTCTTGTTAGTCTTGTTTGGGAAACATTTAATAAAATAAAAATAAAATAAATGAAGAGTGTGTGTGATGGGGGGGGGGGGAGGAAGCAATCACACACAATATCTATTACCTCCTTTTGCTGGGGATAACTCCCATCTCTTCGCTGTCTCCCTCCAGCATCACTCGTCTCGCCTGCCACCATTCGTCATCAGATGCATTGATAACATGCAGGATGTCCCCATACTTGAAGCTGAGCCCTTGGCTGGGGAGGCCACTGTCCTTGCTTTTGTCGTAGTCAAACATGGCTCTGGCAGGGGAAGAGAAAGACACAAACAGGAGCTGATTATATTGATCATGACAGCCCTTAACCAGCCACCTCCTCCTTTATTCAGTGACCTTACTTTAATTGCATTTTTAAGCCGGCGACTTTCAGGGGAGATTCGTCTTAAGCTGTCGGAGGGGAGAGCTACATTTCTGCCCCATCTGGGAAAGCTGTGTGCATGCACGAGAAAGACCTTTTAAAAAACAGCAGCATCTGCATGTAAAGGAAGCTCTGCTTTTCGTTCAGATCTCTCATAACACGCGCACATACATGTATATACGGAGTTGATATTGTTCTTCTTAAAGTTATGATATTAGAGGAATGTCCTCCCTCTCTTTCATAATGCTAGAACTCAATACGATACAATATCTTTATTGTCATTGTCCCATACAGAACAACAAAACTGAAAAATCTACATAAGACATTCAAAAACCAACAAGCCTGCTATCCCAACCTGGTTAGCCCCCTAAAAACTCTGATACTCCATTTTTAAATACAATATATTCCCATAGAGACTCCTTACACTGCGTATAAAACCAAAATCACATTTGGGTAGAAGCTGTTTCTCAGGCGGCTAGTCCTTGTCTTTATAACCCTGTACCTTCTTCCAGAAGGCAGAAGCTGAAAGAGATCATTTCCGGGGTGCGCACTATCCTGTGCTATCTCTGCAGCTTTCTTATGGCACCTCGATTTTTCTTATGGAATCGCCTTGATTTGCCTTGTGACTTGGGGCACACATATACCTAGCTGATGCATACAGACCCTCCAAGTGCCCCTATTTCCCAGGGACGTCCCTGATTTAGAGAAGCCAGCCCAGTTTCTGATTGGATCCCAGAATGCCCCACTTTCCCTTAGGATGTCCCTATTTTCATTGGATAAATGTTGGAGGGTATGGAGTTATCCAACCCTCGAACCATCTGAAGGCAATCCTGTACAGAGAAGTTTTTAAATGCTAAATGTTTCATTATGTGGCTGGGGCAACCCAATAAGATGTGTGGGGTATAAATAGCAAAATTATCATTATGGAATGGGATGTCTCTATTTTCATCAGAGAAATGTTGGCGGTTATATAGCCCAGTCATATGGGTTGCTTGGCTTTTTCCCATCCAGTTGCCTGTTCAATGGGGTGCTGATTATTCTCTGTCTGTCTGTCTGTCTGTCTGTCTGTCTGTCTGTCTGTCTCTCTCTCTCTGTCTCTCTCTCACACACAGCACAAAGCGTAGCACAGCTCTGAAGGTTTGCAACATGGAAAGGTGGCTCCCAGAAGGTTTGTGTTCATGTGTGTGGGTTGGTGCCTTCGTCTCTCCTCATCAGAACGAAAGGCCTGAATGTCTTTGCAGCAGAGCATTTTTTATGCAAACAATTATGCAAAATTAATCACCCCGTCCGTTGTCATCCAGTCACACAGAGCTCTTGTGGCATCATTAAGGGCAGAGAAAAAACACAGCGGGCTACTCAGCACTAATGAAACCAGCGTTTGCAAAATGGTCATTATCGCAGCCATTGCTGCTTTGTGGCTTATGGCATTTGTAAGAGAAAATAATTTTTAAAGCCGCGGGAGCATCCATCTAGGATCAAATTAGGCAAGGAAGGAAAAATCTGTTCTTGGGGTGTCTTTTCAGAGCAAAGCTATGCTTCTGAATTCTGCCTTTTTGAGAGAGAGAGAGAGAGAGAGAGAGAGAGAGAGAGAGAGAGAGAGAAAGGAAGGAGTGTTACATGGCCCAGCTGAGTGGCCCAGCCTATGCCAGTCAGTTTTGCATGTAGAAGATCCCAGCTTCAGTTCCCAGCATCTTCAGAGGTAGGGCTGGAAAGACCCATATCTAAAACTCGGGAGTATCACTGCCCGTCAGTGTAGACATTACTGAACAGCCTTTTCTTGCTAAGGAAGGTGTTCTGGACCCCTGATCATAGTTGCTCTTTTCAGGACTGTCCCCCTATTAAGAGACATTGATCCACCAAGTCAATAGGAGGAAATAGGACCATAGAAAATTGCAAGTTGTGTTCTGGAAGTGGCTTTTCATATAGGTTTCTCCCCCGGGCTGACTGGAGATTGAACCTGGGCTATTTGTAAAAGCATGTTCTCTGCCACGAAGTTACATCCCTTCCTAAATTAACAGGTCATCTGGAAGCAACCTGAGAATGCAGGAGGGGCCTTGAACATCTAGACCAGGCTTCCTCAAACTTGGCCCTCCAGATGTTTTGAAACTACAATTCCCATCATCCCTGACCACTGATCCTGATAATAATAATAATAATAATAATAATAATAATAATAATAATAAAAGGTAAAGGTAAAGGTACCCCTGCCCGTACGGGCCAGTCTTGACAGACTCTGGGGTTGTGCGCCCATCTCACTTAAGAGGCCAGGGGCCAGCGCTGTCCGGAGACACTTCCGGGTCACGTGGCCAGCATGACATCGCTGCTCTGGCGAGCCAGAGCCGCACACGGAAACGCCGTTTACCTTCCCGCTGGTAAGCGGTCCCTATTTATCTACTTGCACCCGGAGGTGCTTTCGAACTGCTAGGTTGGCAGGCGCTGGGACCGAGCAGCGGGAGCGCACCCCGCCGCAGGGATTCGAACCGCCGACCTTTCGATCGGCAAGAACTAGGCGCCGAGGCTTTAACCCACAGCGCCACCTGCGTCCCTCAATAATAATAATAATAATTTATTATTTATACCCTGCCCATCTGGCTGGGTTTCCCCAGCCACTCTGGGTGGCTTCCAACAGAATATATAACCTATTAAACATTAAAAGCTTCCCTAAACATGGCTGCCTTCAGATGTCTTCTAAAAGTCTGGTAGTTGTTTTTTTCGTTGGCATCTGGTGGGAGGGCGTTCCACAGGGCAGGTGCCACTACTGAAAAGGCCCTTTGCCTGGTTCCCTGTAACTTGGCTTCTTGCAGCGAGGGAACCGCCAGAAGGCCCTCAGTGCTGGACCTCAGTGTCCGGGTAGAACGATGGGGGTGGAGACGCTCCTTCAGATATACTGGACTGAGGCCGTTTACGGCTTTAAAGGTCAGCACCAACACTTTGAATTGTGCTCAAAAATGTACTGGGAGCCAATGTAGGTCTTTCAAGACCGATGTTATACGGTCTCGGCGGCTGCTCCCGGTCACCAGTCTAGTTGCCGCATTCTGGATTAGTTGTAGTTTCCGGGTCACCTTCAAAGGTAGCCCCACATAGAGCGCATTGCAGTAGTCCAAGCAGGAGATAACTAGAGCATGCACCACTCTGGCGAGACAGTCTGTGGGCAGGTAGGGTCTCAGCCTGCATACCAGATGGAGCTGAAAAACAGCTGCTAGCTGGGGCTCATGGGAGTTGTAGGCTAAAACATCTGGAAGGTCAAGTCTGAGGAAGCCTGATCTAGACAGCCCTTCTTGGAGTTGCCAGGGATCAAACCTGTGGCCTTTCACATTCCAAAGTGGGTGGAGTCAGAGCAATAAGTGGGTGGAGTTTGCTGCACTACAGGGTTGCATTGATCTCTCTGGGTGTCTGTCAGTCTCTCTGCTTCCTTATCCTTTTCTTTGACACTCCATCTCTGCGGGTCTCATGGCAAATTTCCCCACCCCAGATGTGCAAGGTATTCCAATGATTGCTGCACCATAGACTTCTACAAGGGCATTTCAGACCTGGCTGTTTTTTATTTTCTACCACACTCAGTCAGAACTGAGCACCGTACGCCAAACGAGGTCTCTCAATCACACTCAGCAAAGGCTTCATTTTGCCATGATTGGCTTTACGACTGATGAATATGGATGGCAACATCTGGCGCTGACTTTTGCACATTGGTTGGGGATATTATATGCAGAGCTAATTAAAGGAAGATTAGAGATACAAAGCAGGCGAACTACTGAACAAATGTTTCAAGTGACTGAAAGGTTCTGTTGCCATCATGAGCGGTAAAGACTGATTAGAGAGAAATAAAAGGTTCATTAAAGAGAAAAACGGAGGGAAGAAACAGCTGAAAGGAACTTACACAGGAGGAATCGGTATAACTTCTGCCTGAAACATTAGAAATTCTCTAATTAGAGCATACAGGGCTAGATGGACCAATAATCTAACATGATATAAGTTCGCACAATTTATCAACAAATGAGGCCTATGAGAGATGCTAGTGGTGCCTGTTTAAAGTGGTATTTTCTTTAAGTGTTAAGGTTCCCTCTTCTTTCAAAACTATTTCATTATGTATACCCCAGAAGCTTTCTCGGGAAATTGGTATACAGGCTTGGTTAAATGAATATATGAATCACTTCCCACAAGAAAAAGCTCACAACCATTTCCAAGAATAATAAAATTCAGTAATGAAAATACATAACCATATTAAAAGGACAGAGTAAAAAACACTTGCTCATTGGTGCTACCCAACCAACCTAGGAATTTTTTTTTAAAAAAGGTTTTCTTAGTGTCAAAACCATGATACTATGAGGTCCAGAGGGTGGCAACATGAGAATGGGCCTTCTCTGCAGTGGCTCCCCTTCTATGGAATGCCCTCCCCAGGGAAGTTTGCCTGGCACCTTCATTATATACCTTTAGACGCCAGGCAAAAATGTTCCTTTTTAAGAACAGTTTCAGGTTAAGAACGGACCTCCAGAACGAATTAAGTTCTTAACCCAAGGTACCACTGTACATGAAAAATTCCTTTGACACTCAGCAGCTGAGTTTGCTATTAGAGGGAGTAACATGGGCATCCTTGAGTCCTGGGCTTGTATTCAAAATAGCAAACTTTTTCCACTAGTGAAAGGAACCTTTCCCCATCTCCCCCCACTCACGTGCACCCTATATCTATTAGGGTGTTCCCCCCCAATCCTCTGGAGCAGGTGTGGGAATGTGGCTTTTGGGGTGGGGGTTATTGGGTTATTGCTTTTGGTTTGATTTACTATGTTGTGGTCTTGCTGTGAACCGCCCTGAGACCTTTGGGTATAGGGCGGTGTATAAGTTGAATTAATGATGATGATGATGACGACGACAAGGTTGGTTCCAGGCATGTGTCCCCTATACTGAAGACAAAAACCATTGCCCTCCTTCTTAGTGGTTTCAAAGAGCAGCATTTCATCATATGGCATCATTCTGCTCCTGCCCTCGGGCCATAGAGAGGCATGGAAAGACAGAAAGGAGACTGCCAGAAGCCAGAACTATTGATACAAACAGATACAGTGGTACCTCGGGTTACATACGCTTCAGGTTACATATGCTTCAGGTTACAGACTCAGCTAACCCAGAGATAGTACCTAGGGTTAAGAACTTTGCTTCAGGATGAGAACAGAAATTGCGCAGAAGCGGCACAGTGGCAGCAGGAGATCCCATTAGCTAAAGTGGTGCTTCAGGTTAAGAACAGTTTCAGGTTAAGAACGGACCTCCAGAACGAATTAAGTTCTTAACCCAAGGTACCACTGTACATGAAAAATTCCTTTGACACTCAGCAGCTGAGTTTGCTATTAGAGGGAGTAACATGGGCATCCTTGAGTCCTGGGCTTGTATTCAAAATAGCAAACTTTTTCCACTAGTGAAAGGAACCTTTCCCCATCTCCCCCCACTCACGTGCACCCTATATCTATTAGGGTGTTCCCCCCCATCCTCTGGAGCAGGTGTGGGAAGTGGGATACGTGCGGGGGGGGGCAGCATACTGTACACCATTTCTCTGCTGAAAATAGTGACATCCTATTCCTTACCCTCCAACATTTCTCCGATGAAAATGGGGACATCCTAACTACAAGTTGGTAATTCCAGTGTCAAATAAAAAACCGGGATGGCTTCTGTGAATCTGGGACTGTCCCTGGAAAATAGGGACACTTGGAGGGTCTGTGGGAGGAGGGGGGGAAACTTCCACTGCACAAGCATAAATCCTTGCACTAACAGAACGAAAGCACTGGACACTGGTTTGTATGCACAGAGCAAACAGGAAAAGGAGGCAGAAAAAGAGATACTTTTGTGCTTGCCCCTTGCTGCCAGGCATGTCAGAAATCAGTTGAGTTTGGAAATGCAAAATGTAAATCTCTACTGGAAATGAGTGCCTTCCTCAGAGTCTGGCTGCAAGGTAGAGATACTAAGTAAGAACAACCCAGCAACAGCTGCTGATTGTCATCACAGTGGTTAAAAATAAGTGTATATTTAGATTCCCAGTCCTTATTTAGGAAAGGAGGGAAAGGAACGGTAATCATAAAACAACATCTTCCCCAGCCCCCAACAGTTGGAGAGCTTAGTACTCAACGTCCATAAAAAAGAGATGTTTTCCATTTGATTTAGAACAACACAAAAGATTGAAGATCCCTACATCCTACAAACATGGGCAACTTTAATCATTTATATCACAATGGCTTCCTTGTGGAAGGTCAACATTTTGAAAAAAATAGAGACGTGTGAAATCATTAAGCATGCCAATACTTGCAACTGGCCAAAAGGGTTAACTTATATAAAACATGTGCTGAGGTCAGCTCTCATTTGGAAAGCCAGCTTCTTATCATTTATTCTGAATGTGATTGTTTGTGTCCAGAACTACATAATTTTGCAACAACAACAACAACATTATTAATTTATATTATTTATACCCCACTCATCTGGCTGGGTTTTCCCAGCCACTCTGGGCAGCTCCCAACAGAATCTTAAAAATACGATAAAACATCAAACATTAAAAACTTCCCTAAACAGGGCTGCCTTCAGATGTCTTCCAAAAGTCAGATAGTTGTTTATTTCCTTGACATCTGATGGGAGGGCGTTCCACGGGGCAGGCGCCACCACCGAGAAGGCCCTCTGCCTGGTGTATGCCAACTGCTTAAAATGTCAACCACCCAATATGGAACCACATCCCTGGCATGGAAAGCCACTGTCTGGGGGAATACACAGCACTGTGATGTCAGGACACCGAGTAAGCTGTCTTGCGTGTAACGGAGTGGCAAGAAGAATTTAAATGTGTGGTTGTTATTTGTGGCTACAGACAAGCTATTTAGATTGAGAGGCCATGTTTTCCCCTCCATGTTTATTAAGGAAACATGGAACTAGCCATGGTCCTGAAACCCATGGCTGAAGATAAGAATGCAAGTAAATTACCATAGGAAAATAGCAAGCTGCTTTATCATTATGCTGAGATAGACTGTTGGTTCATCTAGTTCAGTACTGGCTACACTGATGGGCAGAGAGTTTTTTCTAATCCTACCTGGAAATGCCAAGGATGGAGAATGGGATGCTCAACATACAAAACAGATGCTTCAACACTGAGCCCTACTGGTTCAGACCAAATCCAGCATGCTGCTTATAGATTTCTAAAATATCAAGTGTTTCAGAAATGCTTTTAAATAAATAAGTAAACAAGCAAATAAACCCACCAGAAGGACATGAAAGGGACAGTCCTCTCTTGCTTTTTTTTCATGGCTAGTAGCCACTGATAGTCTTAGTAAAGGTAAAGGGACCCCTGACCATTAAGTCCAGTCGCGGACAACTATGGGGTTGTGGCACTCATCTCACTTTACTGGCCAAGGGAGCTGGCATTTGTCCACAGACAGCTTCCGGGTCATGTGGCCAGCATGACTAAGCCACTTCTGGTGAACCAGAGCAGCACCTGGAAATGCTGTTTACCTTCCCGCTGGAGCGGTACCTATTTATCTACTTGCACTTGATGTGCTTTCGAACTGCTAGGTTGGCAGGAGCTGGGACCAAACAACGGGAGCTCATCCCGTTGCGGGGATTCGAACCGCCAACCTTCTGATCGGCAAGCCCTAGGCTCTGTGGTTTAGACCATAGCGCTGCCTGTGTCCCATACTGATAATCTTATCCCTCCATAAACTTGTCTAATCCCAACCAACTTTGAAGATGCCCAACTTGGTGGCCATTGCCTCTTCTTGTGATAGTGTATTCCACAATTCAGCAATGCATTGTGTGAAACTGCATTGTGCATCACAAATTGATGTCAGGGGCTGGAATGAGGAGGAAGGGTGGGAGCCCCTCCCTTTCCCTGAACCTTCTTAAAGGCACAAGGACAGTATTGATTTAGAACAGTGGTTTGCAGAGGGGCATCGTCCGGAGGGGAAAAGCTTAGAGATACTGGGTGAGGAACAGCTAGCACAGGAAACACTAGGAGAGAGGCAGCTGGCAGATTCACTGTCCTAGGACAGCATTCCTGACCCTCCCCCTTTGCCTAGAACTAGATGAACTCTAAGGGTGATAGAACACAAAGCAAAATGGCAACAAACTCAGATTACCTGATGTAGAAGTGACGTAGATTAATGGGGACGGGGGGGGGGGGGGTGAGCCTTTACTGGGAACAAAGCCATATTTTTAGGGAGATACACATTCCTTTGTCTCTCGCTGTGGTTATTAAAGACACTAACTGGTAAGCCGCTATTTCCTTTTATCTCCTTATTTACTGCCACCCGGGGAGGGAAATAATAATAATAATAATAATAATAATAATAATAATAATAATAATTTATAATTTATTTATACCCCGCCCATCTGGCTGAGTTTCCCCAGCCACTCTGGGTGGCTCCCAATCAAGTATTAAAAACAATACAGTGTTAAATATTAAAAACTTCCCTGAACTGGGCTGCCTTCAGATGTCGTTTAAAGATAGGATAGCTACTTATTTCTTTCACATCTGAAGGGAGGGTGTTCCACAGGGTGGGTGCCACTACCGAGAAGGCCCTCTGTCTGGTTCCCTGTAACCTTACTTCTCGCAATGAGGGAACTGCCAGAAGGCCCTCGGTGCTGGATCTTAGTGTCCGGGCTGAACAATAGGGGTGGAGACACTCCTTCAGGTATATTGGGCCGAGGCCGTTTAGGGCTTTAAAGGTCAGCACCAACACTTTGAATTGTGCTCGGAAACGTACTGGGAGCCAATGCAGATCTCTCAGAACCGGTGTTATGTGGTCCCGGCGGCCACTCCCAGTCACCAGTCTAGCTGCCGCATTCTGGATTAATTGCAGTTTCCGGGTCACCTTCAAAGGTAGCTCCACGTAGAGCGCGTTGCAGTAGTCCAAGCGGGAGATAACTAGAGCATGCACCACTCTGGTGAGACAGTCCGCGGGCAGGTAGGGTCTTAGCCTGTGTACCATACAATTCGGGGATACGATTCTCCAAAGCCTGACAGTTGTTGGGAACCATGAGTGGAGAGAGTTGCACTCAGGTTGTCCTTCTGGTCTTCCCATGGGCACCTGGTTGGCCACTGTGAGAACTAGATGGGCTTTTGGCCTGATCCTGCTAAGGCTCTTCATATATGCATGGTTTCTCTGACTGTGTGAAAGCAAGAAGCAGAAATACTTTACTGGAACACTTCAAAAGGTTCTGGCCCACGACTTCCAATTGTTATTGCGCCACTGATGCTGTTTCAAACTGACTAATGGATGGAGTCCATTCAGTTGAACAAGGCCTTTGTGACCAAAGCTTTTACACACCTTGTCGTATTCTGAATTAGGTTTGCTGGCCTCAGGTCTCACAGAATGCAAGATCCCCGACTTTCCCACAGAACATTTAAGACCGATTCAAGCACTGACAATATCCTTTTATCTCGAGAAAGTTGCCAGAATTGATATGAGGAAAGTGTGGCTGGGCTGCAAATCGTCACAGTAAAGTGGATAAAATGAGGATTCAGCAACCTCTTGCACGTTTGAAGCACGCAGGTGAGTCAAATAAATAATCTTTATTCTGCCTGCCTGCCCTCCGGGGAGCCATTTGTCTTTCTAAAAGGACTTTTAGTATCGCTTATTCAGTAATTGGCAGCATTGAGCTTTATGCCTTAGAATGGAGCAGCTCATTCATACAGATAGCCAGGCATCCTCTGTCAAACAGCAGGATGCCTTCAGGACCTGAAGATACCTTTCTCATATTTGGGGGCTGGAGGTTTGTCATAGGAAGACTGACTTAAAACAGAACAGCCTGGGCAGCATCACTGCAGGTGGTAAGCAGTTTTCCCTGTGGCTGCAAGAGATTCATCTTCTTCTTCTTCAACCATTATCACCATCAGTGAAACAGTACCACCAATATGCATTGCATAGATTCTTGCCCAAACGAACAGTTTGTAATCCTACTCAGAGTAGACCTACTGAAATGAATGAAGCAGGGCTAGCATTCGATACAACCCTAAAACGGATTAATTTAATGTATTTATATCTTGCCTTCCTCCATGGGTGGGACTCTAGATGGTTCACAACCTATTAAAAACATCCTTATGAAACACAAAGCAACGAAAGCAAGGTAGCATGTTTGTTAATATCCTGCCAGGCCCTGGCACTTGGTCAAGTTGCGCCAACTGGTGCTTCTGAATTGATGGATCGTTTGGGGCAATCTGAGTTATAGTTAGGACTAAGGCTGCTGTTCCACATGGGGGGTCCTGACATATACCTCAATTGCCACTGGGTTGGCAGGTCCAACTGTCCTTCCTTGTCAATGTCAGAACTAAGGCTGCTATTCAGAGCAGGTGCCCAGACAATTTCATTCCTCCACTCCATTTACAGTACAATCCTATTTGAGTGTCTACCCAAAAGGAGGTCCCATTAGGTTCAATGGTACTTACAGTCAGGAGCTCGTCCTACACTCGAGTAGGACCCTGGTAGAGACACATGCCTGACTGGCATGTTCTCTCCCTCCTGGTCATTCGTTCGGGAGCTTCAAAAGCTTTCTTCTGCCCAAACATCACAGTGACCGATGCCAACAGACATCGGCACACTTAGGGATCCGCAGAGTTTGCACAGCTTGCGTAACAGACCTCAGCAACTCAGCATTTTGGCTAATCTGCTTTATTTACATATAAACAGACACGGAGCACTGCAACATGGCTACCCTCCTCTCTAGCATCAGACAGCAAAGAGGAAAAAGCAAAGGACAATAGTCCCGCTTAACGGAACACAGGAACACAAACATCCTGTCTCCATCACTTCCCACTCTGCAGAGTCAAAACATACACCGCCATGTGACAGACAACAATCCCATGACTGCAATCATGGAGCAGGAATTCTAACACTTTCATCCAAGTAACCATAATAATAATAATTGTAATAATTTTATTATTTGTACCCTGCGCATCTGACTGGGTTGCACCAGCCACTCTGGGAGGCTTCCAACACATATAAAAACAGGGCTGCCTTCAGATATGTAGGATTGCATCCCTAGTTAATATATCTGTCTTCTCCAATGCGGCATCCTCCAGATGTTCTGGCCTACTGAGCAAGCATGGCCAGTGACGAGGGATGATGGGAGTTGTAGTCCAAAACATCTGGAAGGAACCAGGTTTATTTATTTATTGCATTTTTACCCCAGCTTTTTTCTCTAAGGAGCTCTAAGGGGTTTGCTGTAATCCTCACAACAAACCTATGAGGTAGGCTAGGTCTCCCAGGGAACTTCATGGGTGGGTGGGGAATTGGACCCTGATCTCCCCGGACCCTAGTCTGACACTCTAGTCCAGTGTTTCCCAACCTTGGATCTCCAGCTGTTTTTGGACTACAACTCCCATGATCCCTAGCTAGCAAGATCAATGGTCAGGGATGATGGGAATTGTAGTCTGAAAACAGCTGGAGACCAAAGGTTGGGAAACACTGCTCTAGTCACTACACCACACTTGGAGGGAGGCTGCTATAGGTTGGTCCAAGGGATGGGAGCAGCTTGGCAGCAAGAATATTATTGGCACAAAATTGGAAGCAAGAAGAATTACCGACGAAAGAAGTTTGGAGAATGAAACTGATGGACTATGCAGAACTAGATAAACTAATGGGAAGAATTCGAAACCAGCGGGACCAGAGATTCACAGAAGATTGGCGTAAATTTACGGACTATCTGAAAAGTAGTTGTGATGACCAAATTACATTTGTAGGTTTACAGGAAGTTTTGTAAGGTTAATAATTGGAATTATTGCTTTATTGAATGAAAAAAGATGATGCTAGTTATGATATTTAAGGCAATATGAATTTAAGAAATGCAGAACAAATTATAAAAATGGAAGATCATCAGAGGTGCTGATGGAAGTCCAAAAAGATTGTATAAAAGATGAAAGTTTGTGGAATGCATGATAATTAATATGTTTGAAAATTAATAAAAAATTTTTTTTAAAAAAGTGATGGGAGCAGCTTATGCAGCCCAGAGAAAACAGGTCTCATACATTGTGAAGGACGGCAGTTCCATTTAAGCAAAGTTCAGTGGCTTATACCCAACAGATCTAACAAGGAATGCATGCAATCTCTTGGAAGAACATGACAGGAGTTCTGGAAGCGCAACACAACTATGCACTCCTGAAGCTGGCTTGTTTTCTCAATGGAGAAGCATTTCTTCCCCCTTCTGACAGATACACCATCTGCTTAATGAATTATAAACCATCCCCACCATGCAGCTGCACAAGATTTCCAACACAAAATTCTTTAGAAATATAGCTGAATGTACTTTAGAGCTTCTTAGCATAAGCCACTGGTTCCTAATCCAGTAGTGGAATAATAGGATTTAATTTCATGACACTCCTTAAATTATTCGTTTCCCTCTCTGGAAAAGATTTCAGCATTCACACAGCCCATTTCCCAAAAGGAAACCACCCCCACAAAAAGATCCTGCAGTACTCCCAGTCCTTTCTGTTAAATTTTCCAAGAAATGTCTCTTTTAACACTTCAGTTAACTCCCTGCTCTTCTGTCATATACATAGAATCTGAGAAAGTTGAGCTGGAAAGTTAACCCTGCAGTCTCATATCCACTGTCTAGGAAGTAGACGTTGCTGAACACAGTAGGGCTTAGGGAACAATGAGTTCAGTAGCCTACTCAGTGCAGGAACCTCACAACTAAACATCCCTGACAGATGAGGGAATGGGGGAATATGTCAATTTCAGTTTGTCTCCGTTTCTCTCCCCCAAAACTCCTGATCTTAAATTCAATTCTCTGCATTTCCATATCAGGTTGCAATTAAAAGAGAGACGTCCCTGTGGCAATTCAACAGCACTTTAGTGTGAATTTCTCCTAAAGCACACATTTAGCAAAACAAGTTTCTCTAATATAATGCATTTCTATATCTTAATTTTCACCAACATATGCATATGTATGTACCATTTTCCCCACCCAACATGTTACTCGACATTGCATAATTCAGACAAATGTGAATTTCAAAGATGACTGGGGGGAAAAAATTAAAAAATTGTCCAGTAGCACCTTAGAGACCAACTATGTAGTTCTGGGTATAAGCTTTTGGTATGTTTACCGTTAAACATGAACTGGGTTGAATTTCTTCTCCATCCCTCCTAAGAGATGGAGATGCCCTGCTTACCACCAGGTATAAATGGATTGTACTCTAGATTTTCATTAATGGCTTTTCTAGTTTTAGTTGTATAAGCACATAGCATTTAAGATTACTTAATGCGGGTTCAGAGCTTGGTGGAACTGGGGCGAGGAGAGAGGAATGGTGGAACAACGCTAATGTACACATTGAAATGCAGAAGATCATGTTTGGAAGAGGAGGCAGGAACTATTGAGAGCACCAGACTAAACCACACAAATTGTAAAGTTGAAGCAGATGAAAAACAGCAACCTAAAACTGTAGCCCTGATGCAAAGAATCGGTTGAGTGCCCTACTTACTGGAATTCTAAAGCAACAAGGACCAAGCATGTAATCAACATCTGAAGGAAAGGCATGGGGATTAGAAACAAATGCAAATATTGCTAGGGAATCTATTTATTATTCAGCTCATTTTACAGCCCACTCTATTCCTCAGGCTGAGGAAGCTCAGACTGGGGGAATTATATAAAGTCCACTCAAATGTAAAGACAAACAGGCTCCTGAAATAACCTCAGCTACTGAAATGTTTAAGAAGCTGAAACCATACATCACGGCAGAGTGTTTTCTTTGCATGCAGAAGATCTGGGAAATGGCCCCACTGGAAAAAGAGTCACTGCCTGTCTTGTGTAGACTAGGGGTGGCCAGAACAGCCAATGGTAAGAAATGATGAGAGTAGCATTTCATCAACACCTGTAGGGTCTGAATCCCTGCTGCAGACCATTCTGATTTCTATTCATTTATTAGACACAGCCCAATGAGACAACAAGAACCCACCGACAACATAGGAATTGATATGGCTAACTTGACCTAACAACACACACGTGCCCATGCAAACAAAACTCACTGCAGCCAACTGAAGTCAACCAATCATGCCCTGGGCCCCCAACCTCTCTCACCCCCAATGAAATTTACCTTTTTTGTGGCTGCTGCACACAGAGGGGATGCTTTCACTGGGCTGCCCACAACAACCCCCTGGACCAGCCTTTCTCAACCTGTGGGTCCCCAGATGTTGTTGAACTACAACTCCCATCACCCCTAGCTATCAAGGCCAGAGCTCCGGGATGATGGGAGTTGTAGTCCAACAACATCTGGGGACCCACAGGTTGAGAACCGCTGCCCTAGACAATGCCCTAGACAATGCCACTGCTAGCTTAGATCCCTTAATCTGAGGAAGGGGAGTGGGAAAACAAAGAATTCAACCCCCTGCCATGTCTCTCCATGTAACATGTGAAATTTCTCAACATATTTAGGAAAGTAATATAGGAAGTTGTTTTATACTGAGTCTGACCATTGGTTTATCTGGCGCAGAGCTGTCCACACTGACTCTTGGTGACTCTCCAGGATTTCAGACTTGGTCTTTCCCAGCCCTACCTGGAGATGCTAAGGATCGAATCTGGGTCCTCTTGAATGCCAAGCAGATAGAATCATAGCACTGTAGCACTGAAGAGACCCAAGGGTCATCTAGTCCAATTCACTGCTATACAGGAATCTCAGCTAAAGTATCCATAGCAGATGGCCATGCAATCTCTGCTTATAAACCTCCAAGGAAGGTGAGTTCATCACCTTCTGAGGTGGTTCTATCAACGAGCCATGGTGCTTCGCTAAGTCAAGTAAACATTGTCCATTGAGGTCTGCTGTAGAAAATCTAAGGGCTTCACTAAATCAAGTAAACATTGTCCATTGAGGTCTGCTGTAGAAAATCTAAGGGCTTCATGTAGACCATCTACGCCCCCCTGGAAAAGTTTTCTGCATAATCCATATGGAATCCAACCTGAGCTGACTCTGAGAGATTTAATAAATCATGATGTAGGATTTACCTAGTTTCCTTCTCAGTCTGGCACTGTGGTTTGCTAGACAAGAGTAGCTTGGTTCCTTGGAGAGAAACCATGACAGTTAAAACTAAAACTAAAATGACTTTCTTTTTCCCCCTTTTTAACTCCCACAAGTGCTTGGTTATAGCAGTTTTGTGGCTGTTTAGATTCATGACACCTGCAGTGTGTGGTCAGGAAGGAAAGAAAAATATGAGTAGTTGATATTATTTATCAGGGTGGGAGGTTTTGGAACCTCTTGCCAAGTGTTATTCTAGCCCACTGATAGGGTCCATGAAGCCCATAAAACGAATGTGGGGCAGGGGGTTCAGGGGATGGGAGATGATTGCAAAGCAGTCAAAACATAAACACAGACAGGATCATTTGTTGTCTTTTTAAAAATTGTATTCACTATTAATTTTCCCAGTAGTGATGTATGGAAGTGAGAGCTGGACCATAAAGAAGGCTGATCGCCGAAGAATCGATGCTTTTGAATTCTGGTGCTGGAGGAGACTCTTGAGAGTCCCATGGACTGCAAGAAGATCAAACCGATCCATTCTGAAGGAAATCAGCCTTGAGTGCTCACTGGAAGGACAGATCCTGAAGCTGAGGCTCCAATACTTTGGCTACCTCATGAGAAGAGAAGACTCCCTGGAAAAGACCCTGATGTTGGGAAAGATGGAGGGCAGAAGGAGAAGGGGACGACAGAGGACGAGATGGTTGGACAGTGTTCTCAGCATGAGTTTGACCAAACTGCGGGAGGCAGTGGAAGACAGGAGTGCCTGGCGTGCTCTGGTCCATGGGGTCACAAAGAGTCGGACACGACTAAATGACTAAACGACAACAACATTAATTAAGAGAAATGTGAAGTGATCAATCCTTTTAGTTTTTGCCAATTACGTTTTGTATAAAAACACTGTTTCCAAAGCCAAAAGGCATCATTTCTTGGTTTGCACTTGGCATATGTTCTTTCTGGTGCCACTGAAGACCAGTGACAGCAGTATGAACTTAAATGAAATGCCGGTAATGCCAAGGGAAGTGGTGGTGGGCCTCGGGCAGCTCCCTGTTTCTGAAACTACAGAGACAGTAGATTGGATCCAAAGATTCCCTTTGTTTTGACAACCTCCTTCCCCAAACCCATAGAAAACCTCCTAGCATTGATGGAATTGGCGGAAATGACTGGCAGAATCCGAGACCAAGGTGAAGAGTTGGTGGAAGAAGATTGGAAAAAATTTAAAGTCTATCTACAGAAACATTGCAAAATTAAGGAATGTTAGAAGGTTGTTGGAATGAAGTACAGTAATGTGGTTTTAGCAGAAATGATATAAAGGATTAGGTTAAAATTGATTTTTTAATTGGTGAAAGACGAGAATTACAGTATATTAAGATAAATTATTAGGATAAAAACAAAGTTGGAAAGGATTTGCTGAAACATCTAATTGAACTAGAATACAAAAAAGGGAGGTGTGAGGAGGTCAAGGAAATAAGCAAAAGAAAGAAAGTTATGTAAAGGTTTGACTTGTTTTTCTTTTTTTGTCAATTGTTTGTGTTTTTTCTGTCTTTTTATTTTTCTTCTTTTGTCCTTTTATTCTTTATCTTTGTAATTTTTAAAATTTGAATAAATACTAATTTTTTTAAAAAATGAAACTTCCTAGCATTGAATCAGACCATCGGTCCATCTTGCTCAGTATTGTCTACACTGACTGGCAGCAGCTCTCCAGGGCTTCAGATAGGAGTCCCAGCCCTATTTGCAGATGCTGGGGATCAAACCTCAGACCTTCTGCATGCAAAGCAGGTGCTCTACCATTGAGCTGCTTAATGCTAATTTTCTTCCAACGGCCATCTTCTTGCAAGAAAAGGAGTCTTTGTGTGATAGGAAGACTCCTTTCCTTCAAGAAAGGGAACCTTTGGAATCTTACCCGGTTTGCATTTACAGCCAGCCCCTGTAGCTATGTTCTGGATCTTAGCAAGTGAAAGCTAATGTGCAGAAAGGAGTCAGTTTTGCTTTTCGCAGCAGGAAGAGGAAGACATGAGACGAATCTTTGATCAGTTGGCAACCCTAATTGCTGCAGCATCCCCAAGGAAGCATACTGATGCATAGCACATGGAACCCAGGACAGCCTTTTATGGATACCCCAAGCTCATAACGAGGGCTTATTTGCGAGAATAAATGCCTCAATAAACACAAATTGTTCAATTGAGGCAGATCTGTGTTATGTCCAGGCTTGTACTGTTTGGAGGAAAAGGGCTTTCAGGTAATTAACACTGCATGTTTCTTGTTTTGATTCTAGGAAGAAGAGACGAGAGAGATTTGGGGGAGGGGGGGGGAAACAACCCCAAACAACAAGCAATGAATGATGGTCTTGGTAATCCATTAGGAGTAAAAGGCTATGTTATGAGAACTGGGGAAATGGTAAAGGTAAAGGTAAAGGGACCCCTGATCATTAGGTCCAGTCGCGAACGACTCTGGGGTTGTGGTGCTCATCTCACTTTATTGGCTGAGGGAGCCGGCGTACAGCTTCCTGGTCATGTGGCCAGCATGACTAAGCTGCTTCTGGAAAACCAGATCAGCACACGGAAAGGCCGTTTACCTTCCCGCTGGAAGGTACTTGCTCTTTGACGTGCTTTTGAACTGCTAAGTGGCCAGGAGCTGGGACCGAGCAACAGGAGCTCACCCCGTCATGGGGATTTTTTTAAAATAATATTTATTAAAGTTTTAAATGTTATAAAAAGAGAAGGAAATGATTCCAAGTTAAACAAAAAAATTAAAAAACACAACGAACCTTCCCATAACTTATCTTTCATTTACTTGTTTCCTTGACCTCCTCGCACCTCCCTTTTTTTGTATTGCAGTTCGGTTAGCTATTTCAGCAAATCCTTTCCATCTTTCCCAATTTTTATCCTATAATTTTTCTTAATATAATGTAACTTTACCTTTCCTCCTTTCATCCATTAACAATCTATTTTTACTTAATCCTTTATAATATTTTCGCTAAAGCCACATATCTTCATTCCAGCCTCCTTCTAACATTCCTTAATTTTACAATGTTTCTGTAAATAAACTTTAAATTTCTTCCAATCTTCTTCCACTGACTCTTCTCCCTGGTCTCCCTGTCGTGGGGATTTGAACCGCCAACCTTCTGATCGGCAAGCTCTAGGCTCTGTGGTTTAACCCATAGCGCCACCCGCGTCCCTTGGGGAAATGGCAACGCTGATCAAATGAAAATACTTGCCAATCATCCAGTTAAGGTAAAAAGCTGTTTCTTGGCTGAAAGCGGAGTCAGCCAATCAGAGGAGGCATAACAAGAGAAAGGACTGTTAGCTCAGTGCATGTAAAAGGTCCCAGGTAAGACTCCTGCCTGAAACCCTGAAAAGTCACTGCTGGTCTGGGTCAACAATAATGGGTGGACTAATAGACAGCTTTCTATGTTTATATGTTCCTCTGTTGAGAACCAGAATTTAAGAGGAGCTGGGCTATTCTGGAAGATCCTTAGATGAAGAACCTGGAGGGGGACAGAGTGATCACCCCTCTCCAGATGTTCCCAATTGCTATTCCTCTTCTTTTTCATCTGTATATAATTTTTATTAAATTTTCTGTTTTACAATTTAAAACACTCACTTTTACATCCTTAAAACACCAATGACTTCCCTTCTTCTTTTTCCATGGTTCACTTTACATATCACAAATCCCTGCATATTTTACAAAAACTGTACCATTCAGTATTCCATCATTACATCCACGAAAACTTATTTAAACTGTTGAATTTATCTGAACGCTGCCAAAGTTTTCAGCTGTAAACAACTATTTCCCATATATTCAATACACATTTCCCAATATTCTCTAAATCTATGTTCTTCTTGTTTTCTTATTCTATACGTTAAATCTGCAAGCTCAACATATTCTATCAAGTTACGTTTCCATTCTTCTTTAGGTGGGGCCTCACTTGTTTTCCATTTTGGGGCTAACAAAACACAGGCCGCAGTAGTAGCATACATTAATAACCTTTTTTTGACACCTGGGAATTTCAGTCTGAATTATCCCCAACAGAAAGGACTCTGGTTTTTTTGGGTGGGGAAGTACTTTTAAACATTTTTTTCCAATTCATTATGAATCATTTTCCAATACTCTTTTACCCTTTTACAAATCCATCACGCTATTCCTGTTCTTCACCCCATTCTTTGATGAAATAGAGAATAGGGGCTGCATTCCCCCCCAGTATTGATATGACATGTCTGAGTGACCAGGACTTAAATTCCCACTCAGCCATGAAGCCTTCTGGGTGATGTCTAACCAGAACCTACCACACAGGTATCTGACTCCTAGTAAGTTAGCAAAAATGTAGAAGACAAGTACAAATACCTGCTGGAAATGTAAAGAAAAAGAAACTTTTACCACATGTGGTGGTCGTGTAAAGTAATAAAAGCATTCTGAAAAATGATATATAATGAAATGAGAAAAATGTTTAAAATAATATTTATTTTAAAAACCCCAGAAGCCTTCTTATTTGGAATTGTAGGTACCGATATCCCAAAGGACCAGAAAAGACTTTTTATGAATGTGACAACAGCTGCATGGATGCTATTAGCCCAGAAATGGAAAAAAGATACAAGTCCAGACCAGAGAGGAATGGCAAACCAAGCTGATGGACTACGCCGAAATGGCAAAACTGACCAGAAAGCTCAGGAACCAAGAAGACCAAAACTTTAAAAAAGAATACAATCTATATTGTAAAGAATACAATTTACAATCTATTTAGGAGACCACTGCAAGCAGATGGAAACATTAGTAGGATTTTAATAACACTTGTAATGTAACAAGTACTATGGACAATAGGGACAGATTTAAAATATGGATTATGAAATTATATGCAGTTGAAAATGTTGACAATGAGACAGCCAAGGAGGGGGTGGAGGGAAGTCTAGAGTTTCAGAGAAATCTCTAAATGTTGTTGTTGTTGTTATTAAATGTTGATATTTATTTGGTATTGTTATAACTCTGTACTCGTAAAATCAAATAAAAATTATTATAAAAAAGAGAAGAAGAACCTACCGCATAGGGTTGTTGTGAGGATGACGTGGGGAGGATGAAACAAACCATGCACCCCCCCCCCACCATGAGAACATGATGCTGGATTAGGTGGGCCGCTGGCCTCATCCAACAAGCTCTTTTCTGGACTTCTTTTTTAAAAAAAAATTATTAACAATTTCAACATAACAAATTATCAAAACAAATCATCTTCATTTCCCCCCTTCCCCCCCTTCCCTAAGAACCCTCCCTCCCTCCTCCCAAGACCTCCCTCAGCTCCTCTCACTGATTTCTCAACTCATGTTATTCTCTGCATACTGTAAAATTGTATATATCCTTTTATTATCTGTCTACTATATTAACCCTCTATAAATTTGTGTATGTTTATCCAAAACCTGCCAAGGAGTCCAATTCATTTTGTTGTCTTTTTAAATAATTTGTAAAAAGTTCCCATTCTTCTTTAAAGTCACAGTTGTCCTTATCTTGCAATTTGTATGTCAGTTCCGCCAGTTCCGCATAGTTCATCAATTTCTCTTGCCACTGTTCTTTTGTCAGGGCTTCCTCATTCTTCCATCCTTGTGCTATCAAGACTCTTGCCACTGTTGTAGCATAAATAAACAAGTTCTTTAATTTCCTTGGCAGGTCTTGTCCTACAATCCCTCACAAAAATGCTTCTGGTTTTTTTTACAAATGTCATTTTAAACATTTTCTTCCATTCATTACATATAATAATAATAATAATAATTTATTATTTATACCCCGCCCATCTGGCTGAGTTTCCCCAGCCACTCTGGGCGGCTCCCAATCAGTGTTAAAAACAGTACAGCATTACATATTAAAAACTTCCCTGAACAGGGCTGCCTTAAGATGTCTTCTGAATGTCAGGTAATTCTTTATCTCTTTGACATCTGATGGGAGGGCGTTCCACAGGTCGGGCGCCACTACCGAGAAGGCCCTCTGCCTGGTTCCCTGTAGCCTCACTTCTCGCAATGAGGGAACCGCCAGAAGGCCCTCGGCGCTGGATCTCAGTGTCCGGGCTGAACGATGGGGGTGGAGATGCTCCTTCAGGTATACAGGACCGAGGCCGTTTAGGGCTTTAAAGGTCAGCACCAACACTTTGAATCGTGCTCGGAAACGTACTGGGAGCCAGTGCAGATCTCTCAGAACCGGTGTTATGTGGTCCCGGCGGCCACTCCCAGTCACCAGTCTAGCTGCCGCATTCTGGATTAATTGCAGTTTCCGGGTCACCTTCAAAGGTAGCCCCACGTAGAGCGCGTTGCAGTAGTCCAAGCGTGAGATAACCAGAGCATGCACCACTCTGGCGAGACAGTCCGCGGGAAGGTAGGGTCTTAGCCTGCGTACCAGGTGGAGCTGGTAGACAGCTGCCCTGGACACAGAGTTAACCTGCGCCTCCATGGACAGCTGTGAGTCCAAAATGACTCCCAGGCTGCGCACCTGGTCCTTCAGGGGCACAGTTACCCCATTCAGGACCAGGGAATCCTCCACACCTGCCCGCCTCCTGTCCCCCAAAAACAGTACTTCTGTCTTGTCAGGATTCAACCTCAATCTGTTAGCCGCCATCCAACCTCCAACCGCCTCCAGGCACTCACACAGGACCTTCACCGCCTTCACTGGTTCTGATTTAAAGGAGAGGTAGAGCTGGGTGTCATCTGCATACTGATGAACACCCAGTCCAAACCCCCTGATGATCTCTCCCAGCGGCTTCATATAGATGTTAAAAAGCATGGGGGAGAGGACGGAACCCTGAGGTACCCCACAAGTGAGGGCCCAAGGGTCTGAACACTCATCCCCCACCACCACTTTCTGAACACGGCCCAGGAGGAAGGAGCGGAACCACTGTATAACAGTGCCCCCAGCTCCCAGCCCCTCTAGACGGTCCAGAAGGATGTTATGGTCGATGGTGTCAAAGGCCGCTGAGAGATCCAGCAGAACTAGGAAACAGCTCTCACCTTTGTCCCTAGCCCGCCGGAGATCATCAACCAGCGCGACCAAGGCAGTTTCAGTCCCATGGTGAGGCCTGAATCCCGATTGGAAGGGATCCAAATGGTCCGTTTCCTCCAGGCGTGCTTGGAGTTGTTCAGCAACCACCCGCTCAATCACCTTGCCCAAGAATGGAAGATTTGAGACTGGGCGATAGTTGGCCAAATTGGCCGGGTCTAAAGATGTTTTTTTAAGAAGCGGTTTAATGACCGCCTCTTTCAGCGGGTCTGGGAAGGCTCCCATATCATTTCCCAGAATTTTTTAATTTCTCTACATTCCCACCACATATGGTAAAAGGTCCCTTCCTTTTCTTTACATTTCCAACATATATTTGACCTGGTTTTATACATTCTTGCTATCTGTACTGGTTTAATATACCATCTGTACATCATTTTCATGTAGTTTTCTTTCAAAAGAGAACAGTCTGTGAATTTTAAATCTGTTTTCCACAGTTTTTCACAATCTTCAAATTGTATATTATGTCCTATATCTTCTGCCCATTGGATCATGACCGATTTCACCTCCTCACTCTTTTCTGGACTTCTAACCATATTCAGTACAGCAGAATATCAACATCTAGGGTGGAATTCTGAAGAGATGGGTGCTCTTAGTATCTCTGCTAAATACCAGAGTCATATGAAGTTCCTGTTGGTGAGTCTGTCCTCCATGGTCAATCACATGAAACGTCTATAGTTCAGTTATCCACACGATTGCATGGCAGGCAGCTGAGAGTGGAAGATCTAATAAAGTTTGGCACTGGCTTGCCAGCTCCCCCGTTCTTTTCCCTACTTCTGAGAAATCTTCTGTCACATCGTGACCTTGGAGAGCTCAGGGATCAAAAACTCAGTAGCCTCTCAGACCATGTTATTCAAAATCTATTACGTCTCCCAACAGCTGGAAGCAACAGTCTGACAGCAAACAAACAACTCATCAGCCAGCAATTCAACATCAGCTCCTATCTAATTATCTTGCTGCGGACTTACATGAACCCCATTGCTACCATTTCATGGAACCATAGAGTCTTAGACCTGGACCCTTCTGGCTCTCCTAGGGGAAGTGACTGTTCAGAAGCTCCCTGCAAAATTACTTTAAAATGATAGCTTTGATGTTCATTAGCCACATAGCACCCTTTTTGCTTCTTGGAAAAAGCCCCAGTGTTGATAAGCAAGACGCTTATAATATAATAGTGCAAATTTAGAAGGTGAGTCACAATGGTTTTTAGTGAACATTGCAGAAAAGCATGCAAAAGTCCATGGTTTCAGAATTTATGAATCTGGCTCACCACCCTCTATGTCTGAAGTCAGGGTGGGGAGAAACTCAGTTTGGTTCAGATTTCAGTGTGAACCTAACTAATATGAACTTTCCAAAACTTGGATGATGGACTCAAGGGCAACCTGATCAAATTTGCAGATGACACCAAACTGGGAGGGGTGGCTAACACCCCAGAGGACAGGATCACACTTCAAAACGACCTCGACAGATTAGAGAACTGGGCCAAAACAAACAAGATGAATTTTAATAGGGAGAAATGTAAAGTATTGCACTTGGGCAAAAAAAAAAATGAGAGGCACAAATACAAGATGGGTGACACCTGGCTTGAGAGCAGTACATGTGAAAAGGATCTAGGAGTCTTGGTTGACCACAAACTTGACATGAGCCAACAGTGTGACGCGGCAGCTAAAAAAGCCAATGCAATTTTGGGCTGCATCAATAGGAGTATAGCATCTAGATCAAGGGAAGTAATAGTGCCACTGTATTCTGCTCTGGTAAGACCTCACCTGGAGTACTGTGTCCAGTTCTGGGCACCACAGTTCAAGAAGGACACTGAGAAACTGGAACGTGTCCAGAGGAGGGCAACCAAAATGGTCAAAGGCCTGGAAACGATGCCTTATGAGGAACGGCTAAGGGAGCTGGGCATGTTTAGCCTGGAGAAGAGGAGGTTAAGGGGTGATATGATAGCCATGTTCAAATATATAAAAGGATGTCACATAGAGGAGGGAGAAAGGTTGTTTTCTGCTGCTCCAGAGAAGCGGACACAGAGCAATGGATCCAAACTACAAGAAAGAAGATTCCACCTAAACATTAGGAAGAACTTCCTGACAGTAAGAGCTGTTTGACAGTGGAATTTGCTGCCAAGGAGTGTGGTGGAGTCTCCTTCTTTGGAGGTCTTTAAGCAGAGGCTTGACAACCATATGTCAGGAGTGCTCTGATGGTGTTTCCTGCTTGGCAGGGGGTTGGACTCGATGGCCCTTGTGGTCTCTTCCAACTCTATGATTCTATGATTCTATGAAAACCATATCTGAACCGAATCACAGCTATCCTTCAAAATCCACACTTGATGGAATGGTTCTCCAGGCGGAGAACGTGTACAAAATGTTTATGTTAGGGGAAAGTAGGCCAGTACTGATGAAAATAACATTTATGGATGCGCTGCATTAGGGAAAATTACATAGAAAAACGAGTGCATGAGAAAAGGGCACTAAATCAATTCATCAAATCAGGGTCATCTAGTCCAACACCCTGCAATGCAGGAAATGTTTGCCCAATATGGTGCTCAAACTCACAACCCTGAGATTAAAAGTCTCCTGCTTTACCGACTGAGCTATCCTTGCCACACTAGGCATATGACTCTTTCTGCAGGGTGTGTTGGGTGGCTGAGGCAGGAGATGGTTGCCCAGACCTCTGCTGTGCTGGTTGCTTATTTAAAAGCAGGCCATCTGAAAACCCAGCTGTGCATTAGTGCATTCTTATTAGGAATTGTAGGTACCGATATCCCAAAGGACCAGAAAAGACTTTTTATGTACGCCTCCAGACCAAAGGAAGGAGCACAATACAACAGTACGAGTACTCTGTACAGTACAGTACTGTACAGTACTCATGAAACTGAGCCCAGTTTTGTCTCTGGTCCCAACCACCACCGGCATGCAGCCCTTGGAAGGTTGCTCACATAGGATTGTGGCCCTTTCTCCTTGGGTAACCACAGAAGTTGGTAAGGTAAAGGTAAAGGTAAAGGGACCCAGTTGTGACCGACTCTGGGGTTGCGGCGCTCATCTCGCTTTATTGACTGAGGGAGCTGGAGTACAGCTTCCGGGTCATGTGGCCAGCAGAGCAAAGCCGCTTCTGACGAACCAGAGCAGCGCACAGAAACGCCGTTTACCTTCCCGCCAGAGCGGTACCTATTTATCTACTTGCACTTTGACGTGCTTTCGAACTGCTAGGTTGGCAGGAGCTGGGACCGAGCAATGGGAGCTCACCCCGTCATGGGGATTCGAACTGCGACCTTCTGATCAGCAAGTCCTAGGCTCTGTGGTTTTCACCCACAGCACCACCCGCGTCCCTGACCAAGAAGTTGGACATGGGAGCAACAGGCCTCTCCCACTGATGCATTCCAGGAACTGATATTGAGAGGCATTATTTGCCTCATACAGTCATCATGACTAGGAACCACTGGTTTTCATTCAGAAGAATGAGACACACTCTTTTTACTCAGAATGTAACTCCATGGGACTTACTTCAAGGTTAAGTGTGCACAAAGGTGTTGCTCTCAAGATGTTGTTGGACTCCAAATCCCATCAGTAAGCATGGTCAATGGGTGTTGACAGGGGATACAGTGGTACCTCGGGTTACATACGCTTCAGGTTACATACGCTTCAGGTTACAGACTCCGCTAACCCAGAAATATTACCTCGGGTTAAGAATTTTGCTTTAGGATGGGAACAGAAATCGCACACCAGCGGTGCAGCGGCAGCGGGAGGCCCCATGAGCTAAAGTGGTGCTTCAGGTTAAGAACAGTTTCAGGTTAAGAACTGACCTCCAGAACGAATTAAGTTCATAACCCGAGGTACCACTGTATAGTTAAGAAACATCTGGCAAAGGTTCCCCAGTATTGGTGTATATGTATGCACCCTTGCCTATTATCTACTTATTTTGAAGATTTGTACCCCGCAGGGGTATGTTTTCAGTTTGGAATGAATTAAAAACAGCTTTTCTATGTATTTCTCTTTAAAATACGCATTTTGCATGCCCCCCTTTATATAATATACATATTTATGTGCACCTTTTATATACCACCATGCTGCAAAATTTGGAGAAGTGCGTAATCCAGGCATAGGCAAACTCAGCCCTCCAGATGTTTTGGGACTACAACTCCCATTGTCCCTGACCACTGGTCCTGTTAGCTAGGGATGCTGGGAGTTGTAGTCCCAAAACATCTGGAGGGCCGAGTTTGCCTATGGCTGGCATAACCCAACCGTAAGCACATCTGGGAGCGTTGAGAAAGGCTGGAAATAAGTGTGCTGAACAAGTTGATCTCCCATCTGTAGTGACATAGCCTGCCCTGTACATTCTAAGCTTAATTTGCTACTCTCAGGTGTGCTGCCCCAGTAAGTAAGATTCAGCAGCCAGCTCAGTTGGCTTCTCTGTACACGGAATTGTGTTGAGGATGGTTGTGGTGTTAGGAGCTGTTCCAGTCCTGCATTCATGCAACCTGGGAAAGCCACCTCTAATTTGTTAAGGATAGAGGTGCAGAGATGCAAACAGCCTGTGAAAATGACAGAAAGAAGCTTTAAGTAGAGCCAAGGCAGGACAGTGGAACCTCCAGGGAGTGGTCGAATTAGATGCCTGGATATTGTACCTTCATTATGAGCTTGGCGGCAACCCCACCTCCCACAATAATGTCTATCACCTTGCTGAATTGTTTTTTTTAGCCTCCCTGTCACCCTTTTGCAGCCGTTGGCACTGATGGAAACTTCAGAAAAGCTGTTTGGAAAACTACACCCCGCTAACAAATGGAACATAAAAGAACGAGATGTGCTGTTTTGATGAAACATTTCCCACCACTGACAACTTAGCCCCTTTGTTCTCTCTTGCTGGTGCTGCCGACTGTGTCCTAAGTGCATATTTAAAAGCAGGCCATCTGAAAACCCAGCTGTGCATTAGGCTCTTTAAATCTTTCAGGAACTTTGTGGCCGCAGCTACTGCCTTTTTACATTCTCCTCCTTTGGGTTGATTACTTTTATCCTTGCTGACGCTTCCCATCTGCAGGAGCCAGCAACTCACAAAGAAAACAGCCCCACCAGGGTCCCAGAAAGTGGACAGTAACTCCACTAAAAGGCTATTACCTAATTTGAATGTCCTCCTAGCTTGGAACACAAGTCACTTGTGTGCTTCATTCGTCCCCCTTCCACCACCACCCCCTGTCGCTGTTTGAGTATTTTAGAAGACAGGAGAACAAAAGAAGCAGTGCCCATTATTTCTAAAAGCAAGGCTATTTTTTTAAAAAAACCGAAATGTCTAAGCCTCAGAGTTCAAGCTGGTAGAAGCCAGATCAACTGCTTAAGGTTGCAGTTCAACCTGCACTGACCTGGAAGAAAGTTCCATTGAATGCAGTGGGACTTACTTCTGGGTAAACATGTGCAAGATTTCTCTCTCTCTTTTTTTTATTATTAATTTTTTAGAAAAATTTTCTTTTACAAATTTAAATAACACATTCATATCCACTATAATACCAAATTCTTTTGGACTTCCCCCCGCTCCCTCCACAATCCTCATAATTTTAAATTTATTTCACATTTCCTTTATAATTGTATTGCCAGTTAATTAATCTTTACAGCTCTTATCCCTCTCACAATACCCTTTCTCATCACAAAGCCTCTTTAAATCCAACTAGCGTTGTCTGTTCATCACAAATATTTTCCAGATAAATCGTAAACTTTCTCCAGTCCTGTGTGAACTTGTGATCTTTCTGATATCTAATTTTTCCTGTCAGTTTGTCTAGTTCAGCAAAATCCATCAGTTTCCGTCTCCATTCTTCCAATGTTGGTAATTCTTCTTGTTTCCATTTTTGAGCCATTAAAATTCTTGCCGCAGTCACTGCATATTGAAAAAGTTTATAATCACTTCTATTAATTTCTCTTCCTGTAATTCCTAACAGGAAGGCTTCTGGTTTCTTCACAAACGTATATTTAAACATCTTTTTCAACTCATTATATATCATTTCCCAGAAGCCTTTTACTTTCTTACACTCCCACCACATATGATAAAATGTCCCTTCCCTTTCCTTACATTTCCAACATTTGTTACATGTCTTAGACATTTTTGCTAATTTTACGGGAGTGATATACCATCTATATACCATTTTCATAATATTTTCCTTTATCGTCATACATGCAGTGAATTTCATATTTTCCTTCCATACCTTCTCCCAATCTGCTAACTGTATATTATAACCAAAATCACTGGCCCAATGTATCATAACTGATTTAACTTCTTCGTCCTTTGTTTGCCATTCCATTTTTTTTTTTTATAATGATTTTTATTAATTTTCCACACATAAAATAAAGAACAATGTAACACAGTATAACTTCATAATCATCGGTTCATAACCTTTTTTCTCTGACTTCCCCATACCTCCCTATCCCTGCATCCTTGTTTAAAATTCTTTAGCAACCCTTAAGTCCATTGTCTTAGTTCTTTTTCATAAATATTTCTTAAGTTTTTTTTGTTTACTGCTGCAATTCTTTACTTCTTACCCCCTGACATCTTAACATTCCTCAATTTTACAGTTATTTTTAAGATATATCTTGAAATTCTTCCAGTCCTCTTCCACTGTCTCTTTCCCCTGGTCCCGGATTCTGCCCGTCATCTCAGCCAGTCCCATAAAGTCAATCACCTTTGTTTGCCATTCTTCCAGAGTAGGTAGTTCTTGCGTCTTCCAATACTTTGCCAGTAGAATTCTTGCTGCTGTAGTGGCATACATAAAGAATGTCCTATCCTTCCTTAACACCACTTGGCCCACCATACCCAAGAGGAAAGCCTCTGGTTTCTTAGGAAAAGTCCACTTAAGGACCTTCTTAATTTCATTATAGATCATTTCCCAGAAAGCTTTAACCTTTGGGCAGGTCCACCAAAGGTGGTAGAAAGTGCCTTCAGTCTCATTACATTTCCAACACTTATTATTAGGCAAATGATAAATTTTTGCAAGCTTGACTGGGGTCATGTACCACCGGTAGATCATTTTCATAATATTTTCTTTTAAAGCATTACATGCAGTAAATTTGATACCGGTGGTCCATAACTGTTCCCAGTCAGCAAACATAATATCATGACCTATGTCTTGTGCCCATTTAATCATAGCTGATTTCACCGTTTCATCCTGTGTATTCCATTTTAACAGCAAGTTATACATTCTTGATAAATTCTTAGTATTGGGTTCCAACAATTCTGTTTCTAATTTTGACTTCTCTTTCTGAAATCCTATTTTCCTGTCCTGTTTAAACGTCTCATTTATCTGGTAGTAATGCAACCAATCTCGAACCTTAGGTTTTAGTTTCTCATAACTCTGAAGTTTCACCCTTTCACCATCGTATTCTATAATCTCATGATATTTTGGCCATTTAGAATCCATATTAAGCTTTTTTACTTCCCTAGCTTCCATTGGTGACACCCACCTAGGGGTTTTGCTTTCCAACAGATCTTTGTATCTAATCCAAACATTATACAATGCTTTCCTTACAATATGGTTTTTAAAACTTTTGTACACCTTTACCTTGTCGTACCATAAATATGCATGCCAACCAAAGCTATTGTCATACCCTTCCAGATCTAAAATGTCAGTATTCTCAAGAAGTAGCCAGTGTTTCAACCAGCAGAAAGCTGCTGATTCATAGTAGAGTCTTAAGTCCGGCAGGGCAAACCCCCCTCTATCCTTTGCATCAGTTAAAATCTTAAATTTAATTCTGGGCTTTTTGCCCTGCCAGACAAATTTTGATATATCTTTCTGCCACTTCTTGAAACAATCCATCTTGTCCACAATCTGCAGCGTCTGGAATAAAAACAGCATTCTAGGCAATACATTCATCTTAATAGTAGCGATTCGGCCTAACAAGGAAAGTTTCAGCCTTGACCAAATTTCCAGATCCTTTTTAACTTCTGACCAACATTTTTCATAATTATCCTTAAATAAATTCACATTCTTAGATGTTAAGTTTACCCCTAGGTATTTTACCCTTTTTGTTATTTCCAAGCCTGTTTCATTCTGAAAACTCTCTCTTTCTTCCATTGTTAAATTTTTTTCCAACACTTTCGTTTTTTGTCTGTTCAATTTAAAACCTGCTACTCGACCAAATATTTCAATTAATTCTAAAACTCTTTTAGTACTAGTATCTGGCTGTTGCAAGGTCAATACTAGATCATCTGCAAATGCTCTTAATTTATAATGTCTAACTCCGACCTGAACTCCTTTAACCAACTGGTCCTTTCTGATCATGTTTAACAAAACCTCCAGGACTGATATAAAAAGTAAAGGGGATATTGGGCAACCTTGTCGTGTACCTTTTTCTATAGGTATTTCTTCTGTTACCACGTTATTTACAATTAATTTGGCTTTTTGTTGAGAATATATTGCACCTATACCGTTTTCAAAACCTTGACCTACCCCCATCCCTTGGAGATTCTTTTTCATAAAAGTCCAACAAATGTTGTCAAAGGCTTTCTCCGCATCCACAAAAATCAAAACTGCTTTCCTATTAATGTCAACGTCCAGCAGCTCCAAAATGTCTATAATGTTCCTCACATTGTCTGACATATGTCTACCTGGGAGAAAGCCTGTTTGGTCCTTATGAATCTCTTCTACCAACACTCTTTTCAATCTTTTTGCCAAAATGTCTGCAAAAATTTTGTAATCCACATTGAGTAAAGATATAGGGCGGTAGTTTTTAACTTGGTTCTTCTCAGTCTCTGTTTTCGGTATAAGTGAGATGAAAGCCTCTTTCCACGATTCAGGTGCCTTTTTCCCCTTCAAAATTTCATTGCAAACTTCCTTCAATGGTTGTATCAGCCATTCTTTCAGCATTTTGTAATATTTGGCCGTCAGGCCATCTGGTCCTGGTGATTTTCCCAGTTTCATATTTTGAATGGTACCCTCTATTTCTTGTTCTGTTATTTCCTCGTTTAAGATCCTTTTACTTTGTTCTGAGATTTTTGGTAAACCGTATTTTCTGATGAATTCTTCTATTTCTTGCTCGTTGGTTGGCCCTTGTGCATACAATTTCTTAAAAAAGCTTTGAAAACAATTGTTGATCTCGTTGGGTTTGTGGATAATCTTTCCATCCATTTCTAAACTTGTTACCGTATTCATTTTCTGCCTTTTTTTCAATTGCCATGACAGAAGTTTCCCACATTTATCCGCTGATTCAAAAGTTTTTTGTCTCATTTGCTTTATCTTCCATTCTATTTGTTGGTTCATGAGTTCCATATATTGCATCTGATGAAACTTTATTTCTCTCAAAATCTCATGAGACTTTGGTTTGGACCTCAACTTCTTCTCTCCTTCTTTTATTTTTTCTAAAATTTTTTCCTTCTTTTCATTTTGTTGCTTCCTCTTAATAGAATTTTGTTGAATTAGGAAACCTCGCATCACGGCTTTGCTTGCGTCCCAAATTATTCTTTTTTCCACATCTGTTTTCCTGTTGATCTCAAAATAATCTTTTAATGTTTTAAGGGCCTTCTTGTGGATCTCTTCGTCCTTAAATAGGGTGTCATTCATTCTCCATCTAAAGGAACCAGTAGTTGTTAGTTTCATCTCCATCTTAACCGCGTTGTGGTCGGAGCACGTTTTTGGGCAGATTTCTACTTTTTTTGTTCTTGACGCCAGACTGCTAGAAATCCAAATTTGGTCTATTCTTGTCCATGTCATTTTTGCTTCTGAGAAGAAAGTTCCCTCTCTCTCTAAAGGATTCTTTGTTCTCCAAATGTCAATCAAGTCCATTGTTTCAGTCATTTCAAAAAAGATCCTTGGTAGTCTCCCTTCTTTCGAGATCACTTGTCTCTGTGCTTTATCCATGTTTGTTGAGACAACTCCATTCATATCTCCCATCATTAGGATTTTATAATCTAAAAAGTCAACTAATGTCTCATGCAACTTCCTAAAGAATTCAGCCTTCCCTTCATTTGGGGCATAAACTCCCACAATTAATATCTTTTCTCCTTGAATTTGTATTTCAATTGCCAGGTATCTTCCTTGTTCATCTTTAAATATCAATTTTGGAACCAACTTTTCCTTTGCATAGATCACCACACCTCTTTTCTTTACTTTATCTGATGAAATGAATTCTTGACCGAGTCTCTTATTTATTAATAATTTCCTGTGTATCCTGGCAATATGGGTTTCTTGCAAACATATTATGTCTAATTGTTCTTTCTTCAAAATGTGAAAAACCTGTCTTCTTTTCCGAGGAAGGTTCAAACCATTACAGTTCCAACTAAGGAGTTGCAGAGACATTTTGTATTTAGGTAGCTGTTCCTCCAACTGCTCCAAGCTTCTGCTCTTCCTCCGATGGTGGTAATGAAAGTCCAAATGACAAATTTGCTATATCGGGTGGTTCCCTCTCCTCCACGGTTCCTTTCTGCAAATCCTCCAGATACTTCTCTAGAAATAGTTCTTTGTCCTGAATTGTTTTTATTTTAATCTTCCTTCCATTGAAGTTAAAGGACAATCCTTGTGGAAATTCCCATCTGAATGGTATAGTATTTTTCTTCAGCAGGTCTACTAAACTCTTGTAATATGTTCTCACCTCTAAAATGTATTTAGGAATGTCCTTAAAAATCTGTATCTGACAATTTTGAATCACCAGTGCCTTTTGGTAATGCAAATTCAATATTCTATCTCTTTCTTCTTTTGATCTCAATGTAATTAGGCAGTCCCTTGGTTTTTTGTCCTGCCTTCTACCCAGTCGAAAGGCTGATATTATCTCAAGTTCCTCATCTTCCTCCCATTCCTCCCGCCAAAAAGTTATGATGTTCTCTGTGAGAAATTTCACAAGGTTGTCCCCTTCCACTTCAGACACCAATCTAAATTTTAAATTCTTCTCTTTACGTTGAAGTTCCAGTAAGGAGAGGGCTGCATCATGCTCATTCACTTTTTTAATAATAGGCCCAAATTTTTCCCTTGTCTCTTCAGCTGTTATTTTTGCACTTTCTGCAATCTTTCGTGTTTCTGAATTTTCCTGAATTAATCTATTTATAGAATCTGTGTTCGATGCGACACTAGCCGTATTCACATCCAACCTTGTTGTCAACTCTGTTAATTTTTTAGAATTCTCTGTCGAAAGTTTTGTCAATGCTTCCAGGGATTGATTTATTTTAAGTAGAGCCTGAGTCATAGGATCCATAGAAGCTGGTGTTTTTTCCTGCACAGCTGCAGTTCCTGATATAGAGGCCCTCTTTGTTTGCCATTCCAGTAGCATTTTGTACATTTTTGACAATACCTTATAATCATTGATTATTATCTCTTTCTGAAATCTAGACTCTCCTTCAATATATTTCCTCTCTTTACAATCCTTCTTAAACATTTCATTTGTTTGGAAGTAGTGCAACCAATCATATACATATTTTTTAACTTGTTCATATGGCTTCAATTTCCATTTCCCCCCTTCTTTAATTACAATGTCTCCATAAGTCATCCAATCCTCTCTCATGTTTGTCTTTTTAACACTCATGACCTCCAGTGGGGATATGTGCAAGATTTCTCTGTGGGATTCCGAACCACAGGCATAGCCAATGTGGTGCCCTCCAGAAGCTGATGGGACTACAACTCCCATCATCTCTGGCCATGCTGGCAAGTGCTGATGGGAGTTGTAGTCCAGCAACAACTGCATTTGTAACAATGAACGAGTCTCAAAGCGCTGAATTAGATGGAACAATGGCCTGACCCTTTATAGGCCAACATCATACGTTCAGTCTCCTAAAAATACTGTGGAACATATAAAGCTTGAATGAAAAGGCCTCTGTAGCTTTGAGATTTCAAACTAGGCCCACAACATATTTGGATGGGAGATATACCAAAATACCCACAAACCACCTTTTGTGTATCTGTGCCCAGGGACAAGTGGAAAATATTGTCCACCATGTTCTGAATGAGCCCTCCGGGTATAGAGTGGTATATAAATTCAGTTAATGATGATGATGATGATGATGATGATGATGATGTATAATTATCCTAAGGATTGGTTTCTCAAATGAATTTCCCAGAGAGTTTTTTCCCCTTGAATAACTGGAAGATAACAGGTATTTGTTGATGGATGTATACAATATATATAAGGTTTCTACATTGGCCCAGCAACCCGATGGATCTGAAAAAATTCATTGCACAACATGTGGTCTTCTGCGCTGAGGCCCACATAGGCTAAAATGTACTTCTATCCTGTTTGTATTTCTGTGATGACAAACGACTGTTTCAATGCTAAGCGGGGACAAGCTTATATTCACAGATACTTGCATCATTTGCGTAACCTGTTATATACAAGTCTCTTGGTACCCAACTAATTCTCTCCAAACCCAGGTGAGGTGTGTGTAACACAAAGCTTCTTGCTGTGATGTTGTCCCATGAACATTCTTTTGGGCCCAGGGACATCATATGTACTTAGTTTCTGTCAGCTGGCTTTCTATAATTTAATTCCCTGCTTTTCAATCAGTAAGACTCCCAGGGCGGCTCACTGGGCAATTAAAAATGTGCAAACAATAGAGCCGAAAACAAACAGGGCAAACGCAGTCCAGCAGCACAGAAGACAAAAATAAAGCAAAGAGGAACTGAGCAGTGTGAGGGGAGAATAAAACAGAGCGGGGGGGGGGGGGAGGGAATTTGTGACCTTCCAGGAGGCTTTGTTTTCCCCAAAGATCTACCGTATTTTTTGCTCTATGACACACTTTTCCCCTCCTAAAAAGTAAGGGGAAATGTGTGTGCATCTTATAGAGCAAATGCAGGAATCATAGAATCATAGAGTTGGAAGAGACCACAAGGGCCATCAAGTCCAACCCCCTGCCAAGCAGGAAACACCATCAGAGCACTCCTGACATATGGTTGTCAAACCTCTGCTTAAAGACCTCCAAAGAAGGAGACTCCACCACACTCCTTGGCAGCAAATTCCACCGTCGAACAGCTCTTACGGTCAGGAAGTTCTTCCTAATGTTTAGGTGGAATCTTCTTTCTTGTAGTTTGGAACCATTGCTCCGTGTCCGCTTCTCTGGAGCAGCAGAAAACAACCTTTCTCCCTCCTCTATGTGACATCCTTTTATATATTTGAACATGGCTATCATATCACTCCTTAACCTCCTCTTCTCCAGGCTAAACATGCCCAGCTCCCTTAGCCGTTCCTCATAAGGCATCGTTTCCAGGCCTTTGACCATTTTGGTTGCCCTCCTCTGGACACGTTCCAGTTTGTCAGTGTCCTTCTTGAACTGTGGTGCCCAGAACTGGACACAGTACTCCAGGTGAGGTCTGACCAGAGCAGAATACAGTGGCACTATTACTTCCCTTGATCTAGATGCTATACTCCTATTGATGCAGCCCAGAATTGCATTGGCTTTTTTAGCTGCCACGTCACACTGTTGGCTCATGTCAAGTTTGTGGTCAACCAAGACTCCTAGATCCTTTTCACATGTACTGCTCTCAAGCCAGGTGTCACCCATCTTGTATTTGTGCCTCTCAGCTCTGCTCAGCGCTCCCTTTACAGAGCCACGTGGAGCGCGTATGTGGCTCTTTGGGGCTTTTCCCCGAGGAGGGAGAAGGGCTGCCCTTCTCTCTGCCATGGCTCTTGGGGGTGTCTTTCTCCCGCTGCCTGGGAGAGGCTGCGAGCGGCTATCCCATAAGCCAGAACAGCAAGAGGCTATCCCAGAAGCCAGATCCCTCTTGCTGTTCTGGCTTCTGGGACTCAGAATATTTTTTTTCTTGTTTTCCTCCTCCAAAAACTAGGTGCGTCTTATGGTCTGGTGTGTCTTATAGTGCGAAAAATACGGTATGCCTTTCTCAATGCAAGGCAATGGAAAGATCTCCATTGCATCCCCAAAAAATACATGAGGAGAGGGAAGAAGTCCACCCTCACCAATGACCCTTGGGTGTTTGTGACATTTCCCCCATCTTAATCTTTCCTGGGGATTTATGCTATTTTTCCCCTTCGAAGGGGCTTCCTCAACCTCAGCCCTCCAGATGTTTTTGGCCTACAACTCCCATGATCCCTAGCTAGCAGGACCAGTGCTCAGGGGTGATGGGAATTGTAGTCTCAAAACATCTGGAGGGCCAAGGTTGAGGAACCCTGGGCTAACAGCAGCCCCAGAATGCAACTGTGGGTGAATTCCTATAGCAAAAAGGAGGCAAACCAATCTCTTCCAGTTTCACATCAAGAAAAACAGGCCAAGTAATACGATTCTGTGTCGGATGGTACTGCGCTTCAATAAAATTTGTAATAGTCTGTTGCAATCACTGAGAAATGTTGGGATTGTTTGGTGTAATTCACTGTGTTCCCAAAGCCTGTATTCATGTGACTATTTTCTGACTGAAGTTTCCACCAGCTGTTATTATAAGCTGTGGCGGTAAGTCTATTTTAAGAAGTTTGCTAAGTGCATGTACTGCCGGCAGCGTTGTGTGGAATATGCGCTGTTCTGGAAAGGGAGTCAAGTAGAAAGCTTCTAGCACCTGATTCCCAACAAAGTCACCCTCGTATCAACTTCTTTCATCTAAAATCCAGGCATCTTGTACCACGGTGGAAAGTTTTTCATTTGGGGCAATCTTAAGAATAACAATTTTCAAAATTCGAGGTGTTATCTTCTTAGGGACACAAATATTAGAGGAAGAGTGTGGCATAGTTCTTAGATTTTTAGATTAGCTCAGTGGTAAAGCACATGCTTTGCAAACAGAAAGTCCAAAGTTCAAATCCCGGCATATGCAGCTAATATTATTATTATTTAAATTTGTATACTGCCCTATACTCATAGGTCTCAGGGTGGTTCAAAGCACTTAACAGCCACTGCCAGCCAGTGTGTAGACAGTCGTTAAATTAGACAACAGGGGTGATTGGGATGTCTATATATTTGGACCCAAAATCAGACACTTTTCTGGAAATTGGTAACTTCTGGCACTCACAAGGCTGTCACCCCCTTATCCTCACAAATTCCTCCTAACCTTCTGGTCTCATTCTTTCAATCTTTGTATGAGGACGCTGAACCTCTGTTATGGAATTATTTGGACCCTGAGCTTCTTGAAGAAACCGGAGGTAAAAATCTAACAGGCTCTGTATCCCCCCTGGATTTACTACCTGATCTTTCGGTTTGCATTATTTGGCCCAGTCTACACACCCTTCAGAATATGATAGTAAAACAGATCATGCCACTCTAGAATGCAGGTGGGGAAATCACATTTCTGAACGCAAGGGGGGTTCACCTGACACCTTCATTGTACACCTTTAGGGACCAGGTGAAAACTCTTTGACTAGGCCTTGGGCTGATTAACATCCTACATCCTTTTAAATGTGTTTGTGGGAGCGGGTGGCTGGAGGGGGGCAGTTATTGGTTTGTTTTGTTCTTGTTTTTCTATTGTATTTTGTGTTCCAATCATGTATTTTTATGCTGTGAGCTGCCCTGAGATCTATGGATGAAGGGAAGTATATAGATATAATAATAATAATAATAATAATAATAATAATAATAATAATAATAATTGCTGTTAGTAGTAGTAGTAGTAGTAAGAAAAAGCAGCACAGCAAGAACCCATCTGGTGGAGAAACTTTCCACCCAATGCATTAGTTTCCTAATTGCAGGGAGTTATGGATGCATGTTCAAAAATGGCATCCTTCACTTGCAGTAAGATTCGGTACAGTCTACGCTATTGCCTTTAATGCAGTTTGTGCAAGCAGGCCTCAGAAACAAGATCAGGAGGAGGGACATTCGGGTTGGCGCCTCCAGCAATGGCGGAGTTCCTCCGATCGGGAGGAATTTGCTCCGTGGAAATCAGGGTCTGACTGCCACGGCGAAGGCGGAGACCCACTAAAATCACAGGCGGGAGAAGCTTGTGAACGTGGGATTCGGCTGGCACCCTTTGCGTTTCCCCTGCTTGCGGGGAAACCCAGTTTTGGGGATCCGGAGTGACGTGGGGTGAGTGATGCGGTGCTTCGAATTGACTCCTTTTTTCACGGAGGGAAGCCACATTGCTGTTGCCGGAGAGCACTGTCTTTTTCCTGTGGACAATTTGACTCTAAACAACTACCCGTGAGTAGAATGGAAAATTGGATTTACAAACGTCTTAATTTGGTACCGAAACGGGAAGGTTTCAAACAGGAAGTCCGCCTTCCCCTTTTGTAAATAGATTGAAGCAAAGAAGCTGCAAGCTAAGGTCTTGGAAAGCCTTATGTAAAGGATTAAACTTCCATCGATTAAAATCATTAAACCCCTCTTGGAAGCAGGAGAAGAGGGGGGAAATTTTGGATCGTGTAAGCCTGCAGGAGAGAGTGATAAAAATTAAATTACCACTGCTCTGAACCTGGAAACGGGCTGCCAGTAGATTGACGTTTTGGGAGAGTTCATTGACTGTGAATAAAATGTATGCTGACAGTTAGTTAAATAAGAGAAATATATTGTTTCCATTGCCCTCTTCTGCCTTTAAAAAGGAGGAAAAGTAACTGAAAATTGAAACTAACTTTACTTTTGGAACTGTGCTTGAAAAGATTGATACAAGTGGAGACTGTTTCCCTCTAGAGGGAGCTGTTTCCCTCTAGACTGGAGAGTGGAGCTGAGTGGAGACTGTTTCCCTCTAGACTGTTACAAGAGTGGAGCTGGGGAATCTCCAGCTGCAGGATAAGAACTGTGAGAATCAAGGATTGACCTTGGACCATTTAAGAATGTCGACAGGAGAAGCCTTAGTGACTGCATTATGCAAGATAAGCTATTCGTTGGAACACCTTCACAAGAAGACGGATGTTATGACTACTAAAATTGATAACTTGGGACAAAAAGTGATTAATTTGGGACAAAAAGTGAGCACCAATACAGAAATTATTCAGGATTTGCTACAGGAATCTACTTTAGCAGAACAAAATGTGGAGAAGGAGAAGGAGAAAGTTGTTGTTGTCGAACCTAAAGTAATACAAGTGGGAGCCTCAGCCTTACAGAGGCAAATTGAGGACTATAAGTTGAGGCCTTTTATGATTGAATCTAGAAAAAGTCAGATTTTGAGGATCGGAGCCCGGCCTGGACTGGAGAAGGAAAGCTGGAAAGATCCCTCCATGCAGGGATTAACTGACTTTTGGGACATGGACTTGGGTCAGGAGGAGACTGGAGTTCTGGGGGCCTTTGGATTTGGAGGAATCTTGAAACATGTCCTGAAATACTTCATGGATTTTAGCTTTAACTATGGAAATTTGGCTGACCTGTTGAGAAGGAACAAAAGTATTGTTAGGTCAGAGTTTCCCCGAGATCTGCTCTATAGCATCAAAGAATATGAAGAAGACCTGCAGAAGGGACTTGGAAAAGAGTTAAGAGCCTCGGACATAAGATCTCCAGGTTGATGGACTGTATGGAGTTGACGGAAGTGACTGGCAGAGTCCGAGACCGGGGAGAGGAGATGGTGGAAGAAGATTGGAAAATTAAAAGTCTATATATAGAAATATTGTAAAATTAATGAGTGATAGAAAAATGTTGGAATTAAATTTTATGGCCTTAGTAGAAATGTTATAAGGAGTTAAGCTTAAATAAGTATACTAGTTTTAATGGAAATAAGATTAAAAATATGTTAAGACATTTATATGATAGAAAATAGAGAAAGATGGAAAGGAATTGCTGAAACAATTAATGGAAGTGGAATACAAAGAGGGAGGTGAGAGGAGGTCGATGAAACAAGGGAATGAAAGATAGAGTATGGAAAAGGTATGATGTATGCTTTTAAATTGTTTTTGTTTCGTTCTGTTTAGTTTATTGTGTTTAGTTTAATGTGTTAAGGTTGTGTTTTGTATTGTTTATATATTGTATTGTATTGTTTTCTCTTTTTTGTTTTCTTTGTCTTCTTTCTTTTTTGTAAGCTTTAAAAGTAATAAATATTATTTAAAAAAAAGAAAGAAACAAGATCAGGAGGTACCCTGCGGAGGTATCAAGGTCAGATTGCATGGCACATTGATAATAGGAACACTAGCTAACCTTACAAGCGGTCTCTCCACTCCCATTATCCACAAGAGCTAGTAATCTGCTCTGATTCAAATGAAAGGCAAAGATCTCTAATTGCCACATTTAGCACCCTGTGTCAAATTTCAGTCCTTGCCTGAGAGGGAAGGAGAAAAAGTGCTGTCAGTGGTGTCTGGTGCTCACTGGGACCAGTAGGGTGGAAGGCAGGGAGCTCAACAGTAACTGGAATCAGAATCAGTGACTACTGCAAATTTTGTCTCTTTCTTCTTCTCTGCTGAGCTCCAATCTGCCTTGCAACTCTGGTACTTTCTCCAGAAGGAGCTGACCAGGGTTCTGATCACCTGCAACTTGCCTATCCTCTCACCAGTACCCCCCTGCAGTCCAAGACTCCCTCACCTATTGGATCTCTCAGGCACACCTACAGTCTATGCTGGAAACCACCAATCCAGTAAGGGGTTTGTGAGAAGTAATAAAACCACCCCCTTCCTCTATATCACATCGTGCAACAGATTTTAATGGGAAGCCAATCCTGGCTGAAAAGCAGAGTTCAAAAGAGACACATGCAATAAGTAAATAAAAATGTGCCACATAGATCCAGAGATCAGAAGCAGAGTTATCAGCACAAGCAGCATGGCAGGGACTCTCTCCTGGACACCGCACAATTTATCTGTTCCTAGAGGCAACAATGCCCACCATTACTGTACATCCCCCACAGCACGTTTGCCATGCCCCCTCCATACAGCATCACTCAGCTATCAGTGCACTGACTGCCCCACTGATGTTTTGCAAGAACAGTTCCCCATTAGTTCTCCTGACCCTTCGCATCCAGAAGAAACCAAATTGAGACCATTAAGCCACACGCCGAGGTGCAGTTTTTCCTCCCAGCGGGGTATCCTCATTTCCCTCTCCCTGTCATGCCGACATATTCTTAAGAGCCCATGCTTAATTGGATCTTTGTAAGGTCATCATCTGAGTTAGTTCCACCATGAGCAATCATCACTCCTAGGGGGTTGACAAATTGCCTTCTTCCAATTTGCAGTCTTCAAGATGGAGGTGGGGCGGAGAGCGGTGGAAATTGAGAAATGGACGTACTTAAGGAAGGGTTGGAGGGGGTGGCTGTTAAGAAAGACTGGGGGCTGCCTCCGTCCCGCTCATCAAAACTGCCCAGAGTTTGTGCATAAAGTGAGAGAACCATAAAGCCGTCAAAGCTCTTAATTACTTTCTCTCAAAAGAACCTCTTTACACATACATAATTTTTCGTTCTGTGGAACTACACTAGCCCCTCTTGTATATGGTTACCAGATTTTTTTCAATGAATCCAGGGACACTTTTTAATTTTTTTTTGAAGCTGAGTAGCAACAGGGAGTCAGCAGTGGGGATGGTGAGGCAAAAGACCCTGGGCCCAAGCACACATGCATATTGTATAAAGGTGCAAAGCCCTTTTTTCACACCCCGTGAAACATAAATGCACAGAGTTTTTTTAAAATACTGGGCAACAGCGCGCCATGCACCTGTGACTCCCGAGCCTTCCCCAATCCCCTTCCCCCTTTGATTTGACAGATCAGGGGAGTCACGGGCGAGCGGCTGTTGCCCAGGAGGGGCCAGCCTAGTAGTGCAGTTGGCTCTGGCTGGCTTCAGGAGCTGCTCGCTACCCGCTGCCATGGCGCAGGAAAAATGGTGGGCGCCATGGCAGCGAGCAGCTCCTGAAGCCAGCCAGAACCAACTGCGCTAACAGGCTGGCTCCGGGCTGCTGAGGCTGCCGCTGCCACTGCCACGTTCCCCAGGGACAGATTTGTGATTTTGGGGACATTCCGGGGATGGAATTTGTCCTGGGACAGATTTGCAAATCCAGGGACCGTCCCCGGGAACCAGGGATGTCTGGTAACCCTACTCTTGTAGTGTGTGACAAATGCTATTCGGAAGCCCCCAGCTGTGGTGGTAGAATGCATCAAGCGGGATTAGTGGCCACTGTAGAGCCTCTATGAGAATCCTAGCTGCTGGTGAACACAAGCTGCCTCTGGCTGTAGAGGAGAACATGGCAAGTAGCCACTAATAGCATCCATGAGTTTGCTCAATCCTCTTTCAAAGCCAACCAAGTTGGCGTTCATCGCTGCCTCCTGAGGGAGTGCACCCCTCGTTTAGCTCTGCACCCCACCCTATGGCCTCTATTTACGATGGTTCTGGTTGCTGTGGGCTAAGGAGGAATTCTATCTGGAATGGAACCTGGGATCTTGGCATTTTGCCTTATTCATAGCATTCTGTCCTCATCTTATGCACAGTGTTCCATCATATCATAACTGGTTCTGGTGGTGCATTAGCCAAGGGCTGTAACTAGCGGGTGAGCTCCCTGCATAGCCCCACAGAGTCCTTGGGATTAAGGGCTGGTGGGTCAGCCAATCTCAGAACCAGCACACAGCTACGTTACCAGGTTGCAGGTGACAGGCAGGTGGAGAACTCCACACCACTGGTTGTCCTAAATACAAAGGTCTGACTCCCTATAAGTCAGCTTCCTGCATTCCTACGATCTCGGCGCATGTGCAGATCTATAAGCAAAGAAGCACTCCTTCTTTGGGTACCCAAGCCATTTAGGAAAAACACAATCATGCTGTTTGCCACTGTCATATGAAGAGCACTGCAGGATCAGACCAAAGGCCCATGCTCTCTCCTACTATGACCAACCAGCTGCTTATTGAACGTTCACAAGCACTCTTGGAAGTGAAACAGCACTCTTCTGTTTAAACATACTGCCTCTATTACTGGAAGTAGTATATATTATAAGTTACTTTGGGATGCTTCATGGAAAGCTATGATGATGATGATGAAGCCATTGTGGCCAGTAGCCTTTGACAACCTCATTCTCCATCAGTTCAATTCTCTAGTTCCATTTTCTCTGCTGATTTTTTTTTTTTGGTCATTTTGTCATATTGCATCCCTACCTGACATAGAGGGAACGTTTCTGATTGGTTCGCAGGGAGCCTGACCCAGAACTCATGCTGTGATTCATCATCTGTTCACGCAGGTCATGGATTTTGGCCTCAAATCGAGCGTACTCTGAAAAATAATGCAAATAGATCAATCAGTTAATGAACCCTTTGCAATCACCAGCTCATCATTATATCCCCCCCTTTGTCTTTTAGTGAGACTGATTAAACATGGAAGATTGTGATCACGATAAGGTTGGACCACATGCCAAGAATCTGGGCCAATTGATCAGTCTGCATATTTAAGGTCATTAAGAAGAATGTGAACAGTCCACCACGTTTAAAAACAAAATAGACATACAAAGTTGCTAAACAGCAATCGCCATGAAAAGAAAGGCTAACTCAATCCTCCAGCAAAATATCACACTGGAATTGGCTAGGCACATGATAAAAGCTGTGTAACGGCAAAGGCTCTGAAGTTTAATGGACTAATCAATTAAGTGATGCAATGAATCAAGACCTAATCACATATTAAGCTGTAATCACTAATGAAGATCTGACATCAATTAAATATAGGGACGGCAGCAAGCAACGATGCCAGCATTCAGTGTGGGGGAAAGAACACAAGAACATAAGAAGCTCCCTGCTGAATGAGGCCAGTTGCCCATCTAGTTCAGCGCCCATGAAAATCTGTTTCTGCCCATTCACAGCCCCCATCTCCAGCCTATTGCTACCTGAATTGATTCAGTCTCTAGCTCCAAGGCTCAGGAAAGAGGCAGAAAGGCTGGATGCTCTCTCTGTCTCCCCTCCTAAATATTTGCTTTGTACACCCATGAAACACCCCCGTCTGGGGCTAAAGGGAGCCTAAAGGAGTGTGTGGTTGCACTCAGCTTGTGAGCCTCTGGCAAGACTGCCCTACCTAGGCTGGCTGTTGCGGAAAGGTGGGAGAAATATATAGGCCTGTGCTGTCTGAGAAGCTTCTGGTGGTTATGAAGCCATCACTGATTCACACTTCACTTCTATGAAGCCCCACCTAGATGTGGGGCAGCCCCATGTAGTAAGGAGCTACAGCCTTCCTCAAAGTCTTTGCTATTCCCATTTCTGATGCCTGCTAGTGCAACCAGCGCATACAAAGATTATGTGGTCCGTTGCAGGCAAAACAGTCCAAATGTGAGATTGATGGCGGACCATAGTTGCAACATCTACTTTGCATTTTCTTCAGGATCACTTCTGCAGTAAAAGAAAGCCAAACGGGCAGCCACTACATCCAATCCAAATAACTTTCTTGTGCCAGCCATTGGCCGTGACAAATCTGAATAAAAAAGAACACAAGCAAAAGGGGTGTCGCACTACATATAATGGTCTTTATTTAGATCTCTGTGTCTCCCTTACAGTTCAATGCTATATTGCCCAGGGTCATCTTTCTGATTTTTTTGGCCATCAAAGAAAAAAAAATGGTGACTTTATGAGCCACTGAAGTGTTTACATTGCTAAAAAGCCATAGGACCTTTCCTGTACGGCGAATGGTAAGCCTTCTGTGTCCAATGTATAGTGGGCAATGTAGTAATCTGTGCAAGATGTCTTCCACCTGTGGTTGCTCACATATACAGAGTCTGTCTTCGTACAGTACCCTGTTATATTGTCCATCTAGGATGCCAGAGGGCATAGCTTGAAAACGCAACTCAGTAAAAGCAAATCTAAGTGAGGCTGGCTGGAGATTTGACAGCCACTACAGAAAGTCTCTGTGTCTTCATATTTTCTTCCTTATCATATTAGGGAACATTCTCTGATATCACACTGACTAAATGACCGCAGGAAAGAACCAAAGTGGAGAAATTAAGTAACTTACACACTCTACCTAATTAAATGCATAAATTACATTGTCATTACATTATTCCAACCCATTCATTCCAATGAAAAGGCAATGCAATACTTATTGGGGTGAATGGGTGGGTGGTGGAGATGGAAGCCGTGATCGATTACATATCATTTGCAGACCAAAAGCAACCGCGGGAAATACCGATTGAATTTGCTGCACTGATTTCCGTTCCGGACATAGGACATGGGAGGCATAAGCAAACATCAGCAATTTTCATTTCTCCTTTCGTCGCAATCCTTTGACCTCTCCGTACGCAGGTTCCCCATCACTTCCCTGCTACATGGAGTGGCGTATCCACTGGCCCCACCCTGGTCCCACTAGCCTGGAGATGTACTAAATCAGTACAGTGGTACCTTGGTTCCCGAACAGCTTAGTTGTCAAACGCCGCAAACCTGGAAGTAAGTGTTCAGGTTTGCAAACGTTTTCCAGAAGCCGAACGTCCAACACAGCTTCCAGTTGACTGCAGGAAGCTTAGTTTTTGGACGGTTTCAGGAGTTGAACGACTTCCAGAACGAATTACGTTCGAGAATAAAGGTACCACTGTACTCCGGATGCCTGAGAAGTCCTCCATCTTACTCTCAACTTATGAATGGATTGCTTAGAGATGTAAGCTTTGTTTGGATAAATATGACAACATTTGGAATGAGTTTATGGAGAATGTAGTAGACTATTAATATTTACATACATATTAGGATAATAACACTATATCAATTTATATAAGAATGTATGAGAGTTTATTACATTGCATTTTGTATATATATTTTCCTTCTTATACATGTCTTTGTTCTCCCCCCTTCCCTATTTTTCTTTGTACCTCTTTATTTCTTTATAATTGAAAATATTTCAACAAAAAACTAATATTAATTTTATTTTTTTAAAACCCCTGCATCTGAAAGTATTTGGAGAGGAATGACAAGAGAAAACAATCAGTTAGATAACATTTCATTTGTTGACTGCAGCTCCGCTATAGTTAAGAACTTCACCTATTTCACCACTTCCCCATTTTACAGTTCTGCATTTTAACCACAATTAACCAGGCATCTCATTTTCTTCCATTTGTAAATCTTGCCATTGCCACTAGTCCCCAAGTTAATGTTTGCATTTCATCTTGGCATCCTTCCCAGAATGCGTGGCTGTTGTATAAAAGGGGCTACTTATTTTTACCCATTAGCCCAGAGGTTTTCAACCTTTTGAGGTCCACGGCTCCCTTGACCAACTACATTCTTTAGGCGGCAGCCTTGTGGGGCTCAGGGGCCCAGTTATGTCACCCCTTGCCTGCAGAACACTGTCCCTTGTGGAGTGTTCCCTCAGCCTCCTCTCCTCTCTCCTTGGGAGTCCTCTGAGCAGCTGCAGCTGCTGCCCCGGGTCTCTGAGCTGCCCCCCCTGCCCCAAAGAGAGGTGCCTTCTCACACTGCCCCACAGGGGCCTGGGAAGCAACCCCTGGCCAGCCCCAGTGGCATCATTTACCTGGAGAGCTTGTAGCCAGGGCTGCTGCAACAAACAGCTGTGCAATCCTTTGGGAGGCAGAGATGCAAGAGGGCATCAGAGGAAGGGAGAGACGGAAAGAGGGACAGAGGCCAGTGTTGCCCACAGCACCCCTGACCATCATTCAAGACACCCCAAGGTATCATGGCACACTGGTTGAAAACCACTGCATTAGCCCATAATTGGCAAAATTTGACCACCACAATTGCAACTGCGTCCCTGTGGCTTTGTTCTAAGCTACACTATTTCAATGATTTCGAATTCCTATTCTCCCCAGCCCCCTACTTTTTCACCAGCTGCAGCATTTCCGGGTTCAGATGGCAGCTCCGGATCTCTGTCCACAAATCTCCTATGTAACATATCACGTGAAAATATTTTTATTTGAAGGCTCACAAAGAGAGTACTCTTGAGCATGTACTGATAGACTGCCCTCTTCCCGTCACCACCAAGGCCATCACCTTCCTCACGCTAGCCTGTATGTGCAAGGAGAGAATAGTCCTCCTCTCTTTCTCATTCTGAAAGTCTTAAGAGCCGAACTTCACTTCTACAGAAAGCTTGGAACTCATTTCCAGAGGACAGTCTTTGTAACATCTGAAGTGGCTCATTGTCTGTACCTTGTCCCTTAACTGCAGATGTTCTAGCTAGCTAGCTTAGTTCTATATAAAGATTTTTCATTTTCAGCACAGCCTTTCTCTTTAATAAATAATGTAGAAATTCCATGCAAGTAGACGTGGGAGTTGACATCTATATTTAGACTCCGATGGGCAGAGTGAGGAGTAAGATCAAAAAGCTAAGTCTTGGATAATGCAGCATCAGATGATCGGCAGTTTCCATTCTGAGCAGAATTGAACTCCCACATGAACTTGAGCAATACAGTATTTCTTTGCTCTAGCCCCCCGCCCAGCCCAGTTCATGTGGATACACCCTGCAAGACTGCATTTCTGTTTGAGGATGTGCAAAACCTTTCACTCGAGCTTCAAGGTTATTTCTTCCTTCTTATATCAGCATGACACCACACATTTGGAATATCTCTTTGCAACAGTGGATTTGAAATTTTCACAACATGGATCCGAATCATTAATACACAGGGCATACAGTATGTCTTAAGAGCCACAATTGTGCAGCATGTTGTATTCACTTTGTTTTTCAAGGCTATTTCTCCTTTCTGGCATTGCGTGGTCAGAACATTTATCTGCAAAACCAGATCTGAACAATTGCACAAATCACTGTCTCACATGGCATGTCCAGAACTGAGCATCAGATTGATCCTTCAAAGGGACAGTTGTATATTTTGCTGTTTTGCAACTGTGAACCCACTGATAGGCATTGAGGTGCAGAATTCCTAAACCCAGAACTGGAGTACAGCTCAGTGTGAATTTCAAAAAGATGGCTGTGCTTTAGTGTACATATTGTTTCAGAATTTGAAAATTAGGCAAGTTCACCGTTAAATGCAAACTGTCTCTCCTCCATCCCGGATCACAATTGCCTGAGCTGAGAAGGTGCTCAAAGGATTTTTATTCTTTCATTCTTAGCCTTGCAGAGCCACTCTTCTGCACTAGGCTCCAGTTGGCGGACTTCAGGACTCTAATTAAAAAGCCCCAAGATGATCTTGCAAGTCTCAACTCTGCCCACTTCTGTTGCAAATAATGAAGCCGATTTCTTTTCAGCGTGGGAAGGGAGTTAGCCACTGAAGCAGCCGAAGGATCTTGTGACAGGATCACCCACTTAAAGTGATATTGCTTTCTGAATTTATCCCAAACCAAGATATTAAAAGCACAGGATATCTGATGGAGGTGCAGGGAGGGAACTGAGATGCATAACCCTGTGATGACAAAGTGCATTTTAGTGATTGAATCAAATTGCTATTTTTCTTTCCCCTCTTTCCCACCTCCTCTTCTCTCTTCCTGGATCCATTAAATCAGGGCTGGGAAACCTGTTGTTGGAGTCCAATGACACCTGGAGGGTCACAGTCTCCCCATTTGTAATATAAATGGTTCATGGAGAAGGGCTGGAGCTCAGTGGGACAGCATCTGCTTTGCATGTATAAGGTCCCAGGTTCAACCCCTGACAGCTCCAGGGAGGTCCTCAAAGAGGGAACAGACCTGAATATGTTAATTTAGATATATAGCTGCCAATTTAGAAAGGAGAAAAACCATAGGTCTGATCGTAGTGGGGACCAGGGGACCTGTTGGTTCAATGCACTGTCTAGGTGCTGCTAATTGTACAATGATTCTTCAACATCAACTTTGTTGGACTGATCATGTTGTGCGGATGCCTGATGATCGTCTTCCAAAGCAACTACTCTATTCCGAACTTAACAATGGTAAGCGTAATGCTGGTGGTCAACAAAAGAGGTTTAAAGACTCTCTCAAGGCAAGATCTTTAAAAATGTAGTATAAACACTGACAACTGGGAAACACTGGCCTGCGAGTGCTCCAGTTGGAGAATAGCTTTTACCAAAGGTGTCATGGGCTTTGAAGACACTCAAACTCAGAACGCAAGGGAGAAATGTGCTAAGAGGAAGGCACACTTGGCAAATCCACACCAGGATCAACTCCCGCCCAGAAACCAATGTCTGCACTGTAGAAGGATGTGTGGATCCAGAACAACGATGGCTTTAGCAGGGCTTTGGGTGCGACACTCCTCTTTTGTTTATTGAAATATTTCTAGAGCATACTTTCATTTTTAAAAAATAAGCAGATACTCAGTGCCATGTTCTCTGAGCTATAGTGAACCGTAAGAATTGTTTCCCAGAGTTCTAAATTTATTCACCATTCAAGGCATATATATTCTACCCTTCTGCCTCAAAAGCTCCTAGAAAAGCTTACAAATCTATAAGAAAAACACAGTCTCTGCCCTTAGGATCACAAAAGACACAGCATGAGAAAGAAAAAGTGAGGAGGAAGGAAAGGGGAAAGAACAGACTTAGGCAAAATAATAATAATATATTATTAATGCCACAAGGCTCTTGTAATGAACAGGTTGTAAGGAAACAAGCTACTTGCTGTTCAAAAAGTAGGGGTAGAGGTAGCTCGGACTGAAGATGGAAGCTTCTTGGTCATTTAAAAAAAATGTTATTTCTTGTAAAAAACACTTTCCATTTAGTAAGCTAGGACATCCCAGAGAAAATTTTAATGATAAAAGCTTTTTAAAGAGGCACTGCTAATTAGGCTCAGAGTTAGCATCAAATCAATCATTTCACTACTATTGTCACAGACACAAACTATTTCCCCCACTCAAACTAATCAACAAAGGTTTAAGGCATTTTCCCCACTTTTAAGATGGTTACTAGTTCAGGGAGGGTTCAGATGTAATACCATGCTTCTATATGAAAGAGGCTGAATTTGAAGGAATATAGATAGAAAATTACGGAATGAAAAATCCAGCTATAGTTTCAATGAAAGATGCACACCAACAGGGGCCTAGTGTCTTCGCTATGAATCTTTCCCATTAAAACTGTGCTATGAATCTTTCCAATGGAAACGGCATTGATGTTCCATTCTGACGTACCGTAGGTTTTTTAAAAATGTGTATAGCTCAACATTTGTCATTCCATCATTGTGGAGGGAAATCTCTTTATTTTAGAAACTGTCTTTCAAATAGAGCATGACCTTATTTGTCCAAGACTTGCAGGATGTGCGTTTGCACAGAGGCCTGCACAAACAGAATCAGGTTACAGAACACTCAACAAATTTGGACAAACTGAAGTTTCAGATCACCAAGGTCAAGGTCAAGGCTGATTCAGAGCTCTGGTCACCTATGAATTCACAATGATGTCAACAGATACTACAACAGGGATGTTTAAAGTCATTGTGAGCAACATTTTTTTTTTTACTGCTCTCTTAAAAATGTTTTGATTCTTTTCAAAGTGTTTGATTGGAATTCTTATTTTTGTGTGCACTTCTCTGGGCACAGTCATCTAGTTTTACTCAGAGTAAACCCACTGAAAATAATTAACTGGACTGAGGGGATAGCAATCTTAGACGCAAGAAGCTGGCTTCAGTAAGCCAGTGTAGCTTAAGGAAGCATAATAATAATAATAATAATAATAATAATAATAATACAGTGGTCTGTTAAACATTAAAAAGCTTCCCTAAACAGGGCTGCCTTCAGATGTCTTCTAAAAGTCTGGTAGTTGTTGTTGTCTTTGACATCTGGTGGGAGGGCGTTCCACAGGGTGGGCGCCACTACCGAGAAGGCCCTCTGCCTGGTTCCCTGTAACTTGTCTTCTCGCAGTGAGGGAACTGCCAGGTGCTGGACCTCAGTGTCCAGGCAGAACGATGAGGGTGGAGATGCTCCTTCAGGTATACAGGACCGAGGCTGTTTAGGGCTTTAAAGGTCAGCACCAACACTTTGAACTGTGCTCGGAAATGTACTGGGAGCCAATAAAGTTATGCCAGATTCAAACTCTGTTCAGCAGCAAGGTTACTGCTAGCTGAGATGTCAGGAAGGAGGGTGCAGTGGGGGTGTACTGTGCCGGGTGTCACCACTGAGGGGGGGTGACAAAATGCACTCACCATGGGGCCTGCAGCACGCCTGAGCCATGTATCTCTCCTGGGAGTGACAAGGTGGCTTGGGCTTCTGCAGGCTCTACGTTGCCCTAAACAGTCCGCCCGCTGCCTCCTCAGCTGTAGGGCGGCTGAGTGGGAGGAGGCAGGCAGAATCCTCAGAGGCCCCGCAGAGCATGCTGCCCCAGCTTGCCCCGCCCAGTGGGTGGCTGGCCCCACCCCTGGGTGCAGGGCACACACGCAGCCCCAGGAGCCTGATTGCCTTGGTCCGCCCCTGGATGTTGTAAGCTCGGCAGAGGGAAAACAAGCTTTTAAAACAGTGTTTGAGTTACACGAACTTTTTTGCTGGCTTAACTCATGCTGGGATGCCAGGTCATGTGACTGATCTGAACAGGCTTAGAATCCAACCTAAGGTTCAAGGGATATTTGCACTGCTCCTGCTAATTATCGTATTTTTCGCCACATAGGGCGCACCGGGCCGTAGGGCGCACCTAGTTTGTTTGGGGGGAAATAAAGAAAAAAAAAATTTTTCCCCCAGGCGGGGGAGGCCCGAGCTTCCCCCGACCCCAGCCCCCAGAACTGGCTGCTATCCACAAGCCTTGGGAGCCCGGCGGGAAATTTCCCTTGGGAGCCCGGCGGGATATCTGCCCGAAGCCCAGGGCGCGCTCCGCTGCACTCCCCGGGTTTCGGGCTGCAGGCTGCTGTCCGCAAGCCTTGGGAGCCCGCCGGGAACTCCCGCCGGGGCTTGCAAGGCTTGCGGATAGCTTCCTGAAGCCTGGAGAGCGAGAGGGGTCGGTGCGCACCGACCCCTCTCACTCTCCAGGCTTCAGTGAAAGCCTGCATTCGCCCCATAGGACACACTCACATTTCCCCTTCATTTTTGGAGGGGGAAAAGTGCGTCCTATAGGGCGAAAAATACGGTATTAGCTAGCTAGGCATCTACTGCATCAGACCTGTGCTCCGACTCGGACAGTTGGAATATCAGTGTGACAACTTTCAGCTCACTTAACCCCTGTCCCAATCTGATGCAGTGTGAGAAAGCAACAGCAGCTTCTCCTGCATGGGAGCTCCATCTTCTCTTGTTGGAGAAGGAAGGTAGCTCAGTGGTTGACCAGAAGGCGCCAGGTTCAATTCCCAGCAGCTCAAGGTAGGGCTTGGAAGAATCTGGACTGGACCTTGTTGTTAACCAATTCCTGTCCTCATCTGTCTTTATAACACTGTGTTTTACGTCTCCCCTCTTCCCTTGCGATGCTGCTTTCCTGTTTGCTTTCTGCATTTTTTGTCTTCTGCTTTGAGATGCTAAGCTTTTCAGAAATGCTTTGAAATAGCATTAACGTGGAAAGGAATGTGTAAGAGAAACCAAGCATCAGCTGTAACCAATTTTTGAGTGTGCCTCTTTCTCCTCCAGGGTACCATGGTGAATGGCTGAGGTAACAGCTGTGCCATACTTCTGAAGGGCAGTGGAGCCTGAGAGAGGCGGGGGCGGCAAAAGGATTCTCTGCCAGTGTCCAGTTGTGTTTGAAGGCCTGTCAGGATTCTGCATATCTGCTGCCCCCTGTCAACGTGTCTTTGCACTAGAGGCTGACTCTGATCTTCTCTGTCACTGTGATTTCTGTGTGGTCTCAACTCCATGGAAGCTTCCCCTCCAGCGGAGCTTAGAATCTTAAGCCTTAGTTGGCCTCCAGCGCTGCCCTATAAATGATGCCAAGATCTTCTGTTTGCCAAGGCTCTGAGAAAGCTTGCCCAAGAGAGACCTGTTTTAATTAATATTTTAATTTCCTCGAGAAGATTGAGCAGGTTGAGGGTTGAGCAAACGCGCAGTGGCCTTCTATTTCTCTGTACTTCTAATATGCGGAGGTCGTTTCTTCTCCTGCCTGTCCTGAATGGAAATCTGTTGGCTGGTAAGCACCAGCGGCCAGCTGATGGGGGAGGCCAGTCTGCTATCATGCTGATAACAGGAACCTGATTTGTAGAAATCAGCAGGCAACCCTTTTCACAGCATGGGGATAAATGATAACTAGCAATGTCTAAGCACTGATATATTGCGAACCCAGAGCATAGCTACAGTGGTAGCCCAAAATGCTGACAACTCTATTTTGCCTTGTATCTACATTAAAAATAAATAAATAAGTCTAATTCCAGAGCTGCTGTTTTTCAAAATCCAGCCCCTTCCCTTTCGATCCTAATAATAATAATAATAATAATAATAATAATAATTACAATTACCGGTGCTATTTTTCTAGAAATAGCCAGAGCTGGAGCTCACCACAAACTTCTCCCTTGTTCTTTTAGAACAGAAATGGTGCCCACCTGAGAGGTGAGCTCTGGTTGGGAAAAAAGCCCTGATTATTACAGTTATTATGCATGTGGGACAGCTCTTAGGAAGAAGAAGAAAAGAATAAATAAATAAATCCTGTTTATTTAACTGGTGTGCAGTCCACAACACCAACAACACTGGATGTTGAAAACTGGAGGAAGTTTAGGGTAGCACCTCAAACATATGCAAGATGAGAGGAGGACCATGGATGGGGTGGAAGCTCGCTGGTTGGAGTAGAGGTCAGGAGAATCACTGTTGCTTCCTGGGAGTGAGAGGGATGAGTACCTGGAGGGGAGGCCAGTGTGGTGCAAACATGCCAACAGAACCAACCCAGTGCTCCTGCCAATGCATTTGCATTGTACTGATCTCTCTGCTGCCTTGCCCCTCCTGCTCTCCATTCCCAGCAAGGAACAGTGACCCATCTGCTGGGAAGCCAGCAAGATGTCTCCACCCCAACTGATAAGCTGTTTCTGATTCTTTCACATAGAACAGGGCTGAGGAACCTCTGGCCCATGGATCTAATAAGGCAAAGGTCCGCATAGTTAAAGCTATGGTTTTCCCAGTAGTGATGTATGGAACTGAGAGCTGGACCATAAAGAAGGCTGATTGCCGAAGAATGGATGCTTTTGAATTATGGTGCTGGAGGAGACTCTTGATAGTCCCATGGACTGCAAGAAGATCAAACCTCTCCATTCTGAAGGAACTCAGCCCTGAGTGCTCACTGGAAGGACAGATCCTGAAGTTGAGACTCCAATACTTTGGCCACCTCATGAGAAGAGAAGACTCCCTGGAAAAGACCCTGATGTTGGGAAAGGTGGAGAGCACAAGGAGAAGGGGATGACAGAGGATGAGATGGTTGGACAGTGTTCCTGAAGCTACTGACATGAGTCTGACCAAACTGCGGGAGGCAGTGGAAGACAGGAGAGCATGGTGTGCTCGGGTCCATGGGGTCACGAAGAGTCGGACACGACTAAACAACAACAAAAGTCCCTCCAAATGGCAGAAGGTGCCATTTTTAGCAAACCACGCCTCCCTGCCATTCAGGTGCCGTCATCTGCTGTTACCTGTCAATCACCCTGGCTGATAGGATTGATTTCTGCCTCAATTTCTGCATTCATTTGCCACTTTGTGGCCATGGCATTTGCTTACTACAGCTTCATCAGAGGATAGAAGTGACCTCATTTTCACTTTAAGTAATGATGGTACTCACTGGTAGAAACACACAGTTTTAATACTTATAAAGGGAATCCCCATATTAGCTGATGACATACTGTTTCTCTAGAGCTTTATGTTTTCCTAGGCTGCGATGTTTTACAGTTTACATTTTTTATTTCTTGGTTTCTTTCTTTCTTTTATTTTTGTTTTCTCTATACTCCCAGATGCTTAAAACTAAGAAAATATTTTGAAGGAAAGAAGAAGGGAACTGTGACATAATTATGTTGTGAACTGGTATACAAATAATAATAATAATAATAATAATAATAATAATAATAATAATAGTAAGCAAACGAGCACACTGGCCCACAGTACAGTGAAGTTCAGTGAATAGCACAGAACCAGTGCTCTAATTGTCAACAACCTTTAAAAAAGAAGATCCTAATCTGCAATACAAAGAATCAATTACCTTTTCTTTTAGAAGCAGCTCGAGACAACTTGTTGCCCCAAACTGGAACTCTTTTGAACATTTGCAAAAAACAAAAAGTTTGGACCATAGCACTTTCAGAAAAGCCGACCAAGGAAATTAAAGCTTTAGCTGGAAAGTGAGACAAGGACAATTTTATAGAGACATGGTACCCTTTCATCACATACTCAACAGACTATCACATGGAGTGTTTCCCCATAGGATTCTGTGCTTTGGGGAAGGTTTGTTATGCAGGGTTTTCTGTATGCAGAATCGGTGCTGTTCTGCATATAAAGGTAAAGGGAGCCCTGACCATTAGGTCCAGTCATGACCGACTCTGGGGTTGCGGCGCTCATCTCATTTATTGGCCAAGGGAGCCGGCGTACAGCTTCTGGGTCATATGGCCAGCATGACTAAGCCACTTCTGGCGAATCAGAGCAGTGCACAGAAACGCCGTTTACCTTCCCACCGGAGCGGTACCTATTTATCTACTTGCACTTTGACGTGCTTTCGAACTGCTAGGTTGGCAGGAGCAGGGACCGAGCAACGGGAGCTCACCCCGTTGCAGGGATTCGAACCGCCGACCTTCTGATTGGCAAGTCCTAGGCTCTGTGGTTTAACCCACAGCGCCACCTGCATCCCACTTTCATACATGGGAAATGCTATATTTGCTACACAGTCACACAAACACTTGTACGTAACGTAGAGGCAGTTTGAACCTGCGTTCAGAGCAACATGCAAATGAGCCTGCAGGTAGACACAGACACATGCAGACAGACACAGGGACACACAAAACAAACATTGCCTCCACCCCTTTGCATCAGATCAGTCCATGAGATGAGAGAAAGGGTGATGACCATTCTCACCGGGGCTGGGCTGGGAAGAGAATCCAACCCAGTGCTATGATGGGAATTCAGGTCCCTTGATCCCTGTTGCAGTTTGCGCTCTCTTTGCCACCCCAGCCCACCCCCAAGTCGCTTTCAGGCTACATCCTCGGCTGCTCAAGACTCCATACAGAAGAGCCAAGAGGACTGCTGCTTATTTCCACAAAGCTTCCCCACAAATTTATTTTTAATTAAGTGGTTGCTGCTCTCATTACTTAGTGTGTAATGAGAACTGGGAGGTATAAGAGCTTGGATTTGCATATTTTATGGCGGCTTGACACACTGCTGACACCTATTGAATTTGTTGTACTTACTTCAAAGTCTGTGTGGTGATTTCAGCCCTGCCCAAGCTTTGTAGTAGAGTCTTTCCAGATTCGGCTGTTGATTCAGCAGCATGACTAAGGTGTAAGGATAATTAGCAAGTCGCTGGTTTTTCATCCCCTCCCATCTGTTCCTTTGGCTCTTTTCCTCGCTGCAGATTTGTACCAACTAAGCGCTTGATCCTGCTACAGAGCTGTGGAAGCAGCTCTCTCTGGAAGTTAGTTCCAGACATATTTTTAAAGGGGGTGTTTGGTGCGTTTCACCTTTATTTTCATGTCTAGTGCTAGCCTATTTTAGGTGAGACTATATGCAGACTATATGCGGGTTGCACTATGGATTAAACCACAGAGCCTAGGACTTGCCAATCAGAAGGTCGGCAGTTCGAATCCCCGTGACGGGGTGAGCTCCTGTTGCTTGGTCCCTGCCCCTGCCAACCTAGCAGTTCGAAAGCATGGCAAAGTGCAAGTAGATAAATAGGTACCGCTCCGGCGGGAAGGTAAACAGCTTTTCCGTGCGCTGCTCTGGTTCGCCAGAAGCGGCTTTGCCATGCTGGCCACATGACCCGGAAGCTGTACGCTGGCTCCCTGGGCCAATAAAGTGAGATGAGCGCCGCAACCCCAGAGTCGTCCGTGACTGGACCTAATGGTCAGGGTCCCTTTGCCTTTACCTTTATGTATGAAAGAGAGGCGCCAGCAAGCTTGGGGGGAAGATTTTGATTTCCAGCAACTGGTATTCAGAGACAGACTGCCTCCAGCAGTGGTGGTAGAACGTAACCATTCTGGCCAGTAGTCACTGATAGCCCTGTCCTCCGTGAATTTGCCTAATTCTCTTTTAAAGTCATCCAGCTTGCTGCCTGTCTCACCACCTCCCATAGGAAAGGACTCCATAATTCAACTAGGCGCTGTGTGAAGGGTTCATATCCTGCTTCCAGTCTTCCTATAGGCATATAGGCTGCCACTTTGAAAAACAGGATGCTGCACTAGATAGGTTTGTGGCCTCATCTAGCAGCAAGTCTCTTCCTATGCTTACGTTCTTAGGTAAGCCCTGCTTGGAGAACTGATGTCATAACCCCAAAAGGTTCAAACTCCAAGAGACAAAAGTCAATCAGTTGAGTCAATTCATTGTTTCATTAACTTGAGAGGCATAACATGCTATGTCAAATACTGAAGGTTAAAGGAACAGTGAGTGTGTATTTAAAATTTATAGGACGGATAGGCTAATGTACAGCTAGGAATGTAGCAATGTGCTTCAATATGTTCCGAATTCCACCTGCAATTTCATCTGGTGTTTCCCCACCATCTATTACACAACAATTTATTTATTTTGCAGTCTTTCTTCTGTTTTCCCGTCCGCTGATGCGGAAATATATGTGTATGTTTTTTATGTATCTCACAGCACACAACAGAGAGCCGTAATTCATCTATCAAGAGATATGTACAAATAAGCTGTGTGTTCCTTTTCAAAGTTAATGAATTTCAGAGGGGTGGGGCTCTGCTTCTCTTGTTTGCAGCAAAAGCAACAGAGAGCCTTGCGGCAACTTAAAAATAAAGCTAATTCCTACTGCAAAACCATCTCTGGGTGCGATCCTAACAATGTCTATTCAGAAGTAAGTCCCATTGAATTTAATGGGTCTTAGTCACAGGTAAGTGGGACTAGGATTATTGACGTTCTTGCAATCTTGATTTCACAGTTCAGCATAAACTTTTCATCCTATCTCACTTCCCTCACTCAGACATCAGGGTGGTACAATGTAGAACACCCTCTTGATATTATATCCTTGTGTCCTGGCCTTATATAAATTACTTCTGCAACTAAGTCAACTACATATAAATATCCTCCTCTTTTTTTAAATCCTAACATTCTATTTTTTAATGCCTGTTTTATTCAGAATATAGCCATCTGTGTGTGTCTGTTGAAACATTACACTCAAACTAATCTGAATGTGAAAGGAACAATAATGAACAATGCATTCCACTGGTTTTAAAAATTCACAACAGGAAGCAGATTAAGCCTGCAGTCCTAACCCCATTTACGTGGGAGGGGGGGGGAAGTTTGTTGTTGTTGTTATTAATAAAAATTGGGAGTTGAAAAGCCTTGCCAGTCTCGCAAAGATCGACCAGTAGACCCTGATCTATCTTCTGCCCTCTCCTGATCTATAGTATCCATAGTGAGAATATTGATATATGCAGAATGAGAAACTTTCCTTTCAGTGTGTGAGGAGCTACAGCAAATGTTGCCTTCTGTGTGTGACAAAAATCTCCCAATTTGGGCAAAAAGGAAAACAGTTCTTACCGAATCATCAGAACTGACTCGCCCACAATGAACACCTGTATTCATTTTCCTACATCCAGCATAAATAGTACAAGCCATCAGAACAGTCTGCCTTAGTTCCTTGAGCTCCATGAGCATGCAGCTGTCCTCCAACTGGAATTTTCTAGTAGGAAGGACAAGCCATCACACAGATGATGTTCGAAGTGTGTTTGCATCCCTGCTCCTGACCCCAGCAGCAAGAGTGTGATGGTGGCTTTGCTTCTGCCCATGAAGCCAAGGCAAAAGCATTGCTCCATCTAGCTCAGTATTGTTCATAATAATAATAATAATAAATTTATTATTTATACCCCGCCCATCTGGCTGGGTTTCCCCAGCCACCAACAGAACACTAAAATACAATAACCTTTTAAACATTAAAAGCTTCCCTATACAGGGCTGCCTTCAGATGTCTTCTAAAAGTTTGGTAGTTGTTTTTCTCTTTGACATCTGGTGGGAGGGCGTTCCACAGGGCGGGTGCCACTACCGAGAAGGCCCTCTGCCTGGTTCCCTGGTTCTTCTCGTAGCGAGGGAACTGCCAGAAGGCCCTCGGCACTGGACCTCAATGTCCAGGCAGAAGGATGATCCTGGCTGGCAGCAGCTGTCCAGGATTTCAGACAGGAGATGCCAGGGATTGAACCCGTGACCTTCTGGATGCAAAGCAGATGTTCTGCCAATGAGCTATGGCTTCTCCCCACTCACTTGCAATCAATTCTATGGCCCATGCATATGAACACAAGAAGCTGCCTTATGCAGAGCCGGACCATTGGTCCAGCTAGCTCGGTAATGCTGACACAAGCTGGAAGCTGCTCTCTATGAGATCAGTCAGGGTTCACTCCTAGGCTTTCCTGAAGATGCTGGGAGCCGAACCTGGGATCTTCTACGTGCAAAGCAACTGCTCTACCACTCACCCATGGCATGTCAGCCTGCAATGCAACGGCAGTACAGTCGTACCTTGGTTTTCGAACAGCTTAGTTATCAAATGTTTTGGCTCCTGAACCTAGAAGTGACTGTTCCGGTTTGTGAACTATTTTTGGAAGCCAAATGTCCGATGGGAATTCCTAGGCTTCCGATTGGCTGCAGGAGCTTCCTGCAGCCAATCAGAAACCGTGCTTTGGTTTCCGAACGTTTTGGAAGTCAAACGGACTTCCGGAATGGATTCCATTCAGCTTCTAAGGTACAACTGTACCTGCTTTGTTGCTGAATAATTGATTTAATTTTTTTTTTTAAAATCCAGTTTCTTCCTCTCTCATCCCTTCTCCTTGCACACACACAAGCACACACACACAGATGGAGAGGGAGAGCATTTGCCTAATAACAGAGAGTGAACCAGGAGGTATGGAGGAGAGAGCCCTGAAACAGCCAGATGGTCAAAAAACCTGGCCCAAATGTTCCGAAATCTGGCATGCCTTCGAAGAGCTCAGTTTGCAGCACATGGGAGGTTTTCCCTCTGCTTTTGCTTGCTTCAGCTTCAGGGTTCTTCTTTATTTATTTCATTATTTTGATCGGTGCACTTAAAATATTTATGAATGGCACTTTCCTATAAAATATCACAGACCAAAACACATGCTATCGCAATGAAACGTCGAAAGGACTAGTTGGCAAGGAATCTCGGATTCGAAAGGGCTGCATGAATAATACAGTTTTCAGAACAAGGAGGGATCACTCCTGCCAAACAGCAGTGGACTGTGGGTTCTCAAATTCCTGCAGCACCCCGTGCAGTTGAGCTACCCTAAAACTGCCTCCGCTGCCAATGTTCTATTGGCAAGGAGTTCCACAGGGCAGGGCTAGCCACACTAAAGGTTTGGCTCCCGTTAAAGGCCTGCTGAGCCTGTGGGGCATGCAGGATACTCACAGTGCCCCATCAAAAGACCTCAGCAGTTGACGTGGAAGAAATCAAAGCCTTCCTTCAAAACTTGCACTCATCCAAATCTACGACGCTACACTTCGGACAAGCACTGTGTGCAAAAATGCACCGGTTAATGCAAAGTGTCCATAAGAATGCAGATGTTAGCAAAAATAAATAAGTACAAAAATGTGTTATATTGGGGGAAATTGCTTTGCAAAAAATGCGTTCATTAGGTAAAACTGTATACAACTGCATGTACAGTCATACCTTGGAAGTCGAATGGAACATGTTCCAGAAGTCTGTTTGACTTCCAAAACATTCAGAAACCAAAGCACGGCTTGTGCAGCCAATCAGAAGCTGTGGAAGCCCCATCAGACATTCGGCTTCCAAAAATATTTCGGAAACTGGAACACTCACTTCTGGGTTTTGATCATTTGGGAGCCAAACCTTTTGGGAACTACCGTATTTTTCGCTCTATAAGAAGCACCAGACCACAAGACGCACCTAATTTTTGGAGGAGGAAAACAAGAAAAAATAATATTCTGAATCTCAGAAGCCAGAACAGCAAGAGGGATGGCTACGCAGTGAAAGCAGCAATCCCTCTTGCTGTTCTGGCTTCTGGGATAGCTGCGCATCCTGCATTCACTCCATAAGACTCACACACATTTCCCTTTACTTTTTAGGAGGGAAAAATTGAGTCGGTAAGTTGTTCGAAAACCAAGGTACGATTGTATTAGGAGAAATTTGCACAACGGTGCTGATTAATTTTCGCGAGGAAGTTTGGATTTATTTATTTTTTGAAAACTGATTTAGACAATATCAGAAAGTGAGAAAAACTGGATATATTCGCCCATGCAGTTCACTGAAATTTGCAACCTAATTCAATGGTCTGCCCTATGAAAAGAGATTCGACTGAGCTGTTCCAGCCTTCTGAACTTTCCTCCATTAGCTGCACTTTTGCTGAGCTGCTGGTAAAGCAATATGGGTTTTTAATATCATCCTGACGGGGATGTGGAATAATGCTTCTACACCTAAGGGACCCGTCAGCATTTTCAGAGGTTCATAATGGACATTAAACCTCCCTTACTGGGGAGGGTGGAGAAGGTCACCCTTTATTTATAATCGCAGGCACCAGACACACAGAGGTGCCGAACGACTCTTACATCTGGCACACCCAAATCTCAGTGGAGCCCACTGAGAATATCACCCGGTCTAAGGTGACTGAGTTTCAGATCAAGGGGCAACAGAATTAATATGGATTTGGGGCAGATCTTGTAACCCATAGCCTGCTAGCATTTTCGGGAAAAGGAAGTGAAATCTTCTTTTCCAAAAGGGAAGGTAACTACATTGAGTAAGTCAGGATCATCTCATCAAAGTTTATGATAAGACATGCATGTTTGGGGTTGCCAAAGGACTGCTCTCCCCACACACTTACATCACAAGAGGGGACCTGATCCAGGATGGTAGCCCTCTGACTTAGCGGTACCATGTCAGGGCACAAACAGGGTTGGGGGGAAAGTTCAAATAAGATCAAATGCTTCTCTGTCTGCCTATCTCCCTGGGCTCCATTCCCTGAACAGTGTTACACCAGCGATCAGAGTACGGTGGTATCTCGGGTTAAGAACTTAATTCATTCTGGAGGTCCGTTCTTAACCTGAAGACCACTTTAGCTAATGGGGCCTCCCGCTGCCACTGCACAATTTCTGTTCTCATCCTGAAGCAAAGTTCTTAACCCGAGGTACTATTTCTGGGTTAGCAGAGTATGTAACCTGAAGCGTCTGTAACCTGAAGCGTCTGTAACCCGAGGTACCACTGTACTCGTCTAGACTTCACTCTGAAACAAATGATTCTAAGACACAAGTCTACAGAATCTCAGTTTTTGAAGCCCATAAGGTGCTTACAAAAATTAGCGCCTGTTCCCTGGTGAGCCCCTTCTCTATGGTACCAAACAGTGTCCGAGAAAGCTTGCCAATTGTCTTTTAAGAAAAATACATACATGTGTGCGTGTGTATACCTGTTACTTAAAAGTTGTAGACCACAGGCAACAAACATTCATATGTGAATCTGCCCCAAGTGAAAGTAAGGGTGTAAGAACAGTCCTGCTGGATTATATCAAAGGCCATCTGGTTCAGCAACTTCTTCTATAGAGGGGCCAAACGGATACCTATTGTATAAGCTCCAAAGCAGAACAGGAATGCAGTACCCCTCTCCTGCTGTTGAGGGAGCTGGGCAAGTTTAGCCTGGGAAAGAGGAGGCTGAGAGGACATATGATAGCCATCTTCAAATATCTCAAGGGTTGTCACGTGGAAGATGGAGCAGGATTGTTTTCTCCTGCACTGAAGGTTAAGACTTGAATCAATAAGTTACAAGTAAGGAGATTCCAACACAACATCAGGAAGAACTTTCTGACACTAAGAGCTGCTTGACAGTGGAACAGAATACATTGGAGGTTGTGGACTCTCCATTGGAGGTTAAAAAGCAGAGACATCACCTTGCCAACAAAGGTCCGTATAGTTAAAGCTATGGTTTTCCCAGTAGTGATGTATGGAAGTGAGAGCTGGACCATAAAGAAGGCTGATCGCCGAAGAATGGATGCTTTTGAATTATGGTGCTGGAGGAGACTCTTGAGAGTCCCATGGACTGCAAGAAGATCAAACCTCTCCATTCTGAAGGAAATCAGCCCTGAGTGCTCACTGGAAGGGCAGATCCTGAAGCTGAGGCTCCAGTACTTTGGCCACCTCATGAGAAGAGAAGACTCCCTGGAAAAGACCCTGATGTTGGGAAAGATGGAGGGCACAAGGAGAAGGGGATGACAGAGGACAAGATGGTTGGACAGTATTATCGAAGCTACTAAAATGAGTTTGACCAAACTGCGGGAAGCAGTGGAAGACAGGAGTGCCTGGCGTGCTCTGGTCCATGGGGTCACGAAGAGTCGGACACGACTAAACAACAACAACAAAGTAGAGGTTGGATGGCCACCTGTCATGGATGCTTTAGCTGAGATTTCTGCATTGCAGGGGGTGACCTTTGGGGCCCCTTCCAACTCTACAGTTCTATGATTCTATGAGTCTGGAAGTAACTGGATGTGTTATTGAATGATGGCATGCATGCACAAGCCAGCTCTCTACCTGAAAACTGAATTGGAGATCTTAATTAGAGTGAAGCTCAGTGGGGTAGCAATCCTTGGCATCTCCTGTTAAAAAGCACCTGGAAAGGCAAAAGTCACAGGTTCAATCCCCAGCATCTCCAGGAAGGGCTGGGAAAGACACCTGCCTGAAACTCTGAAGAGATTCTGACAGTCAGTGTAGACAATATTGAGCTAGATGGACCAGTGGTATGACTCAGTATAAGGCAGCTTCCTATGTGATTCCCAAGTATGAATCAGACAACTGTCCTCCGCCTGAGACCCTGGAGAGCTGCTGCCATTCAGAGTGGGCAATACTAGGTTATTTGAACCGACAGTTTGACTTTGCACAGGATAGATTCATATGTCGACTCTTGTCTCCTGTATCTAAATGGAAAGGCTATTTAATCTGCTGGATGACACTGCTTTTCATTATAGCTAAACAAATGAACAAACAAACACTTTAAACTGCCAGCCTATCCATTAAAGTGAGAGTATCGGCATTAATCTGCAAACCAGAATTGTTAAAAGCAATTCACTCTGAGAAACCATATATTTCCTCCTACTTGTGCAGCTGCCTCCAGATTCTCAAAGCCACAGCTAATTGGAAGGCCTTGGACCACAATGTTGTTGGCTGATCTGCACCCTGTTAACAAGGCTCACCTCCATGCCACCCAGCGCAGCAATTTGCGTTAAATGGAGAAATAAATAACTATGGAAAGCAAAGCACAATGCGGCTGATTACGGTTTGGCACGCCCAACCTGCATTTTCATGGATGGGTTGTGCAGACGATTCCTGATGGTTCTGAGTCTGTCACCATGGACAGGAGAATGACCACCCCTCTCTCCATTATTATTTCACCTTGTGGCCTCGTCCCTTGAACATCGTGCGTGCGTTTGATAGGGGTGGCTCCTGGCACAACCAGCACTGACTTCTCTGTCACCTAGTTCTTCCTTCTTGTAGTACCATCCGGAATGCAGGCGGATCATTCACACTCAGCAGCGCTCCTCCAAACAGCTGGCCTGCAGCTGAACTACTTTGCAAGGGGAGTCATGAGCCCCTTTCAAAGGGCTGCCTTGCAGAGAGCTTTGCAAAAGCACTTTTTTGTGGGCATGTTGCAAAGCACTCTGCAAGACCCCTGTGGTCAGAAAAGGGCATTGTTGTCACATGGGGTGATAGGCAGGCGAGTGTCTCCACCCACCTGTCAAATTTGGACTACAAGGGATAAAGGAGATCAACAATATGGTTCACTGGCCAGATCAAGACAGCGTCTGCTGTCTCCACTCCTCAACATGCCACAGAGAAGGAAGACTGGATATCGAAGCTCCCATCCCATAGGCAGAATGCAACATCAGGGCCTATATGATGCCTCAAGGGCAGCTGCTATGAACTTTACTGATCACCCAGGCTGTCTGGTCCCCTTCCTGACATGTAATGCAAAACACAGAGATTCTAAGACCCCGAGTCCCTCCCCCCTCACATCATGATTTATAATTGGATTAAGTTTTAACACCTCTGAGGATTGCTTCATTTAGTCTTAAATTTCTGCATTGCCGAATGTGGCAATATGGCTTGTTGTTTGCCTAATTATGCTGTTGCTAAGGGATGACTTTTGGAACACTTTTAGATTCTTGCCGGCTCTGTACATTGTGCAGCGGCTGCTTCTGAAACATGCAGAAAATAGATCTGAACTTATTTTTCGTTCGTAGAATCGCATGCAGCCTGCGTTCCTTGTGTGATCAATACATTTAAATGGCATAGTGAGACATCGCCAAGGAATAAAAACATCCTGCCTATCATTTCTGACCGTCACATATATTCATTCTAAAGATGGCTGACCTTTACACTTCCATGGGGGCTACAGTCTTGAACTGAGTCTTGAACTGAGAAAGCAAAAAAGAGCCTTTGCACAAACCCTGTGGAATGAGGCGTTGGGATTCTGGACTGTACAACTTGAGGCTTCTAGTGAGTGCATGTGGTGATCCTTTTGAATACTCCCCACACCTACTAATCAAGCATATCAGGGAGCAAGCTATGACAAGCCATTTCCCCAGAGAAGCTGCTTTTCTACATGCAGGGAGGTTGGTTTTGTTTTTCTAACGGAGAGGGGAGCATTTAAAATATGCACCCCAGCTTCTGCGGTACTAAGGTGCCTTAACATACCCTTAGTTTGCAGGAGGGACGCGGGTGGCACTGTGGGTTAAACCACAGAGCCTAGGACTTGCCGATCAGAAGGTCAGCGGTTCGAATCCCCATGACGGGGTGAGCTCCCGTTGCTCGGTCCATGTTCCTGCCAACCTAGCAGTTCGAAAGCATGTCAAAGTGCAAGTAGATAAATAGGTACCACTCCAGCGGGAAGGTAAACGGCGTTTCTGTGCACTTCTCTGGTTTGCCAGAAGCGGCTTAGTGCTGGCCACATGGCCTGGAAGCTGTACGCCGGCTCCCTTGGCCAATAAAGCGAGATCAGCGCCGCAACCCCAGAGTCAGCCACGACTGGACCTAATGGTCAGGGGTCCCTTTACCTTTACCTAGTTTGCAGGAGCCAAGCACACACAATAACTTTAAAGGTAAAGGGACCCCTGACCATTAGGTCCAGTTGTGACCGACTCTGGGGTTGAGGAACTCATCTCGCTTTATTGGCCAAGGGAGCCAGCGTACAGCTTCCAGGTCATGTGGACAGCATGACTAAGCTGCTTCTGGCGAACCAGAGCAGCACATGGAAACGCCGTTTAACTTCCCGCCAGAATGGTACCTATTTATCTACTTGCACTTTGACATGCTTTTGAACTGCTAGGTTGGCAGGAGCAGGGACCGAGCAACGGAAGCTCACCCCGTCACGGGGATTCGAACTGCCGACCTTCTGATTGGCAAGTCCTAGGCTCTGTGGTTTAACCCACAGCGCCACCTGCGTCCCTACACAATAACTTTAGGTTTCTGCAATTAAAGTGGGTGCAATTGCTCTGCCGCCCTAGCATTAAAAATCCACTTGAAAAAGGAATCAGACTTTTTGCAGTTTAGAAGGTGTAGGGAGAAAGTGCACTGAAAAGTGTGGGATGAACAAATGGCTAATGGGAAGATGTTTAAATCTCCCCCAAAAGCAAATCAGGCTGAATGCAGGAAGAATGTTCAATAGAAATGCACAATAAAGATGGGATATAATTTAACCTCTGCATAAACTTCATGCCAGCAAAACAGGACGAATGCTCAATGAATAGGTCATCTGGAGAAGTGCAATTTCTGCAACCCCCTCTCAGAATGTCTCAGATGTTCCTCCTGAGAAAGAATAGTAAAATCTAGATTCTAACCATCACTTAGCAGAGATTCACTGAGCCTGGCAACAGTAAGGATGTTGAAGAATTCAGATAAAAATGGAAAAGGAAGTGGAAATTGCAGCAGTTTGTATTCTCACCTATGGTCAGGAACGGAAGTCAGACATACAAATAAAACTGGGATTTGTTCATGTTGTTGTTGGACTAGTTTTTTTTTTAAAGTCCACAAAAAACTTGTAATCAATTACTTTTTAAAATTTGTTTTGATGTTCCCTTTGCATTGAAATGAATGTAATTTGTGAAAGTTAGATGAACAGTTACATAACTCATGGAAAATAGCAGGCAGAGAGACAAATTATGCAGCATTTTGGGGAAACCGAAGTGCAGCAAAATGGAAACGGCGCTAACTGTGACAAATATGGGTTGGAATGGCAATTGCTGCCTTCTTACAACCCTTGGCAATAGGTGTGCTCCTCTAATGCAGCTTCCTGCATGCATGCATCCATGTGCAAACACATGATGCATTATGAGGGAGCAGGATCAAACCCACCGTCCATTCTCCCAACATCACCATGTCCGCTGTCTGTAGACAACAGCTTCCCATTAGGCATTACTGAGAAAGCCCCATGTAGCGTTCCACCTACAAATGGAAACACTGAGCCACATGTTCCTGTGTTAGAGAATGTGTCTGGTGGGTGCAATTCTGCTTTCCTCTCCCCCATTCACTGAACACATGGGAACATAGGAAGCTGCATGACACCAAGTCAGAAGCCCTGGCCCATCTAGCTCTGAAGGAGCGTCTCCACCTCCATCGTTCCACCCGGACACTGAGGTCCAGCGCCGAGGGCCTTCTGGCGGTTCCCTCACTGTGAGAAAGCCATTTCTGAGCTTGGGAGGAGAGGGTGTTGTGGGCTACCCCCTCCCACACACGCGGGGGCTGGCCTTTTGCCCCCGCGAGAACAGGGAATCCCCGGGCGTGTCTTCGACCCAGCCCGCCAATCGGCAAGCTGGGGAGGCGGAGCCTAGCCTATTTAAGGCCAGGCACGCCTGGGGACCGCCCTCTTTCCCCTTTCCGGCCACCCAAGCATCCAGTACAGCAACGAGGCCCTCTACAGATGGGATGGCGTGCATCTGTCAGATGCTGGAAACGATATTTGGTTGGGGGACATCATAGCAGGGATTAGGAATTGGTTACAGGTTTGAAGGTATTGGCGGCGAGCCTTGCTCGAGTGGCGGTTAGGCATTGGCAGGGGGTTAATTGTTATGCAAATGAAGGGGGAGGGAAGCGCCATCACCTTCCCCCAATGAAAAGGGTAATCCGGTAGAGGACTCCGGGGGGCGTTGCCTTGTCCGAAACCTAGGGAGGTAAGGGCCTCCGGCACGCCCCCGAGCGGTGACACCCGTGGGATCCTAGTTGGCGTACTTCAACAGGACTCCCACGGCTTGTGGACAACCCATCCCAGTCACCATGCCGGGTAGTCGATAGGAGCCAATGCCTAAGGCCAATACCTTTCACTTCTGTAATCAATAAAGTTGTGGCCTTTTTATGCCCATTAACCTTAAATAATGTGTCCAGTGTCTTCATTTCACATGGGGGAGGGGACTTGCCACGCAAGCGAAGTTACAGGGAACCAGGCAGAGGGCCTTCTCGGTAGTGGTGTCCACCCTGTGGAATGCCCTCCCACCAGATGTCAAAGAGAACCACAACAACCAGACTTTTAGAAGACATCTGAAAGCAGCCCTGTTTAGGGAAGCTTTTAATGTTTGATGTATTACAGTATTTTAATATTTTTTGGAAGCCGCCCAGAGTGGCTGGGGAAGCCCAGCCAGATGGGCGGGGTATAAATAAATAAATAAATAAACAAATAAATAAATAAAATAATAATAATAATAATAATTCTACTCTGACTGGCAGGGATTCCGACAAGCAACATTCCCTACCTGAACATGCCTGAGATCAAACCTGGGACCTTATGCATGGAAAGCAAGCACTCTACCACTGAGCTATGACTGTTCGCTATAGGAAGAGTGATTTAACAGGAGACATTACAGCCTCTGCAACAGTACCATAAGCATCCCCATTTAGCTCCAATGTAGGAACACTGGAAGCTGCTGGTTACTGAATCAGGCTACTGGTTCACCTAGTTCAGTATGATCTACAATAACTAGCAGCGATTCTCCAGCATTTTGGACAGGACTGCTCTACCTGAAGATACAGGGGATTGAAACTAGGAAATCATGTGTGCTAATCAGATGCTCTACCACTGAGCTACATCTGTTATATTTTGGGGAGGTGTCATGCAAAAACCATATGCTTTCCCTTCACGTATAAAGCTCGAGGGTTTCAGGGCTAAAAATGTGCTCTTTCAAGTGCACGGGGTCCTCAGCATTCGACGCGGAAAGTCAGCGCATTTCGCATGTGCTATGAATAGCTAGCAACCTTGCAGATGTGCACAGAAGTAGAGTTTTTAACGCATTGGGGAAACTGCCAAGGCTTTGCCCCACTCTTTTCAGTTTTCCTGGAGAGAAGTGCAGGAGGCAGTCAAGAAAATGGAAGTGGGGACAAAACCGGGGTTTCTTAGTCTGGTTTTAATTCAACACAGACCACCAGAAGGTAGCACAGGGAGCTGCCTTGCACTGAGTTGGACCACTGGTCCATCTAATTCAGTATGGTCTACACTGACTGGCAGAAGCTCTCTAGAGCTGCAGACCAGGAGATTTCCCAGCCCTACTTGGAGAAACCGGGAGCTGAACCTGGGACATTCTGGCTGGAAGAGTATGGCAGCATTTAAAGCTGAAAAGGTGTGATTTGTTTGATGGTGGTTTATGCACGCTGATCGATACCAGAGTAGTCGTAAGCCCCTTTCAAAAGTGCATGGGATTTCAGCCACAACGTGCCCAGAATCTCCCATGCCAGCCGTTGTCAAACGCAATGGGTGCCACAGCATGCCAGACTGGAAGGAACAAATGCTAGCCCCCTCCAAAATGACAAAATACATTTTGGCCATCTGTTTCAGCATAATTCTGGCAGCTTACTACTGAAGCAGAGTGCCACCTCCAATATTTCTGGACTGCATTTCAATGGATCAGTTTATAGACTCATAACCCACTGCAAAAAAGGGAAAAGGACAAGTCATCTGTCCCCAAAACAATTACCTTCTTCTCTACCACAATAAGAACACAGAATGGCATCAGGGAACATTGGTCCATGTAGCTCAGCATCGTCTCCAATGACTGGCTGTAGCTTGTCAGGGTTTCAGATGGGAGCTCTACCTGGAGATACCCGGGATTGAACCTTCCAGATGCAAAGCAGATGATCTGGAACTGAACTAGGGCTCTTCCATTAAATGGGGGAGAGCCTTCACAGTGGTGGCGCCCCAGATTTGGACCAATTTTCTTCAAGACAAGCAAGCCATGCTAGCTTAAGTCAAGCACAGAAAAGTCTTGTCCCTGCAGTTTTAGTTTTAACGTTGCACAACGAAACCTTGCAGGAAACTCTGACCTCCTAGGAGAACAGCTCGAGTTGAGGGTTCCTGCCAGCCAGCCATGCCCTCCTCTGGGGTACTATACACCCTCAAGCAGTTAGAGGGTATGATGCTATATTGCACATCCGGCCACGAAACACCTGACACTGATTTAAGCTCATGCAATGTTATGGAATATGCATCAACATTCCAACTTTTCCGGAAGCGAGCCTGTAAGCTTCTAATAGTGATTTTACAAAGTTTGAATCTGGTTTTATGTTTAGAAAAGTGAGGCGGAAGTCCGAGGCTCACCTAGAAGAAAGCTGCATTCAACTCAACGGGGCTTACTTCTGAGTAGACGTGTACAGGATTGCACTGTGTATCTGAGAGAGGGGATTATCTGCTCCAGAGTTCATCAAATGTCTCTGACTAAGACGCCTGAGCCAAGATTTCCCAGGCTTATGTCCATTTCTATCATTTGAACCACGCTAACTTAGTTATACAGCTCACTAGTTGCCAGACTGCCCCAACAGTCCTCTGCCGAGCGCCTTCATTTGTTTATTCCCCCAGCTGCAGTGTGCATATTTTTATGGTTCATTTCCCCAGCATCGCTTATAATGGTACCCATGGTGATAAGCACAATGCAAATACTCTTGACAGATGGATGCAGTTGCAGAGTCTGCAGAAAGAATGGGAGAGGGGTTCATAGACTTCCAGGCTTACTATTTCTGGGGAAAAAAGATCTGATATTGAAAGGATGCTTTCAGATGAACAAGAAATATTCTAGTATGCATATAAATATAAGAACACAAGACGAGCCCTGCTGGATCAGGGCCAAAGCCTATACAGTCCAACATCCTGATTTCCACAGAGGCCAACCAGATGACTACGGGAAGCTCATGACGTAGATCCACTGGGAGCTGCTTTATACAGAGTGAGACCCATTGGACCATTTACTGTAGCTCAGTGTTTTCTACACTGGCTGCCAGAGGCTCTCCCTTACCTGGAAGCGCAAGGGATAGTGCTGGGGACTGAATCTGGGGGACCTTCTGCGTGCAAAAGATGTATACTCTTGCAGCAAGGCATACGCTCTAGCATAAGCTGTGACCCTCTCAAAGACCTGAGGGCAAGAACCATTTCCCACTTTGGTCCCTAGCATGGATATTCAGAAGCAAGGTGCCTCTCATCCTATAGAGATTTGCCTAACACCCTTTGAAAGCCCTCTTAATTTTTTAATAAGAAACGTTGGATAGCTCAGTCGGTTAGAGCGCGGTGCTGAGAATGCCAAGGTTGTTGCAGGTTTGATTCCCCATAAAAAGAAGAAGAGGGACGCAGGTGGCGCTGTGGGTTAAAGCCTCAGCGCCTAGGGCTTGCCGATCGAAAGGTCGGCGGTTCGAATCCCTGCGGCGGGGTGCGCTCCCGCTGCTCGGTCCCAGCGCCTGCCAACCTAGCAGTTCGAAAGCACCTCCGGGTGCAAGTAGATAAATAGGGACCGCTTACCAGCGGGAAGGTAAACGGCGTTTCCGTGTGCAGCTCTGGCTCGCCAGAGCAGCGATGTCACGCTGGCCACGTGACCCGGAAGTGTCTCCGGACAGCGCTGGCCCCTGGCCTCTTAAGTGAGATGGGCGCACAACCCCAGAGTCTGTCAAGACTGGCCCGTACGGGCAGGGGTACCTTTACCTTTACCTTTTAAAAAGAAGAAGAAGAAGAAGAGGAGGAGAAAGAAGAAGAGGAGTATGGATTTGATATCCCGCTTTATCACTACCCTAAGGAGTCTCAAAGCAGCTAACTATTTCCTTTCCCTTTCTCCCCCACAACAAACACTCTGTGAGGTGAGTGAGGCTGAGAGACTTCCGAGAAGTGTGACTGGCCCAAGGTCACCCAGCAGCTGCATGTGGAGGAGTGGGGAAGCGAACCTGGTTCACCAGATTACGAGTCCACCGCTCTTAACCACTACACTACACTGGCTCAGTGTGGTGCAGGGACAGCTGCATGTTCCTGCATTGCAGGGGGGTTGGACGAAATGACCCCCAGGGTCCCTTCCAACTCTGTGATTCTCTGAGATAAGTTGGTGGCCCTCAGCACACCTTGTGGAAGCAAATTCAATACACTGTGTGAAGAATCATCTCCCTTCCTCCGTGCTGAATCTCCCAGCTCCCATATTCACTGGGATGGTCTTATTGGGTTCCAGTGATGGGGAGAAGAACTTCCATCTCTCCACCACACCACACCTAATTTTATACATCTCTGTCTTGACCTTACTCCATTACTCACTCCTTTTTCCTCCTGATCAATTTGGGCTGCTCTTTTCTGCACCCAGCTCTACAATATCCTGTTTGAGATGAAGCAATCAGAACTGAAAAAGAGAGAGGCAGGTGAAAATGGCCTCAGGGATGCTACATCTAGACATTTCCTTCCCACCCCACAGCGATCTCCATAGGGTCATCTGTCACAAGTGCCCTGTGGAAAAGATCCTAATAAATACTCAATGTTCGAATATGGCTACTTTGCTTCCTTAACAGATCTTTTGTTATTTGGAAGGATTTCTGTCCTGATAGACAGGGTAGCAACCAACCACAGCAACAGCAACAGCAACAGCAAATTTGTAAAAAAACAACCAACCTTACAATATTGGCAGTTTTATTCAATCCCTTTACTAATTATCCTGAACGTGAAATTTGCCTTTTTCGCAGCTCCTAGGCTCTGGATTGACATTTTCAATGCAGAGCCTCAATATACCCTTTGCTGGTCAGTCACCTGCCAGCAGAGATGCCCCCTCCCCCCAAAAAAAACCCCAGTGTTCATTAATTCATCAATTCATTAAATTTTACCTTTCCTCCAAAAAGAACCCAGGGGAAAAGGAAATAAAGGAAATAAAACATATTTAAAACAATTCCAGTACAGAGACAGACTGGGCAAGATTTCTACTTAGAAGGCTTATTTCAAGACAGTAGGCACCACAAAAGCAAATGAGACAGTGCCAGTCTAATATTTAATGGGAGGGGAGTTGCAAAGCTATACGTGAAGCTAGGGGTGTTTGCTGCTGCTGTTGTCCCAATGGACATTGCTATACCCTCGTATTTGCCAAAGTCTTCGTTCACCGAGCTGAGAGAGATCACGTTGGAGCTCTCCACAATCCAGTTTTGTCTCCACCATCCTGGATAGTGGCAGAGCACAAGTTTCAATATGTGGGATCTTCACTTGGGGTGGGGGTGGGGAGCTTGACTTGGAAAAACCTCTGTCCGAGGCCTTAGGAGGAGTAGACAGTCGATGGAAATAGGGAGCGACTATGAGCAGCTTTCTATTTCAGTGCATAGTAGATGGAAGGTAGATGGAGGGTATAGCAATGTCCATTGGGCCAACAGTGTGACGCAGCAGCTAAAAAAGCCAATGCAACTCTGGGATGCATCAATAGGAATATTGCATCTAGATCAAGGGAAGTAATAGTGCCACTGTATTCTGCTCTGGTCAGACCTCACCTGGAGTACTGTGTCCAGTTCTGGGCACCACAGTTCAAGAAGGACACTGACAAACTGGAACGTGTCCAGAGGAGGGCAACCAAAATGGTCAAAGGCCTGGAAACGATGCCTTATGAGAAACGGCTAAGGGAGCTGGGCATGTTTAGCCTGGAGAAGAGGAGGTTAAGGGGTGATATGATAGCCATGTTCAAATATATAAAAGGATGTCACATAGAGGAGGGAGAAAGGTTGTTTTCTGCTGCTCCAGAGAAGCGGACACAGAGCAATGGTTCCAAACTACAAGAAAGAAGATTCCACCTAAACATTAGGAAGAACTTCCTGACAGTAAGAGCTGTTCGACAGTGGAATTTGCTGCCAAGGAGTGTGGTGGAGTCTCCTTCTTTGGAGGTCTTTAAGCAGAGGCTTGACAACCATATGTCAGGAGTGCTCTGATGGTGTTTCCTGCTTGGCAGGGGGTTGGACTCGATGGCCCTTGTGGTCTCTTCCAACTCTATGATTCTATGATTCTATGAAGGGCGGAAGATCATTTAAAAGTTGTGCATCGCAGATAAGCAAGTGTGTGTGTGTGTGTGTTTGGGTGGAGTGGGGTGAGTGGAACCCAGAACTGCTGGCATTAATTGTAGACATCTGCCGGAGAGGGAATACATGTGCAATTCCACCCACCCCGCCCTTTCCCACAAATTAGCTCAATTTGATTTTCAGGAGACAATGAGGAGCAGTGTACTTCGCTGCTAAAAATATCCTCATCCCTTCGCCTTCCCACTTGGGGTCTTCCCAAAGGAAAGTGTATCTTTGCCCTTCTTCCCTTCCAAGGAGAATGACCCCCCCCCCTTTTCCAAAATACCTGCTCAAAAAGGCTCGGATATATAATCTGTTAAAGATGCTTAGCATTTAAATTGCAGGTTAGGGTGTTAAAAGCACTTCGTTTTCATGACCCTCCCAGAAATCCCTACAAAACAACCCTGTAAGGTCTTATTACCATCCCTGACTGCAGGGAAGAAGGTTGAGACTGGGAGAAACCAGCATATTTAGGGCTAAGAACAATGCTGCTAAATCTTAACACAAAGGCTACCAAGTGGGTTGGTGGCCTTGGTAAGATACGAACTGGGCGCTTCGCTGCTTGGCCTCTTGGCCACTGTGCTACAGTAGCACGTGGCAGCAGCCTGTGCAAAGGAACAAGGCAAATCCTAGCAGCGAGCAATGAAGCCTTACAGACCACCAGCCAGAAAAGTATTAAGCCACCAGGTGTTGTTTTTCCAAGTGTCTTGGATAGTCCCAGAGACTGATCCACGCTGAGTTGCCTTTGATGACAAGCAAATGTGTCTATACTGTATGTGCATAATGAAACACACACACAATAAAGAAATGAAACAGATAAATAGAGGGATATGAAAAATGCTTTAGAGTTCTTTCAAGTAAAACTCAGAAATGATGGACTTATTGATCTTGCAGAGCTTCCAGGGGGAGGATCTGGTGTAAATTAATTGCGCTCTCTCTCTCTCTCTCTCTCTCTCTCTCTCTCTCTCCACACACACACACACACACACACACACACACACACAACTTGAAGTACAGGTCAACAAAAAGCAAGGAGTAATGAAAGCATTGAATAACTGCCGGTTGTTTTCTTAAATAAATAATCAACAACAGCATGCAGCAACAGGGAGATTAGAGTCCATAGCATGCTTTCTTCCCTAATGTCGTTTTCATCCAAGATTTGGGGTGTACAAATCATTCATTTGAATCTAGAACAACCACTGATCTTGTGCCACACTGAATATTTAACCCGTTTACTGTGGCACAAGCTATTCTGAGCTCCTTCATCCTCTGTACAAAGTGATAGATAGTTAGGTGCTGGGGGGGGGTACACCTGTATGTTACAGTGGTGAAAGTTCACATTTACACCAGCTGCTAATCTCAAGATGAATTTCACGACTGTCTAAAACTAGATTACGTATTTCTCTCACTTTGCTGGACACCCAGCCTGTGGAAGCTGACAATCCCATTTGGCGATAGTCAACACTCACTGCTGCATCTCTGCATTTCCAGACTTTTAAAAAACGCTGCCTTGGGGAATGAGAGCATGCAAATGCAAATGTCAGCCTCCACCAAATTTTGGGTATTTACTGTAACACACGCACACAGGACAGGATGGCGGGGGAAGTATTGGGCTCTGTTCCTTTCTTGCTGAATGACGGCAACAAAAGGTCCCCTTTTGGAATTCATTTGAACCTGTCTTTTATCACAGAGCAGTGAAACTGGTTACCCCCCCAAAACCAAACCTTAGCATGCAAGTCTCTCCCAGCATCTTGATGCAGAAAACACAAAATTATCCAGCTATCCAAGACTAAATTAGAATCAAAATGACACACATATCAGAATTGCAGGGAAATAGACAGAAACAAATTCTTCTCCCTCTCTCTCTCTTTCTCTCTCCCCCCCCCCCTGTCTCTAGTTAACAAAAGCTACATCACTTTCTCCTCTTAGCAGCAAATTCAAACCATCCAAAAAGCAGGGATGCTAGCCTCTAATTTATCCTCAGTTGCATTCCCCAAGACTGGCATACCGAAAAAGCCAGAAACTTAGATATTATGATTATTGGAGTGTCTTTTTTTGGGGAAGGAGGGAGTGTTGCAAAATTTTGGTGAAGAATTCAGACATGCACTTTTTGCCCCTTCCTCTTCTCTCAGCCCCCGAATCTGACACCAGGTCATAAAATGACAAGGCACAGAAATGATTCTAAGCCTCTGCCAGCGCCGGTGACAACTACCTAGGTCAGAGGGACGCATTCAAAAGCAACGAGACAGATTTGCCGGCATCTGGGAGAAGAACTGAAGCCACATCACTCACCCACAAGGCAGGTTTCACTGGAACAAAAGCAGGGTGCTCCAGCTCTTTCAAGATCCCCCCCTGTCAGCCGCGGAGTTCGCACTTGCCTTTATAATTAAGCCAAGCAGCTCTGCTCAGTCACTGAATCTGATGAATTATAAAACGGGTAGCTCCCAGACTCTCATATTTTACATCACAGAGGGAGGTCATTCAACGAGGCACACACACACACACACACACACACACACACAGCCTGTGTACATGTATTCGGTTATAACTCATCCCAATAAACACATTAGAGCTGGCAGCGGGGACTGTAATTGGTGCTTAGGATGCACAAGCGCAAGCCAATGGCAAGCTGCAGCAACCACCCTCTGCTCTGTGCAGCATCCTCAATTGTCACTCACAGCACCTTGTTAAGGTGGAACGGCCAAGACTGCATTAAGGCCAGCAGGAGGGTCAGGACAGGCATTTAGGGTGCCAGAAATAGGCCCAGCTGGGTCAGCGCTAAACTCACTTATAAAGCAGGGGGGGAAATGGGGGTCACCCTTGCTGTTCAAGTGTGCTGTGTGAACTACTTTGGGCACCCAATGTGGGGAAGCAGCACCCCCCCTGAAAGGGAGGGTGGTTTAAATTCAGTGAGCAATGGGCAAACTTGCTGAGGTTCTTCTTAGTGTGGTATGGTGGTTAAGAGAAGTGCTTCCCCCCCCCAAAAAAAAATGTTTAGGGGTACTCTCATTTTCCTAGTTACATTTTAATGTATTTTTAATCTTTGTTGGAAGCCACCCAGAGTGGCTGGGGAAACCCAGCCAGATGGGCGGGGTACAAATAAATAATTATTATTATTATTATTATTATTATTATTATTATTCCTACTCATATTGAAATGCTGCCCCTCAATGAGGCCAAACTTAGATTCACAAAATGTTTAGGGGTATGTGTACTCCTGCATTCCCCGCCCCCCCCCCCCCAGAAAAAAGGCACTGGTTAAGAGTTTTGGACTAGGAGGTGGGAGGCCAGGGTTCAAATCGCCACTCAGCCATGAAGCTCGGCCTCAGGTCAGTTACTCATCCTCAGTCTGACCAACTTCACAGGGTTGTTGTGAGGATAAAATGGGGAGAACAACTACCTTGAACGCCTTGGAGAAAATATGGGGCATAAATGTGATACAGAAGAAGAAGAAGAAGAAGAAGAAGAAGAAGAAGAAGAAGAAGAAGAAGAATAGTAGTAGTAGTAGTAGTAGTTTGGATTTGATATCCCACTTTATCACTACCCAAAGGAGTCTCAAAGCGGCTAACATTCTCCTTTCCCTTCCTCCCCTACAACAAACACTCTGTGAGGTGAGTGAGGCTGAGAGACTTCAGAGAAGTGTGACTAGTCCAAGGTCACCCAGCAGCTGCATGTGGAGGAGCGGGGAATTGAACCCAGTTCACCAGATTACGAGTCTATCACTCGTAACCACTGCACCACACTGGCTCTCGAAGAATAAGTAGTAGGAGTAGTTTGGCTCGAGGTAGCGGAAGACAGAAGTGCCTGGCATGCTCTGGTCCATGGGGGTCACGAAGAGTCGGACACAACTAAACAACTAAACAACAACACAGTGGTGATTCTGAGCTTTCCTCTCCACAATTTGGGGGAAAGCAGAATTTTTTCCTCCAATCCCAACAGAATGCACAGAGCCCCCCCCCCAAAGCCATTCCTGCTACTATCCCACAAACAGGGCCCTTTTAAGAAGAAAGGAAGGATCAAAGGAGAGTGGTTTGCCCTGCTCAACATTATGGATTCCTGGACCGAAACTGTTGCCATTGTAAGAAGACTTGATGTCCCAATGGGAAGGCCACAAGCAAGACCTGAATGCAACAACCCTCTCTCTTCCTGCAGTCTCCAGGAACTGGTATCCCTAAACATACTGCCTCTGGCAGGAGAGGACTCACAGAGCTATCAGGGTTTGTGGTCACCGTAGACATACCATGTCTAGTCGGGGCCATCTTTAGCATATGTGCCGCCGGGGTGCAAAGATCTGCCCAGCGCCCCCAAATTTAGGTAATTTTGCGTGCACGGCGCCGTTGAGAATGGCAAGCGTCGTCGTTGAGTCTGAGAAGCGGCGCCATTGTGAATGACAAGCGCCGCCGCTAGCCTGGCACACCTTTGATAAATGAGCGCACAAAGGCAAAAGTCCTTTAGTGAAACAGTAGGTACACAATTTGTTAATACCTAGGTATATATGTATTTTGTTTTTCTAGCTTGATCAAAATTATTTATTATTTCATAACTGGTAGATAGTTAAGAGCTTAGATGGCTTCAGCGGCGGGTGCCTGGCGCCCCATAGAATTCGGCGCCCAGGTGCCCCACACATCTTGCACCCCTGGGGAAAGACGGCCCTGTGTCTAGTATTTCTAGTTAAGGACTGAGGGCAGGGAGAAAAAAAGGAACAGTGGGAGGGGGGAAATCCAAGAGTGTACCACACATCACATCACATCACATCACATCATGGCTCAGGGCTCAGGTGGGAATCATAGGTAAAGGTAAAGGGACCCCTGACCATTAGGTCCAGTCACAGACGACTCAGGGGTTGCAGCGCTTATCTCGCTTTACTGGCCAAGGGAGCCGGCGTACAGCTTCCAGGTCATGTGACCAGCATGACTAAGCCGCTTTTGGAGTACCAGAGCAGCGCACGGAAACGCCGTTTACCTTCCCGCCGGAGTGGTATCTATTTATCTACTTGCATTTTGACGTGCTTTTGAACTGCTAGGTGGGCAGGAGCAGGGACCGAACAAAGGAAGCTCACCCCGTTGTGGGGATTCGAACTGCCCACCTTCTGATCGGCAAGTCCTAGGCTCTGTGGTTTAACCCACAGCGCCACCCGCGTCCCAAGGAATCACAGGACCTGGGGCCAAATGTGGACCCCAGAATCATAGAATCATAGAATGATAGAGTTGGAAGAGACCACAAGGGCCATCGAGTCCAACCCCCTGCCAAGCAGGAAACACCATCAGAGCACTCCTGACATATGGTTGTCAAGCCTCTGCTTAAAGACCTCCAAAGAAGGAGACTCCACCACACTCCTTGGCAGCAAATTCCACTGTCAAACAGCTCTTACTGTCAGGAAGTTCTTCCTAATGTTTAGGTGGAATCTTCTTTCTTGTAGTTTGGAGCCATTGCTCCGTGTCCGCTTCTCTGGAGCAGCAGAAAACAACCTTTCTCCCTCCTCTATGTGACATCCTTTTATATATTTGAACATGGCTATCATATCACCCCTTAACCTCCTCTTCTCCAGGCTAAACATGCCCAGCTCCCTTAGCCGTTCCTCATAAGGCATCGTTTCCCGGCCTTTGACCATTTTGGTTGCCCTCCTCTGGACACGTTCCAGTTTGTCAGTGTCCTTCTTGAACTGTGGTGCCCAGAACTGGACACAGTACTCCAGGTGAGGTCTGACCAGAGCAGAATACAGTGGCACTATTACTTCCCTTGATAGTTGAATGTTCTTTGTAATGGAATGAGGCCCTGGGATGTTTCCCCACTCCTTTTTCTGGGGAAAGGAAGTTTGGAGCTTGGAATGCTCACATCCCATTCAAAACGCCCAGGTTAAAAACTGAGTTAGTCTGGGACAAGCTTCTCACACTGTCAAAAGTGGGCAAGAAGGGACCATAGTCATGCCCTGGATTTCATTCCTTTGTTATTTTTAGGCTCCCTTTTAAAGCCTAAAGGCCTTGCAAGGTGGCTTATATAAAACAGCCATTAGAAAATGCCCAGTCATGTTTCAATAAAAGAGCATGCTTAAAACAACAGCCTACAAGTTTGCAGGCCAGCGAGCATCGTTACATAACTGATGAAAACAACTCAGAACAGCTTCAGGCCAGCAGCACTAAAAGTCTATGAGAACACATCCTGAAATAAGTTGGATTATTATTATTATTACTACCCATTTTAAAAGTTTGTACTGACAAAGCCATACATTTGGGAGTTCCACAAACATGGGGCCACCCCCATGAAGGCCCTGTATTTGGTGCCTGTCAGTCCAAATGATCTTAAAATCAGGCCTATGAGGAAGAACACTGTAGCTGATCTCAGGACCTAGGCAGGTTTATCTGGCTGAAGGCAGTTCATTTGACCCATCCCCAGCCTGATTTACAGTGGTACCTCGGGTTAAGTACTTAATTCGTTCCGGAGGTCTGTTCTTAACCTGAAGCACCACTTTAGCTAATGGGGCCTCCTGCCGCCGCCGCACCGCCAGAGTCCGAGTTCTGTTCTTATCCTGAAGCAAAGTTCTTAAACTGAAGCACTATTTCTAGGTTAGCAGAGTATGTAACCTGAAGCGTATGTAACCCGAGGTACCACTGTACTCCAATTGTTCATCTCATAGCGGTGCTCTGAGAATGGGAAAAAGCTGGTTGGGGAAACAGAGGAAAAGGCAGGGCATATATCGGCATTCTTCCCTTGCTGTTGTCTGCAGCAGGGCTGAAGATGTGGCGGTGGACTCGCCATTCTTAAAAACAAAAAAATCCTGCTGGATCAGGCCTATGACCCATCAAGTCCAGCTTCCTGTTCTCACAGTGGCCAACAAGATGCCTGCAGGGAATCCGCATTCGGGACCCAAATACAAGAACACTCTCGCCTCTTATGGTTTCCAAAAACAGGTATTTAGAAGCCTTACTGCCTCTGACTGGATGCTAGTGACCACTGACTACATTATCCTCCATGAATTTACCCAATCCTCTCCTAGAGCCATCCAGTCTTTCCCCGCTAGGCTTGGGAGTTGTTGTTGCTGTTTTGGTAAAGTTGCTCCTTAATCCGCTGAATTACCAGTTGCTGCAAAGAACAATCAGTAGAGTGCTGTCGGGTTCACGTCCTTCTTCTGGGCTACCAGTAGTTAGTTGGTTGGCTACAGTGGGGTGGAGGATGCTTTTTACATTAGTATGATGATAGTGGGACATGGGTGGCACTGTGGGTTAAACCACAGAGCCTAGGACTTGCCGATCAGAAGGTCGGTGGTTCGAATCCCTGCGACGGGGTGAGCTCCCGTTGCTCGGTCCCTGCTCCTGCCAACCTAGCAGTTCAAAAGCACGTCAAAGTGCAAGTAGATAAATAGGTACCGCTCTGGCGGGAAGGTAAATGGTGTTTCCATGTGCTGCTCTGGTTTGCCAGAAGTGGCTTAGTCATGCTGGCCAGATGACCCGGAAGCTGTACGTCAGCTCCCTTGGCCAATAAAGCGAGATGAGCGTTGCAACCGCAGAGTCGGTCACGACTGGACCTAATGGTCAGGGGTCCCTTTACCTTTATGATGATGCTGAACAGCATGATTACATTTCCCTAAATGGCTTAGGACCATGATATCTGAAGGAGTGCTTCTTCCCACAGTGCCCTGCTCTTGCACTGAGAGCTTAGGAACATAGGAAGCCCTCTTATACGGAGTCCACCTAGCTCACCATGATTTCAGGCAGGTGAAACCACCACTCAGCTGTGATTTTCCCCCAATGCTTTGCTTTAAATAAGGAGTTTTCTTCTCGATGGTTACTGTAGAGCAGTGGGAATACAAATAGCTCGATTAGGAAAGAGCAATTGATAAGACGACCCAGCCTTGTTCCTGGGAGACGGAACAATCAATGAGGCTGGCTGGACGTGGCTTGGATAGCCATTCGTACTATTGACTAGACTGTGGATCCAGCCTATCAGAAGACCTATTGTTAAGCAGCAAGGCTTTTCAGGGAACAGCCAGGTTTATTGAGTCGATCAGGAAACACCTTGCCTGCAATTGCATTTTAGCCAGGCAGAAGAGTCTACATGAAAACCACAGCTATGAAAGCTTGATAGCTCCTATCAAGGGACAGTCAAGCACTCTTGTTTGCCTCGCTCTTTGTTTAGAGCGACACAAAAAGGACTTTAAATGTTTTAGGAGTTGTCCCTATTGCTGCATGAGATGTATCTATCTGCTCATTCAATGGGCTTCCTCTTCCTCTCTTCTCCCCACACAGCCTAAAAAAACTGTTGTATAGCATCCCCCAACTCTCTGAAGAATATTTTGAAGGTGCATGCGGTGGGGGGGGGGGGGACGACTTCAGGGGAGAGAAGCAGGATGTTCTATTGCAGAAGAGGAAGTCTGTCAGAGATGGGGGAGAAATTCAGTCCAGTTCACATGTAAAGGTGAACCTACCTAATTCACACATTCTGAAACAATATGTTCACACATCTCCAGATTTTGCAATGCAGCTCTCGAGCCAAGTAATGCATACCAAAAATCACACACCAAGGCAAAAGTTAGCATATAAATTCATATATTAGTGAAAATAACGTTATGCTAGGGGAAATTGCTTTGGAAAGATGTGCATATTAGGCAAACATTGCATATTTTAGAATATATTAACACTAAAATGCTGATGAATATTCATGAGGACCTGTTTGCTGCTTCGAATGACAAACTAATGTGGAGAAACTAGAAGACACTGAAGCTGAGAGGTTCATTCACTGCCACATGGGGCACAGTCTTAGGCAGAAGGGGAGGCTGCCGGGCCCAAGACATTTTGCTGAATTAGTTGAAGGAGAAGATGCCGTCGCCCTTTCATTCCACACCAAGAAGGCACAGCCAGACTGAGATAGCATTTGCCCCAGCTTCCTGTTTCTGGTGGTGAGAAATGGCTGACTCCCATACGATCGGATCTCAGCCGTGCTGGTAATTCAGGGCTGATATGGGGGTAATTTTGGACTCACAGCTGTCCATGGAGGCACAGGTCAAATCTGTATCCAGGGCAGCTGTTTACCAGCTCCATCTGGTACGTAGGCTGAGACTCTATCTGCCTGCAGACTGTCTCGCCAGAGTGGTACATGCTCTGGTTATCTCCCGCTTGGACTACTGCAATGCGCTCTACGTGGGGCTACCTTTGAAGGTGACCCGGAAACTACAACTAATCCAGAATGCGGCAGCTAGACTGGTGACTGGGAGCGGCCGCTGAGACAATATAACACCGGCCTACATTGGCTCCCAGTACGTTTCCAAGCACAATTCAAAGTGTTGGTGCTGACCATTAAAGCTGACCTTAAATGGCCACGGTCCAGTATATCTGAAGGAGCGTTTCCTCCCCCATCGTTCTGCCCGGACACTGAGGTCCAGCTACGAGGGCCTTCTGGTGGTTCCCTCACTGCGAGAGGCCAAGTTACAGGGAACCAGGCAGAGGGCCTTCTCGGTAGTGGCGCCCGCCCTGTGGAACGCCCTCCCATCAGATGTCAAAGCGATAAACATCTACCTGACATTCAGAAGACATTCAGGGAAGTTTTTAATATGTGACATTTTAGTGTATCTTTCATCTTTGTTGGAAGCCGCCCAGAGTGGCTGGGGAAACCCAGCCAGATGGGCGGGGTACAAATAATAAATAATAATAATAATAATAATAATAATAATTATTATTATTATTATTATTATTATTATTTAGCCCTGGCAGACTCCCCAGGGTGGGGGAGGACTGTCTCGCAGACCCACAGATTGTCTGAGATTGTCAGCTCCCAGAGCACGAACCTCTGGCCCTTCTGAGGCCGCTGAGCTCCAGGAAACATGGCCAGGAGTAATGGCAGCTGTCGTCCAGCAACACCTGGAGATCCTGGCACCTGCTCTACCTATTGCTAAGGTTCCTCTGGAGGTTTGTGCAATATGCAATAACTCCCTCATTTTTTTTTTGTCCTGAAAAGAATACTTGGCCTTCGCTCTGTTAAAGAGAAGGCACACAAAGGATAGCTGTGTGGCGTGTTATTGAATCCAATATTAGTCTGTTTAATGGTGTGTTCCTTCTCGGCTCTTTTTCCAGATTGTTGCTCGAGTTACCCTTGTGCAATTTGTCAGTCGTTGTGAATTTAAAGGAGCATCCTCTCTCTCTCTCTCTCTCTCTCTCTCTCTCTCTCTCTCTCTATGCCTCCAGCAGGATCCACCAGACAAGGCACCCAGTCAGACTAATTCGAGGGTAGGGAACATTTTTCAGCCCAAGGTCATCATTACCTTCTGCTCAATTTTCTGGGGTGGGAACACATGGAAGTGATGGGTGGGGTCAGAGGGGAGAGTGCAATTAATGTGGATCTTACCTTTGCACAGGATGCTAGTTTCTACACACCCACCCACACACCCACCTCTCTGTCTTCCACTCAGGCAGGCAAGCAGCACTGTGAAAGTTCAAAGACAAAGTTCAGGCAGGCCTAAACACTCATAGAGATTGCAAAGCAGGGCTGGTGAATGGGGAGGATGTGTAGCCTCTGAAGAGCCTAGAGGACCAGCCGCGTTTGGCCACATTTGGTCCCTGGGCCTGAGGTTGCCCACCCCAGGTTTAGATGCAAAACAGTGGAGGGTATGGTGAGGAAAACCATGACTAAGTAAGACCACAGTTTGCAAAGCAGAGTTGGCACAATGTAAATTAAGGCAAGAAGGAAGAGTTGACTTAAAATTTAAAGCCAACTGCAGCAGACTTGTTTTACTGAATCCATCCATCCATCCATCCATCCATCCATCCATCCATCCATCTATCTTTTACTGAATCTCTCTCTCTCTCTCTCTCTCTCTCTCTCTCTCTCTCTCTCTCATTGTATTACAGTGGTACCTCGGGTTAAGAACTTAACTCGTTCTGGAGGTCTGTTCTTAACCTGCAACTGTTCTTAACCTGAAGCACCACTTTAGCTAATGGGGCCTCCTGCTGCCGCCACGCCGCCGGAGCCCGATTTCTGTTCTCACCCTGAAGCAAAGTTCTTAACCTGAAGCAATATTTCTGGGTTAGCGGAGTCTGTAACCTGAAGCGTATGTAACCTGAAGCGTATGTAACCTGAGGTACCACTGTACATTATATTTGTTACTACCTCTCTGGTCAGTCAAAGCCTCTTCTTTATGGACCATTGATCTGCTATATAATTCTATGTGCAGAGGATGGATGTGTGACAGAGATCAAGCATCTTCCAAGAGCTGCTGAAAGAGGAAAATGTTAAAGGGCATGGAAGACAAGTGGGTTGATGATAAGCAGGTGGTGATGTTACTGTATCCTGCATACTGGTGTTAATGCAGAAATAAAAAGGTAAAAGGTAAAGGACCGCTGGGAGGTTAAGTCCAGTGAAAGGCGACTCTGGGGTTGCGGCGCTCATCTCGCTTCAGGCCGAGGGAGCCGGCATTTGTCCACAGACAGCTTTTCTGGGTCATGTGGCCAGCAGGACTAAACCACTTCTGGTGCAACGGGACACCGTGACAGAAACCTTCCTGCCACAGTGGTACCTATTTATCTACTCACACTGGCATGCTTTCGAATTGTTAGGTTGGCAGGAGCTGAGACAGGCAACAGGAGCTCACCCCGTCATGGGGATTCGAACCGCCAACCTTCCGATTGGCAAACCCAAGCGGCTCAGTGGTTTAGCGCCACAGCGCCACCCGCGTCCCTTCATACAGAAATATGGTCCTGTTAGAGGGAATCAAAGGAAGCAGGGTGGGGCTGCAGCTTAGTTGTACAGCGAAAACAGAAGGTTTTAAGTTCAAACTGTGGGATCTCCAGTTAAAAAGATCTCAAGGAGCATGGGATGAGAAAGCCCTCAGTCTGAGATCCCAGAGAAACACTGCCCCCCAGCTCCCGACAGTGGACAACTCTGTGCCAGATATAAGGCAGCTTGATTCCATGTTTATCATGCCTCCATGCCTGGCTGTGTTGCCATCCATCCTTTGGAGGGCAAACATCAACAGCAAGGAGCCTGTAGTACTTCTAGGAGCTCCCATGTAATTTAGGCCCCATCTGCACCATATACATCTGAAGCAGAATCATCTTGATTCTGAGACCTGAGGGATTTGACATCTTTCCAAAGGGCCTGCAAGAAGGAGCTGTTCTGTCTGGCCTTTGGTTTGGACTCAGTCTAACCCTTAAGTTTCCCTCCCCTTATGGTTTTGATTTATGAGCTACTACTAAAATGAGGCTGCATTTTGAATTGTATTTTAACCCGTATTTCAACCCATATTTTAATTAACTTTTTTTTTCTTTTTCTATTATGTTTTACTGTAATTTTAATGGTGTTAGCCACCCTGAGCCCAGTTCTGGCCGGGGAGGGTAGAATATAAATTATTATTATTATTATTATTATTATTATTATTATTATTATTATTAAACTGTCATAAGGTAAAGGTAAAGGGACCCCTGACCATTAGGTCCAGTCGTGGCCGACTCTGGGGTTGCGGCGCTTATCTCGCTTTATTGGCCAAGGGAGCCGGCATACAGCTTCCAGGTCATGTGGCCAGCATGACTAAGCCGCTGCTGGCAAACCAGAGCAGTGCACGGAAACGCTGTTTACCTTCCCACCGGAGTGGTACCTATTGATCTACTTGCACTTTGATGTGCTTTTGAACTGCTAGGTTGGCAGGAGCAGGGACCAAGCAACGGGAGCTCACCCCGTCACGGGGATTCAAACTGCCGACCTTCTGATCAGCAAGTCCACAGTGCCACCCGCATCACTTTTATAACTGTCATAGCTCCCCTCAAAGGATCCTGGGAAGTGTAGTTTGTTAAGGATGATTGTTAGGAGACACCCCCATCCCTGCCACAGAGCTATGATACTGAGTTGTTTAACAAACAGTGCCAATTCCCAGGGGACTCTGAGAACTGCAGCTGTTTGAGGGGGATAAAGGATCTACAAAGCAACTACAATTCCCATGATTCTTTGGGGGAGATTGGATGATGATTTCTTTGTTGCTCTTTCTGGAAATCCAATTTATATGAACACCCAGTGGTTCAATTGATGAGAGGAGCAAAGCATGTTTATAAATCATGCGCAATTTTTTTTTGGGGGGGGTCGCGTTGAGGACGTGGGGGTGCCAATGAAAAAACTATTGTGTGAATGAGTTGAAGGTATTAGCAGGCCTATGAACCTTTGTTCCTTTATGGAACGACCCTATTAAAAATAATTAGATTAGAAGGAAGTGGGAACGCACCATAAACTGATTTTCCAATTGCTGCTTTTAAACCATGATAATGACATCTGCCATGTTAAGGCATTCAGTTGGAGAGATGCAAACTCAACACACAGAGAAAACAAAAGGGATGCACCTCTCAAGGGAGAGGATGAAAATTAATGTCACTCATCCGCATCTGCAAAAAGGACTCATTATGCTTGTCCTGCAAATAATGCAGCTATACAGTATATTTTAAAAAAAGATGTAATTGAAAAATGCCACTCAGGGGTGAACTGCATGCACACAAGATGATATTACAGTGACTCTGGAGGTAAGCATGGATTGGGGTGTGTGTGTGTTTGTGTGCAATGGGGGTGGTGGATGATGGGTAGGAAAGGAGAGCGATATTCTGCAACGACAATGCATAAAAATGTAATAAGACGGGAGAAAATTGGATTTCTTTTGGTGATAGAAGCAGAATGACCCCCGCAGATGACAAACGCATTATGTGTGGCTTGTACTGCGGGGAGCTACGATCTAGTAATGAAAAGTAGTTCAACTGTGAAATTAACCATTTGGCTGCCATTGTGCATGATGCCCAAGCGAACACCATTCTCTGGAAATAAAGGGAAGTAGGACATAGGCCCTTGTGGCGGTTAGGCATTGTATGACCTTATGAGGGTGGAGGGGAGGTGCGGCCATTACCTGCCCCTCCAAGATTAAGGGTATTCCGTTAAAGGAATCCGGGGGTGTGGATCTTGTCCAAAGCCTGGGGCGGGGCTAGGTTATCTCCCGCTTGGACTACTGCAATGCGCTCTATGTGGGGCTACCTTTGAAGGTGACCTGGAAACTGCAATTAATCCAGAATGCGGCAGCTAGACTGGTGACTGGGAGTGGCCACCGGGACCACATAGCACAGGTCCTGAGAGATCTGCATTGGCTCCCAGTACGTTTCTGAGCACAATTCAAAGTGTTGGTGCTGACCTTTAAAGCCCTAAATGGCCTCGGTCCTGTATACCTGAAGGAGAGTCTCCACCCCCATCGTTCAGCCCAGACACTGAGATCCAGCACCAAGGGCCTTCTGGCAGTTCCCTCACTGCGAGAAGTGAGGTTACAGGGAACCAGACAGAGGGCCTTCTCGGTAGTGGTACCCGACCTGTGGAATGCCCTCCCTTCAGATGTGAAGGAAATAAGCAGCTATCTTCTCTTTAAAAGACATCTGAAGGCAGCCCTCTTTAGGGAAGTTTTAATGCTGTATTTAATGCTGTATTGTTTTTAACACTTGATTGGAAGCCGCCCAGAGTGGCTGGTGAAACTCAACCAGATGGGTGGGGTATAAATAAATAAATAAATAAATAAATAAATAAATAATAATAATAATATAAAGACAGGGGGAGCTTGAGTTGGTCTGCATCAACGGGGCTCCCCCTACTGGTGGTTTCCCCTTACCGGACTCCATGCGCAATGGGCAGGAGTCAGATATACTCGGGTCCATTCAATGCCTAAGCCAATACCGCTCACATTCTGTAATCAATCAATAAAGTTGTGGCCAAATTTTGCCCAACAACATTAACTTAATATCTGTGTCCTTGTGTGTGTTATTCTTCAATGCGGGGGTGGTTTCGGGGTCTCGACACGCAATAAAGTGAAGTAGAGCAAGGAGAGAGCACCTGTCTGAAACCACGGAGAGTAACGACTCGTCAGTGTAGACAATTGAGCTAGGTTAACAAACAATCTGATGTAAGGAAGCTTCCTGTCTTCCCATGTACCCAGGAAGGGCTGTAGCTCACTGGCAGAACATCTGCATGAGGAACGTGCCAGGTTCACTGCAGTCAACAGGTACAACTTGTTTTCTCCTGCTTTGGAGGGTAGGACTTCAACCAATGGACTCAAGTTACAAGAAAGGAGATTCCGACTAAACATCAGGAAGAACCTTCTGATAGTAAAAGCTGTTTGACAGTGGAATGTTCTCCCTAGGGAAGTTGTGGACTTTCCTTCCTTGGAGGTTTATAAGCACAGTGTGCTGGGCCTGGGGGTTAACCCGAGCAACACGGTCCAGGTCCGGTCCAGAATCCAAGGATTCTGCGAGGAGTCAGTCCAACAGGGCCAAGGTAAGTCACAAGGCAGGAAACTAGGCTAGGTCAGGCACAGGGTCTCAGGCAGGTTCCAGCAAGCAGCAATGTTGCTCCCGCAACCTGGGGCGGGGTCCGACAGCCTTTTATCTCTGTCGGGGTAACGGCCGGTCCTGATCCCCCAGTGACTCACCTCCCTGTCTCGCCCGAAGGCAAGCACTCCTCCTGCAAGTACTCAGGTCTCTCCTTCTCTCAGACCTGAGTCTCTGCAGCTCGAGAGATGTCGGTGGGTTACTAGACCCAGGGGCCGCCTCAGCCTCCCCTGACCCAACTGGTAGTGGAGCAGCTGCATGTGATTGCCCAGCTGAAGGCAACGAGGTCATCCCCACATCTGGAGCCAGAGCAGGCTCAGGCCTCTGACTCGGCCCAGCTTGTGCTTGTTGCAGGGGAACCTGTGCAGACTGGGGCTCTTCAGAATCAGGCCCCAGACTCGGTTCAGATGCCGCCTGAGGCAGAGGATCCAGTGCGGACTGAGACTCCTCCGGTTCCAAGTCCGAGCCCAAGTCCCAGGCCATCACACAGAGGTTGGAGGGCCATCTGTCATGGATGCTTCAGCCAAGATTTCTGCATTGCTGGGGGGTTGGACTAGATGACCCTTGGGACTCCTTCCTGCTCTACAATTCTATGACTGGGAACGATCCTGCCTAGAATCCTGGAAAGCCACTGCCAGTGAGTGTAGATGGATCCAATGGTTTGACTCAGAATACAGCAGCTTCCTAAGTTCCCAAGGCAGTTTCCTAAGAGATCAACAAGTAACTAGCTTTAAACAAAGGGACACAGAGGGGCATGTTACTGCCATGATGGCTAACGCTGAAAAACAAAACAAAACAAAACCCCGGAAGCCATTTCGTGGAATACTAATTCTTTTCCGTAATACATGAAGATGTCTCTCAGTAACTGACATTAATGAATCCTCTTGTTCGACATGGCAAATAGCTGCAGAATGTGCCTAATGTGCTTTGTCACTTTTGACGGCTGGCTCTTTTGTCCCAGCCTCTCCTGCTGCATGCAGCGTGGCCTGTGTTGGTTTCGGGAAGAGGAGGTCAAGTCTGATCTGCCCCTCCACTCGCTGAGGCTACACGAAAAACTGCTGGGAGCCTGTTCAACTTTGAAGCATCCGACTGTCAGGGAAAGGGAACAAGACAATTTTACTCCATGTTTACATTGCTTCTTTCTCCCCCGCCAGCCTTTCTCTCCAGAAAGTCCCTATTATGACAGCCCCCAAACCTTTTCTCAAACATTCTTCACCCTCAGCTTTGGGCTCAAAATCTGAATTACACTGTCAACATGTGGCAAAGTATTTGCTTTAGTCCAAATCAATATGTGAACTTCAGCCTGCGTAGCTACCTCTTTGTCTTCTTGAATGTTGCCTTGGCATCACCGGCTCTCAGGTGTAAAGTCTCCTGGTCTCCAAATTCTATTTATGAATTTACTCGCCACCTGTCAAGAGCAGACAACCTCTCCTGGAGCAGAAATGAGGCATTTGGCTGCCTGAGGCAGACAGGAAATCCTCATACATTCCCCCCCCCCAAAGTCAAGGCTCACAGTATCTGAGGTTGCTCAACCTATTTTAGCACAAGAGACAGAAAATTCCCTCTCCCTGGCAGTAGAAATATGCCCGACAATAGGCCCAGTAAAGATTTCCCCACTATGATACCACTTTAAACCAGCCATAGGCAGATGTTGGGGATTACAACTCCCATCATCCCTAGTTAACAGGACCAGTGGTCAGGGATGATGAGAATTGTAGTCCCAAACATCTGAAGGGCCAGAGTTTGCCTAGGCTTGACTTTAAACAGTCTGGGCTTCTGCCAAAGAACTCTGGGAGCTGTAGTTTGTTACAGGTGCTGATTCCCCTCAGAGACCTACAATTCCCAGGGAAATCTGGGAACTGTACATGCCTGAGTGAACTAGGGGTCTCCTAACAACTCTCAGCATCCATAACTAACTACATTTCCCAGGGCTCTTTGGGGAAAGTTATGACTGCTAAAGAGTTTTAAGAGCTTGTAATTCTGAATTGTCTCACTGGCCATAACACACCTTCCCCAAGCGAAAACAATGTCCTAGAGGCTGATGAATGCTTTAGATTCTTGGAAACGACAAAACACTTACCTAATTTATGGAGCTCACAAACTCCTTAAGTTTATATCTGCTTTCAACAATGAACATAAACAAAACCCAATTTCAGCACAGCCTCAATTTAAGTGATGCTTGCATTCCATGCTTCTAAGATTAGCTTCTTGATAGTGAAAATTAATTTAATTTAGTAAGAGGCATATTGGATTATATGATCTCGGCTCAGGTTGACATTTGCAGTGGAAGGTTAAAAGTAAATTAGGAAAACAAAGACATTCTGCTATCATCTTTAATTCGTTTTGCTGACCTTTCCCTGCTTCGTACCAAAAGCTTGAGAATGATTGGCATCATCCTTGAATTGGTAAAGCAGTTCCATGATTTGATTGTTACTTCCTGGCGACGAATGGTACTTTCTTTCAGAAGCATATGAATATGGTTTTAGAAGCCATCTTGGCTAACACCCTGACTGAGGCAGGAGATCCAGACCTAGACCACTCCCAAAAAATGGCTGCCTAGCCTGGGGGCCTCCAGTGCTCATCATCAAAAAGCTTCTCCTATTATTCATCCAAAATCTTGTTGTTGTTTAGTCATTTAGTCGTGTCCGACTCTTCGTGACCCCATGGACCAGAGCACGCCAGGCACTCCTGTCTTCCACTGCCTCCCGCAGTTTGGTCAAACTCAAGCTGGTAGCTTCACGAACACTATCCAACCATCTTGTCCTCTGTCGTCCCCTTCTCCTTGTGCCCTCCATCTTTTCCAACATCAGGGTCTTTTCCAGGGAGTCTTCTCTTCTCAGGAAGTAGCCAAAGTATTGGAGCCTCAGCTTCAGGATCTGTCCTTCCAGTGAGCACTGGGGGCTGATTTCCTTAAGAATGGATAGGTTTGATCAAAGAATGGATGCTTTTGAATTATGGTGCTGGAGGAGACTCTTGAGAGTCCCATGGACTGCAAGAAGATTAAAAAGACCCTGATGTTGGGAAAGATGGAGGGCACAAGGAGAAGGGGACGACAGAGGGTGAGATGGTTGGACATCGTTCTTGAAGCTACCAGCATGAGTTTGACCAAACTGCGGGAGGCAGTGGAAGGCATATATTTGAGAATGATTTTAACAAACAGCATTAAAAGAACGAGCAGAGGGAAAATGGTAACCATGCTTAACAACGGGATCCTACACAGGTTGACTCAGGAGTAAATTCCACTGTGTTCAACAGAGATTTTTCCCACAGAAGTAGTATGAATTGGATTGCAGCCTTAATTGTTATGTGGCAACTTAAAAACAGATGTAGGCTGCCATTCTAAAGATACTTACTGGAAAGTAAGTCCCAATGAGCACAGTGGGGAATAGGGGTGGGTAAGAAATCCAATTCAGTTTGCATCTAAAGACTGATCGACCCAGCTCTCCAAAACCAGCCTTGGGAATTCACACTTTTCTGAACTTTGCAGTGCAGTTCTCCAGTCAAGTAATTTGTACAAAAAGTCATATCCTGATGGAAAGTGTGGCTGTGTTTTTCCTTAAGGTGTTATTCCCTCACCTGGGCACGAACCATTAAGAGGTGGTTTAGAAGTTAATTCTTACCACAGATGGTACTGAGAATATTTTAGTGAGAGCTTTGGACTGAAACATGGTTGATACACTTTCCCCACAAGCAAAGGGTGGAAGGAAAGGTGAAGCCACACAGAACAAAGATGCTATCTTGTAACCTAGCAATGTACGTCTCCATCTGTCATCTCCAATAGGTAATAATTCACATAAGGGCTCCGTGGGGATTTGGGAATAAATGTAAACTGGCGCCATGGCACGCACCTGCCTCCACTACAAAAGTGAGTCACGGGTTCGTCAGGAGTAGTAAAAGCAATCTCTCCACTTCTATTTATACCTTCTCCCTCGCACTTTGCGAGAACAGCTGCAGCAAAACATCGCCACCGGACCTAAAAGTTTTTGGACTCTCGTCAGCCCTACTATTTATTTATTTAATAGAATTTATGAGCCACTCGATTGTAAGAAACCTCAGAGCAGTTTACAAAAGATAAAACAGGAAAATGAAATAATAAAATAAATTTCGCAACCCTACTTCAAAACCTACAAAAGATACTGGAACAGATTAAAACGCCCTCACTTTCTAAACATCTGGGTAGGCTTGTCTAAGTAGGAATGTTTCCAGCAGGTGCATGAAATAGTATACATTGAAGAAGCCCCAGAGAGCATGGCCATTGGTCAGGGATGATGGGAGTTGTAGACCAGCAACATCTGGGCAGCTGCAGGTTCCTGCATCCCTGCTTTACTTGATAGTTTATCAGTTACTCTGCAGTCAATGTACAGTAGCATTATGTGTGGCCTGCAATCGTAAGAACATTTGGGATAGACAGGATTTTGCCTCAGGAGAGGAGGTTGGTGGGACTCCTGAATTCCCTTCCATACCTATTATTCATATATATATATATATATATATATATATATATATATATATAATATTCCATTTGTACCCCACCTTTTCCTCCAAAGAACTCAAGGTGGTCACATGGTCTCCCCCCCATTTAAAACTTGCAACAGCCCTGTGAGGTAGGGTAGGCTGAAAGGCAGTGGCTGGCCCAAGATCACCCAGGGAGCATCATCCCTTAATGCAGGCATCCCCAAACTCAGCCCTCCAGCTGTTTTGGGACTACAATTCCCATCATCCCTGACCACTGGTCCTGTTAGCTATGGATGATGGGAGTCGTAGTCCCAAAACAGCTGGAGGGCTGAGTTTGGGGATGCCTGCCTTAATGTATTATATGACCCCCCCCCTTTTTGTCTTCCTTTATGGTATGGGGGGTTACTGTAAGTTGCTTGGAGACGTTCAGGTGACAAACGACTAATAAGTTTAATAAATGAAATGAAGGGCTGATTTGAACCCTGGTCTCTGGAGTCTGAGTCCAACACTCTAACCACTACACCACCCTGGCTCTGAAATATATCCTAAATTGCCTGGAGATTTTGATGCAACATGCCATTAAATACTAATACCACTATTGTATTGTTGGCTCTGGAGTCAGATCCCAACCACCCCTGGTGAAATGTTATGGGGTGTGTGTGTGTTTGTGTGGTTTGCTTAGAAATATGACTATGCAATTGATTATTGCTAGTAATATCCTTTCGCCCACACCTTTAATGTGGATTTTGGGTGCACAGATTTCAACACAGCCCGCACTGCTGAATACACCAATGAGTTCGCTGAAGGTACTTGGTGGCCGTGCGAATGAATGAGTTGAGCAGGAGAGAGTAAAACACACACTCACCCCTCAAGTCAACCTCCCTTGCTTCTCCGTTATGAGTAAGCGGAGCTCAGAAACACAGAAAGGGTATCATGAATGAGAAAATCAACCAAACGGAGGAAAACAATCAGGATGCCAGAAAGTGACTAATTAATTACGGTGATTAGGAGGACTTGATTACGGTGTCTGTGAGCAAAAGCGCAGAGCCCACAACCTGCTGGCCTTACGCCCGCTGTTTACTACCAGCCTTAAGAAGTGCTAGTATCTTGTTTCGTCGTCAATCTCCTTGGAGAGCCAATTCAGGCAACTGCCTCTTGCGGTGACATCCGTAGGGTGATATGCAACAACATCATGCTCAGAGCAGACCCAGACCAAGATGGACATATCCTTCATGAATTTGTCAAATCCCGCATTCGTCTTTCAGATGTTGTTGGGCTCTAACTACCAGCAGTCCCGGTCAATGCAGTCAGTTGGTCAGGGAACGTGTTGATGTGATTTGCATTCCGATAACATCTGAAAGACCACTGGTTCCCTGGCCAGTGCTCAGAGATGATGGGAGCTCTAATCCAATGACCACTGGAGGGCGACAGGTTCATTGCCCCTGTTGCAGCAGCAAAGGACCATAGCTCAATGGCAAAGCATCCGTTTCACGCACAGAAGGTCCCAGGTTTGATCACTGGCATCACAAAGGAAGACTGGGAGAGAAGTCTTACTGGGAGCTGAAAACCTGGAGAGCTTCTGCCACTGTGGACAATACTGAGCTAGATGGACAAAGGCTCTGAGCTGGTAAAAGGCAGCATTCTACGTTCTGCACTGTGTTAAGAAGCACTTTCTTTTCTCTCTCTGGAACATACATGCAATCAGTTTCCATGGATCCCACATTCTAGCAGGCTGAGAGCAGGCGAAAATATACTCTCCATCCACCATGCATCATTTTATATCACGTACCATGTTAGTTGTCCTTTTAAAATAAGCTTTTGAGCCCCCAGAGATAACAAGGTACTGGTCCCTGATAGATTTGCCTGCCTGCCCCCACCCCCAAGGAAATGTAGCACTCAACAGAAACAAAGATTCCCCCACCCCAACATCGTTTTAAAGCCTCTGAAAATAAGTCTATCGAATCCAACATTGTGGTCACCATGGCAACATTTCCATTGTATTACTTCCAGAAACCCAATTTTTTTAACTTTTTTAAAAAATCAATTTTTATAAAATTGTTTCTTGTTTTCACTGTGCTATTTTTAGAAATTTTTATTTTTGGGTGTCTGTAAAATATCCTTGTTATTAATTCTAAGAAAGGTGCTCTTAAAACACACACACAAATTCAATTAATTAAATGTCTGACATATTTAGGGCAAGGAATCACCAGAGTTCTACATAATGTGAGGCTGGGTGAGGTCTCCATGTGGAGCAAACTCCATCTGAGATCTTTATCACAAACCTCCCTCTTGTTTACCAGTCTGAAGTAGAGGGGCGGTGGGCTCTAGGAACTGCCTTGGGAAATGTTAACACTGGTGGGTGATTAAGCCTACAATTCTTTTGCACATTGACCTAGAAATAAGGTCCACTGAACACAGGGAAACTCACTTCTGAGTAAACATGTACAGGACTGTGCTGCAAATTCCAACCAATGCATTAATCTGGGAGGTGCACATAAGATCTGTCCCCGTTGGAATTCACAACGGTCTTATTCTTCAAGCATCTCTTGCAAATCACATAGGATGGCTTGGCCTTCAAAGCGGTGCCATCTTAGGAATACATGTGAATGAACACAAAACCTAGTAGGCAGAGATGATTACAGTTTTCAGGATGCCATCAACTGAAAGCCATGGCATACCATTCCAATTTATTTCACAAGGCTCAAATCAACCTCATTTTGACACCTGACTTTGTCCAAAGTTTGGAGTGACATTCTGTTCCGAAGGGTTTCTATTGTCTGGCTGAATAGGGGCTGAGTATTTCTGGGAGATGACATGACCTTACTTGATGATCTCATCTAGAATGAGGGTGGCCTTAATTTTCTTTCACATGAAGACAAGCGAAATAGCACAGTGGAGCAAAATGTTTCATTTTGTAGGTTGCTTTGGGATGCATCTTATGAAAAAAGTGACTTGTTAAATTTATTTATATCGTCTTTCCCACAAACTGGGACTCAAGGTAGCTTACATATCTTGTATGTCATGTTTGCAAATGCATACATTTTAATGCCCAATTTAGTATATACGTTTTTGGTACACGTTAACTTGGGAACTGCACTGCAAAATTCAGAGTAGTGAGAATTTTGAAGGAGGCAGGTCGGAGCCAGACATTACAAATTAAAGGCCTTTGCAGATGACTTAGTACTGACTTTGCAAGAGCCAGACACTAGTACTAAAAGAGCTTTGGAATTAATTCAAGTATTTGGCCAGGTCGCAGGATTCAAGTTGAATAAACAAAAAACCAAGGTATTGGAAAAGAACTTAACAAATGTTGAAAGGGATAGATTCCAAGAGGAAACTGGGTTAGTGGTGGCAAAGAGTGTAAAATACCTGGGGATTAACATGACATCTAAGAATGTGAACTTATTTAAGGACAACTATGATAAGTGCTGGACTGAGATAAAGAAAGATTTAGAAATATGGTCAAACCTGAAGCTTTCCTTGCTAGGTCGAATAGCAGTGATCAAAATGAATGTATTGCCTAGAATGTTGTTTTTGTTTCAGACATTACAAATTGTTGATAAACTGGACTGTTTCAAGAAGTGGCAGAAAGACATATCTAAATTTGTCTGGCAGGGCAAAAAGCCCAGAATTAAGTTTAAGATACTTACTGACTCTAAAGAAAGAGGGGGGTTTGCCCTGCCGGACTTAAGACTTTACTATGAATCGGCAGCTTTCTGCTGGTTAAAAGATTGGCTACTTCTTGAGAATCCAGACATTCTAGATTTGGAAGGATTTGATAATAATTTTGGTTGGCATGCATACATCTGGTATGACAAGGTTAAAGTGTATAAGGGTTTTAAAAATCACATTGTCAGGAAAGCACTATATAATGTTTGGATACGGTACAAAGATTTATTGGAAAATAAAACTCCCAGGTGGCTCTCACCAATGGAGGCCAAGGAGGTAAAGAAACTTAATATGAGAACTAATTGGCCGAAATACTCTGAAATTTTAGAACAAGAAGGTGGTGAATTTAAACTACAAAGCTATGAGAAAATAAAGTCCAAGGTACGGGATTGGCTCCATTATTTTCAAATAATGGAGGCCTATAAACAAGACAGGAAAATTGGTTTCCAGGTGGAGAAATCGAAACTAGAAACAGAACTGTTAGAACCCAATACTAAGAATTTATCAAGAATGTATAACTTGCTGTTGAAGTGGAATACAATAGATGAGACAGTGAAGTCAGCTATGGTTAAATGGGCACAGGACATAGGTCATGACATTATGTTTGCTGACTGGGAGCAGTTATGGACCACAGGTATTAAATTTACGGCATGTAATGCCTTACGAGAAAACATTATGAAAATGATTTATAGGTGGTACATGACCCCAGTCAAGCTTGCGAAGATTTATCATCTGCCCAATAACAAATGTTGGAAATGCAAAGAGACTGAAGGGACCTTCTTCCATCTTTGGTGGACCTGCCCAAAGATTAAAGCCTTCTGGGAGATGATTTATAATGAAATTAAGAAAGTGCTTAAGTGCACCTTTAACAAGAAACCAGAGGCATTTCTCTTGGGTATGGTCGGCCAGCTGGTGCCGAAGAGGGACAAGAATTTCTTTCTGTACGCCACTACGGCAGCAAGGATCCTTCTAGCAAAGTATTGGAAGACACAAGAGTTACCCACGCTGGAGGAATGGCAGGCGAAAGTGATTGACTTTATGGGACTGGCAGAAATGACCGGCAGAATCCGTGACCAAGAGAGAGAGACTGTGGAAGAAGATTGGAAGAAATTTAAGACGTATCTTAAGAATTATTATAAAACTGAGGAGTGTTAAAATGCTGAGGGGAAAGAAGACGTAGAATTGCAGCGATAATTGGGTTTAAATTTTAGGGTGGAGTAGAAAAAGAGGATGAACTTATATCTAAATTGGGCAAGAAAGGTTGCTGAATAATGGTACTAAATTAAGGATGCAAAAAGGGGAAGGTATGGGGAAGTCCGGGAAAAGAGGGTTATGAAAATAAGGTTAAGAAAATATGAGTTTGTTGTTTGTTTGTTTTTATGTTGTTGTTTTTTTTTGTTTGTGATAAAAACTGGAAATTAATAAAAATCATTTAAAAAAAAAGAAGAAAAAAAAGAGAATTTTGAAGGAGGGTTGAGTTTTCAATTCACACATTGTTTCAAGGCTGTGTAGGTTCACCTTTAAATTGCCAAGTGAATAGAATTTCTTCCCATCCTCAACTACAATCTTTATGCCTGACATCTAATATTTTGGGCTGTCATTTAAAAAGAAAAGAAAAAAGTAAGGGGATCACCCAATCACACGAGCCTCCGCCAGCCATTTAAAATGACACAGACAGGAACGAGTTTGCTTTCTCAGCTGAGCAAGGCCACCTCATTGTTGTTCCATCAGCCAGAACGTCTGACTTCTATTTTTATTTCACAAAGCCCATTGATCTTACAAAAACACAGTATTAGTCACGCTGAGGATGTTTACTGTAACGGCAAATCAATTAAGAAAACTGGAAGATAGCTTGCTTGTTAAACTCGCAAATGCATTTCTTTGCCGGTGGTCATAATCTAACCAAATTATATGGTTGTTTGCCATCTGCTGACAAATCATTTCAGCCTCCATGGTTGATGTTACCCCCTTGGTTAAATAACTTGATTTCAGCTGGAGCATTCAAGGATGCTGTTCAGACACTGGAGTCAGAACAAGTTAAAATCCTACCTCCAATAAACTCTGGTAGCTATGGTTTAAGACATTTTTTAAAAGTCTGGCTTTTTATTGCTCTTCCGTTTGTTAAAACCACTTTCAATAATAATAATAATAATAATAATAATAATAATAATAATAAATTTATACCCCGCCCATCTGGCTGACCCAGCACGTGGCAGCTGCAAAAAGAGAGAGGATGAGCTCTGCATTGCAGATAATTTGGAAAGGGATTGAATCTCAAACTGCCAATATTGTAAGGCCAGTATACAAATCTACAGTGTGATTGTGCACACTTGGAATACTGTGTATAGCTCAGGGTTGCAGCACCTCAAAGAGGATATTGTGGAGTGGGAAAAGACACAGGAATGATCAAAAGGATAGGAACAACTTCCATGTGAGCTGAGGTTGCAATATTTGGGGCTTTTCATTTAGCGAGGACAGGGCTTACATAAAAGAGATGTCTAAAACCATGCATGGTGAGAAGGGGGAAGTGAACAGATAGCTTTCCTATTCTCACATTGTGCTAGAACCCAGGGTCATACAATGAAGCTGGAAAATTCAGGATAGGCAAAAGAAAGTACTTATTCATACAACACATCATTAAATTATGGAATTGACTTCTACAAGATGGTAATGTAAAGGTAAAGGGACCCCTGACCATTAGGTCCAGTTGTGACTGACTCTGGGGTTGTGGTGCTCATCTCGCTTTCTTGGCCGAGGGATCTGGCATACAGCTTCCAGGTCATGTGGCCAGCATGACTAAGCAGCTTCTGGCGAACCAGAGCAGCACACGGGAACGCCGTTTACCTTCCCGCCAGAGCGGTACCTATTTATCTACTTGCACTTTGATGTGCTTTCGAACTGCTAGGTTGGCAGGAGCAGGGACTGAGCAATGGGAGTTCACCCTGTCGCGGGGATTCGAACTGCCGACCTTCTGAATGGCAAGTCCGAGGCTCTGTGGTTTAACTCACAGCGCCACCCACATCCCTAAAAGATGTGGTGGCAGCCACCAATTTAGATGGCTTTTGATAAATCAATGGAAGATACGGCTCTATACCCAGACTCAGAATCCATAGCAGGGCTCTTATGCTCTAACTTCCACTGTCAGAGACCGCATGCTTCTGAGTACCAGTTTCTGGAGATCACAAGTAGGGAGAGTGCTTCTGCATTGTACAAGTTCCATAGGCATTTGTTTGGTGACTGCAGAGAAAAGGATGCTGCAATAGATAGGCCTTTGCTCTGATCCATAAAGGCTGTTTTGATGCCTTCTTTTTTCTCTTTTCCGCACCTTCCAGCTACCCTCCCACTCCTGCAGGGCAGAACCAACGCAATGACCCCATAAACAGATTGCATGTAGTAACTGGAGTGGAATGACAGCAGCAAGGTGAGGTTGTTAAACTAGAGACCCCGGTCGAGGGCACAGAGACTCTGGGCACTCTTTAAAAATGTAAGAGAAAATTACTTCTGACTTATTCAGCCGAGTGACCCAAAACATTAAGTAAGCGGGGAGGAGGAGGACAACAACACACTCCTCCTGAAATAACCCGACTTTCAAACTCCACCGACTTCACATTTAAGTTACTTGATTCCTGTTTGCTTTCCTGGTCATGTACAAATGTGTGTTGTCCCAGGAGTCAACCGAGCATGCAGAGTGGAACTTCAACCAGCTGGAGACTCCTGCTTCAGATGATGGTGTAGGAATTCATTTGGCTTTCTGCAGCTGAGTTAATATTCCTCCCCCCTCTCCATACCACACATATGGGGGTGGGTGAAAATGGCTGAGCAGGGGAGCACAGGGGATATGGCAAAGTGCATCCATTTTACGTTGAGAGATAACACAGAGTGACGTTTAATGCCTTTTTGCAATGAAAAGGCTTATGGGAGCGTGCATTAGGGACTGTGGGAATGCCACTTAGGATTTTCTGGTAATAATTCAGGTAGCATCTTATTTACACATTATGCAAAAGCAAGCCCTTCAGGGAGCTTTGTACACAGGTATAGCAGATAAATTCATGGCCCTTAAAGTGACGTGGGTGGCGCTGTGGGTTAAACCACAGAGCCTAGGACTTGCCAATCAGAAGGTTGGCGGTTCAAATCCCCGCGATAGGGTGAGCTCCCATTGCTTGGTCCCTGCTCCTGCCAACCTAGCAGTTCGAAAGCACATCAAAGCACAAGTAGATAAATAGGTCTCCTTTCTGCTGGAATCCAAGAGGTGAACCAAAAACGTTCCTGAAAGAACTTTCCTGTGTATGTGTATGTAGGAGTGTATGTAGGAGAACCCCTTCATGGATCACTGCCTTGCCGTGGCGAAGGGGCTTGAAGAACTCAGAGAAGCTATGAACTATGCCGAGCAGGGCACCCAAGATGAACAGGTCATAGTGGAGAGTTTTGACCAAATGTGATCCACCTGGAGGAGGAACCGGCAAGCCACTCCTGTATCCCTGCCAAGAAAACTCCATGGACAAAGACAACAGGCATATAAAAGTTATGACGCTGGAAGATGAGCCCCTCAGGTCGGAAGGCGTCCAACATGCTACTGGGGAAGAGTGGAGGGCAAGTACAAGTAGATCCAGAGCTGATGAAGTGGCTGGGCCAAAGCCGAAAGGACGCTCAGTTGCGGATATGCCTGGAAGCGAAAGGAAAGTCCAATGCTGTAAAGAAAAATATTGCATAGGAACCTGGAATGTAAGAACCATGAACATGGGTAAGTTGGAGGTGGTCAAAAATGAGATGGCAAGAATAAATATTGACATCCTGGGCATCAGTGAACTAAAATGGACGGGAATGGGTGAATTCAGTTCGGATGACCATCATATCTACTACTGTGGGCAAGAAACCCGTAAAAGAAATGGAGTGGCCCTCATAGTCAACAAAAGAGTGGCAAAAGCTGTACTGGGATGCAATCTCAAAAATGATAGAATGATCTCGATACGAATCCAAGGCAGACCTTTTAACATCACAGTAATCCAAGTTTATGCACCAACTACTGGTGCTGAAGAAACTGAAATTGACCAATTCTATGAAGACTTACAACACCTTATAGAAGTGACACCAAAGAAGGATGTTCTTCTCATTATAGGGGATTGGAATGCTAAAGTAGGGAGTCAAGAGATAAAAGGAACAACTGGCAAGTTTGGCCTTGGAGATCAAAACGAAGCAGGGCAAAGGCTAATAGAGTTCTGTCAAGAGAACAAGCTGGTCATCACAAACACGCTTTTCCAACAACACAAGAGACGACTCTACACATGGACATCACCAGATGGGCAGCATCGAAATCAGATTGATTATATTCTCTGCAGCCAAAGATGGAGAAGCTCTATACAGTCAGCAAAAACAAGACCTGGAGCTGACTGTGGCTCAGATCATCAGCTTCTTATAGCAAAATTTCAAGCTTAAACTGAAGAAAGTAGGAAAAACCACTGGGCCGGTAAGATACAATCTAAGTCAAATCCCTTATGAATACACAGTGGAAGTGAGGAACAGGTTTAAGGATTTAGATTTGGTGGACAGAGTGCCTGAAGAACTATGGATGGAGGCTCGTAACATTATACAGGAGGCAGCAACGAAAACCATCCCAATGAAAAGGAAATGCAAGAAAGCAAAGTGGCTGTCCAATGAGGCCTTACAAATAGCGGGGGAGAGAAGGCAAGCAAAATGCAAGGGAGATCGTGAAACATACAGGAAATTGAATGCAGATTTCCAAAGAATAGCAAGGAGAGACAAGAAGACCTTCTTAAACAAGCAATGCAAAGAAATAGAGGAAAGCAATAGAATGGGAAGAACCAGAGATCTGTTCAAGAAAATTGGAGATATGAAAGGAACATTTCGTACAAAGATTTCCATAATAAAGGACAAAAGTGGAAAGGACCTAACAGAAGCAGAAGACATCAAGAAGAGGTGGCAAGAATACACAGAGGAATTATACCAGAAAGAAACGAATGTCTCATATACCCCAGGTAGTGTGGTTGCTGACCTTGAGCCAGACATCCTGGAGAGTGAAGTCAAATGGGCCTTAGAAAGCACTGCAAATAACAAGGCCAGTGGAAGTGATGGTATTCCAGCTGAACTATTTAAAATTTTAAAAGATGATGCTGTTAAGGTGCTACACTCAATATGCCAGCAAGTTTGGAAAACTCAGCAGTGGCCAGAAGATTGGAGAAGATCAGTCTACATCCCAATCCCAAAGAAGGGCAGTGCCAAAGAATGCTCCAACTATCGCACAATTGCACTAATTTCTCACGCTAGCAAGGTTATGCTTAAAATTCTACAAGGAAGGCTCAAGCAGTATGTGGACCGAGAACTCCCAGAAGTGCAAGCTGGATTTAGAAGAGGCAGAGGAACCAGAGACCAAATTGCAAACATGCGCTGGATTATGGAGAAAGCTAGAGAGTTCCAGAAAGACATTTACTTCTGCTTCATTGACTATGCAAAAGCCTTTGACTGTGTCGACCATGGCAAACTATGGCAAGTTCTTAAAGAAATGGGAGTGCCTGATCACCTCATCTGTCTCCTGAGAAATCTCTATGTGGGACAAGAAGCTACAGTTAGAACTGGATATGGAACAACTGACTGGTTCAAAATTGGGAAAGGAGTACGACAAGGCTGCATTTTGTCTCCCTGCTTATTTAACTTATATGCAGAATTCATCATGCGAAAGGTTGGGCTGGATGAATCCCTAGCCGGAATTAAGATTGCCGGAAGAAATATCAACAACCTCAGATATGCAGATGACACAACCTTGATGGCAGAAAGTGAGGAGGAATTAAAGAACCTTTTATTGAGGGTGAAAGAGGAGAGTGCAAAATATGGTCTGAAGCTCAACATCAAAAAAACGAAGATCATGGCTACTGGTCCCATCACCTCCTGGCAAATAGAAGGGGAAGAAATGGAGGCAGTGAGAGATTTTACTTTCTTGGGCTCCATGATCACTGCAGATGGTGACAGCAGCCACGAAATTAAAAGACGCCTGCTTCTTGGGAGAAGGGCAATGACAGGCCTAGACAGCATCTTGAGAAGTAGAGACATCACCTTGCCAACAAAGGTCTGTATAGTTAAAGCTATGGTTTTCCCAGTAGTGATGTATGGAAGTGAGAGCTGGACCATAAAGAAGGCTGATCGCCGAAGAATTGATGCTTTTGAATTATGGTGCTGGAGGAGACTCTTGAGAGTCCCATGGACTGCAAGAAGATCAAACCTCTCCATTCTGAAGGAAATCAGCCCTGAGTGCTCACTGGAAGGACAGATTGTGAAGCTGAGGCTCCAGTACTTTGGCCACCTCATGAGAAGAGAAGACTCCCTGGAGAAGACCCTGATGTTGGGAAAGATGGAGGGCACAAGGAGAAGGGGGCGACAGAGGACGAGATGGTTGGATAGTGTTTTCGAGGTTACCAGCATGAGTCTGACCAAGCTGTGGGGGGCAGTGGAGGACAGGAGTGCCTGGCGTTCTCTGGTCCATGGGGTCACGAAGAGTCGGACACGACTAAACGACTAAACAACAACAAATGTAGGAGAAACAGAATGAGCCAAGCAGTCTCAGTGTTTGTGGAAAACCACATGGAGATTTAAGCACAGCAAAAGAGGTGAATTTTGTCATTTTGAAGAAGGAACCCTATTCTCAGGGTATTTGCACTCAGGAAATTAAAGTCTCATTCCACTCCAAAAAGCAAAGCAGTTGATCAAGTAACATTCCCCCCCTCTAATTCTGAGCATCCCTCAGCATCCAGATGGCTGGGAAAGAATCCCCAGGCTTTCTCTGACAGATAATTCTAGCATCTGTCACTCAACGACAGCTGGAGCTGTCAAATGAGACAGCACCTTCACAGCATCTTGGAGCATCCGATCATCAAAAGGAATGGATCTTGCCAGGGTCAGCGAAATGTAGTTCAGCTCTTTCTTTCTTTTTCTATTTTTAAAGGGTAGTAAGAGTAAGCAATGCTAGGCTGATGGCTCGCAAAAGGAACTGTTGTCGTTAGACGACAACCCTTATAATTCCCAACTGCTGGCTATGCTAGCTGGGGCTGATGGGAGTTCACTGGCATTCATATATGAGAGCCAGTGTGGTGCAGTGGTTAGCATGTCGGACTAAGACCTGGGAAACAAGGATTCAAACCCCCTATTTGGCCATGAAGCTCACTGGGCAAGCCTGGGTCAGTCACTGCTTAACCAACCTCACAAGGTTGCTGTGAGGATAAAAAGGGGTGGAAAACAATTTAAGCCACCTTGAGCTCTTATGAGGAAAAGATGGGATAGAAATGCAATCAATCAATCAATCAATCAATCAATCAATCAACCAATCAATATTACTTAATTATTAGCATTTCTAACCATACAGTATGAATAATCATAAAGTCAAATAATGTATCAAAACTCACAGCCATTTACAAAAAGAACACACACTCAAAACCTTCACCATGAAGGGATTTGATTAAGACCAGTGTTTCTCAAACTTGGGTCTCTAGCTGCTATTGGAACTACAATTCCCATTATCCCTGACCACTGGACTTGCTAGCTAGGGATGATGGGAGTTGTAGTCCCAAAAAAACAGCTGGAGACCCAAGTTTGGGAAACACTGATTGAGATGGGAAAAGTTTCTCTAAAAGCCCCAAAATGCTAGAAAAGAGTGTCATTCAAGCCACCATTCTTTTCACTCTTTTAAAATTCAGCTCACAGAAAATTATGCTGATCTTTGGCGTTGTCCTGATGCCTCAGGCACTTCTACAAACTTGCCTCTGGGAAGCTCTAGGGCACCCCACACATTTACTGCCCAACAGATTTCCATACCGCACCCTTTTGAAAAGAAACGGGGGGCAGGGACAGGATGGATGGGGTGAAGGAAAAACAGGGGGAACTGTCCCTTCTCTTCAACAGCCAATGGTGACATTTGACAGACCATCTCCCATTAGCTAGCATGGGGAAATTAATTTCTCTGGGTAGCAGGTGGGCAGAATTTCATGTTTTCCATGTTGCAAATTAATGGGAGTTTTGAGGCTGAAGAAGTGTCTGGGAAATAATGAGTCTAATAGGATTTAGACTAGAGTAGAAAAAATGGATGCAAGGAGAATCATGAACTCAGTTTTGCCAAACCAACCGCAATATCCATCTCTTCCCTATCACGAGCCAAGGAAAGATTTGCATAAGTAAATCTAGCTTTCCCCCTCTATGATGGGGGTGGGGTGGGGGGTCTGCAATCAGAGAGCTGTATGTGGCCCTTTGGCTAATTTCATGTGCTCTCCAGTCTAAATTCTGGTGGGCAGCAAGGAGAGAAAAATGGAGAGAAGGGGTGGCAGGAAGAGAAAAAAGGGGGCACATTGTCTCTATGAACCATTAGGAGGAAGGGCCCTAGCTCAGTGGCAGATCATCTGCTTTGAGTAATAATAATAATAATAATAATAATAATAATAATAATAATATTTATACCCCACCCTCCCGAGCCAAGATTGGGCTCAGGGTGGCTAACAACCAATATAAAAAAAGTTGATTGAAATACAGCCTAAAAAACAAGATTAAAATACAGCATTAAAACATTAAAATGCAGCCTCATCACAGGAGGAGAAAGGAAAAAAGAAAGAGGGGGAGGGAATCAAATTGATTCCAAGCCAAAGGCCAGGCGGAACAGCTCCTGCAGGGCCCTGGTCTCATGAGACAGAGCGTTCCACCAGGCCGGAGCCAGTGTTGAAAAGGCCCTGGCTCTGGTTGAGGCTAATCTAACTTCCTTAGGGCCTGGGACCTCTAGGGTGTTGCTATTTATGGAATGAATGAATGAAGAAGGTTCCAGGTTCACCCCTTGGAATGTCCAAGTAGGGTTTGGAGAGGATCATGTCTGAAAGCCTGGAGCACCATTGCCAGTCACTGTAGACAATACTGGGCTAGAGGGACCCTCTTACATTGGTCTCCAGCCCCACCTGCTGCTGGCTGTGGTCTCCTCCACCACCAGCATGCAGACCCCAATAGAAAAAAGGGTCCCCATCTTAGCTCTGTGAGGTGATCTTTCTCCATATTATCAATGCCCTGTGAAGGAGTCCCCTCCACAAAAGTCAGGCTCAAGGCCTTTGGGTTCTGAGACCTGAGTGGGATGTCTGGCAATAAAAAATAGACCCCTCCAAAGTGCATGGCCCAATACAGGCAATGGCCATGATCCAAGTTCTGATGCCAGGGCTTAAATGGGCACCATGGGCAGAGATTGGTTCTTGTTATCAGCTGACAGAATGCTCAGGCAGGTCTAGCACTGTAGCCAAGAGGCAGAGAGTATAAGCCAGCTAGCGTCAGGCTTCAGGGAATCAGCTTCCTCCCTTGTGTAGTAAATAAGAAGATCAAATGAAAGGAACGTCTTACCAGTTAGATTCTTTAATAATCACAGTAAGAGACAAATGAACACATCTCCCTAGAAATGGCGGTGCTCCCAATTAAGGGATACCCTCCTCCATCCCTATTAATCTATGTCACTCCTACGTCTTGTAATCATAGCTGTCAACGTTTCCCTTTTTAAAAGGGAAATTCCCTTATTCCGAATAGGATTCCTTGCAAGAAAAGGGAAAAACTGACAGCTATACTTGTAATCAGCTTGTACCTTCTGCGCTTTCTGTTCTGAAACTTTCTGTGTTCTTCTCGACTTTGGGGAGGACAGTGGAGGAATGCTATCCAACGACTGTGAATCTGTTAACCCCTCTCTCTTCCAGTGTTTCTTCTCCTAGCTGTTCCCCATCCAGTATTTCCCAGCTTCTGCCTTCTGAACTATGCCCCTGTGCAAACCACTGTTCCAAATCTATACTGCCTTCCTGTTCCTAGGAAGATTCAGGGTCAGGGGATGGGGGTGGCTCCCACCATTCCTCCTCAGCACGGTCCCTGTCAGCTAGGCTTGCATTGGAAAGGGTGTTGGTGTTCCAGAAGGGAAAGTTCTGAAGCCTGACTGCTTGGCGGTCTAGTTACATAACCCCACACTATGTGTCATAGCTGGCCAGTTTTTAGAGGCTTAAAACAAAACGATGTGATTTACTGCAGCATTATCTGGATCGCTTAGAAGCGCCTCAATCCGTACATGTGTTCCCCATGTGGTCTATGACCGAGGGATGTAGAATGGACAGAGATGGCTTCCAATAGGGGCAACACTACGTCATGGCTGCTTCTACCTCCTTGCTTTTGCCCCTGTTCTGTGCCCATTACTGGAGGTTCCTCAGTTGGTCAGAAGACAGAGCACAAGGCAGCATAGCCTTATTTGGCGGGAAAGTCCCTTATCCCAGTGCCGTGCCCTGCTGCTGTCCCTTATTGATGATGTCCCTTAAATTTCCCAGGTTTCAAAGGAAGCAGGTCCTCTCCCTCTCCCTGCTGGCCAGGGAGGAGAGAGGCTCTAACTGTGTTGCTTGGCTGCGTTGCTCACCCAATAAGGAGTCTAAGAACGACTGGGGGGTGGAGCTTGCATGCCTTGTGCCGATCAAATCGGCCGCGTTGCCTGGGGACTCGCCTTTGCTCAGCGCTTCCCAGCGGAGAGGTGGCGGTGTTTTTCCTTGCTGCATCCCCTTTGCTGGGTTGCTGCGATGCGGAAACCACTGCTTGAGGCTTCGTTTGGCTGCTGGCTGGGCTTTCTGCCTTTGGCTCGGAGGGGCTCAGAAGTTGAACATACCTGTGCTCCTTGGGAAATCCCTTATTTTGGCTCCTGATCCCTTATTTTCGAGGCTGCTGGTCCCTTATTTTCAAATCTGTAAGTTGACAGCTATGGAAGGCAGATACCTCCAGATGGTGACAACTCTGTATCAGGTCTTCAGAGGACATCAGTCCCAAGAGACAAATGTAATTGCCATGTAGATCAGCAGTACTCCCCACTATGGGCTTTTGTGTCATTAACTCATAGGTAGAAGAAGAGTGGCAATTGATACCTTCTTGGTCAGAGTCAGTTAGTGAAAGAACAGGTGAAAAAACTGAGTTTGCATTCTGTTGTAGTTTTTGGCACCCGTTAAGAACACACCTCTTCACTCAGGCTTTTGCGAAAGTGATTCAGCAAGGACAGCTGTAAATGAAAAGGTCCATCTGCTGTACTGATATGGTTTGGCTTTAAAAATTATCCTTTTAATGTCGTTATATTGAGTTTTATTGTTTTATTGTATATGCTGTAAGCTACCCTGGGATCTTGAGGAAGAATGGTTTAGAAATGGAGATGATTATAACGATAAGAAACATAGTATTAATTACCCTGAATATGCTGAAACTAATAGAAATATGGCACCACCTAGTGGTAGAATTCAAGGATTACAATTCAGATCAATCTACCAAATAAAAAAGGGGAGGAATGCTGTGCCCCAGTGCGCAAAGAATGCACAATTGAATAGTGGATCCTGACCATTACCCTCCAAAAAATAATCACAAGAAGTCACTAAAACATTTTTAGCATCTTACAGTTAGCAGCTAAAATCATGAGCTTGCTTTCAGGAGAGAACAGAAATATGAATTCCTAATGATATAAATGGATACTTAATGTAGAAAAATTAACAGAACTTTGATTTTCTAATGTCATGTTCCACCATCTGCTTGTTAGAACCAGCCCATATCCGGAACCAAGCAAGACCTCTACACTGGAGAAGAGAAAAGGCCCCCCGTTGCCAGATCCAACATCTATAGGGACTAAGAGGAGTCAAAGAACACTGAGACACACCCTCAGACCACTATGCTGGAAGATGCCTGTGATGGGATAATGAGCTGCTTGTGCGTAAAAGCTTGATCCCTCAGAGCTTACTCAGTGTAGTAAAGCTCTGCCTTGAGCGGAGCCCTTTGGCATGGCTCCGTCAGTCGCTGGTAGAATCTGACAGTGGGCGTCTGCGGAAACGTTTCCAACATAAAAGCTGTTTAACGGAAACGCGTCTCCTGGATTCTCTGCGTGACAGTTTCCGGCGAGGGATGGGGGTCCCTAAAGGGGGTCCTGATACCTCCTCACTGTTCTCACTGGAAGTATCCCAGAGCCTCCCCTCCGACTCCCTTTCCCTTGGAGCTCCTGCTCTCCCCCTACTGGTTCCCTCTTCTGCTGAAGTGTCTCTCCTATTCTCCTGGAGCCTTTCCACCACCTGTTCTTCCGATGGCAGTTCCCTGACAATGCCTATCTCAAGAAGTCTGCAGAGTTGGTAGATCTGATGCACTCCAAACAGTCACCCACCAGAATCTCCATCAGGTGTGGAGACAATGATGAGTCCAAGTTAGAGTTCAGTCCAAAAGATGCAGTGCACACCTGGAAACATCAGGCTTCTAGTCTCTGAAGGTTCATCCACACTTCCCTTTGTCCCATGTTTTCTTCTGCTTGATCTCTGACTTCTAGACATAAGTCCAACAGGGTTTTGTTTTGTCTTACCATTTTCTTTGGGAAAAATCCATTGTTGTTTGTTTGTTTGTTTTTATTATAATTTATATACTGTCCTATACCCAGAGGTCTCAGGGTGGTTCATATAAAAAGATCACAGTATATAAAATAAAAATGAAAGCAAGAACCCAATAATAGCCCCCTCCAAAAAAGCCACATTTTAAAAGGGTATAGGATGTTGATCAGGTCAACCAAAAGCCTGGTTAAAAAGGAACATTTTTGTTTGAAGGCATCAGGCAAACTTCCCGGGGAGAGCATTCAGCAGATGGGGAGCCACTGCAGAGAAGGCCCCGTTCTCGTGTTGCCACCCTCCGGACCTCTCGAGGAGGTGGGATATGAAGCAGGGCCTCAGAAGATGATCTCAGGGTCTGGGTAGGTTCATGTGGAAAGAGGCAGTCCTTGAGGTATTGCAGTTCTGAGCCGTTTAGTGCTGAATCAGAACAAATGTCAATGCACAGAAAACCCGATTGCTGTTTGCTCCGATTAAGCAGTAAACCACAGGTTTCACAGGGGGAAGTGGCAGTAAAAAAGGAAAACTGCTAAGACTCACGCCAAGAAGTCACAGACCAAACGGAAGCATGAATGAGACCTGAGTATCACTCAGGAGGAACTATAACCAGAGCATTTTCCAGACTAGGGCTCCATATAAGACAGAAAACTCACAATGTCTGCAGGCTAAATGTAGCTCAGCTAGAAAAGGCAATAATGTGCAGGGAGAGAAGAAAGCAAACCAAGAAAGCAAATCCAATTTATGTACACTTCCTGGAGGATATTAATAATCCACCTTTAGCATCAGTCTGTTTATTAAACCATTTTTTTTAAAGTTGTTGAAGAAACACCGGAGATAGAAACAAGAGGCCCAAATGTTAAAGCTAAACCCACTTGCTTATTTAAAATAACCACTGCCTATTCATGATGACATACGTCCACCTCTCTTGATTTCCATTTTCTATCTAAAGACAAAGAAGAATTGTATACAATCGTAGATGCTCAAGTTGTTCAGCAATCATCAAGGAAGCTGCTGTGGTTGACAGCTGTGATCTGTTGGTTTACAGTTAGGATGCTCAGAGGAATGCATCATGTTCCCAGGGCACGGTCCTCATTCCAGCTCAAAGGCAGAGCTGGAGAAAGAGGAGGCATCATCCATGGAGCCAACCACCACTCCTAGCCACTGAGTCTCAAGCAGGCATGGCCAAAATTGGCCCTCCAGATGTTTTTGGGACTACAACTCCCATCATCCCTAGCTAACAGGACCAGTGGTCAGGGATGATGGAAATTGTAGTCCCAAAACATCTGGAGGGCCAGGTTTGGCCATGCCTGGTCTAAAGGTTTTGACTTGGATGGACTCCTCTAGCTCAGAGGGCACTCCTCCAATTAACCCTCACTGCATCCATGCTAGAAGAGCCAACGGATGCAGAATAGGACCATGCCCCTTTAAAAGAGCAGACATTTCCTCAGAGAGGTGGGCCTAATAAGAGGTTCAAGGCAGACAGCCTTCATAAGTCTTAGATGCTGAAGCAACAACTCTCCCTAAGTGAGTCCTGGCAAGCATTGGAGCTGTGAGCTCTCCAGGGTGCTGATCTGCCTGTCTGTGACTTTGCTCTTTGGGGTGTGGCCTTTGTTCTATCAATGGGTATCAGTCTGGCCTCTTCCGGGACCCTGAGACTCTGTCTCCACCCCCATCTTTCATCCTGGACATCAAGGTCCAGCTCCAAGGGCCTTCTGGCAATTCCCTCACTGAAAAAAATGAGGTTACAGGGAATCAGGCAGAGGGCCTTCTTGGTGGTGGCGCCCGCCCTGTGGAACACCCTCCCATCCGATGTCAAGGAATATACTATCTGTCTTTTAGAAGACATCTGAAGGCAGCCCTGTTTAGGGAACTTTTTAATGTTTGATGTTTTATCATGTTTTTAATATTCTGTTGGGAGCCGCCCAGAGTGGTTGGGGAAAGCCAGCCAGATGGGCGGAGTATAAATAAATTCATCATCATCATGCTGGAAAAAGACAGCACAGAGTGGATTATTCCCATGGGTGAAATAAGTTACCCATTCTATCCAAGGAACATATTTCAAGTTCCATAGCTTATTTCAAACCTTCTACAGCTAATGTCGCTGCAAAGTATTTTCACAAACATTTTTTCCCTGCAAGGAACCAGATTTCCCAGTAACTGCAGTTTTACGTGCTGTGCTGCTGCAAGGGGTTTTGGTCGCAGTGAGTCTGTAAACCAGGAAGCAATTTAGGAATGCCTCAAAAAGTAATACAGTTGCATCTGTATGTGGCAATAGCTCAACTTGGAAAATCCTGTGCAGCAATTAGTTCCAGGACATGCTGGGTTGAATTATTATTTATTATTTATTATTAAACATTTATATAGTGCCATTGATTTATACAGTACCAGAAGCTTTACAAAATAATAGCTACCCTTTGGGTAAGGTTGGATGAATCTGTCAGTTTTGATTTCTCTCAGTTTCACACTTTCCCAATCTTAAATTCAGGTTTTCACGGCTCCATATAGATTTTGATTGGCTGTCCAATTTTAAAAGCCCTCATAGAAATTTGTCAGTGTTTTAGTGCACATTTAGAGACTGAGAAGAGATATGATAGCCATCTTCACATATCTAAAGGGCCATCACATGGAAGATGGAGCAAGCTTGTTTTCTCTGGCACCGGAGGGTAGAACCCAAACCAATGGTTACAAGAAAGGAGTTTCTGACGCAACATCAAGAAGAACTTTCTGACAGTAAGAGCTGTTTGACAGTGGAATGGTCTCCTTTGGACTCTCCTTCCTTGAGAGTTTTTCAGCAGATGTTGGATGGCCACGTGTCATGGATTCTTCGGTTGAGATTCCTGGGCTTGGACTAGATGACCCTAAGGTCCCCTACAACTCTACAATTCTGTGATTTCCCCCCAAAACACACATTTTTGAAACCCATTTCTTGAAATACAAGGCATTCCTTATCTTGTTTTCACCAATATGTGCATTTGCATGCACACTTCCCCTTAAAATCACATCTTTATACAGTGGTACCTCAGGTTAAGTACTTAATTCGTTCCGTAGGTCCGTACTTAACCTGAAACTGTTCTTAACCTGAAGCACCACTTTAGCTAATGGGGCCTCCTGCTGCTGCTGTGCCGCCGGAGCCCGATTTCTGTTCTCATCCTGAAGCAAAGTTCTTAAACTGAAGCACTATTTCTGGGTTAGCGGAGTCTGTAACCTGAAGCATATGTAACCTGAAGCGTTTGTGACCTGAGGTACCACTGTACACATTTTCTAGTTGTAAAAGTGTATTGCAAAATTCAGAAGAGCTTCCATTTTTAAGGTAGCTATGTTCCAGTTTCTGCATTGTTTTAGGAAACACGACTTGTGAATTTTATCATATACCTGACCCTTGCCTTTTCCTCCTAAACTTTAAAAGTTCTGAATACTTTAAACCAGGGGTAGCCAATGCAGAGCCATCCAGAAGTTATGGACTGCAATTGCCATTAGCTCCAGCAAGCACGGCCAGTAGCCTAAAACATCTAGAAGGCACCAAATTGGCTACATGTAATATAGACTTTCCCCATAGGGAAGATGCTCCTTGTCAGCATTTTGGATGTCTTTTTCTGGACTTTTCCCAGAAAGGCCATGCCCCTTTTTGAGATTGGGTGACCAGAACCACACACAATATTCCAGATTGGGGGATGCCCCCCAAGATTTATGCAAGTGCATTTCATATAGGCTCATTCAGTTTTTCAGTTGCGGCAGCATGCAATTCACCCCTTATGCCAACACAGAAGAAGACTTGAAGTTTCTGGTTTGGACCATATACTACATGCCTAGAACTCTGAACAGACCCAAGCAGGAGCCTCTGTGGATTTCAGATGTATATCTGCAATTTTTGCTCAGCCTGTATATATTTCTAAATGGCACTTTTTAATTGAGCCTGTTCATAAGAACATGAGAAGAATGCTTCCAAGACATATCTCACCCAACATTCTGTACTCACAGTGGCCAATCAAATGCTTATGGAAATCCCACAACCAGGACCTGAGGAGAACAGCACTCTCCTCACTTGTGATGCCCAGAAAAGGGGAATTTAAATGAATACTGCCTCCAAGAGTGGAGGCAGCATCTATCTGAATATTGCCCCCATTGTTATTGGAGATCTGATATATTCCACCTCTCCTCCAATGCAGGAGGCTGTGGCTGACAGTTCCTCATTCATGCAGACACTCAGCAAGAAATTTTAAGAAATGCTTATACTCTGACACACCCAAATTATGTTGTTGAGTTGTTGTTGGCTTCTGAACTGCCTACACCTCTAATTCTTTTGCCTCTTAGGGCTTCCCTACATTCCTCAGAAAACTGCCCTTGTTTTTCAGACCTGTGTCGAGTTTCAATCCTAGGCACACTGACAGCTTTCTGTCCCCTCATCAAACTAGACTACAAGCATTCTTTGCTTTGTGCCTAGCAGGGAGTGTTAATGAACATTCCATCGACTCAGATTTAGATGCTTCAGCTATCCTAGCCCAAATGCAATGCAGACAGGGAGCAGAATGACAAAGCCTAAGCAGAGTGATGCAATTTCATCCCAAGCACAGAATTCACACACCGAAAGAATACTGAGCAGAAGTCTCAAGTGAAGACAGCAAATGATTTTGGGTGCTTGAAGGACAACTATCTGCAAGGCCTGTGAATGAGTTTAAAAGAGACGTACAAAATGGAAACTACAGGTTTGAGTTAGCTACTTCCCAGTTCTTTAAGACTGCATCATTCTTTGCCATCCCTAATAGCCCCAAAGTCAGTCAGTTTTCTTTGTAGCTATAGCGTTGCCTTCAAGACAGCCCTCCCATGTAAATCCTCTGATGTTTATTCAATAGACACAGCTGCTATCTCAATGCTGCAGCCACAACAAAGGGAAAGCAAAGTAGGAACTGTGCATGTGAGAACCGCCCCCCCACCAAATCCCCCAGGTGACTAAATGAATGATAATGCCAAATGCAAAATTTCTACGTCTAACCACCGCCTCTGTCAATTGCTCTCCCTGGATATTGGATTTGGAAATTAATGAACTCCTTTCATTCACAGACGCTGTTGAAACAGGGTGCTAATTGGCTGACTTGGAAGATTTATAGTTGTTGAAACTTGATTGAATGTGCTTCCCCACCCTGGGAAGTGTGTTGCTTTGCTGGGACCACTGCAGAGATGCTGCATTGCAGCACAATGCAAGTGTATGGACCACTGATGGAGTACAACTTTGGACATTGTCTTGCCATGCATGAAGAGGAAGCAGAGATTCCCTGCATCTCCTGTTCCTGCCCACCTACAGCAATGTCAGGGACGTGGGTGGCACTGTGGGTTAAACCACAGAGCCCAGGACTTGCTGATCAGAAGGTTGGTGGTTCAAATCCCTGCGACGGGGTGAGCTCCCGTTGCTCGGTCCCTGCTCCTGCCAACCTAGCAGTTCAACAGCACCTCAAAGTGCAAGTAGATAAATAGGTACCGCTCTGGCGGGAAGGTAAACGTGTTTCCGTGCACTGCTCTGGTTCACCAGAAGCGACTTAGTCATGCTGGCCACATGACCCGGAAGCTGTACGCCGGCTCCCTCGGCCAATAAAGCGAGATGAGCGCCACAACCCCAGAGTTGACCACGACTGGACCTAATGGTCAGGGGTCCCTTTACCTTTACTTTACAGCAATGTCATATGGGAAATACACCTTCTGCTCCCACCCATTACCTTGCCTAGGAGATATTCTAGCTTCCTATGGGGCAGCAGCAGGTTTATTTCCAGTATGGAGAGGGTGCAGTTCTACCTCCCTCTCCCCAATATCAGCCTTATCTCTCTTGAATATATATATATATATATATATATATATATATATATATATATATATTTGCATATCTCAGTTGCTCTTCCTTCATGCCTGACCAGCCTGGACACCCAATTTTTCTATAGGTTCAGTATTATCTTTGCCGGTCTAACCCATGCATTGAAAATATATTTTCTTTGCCTATCCATGCACAAATGCGCAAATAACTATATGCATCACACTGTCATATGCACACAGTTTAACAACAGATATTGGGTAACTGCATGTTAGGATTCAAGGCAGTGTGTAAAAAAATTGTTCATTCCATGTAGCGTGGATTCATAACTGTTGAAAAAGAATTTTGTAGATTTGTTTCACATTCTTTTAAGTCACAGCATGCATGGCACAGTGATTTTTATAAGGCGATAGTTTTATCACTGTGTATCTTTCTTTTTAAGTCTACCCCCCACCCAAATCGACGTGCATTTTTTTAAATGTTAAAAAAGAAGCATTTATATAGTGCTTTAGAATATAAAGAATGAGTCACATACATTAACTTTCAGTCCTTAGAGCAATCTTGTAATTACAGTTTAGTGTTATGATCCCCACACTGTAGCCACTGAGGCGGAGATGGAGGGCTTGCCTAAAGTCATCTAGAGAAGCCATAGAAGAGGCAAAACAGAGACTTCCCAGTTCATAGCAGGGTCTCTTAGCCATGATGTTTCATGAGCTCTTTACCATGACCCAATCCGCTAATGATCACTTGGATCTGCAGGGACCAGCACCCTTGCACCCAAGGGCCTCACATACTTGCCTACCACTGCAGGTAGCATACAAGACAACAGATAACAGAGTGCCAGGCTCTTGCCAGAGAGATTTCCTTTCAGGGATTTTCATTCTCCACCAAGGAGGCAGGGCCTGGAAGAGGTAGATGAGGCCAGGAACTAAGGAAGGGCTCGGTTACCACCTGCCGCAGGTCTGACCAAATTGTCTCTTTCCCAGGACCTGTCCAGGGTCCTGAAAGAACTGCTCTTCCTTAATACTGTCTCATGGCCCTTTAGTGGATGCTACAGTGGTGCCTCGCAAGACGAAATTAATCCGTTCCGTGAGGCTCTTCGTATAGCGTTTTTTTCATCTTGCGAAGCAAGCCCATTGACAGCTTAGCGGATTAGCGCTATTAGCGGTTTAGCGGCTTTTAGTGGATCAGCTGATAAGCGGCTTATCAGCGGATCAGCTGATAAGCGGCTTAGGGCTTAGGAAAAGGGGGGAAAAGGGGAAAAAACCCGGCAGGAACTTGCAAGACATTTTCGTCTTGCGAAGCAAGCCCATAGGGAAATTCGTTTTGCGAAGCACCTCCAAAACGGAAAACCCTTTGGTCTAGCGGGTTTTCCGTCTTGCGAGGCGTTCGTCTTGCGGGGCACCACTGTATATCTGCCTATCACTGTCCTCTTCTTTGCCTGCCAGTTCCAGACAATGACCTGACCTTTCCCCTGTAGAATTGCATGGGCTGATCCTTTCTCGTCCTTGTATGTTGCACTAGAAATAGATCATGAGCAAACTACTGCATTGTAATTTTTCAGTATCGACATGTCTATTGAGCTTTTTATCTGTGCAATTTTCTTGATATATGCTTGTTAGACTCCACTGGAATAAAGCAATAAATCTTTATCTATTTAGCGCATTAAAAGTTATTCTTGTTTTGTCAGAGGCCATTAAAACTTGTGTGTGAAACATTTGCACGTATGCAACAAATCGTATTAGACATAAAAACTATAAATAGAAAGAGGCCAATATGACCAAATTTAAAAAGACAAATAGCACATTGACAAATGCATCAACTTGTACAATATAACAACTTATAAAACATTAAATGCTAGCTATGGAAAATTAAAACAGTTAATAATCTAAACTGGCAGACATTAGCCTAGAATTAAGGAATGTGGCACACTATGCAAATTAACATGTTCCGAAGTGTGAGCAGCAAGTCATTTGGGGCATTATGCTGCAGTATGTGTGTGTGTGTGTCCCACTTCAATGCACAAAAAATAAGCAGCCCTGACCATAACACAAACTCTTTCTAATGCAATGTTTGTACTGACCCAAACATTAAGTAGAACGGGAGGTTAGATCAACCTTTGTTTGAGACATACAATTATGGCAATCTCAGACACACGAGAATCAAAATATAGTTTGTGATTTTCGTCTACCAGGTTCCTTGGGAACAAGATTCTCTGCATTCTGGACAAATATATCATTGCCTCTCAATCCATGTAGTGCAGCATGGCCAGTTGTCAGGGTTGATGGGAGTTGTAGTCTGAACAGCCAGAGGTTCCACATGGGATGTGAATGCATGATGCAGTCACTCCAAGTACAAATAATGAAACAGAATGACTTGCCCACCAATGAGATTGCCTTTGATGTTTGAGTCAGTGATCTGGTCTTGCCTCCTTCCAATAAAGAACCACATCTTGAGCATGCACGGTTCCTTGTGGGTTGGTTAATTCCAACTCTTGGGCACTTTAGAATTTGTGCTGGTTCACTACAGAACTTGCACTTCAAAACTGGGGTGGTGTGGTTTTCAAAACTTGAAGGGGCACTGTACTTGATGACAGCAGTGGCACCGTGGTCTCCACAGTGGTGATGGAGGTCCTATTGGTGCCCGCTTGCCGTTGTTAATGGAGAATTCAAGGGGAAATGTCAGGCAACAAGGGATGCTCTCTTACAGCTAGAGGCAGTGGTGTGAAAATGAAAATTCCCCACCTGCAAGTGGTGCAATATGTTTGGGAGACCCCTTTTCGTTCAAGGGTAGTTTGGAGAGGAAGTGTCCATGCAAGGCTATTTCGGGGGTGGGGGGGGAGGGGGGAAGGTATCAGAAATGTGGGGAAGACTGCTCTGTTGTCATTTCATCAACATCAATTTAACATGTCAGAAGCATCAAAACTGCACCCCGCAACTTGCAAGACTAGGACTCTCCCTACTGCTACCAATCTGCAGATGTGGGGCTAGTCTGGATTTAGCCTTCCAGATGAAATGAAGGCCCAGCTTCTCACTTGTATGAATGGGAGACAAGACAGCCATTACACATTCATCTTCATTTCTTTCTAAGTGCTGGCAAATGCAAGCACCCATTCTAATTTTCTCTGTGTGGTAAAGGTAAAAGACCCCTGGATGGTTAAGTCCAGTCAAAGGCAACTAGTGGGTGTGGTGCTCATCTTGCTTTTCAGGCTGAGAGAGATGTCGTTTATCAGGATGTGGGTGGCACTGTGGTCTACACCACTGAGCCTCTTGGGCTTGCTGATCAGAAGGTCAGCAGTTCGAATCTGCGCAACGGGGTGAGCTCCTGTTGCTCTGTCCCAGCTCCTGCCAGCCTAGCAGTTCTAAAGTATATCTGTGTGATCAAAGCTATTGGCCCATCATCGCATGAAGAAACATGAGTGCGGATCAAGCAGTACAAACATGGGAACAGCTGTGGCTCTGTACTGTCCAGTTCATGTAGCCACACATCTAACCAAATGACGAAATAGGCAGAGGATGTGTATATGCACTGATCTTCAGAATATCCTTCTAGCATTGGCCACTACTAATGTCTCTTTTTAGCATGAAGATGAAAAGGATCTGTTTGCTACAGTTATCTAGCACTTCATTTATTCCTGTTCCCAGCCAATACCTTGTAACAATTGGTACCCACAATCATAAGCAATAAAGCACAGAGGGAGATAAGCTACCAAAGGAACACAAAAGGGAAAACCATTTCCAACCCGATGGAATATAGGGGTCAGAGAGACACAGAACCACTCCCTGTGGCTCATAATTGTGTCCTGAAAACTTCTGATGAAAGCCAGAATGAAAACAAGTGAGAGCTGTCATTTTGGAGAGGAACTTTTTGAAGCTCAAATTAATTTATATTTGCTATTCAACAAAAGGCTGCACCAATGTTAGTCCTAATCAAGAGTAGAAACACTGGAAATAATAGGCTTGTCTAACTGTTTGTGTCCATGGCTCCACTCTTGAGTTGAGCTTAGTTGGATACAACTCAAAACGTTCCTGCACAACAGATCCCACTTTGAAGGATGGTGTTTTCCATCGTTAAAGAGTTATTTCTAGTGTCTCTTGACATTTGGCAAGCCTACCTTCTGGCTGGTATTGTGCTATAATGGTCACAGTCTGGCCTGCGCCTTTGAGCGCTGCAGCAGCCTGCTCATGGGTAGCACCACGAAGATCGATCCCATTCACCTGCAAGGGGGAGAGGCGAAGCAAAGAAACATGAGTGCGTTCCATAGTTCAAACAAGAAGAAATGGGATTAGGGACTGAAAACATGTGAAAGCGACAGGGGGCAGAAGCAGACAGATTTTCTCATCCCTCCCTCCCTCCCTCTTAGAATAGAAAGCCGCTTTGAGGCCTCTCGAGTGAGGTTTTATATACATTCAAGAAATAAAAGGTCTTTTTGCACCTCTTGAGAGCCAGGAACGGTATGGTGCCAATTCTTTGTTGTTGTTGAAGTTGCCCAGGCTGGCTAAAATCCAGGCCAGCTGGAGCAAGGCCTGAAATGTCCACAGAATTATGCAGCAGAAAGGGCAGCAAATTTCATTTTGGTGAGGAAAGCGGTTTGTTTGTTTGTTTGTTTGTTTGTTTGTTTGGGGTGTTTTTCTTTTGGTTAGGCATGTCTGAAGGGTGTGAGCGAGAGCATGGGAGGCAAAGCAAGAGGAACCGTGTAGGAGGAGGAAAGTTAAAACCTTTGCAGCGGTGTGTGTGCGTGTCTAAGCACCCTCAAAAACAGCAGAGAGTTGTTGCAGACAAAGAACTGAGCAGCATGGGTTGATATCTGCAAAGGTCAGGGGTGGAATTAAGATAGTCTAACAATAGAGCGAGGGCAGGCCAGGAGCTACGTGTAGGAGGGGGGGAGCCTTTGCATGTCTGAGAACACAGTGCACGACACTGACTTTTGCAGCAGAGATTTCAAGCGGAGGCAGGAGACTACAACTAATCCAGAATGCGGCAGCTAGATGGGTGACTGGGAGCGGCCGCCAAGACCATATAACACCCATCTTGAAAGACCTACACTGGCTCCCAGTACGTTTCCGAGCACAATTCAGAGTGTTGGTGCTGACCTTTAAAGCCCTAAATGGCCTCGGCCCAGTATACCTGAAAGGAGCGTCTCCACCCCCATTGTTCTGCCCGGATACTGAGGTCCAGCGCCAAGGGCCTTCTGGCGGTTCCCTTGCTGCGAGAGGCCAAGTTACAGGGAACCAGGCAGAGGGCCTTCTCAGTAGTGGCACCCGCCCTGTGGAATGACCTCCCACCAGATGTCAAAGAAAAAAACAACTACCAGACTTTTAGAAGACATCTGAAGGCAGCCCTGTTTAGGGAAGCTTTTAATGTTTTAACGTTTAATAGGTTATTGTATTTTAGTGTTTTGTTGGAAGCCGCGCAGAGTGGCTGGGGAAGCCCAGCCAGATGGGTGGGGTATAAATAATAAATTATTATTATTATTATTAATATTATTATTATTATTATTAGCAAGCGAGAAGAGTACATGTGAGAGACAGCATGGAGCAGTGGGGTTAAGGTGCTGGATCAGGGTTTCAAAGTGCCACTTAGCCACGAAGGTCCCTGGGTGACCTTAAGCTGCTCCACCGCCTCTCAGACTAGCCTACTTCGCAGGGTTGTTGCGACTATAAAATGGAAAGGCAGTGAATTGTGTATGCTGTGCTGAGATTCTTGGTGCAAAGGCAGGATGCAAAAGTGAGAAATAAGTAAACAGAAGTGAGACAAGAGGGAGGGAACTGGACATGCCTGATGCTGGACCACAAGCGAGGCTGAACGTGCTCTAACGAAACCCTACCAAACTGATCACCACTGAGGGGTTGGAGAATCACTGACAGATGTAGGTTTGAGCTGCTGAAAGCATGATGGTGGGCGTAGGAGCCCTGGCTCAGAGGAACATAATTCTCACCTTGTATTTGAGGTGAACATTGCAAGTTGCTGGTATCCTGACCTTGACCCTGTCTCCCATTGCCAACCTGCCAAGGGCTTTGAAACCTTTGTGGGGAGGCCCTTCTCTCAGTCCCACCATCCTCACAGGCACACTTGGTGGGGATATTGGAGAAGGGCCTTCTTGGTGGTTGCTCCTGAGCTTTGGAACTCCCTCCCTAGAGAAGCTAGACTGCCTCCTTCCCTATTGTCCTTCTGTTGGCAGGTGAAGACCGTTTTATTCCCTCAGGCCTTTGGGAGCTGCCCGTTTGTTTGTTTGTTTTTTAAAGAAAGGTATTTATTAGTGCTGTGCTGTTTTTTTCTTTTTTTTGTATTGTTTTAATTCTATTACCTTTTAGCAATTATATTTTATACATTTTTAGCTTTTTTGTATTTTACCTGTTTTGCTTTAGTTTTAATTTTTTTAAAAATCATTACAATTTTCAGCAGTCAAAAATTAAAACATTTGACTTCCCTTCCGCCTTTCCATAGCTTCTTTCTATTTATCTTTCAGCACTGCATATTCTAATCACTCCATATCTTCTCTTTCCACATTTCTACATATTTCATACTGCTGAATTTATTCTAAAGCTGCTAACATTTTAACCTGTTTACAATAATTCTTCATATGCTCTGCAAACTTCATACGCTCTAGATTCCTCTTTAAATACTGTTTTATCTTGCTCTCTTGTTCTGTTGGTTAGACTTGCCAATTCTGCATTCTTCCCTCATTTGGCCTTCTCCTTCCCTCCACTTTTGAGCATATAAAATTCAAGCTGCAGTTGTTGCACAGAGAAATAAATTCTTATAATTCTTGGGAACATCTGACTCCATTATTCCTAAGAGAAACGCCTCTGGTCTTTTTTGGGAACGAACTTTTGAACATATTTTTGCATTGTTTTAATTAGCATAAGCCCCACTGAGTCCCAGTCTGCGAAACAGGTGGGATATAAATAAATATAAGAATATTAATAGCAGACCTTTGGCAGCATCTCCAGCGAGATGCAAAAGAGCATGTTGGGAAGATCGGATAATGAATTGATTTTTGCTTTTAAGGGTGTATAGGAAATAGAGGAAAATATTGTGGAGTCTCAGCCTAATTAGCTAACAATTTTGAACCTGATCCCACCAATATTATTTGTGTACAGTATGGTATCACATAGTATTAAGATTTTGGGTTTTTCTTGACTTCAGTTATCTAACTCCTATGAGTTTCTCAAAAGTAGAATGTTTGGGAATGTATTTATAACCTCCCCGGAACAAATCGGACAATGTGTACAAGTATCCTCAATGTGAACAGCTTCCATTGCTGAACAGAAAATCCTGCTACTGCTCAGATTTCCATTCAACCAATTTATTACCTGCTGTAATACCCAAACTAACACAAATATTACCTGCTGTAATACCCAAACTACTAATACAAATCCTGTGCTGCCACCTGGTGGAGTTTGCGGGGAAGCTATTAATGAGCGGAATGAAAGCCTGTATGCAGTTTACTGAACCACAGGTGTGTTCATGTCCCAGTGCTCTGCAGGTTTTTGCTTTGAAGGTGCAGCCCATAATAAGGGTATGGAAAGTCAATACCTGCTTGCTAGATTATTATATGGGGCTGTGTGGATCTCATCTTCCCCAAGAAACTGGCCCCCGAAGAGCCACTGCTTGTCAGAAAGCATGTTCTCCTTCATGGAGAGCACGTGTTGCGGTGGGGTCTGCTGAGCCACCCCTCTGTTACCAGGCAGGGTCTCTAAAGATGGCCTGGGGCAGTGATTGGTTCACTGGGTTGCTGGGGTAAAAGTTATGATGCAATTTTGGTGGGAGGGGTAAAATGTTTAAATACTCTGCACGCAGCCTGGAGCTTTCTCTTTGCTGCGTGCAATGGATCACCCGCCCACCCGCCCTTGAGTAAGGGGTTGTTGCATTGACCTTGCTATGCCTGTCATGGGGTCGTCTGCCGTTGGGGCATGGGGCCTGGTAGGAATTTTGTCCATCTGGCTGATTGGCTGGGCCATTTGGTTTTTGCCTACTGCGTAGCAAATCGTCACAACTTGTAAGGTTGCGGTTAGGCATTGGTTATAAATTGGTGGAGGAGGGGTTAGGATAGGCTGGGCCTGCCCCTCCATGGTTGCTGCGGAAAGGAAATTCCGTTAAAGGAATCCTGGGGCTTGCCATCTTTTCGTCCAATCCCTGGAATGGGACTAGGGTCGGCAAGCCTTCGGGGAGCATGCGGATGAGAACTGAGGGTCTGTGACCCAGCTCCATTTCTCCCTGACTTGCTTTCCCCCACACTGTCTTTCGGTGGTGCCCGGAAGTCAGTTCTGTCCCCAAGTGGGGGAACAGATAGTCTTAACCAATGCCTAAACAACCACTCACGGTTTTGTATTTAAATAAAGTTGTGGCCAAAATTATGCCAAAACCTTAAACAAAAATTAAGTGTGCGTTGTGAGTTATTTGGGGGGTGGCTTGGGGACCTCGACACGAAAAAAGCAAGAAGAAACCAAGAACGGCCATTCCAGATCAGATCGAAAGGACCCATCTAGTCCAGCATCTTACAGCAGCCAATCAGATGCCTACAGTGAACCTGCAAGCAGGAGATGTGATTCCCCCAAAACTCCCCCTGATACTTGAACAAAGCTAGATGAGCAATTTCTCTGACCTGCTACAAAAGCTGCTTCCTATACCCGAAAGACCACTTTACTTTCTCCCACGACTAATTGATTAGCAGAATTTGTATGCTGCTTGATTGGAGAAACAACAACCTTAATTTAAGCAGCTTACAAAAACATAAAACAAAAACCTTGAAATAGAAAGCAGCTAAAAACAGGCATTTAAAAGCATTCAAAAGATGACTAAAAATAAAAAAGAGCTAACAGGAGGTACAGCAGCCACGAAATTAAAAGACGCCTGCTTCTTGGGAGAAAAGCAATGACAAACCTAGACAGCATCTTAAAAAGCAGAGACATCACCTTGCCAACAAAGGTCTGTCTAGTTAAAGCTATGGTTTTCCCAGTAGTGATGTATGGAAGTGAGAGCTGGACCATAAAGAAGGCTGATCGCCGAAGAATCGATGCTTTTGAACTATAGCGCTGGAGGAGACTCTTGAGAGTCCCATGGACTGCAAGAAGATCAAACCTCTCCATTCTTAAGGAAATAAACCCTGAGTGTTCACTGGAAGGACAGATCCTGAAGCTGAGGCTCCAATACTTTGGCCACCTCCTGAGAAGAGAAGACTCCCTGGAAAAGACCCTGATGCTGGGAAAGATGGAGGGCACAAGGAGAAGGGGACAACAGACGACAAGATGGTTGGACAGTGTTCTTAAAGCTACTAACATGAGTTTGACCAAACTGTGGGAGGCAGTGGAAGACAGGAGTGCCTGGCGTGCTCTGGTCCATGGGGTCACGAAGAGTCGGACATGACTAAATGACTAAACAACAGCAACAACAACAGGAGATAACTTCTACACATATAACTTCAACATAGAACCAAAAATGTACTTGTTGGATGTTAAGTGGCAGGGAGTTCCAAAGTGTAGATGCTGCCACACTAAATGATTTGCTTCTTACATATCTAAATGACTTGAAGGACTAGAAAGGATGTGTGGAACTGGTATTGTGTTGGCAGTTCTGCAGATCGAAGCGGTCCAGTGGACATTTCTCTCTCCTTCCCCCTCTACCCTCCTTCCTCCCAGTCCACCAGGCAGCCAGGGAAGAAATTAATCACTATTGCTGGAGGTCTAATCTGATCTTTTGCAGAAGCCTTTTGAAATTAGGGCAAGGGACACTTCTGGTCCCCTGACTTTCAAAGGTCACACATGTACTCAGCCAAGCAATTTAGCTCTGGTGCTGTGACCTCTAGCACCCCCACCATTGAAATAACTAGATATGTTTTTACTGGACTAGCCACTTCATATTGCAGATTGGGTGTCGGCGGCATGTTTGAATACGTCCCCATCACATATTTATTCACGAAAAGATAGCATTTTCAATGAGAACTGGCTTTCTCCCTGCAAACTACTGAAAGCTGAAAGACAGGTGCTTCTCAGATTTTCTTTTCTTTTCTTTCTAGCTCTGGTTGAAGACTTTCTTCTTTCAACAAACCCTCCATGTGGACATTTTTTTTTATATCCTAGCCAGTATCTGTATTTATCTGAAATGGCATTTTATAGAGGCAACTGTTTAGAGGCGACATGGCTTTTTACTGTGTTGTGAAATGGCTTTAAGATGCTTCACAGGAAGTGAAGCACATAGGAAAGAAATAAGAACAATACGTCTCTGATGACTGGAGGGTCGCAGCAATGGGTGGTATTCAGCTACGTCTTACTCAGAGTAGACGCATTGAAATCAATTGACTCAATTTATTCATGTTCATTGATTTCAGTGGGTTTGTTCTGAGTAAAACTTAGTTGACTACAACCCCCTGCATCTCTATTGGCTGGGTCTTTCCTACCTTTCTACGTCTTAAGTATTTTGGCAAGCAAACCTAAGTTGTTGTTGGTTTTGTGTGTGTTTTGTGTGTGTGTGTGTGTGTGTGTGTGTGTGTTTGTTTGTTTGTTTGTTTTTGCTGAAATCTAACCACCAGTGGCCTTGCTTCAGTAAATTGCTTAGTGATAACTGCCTTGCAGAGACTTCACCTTGCCAACAAAGGTCCGTATAGTTAAAGCCATGGTTTTCCCAGTAGTGATGTATAGAAGTGAGAACTGGACCATAAAGAAGGCTGATCGCCAAAGAATTGATGCTTTTGCATTATGGTGCTGGAGGAGACTCTTGAGAGTCCCATGGACTGCAAGAAGATCAAACCTATCCATTCTTAAGGAAATCAGCCCTGAGTGCCCACTGGAAGGACAGATCGTGAAGCTGAGGCTCCAATACTTTGGCCACCTCATGAGAAGAGAAGACTCCCTGGAAAAGACCCTGATGTTGGGAAAGATGGCGGGCACAAGGAGAAGGGGACGACAGAGGACAAGATGGTTGGACAGTGTTTTCGAAACTACCAACATGAGTCTGACCAAACTGCGGGAGGCAGTGGAAGACAGGAGTGCCTGGCGTGCTCTGGTCCATGGGGTCACGAAGAGTCGGACACGACTAAACGACTAAATAATAACAACAACTGCCTTGGAAAAGACTTGAACAACACCCCCCCCCCCGTTATTTTTTTCACTTGGGATGGATATGGAAGAATGCATTTATTGTTGTTATTTGTGCTTGATTAACTTAAACTTTGCTCCATTCCAAATTCGCTGGAGGAAATACACAAAGCCTAATTGGATGATTGCTTCTCTTCCATTTGACTGATGAAACACAAAGCACTGGGTGTTGTTGGGTTTTTTTGGGGGGTTTTTTGCATGCCAAGATTATGCCAAGCAGCTTATTTGTCTCTTGCGGAGAATGCGGCTACAAAATAAACTAAAATTCCTTGGCACCGGACCAGAGGTGACTGCAGGCAACGATGACTCTGCACTTCAAGACTGCTGCTGTGGCCTAGGCTTACTGGGTGCCAGTCAAGTTCCACTCCAGTCTGTTATCTTTGTCCCCAAGATATTGATGACGTAGGAACCTTCGGCCCTGCAGACATTGCTGGACTCCAGCTTCCAGCATCCCTGACTATCATTCATGCTGGCTGGAGCTGATGAGATTTGCAGTCTGACAACATCTGGAGGGCAAAGGTCCTCCAGGCCTCCCTTAAAAATTGCAAAGGGCTGGACCAGATGACACTTTGCCTCCATCCTTGATCATAAGATCAGCTCCAAGGCGTTTTTTCATGGTGGTCTCATGTCTATCAAACTCTCTCTCTTGAAATGTTTGACACGGATGTTGATGATGAAACCAGCTCCTATCAGGATAGCATTGACCTGAGTTTTGTTTCGGGGGGCAGATTGCGAGCAGAAATTGAGAACCAGCTTTGGGATCTCTGGAAATGTGTGTTCATTTAACTGTGCACATTCCTTAGAGAAGCATTATTTCCAAATTCCACGCTATCAGTGTAAAAAGGAAAGGGCAATTATGGTAACGTCGCAGGCGCTAAATGAGCAAAACGTATCCAAAGGCTTACAAAGCTTTTATAATAATAATAATAATAATAATAATAATAATAATAATAATAAATAATTTTTTATTTATACCCTGCCCTCCCTGGCCAAGACAGGGCTAGGGCGGCTAACACCGAATATAAATACAGTAAAAACATTTTTAAAAAACAAAAAACAAAGAAAAAACAAACCCAAACAAACAGTTGATTGAAATATAAATTAGACTACAGTTTAAAATGCAGCTTAATGTGCAGCCTCGTTTTAGTGGTAGCCTGTAGATCAAAGCCGTAAGGGGAGAAAACATCAAATATTCACCGGGGCCAACTATCCATGCTGGTCCTACATGGGCCAGCAATAAGAGGTGAGCGAAAATTTATATACAAAATCCCATATAAGGGGTTCCATCAAATAAAATAAAATAAAAATGAGGGGGGGGGAGGGTTAGACTGAGTCCAACCCAAAGGCCAGGCAGAACAGCTCTGTCTTGTAGGCCCTGATCTCCTGCAGTAGGATGTTCCACCAGGTCGGGGCCAGAGCTGAAAAGGCCCTGGCCCTGGCTGAGGCCAATCTAACCTTCTTATGTGCATATAGATATATAATCCATTGCAAATTTGGAAAACGAATTGAAGAGCTGTAGTCCAATTCATTAAGAACAGAGAGATAACAAGCTCTGCATGGCTCATCTGAGAGTGTGCCTGGGGTGTATGCCATGCTCATTCATACCCACTAGATGGCAGACTTGATCTGAATAAGAAGATGAAGAAGAAGAAGAAGAAAAAGAAGAAGAGGAGGAGTAGTAGTTTGGACTTGATATCCCGCTTTATCACTACCCGAAGGAGTCTCAAAGCAGCTCACATTCTCCTTTCCCGTCCTCCCCCACAACAAACACTCTGTAAGGTGAGTGAGGCTGAGAGACTTCAGAGAAGTGTGACTGGCCCAAGATCACCCAGCAGCTGCATGTGGAGGAGTGGGGAAGCGAACCCAGTTCCCCAGATTACGAGTCCACTGCTCTTATGCACTGCACCACGCTGGCTCTCTTAAAGCAAATAAAAATAAAAATAAAAAACTAAAGACATCAATAAAACTTGGTTCTTTGCTCTCTAGGGGGAAAGGGGGAACTGAATGTCAACCTGAGTTCCCTCCTGCAATGAACTGTTTCGGGTTCTCAGCATGTGATGGAAAAGTAGGCAAGGAATGTTGAGACAGGCAGGACTCGAGAGGATCAGAGAGAGAAGATGCCTCTCTGTCTTCCTGCCTGCCCTGATTTGCAGAGGCCATATCTCAGTGCCTGAGCATCTGCCTTGCACAAGAAGATCCTAGGTTCAATCTCTAGCATCTTCAGGTAGAGTTGGGAACAACTTCTGAAACCATGGAGAGCCACTGCCTGTCCAATGTAGACAGTGTCAATAAACCAACAGTCTAAATTGGCAAGTTGCTATGATGCTAAAAGGCAGGATTGCAGATAGACCAAGGAGAGACATTGCCAACACAGACCCTGTTTGCTGGATCAGGAACTGGAGGAGTGATCAAATCTCTCCTTCTCTTGACCCTCGGTGGCTGTTGGAGTAGAACAGCCTATCATAGTGACAGATTTTGCTGGTAACCAAAGCATCATTTGGGAACCTAGGAAGTTGTGCTAAATCTAAGAGCAATTGGTCATCTAGCTCACAGTGCATGGCTTGTGCCAGTGTTTCCCAAACTTGCGTTTTCAAATGTTTTTGGACTACAACTCCTATCATCCCTAACTAGCAAAACTAGTGGTGAGGATGATGGGTGCTGTAGTCCAAAAAATAGCTAGAGACCCAAGTTTGGGAAACACTGGTCTACACTAACTAAAAATTAATTCCGTGCATAGGAAATACTTACAGATAAAATTTGGTCTCCCCTCTGAAGCTCTCCACTGAGGTCGGCTGGCCCACCCGCTAGGATGAAGGATACAAAAATGCCTTCGCCGTCTTCTCCGCCTACGATGTTGAACCCAAGCCCCGTTGACCCCTTGTGCAGGACAACTTTGCGAGGTTCTCTGTGGAAAGAAAAGGACATTGCTCATTCATTTAAGAGACCTGGATTCAGGACCAGCCCACCTATGAGGCAAGGTGAGAAGACTGCTTCGGGCAGAAGGGTCCACCAGGACAGCTGATCCCAATGTTGATCTTTCTCGACCCCTGCCCATTTGCTCCTGATGTAGATATTCCCTGACCTCTTCTTCCCTTGTGGGGTGGGAGAGGGACCATTTTTAAGCCAGCCTCAGGTGCCAAAATATCTTGGGCTGCCTGGGTTGTATATGTCTCCTGTTGAGTAGTTCCTTTCCATTTCCTTCCATAATAACAAGTGCTAGATGGACCATTGTGTTTGATTCAGTACAAGGCAGCTTGCTGTGCTGTTGCCATATCCTTTTTTTCTTCACTTTCTCTTCCCTCAGCTATCTCTTTGTGTTTTATACATTTTTAACATATTAACATTCATACAACAGAACTTCTCCTCTTATACAATATTTTTTGGACTTCCGTCAACACCTCTGATGATTTTCCGTTCTTATCACGTATTATGCATTTCTTAATTTCATATTACCTTTAATTATCTTTAACTAATCGGCAGTTCGAATCCCTGCGGCGGGGTGCGCTCCCGCTGCTCGGTCCCAGCGCCTGCCAACCTAGCAGTTCGAAAGCACCTCCGGGTGCAAGTAGATAAATAGGGACCGCTTACCAGCGGGAAGGTAAACGGCGTTTCCGTGTGCGGCTCTGGCTCGCCAGAGCAGCGATGTCACGCTGGCCACGTGACCCGGAAGTGTCTCCGGACAGCGCTGGCCCCTGGCCTCTTAAGTGAGATGGGCGCACAACCCCAGAGTCTGTCAAGACTGGCCCATACGGGCAGGGGTACCTTTACCTTTTAATAATTCTCCTCATTGTCTTTTTTGCAATATTTCAAATAATTCACCTTACAAAACTACTTGCTAACCTACTAACGTAATCTGTTCATCACAATTACTTTTCAAACAGTCCGTAAATTTATTCCAGTCTTCTGAGAATCTCTGGTCCCGCAGGTTTCGAATCCTTCCTGTTACTTTATCTAATTCTGCATAGTCCATCAATTTCATCCTCCATTCTTACTATTGCCTTATCCTAATATCGTATTGACCAATGAGATACTTCCCTTTTTGTTGACATAGGCAAGCATATATAGACACATGCCAATGTAAATCAGCAGCAACTGGGAATCCAATAGAATTACAAATACACGGCTTAGCTCCAAGTTATCTGAATTACCATATCTCCTCATGTGAACCTGCCTGGATTTTGAGATCTTTGGAAGAGGGTCTTTCTCCCGCTTGGTGGGGATGTGGGAGAGGTCTTTACTTGCACTTGTGGCACAGTCACAGTTCGAAACTCTGCCACTCAGTTCTGCTATGGGCACAGACCTTTCGTTAAATAGAATGGACTGCTATAAAATACATTTCCTGCATCCGGCCAGTAGATGGAGCTGGCAGTCCAGTTTCTGAGCACCCACAGTTCTTGCCCACCCATAGTTAAACACATTTCATTCCTCTTTCTCTCTCTTCCCCCTACCTGCTTCCCTCTATTTTTATTTCTCACCATGCTCCAGGGATTTTGGAGCAACAAAGATGAGATTCTTCAGAAGCTGCAGGCATGTGTAGCATCCAACATTGGTCATATAATGTTTTTGTTTGTTTGTTTTAGGTGCAGACCAGGGGAAAGTAGGAATAGATGCTACTCACCAGAGAAGGGAGCTAAAATTGTTGCTACAAAGAGACCGGTCCACTGATAAGTTCTCCTGAGCAAGACCCACTGAAATGGCGCCAGAAGTATAAATGGGGATTGCACTGAATAAGTTCCCAATAGATCGGGTGCCACTCCCCCCAAAATAGCCCAAACAGGAAAAGGTAATCTCTGTTGAGCAGTCTTCCTCAACCTGGTTGTTGGCATCCATCTGTCTGAAGAGACAATGGAATGTGCACCTGGGGTTGAAGTCAAAACTCTGAGGAATCACAGCGCCTGCTGTGGCTGCAGAGACTGGTAACTCACAACTGCTGCCTCCTGCATTGTTTGATGCTTTTGAATTATGGTGCTGGAGGAGACTCTTGAGAGTCCCATGGACTGCAAAAAGATCAAACCTATCCATTCTTAAGGAAATCAGCCCTGAGTGCTCACTGGAAGGACAGATCCTGAAGCTGAGGCTCCAATACTTTGGCCACCTCATGAGAATAGAAGACTCCCTGGAAAAGACCCTGGTGTTGGGAAAGATGGAGGGCACAAGGAGAAGGGGACGACAGAGGATGAGATGGTTGGACAGTGTTCTCGAAGCTACCAGCATGAGTTTGACCAAACTGCGGGAGGCAGTGGAAGACAGGAGTGCCTGGCGTGCTCTGGTCCATGGGGTCACGGAGAGTCGGACACGACTAAACAACTAAACAACAACAAAGCAGCACCAAAGTGACCTCCATGGGCGCAAGCTTGGGTAGTGTGTATGGAGGTCCTGGGCTGTGACAAGACTCCACTCTCGACCTCGCTGATGTGATCCAAAGGAAAGCAGAGCAATACATTTGGCAACATTTGCCGAAAAGAGTCGTACGACATGCCATCCAACCGTCTTAAGAACTCCACTCTGGTTCTGTGTAGGCTTTAATCTTAACCCTTTTCTTCTTCTGAACCCTGCAAGACTGTTGGCCATGTAGGCTGGGGCTTATGGGAGTTCTAAACCAAAACATATGGAGGATAGGCTATTGGGAAAAGTCGCTGCATACCATGAACTCAGTGAAGGCTGGTCCATTAGGGTGACTGGGGAGCTAACCCACTAACCTCAGTTTGCCCTCAGCCAGCTCCCACCAGCTTCCTCCTGAGTCTCAGGTTTGCCCTTGCAGAGCTCAGCATGGAGGAGGATGGAGTCAGAACTGGAATTAGTTGGCTCTGCCTGTCATTGGCTGACTCTGTCATGGGCTCCAGCTCTGCCTTTTTTGGGCTTCCTTGCCTTCCACCCAAACGGTCCCAATAGGCAGCAGCCATCTCTGCATGTCATGTACTCTGATAAAAGCCTTGGTGAGCTATCAACACAGAGAAGTCAGATGGGGATAGGATATACCTGGTTCCTCGAGGACATTCTCCGGCTCCCCCAGTAGTACATTTTTTTCCAAACACAGCAACTCCGTGAAGAAAAGAGGAGCTCAGTTTGGACATGGAGGTGAGCAAAACTTAAGATAAAGTCCGTCTTTAGGCACCTTGCATGACTTCAGGGCTATCTAGTGCGGCCAAACTAGAATGAATGAAGCTAAGTTAGTCATGCCCATTAGTTTCAACAGTTCTGCTCTGAATAAGACTGGCATTGAATACAGTCTATAGGAAGACCGTAATAAGCTACCTTATACTGTGTCAGACCATTGATCCATCTAGCTTTGTATTGCCTACACTGACTGGAAGAATTTCAGACAGTAGCAGTTCCTTATCCTATCTGGAGAAGCTGGGAATCGAACCTCCAATTTTCTGTGTGCAAAGCAGATGCTCTACCACTGAGCTAAGGCCCTTCTACATACATTCAGAGCTGTTTTATAGTGTGCTCAGCACTGTCTGTACACTGTACACTGACTGGCAGAGGTTTATGGCCTTCTACCAGGGACCTTCTGCATGTAAGGGAGATGTTACCACTGATCTACAGCCCTTCACCATGTCAGCTGCTCCCTTCCAGATTTCCCCTTTCTTTCTGCCCCTATTTCCAGCAGCTACTTTGCTGTGTGGCATGCTGTTACATTGCCACACAACCAATCAGGACTGGAAGATGTGACCATGTTACAAAGCCAATTGAGAGCAAGGGCAAATGCTTGCTGTCCTCACTCTGAATGGGCAGGTATTTTTTACCCCATTTCATAGAACCCACAAACTATTGCCAGAACTGGAAGCATGTTGTTTTGCAGGGAAGCACAGTGCTCAGGAAAAGCACACTGCCTGTTTTTGTCTGGGACAGATACAAAAGCTGTTCAGGGAATAGTGGAAGGAGCACCTGTTTCTGAGACAAAGCAGATTTGAACCTGCCAGCTGCCTAGATAGGGGATTGCCTGTGGCATCATAGGTAGCGCTGTTCTGAGAGCTAGGGAGCAGGAATGCACATATGAATTGCACACAGTTGTCCATGTATGTATTACTCAATGTGGCACAAAACTGGTGTAAAGCAATAATGACCCAAGTGAAACTCTTACCCTTCCACAGAAAGGCTCCGCTGTATGCTCACGGTGGGTGGCCGGGTCACTGTGCTGTGCTGGGAATGACTGCATAGACAGGAAAGAAAGGAGGAATAAATAAAAACATTTGCTCGCAAAGCCTCTCGGTCTTATTGCAACAAGCTCTGGACGATCCAAAATACGACATAGATCTGGGGTTCAGAGAAGTAATATGCGTGTTCCTGAGTGGAGACAGTACATTGGGCTAAGTCATCATTTCGAGTTTCCACTAGCCACTTTGGGTGGCTTCCAACAAATTAAAACACCAAACACAGTAAGACATCAAACATTAAAAACTTCCGCATACAGGGCTGTCTTCAGATGTCTTCTAAAAGTCAGATAGTTGTTTGTTTCCTTGACATGTGATGGGAGGGCGTTCCGCAGGAATAATAATAATTTAGTAGTAGGAAATATGGGACACGGGTGGCGCTGTGGGTTAAACCACAGAGCCTAGGACTTGCTAATCAGAAGGTCAGCAGTTCGAATCCCTGCGACGGGGTGAGCTCCCATTGCTCCGTCCCTGCTCCTGCCAACCTAGCAGTTTGAAAGCACGTCAGACTGCAAGTAGATAAATAGTACCTTCCTGCTCTGGCAGGAAGGTAAACGGTGTTTCCGTGCGCTGCTCTGGTTTGCCAGAAGCGGCTTAGTCATGCTGGCCACATGACCCGGAATCTTTACGCCGGCTCCCTTGGCCAATAAAGCGAGATGAGCACTGCAACCCCAGAGTTGGCCATGACTGGACCTAATGGTCAGGGGTCCCTTCACCTTTACCTTTAGTAGGCAATGTTGAGCTAGATTGACCAATGGTCTGGCTCAGCATAAGCCACCTTCCTATGTTCCTATGCTTTGCATCTAAACAGTCCCTAGTCCATTTGGTCCCAGGCATCAGATAACAGAGAGTGCAGAAGACTCTCCACACAAGACCCTGAAGGGCTGTTGCCAGTTAAAAATGACCATCACTGGATGCATAATTTGACCCATTTCTTAACAGCTAGTTGTTTCTCGGAAACTGCTGCAGGGAAAAATGATAAAATCAAGATTGTACACATTTCTCCCCAGTGTATACATGTCACTGGCTTACAGTAAGTCCCCACAAGGCATGCTTAGAGATCTCTTTGTCTTCAACAGCACAGCTTAGCTGATCTGTTATGCTGGAAAGTCATGGCTCTTGGTTATCCTGCATGGCATGTTCCACCAATTGAAAATATATCTGATTGTGGCTACTGACCCAGATAGTTATTTCAGCATTGCCAGATGGCATTGCTAACACCCAAAGCAGCCACAACAGCAAAATATGGAAAATCCACAGCTCTCATGTGGAGCTGTGAGCCATCTGATGGCCTCCCCGAAGTTATCTTGTGGGACCTACTGGTTTTATCAGTGTTGTGGCGAGCCCAGGATCAGTTGGGGGACCCTGCCACAGTTGCATAGATCATTGAGGAATGATTCATGCCTGGAATTCCAGAGGAATTCCAGTGAGGAATGATTCATGCCTGGAATTCCATTGTTCTCACAGGTATTCCCTATGTTCCATTGTTCTCACAGGTATTCCCTATGTTGAAGATAATGGGACATGCTCCTTCTGTAGCCCTTTGGAGCACGATCACTGCAGCATGGATCTTCATGTGCCCTCCAAGGCATATACAAAACTCGAGTTAGTTCAATGGAGGGATGCAGGGATGCAGGCGCTTGTTCCATTGAAGTGAATGGGATAGATAAAGGCATTCTATGTGCCTTTATCAGAGCCCCCCCACCCACCCACTGCCTGATTGGGGGAAATGTGTATGGAATTGGAATATGGCGGGTAACCAAAATCGTTTGCAAACACAGCAACTGCAGAACCGAGTAGCTTGATGCTAATTCAACATGGTTGCTCTCTTCCTCCTCCCTGTCCTGTCTGCACACATGACTTTGACGAGTTAATTGAATGGAACAGAAAAATGTAAAGTGGGCCAATGAGGCAGAGCTGGCAAACAACACAAGATACTTTCGACACAATGCAAGTCAAACACAGTTCCGTTTCGCAACTCCTTCAGGGAAACTGGCTATGTCTGTCTGGCGTCTTGAGGATGCTTTGAAAAGGAACAGCTTACGGACTCCCTTTCCACCTGGGAAAGTGCAAAGAAGGACTACAGAACAATCCAGCTGATGGAACGACTTCTTTTGGAGGAAAGGAAAGGAAACAATCTGCAGAATTTTAACTCACCCTCTTCAATTAGTCTTAAGAAGTGTGCCAGAAATTCAAACCAATGTATGTAACGTCCGCATTTATGAACAAACATGCAACCAAAACAGCCCCCAAATTTACATGGATTCATGATGAGCAACACAGCTAAATTTATGAGCCTTGAATTTGTATATTGTTGGAGGTCGTGAGCTTCCCTCCCACAGTATTCCAGCAGAGCAGAACACATTGCACAATATTCTTTGCTTTGAGGCAAAGACAGGCAAGGCTAACCTATCTCCAGCAACATTCTAGCATGTTTTGAACCATATTGTTTACTTTTATATTATTTTGATTTGTTGGATGATCTGGAGTGCGCACATCTGAACAAGTGTCTTCAAAAAACAACAGCACAGTCAGTGGCGTAGCATGGGGGGTGCAGGGGGGGCCGGCCGCACCGGGCGCAACATCTGGGGGTTAGGGTTAGGGTGCACAAATCCACGGGTTAGGGGGCACAAATCCACGGGTTAGGGGGCGCAAATTACTTGCCTTGCCCCGGGTGCTGACAACCCACGCTACGCCACTGAGCACAGTTGATAGCACACTATTGTCCATGGAAGTGAGGGTATGTGCAAAAAGTTTTAATTGAGTTGTGATAGGTGTAGAGACAACCCAACATAGATGTTTTCCAAATCACTTCTCTTTCCTTCTGCTTTTTCAGCAAATTCTAGGGCTGGGTGAATATGTCAGTTTTGGTTTTTCTCAGTTCCTCAGTTTTCAAATTTTTAATTAACAACTACAACAACACAAGTCCTCATGCAAATTCATGTATTTTAGTACAGATTTCACCTAATACACACATTTTTTGCAAAGCAAATTCCCCTAATATAATGTATTTTAAATGTTACTTTCACTAATATATGCATTTTAATGCCCTTTTTGCTTCAGTATATGCATTTTTGTGCATATTACGCAGCAAGAGAACTGCACATCAAAATTTGGAGACATGTGGATTTTGGGGGATGGCCGTGTTTCTATTGTTTCAGCAAATGTGAATTAGGCAGCTTCATTTTTTAAATGTGGACTGAAACCCCCTCACCTTCTTAAAAGAATGGTGGTTGCTCCACAGTCTTTTGAAGAATGGTTTCCGTGCATGCAACCTGCCCTGTAACTGAATGCACCCAAAGGCTCTGCTGGTTGCAGAGGTGATAGAAAGTAAACTTGCAGCAGAAGTGTTAACATGTCTAAAAAGAGATAAGTCCTACTGAAGTCAATGGGGCTTACTGCTGAATAGGACTGAAGCTTCAATTACCGTATTTTTCGCTCTAGAAGATGCACCAGACCACAAAACGCACCTAGTTTTTGGAGGAGGAAGACAAGAAAAAAAATAAATCTTAATCTCAGAAGCCAGAACAGCAAGAGGGATCACTGCGCAGTGAAAGCAGCAATCCCTCTTGCTGTTCTGGCTTCTGGGATAGCTGCGCAGCCTGCATTCACTCCATAAGATGCACACACATTTCCCCTTACTTTTTAGGAGGGAAAAAGTGAGTCTTATACAGCGAAAAATACGGTAATTAAAGGTGGCGCATGCAGCGTGCAGAAACACAACAATCTCAACCACAAGAAGAAACGGAAGGAAGGAAGGAAGGAAGGAAGGAAGGAAGGAAGGAAAGAAAGAAAGAAAGAAAGAAAGAAAGAAAGAAAGAAAGAAAGAAAGAGGGAGGAAGGGAATACAGACTCCAAGGAAAAAAGCAATGCAGACATAAAAAATGATGCATGGGCTCATGAATGAAATATTGTTTTCTATTGAATTAGATATAATAACAGAGTCCGCTCACAAACAGAAGCTAGGGCTGTGATTTCACCTTGGCACTCCAAGGCTTAAAAGCACACATGCAGTCAGTGCTGCTGGAGCTGATTAAATAAAGGCAGAGATGCCAAGCTCAGCACTCCAAGATCTCCTTAAAGGCTTAGCAAGATTTGGTTTGTGAAGTTCGAGAAACCGCCACCGTCATTTTTATTATTAATAAAAGCAATAACAATGATGTTTAAGGTTGCAATCTTATGTAGACTGACTTGGTAATAAGCCCCCTTGAAGAGAGCGAGGCTTATTTCTGAGAAAACAGCTGTAAGTTTGTGAATGGACCAGTTTCCTTTCATAGAAAAACGCTGCTCAAAGTGACTTGGGAAAATGCCAAAACGACAAGCACGGCTGCGAGATAAAACACACACACCGCAATCTGAAATGTTAAAATAGCAGGGGTGTGGGGAGTCAGAGAGAGGAGTCAGCAAATTAACAGGGAAACAACAGGCAGAAGTTGCACCTCAGCCTTTATCGCCTTGCTTTATCTGTTGGTTAGAAGCAGGGCTGGGAAACCTGTGACCCTATACAGACACTGGAATCCAACTCACATCAGCCCCAGCCAAGGGGATGAGGGAGTTGTAGTTCAGCAGCCTTGGGGGGGGAGTGCTATAGGTCGCCCCCATCCCTCGTTGAAAGAGAGTCCTGTTTTCATCCGTGCAATGCTGGTGGGTGTACAATTCATGCACACAGAAAGGGCGCACTATTCATGCACATAGAAAGGGTGTAGTGAAATTAGGGCCGCGAATGGCTGGAATGAAACATGGTTTATGGAAACCGAATTGACACTACCAGCAGGTAACAGACACAGGTCTGGTGAAAGAATCAAGCACCTTCAAGCAGCTACAGGGGTTCTGGAGTCCCATCACTGACTCATCCCTGCCCCCCCCCCGCAAAAGAAAAACAAAAAACTGGTGCACCAATCAGTTTTGTGTGGTTGAGGATGGGAATTATCAACTGCATGTTGAATTTCCCACAATGCTCCAGAGTGATGCTACATTATTTATTTATTTATTGTTACATTGGTTAGTTGCTTTTTCAAAGCAACTTGCAAAAAATGAACATTAAAAACAAGTATAAAACAACCTAAAGTTATCTCTCTCTCTCTCTCTCTCTCTCTCTCTCTCTCTCTCTCTCTCTCTCTCTCTGTGTGTGTGTGTGTCTGTCTGTCTGTCTGTCTGTCTGTCTGTCTAATCTACTTATCAGATCCAACTCCTGTCTATCCTGCTGAAATATAAACAGAAAATTGAGATCCAAAGGCCTGGGTGAATAAGAGGCCTGTTGCCTAAAATCACATAGTGATAGTGCCAGATGTTATCCTCCCTGAGGATAACATTCAATGAACAAGGGGGCCACCACAGAGAAGGCCTGTTCTCTTGTTGCCACCCTCTGCACCTCCCATGGAGGGGACACATACACCAAGGACTTGGGTGACAATTGCAGGGTCCAGGTTGGTTCACATGGGGAGAGGTGGTCCTTGAGGTATTTGGGTCCAGAGCCACACAAGACTTTATAAGTCAAAAGAAGCACTTTGAAACCGAGCCCAGAAATTATTTGGATACTTAGAGCAGTTGGGCCGGGATTGGTACTACAAGCTCAGACCGTGTTGCCTCAGCAACCTGACCACTGAATTCTGCACCACCTGCAGTTTCTGAACCGTCTTCAAAGGCAGCCCCATGTGTAATAAAAAGGTAAAGGGGCCCCTGACCATTAGGTCCAATCATGACCGACTCTGGGGTTGCGATGCTCATCCCGCTTTACTGGCCGAGGGAGCTGGCATACAGCTTCCGGGTCATGTGGCCAGCATGACTAAGCCACTTCTGGTGAACCAGAGCAGCACACGGAAAAGCCGTTTACCTTCCTGCCTGAGCGGTACCTATTTATCTACTTGCACTTTGATGTGCTTTCGAACTGCTAAGTTGGCAGGAGCAGGGACCGAGCAATGAGAGATCACCCCATTGTGGAGATTCGAACCGCCGACCTTCTGATCGGCAAGCCATAGGCTCTGTGGTTTAACCCACAGCGCCACCCGTGTCCCTTCCCATGTGTAATAGCTTGCAGTAATCTAACCTAGTGGGAAATCCAATTCTCTCAGAGTACTGGTGCGACTGCTCCTCACTGCTGCCAGGTGAGTCTGCACCATGTATGCCAGCCAATGGAGCAAGAGATCCAGCCAATAGCCACATCAAACCTCAAGGCTGCCTTAGGTCCACCTTCCCCCACTGTTGTGGCATATGAAGCGGGTGGGGATGCATTTGAGGAACATTTCCCCAACATGCTGTTTGCAAAGGTACCCAGAGCCTCTTTGCTTCAGAAGGCGGCCTCCTTATCTAAAAGCCATGGGCAGTTTTGCTTTAACAAAAAGGCAAATTTGAAATGCAAAGCAAACAACTGGATAAAATGAAGACCGTTCCTTAATCCATTTAATGTGCATGGGGGGAAAAACCACAAACCCCAGTCTACTGAAGCAGAACCTGATTTGCTCATCGCTGCAGACAATTTCAAACTTAAATGAGATTTTGTTCAGGTTTAATTATAAATAAGCTAACTCAACAAACCTCTTTTATTTTTTGCAGAGGGGGCATTGTGAATATTGCATCCTGGTAGCAAACAACTGGGGCATGTTTAGTACTGAGAGCAGCACATGGGGCAGCCCTATACATCCCCATTGCGTTCAGTGGGCTTACTTACAGTCAAGCGTGCATAGGATTCTGCCTTCTGGCATAGATAACCCAGTTATCCCTAATTTTTTTTGCAGTTTTCTAGCTCTAGGGCCACATTCCCTTTTGGATAACCTTCCAAGGGCTGCATCCTAGGGATGGACAATGACAAATCTCTCTTCCTTTCCTGGATGGAGGATAGAGAGGAGTGTTTGTTGAAACTACTCTGCTCCCTTCCTCTCCTGGGACCCACCAACCACAGACATGCAGCCCTCAGAAGCTTGCGCAGAAGGCAATGTGGCTGAAAAAGATTCCCCACTCGTGTTGCAAGAGGTACCTAAAACAGCACACGCACCCCAGCGAAAAAGCCAGGAGCAGCAAATCTCTTATTGTGGTTTTCCCCTTTGCTCACCTTGGGCTACTGTTGCTGGGGCGAGTGGCCAGCTGGCAGCACTCTAAATACACCTATTGAGCAAGCTCGTAAAAAGCTAGCAAAGCCCTGGATGGCTCTTGGATATTAACTCGACGATATGCATCTTGAAACAAAATGTACATGAGCAGCACGGTCCCCGAGAACCGGTGTGAAATGGTTGATACAGTGGATTAGCTCAGCCTGTGCCTGTGCCGCTGCTGAATCTTAATCCTTTAATTAATGCTAAGTTGCACCCTGCAGTGCTCAGCTGATACGTATCTCCCCGAGAGGCAGGCTCCCCACCCCAATCCCCTGCCTGCTTTCTAGGATGCCTCTGCTGTGCCCCCTTCATTTCCCTCTCGCTCGCCTGCTGCGCTACACAGCGGAACCAAACGCTGTCATTGTAAGGATGCCGAGAAGCATCTTCCTGGCAGGGAATGAATCAAATCTGTTTGGTACAGACACAACAAATCCTACAGTCTCCCCGAAGCTCGATTCCAGGACCTGCTTTGAGGGGGATCTCTGTGTTGTTCCTGGTTTTGCCCTTTAGCAAGCTACTCCAAGATGCTCAGGGGGGGGGGGGAGGAAAGGCCAACAGGATTTCTCATGTGGTATCACAGAATGGACAAGGACCTCAAAGGTCCTCTCGTCCAGCCCTTTGCCAATGCATGCTACAGCATCCCTGATATTTATTTCCTTGCGTTTATATTCCACCTTTCTTCCATCACGGAACTCAAGGTGGTTGTACACTTGGTACCCAGGCACCGAGCAGACTGAGATCTGCTTAGCTACAGTCATTAAAGAGCCAGTGCCATTTGGAGTAGTCTAGGTGGGCAACAACCTCTTGACTCTTTATAAAGCTAATTCCTATATGGTGCACTGGATAGATTGTTGAACTAGGACCCGGAAGATCCAGGTTCAAATCTCCCACTCAGCTATGGTGTTCACTGGGTGATCTTTGGCCAGTCACTTTCTTTCAGCCTAACGGGTGTGCTGCGGGAACAAAATGGGGGCAGAGGGAGAAAGCGACTTGCAGGAAAGGTAGGATATAAAATGCAACCAAATGAGACACATCCATCTCTTCCTTTCTGCCCAACATCCTTTCTCTGATGTCTGCGCTGCTGCCAAGGCCCCAAACCCAACCCTACTTATATGTCGCTTAGAGAGCTCGCTGACTGAGCGGCTGAAAGCATCTTCTAAATACAATAAAAATGAATAAATATAAGGCCAGCCCTTTCCTCTTAAGCCAGTGAGGTGGAAGCGAAGTGAGCACAAGGTTGTGTTTTTTCTCTGCAGAGGGAGCCTTTCTGCGGAGGTGGAAGGTGGAGCCTAATACCGCGCACTTGAGCCGCGCCCATGCATTCTCGTATGAGGAAGTGACGAAGAAGCACATGCAGTACCTGATGATCTCAGAGTCAGGGAGCAGGCCTAGGTGGTAGTGGGGATAGGGAGCTGAAAGGAGGAAGCTTTTGTCACACTCGACAGGGGAATAGTGCCTAGGAGAAGGTGGCTTATCACAGAATTTGTTCACAGTGCTGTAAACGGGTTCAGGAGGCCTGGTGATAACAGAAGAGAAGAGTAAGAGGTTAGACGGGCACCCCGACATGCGCAAAACAGCCGGCCACACAGCTAATTTGCACCCCAAAGCATGCAGAGAAGTATCGACAAGAGAAGGGTTATATACACGCACCAAGGAAGGAAAAAGAAACTTCTGTTAAGTTACAATATGCTAGTCACAAAGAGTAAGAACGTGATAGGCACAGCACTGTACACAAGACAGCTAGGGGGAAGGAAACCAGTGACAACGCTGTGCCGTAACATACCGGTGACAAAAGTGTGCCGTAACAAACTGGTGTCAAAGCTGTACCATAACATTCAACTCTCAGTCAACAAACTGGTTTAAAGCATCGCTCCTTACCTTCTGGAAGCCAACAGAACCCGCCTTGAAAGAACTTTAACTCGACCCGTACACTTATACTAAAGATCTAGGACATCCTAGCAGTAAAGTTAGGAAGGCACATTCACACTACAAGGGAGGACAACGTGTAGCCGTAAAGTTGAAAGGCGTTTGGAAGCCCCTTCTAGCAAACATTTATGTGTGATGCACTGATGAATTGTGGAGAAACAACATACATGGCTCCGGCTTCTACAACAGTGGCTCCGAAGCTGTAGCCCTGGAAGCAATTGCCATATCAGCTTTATGCTGCTGGAATGCCTGGAAAAGGGAAGGAGCATTGTAGGGCAAGGACCACCCCTTACTTAAAGTTGCTGAGGATTCAAAGAGATATAAGCAGTCCAGTCTTCTACCCATTCTCTGTGGGCACTGGAGCGATGGTATAATTTAGCAATAGCAGAGGATATGAGCAATAGACTAAGTTGTTTCTTTGGTCCTGGATTCCCAGTGGGGAACAGGCTATGCATATCGGGCTCAGTGGTAGAGCATTGGCTCTGTGTGCATAAGGTTTGATTGCCAGCATTTCCAGGTATGGCTGGGAGAGAGACTCCCAGAAGAGCTGCCAATCAGCACTCACAACACTGAGCTAGATGGACCAATGGGTCCAGCTCCCTATGTTCCTAGATTCAGCTCCTGCCAACTTCAGTTAAAAGGATCAGGGGGGAGGTGTTGGGAGACTTTGGAGTGCTGTGGGCTAGATGGGCTGAGAGCCCAACTCAGTTTCCTGGGGGATGAGGGATAGCTCAGTTGGTAGAGCATGAGACTCTTAATCTCAGGGTTGAAGGTTCAAGCCCCGTGTTGGGCGAAAGATTCCTGCATTGCAAGGGAGGTGGACTAGATGATTCTCATGGTCCCTTCCAACTCTACCATCCTATGATTCCTATGCTCTTCTTGCCCACGAGATATGCTCTAATTGTGTTGCTGTGTTAGTTGGCGAAGACCCACAGGTCTGGAAACCACGGTTCTAGACAAGGAGACCTACCAAATGGCAACAGCGAACAAAAAGGTGACATCTTGTCATAGTTACACTGTATAAATCAGGGAATACACTCTACACAGTATGCATAGTTAGTCTGAGAGTCATTGTAATTCAGCCAAGCATTTGAACAGAAGCTGATCATCTTCAATGTTAAAATACACAATATGCAAAGGGTGCAAAGACTACCGTCCATTATGAACCAAAATAAGCATGCTGGACTTCTCTTTCCGTTCAGGCACTGCATGGCAAAGCCAGATCCAGCAGCCTAAAGTCTCAAACAGTGGACCTTTTCACCGTAGAGGTTTCATCCTGCAGGCAACTGGCACAGCCGGGTTCAAGCGCTTTGCTTCTTACTTCTAAGAAACAGTTTTGTAAATCCGGGGAAATCTTTGTGAAAGCACATCTACAGAAGCTTCAAAGAAACTCACGAGTGTCTGCAGGATTCAGCCCCTGCATCCAGACCTTCAGTCTTCTGGGGCAAGCCTTTACTCTATACTCTGTTGGCTAACAAAATGCACTGAAAACTCAAGTGATGCAGGCCGCCTAATGGTGGAAGAACAGAGCTGTAGAACGACACTTTGAAAAAAGAGACACACACACAAAATCTCACCCTCTATGACATCATAAAAGAAAACGAACCCTGAAAATAATTTTGAGTTCTTTTGGAAACATTGCAAATAGTTATGACATTCATAGTGGCATAAAAGCCAATTGTTTTAAAGCCCTTAAATATCATGAAAACAGAGATTACAATGAGTTTTGATGACTTTTACATAGAAGGAAAACATTTTCTCTCTCTCCTGGGTTTGGTGTGCTTTCAATAATACGGCATAGTGAGCAATAGGTCTGGCTTTCTCTTTTGGTCTTCTTTGGCTGGGAAATGCAAGGCTAAAAGGACCTTTGCTCTGATCCAGTCTAAGTTACATCTTGCATTTTTCAAGCCTTTGTAGCATTCACACAGAACATATCATGTCTACCAGAGGGCAAGAATTTGGCACCAACATAGGCAGCATAACCCTGAAACTTGTTTCAGTGGTTGGTTTTACTTTCTAAATCTGTGTTCTCTGCCAATCATTTAAAAGTGCAGTCCACTCATACAATTGCAATTTAGCTCACAATATAGCTTTTCACTCTCTTTAAACTGATTTTTGTGGTGAGCCAGCCACCATCAATCACACCCCAGCATTTTTGTTTAAAAGAGAACCACGTAGTATCGATTTGAAGGGATTTTGCCAGAACAGAATACTGACCACATTTTTTTAAAAAAAACATCTCAGTTCAAAGAGTCTGTCATAAAAAGTTAGTTGCAAGGCCGAGAATTTTGCAATGTCTCTCTTTGCTGCCCCACAATTAATTTAGTTAATATTACATGATTTAAGTTATATATGGCCCTCCTTTACAATATGTAGAAAGAGGAGGTATAAACGTTTTTTTTTATAAAAAAAAACCCAAACAGAACTAATACTGTTATGCCAATTTCCAATATTCTGTCATTTCCAATCATACTGATTCTGAGTTCCATACTTGAATAAGGGTATTTTCCAAATTTAGAAAATTCGCTGTAACGTATGCACATACATGCCTATCTGCATAATGTTATGCTAAAAGCAAACCGATCATGTTCCAAAGAAATTTTTAATCTCCAAAAGAAGATTTGGAACATGGTGTTATGGCAGAGCAGCGAAAGGCCATTTGTTCTGAATGGCCTCATTAAAGTTAGGGGAAATGTTGGCAACTGTTTTTGACATAGCAAAATCAACTCCAGTAGATGTTTTCAATAGTGCTGATCAGTTCCTGCAAATGCTTAAAAAATAAATAAATACCAGATTCAGCCTGCAACAGGGTCACCAAAATTTTATAGGAAAGCCTGCTGAATCCAGATTATCTTTTGAAACACTCACAAAGCCAGTTTTGCACATCCAAAACCACTGAAAAGGTCAACCGATTTTGAATGGGGAAAAAAATGTGTGAATCTGTCCAAAATCCAGGCCTGTTAACACATGTTAGACAGAGCTTCTTTTGCATTTCTTGCAAGTCAGTTCCTTGGCTGGGAACTATAGAATCTCAAGTGCAGTACCATATATGCAAACTATGCATAGGGGTTCCTTGCTCCCCGCCAGATTACACACAGAAACTATTTCTGAAACTGAGAGGAGCTTCAAAGGTAGCTTGTGATGAGGGGTAAAATTCAGCTTATAAAGAGCCTGTTTAAAAGTTCCACTGGATACTCCCTAGTTTCCAATTACGGCTTCATTCTTGATAGGACTACAAAGGGCTATTGACAGCACGTGAAGCAGAAATATCACATTCTCAGTACTGGGGCAGATTCTAGTTACGGTAGCCGTAGGCATATCTGTCTGTGTATGAGTCAGGGCATGTACAAATCTTGTCAATTTCAGTTTCCTGTTGTTCCAATCTTAAATGCAGTTTTCCTGCATCATTTTTCATTCTTAAAACAAAAACAAAAATCTGCACAAAAATGCACACTTTAAAAAAGTGGATTTTCCCATTTTTTTGCACAATCTTGCCTACTATAAACTTTTTTTTTTGCAAGCTGTTTCCCCAGCATAATGGATTTTTCTACATTATTTTCACTCACATGCATTTGTCTCTGTGAACTTTCCTCTGACTTCAGGGAAGTGTGACTTTTGAAGGGCAGTTATGTTGGCATATTAGTTCCAGATGTGCATTCTAGGTAGGTCCACATTAATATATGAAGCAAATGAATTTCTCCATCATCCCTAGTGTTGGTGTGTGTGGTTCTTGGATATCATTAAGCTCACACTTCTGATGGGGAGCTTCTGATTATTCCCCAAGCCCCTGAGGTTTGGTTGGCCGTCACTAGGGGACCCAGTCTTCTGTGGGCCCTGTGGAACTCCTTGCCAGTAGAGGTTTGGCAGGAACCATCCCTTTCTCCTTTCTGATGTCTTTTGGCAGACCCTTGTAATACAAATTTTCTTTTTAAACCAATCCATATTTATCAATGCTTTTATGGATAGTTTTGCTGTTTCTATTCTCATACGTTGTATTCTGCCTATGTATATATATTTATTACATGGATTATCAATGTGTAAATAAAATAAAAAGACAGTTTTTAGATTAAGAGGTGAGCCAGCGTATGTGAAGCTCACATATTCAAATCACTGGACAAAGTATTTCATCAGAGGGAAGGAAACCAGAGGCAATGGGAAAGACAGAGATCATAAGGTGGCATTCAATGCTAGTCCTACTCAAAGTAGGCCCACTGAAGTTAATGGGCATGACTTAGGTTCATTAATTTCAATGGGTCTGCTCTGAGCAGGACTTAGCTGACTGCAGCCCATGGTCAGTGCCCATGACGGATTAGAGTCCTGAATGTTACAACTGAGGGAAGGAAATATTTCAGATGTGGTTATGCAAGGGAAAGATAAAGGCGTTAGGTTGTAGGCCTAGGTAAAGGAAATAAAGACAGGAGTATGTCAGGTGAAGATGAGGAAAGACTGGGATATGGGATAGTTTCCAATGCACCAGGAGACTGATAATCTACCATCGAAGGCAAGGATAGCCCGGGAAATGTAAGAGTCCTCAGCCAAACAGTGAGAAGATGAGATACATATTCTCTTGTAACACTATTGCTCTCTCCCCACAGCTTTGAGGTCTGCAAGGGGGAAAGATTTATTTGAGACCCCAAAACCCATTTTCATGTTCAGGGCTCCATTCTGGAACATCTGAAGTCATACTCAAAGCATGTGTACCCCTCCTTCATCACAAGCTGCAGTCCCCCTTGCACATCTTAGGGAGGACTGTCTGTTTGGGTGGTGTGGTTTCATGGAAGCTTGAACCTCAAAACCATTTTGAAATGTTATCAGCCATGAGAAGGATGGCGAATCCCTGAGATCCCAACCAACACCTAGAGAACTGTGATCCAGCAAACAGGAATCACCATAGATTTCCTCTTTCTTTCTTTAGCAAGACAGCCTCCAGCAGTTCTGGGTTCTGGGTCCCCAACTCAACCTCCTGGAGCAGATTTGGGGAAGGCCGCAGGACATGAATGGGGAAAGGTGGGAACGGGAATAGTCCCATTGTGCTATGTTTCATCCAACCCTCAAAGGATAACAAGAAACAGCCTCAGGAATCCTATGTCTTGGCTCCAGTTCTCTCACCCTCTGGTGGCACCAGAAATATCAGCCCTCCCTTCTAATCCCCAACGTCATGGTCAGCGGTGGCTGGTGCCGCCTAGAACCGAGAGGGCAGAAGGTGAAGTTGCCAACAGTTGGTGGAGCCAGAACCAGCGACAACACAGACTGGCTGTAAGTGAGGAGGCAGAGGAGGGCAGACCATGACAGGCTGGTGGTGCAGTGCCCCATTGGCCCTATCTGATCAGCTTCCATTGGTCATGAGAGGTCGAATCCCTGTTGCTTGTCCCCATGGACCTTCATTGGTGACCCCAATATGTAGAGAAGGCTCCCCGCTCCATGGAGATGGCAATGGGGTGAGAGGGAAGTGAGCTAGCATGCCCACCCCCCAACTTTCCCTCCTGCACTTCCAACCGTGTGGGGGATTAGAATGGAAAAGGAGATCTTCAGTATTTTGGAAGGAAGAATGCCATGCGATTAAAGCTACGGACGTTTATATAAAGGAAACAAAAGTGGCAGCTTGGAAATGAGCAATGAAGTCTTACACTGGGAAGAAGAACTAATTCTTGGAAATGAATTTAAACATGTGCAGGGAACTAAAATCAAAAAGCATTTGGGGAAATGTTAAAAGAAAAGAAAATGGATCAGCACTCTTTTCAAGATGGAGCCACGTTACTTTATCCACAACCAAAGCACTTTCAAAGACCGAACAGCTGCTCAGTTTATGTCTTTTATTGTGATTAAAGCAAATACAAAGCATTTGTTACACTCTGTGAATCGAAATAGATTACATAACAAATGGGTAACAACCTCCCCCTTTTCACGGCGCCTTCAAGCATCTGGGAACGTCATTTGTTTTTCAGCTTCTACACAGTTGACTTTTTAATTGCTAACATTTAATTTTACATTCTCAAACACACCTTGGGACAAAAGGTTCACATCATTTTATACATCATGGAAAAAGAAGCCAGGTTTCTGGGCAATCCTTCAATACAAATAGCAAATTAACGTCGGGTTGCTGGGTGTGTACGCCACACGTTTTACAGATATTTGATAACCCTGGTTAAAATGCTTTGGTTAATTATGATTCTACCAGCCACAGCTCCGAACTGTAAAGCATACATGAGGATTCGATTTATTTCAGTGAGTTCAACAACAGCCATGATGGAGTCTGACATCAACACACCCAAATGTTGGAGAGCTTTTATCCTTACATAGGAAAAGTGAAACAGTACAAGCAGAAGAATAAGAAAAGAAATGGGGAGGGGGGAACAGTCAAGGTATGGAACGGGAACCTATATAAATAGATTTCTATCCCCCACCCCCTTTAAAACAGGGTTGGAGAACCTCTGGCCTTCCAAATACTTACAGACTACAATTCCCATCACCTCTCAGCCCTGGTCATGCTCTCGCTAGGGCTCATGGGAGTTGGAGTCCAACAACATCGAAAGCGCCACAGGTTGCCCTGCCCTGTTTTTAAAGGACTACACACTTATCACAGTATGTGTACCACCCTTTCAGATTACTGTCTTTTTCATCATTTGCACAGAAGGTAATTTTGCTCTTCTTAACAGTTTTACATACATTCTGGTTGAAAAACCCAAGTCTCTAATGTGGAGTGCCATTTTAACCTGCTCTGCCTGTTGCAGCAACTGTAACACACTGTGCCAGGAGCTGTATCATTCTTTTTTAATTGCATCTACATTGCTCCATTCATTTCTGAATACTCCAACCTGAATTGCAATACAAACGAAGCAATGAAAATACAATGAAAACGAATAGGGATGTTTAATATGATGGATGCGCCACCTCCTGTCTTCAGCTACAAATCTATAGATAGGCCATGGTCCACCTGAATGAAGCTTTTGAGCCACTGGTAGTCCATGGACCACTGTTTGAGAAATCTTGACCTATCACAACATAGCATGAAGCTCTCTTGACACAACTGTGCGACTCAGAATTTCAGGTTCAAAGCAGCTGCATGCATTCCTTGTGACTCCCTTCTATAACAATCTGTTAAGGATTCTTTAGCTGCAATTCCTGCACTGCAGGGGGTTGGACTACTAGATTATCCTTGGGATTCCTTAGAACTCTTCAATTCTATTATTCTATCATAAAGTCTCCTTTAAATGGATCTCTGCTTTTCTCTCTTTCTGTCTTGCCTCACTGAAATTCTTCCATTGTATTTCATTCAGTTTTGCTTCACTCCCTCCATCTTTTTCTCACTTTGGACTGTGAAGCCCTCTTCTCTTTCAAGGACGTGAAGCGACTTTTAATCATTTTTTTGCTTAGGAATTTTAAAGAGGTTATATTATTTTAGATTTTGGAAAGAGAATTTCCCATGGTGAGATCTGAGAAAAATAGCACCCTGGAGAATTTTGGACTTTGCTGCCTGCAATAATGGATGGAGAACATTGCCACAATGGCTGATAGCCATTCATTCATCTACTTAAGTCATAACTTAACGGTAGAACATTCGTGCATGCTGAAAGTTCCAGGTTCAATCCCAGGAAGGACTGGAAATGTAGGACTAGAACTGCTGTCCTACATTTGCTACGCTAGAGGGACTAATGGTCCGGGCTCAGTTATAAAGCAGATCCCTATGTTTCCATATCCCATGTCATGGTGGAAATCAGACCAAGGAAGTCACACTACAGGTTCCAATTTAAACAACTGGGGAAATGGAAGGAGCTCAAACGCAATTAAATGCAACCAAAAGCTCAAGAGAACAAGGCAGCCGTTCCTCCACCACTGGATGTCATAGTGGTTCAACCTCAAGGATTGATGGCACTAAGCCTCTGAATGCAAGTTGCAGGACAGTGTGATTGTCCCTATGTTCTGTAAAAGAAGTGGCCTTCCCGGAGTCATCTGGCTGGCTGCTGAGCTGAGTGTTGAACCAGAAGGGCCTTTGGCAAAACCTCTTTTTCTGCTCTTAAGATAGCAGGAAAGCATGTCTGAGGAGGGTGTTCCACATATTGGGCAACCACCATAGGGAATACCCTCTCACAGAGAAGATATGCACATTCCCCAAAGCATCTGGGGATTGTGCATAATGGCCAGGGAATGCACAAAACCCAGTCAATATGCACATATTCCCTAAGACAGGGTTGCTATATCTCAAAAAGTTGAGCTTTTTAAGGAAAGCACCTGAGCTTTTTCTTTTTTCTTCAAAAATGCCAAAAAAGAGCAATTTTTCGATTGACTTGCCTAAGATCCAGGACAAAGTGCTGCCTTCTGGATTTCTGCACTGAACTAGATGAGCTTTGGGGTCCCTTCCAACCTTTGCAATTCTATAATTCACATTTCCCGAGGCCTGTTGAAGACTCTTTATATTGACCGGGGAATGGGCAGAATTCCCTCTTCATGGATAGATTATGTGCACATTCTCCATTGTGCCTGGTGAATGTGTCACTGGGACTCAGGCCAATTGTTGCCATAAGATGCCTTGAAGGCCCTTGTGGTGGAAGAGTGGAACAAAATACTGCAGGATACCCTTATTCTCAGATATCACCAAGCAAAGAAAATAGAGGAAACATTAAAGGGGAGAAAAACAAGCTTCCTTGTGAACACAGTAAGTAAAAGCCACCTCCTTGTGGCTTCACCACAGAGAAACTGAATGAGGAAGCCTCTGCTCATTAAAGATCCCTGTGTGAGCATTGACATTCTCATTCTTCATGGCTAAAATCTACATTTGTCTTTCGACTCTCCATCCCCCCCTTTTATTCTTCCCCCCACCGAATCAAAACCCCTCCAGTGTTGCCAGAACACTGTTGATTGATTAGTTTCAGATAATCAGCAATCACTCCAAATGAATTTACATGATAAAGGATCCCAATGTTTGCGGCAAGCAACAGGGTTATTTTCTGCGAGACGCAGCGCTCCATCAGCTCATGCAACTTACGCAAGCGAATGAGAAATTGGCTGCTATTGATAAGTAGGAAACTGTGGGGAGTTTCTCTTTAACAGCCCATTTTCTACTCTTCCGTTTTCATTTGTTCTTTATGTCGCCATAACATTGCTACACACGCACGCACACGCACACCATTGCATAATCAAGTTATCAAGCACACATTGCATGGTGAAATCCACTGCTCTTGGGTTTGTTTTTTAGAATTCAGTATCTAGCTAGAGCTAAGCCTCTAAATCAGGCATAGGCAAACTTGGCCCTCCCAATGTTTTGAGACTACAATTCCCATCATCCCTGACCACTGGTCCTGTTATGAGAGCTGAGTTTGCCTATGCCTGCTCTAAATAGTGAGTTTTTAATTTACCAAATCAGTGGCTTTCATACTCTCTAGTGTCCCATGGCTGCTGAGAAACTTGTGCACATCCACCAAGGATCCTATGTTCATTGCTGAAGATTCTGAGGACATATTTAAGGGTGCACACTTGGTTCATGCAGGACGTTGGCGAGGCCACTTTTAATTGAATGGGGTCCCCAGTACATACACAACACTTCCCTGCAGTTTTGCACAGAAAGGTCATTAGTGGCAAGCACAATATATTTGGCGACATGCTCCCCTTCTGCAATTCCAAGGGACCCCAGGCCTGAACCCTGAAAGCACAGCTTGAAAATTGGTGCAATGGTGTGACGGCAACGTTATATAGACGAGGTTTGGATAGGCAACATGCCAAGTGCAAACAAACTATGGTTTATTGGAGCGGAATAAGCTGCAAGTCTGAAAGCACGCCTTCCCCTGCACAGCACTGAATTGCAGTTCAGTTTTCCATTTCAGAACTGAATTGCAGTTCAGTCTCCCATTTCTGCTGAGCCACAGTTCCCCCATGACATCCAGCTTGTGGTTTAAGTTAGAGCTAGGCCAAACATTCTGGGCTGAGCTTTTTCAGCCATTGGGGAGTGTGCATGTGAACCAAAGTGGGTAGGAGGGAGGGTGGGAGGGCTGCCACAGAAAAGTTTCAGGAGGTGCAGTGGCAACTACTGCTTAAGAGCATAAGAAAGGCAGGATCAGGCCAATGGCCCATGTAGCCCAGCATCCTGTCCTCACAAAGGCCAACCAGGTGAAAGCAGGATCTGAGCACAATTCTCTCCCCCATTTGAAGTTTACCTTAATGTTGGGAAGTGACCTGGAGGTTATTCTCTTGCTGTTTAAAGTATTAAAAGTTCTGTGTCCACTTGTAGCTCCATGAGCCTGGCAGTCCATTCTGGAATGCCCATGAGAACTACAGTCACATCCACATTTAAAGCACAGGTATTTCCCCTCAAGAATCCTGGAAACGGTACTGGCTACAGTTCCCAGCACCCTAAACAAACTACAGTTCCCAGGTTTCTTCAGTAGGAAGCCACGTGCTTTAATTGTATGGTATGGATGAGACCCCAGCAGGGTTCACTGGCCCTTTCTGCACATTGACCAAAAGCATGGAGGGGATCCTGGTCTTGCCCAGTACCACTGCCACTGCCATTCTGGCTGTCCAGGCTACATCAGGAGGAGCTTTAGCCACCTGCTGATTTACCTGTGTAGAGTTCCTCTACATCACGAGGGATGCTGACTGGGCCAGAGTCTCTCTTCCTCTCTTCACGAGGCATTCCATTCCTGCACTAATTTGTGACACATTCTCTCCCCCCCCCCCAATTCTCCACATTTCAGTTGGCTCTTATGAAAATTCGTTAGGAATTTAGTGTGATTTCCCCCTCTGATGCACGTCAGTTTGTGTGTGTTATTTTAAATAACACAAGCATTTTTTAGGAACAGTTTGTCACAATATATGCATTTTGGTACACATTACAGTGGACGCTCGGGTTGCGAACGTGATCCGTGCGGGATGCATGTTTGCAACCCGCAGCGTTTGCAACCCACGCCTGCACACGTGCGGGTTGCGATTCGGCGTTTCTGCACATGCGCAAAGCACGATTTAGTGCTTCTGTGCATGCGCAACCGCCGAAACCTGGAAGTGACCCATTCTGGCACTTCCGGGTTTCGGCGGTCCGCAAACCGAAAAAACGCGGCTGTAACCTGAGGTATGACTGTACTTGTCTGGAGAATTTGCATTGCAATGTTCAGAGAGGCGCAAACGTTTTGCCTCGGTTCATGTGTCATTTTGGAATGTGCATAAATGCAAACTGAATCGAATTCTCCCCTGTCCCTAAACTCAGGACACAAAGCAGGAACATGTACCTTCAGGCTGGCCTCTACTGGACACAAAACAATGTTGGGCTAGATGGATCTTTGATCTGATCAAGTAAGTTTAATTGTTGAATATTTACGTAGGATCACATGGAATGAGGCAGAGGCCTATGTGCCTACATTGGTATCTGAGCAGAAGCCCCTTCTGATGCAATTTCAACATGCAGATCTTGAGAGAGCACAAGTGGAGGGGGTGGTGACACCCAGGTACATGAGGGAAGTAGGGGAGGAGGGATAGATTGTTCTTTCTCTGACAAACCACAGCTTGTTCGACAAGGAGCATCAGAAACCAGCCAACATGATAGTTGGGGGTGGGCAGGTGGGGAAACTGATCAGGTGGCATTAAAAATGCATCGCCCGGATTCCTCATCTCCCCTGGGGGACAGGGTCTCCCTTTCTTTCAATCTCAAAGAAGGGCAGACATCTGAATTCTGCAATATTTGCTAGAAGCCTTTTCTTTCCTAAACAGAAATGCCGAAATGTCTTTTATAGTATAAATATAGAATAAACGGTCGCTTCCTGTTTCCGCAGTGGAAATAATTGTTCTCCTCCCCTCTGCTGAATTAGGGCCAGATTGCATCCTTCCTTCCATGTTAATGAGCACCTGATTAGTATGTCGTGCTAATAAGGCCAAGGACACAGGTCTGATTCTCATACAGGTGCTGGGGGAAGTTGAAGGCACACGAATCCACTGCTTTGCTGAAGCTGAGCAGGGTTGGGTTGAGGTGTAACTGCTTGGAAACCACATTTAGACCCTGTTGGTTTCCATGACAGGAAAAAAAGAGGGATATATTGATGGCTGGTGAATTGGATAGCAGGTAGATGTGTATTTCCTGGCTTATATTCATGCATCTTCAAGTTTGGAATTATTATTTTTTTATAAGAAAAAAAGCACACTAAGGCAATAATATAATCACAGTATGGGGCAGGGAAACAGTTCCAAGAGGACATATGCATTGCATGGGATCACACGATATTTTCCAACACCAAACCATGCTGTCATAACAGTGCAACTTTGACTGAAAAGCGTTATTCAAACACCAAACACCTGACAGTTGCAGAATAAGCAGCAGCCACAGGCTTACATTGTAGAAAGCAGGGTCATATGCAGCAAAAAAATACACTGAGTTATTAAAATTAAGGTCTTAATGGTCGGGAACCTATCTCTGGAACCCCAACTGCTGTTGCTTCAAGATGAGAGTTGATCTTGAAGAGGAAATTGCAGAGCCAGGGTGAGGAACTGTCTCCAGCATAAAGCTATCCCATACCACACGTCCCCTCAGCTAACCTTACTCAAAGGGTTATTGTGAAAATAAAATTGGGGTGATGGGGGAGAGAACAAACTGTGCCACCCTGAGCTTGATTACTAAAGAGAAAAAAGGTCTCATCAACAGGCTCTCTCAACTAAAGCGTCTTCCAATGTGTACCAGCCCAGGGCTTGAGTAGTAATTTCTTTCTGGGACTGAAAACAATGACAACATCCTTGCAGAAATCTGGTGGTCTAGGCCAGCCTGGTGCCCTGCAGATGTTGCTGGACTACAACTCCCATCAGCCCCTGAGGCTCGTGACATGGTGGCTCAAATTGGCTGTAGCCCTCTCTACAGAACAGGGTGGCTCAAATTGGCTGCACCCTCTCTACAGAACAGGGTTGTTGTGCTGTGTGAGAGGAGCTGGCTGTGCAATCTGGGTGGGATTCTGCATCTATGGAAGCGTAGGCCAGTGATCAAAGCCTATGCTCATTGTTTTCACATAATTCTAGCAGGGTAATATCGCCCGAGGGGTTTGGTTTGGATGGGAAAGAAAGATTTTAACAGCTGTGTATACCTCGGGTTACAGACGCTTCAGGTTACAGACGCTTCAGGTTACAGACTCCGCTAACCCAGAAATAGTACCTTGGGTTAAGAACTTTGCTTCAGGATGAGAACAGAAATCGCACGGCGGCGGCGCGGCGGCGACAGCAGGAGGCCCCATTAGTGAAAGTACGCCTCTAGTTAAGAACAGTTTCAGGTTAAGAATGGATCTCCAGAATGAATTAAGTTCTTAACCCGAGGTACCACTGTATCTGACAGAGAGATCACGAAGCTGCGTACTCCTAAAATAATGGCTTTCGGGGGTTGGAAATAATTAGTAGACCCTAAAGAAGGGCAAGTATGTCACTGTTAGGTATATCTGATTTTTTTTTTTTTAAGCCCTGGGAATTTTATCAACCACTAACCCTCAAAATATCCTTCCTTATATTTGTTTTAACATATAGCTCGAGCTGACTTTTATTTCTGGATCCCTCATGTACTCATTAGCCTGGATAAACATTTCACTTGTATTTACAGGAAAAGAAAAGAAAAGCATTTATTTTTTAAGAGAGTTCACAGCAAAACTCAGCATCAGTTGCTACTTAAACAACACATTACAACATGGAAGCAAAAACCGCTCAACAGTGAACTGTAAATATTAATAACAATGGAATTGCCTGGAGAAGCGAAAGAACAGAGGTTTCTGGTTAACTTTCGAACCATTCAGGAAGCATAATAAAAAATACTGTAGCAGTGAATTAGTGATAAGAAGAAGAAGGGGGGGGGGAAATACAACCTTGGTCATTTCTCCCTCTTGTGAGCAATGCGTTAGGCTAAACTGCAAACATGCACTTAGCTCTATCAAACTGCAGAATATCGTTCTCTCCCCCTCTCTAGTTTCATTATCGAAACAAGCAAAGCAGAATTTGGCCAGCAGCACCTCCATGCTTGGACAGCGCATGGAACGCACATTCCATACCTCAAGGTTGTCATGGTTACCATGCGAAGCGGCATTGAGGACTTGTAGTAATGATCATGTTTGTTTGCTTAAAAATGCACAGGGCTACACGAGAGAATAACTGCAGCGAATGTGGCTGGGGTGGGGATGGGGGAGGTTGAAACCGATTGTGGAGATGATTTGGCGTCGGCTAAGCCATGGGCTGTCCAAAGATTATGTATCCCACAATATATAGACACTGTGAGAGTGGCAAGATGCAGATGGGTAGATCATAGAAACATGCCTGGTATGAAATCCGACAATGTATCCATCCAGCTCAGTATTGTATAGTCTAGGAGTAGGAAACCTTTTCCCACCTGAGGACCATGTCTCTAGGGAAACGTCTAGTGGCTGGTGTGGCCAGAGGCAGGATCAATTAATACACACACCCCCTTTCTACCGTAAGCTACTTTCTGTACACCCCCCTCTGCATCCTCCATCAGGCGAGTGAGACACATTGCTGGAGTCCAAGGACATATTCCTGCTTGGGGGGTGGGAATCACCCAAGGAAAGGGCAACTCAGGGTGTGTTCTGGGGAGGGTTTTAAGGGCCACAGGGCCCCCTGATGCTACTCTGGTCTACTCTGACTGGCAATATAGTGAGACTCACACAAATCCTCCTAAGTATGGAAAGAACCACATCTTCCATGACGAATGCACATCACACAAAGGTTTATCCACCACCTGCATATCCATCAGGCAGAGGGCCTTCTCGGTAGTGGCACCCGCCCTCCCACCAGATGTCAAAGAGAAGAACAACTACCAGACTTTTAGAAGACATCTGAAGGCAGCCCTCTTTAGGGAAGCTTTTAATGTTTAACAGACTACTGCATTCTAATACTCTGTTGGGAGCCACCCAGAGTGGCTGGGGAAACCCAGCCAGATGGGCGGGGTATAAATAATAAATTCTATTCTATTTGGACATATAGGAAAGGGATTTCCTTGCTTATTGTACGCAGGCAGGGATTCTGACCCAATCAGGGTTCCACCCGTCATGGAGGATTTCCACTCATATAAACCAGTAAATTTAAACACACACACAAAATCAACCACATGCCTGGGGGATACCCTACATGCTCCAATGAAGGGGTGCCAACTTGAATAATATATTGGGGTGGGAGCAGGCAAGCCCCACCCCACATAATCACAAGATGCACACCATTTGAATGCCAATGTCCGTCAACTTAGGGGCGACCCCCTCAAGTATTTTCTTGGGGGGTGGCAAAGGAACCTCACTCCCTAAGAGCTGGCTCCTGTGGGATTCACAGAGATCAAACCAGGGCACTGCCTCTCCGACTCAACAACCTCATTGAGAAACTGGGCAGGGGAACGAGATACAGATATGTGTTTCTGCTTTCAGACCTCAGTCGTCATAGCATACTTGGTGGTTATACAGAGCATAATGCAAACAGGAAGCTGCATTGCTCCAAGTTGTTCAGATGACAAAGGCTCTCCAGGGTACCAGGCTTTTTCTTGTCACCTGACACCAGGTGAGGATGCCAGGGACGGAACCTGGGATCTTTTGCATCTTGTGCTCTCCTTATCTTGTAACTGGAGGTAGGAATGGATGGAGCTGCCTATCTTGTGAATTGCTCATGTGTTCACTCACAACTTGAATGCCATTCTATTTCTGCATTAATTTGAGACACATTCTTTTTTTCCAAATTCTCCACATTTCAGTCGGCTCTTATTAAAATTCGTTGGAATTTAGTGTGATTTCTCTCTCTTATGCATGTCAGTTTTGTGTGTTTTTTTCACTAGCACATGCATTTTAAGGAACAGTTTGTCCGAATATATGCATGACTTGTCTGGAGAATTTGCGCTGTGACGTTCAGAGAGGTGCAAACTTTGAAAGACGGCTTTGCCTTGGTTCATGTGTCATTTTGGAAAGCACATAAATGCAAACTGAATTGAATTGTACTCGGTCCCTAAACTGAGGACAGAAAGCAGAAACAGGTATCTTCAGGCTGGCCTCTACTGGACGCAAAAATGCTGGGCTAGATGGATCTTTGAACTGATCAAGTAAGTTTAATTGCTGAATATTTACATTGGATCCCATGGCAAGAACATAGGTGCTTTCTTCCCCTGCAGCACATTAAAAGCAATATTATGAAATACAACTGCATAATAACATAGCAGGCATTGGTGGGTAAACTTTGTTACATAATTTGTGGACGGTCCACTCGAGCTTCATTGAAATTTAATCTAATTTAGGGCTGTTGCTTTTTGTTTCTGCTTTTAAAAAAGGGTTGGGTCCAGGTTAGGTTAGTTGCACTTGCATCTCATTAAAATCAACGGGGCGTAAACTGAGTCATGACTGTCTTTTTTCTCATTGCTTTGAATGGGCCTTAAGTCCATCCGGATTCCTGTCCGGATCCAACAATAGCATTTTCCCCAAATGCATTCAGAAAAACATTCTGCTCCTTTCCAAACACATGACAATATATTGCCAAAGCTTCACATTATTTAGTATTTCTCATCTACAGGTTGCAAAAATTCATTACACAAGCAGGCAAACTTTCAGTAGCGATTTCGTATAGCATCAAGAAAGCTGCAAAAAAGCAAAGATGATGTACACGCACACACACACAAAGTCAGTAGGAGAGAAGGAAGCTGAAGGCTGACTTTCTAGCTCCCAATCCAACCACTGGCACACACCGCCTTTTGTTTCTTATTGCGCAAACTGAGCAACATGAAAATATCCACACCAAAATAAGTAGCACTACATTTAAGCAGGTTCACAAGCCGGTGCCCGCAAATCTTGTGTTTAGAGCACTGAAAGTTACTCTAAAAGAAGGCATAAGATCTTCTCCCTTTCCAGCAGGCAGAAGTGAACAAAAATGAATAAAAGGATTTTGTTTGTTTGTCTGTCTGTCTCAGGGATTGATCGTATCTCTTGCACTCATGAGAATCCCCCTACTGGCTGGCAGTGGTCCCTGTTCCAGTGGGAAACACCTACCAAGGGAAGTCATATCTGCAAAAAGAGAGAGAAGTCACTAGGGCCGATATCGTAAAGGGAGCTAGAAGACGGAGCTTTGTCTCGTGCAACGCTCTCCAATCGATTGCACTTCACTCATGGCACTTTTAAAACGCAGAACTGGTCTAGGATTCCTGGGCTGCAGCACAGGTCTGGTAGCAGTGGCAACTAACAGGGCTGCAGCGCTCTGGCTGGGCTCCCTCCTGATGCAAAACAAAAATGCTCTTTCTGGGAAAGCTTAGGTCCACCAGCTTTGTATTCTGACAATACCCCGGAAGTTTAATTGTTCAAGGGAGGAATGGATTGCATTGGCTATTATAGGGCATGGTACCCTAAGGTTACCAGATGTTTTCCAATTAATCCAGGGACACTTTTCAACTTCCTACTAAATAGATGGATTTTGTCAGGGGACTGATTTGTACCCAGCGCTGGCCAGATTAGTTTCACAGTGGGGTGTTGGCAGTCCTGACCTCAGCGCACCACCCAGGTAAATTGCAATGAGGTTGGTGTTGGGAAGATAGCTCCATGACTTCATGGAATCCCACAGGTCACTACTGGTGGCAGCCATTTCCTCCTCGCTCAAATTCTCTGGCAATGTCAGAAGCCAATCCCAGACCTGCATTTGCAGCCAAACACCTCGCTCCATCCAGAATGTGAAGCGCCTGCTTCCGAACACCTAAACCATGTGGGCAGAGTCATCAAAGAGCCATGATGGGATGCATCTCCCTGGTGACTGTACACTCAGGGTGATTAAATGGCTCCTCAGAGAATAATGATATGAAATTATCATTTTTAAAAAACTTTTCCACAAGCCTTTCCAATGTGGGTTCAATATTAGCATGCAAAACCGAAGGCTTTCATTTGAGGGAATGGCTGCACTTTGAAGCTAATAACAAGAGAGCACCCAGATGTGTATTCATGGGGGGGGGGAGGTTATTTTTTTTTAAATAAAAAATGGCTTGGGCTCTCTAAACAAATTCATAGCAACTGAACAAAACCTTTCTCAAGGTTCTTGGGGAGAAGGTAGGGTGTCAAGGTCCCATGCACTCAGCAGAGAGCTGCCAGAGGCATATATTCTTGTGGGGTTTGTCATAATGTATCCATGTCATGTTCCTGTCATTCTTAAATGCTGAAAACTAGTGCAGAGGGGAAGGGTATATGTGTCATGTGCTTATGTAGGAGATGTGCATTTTTTGGGTGGTTTATAGACTATTGCTCTTCAGCGGTCCAAACAATCAGGGTGACCACATGCATGTGAATGGCACAAGAAACTCATAGTTGATTGCGATTGCTTGTACTTTGAAGCTGGGCCTAAGTGAGCTGACTGAGCAGATCGTTAGAGACAGATGCGGAATCAAATCTGCATTATCTCTGCATAATAGATCTCTGTGCAGTTGCTCCCACAGCGGGTTATAAAAACTGAGACAGCAGTCTGAGGAGGGAAGCACTTTTGCTGTTGATACAGAAGCAAAGGGGAGGAAAAGCCCCCTCCATTCTGCCCCAGACTAGGTGTGCATATTTCAGATATGCAAGACGAAAGATTGCAACGGGCAAGAGATCCCACAGAGGCAGCAACTTGGAGGTGAGTGTTGCCCAACATGTGAGCCTTGGGTTGAGGGACCAATACGAAAGTAGGGTGAGTAGAAGTCCCAAGGATGTGGTACAAACTCAGAGGCATATCAGGAGTGGCAGGGGGCAAATTTGGGAACAGTAGCTGCCATGTTGTCTTCAAGCTGCATATTTGCAAGGACAACTCTTCCACAACAACCTGCCCATGTTTTAAGATCAGCAGGTGAGACCCTACGCAGGACGAAGTACGCAGCGTGGAGCTCTGGGAAATGGCCTTTCCAGTGGTCACTCCTTGCATGCAGATCTCCCTCTCTACTACCTTTCCAGTATCATTTTAGTTGGCTGGTTAAAATGTACCTTTTTTCAGAGGGCATTTGAAGGAGGAGGAACCCGATTAGATCAATGAATTAGCTGCTGCTGCTGCTAGTAAATTGCTTCTTTAGCCAATTAAGAGTCATTGTGTTATGTTTTCTAAGGGCTGTGTTATATTAGGTAGCTGAAGTCTTATTCGGCTGTGCTGTCAAGTTGCCTTTTTATATGCAAAGGAAGGCATATAAAAGCATCCAAATAAATGAGAAAGTGTCGTGCAGAATGCAGTGCCCAGCAGAATAACAGGAAAATCCATGATATTCTGCAAGGAGCTGGGCTGGGAGAAGGAGGAAGGGGAAGAGAAACTGGGGCTGGCTTTTGAGGCAGAGAACAGAGCAGGAAAATATTGAGGCTTTGGTAGCCAGTGGGAAGCAGTGGTGGGTCAGGGTTATTACAAACCACTGAGGTTGCACCTGTTGTCTACCCCTGTCATAATACACAGTGTGGCCCATTAGGCTAACCATTAATTATGCGCAAGAGAAGGTGATACATCTCCTGCTTCCTGATGATTTTGAGAGTCCCTATGTAATGAGACTGTTCCACTGTTTATGCACTGCCAACAAACTAATAATGGGATTAAAATTGTGCTTCCTGAACTAAGTAATCAATCAGAGGCACTCAGTAAAGGCGGATATCTGACCTGGTATAGTCATCCTCGACAAGCATGTGCTTTGGGATAGGCGAATATCTTCCCGGTGAGATGGGAGCCAAAGATGCCTTGTATTCTAAAGTCCCGTTGTTGCCTGAAGACAGTATATGGTTTTCCATTGGCGGGGAATAAGCTGCAGGTTAAAAACAAACAAATGAGTTGTGATTACCTTGGGTTACATACGCTTCAGGTTACTTACGCTACAGGTTACAGACTCCGCTAACCCAGAAATAGTACCTCGGGTTAAGAACTTTGCTTCAGGATGAGAACAGAAATTGTGCTCTAGCGGCGCGGCGGCAGCGGGAGGCCCCATTAGCTAAAGTGGTGCTTCAGGTTAAGAACAGTTTCAGGTTAAGAACAGACCCCCAGAACGAATTAAGTTCTTAACCCAAGGTACCACTGTAGTGGGATTTGAACACTGCACAGCTCGTTGTGGCAGAACTCATTTTATTTAAATGGGGATGGATCCCATTTAAGTCACTTTGGAATGAACGGGGCATGTTCGCCGTGACTGAACTCAAGCCCAACTGATTTCAGGGGGAGCTAAGTGCAGCTGACTTTCCCGGGATGCAGCTCAACATTTCTGTTCCGACCTTTTGTTAAACAGGCAGCCAACCCTTCAGAGAAATTGGCAAATATGAAAGCAATTCAACAGTTAGCTACCTCAAACACAATAAAGCTGGCGCCACACAAAATGATCCCCTGAAGGGTTTCCTGCTTCCTTCTACCCCTCTAGCACCCTGAGATCTGGAGCCAGTCTCAGTAGGTGACCTCAAAAAGCAGACAGGTTCAAATGAGACAAAACTATTGTGACTAAGGTTTGGGAACAGACAAGGGCATCCCATTGCTTGTTACTGCAAAAGAGGTCACACTTCTGCAAGCGTTAAAACCGAATGCTTCCAAAAGGTATGAGCTACATGTGAGACTTCAAATCCAGTCCTTTCAATTTGTTTTTGTCCATCAAGATGAATGGTCCTCCCACATCTTCGCATCCTGAGCTCAGGGTGTTTCCCTATTCACCTGGGATTGAGTTTTTAGTTTTTCAAATGAAGTCACTTTAAATACACAGCATCTGAAGAGTACAGCAGTGTGTACAGCAGTGCTTCCCAAATTTGGGTCTCCAGCTGTTTTTGGACTACAGTTCCCATCATCCCTGACCACTGGTCTTGCTAGCTAGGGATAATGGGAGTTGAAGTCAAAAACAGGGTAGAAACTGAACCAATGGATTCCAATTACAAGAAAGGAGATTCTGACTCAACATCAGGAAGAACTTTCCCGACAGTAAGAGCTGTACAGCAGTGGAATTGACTCCATCTGGAGGTGGTGAACTCTCCTTCCTTGGAGGTTTCTAAGCAGAGGTTGGATGGTCATCTGTCATGGATGCTTTAGCTGAGATTCCGGCATTGCAGGGGGTTGGACTAGATGACCCTTGGGGTCCCTTCCAACTCTACAATTCCATGGTTCTATGACATTAAGAATGACAGACAGGCATTACTTACGATGGGTAATGTCTGGTGGGCCATAGGGATCAGTCATGTAAATGGTGGTGGGCTTCCCAACTTTTAAATAAACTACGTCGGATGTATTCTTCAATATTGCTACTGCTTCTTCATGTGTTACTTCTTCTAAACAGTAATTATTTACCTAATGGGAGTAAAGAGATGGATGCATTAGGCTGGTCACAAACTAAAATGCTACCTGTTCACATGCTAATCAAGGAATTCAATATACGGTACCAATTAGATTATTACAGGTGAGAAGGTTTACAGCTTTAGAGGAATTCCCATTTAAAACTCAGAAGCCCCTGGATAAAGAATGATGGTTGAATGCTTGGATTCTAATTTAAAGGGCTTGTGTACAAGTTTCAAAATGAATATAGTTCCCTAACGTCCTTTGCTAATCACAGGACAGCTTGGTTTATTGAATGAGACCAGGACGGCAATTTGAATGAGAGAAGGCTGATGGGATCTCAAAGCATTTCACTGCAAGATGGCGTGCTTTGCAGCACACACGGGCAAATTGTTCTAGCACTCATATTATAAATAGATTCTGCTCTTTATCCACCAAATGGATGCACACACAGTGCAGAGTTACAAAAGTTGTGTGCCGCTCCCACTCTCTGGGCGTCCAGGTATTCCTGGTATTGAGACACTGCAGAGCCTGTTGTAGTTTTAAGAAATATGTATTTACACCCTCAGTCTGCATGGAAGGAGCCCAGAGCTTACGGCATGGTGCTTTAAAGAGGGGCTTGTCCCCCACAGCATTGCAGCCGGCCTGCCCAAGATGGATCCCAGTCTCTCTATCTCTTTCCAGCAACCCTTGCTTAAGACCATAGGAGCCAACTCCTAGGGGCTGTAGAGGTTTCCACCCCCACAATAAAATATCTGATGGGCATTCCCATTCAAAGTATGTGTGTGCAGAGCATCATGTGATCAATTATGCAGGGCAGGGCTTACCTGGGCCCCCACAATATTTCATTCAAATTGGCACCCCTGCTCAAGACTTCCCTTTCCTGTTACCTCACACCCAGCTACCCTAGCACCTTCCAACCTTCACACCTCAGGGCAAGGGGGAAGGACAGTTCTCACGTATTGCCAATGGCCCTTCACACCCCAAATAATCAAAATCCTACCATTTCTATGAGTTTAGGCCCCCCCCCCGAAAAAATATACAACAGTAGCTTACAATCTTCCTTTTCATTAGTTCATTGCACTTTCCCCCAAGGAGAAAAAGTCAGCACACATGGTACTCCCTCACTTCCGTCTTTTATATTAACAACAGCCCCGTGAACTGAGTTAGGCCAAGGGATTGTAACTTGGTAGAAGGTTTCCTATGGAGCCAGTGAAGTGCCTTCAGCTATTTGGGACCCATCCCTGATCACAGGCCATGCTGGCTGGGGTTGGTGGAAGTTGTAGCTTGCAACATCTGTAGGGCAACTCATTGGCTACTCCTGGCCTAGAGAATGGTTTAACTCTGGGTCAGACTAAGCACATGTGGACAAAGTTGGATTTCCCCAACTTGGCTGGTCTCAGCTGCTCTAGGGAGATGAGGTATACAGAAAATAAATAAATCACCCCCACATTAATTCTTCACTGGGTATTTTTTGTGTGTGGTGTGTATGTGTGTGTGTATGTGTGTGTGTGTGTTAGGTGCTGGCCATTTTAATCTAATCTGGAAGATCTTCAGTCTTCCTCTCAAGAGCCCCTCCAAGTAAATTTTGCCCGAATTCAATAAAATCAAGCTGCCCGAATGTTGGGAGGAAGGAAACAGCGGAAGAGCAAGCAAAGAGTTCCGGGGAAACGTACAAATTTTATTTAGATTTCTGGCTCAAGTGGAAAATTGCCCCCTTTACATCTGCTGTACACAGCCTCTTGGGATTTGATTGGATTGTAACTGAGAGGGAGCTGAGTGCCGGTTTTGTGCTGTGGTAAAGTTTTGCCCTTTTGAAAAAAACACACAAAACTCTTGAAAATCATTTCTGTTTCTTCTCATGCCTGTTCAAGTACAACTGTAGTGAGTGTTCTGCAGTGAACATCTGTGAACTGGGGAGCTGTAATTGGCCCATTGCTGCTTATTCAAATGGCTCTTTTGAAGCTCCGTGATTTGGAGAGCTCTAAAACTGAAGCAGTTCTCTCCCCCCTTCTTGTTGTTTCTTTTCTGAAGGCCTAAAAATTGCTTTAAGATAGTGAGTCTATTGTTCCACTTAATTGTCAATGCATTGTCCCTCAAAGGACAGAACTGAATGGGCTACAGCTGCTGTCTGGGTTCAGCAAGGGAGGGAAACACACGCAAAAATAGTCAATTATATTTATTTATCTTTTATAGGAAGCTAAGATGCTGTCAGGCCTGGGAGCATCTGGTTCAACAAGTCAGTGAGTTTCCTTCGAATCAAGAACCAAAATGCAAACACACACACACTCTAGCAATGGACAAAGCGATCAATTTCAGTTTCCCATAGTTTCTAATAGTTCAGTTGTAAATTCAGTTCTAAACATTTGTGCAGAAATTTGTGATTAAAAAAAACAAACCCTCATGAAAATTTGTCAGCATTTTAGTGCAAATTTCTGTGTGCATTCTTGCAAGCAGTTTCGATTAATGTACACATTTCTCCAAGCAACTTTCCTTAATAGAAAACATTGTTTTCACTAATATATGTGCTTTTATGGACACTTTACCCAAGTATGTGCATTTTTGAAAAGTGCATTTCGGAGTTGTGGAGGACAACTGTGGTTCAGTTCACATTAAAAAGGCAAATGGAATCAAATCTATTCCCCATCTCTAAGAAGGAGGGAGCAAAATTATATGGAAGAGGGAAAAGGAGGAAGGCGGATTTAATTGGTCTGATCCAGTGAAATCTGTCCAACTGAATCTGAATATGTATTATATTACACCATCCAACTGCACATAAAAGCTTTGGCATCAACTTCTCACCATAAGGAGCCTGTCTCCAACTTGCAACCTCCCGTCCTTCTGCGCTGCGCCTCCATCAATAATTTTAGTAACATAAATACTGTTGTCTCCAGGAATGTGCTGATTCCCCACACCTCCGGCGATGCTGAAACCCAGACCTAGGGAAGAAAATGGAAAAGCTTTCTTCAAAGCGGGCAGAGAACATTTGCTGAGCTAATGTACAGGGAGATCTGGGCATGCGGTCATTGAACGAAAGCTAGGTATGAACATTCAGGGCTGCCTCGTATTGAGTTAGCTCCACACGGAGTAGAATGCAGTAGAAGCAGGTTCTGCAAGCTCCTCTAGTCTTGTTTTTTAAAAGAAATGTCCTATTCCCCACAAGCAATCGCACCAGGCTCAGTAAGCTCCCGCTTCATTCACAAGCAGCCAGGTTTCTTACTTGGCACCTGTGTGAAAATTTTCATTTTCTGAAAAGCGATTCCAGTGACAAGGGGAGAAGAGATGTAATAGCAGATTTTGTGGCCCGTAATTTTTATTTCATGGCTATTCTCTTTGGAAAGAAGGGATGTCATAACACACTGGCATGATTAGAGATGGCTGCAATTGGAAATATATTTTAAGAGGAAAAAAACCCTGAACTATTTCTGGATATCTGTGAACATTCTGTAAATTATGGCTTTCTGTAAGAGGAGGATGGGGGAAAGTGAAATAAGCTCCAGCTAGCAGGGTGGTTAAAATAAAGTACCATCTCATTCCCTAGGGAAGAAACAGAATTATTTTCATAACCACAGAGAGATTTCTCAAAAATAAAAGCGCACATAGTTTGCCCATTTCTATTTTCAAAGTGTTGGAGCAGTTGTGGGATCTCTTGGCACATCCAGAGAGCTTTCTGCCATGGTCCCAGCCCTTCCTTGGTCTTCTTCTAACACACTTGCATATAGAACAGGCATAGGCAAACTCGGCCCTCCAGAAGTTTTGGGACTACAACTCCCATCATCCCTGACGACTGGTCCTGTTAGCTAGGGATCATGGGAGTTGTAGTCCCAAAACACCTGGAGGGCCAAGTTTGCCTATGCCTGATATAGAACAACCCTGTGGGCAAAGCCAAGGACACGAGTCCTTCCTGCTCACCATACTTTCCCATGTATAAAAGTAAAGGGACCCCTGACCATTAGGTCCAGTCATGACCGACTCTGGGGTTGTGGCGCTCATCTCGCTTTATTGGCCAAGGGAGCCGGCGTACAGCTTCTGGGTCATGTGGCCAGCATGACTAAGCCGCTTCTGGCAAACCAGAGCAGCGCACGGAAACGCCGTTTACCTTCCCACTGGAGTGGTACCTATTTATCTACTTGCACTTTTGACGTGCTTTCGAACTGTTAGGTTGACAGGAACAGGGACTGAGCAATGGGAGCTCACCCCGTCACGGGAATTCGAACCGCCGACCTTCTGATCAGCAAGCCCTAGGCTCTGGGGTTTAACCCACAGCGCCACCCGCGTCCCCTTTCCATGTATAAGACGAGGTTTTTTTCCAGATAAAATCACCTCAAAAATTGGGGCCGTGTTATACATGGATAGTGCAGAGTGGGGATGGGGGATTGGTTCCTGTCGCGAGCAGCAGATTGTCAGCAGCAACAGCGCTGATTATTGGTGTCTGCGACAAGGTCAAATTGCTGTTCCTGCAGCAAATGGGCGGTTGATTGGTGGCTCTTGTCAGTGAGCAGGCACAAAAAAGCTCAACAACTTTGGGCAATTTCCCCCCATTTTCTGAATTTTGAGTCCCCCCAAATAGTCTTATACATGAAAAAATACAGTAATTGATTGTAGGGAGGGAGCAGCACCTTGTCCACACTGCATATGCAAAAGTAAGAGAGAAGGTGGGGTGGAATCTAGGTGTTTTGAACCCCCTGGACTTGTGCAACTATATAATGCTATATTCTTTGGGCCAACACAATGTCTGCATGCATGAGGGTTGAAGGCCTTGCACAACGTGGCTCCAAACATTAAATAATAACAATAAGAGTAACCACAGATAATATTATTAATATGAAATAAAAAAAATAATTCTGCTTGTGCCTAGCATACCAAGCCTTTAAAAAAAAAAGGAAAAAATGTTTTCAAAATCTTGATGGAAGAAACAGGGAAGCATAAAAACGGGCATGACCAAAAAGCAGCTATCGTGTGTGTGTGTGTGTGTGTGTGTGTGTGTGTGTGTATACTGTATTTTTTTGCTCTATAAGACACACTTTTCCCCTCCTAAAAAGTAAGGGGAAATGTGTGTGCGTCTTATGGAGCGAATGCAGGCGGGAGGCTCTGCTCAGCGCTCCCTTTAAAAAGCCACGTGGAGCGTGTATGCGGGTCTTGGGGGCTTTTCCCCGAGGAGGGAGAAGGGATGCCCTTCTCCCTCCTCGGGGAAAAGCCCCCAAGAGCCGCACACACTCTCCGCACGCTCTTTAAAGGTAGCGCGGCTCGTGGGGGAGCCTTCCTCCCGCTGCCCGGGAGTGGCTGTGCACGGCTATCCCATAAGCCAGGACAGCAAGAGGGATCACTGCGCAGCGTTCCCGCTTGCTGTTCTGGCTTCTGGCTTAGCCCCGCGCAGCCTCTTCCGGGCAGGGGGAGCCTTCGTCCCCCTGCCCGGGAGAAGCTGTGTGCAGCTATCCCATAAGCCGGGACAGCAAGAGGCTATCCCAGAAGCCAGATCCCTCTTGCTGTTCTGGCTTCTGGGATTCAGAATATTTTTTTTTCTTGTTTTCCTCCTCCAAAAACTAGGTGCGTCTTATGGTCTGGTGCGTCTTATAGAGCGAAAAATACGGTGTATATATATATATATATATATATATATATATATATATATGAGAAATTATGCAGGCCAATTTCCTCTGTAGGGGCTGTCATGCCTCCAAATTTCATGCCCCGCGGGAAAAAACAGAAAATAAGAAAGTTATGCCCCGTTCTGGTTTTGCAATGCAAGTCAATGGGATTTCTGGCTATTTTTAAATTTCCCAATCCAGATTTTGATCCAGGGCAGGCTGGAATTGGTCCAGCTTGATCCAGACCAGATCTGATCTGGATTTACAAATTGGGGCCACAAATCAAGGGTCTGTGCATAGCCCTACTATTTACCCTGCCCTTTGACAACCAAGTGGTATACGTTACTATAAAATGGAGGTGTTGTTTTTATGTGGAAAATGTTTTGGATCTCACCTTTATCAGGACACACACACACACACACTCATAGCAATAACAAACACACACAAGCTCATAGCAATAACAAACTTAGTTGGTCTCTGAGGGGCTACTGGAAGGATTTTTTTGTTTTTTATTTTGTTTCAACTATGGCAGCCCAACACGGCTACCTACCTGTAACACACACACACACACACACACACACACACACACACACACACACACAATTCACCCTATAATCTTACTGTAATTTCTTTTCACTGTTTTTAATATTATATTTTTAAACTGTAGGAACGCACCCCTGGTGAAGGGTGGGTAGGGAATCCAATCAATCAATCAATCAATCAATCATACATTGCAATGATACTAAGGTCAGAACGAACTGTGAAGGAGGAACCCTAAACATTGTGATTGGAGCCAAAACCAATTTAACAATCACAGGAAAGAAACTGTCCAAGGAAGAAATGAATACATGTCCAGGGCATGCTATCTAAACTGAAGTTGACAGGGCGGAATGATAGAGATTGTTCAGCATGAGAAGGAGCCAGCCTCTATATTTCTGCTGAGTGTCATTTATTCCTTCTAAATTGATAACCGTAGGAATCAATTTCTGTCCAAAAGGAAAGGAGCATCATGACATCCTCATAAGAAGTTGGCAGGCAATATTCCGGCAAGCAAACATTTAACTGATAATGCCAAACCTGCTGACAAAGCTGCGATCTTCTGGGAGGCGACCCCCTAACCCTGAGCGTCTCTTATATGGCACATGCTTTTGAAGGAGCAAAATACTGATCACTCTTTGAGAAACAATAAATAAGTGTGGGACTTCCATGAGTTCCTTTGGAAAGCCATGAAGCATTCTGCTGATTGGATTAGATGGGCACCTTTTCGCTCTTCCTCTATCACTGGGCCTAAATCAACTCTACCCACGAAAAATCAATAGCTTCCACCACCTACCGAGTTAAAGGGCAGGAGGGCTCTTGTGCATTAAATTTTTAAAAAATATAGTTTAGAGAAAAGGTAAGTAAGAAAGAGACATGATAGAAGTTTATATAATTATATGTGGCATGGAGAGAATGGAAAGAGAAAAGTTTTTCTTCCTTTCATAACACTAGAACCAATGGACACCTGGGACTTCCGGAGAGGAAAATAGCGGAGTAGACATCTCTTGTAGACTGCTCATCAACAGAGATAATTATGTGGTGATTAATGATAGACAAGCCATAAATCATAGTTATCACATTCTCTCTGGGAAGAGAGAGAGAGAACGGGGATTACTCTCTGATGCTCTGAAAACGTTGCTTTCCATGCTGGGAGATTTAGAGCAGAGGAACTTCAATCGTACCCAAACACCACATAACAGTCTGGAGGGTCAGTCCTTGGGGCATAAGGTTGGCAAAACCTCCCTTTCTTTCTTTACTTTTGAGACTATTATTTACTTCACTCCTTTTATTTTATTTTTTGCTTTTTTATTATTTAGATTGGTATTGGTTTGTTTGTTTTTTGTATTGCATGATGAAAAAGGTTCAATAAAAATTTATGAGCTTGGGGAGAACTCAAGAACACCCAATGGATCTGAAGACTGGAAGTTTCAGGACAGATGAAAGAATGTACTTCTTCATGCCGCGTATAATTAAACTGTGGAACACCCTCCCACAGGAGGCAGCAATGGCCACCAATCTATATGGCTTGAAAAGAAGTTACCAGAATACTAGTTCAGGAGGGGAGATTGCTCTTGTGCTCAGGACCTGCTTGCCAGCTTCCCAGCTATGCTGGGAACTTAAGTGGCTAACCCTGGTTCCCGGCAGATTTTGCTGTAGGATTGCTCCTGTAGCCCTGTCCATTAACTTCAGTGAGTCTGCTCTGAGTAAGACTAGCACTGACCACTGTCCTATGCCTGATCTAGCAGGCTGGTTCTTGTGGGTTGAGCTATGAGAAATGGATTGAAGAACTACGCCAGATATAAGTAACAAAGCATGAAGTTTTAGAACTACTTGATGTCAGGAGCTCGAGTAGGACCCTGGCAGAGACACATGCCCAACTGGCATGTTCTCTCCCTCCTGGTCTTTCGTTTGGGAGCTTCATGCTTACAACCTTTCTTCTGCCCAAACATCACAGTGACCGATGCCAACTGACACCAGCACAGTTAGGGATCCGCAGAGTTTGTGCATCATGCGTATAAGACCTCAGCAAATCAGCATTTTGGCTAATCTACTTTATTTACATATAAACACACATGGAGCACTACAACATGGCTCCCTCTCTCTCTAGCATCAGACAGTAAAGAGAAAAAAGACAAAGGACAATAGTCCCACTTCACGGAACACAGTAACACAAACATCCTGTTTCCGTCATTTCCCACTCTGTGGAGTCAAAACATATACTGTCATGTGATAGACAAAAATCCCATGACTACAATCATGGAGCAGGAATTCTAACACTTAAAACATTAAGGAAACAAAACTAAATAAAGTCCTCTGGCATTTGGCTGGCCATGACAAAGGCCGAGTGCTGGCCTAGATAAAACTTTTGTCTGATTAAAGGAAATGTTATACACACACACTATTCTCTTACAGAATTTATTCCTCTGCATTTTTCTGCCTCTGTGTTTATACTTTCTGCACTGGAGCATTAGCAGGTAAACTCCAATGGGAAATGAAACAAAATCAAAGTGTAGGAAACTGCAATTTATTCCAGGTCACTAGACCGATGGCAGCTGTCTCTTTTCCTATTAAGTTCACACTGCATACTCAGTCAAGGGAGTGAGGGAATCATTTGCCCTGGAAAGATGAAGAAAAGTGAACCTATATGCCTGCATTTGAAATTTATGGTCACATAAGCCATGCAAAGCAGACGTTTAAAGACTTGAGTAAGGTGTACAATTGCATTAGATTAGATTTTAACCTGGTGGATCTTCCTTGTACTGAGGTTCAAACAGAGACAATCCAAGATTTCATTTGGGGTAGTGGTGCTCAGAATGCCAATTTTCCCTCTCCCCAAGACTAGGTCCATTTAAAGTTAGGACTAGCCCACTTCCACCTGGGATTTGCACTCTATCACTCCAACAACTCAAATCTGGTTGCCAGTTTGTTTCTGGGCCCAGTTCAAGGCGCTCATATGGTTTAAAGCTCTAAATGACTCAGACCCCAAATATCTGAAAGACCACCTCCTTCCCTTAGGACTCCCTTGGTTATTAACATTGGCAGATGGGGCCCTCTTGGTTGTTCCACTGCCCCCAGCAGCTGTGTGTGTGTGTGTGTGTGTGTGTGTGTGTGTGTGTGTGTGTGACTTCTGTGTGTCAGTCCCTAAGTTGTAGAACTCGCTCCTCACAGAAATGAAACTGGTACCTATGTTATACAGCTTTCAGCAAATGCTGAAGACACACCTCTTTATCCTGTCTTTCGACAGCTGAATTGCATATTTTTTTTTAGGACATCCCCTAAGTTTTGAGATTGTAAGCTGCTTTAAACCATTTTTAATGTGTTGTAATTGTTGTAACCCACCCTGGGACTTTAGGGTGAAGGGTGGGTGATTAATTAAAAGAGTAACATAACATAAGAAAAGCATGCTGGAACAGGCCAATGACCCATCTAGTAGAAGAAGAGTTTGGATTTCATATCCCGCTTTATCACTACACAAAGGAGTCTCAAAGCAGCTAACATTCTCCTTTCCCTTCCTCCCCCACAACAAACACTCTGTGAGGTGAGTGGGGCTGAGAGACTTCAGAGAAGCGTGACTAGCCCAAGGTCACCCAGCAGCTGCATGTGGAGGAGCGGAGACACAAACCCAGTTCACCAGATTACGAGTCCACCACTCTTAACCACTACACCACACTGGCTCTCATCACAACTACCTGACATTTAGAAGACATCTGAAGGCAGCCCTGTTCAGGGAAGTTTTTAATATTTAATGCTGTATTGTTTTTAACACTCGATTGGGAGCCGCCCAGAGTAGCTGGGGAAATGCAAAGGTGATGATGATGACATTTTGCATTATATCCCACTTTTCCATCAAGGAGATCCAAGTGGCATATGTGGTTCTCCCCCTCCTCGTTTTATCCTCACACCAATCCTATGAGGTAGGTTAGGCCCAAGGTCACACAGTATGTTCTGTGGCCGAGAAGAGTTGTGAATCCTGGTCTTCCAGGTCCTAGTCCAACTCTTTAACCACTCTGCCACACTGTAATTCCGCCCACCACAAATCTCACCCAGCTACATTTTCAACATGTGTTTTACTTAAGCAGGGCCTGCCAAACTCTTGTTTTTGGCAAGGTCTGGTAGAAACCGTAGTTGTCACATTATTATTGCTAGGAGTATCCCGATTTAATCACAGGGCTTGCATATGAAACCCTCCCTATCTGAATTTGTTTCTGAAACTGCTGAGCATGCACAATTTTCAGTTTACGCCTCGTTGCTATGGAGGTAACCAATGTGCACCGGGGCATATATGTAATATTGATGAAAAACAGTCAAGGGGGAATTGTGATCCTACTGCATGATGGCCCCAATATTTCTGCACAGAATACAGTGAATACAGTGAACAGAGAGGTTCACATTCTCTCCTTGAACTCAGGGACACCCAATGAAGTTGAATGTTGAAAGATTCAGGACAGAAGGAAGAAAGGACTACTCCACATAGCTAAACTCAGATGATCCAAGTGTCCCTATCTTCCAGGGACATCCTGGATTTACAGAACCTGTCCTGGCTTTTGATTGATCCCGGAATGTCTCACTTTTCCTTAGGACATCTCTATATGCATCGGAGAAATGTTGGAGGGTATGGTAAAGGTAAAGGTAAAGGGACCCCTGACTATTAGGTCCAGTCGTGACTGACTCTGGGGTTGCGGCGCTCATCTCGCTTTATTGGCAGAGGGTTGACTGTGCTCCACACTCTGCCTGCCTCCCAATTTAATTTGGAGAGATTTCTCAAATTAATTTCAGTACTGGCATGCTCACAGTTTGCTGGAGTTTTCTATTCGCGTTGCTGCTCCCCTCACTTCAAAGTTTCCAATCTGTACAGGTGCATATGTGCGCTGATTAAAATAGCACATTAAAAAAAGGTAAAGGGACCCCTGACCGTTAAGTCCAGTTGCGGATGACTCTGGGGTTGCGACACTCACCTCGCTTTACTGGCCGAGGGAGCCGGTGTACAGCTTCCGGGTCATGTGGCCAGCATGACTAAGCCGCTTCTGGCGAACCAGAACAGCACACGGAAACGCCGTTTACCTTCCCGCCGGAGCGGTACCTATTTATCTACTTGCACTTTGAGGTGCTTTCAAACTGCTAGGTTGGCAGGAGCAGGGACCGAGCAACAGGAGCTCACCCCGTCATGGGGATTCAAACCGCCGACCTTCTGATAGGCAAGTCCTAGGCTCTGTGGTTTAACCCACAGCACCACCCACGTCCCATAGGAGGGTATGGTAGGACATCCCTATTTTCATCGCAGAATTGTTGGAGGGTATGGAGTTATGCGACCCCTGAGCCAAGGAGATAAGTAACTGTGCAACCTTTATAAGACATCTGAAGGCAGCCCTGTATAGTTTTATTATGTTTTTATATGTGCTGGAAATCACCCAGAGTGGCTGGGGCAACCCACTCAGATGGGCGGAGTATTATTATTCTTGTTTTTCTTGTTATTCTTATTATTGACATTCCTATTTTCATTGAAGAAATGTTGAGGGGTATGTAAACTACGGAATTGGCTCCCATAAAAGACAGTGATGACCACTGTCCTGGATGGCTTTAAAAGAGGATTAGACAAAGTCATGGACGATAAGGTGATATATTGATGGTTACCAGCCACAAGAGTTATGTTCTACCTTTGCCACTGGAGGCAGTATATCTCCAAATACCAGTTGCTAGGAATCGTAGTGAGAAGTGTTCTGCTTGCAAGCTTACCACAGACATCTGGTTGGCCACTGGGGAAAAAGGATGTCGAACTAGATGGGCCCTTGGCCTGATTCAGCTGGGCTCTTCTTACATATATTATTATGTTCCTTTCTATGTGCTATTTTGAACTGCTACGTTGGCAGGAACGAAAAATGGGAGGTTACCCTGTCATGAGGATTCGAACCGCCAACCTTCTGATCAGCAAGCCCTAGGCTCTGTGGTTTAACCTACAGCGCCACCCATATCCCTGCTCCAGCCAACCTAGCAGTTCGAAAGCACACCAGTGCAAGTAGATAAATAGGTACTGCTCTGGCAGGAAGGTAAACGGTGTTTCCATGCACTGCTCTGGTTCACCAGAAGTGGCTTAGTCATGCTGGCCACATGACCCGGAAGCTGTACACCGGCTCCCTCGGCCAGTAAAGCGAGGTGAGTGTCGCAACCCCAGAGTCATCCGCAACTGGACTTAACGGTCAGGGGTCCCTTTACCTTTTTTTAATGTGCTATTTTAATCAGCGCACATATGCACCTGTACAGATTGGAAACTTTGAAGTGAGGGGAGCAGCAACGCGAATAGAAAACTCCAGCAAACTGTGAGCATGCCAGTACCGAAATTAATTTGAGAAATCTCTCCAAATTAAATTGGGAGGCAGGCAGAGTGTGGAGCACAGTCAACCCTCGGAACAATAACAATGAAATGGAACATGGGACATCTGCTCATCCCTAACTCAGGAGGGGGATCCAACGAACGTCCCACACTCTGTGCAATGCCTTAAATAGAATAGAACACCACAAGACGACAATCAGGGGCTCTACAGGATTGCATTAGTAACGGCATTTGAAAGTGGGCACAGTCTTTCTACACAAAATGAGACGTTTCTAATCAAACCACGCAATGCAGCTAAGCAAAGAATCAGACAATTGCCATGTTCAATTAGTCATGGGTGTCTGCTGCCAAGGGCACCCTGACAAAACAGAAAATGTGCACTTGCATTCTACAGAAAAGTGGGGGGCGGGAGAGAGAATGATTGAAATCTGAAGAGATAGACTGACCATTTCCAAAAAAGAGAAGTCAACCACATTGATTCTTGTAGTGAATAGGCTTTGGGGGGGGGGGAGTGTTGAGTTGGGTGGTGTATTTTCAAATTGGGCATGTGGGAAAAGGTCACTTTGCAAAAAGAATGGGGGAAGGAAGGAAGCAATTGACGCAAGATCTGTTCTTGAAATATGTGTGCTGTTTAATGAAGAGCCCAAGATGAGCTCTGAGCCTTAGGGAAAAAACCAGAAGAACATGCTGCTCTGCCTTCTGTTCAGCCAACCAACTTTGCAATGAGTTGATGAAACGAAGGTCTCCTTAGAATGCCTTCACCCACACAGCTAAAATGTGTGTTTTTCCAAAACCATGGTGATTTTCTTCCGGTTGATGATGTGGAAAGCCTGGTCTTTGTGTCTTTTGTCTCGGGACCCTAGGAAGTTGTCTTGTACCAAGCGGAGGTGCTTTTCTCAAACCTCTTCCATGGTTTCAAACCATGGCAGTGGCAACCCCAACTATCCAACTGAATGGCGCAGTCAGTGCAGCATGAGACTTTGAATATCAGGGTTGTGGGTTCGAGGTCCACATTGGGCAAAAGATTCCTGCATTGCAGGACTAGATGACCCTTGTGGTCCCTTCCAACTCTACAATTCTAAGATTACAGGGACTTGCTGCTTCTGTGCCCCAGCAGCCGCTGTCCAGGTAAGCAGCACTGATGCCTGCGTCTACAGGGTTGACTCCACCCTTTCACACATGCCCCTACTGCCATATATGTTGCCTTGAGCAGCTTGGAGGAAAGGTGGGTTAAAAGTGTGTCACATAGAGGAGGGAGAAAGGTTGTTTTCTGCTGCTCCAGAGAAGCAGACACGGATCAATGGCTCCAAACTACAAGAAAGAAGATTCCAGCTAAACATTAGGAAGAACTTCCTGACAGTAAGAGCTGTTCGACAGTGGAATTTGCTGCCAAGGAGTGTGGTGGAGTCTCCTTCTTTGGAGGTCTTTAAGCAGAGGCTTGACAACCATATGTCAGGAGTGCTCTGATGGTGTTTCCTGCTTGGCAGGGGGTTGGACTCGATGGCCCTTGTGGTCTCTTCCAACTCTATGATTCTATGAAAATAATAATTAAGTCCCATCCTAGCCCTAAGACAAGACCTACCAAGAAAAATAAAGAACTTATTTATGTATGCTACAACAGCGGCAAGAGTCTTGATAGCACAAGGATGGAAGATTGAGGAAATCCCAATGAAAGAACAGTGGCAAGAAAAACTGATGAGTTATGCAGAACTGGCTAAATTGACATACAAACTGCGGGACAAGGACAACTGTGACTTGAAGGAAGAATGGAAGCTTTTTACAAATTATCTAAAAAGACAACAAAATGAACTGGACTCCTTGGCAGGATTTGAATAAACATACATAAGCTTATTGGTTGATAACATGATAAATAGATAACTATAGATAACTAAGGCTATATACAATTTTATAACATGCAGAGAATAATATGTGCTGAGAAATCAGAGAGAGGAGCTGAGGGAAATCTCGGGGGGGGGGAGGGAGAGTTTGAAAGGTGGGGAAAAAAGGGGGGAAATGAATATGATATGTTTTGATAGTTGGTTTGTTGAAATTGTTAATAAAAATATTTAATAATAAGAATAATTAAGTCCCCCTGAAGCATTAGTTCCAGTAGTGATGTATGGAAGTATGGAAGTGAGAGCTGAACCATAAAGAAAGCTGATTGCCGAAGAATTGATGCTTTTGAATTATGGTGCTGGAGGAGACTCTTGAGAGTCCCACGGATTGCAAGAAGATCAAACCGATCCGTTCTGAAGGAAATCAGCCCTGAGTGCTCACTGGAAGGACAGATCGTGAAGCTGAGGCTCCAATTCTTTGGCCACCTCATGGGAAGAGAAGACTCCCTGGAAAAGACCCTGATGGTGGGAAAGATGGAGGGCACAAGGAGAAGGGGACGACAGAGGGCAAGATGGTTGGACAGTGTTCTCGAAGCTACCAGCATGAGTTTGACCAACCTGCGGGAGGCAGTGGAAGACAGGAGTGCCTGATGTGCTCTGGTCCAGGGGGTCACGCTGAGTTGGACACGACTAAACAACAACAGAAGCATTAGTTCTGGAGAGCTGTTCCCCAATGCAACAGCAGTTGTGTGTGCAATTTGGATGTGATAAAATTTGGGAGACAAATTCGGCTCAGAAGTCTCACCCTTTCCTTATCCGTCTTTTACTTATTTTGACCCTATGCTGGAAGCAACACACAAATCAAAATATCCGTATCAGGAGTGACTGCCCACTCTTCTGATTATCCAGATTCCCAGCTGGCATTGGAAGGAACTAAAGCTACTCTGACGGGCATCACTCTTCCTGCCAGGCTTATCTCCTGTCAAACCATGCTCATAAGAGCAGTTTTAAGTTCTAGGCAAGGGTGCCAACTGGATGCAACGGAGCCAAGAGATAAGCATGAAGTGACATGAAGACAACATTTGTTTGCTTGCTTGTACTAAATTGGAAACCTGCAGAGCTATGGAATTCCTGGGGAAGATGTTGGACATGCATTCCTTAGCGTTTTCAGGTCTTATTGTGATAACTTTTCCATACTGGGGCATATAGGAAAGTGACATCTCCACCGTTGCAAAAGCTCGTTAATGATGCCCGTTGCATTCAAGGCCGTTCAAATTCTGCTCCCTGGTTGGTGGAAGAGAAATGCGAGGGGGACCCTTTGGCAGAATTTCTGCAGAAGGAGGGGGATTTCTCCAACAATTTCTCAGAGGTTGGTCGCACTGCCACACCCCAGAAGAGCCTTCCTAGATTAGGCCAATGCACTCTCATTATATGCGACTATAGCCACACTCACACCATACATTTAAAGCATTGTGATACCACTTTAAACAGTCGTGGCTTCTCCTAAAATGTTCATTGGGAAGAGGAATTGATTGTGAAAACCACTCTGAGAATTGCAGCTGTGGAGAGGAATTCCTAATAACTCTCAGCACCCTTAACAAACTACAGCTCCCACAATTCCCACAATATGCTTGCTATATGCTGCCTCCAGGATCAGAGCCAACATTTCTATAAATACAAAACACTGGGGATAAACATTGGGGCAATGGAAGGCTATTGCCTTTACACTTTGCTTGTAGGCTTCCCAGAGGTATCTGGTTGGCCACTGTAGAAAACAGGAGGCTTTTGCAGGACTCTGATTACTGGCTTGCTTGGACTACGTCCCGGGCTCTGACCCCACTGAGACATGACTGGATCATGCAAGCATGTTCACCGTTTCTTTTTATCTTTGACAACTCAGATGCAATTCACTCATTTATGCCGTCCCTTGATGTATATGACCTTTGTCACACAGGGTGTACTGTCCATATAAGTAGAGATGTGCACACACGCCCAAGATTTGGCTTATATCTATATTTTAAAAAAACCAAAAAACCCACTGATCCATTTCAGAGCTACTCTTTGCAGTCTATGGACTTGATTCCTTAGCTGCTATTCATAAAGCAAGATTCTGCATTTCCCCTTCTACTTTAATGAGGAGATTAAGCCTGCCAAATTGTAGACAAATAGGTCCAGAGATTTCTTGTGTAGGACATAAAAAGCATTCATTTTCTTCCATTATCCCTTATGGAGTGGGGCTTTAAAACCTAAATTAAACATTTGGCTGGGAGAGAGAGACATTTGCAGGTTGGCTGTCCCCTCTCCTTACTGCCAGGCTGCCCCCCCCCCAAAACACACACACACACACACACGCACACACACACACACTTTCTGACAACTCCAGATCACTCTGGGCAGCATTGATGGGGCGATCTGGGGCTGCCTCACTCTGTTCTGCCCAAATCTAAAGTTGGCCATTATGATTTGCTTTCTGGGATTCAGCTGGAACCAGTACTTGATGCCGCAAATGGGCCGTTCAGATGTTGCTAATGGGTCACTGGCAACTTTGTGTGTTGTTTTTTTTTTAAAAAAGAAACTTAAGGGATTTTCTGCAGAAAGGGTAAATCTTGATTAAATTCAGACAGGGGGATTCCGGCTGGCATTTTGATGCCAAAGTCATGTGCGGATGCTGCGCACTTGCCTGCGTGAGCAGCACTGATCCCACAACAAATGCCCATCTGGAAGCACCCACAGAGACAAGGCAACTTATCTCCTATTTGCAGCGGCAGAAACCAATGAGCTAAGATGAAACCGAAGAGAACCCCGAAGGTTCCCTCTCTCCAGTTTTATTTTTGGCACAAACGTGACCTTTTCCCTTGTTCTTCATGCTTCAGAAAACAAGAGCCCTGCCTGCAGGCGAGACAACAATTGACACATGTGGCCCAGACTGACAGTGGTAGGGAGCAAGCAGAGAAAGGATGAGCGGACTAGGGCCCAGTAGCTGGAAGCCAACTGGCAGGCCGGACAGCTTTGGGAAAATGACGGGGTCCACCATGCACAGCAAGCTCTGTGCAATCTCATTTAGGCAAAGGGCTTTGAGCAAATCCAAAACACAGAAAGCACTGCCATCAGGAGCCCTAACAAAAGGAAGAACAAGTAGGAAAGGATTAGGTTGACGGGAACTTCTCCAGCGAGATTTCCCAGAGCCTTCAGGGCTTCTGCTTCTGGTATCTGCAGCCAGCTTATAAGCAGATCCTGTGTTTTACACACCACCATAAAGAACGCTGATCACCGAAGAATTGATGCTTTTGAATTATGGTGCTGGAGGAGACTCTTGAGAGTCCCAAGGACTGCAAGAAGATCAAACCGATCCATTCTGAAGGAAATCAGCCCTGAGTGCTCACTGGAAGGACGGATCCTGAAGCTGAGGCTCCAATACTTTGGTCACCTCATGAGAAGAGAAGACTCCCTGGAAAGGAACCTGATGTTGGGAAAGATGGAGGGCACAAGGAGAAGGGGATGACAGAGGAAGAGATGGTTGGACAGTGTTCTCGAAGCTACCAGCATGAGTTTGACCAAATTGCAGGAGGCAGTGGAAGACAGGAGTGCTTGGCGTGCTCTGGTCCATGGGGTCATGAAGAGTCAGACATGACTAAATGACTAAACAACAACAATACAAAAACGGGATGTCTTTTGAGAAGCTTCAGAAATGGCACACTGCTCATGTCGTTGCTGTCTGCTGAATTTGATCTCCTTTTATAAATCTTCATGATGGACTTGCTTCAAGCGTCACAGCCCAATGAGTTCCGCCTTGAGCTGTTGAGTGCCCTGCCTCTCTTCTCTTCCCTTTCCCTGCCCTCACTTCCTGTTGTATTTGGCTCCTCTTTTATCTTACTTCTCATGGGGATAAGGTTGGGCACTGTGAGAAAAGGGTGGGCCTTTGGAATGAATCAGCAGGACTCTTCTTAAAGGTAAAGGTAAAGGGACCCCAGACCATTAGGTCCATTCGTGACCGCCTCTGGGGTTGCGGTGAACATCTCGCTTTATTGGCCGAGGGAGCCAGCGTACAGCTTCCGGGTCATGTGGCCAGCATGACTAAGCAGCTTCTGGCGAACCAAAGCAGCGCACGGAAACAGCGTTTACCTTCCTGCCAGAGCGTTACCTATTTATCTACTTGCACCTGATGTGCTTTTGAACTGCTAGGTTGGCAGGAGCAGGGTTACTCACCCTGCTAAGTTGGCAGGGAGCTCACCCTGTCGTGGGGATTCAAACCGCTGACCTTCTGATCAGCAAGTCCTAGGCGCTGTGGTTTAACCCACAGCGCCAGGACTCTTCTTGCATTCTCCCAATTGCAATGGCCACCAGAGATCGACAAAACAACAACAACCGCAAAACCATGAGCACTCTTCACATGCTTCTCTCATCCAGAGGGCAGGCACACTGAAAAGGATTCCAGGGCCAGGCCCTCCCCCCAAATCAAATTGCTCCTCCTGCCCTTGTGATGCTCAGCATAAATTCTGCAACAGGAAGCAGGGCTGGCTCAGGACATTTTGTGTCTGACATGAAGGACAAGATGGCGCCCTTCCCCAAGGCACATTCAGAAACCAACTGGAGTGGTAGTTGAATCTTACTCCAAAACTGGTGAAAAGAAGTGCTTTTTTTAAGTGTGCTGGCACATCTCAGGTGGGCGCCATTGTAGGCTGGTGCTCCCACCACCTACTTCTTGCCTTTATGTACTTCTGAGAAGCCCAAAACAAACATTCCAAGTCAATTTGGGTGGCCAAATTATGTGCGACTTTTAGTTCCCTAAAACTTAGGGAACAAGCTTTTACTACCAAAATGACTAAGGTTTTAAATGACAATTTTAGGTTGTATTTTTAGTGATCAAGATTTTTAACTGCCGCTATATCTGAATTGTCTCCGTTATACCCAATTGCAATTCAATGTATTCCTGTTGTGTTTTATGATTTTCCTGATATTGTAAGTGAGCCGGAACTGGTCTGGGACCGTAATAATAAAATTCATTCCAAGTCAAAACAGAAGCTTGCTGGCGTGTTGGAATCTATACTCTTGTTTTTAGACCTATGACTCCACCGAGCTCCTAGCCACGATTGGTCAAGCTATGGGGTGGGGCCAATTCACTTTTTCCTTTCTTCAACCCATCTCCTGATAGCAGTGATAGCCTCTAAGCTTTTCAGCCAGGCCACTACCATTGCACACACCTGTTTGTGAGAGGACCCTTCCCAGCTGCCCTAGCTACCTGCCTGAATCGAGGAGAATGAGGGAGGTGGGAGACGCATTTATTTGACCTGTGCCGAAACCAGGGGTGACCCCCAAACCAGCTAGGGAAACAGCTTGGCATAATTTTTAGCAACTCTGCGGGTGGTGAATGCAGCTGTTGTCAAACCGGCATCTGTTCAGGGCTGTCCCGAGTTGCCCACTGACTTAAGCTAACAACTTCATGGTGAGTTCTGGCACCTATTTTTCTTGAAAAAAAGCACTGCCAATGGAAGAACTGCACTTGAGGGCAGCAGAGGGTTCTGGGCACTCATAGCTCTTGTCACTCCCCAACTTCCAGTATCTGCCGCTGAGGCAGCTGTCTCACTTTGACTTATCATAGGACTGGTTCACCTGGGAGCAACACACTCCCGTAGCATGAAGCTCCAGGGTGGGGTCACAAGAAAACAAAAGTTTTCAAAAGTTTTTATCTGCTGCAATAGGACCTCATTTTATTGGATTTACAATTTTTAAGGGTTTTTTTTTCTGGGGGGGAGGCATAAATATTTGGAAGCAATGACATGGGGCAGAAACTTTCTGAAACGGCAGATTTCGATTGTCACACACAGGAAGAACAAGGATATAGTTTGAGTGCCTCACATGTGTTTTATAAATCACTTAATGTGTCAACACGAATAGGAGTTATTAATATTGCAGTTGTTGTATAAGGTATTATTATTTTGACCGGAATGTAATTGAAATTAATAAGATTTTGGAATGCAGAAATAATGAAAATCATCAAACCATCAATTCTAGCATGTGGGGGGCCGCCTAAATTATATAATTTGGTATTTGAACGATTGGTATTAGTAATTGTGTTATAATTTGGCATTGTTATAATGAGGCTATGATTGGACTGTAATTGAAAACTTATAAAAATTATTATAAAAAACCAGCAAATTTTGCACTGCTTTATTTTTCCTCTTTAAATTTTTTTGATCCATTTTATAAGTTCATGAGCAGGATTGCCAACTGTAAATGTGACATTAGGCAAGCTTGACAGTTTCAACGATTTTAGATTTCTTTATTAAATGCAAGTAAAACAAACATGCAAAATTAGAGCACTCTCAAGGGCATTAGAACATTTTCCGAAGCAATGTATTTTAGAAAAGGAAACTTGTCCAGGAAAACAACAACACATCCCTGCTTCTAAGCTGTTGGGGGAGCCAATGATTCCCTATATTCTTTTCAGCGCTTGCTTAAAATACTTTTGTTCAGGCAAGCAAGCCTATCCGGACACGCTGGTGTTGATTTGCTTTAATACCTGTTTAGTTTGCTGCTGGTTTTAATTGTTTTTAATTACTTGTTTTTATAGATAATGTTTAATATTTCTTGTAAACCACTTAGAAGTTTTGTTATGATCTGGTGGTATATGTCAGTGTTTGTAAAAAGCAAAAAAAAGGGGTTCTGACCTCCCTTTGTCGCCTCAGCCTGGTCCTCGGACCCTTGCCAGCACTAAAGAGTCCACAAGAAAAGTATCCTTGCAGAGTACTTTCTGCTTTTATTCTTAAAAGCCATTCTGCAAAAGCGACTGACCAACTGTACACACATCAACACTACCAGCTTTCACCAACCAACCAACCAACCAACCCAACTAACATTTCTCACTCTATATATACAACCCGGTGCAGGCCGTTGACTCATGCTGACCCATCTTTTTTAAGCATTAAAGAAACAGCGGCCATTTTAGCTGTGACAGTATATTATTTTTGTTAAAAATAAATAAAAGCAACTGGAGAGTGCAATATGATGGATCCCCCCAATCAGTGCTTTTTTTTTTCTTTCTAAAAAAATGTTTAGGTGTACTCTGATTCCATCTGAGACTCAAGAAACACCATGACAGGAAAAGGGGCTGCCATTGGGGGTTGCAATGGAACTGACGATTCACCATGCTAGAGAAGAAACTAAAAATCTTATTTATTTTTTTTAGTTTCTTCTCCTGTTAGATTCACAAGACGTTTAAGGGTATGTGTACCCCTGCTTTCCCCCCAGAAAAAAGCACTGCCCCCAATAACGTATACATATCTATTTTTAGACTGCCTTTCTGAGGGCAAGAGGCAGGGAACAGTTGAGGAACAAAGCAAAAACCCAACCAGGATACACCTTCAAAATGTGCGCTACAGAGGAACCAACAATTACTTCCCATGCCTGAGTAAGTTTAATAAATAATAATAGCAACCATACAAAATCCAGTCAGACAGGAAAGTCTCGACTGACTCTAGCAAACCCTAATGGTGGGAAAGACAAGGTATATCTGGCAGGGTAAGAAGCCAAGGATTCAGTTTAAGTTACTAACAGATGCGAAGGAAAGAGGGGGCTTCGCCCTGCCAGATTTGAAACTATATTATGAAGCATCTTGCTTACGCTGGTTAAAGGAGTGGATTAAATTAGAAAATGGAGAATTGTTGGATCCGGAAGGGTTTGATAATAGATTTGGTTGGCACGCCTATATATGGTATGAAAAGAAGAAAATTCATAAAGGGTTTGAAAACCACATCTTCCGAAGGTTGTTAATAAATGTTTGGGACAGGTATAAAAATTTGTTGGAATTTAAACTCCCCCACTGGATTTCACCCTTAGAAGTGATGAGCGTAAAAAAGATCAATATGAGGGGGAGGTGGATAACATATGGAGAATTGACAGTTAAAGAAGGGGGGAAATGGAAAATGAAACCCTATGAAGAAGTAAAAGAATTTGTCTATTATTGGTTACATTACTATCAGGTCTGTGAAATGTTTAAAAAAGACTGTAAAATGTATGGATATGGAGAAAAAGAATGAAAATTTCAACTAGAGATATTGAATAATGAGTATAAAAATTTGTCTAAAATGTATAAAATGTTGCTGGAGTGGTATACAAAAGATGAAGAGGTTAAATCGGTAATGATACATTGGGCTAGAGATTTTGGTTATAATATATAATATCATGAATGGTCAAAATTATGGAATGAAAGACTAAAATTTACGGCATGTACTGCGTTAAAGGAAAATGTGATGAAAATGGTATATAGATGGTATATAACGCCAGTAAAACTAGCTAAAATGTACAAAACATGTAAATAAGTGTTGGAAATGTAAAGAAAAAGAAGGGACATTCTATCATATGTGGTGGGAGTGTAAAAAGGTGAGAGGCTTCTGGGAAATGATATATAATTAATTGAAAAAGATGTTGAAATATACGTTTATTAAGAAACCGGAGGCCTTCTTATTAGGATTGGTAGGAAATGAGATAAGTGAGAAAGATTGTAAACTTTTTCAATACGCAGTTACAGCAGCGAGAATACTTCTGGCCCAAAAATGGAAACAGGAAGAATTACCGACGGTGGAAGAATGGAGACTGAAATTGACTGATTATGCAGAATTGGACAAACTAACAGGGAAGATTTGGTATCAACGAGACCAAAAGTTCACCGAGGACGGGAAGATTTACAGATTATCTGAAAAGCATATGTGATGAACAGATAACGTTTGTCGGTTTTCAAGAGCCTCTGTGAAAAACAGAGGAATATTGTTAAAAAGAAAATAAGAGGAGGGAAGGAGATATCTAAAGGCAATACTAAGTTAAGAAAATGCGTTAATAATATTGATGCAAACGAAAGATCGGCAGAGGAGCTGAGGGAAGTCAAAAAAAGAGATGAATGTGTGATAACATGTGAATTGATTGTATAAAAAATGTGTTTTTTTGTTTTGTTTTTCCCCCTCTTTTGTGGAAAATGAATAAAAATATTACAGAAAAAAGTGAAGTTTCCGAAATAATAGCTTAAAAATTAAAAAGACAAGCATAGCATTTATTTATTAAAAAAACACACCATACAAATCTGAAACTATAATATTAGAAGAGGAGCCCCTGACCTGCAGGCTACACACAGCCTGTGGTGTCAGCCCACAATGGCACCTCCACCGCTTTGGGCAGTGGAGACCAACAGTGCACAATTCCACCCTTTTTTCTTCCTCTCAGGTAGACCAGGTGAGGTGCCACTGTTGCAAGGAACTCTGTTCAGCTTTGGGATGGTTCTGAGAGTTCACAACACAGCCTTTCCTTCTGGCTTAATTGGCAGCAGCAGTTACAAGCTGCCATTTGAAATTTCCTACAATGTGCTTGAGTGCCCAATGGACCACCCCCCCCAGGGCATTGTGGGAAATGTATAAGGGTGTCTTGCAGTCTCCCTGGCTCCTAGCGTAAGGGATGGTAAGGGATGGTTCCAACATCAGCGGGCCCTGTTGGGGCCCTGGGACAACTTGCTTGCCATTTTAATGCAGCACCAGCAGGAAATGGATCACGGCATTTTACACTAGAGGGAGCCTTCACATAACATCAAATCCGCTTTTCAGCCAACTGCAGTGGTGAAATGGAAATCCTACGTCAACAGCAAAATTCAGGTGTTAATGCATATGTGTGTGAGCGAATCTCATATCCAGAATGCATGAATGATCAAATCAATATTTGAAACACCAAGCAGTTAAAAACAACAGCTGCTTATAAATGCATGTAATGTCTGTCTGTCTGTCTGTCTGTCTGTCTGTCTGTCTGTCTGCCTGTCTGTCCATCTCTCTTCCTCTCTCTCTCTCTCTCTCTCTCACACACACACACACACACACACTTAGTAAAGCAGAATTGTTTCGGGCACCACAAGTAAAAATGAAATCTTCACAAGGATCTTGACATCAGAGTGCCAGTATTTAATTTCTTTTTCCCCCCTGCAAGGTAACACCAAGCTAAATTATTTCCTGCTGCTTTATCAAAAGCTAAACGAATATGCTAACTTTAGTTCTTTTCACATCCATCTTCCTCAGAAACTGAGAATTGTATCAAATACCTGCTTAAATATCCAGCCCTGCTCTAATATGGGGTTGCATCCGACACTGAACTGCTGATTCAAAACAAAACATTGCCAAGAGGCATCTCAAGCTACTTGCCTTCCGCTTCATAAAGTAACGCCACCCAATGTCCTGACATCATCATGTTTTGCATTTCCCAACTCCCACTAGCCAATGATGTGGAACAAGGAATAGGAAGTGCAGAGCACGCGGATGTCAGTCGGAACACAGAGGGAGTGAGGCTAAATACAATTTGAAGAAAACAAACCAATTCCGAATGGCAGTGATGCTTTCAAATGGGCACAATGTGCAGGTCAGCCCATGGCGAGCTGTTGGGGGTCTGGCTTTGCAGTGGTGGGTTACCAAATAGGCACCACTTTTTAGGGATCAAAATAATATTGATTTGATCTTGATCATGATTTGGTTGGTTTTATAACATCAATAATTGCTAACGTTTGTTTCGTGTAATAAAATTGGCTTGTTAGAATGGTTGGTTGGTAAACTCAAAAATGTATTAGGAGATAATTTGCAAGGAGGCCCCCTGAGATTTTGACTGCCTAATGGGCTTCCACAGGGTTTAATCTGGCACTGAGGCTGTGAGACCTACATCCATGGGAAAGGTACAACTCTGCATGAGCAGAGGGAGGCATCAGTATCTAATCGTGGCTCATTACGGTTCATAAACCAACATTAAACCAGTTTCCTGGTTCAGGTGTAATGGAAAACTGAGGTTAAGGGGTAATCCAGACTTCATTTTGAGATATATATTTTTTTGTCCTGGTGCTTTTCTTGGTGCAACCTGCATTTTACAGTTGATTTGGAGCCAATGGCAATTGGGATTTTTTTTATTTTTTTGCGGATTGCCATTTGCTCTGATTCAGCAGTAAAATGTGGGATCTCCTGGGGAACGTGCCAGGGCAAACAAAACAAAACAACCTTGCTCATACACTGAACTTTAAAGCACAGGCCTGTGTCTGGAAAGCACAACGCAAAAGGAAGTCTGGATGAGTGAGCCCTAGGTGCAGGATCTTTGCACTGAAGGTGGTACACAAGGAGAGACGTGATAAAGATGGAGCAGTGTGCAGCTCACCCACCACATCACAAACCATTGCAAACATCCCAGCGCAACCACAGTTTGATCTGGCCAAAGGACAGCTTCCTGTGTCTCCCCACCTACCCCCATTTTTCTTTCAGTTTTTCCTCATTACCTTTCGGCCCTTTGAACAGTTTGATTTCGACAACAGTCTCCAGAATAGGTCTCCTCCGACGGACGTAGAGTCGCACTATGGAGCCAGCTTCCTTCAGGGCCTCGACGGCTTTGCTGTGCGAAACTTCGGAGACGTCGACTTCATTCACCCGCAAGATGCAGTCGTTGACTCTGGAGAGGAGGAGGACAATGTAACAGAGAGACTGAGCCTTCTAATGCCAAACCAAGAAAGAGATTCACTGGAATATTTTTTAGGGAATGGCGAAGGCACAGATAGACCACGATAGATACACCCCATTTGCATAAGAACAAACCAGATCTTTCTGAGGTCCCTTTGGCAGTCATTGATAGATGTGCTCCCTCCCCCCCCCCCCGCCAAAAAATCCCTTCATCCCTTTGTGCTCAGCATGCTTCCTCCCAGCACTATTAAAAAGCAGCCCCTTCCGTAATGAAATTGTATTGAAAGGCACCCTGCACGCTGGAGTTTTACTCCATAAGGAAATTACTTATTGAAATTAATACACCTAAGGCCAGCCTTGGTTCTCTATTCAACACTTGATGGCTTTCATCTCAATCCAGCAATATGCCCTTTGCTCATTTAAGATGTATATTACACACATGCAGACACTGTGCATGGCTCCATTCCCTTTTTATTTTTTGGTATATAAAATAAATGAAGCGCTAGTATGGGTTGCCATATTTCAAGAAGCGACAAGTGGCACACAAAAGCTGTTGGGCTCTTTTTTTTTCTTTCAAAATCTCAACAACAACAACAAAGCTTTTAACCTTTTTTTTGGGGGGGGGGAACCACCCCAAAAATAAACACTTCCAATATAGGCTGCCATATGCCTGGACACCAATTTCGACGGACAAGTCGTGGCTACGTATCCCGGATGTATGACAGCACTAAGTACTCATATCTTTTTATCAAATGCCGTGTGTGCCAGTAGAAAATGGCTGTCAGTGCAGCAAAAAGAGAATTCATGATAGTACTGCCTAGTTCATGGTTGATACTTAAGGGGTGGGAGGAAGGGGAGGAGGAGGAAGAGCAGAAGCAAAGGATTTGTGGGAGAACCATTAGAGACTGTATGTCTCTGAATACGAGTTGCTGGTTAATTACAAGTGGGTAACGTGATCTTGCACCTGGCTTGGTCACTGTGGGAACAGGATGCTGGACATTATGGGACATTGGCCTGATCCATTAGGCTTTTCTTCTGTTGCATAACTCTAGGACTGCAGTGGGGCAATTTGAGATGTAAGTGCAGTTATTAAACGAGTTTTTCCAATAAATAAAACTGAACAACTTATTCTTCGAGAGTTGGCAAACTGCAGAAAGAGATTCCCTCTCATTCCCTCTTCTGGAATGTTGTTAATAAGTTTTTAACACGAAAGAGATGTTTGTTTTTCATTTAATGCAAGAAATCATTGGAGGACTTCATTTTGTGTAATATTGTCCAGGAGCAGGGAACTTTTCCAACAGTGTCTTACAGATGGGGCTCACCCACAAGAAGCCCCACACCATTTCCCACCTAAGATTTTTTCAGTCAACACTATTTTGCATCTTCCACAATGCCCCAGGCATATCGTCATTTCTGGAGCTTTGTGAGGGGCAATGGTGACTGCCACACATTAAAAATAAAATAAAAAATGGTTCCACATTCAGCAAAGCATCTCTCAGTTTTTGAAAAGAGTGAGAAAAAATAAATTACCAGAATTTGCCTCCCTAAAATGTCCTATGAGTAATTTCAGCTTGGCTCTAGTTAAGACACTTCAACCACTCCCAGGCTGAGGCACAGGCTGTTTAACACCCTCTTCTCCAGTTTGAACAGGATTTCTTCATTCTTATGCACTTGATGTGCACACCCATGGATGCAAAATGCAGGTCGAGGGTAGTGAGCAGCTGAGATGGTTGAAGGAAGGTCACCACCTCTGCCTCTTGGGGGTGGGGTCTTAAAGAGCCATTTTGCCTGTCCCTTGTCTTGCTTGGGAGTGAGTCAGTAGGAGGAGCCAATGTTGCTGCCCCACGCCACAAAAAACCCACCTTGCACAGATGGCACATATGTTGATAGTCATGTTTATAATGAGCAGACAAGGAATATAGGAAACTGCCTTATACAGAGTCATATCGTTGATCCATCCCACTGTATTTTTGACACTGCCTGGTAGTGGCTCTCCAGGGTTTTTCAAGATAGGGAACATTTCCATCCCTCCCCGGAGATACTGGGGATTGAACCTGGGACTTCTGCATGCAAGGCAAATGCTCTCCCACTGAGCTATGGCCCCTTCCTCAATATAGGAAGCTACAGTGGTACCTCGCAAGACGAAATTAATTCGTTCTGCGAGTTTTTTTGTCTTGCGATTTTTTTCGTCTTGCGAAGCACGGATTTTGGAAAAGCTTCAAAAATCACCAAAGTCTTCAAAAACCTCAAAAAAGGCTACCACACCGCGTGCTCCTCGAAGTCAAGTCGCAACTGCACCCCCTGAATGCACGGTTTTAAGAAAAAGGAAACAAACTTGCAAGATGTTTTCATCTTGCGAAGCAAGCCCATAGGGAAATCCGTCTTGCGAAGCAACTCAAAAAATGAAAAACTCTTTCATCTTGCGAGTTTTTCGTCTTACGAGGCATTCGTCTTGCGAGGTACCACTGTACTTTATACTGACAGCATCTTAAAAAGCAGAGACATCACCTTGCCAACAAAGCCCCGTATAGTTAAAGCTATGGTTTTCCCAGTAGTGATGTATGGAAGTGAGAGCTGGACCATAAAGAAGGCTGATCGCCAAAGAATTGATGCTTTTGAATTATGGTGCTGGAGGAGACTCTTGAGAGTCCCATGGACTGCAAGAAGATCAAACTGATCCATTCTGAAGGAAATCAGCCCTGAGTGCTCACTGGAAGGACACATCCTGAAGCTGAAACTTCAATACTTTGGCCACCTCATGAGAAGAGAAGACTCCCTGGAAAAGAACCTGATGTTGGGAAAGATGGAGGGCACAAGGAGAAGGGGATGGCAGAGGAAGAGATGGTTGGATAGTGTTCTTGAAGCTACCAGCATGAGTTTGACCAAACTGCAGGAGGCAGTGGAAGACAGGAGTGCCTGGCATGCTCTGGTCCATGGGGTCACGAAGAGTCGGACACGATTAAACAACAACCTTATACTGAGTCAGACCATTGGTCCATCTAACTCCATATCATCAACACTGATTGGCAGTGGCTTGCCAGAGTTTCACAGAATCAGAATCACAGGTTTGTAGAATTTCAAGGGACCGCAACAGTCATCTAGTCCAACCCCATGAAATTCAGGAATCTTTCACCCAACCTGGGGCTTGAACTCACAACCCTGAGATTAAGAGTCTCGTGCTGAGCTTTCCCTCATGGAACACTTCCAGCTCTAGCTGGAGATGCCAATAATTGGACCTGGGCCCTTCTGCATGCAAAGCACTGAGCTACATTCCACCACTAGGGAAATAAATCTCCTAGTGACATTACTACTGCAGTATAATCTTCTCATTGTAGTTGGATAGGGGTGGGGTGGGAATGGAAGGCCCATTCCTCCAGAATGAACAATGCATGATTAGAAATACTTCTTAGATGGCAGATATTACAGATGCACAGCGAGCAGCAGCGGCAGCTTTGAGAAAGTACTTCCACTCCTATTCAGAAGATAATGAGCCTCACTAATAAAACACACACTCTATGCAAAATGACGGAATTTTTCTTTTTTATTGACAAAGGAATTTCAGTTCAGCAGAGTGACTCATGATCTGCTATGCACTAACGCTAGAGGAGCAGGTAGAGTTAAGAGAGCTGAGGTATGGCATTCATTTCCTCCTCCCCAATCTTCCTGTCTAACCACAGCTGCCCCAAACAGCAATTTTGTCACTGTGCAGTGAATGCTAATCGTCACTGTCCATCTCAAGAGCTGAAGTTCAGGCTCAGCTACATTTGGCTCGAGTCTCAGATATCAGAAGACCTCTTTGCTTTAAAGACACAGGACCGTTCCATGCATTACATGCGGCAAACCCAGGGTTGCCCCAAGTGTACATTCTGCAGGGAGCCCCAGCTATATCCCAGATTCCTGATACAAATACCTGATACACAACTGCAAGAGGCTGTGCTTCACATATTTAGCTGTGCACCTAAATCTGGGAGTGCACTCTTTGGTATGAAGGCCAGCAACATGAACCTTGCCTTTTTGGAAGCCCTTGCAGATGACCACAGTGGCTCGAGACAGTCAGTCAGGTTGTGTACAGGAGCTTAGCTGTCAACGTTTCCCTTTTTTTAAGGGAAATTCCCTTATTCTGAATAGGATTCCTTGCAAGAAAGGGGAAAAGTTGACAGCTATGTACAAGAGTGACCAGAGGAGAAATAACCACTTGGAGGAACACAGAGAGAAGAAACACCATGGTACGGCCTAGGACCCTCGTACCTACAGGACCACCTCTCCTGGTATGTCCCACAGAGGAACTTACGGTCTTCAAACAAAAACATCCTGAAGGTCCCAGGCCACAGAGAGGTTAGGCTGGCCTCAACTAGAGCCAGGGCTTTTTCAGCTGTGGCTCCAATCTGGTGGAACGCTCTGCCACAAGAGACTAGGGCCCTGCAGGACTTGACATCTTTCAGCAGGGCCTGCAATACAGAGCTGTTCCACCAGGCCTTTGGTCAGGGCACAGCCTGACTCCCTCCTTTGGCAATCTGCACAGAACTTTAGCCTAATGGTTGTCATCAATTTGAGTTGAATTAATTTTAGAATGTTGTATTATTTTATTGTTGTTAGCCACCCTGAGCCCGGCTTTGGCTGGGGAGGGTGGGATATAAATAAAATTTATTATTTTTTATTATTATACAACTGCAGTGGGACAACCAGATTCCTTTATCTTCCCCAGATCATGAACCCAAACCCACCCCCCAAAATCTGCTCCTTGGAAGGCTATAGAGTCCCTCTGGAGCAGATAGAGTGTGTAGTGGGGAGCAGAGAAACCCGAAATCCCATCGAACAAGCAGATCTCTATTATGCAAGTGAGCAGACATTGCTGGATGTCATCCATAATTTCACAGTTTGCACATTTGTGTCAGTGAAACACAAAGAAGGAAACAGGCAGGTAGGTGTCAGTGAAATAGGTTGGTAAGAACCAGTATTGGGGACAAATTCAGCAGACACCAGCAAGCTATACACCATGGGAGGGAGAACACAGTACTTTACAGACAGGTGCAAAGAATTAATAAGAAATGGCAGGCAGAGAGGAAGATGTCAGCAGGACCAGGGTGTGATGGCAGATCCCTGCCCCTCCTTCCCATTTTCAAGCAGCCAGGAGAGGAAGAAATCAATGTCCTTCCTGCTTTGCCTTTCCGGATCTGAGAAAAGACCAAAAGGTTTGAAAGAGGGCTCTACTTACTCCTTCCTCCTGGTCTAAGCAGTTGCTCTCTGTTCTCTGAGCTCTGGAGAATGCAAAGTACTCAAATCCCTCAGAGGAGTTTTCAAAGATGCTGCTCTGCATAGCAGGTGGGCAAGGGCAGCGACAAAGCCTTGCAGAGAACACAGGTCCCCTTCAGGTACAACCGAGGGAGGAGGAGAGCCTCACTTTTCGTTTAAGAAGAGAACACAGACGAAGAAAAAGAGCCCTTTTCGGTATCTGCCACCTGTTAATCCAAGCCCCAGAAAAGTCGCTCGCAAACTACTCAAAGCAGGTTCGTGTTGATGCAGGAAAACCGGTTGCAACACATACCTCCCCAAAGGCCTAGTCCAAATTAGGAGTGTTGCAAGCAACTTTCATCTCGCTCTCCCTCGCTCTCTCTTAGTACTAGGCACACACATGCACACTAACAAATTAAAGAGTCACAACAAGCCTGCCAGCCAAAATTCCGCCCATTTTTATTTTTAAAAAATAAGTTGGGAAGAGACATAATCACATAGACATAATAGCCTTTCGAGAAGGTGGAGAAGGGAACTCAGAAAACTCACTTTGCAACCTCTTGTCGAAACATGCAAAAAACCAAAACAAAGCCACACCCTTCATTAGTGCATTTGTCAAAGCAAAACATGCCAAATTACAGCGTGCTGCAAGGAATGGGCACTTTGGGTCTCAGCAGCGAGGACGACCACACATCGTTACAAACTACAGAGGAAGGAGGTCTTTATGGACTTCCAACTGGTTTAAATTAGGGTGGAACATCTAGCAAAGGGTGGGATGGGAAAAATCAGTTTCAGGAAGAATAACATGGAAACAGTGAAATAGCTCGTGCAAGGAAGAGGGGCAAGGCTTCTTTGTTGCGGCAAGTGGAACCAGGGAAGGAGACATAAGAAGATAAAAATGAACGCATGATGATACCCAGCTCTACCTCTCTTTTAAATGGGAACCAGTGAGGGCAGTGAAGGTCCTGTGTGAGTGTCTGGAGGTGGTTGGAGGATGAATGGTGGCTAACGGATTGAGGTTGAATCCTGACAGGACAGAAGTACTGTTCTTGGGGGACAGGGGGCGGGCTGGTGTGGAGGACTCCCTGGTCCTGAATGGGGTAACTGTGCCCCTGAAGTACCAGGTGTGCAGCCTGGGAGTCATTCTGGACTCACAGCTGTCCATGGAGGTGCAGGTCAATTCTGTGTCCAGGGCAGCTGTCTACCAGCTCCATCTGGTACGCAGGATTAGACCCTACTGCCTGTGGACTGTCTCACCAGCGTGCTGCATGCTCTAGTTATATCTCGCTTGGACTACTACAATGCGCTCTATGTGGGCATTATAACACCAGTCTTGAAAGACCTACACTGGCTCCCAGTACGTTTCCGAGCACAATTCAAAGTGTTGGTGCTGACCTGTAAAGCCCTAAATGGCCTTGGCCCAGTATACCTGAAGGAGCGTCTCCACCCCCTCATTCAGTCTGGACACTGAGGTCCAGCTCCGAGGGCCTTCTGGTGGTTCCCACACTGCAAGAAGTGAGGTTACAGGGAACCAGGCAGAGGGCCTTCTCGGTAGTGGCGCTTGCCCTGTGGAACACCCTCCCATCAGATGTCAAGGAAATAAGCAACTATCCTACTTTTAAAAGACACCTGAAGGCAGCCCTGTTTAAGGAAGTTTTTAATGTTTAATGCTGTATTGTGTTTTTAACGTTTGATTGGGAGCTGCCCAGAGTGGCTGGAGAAACCCAGCTAGATGGATGGGGTATCAATAAATTATTATTATTATTGAAAACATACAAAAATGTGCTAGATGAGGGAAAATTGCTTGCAAAAATGGATATGTTAGTCAAAACTGCAAACAAAAATGTTTATTAAGAGAAATCCATGCTAAAATGTTGATAATTTTTCTTCAGGAATTCACTAAATGCTGCAGAAATGTGGAGAACTGAACTTAAGAGGGGGGCGGGGGCGGAATGAAGAACTGGGAGCACTAAAGTTGGCAGATCCTTCCACCCCTACTGACAATGGGGGTGGAAAATGGTGCCTGCAATTCCCTACACCACAACATCTTGTTGCTAGTTCAGTGGGTCCCCAAATTCCCATGCCCTGGACTACTTCAAAATTGCTGAGGGTCTTGGAGAAGCACTGTATGGATTCTCTGCCTGTTGTAGCAATTGCAACGTACCGTGCAAGATGCTGTACATTTTTAATGGATTTTTTTATTTCATCTTTTATTTCTTACATATGGCATTTGTTTTCCCTACTGCAGTTTGAGTTCCACAGAGTTCAAATGGCAATATGATAAAATGCAATGTAAGAAATAAAAGAAGAAGTTTGAATGCAATTCAGAATCAATATGAGTATTTGATGCGACTGATGTGCCGTCTCCTGTCTTCAACAACACACCTACAGATGAGCTGCAGACGACCTGAATGAGGCTTGTTAACCACAGTTGGTACTGTTTGGGAACTTCTGTGCTAAACTAGACACCACATACACACCAGAAGGTGAAAAACCATGACTTGTCTTTTGAATTGCTGGTGGTGATGGGGACAGGAGAGTCTGTTGCGAAGTAAAATGATGAATGCAGTACACAAAGGTACAGAGCCTTCAGGGGTACATGGCAGGAGGAGTATGAGAATTGGGGTCCCTGTTTTCACGTCTGAACTATTTGAGAAGCAGCTTTGCGTCAAAAGGAGGAAATGGCAGCATTTGGAGCCATTGTATGGAATGGGACTGGATGTGTGACATTTCCTTCCCTGACTAATGCAAAACTCAGCAAAGACCTTAATAGTTCCCCCTGCTCCACTCCTTCCAAATGATTACAGGGCTATTTAATCCTCATAATTGCTGTAGCAGAGCGCAGAGCCACTGATGAAACAATCATCTGGGTTAAGCCTGGCAATACTGGTTTCGGATTCTGCAGCCTTCTTAAAACTCAGTGCAATTTCCCGGGAGATAGTAATCAACACATTTTGTAGACTGAAAAAAACAACAACAACCAGTGGCTCGGGCTTTACTTGTCTTTAACTTTTACAGCTCCTGGCGTGATAAATAATATTTCAGAGCTAGCTATGGATTCAGCTTCTGCCCTCAGTTCAAATGAGATTGGCTCAATTTAATCTGAGCTAAACCAGTCACCCCGGAATCACAAGAAGATCTGATTTCAACCTTACTGCCACTCAGGGCTGTCTTACCCATAGGTGCTAGGGGTGTGGGGCACCCGGGCGCTGGGCTTTCAGGGGCGCCAGGCTGAGAGTCCAGGGCCCGAGAGTTGAGTCCGGGGAAGAGCCCGCCCATCAGTCGGAGCGCCGCTGTGGACTCTTCTGCTGTGGGCGGCTCTGCGCTGTGAGTTTGGGGGTGACCGAGCCAATGAGATGCTGAGGCGGCCGGCCAGCTCTGCCCTCCTGCACGCCTGGGACTGGGCAACCCGGGTCGCCGGGCAGATCTTTGCACCCCAGCACTGCATATGCTTAAGACAGCCCTGCTGCCATTCATTGCCCTCTAAAACCATCCTGGCCCTTCATTCGCTGTCAAAGCTGGACCATGAACAACAGACTGTGATAGGGTCAGCATAAAACATTGCTCCTCTTGATCCACAGTTGCCACCCGACTCTTCCTCTTCCCCACTACTGCTACCCTCTCCTCATTATATCAATTTATGTAATCTGGTGGCAGAAGCGGTAGTTTTTCTGCCTCTCCCCTGCTCCCCATTTTGTTCTAGGAAAGGCCAAGAGGGTCCAGAGTGAGTCATTCTGAGATAGGTGGCCAGGAAAGCACCTAGGAATACTTCTTAAATCCAAGGGGAGAGGTTTAGAGTTGACTTTGCTGCATTGGCTAGAAATGCTGTTTGAACTTAGAAAACAGTAACTTTAAACCTTCTTTCTGAGGTGAGTCAGGAACCATTTAACAAGCAGGCAAGGAGATGTGTAACCTCTTTTGTTCCTTAAGGGAGTATGTTATCATTATGTAAATGTACGAGCAGGAACTGATAAATCGACAGCTGGAGGATAATGGGAAAGGGGAATTTTAAAAAAATCAATAAAAGAAAGAAAGGAAGGTTGACTTCCTTCAACCACTATACGGTTCCTGTAGGCTCATATCTTTGGTTGTCTGTAATCATTATAAACCTTGTGGAGAGACAATTTTTTACCTGTGGAGTTTTTAGCTTAAACTAAGCCAGGCATAGGGACGCAGGTGGCGCTGTGGGTAAAAGCCTCAGCGCCTAGGGCTTGCCGATCGAAAGGTCGGCGGTTCGAATCCCTGCGGCGGGGTGCGCTCCCGCTGCTCGGTCCCAGCGCCTGCCAACCTAGCAGTTCGAAAGCACCTCCGGGTGCAAGTAGATAAATAGGGACCGCTTACCAGCGGGAAGGTAAACGGCGTTTCTGTGTGCGGCTCTGGCTCGCCAGAGCAGCGATGTCACGCTGGCCACGTGACCCGGAAGTGTCTCCGGACAGCGCTGGCCCCTGGCCTCTTAAGTGAGATGGGCGCACAACCCCAGAGTCTGTCAAGACTGGCCCGTACGGGCAGGGGTACCTTTACCTTTACCTTTACTTAAGCCAGGCATAGTTTGGGGAACCAACCTTCTTCATATAATTTGTAAAGACATCCCATTCTTTCCTGATTTTTTCATTTGGTTGATCTCTTACTATTTCTGTTAATTTCGCCAATTTCTTTCTTCTTCTTTTTCCCCCTTTTCATTTTCTTTTTAATATATTTTCTTTTTACTTTTTTTCTTTTCTATTTTTTATTCTTGTTTTCTTTTTGTATTTTTGGGTATATGTTAATTAAGGCAAAAATGTATGATCTGTATAAATGCATTTTTTTTGTATGAATGTAACATGTACCAGTATATAACAAATAAAAATAAATAATAATAATAATGATTGTAAATCGAATATAAGGAATGCGATGTAAATTAGAAATAAATATGTAACATCAAGCAGCAATGGGGGGAGGTTGGGACACATCTAGGATGAAGAGTGGGAAGTCAACTTTTTGGGGAAATTGTATTAAATGATGTAATTTGGCACTGATTTGTTAAAAATTAGGAAAACTAATAAATATGATTGGGGGTGGGGGGAAGAACCATTTAACAAGCAGCAGAGTGAAAGGTCAGACCCATAGAACGTATGAGTCAGTCAGTTAGGATATACAAGGAGGCAACATGTAAGAACATAAGGACATAAGAAGAGCCTATTGGATCAGGCCAATGGCTCATCTTGTCCACCATTTTGTTCTCACAGTGGCCAACCAGATTGTGCCAGATTGGGGGTAAACCCGAGCAATGCGGTCCAGGTCCGGTCCCGAATCCAAGGGTTCCGTGAAGAGTCAGTCCGACAGGGTCAAGGCAGGAAACCAGGCTAGGTCAGGCACAGGGTCACAGGCAGGTTCTAGCAAACAGCAATGTTGCTCCCACAACCTGGGGCGGGGTCTGACAGCCTTTTATCTCTGTCGGGGTAATGGCCGGTCCTGATCCCCCAGTGACTCACCTCCCTGTCTCGCCCGAAGGTGAGCACTCCTCCTGCGAGTTCTCAGGTCTCTCCTTCTCTCAGACCTTAGTCTCTGCATCTTGGGAGATGTCGGTGGGTTACTAGACCCAGAGGCTACCTCAGCCTCTCCTGACCCAACTGGTAGTGGAGCAGCTGTAAGTGATGGCCCAGCTGAAGGCAATGAGGTAATCCCCGCATCTGGAGCCAGGGCAGGCTCAGGCCCTTGACTTGGCCCAGCTGGTGCTTGTTGCAGGGGAACCTGTGCAGACTGGGGCTCTTCAGAATCAGCCCCCAGACTTGGTTCTGATGTCGCCTGAGGCAGAGGATCCAGTGCGGACTGAGACCCCTCTGGTTCCAAGTCCGAGCCTGAGTCCCAGGCCATCACACTGACGCCTCTGGACGCCCATAAGCAGGACCCAAGTACTCTCCCCTCCTGCAGTTTCCAGCAAATGGTATTCAGAAACATGCTTGGGGCTCTGTCATGGCTAGCAGCCACTGATAAGACTTAACCTCCATGATAATCCTCTTTTAAAGCCATCCAAGTTGGTGGCTGTTGTTGCCTCCTGGGGCAAGCTCCGTAGTTTAACTATGTGTTAAATGAAAAAGTACTTTCTATTACTCATCCTGAATCTTCCGAGGAGCAAGCCATGATACTGGAGCATAAAAAAAGCAACATGAAGCCTTCTTGAATTCCTTCCCGCCCAGAAAGATCCAGTGGCTAGCACGGGTGGGCAGAGTCAATCTGGGGCCTGGAGGAACCTCAATGAGAAGCTTCCACCTGCAGATTGAAGTTGGTTCTCAATAGATCTCTCTCCCCTGAGCTCCCATCCGCCCAGGTCCAGCCAGTATTCTGAGGAGTATATTAGTGTCTTTCTCCAGATAGGTGCTCCCTGTGAAATGAGACTGGAAGGGGTTCAGGAGGAGAATGAATGAAGAGCCCATGTTCTTGGCCGTACAAGGGCAAAGAGAAAAGGCGGAATGCTTTGCTTCTGTCACCATCAGATATGGTTATCAGCTTGCAATTAAAAGAAGCAGCATTTGGCCCAGTGTAACGGATGCCTCAAGTGCCTATTTATGAAGCATTTGGATTTATTTTTGTTCCTAGCTCATGCACAGCAATCTGGACATGTTCCAAATATTCCCCTTATGAACTTCAGAAACACTTCCACTGCTGAGTTGGTGCCAGGACCATTACTCTTCTCTTAGAAGCAAAAGAAAACAAAAACAAAAAAAAAGTGCCCCGAAATACGAAATGATCTAACTTAATGAGCTCATAAACTTCCCAACATAAAGCAAACAACATACACAATCTGTTAATGGAGGCTCTAATTTACCGCTGCCTGCAAAACAAGCATGTTGTTTTTTTAATAGGGTGAAGGTCTCCTTTCTTTATTAACTTGCAGCTAAATTATGCACTGAGAAAATAGCATTGCCAGAGGTCTGCAAACACACACACACACACACACACACACACACACAACCAAGAGATTTGCATAGCCACCGGCCCTGAGCTGGTAAGCATTTTGGAATAATATATAGACTGCACACAAATCCCCACAAGGGCAGCCAAACTGATCCCATGAGCACCTAGCCTGCAGAACTGGTGCTGTTACACAGTGTCACACAATGTTCAGTCTGCAGTTGTAAGAAATTGATATGCTAGTGTGGCAGCACCCACACTTGGAACTCCCTGTGTACAGTGGTACCTCGGGTTAAGTACTTAATTCGTTCCGGAGGTCCGTTCTTAACCTGAAACTGTTCTTAACCTGAAGCACCACTTTAGCTAATGGGGCCTCCTGCTGCTGCCGCGCCGCCGGAACACGATTTCTGTTCTCATCCTGAAGCAAAGTTCTTAACCTGAAGCACTATTTCTGGGTTAGCGGAGTCTGTAACCTGAAGCGTATGTAACCCAAGGTACCACTGTACTGACATTGGGTAGGTGGCTACATTACTCTTTTAGACACCTGCCAAAAACGTTTTTGTTCAGGCAAGCCTATCTGGATATGTAGAAGGTTGGTGTGTGGTTTAATCCTCTTAGTTCATCCCATTTTTTAAATAGTTCTTTTCAACTGCTTTTATTGTTTTATTCTCAAATGTCATTGGCCAGGCTTTATCCACTCTGCAGTGGCTAGCATGCTGACAGATTTCATGCATTTCTGTCAAAAAGAAAGAAAAATATCATAATTTCTTTATTTCTCAGTTCAAAGTGACTTCAAGATGCAAGCTGGTCACAGGTCAAGGATTTAAAAAGTCTGTTCAAGATAATAAAAAAAAAAGATCTAGTCCTAACTTATAATCAGTTATTCTACAAGGGGGGGTCTGCAACAAAATGTTGCATTCCGGAGCTCTTTTCTATGATCCCAGCCAGCCATCCAATGTTCCAGAATACAGCAGTACCTCGGGTTACATACGCTTCAGGTTAAGAACTTTGCTTCAGGATAAGAACAGAAATTGGGCTCCGGTGGCGTGGCAGCAGCAGGAGGCCCCATTAGCTAAAGTGGTGCTTCAGGTTAAGAACAGTTTCGGTTTAAGTACAGACCTCCGGAATGAATTAAGTACTTAACCTGAGGTACCACTGTACTTATTTTCATTCCCCTTGGTTTCTGCCCCAGACCACTCAGTCAACATTCCATTGCTAATGAGCAAGCCTAGCCCTGATAGGGTTGATTGGGGGTTCCTACACATAGGGTTTTCTTCCCCTAAAGACTTTTGTACTGTGGCAAACTTTGGGCTTTCCCAGAGGCTCCTTATAGCTCCCCCTTGTACATGGACTGCATCAAATTGGCTACATTAAGACCCATGCTTAGGAGGATGAGGTTTCCATTAGTTTATAGGACTGATCACAGCCAGATTTCTGAAATCCTAGGCGTTGTAAAAATAGCTTAAACCCACCAGTGACCACAATTAGCTCCTCCACAGATTCCTGTTCCAAATGGCTGAGTCATATTAACTGAGTGGTTCTATCGCAAAGTTTACGGTTGCTGCACAATATGTTTCTTTCAAACAGATTGCTTTTGTCAAGCAGGAATCTCGCAATCTTACAAGAGATTGAGTGAGTCGCTATAAAGGATGGCAATGATGGAAAATTGATCTCCTTGCTTTACCCTGGCAATCAATTCAGCTGCACAGTTTCTTTCTTTTTTAAGAAAGAAAAACCCCATAAAGAAAAAAAGATAGGCAGAGCAAAGATTACACAGTTGGGAAGAGAATTAGATGTATTTTTCTTCATTATACCTTTAGCTCCATTCAATAAACTTAAGGCTAGATTTTTAGTTGCATGTTAAACTGGCAGGAGGCTGTAAAACGACTACAGCAGAAGACACGAGCAAAATCTGGTGGCCAATTTGAGTTTTGGCTGGTTCGGAGAAAGTGATGCTGTGCTTGGGTCCTCACCCTGTCCCCAGTCATCCCTCACTTGCCTGCCTTCTTAAATTACAGTCAGTCCAGGGTGTGACACTGCATGTTCTTTCCTTATTTCCATCAGAAGCAGTGACAGAAAGTAGTCTAATTGATTTCTAGGGCTTGAGGACAAGGGATGTGTGGGCAAGGTTTTCGATAGGAGCAACAGGACATCAGATCTAACAACAGCCTGTGAGACTGGTTAACAAACAGGGGTGCTTCTGTTGTTGGCATCTATCTGTCTCAAAAGGCAATGGAGTTTGCCTCCAGGGGTGAAGTCAAACTGGACCACTTCAACATTGAAGTGGTCTCTCTGGGGTGCAAGTCTGAGCAGGGTGCATGGAGGTCCTGGGCTGGCCAGACAACAAGACCCCCCTCTTGACTGAAGGAATGGGTTTCCCAAACCCAAAACTGACTGTGCAGGCAGTTTGAAACTGCACCAAAATCCCTATTTTTCCTTAGCTAAAATGCTTTAACTTGAGCTCTTGAGCCAAAAACCCAGCTGTATAAACAAGAGAGAGCCCTCTCCTTTATCAGTTTGTGATGGCAAGGATGGCCTTGACTGTACCAGTAGAACGGGGAAGACATGTCTGTGCCTTATCTTATATCCTGACCACAAAGACGCACAGACCTAGTCTGGGAACAGTGCCAGAGGGTGTTCTTGGAGATGGTGACCTCTTGCTCCAAGATAAGAATAGGAACAGGAAGATGCTTTTATGGTCAGAAGTACAGGAAGGAATATCCTTTTATGGTCAGAAGTATAGGAAGGAATACCCTTTTATGGTTAAGCGTGCCGAAGCAGGAACATCTGTGATGTCAGCCTGCATGTACAAGCTGACGTGGCTGGATTCCTGGGGAAGGGGGAGAGGGTGCCTGGAGGATATATATACTGCATGAAATTTCTCTTTCTTTGGACTTGCTGTGGACTGACCACGCAGGTGCCTTTCTGCTGTTCCGGAGAGCAGAAATAAAGAACTCTTTCTCTGAACCAACCCTCGGTGTCATTTGACTTCCTTCCTCCTGTCCGGGAGCAACGCAGACCCAATCGGTGAACTCCAATAAGGCTACATGACCTCACTGATGTGGTCCAAAGGAGAGCAGAGCCATATATTTGACACCAGCTTGGATGCAGGAGTTGCCAGAAGGAGGCGTACAGGGCAGCATCCAACCGTCTTAGGGACTCCACTTAGGATTTATTTGGGGTTTACTCCTTAGCCCTTTCTTCCTCTAAAGATGTCCCGCAAGGCAGGGGAGTTTTAGGATCAGTGTTTTCCTTCTCCTATAAGGGCTACCTTTCCAGGTTGATGAGCCCTATCTGCCCCTTACTTCAATGCTTCAATGCACAAGTAATGCATAAAACAGATGTGGGAAAATAATGCATTTTCAAGGGTCCTGCAGAAAAGCCCTTACTTTTACCCCTTGTAGAACTCAGGGAGGAGGAGGAGGAGAAGGATAAACCTAGAATTAGTTGACTTCATCATTGGCTCAAGCCTTTTCAACCTCCCTTCCTGCAACAGCACCAGGCTTTCCCCCCAGGACAGACCCAAATATTGGACACCCATTTAGACAACAAATGCATAAGTTTACCTGAGTCTTCCGTCCTCTGCTGCAGCTCCTCCTGGTATAATCTTAGTAATAAATATCCCAGGATCATCCCCAATGTGTGGGTTGTCTGTTCCTCCAGCAATGCTGAAACCCAGGCCAGAATTTCCCTAAAGAAAATAACAAGGACGGGGTGAGGGGAGAAGAAATGAAAATTATTGTCTGTTATAGGAGGACGATCGTTCTCAACCAGTGAAGGCTGGTCCAAGTGGGGTGCTGTACCACCAACTCTAACCTGACCTGAGCCGACCTCCACCTGCCAGCCTTCCTGCTTACAACAAACCCAGGGGGCGTCGCAGCCTGTTGCCTTTGTCCATTAAGAATATATAATTCTTTTTATATATAAAAAGAATTAGTTAGCTCTGCCTGTCTTTGTCTCTGGCTCCACCTACTGTTTGGGCTCCTGCCCTACTAATCCCAATGGGCACCAGCCAATCTTAGCCTCAACTACACAAATATGACTGTTAACTTAAAACCTTAGACGCAAAGTGCCTGGCTGTATAAAAGCAAAGCTCGCGGGGTGGCGGTGGGAAATGGCACTCAGCCTTGCATTCCAAACACCAGTAAATTTCAGAGGGAAGAGCAGACTCTGCCCACAGAATTTTAAGTGCTGTGTTATCGATTCACTCCCCATTTGCTATGCTGCCTTGGCAGAAAATGCCTTTAACGCACACCACTTTAACAACCCAAGCTTATTTTGTCATTGCAAAACATCCCTTCTCTTTACTAAGATAAATGGCATCTCTTCAATGCTATTTTCAAAAGCTTCCTAAAGAAAAGAAAGAAATCCTCAACAGTTTGCTAAATGCTTTGGTTACAATAAATGCTCCTTTGAAGAGACATGGTAGAATTCCACAGGGACCTCAGCTTCCTATATGGCTTGAGCTGAGGACTTCAGTTGGAGTTGGTGACAGGGGTTGGGAAAATGGGCACCTATGTCCTCGAGGGGTTGGGAAAATGGGCACCTATGTCCCTGAAGGGTCCTGCTGCCACACCTTGCTGGTCCTTCAAACTTGCCTGTCATCTCAAACCAAATGAGTGGTGATATGATTAAGAATTCATCTCCAATCACTCACTTGGCACCCCTCTCTCTTTAGGCGGATGAGTGTTGGGCTCAGAGAAAGAGCAACCAGGGTGGGACAATTCATCGATGGGGGCTCAGTGAGGACATCTTGCTCAAAGTCCCCCCAAACATATAATCAGAGTTGGAAGGGACCGGTCAGAGGTATGTGCCTATCTCTCCAGGCACCGGCTGAATTCTTTCGACCTCCCTCCGGCGACTCCCGGTAGGAAAAACACACGAGGTCCGTTCCGGCGATTTTCCTCAGGCTGTGAGAAAAACACACCAAACTGCTTCTCCTCCTCCCTGCTCTCCAGCATATCCCCAGGGAGGGGAATCAGACACAGACAGAAATGTAACTACATTGCTTTTATTCCTGTCTTTCACTTCAGTACAGAGAAAACATGTCTGCTCTCACCAACAAACAGAGAGAAACTCCAAACTCCACCCATGTACATCCTGTACAGGTCATATGACACACACACTGAGCTAACATCCGGTGCTCAGTACAGAATGGACTGCCCCTTTGTTTCCATGGCAACAGTCACATACATCCTGTCTGGCTTTGCAGCCACAAGCAGCTGTCTGAGCTGCTGTAGCCTTTGCTTGCTGCAGCATTGCTGCTTTAGAATAACACCCCAAGGGTCATCTAATTCAGCTCCTTACAATGCATGAATCCTGCCCCAGACAATCCCTGGGTTGGCTCAAAACACCAATCTTCTGGTTATCAGCATTTTTCATTGTGGTGGTTTTGTCCCTGCTTCTGAACTGAGCATGGTGGTGTCTTGGCATCGCAAGCGGGGAGAGCGAAGTTGCAGTCTGGTCCTTTTTGCAGGCTGGTGGACTAGGTGGACCTTTGGCCTTCTCTAGAAGGGCTCTTCTTACATTCTTACTAGGGGTGTGCAATGGATTCTTATGAGTCCCAAGCCCAAAGTTGACCTTCCAGGAGGGATATTTGGGTGTCAGGCTGAGACAGCCATGGATTGCTATGGGTCAGCTGGAATGTCGCTGAGCATTCTGGGGCTTTCACAGGGTGGAGCATCTGGCAGGAAAATCCACCAATAAGCTGAGGCCAAGCTAACTACTGGCTGCATCTTCTCAGGAGAAGGTAAAATCTTGGCACTTCCTGGTTCTGCTTCCTGCCTGATGCTCCACCCCACAGAATTGCTATGTCTGCTCAACAGCTGTTGACACGAGGCACTGATCCTGTGGGGTGCTCACCTGCATGAGCACCTTTGAAGGAGCACCCTGCAGAACTGAACTCCTGCCCCCCCTCGGTTAATAAGGGGGGAGATGCAGCATCTCCTCCCCCACCCCTTTCACCTCAGCAACATATGTTTAATTAGGGTTTTTGCCCTAATTAAACATTAACCCCACCCCTGAACTAATTCAGGACAAAAGCTGAGGTGCTGTAGGTGGTTCCTAACTTGGGGGGGGGCAGGGTATGGTCAGAGCCGTTGGGTGGATCTGGGGAGGGGGCTGTACACACCATTCATCCTTATATGGCAACATTCAGATAGCAGTGAAAGCAGGGTCCTCTTTTAGCATTTTGCTGGCATGTATGTGACGGTGGCTGTTTTAATTACAACATTATCATTTTTGTTTTAATTACTGCAAGGTTATGATTCATTTGCAAATTATGATGCGGATTGGTGGGGGGAAGCAAGCCGTAAGCTTTCCCAGAGTGAATCATTGCCATCTCCTAAACTTTAACTGGAACTGCGGGCCAGCAGCACTATTAAGTCTATTCCATCGCTGTCCCCCTAGGGGCAACATTTCAAAGGAAAGGGTCAGCACCTCTTGCTGGCACACCAAGATCCTGTAAATTGCTAGTAATTAATCCTCCTGGAAACCTTGACCCGAGCAACAGAGTCCATCAAAGCTGTTGCACTGGGTTGTTCTGTCGTTGAACACATCCGCCGACAAGGCATTGTTAGATCACACACACAAGTTTAGCCTTCTTTCTTCTTTGGATAAATTGGGGAACGTGAACACAAAGGTAATGGCAGAGTCGCTGCAGTCCTTGATGAAATAAATGGCACTGAGACAAACTAGAAAACAGCCCAAAATTTGAGTAGGGGCTGGAATTCAGGGTGTGCACATCAGGTGGAAGGCTGGGTGAGAAGGAAGTAGCAGGGCTGGGGCTGCAGGGTACTGTGAGCTGTTGAGTCCTTCTCAAGCTGCCCTCCAGCTAGAGTGTGCTGTGAGAAGGATGCATCACAAGAGGGCAGGGTGTTGTGAGGAATGCACCCCCCAAAAACCTGCACTTGGGGCGACAGCCTGCCAGCCTCCCCACCCACTACACCTCTGCCCCCACTATTCCCCGGGCTCTGATCCTTCTTCCCTTGATGGTTTCCCAGCTGGTTCCTCCCACCATTCATTTGCGTCCAACCAGTCCATGACAATAAGACCTTTCAGAAGGTTTCAAACAAATTCTCGCATCCTTCCTCTGTGCTCCATCCTTGCTTCTAGGAGACCGTTTTTGTGTGTGAGGCACATGCAAAAGGGATCGTTCCATTCCATCACAGCGGGAGCCCTTTCCCCACCTCTAAGTAAATGCCATTGATCAAACAGATTGCAGTTCAGGGCCCAATGTTGCTGTTTATAAGGCTTTACATTTACAACGCACGCTCCCTCTCCCCAATCAATTGCTCAGCCTACTTCCTAAATGAGAGAAAAATCACCAAGGATTGGTCATGAAGGCACAAGCGGGGGTGGAAAGGACTGCTAAAAGTTGGCTGCATTTGTGAGAGACACCTTTCCTTAGGATGGGTGCTGGATAATGTGGCCCCTATGACAAAATGCAAGCTTTCAAGGGTGGCTGTGCGATGGTTTGTGTAATGCTTTGGAAAGTGCAAATTGTAACAGCCCCTCTTCAAATGTGAACTGGTTCAAATTTTTCCTTTATCCATAGTTACATCACCTGACAAAAATGCCTTTAAGTGTAGGTTTTTTCCCATTCCTCCTGTGGCCTTGAAGGAACCCCCCTCCCCTGTTCAAAGCTATATTTAGTGGGTGTTTCTTGTGTGGAGAATTCCACTCCTTTCCCTTCATTCCCCTTCATAGCCGCTCTGAGCCTGGCCTTGGCTGGGGATGGCGGGGTATAAATAAAAATTATTATTATTATTATTCACAAATGGAAGCCACCTCATTAAAACACCAGTCAGTTAAGAAGAGTACATGTGTGAGAGAAAATGTGAGGACAGTCTCTTCCACACTGGCAACAACAATAGGAAATCAGCCATGGTCTTTGACTAAATGTGTTTGCATTTAGGTGCTGTGAAAGCAAAAAAATCAAAGTAGACAAGCACTGAAATTGAATGCTGATTGCATCTCAAAACTGTGTGGCTCAGATCCGAACAGCACTTAACATTTCTCTATGTACGTTACATTGCGGTCAATGCAACCAACTCAGGGGAGAAGGAGACTTTAATAGCCGCAGCAAACTGCTGAATAATCTCCATCATCAATGGCGCTTTAACTGCCTATTGAATCGTAGCTGTAACTTGCTCCATCCCTTGACTCTCATCCCTGTTCTATTAACATGATTTGAAAATGAATTTATTTTTACATGACTTTGAGAGCTTAGCTCCAAGGATGCTCGCTCTCAGTGTCTAATTGAACTTTTGCATTTTTTTAGATCAATAGGAGAGACATTGGCTTCCAGGGGACAGTTTACTGAAGTCATTTGTAATATTGATGGATTTCCCATACATAGCTTGGGAAATAAAAGCTGCATTATTGATATGTTTCTTATGCATTGGCATATAAAGAAATTGAGCAAGCATTTCTGCTATTAATACTCTACCCCTCTCAAACCAGCTTGATGTGCTCCTGAATCACTTGTTATTTTTAATGATGCTGCTTGACTTGGTTTAGCCAAGGATTACCTAATGGTTTCTTCAAAGAATCGTAGAACTGTAGAGTTGGAAGGGACCCCAAGGGTCATCTAGTCCAACCCCCAGCAATGCAGAAATCTCAGTTAAAGCATCCATGGATGGCCATTCAACCTCTGCTTATAAACCTCCAAAGAAGGAAAATCCACAACCTTCCAAGGGAGTCCATTCCACTGTCAAACAGCTCTTACTGTCAGAAAGCTTTTCCGTATGTTTAGTCGGACTCTCCTATCTTCTAACTTGAAGCCATTGGTTCGAGTCCTACCCTCCAAAGAAGGAGAAAACAAGCATGATCCATCTTCCATGTGACAGCCCTTCAGATATTTGAAGATGGCTATCATATCTCCTCTCAGTCTCCTCTTTTCAGGGATAAACCTACCGGCTTCTTCAACCGTAAAAGCAAATCTTAGCACAGAGATAGGGAATGAAAACACAGCTATGGCTCAAACTTTGAACTTCTCCAACTTCTTTGCTGTGTTTAAAAATGCTTGGGTTTTTTTTTAATACAGTGGTACCTCGGGTTACATACGCTTCAGGTTACATACGCTTCAGGTTACAGACTCCGCTAACCCAGAAATAGTGCTTCAGGATAAGAACTTTGCTTCCGGATGAGAACAGAAATTGTGCTCTGGTGGCACGGCAGAAGCAGGAGGCCCCATTAGCTAAAGTGGTGCTTCAGGTTAAGAACAGTTTCAGGTTAAGAACGGACCTCCGGAACGAATTAAGTACTTAACCCGAGCTACTACTGTACAATGTGTGCAAAAAGCATATACTCATGAAAATGTAACTGATTACAGTGGACGCTCGGGTTGTGAACGTGATCCGTGTGGGATGAACGTTTGCAACCCACAGTGTTCGCAACCCACATCTGCGTGTCTGCGCGCAAGCGGGTTGCGACTTGGCGCTTCTGTGCATGTGCGACCACTGAAACCCAGAAGTAAGCCATTCTGGTACTTCTGCATTTCAGCAGTCTGTAACCCCCCAACCCCCCCCCCCGCAACCTGAAGCGTCTGTAATCCGAGGTATGACTGTATATTAGGAAGAACAACCTTGCAATGAACTAAACTTAAGGCTATAAAAAGTGGAAACTTGAGAGGAACTGAAATTTGTCCATCCCTATTGCTACCCATGCATCAAGCAGAGGTGGGATGTCTGAAAAGAAAAAGCTGCTGTATCTGAATAGGTTCTTCCTGCGATTTGGAACCCTGCACAATCAGCTAGCCAGGTCTTGATTGTATGCTCTTCAGGCTCCAAGGAACACTTATATAAGCCAATTAGGACTCATTCGTGCTATATTCTGGCCCCCATCCTGCAATGTTCTTTGGAAGCTGAATGTGTACTCAGCAGCCTTCCCTGGCTCATAATTAGTACCAGTTAAACTTTTTAGAGTGCTCAGCACCTTGAGAGATCAAACTGCACCTCCCCCAGGTATACCAAACAGGCACTAGATATACCTACCTGCTGGTAGTTAAAGTACATTGCCCATCAGCTCAGCACAATCTTTAGGGTGGTAGGGGCATATTCTGGGCTGGGTTTTGTTTATGTTTAAAAAGTTCATCTTAAGTAAGTGTGCCTAGGGTTGCAGTTTAAGAAGAAGCATTCTTCCATTGTATGAGAGAAGAGAGAAGGACACTTAAGAGGGTAGTGATCATGCAGGTTTTATCAGATGAACATAAGAAGAATCTGCTAGCCATTGCTAGCCTTTCCTCTATGAATTTCCAAGTTGGTGGCCGTCACTGCCTGCCAATACTCACATTAAAAATAATTACATTTTTTCTTCTTCCTTTCTTTTTTAAAAAAACCCTGCTGCCTAAAAGTGGGCAACGTTTTAGTTGATTAAGGCTGGTTTTAAGTGATTAATCTAACTTAGAGGTGCCCTAGTTGTCCCAGTCAGCATGGCAAATGGTCAGGGATGATGGGAGTTGTAGTTCAACAACTTCTGGGTGCCACATTGGCTAGGACAGGAGATGAGGCCTATGAGGCAGGCATCCAGATGTTTTGGGACTAAAACTCCCATCATCCCTAGCTAACAGGACCAGTGGTCAGGGATGATGGGAACTGTAGTCCCAAAACAGCTGGAGAGCCAAGTTTGCCTATGCCTGCTCTAAGGAATAGAATTCTTGCTCTCTTCTCTTTGCTGGCAAATATTTGTTATTATTAGGAAGTCTTTTTTTACCTTACAGGGTTGATAATGCTTTGTTGACTTTTAGCCATTCTGCCTGCTTTGTTTATTTTACAGTTTACTCCATTTGATGGCATTGTTCTTTGTCGTGTTTCTTCTGTTTGTTTGCAAGAAGCCACCAGGGACGTATAAAATGTATACAAGGGAAAAATGGATTGATCCGAGCTGCAATCCTATGCACGCTTCCCTAAAAGGAAGCCTCACCAAACCCAGTGGCCCTTGCTTCTGAGTAAATGAGCACAGGATTGCACTGTCATTCCTATTAGCTCTTCCACACTAATCATACATCTGATGGCAACGATCCTTTAGGTGGTGACCTCTATTTTTATGCTTATGCCGTGAAGCACCATTTACATGAATGGTATCGTAAAGCTCAACAATTTCTCTCTCTAAATTAAACATTTAAATAGCCTAGAATCACCCTCTTGTTCAGGGGTGAAGTGAGAGTAATTAATACTATGCCTCTCTAAACCAGGAATTAGCCGTACACCTGCAACTGTAAAATTGCAAGTAACCAAAAGGTCCATGGAATACTTTCCTTTAAAGGTCTGGGAAATATGCACAATCAGCAGATGAGCCATTTTCTTTTGTAACTTAATTTCATACATGTGTCCATCTCTCGTTATCTAACAATACAATCCTTTATATACCCACCATTTCTGTAGGGTAATTATGAATAACATTGCACTCTAGGATTTTATTTTGTTGTTCAGTTGTTTAGTCGTGTCTGACTCTTCGTGACCCCATGGACCAGAGCACACCAGGCACTCCTGTCTTCCACTGCCTCCCGCAGTTTGGTCAAACTCATGCTGGTAGCTTCGAGAACACTATCCACATCCTCTGTCGTCCCCTTCTCCTTGCGCCCTCCATCTTTCCCAACATCAGGGTCTTTTCCAGGGAGTCTTCTCTTCTCATGAGGTGGCCAAAGTATTGGAGCCTCAGCTTCAGGATTTGTCCTTCGAGTGAGCACTCAGGGCTGATTTCCTTCAGAATGGATCGGTTTGATCTTCTTGCAGTCCATGGGACTCTTAAGAGTCTCCTCTAACACCATAATTCAAAAGCATCAATTCTTTGGCGATCAGCCTTCTTTATGGTCCAGGATTTTATTACCACACTATGATTTTGTCATCACTACATACTCAACTTAAAACAAACCTGTTTTTCCAGATACCTCTGCTACAGAATTAGGGTAAACAGATGTTGGCATCTATAGCAGATCTACCTGTGGATTTACTAGCCTACTGTTTCCATTCACCAATGATGGCAATATAAAAGGTTTATTAAACATTAAATGCACAGTTACATTAAACCACTGTGAAGTTTCATGCCAAGAACAAAATAAATACTTATGTGCTGTACTCAGAAAGATAGCTGCACTGCTGGAGAAAGCAGAAATCACTAAAAAACAACAACAGTGGATCCAAACTCGAGGAGCAGAACTGTGGAAAATGGAAATTGATGCACTGCTAAGTATAGCAAGAGAACAGTCAAGATAGATGAGTGCATTTTACGAGGTCATTTTCATTTGTACTACTGGCTATCTGTTAAAACTGCTTAAAAACAGTTTCTCTCCACTCCCACAAAAACATTGTTTTCTACATGGGTGCTATTTCTTCAAATCTGCATCTTTGTGCACTCGTAATTATGTACTTTTTATCTTTCAATGAAGAACATATATAGAATCATAGAATTGTAGAGTTGGAAAGGATCCTAAGAGTCATTTACTCCAGTGCAATGCAGGAATTTAAGCTAAAGCATCCATGACAGACGGCCATCCAACCTCTGCTTAAAAACCTCCAAGGAAGGAGAGACCACAACCTCCTGAGGGTGACTGTTCCTGTCTCAAACACAGAGAGCCAGTGTGGTGTAGTGGTTAAGAGCGGTAGTCTCATAATCTGGGGAACTGGGTTCGCGTCTCCCCTCCTCCACATGCAGCTGCTGGGTGACCTTGGGCCAGTCACACTTCTCTGAAGTCTCTCAGCCCCACTCACCTCACAGAGTGTTTGTTGTGGGGGAGGAAGGGAAAGGAGAATGTTAGCCGCTTTGAGACTCCTGAAGGGGAGTGAAAGGCGGGATATCAAATCCAAACTCTTCTTCTTCTTCTTACTGTCAAAAAGTTATTCCTGATGTTTAGTGAGAATCTCCTTTCTTGCAATTTGAAGCATTTGGATCAAGCCCCACCCACCAAAGCAGGAGAAAACAAGCTTGTACTGTCTTTTATGTGGCAGCCCTTAAGATTTTGGAAGATGGCTATCATATCTCCTCTTAGTCTCCTCTTTTCCAGGCTAAACATACCCAGCTCCTTCAACCGTTCCTCAGAAGGCTTGTTTTCCAGACCCTTGATCATCTTAGCTGCCCTCCTCTGCAAATGTTCCAACTTGTCAACATCCTTCTTAAATGGTGTGCCCAGGATGTTAAAAAGGTAAAGGTAAAGGACCCCTGACAGTTAAGTCCAGTCGCAAACAACTCTGGGGTTGCGGCACTAATCTCACTTTACTGGCCGAGGGAGCCGCCGTTTGTCCGCAGACAGTTTTTCTGGGTCATGTGGCCAGCATGACTAAGACGCTTCTGGGGAAACCAGACCAGTGCACAAAAATGCCATTTACCTTCCCGCCGGAGCGGTACCTATTTATCTACTTACACTTTGACATGCTTTTGAGCTGCTAGGTTGGCAGGAGCAGAGACAGATCAACGGGAGCTCACCCCGTCGCGGGGATTCGAACCGCCAACCTTCCAATTGGCAAGCCCAAGGCTCAGTGGTTTAGACCACAGTGCCACCCGCATCCCATGCCCAGAATGTTATATAGGTATAAAAACATCTTCACAAAAACCATTCACATTGCTGCCTTACAAAAATATCTGGTAAAAGCCTACACTGTTTTAGTCTGTTATTGACTCCACACTTAATTCTTACACTTCCCAATCTGCACAGTACAGAAAACCTCCTGGCCCATTGAGGCCCATTAAGCATGTAAGGGGAGCCCTACAGCAGCAAATCAACAGCCCATCTAGTACAGCACCATTAAATGGTTGTATAGTGGAGGCAGCAAGGGAATAAAGAAATCCTACTACTGCAATGCACTCTCAATGGGGCTACCTTTGAAGGTGACCCAGAAACTACAACTAATCCAGAATGTGGTAGCTAGACTGGTGACCAGGAGCGGCCACCGAGACCATATAACACTGGTCCTGAAAGACCTACATTGACTCCCAGTATGTTTCCGAGAACAATTCAAAGTGTTGGTGCTCACTTTTAAAGCCCTAAATGGCCTTGGTCCTGTATACCTGAAGGAGCGTCTCCACCCCCATCATTCTGCCCGGACACTGAGGTCCAGCGCCAAGGGCCTTCTGGTGGTTCCCTCACTGCGAGAACTAAGGTTACAGGGAACCAGGCAGAGGGCCTTTTCGGTAGTGGCGCCCTGTGTAATGCCCTCCCTTCAGATGTCAAGGAAATAAACAACTACCAGTATATGACTTTTAGAAGACATCTGAAGGCAGCCCTGTTTAGGGAAGTTTTTAATGTTTGATCTTTTCAATATCCTGTTGGAAGCCACCCAGAGTGGCTCGGGAGGCCCGGCCTGATGGGCGGGGTATAAGTAATTATTATCATTATCATTATCATTATCATTATCATCATCCACTCGGTTCCAATGGTAAAGACCAAAGGAAAAGGAGTGACTAGGTTAGCTGCCCCCCCCACCTCCCTTCCCGCTCAGAGTGTGAAGTTTCACTCCCTTCTCCATGCCCTTGAGAAAGAACTTGTGTATTCAGCTGCCAATTCCCCACCCTGGCAAAAAGCAAATGGGAGAAAATTAGATATAAAAGAAGTTTCGGGATAATTGCGCGCAGCAGCAGAACCAACAATATCTGCTTCGGTAATCGTAACCTGGAAAATTACCGCAGCATCTTTAATTGTAACCTTTAAATCTCCCAGGCTCTTTGCAGAGTGTTCTCAGAAAAGCCCCAAAAGCATCAAGGAAAAAGGATGGAGCCGCTAACGCCAATTAGCATCTGCGTTACCAGCTACTTTTGATAATTGCAACTAATGTGGGGTTTCTGAGGGAGGAGGGGGAAAGGGAAGAAAAGAGCTTGAGAACTCTGAAAGTGACTGAATCAGCCGCAGCTCCCACAGATTTGCCCAGGTCTGAAATGCCAAAAGTAAAAGGCAGTTCCAAAAGCCATCTGTCGAAAGTTCTGTCAAGATCCACCCAGCTGGTGCTTAGCAAATCCATGCAGGGGGGAAAAGTAAGTTTTCAGATACTAGATGATAATATTTAAGGGAGGGTGATGCCAATAAGGCAAGATATTGAGCCTAATGGGAAGGGTAGGAGCAACTTCAGATCCTAGATGCCAGGATGGGTCTCAAACTGGGACTTTAAGCAGCGAGGATCTTGCTGACGGCAGGAGCACATTTTTGTGCTTTGAGTGCTGAACTGCATTTTTCAGAGGTGCCATCTAGGCATGACTACCTGAACTTTGAACTTAGCTAGCTGACCCTGAGAACCGATTGAATTCCACCAGGCCTAACTGAAGTCACTGCAACTTGCTTTGTTGTGAAAGGACCCCTGACAGGCTTAGATCCAGCTCCTTTCCTTCAGACTGTCACCTTGGAACTAACACACCTACCTGCTATGACCTTGGGGGCAGATTCTTCTTCTTCAGGGGGTGAGGCCAGGGAGTTACAGGGGCAGGGGCTGCCCCAGAAGCACTTTAAGTACTTTTGCAAGAAGAGTCCAGTAGCCTTGTTACCTCCTCTGACTCTGAGGACTTTATCTTACAAGTCCCAGTTCAACCAGAGTCTCCCCAGCTCCATTGATGCACAGTCTACAGGAGAAAGTTTGATCCCTTTAAATCAAGAGGCAATAGCTCAGTGGTAGAACACCTGCCTTGCATACAGAAGGTCTCAGGTTCCGTCCCCAGGTAGAATTGGGACTATTTCTGCATTGCAGGGAGTTGGACTAGATGTTCCTTGGGATCCCTTCCAAGTTTACAATTCCATAAAAGTGGAGTTACATACAGAACAGAGCTATTTCTTGTTGTTGTTTAGTCGTTTAGTCGTGTCCGACTCTTCGTGACCCCATGGACCAGAGCACGCCAGGCACTCCTGTCTTCCACTGCCTCCCACAGTTTGGTCAGACTCATGTTTGTAGCTTCGAGAACGCTGTCTAACCATCTTGTCCTCTGTCGTCCCCTTCTTCTTGTGCCCTCAATCTTTCCCAACCATGGCTTTTATTATACGGACCTTTGTTGGCAAGGTGATGTCTCTGCTTTTTAAGATGTTGTCTAGGTTTGCCATCGCCTTTCTCCCAAGGAGCAGGCGTCTTTTAATTTCGTGACTGCTGTCACCATCTGCAGTGATCATGGAGCCCAAGAAAGTAAAATCTCTCACTGCCTCCATTTCTTCCCCTTCTATTTGCCAGGAGATGATGGGCCCAGTGGCCATGATCTTCGTTTTTTTGATGTTGAGCTTCAGACCATATTTTGTGTTCTCCTCTTTCACCCTCATTAAAAGGTTCTTTAATTCTTCCTCACTTTCTGCCATCAAGGTTGTGTCATCTGCATATCTGAGGTTGTTGATATTTCTTCCGGCAATCTTAATTCCGGCTTGGGATTCATCCAGCCCAGCATTTCGCATGATGAATTCTGCATATAAGTTAAATAAGCAGGGAGACAATATACAGCCTTGCCGTACTCCTTTCCCAATTTTGAACCAATCAGTTGTTCCATATCCAGTTCTAACTGTAGCTTCTTGTCCCACATAGAGATTTCTCAGGAGACAGATGAGGTGATCAGGCAGTCTCATTTCTTTAACAGAGCTATAGGTCCACTCAAAGTCTTAATCTGAGCCCAACAGCTACTTCTGAAGCAGCATCTGAGCTCAGCTTTCATGCAGTCCTCAGTGTGAGTCCTCCATGGAGCTGTCCAGGGTACTGTCATCTCAGCTGAGGCCAGTGCTCACATCAAAACACAGCCCTGGACTGCACTACTTATTGGGTCTAAATTTTGGAGGGCCCTGATCAAGTTGCCTCCTGTGCTCTGTTGATAGTCATTGCTCCCCCTTACTGCAAGTAATTGGCTGACTTGTTTGCAGGTGGTGGACAAATATGGAAGCGGCGCTGAGCAATGATCTGGGCCACATTCCCAAACCAGCCAAACCCACATTCTTACCAGTATTTTTAAATTTCAAAATACGTCATCGAAAGCTTCGGAAGCAGTATACAAAATATGAATATTGGGGACAGGCATGGCATAATTAGGGTGCCAGTGAGTTCCAGTGTGTAGTGTGAAGCTCTGCTCATTTGCAGATGACACCAAACTTGAAGGGGTAGCTAATACCACTGAAGACAGAAACAGGATTCAAGATGACCTGAACAGATTGGAGAACTGGACCCAAACCAACAAAATGAATTTCAGTAGGGACCAAGATAAGGTTCTGCACAAACCTAGCCTGCCAGCAGTATATGTGAAAAGGATCTAGGGGTCTTAGTAGACCACAAGCTTAATGCAAGTCAACAGTATGATGCAGCAGCAAAAAAGGCTAATGCTATTCTCGGCTCCGTCAACCGAAGTATAGTGTCCCAATCAACGGAAGTAATAGTCCCGCTCTATTCTGCCTTGGTCAGTCCATACCTGGAGTACTGTGTCCAGCTCTGGGCAACACAATTTAACAAGAATATTCACAAGCTGGAACATGTGCAGAGAAGGGCAACCAAGATGATCAAGGGTCTGGAAACCAAGCTTCATGAGGAATCGTTGAGGGAGTTGGGTATATATAGCCTGGAAAAGATGAGACTGAGAGGAGATTGGATAGCCATCTAGAAATATCTAAAGGGCTGCCACATGGAGGCTGGCACAAGCTTGTTTTCTCCTGCTCCCGAGGCTAGTACCCAAACCAATGGATTCAGGTTACAAGAAAGGAGATTCCGACTAAACATCAGGAAGAACTTTCTGACAGCAGTTTGACAGTAGATTCCCTTGGGAGGTGGTGGACTCTCCTTCCTTGGAGGTTTTTAAGCAGAGATTGGATGGCCACCTGTCATCTATGATCTTGTTGACATTCCTGCATTACTGGGGGTTTGACTAGATGACCCTTGGGGTCCTTCCACATCTATAACTTATGATTCTATGCCACTGCTCGGCTTCCATCACATTCCCATGATAGAGAATCAAGCAATCTGCCTGCTCAGTGGTGGCAACAGTGTCTCAGCAGCAGTCCTCTAAGCCAGGCACTTCTCAACTCACCATTGCCACTTCCCTTTCATGGCAACATAGAGCAACCGCACCACATATTCCCTTTTCTTCATTGTAAGGGGTGATTTAAAACATGAGTGTAATCAATAAAACAAAGAAGGAATGCACAGTTTTAAAAACCTTGACCCCAGAAGACTATGGACACTCAGTTCAGAACTAAAATGGATGGTTTTCTTACAATAATACAGGATTCACCATCACGTAGCCACATTGTTTTTGTTCTGTATGCTGAAGAAAGCTCCTTCAAAGAGAACCATTAAGGAAAGCAAAACTATACCTAAAGAGTTTTGTTGCTGCTATTGTCCAAGTTGTATGAAGCGCCTACCTTTGAGAGAGAGTGTGTGTAAAGCCAATGATGTGAAATAAAATTCCCCTAAAAGCATTTAATAGACTAAGCTAAGAACAGGATTCTACAGGCTGGATCACATGAGACCCCTGACTCGTTTTTTGTTTAAATACACCTTGTGTTTCTTGGCTGCTTTTGGCTTGTGTGTTTCCAAAAGATATGTGGACCTCTTGCACCCAACTATTTTTGCAGTTAAATCTCAGCCAATTGCGGCTTTGAAATAGAAAATCAAAGCAACAGAATGCTGACCTCTGACGTCTCCTTCTCATTTGAACTCTGCCAATATGTCAAGCTACATGAATGGGAAGAAAGATGAACATATTGATTGGATGCTTATTGTCAGTAGCTACAGGAGTAGTTCATGAAGATGCCGAAGGTGATATTTTTAATACTAAGACAACATGTGCATGTTTGGTACTGGAATTCATAGACTGGGGAGTCTCAAATCCCTGCTCAGCTCATGAAATTCTCAGTGTGGCCTTGTGCCAGTCACCCATCTAAGCCTAACCTAACTCACAGAGTTGTTTTCAGGCTAAAATGTAGAGGGGAAACCATGTGTGCCACCCTGAGCTCCTCCAAGGAAGGGTGAAAGAAAAATGCAGTAACGAATGGATGGATGGTTGTTGAGTGGAAGACATCCTAACTGGGCATGAATGGGTTCTTCAGTGTCAATTCTCTTCCTTGGACGATGGAATTGTTCCTTAGCACAATTCCTGACTATAGCATCTTTATGCCACCATGATACTTTCCCCCTTTCGAGAAACAAAATTTGGTTTGACTATGGAAAGGAGGCATACAAATAAATGATGACGATTGTTCCTCGCAATGGATTCTGTCCCGTAATAATAGAAAGGGTAAGTCATTGCAGTGTAAATATATAATGCAAGTCATTCCACACTGCAATTCTTATTACTGGGGCTGGATCAGAGTTATGGCTTACTTTACAGAATACGGGTTAAGAGTGCTTGGGGGCATTGCAGTTTATTACCACCTGCCAAGCACTCTGCCAAGATCTCCTGCTTTATTTCTGCACATTATCAGATAAAACATCATGGTTTCTTGGGTGGTGGTGGAAGAAAGTCAAAATTCTGTGGAAGAGAACAGGAAGAGATGGCATGTATGTTACAAGGGATGCCTAAGAGAAAGAGAGAGACAAATCGCAAGAGAACATGGGCATTTGGTGAATGTTTGAAATTACGGAGCTGTTGTGGATATGGATGCTACGAGTGGTCTTTGAGGGAGCATGGCTAGCTAGCCCAGGACCTCAGAGGATGGCATTCAAGCACAGTGACTTTAACAAGGCTCCTCCAAGGGTACCATGTTGACTATTTCTGCATTAATAGGGGCATTAGACTACCATTTAACATCAGCTGGGTAAATGCTGTTTCCTTAGGTGTGATTCCTGCATTGCAGAGGGTTGAACTAGATGATGTTTTCGGTGTCTTCCAACTCTAAAATTCCATGATTCTATGATTATGGAATCTGGCACTGGGGCAAACTCTAGCCCATCCATCTGAGCCTTCAGAGATCAGGCACACTTTACATTGCTTCTAATAAACACAGCCCAAATCACGGGCTGCTTCTGCTTATCTCAGTTTCCAGGGCCAATGGAAATTAGAATGGAATATGGACGTAGCTTGTTTCTTGAACTCGCCACTGAGATTATCATGTGGATAATGGCACCTTTTTTCCCCCAAAACACTTCTTGTGTTCCTGGTTGAGAGCGACAGCCCCAAGCCAACAGCACAGGGGGAAACTACCTTCCATAATGGGAAAACTCTAGTTTTGACGGGAGCCATAACTATATTTTGGCCCAAGACAAAGGTGGAGCACAAAAAAATCAAATTATGAGAGCTGCGTCTGGTTTCCTGGTGTGGGAAAAAATATCTTCCGTGTGTGTAGCTTTGTTCTTATAGAACTAAGACGGGATGCAGCTTGCTAACTAACCCAGAAAAGGAGGGATGGCTTTTGTGTAATAGAGGAAGAAAAAACCCCAGAAGGAATAAAGCAACTGATAATCAATTACATCAAAGTGATAACATTTACAGCTACCCAGGAGCAGAAATTATGCATATTTCTTTGCTAATCTGGAATACTTCACAGGGCTCAGAGGGGATGAACAATCCAGGCAATGCAAGATTGGGCAATGTCATCATGTGTTTATTTATCTCTGTGACATTTACCAGAAATCTTCAATGGAACAGAAAGATTATTAGATACTTAGGCAAAAGTCAATAATGTTCGTATAGATTTAGAACACTGATTTCTTTCATTGCTGGTGCATAAAGTCCGAGGAAAGAGAGAGAGAGAGAGAGCTCTCAGGCTAACTCATTTACAGAAACAAACAGAATAAATTCACACACATTATGAACCTGCTTCATTGTTCAGGTCAGCCTTCCCCAACTGGGTGCTCTTCAGATGTTTTGGACTACAACTTCCATCTGTGTGACAGTGGTAGCCTGTGGCTGATAATACTTGTAGTCAGAAACATCTGAATGAAGGCTGGATTAAGTCATCAGCTGAGGGAGGTACTTCATGTTCCATCTTCTTCTGTGGCCACATTGGTAAACGACAGCAATAGGGCCTTTTTAGTGGTGTCCCTTAGATTATGGAACCCAGTCAGAGAGTTCCATATGGCATTTGCCATCATTTCCTTAAGGAAAGAGGTCAAAACGTTCCTCTTCCCAAAAACTATCAAGGAGTGTGTGAATATATATATATATATATATATATATATATATATATATATATATATATATATATAACAGTGCTGTGGTTTATTGTTCTGTTCTGGTTTTATGTTGGATTAACCCAATTACGGTTTTGTATCCCAAAGATTTTATGGCCGCTGCGGCTGCCTTTTTAAAAGGCAGAAAGGTAGAATACAGAGGTTTTAAACATGAATGGAATGAATTGTACATTTTAGCTCCTCTGAATAAGTGGAAAACTTATTTGTCAGCATGAAGAATAACATGTGTGACAGCTGAAATGCTTCTTGAATCCCATAATCCTGAAATATGTACTTCTGAAGCATCTCTACCTTTGAAACCATACTAGGTCCTTGAAGAAAGTTGACTATAATGCTAGTCATGACTTGTCCTAGGAGAGAAAAGTGAAGGGCGCAAGGAGCCAGCCCAGAGATTTCTCTAGTGTTTGGTGGGCGAATCTCTTCCACATTTCCCCAAAGCATTGCAGATCAAACTCAGGCATGGAGGGGCAGTTCATATTAACACCCACCCCCCATCCCCATTAGAAAAAACAAACAAACAAATTTAGTGCAAAGAATCATGCAAATCCGATTTCTCTTTGACTGGACATTCACATGGAACATCTGATTCACCAAATATGTTATCTGCATGGGAAGAAATTCACACTTCTCCGCCGCCATGCAAACTGAGGTCCAGCTGTCTGAAATTTCCGAATTGGGACTTTGTGGTTGCTCAACCAATCCTGACATTTCTGAAGATCATAGCATAAAGCAAGTATGAGGAACCTCAGGCATGAGTCCCAAATGCCCTAAGGGTGAAAAAGCTTCCCACATAAGGCACAGAGCAATGGATGCTTGCAATTGGACCAGAAATCTGGATATTTCAGAAATATAGCCTTTAAATATAGTCCAGCTCCATAGGGGATGGTTCTTCGGTCATTTGACCACAATATACCTGTGATTGGGGAAGACCTTCCTCCTCAGTGCAGAAGGATCTTTTGTGATCCTTCATTTACTACGAGATATAGTTGAGTTTCTACTGACAGCTACTCACAGCAATGCCTCTCTCCAGACCCCAGAATTGTGCAAGTGATATTCTTTTCCTTCCTTCTAACCACTGTGCTTTTCAGCTAAGTAATAGAAGGGTGTGAGCAAATGCTTATCAAGCATCATGCAAAATTTAACGGTGGGGATTATAACCTGCATAATCAATTATCCATGGTAGGTCAAGCTGCAACTGTTGACACAAATCATGCTGGCCTTCTTACTACGTAAATTGATAACTTTACACATCTATTAAAAATAATGTGGCATTCAAAAATATTTCCCTGGGAGGCATGTGTGCTGCTCAGTGACTTTTTAATGCTCCAATTAACAAAGAACAACTAGAAATGCCCAAATAATTCATAGCCAGAAATGCCTATGACCATTGCACATTATCCTTTGTGATGATGACACTGTTGCTAGCCTTTAAGAAACAGATGCATTGGCCTAATGAAAAACTTTCATAAGCATGTGGAGCCTGTGTGTCTTTTAAGGAGCTTGCATATTCTTGGAAAAATTAAAGTCTAATATTATCATCACCCTTGGTCATATTTCCATCTTCTGGAGATGAAGCTGGAGATATAAAGTGGGAGAGGAAATTGCCTTCGGGATCAGCCACAGGTGTCTCTACTAGTTCAGAAGAACTAGCGTAAGAGGAGACCATTATGTGTAGCCCAAAGGGGGCTCTTCTGCTTCCCTTCTCTGCCTCTGTGGGCTTGAGATCAAAACCCAAAGTTCAATCAAAGTCTCCTTCACACTGTTGGAACTGATGGATGTAAAGCAGACCGGGTCCCTTGGTTTAAAGAGGCCCCTCTAATGGAAGGCGGAGCTGGCTGTGTAGATGGAGAAGTTGGCGATTGCTGAAACAGCATTCAAGTTCTGCTCTTACTATGTCTCCAGCCTGAGCTGTCCAAGGTACTACTTAATCTTTAAATACTTCCCTTGCCTCAACCTAGACTTTGCCTTACTTCATTACATCATGAACTGTTTCCCCAAACCTAAGCCCTGCTGGATCAGACCCAAGGACCATCCAGTCCAGCATCCTCTCACAGTGGTCAACCATGGGAAGCCAAAAAACAGGAGCTGAGGGCAACAACATTCTCCCCATTTGTTTCCCAGAAACTGGCATTCAGGTGCAACACTGCAGGTGGCAGTCATTCATAGCTTTCTCTCCTGTTAATTTGCCTACAAAACAGAAGAACATCTAGAAGGTGGAAAACAGCACAGACTGCACTATTGCCACTGAAAAAGACTCTCAAGTGTCGAGACTCCTGAATGCACAGAGCCTGCCACACATTCAAATGTCTACAGACAATTATGCGCATCATGTGGTTATTGCAGGTAAAAGACCCAGCAGCAGGAGAGGTACCTAAAGCATGGCCCAGCTCCATTGCCATCACAGCTATTTCCTAAACAAGAGTAATGTATGAATAGGGCTTAAATGTCACCAGGTCCTTGTATCCATTGTACCCAAGAAAGGACACATGGAAGGGAAGACCAGCCTTGTCCCAGTCAGGCAGCCATACTTGTATACAATTCATTGCTTCATTCTCTTACCATCAATCTGATCTCCTTCTCTTCCTTTCCCCACTGCTCCCCTTTGCAAGTCTTTTCAATTTGTAAGCCAGAGTGTTTATGTACTGCAGCATTCCCCAACCTGGTGTTCTCCAGTTGCTGTTGAACTACATCTCCCATCAGCCCTAGCCAGCATGGTCAGTAGTCAGGGATAGTGGGAGTTGGAGTTCAATGAAACCTGGAAGAAACCATGTTGGGGAAGGCTGATGTGCAGCTTTTGCCACCAGCAGTATATTGACTGATATGAGAAGCTTTGGGAGATAGTATTTGCCCCAAACCAGGATAATAATGAAACATATTCAAGTTTTATAAATAATCATACGGGGAATAAAATCTAAAGCAGAAACTATGTGAAGAAACATCTCATAATACTTAAGACTACAATATGAGTTGTCAAGTTTTGTTCTTTTATACTTCTAAAAGAATTCTGCAAAAATCTGCAACATAATAGAAGTTCTAACAGCCTAGCAATACATTGGCAAGATTTTCAGGACTTAAGCTCCATCAGCAGTCATGATCAATGGGATTTTCATATCAATATGTAAAGGGAATTCCACTCCAAATACTTAAATTGAAAATGAAGGATTATATCACAATTAATTGCTTTGTGTTGCTAACGAACTCATCTGGCCTCTGAAGTGCGAAGAACAATTCACTTACCCTTTCCAATGTAATTTCTTCAAATTCATATTCAATCTCTGTTCCATTGACCTAGAAAATAATGATGATATAACAGAGAAATCTATTAATACCTGTGGGAGATAAGGAAGGAAATCCCTGCTTTTATACAAGGACAAGTGTTCTTTCAGCTGTGATGAAACACAGTGTTTCCAAATGAAAAAAGTCGGTAATACTTCTTCAGCTGGAATAAATGCGGAATGCCATGCACGGAAGAACTGAATAGTAGTATGCCAAGGAAAAAAAGTGCTCCATTTAAGAGCGGACTGGCAAAGACTTGCAATATTCTGTCGCTCTGACACATAGGAAAAGAAGAGTTTTGCAGGGCTCTCCAGATATCCCCCCCCCCCCATGTGGTGGGAGGAGAAATAAGTTACCAGATTCTTTTGAACAATGTCTTCAAGGAAATATTTTGAGCTTCATTTTAATTTAGATCCTCTTTCATTTATTCCCCCCCCCCCAACTGCTTTGGGGAAAAAATGCACCATTTACAACATTGTATCCAACTGAGTTCTGCACATAGTAAGAGGCCCACTGAAATCAGTCAGCATGGCCAAGTGGAGAGCCATTCATTTCAATGGATTTGCTACTTAGAAACAACCCATTGTGAGTCGAGGACCCGCCACCCACACAGGAGTACAATAAGACTGCCCGGACACTGAGGTCCAGCTCCGAGGGCCTTCTGGTGGTTCCCTCACTGCGAGAGGCCAAGTTGCAGGGAACCAGGCAGAGGGCCTTCTCGGTGGTGGCGCCCGCCCTGTGGAATGCCCTCCCATCGGATGTCAAGGCGATGGACAACTACCTGACATTCAGAAAACATCTGAAGGCAGCCCTGTTCAGGGAAGTTTTTAATATGTGACATTTTAGTGTATTTTTCATCTCTGTTGGAAGCCGCCCAGAGTGGCTGGGGAAACCCAGCCAGATGGGCGGGGTACAAATAATAAATTATTATTATTATTATTATTATAAGACACAAAGACACATTGTTTTAGGTTAATGGGCAAAAGTAGGCCACAACTTTTATTGGTTACAGCATGTGAGTAGTATTGGCTTAGGCATTGGATGAAACAGCAATACACGACTCCACCCCGCTCAGCCGGGAGTCAAATCAGGGTTAACAACCACTGGGAGGAGCTTGGTGATGCAAATACAACTGGAAGCTCCCCCATGACGTCACCAGGGGTCGTGCCATGGCCCTAGCCACCAGCAAGGCATCAGACAGGATCCACGACTGCCGGATTCCTTTAATGGAATACCCAAAAGAGGAGGTGTAGATGATGGCCCATACCCAATCCTCCAACACAGCACACATATTCCAATGCCTAACCGCTCACACCAGAAAGTTGTGATGAATTGCTACGAGGTAGGCGAAAAAAACAAGAGGCTGGTGTCAATTTGCCAAATGGATAAAAAGGTCCTACCACACCCTTTGGGCAACCAACCGAAGTCCATAGCAAGGTCAATACGCAAATGAAGCTGACCTAAGAGGGAGAGAGGGCGGGAGATCCGAAGAAAGCAGGAACAGACTGGGAGCTGAGCACTGCCGCGGCTGTTTAAATGCAGCTAGCCCCGCCCACCAGCCGGCCCTGTTGGTCAGCTGGAAGGCTTGGCTGCGGCAGCAGAAGCAATCAGGAGCAGGGAGCCAATTACGCCACCCTGCCCCTGAGGAAAGCTGCTCCCGTTCACAACGCCTTCCCTCTGGGAGGAGGAGAGGCCTTACCATTAGCTTGCTATGTGGAGTTTGGAACTGACAGGGTTAAAACTCCGTGGTGTCCTGTATCTGGGAGGAGCTCAATGCAGAGAAATGCGTCACAGTCTGTGTCACTGTTCAGACTTGCTTTCGCTTCTGCCTGAGACGCAGCTCAGCTTAGAGGCTGCGTGTGTGTGCTTTTGGAGCACGGAACATGTCGGAGGTTTCTGATGGATTTACTGCTTTGTAAATAAACGCTTCTAGAGATAAGAACCAAACTGTCTTTGGACTTGATTTATCCCTTATCTCACATGGACGCAGGACCGCTGCTACTCTGCTCTCCTGCCAGGTCAGCTCCCCAGCAGAGCCAACGCAGGGAAGCCTGACCGGACTCAGGATTTGTTTACCCCAAAATGCTACACATAAACATCACACAGATTGGTTCTCATTTAAAAAGAAAGAAATGGATGCCCCCTTTTCTCAAAGCATCTTTTACTATGTCATGAAATCATTTCCAACCTTTCCAAAGATATCTCAAGTCAGTTAGCTTCATTCTTACTACCACAGCAACCAAAACCATCCTCAGCTTCCTGCAAGTAGCTCCCCGGCCTGTCACAGGGCTAAGTAAATGAAACATGCCTATACTTCCTTTCCTAACAGTTTGAAAAAGGCAATACAGTGGTACCTTGGGTTACAGACGCTTCAGGTTACAGACACTTCAGGTTACAGACTCCACTAACCCAGAAATAGTACCTCGGGTTAAGAACTTTGCTTCAGGATGAGAACAGAAATCGTGCGGCAGCAGCAGGAGGGCCCATTAGCTAAAGTGGTACCTCAGGTTAAGAACAGTTTAAGGTTAATAACAGACCTCCAGAATGAATTAAGTACTTAACTCGAGGTACCTCTGTAGTCATCAGCTGCCAAACCATACTATCACAGCACAACACAAGTTGGGAGGAACTACTTTGAGATAAGCAGCTTAAGGATGTTGGCCCACACTGAGTAGATATGTGGGGAAATGCTCTCTTTGGCACAGCAGTGAAGCATTAAAACACATGACACATGGGAACGGGACAAGTTTAGCTGGTTGCCCTTAGAGCACTCGAGTCTCTTCTTCTGCATAGAGGAGATTACAATATGAGACCCTTCCCCAAAGTGAGGCACCCTTTGCTGACTCAGAATTTGCATAGCACAGAGGACTTCCGGTTTGGAACGCTAGCAGTGAGGGAGCGCGGAGAAGTTTCTCCGAACTTCATGGGGTTTTTGAGGGGCAACGCATAGGCACTGCGACCCCAAATCTCAAGGGGGGCCCCCTTGAGAGAAGCGCAACCAGCAGCGTTGGAGTGGTCCAGAAGCTTTCTCGGTTTTCTCTATTTTTTGGGGGGAAGGTCCGGGAAGCGACGGATCGAGAAACGCGTTCCGGTAAGCTCTGCGAACCTCATGCGGTAATGCCTCTAGCTCCCTTTGAAAAAGCGTCAAACCTCTGCAAATTTAAATCCAGATGCCCTTGGTGGTGTGTGACAAACGTGGGGACTGAAATTTAAAAGATAGAAACCAAGGAGCGAAGGATGTTAAGAGATTAAACAAAAGAGCTCGACCTGTTTTTTCGGATCTAAGATGGCGCTGAAACCGAAATCGGAAGAGTGAAACAATGAATTGCTTTTGCCCGCTGTAGCAACAGAAAAGTGAAAGTCCCTGCCGGCAGCTCAGCGGGGCGAGAAAATAACTGAAAGAAAGTAGCTAAACTAAAGAAAACTTTTAAAGACTTTGTTGCATTTTGGGTGAAGTGAAGAAGTGTGGCGGATATAAGAGGAGGATATAAAGGGTTACCGAAAGACAGAGTTTGGGAGTGGAAGAAACAAGAGGGAGAAGGGGAGAGCGGAGTAAAAGGGTCGAAGTAAATGGCGTTGAATTAAATATATCTCCCCTTTCCACCTGCCCGGTCGGCGGCTCTTTTTTTTTCTATTCCTCCTTCTTTATAGATCTTGTGGTTCTTTGTCTTCTGTTTTTTTTTCTTCTTAACAACGGGAGGGAATATTTGCATAAGACCCACGTCCATATGATCCGCTAGAGCATGTTTTTGAACTATAGTAACCCAGTTGGTCTTTATGTACCCCGCCGGTCCGTAAGGGACCTAATTAAAAATATTATATCTGGAAAAATAACCCGCGCGACGAAGGCTGCTACAGTGCAACAACACTGCCAGGTTTCAACTGACCCGTGAGCGGATTAATGTTCTCAGGAGAAACAGAAGCCTCACTTACGACCCCTCTCCTTTTGTTGGATTAATAAAAGATAACTGTGACCTGAAGGCTCCAGTAGAGAAGCGCAAAGCTAGGAAACTTGTTTTCTCTTTTCCGTGGACTATTGGCAGACTACAACGGGACCTGAATTATTTGTGGACTATAAAGAGACTTCGAAAGGCTTCAAATCTAAACTCTTCTTTCTTCCTCGACGCACCACTTCTTTTTTGTAATTTTTGAACCCTTTGGCTCCCCGGATCCTTCCCCTGCCCCCCCCCCTCCGTTTGGTTTTTTTTTTTCCCACTTTCTCTCTTTGTCTCTGCCCTCCCCCTCTCCCCTTTCCAACCTTGACAAGAATATAACCTGGAGAATTTTCTCAACAATCACTCCCAGTACGTGAAAATGGATTAGGCCAAACAAGTGGCTGAAGTCTAACCAAAGGAAGGGAACGTAACCACAACTCTTTCATTTATTTAACTCTGGGTTTTTGTTTTCTCCCTTTGCCTTCCCCACCTTTTCTGATTCTATACCCCCAGGCCATCCCCCCTCCCTACCTCTTTCCCCTACCCCTCTTTTTTTTCTTAATTAATTTTTTTTCTCTTCTTTCTTTTGAGTGCTCCCCTAACACGCAAGTGTAACAACTTCTAGGTGGTAGTGCACTACCAAATAGTGGAGTGGTTAATAAGCCTACAATTTTGCCTAATTGCTGGGAATTAGTTGAGCAGTAGACGAGATATTGTGAGGAAAAAAAACAGGACTTGCGTTTTGAATAAGGCAGTCTTACCTGATTTAAAATACAGCACTCAGAGCCGGCTTAAAGGCAAACCTGTAAAGCATTTGAATCAAATAGACTTGTAGAAGATTGTGCGCCCCTTAGGGGAGAGTCATAAGAAACTAAATTAAAACTTTGTTCATAATTTAAGGGGGTGGAGGAGATGGCGGGAAAGGATGGGAAGAAGTCAATAGGCACACCGATAGAGAGAAAAACCTCACGACAAGAAGAAATTAAAGACCTAGACGTACTATGGCTGAAAATAAAAGAAGAATTTAAACAGAATGAAATCCATATGGAGAAAAAGCTAGGAGAGATGCAGGAGTCGATTGATAAAAAAATAGAAGGTGTGGTTGGAGAATTGTCAAATAAGATAAAAGAGCTAACGACTCGAACAAAGTCCGTAGAAGACTCTAACAAAAAAATGCAAAGAGAGATGAGAGATCAGAGAAAGGAAACTGAGAAAATGAAGGAGAACTTTAAAGATTTGAGTAAGAGTCAGGACCAAGTTCTGGACAATTTAGCATTGATGGAAATGAAACAAAAGCAGGCAAATTTAAAATTTAGAGGAGTAGGGGAGGAAATCAACGAAGACATTAAAGGAAAAATGATTAAAGAACTGGCAAAGTGGCTAACCTTAAAAGAGGAAGAAGTAGCCCAAGCTATAGAAAATGCTTTTAGAATAAAAATAAGATCTAAACAAAACAAATTGAAAAAGGTTCCAGGAGACTGTCTAGTAATCTTTAAATCGATAGAATTGAGAAACATAATACTGCGAGAAAGCTACCAGAAGAAACTGATAATTGATGGAAGACCAATTATTATTTTCAAAGAAATTCCGATCAGACTTCTTCGAAAGAGAGAAGGGTACAAACAGCTAGTCAACATCCTAAAAAGGAATGGTATACAACACAGATGGGAATTCCCAGAAGGGATTTCCTTTTTTTACAAAGAAAAAAGATTCAAGATTACTGAAAGTCAGGAAGTCAGTAAATTCCTACGTAGATATGAGAGAGATCTTGGGAAGACGGAGGAGAGGAGTGGGGGGAGAGGTGGAGGGGTGGAGGAGGGGGATGATGCGGGACTGGGGGTTGTGGGGGGGAGGGTGGGGGGGAGAGGGGGGGAGAGATAGGAGACGAAGAAGTAGGTGAGGAGGAAGAAGGAACAGAAAGTAAAACCACCCGAATTTAAATCGGAGAAACTTAAATTAGTAATTTACTGACTTAATTGTAGATAAATACGATAATGAATCTTAAAATTCTAACATGGAATGTAAATGGTTTGAATGACAAAACTAAAAGGAATAAAATTGTAAATGTTTTGAAAAAGAAAAAATTGGACGTAATCTGTATTCAAGAGACACATGTAGCCAAAAAGCACAAACACGTATTGTTAAATAAGAATTTAGGAACGGAATTTATAAGCTCCATGACGGAAAAAAAAAGGGGAGTTGTAATATATGTTAACGCAAAATGGGAACCTAAATTGATATATAAAGATAAAGAAGGAAGGATATTAGGGGTGCAAATCAACTTTCAGGGGGAAAAGATTAATGTGGTAAATATATATGCCCCAAATTCTAATAGGCCAGAGTTCTTTAAGAAATTAGAACAAGTCTTGATGAATTTAGAAAACAATAGGACGATATTATTGGGAGATTTCAATGCGGTGCCAACACCAGAGATTGATAGACAAACAGAAAGGGGAAAACGAAACCAAGGGAAATTACCAAAATCATTCCAAGACCTGGAAGAGAATATGGATCTAATAGACATATGGAGACACAAGCACCCAACGGAAAAGCAGTTTACTTTTTTCTCAGAGGTACATAAAAGCTGGGCCAGAATAGATCAAATTTGGACCTCAAGGGAGTTAACCTTAAGAGCTACTAAATGTGAAATCCAACCAAGAACCCTTTCTGACCATAATTCAATAACACTGGAATTAAAGGGCACTTCACAAGGGGGTTTTAGATGGAGGTTAAATGAATACTTGTTAGACAATGATGAGGTTGTAGAAAAAGCTAAAGCCACATTAAAAGAGTATTTTGACTTGAACCTAAATATAGGAACAAATTTAGAAGTGGTATGGGATGCCAGTAAGGCGGTCCTAAGAGGTTTCTTTATCCAACAAAATAGTTATAAGAAGAAAATGAGACAGCAAAAGAAGGAAGAAATCCTTAGACAGATAAGGGAGGCTGAAAAAAAATTAATTGAGAATCCAAAAGATGACCAAAGTATACAAATTATAAAAATATTACAAACACAATATTCGATGTTAACGAATCAAGAAATTGAATGGAAAGTCAAGCAAACGAAACAAAGATATTTCGAATCAGCAAATAAAACTGGAAAACTATTGGCTTGGCAATTGAGGAAAAGGCAAAAGCAAAATGTGATAAATAAAATAAAAGTAGAAGAAGAAGTGATAGAAGACCCAAAAAGGATACAAAAAATTTTTCTTAAATTCTACGAGGGATTATATAAAAAAGGAGAAGAAGACCTAACCCAAATAGAAAGGTATTTGGAGAATTGTAAAGGAAAGATCATAACGGAAGAAGAAAAATCCCAACTAAATAGACCTATAAATATAGAGGAGATCCAGAACGCGATTAAAAAAATGAAATTAGGGAAAGCACCGGGACCGGATGGTTTATCGGCAAAATATTATAAAGTTTTGGGAGATGAATTGGCAACAACGCTCTGCAAGACCATGAATAATATACTAAGAGGAGGAAAGATTCCTGAGTCCTGGAGGGAGGCTTTTATAACGTTGATTCCAAAACCGGATACAGAAAAATTGAACATTAAGAACTATAGGCCAATATCGCTATTGAATAACGATTATAAAATATACGCAGATATCATGGCAAACAGACTGAAAAAATGTTTAATAAACTTAATCCATAAGGACCAGGCGGGTTTCCTCCCAAATAGGTTCATGAAAGATAATTTGAGACACATTATAAACATAATTGAATATTTGGAGATTAATAATAATATACCTGCGGCATTGATTTTCATAGATGCCGAAAAGGCGTTCGATAATGTCTCTTGGTTGTTCCTAATAAAATCTTTGGAGGTGGCAGGAATAGAGGGTGAATTCTTGAAAGGAATACAGGCAATATACTCAACCCAATTTGCCAAATTGGTAATAAATAATAATCTTACAAACATATTTAAAATCGAGAAGGGTACAAGACAGGGGTGCCCCCTCTCTCCGCTATTATTTATTATAGTATTGGAAGTACTGGCGAACAGAATAAGATCGAAACGAGAGATTCAAGGAATTAAAATAGGAGTGAAGGAATTTAAACTAAGAGCTTATGCGGACGACCTAATGTTGTCTTTAGAAGAACCACAAGGTAGTTTGGGCAAGGCGCTGGAGATCTTAGAAGAATATGGTAAACTATCCGGTTTTAAACTGAATAAACTAAAAACCAAAATGTTGACAAAAAACCTGGGTGCTGAGGAAAGAGAAGAACTAGAGAGAAAACATGGGATAAAGGTGGTAAAAAAAATAAAATACTTAGGAATATGGCTTACACCAAAAAACATAAACTTAATTGAAGATAATTATACAACCACATGGAAGGAAATTAAAAAAGATTTGGATGTTTGGAACAGAGCTAACCTCTCGTGGATGGGCAGGATGGAGACAATAAAAATGAATGTCCTTCCAAGAATGCTGTTCTTGTTTCAAAATATTCCAGTAATTAGGGGGTCAAAATTATTTAAAGATTGGCAGAAAACCCTCTCAAGATTCATTTGGCAGGGAAGGAGGCCAAGGATAAGATTTAAATTACTTACAGACCGAAAGGAGAGAGGGGGACTCGCAGTCCCTAACTTGAAACTATACTACGAGGCCTCCTCCCTATGCTGGGTTAAAGACTGGATAACCTTGGAAAACACTGATTTATTGGATCTTGAAGGTGCAGACAACAGGTTCGGATGGCATGCCTACCTCTGGGCAAATAAAGAGAAGGCTCATAAAGGGTTCTCAAATCACATTATTAGGGGCCCATTATACGAAGTTTGGGAAAAAAATAAAAAACTGTTAGAATGGAGAACGCCCTGGTGGTTGTCCCCAGTAAACATCGTAACTATTAAAAAAATAAATATGGAGGAACAGAAATTAACATATGAAGATTTACTGATAAGATCGGAAGACAGCTGGAAATTAAAGCCATATGAGGAGCTGAAGGGAAAGTTGACAAGCTGGTTATAGTACCATCAAATTAACGCGATTTGGTCAAAAGATAAAAAAATTGGAATGAATGAAAAGAAATCAAAATTTCAAATTGAAATAATAGAAAATAAATTTAAATTATTATCCAAAATGTACAATTTATTACTGGAATGGGACACAAAAGACGAAGAAATTAAGGAGGTTATGGTAAAATGGGCGATAGACCTGGGGCACAACATAGAATATGAAAAATGGTCAAAATTGTGGAAGGAGGGATTAAAATTCACGGCGAGTGTTGCAATCAGAGAAAATCTAGAGAAGATGATATATAGATGGTATATTACACCAGAGAAGCTAAGTAGGATGTACAAAACTGGAAATAAGGCCTGCTGGAAATGTAAAACAAAAGAAGGCAATTTCATACACATGTGGTGGACATGTGAGGAAATAAAAAAATTTTGGGATACGATATATAATGAATTAAAAAAAATATTGAGATATACATTCCCGAAAAAGCCAGAGGCCTTCCTATTAGGTATCATCGGAGAAGAAATTAAGAAAGAAGATAGAGTCTTATTTCAATACTCAACAGCAGCGGCCAGAATGTTAATTGCCCAAAATTGGAAAAACAGAAATATACCAACGATGAGGGATTGGCAAACGAAACTATATAACTTCGTCGAATTAGCTAAAATGACGCAGAGAATTAGAAACCAAAAGAATACAAAGTCAAATAACGACTGGATTAAATTTATGACATATATTGAAGGTAATTATAGTAACCTACCAAATATAGCAGGCTTGTTATGAAACTTTCGATGTATAGATAGATCAAATAACCCAACATCAGCTGTAAAAACGAAACTTTTAAAATTAAGAACCCGAAATCAGGAGGGAAGGAAGTCAGCAAGTATGTGCTATTTATCAGCTTATTTTTATTTTTTATTTTTTTCATTGCTGTGGTGCTTTTTTTCTTTTTTTTTCTTTTTTTTTCTTTTTGTCACTATTTTCTGTTATTTAAGTTAATAAGTATTGGGCTTAATGTAAATTTTTTCTTTTCTGTATTAGTTGTTGTCTAAGATGGTTTTGTTTTTTCTTTATGTGTGTGTGATAAATGAAACTTAATAAAAAAGAATATTAAAAAAAAAAAAAGAATTTGCATAGCACAGTGTGACTCATATCATCTTGCCAACTCCATCTGAAAATAACTATGGGCTGTATCCAACATTCTCTGTCCTTAGCGCAAGGGCTCTTGAGCTAGCAGACAGGTGAATTTTAACATTCCGCAGCGGAGAAATCCAATACAACAGTTGAACTGTGGGAAATGAGACCGGCGATAGATTGCACAGTCTACGGTGCAACACAGTTACTAGCAATCTGCTTATTATGCATTGTATGGTGCAACAGCATCCCACTTGTGCAAAACATTTCACCAGCGAAACAAGTATACAATGCTAAGTCTCTTTAAGTTAGCACTACAATGGAGCCCACCCTATGGGTAGTATTCAGTGCCAGTCCTATTTGGAGTAGACACACTGAAGTTAATAGATATGGCTAATTTAGGCTCTTTTGAATTATGGTGCTGGAGGAGACTCTTGAGAGTCCCATGGACTGCAAGAAGATCAAACCTATCCAATCTTAATGAAATCAGCCCTGAGTGCTCACTGGAAGGACAGATCCTGAAGCTGAGGCTCTAATACTCTGGCCACCTCATGAGAAGAGAAGACTCCCTGGAAAAGACCCTGATGTTGGGAAAGATGGAGGGCACAAGGAGAAGGGGACGACAGAGGATGAGATGGTTGGACAGTGTTCTCGAAACTACCAGCATGAGTTTGACCAAAGTGCAGGAGGCAGTGGAAGACAGGAGTGCCTGGCATGCTCTGGTCCATGGGGTCACGAAGAGTCGGACATGACTAAACAACTAAACAACAACAACAACAACAACAACTTAGGCTCATTAATTTCAATGAGTCTACTCTGAGTAGGACTTAGGTGAATACCACCCTATGCTTTGGAAAGGCAACATTTCAGCTATAGGGAGCTTCCAAGAACGACACTTGTTATCGAGATCTTCCTCGTTTCTGCTTATTTCCAGTTTTTGTTTTTTAAAATCTTGGTGGAAGTTAGTGGTAGCTTTAGATGCCAACCATTAAATATATCTCCCTGCCATTCAGGATTTCCCCACTCTTTATAGGACAAGTACAGGGAACCTAGAGGCCAACTGAACCCACCCCCCTTGCCTTCTCTATCTGGCCCCCAGGACTTTCCTTAGGTCACCGCTCCTGCCCCTGCCACACCCCTTGCCAGCTCTGTACTGCACCCTCCTCAAGTGCTTTTTCCTGGCTGGAATGTAACCTTCTTGGTTGTCTAGATTGAGGATGCAGAGATAAGCAGGAGTTGGGGGTATGGAAATCACTGGATTTTGTGTGGCTGGAATGCAGTCTTACTGTGCAAAGGCAAGAGTTACACCTAGAGCTCCATCCACTTCCCCCCTCTGGCCCTTCTAACCACTGGTGTGCCAGCCCCAGGAATGTGGCTTTTGGGGTAAAAAAAAGAGTTTCCTGCCACCTGATTTAGGAACTCAGCAGTGTCTCAGTTCCTTAATTACTTACTCTATTTATATACTGCTTTACAACCCACAATCTCTGAAGCGATTTGTAATGAAGTTTGTGAAAGAGCACCTCTCAATTTAAAACCATGCAACAATCCAGCCAAAGCACACAACGGTGGTACCAGAACAGCAGCATTACTGCCCAACAGCCTGAACCAACAGGTTTTCATCTGGTGTCTAAAGGCCAGCAGTGCTGGAGCCAATAGGATTTCAAAGGGAACAGGGTTCTAGAGTCAGGGTGCCACCACAAAAAAGGCCTGGTTGTGTGTCACGGCCAACCATGTAGTTCCTAGCAGAGGAATATTAAGGAGGGCCTCTCTAAAGGTCTTCAATTCATAGGCAGCCACTCCTCCCCAAATACAATCATACCTCAGCTCCCAAACACCTTGGGAGTCGAGTGTTCCAGCTCCCGAACAATCAAAAACCGGAAGTGAGTGTTCCAGTTTTCGAACATTCTTTTGGAAGTTGAACGTCTGACAAAGCTTCTGCGGCTTCCGATTGGCTGCAGGAGCTTCCTGCAGCCAATCAGAAGCAGCACTTTGGTTACTGAACGTTTCAGAAGTCGAACAGACTTCCAGAATGGATTCCATTCGACTTCAGAGGTACAACTGTATTTAGCTCCTAGGTCATTCGGGGATTTCTGTGCAACTTGTAAAACCTTGAATTCAGACCAGAAATGAATTGGCATATGGCTATGTCTCTGCCACAGGTAATTTGCCTCTCAAGAAGAAGCCACAGTTCATCTGTTGAAGTTTCCCACACATTTGCAGGGTCTTGTATGTGTTGGGGAGGGGGGTCCTTTCAGAAGGGCCTCAGCTTACAAACCTCATTTGTGCACAGATCACACCATGGAGTCCTTTGGACCTAAGCCAACCACTTTAATATCCAGCTGAGATTTTTATCCAACAGGAATGAATCAATCTCTCTTTTTTAAAGAAAAGATCCAAAAGCCTCCATTAAGAATTGCTGCTTCCATCTAAGCGACCAAGAAAAACAAATAAATCATAGCGAGGAAAGGAAAGGTGCACAAATGTATTCAGCAACATGCTGTTCTCATTTTCTCCCACTGAGATGCCTAATATTTGCTCTTTTCACCTGCCTCGATTTGCAAAGCACAGTACAAATTGTTAAAACATTTTTTAAAAAAAAAACAAAAAACAGAACATTCGTACCACAACCTTCTGGTTTTGTAAACTCTTAAAGCATGAATATTAAGCAGTACGCAAGTATTCTGAGGTTACCTTGCTTTCTTGCCTTATGGTAATCTACCTTACCATATTTTTTACTGTCTTTTCCAGTACAGTTTTACCATTTTACTGTCTTCTCCAGCCTAAGACAACCCTTCTGCCTGTTCCAGGACCACCGTGTTTATTTTAGATCTTTGTGGCAGGTGGAAAGTCCAACCTAGATCTGTAGCTAACAAACGCTGCTCCGTAAGGCTTTTCTTTGCTTCACTGCATAGAGTCAGGTTTCCTTTGCGTTATTATTAATGCAGCAAAAACGAGCGAGGAAAAAATAGCAGAAGGAATTTCTTTTAGGAAACCATCTGGGGTTTAAAACTACTGTTAGAGGACAAGAATCCCAAGACTACATTAAATGTAGCTAAATTCTGTGCGTCTGCAATCAATCGCAGGAAGCAAGTGGTATCCCATAATGTTCAAACCCCTAAATGTTAATTACAGGGGACACGCTAACAATTAATTTTAATTTTTGTATTTAGAGCCTTGTTATATTCATATTGACCCTAGTATTTCTGATATTTTTTATGATCTGTGTTATTGTATGTGTTGATGCTGGTCTGTGACTGTATTAATAAATTCAATTCAATTCAATTCATCTGGGGTGGGGGTGGGGGGGGGAAGGTGTATGATGATTATCCAAACTAGTCTTCAAATGAACATGAGATCTAACCATAGATGTGGGCTGAGATTTAGAAATAACCCCATTAGAGCCCCCTGGAAGCTAAGACCAATGGGAGTTCCAAGACATCTCTTTGCTGTGGACAGAGCTAGAGGCAGTATTTTTAACAACAACAACAACAACAACAACAACAACAACAACATTGCTGCAGGGGAGGTTAGAAGGTTCCAGCTGATGGAAAGTTAAAAGCTGCATTATACTGAGCCAAACCGTTGATCCACCTAGCTCAGTATTGTCTACACCGATCGGCAGAGGATGTGTTGGGTTTCAGGCAGGGGACCATTCCAGCCCTACCTGGAGTTGCCAGAGATCAAACCTTCTGTGGCCTTCTCCATTCCAAACTTCCCAGCTCCCAAACAACTAAAAGTCTTGTAGTTGTTGTTCTTTTTGACATCTGGTGGAAGGGCGTTCCACAGGGCGGGCGCCACTACCGGGAAGGTCCTCTGCCTGGTTCCCTGTAACCTGGCTTCTTGCAGTGAGGGAACCGCCAGAAGGCCCTGGGAACTGGACCTCAGTATCCGGGCAGAATGATGGGGGTGGAGGCACTCCTTCAGATATACTGGACCGAGGCTGTTTAGGGCGCTCATCTCCCTTTATTGGCCGAGGGAGCCGACATACAGATTCTGGGTCACGTGGCCAGCATGACTGGCAAACCAGAGCAGCACACGGAAATGCCATTTACCTTCCCACCGGAATGGTACCTATTTATCTACTTGCACTTTGATGTGCTTTTGAACTGCTAGGTTGGCAGGAGCAGGGACTGAGCAACGGGAGCTCACCCCGTTGTGGGGATTTGAACCACCAACCTTCTGATCAGCAAGTCCTAGGCTCTGTGGTTTAACCCACAGCGCCACCTACGTCAAATGACGCAGTCAAATCGTAACCCCAGATATTTCAGGGAAACTCCTCCTGTCTTCCCACCTGTCCCACAAAAGCAATCAAAAACACATTTTGTTTTATTTTTGCCAGGCAGCCAAAAGTGGGAGTCAAATGGTCGCAAAAACATGAAGAGGGAATTTTGGTCCACCATTACTTTAGATAATATCTTGTGCCCAGAGAGATGGCCTTCTTGGTGGTGGCACCCCACTTGTGTGATGCTTTACTCTAGCGAGTCTCACTGGGTGCTTCCACTTTTGGTATTCTCAGTGCCTGGCAAAGATGTGTATTTTTTAAATGCACCTAGGCAACTTTAAGTTTTAGTTGCTTTTCAGCTGCTGCCATTATGACTGAGGGATGTACATTTCTGAAATAAAACTAAGCTTCTGATGCATCATAGTTATCTGCTGGTTTTAAAGTACTGGTGCTGTTTTCTTTATTTGCACATTTTATTGCAAGATAATATTTTTTTTTTAAAAAAGCAACAACCACCTTGCATACCTTCGTGAAAGGCTCTATGAACAGTATTATGAAAATATACTTTTTCTGTGAAAGGAGGTGAAAGAGTGGCAGCAGTTAGTGATGGCTGCTGCCTATTGGGACTGGCAGAGTGGCAGGCAGGGAGGCTAACTGGAGCTGGAGCTAAACCTAATTCTAGTTTGCCTCCATCCTCTTCCCTGCTGTGGTCCAGAATGGCAACAGCGAAGCTAAGATGGTGGCCGCTGACAGCCAGTTCCCACATCCTGGACTTGATGTAAGTAATGAGATAGACAAGCTGGGGCTGGCTGCAGGCAGACTCAAATTGGTGGGGGCAGCGCCCCACTCACCTCCAGCTCAAGAGTGTGTTGACGACTGTTGCTGGCAGAAAACTGCAGAGTTCAAGGCTTTGCCGTGAGGCCACACACAGATTTCTAGCCATTAATCCTTCATTATCAGGTGGCGTATATTAAAGTAGGGTGAAAACAAACAGTTGCATTTCACTCCGGGTTTAACATTCTCCGCTGTCTCCACAAAGCATAAAAACTACCTTACGGAAGCTGTCTGGGATCACGTTTACCTTCCAATCAAGTCAATCTTCTGTAGAAAATTATCGGATCAAGTATTCATGAGACAAAGTTAATTTGCACTACCCACAGAGAGATTCGTTTCTCCTAGCTGGTTGTGAGATAACAGACGTGCCTTGTTTGATGGAGTGCAGATTACAATTCGAGCCGGATGCCAGGTGTTTTTCATTAGCTCGATGCACTATGGTCAATGAATCCCTCTATAATGCAAAATACGGCCAGAGACAGAGGAGAATCTAAACTGCAATCCAGGCTTGGCCAATGCAGACGCCAAAAATCTACAGGCATATTTTAATTGGGGGTGAATGTATCAGGCCAATGGGGGCTCTTTCACTAGGCCATAGCCCTCCAAAAGAGAATGTCAAGCATTTTTAAATAATAAGCCCCTAATCTCAAATCCCATGTTATTTCCTGTCCCCACACATGTGGATTTACAAAAGTTTGTGGAGGCATAATGGTCAATTTTCTGTTCTCTGGCCAGTCTGATATCTGCATCACTTAGCCAGAGGCAAGTCAAGCAAATGGTGTAACAATGGCTTTTTTTCAGCCGGAACTCAGCACCTCTTAGGTAGGCGCCATTGCCATTCTAAGAGAACGAGGGAGGCATTCATTGTGAGCTCCAGCACCTCTTTTTCTAAAAAAATAGCACTGGGTATAATTATGGTGCTGGAGGAGACTCTTGAGAGTCCCATGGACTGCAAGAAGACCAAACCTATCTATTCTTAAGGAAATCAGCCCTGAGTGCTCACTGGAAGGACGGGTCCTGTAGCTGAGGCTCCAATACTTTGGCCACCTCATGGGAAGAGAAGACTCCCTGGAAAAGACCCTGATGTTGGGAAAGATGGAGGGCACAAGGAGAAGGGGACGACAGAGGACGAGGTGGTGGGACAGTGTTCTCGAAGCTACGAACATGAGTTTGACCAAACTGCGGGAGGCAGAGGAAGACAGGAGGGCCTGGCGTGCTCTGGTCCATGGGGTCACGAAGAGTCGGACACGACCAAATGACTAAACAACAACAACAACGACAACAATAAGCACACCACATGGTCTTCTGCTAGCTGGACTGAGACACTGGGAAGAAACTCCTGTGTTTCCTGAGCAAAATACAATATAGGAGGCAGGGAGGATACATTTAGCATTGTCAGATGATGGAATCCTGTGCAAAATAAATTCCAATACTCATATGAGCAACAACAACATGGAGATGATGCAGGCTATTGCAGCCTTTGACTATGAACTAACTGCTAGAGGATAATTCATTTTCTGCCATTCAAGCTGCCCATCAAATGTATTTCCACAATTTACTCTCAGCGATCTAAAGCTCCTCTCAAGTCAGTGAACCCAGAAACGTGGCTAATTAACTAGTCCTTTTATGATTTGCAGCAACCCTCCGCTATAAAGAACTGCCGATCATATGAAAGGGGCCCTGTCCTTTCACCATTTCAAATGAAAGGACAAATTCACAATTGGCCAGACGGTGCAATATTGAAAAAGGTTTGCAGACACTACTCAATGTCAAACAGCGGCCAACTTTAAAACTGAGGGCTTCAAACCATCGCACTCACATCTTATTCTGAAATGTCCAAGATTCAGAGCAGATGCAAAGCTAAGAAGCTTTGTAGGATAGCAAAGACTCGAATCAGTGCTTAAAAGGAGGAAGAGACAATCAACTTACATACCAACACATGCACCGTTGGCCCATCAGGTTGCTGTTGTTTTTTGTTAAGGTTTCTTTTTGTTAAAGTTTTGAAAAAGTTCTTAGGGAAGCTGAGATTTTGAGCAGGGAGAGAAAAGGGCGTGCAGACAATTAAAAGCAGTGGGGAGGGGATGGTTTGGAGTAGAAACACTGAAGGGCAGGCGTCAAATCACCCTTTCCTGCTGCCATTTTTTATTTTATAAAGTTTTGTGGCAATGGCTTCTTTTTTTACATATAAGAAATTTAAGCACATAAAATATTTGGACCTAAATCCAGCTATGCCCTTTAATTCACAAATGGGCTTCCTGATCCAGTGGAAGAGGAGATAAGGCATTTTTCATCTGTTCCCCCTGGAGCACAAGGAAACCTGTTCCACTCTGTTGTGGGGGTGACATTTGTGGGGAGGGGTAATAGTGAGAACTGATGAAAACATGCCCCCCTTTTCTGTTAGTGAAGGCCTCTACAGTGGTACCTCAGGTTAAGTACTTAATTTGTTCTGGAGGTCCGTTCTTAACCTGAAACCATTCTTAACCTGAAGCACCACTTTAGCTAATGGGGCCTCCTGCTGCCACCACGCTGCCGGAGCACGATTTCTGTTCTCATCCTGAAGCAAAGTTCTTAACCTGAAGCACTATTTCTGGGTTAGTGGAGTCTGTAACCTGAAGTGTATGTAACCCGAGGTACCACTGTATTAGATCAAGGCCTCTGCCACAAGCATAAGGAATCCCTGAGCAACATTTACTGAAACTTGCATTTTCATTTTCTTGTGGTTCATGTTCTCTAAGAAGGAGTTAAAAGAGCTGCTCTGGTTGAGAGAGTAAAATGCTTCCAGATTCCTGATGCCATTTTTTCCACTCCCTCCCAACTCATGTGATTATTAGTGGCCTTGCCAGTACCTCTACTATCCTCTATTCCTTTGCCTTTATCAGCAACTGGATGTAGAAGAAGAAGAAGAGTTTGGATTTGATATCCCGCCTTTCACTCCCCTTCAGGAGTCTCAAAGCGGCTAACATTCTCTTTTCCCTTCCTCCCCCCACAACAAACACTCTGTGAGGTGAGTGGGGCTGAGAGACTTCAGAGAAGTGTGACTAGCCCAAGGTCACCCAGCAGCTGCATGTGGAGGAGCGGAGACGTGAACCCGGTTCACCAGATTACGAGACTACCGCTCTTAACCACTACACCACACTGGCTCTCTGGATGTACAGGCATAATGCTCATTACTATGCCACAAAGAGATCTTGGTTTCTGCAGATAAATGGCTGTTAAAAGTGTGACAGTAGGCTAATCCAAGACGCGGGTGGCACTGTAGTCAAAACCACAGAGCCTAGGGCTTGCCGATCAGAAGGTCAGTGGTTCGAATCCCTGCGATGGGGTGAGCTCCCGTTGCTCGGTCCCTGCTCCTGCCAACCTAGCAGTTCGGAAGCACGTCAAAGTGAAAGTAGATAAACAGGTACCACTCCAGCGGGAAGGTAAACAGCGTTTCCGTGCGCTGCTCTGGTTCGCCAGAAGCAGCTTAGTCATGCTGGCCACATGACCCGGAAGCTGTCTGCGGACAAACGCCGGCTCCCTCGGCCTATAGAGTGAGATGAGCGCCGCAACCCCACAGTCGTCCGCGACTGGACTTAACAGTCAGGGGTGCCTTTACCTTTAGGCCAATCTAATCCCCTGTCCCTTGGCATTTAGTACGTAGCCACTGCTACAACCACCCCAGTCAGACTCAGAAAGAGCCAAGCTCTGTGCAGCAAAGTTCTAGGCTATGGAGGATCAAAGTTAAATTGCTGCCCAGAAGGATCATAGGAGCTAGAGGCAAATGCATTGCCCAAATCAGGCAAAGTCCAAGGCAGCTATCAGCCAATGGGGACAGAAACTTGGATCTCTGGTATTCTGAGGTGCAAGTTAAGGCTGTATAAGGTCTGGTGGGTCAAGATTGGTCCTTGGAGTCAGATGACTGAATGTTTAGAAAGGCTGGTGCTGCAGCCCCATGGCATCCATGAGGTTCAAAACACTGCCCACGAGACTTCCTGCATAAACAGAGCATTGCTGATACAGGAGCCCAATGCTGGGAGTTCTAGTTCAAGCCCTCCCTGATCCCCCGACGCCTCCATTTCCAGACACAATCACATGGGCTGGAGCTTTCAAGGTGGCTTAGGGCAGCCTTTCCTCAATCTTGTGCCCACCAGATATTGTTAGAATATAGCTCCCCTCATGGCTGGGGTTGATGGGAACTGCAGTCCAACAATATCTAGAAGTCATCAAGTTGAAGGGGGCTGGCATAGTTCTCTTGCATCCAAGGTTGGGAAACTATCAGCTTGGGAAAGATAAGCCCAGCTCCTCCACTCCTGGAAAGAGAAGCCCATCGTTTGGGCACCGCCAGAGTCTTGTGGTCCAGCCAGCTAAGAATATAAGGTGAGCTCTGCTGGACCAGACTGATCTAGTTCTGCAAGTGTTTGAGACTCACTTAAATCCCAAATGTTCAGAAATCTGCTTTATGGTAGCCAATGTAAGAATTCTCAACATCTCCCCATAAGATGGAAAGCAGCATGAAGGTGGTAACATTACCCTTCCTCAACAGAATGACAGGACTTCAGGGTACCTCCTTCCCACCCATAACCCCCAATTTTGCCATTTCACCAGAGATTGGCTCCTTGCAGAATGTCAAGGATGGCACTTTCCCCTATAATCTTAATTAAGAAGCTAAATGTTGACAGGAAGTTTCGTGTGTGTGTTTTTAGCATCCATAATTACAGGTGCTTGAGGCAGGTATAAACACCACGCCAATGCAGGAACAAAAAGAGAATTTCATCTAAGTATAAACTGGGAGCTCTCATCACAAGAAGGCATTAAAAGAATTTTATCAAACCACTGCATCTTAATTGAAATGATATTTATTCATATGAATAATGCAACTGAATAATGAGGGATGGATCTGAACGTTTCTTAAAAATCTGCCTGAGGCAAAACTTTCTTATCTCCCCACACATCATGAATAGCAGAGCTGTTGGGATGGATTAGCCAGCAAGCTAAATATGCCATAAAAGCAGCTCCCCAAATAATATGGGCTCTTTCCTTATTGCCAGAAATTGATAGGTTAGTAGGGAGAAAGTACATTTTAGGTCCTAGGTAGGGATTGGTGAATCTGTCAATTTCAGTCCCTCTCCATTTCACATTTTTCCACTTTCAAGTTCAGTTCTCCTTACTAGTTTGTGAATCTTGTTTCTAAAAGCCTAATGAAATGAAAACTCTCTGTGTTTACATACATGTGTGTGTGTTTGAATCTTGATTCTGTCTTCCGTGTTACTGTTCCTTCCAACTTTCTGCCATCTGCAAGTTTGATTAACATCCCTTGTACTGATATGTAATTGATATGTTTTTGTATTTTATATTTCTGTATATATTTCAAAACATTTTCATGTAAAATACTCATGGGTTCTGTATATTAAGCAGCATACAAATTATATACAGTATAATGGGGAAAATCTGCATGACTGTACATACATTGGTGAAAATAACACCCAAAGGACATTATATTGGAAGAAATTGTTTGCAAAAAAAAACGTGTATTTGGGGCAAATTGCATGCAAAAATGTGTATGTTAAGAGAAATGCACATTCTGAAGAGGCTTAAAAAATAAAATAAAAAGCAAACCAAGCATTTCAGAGTCATGGGTTCAAGGTTTATAAAATGATTGTTGTCAGAATGGAAGTTTGGCCAAGAGCGGATTAATAGAGCCAGTGAGTACTGCTAGTGACTGCCTTAATAGTTCTGGCAGAATTGCCTAGAACCTTCATTTTTGTTAGGGAGGTTCATCTCCGTAACTGATCTCCTGGATGGTTGGAGCGTTCAGAATGGACCAAGGGGGGAGCATGCAAGCTCTGCCCCTGTTCTTGTTCCTTTGAAAATGGTGAGGTTCCTAACCATCTGGGCATGTCCACATATATTAGAAACCTGGTTCTGTAACATGCAGGGAGCCGCTAAGTGTCAAAGTTGGTCCCCGCTTTTCAAGCTCATTCTGTGTGAGTTGGAAGATGACTGGAACATCAATTGGAGGAGAAAGGGAAAAGCTGTTGCACTCAATGATACCTGCATTGCAGGAGGTTGACTAGAAGATCCTCGTGGTCCCTTCCAACTCTATGATTCTATTATCTGGAAATGGGATGAACTGAGCTTAAAATTTGAAAATGAGTAGGTGAGGGAAGCCAAAACTGACTGATTCGCCCATCCGGCGCCAAGCTGAAACCCTAAGGCCAGACTGACTTCCTTCAGAAATCCATTCTTCTAGGCTGGCCTGAAAAGGCTTCAGCATGAAGAGTTCCTACAGGGCTTCACTCACCCCTGCTCCCTCTGTTTGAATCCAGTCCCAGTGGGCAGGAGAACAATAGTCTCCTCTTTTCCTCCTATTTTTAACTGTCAGAATAAGCCACTCTAATCCCCTTTTCTCCAGCCAAATATATACTCAATGGCAGCAGTCCTTTCAAATTTACCAGCGATAATTTATCAAGATGTTTACAAACCTGATTTAGTATCCACTCAACATAGCAGGGGAAAGCTTTCACTGCTGGGCTTTTATCAGCTACTGGGCTTTTCTCCGACCCCTCCTTGGCTTCAGCTCAGATCTCAAGCGGATTGGAGTGCACTGCTTGTTTGTGACCAACATTTCATCTCTTTCTCCTTAAGGCATTTGCAGCTAATGCACTAGTCAAAGCAGACATCTCATTTTTATCCATCACAGGGCAGTGATTGATATGTGCCATTTTTTCCAGAGATGTGCTGTAGTTAATTCCCCTTCTGCATCCATGCCCTCCAAGGCCTTGGATTTCTCTGCTTTCTTGCAATTTATTTATATTGGCCTTGTCGTGTGTAGAATAGGGCTGCGCTGAGACCTGATCTCACCACCATATTTTTTTTTTGCTTCCTGCTCCCTCCCCGCTTCCACATGGAGTGTGAAAACTTCTGGGAGATGGGAAACTAAGGGGCGGTTGTGTAAATGCTTCTGTTTACCTTATGGACACAACAAGGCAGCCAAGGGTGTCCCTTTAAAACAGGTTTGAAACATTCCATTTGCACTTGCAAGAGGTTCATTGAAGACAGACTTCTAGGCTAGCAGCTTTGCAAGGGAAGAGGATGGGGAGACAACCAGAACAATTTGGCCATGGCCCGTGACCTCATTTGCCACATCCCCAAAGGCATATTTAGGGTCGGTTCAGTTGCACCAGGTGCAGTGCACTGAAATCTGAGACATCAAGTCTGCCACTGATATCCCCATTGGCTCCTCGCATCCCCATCAGGTCCATTGAGCACAACTTGCCACTCACTGTGGTGTGCGCATTTTTAATTTAAATTTATTATTTGTTCTAGGACAGTGGTTCTCAAACTTTTCTGGCCACCAGTCCCTTGGTTCCACAAGGTCATCCCCATTGCCTCTACCTAACCCTATAAAAAGCAATATTCAGAATAGTGGGTTTGCACGACCCACCAAGGAAGAGAAAAACACAACAAGATTCAAAGCAGTCTCTGTTAATTGCACCTTTAGTCAAATCCAACTATAACTATTTAGTTTAAATAATTCAACAAAACTTAGGAATATGATCCAGTGATACCAACTTCTCAACGCCTGATAGTTGCTTACATCTCCAATGCCCACTGCCTCTTAGCGCGTGCCCCGGGCAATCCCAACCCAGGGAGCCGCTGTTTTAGGGTAAGATACAGGTAAAGGTAAAGGGACCCCTGACAGTTAAGTCCAGTCACATACGCTCATTTGCTTTATAGGCCGAGGGAGCTGGCATTTGTCCGCTCCACAGACAGTTTTTCCAGGTCATGTGGCCAGCATGACTAAGCTGCTTCTGGCACAATGGAATACTGACACCAGAGCAGTGCATGGAAACGCTGTTTACCTTCCCACCGGAGTGGTGCCTATTAATCTACTTGCACTTTTTGGTGTGCTTTCGAACTGCTAGGATGGCAGGAGCTGGAACCGAGCAACAGGAGCTCACCCTGTCACGGGGATTCAAACTGCTGACCTTTTGATCGGCAAGCCCAAGGCTCAGTGGTTTAGACCACAGCACCACCCGTGTCCAGGGTAAGATATAACACCAAGCAAAACACAGTGTTTCAACAGATGCTCTCGTGCATTTGGTATTTGGCACTTCTAATTTGTCATTATCCAGGAAACTCAAACCAGCGGCGTAGCGTGGGTTGTCAGCACCCGGGGCAAGGCAAGTAATTTGCGCCCCCTAACCCGGGGCAAGGCAAGTAATTTGCGCCCCTAACCCCTAACCTGCCGCCGCTGCCAGCTTCTTCTTGCTGCTGCCTGGGCTGGTCGGGTGTGGTTCTCTCCCGCGCTCAGCGCTGCGCTGGGCGGCCGCTGCACTGTCCCTCCCCCAGATAGTCCCTCCCTCGCTCTCTCTCTGCTCCGCACCGCAACGCACGCCTGGCACCCTCCCCCTCCACAGTGGGCGGCGACCCGGCAGCTCGGATCAGATTCGCACAGCCAGCACTGCAGTGAGAAAGAGTGAGTGAGCCAGGTAGGGACAGAGAGCTGTGAGCGCGAGCATGCCCCCCCAAATGTTGCGCCCGGTGTGGCTGCCCCCCCTGCACCCCCCACGCTACGCCACTGACTCAAACTCCTAAATTGGGGGTTGGGGAATCTGCAGCCTAGGTCATGTCCCTTCGCCAGCCATGCCTCACACTCTCCTCAAATGCTTTTGCCTGGCTGGTATGTGCCCCTGAAATATGATAACATTCCTTGCCTGCCTGCGGGGTGGATGGAGAGACATGCATGCAGACCTGTATGTAGAGTGTGAGTAGAAATCACACACTGTTGCCTGGCTGGAATGTAGCCTTCTCTACAATGGTAAGTGTCGTGTCTGTTTTGCCACCCATTTATGCCTCAGGCCCCGCACACCACTGAGATGTGGGTGATGGGAAAAAGGTACCCCACCTCCTTCTTTCCCCCACAATTAACCTTTTAGTCATTACAGTTTTGTCCATATTCTGAAATGCCCTCATCTGCCATCTCTCTGTTGTAACTAGCATAAGGTAAAGGTAAAGGGACCCCTGACCATTAGGTCCAGTCGTGACCGACTCTGGGATTGGGACGCTCATCTCACTTTATTGGCCGAGGGAGCCGGTGTGCAGCTTCCGGGTCATGTGGCCAGCATGACCAAGCCACTTCTGGCAAACCAGAGCAGCACACGGAAACACCGTTTACCTTCCTGCCGGAGCGGTACCTATTTATCTAGTTGCACTTTGACATGCTTTCGAACTGCTAGGTTGGCAGGAGCAGGGACTGAGCAACGGGAGCTCACCCCCGTCTCGGGGATTCGAACCGCCGACCTTCTGATCTGCAAGTCCTAGGCTCTGTGGTTTAACCCACAGTGCCACTCGCGTCATAACTAACATAGGTGGGGGCATTGTGCCAGTATCATGTTCACTTCTGAGTCGTTCAGCAGCAATCATTGTGACAAATGTTATAGACACACAGGTTTATCACGGTCCTGTGACATATGGTATAAACACACAGATTTTTCACAACGCACCATTTAAAGTTTGGGAATTGAAGGAAGAGGGGAGAAAAGTTGAAATAGTTGCTAGAGAGAGGCATAAAAAGCTGCAATTTGGCTGGTTTTTTATGGTGGAGGAGGACAAAAGGTAGGCAGGGGTCTACTGGTAGATCACTGAATGATTTGCAGTAGATCAGCAAGGATTCTGTCTCCCACCTGCTTGACCATTAAAACAGGGTTGGGTTTCCTCTTTTCTAAATTAGGTTGCTGAGATGAAGAAAGCTTGAAGTGAAAACCAGGAGTGGATTTTTGTGTGACAGGACTGGGAGGGTTCTGTTAAAAGAAACCTGCAAGCCTGAAGTCTGCCCACCTTTGTATTATGGCATTCTCTTCCCCTGAGGCCCCAGACAGCCATTTACACAAAAGCAAACCCATCAGCACTTTATGTTATGAACTAAGGCCACACCCACACAATACAGTTAAAGCAGTATCATACCATTTCAACAGTCGTGGAGAATCCTTTGGATTGCAAGGTGTATGTGTATGTGTGCTGACCTCACAGAGCTACAGTTCCCAGGATTCTCCATGACTGTTGAAGGCGGTAGAATAAGGAAGTCCCAGCACATCAGTCAGCACACTGGATAAGAAACAGCAAGCCAGTCTGCATTCCAAGATCGCAAACCAAATTAAGCAACTCTGACCCTCACTCCAATTAGTAACAGACTTTAAATTTGCAGAAGGGAAACCATTTGAACATAAAACATTTCTCTTTCTTTAAAATAAAGGGTCTTCATCCTTATTTCATAGAGAACAAAACAAATTAGCTAGTATGAGCCAAAGTACCCATGCAACTTAACAAATTTAGAAAATCTTATCCTAATAATAATAATAATAATAATATCAATGAGATGAGAAAATGCAATTAAATCTTTTCAACTTACGTAGGGAATAGTGTCTAAAGTATCTGTGTTGACGATGATTGGGGCAGGGCTGGCCTGTGTGAGGAGAAGGAAAAGAAATTAAATTTATTATACTTAATAATTCAAGGCAAAATGTGTTTCAAAAGGGTTTAAAATGTGGCCTGGATCACAGCCAGCAAGGGGGGGAGGAGCAAGGCATAACAAATCAATAACTTTTTCATTTCATACATGCACAGTGTTCAAAATGCCCCGACATTTTAGTTCCTGAAATATTATTAAACAACAGGCAAAGATTTTCACTGTTTTGTTTTTATGCTGGTTTTAACATATGCATTATTTATCACTGTAAATCGCTTTGGGTTATTGCTGTAACAAAAAAGCAATCAATAAGTTTGATGGTGGTGATGATAATGTCCAATGTGGCCCAAGTAACCTGCTCCATCAGCGCAAGGACTTCCACTTGCTCAACATAACTTTCCCTCTCCCTCTTCCCTTTGCCCAACCCTGAGATCTGTTCTGGATTTTCCTCAAAACTCTAGAGCAGATTTGGGGGGTTGGGTGTGGGGTACACATGGGAAGAAAGGGGGCAATTCAACTGCACAAACAGAAATCCTTGCGCTGACAGAATGCATTAGTTGGAGACAACCCAATGAAGCTACACATCACCCAAATTGCATGCTGTCTCATTTAGATCAACCTTAGGAAATCTGCTAGGTCCAGTTTCCAACGCTCGCTTATCTGCAGCCTTCCTTTTTCATTCTATTTATTTACATCTTCCGCTCTGCTGCCCTCCTTTTCGCCCTCATTTCCTTCTGCCCCTGGTCCTCACCCGTGCTATAAGCATTTGTTTTCATTTCATTTTAACCCAACATCTTGCACACCACCCCCATAACCTGACTAAAGACGCCCTTTCCTCCAGGCAGATCTTTTCCCACTCTCCGATTTAATACGAAGCAAATGCTTCCAGCTGGGATGTTTTACTACCCTGCAGATAGGACAGCTGACAGTTGCGGTGACAGATTGGAATCCTGATAAGATAGATGGAGCCCTACCGCTGGGACAAAACTAGTGCAGGAAGTCTTTTAAAAAGTGGGAGACAAATAGCTTTTGGCTTGCTTTCTGGGAAAGGTGGGGGAGGGCTGGTGGGGGTGGGGGATAAAAACTATAGCGAATATTGCAAATGCAAGCAAACAACCTGACCGTCGCTATTCATCCATGTCAGCTCTGAATGGCAGATGCAAATATAAACAACAACTTTTCATATATATATATATATATATATTTAAAAAGGTCTGCACAATAATTCTGTGTGTGTGTGTGTGTGTGTGTGTGAGAGAGAGAGAGAGAGAGAGAGAGAGAGAGAGAACCCTTTGCACATGCATTCTAAAAAGAAAAAGGGGAGAAAACCCCCCACTGATTTATAGCTGCATGCAATGTACCATTCATAATAGGTGCAAAGTGCGCATGTTTTGTCCTCTGATGCCAGTTCCCTATGTACAAAACGTATCTTAGCCCTCCAGACAAGCATCAGACATATCAGCTTCTACAACAGAGGCATGAATGACCACAGGCAGGCAGTTCTGGACCCATCATAGATGACATAAAAACAAAGAGCATGTGTATGTTCTTTTTGTTAATATACTGGAGTGGTGGCCGCGAGAAGCAGATAGTCCCCTTTGGCCGCCATGAATAACAGTTCAAAATGCCTGTAAGGTATTTAGGAACAACAGAGAGGTTTCCTTATGCCAGAACCAGTCTGCTTTTCAATCTAGCCCAGTACTGTAAGAACATGAGAGGAGCTTTGCTGGACCAGGCCGGTGGCCTACCTAGTCCAAGATCTTGTCACCACAGTGGCCAACCAGCTGCTTGTGGGAAGCCTACAAGCAAGAACCGAGCAGAAGAGCACTCTGCCCTCCAGTGGCTGTGGTGATCACACAGGGTCCCCGGACGTTTCACCATCTACTGATCCCTGTGCCACCACTTTATTTCTCTCTGCCACCACCCAGGCCCTACCTGCTACAATACTGAGTCCAGTGAGGTTTAAATTGAAACATAAACTTCTATTTATTTATTGCAGTTTAACAAGCGTGTGGTTTCATAAACGGTATCGGTCAATTACAATCATAAGGTGCCTATCCAGACCTATAACTTCCGCTAGCTGCTCTCCCTCACTAAACCACCTCTCAGATATTTACTTGTCTTCCTAGCTCCTAACTGTTCCTGACTCAGCTTATTTCGCGACACTAACTCAACCTACCCACAGACTCTATCCCAATTCACTCCCACTCCAACCAACCACCCAACGAACTCCTCCCTTCACCCCTCCCACAGCTGGTTTTATAGTCCCTCTGATTCCACCCCCAGGTTCTGATTGGATAACTTGTTTAACTATTTCACCTCCAGCACTCTCATATGTTAACGTCACAGTGGCTCCCAGCCACTGATTTTCAGAAGCATACAGCCTCTGACCACTGGACAGAGCATCTTTGGTCCCCATCAGCTGTTGCCCAATAGCAGCCTTCACATCAGGCTGCAGTAGAGGAGGGAAGAGAAGAGACGCAAGGTCACTTAATTGGCACAGTTAAGCAGCCAGCACCTTTGGGCACCTATCCCCCCGCTTGAACCTTCCCACCCCATCTTGTCATTAGAATGACTTGTAACTGAGACCTACTACCTGAGTTTTCTTATTTCTTTCTCCTCTCCAATCCATTTTCTTCTTATGCTACATTTTTTCTTAGATTGGAAGCCTGAAGGCAGGGGCTATCTTTTTTAAAAGTGCTTTGTCAACTTTTCTGGGAGCCTCCCTTGGCCAAAGAGCAGGATACATATTCTTTAAATAAAAATCTGCAGAGTCACAGGCCAAGGTCCTTCCACCGCCTGAGACCTGAAGCTTTTTGGTAGGGTTGAACAACTTGGGAGTTGCTGCAACATTAAACTGCAGATAACAGAATTGGATAACAGCCAAGACTGGACTGGAGTCAGGGGAAGGTGCGCTGGTAAAAAGACAGTTGGAAAAATATATATACACAAATAAAGCTGTATTCATAGAATCATAGAATCATAGAGTTGGAAGAGACCACAAGGGCCATCGAGTCCAACCCCCTGCCAAGCAGGAAACACCATCAGAGCAAAGGATATATGAGGTCTAACATGATTGAGAATCGTACAACCAGGGACGGAGAATTTCAAAGCGTTAAAATTGAGATATGGAAATAACGAGGAGGGGCAGGACTGAGATGTGGAGATATGCTTCAGAGGTCCAGACTATGGGGCTCCTCGAAAAATCAACAATTATAATTTGGATTATAATTTGGTCTTTTTTATTTTAGTTTTTCATTTTAATTGGATTATGATTTTTTACAGTGGTACCTCTGGATGCAAATGGGATCCGTTCTGGAGCCTCGTTTGCATCTTGAAGCGAACGCAACCCGCGTCCGCATGTCTGCACATGCGCAGGTCGTGATTCACCAATTACACGCATGCGCATGACATCATTTTGAGTGTCTGTGCATGCGCGAGTAGCGAAACCCAGAAACAACGCGCTCCATTACTTCTGGGTAACTGCGGATCGCAACCCAAAAATATTCATCCCGAAGCTACTTCAACTCGAGGTATTGGAAAGTGAATAAAAATGATTTTTTAAAAAATGAACATGGGACCTTCTGCACTGAAAGATGGTCTCTCTCTCTCCCACCTTGGCTCCAAGACACTTTCCCTCACAATGCAGGTGAGGGCATTGGTGGCCGGTGCCAATTGGGACCGATAGGATAGAAGGTATGGAGCCCAACACTAGGTGGAACCAGAGGCCAATGGCAGGAAGGTCCAAGTAATTCTAGTTTTGTCTTCATCCTTCTGCCTGCTGAGTTCTACATGGGCAACACTGACACTAAAGGAGAGGAAGTACAGGCTGTCAAAGGCACTAGCTGAGGGTAGACTGGAGTTGATGGGGCAGTTCCATACTAGTCTTCGTGAACTAAGCTGTACTGGGTGGGGTTCAGCTCTCCTCATACATGAGTCCCTTTGGATAAAAAAAAGGAAAACACTTACGTTTCATGGATGGAAAAGGCAGGTGAAAAACAAATGTGTTTGCCCCCATTATGTCTAATTTGGCACTAATTTACAGCAGCTAAGCCCAATTACTGAAAGAATGTCACAAACTCTGTTTGAATCAAAGATTATCACAACGTAGCTCAGGCAAAGCCTCCAAGGGCAATATTATTGTTTCAGTCCCTTTGGAATAGGCAACTTGTGGCTTCCCTGCTTTTTAACTTTCATTCTGCATGTTTACATTATCTCTGCCCCCTTGCATTTTTAAAGAACAAATCAATGAATTGCATATTACCCAGCAATAATGGAACGAGGGAACAGTTCCACACACACAAAAAGACTGTAATTATCAAGCAGATTTGTCCCTTCCCTGACATTTCTTGGTGGCATCTTGAAATTAGCAGTGATTCATATACATGATAGAGAAGCAAGCTTGAATCTGATCCACCAAAGGACAGCATAAATGTCAAACGAGAGCCACTGCAGATTGTGAACAAATGTGTCATGTACCTAGAATTTCAATTTGCAAAACATAATCTATTTTATTGAGTTTTTAGTGCTCATCCCTGCTGGATGGAGACACTTTGCATTAAGTGAGTCTGCACAGAAACTGTGCCAACATTCAATATAGCTGGGATATTAGGAGAAAAGAAATTAACATTAAAGCGATGAGTATCATAATGGCTTGTATAACATGCTCATATTTGGAATACTGTCTGCGAGAGGTCCCTATGTCCCTTCACCTGTTGTTGAGCTCCAAGTCCCATCAGTCCCAGCCAGCAGAGCCATTGGTCAGGGATGATGAGAGTTGTGGTCTAACAACATCTAGAGTTATAGTAAAAGGTCCGTATAGTTAAAGCTATGGTTGTCCCAGTAGTGATGTATGGAAGTGAGAGCTGGACCATAAAGAAGGCTGATTGCCGAAGAAAGGATGCTTTTGAATTATGGTGCTGGAGGAGACTCTTGAGAGTCCCATGGACTGCAAGAAGATCAAACCGATCCATTCTGAAGGAAATCAGCCCTGAGTGCTCACTGGAAGGACAGATCCTGAAGCTGAAGCTCCGATACTTTGGCCACCTCATGAGAAGAGAAGACTCCCTGGAAAAGACCCTGGTGTTGGGAAAGGAGAAGGGGACGACAGAGGATGAGATGGTTGGACAGTGTTCTCGAAGCTACCAGCATGAGTTTGACCAAACTTGGGAGGCAGTGGAAGACAGGAGTGCCTGGCGTGCTCTGGTCCATGGGGTCACAAAGAGTCGGACACGACTAAACGACTAAACAACAACAACAACATCTAGAGGGCCACACCATAGGTTCCTTGCTTCTGCTGTATGTAGTAGAAACGGCTTGAACCAACTATGGCTCTGCTACTGAAATTTGACTTAGTATGGTATAGTGGTTAGAGGAGGCTTCCTCAACCTCGGCCCTCCATATGTTTTGAGACTACAATTTCCAGCATCCCTAACCACTGGTCCTGCTAGCTAGGGATCATGGGAGTTGTAGGCCAAAAACATCTGAAGGGCCGAGGTTCAGGAAGGCTGGGTTAGAGTGTCAGGCCAGGAACTTGAGAGACCAGGGTTCAAATCCCCACTTGGCCAGGAAGCTCACTTGGGTGACCTTGGGCCAGTCCCTGCCTCTCAACCTAACCTCTATCACAGGGTTGTTGTGAGGATTAAATGAGAAGGGCGAGAACTATGGATGCTACCTTGAGTTCCCTGGAGAAAAACGTGAGATAAAAATGCAATACAGTGGTACCTCGGGTTACATACGCTTCAGGTTACAGACTCCACTAACCCAGAAATAGTGCTTCAGGTTAAGAACTTTGCTTCAGGATGAGAACAGAAATCGTGCTCCGGCGGCACAGCAGCAGTGGGAAGCCCCCTTAGCTGAAGTGGTGTTTCAGGTTAAAAACAGTTTCAGGTTAAGAACGGACCTCCGGAACAAATTAAGTACTTAACCTGAGGTACCACTGTACATAAACAGCTCGGCAGACCTGAGCTTTCTCACACTGACAGAACGTATGTGTTCTGCACATCGCATCTCCTGCACAAGGTAGAGTCATGCGTGTAGCCCACGCACCTCATGTGCAACATGCAAAACAGCAAACATGTGAGAGAAGAGTTTGCATGCACATGAATGAGCATCACTCCTGCAGCACGCAACATACAGACTCTGCACAACTGGGCAAAGTACAAACTGCCCCATAGTTACCCGTGCTGAGGACCAAACCACCAAGGAAGCTTGGTGGTTTCACGCATCGTGGCATTTTGTTCTAGAAATCACACACAACATTGTATTCTGCAAGCAATGGAAAACAAGTACTTGCTTCCTCCTCGCCCCTCACAAGAGGCCTACACACAATCTAGGTCTACCGCATATTTTTGACCCTAAAATGTGCTTCTTGAGAAATTGGCTTCATTCCCAAAAATGAAAGCTGATTGGAAGTTGATCCTACATTGTCCCACAATGTGTCCATTTGAAAACAGGCTCAAGCAGTTGAGGCAATTCACACCTGCCCAATGACATTGTGGGTGGGTGTATGCCAAGAGAACTCTCCCCAGGGTGAAAAGGGCACTGATAATCTAACCAAGCAGTGGGTTTTCCAATCCATATCAAGTCACCACATCTCCCCTTGTGGACAGAAGTATCTAGAATCAATCTAGATTGAAAGGAACCTATTGAGGATGAGCACAGACTATTCCACAGTGAGAAAAACTACATTTTGTGTGTGTGCTACAAATGGGTTAGTGTGTACACAAAGAATTCCAGTATTCAGGAAATAATTATTTCCAACCCAAATAATTAAAAATTGATTTTTCATATGTTTGCAAGTGCTTTTTTTAAAAAGACGTTCAGTCTGATGTAGCAAATATTTCAGCCCAGCTGTCTAAAATTATCAGGAACGTTATCGCTTCTGACATAAATCCATTACTGAAGTGATCAATTTGTAATGTTCTTGCACTCTGTTCAACATTTTGTTTTACTCTTCAGACCTTTCATGATTTGTTGTGGCAATAAAATGATGCGTTATTTAGAACAATCGAGCTGATGAATGCACAGCAACGGAAGAATACTTAAATCATGTTAAAGCCCCAATCCCTAGCATGCTCTGAGCATTTTCTAACAACAGCCACTGCCACCGAGGAATCGCAGCAATTTACTTCTCAACATTTGAAAGCCAAGTGTTTGAAAATGGTTATAAATATTGTGACATTCCTGATTAGAAGCAAAGAAAAAATATTTTGGCACACACCATCCCTCCTATGCAGAAAGCTCATGGCACTGAGTGAACAGCAGGGAGATATCTGTACCAGTGGCCAGTATCACCACATCCATTCCATGGCAAGTCCTGATCTGGTCATATGGGGATGTGGTTACGGGGTGCACACGAGGGATTTGGAAGATGTGCACTGGGTGAAAAACAAACTGGATCATTTTTTAAAAAATAATAATAATATTTATTCAAATTTTAAAGGTTACAAAAAGAAAAAAGGGGGAAAAAAGAAAAAAAAGGAAAAACAGAAAAAATACAAACAATTGAAGAAAGAACAAATCAAACCTTTACATCACTTGCTTTCATTCACTTACTTCCTTGACCTCCTCACACTTCCCATTTTTGTATTCTAATTCAATTAGATATTTCAGCAAATCCTTCCCAACTTTGTTTTTATCTTAATAGTTTATCTTAATATTTTATCTTAATATATTGTAATTTTACATTCCCTTCTTTCACCAACTTATTTTTACTTAATCCTTTATATCTTTTCTGCTAAAACCACATAATTCTATTCCAACATCTTTCTAACATTCCTTAATTTTACAATATTTCTGTAAATAAACTTTAATTTTTTTCCAATCTTCTTCCACCGACTCTTCTCCTTGGTCTCGGATTCTGCCAGTCATCTCAGCCAGTTCCATACAGTCCATCATCTTCGTCTGCCATTCTTCCCGGGTGGGTAGATCTTGTGTTTTCCAATACTTTGCGATAAGAATTCTTGCTGCTGTTGTGGCATACATAAAGAAAGTTCTATTCTCCTTTAGCACCAATTGGCCGACCATGCCCAAGAGAAAGGCCTCTGGTTTCTTCTGAAAGGTATATTTAAATACCTTTTTCGTTTCATTATAGATCATCTCCCAAAAGGTCTTAATCTTTGGGCACGTCCACCAAAGGTGAAAGAATGTACCTTCAATCTCTTTACATTTCCAACATTTGTTATCGGGCAGATGATAAATTTTTGCAAGCTTGACTGGTGTCATGTACCACAAACTGGATCATTTTATTTGCAGCACAGAGCTATAAGACCCTACCTGTCGGTGCAAAACCTGTCAGTTTCAGTTTCCCATTCTTTACTCTACATTTCTGCAGCAAATGGCAATTTTCAAACAAACAAATCTTCATGAACATGCCTCTGCGTTGTAGTATAAATTTCTCCTAATAGTCACAATGTTTGCTGATATACAAACATTCTTGCAACCAATTTCCCCAACATGATGCATTTTTTGTACGCAGTTTTCACGAATATACGCATTTTAATGCACACTCTAGCATAATGCACATTGTTCGGACAGACAATTTAATCTCAGATTTTGGAAAGCTGTGGATTTTGACGGATTGCTGTGTTTCGCATTATGTATTGTTTCAAGAAATGTGAATTAGGTGGGTTTGCATTAAAATGCAAAGAAAACAGAATCTCTCCCCCCCCCCCCCCCATCTCTAGTAGTGAAGACATTTTTGTGGTCTTCAGAGTGCCTCTACAGAGGCAGGCAGAAAAAAAGAAGCAGTTCTGTCATCACACACAAACATACACACACCCCGCCTGGGAAAAATTCACCAAAACAAAGTCTCTGGGAGAGAAGGCAAACCTTTCACCTCAATTCCCTCTCCCTTGATGGAAAAGAACTGTAGCTCCATGGAAGATCATCCACCTTCCATGAAGAAGGTTCTTGGTTCAATCCCCAACATCTTCAGGTAGGGCTTGCCTGACACCCTGGAGGGCTGCTGCCAGTCAGAATAGACAATACTTGGCTAGATGGACCAACCAATGGTCTGACTCAGTATAGGGCAGCTTCCTATATTCCTGTGCGATTCCCCAGGGCTGAGGAGAGTCACTGGCCTGGACTTGTCACCTGCATATTTCCATCTTCTCTTGTGACATGCCCTGTTCCTTTCTCTTTCAGTCTCACCTTATTGTCCCTCTTTGCCCTTTCTCCAGCTGCTTCTCTCTGCCTCCCTCTCCTGCTTACAAGAGGATGCTGGGTTTTATTCTTGGAGCTGGAGACTCCTACCCTCCTTGACCCTTCTGTCATTCAGCAGCTCTGCCTTTTCACCATCTACAGCCATTTCTGGATTGACATAGCTTGGCCACTGTAGTCCTGGCACTGGTAACTGTAAGACTGGATTATTGCAGTGTGCTCCATGCAGGGCTCCCACTGGGCTTTGTTCAGAACCTGCAACTGGTGATAAAGGCAGCAAGAAGGTTGCTGAGTGGGGCATCCTGGCAACACTATATAATAGCTGCCAAGGGACCTGCACTGGCTGCTAATATGTTAGTGGGCACTAGTCAAGGTTTTGCATTTAAAGTCCTAAACAATTTAGGATTAGGTTTCGTAGAGGACCACCTAACCCTATCTCACTCTGTTTGAGAACTGTGCTCTTCGGAAATGCACATGGTTTGAACTAGCAACAGAGTTTTTAGTGTTGCAGTTTCAGCCTTCTGGAATTAGTTGCCGGCTGAAATTAAAGTGCTTACAGTGTTGATATTCAGGCAGAGATTGAAGACATTTTTTTGTTTAAGAAGGCTTTCCCTGAAGTGTGACTCAGTCATTTTACAGACTATTAACGGGACAATTGTAGAAATGGTCTTATTGCTTTTGACTGACCGAGTCTGTAATCGTTTTATCTTGTTTTGTTTACTGAGCATTTTGTTTACTGAACATCTCTTTGGGAGATTCTGGCTGTGAAACAGTTCATAAGTCTGCAAATAATCTTTTTTTTTTTTTTGAAAAAGAATTTGCAGTGCAGTTGAAGAAGCTTTCTTCTGCTTCTGCTTCTGCTTCTGCTTCTGCTTCTTCTTCTCTTGCCAGCCAGGATGGTTTCTTAAAAGGCAAATTTCACCCTTTCTGTCTAATGGCCTTGGCTGTGTCACATGATCAGAGCCCATTGCTGGTTGGCTCCTGTGGCACAAACTCTGCATCTCAGATGAGAATCCCTCAGAGCACTCCCATCTTTGCCAACGCCTTCTGTCAGGAGTTTGGGTATAACCTTTGACGCCTCCCTTTCTATGGAGGTGCAGGTTGCAACTGCGGCAAAGGTGGCATTTTTCCACCTCCGCTGTGCTAAACAGCTGCTAAACACCTTTCTCGCCCTGATCTCGCCACAGTGATCCATGTGGCAGTCACCTCCAGGCTCGATTATTGTAACTCGCTCTATGCGGGGCTGTCACTCCAATGGGACACCCATCCACCCCACGCAAATTACAAATGCAAATGGTTGCAAAGGGCTGCACAGTTGCAGCAAAGGGTTAAACTCTTCTTACTCCTCTGCCCCTACAAGGCCTGATCCAGATCAACCCCCCCACACTTGCAATTTGCACTGGGGAAAAGGAACTCCCATTGGCGCGAGAGTCACCGACCAACCAACCACCTCCTCTGCTCAGGGTATATCATTACCTATTTACATATGTGTGTGTGTGTGTGTGTGTGTATGAAAATAGGTAATATATATATATTGCTGCTAGAAGCTAATCCTGCAAAGAAGCCAGTAATTAGCCCCAGCCCTACAGCAGGGCATCAATTACTCATGTTCAGTTTTGACATATCCACAACTTCACACCTATCCATAAGATATTCTGTGTGTATTCCACGTGGGCTAAAAGACACAAAGCCTCTTTTCAGGAGACATCTGAATGAAGGGAGATGGTGGGAGGAGGAGGAGGAAGGTTTCTTACATTCCCTTCCTTGTGTTTGAAGAGAGAATACATCTGTGCTGGGTTTTTCTTTCTTTTTTCTTTTGGTAGGCTGAAGCAAAGAAATACGAAATATCAATACAGGGTTGCGGAACCAAAGGCTGTGTCCCCCTTACGGGCAACTTTCTGGGGCTGCAGGTTAGTGGTGGGTTGGTCAAGAGTTATCTCTTTAACCTTTGCCCAGGAGGCTAGCCATGAAAAAGTCAGAAGTTTCCACACGCGCATTCTTAATCTAGATATGCTTGAGTCACTATTCTCACTTTATTGGCCGAGGGAGCTGGCGTACAGCTTCCGGGTCATGTGGCCAGCATGACTAAGCCACTTTTGGCGAACCACAGCAGCACACGGAAATGCCGTTTACCTTCCCGCCGGAGTGGTACTTATTTATCTACTTGCACTTTGATGTGCTTTCGAACTGCTAGGTTGGCAGGAGCAGGGACCGAGCAACTGGAGCTCACCCCGTCACGGGGATTCGAACCACCAACCTTCTGATCAGCAAGTCCTAGGCTCTGTGGTTTAACCCACAGTGCCACCCGTGTCCCGGTAGGCTTGTCTAAACAAAACAAAACAAAACAAAACAAATATGTTCTAAGCAGGTGCTGAAATGAGTACAGCATAGGGTATCTCAACAACACTCAGCACCTTAAACAGAATAAAGTTCCCAGGATTCTTTGGGAGTGGTTGGGAAGCCATGACTGTTTAAACTGGCATGGTACTGATTAGCTGGGTCACGAAACACTGGAGCAGAGAAGGGTGGGATTATCTGGACAGAAAGGGTGTGGTCTAGGGAGGAGACATGACTTAGGGAGAGTCCCGAGGGCCAGAAAGAGGGGAATGGAGGGCCACATTTGTTTCCTAGTCCTGAGATCAGCCAAATTCTGTGTTAATAGATTTCCATTCTAAAAGGCTGGGGAAAACAAGAATAAAATTGTAAGAAGCCAAAGGGCAAAGCAAGATGTTAAGCTGATGTAAAATACTGAAGATGTTGAGATTTACGTCGGGAAATACCTGGCTTTAATTCCACTTCTTCCATGCACTCAGTGTGTCCCCTCCACTTCTTTAAAAGCATTTCTAAATTACTTACTATTTCAAAAATCTCAAAGCAATGTGCACTAGGTTCAATATGAAGGCAATATCCATTAAAACAAAAATGCATCCTAAAATCAATAAAGCAGTATAAAAAACCTGAGAGCATATAAAAGCAAATAAAACACATCCAGAGAATTCATTCACATAAGAGATGTTCTAATCTTATGGGTTGGGAGAAGCCTGGGGAAAAGGACAAGTCTTTAAAAGATATCTGAAGCAACTGGTGGCCAAGGACAAAGCATTCCAGGAACAAAGGACACGCCATAGGCATGATCCTTCCTAGATGCACCTGCAACATGGGAGTAATTGCACCGGCCTATCTTACAGGGTTGTTATAGAATCATTGAATAATAGAATGCAGGAATCTCAACTAAAGCATCCACGACAGATGGCCACCCAACCTCTCCTTAAAAACCCCCAAGGAAAGAGATTCCACATGACCTTCCATTCCACTGTCAAACAGCTCTATTAGAAAGTTCTTACTGATGTTAAGCAGGAATCTCCTTTCTTGTAACTTGGTTTGGGTCCCAGCCTCCAGAGCTGGAGAAAGCAAACTCACTCCATCTTCCATGTGACAGCCCTTGAGACATTTGAAGATGGCTATTGTATTTGACAGGAGTGCCTGGCGTGCTCTGGTCCATGGGGTCACGAAGAGTCAGACACGACTGAACGACTAAACAACAACAACATTGTAGCACAGAGTTGGTCCGCCAACACCTGGTGCCTGAAACTGTAGAGCACATCCTTGGGAATCCTGCCACCTTCCATTCTGTGGACATGACCAAACCAGCATTGACGTCGCTGAGGCAGGAGTGCAAATATACTGGGAATGTGGGCTTGACAGAGCACATCTTTGTTTGAGACTCTGTCCTGCCACATGATGCCCAAAATGTTCCCAAAGCACCACATATGGAACCGAAATAGTGCAGTGAGAGAGGTTGTTGTGTCAGTGCACCCAACTTTGCCTATGTACTGAAACAGGCATGTGATGGCTTCAAGGTGTGTTTGGTTCACAACCCCATCTGAATTTATTGCGCTACCACTAGTAGTGGCCTGTGAGATGGTGTGGGTATGGCTTTTTGATACAGCAAGTCACTACCACAAACTCACACCCTTGATCAGAGTTTCCAAAATGTAGCATGACGTCACCTATGCCTGATAATCCCTGGCTAATATTTGCAGTAGGGATTGGGAACCTCAGACCTGAGGGACACACATGGCCCACCAAACCTCCAGGTCACATGCCCTCTGCAGCCACACCCCTCACCGCTCCTGCTTTGTTCCTTTTGCCAGTATGGAATGTGTCCCTGAATTCTGATAATGCTTCTAGCTTATGTACCTTAAGGTCTCTGTGTCTCTCTGTGTAGAAACAACCAGATTGTAGTAAGGTAACATTTGCATGCATTGCTCCACCTCCTTTTGCCTCTGGCCCCATCCACCCCGACAGATGGCCCCTGGAATGTTGCCAGGAAGGACATGTGGCCCTCAAGTTCACAATGTCTGCCACCCCACAGACTACATCTTGAAGTAGATTACCTCCTCAGCTTTTAAAGCAGCTCTGCAGCTATGGATTAACCCAACCCAACACATGACAATTACCTCAACTCTAGGTAATGCTGCTTTGAGAAGTTGAAATCTTAAATCTCTGCAAAGATAACTTTTTAAAGCACAATATGTTGTAGCGACTGCCATTAACCTTTGCGGTGGCGTTAGAAACACAAGAGTTTCAGGCCAGGAATTCTAAATGAGATTCTGAAAGCCCTCTTGTCAAGTTACTCTCAGAGATAAACCAGTGAATTTTAAAAAATAATAAATAAATAAAATTCTGAGCTGATGAATCTGTGAAGAAGTGAAGATAAGCTGCCAATTTTGATTGTATTTTTACGAGCTATTCATCTTTTCAGCTCGTCTGCGGCATGTCTTATTGCATGAGTGAACAAAGTGAAACCTTTCATAAAAAAAGAGAATTCCCTCTCTGCATAATGAGTAGTGCTCAGTCTCATTTCGTTTGAAAGTGCTTTCAGTTTTTTAAATTCTTTTTTTCCTCCCCCCCCCCTTTCTTTTTGGTCTTGTTAAGGATATGAAACACAATTGCCGAGCAAATGTAATGCTGAATCAGTGGCTGGCTTCTACACAATTGGCTTTGATGAATTGCGACAGGTTTCCAGTTTTAAAGGCATGACAAAGTCGGGCTTGTTCATCACTTTTCATTATTTGTTTGCGCGATGGCAGGACCCAGTTGTTCTCTGTGCCCATCTGTTTGGGTGGGACAACATCAGTGAGAAACGCAGGAAAGGCGGGTCTTCTAACACCAGGCCCCAGTGGGTGCCATTTCAGAGGAAAGAGATGCCAAGGGGACAGTGAAGGAAAAGTGAGACTCAGTATGTGGGAGGCGCCTGTATGCATGTGTTTGTGTTGAACTGCAGTTTCCAATAATCAGGCTTCACCACAGGGAAAGGGAACCTATCACCCTCCAAATGTTGTTGAACTATAACTCCCATCATCCCTGACCATTCCCCATGCTGGCTAAGACTGATGAGAGCTATATGTCTGGAGGGATATGTGTTCTCCATTACTGCTCTGGTGGCATACTGCCAGTGCTCTTTTCACACCACAAGAATTGCAGTGGTTTGAGGGCACCATCTACGCCAATGGTTCTCAAAGGGTGCGCGGCACGCCACACTGGTGTGGCAGGAGAGGATAATAATAATAATAATAATAATAATAATAATAATTTTTCCCCAGCCACTCTGGGCGGCTTCCAACTGAATATTAAAAACAATACAGCGTCAAACATTAAAAACTTCCCTAAACAGGGTCACCTACAGTTGTTGTTTAAAAGTAAAATAGTTGCTTATTGCCTTCACATCTGCTGGGAGGGTGTTCCACAGGGCAGGCCCTCTGCCTGGTTCCCTGTAACTTGGCTTCTCGCAGCGAGGGAACCGCCAGAAGGCCCTCGGCGCTGGACCTCAGTATCCGGGCTGGATGATGGGGGTGGAGACACTCCTTCAGGTATACAGGACTGAGGCTGTTTAGGGCTTTGAAGGTCAGCACCAACACTTTGAATTGTGCTCAGAAACGTACTGGGAGCCAATGAAGATCTTTCAAGACCGGTGTTATATGGTCTCGGTGGCCACTCCCAGTCACCAGTCTAGTTGCTGCATTCTGGATTAATGGCAGTTTCTGAGTCACCTCCAAAGGTCGCCCCAGGTGGAGCGCATTGCAGTAGTCCAAGCGGGATGGCAAGTGTGGCAGGAAGATTCAAGGACAATCCATATTACCTTTTCTGAATGGTTCATGATCTTAGGTCGCTGCATTGCTTTGTGCTTCCTGGATGTCCCATCATAACATTACCAAGCAGTTGTGTGTTTTATGTTATAAAGCAAGCACTGGTAGCAGTTGTCTCTTTTTCTTTTCCAATGCATTCCTTATCAAGAAGAAATATGGTGTGGTATGAGTGAAGTGTTATTCCGAAAGCACGGCTTGCTTCTTAGTCCCCAGTACCTTGGGTGGAATTCAACTGAACTTTACTCAGAGTAAGGTAAAGGTAAAGGTACCCCTGCCCATACGGGCCAGTCTTGACAGACTCTGGGGTTGTGCGCCCATCTCACTTAAGAGGCCAGGGGCCAGCGCTGTCCGGAGACACTTCCGGGTCACGTGGCCAGCGTGACATCGCTGCTCTGGCGAGCCAGAGCCACACACGGAAACGCCGTTTACCTTCCCGCTGGTAAGCGGTCCCTATTTATCTACTTGCACCCGGAGGTGCTTTCGAACTGCTAGGTTGGCAGGCGCTGGGACCGAGCAGCGGGAGCGCACCCCGCCGCAGGGATTCGAACCGCCGACCTTTCGATCGGCAAGTCCTAGGCGCTGAGGCTTTAACCCACAGCGCCACCTGCGTCCCACTTACTCAGAGTAGATCTATTGAAATTAATGGCCCTAAATCCATTCATTTCAATACGGGCCTGCTCCGTGAAAAGCTTAGACAAATGCCACCGCTCCTTATTGCTTGCATGATGGCGCTACCTAAACACCTGTTTCCAATCATTCCTGATTACTGTCCTGGGCTTGCCTGGTTTGACTATACTCCCTGCTTCCGTACCATCTGCTCTTGGACTGATGCTCTGGGATTCTCTGTATTGGGTCAGATAGCTGGGTCTAGCTCAACTGGACGGCCACCCAGTTCCCTCCAGGGCCCCAGAATCTGATTGCCTGGAATCTGATTTTTGCCGAAGCCTGATAGTAAGTCCAAATGCCCACTTTTGGAACATGCAGCGCTATGCCAATTATACGTGTAATTATTTCTCAGGGAGTTTCATACTTTTGGCTCCATATACGGACTACTGCAATATGCAGCTAGCAGGCTGGAAGTTGATTGCGTGGAATATGTGCAGCGCTGTTTATATTCAACTAGAGTCAGAACACATAGGCTGGCGGTGGCCAGTCCTATCCAAGACAGCACTAGCCATGCATAGGAGGAAGGTAATTGTAGGCTTCATAAAGCCCAAAGGTTTGCAGTACTTTAAAAAATAATAAAGGGGGGGACCCAATCCAGAAATAATCAAAAACAGCCCAATGGGGACTGAGCATTCTCAGTAGGCACAGAATGCTGACCAACTGCTGAAGTGGGAGAGGATGGAAAACTGGAAGAAAGGGAATGGAATCCAATAATGGTATCTTGGATTCTGAATCAAGAGTAGTCTATGTGGGTCCTTGCAAAGCATACTAATACGTAACTCAGTCATATCCATAGTTGATATCAAATGCATCAAAACAAACTTACAAAGAAAACAAAAGTGAAAAGCTCAGCCACCTCCATAAATGATATCGAAGGCATCAGAGCAAACTAATTTAATTAAATGTGATGAAACAGACAATGCTCGCAAAGAGGCAGTTGCTCACCTTGCAGTCATGTGGAAAAGGCCGAAATACTTTGCCTTTGTTTAGGAAAAGAAATCAGATGAGCTCTTTCCACAGGAATACTGAAATATACTCAGAGTCGCAAAGTGATTTCATGCTCTTTATTCAGCTCATAGTGGTGAGGAGGAATGAATGAATGATTGTCCCCTCAAAGTATCTGCTTTATATACATTATTTACACAATGGGCTGCACATGATTGGCTAATTCTGGAATTCTACTGTAAGCCAATCAGGTTGTGGATTCACTTATATCTGGAGCATGATTGGGTGGTTCCTGCCAACCAATCATACTGCTGCATTGTTCTAGGACCAATCAGACTGCTGCAGTTTGGATCCTATTCAACTCAGTACATAACAAATACCAAAAGACCACTTTGGCTCCATCTTTCGGAAGCAACATAGTGGGAGAACGAAGCCTCTAGCTAGGGGTCTCTAAGGCGTCAGCCACACTTGTTGCGCCATTTCCCCCCGGGAAAACCTGCTATTTACCATTGAATCAAATGTCAATTGGGTTTTCTCCAGATTGATGTTTGCTCCAATTTAGTGCTAAAGAGTTGGTATTCTGGGGGGAAGTAGTGGGGCAAAGGCAAAGGCATTTGGATCCCAGAAAGCATGTGAAACACAGAAAACCACTTGGACCCATGCTTTCAAGGCACGGGACGAGTAGAATTGTGGATCTAAGCACTCTGAGGACTGGAAGAAGTGAAGCCAAAACTGAAGAGCATCAAATTCTCTCGTTCTGATCTCACTGCTTTCATCATTGGAAATTCCCACAACATGGAAATAGATTGAGTGCCTAGTCATTAATCTGTGTCCCATTGCAAGGGATGATTGCTACAGAAATCTTCTGGTGTAAACAAAATGTTCCTTTTCCCTCTCCCCATCTCATCTTTTTTTCCTTTTCTTTTTTTGGCAGAAAGTAGCAGCGACTTAAACTAATTTGCAAAGTGTTAGCCCTAGATGACTCTAAATCAATTTGATGCTTTAATCTGGATAAACACAGTTCTTAATACATTCCACTACACAGGATGACAGCCACATTTCCCCCATTAAGGAACCCATGAGAAACATGGCTGAAATGAGTGTAAACCAAATTCTGGATATTGTCAATATTGAACTACTTCTGATGCAGGGTCTTTCCTGCATTTGCCCCGGGGATATGCGGAGGTATAAAAGAAACCATGTAACTGTCTCACGTTCTCCTAGCATCACTGAGTGGCTTAAAAAAAAAGAAGCAACAACAACAAAAAGATTGAACCAAGGCTATTGATTGATTACCATTACTGCTAAATCTTTAAACTTGGGTTGCTTTTAATGGCTTTTGCTTATGGGTTTATGAGTGTCTTGCAGCCTAGTTCATTGGAGCTTGCTTTTTACTAATCATGAATAAATAAATTGGGGGACAGGGTATATTTGAAATAATTGAGTCCAAAAGCCCAAATTTTGCTGAAGGTTTCGTACTGGATCTTAGGATTGTATTGCAGGGATCCCCTACATTGCAGGGGGTTCGGCCAGATGACAATTTGGTTCCCTTCCAAGTTTAGTTTGTGATTCTATGAATATATTATCCTTGCGTCTCTAAGCAAACCACTTTTGAAACACATGAGAATGGGAATCTCTTGTTCAGAGAGGGGAAAGTAGTGTGTGTGCAAATAGGATACTTGTTGCGTTATGGAGAAAGCAGCTGATTACTTCAAAGAAGGACCGAAATCACATCATACAAGAAAAGGATGGAGGAAAGGGCCCAGGAGTTGATTCGAGAATGACTGGTTTGTGAACTGATTGGGGAACGCAATGGAGAGACTAATTGATAGCTTGCAAATGCCAGCAGGTGGGATCCTGCCTTCCATTGCACCAGACTGAATTTCAGTTTGAATTTCTGTCCATTAAGTCTGTAGCATCATACGTTCCAATGTTTGAATGTTAGGCATTGCTGTACCAATTTTCAGTGTTTATTTGCAAGGCAGTTTGCAGCATAAAACAAAGAATAACTAATCAAGGTGGGACAGTAATTAATATTGCCAATAGCCTGCTTTTTATTGAAGGCATCAGATGCTTCCATCCATATTTTGTCGCTCTCCATCTTCTCTCCTCCTCCTTCACAATGGATCATGGGTTTTGCTATCTTAAAGATACATGAAGCAGAGCGAGCGTGATTTGGAAGGGAAATGGGTTCAAGTGTGGTCTGCATGGTAACACACAAGTTTTCTGTTTTAATTAGATGGCTGCATGAAAGGCTTAGGGGAGAATTCTGATGATGCTGAAAATGCTGAAGAAAGAACTAACTGAAGAAATAAACTAATGGGAAGGGATTGGAGGAACAGAGGAAAGTGCGTAACGAACAACTGAGACAAAATATTTCCAGTCCTTCTGTTTTTACCTTACTCAGTTTCAGAAACTATATCCTACGTGTTCTGATATATTGACTCAGGGACATCTTAGTACCCACCTCTGTTTGCATCCAGCTCTTATAGCTGAGCTGGATTATATATCTTTTAAGATTATATATCTTTTAAGATTATACCATATATCCTCCCTAGATTATATATCCTTTTCTGAGATGGTCATTTCTCCTCTTTAGTATTGTGAAGCTTTTCCCCAGTACAATATTCTCTGAGAACAGATAGATCTGCAAGCAAGGGAAATCTCCCAGAGAGCTTTGATTCATAGCAATATTGACACCTTTCGATTCATATTGCTGAAACGATCATATCTTTCCATGTTACTCTAATCTCTTTGCTTCATAAAACCCACAGTTCTGTTTGTATCAGAGCAATAACGTTTTATGGGTACAGGTGCACTACAAATATCTTGTCATTTCTGTTTATACACCAAGGACCCATAACCATGAAATTATACCATCCTGCCTTCCAACCATTTTTTTTGGGGGGGGGGGCGGCAGTGGCGTAGCGTGGGTTATCAGCACCCGGGGCAAGGCAAGCAATTTGGGCCCCCTAACCCATGGATTTGCGCCCCCTAACCCGTGGATTTGCGCCCCCTAACCCGTGGATTTCCCTACCCCCAGATGTTGCGCCCGGTGCGGCCGGCCCCCCCTGCACCCCACACGCTACGCCACTGGGGGGCGGTATGGAGTGGTAGAACCAATGGAGTGGTAGAACCAATGATTAACTTTGGTATCTTTTTAAAAATACCCTTCATCAACCAACTCCTGTTTGTTTTCTATCCACACCCAAACTCATATAGCAGGCATCTCCATCCACCCCCTTTCAGCCAAACCACCACCAGTACAACAGCCTGATACATGCCCACAGCTTCACATTGTTTGTTGTTTAGTCGTTTAGTCGTGTCCGACTCTTCGTGACCCCATGGACCAGAGCACGCCAGGCACTCCTGTCTTCCACTGCCTCCCGCAGTTTAGTCAAACTCATGCTGGTAGCTTCAAGAACACTGTCCAACCATCTCATCCTCTGTCGTCCCCTTCTCCTTGTGCCCTCAATCTTTCCCAACATCAGGGTCTTTTCCAGGGAGTCTTCTCTTCTCATGAGGTGGCCAAAGTATTGGAGCCTCAGCTTCAGGATCTGTCCTTCCAGTGAGCACTCAGCGCTGATTTCCTTCAGAATGGAGAGGTTTGATCTTCTTGCAGTCCATGGGACTCTCAAGAGTCTCCTCCAGCACCATAATTCAAAAGCATCCTTTCTTCGGCAATCAGCCTTCTTTATGGTCCAGCTCTCACTTCCATACATCACTACTGGGAAAACCAGTACAACTGGTTTACAATTGCGCTACAAAGATCTCTGCAAATGCGACATGAAGGCTGCCAACATTAACCCCACTGTGTGGGAATCCCTTGTCGACAACCGTAGTGCCTGGAGACAGTCAGGTCTTGCATCGATAGCAGTGACCAGAGGAGGAATGCTTGCTGGGAGAAGAAATGCCGTGGTGCACCTGTAGCAGCAAAACCAGACAGCTGCCTCACCTGGAATAAAATATGTATCCCCTCTATTGGTCTCTACCACCACAGCAGGGGCTGTAATTCTACAGTAGTTTGACTTCATGCCCAAAGGCACACTTTCCCATTGTCTGCCAAGATAGACAGATGCCAGCAACAAGCCATGATGGCAATGGTCTTTCTCCACAGCTGGAGTCTGAACATCAGTTGTTGGAAACCAAAGGAGGTCTTGCACTCAGGTCCCGTTTGCAGGTTCCCCACAGGCCACCCACAGTGAGAACAGGCTGCTGGACCAGATGGGCTACTGGCCTGATCCAGCAGGGGACTTCTTTTGTTCTTAAGTTCTTATATATCTACTGAGGAATTGCAGAGGCTAATTTGGGTTTTGAACACTGAAATTGTGCCTTGTTTTATCACATGGCTTTCTGAAACTAACAAGTGACATAGTAATAAAGGCTCTAACCAAGGCATACAGCAAAATGAAAATCCAATATGCTAATTATATGAACATGTAGATTGGGAACCGGCTGCATATTCTCAACAGAGCAATTTTTGCTAAATGCAGTGATTGTGAAGTGGGAAATGCAGTGATTGTGAAGTGGGAATTGTACAACTCAACTGTACCAATTGTTATTTATCACACAAGATACACAGACAGGCCTCACTTGAGCATACTTTGGCTCTAGTGTGCTTTTAGCGCAGTTTTGCCATCTCAGATCATAATTTCATTGTAGCACAGCAGAATCTGTCTGGGGCCAATTAAAACCTAACAACGTACCTGGGGAGAGTATTAATATCCCCAGAAAGCAAACCCCTGTCATGTCTCGTTGCTTAAGTAAAGAAGGCACCGTAGGCTATTAAAATGCAGGCAGGAGCAACAAACATGATTAAGGGGCTCAGAAAGATTGACAATTTTCTCTACATAATGGCAGCAGACCCAGAGAACTGTCAATAAAGCTCGGCTAAATGGAGACTGGAGGGCTGGAGGAACCGGGACAAGAGAACCGTCAACATGCATTTGAAAGAAAGAAATGCTCTCCCTGCATGAAAATTACTGTTTTGAGGATGGCAAAAAAACAGCTGGGTGTATGAAAACTAGGGGAAGGAAGTCAATTCAAAGCAAGATAGGGGATGAGACAGAAAACTCAACTTTTGATGTGCTGTTGAAACTGCCTCTTCCTTCGCATCTCATCACAACAAGTGTGTGTCAGTAGAGATCAGCAGATTTCAGCACTCGCCAAGACCCACATTTCAGTAGGAGACTCGGTGCTGACCACTCCCAATAACTCCTGAGCTTCTTTGCTGTTCCTGCCTGTTCACCTGCCCTCCCTGACTATATAACTCAGAGGTGGGGTATTTTTTCAGTCTGAACGATGCAATCCCTTCCGAGCATCCTTCAGTGTCATCACCCACTCCCAGAAACAAGGTTTCTGAGTGAGGTTAGAAGAGCATCTTGCCTTATGCCAGTGATGGAGAACCTATGTCTCCAAATATGCTGTTGGACTACACCTGTCATCAACCTCCCATCAGCCACTGGCCATGGGAATTGTGGTCCAAGGGAGCAGATGAGAACAGGATACTGTACTAGATGGGCATTTGGTCTAATGCAGTAGGCTTTTGTGTCCTTCACCCCATAACCATTGTGTGTTTGTGACCACAACTGGGCAACCACATTCCAGGCACCAAGCAAAACAGCAATGGATGCACCACCAGGAAAGGAAAGAGACTATATCTGCATTTCCCAAGCAACAAAATATTGCTGGGAAAATGGCATTGCTCCCTACAGAAGCTTCTCAATATGTTGAGTGGACTCTGCATTATAAATGAGAAGCAAACTGGCCATTTCTTATTTCTAAAGAAAGATCCCGATTGTATGAACATTGCAGATTTCAACTGTAGCTGGATGCACAGTGATAAGTGGAGCTCTGTAGTTTAACAGAATTATTATAGCGAGATTGAGCAAAACCCATTTAACAAGGAGTTTAGAATGCATTATTTAGCAGATGGTGCCATAAAATATTTACTAACAAGACAGGAAAAACTCCCAACAAAAAACATAGGAAGCACAGGGAAAAACTGAAAGAGGGCTCTTTGAAGACATCTCTAGGATGATACAGTAAGAGTTTTTGCAAACAAAATCTATCATACAGGACCCAAGATGATGGTGTACATTAACAATGAGCCATTCCAGAGAGGCAGCTTTGCAAACTCACAAGAACCCACCATTATACATCTGCAAATGGCGCACGCTGCTGTTGGCATCCATTCATCTTAGGAGATAATGGAAGAGTGCACCTTTGGGGTGAGGTCAAATCGCTGGAGAATTACCATGCCTACTGCAGCTGTAGAGGCTGAAACAGGAGAGACATGTTTTGTTGCAGCTGGGGCAGGTGAAGGCTCCAGTTGTGGTGCTGCAGATGCACCAGGGCATTTCTTCTCTCTGCACTTTTCCCAGAGATCATTCCTCCTCTGGTCACTGCTATGCTTCCCTGCCTCTATTTGTTGAAAAGATGCACATCACAATAGGGTCTTTGAAAAAGCATTTTTTTTGCAGTAGGCAGAAATTGCGAAGGGATGCGTGTGTTTTCAAAAGCTTGGAGAAACTTCCAGGGAGCTCCAACTGGCCATCACTGTTCCCTGGTCTGATTCCCCAAGTGTCTAGGAATGCCCGTCCATCGTTCCCACTTTTATTTAGCACAGTTAATGCCAGTGCAGTGGCAGCAAACACAATTACTACATAAAGGATGGACTGGTTTTTGTCTGAGCTCAAAAGCTCCACTGTGCTGAATTTCTGGACCACTGGAATTTGGGAGCACTGAAGCTAGCACACCTAATCCCCAAACTGAGGGCAGGACAGATATACCCCTAAGAAGAAGAAGAGTTTGGATTTCATATCCCGCCTTTCACTCCCTTTAAGGAGTCTCAAAGCGGCTAACATTCTCCTTTCCCTTCCTTCCCCACAACAAACACTCTGTGAGATGAGTGGGTCTGAGAGACTTCAAAGAAGTGTGACTGGCCCAAGGTCACCCAGCAGCTGCATGTGGAGGAGCGGAGACGCGAACCCGGTTCCCCAGATTACGAGACTACCGCTCTTAACCACTACACCACAATACACTAGTGAGCTGCAGCCTGATAGGACGTTCCACTTGTGGCCTCAAATGCATTCCATAAAGAACCGACTTATGAGGCATTGCCTTAATTCAGGGTTAAGGAGGTCTCACCTCCCTTCAATAATTATGCCCAGCTTCCATCAAGACCACTGCCTCCTTGGAGGTATGGGCTTATACTGGAATGGGGAAGGACCACAGATCAGTGGTACAGGATCTGCTTTGCATACAGAAGATCCAAGGTTCAATCCCCAGCAACTCCGGATAGGGTTGGGTATGTTCCTCACCCAAAACGTTGGAAAGTTGCTGCCAATCACTGTAAACAATATTAGCTTATACTGAGCCAGTCCATTGGGCCATTCTGATCCATATGTTAGTTCATAAAGTGTGGATTAGGCAGTTGGCTTCAGAATATGGACATATCAAAATTATCCAGTACTTCTGCTCTTACGCTAGACCCATTGCTACCTGTTCTCTTCTGAGTATCTTTCCATTCCTTATCCACTTCTAAGGATAACCAACTTTATCCGCTTAGATAATCAACAACTTTCTCTTATAATTTCCACAACAGCATGAAAGCAGAACACCTAAAAAAGAAGAATTGATTCGACATGATCTACCCCAAAGGATATGCAAATCCAAAAGAAGAGCTTCCTTTTATCTCTCCAGAAACTGCTGCCACAATCAATTCCATTGAGTGACCCTGAGTTCTAGCATGTGCGTAGGAGGTGGGGAGAAAATTCATTTCTCCGTACCAATTACAATGTCATGCTCATTCTACTTCTTCCAAGTGGCCAGAAGTTCCAGGGATAGAATGCTAATCCAGACGCACCTTCCTTTGGAAGGAGGTCACCAAATCCTTATTAGAAAATTTTGCATACTTGCATTTATTTAGCAATATAAATGTCACATTCTTAAACACCAGAGTACATCGCTCCTGTGCCAGATCTCTGCCAGCACCTTAAGACGCTTATGGAGCCCACCTTCACCTCTCTTCCATATCTGTCTGCCCCAAAATGCAGTTTCTCATCATTTGAAGGCACCGAGATCACACCTCTTTTAGCTAGTTGTGGTGGGGCATCCCCCTTTCAAGTTTTTCATTAGCCCTTTTCAAGCCTTCAGGACATGTGCTTCCACATGTGGGAAGGATGCAGGGATATATTCAAAGAATCATAGAGTTGGAAAAGACCACAAGGGTCACATACTTCAACCCCCTGCAATGCAGGAATCATTGAGTGCAACAGCTTTCCCCTTTCTCCTCCAATTGATGTTCCAATCATCTTCCAACTCACAGAGAATAAACTTGAAAAGCGGGGAGCAACTTTGACTCTTAGCGGCTCCCTGCATGTTACAGAACCAGGGTTCTACTATATGTGGGACATGCTCAGGTGGTTAGGAACCTCACCATTTTCAAAGGAACAAGAACAGGGGCAGAGCTTGCATGCTCCCCCCTTGGTCCATTCTGAACGCTCCAACCATCCAGGAGATCAGTTACGGAGATGAACCTTCCTAACAAAAATGAAGGTTCTAGGCAATTCTGCCAGAACTATTAAGGCAGTCACTAGCAGTACCCACTGACTCTATTAATCCACTCTTGGCCAAACTTCCATTCTGACAATCATTTTATAAACCTCACAGTAACTAGCCTTTTATTTCAAAGAGGTGCGAGGACAGGGAGAGACCCCTGACTTTAAATACTCCCCTTTATCATCACCATACTCCAACATTCATCCAACATCCCTTACCTGTGCTGAAAGATGGGAAGTTCCTGTTTCATTCTTTTTAAGGGAGGAGGAGAGAGTTCTCAGCAGGAAAAGACAGCCAGGACCCTCAGGAACGCACGACTTCGGCATTCCGAAAGAAGTCCTTCAGATGAAGTAGTGCCACAGATGCGCGGGCAAAGGGAATTCAGGATGTGTTATGTAAATTTCCTAATTAGATGTGCTATCAGATTGCTATCTCGCAAATAAAATGTTAATCAGAAGCTCTTCTTTTTGACGGATAAGGAGGGTTGGGGGAGAGAGACAGATGTTTCACTGTGGGATAATCTTACTGTACCCACCCTTGTTGCGTTTTTCTCTGCAGGGAAAGACTTGAAACTAGAGCAAGGCTGCCTACTCTTCATCCGTTCGTGTTATGCGTTCATTTTTTTTTGGGGGGGGGGAGAGCTGTAGCTCATTGATAGAGCACCAGCTTTTTATGCAAGAGAGCTCAGCTTCAAACCCCGGCATCTCCATGTGTCTATTTATTATTTTGATTTGTGTGTGCATTTTAAAACCCTGGAAAATGAGATGCGGGGCACCTCCAGCTGTACAGGAACCAGATGGTTCCAGAGGGTGGACCAGAACAACGATGGGGGCAGATCTAATGTGGTCACTGCTGTGGTCCATTCTGAATACCTGAAGAGGGCACTGCCCATCCAGGATGCCAGCAGTTGAGAGGAACCTCCCTAAGGAAAAATGAGATATAAGGGAAGATTCCAAAAAAGGATATTTCTATCCCAGACAAATATAAACATCAATGGCACTCAAGGGGTGGTATCGACTAAGTTTTACTGGGAGTAGACCCACTGAAAGTAATGAACATGGCAAAGATTCATTAATTTCAGTAGGTCTACTCTAAGAAAAGGGACGCAGGTGGCACTGTGGGTTAAAGCCTCAGCGCCTAGGACTTGCCGATCGAAAGGTCGGCGGTTCGAATCCCTGCGGCGGGGTGCACTCCCGCTGCTCGGTCCCAGCGCCTGCCAACCTAGCAGTTCGAAAGCACCTCCGGGTGCAAGTAGATAAATAGGGACCGCTTACCAGCGGGAAGGTAAACGGCGTTTCCGTGTGCGGCTCTGGCTCGCCAGATGCAGCTTTGTCACGCTGGCCACGTGACCCGGAAGTGTCTCCGGACAGCGCTGGCCCCTGGCCTCTTAAGTGAGATGGGCGCACAACCCCAGAGTCTGTCAAGACTGGCCCGTACGGGCAGGGGTACCTTTACCTTTTTTTACTCTAAGAAAATGTCAGTTGAATGCCACGCACTATGTCTTAAAAGCCATAAAATCTGCTCCATTACTGCAGGGATTGGGAACCCATGGCCAGGCATACGTTCTTGGACTCCAAGTCCCATTGTCCTTGACTACAGGCCATCTTGACTGGGGCTGATGGGAGCTGAATTCTAACACAACTGGAGGGACACAGGTTTCCCCACCACTGCTCCAATGTTTCTCCTGTCCACTTTAACCTGTAAACTCTTTGGGTTGCAAAGATTTATCTATGTTACCTGTGCACACAGAGTGTGAACTGAGGGCACACACAGAGCACAGCCATCATGGCTAGTAGCCATCGATAGCTTTTCCCCTCTATGAATTTGTATAATGTTATTTTAAAGCCATCCAAGTTGATGGCCACCACCACTTCCTGTGGGAGCGAATGCCATAGTTTAACTATGCACAATACCCAAGAATATTCAGCAAAAGCCCTTCCCTGCATTTTGATACCCACAAATAGCATGGATGCCATTTTGGCCCAGCCCTGGAAATATAATGTTACCCTTCGCTATCCTTTCTCTGCAGTAACAGCTCACACTTTAACTTCATTCTGTATCACAGTAGTTCCACAGAGAGTCCACCTATGCTCAGCTTCTAGATTTGAAGAGCATTGGACTTTGACAAGGAAGACCTGAAGTCCAGAGCTCTACAAGTCACAAAGTCCCCTGGACGACATTTGGTTCAATGTTTTCTCTGTGCTTGATTGACTTTACAGGGTTGTCAATCTAACACTGGATAAGTCCCCTTCAAGCTCCCTGGCAGAAGGGGTAGTCAAGAAAGAAAGAATTTTGCAGTGCTTCATCGCATGGGATAACAGCTCAATAATCTCGTCATTTATATTCACGGGGTCCTGATCCCTGACGACAGCCCGTAACAGATGCTTTAGAGGAAAGAGGAAGGTAACCCCAATGTGGGTAATTAAATAACAGCTTGCCCCACTTTGGAGTTGTGTTATGCCCTCAGGCACGAGGGGGGAGTTTACCTGAAGTCATCACTAAAGAAACCATATGGTGTGGCTATGGCCATATAGACCAATTAAATTCTTCCAAACTGTCCTAGGAGTTTCATTAGTGAAAGTATTATTTGTATACTGAAAGAGCTTTTCGTATATAAAAAAGTTCCTGCAAAACTGCTGTGATAGCCAAGGAATATAACTGAAATGAGTCAAAGATGCTGTCATGGAAGGTTTGGAGGACGCAGCAGTCAGGAAGCAGAAGAAGAAGCTTTATAGAAAGGGAAGGGTTGTAGAAGGTCCCAAATTCAATCCTCAGCATCTCCGGGTATGGATGGGAGAGTTCAGGGCCTGAAATCCTGGAGAGCCACTGTCAGTCAGAGAAGACAATACTGAACTAGATAGACAAAGGGTAGCTTCCTATGTTCCCAAATAGCAAATCACAAGCTCCACCAAGACACAACTAAGTCTAGCGTCACCTAGTGACTAAATGACATACAATAATAATAATAATAATAATAATAATAATTTATTATTTGTACCCCGCCCATCTGGCTGGGTTTCCCCAGCCACTCTGGGCGGCTTCCAACAAGGATGAAAAATACACTAAAATGTCACATATTAAAAACTTCCCTGAACACGGCTGCCTTCAGATGTCTTCTGAATGTCAGGTAGTTGTTTATTGCTTTGACATCTGATGGGAGGGCATTCCACAGGGTGGGCGCCACTACCGAGAAGGCCCTCTGCCTGGTTCCCTGTAACTTGACCTCTCGCAGTGAGGGAACCGCCAGAAGGCCCTCGGAGCTGGACCTCAGTGTCCGGGCAGAACGATGGGGGAGGAGACGCTCCTTCAGGTATACTGGACCGAGGCCATTTAGGGCTTTATCATTATCCACGTGGATGTCTGTACATTTTGAAGGGTGCAAGACAAAACAGCAAATCTAAAAGGAAGATTGTGCTGCACATCTGGGTAGTATGAACGGCATTTTTTTTTTTTGGAAGCACAGCATACTGTTTCCCAAATATTACCTTGCAAAATCCTGAGCATCACAGCCCACTGGGCACTCAATTAGATTCATTTTTGCCTGCCTAAGATTATGACAATGGGGGTGAAGGTGGAATGTTCAATATTTGGCAGAACACAAAATATATGGGTGGTATATGGGTCAGATTGATAGATGGCACATTTTACAGAAACCCTAAAAAAACCAAAACCTTTCACCTGACTGACAAAGAGAAGAAAAATCACCACCCCCTGTTCATTTACAGAAACTGTATGCTCTCCCTGCATCTGTCTTCATTTGCAGTGTCTTGCCCACATCCTCAAGGCTCCTTCTAAAGGAATCAGAAGAGTGAGCTCACTGTAACTAATATCCAGGCATTCAAGGCTCTCTGTACAAGCAAACTGGTAGCTGAGCCAGGAAAGAAGCAAGCACCGCAAGCAGGCAGGAACACAAGAAGCTAATTTAAGTCCAGTTCAGACCACTGGTCCATCTAGATCAGGACTGTGTACGCCTAGCTTGGCTCCACCAAGCTACAACTCCAGGCTTCAGTGTCTGGCTGACCCTTGGGAAATTCATACATTCACTTGACCACTTTTGTGTCCTTGCTGAGGCTGGGGACTATACCTGGGACTCTTGGCATGCAAAAGCCAGAGAAGAATTGGGGTGGTGTATAATTTAGCAGGGGATAGTGCTCAACTCATCCCCAGAATTAGGTTACTTCCATTTGATACAGTGGATTTGCCAGGATGTGTTAATGCTTAGGCAGCTCGTTGGAAATCTAAAGCATGCTATCAAGTCAGAGGAGCATGCTCCGAGGAGAATGCTTATATCCTCATGACAGATTCAGCCCACTTCAAAGCCAACTTCACTTTAACAACTTCCACAAGCTCTCCAACAGTTAAAGGTCAGCTGCCTTTTCCATTAAAGATGCATTTTTCATGGGCTTGTATCACACCAGTTTCAATTTAAGATGCTGCAGCTTGCAGCTTTGTCAGTCACAATGCAGTTCTCTTCTCCTAAGCAACAATACAATTCACATCCCAAGGCAATGGAAGGTCAGTGCAAAAAAGCAGAGAAAAGGTTTCAGTCTGCTCTGCCTTGAATGCATATAGGTTTACTGTGAATGCCATGTTCTCTGTGTTCTCAACAATAGTTGCCCTGATCGAGCTGAGAGGTACAATTAATAGTTTTATTAATGCATCCGATGAAATGTGTATATTATGTTCTTCCAAAATCCTTTATGAAAAGTCAACATTCGTCCTCTGCTTTTGGATCATAGGACTCATAGATCACACCACTTGTGGGTGGAGAGTCCATCGCTAGGCCTACAAACTTTGCTCTCTCAACTTCCTTGGACCCTGTGGAAGACTACCTTGTAACTTCTCCTGCTTCGAAGACATGCAGGAACATGCAACTACAGAATGACATGCGGGCCTTTTAAAGTTCACAGTTCTTCTAGGTGACAATGTATTCCATAGCTCAGCCAGAATGACTCACTACAAGCTGCCAGAGCCTTGTGGCAGAACAGGATTGTATTAGAGGGTAAGGTTAAGGAAATCATTGGGTGATTGCGGGGAGAAGAGCTTCAGCTGGAGGAGTAAAACTCAGAGGCAGTAAAATCAGGATTTGGAGGCAGAGTGTGATCGCCAGCAACTGGCATTCTGAAACATACCACCTCTTATTCTGAACTTAGCATATAGCCATCATACCAGTAGTCAGTGGCAGTCTTATATTACCATATAGGATATTTTCTTGGAGTTGTATCCAATATGGCACTAAGTAAGCATCCCGTGAACACAAGGATTTCTGCTTGTAAAATGGGACTTCCCCTCTCCCCCTAAATCTTTTTCTAATGGTTCTCCCAACTCTCCAGAACAGTTTTGAGGGGGGTACAGGTCATGCATGGGGAGAGGAGATGGATGGAAGTCTTGTTGCACAAGTGGAACTCCTCGAGAGGATGGGATGAATTACTTGACTACCAGCCTTGGAAAGCATGTTGGGCGGAAAGGTCTTGGAGGATTAAGAAAAATAAGAATGATTCACAAATGCTTGTCCTATTTCAACACTACCACCTAGCATGAAGGCTGTTCTCCGTAGCTGCTGACTGAGTATCTGACAGAATTTAGCCTGCATGGCTATAGCCAGGAGCAGATCAGGGATGGCATATGGTGGAGCAATAACTGGAAATGCCAGCCAATTTAAAAAGTCAGTTCAGAACATCACAGTGTGTGCTCACACAGGCTGTGGGGAAACAGTTTAGGCATGCAACTGACCATCTGCTGAACACCTGGTTGTCCACTTCAGACCCAGTTCCAAGTTACTTATAAAGGCCCTCATATTCTGATTCACTGGTCACCAATGTGGAACTCTTGAGGTCTTCCCCTGGCACCATGAAGCCTCTGAGCCACCCCCTCCCCACGGCCACGAGGCTGTGATTGTGGCTGAAAAGTACATAGAGCTGAAGGAGGAAGTTGAGTGATGCAAGCTAATTCATATCAACATTCTGTAGGCATATAATTGCACAACTCAAATCTCTCTGTCTCTTGTTTCTCTCTCTCATTTTTCTTCCTCTTTTCAAAACACTGTGCACTCCTGAGATTTATTGGGAAACAATCAATATCTCCTACAATGTTTGGTAAACAAAACAAAACAAAACATCTGGACAAAAAAAGAGAGTCCTAGCTTTGATTTTGTTCTCTAGATCTAATAATGCACACTGATTTTGCCATCAAGGCATAATCCCATATTTTATCATGCCATTCTTTAATAGACAGTATATGCAAAAGTCGCCTCCGTGCTGTAGACTGTACGACTATGGAGAAGCTCATTCAGGTGCTAATTCAAGTGTGGTACAGGGATCCGAAAATGAACAGTGACTGTTCAAAACTAGTAGACTCCATGCCAAACCGTGTTCAAATGCTACTTAAAAATAGAGGGAGTCATATCTGTTACTAATGTACATATATGTGACTTTAATCAGCGCCTGAATAAGCGTCTCCATAGTCATACAATCTACAGCACGGACACAACTTTTGCATATAGTCCACAAATTCTCAATGGGATTTACGTCTGGGGAATTCCCTGGTCAATCAAGTACCTGTATTTGCTGCTCTGTCATGAATTTCTTCACCACTTTCAATGTGTGACAGGGGGCTAGATCCTGCTGCAATATCCCTGTACCGTCAGGATACCTCTTTTCCAACTCTGGAATAACTCTCTTTCGTAGAACCTCAATATATTGTGGCAAGCACATCATTCCTTCTATTGGCTGCAGGCTTCTGACACCATAATAACTGAAACACCACCAAAACATCTTCTTTTGTGGGTGCTTGACAGACTGATTGATGTGGCATAGAAAACATGCTTTGTTTCAATTAATTTGTGTAGAAGCTAATCCCCACTTTCCTGCATATAAAATTCCACCTCTGCCAACCAATAAGGAGTCAAGTCCTTGTGGTCTTGCTTCAAAGAATCATTCTAAAGGAACAACTGGGTGCAGATATTTACCAGATCGCATCTCTAGCACAAGTTATTTGGGCACCAGAGGTAGAATATCCCACAAACACCTTGACATCATGGTCATAAAAAGAAATAACAACTGTTTGCTGCATTTTCATGACACCCAAAATCTGTTGCTGGCGGCAGCTGCCTCACTCTGCCTAATGGTAGAAATGGCCCTGGAGATACCTAAACATGAAAGGGATGTAGTAGCATGGCTATCCAGAGATGAATAGAGATACAGATCCTTCCAAGTAGAGAAGGGGAAACAATAGCATTAATCAACTCTGAATAGGCAGAAATCTGTACAGGAAATAAAAAAACAGCTGATTCAGTTCCTCCTCTGTCTGAATAGCACAGCAGCTGGTTGATATTATCAGCAGTCAAGAACTCGATGGCACTCTGAAACTTCAAATATGTGGTTGAGGCGACTCATGGGCCTATTAAGTGGCAACGTACAACCTGGAAGTCCTGTATGGAGATATACTTTAGAACAGGCATGGCCAAGCTTGGCCCTCCAGCTGTTTTGGGACTACAATTCCCATCATCCCTGACCACTGGTCCTGTTAGCTAGGGATGATGGGAGTTGTAGTCCCAAAATAGCTGGAGGGCCAAGTTTGGCCATGCCTGCTTTAGAACATAGGAGCCAGCTTCTAGGGGCTGTGGGGGCTTCAGTCCCCACAATCAAATAATTGAGGGGGTTGGGACGCCCCCCAAAGTTGATGGGTATTCCCATTCAAATGTTGTGTGTGCACTGCATCATGGGATGGATTATGTGGGGCGGGGCTTACCTGGGCCCCCACAATATTTCATTCAAGTTGGCGCCTCTTCTTTAGAAATTGAACCTGCATGCAAAGCAGGTACTTTCCACTGAGCTTTGATCCTCCCCTATCAACACATAGAGCAATTACTTTCTTTCACAAGGACAGACCTTTCAGGAGGGGACCACATAAATGGAATCAGCCTCCAATATGTCCTAGAGGAGACAGTTAAAACACAGAGAATGCTAAATCCCATGGCCATTTTGGGACAGCAGCAATTAAAATAACAGGCTTTAATTCTAAGTGGAGGCATCTTCATCTACTATGGCCCACCAAGGTCTTTTGTTTTACACCAAAAATGTTCTCCACCTAAATTCTAACAATCGTTTTGAACAAAAATTCCAGAAACTCCTCTATGAAATCCCTGACGATCAGGTCCAGCCTCTTCTCCCTTATAAGGTAAAGGTAAAGGTACCCCTGCCCGTACGGGCCAGTCTTGACAGACTCTGGGGTTGTGCGCCCATCTCACTTAAGAGGCCAGGGGCCAGCGCTGTCCGGAGACACTTCCGGGTCACGTGGCCAGCGTGACATCGCTGCTCTGGCCAGAGCCAGAGCCAGAGCCGCACACGGAAACGCCGTTTACCTTCCCGCTGGTAAGCGGTCCCTATTTATCTACTTGCACCCGGAGGTGCTTTCGAACTGCTAGGTTGGCAGGCGCTGGGACCGAGCAGCGGGAGCGCACCCTGCCGCAGGGATTCGAACCGCCGACCTTTCGATCGGCAAGCCCTAGGCGCTGAGGCTTTAACCCACAGCGCCACCTGCGTCCCTTTTCTCCCTTATAGTGGTACCTAAATGAAGCTTTCGTGGAGATGTCAGGGTTTTGAAACAAACTTGCATAAGCAAACACACAGTTAAACCCCCCACCCCACCCCAATAATTGCCATAAAATGGTTTGGAACAGAAAGGCAATTGCTCTAGAACTGAGTAGGTGTTGAGAACTATTTGTCATTGTAGATATCACTATTTATCATTGTCAGTACTCAGGTGTCAAAAGTGTCCTGGCATTGGTAACCTCAAGAGTGGATTATTGAAACATGCTCTATGTAGCGCTTTCCTTGGATTTAGACTAGAAGCTGCAGCCAGTGCACAAAGCAGCCAAAATTAATGCAGATTACTAAGGAGAAAGAGGTGTAGGAGGGGGACTGTAGTATAATGCATGATGTGAGTTCTGTGGCGGTGGTTGCTAAGACAGATTTATCCAGCAGCTAAGTGCTTTCATGGACTCTGTAAGTAGGACTCTAATGGCCATTTCTCAGCTGTCCTTGCTGTCTTACTGAATTACCCATTATCCAAGTATACAGCAAGCAGAAACATGATACTCCAAAACAGAATATCAACACAGGAGCCTAAGAAGAATCTACTGGATGCGCCCAAGGTCTCTGGGTGCAAAGGAGGGCATAGAGTGTGCTTCTTGATGGTTGCACTGAGCATCAGGGTTAAGAAAATGAGGGTGTGTTTGTGCGGGTGGGGGTGGGGGTGGAGAGATAGGTGTCAGAGCCAGGAAGATCCATCCACGGGTGAAAGGGAACTTACGAGCACAGATTGATGGACCTGTACATTTTGGTTTCTCTTTTTTCCAACCTTAAATTCAATTCAACCAATCTCCGCATGGGTTGGTGATTTTTCTGCATGAAAATCTGTAGGCATTTTCATATGCATTTCTCAGAGAACATCATGAAAAAGGCATTCAGATTACCTGAAAAGAGGCATATGCCGAGTGAAACTGTACATTAGGACAAAATTTCTTTGAATGTTTTTAACGTTCTTGTGAATGCACACACACTTCCCTTTTTCCCTTTTTGCTAATGTATGTGTGTTGGTATCCATTCTTCGGTCAGAATGAGAGACTGACGCTTCAATTTGTGCATCAGTTTGGGAGACGCAAATTTGGTAAAAAGGTAAAGGGACCCCTGACCATTAGGTCCAGTCATGATTGACTCTGGGGTTGCGGTTCAAATCTCGCTTTATTGGCCGAGGGAGCCGGCGTACAGCTTCCGGGTCATGTGGCCAGCATGGCTAAGCTGCTTCTGGTGAACCAGAGCAGTGCACGGAAACACCGTTTACTTTCCCGCCAGAGCGGTACTTATCTATCTACTTGCACTTTGAGGTGCTTTCGAACTGCTAGGTTGGCAGGAGCTGGGACCAAGCAACGGGAGCTCACTCCGTGGCGGGGATTCAAACTGCTGACCTTCTCATCGGCAAGTCCTAGGCTCTGTGGTTTAACCCACAGCGCCACCCGTGTCCCAAGCCGCCCACATTAAAATGAGAATGGAATAAATCTCTCCTTCATCTCTACCAGTCTCCATCTCACCAAAATGGAGTTTGCATTAGCAACATGCAAGCAAGGGCATTCTTAGGGCCCACCACCCAAACATGGGCCCTGGAAACCTGCCCACGAGGAAATGCCACCAAAGTCCTGGCACCTATTCTACATAGGTGAACCTGGAGGAGGGTGATAGGGCATAGCTCAGTAGGTAGAGTATCTGTCCAATCCCTGACATCTCCAGGTAGGGCTGGGGAATGTACCTGTCTGAAACCCTGGGAATCTGCAGCCAATCGCTGTAGACAACATGGAGTGGGGTGTGTGTGTGTGTGTCAGTCATCTGTCTTGGTATAAGACAGCTTCCCATGCTACTAAATTGGGAAAGGGAGATGAGTGACCTGAAGGCAAGTAACTGGCCGCCCCTCCCCATTTATTCCACGTCTTCTCATCCTTTGGCGTCGCTTGAAGGAAAAGTACTTATACATGTTCACCCTTGCCCCCTGAAATACACTTTGCCTCTTTGTTTTGCCAAGACTTACTCAAGGCACAGACAAAGCCAAGATTGCACCCTGTAGTAATCATATACTATATCATATAATACTAAATATAACCCCCCCTGCTTCCCGCAAGCTAGTTCTGAGGCTGATTCCAAATATAGGGTATTTAAACTGAAATGGCAGTGTTTTATCCATTTGCTGGAGCCTCTGCACATTTCTACATGGTCCAGCAGTTTCCGGCGCCTCTTTGTGACATTCAGGCTGGAAGAACTGCAATGGCAAGGTTGCACACTAACATTAATTGTCCTTCTGATCCAGGAGAGACAGAAGGGCTCAAGCGCTTGAAAGTGCAGGTGTGAAGTGGCAGCTGGCATGGCTCCCCCAACCCAACAGACATAAAAGGAGGACACAGAGCAACACTGAGAAGAGCGAGCAGCTGCTGAAGGCAGAAGCCCACATAACACTGTATTTGCTTTTCATCTCTGGAAAGGTCTTGAACAAGAACATGCTCATAGGAACACAAGGACAAGAACATCTTGTCCTGCATCCTGTTGTGTCAGTGGCCAACAAGGTGCCCATGGAGAGCCCAGGAGGAGGACCTGAGGGCAACAGGCGCTTGCCCAACTTGTGCTCCCCAGCTTACTGGAGGTATGGGAACAGATGGGCGTCAGTGGGAGGGAGGCAAAAGGAAGCTTGGGAGCAAAGTTATGAAAGAGAGGAGAAGAAGGCAGTGGATGATGCTGAGGATGATTATTAGAATCTCAAGGTCTATCATTACAAGCCAGGTGTAAAATAGTAGCATAGGGCATGCAATCAGTGACAGCACCCCATGACTAGCTCCTGAGATAGTCTGCATATAAAAGTATCAACACCATCCCTATTTTACCATAAACTCAATTTGTTCCCCGCTCTTTACTATAAGGTTCCAGTGCAGGTCACAACAATCTAAAATACAATGGTACCTTGGGAGTTCAACGGCTTGGCTCCCGAACAAATCGGCCCCTGAACGCCACAAACTCGGAATGGCGTGTTCCGGTTTGTGGACGTTTTTCGGAAGCCAAACATCCAGTGTGGCTTCCGATTGCATGCAGGAAGCTCCTGCAGCCAATTGGAAGCTGTGCCTTGGTTTTCGAACCATTTCGGGAATTGAATAGACTTCCGGAATGGATTAAATTTGAGAACCAAGGTACCACTGTACATTAAAACAGTTTAAAGCAATTTGCAGTCACAAGAATAGGATGGGTTCACACACCCACACACGCCAGGTGACAAAGGGCAGGGTACAAATGTGTGTCTTCAGCATTCATTGAAAGCTGCATAATTTCTGTGGGGAGTTCAATAAATTAGGGGCTGCCACAGAGAAGGCCCTCTCCCAGGCCTCTGCCACCATCCTGAGCTTTTGAGGGCAGTAGAACCCTCTTCCAATCTTAACATCTACAATGGTCTGTAGGAAAGGAAGCAATATTTCAGGTATTCCGGGCCTCAGGTGTTTAGGGCTTTAAGCACTAAAGTAGCCACACTTGAATTGGGCCCAGAAACTAACCAAACCTTCCATCTGTTGGTTTAAATGGCAGATCTGATATTGTAATGCAAAACTCAGAATGAGCGAGCCCTGTTTGATCTGGCTAATGTCCCATCTAATTAAGCATCCTGTTCTCTCAATGGCCAACCAGATGACTATGGGAAACCCCTAAGCAAGTCCTGAGTACAGCAGCTAAGCAGCGCTGCTGAGCATCTCCAGTCAGCCAGACATGCAGATATCGAGGGATCCTAAAGTGGAAGAACATGATTAGACCATTCCAGGTAAGCTTGAACCCAGGCCATCCTATTCCAGACTGGCCTACCTCACAAGGTTCTTGTGAAGACTACTGACAAACTGAATGTGCTGCACTTACGGAATGTGGTGTATAAAAATAGGTTTTATTAAATAGCTTGCTTTACAATATAAACAATCCCACACTCCAGTACAGTAGCAATTTAATCTTTTTTTGACCTGCATTCTTATCCAATTACTTCGATCTGGATTCTGTAATTTTGGGTGAATGTGTTGACTCTAAGATAATCTTTTTTAAAACAGAAACAAAAACCCTTGTAAAACCCCATTACCAGCCTCAGAAAACCCGACTCAGGGAGACTGCACTGAAAGAACACCTTTTTAATTATTGCTACAGACTTTTATAACAGCATTGCTTAGTTTTATCCTCAGTACAAAGATGCTTTGGGGTCTAATATGCTCCATTTAATGGAAAAGTAATAAAGGCATCTAACATCCTTTTCTACTTCCAATTCCAAATACTAGGGAATATACTGATAGATTTTAAAGCTAACAGTAGTGGGCATTTTTGACTGTGTGCTAGTTGGGAAACAGGACTATTAGAAACCTTTAAATACCCAGATAGAAATCATGTCAGCTTAACACCTTCTTACACTAATCAAAGTGAGTAATATGCTATTGAGGAGCAAAGGATCCTGGGAACTGTAGATGGTTAAGGGTTCTGGGAGCACACTTACCAATCAATAGCCCCCAGATTATTGGGGTGTGTGTGTGTCAATAACTGTTAACGTAGTATAAGAGTTCATAAGCATATGGTGTGGCTGTGGCCTTTGCCACCAGAGTACTTCTTCGAAAGCAGCCTTCCCCTGCCAGCAATCTCTAGATTGTAAACTTATTGAGGGCAGAGACCAGCCCTTTTTCTTTCCTGTCACTCTGCAAACTGATGGTGCTGAATACATCCTTACATGTGTAGCACAGTCCACAGCACCTTTTAAAATGTTTTCAGTTTCAGATCAGTATTTAATAATAGCAGCAGTGCTAACAACAACAACATTGCAATATTCAGTTATATTGAAATTGCATTTCCTTTACGCTTTCTCTTTCAGGAAACTGAGACCTAACCCGTCTTCCAAAATGTAACACTATAGGCAGAGAAAATGAGACTGACAAGCTGAATTTTTCAAACATTAGGCTTCATTTCCCCATACCCTGAGAGTGTTATGTTGTAACTAAGATGTGTGTTTCGTTCCTTGTGGATATATATATATATATATATATATATATATATATATATCTCACTGCACAGTCTAAGCCAACACGGCTGTACTGAAATGTGGTGTTATACTGCTTTTCTATTCATATTTTATTATTATTTAAAAAAGCATTCTACAAAGAAAACATCTATGTGCTTAGAAGGACTCTTACACTGTGCACCATCATAATACTTTATTCAGCTTTTGGTTCCTTATTCTTCTCCTCATGACATTATATTAATTCAAGTAATTAAAAAGGCACCAGAAAGATTTGGAAGGATATTGAAGCAGAAGTTTCTGAATAAGATTACAGTGACTGACAGAGAAATTGTGTGTGTGTGTGTAGTAGGGGACACACACAAGCATTTATGTATGTGGGGAGCAGATAGAGAGAAGTATAGATATTTTTCCAGTATTACTAGTCATGGAAGAATCAATGTGATTTTAGTTTTGCATTTCTCAGTTTATCTTTAGCGTAACTGAAGTAATCAAAGTATAAAGTAATCAAAACTTCACATCAAAATTACATCTTAGAGAAATAAACATATATAGGGTGATATCCAAGTAAGTTGTACTCAGAGTAGACTCATTGGAATCAATGAATTTGAGTACACTTATTTTACAGGGTCTGCTCCATGTATGACTATTGTTGGATACCACCCATATAAATCACACACACAAAAGTGAACGGGGAGAAGGAGGCTGTACGATCTTTTTACATAGATCTAAGATTTTGCAATGTAATTCATCCCCATTCCTCAGTAAATGCATCATTTAAAAAGTATACTGTACTCAAAGGACACCACACTCCATTTTTTTCCATGCAAATGTCAAATGCAGCAAAGCCACCAAACATGAGGCAAGGGAATACTTCCTATCCCCCCCCCACAAAGAAATTAGTACATTAAAAGAGAAGGAAAAAGCACACAGGAACATTGCAAGGTCTCCCATATGCCCATACTTTTAGAACGATGCCTGTGAAAAATGAACAGCGCACCTCACTTCCTTAAAAAAGCAACATCACTAAGCAGTCCTCTAGCCTTCGCTTGAAAACTTTATAATCCAAAAGGCAATGTGTGTAACTTTTCCTTTCCTTTCCCTGCCTGGACTTCGAGAGTCCATTGAGTTGGAGAGATTTAAGGGGAAAAAGCATCTCACCTGTACTGGGTGGTACCAGCTGTGGGGGCAGGTGCAATCCGTCCACCATTCCCCTCCTGCCCCTTTTGCCTTAGCTAAGGTTTTCGGGGGGCTTTTCTGCACATTGTCCCACGACGTGCTACACTTAGTCCTGGGCTGCGTCAGAGTTGGACCATGGGGTCCGGAAGCTGAGAGTGGCAATGCCTGCGGACGACAGCAGCCCCCTTGGGAGTTCTGCCGCCATCCACAGGGACAGTGGGCCTCTGTAGGCAGTGTTGGCACACCTCTGGCAAGATCGGCCCCTTCAGACCCCCTGCAGCAGCTGTGCTGCCTAGGAAGATAGGTGTTCATGTTGCACCGGTGTCAAAGTTCTTCCCAACACACGCACACCCTCCCTCTCTCTTCTTCTCTCAGCAGATGCAAAAGTCCTGTTCTGCAGAGCCTCCAAGTACCTTTGACAGCTGCTATAAGCGGAGCATCGTGGGAGCCCGGAGAGTAGAGCTGCACAGCATCATCTGCTGGCTAGTAGCTCTTTGTCAATAGATGACTCAACTCGCAGAGCAACTTGACAGCATCCCTGCTTCAGGCAGAAGCAATCAATGCTCTACACAGCTGGGTTTACAAGGCTAAACTACAAGACCCTCCACTCCCTTGTGGAATGATGAAAAGAAAGTCATAGGAGGATCCTAAGCAGGGGAAGGGAGCTACACAATTCAGTTTCTCCTCCTCCTTTTCCCAAGCAGAAAAGCCTTCCCTCCTTCTTTTTCTAAAGCAAATATGCATGCAGTTGTCATCAGAATAACCCTTCCGTAAGGAAACAGAACAGCTAGCTTATGAAAAACCAGAGGGTAATAAACAGAAGGGTCATCAAGAAACACACACACACACACACACACACACACACACACACGTATCTCATCCTTACAATCAGAAGAAAGCAGATTTGAGCATGGTTGGAAAGGAATATGTGTGCTCTGGGATTTCCAAGATAAGAAGCTCAGGTGGCGATGGTGGTAAAGGGAAGCAATGTCATGTTTTGTTTACTGTATTTCGATACTGCGCGTCTGGTTTACAGTGTAGAGTAATGGCCAACCTTCTAAGAAACATGATGCAAAAGAAAAGGGAGGGCAGAACAAAAGCCAGGCTTTCAACTCTTACACACTGCCCTGTAACAGCCACATGGAATGATCACTTTGGCAGGCAATTTGGGAAGAGGAGGAGCCAAATGCCAATTGCTCCCAGCCAAGATAGGCCTGTGTTGTCTCACTGCTACCTTTGACGCCACCAGGTGGGATGGGTGTCCATGCAGCTGCTTCCAGCAGAGCTAGCAATAAGAGCTGTCTTAACTCATCTCCTGCTGCAACGTGAAATGAATGCTTCCTGATGGCTCTGCTTGTGGCCTTTCCAGAGGTAATTGGTTGGTCACTGTGAGCACAGTGGGGCAGATGAAGGTGTCTGGTTCTGCTGCTGCAGATGCACCATGGAGGAGGAGCTTGGATTTGATATTCCGCTTTATCACTCCCCTTCAGGAGTCTCAAAGCAGCTAACATTCTCCTTTCCCTTCCTCCCCCACAACAAACACTCTGTGAGGTGAGTGGGGCTGAGAGACTTCAGAGAAGTGTGACTAGTCCAAGGACACCCAGCAGCTGCAGGTGGAGGAGCAGGGAAGCGAACCCAGTTCACCAGATTACGAGTCCACCGCTCTTAACCACTACACCACACTGGCTGCACCATTCCTCCTCTGGTCACAGTTGCGGATACACAACCTTGACTACCTGTTTTCATGCACTGCAGTTGTCTGCCAGGGATCCTCACATGATGTTGCCAACCTTCATGTCACGTTTGCAGATGTCTTTGTAACACAAAGCTGGTCTGCCAACAGACCTGGTGCCTGAAGCCAGCTCCTCATAGAGCACATCTTATGATTGCCCTCCATATTACAGATGTGAGGAATGAGGCTGAGAAAAAATTGTGTGCTTAAGGCTACTAAGTGAGTCCACAAAACAGATGCGATTCGAACTGGGTGGCTTCCTGATTTTTGCTCTCTTATTAGAAAGCATGGCATGCCGTAGTGGCTATCCGAAGAGAACTTGTGGTTTTCTAGGAAAAGAGTTGTAGAACTATAATGTGATGAAGCCGGGGATGACTCAGCTTCCCATTAAAATTTGCATTCTTCAGCAGCAGCTAATTGATTTTCGCATCCAGAATGGAGATTTATTTTTAAAACCATTTAAAGGCTGTTTGTTTGTAATACACTATTGCCAGGTTTAATGCAGATGCATAAAATGTTTGACTTAATGGTCTCTGGAAGAATTCTGTTTGGTTCAGTGATTAATAGCTCTCACATGTGTGGCAGATAAGAACTCCAGCAGAGAGTTATAATTAGCATAGGACAGATAATGAGAATTCGTAGCCCTGCAGGTGTAGCTGGACTACAACTCCCATCATCCCTGATCATTGACCATGCTGGCTGGGGTTGATGCAGAGCTGGAGTCTACCAACATTTGGAGGGCCACAGATTCTCCATACCTGCCATAGGAGAAGGGAAAACATGACCTGAGAACCATCCAGTCCTCATATTTAAACACAGATTTCTTCCTAGTCAAGGACCTCAATAATATTATTAAACCTCAATAACTAGCTGAACTGTTGGCACAAGTCCTTAGTTCCTACATCTTACTGTGAGCTTAAGTATATGTTTCTGAAATAAAAGCACAATTCCCCCATGTTTACACCTGCTGACATTTCACTCTAACCCTTCCTCTGTTATTTCCTGTGTCAGATTCTTAGAACCTGTCATCTTCTACATTCATAGCATGTATCAGTACCGCCACATAATAATGAACTGATCCATCGATCATGGTTTTGGAACCCCAGAAGTGACTTTAGTCCACATTGCCCAATTTTTTTGCTTAAAAAAGTGCATCAACCCCCCCCCCCAAAAAAAACCTCAAAAACTATATAGCATAGGGTTTTTTTATTCACACCAGTGACTTTGACATGTGCAACAATCCAGTATAGCAATGTTAATCAATACCTGAGATGTACTGTAGTAGTAGTAGTAGTAGTAGTAGTAGTAGTTGTTATTTAAGTAGAACAACCCCATTGAAAAAGATGGCAGTGGTTACCCAGACCTCCTTGCTGGTTGCAAAGTGGCCCCCATAGCTGCTCAAGCTTCAGGGCCCCCAAAATGCAGGTCCATCATGGGCTTTCCATAGTCCGAGCCAGGGATCTTTCACATTGCTTGCTACTCGGTCTTTTGTAGCAAGACACAATATTAACTGGTGGCCTAAAGATTCCTTCAAACAAGGAAGGAGACAACAGCTGGGGAGCTTCAAATTCTATGAAAAAGTCTTCAAAAGGCACCTTTGTTAGGGAAACCTCTAGTTCACGAACCACAAATCATCTATGACCTGCATTGCATAGATGACCCTTGGGTTCCCTTCCAATTCTACAATTCTGTGAATCTTATTTATTGTGCTAGAGGCTTTTCAACCATCACTGATACATTTCCGCCCTGTTCTGTGTCCAGCAAGTCAACCCTACTGAAGAACTAATTTCTCATTTCACACAGTCCGTCTCTGTGATGAAAGAGGAATCTCTAGCACCACGAACAATGCAACGTATGAGTTAAAACCATGTTTTCCACCTTGCTAGACGCTCTCATTACATAGCTTAATATCATGACGAGCATAAAAACTGTCATGTGCAATAACGGAAACACTTCATTATAGCTGTAACAATGCATTACTACATCTATTATGCAGTAATGAATTACTGCCACCAGCCACTATTGCAATACAGACCGCCCTTGGCGCAGGCACCGTGCCTTGTGCTACGTGTCTTATTTGCAATGTAACCAAAAGCATTTGCTAAAAACCATGAACCCATTTGCATGCCTGATTGGTAGCAGTACAATGTAGGGAAGATGGGTTGTGTAAGACTTTTTTTTTTGCCCATTGTACTGATTATCTGGCAATATTTGTTCTAAATTTTGGCCTTGAAGTTTCCAGTTTCTGAGCTTTGGTTTTTCCCCCCCAAAAGCAAGAATTTTGGTATTCTGATAATTTATTTTGAGGCACAATAGGCAGCTAATTTTCTTAGCGCTCTTCTAAGCCCTATGGGGGGTTCTGGATAGCATTCCCGTGTCGTCTGCGTAAAGCAGAACCGTGATGTGCTAACTTTGGAGGGTGGAAGTCGAGGTTATGGAGAGTGGTTACCAGGTTATTTAAATAAAAATTAAATAACAAAAGAGCCAGAAGGCATCCTTGCCTAACACCCTTAAATGTTTTAATGAGGTCTGTTAAGTGCCCTAGCCAGCTGCACCTGACTCTAAGGGCATTTGAATGTATATTTGAATATATGTATTTGAATGTGCTACCCGAATTAAATATATGTATTTGAATGTACTACCTGAATTAAATATTAGTAGCCTTCTATTGATGGTAGTGGCCCGAAGCTTGTCCTAGAGTCTGGTCCTGGGAACAGGCTGCTATCTGGCAATAGTTTTTGGCTATTCCACGATGTGGAGTGGAATCATAGAACTGCAGAGTTGGACAAGACCACAAGGCTTGTCTAGTCCAACCCCGTGTAATGCATGGGGTTCGAATCCACAATCCGGAGATTAAGAGTGTCATGCTCTTCTGACTGAGTTATTCCAAGATCAGGACAACTAACTAGGTACTGTCAGTTGGACATACCGTATTTTTCCGTCTATAAGACGCCCCCATGTATAAGACGTCCCCTATTTTGGGGGACTCAGATTTAAGAAAATGGGTGAGATGTATCCGTGTATAAGACGCCCCCTAATTTTTGTCACTATTTTTTTGAGGGGGGACCTAGTTTTGTACATGGAAAAATATGGTATATTCATTATGTAAGGGAAGGAGCAGAAAACAGAGCAGCAGTGGTCTCTGGAATAAGCACATCTGTCAATTTGTTTCTCCCAGTTTCTCATTTCGCCAGTCTTGAGCCCAAGTTCTCCACATTTCCACAATGAATGAAAGAAAGAAAGAAAGAAAGAAAGAAAGAAAGAAAGAAAGAAGACACTCTGCAATGTGTTCCCTCCAGGTGCCAACACTGGCACCAACAGAAGCACTGTATCTGCTAGCATCCACAAAAAGACCACCTCCTTCTCTAGAGACCCTTTCAAGTGTTGAGATCAGCAAGGGGGCCCACTGTGTGGTCCTGCCATCCTCAGAAGCTTAGGGTAGTGGTGGCCCCAAGAGGGCATTCTCTGAGGCAGCCCCTAAGTTGTGGAACTCCTTCCCCACAGAAGTACATCTAGAATGTAACCATTATATGGGTTACATTTTTTGCTGAAGGCACACTGCTTCACCTTTGACATTGATGTTTCACATCGGCCTTTGACATTGATCTTTCAACCTATCATCTATCCATCTATAAAATTCATCACATAATGCATATCCAGAACCACCAACTATCATTAGAAAAACCCAATTTGTGGTTTTAATTCAATAACAACAACAACAACAACAACAACAACAACAACAACAATAATAGAATTAGAACTCCTCCCCTTAATTTGAACTAGATATACGACTGTGTATTATGTTTTCCCTCTATCTGTCACAATATGCTTCATAGCTTAAGTCTGACCTACTTCAATTGGACAGAAAATGTCAATCAATTTGGGGTACAATTTTGTTTTTTAAAACATTGGCTAACACAAACGTCGTTCATCCATTGAAACTGCTCTAAAATCACAGCCGATCACCACAGCTACATCCATCTCCAACACCGAGCATGCAAACTAAAAATAAGCATCTAGACAAAATTGCTCTAGGCAGAACACGCATATGGGAAACAAAGGCACATCTGGGAAAATAAAAATTACTAATCAAGTTCTGAGAGGAAAAGCCAGGAGCCAGGGAAGAATAGACTCTGATGGAACAGATTTTCCCCTCCAGCCAGAAGTGCAGAAAGAAGATGGAGACTGATGAAATCGTAATCACCTTACAGTAAACTACAGTTGGATAAATAATATTTACACTTCCCTCCCAAGTTTCTCAAAATGTGGCAGTAAAATTTCATGATGTTCTGCAAAGGTATCCCAATGTTTACCAGCTCACTCTATGTGGATTTTCCCTCCACTTAAGTCTTAAGAGATAGGAAAAGAATTTGTTTGTTTTGCTTTTCACAGTGTACCAACCCAGACTTGCTGGTAGATTGAGACACAACTCCTGGTTGGATTGCTCATTTCTCCAGATTTTGCCATCCTCTGCTGGCATGCAAGAAGTGCACACAAAACTATGCATTTCGTGTTTAAAATACACATATGAAACACAGATTTTACTGGTGAATGCATTGAGGAGCACTGAAAAGCCCCCTTTAAAAAAGAAGTATGCACAAATTGTCTCCAACAGGATGGAACAGCATGTAACAGGAAGCACACATCACTTTTAATTCCATTGCATCATGAAAATAGTCCAACAAAATGAAGAGAAAGAAACTAAAAATTAGATTCAGGCCAAAAATTGAAGAAGAAAAAAGGCTAAGCTTAAATCTCAGAAAAGGATAGGTCTCGTCCCCTTAAGATTTATGCACATTTATGGCAATATTTTAAAATGCATAATGTTCTGTTCAAAGACATTTCTGTGTGAACAATAATTTTTGTTCACTCAGAGAACATTTTCTGACAACTGACCAACAGTCTTACTTTGGGATATCTAAAAGCTTTAACATCAGAGTAACACAAATTAGAGACCACTGTTTTAGTGTTCTCTGTTGACCAAAATCAGCTCAAAATACACTATCCAGGCCTTTAGTGCTCAGAAATTATCTTTTCATGATACTCCTTTCAAGACTACCCGATTCACTGTCCTTTCACATTTCACAATCCCTACTTATGTTTTCAAAAGGTGGGGACAAAAGTTGTCTCTGTACTCCTACCTCCTTGTTATTTTTGCTGGCTACCATCTCCTCCTCCTCCCTGCCTCCCCCCCCCCCATGAAGCAATGTCATCACATAGTGTCATTCCAGGGGATTGTGGGGAAGCAAAATGGCAGCCAACAGGAGGTGAAGAGCCTTGCTGTTGTTCTCAGGTCCTGCTTACGGGCATCCATAGGCATCTGGTTGGCCACTGGGAGAACAGGATGCTGGATGAAGTGGGCCTGGGCCACTGACCTGATCCAGCCGGCTCTTCTCTTGTTCCCGTGTAATCTGGTTCTGAGTTGTTCAGTGCTTTATCTGTTAACAAGACCTTAAACATGGGCCAGTAACTGATCAGCAACTAGTGCAGTTCCTTCAGCACACATTCAAAATGTCCATGTTAGACATGCAGCCTAACAACAATGACCATGCCAAGAGGGTGAAGGAAACCCAGAAGGGGCTAATCAAAGATCTGGAAAAGCAATTGAGAAGGCCTGCTTGTAATGGAGGCCAGTATGGCTTCCAAAGGAGAAACGCTATGGCAAACCTAGACAGCATCTTAAAAAGCAGAGACATCACTTTGCCAACAAAGGTCCGTATAGTTAAAGCCATGGTTTTCCCAGTAGTGATGTATGGAAGTGAGAGCTGGACCATAAAGAAGGCTGATCGCCGAAGAATTGATGCTTTTGAATTATGGTGCTGGAGGAGACTCTTGAGAGTCGCATGGACTGCAAGAAGATCAAACGCATCCATTCTTAAGGAAATTAGCCCTGAGTGCTCACTGGAAGGGCAGTTCGTGAAGCTGAGGCTCCAATACTTTGGCCACCTCATGAGAAGACTCCCTGGAAAAGACCCTGATGATGGGCAAGATTGAGGGCACAAGGAGAAGGGGACGACAGAGGACAAGATGGTTGGACAGTGTTCTCAAAGCTACCAGCATGAGTTTGACCAAACTGCGGGAGGCAGTGGAAGACAGGAGTGCCTGGCGTGCTCTGGTCCATGGGGTCACGAAGAGTCGGACACGACTAAATGACTAAACAACAACATGGCTTCCAAAAACCATTATGGTTTACCACAACTGGCAGTAGCTCTCAGGTCAAGATCTCTCCTGGACCTACAGTACAGAACCCTAAATCTGTAGATGCCAAGGATACATGGAGCTCTCCCCAAGATGTCTTATTAAACTTGCACAAGGATCTTGAAAAAGATTCAAAGATCAATTCCACAAGCAAAGCAGTGTGCCTTTTAAGGTTTTTCATTTATTACAGAACCAGAAAGAAGCTGCTGGTTTTGGCTCTTTCCAAATCAAAGTGTCCCTGGCCACCTTGAACATGTAGGAATTTGATTGGGGAAAGTTAACATTTTATTTAAGGGGGGGCATAGTGATTAAAGCCTGTGCTACTGAAGGGTTCTTCATTAAAGATTTAAATTATTCTACCAATAATGCATTAACAGGATGAGGACTCCAGCAATCAAAAAATTCGAGATAAAAGAAAACCCAAGGAGTGTTTAATTTCTTCTTAATAGGCAGAGCTGACAGTGAACATTAATTTGGATTTTATAACTTGGCTATATAATGGGTAGTTGATAGAACCAATTTGCACCTTCCCATGGCAACAGGCTATATGTTATTGAAGATACTGAAGCAGTCATAGAGACCTTACCCCCAGGTTTATACAATGGCCAATGGTAGTTTTAAGCATGTTAAATGACTCAGCCATACCTAATGGCATAATGATTGTTTTAAGCAGATTCCCCAACGTAATAACATAAGTTACTTTTGGCTTTGTGGGAAAGTATCTATTTTGCATGCAGAAGGCCAGAGGTTCCCTTATCGCTTTTTTGGGGGGGGGGGAGGTTCCTTGGGGGTTCCCCAGCATGTGCCTACTAGCACTCCTCTGTATCCAGCCAATCCATGACAGGAAACTACAAGAAGACAGCAGCTGGAGGAAATGACTCTTGTTTCAGTTGTCTCTATACTAATGCACAGAGTATGGGGAACAAGCAAGATGAATTGGAGTTCTTAATACAGATGGCAAATATGACCTAATAGAAATTACTGAAACCTGGTGGGATGAGGCTTGTGACTGGAATATAGGAACTGAGGAATGTAGCCTGTTCAAAGGAAATACAGTGGTACCTTGGGTTAAGAACTTAATTCGTTCCGGAGGTCCATTCTTAACCTGCAACTGTTCTTAACCTGAAGCACCACTTTAGCTAATGGGGCCTCCTGCTGCCGCCACGCTGCGGAGCACAATTTCTGTTCTCATCCTGAAGCAAAGTTCTTAACCCAAGGTAATATTTCTGGATTAGCAGAGTTTGTAACCTGAAGCGCATGTAACCCAAAGCGTATGTAACCCGAGGTACCACTGTAGACCAAACAGGAAGGAAGGAGTAGCAGCATTATATGTTGTCATGGACTGGCTGAATGCAGAGGAGTGGTGGGAGACAACAGCTGGTCTGCAAGAACTTAGAAAAATAAGACCTACCATGGGTTTCTCAAAAACAATTCATACCAGATGAATCTCATTTCTTTCAAGCTTGGTGGATCAGGGGAATGTTGTGGGCATCGTGTATCATGATTTCAGTAAGGCTTTTGACAAAGTGTCCCATATGGGCTGGATGAGGTAAGGTGGGGGATTCTCCTTTATTGGAGGCAAGTTGTATTGCCATCTGCCATGGATGCTTTATTTCAGTTCTCTGCATTGCAGCAGTTTGGATATACGACTCTCAGGGTCCCTTTCAGCTCTACAATTTTATGATTCTATGAATTTTTGCCTGATCCAGAGGGACTGTTCTTATGTTCTTATGAACTAAAGCATGAAAGACTAATGTAGCTTGTTCTGTTGTTGCAGAACACACACTCCAGACTGGGAAAACTCAATTTATGGTAAGAGCCAATAAATAAGCTTCCTCCTTTTTTTTTGCAGGGAAACAATTACACACCACAAAGCTGGCACCGGACCAGCCATTATAAATATATCCTATTGCAGTTGTGAGTTTCTGCTTAGTCTGGCTTCATTCTCATCTGTAGATCTTCAGTGTCACCAACTACCCATCCCATGAAGCAATCATAATAAATCTCCAGCCAGGTTATTCTTCTAGTCCTTAAGCAATTGAATAAATAATTATATATAGTCTTTGCTTTACCACAACTTTGACACAGCAAAGCAAAACAATGCAAGGAAGTAAATTGTAGATTTCATTACCTCCAACAGTGGAGATAGAACATAGCAATAACCCAGCCAGGACAACAATCTTCCTACCATAATTCAGGATGAATCCTCCAAGCTAGACCTGCTTTTAGACAACAGGTAACAAATTGCTGACATGCAGAGGCCAGGAGGCCAGCTGGCAAGCCCAACTCGGACGTCTCCATTCATTGGCTCATGCTCCAATGTAAATCAGCAACCTGAACTTCAAAAGCCAGGGCATGCAATTAGCAGAGTGTACTGCATCACTTTGCCAACAAAGGTCCATATAGTTAAATCTATGGTTTTCCCAGTAGTGATGTATGGAAGTGAGAGCTGGACCATAAAGAAGGCTGATCGCCGAAAAATTGATGCTTTTGAATTATGGTGTTGGAGGAGACTCAAGAGTCCCATGGACTGCAAGAAGATCAAACCTATCTATTCTGAAGGAAATCAGCCCTGAGTGCTCACTGGAAGGACAGATCCTGAAGCTGAGGCTCCAATACTTTGGCCACCTCATGAGAAGAGAAGACTCCCTGGAAAAGACCCTGATGTTGGGAAAGATGGAGGGCACAAGGAGAAGGGGATGACAGAGGACGAGATGGTTGGACAGTGTTCTCGAAGCTACCAGCATGACTCTGACCAAACTGCGGGAGGCAGTGGAAGACAGGAGTGCCTGGCGTGCTCTGGTCCATGGGGTCACGAAGAGTCGGACATTACTAAATGACTAAAGAACAACAACTGTGCACACAGAAGTAGGCGTGAGGTGTATGAAGTCATGCTACAGCTACAGATTTATTAAACATAAATCAGAACAAAGAAACACGTTGTCTCTCTCTCTCTCTCATGTCGTCTCAGAGAGAACAGCAAAAGCTATACACAAACGGAAGTTCCCAGCATACTGTGCTGGAATGTAAACAGACATGTGACAAGCAATAATCTCATGCCTGTTCCTTAAGGTACCCTCCAGTTGTTGCTGGACTACAACTCCCATCAGCCTCAGCTTTAGACTCTTCTCAAGAAACAAGAAGAAACCTGCCCAGGAAGGAGAGTTTCAGCTGTGTAAAACTTTTCTTTGTGCCCTACTTGGGAAAAGTTGACAAGCTACACAAACATGAAATGGGATCAAGCACACAAAATATATTACCTGAGTGAGAGAAGATGTGCTGTCCAAACATGACAAGTACAAGGAACTATTATGTTGAAATAGAATGCCACAAGGCTTGCACATTACCCTTAACCTGGAGCAGAGTCTTATTCAAAGCGAAGTTTAAAATGGCATCTTGGGTTCTGTGTAATGCTGAAGGACTTAAAGGGTACTCCATGCAACTCAATATAAATACAATTACACAGATTCTGAAGTAGAGGGGTCCAACAAGAGACACAGGCTTTCCCCCTACCATAATTTGGAGCTGATAGTGCAATATAAAATACAGAAGTGTCTGGAAAACATGCCAAATTTTTAAGAGCAGGGCCAAGCTAAGACATGGCCACCCCAAGCAGTCTTGAACAGGGGTGAGCGGAAGGTAGATCCCGATTTACAGAAGACAAAGTAGATGAGGATTTCTTGTGCCCATTAGTTTAGCTACAGCAGTAACAAAATGATTTTCCCCCTTTCTGCCCTAAATTTTATGCTGTTGAAATTATGAAAGCTTGAGGAAACCCAGAGAGGATATTTGTGTGGAAGAAATGAAAGCTCCATTCAGCTCTGGTTCTTAATGCTATTTTTTTTAAGCCTCTGATTCTTCTTCCTGCTTCTCAGCCTTTTTTAGGCCCATAACTCAGTGCTATGGCATCTGCTTTTTATGCAGAAGGTTCCACGATCCATCCTTGACATCTCCAGATACAGCTGAGAGAGACGTCTGCCTGAAGCCCCGGAGAGCTGCTGCCAGACAGAGTAGGAAATGCTGAGATAGATGGAACAATCATTTGACTCAGAATAAGTCAGCTTCCTTTGTTCCAGCATCTCTCTGTTGACTGTGTATGTTCCTCCTTAGTTTGGATTCTGAAAGTACTTCTTGATTCTTCTCTTTCCTCTCCCTCTCCCCACATTCAAGCATTTGTGCAGTTTTGGTGTGTTCATGGCCAGACTATAAGGTAAAGATAAAGGGACCCCTGACCATAAGGTCCAGTCGTGGCCGACTCTAGGGTTGCGGCGCTCATCTCGCTTTATTGGCCGAGGGAGTCGGCGTACAGCTTCCAGGTCATGTGGCCAGCATGACTAATCCGCTTCTGGCGAACCAGAGCAGCACATGGAAATGCCGTTTACCTTCCCGCTGGAGTGGTACCTATTTATCTACTTGCACTTTGATGTGCTTTTGAACTGCTAGGTTGGCAGGAGCTGGGACTGAACAACAGGAGCTCACCTCAGGCCTTCTGATCGGCAAGTCCTTGGCTCTGTGGTTTAACCCACAGCGCCACCAGACTATAAGTTACATTAAATCAAGATAGGGGCCAGAGTTTAACCATTTCATTGTATGCAAGATTCACCATGTTCAAAGAAAGACTAGGCATTATACCAAACACATAGAATCATAGAATCATAGAGTTGGAAAAGACCACAAGGGCCATCGAGTCCAACCCCCTGCCAAGCAGGAAACACCATCAGAGCACTCCTGACATATGGTTGTCAAACCTCTGCTTAAAGACCTCCAAAGAAGGAGACTCCACCACACTCCTTGGCAGCAAATTCCACTGTCGAACAGCTCTTACTGTCAGGAAGTTCTTCCTAATGTTTAGGTGGAATCTTTTTTCTTGCAGTTTGGAACCAAACATAGTTGACCCATGTGTGATCAGAATTCAGGGCATGAAACACAGGAAAGAGGATGTCGCGCTTTGCTCCCACACTGTGCTCCTGACAGAAATCACACACACCCCTGCACAGGAGAGTTGGCACAATTTTTAAAGCACCCGTTAAACTCTCCTTTGCAATTCAATTAAAATCAGCATAAGAAAACCACATTCTCTTTTAAGTAAATGCCTTTACAGTGAGCGGGGTATGTGTGAGAGAGTGTTTCTTTCCTGCAGACCATAAATATTTCATGAGCAGAGCCTAGAAATATCATGTTGGTTCATGCTTTATTCGTCACCATTCCTGCATTTTGATAATAGACATTAAGAGACCCATCACCTGTGTACTAGAAACTCAGTATTTTGCCAACTACCTGCTGTTTGTCTTCACACTTTGGAAATCAATCATACCCATTTGCTCTGCACAACGTATTCTTGCTTGCAGCCCTTATTCCTTGAGGCTAAGGGAGCAATCCTGTGTCCAAGAAGCTGGCGTAAAGCAATCTAGCCTAAATTAAACAGGCATAAAATAACACCAGATCCGAACCCCGTCCAGATGCAGGGCTGCTGCAGCTCCTCTACCTAAGGCTGGCAAAGAGAAAACAAGCCTTTAAAATGGCTGCTTTAGCCCTGGCTAAGCTGCTTTAGCCCTGGCTGAGCTAACATAAGCAAGTTGCTCTGGCATATCTTCAGCTGAGCTGGGGTTGGGGGACGTAACGCTGAACTGAAATGAAATGGCTGAGTCAGAAATCTGCTGCATTCTGAGTTTCTCATCCTCGAGGATTTTGCCAGAGGATTGTCCCGTTAGTCCGTTCTTAATTGAACCAGAACCTGAGTACAGATAGCTCCTCATTTAGGCAGGGGGTTACATTCTGAGGCAATACACATTTAAGTGAAATCACGTATATTGGGGAAACCACTGAAAAAGACCCTGCAAACATCCTCTGGAAACCCTTAAAAAAACAAAAATCCTCCGAACTCCAGGTTGGTGCAAAGGCTCCTGGGATTGCACTTCTAAAGGCTTGTGGGATTGCTGGATGCTATTTTCATGACACGTTTGACATTTTTGCACTCTTGTAGGGTTGTTTTTGCCCCTTTTCATGCCACTTCCGGGTTTGTGGTCACATGTGCCAAGAACTTCCCACGTGCAAATTGGGAATTGCCCGTATAAATGAAATGGACATATTTGCCGATTTCCACCCATAGCCATGCATAAGTACCGTATTTTTCGCTCCATAGGGCGCACCGGACCATAGGGTGCACCTAGTTTTTTTTTTTGGGGGGGGGGAAATAAAGAAAAGAAAAAAAACTCCTGCTGGGCTCAGAAGGCTTGCGGATAGCTGCCTGAAGCCCGGGGAGTGCAGCGGTAGTTGGCGCTGCGCTTCCCGGGCTTCAGGCTTCAGGTTGCTATCCACAAGCCTTCGGAGCGCTCTGAAGGCTTGCAGATAGCTGCCTGAAGCCTGGAGAGTGAGAGGGGTCAGTGCGCACTGACCCCTCTTGCTCTCCAGGCTTCAGCGAAAGCCTGCATTGACTCCACAGGACACACACACATTTCCCCTTCATTTTTGGAGGGGGAAAAGTGCGTCCTATAGAGAGAAAAATACGGTACATCATTCCCTTGGCTCCCAGAACCCAAACCCTCAGTTCCTTCTGCCACCATTGATCTAGAGTCAACTCTGCTACTGTCCTTTATTCCAGTGAGATGTATGAGGTAGGAAGGAGGAGATGAGGTTCCAGAAGTTGTTATAGCAAGTGAGGCCTGAGGCCTGTATGGGTCCTTCTTCTGGTACCTGATCCAAAATGGGTCATGGTGCGTAGGAGGAGAAACGCAGTAAATGTCCTAAATGTCAAACTACCTAGCTTCCCCCATCCCTTAAATGTCTCCTAATTTTCTGCTCAGATATAATTTCACTACCCTTTTCTTGGCAACACAGACACACACCCCACTCTTCCCAGTTAAAATTCACTTCACAGGAAAATTGATGATTATTTCAGCTCATTAAGCCTCCCACACAACTCGCAGGAATGAGGAATGATGTATGTTTTTAACGGCACGGGCAACCCAGCGATTGCTTTGGAAGTGGAATGCAGTGCTTCGAATTTCCATAAGATGGCACATTGCTTACAAAATGTGAGGAGGAGGAAAATAAGCAAGCCACACAGTTGCAGCCCATCATGTTCTCCAGGCACTAGGACACATATGTTAATGCTGATCTGCTAACTGTCCAATAGAGCAGGGCTGGGGAACCTTTTCAAGCCTAAGGGACACTTTTCCTTTTGGGCAATCTTCTCAGGACCACATGCATGTGTGTCCACTGGGCAAACTGATGGAGCAACAAATATAAATGTGTCCATTGCACAGTAAACTAGTTTCTACACACACACACACACCACTTTTCTCCATTCATGCAACCCAGAAGCATTATCAGAGTCCAAGGGTATATTTCAGTGAAGCAAGCACATCCACAGAAGTTGCAAAGCAGGGCTGATGAGGAGTTTGTCCTTGGGAGGAATCTGACTGGGGAGGGGTATGGCCTGCGGAGAGTCCTGTGGGGGCTGATAGAGAGGCTCAGAGGGCTGCCTTTGTCCCACAGGCCTGACGTTCCCCATCCTTCAATATACAGTGGTACCTTGGTTCCCAAACGGCTTAGTTGACGAACAAATCGGCTCCCAAAAGCCACAAACCCAAAAGCAAGTGTTCCGGTTTGCAAACATTTGCGGTCTGTTTCAGTTGTCAGCATTGTTTCTGGGGCCAATCAGAAGCCTCGCCTTGGTTTTCTAATGTTTTGGAAGTCGTATGGACTTTCAGACCGGATTGAGTTTGAGAACCAAGGTACCACTGTAGGGTTAGTGATGGAAGTCATTCAGCTTTCTCCCCATATCGGACAGAAGCGGGAAGTACTGGACTTGCTACCAAAGCAAAACAGTGGGCCTGATGCAAGGTTCCGTTGTATGTGGCAAATTAATTCATACAAACCCTAAACATATGCCAAACAGCATAACAATGACTAGTGTGAAATAACCCTTCTGGCTCACTTCCTGAACTGTGTGTGTATGTGCATGTGTGTGTCTACTGTTGTTTTATTGTAGAGAGGCTGTGGAGCAGGGGAGGGATGAGTCAGGACCTCTCAAAAATCCAAAATGTGACTCCGTCTTCCCTGTAGTTCCTCCTCATTCAAGCAAGAAAACATTTTGCAAATGTGGGGCAGTTTCCTTTCTGAATGTTGTCAGTATCCCTGACCATTAGAAATTGAGTATCATCATTCATAACAAAAGTACATTAAATGGCTTCAGGTTGACCAGGAGGGTATGATTGTCTTGCTGTTTAATAGTCTGTTGCTTTGCTTATTTCCTCCCTTTCCCACTGATTCACCCAACAGCCCAGAGAGATCTGAAGGCTCTTGATGGTGCCTATTGAAATGCAGGGGATGTCACCCAGCTAATGAGCTCCTTTGCTGCCTCTGCACGCCTCATTCAGAAATGCAGGCAGCAGCTTTTTCATCAAGATACTTACATAGCCGAGGGAGGGATTCTTGGCCACTCTGTTGGCTGATGCATTTGCCACTATGGCTAATCTGGGCTGGCCAAAAGGAAAGCTTGCCATAATGAGCCCAACCGAATGATTCTGTGCAAGCTACAATTTGATTGCAGCAGGTGATTTGGGATTCTTCTTATAACAGGATGAGCTGGCAGGTGGATTTATTGGAGCTTTGGTGGTGCTGTGGCAGCTAAGCCACCAGCTTCTTCAAAATCAAAATAATATTTCACTCTGCTAACTTAATGATGAAATTGTCTTTGGTGGCTGAAAACGTGCATTCTGCTGGTGATGTATTATTTTCTGTTCTAGGCTGGAACTTTTGAGCATAGCTGGTGGTCAGGACCATGGAGAGTTCCCTGTGCAGCAAAATGTGGGATTACATAGGAGTGTTGCTCCAGCACTGAGCTGTTGCTGACTGGTAAAGGTAAAGGAACCCCTGACAGTTAAGTTCAGTCGTGAACGGCTCTGGGGTTGCGGCACTCATCTCGCTTTATTGGCCGAGAGAGCCGGCGTACAGCTTCCGGGTCATGTGGCCAGCATGACTAAACCACTTCTGGCAAAGCCAGAGAAGCGCACGGAAACGGCATTTACCTTCCCGCCAGAGCGGTACCTATTTATCTACTTGCACTGTGTGCTTTCAAACTGCTAGGTTGGCAGGAGCAGGGACCGAACAATGGGAGCTCACCCATCACAGGGCCTTGAACCGCCGACCTTCCAATCAGCAAGTCCAAGCAGCACAGTGGTTTAAACCACAGCGCCACCCATGTCCCACGTTGCTGACTGGAGTTTCTATGTACTCCTGCAGGTTTAGGTGTGAGTGAAACTCCACCTTTAGCTACATTCTAATAATCAGAAGTACTCTCTGGTGGGTTTGAAATGTGTCCTGTAGCCTCTAATATATGACAGGGTAGAGGAGGAAAGTTGTATGTGGTTGCAAGTAGTTCTTTGGCCCTGCTTAGACCTTGGACCAAAGAACCAAAGCACGTGTTCTACCGTCAGACTATGGACCTGGATCAGTGATATGGGCCTCACTGCCTGCTAGGGCTACTCTACAGAATTCTCTACCGGAGACTGTCCCTGGGAAATTTCAGGGACCAATGGGTCTCTGCCCTTAAAGTCTTTGAAGCCCTCATCTGATTCAACAATTATATTTAGCATGCAACAATAGTAGCAGACAGTGATGCAATAGTTGGCATGTGGAAGGCAAGGCCTGAAAGTATCATTATTTGCAGCAATAAGCAGTTGATGGGAGCTGCCACGCAACAGCTATGAGCCTTTGACAGCAGCTGGCACCCTGTTCTGCAATAGTGTTTAGTAAGTTTTGTACCTAGTTAACCAACAAAGGTTTTTTTAACAACAAGATTTTTGATGTGGCATTTTGATTCCAAAACTCAAATCAGTTTGGAGGTCAAATTTCAATGGCACAATATTAATTGCAAAATATGAAAATGTGTTAATTACTCCCTCCCTGCTCCCTGCTCCATACTTAGATGTGTGAGGCGGACTTGAAGCCATATGTGGTGATGAATTGCTCCCTTTTGCTGGAGACAAAATTGTGTATGTTCTTGGCTATTTTCCCTTCCTCTCAGTTTTTCTCTTTAAACACGGGCACACACTTAAAAACCTTGGTTACCTAAGAGATAATAGAAATGCAGGGAACCAAACAAACCTGTTTGCAGAAATAGATTGAGATATCAGCATTGCTTGGCTTTTGCGCAGTATCTAAACATATTCATTACAGTTCAAATATAATCATTTCAGTGTTTGCAGATATCGAAGGTCCAGTTTAACTGGGAGGGATTGCAAAGCACAGTAAAGAAATAAATAAACAACACTTCTGAAAACAGAATGAAAAATCCCCTCCTAATGGCACTCTTTTTATTTTTATTTAAATATTTATGCTGGGGAAGGAGGACAGGGTGCCAGAAATTGGATGCTGCATCAGGCCATTCGCAGTCCTATGACCTAATCCTGGTTCAGAGTCACTTGGCCATGGATTTTCATTCTAACTAGGGCCAGCCCAGTGGCCCCAGGCAGCAAGTGCTGAAGGGTGGGGAGTGGACAGAGCTGTGAGCTACATGGCCTGCCTTGCGTCCCACCCTCTAGTCTGCTGCCCTCAGAACTAGTGGAGGACGCTTTCCCATGCTCAGTGCTGAAGTAATACTGTTTGGCTTCTGTATATTGGATTGACAGAGAGGTGCCATTTTGTCCTCTGCACCAGGCAGCAAAATGCACCAGGAAATGGAGCTCAACTCCTGCTCCACACCATGGGTACAATCCAATGTTCAGTGAAATCCTTCTCTCCCTTTTGTCTCCTGCTGACATTATCTCCCCCTTCCCCAAGCTCCTTGCACCCAATGGTATGGGTAAGAGGCATGCACCAAATCATGTGCATGTGCATAAGGCTATGCATGAGCCACAATTCCCATGGTGTGAGCTTGATTCACATCACCTTCCCCCTTTTAATTTGTGAACTATCACTTGAATGAGGCCAACACTTAGAGCACCTATTTTGGCTTATACACACGGTGGAAAGGAGTGCATGGATTCTACTTCTACAACAAATACCAGTCCTTCGGTCCCCCAACTCCCTTTCCCAAGTCAAAATTAATAGAGTTTCTTATGGTATTACTGTCGATAAGAAAGCCTTTTACACACTCTCCCATGGCTTATTTATTTCACATGTCTATAGCCCACCATTTCTCCAAATGTCCCAATACATGGTGCACGTTCATGTTAGAACCAATGTAACGGTATAAAATTCACACACAAAAAGCAACAATACGGCGATACCTCATAACACTACCCTCATTAAAATGCAACAGCATCAAGAACAAACTAAGACACACACTGCCCACAGTGCATCTTGTCGCTTTCCAAAGTGAACATGTGAGTCCTGCTGGACCAAACCAAAGGCTAATATAGCCCATGATACTGTTCACATGGTAGCCAACCAGTATCCCCTACTCCTGTGGATTTCAATAAGCAGGAACAATAGCTGAAACATGATGCACCTCTGAGGGGAGTTCATTCCACAGGCATGGATCTACCACAATTTATATTAGGAGTGGGGAACTGGAAATGCCTACTGGCCAAATCTTTAATTCCTCCACACAGCCCACAGACCAACTTGTAAAACTTTCATCCCCTCAATGTTTTCCACCCCAACTTTACTCAAACCTCTCCTGCTGTTTAAAACCATTTTTTTCCTATCAGGGCTACTTCCTTCTTGCTGACATGCCACGGCCTGCTGTCTTTTGCTCTCCTGACTTCATGCAAACCCAGAATTGTGATGGAACTCCCTCCCATATTCCATTTCATTCCTCCAAATGGCTTCTTCATTCTCAGCCAGTTCCTTCCCTCTCTTTCCCTTCTGTCCATCACCAGTGGACTAAAACTGTCATATTAACGTACTCTCACTTGCATCTTCCCCATCCCATCATCACACTGCTTTCTCAGAGCAATCTCATTCCCCCAGTTCCTTTAGAATATTGGAAAAGAGCCAATAAAGGAAGAGTGGTAATGGACCACTGTATAGTATATGCACACTTGTATGCAATTTTCCTGAATATACACCATTTTTGCAAAACAATTTCCCTTTCTATAGCATATTTGTATATGCTATTTTGCTAATGTACGCATTTTATGTACACGCTAACTTGCCATATGCAATTTTGAATGCATTACTTTGCTGGAAAACTGTATTGCAATGTGAATTTCAATGGTGGGCGGTATTTCAATCCATGTATTGTTTCGGGAGTTGCAAAAGATGCAGGTCTGCATTTAAATGAAAACTCAATCAGACTTCTTTCCCGTCCCTAGTTGGAAACAACTATGTGATTTAAAATAACAATAATGCAAGATTCAGTGTTATTACCAATATCCACTATCATATTTTTTTTTCTTATTTTGAATTCTACCTTGCCATTTATTAATGACCTTAGCTGAAATATAAAACATCTAAAAATTTGTAAAAAGATCTATTTTTAATTACCTTTCAACGATTTAAAATTTAAACATTTGTATTTAAAGTCTTGGTTGCCTTTGATTCTGTAAAAGTCACTTTATAGCATTGAAGGTTGAAGTCCAACGTATATTTGTCACAGAGCACACCCATTTAACTCAGTGACATTTACTTCTGAGTAAACATACAACAAGAACAAGCTACATAACCTCTCTGAAAATTCTGCCACTATCACAAAATTCCTAACTGAAGGTCAGCACTCTAAACTTTTAATCATGGCACAAAGCATGTAGATATGGCACAAACCAAATCTCATATCATGAAGAACAGGCATACAGAGACACCTACACACACCAATAATTATTCTATGTATAACCTTATCACTCCTCTGAATTAATTTTTTTTTCTGGTTTCACTGAAACCTTTTGCACCCCCTTACATTCTCTTCAAATATCTTGCTTGAGAGGAACCCCATGTTTCCATCAGTTTAGGTCTGTTTTCAGTTACAGCCCTAATCTAACACAATGCAGTCTGAGCAATTTCTTTCTACTCTACTGCTGCTCATTCCTTTTCTCAGACAAATTTGTTTCCTCCAACTTGCCACACAATCATCCAATCGTCCTCCACCCCATTTATGAATCTTTGGGCTACAATTGCAGTCCAACTTCAACCCACCTCTACACAACTTAAATGGCTCCCAAATCATTACCTGAAAGCAATTCAAGCTACTCTTGTGCTTCTTCAGAAGATGTTCTTCCAAAGTCTGCCTCCATTTGAAGATTGTCAAGAGCGTTGGCCACTTGAGCTGGCTAGCCTCTTGCATCTTGGCTCTGTGTCCATCCAAAGAGCACCTTTTTTGGAGCTGCGGGCGCAAAGCGCTGTGGGAAGTGGCTCCTACGCTTGGCACACTTCCTCTGTGGTTTAACAGGGCTGAGTTACTGACCACTATATAGTTCATCTTCTCCCTCGCCTTCAGCTATTGTGTCTTTTCAGTTCCCAAGACAGATGCACAAAAAGAAATTAAAAACTGAGAAAAATTGACCACTGCATCTACAATCAACTAAGTTGAGTTTCAGCGAGTATCTTTGGTTAACTACTTAAGTTAAAGATACACAGAAAAATACCCCTCAAATACTACTGCTGGTTTATGTAATGCTCTTGATTATTCTGAGCTATATATTTATATTCTTTCTGTTTACTTGCAGTTGCAAAGCATCCACTTGCCTTATTAATAACTTCCATACATAAAATGTTGACCTCACTTTTAAAACTCTTTGTGGCAGCTGTACTACAGTAGCTAATACAAGCCTGTTCTTTTTCGCTGGTACTACCAGAAGCCACTACTGTCATCAGCAAAATCAGGCAGCATTAAGATGAACAAATGGAAACTAGTTCAACTGACATATATTCAATTCACCCAATAGGAGTGCAGTGTTCTATTGAAAGCATATAATTTGCGCAGCCACATAATTAAATGCTACGGGGCTATGAATTCTGCCAGGTTAGCTGAAACATTTGACAGAGCTGATGCAAGGGCAAATATGCAGAGACAGAAGCACACACTTTGTCAGTTAGTACAATCCACAATAAACCATAGCCGATAGCTTCATATCATGTTTTACAGCCATCCGTTTTTAGAAAGAAAAACCTGACATATGCATGCCTTTGGTTTTGATGTTATGAGATGGTTTTAGAAATGCACAGAGATTCTACTTTGATTTTCAGCTAAACTAAATAGCAGTTTCAAAGGAGGAAGGATACCGCTCCCCAAAAGCCCAAATCTGAATATGAGAGTATTCAAACACATGACCCTAGTTCACAGGTGGGGAACTGGATCAGACTGGCTGATCTGACCATGACATCCCCCAACCCCTTTGGGCCACTTTGCCTGGTGGGTGGGGCAATCCACCTGTCAATCACATGATGTCACCATGATGCCAGGTGAAGCACTTTCATTTGCAGACTGGTTGGATTTCAAATTGCGTGGGCACACACGGCTTTACCCCACCTCAGTGAGAATGATACATCTATTATTGTCCCTATTCAAAATAGAAGTAGACAAGTTCTTGGCAGACATTCTTGGTAGCGGCACCCTCCCTGTGTAATGCCCTCCTTTCGGATGTCAAGGAAATAAAGAACTATCTGACTTTTAGAAGAAACCTGAAGACAGCCCTGTTTAGGGAAGTTTTTGTGGATTGATATTTTTATTATGTTTTTAGATATGCTGTAAGCTACCCAGAGTGGCTGGCAAAACCCAACCAGATGGGCAGGGTATTATTATTATTATTATTATTATTATTATTATTATTATTAAAGGTAAAGGTAAAGGTACCCCTGCCCGTACAGGCCAGTCGTGTCCGACTCTAGGGTTGCGTGCTCATCTCGCTCTAGAGGCCATGAGCCGGCGCCATCCGAAGACACTTCCGGGTCACGTGGCCAGCGTGACGAAGCTGCAGCTGGCGAGCTAGCACCAGCGCAGCACATGGAAACGTCGTTTACCTTCCCGCTATAAAGCGGTACCTATTTATCTACTTGCACTTAAGAGTGCTTTCCAACTGCTAGGTGGGCAGAAGCTGGGACCGAACGATGAGAGCTCACCCCGCCGCGGGGATTCGAACCGCCGACCATATGATCAGCAAGTCCTAGGCACTGAGGTTTTACCCACAGCGCCACCCGCGTCCCAATTATTATTATTATTATTATTATTATTATTATTATTATTATTTTAACGTAAAAAACCAGGGTTCATGATGAAAGGAATTTTAGATGATGATTTGAGCTCTATCCTGCTGGAAATTACCTTTTCAGCAAACACTGATAACCAAAGATTGTCCTTTAACACTGGTGACTCTGATTTAATTACATTTTTATAGACAATTCTATCTAGACTTCTCTTGCATCTACTCCCAGTGGTACTTTTCCCCAGATCTGACTCTCAAAATATCTCGATGCCTCTGAAATGTATTTGGAAGATCACCAACCATTTACAAAGCTGTTTGCATAGTCCATATAATCAGAGTTTGAAGGCATCCTATGGGGTATCTGGTCTAATTTTCTGCAGTAATAGAGGGTAATCTTATATTTAAAACAACCCTGACAGATGCTTGTCCAACCTTTCCTTAAAAGACTCTAAGGAGATACCATAATATCCTCAGGCAGCTATGCTAAGAAAGGCAGAAAATGCATCACTTTGATCATATCTCAGAAAAAACCTAAGCTATGCTGCTTACATTTTATTCTGACCTCAATTATCCTAGCCTGCATGCATAGAAAGCAGAGAGCAATTGTGATTCTACTTAGCCTGATATGATGAGTACTTCTACACATTTTGATACACTGCCTAGTCCTACAACCAAGTGTTTATCCACCACATTTGATGCAATTATATTTGTCTTTGATATTGGATGGATCTTGGCTCTTGATAGAGTCTAAATTTCAGCTCCTGAACTGGAGCCAGTTATCCCATGAATTGGGTCCTTGACACCCTATATTACAAACTAGTAATGTTGCTGAGCCTTGGACGTGGGTCAAATTTTATGACCCATAAATCTACAAAAGGAATTGTAGTCTATTGATCATATTAGATTGCTAAATTGCCTTTGACATGGATGGTTTTCATAAAGTTTCATCTTTATGCTTGAAGGTCTGAAAAGTATGTAGGGACTGTCCTTGTTTGCCTCTGGCTTCTCCCATTCTTGGAAGGCTGCCCATAATTCATTAGTAAATTTAATTAACTCATTATTATACAAGAAAGGTCCCTCAAGAATCCCAAGGGAGGTGCTTGCAAATTCCCCGTAACCTGAATCGGACTGCTAAAAAGCTGTGTCATCCATGACTCTGCTAAAACTCCACCTCAGCTACTGCCCCTGGCCTCACAGGGCCCCAAAACTGCCACTCCAGAAACACTAATATGTTCATTTCCTCTTTGTGGGATTCTCAAAGACATCTGGGTGACCATTGTGAGAAATCCGCTTCCTCTTGCAAAGGACGTGGGGTTGTGGACTGGCCATGGGAACTCCCTATGTGGAGAGGGGTGTGGCTAGTCCCCACACCATTGGGGAGTCCCCAATTGCATCACGCTCTTGGCTGACCAATCCTGGCGGCTGGGGGGCGTGACTTGGCCAATTTAAGCAGCCACACCGTTTGGCTCAGGTGGTGGTTAGGCATTGGAAAAATCTGGTGGAGGTGAGGGGAGGTAGTGGCTATCACCTGCCCCTCCTATTCTAAGAGTATTCGGTTAAAGGAATCCAGGGGGTGGGGCATGGTTCCTGTCTGAAGCCCAGGGGGAAGCTAGGGCCATAGCACGACCCCTATCGGTGACCCTGGGGGAGCTCCGAGTTGATGTGCATCAGCAGGGCTCCTCTACTGGTGGTTAACCCTTCTGAGACTTCCTGCAGGTGGGCGGGAGTCAGATATAGTCAGTTGGTTCCAATGCCTAAGCCAATACCACTCACATTCTGTAACCAATAAAGTTGTGGCCTTTTTAAGCCCATTAACGTAAAATGCTGGTGTCAAGTGTCTTTATTCCAACCAACGGGGAGGGTTCGGGGCCTTGTCAAGCAACAGGATTTGGGACTAGATGGGTCTTTGGTCTTTGGTTCAGTCCAGCAGGGCTCCTCATATGTCTTTCTCCTCTAGTGGTTCTGGAGCTCATTGGCTCAGTCACAGCCTCTGATGGGGAGATGGTTGCCTCTATCATCTCTGCCTTTTCTAAGGTACATTTTTGGGGTTGGATGTGTTGATCTTTTCACCCCTCCCATTGCAAGAATCTCCTGATCTGATGTTTAGAGAAAGGAGGGGGCGGAAACTGCTCTTCTACTTTTCCGCTCCTGCCTGAATGTCTGACTCTGTGTATGGAGAGAGTCTTATCTATGTAGTGACTAGATGGCTGAGTGGGAGCTGTAACACTCATGCAAGCCAGTGGTTCTTTAGTTTGTAGTAGCTATTAGAAATAAAAGGAGTTATCCTTCACAGCTAGCTTCCGTGTTATTTATACTCTGCTGAGTCTGGTGCTCACAATGCACAGTTGTGAGTCCAGGGCACTGAGACCTGCTTTCCAGGATTGGAGGGTCTCTGAAAGTGCTCCAGTGGCCTAGTCTAGTTGGGGCAGAACCAGTTATTGAGCCCAGTCGCTGACATCAGCTGAAAGGCGTACTGACAGGATGTGCCAATGAAAAGTGACAGCTTAGACACTTGAAGGTTTTTCTAGTGGTCCTTTGGAATATTAACAAAAAAAACCTTGACTCTTTTTCGTGTTGAACACGAAGGCCATTGCTCAACCCTAATTCACATGCCATACTCAATATTTACTCCAGCTATTTTTCCCCAATTAAGAATGAGCCAAAAGATATACATGTATATCTTTTGGCTCATTTCCCATCAGTTAACAATATCTGGAGCTGACAAGGGGGGTTTCCTGAATACAAATGCAATTTCAGAATTTGACCGCTATGCCACTTTATCAGTGCAGAGCTGTCGCTCTCCAGATTACACATAATTCCAATGGGAGAGACAAGATGAAAACTGCATTTCTACAGTTTAGCATCTTGTCTATATTTCTAACTCTGGTTCACAGAGTTCAGGCAATAATTAGAACTGATGCTGGCAGTCTTTGAGCTGTGCTTTCTTCTTCCATCATTGAATGATAAAATGATGCACCTCAGTGCTGATGAGCGTGAGGAATTCAAAGGCTCAGAAAGTTCTTTGAAGTTTGGCTTTATAATTTGTGAAGCAATGAAACCAACCTTTTAAAAAAGAAAAAGAAAAGGAGGACTGATGAAACCAAATAGTTTGTGCTGGAATGAGAGAATCTGTGCACACATGCACAACAAAGAAATAAAGAATGCAGGGAATAAATAACAGGCAAACAACTCAATGGTTATGAAGGCAGTGACAACTCGGAATTCCGCGGTAGTTTGATTTCCCCTTTACATTTTAGCATACAATTTAGGGGAAATGTTCTTAGCCATTTTGGAAATGAGGCAGAGCTCAGGGGTAGAGCATCTGCTTTGCATGCAGAAGGTTGCAAGCTTATTCCCTGACATCTCTAGATACGGCAAGGGAGGGACAAATCCAAGCTGAAACCCTGGAGAAATTATGTCACCAGGGCTGCCAACTTGAATAAAACATTGGGGAAGGGCTGGTAAACCCTGCCCTGCGTAACTGAGCACATGGTGTGCTGCATGCACACCATTTGAAGGGCAATGCCCATCAGCTTTGGAGTTCCCTTTGGCCCCCTCAAATATTTTATTGTGGGGGCCAAAGGGAACTCAGCCCCTAGGAGTTGACTCCTATGGCTGGTACTCAGTGTAGACAATATGAAGCTAGGTGGACATGTGGTCTGACTTTTTATAAGGAAGCTCTCTACATTGGATCTGAAATATGGTGTGGTGAAATCATATTTACTATTTTATCATTTGTAAACTGTTTTGAGGTTGCTGTTGTTTTTACAGTCAAGCAGTGCACAATTTTTTTCAAAAATAAAGAAATACGTTTGTACATCTGTGGGTCTGGGTATGCATCTGTGCAAACAGAATTTTAACTCCAGAATTTCTATCTGTCCAACTCCTTTTTCATATTGTATATTGTGGTTTTGTTTGTGGAAGCCTGGAAGCTGAAAGCAAGATAACCACCGTATCAGGATCACATAAAATATAATTACATAACAAATAGTCAGTAATGCTAGGCACTGATCAGCAGAAATAGGCAAGTATCAACCAGCACAAACACTGATTTTCTACACAAGGGGAAATACAACCACAGGGCCGGCAGCAAGCATTTGTTCCTGGACATGATCAGTTCAGTACACAGCTCTGGCAATTATTTGGGTTCTACTGTTGAATAATGCATAAGACAACATGCCAACTCTTACAGAGTTGCCTTAGACAGATGGCTAATATATGTGCATTTATTTAAAGAAAAATAGTAAAAATCAAATTGTTCTACCTCCCACCAGCCTAGCCTAAGCAACAATCTTATAATACCTCTCTACTGATCTGCCTAAAGCCCAGGGCTTCCAATGACCAAACATTCCCAAACACCTGCATTTTAATACCAGTCAATTCTACCTCCGTATGACAAATATGAATATATTTCCCCACTAGGCTTCTTCAGGTCATTGTTCTACTATCTGTTCAGCTCACAGATGTATCTAAAGGTGCAGGATGCATCCATCTTATTAAAGTTATGCAGGTTTGAGGTTGAGCAGTGCCTGGATGTGAGACCACCTCAGAACTCTTCAAACACTGCCTTGCATGATGGAAGAAAAATGGGATACAAAATTTCCACCCACATATTTATTTATTTCTAATGTTTGATGTCATATTGTGCTTTAATTTGTTGGAAGCTGCCCAGAGTAGCTGGGGGAACCCAGTCAGATGGTGGGTGTCATATAAATTTCTTCTTCTTCTTCTTCTTCTTCTTCTTCTTCTTCTTCTTCTTCTTCTTCTTCGTCTTCTGGGGGAACCCAGTCAGATGGGTGTCATATAAATATCTTCTTCTTCTTCTTCTTCTTCTTCTTCTTCTTCTTCTTCTTCTTCTCCTCCTCCTCCTCCTCCTCCTCCTCCTCCTCCTCTTCCTCTTCCTCTTCCTCTTCTTCTTCTGCAGCTTCGAGAGATACAAAAAGCACCCTGAAAACCTCCTATTCTCCACTTTCCCATACCATGTTTTGTGCCTGGTTGCAGCCACTCTTCTCTAAGCGGGCCCAACCTATCAGGGATCATGCAACGAATGTGCTTATGTGACAGAGTCAGAAAGACTGATGGCTACACCAGTGGCATCAGATTTGTGAACATCAATGAAGGCCGAAGAAGCCACATCACTCTTCTTTGGAATGCTAGGCACCTATTTGGAGGTGGGGTGAGACCTCAATTTCACTGACTTGCCTAAATTTAAGTACTTGGGGCTTTCACTCCTCTCTCTCAGAGCTCAAAGGATATCTAAAAAACAAACCCAGAAGTGTGGGTGCTAGAGTTCCCCTAGATTTTTTTCTTTCTCTAGATAAGGGAAGGTTAGATAGGAACAGAGACGTTGTCAAGGCATGTGCTCTACACCAGGCATAGGCAAACTTGGCCCTCCAGATGTTTGGGGACTACAACTTCCATCATCCCTGACCACTGGTCCTGACCATCGGCTGAGTTTGCCTGTGCCTGCTCTACACATTAACCAACATAGCATGAGGAATGGGAAGAGAAACTACACTGGCAGCTAATGTGTGTTTTGTCAGCTCTTTGCTGTTGCATGCTCACTCTCAGAAAGTCACCACTTCTTCTACTTCTTCTTCTTCTTGTTTCTTTATTAAATGTATATACCACCCTTTACCCAAAGATCTCAGGGCAGTTCACAAGATAAAAGCACAAATCAATAGTTAGAACAAAAACAAAACAAAACAATACCCCCAAACACATTCATTTAAAAGGCCATGGAATATTAATCAGCCAAAGGCCTGGTTGAAGAGGAGGCCTTGGCTGACTGGCAACAATATGGAAGACTGTCAACCATGTAAGGATTGGCACTCACCTCTGAATTAGGGAGTAGAGGGAATGATAATTTCAAACTCTGGCACCTATCCATATTTTCCAAGTTCTTTCACCAACTGAACAGTAGCCTGGACGCTGGCATTTGTATGCAAACTACTTAGACACCACAGATTAATTTTTGTCCTTAGATAGTGTAGGTCCAACCTTCTAGAGATTAAAATCCATTCATGCATGTATTACGCTCTCACATGCCCTAATAGCTTTAGAGGCTCTTCCTGGTAATTTTTTTTAAAGGATATTAAATGGGTTCAAGCTTTTTGGCCAGTGGTCTAGACCAAAATCTAGCCCTGTTCCTCCTCCTTCTAAACTGTCAAAATTGCCTTTCATTTCTTTTTTTACTTCCAATGCCACATTAGGCTTATTGTACTCAGAACTTTGTTAAAAAGACCTTTTTTAAAAGCAGAAGAGACCACATTTCATTTGTTGATATTGGGTTTGTACAGTTATTGCATTTTTGATGGATTTTATCCTCTTGTGGATGACCTTGAATAACACGGTGTGGCAGAGAGGCAGCGTTAAGTAAGTTATCAGCAAATACTGTTTTCATCGCAGAACAATCACTAACAAAACAGCAGAAGCACTCAACTAAAGTGGAACTTCATATAGAAAATATTTCTGCACAAGAGAACCATTGCAGTATTTTTTTTAAGTCCATTAAATATTTTTTGGGGAGGAACTTGATTGCAAGAAAAATCAAGACTTCTTCCAACACTTCCATTTATTTTCTTTCTGCAACGCCTACACTTATGCCACTCTATTACAACAAAAACTAACTTTAGACTCCTCTGCAGACAAAGTGCAGGAGATGCCAAATGTTTAAGGATTAAAAGAGCTGCATCGAAGCTGTAAATCAAAGTTTTATGCTCTACCCTACTTTTTTCTCTGGGCCTGCAGTGAAAGAGACAAGCTAGTTGGAAGGATGCTGATGGCAAAAAGTCAGGTCTCATTGATTAGAAGTGGCCAGTCAAAAGGTCACATCAAGTTAAGTTCAGCAATGACAAGAATGGGCAGGGCAAGTCATCTGAGCAGTGATCAGGACCACGGATAGCTCCAAACATGCTCTGCTAGCAGAGCTATAGGAAGATGTCTCAAGTCATCTGAAGCCTTAAAGAGGCTGGCAGGAAACCAAATCTTCCTCAGTGCCAATGATGGGACCAAGAGGAAGGAGACATGGCACTCTGAGCCTTACAAGAAATATTTCTATAGTCTGAAGCCTAGTGCTTCCATGCTTCTGAATGTTGCCTGTGTTGGCAAGAATGAAGCAGGGAGAAAGAATCAGGGAAATCCAGCATTAGGCAGGTGCTGATTCCAGAGTTCAGGTTGCTCCCGGAATCCCCTGCCTAATCATGTGTGCCAATTATCTTTTCAGCCAAAGCAGAATCTATCCTCTTTTCTTGAGCATTTTTTTAAAAAAAGTTGGCCTGAAGTTTTAGGATATTTGCTCCTCCTGTTTTCAGGGTTCTTTCTTTCTCGGAGGGGTGGGTCGTTGAGGATTTTATCCTGACAACATTTTAAAGAGAATCAACCTCCACTTCCTGAACTAGTATGTGGATGAGAATGCAGCGATCCTTCAGGGCAGGGGTCAGCAAACTTTTTCAGCAGGGGGCCGGTCCACTGTCCCTCAGACCTTGTGGGGGGGCCAGACTATATTTTGAAGGGAGGGGGAATGAGCGAATTCTTATGCCCCACAAATAACCCAGAGATGCATTTAAAATAAAAGGACAGATTATATTCATATAAAAACACATTGATTCCTGGAGGCAATTGGGCAACTGGGCCGGATCCATCCCCCGGGCCTTAGTTTGCCTACCCATTCTTTAGGATTTATACTTCTCTGAATTTTGCAATGCATTTCTTGGCTCAAGAAACATCTTCAAAATGTGCACAATTGCATAGGTAAGGTTCAGCTACCGAACCCACAGGGAAAACTTTTCACTATGGCAAGGACACTTGGCACAGTGGCCTTTTGCTTCAAAATTGTTGACAACCCCGAACTTCCTCAGCAACCCTGAATGTCATCCCACCAATATGGCACCTGCTTCACGTATTATTATTATTAATTCCCACAGCCACCCCCATCATCATATTCTGTCATCCGGGTCAACAATTAGAGCTTTGTTCCCTCTTCCCCCTGGAGTGTCTCGCTCAGCTCAGTCCTGCTCTTCAGTTCCCTCCCAGCTTCCTGTTTTGACCTTGTCAGATCTGAAAGCAAATACCAGCATTTGCAACGACTTAAAAAGAGAGAGCAATATCTCTCTCTTCATAACTCCCTCCACTAGGGCATATCCTTTTCATTGTAGTGACACTGCCAAGGCACTCAAGGATCCTGCATGAAATTCACTAAGCTTGTTCAATAATTTATATACAAATTTAATTACAAAGGATTTTTCATATTAACAGATATTTTCCCTCAAGCCGGCACTGCTTTATAAATATGCTTATTACTGTGCTTAATGAAAACAATGTTCAGAAGACAGAAGTTAATACCATTACCTTCTATTCAATTATGGATTCCCCTTATTCTCCTAACCATCCTGCAGACAGAAGACTATGGCAGGTTAGTTTGCAGTAATGTACAGTTAAGCCCTTCCAAAGCCATCTTCATTATTCGACGCAGCACGTTTGGCTCTCTGAGCGAAACAGCTATATTGTGTGCGTGCATGGAGGAGGGAAGAGAAGTCACATGCGTTCTAAAGCTGTGAAGATAATCACAAGAAAAGTTAATTATGCCAATTAAAATAATCATCCTTCTCTGCAGCAGATATGACCTATTTCAAGAGAGCAGAGGATTCTTATTTATATGTATCAAATTTTCAGTTGTTGGTATGAGTCCTTGGAATTGGGCCCACTGTGTTCATAAGGGATTCAGACCCCCCCCCCCCCGTTTTAATTAGTAATAGCAGAGACTGCGAAAGCACCTTGCAACTCTAGGCTTAGAACACACACACTGATTCCTCCCACTACACACCTGTGTTATATCTCGCAATGAGAAAACCTTTGTCAAAGACAGAAATAGGAGGAAAACTTAATATAATACTGGGACTCAATGCCAGAAAACAAAGATTTTCAAGCGTGGAGCTACATGTGCTCCTGAGCACAGTGGAAGTAGTTTACACCCCTCTCAATAACCTGGGTTCTTTTATACCTAGGTGAAAATGGCACTATTCCCATGTTCCATCTGTTACAGGGAAATCTTAACTATAGGAATCTGGTATGATTTAAGCCAATGGTTTTACTTTCTTGGGTTCCATGATCACTGCAGATGGTGACAGCAGCCACGAAATTAAAAGATTTCTGCTTCTTGGGAGAAAAAGCAATGACAAACCTAGACAGCATCTTAAAAAGCAGAGACATCACCTTGCCAACAATGGTCCGTATAGCTAAAGCTATGGTTTTTCCAGTAGTGATGTATAGAAGTGAGAGCTGGACCATAAAGAAGGCTGATCACCAAAGAATTGATGCTTTTGAATTATGGTGCTGGAGGAGACTTTGCAAGAAGATCAAACCTCTCCATTCTGAAGGAAATCAGCTCTGAGTGCTCACTGGAAGGCCAGATCCTGAAGCTGAGGCTCCAATACTTTGGCCACCTCATGAGAAGAGAAGACTCCCTGGAAAAGACCCTGATGTTGGGAAAGATTGAGGGCACAGGAAGAAGGGGACGACAGAGGACGAGATGGTTGGACAGTGTTCTCGAAGCTACCAGCATGAGTTTGACCAAACTGCGGGAGGCAGTGGAAGACAGGAGTGCCTGGCGTGCTCTGGTCCATGGGGTCGCGAAGAGTTGGACACGACTAAACAACTAAACGACAACAATTTATGAAGGTCTAAATTACCCCTATTCTAAACTCAGTTCAGGAAGAACTTGGAGGGACTCCTGGAGTCTGAGCTGGCAGGGGTGTCTTGGCCAGAGTTTTGAGAATTGTGCCCCAGGTCACAATACCAGGTTGAGCAGGGTTTGGAAAAGGTTTAAGTCTTTCCTTGCCCCATCCTGCCCCTGTCATGCATCCCCAGAACACCTCTTTGGGGAGACTTGGACCTGCTTAAGTTCTGCTGGCTAAGTCTCGGTTGAGCTGTGACGAGGGACTTACAATGGATCACATAGGAAAGTTCAAGTTTCCACTGGATTCAAGCTCTCTCATCCCAACACAGCTTGGGTTTTGATTGTGCTGCTGTTGATGGAGTTTTCTTGGCAGGGATATTGGAGTGGCTTGCCGGTTCCTGCTCTAGGTGGATCACATTTGGTCAAAACTCTCCACTATGACCTGTCCATCTTGGGTGCCCTGCTCAGCATAGTTCATAGCTTCTCTGAGTTATTCAAGCCCCTTCACCATGGCAAGGCAGTGATCCATGAAGGGACAGTGATCCATGAAGGATCACTGATTGTGCTACTGGAGATCTAATCAACAAGGAGATCTAATCAACAAGGGTGTGAAGAAGCACATTCTATGGTGGCATACCACCTACCTTAGCAATATTATTTAAGTTTCAGGAATATGGAGAAAGCCAACCGATTTAACACAGCTTTTAATGTAGCTATTAGTCGTAATTAGCACTGCTATTGACAGCTTCAAATTGGGAGTGAGCATGCAAGTTGATTTTATATGTATGCCGCTTGGAGACCAATTATTAATATTATTGCTATTATTGCTATTACTATGATTTTTTGGTTCTAGGGTGGAATGTGATATGAGGTCATCACTGAAAATGGCAGCTGAGTGTCCACCAGTTTTCACACTTCCCGGATGTTTCAACACAGTTCTCAACTCAAAATGCATGTTTTGAGGAGCTGTATCCAATGTCCATCACCCTTGGAATATGCCCATTGAAATTAAATCGACATAACTAACACAGGTCCATTAATTTCACTGGGAAGAACTTAATTGGATACAACCCAGCTCTGGTTAAAAATATTTTAAATGCTTATGTAAAAATAAATTTTGACCTGTATTGTTTGGGGGGGGGGGGAGAAAGATTACATGCAAAAGTAACGCTGGCTAGAAACTGACCGATTCATCCATCCATCCCATAGCAGCTACAACAAAATTTAACACCCATGGTGTGTCATTCTTATACAGTGTTTTTCCACCCTGTGTGGCTGCAACACCATGACATGTACCATATTTTTTGCTCCATAAGACACACCTAGTTTTTAGAGGAGGAAAACAAGGAGAGAAAAAATTCTGTGCAGAGCGTGTAAGCGGCTCTCGCTTTTCTTGCTTTAAAGCAAGCAATGCAAGAGCCGCTTGCATGGCTTCTGTCCCGCTTTGCGCAGCTCTCACTCTGCTTGCCGATCCCTCCTCCCACCTCGCTGTAAAGCCAGCAGAGCAAGGAAAGCAAGAAAAGCAAGAGCTGCACAGAGCATGTCTGCTCTGCTTGCTTCACAGTGAGCGATGGACAGGAGCCATGGCTCCAGCTGCGAAGGCATCCCTCTGCTTGCGACTGCAGTGGCAGCCGAGGGATCCCTCTTCCATCCAGTGCATTTGTTCCATAAGATGCACAGACATTTCCCCTTACTTTCCAGGAGGAAAACGTGTGTCTTGTGGAGCGAAAAATACGGTAATTGAAAATGTGCTACATAGCAACATGGTGTTGTTGCCGCCATTGCTTTATTTATTTGCTATTATACTAATTATTCATATTTAAATAATAACTTTATTCAATTTATTGTTTATTCTTAAATCAAATCAAACACTAATGTAAAATAACAAAAATAAAAATGAATTGTTTAATTAAATATATGTAGCATTAAATGATTCACATTATGAATATGTATTTATTTATATGCTATTTATGCACCAAAATGGGGATGAGGAGAATTCGATGGAAGCTGGGAAAGCAGAATGTATGGGTCTGGGGCCTGTAATAGGCCTGAACCTGTTTAGATCTTAAGGCCACGTCTTAAGAGTGTAAAAAGAAAGTCAGTATGAACATGGGAGAGAAGGTGAAAGAATGAAGAAAGTATGGAATATTGGGAGTTTTGACTTCAGTAATGCTGTTTTTCCTATGTTTTTCCTGTAAAAAGCTAGTTCCTTGTGGTTACTCATTACCCGTGTTGTGACAACTTCAAGTGTCCCTATTTCCCAAGGACGTCCCTGAATTAGAGAAGCCATCCCAGTTTCTGATTTGATCCTGGAATGTCCTGCTTTTCCTTAGGATGTCCCTATTTTCATTGGAGAAATGTTGGTGGGTGTGGAGTTATCCAACCCCTGAGCCGTCTGAAGGCAATCCTGTATAGGGAAGGGTTTTTTTCTAATATTAAATATTTTCTTGTGTTTTTATATATGTTGGAAGCCACCCAGAGTGGTTGGGGCAACCCAGTAAGATGTGTGGGCCATAAATAGTAAAAAATATCATTGTGGAAAGGGATGTCCCTATTTTCACTGGAGAAATGTTGGAGGGTAGGACTTTGTAATCTCTCCAAGACGCTTTTAGCCCTGTATGTAATCAGAACATCCTATTGAACAGTTTCAAAGTGATCCTGGCTGATGAGGGTCTTCTCCAATGCAATTGCCTTGCCTTAATAAAGGGTCTGCCTTGGACAGACCCGTACCCTAATCACAGCATAAAGGTTCAATTTCCTTCCACGGAAGGCTACTGTTTCTCTTGTAATAGTGAGTTCCACACTCAGCATGGTACCCCATAATGTATCTTTAATTGTTTAAATGCCTTGTGTTTGTTATTTCTTAGACATTGCCTTGGGCATTTCTAAGCAGAGAAGCAATTCATAAATAAATGCATACATATAAGAGTATGCACTTTGCGGTGCAGTGAGAAGCAATATGTTCCCAACCTTCACTTGCAAGCACTCTAAAGCAGGGAGATAAGTTAGGAAATGTATGACTTGGTTTGTGCGAAGGCTTGGTTTGGGGGCAGGAAATTTGGAAAGGTCTTGACCTTTATCTTCCCACGCACTGAAGCCCCCAATTTAGACATTCTGGGCTATGCTGGGTCTGCAAAAGTGGGTGTGGAGGGGGAGGATCAACCTCTGCTTAGGAACATGAATATGGAAATCAGCCCCAAGCCATACACCAAATTGCTTCAGTTTTTAATTTCTCCACTGCCGTTCCAATTAGCTGATAACTAGCACTTTCCCAATGCCACAACAAATTGAGATCGCCCACTCTAGATGTTGACTTTGCATCCCTAAATTAATTTTCCTCCAGATTTTAATAATCAGTTTAAACTCAAAAAAATATATATTCATTATTAATTTACCAGAAGCAATACAGTGCCTTGTAAAACATTTATGCTGCGGAAAATGAAGAGCCCTTTCCCAATGATTGCGCGACATGCCTAATTTAATACACAACTAAATATTTAATTACTAAATGTGGCAAAGCTGAAGGTGCTCTGTTGAAATTAAACCTCCTCCTTAATGGCAAAAGACTTAATTGTACCCTGGGCAGCAGCAGCAGCAACAGCAGCAGCAGCAGCCACCTAAGTAGAACCCTGCTTTATGGATCTCTTTGTGCCAGCTGATGATAAAAACATGTGGAAATGTAATAAACAGCTTCCACCTCTTCATCCATCCATCCATCCATCCAGTTTTCCCCTATGGTGCCAAGATGCTGTTCATGACACACTGCTATGTTACAGCTTTAGTTTAACTCCTCCATGTGTCCCATTAAAAGACTGGGTTGCACAACCTTTTTTTTTTTAATGTTGAGGTCTAGATTCCATCAGGGGAGTTCTGTCAGGGGCCACATGTCAAATGTGTATAAGGTCAAAGCCAATGGCAGGTGTGGTCAGAGCAAAAATTGAGTGGGCTCATCCCTTCTCCCTGAGTCACCACTTTCTCATTCTTTCTGACACCCCCTTCTCAAAGGCTGGTCTAAAGCATAAATGGATATAATCAAAGTACATTTTGAAGATCCTCCTCAGGTGGATTTTCCAAGAAAAGCCAAAAATGTTTGCATAGGGTCTGGCAGTCAAAGAGGAATGTTGGGACACAAGATCAACCCTCCCGGGAAGAATGGCAGATGAAGGTGATGGACTATATGGAACTGGCGGAAATGACTGGCAGAATCCGAGACCAAGGAGAAGAGTTGGTGGAAGAAGATTGGAAGAAATTTAAAGTTTATCTACAGAAATATTGTAAAATTAAGGAATGTTAGAAGGATGTTGGAATGAAGTTCTGTGGTTTTAGCAGAAATTATATAAAGGATTAAGTAAAAATAGATTGGTAATTAGTGAAAGAGGAGAATGCAAAAATATAGTATATCAAGGTTAAATTTTTTTTAGGATGGAAAGGATTTGCTGAAATAGCTAATCGAACTAGAATACAAAAAAGGGAGGTGTGAGGAGGTCAAGGAAATAAGCAAAGGAAAGAAAGTTATGTAAAGGTTGGATTTGTGTGTTTTTTCTTTTTCTTTTTTTTTCTTTTTCTCTTGGATTGTTTGTCTTTTTTGTAATCTTCAAAATTGGAATAAATATTATTAAAAAAAAACAAAAAACAAAGAGGAATGTAGGAAGTTGTGTTTTACCAGGTCATTTTGTTTGTCCACAGAACCCAGTAAAGTTTGCTGTGGCTGGTAGCAGCTCAGGCTTAGCATCTCAAGCAGAGGTCTTTCCTGTTGACTGCTTCCACGCACCCACCAACAAAGTAATCACACAGTACTAGGGTTGCCATATTCCAAGAGGTAAAACTCTGGACACAAAAAGTTGTTGAGATTTTTTTTGGCAATCATCCAAAAAGTTGTTAAGCTCCACCCCACCCTCCGTTATCCACCACCAGCTGCCCACACCCATGCCTGAACCCAAGCTGCCCGTGCACAAAAAAAAAAAATTAAAAAGGAAGGTCTGCCGAAAAAAGCCACAGAAACTGTCACAGCCCATACCAGTTAAGGAAAGAACATGTCTGACAGTTACCATGTTTTTGCTCCATAAGACGCACCTGAGCATAAGACGCACCTAATTTTTAAAGGAGAAAAAAGAAGAAGAAAATATTCTGAATGAAACAGTGGATGTATGAATTTTGTGGTTCATGCTGTGGCCACAGACATGTGATTTGACGGCGAGTTTGGGGTAGCCCAATGCAAAAATCCTGAGAATCCATGTGGACCCGTGCTTTGTAACCATGTTTTTGCGCCATTGCGGCTCCATGCATCAGTGGATGCGTGTGTGTTTTTGGTACAGGCTGTAGCCATGGACATGCTATGTGATCTGATGGTGAATTTGGGGTGACCCAATGCAAAAATCCTGAGGATCCATGGGCTTTTACCTACCCCCTCCTAGGCAGCCTCCTTTACCACTAACGTCCCTTATCTCCCTCCTGATCACTTGCTGATCAGCAGCTTTGTTTCAACACCCACTTCCCTCTTTCAAAAAAAAAAAAAAAAAAAAAAGCATGATCTGCATTTAGCCCCTGGGCAATTCGGCTCCAGGGACCACGCATTCGCTCCATAAGATGCACAGACATTTCCCCTTACTTTGTAAGAAGAAAAAAGTGTGTCTTACGGAGCAAAAATACGGTCATTCTTTATTGGCAAGAGGAATACTTGCAGCAGCTTCCACAATGCTCCAGATGCACACATGATTATAGCCTCTTGGTATAGGTCTGGGTCCCATGGCACAGCTGTAGCAACAGGGAAAGCCCACCACTCTGCTGGCGTATATACCCTTCCCTTGACAGGCTGTGTGCCTGCAATCTGAGACTACTCCTGCATGGAAGGCGCTGCTGCTCTTTCCACTTCACACCCTTCCTGGTTCTAGGAGACAGCAGTCTCAGACTGCCCTGACTCTCCTTCTTCCCCTAACTCCTGCCTTGCAGGTGGCGTCACACCCCATAAGTCACTGGTCTCTTTTTTTTGGGGGGGGGGGTCACTCTCCAGGTCCCCTGCCTTTGCCTCACACTTTACGAGCCCTGACAGGAACTCAAAGTTTTAACTTATCCTTAGCAGTGTTAAAAAAAAAAGAGTTAAGGTAGAGAACTAAAAAAATTATTCCCTCACAAATATGTAAAATAGCACTCTAATAACCTTAACCAAGGCAACCTATGCTCTTTGTGGGTGATTAATGCCTATCAAAATTATTATTTCCCAGTGATAAAAATGAAATGGAAAAACTGACGGAGTGCAGAAGTATCCTGCTTTTTGCCCTACATGAAGGTTATAAGAGTGTTGTTTTTGTGTGTGTGTTTTTAACTTGTCCATGTTACCTTGTCCCTCAAATCTTCCTGATGAAATGGTTTCGGAAGCTCAGCACAGTCACACTTGAGGCCAAGGAAGGCCAAATTCTTCACTGAGGCAAGTGCGTGGTCAGCTATCCTCACCCGCCAAACACTTACAATATGAAAAACATCTAAACACCTTCAGAGTTCTTTGTGCAGCCATAGTTTACAGTACGGTTCTCAACTGCCAGCAGTTCTTCCTGCAAATTAATGTTTACGTCCCACTCAAGACCGAACCCTTTTTTATCCTGACAGAAGGAGGGAGAAACGCTTTGGTCTAAGAGAACTTGAAGGCAAGCCATGTACCTAATAGATGTATGGACTAGCTGGAGCCAGAATGCTTTCCCAGGAGCTTTTAATACCACACTAAAGGCTGTTGGTAGGGACGCAGGTGGCGCTGTGGGTTAAAGCCTCAGCGCCTAGGACTTGCCGATCGAAAGGTCGGCGGTTCGAATCCCTGCGGCGGGGTGCGCTCCCGCTGCTCGGTCCCAGCGCCTGCCAACCTAGCAGTTCGAAAGCACCTCCGGGTGCAAGTAGATAAATAGGGACCGCTTACCAGCGGGAAGGTAAACGGCGTTTCCGTGTGCGGCTCTGGCTCTGGCTCTGGCCAGAGCAGCGATGTCACGCTGGCCACGTGACCCGGAAGTGTCTTCAGACAGCGCTGGCCCCTGGCCTCTTAAGTGAGATGGGCGCACAACCCCAGAGTCTGTCAAGACTGGCCCGTACGGGCAGGGGTACCTTTACCTTTACCTAAAGGCTGTTGGTAGCAATATATTTGATCCAATTCATATCTACACATATTTTTGAGGGGGTGCAAAAGCAGCCTGAAGGACCCTAAATAGCACAGATGCTGAGGTAGCTATAGCATTTTCTGAAATGATTTGTAGCTTCCTATCCACTGCCCTTTGCAAGTACCCTCATAGCACCCTGCATATTGCTGTCTCATTACTTTTGTTTATTCACAGGTGAGGAGTTGTCAAACCCTTTTGTCAGCTCTGACAGGTGGGGGCATGCATATATAAAGGTGCAAGACTTATGAATAAAACTATGTATAAGCTGCCTTCTGGGGCACAGTCCGCTCAAGGTGAACTACACTTCAGGGAAAGAAAAGAAAAAAGCAAAACAGATCCAAAATCCCTAGGAAGTAGTATTAACAAATAGCTATCATTTTAAAACAATGGCCAGTTTATATCAGCAGAAAACATCACTAAGGGGGAAAGGAAACATCAGTCAATCTTCATGTCATAAAATAAGGAAACTGATTTGCACTTTCCAAAGCAATATACAAACCGAAATGTGCAACATATGCAAACCAGCCATTTCCTTTGAAATGTGCATTTCTCCAAATTTTGCAATGCAGCTCTTTAGCCAAGAAAAATGCATATATTAACGAAAATAGCACAGCATTCAAAATATATTTTAAAATCGTTTTGCAAAGATTGGGCAAAATTGCATACAAAATTGTATGGAAAATATATGCAAAAATGTATATTAGGTGGGGAAATTGCATTAAAATATTGATGGGCTTTCTTTTCCTTTTCCAAGTGCAAACTGATGTGAAAAGGTTGAGAACCAAGTTTAAGGGATGGGGGTGGTGGGAGAGATGAGAAACTGAGAGAAACCAAAATGGATAGATTCACCCATCCTTACAGCCGGGTGGTGGCGGTGGTTCACTCTGTAAGTTTCTGCTCATGAGCGCAGCACAAGCTGAGCTCTGAGAATATCAGCTCATGTAGCCACAGAAGAAGAAGAAGAGGAGTTTGGATTTGATATCCCGCCTTTCACTCCCTTTAAGGAGTCTCAAAGCGGCTAACACTCTCCTTTCCCTTCCTCCCCCACAACAAACACTCTGTGAGGTGAGTGAGGCTGAGAGACTTCAGAGAAGTGTGACTGGCCCAAGGTCACCCAGCAGCTGCATGTGGAGGAGCGGAGACGTGAACCCGGTTCCCCAGATTACGAGACTACCGCTCTTAACCACTACACCACACTGGCTCTCACAACACTTCCACCCCTCATTCTGCTTGCTTCGTTGCTTTCCCCACCTCTAGAACAGTCTCCCTCTGGAGGTTGTGGACTCTCCTTCCTTGGCGGTTTCTAAGCAGAGGTTGGATGGCCATCTGTCATGGATGCATCAGTTGAGATTCCTGCATTGCCGGGGGTTGGACTAGATGACCCTCGGGGTCCCTTTCCAGCTCTACAATTTTATGATTCTAAGGCTGTCAGTGGCTACTAGCCACAATGACTATGTTCTATCTCCACTGTCAGTGGCAGCATGAATCCAAATAGCAGTTGCTGGAAATCACAAGTGGGCAACGTGCACTAACCGTGCCAATTTTATACACGTTCTTCCCTTAAAATATGCTTCCCTGCACCTTTCCCCCTCTAAAATATGCATTTCTGTGCACCTTTTGGAACCGAAACTACATTGCAAAATTCAGAGGAGGGACACAAAGCTAGTTGAAATCTGCATTCCAACCTATATGTAATTCTAGGGCCAGTGAATTACACCGGTTCACTTCAAAATGTGGACCAAATCATTTTCTCCTCCATCCGTAAATTCACACCCAAATGTCCCAACAAAAAAAATAAATGACACCACGCTCGTTCTCAGAAGCAAACAAGAATTACGTTCTGCTTTATTACGCATAGAACATGAACGTCACCAACTGAATGACGGATGCCAAAGGCAATTATTCTAGCTTGTCAGGTGCACCATTTCCTAATGCACTTCTGAAGGGCAGAAACAGAGAAAATGGGTGGCTGAGAGGGTCTATAAAGCACTGGGTAATATTTGAATTAAATGCATTCTAAGAGCCTTGCAGAGGTAGCAGAATGATATATTAAATGCAGGCAGAGGAAATCAATCTCTGTATTGGAACACGGCAGACTGTTGAGTGTTTTGAACCTGCTAATGTTTGGGGTTTTTTTAAAAAAAATCTCAATACGATCCAAAACAGAGAAAGCTAGCCAAGATCCTCAACTTTTCTATACCTTTCCCCCCCTTTATCAGTGGTAATAAAAGCAGGCTATTCATTAGCAAGAAATCCAAACTAGCTCCATTCAGTTCACAGCAGGAGCTCCCAAACTAGCAATTAATGGAAGCATTGGTGTGGAAGTTGTTTTCCAAATGCCATGCTGCTTTTCTGGTGCTTCACTTTGTTTAAAATGTGAACAATATCTTTAAAAAAGAAGTTAGGACTGCTGAGGAAAGGTTACAGGAGCTACCTGGAAGCGAAGGAGGCATTGCAATTGTCCATAGTTGCACCTGGCTTGCTGAAACTTGAGTTCCCCCAGCCATCACCACCTACCCTGAGTCATCACATGGGTAGCGAGTCATCACATGGCAGCAACATGGAGCTTCCAGGGGTTGGGGTGGTGGGAATCCTAGGTAGACCAAATAACACTAGAACACAGGACCATCTAATTAAGTTTAACGATGAGAAGATTCCAGGCAAACGAAAAAAGACACTTCTTCACACAGTACATCGTTAAAGTATGGAATTTACTCTCACAAGATGTAGAGATGGCCCCCAATTTGGAGGGTTTTTAAAAAAAGGATTACATAGATTAATGGAGGTGAAGGCTATCAATGGCTGGGTGCTTATGTTACTTCCAATGACAGATTGTCACAATGTTTTTTTCCTGTTCTGAAGCTTCCATCATTCAGCTTCATCAAATGACCTAGGTTCCAGCATTATGAGAGAGACAGACAACGCATGTTTACTTTTCCCATGCCATATATAATCTTTATATACCTCTATCATGTCCCCTCTCACTTGCCTTTTTATCAAAATTTTAAAAACCCAAATATCATTCAAGTCAATGATGTTTTAGCATTCGGTGATACACTGAAATCCTACCGATTTCACTGGGTAGGTTAGATTGCAACTAACTTCCTCTGGGCAGAACTTAAGGTTTTTCAGAGACTGCAAGACCTTTAGAATCAAAGAATTTCAAAACTGAAATGCATTACAGTGGCAATGAAACTGAGTTGAATCAGGAAGTCCAACAAGGAAATAAACAAGGCAGCACTGTTTAGGGAAGTTTTTAATGTTTGATGTTTTACCGCTTTATTATTATTATTATTATTATTATTATTATTCTGTTGGGAGCCACCCAGAGTGGCTGGGGAAACCCAGCCAAATGGCCAGGGTATAAATTATTATTATTATTACTATTATTATTATTATTCTCTACCATGAACTCATAAGGTGGGCTTAAGCTAAGCACCTGACCTCAGCCTTAAGTCTCCATCAGTAACATAATATTGGTTTCCTATACAGAAATATTAAAGGAACAAGGTATTCTGTGCATCTTCAACAAAGAAAATGTTGTTAAGATTTCTACTGTTCCTATTATTGCTGGTTATTGCATACACAAGGCATAAGATAGTATGTGATGTTTTGGTGACATAGTATACTTTCAGAAACACAGTCAGGTGTCACAAGTCTCCTTGAATTCAAAATGACTTACATTTGAGCAGACATGATTAAGACTGTGCTGCTATTCTGTTCAAATAATCCCATTTAATTCCATGTCCTGATAGTGCCATGAAATAAAGGAGTGCTTTTACTGACTTCGCAGATTGTTAAATCTACCACTGTTATCTGATTATAGCAAATCCTGCCATTGTCCACCAGAACTGCCGTTTGTGGTTATATATACACTTTTATACAGAGCTTTAGATTGGATATGGAGATGCAGCCACCTTGGTTGTTTCCTAAAGTACTTTATTGGCAGTCAAAGTGTGTCTGGATTTCAGGCACTTGAGAGTAAAAGAGAACCAGCATAGTGAGACAGAGAGAGTGCTGGAATGCCCAGAAAATGCGGGTTGAGATATCTTCTTGGCCTTGAAGTCCACCAGATGACTGTAGACCAACCACCTTTCTGAGCCAAATCTACCTCACAAGGTTGTTGTGTCAACATAAAATGATGCTTCCCTAAGCTCTTTGAAAAAGGGATGCGGGTGGCACTGTGGGTTAAACCACAGAGCCTAGGACTTGCCGATCAGAAGGTCGGTGGTTCGAATCCCCGTGATGGGGTGAGCTCCTGTCACTCAGTCTCTGCTCCTGTCAACCTAGCAGTTCGAGAGCACGTCAAAGTGCAAGTAGATAAATAGGTACCACTCCAGCGGGAAGGTAAACAGCGTTTCCGTGCACTGCTCTGGTTCGCCAGAAGCAGATTAGTCATGCTGGCCACAAAACCCGGAAGCTGTACGTCAGCTCCCTTGGCCAATAAAGCGAGATGAGCACCGCCACCCCAGAGTCGGTAATGACTGGACCTAGTGGTCAGGGATCCCTTTACCTTTAAGCTCTTTGAAGGAAGGACAAGATGAAAACATGTCCTTCAGGAGGTCAGAGTGAATGCCCCACCAAAAAACAGTTTTCTACCCTGACACTGCCGAGGCTGAGAGCTATTGAGCTGTGCCATTGTAAAAACCATCACATGCCATCAAAGCATTCTCTAAACTTCTATGGACACAAGCTTGCAAATGGGAGAGGCCATAAAGAAATAATGTTTCACCTGATCTCTCTAATTCTGTGCCACCAACGCTGGTCGAGCCAGAGAATAACCCTGATGGATCTCACCAAAGGTCTATCTTGCCCAGCATCCTGCTCCCCACAGATGCCAATCAGATGCCTTCAGGAAGTTCACAAGCAGGGCATGATGTCAAAAGCCCTTACCTGCTGCTGCTCACCACTCAGTGGAATTCAGAGATATGCTACCTCTGGTCCTAGCCAGTAAGACTAGCACCATCTCCTTCATTTATTTAACTAATCCCCTTATAAGAAACAGCTGCTTTGTCCATTTGGCACATGAGAATGCCTAAGCCTTTGAATACTGGGTGCTGAACGACAATGCAGAGTGCCTAAGATTGATTCTCTTCCATCTGGGGTTGTGTCTATGAAATAATATGCTATAATAAATATGTAAGGTATCCGATTGTTTTTGCTGCAATTGACTAACACATCTGGATTCCCACCCTGCTTTTTCCCAATTAAGCATAGTAATGACAAACCTAGACAGCATCTTAAAAAGCAGAGACATCACCTTGCCAACAAAGGTCCATATAGTTAAAGCTATGGTTTTCCCAGTAGTGAGAGCTGGACCATAAAGAAGGCTGATCGCTGAAGAATTGATGCTTTTGAATTATGGTGCTGGAGGAGACTCTTGAGAGTCCCATGGACTGCAAGAAGATCAAACCTATCCATTCTTAAGGAAATCAGCCCTGAGTGCTCACTGGAAGGACAGATCCTGAAGCTGAGGCTCCAATACTTTGGCCACCTCATGAGAAGAGAAGACTCCCTGGAAAAGACCCTGATGTTGGGAAAGATGGAGGGCACAAGAAGAAGGGGACGACAGAGGATGAGATGGTTGGACAGCGTTCTCGAAGCTACCAGCATGAGTTTGACCAAACTGCGGGAGGCAGTGGAAGACAGGAGTGCCTGGCGTGCTCTGGTCCATGGGGTCACGAAGAGTCGGACACGACTAAACGACTAAACAACAATAACAAAAAGTGAGCAACTGGGTTGAAGATGGCCAGTGTTTGCTATCATTCTGCTATGTTTCCCCACATCTTCCAAGTATATATGATGGGTGGATGGGGCAGAGCTTAAGTTGACAAATGAGGCTGCTGTTGGTCTTTATGTTTCCTATCCCTGAATTTGCAGGGCATAGCCCCATTTTGCTAATGGATAAATGATCTAGCTAGGATAAATGATTTCCTCTGGCAGTAGCAAAGCATCTGTTTTGTGTGCAGGAGATCCCAGCTTCAATCCCTGGCATCTCGGGGTAGGGCTGAGAAAAATCCCTGTCTAAAATCCCAGAGAGCAGCTGCCAGTTAGTGTAGGCAATACTGACCAGTGGTCTAATTCAGTGGGGGGGGGAAGGCAGCTTCCTCTGTTCCTATGTATAGTCATACCTCGGGTTACAGATGTTTCAGGTTTTGTTTTTTCGGGTTACGGACTCATCAAAACCTGGAAGTATTGGAATGGGTTACTTCCAGGTTCCAGTCGCGCATGCGCAGAAGCGCCGAATCGCAATTGCACATGCACAGACGCGGCGCTGCAGGTTGCGAACGCTGCTGGTTGCAAACATGCCTCCCGCACGGATCACATTAGCAACCCGAGTGTCCACTGTACAGCACAAGTCTAGATGCATTGAATTAGAAGTCTCATTGCTTTCAGTAGCACTTACGCCAAAGAAAATGGGCACAGGGTTGTGGCTTTATTTCTGTCTCTTATCCATACTCTTCCCCCAAAGCCTTTCCTTGGAGGAATTGTCTTTTGGATCATTCCTCATCTGTCTTGTCCACCCCCATTTCCTTTCAGTTTTGCCAGCATCTTTCTTCAAAATCCATCTAGCCGACACACAAGTGGACACAGCAATTTAACAAGAGAGCCTGGGGAAGGGTGGGGGACAGAATGATAGGCCCCAGGGCTGTGATAATATGCTTTTCTTAGTACATCCTGAAGAGGTTTAGGCCTTTTAAGTCACAGAACACACAGCTGAGTCATGTTCAGTTTTGTTATCCATTACAACTCATCAGGGGCTCTTTAGTCAAGGTATATTAACCAATTTCCCTCCGTATATTACTGTACCTGGGCCTTTTTTCCTCTGAGTTAGATGCTGTCCTCATTGAGTACTCTTTTATTATTAGCCCACTTCTAAGCATCAAGATCATTCTGAGCATCTGTTATCTTAATACATCCCGGGCACATCCTACTTTTGCAGCACTCACGACAGTACGAGTACAAAGGGGCAACATGGATACAATGGTGATGCTCGGCTGCGCATGGTAACCTTTTGCCCTATTTCCCTGCTCTGCAGTTGTTGATGTGCTCCCTGGAAGAAGAGGAGAGCTGTTGGCTCATCCTCAGAGGACCCACTCCCCAATGTTATGCAGCAGCTGGCATGGTCTCTGGATTTCTGGGTTTTGCAGGAAGATTAAAAAAATAATAATCACAGGGTTGATGTGAATGATTTCTGGGCTGGAGTGGGTGCCGATGTTGGTTTTTTTTCTTTCTATCTGATGATTGATGGATGAGAGTATTGTTCTGTTCCTTGTTGTGAGCATGCTGCCAAATGTTTTCTGTCAATTTTATGAGGGCTGGGGGCTGCTTTGTTGCTGTTTTCAATAAATTGTATAGAATATTAATGTTTTATATGCGTATTCGCCCCCCCCCCAATGTAAGTTGCTTGGAGACTGTTTGGGCGACAAGTGACTAATAAGTTCAACTGTCTATCTATCTATCTATCTATCATCTATCTATCTATCTATCTATCTAGCTATTATTTATTTATTTATAGGTCTTCACTGGAGCAGCCACCAAATCTCAACCTTAAGCTAGATAGATGATAGAGAGAGTGAGTGTGTGAGAGATTTTTTTTTTTTAGAGCTTTGTATTATGAGCAGCAGCAGCAGCTGTATGGACCTTCACCCCCCCCCTCCCAGTTTCATATTGGGAGGTGATGGCTCTTTGAGACTACTTATGCTTCTAACCAATCCCCTGGTTAGACTCGTAATCTGGTGAACCAGGTTTGCTTCCCCGCTCCTCCACATGCAGCTGCTGGGTGACCTTGGGCCAGTTACACTTCCCTGAAGTCTCTCAGCCCCACTCACCTCACAGAGTGTTTGTTGTGGGGGAGGAAGGGAAAGGAGAATGTTAACCGCTTTGAGACTCCTTCAGGTAGTGATAAAGAAGAAGAAGAGTTTGGATTTGATATCCCGCCTTTCATTCCCTTTAAGGAGTCTCAAAGCGGCTAACATTCTCCTTTCCCTTCCTTCCCCACAACAAACACTCTGTGAGGTGAGTGGGGCTGAGAGACTTCAGAGAAGTGTGACTGGCCCAAGGTCACCCAGCAGCTGCATGTGGAGGAGCGGAGACGCGAACCTGGTTCCCCAGATTACAAGACTACCGCTCTTAACCACTACACCACACTGGCTCTAGCAGGATATCAAATCCAAACTCTTCTTCTATTCTACAAAAGCAAAATTAACATGTGTTGCTCTGCTCACTTTTCCCTCCAACTTGGCCCACTATGGCTACGTGGCCCTCAAAAGTCTGTCAGAATGGATTGCAGCCTCCAGGTTGAAAAATGTTCCCCACCACTGTGTTCCATGATATATGCAATGACTTAGGAACATAGGAAGCTGCTCTATAGGGCCATGTTGACTAGCAGGGGCTCAGACAGAGAGAGCTTTCCTACTGCCTAATCCTGAAGATGCCAGGGGTTGAATCTTCTGCATGCAATGCATGCCCCATGCTAATGATCTCTGCTCCTGCTGCAGTAGTTCACAGAATTCTTGCGACCACATCCAAGAACAGACATTTTCCTAGCAGTTTAGTAGAGGAAAATATTAAACCATACTTGAAAGTGTCACTCTACAAAATGAACCCCCCCCCCCAATCCTCAATACAGTGTTACCTCAGGTTACAGATCCTTCAGGTTACAGACGCTTCAGGTTACAGACACCGTTAACCCAGAAATAGTACCTTGGGTTAAGAACTTTGCTTCAGGATGAGAACAGAAATCGCACAGCTGCAGCGGGAGGCCCCATTAGCTAAAGTGGCACCTCAGATTAAGAACAGTTTCAGGTTAAGAATGGACCTCCAGAATGAATTAAGTTCTGAACCCAAGGTACCACTGTACGCCTCTCCAACATTTAGACATTGTTGGTTTCCATGCAGCCTATAAGATCTCCCAGAAAAAAATTAATGGATTTCAAAATCCAGGACATATTGGGAAAGGGGCAGGAAGTAAATGATCTATAATAATAATAATAATAATAATAATAATAATAATAATAATAATAGAGAATGAAGAGTTGAGAGACCAACAGACTGGTTGCAGTGTAGCGTAAGCTCATGCCATGATAAGTGCATAAGAAGCTACCTGATGAATGGATCCTTGGTCTGATCCAGCAAATGTAAGAGCAGCTCTGCTGGATCAGGCCAATGCCCCATATAGTCCAGCATGCAGTTCTCACAGTGCCAATCAGATGCTTATGGGAAGCCCACAAAGTAGGTAAAGGTAAAGGTAAAGGGGCCCCTGACCATTAGGTCCAGTCATGGCTGACTCTGGGGTTGCAGCGCTCATCTCGCTTTACTGGCCGAGGGAGCCAGCGTACAGCTTCCGAGTCATGTGGCCAGCATGACTAAGCTGATTCTGGTGAACCAGAGCAGCGCACGGAAACGCCATTTACCTTCCCGCTGGAGCAGTACCTATTTATCTACTTGCACTTTGACATGCTTTCGAACTGCTAGGTTGGCAGAAGCAGAGACCAAGCAATGGGAGCTCACCCTGTCATGGGGATTCGAACCGCCGACCTTCTGATCAGCAAGTCCTAGGCTCTGTGGTTTAACCCACAACACCAAGTAGGACATGGATGCAAAAGCACTTTCCCCTCCTGTGGTTTCCAGCAACTAGTATTCAGAAATATGCCTCTTACCCCAGATGAGTAGCTGTTGATAGCCTTATCCTCCACTGATTTATCTAATCCTCTTTATAAATCTGCTAGTCTCTCAATTGCCAGGGGAGAAAAGGCTCTTTATATTATTGCTCATTTCTTTTACTTGCCTGTACCTTTCCGACTACATCCTGAACGCTGCAAACTCCAATATTTGTTCTGGGAGATCTCATAGGATGGGGCGGGGGGGGGAATACATATATAAGCATCAATGGCATCTTAAAAAGTGGACAGACGCGTTGGTGGTGGTAGAAAAGACGATCATTTTACAGGGATGCAATTTCAAAAAACGTTTTCATATCACATGTTGCTAGACCACAAGGGAAATGTCTCTTTTTATTAGATTTTCTCACTAGAATTCTATGAACTTGCTGCAAAAAAATCAAAAAAAATCACGCAACACAAGTTTGTTCAGTTTCGCATGGCTAATATCAGAAGGGCATGGAATGTGGCTGTCAGTCTCAGATAGAATCCCATTTGGGAGATAGATGGAGAAAGGGCCTTTCTTTCAAAAGTGATGGAGATTGTTGATGTGTGTGTCCCCCCTCCCCCCCGCCTTATTAGCCTCTTTTCATTGCCTTCTCTCTTCTGTGCATGCACACTGTCATGTAAGCTGGCTTCCAAAACAAGAAGAAGCATTTCTGTTTGAAAGAAAAGAAAGAAAAGAAAAGAAAACGGAGAAGGAGAAGTGGTAAATGGAACAAGGTCTGCAAAGCGGGGTGCACAAAGAAAGTGCTTCATGCAATGTTTGTGTGTGTGGGAGTGGCGGGGAGAGAATATCAATGGCTATTTGCCAAGGAGGTGCATCATTATACTTGAGGCATCTGTCTGCTTCAGAATGCCTGGAGCTGAGAACAACATAAAAGGTATGTTATCAATGCCCACTGCTCTAGGGAGGGCAAGACGTTTACAAAATTCTGAATGGGGTGGGGAGAATGAATAGGAAGAATATCACACACACACACACACACACACACTGGGCCATTCAGTAAAAGTGTTGCTTTTCATTACATTCTTTCAAAATTGGGATTGGGCCATTCACAGAACATGGGAAGATGCTTAAATCAGACCTTGGGTCTGCCTAGCTTCGTATCTGAAGAAGTGTGCATGCACACGAAAGCTCATACCTAGAACAAACTTAGTTGGTCTCTAAGGTGCTACTATTTTTTAATTTTAATTTTTTTAACACACACACCCCGACTGTGTCAGACCAACACGGCTACCTACCTGAATCTAGCTGAATATCGTCTACGCTGAATGACAGCAGGATTTCAGACTTAAACTTTCATAGCCCTACCTGGATATGCTAGGGATTGAACCTTGCACCTTCTGAATGAAAAGCAGATGTGCTGCCACAGAGCTGTGGCCCTTCCTCAATTCATTCATTAAGGATATATGTATCAATGATGCTACCAGCCATGATGGAGCTTCCAGGTGCTGGGCATAGTCATAGAGTGGTGGGAGGGACTGTTTCCTTCACATCCATGCTGTGGGCTTTAAGGATATCTGGCTGGCTACCGCTGGAAATGGGCAAGATAGCATTTGGGTGTGATCCAGTAAGGCACTTTTTAATAGCTTAAGTGCACCCTGGCTACTTGCCATTTTTAGAGACAGCACACTGGGGCAATTGAACTGCTGGTCTGACTTCATAAGACTTACTCTCCTGAGTGCATTGCTGTAGAGGTTCAGGTAGTGGTATCACACTATAAACCAGCAAACAGAATTTTAGAAATAATCCTGCTCTGTCCAGGGCGGTAGTGATGGGAGGACCCATCAGCATGCAACATTTTTAAAAATGAAGAAGAATAAATCTCTCACACTAGCAAATTCTTCACTAGCAAAAACTCAAAGATGCCACCATACCTTGGGCTCACATTCCTCATAAATCACCTTCTATGGTTGCTCTGGATCATGGAAATTTATTCCGGCCAGGTGAATGAGCAATTGTGTGCAGGGTCTGGCTATCAGGTTGCCCAACACAAAAGGAATACCAAAGAAATAACCGGACAAATTCTTTTGATACATCAAAGACCATAGAAACCCTGGGAGTTGACATATCTCGGCAGTGAAGGTGCTCACAATACACCTTTATACTTCTGACTCTCTCCCCCACCTCCTTAACCCAAGGCTTAAGAGTTCTTCAGAACATCAACCATCCCACTCTGGGAAAAAGGATCATGTCATTTAGCCGATACTGAGGAACTCTAAAGCTCATGGCCATCTCCTCTCTCCCCTCCAAAATCGAAAACAATCTTCATTCCTCTTTTTCCTCCCCGTTGTCAGGACCATAAATTTGAAATCACTAAGTGCTGTCCTTAAGGGACAGATCTGAAACAAAACCCCACCGCTATGGTTGATTGCTGAAAAATGTATCATTTAACACAAAGCCATCACACATTCTGGTGCGGGAGGGTGCTGTACAAGCGGCAGAGGTGAAATATAAATAATATAACAGTACATGTTAGATAAATTAGGCAAGTAAGGTCAAAGGGGCGGCTTGTGGGTTTTGTTCGGTTTGGTAATCCTAGCTACTAGCCCTTTAAAGAGGTGTATCACAACTGCGCTACATTACTGCAACAAGTATCGAGAAATACAAGTGTCAGACACAAGGCTCTCCATTGACTTATTTCACATGCACATGTGGCATCAAAACAGGCGCATATATCCTCTGATAAATCATGCAAAGCAAGAAAAATAGAGTCACTTATTTAAGAAGCACTGGATGCATTCGTGCCTTATAGTGTAGAACTGCAACAAGTTTACCAGCATACTCCCCCCCATCCCCCCCACCCCTGAGTGTCAACATACACACAAAGGCCAGATGCACAGCAGATTATTTTGTCCAAAAAGAAAAAGAAAAAAGGTCCTACAAAAGACTTTCAAAAGAAATCACCTGCTGAGGATTTAAATGAGACCAGCCAGGGAAGGAGAGGGTGACATGGGTGAAGAAATAAATAAACACAGGAGTCGCAGTGCGTTCCTTGAATTAATCACATTACACTGTTAAGCAGGTCGTGTTTTCGACTGGCACAATCAGACACAGCACAGGACACCGAGGGACCCGCGGGTACCAGCAGAGAGGCTCCTTCCCTTGGTAGCAACATACCTTCTCTGCCTTTGCTTTCCTGGCGTTATGGACAAACCTGCGTCCCAGCTTCTTCGCATACCAGATCGAAGCCAGCATCGTAGGCAGCGAGGATTTTTCCCAGCCACACCGACAATAAACTTCCACCGGAGCTCAGAGGCAATAGTGGCAACGGCTCAGGTCTTTTCACTGTTTTGCTACTGCCGCTTTTGTCAGGTCTTTTTCAGTTCTAGTAGCTGACTGTGGTGGGGAGGAGGGGGGAGGAGGAGGGAAGAAGTGAAGGGAGGGGAATAAGGTTCTTGTGTGTGACCAGCAGGCAGGTATATTTACATACTGCCCGCAGGAGGTCTTGGGTGAGGAATCTTTGCATCCAGCTCACATCCAGACTGCTCAGTGTCTGTCTGCAGTTCTTTAGCAGTGACACCACAAACTACATGTGTGTGAGAGAGAGCGCATGAAAGGCGCCGCAGTAAAGTAGTGAAGCACAGCACTCACCTCCTGCTTCTCTCGCCTGCTGAAATTTAACTCCTTGCTTCTGTTTCTGAGTTATGCAGCTAAGAATCAGAACAGCTCAAAGAGAGAGGGGGGAAACCTCCCGGATATGTGATGTTGCAGTGAGAATGAAGTACATGAAGATTATTTTTTTAATCTTTTCATAGCTTGTCCAGGTCTCAAAGGCCCAGGAGAGTGGTTGTTTAAAGCACAAAACATAACTACGACACTGTCACTCGGCCAAACTCCTGCAAACCAATCCTGCCCAACCTTCCTCCCTACTTGCTAGGGAGACTCAGCTGCTCTCAACTCACTCCCAGTCTTCTAGCTCTCCCCTGGGGAAAACTATTAACACCTATCCCCCCCCCCCAAGCCCATACCCACACATTGGGGTCTAGAGCTACTTGTCGCTCCTCCCAACAATTTTTTCTTTGTGCTCATCTTCCAGAATGATTTCCCTGCCAAGCATCCTCTCATCTGCACCTTAAAAAACAGGTGGTGCATGGTCACAAGAGTTTGATATTTTTTCTTTAAAGGTGTGTAAGAGAGGGAGAATGGTGAACACAGGCTAGTATAAGGGGTGAATGGATCTGGTGATGTCTTACAGTTTCTCCCAACCCCACCCCTTAATCTTAAGTTCAGTTCTCCACATCAGTCTGTGAAATATAAAATTCACAATCGTTTTAGTGTGAATTTCTTCCATGCAATTTTTCCTAATGTACTCATCTTTGCAAGCAATTTCCCCGCAATTTAATGCATTTTTAACGTTATTTTCACAAAGGTATGCCTTTTTACATTACCCTAGTGTATGCACATTACTGGATAACTGCCTTGCAAAATTCAGAAACCTGCACATTTTGAAGGATGGCTGTGTTTCAGTATGCGCATCATTTTTCAGAGGGTGTAAATTAGGTAGGTCCACCTTGATGTGCAAACTGAATCAAATTTCTCCCTCAACCCTAACTGAAATATTCAAATCCCCTTGTCAGCTTCACTTCTCCTCTTGCAGACTATCCAGCTTCAGAGAGCAGCCCTTTAAGATAAGAAGAGAATAATCACAAAGCACTATGGATGTTGACAAGCATCCATTCTATAGCTTCATTCCTGGGGTGCGCAGCTGGACTGGTGATGTGCAATGGGCAACTTCTGGCTCCTCAGGAGCAGGTGCCTGTGGGGGTCCTGGCTTCAGCCCTTACAAGACCAAGTGGCAGTGTTGGGCACAGTGGTCTCCTTATCTCCAGAGGTCAACTTGATGCCCTCATCCCCTGCCAGAAAAGTGATGCAGAAGTAGAACTCTGCTGAACCTTCATAATGGGAGTTGGGACCAAAGCAAGTGTGACTCCAAAAAAGATGGAGGGGTGTATATGCATTCTGGAGGCAGTAACCCTCTGAATATAAGTTGCTAGGAATCACAGATAGGGAGAATGCTTGCGGGCTTCACTTGGGACTGTGAGAACAGGATGCTGGACTAGAAGGGTTTTTGGTGTGATCCAGCAGAGCTCTTCTTAAAGGTAGCAACACTGCATGGTCATGTGATCATGCCAGGCTAGATGTTCCTAGGCTAGAAGAAAGTATTCAAAGCACCCCACATAATTGTGGGTAGCAGTTGGGGAGGAATCCCTAACCTTAACCACAAACTTAGCTAGGCTGTATTCACATGGCAATTTATCCCATTTTCCTGATGTTTCCCTCACTGCTGATTTGCAAATTCTGTTCGAGCTTCCACATGACATAAGAGCATGACTTCTGAAATATACCACACGCCATGCAACCCCCTCTTCTCTTCTTTTCCCAACCTTAGACTGTATGCAACACTAAGGTCTCGCAACGAATGTAACTGATCTGTAGAAAACACAACCTGAAAAAGTGGCACGTACTTTTGTAAACTAAGAAAATAATTCATAACAATTTTTTTTAAAAAATATAGCACAAGTTTATTTGCTTGTTACTTGATTCCAGGGGGAAAAAATCCATTTGTTGATAACACAGAAATGAGTGCTAAACTTGCAATATATTTCACTAGGTTTCCAGAAGTGGCTTCACACTCCAACATCTGACTACCATCCCTCAGCATCTGCCACCTGAGGCAGCTGCCTCATTTTGCCCAATGGTAGGGCCAGCCTTCACCAGGTCCATGAATTCCCTGTGCCTAAAGTTGGGTGTGCACTTTCCATTCTGATTTTGCCATCCTATATGTTTAGCCACTGTTGCTGCTTTTGTAAACCATGCATTTGTTTTTTTGTTGGACAAGCACCACTCTATTGGCTACGATTCCCAAATAAACAGTGCTGCACCGGGAGAATATATATATTCCCTCTTTTCCTTCCTATCTTTTCAAAGAGGGATTGGTATTTCATTTCTTTGTCTTCTTTTTGATATTACAGCTATAACCAAACGTGCCTCCGACATGGAACATTACAAGCTGTCCTAGCTGAAGACAAGTGACGCTCTTAGATGCAATGTGTGATTTCACACAGGAATGAAGATCACGCTCAGTTGCAGTGCTACAAGGACCTTGAAGTACGCAGTGGCCAAATCACATCAATGGGCTACAGGAGCAGAGGGAAGGCTATTTTTATACAGGACTCTTCACTAGAAACAAGAGGTCACTTAAAGTCAAAACCTGCAAGGTGTGTTCAACAGGATTTGTAGATGATTATGACCAAAGGCTGTGACAAAATGCACACATGGAAAATATGAAGTCATTTGGCTTCTTCCTACAATAGATCTTCACTCGTTGTGCCGGAATTCTGAGGACCTGCTCCATGAAATAAATGGATGCCCATACTCCATTCAGCAAACACCATGTGCACCCAGTCTATACCATTAGCAATGCAACCGACAGCCCCTGTTCTTTCATTTTTAATACTGCCACTATATTTAAAGCAGCAGAAATAGATTAAGGTGCCTCTGCTTTAGGCAGGGAGTTAATCTTTGCTTGTTAAGGAATAGCTTCACCCAAACCCCAAGTGGTGATGCTGCCAGGGCTCTGTTCCCGAGGATAAATTTCATATCTGGTTCAACCATGCAATTCTAAACCACAAGAAAACAATAATAGGGTACAATAGATGGCACATGTGAGAGATTTTACTTTCTTGGGCTCCATGATCACCGCAGATGGTGACAGCAGCCACAAAATTAAAAGATGCCTGCTTCTTGGGAGAAAAGCAATGACAAACCTAGACAGCATCTTAAAAAGCAGAGACATCACCTTGCCAACAAAGGTCCGTATAGTTAAAGCTATGGTTTTCCAGGTAGTGATGTATGGAAGTGAGAGCTGAACCATAAAGAAGGCTGATCAATGAAGAATGGATGAATTTGAATTGTGGTGCTGGAGGAGACTCTTGAGAGTCCCATGGACTGCAAGAAGATCAAACCTATCCATTCAGAAGGAAATCAGCCCTGAGAGCTCACTGGAAGGACAGATCGTGAAGCTGAGGCTCCAATACTTTGGCCACCTCATGAGAAGAGAAGACTCCCTGGAAAAGACCCTGATGTTGGGAAAGATGGAGGGCACAAGGAGAAGGGGACGACAGAGGACAAGATGGTTGGACAGTGTTCTCGAAGCTACCAACATGAGTTTGACCAAACTGCGGGAGGCAGTGGAAGACAGGAGTGCCTGCCGTGCTCTGGTCCATGGGGTCACAAAGAGTCGGTCACGACTAAACGACTAAACAACAACAACAGATGGCACATAAGGGAGCATTTTTTAAAAGCTGTATTTTAAATTGATGTAACCCACCCTGGGGTGTTAAGGGTGAAGAGCAGGCAATAAATTAAAACAAAACAACAACACAACAGCACAACAACAATAATAGTAACCACCTTCTGGATCAGGCCAATCACCCATCTAGTTCAACATCCAGTTTTCACAGTTGCCAACCAGACAACAAGCAGGACTTGAGTGCAACAGCAACTTTCCCCATTCATAATTCCCAGGAAATGGTATTCAGAAACTACTGCCTCCAACAGTGAAGGTAGAATATAGCCATCAGGGTTTGGAGCCACCTAACCTCCACAGTCAGCCATGGATGTGTTTGTCAGAGGTACACCAATTAATGATCAAAAAATGGCTAGTCCTATAAAGAAGGGAGAAATTAAGCCAAAACCATGAGTTGCAAAGGCTATTTTAACAATTAAGTCATAAAACAGAATTGCAGAGCTAAAATATATTTAGTCCCCACTGTAATTTTCATTCATTTATTCCAGACCTCTAACTTTCTCCCACTGCCTTCTGGCCAAATGAATATACTCTATTTATTGCCTGCATTTGATATCCAATGATATATTATTTCCAAGAGCTGACAGTCAGTGAGTGTTTAGCATTTGACAACATTACTGAAATAGGGCTGATCAAAATGTCCCCCTAGTAGTTTTGTGAGGAGTGGGAAGGGGCAAAACCCACCTGAGAGATGAGGGGGGTGGATATCTGGGAGGGGACTACTTGCGCTGTGGGTTAAACCACAGAGCCTAGGACTTGCCGATCAGAAGGTCGGTGGTTCGAATCCCCGCGACGGGGTGAGCTCCCGTTGCTCGGTTCCTGCTCCTGCCAACCTAGCAGTTCGAAAGCACCTCAAAGCGCAAGTAGATAAATAGGTACCGCTCCGGCGGGAAGGTAAACGGCGTTTCCGTGCGCTGCTCTGGTTCACCAGAAGCGGCTTAGTCATGCTGGCCACATGACCCAGAAGCTGTACGCTGGCTCCCTCGGCCAATAAAGCAAGATGAGCACCGCAACCCCAGAGTCGGTCACGACTGGACCTAATGGTCAGGGGTCCCTTTACCTTTACCTTACTTAGCTTACAGCAGCATTTCAAAACTTGGCACCCTCCAGATGTTGTTGGACTCCAAGTCCCATCTTCCCTTACCATGCTGGTTGGGGCTGATGGGGCCTGTAGTTGAAAACATCTGCAGAACACCAGACTGAGGCAGGCTGGATTGCTATAATATGTTTGTAAAATGAAGCTGTTCTAAGAGCTTCTTCTCTATCCTTATTATTATTATTATTATTTACTTATTTTAGTAAAAGCTTTTACAGAGCAGCTAGAAAGTGTAGTGCCACCTCCAAGTCTCAAAGTGGAGCTGGAAGAAATGTCTCTGGAAATTATTGTAAATGATCGCATAGCATTGTTTCCAGGAGCACTATGTCAGCAAAGTCACTTAAAAACACAGATGGAATCCAGAAAGAAAATAAATCCTGATAACATTTTATCAAGCAAACTGAACGTGTTTTATTTGAGGAAAAATAAATGGAGAGGTGATCTTTTTCTTAGTTCAGGCCTTGTACATAGCAGGAAAACATGCAGCGAAAAACAAATGTAGGAAAACTGCCTCAGAACGATACAGCCAATCAGAGCATATGCTACCTCACCAGAGATAAATCCAATCTCACTGGTTGCTAAGCAACACCTCCACATGCATGCCCTTGGACTAATACTATGAAGAGAATTAACCCTTAAATTACAAATTGAACAATCCCTGCTGTTGCAATTCCAACACATAGTACATAAATGTATATATTTGCCCTCAAGGGTGGTTATGGGAGTCAGATTTGAACTGGATTGGAAATAAGTCGAGCCATTTACCAAATTCTGAGAATAGAACAAATTTTGACATAAACACTGAAACTCACAAAATTAAGCTTGGCATAACAACAACAACAACAACAATTCTTACCTACTTTGCATGTTACTGCATGAATTATTGAGATGACAAATGTGAAATGTTTATTAAACTCAAAATAGCTGTAAGAACACGAAGACTACAATACTAGATTCTATGGGTCTCAGCTAATTCCTGAACGATCACGTATAGTTCCTTCCCGTTGGAAGAATTAGGCTATATTTCAAGCAACAACCCATTTGCAATAAAGGCTGATCATCAAATACTTCATGTCCCATATAAGAGACAAAATTTAAAGTGGATTTGTAAGTCTGACATGCAGTCATTTGATTTACAGTTAGCTCCTCTGCTTCCAAGTTCTGCTTGATTTACGTGGATTAAGCAGCGTTGGGAAAGGCAACCAAGTATAATATCAGAGTGTTATTGAAAACATTGTTCTGGTTTAAACAGGTGTCCAACGTATCTATTGTTTTAATTATGGTTATAAAACCATGCATACTTTCTAATGAATGCTGCTGTTAAGCTGTTTATAGTCCCATATGCTCTTCATGTACATTATATTAGTAGTAAGAACTGGGTTTGATTGATACAATGGGGTGCAGTCATTCTTGCAGTAATTTTGCTGGAGTTAAGTTAATGGAGCAGGCACAAGTTGACTTTAATGATCTTAAGCCGTTCCAGCTTACAAAATAATGGTCAGTTCTCCACCGGGAGAATTTATCTCATTGATTTTAATGTGATTCGCTGCAATGTTGGTTCTTGTCTATGCTCAGACCCGTTTATTTAAAAAAACCAAGGGGTTGGGTACAATTTTAAACTCCAATAATCACACATAGTACATTCGAATGCATGAACTACAAGCCCCATGCGATATACGATCAAGCAGATACAGAAGGTTACACTGATGCTGGCCATCGCAAAACAAAGATGGAGAACCCCTGGCTTTCAATATGTTGTTGGATTCAAAGCTGGGGGACCAGAAGTTCCCCAAACCCTGTACTAGATTATTGGAAGGATTTGTCAATAGATTTGCTGACAGATTTGTTCTTTGACTAAATGCATCCTTGCTGGATTCTGAATTGGTTGATCATGTTGCCAGTACCTGCTATATTTCATTGTATAAAAATGATTTTTGGAGGAAGAGCAACACACTTTGAGGGTGGGGAAAAAAATGCCAAGGAAGAGTTTGAATTAGCAAATTTCTGCTCTTGGACCAAGTTTCCAAACTCCCATTCTCTCTCACTGACACTTTCATTCTTTTGTGCGTGTGTTAGTTTGCCACAACTTGGAGAGCACGATTTGAGAGCTGCTCCAGTTTCTCACATGGAAATGGAAGACCAAGCCTGATATAGGTCATACACACCCCTTATCAGTGCTCAAATGCTGGTGCAGAGAGTAGGCATTATCCATCCAGGCTTGAAATGCAAAAATTCAATAAAGTCTCAGCTTTAATTAGCATGCAGCTGAGCAGAACTGCTCATCTGGTCTCCAAAAACAGCTGGTCCAAACCTCACCAGGGAGGGTGCATATTTGCAGAGAAACATTTTATGAGGCCACACACTGAGCAATACAGTGCTTTACTGTGGGGAGGCAGACAGGCTATTGAATATATTTCTGATTTATGAGGAAAAGTTGCTGCTTCCTAAGTGCTACGGAATAATGGATGCATAAATAACTGTGCTCCTTACACTACAACACCCACAAGGAACGCCACATTTTGAAACATATAGGACAGCATCAGGGATACCCTGCTTCAAACTGGGAGCCTTTGGGGCCGAATGATGGGCTCCCTGGTGGTGGTGAGACATTCAAGGTTACAGAATGAAAGCGGGAGATGCAATTGGTTGGATCCACCCTAGGTTAGTTCCCATTGAAATGAATGGGATTCAGGATGCATTAACAGAGCTGTTAATTCCTGCTTGTATTTGAGCTTTCAAATTATGTAAAAGCCACTTCCAAAAAAACTAGCTGAATATAATGCATGTTTAGTGCTCATTTCGGTGTTATTTGATTCCAGAACATATCTGTTTGTAGCATTCTTAACCCGTAAAATTAAAGGAGCAATGCCACGGAATTTGGGGTGGTATCCTGGCATATGGTTCTTTCCTGCTGACATATCAGCCAACTGCTAGGGGCCAAGGTCCCTTCAGCCCCTCAATAAAATATTTGAGGGGGCTGGGACCCCCCAAAGTTGATGGGCATTGCCATTCAAAGGTGTGTGTGCACCGCATCATGTGATTCATTATGCAGGGTGGGGCTAGCCCCCCCCCAATATTTTATTCAAGTTGGTACCCCTGTTTGCTGTTATCATGGGGGAACAGAAGCACGCAAGTGAGGAAAGGGTGGAGAATTAGCAGTGTTGTCCAATGACATCTGTTGTGCCACACCATGCCCACTGGTGCGAACAAAATTCAAGGTGGCATGCCGGTATATTGGTCAAAAAGCTACAGTTCCGTAACACAACAGATACTGCAGCGTGAATGGAACATTGGGAAACAGGAAAGAAACATCAGGAAAAACTAACACAACAGTAACCACATCTGAATGCACCTTAAAGGTAAAGGTAAAGGTACCCCTGCCCATACGGGCCAGTCTTGACAGACTCTGGGGTTGTGCGCCCATCTCACTTAAGAGGCCAGGGGCCAGCGCTGTCCTTAGTCGTGACTAAATTTACCTCCAATTGATTACTACAGGAACTAAGTGCAACTAACTTAAGCAGTGCAATGATGTCCGTTTCCTCTCCCTGCAATAAAGTTACCATTTATTTAGAGGCATAGACAACAGATGTGTCTGCCAATTCAGAAAGAGATACAGTATTCTTTTCTCTTTTTTTAAGTCCAAGAAGCAGTCACGTTCTCCTTGTCCCTTTCCTGCTCTTGACCACAGCATGTAGCCATCTGCTGAACTTATGCACAAGGAAGAAGACAGAAAAAGTCGTCTTCCTTTCAAGCATCCAAACAGGAACCAGCAATTTGCTTCGTCCCTCATTAGCACAAAGTACTCGCAATCCTAGCACTCTGTGTACACTTCCCACAATCCCCTTCTACCAAGCAACTTTGGACTGAAAAATTAGGACCACATCATACAAGACATTTTTCCTACATCTCAATGGGGAATGCCAGTTTGTGTCTAGGGATGCCGGAGAATTCTGATGAAAATGGGCATGGAAATTGCCAGTGTCCTCTTGTCCATCCCATGTCTGGAATGACAATTATTCCAATGAATAAGATTGGCATTCACAATTGGTGCTGCTTTCACTCCACCAGCAATATATAATTGATTACTCACCCCCGCACTGCCATTTGCACTGCATTTCCTTTGTGTTGAATGGTGTCGAATAACAAAATAATAACATAACAGGGTACCTCGGGTTAAGAACTTAATTCATTCCGGAGGTCCGTTCTTAACCTGAAACTGTTCTTAACCTGAGGTACCACTTTAGCTAATGGGGCCTCCCGCTGCCGCTGCACTGACACCACACGATTTCTGTTCTCATCCTGAAGTAAAGTTCTTAATCCGAGGTACTATTTCTGGGTTAGTGGAGTCTGTAACCTGAAGCATCTGTAACCTGAGGTACCACTGTAATTATGTAAAATTCCACTACAGCAGACAGGAAGTCAAGTAACGTCTTTGTTGGAATCCGAACTGCAGCAGAATGGAAACGGTACTACATGTGACCAACATGGGTTGGAATATAAATCAGCACCTTGCTACATCCTTAGTTGTGTCCAGCAGGTTACTCGAAGAGGGAAGCAATTTTCAGCAATTCACCCTCCACCTTGCAGTCGTCGTCCCCAAATCTGTTCCAGAGGGTTGTGAGACCAAACAAAGCAGATTTAATAGAGCACAGGGGCTGCAAGGAGAATCACATAAAATTGCTTCCCTCCCTGTTCTGCTGATGGAAGATTTACCATGAGCCAAGAAACACCACTGGAAACTACTTGAGGTTTATAGAGTGGCTATTGGAAGGTGGTGGATGACGGAAGACCAGCCGTCATGAGATGGTGCTTAGCATAGCATAGAAAAAAGACACAAAGAGGTAGCAAGTATTTTCAGGATGGAGGGGCAGCTCCTTTGACTTCCCTCTTCTCCGGTAACTTTTATTATCCTTTGTCCCTCTCAGCCAGCATGGTCATCTGGCAATGTCTCACGTTACATCGCCTGGTAATGGTTTAACACTCCCATCACCATATAAGGTAATCACTGCGCAGAGGAAACACAACTCCCTATAAGGTCAATACATTCTATACACTGCCAGGCACAGAGTGCTGGTCGCACAGGTCAGGAGGCACAATACAAGCCTCTGCCATGGCTTTATGACTTCCACAGGTAGACTCTCCTTCCTTGGAGGTTTTTAAACAGCAGTTGGATGGCCTTCTGCTCAGGGATTCTTTAGCTCTGATTCCTGCCTTGGAGGGGGTTGGACTAGATGACCCTCATGGTCCCTTCCAACTCTACAATTCTAGGAGTCCATGACTTCATGGACATTTTCAAAGATGCTGCAGAACTCTGTAGATTGACAGTATTAAAACATCTACAGTGACTCAACTTCTTCCTCTTTCCCAGAGTTAAAATCAACCTTCTCTCCTCACATTTCATTTAGCTCCAGTTTAGGACTGTCAAGGACCGTCATCATTCATTATTACAACTCAGTTGAAAAATAAGTTTTTGGACCACTTGATTGTGTGGGGGAAGCATTTCAAAATGTGTAATCTTTTAAATATACTGCAACTGCTACATTTTAACAGAACAAGAGCAGAAATGAATCAGAGAGGATTTGAAAAGATTTCTTGGTAAATTTTAACTCACATCTCCATGCAAAAAAATAATCTTCCAAAGTATTTCACATTTTCACAAAGTACTTCCAAAGTAACTCACATTTCCTTCACAAATTCAGTTCTACTGGAAAATGACTTCTTTCCAATTTAGGTGTGTTAGGAAATAAGAGACAGAAATGAACTTAACTGGGAAGCCACAAATGTCTTTGACAGATGAAGAGGAGTTTGGATTTGATATCCCGCTTTATCACTACCCAAAGGAGTCTCAAAGCGGCTAACATTCTCCTTTCCCTTCCTACCCCACAACAAACACTCTGTGAGGTGAGAGACTTCAAGGAAATGTTGACTAGCCCAAGGTCACCCAGCAGCTGCATGTGGAGGAGCGGAGACGCGAACCCGGTTTCCCAGATTACGAGACTACTGCTCTTAACCACTACACCACACTGGCTCTCACTCTATGACTTAGATCTAACTCTATGACTTAGTTCACACAGCAACAATAAACTATGATTTCCTACTGCGTGAGTCACAGCAAACCTTGTGCTCCCTATTATTCTCCTCTTTCATATACCAGAAAGAGGAGTGTGGAAGCTCAACAGTTCCATGTAACATCCAAACTCAGGGAACTGCAGTTTGCTTAAACTATGGGTGCTGCAGGACTACTTTCTAATGGCTTGGACTACTGCAGGACTACTGGCTTGGAAACAAACTTTTGAGGTTCCGGAAAGCATTCTCCAAAGGAAAATCAAGATTTCAAAGATCACCACACACACCCTCCGTATTCTCTTTGCAATCTATGCGGCAGCTCAGAACAATATCTGACTCAGAAAAGAGCTCCTTCTAGTTTGAGCTTCCCAGCATCCTCCCTACTCTTCTCTTTTCCTACTTTCCAGCGAGGATGGTGGTACAGATTGCAGGTTGAAGGCCATTTTTCTTCCTTTTACTCCATCATGCACAATAGTAGTGGCCGCTGAGAAGACTCAAACTCCTAGTGCTACTGCTCTGTCAGTCAGTCCTGCCATAGGGCAAAGCACATCAGGACAACAAGGGCAGAGAGGAAAGGCAAAGGGAGAAAAAATCTTCCTTCTTTCTGCTCTCTAAGGTTGCCACCATTGCCAACCCTGCTAGAAGTTAAAGAAAGGGATTGATAGGGTATTTGGGTAGTTGATAGGAAGGTGGTGTTGAATCCCTAAGACCCTGGGATTGGTGCAGGAAACGAACAATTTGTTTCAAGATTGTTTCCAAAAACTAATTGGTTTATCTGGGTCTCCAAGGGAGAGTTCATTTGGGGGTTTGTTCGCCCATCTCTTGTACAGTGGTACCTCTGGTTGCTAATGGGATCCGTTTTGGAGGCCCATTCACAACATGAATAGAACGCAACCCGCAGTGGCACATCTGTGCATGGACAGGTCACAATTCGCGACTTCTGCGCATGCGCGTGACATCATTTTGTGCGTTTGTGCATCCGCGAGTGGCAAAACCCGGAAGTAACCCTTTCCGGTACTTCCGGGTCGCCGCGGGACGCAACCTGAAAAAACGTATCATGAAGCAAACGTAACATGAGGTATGACTATATTTAATTATGGTTTCATAACATATCTGGATCTGAAGCTAGATTGATCCTGGCTTGTTCTTATTGTGGGAAGGTTTACTTTAGCAGAGTTAAACAATCCCCTTTAAAGTGGTACCTCAGGTTAAGTATTTAATTCGTTCCGGAGGTCTGTACTTAACCCGAAACTGTTCTTAACCTGAAGCACCACTTTAGTTAATGGGGCCTCCTGCTGCTGCGCCGCTGCCGAAGCCCGATTTCTGTTCTCATCCTGAAGCAAAGTTCTTAACCTGAAGCACTATTTCTGGGTTAGCAGAGTCTGTAACCTGAAGCGTATGTAACCTGAGGTACCACTGTATAAGTTTATGCAGCAATCAGCTTGTTGCTGACTCGTCTAAGTTCTACTAATAAAAATGCCTTCCTGGTTAAAGATCCCTTTGAATCCTTCTTAAAGAATACACACACGAATCTGTTATCATGTTAATATAAAACTATTTTACTCTCAGATTCATTCAGGTTTACAGAACTGCACCTGAAGGCAGGCTTAGGTTACATAACAAGCAAATAAACTATACCAGAGGGAAGTTGGTCCTGAGGTGACTGCAGCTGAGCAGTTATCTTTCAAAACTACCAGCAACCAACAAACTGGTTGTCACAGCAACCGGTTAGAACACGGAGGCCGTTAGTCCTCTGTCGGAATGTTGCACTTGACCTGCACCTTTACATCCCACACTTATCAAGAAGCATTTAAACAAATCACAGTTCCCAAAGTCTGGATTCAACAGGGAACTGTGGCTTGTTTAAAACTAATGGTGGATTTTTCCAAATCGCTTCCTACCAAAACCAGCAGCAAAAAAAGAAGGAGAGGGCATGCAAGCTCAAATCTCAACCTGGCGGATTCACATGGTTTCCCGCTATGGCTTGAACTATTTCTATATTTCAACATGCACTATATTGCTTTAGTCTGGATCACCTCTCTACTTCTCCTTTCATTCATGAAGCATGTTACTGTACAACACAACCACAATGCAACTAGAAGGATGACGCATTCGCTTCCACCACACAGGAAAAAAAGAAGAAGAATTTTATCCTGCTCTGACTTTGCGGATGATTAATCCAAATTGCCCTCCACAATCCCAAAGGAGTCAAATTAACAGAGAAAGAGGGGGAGAGACCTTGTGCAAGTTCTCCTATTGATTTCAACTGCTCAACTGAGCCTAGCTCCATTTTCACACTGAGGGTCCCAAGATACTCCACTGTGCTAATCAGTCATGTATTTAATTGCTACTTACCTGCTACAGCATCTGAGATCCATCACAGAAGCCTCTTTAATTAGGGATTAAAGAGGAAGCCAAATACGATAGCACACTGTTCCTGACAGGAAGGTAAATTAAATATAGTACTTCATTCTGGCCTGGGCAGGGGGGAGAGAAATTACTGTAGAAGTAACTATTTTTTATTACACAAATCCATTGAAATAAATCCCATCCATTCTGTTTCTCTCGTTCTACACGCAAGTGTTTACTTGGCTTAGGGTTTCCTGACCTGGTGGAAAAGTTTGAAATTGTTTTGCTGAACTATATGTCTTTTAGCCCTTTTAGATTCTTAGGGTCTAATACAGCTATTGTTTGGAAACTGGCAAACAATACCTATGAAAGAATAACACATACAGAACCATGAGAAGTCTTGTCCTTAGTGTTGGTTGGGAATTTTAAGAAACCAAAGAAGAAATTCATTGCAGTTTTGAAATAAGTGGTGGAAATCAGGGCAGTTTTGAAAGTTTCACTCCACCACCTTGATTCAAAACACTTTCCAGTTCTATACAAACATAAACAAAACCTCCTCCCTGATGCCAGGAACCACCATGCAATAATAATAATAATAATAATAATAATAATAATAATAATAATAATAATAATAATAATTTTATTATTATTATTATTATTTCACAATATCTTAAGAAATGTCCAAATGCAAAGCAAACAAGCAACTTTCCAAAATATATAGCATGTAAGAGAAGGATGTGAGGGACACGGGTGGCGCTGTGGGTTATACCACTGAGCCTAGGACTTGCCGATCAGAAGGTCGGCAGTTCGAATCCCCGTGACAGGGTGAGCTCCCGTTGCTCGGTCCCTGCTCCTGCCAACCTAGCAGTTCAAAAGCATGTCAAAGTGCAAGTAGATAAATAGGTACCGCTCCAGCGGGAAGGTAAACGGCATTTCCGTGCGCTGCTCTGGTTCGCCAGAAGCGGCTTAGTCATGCTGGCCACATGACCCGGAAGCTGTACGCCAGCTCCCTTGGCCAATAAAGTGAGATGAGCGCTGCAACCCTAGAGTCGGTCACGACTGGACCTAATGGTCAGGGGTCCCTTTACCTTTACCTTTAAGAGAAGGCTGTGAGGTGGAAGATTCCACAAGCACCTCTCCCCTGCCTTGGCAATAACAACAACAATAAATTCCATCACTATCAATTCCATGTCCTTTCACGACACTTCAAATCAGCTGCTTGAAAGGGTTGCCTCACTCTGCTTATTGTAACATCAATGCAGCCTGTAAAACACTACCAATTCTCCAACATCCCAGATCAGACCCACAAGTATGTATATGAAGTCCTGTCATCTGGCCAGTCCAGGACCTCCACACACACTGCCCAGGCTTGCACCCAGCGAAGTCACTTCAGTGCTGCTAATGCAGTGGTTTGACTTCAGCCATTGTCTCTCAAGACAGATGGACGCCAACAACATTGCTTACTCATTAAGTGAAGCACATTGGGGCCAGAAAGCCGCACAAAACCCAAATGCACTGGCTTACATTGAGACACATTTTCCATTTCAATTCCCATTTGCCCAGTTTGGAGAGAGCCTTTCAGAGCAGCACATGAATCACTTTTTGTTCTTTACCACCCTGCCCAATTTGGCATCAACAGCAAACTTGGCCACTGCACTGCTCACCACAAACTCCAGCTCATTTATGAACATTTATCTTTGGACGTACAAATGGATGGATACCATTAACTCCTAAGCAGAAAGTAAGTGCTATGTTAATGGCAAAACCTGTTATTATCCCTGGTCCTGGATGCCTAACACCCACAGAGAGGGATATTTGAAGCAGGTTTCATGTTCCCTGCAATGCACACCAGTCCTGCTTCCACTACCCTCTGCCCACCATAATAACAGTGAATTTCTTTATAGCTTTACGCCTCCCACTTACTGGAAGGAGATACTAATGGCAACGCTGGATACTGCCTTATACCAGACAGTTTGTCCATCTAGTCCTATAAGACCTACTTTGATGGGCAGCAACTCCCTAGGGCATGGGAGGCAACATCTCCAGATGTTGCTGGACTACAATCACCACTATTCCTGGTCACTGGCCATATTGGCTGGGGCTAATGGGAATTATAGTCCAACAACATATCGAGGGCAACACATTGGCTACACCTGCCCTAGGGCCTGGGGCAGAGGCCTTCCAGGTCACCTGCTACCCGTTCCTTTTTAAACTTGAGATACTAGTGGTGGAAACTGGGACCTTCCACCTGAAAAGGATGTGCTCTACCTGACCTGCCAAGTGCCCCAGAAAAAAAAAGGACATCCCATTTTTTCACGCAAGATCTTAGTGGCCATTTTGGGTGCCACAATATCACATGCTGTAGGGCCACTCTCTAGCCCCCCAAAAGTGGTTTTGGGGTGCTAGAGCAGGCGTCGGCAACCTAAGGTCCAGGGGCCACAAGTGGCCCAAGGGGGTTGTTTAACTGGTCCACGAGCCGCCCCCCGAACAGAGCTGCCCACTTGGCAAGTCCCCATGCGCAGCGCAGGACAGGGACCTGCTTCCGCAGCACTGGAAATCGCATCTGCGCAGACGCAGACACTGGAAATTGCGGGCGCACAACTGCACACAATCCGACCCACAGAGAGACCTCTGCTGAAGTGAACCCTGCCAACCTCTGGGCTAGAGTGTTGCATGGGTCACCTGACATGCCCGGGAGCGCGTCCTAGAAGACACGTGTTCTGGTTTCGGGTTCGAAAAAGTAGGATGGTATGCTCTACCACTAAGCTATACCCGCTCAAGTTGACCCTCTAATCTTTGCCAAAAGACTCCACTACAGAGATGGAAGTCAGGGAGCAGCTTATAGTTACTCTGGCTTCTTTTTTCTTATTTTCAAGATATATTTATTTACACCACTATATGGCCCAAGCAAATCCTCTGAGTGGCTTGCACAATGGAATGCATATATTGAGGGCAGGGAATAATACATCAGGAAAACTGAGCAGTAGACAATAGCATAAGACTGTGTAATACAATGTCTTAAAAAAGGAGAGGGATACACAATGAGGACCCCACCTATAATCCTTGCCTGTTGGGGTTCCCAATCTGACAGCCAAGAAAGATGACCCATCTCACATTTTCAGAATCTAGGATAACTAAACATGTAAACTGCTGCGTACACTTCATTGTTCCAGCCCCGTAAGGAAGAAAATAAAAAACCTCTGGCACATACCATTAAATAACTGTGCTATTATAAAGAAATTGGTGCCATTCACAAAAATACAGCCTTGTAAGTAAAAAAAATGATGCTGCTGATATCTGGTGAAGCAATTTTTTTCTTTCGAAAAATGTTTAACAGTGCAGTGCAGCCAGCAGACACAGAGGTAGCTGAGCTCTGGAGCTTATAAGCTTAGTGAGAGTGTTATCACTTGAGGGACAATTCAGAGCCTTTCAGCAAAATTGTATACATGGATTTAGGGGTGGTTACTTTTGTTTTGATTGCAAGAATTTGCTCCCTGCACGTCCCACTGGAAGTGTTTTCCTTGAAGGGAACATCTGCGGCCTGAAAAATTGCAACACCACGTTATAATCTGCTGCCTGAAATAGTTATGTTTAAAGAATATGGGATCGGAGGCAAAGGTGAATCATTTCCATTTTGTGAGGAAGGGGTGAACAGCAACAACATCTTAGTAACTGTGCGTGTTAGGATTGTCAACAAGTCTAGAGAAAAAGAAAAGTCTGATCGACTACTGAGTAACAGTGGTTTAATATTCAAAATCAACAGCTTTTTGTGGCATGAAGCTAAATAATATTACCTGCTGATTGTTCCAAAAAGTCATAGAAAGTGGCAGGCTATTTGTTCATCTAGCCTAGTACTTTCCACTCTGTCAGCAGCTCTACCAGTCATCTGCTAGCACATCATTTTAACTGGAGGAGCCAGGATTGAATACAGGACTGTCTGTGCAAACACAGGAACATAAAGGCTGGCAAATCAACCCTCCTGTGTGAGAATTGCTTGCAGACAACTGCAGTGCCTGGAGACAGTCAGGTTCTGCATCCATAGCAGTGAACAGAGGAGGAATGGCTGCTGGGAGGAGCTCAGAGAGAAGAAAAGCCATGGTGCATCTGCAGCAGCACAACCGGACGCCTTACTCTGCCCCAGCTGCAACAAAACAGGTCTCTCCCATATCAGTCTCTACAGCCACAGCAGACGCTGCAACCTTCCAACAGTGTGACTTTACCCTGAAAACCAATCTGCTCCATTGTCTCCTGAGACAGACGGATGCCAACATACACATATACAGTCATACCTCGGGTTAAATGTGCTTCAGGTTGAGCGTTTTCAGGTTACGCTCCGCGGCAGAATGCATTACTTCCAGGTTTCGCCGCTCGCACATGCGCAGATGCTCAAAATGACGTCACGCGCATGAGAAGACGTGGCGAATCTCGACCTGCGCATGCACAGATGCACAGACGTTGGTTGCGTTTGCTTTAGGATGAGAACGGGGCTCCGGAATGGATCCCGTTCACATCCAGAGGGACCACTGTAGTTGATTCCTGTTAGAAGACATTATGCTACAAAATGATAGAAAAAACACTAGAATGGCACACATGCTGAATGAAAGAGTTGCAGCAGAGCTTTCCAAACTTTTCATGTAGGTGACGCACTTTTTAGACATGCATCATTTCGCAACACAGTGTATACACACACACACACACACACACACACACATTTTTATTGGGTTTTTTTACATATCATTTCCAACATTCATTTAACATAACTTCTTATCTTACACAATATTTTAGACTTCTGTCAACCACCTCTGGTGATTTTCCGTTCTTTATCACTTATTCTGCATTTCTTAATTTCTCTATTACTCTTAATTATCATTAACTAATGGTTCTCTTCACAGTCTTTCTTGCAATATTTCAATAGTCCTCCTTACAGAACTTCTTGCAGTCCTACTAGTGCAATCTGTTCATTACAATTGCTTTTCAAATAATTCATATATTTACTCCAATCTTCTAAGAATCTCTGGTCCCGCAGGTTTCGAATCCTTCCTGTTAATTTATCTAATTCTGCATAGTTTGCGACACAGTAATTCAGCTTTGCTAGCAAACGGGCAGTTAAACCATCCCATTATAAGAGCTTTCAAGCGACAAGCCTACACACTGCAGCCGACACACTAACGTGTTGTGACACGCAGTTTGGAAAGCTCTGAGTTACAGTGGCCCAGCTGGATTCATTTGGAAGCCTGGCATTTTGAGTTGCTGGAACCATGGTGTGGAGCATGACCGCTGCAGAGATTTGACAGGCATCCTCAACTTTTGGCTTTCAGGCACCTCTTGAAGTCCTTTTTATGCTGATACGACTTTGCTGCTGCTCAAAATTTTCCTGAGTAGCCAGCCATTTGAATGATTTTTCTGTATTGCTTTTAGAAGGTTTTATGTTGCTGCTCACCACCCTGAAGTTTTGCAAGAGGGCAGGATAGAGCTGCATCTGAAATGTGATTGCTCTGCTGCCAGTAGGTGGTAGTTATAGGGCTTTTCCTTTGCTTTACGGAAGAAGGAAGGATGAAATTGAGACAATGATGTTCCAAAGGAGCTTTCATCAAATAGGGACATCCGGAGTATGTTTAAGAGGAACCTCTCATGGGCAAGTGCCTGATCATCACTGTAATCATCACTCCTGAACACCAACACAGCTACTCATTTCCAGGATGTTTGTACAGGATAAACCCCTGCTGGGTTGTGCCCTTCCTTGAACTGGACATCTCACAGGGCAGGAAGCTATCTAAATCTCATCACACACACAAGTTCTAATGTGCCCTGTGATCTCAGCAAGCAGGTTGCTAAGACAACTAATGATTATAGCTGCTGGGTAAAATTTGTAGAATTGTTAATCAATTTCAATCTTGATACTGAGCTTTAGCAGCTTAAAAAAAACAAACCCAAAAGAACCAATGAGAAGGAAGCAGCACAGCTTCAAAAGCAGATCCTTTATTTTAAACAATTTCACACAACTATAAAACATAACAGTGTCCTTTTCTTCAGCATCACTTTGCAAGTGTGCATTAGCAGACAGAAGTGCTGCGAAACAACCGTAGAGACTTTGGGTTCAAATCCCAAATCAGCCAAGAAGCTTGCTAAGGGGTGGTTGTGGACAAGAACAATCTAACCCACCACACAAGGTTGTTGTGAAGATAAAATGTGGACCAGGTAGGGAGGACACAACATGTGATATACCACAAACTCCTTGAAGAAAAGGAGACAGACATATAATAGACACAGACTTCTGAATTGTTGAGTGGCATCCAGCTAAGTCAAAGTAGACCCATTAACATCCATCAAGTTTAGTCCATTGTTTTCAATGAATGTAGCTTGAGTATGATTAACAACGATTATAAGTTATTAGGCTGATCTGCTATGGCAAGGAATCATCTTCTCCCAGCTGACTAAACAAGGGAGCATTAGTTATTTCCCTGCCTCCTTAAACCTTTGGTCCCCCAGATGTTGCTGGACAGATGTTGCTGTTCCCATCATCCTTGGGAATACCAAGATGGCTGAGGCTGATGGGGATTGGAACACCACAACATTTGGCAGCCCATATTTTAAGTTTGCCATCTCAGCTATACCAGCATCCCATTTATGTACTGTCCAGCATAGGAGTCCCATCTCCTCTGGCCTTCACCTTCTATTCACAGTTAAGACTTCTGTGGTCCAATAGTCTAATCATGCACTACAGGATCTCCACCCTCAACCAACTGCAGACTTAGGAATTAAATCATATTCACAACAATCCTTATTGCAAATAAGGGGGACCATACCTCTGGCACAATGTTGTACAACTTACACAGGTCATCTGAAAGTTGACTTGAGGAAACTTGTAGCACATAATTCAGTGTTTTGTGTGTGGCGTGGCGGCTTTTAAATATGCATTTATGCAAATCCTATTTGATTTGGGCTGCTAAAAAAGCACATATCCAGAACAGATTCTATGCCATTACGGCTGATGCATAAGCTGACCTTTCACTAGTCCTCTGCATTCTGAAAAGTAAGGAGGGATTACGGTACTCTTTCCCTCCGTTGTTAAGCTCATGCCATTCATATTTCCACCATATAAACTAAGCTTCTTCTTCTACACCTATCTTACTTCAGTGCAGGCAGATGGCACTGGAAAGAGAACTCAGCAAAGAATTAATGGCTCTGGTGCCTTTTCCAGATGTTCTGGACTAAAAGACCCATTTGTCCTTTCCAGCATGGTCAATAGTCTAGGATGATGGGAGCTGCATTCTACACCAGCTGTAAGGCACTGTGGACACCACTTGGATGGCTTTATGCTGCAAAGTATATATTTGTTTAATTAATACATTTGTTAATAAGTTGGGAGAGGCTTTTTCTATAACTTCATTGTTGCCGTCCATATGTTAAGACCCCAAAAGAAATTCAAAATGAAACAAAACGTCAGCCCAATTGTTTCATTATTGTGATATGTTATACATGGTATATGTTCTATGTTATGTTTTGATTCATTAGACAGATATATTCCCTTAAAACACAGTAGGAATCATCACGTAAGCCAAGGATGGGGACCACCCATTTTCCTCAGTCCACACCTCTCACCAGGCCTGCTGTGTGTGTGCTCTCTCTCTCTCACACACACAGAGGAACTCCAGCTCCTGGGGCCGAGCCCTTTGCCCCCCCCCCCAATATTACTGAGGTAGGGGCCAGCCCCCATGTCTAAAAAGCACAGAGGTGAAACATGAAGCCAAGCACAGTGTGGCTCCAGTAGCCAGCTCCCCCTATTCCTCCTCCCGCAGAGGGGAGGGAGGGTCGAAGCAGACTCCCACCGTAGGCGGTGCCAGGAGGAGGAATCACCTGCCACTGAAACTGCAAGGCTGCTGCATTTTGCTCCACCCCAGCGCCTCCTGATATCCTGACATCAATGCCACATGTTTGACATGCTGCCACCCCTCCCCCAATCGTCTGTGCACGCTGGTGCCTCTTCGCATGTGTGCGTGCGCACGCACACACACACACACCAAGAGCTTTAACCTAACTGGATTGCGTCCTTGAACTCTACTAATGCCTCTTTCTTGCTGAATGGAAAGTTGAGAGTAAGGCTGTAGAAAGATTTTACTTCTATGTAGCTGGCATATATATATATATATATATATATATATATATATATATATATACACACACACACACACACACAGTGGTACCTCGGGTTACATACGCTTCAGGTTACAGACGCTTCAGGTTACAGACTCCACTAACCCAGAAATAGTACCTCGGTTAAGACCTTTGCTTCAGGATGAGAACAGAAATCGCACGGCGACAGTGGGAGGCCCCATTAGCTAAAGTGGTGCTTCAGGTTAAGAAAAGTTTCAGGTTCTTAACCCGATGTACCACTATATATATATATATAGAGAGAGAGAGAGAGAGAGAGAGAGAGAGATTTCCTACCCGCCCTTCACCACAAGGCCCCAGGGTGGGTTACAGCAATCTAATAATACAATTATAAAAGGAGGTTGAACACCATCACAATGATATTTTTTTTTATAAATATTTATTAAAGATTTTTTTGTTTGCCATACAAATGAAAAAAGAAACAAAATCACACATATCATATCATAACATGTTTTCTTAACTTCTTTGGACTCCCTCACATCTCCCGCTCCTGCGTTCCTAATTTATAAATGTCTACCCAGCAATTTATCCCCTTATTTCCATTCTTGTTATCTATTTTTCCAATATTATATCTCTGATTTTAGATATCTTTTATTCAAATCTGAAAAGTTTAAATTTAGCCTAATAATGATCCAAAATTTGTCTTTTCTTCAGTTTAACTTATCTTCATACTTCACTTCATCTAGCTTAATGGTGCCAAGTTATTTCTAATCTAGCATCCTTCTTAACATTCATACAATTTACAATGTTTCTGTAGGTAGATCTTAAATTCCTTCCATTCTTCTTTCACCGTCTCCTCTCCCAGGTCTCGGACTCTGCCAGTCATCTCGGCCAGTTCCATGTAATCTATCAGTTGCATCTGCCATTCTTCCAGTGTGGGTAAATCTTGGGTTTTCCAATGCTTGGCAACGAGTATCCTTGCTGCTGTTGTTGCATACATAAAAAATGTTCGATCCTTTTTTAGCACCCTCTGGCCGACAATACCCAGAAGGAAGGCCTCTGGTTTCTTAGGGAAGGTATACTTAAATACCTTTTTCAGCTCATTATATATCATTTCCCAGAAAGCCTTCACTCTAGGGCAGGTCCACCAGAGGTGAAAGAAAGTTCCTTCATTTTCTTTACATTTCCAACACTTATTATCAGACAAGTGGTATATTTTTGCAAGTTTGACTGGCGTCATGTACCATCTATATATCATTTTCATAACATTTTCTTTCAAAGCATTACATGCAGTGAAGTTCAGCCCAACGGTCCACAACCTTTCCCAGTCTTCAAACATGATATTATACCGAACACCATCACAATGATAAACCAAGAAACAAAGGGAACAGAATCTACCATACAGAAGTGAGAGACACACCCATGTTTGCTGCCTGCCCATCTGTTCCAAGATAGCAGGGCCATAACATGGCTTACCACTCCAAAACTTTTCTCAAAGATTTCTCCAGATGTAAAATGTAGAACCATTTACTTCTGGAGATCAGTCAAGTAGAGACGGTCGGGTGCTTCTGTTGGCTGCTAAGAACATCCCATTTCCATTGTTGATGTAGCCAGGCCAGCTTCTTGGGTAATGGCCCTAAGTATGGATCTTTAGTATCAGAAAGGAAGTTGTTTCATGCCGGGGGTGTGTGTGTGCAAATTAGCAGCCAACCCACCTCCCTCACCTGGCTCCTCTTGGGATGTTAATGCTGTGAACCTGTCCAGGTTGTATATATGTGTAAATGAACGATATATCCACAATCTCTGCTGTTCCTCATTCCAAGGAAACCCAACGCAGGGTAAGCACCTGGAGCCCCTGAGCTCTCACACTGCTCAGAGATTGGGGTGGCATTCAACAATATATTATGTGAGTTTAGAAGACCATTTTAAATTGCAGGGCAGAAACAGCACAGTAGGAGTCCCTCGATTAGTGTTTCCTATTCTTTTCTCCCTTTTCTTATTTTCTCTCACCGTACCCTCATCTCTCAATCTTTAAATGGGGGGGGGGGGGACAAATGATGTTTCCCTAAGCTTATAAACTCTTTATCTTGCATGAGAGTCCCACTCTCTCTTCATTCAATTTATTGGTTAAGTTTGGTTCTTCTTCTTCTTCTTCTTCTTCTTCTTCTTCTTCTTCTTCTTCTTCTTCTTCTCCACCCCCACCTTCCTTTATTTGCGCACCGTTGCTCACTCGGGGTCTTATCTTTGGCTATGCCTCACTGTCTTCCAGGAGCTATTCCAAGTCCCAAATATATTTCCTAAATATCTCCCGCAAGACACTCGCCTAGTTGCTTTTCCGAACAAACTTTTTACAAATCGCATACGTATATAAATACACTGCCTTCCTATAAAGTGCAGATGGATACACAGGGCAATTTAAAAATCAAATTAGCATGGATAAGACACTCCAGCGCTTGTCCTTGGCTGATTTTTTTGTGGGGTAAAAGATTTGTGTGACATGTACTCAAACTGTCAACTCGCTAGCCTAGAACTTTCACGGAGGAGAAACCGGCAGGAATATTATATACCCACATACATATATACACACACAGAGAAAGAAATGGTAATTTCATTCTGTAGTCAATGTCAAATTGTGCATCCAGCTGAAAAGAAGAACTTTCGGAATATCTTAATAGGTTACATGCAATGTCATATCCATAATGTATTCCGCTGAGGAGAATACTTAAAAAGCACCTGTTAATGTATTTATGCTATCAAATACATCTTCAAGGAGCCTTCAAGCATGTCTCCCCCATCGCTCCTTTCACAAGGCATTCTTGCAGAACAGGCTAAACTCCTAGCCACCTTCCTCCCTCACCTTTGCCTCTATGCACAAAATGAAATGGGTAGGTAAAACATGGTTTCAGATCCAAAAATCCATTTTAGCTGTAAACAAACAGCATAGCCATGTGGATATAGAAATCCAATGACAGATGGATAAATCAATGGAAAGAAAAGCAATTACCGCATTTTTCGCTCTATAAGACGCACCAGACCACAAGACGCACCTAGCTTTTGGAGGAGGAAAACAAGAAAAAAAATATTCTGAATCTCAGAAGCCAGAACAGCAAGAAGGATCGCTGTGCAGTGAAAGCAGCAATCCCTCTTGGTGTTCTGGCTTCTGGGATAGCTGCGCAGCCTGCATTCGCTCCATAAGACGCAGACACACTTCCCCTTACTTTTTAGGAGGGAAAAAGTGAGTCTTATAGAGCAAAAAATATGGTATTTATTTGAACATCAGGACCCCCCCCCCCCCGCAATGCTGCCTCACAAACTGCTTTTTAAAGTCCCATAGGTTTCACGGGCAGTATGTTATTTAGCACAGGCAGTTATTTCCCCAAGCATAGTTCTCCTTGTGTGAGGTTCCGCAGATCTTGGCTGCAAAAAGCAGAAAGTGTGTGATTGTTTTTATATAGCGGGAGCAAAAGTATGACCCATTCAGAGTGAGGGCAACCCACAGATGGCTTTGTGACATCATGAAGCCACATCTGATTGACTACACAGCATCATAGTATCACATGATCTGTGATCGGCTGGGATCATAAATTTGACTATTCCCTCCACAGATGACTGCCTTCCCCCCACAAACAACAACAGCCACAGAAGAACTGCACATCAGGCATAGAAATGATTCATGTGGTTTAAGTTTGGGGTGGGGTTTTTTATTATAAAAAAGACAATATTTTGGTTGGCCTGAAAATGTACCATCAGATTAACAGTAGTGAGCCTGAGGTGCAAGCCTAATTACCATACTTGCTGCTTTAATCTCGGTCCCTAGCAATGCTTCAACACTGATCTTGCCCTTTTCAAGGTCACTAGGCTGCATTTTCCACCCAGTCTCTTATCCTGATCTCAAGACATTTCCTAAGAGGCTACAGTCCATTCTGACCCCAATGACGTATGCAAGAAGCTTTAGATGAAGTTACATGCAAAGATGAGTTTACTTTGATGCTCTCTTCAACTGGCCAGAAAGGTACAGTGGTACCTTGGGTTACAAACACCTTGGGTTACAGACTCCGCTAACCCAGAAGTAGTACCTCGGGTTAAGAACTTTACCTCAGGATGAGAACAGAAATCGCACGGCGGCAGCGGGAGGCCCCATTAGCTAAGGTGGTACCTCAGGTTAAGAGTGGATTTAGGTTAAGAACGGACCTCCGGAACGAATTAGGTTCGTAACCAGAGGTACCCCTGTATTTGGAAGATGGAAATGTACAGAGTAAAAGAAAACCACAGATTGCTCCACTTTCTCATCCTAAGCTATTAATATCAACAGGGCATTCGTTGTCAAGTCTTGATAGAATCAGCATTATGCCAATTGTGAGAAAACTGCAACAGTATCTAATGAACAGATATAATTTTTTAAGCCTATCGAAAGCCTGCCATCCCCTCTGTGACTAGCAATGAAGTGTTTATGTGGAGGGAGGGGTGAGGGAAACGAAGGTTTTGTTGAAATCTCTCCTAGATGATTCATTATCATCCATGTTGTAAAGAACTTGCTGTTCCAGAAAGCAGGGATTCTTGCAGAGTCACACAGCTGGAAGCTAGCATCATACTGACAAAAGCAGATCAAGAGGATATTTACTGCTGAATCCACTTCAAACTAGTGCTGCTCTGAAACCAATTTCTCAAAAGTCCATCCACTGTCAAAACACCCCCCTTCACGAGTTGCTTTAGACACTGTTCATCATTTTTCATTTCGGTGGGTGGATGGGGTTGAGCCTACCGACCTTATTTTTGCTAGAAAACTAGCAGAGGTGTGTACATGCTTCTATTTAGCAATTCTGCAGCTTTTATTCAGACCTCTGCTGTTTAAAACCACCATTTTCTTCTGCATCACCCCATGCCCAGTTTACTCAAACCTCTGCCATTGTTTAAAACAACTATTTTCCTTTCAGTGTCGCTACCTTCTCGCTGTACTCAAACTTCTCCCAATTCCAGCTGCCTTGTGTGAGTGAGATAAATGGTGGGCAGTCCTCAATTATTCCAGTGTTTGAAGGTACTTTACTCAAAATTCTGGTGCTGTTTAAAACAGCCATTTCCCCATCCCTGCTTTACTCAAACTTCTTCCATTGTTTTAAACCACTGCTTTCCTCCTCTCAGTGTCCCTCTCTTCTTGCTCCTATGCCATACAGTCATACCTCAAGTTGTGTTTGCTTCACGTTGCATTTTTTTCTGGTTATGAACGCGGCAAACCCACAAGTGTTTACTTCTGGGTTTGCTGCTTCGCACATGTGCAGGAGTGATCTGCGAGCTTCACGCATGCACAGGAGTGATCTATCACGTCACATGCATGTGCAGAAGCAGAGCTCTATTTCCGGACTTTTCAGGATGCAAACGTCACCCCGGAACGGATTGCATCTGTAAGTATAGGTGTCACTGTACAGTGGTACCTCGGGTTACAGGCGCTTCAGGTTACAGATGCTTCAGGTTACAGACTCCACTAACCCAGAAATATTACCTAGGGTTAAGAACTTTGCTTCAGGATGAGAACAGAAATCGCGTGGCAGCAGTGGGAGGCCCCATTAGCTAAAGTGGTAACTCAGGTTAAGAATAATTTCAGGTTAAGAATGGACCCCCAGAACGAATTAAGTTCTTAACGCAAGGGGTGGGTGGGTGTGGGTGGGTGTATATATTTCCTACCCGCCCTTCACCACAAGGCCCCAGGGTGGGTTACAGCAATCTAATAATACAATTATAAAAGGAGGTTGAACACCATCACAACGATAAACCAAGAAATAAAGGGAACAGAATCTACCATACAGAAGTGAGAGACACACCCATGTTTGCCGCCTGCCCATCTGTTCCAAGATAGCAGGGCCATAACATGGTTTACCACTCCAAAGCTTTTCTCAAAGATTTCTCCAGATGTAAAATGTAGAACCATTTACTTCTGGAGATCAGTCAAGTAGAGACGGTCGGGTGCTTCTGTTGGCTGCTAAGAACATCCCATTTCCATTGTTGACGTAGCCAGGCCAGCTTCTTGGGTAATGGCTCTAAGTATGGATCTTTAGTATCAGTCCAAAGCTTTTCTCAAAGTTCTTAACCCGAGGTACCACTGTAGTCTCTTTTGCAACCCACCTTCCCTTTTGCTCCTCTACCCCACCTTGACTTCATGCATTTAATCTGGGATAGTGATGAGGCATTACAAATCCTCCAATGGGAGCTGCGCAATGACAGGTTTACATTTTTTTAATGTAGACACAGGAAGATATAATTATAGCAAAACATTTATGTCAGGGAACTGACATCGGAGCCAGAGGTGGAGGCAAGGCTCTCAAGTGATGCTGGAGAGGGGCCCAGCAGGGAGAGAGGGAGCTCATCGGCTAGGGAAGGAAATCAGCGTAACACCAGGGATAGAGGAGGGCAGATGGGAGAATCAGCGAGGGGGCTCCAAGACTCTTCGCTGGAGACCAGCGGGGAGAGCACGGGTCCTCCGCTACCCACACCCACCCTGCGCAGAGGACTTACGCGCAGGGAAAGTAGGCGTAGACTTGGCGTCAAAGAACTTCTTTGCTGGAAGAGGTTCAAGAAACGCCCACTGACGGATCCTGCTAGCGACTGAACAGCCACGAAGTGAAGGGCTGTCCAGCCAGAACAGGTTTAGCCAGGAGTGGTGGTCACTTACGCATGAGCAACCCCTTATAACCATTACAATTTAATAGCCCTAATGGTGCAAAACGTCCACAGCTTAGGGCAATTTTCTATGCTTGGGTTCCCATCATGATGCTGGCTGCAAGGACCAAGAAGAAATGTGGAATCTGAATGCGCATTTACTGAAATGGTCTGGAAGCGAATTAGGTCTCTGGTAGTTAACAACCCTTGCTTCTGATTTAAGGCGCTGTCCAAATTAAAATGACTCCTTAATGTATTCTGGGCAGAACTTAGAGAATGTTTATTTCCAGCTCTCATTACATCAAGTTAGCGAGGGTGGGGTGGGGGGAGGATAGAAGAGAAAGAAGTCTGCATACACTACTGCAATACCGCAATGGCTGGCAGTAAATCATGTCTTGAGAGATAACTGGAGTGGATGTGTCCTGCATACCTTTCTCGCTCTCTCCACAAGCCAATCAAAACACCTGTGCTAGCACAATGCTAATTTCACTGTGGGGCAGCAAGGAACTGACCGCTAGCATCCATTCAACAGGAGATAAAGAGGCAAGAGAAAGCTGGAAGCCAAGGGAAATTGAAGTCTCTGAGTTTCAGCTTCCGCTGACAGAGGCAATCTGCTTCTGATTGCCAGTTGCTGGAAAGGGCAAGAGGCAAACATCCTGTTGTGCTCAGGCTTCCCATAGGTATCTGTGAGAACTGCGCACTGTACTAGATGGGTCAATGACCTTATCCAACAGGCTCTTATTATGAAGTCACATACTGACTTCAAGACAGGGGGTGGTGCCCTGGCACTCCCTAGGCAGGTTGTTTTCGGAAAGAGAGAATGAGGAATAAGAGCCTCAGCTAAAGTTTAGGGTCTTGTGGGCTTCCTATGGACATCTGATTGGGAAGTGTGGGACCAGACTGGTCTCTGGGTCTGATCCAGGAAGGTTCTTCTTTATGTACTTAAGACTTAATCATCTGCTGTTAAAAATCACAGATACACCTGTAGTCTCTTCTATGTGCTGCTATAAGATCCATCAAAAACTCTTCCACTCCTAGTCATAGAAGGGAAAGTGAAGTTGCTGAAGGGTGCATATAGTATTCGATTAGAATGGGAAACAAAAGATGAGGAGGTGAAATCGGTCGTGATCAAATGGGCACAAGATATAGGACATAACATAGAATCTGAAGATTGGGGAAAACTGTGGAAAATAGATTTGAAATTTACAGACTGTTCTCTTTTGAAAGAAAACTATATGAAAATGATGTATAATTGGTATGTGACACCAGTACAGATAGCAAAAATGTACAAAACCGGGTCAAACATATGTTGGAAATGTAAAGAAAAGGAAGGGACCTTTTATTATATGTGGTGGGAATGTAGAGAAATTAAAAAAATTTGGGAAATGATATATAATGAATTGAAGAAAATGTTTAAAATGACATTTGTAAGAAAAACCAGAAGCATTTCTGTTAGGGATTGTAGGACAAGACCTGCCAAGGAAAACAATTTATTCATGTATTGCTACATGCTCGGGGGGGGGGTATTGGGGAGGCGGGGGGGGAGGGGAAAAATAATGAATATGATATGTTTTTGATATTTTGTTATATTGAAATTGCAAACAAAAACTTTAAAAACAAAACAAAAACTCTTCCACTCCCAATCTCCAAGAGAATTTACGGTCTCCCATTTGTGACAACGTATGAAAATACTATTGCACATCACCCCAGTCCCCAAGCAGTGTGAGACTCCAGGAGTCAGTCCCAAGCCCCTTGGGATGAGGTTCAGTGTCCTTATGACATATGATTTATTTGCACATACATACAACCTGAGCCTACGGTGGAGGAGCTTACAGCATTAACACCGCAAGAGGATCTTCTTCATCCCATAGCCACAGCCTTGGATTCCAGCAGAAACCAGGAATGACTCAGTCTCTCCACTGCTCAGCCTGCTTCTGACTTGTAGCTCAACTCTGCCTTTTGTCCTTCTAACTACCTGAGGGTTGAGGGCGGGCACTCATTTGTGTTCTAGCACAGAGTCACTTCCTTTGTTACCTTAGCGACCCATATTAGGGGGCCATTGCCATGTAGCTGGCCTGGCTATTCCAGCAATTGAATCCTCCATTAGATTTTAACCTTTTCCATATCCAGGGATTAGAAGGGTTTTAGGCATATAACCTAGCCCTGTCCCAACCACACACCCCAAAAAACCTCACTGTATATTGAGATGGTCCTGAGACTGATTTTTAGAAAGGAAATGTCATTTTGGCAATGTCGTTCAATTACTGGTCTGCAGGAAATATGACTCACTGTGCCTCTGTAATGTCCACCTACCCAGCCTGTCCTTTGCGCCTCTTCAGAGCACACAATGTCCCAGTTTCCAAGTGATTCACAATGAAATGCAATCAAGTGGGTTAGCTTTGTTAAATATAAACACAATAAATGAAAATTGCCTAAGAGGAAACACTTAAAGTCTCGGAGACTTTTGCTGGGAGCTGAGCAATTTCCAACTGCCCCAGGTTAGACCGTGGAAGGCAAAAGTTATGGATGAAGGTGCAGTTATTCAGATCTCAGCATTAACATTATTTCCCAAGTTTACAGTCAAGCATCATATGTTCCCTAGGTCAGGCTGTGACTTCCTCGTTCTCATAAGTGCCATACAACTGAAGAGCAAGGCAACATTTATGCATTGCAACTCTTGGGAACTAAGGCAGCACATCAGCTGAAAATTATAAACAGGAATATATAGCAAGAGCATATGCACACAAGAAGCGTCTTCTGGATTAGATCAATGGCCCAGCATCCTGTTCTCAGAATGGTCTGTTAGATGCCTCCAACATTTCTCCAATGAAAACAGGGATGTCCTAAGGAAAAGTGGGGGGATTCCAGGACCAAATCAGAAAGCAGGGTGGCTTCTGTAAATTCAGGACTGTCTCTGGAAAATAAGGACACTTGGAGGGTCTGTGGAATCCCAAAATCAGGACTCAAGCACCAGAACACTGTCCCCTTTTGTGATTTCCAGCAACTCCAGAGTCAGAGTGTTTATAAAATCTACAGCATGACATAGCTGACTTCCCATTGCAAGTATAAGCTTGTCAGGAGTGGCTTTCTCTCTAATTTTCTGTTACCAAAAGTGTCATGGGCTTTGAAGACACTCATACTCAGGACGCAAGGGAGAAACATGCTAGGAGGAAGGCAGGCTTGGCAAATCCACACAGTGATCAGCTCCTGCCCAAAAACCAATGCCCCCACTGTGGATCCAGAATTGTCCACCACAGTCACTTACGGACTGTTTATGGGACACAATCTTACTCAGCTACGAAGAAAGAAGAATTTTCTGTTATGCCACACTCCCCATGGCAGGCATTTGATATTATGCCATGCCCCAAATAGCAGCTATTTTGTGACAAGTGCCCCCTGCACTTTTCAAATGCACCCACTGATCCAAAGAGGTTGGCGACCCCTCGACCACTACATCCATCAGCCCCAGCCACAATAGACCACGAGAGTTGTTGTCCAACATTTGGAGGGTGCCATATAGCCTACATCTTGCAAGGATGGTCACGACCAGAACTGGGGTCAGAACTGATTGACACACGTATTTGGGGAATTTCTGCCTCACCTTTTGCAAACAGAATAAAAACATCCTAAAGCAGCTTGATAAAAGATCTAATGGGGAGGGGACCATATTCTGCATATTGTACAACTAAAAGGAACAAATTGGAAAAGTATGTGTGTGAGTGAATTCGCTCACCACCACCTCTTCAGTTTCCAGCCTCAATAAGCACCGTGCCTATTGAACACCCACACTTGGCACAACCAGCTCATTCTCTGTGGGCAGAGAAAATCTTATGCTTCTTCATTTTGTGAATCCAGAATGATGTTTCAGGGTTTTGTTTTTCCCTTGTATTTGCCACAGTTTCGCCTGAGAAGGTTCCCACAAGGAAATCTGGAAACACTGAATCTGAACCCTTGTGACTCAAATACGTCTATGTACAATATGTATAATTCATACATTTAAATCTGGATTGGTGAAATATTGTCAATGGCAGTAGGCAAATGGGTTTTTTTGGGGGTATGTTTTCCATTCTTTTCCTTCTCCTCTTTGCCCCCCATCATATTCACAAATTTAAAAATGAAGGAAGATAGAAGAAAATTCCAGGTTTAATTCCTGGCATCTCCAGGGAGAGCTAAGAAAGACTCCCAAATCAACCCCCCAAGAGGTGCTGCCAGTCAGTGTAGACAGTATTGAGCTACATCAGGCTTCCTCAACCTCGGCCCTCCAGATGTTTCTGGCCTACAACTCCCATGATCCCTAGCTAGCAGGACCAGTGGTCAGGGATGATGGGAATTGTAGTCTCCAAACATCTGGAGGGTCGAGGTTGAGGAAGCCTGAGCTACATGAACCAATGGTAGAAGGCAGCTTCCCATGTCCTTACATATCTAAACACAAATTTTCATTAAAATCTGTGGGTTGATAAAGAACCAGGTCAGAAGAAACCCAAACACCAACCTCAGATGAAGCCTCTTTCTGATCTCAGAGCATGGTTGAAGAAGAAGAAGAAGAGTTTGGATTTGATATCCCGCTTTATCCCTACCCGAAGGAGTCTCAAAGTGGCTAACATTCTCCTTTCCCTTCCCCCCCACAACAAACACTCTGTGAGGTGAGTGGGGCTGAGAGACTTCAAAGAAGTGTGACTGGCCCAAGGTCACTCAGCAGCTGCATGTGGAGGAGCGGAGACGCGAACCCGGTTCACCAGATAACGAGTCCACCGCTCTTAACCACTACACTACACTGGCTCTCACTGATTGCAATCCACACTGGTTGGAGTGGATTGCAGAGAAGAGGGAGGGGCAAACATGCTAAGGGGAAAATATGACCACAAATTCTGCCTGTCACTTCTCCCCTAAGAAAATTCACTCCACATGCAAGGGAAGGACTAGGTCTCAGCGGATAGAGAATCTGCCTTGCTTGCAGAAGGTATCACCAGGGATAGAGTCCCTGCCTGAATCCATGGAGAGCCACAACCAATCATTGTAGATAACGCTGAGCTAGATAGACCAATGCTCTAACTTGCTAGGATGCAGCTTCCCATGTTTCTACATGCACAGTCAGTAGCAAAAACAGGGTTGGGAATCCCAGGCCTGCTAATCTTCTCTGTATCATTCCAATTTTAGTATATGTGCTGCCAAAGCTTCCAGTCAAACTTAGCTGGATACCACCCCGGGTCTCCCTGCAAGCAGCAACATCAAGGCGTATTCTTCTTTTAAATGCAAGCCTGCAGCTGCCTCTGTGGGGAGCATTTCCACCCTGGCTACTTGGAATATTTCCCTCTCCTTTCCTCCCGTCCTTTCTTAAAAGAAAAAATACAAAACAAAGCAAAGACACCCAAGCTACTCAATTAAGATGAGCTCTCTCATAATTCAATACTGCAGGCACAGCAGAGAAGCCCGTTGCTGGAGGAACTGCGTGGAAGGTGAAACACTAATTGAATTCCACCGAACTCAACTTCTTTAATATGCAGGAATGAGGTCGAGTCCATTTTGGAGCAGGGCTTTCTGCGTCGCCTCGGGAAGAATTGCGCTGGCGAAAGCTTGAGCAGAAAGTATCAACCTTTGTGTTGTATTATATTTAATTTAGAGTATTTGGACATGTATAAATAATGGTCCAATGCTGAAGGTGAAGAAATGAGGCTAAAGATTTCACAGGGAGTCAGATAGATAGATAGATAGATAGATAGATAGAGGAAGAAGAGTTTGAATTTGATATCCCGCTTTATCACTACCCGAAGGAGTCTCAAAGCGGCTAACATTCTCCTTTCCCTTCCTCCCCCACAACAAACACTCTGTGAGGTGAGTGGGGCTGAGAGACTTCAAAGAAGTGTGACTGGCCCAGCAGCTGCATGTGGAGGAGCAGAGACGCGAACCCGGTTCACCAGATTACGAGGCCACCGCTCTTAACCACTACACCACACTGGCTCTAGCAGGATATATAGATAATAGATAGATAGATAGATAGATAGATAGATAGATAGATAGATAGATAGATAGGTAGATACGTGTTGAAGGCTCTGGCAAACATTAACCATGATAAGAACATCACCACCTCACTGAAAGGCGAGGATACCATTGATATTTTTATACCACCAGCAACATTCATACTATAGATGTAAGAGAATTCTGACAAAAATGGAAACAGAAGCAGAAATTGCTGCAATATGACTTCATTTGTGGTCAGAAGTGGATGTCTGTCAAGTGACTACAATCTGCACTCATTAACATCAATTTATCTAAAACAAAACAAAAAATCCCAACAATAATTAACAATAAGGTTGTTGATTTTTACATTACAGTGGTACCCCAGGTTACAAACACTTTGGGTTACAGACTCCGCTAACCCGGAAGTAGTACTTCGGGTTAAGAACTTTACCTCAGGATGAGAAGAGAAACTGCACGCCCGCAGCACGGCAGCAGCAGGAGGCCCCATTAGCTAAAGTGGTACCTCAGGTTAAGAATGGTTTCAGGTTAAGAATGGACCTTCAAAATGAATTAAGTTCGTAACCAGAGGTACCACTGTACTTTGACTTCTCTATTACACTGAAGCCTGTACGTTACGCATATAAGTTATGTAAAACAGCAGAGAGCAAGATGAACAATGCAGTATTTGGTGGAATCTGAACTGCAGCACAAGGAAAACAGTGCTGGATAACAAGATGCTAAATTAGATGGGTGACTCTTAAGCTCTTAGGGCAGTTCAGTGGCGTAGCGTGGGTTGTCAGCACCCGGGGCAAGGCAAGTAATTTGTGCCCCCTAGCCCGTGGATTTTAGCACTGTGAGCGCCCCCCCCCCCCCCCGATATTTGTTTACCTCTGCCAAAAGGGTCTCTGTTCTGAAATTTACATTCCCTCCTATTCTATTACTAAAGGTTCTCTGTAAGAAATCCATCCAATGTGGTGTTGTGGTCAGAGTGCAGGCAAATCCAGAGTTCAAACCCTTACTCATCTATGAAACTCACTGGGTGACCCTGGGCCAGTCACCATCTCTCAGCCTGACCTACATTACTGGATTGTTGTGATGATAAAAGGGGGGTGGAAGAACTTTGAGTTCTTTGCATGAAAGGTGGGATACAGGTGTAATGATTGTTAACAACAACAACATTTTGCTGCAACTGGCTGAAACTCTTCAACTGGCAATTTCTCACTGATGCATATGTTGGAAAATCTGTTTTGGGCTAAATAGGAGATCCTATTCAGCAAAAAAAAAAAAAAAAAAAAAAAAAAGCCTTGCAAAGTAGCTGACCTTTTGTAAGACGCTCTGTCTTGTTCCAGCAGCTGAGGTTCTGTAGAGCTGATTTGTTCAAGAGCTGACACAGCAAGCTCTTTTGAGGCGAGCTAAGGACCTGGGATGGGATGCAAAAGTCATTTGCTTTAACTGAGCAAACTTTGCTTTGATGGCTTTCTCTGTGCCAAAAAAAATTGACGGTCTAAGGAAATGTTTACGAAGGTGGAACTAATCCATAATAAAGGTGAGGTTCAAACACCAAATTTTAGGAAAGTCTGCTTTACGGTCAGAAAGTCGCATGTCCGACACATCCTGAACTCTCAGCTGCATGTCTGCAAACGCCTACCCGCACTTTAACGCAGGAGGTGAAGGCTCTCTGTCAACACTATGTAGATTCAAACCACTGTAACTGACTTACAGTAATCAATTAGGATGCGTGAAATAATTTGGGGAAAACAATTTTGGGAAAAGTTATTTGGGGGGGGGGGTCATCAGGGTTACTGTGTAGGATATTTAGGGAAATAAATTACTTTAATATTACTGTATTTAGAGGTGTTCTGGGCAGTAATGAACGGCAGTAATTAACACTAGGGGCTGAATTTATTTGAAAAGGAACTGTTAGGGGGTAATCCAGGGGTGAGTGCAGATTACTTGTTTGCAGACTGACATGATTGTCTACATGCTTCATTTGTTATAATGAGGGAAAGCACCATGCTATGGGAACTTTCTCTCCCAGTCCTTAAGAGAAAGCCGCTCCTCTTCTCAGAGGGGCAGGGTTGCGTGCTGGCCTCACACTCCCCCACCCTTTGTGGGGCATGTCTAGACCCCCCGCGTCTTCAGGGAGCCCTGGGTCACATCACAACCGCAGCCAGCCAATCCGGTTTGCCACTTTAAGCGGCTGTGAGGCCAGGAGCTCTTCATTCTGCACCCATCGTCCCACCCTATTTTCTTGCGTTCTGCACCTTGACCTTGCTATGGACTTCAGTTGGTCGCCTGTTGAAGGGGCCTGGTAGGAATTTTCCCACCTGGCAGATTGGCACCAGCCACTTGGTTTTCGCCTACCTCGTAGCAAATCGTCACAATTTCGTAAGGATGTACCGTGCTGTATTAGAAGCAAAAAAGCTTGTTTTGATGAATTGGAAGAGCCGCAAAAAGATTCCATGAAGCACATGGATTGATAATAGGGACAGATTAGCTACATACGAAGGAATTGCATGTTGACGCAAATTAAGAATGGATAAATATGAAGAAATCTGGAAGGAATATTTAAGCGATAAGGCGGATAGTGGTGGGAAGTAGGGGGAGGAGAGAGAGGTGGGAAAATATTGTTTAAAAGGTGTAGTCATAGGTATATCAGTGTATTCAAATCTGAATTGTCAAATTGCGTTATTAGTGTTATTATGTTTTTTTGTTGTATGTGTCTTTTGCGGTTGTTGTTTGTATTGAAAAAATGATTAAAAAAATTAAAAATTTTTTTTTTGTAAGGGTTTGGCAGTTAGGCATTGGAAAAGCTTGGTTTATGGAGGGGAGGTTGTGGCTATCACCTATCCCTCTCCTTTAAGGGTATTCCATTAAAGGAATCCTGGGGTCATGGTTCCTGTCCGAAGCCTGGGTGGAGGCTAGGGCCATGGCATGACCTTACGGTGACCCTAGGGGGAGCTCCAAGTTGATGTACATCAACAGGGCTCCCCCTGTTGGTGGTTAACCATTTTTAGACTTCCTGCATGGCAGGCCGGAGTCAGATATAGTCGGTCAGGTCCAATGCCTAAAGCCAATACCACTCGCATTGTGTAACCAATAAAGTTGTGGCCTTTATTAGTCCATTAACCTAAAATACTGGTGTCCATGTGTTTTACTGATCAAGGAGGCCTTTGTGCATGGGCCTTTACATGCAAATGACTTTTCCCTGTTGAACATACTTTTGTGAACATACTTCTATGCACTGGCAAGCAGGGTGGATAAAAGTGGAAATGAGCAAATAACGTTCTCTTGAAGGAAGTGGGGAAGAAGGAGGTGAGATCTTGCTGCTTTACCAGTAGGACCCACAACAAACCTATATCCATCCCATAGCATGAAACTACAAAAGCCAAGTATGAATAGCAAAGACTATGCAAAGATTGGAGAGTGAAATATTAGCATCAGATCAGAAGATCTCGCATCATCTGGGCCAGCAATTCATGTAAAAACTCAATCAGTCTCATACGTACACACACACACACGCACGGCTTCTTAATCACTAAACAGTTTTGCTCCCTTCTCCTAATCTAATTACCTATTGATCAAAGGCGTGATTTTCAGCATAAACAAGTGTCCACTTTGAAGTGGAAACGTGTTGACAACACCATTACCGTCCTCCACCTTCCGCGCCTAGCATCAGATTTATCGTCAAGCTCTAAAACATTTCACAAAGTCAATTACCAAGTTTTTTAATTGTTTAGGGGTTTTTTTGTGCCTGAAAGATGTTGAAGACTGAAAGCAGATGTACATCACGCTGGTGTGTTAGGGACTGCGACGGCATTCTAGGTTTTCCCATTCCCATTCATCCACAGTTTCCTGTCCTTGGCACATCAATGCTTTCTGCAAAACACAGAATTTCAATCCACTAAGCCACTGCAACATCCTTAGACCCAAATCCCTCATAACCAAAGGATTTAAGAGATTTGCATAGCCGCCATTGCACCAGGGACTGTGGACTCGAGCAAGCTACCAGCCTGGTGATTAGCATTTCCAGAAGCCCAATAACCTCCACTTTCACTTTTAAAAGAATAGGCTTTCAATTCACAGTCCCATGGAGGCCTGCTGCCAGTGTCTGCAGAAAACTTGGGCATAAAGCAAAGACCCATATCTGAAACTATATAGCAAGTCATAGAATCATAGAATCATAGAGTTGGAAGAGACCACAAGGGCCATCGAGTCCAACCTCCTGCCAAGCAGGAACCACCATCAGAGCACTCCTGACATCATACTGTTCCTCAATACCACTGCCCCCTGTATTATTATTATTATTTATTTCTATTTCTATTTCTATACCGTCCTTTATACAAGGATCACAGGGAAGCTTACAATATAAAAATGTAAAAAGACATAACAGAGTAACAAACAGTACCTCAGTAACTGTCTATCATGGCTGGCAGTGGTTTTCCAATATCTTAAGGAAAGAAATTCTCTGGCCCTGAAACCAGAGATCCTTTAACAAGTTGACAGGGACTGACCCTGGGGACTTCTCAACCCCTAAGCTGTGAGCCCTCTGCTTCCCTTTCCTCTGGAAAATGTAATGGTAAAGGAGATGTACCCCTACATTTACATATTCCCCTCTTCCCACTACCCAAACTAGCTTCCTTATCACCATTCACTTAACCGCCTCCAACAAAACATTCTTATAGATCAGGGGTCCTCAAACCTTTTCAGCAGGGGGCTGGTCCACTGTCCCTCAGACCTTGGGGGGGGCAGACTATATTTTGAAGAAGGAAAAAAACGAACGGTGGCGGAGGGTTGATGAGCGGCGTGTGAAAGGACTCAGGAGAGGGGCTGCTTTAAATGGCAGCCGCTCAAGAGGGGCACTCAGCCAGCTGCGGCTCCTGAGTCATGTGAGCGGCAGGGGCTGGCAGAGGCAGGACAATGAGCGGCACATGAAAGGGCTCCAGAGAGGGGCTGGCAGCAACAAAGCCCAGCCCCCTTCCTCCTCTAGGCAGGGCGGGGAGAAGCCAGGAGGAGGGAGGGAGGAGTCGCCACCGCCACCGTGTGAGGGAGGGGGAAAGAAAGCAGGCACTAGCGATCCACACAGCGATTCCTGGACCATCTGCGGGCTGGATTTAGAAGGGCCTTAGTTTGCCGACCCATGTTCTAGATGTATGTATGTATGTATGTATGTATGTATTAGGGATGTGCATCAATCACAACAATTTGGTCCCGTTGGTGGTTGGGATCTTATGAATGCTTATGGGTGCCTTGGATATTTGGACATTGAAAAAACACTGCAGACAGTGTGTCTGCCAAAACTCAAACATTTCCCCCCAAGCTTGGCATGTAATGAAAATGCCAGAGTGGGGAAACAGGGGAAGGGGGAGCACGTTTGTGACTAACAAGCCTAGCTTCCAATCAGAGGAAATAATATTTGACAGGACTCCCCAATTACAGTGCTTTGGAGGGAAGGAGTAATATATCACCTTGTTCTTGTGTGTTCCGTTCTCTTTGCAAGTTCAGTTTGTGGTGATTGCTTGAAAAGTACTACATGTTCAAGTCCTGCCTCTGCTAAATGTCCATACATCAATTCCTGTCAGTTCAGCTTTGCATTTCATTTCTGTGTTTTCTGCTGCTGATTGCGTAGAAAACAGGTCTGAACCTGTTGTTGTTTTTTTAAAAAATCATCTTTACTCCCTAGCCCCTGCACCTATCCTTCTGAAACTTTACCATTTGCTTTCCTAGGGGCACCTCTACAATGTATGCCTCAGGGAAGGAAGCAAATGTTTTTTAGTGTACCACCTAAAATAAACTTTAAAGGTACTGATCACAAAACCCCCTGCATCCATTCTGAGTTGGGCACATTTCTTACCTAGGGGCACCTCTCTCATGCATGCCACTTTCATACAAACAGATTTCCCACAAATCCCATCTGAAGAGGCTACTATGCCTGAAAAATTCACCCAATTCTGCAAAAAAATATGAAAGTTATAACCTTCTTATTTTAAGTATCCCCACAAAAAAACCCCTGGCCTATTTGTCTGGAAGGCTTTATTCACACAGAAGGGACAGTTATGCCCACAAATTTTACCCACTTCTGTCAAAAGCAAGGAGAGGTATAGCCATTTTAAATTTTCCTGTAATAGTGAATAGGGGAGGAACAAAGCTTTGTTTTTCGCAGTTGGAATTTGGATTTGACCCCGAATGGAACCAGGCAAACTCTGAAGCACTTGCTCTTCAACCAAACATGTGTCCCTACTCTCCTCTGGGATCCCTAGACCCAAAAAAAGATGGCACACTATACACCTGAACCATGCTAGTTAAATGCAAAGACTGTCAACACACTGTTGCCATTTCCTATCACAGCTGTCCTGCTAACCTCAAACTGTAACTCAGTTTTAATGCATTTGGTTGTTACCTCGAAGCCCACAGATGATGGCTATTAGTCCAATTGAAGCAGATGTGCACACGACATATTTGTTCATCATTTTGGCATTTGACAGGTGTAAGAGATCTAATCAAATTGTTCGTCAGGCAACAATTTAATTGGGTGAGGAGGGGATCAGCAATTCAAAGCAAACTACAGGAATGTGCTTTCTTTTGCTCCAGAAAATAAAAATAAAAATAAGCAACTGCTTGTGACGGGCAGCATCAAAGCAGCATTTGACAGCCAGCTACCCACCCATCATCTGTTGTTAAATTTTCCGGAAAGAGGAATAAAAGGAGTTATTGTTGTTGTTGTTTCTGCCCAACCCACCCTTTAATCTTCAAGGGAAGTATACTCAGGCTGGGAATATCATTTGCTAGGCCCTTTCAGGTAATAACATGTCTCATCAGATCTTCATCTGGGAAGAGAACAAACAGTTCTGGGAAATTTGGGGACAATTCGTTCTATCCTCAGTGTTCTGAAATAAGATCAAAAGAGCCATGGGGGTGATGGCTTGAGTGTTGCCGCTACATCCAACCCAGCCAGGTTAAAGCCCACTTGAAGGCCTGCTCTGTGATGTTAACCACACCCGCCTCTGTACCTGTGGCAGGGCTGTGACTCACTGCTACAGCGCATCCTTTGCGCTCAGAAGGTCCCAAAAGTTCAATTCCCAGCAGCTCCCGGTAGGGTTGGAAATGACATCATGCCTGAGGCACTGGAGATCCACTTCCAGTCAGTGTAGACAATACAAGGCTACACGGACCAATGGTCTGACCTAATATAAGGCAGATTTCTATGCTCCTACCTAGTAAAAAAAATAATAACAATAAGCGAGGTGTTAGGAAAATAGTATGCTGCCTTATAACTGAAGGACCAGGCAGCAGCCTGAGAGTCATTTTGGACTCACAGCTGTCCATAGAGGCGCAGGTCAATTCTGTATCCAGGGCAGCTGTCTACCAGCTCCGTCTGGTACGCAGACTGGTACGCAGACTGCCACGGACTGTCTCGCCAGAGTGGTGCATGCTCTAGTTATCTCTTGCTTGGACTACTGCAATGCGCTCTACGTGGGGCTACCTTTGAAGGTGACCCGGAAACTACAACTAAACCAGAATGTGGCATCTAGACTGGTGACTGGGGGCAGCCACCAAGACCACATAACACCGGCCTTGAAAGACTTACATTGGGTCCCAGTATGTTTCTGACCACAATTCAAAGTGTTGCTGTTGACCTTTAAAGCCCTAAACGTCCTAGGCCCTGTATACCTGAAGGAACATCTCCACCCCCATCGTTCAGCCTGGACTCTGAGGTCCAACTCCAAGGGCCTTCTGGTGGTTTCCTCACTGCAAGAAATGATGCTACAGGGAACCAGACAGAGGGCTTTCTTAGTAGTGGTGTCCACCCTGCGGAACACCCTCCCATCTGATTTCAAACAGATAAACAACTATTCAACTTTCTAAAGGCAGACCTGTATCATGAAGTTTTTAATGTGTGATGTTTTGCTGTGCTTTTATTATGCTGGAAGCCACCTAGAATGGCTGGGGCAACACAGTCAGAGGGGTGGGGTATATTATTATTATTAAAGGTAAAGGTACCCCTGACTTTTCGGTCCAGTTGTGGATGACTCTGGGGTTGCAGCGCTCATCTCACTCTACAGGCCGAGGGAGCTGGCATTTGTCTGCAGACAGCTTCTGGGTCATGTGGCCAGCATGACTAAGCCGCTTCTGGTGAACCAGAGCAGCGCATAGAAACACTGTTTACCTTCCCACTGGAGCGGTACCTATTTATCTAATTGCACTTTGATGTGCTTTCGAACTGCTAGCTCGGCAGGATCTGGGACCGAACAATGGAAGCTCACCCCGTCACAGGGATTCGAACCGCTGACCTTCTGATCGGCAGGCCCTAGGCTCAGTGGTTTGGACCACAGTGCCACCTGTGTCCCTATTATTATTATTATTATTATTATTATTATTATTATTATACCATGTATGTCACCTTAAACTATTGGAGAAAAAAGGCTGGGATAGAAGTTCAATATATTATTATTATTATTATTATTATTATTATTATTATTATTATTATTATCTTTATGGACCGGTTTGAGATCCTCTCAGGACCATGAAGCAGAATAAAAGTAATCTAGATAAGTAAATAATAATAAAAATAAGACACCAAACATTTTTATGCACCATCAAGGGAAGAAGAGCTCCACATTCAAACATGAGTCAAATAAACCCCCCATCATCCCTGAACATTGGCACTGCTGGCTGGGACTAATGGGAATTGCAGTTCAGCAGCTCCTGGAGATTTTGTGGCGCATTCCCCACATTCCTGATCCAAGAGGACAAGGAGTGGAGCCAAGGCAGCAGTGGGTGGGACCTGACAATAGCTGGAGTTGGCTCTTCTGGCACAGAAGCCGAGCACACAGAGCTTCTCAAAATGTTCTAAGCTATCACAGTTGCAGGAAGCAAAACAAAAACAAAAAAGCAGTAATTACAAATCCCGAAGACTCGTTTTAGCAAATGCACATTTTGCTCTTGTTTCAGAAACGCTGATTAGTTATATTCCCTGGAGGAACTGCATTTGACGGTGCTTCAATCAGAGGCAGAGAGGGATGAGAGGGCCTAATAAACCAGCACATCTGAATTGCAGATGCAGCTAGGAAGTTGAAAAGAACACCTTGGAAAAAAAAATGGTCTTCTTTTCTTTCTTTTTTTAAAAGAATACAGCACACGTTATCTTTCCACCTTCATGACTCCCCAAAAGCCCTCTCTTAGTTCCTGTCCCAGTGCTGGGAATCTATAGCTCTCCAGATGTTGTATTTCCATCAGCTCCAGCCAACATGGTCAGGAATGAAGACGGGAATTGTAGTCCAGCAACATAGCCTAGGACATACCGATCAGAAGGTTGGCGGTTCGAATCCCTGCAACGGGGTGAGCTCCCGTTGCTCGGTCCCTGCTCCTGCCAATCTAGCAGTTCAAAAGCACGTCAAAGTGCAAGTAGATAAATAGGTACCGATCCGGCGGGAAGGTAAATGGCATTTCCGTGCACTGCTCTGGTTTGCCAGAAGCGGCTTAGTCATGCTGGCCACATGACCTGGAAGCTGTCTGTGGACAAACGCCAGCTCACTCGGCCAATAAAGCGAGATGAGCGCCGCAACACCAGAGCCGGTCACGACTGGACCTAATGGTCAGGGGTCCCTTTACCTTTACCAGAGCTTTCCCATCCCAAGTCCAAGCCTAACATTGGGCAAAAGATTGCCGCATTGCAGGGGTTTGGACTAGATGACATTTATGGTCCCTTCCAACTCTACAATTCTATGCAGCTGATTCTAAGTCAACAGTAACCAGAAACATTTGGGTCATCTTATCAAAGGTTTCTGTTACCCTCAAAATTATCCAGAAGCCTCTGTCAAGCAGAAGATGCTTTAAACAAAAGTCTTCTTGACATGTTGCTTCAGATGAAGTTTCGTTCCATGTAATCCCCAGCTTGTTTAAAAGTGAAGATGTCTAGTGGTCCTTAAAGCATTGCCACTGAGTCGCAGTCAGTGAAGAATTTCCCAGTGAACCTCTATTTGTTTCCCCGCCCCGCTTCGGTCAAGTCCCTTAGACTCCCAGGTTCAGATTTCGGCTAACGGAAGACCTACTGATTGCAATCCCTGGACCAAAGAGATCACCAGCTAACTGCACCATCTAGCGGCAGACCACTGGAAGGACACAGAAGATGATTTCTGGAATAATAGCTTTTCCTTTCACATCACAATGCAGAGTCAATACACATTAGCCTAATCTCTGCAATTTGAATTGGCATCGTATGTACAATGCAGAGGAAGTAAAGCTAAGGCTTTGCTTCAGGCATGTGGAAGATACAGATGACTAATTTATGAAGAGGTGGGATGTCTCCATCAGTAGTTTGCTCTGGCTCCCACTGAAAGCACCCTTTTGTATGCCAACTCTGTCCAAATAACCAAAAAGCTACTGTTTCCTAAGAGTAATCCGATAAATGACAGAGTACCAGGGCCAAGCTGAAATGGTAAGGAGTCAAACCCAAATCTAGACCCAGGATAGGCACTTTCCAGCAAAAGGCTCGCTGTTTTTCATTGCTGGAAGGGAAACAGCGACTTCAACTTGAGCACAATAGTGGACAAGGGCAGCAGGACAGGCCTGGCAGTGGTGTGTTGGAGGAGATAACAGGAAAAGGGAGCTCAGCTCTGCTGGAGCACCAAGGTAAATGACCTACCCTTTTAGCTCTGGCAAATGAATGAGATGAAGAGGCTTTTAAAGTTAGTCTGTGAGATAGGTCAGCATACAGGCTTTTCAAGAAGCAGCCATTCTTTCAGCCAACAAAATGCAGCTGATTCATAATAAAGCCTAAGGTCTGGCAGGGCAAATCCACCTCTTTCTTTAGCATCGGTTAATATCTTAAATTTTATTCGAGGCTTCTTGCCCTGCCAGACAAATCTAGAGATATCTTTCTGCCACTTCTTGAAACAGTCCACTTTGTCCAAAATTTGCAATGTTTGAAACAAAAATAACATCCTTGGCAACACATTCATCTTTATCACAGTACACCAGTTTCAATGGTAACACTTGTTTGCAGCGTGACCTGCATTTCCAATGAAAATCTAAAAGTTGCATTTCAGATGGTTGATTGTTAATGCTCACTGTGTTTTATTTTGAGGCAGTGTAGGCAGAAGTAAGTACCACTGAGTTCAATGTAGCTAACTTCCAGGAAACTCTACGCAGAACTGCTGGAAGACTGATCCTAATTCATAGGTCATTGTATTCTGTATTTTGTGTGCCTGCAGATGCACACGTAATAATGCATCAACACAGTTGCCTGCATTTTTTGGTTTCTCCTTCAGAATGTGGTTGCGAGGGTTGATCCCGCTCATCAAAATTGACAGTGCTGCTGCATCGCTATGGCCTGGCCAATCCACAGGCCTCATGCTGACTGCCAATCACATGTACCGATGTTACGCACCCCTATTCCCTTCTATGACTGAAGAAACCTCTGAGACCTTGGCACCCACACAGAATCCTAGGTAGCTTGCTAGCCTCAGAGCAGGAGATCCCCAGTTCATGCTCTGGAATTCTTCACAGCGGGATATAAATGGTCAGGCTCTGTATTGCCTGACCTTGGGCCAGAGTCAGCAGATGGCCACCACTAGCCCAAGAGTAGGATGTGGTGGGAGCATAGTCAATTTCTCATTTTCTCCTGCCTTGCAAGAAACATTGTGGGCATTTAAACATTTCAGCTTTACAAACGGCACCTCACTAAGCTGAAAAAGTGTCTTACTTTGGGTTAAATGATCAGGGATGATGGGAACTGTACTCCAGTAGCATCTGAAGGGTCAAATGTTAGTCAGCCTTGCAGTGAATGATAGAGGTAAAGGTAAAGGATGGGTGGTGCTGTGGTCTAAACCACTGAGCCTCTTGGGTGGTTCGAATCCCTGCAATGGAGTGAGCTCCCGTTGCTCTGTCCCAGCTCCTGCCAACCTAGCAGTTCGAAAGCATGCCAGTGCAAGTAGATAAATAGGTACAACTGTGGCAGGAAGGTAAATGGTGTTTCTGTGCACTCTGGTTTCTGTCACGGTGTTCCGTTGCACCAGAAGCAGTTTAGTCCTGCAGGCCACATGACCCAGAAAGCTGTCTGTGGACAAACGCCGGCACCCACGGCCTGAAAGCAAGATGAGCTCCGCAACACCATAGCCGCCTTTGACTGGACTTAACCATCCAGGGCTCCTTTACCTATTACCTATTACCTTTAATGATAGAACAGAAAGCAATTCTCTTGCTGTCTGAAGAAGCCACTCTACTTTCTGAAGCTTGTAACACTTTTCATGTCGTAAGCCTTTGAATTTTAATATATTTCATTTTGTTTTAGTGAATAGCCATGGGTAGGAAGGAGTATGTGATTCCTGTATTGCAGGGGTTAGACCAGATGTCCATTGGGGTCTCTTCCAACTCTACAATCCTATGATGCTATGATCCCTCTTTTTCAAACCTCTTTTCACCCACGGTGTCAGGGAACTGCCATCGGAGCCAGAGGCGGAGGGAAGGCTCCAGAGGGATGCCGGAGAGGGTCCCAGTAGGGAGAGAGGCAGCCCATCCGCTGGGGAAGGGAATCAGCGTAGCACCAGTGGAGAAGGGGGGCAGAAGGGGGAATCGGAGAGAAGGCTCCTGGACTCCTCACCGGAGACCAGCGGGGAGAGCACGGGTCCTCCGCTGCCCACACCCTCCCTGCGCAGAAGACTTCCACGCAGGGAGAGTAGGAGGCGACTGGGCGTCAAAAAACTTCTTTGCTGGAAGAAGTTCAAGAAACGGCCACTGACGGATTCTGCCAGTGATTGAGACAGCCACGGATGGGTGGCTGTCTGGACAGAAAGGGTTCACCCAGGTGACTCAGCCAGGTGTGGCGACGACTTACGCACGAGCAACCCCCTAGAACCATTACACACGGCAACAGCAACCAGTTCAGTAAACAATGACCTGATGGTGGCAAACACAATTCCCTTTTTCACACGATTCCTAGAAATTTAGGAGCAACTTCTTGTCTGTGTCTACCCCCCAAACAAAGGACTCGGTCGATTATTATCTGTCAATATAAATACTTCATTTATCTTGCAACAAGGACAAGCAAGGATTGAGCCAGCACTGTGAAAACAGAAAAGAAAAAAAACCAATTGCCTCCCAGTTATGCTTATCCACTCTTTAAAAGTTGATACATGGAATTATTCCCTTCTTCAGGAAAGCTCCCCCAGCTCCGTCGCAGCTCCAATACAAGCCTGTTGCACCAAGATCTGTTGCACATCAGCGCTAAACTTTTCGACAATGGCAGACGTGCCAAGAATTAAACGGTTGCCAGAGGGTGTGATTTGCACAAAGGCGCGTCAACAAACAGCTTAAGACAAGGAGGCACCTGCAGCTTTTAAAAATCCAGTTACTTCTCTCTCTGTCTTTTATTTTGTTTATTTTTATTGGGAAAGCTCAGAAGTTGCCATGGAGAAGCGTTACTGACCTTCAGAGGCGAGATGTGCGATTGCAGGACGTATCCGTGGACATTTTCTATCTGCGATAAATTCTTTTCAGAAACGTGAACTAGTTCTGGCCCTCTCACTTCGTGAGTTAAGCGAGGTAAAGTATGGTCGTGTGGAGCATCCTCATCTTGGTAGCGATACTTCTGGGAGGCAAAAGGGGGGGGAGGGAGAATATTAAGGAACGGTGAAATAGGGATGGGTGAATCTGCCAGCTTTGGTTTCTGACAGTTTCTCATTTTTGCCTTCTTAAGTTCAGTTCAGTTCTCCACATTGGCGTGCTATTTGTTTTTATTAAAAAAAAAAAAAACAAATCCACAAATTTCTCCTTATACACATTTTTGCATGGACTTGGCCTAAAGTACACATTTTTACAAAGCAATTTCCCCTGATACAATGCGTTTTTTGCATGTTATTTTCACCAATGTACGTTTTTTTTAAAAAAAAAATTCACACCTCACCCTAGTATATACAGTGTTGGGGCTAGAGAACCATATTGCAAAATTCAGAAGTGTACGGATTTTGAAGAACGGCTGCTTTTTTGACCACACATTTTCAGAAAGTGCAGATTAGGTAAGTTCACCTTTAAATGTGAATTGAACTGAATTTCTCCCTCAACCCTACTGTGAATTTTACATTCTGAACTGTGACCTTCCTAAGGAGAAGACAAATGCGGTTAGGACCAAAAGCACCTTTTGAGCTCCATGTTGGTACAACACTGTTCCACCAGCTCTTAAAAGGTTTAACAAGGCCTGCTATATGATCTGCCTTAAGTCATAGCGGATGTAAAGAAATGAAGGACATTTGCTGAGCATAATAAAGTGTATCAGGAGGTTCCCCCAAGAAGTGCAAGGGAGAGATATGGGGTTTGGAAATGCTAAGCACACACTTCCATACAGGTTTCCACCAAGCCTAGTTCTTTTCTGATCGTGCAGACCCCCAGAGGCCTATCTCCCAGCTCTTGAACTTAGGTCTCTTATCGCTGCACTACTGCCACGTGAAACACAGTCTCACCACTTGGGGCTCCACGATCTTCTGCTTTGTGTCAAGCTCCTGGCAGGCCATGACACACGGTTGCTGAGATATATCCAACTTGGCGATTCACAAGTGATGCAAGGTCTGCCTTAGGAACTGCCTGCCCTTTCTTCCCCAGTTAACTGCAGTTGGGCAAAAGCCCTTGCCCCTCCATGCACACACACACACACACACACACACTCATTGCTTCACATCTTCCCAAAGAGTAGGTGGATGATGAACGATTGGTATCTGAAGAAGTGCGCATGAACACGAAAGCTTATACCAAGAATAAACTTAGTTGGTCTCTAAGGTGCTACTGGACATTTGTTTATTTTTATATATATATTGACTGTGTCAAACCAACACGGCTACCTACCTGGATTGCAAATCAGTGCCTACTACCAACAAGGCACTGTATGCTGTCGCCAACCCACAACAGATGATTTCAAATGCCCTGCAATTACCTCTAATGGAGGAGTGTGGATTGTGCCACTGTGAGCTGTTAAAATAAAAATGTGCCCATCTTTTTTTAAAAAACAACACAGAGAGAGAAATCTCAGTCGAAACAACAACAAAAATTTAAAAAATCGTCCAGTAGCACTTTAGAGACCAACTAAGTTTGTTCTGGGTAATTTATTTTGGCTGTGTCAGACCAACACAGCTCCCTACCTGAATCTAGAAATCTCAGTGTTTGTTTAAGGTAGCTAAATGGAAGGGCGCAGCATTGTCTCAGATCCTTTCGGAAGTACAGTTGCAGGCTGAGAGCTGTTGTGGTTTTCTTTAAAACAATGTCAACAAAGCAGGAAAGGCAGACAGGGAAGTTCCCCCAGTTAAAGCAAATTCAGGATTTTTACATGAAAGATATTAACACGAATTTCTTGAATCAGCTTTCAGTGGGAAGAGAGGGAGCTGCCTTATTCCAAACCAGACCCATTGGTCCATCTAGCTCAGAAGCTCCTGGGAATTTCAGGTGAGATTCTATCTCAGCCCTTTCTGAAGATGCCATGGATGGAAACCGGGGCTTTTCTGCATGCCAGGCAGGGTCGTTGTTGTTTTTCAAGCAGTTTTATGAGCCATATGAGGAACGCTTTTGTGGTACAGAAGAAGAAGAAGAGGAAGAAGAAGAAGAAGAAGAAGAAGAAGAAGAAGAAGAAGAAGAAGAAGAAGAAGAAGAATAGTAGTAGTAGTAGTAGTTTGGATTTGATATCCCGCTCTATCACTACCTGAAGGAGTCTCAAAGCGGCTAACATTCTCCTTTCCCTTCCTCCCCGACAACAAACACTCTGTGAGGTGAGTGGGGCTGAGAGACTTCAAAGAAGTGTGACTGGCCCAAGGTCACCCAGCAGTTGCATGTGGAGGAGCAGGGAAGCGAACCCAGTTCACCAGATTACGAGTCCACCGCTCTTAACCACTACACCACACTGGCTCTCGTTAACTGAAAGTTAAAGAGAAAGCCTGTGAGGTGGAAGGTCCCAAGTGCTTCATAATTTCATTGTAATGTTATGGCTGATTTCGGAGCTCTTGGCTGAAAACCAGGAGCTGAAGAGTAAGTGAACACAGGATTCTCTTCTTAGAACAGCACAAAACAGATGGCAAATCACTATTACAGCCATACCTTGGTTGTCGAATGGAATCCATTCCAGAAGTCCGTTCGACTTCCAAAAACGTTTGAAAACCAAGGTGCAGCTTCCGATTGGCTGCAGGAAGCCCCTGCAGCCAATCGGAAGCCGCAGAAACCATGTTGGCTGTTCGGGTTCCAAAGAACATTCGCAAGCCAGAACACTCACTTCCGGGTTTGTGGCGCTCGGGAGCCAAAACGTACGAGTACCAAGACGTTCGAGAACCAAAGTATGACTGTAGTTTCAATGGAGCACCACATTCACAAGTATAATGCCAGAATCAGGGCAGAGGGTGGTTGCCATCCTGATCTGATCTGCAAAGTTCTTCTTCTATTAAATGTCCCAGTGTGTCTTTAAGGCTGCACAAAGATTGCAGTGTTCTCCTGCCTACTTTCCACTTTCACTGTACCTCAGTGTAGTTGAAGCTTCGAAACACAAGATGGCAGAACAACCATCGTCTTGAAGGTTGCCTACGGTTGGCCTGATTCGATTCTATAAATAAAAGCCTGGTGAGCTAGGAAGGTAGAATCAGTACAAGCCCTGTGTGCAATAAACCTTGGGTTGACTTTTTATTATTATTTCCACTAGCTCAATGGGTATGTGCTTGTAGGTGTGGGTGTTTGTATTTTAAAGGCTGCGGCTTCTTCAATAAAAGCACTTTATGTGAGCGGTCAATCATATTTGGAGGCAGCCGAAAGAATTCTAACAACACATTAGAAGCATCTAGTGTGATTGCACCTTAAGTAGGTTCTATATCGGTAGGAGAAAACAGAGGCCAACCAGAGAATACTGAGAAGGAAAGCCGCTAGTAAGCCTGATCTTTATTAAACTGTTGCAACAGGGTGCTCAAACCCTCCACCCCAATGCAAGAGGGAGGAGGAACCCAGAACATTGGGGTGCAAGCTCTTATATAGACTTTTGAAATTGCCCACCCTGTAGCCCAAGACCACCCCCCCTGAAACATCATACATACATCACAGAAGGAGGCGGTCAACAGCAGAGGAGGAGGTGTACAGTAGAAATTCTAGTTACAGATAGGTAGCCATGTTGGTCTGCCATAGTCAAAACAAAATAAAAAAATTCCTTCCAGTAGCACCTTAAAGACCAACTTAGTTAGTTCTTGGTATGAGCTTTCGTGTGAAGAAGTGTGCATGCACACGAAAGCTCATACCAAGAACTAACTTAGTTGGTCTTTAAGGTGCTACTGGAAGGAATTTTTTTATTTTGTTTTGAGTAGAAATTATGTTTGCCAGGGGACCTCATAATGGTCACTGATTGCATTACCTGGGCAGTCTGGCCATTCTTTTGTGATGGTAAATACTCAGTTCTTGAATCCAGGTCACAGGCTCACCCTATTCATACACAGATACACCCTTAAGACAGGATTTGTGAGCAAAGAGACAATGGGGAGGTTTTCCATTTCCTTCCTCCTTGTAGAGAAATATTTGAGATCAATTTAGGAGAGTCAAAATGGCTTCAGGATTGTTCTCCTGTACTATTTCAGACACGTGGTTTACAGTGGTACCTCGGGTTAAGAACTTAATTCATTCTGGAGGTCTGTTCTTAACCCGAAACTGTTCTTAACCTGAAGCACCACTTTAGCTAATAGGGCCTCCCGCTGCCGCACGATTTCTGTTCTCATCCTGAAGCAAAGTTCTTAACCTGAGGTACTGTTTCTGGGTTAGCGGAGTATGTAACCTGAAGCTTCTGTAACCTGAAGCGTCTGTAACCTGAAGTGTCTGTAATGCAAGGTACCACTGTATATACTTATGTATGTGTTTGCCTGGTACATTTATGAACATTTATTTTATCTCTTAGACCTTATTATTCTCATAACAAATATTGATCCCACATTTCAGGCAATTCACAAGAGCAAATTGCTCTCGGATTACTCAAAAGAAGACACAATCAGGAAAAGCATGTGTATTAATTATCCATTTACCACGGTTAAGAAAACAACAGTGAAACAATCAGTTCCCTGTGCTCCAGGGGGCATTTCAGCATCCATCTTTCCCTAACCTTCCTTAAGTGCTTTTCAAATTTGAGAGTTCTTTCAAAAGCAATTTGTGATACAGCATTGGAGATAAGAGAGATATCTCTCTTCCCCAACACAAGTCACATCCAAAACACAAATTTAAAAGTCCTGAATGAGTGCATTATCTGCCTATCAATGTATATTTATGCAGATGTAGGGGAACGCCCAGGGACGCGGGTGGCGCTGTGGATTAAACCACAGAGCCTAGGACTTGCTGATCAGAAGGTCGGCGGTTTGAATCCCCGTGATGGGGTGAGCTCCCATTGCTCGGTCCCTGCTCCTGCCAACTTAGCAGTGCGAAAGCACGTCAAAGTGCAAGTAGATAAATAGGTACCGCTCCAGCGGGAAGGTAAACGGCGTTTCCGTGCGCTGCTCTGGTTCTCCAGAAGCAACTTAGTCATGCTGGCCACATGACCCGGAAGCTGTCTGTGGACAAACGCCGGCTCCCTTGGCCAATAAAGCGAGATGAGCGCCGCAACCCCAGAGTCGGTCACAACTGGACCTAATGGTCAGGGGTCCCTTTACCTTTACCTTAGGGGAATGCCCAATCCCAAAATGCTTGCCATTTTGTTCTGAAGTAATTCAGAAGTAAGCTTCTCTCCACCCCCACAACAGCACTGGCAACACTGCATACCAAACTACAAGCAAATTCAGTTTCTGGACCCCCTGATTTTTATTTTTGTTTTGCTGGTCAAATAAAAAATCATTTACTTCCCTAGAAATTCCTCTGATATTTTGCCCATGTACAACTTTCTACCTTTGCCACGGAGTCTGTTTCTTTGAGGAGAATTTGGTCACAAGCCAAAAAAAATGAACATTTTAGAGACTTATTTTCCCCATACTAGCTGTTTCAAGAGTTCAACATTGGCGAAAACCCTGAGATAATTACCTATCTTGTGATAATTGTTGAATTTCCATGTTTATTGAAAATGGGCAAGTTGTAAATACTTGTTCTGTTTGCATTATTGCATTATAAATTAGGGGGGAAAGTAATTTATCTATTGCCGGTCTGATGAATTTGGGCCATTATCTGCAAAGATACCTAATTTGCTTACTACAGATCCAATCTCTTTCTCTGCTGGAAAAGTTATTACAAGTTCCAGAGATGTGTTTTTTCTCTATTTATCAAAGGCTTTCAAAAAGTAAAATAGGGTGCAATTATAGCAACTTTTCCTGAATACACAAAATGCTAAGAGCTTTGAACAAAGCAAAGTGGGGTAGGGCTGTTATTTCAGTGATCCTGCTTGCCATTTAGCTTCTCCCCCCCCCAAAAAAAAAATATTAATCTGATCCTGTGTGCTGCTTTTCAAATGAGAAGTTTGCCATTTAAGAATAACAGTGATATAAATCATAGCAGCGAAACCATTGAGGGAAGTGTAACACACTAGCACAACCATAATAAGGATGACTTCTGCTAATGAACACGGGGGAGATGGTTTTTGCTAATTCATATGGTGCTGGAGGAGACTCTTGAGAGTCCCATGGACTACAAGAAGATCAAACCTCTCCATTCTGAAGGAAATCAGCCCTGAGTGCTCACTGGAAGGACAGATTGTGAAGCTGAGGCTCCAGTACTTTGGCCACCTCATGAGAAGAGAAGACTCCCTGGAGAAGACCCTGATGTTGGGAAAGATGGAGGGCACAAGGAGAAGGGGGCGACAGAGGACGAGATGGTTGGATAGTGTTTTCGAGGTTACCAGCATGAGTCTGACCAAGCTGCGGGAGGCAGTGGAGGACAGGAGTGCCTGGCGTTCTCTGGTCCATGGGGTCACGAAGAGTCGGACACGACTAAACAACTAAACAACAACAACAACAACCTCCCCACACCCCTAAAATGAAACTTTCATTTAAAGATTTAAATGTTACACTAAATTCAGGTTATGTCTTCTACGACTCTAGGGACTCAGCTAGATTGGTAAAGAAAAAGCACTTTACAGTGGTACCTCGGGATGCGAACGGGATCTGTTCCAGAACCCTGTTCGCATCCAGAAGCAAACATAACTAGCGAAGGCACGTCTGCGTGCATGCATCGCTTTTCGCCACTTTTGCGCATGCGCGTGACACCATTTTGAGCTTCTGCGCATGCGCGAGCAGCGAAACCCGGAAGTAACACGCTCTGTTACTTCTGGGTTGCCGCGGAGTGCAACTTGAATGCGCGCAACATGAAGCATATTCAACCCAAGGTAGGCTGATCGCCGAAGAATTGATGCTTTTGAATTATGGTGCTGGAGGAGACTCTTGAGAGTCCCATGGACTGCAAGAAGATCAAACCTATCCATTCTGAAGGAAATCAGCCCTGAGTGCTCACTGGAAGGACAGATCGTGAAACTGAGGCTCCAATACTTTGGCCACCTCATGAGAAGAGAAGACTCCCTGGAAAAGACCCTGATGTTGGGAAAGATGGAGGGCACAAGGAGAAGGGGACGACAGAGGACGAGATGGTTGGATAGTGTCTTCGAAGCTACAAACATGAGTCTGACCAAACTGCGGGAGGCAGTGGAAGACAAGTGCCTGGCGTGTTCTGGTCCATGGGGTCACGAAGAGTCGGACACGACTAAACGACTAAACAACAACAATGACTGTATATGTGTTGTATATGCAATATAACACTGTGACAACAGGTGGCGCTGTCAAGTCCCATCTTTCTATACCGGATTTCCCTGTATGGGTTTAAAGGTAAAGGTACCCCTGCCCGTTCGGCCAGTCTTGACAGACTCTAGGGTTGTGCGCTCATCTCACTCTATAGGCCGGGAGCCAGCGCTGTCCGCAGACACTTCCGGGTCACGTGGCCAGCGTGACAAGCTGCATCTGGCGAGCCAGCACAGCACACGGGACGCCGTTTACCTTCCCGCTGGTAAGCGGTCCCTATTTATCTACTTGCACCTGGAGGTGCTTTCGAACTGCTAGGTTGGCAGGCGCTGGGACCGAACGACGGGAGCGCACCCCGCCGCGGGGATTCGAACCGCCGACCATGTGATCGGCAAGTCCTAGGCGCTGAGGTTTTACCCACAGCGCCACCAACGCGTTTAACTGAATCACTTCTTCGACGTGTCTAGATCCATCCCATGTCTGAATGCTAAATACCCTTAATACTAGAAAGGTGTATTTTCATTGCATCTTCCATTTCAATGCTAGACAGTACATAACAGGAGAATATTGATACGTATTTCTAAGAGCAAGAGAATATAGTGTAACAACCAAGGTATTGGCAACTTTTTCAAGAAACCCTAAAAGACGCCTTTTTACAACAGCCCAATTTTTCTTTTTAGCAGTGTAATACAATTTTTTTAAATAAAAAATCCACACAATATCTAACATACCACTTCTCAATTTTTAATCATGTAAGCAATATGCAAAAGTTGTGTCTTCTGCATAACAAAGAAAAAAAACTGTTGCAACTGGCTTTTTCCTTTCCTATCATTTTTTTTTTAAAATAGTTTTGATTAACCAAGGCATGTTGCCCGGTATTCTTTCCAAATCTCCACCCCCCCCCCCACAGCAAACAGATAAAAATAAACTCTCTCTTCACCAGTGGGCGGGATAGCAGTAAGAAAAACCGGCGACTTTTCCAGTTTACAACCAAGGTACAATCATCCAGAATGAAAGCCTCTGGACCTATTTGTCTGAACTGCAACAGTTTTCTTGTCTGGGGCACCTCCTTAAACCGCACAGATTTTCAAACTGATCTCCCACAAAAAAATTAGCAAGGGAATGTGTTTTTGTTGTTGTTTTTCCAACCTGGTCTATCTAGTCTAGTCTATCTTTCTGAAATGTGTTAAGACTTCATCCCCTCAGAACGGGAAGCCATGCCTGCAATTTGCATCCAAAACTGGTAGAAAATTAAGGAGTTAATTAAGGGGGGAGGAGCTTTAAAGGTTCCCTGTACATACATACACACACTGGAAGGGTTTACGGGATGTGTGGAAGGTTTAATCCACCTTTGCCTGCAGATTTCATGCAAAATGCAAAGTTATAGCTATGTTTAATTGTAATGGGGGGTGTGTGTGAAAAAGAGCTTTGGGTTGAACATTTGTACCTAGATAATGAATCAAATTAAAACAAAACAGAATGGATTTGAAACAGATTGCGCTAGATTAAAATGCTATGGATACAGAGTGAAATGAGGGGTTGCTGCACATCTCTAATTTCACCCTTCCCTATATAACAATGAGCGGCTGCTTGGAACATTCCTTTGCCACAAAGAATTCAACAAAATAAGTGTCCTGGGGAACAAAGTGTTCAAGCTATACTTCATGGCAGGGGCAAGAAAACCTTTGGCCAACCAGATGTTACTGGACTACAACTCCCATCACTGGCCTGATCATTGGCCATGCTCTCTGGGGCTGATGGGAGTTTGAGTCCAACAGCATCAAGAAGGCCAGAGGTTTCCGCCCACACCTGCCTATAGGGCTTGTGTGTATCTATGCCATGTATCTAACCCATGGAAACAGAGAGTGTTTCGAAGAAGGGGCTGTCACCTCTGAAGAAATTGAAGCTGACAATTTTAAAACACTACAGACCTACTGCACTACCAAGAGCAAAAGATGTAATCATAATTGTGCCGGTTCCATGCAAACCATTAAATTGGCCCAAAGAGGACATGGGTGGGCTGGTGTCAACTTTAGAAAGCTAAAAATCATAAAGGCACACACAGAGAGGCAATTTTCATTCGGCAAAAATAGTGCCGTTCTCAATAGCAGAACGTGAAACTTAATAATAAATCACTCCAGGAAAAGGCGTAGGACATATATAAATATAAAATGTTATTATCGTTACTGTTATTCTGCTAGCAGCAAAGAGCTAAGTTATATTATATATTTCATAAAGATATGGTGAAAAGCCCCTTTGCCCCCACACTCACAAAGGAAGATTCATGAGGACAAAGCATTAGGATAAAGGTTATATTTGTTAATATAACAACTTGGAGGAACTGCAAACCAAATTAACCAAATTCATAAAGTCTGCTGAGAATCTTAGCTGGCTGGGAAGCATCTTTCCAGACCCCTGGGAATGGGATTTCCTGCAGAGAAAATTATATAAGCTTGGTGTGTCAGGGGAATGCGGATATAGTATACAGTGGTACCTCGGGTTAAGAACTTAATTCGTTCTGGAGGTCCGTTCTTAACCTTAAACTGTTCTTAACCTGAAGTACCACTTTAGCTAATGGGGCCTCCCCCTGTCACCGCGCCGCTGCTGTGCCATTTCTGTTCTCATCCTGAAGCAAAGTTCTTAACTCAAGGTACTATTTCTGGGTTAGCAGAGTCTGTAACCTGAAGTGTCTGTAACCTGAAGCGTCTGTAACCCGAGGTACCACTGTATCTTGATTTCAGTGTGGAACGAGTGCAGAGGAGGGCAACCAAGATGGTTGAGGGTCTGGAAGCCAAGCCTTATGAGGAAGGGTTGAGGGAGTTGAGTATGTTTTGGCTGGAAAAGATGAGGTTGAGAGGAAATATGATAGACACCTTCAAATATCCCAAGGATGGAACAAGCTTGTTTTCTCCTGCTGTGGAGGGTTGGACTCGAACCAATGGACTGAAGTTACAATAAATGAGGTTCCTCCTAAACACCGAAGAACTTTCTGATGGTAAGAGCTATTTAACAGTGAAACAGACTCCCTCAGAAGGTGGTAGACTCTCCTTCCTTGGAGGTTTTTAAAAAGAGTTAGATATTTTCATTGAGATTACTGCATCACAGGGGGTTGGGCTAGCAGCAGGCTTATAAAGACAAGCTCAAACCCTTCCAGCAGTGGCTGTCACAAACCTGGGAGCAAACTCCCGAGTCAACTTTGAAGAAGAGGGGAGAGGGAAGGAGGGCAAACCTGTCCCTGCTGTAAGAGCAGCAACAACATTCCTGCATGGAAGGTCAGCTGTTTAGCAGATTTGTTCTACGATATTACCTTGGTCGTGGCAAAATTTCTCTTGGGGGTAATAAGAATTAGAAATCAACATGCTCTGGACGAAACGTAGAGACCGCCTTGGAATGTGTTCCCTGTATTCCTGCTGTATTTTGCTTTCCAAACTGTTTTTGTAGGTCTTTGGGCTGTAATAAAGAATGTCTCTCTCTGTGTGTGTGTGCTCTAGACACAGCAAACCAGACTTATCTTTAAGGCTGGGCCCAGAACATTTCCAAACCGAGGTGACGGAAAAGATGGCGCTTCCCCACTCTTCCCCAGGACTTTCACTGCAACATCAGTAAGAGGACATCACCCGCACCTGAGGGCATCAGGCTAGCTTAGGGTGCAGAGGTCAGCACAGCACACCCAGCTCTGCCCTCTAACTTGCACCTTGCTGCTGCTGCTGCTCCTGGCTCCCCACCACCTACACTCTCTGGGTGCTACTCCACCCAATGGGAAGGCCAGCCCTGATTATCTTCGCAGAATTTTAGAAAAGCTCCTGGGTCGATCAGTTTGGGATTAGTGGCCCAGCACAGGGGCAGGGAACCTGTAGCTCGCTCAATATTTGCTGGACCACAGTTCCCATCATGTGTTATCATCAGCCATGACTGGAGCTGTCAGGGAACTGACATCGGAGCGAGAGGAGGAGGCAAGGCTCCACAGTGATGCAGGAGAGGGGACCAGCAGGGGGGAAGGAATTCAGCGTAACACCGGTAGAGAAGGGAGGGAGATGGAGGATTCGGAGAGAGGTCTCCAAGACCCTTCACCCGAGACCAGCGGGGAGAGCGCGGACACGCCTCTGCCCTCCCCTTACTTGCGCAGACGAGTTCCGCGCAGGGAAAGTAGGAGGAGACTTGGTGTCAAACAGCTCTTATGCTGGAAGAGGTTCAAAAAACGCCCACTGACGGATTCTGCAAGTGACTGACCGGCCACGGAGTGTGGGCTATCAGCCAAGGCACGGTTGTCCAGGCAACCTAACCAAAACTGAAGGCAACTTACGCACAAGTAACCCCTTACAACCATTACAGGAGCTGGTGGGAGTTGGAGTCTAAACACATCTGGATGGCTGCAGGTTTCCTGCCCCTAGTTTACCGTATTTTTCGCTCTATAAGACGCACCAGACCATAAGACGCACCTAGATTTTGGAGGAGGAAAACAAGAAAAAAAATATTCTGAATCCCAGAAGCCAGAAGAAGCAAGAGGGATCTGGCTTCTGGGATAGCCTCTTGCTGTTCTGGGTTATGGGATAGCCGCGCACAGCCTCTCCCGGGCATCAGGATGAAGGCTCCGCCTGCCCGGAAGAGGCTGCGCGGGGCTAAGCCAGAAGCCAGGATGGCTTATGGGATAGCCACACGCAGCCTCTCCCAGGCAGTGGGAGGAAGGCTCCCCCAAGAGCCGCGCTCCCTTTTCCCTCCTTGGGGAAAAGCCCCCATGCTCCACGTGGCTCTTTAAAGGGAGCGCTGAGCAGCGCCTCCTGCCTGGATTCGCTCCATAAGATGCACACACATTTCCCCTTACTTTCTAGGAGGGGAAAAGCGTGTCTTATAGAGTGAAAAATACGGTAGTTTATTAGCTCTTGGGGGGGGGGAGTAGGGGGAGCAGCAGCATACAACCTGGAAATTTCTGAGGAACTATGCACCATTTATCCTGCAAAGACAGGCGTGGAGAAGCATTCAGGTATCAGGCAGGAGCTTAACAGACCACATTTGCATATGAATTCTAGCCTTAAAGTGAAACAACAGAGAGATGAATTCACAGTTCTTTAAAACATCTTTTTTTTTTTTTTTAAAAAAAAAAAAAAAAAAAGCTTGGAACTGACTAGGTTCCGCTCCCACTTCCACTTCAGAGAGGGCTCTAATCTGCATGAATTCTTTGCATGGATTCAGAGACTCAATGGAGGAATGTTAACAATTTTATATAATTGCCACACATAGGTAATCAGCACACATTATGCCGCTGAGATAATTAGAATGGGGCTGGCTGCTGTCATGCCAAGACCATCACCACTGTGCCACTGGAATTCTTGGAAAAGCGGAGCCGCAAAGGTTTTGCTCAGAGATAAATCGGGTTCCTCTTCGGACAATGCGCACAAAAATAAAATTTTAAAATCCAACCTCATGCCAGGTGCACCTCGCTGGTCTAGTTTCCACCAGAACTATGATTTGTAGGACAAAGCTGACCTGGATCAATAATCTGGATGAAGCATTGGTTGGTGCAAATCTAAGCCATTTGTGAAATTTGCCCGACCCCATCTTATCTCTTGGCCTCCCTCTTCCATAGAGTTGTTTGTTGAAATAGTTGATAGGCAAATTTTACTGGATAAGATTAATGGTCCATGATCCTATTTTACAAGTGGTGAAGTAGTTCTCCCTGGGACAACCACAAGAAATACATGAGGCCAGAGACCTCTCCCAGTGTTGCTCTCCAGCTGTGATTTGGGCCCTGTGGTGAACTCCAAAATCATTTCTGAGGTTGTTGTATTTTTTCATGTGGTTGACTTTAGGTTTCAGTGTGCAGGGTGAGGAAGGTTGGGCTGGGGAGATTCAGAATATGGTTGTATAGATCTGCCTTACCCGATACACACTGATGTGACCGCTTTGACCTGCAGAACTGGCACTTCTGCAAGTGCCATGCAATGTGTGTTCTGCTATTGTAAAGCACCATTCCTTTAGCGCGGCAGCACTCGTACTTTGGAACTCCCCGTCTAGTGATATTAATGAGGTGCTTCAGACAGCAGTTTAGCAAGCTGTTCTGTGAAGTGCCTCCCCTCCCCTTTAAAGGGGTTAGGGTAAGCCAGGCGTAGGCAACCTCGGCCCTCCAGATGTTTTGGGACTACAACTCCCATGATCCCTAGCTAACAGGACCAGTGGTCAGGGATGATGGGAATTGTAGTCCCAAAACATCTGGAGGGCCGAGGTTGCCTATGCCTGGGGTAAGCTGTGAGGAGAGGGGCTCAGAGTGAGCTGTGAGGGATAGGTTGAGGAGGTGGGGTGAAGTGTAAAGGAAGGGGGTTGTCAGAGCGATCAGGGGGTCTGCAGCCTCCAGCTAGTGTAAAACAACAACAACATCCTAGTAAATTACATGCAGATGGGCTGGCGAATTTAGGGTAGCTATCTTGCCCACCCATGTGTTGTGAACTGGCAAGGTGACGGGGAGCAGGAAAGGAGGACGAGGATTCTGAAGAGGGTTGTAGCTAGCACTGGGACACACCGGGGCAAACGGGGTGAAGAAAAAAGAACTCACCGGTTGATGGAGGATGACAAAGGGATGGGGGTCAATGCATGGGAAGCAGAGCAGCAGAACCCATCACTAGAGCCAGAACGCCCCCTGTCTCCACAAATACGGTGAGCCCTGAGGGGAAGGGAGCAGCCAGAGTGCTCTGAGAAGCTGAGGAAGGCAAGGGCCCACAACCCAGCTCCCTAGCTGGCCAGGTGGAGCTCGCTGGCTCTGGGAGGAGAGGTGTGGTTTCTCAGCTGGAGTAGGCTCAGGACAGGTGAGGGTCATCTGCCTCATCAAGCACAGATGCTGCAATCAGCATGCAAAAGGCAGCAGAGATGAGGTGGTGTGTCTGCTCAACTGCCCATGTTGATGGACCTTGGCTTGGATGTTCCTGGACCTCTATGGGACTGTTCTTCGGGTTTGACTCTGGACTGTATCCTGACTGCTGGATTTCTGGCTTTGCTTACTTGTACTGACCCCAGACTGTGTTTCCAGATCTTTGGACTTTGTTTGTGTGAATTGCCCTTTGAACTTTGGATTTGTCACACTGGCTTGCTGCCAGGTAGGCCAGGGATTCATGATGCCCTGGTAGGAATACAAGGGGCTTCCAAATTTTCACAAGTTGGCAGAAACTTCACACTTGCCCTTCGTGAGCTTCCAAAGGCACCCTGTTAACTGGCAGAGAGACAAGACCCACATCACTGCTTTTTGTAACCTACTGCATTTTTTTGTGATTTAAATAAGTGCAGAAGCTGTGGAGGACAATTAAGAGTAGGGAGAACACATCACTTCTTTCCTCGTGGTAGCACCAGACAATTAAACAGCCTCTCTGTGAAACATGGCGGTGACCTTGTCTCCTCGCGACAATACATAAAGGACCCTACACTGGCACAGAAAAGGCCGTTAACCTCCCACACCCGACCCGCCGATGCGCTCAGTCATGAAATTCCGAAGGCGCCAAGATTACGTGAAGATCATTTGATCTAAAATTAGGAAGACCAGAAAGAAAGGAAAGGTGACAAGAGGGAACAGTGTGCTAGTTTCTCGTGGGTGACCTAATTATGACTCGCATTGGAAGCTGTGCTACGAAGCAATGATATTTCCCAGTTCTGCAACAAAAAGTGTTTGTTCACTCCATTGCATAAGCCTTTTGGCGGTCAAAGAGAAGCACGAGGCCTCATGAAATGATATACTACAGGCAAGGAACCCTGGTTCCTTATCAGTGCAAGAACCCAACATTGAGCATGAGTTACCAACAGTAGCATACTTGTCCAGCACCCCCAATCCAAACCTCGTTATTTTCAATCTATCACCTTTGCAAAGCACCACCTCATTCCGCGTAACATTTTTTGGTTGTGCTGGAGATCCCTGAAGCAACATCTAATTGGTTAGGATGTCCACTACAGTGGTAATTCGGGATGCGAACAGGATCCGTTCCGGAGCCCCGTTCGCATCCTGAGTGGAACGTAAGATGCGATGGCATGTCTGCGGGTCGCGTTTTGCTGCTTCCGCGCATGCACGTGACGTCATTTTGAGCATCTGTGCATGCAGCGAAACCTGGAAGTAACGCGCTCCATTACTTCCGGGTTGCCACAGAGCGCAACCCAAAAGCGCTCAACCTGAAGCACATTCAACTTGAGGTATGACTGTACATTGATGAGTTATTTAATTTTATAAAGCAGCTGAATGCTAAGAAACCAGCAGCAACCCTTACTCACAATCAGGACAGTTTTGAAAGGTTCAGTCTGTCACCTTGATTCCAAATGGCATCCAATGATATCTGAACATGATCATAAACCTGCTGCTTGATCTCAGGAACCATTGTGACCAATTTGGTTATGCTATCTTAAGAGGAATCTAATTTTTTAAAGGTGCAGCCTGCCATTTTGTTTTGCAAACAGAAAAATGCCTTCCGCGTGACCTCAGGAACCACCTCTCCAAATTTGGTCAAGACAACTTAAGAGATCTCTGAATGTATAAGTCTGTAGACAAACAATTCCCCCCCAAAATATATATATATATCTATATATATATATTCCCTCTTGCTCTCCATTCTTCTGTATGCATGCATCAGTATCACTCATATTGCTTTTTTTAGCCCTTTGCAAGGTCAGTTCTGTTGTGAGGAGACTGTGCTGGAGACTTAATAATGATGTTCTTCAGATATCAAGTTAACAAATATAGAATTTGAGCACTTCATCTTTAGAGCTGCGTCAGTTTCTGATAAAACCAGCCATGCATCCTTGGAGGATAGGAACCCACCCACCCCCTGCCAGGTTTCTTCCTGTCAGGGAGATACAAAAACAAAACTCTTAGCACTCTATTGTCTTTATTGGCTATGCAGCTATGCTGTAACTATCAAAAGAGTTTATCGCAAAGCTTCCACCCAATCAGGTAGGTCAGGTATCTTCAACCTTTTCAGACCCAGATCCCACTTTTAACTTAAACACGCTTTTGGGGACCCAATTCTTAACCTTTTACCATTTATTTGCACGGTGATAGGGCTCCTCAATGTTGCACAAGAGGAGGTTGCTGGCAATTTTGCTGCACAATAGACTGCCGAATCTGTCACTTGGTATAGGGGTGCCAACTTGAATAAAACATTGGGGAGGGGCCAGATCATCCCTGTCCCTGACCCTAGCAACAAAGGTAGCTAGTGCTGGTGAAATTGTTTATAACCCCCTCGCCCCACTTTTTATCCCCTAAACAGCTCTGTGATGTTGACTAATCTCAGAAACAGTGCCCGCTCCAGGGATACTCTGAATTCTTAAAGCTAAAAAGGGACTTGAACCCAGAGTTTCTAGGAATCTGTTTGTCTCCCCACCTCCCACCCAAAATCAACAAGGGCTGGCTGCAAAATTATGCATTTGCTTGCTTTGGCATATTTTTAGTACCCACCTTATTTCTGTGAAAGTAAGTTGTTCTAAATTGCTTTTATAATTGTCGTATCCCCACCCTGGGACCTTGGGGTAAAGGTGGGGAGCTTTGCTCTGAATTAGGCGCTCCTAGTATGTATATGGGACATGGGTGGCGCTGTGGTGTAAACCACTGAGCCTAGGGCTTGCTGATTGGAAGGTCAGTGGTTCGAATCCCCGCAACAGGGTGAGCTCCCGTTGCTCAGTCCCAGCTCCTGCCAACCTAGCAGTTTGAAAGCACGTCAAAGTGCAAGTAGATAAATAGGTACCGCTCCGGCGGGAAGGTAAACGGCATTTCCGCGCGCTGCTCTGGTTTCGCCATAAGCGGCTTAGTCATGCTGGCCACGTGGGAAAAACTGCCTGCGGACAAACGTCGGTTCCCTCAGCCAGTAAAGCGAGATGAGCGCCACAACCCCAGAGTTGTTCGTGACTGGACTTAACTGTCAGGGGTCCTTTACCTTTGGTGTGTGTGTGTGTGTGTGTGTGTGTGTGTGTGTGTGAGTAATGATAAGCAGCCAGGAGCCATTCCTTTCTCATCCAAGCATAGCTCTGTGAACCTGACTCATGGAGCAAGCAGTCTGCACTCTTTCTCTTTCTCTGCAAGGGCTATAAGAAACAAAGTCAGGGGGTTTTTTTGCCCAATCCCAGCTCTTTTGCCATCCAGCAACCCTTTTACAATGTATGGAAGTGAGAGATGGACCATAAAGAATGCTGAGCACCAAAGAATTGATGCTTTTGAATGATGGTGCAGGAGGAGACTCTTGAGAGTCCCATGGACTGCAAGAAGATCAAACCTATCCATTCTTAAGGAAATCAGCCCTGAGTGCTCACTGGAAGGACAGATCCTGAAGCTCAGGCTCCAATACTTTGGCCACCTCATGAGAAGAGAAGACTCCCTGGAAAAGACCCTGATGTTGGGAAAGGAGAAGGGGATGACAGAGGACGAGATGGTTGGACAGTGTTCTCGAAGCTACCAGCATGAGTTTGACCAAACTGCGGGAGGCAGTGGAAGACAGGAGTGCCTGGCGTGCTCTGGTCCATGGGGTCACAAAGAGCCGGAAACAACTAAACAACAACAACAACAACCCTTTTACAAGTTCCTTTACAGGGCTTGTTAGGAAACAAAGTCCAAACATGGAGAAGAAAGGCAGCAGTGGTCATCAACTTTGGGGAGCCCTGGGCAGCGGCGGAGATAGGTTGGGTGCTGTGGTGTCACCACTGAGGGGGGTGACAAAATGCTGGGTGGCACTCACCATGGGGCCTGTAGCACATCCGAGTCACAGATCTCCCCTGGGAGTGGCTTGGGTGCCCGCATACTCCACTATGCCTGCTGCCTCCCCCCCAAGCTGTAGGGTGGCTAAGTGGGAGAAGGCAGGCAGACTCCTTGGAGGCCCGCGGAGCGTCCTGCCCCAGCTCGCCCCCTCCCACAGGCAGCTGGCCGCACCCCCGCAAGTGGCTGGCCCTGGGCCCCCTCCAATATTTTATTAGTGGGGCCCAGATCCCTTTGGTGCCTATGTCATTAAATGAGTTCCTGCTAGCAAAGCCATTGTGTTGTATTCCTCGGCTGTTCAATATTAAAACTCCCCCTTGCATGAGCAGGCAGAGAATGTTGGTTACAACTCAAAATCTTTCGTACAGTATAAGATGAAGAAATCATCTCTTAAAAGCCAAGCCATGAATGCAGACTTCCAAGTATGGCTGGGTGTCTGTGTTCTGAATGAAAAGTAGGATACATGATTGACATTAACGAACTCCAATTTAAGAAAAATGTTTTGACGTTAGGCCTTCCCAGGCACTATTTTATTGAACAAATGACAAAAAAATAATATAAAATGCAGCTCCCTTCCCTCACCATCACCCACCACAAAAGCAAAGTGGCAAAACACAGTGATTTGTTGTTTATTCTAACAGCAACTAATGCATACAGCTAATGCATTAAACATACAGGAGTATCTGAAAGAACTTTGCAGCCTGCAGCCAAGAAATCAAGCTATAAGTCTACTTTCAGTTCAAGTTCAGAACAGAACAAACAGTTGCATGAAAGCCCGAAGTGCCTGACTTGGCGTGTCTGACCCCACCAATCTCAATTGTTATAAAAAAAATAAGATGAGCACTTTCTCCTTATAAAAGTGGATAATAATTCCTGCAACTGCATCATCACATTACATATTCCGTGGTTGACCTCTCGCACTAAAGGCCAGCAAACGTTCAGATAGCCGAAGCTCCAGTCGCTACGATTCTTGCCTGCAGAAGTGAGTTTTGATCATGCAAGCTACCAAGGTTGCGACTTCGGCCTCATCTGCTCTGAACATTTAAAGCAGCCTCGTAACACTTGCAACCGTCATGGCTTCCCCCCAAAGAATCATGGGAGCTGCAGTTTGTTAAGGATATCGATAGCTGTTAGGAGGCCTCAATTTCCTCCCACAGCTCCAATTTCCAGAGTTCCCTGGGCAGAGGTATTGACTGTTTCCTAGGAGGAGGGATTGATTAGAGCCGGCCCACACATCAGCCTTCGTGAGGCAGTCGCCTCGGGCAGCAGGCTAGGGAGAGCTGGGAGGGGAGGCAGATCCGGGCCTCCAAGAAGCCCATTGCCCGCCACTGCTGCCAAGAAAGAACAGAGCCATTGCCATCTACTCAGCTCTGGGTTCCTTTTTTCTCCTTCACTGACTTCAGTCTGCCATGGCTCCCCCTAGCCACCTCCAGTCACTTCAGGCAGCAGCAGAGAAGGAGGGACAACATTTTCTGTTTTGTCTCAAGCAGCAAAATGTATTGGACTGGCCCTGCTGGGAATGCTGCTACTACTACTACTAGTTCTCTGAGAGGAATAAAAGGTAAAGGTAAACGGATCCCTAACCATTAGGTCCAGTCACGGATGACTCTGGGGTTGCGGTGCTCATCTCGCTTTATTGGCCGAGGGAGCCAGCGTTTGTCCACAGACAGCTTCTGGGTCATGTGGTGAGCATGACTAAGCCGCTTCTGGTGAACCAGAGCAGCACATGGAAACGCTGTTTACCTTCCCACCAGAGTGGTACCTATTTATCTACTTGCACTTTGACGTGCTTTCGAACTGCTAGGTTGGCAGGAGCAGGGACCGAGCAACAGGAGCTCACCCCGTCGCGGGGATTCGAACCGCCGACCTTCTGATCTTCAAGGCCTAGGCTCTGTGGTTTAACCCACAGTGCCACCTGCGTCCTGTGAGAGGAATGGGGATCTCCTAACTACTCTCAGCACATCTACTGCTGAGAAGGACCCTGGCTTCCTTGAAAGACTTGAGCAATCTTGGAAAGGAAAGGTTTCACCAGTAACATCATACATAGTGAAAAGGCAACACCACTTCCTTTTAATCTGATTTTGGCTGGCCTGACAATTTATAAACCAACAGACCAATCTCTTTATTATGCGCTGGAAGAATACCATACCAAAATGGACAAGAATGGAGCTTTAACAAGCTGCTGGGGTAAGCTATTTTATTATTATTTTTTAAGTAACCTCAGGAGAATAAGGTGTTTCTTAGCTTCCCAGCAAAGCCTCTCTGAGTGAATGATTATGTATCGGAAGATTACGTATTGAGGCTTACACCAGAACCCAGTATGATTATTGTTGACGATCTGAATAAGAAACTTAGCGTTATGAAAAGAAGCTCTTGTCCTGGCCCTATGGGGAGGCAGACCGCATCAACTTAGCTAAATGGGGCTCAAGACTTCGCTGAAAGTCACCTTCACTTAATTCTCTCATGTGATGCACAACGGTAATTATGAACTCTCTGCAAAGGAAGTACAGTGCCGGTTTAGCTTAAGTGTACCAAATGCTGGCAGTAAGGAAGCATGACAGGTTGTCATGTCCTACGAAGGCGACTAATAATACATTGTGGCCTGGAATGTGTGAGTCCATAGTGCTTTGCCATCATTGGTCTGTGCCTCAGCAACCTACCCCACTGGGTCGCTGTGATTACCCCCAGTTTACTAACAAAGAGGCAAGGTACAGAAATAGACTGATTTCATAACATCTGTATGCTACCTTTCATCCATCTATGGAGCTGAGTAAAGAGGGACAGGGATGAGCCTTGCCTCAATAGTAGAGCACTTTCTTTTCATGCAAAAGGTCTCAGGCTTAATCCAAGCCTGAGAACTTGGAGAGCTGCTGTGAATCAGTATGGGCAATATTGAGATTGGTGGACCAGTCACTAACCCCCTATGCAACTTACTTCATAGGATTGTTGGGAGGATAAAATTAGGAGAACTATAAGGTGAAAAATGGCAAAGGATGGTTAAGTCCAGTCAAAGGCGGCTATGGGGTTGCGGTGCTCATCTCGCTTTCAGGCCGAGGGAGCCGGCGTTTGTCCACAGGCAGCTTTCCGGGTCATGTGGCCAGCAGGACTAAACCACTTCTGGTGCAATGTGACACCGGGATGGAAACCAGAGTACATGGAAATGCCATTTACCTTCCCGCCACAGTGATACCTATTTATCTACTTGCACTGGCATGCTTTTGAACTGCTAGGCTGGCAGGAGCTGGGACAGAGCAATGGGAGCTCACCCCGTTGCGGGGATTCGAACCGCCAACCTTCCAATCGGCAAGCCCAAGAGGCTCAGTGGTTTAGACCACAGCACCACCCATGTCCCATGCAGGAGAACTACCGTATTTTTTGCTCTATAAGACTCACTTTTCCCCTCCTAAAAAGTAAGGGGAAATGTGTGTGTGTCTTATGGAGTGCATGCAGGCTGCGCAGCTATCCCAGAAGCCAGAACAGCAAGAGGGATTGCTGCTTTCACCGCGCAGTGATCCCTCTTGCTGTTCTGGCTTCTGAGATTCAGAATAATTTTTTTCTTGTTTTCCTCCTCCAAAAACTAGGTGCGTCTTGTGGTCTGGTGCGTCTTATAGAGCGAAAAATACGGTATATGTACTACCTTGATCTCTAAGTGTTATATCCATGAAATAAATAAATAAATAAATAAAGTATAGAATCATGGAATCATAGTTAGAAGGGACATGAAGGGTCATCTTGTCTAAATGAAGGAGTATGTAAACTGAACAATTTTTTTAAAAAACAGGCAAAATGAAAACCATGACCATCACACTTATCCAAGGCTACTCCATACATACTAAGAATGCTAAGTATGCTAAGATAATAAGAATTCCTATACCTTACCAGACCAGACCAAAGTGCAGCAGTCCTAGCTCTGACAGCAGCCTGCTAGATGCCTCTGGAAAGCTCACAGACAGTGATTATGTCCTATTCCAGCTAACTCTGCCACTAAGTGGTTCAGATTCCTAACCTTCTCCTCTAGGAAAGGGAACTCTCCAGCAAATCATGGAGCAGGTTCGAATTCAGCAACAGAGAACTTTTAGTAGGGCCCTAGACTACTTTCCTAGCATTGTCCATGCTAGCTTGGGCTGATGGGTGTTGAGATCTGAAAACATCAAGAGCAGCTGTGTGGAAGCTTTGGCCCTCCTGATGTTTCTGAACTACAGTTCCTATCACCCCTGGCCAACGGCCATGCTCACTAGGACTGGTGGGAGTTGTAGTTCAGGATAATCTAGATGGTCAAAGAGGGTCACAACTTCTCCATTCCCAAGTCTATTAAAAATGACTATTAAAAAAAGCAAGGGAGCCATCCATTCACACAACTACAACTAAGAAAGTGACAGAGAATTGTGGGAACGCACCGTTTCTCACCTGCTTGTGTGAACTGAAGGGTTATGTTGCAACCAATTCACATTGAGTGATCTCCTCTTGGAAATTTCCAAAAGCCCCATAGAAGAGAATATATGGGTGATAACAATCTCCCAAGTAATTGTGTTCAAAACAGAAACAGAGGCATTTCTCCATCTCTCTCGCCATTTCATTGAAATGGAGGGCTTCCTCCAGTTAGCCAGTCACATAAATTGCACACAAATCAGAGGCGCAATTCCACCTGCACACCAGGAGCCAAAGGATTACACATTGTTTATGAAAGCTGCCTCTTAGAAGGAGGGGGAAGGGATTTTTGAATGGTTCAAAAGATAAGGATACTCATTCCTAACATTTCATTCCGTTCACCTGCTTGGCTGTGCCAAGGGGATTCTTTCCTTTTTCTTTTTAAGCATACAATGAGACGACAACGACAAACATGTGTTGTGCTCCAAATATAAAATAAGCAAGAAGTAATTTGTTGGGTTTTGGTCACACAGATTTCCCAAGATGAGCCAATTTTAAAACTCACATTTAAAAAGTAGCAAGAATATGACACAGCGGGCATTTTTAAAAGTCCCTTCCAAGGGCCTCTAGCCATTAAGGAAGGTGAGCTCCCCACCTGATTGTGTCACATTAGCTCTGGAAATAATAATAATAATAATAATAATAATAATAATAATAATAATAATTTATTATTTATACACCGCCCATCTGGCTGAGTTTCCTCAGCCACTCTAGGCGGCTTCCAACAGAACACTAAAATACATTAACCTATTAAACATTAAAAGCTTCCCTAAAGAGGGCTGCCTTCAGATGTCTTTTAAAAGTTTGGTAGTTGTTTTTCTCTTTGACATCTGGTGGGAAGGCGTTCCACAGGGCGGGTGCCACTACCGAGAAGGCCCTCTGCCTGGTTCCCTGTAACTTGGCTTCTCGTAGCGAGGGAACCGCCAGAAGGCCCTTGGCACTGGACCGCAGTGTCTGGGCAGAACGATGGGGGTGGAGGCAATTTTTTTGTCTGGACAGGGAAGCAGCATGGTTTATTCTCTGAGTTATATTCATGGGTCTTCCGTGTGAAATGTGCAAAGCGCAAGGGGCATTTTCAGATAGTTTTGAGGGGTAGAAGTGGCTCACCAGGTGGAGTGGAGCTTCTAACTTTCCCACAGGTGAGTCACTGCTGCTTATTGCATGAACAGGGGCATAGGTGAGGCAGCTGGGAGGGCAAACACACTGACAATGGAGCTGGATCGGCTCCTGTGGTGCTTTTGCACTGCACTGACTTCCCTGTCCCTCCTCCTTCCCTCCCAGTAAGCAACAATGTCCCACCTGAAGGGAAGCCAGTATAACCGCTCCACCCAATCCAGTGACCTGCTTCTGGCAGGGGGTGAATTTCAGAGGAGGGGTAAATTTACCACCAATAAGAACATGTGAAAGAGACGCAGGTGGCGCTGTGGGTTAAACCACAGAGCCTGGGACTTGCTGATCAGGAGGTCGGCAGTTTGAATCCCTGCAACGGGGTGAGCTCCCATTGTTCAGTCCCAGCTCCTGCCAACCTAGCAGTTCGAAAGTACACTAGTGCAAGTAGATAAATAGGTACTGCTCCGATGGGAAGGTAAACAGCGTTTCCATGTGCTGCTCTGGATTCGTCAGAAGCGGCTTAGTCATGCTGGCCACATGACCCAGAAGTTGTACGCCGGCTCCCTCAGCCAATAAAGCGAGATGAGTGCCGCAACCCCAGAGTCGGCCACAACGGGACCTAATGGTCAGGGGTCCCTTTACCTTTTTACTACAGCTCTAGCTCTCTCTCCCTCTCTCTCTCTCTCACACCTCTATGTTTTTGATCTTCAGAACGCTGCTGCCATCCATCAAAATCACAAGCATTTTGCTAATGAAAACATATCAACCCAAAATACCACTTCTGCATTCAACACTCACATTTGAAATATCTGATATCTACTTGTTTAAAACACTGCTGCAACAAGGTGGAGGAGGAGGCAGGGGGAGGGAAATCAATGAATATGGACGAGTTTCACAGAACCCAAAATGACTTCACCCACTTTCCATTCAGTGTTTTTTATTTCAGAATTATGAGTAAACAGTGAAGATTTGGTATTAAAAGCCTTTCCCATTCAGTGTTCTGAAACTTCTTTAAAATATGAAATCTCTCTTTGTCGGCAGACACATGAGGAAATGATAATTCAGGATGATCCATGAAGCTGTCATCACCCAATTTTTAAGTTTCAATTATGGCATGTTTCCTACTCAGCCAGGCAAAAAATCGGGGGGGGGGGCAGCAAAGAAGGACGTGTGGTTCTTGGAAAGTTACCGGGTTATCATGGTGGTCGTGAAGTCTAAAACCACCCTGTATGGAGCAACTTCAGGATGGGCACTGCAAAAATCCAAAACAATCATCCTGGTGGCTCTCAGCACCACATCCAACTGGTGCTCCATCAGTTCAGACAAGGAGACTGGATGATAGTGGGGTGAACGGCTCACCAAAAATATACCTGACCTGTTCTGAGAGCCCAACACAAGAAACAAAGTGTCTCCATCTCCGTTCTGCTGTGAGCAGACCCATCTCTATTAACTTACATGAGTAGGATTAGTGCTGGATACAACCCAACCACTCTGCTTTGGTCCTCAAACTAGAAATTTCCCAGATATAGCTGGAATACGGCAGTCAGCCATATGGCAACCCATATCAGAAGTCTAGATTTTAATATATTTTTGCAAAAAAAACCCAAACTCAACAATTTTGCAACCCTACCTCAAATGGACACAAAGCCTGGGAAGGTAGCTAGGACTTCTATAGGCCTGAGGACAGCCAGATTTCAGACTTGTAGGATCAAGGTTTTTACTAGAAGCCAGAAGCCTATCAACTGGAGAGAGGTACACAGTGATGGCTCAGGGCAAGAGTTAGCCGGGTGTTCTTAGAACTGAAGGGCTGCAGCTTAGTGGTAGACCATCTGATCTGCATGAAGACTGTTCCAGGTTCAACCCCCAGCATCTCCAGTTAGGGCTGGGAGAGACCCCTGTTTGAAACCCTGGAGAGTCACCGCAGGTCAGTGTAGACCAGTGTTTCTCAACCTTGGGTCCCCAGATGTTGTTGGACTACAACTCCCATCACCCCTGAGCTCTAGCCTTGCTAGCTAGGGATGATGGGAGTTGTAGGTCAACAACATCTAGGGACCCAAGGTTGAGAAAGGCTGGTGTAGACAATATTGAGCTAGATGAGCCAATGGTCTGACTCGGGATAAGACAGCTTCCGATGACTTCCTATGCCTCATACTTGAGAGGTCAGGGATTGAACCTGTGACCTTCTGCACAAAAAACAGGTGCTCCTCCACTGAGCTACAGCCCTGGTTAATCAAACAACTGGGCCAGCATCTTCAGCTGGATCTAAAAACATCAGATGGCCAGGATGGCTTGTTAATGAGAAAATGGGTTGGAACAGAAGATGATCATTGCTTCATTTGACATGACACACCATCTTATGCGATGCACCATCTCCACTGTAACTGATAGCATCGTGCTTCTCCTCTAATTGTCACTACCTTTTCAAGATTAGCAAACCATAAAGCAATAAAAGAAAAGTTACTGCCTTCTCAGAGGAAATGTCTATTAGCTTTCTCCATTTATGCCTTGCAGGTGATGATAATAAAAGTTAAAATTTCTGCCATAAAACAAGCCCAAAAGCTTTCATAGTTTTCTTCAAGAAAAAGAAAAGGTCAGACATGAGCACTACGACACTTCTGGGTGTTTAAATTTCACACTGGAGGGTAAATGTGATTATTTTAAATGGCTGGTATTCTTTGGTGTTTTACATCCCAGTGCCTTTGTCTCAAGGAGCTACAGCTGGGCGACAAAGGCCCTTGGGCAAAACAGGGACTTGAATTCAGGAATGCTTCCATTGTGGACTTTGTGCTGCCCATGCCTACAAATTTTAATGACAACTGCCTCAAAATGACATCCCATTCTATAAGTCGAATGAATGGAATTCCACTCACACAACAGGACTTTCCATTCCCCTACTCTCCCCATGCACCCCAAAAATCTTCTCTGGAGTATCCCCCCAAGCCCCTGGAGTGTGCACAGGGTGGGCAGGTGCAGAACTAGAGCAGAGGTGGAGGAAATTCCATTGCACAAGCAGAATTCTGCTGCATGGCCAGTGTAGCAGTGTTGGAGCACATTATACCCTCCAACATTTCTCCAATGAAAATAGGGACATCCTATTCAATAATAATGAAGGGACGTGGGTGGTGCTGTGGGTTAAACCACTGAGCCTAGGACTTGCCGATAAGAAGGTCGGCGGTTCGAATCCCCACGATAGGGTGAGCTCCTGTTGCTCGGTCCCTGCTCCTGCCAACCTAGCAGTTCGAAAGCACGTCAAAGTGCAAGTAGATAAATAGGTACCACTCTGGCGGGAAGGTAAACGACATTTCTGTGCACTGCTCTGGTTTGCCAGAAGCGGATTAGTCATGACCCGGAAGCTGTCTGCGGACAAACGCCGGCTCCCTCGGCCAATAAAGCTAGATGAGTGCCTCAACCCCAGAGTCGGTCACGACTGGACCTAATGGTCAGGGGTCCCTTTACCTTTATTCAATAATAATAATAATAATAATAATAATAATAATAATAATAATACCCCATCCATCTGACAGGGTTTCCCCAGCCACTCTGGGAAGCTTCCAACATATATGAAAACATAATTAAACATTTAAAAAAACTTCCCTATACAGGGCTGCCTTCAGATGTCTTCAAAAGGTTGCATAGTTACTTATCTCCTTGGGTTGAAAAAACTCTATACCTTTTGATGAAAATAGGGACATCCTAAGGAAAAGCGGGACCATTCCAGTTAGATGGGTGGGGGATAAATAATAAAATTATAATGATGGAATAGGATGTCCCAATTTTCATTGGAGAAATGTTTGGGGGTTTGCCATTGGTGCATGTACTGTAGCTCAGCACTGTCAACACCAAACGGCAGTGGCTTCCCAGGGCTTCAGGCAGGAGTTTTGCCCAGGCTTACCTGCAGATGTTGGTGGCTGAAGCTATAACCTTCAACATGCAAAGCAGATGTTCTACCACTGAGCGGCAGTCCTCCCCCTAATGTTCTTAATCTCTGCAACCCTAGCTGAAGAGTGTAGCCACGACTGTATAATTATTGCTAGACACTGGTGTTAAAAGCAAACCACTTGCTCTCAAAATACCCAGTCCACTTTGAAAACTAATGATGTTCTTTGTTGTCATGGAACTGGTTATGACCCTTGCTAGGGAGAAAAGATAATGCAAAGAAAACTTATGAGCCTTTCCAGCATCAATAAAGGAAGGCTGGCCGGGGGGAAAGGGAGGAGCGGACTTGTGGTTTGCCTATATTTAACCACCTCCGATCATTAGAGGCATGGCAATTCATCATAATCAAGCACACTTCAGGAGAAAAAAATCTGGAGTGCAAACACCACAGTGCGCTTCTTGACACTTACACTTCTCAGTTAGCAAGCCCAGGTGTTAACTTTTATTTTAAGATGTGCTCCACACCCAGCCCCATTTCTAAGCAGACCCATATTCAAGAAGGGCTGGGTTCACCATTCTGTGTAACACACTACAGAATGGGGTCGCAACTAAACTGGAACCATTGCTGCAGCAGTTACATTAGAGCTGGACCGATGAGCACTGGGCACCTTTGATAGGTCATGTGTTGACAAAAGACTTGGTTAGAAACCAGATATACTGTATATATATATATACTTTGTTTAAGCATCTGGTTTCTAACCAAGTCTTTTGTCAGAACATGACCTATCAAAGGTGCCCAGTGCCCAGTACACACATATACATTTTCCTGTGTACAAGATGCATGAGACGACCCCTCTTTTTTTGATCCCAAAATTAAGAAATCAATATTTTAAACATCAAATGGAACAACTTTGTTGCAGGAGATTGCCAAAAGTTGCTAAGCTTTTTTTTTTTTTTTTTTTTTTTAGTAGATCGCTGAAAATTGTTGCGCTTTTTGAGAAGATTGTCCTGCTGCCCCCGTGCCACCCCAGAGCTTCCAAAGCTGCTTGTGAGTAATGGTTGTTTTTTAAAAATAAAAATAAAAATCACCTGTGTATAAGACGACCTGCAATTTTTGACTGAAAAAAAAAATGAGCAACAAACCTTGTCTAATACAAGGAAAAATACAGTACATTGCTAAGTTGCAAACTGATGCAGAAATGTGTCAAACTGAATCTAAGAAAGAAAGAAAGAAAGAAAGAAAGAAAGAAAGAAAGAAAGAAATGGAGAAAAGTAATGGATTCATCCATTCTTGATCTGTGTTCTTCAAGCCTGTATTTTCAGCCAACTCTTATTGAACATAGACTATTTAAGCAGATTCATTAATTGCTAATTAATTTCAAAGGAGGCAGCAAGATCCAGAAAATGGATAGAAAGCGGGGAGAATAATTTACTCCATATTTCCATTATCCATCCCTTTGAAACACCTTGCTAAATGCTGAGTCACTAGAACCTTGCTAGAGACCCACCTCCACAGTGAATTAAGCAAAACATTCAATGACCGCTGAGTTCTTTTAGAAAGGAAGCTTTTGAAGTCAGAACTCTAGGAAGAGTGGCACATTCATCAGTTTGAATGACTTCTCTGCATTTGTTATAATTTTAAAAACCAAGTGAAGGCCACTGAAGTTACATTGTGCAGAAATGTCCAGGAATCCACTCACAATTTTTCCAGGGTCATTTACTCTAACTTGAGGTAATTTTAATCTGTTTTAGCATTTTAAGTTTTGTATGTTTTGAAGGATGGTTGTGCATTTCCCCTTGATTTTCTTGTTTTATGTTTTATAAACCACTGTGCCGTCCTTCTTCTTCTCTGGCGATCCCTCATCTGTTCTCCACTTTGGGGGCCTTGCCCGAAAAGTAATTTAGAAATAAACCAATGATCATGATGACTCAATATAATAAGAAAACAATGGTGATGATTCTATGTTGTTCCTCCTGTGATCCTGTCAGTACACTACTCAGCTTTATCGCAGGAAGTTATGTGCCCACCTAGACTCTGTGAAAAGTGGTGAAATGGGGCATCTTTTCAGTAAATTTTAGAGAACCAGGAGCACAAAGGCACAAGCACACACGTGCGCTCCTCGTGTGCATGTTGAGTGACAAGATCCATAAAAAGCTGCTGTGGTCCCACGCCAATTGCTGCCAAGAGTAGAGCAAAATCACCCACGACCAAAATAAAGTACTTGTAAATACTACAGTAGAGATTAAACGGATTCTAAACAAAACAGCCACCTGGGAACAGAATGGCTATTGAGCTGGCATAATGACTGCATCTCCATCCCAAAATAGCCTGTCTAAACAAAACTCTGACTCTCCCATTGGCTCTAACAATCCGGATGGGTACAAACCACTCATGCCACATCCTGGCCAATCCTGGCACCTAGAGCAGCTTACAAGCACAACAAATTACTATTATTATTTATACCCCAAGCTTTTAAGGATGCAAATTCCTCCAGTGCAAATTCCTTCCGTTACAAATGGAGATAGAAAGTCATCATTAAGCAGCAGTAGATAAAACAGAGGAAGCTGGCTTATACAGAGTCAGATCATTGGTGCATCTAGGTAAAGGTAAAGGACCCCTGGGCAGTTAAGTCCAGTCAAAGGCGACTATGGGGTTGCAGCACTCATCTTGCTTTCATGTTGGCCAAGCCATGCCAACTTGCCCTATACCTGGTATCATTATATAGATGTCAGATGTGGGGCCAGTAAAGACACAGCTAATTCTTTTTGGTACAGTTGCTTTAAATAGCTCTTCTCTGTAGATACCCATACAAAAAAGGTAAAAAGGTGAAAAGGTGAAAAAAAGGTAAAAAGGTAAAGGATCCCTGACAAGTCCAGTCGTGAACGACTCCGGGGTTGCGGCGCTCATGTCGCTTTACTGCTGAGGGAGCCGATGTTTGTCCACAGTTTTTCTGGGTCATGTGGTCAGCATAACTAATCCACTTCTGGTGAAACTAGAGCAGCGCATGGAAACGCTGTTTACCTTCCGTCAGAGTGGTACCTATTTATCTACTTGCACTTTGACGTGCTTTCGAACTGCTAGGTGGGCAGGAGCTGGGAGAAAGCAATGGGAGCTCACCTTGTCACAGCGAATCGAACCGCCAACCTTCCGATCAGCAAGCCCTAGGCTCAGTGGTTTAACCCACAGCGCCACCCGCATCCCCAGATACCCATATAAATATAGGTTTTATTATTAATAGTATAATTTTGTGCCCCCTGGCTTGATGCTCTTTGTGGGAATCACCCACACCACCCTAAATCTGGCACTGTATCCAATCCTATTGGGGCTTAGCTGTGTTTTTTTTGGGGGGGGTTAAAGTGTTTTATTATTATTTCATTTTATAACGTACATAAAACAGAAATGACAATTATAGAGCAGAGAAAAATTAACACCACCATAAAATAGGCACGAGGAATGAGTAGTTGCACATGAGTTGGGCCTGAGCTTATTAAGAAGAAATTTAATGGAAAGTATTGGCGCTGTGCATTAAACCACAGAGCCTAGGACTTGAAGATCAGAAGGTTGGAGGTTCGAATCCCCACGACGGGGTGAGCTCCCGTTGCTCGGTCCCTGCTCCTGCCAACCTAGCAGTTCGAAAGCACGTCAAAGTGCAAGTAGATAAATAGGTACCGCTCTGCTTCCGTGCACTGCTCTGGTTCGCCAGAAGTGGCTTAGTTATGCTGGCCACATGACCCGGAAGCTGTATGCCGGCTCCCTCGGCCAATAAAGCAAGATGAGCACCGCAACCCCAGAGTCGGTCACGACTGGACCTAATGGTTAGGGGTCCCTTTACCTTTACCTATTTCATCTGAAGATGAGAAAAGGTTCTACTTCATTTTAAGGAGGGGACATGTAACTTTTGATCTTTTTTTAATTAAAAAACAAAGAGACCACATTTTATGTGCGGATCTTGTTCTTACATGAGGATTTGCATCCAGACTGTCGACTGGATCCACATCTTCAATTATTCTATAAAACTGCGGGGCTTCCGGAACAATGGTATCTAAGTTTCCACAGCAATATGAAAATCACCATCAAGAGGAAACCAGGTATGATCTGCTTAATGCCTCCAGCTTCCATATGCCTTTAAATATCTGTAAATGGGATTTGAGCACAATTGCTCTGAAAAGGGGTCAATAACAAAGCATTTGGAAAATCAGTAGAGTATGCAATGTTCTCAGACCGTGACAAGGAATTTAATGCACGACAAGGACAATGGACCAGGCTTGATGAGAATTCACTATCGGCTCTGAGAACTTATTTATGTAGGGAAAATATTGAGGCAGCTCTGCTCTGGTTAAAAGGGTTTCTTAAGAAGCTAAAGACTGGAAGAAAATCCTTTTCAAAGACTCTCCAGTAAGCCCTTTAAATATTTAGCACACCTGGCTTCAAAAAGTCCTAGTAGGATTAGAAACTTCAGGGTCTGAGGAAAATGTAAACCAGTGGCAAAGGGATGCATTTTCTGTGGCTTAGTGTGAGTGTGTGTGGCCCCCCAGAGAAGAGACTGGGGCCATTTCGCTCCTTCTTTAGCATATGCAACCACGGCCATCTTTAGCATATGCACCGCCGGGGTGCAAAGATCCGCCCAGTGCCCCCAAATTTAGTTTAGCCCCCAAATTAACTTTTATTATGCTTATGTCACTATGATCATTTGATAAACAGTGCTCACGCCTGCGTGGTTTTTGTTTAAAGCCAGCTTTTCTAAAGAACACATTGGGAGTTGATGTAAAGACTCCACGCATGCGCTTATGGTCATAGGGAGGTGTCTGAAAGATGAGACGGGCAGGCATTGTGCGCATGCATTCGAGAGCAATCTCAGGCAGCCTTTCATTGTGGGAGCAACCTTATTTCTAGAGGAGCTGAGAGGACCCTTGCAAGCGCGCATATACAAGTTCTTCTTGGGAATGTTCCGGAGCCTATGCGCGCTCCCGTCGCTAGATAGGCGTGTTCTCTTTCTGTCTGTCTGCCTCTCTTTCCTGTCACTCCCCCTCCTCCTGGCTTTGGTGAGCGAGACTTTCCAGAGAACTCTCCCTTCAATAGTATTAGCAGCCGCAGCGCCAGATAGGGTTCCTCAGCATGGTGCAATCTGCTCTTAGGAGAGCAGCTGCACTGAGGACCTTCAGAGTTTGCAAAGATCAGTCGTATCAAAGGTACAGTTGACCCCGCTGCTGCACTGCAGCTCAATACGATACGCTTAGGTGGCGGCTTCAGCGGTGGATGCCTGGCGCCCCCCCCCCCCAGAATTCGGCACCCAGGTGCCCCACACCCCTTGCACACCTGGGTAAAGATGGCCCTGACTTTAACTCCTATGCATTCAAACAAAGGCATATAAGATCCCATGTAGACTATACATTTAAAACCGCACCATACCTGTTTAAACAGGCATGCAGATGGGACCTAAAAGGTAAAGGTAAAGGGACCCCTGACCATTAGGTCCAGTCGTGACCGACTCTGGGGTTGCGGCACTTTATTGGCCAAGGGAGCCGGCGTACAGCTTCCGGGTCACTTGGCCAGCATGACTAAACCGCTTCTGGTGAACCAGAGCAGCGCACGGAAACACCGTTTACCTTCCCGCCGGAGCGGTACCTATTTATCTACTTGCACTTTGACGTGCAGGAGCAGGGACCGAGCAACGGGAGCTCACCCCATCGCAGGGATTCGAACTGCCAACCTTCTGATCAGCAAGTTCTAGGCTCTGTGGTTTAACCCTAAAAGATGGGGCCTAAGAGATGCGAATTCCAAGACCCTTAAACCAAAGGATGGGGGGGGGCAAGCAAACTAAACTCTGCCTTAATAGATTCTTCTGCTGGAGGTTATGATCACATAAGCACTCAGCTCAGTGCAAGAAGTGAAGGGTTTTTTTTTGAATACCAACAAACACCTAGGTGTTAACTCCCATCTTCCCGCCTCTGGTTGAAAAGAAACTGATGCCGGGGGGGGGGGCGGTGAGAGGAACAGAAATAGACTGGCTGATAAGTCCTGAGTCTAAAGAAACTTCACAGATTCAGGTGCCCACAGTAACATAAGAAGGCATGCACACATGGTCTCTTATCCCATGCTCCTTTGATAGTAAGAAAAAGAGCAGAGCAATACAATGTATTGTTTATTACAATCCTGTCACATCAAATAATTAGAAGGTGTAGATGAGATTCAAATTAAGTAATGCCGGGGGAGTGCAAGGGGACATGTTGGTGCCTCAACAGGGAAGTATCCATGAACAGGACAACTATCATCCTACAAAATATTCTTTCACCCTCTCTCTTTATCGCTATGAGCAAAGACCTGCCTAAAAGAGCATCTATTTATTTTTTCCTAAAATTTATGATCCTGCTGACTAGCCCACAGGGGTTCTCACCACAGCTGAGAATGAAAATATATTCATAAAATAGCTTTAAAATGTTAAACAAGAACACTAAACTCAAAAGCCAACTGAACAGACGCCCACCAACATTATTCCCTGTTCCAGGCCATACCCATCATCATTTCAACAGCTGAAAGCTTCCTAAAATAGAAGGGCTCATTACACTTTGCCCAATCAGAGATGGCGCAGGAATTCAAACTTGGTGGGGAGGGAGAGGCTCAAAATGCTAACCTCTTCTGCTTGAATCACACCAGCTTGTTCTGAGTTGGGTCCATCTCCTTTGAACTGGGCCTGGTTTGAAATGGGATTGACATCCTCTCTGAAAGACTACCCATGATCCCCAGTAGGAAAAGACACTCTCTCCTGGGAAATGGGAATGATCAAACCCTAGGGGAGAAGTGCTGATTGGTTGGGGTCCGCAGGGTGTGGGGTGGTTCTCTCTTCCCCCAGGAAACCTTCTCATTGCCCTATCTTGCCTTGCTTCAGGTACAGCTCCTAACCATGTCCTACTAGAGGTCATCAAGATGCAACCCATTCATATCATCATTACTGTTAAGTTGTGGGTGAACATATCAGACGGCACAGAGATTCTTCAAACAGCTCTTGTTTATTCACAGGCCAGAACAGAACTGAACTGAAGGGTTCAGCCAGCCTGCTTATAACAACAGTAACAATTTTCAGTAACTATCCAATCACTGAACGTCACTTTCAATCCCTTATTTGCATATGTGGACCTGAGTGAAAACTCTCTACAGTATCCCCCTGCTGGCCCAGGGTGAAAACTTCAGTACATAACAATTACTATCATCTCACTTTATCCATCACTTTGCTACATAAGGAGTCTCCAGTTGACACTCCCAACACTGCTCAGCCATGACAGCTGGGAGGAGTGCAGAAAGGAGAAACACCATGTGAAGATTGACCCGTCTCTGGAACGCAACCAAACTGGGAAGGTCCAGGAACTCAAACTGCAAACTTCTTTTAAGACGTATAATAAAGCTTTATTAAAAGAAAGTTACAAGGGATGTGTGTGTTTTGTTCTTTGTTTAAAAAGGTTTCTGGTAACAGCACAAGGTAAAGTAACTTGGAAGCATAAATGTAACAAAGCCATCATATTTACGATACGATACAATACAATAATCTTTATTGTCATTGTCCCATACAGAACAACGAAATTGAAAAAATCTACATCAGACATTCAAAAACCAACAAGCCTGCTATCCCAGCTTGGTTAACCCCCTAAAAACTCTGATACCCCATAATTAAATATAATATACTCCCATAGAGACTACCTTACACTGCGTTTAAAACCAAAATCACATTTGGATAGAAACTGTTTCTCAGGCAGCTAGTCCTAGTCTTTATAACCCTGTACCTTCTTCCAGAAGGCAGAAGCTGAAAGAGATAATTTCCGGGGTGCGCATTATCCTGCACTATCTCTGAAGCTTTCTTATGACTGAACAAGCACTTATGCAGCATAGATAAAGTTGAGTATACATCAGGGTTAAGTTTAGCATCATAAACAGACAAAAGTAACTACATTGTGAAGATTATAACCCCATGCAATGACCTAAACCAGATTTAAGCAAAAGCTGGTCCCAAGCCCATCACTTGATGTCACCAATCATGATGCTTAATTGACCAGTCATATAACCAATCATGATGTTTAATTGATGTGAGCACTCACTATCTTGTAGGAGCAAACACCTGCTTCATAGCACAGATTTTAATTAACCAGTTCTCTGTAGCATTGGCCTTGAAGGTGGCATCTGCGTTTGGTGTTAGCGCTTAGGAATTTCTGACAATTTCTGACTGTTTCTAACATTCCACTCAGGATGAGTTCCTTCTCCACATGCCATGGGGCACCTGCAGCATCACAACCTGACATTTCATCTGCCACAGCTGCAACCAAACATGTCTCTCCAGCATCTGTCTATACAGCCACAGCAGGCGCTGTAACTCTCCAACAGTTTGACTTCATCCCCGAAGGTGTACTTTTCCATTGTCTCCTGAGACAGACAGATGCCAACCAACCGAGATAAGCAGAACAAAAACCTGCACCCCATCAGTGAGGTTTTACCCCTTTGATCATTTTTGAATACACGTTCTTTTCTTCATGAATTGATGAGAAAGGCTGAACAAACGAATGCAGGAGAAAGTTTTGGCACAGCACTACTTGAATTATTTGCATTTGAAGAAAACGCTGAATAAAAAGCCTGTCTGAATTCCAAAATGAAAGTGATCTCCATTAATTGCAACTCCTACAAAGATTTACTGTGAAGGTGCTGGGCATGAAAAGGATTCCGTAGCATAATATTTTGCAACAAGCTCTATTGGTGTTTTCCTTAAAGTCTTTGCTAAACAATGCCTGCCATGACAGATGAAAAATAGCTCCAGGCTATTTATCATTATGCACAAATTTCCAGCACTGGTGAACATAACACACAGCCTTTATGCAATAAAAATTGTTTGGTGTTTCCTTTCCCTCCCCTGAATGGACAGACTTTCTATCCACAAAGGTGACAGCAGAGTTCACAGTAGCTAACATATCCCACATGGATACGCGTCCTGATTTATAAGCGAACGACATCCTTGCAATCCTGTGGATTTGAGTGGAGGTGGTGGGTGCATGAAACCTCACGTATTCAGCCGTTTTGGTGACTCACAAAGAGGTTGTAGAAGCACCTGGGGATTTCGAGAAGAGAAGCATGCACGCCCTATTAATCAGCTGCTCAAAATGGCAAATTCATGCAGTTATAGAGCTGGGCTGGGGGGCGGAGAACATGAATGTCATCAGATACAACTCGTTGTAAGATTACAACTACAACATTCACGTCATATGTCCATCCAAGCTCTGTTTAAATATCTCCAGTCAAATTAGCTGTAGTCCTGCCCTTCAGAGCAATGGAGTAAAAGGCACCTCCATCTTCTTCCCTTTTTTGGGGGGGGAGAGGACACCTCCATCTCTCTCCCCTGTATCTCCTCTTCTCTAGGCTCCTACGGCCATTTTTCATTTCATGAGGCTTGGACTGGGTTGCATGCACCTGTGTGCAATGCTTCTTATTTAGAATAGGTTCTGTATACAGTGGTACCTCTGGTTGCGAATGGGATCCATTCCGGAGGCCCATTCGCAACCTGAAAATAACGCAACCCGCGTCTGCGCACGCACAGGTCGCAATTCGTCACTTCTGCGGATGTGACATCTTTTTGCACATCTGTGCATGCATGAGTGATGAAACCCAGAAGTAACCCTTTCTGGTACTTCCGGGTCGCCGCGGGACGCAACCTGAAGCAAAAGTAACATGAGGTATGAATGTACAGTGGTACCTTGGGTTAAGTACTTAATTCATTCCGGAGGTCCGTACTTAACCTGAAACTGTTCTTAACCTGAAGCACCACTTTAGCTAATGGGGCCTCCTGCTGCAGCCGTGCCGCCAGAGCATGATTTCTGTTCTCATCCTGAAGCAAAGTTCTTAACCTGAAGCACTATTTCTGGGTTAGCGAAGTCTGTAACCTGAAGCGTATGTAACCTGAAGCGTATGTATAACCCGAGACCACTCTACTACCAAACAAAACAATAATACTCTTATTGAGACATGACCTATAATAGACCCATATGTGGCCGGGGAGGGAAGAGGAGAAAGTCCAAAATGGAATTCCTCCTGGAAAATTTCCAGGTGCTTAATTTTTCCGCAAAATTTTAATTATTTTTTTGATGCGTTGGATGGAGAAAGTTGATTGAGAAACCTCTCCACCCCTCTGCCATAGCACTAGAACTCATGGACATGAAGCTGAATGTTGGGACATCCAGGGCAGCTTCAAAAAGAGTACATACAGATTGTAGTTAAACTATGGAACTCCCCTCTGACAGGAGACAGTGAGGGTCACGAACTTTGATGGCTTCAAAAGAGGATTAGACAACTTCATGGAGGTGAAAGCTATCACAGGCGACCAGCCATGATGGCTATGTTCTCTTTCCACTGTCAGAGGCATCGTGCTTCTGAACACCAGCTGCTGAAAGCCACAGGTGGGCAGAGACCTAATGCGCTCCTGTCCACCTTACAGGCTCCCCACGAACATCTGTTCAGCCCCTGTGCAAACAGGATGCTACTGACCCAACAGGTTTGTCTTAGGTTCTTCAAATTTTCCATTTCACAAATTCCTTACTCACAGCAAACAATGGCTAAGTAACCTTGGCAGCTTCAAAGTTGTTATTAATGTTTTTCAGGTGATTAAACCTAGCGAGTACATGAATCAGCACATTGTGCACTGTTCTTTGGGCTGCAAAAATTTATTAGTGTTATCAACTGTTTTCAGTAGCTTCCCCCACATGCACACACACTCCATAAATTTAAACAATGCAAGTAAAGTACATGTAATTACATATTAATTTTTGCAAGTACATATACCTCTACACGATATAATATTTAAACCACATACACTCTCCAGAAGAAAAATAAAATAACCCCAACTGTTTTGGGGGTATATTTTCTACCACAATTAATTTTCCAATGAATGGTGGAGCATAATTCTTACCTAAGACAAAAATTGTATCTGTGGCATGTGATGAAGTGTGCTTGACAGTACACAAACAAAAAAACCAGGGAACACTAATTCAGAATAGGTAGAATTTTCTATGCAGTGAACTTTTGCCCCTGTGCATTGAATAAACAGCACTATTTCTGTTCCTTGAAGAAGCATGGCTTTTATTTTCATTTACAAACAACAAAACTATCTTTTACAGTAAAAAAAAGACTTTTTGAAAATATTGCCTACTGTCTAGAAAATATTTTATTACATCTATCTAGAATTTTTTTATATTAGAACTGAAGATTAAATTTAACTAACGTTAACCCCTTTGTGGGGTGCTTTTCTAACACCATTAAAAACCTGCAAGAAAACTGTATTTGGTTAGAGAAACATGGTTTATGCCAGCCTACACACACACACACACACACACACACACACCCCTCTCTTGACATTTCCTGGACCATTTGTCTATGAAAAAAGATGGAGTGTTTACTAAGTCAGTCCACTAACATTGGCTGCGGTAGTAAACATAGCTGTGTTACATTAAATTAAATGTATTTCAGAGACACTTTATGCCACAAGTGGTGTTTATTTCCTTGTTTCCAGAAGGAAAATATTATGTGGTGACTGGCTGAAATTTGAGGATGCTGTACAAGTGACAATTTGTGGCAACGTCCTGGAATCCTGAAGATCTATGCTTCTGAAGCAGTATACAGATCTAATAAATAAAATAAAATATTGGCAATGTTTTGGGAGAATCTCCTTCAGGTGGGGAATGGTAAAATCCATCCCCAATTCACTGCCTACAAACTGGGGGCAGCAAATTGTGGAGGCAGATTTTGGAACACTCTCAAATTACAGTATACAGGTCCTGTCATTTTGCCTGCTTAGATGAACCACAACAGGGTGTGAGGTGTTATGTGTTTAATGCCTCATGCTAAAAATGCAGAGCTTTGAATACGTCCCTTATGACAGTTTCATACAAGGACATGGGTGAAAATGAACGTTTTGAAACCCACAAGCCCAACAAAGTGATCAGATCAGATTCAACTCAGTAGGTTCTGCAAAAAAATTATTAGATTCTTTGAACACTCCTTCCTTTGTGCTCTCACCTCTGACATTTTCTCTTATGCATACTGGTTTTATAAATTCTCAAAGAACAAACGAAGGTGTTTTTATTTATTACTAAGGAAACCATTTGAATATGAACTCATTAATGTATTACATTAAAGACCTTAGTAATAACAACTTTCCTTTGGGAAAGCAACTGACTTGGGGGGGGGGGGAATCAATGTTGTTTCCAGATACTGTTAATCCGACAACACTTATCTGAAACTTGATCAAAGGATCTAACTTTAAATAGCATGTTGAGCTGCGCGCCTCAAATGGCAACTGATAGCAGAACAAATTCAATACCAACCCATTGATCAAGCTCTTTTGTTGATTTCCATTTTGCAAACGGCTTGAGAGATACCCGTGCATGCTTGTAAAAGGCTACAGGAGGTGAACTCGGGGCCACCTTCACAAGAGTGACTACAGATACTACTGGAAATTGCCACACGTGCAGAGCCTGCGTTCTTTGCATTCAAACATTAAACACAAGGAGAAAAAAGGACAAGAGGAAGTTACCGGCTGTGGAACCATACCTAGTAACAAGGCAAGGGGAAAGAGTACAGTGGCGGGCCCCACTTATGCAAGGGTTCGGTTCAGTGGGTCTGCATGCAAAGGCAAAATTGCAGTTAGGAACCCCAGGAAAAACCCCTTCCCCGGAGAGGTGGAGGGCAGCTCACCAGGGTCTGGGAAGGTCACAGTTCTGAAAGTGTGGGGGGCTTGCTTGCTTTTAACAAGGAACAGAAGTGGAGGGAGATTTCATTGCCAATCTTCCCTATGTCTTGACCCTAGAAGAAGTCACAGAAAATAAGAAAAGTCCTTTCTGTGAGCTTGTATTCTTTAAATAATGAGTCAACACCACCACTGCAATCCGGTGGCATGATTCCATATGGCAAGTCAAGCCATTGTGCGAATAGCAACAGGGGCTCACTAATGGCCTGAAAGCTGCCAATGTATACTAAGTTGTTATGAAACAAAAGCACAGCACCTTGCAGTGTTCAACAGTTTCATGGGGGAGGACTGGGAGATTTGGCTTTGCAGGTCCTTTTATATTAGAATGAAGGCTGACAAACATACAGTACATGCAGACTTGGTGGTACTTGGTGTACTAAAACAGCACATTGCGCCAGATTGCCTCTTAACGTTGGATCTTTGCTGACAAATCTGGAAGGATGAGACCAATTGTACCAAAAGCAGTCCAGGTTGATAGCGCCAGAAGGTATCTGCAACGTGCTTCCTTGGGGGCACTTCAAACCATGGCAGATGGCATCCAAAATGGTTCAAGATGGCACTATTCCATTCTATTTCAGTTTCTAACCAGTCTCATCCAACGAGCAGAGAAAGAGGTGCACAAGAATGGAAAATATAAAGTGAGGACAAGGGCTGTAGGCCTTTGATAAATTTTGTTGGACTCCCAACTCCCATCAGCCCAAGCCAGGAAGGCCAATGGGCAGGAATGGGGTGTCCTATTCCGTATTATAATAATTTTATTATTTATACCCTGCCTGTCTGACTGGGTTGCCCCAGTCACTCTGGGCAGCTTTCAACATATTTAAAAGCATAATAAAACATGAATCTTTAAAAACAACCTTCCCTTTACAGGGCTGCCTTCAGATGTCTTCCAAAGGTTGCATAGTTCCTTAACCCATGGGTCACATAACTCCATACCCTCCAACATTTCTCCAATAAAAATAGGAATGTCCTAAGGGAAAGCAGGATACTCCAGGTTCAATCAGAAACCAGGATGGCTTCTGTAGATCCAGGACTGTCCCTGGAAAATAGGGACACTTGGAGGGTCTGTATGCCCAATATAAAGTTATAATAATATACAGTACACCTGTGCCAAACTATTAAGCTTGCCCCATCCCGAACAAGTTATTGTGGCTCACAGCACTTTGGGAAAACCTGCAAGCAAGCAGGCCCTGGCCTGGCCAATTGTATCACACCAGCATTGTTGGAAGTGTGTAGGTGCCCCAGTCCTGATCCAAAGGCAAAGCAAGAAGCCTGATTCATAAGGACCAGAATGTTGACACACTCAAGAGAAGGAACTAAGGGAAACAACATTTAGTGGCCTTCTCAAGAAGTTGAAGTGGAGACGCAAGTCAATACACAGCTCCAAATTGTCCCTATTCAGGCCTTGGCAGAAGGCCAATGCTCTATACAGCACATGTCAGAAGCATCTGTCTCTCAAAGCATCTGTCTAAAGGACACTCTCTGTCTGCTAAGCAGCCCCTCCTCCCAGTACTTGAGTGTGTGTGTTCCAGGCCTATGGCAGTACATAGAGCTATGCAAGCAATTTAAGCTTAACTGTGGTTTTTGGCGGATTTGTGTGACAAAGCATGGACTGAAATATTTCAGTCTGCAATAAACTATACTTGGAAGCACTTTCATCCAACCGTCACTTTTGCCAGGTCCAGCGTGCTATAACCCTTAGCTTTCAGTTACACCATCTCTTTTTCAATTATACCAACCCCAGCATATAATTACATACCCTCCAAAATTTCTCCAGTGAAAATGGGGACATCCTGTTCCATAGTACTACTACTTGTAGTAGCAGTAGTAGTAATACTACTAGTACTACTACTACTAATAATAATAATATTTATACCCCACCCATCTGACTGGATTGCTCCAGCCACTCTAGGTGCTTTCCAACATATATGTATAAAAACATAATAAAACATTAAACACTTCCCTATACAGGGCTACCTTCAGATGTCTTCTATAGTTACTTATCTCCTTGGCTGGCTCAGGGGTCGCATAACTCTGTACCTTCTAAGTCCTAAGGAAGTCCTAAGGAAAAGTGGGACATTCCGGGATCAAATCAGAAACCAGGACAGCTTCTGTAAATCTGGGACTGTCCCTGGAAAATAGGGACACTTGGAGGGTCTGTAATTAATAAACCAAAATTATGTAAGGGCCTGTGCTGTATATAAGGTCAGTGACAGTATTCTAGGGACATTTGGGCAGGGAAATGTGAAGTTCTGCGCCAAATTTTATGAGGTAAAGAAGGAAGGTTTTTTTAAAAGAGAGAGATTGAGAGATGTCACTGACAAAGCTAATAGCATTAAAAAATGTTTTAAACGGAAAACAAGAAAATAAAGGGAGACCCTGTTCAGACTCCATGGCAAACTTAAGCACCCTCTCACTAAGAGATGAGGGAGAAATTTGGTTCGCTTCACACTGAAAGGCAGACCTGTTGAATTCACACTTTGTGAAGAAGTGCAAACAGAACAGTATGTGAAGCTTAACCCAAGGCATCCTTCAAAATTTGCACCTTGAAAGACCCAGGTGGGATGTATCTAATTATTTGTTAATAATGGTTGCATAATGAGAGTGAATTTATTGTCAGTGGTTCAGCTGCGGTTACGAAAGGCTTTTATTCATGATATATGTCAGTCTTCCACTTTGCAGTATAACTGCTGCAATAGTGATATGAGAACTGCAGGGTGGTTACAGGTGACTTTAAATGCTTGGTGTCTGCAACAATGACCACATCTGGCCTACACATTTAAAGCAGTATCACACCCCTTCAAGCAGTTGTGGCTTCCTCCAAAGCAGGGGTCAGCAACCTGCGGCCCATGGAGGTCTTTTAACCGGCCTATGAACAGCCCCCGAACCAAGCCGCCCACTCAGTGGGTCCCCACGTGCTGTGCTAGACCAGCACAGTGCGGCACAGGGTCTCGCTTTCTCAGTTCTGGAAATCACGCCTATGCAGATGCAGATGTTGGGAATTGCGGGTGCGTGGGCACGATCCAGTCCATGGAAGGATCTCTGCTGGAGTGAACTGGCCCAGGCAAGGTAAACCTTGCCGACCCCTGCTCCAAAGGATCCTGGGGAAATATAGTTTGTTAAGGGTGCTGAAAATTATTTGGAGATCCCCAGAGTTCACTGAGGAGAGGGAATGGTTGTTAAACCACTCTGGAAACTGTAGCTCTCTGAGGAGCACAGGGGTCTCCTAATGACCCTTTGTACCCCTAACTACAGTTCACAGTATTCTTTGCAGAAAGCCATGACTGATTAAAGTGGAACGATACTGCTTTAAATGTATAGTGCAGATGGGGAGCTACATCTGCTAAGTGCTCTTAAAGCTAAATTAGGTTACAGCATTCATAATCTATTGCATTAAACAAACGGCATTAAAGCATTGTGGACACCTCGCAGCCAATAAAAGGAGGTTTTTAAGTAGAGCTTGGGTGGTTTTCTGCCATGGATGCTTTATCTGAGATTCCTGCATGGCAAGGGGTTTGACTAGATGGCCCTCGGAGCCATCTTCCAAATCTGGAATTCTCTGAAAACATTTCACAACTTTACAGATCCTATTCCGATGCCCCTTCCATATTTCAGGGGCCTGAAAGTTCACCCTCAGTTTGGAAGAAACCAGATTTGGGGGGGAAGAACCTATCACACCCTGAAAAGGGCAACATGTGATGGATTCTTTGGCTGGTTAGAATACAGATTTCTTTAAAAACTAAATAGATCACAAACTACTGCAGAAATGTGGAGAACTGAATTTAAGGCTGGGAAAATGAAGTTGACAGATCCTTCCATTCCCTGGTGACACACACACAAACACACCAAAGCTGTGTCACTACATGCCACATTTCTTCCAAGGTCTGCTGCAGCCTCAAGTCTGGCCCAAATCTGTGCTTCCAATTTCCTTTCCTACATGTCACCTCATTTCTCCAGCTACATGCCAATACGCCAGCCATGGAGAGCTAAAAGCAGCCATTCTCTGACCTAAGTGACCAGCCAGCTGGTGCACATCATTGTCGTGTTTGCAGTAACTGCTTCCCCACCTGGCACCCAGGTCAAACTTGTTTATCCAATTTGTCTTCCATGGGCATTAACTGAAAGCTGGCATTCATCCACGGATCCCCTCAATGCTGGCTGAACAATGGCATGAAACAACTCAGCTTCAGCTGGTGGCAATCGAGCCAGGTGACCCATTCACCAGGAGCTGGCAGCTATCACTGGCACTGGGGCAGGGGAGGAGAGAAAAGGCAGCTGCTACAAGCAGGATTAATTGATGCATCAGCCTTTTGTCAGCCAACAGATGAAAAGGATTGGAGTCAACACTTCAACAGCGACCCAGCGAGTGCAAAGGGTCTTCAAGAGACAAGAAGGCAGCACTTCTGTATGCTCAGGAAGGGAATTGCCTGGCCTTAATAATAATAAGAAGAAGAAGAAGCAGAAAAAAGACAGGAGCAGCAAAGATGGCTCTGTTAGTCTTGTGCAGAAACCTCCAGCCATGGGTCTAATTAGGCATGACACAGGTCTCAATTCGGCCAACAAGGCAGTTTCCCCCAAACCATGGCCACCTGCCCCACACCTGATATTGTGGAATGACAGGTGCAAATGTTACTTTTGTACACACGACCAAACTCTATCTACCATCCAGAGAAGCAAGAGCCATTATCCAAGGACTCAGTCCAGCCAGGCAAAAGCACTCAAGAGGGTGCAAAGCAGAGCCAATGAGGAGGTGCGGCCTAGGGACAGTCCCAGTGGCTAGGTAAAGTACATAGAGGGCCACATTTGGGCCCCTGTGCCTGGGCTTCCTCACCCCTGCAGTAAGGTGGTGGTGGGAAAAGGCTATTTGTTTTTCCAAATAGCTAAGATTTTAGTTTCACTGCTAAGTTTTGGATATAGAGGGAATGCAGGGATATTCCATTCTTAAGCTCTGATCAAGGATGAACAGTTATTTTTTAGGAAATGATGAGCCAATTTGCTCTCAAACACAACAGGCTGCAGTTAATAGGAAATGCACCAGTGCAAGAACTGCTGAAAAAGAAATGTAACTCTTCCCCCCCCCCCCCGAGACACTTAATCCATGGAACAATTCAGAAGGAGAACAGATGGGGCCGGCTACTGTTAAACACGGAGCCATTTCCAAGAACATTTTGTTTCAACACTAAGTAGTCGCAAATGCAGAGAGCTGCTCTAGCTGTTAAATTGGGAAATGTGCATGTTTGGTTGCTACTTCTGTGCATTCATGCTCTGGGTCATTCTCATGGGAAAGTTAAAGGCTAACCATCTTCCTGGGAGGTTGGTGAGGAAAAAGGTATGCGGAGCTCAGAAGCAAGGTGCATGTTTTGCACAAAGATAATCCTAAACTAAAACATATTGAAGGGTGTTTCATGTTCCCCCACCCTCCTCTTTTGTTTTTACATTCTCATCATTTTCTTCCTCCACAGAGTTTAGGGTAGTCCACCATTTTATCCACATCCAGTTTGATCTTCTTTACAACCCTTTCATCTAGGATAGCCTGGAAAATAGTGATTGGGCCTCCATCCTTGCCAAACTGACAACCTTTCTTTCACTCAGAGGAGCTGGACTGCAAGCCATCCAGCTCCCTCAGCAACTGAGCATCCCATATGATTATGGTAGCTCCACCAAACATAAGAACACAAGAAAACCCTGCTGTATCAGGCCAGTGGTCCATTGAGCCCAGGATCCTGTTCTCACAGGAGAGCCAGTGTGGTGTAGTGGTTAAGAGCGGTAGACTCGTAATCTGGTGAACTGGGTTCGCTTCCCCGCTCCTCCACATACAGCTGCTGGGTGACCTTGGGCCAGTCACACTTCTCTGAAGTCTCTCAGCCCCACTCACCTCACAGAGTGTTTGTTGTGGGGGAGGAAGGGAAAGGAGAATGTTAGCTGCTTTGAGACTCCTTCCGGTAGTGATAAAGTGGGATATCAAATCCAAACTCTTCCTATTCTTCTCTTCACAGTAGGCAACCAGATGCCTTTGAGAAACCCACAAGCACAAAAGCACTCACCACTCCCATGACTTCCTGCAAACTGACATTCAGAAGCATCACTGCCTCTGAGCAGGGAGGTTGAGCATAACCAATCAGTGTCACAGGATACCATACAGAAAGATTATAGGATGTACATGGCGCTTCTTTCCCCTTGCAAGAAGAACTGAAAGCAAAACTCTCCCCATATCTCAGTTACATTTGACAGGCCCACTGGGGGCGGGAGGTAGGTGCACAAATTGGTTTGGGGACAGAATCCGGTCTGCAGATCCCAACCATTCATTTACATTTTTAGCGCAGATATATTCTTAGTGCCAAATGCACAAGGCTACAATGAAAGGGGTGAGATTAAATGCAGGGTTCCTTGGCTGAATGCAGGAGACGCAATTACAGAAGCATAACTAGGCAAAGCCATCCCTACCCCACTTGAATGTAAACTCAGGCCTCCTTGCATTGTCAGGTTTATACCAATTAGAGCTGGCAGTTCTGAGTGTCAGATGCAAGAGAACTCACACTCCTGGCTTCACCCACTGTGCATCACACCGCTCTAGAGACATGAAGTGTGTGTGTGGTTGTGAGGGGGGGGGAAGTAGCTGTGTGGGTGACATTTGCGAAAAGCTGGAATTCACCTGCCTACACAGCCTTGCAGGGAGGCGCCGAGAGAAACAGGAACGAGAGAAAAATCAAAAGAATGGGAAGTAAATGAGGTGGGGGAAATAAAAGCAGCATAAGATCAAAGCCAGGGGGAAAATTGCACTGCTTTTTAAAAAGGAAGGGGGAAAAGAAAGAAAATTGAGCTGGCAAGGAACAATATCAAGTTTCCTTATACAGAGCCAGACCATTGGCCAGTCTTAGTTTCATTAAGAATCGATATGCTGGAAGTTAACATCGGGTAATAAGGACACTCAGAGCATCGTATGATGGCATCCATGTGTGAACTAGCCCAATGGCAATTTGCCGTGGCCAAGTGCCCAGAAAATCCTGTCTTCTTAACACCAGATCCTAACTAGCATTGTATGGAAGTCAGTTTCAGAAAAAAGCAAAAGACATATTTCACACAGAATTGTGTTAAAGGCATATGATATCTGCAGAGAGAGGTTTTTCATTTTGTTGTTGTTGTTGTTGTTGTTGTTGTTGTTGTTGTTGTTGTTTTGTCCCTCTTATGATTACTCACTTTGATGCATTTTATAGAACTTAGGTAACACTCTAAAATACTCAATACCTCCCCCCCCCCAAAAAAAGGTAAAATGACACACTTTATCACCTCCAACTGAAATGTACCCAAGTAGAGCAAATTGGGTAAAAATGGGAAACAGCTAGCAAGTAAATGTGATTGGAGTGATAAGCTGGTGGTTGTCAGATTTTAATTGTATAGCATTTTGCATTTGTTTTGTACTGTTGTATTTTTTATTGTTGCAGTCTGTGTGACAAACAATATATAAAAATAAATGAATAGGTAGGTAGTGATCTAAGACAGGGTCAGTTCATCAGGTTCTCCTTCCCTGATGCTTAGTTTTCCATGGAGGAAATTTTTCCATGGAGGAATGCATGAGAGGTACATTCATTTATACAAATAAGGGACCCACAGCACCAACACCTTCTCCATGTACAGTGATACCTCGGGTTACATACGCTTCAGGTTACAGACTCCGCTAACCCAGAAATAGTACCTCAGGTTAAGAACTTTGCTTCAGGATGAGAACAGAAATTGTGCTCCGACAGTGTGGCAGCAGCAGGAGCCCCATTAGCTAAAGTGGTGCTTCAGGTTAAGAACAGTTTCAGGTTAAGAACGGACCTCCGGCATGAATTAAGTACTTAACCCGAGGTACCACTGTAGTCTGAAGTAGTAGAGGGTCTGCCTTGCATGCAGAAGGTCCCAGATTCAATCCCTGACATCTCTAGGTAAGGCTGGGACTATCTCCCACCTCTGCTGCCAGTCAGTGTAAACAATACTGAGCTAGATAGACCAATGATATGGCTCAGTTTCTAAGGCAGCTTCCTACAGCCAAACACACACAGTGCCAGATTTAGAGTGGTCTGGGCAGTTCTGCCACACAAGGTACCCAAGGGGGGAACAAAATTGAGAAGAGCCACAATTGAGAAAGTCCATTTGAGGATGCCATATTATGGCCTTGCACAGGGCAGCACATTCCAAAAGATTACTGAGGTCCACCCCGATACACGTTTGCCACCCCAGTGAGAACGAGGACCAAGAATCTGCTATGAGATCTCGAGTTTTCATTTAGTCACCGGGTGGATCTGCATCAGCGCCGCACTTTGGGATTTAACATTTCAGCGGCGTCCCGTGGGCTGCCAAAATTTGGCACCTCCGAGGCTCTCACCTTCCACTGTTGGTTATTGTTAGGTTATTGTTAGGGTGCCCCCCTCTTCGCTAGGTGCACAGTGCAGCCCATTAAAACAACAGAGCTGCTTGTGCTTCATGACTTGCAACAGGAGTGTTCCTAACAGGATCCAATCCTTCTTCAGTGCAAGGAAGAAGCAGAGCCGCAGCGGCCAGCAAAACCCTAACTCTGAATGTTATGGGTTTGGTATAATTAAAAATATCACAACCCTAAATGCTGCAGTAATTTAGCTCCATCACATAATTAATCGAGTTAGCATTTACTTAGGCACCATAATACAGTTTTATCTGCTGGCTGAAGAAATGAAGGGAATTGAGCCAAAATGCATGCTACCATTAGGCTCTCATAATGGGCATATGAATTAACACTTTTTGGAAGCTGAAGGAGCCAGAAACGAAGCAGAGCTGTAGTGCGAGATAGGTGCCTGCAGGTCCATAACCATTCCAGGTATGGACTATGTCGAACTTTATTTCAGTGGTGGCTCTCCAGATGTTGCTGGACTGCAACTCCCATCAGCCACAGCTGGGACTGCCAATTGTCATCAGTGGCAAGGGCAGTTCTAGTTCAACATCTGGAGGGCCACAATTTAAAGTAAAAAAAAAATGTACCTAGTTTTTTTGATTTTTTTAAGTGGCAAATCATCATTTATGTCCACCCACCTGTTCTGTTCTGTTTACAATTACTCAAAGCAGCTTACAAAACAAATAAAAACACCCAGACACAAAAGGTTATATCGAGAACAATGAAGTCACATTACTCAGTGTGCTGGCCTTAATCCCTGAAGGCTTGAACAACCAGGATACCTCAGACCCAGCTCTTAATATTCTTAGAAATTCCTCTGTGGATGCCTCTAAAACAAGGGTGGCTGGCCACCAGTTTGGAGAGCCTGATCTGGCTACCCAAGCAATCTTTTGACCCCACCAATTTTGACGTCAATGGCAGAAAGAGAGGGGGAGTATCAACACACCACGGTGTGGGTGGAGCACAAGCATCCTTGATGGAGATGCAAAGGTCTCCATCAGAGACCAGAACTCCACACAGCATTCTAAATGTCATCAACTTGTTGTCATGGCATGCAATTGGTGGTGCAAATTTCAGCTCCTTTCCTAATGATCCCTAGCATGGAATTCACCATTTTCGGAGCTTCCCCAAGTTCAGCTCCCCAAAGTTTGGGAGATGCAGTCCTGGGTAGTGCAGCTTGCCCAAATGCTTGCCAGTGGAGCTTGCAGAGAGCCAGTGTGGTGTAGTGGTTAAGAGCGGTAGATTTGTAATCTGGGGAACCAGGTTCGCTTCCCCGCTCCTCCACATGCAGCTGCTGGGTGACCTTGGGCCAGTCACACTTCTCTGAAGTCTCTCAGCCCCACTCACCTCACAGAGTGTTTGTTGTGGGGGAGGAAGGGAAAGGAGAATGTTAGCCGCTTTGAGACTCCTTTGGGTAGTGATAAAGCGGGATATCAAATCCAAACTCTTCTTCTTCTTGCCAATTTTCTACCATTCTCTGAGCATCACTCCGTGGAAACCATTTCCAGTTTCCAGTTCTTGGAAAGAGAAGGAATCCAACTTTACGCTAATTGCAGGGGCTGGTGAAAAAGAGGGAGCGCTTCATCTTTATTGCTCTGTTTGGCTGATGGCATAATGAACACAGCCAAGAGACCCTCCTAGGCAGAGAGGGAACATTTATGAAATGTTCAAAATATATAATGGAATAATGAGGACTCAAGTGTTTGGGTTATGTAAAAAGGTGCTGTAGGCGTACAAGCTTTGACTGAGGTGCACTAATTAAATCATGGATATTAGCATATCTCCCTTGAAGTGATAACTGAACCCTTCTGGGTTGTATTTTTTTTTTTTTTTTAACAGCTCTGAATTCCAATCCAGGAGCGGAGGCACTGGGAATATGCAGAGTTAATGAGAAAGCAAGACACTGGGCTCTTGCACGTTGGTGTCAAGCAGCCCAGGTCATGGACTGCAAGAAGATCAAACCTCTCCATTCTGAAGGAAATCATCCCTGAGTGCTCACTGGAAGGACAGATCCTGAAGCTGAGGCTCCAATACTTTGGCCACCTCATGAGAAGAGAAGACTCCCTGGAAAAGACCCTGATGTTGGGAAAGATGGAGGGCACAAGGAGAAGGGGACGACAGAGGACGAGATGGTTGGACAGTGTTCTCGAAGCTACCAGCATGAGTTTGACCAAACTGCGGGAGGCAGTGGAAGACAGGAGTGCCTGGCGTGCTCTGGTCCATGGGGTCACGAAGAGTCGGACACGACTCAACGACTAAACAACAACAGCCCCGGTCATGAAGCGCAAAGAAGAATCCAGCTTTAGGGGTGTACTGAAGTGACACACACACCTGAAATGGTGGGTTTTTATTTTTTGTTTCAAAAAAGAAGCCACCTTTGCCATTGGGGAGGACCATAGTTCAGTGGAAGATCATCTGCTTTATATGCAGAATGTCCAAGTTTCACTACAGAGGATCCTAATTTAAAATTCTGGAGGGATGAACACACCAAGAGGGTCTTCCTCCTCCCATAGCCCCTGCCTTGGATAAAGATTCTCCTTTAGTTGGTAAATACGTTTGGGGAAGAGCCATAGCTTAGTGGTACAGCATCTGTCTTGCAAGCAAAATGTCCCAGGTTCAAAACCCAGCATTTCCAGGTCGGGCTAGAAATCTCTCCTGCCTGAAACCCCAGAGAGATGCTGCTGGTTAGGGTAGGCCAATAACCAGATGTTGAAACAGATGTCATCATCCCTGACTATTGGCCACTCTGGAACAAGGTGGAACAAGTCAAGGAACATGTGGAAGGCACCATGTTGTGTACCCCTGGATTGAGTTAGATGAACTCGTAGCCTGACTCAGTTATAAAGCGGTTTCCTACATTCACCATATGGTGGAAGGGCCACAACTCTTTGCACAGAACATTAGCTTTGGATGCAGAAGGTCCCAGGTTCAATCCTCAGCATCCCCAGGTAGGACTAAGAATATCTCTGGAGAGCTGCTGCCAGTCAGTGTGGACAGTACTGTGCTAGATGGACCAATGCTCTGACTCTGTAGAGGGCAAATTTCTATGTCCCTACTAGGTCCATGGAAACTTTTCACCGATATTTTGTTCAAAACTGGAAATGTCAAGTTCACCTTGAAAATTTCACTTTAGATGAGAACCCTCGCCCCGCCACCCCAGCCAGTGAACCAGCTGGTCAGGTAATGACTCACCCCCTCTCAGGTGAGAAGCACAACTCATTTATTGAGATAAAATATTTATCTACTGTTTCTCGGCCCTGTACCAAACCTGCAAAGTGACTCGAAGATAATAAAACAAAATCAATGAAAAATCGATTTTCTTTTTTAAAAGAAGAAGAAGAAGAAGAAAGAACTAAAAACAGCAGGAGTGTGGGGAGGGAAGGAGACTCTGAAGTCCAGACAACAAACAAATATAAGCCTTTCGAGATTGGACCAAAGGTCTATTTTAGTCTAGGCTTATTTAAACCTATAAAGCATGGGTCGCCGACCTTTACAGACCAGTGGGCACAGTTGGAATTTTGCTGTGGGCTCGATTCCAAAATGGCTGCCATGAAGGTGTCGTATTATACAAAATGGCATGTGGGAGAGGGCAAACCATTGCAAACAAGAACAGGAAAAGCAAGCACTCTCAGTGTGGATTTCTGAAGGTTTATTTACTGAGACCTTCCACTAGTGCCAGAGGAGGTCCTGGGAAGCACACCCATGGCCTCCAATATTTACCTGATGAAACAGGGACGCCCTGTTCCATTATTATTATTATTATTATTATTATTATTATTATTATTATTCCTTACTTATCTAACTGGGTTGCCCCAGCCACTCTGGACAGCTTTCAACATATAGAAAAACATATTAACCTTTTGTTTTGTTTTAAAAAATCCCTATACAGTACAGGGCTGCTTTCATTTTTTTTTTTATTAAAATTTTTATTACATTTTCAGTTTACAGAAAAGAAAAAGAAGGACAAACCAGAAAAAAGAAAAAAAGAAAAACAATCCAACTTTCAAAATACATTTTTAGGTTACTAACTGGACTTCCCCACATCTCCCTCACCCTGCGTTCTTTACAATAAATATATCAGCAAATTATTACCTTGTTTCGTATCTTATTTATATCTTTCAGAGTGTTTTACTTCTAAATTTAAAGTACCTTTTGTCAAATATTTATACCTTAAGATAATACATAAAATAACTTTAAATTTCAACTTTTTCTTACTTATAACTTAACTTTCTATTTTCCTAATCTAATTGCAGGAGCTAAAATTTCCAAGTCATGCAGATTCTTAACATTCATACAACTTATAATGTTTTTGTAAATAGTCCTTAAATTTCTTCCAGTCCTCTTCCATTGTCTCTTCTCCCAGATCTCAGATTCTGCCAGTCATTTCAGCCAGTTCCATATAGTCCATCAACTGCGTCTGCCACTCTTCCAGCGTAGGAAGGTCTTGTATCTTCCAATATTTTGCAATGAGTATTCTTGCTGCTGTAGTTGCATACATAAAATAAGTTCTATCCTTCTTTAACACCTTTTGGTCCACAATGCCCAGGAGGAAGGCCTCTGGTTTCTCAGGGAAGGTGTACCTAAACACCTTTTTTAACTCATTATAGATCATTTCCCAGAAGGCCTTCACTTTTGGACAAGTCCACCAAAGATGAAAAAATGTCCCTTCAGCCTCCTTACATTTCCAACATTTATTATCAGACCGATGATATATTTTTGCAAGTTTGACTGGGGTCATGTACCACCTATATATCATTTTCATAATATTTTCCTTCAGGGCATTACATGCCGTGAATTTCACTCCAGTGGTCCATAACCTTTCCCAGACTTCTAACATAATGTTGTACCCAATATCCTGAGCCCATTTTATCATGGCTGATTTGACTGTCTCATCCTGGGTGTTCCATTTAAGCAGCAAGTTATACATTCTCAAAAGCGCCTTGGTCTTAGGTTCTAACAGTTCTGTCTCTAATTTCGATTTTTCCACCTGGAATCCTATTTTTTTGCCTGACTTAAAAACCTCTTGAATTTGAGCATAATGAAACCAGTCTTGCACCCTATTCTTTAATTTTTCAAAGCTCTGCAGCCTCCAATTATCTCCAATTTTTTCTATTATTTCCCAGTATTTCGGCCATCCGGCCTCCATATTGGGGTTTTTTCGAACCTTGGCCTCCGCTGGTGATAACCACCTCGGGGCCTTACCTTCCAATAAGTCTTTGTATTTTGTCCAGACCATAAATATAGCTTTCCTGACAATATGGTTTTTAAACATTTTATGAACCTTTACCTTATCGTACCACAAATATGCATGCCATCCAAAAACATTATTATACCCTTCCAGATCTAGGAAGTCAGTGTTCTCAAGGAGTAACCAATCTTTCATCCAGCAAAAAGCGCAGCTTCATAATATAACCTTAAATCTGGCAGGGCAAACCCACCTCTCTCTTTTACATCCGTTAATATTTTAAATTTTATTCGGGGCTTTTTGCCCTGCCAGACAAACCTAGAAATATCTTTCTGCCACTTCCCAAAACACTCCACTCTGTCCACGATCTGTAGGGTCTGAAACAAAAATAACATCTTCGGCAATACATTCATCTTTATAGCTGCAATTCGACCCAACAAGGAAAGTTTCAATCTTGACCAGCTCTCTAAATCTTTCTTAATTTCTGACCAGCATTTTTCATAATTATCTTTAAATAGATTCAAATTTTTGGCAGACAAGTTTACCCCTAGGTATTTTACCTTTTTAACAACATTTAACTCTGTACAGGGCTGCTTTCAGATGTCTTCTAAAGGTTGTATAGTTACTTATCTTCTTGACTCCACACCCTCCAACATTTCTCCAATGAAAATAGAGAGGAAAGTGGAACATTCCAGGATCAAATCAGAAACCGAGATGGCTTCTGTAAATCTGGGACTGTCCCTGGAAAATAGGGACACTTGGAGGGCCTGCACACCCTGGCAACTCATACATTACAGTGACCAAACAGATACCTCTAAAACGACTACAAGCAGGACACAAGGGCAATAGCCCTCTGCTGTTGCTCTTGCCTAGTCATTGATATTTTAGGGGAATGTTGCCTCTGATTCTGAAGGCAGTAGATAACCATTAGGATTAGTAGGCATTGATAGCCTTATACTCCATAAATTTGCCCAATCCTCTTTAAAAACTGTCTAAGTCGCTCTCCTGATTCCACACCCTGCCCATACAGGGATGTGTTAATCACCTGGCCCCAGACTTAAGATGAACAAGCTAGGGTGGTCAAGAGTCAAGAGGGGAAGGAGAGGAACAGATAGCCACAAGAAACTTGGTCCACATCCTCAGGCCTCAATAACTACAACTCATCTTACAGAAACAAATGTGATGATGCACTGGATAACTGACGCTGGACATCTCTAGACCTGAGTTTCCTGGGTTGTTTTAAAACAGGCTTCCTCAACCTCAGCCATCCAGATGTTTTTGGTCTACAACTCCCATGATCCCTAGCTAGCAGGACCAGTGGTCAGGGATGATAGGAAGTGTAGTCTCAAAACATCTGGAGGGCTGCAGGTTGGGAATGCCTGGCTTAGAAGCTTATTTTGGCATCAAGTGATACATCAGTTATTTATATGTTATTTATATGTTGCTGGTGACGATAATGGTACACTCCTTCTTAGAAACCTATTTTGGCACTTAATTGGTACAAACAACAACAAGGTTGCTGGACTCCAACTCCCAGCAGACCCAGCCAACATGGCCAAAGGTCAGAGAAGATGGGAATTGTAGTCCAAAACATCTGGTGGGCACTACATTAGCTACCCCTGGGAAAGATCTGGGAGAAAGGCTCTGATGTTTCTAGAAGCCTGTGGTTCACTTTTCCTGCCCTTCTTGAGATATGCCTGATGCTTTCGACCTCTTAATGGGAAAAGGAGAAGCAAAAAATTGCTGGTGTATTTTAAGCATGAGTCTCAATACAAGGGCTAGATTGGAGCATTAAATAATAAGAGAAACTGGAGAGGCATCAGCTTCAGCATTTAAAACCACAAAGGAAAACTATGATGGAGCTAAAAATAGAACAGCAGCACATCTGGTGCATGAAGGCACATTTGCTCCCCTTCCACCTCCTGCCACCCCCAAAAAGAAAAGAATAAATGTTGAATTTCTCGCAGATATACACCATGCATTTAAAGCTCACAAATCCCCCTGCAAAGGAATTCTGGGAACTGTAGTTCATTAAGCGGGTTCAGAATTGTAGCTCTGTGAGGGGAAACTACAGTTCCCAGGATTCTCTGGGGAAAGTCATGTGCTTTAAATGTGCATCGATTGTGCTTTAAATATATGGCGTCGACCTGCCCTTCAAAACAAATGATTATCCAAATCTCTCTTCTGAGTTTCGTACCTCGGGTTACATACACTTCAGGTTACATACGCTTCAGGTTACAGACTCTGCTAACCCAGAAATAGTCCCTCGGTTACCGCTCTCTCTGAAAACATATCTGCACCCGGAAACTTCCCAAGCCATGAACTAGGAAAGAGTAAGTCACACCCAAGCATCTCCATCACAGGGGATGTCCAGTGAAGGGTCATAGCTCAGCGGCAGAGTATCAGCTTTGCATGAAGGTGATCCAGGTTCAGTCCCCAGCACCTCCAGGCCTTAAACCCTAGAGAGATGCTCCCAGTCAGAATAGACTGGGGGTGAGGAATCTTTTGCAGATCAAGGGCTGCACTCCCATTTTGGCAACCTTGAGGGCTGCAGGCTGGAAGCAGTAGTGGATGAGGCCACAATGCAAACAGGAGGTCAGCTTCTACACTCAATTGCATGATCCTTCCTTTCCTCTGTCCAGGCAAGCAAGAATCATTACCAGAGGTCAAGGACACAGCGCAGCCAGGCAAAGTTCTCATGAGGGGAGCACGAGGTAGGGCTGGTGAGGGGGTGTGCCCTGATGTGACCCAGGAAGAAGTCTGAGGTTGGCCCCCAGACCTGAGGCCAGTGGTGGTATGTCCCGTTCTGCTGCTTGGGGCAAGAAGGGAAGCGCCGCCCTGGCCTTCAGTTGGGCCTGCTGCTGCCAGCACCATACCTGCCACCACCACCACCTGCACTGCCACCATGCCCTACACCACACAATCTGTTGCATCTGCTGCTTGCAAAGAAACATCACTGCCACCAGCACCAATTTGGGGCAAGATCACGCCAGTTTGGGATGAGATCTCACCGAAATGGACACAATCTCATCCAAAATTGGCGCTGGCTTCTCCACCACTGGCGGAGGTCGCAGGGCAAGCCATGGGGTGCTGCCTCAGGGTCTCCTGTCACTTGAGGCAGTAACCTCACCCTATCCAATGGCTGGGCCAGCCCTGCCTCAGGTTATCTATCCCTGGGGTAGACAACAGTGGACTGGACGGACCAGTGCTCTGACTTAGTACAGCTGTACCTCTGGTTGCGAACGGAGCCCCGTCCGGAGGCCTGTTTGCAACCTGAGCAGAATGCAAGCTGTGTCTGCACGTGTGCGTGTTGCGATTTGCCGTTTCTGTGCATGTGTGTGACGTCATTCTGAGTGCCTGCGCATGCGCGAGCAGTGAAACCCGGAAGTAACCCTTTCCGCGGGACGCAACCTGAAAAGACGTAACCGGAACCGAACGTAACAAGAGGTATGACTGTACATTTACAAACTGAATTCGTTCTGGAAGTCCATTCTTACACCAAAAGCATTCTTAAACTGAAGGACGTTTTCCCCAGTGAGGCTTCTCACCTCCAGTGCCCTTCCACCATTCTACTTCCATTCTTCTTCTGGGGCAAAGTTTGCTAGCCGGAATACCTACTTCCGGTTTTGCGGAGTGCGTTGCCCAAAGCACTTGTTAACAGGACTGTTCTTAGACCGAGGTACCACTGTATAAGGTAGCTTCCCAAGGATCTCTTTCCTGCCCAGACCTAGGCAGTTTAAAATGGAAGGCACCAGTGGCACTTCACAGGAATCAGTAACACCAAGAGCACCTCACACTGTGTTCTACCTCACATGGAACTGTAGAGTTGGAAGTTGCAAGGGTCATCTAGTCCAACCCCTTGCAATGCAGGAATCCGAAGCCAATCTAGTCCAGCGTCCTGTTCTCACAGTGGCCAACCAGATACAGTGGTGGCCCGCAAGACGAATGCCTCGTAAGACGGAAAACCCGCTAGACGAAAGGGTTTTCCGTTTTGGAGGCGCTTCACAAAACGAATTTCCTATGGGCTTGCTTTGCAAGACGAAAATGTCTTGCGAGTTCCTGCGGGGTTTTTTTCCTCCCCCCCCCTTTTTCTAAGCCGCTAAGCCGCTTATCTGCTTATCCGCTAAGCCGATAAGCCGCTAAAAGCCGCTAAAAGCGCTAATAGCGCTAATCCGCTAAGCCGTCAATGGGCTTGCTTCGCAAGACGAAAAAACCACTAGACGAAGAGACTCGCGGAACGGATTAATTTCATCTTGCGAGGCACCACTGTATCTGTGAGAAGCCCAAGAGCAGGATCTGAGAGCAGCCACTTGTGATTCCCAGCAACTGTCATTCAGAGGCCTCCCACTATGGAGACAGATTATAGCTTCCGTACAGAGGTCATCTCACCAGAGGGCACTTCGCTAAGGACCCCCCTCAAAGCTGCAGCCTGACCTTCTCTTCCTGGCTTTTCAGGTTTTGTGGCAGAATCTATTTGTTTTCTTCCCATGCCAGGTACAGAGTCAATATATTGAAGAAAACAAAATATCATCTGAAGTAAGGGGCAAGAGACACACAAACACACACCCAAAGCTATTGCCAAAATGGAACTCTAGAACAAAACAGCCCTCCCTCAACCTGTGTTAAGCACTTTGGGTTGCTATTATGCCAAAAAATGAGGTCATCGATAGAAGGACAGGGTATTTACATAGAGCCACTGCCTATGCAGCTGTGCAGAACTGCCTGGGGGCGTGCAAGATTGCTGTCAAACCATCATGGCAAAGGTCACGAGAAACACTTGAGCAGAGCTTTAAGTGGGAGCCAAGGAGCTGGGCTGTATAAAACCATCCTCTCCTTCCCTGCTCTGAAGGGAAAGAAAAACACCAACAAGAATGAAAAGGAAGGATTGAAAGCAGCCAAGGACAAAAGCTGCCGAAGTGCCAGGAGGGTTTCTACACTGCTTTCAACAGCAAACAATGAATATATGAATGAACATACAAAGCTGTTTGATATGGAGGCCTGGTCCACATGTGCAGCAGGAGCAGGTGGTAACATGGACTGTGCCATTTCTTATTTCAAATGGGGGGGGGGTCAAATCTCTGAATGCTCATCCATGTAAATAAAGGGCTGTGCAATCAGAAAATTAATCCAATAGGGAGTCGGACGGGATTAGGAATGAACAAATCTGTTTTAAGAATACCAGCAACTGGTATTCAGAAGCATTGCTGTCTCTGGTTATGGAGGCAGGGCTCAGCTAAAAATGTTGATTTTGTTTTTCCTCAGTTTCTAATTTTTCCAATCTTAAATTCAGTTCTCCAGATTTCTGTATCAGCTCAATGTATACATCTTCTTCCCTTTCTTTGTAGCTGAGGGTGTACAGAGATCAGGACAGTATGTGGTGGACTTTTTGGATAGAAGTATTCAACGAAATAAGTCTAATTACGAAACACTCCAGTTTCGTTTTATTACCTGTTTTCCACGGACAGCAAAAGGAGTCGCATTCTAAAGAACTAATCAGATTTCTACTTGTGGCAGCCCCACAGCTGGTGGCACAACACGGGCAAAATTTAGCGAACTTTCCTTATGGAGACAAAAGTTATGGGCTGTGGCACTAAAGGAGAAAGTTACAAAATATATGAAAGTTCTAAATTGAACTCAAGACACAAACAATATTATGGAAATGTTGTTTCCTTTAATTACTTTCCCATCCGCCAATCCATCAAAGTGCTGGTTTTGACCTATAAAACCTTAAACGGCTCAGGACTGCAATACCTCAAGGACTGTATTTCCCCATATAAACCGACCTGGGTTCTGCATTTATCATCTGAGGCCCTTCTTTGTGTGCCTCGTCCACAAGAGGTATGGAGGGTGGCAAGACAAGAATGGGCCTTTTCTGTGGTGGAAGAGTCTCCCCAGGAAGACTCACCAGGTGCCTTCAGTACATATCTTTAGGCACCAAACAAAACATTCCTCTCCTCCCATGCCTCTGGCTAACTAAACTATCTATGGCCTTTTAAACTGGGGTAGAGGGGTATTGTTTCTGTTTGTTATTACGGTGCGTATTTCTGTGCTTTTATATTGTAAACCGCCTGTGATCTTCGGATGAAGGGTGGTACAGTATAGGATGAAGGGTGGTACAGTATAGAGATTGGATTAAAAAACTGTACCTGAGGCCAATTGACTTATTTTGACACATGAGATTAGCAGAGGGCCACCGTTGCTAATCTGCCTCAGGCAGCAGAATGCCTTGGTCCAGTCTTGTACATGTACCATTCATATACCCCATACGATGCCTATAAAATGTGGGGACTATCAGGGCTTTACCCAAAACGTTCACATGAGATTATATTTTGGTGCATTAAATAGCAGTGCTGGAAAGGCGGACACAAAGCATGATGCAGTCTCTTGCTTACCTTTATCACTGTCTGGGCAGTAGCTGTTTGCACACTGTTTCCCTCCCTTTTTAATATAGTTTATTTTCTTATTTACCACCTACGTACATGGATCTTCAGTTGTGCTAACATTCACTGATGTCAGATTTATTTGAGCCAGTTTATCCTTTATTTACAAGGCAAGTCTTTTAATTTAGACTGCATTTAGCTGAATGCCCAAGGGTATCTCTCAGCCTTTTAGAAAGTGGGGAGGAGGCTGAGATTCTGCTTCCCAAAGCTCCTAAACCAGCCAAGAATTTGTCAATGAGAACATCTCTTCCTTTATAGCAAGGGGAAAAGAAGCTGTGATCCTCTGGAAGTTGCTGGACTCCAACTCCCATCAGCCTTAAGCTAGCATGGTCAGCGACGATGGAAGTTGTACGGCAACAGCAGATGGCAACTTTATTGAAATGTGATTTAAGTTCATGGAATGTGTCATAAAGAAGAAAATAACATACGTTCCATCCTCCTACAACATTGTGGACTCTCAGAGAAAGATAGGTGCATTCATTTCTGTACGACACATGCAGAATCGTATTTATTACCTGCCTTTGACCAGAAGGTCACAGGGTATGTCATAGCAATGTAAAAACCCAGCAGCCAAACTCCATCTTTGTCACTAGTTGCTGGAACTCAAGTAATTGCAGTTTGAAATTACTTTTGGAGAATGTCTGGATGGTCAGGGGATCTGCTAGAGCCTTACTGCTCCAGAATCCTGCTCCCACAGTGGCCACTCAGATGCCTCTGGAAAGCAGGTTGTGGTGGCCAACAGGTCTCTCCTGCTTCCTGCTATAGTTACTAGTATTCAGTGACATGCAACCTCAGAGAACAGAGGTACCAAATTGCCATTACGGTTGATTGCCATGGATAGACACTTCAACTTCCTCACTTTAAAAGCACAATCAGAAGAGGAAACACAGGCAACTGCTCTTCCACCCTATCTGACGTTTAGAAGACATCTGAAGGCAACCCTGTATCTGGATTTTTTTAATTTCCAATGTTTTACAAATTTTTTTATGTGTTGTATGCTGCCCAGGGTGGCTGGGGAAACCCAGCCAGATGGGTGGGATATAAATAATAAAATTATTATTATTATTACTCCACAAGTCAACATTAACGTGTCTATAACAAATAAACCACTCTTCGCTTGAAGCGCAGAGAACATATGTGTATTAAAACCACATTATATTACCCATAAAACTACAGTACATCAAACCACAATAAAAAAATAAAAAGCAACGGCGGCAAGCACCTTAATAGTATAAGGATAGAAGAATGAGGAAATCCCGACTAAAGAACTGTGGCAAGAGAAATTGATGGATTACACAGAACTGGCAAAACTGACACACAAATTACATGACAAGGATAACTGTGATTTTAAAGATGAATGGGAACCCTTTACAAAGTACTTAAAGAAACAACAAATGAACTGAACTCCTTGGCAGGTTTTGAATAAACATTCACAAACTTTTTGTTAACAACATCTATAAGGATCTGTACAGTTTTGTAACATGCGGAAAATAACATATGTTGATAAACCAGAGAGAGGAGCTGAGGGAAGTCAGGGGGAGGAGGGGAGGGTGAGTTTTCCTTTTTTTAGGGGGGAAGGGGGAAAAATGTGGTTGAGGAAATGTGGATGATGTATTTTTGGATAAATTGTTATGTTGAAATCCCTAATAAAAATATTAAAAAATAAAAAGCAGATAAAACACACTGGGTCATTATTATACTGTAATTGACCTCAAGGGACTGTGTGTATAAGAAAAGGTTTGAATTCATGGAGGAAAGGGCTACTAGCCATGATGGTTGGGCTGTGCCCCTCCCGTTGGAGGCAGCACTGCTTCTGAACACCCAGGGTGCTGGAAAACACAGGTGGCGAAAACACAGGTTTGCTCAAATCCTGCGTGTGGGTTTCCCACAGGTATCTGGTGGGCCACTGTGAGAGCAGGATGCTGGACTAGGTGGGCCATTGGCCAGATCCTGCAGGCTCTTCTTAAGCTGCAAGGTTTAGCACAACCTAGCCCTTTGAGACATCACTTTGCCAACAAAGGTCCGTATAGTTTTCCCAGTAGTGATGTATGGAAGTGAGAGATGGACCATAAAGAATGCTGAGCACCGAAGAATTGATTCTTTTGAATTATGGTGCTGGAGGAGACTCTTGAGAGTCCCATGGACTGCAAGAAGATCAAACCTATCCATTCTTAAGGAAATCAGCCCTGAGTACCCACTGGAAGGACAGATCCTGAAGCTGAGACTCCAATACTTTGGCCACCTCATGAGAAGAGAAGACTCCCTGGAAAAGACCCTGATGTTGGGAAAGATGGAGGGCACAAGGAGAAGGGGACGACAGAGGACGAGATGGTTGGACAGTGTTCTCGAAGCTACCAGCATGAGTTTGACTAAACTGCAGGAGGCAGTGGAAGACAGGAGTGCCTGGCGTGCTCTGGTCCATGGGGTCACGAAGAGTCGGACATAACTAAACGACTAAACAACAACAACAAGCCCTTTGAGATCACTGCCTTGCTGTGGCGAAGGGGCTTGAATAACTTAGAGAAGCTATGAGCTATGCTGTGCAGGGCCACCCAAGATGGACAGGTCATAGTGGAGAGTTTTGACCAAATGTGATCCACCTGGAGCAGGAACCAGCAAGCCACTCCAGTATCCCTGCCAAGAAAACTCAATGGACAAAGACAAGAGGCATATAAAAGTTATGACGCTGGAAGATGAGCCCCTCAGGTTGGAAGGCGTCCAACATGCTACTGGGGATGGTTGGACAGTGTTCTCGAAGCTACCAGCATGAGTTTGACCAAACTGCGGGAGGCAGTGGAAGACAGGAGTGCCTGGCGTGCTCTGGTCCATGGCGTCACGAAGAGTCGGACATGACTAAACAACTAAACAACAACAACAAGCCCTTCGAGAAACTGAAAAGAACTTAAGATACCAGAATTAGAACTTTGAAATATATAAATGAGACTATCCTGCTAAATCATGTTCTCCTTCATCAACAGAGCATACAGATGAAATTAAGGACGGATGACGTTGTAGGAAATAGGGTAGGAACCTCAGGAGTTGCCTGCATGAGACATTCACATCAATGGAGCTTGAAATCTTTAGGGACAAGCCCTGAGGCCTCGGCTGAGTTAAGCGAGACCACTCACGTGTAAAAATAAGCAAGTCTCCAGGCGTCATCAGACAAGGACAGAAGAAAAAGCTGCACTTCCTACCACCCTCACACGAAGTGACAACGTAGCACAGCGGGGAAAGATTCAGAGAACCAATTCCTTGACATTTAAAATTACTATTTCTTGGAAGAGGAATTGCTAAAAAAAGAGTAAAGTTAGGCTGTTTATTTTGAAAGCACTGGGTTCTATCTCCCCTTCTTGAGGGATTATCCAAGCTAGAGTCTCACTCCCTGTGATTTTTGTACACCTATGGGGCAGGCGGAATCTCTTCACATTAAAAGGAACAAACCCTCAGAGAACTAGGGCTTGGAACATTTCAAAAATAATATATAGAAATAACAATAGGGCACATCAACACTATAAGTTTAACTATCTGAACCAAGGGCACCGGCTCCTGCGGTCTGAGGCACCATGCCCCCCATCTTTATTTTGAAGGGGGGTTGTTTTTAGGGGTCCCCATGCAACGTCAGGAAATTGTGCGACATTGCATGCAGGATGTGAGGATGTGATGCAGTGCTGCTTGTGGGGCCCCTCCACCCTCCTGGTCTGAACAGTTCTTAAGGAAGCATGGGGAAACTACACTTCCCAGAGTGCCTTATGGGTGAAGACCATTAGGGTGCAGGCACCAAATTCCAGCTGAACATTATGCAAGACGCAGATGTCTTCATACATGAGTCTCACAGCCACACTGCATTCTGAATTCATTAGTGTGTAACGAAAACCACATGAGAACCATTCAACCCACAAGGGACAGAAGTCAGATGGAAGTTTTTGAGAACCTTCCATTACATGGAAGATTTGGTCCTGGACTAGGTTTTCAGCTGGATTTGCAGACACATTCACAACTCTTTTCTTGCTCTGAAGCATTTATGACCCTTCTTATAAGAACATGCCCCAATGAGCAGCCTCAACCGTGTACATGGGCCAAAGTGATCCACCTCAAGGCGGCAAGGGGCCTGTAAGACAAGCATGTCATTGAAGCCCAAATTAGAAGTGACACATAGGCCACTGAAAGAAGAGCTGGTGTGGAATAGTGGCAGGGCCGGCTCACCCATGAGGCAAAGTTGGGTGACTGCCTTGGGCAGCAGGAACCACAGGGCAGCAGATCCACCTTCCAAGGAATGTATCACCCCTAGCTGCTCCCATGGCACACAGCTTGGAGGCCTTTATTTGCTGCCTCCTTGGCAATGCCCCCACATGCTGCCTCTTGGTGAGTAGGAAACTACAACTAATCCAGAATGCGGCAGCTAGACTGGTGACTGGGAGAGGCCACTGAGACCATTTGGCACCGGTCTTGAAAGACCTACACTGGCTCCCAGTACGTTTCCGAGCACAATTCAGAGTGTTGGTGCTGACCTTTAAAGCCCTAAACAGCCTCAATCCAGTATATCTGAGGGGAGCATCTCCACCCCCATCGTTCTGCCCGGACACTGAGGTCCAGCACTGAGGGCCTTCTGGCGGTTCCCTCACTGCGAGAAGCCAAGTTACAGGGAACCAGGCAGAGGGCCTTCTCAGTAGTGGCACCTGCCCTGTGGAACGCCATCCCACCAGATGTCAAAGAGAAAAACAACTACCAGACTTTTAGAAGACATCTGAAGGCAGCCCTGTTTAGGGAAGCTTTTAATGTTTAATAGGTTATTGTATTTTAATATTATGTTGGAAGCCGCCCAGAGTGGCTGGGGAAACCCAGCCAGATGGGCGGGGTTTAAATAATAAATTATTATATTATTATTATAGGAGGCGCTGCTGGTCTTCCCCCAGTATTGTTCCCAATGTGGATCTTCACTCAACCCTTCTTCCCTGGTAGGGAAGGGCCATTTTGTGGTTTGCTTCAGGCGCCAAAATGTCGTCAGCCAGCCCTGTGTAGCGGTTACAGTGACTGATTAGGATCAAGAAAAACTCTAGTTGGCCATGAAGCTCCCTGGGCAACCTCTGAGCAAACATAATGTTTCATCCTAGCCTTACCTCACAAGTGTATTGTGAGGACAAAATGAAGGAGGAAAGATAATCATCCATGTCACCATGAGCTCCTTTGAGAAAGGGTATGTGGGGGTGGGAGAAATTAGCTTAAGAAACACGCTACCACCCAATTGCAAGCTTGAAAATTTATTTCTTGCAAAATGCTCTCAAATAAGCAGGAGTCTGCATGAGAAGGCAATGATGCAGGCGGCAAGATCACCAAGAAACTGGGGTTGGGTTCTGCAAGAGGAGAGAGATGACATGCAACTGACATGAATTATCTGGGTGTGCAAAGTTATGGCGCACTCAGTAGGTAGGGCTGGGGCCTAGAAGCCTTGCAAATGCCCCTTGCTGTTGCAGTCATTTGGCAGGGAGGTGGGGGGGGGGGAGGATTTCCTGCCTGACTTTTGGAGACTGCAGAAAGGGTTAAGGAAGGTGAAGGACCAGAGAAGGGAAATGGGTGATGCTCCAGATGTTGTTGGAATTGCCCGGTCAGGGGAAAAACAATGCTGTCCAGGGTTGTAAAAACTGCGGAGAGAATAATTAGGTGCACTCTTCTCACCTTGGATCAAATCTATGCTTCCAGGTGCCATAAGAAAGCTGCAGAGATAGCGCAGGATAGTGTGCACCCCGGAAATGATCTCTTTCAGCTTCCTGCTAGGTACAGGGTTGTAAAGACCAGGACTAGTTGCCTGAGAAACAGTTTCTATCCAAATGCGATTTTGGTTTTAAATGCAGTGTAAGGAGTCTCTATGGGAGTGTATTGTATTTAAAAATGGGGTATCAGAGTTTTTAGGGGGCTAACCATGTTGGGATAGCTGGGATAGCAGACTTGTTGGTTTCTGAATGTAGATTTTTCAATTTCGTTGTTCTGTATGCGACAAGGCCAATAAAGATTATCGTATTGTATCGTATTCCTCAACATTTGGCAACGTTGGCTGGGAAATCAGAGTCCAATGACATCACAGAATCATAGAGCTGTCGCGTCGGAAGGGACCCCAAGGGTCATCTAGTCCAACCCCCTGTAATGCAGGAATCTCAGATAAAGCACATGGAGTCCCCATCAGCTTCCCTATCCATGGACTATAGGACCACCCTTCAAGGGGTGAGGTCCCCGCCCCCCCAAAACGGGCATATCACGCTTCACAGTGAGTTCCTGCATCCCTGGAAATCTGCATGCACAACTTTTCAAAGGGTATTCATTTCCATCTCTTGCTTAGTCACAATTAAAACAGAAAACCCAGGGGAGTAGCAGGATGCATCCAAGAATTATTATTTTTAAGAAGACACACGCTTCCAGGCAGGGAATACAAATTGGATACCAGCACCGCAAGACACTGGCCTATCTCTTCCAGAATGATTTGCTTTTAATTTCCAGTGACTAATCATTTGTTTACCTTTAATATTCAGCAGCAGATGTCTAGGTTTCATAGGTTACATATTAATAGCTCTTATGAAATGAGAATGATCAATGTTTCCGTGTCAGCACACAAATTAGAGGGCCTACTTTAAAGCAGGGTTAGCCAAGGGTGGTATTTGCAAGATATGATTGGACTCCAACTCCCATCAGCCTCAGCTAGCAGAGCCAATAATCCGGGGTGCTGGGGGCTGTAGTCCAGTGAAGCCGGAGAGCACCATGTTGCCTCTACCTGACTTGTTCAGAACGCTGGTGAAGTCTTTACATTGGGAGATAAATGGAGAGAGGGAAATAATTAAATAAGAGAAACCTTTGGGTTCAGAAATGGGCTACTGAAATGATCAAGGAGATGGAGGGGTTGCAGCACTTGAGGATTTTCAGTTAGGGGTAAGAGGTCCGTATAGTAAAAGCTATGGTTTCCCCAGTAGCGATGTATGGAAGTGAGAGCTGGACCATAAAGAAGGCTGATCACTGAAGAATTGATGCTTTTAAACTATGGTGCTGGAGGAGACTCTTGAGAGTCCCATGGACTGCAAGAAGATCAAACCTATCCATTCTGAAGGAAATCAGCCCTGAGTGCTCACTGAAAGGACAGATCCTGAAGCTGGGGCTCCAATACTTTGGCCACCTCATGAGAAGAGAAGACTCCCTGGAAAAGACCCTGATGTTGGGAAAGATGGAGGGCACAAGGAGAAGGGGACGACAGAGAATGAGAGGGTTGGACAGTGTTCTCGAAGCTACCAACATGAGTTTGACCAAACTGCGGGAGGCAGTGGAAGACAGGAGTGCCTGGCATGCTCTGGTCCATGGGGTCACGAAGAGTCGGACATGACTAAACGACTAAACAACAACAACAAGAGGCAACTTGATGGAAGTTCATAAAACTGGGCATAGGGTAGAGAAAGTGGATACAGAAAAGTTATTCCTCCCTCTCTCATAACACTACGGGCATCCAATGAAGCTCAATGATGGAAGATTCAGGACGGAAACACAAAAAGCACTTCACACTGCTATGGGGTCTGTTTGAGAAGAAGCAGTGATGGCCAACAACTTGGATGGCTTTTGAAAAAAGGATTGGACAAATTCATGGAGGACAAGGCTATCAGTGTCTACTAGCCATGGTGGCAACGTTTCGCCTGTGGTTGGCGGCAATATGCTTCTGAGTACCAGTTCCTGGAAAATGCTGGAGCGCAGAGTTGCCTTGAGCTCACCTGAGGGTTCCACCTGAGGGTCCCACCTGAGGGTTTCCCAAAGGCGTCTGGGTGGCCACTGTGAGAACAGGATGCTAGACTAGATCGTCCACTGGCCTAATCTAGCAGGCTCTTCCTATAATCTTTTGCTCTTATGTTGAATATAAGATAAGATGTTAAGAATCCCTAGGCCACTTGAGAGTCAGTGTTTCATGGTGGGTCAGAGTACTAGAAGCAATGGTACAGCTAGGTAACTTTTAGGACTCTCCCAACTGTTTCAGCCCAGACAAATTCCATATATTTCAGAGAGAATGGCCCTCTAGAAAGAAAGGACTCGGGAGCCAGACACTCTGACAGGGGAGGAATTAGCCGCTTGATGTGTTTGTGGCTCCATTTTTCTACTTTTCAGAATGTGGGAAGCAAATGGTAAAACCCACTCCAATCAGTTACGAAGCATGACACCCAGCAAACGCTTTCAAAACAAGGGATCATGATGTAGCATAATCTCCAGGAAGATCATATGGTTGTCCCAATACAATAAACAGTAGAAATCTTCTTGAAACTTAGATAAGATGTTAAGAAGTTAGCACGCTTCAGAGTGTGTTAGAGTAGGACTAGGAAGCAGTAGGGCAGCTTAGATAATTTTAGACTCTGGATTTGCATGGTGTTGTTGCTGGTGGGGCCAACGGTAGAGCTCTGTTGATGTTAATGTACATTACTCCACAATGTGATATGCCAGGACTTCAGCATGAGGAAGCCCTCCTGCTCAATCTTCTGAATGGGGCCCTAACTAAAGAATCTAGGACATGGGTAGGCAAACTAAGGCCCAGGAGCCAGATCCGGTCCACTCGCCTTCTAAATCTGGCCCACGGAAGGTCCAGGAATCAGCGTGTTCTTACATGAGTAGAATGTGTCTCTTTTATTTAAAAGGCATCTCTGGGTTATTTGTGGGGCATAGGAATTCATTCTTCTTCTTCTTCTTTCAAAATATAGTCCAGCCCCCTGCTGGAAAAGTTTGCTGACCCCTGATCTAGGAATATGCCTTGTATTGAAGCAGACCATTGGCCCATTGGCCCATTGAGCTCAATATTGCATACACTTCTGGCAGCAGCTCTCCAGCTGGTTTCCCCTAACCTAGGATGCTGGGGGATGAAGCCAGGACCTTCTGCATGCAAGGCATAGAATGTATGTATAGAAACAAAGAAAGCTGATTTATACCAAGTCGGACCATTGGCCCACCAGTGTAGACAGTCAGAACTGTCTACACTGACTGGCAGGGGTCCCTCCGAGCGCTACCTAGACATGCCAGAGATTGAACATGAGACATCCTGCATGGAAAGCAGATGCTCTGCTACTCAGCCACAGCACTCCCCAAATTCCTGGCCTCACTGCACTACTGCCAGAAAGTTTGGGATTCAAGTCCCTACAGCAGCTCACTGCGTGATGTTGGGCCAGTCACAATCTCTCAGCCTAACCTACCGGACAAGCGTTGTGTTGTTCTTCAGTTAAACTGAGTAGGGGTTTAAATCACACCTGTTAGCTTGAGCTCCTTAGAGGAAAGGCAAGATACAGATCTAAGTAAACGAAAAGTTTGGGTCACATATATAATTGTACATGAACACTCTTTGAAAAGGGTTGGGGGAAAGGAGGTGAAGTTTAGCAAATCAGTCTCAAGCCACACATTCATCAAGCAGCCTTAATCAACCCTTGTCTCTTCTCCTATTAACATTCAAGGGATAAAACAAGTGCCCTACCTTACTGGGTTGTTGTAAAGGTTTCAGAGGTATTGCTACGAATATTCAGAAGTAGTGCTCTATCTGTGTTAAAATGTCATTCTATATATGTGCTCAAGTGTCTCCCACAACCTGAAAAGTTTTCTTTGGCTATTGTCTCCTCCCTCCCCCCCCCCCGCACTATTCACAGCTATTAGCACTTAGTATTATTTCTGTTTCATGCTTTGGCATATGATATTTTGTCACTACATCGCTTGTAAGTACTAAAACATAGCCTACCCATGTGAAGAACCAATTCACCTTTATTCAGCCATCTCGTTAATGTATCTGTAGCTGTAATGAACTCTACTATTGACAGCTCTGAATTCTTTCCAGCGCGGAACCCACTACCCATCACTGCTGTATTTCAAATGTATGACAGGTGGGCTTTGTTCTTGTTTTTTTTAAGGAATAGGTAAACAATGACTCCCCAACCAACTATATGAATGAGGGATGGAAGTGGATTCTGTCCCATTGTGGAAAAGTAGAGGTTCTGCCCCATTATGAATAAGTGAAAGTTCTGTTACAGGTGAGTGCTAAGAGATGAAAAGCAGAGATCTACCTTGTCCCAAGGCTGCCTAAAATGCTAAAATGCATCTTTCTTTTTTGTTAACAGCATGGGCTCATCCCTTATAGAAAACTCAGGAGGGCAGAATTGCTTCCAGTATCCTCAGTCTGACCTTATCTAGGAGAGAGTGTTCCACCTCCGGAAAGAACATCTATATGTTAAGTTCAAACTGTCACAATTATTCCCTATTATCTCCATCTTTTGCATACTTTTTTTTTTGGGGGGGGGGGGTGGCAGGGATCCTGTATGAACTTATTCTACTGATTTGATTGTAATTTTTTTTAATAACCAAAAATGCAATATTGCACTCTGTGGCTTCTCTGGTCTAATTACAAGCAACAGCGATTAATCAGGACAGACAAGTAGGTCCATTCCTGCTACTTCAGGGGTTTTTAAGGCACACAAGCGTCGATGTCAAACTCAGTGCACAGAAATAGCTGTGCACTGATGAAGCAACCTTCAGTTTCTTAATCAAGTATGCAGCCACATCCAAGATAAAAATGATACACACCCTATATAGAGTCCTAGGTCTGTGTGCTAAGGATCTCCCCCAACCACCCCCCTGCATACAGGTTTATTTTATTTAAAAACAAAACAAAAACACTGTACTTACACAGATAGCAATAGACCCCTCTCTCCCACGGTCACATCTATACAAGCAGCTCTCTCGGCATTAACCAAAACCCCTGTCTGTAGCTGCTCTTCACCAATAGCCCGGTTAGGAAATGCACAGAGCAGCATCAAGCATATCTTACCTTGCATCCAAACATCAACGACAAAGTGTTGTTGGTGCAGGCAACTTTGCAGTGGCAAATCATTGGTGTAACGCTGTCAGAAGAGTTAACAATACGGCACATTCCTTGAGGGCTGCAGTGGAAGCAGCCAGCCGGAGGAACAAAAACAAGCAGCTAAGCCGGCACATGGAAAAGCAACACATTCAGCTCAACAGCTTCTCTCTCCCTCTCTTCCGACTGCTGGTCAGAAGCAGCATCCTAGACGCCTCGCCACCTGTGCCCCCAATTCAACCATCCCCTTCCTCGTAGATGAATCAACGCTGCAGCATCAGTCATGAAGTGTCAGGGCTTCCCCCTTCCAGTGGGGGGGGGGAATTAATTTTTTAAAATGTATCACACCCCCCCCTCCTCTACGCCGAACAGAAAATGGAAATGAAGGTGGAATAGCAGGTGTGAACGCATTAGCATGTAAAAGGATGCATACCGCCTACTCGTAATAATCACATAAGATTGTCATGCTAGCTCAAGTGGGCTGCAAATTATGCCATCGGAAGAAAAATACTGCAGCTCCCGATTTGGTAAAAAGCCAGTGGCTTGCTGCAATACATAGTCATTGTGGAAAGGGGGGAAACTGGGACCTTGCTTCAGAAGCCTTCAGCATGTTACCGAGAAAAGATTCCAGGAAGAGGAAGAAGAAGAAGGAAATATGTGTCCCTGGCTCCCCGGCAGCAACACTGAAAAAAACTCCCAGGAAGAGGGAAAAAGAAGAAGAAGAAGAATTAGAAGGATTTGTCTGGTGGAACTCGGAAGCAGCAGCAGCAGCAGCCTCTCCTTCGTCTGAAAGATGAGTCTCTCTGCTCAAAAGAAACTGGTGCTGGATTTACAAGGGGGACAGCGAAAAAGTCCAGACAGTTGCAAGTAAAATTCAGAGACTCTTCTTCACCAGTCGTGGAGGGGCAAGGGGAGAAACAGACATCCCCAGACACCGATTTGCAAATAAATGAGCTGCAAGAGGATACACCGAGTTATTCTGGAAGCTTATCAGTTGGAAGGTTTGGTACAGTTCTGTTAATGATGCCTCGGGTACATTAGGAGACCGATCTCTGCAGCCACAGCAGGTGCCGTGATTCTCCAGTGGTTTGACTTTCTAGGGGCACACTCCATTGTCTCTCGAGACAGACGGATGCCAACAGTCTTAGGTGATTGAGCCATTTTAGCTGATTAGTTGCATGGGTGTAGGTGGTTGTATGGGTATAGATTGATATTAGCACCACGTGCAGTACATTTGTAAGGAAGGGTGTCAAGCCAAAAAGGATGCTTCCTGACAGCTGCTGTTTTCAGGTAGGATACAAACACATACTGGCAGATTCAGGATGATTTTGGTCCCTTTTGCAAGAAAGCCATTTCCTCACAAAGCCGAACTTTTTGCTGTAAGGAAAGTACTGGGGAAATGCACTAGGAAGTGTGGGATACTAGTCTGCTTGATGTAATGTCATAAAAAACCTCACTGGGAACAAATCAGAATGGATACTTAGTAAACAGCTGCCTAACGTCCGCACAAACCTTTTGCAAATACAGTGGTACCTCGGGTTAAGAACTTAATTCGTTCTGGAGGTCTGTTCTTAACCTGAAACTGTTCTTAACCTGAAGCACCACTTTAGCTAATGGGACCTCCCACTGCCACCGCCACCGGCGGCACACGATTTCTGTTCTCATCCTGTAGCAAAGTTCTTAACCTGAAGTACTATTTCTGGGTTAGCGGAGTCTGTAACCTAAAGCATCTGTAACCTGAAGCGTCTGTAACCCGAGGTACCACTGTAAATCAGGATGAGTGATCTATTAGCAGGTCATCTAGAAGCAGACTCTGAGACTCAGCTGTGGCACAAACTCACCTCTTCCAAACTCACCTCGTATACAATCTATTCATCTCCCAGCCTCAGTCCTCCAGTTGTAATATGGGACTGAAATAGGCCTGCTCGATTAAAATCACATGAAGGGCTTTGAACAGGTATGGGGAAAGGCCCATGTGAACATTAAGGCAAAGAATTCTATGCCCACTCACCTGGGAATAAGACCCATTGAACTTAGTGGGGATTATGTCTGAGTAGAAATGTATGGGGTCACATCACTTGTAGTTTTGTCATCATGATGCTTCAGCTAGGCTGTTGGTGGGGACAAGTGATCGCCAGCACTTAGCAATGGTGCTTAAAAGCTTGCACAGACTGCTCAAATGTTCATAGAATCATAGAACTGTAGAGTTGGAAGGGACCCCAAGGGTCATCTAGTCCAACCCTCGGCAATGCAGGAATCTCAGCTAAAGTATCCATGAGAGATGGCCATCCACCCTCTGCTTAAGAACCTCCAGAGAAGGAGAGTCCATAACCTCCTAAGGGAGACCATTCCACTGTCAAACAGCTCTTACTGTCAGAAAGTTTAGTCGGAATAGCCTTTCTTGTAACTTGAAGCCATTGGTTCGAGTCCTACCCTCCAGAGCAGGAGAAAACAAGCTTGCTCCATCTTCCATGTGACAGCCCTTGAGATATTTGCAGATGTCTCTCATATCTCCTCTCAGTCTCCTCTTTGCCAAGCTAAACATACCCAGTTAACAAGCCATCAATACTGGCTCAGTTTACCTGAAGGAGCCTCTCCACCCCCATCGTTCTGCCCAGACACTGAGGTCCAGCGCTGAGGGCCTTCTGGTGGTTCCCTCACCTTGAGAAGCTAAGCTACAGGGAACCAGGCAGAGGGCCTTCTCGGTGGTGGCGCCCGCCCTGTGGAACACCCTCCCACCAGATGTCAAAGAGAAAAATAACTACCTGATATTTAGAAGACATCTGAAGGCAGCCCTGTTTAGAGAAGTTTTTAATGACATTTTAATTTATTTTTAATCTTTGTTGGAAGCTACCCAGAGTGGCTGGGGAAACCCAGCCAGATGGGTGGGGTACAAATAATAAATTACTGTTACTGTTACCATTCAGGTATGAATTTACAAGGCCCTTAACACTTGAATCCAGGATAGCTTAAGGGATCCCTGATGCTTCATGTAGAATCACAGAATGGTACAGTGGGAAAGGTCCACAAGGGTCATCTAGTCTAACCCCCTACAATGCAAGAATATCCCCACCTAATCACTGATATGTTTGGGGAAGACTGTACTAGTGGTCTCCCATGGCTCAGATGCACAGATTATATCCCCAAAAAATCATAGAACTGTAGAGTTGGGCCCTGAGAGTCATCTAGTCCAACCCCCTGCCATGCAAAAATCTCACCAGGAGTTGTACAGTCAGTATTATGGCCTGGATTCTGTGGGACCCCATCCCAGCAGAGATTAGACAGACCCACCTCCCTGTTGAACTTCAGGTACCTAACAAAAAGCAGTTTTCCAGCAAGCATTTTAAGGAAGCTTTCTGTTTTTATGATTAGCTTTAATTGGTTTTTATTCATGGTGTGCTGTTGTAATTTTTACACACACCATTTAGAGATTTCAGTAATTAAGCACTATGCAAATACCCTAAACAAACAGACCACTTATATTGCCAGAAAAAAACAAACACCAGGCATACCCAATGCTATGCATTTTATTGTTGTTATACATAAAAGGTAAAGGTAAAGGTACCCCTGCCCGTACGGGCCAGTCTTGACAGACTCTGGGGTTGTGCGCCCATCTCACTTAAGAGGCCAGGGGCCAGCGCTGTCCGGAGACACTTCCGGGTCACGTGGCCAGCGTGACATCGCTGCTCTGGCGAGCCAGAGCCGCACACGGAAACGCCGTTTACCTTCCCGCCAGTAAGCGGTCCCTATTTATCTACTTGCACCCGGGGGTGCTTTCGAACTGCTAGGTTGGCAGGCGCTGGGACCGAACGACGGGAGCGCACCCCGCCGCAGGGATTCGAACCACCGACCTTTCGATCGGCAAGTCCTAGGCGCTGAGGCTTTAACCCACAGCGCTCCTGCGTCCCTTTGTTATACATAATAAATCACCAAGAGCAGCATGTTTCTAATGGTAGACCATAAGACCCTTGTCTTATTTTTGGTCTTTAAAGGGGTCTTTTATTTTACCACATGCCTAAAATCAGTATTCTTTTAAAATCTCTGGCAAAAAATAACTTTGGTTGTAATTTTCACCTCTATTAGCAGATTACAACTGCGAGAGATTTACTATAGAACAAGAGGAGTTAAAGTGGAAACACCATACAGTATCAATGACATAAAATAAAGATTACAGCATCTATTAAAATGCATTACAGCATTTATTAAAATGTCACTGTTTGGGCCGTTGAAATGCTTATGGCTTTCATAAATGCAGTAGCCATTATTTTATTTTATTTAAAAGCTGTGTGTGTGTTTTTTTCTAAAAAAAAAAAAAATATGTTTAGGGATACTCTCATTTTCCTACTCATATTGAAATACTCATATTCCTACTCATATTGGCCTCTCAATGAGGCCAAGCTTAGAGTCACAAAATGTTTTGGGGTATGTGTACCCCTGCGCCCCCCAAAAAAAAACACTGTTTAAGAGAGTAGATTAGGTCTGCAATCCTATTCCCAGTTACCCGAGAGTAAGCCTCATTAAAACAATGTGGCTTACTTCAAGGTAAATGTGTTTCAGACATTTCTGCAATTTTTCACAACAGGTGATGCAAGCAATTTTGATGTAAGAGCTCACAGTGGATCAAATCTGGGTTTCCCCACAGTAGCGCAAACATGCTTCTGGGAAGCCCAGAGGGCAGAAAAGGAACTTGTCTCTCCCATTGTTAAACCAAAGTGACTTGTATTCAATGGCATTGTTGTGGTTGTTTAGTTGTTTAGTCGTGTCTGACTCTTCGTGACCCCCTGGACCAGAGCACGCCAGGCACTCCTGTCCTCCACTGTCTCCCACAGTTTGGTCAAACTCATGCTGGTAGCTTCGAGAACACTATCCAACCATCTCATCCTCCGTCATCCCCTTCTCCTTGTGCCCTCCATCTTTCCCAACATCAGGGTCTTTTCCAGGGAGTCTTATTTTCTCATGAGGTGGCCAAAGTATTGGAGCCTCAGCTTCAGGATCTGTCCTTCCAGTGAGCACTCAGGGCTGATTTCCTTCAGAATGAAGAGGTTTGATCTTCGTGCAGTCCATGGGACTCTCAAGAGTCTCCTCCAGCACCATAATTCAAAAGCATCCATTCTTTGGCGATCAGCCTTCTTTATGGTCCAGCTCTCACTGCCTCTGAACCGCCTTTTGGTTCTCCTTTAAGGTAGGGGTGGAGAAACATCCCCCCCCCTGAAAGTACTGGGTGGAGCCAGAGAGAGCCAATGATAAGTGGAGCCAGAGACAAAACTGCTCTTTCACCTTGGCTCATATCAGATTAGGAGTCACTTTCCTGTGCTGATCTATTCAGAAATCAGTCGCACTGGGGTGAGGAACCTAAGGAGCTGCCTTCTACCACTGGGTTTGTCTACACTGATTTGCAAAATGCTCTCCAGGGATTCAGACAAAGGTCTCTCTTAGCCCTACCTAGAGATGCTGGGGACTGAAATTGGGGTTTTCTGCATACAAAGCACAGGCTGACATCTGCAGGCATAGAGTAGTATCTAAATTTAATAGATGATAAATAAGTAATAATAAAAGCAATTCCTTTCTGACTTTAGTATGACTTTAGCATTTTAGTTTAAAATATACAAACATACCAATTTCGACATGCTCATTTGCTCTCAGATAGCTGGAAATGTGAATGTGTTTCCGTACAACCAGGGAGAGGGGGGAATTTTGAAATGAAATAAAATATTTCCCCTTCCATTAGTTCTGAAACCACACCAAAAATAGTTGGGGGACACGTAACATGAGGCCTCAGCCTCAAGTGCTACCAGGCTACAAACTGCCCAATTCTAAAGAAAGGAAGACTTGTGAGAAACCAGAGATGGTGATGGCTGGTCCCTTCATATCCCTACAGAAGGCTGATTTATTTATAAAATGTATATACTGCTTAATACAAAATGAAGGCAGTTTGCATAAGATATAATGGGGAGAGGGGGGTTCAATGAGAGTTCATATAATACCACAACAACACCCAAAGAAGCATTTATAGAGCTAAATAAAAGCAGATTGAAACCACACAAATAAATCAATAAAACTGACCAGTGCTGAAAAAGCATGGAACATCTATATCTTGTGTCTAAATCAGAGAATGGGTAGACATAGGGGCTTTTAAGACTTGTAAAAAGATATATGCACGGCATAGAGAAAAGAGATAGAGAACAGTTTTTCTCCCTCTCTCATGTCTCTAGAACTCAGGGACATCCATTGAAACCGAACGTTGGAAGATTCAGGAGAGATAAAAGAAAGCATTTCTTCACACAGCACATAGTTAAACTGTGGAACTCTCTCCCATAGTAGGAAGTGATAGCCACCAACTTTAAAAGAGGACTGCGCAGATTCGTGGAGGATGAGGCTACGGAGTGTTACCAGCCACAATGGCTATGCCCTCCCTCCATGCTTGGATGCAGCAATGCTTCTGAATACCAGTTGCTGGAAGCCAAAGGTGGAAAAAGGGCTCCTGAGCTTAAATCTCGTTTGCAGGTTTCCCACAGGCATCTGGTTGGCCGCTGTGAGAAAAGGGCGCTGGCTGAGATGGGCCACTGCAGGAGGTTTTTGTATAGGGCATTGCAAAGATGCGGGTGGCGCTGTGGTCTAAACCACTGAGCCTCTTGGGCTTGCCGATCAGAAGGTCGGCGGTTCGAATCCCCGAGACAGGATGAGCTCCCATTGCTCTGTCCCAGCTCCTGCCAACCTAGCAGTTCAAAAGCACACCAGCACAAGTAAATAAATAGGCACCACTGCAGCGGGAAGGTAAACGGCGTTTCCATGTGCTCTGGTTTCCATCACGGTGTCCCGTTGAGCCAGAAACGGTTTAGTCCTGCTGGCCACATGACCCGGAAAGCTGTCTGTGGACAAACACTGGCTCCCTTGGCCTGAAATGAGATGAGCGCTGCAACCCCATAGTCGTCTTTGACAGGACTTAAACATCTGGGGTCCTTTTACCGCCACTGAAAAGCCCATTACATATTGTCCTCAGAAGATCTCAACCACACTTCCATGTTCTCTGAAGATCTGATGGCCTGGCTTCATCTATACTAGAGGAGGCAGCCAGCTAGGTCTCCTGGTCCCCAATTGCTATGGTCAGCAACAAAACCTTCAACTTTTGACTGACCTCTGCCAGAAGCAGGATGCTGGACTGAACTATGGGCTGGACCAGCACAGAAAAGAGGCTCTTGCAAACTGCACCTCGAGAAGCAAGTTCATGAAAGCAATTACTGACTCCTTTATACTGCTTAATAGCACTAGGTCTCCGCAGAAATACTGGTTCTATTTATAATATAACCTTTAAATGCTTTTGGATGCAGAAGTCACCAAGAAAGCAAAAAGGAGTTTTCTGATTTATGTGGCCAGTTCTGAATATGCCCAGCAGATGGCACTCAGAACCTTTTATTGTCTCTGTTTCATCATAAATTTAAGACAAGAAGTTGCAAGGTAATAGGCCTGTTCCTTTTTTTTTTTTTTTTTTTTGAAGTGCAGTTTTATAAGCCCTGAAACAGGATGCCATCCAACAGGTGTTGTCCTCGATCTGTAGTTGGTAGGGGAGTCTGCACCTGTGGAACTTCTGTATCCTGCAAATGGAAGCCCCGTCCCTTCTAAAGTGGCAATGCTGTTTCTGGTTCTATTAATTACACTGGTTGTCTACCTCTTCCCGCTCTGATCCCCCAATAATCATACATTTTGTAACATGTTTATAGCTCCCGCACACCTTGCAGAGGAGCATATGGTAACTAACACCATCTTATAGACATCAATCAAAAACACATCAGATAGATAGACAGACAGACAGACACATAGAAACCTAGAAAAGCCTAAAACAGGAAGAAACCAGCAGGATCTGTAAAAATCTATAGCAATTAGCAGAAACCCAAATATGCAGAAAGTAACAATCAAAAGGGATCCTAGTTTCAACCGTGTTATGGATGCTTGAGCTGAGATTCCTGCATTGCAAGGGGTTGGACTAGATGACCATTGGGATCCCTTCCAACACTAAGAGAATTTGATTGGTATTCACATTCATTGTGGCTGTTGTTGTTGTTGTTTTCAGTCTGCAAACAATATGTGACTGATTAACACACACACACACCATTTGCATTGTGATTTTGCATTCAGATTACTGGAGTGGAATAACTTAAGGACAGTGTAAGTTACCTAATTAATTGTGCAAAGTATGCAAGTTCCATATTCTCACCATGGCGAATAACTTAGTTTTTTGGGGGAAGCTGGGCTGCCGCTGAAGAGAAACAGTGCTGCATGCAATGTAGGCAAGGCAGAATGTTGCTTTACTGAGAGTTTAGGATTTCATCGAGCAGAGCAGAGTGCCAGGGCCTCTAGCCTTGCTGCTGAACCCAAATGTCTGCCTTAACTCACCTCGGCGCTTCATCAGCCAGGGCTCCTTGTAGCTCACGGATCAGACACGCTGGCTAGCAAACGTCCAAGAACTTAAGAGCACCTCTTCTGGATCAGACCAAAGGCCCATCTGGTCCAGCCCAGCATCCTGCTCTTACACTGGCCAAGCAGATGCCTATGGAAAGCCCTTAAAAGCCAGGCATGATCTCAACAGCCCTCTAATTCCAAGCGACTGCTTTGCAGAGTCATGCTCATCCTCAAAGAGTGGAGATAGATTGGTGTCATTCACATGCTATATTTGCAGATGGACTCCCCACCCCCTGCCCCCCCCCCCAGAAAATCTCAAAGGTGTGGCATGTGAAGTGCATCTTCACTCGTTCTCTGTCTCCTTCTCTCAGGATGGCAACCTATCAGGGGTGCTGTCAGTGCTGGATTTATGTATAAGCTAAACAAGCTATAGCTTAGGGCCCCCAAAAAAATGTAAAGGGGGAAAAACCTGGATGTACATTTCCAAAATATAAGATAAAAAACAAATAAAATAAAACCTACATACAGCAACAGTGTTTTGTGTTGTGTAGGCTCCTATGGTGTAAGTAATGGGCCCCGCCTGATAGCCTGCTCCCTAAAATATCACTGGTTTGCTCCTTTCTATATATAGGGTGCCTCCGTTCTGCATGGACCGGTTGCATGACAATATGTGCAAATGGCTTGAGATACCTATTAGGTCCATAAATTGCCATATAGCATATATTCAACACACAAAAACAGTGACAATTTGTTGTTGACAAAGGACAGCTGGACATATAAAGGGCCCCATTACCTTCAGTAGCTAAGTCAGGGGTCAGCAAACTTTTTCAGCAGGGAGCTGGTCCACTGTCCTTCAGACCTTGTGGGGGGCCGGACTATATTTTTTTTTTGGGGGGGGGGAGGAATGAATGAATTCCTATGCCCCACAAATAACCGAGAGATGCATTTTAAATAAAAGGACACATTCTACTCATGTAAAAACAAACTGATTCCTGGACCGTCCGCGGGCCGGATTTAGAAGGTGATTGGGCCGGATCTGGCCCCCGGACTTCAGTTTGCCTACCCATGACTTAGGGCCTCATCAGACTTAAATCTGGTCCTGGGTGCTGTAGGAATGAGCTTCCTGCAACAGCAGGACATTGGACGGGGCGACCCCTGAGGCCGCTGACTCCAACTCTTACGATTCCCTCTTTATTAAGTTACATATTAAAACAGGTTCTCTATCAAATCAGCACCGTCTTGCTCATAACAAGTCCTGGTGTAAATTTAGATGAAGGAGTGCGGTTTCCATGACAATCCACTCCATAGTTACAAGCCGGCAGCTACTATCATTAAAAAATGAATCACACTGTTGCCTTAAAGGTGGGAGCAGAACAGCATTGCTGGTCCACCGATCAGCAGCGTGTCACAGGGGGTGGTGGTATTTAATATTTTTTAAGAGGATACATTCCTCTAGAGTGCCAAAGAGAAAAATGGAAGCATATTGGTGTGTGTGCGTGCGCCCCCAATATTTCTGATGCTACCTCCAGAGTCAAAATTGCTGTTTGTTCTTCTTCATAAGTGCATTATTATTTTCCCCCTGAAGTGTGTACTTTACAGTGAACCCATTCACAAGCTTCTTTTGGAAGATTCTATTTTGAGCAAACCCACGAACAGACAAGCGAAAAAACCTCCTTTGCACATTTCAAATCCAAGTAGGAAGATGGTGGGAAGGCACAGATGTTAATTTGCTTCTTGTCTTCTCAATCTCCTTGGATGCGTTCCAAGATGAAATGACATGCTGATTTGTTTCCCAGTCACACTCCACTCGCTACTCAAAATGGTACGCTTTCTTAAACACATGCACACGACCTTCCAGCCTAAACCGGCTCTTCAAAAGATAGAGTAAAAATAAGTACCAGCTGTATTATTTCAAAGGTTGCTAACATGCTGCCTTCTATATGATGTTGGGCTTCACCTCCCATCAGCTCCTGCCCACACAGTCAATGGTCAGGGATGATGGGAGTTATAGTCCAGCAACACAGAATCATAGAAGGATAGAATTGTGGAGCTTTAAGGGATCCCCAAGGATTATCCAGTCCAACCCCCTGCAATGCATATGGAGGGCAACATTTTGGCATAGCTGTCAACCGTCCCTTATTTGGTGGGAAAATCCCTTATCCCAGCACCGCGTCCCGCTGCTGTCCCTTATTGATGATGTCCCTTAAATTTCTCGGGTTTCAAAGCAAGCAGCTCCTTTCCCTCCCTCCCTGGTGGCCAGGGAGGAGGGAGGCTCCAACTGTGTTGCTTGGCTGCGTTGCTCACCCAATAAGGAGTCTAAGAACGACTGGGGGGTGGAACTTGCATGCCTTGTGCCGATCAAATCGGCTGCGTTGCCTGGGGACTCGCCTTTGCTCAGCGCTTCCCAGCGGAGAGGTGACGGTGGTTTTCCTTGCTGCATCCCTTTTGCTGGGTTGATGCGCTTAAGGCTTTGTTTGGCTGCTGGCTGGGCTTTCTGCCTTTGGCTCGGAGGGGCTCAGAAGTTGAACATACTTGTGCCTGGAAAATCCCTTATTTTGGCTGCTGAGCCCTTATTTCCGAGGCTGCCGGTCCCTTATTTTCAAATCTGTAAGTTGACAGCTATGCATTTTGGCCATCCCAATATTACTCCTTTGACAAAGGAAAGGACAGTTTCCCCCTGTCCAAGGAAGAGTTTTGTTTTCTGGTTCTTTTATAGATGGGCCAACGTATTTAGCTAGAGAACAACTAACTGTGGCTTCCTAACTCCTCACTGCCCACAGGCCACTTAAAAATTGCTGGTGGTCTTGGTGATTTTTCTGCCTGTTGTAGCAATTGTAACATGCTATGCTAGATGCTGTACGGTTAAATTTTCCTGCTTCTTTTAGTTCCTGTATTGTCCATGGAATACGAATTGAAATACAGTGTGAGAAATGAAAGCAGTAGTAAAAAAATACACTTAAAAATAAGTATGAGTATTTAGTGTGGGAATGATGCAGGCCACCTGAATGAAACCATGGACCACCCCAGCCTAGAGTAAACATTAAGGAAACTATTCTTCAAACACTTTTTGAAAGTAAAATTCTTTTTTGGGGGGGAAATTAAACCCATAACTATGTTCTTTGTCCCCCTGCTGTCAGAAGTGTGGCTGGTAGATTTGAGGTGCAGGGCTATTTCTGGTCTTATGCTAAGGAACTGGTACCCTATCCAATGTTTACCACATCCAATGATGGATCTTCTGGTCCCTTTGCTACTCAACTTCACCTCCAAATATGCACTGCTCCATTGTCTCCCAAGACAGGCAGATGCCAACAACAAACCATTGCTACTCATCTTTTAGGAGGTCAGTGGACATTGTTTTTGTTGTTTAGTCATTTAGTCGTGTCCGACTCTTCGTGACCCCATGGACCAGAGCACGCCAGGCACTCCTGTCTTCCACTGCCTCCCGCAGTTTGGTCAAACTCATTCTGGTAGCTTCGAGAACACTGTCCAACCATCTCGTCCAGTAGTGATGTATGGAAGTGAGAGCTGGACCATAAAGAAGGCTGATAGCCGAAGAATTGATGCTTTTGAATTATGGTGCTAGAGGAGACTCTTGAGAGTCCTATGAACTGCAAGAAGATCAAACTGATCCAATCTTAAGGAAACCAGCCCTGAATGCTCACTGGAAGGACAGATCCTGAAGCTGAGGCTCCAATACTTTGGCCACCTCATGAGAAGAGAAGACTCCCTGGAAAAGACCCTGATGTTGGGAAAGATGGAGGGCACAAGGAGAAGGGGACGACAGAGGACGAGATGGTTGGACAGTGTTCTCGAAGCTACCAGCATGAGTTTGACCAAACTGCGGGAGGCAGTGGAAGACAAGAGTGCCTGGCGTGCTCTGGTCCATGGGGTCACGAAGAGTTGGACACGACTAAACGACTAAACAACAACAACAGCACTGTGACATCAGATGGCGCTGCAGAGCTGAAATCGCAACTCCATAGTATTTTCAATTATGAGCTTTACAATGGTTTGTTTTTGTTTTTTTCAGAGTGTTTTTTTATAGCTGTGTAGATCTAGCCTGGGTCTCATGGTAGCAGCCTGTGGGTGCTTGTGAGTAGGGAGGGCACCTTACTCAGGGCAGCCTCAAAGCTGATGCTAGCCCTTCTCCAAAGGCAGGAAGTTTTAAAACCATCAAGTTGAAGGAACCATTTGCCTGACTCCGTCTCACACCTGGTCCGAGTTGTTTGCTTGCTGTATAGCTTGGAACATGCAGTTAAAGCACTTTTTGAAGTCTCGTTAGCAGCAGATAACAGCATTTATACAGACAAAGCATTCCTCCACCAAAAATCCCCAACTCCAGACAGGGAGGAGGGGGTGTGCTCACATTCCATATATGAACACCACCTAACTGCATATACCTAAAATAAAAGTAAACAACAGCAGAAATTTAAGACAATCATTCCAGGTAATAAATGTAAAACTGAATTCAGAACGCACCTGGAGCAAGAATATGATCTTAGTGACAGAAAAGGAGCAAGGGGAAACAAAGAGCACAATCCCATACAGGTCTACTCACAGGTAAGTTCAATGATGTCTACTCCTAGGAAAGTGTGTACAAGACTGCAGCCCAAGTCAATGATTTAGCAGTTATTGCTGTACGTGCTAGAGAGCTACACACGAGCTTTAAAAAGCCTCTTTAGCAAAGGCTGTATTAAAAGTGATTTTCTGCCACACTTTGATTAAAGAGATATCATAATCTGCTCAAAACAATGAGCTGGCCAACTCGCTAACACAGCATGAGGTTTTACCACCTAAGAGACTCGAGGGTTTCATTGCAGTCAACACCATGTTACCAACAGTTCAGGATTTCCACAACAGCGCAATTGTCTTCCCTTTTGTTGCACCCAAGACTACTGTCAACTTCACATAAAAATGCCTAAGAAACAATAATAGTAGGCAGTCTTGGTTTGTGAGTTCCTCCAGCACTACCTTCTCAGATCTCTTACCTATTGCAACCAGAAAGCCCATCAATCAGACTGACGGAAGACCATTAATCATGGTGCTCTCTTCTGCACAACCAGGAAGCCAACAAACTGAACTGAGGAAACAGAGAGACTTGTGGTTGCAGCCAGTACTAGTCCTACTCAAAGCAGACCCAGTGAAATTAATAGAATTCCAATAGTTCTACTCTGTGTAGAGTGTAGTTGGGTGCACCACATGATAGGGTGGCCAAAAATGGCATGCAAGGACAAGAGGGAGATCTGTGAGGGGTGAGAGACTCTGTCTGCCATCAGAGGGTGTTTGGTTTCATCTATGCTGCCATACTTCTAGCCTAAAGAACCTTCAGAAGGAAGTTGCTGCCATAGACATCATGTGTCTATGTATTTTAATGAGCTGAACAGAGTGAAACGTTATGAGTCATGTGGGTGTGGAGAGTATATGTATGAACTTAACAGTGCTAAATTTAGAATACATCTGAAGGTAGCCCTGTTTAGGGAAGTTTTAGATGTTTAGTGATTTATTGCTTTTTTATTATTATTATTATTATTATTATTATTATTATTATTATTATTATTTTATTATTCTGTTGGGAACCACCCAGAATGGCTGGGGAAACCCAGCCAGATGGGCAGGATATAAATAAATTATTATTATTAATATTATTATTATTATTACTACTACTACTATTACTATTGATATTTTGTTAATGTTAATATTGTTTCATAGATTATAAATGTGGTATTGATTTGTTAATCATATAATATAACTTATGCTTCAATTGTGATGCTTAGCATATTTTTTAGTTGTTACCTTGCTGTATGCTTGGGAAACATGGACCACTTATAAACGCCATCTCTAACTACCTGAAATATTTCATCAACAGAGTCTCCGAAAAATGTTACACATCACTTGGGAAGACAGGCGAACTAATGCCAGTGTACTGGAAGAAGCAAAGATCACCAGTGTTGAAGCAATGATTCTCCAACATCAACTTCATTAGACTGGTCATGTTGTGCGGATGCCTGATTATTGTCTTCCAAAGCAACTACTCTATTCTGAACTTTAAAATAGTAAGCGTAATGCTGGTGGTCAACAAAAGAGGTTTAAAAACTCTCTCAAGGCAAATCTTTAAAAATGTAGTATAAACATCAACAATTGGGAAACACTGGCCTGCGAGCGCACCAATTAGAGAACAGCCCTTATCAAAGGTGTCATGGGCTTTGAAGACACTCAAACTCAGGACGCAAGGGAGAAACGCGCTAAGAGGAAGGCACGCTTGGCAAACCCTTACCATGATCAACTCCCACCTGGAAACCTATGTCCCCTCTGCGGAAGGGCATGTAGATCCAGATTTGGCCTCCACAGTCACTTACGGACTCACAGTTAAAACCATACTTATGAAAGATGATCTTACTCGGCTATGAGTGATCATCAAAGAAGAAGAAGATATATTGTAATTGCTTCACTGACAATTTGTTAATTATTCTATATGATTTATGCTGTATATGTGATGTTCTATCATGTTACTGCTACTTATTGTTTGTGAGCCACTCTGAGATTCATTTGAATGAAAAGCAACATTGAAATATAATGAATCAATCCTTTAAATCAATAATTCAACGGCCAAAAACTACCACCAAATCCACACACGTACACTCAGCCTGGTGCAAAGGTGATTTTGATTGTAGCCTAACTTCTTTATTTAAAAAGGTCAGGAGCAAAGTTGTCAAGCATTGTTGATGTGGACCAGATAATAGCCGAGGGCTATCCTAAATTTGAAAAAGGTGACATCCCAAATCCAGGTCTTCTTCCTATGTCTCTATACAAGCATGACTGAATGTGAAATTGCAGACTGGGAAAAGAACTCAACCCAAAATGCTACGGAAAATAATTATGACTAAAGAAAAAGCCAGTTTGAAGCAACTTTCTGCTAAAAAAGTATCACTGGGGCATGAACGCACAACCATTTTGAGTCCTCAACAGAACCAGGGACCACTTTCATGGAAATTAATTCTGTTTCTTTGGGGGCACACAAAGAAGACATAAGACATGGGGTGGGAAGAGGGGTTATTGGTTATTTTTTAGTCTTGTATTTTTATGTCGTGAACTGCCCTGAGATCTACAGATGGAGGTTCAAAATTTAATAATGATAATAATAAATGATGATGATGATGAAAAGCTTTGCAACTGCTGGGAGTGAAGATGAAATTGCAATGAGCAGCTCTTCTGCATTGTCTCCTGTAACATCCCAGAGGGAACTATGCTACATCCTGGCACAGTGTGATTCCCACAGGCATTGTTAGGAAGGAAAAATATGGCTCCCTGCATTGGTAATTCCCACTGGGTCGCTAACAGATTGTTCAGTCCAGCTCTGCCGCTGCTTCAAAAGGAACTCTTTAAAAAAAAGATCCGGGGGGGGGGGGGGACTTCTGTAGTGACAGTATGCCCTGATGTATTGACTAGCACTAATCTGTAAAGGTTGTTGGGAAAAATTGAGGGCACAAGGAGAAGGGGACAACAGAGGACGAGATGGTTGGACAATGTTCTCGAAGCTACCAGCATGAGTTTGACCAAACTGCGGGAGGCAGTGGAAGACAGGAGTGCCTGGTGTGCTCTGGTCCATGGGGTCACGAAGAGTCGGACATGACTAAATGACTAAACAACAACAATCTGTAAAGGTAAAGGGACCCCTGACCATTAGGTTCAGTCATGGCTGACTCTGGGGTTGCGGCACTCATCTCGCTTTATTGGCTAAGGGAGCCGGCATACAGCTTCCGGGTCATGTGGCCAGCATGACTAAGCCACTTCTGGTGAACCAGAGCAGCGCACGGAAATGCCATTTACCTTCCTGGTGGAGCGGTATCTATTTATCTGCTTGCACTTTGACGTGCTTTCGAACTGCTAGGTTGGCAGGAGCAGGGACTGAGCAATGGGAGCTCACCCCGTCGCGGGGATTCGAAACGCCGACCTTCTGATCAGCAAGTCCTAGGTTCTGTGGTTTAACCCACAGCACCACCCGTGTCCCCAGCACTAATCTGAACCCACCACAAAAAGTAAAATTTACCCGCCTTCCCAAAGCACTGCTGTTATTCAATAGCACTTTCACCTCCATCCCCAAAACTGGTCTGGGCAATATGTCTGGGCAACTGGGAGAAGTCTCCAGGGGATCTGTAGTGAGGCATTGTCAATATCAGTCAACACCCAATGGAGGTATGGTGGGGGAGTGGTTCTCAGGTCCAGGATTTCAAAGGACGTCCTGCTCTAGAAGGAGTTGCCTTCCTCTGTATGGAGCACAGCTTGTGGGTACTTCTAGAGCCATCTGTATCTCTAGAAGCAAAGGTGACTTCAATGGCTGGGAGTGCCTATTTCCACCTACAGCTGGTTGGCCAGCTGTGGATTTCCCTGGACAGGGATAACCTGGTCCCAGTTACATACACTCTAGCAGCAACTAGGGAGGCAGTTGGAGCCTTGGATGACAAAGGAGTCAAAGGTGTGCCAGAGAAGGATAAGGAGATTGCAGAAAAGTTGAATGAGATTTTTTGCATCTGTCTTCCTAGCGGAAGATGCTCTTTCTCTTTCTTTCTTTCTTTCTTTCTTTCTTTCTTTCTTTCTTTCTTTCTTTCAATTTATACACCACTGGCACCTGCTATCCTCCCCATGGACCCATGACACAATGTGATGATACAGCATCATACACAGGTGTCATGTTCTGGTCCATTGTCGGGTCCTACAAAGAAAGAGGGAAGTCTCTTCAAAGGTTGCAGGACCACAGACAACTTGCTTTGGCAAAGGTTGGGAGCACACAGAGGCCTTTTAAGCTTCTGTCTCTAGACCACCTTAAGGAAGGGTAAAGAAGCACTTTGTGACAAACCGATATCTAACAATGGTAGAAGCACTTCCCCAAATAATATGCTTGGGCAAGAAGCTGCACCTGTTGAATCTCAGCCCATCATGCTTGCCTTCAAGATAGAGGAGCCCTCTCTCTCCCCATTGTGCTAATTTTAAAAAGTCAAACAAAACCTTGCTAGGCCGAAAGGTAGCCCTATACAGGAAAGCAAAAGTACTGATTTCAGCCATGTGCAATTAGCTCTTCCAGGAACACGGGGGTGGCAATGCCCCTCCATCTCCACTTCCCTCCTCCAATAAACTTGAGCAGAGAAATAAGTTTTAACAACCACCAGCCAGATGACTCTTTGCTCCCTTGCCGAGAACTGCGTTCTGTTTATACGACGGGGGGTGGGGGGGAGGAAGCCGCAACAGAAAAGGGCCATAATTTGGCATTGCAGCACCCTCAGCACTTTCGCCCCCTGAGCAGGTGTGCCTTGAAAGAGCAGCTCTGCATTCATGACAGGAACCTTACCTGGGGGGGACTGCCGTCTCCACTCTGTAGCTCCTGCAATGCTGACGACTTGTCTGGAGTCAGCTTCCAAGAGAAGCAGAACAGCCAGGCATGGCAAAGCTGGCTTGTGGGCTGTGCTGCCGCAGAAGCATCCATCTTAGGTCCAGGCAAGGAAGGCAGGGGGGGAAATACTGGGACCAGCTCCACTTTTAAAGCCACAGAGCATCTGCGGAGCTGGGTGTGTGATACTACTACTACAGCAAGGAGTGCTCTCAATACTATGTGCTCCCCCAACAGTTTCCCTAGCCTCCACCTCCTCCATTACGACTGCAATACACAAACCACTTAAGCTGGCGTGTGCATTACTAAGCAGATTACTTGGAACTGAATTCCTTTCCTGTCAATAGGCACAGTTTCCATGCTGTGTGTTTAATCTGGGGGGTTCATACTGCAAAATGCTGGACACCCCCCTTGCATTGCCTTAGCTGTGCCTTTTTTATCCTACACGAGGAACATGCATGATGTTTTCTAGTATGTCAGGCTCAGATAGAAAGAGGAGGGTCACTTTTTTTTTGTAAAGTGGTAGCTTTTTTATTTTATTTTTCTTAAGGTCCATGCTTTTGCAATTATTATTATTATTATTATTATTATTATTATTATTATTATTATATTTATTTATACCCCGCCCATCTGGCTAGGCTTCCCCAGCCACTCTGGGTGGCTTTCAACAAAATATTAAAATACCGTAATACATCAAACATTAAAAGCTTCCCTAAACAGGGCTGCCTTCAGATGTCTTCTAAAAGTCTGGTAGTTGTTGTTCTCTTTGACATCTGGTGGTGCAATCTTTACTATGATCATGAGTACAGCGGAGAACCTAATATTCAGGCATTAAGGCTGGCACCACCAAACTCGGTCCTCCAGATGTTTTGGGACTACAACTTCCATCATCCCTAGCTAGCAGGACCAGTGGTCAGGGATGGTAAGAATTGTAGTCGCAAAACATCTGGAGGGCGGAGTTTGGGGATGCCTGCATTAATGTTGTTGTTGACATCCATCTGTCTTGAGAGACAATGGAGTGCGCCTCCGGGAGTGAAGTCAAACTGCAGCAATAGCAACACCGAAGTGACCTCCCTGGGGTGCAAGCCTGGGCAGTGTGTATGGAGGTCCTGGGCTGTCCAAACGACAAGACTTCCCCCTCTCGACCTTGGTCCAAAGGAAAGCAGAGCAAGATGTTTGCCACCAGCTTAGCTGGAGGAGTTGCCGGAAGGAGACTTAGAAGGTGCCACCCAACAATCTTAGGGACCCCACTCCAGATTTGTGTATTGTTAGACTTTTCAAGGCAGCAGAGGTTTAGGATCAGAGTTTTCCTTCTCCTAAGTGGGCCACTTTCACTGGCCCCATCTGCCCCTCACTGCAGCACATGCAGAAACTGCCTTCTTGACCATTAGACACACTATTGGTCTCAGTTTTGTTCACATTTCAGTAAGAAGTGACTGAATTCACACTTCTCGAACCAGTACAATTACCCTTTGAAATTCTCCTGTCTCCTAATTTCTGGGATACAGTTGCCAGCCTTTTTTTTTTTTTTAACCAGCCCTGCTCCTGTGCCTTGAAGAGCACACAGAGTCACCAAAATTGAATAGATGACGCTTTTCTGATCCCTGAAATTGCCATGCCAGCCAAAACTCCATCAGCTACATTTCTGCGCATTAGGCTGCTGCTTCAGCAACAGGAGCTGGACGAATTAAAAAGCTGGCAACCCTATAGACTCCTCACTGGTTTTTAATGCTGAGGAATGCTGAGATTTTAATGCTGAGCAATACATTTCACCTACTGCTGCTCCACAAGCCGTTTGTTCTCCTACGGAAGCATTCCTTTTTCCTGTCTCTTATATACTGGATTTTGCCTACACTATAAGCACACCTGTGTAGAAGGAACAAGCTTCCTGGTTTTCAGTCGGGAGCTATGGCCTATTGTGCCACTGAATAGAAGTGGAGTGGTTTAACTGATCAATTGCTTTCTCTCTCATGCATCTCAGGAATTTGCTGATGACCCATGCATTTCTGCAAACTGAGGGACAAAAAAATAAAGAAATCATAAACAAAGATCCCAGTAGCAGGGCCCAATTTTTGCTGCCTATGGCAAAGGAACCGGCTCTAATTGGGAGTGTGCATTGTATATTTTGTCACATAAATCAAAGGGTTGCTGGTTGGAATGTGCTCTCAAAGCTGCATTAGTTTCAGCAGTCTCCCATGGCTTCTTCCTTCACCTCAAGTTTAGACAAAATGATATTAGGAATAGGGCCGGCCCTAACATTAGGAAGAGTGAGGTGGTTGCCTCAGGTGGTAGATGATAAAAGGCAGGGAGTGAACAGAGATGACTGGTTGCTGTTCTTGGGTGCGTTGGGCGCACTGTTTTTCTACCTTGTATCCTCAGATGTTGTTGGACTACACCTCCCATCATTCTAGACAATTTTTACAGGGAATGTTGGCGGCTGAACCTGGGACGTTTTGCATGGCCTTTCCATGAGGAAGATTTCAGAGCAAAGATCAGGAATTTAAAACAAGCCCTGAAGGAATGCAGTGTCCATGTGTCCCTTAAAATAGCTTAAATAAAATACCAGGAATATAATATTTGCTGTCTAGTTGTTGGCAAATACAGTGGTACCTCGGGTTACATACGCTTTAGGTTACATACACTTCAGGTTACAGACTCCGCTAACCCAGAAACAGTGCTTCAGGTTAAGAACTTTGCTTCAGGATGAGAACAGAAATCGTGCTCCGACGGCACAGCGGCAGCAGGAGGCCCCATTAGCTAAAGTGGTGCTTCAGGTTAAGAACAGTTTCAGGTTAAGAATGGACCTCCGGAACGAATTAAGTACTTAACCTCAGGTACCACTGTATAAGTTGTTGTTTTAAAGCAACCTAAGAGAACAAAATTTGGGACACGGGTGGCGCTGTGGGTAAAACCTCAGCGCCTAGGACTTGCCGATCGCATGGTCAGCGGTTCGAATCCCTGCGGCGGGGTGCGCTCCCGTCGTTCGGTCCCAGCGCCTGCCAACCTAGCAGTTCTAAAGCACCTCCTGGTGCAAGTAGATAAATAGGGACCGCTTACCAGCGGGAAGGTAAACGGTGTTCCGTGTGCTGCGCTGGCTCGCCAGATGCAGCTTGTCACGCTGGCCACGTGACCCGGAAGTGTCTGCGGACAGCGCTGGCTCCCGGCCTATAGAGTGAGATGAGCACACAATCCTAGAGTTTGGCAAGACTGGCCCATATGGGCAGGGGTATCTTTACCTTGACCTTTAAGAGAACAAAGACATACAGTAATATCAATCATCTGCATGCAGTGTGAGGTTAGTTTGATTTCTAAAGTTGTGTCCTCAGTGGCAAAGGTTAAAGAGCAGTCTAATGAGTTCCCAGGCCACTTGTGATGGCCTGGGATTCCGATTCAGAGGCTGAACCAGAGGAATCCCAGCCTGCACAGGAGTCCCCGCCTCCAGGGCCGGCTGAACTGGGGCAAGGCCTAGATTCTGAGGAGCCTGCACCTGTGTCAGATCCTCAAGAGCAGGCACCAGGTGAAACCCTTCTGTCCCAGAGGTGCTTGAGGACTCAGTGGCTACAGGTGAGCCTCCTCCGGGGCCCAGTAACCCTTTGGCCTCTCCTGAACTACAGAGGCTTAGGGCAGAGAGGCGAAGGGAACTGGTTGCTCCCAGGAGGAGTGCTCGCCTTAAGGCCAGAGGAGGCGGGGCTCCTGGGGGCCGGGACCGCCCCTGGCCTTAGAAGAAGATAAAGGTCAGTCAGCCCGGTCCCAGGTTGCGGGAGCAACGTCGTCGTTGGCTTCAGACCTTCCAGTGTTCCTGTTCCCTGCTCGGCCTCCTGCTTCTGATCTTCCAGCACTCCTGTTCCCGCCCGGCTCCCAGCTTCTGACCTTCCAGCGTTCCTGTTCCCTGCCCAGCCTTCTGCTTCTGACCTCCCAGCGTTCCTGTTCCCCGCCCGGCTCCCTGTTTCGGACCTTGCCTCTCATCTCGTGAACTCTGACTACGATCACGGTACCTTCCCCCCGGGACCAGCACACCACTGCTTCATTAGTGTCTCATTAAAGTTTGTTGCCACTGAGACTATTTGGATACACACAGCAACATTCACAATTAATACGTCGCAGCTACCAGGCCCAATGTAGACATTTGTCCAATTGCTGTTCTATTCTCCTCCTGGGATGAAGATATGCAAAAATGCAATGGGTATAAGGACCAGGTTTATCAACTTAATGATAAAAACCCAGCAAGTTTGGGCACAATGGGAAGAATCTCCCTGCCTCCTGTTTTGGCAATGCCACCTTGGCTCAAAGCAGTTAAATCAGGCTTCCTCAAACTTGCCCCTCCAGTTGTTTTTGAGACTACAATTCCCATCATCCCTGACCACTGGTCTTCCTAGCTAGGGATCATGGGAGTTGTAGGCCAAAAACATCTGGAGGGCCAAATTTGAGGAAGCCTGGGTTAAATCAACAAAAGCCAATCTACGCCTGGCATCACCTGTTAACCACCACCCATACAGACCAGCATTCAGTGGCAGCAAGCCTCAACCTCTTGCAAGAAGTGTGCCCTCTCCACTTCTTGAGATAACCAGCAACGATAGGTAGGCTGGACGAATGTGGCTCAGGGTACTTAAGAGGGTGGCTAAGAACCTGCCATGTTGCAGGTTGACTGAATTAAGGTCAACCAGTTAGCACCACCCACTGTGTTATTAATATGGAGCAGGGAAAAGCCTCCACCTCCACAACTGGAAATCTATGGTTCCCTTCCCAAAATTCCCATTCAGTCACCAGACAGCGACTAGCTAATCCTGAACTGAAACAAATGGCGGCTTGGTGGGTAGACTGAAGTGGTGCTAAGAAGCCCACAATGCATGGCTCCACTCTGTCCTTGTGCAGATAGGGGTAAATCTGCACCTGCTAGAGCCCCAAAAATGTCTCCTTTGTTCATTCCGCAGTTCTCAACTTTCCTAGCTTCACCAGCTTTTGCACTCATCTCCTGTGGCTGCCTCTTTAGCAGCAGCTGGCTGTGCGGCAACTAGCAGATAGCAATGTAATGCAATGCTTTGTCTGCTCATTTTTATATATATCTACTCTTTGCAAAAGATACAGGAGTACAATAGGGCTGGTTTTCTTCCTTGTCCAATTGGCAACACTCGCATTTACAAGGCGTGGATTTGGATCCTAAGGACAGTTAATTTAAGAAAGTTCACAGAAGGGAAGCACCCAGTTCCCTCATCCCTCCTGAAGCCACATGCAGCCCTCCAAAAAGCCTCACCCAGGGGGGCATCAGGGGGCCTTCCTGAACTGTGGTTGTTGTTGTTTAGTCGTTTAGTTGTGTCTGAATCTTTGTGACCCCATGGACCAGAGCACGCCAGGCACTCCTGTCTTCCACTGCCTCCCGCAGTTTGGTCAGACTCATACTGGTAGCTTTGAGAACACTGTCCAACCATCTCGGCCTCTGTCATCCCCTTCTCCTTGTGCCCTCCATCTTTCCCCACATCAGGGTCTTTTCCAGGGAGTCTTCTCTTCTCATGAGGTGGCCAAAATATTGGAGCCTCAGCTTCAGGATCTGTCCTTCCAGTGAGCACTCAGGGCTGATTTCCTTCAGAATGGATAGGTTTGATCTTCTTGCAGTCCATGGGACTTTCAAGAGTCTCCTCCAGCACCATAATTCAAAAGCATCAATTCTTCGGCGAGCAGCCTTCTTTATGGTCCAGCTCTCACTTCCATACATCACTACTGGGAAAACCATAGCTTTAACTATACAGAGCTTTGTTGGCAAGGTGATGTCTCCGAACAACACAATATGGGAGGCATGAATTTTCCAAAATCAGACAGAGGTGCACTCAACTTTGTTTTCATGAAGTTTGAGTTATCTTAGGATCCAAGCTAATACATATAGAATCATCATCATCGTCATAAATCATCATCACCATCATCTACCCTTCACCATGGGGTCCCAGGGCAGGTTGTAACAATTTAAAAACACAATATTAAAATCAGTTAAAACATGGATCTGCCAGGCTAGCTATGCACAACCAGACCGACAGGTGTGGAAAATCACTAAGCGCAAGTCTGAACTCTCATAGGTTGACCTTTTCTTCCAGGGATCTGTGTTTAATATGTGCATGGCACAGAGACATCTACTAGGGAATGGTCTTTTCTTAAAGTGCATTGCAAAGCATGGGATGGCTTTACCTGTTGAGAGGCACAGGAATTATGGCAGAGAAAATAAAAGAAGAGCAGTCCTATGACATTTCCACGTCAAAACTGGATAGCCGACTAATATAGGCACAGCATCACCCACAGTCTACATTTCTCATGGTGCTTCGTAGGAAGCCACGATAATGAAAGCATTTTCTAGTAAGGAGAGACTGCTGATTCATAGATCTCAGCCCATCCCTTGATTGCTCCACAATTTATCACTGTCAGACAAAGATGTGAGCTGACTCAGTAGAAAAATGCTGCCTTTGAGATGGCATCAGCTTACGTGAAAAATTCCTTTGTGGTGCTAGGCCAAGACTGGTTTGCTAAGGCTACAACAGCCCATGTCCTCACTTGATGCAAACATGAAGTAGCCCACTCAAGTGGTGAGATGTCAAAGAGGAAAGAACTTCTGCAAACTACATCTGCTGATGTAGGTTCTCATGCAGATAATACCTGCTGAAATCCACTCATCTACACAACTCTTAAGACTCCAGGAGGTGTTTCCTCTCTTCCACCCACCCACCCTGAAATCCACCCTGATACGATCTCAGAGAAACTTTTTGTATGGCATACCCTCCAACATTTCTCCAATGAAAATAAGGATGTCCTAACTAAAAGCAGGATATTCCAGGATCAAATCAGAAATTGGGATGGCTTCTGTAAATCTGGGACTGTCCCTGGAAAATAGGGACACTTGGATGGTCTGGTATGGGGGGGGTCATTTAATCTAGGTATGTTCCAAGGTATTTATTGTGCGTCACCTGCATAAATGAACAGAAACTGATGCCCCCATGTAATTAATCAGGTGAGACATCCCTGCCAACTTTTGTCAGATAAAAATAATGTCAGGATGCTGTCAGCAGCTCCCAGCTGGTCACCCAGGAAAGTATAAAGACAAGGAAAAGTTTATTACCATCCTTTTTTATTTAAGTATTACAGAGAGTGGCTATAGAACCCAGCCTCTTGGATCCGAGACCTGGGAGAGGAGAGGGTTGAAGAAGATTGGAAGAAATTCAAGATTTACCTACAAAAATATTGTAATTTGGTTGAATGTTAATAAGGATGCTAGATCACAAACAATTGAGCACCACTAAAATAGTTGGAATTAGGATGATAAGTGAGATTGAGGAAAATATAAATTTTTTGGAGAATTATTAATTATATTTAAACGAGCAGGACATAAGAACGCAAACAAGTTGATAAATTGCTGGCAAAAATTTATAATGATGTAAGTGGGAGTGGGAGACGTGAGGGAGGCCAAAGAAGTTATGAAACTATGTTATGAAATATGTTACATTGTTTACTAATTTTGCATTGGTATTTAAAAATCTTAATAAAATATTATTTAAAAAAAAATATTTAAGTATTACAGAGAGTGGCTATAGAACCCAGCCTCTTGGATAATGGCACTGTCCCAAGTGAATCTCCACACACACTCCGTCTCTCCCACTTCCTCATTCATCACTATGGGTGATCATCATCATTCTATGGGTGCTGCTACGTGCCCTCTGTCTTCAAGCTCTTTGCTCTTCTACTTTTAAGGCTCGCTGGGTTCTGGGAGATGGGTGGTGGTGGTCTGGAATGCTTTCTAAAGACACCGGGTCAGCCAGCTGCTGTTCTGTTCCCACCTCCTCCTCTCCCATTATTTCCTAACTTTCCCCCTCATCTGTGTTTGAGCTTGATGGGATGTGTCCGGGGAGACGGGGGCAATTGGCAGGCCCCCAGCTGGCTCCAGCCCTCCGGACGGCAGCCGGGCGAACTCCAGTTCTCAGAACAGCATCAAGACTGCGACTCAAGCCTCAGAGACCTTTAGGGACTGAGCACGCAAGCCAGCAGAGATAAGAACTCTTCACAACAGAAGTAGCGGACAGAGGCATATGTAAGCATATTTACAAGCATTTATTCAGCAGCAGGACAAAGGAAAAAACATGTCTGCTTCCCTTCATGTCCAAGCAAACAGCATAGGCAAAAGCTGTATACGACAGAAGTTCCCAGCAGACTGCGCTGGAAGTAAACAGACATGTGACACACAACAACTCCACGTGCCTTTTCTAAAGGTGGAACGGAACTATATCCTAACAGAGCTGTGACCTCCCTCAAACTCCTTTTGTAAATCTAAACTGTTTTCCTCTTCCTGGGGGGGGGGGGGTGGGTCAGGATGGGGAGGTGGTCTCCAGTATTCCTCCTCAGCCCAGTTCCTAACAAATCATTTTACATGAAATTAAAGTTTCTTCTAAGGGATTTTACTAGGAGTGCGGGAAAAGGAGGCCCCTGGCCCCCTTTTATTCTCCTGCCCCCTTCAGTGCAGGGGGGCTGCAGAGAAGACAGAAGAGAGGTGGTAGCAGGCAGGGGCTGCAGAAGAGGCAGCGGCGGAGGGACACCATGTTCTGTTTGGTCTCAAGCCACAAAAAATCATAAGCCAGCCTTGCTTATGTATGTATGTTTACTTACAGTAGCAGCAATGCCCAATTAATTCAATGGCGGTTACAGGAAAGTGGGTACAAGACCGCAGCTACTGTATTTGTTTGGTTGTCTTTGGAGCTCTGAGCCGGTGAAACATGTAGCTCTTCACAGAAATCAACTCCCGGTTTAATTTGTAATTCTCTTTCTTTCCTCTTTGACAGCCTAATAGAAACATTAAATCTTATTTCCCCAAAGAAATGCCTTTTATGATGCAGCGGCAAGGATAGTGAGAAAAATTGGTCTGCGCAGAGCCTGGAATGTGTCCATTTCTGACTATTGCATTTTTCACCAGGTGAAGGAGCTAAAGGAACACAAATGATCGCAGACGGGAGCTCAATGCAGATAATTCACCCGAAGTCTTTGCTATTTTTCTTTTTGAAATGCATTCTGCTTACAGATCGTAGCTCGGTATAAACTCTTCCCTTAGGTCTTGGGGGGAATAGCGATCCCTTCAGAACGCTCAGATTCTACATCATGAAGGCTGCTTAGTTGTAGAGACTGACCATAGTAAGGTGCTGGAGTAAGAAGACTTAGGAGGAGGGCTAAGGAATATTACGTGAAATAGTAGGAGGCATCGAAGAGGCAATTCCTTGTTTGTTTGTTTGCTCTATTTAATAATAAGCTGCTGAAGATGCACGCAGGTTGCAACCCTAAGCCCACTTACCTGGGAGTAAGCCCCACCTAATCCAATAGACTTAGTTCTGGAGAGACAAGGCTAGGATTCTGCTGTCAGTCATTACACAGAAATCCAAGAGGCTGCACTACACTGAGTCAGATCCGCTGGTTCACCTGGTTCAGTATTGGCTACCCTACACGGAATGGCAGCAGTTCTCTGTGTTTTCAGACTGGCCTACCTGGAGATGCCAAGGGACCTTCTGCGTCAAACCTCTGCGCTACAGCCCTCCAAACGCCAATTCTAATATGGTCCAATTCAACTGTTCCCCCCTCAAATTATTTATTTATTTTACAGAATTCTCCCCTGCCAAATATCTCAATGGATATTGGGTGCCAAATTAACGAAACATTTCACCTGAGTAGGGATGGAGAGAGGTAACTTGGGTCACATTTTCTTGCAAATCTATTCATTCATTGATTACTCTTGTGTAGAAATCTTGCTTGTGGGTTTCCCAAGGGCATCTGGCTGGCCATTGTGAGAATAAGATGCTGGACAGGGTGAACCATTGGCTTTGATCCAGCAATATCTTCTTATGTTCTTATGTTCTTAATCCATGATCCTTCCAATTATAATGCTTTGGGGAAGAGAATTCATTGGGGGAGGGTGTGTCTAACTCATCATCATCATCATCATCATTTATTATTTATACCCCGCCCATCTGGCTGGGTTTCCCCAGCCACTCTGGGCAGCTTCCAACAGAACACTAAAATACAATAACCTATTAAACATTAAAAGCTTCCCTAAACAGGGCTGCCTTCAGATGTCTTCTAAAAGTTTGGTAGTTGTTTTTCTCTTTGACATCTGGTGGGAGGGTGTTCCACAGGGTGGGTGCCACTACTGAGAAGACCTTCTGCCTGGTTCCCTGTAACATGGCTTCTCACAGTGAGGGAACTGCCAGAAGGCCCTCGGTGCTGGACCTCAGTGTCTGGGCAGAACGATGGAGGTGGAGACGCTCCTTCAGGTATAGTGGACCAAGGCCGTTTAGGGCTTTAAAGGTCAGCACCAACACTTTGAATTGTGCTGGGAAACGTACTGGGAGCCAGTGTAGGTCAAAGAAACAAAAATATTTTATTGTGTAAAAGTGGAGGTTTGCGGGGAGTTGTTTGCCCATTCATCAAACCTTGTATCACTATTGCAGAATTACCCTTATTTGACATGAAACAACCTGAGCAGAAAGCAATGCCTAAAGAAGCCTTCTCCAACTCCCACCAGCCTCAGCTAGCATGGCAAATGATGGGAGCTGTGGTCTGGCAACATCCAGAAGGCCGCAGATTCCCAATCCCTGGCAATGAACAAAAACATTATCACCTGTTCAGCAGGCTCCTGTGAAAGAGGCTAATTGAAAGCTGGCAACCCTTCCTCAGTGTCAAAGGTTCTGGCAGAACTGCTGCCCCCATATTGTTCACAAAAAGCACAACAGGTTCCATTCTCTTGAAAGTACCAGCAAAATAATACACACATGGTAGGAATGGAAGAAAAAGCAGGTCGTAAATAAAAATCCACAATAAACGAGAGACATTTTGCTCGGAAGGCGGCGCATCCACTTTCAGCTTTTATCTCACCAGAGCTAAAGGATTGTACATTTGACACCAATCACTTTCCTATTAAAGTCAGCCACAAAAGAATCAGTCATCTCAAGGGAGAGAGAGTGAATGAGACCACAGATGAATGTCTGGGTCAAAGTGGCCTTAGCAATGCTGGTTAACAGAGAGATGTAGATGTGCATGTGTTGAAAGCGAAGATGAAAATGGTTAAAATGATGGTGAAATGGCTATTCTTGTTGGGGCAGATGAAAATACAGGAGATGATTTCTGGGACACACACACCGATTAGTCCTTTGGTGGCTTCAAAGGGAGGACAACAGGTAGGCATTCAGAAGAGCACATTTTACATACATTCTGGATTCCCTGCAAAGAGCCTGAACGTATAGCAAGACACCTGAGTTGCTTCCGCCCGAGTTGCATGCTCTGAATCTTCCACCAGCCAAGCCCCACTCACAAAGTGGCGGGGGAAAAGATCTGCTAGAACATACTTTGCTTTTTAGTTCTTAGCCCACATTGGTTTTAGGGGAAATGCCATAACTTAGAGCATTTGATGTGCATGCAGAAGGTTCCATGTTCAATTCCTGGCATCTCCAGGTTGAGCAGGTAAAGACACTGGCATGCCCTGACAGTAAGTGTCGACAGTACTGAGCTAGATGGAACAATGGTTTGACTCCAGCATAAAGTAGCTTCCTAGGGACACAGGTGGCGCTGTGGGTTAAACCACAGAGCCTAGGGCTTGCCGATCAGAAGGTCAGCGGTTCGAATCCCCATGATGGGATCAGCTCCCATTGCTCGGTCCCTGCTCCTGCCAACCTAGCAGTTCAAAAGCACATCAAAGTGCAAGTAGATAAATAGGTACCACTCCGACGGGAAGGTAAACGGTGTTCCTGTGCGCTGCTCTGGTTCGCCAGAAGCGGCTTAGTCATGTTGGCCACATGACCCAGAAGCTGTACGCCGGCTCCCTCGGCCGATAAAGTGAGATGAGTGCCGCAACCCCAGAGTCGGTCACGACTGGACCTAATGGTCAGGGGTCCCTTTACCTTTTACCTAGGTACCCTATTGTGACTTGGATGGAAAGAGCACTTTCTTTTTCCTTTCTTTTCTTTTTTTAAAAAATAACTTTTTATTCAAAATTAAAACAAAACATATTATCCAGAAACATATCATCCTTATTCCCCCCACTTTTCCCTCCCTCCCTCCCCCTCCTTCCCCCTACAGAACCCACCCACACCCACCCCCCGACTTCCTTCAGTTCCAGTCTTTGATTTCTCGAAAAATGCCGTTTTCTGCATGTTACACAGTTGTATAAATCCTCAAACTATTTAGCTGATTATTATCAATAAAAAAGTTTGTGAATGTTTATTCAAAAGCAGCCAAGGAGTCCAGTTCACTTTGTTGTGTCTTCAAATACTTTGTAAAGGGTTCCCATTCATCTTTAAAGTCACAGTTATCCTTGTCCCGTAGCTTGTATGTCAGTTCTGCATAGTCCATCAATTTTTCTTGCCATGATTCTTTAGTTGGGGTTTCTTCAGTCTTCCATCCTTGTGCTACCAGAACTCTCACCGCCGTTGTCGCATACATGAAGATGTTTTTCAGCTTTTTTGGCAGATCTTTCCCTACAATCCCTAATAAAAATGCTTCAGGTTTTTTAACAAATGTTAAATGGAACATTTTCTTCAATTCGTTGTATATCATTTCCCAAATTATTTTAATAACCTTACAATCCCACCACATATGATAAAATGTCCCTTCTTTTTCCTTACACTTCCAACATATATTTGAACTAGTTTTGTACATTTTCCCTAACTGCACTGGTGTTGTGTACCATCTGTACATCATCTTCATGTAATTCTCCTTCAATAGGGAACAATCTGTAAATTTTAAGTCAGTTTTCCATAATTTTTCCCAATCTTCCATCATAATGTTGTGACCTACATCTTGTGCCCATTTAATCATAACTGATTTTACCTCTTCATCTTTCGTCTCCCATTCTAATAGTATGCTGTACTTTCTAGCCTCTGCACCTTTGTTGGTGAGTCTCTCCTCTCCAGGCTTGTCCATGCTGCCGCTTGTCTTGCCGCTTTCCCCCGGGGAAAACCCACTGATTGAGCAAACGTTGGTCAGGTTTCCCATGCGTTGATGCTTGAACCACTTCTGCCTTCGAAAGGAGGTAGGGTTGAGGGCTTCACGCCCCCCTCTGCACGATAGAGGGAATCCCCAGTCATGTCATCCCCTGGACAGCCAACCGGCTGGCCCGGGGGGCGTGGCCTGCTCTATTTAATGCAGGCACAGCCGGGGATCTCCCTCTTTTGCCGCTTCCAGCTCCTTCATGGGGCATGGCCCTGTCCGAAGCCTATGGAGGTGAGGGCCTAAGGCACACCCCCGAGCGGTGACCCTGGGGGGGGGGGTCCGAGTTGATGTGCATCAGCAGGACTCCCCCTACTGGTGGTTAACCCTTCCCGGACTTCAATCGGATGGGCTGAAGCCGAATAGTCGGTTAGGACCAATGCCTAAGCCAATACCGCTCATCACCTGTAACCAATAAAGTTGTGGCCATATTTAGCCCATTAACCTTAAATAATTGTGTCATGTGTCTTTAGTTCCACTGGGGGGAGGCGGGAACTCGCCACGCAACTCTGATTCAGTGATAAAGAGTGGGTTTTCTCGGGTAAGTGGTGAGTCAAATGGAAAAACCACTTGCACCCTCGCTTTCTGGGCATGGGACAAGCGGGGTGAGCCCATTGTTCCTCCCCAATCCCATTTGCTAAGAATCCAAGGTGGGTGGCTGCTCAGCTAGTTGAACTGTTTGCAACCCCACTGTTTGCAACCAGCAGCCAGCCAGCCAGCTATCAAGACTTCATATCATATGTTATGTGCATGGGGAAAACAGTGAGACTTTCAAGCACCTAATTTTTAGCCGTAGCAAGGGTGGATGAAGCTTGTTCAGCAGCACGCAGGACCACGTTACAGATGCATCACAAGCCAGAGGGCTGCTGTGACTCATTTTCATATTCTACTTGCATGCAATTAATACAATTGGCCTGTCACTTCTATGAAACACTCAGATGCCCAGCTACAGGTGAGGGAAAAGTTGCAGTTAGGGCACATCCTTCCAGTTGAGAGCTAATCTGTTACTGATAGTCCGGTGCCTGTGCTACATCATGACATTTTGTGCCTGTGCTACATCATGTGTATTTTCTCTATATAAAAGCTTGTGACACATTAAAAACACCTTTGATGGCATCAGGGCCGGATTTAGGTTTGATGAGGCCCTAAGCAACTGAAGGTAATGGGGTCCTTTATATGTCCAGCTGTCCTTTGTCAACAACAAATTGTCGCTGTTTTTTGTGTTGAATATATGCTATATGGTAATTTATGGACCTAATAGGTATCTCAAGACATTTGCACATAACAAAATATGTACACAACACAAAACACTGTTGTTGTATGTAGGTTTTATTTTATTTGTTTTTTTATCTTATATTTTGGAAATGTACATCCAGGTTTTTTTCCCTTTAATTGTTTTTGGGCCCCCAAGAGAGTAGGGCCCTAAGCTATAGCTGGTTTAGCTTATACATAAATCCAGCACTGGATGGCATGAATCAATGGTCTGTCTAGTCCAGCATCTGATTTCTTTCCGCAGGGCCTGCAAGACAGAGTTGTTCCACCTGGCCTTCGGCTTGGAATCAACTTGATCCCCTCCCCCTCTTTCCTTTTTCCTTTCTCCTTCTGTGATGGAACTCCTATTTGGGGACTTCCCTGGCTTTTTTCTGGCCCATGTAGGACCAGTCTGGATAGTTGGCCTTGGTGAAGACTTGATGTTTTCATCCCCCAAAAAGTTTTTGATTTGAAATGAGGCTGCATTTTAATGTTGTATTTTAATCTTGTTTTTAAGTTGTATTTCAATCAATTGTTTTTATACCTGGTGTTAGCCGCCCTGAGCCCGGTCTTGGCTGGGGAGGGTGGGGTATAAACAAATTATTATTATTATTATTATTATTATTATTATTATTATTATTATTTCCCACACTGGCCAGCTAACAGCCAGATCTCACCAGCTGTAAAGGAGAGTCTCTGACCAGGGCCTCCAGTATCCAGCTGTAGCACCAACCCTCTGGATCATGAGGAGCCCAAGCAAACTAGACCTTAAGAAAAGTGTGTCCCTTAGGCCAGTGTTTCCCAACCTTGTGCCTCCAGCTGTTTTTGAACTACAACTCCCATCATCCCTGACTAGCAAGACCAGTGGCAAGGGATGATGGGAATTGTAGTCCAAAAACAGCTGGAGGCACAAGGTTGGGAACTTAGGCTACAGCCTCAGACAGACTTCCCCACTTAGTCGATTACACACACACACACACCCTTTGCATGGTCAGGCTCTGATCAAAGTCAAGAGTCTAGGACTACATGAACTAATGACCTGACTATATATACTGTATATAAAATATTTAAATCATATAGGAATATGTGACTCATGCTGTTTTGGGTTGCATTTTAATAACCGCATTTTTTTATAAGCACTTAATCTCCATACCAAATGCACAAAATGATAAAAACTCTGGATTTCAAACTAGAAGCTCCTATACACGGCTTGGAAGTGCAGATGAGCATTTTCCATATAACTATCAGCACTTAATCAGTACCGATCCTAGCAAGTTGGCAAGTAGTTTTAGAAGTCCCTTTCATACTTACTTCCTTGAGCACATCACCCCTTTAGCAATCGCACTGTCTCCTGTTTCATATCTGAGAAACAACCTCTTGTTTCCTTTCACTATTAAACCGATGGCAAAGTGTATTTTCCCATCTCTGACATTTGCAGAGCATGCCCTTTGGTAGATCATAACTCTCTTCTTTCTTTCTTTCTTTCTTTCTTTCTTTCTTTCTTTCTTTCTTTCTTTCTTTTTCTTTCCTTATTTCTCTCTCTCTTTCAATATTTTTCTCCGCTATGCTTCCTGCAACATACCTATATAGTGTATTTCCTGTGACAGTTCTAGAAACTTTACTCCTGAAGTTATAGTTGGTCGTGGCTTTTTCTTTTTTTTAATTAAAAAAACTTTTGCAAATTCAGTATTTGCTAACCATCTGGTCCTATTTGATGGTAATGAGAGTCTTAAAATGCGGTTATATTTTTACAGCGTTCCAAAATACCTTCTGTCTGTGCTGCTTCATCATGTTGGATAATGTCTTCTGCGTAAGAGGCATTGGTTGCTGAAATGAGAAATCTGGTGTGGGGGCTTATGTAAGTGGGGCTCCCACATGAAAAGCTGGGCTTAACCTCCGTAAGCCCACCAATGGCCAACTGCCATTTGGATCTGCCCATTTCAGAACTGTGTCTGTCACTGACAGTTCCGGCAAACTGTATCCAACGCAGCGGTGAAACCGTGAGTCTGGGATCCTCTCCTCTGGGAACTGCATCTGTTGGTGTCCATTCTACCTGACTGTGACCGTGGGAGAAGCGAGACAGCAAGGCCTCATCTATTGGCTCAGAGGGGTCCATTCCCAATTGGCTTCCTCATTTCCATAACCCTAGTTTTCAATTCCCATTTGGCTCTCTCACTCCCAGAAATGAAGTTGCCAGTGAAAATTCCACCTGTCTGCATCAGAATGCTATGTGAAGCAGCACTGGATCAGCATAGATTAGGGATGCCCATGCATTCTGACAAAAACAGAATTGGGAGTGGAAACTGCCCAAGTTCACTTATTTGTCCCATGTCCAGCAAATACGGCCAGTATTTAATGTTGTTGTTTTCAGTCCACAAACAACATGTAACAATTCATTCTTGATTCCCACACCCACATTTGCTCTGAAATGAATGGTCTGTGATAATATAATGATTATTAATTACTGTATTTTTCCGTCTATAAGGCGCCCCCATGTATGACACCTCCTATTTGGGAGGACTCAGATTTAAGAAAATGAGGGGAGATGTATCGGTGTATAAGATGCCCCCTAATTTTTGACATTATTTTTTAGGGGGAAAACCTAGTCTTATACACAGAAAAATACGGTACATAACATTTCACCGCAGCAGATAGCAAGATGAGTAATGTAGTTTTAATTGAAAGCCAAACTGCAGCAGAGCAGAAACAGCACTTGCATGCAATGAATATGGAGGGGGGTGGAAATCAGTGCCTTCTTATATCCCTTGCTGGGATCAATTCCCAGTTGGCTCCCTCTCCTCTCCTTTCCAGAACTATTTCATGCACTGACCAAAGTGTCCGAATATTGCATCCCCCTTCTCGGTCCCTTTTCGCATCATGTCTCTTTGGCTATAAACAATTGTTTTAAAACCGTGTTTCTCAAACTTGGGTCCACAGCTATTACTTGACCACAACTCCCATCATCCCTAGCTAGCAGGATCAGTGGTCAGGGATCATGGGAGTTGTAGTCTAACAACAGCTGAGGACCCAAGTTTGAGAAACACGGTGAGCCATCTTGAGTGCACTGTCAAAAAGTCAGTGTACAAAAAGATAATAATAACAGATGATTGTTTCATAAATGAAAGCAGGGACACTCTTATATTCTGGTAGTTACAGGTAGCAGACACTATTTCCACACTGAGGATTGCTGCCTGAGCTGCCCACCACACACAATATATTGTGTTCATTTCATCAGCAATAGCGTGTCCTGCCCTGACCTCTCCATCATGGCATGTCTTAGCAAACTGAGCAGAACTGTTTTCTTTTCTAACAGGATTAGTAATGCTCAGCCCAATGTTTCATTTCAGAGTGGGTCTGGTTGCAACCTTTACTGGGAGTGCAGAAGAGAAGAAAAGCAGAATGTGCAGGTACACTTGATGCATGCATGTCAAGATCCACCTTGGCTGTGTTTGCAGGTGTCCATTCGGCCAGGTAGGGGAGAAAGCTGGGAGCCAGTGGCAGGCAGAAGAAACTCATTCTAATTTTATCCCCTGCTGAGTTCTACAAGGGTAACACTGAGACTAAGGAGGGGGGGAGATGACAGCCAGAGCCACACCCCCCCCCGCCTCAGCTGGTCATAAGTTAGAAGGCAGGCAGGCAGGAGCTGGCTGATGGCAGACCAGCCTCTGCTACATCTTGGAGATTTGGCTTTTAGGTATGTGGGGGAGGTGGCTGGAATCTATATATGCTAGAGGCAATTTATCCCAAAATGTGAGGGTGGAATTCAACATCACCCTTTTGCAGTTGTTCCATCTGCACAAGCATTGCAGCAAGCCAGGTGGAACAATCCTCCCTCTGCTTCCCCACATATTGTTCTGGGGTTTTCTCCTGACCCCTGGGAGGAGAAGGGAAGCCTCTTGCACAGGCTGAAGTCCTTACAGTAGGTGAATCCTGTCCTGAATTTTTAACACATTTTGGTGTGGCACACACACACACACACACACACACACACAGAGAGCTGTATCACAAGGGTGTTTACATTATAATGCACACATTTGTCTGGGAGGTGTGAATCAGGTCAATTTGCATCTGAATTCATAGAAACTGAATTCCTTGAGCATCCTTAGTCAGCAGTGAGCTCTGTTGGATTTCGGGGGTCTCAACAGATGCAAAGGCTAAGGCTGCAGAAAATAGATAGCCCCCAGTACATTGGAGGAACTGGGGGGGGGGGACTAATTGCTTATCTCACAAGTCTGCTTGGAAGAGTGTCAGAGAGAGAGAGAGAGAGAGAGAGAGAGAGAGAGAGAGAGAGGAGTTCAATATTTCCCATCAGTCCCAGCCTTCATGGGCAATGGTCAGGGATGATGAAAGCTGGAGTCCCTAATATGTGGAGGGCATCCTATTGGCTAACCCTCTTCGGGGCCACACCTGGTCATCAAAAGCCAGCCTAATTGAAAATAAGCCTTGCACCAGTTATAAAATATGCACAAGCCCAGATTTGGGTGATTCTCCAAAGGAACTGAATTTCAGACACTACCATTATACTGTGCTGTCCACCCATGCAGTGCTGACTTTGGGCATGGATGGAATATTTAAAGTGCATTCTCCATTTATGATGGGTAAGCTTGGCTCCTGGCCGTTTCTGGCTTGATAGATCACCAGCTGTGCTTCCAACAATGAACGTCATTTCCGTTACGTGCATCATCCAAGGCACTCAAAGCAAATTAGCCAATAGTGAATATTCATTTTCACTTCATTTGTTTAAAAGTACAGTAGGCAAGAGCTTTCAGCCCCATGCAGGTTATGTTTTAATGTTAACTTATCACATTGTCTTGTCTTTTGAGTTTTTGCTGAGAGCTGCAAAGCAGAGACCCTCTATGGTTCTTGTCTTAAATTTCCACCCTCCCACCAGTTTGATTAATTTTCTGCCACTAGATGGCAGCTGCCCTGTAAAGAATATGCTGCCAGAATAGCTCAGTGATTATTAAAGTGGACTCTACTGACAGTCTCATAATTGGATTTGACTGAACTGGTCAAAAGTTAGCTGATGTTTGGCTTATTTTGTGATGCCAACACATCAGGAGAGTTCCTAGCTAGCACTTTAACATTAAGGGCCTAACAGTGATGATGGAGATGTATTTGTGAATGCATCTCTGTCTTGTTAAAGTTTTTGCAAAAAGCAACAATGGTTGACCACGGTCTTTCCCTTCATGCTATTTTCCCCATGAACACTGACACTTCCAAAGCTACTGTTCCCCCTGTTAGAAAAATATATTGGGTACAGTGTCTGAAGCGATGTGTACTTTGGTTCCAACAATTGTACATTGCTGCTTGTACAGCAGAGCTTTTTTTATGCACGGAGTTCCTAACCCACAGATGAACTATGATCCCTTGAGTCTCAGTTTTCATTTTTAAACAAGAGTACATTTTTGGCACTTGTAGAACTGGAGATATGGGACAAAATGTGCAGGCACTGTTCTCATTTGTGTGGTGTGAGAAAAATTAGCCTGTTCTCCTCTTTCGTTGTTTTACTTTGCCCCACCAGACCACCATAAAAGTTCCTGCAGACACCCATGTTTTTATGATGTTGTTAACAATAACCTGCTATCTATTTTGGAAACTTGTTTGTTCGCTATGCATTTGGACACTTCTAAAGTTATTGGAACCAAATCTTGAATGACAGTTTCTGAGATGGTTTTCATCTACAACTGGATCCTATTTTGATTCTAGAGGGATTCTAGAGGGATACTGGTTTTTTGGATGGCTCTGAATTCCTTAGCAACACTGAGTAAAAGGCTACTAGTGGTCATATAACAGCACCAGTGAACTTGTCAAAGTAGCAGAACAAACGTACAATCTAAATTTAGGAATGAGACAAGGGAGAGTCACAAAACAGGTAAGTGGGACAGATAAAAGCAAGAAGGAAAGATTGGAAGTATAGTAGATACACACTGACCCACCCAATATTTAACTGGTTCCCACAAGTCCACTGTAGAGATATTGCCAAACTTCTTAATTACCTATTCAACTTGGTTTTACTCAGAGTGGGCACACGGAAATAAATGGGCCAACATAGTCATGGTGATTAATTTCAATGGGCCTACTCTGAGTAAAATTTAGCTGCCTACTCTTGAAATGAAATGGGCACCTTCATTAAAATGAGGCAATATTTCAAACTGCAACACCTTCCTGTGATTCTTATCCAGCTTGGACTGTAATCCAAGGTGAAGTATTCCTTCTCCTCCTTCCACAGATTTATCTACTGTTGCAGCTATTGCAGTGGCAGCAGAGAATGGGCAGTCTCTCATTTCCGCACACTCTGCCATCCTGGTACTTTGCTAGCTGCCAAGGCAGCAGCCCCAACACTGGGGACACTGGGAGCTGTTGGTTTCCCAGGGTACCCAATGACTTTTAGCCATTAAAGGGATGTGAAATCTGTGGCCCTCCAGATATTGTTGGACTCCTATCAACCCCATCCAGTGTAGTCAATAGTTAGAGGTGAAGGGAGCCGGAGTCTAGCAGCATCTGTAGGCTTGCAGGTTCTTACATCCCTAGATTCATTTTCTAGTGAAATCAACATGGCTGGAACCCTACAAAGAATATTAATCGAATTATAAATTCCCGCTTTTCAAAACAGTGGCGGTTTGAGTAATCCATCTTGGACTTTGAGAAAAGGTTACGTATATATCCATCTATGGTAATGAAGTGTGCCAAATCAGATGATTATTCCATGCACAACACTGACAGTTCAATCCAATTAATTGAGGTTATTTCAGATGCTGTAACTATCAGCAGAGCTAAAGGGCAAACCACGCATCCTTTCAATGAGTTGGAAGCGGAGTTCTTAACAGCAGCTTTGATACAGAAAAGAAATTTGCCATGTTGAAACCAGACAGAAAGAAAAAGGCATCGTAATTTTCCCTTATCGTATTTGCTAATTAGTCAGCATTCAAGCCACAGCTTCATTGCTCGCCTCACTCCTCCCTTCCTTTTGTTAGTTCATGTTTCATTTGTTTTTACTTCCATCAGAATCGTTTAAGGAACAGGCCAATGATCATCAAATTCACGCCTGCATATTTGGGAGAGTTGTCTGAATGTAGCCACTGGCTAAATAATGTCCATCTGCCTTTATCATGGAATTAAGCAAAGCAGGGCTCTTTTGAGGGCACAATTAGACAGTATAATAAATACTGGAAAAAAATGCTATTTTTCTAGAAAAAGAGGTGCTGAAACGCCCTTGTTCTCTTATAATGGCAATGGCACCCACCTGATAGGTGCCGAAACTGAGTTCCAATGAGTTCCAGCTGAAAAAAAAAGTCCTGACTGAAAATCAGAACATTAGAAGAGCCCACTGGATCAGGCCAATGTTTCATCTAGTCCAGCATCCTGTAATCATAGTGGCCAACCAGATGCCTATAGGAAACCTGCAAGCAGGATTTGAACCCAAGACCACTCTCCCTTCCTGTGGTTTCCAGCAACTGGTATTCAAAAGCCATGGAAGCAGCGCACAGCTATCATTACTTGCAGCCATTAAACAGGGGCAGCTCTAGGTTTTTGTGGACCCTGGGGCAACCATGTATCAATGGGCCCTTTTGGATACCACTGTCACAGTCCGGTTCACGGGCGATCAAAGTCCTGGCAGGGGACGTCAGGACCAGGAGCAAGATGGCAGGGTGGGAGCAGGAACAGGGGTCCAGAAGCCAGGAGTCCGAGGGTCAGAGAGCAGGGAGTCAAGAAGCCAAGGGTCCGAGGGTCAGGAAGCAAGGAGGAACGAAGTCAGGGGTTCAAGGATCAAGGAGTCAAGAAGGCAAGGTTCAAGGTTCAGGAAGCATGTTGCTGTGGCAAAGAGCTGAAGGGAAATGCTGACCTTATAACTCTTTCCAGGTCTTGCCACCAGGTGCTGTGAGTTACCAATCGGCCTCACCTGTGAGGCCACACCTTGCCTCTTCAGAACAAACTTAGGAAGGCCCCTGGTCACAGGGCCTGGCTCCTGCACGCACACCTGACAACCACTCCTTGCTACTTGTTGGTCTAGATCTGGGTTTCCCAAACTTGGGTCTCCAGCTGTTTTTGGACTACAGTTCCCATCATCCCTGACCACTGGTCCTGCTAGCTAGGGATGAAGGGAGCTGTAGTCCAAAAACAGCTAGAGGATGAATGAAAAGATAGAAGGAAAGAAGGATGAAGAAAAGGGCATGGGGAGTTCATCGATCCCTCCCCCTGCCCACTCTCTCTATGTCTCTCTCATACAGCAGGTACCCCTACTGCCCCTCACCCATCATGGAACAGGCAGGTGATCATTGCAAGGATTTTTGTTTTGCCTAGGGGCAAAACAAGTAGGCTTTTTTCAGAGGGAAGAGAAAACACCACGAAGCACTGAATCTCTGTAGGTAGCATTAAGAGAGAGCACTTGATAAACCCTTTCTCTCAGACTTCTCTCCACCACCACACGGTGGATAATTAAGTTTTGAGAAATATAAACCCACTTCTGCCTGCATTAGGAGTGCAATGACAGATCTGCAATCAGGCTGCTGGCCTCTTCCTCCTACGGGCATCTCTTCCTCTTGCCCTGCTGCAGGGAAGGAAAGATCCATCCACCGCTTCCTGCTGTCACTCCTAAGGGCAAGCACTGCTCAAGTGGATGTCCAAAAAGGAAGAACAGTGAGTGCAGTTTTAAATGAAAGCAGGAGGCAAGCTCGGCTCCCATGCAACTGGGTGTTGTTTGTACTTGCTATCAAACTACTCAACGTTCAGTGCTCTAAACAGGCATTGCACATTGGGGGATTTGATGGTGGATGGCTGCCATGCATGGAAGATGAGGAGCTCCCGTTCAAATAAGCTTGTCCCATATCATGACATCATTACACTGCAGTTCTCTGTCAATGTCAGTAGCGTTGGGATGCAGAGGGAAGGTGGAAAAGCACAGCATGATGAAGGCAGGCACCTTGCTACCAGATGTGAAGGAGAAGAATGAAACATGGGGAGTCCTGCATTCTTTTGCATCAAGGTAACAAAAGCACTGTTGGAGGTGGGGGCAAAGGAGGTAGCGCTTGCTTTTACCTCCTCTTGTCTTCATTGGCTCATGCGAACACAGCCAGAATGAAACAAATTAATTCCAAGCAGCCAGGTGCTACAGAGATCTCTTTAAGGCACAGTCTGTCTTGGAGCTGGCACTACTGTACGATTCCCAATTCAAAAGGAAAACAACAGGTGCCAGTGTAAATTACGACACACCCTTCCTACTCCGGAGAAGCAATATTATTAGGATGGTCACTCTGTAGAATGAAATCAAATTTGCAGCTATTTTTAATCCCTGAAATGTTTTTAATAATCATGGGCATGAGCCTCATATCACTATTTTAAAGAGATCAAAGTTATTTATCTTTCCAGGGAGTTCAACAACTTGAGCATCAAAGTAATATATCCACCACAATACTGTAGAAGACAAGGAGGAAGATATGGGTTTTTTTTTTCTTTCTAATGTTGTGTGCTCTGTGCTTTAATTTTTAAATGCTTGTTCCAGCGTGAACCCAGACTTAGTCATCCTTAGAACAGACCCATTGGAATCAATGTGAAGTCTTGTTGATGTCATAAAGGTAAAGGACCCCTGGCAGTTAAGTCCAGTTGTGAGTCACTCTGGAATTGCGGCGCTCATCTCGCTTTACTGGCTGAGTGAGCCGACATTTGTCCGCAGAGAGGTTTTCTGGCTCATGTGGCCAGCATGACTAAGCCGCTTCTGGCAAACCAGAGCAGTGCACGGAATTGCCATTTACCTTCCCGCTGGAGCTGTACCTATTTATCTACTTGCACTTTGATGTGCTTTCGAACTGCTAGGTTGGCAGGAGCTGGGACCAAACAACGGGAGCTCACCCCGTCATGGGGATTTGAACCACCGACCTTCTGATCAGCAAGCCCACACCACAGCACCACCACCCTCCCTATTGTTGATGTCATGCATCTTCCCTATTTTATTTATTTCATAAAATTTATACACTGCTTGATTGTAAAAAAAAACCACACACCCTCAAAGCCGTTTACAAAAGACGCAGCAGTAAAATTGATAATAATTTACAACTGTACTTTAAAACATACAAAAGGTAAATACTAAAATAGATTAAAAGTACCCCAAGCTTTCTAAGCATCTGGGTAGGCATGTCTAAGGAGGAAAGTTTTTAGCAGGTGCCAAACTGCATACAGTGAAGGCGCCTGCTTGATCTCAATCGGCAGGGAGTTCCAAAGTGGAGGAACTGACACACTAAATGATTGTGCTATTAGAAATCATAGAATGATAGAACCGTAGAGTTGGAAGGGACCCTGAGGATCATGGGCTAAAAGCGGCCCATGGAGGTCGTTTGACCGGCCCATGAGCTGCTCCCAAACCAAGTTGCCTGCTCACACGCTGCGCTAAACCGGCGCAGAATGCAGGGACTCGCTTCTGCAGCGCTGGAAACCACGTCTGCGCAGATATCAAAAATCACATCTGCGCAGGCACCGAAAATCATGGGCGTGCACACACACACAATCTGGCCCATGGAGGGATCTCTGTGGGACCAATCCAGCCCAGGCAAGATAAACCTTACCGACCCCTGTTCTAGTCCAACCCCCAGCAATGCAGGAATATGCAGCTGCCTCATACGGGGATCAAACCTGCAACCTTGACAATATCAGCACCATGCTAACCAACTGAGCTATCTATCCATGTGGAAGGAGTGCCACGTGGCACCTGTGGTAGTGCCACTTCTGCTAATCAAAGTGGTCAATCTAAGCATAACTGAGTCTGGATTCAACCCAGCCTTGGTCCTGTTAACCTGGTTGTGCAGAAAGACATACAGTATTGTAAACTGCCCAGAAACAAGCTTCATTAATGGAAATGCTGCAGAATGTGTGCGGGAGACAGGCATTTCCTCTGCTCTTCAAGAAATAGATGACTCTTTCTCCTTGGAAGCCAATGAATTCACAGAGAGGCACCTGCTTCTCTCTGAGTGATCTATATATGTGTGTTTAGTATTCCTAACAGCGATTCGGAGATTTGCCCATCGCAAGGCGCAAGGCAGCAAAGTCATAGGGAAATGTACAGTGCGAGGAGCTCATTACAATTCTTCCTCATGCGTGCTCAGCCAACGGTGGAGCAATTATGGAGAAAGCGGATGCTTTGCATGGGCCCGTGATTAGGCATTCAACTCTGGTGCAACATATTGACACGCTACCATATGTGGCTAGTTACCATAGCATTCCCTGAAAGAGTGCATTAACCATTAACCATGGCAACCATATGCTTCAGAACATTGCTGCAGCCACCTGAGAGTGACACAATGAAATCTCTTTAAATATGCATATACTAGGGCTGTAGAAAATTTAAAAAGAAAGTAAGAGAGAGAGAGAGAGAGAGGCATAGCAGTGGAGAGACTGAGCTGTAAACTGGGGATGGCTGAATCATTTCCATCTGAGCTATAAGCTGGGGATGGCTGAATCATTTCCATCTCTGGTCGATGTCAATTTACCATGTGTGTTCATTCATAAATTCGTTCCATCCCATTTTCTGGAGTAATCAGAGTTACAAAACTTATGAAACTGCGTAAGAACTGTGCATTTAAATGTTTATATAAAGAAGACCCTGCCTGACTGACCAATGGTCCTTTAATTCCAGAATCCTTCTTCCCCACAATGACTTTTTGGACACCTACTAGCAAGGTATGAAAACAATAAATCACTCCCACTGTTCTTCTGCAACAACTGTTATTTAGCGACTAGAGGAAAAATGAGAGACTGAGAGAAACCCAAACCAACAGATTCATCAATCTACAGCGTATCATAGAAGTTCCTTTTAGCCCCTGTGGCTCATGGGCATTGATAGAATTGTCTCCAATGAACTTTTCATAGAAGCGTAAGAGTTGGAGATCATCTAATCCAACCCCATGCAGTGCAGGAATAAGCAATTGTCATATACGGGGATCAAACCTGCAGCCTTGGCACTATCAGCACCATGTTATAACCAACTGAGCTATACAGTATTTTAAAGCCATCTCAAGCCTGGTGACCATCGTCCCATCATGTGCTACTGAGCTCCGTAAGTGAGTTATGCCTGGTGTGAAGAAATACCTTCTTCTGCCCATCCTAAATCTACTGCCCTCCATTTTATTTGTTTATCGATGGATTCATTCATCAGCCGTCTAATAAAAATATTCCTCGGGGTGGCGTGCAAACCTAAGCACAAAATTAATACAACAACCAACAAAAACAATTAAGCACACCCAACAGCAACTCAATAATAAATCTACACAGTGAAACATCCAATTCGGTGTTGGCAGAGGAGCCCTCCGGCAGCTAAAAATCAACAAACTGCTATACATCTAAGGATCTAAAATCAATGCTATTAAACCACAGAATATCAAGATGTTAAAAGATGTTAAGATATTAAAAGATGTTAAAAGGCCAGAGAGATATTTTTTAAAGTGTTTATCAGTCATCGAACTGAACACAGGTAACTGCCTTCTCAGTGTTAGATTCTCAGATATATAAGCTAATCACCAAATGGCACCTTAAACCTTGCTTACAGTGGCCACAACTGTATACCTAGCTACCATTTCCCCACCTCTAATGGAGATTATTATTGTTATTAATCTTATTCCTATACCGCTTTATATTTTAAAGGATAAATCTCAAAGTGGTTTACAGCAAATTGGTTTACACATTACTGTACAGTGGTACCTCGGGTTAAGTACTTAATTTGTTCCAGAGGTCCATTCTTAACCTGAAATTGTTCTTAACCTGAAGCACCACTTTAGCTAATGGGGCCTCCCGCCGCCACCGCACGATTCAAAGTTCAAGAAGCAAAGTTCTTAACCCGAGGTACTATTTCTGGGTTAGCGGAGTCTGTAACCTGAAGTGTATGTAACCTGAAGCGTCTGTAACCCGGGGTACCACTGTAGTCTTTTCTTCTGCCCAGGCAAAATAAAGTACCTTTTCTTGTAGCACATAGTTACACTCAGGGCTTTTTTCTTCAGCCAGAACTCAATGGAACTCAGTTCCGGCATCTCTCAGGTGGGCGCCATTGCCATTCTAAGAAAACAAGGGAGGTGCTCGTGGTGAGTTACTGCAGCACCTCTTTTTCTAGAAAAATAGCACTGGTTACACTATGGAATTGTGATGGCCATCAACTTGGATAGCTTTAAAAGAGAACATTGCTAATATTTGAATTTCACACTTCTCTGAATTTTGTGGTCTGGTTCGCAGCTCCAGAACCTGCCATTTAAAATTCATCTCTTGGGATAAAATGCTTTTAGAAATGCATTTCTTTTTTTTAGAGAGAAAGAGCAAGTTAAAGGCATGTTTTGTACCCAGGTATGTTCAGAAATATATATGGGTTGACTTTATATGAAGATGTGTGGAAGTAAGGATGAAAGAGGGACGCAGGTGGCGCTGTGGGTTAAAGCCTCAGCGCCTAGGGCTTGCCGATCGAAAGGTCGGCGGTTCGAATCCCTGCGGCGGGGTGTGCTCCCGCTGCTCGGTCCCAGCGCCTGCCAACCTAGCAGTTCGAAAGCACCCCCGGGTGCAAGTAGATAAATAGGGACCGCTTACTCGCGGGAAGGTAAACGGCGTTTCCGTGTGCGGCTCTGGCTATGGCTCTGGCTCTGGCCAGAGCAGCGATGTCACGCTGGCCACGTGACCCGGAAGTGTCTCCGGACAGCCCTGGCCTCTTAAGTGAGATGGGCGCACAACCCCAGAGTCTGTCAAGACTGGCCCGTACGGGCAGGGGTACCTTTACCTTTTACCTTTAAGGATGAAAGAAGGCATTGCTTTCTGTACATTCACACCTCGGGTTACAGCCGCTTCAGGTTGTGTTTTTTCGGGTTGTGGACTGCTGAAACCCGGAAGTACCGGAACGGGTTAATTCCTGGTTTTGGCAGTTGTGCATGCGCAGAAGCACTAAATCGTGCTCTGCGCATGCGCAGAAGCACCGAATCGTAACCGGCGCGTGCGCAGACGCAGGTTGCAAACGCTGCAGGTTGCAAACATGCATTCCGCAAAGATCACGTTCGCAACCCAAGCGGCCACTGTATTTGTTGCATGCAGTACTGTTGCCACCCAACTGCAGTTTGCCTCCTGCTATAACCCAAATTATTTGTCCTCCTGTCAGTTGTGGCAAAGGTACTAATTAATTACATAAATCACTTCATCATTATTCTACTCCACTCATTTCAGTGAAAAGGAAATGCAACGCAAATAACGTGGGGAAGTAATCAATTTACTTGTTGTTTGCTGGCAAAGGAACGACAACAGCGAACCAAGATCACATTGGTTGAGCTGATTTCCATTCTGCATAGTTGTTGAATAGGCAAACATTGGCAATTTCTGCTCCTCTTTCTGCTGCTGTTGATGTCCGGCAGCTGGCATTCTGAACATGGAGGGTTCAGTTAGCAATGGAGGCACCCAATGTGACTGTATATTCATTGGTTTGCATTTGGTCCCTCCACTGAAATAAACGGGAAGCCCTTGCAGGAAGCGGAAACAATTGCTGGCTGGGTCAGCTCTTCCTCACAGAACACTGTATACAGCCTCTTCCCATGCTCTGTTGCCCTGTAGCAATAAATGCCATGGGAATCAGCAGAGGATGAAATTTACTCTCTCTGTGTTCTTCTTCAGTATTCTGCCTCTGCCAAACACATTACCCCAGGCAGCCATAGAAGTTGTCCTGGGGTTTATTTTTTATTATTTTGGGAAGTTAATTGAGCTTAGAATTGAACTAGTGGGCCACATCCCTTTTAACCAAAGGCGCAGCTGCTTAAAGATGCTTGACTGTGAGTGATGCTGAGCGCATGAAAATGGTTGCTTGCCCATCCCCTTAATGTGAACTGGGGAAAGCCTAGCTACACTCCTGTGCAATCAATTTGAGAATAGGTTTTTGCATTCCTCTGGATGCACACTGGATAAAAGTCATGTTTTGACATGTTTTGTTTTATCTTTAGTGCACCTTTTGAAGGAGGATGAGGCTGGAAAAAGATTTGGAACTGGTTTTTCTCCTTTTAGCTGACACCAAACTGGATCTTGAAGCAAAGTGGAAACAAAGAAACCAACTGCGTAGCGTTTGTGACAAGCTTTCTTGGGGGGTCAGGTAAGAAGAGAAGAAGAGTTTGGATTTGATATCCCGCTTTATCACTACCCTAAGGAGTCTCAAAGCGGCTAACAATCTCCTTCCCCTTCCTTCCCCACAACAAACACTCTGTGAAGTGAGTGAGGCTGAGAGACTTCAGAGAAGTGTGACTGGCCCAAGGTCACCCAGCAGCTGCATGTGGAGGAGCAGGGAAACGAACCCAGTTCCCCAAATTACGAGTCCACCGCTCTTAACCACTACACCACTTGCTAAGGATTCTGGAACTCAGAAGTAGGGGTGGGGGGAAATTAAACTCAGTTCACATTTCAAGATGAATCTATCAAATCTGCCTCTTCTGAAACAATAGGAGAACCAAAACACAGCCATCCTTTGAAATTCACTTATCCAATTTTTGTGATGCTGTTCTCCAACCAACGTTAACCAAAAACATTTTGTCATTTTTATTAAATTTCCAAAAATATTCCAGATAACTTTCTTCTTGACTTCCCAGCCCTCCTTTCCCGATGTTTGTTTTTTACTTCTTTTTATTAGCTGTTTTACAATACATATGTTGTCATTATCTAAACTTCCCTATCATTAGTTCTTTCAGTAATCCACTGCTTATATTTCAAATCCTGCCAACAAAAATCAATTTACTAAGTAAAAGCGCGCATAAAAAATGAACACGAGTGAAAATAACATAAAATATGCACTACATTAGGGGAACTTGCTTGCAAAAGATGTGTACATTAGTCAAAACTGCATGCAAAAATGTACATATTAGGAGAAATTCACACTGAAATGCTGATGAATTTTCACAATTTTAAAAAAACAAAAGAATCACAAACTACTGCAGATGGATGTGTGGGGAATTGAATTTAAGAAAATTTTTGGAAAATTTTTGAAATTTTGGAAAAATTAGGAATGGAAAGAATCAAAACTGACAGATCCTTCCATCCACACCCAGAAGTAGCTATCGGGAATAATAATTTTTAAAAAACATGCAAAAAGTTAATTTTCCATCTGAACAAATTTAAAACTATATTTCACCTGCAAACATCAGGAAGTAAAACTTAGTCATACTTTGAACAAGGTTTTTTGTGTGGTAATCACACTAATCTCAAAGTATACAGCTCAAGAATATCCATTTCTAAATGTCTTTATGCAAGATACCCATTTCCCTTTTGGGGATAGTTTGAATTATTTTATTCCTATGTTTCTATTCACTTCCTTGCAAGTCCTGCAGAGAGACAGGAATCATTGGTACTTGTATTCAGATGGTTATAACTCAACTTAAAAAAAGAGAGAGAGACTCTTAATCTCAGGGTTGTGGGTTTGACGAGATGAACCTCATGGTCCTTTGCAACTCTACAACAATTTTATTATTTGATGTTTCTATGAAAATGTCAAGGGGAAGAGTTGTAGCTTAGTGGTACAGCCCCTGCTTTGCCTGCAGAAGGTCACAGGTTCAACCCAAGCATCTGCAGGTAGGGCTGGGAAAGACTCCCTATGCTGCCAGTTAGAGTAGACAGTACTAAGGTAGATGGATCAATGGTCTGGCTCTGCATGGGGCAACTTCCTATGTTCCTAATCCATCATATGAATGGACCTTTCACCTGTGCATGCAGTTGCTTCATGTGAGCTGCGGTGCAGTCAGTGAATGGGAAGTACTGACAATGGGATGGAAGATATCATGACTAAGAGCCACAGTCAGGTTATCGTGACTGTGAAAACCTGGAGCCAGCACTGACTCAAAGTAGGCTCTAAGAGAGTGCTAATGAGCAGATAAGGAAACTGAACTCCAGGGTTTTGTCTATGCTTTTCAGATGACTCCTTTGCTAATGAGTGATCTGACGCAGAGCTTATGTTAGAATCTGCCGTTTCCACTTCAGCCGTGAACACTGCGCCTTCCTGCTATTCAGACACAGTATGAAATATATCAAATCGCCAAAGTGCTAATTCAATAGAAAAGCCCAACAAAACGCTTTTCAAGAGTCCTCCACGCGGCTCCTAATCTTTTCAAGAACATCTGCAAGAAGAAGACTTACAATAAGTCTTCCTGGGAACTGTGATGAATTTCTGAATGCAAAGACAGCATGTGCATTGGAAAGCATGAGCTATCTGCAGGAGATGTTTCTCACCCAGAAATTTGACCTGATACACAGTTCTGTTAGGGCTGAGCAGCAGCAGAATTTTCTTGTTTACTATTAAGAGAAGAGATGGCTTAACATCACACCATATTTTTTCCACGGCCCTGGTTAATCCTTACTTATAAAGTTCTACACCTCTCTTCTGCGGGAAAGGTCATTTACTTGTTGAGCAGGTCCATATAGATGCATACCTTATAGATGTATAAATGTTATGAACTAAATAAATGAAATGTAGGATTTTTGGCCCAAGTAAGCAAAGCTATGGTTTTCCCAGTAGTGATGTATGGAAGTGAGAGCTGGACCATAAAGAAGGCTGATCGCCGAAGAATGGATGCTTTTGAATTATGGTGCTGGAGGAGACTCTTCAGAGTCCCATGGACTGCAAGAAGATCAAACCTCTCCATTCTGAAGGAAATCAGCCCTGAGTGCTCACTGGAAGGACAGATCCTGAAGCTGAGGCTCCAATACTTTGGCCACCTCATGAGAAGAGAAGACTCCCTGGAAAAAACCCTGATGTTGGGAAAGATGGAGGGCACAAGGAGAAGGGGACGACAGAGGACGAGATGGTTGGACAGTGTTCTCGAAGCTACCAGCATGAGTTTGATTGCGGGAGGCAGTGGAAGACAGGAGTGCCTGGCGTGCTCTGGTCCATAGGGTCACGAAGAGTCGGACACAACTAAATGACTAAACAACAACAACAAAACACAGCACTGGGCTATATGGACAATATTAATAGTGTGGGAAGTAGTTGCTCTTGTTACACCATCCAAGCACATTTCACTTCACAAAGTTAAATCTAGGAGAGGATCTATCTGAAAATTAACACAGATAGCAGAGAGATGAGAGGCAAGTGAAGAAAGGCTGATCAGGAAGAAAAAGCATTCCATTCGGTTCAGGGTGTTAAGAAGGTCCTTCTGCATCAAGCCAAAGCCCTATCTATTCCAGTACTCTATTCTCATAGTGACGCTCAGCATGTTGAGTTCTGGGCAAGAAGTCCTACCTCAAGGCCAATTTTTGACCCCCAACAGCAGAATTAGTCTAAATGGTTCTCCACACGCCCACACAGTACGTCCCCTGAAGCATTCAAGGTGCTTTTCTTCCCCACCAGCCGATTGCCTACAGAGACTCAGTCCCTGTATGCTTTCACACTAATTACAGGGATGTAAAACACACTTTTAAAAGGTTAGCTGAGAATTAGAGCTAAGGATTTCACAAGGCATTCATTGCATCCTTCTACCATGCAGCAAAGTAAGCATAGCAGTTGCGTTGGTCACAGGGAATTTTCTCCCCTTGCTGATTCAAATCAATTTCCCTTGCTGTAGCTTTTTCCCCTCTCTACCCTGGGGGGGGGGGGGAGGAGAGCGACAGAGACACAGACAGAGATAGGCAGGCAGAGAGAGAAATCAAGACATGACAACAATGTACAAATAATAGGTAAAGGTAAAGGTACCCCTGCCCGTACGGGCCAGTCTTGACAGACTCTGGGGTTGTGCGCCCATCTCACTTAAGAGGCCAGGGGCCAGCGCTGTCCGGAGACACTTCTGGGTCACGTGGCCAGCGTGACATCGCTACTCTGGCCAGAGCCAGAGCCAGAGCCAGAGCCACACACGGAAACGCCGTTTACCTTCCCGCTGGTAAGCGGTCCCTATTTATCTACTTGCACCCGGAGGTGCTTTCGAACTGCTAGGTTGGCAGGCGCTGGGACCGAGCAGCGGGAGCGCACCCCGCCGCAGGGATTCGAACCGCCGACCTTTCGATCGGCAAGTCCTAGGCGCTGAGGCTTTAACCCACAGCGCCACCTGCGTCCCAAATAATAGGCAGGACAAAAAGGATTAAGCATTTCATCTTTCCCTGTCCCGAAATAAAATTTCCCTACTCAGGTGGTGCTTTATCCAAGCAACTTGAGGCTTGAGGTTTAATGTAGACATTGAAGCAGCTGATCTAAAGAAGCATATGATATATTTTAGAGGCATCATATGATGTTTCAGTAGATCAGCTGTCTCAGTCATGCCATCTACAGAGCAAACTTGAGAGTAACCTTTGGGTGGGGCTTGCAAGAGAAAGAAAATATTTCACTTCCCCACTCATTTTCTCTATAAAATATTTGCTCCCATTCATATCAATTGCACTCATTCCAATTTCTCATGTTATTAATTTGGTTCCAAAAATGACGGGAAGAGTTAGAAACCAGGAAGACCAAAATTTTAATAAGGAATGGGGGGAATTTTATAAATTATCTTGAAGACCATTGTAAACAGTTACAATCATTTGTAGGACTGGAATATCACTTGTAGTTTATTGGTGAATTCTGGACATAATGGAGAGGTGAAAGATTTGGACTATCATAAAAGATTCGGGAGGAAATGATTAATACTAGAACCCACAAAGAGGAGGATGGAAGTCCAAGAGATTCCTTCAAATCTTGTTTTCATGATTTATGTTTGATATATCTCTGTAAAACTTTAAGTTGGAAAACCAAATAAATAAATTTATAAATAACAAAAAAAGAAATAAAAGCAAATCTTCACTTAATTTTGATTAATTTTCATTTCCATTAATTCACCAATAAATGAGTAAAATGGAGGGGGCTCACTTGTTTAATTTTCTATTCCTCTTTTTTTTAAAAAAAAGTAATATACACTCCTGGACCAATTCTTAATTGTATTGTTTCCAGTGTTTTTTTCCCTAGAAAAAGAGGTGCTGGAACTCATCATGAACACCTCCTTTGTTCTCTTATAATGGCAATGGCACTCACCTGAGAGGCTCCAGAACTGAATTCTAGTGAGTTCCGGCTGAAAAAAACCCCTGATTGTTTCCTCTTTGGGGCATTAATGAGAGACACTCTTCAAGGTCTATTTCTGTATTTAAAGTATTTCTAGTCAGCCCCTCATCCAATCAGCTTCCAGGGTATTGCACAATGAACATGAATAAAACTACTGATACGAAATACAATATAACATCCACATGCATAACTAATTTAGCCGGATAAAAGGCGGGCTTTTTTGTTTTTGCTTAGTTACAAAATGATGGTTCATGGAAGAACTCCAAACAGAATGAAAGCCACTGCATTTAGCAAAAGCACCATAGAGCACAGATTCTGAAACTTTCTTCTCTGGGCCACACTTTCAGAATAAAAATTTGCTTGCACCACACCAATTTTTTTATTGAGAAGAAATACATTGGAAAACAAAAAGAAACAACTCCAAGTAGTGCTTCAACATAGAATACAACTACTTTATAAGGTTATCATAGGACATCCAGAACATATAAAACAATGCAGCTACATGCGAACATCAATCATTCCCAAAATATAATTATAAATGAGCATCTTGCATAGAATCATAGAATTCTAGGGTTGGAAGGGACCCTGAGGATCATCTAGTCCAGCCCCCTGCAATGCAGGAATATGCAGGCTGTCCCATGCGGGGATCGAACCTGCAACCTTGGCATTATCAGCAACACGCTCCAACCAACTGAGCCATGCTCTTTTTACGTATCTTAAGGATGTGTACAAACTAAATAAGAAGCATGAGCTTGCTTTTGCTGGCTTATCTCATTTATATTAGCTTTAAACTGAGATGAACAAACCATCATCTCCTCATCAACACAACAAAGCCTTTCTCTTTTCTGATCTTCCATATTTGTCAGAGCTGAAAATCCCATTTCACAACAATATGTCATGGAGAACTATAGAAGAATAGCCAATTCTCTTGAAGAGAGGAAAGGCCACAGTTTCTGATTGTATATCCATACTACACAGAAATGTTAGCATGTTCCTTTCATTGTCATTGAATCTTTCCACCACACTTGCCATCGTGTCCTGCCACTCCCTCTGAGAACTATTGTCTACATTGTTCTAAAAGCTACAATCCTTCACCTGGAAGTAAACTCCATTGATTATGGTGGGACCTACTTCTGAGTTAGCCTGCATAGGATCGTACTAGAAGTGTTGATTTGGGTGTTTTGGTTTTTGGTTTTTTTGCAAGGCCGATGGAGCTATTTTGCACATAAGGTTAACAAATCCTTGCAAATAATTAAGAATTACACCAGGAATTAACTAAAAGCTTCTCAACGGGCTCTTATCAAATTAACATCCCACTGTTTTATCGGTATTATCTTCAAAAGTGTGGTGTGCTTTCCTTTCAAATGAGTGCTAGTTCAATGTAATTAATGAGGATGTACATGGCCAAATTTAATAACATAACGAGAACTCACACTGTCTAATGGAAGGATTGGGGAGAAGGCAAATGTTCTGAACAGAGAAGATCATATACTTTACCAACTTAATCCTTTGTTCCAAATTATGAATTTCTCACATAGACATTTTTAATATTTTGACTGGCCAGACTATCACTGAGAAAACCCACAGGCCAATAGCACTGGATACCAGGTAGCTATAGCACCATGGCAAAACTAATTGACGTTACTTGAAAGCAGCCATGGCTGCAGGAGACTCCAAGGGAGCCTAATGACATGTGGCAGGTCCACAGTGGGAGGAAACAGATCTGGGTGATGCTGTAACCCAGCATTTGCCAACCCCTCCAGAGGTTTTAAACTACAAACCCCATCACACGCAGTCAGCCCAGGCATGGTGCCTTGGAGCGATGCAAGTTGCAGTCCAAAATATTGGAGATATGATAACCATCTTCAAATATCTAAAAGGCTGTCACATGGAGGACGGGGCAAGCTTGCTTTCTCTTGCTCTGGAGAGCAGGACCTGAACCAATAGAGTTAGGTTACAGTGGTACCTCGGGTTACATACGCTTCAGGTTGCATACGCTTCAGGTTACAGACTCCGCTAACCCAGAAATATTACCTCGGGTTAAGAACTTTGCTTCAGGATGAAAACAGAAATCGTGCTCCGGCGGCGCAGCGGCAGCAGGAGGCCCCATTAGCTAAAGTGGTGCTTCAGGTTAAGAACAGTTTCAGGTGAAGTACGGACCTCCAGAATGAATTAGGTCCTTAACATGAGGTACCACTGTACAAGAAAGAAGATTCTGACTCAACATCAGGAAGAACTTTCTGACAGTGGGCTCTGTTTGGCAGTGGAACAAACTTTGGCTAAGCAAATGTTGCTTCTTCAATGAAAGTAGTCATAGAGAGAGATATGGCTGCCAGTCCTATGCTTTTGTTGCCTGCACAGGTGAGGCCACACCCACCTCTGGCCACATGCAGAGGAAGTCTTTCCCAGCCCAGAAGGAAACAGGAAGTTAACCTGCTGGCTGGACAAACATTCCTCCCCATGTGTAAACATGTTCACTCTAGGAATATTGTACGTGACTGCTCTTGTGTTTCACATCCTACAGGCCATCCATCATGGATGCTTTAGTTGAGATTCCTGCATTGCAGGGGTTGTTCTAGATGACCCTCGGGGTCCCTTCCAACTCTACAATTCTATTATATTCTACAAGGTGGTTGAAGCTGCTGCAATCCCTTTCCCCAATACTGAGCTCAAAGCAGGCAGATGCCCAACTCCCTTACCTGAACTGCCTATTAAAAGGTGTGGAAAATTCCAAGCTTTGCAGCTCTGATCTGCTCTTTACTGGAGGCCTGGGGTATACCAAGGACAAACGCCAGGGACATGCAGTTAGAATTAATGATCACCGTGTCCCTCAACACATTCCCTGTCTATTAATATGTACAGTTTCTGTCCATGGTGTTTGATCTGTGACAGCTCATTCATGGGTGTACACCATCATTTGATGCTTACAAGTGATGAACCATGCATAAGTGAATCAATTCTCATTCTACCTGTGCCAAACCATTATTGAGTGGCAAACCATAGTTTTCATGGAAATGGACTCATTTTTTTTTTTTACTCAACTGCGTGTTACGCTAAGGGCCCACAGGCAACCAAGGTGCACAATCAGAAAACAAACCAGGAATGTATTTTCATCTACCTATTATGTTTACACCCCACTTTTCCTCCATTGAGCTCAATATGTTGTACATGGTTTCCCCCCCTTCCATTCGGTTAGTCTAAGAGGCGACGAGTGGCCCAAGGTCACTCAGTGAACTTCATGCTTGTGTGAAGGCCTGAACGCTGGTCTCCCAGACCCTAGTCAAACACAGTTGACACTAGACCACACTGACTCAGTGGGCAAATCACTTACTAGGACTGGAGGACTATGGAGCAGGAGGAGAAATGCAGGATACATGAGAGCTCAGGTAGGTTTTGTTGCTCTAGAAAGTCTCAGCTGGAAAAGCAAGTCCTTATATACGCCTTTCTGCCCAGGAGGAGTCAATAACCAGCCTGAGTGTATGGACTCAGACCACATTTGGAAGGTCCTTTCCAATCAGACTTCTGTTATGCAGGCTCATCACTATGCTTCCCAAGGGAAAAGGCATGGTTCCATCAATCAACAGCTCTGCAACTGAATTCTGCTCAAAAGGCTACTCAAAAACAGTGCCCAGAAGAAGAATTTCGTAGCAAGAGCATCAGTGCAATAACACTGATGTTTCTTTTTTTTTTTGTTAGGATACTGCAAATCATCAAATGTTAATATTACACTCTGTAAGACAAGCAGCGCGATTTCCGACTGCGAGAGACATGTCTCTGCTTGAATAAGCCTTACACATTGAAATGCAATGTGGTGCGCATAGGCAGTTGCCTTGCACTGAGTCAGAGTCATTGGTCCATCTAGCTCAGTACTGTCGGCACAGACTGGCAGCCACTCTCTGGGATTTCAGGCAGGGGACATGCACACCCCTAAGTGGAGATGCAAGAGATAGAGACTGGGAGTTTCTGTATGCAAGGCAGATGCTCCAGCACTGAGTCACGGCTCTTCCTATGTAAACCTAGGAACCTAGGAAGCTGCCTTATCATGAGTCAGGCCGCTGGTCCATTGAGCTCAATTACTGTCTACACTGTGTATGTGATAAAGGGGAGCCATACCGGAGTAACATCAAATGTAAAAAAAAGACTCTACAACCTGAAGAAAAGACAATGCGCTTCTCTGTCGCTCATCTACTGATAGTGTTAGTTTTGGATGTGCCAAGTAAAAAGGTTCAAGTCTCTGATCAAGCAAGAAGCTCACTGGGTTATCAGCCTAGCCACATAAAACATATCACAATAATCCAGGCTAAGAAAGGGTTCCTCCAGCCCTAAGGTCACACGGTGCGTTTCACAGCTTCCCTGGGGTTCTAGTCTGACACGCTAACCACTACACCACACAGCTTTTTTTCTTTCTCTCTCTCTTACAGAAGCACACCAGAACCAAATATTGCCTCTGCAAGATAAGCAGATATCCCCACCAAACACTCTGACATCTTGTTTCAAATTGATTCCCAGTCAGTTAATCAACTAAAAAAAAAGTTTTAGTTGATTAATCTAAATATAGAGCACCACTTGCTTATTATTCTGGCAATCTAAGCAGCAGACAGACAATTCTAAAAACAATCCAGAAGGCTGTGACAGGCTAGCAGTCTGGTACTGTTCGAACCGAGAACCGAGAAGAGTTGCTCAGAGAGTGTGCGAGGAACAGTCTCTGGCAACGGTTACAGAGCGAACAGGCTGATCCGCAGAAGGACAAACTGCTGTACATCTTTGCAAACAACAAATCAAAATATTTTCTTTCCATGGAAGATCAGAGACAAAAGGGCCAGATGTTCCTGGAGATTTTTCTTCCTAAAACAAAAAAACACAGAAACAAAAGAGGGGGGGGAGCCAACCCTTTGCATGTGGGTGTCTCAAAGGCTCCCAGAAAGCAGACTCGAAGGCACATGAAGTGCTCCTGCTATTTACTGATGATTTTAAAGAGACAGATTGGGGGAAGGGGTTGTGTGGAAACTCAGCAGGAACAGGTGGCCCATTACTCTTGCTTCCAGCGTAGGAGTTCACACTCTTCATGAAGGAGAAACATCAAGCAAGAGTTATGATTCCTCGTAACCCTTGGGGCACCAGGGATCTCAAGGCTGGGGGTGCATGACACACCCCACTCCTAAGCAAGTCCATTAATCTGCGCCCTCCTTTTCTCTGTGTTTTTGCTGAATCAAAACCCACCCTATTTGTCTTCTGGTTGCCCAGAGCATTCTCTGCCGCTGCCCTCTTCACATGGAATACATGAAGTCAGCTCTTCGTTAGCGGAAACCAGGCCAGTTCAGGGGAGCCAGGTTGAATGAGCACAGCAACTCTTCTCAGTAGGTCTTGCCCCCACAAGGCAGTTGCAGAGGCTGAAGATCCCTGACTTCCCACAGCTGAGTCTCCTCTTCCCCCAGGTCCTTGCAAGCAATCTGAGACTCTGCCAATGCGCCTGTCTCTGCTCCTCCTGCTTCATGCCTCTACTGGTTCTGTGAGACGGGGGGGGGGAGGGAGCTTGTCGCAGGAGGAGGGCAAGACACCCATGACTAGACTCCAGCTAGACTCATCTCTACCTGTTGGCCCCACTCCTCTCTTCCTTCAGCTTCCAATTCTGATTCTGGAACTCTCTCTGCCACAGACTCTCCCTGCTCACTAAACCCTTCACCTTCTGACATCTCATTCTCCCAGTTTTCTCCTTCTGATGACTCATCATCGTCACACCACCCGTCCCCAAGCTCTGAGCCTTCTTCCCATGGGGGTTCTCCAGCTGGTGTCTCCCACTATTCCTCTGTGCCCAGCCAGCCCATGCCATCGATGCTGGTTCAAACCCTTGGTTGATCATCCCGCAGATGAGCCAATGCCTATGCCAGACCCTTTACATCTTTAACCAATAAAGTCGTGGCCTAATATGAACCATACAAAGTTGTCATTAGTGGTCTTCCAGCCAATGGTACGTTGCAGGGCTTATGACACCTGGGCATGCAATTCTCTTCTCACAGAAGAGAATCTCCAACATCATTATGTTTTCAACATTTCTCGGAGATTTACTTTCCCTCAAGCCTTCTCAAATTAGTCTATTTTATCTCTGGAGTTTTTACATGGAGGTAAGCTTTTATGTTTTAATACTGGTTTATGATCTGGGTTCTATTTTATTTTCACTTTTAAAACACTGCTTTATTGTTTCGTTTCACTGTATTTTCTATTATTATATTCTATTGTCAGGCGGAGTTTTTACTGGAGGTAGAGCTGGAGAAGACATCCTGTCTGGAACCCTGGAGAGCTGCTGCCAGTCAGTGTCGACAATACTGAATTATATAGACTAATGTAAGGCAGGTTCCTATGTTTCTAATGGAATCAGCAGATGATGGAGAGGGAAGCAGAGTAAATGGGGAAGTGGTACATAGTTGTTTCAACTGTATGTTCTGAGATTTAGGTCATGATAAAAAAAAAAACTAGGCATTTTCCAAAAGCAAAAAATAAATAAGTGATGGGTGGAGGATTAGACAAGGACAGTGATTTATTGGGGACAGGTACTAGGAAATGTTGAATGTCGCTGCTGAATAAAGACAGATGGAACATACACATCACTTCAATTGAAATAATAATGATTACCCTAACGGAATGGCAATATTCAAAATCTGGGCGATTGCATTCTGAATATTTTGTGCATCTTGAATTCTAGAAAGCTTTGATGTATTTCCTTCAGTTTTATGAAATCCCAATACAGCCTTCTCTAGTCAGGTAATTAATGGTGACACGAACGTCCCTTGAATCAAAAATTAAATTACGTGCTTAGTGGAAGTTAATATCCCTGAAATTAATTTCGGAAGGCAATTTGATATACACGAGGCTGTTAAACAACGACGGCAATGTTTAAGGTTGATACTAGGGGAGGGGCTAGAATCTGCTATTGTGGTGCCTTATTTGGTGTTAGGGTCCATAGCTGCTAGGGTTGGCATGCAACGTCTACACACCTGCCTGGGATGAAAAGTCAAAGTGACATTTCTCTCCTGGCAATTTTGTAAAAATGGCGTCCACTGTGAACTTTGTGGACTGAAGTAACTGTTCCAAGCTGTCTTTCTGCTAAGGCCAATGGCAGCACTGGGGGGTGGCAGGGAATAGTGGCTGGGGACAGAGAAGGAACAGAAGGCATTTCTTGGGAAGGAACAGAAGGCATTTCTTCATGTTAGATTTCTGAACAAAATGCTATTCTTCAAATTAATGCTCCTATCCAAAACTTCAACTAGTGCAGTATGTGGCTGCCTGGTTATTTGTTGGAGCCAGGTGGTCAACCACCATGTTACATTGGATTGCATGGCATGGAGGCAGTGCTCTATTGACATCCACAAGTCACATCGCTGCTGTTTACTGGAAGGTAGACCATGAGGAGTGAGCAAGTGGTGAGGTCAGTGTGGTAGAGCCAATCCCGTGCTCCCACCCTCCACTTCCCAGGAAGCAGCAGTGACTAACCAAAGGTCAGGTGAACATCACCACACCATCCCAACATCCACTACTGGTTACACCTGTACTGTACCAATGCATCTCAAGGCCAAAGTGAGAGTGCTGGTGATGACTTTTAATGCCCTAAACAACTTCAGACTGAGTTAGCTGAAGGACTGCCTGTATACATATTAGCTTGCCTATCTGGGACCGGTGAAAGTGGGTGAGATTGGGGAAAATATGTTGGATCCATAGTTGTATATAACACTGGTCTTAAAAGACCCACATTGGCTCCCAGTACGTTTCCGAGCACAATTCAAAGTGTTGGTGTTGACCTTTAAATCCCCAGTATACCTGAAGGAGCGTCTCCACCCCCATAATTCTGCCCGGACACTGAGGTCCAGCGCCAAGGGCCTTCTGGCGGTTCCCTCAAGGCGAGAAGCAAAACTACAGGGAACCAGGCAGAAGGCCTTCTCGGTAGTGGCACCCGCCCTTCAGATGTCGAAGAGATAAACAACTACCTAACATTTAGAAGACATCTGAAGGCAGCCCTGTTCAGGGAAGTTTTTCATGTGTGACATTTTAATGTATTTTTAATCTTTGTTGGAAGCTGCCCAGAGTGGCTGGGGAAACCCAGCCAGATGGGCGGGGTACAAATATTTTTTTTTAATATTATTATTATTATTATTATTATTATTATTATTATTATTAAATACAGTTCCATGGACATCTGACACAGGAGGTCCATCCTATCCCTTGTGGGTTTTAGAAAGGCCTTAAAGGTTTATGCCTTCGCCATGTCCTTTAATAATTACTGGGATCTGAGTTGCATAATTAATATTTTGGCCTGGTTTGGATAACGTTCTCACTGACATATTCTTAGCTCTTGATTTTTATTTTTATTCTTTGCTCCAAGTACCATTTCTAATATTGTTTTAAATGATATTTTACTGTATGCTGGCATGTGCTTTTAAAACACCGTGAGAAGACTCAATTATAAACGAATACAAGCATATTTCTTCAGAAGCTATTAACTTCAATGGCATTAACTAGCAAGTATGCATGCTTCTGATTGCAGACTCGTTTTAATTTCCACTTCGTGGTTATGTAAAGTTCTACATGCAATATGCGCATTGTAGAGTAACCTCCCTACTTTGACCATCATCCACTGGTTCATTGAGTTGCTGGGGGCTGGACTACATGAACCCCTGGGGTCCCTTCCAAGTCTACAATTCTGTGATCTTGAGTTGGGAGCTGGCTGCTCCACAAGCTTCCAACCTGAGTGGTGCATTGGGGAAACGAAGGTTAACTCTCACCCCCATGCTTCATTACAGACTTTGAAGACAGATGTACAGTGAATCTAAGCACTATCTTATCAAGCATGGGTAACCTGAGTGGTCGAGTGGATCAGAGATGCTCATACTCTTGCACGATGCCTTGGAGAGTCCTCCTTCCCTCTAATGGAGGGCCATCAGCTAAGGATTAAAACAGTTGTTCTCTGTGGATGATGGCACACAAAACAGAATCGGTCCACTGCTCTGCTGCTCAATGGAAATTTTAGTGACAAAATTGAACAACTGTGTAGAGGAACGGAGCGGGGATTTGCCTTTGCTCCTGTATCTGCTGGCAGAAGCCTGGGGGAAGGAATAAGGAGGTAGCACTACATAAGCTCTAAGAATGGGGATTTTCCCCTCCCCTTAACTCTACAGACCTAGAGGGAATATTTCTAAAGAAAAGAAGGCTCCTGTTTCTATGGTAACACAGAGCTGGGGCCCCCTTACAGTCCAAATTTAGCAGAATTATGTGTGCTGGTTTATTCAGCAGTCTCCTCTTCACTTGAGGCTACGGTGAAACCACTAAACTCATTATACTTAGGATGGCAGGTTGAACAGGAACGAAGATGACAGTGTGGCCCGTTAGTCCAGGGCAGCGGCTAAAAATATCAATACACACACACACACACACACACACACACACACACACCCCACTCCCAGTATGACAAATGACCGTTGGGGAACTGTGAGGAAATTTAAAAATAAAAATAAAACTAGGTTGTCAGCTTTAGTTGGTTTTAGGGGTAGATTAATCAACTAAAGCTTAAGTTGATTAATTGGTGGAATTAATGATGGAGCACACTTCTCAAAATGTTGAGTTCGCTCGTGTTACTTCGGGAAGCAATGGGAAATTAAATATTTTTTAATGACCTTTGTGTCCAACAATGAATTATATGTTTTATAACTAACTGGAATGGAAAAAGCGCAAGGGGCCCAAAAGTTGCTGGTGCAACCTCTGCCTCTCTCCACTATAGCCAGATAGATAGAGTTGAGTGAGGGGTCTTCTGAAGCTGGTCTCACAGCTTGATGGAATAGCTGATAGGGGATACGAGCTAGAAAATAGAGCATTTTCCCTTTGATAGCAAGTGCCCTTTCCCCATTGATGGTGGGAAGAATGTGCCCACGCCATTTTGTGCTGTAGTCTCTTTTTTCTGCTCTTTATTGCAAAGCACCTGAGATAGGGACAAATTGGCGAAGACTGTGTAACAAGTAACACCTTGTGCAGGGAGTTACCATCGGGTAATATAAGACGACAAATGCAGGTTCAGGACATTGAAACAAGCCCGGAGCCATTTATCTGGCTCTGTTTATTCAGAATGTAAGTCCTGCAACATTTTAGAAAGAGTTGACCTTTCCGGCGGAGGTCCTCTGTGGCTATGAAACAATGGCCAATTCTTCACTGCTGTCTTTGGAAAGTCATTCTGTGCTGAAGCAGTTTGACTCACTTTAGCCTGCTCTGCAATATTTCTGTTTCCTTCCTCTTTAATGCCAAAAAAACCCAGACCTCTTATTCTCTCAAAAACAGAAAATCATGAGGAAAAGGAAGATTTTTCAAACAAGCGAAGCTATCAGCTTAAGTGTCTATTTGCCCACTGACTGAAATGCTACCCAATTGGCCTTCACTATGCTTTAGTTGATTAATCTGGCAATTACACTGATTAAAGTTAAAACTGCACCAACTATTATCTAATCCTGATATTCACTTTGAGCACATTTGACGGAGCTTAATAAATTAGCGAAGCAACAATAAGGCTCTCCTTGCCAAATATTTCAGCATTGTTTTCTTCCTTTGCCCTTACTGTCCAGGACTTCATTTGCCCTCACTGCCTTGTAATTCTATGGGTTGTGCTGAACCACGTGATTTTGTCTGTGGATGTCTGTGACATCATCACACCTGAGACGTAGCACTGTGACATCACTGAAAATAAATCACTTAAGTCACACCAATTAATAGGATTAAATGGCAAGTGTGGACTTTGAAGGATAGCGATGGCAAGTAAGAAGAAAGAAAAGGAAGCTAAAAAGAATGGCATGGAAATAATGTGACTGTTTGCAACAAGTGCTAAGAATTACTGAAAATAAAAAAAAACTCACTTTTTGGCACTCACAAAGTAGTTCTTGCAGCCCTACAAAAGACTCTTGTTTTTAAAGAAAGGAGGAACTTCAATGTATAAATGCACAATTAAGGTGGGCACCTTTGCTACTAAACAGTAGCATTTCCACGAACTGTTGTTAAAAGACTTTAAGGATTTTCTTTAGGAAAATAACAAATGAAAAGAATGTTCACTCATTGAAAATTCATCAAACAGAGTCATTAAAGGAGGGGTGTTTTGTTTTGTTTTAATGACAATGATCAAGGCAACAGCAGAGTGAGATCTAGGATGCAAATTTATGTACACAAATCAAACTCCAGAAAGGCAAAGTCGCTTTGCACTGAAGCAAGTGATGAGATTAATTTATGCCTCGCTTTTTAAATACCATATCCATGTCAACAATATTATCTAGTGGGCAGTTCAGAACAGAATAATCAAGATCTTCCATATTTATTGGTTTTGAAACTGTAAGCTGTTTTACACACACACACACACACACACTGCCATAAAGTAACAAAATACTGCCATAATGTAACAAAGCAGCTGTTTTCAAAAACCAGTATGCTATATAGGGCACAAGAGGTCTGAAACCAGAGACACTAGCACGTACGCATCAGGACCACCAGCCTTGGTGATATGTATGTCCATTTGGCTTCCAAGTATTTATCTGCATGCTAAGATCCTAAAAATTCTTTCACTCAAAGAGACAATTGGGTGCAGAGGACCTGGGAGACCAAGGTTCAAACCCCCACTCAGCCACAAAGCTCACTGGATGCCATTGGGCCAGCCAATGTATCTCAGCCTAACCTACCTCCCAGGGTTGTTGTGAAGGCAATATGAAGTAGAGGAGAACTATGTACACACCTTGTCTGGTCACTGTAAGAAGAAGGTGCTGATCCAGCAGGCACTTATTGTGTTCTTAACACTCTGTGGCAGTTGTGAAAATGAAAGTTCCACATATTAAAGTGATTGAGCAGGCACATATGGGGTAAGTCAGTTCCTTAAATGAACTGTTCCCATTAGGGGCTTTGTACGCGGGTGGCGCTGTGGGTTAAACCACAGAGCCTAGGACTTGCCAATCAGAAGGTCGGCGGTTCGAATCCCCACGATGGAGTGAGCTCCCATTGCTCGGTCCCTGCTCCTGCCAACCTAGCAGTTCAAAAGCACGTCAAAGTGCAAATAGATAAATAGGTACTGCTCTGGTGGGAAGCTAAACAGTGTTTCTGTGTGCTGCTCTGGTTCGCCAGAAGCAACTTAGTCATGCTGGCCACATGACCCAGAAGCTGTACGCTGGCTCCCTCGGCCAATAAAGCGAGATGAGCGCCGCAACCCCAGAGTCGGTCACGACTGGATCTAATGGTCAGGATTCCCTTTACCTTGACCTTTACACCTATAGTAGGGGATGCTGGTGGCACTGTGGTCTCAGCCTGTTGGGCTTGCTGATCAAAAGGTCAGTGGTTCGAATCCCCACAACGGGGTGAGCTCCCATTGCTCGGTCCCAGCTCCTGCCAACCTAGCAGTTCGAAAGCACGCCAAAAAGTGCAAGTAGATAAATAGGTACCGCTCCAGCGGGAAGTTCAACAGTGTTTCCGTGCGCTGCTCTGGTTTCGGTGTTCTGTTGTGCCAGATGCGGCTTAGTCATGCTAGCCACATGACCTGTAATGCTGTCTGTGGACAAACGCCGGCTCCCTCGGCCTGTGAAGCGACATGAGCGCTGCAACCCCAGAGTCGTCTGTGACTGGACTTAACTGTCAGGGGTCCCTTTACCTTTACCATTTTACACCTATAGTAAGACTTTGTACTGACTGAGTAACCAATTGGCATCCAGTGCTGATATTTGAGCATAGGTGCAATATGATGACAGGCTCCCCCTCCTGTCTGTAGTCTTGCAGCAGCATTCTGCACTAACTGCACTTTTGGGAACAACCACAAGGTAAGCCCCAAATAGAGCGCATTGCACTAATCCAAACTTGAAGTGACCAGTACCTGAACTAGTGTGGTCAAGCTATCCTGGCGAAGAAGAATTTGCAGCTGTCCCTAGTTTGCATGTTGCATCAGCCATGAACCACAGGTTTCCACAATGATTGCTTTGATAATACAGTGGTACCTCGGGTTAAGTACTTAATTCGTTCCAGAGGTCCATACTTAACCTGAAACTGTTCTTAACCTGAAGCACCACTTTAGCTAATGGGGCCTCCTGCTGCTGTCCCACCGCTGAAGCCCGATTTCTGTTCTCATCCTGAAGCACTATTTCTGGGTTATCAGAGTCTGTAACCTGAAGCGTATGTAACCTGAAGTATATGTAACCTGAAGCGTATGTAACCCGAGGTACCACTGTTTATGTGAGATACCACGAACAACGAAAAATGTCACTATTATTAGACTTTCATGTTCAATAACAACATACTGAAATTATATCCTATGCCTTAGACAATTATGAAATAGCAATTGTTGCTGCTCATCCACCTTCTCAGCAATGCAGGGCCTTGGTGATTTTTATTTTTATATTTTTTGCTAGAGTTCCATGAGCTGTCAAGGCAAGAACCAAGAGTCCACTGTTCTGTGAACCACTGTCCCATGTGATGAAACACCAGGCCTAGGTGTAAAAAGCTGCAGTGAGCCCATCCACCCACCCAGGCTGGTCAGTGGCTTGTCTTCCTGTTTGGCATGGGATTTTGCTTGGGCAATAATAATAGTCATTACTATCTTGGACGCGAGATGATCCTCAAGCAAAAACAATAGAAAAGAGTGAGATGTTTCACTGCTCTGTGTGTGGTTAAGGAACGGTTGCTCCCCCTTTGGACAAGAGTGGGGTAAGGAAAAGACACAGCTGCCTGTAGTTGCTTTGGGAATTGATGGCTGCTACAGTCAGTGGGAGGCTTCAGTGCACAATACTTGTGACTGAAACATTTGCATATCAAAACAGGACATGCCTGTGGTCATTTGCTGGTTTGTAATTCATTTTATTCCATTCTTAAGGAAATCAACCCTGAGTGCTCACCGGAAGGACAGAACCCGAAGCTGAGGCTCCAATACTTTGGCCACCTCATGAGAAGAGAAGACTCCCTGGAAAAGACCCTGATGTTGGGAAAGATGGAGGGCACAAGGAGAAGGGGACGACAGAGGATGAGATGGTTGGACAGTGTTCTTGAAGCTACCAACATGAGTTTGACGCAGGAGGCAGTGGAAGGCAGGAGTGCCTGGCATGCTCTGGTCCATGGGGTCACGAGAGTCGGACACGACTAAACAACAACAATTCATTTTGTAAGAGTAGAAGCAAGGAAACGTAATGTGGGAGGCAGCTATGAGTGTTGGACTTCACGACAGGAAGCCACTACCAGTGTTCGTGTTTTCTTCAAATAGCATTCTCTCTGCACCATTGTGCTCTCTCTACATCTCTTTCCTTATGCATACACTGAAGATGAATGGCCCTTCATTTCTTATCAGCCCTGCAACCCTCAACCAGCAGTAGCTTCTCAGCCAGGCACATTCTAAGAACAAAATGAAAGGCGTTTATCTCCCCCCAACCCAAGCTAAAACAGATTAATCATGTGGGTTTCCTTTTTAAAAGAACTGCATCTGTCTCCTGCACCCTGCCCATAGCACAATTGAAAAGTTAATCTGCATTAAGCATAGGCTTCTTTAGCTATGCCCACGTTAACTAGTTGTTTGTGACTACTGCTTCTGTACTGTTATCACCCCTTTCCATCTCTGTGGGTTAACACAACACTCATGACATCATCCTGTTTCTGAAGTGAAACTGAGGTTATGCAGCACAGGGAAATGGGGGGGGGGGAGAGAGACATAATTTAGACACAATTTGCATGCAACAGGCATATGTCAATTCCAGTAAGCAACCAAAAATGTTACTGACAGCCAGCTAATTAGGAAACTAATTGCAGTAAATGTCATCATTGGCAGCACTGACTACCAATTAGTTTCCGGGAACAATTCAAGGTGCGGGTTTTGATCTATAAAGTCTTAGACGGCTCAGGACCGCAATACCTCAAGGCCTGCCTCTTTCCATATGAACCTACCCAGACCCTGAGATAATCTTTTGAGGCCCTTCTTCATGGCCTCCTCAAGAGGGTGGCAGCACAAGAATGGGCCTTCTCTGCAGTGGCTCCTCGTCTGTGGAATGCTCTCCTCAAAGAAGTTCGCCTGGCGCCTTCATTATGCACATTTAGGCGCCAGGTAAAAATGTTCCTTTTTAAACAGGCCTTTGGTCAATTTGACTGTGGTGTTGGGGGGTGTTATTGGGTTGTTGTTTTTATTTTGATGATATCTTTTGTTGTTTTATATTTTGATTTTGTCCTGTGAACGGCCCTGAAACCTCCAGGTATAGGGCGGTATATAAATTCAATAAATCATCATCATCCAAAAATTGCCTTCCATCAATAACAACAAAAACAACAACAACTTTATTAGTTATATCCTGCCCATCTCGCTGGGCCTCCCCATTCACTCTGGGTGGCTTCCAACAGGATACTAAAAACACAATAAAATTAAAACCAATGTGTTTTAGGAGTGGGGAAAGTCATAAAATTTACGGCATGCACTGCGTTAAAGGAAAATGTTATGAAAATGGTTTATAGATGGTATATTACACCCGTAAAATTGGCAAAAATATATAAAACATGTAATAAGTGTTGGAAATGTAAAGAAAAAGAGGGAACATTTTACCATATGTGGTGGGATTGCAAGAAGGTGAAGGGTTTCTGGGAATTGATATATAACGAGTTGAAAAAGATGTTGAAATATACATTTGTTAAGAAACCAGAGGCTTTTCTTTTAGGAATAGTAGGAAATGAGATAAATAGAAAGGACTGTAAACTTTTCCAATACGCAGTAACTGCAGCGAGAATACTACTGGCCCAAAAATGGAAACAGGAACAACTACCAACGTTAGAAGAATGGAGAATGAAACTGATGGATCATAGAATCATAGAACAACTACCGACGTTAGAAGAATGGAGAATGAAACTGATGGATTATGCAGAACTAGACAAACTAACGGGGAAGATCAGTTATCTACGAGACCAAAAGTTCATCGAAGATTGGGGAAAATTTTCAGATTATTTGAAATGTATATGTGATGAGCAAACAACGCTAGTGGGATTTCAAGAGGCTCTGTGAATGTTTGAGGAATATTGTGTTGAAGAAAAATAAGAGGGTGAAGGTATATAAAATGCAATATAAAAATTAGGAAATGTGTAATTAAAAAATTGAATAATGGATGATTGTTAGAGAGGCTGAAGGAAGTCCAAAAGAGAAAATATGTGATAAATTTAGATTGGATATTATAAATGTATGTTGGAAAATTAATAAAAAATATTTATTAAAAAAAAGGAGTGGGGAAAGTCGCCGAACGGATTTCAGTATAATGTCTGAACTGGGCTGTAGGCAGCTTGAGGACTTGGGGCTTCTAGGCCTTTGTGTCCTGAAGGTTTCCTGTTAAGGTGTGCATCTGATATGCCCCCTTGCGAAATTTCGCCTGCTTATCAAAACTAGTTTGACTTCCCTAGACATTCCTTGGAATTTTTGCTTGGCAATCCAAGGAAGATCTCCTGTGTATTGAGATATAACATCCAGTCCAATATTTTCCGCTCTCAGGGGCAACAGATTCCGAGGCCTTGTGCGGAACGCTCTGCTCACTTTGCTGAAATGCCAAGGTTTGAAGCTCTGACCTTCTGCTTGCAGCACATGTGTTTCATCATTGATAAGAACAGATCTAATCTATGGGGAGCCTGCAAGCAAGACCTGAGCAGAACAGCACCCTGTCATCTGCAATACCCAGTGGAGAGCATTTTGAGGCATACTGCCCTCAACAATGGAGGTAGACTATAGCCATCATGGCTAGCAGCATTGAGAGCCATAAATAAAAGCAGAAATCCTTGCGCCAATGGAATAAGTTAGTTGGATACCACCCTCTGTGCTTTTCAGTATTTTTACCCACCACTTTGAATGCACTTTGTGTATAAAAGCGGGATCGAAACGAATTGAAAATAAAATGATGGAGGCCTTAAGAATTATGGATGCATGAAGAGACAGTGAGGAACTCTTTCCACCTCTGCTCATTCTTTTTGTCTGGGTCACCTAGTCCAGTTAATACGTGTTGTTAACAAATCCGTTTCAAGCTGTTCTCCTTACTTCATAGACTGGGAAGCTAATGCAGTGTGTCTCATAAGCCACTGGGTGTGGGATTGGAGTCAGGTTCCTGTGAGGCTGTGGCTGTTTATCAGCCTCGATTCCCCATCTGTAGTATGGCGACAGCAGAGACGTACACTAAGGGTTGTTTGAACAGATGAATGAAAAGACTACTGTGATGCACTTGGCACATTTTGGCAGTGCAACGTAGCGGATATAAATAATAATTAGGAGCGCATCCCCACATTTTCAAGACTAGGTCAAATTCCACAGAATGAGTCAGCTTCTTTTTTGCTAAGGAACCGCAAACATTTCCCCACCAGCCCTGCCACGGCTTTACATGGGATAACTTCCTGCTTTCCTTGGCCCTTGCCTCCACCATCTGCTGGGATAGACTTTCTCTCCAAATAAACTCCCCAAATGAAAAGCCTCACATCTGCTATCTGTATTAACGCCACTTCCTCCCTCACTTCTGAAAAGACAGTGTATTCTTTCTGGCAAACCACAATTCAAAGGGTGATTAAACTCATCCTTTGGGATACATTTGCCGCAGGATGTAAAACAAAAACTTCTGCAGAGCTTCTCAGAGCGCCCAGGGACTGTTTCCTCACCTTTGGGGCTCCCTTCTTTGGGAAACAAAGCCCGCCTCCTTTCACTTTGGTTTGTACGGTGTGTTGCTGCTGTTTTTAACTTTAATCCCGTGTTTATCTTTTGGGCTCCTTCCAATACCATTTGTCACAGCCAATTTTTCCACTATGGCTGCTTGGGAAATGATGTGGCAGCTACTTCACGCAGTGGATCTGGATGCTGAACCAGGTAGTAAGGGCATTATGAAAATGTGAGTTGGGGGGGGGGATTTTGGATTCCACCCTGCCCCTCATTCTGAGATTTCTCAAAGGAGAATTTTGAGACAAATCAATAGGGGGTCACTAGTGAAAGAGGGCAAATGAAAAAACATTATTTGGGGGGAGGGGAGGGAAGCTGAGCCACACACACACTATCACCCCCCCCCCCAACAATCCCCCATTCTTCTTATTCTAGCACTAGAAATCCTAACCATGTCTTCACAGAACACTGGAGCCCCCTCTGTTGATCAAACTGGGGTGTAGCCCACCCACAATTCTAATATTTTACAATACGGCTGAAAGTTTAGGGAGCACCTTGTTAACAAATATGTCTGGGAGCTTTAAGACTACTCAGTCCAGCTTCCAGTCCTGTCTGGGAGCCATCCCCATGGAGCATAGTGGGAATAACTTCTGAGTATTTCAAGGAGTTGGAGATGGCATTTATAAATGCTCCATGTTTCACAAGTGTCCAGTAAGGTTGGTAGTATGGAATCCTCAAAAGATTCCATCAATGGTGTCTCTGGAAAAAAATTGCACATCACTTGGGAAGACAGGTGAACTAATGCCAGTGTACTGGAAGAAGCAAAGATCACCAATGTCGAAGCAATGATTCTTCAACATCAACTTTGTTAGACTGGTCATGTTGTTCAGTTGCCTGATTATTGTCTTCCAAAGCAACTACTCTATTCCAAACTTAAAAATGGAAAGCGTAATGCTGGTGGTCAACAAAAGAGGCTTAAAGGCTCTCTCAAGGCAAATATTAAAAAATGTAGTATAAACACTGACAACTGGGAAACACTGGCCTGTGAGTGCTCCAACTGGAGAACAGCCTTTACCAAAGGTGTCATGGACTTTGAAGACGCTCGAACTCAGGACAAAAGGAAGAAATGTGCTAAGAGGAAGGAACGCTTGGCAAACCCTCACTGTGATAAACTCCAACCCGGAAACCAATGTTCCCACTGTGGAAGGATGTATAGATCCAGAATTGGCCTCCACAGTCACTTACGGACTCACAGTTAAAACCGTGTTCATGGAAGACGATCTTACTCGCCTACGAGTGATCGTCAAAGACAGAAAGACTTCTGAGTAATGCATGGTTATTGGGACATTAACCCACACCAGAAATTGTGATTGCAGGGGCCCCTTCTAAACCAAGGTTAGACACTTTTCAGTTTAGTACTTCTACAACTGCGATGCTTTTGTGTCTCCAGGTAGGACATGGAAATGCCCCCTGTCTGAAACCCTGGAGAGCAGCTGCCAGTCAGAGATGACGTTACTGAGCTAGATGAGCCAATGGGTTTGACTCAGAATCAGGCAGCTTCTTATGTTCCTGTGTTTGTATTTTCACTTCCTGAACTGATGCATTAAAAAAAATAATCAAATAGTAAGGCAGAGCAATGAAATAATTTAACAACCGGCAGAGGAAAGAAAAACAACTGACCAAGGAGAGACAACCAAAATTACCAAGGGTCTGCCTTTCCTTTCCTTACAATTGGCTGAGGAAGCCTGCTTAACAGAGGAAAACTGACAGCTGTGTTTAGAGAAGTACTTGGTTCACAGGTTCTCATCCTGAGCTCTGTCAGTTCTAGTCCAAATGGGACCTCTGGACAGGGAGGGAAGAAAAGCTATCCACTCTTAAGTGCCTTAGAGGAAAGCAAAGAGACAGGTGGTTACTCAAGTTCCTTCCCCTTCGGTTAACTTGTCTCCACAAGAACATTCCTCCCTTCTTGAAATGAGGGCAGCAGAAAGTCCTGGGTTAAAAAAGTGGAGATGAATTTCAACACCCAGGCATTCCCTGAGCTCCTCCCCCAAAAATAAACATCAGATGATGGTGCTTAGGGAAGGGAAAATGCAAACACTGGAACAGGCATAGGTAACCTCGGCCCGCCAGATGTTTTGGGACCACAACTCCCATCATCCCTGACCACTGGTCCTGTTAGCCAGGGATGATGGGAGTTGTAGTCCCAAAACACCTTGAGGGCCGAGGTTGCCTATGCCTGCACTGGAACATAGGAAGATGCCTAATTCTGAGATCTTAAAAAAAAATAAAAATCCAAGGGCTGTGTTCCCTTCTGGGCAGCTTTCTGAGGGCCACATTTGAGTGGTGGGCGGGGCCAGAGGCAAAAGTGGGTGGAGCAATGGATACCACTTTTATCTTTGCAGAAGAGGCTGTTTTCTACACACACTCACACTCCTCTCTATCCTGCAACCAGGCTGACCCATTACAGGCAGGGAAGGCACAGGGTCAGAGGTAGGTTTGACCTGGGAAGAGGTCCGAGTTTCCCCATCCCTGACTTATAGCCTCCCCAGAGCGGTAACCTAAGACAAAGTTTCATAATATTTTATTAAGTTTCCATTTCATAATATATAAAGTTTCATTGCTTGCAGTAATACTTTCGATATATGCTTCTGCACCTCTTGAAGGATCAATAGCTCTCTTTAAAAAAAAAAAACCAACCCAGAAAACAGCAGGCATCAAACTGAAATAGCAGACCTACTATTCCCTTGTATTGTCAATGGATAGCAGACGTTTCTAATGATGTGCAGTGGAAAAAAATAAAATTATAGAACCACGTCCTTAAGGGAAATGTCTTCCTTTCTCATGGTGCCTATTGACTGAAAAGCAAAGTATGACAAATCATACTCCCGGCTTATTTTCAAGCCTTCCCCACTCTCAGCTCTATCAAAAGAGAGACTCAATAGCATCCTCCAGTGATCTTTCCATTGATGAACTCCATACTTGGGCGGCAGAGGGCGGAGGCTGCCTCATTTTATCTCTTTTATATTTGCAGCATTTTCCCGGTTATGTCAGTTTAATAGAAGATTCTGATTCACTTTATTAGCTAATAGAAAAATGTCCATAATTAGGAAGGACAGCTTGTGTGGGAAGAGGGGGCTTTTTGTATCATTTATTCCTTGCATGTTCCTGCTGCCCATTTCTCCTGAGCTCGAAACAACATTCATCTCCCCACTCTATTATTACAACAGCTCTGTTGTGTAGGATGTACTGTAAGATAATGGGTGACTTTGTGGCTGCCGTTGTAAGCTCTGGTGATGGTCAGGGATTTGAACTCGGATCTTCCTGGTCTGTTGAACGCTCAAACCACTACACAAAATTGACTAGTGTTGAAAGGACATGTGGCTGACAGAAGGCATTGTGGGTGAAGCAAGGACTCGGAGTACGCAGCTCAAAATGCAAACACCTCCAATAGCCATGTTATAGATAGAACAGACACTGCTGCTGCTGCTGCAGGTACCACATTGATATTCAGAAGTTTGGAAGTTTCTTATTCACTTGGCCCAAAATCCCTCTTCCACCCAATTTATTACAGTGGTACCTTAGTTTACAACCATAATCCGTTCCAGAGGTCCGTTTGTAAACCAAAACAGGTTGTAACCCAAGGCGCACTTTCACCAATGGGGCCTCCCAAAAAAATTTGTCCGCAATCTGAAAAAGTGGGTTGTAATCCCAAAAAAAGGTTGCGAACTGGGACACGCACTTCCAGGTTTGATGTGTTTGTAACCCAAAAGGTATGCAAACCAAGACGTATGCAAACCAAGGTACCGCTGTACCTCTGCTTGTGAACGGGATCTGTTCCGGAGGCCCATTCGCAACATGAAAAGAACACAACCCGCAGCTGTGAGTCTGCGTACGCGCAATTGCAATTCACCACCTCTGCACATGTGCGTGACGTCATTTTGCACATCTGCGCATCCGCGAGCAGCGAAACCTGGAAGTAACCCTTCCAAGTACCGTTTTTTTTGCTCTATAAGACTCACTTTTTCCCTCCTAAATAGTAAGGGGAAATGTGTGTGCGTCTTATGGAGCGAATGTAGGCTGCGCAGCTATCCCAGAAGCCAGAACAGCAAGAGGGATCGCTGCTTTCACTGCACAGCAATCCCTCTTGCTGTTCTGGCTTCTGGGATTCAGAATATATTTTTTTTCTTGTTTTCCTTCCCCAAAAACTAGGTGCGTCTTATGGTCTGGTGTGTCTTATAGAGCGAAAAATACGGTACTTCCAATTCGCCGTGGGATGTATCCTGAAAGAACGTAACATGAAGCGGATGTAACATGAGGTATGACTGTATAGGAGTAGAACCTTCTGCTACACTCTAAACTTCATTCAGTGGAAGCCAGTCCATTAGAGCAAATAGGGTACTGCTCCATCAGCCTCAGCCTTTCCTTAGCCCACACCTGCCTGACTTATAAGCCCTGGCTGTCCATTTCCTCCTCCCCAGTCTCAGTGTTACTGTTGTGGAACTCAGCAAGGAAGAGGATGGGGACAAAACTGGAATGAGTTGGCCCTGTCAGTCATTGGCTGTGGCTCCACCTATTACTTGGCCTTCCTGCCTTCCACCCTAGCAGTCACAACCCACTTCTGACTTCATTGTTGCTGCCCAGGCTTTAACCAGGTGGTGTTTTTTCCCTTAAACTTTCTACCTACAGGGAAGGCTTTCCACAGATGTACTCCAGTACATCTCTCATGGAACTCCTAGACAGGGTGGATGTTTCAAGAAGGGGCACTTTAGAGTGAGCACTCATTTCACATAGGCGCAATGAGCAGGCCCCTAGCCAAACCTTTTCCGGCAAGAGCCAGAAATTAAACACATTTTATTTTTGTTGTTCATTTTTAGTTAAGGTATTTGTATACCGCTTAACAAAGCTAAGCAGTGTACATAGAATTACGGGAAATGAAATGGTAAAAATGCTTCCTGGTGTCCCTAGAGCAGCCTTCATGAAGCTGGTGCCTTCCAGATGTGTTGAACTACAACTCCCATCATCCACAGCTGGCTGTAATAATAATTTTAAAAATCCAGAGGGGTCTTTTTTTTTTTTTTTACCTCAGAGTAAAACACTCCTTCAGAAGCTTATTTTTTTAAAAAAAAAAAAAGGGGGGGGAGACCTTCAACTCAAGAACCAGACTGAAAAAGCAGCAAAACAGAAAAGGTTTATTCTCCCCATGTCTATGATTGCAAAAGTTCGAGACAAAATTCCCAAAAGGCAAGTTGAAGAACTGTGTCTGATTTGTAGGAAGGTGTTGAGGACAGTTTTTTCACCAGTACCCAAGTTTTGAAAGGCTAAAGTGGTTGGCTAAAGCAACAGGGAAGGAGTTTTAGCATATCAACTACCAAAAAATAATAATGAGGAATATTTGCATTTGGGCTGAGCTGAAGCATTAGGGTTACCAGCCTTGGGTATTGTGCAATCAGTTTATTGATTCAAGGGCAACATGTGAAAAATACCTTATGCAATAAATATTTGGGGGAGCAACAAGTGTGTCATTTTCAACCACAATGTGATCAAGTAAAGCATTCACTGTTGGTAGATATTATAATAATGCTACATTCCCCTGAAAGGTCTGGACATAGAAGCATTGGGTTAACGCTGCATATCTTGTTTATTTGCATCTTGTCCTGCTATAGCCCAAATTACCTCTCCAAAGTAATGTAATTTTGATGTAATGTTACTTGGCTCTGATTTTATATCGTTATAGGTTTGAATGATGAGGTAGTTACTGCAAGGAGGTCTCTGTGACAGCAAAAAAATTCAAACGTTAGGGTTGAAGCAATATGTTTCAAATGACTTTGTCCCCTGCAAATCGCCTCTTTCCCTATGGACTTTCATGGATATGTTACAATCAGCAGTGGGAGCCCTCTCAATACTTCCAGCATCCTCAGACTTTTGCAGGGTGGCAGCCCCAAAATTATGGATTTCTCTCCCCACAGAGGTGTATCTGGCACCTTCACTGCATCACATTTGTCATATTATGAAGATGAACCTCCTTATTCTTGCCTTCGACAACTGAATTATTGGACAGTACCCAATGAAGTAGATCAGGCATAGGCAAACGTGACCCTCCAGATGTTTTTAGGACTACAACTCCCATCATCCCTGACCACTGGTCCTGTTAGCTAGGGATGATGGGAGTTGTAGTCCCAAAACATCTGAAGGGCCACGTTTGCCTATGCCTGAAGTAGATCCATTGGTGCAAGGAATTTTGCTCGTGCAATGAAATCCCCTCCCCCTCCTCTTCCCATGTGTCCCTCTGTCCTCCCCAAATCACTGCTGGGGGGCTGAGGGAGCCCCCAGAACAGATTTAGGGAGGTAAAAGTGTGCATGAAGAGAAGAGGAAGGCAGAAGTTTCCACTGTGCGGCCAGAAGTCCTTGCGCTAGCAGTTTGGCTGGCTATCCTCCATTCTTTTTATGACCCACCCTATTCTTCTGAGGTGAGATTGTTTTAACTGATTTTAATCTTGTACTTTTATATCGTTGCCACCTAGGTGCACTGAAAGCAGGTAAGAAAGGAGGAGGCTAATCCTACACTCTAGGCTCATCTCTTAGGCCCCATCTGCACTTTACAGTTAAAACAGTATCATACCACTTTAAACAATCATTATTTCCCTCAGAGAATCCTGAGATGCGTAGTTTGTTATGGGTCCTAAGAGTCATTAAGTAAAGGTAAAGGGACCCCTGACTATTAGGTCCAGTCGTGGCTGACTCTGGGGTTGCGACGCTCATCTCGCTTTATTGGCCGAGGGAGCCGGCGTACAGCTTCCGGGTCAGGTGGCCAGCATGACTAAGCCGCTTCTGGCAAACCAGAGCAGCGCACAGAAATGCCGTTTACCTTCCCGCCGGAGTGGTACCTATTTATCTACTTGTACTTTGACGTGCTTTCGAACTGCTAGGTTGGCAGGAGCAGGGACCGAGCAACGGGAGCTCACCCCGTCGCAAGGATTCGAACTGCCAACCTTCTGATCGGCAAGCCCTAGGCTCAGTCATTTAACCCACAGCGCCACCCGCGTCCCACTAAGAGTCATTAGGAGACCCCTATTCCCTTCACAGAGTCTCAGAGTGGCTTAATGATCAACCCATCTTTCTCAAGAAACTTGTTGGGGAAGTAATAGGACTCTTAACATCTCTCAGCCCCCTTAACAATATTCAGAGCACTCCTGCAGGGATGTGGGCCTTGGCAGGTGCCCCAACAATGCCTGTCCTTGACACCAGTTATGTTTATTGCAGTAAGCACTCCATGATACTCCAATAGGGATGGAGAGAACATGCCACAGGTACAGCATGTTCAGCAGCAAACCCATGGCGAGGTCAGCATGTTCCCATGCTCCCATACTCTCTACCCAACAGGAAAAGACAGCCAAAGAATTGCAGGGTAAGTCTGAATGATAAAAAGTTACAAGCCTTTTCATGACCTTATGCTTTATATACCTTTGCTTACACAATAAGATACTGCAGTGTAAACGGTAAAAGGATCCATTTACAACTTTGAATGTTAACTTCGCGTGCATTCCATGCTGAGTCTAGATTTATTGAGTTGTGAAAACCAGGGGCTATAGAAGCAAGTATACAAAAGAGAGTGTTACAATATGAGTAAGCAAGAAGAACAGAAATGTATCTCCACTATACAGCTATATACATACACACCTTGCACATTGGTCAATGCACTTACAATTAAAATGTTGATTAAACACTCCAAAGAGAATGCAATACCTTTTTTGGGCAGTTTCTGTATAGTTATACCAAAAAAAGGAAGACTAAACAAGAGACCTATCGTCCACTGCAGTTTATCACCATCAGCTGCATTCAGTGACATTGCTCTGATTTATGGTGCTACAACCACAAACAAAGCTACCATCAGTGCAATTTCCCCCCAGTATGCCATCTAGCATGCAAGTGATTTTTTGAGAGAAAGAAGGTGGGCATTTCTCATACACAGTTCAACAAGAATAAGGGGAACCTTTCTGCCTTTCCTACGCATCATGCGCGTAAACCTTGCATTGCCGCTGATATTTGTGAGTCACCCTGGAAGCTTTTTCTGGCTGAAGAGTGGGATAAAAGATGCTTTAAATAAACAAACAACTGGAGTTCAGGGCTTGAACAAGAGAATCTTTCCTCTAGGACTCTAGCTGTCAGGGTCTGAAACATTAAATAAACCCATTTACTGTGCTACCTCGGGTTAAGAACTTAATTCGTTCTGGAGGTCTGTTCTTAACCTGAAACTGTTCTTAACCTGAGGTACCTCTTTAGCTAATGGGGCCTCCTGCTGCCGCCACGCCGCTGCTGCACGATTTCTATTCTCATCCTGAAGCAAAGTTCTTAACCCGAGGTACTATTTCTGGGTTAGAGGAGTCTGTAACCTGAAGAGTCTGTAACCTGAAGCGTCTGTAACCTGAAGCGTCTGTAACCCAAGGTACCACTGTACTTATTTCTATTGAAATTATTGCCCACGTTTCTAAATAAATACAGACAGAGAGAGCAAGGTAGCACTCCATCACCTAAGTTTCATTACTCATGACCACTTTTAAAACTATAGTGGTACCTCGGGTTACAGACGCTACAGACTCCTCTAACCCAGAAATAGTACCTCGGGTTAAGAACTTTGCTTCAGGATGAGAACAGAAATCACACAGCAGCGGCGTGGCGGCAGCAGGAGGCCCCATTAGCTAAAGTGGTACCTCAGGTTAAGAACAGTTTCAGGTTAAGAACGGACCTTCAGAATGAATTAAGTTCTTAACCCGAGGTACCACTGTATGGAATTTGCTCCCACATGAGGTAGGGGTGACCACAAGCTTGGAGGGCTTTATAAAAGAGGATGAAAGAAGTTCATGGATGAGAAGGCTATCAGTGGCTTCTAGCCACAATGGTTGCTACCTTCACAGCTGGAGGTTACCTGCTTCTGAATACCAATGGCTGGGAATCACAGAGGACTGTTGAGTTAAGGTCCTTTTTTTTTCAGGCTTCCCATGAGCATCTGTTTGGCCACTGTGGAAAGAGAGTGCTGGGCTAAGATAGGCCTTTGGACTGATCCAGCAGGCTCTTCTTATGTTCCCATTTTATGTTATGCTCCAAACCTCAGAGATTTGGCAGTGGAGACAACAGACAGAACTTTGCAGGGGCACCTGTAACTTCACTGGTACAGTGGTACCTCGGGTTAAGAACTTAATTCGTTCCTGAAGTCTGTTCTTAACCTGAAGCACCGCTTTAGCTAATGGGGCTGTTCTCATCCTGAAGCAAAGTTCTTAACCCGAGGTACTATTTCTGGGTTAGCGGAGTCTGTAACCTGAAGCATCTGTAACCTGAAGCGTCTGTAACCCGAGGTACCACTGTAATAACAATGAAACAGTTTGAATGCTTGGTGTGTGGAAGGAGTTTAGAAGATAGAGGAAACATTAGAAAACTGTGGTCGGGTATCGCTTTTGCTCACTACTATGGTGTGCATTTTTGGGTTTTTATATTGTAAACTGCCCTGTGATCCTCAGATGAAGGGTGTTACAGAAATTAAAAAAAAAAAAAATAGCCAGCATTTCCTACCACGGAATATTTACCATACACTGATGTCGGTTTTTACATGTATTTTTAGTTGGGGGGGGGGGGATCAAAGAGAAACAGGTAGATATCAAAATACAGCTAGGATTTTCATAGCTAGCAGTGCTATTTAGCCTTCCCCATAATGTGTTGTTTGAAAGAACAGAGCACAAGCTGCACTATGTTTTACCAACTTGCTTCCAATTGGAAATGCTCATGTAGGCTATCATTTTCTGGCTTGTAGTCAGGAGCTATGTGCCCCTGTCTGAATATGAGGGGGGAAAACCAATTCCATCCCATGGATTCCATTTGAAACAATTCTAGTATTCTAGTATTACCGCTATTGTGTGTTATTTTTTCACTGCCCCCTTTGTGCACACAGCACTTCTACTGGTTTTAAGGTTAATATGGAGGACTTAGAGGAGGAGGAGGTGGAGGAGGAAGTGGAGGAGAGCCTACTAGAGGCAAAACAGAAGAGAAAATATGGGGATTGAAAGAGGAAACAAGGACCAGGTACATACATTGTAAATTAACAAGTGATAATGACCAAAGTTTGCAAAGAATTTCCACCGCTTGCAAATACTATTCTTTGTTATGAGTTGGACACCCTTATTTTGAGTTTTGTCCATAATCAATAATGAGATATACTTGGAACTGATGCCCGACTTTTATGCCTGCGTGATCAGCATTCTTCAGACCAGGCTGGTGAGGTTGTTAGCTGCTGTTAGCACATATTCAGCACTTGCTTATTTTAACCCTGCTATGCTGTCATGAGAGGAAAGTGTCCTTACTCCCTGATGGACGGCTTTTCAATCAATCTCAGTATATCTCACGGCCCAGGATGAGAAGGGGTACTTGATTCCAAGCTTCAAACCATCAAGTCTTTCTGCCTACCTCCAAAATTCCCACTTCTGCTGGGAGACTCCAAACTGTCCATTACTGGCATTGGGCTCTAGTTCCACATAGGAGGGAGTCTATAGAGCAGGCATAGGCAAACTTGGCCCTCCAGATGTTTTGAGACTACAATTCCCATCATCCCTAATGTTATGTACTAAGCTTGGATCCTAGAACAATAGGCAGGTAGGATCCTAGAATGCAACAACTTGCAGGAGCAGCCCAATCAGACCCCAGGAGGAAGTTAATCAGCCTATTAGGCCGGTAGGATTCTAGGACGCAACAACTGATTGGCCTGCAGCAACAGCCCAATCAGGCTACAGGAGGGAAACATAACCAACCAATCAGACGGTACTCATTGTGTAAATAATGTACATAAAGCCTGAGGTTTGGGGGGGAAATCAATCACTGTTCTTATGAGCTGAAATAAAGAACATGAAATTACTACTCGACTCTGAGTATATTTCACCTGACCACTGGTCTTATTAGCTAGGGATGATGGGAGTTGTAGTCCCAAAACATCTGGAGAGCCAAGTTTGCCTGTGCCTGCTATAGAGTGTGCAGCAGGGGAGCAAGCACCCCGGCAAGCATGACAGACATCCATGAAGTGATACGTAAGACTGCCACCAACGCTGCCAGACCTGATGGGGCCACTTCCATGTTCCAGCACCCAACCAGGAGCCACAGTTTCATGGTGAGGAGCACTGATTTATTTATTTATTTATTTATTTATTTATTTATTTATTTATTTATTTCACAAAACACATTTACCACCTGCAGTTATTTAGGAACTACACTGTTCTGCCTCCACTTTGCAGTTCCTAACTAAGTGCTGAAAATATGGGAAACATTATGAACCAATTTTGAACCAGGGCAGGGGGAAAAAATTCAATCCTTCATGGAAGAAACTAACAATTAGTGGCCAAAATATGATGTGAGTGCAAGGCAGCATGCATATTGCTAGAACACAGATGCAGACAACCACCCTCTATGTGGCTACCCTCTTCTTCTCTGTCAAGACTGTATGATGTGTACTTTGCCCTGCATGTGAGTCACTTTCTGCATGCTCAGTCTGGCAAAAGTCCTGACAAGTGGGTTGCTTTAATACTTCATCACTAGCCCACACCATGAGTTTTGAGCCTTTGGTCCAAAGCTTCTGCAGCAGCAGCTGATAACCTCTGAACTACCAGTACACAGACTTTTACTGGAATCAGGAAACCAGCAGGCAATAACTCCATTGAGAAAATGGGCCCTGAGATTTGTTTCAGCACCATGGACAGCTCAAGAGTAGGCTCACTTGGGGAGACAGGCGAACTAATGCCAGTATACTGGAAGAAGCAAAGATCACCAGTGTCAAAGCAATGATTTTTCAAAATCATCTTCGTTAGACTGGTCATGTTGTGTGGATGCCTGATTATCGTCTTCCAAAGCAACTACTCTATTCTGGAGCAACCTTGGTTGCTGTTGTCAGATGCCAGCACCCATCAGCCCCAGCTTGCAAGGTCCATCAGGGCCAATGGAAGTTATAGTATTAAACATCTGGAAGGCAATGGGTTGGGGGATACTGATGCAGGCATGCTAAAACATTCACAACAAGACTCATTTAACATGTGAACATACAACTACCTCTGCCTCAAATCAGCTAATGTTGACTTCAACTTAGTAATAACCGTTTTGTGAAAGAGGTTCTCATCACATCATCCTAGGCACATGTAAAGGAAGATGGTGTGTGACCCACAGATCTCTACATGACTTTTCCCATACCATTTTGTTTAGTTAACATTCCAGCCAAAGGCATTTCAACACTATACCCCCCAAAACAATAGCAAACCCACACATAAACTATGAACAAGTAACACAAACATTGTAAATGTACAGCATGGTTTTGACCTAAGTACATCAGGTCCCAGAACACTTTCCTCCTGCCTCAAATGGATTGCCAATATGCAAAGCATAAATTATCCCTGTTCTTCCTATTGAGAGATGAAACTGGAAGGATTGGTGTTAATGAAATACCGCAAGATAAATTTATTTAAGAAGAAAAGGCGATCAGGCCATCTAAAAGAAAATTATATACATCTGAGATCACTCTTTAAGCCAGGGTTTCCACAAACCACGTGCCAAGGCATGTGAAGCAAGCTACACTGGATTTTGCAATCATAGTTTAAACCACCCCATTGGCTACATCCACAAATTTTCACCCTTTAGAGCAGGGAATCCCTGAGTCGCATAAATTCTCCTTTCTGCCACTGTAATAGCAATTACATCATTCCATGGGAGGGAGCACGAGTGCATCAGGATTCCCTAATGCAGGCTGTGTTAAATCTGACAAGCATCAAGGAATCCCAGAAAGTAGAATTGCATCCCCTAAGCCAGAGATGGGGGAACTTGTGGCCCTCCAGATGTTGCTGTACTACAGCTCCCTTCATCCTTCAGCCCTGGCCATGCTGGTCCAGGCTGATAGGAGCTGAAGTCCAACAACATCTGGAGGGCCACAGGTTCCCCATCTCCGCTCCAAGCGTGGCTGACTAGGAAAGAGGAGGATGAGAAACCAGGGGGCAGTACTAACTGGTTTACCCACAGCTGCAAGTTCTGGAAACTGATTGAAAATATAAAAGGGATTAATAAAATTTAACTATAAAGTGGCAAAATGTTAAGCTGCAGAATTGTAAGGTAAACCTGCAGCACTCCTGACTGTATTTATAAAAGGCCAGTTCATTTTTTATTTAGAATTCCATGCATTAATAATTAATTCCGTGCATTAATCACTCTCACTCCTCCTAATTTAGAGATATCTATGATGTATACACCTCTCTGGTGTTTAATTTAAAGTAAATGTCAGAAATTTGGTGAAAGTTGGCACTTACCAGCAATTTGAAGAAGCAGTACAGAAACGTCAAAGAAAATATCTGAACTTTTAACAAGAAATTGCAAAGCCAATCTCCATCATGTACAGCACCATAGGTATAAAACTTCAGAAATAAGTTATGATTAAAAATTCAGCTCTGTAATTTCCTGCTGGGATTTGTATACTCTCACCAACCAATGTCAACATTCAACAAGTTTCCAACATTTGCAGTAACATACCAGGCATTGTCCTTATCAGACTTGAGTGAATGTGCCCTTTATTTTCACTAAAAGTAATAAAAAACTTACACAAGTCATATATGCACATATATATAGGTATACTCAAAGTAAAGTGAATGTGGAATGTCCATAAAAATAATGGCAATTGTATATGTCCAGATAAAGCCAAGGGGAAATAGCAAGGGATTTAAATACACATTAATATTAATATTCTTGAACAAGGGATTTATGAACACATGAATATTAATTTACATGGTGTATTAATGTTACTGGTAGAGTGGACTGGCAATCAATGGTCAGTCAATGCACACAGTCTTCTTTTGTACAGAATTCCTGGAGAGGCAATGCATATTACCCTGTCAATGTAATCAATCAATGTAAACATCTGTAATCAATTCACATTTTCTGGCATCGCTTGGGAATTACGCATATTGCCCAGGTAAACTGCAAAATCCCCTGTTGGCGCGATTAATTCATACACATTACCCGCTCCTTTACGGGATTGCATACAATCCCCAAACCTGCCAACTTGCATTAACAGACTGTATTTCAGGGAATGCCCCAAACTGCTGCGTTTCATGGATGTCTCGAAAAAAAGAGACGTTCCCTCAACTTCTTGGACATATGCAAGTGAATGCTGTCAGCCGCATTCAGGAGACAGTTAAACTTCAGAGGTCTGTCTCTTGAGTTTTTAAGCATTCATGGAACTTGCCTGAGATTGACAGCATTCACCACATTCCAGACACTCAATGTAACATTTCATTCCTTCTGTTTCTGATGTCCAGGCTGTGAGTGCCAGCGCTCATGTAGCCAACATGGTACCACCCACACGCAAGAGGAAGGAATAAGCAGGGGGAAACAATCCTCAACACAACTCAAAAGAAACCAACACCCACCCAAAAACAACAACAGCCCAATGAGAACCGAGCATGCTCATTAGCCACAGAATGCAATCGATTGTTGTTTGGGGGGGGGGGGGGCAGGGATGTAAACCAGAAAACTGGGGTGGCTGGAATGAAGACTCTGCTATCCTGAACTTCAAACTGTACCGTTTTGTTGAAGGTTGCATTTACATCTCCAAGATGACAAAAGCTATATTATGACTACATTAGCCTCACTAAACCAGCAATAGTAGCTTTGCCATCCATACAGACAGAAAACAAAACTTTCTCTTAAACAATGGAATAAACATCCTGATGGGGTAGGACTCGTTTGCCAAGCTTTATCCATCTCTCCCCCCCTCCCTATTGAGTTTCTACCTTTTTTTAATGTGAGACCCCCACCACACTGTCCCAGAACAGCAGCAATACTTCCCCAATAGGTTGACAGAAGACGGTAATTCATTTAAATTATGCAACTCTATTCCCAATTGCTGGCTGGCCCACTTCCTCGTCTTACGGCACCCATCCTTTCAACTTGGCTTGCCCTCGGTTGGGGACAAGGAAAAATATTCAGCAACTTTTGTGTTGGAAGTTGCTGGGGGGGGGGAGGTTAATGAAGAAAAGCCAACAGAATGTGGATGTCAAAAGCCTGATCAAAGTGACCGAGGAAGCCAAAAGGATTTCTTTCTTAAGCATTGGGGGGCCAGGCAGTCCCCACCACCACCATCTCAACATATTGCTCGTATTGCCGGGCACATTTCAGCATTTGGCTCGTATGCATTTCGTGACAAGCTGGAAACAGACTGGCGCAAGAGTCTAGCTACAGCAGACAGATCTCTGGTTTTTCCAGACAGATCATCAGCAAGAAAACAAGCAAGCTCATAGCACCGGAGGCACGAAGGAAGCAAAGCTGAATGAATTCTGATTTCTTCGCCTTAAACCCAAAGCAGCAAACTGGCATAAAACAGGAGCCTCCAGAGTCTCATCCGTGGCCTACTGGGACCTTTACGAAAGAGAACAGCCCCCCTTAAAACAGAAAAAAGCCACACACACAAACAAGCCAGCCTGTTATTCAGCCGGTGCAAGAGTCAAACCCGAACTACAAACCGTCACACGGAGAAGGTCACTACGCTGTGAAAACATTAACGGCATGCTTCTCCAATTAAGCCGCGCAGACACAATAAAAAATAAATCCCGCACAACCACCTGTAATGATATGCCTGTTCGAGCAGCAATTTCTAAAGTACCAAGCAACACAAAAGGTAGACATTTTCTGCAGCTGGTTTGGTTTGTCAAAGGGAGGGGGAAAAAAGAAGGAAGGAAGGAAGGAAAAGAAAGAAAGATGCACAGTCCTTCCAGGATTGCCGTCTCGTCTCCTCTTACCTTCACGTTAGTCCGGAGTGCACAGTAACATGCAAAAAACATTGCAGTAAGCAAGGAGCATATGGACCAGGACGCAGCTCCTCTGCTCTGCACAAACCACACACACAACCACACTAACACACACACACGCAATCCTCAGCATGTGCTACTAAGAAGCATTCGTTCTCTCTGTCAGTTTCAAATGCATTGATCTCTGGGCTTCCCCCCCCTTTTTTTTTTTTGCTCCCCGCTGACTACAGGAAAGACATGTCTTGAAGGCACTGAATGAAAGCTACACGTCTCCTCTTCCCTGCCTCTACAGAGCATCATGCCCAGCAAAGGCAATTAGGAGAGATTTCGGCAGCTGCAACTTGAGAGAGAGACCTCAGTTGCTTTGCATCCCAGCATTTTAAAAAACCGGTGAAAAAGAAACCAGGAGTGAAGCGATGCCGGGGGGGGGGGTGTGGAGAGGTTGGAAGAGGAGGAGGAAGAGGAGGAGGAGGTGGAGGAAGAAAAAAGAAGAAGCTTGCCCAGGGAGGGTGGGGGAAAAGGTGAGGATTTAAAATTGTAACCAGCTGAGTCGCTTATACTTCCAAACGTCTTTGAGGTTTTGTTTGTTTTGAAGTGTTTCACAAAGGCAATCAGTGTTAGATGTTGGGGTGGAGGGAGAGAGAGAGAGACAATAGGGACCTCCTTTCTATTCTGAGGTTGCAGTCTGCAATGTTTCCGTCTCGCCTTCCTCAAGATGCAGCGTCTCTTTTAACAACGGCAACGTCATCATCACCCATGACAGATTCAACATGTTCTACTTACAAATGCAGCGTCTGATTAGGGACAGCGCCGGGCTGACTTAAGAATGCTTCTCCGGACACACAAGTTCACTCCCTCTTCCCCCCCCCCCGCCCCACTCGGTGCTAATCTGTTTTGAAAACAGGGAAGGAAGAGTAGGTCCCAACCTATTTGCTCCCTCTCCTCCAGCAAGATGAGCAGAAAGGCTGGTTATGAAATACTGGTGGGGGTTGTCGTGGAGGAAGCGATTCCAAGATAGCTCACTGACACTGATGGCTTTTAAACGGTGGAGGCACTTTATACGCCTCAAGAAATGATGGGGGAAGCTGTGAAGATGCCGAATTCAGGGCTGGGTTATACTCTCGCGTTCTGGCACCGGCAATTCTGAATAGGTCATGTCCAAATATATGCCAGGAAATTAATGCCACAGCCCAACCAAGAGGCAAAAACCTCCATTCACAAGTATGCGCAGCAGCCTAGTTCTCATTGAGTTAGTAAATCTGTTGAGTGGGCTCTACCACTTCTGACCAGCATTTTAGTGCCCATTTCTCCTTTTGCTGTTTTCCTAACTATGCATTTTTGTATGTTATCTTCACTAATACACAAATGCATATGAACATTTTACCATAGCGTACATACTACTTGGTGGGATAACTGCATTGCAAAATTCAAACAAGTGCAAATTTCAAAGGAGGACTGTGTTTTTTGCTTGCTTAAATATTTTCATTAAGCATTACAAACAACAAATACAGCCACACCAAGTTATGCTGCCTGGGGCTGGTGGTAACTGTAGACCAAAGTACCCAGAAAGCAGCCAATTGGGAAAGTCTGTAATAGGAAGAAGCAGAGGCTGCCACAGGGGTTGGAGGAGCACTTAGGAAATAGCAGCCTAGCTGTCTTTGCTGGGAGACACAAAGAAGTTCAAAGAAAAAAGTTAACACTCACACAATCATGAACAATTTATCCCTATCAAAATGCTACTCCCTATTGCAAAAAAGAGAGAGAAAGGCAAATATTTTGGGTAGGCCTAAATGACACCAAATGCGGTGTTTTGGCAGAAAGTTTTTGAGTGGGTTGTTGGTTTTTTAGACCTTTTCAACATCGCTTCCAGCTAGTTGTCTGAAAAATACAAGTCTGATGCAGTAACGATGCGAGAAAATAACAGAGAGCCCTAATATATCTCAAGTCTAAAGAAGGAAAGCGTCACACAAAGATAGAGAAGGGGTTCTCGAGGAAATGACTTCAGTATGACAGAGCAGCGGCTTCGAGAAAACAGTTGTTCTGGCTGATGCTGCCAACTGTTCCATTAAGAAACAAACAAATCATGTCCTAGAAAATTCTTAGTCAAGAAATCTGATTGAGGCATGCATGGCACCGTATACTTCTATGCTGCTGTTTTATGGGGGGAAGGGAATTATTGCTTTTGCAAGTCAAAACTCAAACTGTTTTCATTCTCCTTTGAAGTTTGGAAGGAACAACTATGTTACTCTCACATTTGTGCAATAGATCCAATTCAAGCAGTACAATAGTCCACTGTTTCCAGATACACACACACACACCCTCATCCCTCATCCAGGCAAGCCAGAGGCATTGTCACTGTTCAAGAACACATTCCAACCATACAAAAACAACTGAGAAGGGTGCATATGGGGTGAGGCCTAGGGAGAGTCCCAAGGGCCAGGCAGAAAGGATTGGGGGCCACATTTCGAGATCTAATTCCTGGCATGGTGAATGGTAAGTTATTGCAGAGCCTGTGTGGTGCAGGGCTCAGAGTTGAAGCAGTAGAAAATGAAAGAGAGAGGTCTAGGATCCAGTCGTGGCTCAGTAGGTAGAGTGACCTTGGACTACTCCAAGCCAGTCCACTCTCTCCCAGATTCACCACAGGAGTGTGGCAAGGATAAAATAGGTGTTTGCAGGTGGGAAGCAATGGGTCCTGCCCTGAGCTCCTTGGAGAAAGAGTAGGATGAAAATATTATATTATATTATAAAAATACAGTAAATGGTCTTCCATGCATGATGATGGCCCCAGCAGATGCAGCCAGACAATGAACACTCAGGAATAAAACACTCAGGACTAAAATACAGTATATGAAAAGACAGGACAACCTCCCGCAACTGTACAGTGGTACAGTGGCATTTTTTTCCCTAAAAATGATCTCTAGATGCAAAAAAGCCATGGCATAAAACTGTTTCTGAACACAAAACAAGGATGGCGAATACAGCTTAGCAGCCTAATACTGGCAGGCATTTCAGTTGCCAAACATCAAGATAAACAAACTTCTAAACAGGATAATGTTCAATACATATTGTGAATAATTCAGCAGCCTTAAACAGTCTATTGCAGGTGAACACCACTTTCAGTTGCCAAATGTACTTTGACCATGCACCCTACTTCAGTTGTACATTTTGACATGTAAAATAGCTGCTTCAGAGAGGATCTGGGATGGCAAAGTCTCCCAAAGTCTCCTACAGCAAGACTTTCCCCTAATTATCTGGCAGGTTACATCTACAGTGTGGTTGATCACATATATATTTTGTTCAAAAACAAGGGGGAAACATAAATGAGCTTTCATTTTAAGAGCATATGCTCTGATATAAGCAAGCCCCCTCCTGCCAACCTAGCAGTTCGAAAGCACATCAAAGTGCAAGTAGATAAATAGGTACCACTCTGGCGGGAAGGTAAACGCCGTTTCTGTGTGCTGCTCTGGTTCGCCAGAAGCAGCTTAGTCGTGCTGGCCACATGACCCGGAAGCTGTACGCTGGCTCCCTCGGCCAGTAAAGCGAGATAAGCGCCACAACCCCAGAGTCGGTCACGACTGGACCTAATGGTCAGGGGTACCTTTACCTTTTAAGCAAGCCCCATAATTTTGCCTGAACTAAAACGAAATGAAAAGGGTATGTAATAAAGTTTTACCTGTCATAGAGGGCCTCCTGCATCACTTCATGTGGTCTGTTCCATATGACGCAGGAAACCAACCCTTAGTGTGGTTGCCTGAACCTTTTGGATGCGCCCCCCCCCCTTCATTACATATAAGGCAAGCTCCATTTCTAAGGTCTTTCCAGCATCCACTGAATACCTTGATTTTGCAGGAAGTCTTTTATGTGGAGATTGCTATCCAAGTCAGTATCTGCACTGGATCTGAAATACAGTGGACGTTCGGGTTGCAAACGTGATCCGTGGAGGCACGTACGCAACCCGCAGTGTTCACAACCCGCAGTGGCGTGTCTGCGCACATGCGGGTTGCAATTCGGCACTTCTGCACATAGCGCGATTTAGTGCTTCTGCGCATGCGCGACCGTACCGGTACTTCCAGGTTTCAGCGCATCCGTAACCCAAAAAAATGAGACCTGAAGCGTCTGTAACCCAAGGTATGACTGTAGTTACCTATATGAAATTGATATACATGTTGTTGTTGTTGTTGTTGTTGAAATTTGTATAGCACCCTTCATGTGAAGATCACAGGGTGGTTTACAGCACAAAAATACAAAATGAGGAAGCGTAATAACAAACAAAACAATACTCCCTCCATCGTCTAAAAGGCCATATATTGTTTAATTAGTCAAAGGCTTAGGAGAAGAGGAATGTTTTTGCCACAAGTGGGGACCCACCACAGAAAAGGCCTGTTCTCCTGCTGCCACCCTCTGGACCTCCCTCAGAGGGGGCACACGAAGAAGGGGCTCGGGCGATGATCGCAAGGTGAGTTGGTTCATATGGGGAAACGTGGCCCTTGGGGTATTTCGGTCCTGAGCCATTTAAGCCTTAACAGGTCAAAGCCAACACTTTGAATTGACCCTTGAAACTAATTGGCAGTCAGTGCAGTCAGGCTAGGAATGATGTTATATAAGAGTGATATAAGACTCTTAATCTCAGGGTTGTGGGTTTGAGCCCTAAATTGGGCAAAAGATTCCTGCATTGCAGGGGTTTGGACTAGATGATTTCTGTGATTCCTTCCGACTCTACAATCCTATGATTCCAGTCACACAAGACAAAACTAGTGAGCTGCATTAGGCTTGAGGGAATGATAGGTTACACAGGCCTGTCCCACATAGAATATAAACAGCTTTGTTATCCATATCTTTGCCCAACATCCATGGAAATCCAACCCGAAGCCACATTTAGTATTTTCCAGGGATTCTAGACTATGGCTGGATCTCTCAAGATATGCATAGAAATGAAGAATATATCTGAATTCCCTGCGGGACAACAAAAGTTCCTCAAACCTAAATGTTAAGGCAGACTATTCAGAAAGCAGTTTTATTTTTAAGGCATCACTGTCTTCCTGTTCCTGCCCCCAAAGTAGAGCCATACTTTCAAAAGAACCAGAGTCACCCTGACCATGATCACATGTGGTTCATTATTTTGACTGCCTCCGGCAGATTAGAGTCCACCACAGGGACCGGATCTGCTACGCTTGCTGGAAATAGCAAAGCAACAGAAAGCCCTCAGGGCTTATTCCTTTTCTGGACCTAAGAGAAGAACTGAGCTTCTCCATAGAGAACATGTCACTACTAAACAATAAAAAAAACCCCTATGGTTTTTTTTATATATATATAATATTTATTAAAATTTTTAAAACAATAAAAAACATACATAATAACGTAGTATTTTCCAATATCCACATTTCATTCTCATCCTAGGACTTCCTCACACCTCTTGTTCCTGCATTCTAAACTCATAAATTTTGCTAGCAAATTATTAAGTTGATTCCGTTCATATAATATAGTTTCCCAAGATTAAATCTCAAATTTTGGAATTTAAAATCACTCTTTTAGAGATTTAATTATAAAATACTATTTAACCAAAATTTGTCTTTTCTTCCAATTACGCTTAAATTTGTATTCTTTATAGCTAATTTGTTGAAGCCATATTATTACTAATCTTACATCTTTCTTAACATTCATACAATTTACAATATTTTTGTAGATAATCCTTAAATTTCTTCCAGTCCTCCTCCACCCGTTCTTCTCCCAGGTCTCGGATTCTGCCAGTCATCTCCGCCAGTTCCATATAGTCCATCAGTTGCATCTGCCATTCTTCCAGTGTGGGCAAATCTTGGGTTTTCCAGCATTTAGCGATAAGTATCCTTGCTGCTGTCGTAGCATACATAAAAAAAGTTCAATCCTTCTTTTGCACACTCTGGCCGACAATGCCCAAGAGAAAGGCCTCTGGTTTCTTAGGGAAGGTATACTTAAATACCTTTTTCAACTCATTATATATCATTTCCCAGAAAACCTTCACCCTAGGGCAAGTCCACCAGAGGTGAAAGAATGTTCCTTCAGCTTCTTTACACTTCCAACATTTATTGTCAGACAAATGATATATCTTTGCAAGCTTGACTGGAGTCATGTACCACCTATATATCATTTTCATAATATTTTCTTTCAAGGCATTACATGCCGTAAATCTCAAACCTGTGGTCCATAACTTTTCCCAGTCAGCAAACATAATGTTATACCCTATGTCCTGTGCCCATTTTATCATAGCTGATTTGACCGTTTCATCCTGTGTATTCCATTTTAACAGCAAGTTATACATTCTTGAAAGTATCTTAGAGCTGGGTTCTAACAGTTCTGTTTCTAACTTTGATTTTTCCACCTGGAATCCTATCTTTTTATCCAACTTAAAAACTTCTTTGATCTGAGCATAATGTAACCAATCTCGCACTTTATCCTTTATTTTCTCCATACTCTGCAACCTCCAATTGTCTCCATCTTTTTCTATTATTTCCCAATATTTCGGCCATTTGGCCTCCATATTGAGTCTTTTCGGGGCCTTAGCCTCCATTGGTGATAACCACCTTGGGGTCTTATTTTCCAATAAATCTTTATATTTCGACCAGACATTGAACACTGCTTTTCTGACAACATGATTCTTGAAAGCCTTATGTATTTTAACCTTGTCATACCACAAATATTCATGCCAACCAAAAGCATTGTTAAATCCTTCCAAATCTAAAACATCAGTGTTTTCAAGAAGTAGCCAATCCTTCAACCAGCAGAAAGCTGCTGATTCATAATACAACTTTAAGTCTGGCAGGGCAAAGCCCCCTCTTTCTTTAGCATCAGTTAATATCTTAAACTTGATTCTGGGCTTTTTGCCCTGCCAGACAAATTTAGAAATATCTCTCTGCCACCTCCCAAAACACTCCATTTTATCCACAATCTGCAAAGTTTGAAACAAAAACAACATTTTTGGCAATACATTCATCTTAACAGCAGCAATACGTCCTGACAAGGAAAGTTTCAATCTTGACCAAACATCTAGATCCCTTTTGATTTCAGACCAACATTTTTCATAATTATCTTTATATAAGTTCCTGTTCTTCGCTGTTATGTTTACCCCTAGATATCTTACTTTCTTAACCACATTTAATTCTGTCTCTTTCTGAAACCTTTCTGATTCTAAAGAAGTCAAGTTTTTTTCTAGCACCTTGGTTTTTTGCTTATTAAGTTTAAATCCCGCCACTCGACCAAACTCATAAATCAGTTGCAAAACCCTTTTGGTACTAGACTCTGGCTCCTGTAAAGTCAATACTAGGTCATCTGCAAATGCTTTAAGTTTATACTCTTTCGCTCCGACCTGAATACCTTCCACCAACTGGTCTCCTCTGATCATGTTTAAGAGCACTTCCAGGACCGATATAAATAGCAAAGGGGATATAGGACAACCTTGTCGTGTACCTTTTTCAATTCTAAACTCTTCTGTCACCACATTGTTCACTATCAGTTTTGCCTTTTGCTCTGAATAAATTGCCTCTATCCCATTCTGAAACCCCCGTCCCACTCCCATCCCTTCCAGGTTTTTCTTCATGAACTTCCAAGAAATATTGTCAAAGGCCTTCTCCGCATCTATAAATATCAACACTGCTTTTGTATTGATGTTTGTTTGCAAGAGTTCCAAAATATCAATAATGTTCCTTGTATTAGCAAACAAATGTCTACCTGGGAGAAAGCCTGCCTGGTCCTTATGAATTACTTCATTTAAAACTTTTTTAAGTCTACTTGCTAGAATGTCTGCAAATATTTTGTAATCCACGTTTAGGAGGGAGATAGGGCGGTAATTCTTAAGTTGTGTCTTTTCGGTTTCTAGTTTGGGTATCAATGTGATGAAAGCTTCTTTCCACGACTCCGGTGCCTTCTTCCCCTATGTTAGTCATAAACCAAACTGGAGGGAGAAGAGGAAATTTTAAAAACCTTTAAACCTACCAAGGAAAACAAAGAATTTATTTATGTATGCTACAACAGCGGCAAGAGTCTTGATAGCACAGGGATGGAAGAATGAGGAAATCCCAACGAAAGAACAGTGGCAAGAGAAATTGATGAATTATGCAGAACTGGCCAAATTGACCTACAAATTGCAAGACAAGGACAACTGTGAATGGGAACTTTTTGCAAACTATTTAAAAAGACAACAAAATGAACTAGACTCCCTGGCAGGTTTTGAATAAACACACACAAATTTATTGGTTGATAACATGATAGATAGATATGTAAGGATATGTACAATTTTATAATATGCAGAGAAAATATGTGAAGAGAAATCAGGGGGAGGAGCTGAGGAAAGTCATGGGGGAGGGGAAAATAATGTATGTGATTATACAGTCTGATAATTTGTTATGTGGAAATTGATCAATAATTTAAAAAAAAAAAAAACAACCTTTAAACGCACACCCCTCGCAGAAATACACCTGCAGGTTAACATGGGACTGCAGAAGACAGCAGTATGAAGATTAGAAATAAACATCAGGTCGGAAGCAAATGGTCACTTGCACAGATGGAAATGTGAAATGTGGGGGGAGGGAAGAAGGTAGGTTGGAGGTGAAAAGATTCTACAAACACCCGCTTCCTGCAACTGACTTCTTTCCAGGACTAGCCATAACTGTATTGGGCTAGATCAGTGTTTCCCAAACTTGGATCTCCAGCTGTTTTTGGACTACAATTCCCATTGTCCCTAGCTAGCAAGGCCAGCAGTCAGGGCTGATGGGAATTGTAGTCCAAAAACAGCTGGAGACCCAAGTTTGGGAAACACTGGGCTACTATAAAAACCAATGTCCAGATTTGCTATAAGCAGTGCTTTTTTCGGGGGGGGGGGACGGACACAGGGCATACCCTTAAACATTTTGTGAATCTAATAGAAGAAGAAACTAAAGAAAATTAAAAAATTAGTTTCTTCTCTCGCACGCTGAATCATCAGTTCTGTTGCTACCCCCAATGGAATGAGAGTACCCCTAAACATTTTTTTTAGGGGGGGAAAGTGCTGGCCATAAGGCAGCTTCACAGTACCTATACGTATTTTAAATTTTATAATCTTATTAACTGCATGGTAGATGTTATGTCTGGATACTTGAAAAGCAGCTTTCACCAGTCAGGGCAGATGTTGCAGTATCTGGCCTTTGTTAAGGATGCTGATTCAATGTGAACCACTCCAAGTGGAGCATTTCCTTAATTCTCCCATTGAAGCCAATATTGACTTAAAACATAACTTTGGCTGTACAGCGGTACTTCGGGTTAAGTACTTAATTTGTTCCGGAGGTCCGTACTTAACCTGAAACTGTTCTTAACCTGAAGCACCATTTTAGCTAATGGGACCTGCTGCTGCCGCCGCACCGCCGGAGCATGATTTCTGTTCTCATCCTGAAGCAAAGTTCTTAACCTGAAGCACTATTTCTGGGTTAGCGGAGTCTGTAACCTGAAGCGTATGTAACCCAAAGTACCACTGTATCATGCTGGTTCTGCAGAACTTTTTTTTTGAATAATAATAATAATAATAATAATAATAATAATAACTGTGATAGTGTGTTATGATTCTCAATGGCAATATTTGTCAGTTGTCGTGACTCTTATCTGGTGACACAGAAATAATTTCTTCATTGTTCTCTTCATCTGTTCAGCTGCTAAGATGATCATATGTGTCCCATCTGGATACTGCTCTTCCCCAAGTCAGTTGACTACCAGCTGATTATCACTCTGTGCCATAGGGACATAGGAAACTGTCTGTCATACCATTTATTTACCAAGCATATTACCTTGCTAATATGCTGTTCTGTGCAAGGCCATTTGATGCCATCCCCACAGCCCTTTGCAGCACCAGCTTAAGCTGGGCTTTGGGGAGGAGGCTTGAGGTTCTGGCAGGGTCCTAGAGCTCTGCTAAGTAAGGCTGGTAAGTGCTTGACTGGGAAGGAGACAAGAAGAAGAAGAAGAAGAAGAAGAGTTTGGATTTGATATCCCGCCTTTCACTCCCTTTTAAGGAGTCTCAAAGCGGCTAACATTCTCCTTTCCATCCCTCCCCCACAACAAACACTCTGTGAGGTGAGTGGGGCTGAGAGACTTCAGAGAAGTGTGACTGGCCCAAGGTCACCCAGCAGCTGCATGTGGAGGAGTGGAGATGCAAACCCGGTTCCCCAGATTACGAGACTACCGTTCTTAACCACTACACCACACTGGCTCTGAAGAGGACTCTGGGATCCTACCAGAGCCCTCACACTTCCTTTCCAAAGCCAGGCAAGCACTCACCTGGCTTTGAGAAGGTACCCTTCTTGGCTGCAAACCCAGTGTGACCACACTGCTTAAAGGTAAAGGTAAAGGTACCCCTGCCCGTACGGGCCAGTCTTGACAGACTCTAGGGTTGTGCGCTCATCTCACTCTATAGGCCGGGAGCCAGCGCTGTCCGCAGACACTTCCGGGTCATGTGGCCAGCGTGACAAGCTGCATCTGGCAAGCCAGCCCAGCACACGGAACGCCATTTACCTTCCTGCTGGTAAGCGGTCCCTATTTATCTACTTGCACCCGGGGGTGCTTTCGAACTGCTAGGTTGGCAGGCACTGGGACCGAGAGACGGGAGAGCACCCCGCCGCAGGGATTTGAACCGCCGACCATGCGATCGGCAAGTCCTAGGGGCTGAGGTTTTACCCACAGCGCCACCCGCGTCCCATATGACCACACTGCTTGCATTGCCCTAAATCTGTCCCTGCACCTAACTCAGTATTGTAGAGACTGAATAGGACTGGCTCTCCAGGGTTTGAGGCCAGGGTTTCCCAGCCTACCTGGGGATTGAACCTGGGACCTTCTGCATGTGAGGCAGATGCAATACCACTGAGCTATGGCCCTTCTCTGCCTTCCAGCCACGCTGGCAAGTAGGTATGAATGAATTAGTCTATTACACGTATGTTTCTCCGTAAGTCTATCGCATCCCATTTCCACGTCAGGTTTCTAAAACACTCCGTCTCTCAAAATGAGCATTTTTGGTGCATGATATGATGTTTATTTATTAAGCCGAGAACTGCGCTAGAACAACTGGGATGTGTGAAAGTTGTCAGATAGCTAAGTTTCATTCCACTCATTAGTCCCAGAGGTGCAGGTCAGAGCAATTCAACATGGAATGCACAGAGATCAAACAGCCAAGAATCCTGAATGACAAATTGAAAATATCTCCCTGTTGACTCTTTTGAGCATGTTTACACTTCACTGTAATGTTGATTCCTCCTAAGTGCTTCTCAGGCACTCTCTCAAAAGGAGGAAAACTGATGGGTCCTGAAGATGTCTTTTTCAAATTTCTCTTGGTCATGCAGTACAAAGATTTTGCTAAGCACCAGAAAACTCACTTCATTCACCTTGCACTCTCCAATACCCAGATGGATTCTCCAATAACAGATGTTTTTGTTGTACATAAGTGTTGGTGTCTCCAAGCTCAGACAACAATCAAAGAATTCAACATTGTCGTGTAAGGTTTAACCTTCCCATTTCTGATGACAGCAGATGTATAATCACATCCAGGGAGCAAGCGGAAAGCAGGAAATGGAGACCACATTTTAGTGATGGATTGCATTTTTCTCCTGCCTTCGTCTAACATGGTTTAAGAAAACATTTTTTTTCCTTTTATTATTTCATTTGTATGCCATCCTTCCTCTCATAGCAGACCTCAGTGGCATACAGGATGGGTGGGATTCACTTAACCAACCCCATCAGCAGAAACCCTATGCAAGATCTCCCAATTGAACAATTAGGCTCCCCCCCCCCCGCCCTCTGTGCCACCCAAAATTGTCTTGGAAGGTTGGGAGAGCCCACACCCCCCGAACAGCACGTGGTGGGGTGTCAGTCCATCTGTTAAGCTGAAATTCTAGTACAGACAGAACAATCGGAAGAGTATGATGTTGGATTCCACCCCATGAAAATGCAATAAATATATAACACAATAACACAATATCCTCACAATGTGAGGGAATCCTTGTTGGACTTTCATGGGGATTTGAACTAGATATCTCTGGTCCTGTTCTGACCCATTAACCACTATATACACTCTGCTTCACCAACTTTTTTTCCTGACTTTAGCAAACTGGATAGAATCTAGCTATACAAATGAGGTTCGGCAGCCGCATGATAGGGCCAGGTGCTTCTCATGCCCAAGGAATCTCACTGAAACAAATTTTAAACAATGCAATGTTGATGTCATTATCATTCGGCCTTCGCCATTCTAGTCCTGCTATGAAGTACACTCCAGAGTGATAGCCACAAACAGAATAGTAGCAAAAATGTAATGAAGTATTCTATGTCATAGGAATACTGAGCATAGTCAGAACTAAGGCAAGGTCATGTTTAGAAGTATTGAACTTTCACCAGAGAGATGCACAAATCCTTGCTCACTGGGTGAGCTTGGCCCATCACTTAATCTCACCCTGATGTACCTCACAGGCTCGTTGTGAGAGGATGGAGATAGGGACCACAATACAGTGGTACCTCAGGTTACAGATGCTTCAGGTTACAGACGCTTCAGGTTACAGACTCCGCTAACCCAGAAGTAGTACCTCGGGTTAAGAACTTTGCTTCAGGATGAGAACAGAAATCGTGCGGCGGCGGCAGCGGGAGGCCCCATTAGCTAAAGTGGTACCTCAGGTTAAGAACAGTTTCAGGTTAAGAATGGACCTCCAGAACGAATTAAGTTCGGAACCCGAGGTATCACTGTACTGATTTGTTACCAAAATGTAACTTCAAAAAAGAAACATACTCTACTCAAGGCAACACCTACAAAATTTCCAAATGGTGGTGGAAGATGACAGCTTCCATGGAAGCAGAAAACAGAGCAATAATTAGTTGCACTTCTAACATTTCCAGGAGTATGCAAGGCCGGCACTACCATTCAGCAGAGTGAGGCAACTGCCTTAGGCTGCTTCTGCTAAAAACTTAAAAAAAAACACCTCAGGGTTCTCTGTGAACACTCGCACTCTGCCCCTTTCAGGGGGAGCGGCAGGATGTTCGTGAACCAGAATATCCCATTTGAATAAGAAATGGTCCAAATGGAAACAATGTCAATAGCTGGTGCTCTGTCAGCCTGCATTTGCGGGGCAGGTTTATACATGGACCAGATCATAATAAACAACCGCAACATGTTTTCATATTCTATTGCTGCCTTCTGTAATATTTTCAGTGCTTCTTGAATAACATCTAGGCTCATCTGGGGACAACTCTCCATGCATGCTGTTGCCTGAATAGGTAGTTCATCACAAGTGACAAGCTCAATACATGGGTGTTTTACCCATTTCAGAGCATGTCATCATCCCAAGCGCATCAGTCAGCATAACCAATGGCCAGGGATGATGGGGTTTTTGAGGTGGCTCTGCTGAGAAATTGTTGTGTGTTGTATGGTGCTAGTCTTTCTCTTCTTCTACACACAAGTACAGAGTTACACTGGTAAAATAGGTCCCCAAACCCTAACTAGATAATCTAAGACAGAGGAAGGAAGAAAGGAAGGAAGGAAGGAAGGAAGGAAGGAAGGAAGGAAGGAAGGAAGGGAGGGAGGGAGGGAAATGCATCTCCATGTATTTAGAGCTTTGCTATAGTTGGGAGTAAGGGATGCGGGTGGTGCTGTGGGTTAAACCACAGAGCCTAGGACTTGCCAATCAGAAGGTCGGTGGTTCAAATCCCCGCGATGGGGTAAGCTCCGTCCCTGCTCCTGCCAACCTAGCAGTTCGAACGCACGTCAAAGTGCAAGTAGATAAATAGGTACCACTCTGGCGGGAAGGTAAATGGTGCTTCCGTGCGCTGCTCTGGTTCGCCAGAAGCGGCTTAGTCATGCTGGCCACATGACCCGGAAGCTGTACACCGGCTCCCTCGGCCAATAAAGCGAGATGAGCGCCGCAACCCCAGAGTCGGTCACGACTGGACCTAATGGTCAGGGGTCCCTTTACCTTTACCTTTTATAGTTGGGAATGAGGACCAAAGCCATAGCTCGTAGAACACCTCAAACAAAAGATATGTTTTAAGGAGGAATTTGAAAGACGGGAAATGGGACCATACATATGTTCAGGATGGGAGCTCTATGCATATCAGGTAGCAACTGAGAATTGGACACAACATACATATAAAGGAGCAGGAGGGCTCTGCGAACCTAAGGCTGCTCTGGACATACATTCATGTCTCCTACTTTACTGGTCACTAGAAATGGATAAACTGATCAGTTTCAGTTTGTCTCTCTGGTTTATCCAGTCTTTTCAGTTCAGTTCTCAACATTTCTGTATTAGCTTGCAAGGGGGGGGGGACCCTCATGAAAATTCATCAGCAAGTTAATGCAAATTTCTCCCAATATACACATTTTTGTACGCAACTTTCTGTAATATACTCATTTTTTCATGCATTTTCCCAATGAAAATGCACATTTGTATGTTATTTTCACTAATGCATCTATTTTTATGCACACTTTCCCCCAGGATGCGCATTATTGTACATATTGCTGGGTTGGAGAAAAGTTGCAAAATTCAAAGAAGTGTGTATTTTGAAAGATCAGTTTTTCAATTTGCATACTATTTCAAGAAGTGCATATTGGGCAAGTTCATATTAAAATGAAAACCAGACTTAATTTCTCTCCCCATCCCTACTTGTTTCTAGCACAAAAAGGGCTTTCATCCATATGTATGACAATTTGCAGCAAAATACTATACATCTCTACCCAGAAGAAAGACCTGTCAAGTTCCATGAAATTAACTGAGTAACTGTATATAATCTTAACCTAGTTGTGGATTAGACTAAGAGGTTTTCCCACTCCACCCCTGCAAACTGTGAAGGAAGCAATGGAAACCACAATGGCCAAAGTATTTGGAACATGTGAACTTAGTTGATCTGAATTTTAACAGAGGCCAGCTGGATAAATTATTTACACATCTTCTATCTGTTGTGATATACAGAGGCATCGCTGACATGCTATCATTATAATGCAAAGGTTGCTATGGCAAATCCATCTCCCCACCCGCTGTTGCATTTTTGAAGACCAGCAAATAATGAATGCCATCCTTTTTGCAGCTTGTCTTCTTTGTGTTTTCCTTTCCTTCAACTCTCAGCCCTTTCTGAATACTGTAAAATACTGCATTCCTCTGTCAAGCACTTAACACCCATTCTGAATCATGTTGCTCTTTAAATGGTTTGTATTCTTGTGATGTGGGAAGGGGGAAGCGTTTGATGGGATATTTGGAGTAAAAGGCATGCAATTTCCTTAGAAGCAATTTCTTCTTAATTTAAAATGTATGTATTCTTTATGAATTGAGTCTTTGCGGGGCAGCATTTCAGAACTACAATGTGATAAGACCACTCAGGCACAAGATCCACAACTAAATAAAGCAGGAGAGAGAGAATGGGGGGGGGGGAGAGAGAGAGAAAGAGAAGAGATTCACTAAATTGTTTTTGCCTCTTAAAAAACCCAGATTTGCAACTTGGTTTGATTCATGAAACTCTTTTTCGTGCAGAAGTTAATCTGATTTACCTGCTTGCTTGCTTGCTTGCTTGCTTGCTTGCTTGCTTGCTTGCGTACTTATTTATTCTATTTATATCCATCTTTCCTCCAAGGACCTCAAGTGGCATACAAGATTCTCTTCCTCCCCATTTTATCCTCACAACCACCGTGAGAGGTAGGTCAGGCTGAGAGACAGCCCCAGATGTGTGATTTTCATGGTGCCATAGGGATTAGAACTCTGGTCTCCCAGGTACTAGTCTGACATGCTTTCCAGTACATCACTGGTTCTGGATGCTTCCTCTCTAGGAAATTAGCTCACTGGACCAGTCTTGGGGTGGCGGTGTAGCTCAGTTGGTAGAGCTTCTTGTTGTGGTTGTTTAGTTGTTTAGCTCCGTGTCTGACTCTTCGTGACCCCATGGACCAGAGCACGCCAGGCACTCCTGTCTTCCACTGCCTCCCACAGTTTGGTCAAACTCACGCTGGTAGCTTCAAGAACACTGTCCAACCATCTCATCCTTTGTCATCCCCTCTCCTTGTGCCCTCAATCTTTCCAACATCAGGGTCTTTTCCAGGGAGTCTTCTCTTCTCATGAGGTGGCCAAAGTATTGGAGCCTCAGCTTCACAATCTGTCCTTCCAGTGGGCACTCAGGGCTGATTTCCTTCAGAATGGATCGGTTTGGTCTTCTTGCAGTCCATGGGACTCTCAAGAGTCTCCTCCAGCAACAGAATCCAAAAGCATCCATTCTTCGGCGATCAGCCTTCTTGATGGTCCAGCTCTCACTTCCATACATCACTACTGGACAACCATAGCTTTAACTATATGGACCTTTGTTGGCAAGGTGATGTCTCTGCTTTTTAAAATGCTGTCTGGAGGCTCTTAATCTCGGGGTTGTGGGTTTGAGCCCCATGTTGGGCAAAAATATTCCTGCATTGCAGGGAGTTGGCCTAGATGACCCTCGTGGTCCCTTCCAACTCTGAGGGTCTATGATTCTGAGACTAAGGTTTAACTTTGACCCCTTCTAGATCAGAGCAAAATTCCCATCCTCTTTCACAGAGTAGGAAAGCAGATGCCACTAGGAAGCCCAGACAATCAGGTCATGAAAGTAATAATCTCCTGCCACCCTCCTCTTTACAGTTGCTTCACACCAAGAGGTTCTCAGGAGTTCAAAGAAGGTGCCAACACATAAAGCATGTAGAAGCATGTGTGGAGATGAACTCTGGAAGAGCTCAGGGCATGCCTAGGGAACCATAAGCCCTCTCTGGACCTGTGCACTTACATTGATATATTAAAACTGATTATTAGTGTATTTTCTGTTGTTATAGAGAAGTGGTGTGGAGGAGAACTGTCCAGGTTCTCCAAGCAATTTCAGAAAGACTAAAATATTCAGTCTGTTGGGTGTAAAAGCTTTCTCCCAGCCACTCTTTACCAAAAGCAGGGGGAAGTCAATTTGCTGGCAAGATTTCAGAAAACTTGATTCTCCCCTTCCCTTGATAAAATAAAACCCCATTGCAAGGGGGTGCGTGTGGGGTGAGGGAGGACAAGAACCAACACCCTAATTAATCTTTCAGAAAGAATGGAAGAGATCTTGTTATGTAATTATAAGTACTGGTGCATAAGAATGTGAGCAGGCTGTTGCTTTTGTTACTATGGAAATATGGATCTTACACGTTTTAAGGGGTCTGCCTCAGATCTACAGTCCATAAAGAGAGGGAACGACTTGTTAATTCACAATCATTTTATTGAGCCACATAAAGTCTTGACATCAGTAGTTATTTTTTTGCCAATTTCCAGAGGAGCTGCGGATGAGCAGGATAAATTTGTAGTGTTTTATGTCCGTAGAATAAAACCAGGAGATTTTAGTCACCTATGTATTCTTTCATTAGTGATCGCTCCCCTCTACCCCCCACCCCCACTCTGGCTCTTCAATTCAATGCAGGACAGTACATGCTGGGTGTGATCCTCGCTAAATTAAGTGCTTTCCAGTCGCCTGGATTTCAATGGGAGAGATAAAGGAGGTGCTTAACAGAGCAATCCTATACTGCAATTGCACTAGTGAAGGGAGGTGGCTGCACTGGAGGAAGAGATGTTTTTCCCAGGTAGCCAGCATGGTTCTGAACCTCCAGATCTTGGGGACACCTACTTCCATCATCCCTGACTGTGGCTGATGTAAGGCAACCAGGAAAGTGCTGCTTCCAGCTTCTGCCCAATTGCCATTGACCCATGACAGGGCCTTCTTGGTAGTGGTCCACTGTTGGTGGAATGCCTTCCTTGATGAGGTGCATCTCTCCCTATCATTATTGACTTTCAGGAGAAATTTCGGTTAAAACATCCCTGTTCACCCAAGCATTTGATGGTTGAAAGAGACTGGCCATGGCACCCTTCAGATTGGCAACTGTGTGTTAGCTTTTTTAATGCTTTTAGGTGTTTAGATAGTTTTTAAAAAATGCTTTGGGATGTTTTTAGTTGGTTTCTAAATGGTTTTAAATATGTTACTTTGTTTTAACTTTTTGCTGTTTGTCACCCTGGGCTCCTTTGCAAGGAAGGGTTGGATACAAATTTCATACATAAATTTACTATATAAATGAACATCTGGCTATTGGCCATCACTATCATTTACACTTGCCTGGCAAAAGGTTCCACTCTGCTTAGTGGGCTTTACCTCTGAATAGACACACTTAGGATATCTGATTCTTCCGCCACTGAGACAAAAGCTGTTGTTAATGTACGTAATTCCTCTTGGTGAAATTGTGTCTCCATGGTAACTAATGGAGATGCTTCAGTGCTATGTAGTGGGGTTATGTTTTCACGCCAAGAAGAAGTGAAATGATAGCATGTCCACTTCTCATAGCAGTCAAAACATGAGGCTGGGATAGGGGCCCTTAAATAAAAAATAAAAAATCAACACTATAATAAAATGAATGCAGGCCTTGCTAGCATGCCTATATCAGGATGCTCAGCGCATGGTGTGTTTTAAAATGAGTGAAACAAAACAGAATTGTCAGTGAGAGTGGGTGTTGTGCGTGGGTGTGCAAGAAGTTTACAACGGTGTGGCTGAAATCAGTGGAACCAGATGGAAAATTGTTCTACAGAAATTAAGTTTGCCATGCGAAAAGGCACCCACACTGCTGCGGTACAATAACAGGCAGAGCAAGAAACATTTATATGACACTTTTGAGTGTTCGAAGTGATTCATAGGCATTATCTCAGTAATCCGTACCACAACCCTGTTATTGTTCCCATTTTGCAGATGGAAGCCTGAGGGTAATGGCTCATCTGTCACCGAAAAGTTCTGTAAGTGAGGTGAGACTTGAACCTCGGAATTCACAGCTCACTCCTCTCCAGGGAGAAGGGCCGTAGTTCAGTGACAGAGCATCACCTCTGTCTGCAAAAGATCCTTGGTTCAATCCCAGCATTCCAGGTTGGGCTAGGAGGCACCTCTGCCTGAAACCACGGAGAGCAGCTGCCACTCAAAGCAGACAGTACTGAGCTGCATGAACCAGTGGCCTGATTTCATATGCACCTTTTCTTTTTTTGCAAGCAACTTCCCCTACAATAATGCATTTTTACATGCTACTTTCACCAATGTTTGCATTTGACGCATGTTTTTCCTTCTTGTGTGCATTTTTATGCAGGTTACCTGGCTAGGAAACTGCACGGCAAAAATTGAGAGAAATGCAAATTTCAATACACAATAGTGGGACTAGGTATAAAGGTAAAGGGACCCCTGACCGTTAGGTCCAGTCATGGCCGACTCTGGGGTTGCGGCGCTCATTTCACTTTACTGGCCGAGGGAGCCGGCGTACCGCTTCCGGGTCAGGTGGCCAGCATGACTAAGCCGCTTCTGGCGAACTAGAGCAGCGCACGGAAATGCCGTTTACCTTCCCGCCGGAGCGGTACCTATTTATCTACTTGCACTTTGACGTGCTTTCGAACTGCTAGGTTGGCAGGAGCTGGGACTGAACAACAGGAACTCACCCCGTTGCAGGGATTTGAACCATCGACCTTCTGATCAGCAAGCCCTAGTCTCTGTGGTTTAACCCACAGCGCCACTCGCGTCCCTAGGTATAGTTCAATACATTGGACTAGATATAATGTATGGGTTGGACTAGGTGATCCTTTGGGATCTTTCCAATTATACACTTATTCTATGCCCTCCATTGAGCCTCCACTCAATGCTATGGAACAGTGTTGTGGCTGCCAGGCTTTCAGCGCAGTTCCTACTGCAGCTGCACTTGCAGCAGCAGCCAAATGCAATATAAGCCTTGGAGAAAGGGAAATGAACTGTTGCATTTCTCCTCCCCATGGGAAAACTTGGTGGGATTTCCCCACCCACAAGTAGGGTGGAGAATTTCAAAAGTCAGCTTGCCCACAATGTTTTGCTGTCTCTCGAAATCTGTGAAAGGCCACAGACACCTGCTAACAGCTCAAAGCTGGCTGAAGTATTTAAAAAGTTTGCATTCCCTTTGCAGTGTAGGAGAGAGGAGGATCCGCAGCAATGATTCACTCCTTTAAAAAGAAAAAAGGGAGGGAAGGAGGGGAACCATCAGGATGTTTGCTCCATGCACAGAGAAGAAAGGGAGATTGCAGGCAGCAATGTCAGCCTTTTTTTTCCCCCCAGGGCCCTGCGTCACAAGAGACCAAAATAAGCAACAACAAAAATAAACATTTCTGGCAAGAACTGTTGTTGCTTTTTACCTGACCTGATCAGGAGGCACAAGATTTGATGATACGCTGCCCCGGAGTTAGTCTTTCTGCCCTGCTGGGATGATTCTTACAAGAATAAGGAAAGGGACAGGATAATCTGTGTGTCTTCATCGTTGGTGCCTCATCAACAGATCAAGGCCTGTAGTAAAACGAGGTGGTTGAATTGATTGCACCTCTTCAGACAGCAGGTGGGAAATACCATTTCTAACATTCTATTGCATTTTTAAAAAGAACCTCCCTCTGGACTGAAAAGCAGGACAAAGTCAGTGGGCTAACTTTCTGCTTGCAGGGGGTGGTTTTCAGTTTAAACAACAACAACAACAACCCATGACGCTCATACTTTGGGTCAGTTGTTGTCTCTCAGACTAACCTACTTCAAAGGGTTGTTGTGAGGGCAAAATGCAATTGCGGGGTTGCCTTGAATTCCTTAGAGGGAATGTAAGAAGCAAAAATTTGTGGGAGGTTTTCTTTTGTTTTGGGAATTTGTCTCGAAGGAAGGGGAAATGAATGTATACAGTTTGCCTTCTATAAGTCTTAAGAACGTAAGAAGGGCCTTACTGCAGGATCAGACCACAGGCCCCATCTCATCCAGACCCTCTTCTTAAACTGCAACATTCTCAAGCAGGACCTGAATGCAACAGCAGTTTCCACATCTGGGATTTCCAGAAACTGGTACAGGCACACCTTGGTTTCCAAACGCCTTGTGAGTCGAACATTTTGGCTCCCAAACGTTGCAAGCCCAGAAGTGACTGTTCCGGTTTGCAAACTATTTTTGGAAGCCGAATGTCTGACAGGCCTTCTGCAGCTTCTGATTGGCAGCAGGAGCTTCCTGCAGCCAATCAGAAGCTGCGCTTTGGTTTTAGAACGTTTTGGAAGTCAAACGGATTTCCAGAATGGATTTCGTTCGACTTCCAAGGTACGACTGTATTCAAGAACATGTTGCTTCTGTTGCTGGAAGCAGTAGCCACCAGAGCTACCGTAACAGCCATCAACAATGCTGTCCTCCATGAATTTTTCTGATTCTCTTTTAAAGCCATCTAAATTGGTGGCCCTCACTGTATCTTGTGGCAGCAATGATTTAACTTACCGTAATATTCGATTTGTGTGTTCCCCCCCCCCCCCTTTCATGATACTGACTCAAAGTTCTTTGCTCCCCTCCTCCACAGATAAATGGATTTGGCACAGCAGCCATCAACCTGAAATTCTATCATTGTGACTAACTGTATAGACCAAGTTTAGGAGTAATATTGAATAGTTTCTTGCTAATCAGGTACACTTTGCATGAAAATAAGAAATCATAGCTATTGTGCCTCATCTGCACCCATAATGGGGCAAATATTTCAAAATCACAACCAATTCTTTCCTGAAAGTCAAAAATTTTGATTCCCTATAATTACCTTATTACCATGTAATGATTTTAGGTTGCTGTAAAATACCCATTCAATTTTTTACTTGGATATTACTCAATAAAGTGTTGCTTAAATGCTTAGAAAAAGATGTGTCTATGGCAACATGTTCCTACTACAGGAAGCCTTAAACACCCCCAACCATTGCTGAACATTTAAAATAGAGGAGAAAAGTCACTGGCTCAATTGTACAAGTGGAAGAAGAAACACTCACACAACCTGACTTGCAATTTGGGCAGCCCAATTTATCCCATATTATGAGAACCATTAAATGGTTGTAAAGAAGAAGGATGTCACAGAAGATAATATATACCAAATATTGTGCTAGCTTTGATTACTTTGACAACGATATTTCAGATCATTGTCATAGGAGGACCAGAATGTATCATCTAAATCATCTAAGGCAGTGACAAACCTAGACAGCATCTTAAAAATCAGAGACATCACCTTGCCAACAAAGGTCCGCATAGTTAAAGCTATGGTTTTCCCAGTAGTGATGTATGGAAGTGAGAGCTGGACCATAAAGAAGGCTGATCGCCAAAGAATTTATGCTTTTGAATTATGGTGCTGGAGGAGACTCTTGAGAGTCCCATGGACTGCAAGAAGATCAAACCTATCCATTCTGAAGGAAATCAGCCCTGAGTGCTCACTGGAAGGACAGATCGTGAAGCTGCGGCTCCAATACTTTGGCCACCTCATGAGAAGAGAAGACACCCCGGAAAAGACCCTGGTGCTGGGAAAGATTGAGGGCACGAGGAGAAGGGGACGACAGAGGACGAGATGGTTGGACAGTGTTCTTGAAGCTACCAGAATGAGTTCGACCAAACAGCAGGAGGCAGTGGAAGACAGGAGTGCCTGGCGTACTCTGGTCCATGGGGTCACAAAGAGTCGGACATGACTAAACGACTAAACAACAACAACAAGAAGGCAGTGACCATCACCAAATCTTGTGAATTCCATAAATTATTGGTGCAAGTTCCATACATAATTTTCCTTGCTAGTCAAGAACAAAAGGGAGTCCCCTAGGGAACAGCAACATCAGCTGCAACAACAACAGGCTCCTTTGGGAGGAAGTAACAAAGAATAATAAATGACACACCCCAGGGCTTTTTTTTTTCAGCCAGAACTCACCAGAACTCAGTTTTGGAACCTCTCAGGTGAGCGCCATTGCCATTGTAAGAGAACAAAGGAGGAGTTCCATGGTGAGTTCTGGCACCTCTTTTTTTAGGAAAATAGCGCGCATGCGAACACACACACACACGGTGCCTGAGACACACAGACGTTAAAATTACAGAAAACCCTCATTCCTGGTAGACTAAAAGTTATTCTCAAATTTCATGCTGCCATAATCCTTTCTGCAGTGCTTTTCAGGAAACATCACCTGATATTCTATATGTGTTTGAATTTCTTTAAAAAATAAATCGAGCAAATAAATTGAATTATCCCCTTTCATTCTTACTTCCTCATTCTATTACCGCAATTGACAAACCCATCTAAAAAGCCAGAACTAAAAAAAATAAAAACGAAGGGAATTCAGCATAGTTTTGCAGCAACACAACGAAAAATCAATCTGTTGAATAGTAATTGCCACCATTCAAAAAGAGCCGTGACTGAAAATTCATGAGGCCCCATCAGCATTTCATAAAGCTGCAGCATAAGGGAACATCTGGTGTGCTTTGTGCATTCTGGTGTCCACAGTGTGTCTTGGGCAAGCCTGCAAAATGTTCTTAAGAATCAATCCTATTATCATTTTTCATGTCCAAAGAAGCCAAGGTCCTAACTTGCATTTAGTGAATGGAGAAAGTCTGGCCTGACTCTAAGTCAAACTATGGCTTATCAGGACCGTGCAAATGTGCCGACTTCCAGAGAGGAGCTCATGTCTGTGTTGCTCGTCCCCAGTCCTTGTAGACTAGTGCAGCAGCTAAAGCAAAGTTTGGCTTAATGCATCATCCAAACCTGGGATCGTCGTTAAGCTCTGTCCTCCTCAAACACAAATTACAGACAAAAACAAACTAGGACTACAGCTTGTGGCTAAGGAGGAGAGACCTTAACTAGGAGTCTATGTTTGCATGGCACATCAAGCCAAATCTTGACTTAGCCGCAATGGCAGAATGCCGCAGTGAGACTCCTTACGGGGTCCTCACCGCAGGATCACATTCACCCGGTGCTATACCAGCTGCACTGGCTCCCGGTGGAGTTCAGGATCAGGTTCAAGGTGCTGGTTTTAGCCTTTAAAGCCCTATACGGCCTAGGACCCTCATATCTACGGGACTGCCTCTCCTGGTATGTCCCACGGAGGACCTTACGGTCTTCAAACAAAACGATCTTGGAGGTCCCGGGCCATAGGGAGGATAGGCTGGCCTCAACCAGAGCCAGGGCTTTATCGGCTGTGGCTCCGATTTGGTGGAAGGCTCTGTCACCAGAGACTAGGGCCCTGCGGGTCTTGACATCTTTCCGCAGGGCCTGCAAGACAGAGCTGTTCCACCAGGCCTTTGGCCAAGGCACAGTCTGACCCCCTCCTTTGGTAATCCTCACAGAACTCTAGCCCAATGGTTGCCATTAATTTGATTTTGAATTGATTTTAGAATGAGTTGATTTTAGAATGCATTTCAATTACTTGATTGTGATTTTACGTAAATTGTCTTACTTTCATTGTTGTTAGCCGCTCTGAGCCCAGCTTCGGCTGGGGAGGGTGGGATATAAATAAATTATTACTATTATTATTATTATTATTATTATTATTATTATAAAAGGATGAGGTGAGGAGCAAAGTAGCTGCAATCTCTCCCCCCTCCCCCCACAAGAGCTGATGCACTCATATATTTGTGTGAAGTCATGGTTCGGTTTAGTGGTATGTGTGAATGCACCCTTTGAAACAAGGGGGTGAAAGTGTTGGAAAATGCCCTGGGGTGCTCCTGCAGCTCCCGCTGTTTGAGCGTCCTCCGGTATGCGCTTCCCTTCTTCTCCAGTGCGCTCAGCGACATACATTAAATGATATATGCACACTAAACTTCTAGCATTACACAGCGAGAAGCGTGAGACACCATAAAGCTAATCTACATATTTATTTACTCACTCTGTACAGAAAAAGCATCATGGTGTCCTCTCTCTCCAGCTCCGAGAGAAAACAGAACGAAGTCAAAGCAAAAGAACAGTCCAACGGTACAGACAACGGAAGAGAGATAAGGCTGTCTTCCGTTCCCATAGTCCTCCCAGACAGGCATGTGAATTACACCAGTCACAGCTGCAGCATCGGATGCATGAAATACTAACAGAAACAACCATCACTGTGGCTTATTGAATTTCAATGGACCAACTTTGGGGGTTATTCCATGCCTCTCTCATTCAGCGTGAAGCCATATGCCTCATCGGAAGGTTATAAGATGGTCCTTTGATACCGTGGTGCATGTTAAGGGACCTTTGTAAATAAGCAAAGGTCGCCTTTGAACCATTTCCTCCGGTCAACGAGATGGGTGAATACACCCTTTTACATTTGCATTGGCACAGGGCGATAATGTTATTCGTGAGCTGTGATTCCTGCTTTGTAGAGGGTTGGGTTGGGTTACCCCTGGGGTACCTTCCCATTCCATTATTCTACTCTTCAGTCTAGCTCCAGAGGCTAGCAAAAGGATGGCAAATTCTTTCTTCAGACAATGCATCTGCTGAGTAACCTCTTGGTATTCAGTCTGTAACATGAAATAGATTAACCTTGAGAGGAAGCTACTAAACAGATGGCGAGATAGGGGAGGAAGAAGGGGAAAGGCTGGGAGGGGAAAAAATCTGTATGCAGGTAAGTCTGAAGTTGCGGAAAAACCTGCGGTCAGCTGGATAAGCATGTATACAAAAAGCAGGGAGGAAGCAAATAACAATAAAAAAGGGATAGCCTTGAGGAAGTCAGTCAAATCAAAACTTTTCACTGGCTCCATAATTAACCTGAGGTAATGAATACCAAAGAGCATCTCACCGTAAGTTAAGGCAATGGAATCAGAACACAAGAATGCCTGTCACAGCTGTGATTGACATTAATGACAGCTAATGAACATGACATATATATTTTTTTAAAACCTACTTTGCTCTCCCTACCCTCCGTCCTCCACCAGAAACAATACGCCTGTCATAGCAAAACAAGGCCCCAGGGAGTATGCAAACAGAGACAGAATATTTCCTCTAGTTCATGTCTAATCCATGGTCCACCTCCCCCTATTTACCAGTACCTCTCTGGGTGCCTGTCCCTGATCAATAATTTGTTTATTGTTCCTGTTTTGCATTTTGGAAACTATCAGGTATGTGTGCTTTTTTTTAAAAAAAAAAATGCTTTTGTTAATTTTCCAGAATACGTAACAAATAATAAGTTAAACAATCACAACAATTTTGTTCCATGACAAGTGAGACCGCAGTGCTACAATGACACAAAAGTTGAAAGAAAGAAAAAACCGTGTCAAGTGGAGATGTCTTAAAGTTACGTATGTGGCTAGAGGATAAGTAGGGCATTTGTGAGTTAAGTTAGTGGATGCTAGAGATGAAGGAGAAGATTGATCCAGTTCACATTTAAAGACAAACTTCCCAAATTCATGTTTTCTGAAACAAAGCACGGACCAAAATACAGTCATCCGATGAAACGCGCCCTTCTCCAAATTTTGAAATGCTGTTCCCCAGCCAAATAATGTGTTCAGAAATGCATGTACTTGGGTAAAGTGTGCTTTAAAACGCATTATGTTTGTGAAATGCATATGTTGACTCTGGCTAATGTGTCAGTAAATCCCTGTGCATCAGCACGAAACAGCACCTCGCAGCTTCCCTCGAATCTTCTCATGGCTACTCATCTAGATAGCAAATGTTTCCTTTCATGTCAGTGTTTATTTGAAGCCTGCTTTCCCTTTCAAAGCAAAGCCCTAAGCAACTGACAACACAGGAAGCTGACAGGGAACGAGTGAGACCACCGGCACATCTAGTTCAGTATTGTCTAAACTGCCTGGTATAGGCCCTCCAGGGTTCTGGACAGCAAACATTCCCAAACCTACCTGGAGATACCTGAGAATGAACCAGGGACCTTTTGGACACAGGGCAGATGCTTTGCCACTGAGCTGCATCCCTTGCTGACCCTGAGCTACACATGTCACTGAAGGAGCACTGAGCTGCAAATATTCTGCACAACAGCCAGATCAATTGTGAGATTAACTGCTATATTAAATTTCCCCTCTATAAAAAGAAAAGGGAAAACAAACTGTTCCGCTGACTTTATAAGCACACCAACTTCAAGGGCTTGCGTGGAACAGATTATTCCAGGGCAAATGAATGCAGCAAAGAAATGGTTTGGAAAGGCATCCACTTTCACCTTACCAGTTGGTGCAAGTGAGAGAGAAAGACAGGGTTCCCTGGAACACAATTTGCAAACCACAGCACTAGATTTCAGCAGTGCTTTGGGGAAAACAAAGTGTGACTGTTACGGGAGATGGGGATGGGAAAGGGGAGCCAGCCAAACACATATCTTCTGGGGCACTGCTGTTTTGAAACCTTGGAAAGGTGGCAGGGTGTTGTGAATTGCTCGTGCCTGTATCCAAACAGCCTCCTTTCACAGAAAGTGGTTCTGACAAGTCATGCAGGTGAGAGAGAAACACAGGAAAAGCAGCACAGAGCCTGGGCTGAAATTGCTTGATCGCCAGGCTTTCCTTTCCTTTCCTTCTGCAGCATCTCACATCTGCCTTTGGACACAGGCCTCTTTCTTTTTAAGAGCAACTAAATTTGCCTGGAGACTGATGAATCCTCCCTGCATCCCTTGCAGCTAGGAAGCATGTAAAGCAAGCAACTAAACCAGAGGCTATTGTCAAATTTCACCTGCAGCGCAACATTGCAAGGGAGGGAAGGAGCCAGTTTTACAGCTGCCAAGCCAAGCGCTTCATGTTGAAACACTGCAATCTCAAGACGGAGAGAAAAGAGGACCCAGATTCACAAGGAGCTTTGTTAAACAAAAAGCAAAAAAACATTGGCTCCAGCTGCTGATTCACCCTCATATAAGCCAAGATTACAAGGCTCTTTCAGTTCCTTCCTGCCTACAGAGCAGCCGATTCCTCCATTGATTAACCATTTCACCAAGCAGGACCAAGCAATTGAAGTTCATAACAGAAACCCTGGAGGCACTTCTACTGGGAAAGTGATTAAGGATCCGTTTGCCTGAGACTCAAAACACATGACTGAGGTGCTGCCATTCCACCAGGCTGCGGCAAAAAGAGATGGGAAGCAGGACATTTTGCTGAGACACCATCTCCATCAAGCTCATCCTCTCCATGAGCTGTTTCCATTCAAGTTTCTCATTGTAACAACTTTGTCATGTCTAAGAACTGGTACCTGAGTTTGCTTGTTTTCCTCTTCCTTCCACTTCCCAATTTCCTTTCATGCCATGCCTTTTTTATTGCAAGCCTGCAGCCAGAAACCTTCTTGTTTGTCACATACCTTGTGTAAAAACTGTTCTGTGAGCCTTTTCAGCTTAAGAGGAGGGTAAACAGAAATACGTAAACAAGGGGGAGGGTTGTTGAAGACCGCTGTTGCCATTCACAGAAGAATGCCGGGATTGTTCCAGTTCTGAGGAGGCTCTCAACAAAGTGCCCTTTACAAATGCCCGTGTCAGTGAGCCCCTCTAGCCATAGATTTATCTTGCAGCAGTTGTGGCCAGTCTTGAATTGCCATTTTAAATTTCCCACACTGGCACTGAATAATAAATACACCACATCCACACAATGCTTGAAAGTATAACTGCTGTGCTATTGGGGATCTGGGGTAAGCAGGAAGGAAAGCAAAATACTGTGATCTGAGTCCTGGGTAAATATGAGAGTCCTGCGACAGACGCCCCTTCCCAAAGAAGGAAACTACACTGGGGTATTCGATGGGCAGTTTTTGACATCCTGATCACCAGTTGTGTGTATCTATTGCAAAAAGGTACTCTCTGGTGGGGCAAGAAAGCTGTCCCTGGGTTGCCCAAGAGGAGAAAATATATGGGTTTGAGTTTGTTTGTTTTAATGCAACGGAGACCTAATATACACAATGATTCTAGGAATAAGTCCAGGGAGAGCAAAGCACTTTGCTACAACTGCAGTAGGTGTTACATGAATGAGTGCAGCTAAAAATATACAAATAAATGAAGCCTCCAAACTTAGACGCACCATCAAATATTCATAACCATTGTGCAAGATATAAATGAAAGATTCAGTCCTGTTCCTAAGGCTGAGCTGACTCTGGCTTTATTCTCCTTTATTTCTGGTTAGCCTAAAGTGGATTCCTAATTCACTGCAATACGATTTCAAGTGTAGCATGGACTGGCCTGCACCGGCATAAGGGGATGGTCAAATGTTTGCCCACTCTGAAGATGATGGTGCTCAGACAAACACTGGCACTTCTTGAACAAGAAGACCCTCACTGGACCTATGACCTTTATCGTACAATATGCTAATAACCCACAACAGTCAACCAGACACCTTGGGCTTCATGGATGAACAGCACTGTGAGAGAGGAGGAGGAGGAGGAGGAAGAAGAAGAAGAAGAAGAAGAAGAAGAAGAAGAAGAAGAAGAAGAAGAAGAAGAGTAGTAGTAGTAGTAGTAGTAGTAGTAGTAGTTTGGATTTGATATCCCACTTTATCACTACCCAAAGGAGTCTCAAAGCAGCTAACAATCTCCTTTCCCTTCCTCCCCCACAACAAACACTCTGTGAGGTGAGTGAGGCTGAGAGACTTCAGAGAAGTGTGACTAGCCCAAGGTCACCCAGCAGCTGCATGTGGAGGAGCAGGGAAGCGAACCCAGTTCACCAGATTACGAGTCCCCCGCTCTTAACCACTACACCACACTGGCTCTCAATGTGGAAATGTGGGTGTGCTGTGTCTACATGGCTACCACAGCTGGTGTGATCTTCCTGGTGCCTTGTTGAGCCTCCATGGTACTTCAAGCCACAGGAGCTGGATAAACCATTCCCACATGGAGGCCATAGGTCATGAAACTAGCCACTTTCATTGGCTATGGTCAGCGCACCAGTTGAAAGGACCCATGTTGTGTGAACTGGCCCACAGAATGCAGAGACAAGAATCTAGAAGGACGTCCAGTTGGCAGAGCAACGTTTTGCAGCCAAGGGGTCCCAGGTTCAGTCCCTAACATCTCCATGTAGGTCTAGGAAAGGCAGAGTAGACATGGCCCAATGATTAGTACAAGGCAGCTTTCTGTGTTCTACCTTTATGTTCCAAAAAGAATTCTCTCTCTCTTTCTCTCTCTATATATCGAAGCACAGGCCTCACTGACCCACTCAAACTAAAGATGGAGGCATGAGAATTAGCAAGGCACTTCTAGGACAATCAGAAAGGTGAAGTTCTTTACATCAACAAAACCTGACAATGTGAAAATGTGGTTTTTTTATTGTTGCTTTTCCTTAAAAAACAACACACCTCTCTTCCTTAAAAAGGCAATGGGAGAAAAATGACTGTGAACACCAACAAGATCTTGAGTTGACCTGTCGAACTGAAATCTTTGAAATAGGTTAGTGCCAGTTTTGACAAGCTGATGACCTCCAGATGTTTTGGGCTACAACTGGATGACTAGAGCTAATGGGATCTGTAGTTGACAATTTATGGAGGGTACCAGGTTGGCAAAACCTGGGCTAGCTTCCTAGTTGGTGTGTCGCTGCCACTGAGTTAACCCAGGTCTCAGCTACATTGGCAAAGAAACAAAATCACTTTATATGCGTTGTTTGTGCATTCTAACACTGCGACACCAGATGGCGCTGTGGAGTTCCGTTTTTGCTAACCCGATTTCTCATACAAAGTTTGCAACACATTTAACTGAAATGCTTCTTTGATGTATCTAGATCCAGCCCCAGTCTGAGTCAAATCCTATTATCTGGAGTACTTGCCATTGAATCTTCCCCATTTTATTTCATGTCTGCGAATGCATGGCACCTGTATGAAGTGTCCAGAGGAGGGCAACCAAAATGGTCAAAGGCCTGGAAACGATGCCTTATGAAGAACGGCTAAGGGAGCTGGGCATGTTTAGCCTGGAGAAGAGGAGGTTAAGGGGTGATATGATAGCCATGTTCAAATATATAAAAGGATGTCACATAGAGGAGGGAGAAAGGTTGTTTTCTGCTGCTCCAGAGAAGCGGACACGGAGCAATGGATCCAAACTACAAGAAAGAAGATTCCACCTAAACATTAGGAAGAACTTCCTGACAGTAAGAGCTGTTCGACAGTGGAATTTGCTGCCAAGGAGTGTGGTGGAGTCTCCTTCTTTGGAGGTCTTTAAGCAGAGGCTTGACAACCATATGTCAGGAGTGCTCTGATGGTGTTTCCTGCTTGGCAGGGGTTTGGACTCGATGGCCCTTGTGGTCTCTTCCAACTCTACGATTCTATGATTCTATGATTCTATTACTGTCCACGTACAGAAGATGGGGGTGGTGATGTGGTCATTCATCAATCATGCAAACCAGCCCTGAAATAATTCCCATGGGAGGGTGCGTAGGAGCGCATACCCTCCTATGTGTGAAAACCACGAGTGACTTTGCTGCAGCACTTCTCAGTAAACATGTGTAGTAGGACTGCAATTGGTCATGACTCCAATTCGAATCCCCGTGACGGGGTGAGCTCCCGTTGCTTGGTCCCTGCTCCTGCCAACCTAGCAGTTTGAAAGCACGTCAAAGTGCAAGTAGATAAATAGGTACTGCTCTGGCAGGAAGGTAAACGGCGTTTCCGTGCGCTGCTCTGGTTCGCCAGAAGCGGCTTAGTCATGCTGGCCACATGACCCGGAAGCTGTACGTCGGCTCCCTTGGCCAATAAAGCGAGATGAGCGCCACAACCCCAGAGTCGGTCACGACTGGACCTAATGGTCAGGGGTCCCTTTAAAAGGTAAAGGTACCCCTGCCCTTACGGGCCAGTCTTGACAGACTCTGGGGTTGTGCGCCCATCTTACTTAAGAGGCCAGGGGCCAGCGCTGTCCGGAGACACTTCCAGGTCACGTGGCCAGCGTGACATTGCTGCTCTGGCCAGAGCCAGAGCCGCACACGGAAACGCCGTTTACCTTCCCGCTGGTAAGCGGTCCCTATTTATCTACTTGCACCCGGAGGTGCTTTCGAACTGCTAGGTTGGCAGGCGCTGGGACCGAGCAGCGGGAGCGCACCCCGCCGCAGGGATTCGAACCGCCGACCTTTCGATCGGCAAGCCCTAGGCGCTGAGGCTTTAACCCACAGCGCCACCTGCGTCCCGTCCAGGGGTCCCTTTACCTTTACCCAATTAGCAGTCAGTGCCATCATCTAGCACAAGAGTTAGGCACACTTAAATGGGCTGAAGCAGTACTAATTCTGTGCTGGAAGGTGGCCTTTTTGAAAAAGATGCTTGAATCATGTTACACACACACACACACACCCTCATGAAACAAGCGGAATAAACTTGTGATTAAATATAGACTCAGAGCTCCAAACATCAGAAGGTTTTGTGTGTGTTTTTTGCATTGTTACGTAATTCCAAAACCCTTTTTATCTTGGAGGAGGATGGCAGGTGAGAGACTCTGAAGAACAGGCAGGCGAGGAAGCTGCAGAGAGGCGACGAAGAAGTAAAGGTCTTATCTGAAGTGAGGCAAGGGAAGAAGCAGAATGGGAAATGAAGCAAATTGCAGGGCCAGTGGCTAGCACAACCTTCTCTCAAAAGCTTCTGCCTCTGCAGCTCTGGGTGCACTTTTTCTGCAGACTATTCTGTGCAACACTAACATCCTGGGAGGTGTGTTGCTGCTGCTTCTCAAGAGTGGGAAGCACTGGCACAGTGCAGGTGCCCCAATGGGAGCGCTGGACTGCACCACAGCAACCTGCCCACTGTCTCACCCTTCCCCCTCCCCCTCCCAATGAGTGGCAATGACACACCAGCTAGGAAGCGAGTGCTAAAAGGCTCTCACCTTAAGCCCCCATTTTGTGTTTCCAGGAAGGGACCAAAGATGGGTTTGGCTGAAGTGAAGGATTGTGGTACAGTGGTACCTCGGGTTACAGATGCTTCAGGTTACAGACGCTTCAGGTTACAGACTCCACTAACCCAGAAATAGTACCTCGGGTTAAGAACTTTGCTTCAGGATGAGAACAGTAATTGTGCGGTGGCAGTGGGAGGCCCCATTAGCTAAAGTGGTGCTTCAGGTTAAGAACAGTTTCAGGTTGAGAACGGACCTCCAGAACAAATTAAGTTCTTAACCCGACGTACCACTGTATATGACTCTCCTGCCTCGACCTTATATACAGTCCTGAAGCTGGTTTCTTTGTGCTTGGCCAGAGAGGTCATGATGACCCAGAAAGTTCGCTGAGTGACTCACCAGCTAGGTTGCAGTAACGGTAATAAGGTAAAATGATTGCTAAGAGAAAGGTCAGCCGGTGCAGGTTTTTTCCTTCTAAAAGTCCTTGCGCTCCAGAGACAAGCTTCCTCTGTCAACCAGAAACTCTACAGAAATGCAGGTGCCCACCAGATAGAAGAATAATAGCATCTCCAGTCATAATAATAATAATAATAATAATAATAATAATAATACTTTATTATTTATACCCCGCCCATCTGGCTGGGCCTCCCCAGCCACTGTGGGCGGCCTCCATAGAAAGCAAAAATACAATAAAATATCACACGTTAAAAACTTCCCTGAACAGGGCTGCCTTAAGATGTCTTCTGAATGTCAGGTAGTTGTTTATCTCTTTGACATCTGCTGGAAGGGCGTTCCACAGGGCGGGGGCCACTACTGAGAAGGCCCTCTGCCTGGTTCCCTGTAGCTTTGCTTCTCGCAATGAGGGAACCGCCAGAAGGCCATCGGCGCTGGACCTCAGCGTCCGGGCAGAATGATGGAGGTGGAGAAGCTCCTTCAGGTATACTGGACCGGGGCCATTTAGGGCTTTAAAGGTCAGCACCAACACTTTGAATTGTGCTCGGAAACGTACTGGGAGCCAATGTAGGTCTTTCAAGACCGGTGTTATATGGTCTCGGCGGCCGCCCCCAGTCACCAGTCTAGCTGCCGCATTCTGGATTAGTTGTAGTTTCCGAGTCACCTTCAAAGGTAGCCCCACAGCATGACTCACCAGGAAGTCACGTCCCATAGTCCTCGTTCTTGATAGGCATATCAGGCACAGCCAATGTGGAACTGAACACATACTCCTCCATCAGATGATGTCACCTGTTCATCAGGGTGATACCATCTGATTGACAGACAGCAGACCCTCCAAGTGTCCCTATTTTCCAGAGACAGTCCTGGATTTACAGGAGCCGGTTTCTGATTTGATCCTGGAATGTCCCGCTTTTCCTTAGGACGTCCCTATTTTCATTGGAGAAATGTTGGGGGTTATGGAGTTATGCGACACGCCCACACACACCAAGCCAAGGAGATAAGTAACTACACAACCCTTCGTAGTTCTAGTTAAAGGTAGGTAGCCGTGTTGGTCTGCCACAGTCGAAACAAAATTAAAAAAAAATCCTTCCAGTTGACGACTGTTAACAACTGCAATTGGTCTTACTGGAAAAAGCAAGGGGTGAGATGGCTAAAAATAGCTATATCATGTATAATGAGATAAGAATCCAATGCCTCTATTCAGACCAGGAGAGACCAGTCGTCAAAACCTATCAGCCAATCACCCATTCCCACCACCCTTCTGAGTAATACCCCTCCCCACCCTCTCACTATATATAAGGGTCTGGTGACTTCTGTTTCAGTGTATCTGAAGAAGTGTGCATGCACACGAACGCTCATACCAATAATCAACTTAGTTGGTCTCTAAGGTGCTACCGGAAGGATTTTTTTTATTTTGTTTACACAACCTTTAGAAGACATCTGGGAAGTTTTTTTATGTTTATTTTTTTATGTTTTTATATATGTTGGGAGCCGCCCAGAGTGGCAGATGTCCCTATTTTCGTCAGAGAAATGTTGGGTGGTATGCAGGTGACAGCGGTTTTGGAAGGAAAGGCTTCAGAGGCCAAATTCAACTATCCGGCAGGCCAAGATTGGCCCACAGTCTAGAGGTTCACAACCCCTGAAACAGAGGATGACTTGAAATTGAGGACTGTCATCTGACAAAGAAGACCGTCCTTTGTCAAGAAGGCCATGACTCCTTCAGCCCCATGTTGCCTGGCATAGACAGCAGCATTTGTCCTCAGTGCAAAGTCATGCCCCCTTCCTAAGACATTAAACTGTGGGAATGCTAATGTCTTGAATGCTTCCTTTAATTGCTCCCTTCCTGCTTTTTTCCTTGCTCCTCCATCAATGGCCGGGGTCTGGCTCCGTGTGCCTCTCACCATCAAGCCCGGTTGCCCACAGTGATAATAAATTAACACTCCCTTGTTCAGTGTTGAAAAATATTTCATGGCACACCCTTGTTGCCTCTCTAGCATTCACTCTCTTTGTTTTCTTTTAGATGTGAGAACAAGAGTCAAAATTTGCTACCAAAAAATGGGGGGGGGGACCACCTGGGGAATTTGAGTGTCTTCTCTACACGGCCTTTTATGTCCCATAGGTCCACACCCCCACCCCTGAACCATTTTCCAAATGAGTCCCAGGAGAAGCCAGCCATACTATAGCTCTTGACCCATTTTCCCCTACACATTTTTGACCTTGCAGGACATCTTTTTGTCAGTTGCTGACAGTAAATTCGCAGGAACAATGCGTCAGTAGTATCTCAGCAGGCTTTAAACGAATGAAAGCTTTTATTAAATAAAAGTGTCTGTGTCTTAGTTCAGAACTCTTGGCACAACAGAAGCTAGTCCCAGCGGGATCTCCCCAATAAAATATTAAAACATCATGGCAAACGGTACCTAATATTAAAAACAATATTTAGCAATTTGTTTAAGACTGGATCCGGCAAGGGCTGCAATCCTAACCCCACTTGCCTAGGAGCAAGCTCCAATGAATTCAACAGGGCTTGGTTCTGAGTAAGCATGGTTACGACTGTGCTGTTAGCTAGTTAAACTTGTTGCCACTGAAATCATTCAGGCTTAAACTAAGTCGTGGCTAACCTGAACCCCAGAGATGCATTGACCCCCACTCCAGCTAAGCTAGGGCTAAGCCCAATGTAACTTACACCAGTGTAAGCCCTGAAAAAATTGGTGTTCTAAGGAAGCAGCGCATACCATCCAACAAGTTGAGTCCCAATAGGACTTCTCAGCAGGCATGGTTAGGATTGGCCTGTAGAATCATAGAGTTGGAAGGGACCATGAGGGTCATTTAGTCCAGCCCCCTGCAATGCAGGAATCTTCTGCCCAATGCGGAGCTCAAACCCACAACCCTGAGATTAAGAGTCTCGTGCACTATCAACTGAGCTAGCACAAAAGGCAGCAAAGAACAACTTGGCGCAAAAAACTGAAGCACTGGATAGGTTGTGATAAAAAGGCCAAGGAAAACAAGAAGGGCTTCACCTGGTTTCTAAAAGACCTCCAACGTAGCTTCCAGGTATGCCTATTTAAGTAGGGTGTTCATGAGTGAGTGAGGTGCCACCACTGAGAAGGCCCTGATTTTAGTAGCCACCAACCCAGGGGGCTAGAGGGATCTGAAGCAGCCTAGCCAAGCCAGGGGGAAAAAGCAACATCTGTTTTCTCTTAATATTAGCTAGTTTTCTATCAGGAAAAGGATGATACAAGTGATTTTTGCTGGGCTTCTTAGGATTTTTCAGGAAGTGATATTCCTTTTGGAGGCAAGGTGACTCCACAGCATCCCTCCTCAACATCGCCATGGAAACACTCATTGAGATCTCCCACTCAACACCTTTATTCTGGTGTCGGTTTTGTCTTAAAGCTACCCATCCTCTCTCTGTAAGTTGTTGCCTGTGAGAACATGTATAATATACATGTCTCCTCTGTGATGCTACTGCTGAGGAAATCCTCCTCACACCTTCATCGTTTCTCACTATTAATTGCAAGTGTTTATTTCAGGTCACTTACAAGGGGCACCTCTCTGGATTTACTACTGAACGGGTGGAAACATATGTTTAAATATGGCCAAACAAGTCTCATCCTTTTCAAGACCTGCCTGTTCCTTTCATCACGTCTTCAAATCAGACCTCACAGAATGATGTGAATTGCAGTCCCAAACATCCAGAGGGTACCAGGTTGGGGGAGGCGGCAATAAACTAAGAATCCCTTCAGACAGGTGCTATGGTTTTGGTTTTTCACATGCATTCTGCAGCATTGCATTAGCAATTGATTTCCTAATGGGCCATCCACATATCGTTCTGTTTTATTAGTTGTTCTGAGATACTTCCCCAGGGTTACAGCATTATTGCACTTACATGCTATAGCAGGGATGTCCAACAGGTCTATTGCTACTGATAGATCCCCACGAGGTTTTGGTAGATCACGGCTGATCTCTGGCTCTCTTTCCTTAGCGTCGCTAAAACTGACTACTGCCCTGCCCTCCATTGTTGTTTGATCTCTGGAAGGGAAGACGGAGCTTTCTCTGTGCTGCTGTTTTCATCCATAGCAATATTTTTGTGAGTAACTTTACCCCTTTGTCCCTTGCCTTTAGCCCGCCCCCCAAACAGAAGTCCCCCCCCAAAAAAAAAAGCTTGGTGCTGGAGGAGACTCTTGAGAGTCCCATGGACTGCAAGAAGATCAAACCTATCCACTCTTAAGGAAATCAGCCCTGGGTGCTCACTGGAAGGACAGATCCTGAAGCTGACGCTCCAATACTTTGGCCACCTCATGAGAAGAGAAGACTCTGGAAAAGACCCTGATGTTGGGAAAGATGGAGGGCACAAGGAGAAGGGAACGACAGAGGACAAGATGGTTGGACAGTGTTCTCAAAGCTACCAGCATGAGTTTGACCAAAGTGCGGGAAGCAGTGGAAAACAGGAGTGCCTGGTGTACTCTAGTCCATGGGGTCACAAGGAGTTGGACATGACTAAACAAAACAGCAACACAAAGGGTTTTGAGTTGCCCCCCACCCAAGATGGGGCTTTCCTTCCCAAATAAAGCTCAACAATTTTGAGCTGAACGCCCAAAAAACAAGAGTAGATCACTGCCAGTTTTTAATTCTGAAAGTAGATCGCAGTCTCTTGAGAGTTGGCCACATAGCACAACAAAAGTGGGACCAAAAGCACAGACCATTACAGGATTTCGGAACTAACTGGAAACAAAGCAGCAGGTCTGCCCTGAAACTTTTGCAGATGGGGTGATGTATAATCACCTAGGTGAGTTTTCAATGAAGAGGAAACCTTAGGTCTGGCCTGTATCAGTTCAGACTTCAACTCGTATCAGAAAAATGATAATCCATGCAAATAAATACCCTCTCTCAAAAAGCCAGTTGAGAGTGAAGGCAAAGCTCTGCCAAAATGTTGCAACTAATCAGATCATCAGTTTCTTTCACTCTGCATGGCAAACAGTTTTGGCCTCTTTTACTGGAGCCACTCCCCCAAATCTCTAGTTAAAATTCATTTTTTAAAAAACTTTGGTTTCATCAAGTCAGTGTCCTGAAAATTCTGTGCGCACGAAACTCAAGCGTTATTTTAAGCATTTTAATTTTCCTTCTGCAAGGGAAAACCACAATAATCCATTTTTTTTAAATAAATAAAAAATCATTAAAGGGAAATCAAATTTCTAATAGGCACATTAAAAAGATTTATTCATCTGTGAAGTGATTAAGTTCCAAGCCTGATTCATATTTCATTTTCTTTTTACCATTGACTCAACAATTTTATGGTGCTGGGAGCCGAATCTTATGTGACGATGGTTTTGTTTAACACCCCTGCATAACTTAAAACATTTGATTTTTGTAAATACTCAAGAGAATCAAGAAAGATTGGAAGTGTCACAGTCAGCAACAATGAAGTAGTGATGCGAATTTCACCAACGTGCCCCTTCGCCTAAATGTGAAGTGACAGTAGATTGTGATACCTGAAACCAAACTATTCTGTTTGTGTGTGTGTGTGTCATACATTTGTGCCTTGCCTCCCCAATTAAGCAGATCCAGTTATTAGGAAGAATTTGGCACAATAGGGATTAATGATAATGCTCAGAATCTGGTGTTCAAAGTGCTTCACAAACATTATCTTTTTGTGTAATCCTGTAAGGTCTGTTGTAGCTAATTATCTGCATATTGCAGATGTGGCGCTGAGAAAAGCCATCTAGGTTGGTTTGATCCCATTCTCTAACGAGACGAGGAACTGAAATGGCACCGAACGTCCTGTACATGTCAACAAAAGGTTACGGAGAGCAGGAAAAGAGTTCCAAGTCTGAGCCATAGTCCCTTTTCTCTCTACCCAGTGGCGGAACGTATGCCCACAGTGCCCACGGCGGGCGCGCTCCCGAGGGGGGCAGGGCGCGGAGGGTGTCCTCCCATGCACCACAGTTCAGGGTAGCAGAGGGGCAGGTAAGCTGTGTCTCACTCTCCTCCTGCTCTCCGCAGCTGGGTCAGACATGACCCGGCAATGGAACTGCTGCGGCCGGTTGCGCCTCACCACAACTGAGGAGGGCTTTTCTCTACCACCGGGTCAGAAGAGCCGCTGCTACCGGACGCAAGGTGTGCCACCCACTCGCCTGCCATTTTGTCACCCACCTCTCAGTCATGACACCCGGGGCAGACCGCACCCACCCCACCCCCCCTTCCTACGCCTGTTTCTCTACCGTATACAGTGGACGCTCCGTGATCCGTGTGGGAGGCATGTTCGCAACCCACAGCACCGCGCGGGTTGCGATTCTGTGCTTCTGCGCATGCGCAAAGCGTGATTTAACGCTTCTGCGCATGCGCGACCGCCGAAACCTGGAAGTAACCCGTTTCGGTACTTCTGGGTTTTGGCGGGTCTGTAACCCAAAAAAAGCCACCTGAAGAGTTTGTAACCCGAGGTATGACTGTATTTATATTGATACAAAGTTTGAGAGAATAGGATGGGCTTTTCTTTTTCTTTTTTGTAACCCTCCGGCATAACCAAATTTGATTTTTGTAAATATTCAATTGAACTTGTCACATCCACTGGTGATGTAACAATAGTGCCAATTCAATAAGCGGACCCCTAATCTAGACAATGCAAGGAAAGGTGCAGTACTCACAACCGTACCATTGTTTCATTCCGTGTCTGCCCTGCCTCCCCCATTAAGTAGATCAGTTATTATGGATAATAATGGAGATAATGATAGTGTTCAAAGTGCTTCAAACACATTATGTTTGTGCCTGATCCTGCGAGGGTTTCTGTTTTAAACTAATTATCTACATATTACAGGCATGGGGCTTAGAGATGCCACCTAGTGGGGAGGGCTGCACATTTATTTTTAAAATGAATGAAACGTTGTCGAGATAAGCCCCATTTTTTTTTGTTTCCTGCAGCTATAAAAGCAAATGGGAATTCGTTCAGTTGAACAAGTTCTGAATGGGGGTGGGGTGGGGAAATCCATTCATTTCTCATATATTTCATTTGTTTGCTTCGGTCCTCGTTTGTCTCTGTTGAGCTGAAATGTTTAAAGACTCTGGAACAGCCTGCACAGGTCACTGTAAAAGTTACAGTGAGGAAAAGGAGAGTATTATATCAATTATTATTAGTAGATGCACCAGAAGGTCCCAAGGAGGGTCACGACAGTGTAAAATACAGCATTAAAAACAGTTTAAAACAAATTACAGCAGTAGAGTTTAGATATAAAATGTAGCCCCTGGGTTGTATTGGACTGCGTCCTACTCAGAGAGTAGATCCACTGAAATGAATGAACCTAAGTTAACCATGTATATCAGGCACAAGCAAACTCCTGCCCTCCAGAGTTTGGGACTACAATGCCCATCATCCCTGACCACTGGTCCTGTTAGCTAGGGATGATGGGAATTGTAGTCCCAAACATCTGGAGGGCCGGAGTTTGCTTATGTATATTAACTTCAATAGGTCTACTACCGTACTGGCCTGAATATAAACATCACTTTTTTCCCCAAATTCTGACCGTGAAAAGTTAAAGTGCAACTTAAATTCGCAACCTTACAAAAATTGGCTTTTACGATATCGCTGCTAAAACAGACATACGGTAAAACGGAACAGGTGCCTGCGGAATTTTAAGGAAGCGGCTTATATCTGGGTATTTTTTTCTCTCTTTTTTCCCCCTTGAATTTTAAAGGTGTGGCTTATATTTGGGTGCAGCTTATATTTGGGCCAATACGGTATATGAAGTACTAGCATTGAATACAACTCCCTTTTCCTATCTATCTGAAATCTGGCATGTCTGGTCTTTTGGTGGGGTGCTAGAACACCTGGGAAATAGATGCTAATAGGATGTAAAAGACATGTGTTAAAAGATAAGGAACATCTGAAAGCAATAGGAAGTTTACAGTAGGTGTGCCATTTTAGGTTGTCTTTCTACTTTGAAATTTGAAGTCTTTAAGAAGTGGAATACCTGCCGTTTGGATGGAAAACACTGAAGTTATAAGCAGCAGAAGACCAGCTGAGTCATCCACTGAAATCAATGGGAAATGGAAATGAAATCATTAATTACCCCACATTTGCCCACTCCACTACTTTGACTGGCATAATTGCCACTACTACCTGTAAGAACCTAATCTTTTAGTGTGGCAGCGCCTTCACTTTGGAACTCCCTAACTATTGATGCCAAGTATTGATATTCTTTTCCGTGTTCTGTACTCCTTAGACAAGCCTACCTAGATGCTTAGAAAGTCAAGGTAATTTTAATCTGCTTTAGTATCTTAACCAGGCTTCTGCAACCTCGGCCCTCCAGATGTTTTTGGCCTGCAACTCCCATGATGCCTAGCTAGCAGTGGTTAGGGATGATGGGAATTGTAGTCTCAAAACATCTAGAGGGCCAAGGTTGAGGAAGCCTGATCTTAACTTTCATATGTTTTTGAGTATGGTTGTCATTTTTTCTGGATTCTATTGTTTTACCTTTTTGTAAACCAATTTGAGGATGTGTTTTTTTTTTGGGGGGGGGTTTACAGTCAGGTGGTGTATAAATTTTATGAAATAAATTAGGAATTTCAAATCTATTGTGATGAACAAAACAGATTTTAAAACTTAAATGATGAAAAGTTAAAGGTAAAGGGACCCCTGAACATTAGGTCCAGTCGTGACCGACTCTGGGGTTGCGGTACTCAACTCGCTTTATTGGCCGAGGGAGCTTCTGGGTCATGTGGCCAGCATGACTAAGCTGCTTCTGGCGAACCAGAGCAGTGCACGGAAATGCCTTTACCTCCCGCCGGAGTGGTACCTATTTAACTACTTGCACTTTGAGGTGCTTTCGAACTGCTAGGTTGGCAGGAGCAGGGACTGAGCAATGGAAGCTCACCCCGTCGCGGGGATTCGAACTGCCGACCTTCTCATCGGCAAGTCCTAGGCTCTGTGGTTTAACCCACAGTGCCACCCGCATCCCTGTAAATGATGAACATGCATGCATTTATGTAATGGGGTGTGTGTGGCTGTCCAGTTGTTGCTACACTCCAACTCCCAGCAGTCCCATTCTGCATGGTCAAGGGCCAGGGATGATGGGAGATGGCTACAGATTCCCCATTCCTGATGAAGCATGCACACTAAGAGATTGAGCTACCAGTCAGCAAGGTTCAAATCTTGATTTGCTATGGCTAGCTTTAAGGTACCTGAGCTTCAGAAACGTATCTCCAGCAGTGGTATACTTACCCTCATATGGTTATTGGAAGGCTTAATGAACTTATATATCTGAACTACTGAAACTCTTACAAATGCTTAAGCAGTATTATGAGTGGACTAGAAAGGAACTGGGCTCAATTTATGGGCAGCCAACAAAACAGGACAGTTTTGAAAAGCTGCAAGTCTGCACTTTCCAAATAAATAAATCATATTGACTGAAGGCGCCTGCAGAGGGGAGGGAGCAATTCAGATTTATTGTGAGGCTTGGAAGGAGGACAGACATTCAGGCACGATCCTTTTATCTTTCCAAGCCCAAGTGAAAGCACTTCTAACAGAATTCTCTAATGAATTGAAAAGTGGGCATGGAAGAGCATAACAGAGCTGTCTCTACATGAAAAGGCACGAATGGGGTGCTGAGGCTTCTCTTAGTGTCAGATGATCGATGCAACCCTGTGTTTCCTCAGTTGCACCTCAATGAGGCCTAGTTCCTATTCAGAGTTGCACTTTAGATGAGAGAGGCCTGAGCTTTAATCCTCGAACCACTATGAACCTCACAGGGTTATCTTGCATCTCTCACAGACCCTCCAAGTGTCCCAGTTTTCCAGGGACAGTCCTAGACAGTACAGAAGCCATCCCGGTTTCTGATTTGATCCTGGAACGTCCCACTTTTCCTTAGGATAGCTCAGCTGGTTAGAGCATGGTGCTGATGATGTCAAGATTGCAAGTTCGATCCCTGTATGGGGCAGCAGCATATTCCTGCACTGCAGAGGGTTGGATGAGTTGATCCTCGGGGTCCCTTCTAAGTCTACAATTCTATGATTTCTGTGATTTCCATGTCCCTAATTTCATAAGAGATATGTTGAAGTGTATGGCAGGGTGTCCCTATTTTCATCAGAGAAATGTTGGAGGGTATGGAGTTATGTGACCTCTGGGACAAGGAGGTAAGTCACTATACAACCTTTAGAAGACATGTGAAGGCAGTTGTTTATAGGATAGTTTTTTTTAAAAAAAGAAAAAGTTTAACAATTTATTATGTTTTTGGAAGCCTCCCAGAGTGACTAGGGAACCCAGTCAGATGGGTGGGGTATAAATGTTGTTGTTGTTGTTGTTGTTGTTGTTGTTGTTGTTGCTGTTGCTGTTGCTGTTGCTGTTGCTGTTGCTGTTGCTGTTGCTGTTGTTGTTGTTGTTGTTGTTGTTGTTGTTGTTGTTGTTCTTCTTCTTCTTCTTCTTCTTCTTCTTCTTCTTCTTCTTCTTCTTCTGCTAGGACACCCCTATTTTCATCAGAGAAAGGTTGGGGGGTTATTGTGAAGATAAAATGAAGAAATCTTGTAGTCAATCTTGGTTCAGCTCCAAGAGCCTTCTGGCGATTCCCTCACAGTGAGATGTGAAGTTACAGGGAACCAGGCAGAGGGTCTTCTTGGTGGTGGAGCCCGCCCTGTGGAACGCCCTCCCATCAGATGTCAAGGAAATAAACTATCTGACTTTTAGAAGACATCTGAAGGCAGTCCTGTTTAGGGAAGTTTTTAATGTTTGATGTTTTATTCTGTTTTTAATCTGTTGGGAGCCGTCCAGAGTGACTGAGGAAACCCAGCCAGATGGGTGGGGTATAAATAAATTCCTCCTCCTCTTCTTTTCCTCCTCCTCCTTCTTCTTCTTCTTTGAGAAAGGGTGAGATACAGGCATGAGATTGTAACATAGACTTCAGCACCGCATTACAGGACTAGAGGAGCCTGTCAACCCAGCAGACCAGATATTTATTTTCCCCAAACCCATGGACCAGCTTTGGCAGGTGGGCTGAACCAACCACCTGCCAATCTTCTGCAGTCATAATGATGGTATGTGATTGATACCTGTCAAAGTTAGCCTGCAGGGGGAGAAGATATTTCAACAGGCTCGCACAATGAAACCCTACGCATATCTACTCAGAAGTGTCCCACTGAGTTCACTGGGGCTTACTCAGAGGAAAGGCGGTACAAAATTCCAGTCCAAAGATTATTCTCTTAGTTCACTGCTCTGACAATGATTTCTCCCCTTGTTGTCCAGGACATCAGAACACTGGAACCAGCTAAAGTGGAATCTAGTTAAATCTACATACAGTGGTACCTCGCAAGACGAATGCCTCGCTAGACGAAAAACGCGCAAGTAGAAAGGGTTTTTCATTTCTTGAGTTGCTTCGCAAGACGATTTTCCCTATGGGCTTGCTTTGCAAGACGAAAATGTCTTGCGGGTTTGCTTCCTTTTTCTTAAAGCCGTTAATACCCAGGGAATCTGCGCTCCGCAAGACGAAAAAATCGCAAGACGAAGCAACTCGCGGAACGAATTAATTTCGTCTTGCGAGGCACCACTGTAATTCCTCAAGAAATAACACATCCCTGGATAAATTTCTCATTCTACCTTCTGGTAAAAATAGAGCCATACGAACTTCAGCCCACCATATGCCTGCAAATAATATAAATACGACTAAATATAAAAAATATGTTCCAAGTCTCATTACATGCCCATGAAGTAGGTGCAACAATATTGCAGCAGAGATATTCATGAGGAGTGTGCCAAGAAGCAGTTAATAGGTACACAAGCGACAGGGGCAAACTGTTTTAAACAGGAAATGGCACACAACTAGAAACAGGGAAGAAATTCAGTTCAGTTCACATTTGAAGGCAAACCTACTTAATTCACACTTTCTGAAACAATACACAAATTGAAACACAGTCATCCTTTGGAATTTGCTAGTCTCTGAGGTTTGCAATGCAGCCCTCCGAACAAGTATACAAAATAGGTGGGATGCGGGAGGTGCTGTGGTTTAACTACAGAGCCTAGGGCTTGCCAATTAGAAGGTCAGCGGTTTGAATCCCCGCGACGGGATGAGCTCCCATTGCTCTGTTCCAGCTCCTGCCAACCTAGCAGTTCGAAAGCACCTCAAAGTGCAAGTAGATAAATAAGTACCACTCCGGCGGGAAGGTAAACGGCATTTCCGTGCGCTGCTCTGGTTTCACCAGAAGCGGCTTAGTCATGCTGGCCACATGACCCAGAAAAACTCTGCAGACAAACATCAGCCAGTAAAGCGAGATGAGCACCGCAACCCCAGAGTCGTTCGCGACTGGACTTAACTGCCAGGGGTCCTTTACCTTTTTAAGTGTGCGTAAAAAATGTGGCGCTGTGGGTTAAAGCCTCAGCGCCTAGGGCTTGCCGATCGAAAGGTCGGTGGTTCGAATCCCTGCGGCGGGGTGCGCTCCCGCTGCTCGGTCCCAGCGCCTGCCAACCTAGCAGTTCGAAAGCACCTCCGGGTGCAAGTAGATAAATAGGGACCGCTTACCAGCGGGAAGGTAAACGGCGTTTCCGTGTGCGGCTCTGGCTCGCCAGAGCAGCGATGTCACGCTGGCCACGTGACCCGGAAGTGTCTCCGGACAGCGCTGGCCCCTGGCCTCTTAAGTGAGATGGGCGCACAACCCCAGAGTCTGTCAAGACTGGCCCGTACGGGCAGGGGTACCTTTACCTTTACCTTTAAAAAATTATATATTGGTGTAAATAACATTCAAAGAAGCATTATATCAGGATAAATTTATTTGCAAAATGCTTTGCATAGCAATATGTATATATCAGGAGAAGTACATGCTAAGATGCTGAAGATTTTTCACGAGGACTTAAAAAATAAAAATAAAACAAAATTGCATATCGATGTGAAAATGTAAGTAAGTGAAGTTAAGGCTGAAAAAAGAAGAAACTAAGAGAACCTGGAATTGACATATTTACCTGTCCTCAAACATAACCATTGGGGGGGGAAACTATTATTTCACATGCAGAGTGAAAGGTGTGTTCATATTCTCTATTCCCCTCCACCCCACTTTCTCCGATTACATATATTATACATGGAATTGTACATGTCTGAACTGCTCACGCACTGGGTCTTCTCATGCCCTATCTGAATATGGGTCTCTCTCCACAGGGACATCGCCGCCATTCAGATGTTACGCAAGATTCAGGAGCTTGAGCCCAGTTGAAACTAAGGATGAGCTAAAACTGGGCTGAATCCCTCCTCCATGTCCTGAAAATATGCTTCTCGTACAGAAACCAGGGGGAATGTCTTCTGATTTCTTTGGAAGGGGAGAAATTTCATTGAAATTTTGGGGAGTGGCTTGCTTGCCTCTTCCCTTACCGAGTCTCACCAGGAAATTTGGCAAGTAGGACATCATCTGCAGTTAGGAAAACACAGAGGAAGCCTAACTTACTCTCTGTGCTGAATCCAAACTTTGAGGGTTTTTTGAAGGGGAGTACCGTATTTTTCGCCCAATAGGGCACACCGGCCCATAGGGTGCACCTAGTTTTTTTGGGGGGAAATAAAGAAAAAAAATTATTTCCCCCCCAGCCCCCAGAACAGGCTGCTATCTGCAAGCCGTGGGAGAGCTGCACGAAGCCCAAAGCCTGGGGGGTGCTGAGCTCAGTGCGCCCCAGACTTCTGGGTGCAGGCAGCTCTCCGCAAGAGGTGGGAGGCTCTCGCATGGCTTGCGGATAGCTTCCTGAAGCCTGGAGAGTGAGAGGGGTCAGTGCGCACCAGCCCCTCTCGCTCTCCAGGCTTCAGCGAAAGCCTGCATTCGCCCCATAGGACGCACACACATTTCCCCTTCATTTTTGGAGGGGGAAAAGTGCGTCCTATAGGGCGAAAAATACGGTAGCTATCTAATGGGGCAGCAAGATCTGTTGGAATGGAATTCCATTAGCCTGGAATGCTAATGTTGTAAGCCTTCTTGTCTTATGCCCATCCTGCATATACAGTGGTACCTCGGGTTAAGAACTTAATTTGCTCTGGAGGTCTGTTCTTAATCTGAAACTGTTCTTAACCTGAGGTACCACTTTAGCTAATGGGGCCTCCTGCTGTTGCCGTGCGATTTCTGTTCTCATCCTGAAGCAAAGTTCTTAACCCGAGGTATTATTTCTGGGTTAGCGGAGTCTGTAACCTGAAGCGTCTGTAACCTGAAGCGTCTGTAACCCGAGGTACCACTGTTGGTGCAAATAAAACCATACATCGTAAAGACCCCACCATCTGCATTGACCTTCTTTCTGAGGGAAACAAACCTCAAGGTATGCATTGGAACTCCACTGCTTGTTTGTGCCTTGACACAAACACCTGCCACCCAAGCAAAATCACTTCCAGGGTGAGGGCGAAGTGAGGAGGAAGGGGGGGAAATGTACACCTTTGTGCCATGGTGCAAGAAGGACAGGAAGCATCTCTCGCATTTGACTTTTCCACGACCGCACACATAAACATCATGCACACACTGATAGGTGAATTTTGTGCTGCCTCCTGGGTCTGCACCTGCAGCAGGGGCAGGTTTTGCTGAACCCTAGGTACACCTCCGGGAGACTGAGATGTGCATAACAATATCTTAGAAAAACGAATCGACGTGCGAAAGGCCTTTGCCATTCTCCTCCGTTCGTCTTGCAGCACTGAGCATGAAGTAATGGGCTTTGAAGGCTCATACGGAAGGAGCGCTTTGGCACATTAGCAACATAACTACTGTGGTTTTGTTCTAATAATAGAGTTTTGATTGCTCTTTTGAGAAAACATAAATAGCCCTTATTCATTCTGCATGTGTTCAGGAGCAGACGCCAACAATTGGCAAACAAAAGTGGGGGCGGGGGCGGGGAATCAAACAATTCCTGATTTCTTCCTACAAGATTCATCTATTTCACCACTTCCTTCAGGTCTGAACCGACTGCTTTTTGGATGGCACATTTGTTGTGATCACTGGACAAAAGGAAACTTCTGTTAGCCAGCTGCTTTCTTTTCTGGGAGGTAACATCTGGGCTGGGCTGTAGGGTGGTGGTAAGGTAAAGGGACCCCTGACCATTAGGTCCAGTCGTGACCGACTCTGGGGTTGCGGCGCTCATCTCGCTTTATTGGCCAAGGGAGCCAGCATACAGCTTCCAGGTCATGTGGCCAGCATGACTAAGCCGCTTCTGGCGAACCAGAGCAGCGCAAGGAAACAGCGTTTACCTTCCTGCTGGAGCGGTACCGATTTATCTACTTGCACTTTGACGTGCTTTCGAACTGCTAGGTTGGCAGGAGCAGGGACCGAGCAGCGGGAGCTCACCCTGTCGCAGGGATTCGAACCGCCGACCTTTTGATCAGCAAGTCCTAGGCTTTTTGGTTTAACCCACAGGGGAACATAATTTGCATGTAGAAGATTCCAGGTTCAATCTCCAGCATCTTGAGGTAGGGCTGTGATTGTGTGCCCCCTCCATGAGCAATCCAGGGTTGACTGAGGAGTGGGGCATTGGGTGGAAAGAAGGAGAGATGGCAGACTGTGCAAAGGGCAGCATAGGGCAGATTTGAAATAGGACATTCAAACTGCTGAGCTATGTGTGCCTCTTCCCAGCAGGGGAATGCACACCTACACAGTCAAACTGAGCAGGATTGAACCCTCCACTCAACAGCTGGGGAAAGGAGTGTGCTATCCAGCCAGCTGCAGGGATGCGCTTTGCCAGCACATTACCTGCAAGCAACACACTGGGGAAGTAGACCCCCAACAGGATTGAAGATAGGGTAGCCAAGACCCCAGGGGTCCCAAGGCAACAAAAGAAGACCTAACCTGGGGACTGGAGGAGGAGGAGGAGGGAAGAACCAGCGGCTGGCCCCATGTTGGAGCAGTGCCAGTGGTTGGCAGATCTCTCACCATCAGTTGTGGCCCTCAGAAGTTGTTTTGATGGGTGGCAGTGGCAAATAATGTACAGTGGAACCTCGGTTGTCGAATGTAATCCGTTCCAGAAAACCGTTCAACTTCCAAAATGTTCAGCAACTGAGGCGCAATGGGTGGTCGGCAAATTTCATTGAGAAAATGGAGAAATGTGCCTCAGAAGCCGTTCGACCGAGGTTCCGCTGTAATTCCAGGCAAATAATGTATACAATGATGCATGTACAGTGGTTCCTCGGGTTAAGTATTTAATTCGTTCTGGAGGTCCGTTCTTAACCTGAAACTGTTCTTAACCTGAAGCACCACTTTAGCTAATGGGACCTCCCGCTGCCGCCGCCCCGCCGGAGCACAATTTCTGTTCTCATCCTGAAGCAAAGTTCTTAACCTGAAGCACTATTTCTGGGTTAGCAGAGTCTGTAACCTGAAGCGTCTGTAACCTGAGGTACCACTGTAGTAGGTTAATGTGGGGACATAGCTGGCACTCGGCCGTTGGAAACAGTGTCCAGGCTGAAATTGCTGAAATGTCCGCATGTATGGCAACCCATGCCAGCAGTGTCATTTTTGGCGATTTCTCTTTTAAAAAAAGGCTCAACAACTAAATAAAGTTCAACAACCTTCTTCAGGTTTCCACTTGCACATAAATGCATATATTAATGAAATAATAGATGAAAACTCATTAGACTTGGGAAAGCTTAGCAAAAATGTGTATTCTAGGCAATCTTGCCTGCAAAGATGTGTATACAAACTTGGGGAGACTGCGGCAATGCCTCTACTGGGAAGCCCCACCATGCAAGTTGCTCCACCCTGCAAGTCAGGATACACATTTTAAAACAAATGAAACAAGTGGCATCATTAATCATAATTTAGACAACAACAAAAATGTGATTAGCCTAACATGTAGTTTGATCCATAGTGAGATTTATGGACATGCCACGCCAATTTGGTTTTGTTACTTTTAGCTAATACGGTAGATTTCACAGGTGCATTATCAGTTCACGTTTGCCGTGTAAGCTTGACATGATAAATTGTATAAATGTGACAATGTTCTTGTTTTACTCAAGTGGTTTTAAGGCTGTAATGAAACAAGATGAGATTTCTGCGTTTGCCGTGGCTTTTATCCAAAACAAATAAGCTCATTCCAAGAGAGACTGAAACCTGCACCAGGTTGCTGCAGTTTTGGCTTTGCTCCCTTCAGGTGGGGTGGGTGAGGGTTACAAACTGCTGTGCATAAATCACAGAACTGTAGAGTTGGAAGGGACCCTGAGGATCATCTAGTCCAACCCCCTACAGTGCAGGAATATGCAGCTGTCCCATACAGGGATCAAATCTGCAACCTTAGCTTTATCAGCACCATGCTCTAACCAACTTAGGAGAGAAGTCTCAGCCCAGAAAGTACCCTAGAGAAGTTCCCGTTCAAAATGTTTAGGAATAAGGTGCTGAAAGGTAAACCAAAACCCCCAGCTTAGATCTTTTCTTTTCTGCTGCACAGTGCTTTAGCTCTCCTTAATCACTATTGTCAATTCATATACCGCTTAGTGCCCAAGCAGGCTTCTAAGTGGTTTACCGGCATAACAATCAATTAAGCATGCATTGACATATACACATCCATAATTAAAATACACAGTAAGACGATCCCATTAAAACAACATTGAGACATCAACTTTCAGAGGCATTATCACAGGTAGGGGAGAGCGCTGTTGTTGAAGCTCAGGTCCTGCTTTCAGGCTTCCTGTAGAACAGCTCAGTCAGTAGAGTGTGAGATTCTTAATATCTCAGGGCTGTGGGTTCGAGCCCCACATTGGGCAAAAGCTTCCTGCATAGCAGGGGATTGGACTACAGGACCTTTGTGGTCCCTTCCAACGCTAGAATTCTGTGATTCTACTGTAAGAACATAAGAAGAGCCTGCTGGATCAGACCAATGGCCAATGTAGTCCAGCATCCTGTTCTCTCAGTGACCAACCAGATGCTTTTGGGAAACCTTCAAGCAGAACCCGAGCACAAGAGCGCTCTCCTTTCCTGTGGATTACAGCAACAACCAATATTCAGAAGCATGACTGCTCCTGACTCCGGAAACCAAGCATAGCCATCACGGCTAGCATCCATTCATAGCCTTATCCTCCATGAATTTATCCTCTCTTGAAACCATCTAAGTTGGTGGCTATCACTACCTCCTATGTGCTATTCCAGGTAGCTTCAAACAAGTTTAGATCCGTGTGTGTGTGTGTGTGTGTGTGTGTGTGTGTGTAACACAAAAGAACCATGCCATTGTACAGCAGAGGAAGACACTCTAAGACTACAGAACAAGGCCCTAGGGCTATCATGTTACAATTGATAATATGGATTAGATCGCAAGAAAATCCTCTAGATATTCAAATGCCTCTGGGTTCATGTTCATAATTAATCATGCATGCACATAAATACCAGAACATTAAATGCAAAATTAAACATACTCAGAGAGCTGATTCTTGAAAGCTTTTGCTGCTCGTTTCAGCTGGGGTTCCCATCTAACACATTGCTCCACCTGCCCACTTCATATTTTGAGCCTTTGGCCCCTGACTGTTTGTTTGTTAATTACATTTATATCCCACTTTTTCCCCAAGCAGCTCAAGGTGGCATGCACTGGCTTAGAGCACCGCCTGAGCAGTTCTCAGATCATTAAACCCTTCTGTTGTTCTACAGTTGAATGGGTTTTGGGTGGTTTCATTGTTAACTGTTTCATATGTTATGATGGTGAACTGTCTTGAGAGCACCATTTTGGGGCAGAAGAGTGGAGTAGCGATAACTACGCAAGCAATAAAATATGTCAAGGATCCATAATGTTTTTTCTTCCTTTGCGCTTTTCCTTCCTCCTCCTGTTAACTGTGTTGACAACAATTGTACACTTAATCTGCTTTGTTGTGCACTAAGTGAAACAGTTTTAGCAGAGAGGTTCTATGATTCATTACTGGAATTCTTCTTGTCCATGGGATGGCTCCTTTCTCTTTTGTCACACTGGAGGTGGGCTAAATGTGGAGCAGAATTAAAGGGAGAGACAGCAAACATAACCTCAGTGATTAATAGTCTCCACCGAGTGTTGACGAATCCTCCATTCTCATGAGTGTTTCAGGGCCGCTGCAGCTACAGTTCCTAAGTGTTTCCACTTTCTCTACACATTTATTCCGTCGGATCCCTTGTGGGGTAAGAAAGAACTATTAATTGCGGCACCAATAAACAATTGTTCATTCTGTGAAGCTCATCCAGGATTTCCACTGAGAAAAGCGAGATTTCAGGAGATGAATGAATTATGCCCAGGAAAAAATTTGCATTTGTTGGTGCATTACTTATTCTGTTTCAAGGTTGCTTTGTTGTTGTTTTCTTTCTTAAATTTAGATTCATTATTTCTTCTTTACACATGTGCAGATATTCGGTTAGCTCCTTTAAGAGACTTTTGCAGTCTCAATATAGGCAACTTAGGAGAATAATGCAGACCCTAGGAGTTGAGGTTAGGTTTATTAAATTTGTGCATCCCACAGATGGAGAGCTACCACAGAGAAGATCCATTGTCTCATTACCACCCACAGGTTCCTCCTGTTCACTAAACTCTGTTGCCTCTTCAGTATCCATCACCTCCTCCCAATCTTCCCCCTCTGACCTCTCCTCGGTGTCCCAACACCAATCCCTGGGCTCTGAGCCTTCCTCCTCCGGGATTTCCCTTGGGCGTTCCCTGGCTGGCGCCTCCCACTACTACTCATCGTCCAGCCAGTTCCTGACAGTGCCTAATGTGGTTAACAAGTTTGCAAAGCCCCATTTATTTTGGCTTAGTATTTCTACAAGCCATACTTCCTGTCTGTGCTTAATTTCTCAGCTCCCCTTCCCTTCAGTTTCTTCATTGTTGTTGTTGTTTAGTCATTTAGTTGTGTCCGACTCTTCGTGACCCCATGGACCAGAGCATGCCAGGCACTTCTGTCTTCCACTGCCTCCCGCAGTTTGGTCAAACTCATGCTGGTAGCTTCAAGAACACTGTCCAACCATCTCGCCCTCTGTCGTCCCCTTCTCCTTGTGCCCTCAATCTTTCCCAACATCAGGGTCTTATCCAGGGAGTCTTCTCTTCTCATGAGATGGCCAAAGTATTGGAGCCTCAGCTTCAGGATCTGTCCTTCCAGTGAGCACTCAGGGCTGATTTCCTCCCAAATGCATAGGTTTGATCTTCTTGCAGTCCATGGGAGTCTCAAGAGTCTCCTCCAGCACCATAATTCAAAAGCATCCATTCTTTGGCGATCAGCCTTCTTGATGGTCCAGCTCTCACTTCCATACATCACTACTGGGAAACCCATAGCTTTTACTATACGGACCTTTGTTGGCAAGGTGATGTCTCTGCTTTTTAAGATGCTGTCTAGGTTTCTTCATTAACTTTTGTCAATGGTTCAAGCTTAGAACCGTGGAATTGTAGAGTTGGAAGTGAGTTTTTACTATAAGGACCGCCAGCTGCGGCCGTGCAAAAACTTCAGCAGTGACACTGAATGCTCAGCATGTTGAATTGTCTCTGAGCTGCCCCTTCCTTTATGTATTATTGAGAGCAGGAGATGGGGGAGCTTCAGGCTTTCCTCTCGTATTTGCTTCTGCTTTTTATTCTCTCCCCTGTCTTCACATGTGTTTCTGAAGAACTGTCAGGTGCGTCTCTGCCTTGTGGCATCTTGCAGTGATTGGGGAATGTTGTTTCCCAGTTCGGCAGATGAAAGCTAGACGCGGCAAGTCAAATTTCTCTTCTCGTGGGCTTGTTCCAAATTCTCCCGTTCCTCCCTCCCCATCTCCACCTGGCATCTCAACGCACTCATACATATCTCCAACTGCTTAGCGTTGAAAACAGGATGAAGTGGGTGGCTGACAGGAGCCAATCTTCTTCCAAATGCCTTTTTACCTCTCTGTTCTACTTCCACTGTTGGGGCTTTTATGCCTCTGACTACCAGTTGCTGGGGACCAAAACTGGGTGAAAGCTGTCGCACTCATGTCCTGCTTGTGGGCTTCCTTTAGGCCAGGGGTGCCAACTCTATGGGACCAAGGTGTCTTCACCCTCCCAATATTCATTGGGAGGGGCCAGGCCCCCTCAATGTTGAGAGGATTTAGTAGGCTGAGCACAGAGCCTAGTGTGGCTCAGTGTCAGGGACCAGCTCCTCCTGAACGCGAAAGAGGAGGAACTGCTAACCACTCAAGTCACACAGGGCTCGGCTCCGCATTCTGCCTCCTTCCAATATCACATGTGTAGCACATGTTGCAAGCATGATGTCACACACATGCATTGCAAACATGACAACACACATGCACAATGAGCACCATGCCAGATCATGCTGGGGTCACCAGCATTGGGCCTCCTGGATCGCACCCCCTCAAAAATTGAGTCACAGCCCCCCAGCGCGCATACACCATGCTACACATGTTCGAAAACCATTACCATTAATCACTAGAGTTGGCATTACTTGTGGCTCAGTGCCCTCCCCAGGGTTTTTGGAAGCTACATGTCTGGTGGGAGAGTAGAGGTATCTTGCCTCTGATGTGCATGTCTATAAATGCACAAGCGTGAAGACTAAAGCATCAGGTCTCTCTTGAACTGACATATTGTCAGGCAATTACATTTCTCTCTCCCCAACCCCAATATATCTTTAACCAAAAGAACAAACACTCCCTTTCTGATGGGGGAATGGGTTATTGCAGAGTACATGAAAGCAGTATACAGTTGGCAGCACAAAGACTTAAGCATCATGAAAGAGTCTCATGCAAAGATTTCTGGTATGCGGATAGTGGTGTTATAAGGCTATAACTGTTTTCATCTGTGAGATGTTGGAGAATGGGTGTAAAGGAGATTAGACCGAGAGGCAGCAGGGCAGTGGGGTGATGGAGATGGAGAATTGCAATTCAGCAAGCTCTGTAAGTGAGAAGGGACTGAACCCACATCTCCCTGCTCTAAGTCCAGAATCCACTGTGCATTCTTTATGCATCATAATAACTGTAATTCCACCACAATCAGAGAATGAACTATCCTAAATATCTTCAAAGACACTTACAAAAAGCTTGGCCTATTGCTCAACATCCAAAAAACCGAAGTGCTGCACCAACAAGCACAAAATAATCCCTCTGCAGCATCACAAATTCAACTCAATGGTGGAACATTGGGAAGTGTTGATCACTTCTCCTACCTGGGCAGTTATCTTTCCACAAGGGCCGACATTGATGCCGAAATCCAGCATCGCCTGAGCTCTGCAAGTGCTGCTTTCTCCCTCTTGAAGTGCATAGTGTTTGAGGACCAAGACATTCGCAGGGAATCAAAAATGCTTGTTTACAAAGTTATTGTACTACCAACGTTACTGTATGCTTGTGAAACATGGACCACTTATAAACGCCATTTCCAACTCCTTGAAATATTTCATCAACTGTGTCTCCGAAAATTTTTATACATCACTTGGGAAGACAGGCGAACTAATGCCAGTGTACTGGAAGAAGCAAAGATCACCAGTGTCGAAGCAATGATTCTCCAACATCAACTTCGTTGGACTGGTCATGTTGTGTGGAAGCCTGATTATCGTCTTCCAAAGCAACTACTCTGTTCCGAACTTAACAATGGTAAGCGTAATGCTGGTGGTCAACAAAAGAGGTTTAAAGACTCTCTCAAAGGCAAATCTTTAAAAATGTAGTATAAACACTGACAACTGGGAAACACTGGCCTGCGAGCGCTCCAATTGGAGAACAGCCTTTACCAAAGGTGCCTTGGACTTTGAAGATGCTTGAACTCAGGACGCAAGGGAGAAACGAGCTAAGAGGAAGGCACACTTGGCAAACCCTCATTGTGATCAACTCCCACCCAGAAACCAATATCCCCACTGTGGAAGGACGTGTGGATCCAGAATTGGCCTCCACAGTCACTTACGGTCTCAGTGTTAAAACCGTGTTCATGGAACTCGGTTATGAGTAATCACCAAAGAAGAATAAGAATTCCACCAGACTGTCATGTACAGAGGCCCTGTGGGGTTGTGGCCAAAACACTAAACAACAGATAATCCTTCCCACGTACCTAACCTTCCTTCTGTCGGAAGCAAAGGACGCTATGCAGTTCACAGCCCAATAAGTGAATTCACTTATATAAACAGCCTTTGGAGAAGGAAGCAATTTGCATGCATTTACACATTACAAGTGGGATCTGCAGAAAAAGTTGCAGTGCTTAGCATTCACTTTCAGGGCTCCGCTAACTATTCCCTTTGTTTCTTAAAGGAGCTGGCAGAAGAAGAAGAAGAAGAAGAAGAAGAAGAAGAAGAAGAAGAAGAAGAAGAAGAAGAAGGACGCAGGTGGCGCTGTGGGTTAAAGCCTCAGCGCCTAGGACTTGCCGATTGAAAGGTCGGTGGTTCGAATCCCTGCGGCGGGGTGCGCTCCTGCTGCTCGGTCCCAGCGCCTGCCAACCTAGCAGTTCGAAAGCACCTCCGGGTGCAAGTAGATAAATAGGGACCGCTTACCAGCGGGAAGGTAAACGGCGTTTCCGTGTGCGGCTCTGGCTCGCCAGAGCAGCGATGTCACGCTGGCCACGTGACCCGGAAGTGTCTCCGGACAGCGCTGGCCCCCGGCCTCTTAAGTGAGATGGGCGCACAACCCCAGAGTCTGTCAAGACTGGCCCGTACGGGCAGGGGTACCTTTACCTTTACTTAAAGTTGGAAGGGACCCGAGGGTCATCTAGTCCAACCCCCTGCAATGCAGGAATCTCAATGCAGGAATCTCCATGACAGATGGCCATCCAACCTCTGCTTAAAAACCTCCAAGGAAGGAGAGTCCACAATCTCTCGAGTGATACAGTAACTTAAAGGTAAAGGTAAAGGGACCCCTGGCTATTAGGTCCAATCGTGACCGACTCTGGGGTTGCAGCGCTCATCTCACTTTATTGGCCGAGGGAGCCAGTGTACAGCTTCCAGGTCATGTGGCCAGCATGACTAAGCCACTTATGGCGAACCAGAGCAGAGCACAGAAACACCATTTATCTTCCCGCCAGAGTGGTACCTATTTATCTACTTGCACTTTGATGTGCTTTTGAACTGCTAGGTTGGCAGGAGCAGGGACCGAGCAACGGGAGCTCACCCCGTCGTGGGGATTCAAACCGCAGACCTTCTTATCAGCAAATCCTAGGCTCTGTGGCTTAACCCACAGCACCACCCGCGTCCCCTGATACAGTAACTTATCACATCACAAAATCATCTGGGGTGCTGAAATGCAAGATAAAGGTGCAAATACAGAGCAGATAGTTTCATTTTATATTTATTCCTCCCCCCCATTTATATCCCCGCCTCTCCTCCAATGAGCTTAAGCGGCTGTACACAATTCTTGTCTGCCATTTTATCCTCACAACAACCATGTGAGGTAGCCCAGGCCGAGAGGCAGTGACTGGCCCAAGGTCACTCAGCAAGAGGTTCAAGTCCAAGAGGGGATTCGAACCCAGATCCCCCAGGGTGTCCTAGCCTGACACTCTAACCATCACACCACCAGCTCCCCAATGTTTGCCTTGTTACTTGCTCAACAGAATAAAAGTAGGAAGGAATTCTGCTCTTTGAAACAGACAGCCAAATGCAATTCCTGTCTCTATTGAGCAGTTAACCTCCCCTGTTGGAATTATATCAAAATCCCTTGAACTTTACTTTGATAAAAATAGACAAGGTGCTGCCACGGTACAGAAAACACAAGGAAGGGCTGCAGCTCAGCAGCAGAGAATGAGCTTGGCAATCTCTGATCCTTGACAATCCCTAGTCTTTGGTTAAAGGTAGCAGAGGATGGTAAAGAATAAGGCCTGCTCATTTAGCCTGTGAGGCCATTTCAGCTCAGCTCAGCTCAGCCACAGCCTCCTGCCCTACACTTGATGTCGTATATGTTGTTAGGTGTGGGGCACCTATTTGTAACTGAGCTGGGAGGGGTATTACAGACAAGACTGGGCACTTGCAAAGCCCTGTGCAAAACACTGTACATCTGGCTTTCTGAGCTTTGACGATCAGCTGATCGCCAGGGTCATGCAAAGCACTGTGCATGGGACTCTGCAAGCTCCGAATATTATTTTGTCCTTTTTTGTTAAAGCTGTAAACACCCTTACCTTGCCAAGACTGGAAGCTGAGCAATGTGACCAGCAAACTCACATGACATATCCGTCGCTGAACTGTACCGCTTTGGGCCACAGGTGGTGGCGATTGCTGGTCTGAACGCTCCATCCACAAAAGAAGCATGTGGTGTGAATCAAAAATTAGTATGTCACACAGAAGGCTAGCCTAGAACATTCCCCCCCCCCACCCGGCATTACAGTTTTATATAAGCAGGGATTATATAAACAGAGACTGGGGTAAGATTCAAATATTCAGCCCCACACCTGATGTCTGAAATGAGGCAGCCCTGCAGCTAATCCATACACAAAAGGGTTTGATCAGCATAGCTAAGACAAAAGCTGCTATGGGTTTCCCCCCTGATAGCTGTTGACTTGTGCTGCATTGCCATCTCATGGAGTAATAATAATGAGCATTATCGTTACCTGCTACATGCATTTGATTTCCATCCTCTCTGCCAGGAACCTCAAGGTACTATGCAAGAGACTTCCTTCTTCTCTGCTTTTTATCCTCCCAACAATCCTGAGAGGTAGGTTAAGAAGAGAAGAGTGTGTCCAGCCCAAGGCCAGCTAGGGAGCTTCGCAGCCACGCTGGGATTTGAACCGCATTCTCTCCAGTCCATTTCTCAAACAGCTAACTACGATTGGCGAGATTTGTCTTCAGATGAGACCCAAAATTAGAAATTTTCCCCCATCCCTAGCTGACCAACGAGTTCATAGTTAAGGTGCAATTTAAAGTGGTAAGAAACATCCTGGCAATTGGTTATAAGTCTCTAGCTTGTCTATCCTTCTGCCATTACTTCATGAAAGGCAAAAACTAGACCAGCAGTCAGCAATCATTTTCAGCAGGGGGCCGGTCCACTGTCCCTCAGACCTTGTGGGGGGCCGGACTATATATTTTTTGGGGGGGAATAAATGAACTCCTATGCCCCACAAATAACCTAGAGATGCATTTCAAATAAAAGCACACATTCTATTCATGTAAAAACACCAGGCAGGCCCCACAAATAACCCAGAGATGCATTTTAAATAAAAGGGCACATTCTACTCATGTAAAAACACACTGATTCCCAGACTGTCCAAAGGCCAGATTTTGGGCCGGATCCAGCCCCTGAGCCTTAGTTTGCCTACCCATGAACTAGACCATGCCTTGCTTTGGTATTGATTTCCATGGTAAAGAATCAGAAGCTTTTGCATTTCTGGGAAACAGCTCTTTGGGCATCCAGGGAAAGAATTTCAGATTTTTACAGTCGCTTACATCTGCAGTGTTGGGTCATTTAAGAGTCACTCTTTTTTCTGTGGAGCTACAAACACCCATCTCTGCCTTCCAGATACAAAATGCCAACTACTTTTTTCAACCTCTGGGCTGCTGTTCTTTCACCTTCTCTCACATTTGCCCTTTTCTCAATCGCTTCAACTGTCTTCCAGCCCCCAATCATGGTTCCTTTGCTATTTTTTCAGTGTCTCCCCCCCCCCCTTGGGTTTTCTTATATAAAATCTAACAACATGAATAACAAATGAAATTAAATATAATAATAAGGGTGCATGTAGGGAGTTTTAGTTATGCAAGTGACCGAACGAAGAATGGGGAGAAAGTAGCAAAATAATAATATTCAAGCCATAATGACATTATTTTTGCCTTGTTCATAGGATATAGGGGAGCTCAAAATCCAGCTATGTTTTCTTACAGAATTGAACACCGAGCATCATGGCAGATGGTATTAGGCTACCAGAAGAAATGGTGGTGAAATTTAATTTGGTTCGCGCATGAAGGTTAACTTATCTCATCTTTCCAAAACAATACAGGAGCCGAAACACAGCCATCCTTCAAAATCCTTGCTTCTCTGAATTTTGTATTGAAGTTCTCCATCTGGGCAATATGTACAAAATACATTTTACTCCTTGTTATTATTATTATTATTTACATTTATATACCACTTTATCTTCCAAGACCGGGACGCAGGTGGCACTGTGGGTAAAACCTCAGCGCCTAGGACTTGCCGATCATATGGTCGGCGGTTCGAATCCCCGCGGCGGGGTGAGCTCCCATCATCCGTTCCCAGCTCCTGCCCACCTAGCAGTTCGAAAGCACTCTTAAGTGCAAGTAGATAAATAGGTACCGTTTTATAGCAAGAAGATAAACGGCGTTTCCGTGTGCTGTGCTGGTGCTGGCTCACCAGAGCAGCTTCGTCACGCTGGCCACGTGACCCAGAAGTGTCTCATAAGCGAGACGGGCGCGCAACCCCAGAGTCGGTCACGACTGGCCCGTACGGGCAGGGGTACCTTTACCTTTACCTTTATCTTCCAAGGAGCTCAAGGAGATGTACATGGTTTTCCTCTTTCCCATTTCCCCCAACAACCCTGTGAGGTATGTTAGGCTAAGAGACAGGGACTGGCCCAAGGTCACCCAGTAAGCTTCACGGCTGAGTGGGGATTCGAACCCTTACTCTCCCAGGTCCAAGTCCAACAAACTAGGCGTGCATATAAAATGGCACATATTAGTGAAAATAACATACAAATATGCATTGTGTTGGGGAAAATTGTTTTGTAAAAATGTGTTTATCAGGCAAGATTGCATGCAGAAATGGGTACTAGAAATTAGCACTAAAATGCTGGTGAATTCTCATGTTGAATTAAAAAAAATCAAAAAATCAAACTGATGTGGAAACCCGGATAATTGAACGCAAATTTGGAAAAACGAGAAGCTGAGAGAAACCAAAACTGACCGATTTGCTTATCACTAGCAACATTTCTCGCAGTGAGGGAGCCACCAGAAGGCCCTCGGAGCTGGACTTCACTGTCTGGGCTGAACGATGGGGGTATACACGTATACCTTCATGTATACAGGACCGAGGCTGTTTAGGGCTTTAAAGGTCACCATCAACACTTTGAATTGTGCTTGGCAACATACTGTGGGCAAATCTAGGTCTTTCAGGACCAGTGTTATGTGGTCTCAGTGGCCACTACCAGTCACCAGTCTACCTGCCGCAGTAGCTTTCTTTAGTTTCAGACACGAGCTTCTCCTAGCCCTATCTGATCTAACCCTGTCTCCACCATTTGCAGCTGGAGATCATGGAGCTTAAGAGTCCCACAATCCTTAGCTGCTAATGATACTTCCACACATCTTCAGGGCCTCTCAGCTACAGGGTAAAGCTTTTTTTGAGGAGGAGGAGGAGAGAGAGAAACTGGCAGAGGTGGGAGGTGTACCACCTGGGTTTTACAAGCATTCTTTATGAGTTCTTGCACAAAAACCCTCAAAGTTTCTCAAGGACTTGCAAAGAATGCTCACAAAACCCAGATGCTTCTTGAGTTCCAAACAGAGGAGCATTCATCCATCCCTCCGAGTTCACTCTTAATAATAATAAAAAGTGTTGCCTGGGACGTCCAAATTAAATAGTAGCTCAGTAATTCAACAGAACTCAAAATCAGCCAGCTGTATCCTTCTCCCTCTGGGACTTTACTAACAGTACAGTAATATGTGAAACAATTTGTATGACTGTTTTGATTTGATCATGCCTACGATTATCTGGATATTCCACTCAAACTAAATACTGTGGGTACTTTTTAATGATTAAACCAGACCTGTGTTCTCATGAAACACCATAGAGAAGGGAAGAGAAGAACTGTGAAAGAATATGGGAAAATAAAAGGAGAGAGAAAGTAAGGGAATAAAATAGAGGAGGAGATCAAATAGGGTTATAGAGAAGGCCTAAGAGAGAGGTCACCAGGGTGACACTTAAGCCCTTGGATGAAGGTTGAAAGACAAATATGATTATTAATAATTGTCATAATGAAGTTCGCTGAATGACCTTTGGCTGACACCTCTCTCTCTCTCTCTCTCTCTCTCTCTCTCTCTCTCTCTCTCCCTCCCTCTCCCTACCTCATATGGTTGTTATGAGGTCTTTATGATGCTTTGAGGAAGGATTGGAATCAACTGTGATCAGCCTCACCCTGCATACAGGTGTCTCTGCACATTTCATGCTAAAATGAATTTGTCTGAAACAAGCTTTTGAATTATGCATTACAAACAAAGGCCAGCTGGCTTCTTAGCAGTGAGTGTGGAAAAGGCGCCGTCACATGGGACCTACTACCTGACACAGCTAACACCCTGGTACAGTTAGCGAGATGCCTTTACCAACTCCTACTATGACTCCCCTCCCCAGTCATTTGCCTTTAAGAAATTCCGAGCTAGGCCAGTGCTTATCTAATGTTGGGGAGACAAAGCTTACCTACCTAGGTACATAGAAAACCACATTAAGCCCTGTGAAAGTGATTCAGATTATGGACTTAGTGCAGCAAACTTAATGCTCAGTTATTCCTGCTTGTTACAGAATTGTCACCAAGCACTGTAATGATTCTAATGACCTTAGCAGAACATGCTGCTTGTCTTGACTACAACACAGAGACCACCACCCACCTTCTTCTCTGGCTCAGATTTTTATCTGAATAAAGCTCTGTAATTTATCTGTTTATAGATATATATGTTCTTTCAAAGTTGTTCTGGGTGAAGTTCTTTACCGTAGGAAAATTGGATGAGACACAGAAATGGGAGTGGATGTTGCCACAATCTGCATGTTCGCCCAAGGCCAGGAATAGAAATCACAAAGAAGGAATGCGAGTGGTATTCACTATTGCTGGGGGTGGGGGTTTAGTCCGTGAATATTACATGAATAACTACAGTATTTTCTGCATTTTTTAAATGTTTCTCTTCCACTGAAATGCCCTGAAGTTAATGACATAATTAGCTGCGGCCACAGTGGATATCGGGACGCGGGTGGCGCTGTGGGTTCAGTGGCGTAGCGTGGGTTGTCAGCACCCGGGGCAAGGCAAGTAATTTGCGCCCCCTAACCCGTGGATTTGCACCCCCTAACCCTAACCCCCAGATGTTGCGCCCAGTGCGGCCGGCCCCCCCCTGCACCCCCCACGCTACGCCACTGTGTGGGTTAACCCACAGAACCTAGGACTTGCCAATCAGAAGGTCGGCAGTTCAAATCCCTGTGACAGGGTGAGCTCCCATTGTTCGGTCCCAGCTCCTGCCAACCTAGCAGTTCAAAAGCACGTCAAGTGCAAGTAGATAAATAGGTACTGCTCCAGCGGGAAGGGAAACAGGGAAACAGTGTTTCCGTGCACTGCTCTGGTTCACCAAAAGCGGCTTAGTCATGCTGGCCACATGACCCGGAAGCTGTCTGCAGACAAGCGCTGGCTCCCTCATCCAGTAAAGCGAGATGAGCGCCGTAACCCCAGATTCGTCCGTGACTGGACCTAATGGTCAGGGGTCCCTTTACCTTTACCTTTTACAGTGGATAGCAAGACAAATAACAAAGGGTTTTAATAGAAGCTGAACTGTAGCTGAACAGAAACACTGCTGATTGCAACCAACACAGGACAGGACAAAAATGGTGCCTCCATATCAGGGGTATAGTCATCTGGGATCACAGGGATGTTGTAGGTCCATTACTTTCAGATGAGCAGAGTCCCAGTGTAAGCATCCTGAGAACTCAGCTCCTAAAAAGTGATGATTAGCATTTACTTATGCCTCGTCGCTGCAAAGTTGTGGCATTTATTGTCCTATAAGTAGCTAATGAATGAGCCTAATAATAGTTCAGTATCTGCAGTACCAAAGGAGTTTCCCTCAGGCAGTTTAGCAATTTCGTGCTAGAACATCCATTGCTAAGGGTGCCCTGGGCTATCTTAAGATTGTGCTCCCTCCTTCCCTTCCCACTCCAATCTCCAGAGAAGTGCTTGAAACAGGCTTCATTTGTAGACAAATTCCTGTAACTTTGGTAAGGACTCTGGAATTTTGAAATGGGGGTGGGCATTTCATTTCTGCATGCTTATGTCTCTACCCTCTAACTTTTTTTAATTTCACTTGTGGGCTGCATTACTGAAACTTTTTAAAGCTGCTTTAGCTTGCTCTAAAAAACTTTTTTTAAAAGCCCTTTTGCTCCGAGTATGTGATGTGCTCTCTGTGAGCTGTAATTTACTCTGCAAAAAACAGCAAACCACCTTTTGATATTCTTCTTGCTGAACCTAAAAAATATGTACCCTCCGCCTGCATTCATTGTTCAAGAGAACTCCAGAGTAAGAGACTGAAAGTTCATTTTTATTGTATAATCTTAGAAGGTTGTATAATCTTAAAAGGGAATGCAGCTACGAGAGAGTGTGGCTATCAGGGGGTGCAATTGTGACTATCATGAAGGGACCCTGCACTTCAGAATTTGTTGCTACACTACTGCTCCTTACACATCCCTATTCCTAACCTGCAGTGGTTGGAGGTTTGGTTGATGAGATGCCACAATCTTCTGAAGCAAGGTTTGGTGGCACTAGAAACAAGAATTTGGTGTTGATGGTCTCTAGATTATGGGATGTCCGTCCCATAAAGAACTCTGCCAGGTCTAGTCTGTTCAGGAGGCTGGCAGAAACAATTCATTTCTGTCAGGCAGCCTAGATTTTTTTTAAAGCTGTCTTAAACAGAATTGCTGAGTTTTTTATAAAATGTTGTAGTCTCTAGTTACCTGTTAGTTTGTTATGATGTTGCTCTGTTTTTCTAATGTGTTTTTCTTTACGCCTTGTTTCTTTAGTACTGCATATTGTTTCTTTTGTTGTTGTTGTTGTTTAGTCGTTTAGTCGTGTCCGACTCTTCGTGACCCCATGGACCAGAGCACGCCAGGCACTACTTGCCTATGTGTAGGCTTTATTCAGAGCTTCTGATAGACACTTTGGGCATGAGAACAATGGGTGTGTTCTCAATCCTCCTTCTAAGATGCTGTATCTGAAATTGTGAAAGGGGCTGCTAGATGTTTTATTTATTATTAAACTTCTATCCCACCCATCCTCCCAGAGGAGCACAGGGCAGCAATGACTAATGCTTCAATGCTAGAGCTGTATCATCATCATCATCATCATCATCATCATTATCATCATCATCATCATCAAACAACTTACATCCTGCTTATATGCAAAAGTGGCTTCTAAGCGGTTTATAAAATCCACCCATAATTAAAATACACAATAGAGACATCACCTTGCCAACAAAGGTCCGTATAAGTAAAGCTATGGTTTTCCCAGTAGTGATGTATGGAAGTGAGAGCTGGACCATAAAGAAGGCTGATCGCCAAAGAATGGATGCTACTCATCTCCATCTAGACAAAAATCACTGGCGTTCCGCGTTCTTTTCCATTGCTCAGTCTGTCACGACATTCCTTACAACGCAAAAAATTCAATGAGCAAAATTATGCAGTTGGCATCCAAAGGTTCCAAAAGACTAAAGAAGCTGTCACTGTTCCCGAAAGCTCACAAGTGAAAAGCTAAACAAAAAGCGACATGCCACTAAGTACACAAATAAGAAGGCTGGAGAGAGGGAGGATTTCAATGCACTATCTAAATAAATAAAAGTCGACCTCGATGCTGCCATTGTCTGGAAACTTATTGACTTTAATTTACCGTGTATGGCGCCTGTAAAATGCAAGTCATACCTTCCCACTTTTCATACTCTTGACAACCATTATAGCTTCATTATCTTCAAGCATCATCCAAGTCCTCCATCTTGTCATCATTATGCGAGTCAGAAAACATTACAGGGTGAATGAAATGCCAAATGAAGGCAACTTCCTATTCGCACCAATTCTCCAAACAGATATGCCTAGCAAAATGTTAAGAGTCACCTTTGTTAAAGCAACCATATATTAAATTAAATCATTAGCATGTCTAACGCCGGCCTTTCTCAACCCTGGCTCCCTAGATGTTGTTGGACTACAACTCCCATCATTTCTAGCCAGTGTGGCCAGTGATCTGGGATGCTGGGAGTTGTAGTTCAAGAACATCTGGGGACCCAAGTTTGAGAAAGGCTAGATAGGGTGGTGTTCAGCTAGGTTTTACTCAGAGTAGACCAACTGAAAATGATCTGTGTGAGGTCCATTAATTTCAATAGGTCTGCTCTGAGTAAACCTTCGTTGAATACCACCAAACGCTCTACTCTCCAGTAGACTTATTTCCCAGCCATTATATCCTTCACCATAGCATTTGCCAACCTGGTACACTCTTGATGCTTTGAACTAGAACTCCCATCAGCTCCAGCCAGCTTGGCTGTAGTCCAAACAGGTGGAGGGGACCAGTTTAGTGAAGGGTGTTTTAGTGGGAGATGCCAGGGACTGAACCCAGGACCTTGTGTGAGGAATGCATGACCTCTGCTGTTGAACTATTGTCCTTTCACCAGCTAGATTGGTGCAAAACACCTTCAAGAGGGTAGAAACCAAGGGGAAATAGAATGTTCCTACACATAAACACACATTGATTCCTTTTAGAATAATTTCCAATTTATTTGCCGAAACTGTTCACCATGGGCAAGAGTCTCACAGCCCTACCTGATATGTCAGAATTTGCACCCTGGACCTTTTACATCCAAAGTATGTACACTTTCAATAAGCCATGATCCTTCAACTTGAGAAGAGAAGATTATGTCCCACATTGCCCATCCAAGGAGCTTTTGCTCTAAATGCTATCTTTATGAGGAAAATATCACCAGAGCAATTTTTTTATTATTATCGATTCAGGGAACTACTCTCATTTGCTCAATTTAGATTTCTCATCTAAAATTGCTTCTTGCTGGAAATTCTATTAGCTGGCAATCATACACAGCTGCACCTAAGAAACAGACGTTTCAGGGAAGATATGTGGTGGTTAGGCAGGGTGAATCAGGCAGGAGGTTATCTGAATCTTTTCAAGACCAGTATGGACCAGGTCAAATAATAGACTTAGGACAGATTTGATGTTATGTTTTGATACAAGCTAGAATTGTTTCTGCATCAGCACATGCAGGTAAGAACAAGATGCACGGGTTGGTAACATACAAGTGTGACGAAGAAAGTATTTATTTGAATAGTGCACAGCTGAGCTATGGAATTTCCCCCCACATAAAGATAATGATGGCCACATAAGTGGGTCCTACTCCACTTTGAGCAAAATATTTCTGCATTGCAGGGGGTTTGAGTAGATGACTTTTGTGGTCCCTTCCAACTAAAATTCTATGATTCTGATTCTAAGATGATGATAATAATAACAATAACAATAACACAAACAATAATAATTTTATTTGTACCCCACCCTCCCCAGTCACAACCAGGCTCAGAGTGGCTAACATATAAATAATACAATATGCATAAAAACAAGCAATCAATTAAAATGCACCCCAAAATTAAAATTAAAATAACTGGACAAATTACAATCCTCAGGTTAAAACTGAAAGCGGTTAATACTCGCCAGGACCACATGTTTCCACTTATATTACAGTGGCACCTCAGGTTAAGAACTTAATTCGTTCTGGAGGTCTGTTCTTAACCTGAAACTGTTCTTAACCTGAGGTACCACTTTAGCTAATGGGGCCTCCCAATGCCACCGCGCCACCACCATGCGATTTCTAATCTCATCCTGAAGCAAAGTTCTTAACCTGAGGTACTATTTCTGGGTTAGCGGAGTCTGTAACCTGAAGCATCTGTAACCTGAGGTACCACTGTATAAGGACCTGTGAGCTCTAAGGGGGCTAGACAAATTATCAGTGACTACTGGAATGATGGCTCTGTATTATATCCAGAATCAGAGGTGGCATGCATCTGTCTGGAGGTCTACAGAGTGGCTTCACTGAGCTCTAAAGCAGGTGTCTGAGAATCACATTGTGCTCCTTATTCATCCTATGCAAAGCAGGGTGGCAGGCAGGCAATAAGCCTTCTCTGGCAGGTGCATGTTGGCCCCTGCTGGAAATTTTCCAAAGAATTAAGCAGGCAGCATATGGTGACCAAAGCATATGTCTTCTGGGTACAGACCACATTGTCTTTGAGAGCGGTAATAGCATTAATGCCTGCCAATGTCTAGCTTGCTTCAAGGACATTGAGAACTGCGTTGTGAGGGGAGGTCTTGAACTACATACTCGGCCTTGCATTTAGGATGTCCATGCACCCCACTTTATATAGGACAACCATGTACTTGAGAGGCTTGGCAGCGGACAGGCCTTTATTGGAAGTTATTCTCCGTTGGGAGACTTGTCCTGTTCAAGTCCAGTTTGAAGATAAATAACAATAAGAAGAGAGAAGAGTAGGCTGGAAGTTTATTACTGACTCACTCCATTCCATTTATGAATCATTTCCTATGGGTGACTGAAGAAGAAGAAAATATCAACAATAAAAACAAACAAAAATAATTTCACAACCTATCCAGAAAATCTTCACTTAAAAAAGGCACTTAAGGTCCCACTATGACTTTCTTTTTAAATTATGGAAGTCATTTCTGTATTTGCATTTACACATATGATTTAGCATGTGCAAAGCCTCCAGAAGTTGTTGGACTACAATTCCCATAATCCTTGGTCACTGGCCATGCTCGCTGGAGCTGTTGAGTGTTGGAGTCAAGCAACATCTAGAGAACCAAACTCTCCTTAGTCTGTTTGCTCTGTTACTCTGTCAACTGCCATTTTTAATGGACAGCACTCCTATGCAGGATTGTGGGGAACAAAAGCATACATAGGACTGATCAAAAGAGGTGTTAGACAGAAGGAGCTCTTTAAAATCATTTTATCGAGCTTTTTTATAAGAAGAATGAAAATCAGCCAGTTCTTTTACAGCTGAAAATGTATGACCTCATTATCTCTCTATTTTTTTATAAAAGAAAATTACTTGTTGGAATGCTGTAACACAAAGTGATGGGATCACCGGTTGAGATGAAGCAGACCTTGGGAGCAACTGAGCCAGAACAGGGAAGAATGAGATGGAAAGTATCCAAGACAGAAAATGAAGAGTTTCACTGGGATTTCTTTGCCATTTCGCCATTATGCTTCTTCCAAACGGACCCTGATCGTTTTCTCCCGCTTTGTAGGGAAATTGAATAATGTCACTCAGTGCCGTCATGATATTGTTTTATTGCTCTTTTCGTTGTCATGGTGACAAAAATGATTTTAAACAAAGGCTTTCCACCCCACCCCATCAGCTGCTTTTGAACTTAGTGTGTTGGGGGAGGGGGTCATCAAATGCCAAGCTGTTTTGTTTCTGAGTCAAGTCACACAGTCATTGACAAATGAGTGGGTTTTGTCGTTGTTTGCGGTAACTTTACTGATTTTAACTGATCATTTATCTGTTTGAAATAAGCTTCGCAGCCTTGCGATTCAGGAGAGATCCTGAGGATATTTAAGCAACACATAGAAAAGGGACGTACTTTTGAGTGGAGGGGAGGGATTTAAATTAGAACTGCAGGTTTCGGTTGTTTAGATCAGTAAATGAATCAACTTAAAGCTTTTATCAGTTAAATAGTGAGAGCCAAATTTAATCGGTAGGGCTGAGAATTCAGGGGCACACTTGTTTAGTTATTGCGTTGTTCCACTTACCGTAATAGGCAACTGAAAACAAGGCAATAATTGGATTTTGTAGTAAATGCTTGCAGGATTTCAAATCAATTTCTGTTATATAGAGGTGGGAATTTTATCTTCCTTTCATCCATTGTAACATAAGAAGTTGCCTTATTCTAAGTCACTTCATCTAGCTCAGAATTGTCAACACCAACAGGTAGTCACTCTCCATTGTTTGAGATACAGAATCCTACCAACACCTTATTAGGGTTGCCATATTTCAAAAACTGAAAATCCGGACACAAAAGTTGTTTGTTTTTTGTGCAAAATCTTAAAAATAAAATTAAAAAATCTCCCATATATGTCCAGGAAATTCCGCATGTATGGCCACCCTACCTTATTTGACAGTGATCCCCCCCCCCCCCCAAAAAAAAACTTTTACAGGGCTGCAAAGAGTGCATACAGCTAATATTTGTTAGTGGAAGGATTCAGCCATTTCTTTCAAAAACAACCATTTCAATTAGAAACTGGGCTTACGTCTTTCACTATGACCATGTTTTGTGGGCTCCTCCTTTTTATTGTGCATTCATGATGACTCGTGTTCACGTTGGTATCGGAGTGGTTAAACAATTCAGCTTTCAATACTGTTTGTACCTGCAAAGGTTTTGGGGTCGCCCTGCTGTCTCGTTTCTAATCGGTTTCTGCCTGGTAACTTCCTGCTGAAATCCAATAGCTTTTTAAGAGCACAAATGCTTCCCGGGGTGGGGGGGGAGCTGTGGGCTGACCCACTTTTGTTGCGCTATAGCCCAAGAAAGATCCTCCAGACAACACTAATGCAATAACACTGGATAATCAGAATGATGTGTGGATGTTCCAGTATAAATCCACTACTAATGCAATATCATTATGTCAATAACATGCTGCAGAACGGCCCTGGGGGAGAGCGGGGGGAAACACCTAGCAGTGCTGTGCAAGATGTCCTTTGTAATGTTGGTGGCAATAGTCACCAGATGAAGTAATTGATTGGCTACTGACTGGAAACTACAATGTCTTGTTTTCTGTATGAACCCATGAATCATTTCTAGGAGACGTCACACACCTATGGCGCACAATTAAGGTGTAATTTGGAAACGGTTGAACAGACTGCCCTGACCTAAAGTAGAGGAGGATGTGAGGAGGAGTATAATATGCAATTATCTTTTGGACACTTGCCGTAACAAAACATATGCATTTTGAAATATTGCTGGGTGGTTGTTGTTGTTGTTGTTTTGGATTATGCCAGGCTGTTTTAACCTTGTTTAAAGACTTATACTTTTCTTCAGGGGTGGGGAAACTATTTTCTGTCGAAACTGTCAGGGACTTCACACTGGTGGGAGCAGGACCCAAGCAGGTGGTGAATGGGGCCAGGTCAGCAATAAACAGGGTCACCCGCTTTTCTTCCTCCCTCACTCTTTCTGCCACAGGAAATTAGGCTGAGGGCCACAGGAAATTAAGCTGAGGGCCACATGCATCCCTTGGGTCTCTGGCTGTCCACTGCTACTTTAGTAGTACAACACTTTTAATGTTTCTGTGTGTATGTTGCATCTGCACGTCCAATGAATTAGCAAACCTTATTTTGCATTGTCAAATGTTTCTTCTAAACTGATGTTTGTTTTTAAGGAACATTTTCCTTTGAGAAACGTTAATGTTTTGCAATTTTACACCGTGTAAACCTGGCCTCGATTCTGACCTTCTGCTGTTGCATCCCAGCTTTGCATCACTTTCCACGGCTGCCCTCCACTCCTGTTTTCTTACAGCTCTTTGTGCAAATTGCCCTGTTGGGATTTTGGCTTCTCTCTTCTATCGGAAAGAAGAAACTTAACTAAGTCCCAAGGGGACTGTACCCATCTCGGATTCAAGAGGATTGCTGTCGAATTCCCTTTTAATGGCCACCCCAGCTGTTGCGGGTTCTCTAATTTGTTCAGCAACAGTGACCTGATGGCTCAGCCTTCTAAGAAGATGCTAACACAGAAACTAATCAATATGGGCAGCCTTTGAGAAATGAGCAGTAGTAACTAAAATTGCTCTGGGCTAGTTTTGAGCTGATGAATTAGGCACACACTGGCACTCGTGCCAAACAGGCATCTTTTGTAGGTATCTCCAAAATAGCTTAGAAGTTCAGCCTCAAGTCCCACTTTGCAGAAGGATTAAGAATAACAGAGTCATAGAATCATGGAGTTGGAAGGGATCGTGAGAGTCGTCTAGTCCAATTCCCTGCAATGCAGTAATTTTTTTGGTGGAGCAACCTAAAGAAGTTGTTCTTAAGAGGAAAGAAGCCTGTGTCCAAAGACAGATATGAGACTGTTGGGAGATGCAATCCCCCCTTCAGTGTCAAAGTGGTATAGTCCCAGGTGTGTCACACCACAGCCATTTTCCAAATAGGTGTCAGGGTTGGGCCATGGGCAGCAGTCTGAAATGACTGCCAAGCAAGGCTTGGGAGCCAAGAGGCCACTGGTAGAGCATCTGCTCTGGATGCAGAAGGCATACAGATGTGCTGTATCTCTCTTGAAATCATAGTAAAGGTAAAGGTAAAGGGATCCCTGACCATTAGGTCCAGTTGTGGCCGACTCTGGGGTTGTGGCACTCATCTCACTTTATTGGCTGAGGGAGCCGGCGTACAGCTTCCGGGTCATGTGGCCAGCAGGACTAAGCCGCTTCTGGCAAACCAGAACAGCGCACAGAAATGTCGTTTACCTTCCCGCCAGAGCGGTACCTATTTATCTACTTGCACTTTGATGTGCTAGGTTCAAACTGCTAGGTTGGCAGGAGCAGGGACCGAGCAACGGAAGCTCACCCCATTGCGGGAATTCGAACCGCCAACCTTCTGATTGGCAAACCCTAGGCTCTGTGGTTTAACCCACAGCGCCACCTGCGTCCCTCACACCCTACTTAAAAGAGCACAAAAAGGGCCACAGACATAACTAGTTACCTCCCAAGTAAGAACCGAATGCTTTTGCCTACAGCCCAAAAACTGACAGCAATGGCACCAGGCGTGCTTCCTCAGGGAGAACATTTCAGATGCAGGGAGCCACCATTGAAAAAGCCCCTTCTGATCTCACCACTGTCCAAACAACCCTCTGATAGGGTTAAGGTATCTGATTAAGGTATCTGATTATCTACCTTAATCTACCTGAGTGTCAACAAGCATATAGATAAGCTCACCCCATCGCGGGGATTCGAACCGCTGACCTTCTGATCGGCAAGTCCTAGACTCTGTGGTTTAACCCACAGCACCACCCGCGTCCCTTTTGAAATCATAGTAGTTACTGCTAAATTTCTTCCTTTTTATATACATCAATGTATGAAAGTTTTATGCAAATCCACGTCCTCTTTCATCCTTTGGGTGAGAGGTTCATTGCCTCTTTTCTGGCAATGTGTAATTGGCAACGTTACTATAGAACTATGTGAGTACTAGGTGTTTTTTATTATGTAATGTTTAAAATGAAAAGGCTTAGCAGGAAAAAAAACCTAACAACACTCCTCTGCTGCTTGTTGGTATTCTCAATTGCCACAAGGAAAGGTGGAAGAAGGTTTATTTAAAGAAAGAATTACAAGCCTTCTGTTTGTTTCTTCAAAAAAAAAATCACTTGTGGATGTTTGCAAATCACTGTTCTAACAATCATGTCAAGGGACTAAATTTGATGCTGGAATAAAAGACAGACATTTGGAATCTTACCTAACATCTGCTGACGGAAAAGCATCTTTCTGAGAGAAAAACAGGGAGCCAAGAAAAGCAAAAAGGACAAACATTGAACAACTTATTGATATAAATAAACGGTGTATGTCAGATAATGAGGAGTGATTTCATTTCGCCGATTGATCAGGTACTCCACAAGATAATATATTTAGCTATCACTATTTCCCAAAGCAAGTTCATACTAAAGTAGGCTTAGCATAGGAGTATGAATGGGTTGCCTTTGTAAAGGCCAATTCTTATCTTCTTAATAGGAGGTTAGACAAATTCATGGTGGTTAATGTTACCTTTGACAAAAGAAAGTACTTATTCATTTAGTAAATAGTTAAACTATGGGTTTTGCTCCCGCAAGACATAGTGATGGCTGCCATCTTGGATGGCTTTGAAAGCGGATTAGGCAAATTTATTGAGGTTAAAGCAATGCATTGCAGGAGGTTGGACTAGATGACCCTTGGGGTCCCTTCCAACTCTACAATTCTATGATTCTAAGATCTGGTTCACCACTGTAATAACAGGATGCTGGGCAGTCTTTTGACTGATGGCTTTAATAGACAATGGGATGCTGGATTGTACTTCTATATTTTCAGGTTAGCCCATTGTGTGGCCCATGTTCTGGAATGAATGGAGATTCTATCCCTAGGTGAATTATATCAATGGAGCATATAGCACACAAGTGTTAGATCTGGTTTGATCTCCATACACAAAGACAGTAATTTAAATAATTTGCTGGTCATACATTCCGTGGACATAGCTTGAAATCTGAACTGAGTAAATGCATGTCTCACAGAGCAGGGAAGAGAGTTAAGCCCTGCAGATAAAAAAGTTCTTTTAGGATCAGATTTAATTTGAAGATACCAGACCGAGTACTTGGAATTGTTCATATTTTCAAAGTTTGTTTTAGCATCTTCAGCAAAAACTGCATCAAGGATCTCATCAGTCAGAAATACCCTGAGATGCCATTAGAGGGAAAATTGAATATAGCAACATAAAAATGTTGCAGCGTTGTGCTCTGTTCTGCAGGTCTTAAAAAATGTTTTGCTAAATGTTGGTTTAGCGTTAGCGATAGTCCCCGCTCCCCCAGTATAATGTTGAATGGTCACTGTAAAATGTGAAGGTTCATTATTGTTTCACAAGTTGTGTATGTCTTTAAGGGCCAGGGCAAATAACGAGACCCAGTCTTGCAGCTCTGAAACATAGCAGGTGCTGCTAGGTTGTGTTAATTAAGCTGTGTCAGCATTTGGGCATAGTATATAAGGAGCGGCACCTAGCTCTCTCATTACCCTGGGGGATGGTTGGTGGTTGGGTCTGGCTTGTTGTTGTTATCTTTAGTGTAAAAGGAGTTTTTGTTTTGTTATTAAAACCTTGTTAAAGTTATTTTTCAGTTCCTTGTTATGCATGGTCTCCCCAGCAAGCTCTCTGCAGCGCTACTAAACTCCAAATAGCCAACATCTAGTATCATATGAAGGTGTGCTTTTAGAGAAGAGAGACCTACTTCAGTTCTAAACAATGCACGAGCTGTACAATATGGAACTCAAAGTAGTCCATGTAGGAACTGATTTTAGATTATATCCAAATTGCCCCATATAATTTTTTTTTATCATCAGTTCTAACAGACAATAACCCAAAGCATAATAAAGTTTCTTTGCATACAGACCAAATAAACATAGCTCAGGGAAGGAAAAGTAAGGAGAATCCACACTTATGATGATGAATGTGGGATCCCCACTTGAATGCCAACTTTGGTAATGATTTTGCTTTCCCTGGTTTATTGTTGGGATGCCCTTTTGTTGTATTAGACTTCAGTTTTATTATTATTTTACTCTGGAAGCTGCTTTGAGCCTAGATAGATATATTTGTACCAGCCAGCACATTACAACCCCTCCAACTCTTCCATAGTCATCAGCCTCTCCGTAAACAGTTCATTACATTTTGTTAAAACTCTGAATGCAACAACAGGATGATTGGTTTATGCACTTGGTATATATCTCTGTGGGGTCCTAAAATATTTTTATGTATTGATAGTGGTGGTGAATTTGATTTTCTGTGTGCATGCAGCAGCCAAAAGGACTAAATTAAAGTCCTGCAGCCCAGTGGGCCCATTAATGCCAGAATGAAGAAGTGGAACAGGCAGGCACCAATGCACCTTGAAGGGCAACAGGAGTTTCCAATGTCATCCAGCTTGGAAGTCCCATTATCCTCACAAAACAAGCTCAGTTAATGGTCTCATTTTTCTTCCAGCCCAGAATGGAGTCTCCCTTGTCAACCATGATATTTGTCTGGTATCCCATCCCTGGGACAGGACTTCCCAAGAAAAGGAATGATGATGAGATAGGATTACACACACTGCAGATAAAGAAAAGCTGTTTCTCTCATAATACCAGATCCCAGGGCCATCCGATGGAAACCAAAGGCTGGAAGATTCAGGACAAAAGTAGCTATGACATGTTAAACTGTGGAATTGGATGTCAGAAGATGTAGTGATGGCCACCAACTTGGATGGCTTTAGAAGAGGATTAGACAAATAATGGAGGGTAAGGTTACCAATGATCACTAGTCACAATGGATATGTTCTACCTCTGTCAGAGGCAGTATCCCTTTCTATATCAGTGGCTGGGAATCACAAGTGAGGAGAGCACTGCAGTGCTCAGGACATGCACTCAGCCTTCTCATCGGCATCCATCTGGCAGCCGTGAGAACAGGGAGCTGAATTACATGGGTCTAAGTCATAGTGACGTGGGTGGTGCTGTGGGTTAAACCACAGAGCCTAGGACTTGCCAGTCAGAAGGTCGGCGGTTCGAATCTCCGCGATGGGGTGAGCTCTCATTGCTCGGTCCCTGCTCCTGCCAATCTAGCAGTTCGAAAGAACGTCAAAGTGCAAGTAGATAAATAGGCGGGAAGGTAAACGGCATTTCCGTGCGCAGCTCTGGTTCGCCAGAAGCGGCTTAGTCATACTGGCCACATGACCCGGAAGCTGTACGCCGGCTCCCTCGGCCAGTAAAGCGAGATGAGCGCCGCAACCCCAGAGTCGGCCACGACTGGACCTAATGGTCAGTGGTCCCTTTACCTTTACCTTTAAGTCATGGGTAGGCAAACTAAGGCCCGGAGGGCGGATCCAGCCCCAAAGCCTTCTAAATCCGGCCCGTGAATGGTCTGGGAATCAACGTGTTTTTATATGAGTAGAATGTGCCCTTTTATTTAAAATGCATTTCTGGGTTATTTGTGGGGCCTGCCTGGTGTTTTTACAGTGTGGTGTAGAGCCAGTGTGGTGTAGTGGTTAAGAGCAGTAGATTTGTAATCTGGGGAACCGGGTTCACGTCTCCGCTCCTTCACATGCAGCTGCTGGGTGACCTTGGGCCAGGCACACTTCTTTGAAGTCTCTCAGCCCCACTCACCTCACAGAGTGTTTGTTGTGGGGGAGGAAGGGAAAGGAGAATGTTAGCCGCTTTGAGACTCCTGAAGGGGAGTGAAAGGCGGGATATCAAATCCAAACTCTTCTTCTTCTTCTTCTTCTTCTTACATGAGTAGAATGTGTGCTTTTATTTAAAATGCATCTTTGGGTTATTTGTGGGGCATAGGAATTTGTTCATTTTTTAAAAAAAAATCAAAACATAGTCTGCCCCCCCCCCACAAGGTCTGAGGGACAGTGAACCAGCCCCCTGCTGGAAAAGTTTGCTAACAGCTGGTCTAAGTATTGCACAGCCATCATGGCAGTGGTGGTGTTCCATTGTCTTATGGGACTGATTCACTGCTCTAGGCTGGCTTCCTTTCAGATGCTACAAACACTGATTCACACCGAGTGACTCCTCTGAGCAATGAAAATCGCTCGTAAAAAGTGTGCAATTAGAGGTTATTCAGAAAAAAGGAATGTCACAGCTATCAAAAAAGAAAGAAACTCTGCAATAAACTACAAGCTGGTAGATTTGCAGGTGAGCAACAGAATACCTTGTCACTTCAGCAACCTGCACTTATGTTTGTAGTGCCAGATAATGGAAACTGCACATAAATTCCAAGTACACTGGATCACCTTTATCTATGTTTGTTGACACTTTCAAAGAACTCTAGTAGATTAATGAGATACCTTAACAGCTGCCTCTTCCCACAAGAGCCATCCCAGGCATTCATCATCGGAGGCCCTTCTCCATGCACCCTATCAGAGGGTTGTTTGGACAGTGGTGAGATTAGAAGGGGCCTTTTCAATGGTGGTTCCCTGCTTCTGAAATGTTCTCCCTACGGAAGCACTCCTGGTGCCATTGCTGTCAGTTTTAGGGCTGTAGGCAAAAGCATTCGTTTTTTACTTGGGAGGTAACTAGTTATGTCTGTGGCCCTTTTTGTGCTCTTTTAAGTAGGGTGTGAGGGAGGCAGGTGGTGCTGTGGGTTAAACCACAGAGCCTAGGGCTTGCCGATCAGAAGGTCAGCGGTTCAAATCCCCACGACGGGGTGAGCTCCCGTTGCTCGGTCCAGCTCCTGCCAACCTAGCAGTTTGAAAGCATGTCAAAGTGCAAGTAGATAAATAGGTACCGCTCTGGCAGGAAGGTAAACGGTGTTTCCGTGCGCTGCTCTGGTTCGCCAGAAGCGGCTTAGTCATGCTGGCCACATGACCTGGAAGCTGTATGCCGGCTCCCTCGGCCAATAAAGCGAGATGAGCGCCGCAACCCCAGAGTCAGCCACGACTGAACCTTATGATCAGGGGACCCTTGACCTTTACCTTTAAGTAGGGTGTGCAGGATTTGTTACGCACATGCACATGCACACTCACACAGAGACACACATGAGACAAGAACTTTAGCTCTGGTGCCATTACGGTTTTCATATCAGGTTCTTATGTGCATGTGTTTTGTTATTTCCATTTTTACTATGCAAGTTGCTTTGAGACACTTCAGTGCAAAAAGCAACTAATAAATATATTATTATTCCTTCGTTGCTTCTTCTTTCTTTCTTCCTTTTTAAAGCACAGAGTTTCAGTGCGTGCATTTGCAAGCAATACCTTGTTTGACCTGTGAGATCTTTCAGTTAAGCAACTCATTCATCAGAGCCATGTCTTCAGACCCGTTCTTTAAAATATCACAGTCTGTTCTGACAGTACTTAAAATCCAAACAGGTTTAAAGGAGAGTGTTTGGCTTCACTCTTCCCCACAGGGGGCTCTGGAGAATCAGCAGCAAGAAGACACTGAACAACAAATAACAAACGTAGGAAATGGGCCAGCATGCACTGTCACTGTTGTGTTAGTTCAGGAAGAACAAATTGGGCATGTTTACTGCATGACTGAAGATCAATATTCCTGCAAGATGATAAAAAGGTTCTGGGTTTGGAAAAGACCAAGATAAAGGCCAGAGCTGTATAACTTGTTTAAGACAACAACTGGGCTTCTTCAGTACTAAGAGGCAGCCTTCTGAAATGTTTTACAGCAGCGATGGAGAACTTCTGGGTCTCTGGAAGTTGCTAGACTACAGATCCCACCACCGCTGGCCACTGGTCATGCAGGCTGGGGGCTGATGGGAGTTGGAGTTCAATAACCTCTGAAGGTTGGGCTCTTCCATGAGACACAATATGGCAGTTGCCTCAGGGGCAAATTCTGAGGGGCAGAAAGAGGCTAGAAATGTGTGCCATGTGGTCTGCCCTGCAACCCCTAAGCTAGCTTGCTGCCCTAGGGTGTGGTGGAGAACTCTATTCCATCACCAGTGCTGACAGAAGATTCAACTACGATTCTAATCAGTTTTTGTGCACAGAATAGGCAATGCACCATCTTGCCCTTTGCTCCGGGTGGCAAAATGGCTTGGATGGCTCCGGAGGGTGGAGCCAGCGTGGTGTAATGGTTAAGAATGGTGGACTTGTAATCTGGTGAACCGGGTTCGCTTCCCCATTCCTCCACATGCAGCTGCTGGTCACACTTCTCTGAAGTCTCTCAGCCTCACTCACCTCACAGAGTGTTTGTTGTGGAGGAGGAAGGGAAAGGAGAATGTTAGCCCCTTTGAAACTCCTTAGAGTAATGATATCAAGTCCAAACCTCTACTTCTTCTTCTCCTTCTCCTTCTTCTTCTTCACAAACTGATAAAGGAGAAGTATTCCATAAAACAGATTGTGACCAGTGATTATATTTGGGGGGGGGGGTCGGGGAACAATCTGAAGGGTTACATCTGGAAAAAGTTAAAGTGGGGAGCAGGTGTGACTTAAATTCCAAGACAAGGGAAGTGAACTTTCCAGTTTCCAGTTCTGTTCCGTAGCTGCCTATGTCTCCCACCACCACCAATGAAACTTCAGGGTCTTGGTGTAGGCAGCTACTGGAAAAGTGTGGGTTTGTTCATGTATCTTAAGATGCAAGGCAGCACATTGAAAAGCATTCACCCAGGGTGCTCAATGCAAGCATTTAAATCTTTTTAACCTTTTTAATAAGCAAAGAGATTTGTTCCCTTTTCCAGGCAAAACTGTAACATAGTTCCATTTAGTTGTTTGTAATGGCAACCATCTAGTGTGTTGAAACAGTGAGTTGATCAAAAATACAGGTACTCGTACATCATCATCATCATCATCATCCAGATCAGTACTTCACAGCAACTGCAACAGTCTCTCAGCACATTAAAGAAAAAATACTTAAATGCACTTGTCAAAATCTTGCACTTTCATCAGATGCTTGTTGTATTCACCTTAATGGGTAGGGCTATTTGTTGTACATTCCAGGAGGATGGAGTCAGCTTGCTCTCTCTCAGCTTAACCCCCTCACAGGGTGGTTGTGAGAATACAATGGAGAGGCAGAGAAGTGTGAACTCCTTGAAGGGAAGGTGGGATATAGATGCAATAATGAATATGTAAAATAAAAATGGTGGGTTTTTGCTTTTTGTTTTACCCTTCGACTAAAAGGATAAGAGAACAGGTGACAGAAAAGACCCCCGTTGCACCCATAACATATACGGGTTCCCCCAAAGAATAGCAGAAACTGCAATTCACGCTCACAGAGCTACAGTTCCCATTACCTTTCACAAATGACAATTCTCAGTGATATGATTTAGATGGATGGTGTGGGCAAGACCTCTGTCTAATGTTCCCAAGAGCCACTGCTGGTCAGACGAGACAACACTCAGTTAGATGAACCCATGATCTGGGTCACACATTCACCCAATTGAAGAATAAACATAGAATCATAGAATTTTAGAGCTGGAAGGGACCTTAAGAATCATCCAGTCCAAGCCCCTGCGATGCTGGAATATGCATCTGTCCCATACAGGGATTGAACCTGCAACCTTGGCATTATCAGTGCCACCCTAATGCTACAGCAGACCTTGCCCTCCTTTTCAGTCACACTCATTTGATTCACAAACCTTAATGAGTTGTGATATCAGGAGGAATACAGCAGATGGTCAGGAAAGATTATTTAATATGTCACTTTATAAAGTACATGGATGACACTGTATCAAACTGAACAGCAAATAATATATATTTGTTGTTCTTTAATTAGATATGGATATATACTTCCGGCACTGAAGTTCTGGATTTTGCAGCCATCCATATATCCCCCTGGGCAATGCTCTCAAAAGTTTATCTGCAAGTGGATGCAAAGAGAGTAGGAGGCTCCCTTTAAAAAGAAAATGTTTGCAGAGCTGAAGGAAGAAGACTTCCTACAGACAAACCACTTAATTTTGAACCGCATGTTTATTTGATCTTCACTGCTGATAGTGTCTCTGAATATTTAAATCCTGCAAGAAACAAGACAAGTCGCCACGCTTGAAATTCATGCCATCGAGTGCCAAGTGAATTGCTACTAGATCTCAACAACACCCAGCCACAGCACCGCCGCAGTGCAAATTAAAATTGCAATATTAGGTTTGCCATCTACTTGAAGGACCTTAATCTAGCACTCAGTGGAGAGACTGTAATCAACCCTCCCCATTTGTGCTCACAGCAAGAGGAGGCAGAATTACGTTGCTTCGCTCACTCATTCCAAATGGCCATGTAACAAACTTAGTTTTCCCTTGTGTTTTGTGCTCTGCTTCACGCCTCCTAAATCCCTGCAGTGGCCTCCCCTTCCTTTATAGAGAGGTGAGCCCGGCCTATTACAATCTCTCATTCCAGAAAATTGTTTTCTGACATCTCGAATAGCAACCTTAGCTCATTGTTGCATTTATCAGCATTCTTCAACACCCTGAGTACACGTCCAGAAATTATATATTAAAAAACAAACAAACCAGCTGAGCATTTTAATACACTTCCACACTGACAGGTGTATAAAAATCCTCTCAAGTGTGAAGTGAGGTTATAATTGTATTTAGCCAGTGCCTTTTTCTGCTTTAGAGGGGAAAAGCTCAAAAGGGGGGAGAAGCGTCATTCAGAGCCCTTTGATCTTGACAATGCCATATCAATGACAAACCAGCAGTGGCGTAGCGTGGGTTGTCAGCACCTGGGGCAAGGCAAGTAATTTGCACCCCCTAACCCGTGGATTTGCGCCCCCTAACCCGTGGACTTGCGCCCCCTAACCCTAACCCCCAGATGTTGCACCCGGTGCGGCCGGCCCCCCCTGCACCCCCCACGCTACGCCACTGCAAACCAGGAGCCAAATGCAGCCCTCCATGAGGAGAGTGGGTGGTGCTGTGGTCTAAACCATTGAGCCTCTTGGGCTTGCCAATCAGAAGGTCGGCAATTCGATTCCATTTGATGGGGTGAGCTCCCATTTCTCTGTCCCAGCTTCTAAGAACCTAGCAGTTCAAATGCATGCCAGTGCGAGTAAATAAATAGGTACCACGGCGGCAGGAAGGTAAAAGGTGTTTCTATGCGCTCGGGCATGCCTCACAGTCCTCCATGCACCAGTAGCGGTTTAGTCATGCTGGTCACATGACCCAGAAAGCTGTCTGTGGACAAACACCAGCTCCCATGGCCTGAAAAGTGAGATGAGCACCTCACCCCATAGTCACCTTTGACTGGACTTAACTGTCCAGGGGTCCTTTACCTTTACTTTTTTTTACCTTCGCAGCCCTCCATGGCTCTTCGGACTCTGCCACACCCGCCTTGAGTTCTTTTGCCTGGCAGAAACATGCCATTGAACTGTGATACAGCCTTCTGCTTGCCTGGAAGGAGCATTGTGAACCACCATGAGACCCATGGGTATAGGGCGGTATACAAATTGAATTCATCATCGTCATCAGTGTGTGTGTGTGTGTGTGTGTGTGTGTGTTTGTAGAAGGTCCTAACTTTTGCATGGCTGGAATATAAAGGCTCCTCTTCTCTTCAGCATCTTGGACACAGTGAGTACAAATGTGATCCATTCAGGAGCCAGTCAAGCTGCTTTGCTACCTAAGGCAAAGGACAAGATGGTGCAGTCCCCATTCTGTGCACAAAGATTGGTAGTTGAATCTTACTTCAGCACCGGTCCTTCACCACTGCCTAGGGCTAGCTAGGGTCTTCAGGGTAGACCACATGACACACGTCTAGCCATTTTCTGCCTGAGGCAGCTGCCTAACTCTACCTCATAGAAGGTCCGGCCCTGTCATTTCAGATCTAGAGTCAGCACACGACACCCTCAAACTGCTGCCAGGGCCCCACTGCAGAACCCAGAAGCCTCCTGATTTTGATTGGCTGTCCCCCCCCCAAAAAAAAACCCTATTGCCCAAGTGTGAATTTTGGAGGGTTTTTCAAAAAATTAAATTAAATGTAGTAGCTCTGGTTACAATCCATTTTGCAAGAGGAGAAAACAAAACACATGGCTCAATACTTTTTAACGTTACAGCCTCACCACATCACATCTCATTAAATCACATCACAGTATGACAAGATCTGAAGTCTTATAAATAAAAGCCTTCTTTCTGGACCACAGCCTAATCTTCCATTAACTGCTGATCTGGATTACTTTGTGCAAGAAAGGTAAAGACCATGGCTGTCAAACACTGACATTTTAGACCTTCTGGACTGTGAGTAGGAGAGAAACCAAATGTAAAAGCCGTAGATTCTAGAAACTCAAATATATGGCCACACACACACACACACAAAATATATCTGGTAGCTTCTTGGGCTTCTTGCCTCAATTGTGTACACATGGAAGGTGACATAAACATCTGCTGTGCTTTTTTAAAAAGTACCGTGGGAAGGGCAGAGCTGAAGCAGAACCAGAGTTTATAGAGAAGATTTTCACCCTTTTCTCCTATCTCCATCCCATTCAAAATTGCCACGCACATCTATTTGCAGTGGTAGGAAAGCTCCCATTGACTGCAATGGGAGCTTTCCTCCTGTTGCAAATAGCAACTATGGGGGATCAGGACCATGGTGGGGGGAAATGGAAATGTGAGGATGGGGCTAGTGTTAAGTCCCTTCGGTTTTAATGGGCCAAATTTAAGCACCTGCTTCCCTTAACCGCTGAGATCAACAAGGCTTAATCAAAGAGCTTAACTTTGAGTAAGTGCCCATATCAAAATATATTTTGGCAGCCAACAAATCTGTAACTGAAAGTAGGTCTTTCCTGTTTGGAAAAAAAAAATCTTTGAAGGCTTGTCAAAGCGTTTTTAAAGCCTGAATATCTTTTCTCTGCAAGACCTTTTCTACTGGCATTGGCTTGTGTGGAAAATGGGGCAAAGCTGATACAGATGGTGGAGTTTTAAAATATTTTTGTTGGATCTTTGTTACTGCAGTTTAGCAGGCTAGTTTTACATGTTATTTGTTGCCCTTGACGAACCTTCAGAAGGTCAGTCAGGTGGCAAATCTGAATAAATAAATGAATGAATGCATTTTCCTGGAACATCTAAATTTTTGCCTTATCTTTTCCTTGGCATGTGTCTTGTCAATGTTAATTCATTCATTTGTAATCTTGAGGAATGTTTACCTGCTGCATTCCACAAGCTTCTTGAGGCACAGCTACCAAGGGAGCAATCCTATCCACAAGGAGCTGAAAAAGCAACTCAGCAAAAGCTAAACTGTTGGAAGGTAATGCCAGATCCAGGACTCAGCTACATTAGCCAAAAAACAGAGTTTCAAAAGTGTTATAAACATGCAACACCAGATGGCGCTGTAGAGCACAAAACTTTTCTATGTGATTTTACATACAGTTTTTTTCTTTTGTTAAAATGTTATGACTTATTTGTAGCGTGTTTCTTCCTGTGTGTAGATCCATCCCCCAACTCCACTCAGCATCAGGGCTAAGCCTAGCTGAGGGAGAATAAGCCTTTAGAGTAGTGCTTGAGTTACATCTTCATATTTGCTGGCTTACCTTACTCCAGGTCACATGACTGAGCTGAGCAGGTCTAGGATCCAGCCTAAGTCTCTCTTCTCTGGCCATGCTCCAGTCATACCCCTTTTTCAAGACTTATGTCATCTTAAGATCTGCTGGGCCCAGCCAGCTGCATCTTGGCTTACCCAACATGGGGACACTACGCAGGTGTATCTCTAGCTGAGCCAAGGATGACAGCGTTAACCCATCATAACCCAGCTGTACCAGGTTCAGCCAGAGATCTGCTGGATCTGAACTTGCTCATCCTATTGCTGTAGGATTGCTCCCAAAGTCACTCTGATTTTTAATTAAAACCGGAGGTACCATAGCTGTCAATTTACAGATTTGAAAATAAGGGACCAGCAGCCTTGAAAATAAGGGATCAGCAGCCAAAATAAGGGATCAACAATTACTTTGATAAAATACATATTTTGTTGCGTGCAAATGGCTTTAGATACCTATTAGGTCCATAAATTACCATATAGCATATATTCAACACACAAAAAACAGCAACAATTTGTTGTCGACAAAGGGCAGCTGGACATAGAAAGGGCCCCATTACCTTCAGTAGCTTATTTAAGGGACATCATCAATAAGGGACAGCAGCGGGACATGGCGCTGGGATAAGGGACTGCCCCGCCAAATAAGGGACGCTTGACAACTATGGGAGGTACTCCTCATTCTGAAAAGGTTTACTTTTACAGTGTGAAGCCGAAAGAATTACCCATGTTGGCTTTTGAGTCTTCCCTTGTTTGTTTATTCATTTCTGGCAGATGTTTGTGCTCTCCAATCCCTCCAGAGCTTTGTAAAAACTCAAGAAAGCTTCCGTAATGCAGTAGGGAACACAGAGATGAAGCGGTTACAGGATTGCTTTTGAGGAGTCATGGCACATTAGGCAGCTAATCTCAAGTCCAGGAAACTTCAATTAGTTTACTTTTATGAGTCAGTGCTCATATACAGGCTTCGGGTGTCTTTGCTTTATATGGAAAGAAGTCGTTTACAGAGCTGGAAAAATTATTAGTGATAAATTAACTTTAGCAACGTATTTCAGTAATAACTAGTGGTTTTTTCCTGACCTGATATGAGTCTGCACTTCTCAAAGGGTTATTCACCTTTTCATCCTCGTAATCACACTGTATCATCAAAGCCTCCACAAAGCTGGTTTTTTTACTAGGTGGCTGATAATGACTTTTGTGGATGCTCAAACACATAAAGATCTAGTTTAAGGACTCCTGGAAAGCTTAGCAAGTTGAGGCAGGAAGCGGTGACTTGTGATTACAGTTCCAGCAGAAGACTTTGGATAGAAACATCACTCCTGTGGGAGAAATTTCATATTAAAACACCATTCTCTAAAAATATGGGAGTCTGGTCCAGGTTATCTGTCTTCTCTATCAACGGCCTGGTTTGCACCGCACTAGGGATGGAGGGAGGCAGTGAAATACAGGAGTGCCTGGCATGCTCTGGTCCATGGGGTCACGAAGAGTAGGACATGACTAAACAACTAAACAACAACAACAGGGATGGAGGAGAAATTAGGCTCAGTTTGCATTTTACTGCAATCCTCCCTAATTCATACTTCCTGGTGCAATATGCAGACAGAAACACAGCTGTCTTTTGAAATTTGCACTTCTCCTAATACAGTTTTCCAACCCAAAAACATGTACAAAATGTTGTAATCTTCAAGCCTAGTCAGAGGAATGTGCCATTCTCCAGGCACCCGGCTCAGATTACTTGTTGACCTCCCTGTCCAGCGACTCCCGGCAGGAGACAGGCGGGGTCTCTATCGGCAATCCTCCTCAAACGTGAGAAGAACACACCACTCTTCCCTCCTCCCTATCTTCCCCAGGAGGGGGAAAGAGACAGACAGAAATGTATTTACATGCCTTTATTTCTGTCTATGCAGCAGTACAGAGAAACACGTCCGTACTCTTCAAACACCAACAGCAGAGAGAGAGAAAACTCCACCCCTGTACTTCCAGTACATGTCAGGTGACACTTTGAGCTAACATCCGGTGCTCAGTACAGTGAATAGGCTGTCCCTTTGCTCCCACGGTACAGCCACAAACATCAACATCCTGTTTGGCTTTCCAGCCAGCTGCAGCTCGCTGCATTGCTTCTTTTTCGTAACACAAAAATGTGTCTGGGGGAAAGGGTGCAACAAAAAGAAATACACATATTAGTGAAAATAAATGACGGGAAAAGCTGACGGGAAAGGTCAGGGGAGCCTTAAACCAGAAAACACGTGGAGAATGGAAAATATTTAAGGAATACATTTTTAAAAAATGGTACCATCTTAGCAGAACTGGAATGACACTTGTGAAAAATAAATAAATGAAACAAATATCTTAGTGGAATGTATGAAAAAGGATACAAAATAAAACTGTGCAATAATACCATGACAATAGAAAAAGTATAATGAGAATGATGGGAAATTTCTTGTAAAATAATTTTTATTTTGAAGGACATGATGTTGTATAAGTTTTTGGTTTTCTTTTCGTTTCTTTTTTTCTTTTTTCAAAATTTCCTTGCTTTTAAGTTGTGATTTTTTTTCTACTTATATTTAACTTTGTTATACCTACCTTTGTTGTATGTTCATACGTTTGTATGTTTGTATTTTAAACCAATAAATAATAAAAAAAGGAAAATAAATGCACAGATGCATAACATTAATCAACACTGCATTAAAATGCATAATAGGGAAATGTGCAGAAAAATGCTGAGAACACATTTTCATAAGGACATTTTTTAAAATAAAAAATTGCAACTCCTCTAAAAACATGGCAGACTTAAAGACTGGGGGGAACTAAATTGACAGAATCATCCATCCTCATACTACACTTCTTCCAGTATTGTCAGGGATCAGGCTCTGAAGAGGAATTGTGGGAGCCAGCCCCCGCCTCTCCCTCTGTGCAAGGCTGGGATCCTGAAGCTCTACAGGAGCAGGAGGGTAGTATCGACCTACAGCAATGGTTTGCAGAGGGACACAGTTCAGAGACTGATAGTTGGGCCGAACTGGAAGGAGAACAACAAGGGGAAGAGGAACAGAAGGAGGGAGAGCTGGTTCACTCTCCCTCACTAGAAAGTGCGCAGCCTATTAGTCCTAGAGCAAGACGACTAGATAGGGTAGCCTCTCAGAAAGCTCAATGGTGGAGCAATCACATGGTGAGGAGACGGGAAGACGGAAGTAGCTAGAGGGAAGTGGGAGGAACTCAATTGGGTACACCTGCATGTTGAGAATGGATGCTGGATTTTGTGATGTGCTGTGCTTAATAAACCTTGCTGTTGCTGGAAAAAGACTACTTCCACTTTGTGCTGTTATCTCCACCTCCATCGTTCTGCCCGGCCGCTGAGGTCCAGCGCCGAGGGCCCTCTAGCAGTTCCCTCATTGCGAGAAGCAAAGCAACAGGGAACCAGGCAGAGGGCCTTCTCGGTGGTGGCGCCCGCTCTGTGGAACGCCCTCCCATCAGATGTCAAAGAGATAAACAACTACCTTACATTTAGAAGACATCTGAAGGCAGCCCTGTTCAGAGAAGTTTTTAATGTGTGACATTTTAATGTATTTTTAATCTTTGTTGGAAGCCACCCAGAGTGGCTGCAGAAACCCAGCCAGATGGGCGGGGTACAAATAATAAAATTATTATTATTATTATTATTATTATTATTATTATCTACAGATACAGGGAGAAGATAAGCCTTGCCTCGCAGCCTGACATGTATTTACAAGTGCTCGGTTCAGTACATGTTCCAATGTTTCATCTGTGTGTATGTTGAACTGCCTCATAGGCTTTGTTGTATGCATTTCCAAATCTTAGTATCTTCTTACATTGTTCTCAGTTCATCGTGGATTGAATGAGTAAACTCATTAAAATTGAGGAGCTTATCTTCCATTGATTTTAAGTTCTCAAGTTCAACCAAGTATGAATCCAGCCTCGTGTGTTCAGCTGCAGTTAGACTACAAAACACATGATGCAGCGTTGACTGCATGAAAGGAGGTGCAAGAAGTACATCCATTATAACTAAAAAAAAATAAAAAAAAATCCTTCCAGTAGCACCTTAAAGACCAACTAAGTTAGTTCTTGGTATGAGCTTTCGTGTGCATGCACACTTCTTCAGATACACTGAAACAGAAGTTTCCAGACCCTTCTATATAGTGAGAAGGTGGGGAGGGGTATTACTCAGAAGGGTGGTGGGAATGGGTGATTGGCAGATAGCTGTGATGAGCCTGTTGACGACTCTTAACGACTGCAATAGGTCTTACAGGAAAAAGCAAGGGGTGAAAAGGTGAAAAATGGCTTTGTCATGTATAATGAGATAAGAATCCAATGTCTTTGTTCAGACCAGGTCTCTCCATGGTTTTAAGTTTGAAGGATTTTTTTTATTTTGTTTTGACTATGGCAGACCAACACGGCTACCTATCTGTATCCATTATAACTGTTAGCACAGGAGATGCATTGATGAAAAATGTGTCAGATACAACGCAGATTTTGGTAAGTCAATCCGCAGTTCCAAAAGCAATTTCTTAGCAGCAGAACCCCAAATTTCAAACCAAGTCAAATTTTATGCAGAATTGACATTCGTTTATTGGATTGTCCAGATACCCACAACACAATCTGCATGAAGATTTCCAGATGGCCCTGATTCCACAGGTGACAAATTCACAGATGCAACCAAACTCCCTTCCTCCTACCCACCACTTCCCAAATACCTCCACCCTGTTGAGTATAACTGTTTCATTGTACATTGAAATGGAAAATAACTCTGTATGCGTATTGCTAAACTGAAGCTCTCAGAGCGCCTAACAGGTTAATGATTAGCTGTTGATGTATCTTTGCTGCTCTCTCCTGAGGTGTTTAACCTAGATTCACATGGGATATTCAATTGCAAATCTCCATTTTGTGTGAGTTAGTCTTTGTTCTTTCTCTGAAAGGAGCCAGAGGAGCAAATGATTCTCTCCAGGAACACAGCCTCTGGCTATAATGGAGAGACTGTGGGAGAGGCAGATCTTTCTTTTCAGCTCTGGATAAAGTAATTTCATATCTCTAAGATGCTGTATCTGTTGCTTGGACAAGCGCATAACATTATGCATCTATTTAGATGTAGCATTATTGTTCTGAGTGTCTATTTTGTGGAACAAGTTCTGCTAGTAAAGCTTTTGAGCCATATTTTTGGACTGGGCAGTTTTTATTTCAACATTGCTTCCAAATGCGCAATATTAATAACCGCAACACCTCCACAGTCTGCCAACCCCCTTCTCCCCTTCCCTCATACTCTCCTGCTGCTACTCCTGTCCTAGTAGAGTGGGCAGCTGGGCTGAACATATGGAATGAGGGAGGTTCTTCCATTCTCACCATTCTGGTACCTGGCACTGTGCTGTGCAGGTACCAGAGCCAGGGGAAAACAGACCTGAGGGATGTAATTTTCCCTAAAGGCCGCTGGATCTGAGACAGTGTCTAGGGAGCTGTTGTTGTGAGAGCAGAGAATGAAAGGGATTATTTTCTCAGCAGGAGAAGACTTTGGAGGCTCCAATGCTCAACTTGTGTTTGTGGTGCATAGCTGTCAACTTAAAGATTTGAAAATAAGGGACCAGCAGCCAAAATAAGGGACCAGTAGCCAAAATAAGGGACCTGCAGCCTCACCTGTTCCAGGCACTCCAGTCTTCCTGTCCTCCTGCAGTCTGATCAAACTCATGCTGATAGCTTCGAGAACACTGTCCAACCAACTTTGTAACCAGAGGTTCAACTGAATAGAATCTGAATCGCATGCACCACAAGGCCTATGCAGCCTCAACTTAAGATGGCTCCCCAGCCTGGCTTTGCACTGCAAAGTTTGCAGCAGCATGTGCAACAAAATGGCATCCAGCATTCAAAAAACCCCTCAGCTTGCATTAACTAGCCACACACAAGGCATGCAAGCTCCACCCCCCAGTCGTTCTTAGACTTCTTATTGGGTGAGCAACACAGCCAAGCAACACAGTTGGGGCCTCCCTCCTCCCTGGCCGGCAGGGAGGGAGGGAGAGGAGCTGCTTCCTTTGAAATTTAAGGGACATCATTTAAGGGACATCCATCAATAAGGGACAGCAGCGGGACATGGCGCTGGAATAAGGGACTGTCCCTTCAAATAAGGGACACTTGACAGCTATGTTGTGGTGAGAACATTACAAGCCCCCAACACTGATATCTCTATGCCTCCAAGTGGTCTCTACAACGTTGTCATTAGTTTAGTTTGCCCTTTCCGAACTCAAATGAATTCTGAGCTTCGGCGATCAATAGTTAATGTTTTGTGGTTGTCTCAGCAAGCAGGAGAGCTACTGCAAGGACTAGTAGGTGCTAGTCTGTTAGCTGGCTTTCTGAAATGTTGAGACAGCTGTGAGGTTTTAGCCCAGCTCATGAAATGAGGAGACATATTTCAGGCTCCCGCAGATTTCCCCGTCTTCCATTTCTGGTGGAAGATTCAAAACAAGTAATAAAAAAACCCACAAGGTTTCAGAACAAATGTGCCAAAAAAAAAAAAAAAAAAAAACAAGTTACATTGTCCAAGAAACTGAAAAAAGAATATGAAGTTCTCATGGTTTTTATACTGCGCTATTTTAAAACCTTGGCACTTCAATTATCTTATAAATGCAATGCAAGATTTATTTTAATAACTGGTCTGTGTAAAGCTCTGTCTATTTTCCATTATGTATCGAAATGCCTGCCAGAACATACAGAACATACCCTCATCTGTGGGCAAACCACACATTTAAATCTCATGACTTCCCCCAAGGAATCCTGGGAACTGTAGTTTGTTGAAGGTGCTGGGGATTGAGGGATAAACTAAAATCCCCAGGATTCATTGGGGGAGCCATGTGCTTTAAATGTATGGTGTGCCTGCAGCCTCTCAAACCAAAGCTCAAAACCCACCAATTCTGCAGAGCCTTTCGCTTAATCTCTTTGGTCTCTTCCCTAGGCAAAACTGAGCCTAACTACAGAAAGCCAGGCTCCCAGTCTGACCAACACAGAGGTTTCATACTGCCTGCAAGCCACGGAAGATGATGTTGCAATGCCTGTTTTGTTAGGCCTGAAATGGCAAAACTTCCAGATGTTGTTGGATTCCCCATCATCCCCAACTAGCATGGCCAATGGACAGGGATGATAGGAGTTGCAGTCCAACCACATCTGGAGGGCCACATCCATGTCTTAAGATCTGAGGCCTAGGTATACACAGGCCACAATAACTCACTAGAATACTTTCACCCTGGGCAGGGGCTTCCTAGTTCAACAAGTCTGCAACAAGTACTAAACAAACCACACACACTCAGTACCAACAATGTTCACAGAGGGTATCATGGAACTGAGAGGGACCTCATTTTTCCCATAGGATTTTATTAAAGCTTTTTCATAAGGCAATAAGATGAACGAAACGGATCTAAATAAAAACAAAAACAGAGAGAGAAGGAGAAAGAGAAAAGAAACCCACAAAATGGGTGGTCCTTCCCAGCTTTCTCACCTGGGAGCCTTTTCCTTCCCTGCCTCTCACTCAGGGTCCTTCCACCAACCATCCACCTTCATGTGTGTGTAATACTTGGACCCTAGCTAGTAATGGCCCAGAGCAGAGGACACCAAAGAAGAAGAAAGAAAGAGAAGAGAGGGAAGAAAAAAAGGAAAGAAAAGAAGAAAAGAAAAAGAAAAAGAAAAATGACTTCCAATTTTCCATCTGTCAGTTACATTGAATGTCTAGGATGACATCCAAATATTCTACTTTCTGTTAAGCAATATCCCCCCCCCCCCCCGAATCTTCAGACCCAAGTGCTGGAAGGGATCTCAAAGGACATCTAGTCCAACCCCACAATAATGCAAAAAATATAAATATGCACCCCTAATAAACAAAGGCTGGATAGAACGAAGAAGAATCCACTCCCTTCCAAAGCAGTCTATTCCACTGTTAAACAGCTCATATATTCAACAGGTGCTCCCTAATGCATCCTCTAGGTCCTTTTCCATAAATCAAGAAACAAGCATTTACCCAGCATGGTTTCCACCCTCATAAAAGGGGCATTTAAATGTCAATCAATTTTGCTCCAAATAAATCATTTCCAAAGCAGCTGACTATCGGTGGGACTCAGCACCAAGAGCATCACAATAGGAAGAGCTGTTTTCATAGAGGCTAAGATAAAAGAAGCAGATGGTGAGGTGCCTTGAGCCATAAACGTAGGTGTCTCCGTTGTAACGAAAAGCTGCAGGAGTACATGGACAGAGCAACAAGGGGGGGGAGGGGAAGCATTAAAATTAAAGATCACCTCTGCAAAACAAAGCATAGAAACATCCTCCTTAACAATGACTCCCCCTGAGCAGTTGTTACTCAAGGAGTAAGGCCTACTGGCTCCAACGAGGCTTTGTAAGTGTGACTAGAATTGCAGGCTGAAGGCAGCTGGATACTGCAATGTTCAAAGCACGTAAACCACAAAACACATTCCTCACCACCCACCTAGAATGTGGAATTTATGAGCTAGCAGGGTTCGGAAGGGAAGCAGGGAGCTTCTCTGTCAACATCTTTGGCTGGGTAGACGTACCTTGTTTTACAGTAGATGCCGCATGCCCTGCTTTGCAGGGAATTGTCTTCTATTTGAAGGTGTCCCCATTTGAAAGCCTGCTTGGCCAAGGTGGCATGCAAACTAGACCTTTACAACACTTTCCATGCATCCCACCCACCCAGGAATCCTGGTAACTATAGATTACCCATAACAGACCTACATACAGTTCCTAGAATTTGTGGGGTGGCTGGGCAGGCTTTAAATGTGCTTTAAATCTCTGGTATGGATTGAAGGGGACATGGGTGGTGCTGTGGGTTAAACCACAGAGCCTAGGTGTGCTGGTCCCGGGGGGAAGGTACCGTGATCGTAGTCAGAGTTCACAAGATGAGAGGCGAGGTCCGAAACTGGGAGCCGGGCGGGAACAGGAACGCTGGAAGGTCAGGAGCAGGAGGCCGGGCAGGGAACAGGAACGCTGGAAGGTCAGGAACAGGAGGCCGAGCAGGGAACAGGAACACTGGAAGGTCTGAAGCCAACGACGTTGCTCCCGCAACCTGGGACCGGGCTGACTGACCTTTATCTTCTTCTAAGGCCAGGGGCGGTCCCGGCCCCCAGAAGCCCCGCCTCCTCTGGCCTTAAGGCGAGCACTCCTCCTGGGAGCAACCAGTTCCCTTCGCCTCTCTGCCCTAAGCCTCTGTAGTTCAGGAGAGGCCGAAGGGTTACTGGGCCCCGGAGGAGGCTCACCTGTAGCCACTGAGTCCTCAAGCACCTCTGGGGCCAGAAGGGTTTCACCTGGTGCCTGCTCTTGAGGATCTGACACAGGTGCAGGCTCCTCAGAATCTAGGCCTTGCCCCAGTTCAGCCGGCCCTGGAGGCGGGGACTCCTGTGCAGGCTGGGATTCCTCTGGTTCAGCCTCTGAATCAGAATCCCAGGCCATCACACTAGGGCTTGCCGATAAGAAGGTCGGTGGTTCAAATCCCCACGATGGAGTGAGCTCCCATTGCTCAGTCCCTGCTCCTGCCTACCTAGCAATTCGAAAGCACGCCAAAGTGCAAGTAGATATATAGGTACCACTCCGGCAAGAAGGTAAACGGCTTTTCTGTGTGCTGCTCTGGTTCACGGCTTAGTCATGCTGGCCACATGACCCAGAAGCTGTACGGCGGCTGCCTCGGCCAATGAAGCAAGATGAGCGCTGCAACCCCAGAGTTGTCTGCGACTGGACCTAATGGTCAGGGGTCCCTTTACCTTTATGGTTTGAAGATAAAGAACCAGGAGAAGAGGAGGAGGAGGAGTTTGGATTTGGTATCCCGCTTTATCACTACCCTAAGGAGTCTCAAAGCGGCTAACAATCTCCTTTCCCTTCCTCCCCCACAACAAACACTCTGTGAGGTGAGTGAGGCTGAGAGACTTCAGAGAAGTGTGACTTGCCCAAGGTCACCCAGCAGCTGCATGTGGAGGAGTGGGGAAGCGAACCCCGTTCACCAGATTACGAGTCCACCGCTCCTAACCACTACACCACACTGGCACACTACACCACATGAGAGCAGAGAGATCTGAACATTGCCCACCAACGGATTGTACGTGGACAGCACACTGTGCAGATACACAACCAACCCAGAAGGTGGCCTTCCTTAGTCTCAATGTTGCCCTTGCAGAACTCAGCAGGGAGGAAAATGGGGCAAAACTAGAATGAGTCGGCTCTACCTTTCATTGCCTCGGTTTTCCACCTCTGGTGGGTCTCCCCACTGGTTCTAATGGGCCCCTGCAATTAAATTATTTGCTTTATGTCTTTCTGAGGGTTGCTGGCTTGTGCATCCGCAGGGGAGTGGCAGAGGTCGTGTCTGTGAAAGTGCAGTAGCTCCAAAGCTATGTAACGGACTGTTGTTTCATTAAATTGTTAAATCACAATGACTTACAAAAATGTGGAGCCGCTTGCCAGGAAGCTTGAAACATGCAAGCTTGCAATTCAGCCTCGCATTAACGCCTGTGCTGTGAGTTTGCCAGGCATAAACCACAGTGATGTCTGTAATTCCTGATGACCATCGTGCAAATAATATTCCTTGGCTTTCATTCACATTCGTTGCTTTTTTGGTGGGTTCGCTCTGGATGAGTACTTCCCTGGGGCACAAGGACACCCTGTATTCCTTTTCACCAATTTCCACCACCACAATGAACATTTCTAGGTAGCAACCGCACTACAATTTGAGTTACATTTTCGCCCTGGCAATGAAGTGTCAGAACCAGCACATTCCCTAATGTGTATATTTGATGAAACTCCTTACAAACGTGCTTATGAGGGAGGAAACCACACTAAAATGCTGTTGAATCTTCGTGGGCATTTTTTCTTTTAAAATATCACAGACTGATGGGGGAAAGGAGAAACAGAAAAATTTAATTTGATATGATTCCTCCATCCCCAAACACCTTTCTGGCTACTGAGGTTGGTAGTAATTTCTGTGTTAGATCCATATTCAATGCATCTTCTATTTCCTTACGGGCAGCACATTACAGAGGAAATTATCCCAGTTATTATGTAATAAAGTCTACCCAGAAACTAGTCTAAGGTTACATGATTAACACATTCCCTGTGCAGAGAGCTCCTTCAGGAATATTTTATAACCCAAGCGCTACAGAAACATTACCAGGAAAAAGAAGTCTGCAGACACAGCTCCCTCCTTCGGCAATTAATTTGAATTAGGCTGTTCTCCATCGCCAAATGAGTTTAAATAAGGACACAAATAAGGAATGCCAATCCTGCATTGACCTCTCCCACAGACTGCAAACAACTAAGCAGAATCAAAGGTCTTAGAGGAAGGAACAAGGAGCAGAGCAGAGCAAAGTTGATATGAAACTATAACCATCAAAGGAGGCTGGTGTTTATGTAATAGCAGAGCTTCAAAGTGCACCAGAAGGTATGGGGGGGACAGGTAAGAGAGAAAAAGAGGATACTTGGGATGGAGTGGGGAATCCCTGACACAACTGGTGCCACTGAGGTCTGAGTACCACACCTCAGGGTTAGAGAATTTGTTTTGCGTAGAGAGGGCTTGGAGTTCAGTTCCCAAGCATCACCTGGTAGGGCTGGGAGACAACCCTCTGAATCCCTGCAGTGCCACTTCTATAAGCTGCCCAGAGTGGCTGGGGAAACCCAGCCAGATGGGCAGGGTGTGAATATTAAAATTATTATTATTAATTTCAGGGTTGCACTACTCAATATTTTGTTTTGGGGGTTTTATTGACACTAGATATTTTTGTTTTATCTGTATCTTAGTTTTGCAGTCGTATGCTTTTTAATTTGCAAACTTCCTCATATGCATCAGTCTATAAATTGATTAAATGGCATATATAATAAGAAGATAAAACAGGTAGCAAGGCGGATGCTCTTGCTCAGCAAATTTTCCGTGCATACACAACTTGGGATTCCTAAAGGAAGTGGAGGATAACTATCTTCAAGGGCAAAAGAAGGGATCATTTGAAAGACCAGCACTGAAAAGGCTTTCCTTGGTTTAGAAGAAGTGAGATCAGAAAGACAGACACCTAAACAAGTATAGACTGGTTCAAGTGATGCCTTTGAGTTAACTGGCCTGTTTAGCTTTGTCTGTTTGCAACATGACAATCCCCTGGAACATTGAGACGTTTGAATGAAATCTGGTATATATGTTTGGTACATAGCTGTACATTTCAGACCGCACAGGAGCAGGGAGGGCAGAATAAAGGCTGCAAATTCCTGCTGTGATTTTTTTTAAAAGTATATATGATGTGATGTTGTTTCTCTTTTATGATGCTTGACTGTGTTTCCTTGCAGGGCACTTTAAAGAGGCCTATTTTTGAACTGAAAAGTGGGGTATTAATTTTTAATACCAATTACAACGAAAAGACACACCATAGTACAACATCACCCTTGAGCAGTGAACAATCACAACGACGGCTGGTTGGTATATAATTGAACAAAACGATTCCCATATTTGGAGTTCCAAAGCACCCATTTCAAAGTGAAGCTGGAAGATGTGAAAACAGGGCACTCACATGTACCAAAACATCAGAGCATTCCAGTGAATGGGAGCGGTGTAACTCAACCAAGCAGAGGGAGATGACTGGATACTCATAGGTAAAGGGACGTGGGTGGCACTGTGCTCTAAACCACTTAGCCTTTTGTGCTTGCTGATTGGAAGGTTGGCGGTTCGAATCCCTGTGATGGGGTGAGCTTCCATTGCTCCGTCCCAGCTTCTACCAACCTAGCAGTTTGAAAGCATACCAGTGCAAATAGATAAATAGGTACCACTGTGGTGGGAAAGTAAATGGCATTTCCATGCGTTCTGGCACTTGTCACGGTCCTCTGTGCAGCAGTAGCAGTTTAGTCATGCTGGCCACATGACCCAGAGAGCTGTCTGTGGACAAACGATGGTTCTCTTGGCCTGAAGCGAGATGAGCGCCACACCCCATATTCGCCTTTGACTGGATTTAAATGACCAGGGGTCATTTACCTTTTACCTTTACTCATAGGTAAGTGGGGTTAGTATTGCAACCTAACTCCCAAATAAGCATGCACAGAGTTGTTGTCTAACAGTGCAATTCTATGCATGGTTACGCAGAGACGTAAGTCTTGCTGTGTTCAGTGATGCTTACTTTCAAATAACTGCGTATAAGATTGCAGCTTTGGACTCTCTCCTGTAATATAATTCTCTGGTCAGTGTGTACTTACACTACACATTGAATATTCTGCACAACAGAGGCCCAATTTAAATTAGATGGCACTGTCACAGCTTGTTAACCTCAGCATCTTGTAGGGAGCCCAACAAGTACATATTATCCAATGGAAGCAGCTCCAGTGGCCAGCACTAATCCTTCAAAGGTTCTTAGTATCTGTGTATGTGCAGTGAGCATCAGCCCTCCAGCAAAACCACCACATGGAATGGAAATTCTACCCACCTGACAGCCAGCGCCTTGCATATTTAAACATCAACCATACAAAAGGCTAAAGATGTAGGCACTGTTGGGCAGCTTTCAGAGGGCTGCTCACATGCTTAAATTACAGTGGTAACTTGTTTTGAGTCCAGGATCAGTTCCAGAGCCCCGGACACTCCATGAAAGGGAAGCTCAACAAAGCGCAACTATGTGCATGCATGCATGTGGAGTGGTTTGCGCTTCTGCCATGGACGTAGGTTTGCCATGGACGTTCGCCAAAATGGACAGTCGACGGGGCAGACGTTCGCGGAGGTATTACTGTATATGTTTGCCATAAGATGGGGAAGAGTTGGTTCTAAAGCTGTTTCCATTGATCTCAAAAAACTTACCGAGTAACGCACCAATCGTTGGAACAAATTGGATGGTTTAAAATCCCAGCTTGCACACCTCTGATTTGAAATTTATAACATCTCAGTTTGGGTATCAAGACTAAACATTTAACACTCGATTGGAAGAGGCAAAACTCAAAATGTCAGTTTTCCTGACCACATTTCTAAGTTGGCCTGCACAAAGTGAACACCGCAGCATTAGTTTTAGGACTTCTGCAGCCTGATCCTATGCACAGTTTCACAGAAACGAATCCTGGTGATTTCATGGGGCCTTACTTGTAGGTAAATGTAGGGAGGGTTGCAGCTTTAGAAAGTCTGGATTAGGACCCAACGGTTGAAAATGTATCTAATTCAGATGACTGAAAGCAATGAGAACCATGAAATCAGGAAAGAGGATCTTTGTCTTCTCCTGGGCTTCAATCAACACCAACAAATCTTTTTCTAGAAATTTTTTGAGATTATTTTCAATCCCTCAGTGACAGAGTATGGAACCACAACTACAGCAAAACTGTGAATTGCTTTGGCGGAAAAAACCCACTCACACAGACCAGAAAGTACCCTTAATTTGGCCTTTCTCTGATAATTTTATCAAACATTCTGGTATACAGCCCTAAGGCTGCCTCTAGGATATAGACATCTCCTTTATTCTCTTTAATCTTTGCAACAGAGGGAGGAAAAGGCTCCGACTTACCACAGAGTGCTGAATAGGTATCCATCCAGGTGCTTCAACGGGACACTTGTGCGCTGGGCATCTGGTGTGGCTCTGCTGCAATGAAGGAAACAAGAGGGTGGTGTGTTAGATATTCTGTGTGCCTGAACTACCAGACCTTGGAGGGAAAGTGATGGCTTGAACATGGCGCCACCTTAAAGAAGCAGCTGTAGTTCAGTGGTAGAACAAATACCGTGCATGGAAATGACTCCAAATTCAATCTTTCATTCTCTCTCTCATACACACACACACACACACACATATCAGAAGGGACCACAAGCAATAATAACATTGAAATCTATCACCAAAACACATTAATAAAAAGCTTAATACTCATTCATATTAATGAGTATTATTAGATTCCTATTAATCAAATATATCTTTCTGCAGTTTTCCATCAGTCTTTGATGGGTTCCTCCTCTCACCCTGTTGACTAACAGCATCAATAAAAGTATATCAAGTTGCCTGTTCTTTATTGCACCAGATTTAGAGTGGCTGGGGAAACCCAGCCAGATGGGTGAGGTATAATAAAATAAAATAAAATAAAATAAAATAAAATAAAATAAAATAATAAAATAAAATAAAATAAAATAAAATAAAATAAAATAAAATAAAATAAAATAAAATAAAATAATTATTTAGGGGGTGAATGGGCAGAGGAGAGCAGGAAAGTCCCATTGTGCAAGTGTAAATCTTGCTGATGGGACAACTACTTAGTATTGCTTAGCATGGGCTCCGCCCCTGAGCAATGGTCCATCCTTGCTCATGCTCCTGTATGATTATTTTTCACTGTACAAACCATCTTTTTAATTCCTCATCTATCCTCTCTTGTCAGGGAACTGACATCGGAGTGAGAGGTGGAGGCAAGGCTCCAAAGCGATGCAGGAGAGGGGACCAGCAGGGGGGAAGGAATTCAACGTAACACCAGTAGAGAAGGGAGGGAGATGGAGGATTCGGAGAGGGGTCTCCAAGACTCTTCACCCGAGACCAGTGGAGAGAGCACGGGCACGCCTCTGCCCACTCCTTCTTTGCGCAGAAGAGTTCCGCGCAGGGAGAGTAGGCGGAGACTTGGTGTCAAACAGCTTCTATGCTGGAAGAGGTTCAAGAAACGCCCACTGACGGATTCTGCAAACGACTGAACAGCCACGGAGTGAGGGCTGTCAGCCGAGGCATGGTTAGCCAGGCGATCTAGCCCAAAGTAACGGCAACTTACGCACAAGTAACCCCTTATAACCATTACATCTCTCATTACTAGGTTCATCTGTTTGTGTTACAATTTTTAAATCACACACTTGTTTTTGTTTTGTTTTTAAAAAATCTCTTTCCTCATCTGGAGTATCTCAAGAACAAAGAATGATTAACTTTTTTCCCCTGTCCAAACACATAGCCAATAAGTGTTAAAACAATTTTAATTTTTGCTGAACAAAATGTCTCTGCAAACTCACCACCCAATCATTCTTTATTAACATGCAAAATTAAAATAAAACAATTGGACTTGAAGCAGGCTCCATGTGTTTGGTCATTTGAGGCTGTTTGCATGGTATATAAGTGCACATCTTAAGAATGAACTTGGCAGATTTTAGGGGCACAGCAAGGCTAATTCTCGATTTCTGACTTCACAGCATGCTCTAAATACCAACGAGAAATGCTGCTTTTTTTATTATGGATGTTGTGGATGTCTGGCCAAGCCTAGCTGAGAAGCAGGCTTCAGGGATTCTTAAAAGATTGTTTCCAAGGAGAGGCAAGCTGTTACATATTTATTTATTATTTAGTGCATTTCTAGCCTTCCTTTCCTCCAAGAAGCTGAAAGTAATGCACGTTGTATGCTGAGGAAACTGAGCGGGGGGCAGGGGTGACTGTCCATCTTCAGGGCTATTCCAGCCCCTTTGATCATTCAGATTTTATAGGAACAAATGCACAGTCCTGCCGGATCAGGCCAGGCTGTGGAAAGTCTGCAGAAAGGACCTGGGTACGGCAGCAACGCTCTCCTCTTTTGATTCCCAGCAACTGGCATAAATACAGTGGTACCTCAGGTTAAGTACTTAATTCGTTCCAGAGGTTTGTTCTCAACCTGAAACTGTTCTTAACCTGAAGCACCACTTTAGCTAATGGGGCCTCCTGCTGCCACCGCACCGCCAGAGCACGATTTCTGTTCTCATCCTAAAGCAAAGTTCTTAACCTGAAGCACTATTTCTGGGTTAGCGGAGTCTGTAACCTGAAGCGTATGTAACCTGAAGCATATGTAACCTGAGGTACCATTGTACAATGGTACCTTGGTTGTCGAACGGCTTGGTTGTCGAACAAATCAGGTCCCCTGAACGCCACAAATTCAGAAGTGTTCTGGTTTGTGAACGTTTTCTGGAAGCCGAACGTCTGATGCAGCTTCCGATTGAGTGCAGGAAGCTCCTGCAGACAATTGGAAGCCGTGCCTTGGTTTTCAAACGGTTCCGGGAGTCGAATGGACTCCCAGAATGGATTAAGTTTGACAACCAAGCTACCACTGTACTGGAGCCATGACACTAGTAGTCACATACACGTCTTCTTCATATCAGAAAGAAGAGTGTACCATCTCTCTGGAGTGCCAGTGATTTCACTTTCACAAAATATGCAACACCAGGCCCGATGCAAGTACGCTAAACTTGCGGTCCAGCAGATAAAGGATATCACTCCTTTTCTTACGAAAACTAACAGTACTGATAAATTCACTGGGATCCGAAATGTGCATGTATTCCATGAATGATTCAGTATTGCTGAGTGTCGGTTTCTGCATTTCATACCTAACCCTCTAAAGCTGCTTAAAAAGGAGGACCAGGGAAAGGATCGTTGTGCTATTAAACAAGTGTGCTGAACGTGCCATTCTAGAAAAAGCTGGAGAAGTCATTCAGGGCATTATGTGGAGGAGTTGTCAATTTCTGAAAGGGCAGGGGTGATCACAGCTAGTGGATTATGTAGCTGAGCCCCAGCGTAGCAGGAACCATGTAGATTAAGAAAAAAGCATTGTCAGGCAGCTCTTAACAAATGCAGGCCTTTGTCCTCGAGCACTTACGTCTCAATAATTGGAACCCTTTTGCCATTATATAATGTGGGCCAGGTGTGCACCCAGCATAAATCTCTGCTCTAGTTTTGTATCAGTGCTGCATCCTTGAATAATTGATGCGTGCCTTTAGCACCATGCTGCAGGGTCAGGCGTGTTTCGTGGCAGTTTGTGCAACCTCTCTGGAGACTCCTGTTCCATTCAAACATGGTGGACTAAGTGTGCTTGTTGCATTGCTGCATTTGGAGCTCTGCTAGGGAGCTGTATAGAAACCTGTTTAATAAACGCACTACAGTAAAAGCACCAATATCTGTGTGGAGCCTGAATCAGTACTCAAGGTTCAACAGAGGAAAACTCGGATCTGGCACTAAGTTCACGTCAACAGCGTATTCCAGGCAGTGACTGTTCCCTGCTGAGTGCACCCTGCCAAGTTTCATACATAATGGACATGTCTGCAAGCCTTGTTTCTTACATCCACAGTTCTCATTTTTAAGTGCACATTTAAGGAAGCTTGCACCTAGAAATGTAATGTGTGGAATGACCCAAGACAGACAGACAGTTATATTTGTTTTACCCTATCCTTCTTTCAATGAGCTCCAGGTCGTGCTTGTGTGGTTGTCCTCCACCCTCAATTTATCTGAAAGAGTGACAGGACCAAAATCGCCCAGTGACCTTCATAGCCACTTAAACCTGGGTCTCCTCAGCAAATGTGACAATTTGTCACCTGGATAGAATGGTCCTGAACAGTAATTCATGCCTTTGCAGCACAATGGATCTCAAAAGAGGCGGGGACAACAAATCTTTCTGAACAGGCCTGGACAGATTCCTTCATGTCTTTGTAGCTTCCAAACCAAACGACCATCATGGACTCTGCAGAAGGTGCTTATGCAGTTTGGCCCCAAATGTACCTACTTAGGGGTCTATTGAGGCATCAGTTTTTGAGGAAACTGTTTTATAAAAACATTTAACTTTACAGTTTGCATAATCGCCCTCAAGAGCAACAACAGAAGAAGAAGAAGAAGAAGAAGAAGAAGAAGAAGACACCCAGCTATAACTGATCTAGACTGTTTCCCTATTCAAGCCAATGCATATCAAGTCACATCACTCAGTTCAGCTTCTGGGTCCCTTTGGAGTTTTCTCCTAGATCCTTTCTGCAGCAGTTCCCTCTAAAAGAGTTCTCTTTCCAACTTGACTTCTCTTTCCAACTTGACTTCTGTACAGTGTTTTCACTTCCCTTTCCAACCTTTCAGTCCATCAGAAGGACAGCAGACTCTTGGTAAAGTTTCTATTTCCTCTTAATTGCCTGGTTCCCAGGCTGAACCTTGGACCCTCCTTTGCGGAAGATCCTGAGCAAATCCTCCCCTTAAACTTTTGACCTTCCTGTGCATGTGAGCAAAAAGCAGCCAAGCACAAAATGGCTAAAGCTTTTCTTCCTTCACAGCCAGCCGTTACCATAATGTGTAACATGGGATGTAGGTGTCACCCATTCATATTTATTTCGGATAGTTGTGCTTCAGGAGTCTTCCCCATAATTAGCAGGAAATGTATTATTTTTATATATCTAAAAATTTAGTACTTATTTTCTGTGGAGGCTGCATTGCACCCCCAAAGAAAACTCCAATTGATGCTGCTTTCCATTTCAAAAATAAGAGGCAGGAACAAGCAGAGAGAAAAAAAGGTTCCTGTGGGCAGACAATAGCAGCATTAAATGTGCTTTTTTTGAAGGGGGAAGAACTAGCAGGGCAAGTTGTCCTGCAGGAATAAGAAGCGCTGCTATTTTTATTTACAATTCCCTTTCTGAAAAATTGAAATTGCTGGGTAGGATAATGAGTGGTGATAATGGCCATTTATTATCCTAGATAGCAATTTTGATTTTAAGAGCAGGGTTTGCAATCAACATATAATGGGGGTTTTTTTGTCATGCCTTGAAAGGCCAGAGCACTTTCTTGCAGGATCAGGGACTTTGGAGAGGTCAAGCTTCATGGCAGTCAGAACTCCAAGCAAGAGAGTGAGATTAAGGCATCTAGCAAAGAGAAACACTCTTAGGAAACCAAGCAAAACTCAGTTTTAGTTAGGACTAGCTGTGCTGGCTGGGGCTGGTAGAGGTTGAGGATGAGGCAGGAAGAGGTAGCAACTTGGTCAGGTGCAAAACAAAAAAAAACAAGGACAGGACAGGCATTAAAGGCTGGTCCATTAGGGCAAATGTTGGCACTGCCCCAGCAACCTTAGTGTTAAGTTGTGGGTGAACATATCAGACGACATAGCAATTCTTCAAACAGCTCTTGTTTATTCACAGGCCAGGACAGAACTGAACTGAAGGGTTCAGTCAGCCAGCTTATATAGAGCTCCAGTATAATGTAACTGTAACAATTTTCTGAAACTATCCAATCACTGAACGTCACTTTCGATCCCTTATTTGCATAACTATCTACAGTATCCCCCCGCTGGCCCAGGGTGAGAACTTCAGTACATAACACTTAGTCTGATCTCAACCACCGCCACCTTGCCTGCCTGCCTTCTTACTTATAACTAAACAAGGTATCTTAATGTTAGGCCTCTTAATGTGAACAGCTGGGTGTGAATTACTTAATGGGGCTGCAAAGGCCATAGTTCAGTGGCAGAGGGTCCCAGGCTCACACCCAGTATCTCCAGTTAGGAATGGGGTTGTCCCCTGTCTGAAACCCTGGAGAGTCACTAACAGTCAATGTAGTAGACACTGTATATGGCAGCTTCCTCCGTTCCTGTGGATATAATGTTGATGCTGCTGTTGGTACTAGATGCTGTTAATAGACCTCTTGGTATGCTTTAACTATTGAAAACTTTTGATATGCTTTAAAATGTTAACTGTGGAACTATCATCAGTTTACCACACTGGTGGTGTTATAATTTTTGATTGCTTGTTTTCTGTGAGGCACTTGGAGCGCAGCGTATTTGTGGTAAATGCATTGTATAGATTGTACAAATAAACTGACTGCAGCTAATCCAGCAGGTGGGGCCTAACCTGCCAAATCAAAGCTTCCACATTTGCTTCCCCAGCTGAATGGGAAACCAGCATGTAAAACTGGTTCCACGCTTGCAGTTCTTCTGCTCAGTCCAAAAACTGGCACAGAGTATCAAGTCCTTTTTTTATTATTATTTTAAGGGAAAGATAAATTCCCTCTAATCAGCTACTCAGAAAGGATAGCGGAGGGCTAAATACAATTCTTAGCATTCCCCCTACGCCTGAGAATAGCCACTTAGTGGGATTTTAGCAGCTGCTGCTTTTTAGAGGATGCAACCTTTGCAGGCCTCGCTGTTTTGCTCATGCTGTCTTGTATTTGAGTCCACATCTAATTACTAAAATAAATTGATGTTATTACTTACTCAGGATTATAGCAGAATTCTGTTTTTGTTTTTTCCACTTAACAACTCTATTCATTTTCCGCTTTAAAAAATAAACCTCATTAATTTCACTGTTGATTTATTAGAAAGCACATCCGTTTAGCTATTCATACATTAAAGTTGCATTCCTTCCTTCCTTCCTTTTTACTACTGCCACCACACCTTGTGGTCACCATTTTCCCCCAACCCCAGAATGCCCTGGGTGCCATCTTTTCCCAAGGTAATCTAACAACAACCCAAAATGGTGGCCGCTATTGGAGGCGGCCTTTCCCCCACCCCCACCCCCAGCAGCTACTATTCCCCTTCCCCCCCACCCACACACAAAAAGTTGCAGAATGAAACAAGTTCCAGGGCATTCAGCAAAACAATGGTGGCTTCCTGGAGAGGACCAGCTGCCCAACTTACTACTGCTGCCACTACCACCAGATGTCATTAACACTGCCTGCCTCCCCATTCTTAAACTCTAAGAAAGACACACTTTTTCACTCAGAGAAAAGGTGTGTAAGAGGCAACATGATCGAAATTCATAAAATTATTCATGGCATGGAGGAAGTGGCTAGAGAAAAGTTCTTATCTGCCTTTCATAATGCTAGAACTCATCAACATCCAATAAAACTGAATGCAGGATGATTTAAATCGGATAAATGAAAAAAAACTTCTTCACACAGCACATTGTAGAAATATGGGATTTGCTCTCCCAGGAGGTAGTGATAGTCACCAAGTTGGATGGCCTTTAGAGAGGATTAGATATATTCACGGAGAAGAGGGCTACTAGCTACCATGACTATACGGTGGTACCTCTGGTTGTGAACGGGATCCGTTCTGGAGCCCCGTTCGCAACATGAGCAGAACGCAACCTGCATCTGCGCGATTGCGCATGCGTGGGTCGCGCTTCACCGCTTCTGCGCATGCGTGTGACGTCATTTTGAGCACCTGCGCTTGCGCGAGTGGTGAAACCCGGAAGTAACCCTTTCCGGTACTTCTGAGTCGCCGCAGGATGCAACCTGAAAAGATTTGACCTGAAGCAAATGTAACAAGAGGTATGGCTGTACTCTGCCTCAATAGTCAGAGGCAGTCTGCTTCTGAATACCAGTTTCTGGAAATCACAGGCTCTTGTGCTTGGGATCTGCTTGCGGGTTTCCCAGGGGCATCTGGCTGGCTACTGTGAGAACAGCATGCTGGACTAGAGGGAGCAGTGGTCTGGCCAAGCAGGCTATTCCGATTTTCTTATTCCCATTCATATCCACTTGGTCCCCACTGAGTTCAGTGTTTGATTCACTCCAGAAATCTATGCAGAGCTTTATAGAGTGTATTACATTGCATTAAATTCATCACTGCAGTAATCATTTTGAATGGATGCTCCATAATTTGCTGGATTTAAAGGTGGCCACTAGGTTTGCCAGGTTGGAACTTGGAGATTCCCCTGTACCTTTAAATTCATCAATGAATTGCGAGTCCATTCTGCTTCCCACCTCCTCCAGTCTTTGGCTTCACTTCTCCCCATGCTTGCTAAAGACAGCAAGGCCCCAGATGTGAACCCAAAACAGGCAGGGGAGAGCATGGACAAAGGAACCTGAAAAGTTCTCTGCATTTCCACATTATTTTGCATTTTTTTAAAAAAAGAAGTAAGTCATGAAAACTCATCAGCATTTTAATGAGACTTTCTCATAATATTTTATGCAATTTTGCCCAATATGCACATTTATCGTGTTTTTAAATGCACACATTACCCTAAAATATTAATTTCTGAACACATTACTTGGCAGTAGAACTGCACTGAAAATTTATAGAAAAGGTGGATTTTGAAAAATGGCTTTGCTTCAGTTTGCATATTGTGTTTGAAATTGTGTATTGGGTAGTTCGGTCAATTCATTGGCAGATTTAATGGGATAAGAGCTTGTATGTATGTATGTATGTATGTATGTATGTATGAATTTAAAATCAAAGCAGTGTACAGCGAATAAGCATGCAATGCAACCCATTTTACAATCTGGCCACCCTAATCTGGAGTTGGGTGAAGTTTAAAGTACCACATCATCATGCGCTAGAAAGCCTGGCTGCATCCTGCCAACACTATGTTATGTGAAACCGGAGACACAAACACCCTTCACTCTGCACACCAATGATGGCGGTCGGATCCTTTTAAATGCAGGAGCAGACCTCTGAGTTTTCATGTGCTGCTTTCTCATTTTCCAAACTTGTAAGATGCAGCACTCCAACGCTAAGCGGTATTAAAGCCCTAATGGGGTCTGACCGAGCAGTTAATTGCATATTTTCTCCCTTAGTTTATGGCGCTTTTCATTGATTTTCTAAAACAAATCACCTTTTGTCTTTCAGAGCTAAAGCTGCTCCCCTAAAGACGTCTCTCTGAGATCAACGAATGATAAGTTAATGGAGTTTTATCGGAAATTTCATTCGCACTAAACAAGGTCAATGCTTGGAAGGAACGAGATGCCACTTAGAAATGGAGATCAAAGTAATTCTATTCTTGCTGCTACCATAGAGACCAACAGGGGGTGGGGGGGGGGAGAGAATGATGAGATTTAACAGGCTTAATTCTTCCAGAAATTTAAAATTAACTACAAGGGGGAAAGGGGCAATTACCATATTTTTACAGGAATAAAGAAGAGCAGGAAAAAGGGGCTTTTGACAAGATATAATTACAACCTGTTCCACTTGCAATATGTATAGGCAATGCACATGATTTTCATGAGGTTTCTTGACAAAAAAAAAAATATCCCTGGAAAACACATAAAGGGTTTCAAAAGTCTGCATTCATATTTTGCAAACTCCCAAAGTAGCAAATTAGCTGGCTAAATTAATGAACTACACCTAAAGTGCCACTGCCCAGATGTAGAGATCATAATCTAGGGAGGCCCCTCTCTGTCTGCCACTTCCAGTGGAGATGTGGACGGAGGCAATGCGAGAACGCGCCTTTTCTGTAGTACTTCCCCATCCATGGAATGCTCTCCCCAAAGAGACCTGCCAGGGCCCAACTTTGTCATTGTTTCAGCACTAGGCAAACCTTTACATTTATTTAGTGGCCATTCGGGCAGCACCAAAAGGCTTACTTTGACTAAGTTTTTAATATGCTTATGTAGTTTATTTCTGCGTTTGTTTGTTTGTTTGTTTGTATGTTGTTTTTTAAAAAAATCTTGTTGCAAATCATTTTGGGACTTTTGTTGTAAGAGTTGAGCCATAGGTTCCATAAACCTAACTGTTACAATTGTACCAAAATGTAAAGATTGGTAAGGAAAGGTTTGAAATTGGAGTTAAACCAAACTTCCTTTTTTTGTTTCATCTCAAAGCAGTGTCACTGATCTGCAAAAAAACCAACACCTCCCAGCTTCACTGATTCACAGTACAAAAGTACAAATACGTATTGTTTGATACTTTTAAACTAATTTATATTGTTTGATACTTATTCTTCTTAGTGCTGTTTTCCTTCGTTTTACTCTCACTGCTAATGGCCTCATTTGCCCTCACTGCCTCTTAACCTAGTTGATTCCGTCAACTGCATCACTAAATAATAATAATAATAATAATAATAATAATAATAATAATAATTTATTTATACCCAACCACTCTGGGCAGCTTCCAACAAAATATTAAAATACAATGGTCTGTTAAACATTAAAAGCTTCGCTAAACAGGGCTGCCTTCAGATGTCTTCTAAAAGTCTGGTAGTTGTTATTCTCTTTGACATCAGGTAGGAGGGTGTTCCACAGGGCAGGTGCCACTACCGAAAAGGCCCTCTGCCTGGTTCCCTATAACTTGGCTTCTCTGATAAAATATGTGATGGTGTCATGTGAATCACCACAGCCAATGGGATTTAACAGAAGTGTGGGCAAACGAAGCTAAATACAATGAGAGCAAAGAAGGAAGAAAATGGAACAGATGAAGCAGCCAGAGAGGGAGAAAAATGACTGGATTGCCTTTAAACAATGCATATGGTTGACCATTTGAGTACTTTTACCTTAAGTGATTTGGCTGCATCAAATATGCTAGCTTCATGCGAACATTTAAACTGGAGAATATTCATTGCTGCCTTGTTTGTAATATATCACACTTGCCATCTCTGGTGTAAACAGAAAAAGTGATGCAAACAGTGGTTTTAAGTATTAAAACAGCAGACTAGATTCTCTAGATTTTCTTCTGTGTATACTCGTACATAACAAATGCTGAGTTTAGTCTCACATTAACCTCCACACTGATTTCTTAATTTCTATGCTGTTTACAGTTTCTTCAAGGAGGAATTAGTCATGGGGTTTAACTATCTAGATTTTTACCACCATTTTGGCCTTGGAGGTCTGACTTAATTTATCTTCTACTATCCCTCCCTCTCTCCTGTTGTCTAATTTGTGTTCAAATGCTTCATGGGGCACTTGAAAACCCACTCCTCACTGCTTTAGAACAATTTCACTGTGAATTTTGAGTCGATAGGTGTGAACTCTTATCAGTTCTGCAAGCAGAACTAGATAGTGACAGGAGAGCTCCCCAATGACTGGACTGGAGAACTGAAGACTATCATTGGGACACATGGCAGTTTTACTAAACAAAAGGAGAAAGGCGAGTCAGAGAGATAGCTCTGGTTTTTGACAGTGTGTCACAATTTACGGCTCAGGTGCAAAAATGTGTAAATGAGACTGAAGTACCTAGGGTCATTTCACGGTTCTTCTGGGTTGTGTGTGTGTGTGTGTGTGTGTGTGCAGCTGCTGAGGCTGTAATCTGAAAGACTGGTACTGAGAGAGAGGAATTTCTTAAGCTTTTCATTTCATACCATTTCCCCAACCAACCCCCAGCTGCTTTGACAGCACTAGGAAAAAAATATGCGTACATGTTCTTTGCTTAGTTTTTTACTCCAAAACAGGGGCTCATCTTGAGAGGGACGCAGGTGGCGCTGTGGGTTAAACCACAGAGCCTAGGACTTGCCGATCGGAAGGACGGCGGTTTGAATCCCTGCGACGGGATGAGCTCCCATTGTTTGGTCCCTGTTCCTGCCAACCTAGCAGCTTGAAAGAACGTCAAAGTGCAGGTAGATAAATAGGTACCGCTCCGGTGGGAAGGTAAACGTTTCCGTGTGCTGCTCTGGTTCACCAGAAGCGGCTTAGTCATGCTGGCCACATGACCCGGAAGCTGTACGCCGGCTCCCTCGGCCAACAAAGCGAGATGAGCGCCGCTACCCCAGAGTCGGCCACGACTGGACCTAATGGTCAGGGGTCCCCTGACCTTTACCTTTAGGGGCTCATCTTATACACGGGGGTTGTCTTATACGCATAAAAATACGGTCCAGCGTGTCAGGGCTGCCCTAGGTCCCAGCTCACAAAGGACCAACGCCAGTCTGTTGTTATATACAAAAGTCTTTATTGAAACGCAGTTTCGATTTCAAAGCCGCGGCGTGCAGCCCTACGTCTTAAACCCTAGACCGCTGAAGCTCCGCTGAATCTCCACCCCCCCAGACACCAGTTTAAGACTCTAGCCTTGCTCCACCTCCTCCTCTGCTCTTTCCTCCTCTGGGTCCGCCTGTCCGCTGGGGTGTTGCCCTTTCTGGACTCTTCTGATGCTGAGTCCCCGGATTCTTCCCCCTGCCTCCGGCGTGCTTTAGGACCTGGCTCCCAATCCGTGCTTCCTGCTGTCCCACGCGCCTGTACATTTGAACTTGGCGCGCGCGCCCAGCCAGCAACCTTTCTCCTGACCGTTACACCGTTCCTGTCACTGCTTCCCCCCTCGGGGGGGCTAGCTGGACCTGACTTCCCCTCCGTTCCCTCACTCTGCGATGGAGGCGTGGCCAGCTCTGACTCATCTTCTCTCCCTACTGGAGGAGAAGCTGGCCCTGATTCATGGGACTCTTCCCCCCCACTCCGCTCTGGTGGGGGAACTGGTCCTGATCTCCCGCTGCTGCTTTGGGAGCCTCCGCTGGCCCCTTGCTTCTGGTGTGTCCCCCCTGGGACCCCCCTTGCCCTGGCCATCGGCGCCCCCCTCTGGGAATCTTCTGAATCGCTGGAGAAGCTCATGGAATCTCTCGGGCCACTGTCATACTCCCCTACACTGCCCTCAGATTCTTCCCCTTCGCTCTCCATTTCCTCTCTCCCCTGTGTTTCTGCTCCTGAACCCCTGACACAGCGCTTTAGCTATTCGTCCTGCTCCCTGTTGCTAACTGTCAATCACTCACTTGCCTACCCACCTTGCCTTGCCTGCCTGCCTCCTTCAGCGGCAGTGAATTTGGGCGAATTCCCCAAGAAATCTCAACAATTTTAGCAATCTCAGGTATTTAAAATATTGATTTCTTCAGGGCACAAAAAATAGGGGCCGTCTTATACATGGGGGCATCTTATTAACAGAAAAATACGGTATCTTTTCTGCTAGATGGTTAAGGGGGAAGCTCCTTTGGGGGAATGACTTTTAGCAGAAAATCCCAGACTTAGCCATTTATTCCTGTACTTATATTCTATCAGAAATACTCCAGGGAGTATTACCTAACAAAGTTTTTTTTGGGGGGGGACCATTAAAACAATAGTTTTAATTAAGAAATACAAAGCAAAGCCATACCTCACACAAAAGCAGCAGTTAAAACATTAAAATGAATACTGAATGGAGTCAAGGCTAAAACAAGGGAAATCCTCCACATCAGATAAATTAAAAGCAAGTCATAAAAGAAGCATCTTAAGACAGCAATGGCCTGGCTGTAAAGTGAATGCAGACAACTGAACTTGTTGGGGCATTTAGTTGCATATTCTGGATGCCACAACAGGAAAACCTTCTACTTCAAGCTCCAGAATTATTAGCTGGGGGTGGGTTGGAATCATGGACTTCAATGTGTTGTGCGGCTCCACCCTAAGATTTGGTGGCAACACGAGGAACAGCAATGAGAGCTGTCCATGGTCCTGGACGTGGCGACAATGGCAGACAAACAGTGGTTGTCTCAGTGACTGTGGTTGCAGGGGGTCCACTTCATATCATATGTTGAAGTCAAGGAAGCCAAAATGGTATGTTCAATGCGTACATGATGGAAGGGGGATAGACATGGGGTATTCCTTGGGACCCAGAGTGAAATACTCTACCTCAGTAGTTCCCAGTTAGTGGTCTGTGGCACCATTCATATAGCAAAAACTACCATAGAGAAATCAACATTTTCAAAAGTAGGGGGTCCATGGGTTGACTTGAAAAACAAGGGGGTTGCAGTACTTAGCTAATTGGGAACCCCTATCCAGTGCAGAGTAAGAACATAGCAATGCATGCTATATTTATTGAATATGGCCATTAACAACAGTTGAGCAACAACCATGAAAGGAAGTGGTGGTCTTAGGAACATGTTCTGAATAGCAGCCCAAGTACCATGGCATGAAAATTGAGAGAAGAAGAGATTTGGTGAGAGTCATGTCCTGAAGTGTTCAGAGGCTACAGATAATTGATTTCCCCAGTGGATTGAACCATCATGCCGTATGCTTTAAGCAATAACTGTGCAGATTACATTCAATTTTACACCCCCTCCCCCCAAAAAAAACCTCTCTTGCACATTCTTTCTTAGAAGTATGCCCCACTGAGCTCAATTACTCCCAAAGAAGCATGAATAGGATTGTGGTTTATGTTATGCTCAGATACTAGGATTATTCCAGGTGCCTGCATGATATCATGTCATGACTGGATGTTTTTTAAACAATTCAACAACACAGTTTGCATGTACATTTCTACCATGAATGAATTGTCCACATCAATTTTCTGAGGAATATGTAGCCATAAGAATCCATGTTTACTCTGCATTTATCATTCAAAACATACAGCATGAATCCATGTAAGTTTCTGGTGCATCAATGATAAGCTGGCCACAAGGATCTCAGGATGTAGGCAATTTTTAGAAAGGTAGTCTTCTGACACCTTGAATTAGTCTTTATGGTGCATGTAGGTGTAAAAGAGCACAAGTTTTCATAGACTAGAGTCCATTCTGTAAACTGTCATCATGAAAGGCACCAGGTTTTGTCAAATGATGAAGTAGATAACCACCAAGCATCTGATGAAATGAACACTAGCCCACAAAAGCTAATGCCATAATAAATCAAATGGTCTTTAAGGTGCTACAAGGCTAAACCTAGAAAGCTGCATTATATGGACTGAGAGCATTGGTTTATCTACTCTGCACTGACTGGCAAGGGCTTTCCAGGGTTTCAGACAGGGATCTTTACCAACCCTATACCAGGAGATGTCAGGACAGAACTTGAGACCTTCTACATGGAAAACATACAGTCATTCCAAAAACAATTATTTGCTGTTTCAGAATAGAGGAAGTCAGAAGATGTATTTTGACCGCACTTGAACATCTTTTGCTGCTAAGGAATGGAGATGATATACGATACTAAATACTGTTTATGTTCTCCAGTGCAATATTATCTATACTACTGTGGAAATCAGCAAAGCTCCCGCAGCTTCATAGAGCTATGCCAACATATAGCAGCTGAGGCACTGGCCTTGCATGTGTACTCTGAACCCTAATGGGATTGCTCACGTGTAATTGCGAACCTTCTGCCTGATTTAACTCTCTTATCACAGTGGTCCTTTTTATAAATGAATTTTGAACGCCTCACTCTCATCTCCTTCATTTGATGAGGACAACTCTTTAAAAATAGAAAAACTTTATGAAGGAAACAGACTCCTTTTAATTAATCTGCAGATATTGCATGTAGGCTTGTTTGGAGACTGTGGGGTTAACGTGCTAAAACATGCCGGGTTCAGGGATCAAACTGGAAGCCGGCGAAATCGTTTGCAAAAGGCCAGATAGCATGTCAGCAGCCACTGCACTTCAGGCTAAGACCCAAGTACTTCCTTGAATTTGTGAACTGGGATAATAAACTGAAAGGGTTCAACTCTCAGGAATTCTTGACATGGATGTTGTAGAACTTCCCCAAAACGGAAACCTTACGGGACTTGCGGCTCTTGCTTTGGTATAAATGTACTCTCCTTATCTGATTTAGGTCTCTTCCAGATATACTGTGCTGTGTGGTTCTTTTCCTTTTGTATTTGTGTTTAATGCATGTGCTCTTACCATGATTTATAAACCAGGGTCCACAAGCTGTAGAAGGACGCACACTGGGAGAAGTCAGGATTTCCATTTTCATTTTAATGCCCCGTTGCTGAAAGGAAAAACTGAGTAGCCATATTCCCCCTCAAACACACACAGAAATGTATCTGCTGCCCACCAAAGTACAAACACTGTGTTTGAATCCAGAGGCTTTTGGGAGAAAGAGTATGGTGCCCACTTCAGTTATATATTCCATGCTGTCTTCCTGCTCGCCTGATGGCCCCTATTCCCCCAGTTCCTCTGGAGCACCTTCATGTTCCTCAGGAGCACTGAGGTCTCCTGACTTGAGTCCTGAGGGCCCCCAGTAGCTGATGGTGCCCTTCTCTGGGTCCTCCTCATCCTGACAGCCCTGGCGTCCCTGCCATTCCACAACACCTCAGTGCCCCCTTGCTGGGGGCCTCCCATAATCTGGCACCAGACCTGACTACAACCCTTCCACATATAATCTCCAACTTTGAATCATCACTCTGGTCCAATGCAGGTATAACACCTTGTACTCCGTGTTCTGTTAGCTTCCAGACTGGATTAGTATAATGCTGACCGTGACCAACTTCAGTTGGTCCAAAATGCAGCAGCCAGATTACTGGTTGGGGTTCCATTTAGATCCCATATAACAAACCCTGTTTTAAAACAGCAGAACTGGTTGCCAGTTCGTTTCTGGACTCAATTCAAAGTCCTCCCACTCGTGTTCAAAGCCATAAATGACTCAGGCCCCAAATATCTGAAAGACTGCCTCCTTTCCTACAGATCCTCAGGTGCTGAGATCAGCAGAGGGGGTCCTCTTGGTCCATTCCACCACCATTTGAGCCCCAGGAGTGGCGGCCCAATAGAGGACATTCTCTTTTGCAGCCCCTAAGCTATGGAACTTCCTCTCCACAGAGCTACATCTGGAACCCTCATTATACAGCTTCTGCAGTTTTTTTACCCTGGCTCTCAGCACCCTATGTTTTTAGGACTCACCTTATTTCTGTGGTTGACAGTTCTTTTAAATTGTTTTTAACACCATGTTTTAATGCTTTGACTCACCCTGAGACCTTTGGGTGAAGGGCAGGTAATATAATACACAACTTAGCAAAGTAGGTGGAATTAAAACAACAACAACAACACATTCCCCTGCTGCCTGCCCATGCCTCCTCCCCCTTCCCTTCCTGTGTTGTGTCTATTTTAGACTTTAAGGCCCTTGGAACAGGGACCTGTCATACTTTGTAGAATGCCATGTACACTGACGGCAGTATATAAAGATAGATTATGCATGTGATTGCTTTGAACATTAGGAAGTTCTATATCAGGGTAGCCAATGTGGTAGCCTCCAAATGCTGGACTGCCGCTCCCATCATCTCTGACCATTTGCCATGATGGCTGGGGCTGATGGGAAGTGGAGTCCAATGATCTCTAAAAGGCACTACGTCGTGATCCCTGCTCTATATGAACGCTAAATACAGTGGTACCTCAGGTTAAGTACTTAATTCGTTCCGGAGGTCCTTACTTAACCTGAAACTTTTCTTAACCTGAAGCACCACTTTAGCTAATGGGGCCTCCTGTTGCCGCCGCGCCGCCAGAGCACGATTTCTGTTCTCATCCTGAAGCAAAGTTCTTAACCCGAGGTACTATTTCTGGGTTAGAGGAGTCTGTAACCTGAAGCGTATGTAACCCGAAGCGTATGTAACCCGAGGTACCACTGTATTTTAAATTCCTTTGTCACATGATTGTTCCACCATTTCTTTTGCTTCTTGGCTCACATCAAGTAGATTGTGAGTTTTCCAGCATGGCTGGTTGTTTCAGTTTTGCACGCAGAACTTAGTATCAACATTTTCTGTGCTATATAAATAATGAAGATGCAATAATCAATAATTTACTTGCATGGATAGAACTCAACCTAAGGAATCCCTTTTCTCTTATTACTCTTCCCCTAAAGTCTAAACTGTAGCAATAAATGCAGTTAATAAACTAAACTAAACTAACCACACACATACACACTTTAAATACAACTGGAAACAGCTAAATCTTAGCCGCAATACCCAACGCTAATTTATTTGTACAAAGTTTGGGGGGGGGTGAAAGTGCACGTCACTTACTTCAGAGCTTTACAGAATTCAGGCCCAGCCTAGTACACATACATCTAACATCTGCAAATATAACAGATGTTGCTTACTTCTCTGACGCCAAGGACGTTGATCTCAATCTCAGATGCTCCAGGCGCAGAGCATCTGCGGCTCCTGAGCATGAATTTTAAGGTTCTAGAAAGTACATCAATGCAAAAATGGAGCTGTCCCTGGCACTTACTTCATTTATATTGCAAAGATGAATTCCACTGCACAGAATGACTTGAACCTGAACATTTTGCTGCCACTGTCGCCATCACCATCATCATCTTCAGAGGAATCTGGATTTATTCTCACATGCCCATAGCAGTTGTTTACTGATTGACCTCTGAGCTGTATGCATAATTAATGGGTACAAGTACTGACATCCCATACTCATGTTAAGACTGCTCCAGTGGGTTGCTCCAGTGACACAGGAACTGCCACATTTTCCCCAACATATGCTAGGTACAGCCATATACAGCTGTGTGATCTCTGCATTGTATATTCTAACGCTGAACTCAATTTTCCCAAGTGCCATAAGAATAGGAGAAGAGCCCTGTTGGATGAGGCTAAAGGGCCATCCAGCAAATCTGTCAATTTAGATTTCTCTCCTTTCCTCTTTTTTCCAATCATACATTCAGTTCCACACATTTCCACTTAAGTTTACAATTACATGAAGAAGTCCTTGCGAAAATTCACTGGCATTTAATACGAATTTCTCCTAATATGCACATATTTACAGCCTAATGCACACATTTTTGCAAACCAGCTTCCCCTAAAGTAATGCATTTTTAAATGTTATCGTCACTAATTTCAGCATTTCTGTGGTTACTTTACCTCTGTATATGCATTCTTGCGCACATTACTTGGCTGGAGAACTGCCTTGCAAAATTCAGAGGAGGCTGAACTTCAAAGGATGGCTGGGTTTTGATTTGTCTTTATGTGCAAAACTGGATCAAATTGCTCACTCATCCCATGGGCGGTCCAGTCCAGTCCTCAGTTCTCACAGCAAGCAGTCAGATCCCACAAGCAGGACATGAGCCAATAGTCCTCCCCCCCACTTGTGAGACTCACTGATGGGTATTCAGAGGCATACTACCTCCAACGCTGAAGGCAGCCACAATGGAGCTGTCCCAATGACCTCTTTAGTAACTGTAACAGCAAGACACCTTCATCCGCCCCACCTGCAATAAACATGTCTCTCCATTGCAGGTGTTGTAACTGTCCAGCGGTTTGACTTCATCCTCAAGGATGCATCCTTCCATTGTCTCCCAAAACAGACAGGTGCCAACAAGATTTTTAAAACTTGGGAAGCAACCCTACGTACAAGAATTTGGGATAAAGCCAGCCAGCCTAAGCTCAACTGATATAAAGTTACACCAGATCCAAATTTGGTTCAGCAGCGGGGCTACTGCTGGCTGAGCCAGGCTAAGCCTGGCCAATGAATAGCGTTTGAGTTACACCACCCTTTGGGGCAGCTTAACTTTTACTAGGTTGCCAGGTCACATGACCAAACTGAATGGGCATATGATCCAGCCTAAGTTCCCCTTCTCTAGTCCTGCCCCCAAGAACACACCCTTTCCGGGGCTTATGCAGGCTTGAGATGCAGCAGTCTCGGCACATCCAGTTGGATCCTCCAGTGGCAAGCCAGCATAGCCCATCTGCGCTAAGAAACTCTCGGCTCAGCTGGAGAACCGCTGGATCCTAACCCACTCATCCAAGCAAAGCTTGCTATGCGATTGCTCCCTAAGTGCCTTGCCAGTTACTAGTTCTGAATCTTCATCCTTCCGACTCTTTGGCAGTAAGTTCAGGGCACAGATTCCTAATTACATAACTGACATGGGGAATTCACCGCTCCTAAAGTGTGGTGGTGGCCACCAGTTTGGGCCAAACTAGACAAGATGCCATTCATGCAATTAACAGCCTTGTGAATATATATTTTTTTAAGTAAATTGCAGGCACAGGAGACCTGACCGAGGAGTAAGTGGTCCTTCATCCTTTAGCCCTGATCAGGTCCCCAGAGCCTACTAAATGCACTGTACACGATAGGGAGCGCTCATTGGCTCCATTGTGAGCTTTTCCCCCATTGTAGGTAACAGGTACAGTCCCCCCTCCCCCATTTGCATTTGGACTGCAGGGTTAAATTCCCCTATCCAACACCTTGGAGCGGCGGCAATGCAAACTGGGGGTCCCACTTGCAATCTACTTTTAAAAAATGTTTCATGCAATTGCCAATTGCATGAATAATATTGTGCCACCTTGGGCCCTTAGCTTTTCATACATATGGAGCATAGGTCTGTCACTATCAGTCAGAAAGCTGCCTTATGCTGAGTCATGCCATTGGTCCACCCAGCTCAGCACAACCAACCAGGTGCCCTTCAGATGTTGGAGCAACAGCACCCCACCTGCTGAGAAGGTAGCCTAGCAGCTCCACCCTACTCGGCGAGCGCTTCTCATTAAGGTATCAAAACAATTATTCTTAATATCTGTACAGTGGTACCTCGGGTTACAGACGCTTCAGGTTACAGACGCTTCAGGTTACAGACTCCGCTAACCCAGAAATAGTACCTTGGGTTATGAACCTTGCTTCAGGATGAGAACAGAAATTGTGCGGCGGTGGCAGCAGGAGGCCCCATTAGCTAAAGTGGTACCTCAGGTTAAGAACAGTTTCAGGTTAAGAACGGACCTCCAGAACAAATTAAGTTCTTAACCCGAGGCACCACTGTGTAGGGCTTTCAAGTGCTCAAAGCACTTTATAAGCATTTTCAAGTTGAAACCACTGTAGAACTTGCAGCGCCAATGAAGATCTTATTGCAGCAGGTAATATTTCCGATTTTCTGATTAGTTTTAACTGATTTTATATTTACTGTGTCTTTTTAGTCTTGCTGCACACTGCTTAGAGCTTACAGTGCAAGCAGCATATAAACTGGTGAAATAAATAAGAACCCAAGAAATCCTGGGAACTGTAGGTTTTTTAGGATGCTGAGGGGTATTAGGAGACCTCCTTTTGCCCTTACAAAACTAGAATTCCTGGAAAACCCTAGCAGGAGGGATTGACTGTAAAACCATTCTGGGAACTGTAGCTCAGTTAAGGGAATTGGTGGGTCTCTCTTAACAACCCTCAGCACCCTTAACAAACTACTAAAGCTTGCTTTGGTTAAATTTGTGTTAATTTTGGGCTCAATCTTTGCTTTAAAGTGGTACCTCGGGTTACAGACACTTCAGGTTACAGACTCTGCTAACCCAGAAGTGGTACGTCGGGTTGAGAACTTTACCTCAGGATGAGAACGGAAATCGCGCGGCGGCAGCGGGAGGCCCCATTAGCTAAAGTGGTACCTCAGGTAAAGAACAGTTTCAGGTTAAGAATGCACCTCTGGAACAAATTAAGTTCTTAACCAGAGGTACCACTGTATTGTGTTCTGGCTTATTAATTCTTTCTTTATTTGCAATATTATTGTATTCTATACTAGTGCTTTACAGGAGTCACCTTGAGGGAACTTTTTTGCACCCAGAGGTGGTGTATGAATATCTTAAATAAAATAAATAAAAAAACAAATAAATAGTGAGTTTATGGCAGAGGTGATATTCAAACCATGGACTTCCTGATCTGGAGCCCAGTCTCTTAGCCACTGTGCTACACCACCTCTCGCTGAACAACAACAAAAAAAATCCTTCCAGTAGCACCTTAGAGACCAACTAAGTTTGTTATTGGTATGAGCTTTCGTGTGCATGCACACTTCTTCAGATACACTGAAATAATAACAAACTTAGTTGGTCTCTTAGGTGCTACTGGAAGGATTTTTTTTTTATTTTGTTTCGACTACGGCAGACCAACACGGCTACCTACCTGTAACTACACCTCTCTCTGAATCAGTGAAGATGCAGGACTGCAAATGGAGGGGAAGGGAATGACCAACCCACACACAAATGAGAGACAATCAACAAAGTACACAAACGGTAGAGGACGCTAACTCTCCATAATTTACTTCCCACAAGAGTTTATTGACAAGACTTGTGTCACCTCTTCTGCGGCAACAAAGTGGCAAATGTAGGAAAATTCTTCTGAGTTTGTGCATACCTCAGCAAGTGACCAAGTACAACAGTCTTCTGCCTTTCCAATACTGGAGACCTGCAACATGGGGCCAGCTTTTCAATTATTATCATGTCACCATCCCTTTCTTGGCATCTTGCCTTCCCTGCTTTACGTCTATCACTTAAAGGCGGCAGCAATTGCACCATCATACTATTTAGAGACCAATGTCACTGCACTCCCTCCATTTCTGAAATTTGCAAAAAGGTACATTATATAATCTGATAACTAAAGCAGCACACCCAGCCACAGCTTTGCTTGCTGAGTTTGGGTGTGTGTGTGTTCTTCCTTCTTCTCTGCAGCAGCTCCCACTGCAAAAGAGATTAGCCACTACTCAGCTTTGAAGAAGACTTGCCTCTTTGGCGCTGTGTAGTGCTATGGGGACACGGGTGGCGCTGTGGGTTAAACCACAGAGCCTAGGGCTTGCCGATCAGAAGGTCGGTGGTTCGAATCCCCGTGACGGGGTGAGCTCCCGTTTCTCAGTCCCTGCTCCTGCCAACCAAGCAGTTCGAAAGCACAAAGTGCAAGTAGATAAATAGGTACCGCTCCAGCAGGAAAGTAAATGGCGTTTCCGTGCGCTGCTCTGGTTCGCCAGAAGCGGCTTAGTCATGCTGGCCACATGACCCGGAAGCTGTACGCCGGCTCCCTCGGCCAATAAAGCGAGATGAGTGCCGCAACCCCAGAGTCGGACAACGACTGGACCTAATGGTCAGTGTCCCTTTACCTTTACTAGTGCTATGGGTAGAACGGCAAGCAGAACTCTGGTTGCTACTCCAACTCCTCATGCATGCCCCCATCTTAGTATCCTGGCTATAGGGGCTGGAACAAAGGAAGCGACTTGCAGGTTGGTGGGATTTGGGGCTGTTGTGTGTTCTGAACATGGGGTGTCCAGCAAGGAGGTGGCTTGTGCATCATCACCCACTGGCAGCCAACGAAAGGTCAGGACAGATTACGCGATGATGACTGGGGAAGAGCTGTAGCTCAATGGTCCATCATCTGCATAGAAGGGGCCAGGATCAGTTCCTGGCATCTCCAGAGGTAGGGCTCCTGGGAATGTCTCCTGTGTGAAACCCTGGAAAGCTGCTAATCGCTCAGTGCAGACAACATTGAGCTAGATGGACTAGTAGTTTGATCCAGTTTAAGGCACCTTTCTATGTTCAGTATTATGTAATGAGTGTGCACAGTGTACAAAGGGACAGGCTCCTGGCCCAATGAGTTTACAATCTACCATTTAACACAGGGGAAATAACAGCAGAAAGGATGAGATGCTACTCATGGTCCCTTGCAAAATGTTCCAGGTCAGGTCACATCACTCTTCTGAACCATTTGGGGGACTCTGCCCACTGAGATTCCTCCACTGCAGGGGGTTGGACTAGATGACCCTCAGGGTCCCTTCCAACTCTACAGTTCTATGATTCTATTCATTAGCATGGCTGCATACCAACTTCTCCTTCAGCTTGCTTCTCCTTCTGCTTTGCCTTGCCTTGCTTCACCTCCAACTTAAAAAGGAGCTGGTTCTGACATAAGCATGATTGCAATGAGCCATATGAAATATTTTTTGCACACACAGAGAGAGGTTAATGTCCTATTTAACATGCATATATTATTATTAATAATAATAACTAAATGTATATTCCACCCTTCATCCCAGAGTGGTTTACAACATATTAGAAAGATCAAGAAGAGCCCAGGTTAGGCCAAATGTCCATCTTTAGACTAACATTCTGCTGCCAAGAACAGCCAGCCAGATCCCTCCAGGATGCTTGCAAACTGAGTGTTGCTTTGTGCCCCAGAGGTATACTGCCTCTAACCACTGTGCCATCATGACTAACCTTATGAAAACTTGGATTCTCCAATCAGAAACCCTGTCCTTATCAAAACTTCACATGATTGGCTTTTAAGGCAAAAGAAGCAAAAGTGTATGAAATGCTCAGAGTTTCAAAAAGCAACAACTGGTGAACCGCAGCTAACTCATTTTCATTAAAATCTGCTGTGATGTGTGCATAGAGGCTATTTTTTTCTGCATGTCCTCTAGTACCTGAGTTATTAATAGATGCAAGCAAAATCTAAGATTAAAACACACAAAGACAGACACACACACACACACACACACACACACTATGCAGGCCTCTTTCTGGTTAAAGGCAATTAATACATTGTTTAGAAAGGAGGTATATCAGAACATAGATAGAGCTTAACAGTCATGTCAGGGGAATTGAATACCGGCTGAAGCCAGGCTTAGTTATCACTTCATCTCGCAACCTGAGCCTGAGAACATCTTCCGTCTGTTTAATCACAGGCGGGGAATGAAAGACAAGCAAACGGCAACATTTTCCAGTTCCTACCTTAGTAGTGACAATGCACAGACAATCCATTCCGATAAGCTCTCCAGGAGTACGTGGAAATCCTCAAGCAAATTAGCAAGGCTTTTACAAGAAATAGAAGAGGATCATGCACAGGCTTGAATCTACGGAGCCGGCTGCCGTTTTTTGCCCCCCCTCCCTTCCTGACAGGCCCCGCATAAGAAACTCGAGTCCTCCTCCACATCGCTTAAAGGCAGGCATGATTCTCCCAGGGATCCGAAGCCCCGTTAGAAAGCATCTCAAGCAAAACTTCCAGGTGGCTTCTCCAGCCTGATTGCTGCATTGTCCAGCTTGCAATCAGAAATATCCTCTAAGCAGTCTGTTCTGAACGGTGGAGAGGAGAGCCACAAACACGTATGAGGGACCAGGAAGCATTGCATATCATCTCTGTTTCTACAATTCTGATCGGCTCTTTCAGTATAACCCAAAAAAGGCTTTCTCTGCCAAGTCTCTCTCTTTTTCTTTCTCGCACTCTCTCTCTCTCTCCCTCTCCCTCTGTGTTATCTCTGCTTTAAAATAAATAACACTCGGTTTGTGTTTGCAAATTCTGAGTAAGCACAATGCACACAACTATTGGGCCCATCCATCAAAGGACTATCAGTGTGCTGCCAAAACAATAGCTTTGGGGTTGTAAAGCTCATTATTAGAAGCATGCTTCCCAAGTACACATTTTGCTAGAGTACTGCGGTGTGCAATGCAGTTTTGGTTTTTTTTTTCACCTCGCCTAAATCACTCATAATTTTTCAAAGCAGATTCACAGCTAGGAAATGGACCTGGGAGAAACATAGAGGGTTAAGGAGAAAACAAATATGTAGCATCCCTTATGTGGTTCGCTGCTGGTGGCTGCTTAATGCAGGAGTCCTAGAGGCCATTGGCTGAAGACAGTGTTTTTATAATGTGCCTCTTATATAGGAGGATCTCCACTGCAAGAGTGATGTAATTTTGGTATGTACAGACAGTTGGAGACACTTAGTCTGTAAGAGACTTGGAAGTTCTTCGAAGGAGGCATTCTGTGCTCATATATTTCATCTAATTCATCCCATTGCTAGTCCTGATCAAAGAGGTACTGCAGGTTTTAGAAATGGTTTTTTTTATAAAAAAAAAAACAACCTGCAAAGCCCATTTACCATAGGTGTAAGCAGGATGAAATAGCAAACCCTCTTTCAAATTGCCTTCAGTTCTTGGGGGAGGTAGGGAAAGCTGTCATGTGTTTCCAAATCAAAGCACTGTAACTAGCAAGGTCTGGAAAACAGGCGTTTTAATTAAGGACGCTTCCAAAAAATTCTGAATTACTTCTTATTGTTGTTGTTTCCAAAGGGGAAGCATCAGGAATTCTTTTTTTTTTTTTTTCAGGGAAGGAGTATTTCTGAATGTTATGCGGATCACACATAGCATTGCAGCAGCTTTCAGTTCATTCATATATTCTTCCCACACACAAATTACTGAAGTGCCTGTACTCCCTGAAGCACCACCACAAAACAAGCGATCTTGATGTGATCACAGTATGGTCATATCAAGGTTCTTTTCCAATGCACAGAAGTCTATGTGTGCATCAGTTAAGACACTACACAAAAGGAATCACACACAACCGCACTGATACTGCTTCCTCGCAGTGTGTACTATTAATGTGCACAAACACACCGATATGATTTAGAGACGGGAAGAAATTCAAATCAAAGAATTACAGCATTGGGAAAGACCTTCAAGGTTCTGTAGTCCAACACACACACCAGCTGAATTAGGGATCTGCAATGCAGGATGCAACTACAGCAGCGATGTCAAATCTGTGCTTTCCAAACACTGTAGGACTCCAAGTCCCATAATCACTGACCATTGGCCATGCTGGCTGGGGCTGATGAGAGCTAGAGTCCAGAAACATTTTATTTGAAGGGCTGTGAGGTAGCTACCCCTGAACTGCAGCAGACCTAGAGATATGGGAACCATCAGATCATGGTTTTATCTATCTCACTATGAAGGACAGTGGGTCACCAGGCAGAAGTCTCTCCTGGCCCTACCTCAAGGTGCTGGGGACTTAACGTGGGACCATCTGCATGCGAAGCAGATGCTCTAGCCCTGAGCTACAGCCCTTCCCCTTGGATGGATGAAAGACAGCCATCCAGCCTCTGCTTAAATGCCTCCAGAAAGTGAGAGCCCTGACACCGCCCCAGGCAATCAGATTCCTCTTTCCACTAGGAAACTTTTCCTAATCTTTAGTTAAAATCTACTTCCCTGCAGTTTCCACCTACTGGTTATAGGCCTGCCCTCTGGGAACAATAGACAGCAAATGAGTAAGTCCGAGTGAACTGAAACGTGCAGCAAACCACACAGACTCCGGTTCCAGAATTCATTTTTAGAAATTTGGCTAGTTGTGGCAGAACTGGAACGCATGGCAGGGCAAAGGCTCAGTAAAGGAATGGAATATGGGAAATCACAGCTTTTTACAACTCTCTCTCTCTCTCTCATGAAATATGTGGCGTGATAGTTACCCCATGACAGCAGCCAGTACTCTGAACAACATTTATGATACAGTGGTATCTCGGGTTACATATGCTTCAGGTTACATACGCTTCAGGTTACATATGCTTCAGGTTACAAAATCCACTAACCCAGAAATAGTGCTTCAGGTTAAGAACTTTGCTTCAGGATGAGAACAGAAATCATGCTCCGGCGGCACGGCAGCAGCAGGAGGCCCCATTAGCTAAAGTGGTGCTTCAGGTTAAGAACAGTTTCAGGTTAAGAACGGACCTCCAGAATGAATTAAGTACTTAACCCGAGGTACCACTGTACAATGTAAGGGTGTGCGACTTTCCTGTTCACATATTTAGGTATCTTGGACGGAAGAGAGGGTTGCCACTTTTTAACATGGCAAAGTATGGACGGTCTAGCCAGTCATCATTCCAGTAGGCAAAATTCCTGGTGGCTGTTGCCACCATAGTATAATCATAGGCATCTAGTTACTGTTTCCCATTATAAAATATGAAGTTGGAAATAGCTAATGTGCAGTATTGCTTTTTTTAAAAAAAAAATATTGTACAGTTGTTTCAGTAGTCTGTGGTTAAGGGGAGTGGATATATGTGGTGTCAGGCAAGAACATAGCGTGCATGGAACAACTGTGTGGGTAGGAGGAGTGGAAATTTGCAGTGGCAGGCAAGAACATGTCACACGTGCAGCAAATGTGATGGTGTGATTGTGCTTCCTTCGTACTTTGCAGTGATTTTTCAGGTTGAAGGTGAGGGACTTTTCTGTGAGAGCCAGGAACGTTCCCATGTGTGCAGAATGCAGGATGCTTTTATTGACTAGTGCATCTCTGAATGTGTAAGAGACATTTTGCACCAAGTTGTAAAGAATACTCAAATAAAGGGGGGGGGCAAGTGCTGGTTTTGATTATTTAAACTATTTTTTTTTAATGGGATTTGTTGCTTGCCATGAGTTCTCACTGGAGAGAGGTGGGTTGGAAATGAAATTAAAATTAAATAAAGAGCTTGTTATCTTGGCAGATATAAGAAAATTCATTGCAAAGTTTTTAGGGTGTGTGTGGATGAGACATAGATAAATAGATCATAGATAGATAGGGTCCCCCCCCTCACATTTGGTCATTACAAGTTAAGGCAGATATAACAACCTAAGTGATTTGAACATACGTTTATTCACTTCCTTATAAAAACATTCCTGAAGCTGAAAAAGTAACCCAGAATATGCTCAAATCAGTGCTACTACACTTGCAATGAAATTCTATACATGCATTGACCTAAGTAAGCCTGAATGAGTTCGCAGTTGAGCCCCATTACTTCTGAGCAGACATGTATAGGATAGCACTGCTAAAATAGTATGACCGGCTTTACCCTTTGTTACCTGTGAACGCAGTCCTTCTATGAGACACGCTTATAGAACAGGGGTCACCAACGCAGCACCCATGGGCACCATAGAACCCATGGCAGCTTCCAGTGGTGCCACTGAGCGGGAGTTCCAAAATTTATCCTTTCGGGTTTTTAAACAAAAATAAGTAACCAGCCCTACTCTAAAGAAAGTCATGGGGCAAAATGTTATGGTACTTTACTTAGAAAGTAAAAGTGGGGTGGCTGTGCTCCATGTTGTTATGAGACAGCAACAGCATCAGTGTGTGTGTGAGAGAGAGAGAGAGAGAGAGAGAGAGAGAGAGAGAGAGAGAGAGAGATCAGTATTATGTGATCTCCACAATCAGGACTATCCTATGGCAAGCGTAAGGTTGTTGGGGGTGGTTGCCACTCTAAGTTTGTGTTATCCTATGCTCCCTTCAGGGCAGCCATTTTGTAACTGGCACCCACAAGACTCTCGAAATTTGCCCACTAGTCCAAAATTTGCCCACTGTTACAGAAGAATAACTATCTGAAACCTGGTCAGCGTAGCTCCAAGTAATTTCTCTTTCTACCTGAGTTGTGTGTAACTGGCATATTCTATACCAAAATAAGAGGTAGCACTGATTTAAAAAGAAAGAATTTCTAACCCTTGTGCCTCTCTCATTCTTTGGCTTCCCCCATTCACCTAATAACAAAAAAATAAAAACCAAAGAAAGTGTGATTTTATACTCGCATTCATCTTTTCCCCTGATACAAACTCTGTGTGCAAAGAAATATTTTATCTCTTTTCCAGACAAACGGCACGTAACTTTTCAAATCCCTTACTGCCTGATGCCATCCATGTTTACTTTAAAAGCAAATCCTGCCAAAGTCAAGAGGGGCTTACTCCCAAGTAACAACATGCACATGGGGCTGCAAACGTAATCACTTCAACCTGGAGTTATGTCACAGTTTTGCAACAAATATTGCTGCAATGTACTAAACTACTCCACACACACCCCACATCCCAGCTTCTGCTTCCCCAACAACAACCCATAAACACACCTTTGTTGCAGCCACACTGTTGCAGAGTTTGCCTTTGAGGAGCCGCACATGATTCATGCTCAGAAGAGAAGCCCTCTGCTCAATCGTTAAGGCTTCCCGCTCCCACGAAGGAAGAGGCAGAAGGGGTCAGGATATAGATAAAATGAAAGCCCTGCCCGAAAAATGAGGAAAATCAATGCCCTCTTCAAGTGGAAGCGTCTAGACATCCATACGATACAGTCCAGGCTTTCGGCATAATGAAGAACCCAACCCCTATAGATCCTTTTCCTGGGAATCTCTTATTCTCATTCCAGCTGAAGTATGTTTCCAATAAACCATTCTAAGGAAGAAGGGGATGTTTTAAGAGCCATCTACTTTATGTAAATTATTCAGGTTATAACCCCAATGTTACTGTGGTCTCTCAAGAGGCAAGCGATACAGCCAACACATACCATTACTTTGCTAAGAGTCAATCCTGGCTACTAAAGATCTAAAGCAATTTTGCAAAAAAAATAATAATAAAAATCCATAGCATCTCAGATGTTCCCAGACAGCAATAAAAAACGGAGGTGCACAGAGACCAACCCGCAGACTATAAAAAGCTTATGCTAAAGGCGGTTGTAAAAGAAAAAGAAAAGAAAGGCTTTGCAAAACTCTCCATAACTTCTGAAGAAAGAAGTGCTGCTGTTTCAGGGATTTCTAGTAGATTTCAGAAACTTTGCATGGGGTTGTACAGTAGCAACAGTCACAACTGGAAGCTATATATGAAGACACAGTTGGGGTTGCCACGTAGACACCTCGCAGCCTGGACACTGGACAAAGCCCATTAAGTCTCTGGCTAAAACAGAAAAGAAGGCAGCCACATAACCTTTCCTGCCCATTCCTTCTGCAGACTTCTTGTTCACCCTTAGCTCTCACAGCTGGAGGCCTTACTAGGGCCAGCAGTGGAGAGGAGCGAGTGGGTGACAGGACTACAGAGGGATTGGGCTGTACCTGACTTGTGCCATGCAAGCAGAAACTACTTCGAAATGAATGGAGGTTGTGTCGTAAGACCAATGTAATGGTGAACTCTATTTCTTTCAAAGAGGCTTGTGTCTGAAATGTTGTGGTGGATCATGCCCATATGATGCCAAGTTCATTAACTCCTGCTTGTCCTCCTTTCCGGCTAACAACATTGCACCAACAAACACTGGGGTGTTATTTCAAGAAGTAAGATAAACTTGTGCATTAAATCTTTCCCAATGAAATCCGTGGGACTTTTACACTGGTGAAACATGCCCATTGTCTGTACATTTTTTTGAAAGGCTACTTATTAAGCTGATCTCGCTCTCTTAAGCTGGGTCAAATCACTTCCCCCTTTTATATATACACTTGTAATTTCTGTTCTACAACACAGACAGAAATTATATATCATTAGGGTGATTAAGTATCACTGCAGAATGGAACACCACCAATCAGAAAAGTCCTTGAAAATTTTAGCCAGGGGGTGGGGAGTGGGGGAGAAACAGATCACACTTGAAGGCTCAGCCAGTTTTTCAATATACAGTGGTACCTCGGGTTATGAACTAAATTCGTTCCGGAAGTCCATACTTAACCCGAAGCGTTCTTAACCTGAGGAGCGCATTCCCTACATAGGCCTCCTGCAGCCCCGGAAGCAGATTGCGTTCGTATCCCGGGGCAAAGTTCACAACCCGGGACACCTACTTCAGGTTTGTGGAGTTTGTAACCCAAAGCATTCGTAAGCAGGACTGTTCTTAACCCGAGGTACCACTGTACTGTAAATTGTATTCCCCACTCTCCCATAAACAAAAATTATCATAATAGTTCCATTGCTCAAATTAGAACTAAGACAAAAAAAGAATGGGGTACACTTCATAAACATTTTCCTCCCCGCAAAGTGCTTCCTGGGTCTCCCAATTTAAGGGAGGATTTGCACAAAAGGGGGCAAAAGTGTGTGTAGCCCTATAGCTAGATGCCGCCGCCACCACTACTAAATGTCAACATTCCCCTCCGTGTCCACATTAGGGATGGAGAGAAATTCAATTCAGTTTGTGTTTAAAGACGAACCTGGCAAATTCAGACTTTCCGAAATGATATGCAGCCCCGAAACACAGCCATCCTTAGCAAGCTGTCTGCCTCTCAATTTTGCAATGCAGAGAATACATACGTTAGTTAGAATAGCACAGGAAAAATGCATTAGGGGACGGGCTTTGGAAAAATTGTGTTTATTAGGCAAAACTGCACGCAACAATGTGTTTATGAGGATAAACTTTCACTGAAAAGCAGATGGATTTTCATTGGGACTGTTTTTTAAAAATCACAAATTGCTGTATAAACAAGGAGAACTGAATTTATGGTGACAACTGAAAGAGCCCAGCTGACAGGTCTGTCCATCCCCAATGTACAGAGGTACACATACATCTTTCACTGCTCCACTGTCTGGTATCACTTTTAATGCACTTCCAGCCCTCTTCACCAGCTGCTTCCACTCCATTAGAAAAATAACAACAGCCCACTTCTTCCTAGAAACAGTCAATCTGATTGCTTATAAACTAACTTTGTTCTTCATTTGCCCTCATCAACTTTCTAAAGTAGCCATATCTAACTGGCTCACACGAGGACCTCACTGTTTCTAGGAGTGATGAGGGTAATTTTAAAAAAATGTGCCAAAGCGACAGCCAGTTTGGGCTGTGATCAGTAGCAAACTAGTGCGAATGTCAGATTGGAATGGGCCACACCCTGAAACCTCCTTTTTCATAGAACCACAGAATTGTAAAGTTAGAAGGGACCCAATGCAGGAATCTCAGCTAAAGCATCCAGGTCTTCACACCAAAACTCAAAAGCTAGATAAAACAGGTGCAGCAGCAGTTTGAATTGTTCCCAGTGGAATTATGAGCAATTATAAATGAATCATATTTAAAGTGTGGAAAAGGGCAGCTGGGAAATTGGTATTAAGCAACAACTTTCGTAATTCTCTCCAGAAACGTTCTAGTAGTTACAACAATGTATTTTTGGTGGGTTCCATTGTGCAATCGCAAAATGCATCTTTGGGGCATTAAACAGGATTTTACTTCTTCTGTTTTAATGCATAGAAGAGACACCATTTTGATTTAGTAACTGGCTAACATTCCCCATTTGGTCAAAAACAGAACATTCATAACAGACTTCCTGGCCTCGAACCAGTGGGGTTAGCTTCCAGAACCCACCTTTCCCAGTGTCTTGGAAACAGTGTAAAGGTTTGCTTAGATGGCACTTCTACTGCTATAAAGGTCTGCTTCTTCTTTATTTCTTTATTTCTTACGTTATTTTGTGGTGTAGGGTCCTTAGCATTCAGACTAGAATGAGTTTTATTCAGCATGTTTCATGGTGTGTGCATGTTTTTGAGCTGTGTGCCAATTCTATTAAGAAAGCAGTAATAAGGAAACATTGAATTTAACCTTTAACAAAAAGAGCCCCAAAGTATTTAAATTTAGTATTTAAATTCAGCATTTGACATTCAAGAATCACAAAGGTGTAGAAAAACAGAGGTTGCTGTCTTTGCTGCTACAACTGCATCCAGTCACTGAGAATAATTTACTGCTTATCAGTAGAGACCAAAATATGGTCACAGCAATGTAAATAAGGCATTAACATGCTAAACCTCCCATCTCACTGGGACATCTTCAATTAAGTGCATTTATTAAAGGGCAATAGGAAAGAAATCATATTTATCCTTAAACTAAAACACAAGCAGTAGTGACGAATAATCAGAATAAGTAATTAGAGCTATCAGCAGATTAAAGCATTCCTAGTCAACTAAATGTGTTCAAAGAGCAGGACGTAATTGTTTGCAAAAGGCCTTTCAAACAGTGCTTTGGCTGCATGGACTCTGTTCTCAGCAGCCAAGCACAGCCAAACTGAGCAGGATTGAATCACCAGTTCTCCAATGGCGGGTTCGATCCTGCTGGGTGGAGGGGTATGCTTTGCCAGCACGTTCCCCACAGGGAACATGCTGGCAAAGAAGACCTCAAAAGGACTGTGAAAGGTCAAGTCTGTTCAGTTTGGCTGTACACACCTGTTCCCCTGCTGTCGCCCTCTGGTTTTAAGATGTTCAAAGTCTAGCATTGGGCTACTTGAAAGCCCTTTTGCTTAGAACCTGCTTAGAATCTTTAAAACTATGAAAATCAGAGGTTCACAGAGCAGTGTGGGGCTCTTTGCGAAAGCGCTTCAAACAGCCCCACACTGTGCTTTGAAGTCTTAAATACTGGAGGTTCAAAGACTGACCCCACCCACCTATTAAATTTGGCCCTCTAGGGGTGGGGAGATAAGGATTTGGCCAACTTCTGCCAACGTATTTTTTTCTGCACCAACCTCCCCATCCCTTCTCCTTCTCCTTCTCAGTAACCAACACCACTCAGAACGGCAGGTGAATGCCACACACAAGCATACCATGCCATCTACAAATGCCTAACATTTTCTGGATACAGATTTAATTGATCCTCTGCAATTCAAAGAATGCAAAATGCTCTAAACTGCCTTATTTCTGTATATTCCAAACAAAATGAAAGTAAATTAAAATAATAAATTATTTAATTAAAATAATGCAAAATGCTCTAAACTGCCTTATTTCTATATATTCCAAACAAAATGAGAGTTTGCAAAGATTTTGAAAACAGCACCCATTTTCTTTGGGTGCTTCTTTTATAAATCCCTGGTTATCCATTACAGCACCTTCCTTATGTCATTATTATATCACCCATAATGAGACAGCTGTTTTGCTTCCACTACCTCTGTGCCCTCTTAGGACGAAGGAAATTACAGGTAACTGAATTGTGTATGCAGTGGCAAAGACCTAAGAAGCACGCTGTACTTATAAGGCACTGTGTCTTTCCAAAGAGGCTCTCAACTCTTAAAGCAGCAATATGCTCTCCAGATCTGCACTTTAATTTCCATCCACTCTTCCTGGCAGAAGGAAGCTGACAGCATTTTTCAAAAAGAGCCACGTGCTCGTTTTAAATAGCTAACCAACCCCGTAAAACGACAGGCTGTTTTTCTAATAGCACATCATTAACATGCGAGCAACTTCACTTGCAGATATGTCCTGACAAATAGCTCTCTCCATAAGTGAGACAAAGGAGGAGACTTGGGAAATCCCACTGATTTCCTGGACTTCTTCGAAAAGACCAACTGAAAAGTTGCATCTTTCCCATGTCTCTGCAGCCGTAGGTAAACTAGAGGTAGATGACTGCATGGGACGTGGGTGGCGCTGTGGGTTAAACCACTGAGCCTAGGGCTTGCTGATCAGAAGGTCGGTGGTTCGAATCCCCGCGACGGGGTGAGCTCCCATTGCTCAGTCCCTGCTCCTGCCAACCTAGCAGTTTGAAAGCACGTCAAAGTGCAAGTAGATAAATAGGTACTTCTCCGGCGCGAAGGTAAACGGCGTTTCCGTGCACTGCTCTGGTTCGCCAGAAGCAGCTTAGTCATGCTGACCACATGACCCGAAAGCTGTACGCCGGCTCCCTTGGCCAATAAAGCGAGATGATCGCCGCAACCCCAGAGTCGGCCACGACTGGACCTAATGGTCAGGGGTCCCTTTACCTTTACCTTTATGCAGCAGTACAATTGTCCCTCTATGTTCTGAAGGTGGTATAGCCCCACAAGGATTACAGCACATGGTTTTTTTCCTGGATGTGTATATTGGCAAGAAATAAATTCGCATTTTCCATGTTTTTTCACCTCCCTTTACTTTTTAGAAAAAGCATTTCATGACATTTGGGGGATCGAATAAGCATTCCAAGCCCATCGGCTTCTATTTTCTTTTCCTTTTATTTCCAACTTGAGGATATTAAGAGGGAAAGCCCACATCATTTTTAAAATGTTATTTTGAGAGAAGCTGAGAAGAGGGAGAAAGGAGCTAGAGAGCTGAAAACTTTCTACGGTCATATAAAAAGGTGGGGGGAGAGGAGCCTGAGAGAATTGTGACAGCCAAGCTGTAAACCTGTGAAAATATTACATGAATTATAATAACAGAAAGCTTGACACACTTTAACTTTGTCCTGGCAGGCTGGAAGCCTATTATTTATTACAAAGTAGAACGGTAATGAAGAAAATTAACGATGTTAACCCATTTCTCCATTCAACTTCACTGCTGAGCCGCGAACAGCTATAACTATCATTACTTTGTCAATACAAAACTAATCTCGCCTCCAGGAGCTTTCAGCCTTCTCCTCCAGTTACCTAGAAACTGAGCCATAATTTGCTATGGGGAGCAAACAGAGCCTTAAAACCAAAGAGGCAGCTGCAAAATGATACTGCCCCGTCAATTAATTTTTCCCCAGGGATGCCACTATTCTGCCTGCTACATAGAGAGGCAGGCCATACATACTACAACTATCAATGATCCCTGTGTCTTTTAAGGTGCTGCAGGAGAACTTGTGGAACTACAGATGTAGCTGAACCCCAAATACCACCACGTAGCCAATGGTCAGAGGTGGTGGTGGTTGCTGTGCTATTGTTTGTTTGTTTGTTGTTATATTTATCTCCTTTCTCCCAGCTTGGGGTTCAAGGCAGCTTACACGTAAATACATTGGTTATGTGATACAGAGTAATTAAACCGAACTAGTGAGAGCTGGACCATAAAGAAGGCTGATCGCCGAAGAATTGATGCTTTTGAATTATGGTGTTGGAGGAGACTCTTGAGAGTCCCATGGACTGCAAGAAGATCAAACCTATCCATTCTCAAGGAAATCAGCCCTGAGTGCTCACTGGAAGGACAGATCGCGAAGCTGAGGCTCCAATACTTTGGCCACCTCATGAGAAGAGAAGACTCCCTGGAAAAGACCCTGATGTTGGGAAAGATGGAGGGCACAAGGAGAAGGGGACGACAGAGGATGAGATGGTTGGACAGTGTTCTCGAAGCTACCAGCATGAGTTTGACCAAACTGCGGGAGGCAGTGGAAGACAGGAGTGCCTGGCGTGCTCTGGTCCATGGGGTCACAAAGAGTCGGACACGACTAAGCGACTAAACAACAAATCTAAAACTGACAATCAAAACACATCTAGAAGCAGCAATTAAAATACATTTTGCCCTGGAAGCAGCCCAATGGCCAGCATTGGCTGCACCTTAGTTTTCAAAGGCCCGTCTGAACAGGAAACCTTAGCCTGCCAGTGGAAGGATAGCAAAGAGGGAGCTAATCTTGCCTCTCTTGAGAAGGAATTGAGGAATATGGGAGCAGCCACAGAAAAGGCTGTGCTTTCCTTTGGACCACATCAGCAAGGCTGAGGGGGGGGGGTCTTGGCATCAGGGCAGCCCCGGACCTCCATACAACTACCCAAGCTTGTTCCCCAGGAAGGGGAGGTTACTTCACTGCTGCTCACACAGTGGTTTGGCTTCACCCCCGAAGGCACACTCCATTGTCTCTCGGGACAGACGGATGCCAACAGCAACAACAAAATTCACACCGTGCATAATTTCATACTGCTGTACCATATCTCCCCTTAGCTATATATTTTTTTCTGCCAGGTGTCCTCATGTATCCTTCCCTGTTTCTTTGTGCGGACAAATGCTGAGAAAGAGATGGATTAGATACAGATAACTCTGGTCTGGCCCCTTTTCCACCACAACCATTGGGAGATTGCAAGCATATTGCAACCATTCTTACCTTTGCAGTTTTATCTGTGGAATGATTATCAGAAGATTGGTTCCCTTTGTCCTGGTTTTCGCCCGCTGCCCGTTGTTCTGGCCCATTTGAAGCTGCTGTCTAGAAATAGGAAGGAGGGGAGACATTTCAATAAAACGTTCACCAAGAAAGTAGTAGCACAAACAGAATATATTTTTGAGGGCCCTTCCAGGTGTCATTAATACGCATTCATGCCCTATACTCCCTTGCCTGGAAGTAAGTTCTGTTGACTTCAGCGGGGCTTACTTCTGAGTAGTCATGCATGGGATCGCACTATTAAAAGTGAAAACTGCTGAGAGGCTTATGCTTTGAGCCTGGAAGGATAACACACACACACTTATGCAACCGTCTGAAGACCGCACTGCCCTTGCTATATTTGAATACATTTTTCATAAACGGCCAATTTGGGTGAATACTTATCTGGACATTTGCATGGCTTATATCGACGTACAGTGGTACCTCAGGTTACATACGCTTCAGGTTACATACTCTTCAGGTTACAGACTCCGATAACCCAGAAATAGTGCTTCAGGATGAGAACAGAAATCGGGCTCCGGCGGCGGGGCAGCAGCAGGAGGCCCCATTAGCTAAAGTGGTGCTTCAGGTTAAGAACAGTTTCAGGTTAAGTACGGACCTCTGGACTGTATGTGTTTGAATTAAGATGGGTGTGTTGATGGTGACTATATTCTCAGTGTGAGGTGGTAGGGGTTTTCATCCGTTCTTTCTGCTTTTCTTTTCTTTCTTTGTTTTTAAGCCAGCACTTTGGGAGCAAACTGGGAGCCAGTGTAGATCTTTAAACACTGGCAAGGTATTTGAAAGATTGGCAATGACTACCTAGTCATATATCCATCTCTACCTTCTCCCGCCATCTCTCGCTTTTTTCCATCCACTGTAAAGCATTCAGGTTGTGAAGACCTCCAATATGAGTGATCCACCAATGGTTTAAATGGCAGTGGTTGACTAAATAATTATAATTTTCCTACATTCAATCAACACTATAGAACGAAGCTCTGGATGCATTTCAGTTGGCTTCCCCCTCGTTCCCGGCCGTAATGAAAAAGCAGCACAATCTGACATTGAAAATGGCACATTCTGACAACATTAACAGCTTCATACATTAAGTAGCCCATAAAACTGCAGCAATATATTCAGATGGGCTCAGGAAGGTGCTTCTTAACCCCATATCCATGATTAAGGAAGAGCTTAGTCACAAATCACACCAGCATAGGTTTTGCAACCATCCTTCATTTATATAACAGGAAATAAAGATGTGCATTTATGAACAATGCATTTGTGAACCACTTTGATGTTTGCTTGTTTGTTTGTTTTTAGAATCAAGTGGTATAGAAATTTTAGGACTAGGACAAAACCTGCCTGGGTGACCCCCCACTGCCTGGGATAAAGGGCAGATATTCCCACGCTGTGTCCAGGATTCCTGTCAAGGCTTTGTTTTATTTATTTTTTTACCTTCATAATTCGAAGGGAGCCACTGACATTTAAGTCAGCCTTTTGTCTGGAAAGGGACGCAGGTGGCGCTGTGGGTTAAAGCCTCAGCGCCTAGGACTTGCCGATCGAAAGGTCAGCGGTTCGAATCCCTGCGGCGGGGTGCGCTCCCGCTGCTCGGTCCCAGCGCCTGCCAACCTAGCAGTTCGAAAGCACCTCCGGGTGCAAGTAGATAAATAGGGACCGCTTACCAGCGGGAAGGTAAACGGCGTTTCCGTGTGCGGCTCTGGCTCTGGCTCTGGCTCTGGCCACAGCAGCGATGTCACGCTGGCCACGTGACCCGGAAGTGTCTCCGGACAGCGCTGGCCCCTGGCCTCTTAAGTGAGATGGGCGCACAACCCCAGAGTCTGTCAAGACTGGCCCGTACTGGCAGGGGTACCTTTACCTTTACCTTTACCTTTGTCTGGAAAAAACCCTACCCGGTACTTGTGTATCTCAGCAGTAGGTTTGGTTTTCGTTGGCTTGGTGTATCCCTAGTTGTCCAGGGATGATCCAGTGTATTTTGCAAGGCCTCCCTGGAGGGTTTGCACCAAGCTGCTACTTGGATGCCTGTGAGCCATCTGTTAAAAACATATGGTCTAAATTTAAAATTGTCTGCAGACCATAAAAGGATCTTAACGTCTTCAGCAGGGCCCGCCTACCCATGAGGCAAACTGAGGCAACTGCTTCCTGCAGCAGGATCCACAGGGACAGCAGATCCCAATGCCAACCTTTGTTCCCCCTCCAACTTCCTGGGTGTAGATCCCCACTTTTTTCTTGGTGGGGAAGTGGCACTATTTTGTGGCTTTCCTCCATTGCTAAAATGTCTTGAGCTGGCCCAAGTCTTCAGAGTCCCCAGTATCACCCAAAGCTGAGTGGCCCTTCTGTAGCCTTGGAGCCCCTGCCCACGCCTGCTGTGACGTCACAGCAAATCAACCAATGGCACCAAGAGAGATGGAGCATGTTAAAACATGCTTGAGCCTAGATGGCCATTGGCTGCTTGACCCACCTCCCTCAATACCTTTGGTCAAAACCGCAGTCATGAGACGCTGAAAGAAAATATTCAGGACTCCAAAAGCATAGTAAGTGGGATAATGAGAATCCCGGGGTCGGAATGGTTGCAGCTGAGTGGTAGAGGACATGCCATGCATGCAAATGGTACCAAGTTCAATTCCCAGCATTGCCAGGTAAGGGTGGAAAAGAGTTCTGTTTCAAAGCTTTGAACACCCTTAGAGCAGTGTTTCCCAACCTTGTGCCTCCAGCTGTTTTTGGACTACAATTCCCATCATCCCTTGCCACTGGTCTTGCTAGTCAGGGATGATGGGAGTTGTAGTTCAAAAACAGCTGGAGGCACAAGGTTGGGAAACACTGCCTTAGAGGTCATTGCAGAGCAACTCCATCCTAAGCCAATGGCCACCAGGTTCCTTAACACCAGGTTAAGGTAAGGTTGCCAGATTATTATTATTTTTCAATGAATCCGGGGACACTTTTCAACTTCAATGGATTTTGTATGGGGACTGTATGGGGGACGGATAACGGGTAACGGTAACCTTAGGTTAAGGAAGTCTGGTATAGACAATACTGAACTAGATTGACCAATATATAAAGAAGAGCCTGTTGGATCAGGCCAGTGAACCATCTAGTCCAGCTTCCTATTCTCACAGTCAGGGGCGTCTTAAGCATGTCCGGCACCGTGGTGCAAAGATCCCTCCGCCCCCCCCCCCGCCCCGCCGAGTTGTTGACCTTTTTTAAGGGGAGGGACCCCAAAGCTGTTGAACTTTTTAAGGAAAGGTTCCCCAGAGTTGTTGACCTTTTTTTAGGGAGCTGACGCCACGCTTACACATTATCTCTAACAAGCCCTTACAACAAAATAAAATGAAAAGACGAAAATCTGATGAAGTCCTCAGGTCCAAAGCAAGACTCATTCAAGGCTCAGCAGTTCTTCTAATTCATCCTCATGATTCAAATCACCACATATCAAAAAGTTAAAGCAATCACCAGTTTGTTGTTCTTTAAATAAATTGATAAAGACACAGAGAATGAAGTTCCCGGCCAATTTGTGTTTAAGTACAAAGCGGACGTTTTCAAATATTGTGGGGGTGGATGTAAAGCAGTGACATCCTGAACCTAAAAAGGACCCAAAACTTGGGTTACAAAGGCTGCAGCCCTAACTGCACTTACCTGAGAGTAAGCCCTGCTGAATCTAATAGGACCTTAAAACCCGCCTCCGTCTTTAAAGGACATTTTGTTGGTGTTTGTTTGTTTTTAACCACTAACTGTGTTATGTACTGAAGTTCTTACCCTGGGCCAGCAGGGGGATACTGTAGATAGTTCAAGTCCACATATGCGAATAAGGGGTCGAAAGTGACGTTCAGTGATTTACAGAAAAATGTTACAGAAAATGGTTACTGTTGCATTCTAGTGGAGTTCTATATAAGCAGGCTGGCTGAACTCTTCAGTTCAGTTCTGTTCTGGCTTGTGAATAAACAAGAGCTGTTTGAAGAATTGCTGTGTCGTCTGATATGTTCACCCACAGCTTAACAAACTGCATGGAGAGCACTGCATGGAAAGTCCATCCTTACCTCCGAACTGAGTCCTAATGGTAGTGTACCCCCCCCCAGCTTTCCCCTCCTACCACCCCAAATCTGAATGAATCCCTCCACCTTTTTCCTTGACGCAGCGCCCCCCGTCCTCCCCGCTCCTGGTGCTGGGTAGCTCAAGGCTTGCTTGCCACAGGGGCTTCCTCAGCAGTCCCGCTACTGCCGTGGGGCGGGCAAGAGGGAGAAGGGTGGCGCATAGCTTTGTGCGCCTCAGCCGCTGCTTCCTCTCCCAGGGAGGAAGCGAGAGAGTGCAGCTGGCCGTAGGAAGAGGCGCCGGAGCTGCCTAGCATGCCCTCGCAGCTGTTCCCGGTCGGTCCCGGACTCCCACTGCTGGGCTCCCCGATGGGTGGGCGCCGTGGCACAGGGCGCCACTAGCCCTAATGGATAAGATGGCCCTGCTCACACTGGCCAACCAGATGCCGATGGCAAGCCTCCAAGCAGGGCCTGACTCTGCAGGAATCCGTTTCCTCCTTTTGTAAAGCTTTAGGTATTGTTTTCTGTGGCTGTTTTCATGCTGTAATTGAGTTGCATTATTACACTGTTGACTTTAAATTGCAAACCCATTTGACTTTATTTAAATAAAGCAATGAAATCAAAAGCTGTAACACCTTAAGTGGTGTGCACTTTCTTTGACACAGGTGGTACCTCCACCACTAGCTTTGACACCTCACCCAGAGTAAGATGAGAGCAGGATCAGGCCAAACACCCATCAAGTCCAGCATCTTGTTATCGCAGATGCCAATGGGAAGCCTGAAAGACAGGCAAATGGGCTGGTGCAGAAGAAGGCAGCTTTCCTAAGTTTCCTAAGCAGATCTTCATAAATTGATGTCCAGACACAGTAATAAGAGACGTCTGCAAAACAAATGTCAAAACAAATGTTTGCAGCTCCAAATCCCCCCCCCCCAATCACATGAAGCCACAAGGAGCTACCTTTTATGTGACTAATATTTACTTAAGAAGACTTCCCTTCAGTTCTTTTATTTGCTAATTAGATGGGGGGTTCTTTTAAGACTGGCATTTTCAACAAGCTGTGGTAAGCCAAGAACCCTATACAGGCAAAAAAATGAGCTGAGCTCTGTATATATCCCAGTAAGTTCCACATTTAAATGTCAGCTTCCAGTAGAGAATGTATACATATTTCCTAGGACTGCTAAGTCGTAACATACAAATGCCACATACATATTTGGAATGGTTTGGAAGGAGGGGATGATGCAGCCAAGGTTCCCCTCCTGCACCCAAGACCCATTACTCATCCCAGTGTTTTCATCCACCCTGCTGTGGGATGGGAGGAGGAATAACCTGGGGAAAACTATGGCTGCATCATTTCCCACATTCTTGAGATTCCTAAAGGTATATGTAGAACCACTGGATTGTGGTTAGTGAGACTGGACTTATCCTTGCAGAAGCCATGCTGGTTCTGCGTCAGAAAGGCCTGTTCTTCTGTATGCTTGGCAATTGTATAACTAACAATAGTTTCCACCAGTTTTTCTCGAACAGACATTAAGTTAACCAGTCTGCAATTTCCTGGATCCTGCTAGATCCCTTTTTAGAAATGGTGTTGACAGCTTTCCAGTCCTCGGATATGGAGGCTGAACTTAAAGATTTAACATATTTTTCGTAGAAGATCAGCAGTTTCAAATCTGAGTTCTTTTTAAAAAAAATTGTCAGAAGCATTTGACTGTGTCAACCGCAGCAAACTATGGCAAGTTCTTAAAGAAATGGGAGTGCCTGATCACCTCATCTGTCTCCTGAGAAATCTCTATGTGGGACAAGAAGCTACAGTTAGAACTGGATATGGAACAACTGATTGGTTCAAAATTGGGAAAGGAGTATGACAAGGCTGTATATTGTCTCCCTGCTTATTTAACTTATATGCAGAATTCATCATGCGAAAGGCTGGACTGGATGAATCCCAAACTGGAATTAAGATTGCCGGAAGACATATCAACAACCTCAGATATGCAGATGACACAACCTTGATGGCAGAAAGTGAGGAGGAATTAAAGAACCTTTTAATGAGGGTGAAATAGGAGAGCGTAAAATATGGTCTGAAGCTCACCATCAAAAAAACGAAGATCATGGCCACCGGGCCCATCACCTCCTGGCAAATAGAAAGGGAAGAAATGGAGGCAGTAAGAGATTTTACTTTCTTGGGCTGCATGATCACTGCAGATGGTGACAGCAGTCACAAAATTAAAGGACGCCTGCTTCTTGGGAGAAAACCTAGACAGCATCTTAAAAAGTAGAGACATCACCTTGCCGACAAAGGTCCGTATAGTTAAAGCTATGGTTTTCCCAGTAGTGATGTATGGAAGTGAGAGCTGGACCATAAAGAAGGCTGATCGCCAAAGAATTGATGCTTTTGAATTATGGTGCTGGAGGAGACTCTTGAGAGTCCCATGGACCGCAAGAAGATCAAACCTATCCATTCTGAAGGAAATCAGCCCTGAGTGCTCACTGGAAGGACAGATCCTGAAGCTGAGGCTCCAATACTTTGGCCACCTCAAGGGAAGAGAAGACTCCCTGGAAAAGACCCTGATGCTGGGAAAGATTGAGGGCCCAAGGAGAAGGGGACGACAGAGGATGAGATGGTTGGACAGTGTTCTCGAAGCTACGAGCATGAGTTTGACCAAACTGCAGGAGGCAGTAGAAGACAGGAGTGCCTGGCGTGCTCTGGTCCATGGGGTAACGAAGAGTTGGACATGACTAAACAACTAAACAACAAGAACAATACCAGCTGCTGGAAATCAGAAGTGGGGAGAGTGGTATTGCACTCAGATCTTGCTTGTGAGTTAACTATAGCCATCTGATTGGCCATCGTGAGAACTTAGTGTTCCTGCAGTTTCAGATTAAATATATGACATGGATCTTTGGCACAATCTAGCAGGGCTCTTCTTAAGTTTTTTATTTCTTAAATTTAATTTAAGGTAATCACAGTGACAGGCATCAATTAAAAATGTGCATATATTTATTGGAGCAGCATGGTTTTTACCGACTTCTAGGAAACGTTTTGATCCTTTCAGCAGTCTATAAAATAGGTTGCTTTGATATACTGGCACATCCTGGTGACAACAGGAATCTGTCAATTAATCTATCATACTGATAATCAAAGGCTCCTAGGAGCACATGATGCTGGGAGATATTGACTTTTATTAAATTAACTGCTTGGAAAATAAATGCTGCTCCAATCATTAAGGCATTTAAAGAGCTACAGGGGAAAGTGCAAAATACATAACTACATGCGCCCAAGTCGCTAATTTCACAGAATATTAATGTAAATTAATTAATTAAGCAGATGTACAGCGACCACATGGCCTCCTGGGATGAACACAGAACACTGGGGAAGATGGGAATGCAAGTAAAACTAGTGAGTCACTCGCCTGTGTATAGGGTTACAGACTGCAAATGATCAATGGGAAGAAAAATATGCTTGGCTTAAGCATAATTCACTTTCTATAAGTGACAAATTCTGGCTTGGTGTGGACAGAGGTGAGTGTGCAGGTTCCAGAGAAAGAAATATTCAGAAACATTAATCTCTCTCTTTTTCCTCCTTCTGTGGGAATTAGACTCCAGTTCCCATTTGCAGAGTATGTGGAAGACAGCCCTGGGTCTATTGACCTTTTAGTTCTCTCTTCCCTCCTAGAAAACCACGTAAGACACTCTTCATTTAAAGTTTAAAGAACATATAACTCTTATTTAGTGTGCCTGCAGCTTCAGGTTAAATATATTTACAAGGTAGGTAGTGTTGGTTTCTGCTCTCTTCACTGTGCAGCGAAGTGCTTGTCACGAGACAGGTGTTTACATTCCACAGTCTGTACTGTTGGGTTTTCCCACGGGAAAGGGAGACTGGATATGACGTACACTGGTTTCCTGTTTTTCACTGTTCACTCAGTGTGATTCTCTCCGTGCTTCAGAGGAGAGAGGATGCATTTTCTGCTCCGGCAGAGGCAAGATGTTTTTCTGTAATCTACCAGCTTTGAAATGTAAATAAAACAATATAGAGTATGTGCACGTATTCCTCATCATTCCGCTGTGCACGGGACGCTGCTAAAATCAACAGGTAGGTGGGTGTTTCTTTTTGTTCAGACGCTCCAAGTGTCCCTATTTTCCAGGGACAGTCCTGGATTTACACAAGCCGTCCCGGTTTCTGATTTGATCCCGGAATGTCCCGCTTTTTGTCCCTATTCTCATCTGAGAAATGTTGGAGGGAATGGAGTTACAGTATGCTCCCCACCGAGCCAAGGAGACAAGTAACTATACTGTACAACCCTTAGAAGACACCTGAAGGCAGCCCTGTATAGGGAAGGGTTTTTTTTTAAAAAAAAAGTTTAATGTTTTATTATGCTTTTATATACACCGTATTTTTCCATGTATAAGACGACGACGACGCCCCCTTTTTAGCCCAAAACTAATAAATAATTAATTGCAGCATTCCGTGTATAAGATGACCCCTAATTTTAAACTTTAAAAAATAGTCATATACACGGAAAAATACAGTATGTTGGAAGCTGCCCAGAGTGGCTGGGGCAACCCAGTCAGGTGGGCTAGGTATAAATAAAATAAATAATAATAAATAATAATAATAATAATAATAATAATAAGTGGCCCATTAAATCAAGTCCTGCCCTCTGGGGCTGCAGAACACAAATCTCTGCCTCATTTTAAGTAAGATGCTGGAGAGGAAATCTGGGACCTTCAGATTGCCAAGCATGTGAATTACCGCTAAGCTACAGTGTGTCCCTTCTCCAGAGGAAATACACTGCGAGAAGTGAGGTTACAGGTAACCAGGCAGAGGACCTTCTCGATAGTGGCACCCATCCTGTGGAACGCCTTCCCATCAGATGTCAAGGAAATAAACAACTATAGTGTATCTGACTTTTAGAAGACATCTGAAGGCAGCCCTGTTTTGGGAAGTTTGTAAAGTTTGAAGTTTTATTCTGTTTTTAGTTCCCTGTTGGGAGCCACCCAGAGCAGCTGGGGAAACCCAGTCAGATGGGCGGCATATAAGTAATAAAATGATTGTGGTGATGATGATGGTGGTGGTGGTGGTGGTGATGTTTCTGTCTAGTTTCAGCCCAGAGACCACATCTCACATATGCAATAACCTTTCAATTACAGAAACTGCACCTTGATGGCCATCACCATTCCTTCCATAACTCCCAAGTTATGCTGTGAAAGTTTTGATTCCACCCACCCAAAAGGCCTTTCAGCCCATCAGGCAAAGGGTGGTGGGTTTACAGGAATGAAGATAATGGAGGGTAAAAAAAAGAATGGTATCCAAGAAAGTACATCTTAAGATCTGTTCCTCCTAAGCAAAACTGGTATTATTAAACAAATCCCTCGAAAAACAAAGGAAAAACAAAGGCAATTTGAAGCTCAGCTATGGCTTAATGGGTGTTCTTTGGCAACAGCATCTTGCAGAAACTAAATGGCATTTAAGACAAGAGAGCAAATCAAGTGTAAAGGATCATAGCCAGGAACATCGTCCTGCCATTATAGGCTGCCACCGTGGGGGCTAGTCCAGATTTGCAAGAGGGCAAACAGTACTCAGACTCTATCAGTCAAATGTAAGTAAGCAAAGCCCTTAGCCAAGCCTAAGTAACTGGAAAGAAAATGATGGGGGGAAGGGGAAGTAATTAGAAATAGTGACTATGGCTAATGATTTTAGACTGGATGCTATTGGGGCACTACTCTAATTAGCAAAGACAATGTTTGTGTTTCTTGGTTAGATCATGCTTTTTGAGCCTGGGTACATAAATCACGGCCTACGTATGCCAATTGCCATAACAACTTGATAACCCTTTTCCTCTTGTCATTTTTCATCACATCATTCTGCTTCCACCTCCATCCTCCTTTGCAGCCAGTAATCTTGTTGCTATGATAGGGCATCTCATAGCTTACTTTTGTGTTTGCTAGCTTCATAGTAGATCAGGGATGGTTCATTTGGTGCCTTCTAGATGGTTTGGACAACATCCACGATCCTTGATCATTGACCATACTGGCTGTGGCTTATTGGGGTTTTAGTCTGCAATGCAGGGCAGCACATGGCGTCTGTGGGTACCATATACCCATGTGGCACCATAGGTTTAGCTATTGTAAGGAAACATTGGGTCCTTGGGGGTGAAAGGAGAGTGAAATATACCCGGAGTCGAGAATGGATTTCATGCTCTTTATTCAGCTCATAGTGGGAGGAGGAATGAAAGTTCCCCCAAAGTTTCTGCTTTATATACATTATTTACACAATGAGCTGCAAGTGATTGGCTAATTCTGGGATTCTCCTGTAGGCCAATCAGGTTGTGGATTCACTTCCATCTGGAGCTGGATTGGGCGGCTCCTGCGGACGAATGATACTGCAGCATTGTTCTAGGATCAATCAGACTGCTGCATTTTGGATCCTATTCAACTCAGTACATAACAGAGAGTGTGTTATGAACAATAGCATCCATCTCAACACCACTGATGGGTGCAGTTGCTTGGTTAGGAATATGATTCCCCCCCACACACAGCTCATAATGCACACTGTATTCCAAATTGAGCATCCTTGAGCATTCATAGCTCAGATAAACTGTAGAATTTTGATCCTAGTACTCATGCTAATGCTTGTGAGCAAGGGAATCTGGAACCTGACTAATTTGGCTCCAGTTTTATCCTATAAGTGTGGGTACTAAATTACTAAGGTATTGGCCACTCGACTGATCATTTTGCCAATTCCAGTCATTAAGGTCCAGATAGTTATAGCTCAGATCCTGTGAAATTCATCTGCCCCAGGTGCAACAAAACATGTCTCTCACATATCGGTCTCAACAGCCTCAGCTGGCGCTGTATCCTTCCAAACGCTTGACTTCACCCTCAAAGGCACATTCCTCCATTGTTACTCAAGACAGACAGATGCATATCACCAAACATATCGCAGAAACAGCTCACTGTAGTTGCTTCATTGCTCATAAACATAACCTGCAGTCGGATTCCCAAGTGCTTCCTTTGAAATACTTCTATGGTTGCATTAAAATCCGACACATCTAACATGGCAGTGAATAGAACATCTTCTAAATATTATCACCTTTACTGTGGTACTCAGCAGGGCTGTTCTTTCTCTCTATTGCCATTTATTTGAGAAATGGAAGCTATAGCTGCAGGGATTAGATTAGATCCAGCGATTATGGGAGCAGAGATAAAGCAGAATACATAGCGACGCACGGACGATGCCGTATTGAAGTTGTCTCCTCGGTGAAATTGCCTATTGAGGGGAGGCCGTAGTTTGCATGCAAAAGGTTCCAGGTTTAATTCCATGCATGTCCAGCTACGAAATGCTAGCCCCAGTGCAGATCTGGGGCTAGGCCAGTGGCGTAGCGTGGGGGGTGCAGGGGGGGCCGGCCGCACCGGGCACAACATCTGGGGGTTAGGGTTAGGGGACGCAAATCCATGGGTTAGGGGGTGCAAATTACTTGCCTTGCCCCGGGTGCTGACAACCCACGCTACGCCACTGGGCTAGGCTGATGGAAGATGTAGCCAAAAAAATATACCGGTAGAAGGCACCAGGTTGGGGAAGCCTGGTATAGATAACACTGAATCTGATGGATTTTTGTCTTCTCTTTTTGCTTTTTAATGGAATTTGAAGCTTCGATTGAAATTCTGTTCTACCTCCCCACTATCCTGAGACTGACATGAAGAAGAGTGGGTTTTATATAAGCATGAGACAGCTTCCTGCTCCAGATTTGGTTGATTCCAAAATTAACGTACATTCATTGAGAAAATGCATACTGTGCCCTTCCCCCCAGCCCGTGTTTGTTTGTTTGTGTTTGTTTGTTTGTTTTAAAAAACCCACCCTGGAATGCTTACAGCCAATTAAAAATTATAAAAGCATTTAAATAATTAAATAACCTCATATACCAATTAGCAAATATACTCTCCTGTAATGAACTATTTAAATCAGTTACAGCAGCCATTTTTTTAAAAAAAAAAAAAAATAACGACCTGTTTATATCCTTGTTTAGAGAAATAGCCTTTTCAGATTGTTTACTCTCAAATTAAATATTTCATTATCCATAAGAACTGCAGATGTCAGCAAAATGGAGCAGGTAATTTAGAGATATTACAAAAGATAAAGTTTGCAAGAGGTGTGGATTTAATTAGGCGGTGATCATTACAGTTTTATGGGCTTATATTAATGCCATAAAAATTGCAGTCTTGCAATTTCATAGTGTACTTTACATGACCATTGACATATTTGTTTTTAGACCTTGTAGATATTTTGTTAAGTTTGATCAGGTCTGTTTAGGGCATTTCTTTGAGGTCGTAACAGGTTATGTGCATCGTTGTGTATTCTGCTTTATAACTTTATTGCGTACTCTCATTCTTCATTACTATCCCCAGTGGCTGTTATTCAGAGGCAGACCACCTCTGTTACTGGAAGCAGAATACAGCCATTATGGCCGGTGGCCAATGATAGCTTTAATCCTCCATGAATTTGCCTAAGCTTCTGCTAAAGCCATCCCCAAGTCGGTGGCCTTCACTGGTGGCAAACTCTTTAGTTCAATAGTAAAATAATGCCGAAAACTTTAAAAATAATTCCAAGCAAAGCCAATCATATTGCAAGGCATTTCCTGCCTGGTGAGTGGGGGCAGTGGCGACCAGCTACCCAGTTTTTCCTCCTCAGCAGCCCAGCCACCACCGCCATTCCCATTCTCCTGAGGCAAGTGAAAATGTTTGCTTGTTGGTGGCCTGAGCTGAAAGGTTTTCTCATGTATTTGTCTTCTTGACGTCTCCCAACGTGCCACAGACAGTGTAGTTGGCAATCAAGTTTATCATTACAGTGGTACCTCGGGTTAAGTACTTAATTCGTTCCGGAGGTCCATTCTTAACCTGAAACTGTTCTTAACCTGAGGTACCACTTTGGCTAAGGCGGCCTCCCGCTGACGCTGCGCCGCCAGAGCACGATTTCTGTTCTCATCCTGAAGCAAAGTTCTTAACCCGAGGTGCTATTCCTGGGTTAGCGGAGTCTGTAACCTGAAGTGTATGTAACCTGAAGCATATGTAACCCGAGGTACCACTGTATAATCACATGTGTGTTTTACACACACAAATTCAGTTTCACACACTTGGCTGCAGCTCTATTCGAGATCCATTCCAGCCTTTTTTTTTCTGCCTATCTCTCTCTCTGTGTCCACCTCTCTCCTTCTCCCTTCCACCGGTTGCTCGCATGTGGAGGAGTGAGGGCAGGCAACAGAGACATGAGGGAACCCTTCCCCCGGGCCCTTGCCAGCCAAGAAAGGATAATCTTGGGTCAATGTGATCTTTAGGCATGACCCTAGGAACCGAATACCTGGCACATGATGCGACTTGCCTTTTTGATGATGATTATAAAATTTATTGCCAGCCCTTCACCAGCTGGCCCCTGGGGGGGCAGTTATAACAAAATGCAAGGGGGAATTCAGTTCCAAAACTATCAAATTTCCACTTCCTGAAACAATGTGCCATTTCCTGAAATCAAAACGCAACTATCCTTTCAAATACAGCAACGCCATACTCCAACTCAAAAAAAAATGTGTGCCAAAAATGCATTATATTATGGGTGCAGGCACAAAAAATGAAAATAACATCCCAAAACCATTATGTTATGGGAAAGTGCTTGCAAACCAAAAATGTGTACGGTGGTACCTCGGGTTACATACGCTTCAGGTTACATACGCTTCAGGTTACAGACTCCGCTAACCCAGAAATAGTACTTCTGGTTAAGAACTTTGCTTCAGGATGAGAACAAAAATCGTGCTCCGGCGATGCGGCAGCAGCAGGAGGCCCCATTAGCTAAAGTGGTGCTTCAGGTTAAGAACAGTTTCACGTTAAGTACAGACCTCCAGAACGAATTAAGTACTTAACCCGAGGTGCCACTGAATTAGGAAAAAATTGCAGACAAAAATGTACATGCACTGAAATGGACTTTTAGGAGGACTTTGAAAAAGTTATGCACAATAATGCAGAAATGTGGCAAACTGAACTTAAAATTGTAAGAAAGCAAAATGAGAAACCGAAAGACAGATTCAGCCATCCCTAGTTGGGAAAGACCCCCGACGGAGTGAGCACGAAGTAAGGTAGGTAAGCGAGGCCATGCACTAAAGCATGCATTGCTCTGTGCACATGATTCATTCTGCCATCGCTACTGCTGCATTGCAGCATCCCTTTGAGCAGGTAGAGAGCAAACATCAGTGGAATAGTGAGCAAGTAGCTGAGAGGTGCTAGGAGTGCCACACAGCCTTTCCTGAAACACACACACACAGGCCAGGCTTCTGACCTCAGGTGTGGTCATTGGTGGATCCTGCAAGTGTATGTGTCGCACGCACATGCACAAATTGACTGTGACTTCTCAGGATGCAGTGTCAAACTGAGACCCAGATTTGAATTTCTACTCAGCTAAGTGGGTGACCTTGGACCAGTCAATTGCTCTCAGCCTCACAAGGTTGTTGTGAAGATTAAAAGAAAAGGGAGGACTATGTAAGCCTCCCTGAACTTCTTGCAAGAAAGGTATATAAATGTAATAAATGTTGCACTGTGGTTTTACATTTTTTCCTAATCTGCCTGAAAACAGGTATGGAATCAAGGTGAAATATACTCAGAGTCGCAAAGTGATTTCATGCTCTTTATTCAGCTCATAGTGGTGAGGAGGAATGAATGAATGTCCCCTCAAAGTATCTGCTTTATATACATTATTTACACAATGGGCTGCACATGATTGGCTAATTCTGGAATTCTACTGTAAGCCAATCAGGTTGTGGATTCACTTATATCTGGAGCATGATTGGGTGGTTCCTGCCAACCAATCATACTGCTGCATTGTTCTAGGACCAATCAGACTGCTGCATTCTGAATCCTATTGTTCTAGGACCAATCAGACTGCTGCAATTTGGATCCTATTGTTCTAGGACCAATCAGACTGCTGCAGTTTGGATCCTATTCAACTCAGTACATAACACAAGGTGAGACCTCCATACTGTACGCATATGTGGCGGGAGTGCAAGATGTTAAAAGACTTTTGGGACACCGCCTATAATGAACTGAGAAAAACGTTTAAACTCTCATTCATAAAAAAACCCTAAACTTTTCCTGCTCGGTATCATGTCTATAGAAATTAAGACATTATACAAACCCTTACTTATGCAACCACAGCGGCACAAATTGTGATAGCCAAAAGTTGGACAAGCAATAAGATCCCCACTAAATCTGACTGGTTAGCCAAAATGATCAAATACCAACATCTCACAGAACTTACAGGGAGAATATAAGAGGAAATTCGGTTCAAAAAAGTGAACAATGAATGGTCAATCTTTAAACAATATCTCAAAAACTATATGGATAACGTAAATCTCCCAGCAGAAATAGAGTACCGGTAAATCTTGAAACCCCTTCATGGATCACTGCCTTGCCGTGGCAAAGGGGCTTGAAGAACTCAGAGAAGCTATGAACTATGCCGAGCAGGGCACCCAAGATGAACAGGTCATAGTGGAGAGTTTTGACCAAACGTGATCCACCTGGAGGAGGAACCGGCAAGCCACTCCAGTATCCCTGCCAAGAAAACTCCATGGACAAAGACAACAGGCATATAAAAGTTATGACGCTGGAAGATGAGCCCCTCAGGTCGGAAGGCGTCCAACATGCTACTGGGGAAGAGCGGAGGGCAAGTACAAGTAGATCCAGAGCTGATGAAGCGGCTGGGCCAAAGCCGAAAGGACGCTCAGTTGCGGATATGCCTGGAAGCGAAAGGAAAGTCCAATGCTGTAAAGAAAAATATTGCATAGGAACCTGGAATGTAAGAACCATGAACATGGGTAAGTTGGAGGTGGTCAAAAATGAGATGGCAAGAATAAATATTGACATCCTGGGCATCAGTGAACTAAAATGGACGGGAATGGGTGAATTCAGTTCGGATGACCATCATATCTACTACTGTGGGCAAGAAACCCGTAAAAGAAATGGAGTGGCCCTCATAGTCAACAAAAGAGTGGCAAAAGCTGTACTGGGATGCAATCTCAAAAATGATAGAATGATCTCGATACGAATCCAAGGCAGACCTTTTAACATCACAGTAATCCAAGTTTATGCACCAACTACTGGTGCTGAAGAAACTGAAATTGACCAATTCTATGAAGACTTACAACACCTTATAGAAGTGACACCAAAGAAGGATGTTCTTCTCATTATAGGGGATTGGAATGCTAAAGTAGGGAGTCAAGAGATAAAAGGAACAACTGGCAAGTTTGGCCTTGGAGATCAAAACGAAGCAGGGCAAAGGCTAATAGAGTTCTGTCAAGAGAACAAGCTGGTCATCACAAACACGCTTTTCCAACAACACAAGAGACGACTCTACACATGGACATCACCAGATGGGCAGCATCGAAATCAGATTGATTATATTCTCTGCAGCCAAAGATGGAGAAGCTCTATACAGTCAGCAAAAACAAGACCTGGAGCTGACTGGCTCAGATCATCAGCTTCTTATAGCAAAATTCAAGCTTAAACTGAAGAAAGTAGGAAAAACCACAGGGCCAGTAAGATACAATCTAAGTCAAATCCCTTATGAATACACAGTGGAAGTGAGGAACAGGTTTAAGGATTTAGATTTGGTGGACAGAGTGCCTGAAGAACTATGGATGGAGGCTCGTAACATTATACAGGAGGCAGCAACAAAAACCATCCCAAAGAAAAGGAAATGCAAGAAAGCAAAGTGGTTGTCCAACGAGGCCTTACAAATAGCGGGAGAGAGACAGCAAGCAAAATGCAAGGGAGATCGTGAAACATACAGGAAATTGAATGCAGATTTCCAAAGAATAGCAAGGAGAGACAAGAAGACCTTCTTAAACAAGCAATGCAAAGAAATAGAGGAAAGCAATAGAATGGGAAGAACCAGAGATCTGTTCAAGAAAATTGGAGATATGAAAGGAACATTTCGTACAAAGATTTCCATAATAAAGGACAAAAGTGGAAAGGACCTAACAGAAGCAGAAGACATCAAGAAGAGGTGGCAAGAATACACAGAGGAATTATACCAGAAAGAAACGGATGTCTCATATACCCCAGGTAGTGTGGTTGCTGACCTTGAGCCAGACATCCTAGAGAGTGAAGTCAAATGGGCCTTAGAAAGCACTGCAAATAACAAGGCCAGTGGAAGTGATGGTATTCCAGCTGAACTATTTAAAATTTTAAAAGATGATGCTGTTAAGGTGCTACACTCAATATGCCAGCAAGTTTGGAAAACTCAGCAGTGGCCAGAAGATTGGAGAAGATCAGTCTACATCCCAATCCCAAAGAAGGGCAGTGCCAAAGAATGCTCCAACTATCGCACAATTGCACTAATTTCTCACGCTAGCAAGGTTATGCTTAAAATTCTACAAGGAAGGCTTAAGCAGTATGTGGACCGAGAACTCCCAGAAGTGCAAGCTGGATTTAGAAGAGGCAGAGGAACCAGAGACCAAATTGCAAACATGCGCTGGATTATGGAGAAAGCTAGAGAGTTCCAGAAAGACATTTACTTCTGCTTCATTGACTATGCAAAAGCCTTTGACTGTGTCGACCATGGCAAACTATGGCAAGTTCTTAAAGAAATGGGAGTGCCTGATCACCTCATCTGTCTCCTGAGAAATCTCTATGTGGGACAAGAAGCTACAGTTAGAACTGGATATGGAACAACTGACTGGTTCAAAATTGGGAAAGGAGTACGACAAGGCTGCATTTTGTCTCCCTGCTTATTTAACTTAAATGCAGAATTCATCATGCGAAAGGCTGGGCTGGATGAATCCCTAGCCGGAATTAAGATTGCCGGAAGAAATATCAACAACCTCAGATATGCAGATGACACAACCTTGATGGCAGAAAGTGAGGAGGGATTAAAGAACCTTTTATTGAGGGTGAAAGAGGAGAGTGCAAAATATGGTCTGAAGCTCAACATCAAAAAAACGAAGATCATGGCTACTGGTCCCATCACCTCCTGGCAAATAGAAGGGGAAGAAATGGAGGCAGTGAGAGATTTTACTTTCTTGGGCTCCATGATCACTGCAGATGGTGACAGCAGCCATGAAATTAAAAGACGCCTGCTTCTTGGGAGAAGGGCAATGACAGGCCTAGACAGCATCTTGAGAAGTAGAGACATCACCTTGCCAACAAAGGTCCGTATAGTTAAAGCTATGGTTTTCCCAGTAGTGATGTATGGAAGTGAGAGCTGGACCATAAAGAAGGCTGATCGCCGAAGAATTGATGCTTTTGAATTATGGTGCTGGAGGAGACTCTTGAGAGTCCCATGGACTGCAAGAAGATCAAACCTCTCCATTCTGAAGGAAATCAGCCCTGAGTGCTCACTGGAAGGACAGATTGTGAAGCTGAGGCTCCAGTACTTTGGCCACCTCATGAGAAGAGAAGACTCCCTGGAGAAGACCCTGATGTTGGGAAAGATGGAGGGCACAAGGAGAAGGGGGCGACAGAGGACGAGATGGTTGGATAGTGTTTTCGAGGTTACCAGCATGAGTCTGACCAAGCTGCGGGAGGCAGTGGAGGACAGGAGTGCCTGGCGTTCTCTGGTCCATGGGGTCACGAAGAGTCGGACACGACTAAACGACTAAACAACAACAACAAAAATCTTGAAAATATAGGAAAGATGTGGTATAATCTGGTTAGATAAAAATAAAAGATAGTTAGTAATACAATCATGAAATGTGTGCAAAGCACAAAAAGAAGAGTTGGAAGTCACGTATATGTGGTGTATAGGTGGGTTAAGTAGGTATGTAAGGTATGTATTGTATTGTTACTGTATTGTATTGTATTATTTGTTTAGTTTGTTTCAGTTAATTAAAGTATAATAAAGATCTTTTTTAAAAAGGGGGGGGAGAGACCTCCATACTGCACACACACTAATTTTTATGTTCTGATGTATCTATCACCCTTCAAGGGAGATATTGCATATTTCCTTGACTGCTTGTATACGGGTGAGGGGTGGTGAAGCTAGGGTTCACGCTTGAAATGCAGAATCATATGCTGCAAGTGCATACAATATTTCATCAAAATATTCTGTCACCAAGGCAAGAACAACTGGCATTCAAACCTGAAATTTGAGAATTGCATCCTTAATACGTGCAATCAGATTTCATTATCCTATCTCAGCGTCAGATGGAATTATTGCATTACCTCGTATTGATTTTATAGTGTGTTTTGGTGTTTCTATCTGCATTTGCTTTATTGCAATTTTAACTCTTATGTAAGCTGCCTCCAGAACCTCTTGAAGATAGGGAGCAATAAAGTAAATAAACAAATAGAATGGGAAACGAGCAAGTTAAACCAAATCTTGCAGTGCTTAGCCGATAATACTAATGATAGGTAAAGGTAAAGGTACCCTTGCCCGTACGGGCCAGTTGTGTCCGACTCTAGGGTTGTGCGCCCATCTCACTTAAGAGGCCGGGGGCCAGCGCTGTCTGGAGACACTTCCGGGTCACGTGGCCAGCGTGACGAAGCTGCTCTTGCGAGCCGGCACCAGCGCAGCACACGGAAACGCCGTTTACCTTCTCGCTATAAAGCGGTACCTATTTATCTACTTGCACTTAGGGGTGCTTTCGAACTGCTACGTAGGCAGGAGCTGGGACCGAAAGACGGGAACTCACCCCGCCACAGGGATTCAAACCACCGACCATACGATCAGCAAGTCATAGGCACTGAGGTTTTACCCACAGTGCCACCCGCAATAGCAGCATCTGCTTCTTATGCCCGCTAGGTTTCCGTTCCTTTAAATCAGACATGGCAGGGCCTCAGGTCTGGAGGTGCGGGAGATGTGGCCCTCGAGGGCTCCCTATCTGGCCCTGGGGACTCTGCCACATAACCTCCAGAGCCACACCCCTCACCAGACCTTTCTTTCACTCTACTTGCATGTTTTTGCCTGGGTGGAATGTACCCTTCAACTCTGATGATGCCTCTTGCTTATCTGAATGGAGAGTGCATGTGAAGAAGTGCAGAAACCAAAGTAATGTACAAAGGTAACATTTGCATTTGTGGCTCTCCCCACTTTTGCCACTGGCCCCACCCATGACTCGTATGTCACCCCCCAGAAGGAGTATGTGGACCTTGGACTGAGATGGGTTCGCTGCCCCTTCTTTGAACCTTTGTTCCTTAGTGGGCAGACCCTCCGCCATTTCAGACCAACTAAATTTCTCTGGTTGGCTGAGTGTGAGCCTGGTTATTCCCCTTCCTGCTGTGAACCAGCCTGATTCCCCTCTGAGGTTGATAGGTGGTTGTGTATTTAAAAAATAAACAAGTGGAATAAACTCATTTCAAGGCATTTTTAGCAAATGAAATCATGACAGGCTCGAGCTAACTAACAAAACACACTCTTCATCTACCTAAACTCGCTAGAAAACTCCGTCCTTGAGACTTGGAGGGCAGTAAATTCTCATGCGTAGCAGCTTAGATTTGGTAAATAATAAGAGGTGAAAGATGTATAAGTGAGACAAATGACTCCGAGGCTTTTTTAAAGGGGGAAAAAACTTGTGCGAGTGAGGTGCCAAGTCCTATTGAGCTTACAAATACATTTTAAACAATATCTCCAAGAGAAGTCGTTTTTAATGAGGAAGCCAGCTTAAGCATATGTTTGTTTTTGCAAGCTGTTTAAAGTATGGATTTTATTAGTAGCAGTGAACAAAACGCAGATATCTCTCCTCCCACCCCCTGGTAGCATACTGTCTTCCTGTCAGGAACCTGCTGGGACACACATTTGCAGAACACGAATTCTTATTATTTTATCCAATGCTTTATGGCTCTTAACACTCAGAAGGGGGGGGGGAATACTGCAACAACTGCATAAGATAAGAAGCGCCCTGCTGGATCATCCCACAGCCAGAACTGGCCATCTCAGAAAGCAAAGGAAGGGAACCCTTTTTCCAGACCGAGAGCCACATTCCATTCTGGACAACTTTCTAGGGGCCACTAGCAAATGATAGGCAGGGCAAGAGGCAAAAGTGGGCAGAGAAATATTTGGTGCAGTAAGCTCAAAACGCAACATAATGGAGGGAGGGAACCTCAGAAAGCCCAGGTACTGTGGGCTTGCAGCCTAAAGGGCTTGTGCTGTGACTCAGGAAACTCCTGGCGCAAATGTCGCCTGAGTCATGAACTCCCTTGCTGGTCTAAGGCAAGCTGTTATTATATATCGCAGTTCCCACTCGGCAATACACGGATGACAAAACTGGCTCGCCTGGAAAGGTTGCTGAAGGGGTGGCAAGATAATGGACACAATGCATTGGATAGCTATAAATACAAATGCTCAGTATTATGAAATAAATGATGCTAACAGATAAGTAACAGTAACACTATGAATAAGGGCTCGTCCCTGGGAAAACCCACTATTTATCATTGAATCAGAACAAACAGCAAACCTTGGCAAACCTGATTGCCATCTGGTTCAGCAGTAAATGGCATGTTTTCCCAGGAAAAAGGAAAACCACTTGGACCTAGGAATCCCAGATCTTTGCCTGGAACTTGTGGTCCCAAATGAAGTGTGGATGAGACCTGACTGTGTTTCTGCCAAGAGCAGGAACAGCCATTCAGACCAACCACCTTTTTTGCTCGGCTTGGCTTGGCTATTTTTTTTTTGCATTGGCAGGATTGATTGGACTCCTCTAAATCTACATAGACGGGTCTTAAATAGCTTCAGGTTCTCAAGGCAAGCTGCTGATGCGAAATAGATGAGAGGTTTGATTACTACTCAAGGAGGAAGAATTCTTAAATGAGGGTTTTTATTACTGCAACCTTTTAACAAGCAGGCGGTTGAGCTGAGGACAAAGAAGTAATTACAATGTTTGTAATAACTGGGTATGGAGGATGGGTAGGCAATCCCAAGACAAGAGGCGAGAGAAGGGTGTATTTAATGTGCTGCAATGGGTCTGCTTTTCCTGAGCACTGTCCTAAACAGCAGACAGCTACAGAAATTAGGCAAACCGCTGGGCGATGGACCTGCTATCTGTGACTTTTAGCCACAGTGGCTATATGGAACCTCTAGGTTCAAAAGCAGATATCGGACCTGTTGTTGGGCAATTCAGAAACTGGGCGGGGGACCCGAGGGGTTCAGAAAGGCCACTCACCAGCAGTCGATAGGCTTTTTAAAAATGTGTGTTGAGATTGAAATCACCATGTGTTTTTCTGCCTACCGGCTATGTGGCAGGCAGCTGCCATGGGGACTTTTTGAAAATGCAGGAGAGGGGAGGAAGAAACGTGGGAATTGTCTCTTCGCTGCTGCATTTGTTTTGCTGCCTGCCGGAATGTGCAGCAGGCAGCTACTCGAGGGAGGGCTCAGTTCAATATGACGATGAGAGGAGGATATGGTAACCCTCTCTTGTATCTGCTGCATGCCATACAGCAGGAATTGTTCCAGAGTTGTTGTGGGGGGGCAGCCCAGTGCAGAGGCATCACATCACCTTATTTTCCCTTCCCCCCCCCAAGTTGTTGTCTAGCAGGGGCAAGCCCAGTGCTAACCTATCATGATCATTATCATCACATTTTTTTCCTGATTGTTCTCAAGTTGCTGGGTTATTTGGGGGAGGGGATAGGGGGGAGCCCAGTGCAGAGGCGTCATCATTATAACAACCTTTTCCTGGATTGTTCCCAAGTGGTTGGGGGGCAGAGCATTGCAGAGGCATTGTCATCATTATTATCATCACAGTGTTTTTTCCTGATAGTTCCCAATGGGATTTTTTATTTTATTTTTAGAGGGGAGGCGCATTTCAGATAAAATGTTATTATCATGACCTTTTCCTCCTGCCTGGCCAACAGCAGGGATTATTTCCAAGTTGTCTGGGGAAGCGGGGAGAGAACAGTGCAAAGGCAGAAACACTATTGTTATCATCTTCTCACACACCCCTAATTTTGACATGGTCATATTTATTTAGGCCAACAAAGAGGTAGTCCCCAAAGGGCTGCTCACAGGCCCTCATAGACCGTAAGTCTGCCACCGGTTTAACTATGAGATGTGTGAAGAAATACTTGATTTATACTTCTGCATCAACAGAAGTCTAGTATCCAAATCAAGGGAAGTCATAGTGCCACTCTATTCTGCCATGGGCAGACCACACCTGGAATATTGTGACCAATTCTGGGGACCACAATTTAAGATAAGGATGTTGACAAGCTAGAATGAGTTACAGATAGGTAGCCGTGTTGGTCTGCCATAGTCAAAACAAAATAAAAAAATTCCTTCCAGTAGCAGCTTAAAGACCAACTAAGTTAGTTCTTGGTATGAGCTTTCGTGTGCATGCACACTTCTTCAGATACACTGAAACAGAAGTCACCAGACCCTTCTATATAGTGAGAAGGTGGGGAGGGGTATTACTCAGAAGGGTGGTGGGATAGCTGTGATGAGCCTGTTGACGACTCTTAACGACTTGCTTTTTCCTGTAAGACCTATTGCAGTCGTTAAGAGTCGTCAACAGGCTCATCACAGCTATCCCACCACCCTTCTGAGTAATACCCCTCCCCACCTTCTCACTATATAGAAGGGTCTGGTGACTTCTGTTTCAGTGTATCTGAAGAAGTGTGCATGCACACGAAAGCTCATACCAAGAACTAACTTAGTTGGTCTTTAAGGTGCTACTGGAAGGAATTTTTTTAAGCTAGAATGAGTGCAGAGGGGGGCAACCAAGATTACTGGTATTGAAACCAAGCCTTATGAGGAGTGGTTGAAGGAGCTAAGTATGTTTAGGCTGGAAAAGAGAGACTAAGCTATGATAGCCGTCTTCACATATCTCAAGGGCTGTCCCAGGAAGATGGAGCAAGCTTGTTTTCTCCTGATCTGGAGGGCAGGATTTGAACAACTGGCTTCAAGTTTCAAGAAAGGAGATTCCAACTAAACATCAGGAAAAGCTTTCTGACAGTAAGAGCTGTTCGACACAGAAGCAGTCTCCCTCAGGAGGTTGTGGGCAGCGGCGGAGGAACCCTCTCCAGCACCCAGGGCAGGGGAGCCCGTACAGAGTGCGCATGTGCGGCATCTCGTATGGACTGCGCATGTGTGATACCCCACACATGCGCACTCCATACGGGATGCCGCACATGCGCAGTCCGTACGGGATGTCGCACATGCGCAGTCCATACGGGATGTCGCACATGTGCGCAGCAACCATATGGGCAGCCGCTTGCACAGCGTCCAAACGGACTGCACATGTGCGGCATCCCGTACAGAGTGCGCATGCACGGCAGCCCATATGGTCGCCGTGTGAGCAGTGCCCATATAGACTGCATGCACCCTCGGACACTCTACAGCTGGGGGGAGGCAGGGGCCATCTTGTCACACCCCCACCCCCATGTGGCACCTGGGTCGGACCACCCCTTCTGCCCCCCACTTCGTACGCCCCTGGTTGTGGGCTCTCCTTCCTTGGAGGTTTTTAAGCAGAGTTTGGATGGCCATTTGCCATGAATATTTTAGCTGAGATTCCTGCACTGCAGGGGATTGTAGTAGGATTAGGGCTGCCATACGTCCGAAATTTCCTGGACATGAAATGTCTGGCAACCCATGAAATGTCTGGCAACCCAGAAGTGTAGGGGAAAGAGTTCAGCAACTTTGGTTAAAAAAAAAAAGCAAGCTCAACAACTTTGCACAACCCTAGGCTAGATGACCTTTGGGGTCCCTTCCAAGTCTACGATTCCATGATTCTATGGTTTTATCTTCCAACATTCAGCTTCATTGGATGACCCTAGTATTGAGAGAAAGAAATAACCCTATGCCCTTTTCCCACACCATGCATAATTTTATATAGCTGTGTCATGCCCCTCCGCTTACTTTTTTTCTAAACTAAAAAGCCCCAGATGTTGTAATCTTTCCTTGAATGATCATTCATACATTTCTCAGCAGTGCAGCTAAGGCAGTTTAGCTCACCAGCGTAGGCAATATGCCCTTAGCCAAGCAACATGGTTAACAGTCCCCGCCACAGATTCTCCTTCAACAGCGTACCAAAAAAAAAACCCTTCCATAAGCAACTCCTGCAAACAAGCCCTGCTAGAGAATTAATAGTCTGTTCGTGTTGTGATACAAGCGCCAGTCAGGCCTGCAGTTTGCAGCTTCATACTGAAGACTGACAGCAGTGAGTTCCTTGCTTTCACCTCAATTTTCTCCCTGAATAAAAGGGCGAGAACATTACTGACTGAAAATGCAGAGCTTCAGAGCGTGGGCTAATGAAAGTAGAGGTTAAAAGTGGAACCAAGTGGAGCTTTTTATTAAAAGTGTGCACACCTGAATAGGAGCCCAGTTACACTGAGGAAAAAGTTATTGCTTCTAGTGCCAAACCAGATTGTTTTCTATTTTTCTTACTTTCTAACCAGGAAAGATGAGAAGCCTTGTTTCCAAAAAGGTAAAACATTGATGTGTAAGGAAAGCTGTGCCCTCTCTCACTCTGACTGAGGGAAGTTTGGTTTTCTGAGGAATTACAGTTTCTGGTAGAACAACAGCCAACAACCTCTGGATTTTTTTTACTGGTACCAAAGAAATGAGATTACGAATGTGGTTGCCTTACATTACAAAACCATTCCCATAGAATTGTGTGTCAGACAGACGTTTTTAAAAATCTCTGAGGGGAATAGGGTGGCCAGGTATCACACTTTACAGAGGACACCCCTCTATTTGAAGAGCTACCCAGTCCAAGGCGGTATCATACCAGTTTATACCATGGCTTCCCCCAAAGAATGCTGGGAAATGTAGTTTGTCAAGGGTGTTGCGTGTTGTTAGGTGGCCCCCTATCTCCCATGCAGAACTACAGTTCCCAGAGTTCCCTGGGAAGAGGGGTTAATTGTTAAACCACACTGGAAATTGTAGCTCTGTGAGAGGAATAAAATGGAAATTAGACTGAAAACTGTAAGACTATTTCCACCAAGCTGGGGGTTAGGAAGGGGGTTGTGTGGAAGGGGAGAGCGAAGGAAATATATATAAATAAACCCTCATGAAAGAGGGAACAAGTAGAAAAGAAGTAAAACAAACACATCCCTTGCCTAAGGTTGGAGGAGGAGGAGGAGGAGGAGGAGGAGGAGGAGGAGGAGGAGGAGGAGAAGAAGAAGAAGAAGAAGAAGAAGAAGAAGAAGAAGAAGAAGAAGAAGAAGAAGAAGCAATTACCTCATGACAATGCAATTACCTCAGAGAAGGTTCTAGAAGCTGCTGCTTTTTCGACGACCTGAGGAGAACTGAATGTGAAAGAGCTTGCATGACAAAGAGTCAAAGCACACCAGGAAAGGACTGTGGCTCTAGCAATGGCGGTTGGTGCCCATTGGTAGAAGACAGTGAGCCCCAAAAAGTAGTTGGAGCCAGAGCCAGTGACAGGCATAGCCAACTAATTCCAGTTTTATCTTCTTCCTCAGTTTAACAAGGGCAACACTGGGACTAATGGAAGCAGAAGCTGCCACAGGCAGAGGGCACACTGAGGTTGGCGAGGCAGTGCTCCGTTTGCCCTAATGGGCCATTCCACTCGGCTCTAGAAGGTTCCAGAAGGCACACACAGAGAAAGAGCCCATGATGCAGATCCACACCACACATTTAAAGTACAACCAAAACACATTTGAAGCACATGACTTCCCCCAAGGGATTCTGGCAACTGTGGTTTATGAAGGGTGCTGGGTACTTTAGTTCTGTGGGGGGCAACTACAGTTCCCAGGATTCTTTGGGGGGGAATCATGGGCTTTAGGTGTGCATTGGGTGTGTTGTATGCTGTGTGTTTTCTGGTGCGCATCTGCTCACAGGCCCACTTCGCTGTACCCTTTTCGGTGCCTGCTAAAAACATCCTTGTTTAGACAAGCCTACCCAGATGCTTAGAAGGCTGAGGTAACTTTAATCTGTTTTAGTATTTTGACTTTTGTATATTTCAGAGTACAGTTGCGCATTTTTCCTGATGTCACTGTTTTGTGAATGGGTTTGAGGTCAAGCGGTGCACTGTATACATTTTATGAAATAGCTAAAATAAATAATAAGAAGAGGTGTCACTGTCAGACGCAGGCTGTTCCTAAACCTCTGGCGTCTAGGAGGGCTCTCCTCAAATGATGCACACTGGTAGCAGCTGGGGCCGGCTTTTGTCGAAGTACGCACACCAAGGGAGCAACCATAACATTCATGCCTTTGCAGCCTCGATACTAAGCGACTCCCATATGACTAACTTCGTTGTTTGCTTGGCGGTGCAGATGGTGCAGAATGCAACAACCTAGCTCTTGCACACAGGAGGCTGCCAGGAATACATAACACCCTAGCTCAGTGTTTCTCAACCTGTGGGTCCCCAGATGTTGTTGGACTACAACTCCCATAATTCCTAGCCAGCATGATCAGTGGTCATGGATGATGGGAGTTGTAGTCCAACAACATCTGGGGACGCATGGGTTGAGAACCGCTGCCGGCCTAGCTGCAGATCTGCAGTGGCTTCCTAGGCATTTGTTGTAAGGATTATTACAATGGCTCATGTGAAGTGCTTTGAGGACACCGGAGAAGCCCATACAAATGCCGAATATTTAACTGTCCGAAGACAGAAGTGCCTGGCGTGCTCTGGTCCATGGGGTCACGAAGAGTCAGACACGACTAAACAACAACAACACTGGCCTTAATTATCTGGCCAGCTAAGCCTCCTCAGCAGCACTCCTGACAGCATATCTACGTCCCTGCCAACCCAACCCTCCCCACCTCTCTCCCATGAAGCAACAGCAACCCGCCTGCTGGGATGCTAACAAAGCAGCTCTGCCCCACCCAGGCAGTGAGCTGCTTTGGGTGTGCAGCACCCTTCTCCCTGGCAATAGCAGCTTACTAGTGCAGGGCAAAGCCACCCTCAGAGCACCAGCATCACCGCAGCTTACTAGTGCAGGGCTGGAGTTGGGCAGGGAGGTGGTAAGGTGTAAGGAGCAATGATTCTTCAACATCAACTTTGTTGCACTGGTCATGTTGTGCGGATACCTGATTATCATCTTCCAAAGCAACTACTCTATTCCAAACTTAAAAATGGAAAGTGTAATGCTGGTGATCAACAAAAGAGGTTTAAAGACTCTCTCAAGGCAAATCTTTAAAAATGTAGTATAAACACCGACAACTGGGAAACACTGGCCTGCGAGTGCTCCAACTGGAGAACAGCCTTTATCACAGGTGTCATGGGCTTTGAAGACACTCAAACTCAGGATGCAAGGGAGAAATGTGATAAGAGGAAGACCCTCTTGGCAAATCCTCACCGTGATCAACTCCCGCCCGGAAACCAATGTACCCACTGTGGAAGGACGTGTGGATCCAGAATGGACCTCCACAGTCACTTACGGACTCATTGTTAAAACCATGTTTATGGAAGACAATCAATTGCCAAAGAAGGAGGAGGAGTAAGGAGCAGGTATCACTAATAAATTACATGGAGTTAGTGAACTCTTTCTGAAAAGGAACCAGGTTAGCTCAAGAGTTTCAGGCCTAATGGGCGCAGCAACTCCTCTTGGTAGCACTTGCCCCTATGAAACAGCTGTAGAGCCTGAAGGTCTTCCCACAGCTGCCTGAATCTCTTCCTCCCTGTGTCCCTCCCAAGCAATCTGAGATTAGCTGACGCGCCTGTCTGTGCTCCTCCCTCTTCATACCTCTTCTGATCCTGGGAGACCAGGAAGGAGCGGAGCTTGTCGCAGCAAGAGCGGGAGACACCCATTACTCTTCTCTGCCTCTTGGCCTGCTTCCACTTCTGATTCCGGACTTCTTTCTGCCACAGACTCTCCCTGCTCACTAAGACCTGTTACCCCTTCAGCTTCAGACACCGCTTCCTCCCAGTCTTCTTCTCCCTGTGACCACTCATCATTGTCCCACCACAACTCCCCGGGCTCTGAGCCTTCTTCCCTTGGGGGTTCCCCACCTGGTGCCCCCCCACCATTCCTCTGTGCCCAGCCATGACACGAGGTTGGGGCTGTGCACTTGCAGCAGCAGGATGCTCTGCTGGCACACCCATACAGGTCCAAACCTTACTGCTGCCCACAACTGTATCACTGTTCAGTGTGACACGTGTTTCTAAGTCCTGGACCACAATTCTTTTCTGTTTATTGATGCAGTGTGTGATCAAGCCATTAATTAAAGCACTGTACCTCTCGGGTTTGGGGCTGACTTTCGTCGTCTGTTGCCAGAGACTGTGTCTTCTTCTCCCATTTCTCAGCAACTTGGTTTGCTTCTTCTATTTTCTCCTGGCAACTTTTCTGGGAGTTTAGCAGCGTCACTTCGTAAAACTCCTGAATGTCTGTTGGTGAACAAGAAATAATATAATCTTTTTATTAAAATACCTGGCGGCATTTGATATGCCAGATAGAGAGGTTATGGGTTGTTTACCGAAAACCCACAAACAAATCTGCACCTGTTGTATTTGGGAATTCATTTATGGCTCCTTTTCAGCAGAGAGGTGCTGACACATAATTTACTGTTCTAGGATGCTGAGACTTTTTAAAGAACCATTTCCCTTTTAAAATATTGCATTAATCATGAATATTACATGAATATATGAATAATGCAAAGCTAATCACTACTGAATGATACTGAGAGTAAACATTTTCACTGGAAGAGACTCCTTGCAAGTATATTACAAAACAAGACAATATTTCCTTCTGCCTCCCCCACCCCCCGTTTTCCTAACCACTGCCAATTTTGGATGCATGTAGTCGTAAGGGAATTAGAAGTTGTATTTTTTACATAATCAGCCCTGGTGGTTGCTCAGCTAGGGCAAACGAGGCACCACCCTACTGAACTCAGTCTGCCGTCTTACCCACAACCAGTCCAGGGGGTAGCCCTGGCTCTCAGCCCTCAGCCCCCTCCTTAGTCTCCGTGTTGCCCTTGTAGAAGGATCAAGTAAAAACTAGAGTTAGCGGCTCTTCGTCCACCTACTGGTGACTTCCCTGCCTTCCACCCTGCCAATCAAGCCTTGCATTTCCACATCGTTCATTCCAATAATCAACAAAACAAGTCAATCTCTCAACAAAGCAATCTACCTTCTCTCCTTTGCATGTGAGTTCGGTTTGTTTATCCGTTAATAACCATTCCCTATCAGATGGTAGAATAGCAAAAAAATCTAAAAACACAATTAAGGTAGGAAAAAAGAGTGAATCACAGAGCTTACACTTTTCTAATCTAATAAACCTTTCATTAGATCCTTTGTATTTAAAAAAAAAAGGCATGACTTCAAATATTAAGGGTATCAAATATTTGCACAGGCGATGGGCAAACATCAGTCCAACTCATTTGAACTGATTTGTAAGATGTCTTTCTTTAAACGTGACACATGCAATACCCCTTTATTGTCTGACTGTAATATGTATATAGATATTGGGGGGGGGGACCCCAGAGGGTAATAAATTATTTCGTGAAATTTTATCACCCAGCAGTGGTAGGTTAAAGCAGACCGTCTCAGGTGTTTGCTGTTGTGACCTGTATTGCTGTACAACTCCCACCATCCTTGTCCAATAGCCACGCTGGCTGGGACCAATAGGAGTTGGGAATCCAGCATCAGCTGGAGTGGCAAAGGTTCCTCATCACTGAGGAACCTCATTCCAGGAGGACAAATGCAGGGAGAATGGAGGTTCCCCACCCATTGTTTCAATACTACATCACAATAGATTCTAGAGGACATTTTTCCAACAAAAGAAGAATGGATCAGTAAGAAATGGACCATGCAGAACAGGCAAAATTAAGAGAATCTAATGATGCGTGTTTTAAGAAAGAATGGGTGCCTTTTGGGGGAAGTATTTAAAGAAATGCAGTATGATGGATTCACGAGCAGGATTTGAGCAACAGAAGTAATTGGATTATACTGCGGGGTCAGCAGACTTTTTCAGCAAGGGGCCGGTCCACTGTCCCTCAGACCTTGTGGGGGGCTGGACTATAGTTTTTTGGGGAAAATGAACAAATTCCTATGCCCCACAAATAACCAGAGATGCATTTTAAATAAAAGGACACATTCTACCCATGTAAAAACACGCTGATTCCCGGACCGCCTGCGGGCCGGATTTAGAAGGTGATTGGGCCGGATCCAGCCCCCGGGCCTTAGTTTGCCTATCCATGGATTATAGTATTGTGGTTATGATTCGATAGATAGAAGGTAGGGTACAGCAGAAGGGGAGAAACAACTTGGTGGGGAAAGGGGTGGGAAGTCGGCAAACATAATAAAAAAGACAAATTTTTATTTTGATTGTATTTGATAAAAAATGTTGAAAACGTAATTGCAAAACAAAGATTCCAAAGGACTGTATCACTGTTCCTACTTCTGCTTTACGCAGCACAGGCTGTACAGTTTTGCAGGAGGCTTGTTAATTTTGGAGCCGGTTAAGTAAAACACAAACCGAACTGGGATGTAGTGAGGGTCAAGGTAAGGATGCCCTGCAGAAGTGAGGAAAGGAAAGAACTGGCCCCTGTGACTATTGACTACAGGCGCTGCAGCTTCAGCTGCAGAATGTTAATATCCGTCGGAAAAGGAATAGCAAGGGGAAATATACCAAGTCAGACACATCGACATTTGGGACTTTTCGGAGAAGCATCCCAAGGAACCATTTTGCCCTGAAATTGCTTGATGCCACTGCAGGCGATGGAGTGGAGAGTAAGACTCGGTTGTGACTGTTAAGCAGTGGCTCAGGAAAATAAGGTTAGTATCCAAGGACATAGCTGCAGATTTGAGGGCTCCCTGAGCAAAGTGCTTACCTGGGCACAGCTGGAAAGGCCATATATTAGTGGAAGAGCACTTGCTTTGTGTGAAGAAGGTCTCAGGTTCAGTCCCCAGCATCTCCAGGTAGGGCTGGGAGAGACTACTGCCTCCAAACAGGGAAAGCCACTGTCAGCCAGTGTAGACAATAAGGAGCTAGATGGACCAATGGTCCAATTCAGTGTAAGGCAGCTTCCAAAGCACCTATACTTTTGTTTATGGCAGTGGTTTAACACTGGCCTCTGTCCCTCTTTCCTTCCCTCCCTCCTCTGATGCCCTCTTGCGTCTCTGCCTCCCAAAGGCTTGTGCAGCTGTTTGTTGCAGCAGCCCTGGCTTCAAGCCCCGTGAATGGTGGCTCTGGGGCTGGCCAGGGGGTGCTGGTTACCCGGAGCTGAGATAGCCTTGGAGTAAGCAAGCAAGTGGGCGAAGGATCCCAGCCAGCCAATCCGCCAGCCCTTTCTGTTGGAAATGGATAGTGGTGTTGAATTTGCAGTGTCCCAAGCACAGCGGAATGATGAGGAGTACGTGCCACATACTCTATATTACTTTATTTACACTTCAAAGCTGGTAGATTACAGAAAAACATCTTGCCTCTGCCGGAGCAGAGAAAGCATCCTCTCTCCTCTGAAGCACGGAGAGAACTGCGAGAACAGTGAAAAACAGGAAACCAGTGTACGTCACATCCAGTCTCCTTTCCCGTGAGAAACTCCAACAGCAACTCTGACTGGAATGTAAACATTGTCTTGTGACAAGCATTTCGCTGCACAGTGAAGAGAGCAGAAACCAACAAGTGGGAGGCCAGGCAGGCAGGTTCTGTGCTGGTCTTTCTTGTGCTTGATGTGCGCATGGCAAGCCTGGGATTTGTGTGCCCAGTGCTGAAGGGGAGCCTTTCAGCCATGCAGGCCAGGCAGTACCTGCTGCTGCCTCCCAAGGTAAGATGCTGGCCTCATGTTCAGCTTTGGCCAGTTTCCGTCAGGCCGCTAAGGCTGGGGGCATCCTCTTCCCAGGCCCCTGTGGGGCAGTGTGAAAAGGCACCTCTCTTTGGGGCAGGAGGTGTGTGGCTCAGAGACCAGGAGCAGCAGCACCGGCTGCCCAGAGGACTCCCAAGGAGGGGGGGGAAGAGAGGAGGCTGGGGGAGAGCCAGTGTGGTGTAGTGGTTAAGAGCAGTGTACTCGTAATCTGGTGAACCAGGTTCGCTTCCCCGTTCCTCCACATGCAGCTGCTGGGTGACCTTGGGCTAGTCAACACTTCCTTGAAGTCTCTCACCTCACAGAGTGTTTGTTGTGGGTGAGGAAGGGAAAGGAGATTGTTAGCCGCTTTGAGACTCCTTCGGGTAGTGATAAAGCGGGATATCAAATCCAAACTCCTCTTCTTCTCCACAAGGGACGGTGTTCAAAAAAGGGTGAGAGGCTACCAGCTTGGCAGGCAAGGGGTGACATAACTGGGCTCTTGAGCCCCACAGGGATACCACATAAAGAATGTAGTTGGTGAAGGGAGCCATGGACTCAAAAAGGTTGAAAACCTCTGATTTATGGGGAAGGCTGTAGCTCAGAGGTAGAGCATCTGCTTGGCACGCAGAAGTTTCCATGTTCAATCCCTGGTCTCTTAGTAACTACAACTCTCAGAATATTTGAGGGGGGAAGCCATGACTTTTTAATGTGGTATCATAGCGTTTTAAATGTAAGGTGTGAATGTGGCCTTTATATGTTGCCTAGATTTCCTACATATCTGAATGCTCTCAAGCAAACAGAGGCAACAAATGAAGTAGCAGGTGAACCAATGACACAGTGTACAACTAGGATCCATTTTAGTTCTCTCAGATGCAAACTCGACACTTATACCTTCACCTGCCCAAGCATTTGGAAGAGCCTGGGATAGGAATTTGTGCCAGGATAAAAAACAAAACAAAACCCAGCTCTCTGGCCAGATGGGCATCAAGAAATTATCTGCTGTGTAGAACAGGCTCAGGACCCTACATACAAGTGGATTATTAATAATCCTGGATGGCAGCCAAGGTTAATTAGCTTTGCATATTAGCTTTGTCTTCAGGATAGTATCCAAAATAGACTTAATTAGAGGATCTTAAGAAAACAACCCTTAATACTCCAAAGACAGAGGAGCAATCTAAGCTATCCTTCCCCATCCCCACCACCAAAAAACCCTTTATATTCTGCAGTTCTGCTACTTTCGTAGAAGGTTTAGCTTCACTAGTGTTAGAGCTGGAGCACTGATTAATGTGCTTAGGTAATTAATTTGCTTTGAATTGGAGAATTAATCAGTCAACGGACTTCTGCCTGCTGTGACAAAACCTGGTCTGGCGTGCTGAGTCTTATCAAGAATTTGGTTGTGAAATATCGGATAAGGCAAGCAAGCGCTGGCTGGTGCTGATTGGCGATGTAGTCTGAAATATCTGGACTACATGTAAAGTGGGGGAAGGAATTGAACTCTATTGCTTCCCTGTTTAGGGAAGTTTTTAAAGACTGATATTTTAATGTACTTTTAATATTTGTTAGAAGCCGCTCAGAGTGGCTGGGGAAACCCGGCTAGGTGGGCGGGATAGAAATAATAAATTATTTTAATTTTTATTAATTATTTTTATTATACTATATTGCTTTTTACTGGCTTGATTTCACCATTTTAGGAGCAAGCTTGATATATCCAGCCCTGTGCCTGATCACTCCCACATCCAACATACCGTATTTTTCGCTCTATAACACGCACCAGACCATAACACGCACGTAGTTTTTAGAGGAGGAAAACAAGAAAAAAAAATATTCTAAACGAAATAGTGGATATATGATTTTTGTGGTTCATGCTGTGGCCACAGACATGTGATCTGACAGTGAGTTTGGAGTAGCCCAATGCAAAAATCCTGAGGATCCATGTGGATCCATGCTTTGTAACCACGGAGGAGGGAAGGAAGGGGAACCATGGATCCTCTGCTCACGACTGCAGCAGATCCCCCCTGCCACCCGCAGGCATTCGCTCCGTAACACGCACAGACATTTCCCCTTACTTTCTAGGAGGAAAAAAGTGAGTGTTATGGTGCAAAAAATACGGTATTTGATTTTTCCAAAAAAAACCAAACTTTCTTTCCATCTATAGCCTGCTTTTTCTCCAAAAAAAACTCAGCACATACAAAGTTCATCACAACAACCTTGTAAACTGTGATAGGAGTTTGATTTTAATATATATAGCCAGTGCTGCTTTTCTAGAAAAAGAGATGCCCGAATTCTCTATGAATGCCTCCCTCATTCTCTTATACAGTGGTACCTCTGGTTAAGTACTTAATTCGTTCCGGAGGTCCGTTCTTAACCTGAAACTGTTCTTAACCTGAAGCACCACTTTAGCTAATGGGGCCTTCTGCTGCTGCCGCGCCGCCGGAGCACGATTTCTGTTCTCATCCTGAAGCAAAGTTCTTAACCCGAGGTACTATTCCTGGGTTAGCGGAGTCTGTAAACTGAAGCGTATGTAACCTGAAGTGTATGTAACCTGAGGTACCACTGTAATGGCAATGGCACCCACCTGAGAGGTGCCGAAACTGAGTTATAGTGCCAAAGGGGCCGTGGCCCTGGGGACAGTTTTTTTGAGGGGGTGTGAAGCAGGCACCCCTATGCAGGCGCCCCCAGCCCAGCAAAACCCCACACTCCTTTCCTGGCATCTGAGGCACCAACGCTCACCACGAGGAACACCAGGACGCCCCTTCCTGGATCTGACATGAGGTTGCTCCAGCGAGGTTGGCGGTGAGGGCTGGGGTGCCACAGCCAGCTCCCCGGTGCAGATGCCCCCCCCCCCTGTACACTGTTTGCTCACACAATGCCGCTGCCAGTGAGTTCCTGCTGAAATACGGCTGTGCTGAAAATCACGGCTGCAAACCTTCCACTGAGAAAAAACGGGCCTCCATTTGACAGCAAGCCATCAGTATTTGCTCCACACGTGAAGACTTCCAAGCACAGACGTATCTTACTGTTGTCCCTTCCAGCCCACATTGCTCTGGCTTAGTTAGAAGAACATCATCTGGAGCTGTCAAGAGCATTGCCGAAGCCGAGATGCATCGTGTCAATCGCTTCCCCTCCCCGATCCACGAAAGCTTGTCAAAGAAAGGAGGTTTTCTTTGGCATGATTTCTTGCCAAAGGATCCCAGGCTGGGGCCACCAGCAACGGCCTCATCTAGACTACGAACAGCAGGTGTTCTCAAGTATAGTTTCATTATATATTGGCTACACTGTCCCCAGCACTTCCCCCTCCTCATCCTCCTAAAATAAACTGAGCTCCATTTTTCATTGCATTTTCTGCAATCATATAGGACATGGTGAGGAGATAGAGACTTTGTGCTGGCCATCAGGCAATGGCTTTTTCCACCTGGTTTGACACGCCCTCCATCCGTAGGAACCTTTCCCAGACCATGCCTTTGAGAACAGCAAAACCAGCTGGGAAGAGAGCAAAGAGTTCAGGGATTTTTATTTTTAAATATTATAATTTGCGTGTCCTTGTTTCTCCATTTGATCCTTTTATATGGTTTTGTATGTTTTGTGCTATTTTATGCATTGTGACTTGCCATTATTTTTACTGATTATTGTTTATTGGAATTGTAAAGTGTAAAGTGTTTAATTATTATTTGCTGATATTTAATTTTAATGTTTACTATTCTAATGGATTATTGAATATTGCTTTATTTGATATAAGTTGTTTGTTTTAATATCCTGTTTATATTATGACTTTCTTCTCAGATTGTTCTTTGATCTCTGCTGTCTATTTTGTTGTTTCTTCAGCTTGTTAACTGTCTTGTGTATAATAATAGAGAAAGGCGGTACGCAAATTAAAAGCAAAATGAAATGAAATGAAACACGCACCATACATGGCAACTGTCCCTATTTGCCAGGGACATAAGAACATCCAGGATCTGACCCAGTGGCCCAACCATATGCCTGACCTGAGCACAATAACACTGTTTCCACTTCGGCTCTCCAGCACCTGGTATTCAGAGGCATACAGCATATGGAGGTTGTCGTACACAGCCCTCATGAACGCAATAGACCTCCTGGATCAGACCAAAGGTCCATCTAGCCCAGAACTCTGTTTTAACAGTGGTCCACCAGATGCCCATAGGAAGCCCACAAGCTGAACCTCAGCACAACAGCGCTCTTCCCTCTTGCAATGGTATTCAGAGGTCTAAGGTAAAGGGACCCCTGACCATTAGGTCTAGTCGTGGCCGACTCTGGGGTTGCGGCGCTCATCTCGCTTTATTGGCCGAGGGAGCCGGCGTACAGCTTCCGGGTCATGCGGCCAGCATGACTAAGCCGCTTCTGGCGAACCAGAGCAGTGCACGGAAACGCCATTTACCTTCCCGCCAGAGTGGTACCTATTTATCTACTTGCACTTTGTCATGCTTTTGAACTGCTAGGTGGGCAGGAGCAGGGACCGAGCAACGGGAGCTCACCCCTTCGCAGGGATTCAAACCACTGAACTTCTGATCGGCAAGTCCTCAGCTCTGTGGTTTAACCCACAGCGCCACCTGCGTCCCTTTATTCAGAGGTCTACTGCCTCCCAAAAATGGAGTTAAAACGTAAGTGTTACAAAAGTTGGGTGCCACCCCCACCCTCTGTCGAGCTGCAGCAAGATTCCAAGGGGTTCCAGGCACTCACCCAGGGTCTGTGGTCCTTTGGAGAATCGAGACAAGACAGAGACTTTCATGGCTTTCAGAAACATGGTCCATTCCCCTATTTACACCTTCAAGTCTGCATGGAGGGAGTCCAGATCATACAGCATGGTCATTTCAAGAGGGGCTTGGACCCCACAGCAGTGCAGCCCTGGAGTCCAGGGCTTTTCTCTCAGCCAGCCAGCCCAAATCTTTCTTCCTTCTTCTTCCCAGCAAACCTTGGCTCAACACTCTCTCTTCCTGTTACCTCACACCTAGTTCCCCTGGAAAACTTCCAAACACCCCACTCTCTATTCAAACCTCAGGGGCAAGTGGAGAGGGCAGTTTCTTTTATTGCCAGTGGCCCCCTGTATTGATCCTTCATGGCCCTAGCTTGGCCAGGTTCTTTTGCATAGACTAGCCCAGGAATTCCTCTGCTGGGTGACTTATCCTGACCTCAACTCAGCCAGCTGCGGCTCATCTGGTTGAGCCACAGCTGAGATGGGTTGAGGAAGTTGCACCGGTAGGGCTTGGGAGTTAACATTAGCTGAGCCTGGCTGAGCCAAAGATCCACTGCATCTTAAGCTGCTCATCCCAGGGGATTTTGTCGTAGGACTGCCCCCTTAGAAACCTAATAGGGAAGCAAGATCTGTTGCAGTGTTCATGCTGTGAGCACTTCCATCTTATGTTCATCCTGTGTATATATGACCATAAATCACAGAGACACCACAATCTCCAGTGACCTCCTTTCCAAACCCAAATTATGTGCTGGTGCCCCTGGAGTCCCTCATTGCACAGAGATTGAGGTGCACATAAAAAAAACACATTGTGTGAATCAAAGGCACCCAAAGAAAATTGAGAGGTTTTTAAAAAAACAAAAACAATGTTCCCATCTCCCTTTGTCTGTAGGATTGCCTTATTTATTTAGATCTCTGTAGAAATCTCATCATTTTAGTTAGTGAATGGAATCGCAACAGCCTGCAGAAACAAAAGTATTAGATTCTACAAACTAGGAAAACAATTTCGGCACCGAAGCAGAATGTGTAGCTGATTATTATTTTTATCTTGAAAAATAAAATAAAGAAAAACCGCCGCCAAACAATTTCCTACAGTCCACGCGAGATTGCACAAACATTCTAATGAGAGACGGGGAAGATAAAGAGATTGTTAATACCTTTGTAGCAGCAAAGAAGAGATAAATGGGAGGTAGTCAGACGAGGAGAGCACTGATGATTAAAGGGATTGGCAAACCAACTTTGGAGGAAAGATGAAAAGCACAGAATAATAAAGCTTTGCCCTTCCACACTGTCTCTCATTCCACAATCTCAGTGCACACAATATTAAGGAAAAAGTCGGATCCTGTCCCATTATTATCAGCTTTACAAGCAGGGACCACCAGGCGATCAAACCAGGTTCAATAACAATAGCAAAGGCCATGCTTTTTATCTTCTACACTAGGCACACAACAGTGTTCATAAGTTTCAGCTAGTCTCAGGATGCAGTTGTCTGGTTTTTAAAGAACAAACTTTTAGATTTATAAAACTATGTGTAGTGTGGAGAAAGAGCTGGGCTTACACATTCCCTGGGACTATGGGTGGAATGCCTTTGGGATAAATTTGCTATGTGAGCCAGATACTATTTTGTACTATTGGACTACAACTCCCATCATCCATGACCACTAGACATGCTAAATGAGGATGATGGAATCTAGCATGGGCTACAGGGCTTAAGTACACGCCAGGTAAATAGACAGATCACATTTAAAGCACATGGCTTCCCTGCAAAGAATCCTAAGAATTGTAGTTTACCCCCTCACAGAACTACAACTCCCAGCACCCAAAACAAACTACAGTTCCTAGATTCTTTTGGGGAAGTCACATGCTTTAAATGAGTGTATAGTGTACAACGTGTACTCAACCAGGTTCTCAGTCCCTTGCTTACAGGAGTGGGAGTCTGAAATCAACAGGTTTGCAACATGAAACAGCCAAATGGAAAATGCAGGGTGTGCATTTTCAGATTAGATCTGAGTGGTGATGAGATTCCTGACACTGTGAAGGGCCTCTGTTGCAGATGCCTGGGCCTCTGACGCTAGGACTTGTGTGCACCATTGAGAATGCTAATAGATTAAAGAATGTTCACAGCATCCCTGGATGCAGCAGAAGAAATTGCCTCTTTTCCCCACATGACAAAAGGTCTGTGATGCTTTCTGAGGACCATGCTTGGAGAAATTCCATTCTATACTCCCCCCGCTTACAGGCCATAACTTATAGGACAGGTGTTTTGCTGTTTCATCAGACTGTTGTCTCTTTGAACAGAGGATCAGAAAGATTTTTTGAGTGCAAAATAAATAAAAGGAGCAGGGACTAATCGAAACCATGGGCTTTATCCAGCTAAGTTATCCTCAGCATTGATCCACTGAAAGTTATGAACCTAAGTTAGTCTTGCCTATTGAAATATACTCAGAGTCACAAAGTGATTTCATGCTCTTTATTCAGCTCATAGTGGTGAGGAGGAATGGAAGTCCCCTCAAAGTATCTGCTTTATATATATTATTTACACAATGGGCTGCACATGATTGGCTAATTCCAGACTTCTCCTGTAGGCCAATCAGGTTGTGGATTCACTTCTATCTGGAGCTGGATTGGGTGGCTCCTGCCGACCAATCAGACTGCTGCATTCTGAATCCTATTGTTCTAGGACCAATCAGACTGCTGCATTTTGGATCCTATTGTTCTAGGACCAATCAGACTGCTGCAATTTGGATCCTATTCAACTCAGTACATAACACCTATAAACTTGAAGGTCCAGTTCTGGGCACCACAATTTAAGAAGGATATTGACAAGGTGTGCCGAGAAGGACTACCAAGATGATCAAGGGTCTGGAAACCAAGCCTTCCAGGGAACAGTTGAAAGAGCTGGGCATGTTTAGCCTGGCAAAGAGGAGACTGAGAGGAGGGATGATGATAGCCATCTTCAAATATTTGAAGGGCTGTCACATGAAAGATTTAGGAAGCTCATTTTCTCCTGCTCTGGAGGGTAGGACCCAAACCAATGGATTCAAGTTACAAGAAAGGAGATTCCAACTAAACGTCAGGAAGAACTTTCTGACAGTAAAAGCTGCTTGACAGTGGAACCGTCTCCCACAAGAGGTTGTGGACTCTCCTTCAACTCTTGTGATTCAACAAGTTAATAACCATGTGGCTAAAGTAGTGATATCAACGCTGGTAACAAAATCCCAGGCTGCACTCAAAGTGACTGGGGGAGGGGGAGTTTATTCAGAACAAAATCTGATCTTTGTATTTACCGTTTTTATTGCTATTATTCCAGAAGCTTAATCAACCATAAACTCAATTTTCCATAACACATCGAAGAATGGAAGCAATAGAGCATGAAATGGAAGTTGCATCACCCCTAAATCATGTGTAAACAGCTGCAAAGCTCCAGCCACTGTTACTACTGCTGCACACAGAACGGTGCATGATGTGTGTGTCTATAGCACACATACATATACTTTCTTATCCTTTCTTCACAGAAAAAAATGTGTCTTATTTCAACTTAATGGGATGCAGGTGGCGCTGTGGGTTAAAGCCTCAGCGCCTAGGGCTTGCCGATCGAAAGGTCGGCGGTTCGAATCCCTGCGGTGGGGTGCGCTCCCGCTGCTCGGTCCCAGCGCCTGCCAACCTAGCAGTTTGAAAGCACCTCCGGGTGCAAGTAGATAAATAGGGATCGCTTACCAGCGGGAAGGTAAACGGCGTTTCCGTGTGCGGCTCTGGCTCTGGCTCTGGCTCTGGCCAGAGCAGCGATGTCACGCTGGCCACGTGACCCGGAAGTGTCTCCGGACAGCGCTGGCCCCTGGCCTCTTAAGTGAGATGGGCTTAAGTGAGTCTGTCAAGACTGGCCCGTACGGGCAGGGGTACCTTTACCTTTACCTTCACCTATTTCAACTTAAGGAGCTTCCCATACGCATCCGGTTGGCCACTGTGAGAACAGGATGCAGGACAAGACGGGGCCACTGGCCTGATCCAGCAGCCTGTCCTTGCGTTATTTCTTCAAAGAACTCACGGCAGTAAAAAACTTCCCTGTGATGTAGTTTAGGCTGAAGGACAGTGATTAGCCAAAAGTTACCCAATCAGTTTTGAGGATGAGCGGAGATTTGAAACCAAGTCCCTCCACTATAGTCCCCATAATAGACAGAGGGGAAAGCTAAACATATTTGGAAGCTTTGTAGCCTCCACTTCTGACACCCTGTAATAGGTGTAATGGGTTCAATATACCGTGGTACCTCAGGTTAAGTACTTAATTCATTCCGGAGGTCCGTTCTTAACCTGAAACTGTTCTTAACCTGAAGCACCACTTTAGCTAATGGGGCCTCCTGCTGCCACCACGCCACCGGAGCACAATTTCTGTTCTCATCCTGAAGCAAAGTTCTTAACCTGAAGCACTATTTCTGGGTTAGCGGAGTCTGTAACCTGAAGCTTATGTAACCTGACGCGTATGTAACCCAAGGTACCACTGTACAAAGACAACAGTTAACTTGGAGGTTTGATTAAGCAGCGGTTACAACAAACTCAGGGACACGGGTGGCGCTATGGTCTAAACCACTGAGCCTAGGGCTTGCCAATCAGAAGGTCAGCAGTTTGAATCCCCGCAACGGGGTGAGCTCCTGTTGTTCAGTCCCAGCTCCTGCCAACCTAGCAGTTCAAAAGCACATCAAAGTGCAAGTAGATAAATAGGTACCGCTCCGGCGGGAAGGTAAATGGCGTTTCCGTGCACTGCTCTGGTTCACCAGAAGCGGCTTAGTCATGCTGCCACATGACCCGGAAAAACTGTCTGTGGACAAATGTTGGCTCCCTCAGCCAGTAAAGCGAGATGAGCGCCGCAACCCCAGAGTCGTTCGCGACTGGACTTAACTGTCTGAGGTCCTTTACCTTTACCTCACAGCAAACTCTCGTTTTATGCTGACTGCTTTCTCAGCCAGCCAGGCTCCTCATGCCTTTCTCTAAGGATCATCTTCAAACTCTCATCCCAATGTCTCTTGCGAAGAAATGTCTTCAAATTACAGTGGTACCTTGGACCAAAAGGTTCGGAAACCAAGGCTCGCTTGCAGCCAATTGGAAGCCGTATGTCACGGTCCTGTCTACGGGTGATTGAAATCCCGGCTGAGGATGTTGGAACCGGGGGCAAGATGGTGAGGTGGGAGCAGGAACGAGAATCTAGAAGTCAGACTGATGGAAGCGAAGGCTCAGAAAAAGTCCAATATGGAGGCCAAATGGCCGAAATATTGGAAAATCTTAGAACAAGAGGGAGATAAACTAAAATTGCAGAGCTTTGAAAAATTAAGAAACAAAGTGCGAGATTGGCTTCATTATTATCAAATAATGGAGGCATACAATTTGGACAAGAAAATTGGCTTCCAGGTGGAAAAATCAAAATTGGAAACAGAACTGTTAGATCCCAAAACTAAGATTCTGTCAAGAATGTATAACTTGCTGTTGAAATGGAATACTCAGGATGAAACGGTAAAATCTGCTATGTTTAAATGGGCACAAGATGTGGGTCACAACATTATGCTGGCTGACTGGGAACAGTTATGGACCACTGGTATGAAGTTCACGGCATGTAATGCCTTAAGAGAGAATATTATGAAAATGATATACAGGTGGTACATGACACCAGTCAAGCTTGCAAAAATATATCATTTGCCTGACAATAAATGTTGGAAATGAAAAGAGACTGAAGGTACATTTTTTCACCTTTGGTGGACGTGCCCAAGGATTAAGGCTTTCTGGGAGATGATGTATAATGAAATGAAAAAGGTATTTAAATATACCTTCCTGAAGAAACCAGAGGCCTTTCTCCTGGGCATGGTCGGCCAATTGGTGCTAAAGAAGGATAGAACTTTATTTATGTATGCAACAACAGCAGCAAGAATACTCATCGCAAAGTATTGGAAGACACAAGATCTACCCACCCGGGAAGAATGGCAGATGAAGGTGATGGAGTACATGGAATTGGCGGAAATGACTGGCAGAATCCGAAACCAGGGAGAAGAGTCGGTAGAAGAAGATTGGAAGAAATTTAAAGACTATTTACAGAAACACTGTAAAATTAAGGAATGGTAGAAGGATGTGGGAATGAAGTTATGTGGTTTTAGCAGTAATGTTATAGAATTAGGTAAAACTGGATCATGAATAGGTGAGAATGTAAAGTTATAATATTTTAAGATAAATTTTTAAGATAAAAGCAAAAATGGAAAGGATTTGCTGAAACTGCTAATTGAATTAGAACACAAAAAAGGGAGGTGTGAGGAGGTCAGGGAAACAAGTAAATGAAAGACAAGGCATGGAAAGTTTGAAATGTTTTTAATTGTTTTTATTTTTCTGTATTTTCTGTATTTTGTATCTTTCTTATTTTCTTTGTCTTTTTCATTTTTCTAACATTTTTGAAACCTTAATAAATATTATTTTTAAAAAAATAGATGTCAGGGGTCCAAGGGTCAAGAAGCAAGGAATCACAAAGTCAAGGGTCCAAGGATCAAGAAGCAGGGAGTCAGGAAGCCAAGGTCCGAGGATCAGGAAGCAAGAAGCCACACGCAGCAAGGCAGGAAACATATTGATGTGGCAAAGAGCCATAGGGAAATGCTGACCTTATATCCCTTCCCAGCTCTTGCCACCAAGTGCAGTGAGTTACCAAGCGGCCTCACCTGTGCGGCCGCACCTTGCCTCTCCAGAACAAACTTAGGAAGGCCCTAGTCCTGCGAAGCCCTACTGGTCACAGGCCTGGCTCCTGCACGCACTCCTGACACCGTGGAAGTCGAAACAGATGTTTGGCTTCCAAAGAATGTTCACAGACCGGAACACTCACTTCCAGGTTTGCGGCGTTCAGGAGCCAAAACGTTTGACTCGCAAGGCGTTCAGGATCCAAGGTACAACTGTACTACAGTCACCACACTCCCAACTCAGTGGATGTAAAGAAGGGGACTGGGGTTTCCTCCATGCAGTTCTTGTAGCTAAAACTAGGTGAAATTATAACAAGCAGGCAGAAACTTCACAGGTGAAGGCATTCCCAATATGGACAATAAGGGGGAGCTGAATCTGTTGAATTTCTGGCTGATAAGCACTAAATTTCAAATAAGAAATATTTTTACTAACAACAACAACATACACACAAGGGTGCTTCCAGAAATAGAACGTCAACAAGTGTTAGTGGTAATACATGCTGACCAAAAATGTTAGCCAACTCATTTAAAAAAAAAAAATTAAACCCAGAATTTCACTGTCATGGGACACACAGAGACCCCAATTGGATCCCTGCCACAGATCCACTTTCTGACAGAAATATAGGTTTAATATTATTTTGAATAATAAAATCTGCCCTTTCGCTGGTTAAAAAGCCAGTCCTAAGATTAATATGAGTTTGCCGGCCTGTCAGCAGCCAGAGATGAAGATAAATCACGTCAAGAAATTTAAAACCATTTCATTACTTCAAATTAAAAGGAAAGATTTGAAATGCAACCTTGGATGCACAAGGAAAATTACTGTGCATTCATCATCCCTAATAAATTATTGAGATGCTGTTTGATGGCTGGCAGTCACTGGAATAGGGATGAGGAACAGCATCCTGAAAACTCAATTTCCTACTAATTAAATGCTTTCATAATGAAGACGTGCTAATGTACCTGCATTTCTGACACCTCCTAAAGGGTCTGTTTGCTCTGCCTAACAACAGCTATCAAAATACTCCTCTGATTAACAGGAAACAATCAAGACGCAAAACACAACTGCAGGGGTTGCAGTCAGTATGGTCAGAAGTGCAAAATCGCCAGCTCTGTAAAGATAGCAGTCGTTGGTTTAAGGCACTGGCACAAAAGGTCTCGGTAAATATCAGAAATCTACAAGCACATGAAAGTGTGCTTCCTGCTCGGTTCCTGTTTGCACTGGCTCAGCTTCTCCTACATTGAACACACTCCTTTAAACATGCCCACATTTCACTGGATATCAGGGCTGGACGCTCTCCCTCCCAACCACGCTGAACATAGGAGAGGTGCAAAGAGCTTCTCTCTGGGAGCAACTATATTTGTGTTTGGTCAGGTGCCTTTTCCCATCTCGGGGGCAGCTGATGGGGGAATGTGCCTGTGCCATTTTCTGGGCCCAGCTGGTTTTCTCTTCTTTCTTTGCGGCAGCCGTTGTGTGCATGAGGCTATTGGCAGGATATGCCATAAATTGAATACCCTCCAACATTTCTCCGATGCTGTGGGTTAAACCACAGAGCCTAGGACTTGCTGACCAGAAGGTCAGCGGTTCGAATCCCCGCGACGGGGTGAGCTCCTGTTGATGGTTCCTGCTTCTGCCAGCCTAGCAGTTCGAAAGCACGTCAAAAGTGCAAGTAGATAAATAGGTCCCGCTCTGGCGGGAAGGTAAACGGCGTTTCCGTGCACTGCTCTGGTTCGCCAGAAGCAGCTTAGTTGTGCAGGCCACATCACCCAGAAGCTGTATGCCGGCTCCCTCGGCCAATAAAGCGAGATGAGCACTGCAACCCCGACTGGACCACGACTGGACCTAATGGTCAGGGGTCCCTTTACCTTTACCTAGGGGAAAGCAGGACATTCCGGGGATCAAACCAGGACAGCTTCTGTAAATCCAGGACTGTCCCTGGAAAATAGGGACACTTGGGACTCAGCTAGAATGGTAAAGAAAAAGCGATTTACGTGTGTTCTATATGCGGTATAACACTGTGCTGCCAGATGGCGCTGTGGAGCCCTGTTTATCTCTGCCTGTTTTCCCTGTTTAATTTACAACGCGATTAACTGAAATGGTTCTTTGACATGTCTAGATCCAGCCCTGGAGGGTCTGAAATTTATGCTTGGTGAAGGACCAATGCTCAGTGCTGGAGCATTTCATTTGCAGGCAGAGGGTCCTGGGTACAGCATCTCTGGGTAGGTCTGGGAGAGAATCCTGCCATCTTGCAGGTCTTTTCCCACCTGGCCTGGGAGGGGAGGGCCCAGACTGACTCCAACTACAAAAAGCTGAGGCTGCTGAACGGACTCTTGGGCTGGGATGTTGTTTAAGGTTCTTTGTTGCTGTTAGCAATATTAATTTTTTGTGTCTGTATCTTTAGATCTTATAATTATTTACGTGGAAATGGTTCAGTCATGATTGTGAACTTTTGGGTGTTTTTATTTATTGTTTATGGCTACTGTCAGGGAACTGCCATCAGCTCAGAGGCGAGAGGTGGAAGGGCAGTCGTGTTATAGGGAACCTCCAAAGATCTTGTGAAGCAGTTCCTCCTCTGGGGAGGAGGAAAGCCCCACCTCCAGTGGAGAGGAGGTGGTGGGACCAGGGGATTCTAGGGAGAGCCTCAACACCGAGCGTGAGCAAACAGGAGAGGAGGGAAGTACCCCTTTGCCAGCGCCCATTTTGTGCAGTAGGTTTTGGTGCAAGGGAGAGGCGGAGAAGGTTGGGGGTCACGCGACTGTTATGTTGGAGGAGGTACAAGGACTGACCACTCCCAGATTCTGCTAGTGATTGAGCCAGACATGAACTTGCGACACTCTTCACTGTAAATAGTTTGCACTAAGAATAAAGCCTGGAAAAGACAGGTCGGAGTCTTGCCTGTTTGCTCTCGAGCAACCACATCAGCATCTGACAGCTACTTTTGCTCTGTTTGTAATATGTAGATCTTTTCACGTTGTAAGTTTTAACCAGTCTATTTTTCTAAAAAAAGAGGTACCGGAGCTCACCACGAACACTTCTCTTGTTCTCTTATAATGGCAACGGCACCCACCTGAGAGGTGCCGGAACTGAGTTTTACGTATGAAAAGGATGCATACAAATTAAAGGATGGTGATTATGGTAGTGGTATTTCATGCCACGCTCCCCACAGCTGCTTTCTCAAAATTTCCAACTGTTTATGGATCACAGTGTGACTTATGGCTCGCAGTGCACAAATTGCACAAATCCTCTTGTAAGACAGGGATAAATCATGTGTGCAAATCATGCATCCAATTCATGATATGAGCTACGAACACAACACAGTTAGAGTGCAAAAATATGGTATTGAAAAACTGAACTAATGGGAGGGTACCAAACACTCTGCTTCCATGAAGTACCGGTCAGCCTATATCCAGACCTGATGACCCATCAGCCTGCCAGGCAACTTGCCAATGTTTTGCCAACAGTTAATTTTTTAATAAAGCCGGTTCTCCTTTTCTGAACCCCTGAGGATGTTTTGATTGGTTCACACATTAACTTGACTGACAGAGCAAAGGTATGTCCATTAATGGGGTGTCTATCATCTGAGTGGACACTCTGAAACATTTTTGGGAGGGAGGTTTGTTTTTAAAAAGTGAGAAGCCCATTCTTTTCAACTTCCTTCCCCAAATGTAAGAGCTTTATGGGCAGAACACAACATTACACTAAATGACAAGTGAGAAATCCTCCTCTATAGATATCTTGCCTTGTCAGTCTAGTGGTTGTGGGGAGAGAAAGAGAACTACAGTCTTGATGCCCTGAGGAAAAGCCCCCGAGAGTTTCACACACTTTACCCGTGAACAATATATTTTTAGCACAACGTCCGCAAGGCAGATAGCAGCACTCAGTGAAGGTTGTTGTGGTTTTTTCCCCCTCAGCAAGACTCCAGCTGTCAATTTAAGATTCTGAGTGACTGGCGGTTTTCTGCCGGTCTTGCCGAGTTAGAACCAGGGGTGAGGAATCCAGAGAAATTGATAGGAAACATATAAAAAATTGATAGAACGGAGCTTTCCACTCACATGTAATGAAGTTGTGGAATTGTTAATGAGGCTCGGGGTGTTTGCCAGCCTAGAAATATATAAGGTGTGAGTGAATATGTGAAGACTCTTCCCTTGGGACAGACAATCAGATTGGATGACTTGTTGACCCTTGATTCTAGTGGGACGTGGGTGGCGCTGTGGGCTAAATACTGAGCCTCTTGGGCTTGCTGAACTGAAGGTTGGTAGTTCGAATCCACGCTATGGGGTAGGCTCCCGTTGCTCTGACCCAGCTCCTCCCAACCTAGGAGTTCAAAAGCACACCAGTGCAAGTAGATAAATAGGTACCACTGTGGCGGGAAGGTAAACAGTGTTTCCATGCACTCTGGTTTCTGTCACAGTGTTCCATTGCGCAAGAAGTGGTTTAGTCATAATGACCACATGACCCGGAAAGCTGTCTGTGGACAAACGCCGGCTCCCTTGGCCTAAAAGCGAGATGAGCGCCGCAACCACATAGTCGCCTTTGACTGGACTTAACTGTCCAGGGGTCCTTTACCTTACCTTTTTACCTTCTAGTGAGCTACAGCCCTAATGTGTGACTCCTCATCAAGGCTGTATGCACACACAACTCTGCATAGTTCTCCATATGTGCAGAGATCGCATAGAAAAACAATTAAGTATGTGCAACATGAGGTTATGAAAGGAGAGCAGGTGCAATTCTATTCCCATACAGTTCATTCTAGATACAGTCATACCTCATGTTATGTTTGCTTCAGGTTGTGTCCAGCAGCGACCCGGAAGTACCGGAAAGGGTTACTTCCGGGTTTCGCCACACGCACATGCACAGACGCGCAAAATGACCGCACGCGCAGAAGCGGCGAAGCGTGACCTGTGCATGCGCAGACACACAGACGCAGTTTGCGTTCTTTTCAGGTTGCAAACAGGCCTCCGGAACGGATCCCATTCGCAACCAGAGGTACCACTGTATGTGTAAATAAGAACATAAGGAGGGTCTGTTGGGTCAGGCCAATGACCCATCTAGGCTACAGTCACACTATACATCTAAAACACTATGATACTACTTTAAATAGTCATGGCTTCTCCCAAAAGGATTCTGGGAGCTGTAGTTTGTTAAGGCTGCTGAGAGCTGTTAGGAGGCTTCTATTCCCCTCACAGAGCTACAATTCCAAGAGTTCTCTGGGAAGAGGGATCTCTTCTTCTTCTTCTTCTTCTTCTTCTTCTTCTTCTTCTTCTTCTTCTTCTTCTTTATTCTTCATCATATTTATATACCACCCTTCAGCAAAAGATTTCAGGGCAGTTCACAAGATAAAAATGCAAGGTAAAAGCACAAATAAACAGTTAAAACAAAAACAATAAAACAATAACCCCCCCCCCACACACACACACACAAATATTATTTAAAGGCTTTAGAATATTAATCAGCCAAAGACCTGGTTGAAGAGGAATGTTTGCACCTGGTGCCTAAAGATATATAATGAAGGTGCCAGGCAAACCTCCCTGGGGAGAGCATTCCACAGATGGGGAGCCACCACAGAAAAGGCCCTGTTCTCATGTTGCCACCCTCCAGACCTCTCATGGAGGAGGCACATAAAGATGGGTCTTAGAGGAATATGGCAGAGTCTGGGTTGGTTTATATGGAGAGAGGCAGTCCTTGAGGTATTGAGGTCCTGAGCCATTGACTGTCAAGCCACTCTGAGGTCTGTAGCTCTGAGAAGGGGGTCTCCTCATAGCATTCTCCCCATTTGATTCCAAGCAGCTGGTATTCACAGGCTTACTGCCTCTGACAGGATCAATTCCTGCACTTACCAGCTAGTAAGCAAAGGATTCGATGCTGCTGCTTCAGGGGGCGGGAAATTAGGTGACAGAAACAAGAGAACATGCTGCTAAGGCGAAAGTTCCAAATTCGCTCGTTATTCTGAAACACGGCAGCAGCAGATACTTTATAATTTTGTCAGCTCTTGTCGCTCAAATAAGCCTTTAAAACTTCAGCACAAGATTGCTTATAAATCATGCGTCTCCCCCCGCCACAAGCCCGCCACATAATAAATGCCACACGAGCTACAAGCTATCAAAACTCTCCATTAAATATATTCTGACAGCGTTTCAGTTCTGCCCAGTTGAACAATATCAATGTTTTGTCTACAATATATTACTTAGAGCCCGTGATCCTTCTGCTACGCGGTACATTCATCAGGGAAGGTTGCACTCCAGGAGAGGAGGGGGGAAACAGATCACTCGTGGGCGAGAGGAACACTACAGCAGATGCTCTCATCATCCTTCATCGGCAAAGAGCAACACTGATCCATCATAAGTTCAGGTTGGCCCATCCATTTCATTAAGACACAATCAATTTTAAAAAAAAAATAAATAGGACTGGCACCTGATTTATTCCACCACTCCCATTAATCAGCTAATAAATAAATCTTACCCATCTGAACTGCTGTGTGAACTAAATGTTCAAAACTTAGGAATATACAAATATAAGAACTTAAGAAGAAGCTATGGCACTGTCAGGGACTGTGCTGAGGAGAGCTGCACTGAAGAGGAATGGTCTCAGGATCCTGAATCTTCCCGGGAGCAGGAGGACAGTACAGTCAAACCTCTTCTTACGTCCGCCTCCACTTGCATCCATTTTGTCCAACATCTGTGGCAAACCCGGAAGTAACCGACGGGTTTGCCACCATTTGCACATGCGCAGGAGCGACAATTGCCATTTGCGCATGTGCCTGCACACCTCTCCCAGTGACCCGTTTCGACCTCCAGACGGTCCTCCAGAACGGATTATGGTCGCAGGTAGAGGTTCCACTGTATAGATTTGGAACAGCGGTTTGCAGAGGGACATAGTTCAGAAGGCAGAAGCTTGGAAATACTGGGTGGAGAAGAAGCACTGGGAGAGAGAGAGTTAACAGATTCACTGTCTCTGGACAGATCCTGAAGCTGAGGCTCCAATACTTTGGCCACCTCATGAGAAGAGAAGACTCTCTGGAAAAGACCCTGATGTTGGGAAAGATGGAGGGCACAAGGAGAAGGGGATGACAGAGGACGAGATGGTTGGACAGTGTTCTCAAAGCTACCAGCATGAGTTTGACCAAACTGTGGGAGGCAGTGGAAGACAGGAGTGCCTGGCGTGCTTGGGTCCATGGGGTCACGAAGAGTCGGACACGACTAAACAACAAGTATTTCATGGAGACATTGTTGTATTTTGCATAATTGGCAAAAGATAACATTTTTCATAATCTAGGACTCTGATCATTTTGGTGTGTTGCTGGATTTTTCTGTCATTTGCACACCATAAGTCTTTGGAATCGGCTTTCCTCTTTTTTTTATTTAAGTGTTTAAGATCCAGAAAACTATGTGGCTGGCACAGATCATTACATCATTATATTTTTACTTATTTATTTGCTTTAACACAACCGAGGCTGGTCGTACACAATTACAGGGTTAAGTGTGTGCGGAAAAAGCCCAGCCGGAATTCCTTTTTTTTTTTTTTTTTTTTTCAATTACCGGAAGAATGATAGTTCTTCCCTTCAAGTTCTGGTTTGATTTTGCTAATCACTTGCTCAACGGCAGCATTTTAAATTAAGCTCATTATAAGGTAGGAGCCTTTTGCTGAGATCCCTCTGCTGAGCTAAGATGGCTCATTCCATTCCAACAGCTGCTAATTAATCCATCATTAGCTGGGCCCGAAACTTGCGATTCTGTTTATTTAAATGATGGCTAATGTGAACTTCGCCCATTGGGGGCAGCAGGTTAAATGTCAATTTAATGAGCATGTGTTAGTTATCGCCCACCGTGGTTGAAACGCCACTGGTACATTGGCAGCACATGGCAGGGAGGGGAACCGACTCCTTTGTCCTAAGAAGCCAAAATCGCATCCCCAATCTGTTTCTTCTCTCCTTATTAACTGCACTGTCCCAGTGGGAGCCTTTTAGGAAGGGAGGGGTTAGGAGAGGAGGCAGAAGGAGTAATCACCTCAATTAAGCCAGGTAAAAGCACCAATAAAGGCTTATCAATTAAGCAGCGGATTCATTATAGTCGCTAGTAAACCTCCGCTTCCGCTGGCAGTCGGCGCAAGGGCTGGTTTCCAACACACTGCATCAAGACGTTGAGCTCCACGGGACCAGCTGCAGAATTGTAATAGACCTTAAAATAATTGCCTTCTTTGCAATCCATCATAAGGATTTTCACAGGGTTGCCAGGATGCCCCTGCGCATATGGTTGCAAACTTACGCTTAAAAAAAAAAATTGGTCAGTGGGCACTGCCAAAGATGGGTCAAAAGTTGGAGCCAGACATAATATTGAATATGATAGATGGTTAAGACTATGGAATTGAAGTTTAACGTTTGCAGCATGTGTTACCTTAAAGGAAAATGTAATGAAAATGATCTACAGACAGTACTTAACACGGAAAAGTTGGCTAAAATGTATAGGATGAGTAACGTTGGAAATCTAAAGAGAAGGATGGAGATTTATATCATACGCGGTGGACATGTGACAAGGTAAGATCATTTTGGGAATTGATCTACAATGAATTGAAAAATATGCTCAAATATACCTTCCCCAAAAAGCCAGAAGCATTTTTGCTGGGCTTGATGGGAGAGGAAATAGCAAAGGCAGATTGAAGACTATTTATGTACACCACAACTGCTGCGAGAACTTTATTAGCCCAAAAGTGGAAGTTACAGGAATTAACGATGATGGAGGAGTGGCAGACAAAGATGATGGACTATGTGCAACTGGCAAAACTGACCTGCAGAGTTTGAAACCAGGACGCACTAAAATTCCAAAGAGACTGGAGTAAATTCATTGACTATATAAATAATAACTGTAGTGAGGCATCTAATCATAAGCTTGCATTTTTATTAAAGCTTATATGTTTAATCAGGGCTTGTATTTTAAAAATGAGCTTAAAATATTTTATGCCAGGCAGAAGAGCAGCTGCCTAGAAGAACCTTGGCAATGTTTTACTCCTAGACAAGGGGCCCCCCTGATTTATAGCAGAAAACAATTCTCAAAGTCGTAAAAAGGGAATTACAGGCTGACAGCCAAGGTTACACTGACCCTACAAATTAAGGGTTGATAAATAGTAAAATGAGCCATATCTTCTTCCTAAGGTTAAAAAGGTCAAGAGCAGTGAAAAAGCATCTAGCTGGCAGAAAGAGAACATTTTCTGGGAAGTCTTTTCTAAAGCTGTTTCTTTCTTAAACTAAGATCCTTTTAAGATTTCTTTTCCTTTTAAAAGGTTGTTTATGTATTAAATATATTAGTTTAAATATAATTATGCAAAGGATTTAAGAAATGCTAGATTCTTATTTCATATAGTTGTAAGAGTTGTAACTATCCTGAAATTAAGTCAGCCACCACCACCCCCCCTTGCCAGACAGGAGACGCCATCGAGCACTCCTGATATATGGTTGTCAGGCCTTTTGTTTAGAAACCTTCAGATGAAGGAGATCTCTCAATGTTGATGTGAACTCAAAATCCTTGACATATGCTTAAGATAAAAATTCAAGATTAATCATCTGTTTTGGAAGGCAATAGGGCAAGGAGGGCAAGAGGTGAGCTGGTAATTAAGATTCCTTGTTGAGACACATGTAAGATATATTACTACTTATTTGTCATTTATAGATAGAAGAATATATAGCTTTTTGATTCCCATAAAAGGGCAAGAAGGAAATGGGTGTATCTTTTGTGATTGGTTCTAGCAAACAGCCAATAGGAATTTTAACCAGGCTGATTGGACAGAGGCAGCCACAGGAGGAGCAAGGGGGCTGGATTAAGGAAATATAAGTGCTGGCCAGAATGGCAAGAGGCCAGGCCAGAGCTTGGTAACCATATACCACTGTGCCTCATATTTATTTGTCTGACAAATAAATTACTATTTTAATTTCTCTATTGCTGCGTTGAATATTTCATTCCAGCTAAGCGTTAACCACAAGCAGGGTGCTACACTAGCAGGGTGAAGACACTAGCAGGACTGAAATGAATCCTACAATGTGGACTTTATAAAATAAGATTAAACTGTGAGATATAGATTTGAAAAGGGAAAGCTTGTTGGCGGGATGGAGGGAAGTCGTAAGCTCGGCAAAGCAGTAGGGAATGAGATTGGGAGGCATATATTGGAAATTATTGTTTATTGTTTAAAGTGAAAGTTTAATAAAAATTATATTTATTAAAAAAAGTTGGAGCCAAAGGGTGTTTTGGTAGCGCAAGAGGATCTCGCCCATTTTGCTTTTATCATTTCCCCAGTTTTCATTTCAGTTTGCGGCAGCAGTTTGTGAATTTTTAAAAGTCCTTAAAGAAATTTATCAGCGTATTGCAAATTATTCACACTTTTTTGTGGGCAGCTTTGCCCAATATAATGCAGTCTTGTGTGCTGATTTCAATAAAAGGTGCATTTTTGTGTCCACTTTAGTATATGCACATTTCTTGGCTGAAGAACTGCATCTCGAAATTTGGGAAATGTGCAAATTTTGAAGGATTGCCAGGTTTTGGGGCACGCCTTGTTATGGAAAATGCAAAGTTGGTAGATCTGCCTTTAAAGGTGAATTGAACCGAATTTCTCCCAAGAGGCAGCCTAGTGGGATCAATAAGAGCAGGGTAGAGAAGTATTTTCAGCCCTGGGCCTACAGTCTTTCTTGGGCAAACTTCCGAGGGCCAGTAGCTGGGTAGCACAGTGCTCTGGTTGGCTGTGTGGTTCTGAGGGAGTGTTCCTCTGTATGTTTAATTGATTCTCTCACCACTATGTACAAGGCCTGACAAGCTCTCTGTTTCCATCTCCTCAAGACTGTGCACTGCTTTTGTGCAGTTTTGCTAAGTAAAGTGTAACCAGCCCCTTTCTCTTGGGACTCTGTCTGCATTGTTTAACTGACTTTGCTTTAAAAAATAATAATCCATGGCTGCCTTAGGAGTTGTGCACCAAGCTGGAAACAAACAGGTTTAACTTTTTCGCACCCTTGTACCTGTAGAACGGGGGGGGGGGGAAACTCCCTCAGCTCAATGCCTGGCACAGTAGCCAGGAAATAGTTAGCAGTCTTTAATGGGCGAGATTATAGGCTTATTACAGAGGTGTTGAAAATGGCTTGCATTTGGTGGTTGTGGCAAAAAGTTGAGCCAAGGCTAACTTCAAAACTGGGCAGCTGCGGCTGCTGCTCAGGAGAATATTTAGGCCTGTTGGTTTGAAGCAACACTGGATTTGGTCCTCCACGCAGCTGCAGGTTCTGCCTGGTGATGACATTGTGAACAAATGTGTCCAGCTGCTGTCAGTAAAACAGCAGTTGCCATCCTCCTCAAGGGAGAGGCCGATTTCAGCTGCATGTATAAAGCACCTTCTGTTCGCCACAGTCTAAGAACGCGTGTGGTGTTACTCTTGAGAGCTTCCAAATGTTAATGATTTCCTCTTCTACGAAACTGCATGGCTGTAGCACATGGCTACAGTGGTACCTCAGGTTACAGACGCTTCAGGTTACATACGCTTCAGGTTACAGACTCCGCTAACCCAGAAATATTACCTCGGGTTAAGAACTTTGCTTCAGGATGAGAACAGAAATCGTGCTCTGGCGGCGCGGCGGCAGCAGGAGGCCCCATTAGCTAAAGTGGTGCTTCAGGTTAAGAACAGTTTCAGGTTAAGAACAGACCTCAGGAACGAATTAAGTTCTTAACCCAAGATACCCACATCACCCCTGGCTTGTAAGTTAGGCTGAGAGATAGCAACCAGTTGGCCTAAATCACCTAGTAAGCTTTGTGGCTTTCCTCCCACCACAGAGAGGTGAAAATTTCATTGGGCTCGTGGTTGGAGGTAGATTTAAACTTCCTTTGCCACACACTGCAGCCCTGATCCTGCTTCTCCCAGCCCCAGGACACACACCCTCCTCAGTCGCACCCTCCTTGAGTATTTTTGCCTGGCAGTAAAGTTTCCTAGAATTCTGATGACATTTCTTGCTTACCTGGGTGGAACACAGGGAGACAGGTGTGTGCAAAAATAAAATTTATACCCATTGCTCCACCCACAGTTTCTTCAGGCCCTGCCCAGCACTAGCGTGTGGCCCCCATAAGGTTTCTCAGAAGTGAATGCGGCCCTCAAATCCCTGATTTAATGTCATGCCCAGTTTACCTTTGAGATAACTGTTTTTGTTAATCCAAAAGAAGGCATGTGATGTTTTGTTCTAGTACAAAAGAACAACAAATGGTGCATTTACTAATCACATTCCATGCAACGCGACACAGACAAGACGTGCATTAAAAACAACGGAGCCACTTCCACTCGTGACCTTCTTTTCTAATTAAGGATTTAGTTTAAGACATTCAGCTTCCATAATGGCGCTCTTGAAAGCGGGATCTTGTTAGCAAAGTTCCCTTAGCAGCCACAGAAGAGGCAAACTGTCTGAGCAAATCGAACAGCACCTGGCTCTCTGTGGATTCAAATCAGATTAATAATATCCTTGTTCCCCATGAGTTAGCATTGCTTGGCTTCATGGTTCTCTTCCCCATACCGGACGCAATCAGAAAGTAAATTAAGGCACTTACAGTGAACCAAAACTTCCCGTGTTTCCATGGAAATGTTCCTAAGGCTCAGCTCTAAGTTAACCGGGCTGCTAAATACAAATCCCTTTGTTGCCAGCGAGTCCTTTTCCAGTGCAACCCCCACTCCCCCAGGGGCTGCCTCCTGTGTTTGCACCAACATGCTCAGTAACCTTCCACCCTGCAGAATGTGTCTTCATGACAGCTGATGTCCAGTTCCACTTTGCAGGCTCGCTCAGATCTTGAGTAGCAATCTTGAACAGAAAGCAACCGTGCGTGTTTAGGTTTGTTTCTGTATGTGTACATACTCTCTTCCCTTGGACCAGCATGGAGATGATAGATGATAGATTAGATAGATAGATAGATAGATAGATAGATAGATAGATAGTAGGTAGGTAGTAGGTAGGTAGGTAGGTAGATAGATAGATAGATAGATAGATAGATAGATAGATAGATAGATAGATAGATAGACATAGACAGATGGTAGATAGATAGATAATAGATAGGTAGATAGATAGATAGATAGATAGATAGATAGATAGATGATAGAGATGATAGATAGATAGATAGATAGATAGATAGATAGATAGATAGATAGATGATAGATAGATGATAGATAGACAGATGGTAGGTAGATAGATGATAGATAGATAGATAGATGATAGATAGATAGATAGATAGATAGATAGATAGATAGATAGATAGATAGATGATAGATAGATAGATAGATAGATAGATAGATAGATATAGATAGATAGATACAGATACATAGATGATAGATAGATTGATAGATGATAGATAGATAGATAGATAGATAGATAGATAGATAGATGATAGATTCAAGAAAATAATATAGCAGAACTGTGTTTCCCAAACTTGTTCTTCCCCACAGAGCACTTGAAAATTGCTGGTCATTCCCCCACCCCCGCCCATTGCAGGAACTGTAACGTGCTGTGCTAGGTTGCTGAATGGGTTTGTTACGGAAGAGCACCAAATCAGCTTTAATTAGGCAGCCAGGTAAATGTGATGGAATCCCACCCAAACAAAGCTGCACCCTGGAAGCACCTGATGTTATGCACGGACCCAGTGTCTGAGTGGTGAGAGGTTTCAGGGGCCCTAGCAAGTATCTTGGGCTGGGCTTCCTTGGAATGAAGGTCACAACTTGCTGGGATCTCCTGGCAGCAGAAGGACCTGTAGCTCAGTGGTAGAGCACCTGCTTTGCATGCAGAAGGTCCCAGGTTTGAGAACCAGCATCACTGAGCTGTTGCCAGTCAGTGTAGACAACCCTGAGCTACATGGGCCAATGGTCTGACTTAGTATAAGGCAGCTTCCGGTGGCATTTCTCTGCTATGAGATTTATAGCAGGGGTGGGGAGCCTCCAACCTGCAGGGAAAACATGACTTGGCAGGGGCTTCCCCAATGGGAGCCTTATAGTGCATTGGGAAGAGAAAGCAGGCTTTGACTTTACCTCCCAGGTGAGGCCTGTCGGATTGGGTGGAAGGGAGGAAGCCCAACAGTAGGTGGAGCCAGAGCCAATGGTAGACAGAGCCAACTTATGGAGTCATAGAATCGGAGGGAACCCAAGATACATCTACTCCAACCCCCTGCAATGCAGGAATCTCAGCTAACGCATTCAGGACAGATGGCCATCCAACCATTGCTTAGATACCTCCAAGGAAGGAGAGTCCACCACTTCCCGAGGGAGACTATTTTCCACTGCCAAACAGCTTCAGAAAGTCCTTCTTGATGTTGAGTCGTAATCTCCTCTCTTGGAATGCGAATCCACTGGTTCGGGTCCTACCTTCCGGAGCAGGAGAAACCAAGCTCATATGATTCTGGTTCTGGTTCCTAACCTTCTCCTTGCTGAGTTCTACATGGGCAGCACTGAGAGTAAGGAGGAAACTGACAGGCAGCACCACTTCCTGGCTGGTTGTAAGCAAGAAGGTTGGAGGGGCTGGCTGAAGGCGGGCTGAGGTTGTTGATGTTAGGATCTAGTTTCGTTCCTTCAGAACAGGTGTGTGGAGTTGTTGTATGTCACATGTCTGTTTACTTCCAGTGCAGTCTTCTGGGAACTTCTGTCGTATATAGCTTTTGCCTATGCTGTTTGCTTGGACACGAAGGAAAGCAGACATGTTTTTCCTTTGTCCTGATGCTGAATAAATGCTTGTAAATATGCTTACATATGCCTCTGTCCGGGACGCGGGTGGCGTTGTGGGTTAAACCACAGGGCCTAGGACTTGCCGATCAGAAGGTCGGCGGTTCAAATCCCTGCGACGGGGTGAGCTCCCGTTGCTCGGTCCCTGCTCCTGCCAACCTAGCAGTTCGAAAGCACGTCAAGTGCAAGTAGATAAATAGGTACCACTCCAGCGGGAAGGTAAATGGCGTTTCTGTGCACTGCTCTGGTTCACCAGAAGTGGCTTAATCATGCTGGCCACATGACCCGGAAGCTGTACACCAGCTCCCTCGGCCAATAAAGCGAGATGAGCGCCGCAACCCCAGAGTCAGTCACGACTGGACCTAATGGTCAGGGGTCCCTTTACCTTATGTCTCTGTCCACTACTTCTGTTGCAAAGAGTTCTTATCTCTGCTAGCTTGCGTGCTCAGTCTCTAAATGTCTCTGAGGCTTGAGTCGCAGTTTTGATGCTGTTCCGAAAACCAGAGTTTGCCCGGCTGCCGGCTGGTGGGCTGGAGCCAGCTAGGGGCCTGCCAATTGCCCCCGTCTCGCCGGACGCATCCCAACAGTTGGGACAGTGCCCCTTTCACCCTGACAGATGAACCTCTGCTCACCTTTTTGAGTTCTCTGGAGGCAAGTGCCCTGTGCTGATATTTAGAATCCAGATCATAGTCTGCAACCTTCCCTGTTAGTTGACAGCGTGTTGCTTTGGGGCAGAAGAAGAAGAAAGGAGAGAAGGAAGGCTACTGAAGGTATTTTGATATTGCTAAAGGGAAACGTCAAATGCCTTCACAGCTGCCAGGTCAGCCGTTTACCAATGTGGATTTACAAATATTATTTTTCATTCCAGTTTATCCCGCATTGCAAGGCAGCAGACAGCTGGCGACTCCAGGCTGGGGGCCAGATCCCTTTTACATGACTCCTGGGGGTGTTCCGCATGGCGTGCTCCTGTTACAAGGCCAGGCTGTGCTTGCTCTCAGAGGAAGGGCCCACGCTCTGAAGATCTGCAAATGATGCACAAGGCATCACAATGCATGCAACTTGAAAAGAAGAAAATCGCCTAGGTCTGCTCATTTTCCATCACTGACTGTGCCCCTACTTGCTATGGGGAAAAGGAGCGAAGATCTATGCAGGACTTGCTGACAACAACCGCAGCCACTGAAAGTTCTGCCTAGTGCCCTACCTTGCTCTCAAGGTTTTCCCAACTTGGCATGAACAACTGTTGGTTCAGCTTGTTTTTTTTTTTTTTTAAATAAAATATTTATTATGATTTTACGGCTCCCCTTTGAGGAAATCTTGCAGCGTTTGGGACTTTTTAGTTTAGAGAGAAGACAATTAACAGGTGGCACGATACGAGTTGAAGGAATTATGTGCGGCATGGATAAAGTGGACAGAGGGAAGTTTTTCTCTTGCTCTCATGATGCTAGATCTCACGGACATCCCCCCAAAAGCTGTTAAATTGCTCCCACAGGAGGCTGTGATGACCATCAACAGGGATGGTTTTTTGTTTTGTTTAGAATACCTAACTGTGAAGATACATAGAAGGAAAGGGCTTAAGGTCAGTGAGAAAGAGGGGGATTGGTTTGAGAAGATATTGAATTATTTGGGTAGGTTTGAATAATTTGGGGCAATTAAAATGTCAAAAGTTAAATAAACCTTGTGGAGGGAGGAGTGTCAAGACATATAGAAGTGTACATATGGTTGGTTTGAATATATTATTATTGAATATTATTGAATATGTATACCCAATGTATCAGCTGCCTTTGGGGGGGGGTTTCGCTGTTTGTGTTTTGGTGGTTGGTAAAAAATAAAAAATAAATTTTTTTTAAAAAATGGATGGTTTTAAAAGAGGTTTAGAAAAATTCATCTGGTTGGCCCATGTGAGAACAGGATACTGGACTAGATGGGCCATCGGCCTGATCCTATGTTCTTAAAATGCAGACAAATTTTCATTAGGACTTAAAAAAAGGAAAAAAAAGAAATCACAAACTGATGCAGAAATGTAGTGAACTGAATTTAAGTTCAGGAGATCTGAGAAAAATGGAATGGGACGTAGTTCTACTTACAGGTAGGTAGCCATGTTGGTCCGCCATAGTTGAAACAAAATAAAAAAAAAAATCCTTCCAGTAGCACCTTAAAGACCAATTAAGTTTGTTATTGATATGAACTTTCGTGTGCATGGTATCTGAAGAAGTGTGCATGCACACGAAAGCTCATACTAATAATAAACTTAGATGGTCTCTAAGGTGCTACTGAGGGACGTGGGTGGCACTGTGGGTTAAACCACAGAGCCTAGGGCTTGCTGATCAGAAGGTTGACGGTTTGAATCCCCGCGACACGGTGAGCTCCCATTGTTCGGTCCCTGCTCCTGCCAACCTAGCAGTTCAGAAGCACATTAAAGTGCAAGTAGATAAATAGGTACCACTCTGGCAGGAAGGAAAATGGCATTTCTGTGCACCGCTCTGGTTCACCAGAAGCGGCTTAGTCATGCTGGCCACATGACCCGGAAGCTGTACGCTGGCTCCCTCAGCCAGTAAAGCGAGATGAGCGCCGCAACCCCAGACGTCCGTGACTGGACCTTTACCTTTACTAAGGTGCTACTGAATGTGACATAGTCATGCATCCCTAACCTCTCTAGGACCAAACGAGATGTGATGATGGCAAGATGTTTCAGCTGCAGATAACAAAGCATTGGCAAGACTTCTGCTCCATTTGGCCCAAATAAATACTTGGTACATCACTTTTTGTAGCAGGAATTTCAGCCAGGCTCACCCGCCACCATAGAGAAACAAAAGGTTGGTCCAAACTTTCTTCCTGCTGTGTTTTTTTTAACATGCTTGACAGTATGAAAAATGTATTTTCCCCCCTTCCTTTTTTCTTCTTCTTGCAGTCCTTGGAAGGGAAAAAACCACAATTATCTTCTTCAATTAAACTTCTCTCACTTGACCTCTCTGTCAGTCAGGGGATTCCTGAGGAAAACACTGCTCTCAATTAACTTCACTTGGCCTTGGTGACATCATCATGCAAACCGCCTGATTGGCTATGTACCCCATTCATTGTGAGATCCCTGATTGCTTGAGATCACATATGTGATTAATAAGGAAAGGAAGAAGACGCAGCGGCCAAGGGTGAAATGGAACTGAACAGGGTCGGGAAAATAGGTGAGAATTTGCACAAGCTAAGCATTTTTCAGGAGACATTTCCACTCAGTGTAATAGCTAGTTTTGGCACACATCCCCACCCCAGAAGCAGAGAGTTATTTGATTCAAAGACACACACAAAAAAAGTGCTTTTGTTGCATGAGGGAAGTAGATATATAAGGAATGTTTGGCAATGCAACGTACTTGACACAATCATCACCTCGCAGAGGAGGAAAATTAAAGCAAGCCGTCTGGAAACTGAACTGGCAGTTTTGGAGAACCTGGGTCATGAGTCAAAGCACAAGAGCTACTTAGCACTTGCTTGGATTAATCATGATTTAATTTGCACAAGCTTGATTAATCTTTCATTTATGCAAGAGATGGAGATGAGACTGAATTGTTAGCAGCTAGAGATGAACAGAATGGCCAGGAGTGCCGATTAAATGCTGGAAGGCAAGGTACAGAACACCTCCAAGAGCCAGCAGAACATAACCTGAGAGGTGTGTCCCAAGATCCCATCTGACGTCAGCCTGGAATGTAACTGTCATTTTAGCAGATGAGCGAAGCGGCATGGAAGCCGGCTTCCAATTACACGCTGCTCAAATAATTCAGAAGAAAAACGTAAGAGAAGTGCTGCTTGATCAGATGAAAAATCCATTTAGTCCAGCATTCGAACAAGGTTGAGAACCAGAATGGGGCACTAGATGGGCCAGTATTTGGATCCAGCAAGGCTCTTCCTTGTTTGAGAATTGTTCACTGCTAGGTTTAGAGCTTGTCAGAGACTGACAAGTGTGCCCTGGGGGAAGGGGGGCTGGAGTCTGACTTGGGAGAGGGGGGCAGTGGTCTGTGGGGACCTGTACCAGCCAGGAGGCAAGAGTCAGAGGCAGGGGATGCTTCAGAGCTGGAGGAAGAGGAAGAAGAGGCAGGATATGTTGGGAAACGCCCCGGGGTGCCCCTTCTGCAGCCTCCGAACTCTGAACGTCCTCTGGTATGCGCAGCTCTGGAAAAGGCATCTCCCTTCTTCTCCAGTGCGCTTCAGTGACATATAAACATATATCAAATAATATATGCACACTAATCTTCTAGCAAAACACAGCAAGAAGTGTGAGATATCATAAAGTTAATCTACGTATTTATTTACACACTATGTATAAACAAGGGACATGGGTGGCACTGTGGGTTAAAACACAGAGCCTAGGACTTGCCGATCAGAAGGTTAGTGGTTTGAATCCCCGCGACGGGGTGAGCTCCCATTGCTTGGTACCTGCTCCTGCCAACCTAGCAGTTCGAAAGCACGTCAAAATGCAAGTAGATAAATAGGGAGCACTCCGGTGGGAAGGTAAACGACATTTCCATGCGCTGCTCTGGTTCGCCAGAAGCGGCTTAGTCATGCTGGCCACATGACCCGAAAGCTGTACGCCGGCTCCCTCGGCCAATAAAGCAAGATAAGCACTGCAACCCCAGAGTTGGCCACGACTGGACCTAATGGTCAGGGGTCCCTTTACCCTTTATGTATAGACAAAGGAATCATGGCACCCCCTCTCTCCAGCTCCGAGAGAATAAACAGGAACAAGTAAAAGCAAAAGTACAGTATAATAGTACATACAGTGGAAGAGATAAGACTGTCTTCTGTTCCCATACTCTGCCCAGACAGGCGTGTGATTTATACCAATCTCATCTGCAGCATCAGAGGCATGAAATACTAACAGGTCAGGCAAGTGAAGAGGGCTGGATGCTTCCCCACCCTCCTCTGCACCACGGTCTCCCAGAACCAGGAGGGGGTGAAAAAGGGATGTGCAGAGGAAGTTTCCAAGCAGGCGTAGTCTCTGGCTGCAGGCAGGCAGCATGTCAGGGGAAGGTACATAAACTGGTAAAGGGGGAGTGGTCCCCAGTTTCTGCATCTGCTCCATAAAGCATGAACCTGAGAATAGAAGCCTAGACACTAGATTGGTGTGTGTAAGTCTCCAGAACTGTAGAAGCAACTATAAGTGTTATATTTGACAATAAAGTTGTGTGTCAAGTCCCCGAAGCCCCCCCCCCCCCCCCCCGTTGAGAAATAACACACACAAGGACATGGATATTAGGTCAATGTTACTGGGCAAATTTTGGCCACAACTTTATTGATTACAGAATGTGAGCGGTATTGGCTTAGGCATTGAATGGACGCGACTATATCTGACTCCTGCCCAATGCGCAGGAAGTCCAGTAAGGGTAAACCACCGGAAGGGGGAGCCCTGTCGATGCAGACCAACTTGAGCTCCCCCTGGTGCTCCTGTTGGGGTTGTGTCAAGGCCCTAGCCCCCGCCCCGGGCTTCGGACAAGACCAACACCCCCGGATTCCTTTAAATGAATACCTTTAAGCTTGGAGGGGCAGGTGATGGCCACACCTCCCCTCCCCCATCACAAGGTCAAACAATGCCTAACCGCAACCCTAACAATGTTGTGACGATTGCTACGAGGTAGGCAAAAACCAAATGGCCAGTGCCAATTTGCCAAGTGGAAAAATTCCTACCAGGCCTCTCAATGGTGACCAACTGAGGTCCATAGCAAGGCCAGTGCCTAAAACCTGCAAAATAGGGAGGGAGGGCAGGTGATTGAAGAAGCGACCCAAAAAGGAAGCCCTCCTGCTCGCGCCTCTATTTAAATGATCCCGGCCATGCCCGCCCCCCGCCCCCCCCGGCCAGCGCATTGACTGGCCGGACTCTGACATGGCCAGGATTCCCCAGGCAATGGGGGACTAAATCCCCCCACCCCGGAGGGGAGTGGATGGCCACGCAGTCCACTGCAACTCCTCTCCACTGGGAAGTAGAGTGGATTTATTGCTTCCACACCCTGCATTGGGGCTTCCTGGAGGCATTTGATAGGCGACAGTAAAAAATGGGATGCTGGACTAAATCAGCCATTCATCTGAATAAGCAGAGGCTCTGTTTACATTCTTACTGAAGATGACAGTGATATAACAGAAATATGTGTTTACATTATTTATTTGCTTGCATTTATATACATCATCTTCCATCATGGTTTCCAGGTGGTCTCCCATCTGAATAAGGACGACTTTAGCAAAGTGATAACATCATATGCCTTCAAAGCATACCCTGGATCTACACTTTATAACAGGGATCAGGAACCTGCAGCCCTCCAGATGTTGCTGGATGTTAATTGAGAATGCAACAACCGACTGAAGACTCCATCAACCCAATGACAGCTAGTGGGCCACAAATCTCCCATGCCTACTCCATAAGGTCTGAGGAAGCAGAGTTAATACAAGCTGAACCAGTAGGCTGATTCAGATGAAGGCAGTTATTCAATATCATCTGTCTCTGTTAGTGGTATATATAGTTCACTCAACAATCTTCTCTGGCTTCCTGAATTTCCTTCCCAGAAGAGGAGGAGATGGGGTTTTTGAGAGAATGGAAAGAAAAGGTGGGGGTGACAAGGAAGTGTCTTATAAGTTCCCTCTGCTAACAATAGCAGGAAATCTGGAGAGAAAAGTTCTAAAGCACAAAGAGTACCTAAGAAATGAAGATGCATGGAACAGGGCAGTTAACTAGGTCACTAAAAAAAACCCCGAACAATGGAAATTGTTGTGCTGACTATAATTCTTACACTTGCCACTTTGAACGCAGGTCTGTCACACTAAATACCTTGAAAACAGCATCGTCTGGCTGTGCTTTTTGCTTGCTGCTTAGTAAATTACTCCCTGTGCTATTCCATAGGACAAAGACACGTCCTATGGAATAGAACAGGGAGTAATTTACTAAGCAGCAAGCAAAAAGCACAGTCAGATGAATTTGCCCATCGACTGCACACAATTTATGAACTGGGCTCAAGTTCATGAAAGCTTATGCCATCATAAATTTAGGGTGCCACAAGACTTTTTTCTTGAACAGGGGAATCTATTGTTAGCATGCTCAACATCTACAGTATCTCCTAGATGGTGTCATGGACTGGTTGGGTGCAGACGAAGGGTTGGAGGCAACAGCTAAGGAACCTCCAAGGGAAGAAGGCTCAAAGCCCCAGGACTGGTGATGAGACATGATGAGTGGTCAGAGGGAGAAGAGGGAAGGGGAAGAGATAGTTGGGCTTGCTGGGAAGGGAGAGTCTATGGCAGAGAAAGGTTCAGAAGCAGGATGAGGGAGGCCAAGAGGCAGGGCTGAGTCAGGCTGGTGTAGAGTCACTGGTGTCTTACCCTCCTGCTGCAACAATCTACCCCCTCCCTTGTCTCCTAGTACCAGAAAAGGCATGAAGAGGGCAGAGGAGAGGTTGGCTTCATGCAGGCGCAGTCTCTGATTGCTTGGGGAAAGCCCTGGAGAGATGGGAACTTAGACAACTGTGGGAAGGCAGGAACTTTCAATCTTGGCAACTGATTCGTGGGGCAAGACCTACGGAGGATGAGCTGCTGTGCTCATCAGGCCTGATATTCATCCAAGCCTGTGCAGATAGTGTTCTTGCTAATAAAGAGTTAACTCCAACTTACGCAGTGTGATTTACTGCTGGCTCGCTCCTGTCCGGGGGCAGAGTCTGACCTTAGGGCCACCAGTCGCCAAACCCAGCTATATCTGATGCCGGTGGACCCATGCAATTCCTTCGTAGCATGGAAAGATTTCTCAAAAATGCCCGTCATCTGGGAATACACCGGCCACAGCTGAACTACGCTTTTCATAAAATAACATGGTCTTGAATATTCTCTGTATTATCTGCCATCCCAATCATTCTTCTTCCCCCTCCTTCCCTGCAGACTACCAGAAGAAACATCTGTGATGCAAGGAAATAACATGTCAAAAGAGAAAATGTTGAAGTGCGGAAGGAAGGAAAGAGATCCCAGCAGATGATGCGCTTGGTAAAGTTATGCGATTTGTATTGAATCTGTGGGAGGAACAAGCCCAAAGGAGTCGTGGCAGAACTTTATCTGGAAAGTGAGGAATGGGGCAAGAGTTGGAAGGAGACAGAGAAGTTTGGTGTTTCTTTTCTAAAGCAAGAAACGTTATACTTTAGGGAGAGTGGCATAGCTCAGTAGTAGAGCATCTGCTTTGAGTGCTAAAGGTCCCAAGCTCAGTTCTCAGCATCTCCTAGTAAGACTGGGAGAGACTCCTGTCTGGAGAGCCACTGCCAGTCAAAGGAGACAGCGCTGAGTTAGCTGGACCAGTGGCAGATTCCTATCTCTGGTGGGAGATAGAAGAGGAGCTCAATGCACAAATCATTTGTGAGTCCAGGCGCAGTAAGCCTGGGGTTGAGGATAGAGGCACAGAAAGCAATGAATGACATAACAACTTTGTGGGATCGAAATGGTCACAACTTTAGGGATACGTAAGGCGGTTTCAGCTTAGGCGTTGGGTTTGTGTCCTGGAACAGCCAACCTGGTTGCTGGCTGATAACTCCATCAGGGTCAGTCTTGGGTTAAGGATCCCCATTTGACGCCCATCAAATAGGGGTGACTCCTCCAAGATGCCAACTGAGGCCCTAGCCCCCACCTGGGCATATGGACAGAATCCTTCCCCTTGGGACCCTTTTGCTGTGCCACCCACAGCCTCTTTGAGCATAAGCAAACACAAAGGCTATTTTCCCCTGTCAGAATCTGCTCTGCCTCTTTCTCCAACTCTTGAATTTACCTCCAAAGGAGCCCATTTTCCGATAGCCATTTGTCCTTATTATAAGGTCAAAATGGCCAGATCCTTAAAACGGCAAAGAGGATTTTATACACTAGGCTTAAAAGGTAAAGGTAAAGAGACCCCTGACCATTAGGTCCAGTTGTGACCGACTCTGAGGTTGCGGCGCTCATCTCGCTTTATTGGCTGAGGGAGCCGGGCTGCCGTACAGCTTCCGGGTCATGTGGCCAGCATGACTAAGCCGCTTCTGGCGAACCAGAGCAGTGCACAGAAACACCATTTACCTTCCCGCTGGAGTGGTACCTATTTATCTACTTGCACTTTGACATGCTTTTGAACTGCTAGGTTGGCAGGAGCAGGGACTGAGCCACGGGAGCTCACCCCTTCACGGGGATTCAAACCGCCGACCTTCTGATCAGCAAGTCCTAGGCTCTGTGGTTTAACCCACAGCACCACCCACGTCCCTATACACTAGGCTTAGGATGTCCCTATTTTCATCAGAGAAATGTTGGAGGGGTATGGAGTTAGGCTTCCCCCAGAGCCAAGAAGATAAGTAACTAGGGACCACTTACCAGCGGGAAGGTAAACGGCGTTTCCGTGTGCGGCTCTGGCTCTGGCTCTGGCTCTGGCCAGAGCAGCGATGTCACGCTGGCCACGTGACCCGGAAGTGTCTCCGGACAGTGCTGGCCCCTGGCCTCTTAAGTGAGATGGGCGCACAACCCCAGAGTCTGTCAAGACTGGCCCGTACGGGCAGGGGTACCTTTACCTTTTAAAGGCAGCCCTGTATAGGGAAGTTTTTTAATGTTCGTTATCTTTAGTAGAATGGCACCCTGAGCGAAGCCAAAATTTGCACCACCTTAAAGACAAGTGAAGGGGAGGTGATGGAAGGGAGGCTCAGAGGCTTCATAGATGCCAGAGGAAGATGCTGGCATTGACGACCCCTGCTGTAGATGATAGAATCTGCTTTTGCCACTCAGAAGCCAATATCACACAGAGTACTATAAAATCGCCCCCAAGAGAAATTGTTTGCTGGAGCAGCTGGAAAATGTTTACCACAAAGAAGGCGGGGGGTGGGGGTGGGAAGAGAAAACACTGAAGTTTTAGATTAGCTCGAACTTATTAATAAAGTTGTCCATCTGCTGCTTACACATGCCAGTTTGTAAACAAGCCCATCTTTTTTTTTTAAAAAAAAAAGATGCTCATCCGTGTTTGATCATTTGTGTGCTGTTGCAAGTGCAGCTGCAACCTCTTGGCCAACTGGATAACAGCTGCCTGTCATTCTTTATTTTCAAAGCCTGAAAAATGAAAAGGATCCGTTTGATTAGGCCTAATTCTTTTGCCGTTTCTCCTTTGCTCTAAAAATAATAATAATAATAATAATAATAATAATAATAATAATAATAAACTTGCACATTTTCAGAGCATATGTTTATACGCACTTATAAGTATTTGCTTCATTATTTTACCTCACAACTTCTCTCTCAACCCCCCCTCCCCCATATGTTCTTTGTGGCAAGAGGTTAATCACTATATTTTCCGTCTTTGGGAATTATATTTTCCAAAACTTCAGCTGCCTCATTCTATGCAATCCTCCAGCTTTCCTGCTAATGTCTGAAAAACATTTTCACACTTGATATTGAGGGAAAGCAACAGAAGAGGCTTAAAGCTGCGTCCCAGGAGGTTGGGCTGGTTCCAAATTGCTACAGCAAGAAAAACACTCTTGTGCCCATGCACACACTCCGTGCCACATAAGGTTACACAGATTTTAATGAGACTCCAGGTGGAAGGAGCGACGCACACGGTAATAAAGGCATGTAATATTGATCTGCTCAGAAACCCAGGTTGCTCCCTGGTTAGATTCAATAGCATAACCGATTCTCACAGGAGCTCTGCGAAAGCTTTAAATTAAAATACTGAAAGCAGGTGACAGTGTAAACACTCAGGATAGCTTGTTCACTCCGAGGCTGGGTTGCGCCATGGAATCAGAACAAGCCATTAACACCCAAAAAATACAAATATTAGAACTGTTTTGAATAAGAGAGAGAGAGAGGCATTGTTTTTAAATGTTCATATTGTTTTCATTAGGGCTCAGCTACAGATCTCATGGACGCAGGTGGTGCTGTGGGTTAAACCACAGAGCCTAGGACTTGCTGATCAGAAGGTCGGCGGTTCGAATCCCCACGACGGGGAGAGCTCCCGTTGCTCAGTCCCTGCTCCTGCCAACCTAGCAGTTTGAAAGCACGTCAAAGTGCAAGTAGATAAATAGGTACCACTCCGGTGGGAGGGTAAACGGTGTTTCCGTGTGCTGCTCTGGTTCGCCAGAAGCGGCTTAGTCATGCTGGCCACATGACCTGGAAGCTGTACACCGGCTCTCTCGGCCAATAAAGCGAGATGAGCACCACAACCCCAGAGTTAGTCACGACTAGACCTAACGGTCAGGGGCCCCTTTACCTTTACAGATCTCATACCCCGCAAGTGTCCTGAAAAAAAATGGGACATCCCTTTTTTTATCGCAAGAAAACAGCGAGCATTTGAGTTTCATGATCTTGCACGGTCTAGCAGTGCAATTACCCCCCACTTTTTTCAGGGCCATGATCTCGCACAGAGCCCCAAAATGTGTGTTTTTGGGCACCGTGCCTGAAAAAAGTGCGGTGGGGGGACGACTGTAAGAAACCCGCTGTATAAAAACATACACAAATAGGGAAAAAAACAAGGGTTCAGGCCAGCATACAAAGACACAAAATGCAGGCAAGCAATGTATTTGTCACAATGTACCCACTATTACAAGACACACAGTGCATACACGCGGTGCTCCAGAATCATCAAAATAAGTACAGTATTACAATTAACTATATGTTTTCATTATCTCTGACGCGAGGAAATACTTGGATGCGGTGGAGCAGCTGTAGCAAACAGGACTGGAGCTTGGTGATCCCAGCTTTGAAGAGAAAACTCCTCCTTCAGCCTGTGAAGTTAACAAGTTCCTACATTGGGTGCAAGTTTAGGCTGCATGCCGGCAACTGAAGGATACAGCTGCTCCACCTCTTCCAAGAATTTTCTTGCATTTTCCCTGTGTATAGATCTAGCCTCTGTCGAGGGCAATCGAACAAGTGAATTGCAGCCTTCTTATCTGTACCTCCTGACCTTGCACAGTGGCCATGTGTCCTATTTTACTGAGGACCAGCAGTGGAGGAAGCTGCTCGGGCGTCTGGGGCGTGGCAAGCCGCCCATAGGGGCGGGGCGAACCGCGGCGCCTCCGGAGTCTGCCTGCCTCCTCCCACTCAGCCGCCCTACAGCTGGGAGGCAGCAGGCAAACTGTTTGAGCAACATAGAGCCTGTGTGTGCCCAAGCCACCGCGTCACTCCCAGGAGAGATGCATGGCTCGGGTGCTCTGCGGGCCCCGTGGTGAGTGCTGCCCGGCATTTTGTCACCTCCCTCAGTGGTGACACCCGGGGTGGCCCGCACCCACTGCACCCCTCTTCCTCCACCCCTGCTGTGGACCGTCCTCTATTTATTTATTTTTCATTTAAATTTTATTAACATATAAAACACATACATATACATTTACACAATACACACAACACAACAGCTTTTTTTCATAACATAAAACATACCTAGATTACTCTATATAATACCTACCTATACTGTATATATCAACATACCTACCCCACACGGACACCCACCAAGTGACTTGACTTCCAGCCGTTCTTGTTACGCTACTTTATTTTTCCAACTAGCTTAAACACATTTCATTATTTCTGTAATCTCTTCTTCTATCTTGACTTTACTCTCCTTTCACTCTAATCATTTTCTGGTTTCACTCAATATCTGTCAGAAATTCTACTTTTTCCACATACATTTTGATGTATTCCTTAAAGATAGCCCACTCCTTATTCACTTTTTGTACCATACCTCCTCTTATCCTCCCTCTTAGTTCGGCAATATGGAAGTATCCCATCGTTTTAGATAACCAGTCTGTTTTAGTTGGGACGCTGCTGCTTTTCCAATTTTTGGCAATCAATGACCTTGCCACCGTAGTTGCATACAGTCTGACTGTTCTTTTTATTTCCTCTGACCTGATACCTAGGAGAAAGGATTCTGGGGTTTTTTTCCAATGAAAATCTAAACATCTTTTTCAATTCATTATAGATATTTTCCCAGAATCCCACTATCTCTTTGCACTCCCACCACATATGTAGAAAGATTCCTGCCCCTGTTAGGACCTGGGCCACAGACTGAGGAGACACCCTGGTCGCTGCCTTCCTTTACGAGTGTGAGATGCATTGCATTGCTGTTCAAACTGCAGCAATCGTTTCTAAATGTGTATCTATGCACGTAAGTTAGCATTGCGTGGCAAGTCCCCTCCCCCAAGAGAAATGAAGACACTGGACACATTGTGTAAGGTTAATGGGCATAAAAAGGCCACAACTTTATTGATTACAGAATTGGAAGGTATTGGCCTTAGGCATTGGCTCCTATCGACTACCCGGCATGGAAACCGGGAAGGGTTGTCCACAAGCCGTGCGAGTCCTGTTGAAGTACGCCAACTAGGATCCCACGGGTGTCACCGCTCGGGGGCGTGCCGGGGGCCCTGACCTAGGGCGGTCCCCGGTCGTGCCTGGCCTTAAATGGGCTAGGCCACACCTCCCCGGCCCGCCGATTGGCGGGTGGGGTGGAAGGCACGCTCGGGGATTCCCTCTTCACGCGGGGGCAAGGTCCCGCCCCTGCATGAGTGGGAGGAGGGTTCTGCCCGCAACCCCCTCTCCTCCCAGTCAAATGGCTTTTGCAAATTCTGTGCCAGTCTCTGTCCTTCCCCCCCCCCCTCTCTTTTGGTTGTGAGTTTCCACTTCTGGAGCGATGCAGAATGGTCAGTCTCCTCTTCCTGCCCTCATGCCGTTTGTCTGCTCTCCAGTCCTAAATACGCCACCCACTTCCCTGGGCCGCCTTTCTTTTAAGGCCATGGGATTCTTCTCTGTAAAATCTGATCAGGCAAGATAGACAATGGTAGCAGGACACCCTGTACCTGCTCTGCTGCACTGTGACATCAGGGCAGCTCAACCAATCACTGTCAGATCCCCTTGTGCATTACAGTAGAGATTATGCTATCATACACATAATCACCTTGTTTCTCATCTTTCGCTGTGCTAAAGGAGCGAATGTTCCCAGCCAAAAATATAGTCCAGTTCCAAGATGTGCTGCTGATTTATATCTTGGGATGAAACATGCATTTTGCTATCTGCAGCAAGAGATTAATAATAATGCTTATGAAATAGTGGCACAGAGATTGTGAAATAAGTGCTTTGCCAGGACAGTCTATTATATCACTGCAAAGCGATCTGATTTCAAGCCCTTAATGTGTGTGTGCTTTTTTATTTGGGAGACTTCAGAGGAATATATATTGCATTGTGGCATCATTAGAATCTTACTTGTAAAGAAATACAAGCCTAGCAAACTCCAGATTTACTAAAGTTTCAACCTGGCTGGCATCCATCATGGGGGGAAAATAGATGTGTGTGCTCTATAGCAAGCTCACCAGGCTAAACAATGGCTGGCCACTAAAGTAGAGACATCACTTTGCCAACAAAGGTCCGTATAGTTAAAGCTATGGTTTTCCCAGTAGTGATGTATGGAAGTGAAAGCTGGACCATAAAGAAGGCTGATCACCAAAGAATTGATGCTTTTGAATTATGGTGCTGGAGGAGACTCTTGAGAGTCCCATGGACTGCAAGAAGATCAAACCGATCCATCCTTAAAGAAATCAGCCCTGAGTGTTCACTGGAAGGACAGATCCTGAAGCTGAGGCTCCAGTACTTTGGCCACCTCATGAGAAGAGAAGACTCCCTGGAAAAGACCCTGATGTGGGGAAAGATGGAGGGCACAAGGAGAAGGGGACGACAGAGGACGAGATGGTTGGAGAGTGTTCTTGAAGAAGAAGAAGAAGAAGAAGAAGAAGAAGAAGAAGAAGAAGAGGAGGAGGAGGGGGAGGAGGAGGAGGAGTTTGGATTTGATATCCCGCTTTATCACTACCCGAAGGTGTCTCAAAGCGGCTAACATTCTCCTTTCCCTTCCTCCCCCACAACAAACACTCTGTGAGGTGAGTGGGGCTGAGAGACTTCAGAGAAGTGTGACTAGCCCAAGGTCACCCAGCAGCTGCATGTGGAGGAGGCCTGGTGTAATTTAGTGAAGGCCTCGAATGAGAAAGACTCATCCTCCTTCTGGCGTACCATTATGGGCCTCCTGGGCCAGGAGCAGATTGGTCCCACATGTACTGTAGAACCCCAGGAGTGGTTGAAATATTTTCAAACCCTCTTCTATGACGACAAAGCTCAGCACAATGATCCAAGTGCCTACTCTGAGAATTTACCATACTGGCCTCCTGTCTCCATAGAGGAGGTGGGAAAACTAATTGCCCAACTGAAAAACAACAAAGCGCCGGGCATAGACCACATTCCAGCAGAGCTCATGAAGAACAATATCAGTCGGTGGGCTCCTATAATGGCGTCAATATGTACATACATCGATTCAACAGGCATAATACCTGGTTGCTGGACAGAGGCAGTAATTATTCCAATCTATAAAAAGGGTCCTATGGCAGATCCAGCGAGCTATAGACCCATTAGCCTCCTTACTATCCCCAGCAAACTGTATGCCAAACACCTCCACATCAAACTAATTGACTGGATGGAAACTGAGGCAGTTCTGGCAGAGGAGCAAGCCGGCTTCAGACAGGGCAGAACAACAATAGACCATTGCTTCGTATTAGCACACCTCATTGACAAATACGTCAATAAAACACGTGGGATTTTATGCGCAGCATTTATTGACCTGAAGGCGGCCTTTGACTCGATCTCACGAGTCAAACTTGGGCTAAACTCAATGCTACAAACATTGACAAAAGATTACTATTCTTGATAAAAAGCCTATATAAAGACTCCAAGTTATATGTAAGAACCTCAGTAAATGGGCAACTAATTGGCCCTGTACCAGCCACCAAAGGAGTCAAGCAGGGCTGTATTTTAGCCCCGGCCTTATTCAACTTATATATAAATGACATGGTCAAATACCTAACATCCCCGGAGTTTCATGCCCCCAAATTGGCCGAAAAATCAATTTCAGTGCTCCTCTATGCGGACGACGCGGTTCTCTTATCACGAACTAAAGTAGGCCTCAAAAGGCTACTAAGAGAATTCTCAGCCTACTGCAGGAGAAATCAACTGGTGGTTAATCACCAAAAAACCAAAGTCATGGTCATCGCTAGGAGACACAGACATCACAGATGGGAGATGGACAATCAGCCAATAGAACAGGTCAAAATTTTCAAATACCTTGGAGTAGTTTTCCAGTCAACAGGGGCCTGGGAGGCCCATCATAAATATGCTAGGGGGAAAGCATCTCAAAGCGCCAAAATACTGTCTCACTTTTACTTTACGAAGGGCGGCAGACATATCCCAGCAGCTATGGAGGTCTTTCAAGCAAAACCCTTGGCGCAATTACTCTACGGGGCCCAAATCTGGACGGGAAATCATTGCCGCACACTTGAAACGGTCCAGTCTAAATTTTTAAGACAGATTCTAGCCGTTCCACCATGCGCACCAAATGCGGCCCTACGGCTGGAGACTGGCCTCCTCTCTGTCGAAACCCAGACTTGGTTAAGAACATTCAACTATTGGCTTCGCTTAAATTTAAACCCATCCGGACTACTACCTCTAGTAGCACGAGATGCTCATAGAAGTCGGTGGTCCAAAGTAGTGCATCAAAAACTACTTACATGTGGCCTCCAAGCACAGCATCTCCTGAAAATGGGTCTCCCCAAGGCAAAAACCCTTATTGACCAGCGCATGAAGGATATTGAGCAGCAGAATAATCTGGCCTATATTAAGAAATTTAGTGCCTGTAGGAGAAATTTATACTAAAATTCTGGTGAATATTCAGGATGACTGGTGCGGTAATAGGGTGAACTGAACATTTAAAAAAAAAATACAAAGTTTAGGACCCTGAAATTGATAGATTTGCCTAGCCTTATGAGCTGGTTCATAATTTATCATTCTGGAATGCTGCAGTATCAGAAGAGACCACATCATCAATATGGTATTTATTGCTTTATTTCCATTTATGAATCACATTCCATAAAATATATCAAAGCGATTTTACAATCTTAAAAAAGCAATAAAAGCAATGACACCATTTAATATATAACAATTGTGAATTTATTTTTTCAAAATCAAAAACATATATATGAACAATTACAAACTCTTGTATACGTAGAAACAGTTGCAAATTCAATACAGATATAGGCTGGGATAATGGTCTCCTCTTAAAGGCTTGTTGAAAACGGAAGTGCCCTGGAAAACGGCACTTTCAACGACTCTTCTGGACTCACTTCTGACCCGTCATGCAGTCAACAAAGGAATATTGCATGCAGAGCAGCCGCACATCTCAAGGAGGTGAGATGGAAGATGGTGCTCAGAGGACCAGCCTGTCAAAAAGGAGAAAACAATCCATGATTCTTAACCAGAAGAGAACAAAACGTCATGAAATTGGCCCTCAGCTGGTGCTCAGCACTGGGACTCCAACCAACGTAATTGCAGTAAAAGATTTTGGGGAACCTCAGAAATGAATGTGTGGAAGTTAAAAGAGAAGTAAGGTGGCCCTGCATCAAATCATTTTTCTGAGAATGGGGGTCACATAGCAGACCTAAGGCAGCGGTTCTCAGAACGTATCTTCCCTTCAGATGACTCGATTTATGTGATTACCATGGACCACTTAATAGCATTCTTTTTTCCCCGGCTCTATAAGCCAAAGCACAGAAGCCGCATTTTAATAGCCATGTTCTTTGTCCTTCCTGTGTGACAGAGGAAAAAATAAAATAAAATGTTCTTCATCATTGCCAAAAGTGAAAAACGTGGCTCTAAGGCAGGCTTCAGGAGAAGGGTCCCTTTATAACTAGCGCATGTTTAGAGGAAAAAACAGAAGAAAAGAATGCTGGAATGCTTTAGCTGAGATAAAAATGGTAAAGGGACCCCTGACCATTAGGTTCAGTCGTGACCGACTCTGGGGTTGCGGCACTCATCTCGCTTTATTGGCCGAGGGAGCCGGCGTACATGTGGCCAGCATGACTAAGCCACTTCTGGCGAACCAGAATAGCGCACGGAAATGCCGTTTACCTTCCTGCCGGAGTGGTACCTATTTATCTACTTGCACTTTGACGTGCTTTTGAACTGCTAGATGGGCAGGAGCAGGGACCGAGCAACGGGAGCTCACCCCGTCGTGGGGATTCAAACCGCTGACCTTCTGATCAGCAAGTCCTAGGCTCTGTGGTTTAACCCACAGCACCACCCGCGTCCCTTTTAGCTGATATTCCAACTCTACAATTCTATGATTTTCTAACTTTCAACAGGGGGGGTCTTTTATTGACACGACAAACACACACACACATTCTGATATGGCAGAGTCTCAGAAGCTCTATACCAGGGATGGGAAACCTCAGATCTGAATGTGGCCCTCCAAACTTCTCTGCTTGGCCCTCAGGACTCTCCCCAAGACACACCCCTTCTCCATAGGTCACACCTTTCACCAGCACTGCTCTGCACATTTCCTTGAGTAATTTTGCCTGGCTAGCACTCTGATCACGGTTCTTGCTTGCCAGGACAGAAGACAAGGGTATCTGAGCATGTGTGGTAAAACTGACATTCGTTGCTCAACCTGTTTTTGCTTCTGGATCTGCCCGTCACCAACATGTGGCTCCCAGACCTCTGGGTGGTACCTCAAAATATTTCTAGGCACGCGCAGCTTTCAACTCCGCAGGAGCTCCCCGCAAAAGGGCAGCAACCATTGTTTGCCTCCTCGTTGTGGCAGAGAAATGAGTGATGCAAGCCCTGTAAAAGCTCTTTTGTCCAAGTACTGTACGAACGATAAATATTAATAATGTCTGCCGTGCGGTGAAGGCAGATGGGATTGCGGTGCCGGCCTGCAGAGATCTGCATACCAGCCCTGTGGGATCGTAGCGAAAAATGCTTCGTTCCAATTGTTCTCCCGGAAGAAAGTGGGAAGGCAGGGACCTCAATTCCAGACTAATGCTCATCTCAGGTGGGGTTTGGAGCACGGGAGACTTAAATGAGCTGGCTTGCGGGTGGGAGAAAGACACAAAAGCAAAGGCGGAAGAAATAGGTCAGTACCCAAAACATCAAAGTTATGACTGAAAGGGCCCAGGTTCTGCTAGCTTTCAATCAAAATGTGTGTATCGCCAGTAACCAGAAAATGAGGCTATGTTCTGCCTCCACTATCAGAGGCAGTAGTGCTTCTGAATAATAAGAAAAAAGGTAAAGGACCCCTGGACGGTTGAGTCCAGTCAAGGGCGACTATGGGGTTGTAGCGCTCATCTCGCTTTGAAGCCGAGGGAGTCGGCATTTGTCCACAGACAGCTTTCAGAGTCATGTGGTCAGTATGACTTAAAGTGCTTCTGGCACAACCGAAATGCCATTTACCTTCCCACTGCAACAGTACCTATTTATCTACTTGCACTGGTGTGTTTTCGAACTGCTAGGTTGGCTGGAGCTGGGACAGAGCAATGGGAGTTCACACCGTTGCGGGGATTTAAACTGCCGACCTTCTGATCAGCAAGCCCAAGAAGCTCAGTGGTTTAGATCACAGCGCCACCCACGTCCCTGTTTCTGAATACTGGTTGCTGAAAACTGCAGGAATTAATTTTGTTATAAAAACATAATAAAATATGAAACATTAAAAAAACTTCCCTATACTAGACTGCCTTCGGATATTTTCTAAAGTTGTATAGTTACTTATCTCCTTGGCTCAGAGGTCGCATATACCCTCCAACATTTCTCCAATGAAAATAGGAGACATGCTGGTCATGTGGCCAGCATGACTAAGCCGCTTCTGGCGAACCAGAGCAGCACACAGAAACGCCGTTTACCTTCCCGCCAGAGAGGTACCTATTTATCTACTTGCACTTTGACGTGCTTTCAAACTGCTAGGTTGGCATGAGCAGGGACCGAGCAATGGGAGCTCACCCCGTTGCGGGGATTCGAACCGCCGACCTTCCCATCGGCAAGTCCTAGGCTCTGTGGTTTAGACCACAGTGCCACCTGCGTCCCCTTACCTTATACCAACCCTGTGCCCTCCAGATGTTTTGGAATACAACTCCCATCAACCCCAGCAAGCATAGTCAATGGTCAGAGCTGCTGGGAGCTGTTGTCCAAAAGTTCTGCAGGGCTCTAGGTTAGCTACACAAAACCCTGGATTTTTCAGTCGTCACTCATACAGCGTGCTTTCTTGTGTCCCAATTAAAAAACCCCACCTTGCTGCGTAATCTTACAACTGTCCCAAGACAGGCACACACCACACTATGAGAGATATGCAGCAGAACTGCCCAATATTGCAGTCCACTTGTTGTATATTTCTTTGTAATGTTACTGTATGCAGTCGAATGATTGTGCCACAACCCCCCCACTCCCACTCATGGTGCACTTTTCCCTAATTACATGTTTAACAAGAAAAATAAGAATGTCTTGCGTTGTAGGTTTTAATGGCAAAGCAGAGGGCGAGAAAGAGAAGACACTTACCAGGCATCTGGTTAAATAGATGGAAGGATGTCCAGGATAACTACTGCTCATTAAGCGAAAAAGACCAGAAGGTACCATGTCTCCATGCCGCCAGGGGTTGGCTTATATGCAGTGAATGTTGCTGGAAGAATGTCAAAAGTTGCTGCTTTTCTCTCTCTGCAGGAATGGTGGAAACTTGTACTAACATCCATGATGTCGCTAATGGAACCTGGGTCCATTTGCAGCTAGACAGGAAAGTATCTGTGTACCTGTTTCTGGTGTGTACCGTATGTGTACCTAACAGCCATTGTGAGGATCGGAAAAGCTGGGAAATTTCAGAGTAGGTCCAACAATGACATTTTGGCTCTTGATGATCCCATCCTTAGATTCACAAGGGGCGTTGTTCAGTGGCACAGCAGGCAAAAGGTCCCAGATTCAATCCCTGGTATCTTCAGGCAAAGGGATGAGCCAGTAGCCAATGATGGGCATCTCTGGAGGTGTTGGGAATTGAACCTGGCAACTTTCCTGGTCAAATCACAGGCTCTGCCACCCTGTGCCACGGCCTTAACCCAGGCATATGGGCACTGTCTCCAGCGCAGTTTTCGATTGGCGGCCTTCACCAGATTGAGCAGCTGTTGATACAGTGGCCATTCCATTGGCATAGTGGCAGCACATTTATGTCTGAGTGAGTTGGTGCAGTGTAAGAATTGCTCAGTGAATCAATTATTTTGGTTTGAAGGTGATGGAGCAATGTGTCACCCAGCAAAAATTCATCATAGGAAAAGAGAGAATGGAGAGTACTTGTAACAGTAGTAGTAATAATAATAATAATAATAATAATAATAATAATATTCCTATACCACCCTTCATCCAAGGATTACAGGGCAGTTTACAATATAAAAACACAAAAATACATGCCATAGTAACAAGCAAAAACAATACTCCCCAATTAAAAGGTCATAGCTTAATAGGGTTGTAACCAACCAAGTTATAGTTAGAGAATACCCACTGAAATTAATGAATCTAAGTTAGTCAGGTTAATTATTTTTAATTCACCAGAAGCGGCTTAGTCATGCTGGCCACATGACCCGGAAGCTGTCTGCGGACAAACACTGGCTCCCTCGGCCAGTAAAGCGAGATGAGCGCCGCAACCCCAGAATCATTTGCGACTGGACTTAACTGTCAGGGGTCCTTTACCTTTACCTTTTTACTCTGAGGGTAGGGTTAACTTTGGATCCAACCCATGGAATATATATATATATATATATATATATATATATGCATTTTCTCTTATCTTAATCAGAGAACTGATTAATTCAGTTGAATAATAAATTAACCCAATTAATACCTTAAATGTTGCAGCCCTATTGAAAACCATTAAAGGTAAAGGTAAAGGTACCCCTGCCCGTACGGGCCAGTCTTGACAGACTCTGGGGTTGTGCGCCCATCTCACTCAAGAGGCCGGGGGCCAGCGCTGTCCGGAGACACTTCCGGGTCACGTGGCCAGCGTGACATCGCTGCTCTGGCGAGCCAGAGCCGCACACGGAAACGCCGTTTACCTTCCCGCCGGTAAGCGGTCCCTATTTATCTACTTGCACCCGGAGGTGCTTTCGAACTGCTAGGTTGGCAGGCGCTGGGACCGAGCAGCGGGAGCGCACCCCGCCGCAGGGATTCGAACCGCCGACCTTTCGATCGGCAAGTCCTAGGCACTGAGGCTTTAACCCACAGCGCCACCTGCGTCCCATTAAACCATTAAACCATTTTCATTAAACCATTTTCATTAAACCATGAAAACCATTAAGTTGGCTCAACTGTCTGCCAAAAGCCCACTGCGCGGATCTTGGGCAGCTACTTTTGGAACGTTTTCTTTCTTTAATAAGACCTTCCATTACTCTTCCCAAATAAGATACTGTGAGTCTAGGCTTTACTCTGCCCTTCCTTTTATTTAACCAGTTGTGCTTTAAGCTTCATTAGAGGACAGAGACAAATTGGTCATTATATTTTGCATGCTCTTGTCTTTGTAATGGGCGAAAGTCAATAAAGGGAGGCAGGGGAAGCAACTCAACCTCCCCAGAGGCATTTGCACCTTGCAGATGGACCAAGGAGCACTGCCAAATGAGAAGGAATAGCTTATGAAAATGCAACATCTTATTGTATTAGCAGCTAAATAAGATTATTGACTGCGAGTTATGTCTCCCATTTGGATGAGGTCCCCCCCACTCTCACTATATATAAAACTTGGTTAATAATTCTGAAATCATCTTCGGATAAGATTTCCTCCCAATTTAAGTTGTGAAAGCCAGGAAGGGCAGAAAAAAATACATATGTAAAAGCAACAAGTCTTACATTATGGAAATGGCTGGTAATTTAGAGTGAAGCCACTCTGACTTTATAACACAACAATTACAGGGAAACTGAAGACTGAATGTGAGCATAACTACCCCTGCCTATTCAGACGGCCTGTTCAGGAGATTGCATGAGTAACAGACCCTCATTCTTCCCAGTGTGCTCTTTGAAGATGTTATTTTGAAAGGCAAGAACCTGCTCACTTTAAATGTCTTTTCCCGAGTCTTTCCATGTTGCAGAATATTGTGAGTTAAGTACCTGTACTGTAGTTACCACTGACACCCACAGCTGTGCTGTTGGTTGCATGAGACACGATCCTACTGTCTATTGGATGGAAATACTGTAAGAGGAAGACATTGAGAGGTGTGATTGCGTGGCGATTCCCGCCCCCTCCCACAGATGGAATAAATAAAGACACCGGACACCAGAATTTAGGTTAATGGGTGAAAAATGGCCACAACTTTATTGATTACAGGTAAGAGCGGTATTGGCTTTAGGCATTGGCCCTATCAGACTAAGCTGGCTGAAAGAAAAGAAAGAGGCGAGCACGGCTGTCCCGACCTTAAATGAACTCTCCTAACCCCGCCCCCGTCACCAGCCGATTGGCTGGCGTGGTGAGTGATGACCCCCAGGATTCCCAAGTCCCGCGGGGCTGAGCTAGCCCCGCGAGGGTGTAGGTGGGGCGTGAGCCCGCAACCCCCCCCTTATGTCAGGAGTGGCTTTGTGATAATACACACACCCCTGCTCCCATACGAAAGATCATGGGCCACCCCTCTTATTAAAGGTAAAGGGACTCCTGACCATTAGGTCCAGTCATGACCGACTCTGGGGTTGCAGCGCTTGTCTCGCTTTATTGGCCGAGGGAGCCAACGTACAGCTTCCGGCATACAGCTTCCGGGTCATGTGGCCAGCATGACTAAGCCGCTTCTGGCGAACCAGAGCAGCGCACGGAAACACCGTTTACCTTCCTGCCGGAGCGGTACCTATTTATCTACTTGCACTTTGATGTGCTTTCGAACTGCTAGGTTGGCAGGAGCAGGGACCAAGCAACAGGAGCTCACCCCGTCGCAGGGATTCAAACCGCAGACCTTCTGATTGGCAAGTCCTAGGCTCTGTGGTTTAACCCACAGCGCCACCCGCGTCCCCCTCTTATTACACATTGCTAAAAGCTCATATGTGACAATCATTTGCTCTACAACAGCATTTCCTCCTCCAGTTTAAAAACCTAGACGATGTTTGTTCTTTGGATGAAATATACGGTATATTAAAGGGGGGGAAACATAATTCTCTGGCAATATGCTACATACACAAACTTCAGCATTGCAATGTGCGAAATGACAGCTGTGCGCCACGACATAGCACTTTAATGCCTGCAAATGTGTGTGCATGAGAGATAAGATGAATCCACTCGCTGGCAGAGCTTGCTAAACCCTGAAAAATGACAAGTCTGGGGAGGGACATTTTGACAAGGCCTTCCCAAAGGGCAGAAAGCAGAGATTCACCATAAATGGTTGACACACTATGTGCAGCTGCAGCACATGCACAATGCCCATGAAAATGGGTCCAGTTTGCAAGTGTGCCCACACGCTCCAAAAGACTGGAGAGGCTTCTGAACGGAAGAGACTTCTCCTGGTCAAGAGAGACACTTGGAGCACCCGTCCATCTGTGGGCACCACCTGGTCCTTGTGGGGCACAGTTGCCCCATTCAGGACCAGGGAGACCACCACCACCACCTGCCTACCCCTGTTCAGGGCCGGATTTAGGTTTGATGAGGCCCTAAGCTATTGAAGGTAATGGGGCCTTTTATATGTCCAGGTGTCCTTTCTCATCAACAAATTGCTGCTGCTTTTTATGTTGAATATATGCTATATGGTAATTTATGGACCTAATAAGTATCTAAAGCCATTTGCACATAACAAAATAAGTATTTTATCAAGTAATTGTTGGACTGAAATGCAATTAAGAAGTATATTAATAGTGAAATACAATTCAGAAGAAGTATATTAATAGTGAAATAATTATTAAGCTCTCCAGTAGTGATGTATGGAAGTGAGAGCTGGACCATAAAGAAGGCTGATCGCCGAAGAATTGATGCTTTTGAATTATGGTGCTGGAGGAGACTCTTGAGAGTCCCATGGACTGCAAGAAGATCAAACCTCTCCATTCTGTGGGAAATCAGCCCTGAGTGCTCACTGGAAGGACAGATTGTGAAGCTGAGGCTCCAGTACTTTGGCCACCTCATGAGAAGAGAAGACTCCCTGGAGAAGACGCTGATGTTGGGGAAAATGGAGGGCACAAGGAGAAGGGGGCGACAGAGGACGAGATGGTTGGATAGTGTTTTCGAGGTTACCAGCATGAGTCTGACGAAGCTGCGGGGGGCAGTGGAGGACAGGAGTGCCTGGCGTTCTCTGGTCCATGGGGTCACGAAGAGTCGGACACGACTAAACGACTAAACAACAACAACAACAATTATTAAGCTCTAACTTAAAATGATTTTTTATTCATAACAAACTTAATAATGCATACACATTGGCATTTGGCAATAACAAAAGTTCCTTTAGAAACACAATTTACAAAGACTCATAATCTAGCAGGCGGGGCCCATTACTGACATCATAGGAGCCTACACAACACAAAACACTGTTGCTGTATGTAGGTTTTACTTTATTTGTTTTTTATCTTCTATTTTGGAAATGTACATTCAGATGTTTTCCCTTTAAATTTTTTTGGGGGCCCAAGAGAGTGGGGCCCTAAGCTATAGCTTCTTTAGCTTATACATAAATCTGGTGCTGCCCCTGCCCCCCAGACACAGTACTTCTGTCTTGCTATCCATCAACAGCTGGTTGGAATAGATAACTTTTGTGCCCCTCCTGGTTCTGTGATTCTATTATTTTTGACGGCAGAAGCCTAAACAGTACTCAGATTATGAGGCAAGAGGTTGCAGGGTTGTGTGAGTAGAATCTACAAGCCCCACCAAGATATGGTTACCAGACGTCCCCGTTTCCTGGGAACAGTCCCCGGATTTACAAATCTGTCCCCAGACAAAATCCGTCCCCGGAATGTCCCCGGATTTATATTTTAAGTATTGTAGATTTATTAGTAGGGAATGAATGTTGCGTGATTGGTTCAATGGCATGAGACACATCATATGGGGATTTCTGGCGAGGCAAAATGGTGGGTGCCATGTCAGAGAGCAGCTCCTGAAGCCAGCCAGAGCCAACTGCGCTACCAAGCTGGCTCCAGGCTGCTGAGACTGCCACTGCTGCTGCCACTGCCAAGGGGGAACAAGGGATGCTTGGTGCGTCAACTGGGGGAACTGCTGACCCCCCTCCCGCAACCCAAATCGAGCCGGGAGCGAGAGAACCTAGCCATCCAGCCAACTGCCCAGCAGCACTCCAGGGCCAGTAAACCCCCTGGAGCTGACACAGTGAGGAGGAGAGGAGAAGGAGAAGGAAGAGAGAGAAAGAGGAAGGAGAAAAAAGAGGGGAGCCCTGACCTTGCCGTGCCACTGAGGACAAGAGGCAAGAGAGCACTGGGAGGGCAAGGACATGTGGCTGAGCCCAGGCCCGACCTGAGCCTACTCCATGGCGGCTAGCGCTCCAGGAGAGCAGACTGAGCCCCAGAGGAAGACTGTGCTACAGAAGATACCACAGAAGAGAAGATTTTTTGTTTGTTTGTTTGCTTGTTTGTTTGTTTGTTTGTTTGTTTAAAAATTCCTCTTTTTTAAAAAAAAAAAGTGTCCCCGGATTCTTTGAAAAAAATCTGGTAACCTTACACCAAGAGGCTCCTTCCAATTTCAACCCAACAATGTCTCCCCCCCCCCCGTAAAATACAGTAGCTGTGGGATCCCACCCCAAAAAGTGAGATTTACACATCCCCTCTATAATCCAGGACCTGCTTATAACGCACAGTTCTTCCCTGAGACATGATTTTGACCCTAGAAAAGATTTTGGAGCGTGGGGTTTCCTAAGTAAAATTAAAGCATCTGTTCTTCCGAGGCTTGGTATTTACTTTTGCGGCCTGTTAACAGCTGCGTGGCAATTCTAAGAAGGGAAGCAGACAATCGATCATTTATTCCCACAGCAGCCTCAACAACAAGGTTAGAAGCAGCTGGTGAGGGTGGTGTCCCCCCCCCCCGAATGGTAAGCGCTGATGAGACGAAGATGTCAGGCCAGCAGCCTGCTATACAATCCAGCCATTTCCACTTGGCACACCCATGTCTGTAAATAATCAGAGCTGTTTCGCTGAGCTTGCCTCAAAACTCTCTCTGGCACCCAGGCTAATGAGCTGTAAGCATTGCACCTCTTGGAATTATTCACAAGTTCATCTGGGAAGGTGCTCAAATGACAAGGGTGTCCACACATTGTGTTCAACGAATGTGCAGCCAATGTACACAAGCCATTGGGCAATACACTCATTCAGTATTTCATGGAGTGTGCAGTCTCTGCACCTGTGTATGAAAAGAGTTTAACCGGTCAAACCAACACGTGCACAGACTTTCACTGGTTTTCACATACTTTTTTCCAATGAAGCACAATGTCTGTTGTTGTTTAGTTGTTTAGTCGTAAAAGAATCACTAAAACATTAGTATGTAGCAATTGTTTAAAAGGGGGCAAAATGCAAAGCTGGTCTAACCAATACAGTTTTCAGAAGATGTTTAAAAGAAGGGAGGGGTGATTCCTGGTGAACCTCCAGTGGCAGGATGTTCCACCGGGCAAGGCTTTCCACACTAAAGGCTTGGTTCCCTAGAAAAGGCCAACCGACCCTCAGGTGTGCTGGGAAGCACCAGAAGTGGTCCATCACTGATCAAAGTGGAGCATAAGAGATTAGATGACCCTTAAGGTTTTTTGTGTGCATGGCTAGCAGAAATAAGAGTATTAAAAGAACTGGCAGATGTGATCTCAGAACCACTGGCAGTCATCTTTGAGAATTCCTGGAGAACAGGCGAAGTCCCGGCAGACTGGAGGAGGGCAAATGTTGTCCCTATTTTCAAAAAGGGGAAAAGAGAGGACCCAAATAATTACCGCCCAGTCAGTCTGACATCAATACCAGGGAAGATTCTGGAGCAGATCATTAAGCAAACAGTCTGTGAGCACCTAGAAAGGAATACTGAGATCACCAATAGTCAGCATGGATTTCTGAAAAATAAGTCATGTCAGACTAACCTGATCTCGTTTTTTGACAGAATTACAAGCCTGGTAGATGAAGGGAACGCAGTGGATGTAGCCTACCTTGATTTCAGCAAGGCATTTGACAAGGTGCCCCATGATATTCTTGTAAAGAAGCTGGCAAAATGCGGACTTGACTATGCTACCACTCAGTGGATTTGTAACTGGCTGTCTGACCGAACCCAAAGGGTGCTCATCAATGGTTCCTCTTCATCCTGGAGAAGAGTGACTAGTGGGGTGCCACAGGGTTCTGTCTTGGGCCCGGTCTTATTCAACATCTTTATCAACGACTTGGATGATGGACTCAAGGGCATCCTGATCAAATTTGCAGATGACACCAAACTGGGAGGGGTGGCTAACACCCCAGAGGACAGGATCACATTTCAAAACGACCTTGACAGATTAGAGAACTGGGCCAAAACAAACAAGATGAATTTTAATAGGGAGAAATGTAAAGTATTGCACTTGGGCAAAAAAAATGAGAGGCACAAATACAAGATGGGTGACACCTGGCTTGAGAGCAGTACATGTGAAAAGGATCTAGGAGTCTTGGTTGACCACAAACTTGACATGAGCCAACAGTGTGACGCGGCAGCTAAAAAAGCCAATGCAATTCTGGGCTGCATCAATAGGAGTATTGCATCTAGATCAAGGGAAGTAATAGTGCCACTGTATTCTGCTCTGGTCAGACCTCACCTGGAGTACTGTGTCCAGTTCTGGGCACCACAGTTCAAGAAGGACACTGACAAACTGGAACGTGTCCAGAGGAGGGCAACCAAAATTGTCAAAGGCCTGGAAATGATGCCTTATGAAGAACGGCTAAGGGAGCTGGGCATGTTTAGTCTGGAGAAGAGGAGGTTAAGGGGTGATATGATAGCCATGTTCAAATATATAAAAGGATGTCACATAGAGGAGGGAGAAAGGTTGTTTTCTGCTGCTCCAGAGAAGCGGACACGGAGCAATGGTTCCAAACTACAAGAAAGAAGATTCCACCTAAACATTAGGAAGAACTTCCTGACAGTAAGAGCTGTTTGACAGTGGAATTTGCTGCCAAGGAGTGTGGTGGAGTCTCCTTCTTTGGAGGTCTTTAAGCAGAGGCTTGACAACCATATGTCAGGAGTGCTCTGATGGTGTTTCCTGCTTGGCAGGGGGTTGGACTCGATGGCCCTTGTGGTCTCTTCCAACTCTATGATTCTATGATTCTATGATTCTATGAAATAAAAAGCTGCTCACCAATTAATGCAATTATTTCCCTGGTATAGGGGCCATTCTGCTGAGAAAGCGCATAACACACATCTACAGAAGCTTCCTAAGCACAATAAAGGCTTATTATATAGCTTGGCTACATAGACATAACCGTAAAGTCTTTGCATTTAACTCAAGACAAATGAGGGACGTAGCTGGAAATGCAGAAGGGGAAATTCTCCCCATGAAATAACATTACAGCTCTGTGATACTTCTAGTACTCTCCGCGTAAAAAGAGCTGGAAAATAATGAGGCATTTGGTTAAAGCTCTTTAAATGTAAATGAGGAGTAAAGCAAAAGGAGAATTATTTCCTAACTCATTCATATGGATGACAAAGGGAAAGAACTTACTCTCCAGTACCGAACAGAAATGTGAACTCCTGTTAAATGGTGCCACCTGGTGACATAAATTGGGCACACTCTTATTTAACTAATTTATTGCCAACCTCAAAAAAAAACCAACCCACCTGAAAATAAGGTGAATTCCGGAGAGTCGTACTGTTCACATCTTTATAAGCGTTAACAATTGTTTTTCCTGGGAAGCTGTGATAATGTCAAATGGTGTCAGAGCCAATCTTTAAAGCTGTTTGCAGAACAACAGGCCACTAGGTATCAGAATGTTTTCAAGTGAGGATTTATTAAAGTCTGAATACTATAAAAGACAAAGAGGAAACAGATCACTTTCAGACCAGGGCTCCACAGGGCCGTGTCCACAATTTTGTGAGCCTGGTAGCGATGGAGAAATCTGTCAATTTCGGCTTCCAGGGCATGTTTCTCAGTTTTCCCCACTGAACTTGCTGACAGCTCTTTGATCCTCAGTTTTCGAAAGTCAAACGGACTTCCAGAATGGATTACATTCAAAAACCAAGGTTCCACTGCTCTGTGCATTTTTATGGACACTTTATTCATTTTTTTCACCTGCCGTTTGGCTTGAGAACTGCATTGGAAAAATTTGGAGGAGAGCAGCAAATTGCAAAGGCTGGCTGTGCTTCAGCTCACGTACCACTTCGGAAATTACAAATTAGACTGGTTTGCCTTTAAATGCAAGCTGAATAGAACTTCTCTTTCCCTTCCCCTCCCCTCCCCAGTGCCTGGTAACGTTGATATAATTATGACAGAGAAGTGAGGAGAGTTGCTCTTTTAAAGCAAGCTATGCTGTTAGAGCAAGCTAGAATGGATGACAAAGCTGGAACCAGAGGGACCTGGAAGCAGGGAAACAAGAAACACAGGAGTGAGAGGAGATCTTGCATCTTTCTTTAGACAACGTATGCTGGTTGGATTATGTAATGGTTCTAGGGGTTGCTCGTGTGTAAGTCGTCGCCACACCTGGCTGAGTTACCTGGGTGAACCCTATTCTGTCCAGACAGCCACCCATCCGTGGCTGTCTCAGTCGCTGGCAGAATCCGTCAGTGGGCGTTTCTTGAACTTCTTCCAGCAAAGAAGCTCTTTGACGCCTAGTCTCCGCCTAATCTCCCTGCGTGGAAGCCTTCTGTGCAGGGAGGGTGTGGGCAGCGAAGGACCCGTGCTCTCCCCGCTGGTCTCCGGTGAGGAGTCATGGAGCCACCTCGCTGATTCCCCCATCTGCCCCCTTCTCCACTGGTGCTACGCTGATTTCCTTCCCCAAAAGATGGGCTGCTTCTCTCCCTCCTGGGACGCTCTCCGTAATCCCTCTGGAGCCCTCCCTCTCCCTCTGGCTCCGATGGCAGTTCCCTGACAGATTAGGAAGAGGAAATTGATTTAGGAGCAAGGAAGCGCTGCAGTTAATTACAGAACAGAAAAGGCACCAGGATAGGGTTGCCATACGTCCCGGACATATACAGAATACTGCAGTCAGCAGGGTGGAAATTGGTTCAATGTCCAGGAAAATTCAGGAAAAGCATGGCAGCTTTTTCCATATGCTTTTAGCATTCTTCCATAAAAAAAGCTCAAAAAGTTATTTATTTTTTGCAATTTTGCCCAAAAAGCTCAACAACTTTGGCCAAAAATAAAACAACTTTTCTCTCTGGATTTTCACTGTTTGAAATATGGCAACCCTACAGAAGGATTGAGGCAGCTGCTTGGGGCCTGGCGGAGCTGTTCTCCAGAGAAGCAGTAGATCGGGGACCAACTGTAGGACTTCAGCGTTTGCAGACCTCTCTCATAGAATTGCAGTCAGAGGGGGGACCCAAGGGTCATCTAGTCCAACCCACTGCAGTGCAGGATTCTTTTGCCCCACGTGGGGCTCAAACCCACAACCATGAGATTCAGAGTCTCATGCGCTAACCAACCGAGCTATCCCAGGACTTTGCATGGTGTGGATGTATGTTAAATATATATGCCTGCATATCTGTGTGCGGAGCATAGGAGCGAGTGTGTTATGGCCCTGCTCATTGCCAGCTCTGATGACGTATACTTTCCTCCACCCCATCTTTTGTTCTGGCCACCGTTGGCATGAATCCTTTAGAAAGTTAGCCATCAAGGACGGTGACCCTCCAGCTCAGAAAGGTCTCCCACTTTCAGCTCCATCCAATCGCAAAAACCACTACTCTTTTCAGGTTTTTCATGGACAGGTGTGGTTTAACAATCAATCCTTCTTCCCAGGGAACTCTGGGAGTTGTGGCTCCCTAAATGGTATAGGTGTCTCCCAATGACACTCGGCACAAACTACAGCTCCCAGAATTCTTTGGGGGAAGCCACAACTGTTTAAGGAGGTGTTGTAGCACTTTAAATGTGTGGTGTGAACGTGGCCCATGTCTGGGTGGCCTGGTATAAATTCACTACTAATACACTATTATTGAGTCAATGGCATGTTGCAGAACACATCTACCAAAAAAAACCCCACCAGTTTGGAGACACCCTAAATTTCAACAGCTGGTCTAGTAAGAGAGAGTGGCATCTTGTCCTTCTCAGAGAGCCAGTGTGGTGTAGTGGTTAAGAGCGGTAGTCTCATAATCTGGTGAACCGGGTTCGCGTCTCCGCTCCTCCACATGCAGCTGCTGGGTGACCTTGGGCCAGTCACACTTCTCTGAAGTCTCTCAGCCCCACTCACCTCACAGAGTGTTTGTTGTGGGGGGGGGGGGAGGAAAGGAGAATGTTAGCCGCTTTGAGACTCCTTAGGGATATCAAATTCAAACTCTTCTTCTTCTTCTTCTCAACCTGCCAAATTTCTTGGGCCAATCCTGGTCCAAACTTGACCCCTTACTCAGGTCTTCCACCATGGTAAGTGACCCCTTGCTGAATGGTCAGACCCTCCCAGTGTCCCTATTCTCCAGGGACAGTCCTGCATTTACAGAAGCCATCCCGTTTTCTGATTTGATCCCATAATGTCCCACTTTTCCTTAGGACGTCCCTATTTTCCATCAGAGAAACGTTGTCGGGTATATGAGACCCCCGAACCAAGGAGATAAGTAACTATATAACCTTTAGAAGACATCTGAAGGCAGCCCTGCATAGGGAAGTTTTTTTAAAAAATGTTTGATGTTTCATTATGTTTATATCTATGTTGGAAGTTGCCCTGAGTGGCTGGGGCAAGCCAGTCAAATGGGTGAGATGATATTGTTGTTGTTGTTGTTGTTGTTGTTGTTGTTGTTATCTATTTTCATTGAATAAATGTTGGAGGGTGTGCATCTTCAGTCTTCCAGAGCTTTCTCCTGACACCCGCAAAGTGTGTCGATAAACCTGTAAACGCTTCAAGCTAATGTGAATTGGCAGAAAACAGATTCGATCTTGTGGCAGTCTCCCCCACCCCCCGCAATTATTATTCTTCTTCTTCCAAAAGTACATCTTTTCTGATGGGATTCCATTTGACAGGTAGGAAACGCTCGCCTTTCGAGACCCTAAAGTGTCTGTCTCTTAACTAAAGCGACGGATGCTTGCTGGATCATTGGGCTGGATATAATGCAATCAGCAGAGCAGTTTGGTTGCTAACACAGAATAAAGGCATTTCAGAGGACAGGAGAAATTTAACTTGAGTGTCGTTTCTGAAATGAGTAGGGCTGAGTTGCTTTTCCTTTTGACTTTTGAGCAGTTAGCTGCACGCATGAGCAGCAACACGTCACACTTTCTAGAAAACTGTTAACACAAAAAACGAACACAGCAGGTTTGAGGTAGATAAGACGGAAGCACTTCACACAGTGCACTATGGAACTCACTGCCACATGATGTGGTGGCAGCTGTAAATTTGGGTGGCTTTAAAGGAGAAGTAGAGAAACTCGTTGAAGGGAAGGCTGTGGCGTTCATATGGAGCCCCCAGCCGTCTCACGGACTATTGACCCGTACACCACTAATCCGCTGCCACCAACCAGGTCCTCCCCGGTAAATCACTTAGTCTCAGTCAGGTTCTTAAGTTAACAATGAAGATTGTATTTTATTGCAAACACAAATGAACTTCAAATGCATTCGAAACGCTGTTACCCTTTACCCTCTTAGTCTTATTTTATTCTGTCTCTAACTCTTCTACCTCCCCTCACACAAGAACCAACTGCACTGTCTCTCTATTTCCATCTGTCTTCTAACTGCTTTCCCAACTGCCTTTTCCCAACCAACTAACTAACTACAGTCGTACCTCAGGTTACAGACGCTTCAGGTTACAGACTCCTCTAACCCAGAAATATTATCTCAGGTTAAGAACTTTGCTTCAGGGTGAGAACAGAAATCATGCTCCGGCGGCACGGCAGCAGCAGAAGGCTGAATTAAGTACTTAACCTGAGATACCACTGTAACTAAACCTCGGGCTAAGCCCTTTTATAAACAGGTAGGCTCCGCCTGTGGCTTTTCTATTGGTCTACCTATTAACTCTTTCTCTCCCCCTGTACAGACATTTTCAAACGAATGGGCAAACACCACATCAGCTATCAATGGCCACTAGCCAGGATGGCTAGACATAACTTGTGGTGGCACTTTATTAGTGGAATGGCTTCTGACTGGAGATGCATGTGGCAATGGACTTTTTATTATTTTGGCAGCTTCAAGCTCTGACTCACCTGCCCAAGACATTTTGTTGCTTAAAACTAGAGATTGGGGGGAGAGGGGGAATAATTTGGTTCACATTCAAATGAGAACTTTTCTAACACATGCTTTCCAAAACAATGTGTGAACTGAAACAAGAAGAGTTTGGATTTGATATCCCGCTTTATCACTACCCGAAGGAGTGTCAAAGCGGCTAACATTCTCCTTTCCCTTCCTCCCCCACAAGAAACACTCTGTGAGGTGAATGGGGCTGAGAGACTTCAGAGAAGTGTGACTGGCCCAAGGTCACCCAGCAGCTGCATGTGGAGGAGCGGAGACGCGAACCCGGAGATTTCACCCCTCCCATATCCAAGAATCTGCTGATGAGTCTGGTGATTTTCCAGAGAGGAGGGGCGGTGTTCTGCTCTCTACTTATTCCGCTCCAGCCTAACATCAGTCAGTCAGTCAGTGTCGGAGAGAAAGAGAGACTGAGTGTTAGAGAGCGTGTGTATAGATAAGGTTGCTGCTAAGAGCAGCTGCAGACACTCAGTGCAGTTCAGCATTCATTTATGCTTAGACCTCATTTAGCTCTGTACATAGTTGTGTATTATAGTTGTAGATAGAATAAAGAAGATATTCTACAGAGCTGCTCTCCGAGTCGTTTATGCTCTCCTATACTCTGCTATACACTGCTGTGCAACGACTGTCTTCTTGTGGAAGTGAATCCGGTGCTCACAACTCACAGCACTTTGACCTGTTCCTGTGCAGAAGGTGGTCTCTGGAAGTGCTGCTACCCAGCTCGCCTAGCCCAGTCAGGGCTGAAGTGGATGAGTCCAGTTCGTGGCACTGACTCAAGGGCGTTGCTGACACCCGGTTCCCCAGATTACAAATCTACCGCTCTTAACCACTACACCACACTGGCTCTCACAGCTGCTTGAAATTCTCTTACTTTTACTGCACCATTCTCTAGCCAAGTACAGTGTGCTGGGGTAAAGTGTAAACTGAATATGCTATTGAAAATAGCACATGGAAATGTGTTATATTAGGAGAGACTGCTTTGCAAGAATGAGCGTATTAGGCAAAAATGCATCCCAATGTATTCGTATGACAAGAAATTTGCACTAAAACACTGGTGAGCTTCCATGAGGATTGCTTTAAAATGCAAAATGGGGGGGGGGGGAGTCCAGCCTTTATACAGCACCACAAACAGAAGGGCAATGAAGCTAAGTTCTGCAGCTACACTCCCAAGCAAGAGTCACCCTTTTTTTCTTTACAGTGGTAAGGTAAAGGTAAAGGTAAAGGTACCCCTGCCCGTACGGGCCAGTCTTGACAGACTCTGGGGTTGTGCGCCCATCTCACTTAAGAGGCCAGGGGCCAGCGCTGTCCGGAGACACTTCCGGGTCACGTGGCCAGCGTGACGAAGCTGCTCTGGCCAGAGCCAGAGCCAGAGCCAGAGCCGCACACGGAAACGCCGTTTACCTTCCCGCTGGTAAGCGGTCCCTATTTATCTACTTGCACCCGGAGGTGCTTTCGAACTGCTAGGTTGGCAGGCGCTGGGACCGAGCAGCGGGAGTGCACCCCGCCGCAGGGATTCGAACCGCCGACCTTTCGATCGGCAAGTCCTAGGCGCTAAGGCTTTAACCCACAGCGCCACCTGCGTCCCCCTTTACAGTGGTACCTTGGGTTAATTACTTAATTCGTTCCGGAGGTCTGTTCTTAACCTGAAACTGTTCTTAACCTGAGGTACCACTTTAGCTAATGGGGCCTCCTGCTGTCGCTGCGCCACCAGAGCACGATTTCTGTTCTCATCCTGAAGCACTATTTCTGGGTTAGCAGAGTCTGTAACCTGAAGCGTATGTAACCTGAAGCATACGTAACCTGAGGTACCACTGTACTGGTCTTTTATAACAGCAGTGTGATCTGCAAACAATAGCAGTAGGTGTGAAAAGAAGCTCTTCCACAGAAATCGTCTAGCTTATTTTTGTAGACCAGGCTCCTATTAAAAGCACAGCAGCAGGCCAGGTGGGGTTTCCTGGTCAGCTGGCAACTCTTTTTTTAAAAAAAAAACAACAACTTTTATTCTGCTTTAAACAAATACAGATAAATATAAACAACCAAAATTACAAAAGAAAAATCCTTAATAATAATAATAATGGAAAAAGCTAAAAAAACTACAAAAAATATCAAAGTACATAGCATAGAACATAAGTCATTATGGGAAAAGAAAAAGAAAAAAGAAAAAGGAAAGGAGGTGGGAAGGGAAAAAAGAAAAAAAAAAAGAGGAAAATGAGCCAAAACAGAAGAAGGCTCATCTATTGTATAGACGAGGTCAGCTGGCAACTCTTATTCCAAAGGCTCCCTGCTTCTTAAAAAATAAAAAGACTTTGAACCAGATCTCTGAAGTTAGATTTCACTCTGGGAAGCTAAAAGAGGTAACGACCGAATGTTGAGGCCAGCTTCCAGCTACAAAGCTGGTGAGAATTTATGTTAAAACTATGAAAGGGGCTCCAATTAACAACATATCGCTTGTAATTGCCTAGAACGAACAAAAGACCATGCATCTGAAATACAGGTGTGTGTGTACAAATCTAAAAGCATCTCTAGATAGGGGGCTTGCCCACACTCCCACCTGTGCCAGGCCTAGAAAGAATGAGTCCGATCAGTTTTGCGCTGTGCTAATGGGACTGCACTCGTTGCTAGTATCTCATGGAAACTAAAAGGCATGCAGCTCATTATGAGAAAAGCTTTTTCATGTTAAGTAGGGCACCTACATTTCTGCAGTGACGCATCCCTTTGGATTATCTCTACTAGCCATAAGGGATATTAAACTATTAACGGTGGCTGCTGAAGACTTCCTTGACTCTGCTCTCACCGCAATGGTGTGGCATTTTCTGTATTTCAATCAGTGCGTTGAAAATATCTCAATAAACGCACAAATGTGGCATCTCAAGAATGTAAAAGCATTCGCAAAAAAGCCATTGCAAAATTGTCAAAGGCCGTCGGCCTCTTATTTGTTTGTTTATTATTTCATAGAATCACATAATTATACAATTGTAGAGTTGGAAGGCACCCTGAGGATCATCTAGTCCAACCCCCTCCCCACAGCACAGGATTTATTTGTTTTATTTGTTTATTTGTTGTGGTTTATTTATTTTTTACACCCTGACTGAAAGGATGTAAAAGGATACAAAAACTGTTCTGCTGGATCAAATTGGAGGGTGCTGCCCCAGCCAGCCTAACTCAGACAGGAAGACCTGGATTCGAATTCCCACTTGATGAGTCCAGCCATTCTCTAAGTGGTGACTTTGGGCCAGTCTGTCTCAGCCTGGTCTACCTAGCAGGGTTGCTATGAGGATAAAATGGAGACGACGGGGAGAGACCATGTATGTCACCATGAGCTCCTTAAAGGAAGGGTAATGTTATATATATATATATATAAAATCTCATTTACATCAGTTATTTACATACCAACCTAATTGCTGAGATTTCTAAGCAGTGTACAATAAGACTGCAAACAGCAATAGATAAAATCAATTGCGATTACTGTAATCAAAAGATTGGGGTTGGAGGTGGGAAACTTGCTTAAAATGCCTACCAAAATAGAGCTGTCTTCGTCAATCCCCTGAAATTCAGTGAAGGATTCTGTCTGATCTCCCCTGGAAGGAATTTCCACAGAATCAGGCCCACAACGATGCATTTCCCCTTACTGGATACGAGCCATGTATCGGAGCCAGGGGAGAACCCCTTAACAGAGATGCCTTCTGAAAAATCTTAGTGAACGGGGAGGAAGATAATAAATCAGGCAGCACCTAAGATCTCCCTGACTAAGGGCCTTCTAAATGAATACGATAACCCTAAACTTATGGACAGCTAAGTGCAAGCTTAGAAGCACTATCACTGGAAGGCTGTAGTCTGGCGTTGGGGAACTTTTGGCCTTCCAGATGGTGCTGAAGGACAGCTCCCATCAGCAAGCACAAGCAAGGGGGGCTGATGGGAGTTGTAGTTCAGCAAAACCACTTCCGAGATAGGGAGGAGGTGGGGTTGCGGGCTAAACGTCCCGCCCCCCCACCAGTGCGGGAGCTGGTAATAGCCCCAGCGAGATCAGGGGAATCCTCGGCTACGTCATCCAGCCAGCCAGGCTGAGGAGGCATGGCCCGCCCTATTTAGGGCCGGCGCGGCCGAGTCTCGCCCTCTTTTCACCGCACCAGCTGATTTGGTTTCCCATCCCTCCCTCCCTTTAGGCAGGCTCCTTTGACATTGCTATGGACTTCAGTTGGTCGCCGTCAAGGGGCCTGGTAGGAATTTTTCCAACTGGCAAATTGCCTCCAGCCATTTGGTTTTTCGCCTACCTTGTAGCAACTCATCACAACTCGGCATTGGCGGTTAGGCATTGGTAAGGGAGGGTTAAGTAGATGAGAAGCGGGGAGGAAGCGCCATCGCCTCCCCCACAGCATAAGGGTAGTCCGATAAAGGGTGCGTGGCCCTGTCCGAAGCCTATGGAGGTGACCTTGGGGAGCGCTCCTAGTTGACATGACATGGAGGTGACCTTGGGGGAGCTCCTAGTTGACATGCCTCAGCAGGATGCCCCCTACTGGTGGTTAACCCTTGGCAGTTTTCACACAACTGGGCTGGAGCTGGCTAGTTGATAGGACCAATGCCTAAGCCAATACCGCTCATTCCTGTAATCAATAAAGTTGTGGCCTATTCCGCCCATTAACTTAATTCTTGGTGTCTGGTGTCTTTATTTCTTCTGGGGGGAGGCGGGAACTCGCCACGCAACTTCCAGAGGGCCAAAGATTACTCACAGCTGCTGCAGCCTCTCCCCAGTCTAGCCGCACCATTTTGCATCAGCTGGGGCTTCTAGACCAGGCTGAGTGTGTGCATTGCAAGAATCAAGTCCTGGGGTTAACCAGTGTATTAATAACAGTGTGTGTGTGTGTGTGTGTGCGCGCACGCGTGCGCGCACTTAATTTTAATTTCTCTCCATCTGTCTTTTCTCTCACTTTATTCCCCACGTGTTATTGAATTCCAGGGCGGTGGACTTCCTGCATTGCAGCAGGTTACTAGAGATGGCCCTTTGGCTCCCTTCCAACTCTACAATGCTACATTCTATGAATTATATATATCTATATTGATTAAATGAAGGAGGGAAGGAAAAATTAAACCAGTGCATGAATCACCACAGCCAGGCCACCCCTGTCTGAGAACTGCCATACTTGGTGTAACAGCCAGAGTTGGTAAAAGGCACTTTTCGCCTCCAGCATTGACAGTAATCAGAGGTACCTTGTATCCATACACATTGCAGTCTTATTAATGAGCAGTGCAACCCCCTCCCAGGTTATTTATTATCATTAGCTGTAGGTTTGCACTTAATACGGCAAGAAAGTAGTAGGTAGGTTAGCGGTCATATTACGTTAGGCCAGAGAGGATAATAACAGAGCAGTCCCTTTGAAATCCAGCAATATAGTGGTAAAGGTAAAGGTAAGGAGACCCCTGACCATTAGGTCCAGTCGTGGCCAACTCTGGGGTTGCGGGACTCATCTCGCTTTACTGGCCGAGGGAGCTGGCGTACAGCTTCCAGGTCACGTGGCCAGCATGACTAAGCCACTTCTGGCGAACCAGAGCAGCACACGGAAACACTGTTTATCTTCCTGCCAGAGCAGTACCTATTTATCTACTTGCACTTTGACGTGCTTTCGAACTGCTAGGTTGGCAGGAGCAGGGACCAAGCAATGGGAGCTCACCCTGTCGCAGGGATTCGAACCACCGACCTTCTGATCAGCAAGTCCTAGGCTCTGTGGTTGCAGTATACAAACGGATAGACCACTTCACAGCATAAAGCTATTATAGAATCATAGTCCTGCAATGCAGGACTCTCAGCTGAAGTATCCGTGACAGCTGGCCATCCAACCTCTCCATAAAAACCTCCAATGAAGGAGAGTTCACAACCTCCTGAGGGAGTCCATTCCAGTGTCAAACAGAACTTGCCATCAGAAAGTTCTTCCTGATGTTGAGTTGGAATCTCCTTTCTTATAGCTTGAAGCCGTGAGTTCAGGTCAAATCCTCCGGGACAGGAGAAAGCAAGCTTGTTTCATCTTCCATATGACAGCCCTTTAGATATTTGAAGGTGGCTATCGTATCTCCTCTCTCTCTCTCCTCTTTTCCAAGCTAAACATACCCAGCTCCCTCAACCACGCCTCATCAGGCTTGGTTTCCAGACCCTTTGATCCTCTTGGTTGCCCTCCTCTGCACACCTTCCAGCTTGTCAATATCCTTCTTAAACTGTGCACACAATAAAAACAGAATGAAATACACAAACACCAACTCTATAAAAAAAATAAAATCAGTTCAATGAACTGTAAAACCATAACAATTTCATCAGATATAAAACTGATCTTCTTTAAATGATTGGGTTCTTTAGTAATCCAACATACGTGTGTGTACATGCATTCGCATGTGCCTATGAAAGGGCTCTGGAAGGTCTCATGTTCACTGCTAGAGAATCACTGTCAGGCAGTATGGAGAATCCTGCGGCAGATGGGCTGATGGGATGCAGCGTAAGACAATGTACCAGCGATCTCTTCCCATCTGCAATGCTTGCCACAAGCGCCTGGACCATGCCTTCCAAACCTCAGACAAACACGAAACAATTCATATACTCAACAATATTTCCCAGTCAATTTTACCACAAGATGTCACTGTAAACCATCAATATCCGCTAAGGAATCGTCCAGATCAAATATGTGGCTGCAAGGGCATCATTCAGCAATCAGCCACTGTGTTGAGAAAATGCATCAGCTGTGCTGATAAAATTATCCCTGTTTCAACCACACCCCTGCAGGGAGTTTATCAAACTCCACTGGCGCAGCGTAGTACTTCAAATCTCAGCTGTGAACTCACTGGGGGCTTTAGCGAACAACTATCTTTCAGCCTCTGCTCCTTTGAACACTTAATTATCAGGGCTAATAACTAATTAATAGACTTATCTTCCATGAATTTGCCAAGGCCTTTTCTGTCTGCTATGTACATAGTGCATTGATGGCTGGCTGGATATCTAGCACTGAATGGGAATGTATTTCTCCCCCCACCCTTTATTTTACACAGGAAATTTCCCGTTTCATAAGTTCATTTGTAGCAAGAAATAGTTGCCAAATGCCATCAAGATATTAGGCAAGCTTGGCAGTTTCAGAGTTTCTAGATTTGTTTACTAAATGCAGGTAAGGTAAAAGGTAAAGGACCCCTGGATGGTTAAGTCCAGTCAAAGGTGACTATGGGGTGCGGCGCTCATCTCGCTTTCAGGCCGAGGGAGCTGGCGTTTGTTCGCAGACAGCTTTCTGGGTCATGTGGCCAGCAGGACTAAACCGCTTCTGGTGCAATGGGACACTGTGACAGAAGCCAGAGCGCGTGGAAACGCTGTTTACCTTCTCTCTGCAGTGGTACCTATTATACTTCCACTGGTATGCTTTCGAACGGCTAGGATGGCAGAAGCTGGGACAGAGCAACGTGAGCGACTAATGCAAGTAAATTAGGGAGCAAGTCTATGCACAAGAAGCTGGCATAAAGAACATGGCTGTAAATTAAGTCGGCATAAAGTTACACCAGATCTAATCCCCATTCAGCATTGGGGCTGCTGCTACTGCTCAGCCGACACACAGTAGAGGGAAAACAAGCTTTTAATATAGTGTGATTTGCTGGGTTGCCAGGTCACATTACCAAGCTGAACAAGCTTAGGATCCAGCCTAAGTCCCCGCTCTGTAGGCCCACCCCCCAACATGCTTCTTTGGGGAGACTTACGCTGGCTGAGCTCCAACCAGAATGACCAAGTCTATCATATGTTCAACTGAGCTGGGGTTGGGGACTCAGCACACAGGCTGAGCCAGGAATCAGCTGGCTGAGTCAGAGATCCGCTGCACCCTAAGCTGCTCATTTCTTGCAAGATTTAGGAAATTGCATCCTAAATGTACTAAATCAAATCACTTTCCAGGGCATCGGGAAATTTTCAAATATGAGCAGAAAAATGTCTGACACAAGTCGTGGGAAATTCAGCTTCGTGTATGCTTAGCTCTAGTTAATGCATGAAGTGGTTAAGACCATAGAGTAAGCTGCTTTGCCAGACTTGACTCTCCTTGAGTGGTCAGCAAATTCTCTTTGTTCACTATCATTCAGCACCTATTTTAAGATGATTATCTTTATCCATGAAAGGGGGGAAATGCAGGGTTGTATCCAAAACTACTGCTGCATTATAGACTTCATCTTATGCAACAGAAGCTCACCCTATACCAGGTGAGGTTTGACCAAAGCTGAATGATGGAGGGTATGTTGCTTAATAGCTACAAAAGCAGGGGTTGCCAACTTTGCATGCAGAGGTGCCAGTGTGCCTTCAAATACTTCTATGGCGCCCGTAAAACATCTCTGTGAATACTCCCTCAAAAATCCACAGTGCATGACAGTTTGCTCTTCCTGCTCAGTTCCTGTTTGCAGTGTCCCAGCCTTTCCTACACGGAAAACTCACCCTTAAAATACCCATTTTTCACTGAATGCCAGGAATGGATGGACATTATGTTCTGAACAGGAATCGCGACGGTGGCTGATGTAGACATGCCCACATCGTTTTGTCCTCCTGTCTCTTCTCCTAGACTGTGCAACCATTTTGTTTCATGGCATCCCTCCCCTCAAAGCTGCCATTTTGTTTTACGCCACATACCACACACCCTCATGGCAGCCATTTTGTGACTGGGGCCCACAACGACACTTGTTCAAAATGTCAAAACACGCCCACTGGCTCAAAAAGGTTGATAACCCCTGCACTAAAGCCATAACATCCAGATAAAAAACTGTATTAAGTGTAAAGCATGGCTGGGTCTCCCTTGGAATCGAGACACTGCCACTTTGAAGCTGGGCATCAGGACTCCTTAACACAACTTGTGCAGTGTTGTGTGTGTGCGTGCACGCCCCGCCCCCCACCACAGACTAATAAATAGCTCAGCAGCCTTGTGTCCCAAGGCTTACATATTATCTGCCTCCTCATTCCTTCTGGTTTTCTTCATTATCTTGGTTTGAATTGTGCTATCAGCAACATTTCAAGTTAAGGCAGGATTATCTAAAAATATTACTTGATGATTTCTCTTTTCCGCTCTCACATGACTAGCCAGAAAGGGCTATATTTGGCTAAAAGCAGCAAATAAAGGCTGATCCGAGTTTTGTGCTGCGATCAAGGCCATAAATCCACACTTCCCACTATCACATGAGATTAATTAGAGACGTCATTCCCTATCGAGAAATTTTTATAGGCACGGCAATTGATTTCAGTGAGCTGAAATCTGTGGTGCTTTGGGCTGCAATCCTATACACACTTATCCTGTTGAACTCAGTAGGACTTACTTCTGAGTAGACACAAATGGGCTTGCACTGTTAACATGACCCTTTCCCTTTCCTAAATCACGTGAACGCGTAGACCTCTAATAAAACTTCTCTTGTGCCTACAATTAAGTTGGGCTACAAACACAACTAACCAAATAATGACACTACCATTAAATATTTAACTTTTGCACAGGAGCTTTCAGAATAGTTCACATCCATCGTCTCTAATTTTACAACAACCCTGTAATGTTGGGTTGTGGTACGTAGAAAGGCTGAAGCTGAAAGAAAAGTCAAGGCTGGGGAAACCTTTTTGGTCCCTCAACCTAGAAGCAAACTTTGACAGGGGGGCAGGACCCACCCACCCCCAATCAATCACCTGACTTCAGTCTCCTAAACCATGGCTTAGCATTACGAATGAATCCTGCCCAGCGACTTAACTGTGTTTTGTTGACTGCCAACAAACCACAATCTGAAGCCATGGTTTGTTGCTGGCTTACAAATCATGCTTTGCCTTAACTATGGTCTGGCATTATGTGTGAACCCAGCACTTTTCTTAACTCGTGGTTTGATGCCTCCAGGACAAGACAGTCACCAACAAAGGCACCTAGGAAACAAACCTAACTTTGGAGAAACAATTCAGGGTTTGTTTGATCGTCTGGGGGACAACTTGTGGTTTATTAAACAACCTATGACTGAGCATTAGGTATGAATTTAGCCAATGGGAATTAAGTCATTAAGTCAGGCTGGTCCAGCGGCAGAGATGTGCTGAGGTGAGGTGTGTCGAGACCATTGTGCCAAAGTAGTGATACTATTGAACAGACTCCCATGAAATGTAGAATCATAGAATAGAATCATAGAGTTGGAAGAGACCACAAGGGCCATCGAGTCCAACCCCCTGCCAAGCAGGAAACACCATCAGAGCACTCCTGACATATGGTTGTCAAGCCTCTGCTTAAAGACCTCCAAAGAAGGAGACTCCACCACACTCCTTGGCAGCAAATTCCACTGTCAAACAGCTTTTACTGTCAGGAAGTTCTTCCTAATGTTTAGGTGGAATCTTCTTTCTTGTAGTTTGGATCCATTGCTCCGTGTCCGCTTCTCTGGAGCAGCAGAAAACAACCTTTCTCCCTCCTCTATGTGACATTCTTTTATATATTTGAACATGGCTATCATATCACCCCTTAACCTCCTCTTCTCCAGGCTAAACATGCCCAGCTCCCTTAGCCGTTCCTCATAAGGCATCGTTTCCAGGCCTTTGACCATTTTGGTTGCCCTCCTCTGGACATGTTCCAGTTTGTCAGTGTCCTTCTTGAACTGTGGTGCCCAGAACTGGACACAGTACTCCAGGTGAGGTCTGACCAGAGCAGAATACAGTGGCACTATTACTTCCCTTGATCTAGATGCTATACTCCTATTGATGCAGCCCAGAATTGCATTGGCTTTTTTAGCTGCCACGTCACGCTGTTGGCTCATGTCAACTCTGTGGTCAACCAAGACTCCTAGATCCTTTTCACATGTACTGCTCTCAAGCCAGGTGTCACCCATCTTGTATTTGTGCCTCTCATTTTTTTTGCCCAAGTGCAATACTTTACATTTCTCCCTGTTAAAATTCATCTTGTTTGTTTTGGCCAAGTTCTCTAATCTGTCGAGGTCGTTTTGAAGTGTGATCCTGTCCTCTGGGGTGTTAGCCACCCCTCAGTTTGGTGTCATCTGCAAATTTGATCAGGATGCCCTTGAGTCCATCATCCAAGTCGTTGATAAAGATGTTGAATAAGACCGGGCCCAAGACAGAACCCTGTGGCACCCCACTAGTCACTCTTCTCCAGGATGAAGAGGAACCATTGATGAGCACCCTTTGGGTTCGGTCAGACAGCCAGTTACAAATCCACTGAGTGGTAGCATAGTCAAGACCGCATTTTACCAGCTTCTTTACAAGAATATAATGGGGCACCTTGTCAAATGCCTTGCTGAAATCAAGGTAGGCTACATCCACTGCGTTCCCTTCATCTACCAGGCTTGTAATTCTGTCAAAAAACGAGATCAGGTTAGTCTGACATGACTCATTTTTCAGAAATCCATGCTGACTATTGGTGATCACAGCATTCCTTTCTAGGTGCTCACAGACTGTTTGCTTAATGATCTGCTCCAGAATCTTCCCTGGTATTGATGTCAGACTGACTGGGCGGTAATTATTTGGGTCCTCTCTTTTCCCCTTTTTGAAAATAGGGACAACATTTGCCCTCCTCCAGTCTGCCGGGACTTCGCCTGTTCTCCAGGAATTCTCAAAGATGACTGCCAGTGGTTCTGAGATCACATCTGCCAGTTCTTTTAATACTCTTGGCCCTAGAGACTTGAATACATCTAGACTAGCCAAGTATTCTTGTACTATCTCCTTAGTTATTCTGGGCTGTGTTTCCTCTGCTGAATCATTTGCTCCAAATTCTTCAGGTCGGGCATTGTTTTCTTTATCGGAGAAGACTGAGGCAAAGAAGGCATTGAGGAGTTCAGCCCTTTCTGTGTCCCCTGTTTGCATGTCACCATCTTCTCCTCTGAGTGACCCCACCGTTTCTTTCTTCTTCCTTTTGCTACGAACATACCCATAAAAGCCTTTTTTGTTGCTTTTAACCTCTCTAGCAAGCCTGAGTTCATTCTGTGCTTTAGCTTTTCTGACTTTGTGCCTACACGTGCTGGCTATTTGTTTGAATTCCTCTTTGGTGGTTTCCCCCCTTTTCCATTTTTTGTACACATCCTTTTTTAATCTTAACTCAGTTAAAAGTTCTTTAGATAGCCACCCTGGCTTCTTTAGGCACCTTCCATGTTTCCGTCTCATTGGTATTGCCTGAAGTTGTGCTTTTACTATCTCCCTCTTAACAAACTCCCAGCCATCATGAACTCCCTTTCCTTTTAGTATTACTGTCCATGGGATCTCACCCAGCACTTCCCTAAGTTTTATGAAGTCGGCTTTCTTAAAGTCAAGAAATTGAGTCCTAGTATGCTTGGCTGCTCCTTTCCGCTGTATAGTAAACTTCAGAAGAGCATGATCACTCGCGCCTAATGATCCTTCCACTTCTACCCCACTAACCAGGTAATCAACATTGGTTAGGACCAGATCTAAAATGGCTTTTCCTCTTGTTGCTTCTCCCACTTTCTGGACAACGAAGTTGTCTGCAAGGCCAGTGAGGAATCTGTTTGACCTTATGCTCTTGGCTGAGTTTGACATACAGCAAATATCCGGGTAATTGAAGTCCCCCATTACTACTATCTCCCTTCCTTTTGCATGCTTGGCCATCTGTTCCAGAAAGGCATCATCTATGTCCTCCGTTTGGCTTGGGGATCTATAGTAAACTCCCACAATGAGGTCACTGTTATTCTTCTCTCCCTTAATTTTGACCCAAATGCTCTCACTTTGGCTTTGAGGTTCTAAATCTTGGATCTCTTCACAGGTATACACATCCCTGACATATAACGCCACTCCTCCTCCATTCTTGTCTGGTCTGTTTCTCTGAAATAGATTGTATCCCTCCATTATTACATTCCAATCGTGGGACTTATCCCACCATAGTGCCTATTATGTCATATTTAGTTTGCTGTACCAAGAGCTCGAGCTCATCTTGTTTATTTCCCATGCTTTGCGCATTAGTGTACAGACACTGAAGTCCATTAATCATTCCCCCGTGTCTCTTATTTAAGGATTTTTTCCTCCCACCACTAGGTCTGCGTGCTGTTTGCTCCATTTGGTCTATGACATTTGGATGATCATCTTCATCAATTGATAGACTCCTACCTTCAGGAGCACTGTCTCCCTCCCCCACATTAGTCAGTTTAAAGCCCTCCTGATGAGGTTTCTGAGATTTTTGGCAGAAACATTCCTTCCAACCGTTGTGAGGTGCAGCCCATCGCTTGCCAGAAGTCCATCTTCAAGAAACTGCAGTCCGTGATCTAAGAGTCCAAACCGTTCCTGTTTACACCATTTGTGAAGCCAGCTGTTCACTTCCACTATTTTTCCCTCTCTCCCTGGGCCACGTCGTTCAACTGGGAGGACAGATGAGATGACAATTTGTGCATTTAATTGCTTCAATTTCCTGCCCAGAGCCTCGTAGTCTCTTTTGATCTTCTGGAGGCTATTGCTTGCAGTGTCATTGGTTCCCACATGAACCAAGAGGAAGGGGTATTTGTCAGTGGGTTTTATGATTCCTTGCAGTTGTTCAGTTAGTTCAGTCATTCAGTCGTTCAGTGATAGACTCTCCTTCAGTGGAGGTTTTCAAACAGAGGTTGGATGGTCATCTGTAATGTATGATCTAGCTGAGATTCCAGCATTGCAAGGGGTTGGGCTAGATGTCCCTTGGGGTCCCTTCCAACTCTACAATTCTATGATTCTTTGGGGTCTTTGAGTATTAAGGTATATGGGAATTCAGCCTGGGCATGCTTTGAAAAACGATGAATTCTCTGTTCCTTCCAAATACTTTTTCAAGCAACTGCAAGTTGTCTCTATCACAATCTAGCCTTTGGCAAAATCTCAAAGAATATCCAAGTGGGTGTTTTACAACATCTTCCTTGACATTTTTTCAGGTGCTATTCAGGAACCAGCAAGAAGAACACAGATTTCAGTAAGCTATAGTTTGGCTGCATACCTGACAGGGGAAAGAAGAAGAAGAAAAAGATCTGGCTGCCTGAGATCATTTGCAGGAGTGTCGCTTTTCTACTTTAAAAGAGGAGCCTTCAGGGGAGGGGCTATGCAAAAATTCAAGCTTTTTTAGGACAGTTTTGCTTATGAAATGAAGATGGCGGTTGGGACTTTTCACACAAGATAAAAGCCGCCCTTGAAAGTTAAGTTCTTCTATTAAATGACTGCTCGTTGGAAAATAAAAATGATGCTCCTTTGAGATTATAAAGGCTTATGTAGATCATCAGTTCAAAGGGTGAACCTATCCCATTTTAGCCAAGTACTTTCCAAGCACAATTCAAAGTGGTGGTGTTGACCTTTAAAGCCCTAAACGGCCTCGGTCCGGTATACCTGAAGGAGGGTCTCCACCCCCATCATTCAACCCGGACACTGAGGTCCAGCACCAAGGTTCCCTCACTGTGAGAAGTAAGGTTACAGGGAACCAGGCAGAGGGCCTTCTCGGTAGTGGCGCCAGATGTCAAGCCAATAAACAACTATTTTACTTTTAAAAGACAACTGAAGGCGGCCCTGTTTAGGGAAGTTTTTAATGTCTGGCGCTGTACTGTTTTTAATATTTGGTTGGAAGCCGCCCAGAGTGGCTGGAGAAACCCAACCAGATGGGTGGGGTATAAATAAATTATTATTATTATTATTATTATTATTATTATTAAGTTTGTTTGTTTATAGGATAGCCATGCAATCCTGTTTAGAGGTAGGGAGGTGTCCTTTTTATTTTTTAAAGAAAACTGCCTTTAAAAAGGTCCTTGATCAATTTCACTGGTGATAGCCAGTGCCAGTAAACAAAGAGTCCTTGAAAACCACACACACAACTGAAGGGATGGTTGTTGTGGTTGTCGTCGTTGGCATCCATCTGTCTCGAGAGACAATGGAGTGCACTTCCGGGGGTGAAGTCAAACCTCTGCAATAGCAGCACCCAAGTGACCTTCTTGAGACGCAAGCCTAGGCAGTGTGTATGGAGGTTCTGGGCTGCCCAGACAACAAGCCCGCCCCCCTCAGCCTTGCTGATGTGGTCCAAAGGATAGCATTTTGGCATCAGCTTGCCTGCAGGAATTGCTGGAAGGAGGTGTAACAAGGTGCCAGAACTCCCATCATCCCTGGTCACTGACCATGCTGGCTGGAGTTTATGGGAACTGGAGTGCAGCAGCATCTGTAGTGCCCCCAGTGCACTTCAAATGAAAAAAATGAAATGTGCACACATAAACTTAATGTAAGTAAGCTACATTGCCAGCCACAAAAAGTGCCACAGTGCCTCTTTGCGTCAGTCTTCTGTTCCAAAAGCACGCACACAAACCAGATACGGTGGCTTTTCTCTCGTTCTTGCCGCTGCTGGGAAGATCGTGTGCCAAGAAAAGCTGAGAGTGTAAATTTTCAGTTCACGGCAACGCTGCAAATGCCCCAGTTTTGAAAAATGCAGAGGGAGGTTACACAAGCTCGAGAATGAAGCTGGCGTGTGTGTGTTTTGAAAGGATCCGGGAAATGCGCTGTCCTTTAGAGGCAGGGTTTATCTGCGTTTTAGAAAAAAAAAACCTACAGAGATTAGATTTTACCTAATGCTGCGTAAGATGATTACAGCTATTTGCGGAGCATTAATTCCCGCTCAAAACAAAATGATGTTTTATAGAGATGATTCCGCACAAATGCACCCTGTGCGCTCACACACATATCCACATATAAATCTCCTCGTTCCCCAGCAGAGCTCCCTAAGCTGGAAAACCATGCACTTTTCTTAATGATAAATGTACACAGCAAAAAGGTGGCCGAGAGGAGAATCTACAAATATTGTGCCTGCTTATTCATCTGTTTAGCTGGTGTTGCATGATGGCTCAGTAGGAGCTGAGCTACGAATCAGGAAGTCCGCCATCTGAATCTAAGCTCAGTCAGAAACTCACTTGGAAAGTCACTGTCTCAGCCTCAGGTTCCCCCACCTTACCAGCAATATAGGGGGGTAATAATAGGAACACAAGAAGTTGAGTGTCGAGGTCCCCAGGGCCACCCCAATAACTCACACATCACACCAAAATTTTTGTTTAAGGTTTTTGGCATAATTTTTGGCCACAACTTTATTAAAATACAAAGATGTGAGTGGTTGCTTAGGCATTGGTTACGACTATCTGCCCCCACCGTGGGGGACAGACTGACATTCCGCACACCTGCGAAAGTCAGAAAAGGGGAATACACTTGGGGGTAGCGACGGAGCAGGGAACCTGCCCTCAGCCCAAATGCAATCAGGAGCTCATTGCTTTGGCCCGAGCCCCCTTGACAGAGTGGACAAGCAATAAGGTAAAGGTAAAGGTACCCCTGCCCGTACGGGCCAGTCTTGACAGACTCTGGGGTTGTGCGCCCATCTCACTTAAGAGGCCAGGGGCCAGCGCTGTCCGGAGACACTTCCGGGTCACGTGGCCAGCGTGACATCGAGCCAGAGCCGCACACGGAAACGCCGTTTACCTTCCCGCTGGTAAGCGGTCCCTATTTATCTACTTGCACCCGGAGGTGCTTTTGAACTGCTAGGTTGGCAGGCGCTGGGACCGAGCAGCGGGAGCGCACCCCGCCGCAGGGATTCGAACCACCGACCTTTCAATCGGCAAGCCCTAGGCGCTGAGGCTTTAACCCACAGCGCCACCTAGCCCCCAATTCCTTTAACGGAATCCCTTGCAGCAGCAGCATTAGAGGGGCAGGCACAGCCAATCCATGCCCCTCAACCAACCAAACCATAAACCAATGCCTAACTGCAACCTTACAAGTTGTGACGATTTGCTATGCAGTAGGCAAAAACCAAACGGCCCCAGCCAATCAGCCAGATGGACAAAATTCCTACCAGGCTCCTGTCCCAAGAGCAGACGACCCCATGACAGGCATAGCAAGGTGAAAGCGATCAACCCTAATTCTAGGGAGGGGGGGATGGGCAATCCGATGCACGGGCAAAAAGAGGAAGCCCTAGCCTCATGCAAGGAGTTTTAGCATTTCTGGCTGTCAATCAACAAATGGCAACATTAACTTCTTCCCAACAACAAGGGAAGCCCAATCGCATCAGTGGCCAATGGTCAATAAGCCCACCCCACAACTTTAGAGTGTCCTGGCAGCCCCCACCGCAACACGTGCTCTCCATGAAGGAGAACACACTTTGCCTTAGACCATTGGTCCATCTTGCTCAGTACTGTCTTCACTAACCCATGACGGGGCTCTTTTTTGCAATGTCTGGGTGCAGGGAGGAAGGGGTGTCAGAAATCACCCCATTTGCTCACTTCCTTTGCCCATGGAGGGGGTTTTCTGAACGCATGTGGCAGTTGCTCAAGTACACTTGGCGTGTGTTTGTTGTGACCAAGAGGGATGCACTTGGTAAGAGAGGCAGGGAGGGTATTGGCAAAAATGTATAAATCCAAATCAAATAAGTGTTGGAAATGTAAAGAGAAAGAAAATTCTTTTATCATATGTGGTGGTCTTGTAGTAAGGTTAAAGCTTACTGGGAAATGATATATAATGAATTAAAACAGATGTTTAAAGTAACTTTCGTAAAACAACAACAACAACAACAATAAACAACCAGAAGCTTTTCTTTGGGGAATTATAGGGACAGAACTACCTAAATTGTATAGAAACCTATTCATGTATGCAACTACAGCAGCAAGTATGTTACCTGTCCAAAAATGGAAAGAAGGAGAAGTCCCAGCAAAGGAAGAATGGATACAGAAACTTACGGAATATGCAGAAATGTTGAAACTTACCAGAAAAATCAGGAAATCAAGATAACAAACTTTTTATAAAAGAATGGAAATGGTTTATTGAATATTTACAAATAAACTGTAAACAATTAAGAACATTGGCAGGATTATTGTAATAACCTGCAGTTTTATAATAGCATATATTTAAACTAGATGCATAAATGAGCAAATTAAGATAATTTGGATATGCAGAAAATATTAAAAGATAAATTCAAGGAACCGAAGAAAGAGGGGGAAGGAAGTCAAGTTTTGAAATGTTAAGATGATTGTAAAATTATTGAAATGTATAAAATTGAAAATTATAAATAAAATAATTTTGAAAAGAGAGGCAGGGAGGGAGAGAAGGGGAGGTATTGCATGTTTGTGGCCTGTATGTGTGGCCTGTGAGAGAGAGGGAGAAATGCACTTGGGCCGAGAGAAGGTGGGAAAATATAACAGAATCATAGAATTATAGAATTGGAAGGGATCCTGCGGGTCATCTAGTCCAATGCCCTGAAATCTCAACCAAAGCATTTCTGAGAGATGACGATCCAACCTCTGCTTAAAAACCTCCAGTGCAAGAGAGTCCACCTTCCTGCGGATGAGAGAAATGTTATGTGGTGTATCAGAGACGGAGAGATGTGGCTGCAGAAAAACAGAACGCCAGGGAGGTTCGACTGAAGTCTTCTCCCTGATACACTAGCTTTCTGCATGCAATGTTTTTTTTTTCCCCCGACAGTGGGGAAAGGCAGACATGCAATTCTTGGCACACTACCTGCATCATTTTTTTCTCCCCATTTGGATCCCCCACCCCTTCCACCATTGTCCTTTTAAGGCAGGGACAGGAAGCCAAGGCACAGGGAACTCTATCTGGACCCCGGGACCCTCTCCAAGCCATGCCAATGTCAGGGACGGGCAAGACACTGATGAGTGTGCAGCAGGGGAAGCGGGGCTGGAGTCTGACTCAGCAGACAGCAGATTTGGGGGAACCTGTATCAGCCCTAAGGCAAGAGTCTGAGACAGGGGAAGTTTCAGAGCTGGAGGGTGGAGCAGAGGGTGGGTTGGAAAGGCTTCCCCACCCTCTTCTGCACCACTTTCTCCCAGAACCGGGAAGGGGGTGAAAAGGGATGAGCAGAGGAGGCTTCCATGCAGGCATAGCCTCTGGCTGCGTGTAGGCAGCCAGTCAGGGGAAGGTGCATAAACTGGTGGAAGGTACTTAAAGTGGTCCCCTGTTGTGGCAACTGCTCTGTAGAGCGCGGACCTGGGAATAGCTGCCTATCAAGGGGCTGTTAGGTTCATCCACAGCTCAAGGGGACTTGAGACGTGACGTGCAATCACCTGCTATTCACAAAAGTAAAAACACAACTGAGTTCATTCTAGGCTAATCTGGTCCCTCTTTAGCCCTCTCCTTCTAGACTCGTCCCAAGCTCCCCAGAGGGGAGGGACCCCCCTCTGGACCAGTCTGGCCCATGGCTCAGCAATGTACAAGGCTCTTTGTGACATGGGTGTCAGTGGAGAAGTAGTTGCAGAGGGATTGCCCAGCCGCTGAGCAACCAAAACAGCATCTGGCTCCTCTCTGCCAGAGTCTGCACTCGTATTGAGTCCCTCGACGCCCAGCCCTGTCCCTTGAACGGCTTTCTTATTCTGAGCCCCCGTGTTCACTCAAACCTCCTGCTTCCCCCTCTGTGTCCTCCCTGGGGGGTGGGGATCTTGACTTGTCGTCTCCCACCACACTTTGCCATCCAGCCAGTCCCTGACACTGCCTAGACACTAGATTGGTATGCGAAGATATCCAGAGCTCTACAGAAGCAACCATGGATGTTATCTTTGACAATGAAAAGGTTGCTTTCTACCGTGTGGATTTATTTGGCTGGGAAGCACCCTTGCCCCATTGGCCGTGCCTTTTTGCCTGACTGGAATGCGTCCTTGAACTATGGCAATACATCTTGCCTAGCCAGGGGAAGAAATGTGTGCTGTTGTCAGAAACTTGTGACTTTTGCATGGGTCTTCAGTACTGAGCTAAGGCACACAGCTGTTGCCCTGCCTACTTTTGCCTCAGAGTGGCCGCTGAGACCATATAACACTGGTCCTGAAAGACCTACATTGGCTCCCAGTACATTTCTGAGCAGAATTCAAAGTGATGGTGCTGACCTTGAAAGCCCTAAACGGCCTCGGCCCAGTATACCTGAAGGAGCGTCTCCACCCTCATCGTTCAGCCCGGACACTGAGGTCCAGCGCCAAGGGCCTCCTGGCAGTTCCCTCCCTGCAAGAAGTGAGGTTACAGAGAACCAGGCAGAGGGCCTTCTCGGTAGTGGCACCCACCCTGTGGAATGCTCTCCCATCAGATGTCAAGGAAATAAACAACTATCTGACTTTTATAAGACATCTGAAGGCAACCCTGTTTAGGGAAGTTTTTAATGTTTGATATTTTATCGTGTTTTTAATATTCTGTTGGGAGCCACCCAGAGTGGCTGCGGAAACCCAGCCAGATGGGCTCAGTATTATATTTTTTAAAAACTAGAATATATGCCTCATTTCTTCGATGGGTATGAAGACTACAGCCAGCCACTGTAGGATGCCTGTTTTGGTGCAGCATGGCTGAGTGGATTGAGATTGCCAAGATGGCACTTATTATATATAATAGAGCATCCTTTGATAAACTACCCTCTAGCCACGGCACTGCCAGCCCCTCAGTTCTCCATTTCAATTATTCATCTGTTTCTATAATCAAGGCCTCATTCATATTTATTACTCTTACAGCAACCTAGTAATGAGCCCTGATTCCTCTGCTAGGGAAACATGATACGTCTTAAAAGATTATGCTGCTTAGAAGCATCTCTACTAAGGTTCAGGGGCTGAATGCAAAGCGAAAGGAAATCCAGGCCCCAGTATTTGTGGGGTTTCCCCTCCCCATAATTAAAAGCTGCACCTCCGAAAATCCTAGTCACAGTTCTGGGGTCAACATTTTCTGGAACTGCAGCCGGCCCCAACATTAGGCATGGGAGACAAATTCAAATTCATTTTAATGAGAAACTCCTTAATTCGCACTTCTCAAACCAATAAGTGAACTGAAACCCAATCACCCTACAAAATTCGCACTTCTCAATTTTTTTGTGATGCAGATCTCCATCAATGCGCACAGTCATTCATGCATTGGGGGAAACGGTGCGTTAGAAATGAACACATTCGTGTAAATAACATATGAAAAAATATCTCGAGGAACATGGTTTGCATGAAAAGTGTCTATCAGGAGAAAAGTGCACTAAAGTTATGGCAAATTTTCATGAGGATTTTTAAAGAAATTGCAAATCACTGCAGAAACGCGGAGAACCGAATTTAAGAAGGGTAAAATGAGAAATTGAGAGAATAAGGCTACCAGTCTCTACCAACCACGATGGCTATGTTCTACCTCCACGGTAGTAGAAGTAGTGTGCCCAGTGGGGAAACCCAGTCATATGAGTGGAGGATAGTTATTGTTATTGTTATTATAACAATATTTGAGAATTGCAAGTGAGGAGAGCACTGTTGCGCTCATGTCACGTCCTGTTTATGAGCTTCCCATAGACATCTGGTCGGACACTAAGATGACAGAATTCTTTTTTTATATATATATATAAATTTTTATTGAAGATTTTTTTAAAAAACAAAAACAAAACAGAAAGAAAAACAAAAAAGACAATTAACATCTTGTAATAACCATATTTTCTTCACTTTTTGGACTTCCTCACATCTCTCGCTCCTGCGTTCCAAAGTTATACAATTTTAATCAGCAATTTATCACCTTGTTTCCATTCTTATTCTATAGATTACCAATGTTATGTCCCTAACTTTAAATACCTTTAGCTAAATCTTAATTACCCAATTTAAACATAGTAATTGTTCAAAATTTATTTTTCTCTTTAAGTTCACTTATTCTCATATTCTTTTCAACTAACTTAATGGAGCCATGTTATTTTCAATCTCGCATCCTTCTTAGCACTCATGTAATTTACAATGTTTTTGTAGATAGTCCTTAAATTTCTTCCAATCCTCTTCCACTGCTTCCAGGTCTCGGAATCTGCCAGTCATTTCTGCTAACTCCATATAGTCCATCAGTTGCATCTGCCATTCTTCCAGCGTGGGCAAATCTTGAGTTTTCCAATGTTTGGCGACAAGTATCCTTGCTGCTGTTGTAGCATACATGAAAAATGTTCGGTCCTTCTTTAACACCCTCTGGCCAACAATGCCCAAAAGGAAGGCCTCTGGTTTCTTAGGAAAGGTATACTTAAATACCTTTTTCAGCTCATTATATATCATTTCCCAGAATGCCTTAACCCTAGGGCAAGTCCACCAGAGGTGAAAGAACGTTCCTTCAGTTTCCTTACATTTCCAACACTTATTATCAGACAGATGGTATATTTTTGCAAGCTTGACTGGGGTCATGTACCATCTATATATCATTTTCATAATATTTTCTTTCAAGGCATTACATGCCGTAAATTGCATACCATAAATTTTCCCAGTCAGCAAACATAATATTATACCCAATGTCCTGTGCCCATTTTATCATAGCTGATTTAACCGTTTCGTCCTGTGTATTCCATTTTAACAGCAAGTTATACATTCTAGAAAGTACCTTAGTCTCTAAGATGACAGAATTCTTGACTACGTGGGTCATTGGCCTCAACCAGCAGTGCTCTTCGTATATGTTCAGAGGCAGTTTGCCTCTTTGTATCAATTGTTGGGAAGCCACAATGGGAGAGGAATTAAGGGACCATTTGTCCTCAGCCCTCTCTTTGAAGGCTCCTTCATTTGAATGGCTCTCTGCTCTTCAGAGTCTGATTTAAAGATAAAGAGCCGAAGAAGAGAAAGCAGGAAGGATCTTGGAAGCTGTAGCACTTGGGTGCAGAGTAAGCAGGAACACTGATCACACCCATCCCAGTTAAAACCTTCAGGCCTAGTTGGTGCATTATTCATTATTATTAACTTGGATTTATTAATCACCTTCCAAACCGCCGCCTCAAGGCAATTCTGCATCTTCCTCACTCCCAACTCTATTAACGTTTGCTTTGGTTTTGCTTATGTGAAACGCTTACCTTTAAAAATATTAGCTTTTGGAGAATAGAGAGGCTTTTACGAGTTTAAACTTGGAGTTATCTTGTTTGCTGTTGTTGTTGCTGTGGTGGTGTGTATTTTACTGGCGAGGTTTTGGCTTCTCCTTTGGTTCTGTTTTGTTAGATTTTAACATTTGCAACCTGCCACAAGCACTGTGAATATTCAGAGTTATAAGCAACTTTTCAGGACAAAAATCGACGAACGCACAACAGATTAAAAAAAAAAAAGGAATAAGACTGAAAACCAAAGCACAGGGACCATATGACATTAGTGTGAATTTTAATGCAGAAACACATTACTAGGCAGCCTATCAAATGTGGTCCCAAACAGATGTCAGAAGTGTGATTATTATACGTAACGATTATATAATAATCAGGTTTTATTATGTAACGGCATCCTCTTACAACCTTGGAATACGGTTGCACAGTCACTTATTGAGTATCAGCCAATCCAAGGCATTCAAAGAGCAAAACAATTTTGTAATGAGAGATTATGCATGTTTCGCCATTCCAAAATCTCCGTAATAAAATTTTAAAAGCACCACGGGAGTGAAGAAAGGTTATCTCAAGTGGGTGGATGGAGAGAATAAATGCATTTGTGGGGTTTTTTTATACATATAAAAAGAATTAAATCAACAGGCTGGGAAACTTCTTTCCTGTTTATCGCAACGAGTGATGAAGAACACAATGGAAGGAAAGCTTTGGTTCAAGCAGTTCTCCTTTTTCTCCCTTACAAATCATCTTAGCCACCCCAAGAAAAACCCGAAATCACAGGAAATAACAACACCACTTTTGTAGCAGTCTTGAAAGCAAGCCTTTTGGGGGGAGATATATTAGCAGCATTCCCTCAAGGACACAACATGCACTGATTGACATGGAAATTTATGCCCTGCACATACCGACAAACAAGAGAGATGGCTGTCACCTTCTGTCTCCAAGACTAGAGCTGAATTTCAACCACAAGGTGATACCAGCTTGAATTCTTCCAAGGAGGATCAGAAAAGACTATGTCCACCTCTGTCAGACCCTCTCCAAGGGCCTTTCACCACTTCCTACTCATTCTCCTTCCCTGATGCCAACAGACATGTCGTGAGGAAGGAGGAAGTGGAGAGGGTGATAGGAAAAGGCACTCTGCCAAGTCTATGGAAGCACCGATCGGTGACCGGGAACAGACTCAGAATCACACAAACACTCCACCTCCCATTTCTTTCAAAGTGAAAGCTCCAGAGCATCAGGTTCCCACCAGGGATTCTGGTTGGAACAGACACTCCAGAAGATGTCAACAAGCACCTGCTACTTCCATCTCCACTTTTCCCATGGTCAGTTATTTGGTCTTATGGAAGGAGATGAGGAGGAGGTGATGGTGGTCGCTACAATTTCTTCTTCTTAAATCACAGCGCTCAACTCTCTGAACACTTTCAGAGCAAACAGGAAGGCGATTGACTGTCCCTATCAAAACTATCGGACACTTACTATCTCCAAAGGCGGGCATATTCGACAGAACAATCTCTTGCCTCCCAGAGTCACAGCAAAGCATATCTTCAACCTCCTCTTTTGGCCAGACATAACAAGGCAGCATTGGAGATACACTATCAAATCCTCCACCTCTAAATTTTGACAAGTGGCAACTGTGCCCTCAATGCCAAAACTGAATCATTTCCCCAATGTAAAACATTTCCCCAAAGTTTCTATTTGCCCCATCTGGGAAGCTTATAGGTACCCATAATAGAGCAGGCAGCAGCTTGACGGGGTGGCAGGATCATTTACATCAGGAAAATGAGAGAGCGAGAAAAGTTCCACATCACCATTTATTTTTATTGTATTACTAACCCACCCTTCATGAGAAGCAAATTACAGCATATAAAAACAGATAAGACAGTTAAACAAACAAGCAAACACCTGTAACACTAGAATCAGAAATAGGTAGGTCATGTTTTCTGGGGCACCAAAACACGTTTTTCAATTTTCAGGAGGGCAAGGAAAGGAGGGCAAGTGTATCTTCAGCAAACAAAAGAAGCTGGAAATATATGGCGCCCCCTCCTCTGTAGAGAGGAAGCTCCACATTTTTGGAGCAATCACCTAGAAGGCTCTCTCACAAGCTGCCATTGCCCACCTCCAAACCTCTAAGAGTAGTGGAACCACCAGAAGCACCACCTCTGTTATCTTAAGTCCTGAACTGATCTATAGGGAAGAAGGTGGTCTTTCAAATTCTTTACTTTATGGTGATTACCACCTACAAGCAACCATAGTTAATAATCCACATGGAACATCCCCACATCAGGCTAGTTGTTCACATGACCCCGTTAACCAAGCCAATCTATGAGAATCATCTAAGAGCCATATATCTTCAGCACCCAATTGCATGAATCATAACAACCATGAAGAAAAAATAAGCATTAGCCAGATTTACGTACCTAGCAATGCCTGGAATAAGCTGCTTTTAAAGATGCCCATCACCTTTTTAATGGCCTTTTTCAGTGGCTGCTCTTCTGGCTTTTTCAGCTTCTTGCAATAATCTTCCAGAAGTGCTAAAGCTCGATCCGTGTCTACAATAAATAAAAATACCCAAGGTTATAAAAGTAGTTAACTGGGTTGAAAACGCTGAGAGTAACAAAACAGAGGAGGGGGAGGAGAAGCAGAAACAGATTATTGATCGATGAGAGGGAATAGAAGCACCACACATTAAATAAAGCAATCGTAAAATAAAATCGTCATCAGAATCAAAGTACAGCACAATGAAGTTTGCTGCAACAGCTTTGGAAATCATATTCCTCCCAATCCTCAAAGTGGCCATACTCCATCTCTTCCCTGCAGCAGTGCTGAAGACCTTGGCCTAAGTAGGGCATCCATGTACACATGAGATTACACAGGATCCAGACCTATCCTGCAATTTCTAGTAAATTACTGCATTTTGCCATGGCTTCCCTCAAGTCAACTTCAAGCGATCTTGAGCACAGTATTCTTACTTGAAGCACGCTGAATCCCAGGTATGTGAAGCCTTCCTTTCCATCACAATTTCCAAAGGTGGAGGTCAGGGTGGGAAACCAATCAGGCAATTCCATCAGGTGAGGACATCACCCCCCAGACTCCACCCACGACAGGTGACTTCAACACACATCAGCCCATGGGTACGTGTGCAGTGATGGGCAAATTTGACTTGAAATGCAGCAAGAATATTCACTGTGTAAAACGCCTTAGATCTCCTTTTCAGGTTTCTTCCTAGTGATTTGGTGTCGGCTGGTTCTCAGAATTTCCCATTGACTTCCCTATGCTGGGATTTCAGCGCAAAATAACACACTAGAGAGGCAAGCAACTGGTCCAGCGCCAAAAACCACTTCAAAAATGAATCAGTGCTCCAAAGTCTGCCATGAATATATGATTATTTTAAGAGCCCAGGCCTTGGATAAATAGGAAATGAAGTGGCGTTGGGAGATTTCAAGGCACAGCTAAGAAGCATGACTTGCATTAGCTATGCTTTGGAGAATTCTTTGGTTTGCAAACCATCTAAAGGCCTACCTAGATATTTATTACACAGGATGCACAGCTCCTGTCCCTGGTAAAAGGAAGTCATTTGTTTCCCCACCTCCTACATACAGTGGTCAATGAACTGGAGAGGAGGGATGCTGACCATGATGACATCACATGATATGTCACTTTTTCGAGACATCACCAGGGGGACCGTGTGGGAAAGATGTGGACCAGTGCATCACCTGTAATGCATAGCTAAGGGCAGTTCTCCCTATACATTTATATTTACAGATTCCAATACGGTGGTTTTTATTGGGCTCTGCATGTGGATAGCTCAGGCAGTAGAGCACGAGATTCTTAATCTCAGGGTTGTGGGTTCAAGCCCCATGTTGGGCGAAGGATTCCTGAATTGCAGGGCGTTGAACTGGATGACCCTTGTTGTCCCTTCCAACTCTACAATTCTATGATTCTGCAATTCTAAACACACGGGGCTGAATGCTGAACCCTGGAGGGTGGCAGCTCTAGCAACTCACACCAAGAACATTTTAACAAAGCATCCCTAAAGGGGCAAAAATAGATGCAAAATGGAGATTTATCAACGACAGGTAACAAACAATCCGACAGGTAACAAACAATCTTAAAAAGTAGAGACATCACCTTGCCGACAAAGGTCCGCATAGTAAAAGCTATGGTTTTCCCAGTAGTGATGTATGGAAGTAAGAGCTGGACCATCAAGAAGGCTGATCGCCACAAATACTTACAGATTAAATATTGTCAAATGATAAGAACAACACACACAAATAAATCTCACAAAATTATCTCTGCAACGCATAACCAAGGTTAATTTGTTGACTAAATGTTGTAGGATTAAGGAAGATACCAATTAAAATAAATGTCGTATTTGTGTATAGGGTTTCTAACTTTTTGAGTCCAGTTGATAGAAGTTTAATCAGCAGCAATTGACAGGTAACTGTTGGGTTTTCAAATGATTCCAACACACTCCTCTATTATAAGCACAGGAGTAGGCTGAGCTGCTTTTTTCTGGTCAATTGGCAACCCTACTTATGTAAGACCCACATCTGATTGTAGGAGCTTCTGAGGATTCTTTCCCTTCACTGGGTGAGAATAGATGATTAGCTCTACCTTGGATATTTATAGTGCACAGTTAGCTACAAAGGCAGCTATTCTTAGGACTCAAACATATTTGCATTTGTAATTAATTTTGCACTCTTTCTCTTGGTTCAAATGAGCATCGTTCCCATTCTGCCTGCTTAAAAGTTCTCTGCAACTCAATCAGTTGGCTGCAAGCCTCGAAAACCACACAATCATTTCATATTTAAGCCAGAAACTCCCTGGACTAACAGGAGGGAAACAGCCTAAAGACGCCCAAGAGATGCTTCCCTTGTAACCAGAGTCCAATTGCAACCAGGGTCGGCTCTATCATTAGACAGAGAGAAGCAGCTGCCTCAGGCAGCAGGTGCTGAGGGCCACAGAGTGAGGGGCAGTATTCTACTAAAAAGACGCAAGAATGCAAGGATTTCTACTTGCACAATGGAATTTCCCCCCTCCTCGTTCTGCACACCTCATGCCCTCCCAAATCTGTTATAGGAACCCCCAAAACAGATTCAGAGGGGTGCACTGGTGGAGGAGAGGTGGGAAATTTCTGTTGTGCATGCAGAAATCTGTGCTGTATTGGGCCCCTCCAGATGATTTATAGATTGAGCATTCATCCTGATTAGTTTGCACAAATCTTAGATGGAGATTGGATTACCTCCTATCTTCACTGAGCATGCATCCTGGTTTGTTTGCAAAACAGTTGTCATCCTCAGTGCTGGATTTACGTATAAGCTAAACAAGCTATAACTTAGGGCCCGACTCTGTTGGGGTCCCCCCCCCCAAAATTAAAGGGGTTTAGGGCCTCATCAAACCTAAATCCGGCCCTGCATTCAGCTCACTTTGCTTAACAAGGTTCTACACGTCTTTCTGTTAGCAATCCAACTTTCCATGTATTTTCCCTGCCCCTTTTCCAAAGCACAAGAAGTCCACGGCTGTTATCTTAAGTGGATTCGTTGCTCCAGGACAAAGGGTGTTAATCCAGTTTAAATGTGCAAACCTAAAGTTCTGGTTTGTTTGTGGGCCCCACAGCACACTTGCAGTCTAGGGTGTCCCAGCCCACAACTTAGAAATTACTTCAATGTACATTTCTCAAGTGCTAAAACCCACCACGTCTCCAGTTGTAAAATCCTTCCACAGTTCCCACTACAAAGCATCTACTTGTTCCCAAGATATACCCACTCATAATTGTTGTTGTTGTTGTTGTTTTTAAAGCAATCAAAGTAAACATCTCTCCAGCCTTCAAAGACACAATTGTTTTCAGTGTCTCATGGCCAAACTACAAGACATCTGTGACATCATGATATTTCAATTTTTACTTTCGAGGGTGGGGGAGTGAGCTTTGAATTCAATCAGATGAATGGTGTTTGGGGACCATGGGTATATTTAGGGGGGGGGTTGTTTTATTCTGAAGAAGTGCCACTACTAGTGGGGTGGGAGGAGAAAGAAATTCCATTCAGTTCTCATTTAAAGGAGAACCTGCCTAATTCTCACAATATGTAAACCAATTCGCAGCCATCCTTTGAAATTTGTACTTCTCTGAATTTTGCAATGCTGTTCTCCAGCCAAGTAACTTGTGAGTAGCTGCCAGAGTTTGGTATTGCCCAAACTCCCTGTGGCTGCTGTGGGGGCTCTTTTTATTCTGTTTGTTTGGTTTTGGTCTTTTTAAGAGTGTTATTCGTCAGTTGGAGACCTTTGGATACCAAGCAACTAGCAATTCAAAAAAAGCATAACCACAACACAAAACTGAATATAGAATGGGGTACAGTGAGCATGGAATGTATACATTGGCAGGGTGTGTGGAGAGACATGCGGAAATGAAACTGCTTTTGAAAACTGTATACAGTGGTACCTCGGGTTACAAACACCTCGGGTTACAGACTCCGCTAACCTGGAAGTAGTACCTTGGGTTAAGAACTTTACCTCAGGGTGAGAACAGAAAATCACACGGCGGCAGCGGGAGGCCCCATTACCTAAAGTGGTACCTCAGGTTAAGAATGGATTCAGGTTAAGAACAGACCCCCGGAACGAATTAAGTTCGTAACCAGAGGTACCACTGTATTAGGAAAAAAGCATGGAGATATGTGTATATTAGAAGGAAGTCGCACTAAAATGCTGATGAGTTTTCATGAGGCATAATAATAATAATAATAATAATGGTGTGAAAATGTGGGGAACTGAAATTAAGATTGGAAAAATGAGAAACCGGGAGAACTGAAATAGGTACATTCTCTCAGCCCTAGCTATAGATCAGTGATGCAACACACGTTCTGCACGGACAAGATCCCAAGTTCAATCCCGGCCATCTCCAGTTAATAGCCAGCAACAGATTATGCTGGAGACCTCCGATAGCCACTGCCTGTCAGCCTAGATAATACTTAGCTAAAATGGACAAACAGCCTGACTCGATATAAGACATACTGTATTCAACCAAGTTTAAACTGTGCCCAAATATAGGCTCCACTCAGGTTGCATTCAAGCCAGTTTTGCGGATGTGGGGGAATGGGTCGATATGGTATAACTATTTTTCCTCCACACTGTTTGCTGAATCTTCCCTACATCTTATTAGTCCTAGCGTGGGAGAGGGGGACACCCACACCATGGGGCTAACAGCAGCTTGAGGGGTGGGAAAGAGGGTCCCCATCCCACATACTTCATGGAATCAAATTTGAGTTGCCAACTTTCCTTTTTAAACTTGCCTGGTTCCTATGCCTTTCAATAACAGTATAGCAAGAAGGTGTTGAAACAGGCAAAACTTGGTAAGAAAGTTGTTCATCTACTACAGGGGTCAGCAAACCTTTTCAGCAGGGGGCCGGTCCACTGTCCCTCAGACCTTGTAGGGGGCTGGACTATATTTTGAAAGAAAAAGTATATGAACAAATTCCTATGCCCCACAAATAACCCAGAGATGCATTTTAAATAAAAGGACACATTCTACTAATGTAAAAACACGCTGATTCCTGGACTGTCCGTGAGCCAGATTTAGAAGGCGATTGGGCCGGATCCGGCCCCGGGCCTTAGTTTGCCTACCCATGATCTACTACATTTCTGTGACTCGGGTGCTGAAAGGTGGCAAGCCTATGCCAACACAGAGGCAAGATACTAACCAGCTAAAGTGGCGCAAACTGTAGCCCTAGAACACACATCAGCAATTGGATCGTTTTAATCAGATTATTTTAAATTCTAGCTAACAAGGTAGAAATGCTGTCTAGCTTTGGAGTGGCTAAGCTTCAGCAATCCAGCTTAAGCAGGGGAAAAAATGCAAATGCATTATAAATATGAGTTTATTATTGTGTCGCGGTTTACGTAATTTCAGGTTTTCCCTCTGCAGGTCCATGACATGAATATGCAATTGCTCGGGTGGCCTTAGGGTAGTGTGATAATTCTGTAGAATGGAGCACAAAGAGGCACGCATAGCACCGCTGGAAGTTGAGAGCCCAAAATCCGCCATTGTGCACAGCTTGTAAATCGGTAGAATACTGTAGCTGATTATGAAGGCGCTCAATGGGAAGTCTGGTTTTTGACCCCTGTCCAGTACCTATTGGGAGCTGCATTAGAATAAGGGTCAGATCACTGGCTTCTCCCAGTCCTGCCTGGAGATGCTGGGGATTGAACCTTGGAGCTTTTGAACGCAAAGTTCAGTGACTGAGCCACAGACTTTGCATGACAGGATATGCTCACCTAAGCAAATAGCAGAGAGGCAGCTATGAACCCCGGGACGCGGGTGGGGCTGTGGGTTAAACCACAGAGCCTAGGACTTGCCGTTCAGAAGGTTGGCGGTTTGAATCCCCACGACGGGGTGAGCTCCCATTGCTCGGTCCCTGCTCCTGCCAACCTAGCAGTTCGAAAGCACAAAGTGCAAGTAGATAAATAGGTACTGCTCCAGCAGGAAGGTAAACGGCGTTTCCGTGCGCTGCTCTGGTTCGCCAGAAGCGGCTTAGTCATACTGGCCACATGACCTGGAAGCTGTACACCAGCTCCCTCGGCCAATAAAGCGAGATGAGCGCTGCAACCCCAGAGTCAGTCACGACTGGACCTAATGGTCAGGGGTCCCTTTACCTTTAGCTATGAACCAGACCAGCCTCTTTGTGGCTTTTTCCCAAGCAATGTACTCCAGTCAGGAGTGGACCTTGGGGTGTGTGCGGCGCCAACATTCAGCACCCTCATGGGCAGGCATTCAAGGATGTCCTACCTAATTTGCAGTTTCCAAAACAATATGCAAATTGGAAAAGTCATCCTTCAAAATTAGCAATGCTATTCAAGTTCTCCAGCCATTTAAGGGGTACAAAAATGTGTTTATGAGGGTAAAATGGGTATCAAAATGCACACCCTAGTGAAAATAACATGCAAAATGTGTTATTTTATTGCTGGAAATTGCTTTACAAAGCATATGCTAGGCAAAAAGGCATGCAGAAATATGTGTAAGGAGAAATATGCTAATGAAATTTCACGAGGACTTTAAAAAAAAAAGCAAACTGATATGGATATGCAGAAGACTGTACTTAATATTGGGAAAATAAGATACTGAGACAATCCGAAATACAGTCAAAGCTCGGTTGTCGGACATAATCCGTTCCAGAAGTCCATTCGGCTTCTGAAATATTCCCCAACCGAGGCACAGCTTCCGACTGGTTGCAGGAGCTTTCTGCTCTCAAACAGAAGCCACATTGGACATTTGGCTTCCAAAAAACATTCAAAACCAGAGCAATTGCTTCCAGGTTTTCAGCGTTTGGTAGCCGAAATGTTCCAAAACGGAGGCGTTTGAGAGCTGAGGTTTGACTGTATACAAATTAATCCATCCCTACTTGTGAGCTCCTGAAGAGCATAACTAACTATTGCAAACTGACACCAACTTTGCCAAAATGTGTCTGGCGATACTTTTTGGATGAGACATATACATAACTGGTGGTTGAAAACTTGCTTTCCTCTTCTCTTCTCTTCTCCTGCCCGCCTCAGCAATATATCACAGCTTCTATAGCCTACATACTGTATTTTTTGCTCTATAAGACTCACTTTTTCCCTCCTAAAAAGTAAGGGGAAATGTGTGTGCATCTTATGGAGTGAATGCAAGCTGCGCAGCTATCACAGAAGCCAGAACAGCAAAAGGAATTGCTGCTTTCGCTGCGCAGAGATCCCTCTTGCTGTTCTGGCTTCTGAGAGTCAGAATTTTTTTTTCTTGTTTTCCTCCTCCAAAAACTAGGTCTGTCTTATGGTCTGGTGCGTCTTATAGAGCAAAAAATACGGTATATAGTAAGGGTATTTAAAATTACAATTGTCATAGCGTCCTCTTTTTTGCTCTTTAAAATATGGCAACCCTAGAGTTGCTAGATTTCTAGATGGTTCTAGATGGTTCATCTCCTACCCTGGGTCTCTAGAATCTAACTCTTCTCTCTAAGCTGGGAGTTGAATTGCTAGATATTCCCTCAATGAATCTGGGAGCGGCAGCTGTGGGGAGGGGGGAGACCTTAGAATCTGATATACTAATTGTAAACTCATTCTCTCAGTTATGGTCCTCATGAAGCCAAAAGGAAAACCGAAGATTTGCAAAAAATCTTTTACAAAAACTCTACAAGAGGAACTCAAAAACATTCAAATGAGGACTAAGCGTGCTCAGTGGCCGTGAAAAGTTGGTGATCAGAAGAAAAGGAATTGAAATGAGTGAGGTGGAATGGGGTGTTCTGGAAGAGAAATGGGCTAGCTAGAAGCCTGAATAGGAACATGACACACTGCAACATTTTATTGCAGTTTCTCTGTTTGATTTTTCCCAGCCCCACCTGCAGAACTACATTAAACCAATTCTGAGGCTACTGTGTTATTCACGCATTTCTGGGAATAAGTCCCACTGAAATTGATGGCCTGCAATAGATGGAGCTGTAAATGTGTGGCACAGCATTCTCCCAATGGCTTATTTCTTCTACTGTGTCTGCAAATTCTTAGCAAGATGAGCTGTGCTGCTTCCTATTCGAACTAGCTCACTCTTTCTCGGAACAATCAGAAACAGTGTCCCTGTAGTTAAGTGTTTTTCAGTCATCCGATTATTCCATAGAGCAAACAGAATAAGCCCTATATTTTGGTGCTATTGTTTAAAACCATGATCCGAACGTGAGCTATATGTCAAACAGTATGCAAGGCAGCGGTATGCCACAGGCTAAGACTGCCACGTGATGCAGCAGAAAATTAAAGCCTTGTCAATAACATGGGACTTCTGACACAGACCCCACTGCCTTGTTATGTCTGCAAAAAGCCACCTAAAAGCCATTAGCAGGGAAGGGATTATTATTGGGGGTGGGGGGGAAGGGTATATTAGAAGGGAGAAATAACATATTAGGAAGCCAAAATGTATTGTCTTTCAAAACAGTTTTAGACCACCTGATGTTTCCCATCTGGCAGCCTGGTAAATATCTGCGTCATAAGAGCTAAGTGGGAATGGGAGACTGAAAAGTAAGGGCAACATTTGTTTACCCATAAAGCAAACTTATCAACAAGCACCAATCTATATATGTTAAATAATATGTGCCACCCACCCAATGAATGTAAGACATAAACTTTACTCCTCTACTGGCATTAAAACAGTAATTTTCTTGAGCATTGCAGTATAAAGCAAACACATTCTCCTCATCACGCAATTCCAAAAGAAGAACCCTCCTGGATCAGCCCCAAAAGCCTATCAAATCCAGTGCCTTGTTTTCATAGATATCACCTTGCCAACAAAGGTCCGGATAGTAAAAGCTATGGTTTTCCCAGTAGTGATGTATGGAAGTGAGAGCTGGACCATAAAGAAGGCTGATCGCCAAAGAATGGATGCTTTTGAATTATGGTGCTGGAGGAGACTCTTGAGAGTCCCATGGACTGCAAGAAGATCAAACGTATCCATCCTTAAGGAAATCAGCGCTGAGTGCTCACTGGAAGGACAGATCCTGAAGCTGAGGCTCCAATATGTTGGCCACCTCATGAGAAGAGAAGACTCCCTGGAAAAGACCCTGATGTTGGGAAAGATGGAGGGCACAAGGAGAAGGGGACGACAGAGGACGAGATGGTTGGATAGTGTTCTCGAAGCTACCAGCATGAGTTTGACCAAACTGCGGGAGGCAGTGGAAGACTGGAGTGCCTGGCATGCTCTGGTCCATGGGGTCACAACGGGTCGGACACGACTAAACGACTAAACGACTAAACAACAACAACAAACTAGATGTACTTTACTAAGCCCACAAGGAGGACCTGCATGCCAAAGTGATCTCTCAACAACTTGTAGGCATTCAGAGACATGCTGCCTCCAACCAGGGAGGGAAAAACTTAAGCCTTATGATTCCCCCCCCCCCAATGCTCTTTTAAAGCCATCCAAGTTAGTGGCCATCAGTAGACCTTGTGGGAATGAATTCCTTAATTTAACTTTACACTGTATGAAGAAGCAATTTCTTTTGTCTGTCCTGAATCTTCACCCAGCTTCATTGGATAACCCCTAATTTTAATATTATATGTGTGTGAGAGAGAGAAGATTCAATCTATTTGCTCTGCACTATGCACAGTCTTATATACCTCTGTAATGTTCTTCCTTACTCGCCTTTTATAAACTAAAAAAAAAACACAAACACAAATATTGTCACCTTTCCTCATGGGGGAATTGCTCTAGCCCAGGTGTGGGGAACGTTCGGTTTTGCAGATGTTGTTGAACTACAACTCCCATTAGCCATGCTGCCTGGGGCTGATGGGAACTGTAGTTCAGCAATAGTTGGATGGGCAAAGGTTCCTGACACCTGCTCTAGCCCCCAACCCCATCTCTCCATAGAAGAAACCAAAACAAAAACCCTGATCTCAATATCCTGTTTGAGGCACAGCAACCAGAACCATGCACAATATTCCAAGTACTATCACATCACAGATTTCTATGGTTATAGCATTACAGTTCTGCCAGTTTTATTTTCACTCCCTTTCCTTATGATCCATAACCCTCCATCCTTATTTTGCTTGTGTTTAGTAGGGAGTAGATGACAAATTACAGAACTTGTTCCAATAATAATAATAATAATAATAATAATAATAATAATTTATATCCCACCCACCTGGCTGGGTTTCCTAGATCCAGTTTAATCCACCTGCCCACAATAAGCACAATATGTTTGTGTAAACTGGTCCCGTCTATACAGCCAAGCAGTGAAGCTTTTCTGGGAATTTACTACTTAAAGACTCCAGGTGGAGAACCACGTTTGAACACAATAAGCTTCCTTATATACCAAGTGAGACCACAGGTCCATCTTGGCCAGTAAATAGAAGCCACCTTGAAGACTAGATCTGAATTTGCCGTTCTGTGCAATGACCAATGTGCTCACAATCATTCTCTCCCCGCCAACTTTTTCCCATTTAAAGTATTATTCATGTAATTTTTATTTTATTTTTCAATGACTGATATGCCAAGAAGTTTTTCGTGGGACCCCCTGCAAATTCTGTCTATTTACAAAAGAAAATGCTGGCCATTCCTACAGCTCCCTTGTTGTGATTCTGTGCCAAAGGGGTTTTATAATCCACCCATCCACAACCTGTACATTTTCTTTTAAAAAAGTAGGGTTGTTGTTTCTTGGCCTCTACCCACTTTTGTACTCCAGCCCCACTGATCATGGGGACAGCCAGCAACTTGGCTGCCAGCACTCCTACATAAAATAAAACCTCACATCTGGCCTCCGTAAACTGCCTTTTTATGAAGTAAACAAAACAGTGGAGAAATACTCCAAATTCACTTCACTCAAAAAAAAAAAAAAAAACCCTGAAAATTTTACTGGCAAATAAAAGGCCATTGACAGCAAGAGATTTTCTCAAAGGGAAAATGGCAGCTATTGATCTCCCATGGAATCCTACTGGGGATTGCTTCAAAATTTCCCTTTCTACACATAAGACTTATTGTCGTATTTGCATACACAGGCAAACACACTGCATGGATAATCTCTTCTCTCATTTGCCAGTAGAGTTCCCCAGCGTGCCAGCCCTGATTGCCTAATATTTAACCATGGTTGTCCAACATCCCGTGAAGCTGAGATGCTATTGATGCTTGAAGAACTGGCCTGTGGCCTGCTTAGCACAACTATTTTTTTCTTCTTTTTATTTTAAAAAATTACTTTTTTAAACAACTGCTGCCTTGTTAAAAGCTAGAAAAAAATGCATTTTTAAAAAGCTGACTTATCGCTTCACAACAGCAAGTGTCCATGACACCATGCTCACAAGAAGTAGGGGGACAATTGCCATGGGGAGTGTGGTGAAGGGTAAACTCCAACCTTTCTCCCATCCTTGGAACTGGAGAAGGTGCAGGGTCTCATCCCCGCGCTTCAACTACGCTTGAGATACTCTGTGTGCCTTAGAAATGCCTGGGGTGCGGGTGGCCTTGCAAATGCACTGTGCATGTGTGTTCTTTGGAAGCCCCACTGCTGCCGCAGTCCCCACTCTCAATAGAGGGGCTGGGGCTTGTTGCTTTCATCCTGCACTTGGGCATGAAACACAACTCTAAGTGATCCCTGAACTCTTCTCCAGCATCAACCTTGGAATTAAAGGTGCTGCGACAAGACCTTGCCCCCTTGCCACAGCCCATGCAGTGTGCACAAAGTGCACAAAGACTTAAGAACAGCTCTCATGTATACATCAGAAAATATCTGATCAGCAAATGAATGCCCCGTCAAAATAACAAACGAAACAAAGAGGGGACGCACGCTTATCCATAATGCGCATTCAAGCAATCCATGCCAACCTGTCTTCCTGAGATTACTTATTAGCACAATACTTCTTTTTTTGCAAGGTGGGGGGAAATCTGTGCCAATATTTCTTGAGCTAAATTTAATAGACTTTCAGTGGAAATCCTCAGAAGCAAGTTTCACTGAGTTCAATGTGACTTTTAGCAGTGTGCCGCTAAAATTTTTGTCCCTAACACAACCCATGAACATTAAAGGATATTTGACTATTGATTGCTACTAGTAGTTTAAGGGACGCGGGTGGCACTATGAGCCTAGAGCTTGCCGATCAGAAGGTAAGCGGTTCGAATCCCTGCAACGGGGTGAGCTCCCCTTGTTCAGTCCCAGCTCCTGCCAACCTAGCAGTTTGAAAGCACGTCAAAGTGCAAGTAGATTAAGAGGTACTGCTCCGGCGGGAAGGTAAACGGCGTTTCCGTGTGCTGCTCTGGTTCGCCAGAAGTGGCTTAGTCATGCTGGCCACATGACCCGGAAGCTGTACGCCAGCTCCCTTGGCCAGTAAAGTGAGTTGAGCGCCGCAACCCGAGTCGTCCGCAACTGGACCTAATGGTCAGGGGTCCCTTTACCTTTACTAGTAGTTTACTAACAATGTTTTACTACTGTAAATGTACATAACCTCACTACTAAGTTAATATATGAGTTACAGGACTTGCAGTGAATGCTACCAGTTTATACACCACTTCTAAGCCATGTTCTGTTAACAGAGCAGTCAGCTCCTGAATGTTTCAGACACTGTCTGGTCATCTTAACATCCATGCAAAATATTACCTTTACAGCTGCTTGCTTGTTCAGATACACCGTGAAGCAGGATGATTCTGGACATTCCTGGTAACAACTTTTGTGAAAAGTCTTCCCTGGATGCTATAAGCTAGCCCTACCATTAGGCAAGCAGAGATAAATTGTGAGTCAATATTAAAGGGCAGCAGTTCAATTATTTAGCTTTCTATGGATTGGATCCAAGCTCCTTTCCACTGAGAGAAGAAACCTCCTTGGTCGGAGGAAGGATCCAATACTTTAATTGTATCACCATTTAGATTTTCTGCTCAGGCACCAAAATCTTGCACCATCTCAGTTGGGTGCTTCTGTTTATGCTTCTTGGCTTTCCTCAACTGATTAGGATGAATATTATTCATTATAAACGGGATTGCCATGCTATTCTGCAAGACAATTTTAAATTAATCTGAAACAAGTTTAGGGTCCTTATGACTGCAGACATCTCAGCTCTATTTCTGTAACATGAAATAATACATTACTGGGAGATATGTTTGTTTAATGTAGAAAGGCTGTTCTTTAATACTGCAAATCACTTGGCTTTCTTGGCCAGATTAGGTTACGCTTGAACTAAAATAGAAAAGACAATTGCCATCTACATGTTAAAACAACTGCTATGTTGGAACTAATGCAACAAGAGGGCAAAGCCCCCAAGTGGGAGGGCAACCAGTTTTTCTGGGTATATGTGCAGGTATATAAAGGGGGAAAGTTATTCTGTGTGAGAAAACTCTGGAGAAATGTTCCCAAAAGCAAGGAGCTAGTTAACATCACAAGGTTTTTAAGGTGCTTATGGTTGCAAAAACAGAGTGCATGTGATTGCCTCAGTCCAGGGCTCCATCTGCACTTTGAAATTGCATGCTGAGTTTTTGCTCAAGCATTAATTTCAGTACAGGTGGCAGCTCAGCCCAGTGTTCCCTGTGTCCGTATGTGCCGAGCCGTCCTTTGATTTGGCGTGAATGAGTAAGTTCTAGCATGCGTGTGATGGGAGATCTCGTAGATTACCAAAAGTGGCTGAACTCTCAATATAATCACTGTTTCTGGCACAGGCGCCAGAAATGTTAGCCTTGTCCTAAGAATGCTTATCCTGTGCTTTTATTCTAAGTAAACAACCGCTTGACAGGAGATATGTCAGCACAGCTCCAGGCTTTCTAAGCCACGCTTCTCAGAACAGGCACCATAGTAATCATCCAGATTTCTAATTATTGTGGCAAATGAGCAATAGCAACATCACCACCAGTAAGAGAAACCACACCATTTTCTAGAAATGTGTTGCACCTCTGTTGATCATGGCTGCTATTGAAGGGAAATATCCATGCTTTTCACAGGGCAGGGACTGATGGCGACATTGAACATGCGAAGCTGTAACGTGTTCAAAGTCAGACCACTGAAGCATGTAGCTCAGTGCTATCTGTTTTGACTGGTGGTACTCTCCAGGGTCTTAGGAAAGGTTTCAACCCTAACCGAAAAACAGGTTGCCACTGTAGCGTAACCCAGAAACACAACCCAGAGCTATGCAAATAGGATTCCCAATGGGTTAAGATACAGGGAGCAAGCCAATTGTGTCCCTAGGGCTGCAGGCACCGCTTTCCTATATCCCAAAGAAGTATATGGTTGCCATTCCTACAAGGAAAAGGAAAAGCATTGGGGATGCTAGTAAGCCAGGGAGGAGGAGGTGTCTCTATGTGCATTAGAACAAAGATGTATTATAAGAACTCCACCCCCAACAACAGCCAAGCCCGCCCTTCTTAAGACCCCCTCATCTTTATGATGAGCATCTCACTATTGTTATATATCATATACACATTTTTGCTAAACTGAGTTGGGAAATGTAGGGCTACTTTAAAAAAAAAAATCTGCTTAGCTACAGCCACACAACTCCCTACACTACTTCATTAGTAGTTAACTTTTTTAAAAAAAAAAGATTATTCAAATCATATTGTTTTCATGAGCAGTTTTATTTTACGCATAAACCTTGTAGTAGTTAAAACATATTCCATGTAGTTTAATGGCCAAATGATGGCTATGACAGGTATACTACTGCACTTTTTAGAAATATATCTAAAGTAATGAAAAATGACAAATCAGAAAGATTTTATCATTTTAGTGTACCATTAAATACTGTTTTGAATTACTATTTTTTTTAAAAAAAAATCAAGTCTCACTTAGAAGCTATTCCATAAACCCTAAGCCCACAAATTTACTTCAGAGAAATTCTATTTATTTATTTTTATTAAAAAATGTTTACTGTTGGAATTATTGTATGTACAAGATTACAGGGTTTCTCATTCCTATACCCCACCCACAGCTACCCTGGTACTACATAAACTACAAAGGTTTGTGAGAAACCAGCATTTGAGATCAAAATGTGTCCTAGCAGATTTTAAAACATTCCAGTTGAAGTAAAGAATCCTTTTGCATGAAAAACAAAATGCATGAAATGCTTCTCTTTCACCTCTCCACAGAAAAACAAACAAACAACAATTTCATTCTCCCATTCAAATGCTTTTAATGTAAAACTGCATGTATGAGAAATCCAGCTTGTTAAAAAGATAAGACAAAAATGAGATAGGAAGCTTCATAGCCCACCTTTCTTCTTGACTGGCATTCTCGCTGTTATTTCTGGCACTGGACGCAAACACTTATTTACCGGTATCAACAGAGTCCCGCTGGGATTGACTTGTAAGGTCAGAAGTCTGCCATCCAATTCAAAACACACAGTTCAGCTTTGGAACAGAGCTCTACATCTTCATTTCCCACAATGGCACTCACAGTTTTTGTCCAGTTAAAAACTTCCAACACAACCCATGGAAACAGCAAGGAAGAAAAAAGTTTAAGAGAATTTTTGCCAGAGCACTTGTCAAAATCTGTAAAATATTTCCCAATCTATAAAAATATACAAGAGAAAACACTCGTCAGCCTACAAAATTGTATAAGATTCTCTCTTATGACAGAATAGGGGCTTTTTTTTTTTTAAAGAAGTTAAGTGAATGTAGGAAATACAATTAAGGCACAGTCCAAGTCTTGGCAGTCCAAATGATCCACTTCAACACATTCCAGCATCACCCAAGTTTAAAACCAGTTCTCAAATAATCCAAATAAACGTCCGAGGAAGACAGAAGAGCTTGAAAGGGACCTTTTTTGCTGCAATCACAGGTGACTTTTGCCCGTTAGCTACAGCACTGGATGCACACAATGCTCTTCTGCGTATTAGGAGAGGAAAAAACCTCCCAGGTTTCATTCGGTTACCAAACAGCAGTCACTTTCATTTTTATTTTCTCCACCCAGCCTTCTGGCCTTTAATGTCCCTCTGATCTTTGCTTGTATTAAGCCCAAGAGGATTGAAAGCAATCCCTCAGCATGGAATTATTAAAGTGACAGTGCTATTCACAGGGCAGGCTGGTGGAGCAGACTGTTGTGCACAGGAGTCATTGACTGCTTGCCATTTCACTCTTTGCTCAGCAGCAGCTGCCTAATGAGAGAGGAGCAAGGTTGTGGCAGAGCTTCTCCAAATGTTATGCAGAGATGTTGGAATATTAACAGAGCAGGCCATGAAGTCAGTCGGAGGTTCTCCCGTTTGCCGGCTGGCCTTACCATAACCTCCTATTTTCCTTCTTTTTTCCCCTGCAAATGGAAAAAAAATGCAATTGACAGTTTTTCCCTTCCAAAACATTGAAAATAAAGGATTAAGGGGGGAATTAGTCTCCAAATATTATACTTTATACATGTGAAGCACAATGGTACATCTTACACGTACATCTGCACTGCATCTTCAAAGGGTGAAAATGGTGCAATGGGGTTCTTTTCCATTGCTTTTGAATTGCTTTCAAGCAGACTCACATCTTCCTATCATTCTCCTATCACTTAACAGATATTTGTTTCCCAATAATAAGACCTATTCTCATATTCTGATAGTTTGGCTCTTTATAATTGAAATGAAAGGTTGGCTTAAGAGGAAGAGGAAGAGAACTTCAAACTGCACAAAAAATGTTTGTGGGAAGAACACTGGGGTGAACATTAAGAGCAACAAAGGAGGAGAAAAGTGTGAATTTAGATTAACGTTTTAGAGGCATCTGTTAAGTGGGGTAGTGGTAAAAAGCATCCATCAAATATGAATTCTGAGGGAGCAGTGCTCAAGAAAGATCTTTAAAGTTAGTGGGAGAGGGGCAAATCCTAGAGTACAGTGCAGCAATGGAAAGATTAGAGTAATAAACTAAGTGCAGACATTTAAAGTAGCCTTCTTTTTAACCACTTGCCTGGTAGGTAACAAGGAATTCCATGCAGGTGAGTTAGCTGGCTACTAGAAGAGGGACTGACTGCTTCAACCCTCCACCACCAGCCCATTTCCACCCCAACCCCCTGCCTAAGACACTAACAGCACATAACATATTTCCATGATGGCTGTGAAGGAGGGGGCACAGGCAGTACTACAAGCTAGTAAAACATTTTTCAGGCCAGTAACATTTGGGGAGCTTGTTTACAAGGCTGACTTTAAGAAGCAAAGTAAAATAAATTAAGGTTTGAGGAAGGCTGTTTAGAAGAAGTCGACAGCATGGTTTCAAGTGAAATTCTGTGCAAGCGGGGAAGAGGTGACTGATGGCGTGTGACAAGAGTGGAGTCAATGTCCATATGAAAGCTTAACTTGAGAAGGAAAACATAAAGGAGTTAGGAATTGAGAACACTGTCCATTAAAGCAACAGGGAAGTAATCAGGGTTTTGGAAGCAGAAAATGTTAAGAAGGGAATATAAAGCTAGCAGAAGGGAGAATAGAGCTAGCAGAAGAGGGTGAATGAAAGTGACTGGGACAAGTTACTAGTTGATGGCATTCAGAAAATTAGGATTCAGAGTTGTGGAGAACAGCGTAGAGATGCATGTGAAGAAGAGTGTGCAAGGAGCTGAGTCACTGAAGGACCAAAGACCAGGAAGCAAGCTCAGCGGAGTGCTACTTGTGAAACAGGGTAGTATAGGAAGTTAACTGTAGCAACAGAACAGAGTCACACAATGAAGTTGGGTTACAGCTGTGGCTGTAAAATAGCAGCAGATGCGCAAGCAGGTGGGTCAGTGTTTATCTATGAGAACACCTAGGCAGATATTAAACCATTGGGGTTTTCAGCTTGGGAGCAGGGTTGAGGAACTGGACCAGCATTAAGAAAGTAGTTAGATAATTGTGTGAAAAAGCACAAGGGTGTAGTAAAGATGCATTATGTATTTGATGTGGAACAGCTGTGTAGAGAATTGTGTAGTGAAGGAATACAAAAATAGGATCAGAAGGGCAAACTGCATTCAGGCAGAGAGGGCGATGCTGGATTTGATGACTACATGGAGACCTGGGTCCTCAAGTGAGGAGTAGAATCATCAGATATGCAAGCTTGAGGGGGACTGTCACCGTTGTAGAAACATGGAAGGTTTGAGAATGTGGGAAAGGGGATCAGTGGCCAAGGAGACTGAATGCAGGAGCAAAAGGCTACATGAAGCAGTACTCTGTGTTTCCACGGAGCGAAGGGACATGAAAGGATTAGATAAGTGGGTCATGTACAAGGATCTGAAGGGATATTGGATAAACAGAGTATAAAGGCAAGATGTCCCCAATGGTGTGAGGTTGCAAAAAATAAAAAAATAAAAGGTTACGTAGGAAATATGGCCGCTACAAACGTTGTGGGAAGAAGCTGAGTGGTTGTGAAGAACAACATGAAACAGTATCAAATGTACACAAGTGGCCAAAGTGGGTTTCAGGGGTCAGAAATGCTGGTGAGGGACAGAGGTAGGTGTTGCATGAAGTGATAGCTAACTGCATGCATACAAAGGGAATTTAAATTGATATAGTATAAAGGTCTGCAGGTGCCAGACCCCTGAATGTTGCCATCTGCCTCTTCCCTTCAGCTGCAAAAGCAGAGTGGGGAAAGAGTGGCTGCTGTTAGCAGCGAGGTATGAGCCAGCAAGGTGGACTGCGAAAACAGCTAGTGACAGGGCAGAAAACCCGTAAGAAGATGGGATGGGACCAGTGCAGCATTCGAAACTACCACTGTTCTAGGCGCATTTTGCAACTGGGAATTTCATTAATGCGAGCAGTTTCTGAACTCTGGGCGCAGTACTGTGCCTAAGATTTCAGATTAAAACTGCCACTGTTGGAAGAAAAGGAGGACCTTTTTCTGCCTCCCCACTTCCAGTCACTCTCTGAAGAACTCATAAGAATATTAGAGGACCAGGCAGGGGAAGTATGGCTTTATTTGTTTTTTGGAGTCTTCAGATGAGGACTAGACGATGTGAAAAATGAATATAAGATTTTAGCTGCAGTTCATTCATTTTCAGCTTTGTATTTTTATATTAAAAAGTGTGCCTACACACTCTGTTACAGCACCCATAACCTGGGTTTAAGGTGTCATTTAGCTTTCATATCTCAGTTTCTAACACTGGACCAGTGTCCAGGCAAGATTCACCATGCGTGGGGTGGTTCTAGGAGATAAATGAAATGACCAGGGTCAGTAACTGCTGCTGGGGCTGGTGATCACTTTACAAGGCAGACTAGTTAGTGTACTAATGGTAGAGAGTGAAGCAAGCAGAAAACAGAGGCAGGGCCTGATGCAAGTTTTTTGGGGGTGGGGGAAGAGACCAATGTGAAGTGGCCAGAAACTGAGAAGAGAAGACAATTCCACAGGGGCAGTTAGTTAACTTTGACTCTAGACTTAATAGCCTCAACCAACCATATTTACATAGTGGTATGTACTACCTACAAGATGCATCAGTTAAGCCAGCCCTGCTGTGTTTGCTCCCCTCCCCTTGTTCACTAAGGGGAAGGGGCTGGACATCTGTCCCAAAGTCCTCTCCTGACAGCACCAGCGGGGAAGACCCCAATGAGGCAGAGAAAATTTGTGGAGAAGGGAATAAATAAATAAAAAGGTAGATATTTTTGTTGTAAGGTGGGCTAATGGGGTGGGGGCAACCAGAGGATGTTACGTGATGGTGGGAAGTACTGGGTTGCTTTTTTTATCGCGGGTGCTTGAGACTGGAGTGGCGGGAAAAGGGCCAGGCTTGTGATGTGGTGGGGAGAGCTGGGGTGTTCCCACAAGCAAGAAGCACCCCCTTGCCTGACAGGAGCAAGCATGGAGCTGCTGGAATGTGGGAAGCCCCACCTCCTCCACACACACCCCAATTCACACAAATCTCTGTCCAGCAAGGGCTGCCCTGTGTGACCAAGACACCCACTTGCAATCATAGAATTTGTAGAGTTGGAAAGGGACCCCAACAGTCATCCAGTCCAACCCGGTGGCACACAGGAATCTCAACACACCGTCCTCCACCCAACCATCCCAGGCCCTGCTTAGCTTTGCAAATGAGAGCCATACAGGACAACCTGGGAGTCATGATCCCCCATACTGCATATATATACATATGGGCGACAACACACTCAGGTTGCCCAGTACTGTGTGTATGTGTATATATATATACATATATACACACATTCGGACTCCAGAGACTCATCTGAAGGGTTGTGATGGGAGTAATCTCCATATACATATTCACACGCACACTCCTGTCTGGCATGGGGTGCTCTGAGTCAGTGTTTCCCAACCTTTGGTCTCCAGCTGTTTTTGGACTACAACTCCCATCATCCCTAGCTAGCAAGACCAGTGGTCAGAGATCATGGGAATCGTAGTCCAAAAACAGCTGGAGGCCAAAGGTTGGGAAACACTGCTCTGAGAGACCCCGGAAGAGCCACAATGGGGATCCTGAGTAAAAAAAAAACCCTACATGTTGCTGGACTCCAGTGACTCGTGGGGTGGCTTGTGATGATTTTGGGGGAGGGGTCAACACATGCATGCACACATACAGCCCTGTTTGTGACCCCCCCACCCCCCCACACACCCCTCATAAGAGCCAGCGAGGAACCTGTGCGCCCTCCCCCACCCCCGTCGTCGTCGTCGCGCGGCTCCCGCCTCCCATCAGCCCTCGCGGCGGGCGGCCAACCGCCTCAGGTAACTGGCGCGAGCTACCTGGCCGGGCGGCCGCAGGTTCCCACCCGGACCCCGCCGAGGCCGCCTTCGCCCCACCTGCTGCCCCTCCTCGCCGCCGCCTTCGCCTGGGTCGCCTTATGGCCGCGCGGGCTGCTGCGCCCCCATCGAGGGCTCCTCTGTGAGGGAGGCGGCCTGCTCGCTGCTGCTCCTCTGCCGCCGCCTCAGCCGCGTTTCCATGGAGCGGCCGTTACCGCGCCCGCCGCCGCCGCCGCCGCCGCTCCTCCTCCATCTCCCGCCCTCCCTCCGTCCCTTAGCAACGTGGGCGGGGAGCCCCTCCCTGACCAGCGTGAGGAACGACGGGCCGCTCGGCCAATCCGGAGGCAGGCCCCTCCCCCGGCTCCGCGAGCAGGCGAGGGGCCAATCGCAGCCCAGCCGAGGGTCGTTTGGAGGGGGGGACGTCACGTGATGGCCCAAGATGGCGGCCCCCGCGGGAAGGGCGTGCGCCTGGCCAGTGCGGTAGCCGAGTCGCCTTTTATTTTTTTAAACCAGAGGCGGACGCCGCGGCAGCGGAATAAGTTTTTTAACGGCACGGCAGAGCTCTAGGGCTCGAGGTGAGTTTTCCCCGGCGGGTGTTTGCATGGAGGAAGCGGCGCTCAAGGTCACGCTGGACGTCAAATGTGGGGAAACTATGGGTTTGAGGTTACGGGGTAGGGGTAGGGGTAGGGGCAGGGGCGAAACTAGGCTCTGTTTCATCCGGGTCAATAACCCAGCTTGGCACACACACACACACACACACACACACACCATGTTACAGATAGGTAGCCGTGTTGGTCTGCCATAGTCAAAACAAAATAAAAAAATTCCTTCCATGCACACGAAAGCTCATACCAAAAACTAACTTAGTTGGTCTTTAAGGTGCTACTGGAAGGAATTTTTTTATTTTGTTTTGACACACACCATGTATTTGCGTATACACACGCACAGGCTGGGAGCCTCAGTGGCGCCCCACTGGAGGCTTTCCCCGGGGCAACGTCACCCGCCCCCGGTAGCTGCGGCTCTCGGTGGGGCCTCCCTGGTGAGACTGTTTCCCTTTATTTAAAATTAGAGCCTTATTCCCGTGGAGCTTATGTCCCTGCAGGCGTGTATAGAATTGCAATCATTTATGGGTGTGGCTTTTCCGCTGCTTTGTGGTAAGTGAAAATTAGTATATAGTGAGCATAGTATGTTATTTTTTATTATTCTTAAAGTACTGTTGTTGGCATCTGTCAGGCTTGGAAGGCAATGGAGGAGTGCGCCTTCAGGGGTGAAGTCAAAAGGTTGGAGAGTTACAAGGCCTGTTGTGGCTGAAGAGATTGATAAGGGGGAGACATGATGCATTACTGCAGCAGCACAACTGGACACCTTAATCTGCCCCAGGGGCAACAAAACATGTCTCTCCCATATCGGTCTCTACATCCACAGCAGGTGCTGCAACCTTCCAGCAGCTTGACTACACCCCCAAAGGCTCATCCCTGAGACAGATGGATGACAGCAACAAATATGTATAGCAGTTAACAGCAGTGACTGTTAATGAAATACGAAGAAAATATCCAAATGTAATTGAGGGCAGGAGGGTTGATTACGTCTCTTTAGAAAAAATGTGAATTTAGGGATTCTTCTTAGCAGCACGATGACACAGTGCATGAGCTTGTAAAAGGAAGGACTAAAGAAGTATGAAGACTGGCTCAATTCTTAACTGTTCCCATTGCCTGGAGAATGTGGCTCTCAGGGTGTAAATAGTGTTAGAAACTGGGATGGAAAATTTTGGACTTATTCGCTTGTACAGGCAACAGCATATTTATGTGCAGTTGATATGCCACCATGCATGCAAAGATTGTAGTGACCCGGAAGGAGGCGGAAGGCATAGTGGGGTTATGCGCACTACACTGTCATGCGCAGTGACTTGAAATATAACCCCAGTGCGAAACAAGAATTGCCTGTATAGCTGAAAGCAACAGGATGCAGTTAAGGACTTCATACATGCCCTCTAGCAACTCTAGTGTGTGGGTCAGATTTAACCCTGAACTGTGTGCCAGATTACTTACTGTATCCCATCAAACTAAACTGGAACAACCTTACTAACCAATTACAGATAGGTAGCCGTGCTGGTCTGCCATAGTCAAAACAAAATAAAAAAATTCCTTCCAGTAGCACCTTAAAGACTGGAAGGATTTTTTTTATTTTGTTCTTACTAACCAAGCCAGTGTCAAATATGTTTCAATGGTCTTCTCCCATTTTTAATCTGATATAAGGAGTGGGGGCATACATGCATACACAAATTAGGTCTAAGGGAATTTATGCTTGGTGTCATTGGGCAGTTTTTGTGCATTAAGCGGCAACAGCAGCCTGCTCCACGCGCAATAAATGGACCACCCGCTTCCTCCCCAGCAGCTGTAAGGCGGGCTGAGTGGGAGGAGGCAGACAGGCTAGAGGCCCAGCGGTGCACCCCGCCCCTATGGTTACAGTATTTTTTTCTGTATTTAATTGCTACATTCCATGTATAAGACGACCCATGGTTTTACACTTTAAAAAATGGGGGGACGGACCTCGTCTTATACACGGAAAAATACGGTACAGTGGTGCCCCGCAAGACGAACGCCTCGCAAGACGGAAAACCCGCTAGACGAAAGGGTTTTCCGTTTTGGAGGCGCTTCGCAAAACGAATTTCCCTATGGGCTTCCTTCGCAAGACGAAAGCCCATAGGGAAATCTCCGGGACAGCGGGGAAGCGCAGCGCACCTTCCCCACTGTCCTCGGACCTCCTCCGAAGGCTGGCGGTGGGGCAGAGAGCCCTCCTCCCGCCGCCAGCCTTGGGATGGCTGCTCCGAAGGCTGGCGGTGGGGCGGAGAGACCTCCTCCCGCCGCCAGCCTTCGGATGGCTGTCCTGAAGACTTGCGGTGGGAGGAGGGTTTTCCTTCCCACCGCCAACTTTCAGAATGCTGTTCCGAATGTTGGCGTGGGGAGGAAAAACCCTCCTCCCACCGCAAGCCCCGGGAACAGAGGAGAAGCGCTGCGCACCTTCCCCTCTGTTCCCGTACCTGTCCTGAAGTCCTGCGGTGGGGAGAAAAGCCCTTCTCCGCACTGCCAGCCTGGCAAGCGGTCTCCATAGGAACGCATTAATTTTCAATGCATTCCTATGGGAAACCGTGCTTCGCAAGACGAAAAACTCGCAAGAAGAAAAAACTTGCGGAACGAATTAATTTCGTCTTGCGAGGCACCACTGTATTCTGTTTCTTAGACTATACTGTGCAGTAGAATCCAAGAGTTGACATAATGTGGGCATCTGCTGGCTTCTCGGCTGTAAATTTCACAAACCATTATGCCTGGGTAATTAAATATGTTTTTCTTTCAATCATATTGCTGGTGTGTCTGATGTACATACATACATACTCATTTTTGTAATCAGCACCATTTCGTTTTCTTTCCCAGTGCTCCAGGAACTAAGATGGCAGGAGAGTTTATTGAACCTACTTCAGAAAAAAAAGTTCATATTGCAAGTAGAGACATATCTGAAATCATGAAAGAAAGGTTTGAACGGCTTTCAGAAGCAGATCAGTGAGTGGCCTTCGCAAATTTAAAAATATTTTAAAGTGGGGTTGTTTTTTGATGTTCCTATTTTCAAAGCATTGAAGAATTTACCTTGTTGTACATGGTGCAAGTAGTTTGTGAAGAATGGAACCCACGTGATACCGTACAAAATACCACATGGAAGTCTATGCCAAGTCTCTGGTTTCCTCCATTCACAAAAATAGGGAATGCTATTTTACCAGACTAGCAGGATTAGCAAGATAAACATTAAGGACAATGTTGGATGTTGAAACCAATGTAACTTGAAATGACACTTTTAGTGTTTTAGTTTAACTTTTAATTGCATCCTTCAACTTAAAAGACAGGTCCCGGGACTTCAGAAAATGTATTTAGTATTGTCAGTTGAAATAACTGAAGACCACACATTGCTTTTTATATATGACCCCATCATGTATAAAACATAAAACCCTCTGCTATTTAGAAATGTAAAAACATTTCTAAAACTTTTCTCCAAGAGAACAGCAAAATCTTCAAACCAGTTTTAAGGATCTGCTAGGTTTCTTGCCAGTGACTATCGTTGTCCTTAGAAGCTGAAGTGATGTATTTACTATGGTCCCTCCTGCTGCTCCTTCTATAGCTGCTCATATGCTTGCATCCTCTATCGGAGCCTCAGAGTATTGGACAACTGTTCACTCTAAGCATAGACCTGGCAATCCTATGGACACTTGGTATAGTTCTCCAATTAAGAAGAGGGCTTATAGCTGAATAGGTAGAATTGCAGTCCTAAGTATTTTGTTGCAGCTGTGAAAATCATTGTCCTGTTTTAATACTGCAAGTGGTTGCATCTGTCAGCTCTAATAGGACACAGCAACGTACTGGGAGCACTGAGGGATATACCCCAAGAATACAGTATTTGTCTGGTTTCAGAAATGTGCTTCTTTGCACAGCACACAAGGATACAACTCTCCTAATGCACCATGTTTGTACATGCACAGCTATTAGCAATTGTTGAAATGTTTTTTCCTTTTCTTCCACAGGAGTTTTTTTCAAAGTGGATCCATGTTCCTTGCTTTAAATGGAAGTCTCTGCGGCTTAGTAGCGAATAGCTTGTTTAGACGCGTCCTGAATATAACCCAAGCTCGTATCGTATCTGCTCTGCCCATGGCTGTTTTACCGTTCATTTCAACTGTGGTCACTTATGAGTGTTTGATTAATCGGCCTTTAATGGAAGGTACGTTATCTGCATTCAAAGCGAACTGTAACCTTTGAAATGTCTGTGCTGGGAAGGATGTATTAGCCACACTGACACAAGGTTACCTACTCACAAGACAAGAGGCTATTTGCATTACTCCCCAGATATGTAGGGCTATGGAAACTTGTTCCTTTAGCTCTTTGTATTACTCTTCTTGAGAAAATAAAATGAGCTTAAGGTGCAGGTGAGGTGGGGGGTGCCCCACGCACTGATGGTATGCAAGACCTCACTGCTGGAAGAGTACCAGTTCTTTAAAACAGTAATAATACAGTGTGGTGTTTCAGCACCTTATCTGCAATTTGGTGTTACTGTTGTTTCTATACTTTTCCGAAGCATCCCAAAAGAAACTCACTATATAGATGTAGGTAATTGTTTTTGGCATCCAACATGGAGAGTCTTCTTGCATTCAAAAATATTGTCTTAGTCCCCTTTGAGTGTAAACTGCAGGATAATGCTGTTAAAATTACTTCCAAATACTCAACCTTCCATCTTGCCCAGTTAGCAACAGTGATGATTCTGGATCACGTCACTGTCCATATTTTGGTGGAGAGTAGTCTATACTGCTAGAACGCCCAATGCATTGGCTTCTCTTTTCAAGGCACACTTCGGTCCCTCTTGTGGCATATATTTAGGGAATCTCAGGAATATTTTGCAGCAATACTTTTATGACAGGTGCTATTGAAATCTGAGCACCTTATCAGCCTAACAAAGTCTAATCAAAATTAGGAAAGCAGATTTTAAGATGCTGTGATGCAAGCCTGCAATAGGGATGCTGTCGATACATCACTTAATTCTCATAATGCTATTTGTCTGCAAATTTATGTCAGACTTAGAAGAGTTTTCCAGCTTACCTGTCTTATTTCATTTTTCAGGTGATCTAAATTGTGCAACTTGCGCCTGGATCAGAGGTGGTTTAATTGGAGGAGTAATAGGTTGGTTCTACCCCATTTTCCTAGCTCTACCTTTGAATGCAGCTCTTGCAACAAGGTACGTTTTTAATCCTCGATGTAAGCTCAGTTCTTAAATGTGCAGTTTTGGAAAATCCATTGCATTGCTGGCAGGGGACTGAAGGAGGTGCTACCAGTGTTGGGACCATGAGCTGTTCACCTTATATGGGAAATCCCTAAAATGGAATTTGTTTAAAATGCACACATTGTTTTTCCACACCTAACTTCAGTTTTCTAGGATTACCTAAACTGATTTCCAAGTATAGCTTCCCCTCCATCACTCTCTTCAGACATCCATTGTCTGGGTTAATCTGCTTGAATCACAAGCACTTGCTATTGCTCTTTCATTCCTGAACACCACCCGAAAGGGAAATCTGAATAATGGACCAACAACTGGTTGTAAAATAAATAGGTGTAACAAAGTCCGTATCAGTTACAGATAGGTAGCCGTGTTGGTCTGCCATAGTCAAAACAAAATAAAAAATTTTTCCTTCCAGTAGCACCTTAAAGACCAACTAAGTTAGTTCTTGGTATGAGCTTTCGTGTGCATGCACACTTCTTCAGATACACTGAAACAGAAGTCACCAGACCCTGAAAGTCCGTATCATTAGCTTGTGCCTAATGAAGTGTTTTCTGGCAACAATATAGAGCCATTAGTCTGTAGAACACCTTTCTGCACCTTTTCTGGCATCATGTAAATTGGTCCCCTTTCACATGTTGTAGGCTGCATTTAATTAACACATCTTTTGTCCATATATAGAATTTGCTCTGTTTTTGCTTCAGTTTTAGTATAATTATGAGGTAGTACACAGAAAGAGATGCAGTGTCAAGTATACAATTTGGTAAGAGTGGGCTAGCACCTATTTTGAAAACCTAATCTTAAGACAACTGACAAAGAGGCTTTATTTACTTTCTTTGTTAACTAAAGAGAGCTTGTAAACTGCTGCTCCATCAGATAACTTTCTTAATAAAGGCTGAATTTAACAGTAGCCTAGTGTTTGCAATTGTCAAGCTAATTCTTATTTCCACCCCACCCCAGGTATTTATCAACTCCCATGCCAGGCCAAGAAAACATGCTGCGCTACTGGATGATGGTTTGCAAACCCGTTTACAAAAAGATGAAATTTGCTGCAATCCTTCAAATTGCATTTGGAGCATACCTGACCTCAAAAAGTCATGAAATATACATTAAAATGCTGCAGTTGCCCCAGCCTGGAGAAAACCCTGAAGAAATAAAAGATAAAATTTGAATTTATATAATCATTACTTATTTGGTTTTTCTTTATGTAAATCATCCTGCTAGTGTTTTTTTGTGTGGTTTTTAAAGTAGCTCTTAGCATATTGAGCAAGCCTTGGGACCTAATGGTGAAGGGCCAGTACTTTTGCTTGTGCTTTTTTTCCTCCTTCCTTTCTTTCTTTTTGGTATGGGGGATAGGTGGAAAGTAATACCCTGTGATGAAGGAGACCAGTATACTTTGAAGAAACCTTTGTGGTGGCAGTGGACAGAGGTTTCCCTCCTGCTCGCAGAATTGTGGAGTTGGAAGGGACCATGAGGATCATCTGGTCCAACCTCCTGCAATGCAGGGAATCCTACCGTACGTAATACCATGGGTGCGAGCAGCTGGTGTGTCTTGCTTTTACCTTTTCTTTTTAAAAAAAGAGTAGCTTCCATTAACGGGTGAGAGAACATTGCATCAAGGCTACCTTCCAGGAAGGTTTTCCAAGGAGTGGCTGACAAAGCAGCAGCCTGCAGAGCACTGAAAAGCTCTGGGGTTTCATTTTTAAGATTGTAAGTTGTTTTAAACCGTTTTAAATACTGCATTGTGTTTTATTGTTGTAACCTGCTTGGGCGGCACTTAAGTAAATAAAGAACAACATTCCCTAGAGCTCTAAAATGCCCTGAAGGTTGCTTACCTGACCATATTCCTCTGGAAGGGAAGGAAGAGATCTTGATTATGCATCATTTAACACCCAGTGTACAACAAGCTCCTGCTAACCTCCCTGTTGTACTGTCTTAAGGAATAGCAGATCTGGATAATTTCCATGATGGATGCCACCAGAAGAAAAGGAAAACTCTTTGGCCTATGGCAAGTGGTATTTATGACCTCCTACTTGCAGTGGCCCATGTTTGTTCTTGCTGACAGTTAAATGTTGCTAAAATATTTTTTATTCAAGACAGTTCTCAACATAATAAAACTTGTACGGTAAATATTTCTATTTCTATATTCTTCTCAATTCTCATCACAGCATGGGTTATGCAAATTAAGTATCATTTTCTAGAACACAGAGCACACCAATCTGAACACATTACTCAAGGCAGAAGGACCATTCCTCTGTTTGTTTAAACATTTAAACGCATTTTCCATTCTTATAGACCATGCTACTACAAAATTGCTATATATTATATTCAAAAGGTTTATAATCAACTTTGAGAATGTGCTCCAGAGAGACAGAGAATGTGTATATGTATGGCAGCAGCATCTAAGCTCTAAAATGACTGTCAGTCCTCACCCCGGTTCCATACGAGTTGCAAACTGGTCTTAATATGCTAGTAACTCTGGCTGGGCAGGGATTTTTCCCTGCTCAAGTAATCCAAGAACCCAGCCCCCAAACAAGTAGGAATTCAACTTTGCATCATCAGATATAAGAATTTGCGTAAACCACCTCGGGTTGAAGAAGCAAACCTGAACATTCCTTCTCATAATTTATGTCTAAATGAACAAATGTTCAGTAGTGTAAAGGTGTTTGCTTTTGTTTTTTAACTGACATGGAGTATGTCCCCAACAAACCTTTTAGCAATTTTGGGAACAAGACAGATACATCCTATCTACTGTTTTTCAAATTGGATACTAAAAACCAAATAAACCTTACCTAACATTTTGCAAGTAAATGTTTGGCTGCAGTCCAAAAATGTCAAACAAAAGATTTCTATTTTTGGTTAAATGGTAGCAGATGGAAACAGTATTCATTTTGTTGGATGCTAATGTGAGACACTGCTCTCCACAATTACTTTGATGCCATCTGTCCAGGAAGTTATAGGGTGCAGAATAATGATTTCCCCCCACGATACTACTAAGCTGTTTAAAAGAAAAATAAACAAGGAAGGTTAATTTGCGGTATTAAGATGCACACACATTTACATCACATTTTCTAAGTGAGATACTAAAAAAAGGCCTTATTTTCCCAACGGTGGTATAGTGCAGGCTAAAAAAGAATGACAATGTTCAAAAGCTGGTGTATTTGAAAAGTCTTATTTCCAATCAGCTTCTACCTGATACTAAGAAAAGTCAGCCACTGGTAATACAGGGGTACCTCTGGTTACAAACTTAATTTGTTCTGGAGGTCCAATCTTAAGCAGAAACCGTTCTTATCCTGAGGCGCGCATTCGCTAATGGGGCCTCCCGCTCCGTTCACATCCTGGGGCAAAGTTCGCAACCAGGAGCAGCTACTTCCGGGTTAGCAGAGCTCGTAACCAGAGGTACCACTGTACTAGATAAAATTTGAGCTACACTGGTACCTCCAATTGCACACGGAACGGCGAAACCCAGAAAAATCTCAATGAAGGAATGTGAACAATCCAGGTCTGAAACCCTGTCTGACAATGTTGACAATGCTTAGGTAGATGGACCAGAGGCCTCAGTCAGTTTAAGTCACTTTCCTGTGTCCCATAAACTGATTCGGCACAACATTAGGCTGAATTGTAATTTATAATTTAAGCAATACCTAGTTGTTTAAGTGCTTTATTCATTCAACATTCCAAACAAGGTGACGACATTTTCTGACTCAGGTGCATGTAACATCTGTGCAACTCACTAGGTCACAACTATCTGGCCAGAAGGCTCTAACTGAAGGAACCACTAGTGGCGAAATTATTACTTTTTATAGTAGGGGTCATGTCAGATAATCATTTTAACACTTCCCCTCATGACAAGGGGAATTATTAAGATTTCAATACTTTCCTTCAGCAGAATCTTAAAAATTTAGTTATACAGTATCCAAGAACATATTTAAAAACAGTCTTAAACTCAAGGTGTTTACAGACCCAATCACTGCTGTTTTGCTTTAAGGTGGAAGTAGAATGGCAACTATGTTTCCAGAGTCCCATATATATATATATAGATACATAGATATAGATATATAAATACATTATATAATGGTAATGAATAGGAGGATGCTCCATTGCTGTCTGGAAAGTTAATTCGTAGATAGGAGCCACTGATATCTAAGAGGGAGATGGCTGGAGCAAAGTCTGTTCAGGCCCTCACCAGTCTGCATTAAAGAACATACTCTAAACAGATAACTTGAGGACATTTTGCTTATGCCACCAATAGCTCCTTGGAGAAAAGGTGGATGAGTAGATGAGCCTATTGAACTTTATGGCAGAGCACCAATTGGGCCTTACACTAGTCTTGTTGCAAACAGAATTATTTTATCACCGACTTGCTCTCATTAATTTATTCTTTGAAAAAGAGGACAGCCAGCAAAAGCTGTTTAACCAGCTCCCAGTGCAATCGTAACATGTACAGCAATGCATAATTTTTTAACAGCCAACATTAACGTAAAAATAGCATTGAGTGCTGAATAGCAAACAGTAAGCAATCTAAAGCAGCTTACTTTTTCCTGCTGTTCAAATGTTATTAATGCTTTCCTAATCTATTATTGTTTGCACACACATAATGGTAAAACAGGTGGTTTTGACTGTATTTTACTATACATTATTATACCTAGTTGTTTATAAAAGTACACAACACCCTACTGCAAAACATCAGGGTCGTCACAACATTAAAATATTTTAAAGCAATCATGAAAGTGTCTGGCTACTCAAGGGATATTTTAAAGAACTGCATAGGTTTGCTGACATAAGTATTTAAAAGATTCTTGGAAAGCACAAAGTGAGGATGCTTTTTTGGACACAATTATCTTATATGTGCAGAGCTAAATGTAATGTGACCTCTTAATGACCTGAGCAAGAGGATGTGAATAAAATACATGGTAAGTGATTTTCTACATTACTGCAAACTCTGGTTAATAACCCTAAATCAGCATCTCTTAACATAGCCAGTGTATCACTGATCATATATAGAAAATGCTCTGAACAGCAGCATTAATCCAACCCCAACTACAGCAAGAAATGAGCTGCATAAGCCACAATGCCGCTTTAATATCACACCAACTATTTTCCAACTATGTCACACCAGTCAACATTTAAAAAGCCATTCAATGAAATTAAAATTTGTAACATAAGATATAGAAAAATCCTTTGAGCCTGTAACTGGAAGATCAACACATTTTTTTTTATTAGGACACTGTGTTCTCATAGGTAGGACACAACTAGTTACACAGAAACATTCACACATATTTCAAGTACTATTATTCAAGGCTTCAATTTCAAAAAAATATTCAACAATACTCAACCGATTAGCAAGAAAAAAAGGTTTGCAATTTTATTTGGCTTCAACATGCTTCAATAGGCACTAAAATCCCTGCAGTCATATTTTTGAGATTTTTGCTAAGCAAGTGTGTCATTTGCCTTGTTGAAAAACAAGCAGCCACTCCCTTTGCATACAGATGCAACAGCTTATTCTTCAAGGGGCAATGACACAAGGTGGATCAACTACCCAGAATGTATTTTATCTAACAAAGTATTTCAATAATACAAAATTAAAAGAGAGAATGTCTGCTTTCACAGTAATACCACGTTAACAAAAATGTCTATTGTGAAAAGCAATTGTAAAAATGCATCAACTTCAGAAACTATGCAGCATAGTGACAGCCAATTGTGGCCTGTCAACTGGAAAGGTACTAGCAACAAAAAGGAGGGGATGTTGACCCTAGCTTTTGAAAAACAACAGCACTAGGTCATAAGGAGCATTGATGGGACTGTATATAATGTACTGCTCCCATTATAAACATAGAATGCTGAATAAGAGTATAATTTAAAATTGATTAGTATACAATTTCATGTGTTATGCTCCCATGCCATCAAGCATGGGTTATGAATAGCTAGAGGATTTTCCAAGATTGCACTCATTTACAGCAACTGCTATATGGGGACTAACCCAAGATATGTACCAGTATATAGATTTGTCCTGTGTTGGGCTGCAATTTCTCCCCAGAAAAGGGATGCCAGCCACTCTGTATAGTTCAGAGATAGGCAGATAAATACACCTGCACTACAGATATAACCCAAAACATGAAATGAACAGCCATATAAATGAATTTATAGTTCAGGCGAGGCTCATGGTCTCTGCTATGCCGAAAGGATGTACTTCAAATAATTTAGACAACCAACTGAGAATAAGGAGGAAATTGATGTATTAGAACAAGTGCTTTTTCACACCATTACTTTTCACATTAGTATTATACTCATTTTCTTGATAGACTGTATTATTCAAAACATTCACATAATTTTGCAGTGTTGTTTTAAAGTAAAATGCTGCAAAAGCCCTGTTACCTTTCCCCCTTTTTAATCATACTACCTTTTAAAATAAAGCAGGAAGTGTGCCAGCAGCTGGTCCCGTCTCTTCTGCCCCATGACAGCTGTTTCCACTTCAGCATAAAGAAAAACAAGGATGCTAAATACATGTATACTTTATTAAACAGTGAGGTTTCACAAAGAATCATATCTCCTTGTAATCAAATTAACTCCTGATTCTGGTAACTGATTATGTGTTTAACAGAAAGTATTCCACATAAATACCAAGAGAAAAAGCAATGTGGAGAAGCCTCCTTTAGGAGGCATACTTTTTCCAGATTTAACATTCTTTGTGGAACCCCACTTTACATTTTCACACCCCTTTATTTCCCCAATTTACAGAAATTAAAGTATTAACCATTTCAATACAACAGAAAAAGTTGGAAGTGTTTGACAACAGAAACTTTTCCTCAACCCTAGACATGGACAGTTGCAGGAACACTATGAAGATGAACATTTGTTCACCTACTTTTTTTCTCCTTAGGGACACATCAGATTGATATGCCAATGTCATTTTGCTACAACAATTTAAGAGACCTGTATGTGCCTTAATCATGAAAACTAATTCCACTGGGCTGTGATAGAAGACTTAATTTTTTGGAATAAATAAGTGTTTAGTAATATTCATGCAGTGCAGTCTTCAAACTGTACGTAACAGTGCAAAGGGTCAGTATGGTTGAGCACTCCTGCTTGCAAAATTACTGTTCTCATTTACATTCTTAGATTAGTAAGATAGAAAGTACCCAACTACGTCAGGATCTTGGTACTTTTATTTGGACAAGTCCTACCCCTAGCCAACATGGGAAGATAATAGTGAGGAGTTTGGGAGTTTAGGCATAGATGCAATAGTAAGAAGCAGCCTTTCTCAACCTTGAGTTCTCAGATGTTGGACTACTTACTCCCATCATCCCTACCTGCTGCCCTTGCTGGATATGGATGATGGGAGTTGCAGTCCAACAACAAATGAGGACCCGAGGTTGGGAAAGGCTGAGTTAGAGCCTTATTTCACTGGTAAAATCCAAAATCAAAGACAAATGTATGGGGCTTATTTGTACCTTTAAAAGTTCACCATCTTAATTAGTAAACTGATTTTAATCCCCCTTTCTCCACATTCAAATGTATGGCCAAACATACATTTAAGCAGCACCTGCTTTTGAAGACTTCACCTACTCTGTAAAAACTCTGCATAAAATAACATTTGTCCTGATAAAGCCTTTCCAAAAATAATGAATGACTGGAAAAGGCTATGCAGCTTGACTAACCATTAAATTGCAAGTTGCTCAATCAGGATCAACTGATCCTACAAAATGTCTCCAGGGCTTCTGAACTCTTCTAAAGACTGGTCCAGACCAAGTAATAAGAAACCCCAGAGTAAGCATCAATGCAAAGTTGTCTGATACCACATTATGGGAATATAGGGATCCTTACCAGGTTGCGAGGTGGAAAGCGCCTGTTCTTTTAACCCCTACACAACGGAGCCTGGCAGGGCAACCACCTAAAAGAGAAACTGTCAGAGAAGTTTAATAGTAATGTATAACAGATGCGATATAATTTCACATGCATGTTTTAAACTACCTGCTGCACGGTATTACTACTCTGCTCTTAAGTCTGTCCAGTGACGAGGTCAAGGTTTACAATTCCCAGAAATGCAGGCTAGATTTTTATCTGCCAGGCAGAGCATTATTTTTACTGGCAACCAACACCAGGTGCCGCCATTTCAGGCAATCATTTTTGTCTTTTTTTTTTTTTTTAAACAAAACCACCTGGCAGTCTCGAACTGTGCCATCTGCGTGCCATTGTGAGAGATGTCCTGACCATTGTGTGCCTTAAAAACGGGTCCTCTGTTTACAACACGGCCAAACAGGCACCCCGGCATCGATCCGTCCTGTTCACACGCCCGCGAAGGTCTGCGCTTTTTTTTTTTTTTTTAACTCTCTGCTACGGAAGGGAAGGAACATGCCAGTTTTCTGACTACACCCCCCGTTTGTGCGCTGCGCGTTTGTTTCTGTCCGCTTGCTGCGGCTTGCTTTCCTCCCTCTCTCTTCTGCCTCCTCCACTATAAAGCACACACCCCCTGGGCGATCGCGGGCAGGCACCCCGAGACAAAAAAAAATGTTATGTTCTGCGTAGTTAGGAGCGAAGAAGAAGCGGAATACTTGACCCTACATTTTGGAGGCGAGGGCAGAGTAGGAGTAGGAGTCGGCGGTGGAGGGAGGCGAGGCGGCCGCCTCCAAAGCAGAGCCCACCGCCGCCCGCCGGGCGCAAGCCGAGCAGAACTCCACCGAAACCTGGTCGCGATCCACGTGCAGGCAGATGCCGCCGGCGCTGGGGGAAGCCGCCCTCTTGCGCTCGCCTCCCTCGGGCACCACCGGCAGGGCGTAGTCGTGGTCGCCGCTGGCCTCGTAGGCCGGCCTGGCCTCCAGCACGGCCGCCGCCGCCGCCGCCGCCCGGTCCTCGACCAGGCCGCTGCTGCTGATGCGGAGCCCCACTCTGCCGTCGCCGGCCAAGCGGCTGAGGAGCCTCCCCAGGGCGCTCTGGTTGGCCAGCACGGCGCGCAGGTAGCTGGTCTCCCTCTCCAGGTCGCGCAGGCGGCGGCACAGGCCGCGGTTGCGGTCGCGGAGGCCGCGGTTCTCGGCCGCCAGGCCTTGCAGGCGGCTCTCCAGGCCCATCACGTACTGCTTCTTCCGCTGGCGGTTCAGACGAGCCGCGGCCGCGGCCTTCAGGCGGCTGCTCCCCGCTGGCCGCGCGGGGCGACGGCCTTGCTGCTGCTGCTGCTGAGGCCTCTGCTGCTGCTGCTGAGGCCTCTGCTGCTCCTCCTCCTCCTCAGTCTCCGCGCAGGCCAACCAGCTCGGCCGGTTCTCGGTCGCCACCACCGCCGCCTCCAGCCAGTCGTCCAGCTCCAGCTCGAGGCCCGCCGGGAAGAGCAGCTCGGCGCCACCCGCCTCCTCGAGGGAAGAGGAATCGTCGCTGTCCGCGCGGCGCGGCGGCGCGGCTTCCTCGCCCGCCTCGGCCCGGCTGGCGGGAGGAGGCCCTTTGCTCGGGGATGGGCAGGCCGACGAAGTGGCCAGCAGCTGGGCCAGGCTGTGGCGCATAATGGCGGCGGCGGGCAGGCCCCAGCTACCGCCGCAACCGCCGCCGCCGCCGCCTCAGTCCCAGCCCTCCCCGCCGCCTGAATCAGATCCGCCTGGACTGCTGCGTCTCCGCCTCAGCGGGAAAGCGCGGCTTCTTCTCCCCGCGCTCGCCTTCCGCGCCTCCGAGGGAAGATGAGGAAGCTAGCCCGCCTCGCGACTCCGCCGGGCCGTTAATGGCGGAGAAGGCGGGCCCGGGCAGCTGGCGCCTGCGCACTGGCTCGGAGGCGCTCCCTCGAGGGGCAGAAAATGGCGGAGGCGGCACCTTCCTCCTCGCCCCCCACCCCACGTTTACCTCAGAGCGGGAGCTTTAAAGGCGAGGGGATTCTGCACAGGGGTGGGTCTTGTAAATGACGGGCCTTGTTTATGCTCGCTTGTATTTAGCCATTATTATTATTACTATTATTTTATACCTCGCTGTATAGAGCGGTATATAAAGTCAAATAATAATAATAATAATAATATTTTTTTATTTTGTACCACTCCTCCCCCCCCCCGCGGGACTCAATTTTTTCATTTATTTATTGCATTTCTACATGCAACATTTCCTTTCAAGGAGCTCTAGGTGGCATCAGATACCCTTTTTACATTTCTCCCATAGAAAAAAAGAGACATCCTATTCTATTATTACTACTACTACTATTTATAGGGCTGCCAAACCTCCAGAATTTTTCAGGCATTGCCGGAAAACAGTGTCCAGATTGGGGGGCGGGATAATAACCACTGAATGTCAGGTACAATCCAGATGTATGGCAGCCCATGTTGGAAGTCTAGATTTTGGTGAATTTCCTTAAAAATAGCTGAAAGACTTCATTTTCTTTTTTTAGATTTTGCAGAAAAGAAAAGAAACCTCAACTACAACTTTGGCAAAAAAACCCCACAACTCAACAACAACAACAAAAAGCTCAATTACCAATTTATATTTATATACCTGTTGCTTGTAATCATTTGCTTCTTGGTCCTTACCAGCTCCATCCAGTAGTAAGCCCAATTGATGCTACTGCAATTATTATTTTTATTAATTATTATATTTATTAGTCGCTTCTTTTTGCCATGGCGACTGGAAAAAAATACATCCAACAAATACATATCTTAATCTCAGCAACCTAAGAATGGTCGCCTTCCTACTCTAAACAAAATTATCTTAAAACTGGTATCTAAAATAGGGGGGGAAATGATCTGGTAAAAGATTATTTTATTTTCTCAAAGGCGGTAGGAGCAAAGCTGACAGCAAAGGCTTACGCTATGAAATGTCGGAGTTTGGTATTTAATTCTTTCTCTTTTGTAAGCAACTCTGTGCTGTGCTTCTTGTACGCTTCAAAATGCATCCGGAGCTCAGTGTAGGCTTGCTGGGTGCCATCCAGCCGCCTCCGCAGGTCTCGCACCCGGAGGTTGCAGTCCACTGCTACAGCCTCTGTCTCAAAGCGCAGCTCTGCCGCCTGCTTGGCTTTCTCCATCTCTTCCGCCTTCTTCTCCAGCTCCGCAATCTCCCTTTGCTTGTCCTGCAGCACCTTGCCTCTGTCCATCGCCAGGTTTAGCAGCTCCTCCTTCTCCTTGGTCAGCTTCTCCACCTTGGCTTGCAAGGTACAGTCCACCTCTCTTAGTTTCTTTTCCGCTTGCTGCAGTTCCTGCGTGATGTGGCTGTGTTTCTCCTCCAGGATACCCAGCCGGCTTCTCAGCGACTTGATTTCCTCAGCCTTAGATTTGGCTTCCTGCTGGTGGGCTTCCAAAAGTTCCTTCTCTCGCTCTCGGGCTCGGCGGCTGTCCTGTTCGTAGCGTTCCTTTAAGGACTTTGTTTCGCCCGAGAGTTTCTTAAGCTCAGAAGTGAGTTGGGCCACCTCGGCCTCTTTCTCTTCCAAAGCCTGGCAGAAGAGGTTCTGGTTCTCCACCCGCAATCGGTGGTTCTCTTCCCTCAGCTGCAGGTTCTGCCTCTTGTGCTCGTCCTTGAAGTGGATCATGTCCTCGTGGTTGGCAGCCAGATCCATGAAGCGCTCTTCCAGCTGCTGCACTCGCCGCGTCTGGTTCTCCAGCCGCATAGCATCCGCCATCCTCTGTTCCTCCAGGTCCATGTTGATCTCCTCCAGGGCCTTGCAGCGCAAGAGCTGCTCGTCCGCTCGCTTCTTGAGGATGCAGATCAGCTGAGACTGCTCATGGAGTCGTGAGCGGAGCATGGCCTTCTCCCCCTTCTCCCCGTCGGAGAGACCTTGGAGTTTCTCCAAGGTCTCAAAGGGGTCGCCCATGCTCCAGTCTACATCATCATCATCATCTTCTACCTCCTTTGGTACCTTGGGAAAGGCCATTCCCGGGCTCTTACCATCCTGAGGCATGTTGAGGAACAGAGTTGTGCAGCGCTTCCCCCTCAAGTAGCATTCAAAACTTCTGTTGCTGGCCCAAAAGGCAGTTGGTGCAAACGTTCCAAGAATCCCGTGATGTCATAAGCCAAGAACTGATGGGCTTTCCAGAACCAGCGGGCTTTGCAGGGGTCTCCTGACCTTGTTGCATTCCTTCTGCACTGCAGGTGAGGAACACAGATCTGCAAGGGAGCAGGGAATCGATGCAACACACCAGCCTGGCCAGGAACGAAAGCCACCACACTAAATCGGTGCTTAGTTTCCTAATCGAAGATAAACAGTATGAGAGCTTCACCTCTTATTTAATTCCCCACCCCCGCGCCAAAAAAAAAAAGATGTATTCCCTGTTAAATCCTAAGTGACTCTTAGCTTCATTCTCCCCTTTTCCTGAGTTAGGCTTAGATAGGGCCATTGAAGTCAATGATTTTCCTGGCAGCAGCAACACAGCTACCGAATTCTCCTTCCCTTGGGAAGCCCAACTGGATCCTTATGTCTGAGCGTTAAGATGAGCAGTGAAGGCATTCCTGTTCCAGCATTCAGTGCTCATCACTGGCTGCATGCACATCATATATTTAAAGAATGTGGTTTACTCCAAATAATGTTGGGAACTGTAGTGTTGTTTTTTAATGGTGCTGGGAATTGTAGCTCTGTGGAAAATAAAAATTCCCAGGATTCTTTGGGGGGAGCCATGTATGGTGTGTGTACACTGCCTTAATTATTATTCTACCCTTACAGTTTCTGGTTCTGATGGCACCTGTTTCTTTCAGCTCCCTGGCTCAATCTAGCAGGCTGTATCTTGGGGTGCACTGTGCCTCTCTTCTGAGAGCTGCTTGGTAGCAATGTGCGTACTAGGTAGCCGTGTTGGTCTGTCTGTCGTAGTCGAAATAAATAAAAAAATTGCCCAGTAGCACCTTAGAGACCAACAAAGTTTGTTCTGGGTATAAGCTTTCGTATGCACGCACACTTCTTCAGATTCTTCAATTCAGAATTTGTATCTGAAGAAGTGTGCATGCACACAAAAGCTTATACCCAGAACAAACTTAGTTGGTCTCTAAGGTGCTACTGGACATTTTTTTTTATGTGTATACTGTTTGTTTTATCATCACAAGAACATAGGAAGCTGCCTTATTCTAAGTCATACTATTGGTCCCCCTAGCTCAGTACTGTCTACACCAGGGGTTGTCAACCTGGTCCCTACCGCCCAGTTTCAGGATTCTAGATGGGCAGTAGGGGGTTCTACGGCACAAGCTGAATCCTCCTTCCATCGAGCACTGGTGGGCAGTAAGGACATTTTACCATCAAGAAAGATGCATTAGTGGGTAGTAGGCATAAAAAGGTTGACCAGTCTACACTCTTCCACTTATGCTCTACTTGTGTATATCTGCAAGTAAACCAAACACTACAATATGGCATTCGCTTCCAGTTATCTCTTCCCCAAAGGAAGATAAGCCCTGATAATGCTGTTCCTACTAGTTCTCACTGCTCTGGCAAGCGGGGAATGCCTCTGATTATCATTTATTATAAAGGCATTCATATATGTGACTCTTTATACTGTGCATAAGCAAAAGAGCAGAATTCCACCTGACCTGAGAAATTTACCGTGTTATGCCTAGAGTCAATGGACAGCTTTAGGATGGGTACTGGGAGCTAGCACAATTGAATGTACTTGTTTTTAATTTTAGCTATGTTGATGGTTAAAGCGTTAAGACCAAAAACACTTTATGGAAGAGATATGGTTTGAACTGGGAATTAAAAGAATAGAGAGAGAAGGGAGGTACTACATAAAAATTAAATTATGTGGCTCTTTTTCTCTCCTGATAACAGTTTTTTAACCCACACTATAGTCTTATGACAAATCCTAATGCTTGCTAGAATTCAAATTTTTAATCACATGCATGCTGGGAGCAGATACCGCATTTTTTGCTCCATAACACTCACTTTTTTCCTCCTAGAAAGTAAGGGGAAATGTCTGTGCGTGTTATGGAGCGAATGCCTATGGATGGCGGGGGGATCTGCTGCAGTCGTGAGCAGAGGATCCATGGTTCCCCTTCCTTCCCTCCTCCGTGGCTTGCTTTGCTCGCTTTGAAACAGCAAAGCGGGAGAAGAGCCACTGAGTGGGGAGAAGAGAAGGACAGAGAGCCTGGTTACAAAACACAGATCCACATGGATCCTCAGGATTTTTGCATTGGGTCACCCCAAATTCACCATCAGATCACATAGCATGTCCATGGCTACAGCTTGCACCAAAAAAAAAATGCACCCACTGTTGCCTGGGGCCGCAGTGGTGCAAAAACGTGGTTACAAAGCATGGATCCACATGGATCCTCAGGATTTTTGCATTGGACTACCCCAAACTCACTGTCAGATCACATGTCTGTGACCACAGCATGAACCACAAAAATCATACATCCACTGTTTCGTTTAGAATATTTTTTTTCTTGTTTTCCTCCTCTAAAAACTATGTGCGTGTTATGGTTGGGTGCGTGTTATAGAGCGAAAAATACGGTATGTATGCCGTCCAATTAGCACAATTCATAATTATTATATTGGGTGGAGGGGTGTGTTGTTCTTATCACAGCTCTGTCTATGCTTGTTTGTTAATCAGCAGAGCCTCTGAGTACGTACTGAATAATGTTTCAAGGCTAAACAATGTAATGGTTAAAAGGCAAAGCATAACTAATGAACATACTACTCTTTCCTAAAAATGGTCAAAGGGACTCTGTTTTGGGAACATACTCCCACAACACCAGAGTGGTATTAGATCCCTGAAGCTGGATGGTGTTGAATTGAGGGATTAAATAAGGATCTAGCCTGAGAGAAAATAAAGATCTGACTCTGAAGGTTTTCTTACTCTCTTAACTGCACAATTCTGTACATATCTACTCATAAGTAAGCCCCGATGAGTTCAGTGGAGCTTACTCCTAGGTAAACAGGAGTACACAAGATTGCAACCTATAAAATAAGTTGCAATAAATTCAGTGCTCTTATAATGAAAACAAATTTGTACATCAGAATACTTCCAGTTGTTGTTACAACATTCAGAAAAGGTCATCCAATTTCATTTCAACAGATATTGGCATCATCCTGTTTCTTTTATACTCATACATAACTGTCTGGTTTTGCCATTTTAAAATAGCATTTATAAATATATTAAAAAAAAAAAAAAGGTTAATCAAAGAGCCATAAAATGTTTCCTTACCAGGCCTTTATTCTTTTACTATCTTGGTCTGACAGCCTTGTTGAGTTTGCATCTCCATAGCAATAGGATTGAAGCAGACTCCTTGCCAAGTGTAGAGCGAGGCCAAACAAGAAAGAATGCATCCTGGAAGCTTAATAAGCTCTGGAAAGCACGTTCCTTGGCTGTGACCCTCTGCGATAGATGTCTCTTTCCTTTCCCTCCCAAAGGAAGCCTGAAAATGACCAGCAGCTCACCACTATTACTGCCAACTCTGAAATAATATTGTGTCCCTGAGAATCAAATGAGGTAGAAATAAAAGGTACCTATGTTCTTAAAAACCAGGCTATTTTTTTGTTAAAGTAACTTGCCAATGAGGAAAAGAATCAGAATACAGTGGTACCTTAGGTTACATACGCTTCAGGTTACAGACTCCGCTAACCCAGAAATAGTGCTTCAGGTTAAGAACTTTGCTTCAGGATGAGAACAGAAATCGTGCTCCAGCGGCACGGCAGCAGCAGGAGGCCCCATTAGCTAAAGTGGTGCTTCAGGTTAAGAACAGTTTCAGGTTAAGTACGGACCTCCGGAACAAATTAGGTACTTAACCCGAGGTACCACTGTATGGGCAAGACGAGCTTGCATAATGGGGCTATCAGTACTTTCCTAGCTATGTTTACTCAAAGTTCTCTTGCAGTTTCTGACATCAAGTTATTCAGCTTTCTCTTCAGTTCCACATCATTAGGCCAGATAACTTCCCACCAGCAGCTGCACAACAGCCCAGTATCCATAGTAAGGTAGTGCAAACTGATGCTTAGATGTTCTGTGGTGAACCAGAAAATAAGTTCAGGTACGCTCAGGTGTTTAGTGAACCTCTATCAAGCTGAACCAGATATATCCAAGCATAACTGAAAGTGCAAGGAGTTTTGTATTTGACTTCTTTTTCAGAACAGAACACAACTGGAAAGCGAATGCACCACCAAAAAAAGCACAAAGAGCGAATGCAGCACGCTTTGTCTCTGTTGCAATTTCAACACTTGCTCATCTGAGCATATACATAGTTTCAAACAGACTTTTTGAGTTTAGAAACTGTGAACAAATAAAAGTTCCAAATCTTGCAACATTCAGTTACAATGCATAAAAGGTGTTTGCTCCTGTTTTAGGTATGCTTCCTTCTTTTCCCAAATTGTGGCACTAGAGAACGTTTTAAAAGCCCTGACGCACTGAAAAAGCCAGCAGCACATTTTGCAATGGAGGTGTTTGTTTGTTTGTTTGTTTGTTTGTTTGTTTGTTTGTTTGTTTGAAGTCTCACTTTAGCTTCACCAATAATAAAAGCTGATAAGAGTGATGATGAGCCCTGTTTGAACGATGTGAGCAGGGTCTTGCTCACAGAAAAGGGCCAGGGGGAAGAAGAGAATCTGCAATTTCAAGGTTGTTAGTAAGTTGAACAATCTGTAAAAGTCTTCCATCTTTGGAGGTACTGTATTTAGAGCTCTTCAGTTCTAATAACTTGTGCAACGTGGAAATAACAGAAGCTGGAACTACACTTTTATAGCAGAGGTAGGGCTGCCCCACCCCACCTCTCAGCCCCAAGCTTCCTTCTCCTTTTTCCCCTGTTTGGGAATGCCGCAACCCTCCCCAGCAGAGACCAATAGTTTAGATCAGGCATGGCCAAACTTGGCCCTTCACCTGTTTTTGGACTGCAACTCCCATCATCCCTAGCTAACAGTACCAGTGGTCAGGGATGATGGGAATTGTAGTCCCAAAACAGCAGGAGGGCCACGTTTGGCCACCACTGGTGTAGATGCTTCTTTCTGAAGGATGTTGTCATGTCACACACTGAGTAATCATTAGGCCTTAGAGGAGGGAGGGAAGCAAGACACAGAGGTGGCTGCTCTTCAGTGAAACACTGATGCAATGTCTAGTTCCCACACCAATGCTTACCATTAACAGCCATGTTTGCAACCGCTATTTACAGATTTTCCCAATTCGAACAATAAAAGGTCGTTTTTTGAAAGGAAGACGGGATACACGCAACAATTAGACTCAGCTTTACGCACAATAGCTCCACTTTGGCAGGTGGATTCACTTGTTCACTTTGGGGACTGTGGGCCAGTGGAAGACAGTAAATGCATGCTGAAATTTAGTGAAATCGCCAACTTCTCCCCTCCCCCCATATGCTATTCAAGGCGGCCACAGAAGGCAAGAGAACACAATATTTTAAATATATATATTTTACAGTTTTAATTCATCTTTAATAAAGTTTAATTTTTAATAACAGTACCTGAGGGCAGGAAGGAGTTGACATGCATTATCAAAGCAGCATTTAGTAAAATAGTTTAAAACTGTATTGCAGACACATATGCCCTCTGATGAAATTACAAATGAATATATCAGCCATTGTGCACTCCCCACCCCATGTTCCTCTCTAATTTTGCCTGGCTCTTCTTTGCACCCAAATGCCAGCAAGCCGTACAAACAGGAAGCGTCCAAAAGGTGCATCATCTATTTCGGTGTCTTTGCCATCATCAGCATCCTGAGTGGCAGCGTATCTTCAACCCAGGTGTTTGGAGAATCAATCATTCGTTCCCATAAGTTGCTTTCATCTGTTGTAGAGTCCATCCAGTCTACTGGAGTACCGTAGCTTTTACCTAAAGAAATGGTTTTTTTTTTAAAAAACATATTGAATTAGCATTATCTTTTATCTGTCATTTACACAACAGTAACTGCAAAGCTACCTCCCTTAAGCAGTACGCTCTGGGTTACAACCAGGAGAAACCTTGGACTAATCTATACTGGTGAGTTATAATGTTCTAAAGGTAAAGGTACCCCTGACCATTAGGTCCAGTCGTGGCCGACTCGGGGGTTGCGTGCTCATCTCGCTTTACTGGCCGAGGGAGCCAGCATACAGCTTCTGGGTCATGTGGCCAGCATGACTAAGCCGCTTCTGGCAAACCAGAGCAGTGCACGGAAACACCGTTTACCTTCCCACCGGAGTGGTACCTATTTATCTACTTGCACTTTGATGTGCTTTCGAACTGCTAGGTTGGCAGGAGCAGGGACCGAGCAACGGGAGCTCACCCCATCGCAGGGATTTGAACCACCAACCTTCTGATCGGCAAGTCCTAGGCTCTGTGGTTTAACCCACAGTGCCACCCGCGTCCCTTATAATGTTATAAATGTGACACCAAAGGGGCAATGTACAGAGGTCAATGGAAAATTGCAATGAGAGCTACATAATGTTTTTTCTTAGCTTTTGTTGTTGTTTTTTAAGATCAGTGCAGATCCAGCACTTGTTGCATAAGCAGAAATCCTTACATGGGGCTTGTGAGGTGAATCCTGCCCAATATTTCAACAGCACTTTGTTTCAAAGCCATTGGGTCATAGAATCATAGACATAGCTGTCAACGTTTCCCTTTTTTTAAGGGAAATTCCCTTATTCCGAATAGGATTCCTCACAATGAAAGGGAAAAGTTGTCAGCTATGATCATAGAATTGTAGAGTTGGAAGGGACCCCAAGGGTCATCTAGTCCAACCCCCTGCAATGCAGGGGTCTCAGCTAAAGCATATATGGCAGATAGCCATCCAACCTATGCTTAAAAACCTCCACAGGAGGAGAGTCCACAACCTCCCAAGTAAGACCGTTCTACTGTCGAAGAGCTCTTCCTATCAGAGTTGTTCCTGGTGTTTAGCTGGAATCTACTTTCTTGTAACTTGAAGCCGTTGGTTAGATTCCTACCCTCCAGAGCAGGAGAAAACAAGCTTGTTCCCTCTTCCATGTGACAGCCCTTGAAATATTTGAAGATGGCTATTGTATCTCTCTAGCCCCCCCCCCCAAAAAAAATAATTTTGAAATTTCACCCACTTACTAGCACTAGGGTGGTGGAGAGAACTTCCACTTATCTGACATTACCTGTTCCAAGTCCTATCCTGAGGCCTCCAAGGAAGTGATTGGCTAGTTTGTTGTGATCCCAGACAGTGAGCTCCACGCAGGCTTCTTTCAAATCTTGAGGTCTGAAGCCATCATACACCATTGTATGATTGAACACTGGATTTGTTGTCTTCGCTACAGCTCTTGTTTTCTGACGGCTTTTCCTGCTTGTGTCTGGAAGGATAGTACTTCGGATAAAAGTGGGAAAAGGGAGAAAAATGACCATGAGACTTGGTTCATACCACACAAGAAACTGTTGTTGTCCCAGTAATCTGGGGTGAGCGGGTGACTTTTGGTGGAAGTAAAGAGAGAAGGAAGGGATTCGATAAAATAGAGAGGGAACGCTGATAGAGGTGACCCAGCCATCTTGTGGAACAACTACCGTATTGGCCCGAATATAAGCCACACTTTCCCCCAAAATTCCGACTGTGAAAAGTTCAAGTGTGGCTTAAATTCGCAACTTTACAAAAATTGAGTTTTACGATATTGCTGCTGAAACAGACAAATGGTAAAACGGAACAAAAAAAGGTTCTATTGCCGATTTGCGAGCTTGTGGGTCATCTCTGTTACCCATAGGATTTTCTTCTACATTTGCCTTTATGGGTGTCAATGCCTGCGGAATTATAGGAATTGAATAGTGATTTGTGATTTTAGCGATTGTAACTTTTCGGGTATTGTCTTTTTTTCTTTCCCCCCCTTGAATTTTAAAGGTGCGGCTTATTTGTGGTTGCGGCATATATTCAGGCTAATATGCTACATAATTGTATAACTCTATCACCAGCTTTATATTATTTTTAAGTTTAAAGTAAAGGTAAAGGGACCCCTGACCATTAGGTCCAGTTGTGACCAACTCTGGGGTTGCGGCGCTCATCTCGCTTTATTGGCCGAGAGAGCCAGCGTTTGTCCGCAGACAGCTTCCGGGTCATGTGGCCAGCATGACTAAGCCACTTCTGGCGAACCAGAGCAGCGCACAAAAACGCCGTTTACCTTCCCGCCGGAGCGGTACCTATTTATCTACTTGCACTTTGACGTGCTTTCGAACTGCTAGGTTGACAGGAGCAGGGACCGAGTGGATTTGTAATTTTTTGCATTATATATTTTATCTTAACAATTTTTGTGTGTGCTTTGGCTACTTTTGTCATGAAGCGGTTTATAAATCTGCAAAAAATAAACAGGAAACCTCCTCCCCTTGCATCTCAGGCAACAAGAGGTGGTACACTGATGTTCAGTTTGCAGGTGTGCTATTGCTACATGTGCATTAAACAGAGAGAGGTTCATGCTTGAACTCATTTTTTCAATATCTTGTTGATACGCATCTTCACCAATTTCACAGATGCAGCCCATCAGGGTCTATGATGTTGTGACAGAAATTGCCACAAACATGTTGGCAACTGCTTTGGATAATAAAGAGCTTCTGGGCCATGGGCTGGTTGGACACAGAGGAATGGTGGAAGGAACCAGCTGGGGAACCACCAAGGAAAGAAGGCTCAGAGCCCGGGGAGTGATAGTGGGACAATAATGAGTGGTCAGAAGAAGACTGGGAGGAAGAGGTGTCAGAAGCTGAGGAGGTAACAGGGCTTAGTGAGCTGGGAGAATCTGTGGCAGAGGGAAGTCCAGAATCAGAGGCAGAAGCTGACGCAAGAGGGTGGGAGGAGGGAGGAGGCCAAGAGGCAGAGTTGAGTCAGACTGCTGAAGTGAGTTTCTCCCCCTCTTGCTGTGACACGCTCCCCTCTCCCTGGTTTCCCAGAACCAAGAGAGGCATGAAAAGGGTGTAGGAGAAGTTCACTTCATGCAGGCACAGTCTCAGATTGCTTGGGGAAAACTGGAGAGGAAGGGAATTAGGTAGCTGTGGGGAGGCAAGACCCTACAGTCTCAGGACACTCCTGTGTCAATTTTGATTTTGTTAATAAAAAGTGAACTCCAGCTTGGATGGTGTGATTCACTGCTGTCTCACTCCTGGCATTCTGGTAGTGACCTGGACCTGCTCCAAGAGTCAGACACCCAACCTTGCCAAACTACACCTTCATTCGGTTGAATCCCTGTTCTTACCACTTAACAAAAGAGTTGAGTCTATTGCCCCTGAGGACAGGGAGGTCACTGCATTCCTTCACCCAAATGTGGACTTCTCCAGTGACTGGAGGTTTTTTACCTTTGAAATAGACAAAAAAAAGGAGAAAGAAAACAGAGCACAAGATGGTTGGTTGATCTGTTCAAAGCATCCCTCGCTGTGTTTCCTCTTGTTAACAACAAATAAGATACGCAGCAAAACTTTAAAGTCTTGCGAAGATATTGAATACAGCATGGGTCAGGCCTCTCAGGCCTCTCTGTCTGGCCTACAAGACAACACACACACACACACACACACACACACACACACACACCCCGCTCCAGACCAAAGCTCTTCCTAAGGTCACCCTCACCCCAACCATCTGTGTGATTCATTTTGCAACGGCCACTGACTGTGTACAATCTGTCTGACTGACTGGAACAATGGCACACCTTCATGCATGTGAGCGCTCCACTAATCACAGGCAAACGATGATTCTCTGCACCTTCTATGGGTAGGGCCTCAGGTGCCATCTGCAAAGGTCGCACTCACATGATACAGTAAAGGTTCAGATAATGGTGTGCAGGATTAGCTGCCTCCAGCCTGAGGTTGACCCATTGTAAGCTAACTGTTCAGTCCCCGAACAGAAGGTTACTGCACCAGCCACACAGAGCGAGAACTTCTTAGCAAGCAGCACAGAATTCCAGCAACATCTAGGAGTCTCTCCATACTACTTCACAGCCAAGTAAACTTAGAGGAAGGTCAAATACAATCTTAGTTTACTGTTAAAAGAGGGGCCTCAGCCTGACTCAAACACTTCCCTCACGAGAGTGAGGCCTCCATCCCTGGTTTGCAACAAGCCATGGTTTATGCGATTTCATTTGAATATGGAAACCAATGGTTTGGCCAAACAACCATTTAATAATAATAATAATAATAATAATAATAATAATAATTATTTATATCCTGCACTCCCCAGCTGAACCTGGGCTCAGAGTAGCTAACAACAGTAAAAATAACACACTTTACATAAAATCACAATCAATTAATTGAAATACATTCTAAAATCAATTCATTCTAAAATCAATTCAGAGTCAAATTAATGACAACCATTGGGCTAGAGTTCTATGAGGATTACAGAAGGAGGGGGTCAGGCTGTGCCTTGGCCAAAGGCCTGGTGGAACAGCTGTGTCTTGCAGGCCCTGCGGAAAGATGTAAAGTCCCGCAGGGCCCTAGTCTCTTGTGACAGAGCGTTCCACCAGATCGGGGCCACAGCCAAAAAAGTCCTGGCTCTGGTTGAGGCCAGCCTAATCTCCCTGTGGCCTGGGACCTCCAAGATGGCTTTGTTTGAAGACCGTAAGGTCCTCCGTGGGACATACCAGGAGAGGCGGCCCCGTAGGTACGAGGGTCCTGGGCCGTATAGGGCTTTAAAGGTTTAAACTAGCACCTTAAACCTGATCCTGTATCCCACGGGAGCCAGTGCAGCTGGTATAGCACCGGGTGAATGTGATCCCGCGGCGAAGACCCCGTAACACAACCAGAAGCCATGGTTTCATCCTGGTTGCTTTGTAACCAAGGCATAGTTTGAACAAACCATAGTTTGCCAGGTTTGAATGACATGCCATTAAATTAGGGAGGCAAAACACCCCATGAAGCAAATTTGGAAAGTGGGTAACAGAAAGATTCTTACCCCCAACAGGCTGTGGAACATATTGGAGAGCTATTTTCATGTCCCCTCTGTTCTCCAGATCAAGACCAGCTAGTGGAGTCTGACCAAACAAAAGCAAAAAACCAATGACTATGTAATACAAGCAACATCTTGAAATATGTGGTCCAATTAGACCCCAAAATAGATTTACTAACATATCTCAAAGACACAGTTCCAGAAGACAGGAAGAAATTATTATGTCATGATTTAGCTGCAAGGATTTGAAAATACTGGGGTGAGAGTGGAGTAGGGAATTCCCCCATTTAAAGGAATGGCTTATTTAATTACGGGAACAGGCAACCTCCTACTCACGATGCTTTGGGTTCTTCAAAGGGAAAAAGAAAATTACACAAGAAAGGGCAATGTTTAAGGAACTCTGGAACAGTAAGACAGAGAGGGATTCGTCTTTGTTAATTTTATGAGAATATATGAATATGAGTCTTCTCAAACTGAATAAATAAATGGGACATTAAATACATTGCTCCCATTAACTATGGGTGGTATTCAATGCTAGTCATACTCGAGAGTAGCCCCACTGAAGTTAATGAATAACTCATTAATTTCAATGGGTGGCATTCAAGTAAATTTTACTGAGAGTAGACACACTGAAATTACTGAACATGACTAACTTAGATCCACTAACTTCAGTGGATATATTCTTCAGTATGACTAGCATTGAATAAAACCCTTAGATTATGTCAGTTCATTTCTTTTTCTGCTTTTTGGTTAAATTATTAATTACTGCTATTTAATTTCTAACTGCTATTTAATTTCTAACTTACTGCTATTTAATTTCTACCTGGGCTAATGTTAATTGTCCAGTTTTTGCTTTTTGTAAGTGTCATTATTGATACTCAGTTGCTTTCCACATTGCTATTACTCATTTTGAATACTGTATTGATATATAAAGGTAAAAGGTAAAGGACCCCTGGATGGTTAAGTCCAGTCAAAGGCGATTATGGGGTGTGGCGCTCATCTTGCTTCAAGCTGAGGGAGCTGGCGTTTGTCCACAGACAGCTTTCCAGGTCATTTGGCCAGCATAGCTAAACTGCTTCAGGCACAACGGGACACTGTGACGAGTGCCAGAGCACATGGAAAGGCTGTTTATTTTCCCGCCGCAGTGGTACCTATTTATCTACTTGCACTATTTATCTACCTATTTATCTACTTGCTTTCGAACTGCTAGACTGGCAGAAGCTGGGACAGAACAACAGGAGCTCACCCTGTCGTGGGTATTCGAACCACCAACCTTCTGATCTGCAAGCCCAAGAAGCTCAGTGGTTCAGACCACAGCGCCACCCACTCCCTCTGTATTGACATATATTTCCTAATAAACTATCTTTTAAAAAATCAACCCACTGTCTACAAAACCTAATATTGTAGCATCTCTTATTTGTGTGTTTTCACAAATACTGTGTGTGAAATGGGTGCAAACTGAGCTTATCAGCTGATAAAAGAAACATTTAATTAGCCACCTACTGGGGGCCATGCAAACTGCAGCATGACAACCACCTTAGGAAAATATGTATTGGGAAAGATTTACATCTGCTTCCAGGTTAAATCTCAGACACCTTTTTAATAGAAATATTTTTGATCAGCTACACCGGGGGTAGCCAGCGTGGTGCCCTGCAGATGTTGTTGGGACTACAAACCCCATCATCCCTTATTGCTGGCCATGTTGGTTTGGTTGAGGCTGATGGGAGCCAGAGTCCAACTGCATCTGAAGGGCACCACGTTGCCTACCTGTGGACTACATGTTGCAGCACTGGTGAAAATTATACAGAAGCCAAAGTAGAAATTCATCACACTGGGCAAGGTTATTAATTTCAGTGATAATTGTTGGTATGAAAACAATACTTCCTATGAATGTAAATGATAGCACAGGAATTATAAACTGGTAGCCGTATGATTCAGAATTTTGGCTGCTGCTATTTACTCATTTATGAAATCATTGAGGGGTAGAAGAGAGTTTGGCCCAACGACGCTCATTATAGACCAAAAACCATTAACTCACTCTTGGCTTAAGCGGGTACCAAATCATCTGCTTGTTCTGTCTGTCTTCCCAGTCCCATTCTCCCAGGTCCAGCTCCACTTCTCCCAGGAAACTGTTACGTCCAAACGTGTCATTGTGCCACACGGAGACATTCAACCTCTGGGACGCCAGGAGAGCCCTGTCAACTTTATACTGCAAAAGAGACAAAACAGACGCTTTAAGTATGCATTTATCTACAGAATTAGAATTGTGCGTTAGAACTGTGAGCTGCAGATGAAGCATGCTATTCCAACGAAGAGGTGGACAGTAGATTGGGTTTACTTCGCCAGCATCTACCTTGCTGGAATGGTGCACCAGCAGAGCCAACCTGGCACTCACTCCTGCCAGTGTGTTTGCACCATGCCCACCTCCCTATTATCCTCAGTGACTCAGCTGTAAGGAGGTCAGATAAGCCCCACTGGCCTCTACTGGTTAAACCAAGCTATCATTCAGAAAATGAATTAGTTTACTAAGCTGGGCTCGCACATTCAAACAAACCATGCTTAGGCTAAACGAACCATGACTATGTGCTGCATTCATTCTGGTACTATTAATTATACAAGTTACCCTTAATATCTCATTGAAGACAGGGTTCAACGTCTTCTTCTTCACCGACGTTTTTCTTTTGCCCAGTTTGTACTTCTCTGGTAGCAAGTAACTCTTCACATACCTAAGGAGATTTAACCACCAGTCTGGTTAACGTAACATTTGAATCTGGAAGAAGGCTTTCAGGGAAACCCAAGAGCAAAACGAGCACCTTTTGTCTGTAGCTCTCGTAGCCTTAAAACTGAACAGGCCAATCTTACACTGGGAATTTCAAAAGGGTATCTATAATTACAAAGCACTCAAGTTTGTTCCCAGGCCTGCAACGTCAGAAACGGGATACCCGCTTGTGCAGGAAAGAATTTTTAAATTATTATTAAAAACTGTTCTGTGCAAGATCATTTCAGTCTTGCTTGGTTTCACCTATTTATTTATATCATGCCTTACCTTCAAGCAGCTCAAGGTGGCAAACAGACTTCTCCTTAGGAAGAAGATGGTCAAATGATTTCAACACTGCTGGCTTCCACTAAATTTGTCAGCTTTCAAATGCTGGAGAGTGGGACTCTCCCCCACCCCTGTCTGATTGGTTTTATAGAGTACAATACCCTGTAAATATGCTACTGAATGCTACAATCAAGTAAGAGGAAACAAAAGATCTGAAAATAACTTTACTGGCAAAATGGGCCAATTCTACTGCCCTTTGGAATGAAAAATTTGGAGGAGATCTCTGAAGAAGTGTGCATGCACATGAAAGCTCATACCAATAACAAACTTAGTTGGTCTCTAAGGTGCTACTGGAAGGAATTTTTAAATTTTGTTTAGACCACATTTGTAACTTTTGCTGGTTTAAAGTAATCTGTTTCAAAGATGCATCTTGGCAATTTTGTATTATATACGTTAAGTTTTGCATAATTGTGCTTTGATAAAGGTAAAGGGACCCCTGACCATTAGGTCCAGTCATGACCGACTCTAGGGTTGTGGCGCTCATCTCGCTTTATTGGCCGAGGGAGCCGGTGTACAGCTTCTGGGTCATGTGGCCAGCATGACTAAGCCGCTTCTGGCGAACCAGAGCAGCACACGGAAATGCCGTTTACCTTCCCGCCAGAGTGGTACCTATTTATTTACTTGCACTTTGACATGCTTTCGAACTGCTATGTTTGAATACACACACACACACACACACACACACACACACACACACAGCACCCTCCACCTACACTTACGGATCTGAACGCTGCTTCTTAACATCTGCAATTGCCAAGTCCTTGCCCTGGGCGACGAAAATATGAAGTTCCTTCAGCTGCTCCACATAATCAATGGCAAACTGGAGGTTTCCTTTCACATCCACGTTCCCAAAGTCTCCGCTGTAGATGCTCATCACGCTGGTGCTGACCTGTAGAAGTCACCGAGCAAAGAACAAGCCCTTAAAAAAAATTTCCTTATCCCTTCCTGCAGACTCTTTTAAGGTGGGAAATAAATCTAAGTTCATGGCTGAACTTCATCTACGCATAGCTGAAGGCAGCAAAGAACAATTCAGAGTCCCTCTGCAGATGTCATCCCAGGGAGAGAGAATAGTTTATATTCAAATAATGCACGCTCATTTTCAAACCAGATGGGAAATCATCAAACACTACACATGCAAAGAGTGATTTTGTTGGATGGAACCCAGAAAAAAATATACATATCACTCTCTGCTCTCAGATATGCTAGCAGTTTTCCTCCATCTGCCTTCCTGCCTGTACTCACAAACCACTTAGAAATTTGTGCTCAGACCTGATAAATTATAAAGTGATTGGCAGCTTGGTTGTCCACCATTATGTTATACCACTTTCAGCATAACAGTTGCTTTACAACCTTCATCTTGCTTATTCTCAAATGATGTTATGCTAGAGGTCGCTGTTATTCGCATTTTACAGATTCATTTATTTAAAAACTAAGAATCGCAAGAGGAGCTCACTCGCGTCTGCCCAGCAAATTCAGGGCTGAGATAGGACTTTGGTCTACTTTGAACTCTCATGGACTATAGGAAGCCAGAACAGGATCAGAATTCTGTCTCAGCATATAGAATTTCACAAGGTTCATATAATGACTCCTGTTTTTTCCAGGAACAATAGGAATTGTGCCTACCTATGGTCTGTCTATTCAGACATCCTGCCAGCCAAAAACCATAGTTTCCAATTCTGGTTTGGTGGTTAATCACTAAACATGATCTCCCAGTTCCAACCTAACACCAAACCATGGATTCCTTAGCCATGGTTTGGCTGCATAACTATTAAGGCACCAGGATTGGCTACAGCTCCCTGCCAAGAATATCTTCAATGGCAAACTCAGGCTTATAATTTCACTGAAATGAATGCTTAGGAGCAGTAACTACAAATGCTCTGAAGGGCCCCCAAAAGGTTAGGCTGAACAGAAAATGGGAAATGAGAAGTTAATTCAGATAGCGAAAAGAATCTGGATGTTACAACTAGTTAACAGTCAACTGCAATAGCATCAAGCATCACACATCACAATATTAAACAGAGGCTCTGCTGCAACTGCAGAGTTAAAGAAAACGAAGTATTAGCAAAAGCAGTGTTATTAACTAAAGCTTTCGACTACATACAGAAGACAAGGACGCCAAGCCAGAAGAGCCACTAAGATTGGTTAGCGAACTGGGGCTCTTCTTGATTCTGCCAAGTGGGTAACTGCTGTCTGAAGCTGTATCTGTTTCTCTGTCATCGCTCTACAAGATATTACACAAAGAGAAAAAAAGAAGTCTGTGCAGGTGTTCAAAAAGTGGTGAAATATATTGCCATGCGGCACACAATTTCAACAAAGTAGGTCTGCCAAAGTAGGCTTGCCATTCTGCGATGCAAAACTGTAGGGGACAACCATTAATGAATAGCATGCAAGAACTTCGCTGTCTCAAATATATAAATCACGGAGAAATTAAGAAAGAGGCAAATGTGTGTTCAGTATATCGGCTGCCATCACTGTTCCTGGACCAGTAATACACCAAGTCCAAACTCCTACCTCAGAGACAATACACTACTCAGTGTGGATGCCCTGCTTAGCTTTACAGTTTAGCCTTTATGATTCAGATCAGGGCAAGCAGCAAGTGCCATTCTTGGACTCCATTTCCCATCAGCAGAAAGAGCCATAGCCTCTGCTTTCATTGCCGAAGGTCCCTGGGTTCAATCCAGGTGCGGCTGGAAAAGACTCACCTGAAACCCTGGAGAGCCACTGCCAGCCTGTGTGGGCCAGGGGGTAGCCAATGTGGTGTCCTCCAGATATTTTTGCTGGACTACAACTCCCATCATCCCTGGCCATTGGTCATGTTGGCTGGGGCTGATGGGAACTGTAGTCCAAGAAGATCTGGGAGGTGATGCATTGGCTATTCCTGAGCTAGATGGATCAACAGACTGATTCAGTATAAGGCACCTTCCTAGCTTCCCAGCCATTGTGACAATTTGTCAGGCATGATGGGAGTTCCAGCTGACAACATCTGGAGGGGTGCTGCGTTGCTTGATTCAGGACATTGCTTGATACACTGGCAGAAATCCCCAAGACTCACTCCTCCACCCTGACCTCTCAGGAACAAGCTAAGTAACAGTGTCAGAAGACTCAAGGCTGCAGTATTTGTCCTGAGCCGGTCAGCACTCCCTGAAAGTAGGCAGCCAAGATTCTGCATTTCTCAAACGAGCAAAAGACAAGCAAGCAAACAAAAACCCTTACCTCCTCCTGCGTAAATGTTGGGACTGATTTGCTCATCCTTTTGATTTTTTCCGGATGCGAGAACTGGCTATCAGGGAAAGAAGGTGCTGTGGAAACTGGGGGAAAAGCAGCAGTTCTTGTTTAGAGAGCTAATTAGATTCTAATATGGGGGGACGAGTCATAGATTGCTTTTGGAAATGAAGAAGACATGCATGAGAAACTTCAACATGCAGGATGCACTTACTAGGAGCTGCAACACATATGACAAGGAAGCTGCAACAAAGGACACGGACGAGAGCTGTGAATGCCCTTCCAACACTTCCAGCCAGTGGCGTAGCGTGGGGGGTGCAGGTGGGGCCGGCCGCACTGGGCGCAACATCTGGGGGTTAGGGTTAGGGGGCGCAAATCCACGGGTTAGGGGGCGCAAATCCACGGGTTAGGGGGTGCAAATTACTTGCCTTGCCCCGGGTGCTGACAACCCACGCTACGCCACTGCTTCCAGCCACCCTATACAGGGCACAATGGCCTCCAGATGTTGATTGACTACAACTCCCATTGGCCATGCTGGCTGGGACTGAATGGTGTATGCAGTCTGCAACATCTGCAGGGCGCCATATTGGCTTTTACACATTGGTTTTTTTTTCTGATGTGGGTATATTTTACAAAGCCTCCCACACACGATACCCGAAGACACTAAAATAAGGTGCAAGTATCTCCTGTTACTTCATTATGTCTGAAGTGACTCTTTCTCTAGCCAGGAACTGATATGACTCTATGGCAGAACAGGGTTTCCCCTACTTAACACATTAACTCCCCACCACCACCTAATTATTGATTTGAACCCAAGATTCCTCTTGCATGTCGTCCACTACGTGGCACTGGCTCCCCAGATATTTGACTTCAGATAGTTTTTTCAAATGTCAGTACTTGGAAATCTACAGTCGTGGGTTCTCAGTATCGTTGTTGGCATCTGTCTGTCTGAAGAGGAAATGGAATGTTCCTCTGGGGGTGAAGCTAAACAGCTGTGTTAGCAGCACCAAAGTGACCTCCCTTGGGCGCAATCCTGGGCAGTGTGTATGGAGGTCCTAGACGGCCCAGACGACAAGACCCTCACTGATGTGGTCCAAAAGAAAGCAGAGCAAGATGTTTGGCACCAGCTTGGCTGCAGGAGTTGATGGAAGGAGGCATACAAGGCACCATCCAACCATTCTTGATAGAGGGCTGAATTAAATGCACAAATTTTGCCTGCACCTAGCAAGATGTATGGGACTGTCCTTCTGCCCCCTGGTCCTATAGCTATGGATGGAGCATTGTGCTATTCAGGAATATAAAGAGCCTTTTTCATGATGCTGTCAGTTCTTCTTTACTAAGCCTTCCCTTTCCCATCCAGTATCACTATCAAGGTTTGATGCTGCAAGAATCCCAGGTGGTGGTTCTAAAAGGCTCAATGTTCAGGGATCTTCCCATTCCACAGCAAGTCCGTGAATTACAACTTGGTTGCAAACAGCAAATGGAACACACACAGCCCTACGCTAAATATGCATGACCTGCTGCAGAAGTAGCTTTACAAGATACAAGCCATTAGTAAAACAACAAGAAGAACAAGAACAAACTCCAAATGCAGTCAGCCAATATTAGCAGTAACAATAGAGTGTGAAGCCACAAAAGGTTTTAGCTACTGTGTGCAGGAAGGGACATTATTACTCACTTCCTGGAGCGCTCTCATCAGGCTGATCTGCTTTTTGATCTGGTCAAAATTGCAACGTTAAATACTGTCACACTCCGATGCCGCTCCTGGCTGTGCTATAATCACAGGTGAACCAGACACTATGCATGCAACGACTCAGCTATTTCCCCCCCAATCCTTGCTTCAGAATTCTATGCCTACTGCATTGCAGAATGCAGAAACCGCCTTCTTGACTGCTGGACCCACGATTGGTCTTGTCCACTCAATCCGGCAGAACCTTTCTTCGCAAGCAGGGGAAGTCCCTAACTCATCAAGGGTTTGAGACCCATCAATTACCCTCACCTGGTTTAGACAGCCAGTCAAAGCCATTTCCTGGGATGTGGCCGCTGTCGCATGCTGACAGCTTCTAGGAACCACAGGTGAGAGCTGAGTGCAGGCTGGGGACCCAAGGTGGACAAACTGCCCCAGAAGGAGAACAGCATGTCCCCCAACAGAGGGACAACCCCTCCCGTACACCCCAACAGCACTATAGACACACAGATGAACACGACTCAGGAGTCTAAATCATGCAATACTCTTATCTAAAAACCTGGCAGGCAGAAAAGTCTTTTGCTGCTAAGAACGAAGAAACACTACTGAAGCAGGTTACGTTCATGCAGGCACAAATAAAATAGTTACCATCTTCTGCACTAAGCATTAAATCTTCCTTTGGGAGGTTTCCTTTATCTGCACAAGAGGGGGGGAAACGTTGACATAGTTAGACATTCCTGCTGTTTAGGGAGGTCGCTGTGGGCTCTCAACATAGTCCTCTAGAGGTGGGAAAGAAAGATGCTAACTCGGGAGCTTAAAGCCACAGGCAAACGCTTAGAAGCCTTTTTTAATGAAATATTACTGTGTAAAGAAATGCACCTTAAAAAATGAGGCAGCCATGCCATCCTTTCTAGCACAAACTACATGGCAGTTACGTTGTGGGCACCTAGGAGCCCCAGAAGTTGCATCTGAGGCCTTGCAGGGTTTCTCCCGGAAGTTGTGTCGGAGGCCCCGTGAGGCCTCGGATGCCACTTCCGAGGCCCTGCAAGGTTTTCAATGCGACTTCCGGGGCCTCGTGAAGCACCGGAAGTCGCGTCAGAGGCCCTTTGGTGTGGGTGCTGAGCAGGCTTTTGTGGGTACCTGGAAGCCCAGGGTCCCTTATAGTTGGTGCCAGTGCTTGCACAATCTACATTATGCTGGTGCCGCACATTTCCCCAGAGGAACACCATTAAGTGACTTTAACTTGGTGCTACATTGGATACAACCCTTAAAAAAAAAAAAAAGTATCTTGGGATGCATAGACCTTCCAAAGGCAATTCTTAACAACAATGAGGCAGGTGGAGAAAAGAATTCTAAGAAAACCTTCAGGGAGTATGGAAGACATCAGACAAGTTTTTTTGCTCACTTGATGTGGCTGATGGTATGTCCTCTAGACTTTTGGAAGGGATCTGCCTATTTGAACTCCTTTTCAAAGCCTCCTTTACAGGGTTTAGTTCTTCTTCCGAACCTGTTTCAAGACAAAAACACATGAACACTGCACAACGCACAGGCATGTACCTTAAACAAGCATAGCCCTTTTTTAAAAAAATAAATAAATAAATAGCTTTGGTGGGGGGAACCCACAGGTGTTTCAGCTAAGAGGCTAAGGCAACCTTGGGTCCTCATATACAGGTGGACTACAACACCTATAATTCCTGATAAACGGCCATGATGGGAGGCAATGATGGGGGTTATAGTCCAACAATATCCAGGGAACCAAGAAGGCTAAGCTAAAGTGTGAACTGGAAAGATTAAGCTGTTATGTAGCACACATCATTTTATTTTTTAAGTTGCTTCTGTGTGAAGCAACGAATAAGTCGAATAAATAAAAGCAGCCATCATGCTGCCCAACAGATGTTGTTGGACTACAACTCCCATTATCCCTGACCCCTGGGCCATGCTGACTGGGGCTGATGGAAGCTGGAGTCCAACACCTAGAGCAGTGTTTCCCAAACTTGGGTCCCCAGCTGCTTTTGGACTACAATCCCCATCATCCCCGACCACTGGTCTTGCTAGCTAGAGATGATGGGAGTTGTAGTCCAAAAACAGCTGGAGACCCAAGTTTGGGAAACGCTGATTTAGAGGGTACCATGTTTGCCATTGCCTAGAGAGCACAGCTCCCTTCCTGAGCCCCAACTGACTGGCAAAGGGGAGGGCAGGATTCTAAGAGGCAAATGTTAGCAAGCCTATTGCGCAGCTGCAAGGAGGGTGTCTATCCATTGTTCTGGGAGATTATGGGGAAATACACATATATGCAAAGCAGTATGCATGTCCTGCTTTTAATCCAAGGTGAAGGGTTGGAAAAGAGTCCCAAGAAGATGGGAATAACTACCTTAGAGAAATGATGCAAAGGGAAATTGTTACGATGTGCCCTTGGGTTTATTGCACTAGACCAGGTGTGGAAGAACCTTTGGCTCTCTAGGTGTGACTTAACTGCAGCTCTCATAATCCCTGGCCATTGGTCACAATTTCTGGAGGTGGAGCTGATGAGAGTTGTAGCTCAGTAACATCCGGAAGGTCAAAGGTTCTCCAGACCTGCAAAGGGATCTGGTGCCCAAAACACACTTTTTAAACCATAGGACTCTGTTTACAGGGTGGCCAAGTGCACAGAAAAGCACTGTGCCAGCAGGGTACCAGGCACCTGTCACCTCAATTTGCCCAGAGGCATGTTTGTGTCAGGTGCCTCAGCATCTTCTAAGTACCCAGCAATACCCCCAATTGAACAAGGTACCCAATATTTGACATTGGGGGGCTAATTTTTACCATTCTGATTGTCTACTATTGATCTATTAATGTACTAAAAATATTTCCCCCTTGGGTTAATCTTCATAAAGCATACACACCACCCAGAGATAAGATCAAATAATTTAAAAACTGCTCACGAGTTGAACTTCTTTGGAAACCCACAAAAGAATTGCGGCTTTCATCTGAAAGGTTGGATTCAACGCTCCTGGCATCTTCATCCTCTTCGTTGCCATCAGCGTGACGGGTGGCAAGCAGCTCAACCTGTCTTGTTTTAGGAGGGTTCCCCTCTTCCGCACCCTCTTTTTCACTTCCACCATCGAGATAGGCACTGGCAGTAGCAGAATCTTCTCTCCCTTTTTCATATTCCTCCTCCCTCTTACCTGCCTTGGCATGAGTGAAAGAATCTTCCCTTCTTCCCAGGAGCGGAGCTTCAGGTGATGCTAGGTTAAGCTGAATAGTTTTTTGGAAAACCACATTCCTTTCAGGGGTGCCAGAAAACTTTTCTCGGTCTACGGTTTGGTTATCTTGCTTGAAAGTCTTGCCCTTGAGCGGTATTTTAACCTCGGTTCGAAAGTCGCTCGGCACGCTCTCAACAGACGTTTGTGTTTTTACGGCTAAACCTCCCTGAAATCCTGACTCATCAGTCACTTTCTTCTCTTCTTCATTGGACAGAAGCAAAGCAGCACCAGAGATTTCTCCAAAAAGCTTTTCTAAGCTGGATTTGAATACAGAACCGTCTTTTTCTAGGGCAACAGATTTTGTTACAGTTTCATTTACGTCTTGGGGAAGAAGGCCCGTCGTGCTCTCTGAGCCATGGGCACCATGGATGCTCTCCTTCATTCTGATATCCAACCATCTCATTTCAGAAGGTTGCATCTGGGCAGTTTCTTCAAGGAGTTTCCGGAAGCCTGAATTAAATTCTCTTTGCTTCAACTTGGATGGAGCAACTTCCTTGTTTACAGTTTCATTAATCTCTTGACCATAGCCAATTCCCTGCGGGCAAACTAAATCTACAGTCCGATTAGACTCACTCTCTGTTTGTGCCCCATGACCACTGTTTGAGTCTTTCTGGCTTTCTGGAAGAACTTCAACATCTTCCTTGAGCAGATTTTGGAAGCTGGCTCTGAGTTCAGCTTGCCTGAAATTGGAGGGAGGAGTAGCTTTTTCTATCATCTCAATTATCTCTTTATCATAAATTGAACTTGTTTTCTGATGGGGCTGTAATGAACCATGGGCTGGCTTAGGAACTGCAATGTCTTTGAGCAAAATTTCGGAGCTCTCCTTAAGCAGTTTGCTTAAACTGTCTCTAAATGCCACATGCTCAGCCGAATTTGGTTTAACAGTTTTCACAACCGTCTCTGCCACTTCTGTAGGTTGCTCACCAACATTCCCTTGAGCTCTTATGTTTTCCTGGTTTGAAAATGACAACAGCACAGCTGCCTCTCCTGCTGGCCCACCCTGCATTGTAGTCAATAACTTGCCACTGTCTTCGTCCGTATCTAAACTTCGGTCAAGTGTCCCACCAACAGCCTCTTTAGGAGGATTGGCCATTTGGGGTGAAACAGGAATGATCTTTCTGGTCGCCAGCTCAGAAGACCTCTGCTGCAGTTCCCCAGGGACACTGTCAATTTGTGCTTTCAAAATACTCTCATTTGTGGGTGTTTCTGGCAATTCCTTCAAAAGAAAGGCTAGTTTGGCATTCAAATCGTTGCCTTGCCTTTTTGATGGAACATTAGCTTCTGCCGCTGTCTCGAAAACCTCTTTCGTGGGAGAGTTTGCTCTGTTCTGACTGGCGAGACGAGCGTCAGGCAGTATCAGTTTTGGCAAAGGAATCTGGAAGAATTCTTCCTGAGAAGTAGCTTTTAGATCCGTTTGGCCTTCTTCCCTGTTGGGAGATTTTCCAGACACCAAATCTGAATCTTCTGTTAATCCAGATGAATCCCCCAAATGCTTTTTGAATGCAATGTGTCTATCCTTGGGTGGGACATCTTTTTGTATTGTTCCATCGGTTTCCCAGGACTCCACTCTGCTATTTTTTTCATCCGTGTCACGGCTGCGTTCCATCACCTTATTAAAAAAACGCCTCTTTTCCAATGGAGAATGTGCTTGTTCAGAAACATCCGCCGCTATATGACGACTGGGTGAGGAGCTCTCATCTGAGGTGTCCTTTAGCAGCCTCTCTAAGTTAGTGACAAAAGCAGTGGTGTCAGCTTTTGGTGGAACCAAAGTTCTGCTTACAGTCTCTGGAACCTCAGAGACTCTTCCATCTGCACCTGCAAAAACAGCCCCCTGCTGTTGATTCTGGTCACTGCAAGATGCTTGCACCTCTGTTGCTAACTCCACCTGTGGAACCCCTTTCTTGTCAGCCAGAGGATAAGCCAGCAAGGACTCCTGAAATGCTTCTTTCAACAGTTTCTGCACGCCACTGTTAAACAGACTGTGCTGCACTTTGGATGGAGCTTTTGTTTTTTCTATATACTCTTCCACCGGGCGCACAGTCTTTCCCTCTGCAGGGGCAAATTCTACATTTCCTAATGGCACAGCATTCACTGATGGGGAGAGAGCTGTCCCTCCTGCTTGTTTTGGGACAACACGGTTTGCTTCCAATACATTTTGTTCCTTCACGTCAAATCCTTGGAGGATCGGTTTTTGCTGTTCACCTTCCAGCACTGCCTGGCTAGTTCCTTCCCTGACTTCTTCCAACTCTTTCAGATACCTTCCTGAACTACTTTGCCTGCCCCTTGGAACAGTCGCCTTCGCCTTGGTTTCATCCATTCCGCTCTGCGGCTTAGTACCCCCATCCCAAAAGTTTCTCAGGCTTTTGAACTGTGAAGGATTGAGCATCTGAGCCTTTGCCTCTTCGTCTGCTTTTTCCTTTAAAGCGTGAATCTTAAAGTGTGGCTTCTGCTGCAGAACAGATGACGCTCTCTCTGTTTCCAAACCGTCAGCTTGTAAACCTCCATCCTCTTTAGAGAGAATCATGCTGGGTCTTGGGCGCGAATTATTTGCATCCAGCAACTCTGTAAATGCATTATTCCTCTGGTCACTTGGGGGTATTTTGCCAGATTCATCAACAATACGGCCCCCTTCGAATTTATCCATTACATTTGGTCGAACTTTTCCTGAAGGCAACTTAATGCTATTATCATCAGGTCCAGAGTCATCCGCACCAATTTCAACTTTTCTGAAGGTTACTAAATTATATGTGCCTTGTTCGTTATCAGATTCTCCAGTAACATATCCTGAGGAGCCGCCCACTGGTTTTATTCTGCTGCGTTCCTCTTTATAGATTGGTATCCGGTTACTCCCAGGAGTGCTTTCACTTAATAGGCCTTCCTTATTTGCAAGTTTTGGGTTCATCGCCTCTCTTTCCCAGAAAGCCCTGATATTCTTGACTTTTCTTGGAACCTCTGATTCTTTGGATTCATCTTGAGGTAAGGTAAGAAGATTCCCTCTACTGGGGTGCTGCATGGTTTTGTCATCTAGATGCCCAGATTCTTTCCCTTTAGGTTCATTAAACAGCTCTCCAGATTGATGCTCAGAGTTTGCTCCTTCCGAAAAAGCTTTAACACCTCCAGCCCCATTGGGCGTAACATCTCCCCTTTCTGTTACTTTTCCCAAAGAAGAGCCAACACTTTTCAAACCTGGTTTTCCCTTTGCATCTTCCAACATCTTCTGTTCTTTGCCCAAAGCACTTTTGTCCTCCGTTTCAACCTTGCCTCCCGCAGCCCTTTCATCTCTCTCGTTTGCAGGCTGGCCAATGGCCTGAAAACGTGTTCTCTCATTTAAATGAATGTCCTGCCCTTGGGAGCTAGAGGAAGCAACCTCCCTTGTTTTGCTTTGATCTTCTAGTAACAGGCTGCCTGGACTTCCATCCTTTGTAAATGGCGACCCACCCGGAACGTTTACCATTTCGTGGAATCGATAGTCCTTGCTGGTTGGCTCTTCTCCTTCACGTAGGGAAGAATGCAGATTTAACATATCTGAACTGCAGCCTTTATCTTTTGCCGTTGCAGCAGATTCTCTTGCCTTGGATATATCCATTTCCTCTGCAAGTCCCGCATCTTGCGGAAGCATCTCTTTTTCATCATCACTGGAACTTCTTTTAAACCAGTCGAGCACCTTAGATATGGACTCATCGGCTGCCTTCAAGATCTCAGCAGTGTATTTGTCAGATTTGGAAACCGTTTTAGCACTCGGAGCCTCAACCAGAGCTTGCTTACCTTGTTCAAGGTCTGCAGAGCCAACTTTTGGCACCTGAGGGTCTTCTGTTTTAGGCAGCTGCTGGTCTGCAAGAGACAACCAATTTTTGTTGTTGTAGTAGCGAAACTGCCTAATTAAAGAAGCCTCAGTCAATCGAATTGATTGTAATGAATGGGCCAGATCTGCATAAAATCAGCATGTGACTAAGCTGAAGATGGTGCATTTGCGACACAGCAGCTAGTTTCATCCCTTCTGGATGAGAGTGGGGATAAAACGCCTCTTCTAAGATGTTGCCTGGCATGTGATGAATTTATAATTTAAAAAGCATTTGTTTAAAAAGGATTCTATTGCCTGATTGAAAAGATTTTCAGCCAATCGGTTAATCAATTCAAGGTTGCAGTTCCAGTTGGAATACAAGCTTCCCCCCCCCCAAAGCAATCAATTTCTTTGAAATGTTAGCAATGATGGTAATATGTTTTAAATAAATGTGACCTAGTAATTATTGAGAATAAGGTGCAACATATGAGCTTTAATCTGATGCCTCAACCGCAAACTATGCAAGCAAAGGAAAGCTCCCTCTTTTTAGTCGTGATTCCTGCGTTGCCAGGGATTGGACTCAGTGACCCTGGGGGTCCCTTCCAACTCTACAATTCTATACAATTCTATTCATGTTCTGCTCAAGGGTTTTCTGCAGGGATCTCGTCGGTCACTGGGAAAGGCTGGACTGGAATGGTCTGATCCAGCAGGTCTCTTGTGTTCTTAACCAGGAAGTGGAGGGAGGGGACTCTGGCTGCACTTTCTAAACCAGGGGTCAGCAAACTTTTTCAGCAGGTCCACTGTCCCTCAGACCTTGTGGAGGGCCAGACTATATTTTTTTTTTATGGGGGGGAGGGGAGAACGAATTCCCATGCCCCACAAATAACCCAGAGATGCATTTTAAATAAAAGCATACATTCTACTCATGTAAAAACACCAGGCAGGCCCCACAAATAACCCAGAGATGCATTTTAAATAAAAGGGCACATTCTACTCATATAAAAACATGCTGATTCCCGGACCGTCCGCGGGCTGGATTTAGAAGGTGTTTGGGCCGGATCCGGCCCCCGGGTCTTAGTTTGCCTACCCACGTTCTAAACAACAGCAACAGCTAGATGAAACCTCAGCCTCCTCCTTAAACAGAGTTACTTACCAATTACACAAAATGCAAGCTTTGCCCCTGTCAAGACTTAAAAACCTGCACGCCCCAATTCTGATATGATTTCAAATCAGTGGCAGCACAGCAGCCAAAGGAGTGCATCTTGAAGAAAAGTGATCAGCGAGTGTGTCGGGATGTGTTGATGGGAAGCGAGAAAACAAGCAAATGGTTAGGCCTTGAATTGATCAGGGTTAAGATAGTAAAAGCATTAGGGATCCCTCCAGATGGCAGACAGCTAGACAGGGGCCTGAAAATCTCACTAAACTGTTAACTCACTGGGATATGCTATTATTTCTTACCAGGTGTGCTTTTCGAGATGTCCTGTTCAAGGCTCGGCGGCTTAGTTTTGATCTGAGGCTTTGTGGTATCGGTTTGTTCTTCCCTCACTGAGGGAAAGGTCTTGCTAGAAGGTTCACTTGGAATTGTAGGTCCCGCAACAGGATGTTTCTCAGGCTGCAACGTATTGGGTGGCAGACCCGAGTTCTTGGCACCGTGAGAACCTAGAGCCGTTCCCTCTCCTTGGCTCTCAGTGTTACCGTTTAAGGCTGGAGAATGGGCGCGAGGAGGCTTAGACGGGAAAGACTGGCGACTCTGAAGCGCACCTGGGTCGCCCACTCCGTTCCCACTGGCCTTGGTGTCGTCGGAGTCCAACAAAACGAACTCCCCGGATTCCTTGCCCTCGTGCAACTCAAGGCTCTGCGGGCGCTCCTTCCTACTGACGCTGGACGAGAACCGGACCTGCTTCAGCCTCTCCAACGAGTTTTCGGAGAAGCCTTCGGATTCGCCTGGAGGAGGCGGGCTCTTCTCCGCAACACGTTCAAGGGCGGTCGGGGCTGGCAATCTGCTTTTGCCGGAGGGCTCCAAAGTTTGGTTCAAGCGGAGCACTTCGGAATCGGTGGAGCTGGAGCTGGAGCTGCGCTTCAGGATGCCCCTGGGCAGAGACCCCTGGCCGTTAACCTGCTTGATCCTTTTCGGAGCCTTGGGAAAGGGCTCTTCGCTCTTCAAGCTGACGTCTGATGTCTTGTGGATGTTCCTCCTGGCTTTTGGCACAGGTGGTTTCCCTGCCTGCCTCTGCAAGTCGTTCGGTTCTGCAGGAGCCTGTTGAGGCTCCTCTACCCTGCTGTGGTTTGTTACGTCTACCTTGGGCTGGTTTTCTACCGAATGCGGGTCTGCAAAACAAGATGCAAAGCGCACACAAACCAAAGGGTAAAACACACTACATGTAAGGGACACACGTTAGTTGCGAAAAAGGGGGTACATGCAACTAAGTAAAAGCATTATTGCGTGTCTTGGGGAAGGAATTGCATCAATGTGCTTGTTAAAGTAAAAAAAAAAATATGCAACGTAACAAGGCAGGACCAGTTTAAGCTTTAACTTGGGCCTGATCTACGTATGTAGCAGACTGAGAACCGTTCCACTTCATGCTGTAGGCTTCTGTGTGACTGTGTGGTTTTTATTCATTTTTTTATACTTGTGCCATGCCATAAAAACCTCCCTGTATACTGCAAAAAAGGGAAACCTAACAATTCCTTAGGAACATGGAGTCATTAACACGACACCCAAAATGTAAACGTATTTTGTCACACAACACCCAAAATGTAAACATATTTTGTCACAAGTTTTCAGTGTCTCCACAGAAACAACACAGATTACGTATTTAGAAACCTTCACCTTTCTCCATCGCCATTCCATGTTCAGGCTGCTCATTTTTTGCATGATCTTCTAGTAGGGTTGATTCGTTGAATGGGTTTTTCCTTTGCTAGAACAAAATAAGAATGTTCCGCTTAACACTACAGTATTACTGGGGGAGAGAGAGCTTGGGAAGGAAGGAAGGAAAATGGAAAACATAACAGCAAGTTTTGCAGGTCACAGTAAGGCAAACTATGGCTTACCAGGACCAGGTGAATGTGGAGGCTTCCAGAGAAGGGGTTTTTTACTCCAATGCTGTGCTGAGTTAACCCAAGTTTTGGCTTCACACATTGGCCAAAACCAGACGTGGTTTAGCGCTCTCCCTGCTTACCATTTAGCCAAGAATAAACCTGTCTTTTTCTTCCTGTGGTTTTAAAAGCTTGCTAAGAAAATGGGTGGCAGCAGAAAACGGTCATGTCAAGGAACCTTGAGTTACTGTGAGTGGGACTTCCATGCATCCTGAGATATGAAAAATCTAAAACAACACAAAAATCTAAACTTGCATATATAAAAAGGGGGCTTGAGGGGAGCATTTTTCCTCTAAGTGGAAACCATGGAAACCCATTTAATTTTTTTCTTTTAAAGGAGGGAGGAAATGGTTATCATCCAGGGGTTCCTGAAGTACAACCTGAGTTCCAAAATGAGGACAACAAAAGCTTGCTGCTTTTTAAAAGACGAGGGAATCCCTAAACACACACACACACACTACCAAGCGATGGGACCAGATCCATAATTTGCAAACGGGCAGCTAAAAAAAACACAGCACAGCAAATATTGAACACACAAATACGGACCCTTATAGTGAGATATATTTGACCATTTACAGATCACTGCATTGCTTGCGTGCTAGTGAGGCCCTCCCACTTCAATAAATACCAAAGTGTGTGGGAACATATCCAATATCTCCAGTCTAACCAGAACTTCCAGGCTACAGCCTGTGACTGTTGCTCAGGTTTGACCATAGCTGCAGTCCACATTTCAGCTCAAAAGGTTGGTTGCTCCACTACTCTCTATGCAATTCATGTCAAAGTAATTTTATGGGGGGGGGCGGATACCGATATAGTTTCAAAGGAAGCTTAAAATGAACTCCCAATTGCTCATTTGTTGGAGCAAGGTACACTCCTCGCCTGATCCCATCAGCTGATGAGTAGTGGGATCATGTATTGCTCCAGGATCAGGAAAGGGGTTGCATTGAAACCTGTGTTAAAATTGGGTGGGAAACGTGCTTTGGCAAGGGTTTCATTGAGAACCCCTTCATAATCCTGGAGCAAGCCTCTTTGAAGCCACGCTTTCAAAAGAGACTCATCACCTGACGCCACTGTGATGTCAGCTGGCAGGGGGGCAGCCCACCCACCTGTCAAATTTGGCCTGGCAATTTAAGATCTGGCGGCTCACTGGGCGGTGTGAGGGGAGGTTCCCTACCCCTGGTGTAGTTAATTCCTTTGGCAATAACACAGAGATCATGGCGCCCGTGTTGTTTTCTCATTGTCTTCCATCCAGGATACTGACAATGAACTCACCTTAGATGGTGAGGCAGCTAACTTCCTTGTTTTTTCTTGAGGCGTCTCTAATGCGTCAGAGGCTGCACTGAACACTTTGGGGCTGTAAAGAAAAAGAAGAACCAGCCCATTACTTGGAGGCTGCTATGCCACACACTGAAACTAGCTTGAATATCAGGGCTCCCATGCAAGGAACTCGAGGCATCGGTAACTATTTTAGTTTCAGCCATTAAGACCTTGGAGCTGGGTGCACAGACCCTCAAGTTATCCCACCTGCAATGTATTTAATCGATTCTCCTCCCTCTCTCACACAATGTCACAGGATACCCCTTCATGCCTAAATGAGGAATCAGAAAGGCTTTAAGTGAAGGCAATCTGATTCGTCATTTGCAAAAAGTGTTTGTGAGGTTGCAAGTCAAGAATTGCAGAGAAATTCCAACCATCTCCATATGAAAGTCTATTGCCTCTATATTTAAAAGATCTCACTTTCTCTACACGTTACTAAACAAGGCAGAGCTCCTGTGCTGAGGCAGTGAAGGGTTGTGTTATGTCTACATGAAGCAGCGATTCTGAACATTCACACACAAAACTTTGCAAGACAAAGAGGTCTTTAGAAAGCACTGCCTCCTGCCCCCATTTTCTATGTAAGTACCCAGAGCTCTAAACAAAAGAGACAGAAACAAAATGTGTGAAGGGCTGTTACATGGAAGATGGAGCAAGCTTGCTTTCTGCTGCTCCAGAGGGTAGGACCCACCAAACCAATTGATTCAAATGCAAGGAAGGAGATTCCGGCTAAACATTGGGAAGGACTTTCTGATGGTAAGAGCAGTTCAACAGTGGAATGGAAGGTCATGTGGACCTTTCCTGGAGGTTTTAAAGCAACGATTGGCTAAAGGGATTTTTTAGCTGTAATTCCTGCATTGTAGGAGGGTGGAATAGATGACTTTTGCAGTCCCTTCCAACTCTACAATTCTAAGATTCGGTGAACAGAGCATCGTTGCAAAACAATACACAGGGCCTTGCCTCAGTGATAGCACACATACCTTATACACAGAAGGCCCCAGGGACCATCCAAAACCCTAGAGAGCAGTTCCACTTCTCCGTTGATAATACTGAGCTAGATGGAGTCATGGCTACGTGAAAGGCAGCCCCCCACCCTGTGTTCCTAAAGCCAATGATGGCTGTCAAACCCTCCTAACCAGATATAAGTAGCCACTTGAGAACTGACTGTGTTTGCAAAGGAGGGAACATGCCTGCAGCCCAGGTGCGGTTTCTGAATCATCTTAGCACAAACACCCACAAAAGGAAGCACCACAAAACAGGAAGCAAAGTAAATCCAAAAGGTGCAGAAGTCAAATTTATGGAAACCAGCTGTGTCAACTTGTTTTGGGCTGTCCTAGTGGTGCAGTGATAAAACTGCTAACGCATTTGCAAAGCTAAGCAGGGTCTGGTATGGTTGCAAATTGGATGGGGGGCCACATGTTGAGATTACCACATTGCAGGGGGTTGGAATCTCGGGGTCCTTTCCAGCTCTCTGAGTCTATGAGCAGACAACTCTTTTTCACAAACATCCATTATAGTTACTTTAATTAACCTCCACCCTAACACTTCTGATCTTTTCCTACATTTATCCTGGCAAGTGGTATTTACTGTGGCTTATAGTACAATTTGACAGCTGCACCCAGGAAAATTCCGCCATAGTTGACAGATGGAGCCAAACACCCTTCTTCCACGCCTGTGCCATCTCCAAGCTTGACTACCATAAGGGGACAGTCCTTGAAGTTTCATTTAGGATGATGTAGGAGATGGGAAGCAGGCCTGGTTGCAGATATGGAACCAGGAGGAAAATCATACAAAAAACAACTGCTCTGATTTCCTCCATCTGACCAGCTTGGGTTGCTGTGTACTATGAAAGTCTGGAAGAGAAGGGGGCCTCAGGTCACTCACACCCTTCAAAATAATAACAACAACACCTTCAGCAATGTGAATTTCCACCGTCAGCTTTGTGCGACACACCTAAAGGACTTCTCACTTAAAGTACACTTCTCTCTTCCCACCCACAAAAAGGTAGGTAAATACTACTCTGGAGAAAAGGAACAGTTCATGAAATTGACAGCCCTTCCCTCACTTTAAACAAGGGCGATTTTCATTTATTGCAGTTCACATCAAAGGCACATTCCTTTCTAACCCAGAATGTCTATAGGTGTGGATGGGGCTAACATTTGCTCTAATAAAAAGGGGAGGGTATTCAGTGTGTGAAACGACGAGGCATTACCCATCATGCCACATATAACAAATAATTCTAACAGGCCACTAAAAAATTAATATCGACAACAGGAATATAAAGGCGCCATTGTAGGTTTATCAAATGATGCTGATACTCGCCATTAGCATCGAGACAACACGGTTTCTGACTACAGTATTTTGCTTTGTGATATTCTCCCAAATAGATTCCGTCTTTTGGAAGCTAGCTGTCAGAGGCAACTACAATAGTCCCCACAACACAATTCTATTTGCTGAACAATACTGATATATCATGACAACAACTATTTACATCACTCAACTAGGTTCCCTGAGACACACTGAAAATTGTTCTCTAGGTAAAGTTAAAATATACAGTTAATTAAGTCACAATGCTGAAGGCTGCGTTTTCTGAATCAGTTCAACTGATCAACTGGTTTATAAAACAACAATAACAACAAAGTTATCGACACGTTTCTCTGAGTGTCTAACCTTTCATCAGATTTCGATTCCACCTCTGCCTCTTTTATGGCACCCAGCAATTCTGGAGGCGTGAAAACTTCTTTATTGACATTGTTCACCCAGCTGCTCTTTGTCTTGTCTGACTTACTTTGACTCAGTTCTGCTGAAACAAACGGGAAAGGTTACCTTGCATTTTCTCTGTAAATGCTCAAAACTATGGATACCAACGAGCTTTTAAATTAGCACACAGTTAAGCACCCACCTTCCAGCCTATTCAAGATTCTAAGTCTTAAAAGGCATTTCCATAGTTTTGTAACTCCTGGGGTTTTTAAACAACTATTTTTTAACATGCGAAATATGCTTTATAAGCACAAGCCATTGGAACAAACCCTGTTATAACAAACGTGATTCATGAAAGAGTTACAAATGTCATAAAAATCCACATTAAGTAGACCTTAGACCCTCAACGCAAGTCATTCCCACAAGTACAACAGCACCTTTGAATTTCCAGACATCTAAAAACAAGAAGAGCCTTGCTGAAGGATAATTGAATTCCACTTTCTACAGCAGCCAAGCAAAACAGCGTACTGTATTGGAGCATTGGGGCAGGAGGAGCCATGGCTAAACATGTCTTTCGCAAGGGCTCGTCTCCATGAATTGGCCTAGTGTATTTTTAAAAATGGCTGCCATCACCGCCTGAGGGAATGACTTCCCTAAATAAGTCTACGTGGTGCTGCGAATAAGCATTTTGAGATACTTGGAACCTTTGCCGTCGGCCGGGGGATCAAGAGCCACAGAGCGGCTGCTCCCCTGGCCTCTCAGGAAGAACATTGAAGCAAGGCGGGTGGGGAGATAATCCGGGCTCCATCCATCTGTCGGCCAGAGAAAGGAGGAGCTACAAAGTGCTTCCTTCCTCCCTCCCTTCCAGAAAGAACACTGGACCCCAACTGCCATTTTGCACCGGGTTTGTGGAGCGTGCTGCAGGGAAGCATCTTTTGGCCTGACCCATCAGCCAAGGGGCTACAGTCTGCAGAGGGCCTTCTTGGTAGTGGCACCCTCCCTGTGGAATGCCCTCCCTTCAGATGTCAAGGAGATAAAGGATTCCATAACTTTTAGAAGACATCTGAAAGCAGCCCTGTACCGGGAGGCTTTTAATGCTTGATGTTTTTATTATGTTTTTAGGTATGCTGTAAGCCGCCCAGGGGACGCAGGTGGCGCTGTGGGTTAAAGCCTCAGCGCCTAGAGCTTGCCGATCAAAAGGTCGGCGGTTCGAATCCCTGCGGCGGGGTGCGCTCCCGCTGCTCGGTCCCAGCGCCTGCCAACCTAGCAGTTCAAAAGCACCTCCGGGTGGAAGTAGATAAATAGGGACCGCTTACCAGCGGGAAGGTAAACGGCGTTTCCGTGTGCGGCTCTGGCTCGCCAGAGCAGCGATGTCACGCTGGCCACGTGACCCGGAAGTGTCTCCGGACAGCGCTGGCCCCTGGCCTCTTAAGTGAGATGGGCGCACAACCCCAGAGTCTGTCAAGACTGGCCCGTACGGGCAGGGGTACCTTTACCTTTACCTTTAAGCCGCCCAGAGAGGCTGGGGCGGCGTATATATAATAAAATGGGCGGCGTATATATAATAAAATGGTTATTATTGGTTTGTGTGGGCTTGGAGTGTGTGTGTGTGGATTTTGTATGGTGCTCAGTTAACTGCCATTCATCCGAAGTTCCCAGGGCAGCTCATGACAACTGAAAAAGTTTAGAACAACCAATAATCATAGAAACAGGGTGGCTCGTAAGAAAATCTATGTACAGTGGTACCTCGGGTTAAGAACTTAATTCGTTCTGGAGGTCCGTTCTTAACCTGAAACTGTTCTTAACCTGAGGTACCACTTTAGCGAATGGGGCCTCCCGCTGCTGCTGCGCCGCCACAGCACAATTTCTGTTCTCATCCTGAAGCAAAGTTCTTAACCCGAGGTAATATTTCTGGGTTAGCGGAGTCTGTAACCTGAAGCGTCTGTAACCTGAGGTACCACTGTACTCTTGTTGTCTGCCATAAGCTACCTTGATGGTCATTTGATCAAAAGTAATAATGAAATAATTAAGTAATAATTAAATAAAGTAATAAAGAAAGGTGAAAGAGTTTCAAGCAAACCCAAGGTTGCCAATAACTGTGCAGGTATATGATTTTTTTATTTGTTTTAAGAACACTTCAAATCGTTTTTCAACATTTTAATATTTTTTTATTTTATTTTAAATTGTGGCGTTTTGACATTTTGATGTTTGCCTCCCTGGTTTCCTTTGGGAGGAAGGGTGGGGTACAGATTCAGTAGAGGATAAACAACGTTTTCGGGCCCACAAATACAGCCTGTCACCAGACACATGCAGCAACCTATTTTACTAGATATTAGATAATGCTTTCTTCAAGCCTAATTACAGCAGGGAGGCTTGAAGGCTGTGGCCACCAGAGAAGGCCTCTGCAGATGTGCCCCACAGGTACCATGTTGGCAATTCTGGGAAGAAACTCTTTTAAAAAAAAGTTTTTATTTATACTTTTCAAATTTATACATTTCATTAATTTTACAATCATTTTAACAATTCAATATTTCACTTCCTTCCCCCTCTTTGTGCGGTTTCTTAAATTTATTTTTTAATACCTTCTGCATATCCAAATTCATTTAATTTGCTCATTGAATTATCTACTTTAAATACATACTCTTATGAAACTGCAGGTTATTACAATAATCCTGCCAATGTTTTTACCTGTTTGCAATTTATCTGTAAATATTCAATAAACCATTTCCATTCTTTTATAAATAGTTATCTTGATTTCTTTTTCTTCCAGTAAGTTTTGCCATTTCTACATATTCCATAAGATTTCGTATCCATTCTCCCTATTGGGTACTGATTGGTTAGCAGACCCAACGATACGATAATCTTTATTGTCATTGTCCCATACAGAACAACGAAATTGGAAAAAAAAATCTACGCAAGACATTCAAAACCAACAAGCCTGCCTTCCCAACCTTGCTTGCTGGGACTTCTGCTTCTTTCCAACTGGAAAGTAATTCTCAGTTAGGATCTCAGTCAACTATATATTAATTAGATTTTTTTTAAAAAAACCACCCTAATATAAGCTTCACATTTTAAAGAAATCATAAGGCAGTTAAGATGGTTAGACAAGATGGCCTCCAACATCCTGTGCAATTCTGTGATTCTGTAGTTTTGTTCTTGATTGAAGCTCTACACAGAGACCCAAATACCTTTCTTCACTTCAAAACAGCTCTACTATTTTTATTATTTTTAAAGTCAACACTGCGTACCTGTTGGAAACGGCTTCCTCCTCATGGACGCCCGAATGATGTCTGCTCCGTGAATTTTCTCTCTATGCCTCTTGGACTTGGCTTCATAAAACCACTGCCCGCTCATGTTCTTAACTTGGATCTCATCTTTAACTTTTTCACTTAAATGCCTGGGGGGGGGTGAGAAGGAAGGGGTGGAAAGATTATTACACATGCCTTGCAGCGAAGGAAGCTTGACCATACTGTCTTGGAAGATATCCGACCAGACAAGGAACACACACAATTCTTTATCTTAGGTAATTTTCTTCTCATCAGATTGTGGTGGTGGTTTTTAAAGCCCATATGAAAATTAATCAACATTTTAGTACCAATATACATCTTTTATTTATTTATGTACCTATTTATAATATACAGTGGTACCTCTGGATACGAACGAGATCCGTTCCGGAGCCCCGTTCGCATCCTGAAGTAAACGTAAGACACGACTGTGCGTCTGCGGGTCGCATTTCGCCGCTTCCGCACATACGCGTAACATCATTTTGAGCATCTGCGCATGCACGAGCAGCGCAACCCGGAAGTAACGCACTCCATCATTACATCCAGGTCGCCGCAGAGCGCAACCCAAAAATATTTAACTTGAAGCGACTTCAACCCGAGGTATGACTGTACACTTTCATTTTTTAAAAAACACACACACACCAATGTACGTAGGCAGCATACAACATAACCAGATTAAAATCAACATAAGCAGAATAAAATCAGCAGAAAGCATCCATGAAAACATTAATAAAACTGAATACATACTGAATGAGTAAAAAGAGGAAACTTATATTGCGAAGGCCTGCATAGACAATATAGTTTTCAAAAGACATCTAGAAGAAGGGAGGGATAGTTCTTGCCGAACCTCTACTGGCAGGGATCTCCACAGGACAGGGAAAACAGTCCCCAGGAGAAGGCCAAGTGAAATTCTGGGATGTATGGAACTAACAGATGTTCCCCATTAAAGGGGCAATTTTGCTTAACACAACACATTTTTTTGCAAAGCAACAGTATGACACATCTTTGTATTTTCTTTCCATGAATACATGCATTGTTATGCACACTGTGCCTCAATATATGCATTTTTGGTACACATTCCTGTGTGGTGTCTTTATGATGTACAGTTTATTTACACATGTATACAACCTGAGCCTCTCTGCTCAAAGCATTGCACCCCAAGATGGTCCTGCTCCTCCAACTGCTACCACCTTGGATCCAAAAAGAAATGAAGCATATCTGAAGGAGCGTCTCCACCCCCATCGTTCTACCCGGACACTAAGGTCCAGGGCCGAGGGCCTTCTGGTGGTTCCCTCACTGCGAGAAGCCAAGTTACAAGGAACCAGGCAGAGGGCCTTCTCGGTAGTGGCACCGGCCCTGTGGAACACCCTCCCACCAGATGTCAAAGAGAACTACCAGACTTTTAGAAGACATCTGAAGGCAGCCCTGTTTAGGGAAGTTTTTAATGTTTGATGCATTACTGTATTTTAATATTTTGTTGGAAGCTGCCCAGAGTGACTGGGGAAGCCCAGCCAGATGGGCGGGGTATACATAAATAATAATAATTATTATTATTATGCAGAGGCTCAGCCTGCTGTGTTTAAGACTTTTTCTCTGCTGTCTCACAGTGGAAGAAGGGGCTGATACCCATCTGCCACCCGCCACAGAGCATCCGCTTTGTTAATCGCTCATTACCTTCCTTTCGTTCTCCGCAATGGCTCTTCTCCCATTAAATTTCATGAGCATGGAAAAAACGGGTTTGGCCTGTGTTTCAACACTGCTAAATTCAGCGTACGGCAGCCCATCTCAATGCTCCAAGCATTGATTAAACTCTGAGACCCAGGAATTTAGGGGGAGGATCTGGAACCCAGGAATTGAGGGGGTTTCTAGGCACCCACAAACTCATAACAATACTTAGGAGTGACCTTTCAAACGTACGTACTCTCTCAAACCAGCCCAGCCCTCCTCACTTGCGGTTAAGAAGCACCACTTTGAATCAATGTGACTGGTCATAAGGGAGTTGGAATTCCAGCTTCTGTAACACATGACTTTGTCTTCCTTTGCTATTCTAGTTTAGGGGCTTTAAGTATCCAACGCAGAAAGGGATTCCTAACCGTTCAGCTCTGTCTCCTGCGTCACTGTTTTTTTAAATCAATGGTTGCTTTTATGGAGCGTGAGGACACCACATCATAAAAACACCAGTAGATCTATATTCTTTTTTACAACGGCACAGAGCATATAAAACCGCTTTACCCTTGCCTTTGACCCCTGAGATGCGTTGTCCACCCTATTCCTGCAATTGCAACCTTCCCCGCCCCCCGCAAGGATTATGAACTGGGGGAGGCCAATGTTATGTACTGAAGTTCTCACCCTGGGCCAGCAGGGGGATACTGTAGATAGTTTTCACTCAGGTCCACATATGCAAATAAGGGATTAAAAGTGACGTTCAGTGATTGGATAGTTACAGAAAATAGTTACTGTTGCGTTGTAGTGGAGCTCTATACAGTGGTGCCTTGCAAGACGAAAAGAATCCGTTCCGCGAGTCTCTTCGTCTAGCGGTTTTTTCGTCTTGCGAAGCAAGCCCATTGACGGATTAGCGGATTAGCGCTATTAGCGGTTTAGCGGCTTTTAGCGGCTTAGTGGCTTAGCGGATAAGCGGCTTAGAAAAAGGGGGGGAGGGAAAAAAACCCACAGGAACTCGCAAGACATTTTCGTCTTGCGAAGCAAGCCCATAGGAAATTCGTTTTGCGAAGCACCTCCAAAACGGAAAACTCTTTCGTCTAGCGAGTTTTCCGTCTTGCGAGGCATTCGTCTTGTGGGGCACCACTGTATAAGAAGGCTGGCTGAACCCTTCAGTTCAGTTCTGTTCTGGCCTGTGAATAAACGAGAGCTGTTTGAAGAATCGCTGTGTCATCTGATATGTTCACCCACAACTTAACAGCCAATGTATGTGTGGTGAGGGGGATGGGGAACAGAGGAAGTTCAAAATCCTGATTTTTCATAAGAGTCATAGAGTTGCAGAGTTGGAAGGGACTCTGAGGTTCATATAACGCAACCCCCCCGGCAATGCAGGAATATGCAGCTGGGAATCGAACCTGCAACCCTGGCATTATCAGCACCAGGCTCTAACCAACTGAGCTATCCAAGCGGATTACCATATTTTCCCGTGTATAAGACAAGGTTTCCCCCCTAAAAAATAATATCAGAAATTAGGGGGCGTCTTATATGCAGATACATCCCCCCCATTTTCTTAAATCTGTGTCCCCCAAAATAGGGGGTGTCTTATACATGGGGGCATCTTACAGATGGAAAAATATGGTATTTTCTTGTTTTGAGAATGCCACTAGGACAGTCTGAATTGCTTTCAACAGAAAGGCACTGATTTGGGTAATAATGAATCTGAAAATGCCTGATTCACTTCCTTTGGCTCCAGGTTCTCTTGCTGACTGACAAGAGGGTGCAGTGCAGGTAGTCAACTCAAGGATGAGTCACTCAGAGCCAAACTGCTTGTGGAGTTAAGTACCAAAGGGGAGGGGCTGGTTTTTTTATTTTAAAAAATGCAAATACCATAATTGAGGAAGGGCTGATTAATAACGGGATCAGAGCAATAATGAAAAGTGATTTTAATCCTGTGTAAAAGCTAGTAAAAGCACCGAGGTTAGTGCTTTAGTAGGTAGGTGAGGGAATATAATGAACTATATTTTATCTTCCTACAGACCCACATATGTTGGTTAACAGACAGAAGAATCAGCTTACCGCTTGTGTTTAAAAACGCAGGGTTTAAATCTCATTTTAGACACCTTAACTGGAAACACAAGAAGTAGCCATTAGGCTACGCTTCCTGTGTTAACCCCGTTTATCAAAGGAACAGGCTACAGCAGGCATAGGCAAACTCAGCCCTCAAGATGTTTTTGGGACTACAACTCCCATCATCCCTAGCTAACAGGACCAGTCGTCAGGGATGATGGGAATTGTAGTCTCAAAAATATCTTGGTGGTAGGGCTATTGCAATGATCCTGGACCCTCTGAGATCCTTAAATGTCTGGGGAGCTGCCTAAAGGACTAGGGGAAAGTATTCAAACATCTGACACACACCCCTTCTGCAAGATCTGAAACCCAGGAAATGTTTCACCAACTCATTTGCTATTTATCAGGACTTGTTGACACAATCATTTAAGCCAGCGATAGCAGCCCTTTAAGCAAACCCATTGCCGAAGTAACAATCTAAAAGTAAATATTTGATTCTAAATGCACACCACACCCTGCCTTATCAGCACAAAAGCCAATGACATAATTTTACAAGTACCTCCCCACCAGCAAGGATGCAACTAAAGAAACATAAAACCCTGTATTTTTCAAGCCCCTGTAGATCACATGAAGGGATGTTATACATTGTCCCTCATACAGTAATGTTGTACTCAAGGCAGCTGAGAACAATATGCCTAACTTCCGGTGGTCGTGGGTGAGTGTGCCCCAAAGGGCCTGCCTTTTTCAATGTTGGGTCCCCAGATGTTGTTGGACTACAAATCCCACCATCCCTGACCTGCTAACTAGGGATGATGGGCGTTGTAGTCCAACAACACCTCAAGATTGAGAAAGGCTGCCCTAAGCAGATCACTGTTGCTCCTTAGTTTTCTACAAGAAAAGTACAGACACCTGCTTTGGAGATATTGTGACTCAGCAGAATTGATTAGGAAGGATTTTATGATCCTGAGGCTCAAAGCAGAGAATACATTTTCTTTTGTATCTGCCCCTTTCTGCACCCATGTGCCTCTCAAAGCATTTTTTCTAAATCTCCAGTGATTTCTTCTCCTTTCACACACAACCTGTACTTTTTATCTCCTCCCCGCCCAAACTGCCAGCTTCCTCCATCCGTCCTCCCTGGTCCTTTGACACTCACTTCTTCCTCCTTTTAGCCACATTCTTCTCTTCTCTCCTTCCTTTCTATTCTCAGTTGCAGCTTTGGGGGCCTTTTGGTTTAGAGAAAAAGGAGAGTAAGAGGCAACGTGATAGCTGTTTACAAAAGAATGCACAGCATGGAGGAATTGGACAGAGAAAAGTTTTACTCCCTCTCTGGGACATCGAATGATGTTGACTGCTGGAAAGCTCATGAATGATAAAGTACTTCACACAATGATGGCCATCAACTTGGATGGCTTTAAAAGTTGTTGTTTAGTCGTTTAGTCGTGTCTGACTCTTCGTGACCCCATGGACCAGAGCACGCCAGGCACTCCTGTCTTCCACTGCCTCCTGCTGTTTGGTCGAACTCATTCTGGTAGCTTCGAGAACACTATCCAACCATCTCGTCCTCTGTTGTCCCCTTCTCCTTGTGCCCTCCATTTTTCCCAACATCAGGGTCTTCTCCAGGGAGTCTTCTCTTCTCATGAGGTGGCCAAAGTACTGGAGCCTCAGCTTCAGGATCTGTCCTTCCAGCGAGCACTCAGAGCTGATTTCCTTCAGAATGGATAGGTTTGATCTTCTTGCAGTCCATGGGACTCTCAAGAGTCTCCTCCAGCACCATAATTCAAAAGCATCAATTCTTCGGCGATCAGCCTTCTTGATGGTCCAGCTCTCACTTCCATACATCACTACTGGGAAAACCATAGCTTTAACTATGCGGACCTTTGTTGGCAAGGTGATGTCTCTGCTTTTTAAGATGCTGTCTAGGTTTGTCACTGCTTATTATCAACCTTTCACCTGACTTTTTGATTGCACAGCCATCACCCCTCAGAAAAGGGAAACTTCCATTCCCTTCTTCCAGAACTTCCCAGTCTCCCTGCCACCTTCCCTCAGCATACAATATGTTGCTGGTATTGGAATTGGTCCAGCCAAAAGGCTTTCATCATATCTCTAAGGCTGCGGCAGATAAGCAAGGAGGCAACGGGCAGCCTGCAGCACCTGAAACTGGTCCAAAGCCCACTGCTGGGTCCAGCCCACCGTCTGAGAAACACTGGCATAGACAATACAAAGCTAGCTGGATTAATGGCCTGGGTTCAGTATAAACACAGCTTCCTACTTTCTTCCAGTACATCAAATTTCAGCACTCAACTGAAGTAGGTCTCAACTTGCCTTCAGTGGGAAATGTTCTGATGATAATTATGGGAGACATTGCAGAACAGTTCTCTTCCTGCTTTATTTGATCTGTGATGGCTTCTCCACCATCGGATGTCAATAAAACCTAGTAGAGCTGGAAGGAACAGCAAGGGTCATTTAGTCCAACGCGCTGCAATGCAGGAATATTTTTGGCCAATGTGGTGCTCGAATCCATGACTCAAACTCGAACCCATGACTCAATTAAGAGATTATTAAAAAAAGAAAAGAAATTGTAAGTTTCAAAAGGTTAGAAATTTAATACAGTGGTACCTCGGGTTACATATGCTTCAGGTAACATACACTTCAGGTTACAGACTCCGCTAACACAGAAATAGTACCTCGGGTTAAGAACTTTGCTTCAGGATGAGAACAGAAATTGTGCATCGGTGGCACGGCAGCAGCAGGAGGCTCCATTAGCTAAAGTGGTGCTTCAGGTTAAGAACAGTTTCAGGTTAAGAACAGACCTCCGGAACGGATTAAGTACTTAACCCAAGGTACCACTGTACAAAATCATACTTTCCAATTGATATTAAGAGTTTAGTGTGAGTTTAGTTTAGTCTCATGCTGTACTGACTCAGCTATCTCTCCCTAGACTGTTTGGAGCAAGAGAAGGGTTCTAAACATGCACAATTGTTAAAGACTGTTTAAGAACTGGCACTCGGGTTTGATTCTTTCCTCTTCCCTCCCCATCCCTTTTTCCTTGTGTGTCGTTTTTTAAGATAGTAACCCTAATGGCAGCGACTATCACGTTTTAACTTATTGTATGAAAGCTACGCTGGGAACCTTTCTGGCTAAAGCGCAGGGTACAAAAGCTCCAAATAAATACATGAAATCAAAGTAAGCATGCTTTTACGACTCCATATTGTTTTGCAATTCAGTGCCCATCACAAGGGCAGAATGGGTGGGAGTTAGCAAGAGATTCAAAGCCCTGGTGCGTGTCAGAGGCAGATCCAATGAGCCACAGAACTGAGATCTCCTGACTCGCATGCTGCATCACCGCTAGACCACAGGAATTCTCCATCGCTAATTATTGTGCCTAGGAAAACAAACTTTCAATCTGGCAGCTCTTATCTGCAAACCACCTGACACAGCCCCTTAGTTCCTCGCGTATCATAACACAGAGCTTACTTGTAGTTCTGCCTTCCATTATATAATGGAAGACTACTCTGGCTAAGTAACACAAGAAAAAAATAGAACAGAATCGTAGAGTTGGAAGGGACTCCATGGGTCATTCACCCCATCTACCATGCTGCAATGCAGCAATCTCAACACTCCATCCCCCATCCAGTGTGAAACCACAACAGATGCTGCTTAGCTTTGCAAAAATACTCAGGATATAGCACACTTCTCCCAGGGCAATGGACCTGACAGTGGCTAGGCTGCCTTAGCGAGAGAGGTGATTTAATTGCACGCTGTGTTTTCAGGACACAACCCCAAGGCAACAAAATGCCAGAGGAACCACGAAGGATAAAGTTGCTGTTTTAAAAATCAAAATCTGTTTTAAGAACCCAACAGGCCTGCTGGGTCAGTCCAAAGGGCTCAACTAGTCCGGCACCCTGTTCTCACAGTGGACAACCAGATGCCCACTGTGGGAAGCTCACAGGCAATATCGACTCTCCAACTGTTTTTCCCCATCATCTGGTATTTGGAGGCAAGCTGATCCCCTGGGCATGGAGGTTCTGCTAGCTCAAAAGATCTCCACCTGGAGAGCCCTGCTAGATTCAGGTCAAGGGCTCAACTAGTCCAGCATCCCAGTGGGCAACCAGGTGCCCGTTATGGGACGCTCACAAGCAGGGCCTGAGTGCAACAACACTCTGCCCATTTGTGATTCCCACCAATTGGGATTCAGAGGGGCACCAGTTCCGACAGCAGTGGTTCGGAACATAGCCTTGTTCTCCGTGGGTTCAGGAGAACTTGCTGGCTTGCTGCTCCTTTGTGCAAAGCATAATTGATGGCCACCAAGGCAGTGATGGCCACCAAGTTGGACATATGGAACTCACTTCTGCAGGAGGCGGCACTGACTTTGAAAGAGGACTGGGCAAATTCACGGCGGATACAGCTATTCACACCTACTACCCACAATGGCTACGCTCTGCCCTCCACAGCTGGAGGAAGCAATGCTTCTGAATTCCAGCTTCTGGGAACCACAGGAGCCAAGAGATGCTCTTGTGGAAGGAATATATTGACATTAAGGTTTTGTTTCGTTTTTCAGAGGGAAGGGGAAAGAGGGCGAGTGCCAGATTTCGAAATCAGTCTTAAGCAGTCTTGCAAAATTTCAAGAGGTCTTGCTAAACCTAGATTATAAGTAGTAGTATTAATTTATGAATCACCTTTCACGGGAGTCACGAGGCAATTTACAAACACAGCATGAAACCAAACACAAAAAGACTTTCAGTTCGCAATGCAGGGGACCTTCTGAATTTTTGCAAAGCAGAAATGAGGTCCAATACGTTTCCCGTTCCTTTCTTTCCCCACTGATTATAGCTTTGATTTGAGCTCCAGAGTCAGCATGAGTCAGAGGATGGGAGAACGAAACAGGGTAAGAGACATCCTGTCCTTCCATAGACAGTGTGTGTTGGTTCACTTTGTGTTTTGCAGCAGGGGACAACTGTCTATTCCTGCCCTAGACACAACTGCATGGAAGCATGGACACAGGAGGAGGCCTGTACCACAATGCGGGGACACATTTTGCATTTGGAGGTGAAGCACCAGCCACCTCGGAATCCTCCTTCCAGGATCAAACAAACAAAGTGAAAAGCAGGACTATCTTTTTCCAAGAGCTTATATGTCAAGAGAGGAAAGCTGGAAGACCAGAATGCAACCACAACATTTCTTCCTTGTAGACTACATGGTGCCAGCGGCCACGACGGTCAAAGTAGCAAGGCGCCAGATTATTTTTATCGTTTGCTTCTCTGTGTTAAGGGTTACTACGCTGCAATTACTTGTCTGACAACCACAAGACGGTGAGGGTTCCAAGGCCTGGAAGCACAGCAGGAACCTTCCTCTAACTTAACTGAGAAAGGCTTACGATAATATTTTGCAGAAGCTAAAGTGCTGTTACATGTGTGGTGCTGTGACTGATAACAAAGAAAGGGCCCCCGCCCCATAAACTAAAATACTGGCATCTGCTTATGGTGGGAGACAGACAATAGTCTTCCAACAGACCTAAAGGCATTATGCAACCAGGATGGCTGCAGATGGAATCTACACTCACCCATGTTCATAGGCTTTATAGCCTTTCTCCAGATAAAACTGTGGGACAAGACAAGTGTGTATGTAGTTGGAGAAATGACACTGTCTCCAGGGATGCTTGCTCTATGTAGGGCGATTCTGACTCTGCAGAATGCAAGGCTACAATTGCCGGCATGCTCTTGTGATGAATATGCTAGCATTGGCCCCACACGATAACTGTTGGACAGGGTAGCCAACACTGTTGTTCTCCGCGATGTTCTGAAGTACAATTCCCATCATCCCTTAACATTGGCCATAAGCCAGGCATGGCCAAACTTGGCCCTCCAGCTGTTTTGGGACTACAACTCCCATCATCCCTAGCTAACATGACCGGTGGTCAGGGATGATGGGAACTGTAGTCCCAAAACAGCTAGAGGGCCAAGTTTGGCTATGCCTGGCATAAGCAGTGTTAGAAATTCAGATATATAAGCTAGGCACCAAACAGCTCCTTAAACCAATGTTGTTGTTGTTGTTGTTGTTGTTGTTGTTTAGTCGTTTAGTCGTGTCTGACTCTTCATGACCCCATGGACCAGAGCACGCCAGGCACTTCTGTCTTCCACTGCCTCCCGCAGTTTGGTCAAACACATGCTGGTAGCTTCAAAGACACTATCCAACCATCTCGTCCTCTGTCGTCCCCTTCTCCTTGCGCCCTCCATCTTTTCCAACATCAGGGTCTTTTCCAGGGAGTCTTCTCTTCTCATGAGGTGGCCAAAGTATTGGAGCCTCAGCTTCACGATCTGTCCTTCCAGTGAGCACTCAGGGCTGATTTCCTTAAGAATGGAAAGGTTTGATCTTCTTGCAGTCCATGGGACTCTCAAGAGTCTCCTACAGCACCAGAATTCAAAAGCATCAATTCTTCGGCGATCAGCCTTCTTTATGGCCCAGCTCTCACTTCCATACATCACTACTGGGAAAACCATAGCTTTTACTATATGGACCTTTGTTGGCAAGGTGATGTCTTTACTTTTTAAGATGCTGTCTAGGTTTATCATTGCTTTTCTCCCAAGTAGCAGGCATCTCTTAATTTCGTGGCTGCTGTCACCATCTGCAGTGATCATGGAGCCCAAGAAAGTAAAATCTCTCTCTGCCTCCATTTCTTCCCCTTCTGTTTGCCAGGAGGTGATGGGACCAGTGGCCATGATCTTCGTTTTTTTGATGTTGAGCTTCAGACCATATTTTGCGCTCTCCTCTTTCACCCTCATTTAAAAGTTCTTTAATTCCTCCTCACTTTCTGCCATCACGGTTGTGTCATCTGCATATCTGAGGTTGTTGATATTTCTTCCAGCAATCTTAATTCCGGCTAGGGATGCAGTCGCCAAAACGGAATGCCTAGTTGCCATTTTGGGGGCAAGACAGCTCTAAAGTCTTGGTTTTCTCAAATGATGGACTGACAGTGATTGATTCTCAGTTAAACATCTGGACAGTTCAGACGACAACCTTCAGCTGGGTTAAGAGCTTTGAGAACTTAAAAGAAGAAAAGTCACTTGATCCAGGGACAGTCCACATATAGATTGGCCTATTCTGACCTCTTTTTCTGAATGCTGACTCCTTCTGCTCAGGCTTCACAGAAAAAGCAATTTGGTCCCATAATTTTATTCTGATTGTGCAGATAAAATATAACTGATACAATTCTACAGGATGGGGTGAGAAAACAGTCCAGATCCAATAATTCCCAGATGGTGGAAATGTCAAGGAATCATCCTGTCGCCCAGGCATCTTCACTTTCTCACAAGTGGTCAAAGGCCAGGTGCAAAATGTGCCTGGCTCATCTAGCCCAGCACTCTGTCCTCACAACAACCCACCTATGGAAAGCTTGTAAGCAGAACAGGAACACAACAGCACTCACACTGCTTGTGATTCCCGAAAACTGGTGTTTAGAGGCACACGGTCACCAACAGTGGAGGTAGAACATAGCCACCATGCCTAGTAGCTACCCAGGCTGGGGTTGATGGACGTTGTACTCCAAAACACCTTGAAGCACCCCATCATTAGAAAAACTCTTCACTAGGTTAAATCTGTAATGATACACTGGGCGAGGGATTTGGGGCATAATAAACCACAGAGCCTAGGGCTTGCCGATCGGAAGGTCAGCAGATCGAATCTCCATGACGGGATGAGCTCTCATTGTTCGGTCACTGCTCCTGCCCACCTAGCAGTTCGAAAGCACATCAAAGTGCAAGTAGATAAATAGGTACCACTCCGGCGGGAAGGTAAACGGTGTTTCTGTGCGATGCTCTGGTTCCCCAGAAGCGGCTTAGTCATGCTGGCCACATGACCCGGAAGTTGTCTGCAGTCAAACGCCGGCTCCCTCGGCCTATAGAGCAAGATGAGCGCCACAACCCCAGAGTCGTCTGCGACTGGATCTAACGGTCAGGAGTACCTTTACCTTTACCCAACTCTCAGATTGGGAAAGGTTATGGAAAACTGCTTTGAAATTCTTGACATGTTGCACACTGAAAGAAAATTATATGAGAATGATGTATCGGTGGTATTTGACTCCTAGTAAGTTAGCAAAAATGTATAAGACAAGTACGAATACCTGCTGGAAATGTAAAGAAAAATAAGGCACCTTTTATCATATGTGGTGGACGTGAAAGGTAATAAAAGCATTCTGGGAAATGATACATAATGAATGGAAAAAAATGTTTAAAATTACTTTTATTTTTTTAAAAAAGAAACCAGAAGTTTTTCTTTTAGGAATTGTAGGTACCGATATGCCAAAGGAGCAGAGAAGCTTTTTATGTATGTGACGACAGCCGCATGGATGTAACTAGCCCAGAGATGGAAAGAGGACAAAGTCCCTACCAGAGAAGAATGGCAAACTAAGTTGCTGGACTTTTGATGAAATGGCAAAACTTACCAGAAAGCTCAGGAACCAAGAAGACCAAAACTTCAATAAAAATGGGGGAAATGTATAACTTACCTGGGAGACCAACGTAAGCACATGAAAACATTAGCAGGATTGCAATAACACTTGTAGCTCAGCAAATATTAGGGATAAAATGGAGTGTAATAATAATAATAATAATAATAATAATAATAATAATTTATTATTTGTACCCCGCCCTTCTGGCTGGGTTTCCCCAGCCACTCTGGGTGGCTTACAAAGATTAAAAATACATTAAAATACATAAAATATGGCTTACTGAATAATATGCAGTTGAAAAGGTTGACAGTAGGACCCATGGAGGGGAAGGCGGGAAGTCCTGAGATTCGGAGGAATCTCCAAATATGGGTATGTATTTTGCATTGTTATAATTTTATACTTGAAAACCAAATAAAGATTATTTCAAAAAGGAAAGAAAGGAAGAAATACTCTTCACTAGTGGCAATAAGCCAGAGCAAATCCAGAAGGGGGTGAAGACTTTGCAGGTTGCTCTCTTACACACTCATTCACTCTCACTGAACTACTTGTCCGAGTATGAAGGAATTCCTGGCTCTTACCTGACCCTCTCCTCTTCAGCTCTCTTCAGGTCTGAATCCCGCTGAAGCACCTTGAGGATTGCTTCCTGCTCTTCATCCGTAAGGAAGCTCAAGTCGATCATCTTGCTATTTTTGTATAGAAATCGTTTGGGTTACAACACAGAGAGATGAAACCTAGCAGCCTTCACCAAGAGCGTGTGCGGTCATGCACCGAAGCGAGCAGCAGTTTTAAAAAAGTTCCCGAATTCCGTTTTCTTGTTAGAACTAGGAGATGCGCTTCTGCCGCCAAGACACTGTGGATAAGGCATTGCATTCCTGGATTGCTCACATCACATGTACGTTACAGGGGAGCCTTGCTTCATGCTTCAGCAGCTCATGGGATTAACTGCATGCTCCGGAGTCCAATGTGAGCATCACCTACGGAGAAGAAGCAAGAGGGAAGTATTAAGCTCCAGCCCTCTTGGCCAAGGAAGCAAAGCTTTGGGGCAGCAGGGATAGAGAATTATTTATTAACTAAGGGCTTGTCCACACTTACTGTACTTTTCCTGCGCTCTTTCGAGGCACAGTCTGTGATTTAAAGGTCGGTGTACAAGCACACACACACACACCTTTTATGGGGGGTTCCAGAGCTTTCCCCTCGAAAACCCACTCTTTAAAGTTCAATTGGAACAAACGTCAATTCGTGGGAAACCTAAAGTGACGTTTGCTCCAATTCAGCAGGTTTTCGAGAGGAAAGCTCAGGGCAAAAAAAAAAAACCCAACAACACTCAGAAACAGAGCAGGGACAAAACAATGGGACAAAAGGTAAGTACAGTGGTACCTTGGGTTACATACGCTTCAGGTTACAGACTCCGCTAACCCAGAAATAGTACCACGGGTTAAGAACTTTGCTTCAAGATGAGAACAGAAATTGTGCTCCGGCGGCGCGGCAGCAGCGGGAGGCCCCATTAGCTAAAGTGGTGCTTCAGGTTAAGAACAGTTTCAGGTTAAGAACGGACCTCCGGAACAAATTAAGTACTTAACCCGAGGTACCACTGTATAGAGCATCTTAAAAAGCAGAGATATCACCTTGCCAACAAAGGCCCTTATAGTTAAAGGTATGGTTTTCCCAGTAGTGATGTATGGAAGTGAGAGCTGGACCATGAAGAAGGCTGACTGCCGAAGAATAGATGCTTTTGAATTCTGGTGCTGGAAGAGACTCTTGAGAGTCCCATGGACTGCAAGAAGATCAAACCTATGCATTCTTAAGGAAATCAGCCCTGAGCCCTCACTGGAAGGACAGATCATGAAGCTGAGGCTCCAATACTTTGGCCACCTCTTGAGAAGAGAAGACTCCCTGGAAAAGACCCTGATGTTGGGAAAGATGGAGGGCACAAGGAGAAGGAGATGACAGAGGACGAGAAGGTTGGACAGTGTTCTCGAAGCTACCAGCATTGACCAAAGTGCGGGAGGCAGTGGAAGACAGGAGTGCCTGGCGTGCTCTGGTCCATAGGGTCACGAAGAGTCAGACACGACTAAATGACTAAACAACAACAACCACTGTATAGATAAGCCCTTAGCACTTAGTCACAAGTGTCTATAGCATGCCAATAATAATTTGCAGTTTTATGATGCCAAAGCCGATTTGCAAACTGATTAATTCAACCTTCATGGCGAGTGAGGAGATCTTTAGATACTATGCAATGCATGAAAAGCAGTAATTAACCATAATTGAATACGAACAGTATCCTCCAGCCAATCAGTTGTTTCCAAGGAGAAAAAAACAGTACAGGGTAAGCACTACAGATTGATGCAGCCTCTATAAAAAATGCTTCTAAGAAGCTGCTACAGCCAACACCCTCAAGGGGGGAAATTCCAGCAGCTAATGACTGACTCTGAAGCAACATAAACAGGCTGGAAGCCAACCCTGTCCTTCCAGGCTGCCCAAGACACAAGTCTCACAAGACAACCAACTCTAGCCAAGAGGAAAACAAGAACATTAACACACCATCCTGCAGGCTAGATTGATAAGCTGCTTTTAAAAACTTCACTTGATGAAAGTTCACACAGGGTACCAATTCCTGAATAGCAGTTACAGTGGTACCTCGGGTTACAGACGCTTCAGGTTACAGACACTTCAGGTTACAGACTCCGCTAACCCAGAAATAGTACCTTGGGATAAGAACTTTGCTTCAGCAGAATGAGAACAGAAATCGTGTGGTGGTGACGCGACGGCAGCGGGAAGCCCCATTAGCTAAAGCGGTACCTCAGGTTAAGAATAGTTTCAGGTTAAGAACGGACCTCCAGAACAAATTAAGTTCTTAACCCGAGGTACCACTGTACTATACATGAACAAGTGGGGGCTGTAACAAAATGTTGCAGTGTGAAACTGCTTCTGTTCAGGGTTCCAGATATTCCAACCCATCCCACCTCACTCTTCATCCCATCCCAAGTCAGCCTTCTCAGTTGTCATGGGGCTGTTTGGGCCTGATACATTTTTTTCCCTTCTCCAAATAATTTTTTGTGTTACTTCTTAAAACTCTGGAATTTCCCCCAATTTTTGTTTCTCTGCCTGTACTTGTTTTATACCAACGTGTTAATGTTGTTATGCTGCATTTTTACATAATGCATAGAGATATTTTTAACTAGTAAGTAGCTTAGGAATGCTTTGAAATAGAGTTTGCCAATATAGAGATCACTATTTAAATGATTTGCTGTTCTTTCAGACCACCTTTCGTTGCAAATAATGCCAGGTTAGTATACAAGATATATAAAAACAAAGCACCATTAAGTAAGTTTAAATCGTATAAATATGTTTCCAGATATTATTGGGCTACGACTCTCATCATCCCTGGCCACTGGTTTTTGCTGGCTTGGTGAAGATGGGAGTTCAACATCTGTGGACCATGGGTTCTCCATCTCTGGTGAGATGGGCTCTAATGCAGATGCATGCTGAACATGCTCATCTCAACACAGAACAGCCTCCCATGTAATAATTATTTTAACACAAAGGGGTCTGAACACCGAAAAAGCGCTGAACGCTATTCTAGCAATCCTCACAACAACCCTGCAAAGGTAGACCATGACTATTACGCCCATTTCACAGATGTTTGAGAGAGACAATGGCTTGCCAAGGTTCAGCCACAAGTTCATGGAAAGCCTGAGATTTTTGCCAGGGGCTTGCCAGCTCACACTCTCAATATATCCAAATGCACGCCATGGTAAGCATGCCAAGTAAGATTTAATAAGATAGTACTTCTGCTTCGTTGGCTTTCTATGTTGGTTTCTGCTCTCTTCACTGTGCAGCGAAGTGCTTGTCACGAGACAATGTTTACAATGGTTATGGGCCCAGAAAAACGCAGTCAAAGTGACGGATGGACTTCAGAATGCCGGCAAAAGAATGCAGAGGAACAGAGGGACGGATCGCTCTGCGCGTCAAGTTGATTGATGAGAGGTATGTGCTAATGCTCCGGGCAGCCTGCCAGCTCCTAGTTAATGGCTTTATGGCTGGACTTTGAACTTTTAAAAGCCGTTTGCCAGGCTCAAGGCACAAGCTCCTAGGCTTGGGGAGGCTGGAAAACGAAAGCACTTTTGAATTTGCTTTTGGAATGAGGTTTGAAGCAGCAGTGACACAGCTGATTTAACGCAGCAGAGATGGCTAATGCAAAGCTAGCTGATGCTTTTGGGATTCCCAAGCTCAATAAGAAAAATTATGCAGACTGGGTTCTCTATGCTGAGGCTGTTCTGCGGAAAGAGGGTCTTTTTGAGGTGATTACAGAAAACCCCCCAGCTCCATTGACAGATGCATGGAAAGCTAAAGATTCCAAAGCAAGGGGAACTCTTACATTGATAGTATCCCCAGAAGAGCTCTGTCTGTTGCGTGGTAAGACCTCAGCCAGAGAAATTTGGGACGCTTTGAAGGGGGCTCACTTGAGGACAGAAGCTGGATCCACTATGTTTTACTTTACCAAGCTGCATAATATGGCTCTTGCTGAAGGTGGAGATGTGCGTACACATCTGATGGAAATGCAGAATCTGAGACATGAGCTGCAACAGAGAGGACTCGCTTTTCCAGAGGCTGTGTACTCCTTCATGATACTACATTCTTTGGGTTCAAGTTGGGAGTCTGTTGCCACTCAGATTGCTGTTCAGCCCACTGCTCAGCTCACAGTAGACTATGTTACTGCCGTGATTCAGAATGAAGCAGATCGCCGGGGTGCTAGCTGCATGGGTAAGGGGGAGTCTTCACAGACATCATCCCAGAGTGCAGTGGAACCACCAGATGGCGCCAAAGCTTTGAAGGCAGTGAAATGCTACTCGTGTGGACGTCTAGGCCATATGAAGAGGGAATGCAGATATCCCAGGGCCAAGACAGAGCAGCGCAGCGGAAGCTCATCGCGTGGAAAAGGCCAGAGCAAAGGCAAAGGTCCGGTGTCCAGGACAACGCAGCACAAGGCAATGGTCTCACGCTTCACTCCAAAGGTTGCAAAGGTCCAGAAGACGTCTAGATCTTTCTTCGTTGTTGATTCGGCTGCAACGCACCACATGTGCAACGATAAGCGACTGTTTGTGTCTTTTACACCGCAGGAAGGTGCAATTCACCAGGCAGATGACCACACAATCCCCAGTAAAGGCTACGGAACTGTTGTTCTTCACAGTTTGGACTTATCGATAAAAGATGTACTTTATGTACCAGATGCCAAACATAATCTGCTCAGCGTTGGACAGCTGAATGAGCGGAAAATTGACGTTTCCTTTAAGAACAAAAAGTGCATCATCACAAAAAAAAATGATTATGTATTGCATGCTGAATATGTTGATCGTTTGTTTGTTTTATATTTTGATGATGTTGTGCAGGATGAAACTTGTTGCATTGCAGGTTCTAACAAAAGTTTGCATGCAGAATGTATTCATGATTTTCACAGGAAATTTGGTCATTTGCATTTTGAGGCAGTATCTAAAATGCCTGCCTTGGTTGAAGGTATGACTATTAAACCCTGCAGGTACCACATGAAGTGCAAGGCATGCGCAGCAAACAAGGTGAAAATGGCTGCGAAAGGTAAGGTGTCTAGTAGGCAAGCTACAGAACCATACCAGGTTGTTCATGCTGATTTGGTTGGACCACTAGCACCCTCTTTGGGTGGAAACAGGTACTTCATGGTTCTCATTGATGCATTTTCCAGGTATATTTATGTGTACAATCTCAAGCAGAAATCAGAGGCTTTTCCAAGGTTCAAAGAATTCTGTGCTTGGTTGGAAAATGTGCATGGTAAGAAGATAAAAATTCTTTTCACTGATCGCGGGGGGGAATTCACTTCTCAGCAGTTTGAAGCTTTTCTGTCTGAGAAAGGAATTCAACACGATTTGTCTAGTCCTCGCTCGCCATGGCAGAATGGACTTTGCGAGAGGGCAAATCAAACATTGCTTCAAGGGTTAAAAACCTTGCTGCATGATGCAAATCTTCCAGAGAGTTATTGGGCTGAATCTCTCTCGTGTTTTACTTACAGTTATAATCGCAGGTTATCTTCAGCGATTGGTTGTACCCCCTATGAGAAGATGTTTGGCAAAAAGCCATACATCAAACACATGAAAATTTTTGGGTCTGACATGTGGGTTCACTCACCACAACACTCCAAGTTAGACAAGCGTGGTTTGCATGGTATCTTTCTAGGTTATCAGAAAGGATCTTACAGAATAATGATGACTGACTCTAAGACAATTAAGCTCACAAGAAGTGTTGAGTACAATGCCAAGTGGGGGGGGGGGGAATGTGGGAATTTTCCAATGTTATCCTGATGACAGTGATGAGACTGAGGATAGTCAAAAGCAGCCACAGCAACCCACACCCACTGATGAAGGTTCTGATTCTGAGTCTGAAACTGAATCGGGTGATTCAGAGGATTTCAAGAGTGCGAAAGCCTCTATGCGACCCTCTGAAAGCTCTGATCAAGAATTGGAAGAACCATTGTTCACAATAGGACACTTTTCTCCCAAGAAGGAAGAGGAGAGTGTTGAAGACCTAAGGCTAATTCGCAGGTCACAAAGAGCCACAAAAGGCAAGCCACCAAAGAGATTTGCTGATGAGTTTGCTAAGATAGCAGTAACAGCTGTTAAAAGCTCCAAGAAGGTATTTGAACCTTCAAGTTTCCAAGAAATCCAGGATTTGGATTCAAAGGAAGCTGAGCCATGGTTAAATGCCATGAAGGCTGAGCTTGATTCCTTAGAAAGGAACAAAACATGGGAGCTTGTTCCAGTAGTTCCAGGAATGAAACTGCTTGGAAGCAAATGGGTCTTCAAAGCGAAGACTGATCAAAATGGCAAGATAGTCAGACACAAAGCCAGATTGGTAGCCAGAGGTTTTGCACAGGTACCAGGTGAAGACTATCACGAGACCTACTCAACCACAGTGAGGTATGAGAGCATTAGGCTTATGCTCAAGCTAGCTGCAGAGGAGAATTTACACATTAGTCACCACGATGTGAATACAGCTTTTCTGTACGGATCTCTAGGTGAATCTCTTTATATGCTTCCACCTGATGGCGTACAGGTAAAACAGGGATTTGTTTGTGCTCTGAAAAAGTCCCTTTATGGTCTCAAACAAAGTGCACGGTGTTGGCACACAAAACTCACTGAGGTATTGTTTTCTCTAGGTTTTAAGCAAGGGAAAGCTGATCCTTGTGTATTTATCAAACAGGAGGGGCAAAAGAAGCTGTATTGCTTGTTTTATGTTGATGATCTTTTATTCTTTTGGGATGATGTCACAATGTACAATAACGCCCTAGCTCAACTGAAAGAGCACTTTGACATGAAAGATCTTGGTGAGGTAAACAACTACCTATCTCTGGAAATAGAGAGAGATCAAGATGGTAACATTCTAGTACACCAGTCACGGAAAATTGCTGATGTGTTAAGCAAACTAAACCTGATGGATGCTAACCCTGTAGACACACCGATGACAACAGGTTATCAGGTAGATGACACTGAAGAAGCATTTTCTGACACTACACTGTACAGAAGTGTGCTAGGCAAGCTAAACTTCATTGCCAGATGTTCAAGACCTGACACTGCTGTTAGCTGTAATTTGCTAAGCAGAAAAGTCAACAATCCTACTGTTAAGGATTGGAAAGCTCTGAAACGCATAGCGCGGTATTTGAAAGGCACTATGCATTACAGACTGAGATTTAACAATCAGAAGTCTGGTGGTCTTGAGATATTTGCAGATGCAAGTTTTGGAAGTGACACTACAGATAGGAAAAGCACGTCTGGAGTTTGCTATATGTACAATCAGGGTCTATTTGATTGGTCATGCAAGAAGCAAACAACAGTTAGCTTAAGTACTTGTGAAGCTGAACTGAATGCACTGTCTTATTCACTTAAAGATTGTGAATGGTTGTTACAATTATGCAAAGACATGAAAATTCCTGTCAAATGTCCAATCCAGGTTTACCAGGACAACAAAGCATGTTTGGCTTTGCTGAATTCTGAAGGTTGTAAGCAAAGCACGAAGCACTTGCAATTGAAGTTGCAACATGCTAGGGAACGTATTCAGAAGGGACTCGTAACGGTGTCCTATATGCCAGGTAATGAAATTCCTGCTGATGTATTGTCCAAGATTGTATCAAGGGATCAACACTGTACCTATGTGCAGAAGTTGGGTTTGTACTGATAATGTACGAACACGCTGCCCAGTGATGTTCACAGAAAGGGGGAGGATGTTGGTTTCTGCTCTCTTCACTGTGCAGCGAAGTGCTTGTCACGAGACAATGTTTACATTCCACAGTCAGAGTTGCTGTTGGGGTTTCTCACGGGAAAGGAGACTGGATGTGACGTACACTGGTTTCCTGTTTTTCTCAGTTTCTCTCCGTGCTTCAGAGGAGAGAGGATGCCTCTCTGCTCCTTGCAGAAGCAAGATGCTTGTTTGTAATCTCTCAGCATTGAACTGTAAATAAAGTAAAGTAAAGCATGTGGCACGTACTGCTCATCCTTCCGCTGTGCTCGGGACTCTGCAAATTCAACATTCTACGGGGGTTTCCTCTGGGAAAGGTGCAAATGGTACTGAAGGCTTTTTAAACAGACTTGCTTATTAAACAACAACAGGAAGGTGATACTGAAAAGGCTGATCAGAGATGGGAAGCTAAAGCTATTCTAGGCTTCATCAACAGAAGTCTAGTGTCCACATCAAGAGAAGTCATAGTACCACTCTATTCTGCCTTCGTCAAACCAAACCTGGAATACTGTGTCCAGTTCTGGGCAAAACAATTTAAGAAAGATGTTGACAAGCTGGAACGTGTGCTGAGGAGGGCGAACAAAGATGATCAAGGGTCTGGAAACCAAGCTTTAGGAGGAGCTGGGTATGTTTAGCCTGGAAAAGAGGAGACTGAGAGGAGATATGATAGCCATCTTCAATTATCTCAGAGGCTGTCACATGGAAGAGGGAACACGTTTGTTTTCTCCTGCTCTGGAGGTCAGGACTTGAACCAATGCTTTCAAGTTACAAGAATGGAGATTCTGACTAAACATACAGAAAAAAACTTTCTGACAGTTAAGAGCTATTGAACAGTGTAACGGTCTCCCTCGGGAGGTTGTGGGCTCTCCTTTGTTGGAGGTTTTAAGCAGAGGCTGGATGGCCATCTGTCATGGAGGGTTTTGCTGAGGTTTTTGGGTAGATATCCCTGGCTCGTACCTGCAATCAAATCTGCTTCTATTCGCAGAGCAGCAGCACAAGCATAATCAAGCCCACTTCTGCTGGCAAAAACTCGAAGAATGAACCAATTTATCACATTTCCACTCTTGTGGCTTGAGTTTAAGCTAATGCCACGGCAAGTAGAAGCAGGTAGCCAGTAGCCAGATTGCTTCTTTTCTCCCTCACCGATTGTTGAAACAAGCTGGAAAGGCTCCAAAAGCAACAAGCAGAGGAGCTCACCACCAACACTAGCCCGGAACAGTCTGGTTCAACTTTTCCTGCTGAGTTTGCATCTGGGGCAGCCAGACTTGGAAGGGAGATTGAGACCAGACAAGAGAGCCATAAGCAACAACTAGCAACATGGCTTTCTTCATCCTTAACAGATACTCAGTTAAAAGGAAAGGGGGAATCCTAAGCCTTAAATCACTGATTGAAGACTTCTGGATCAAAAAGGCACTTTTTGTTACAGTCCTATTAGCATTTTCTGCTCTTCTGGAAATGCTATCACACAGCAATGGGTTAAAACTTTCAACCAAAGTACAGCCACAACCTCAGATAACGTCAAGGGATTAAGACTATGACTTTGAGTAAGTCAGAAGGACAGTCCCGGGTCCAGAGGCATTCATAAGCATTTCACATTTAACTCCCAGGGTTGGTAACGAAACTTGACATTAGCATTCCACGGGTGTCCTAGAGCACAAGTAATCCACGCTAGAAACCACATTTTAAAATCCACGTTGCAAGGGGTTTAATCGGACGTCTGGGTTTGTGCAATTAAGTGTGAGCTAGCAAGAAGGAATGATGGAAAGCAAAAGACAAGGGGAGTGCCAAAAACAGCTTTCCCACAAACTATTAAAGGGATTTTGCCCCAGTGGCCACAACCTCTCCCTCTGCTCCCTTTGAATTTTCTCCAGAATATGCAGATAATATTTCTTTATATTGAATCTCTCGTACTTTGCTAGAAAGGTTATAAAGACTACCATTCAACCCTCCCTCTCTTATCTCCATTAAATCCCATCACTGATCTTTCGCTATCAGAACTCCCACTGTTGTTTTTACCTGCCAAATTTTCTACTTAAGCCTTCTGAGTAGGTAACCTTCTATCACATGCAAGGTGCTAAACAGAAGTCATTCCAGTAATTACCGTTTTAACTTTTACGCAGAAGCAGAGCACCAGTTCATTCCTGGCTTTCAGCTGCACCTCACATTAAAGGACTTAGGTCTAATCTTCTTAAGAATTTCTCATTGCAAGGAAAGTTCTTTGTGTGCTCTCCTCTGCCACAAAATGTTGGGCAGCCTAAGAGACTGAAGGGTCTTGCTTAGAGCAAGCAAGTGGCTGCCAAATCAGGATGTTGAAATACCACTTGTTAGCATCCAGCTATCTCAAAAGATAATGGTGTGTGTCTCTGTGGGTGAACTCAAACTACTGGAGAATCACAGCACCTGCTGTGGCTGCAGAGACCGGTAACTCGTAACTGCTGCCTCCTGCGGTGTTTTTGCTGCGTTAGCAGCACTGAATGGACCTCTCTGGGGTGCAGGCCTGGGCAGTGTGTATGGAGGTTCCAGGCTGCCCAGACAACAAGACCCTCACTAATGTTGTCCAAAGGAAAGCAGAGCAATACATTTGGCACCAGCTCAACTACAGGAGTTGCTGGAAGGAGGCGTACAAGGTGTCATCCAACCATCTTAGGGACTCCACTCTGGATTTGTGTAGGGTTTAGTCTTTAGCCTCTTCTTCTCCTGAAGATGTCTGGGTAAGCCTAAACATTACTCTAAGAGAGGATCACAGAGCGACAGAGAACATGTTTTGTTGCACTCAGAAGGTTCCATGTTCACTCTTTGGCATCTTCAGTTAACAGGATCTCAGGTAAAATGGAGACAAGGAAACTATACAGATGAAACCTGAGGAACGCAGAGACATCTTCACACTTTTAAGGGGAAAGCCCTAGGCTGACTATTTATGAAGCATTCCTTGTAACCACAATAAGCTACTTTTCAACTAGCCATTCAAAATCTAGATGATTTCATTTGTAAACCACTTTGCAATTTTTACAGGTGAAATAGAGAAACAATATAGCACATTATTAATCTATCCTTGTTAATTGTATTTCTTATCCTCCCTTCACACCAGGTCACCAACTTCATATTTTGGAAAATGGTTTGTCCGTTTGTTCTCTAGGTTTGGCTGTCTCTCAATAGATCATTGCCAAACTTAGCACAAGGGTTCCTGAGGTGGGGGCAGTGATCTCTGTCAACATTCGGATGCTGAACACCATTATGATTCAAGATGGCAGTTTGAAATATCATTTCAGCGTGACTTTGCCTGTTTTATGGGGGGCATAGGTTTGGTTGCCTCTTGAAAGATTGTCACCAAACTTGACATGCATGTTTCTGACATGGGGGTGGCAGACTTTGGATGCTAGCCACCATTTTGAATCAGTGGACTGAAATGTCACCAATGTGGGCCTCCAAGCCCACAATTGCTTCCTCCTTCCTCTCACCTCTACAGGAAGTTACCTCCTCAAGTACTTCCTGTTGACCTGGGAACTAACTATATACACAGGAAAGAAACATGGTTTATGCAGAACCAAGATTCAATATGCAAAACCCAAAAGAGAGATGTGAACATTAAAGCTCTGCTCCTTCCGAATGGAACACATTTTTCTTTTCTTTTCCTTACAACTAAAAGTTTGCAAACCTTTTACCACACCTTGATTAAAATTGAATTTTGAAGTCTTTTTTGAAAGCTAGACTGTTAACTAAGCCAGGGCGGGACCTTCTTCAGCCTCTTATGGGCCAAGCCAGAACACACAATTGCGGGCTGGAACCAACTAATCGGCATCATTTAGCTACACATAATTAAGGCCTTAAATGCAAGTTTCATGAACACAGAGGATGTCAAATTATAGCTGGTGAGCATGTTCAGCTTGCTCTGCAGTATTTTTTCCTCAGAAATTGTTAGGCATTAAGAACTGCGTCAGACCCTGAAAAACAGCCTTTAAAATTATGGAGTTGGAAAATAATAATAATTCAGTCTTAACACACACACACGTTTCCAACTTTTACCATGTTGACATTACATTATTCAAAATTACACACACACATGAGCACAGACATTCATGAAGCCCAGAATGCTTTTATTTTAAATGAAAGCCAATATGTGCAGCAGTCAGTCTGCACTAATACACTTTGGGGGCTACTGCATTAAGTTCACAAGACTGAATATCACCCCACCCTTTGAGCATTGTAATAAATGTGCAGGCCGACTACGCATCTAGACATAAGATCATTCTTTGCAGCCTCCAGCAAAGGCTGCTGTTAAATGTAATTAAACAACAACAACTAATAATAAAGGCAAGATCTGAAACTTCTTCCCAAGTCCTCAATCAACACTAGGCAGATGCAACTGTTGGCACCTGTTAAGTTTTTACTAGCATTATTCAGATGACCAGTGAAACACAATTGCTAATCACGCCCAGAGTGGCTGGGGAAACTCAGCCAGATGGGCGGGGAATAATAATAATAATAATAATAATAATAATAATAATAATTACTAATACTACTACTACAGCTATATCCCACCTTTTCTCCAAGACATTGTTCTCCTCAATTTGACAGATTCCCAGTTTTCATTTAAAATAATAACAATAACAATAACAATAATAATACATTTCTACCACTTGTAGAATGATAGGGCAACATGGACCAGCACTATCCTCCTGTGTTTTGTAAGAAACTATTTTTCCTATTTTGTGCATGGTTAAGAGGTCTAGAGGCTTTGGCAGGGATGATGCAAGCATTTTCTTTATTCTTAGTGAATAATAATAGGAAATAAAGAGAAGACTATTGAAATTGTAAGAACAATTACTAGACAGCAAGACCCATTGGCAGGATTGAGCTGTAAGAGTCTGGGAGGGAGCTCCAAAGGGTATATGCCCCCACACAAAACGCCCAACAGAACAAAACACACTTCCTGATAAGATGGTATCTGCAAGGCACCCTCTCCTGCAGAGCTAAGTGATCTATTAGATATGTAAAGGGTGAGACAGTCTATAATGTTGGTTGTAAGACTCTGGGGAACAAGCAATTTGCTTGCGCTTATATGAAATTTGGTTGACGTTGTCATGTGAGAAACAGAGTGTGGGAATTACAAATTGCCAATGTACCTTTATAGATTCGTTGATCGTGATACTTATCTTCCAGAAAGTGAAAGACCTATCATCACGACTCTAAATTTCCTGTTTCTTTATCAGTGTAACTCAGAAGCTCTGTTTTGTACATGAGCCGGAACTGGCCGTCAACTTCAAAGATATGGGTTGTTGTTTTTTAATGCCATGGCACAACTTTGCCTTCCTCGAGCCTTTGGCAAGGGATGTGTTACGATACCTGAGCCCAGCAACAAGGACGGTGGCTGAGATCTCCTTTGGAAGAATTGCCTTTGTTTACCTTTCTGGATTCCAGCCTCCATGCGTTTATCATTCAAAGAAAATATACTAGCAGCAACAGATTAAATGATATGATCTTCTACCAAACTCTACGGTTCTTATGGCTCAATCTTGCCAGTGTGTCTGACTGTCCAGCAACTATTCTTACAATTTCAGCAGTCTCCTCTTTATTTTCTGCACCTTCATCGGATTTTTAAGGGAGATTAGCCCAACTCATTCACCAAACAAGTAAAATTTACTGAAGCTACATTGCATGCAACAGCACACACATTTGCCCAGTTACAGATAGGTAGCCGTGTTGGTCTGCCATAGTCAAAACATAATAAAAAAATTCCTTCCAGTAGCACCTTAAAGACCAACTAAGTTAGTTCTTGGTATGAGCTTTCGTGTGCATGCACACTGTGTATCTGAAGAAGTGTGCATGCACACGAAAGCTCATACCAAGAACTAACTTAGTTGGTCTTTAAGGTGCTACTGGAAGGAATTTTTTTTATTTTGTTTTGACATTTGCCCAGGTTGCAATCCTATACCCACTTACCTGGGAGTAAGCTCCATTGAAACTCAATGGCACTTTGTTCCACATGCATATGTATATAGGCTTGCGCTGTTAAATCTCAGTTGCTGTAAACTGAAGGAAGGGGAGATAGCTGTTGTGATCAGATCCTGCTGGGGGCTTCTCATAGGCATCTGGTTGGCTATTGTGAGAACAGGAAGCTGGACTAGATGGGCTAGCAGGATCTTCTCACGTTCTTATCTCCCACTTCTGAATTTTCAGTGAAGAGTTACAGATGGGACTACCGCAGCTGGGAGAGCTCAGTTGGTAGAGAATGAGACTCTTAATCTCAGGGCCACGGGTTGGCTACATTGGGCAAAACATTCCTGCACTGCAGGGGGTTGGAATAGATGACCCTAGTGGTTCCTTCCAACTCTACAAATTATATGATTCTAAGAGCCTAGGACTTGCCGATCAGAAGGTCGGTGGTTCGAATCCCCGCGACGGAGTGAGCTCCCATTGCTCGGTCCCTGCTCCTGCCAACCTAGCAGTTTGAAAGCACATCAAAGTGCAAGTAGATAAATAGGTACCGGGAAGTTTCCGTGTGCTGCTCTGGTTTGCCAGAAGCGGCTTAGTCATGCTGGCCACATGACCCGGAAACTGTATGTCGGCTCCCATGGACAGTAAATTGAGATGAGCGCGGCAACCCCAGAGTCGGTCACGACTGGACCTAATGGTCAGGGGTCCCTTTACCTTTAATAGTAATCTCAGGGTAGCACCTGGGGAAACTGTCCATTTACACCCCTGTTACAACGTGCAGAATTCCAAACAAGATCTCTCTCTTCCTCTCCTCGCCCCTTCCCTCCTTGCTCCTTTTATTGGTTTCATTTTCTCACATTGCGTTTTCTCCCTAGGACAAAGATGAGTCTAAAACAAGCAGGCGACTGCTTCCCCTTTTGCAGAAATTTCAAGCATGCACCCCAGGCCAACCTCTTCCAGACTTATCTAAAGCCAACCGACCCTGTATTTCTCATGCTTTTAAAACAAAAGCATGGTTTGTCATGGTCCAACAGTGATTGCCACGTTTTAGGCCTGGAACAAATTACCAGCCCATTTTATTCCCAAGATTTTATGTAGCTAGCAGGTATGACTTCCCTTTATACGTTCTCATTGTGACGGGGGGGGGGGTGATCCCATCTGCCTTGAAGGATCCAGATTCGCGAATGGGAGGTTCTCTAAAATGCTTATTCTCACCCTCAGACTCGAGGCCAAGGAAACATCTATTTATAATTATGATTTACTACAAAAGCCATTAGAAACAGCCAACAGCAAATCATTTAAGGGATGAAAACAATTCAGTATTTCAGGACTGTGCCAGCTGTGAAAGGGACAGAACTAAGGGCTTATCCACACTTAACTTACATTTCCTCTGCTCTTTCTAGGCTCGGTTAGTTAGAGTGTGGTGCTGATAACCCCAAGGTTGCAGGTTTGATTCCCCATATGGGACAGCAGCATATTCCTGCATTGCAGGGGGTTGGACTAGATGATCCTCAGGGTCCCCTCCAACTCTATGATGAGGTCTGCACTTTAAAGCTCCGTGTCCAAGTGTGGGTTGTTGGGGGCAAAGGTTTGCCGAAGAGCTTTCATCACGAAAATCCACTCTTTAGTGCTCAATCGGAACAAACATCAATCCACAGAAAATCTAATCCAAATTTTCAATCCAAATTGAAAAAAACCATGCTTAGAAATGGAGGTTTAAAGTGTGGACCTGTGCCTGGAAAGAGCTGTAGAAAGGTGAGTGTGGATAAGCCCTAAGTCTTGCCTTTTGCATGTACTAAGAAGTGACTTCCTGGCAGGTATACAAACGGAAATAATCCACCTTAGCTGAAGGTGCTAAGCAGGAATCAGTTAACATTCAAGCACTCAATAATTCCACCTGGGAGCATTCTTTCGCTTGCGACAACCTGCAGTCTTGCGACAACCTGCAGTCTCTGCATACCAGCTGAGGACATAACTATATTATAGACCAATCTGCTCTCAAACATGCTGACACTTGTTAAAAAAAAAAAGGCTAAAGGAAACCAAAAGCAGCTGTCAGTCAATTCTTGCTTTCCTCCGTCAGCCTATAATTATGGCCTATGCCTCTGTTAACATGACCAAAGTTCCACCTTTAACAGACTGCTCAAATGCACCCCCTAATGCACCTTTGCTGCTGAGAGGTAATATTATGTGTGTAATAATACAGCAAGTCTATCCACAACTCCTCCTCCTACAGCCTTGCATGATGCAGCCAGCTGCCCCCCACAATTTAGGAGGGGCTCTATGACTCTCCAGAGGAAGACTTTCCAGGGTTTGAAGAAGATGGGGAACCAAGCTCCTTCAACCATTCCTCACGAGGCTTGGTTTCCAGACCCCTGATCCTCTTGATCGCCCTCCTATGCATACATTCCAGCTTGTCAACATCCTTCTTAAATTGTGGTGCCCAGAACTGGACACAGTATTCCATGGGTGGTCTGACCAAAGTAGAATACTGTAGAGTGGTACCATTAATAGCTTACTGTGGCAACACTGCCCAAAACCATGTGTTTCCACCATTTAGGTTACCGGAGGATAACATAATGAGCTTCCATAATGAGCTTCATCACTGAGTTCTGCATTAAGACTGTGAAAGCAGAACAACAAAATGGGTCACGTTCTTGTTCTCCCAGCTTACTTCCTCTTACCACCTTCAGTTCAGATCAAGTTACAGCTTAGAATGAAAATTTTAAAAAACAAAACACCTGAGAAAAGGTACACAGCATACTTTTAAGAGAGACCAGAATCCCACATAGCAAGTTACCATGCCTGGGCGAAGGTGGGTGACTCCCTGCTATAGGAATGAAGAACAGACTGAATTAGCCACTAAACAGCCAATTCCACGAGACACTCTCACAAACAAGCGAACTGGAAACAGCCAGTTCACTGGGATGAAGGGCAGGGCAGGGCATCATGAAACAGCATACAGTATATAGGGAGGAAATCCAAACTCCGTATCGAAGCGACACCTTTATTAGGCCAACCAAAACGTGTGCAAGAATTTCAGGGTCTGCAAAACGCTTCATCAGGCTAGAGAAGCAGTTCCAAAACTGTGATTCGTGGGCCACGGGCTTCATCCAGGCTTGGCTGTGGATTTGCAGTTGAAGACAGGAGCTGGCACATCCATTTCATTAAGTATTTTTAATTGTATTTTTATCACTGATTTTGTTTTGGTTGTTTTGTGTGTTTTTTAGTGTGTGACCTACAGATGACCAAGAAGACTGCACTTCTTTAATCAGTTCTAATTCATTAGACTTATGTAGCACAGGGGGCAGAGGCGGGCAGTAAAAGCTCACGGTTTTGCACCACATTAATATGCACCTAGACAGCATCTTAAAAAGCAGAGACATCACCTTGCCAACAAAGGTCTGTATATTTCAAGCTATGGTTTTCCCAGATGTGATGTGTGGAAGGCTGGTCGCTGAAGAATGGATGCTTTTGAATTATGGTGCTGGAGGAGACTCTTGAGAGTCCCATGGACTGCAAGAAGATCAAACCTAGCCCTGAATGCTCATCTATCCATTCTGAAGGAAATCAGCCCTGAGTGCTCACTGGAAGGACAGCTCCTGAAGCTGAGGCTCCAATACTTTGGCCACCTCATGAGAAGAGAAGACTCCCTGGAAAATACCCTGATGTTGGGAAAGATGGAGGGCACAAGGAGAAGGGGACGACAGAGGACGAGATGGTTGGGCAGTGTTCTCGAAGTTACTAACATGAGTTAGACCAAACTGCAGGAGGCAGTGGAAGACAGGAGTGCCCGGCATGCTCTGGCCCATGGGGTCATGAAGAGTCGGACACGACTAAACAACAACAACAATACGCACCAGGGAACACACACACCCCAAGGCACAATCTGAAACGCAAGGCTCTCTCCAGCAGCGCTGACAACAGAGAGGTGGCTCCGTCCACCAAGCTGAGGAGAAGTAACTGGTGCCATCTGCCTCTAATGATCCGGCCCTGCATTTATGTCACCTTCAGCAAGATATAACGCTGGAGGGGCTTCTAATGTCCCCTCCACAGATGCATGCTAACCCTGAGCCGCACACATAAAACAAAGCGGCGTACATCATTTCATCTCTGGGAGTACAACAGAGAACTTCAGTTCCGTAGCTGATATTGCACAGCAGAAATAACTTCAGACATGGCAGTTCAGCCAAGAGGAAAGTCGAATACATTTTTGTCATGTGCTCCTGGGACTTCAGGGGCGGGTGGAGCACAGCAGGTTCCCTTGACTTCCATCTCTCCATTCGGGTTCATCGTTAATCTCCATTCTATAAATGTGCTTCCGTAGAAGGCAGAAGTCATAAAAGTCTCTTGCCCTGCCCTCTGTTTTTTTTTTTTTTTTAAGTACTAATCTGGAACAGTACGTTTACAAGTTGGGTAGGAAGAAAATAGAGAGATAAGACTGTCACAAGCACAGCAACGTTCAGATCCATCATTCATCTCCTTGCCGGAGGGCTAAAATAATTCCTGATGCTGCAAGTAGGTTATGAACTCAGAAGAATTCTTCATAAGGTTGTTTTTAACATTTGTATTTTTCCTTTAACTGGGGCATGAGAACAGGGCAAGTTGTGCAATTCGAATTTTTACAGAGACTCTCAAGAAGGTAAAAAAACAAAACAAAAACTCAAAAAAGGGCACAGTGCTCAGAACATGCAAACTCATGACACACATATATGAAAGCCGCCAACACCCTCCCAAGTTGGACACGCGGGTCGGGTGTGCAAATATTTTACCTGGAAGGGGCAGGTATCTTTGCCCAAGGATACACCCTTACGAGCACAAGGAAGCTGGTGTGCAGAATACACAGGCGTGACCAGTGCTGCCAGCATCGCCATAAGCCGTGCGACAATGGGGAAACCAATGCAAGCTGAAGCCTCAAGCGCATGCAGACTGCAAGGGCAGAATGCATGGCCATTAATGCTTTTGGCCTCTGAGAGAAGCACCTGAAGACTTGCCTTTAAAGAACCCATTAGCCCCCAACTAGTGCAGCCATAGGTCATGATGGAAGCTGTAGCCCAGGAACAGCTGGGGTGGGGAGGCAGCTTCCCCATGCTTGCTTCAAACGGTAGCCCAAGTTTTCCACAGATGCTTCCACACAAAAGCATGAACTAAAGACACACAGCAGGCTGGGAAAGACAAACGCTGGAGAAATACTAACAGTCAGTGTAGATAGATGGACCAGACTCAGTATAGGGCGTCCTCCTCTGTTCCTAAATTTACTTTTGATCTGCAAATTAAGCCAGACACCCTCGCAGGACAGTAACTCAGAGCTGCCACATTCATGTTTATTCCAAGAGTGGGTGGAGAGAAAGACAACTGCCAATCCACCTTTTTTTCCAAGTAAAAAAAAATCAAAATCTATGTTAGGAACTAAGAAGACAGAACTCAAAGGTTCCAACTATTCTGTATTACCGTATTTTTCGCTCTATAAGACGCACCAGACCACAAGACGCACCTAGTTTTTGGAGGAGGAAAACAAGAAAAAAAATATTCTGAATCTCAGAAGCCAGAACTGCAAGAGGGATCACTGCGCAGTGAAAGTAGCAATCCCTCTTGCTGTTCTGGCTTCTGGGATAGCTGTGCGGCCTGCATTCGCTCCATAAGACGCACATACATTTCCCCTTACTTTTTAGGAGGGAAAAAGTGAGTCTTATAGAGCAAAAAATACGGTAATCAGCAATATAAACTTAGCAATGGGTGGCAAACCTGTGGCCCTTCGAATCCTGCAGAACTACAACTCCCATCAACTCCAACCACACAGCCCAGGTAAATGGCAGGTGTACTTGAGCACACTGTTCAAAACTGGCCAGGCGTCAGGCGCGTTTTGCGACTGGCCCAGGTCACTTAGAGAAGGATCTCCAAACTTGTCATTTGAAGCTTGAATTTGCTTTATTCTGAGTCGTTTCACTTTTATGTTTTTATGTGTTATAAGAGATTTGATCTTTATAAAGCAGTGTAAAAATTAAATGAATAATAATAATAATCAAGTCCACTGCAAAAAAACAAAAAAGGTGCCTAGACATTCCACTGTGGCAACCGTAACCCAGGTTTAAGACGCCATTTGGCGATTAGATTATATATATTTGAGTTTCTAACACTGCATAGCACCTGGAGACGCGCATGTTCCACACCCCTACCCTAGCAGTGTTTCTCATACTTGGGTCCTCAGCTGTTATTGGATTACAATTCCCATCATCCTAAGCTAGCAGGACCAGTGATGGGAGTAATAGTTTAACAACAGCTGGAGAATAAAGTTTGAGAAATACTGCTAGAAAAGTATCTACTACAGTGGTACCTCGGTTTAAAAACGGTCCTATTTATGAACTATTCGGTGTACGAACTATGCAAAACCGGAAGTAGTGTTCCGGTTAGTGAACTTTACCTCCGTCTATGAACGGAAGCCGAATGGTGGAAGGGCACCGGAGGGGGGAAGCCTCATTAGGGAAAGCGCACCTCGGTTTAAGAACAGCTTCGGTTTAAGAACGGACTTCCAGAACGGATTAAGTTTGTAAACCGAGGTACGACTGTACTAGTTGCTGTAGAAAAGATAATCTGCTCACCTGTGATTTCTCATCCAAGTCCCCCTCCACCTCATTCTCAAAACATAAAGGAACGGAAAGCTTTGCATGCAGAAAGTCCCAGGATTCAATCCCCAGTTTCTCCTGGAAGATCTGGGGAAAACTATGGTTTGAAACCCTGAAGACAAGGCCAGCCCTATCATTTGGTAGAAGGAGACAGCTGCCTGGGTGTACAGAGTATGCCACACAATCTGTCCTGTACACTCCTAGGCTGCCCTTAAATGCTGTGGATGACGTTATCCCAATGCATAAGGTAAGGTTCATGTGTCCAGTCCAATTGATTTCAGCAGGTGGAACTGTCCTTTGCCTAAGGAAGCAAAACCCTTTGGGTTGGCCACAGGTCAACCAGAGCCAGAGTAGCAACAAAACAAAGCTAGATGGAAGAATGGTCTGATTCAGTGGCGTACTATATTCCTGCTCCCAGCATCGGCGAACAGGAGCGCACACGCTCCAAAGATCTGAATTAAGTCGATTTTTAAGATTCACTGTATGTCAGGACATTCCTGCAGAGGGAGGAGATGGGCTTGTGCTCACCTGGTGTGCACACACTGCCCTTCCCGTTTTAAGAGAGCTGCGTGAGAGATCTCATGCGCCAGTAGGATAAAATATTCCTGTTTTACAAGTGCCATGAAAATTCTGAGATCCACCAGCAGAAATGCTACCTTAGGCTAAATATGTCTAGCTGCTCCACAGCCGGCTGGAAACAACAATGAATTTCATGTGACAAAAACACCTGGATCAGCCCCAGGAAAAAGCAATGGGCATGATTTTGCTTTGAGGCTTTGAAAAGTTTGCTTTAATACACCCGACACTCGTCTTGCGGGAAGTAAACCAAGAGCTGGCATGTATTCCAGAGCTACTAGCTTAGCTTAAAATGTTTATTACTGCTTTTCCTGTTTCCTTACTCCCCCAGGCGGAAACTTTGACAAACCCAGCTTGGAGGTTTAGATGCAAGATATTGATCCACGGCGAACACCAGTGTCCTCTTCTCTCTGCCCTTTGCTGGAGAACTTGCTACAGTCCTAAGCACTCTTGGCTGGAAGCTTCCCACAGAATCATAGAATCTTGGAAGGGTCCCAATGGTCATCTAGCCAACCCCCTGCAATGTGGGAATATTTTGCCCAATGTGGGACTTGAACGCACAAGCCTGAGATTCAGTTTCATGTTCTACCCACTGGGCTACTATTGTTCTTCGCTCTGTGAGTTACTTCAACAAAACAAAAGTGCCATAAGAAAAAAAACAGAGAGCTGTGCATTCAGCTAAGAGCGTAGACCCACTGACATTAATGAACCTAAGTTAGACATCCGTTTACTTCAATGGGCTTTCTCTGAGTAAGGCTAGTACTGACTATCACCCGTAGTATGGTGTCAGACAGACAGATAGATTATTGCTGCTCTTTCATTTGGAAGGAAGGGAAGGATATACCATAAATTTTAATAAATAAAAATAATGTTAATTGACACTCCAATCCACCTTAGCACATATCAACAGCCGTTCCGAAAGCCCAGTGCATTCCAAATGCCATTCCTACAAGAGAGAGAGACAGTATTCCCATCTATTTGGCAGCAAAGTCTTAAGGGCAGAGTAAACCATCCTATGGTTATTCCTATATATTTACTGACACACCCTCCTTTTTCCCGACAGGGACTCAAGGTGGCTTACAGATATACAGCTAAAAACATTGGGGAAGGGGGAGGGGAGCCAACTTAAATAAAATATTGGGGGGGGGGCAGGTAAGACCTGGTCCAAATGATGGATCACAAGATGCGGGACATGCACACCATTTGAATGGCAATGCCTGTTAACTTTGGGGGGGGGGTCAAAAATATTTTATTGGGGGGAGTTGGCTCCTATTGGGGGGGGGGGGTAGCACAATTTTTAAAAAGATTGACAGAATCCTAGAGCGAGATAGAGAGAAACTCGGCGTTATTGTTCCAATGGGGCATCCAGAACTTTTCTCTTCCAACTTCTATCGCGCGCGCGCGCATCCCTCTCCCGCCCCTCCAGGTGAGGAGGGGGCTTCCCGCCGCCGGCCCCCCCCCAAAAAAACAACCAGGTCTTATCTCGCCGCCCGGCTGGTCCAGCCCCCTCCCCTCCTCGTTACCTCAGCAACGCCCCCCTGCGAAGCGCACCTGCGCCGTCTCCGCCGCCTCGCCTCAGGAGCCCCCCAGGCGCTCGCGAGCGCTTTCCCTTCCCGCTTCCGAGGCGGCCAGCAGCGACTCCCGAAAGCAAAGCGAGAAGCGGCAGAAACTTCCGAGGCTCGCGCTGCCCAAGAAGGAGGAGGAGCAGGAGCAGCAGCAGGGTAAAAGCGTTACCTCCTCTTTCCTGCCTCTGTTGATGTGCCCCGAACTGCAGCCGCCCTCCGACGCTTCGGCCGCGCGGGGCGCGCGCGCTAAGCTCCAAGGGCAGCCGGGCGCCTCGCGGGGAAGGAAGGCGAAAGGTGCGCCGCCCGCCCTTGCCTGCGCGGCAGGCGCAACGCCGCCCGCCCTTCTGGGCCCTCTGGACCAATGAGAGGCCAGCGGGGACTAGGAGGGACCTCGGAGGCAGAGCGGGAACGCCCTCAAGCAAGCTTGCCCCCACCTCACTGTTTCCTCTTAACTCGCCCGCATTGATGAACAGGTTAAAAAGCACAGGTCTCCCTACTGGTGCTTGGGAGACTTCACTTTCTATATCTCTCCATTTGTGGGGGGTTTTTTTATTATTATTTTATCTCTCTCTCTCTCTCTCTCTCTCTCTCTCTCTATTTCTCTCTCTTTGGCCATCACTCCTAGCCGAGTAAGATTGTCTTCCATAAATGCGGTTTTAACAATGAGTCCATAAGTGACTGTGGAGGCCAATTCTGGACCCACATGTCCTTCCACAGTGGGCACATTGGTTTCCGGATGGGAGTTGATCCCTTTGAGGGTTTGCCAAGCGTGCCTTCCTCTTAGCACGTTTCTCCCTTGCGTCCTGAGTTTGAGCGTCTTCAAAGTCCATGACACCTTTGGGAAAGGCTGTTCTCCAACTGGAGTGCCCACAGGCTAGTGTTTCCCAGTTGTCGGTGTTTATACAATACACACACACACACACACACACACAGCGCTACCTTGGGTTACAAACACTTCATGTAGTAGTACCTCAGGTTAAGAACTTTACCTCAGGATGAGAACAGAAATTGTGCACCGGTGGCAGCAGGAGGCCCCATTAGCTAAAGTGGTACCTCAGGTTAAGAAAAATTTCAGGTTAAGAACAGCCCTCCAGAACGAATTAAGTTCTTAACCAGAGGTACCACTGTACACACACATATACATATACATACATACATACATATGTATAATTTTTATTGAGTTTTCATTTTTCTACATATCAAATTAAACATCCAATGACTTCCCAACAACCAATATTTTACTATAGCCATTCAAATCAATTTTCCACTTTTACATCGATCAAATATCATTTTCCCTCTCTTGAATTTATTTTAATGCTGCCAGCGTTTTCAGCTGTGCACAATTATTTTCCATACATTCAATAAACATTTTCCACTCTTCTTTAAATATATCTTCTTCTTTGTCTCTTATTCTGTAAGTTGAACCTGCATATTAACATCTTAAGTTGCCAATTCTCTTTTACAAGGGACATCACTCCCTTCCTTTGGGGGGGTGCAACAAAACACTCAGCAGCTGTTGTTGCACACATAAAAAAACTTTTCTGGCAACTGGGAATTTCTGTCTGGGTCATTCCCAACAAAAAGGATTCTAGTTTGGGGGGGGGAGGTAAATTTAAACATTTTTTTCAGCTCATTATAAATCATTTCCCAATATTTTTTCACTTTTCTGCACGTCCAACATTTCTTTGTATAACTGTCCATTTATTCCTGCTCTCTCTTTGCTGCTACTTAACCAATTCCTGCTCCACAAGAGGACCTCCCCTCTTATTAGTTCAGTTATTCAAGTGTGCCAAGGGGGAATGTAAGCTCTCTCGGTTCAGCCTTCAATCTCATGTGTGATTTGGCTTCCTCTGTGCTGAAGTGCTGAAGTCTGAGATTACATGCGTACCAATAACCAAAATTCAGCTTTCTGCCACGTGAAAAAATACAGGAATCCTTTAAAAAAAAAATTGCAACCAGGGTTTTATTTTTCAGCCAGAACTTGTCAGAACTCAGAACAGTTCTGGCACCTCTCAGATGGGTGCCATTGCCATTATAAGAGAACAAGGGAGGTGTTCATGGTGAGTTACAGCACCTCTTTTTCTAGAAAAATCACACTGGTTGCAACCCTAATCACACCAGGGCATCTGTCCTGAGTACAGTCATACCTCATGTTACGTCCACTTCATATTACGTTCCTTCAGGTTACATCCTGTGGTGACCCAGAAGTACCGGAAAGGGTTACTTCCAGGTTTCGCTGCTCGCGTATGCGCTGAAGTGCAAAATTATGTCACACGCATGTGCAGAAGCGGCGAATCGCAACCCGTGCATGCGTAGACGCGCCGCTGCGGGTTGCGCTCTTTTCATGTTGCGAACAGGCCTCCGGAACGGATCCCGTTTGCAACCAGAGGTACTACTGTGCTAACACTTCAATTTTTTTACAAACTAGATGTTGGGAATTAGGGTCCTTGGAGCAGCTGAACCAATATCAGCTCCAAATCGGGGGGTGTCCATCACAGTGAAGATGCATTATTATTGTGCTAAAGTAGAAACCAGGGTGTTGATATATTTGAGGGTTTGCATAAACTGGAACAAGGAAGTTAAGCTGATTTCTGTTTGTTTTAGAAGAGGCTAATTGCATTTCTTTCTCCGGCCTGACTTGGGACGATGGAATGTGGTCGTGTCAGTATTCTGAGCAGAAAGGGCAGCATGCAGCAGATAGGAAGAATATGTGGTTGTTTTTGACCAAGCGGGGATATTTTCAGCTAGGAGATAAACGCTGGTTGGGCAGCAGTGAGAAGCAGCTTTCTCCTCTCCCAGCATTGTTAGGGAAAGTTTCAAATGCTAGCCCCCAGCAGATGGAGACCTGTTGTAAAAGTATTGTGGTCCTGAGGTGCCAGTCTTAAAAAAACACATGGTACAATCAGCTGTTATGTTTTCAGGCTGCAGATGAGGGTGGATTTTTTCAGCGCCCTCCCCCCCCCATTAAAAAACAACAACCTTGCATTCTGAAAGCAAGCACAGCAGGGAATGTGGGCTGTCAGCCCCTCCAGACAACCTGTTTATGCGGAGGTTAGATTATACCTGGCCTTCATTGAGCTCCTTGCCCTGCCCCTCAATTTTTAAAGGAGGTAACTGTATGACACTCAGCATTCATCCTACATCAGGGTGGATAAAAATCAAAGATTTAAAAAATATATATATATAACTTTTTTTTATTTAAATCAATTGTTTTCCATTTAAATCGGATTTTTTTCTGATTTAAATCGGATTTTTAAAATAAAATCCTTTTGGAAGAAAAATCTTTCTAAAAATAGTTTTCTATTTAGGTTACATTATAGTCCAAAGGCTATATATCAGGAAAGAAGGATTTGTTTTAAGTTTTTCATGTGTGCTAAAACTCAGTCTAAGGTTTTGGGTTTTTTTAAGTTTAACCATATCAGTTAACAAACATGGATACATATGCTGTAATGTATAAGCAAAGGTATTCCTACAATTTTTGTGCTCAATGTGAAAAGCATGCATGATTGCTCGATGAGTGTGAAAAGTATGCACGATTGCTTGATGAGTGTGAAAAGCATGCTCGATTGCTCGATGAGCTGCAACAAAACTTGCCACGCCCTCCCCTACCTCTCCTTCCCCAGAGCATTTGAATGAAACCGAAACTGACTTTTTAAAAGTTTGATCACACAACTTAAGATGGTCATTCTGCCTGGCAACCAAGCACCGTTGGAAGGCTGCAGTAATAAAACTTGTAACACTCCATAAAAGTCTGCATAAAGCTAGGGCTGCCATCTCCCACCCACCCCTGGCTTTAGCAGCAGAGATAAGCAAAACCGTTTCCCCACTTTTTATCTCTGAAACAGGATAAGCATCTCCTGCTATACCCTCATGCAGTGGCGTAGCATGGGGGGCAGGGGGGGCCAGCCGCACCGGGCACAACATTTGGGGGGGCGCGCTCGCACTCGCAGATCTCTGCCCCTACCTGGCTCACTCACTCTCTCTCACTGCAGTGCTGGCTGTGCGAATCCGATCTGAGCTGCCGGGTCACCGCCCACTGTGGAGGGGGAGGGTGCCAGGCATGTGGTGCGGAGTGGAGAGAGAGCGAGGGAGGGACTATCTGGGGGAGGGACAGTGCAGCGGCCGCCCAGCGCAGCGCTGAGCGCGGGAGAGAACTACATCTGACCAGCCCAGGCAGCAGCAAGAAGAAGCTGGCAGCAGCGGCAGGTTAGGGGTTAGGGGCGCAAATTACTTGCCTTGCCCCGGGTTAGGGGGCGCAAATTACTTGCCTTGCCCCGGGTGCTGACAACCCACGCTACGCCGCTGCCCTCATGTTGAGCCATTAATGTTTAGCTGCCCTTACTTATTTAGGGACAGTTCCCTAAAAGCAAAGTGAGGAGTGAGCAAATTTGCTAAAACACCGCAAAGTATGATGCCGCCTCTGTTATTACCATTGGTTTAGCTGCTTCAGTCATCTTTTGAAGAAACACCTTTCCAGCCCAAGGCTTTCCTTGATTATTGCAGTTTGAACATACCTTTTCTATGTTAGAATGCTTTATTGCACTTCTGATTGCTATTCTTAGTAGTCTGCAGTGATGCTTTTATGGTACAGTCGTACCTTGGTTGTTGAATGCCTTGGTACTCAGACATTTTGGCTCCCAAACACGGCAAACCCTGAAGTGAGTGTTCCAGTTTGCCAATGTCTTTTGGAAGCCGAATGTCCAAAGTGGCTTACGCAGCTTCCAATTGAGTGCAGGAAGCTCCTGCAGCCAATCGGAAGCCGCACCTTGGTTTTCGAACCATTTCAGGAGTCAAATGGACTCTCGGAACAGATTAAGTTCGACAACCAAGGTACAACTGTACAGGCATACCCCTACACACTTATGTGCGATCGACTCACACACATATAAGTGTGGTGCTGGGAAACAAATTAATTGAATCACACCATAAAATGGTGGGAAACAGCTGAAGAGTCCTTGTGGCTTGTGAGGAGACCCCAGGGCCCATCAGTAAGGGCAGAGAAAGCCCCAATGAGACCATAGATGCAGAGGGGCTTTGTTTATGCTGCTTGGCTTCCCTGCCTAACAGCTGACACTTGGGGCAGCGCAGCAGAAGTAGCTGCTTTCCTGCGCATCCTGCAGCCTCCAGCTGGCTCCAGAGATCCAACTCTAGATATTTTTGTCTGGATTAGAAATAGAGCTGGAGAACAGCAAAAAGGGGTGTTTAGAGGGTGCTCCCCACTTACGAGATTTTCGCTATTGCATGGAGGGGCCTGGAATGTAACCCCCACATAAGTGGTGTGTGTGTGTCTGTATAGCTTTATAATATTTGCGTTTTTAATTTGCCATACAGCGCTTAGAGATATTTTATATTTTAAGCGGCATATAAATGCTTTTCTAAATCCAGAGGTTGACATAGGTAGTATGGGGAGGAAGGATTTGTAGAGTGTTGGGCCCAACTCAGGGAGGGTTAAAGTTTTTCTCTGAGCTGTTTAGCAACTCATGTTTAGCCGGTGTTACACAAATGACTTTCTACTGCAACTAAGGTACTGTAAGACCGAAGTCTCCTAACAGTTCAGATTTAGCAAAATTCAGTTTTCAAGGAAGCTGGGTCGTTTGAAGGAACTCCTATTTTATCTATATGTTCAGGGTTTCTGCGAGACGCAAGTGCCTCACAAATGGTTTGCTTTCATAGCAGTGCTGTTGGGTGGCTTGCCTTAATCATAATGTTCGGGACATCTTAATGATATCAGCTGGATGGGGGTGGAGGAAGTGAAGTTGAGGTACTCACATTCACAATGGGAAAGAAAGAAACCAGGCCCGAAATAATGTTTCTCCATTTAGTTAAAATGGGTCTGCTCCTGAGGCCTGGAACAGGCAAAGTTCCCAATACAAATGCTACGTCCTATAGCCTGCCTCTCTCCTGTTTCTAGTTCTCATGATTCTTAATGGCTTGCCTGTCATGTTTGATTTATCATCCTTTAGTCAATAAATGCTTTAATCGAGCGTCTTGAGTCAGCTTGAGTCATCTGTTTGCAGGCCTAGCCCAGCATATGTCATTTGGCTAACGGGTGACACACTGGCCATTGACTTTCATCCCCCCGCCTCAAGACTCTCATTTGAGATGTGACAAGAAATCTTTTTCCACAATGGTCTTGTCTGCTGAGCACCTCCTACATGGATGGGCGCCCCCTCCCTTAAGGTTTGTGGAGGGCTCCGCCTCGAGGGCAGAGCTGTGGACTATATTCTTTTCTAATTAGAAGGAGCCACAAATCACTTCAGAGGCAGCCTCCTGATGGCTGCCATTTTGTTTTTCCTACAATGCACTGGGCATTGTGTTGGGCCAATGCATTGGCGGGCAAACAAAATGGCGGCTGATAGCTGAACTGCAGCCACAGAACCTCTTGAAACCCAATATTTTCAAATGTGGCTCTCCTCTCCCACTCACTGGCTCCAGTGTGAACAGGGACAGAGGTTTTTTGACTGAGTCCTCCATGACTTCATCTAGCCAGGGTTGCCAAGCAGCGGCGGAGGAAGCCTGTGCGCACCCAAGCCACCATGTCTCTCCCACCCCCACCGTACCCCCTTTCTTCAGCCCCTGTTGCCAAGGTGGCTCCCTTGGGTGCAGTGATGCTTTTGAGTGATGCTCTTCCCCTAGTGCCCACAAGACCTTGGGATCCCCCTGCTCACTATCTGCTTGATCATGAGGGGGTGAGAGTGGTTACCTTCTTAAAAGGACACAGAGCTGAAGGGAGGAAGTCTTCTTTCGCCCCCCCCCCCCCAAGATTCAGAGTAATTGTACTGGATCCAACTTTTGTCCAGGTCAAGTGAAAAAGTGAAGTGTGTGTGCACACACACTTATTCTTTCTGTGTTGGGAGGCAGGGACTGATTTGGGGAGAACCAAAGAAGTGAAAAGAGGGTGACACTCATGGCATTCACTCACAAATCCAAATGTACTCACTTATGAATTGGAAAGAAATTTGACCCCTTTTGCAGATAAAGGTAAACCTACCTAATTCACACTTTCCAAAGCAATAACCAAAATACAGCAATCCTTCAAAAGTCACACTTAACTGAATTTTGCAATGCAGTTCTCTGATGCAATGATGCTTGCAAAAAAATGCTATTTATATCTATATCTATATATTGGGATGCGGGTGGCGCTGTGGGTTAAACCACAGAGCCTAGGACTTGCCGATCAGAAGGTCGGTGGTTTGAATCCCCACAACGGGGTGAGCTCCCATTGCTTGTCCCTGCTCCTACCAACTTAGCAGTTCGAAAGCATGTCAAAGTGCAAGAAGATAAATAGGTACCGCTCCGGTGGGAAGGTAAACACCATTTCCGTGTGCTGCTCTGGTTTGCCAGAAGCGGCTCAGTCATGCTGGCCACATGACCCGGAAGCTGTACGCCGGCTCCCTCGGCCAATAAAGCGAGATGAGAGCCGCAACCCCAGAGTCGACCACGACTGGACCTAATGGTCAGGGGTCCCTTTACCTTTTTATATCTATATCTATATCTATATCTATCTTCTTGTTTTCTTTACTTTTTAAAAACCACTTATTATTTGTTGTATTTAAATTTAATCGCACAATATAAACTATTGGTGGGAAGTGCATAAAATTAATATATTAATGAAAATAACATACAAAATGCATTATATTAGAGGAAATTGCTGGCAAATCTGTGTAGTCCAAACTACATACAAACATTCTTATTAGGATAAATTCACACTGGATGAGTAAAATTCACAAATTGCCTCAGGAATGTTGATAGCTGAATTTAAGATTGGATAAATCAGCGATGGAGAGAATCAAAACTGACATATCTTTCCATCACCAGTGCCAGCGTGACTAAAATGGTTGGCAGCCCCTGACTCATTGGGAGTAAGTTGCTACAGGGAATAAGGTATTGGTTTTCTTGGGCTGAGGACTAATGCTGGAGGCCAGGCAGAAAGCTCATAGGGGCCGGAGTGAGCCTCAGGGCTGCCAGATGCCCTGTCTCATATCAAATGACAATGGCGACTGATTTAAAGGCACGGTCTTGCCACCTCCACAGAATCCAGCTTGAAAGTGAACAGTTCTAAATAGACAGGAAGGCAGTGTAAACAAAAGCCCTCCTTCTCCAGCAAAGGGAAAGTCACCTTTGGCAAATATTGATGTTGTAGGAGTGGATCTTTCGACAGAGAATGTGGTAGCACCAGTCAACCTGCAGAACAGATCTTGGAGAGCGAGAAAGCAGACGGTTTAATAAATGACTCAGGCAGCGCCACCTAGATTCACTGGTGCTTTTTAACCAAGCGGAAGAGCATGTCTGCATATACTATTTGAATATACCTGAATATACTATTTGAAATATTTCCTGACCACTTTGGGGCACACAGACATATCCTCCAGTTCAGTCTTAGGTTCTCCTTAGGAGTCATTCCATTCATCTGGGTGCCTTTCCACTGCTCCTATTGTCGTCCATATGATATTGGGTGTGCCTCACAATTGCCTGGTGTGTGTGTGTGTTGAAGATACAAAGCAGGTGTGGGAAAGTTCTGGCGCAGAGGGGTCCCAATTTGGCCTGTGAGGCTGTTTTCCCCAAACCACGCTCATCCACTCCAACATGTAACATTATACATGACCTCATCGGGTGTGGAACAGGTACACGTGGCTACAAAGGAACAACCGGGAGCTTAAAGTGAGCTCCCAGTTATTCCTTTGCTGGAGCAAGGCACACTCCTGGTGACTGGGAGTGGCTGCCGAGACCATATAATACCAGTCCTGAAAGATCTTCATTGGCTCCCAGTACGTTTCCAAGCACGATTCAAAGTGTTGGTGCTGACCTTGAAAGCCCTAAACGGCCTCAGTCCTGTATACCTGAAGGAGCATCTCCACCCCCATCGTTCTGCCCGGACACTGAGGTCCAGCTCCGAGGGCCTTCTGGTGGTTCCCTCACTGTGAGAAATAAGGTTACAGGGAACCAGGCAGAGGGCCTTCTTGGTAGTCATGCCTGCCCTGTGGAATGCCCTCCCTTCAGATGTCAAGGAAATAAACAACTATCTGACTTTTAGAAGACATCTGAAGGCAGCCATGTTGAGGGAAGTTTTTAATGTGTGATGTTTTAGTCTGTTTTTAATATTCTGCTGGGAGCCGCCCAGAGTGGCTGGTGAAACCCAGTCAGATGGGCAGGCTATAAATATTATTATTATTATTATTATTATTATTATTAACCCCATCAGCTGATGAATGGTAGCATCAGACAAAGATGTTTGCATTGAAACTGCTGCTACAATAGAAGGGAAATGTGCCAGGTTAGCTGAAGCGCTGCTGCAAACCACTTTGTGCTACTAATCCCTGCAGGAGACAGGTGTGAGCTCACCACCCAGAAGCCGATGGGTGGTGAGTTCAAGCCCACCAGATCCGCTGAGTGACCAAGTTCCCTATGGAGGACTCAACTGTGCACCCAACTCCTGCAGAAAGGAAGCTCGAACTCGCCACCCATCACTTTGCCACCCACAAACCAGAAACTATCAAAACCTTTAATAATCAAACAGCGGGAGAAGTTCCAGCTGCACAGTAGCAGCTTGCAAAAAAATAAAAATAAAAAATGACTTGACTGGAAAAAAACAGGATATAGACTCCGCCACCACTATTCTAAAGCAATGAGATAAGAACGAAAATAACAAAACAGACCATATTTGACAAGCCTCCCAGGAGTTGATTAGTTTAAATTTGCTTTCGTTTTGATGGCTTTAATTGGCGGTTGTTTCATTTCGCATTCGTAATGCTTGTGGATTTGAGGCGGTGAGACACAAAAATTAAAAATTAAATTTATGAAGGCAAGCATGAGGGTTTGCTACATGCCTGAGGGTCAGGCTGTTAACGGGAAAATTCGAGGGCTCCCTTGGACAAAAACAAAGACACCAACCAGAATAACTTGGAGCAAACCAGCAGCCTGTAGGCTTGGCCTTTATTGATCTGTTGCAACAGGGTGCTCCCCTCACTTGCAGGAGAGAGGAAGGACCCAGAAAAATGGTGTGCAAGGCTTTATAAAGACTTTTGAAATTGCCACCCTGTAGATAAAGACCACCCACAGAAACATCATACATACATCACAGAAAGGAGGGGTTGAGGGAGGACTTGTGGTGGTAACCTGAGTGTCCTGTCACCTGGCTGGTTCCCCCTCTCCCCCTCCCCATGAGTACTTTCCAGGTGACAGAGGGGAGTTTGCAGTTTCCTGCCCCCAGAGGGAAGAGCTGATTATTGTCCTTTGTTCCAGTCTGTGCTGAATCCACTCCCATATGCAAGTTCTTTGTGATCTTTATGGTCTTCTGTCTAGGACCATCAGGGTTGGCATAGCAACTGGGCAGGGCTCCTGTGTATGTGCTGGTATGCTCAAGGGATTATGGCTGCCCTATATCAAACCTTCCCCATTTTGTAGTCCTTTCCTCATGGAGTAAAATAAAAGTGGAACAGTGCAAATCCGATGTATGGTTGATTTTCTATGAATTTATAACAGAAGTGTAGCGTATGTAGTATGTGAGTGTGAGTGTGTGTGAAGTTTGTACAAACTGAATGATGGGGGCGGGCGTTTCCTGCGACAAGGCTATTCTCATGAGTATAGCGGTAAGAAGAAGAAAAAGTGGTAACATGCCTCTGTTACGGCTTTTAGTCTTGAACCATGACCAGAGAGACCTGGGTTCAAACCGCCCCCCCCCCACAGCTATGAACCTGGAGGGTTACTTGAAGCAGCTACCATCTCCCAACATCACCCAACCTTGCCCGTTTGTTGTGTTGATAAAATGAAGGGGGGGGGGGAGAGATCTTGGAGAAAGGGTATGATATAAACACAGCAAGTAATATGCATTTATATCTTGTGCACAGCCCTGAGATCTACAGACGAAGTGTGGCATGCACATTAAACAAACAAATAAATGACAAACAGATAAAAACCATTCAATTTAAACCAGTTCAGTTCTTAGGTCTTTTAATCCCCGCCGGTCATTTCATAAGTGCTTCACAGCAGAACAAGTCAGAATAAGGCCATGAATAACAGGCAGATGACTAAGAGGCTGGCATCCTTTAACAGGCAAACACAGCCCTACAAAATGCTGTTTATTATTTCTTAAAATCTTTATCATAAGGCTGATTTCTAAGGCTTTCCCCCCTGTCCTTTGTGCTGCCTTGAATGTTTGCCTTTTCCACGTGGAGGTTCCTCAGTGAAGCACAAGAGGGAGATGTTTCCCCATTTATTTATTTTTTACAAAAAGAAAAAAAACCTGCCAAGGACTTTTCTCTGAATGAAAAAAAAGGAGGAAACAATTAATCAATGGGGAGGTCTGTGGGCGGCCATACTGATGCGGTTACCATGGTGACCGGGAGAGTTTATGTCTGGAACCAACCAGGAGGCAGCAGCCGGTAATAGACTCTGCCTACCAGCCCCCAGGAGAAAAATAGGGTAAGGATTCTGCCCTGGGTGGGGGTGGGGGGGTGGGGGATGCTCCCTTAGGGACACCCCTGAAAGGAATGACACAATCCTGATGTTGAGACACCTGTGCATTGGGGCATCCCCTGCAACTGAGCTATAGGTACCAATTGATAGACTTGCTCTCACCTGTGCAAAATTTTTGTTCTATTGAGAATCTGGTATCAAATCCTAGGTTGAGTTGGGATCAGCTGTTTTACGCACCTTATCAATGAGCCCTTTGGGTTGCTTTTAAACCCCTGGCTTCATGGTTGGGCCGCCCCCCCAAAAAAAAACTTTTCTTTTTACTCAAGACTTTGAACTTAGGTGTCTTGGAGGACATTAAGGAACTGCGAAAAAGACTCGCAGAATCGAAAGTGGAGATTCTATGTACTTTCCCTCGTCTGTTTATTTTGCAACACAGGAAAATATTCAATTAAAAACTTTTTAAAAATGTCTTGGAGGAGTGGCAGTTTCGTATATATATATATATATATACACACACACACACAAACAGGGAAGGAAAAGGACATATAGAGTCAACACTTCCAATTCAGAGTCTTTTTCACAGTTTACATTCGGTGTGAGACTCTGTTGCCATAGACATTGGGGGGGGGGGAGAGAGAGGGGAGAGGGTTGGGGGCTGGAATAATGGTCTTTTCATTCTATTGCATAGTGTTTGTGCAGGATTTTTGTGTCGGCGTCTCATAGGTGAGAGATTGGAGGGTCCAGAGAATTATGTGACATTTGCTTTGAGGCTTGTTTTGGGAAAGCAATGGATAAATATAACAAACAATAGCAATAGATAATAGCCATCGTTTTAAATTACCGACAAGCCGTTTTGTGTTTTCCATACTTGTAAGACTTCTTTTTGTTTTGTGGAAAGCGGCAAATAAATGTAATAAATATCTTTTTCAAATGATATTAATAATATTTATTTGGTTTTTCAAATGGCAGTTTTACAATCACATACCCTACATACAACATAAAGAATCTCCTGGAATTATCTACTCCCCTTTGTGGGTCCTATAGTTAATCATTTCCTCCAGCATCTTTTATAATAATCCAAATCTTTTATATCTCCATTATATCCAAAATTCACCATTAAACTACAAGTGTTATCCCAATCCTACTAACTAATTTTAACTGTTTACAATGGTTTATATATAATTTTTTTTCAATTCTTTATTAAAATTTTGGTTTTCCTAATTTCTGATTCTTCCAGTCATTTTTTCCATTTTGGCATAATCCATCAACTTAATCTGCCGTTCTTCTCTGGTCAGGACTTTATCTCTGGGCCAATATGTAAATGTAATAAATATCAATCCAAAGGACGATAAGGGATAATCACCCCAATTTTTGCCTCTGTGTTTAAACTTGCATAGGCAACAGACAGCAAAGCCTAATTAAATCCAGGGAGAGTATTTGAAGAGACAACCCATTTTTTAATTAAACAGGCAGAATTCCTTGCAAGAGTTGTGTTTTTAAAACTAGTTGGGGGTTGCTTTTTGCTGTTACTGCCTCACAATTATTAAAAGTACAGGAGTCTTGTATTACTTTTGGGATTTCTGAGCTCACGTTAGCAGGTTGCAGGAGCTGCAGTTGCTCTGCTGTGTATGGTAATTTTGACCAAATACTTTAAATTGTGTATTCAGATACGTCATAATGCATGAAAACATTAATTATGTCCAGGGTCTAAAGTTATCTGTCTTCAGCACTTCACACAAGGTGCCATGCAGTGCTTTTTTTCTAAAAAAATGTTTAGGGGTACAGTGGTACTTTGGTTCTCAAACGCCTTGGTACTCAAACAACTTAGAACCCAAACACTGCAAACCCAGAAGTAAGAGTTCCGGTTTGCAAACTTTTTTCGGAAGCCAAACATGCTCCATTTTGAGTGCCACACTTCCATTTTGAGTGTTACGCTGAGGCCTGTCTGTTTTAGCTATTTTGCATTTTCGTGGCTCTTTTTCTTTCTTTTTTTGTGACTGTGCGGAACCCAGTTCAGCTACTGACTAACTGATTGATTGAGTGAGTGAGTGAGTGAGTGAGTGACTGCACAGTCGTTTTACTGTTGTTAGCCGCTCTGAGCCCGGCTTTGGCTGGGGAGGGCAGGATATAAATAAATTTTATTATTATTATTATTATTACATTGTTTACTGCTTTCATTTTATGGATCAATGGTCTTGTTAGATAGTAAAATTCATGTTAAATTGCTGTTTCAGGGGTTGTTTTTAAAAGTCTGGAACGGATTAATCCGTTTTGCATTACTTTCTGTGGGAAAGCATGCCTTGGTTTTGGAACGCTTTGGTTTTGGAACGAACTTCCAGAACGGGTTAAGTTTGAGAACCAAGGTACCACTGGACTCTCATTTTCCTACTCATATTGAAATACTGCCCCTCAATGAGGCCGAACTTAGATTCACAAAATGTTTAGGGGTATGTGTACCTGCCTCCCCCCCCCCAAAAGAAAAGCACTGGTGCCGTGACTGCAGAATGCATGCAGTAGTTTCAGAACAAAATAAGAACACGGAAAACAAGAGAAAACCTTTCTATGCTGCCCTGATCTGTTTTCTTTGCTTCCCCAAGGTCTCGTTCCGTCTCTGAAGACTTAAACCATGGCGAAAGACAAGAAAAAGAAGGAGAAGAAGGAGAAGAAGGGGAAGAGGAAACAGCCCTTAGGACACATGTCCAAAGAGCCTCGAGTTTATTTTCCAGAAGCTCTCCTAGAGTATCAGTAGGTATTGTTGTTGCTTGTTGGCACCCAACTAACTGTCTTGAGAAGCAAAGGAGTATGCCTCTTGGGGTGAAGTCAAACCACTGTTGTTCACAGCACCAAAGTGACCTCCCTGGGGCGCAAGCAGTGCCAGATTTACGTATAAGCTAAACAAGCTATAGCTTAGGGCCCCACTCTCTTGGGGGCCCCAAAAAATTTAAAGGGAGAAAAAAACTTGTTAAGTTGTGGGTGAACATATCAGACGACACAGCGATTCTTCAAACAGCTCTTGTTTATTCACAGGCCAGAACAGAACTGAACTAAAGGGTTCAGTCAGCCTGCTTATATAGAGCTCCAGTACAACGTAACTGTAACAATTTTCTAAAACTATCCAATCACTGAACCTTATTTGCATAACTATCTACAGTATCCCCCTGCTGGCCCAGGGTAAGAACTTCAGTACATAATAAAACTGGACGTACATTTTCAAAATATAAGATACAAAACAAATAAAATAAAACCTACATACTGTGTCAGATAGCAGTGGTGGTTGCTTTTGAGTAACCAGTCAGGACTCAGACCTGTCTTTTACAGATTTTATTTTGGTGCAAAACTATTTACAGTGCAGAGCCACAAGTTCATGTCTGCCTCAGTTGCTAGCAGAATCCAGGAGTGGTTGTTTCCAGGTCCTCCCCCAACATAAGAGCTTCATCAGCCCCAGCCTTTTCCTTCCTTCTTTGCGTTTTACACCTCTGCGCAGGGTGGGCAACGGCAGAGGCGTGCTTCCCTCCTGGCCAACTTGGCCAGGAGCGGTGCTGAAGAAGAAGAAGAAGAAGAGTTTGGATTTGATATCCCGCCTTTCACTCCCCTTCAGGAGTCTCAAAGTGGCTAACATTCTCCTTTCCCTTCCTCCCCCACAACAAACACTCTGTGAGGTGAGTGGGGCTGAGAGACTTCAAAGAAGTGTGACTGGCCCAAGGTCACCCAGCAGCTGCATGTGGAGGAGCAGAGACGCGAACCCGGTTCCCCAGATTACGAGACTACCGCTCTTAACCACTACACCACTCTGGCTCTCCTAGCAGCATCCTCTGGTCCTTTCCCTTCTTTCCCACTGGAGGTGTGGCTTTCCTCACCACAGGAAGAGGAACTGCTTCGCAAGATTTTCGGAGGTTCCCTGTAACCCAGCTGCTCCTCTGTTTCCCCACCCTGTTCCGATGGCAGTACCCTGACACCCAGCAACAGTGTCTTGTGTTGTGTAGGCTTCTATGATGTAAGCAGTGGGCCCCGCCTGCCAGCCTGCTTCCTAAAATATCACTGGTTTGCTCATTTCTATATATAGGGTGCCTACATTCTGCATGGCAACATGTGCAAATGGCTTTAGATACCTATTAGGTCCATAAATCACCATATAGCGTATATTCAACACAAAAAACAGCAACAATTTGTTGTTGACAGAGGACAGCTGGACATATAAAGGGCCCCATTACCTTCAGTAGCTTAGGGCCTCACCAAACCTAAATCCGGCCCTGGGCACAAGCCTGGGCGGTGTGTATGGAGATCATGGGATGGCCAGATGACAAGACCCCTCTTGATGTCATCCAAAGGGAAGCAGAGCAAGACACTTGGCACCAGCCGGGCTGCAGGAGTTGCTGGAAGGAGGCATGCAAGGTGCCATCCAAATGTCTTAGGGATTCCACTCTGGATTTGTGTAGAGTTTCCTCCTTAGCAGGGTGGGTTTGATTTAAATAAAACCGATTTAAATCACGATTTAAATCACTAGTCGGTAAGACTTGATTTAAATCATATTTTTGTATAGAAAAACTCATTCTTGCTGGTATAATCTTAATATTTACAGCCGGATGAAGGTTTCATTTCTGGAATAATAAATGTTCAGAGTAGTTTTTGCAGTTATATCGAAAATTACTGATTTGGTTATACTGTTAGAAATACATAGATAATTATGAAATTATGGTGAGGTTTAATAAGTTAACTGTTTATATTTGGACAACTTTTCTGCTGTACTTTATTGGAAGGAGAAAAACAACCATTTCCTTAAGAACAACTTATTTAACTAAAATAATAACATTATAGCATGTGTATCCATGTTTGTTAACTGATGTGGTTAAACAATTTAAAAAAACCCTTTGAGTTTTAGCCCACATGAAAAACTTAAAACAAATCCTTATTTCCTGATGAATAGCCTTTTGACCATAATGTAACTTAAACAGAAAACTATCTTTAGAAAGATTTCCTCCCTGAAAGCATTTTATTTTAAAAAATCCAATTTAAATTAAAAAACCCCTGATTTAAATAAATAATTATATATTATATATCACACACACTTCCCTCTGGGTAGCCAAACTAAGGCCCGAGGGCTGGATCCGGCCCAATCGCCTTCTAAATCCGGCCCGTGGATGGTCTGGGAATCAGTGTGTTTTTACACGAGTAGAATGTGTCCTTTCATTTAAAATGCATCTCTGGGTCATTTGTGGGGCCTAGGAATTCGTTCATTTCCCCCCCAAAAAATATAGTCTGGCCGCCACAAGATCTGAGGGACAGTGGACCAGCTCATGGCTGAAAAAGGTTGCTGACCCCAACTCTACACAATGTGCAGAAACGACTTTCTTGACTGTTGAACCAACCCACTATTAGTCTCCTCCCTGCATGCGATCAGTATGTATAGTAAATTAAGAACCTCACTTTAGGAACATCTGGGGGGGCTACTGGCTCATCTGCCTTATTGTATATTTGTGGGTAGTAGGACTTTCCCTCCCACTGAGGCATCTAATCATAAGCCTGCATTTTTATCAAAGTTTATATTTTTGATTAAGGCCTGTATATTAAGATGAGCTTAAAGATTTTCAAATGTTTCATGCCAGGCAGAAGACCAGCTGCCTAAGAACCTTGGCAATGTTTATTCTCCTGGACAAGGGGGCCCCCTGATTTATAGCAGAAAACAATTCTCAAAGTCGTAAAAAGGGAATTACAGGCTGAGAGCCAAGGTTACATTGACCCTACATATTACAGAAGATAAAAAAAAGAGATAAACATAATTAAGAGTGGGTAAATAGTAAAATAAATCCATGTGCCTCCCATTAAACTTGAGCCATATTTTCCTAAGGTTGAAAGGTCAAGAGCAGTGAAAAAGGCAACTGGCTTGGCTGGAGAAGATAGGTTTCTTCCTATCTTATTTTGAGGTTGGAAACTGTTCCTTCCTTTTTTACTTTGAGAAGGTTTATTCTTCTAAAAAGCTATCTATGTTATGTATTAAATATATTGGCTTAAATGTAATTATGCAAAGGATTTAGAAAGAAAGAAATGTTAAATCCTTATGCTAGATTCTTATTTCATATAGTTGGAAGAGACCACAGGGGCCATCAGCCCAGCCCCCCCCTGTCAAGCAGGAAACATCATTAGAGCACACATATGGTTGTCAGGCCTTTGTTTAAAGACCTCCAAGAGAAGGAGATCTTTCAATGATGATGTGAACTCAGGTTCCTTGTTGAGACACATGTAAGATATATTACTACTTATTTGTCATTTATAGATAGAAGAATATATAGCTTTTTGTTTCCCATAAAAGGGCAAAAGGAAATGGGTGTATCTTTTGTGATTGGTTCTAGCAAACAGCCAATAGGAATTTCAACCAGGCTGATTGGACAGAGGCAGCCACAGGAGGAGCAAGGGGGCTGGATTAAGGAAATATAAGTGCTGGCCAGAATGGCAGGAGGGCAGGCCAGAGCTTGGTAACCATATACCACTGTGCCTCTCATTTATTTGTCTGACAAATAAATTATTATTTTAATTTCTCTATTGCTGCGTTGAATATTTCATTCCAGCTAAGCGTTAACCACAAGCAGGGTGCTACACCACCCCATCATAAGAAGAGTCTGCTGGATCAGCTATTGGCCTATCTAGTCAAACATCCTTTTCTCCCTGGGGCCAACCAGATGTCTGCCCCCCTGTGATTCTCGTCAGCAATGTCTAGGCAACACAATGACCATGTACATATGCAACAGACAATCTTTTATAGAATTCCTTCAAACCATAACAAGTGACTACATTATTACATGAGCACTGTTCCACAGCATTTGATATTTTCATTTACATACATTCATTCAAAATAAGATAGGTTTATGAAGAAATTCTATATCCTCCCACCACGCTGATGAAGAATTCTACGAAACAGTAGTCAATGTCCGGAATCACTGTTCAGAGTTGGACATCATATTTGCTGAATACACAAAGCTTCACAGCTTGTCTTTCATCGTACAAAGTCTGGTGCCTCGCTTCATTTAAAGATTTTCAGAGACTTTGAGGTTAAAGATTTCATTTTGGACTTGTTATGGTTTGAAGGAATTCTATAAAAGATTGTCTATCGTGTATGTACATGGTCATTGTGTTGTCTCTAGACATTGCTGACGTTCTCTTTGCAACACAAGGGTTTGTTTGGTTACTTACCCCTGTGATTCTCAGCAACTGATAGAGGAATACTCAGGGGCAGACTTTGGTCTTTCACATTTCAGCGGTGCCCTGTGCAAGGCCAGAATTCTGTGTTGTCGTCCCCCCAACCCGCCTCTTGCCTTCCATTCTGCTCAATTCGCTATGTCGTAGTTGTGACACCCTAGGCTTGGCACCCGGTGCGGTGGAACCTGTCGCTGCACTGCCCTAAATCTGCCTCTGGCACGATGCCTCTCACAGCGGAAGTAGAACACAACTGCCACAGTAAATTTGGCGTGAGGAATCTGAATTAACAACAACAACAACAACAACAACATATTTATACCCCACCCATCTGGCTGGTTTTTCCCAGCCACTCTGGGCAGCTCCCAACAGAATATTAAAACACAATAAAACATCAAACATTAAAAGCTTGACTAAACAGGGCTGCCTTCAGATGTCTTCTAAAAGTCAGATAGTTGTTTATTTCCTTGATATCTGGTGGGAGGGCATTCCACAGGGCGGGGGCCACCACTGAGAAGGCCCTCTGCCTGGTTCCCTGTAACCTCACTTCTCGCAGGAAGGGAACCGCCAGAATGCCCTCGGAGCGGGACCTCAGTGTGAAAGGTATAATGTCACATTTCAGGAAGAAAAACCTATGATGAATGTAATTGCAAGAGCAGTCTGGCTTCCTGTGGTGTCTAGAGACTTTCATATTCCATGCTTTTGGATACATGAATTTGTGCCTTAACACTTCTTTTAAACTGAAGGGTATTTAAAAATAAAATAAAATATAGTGCACAAATATAGCGAATGTTTAATTTATTTGTATCCTGCTTTTCCTCAAAGAGGCTCAGGTAGCATATTTTCTTGGTAGCATCGTCACTTATCCTCTGTGTTTTAATTATCTTCAGAATTCAGATAAAGGAAGAGATCATCGATGAGCTTCTTTTTGAAATAAAAAACTTGGAAGCGCAGAATGACCGAAACAAAGAAAGGGTATGTAAACATATGCTTCTATTTTGATTTGGGGGAGCGAGCACAGCTCAGCTTTGCATGCAAGCGGAAGATTCTAGGTTTAGCCCCAGTTGGTTTATTCACATGCATAGATAATTTTCTTTGTATTCTGCCTCCTCCACAATTCAAGATGGCTTACAACATGAAAAAAATACACACCTGCAACAGAAGTAGTAATAAAATTTCAAAAGATTTTAAAAATGCAGAACTGAACTGAACAACTTCCACATACAACAAGGTCTAAAATAAAGATTCAAAAAACCAGCATCAGCAACTCCCCCAAACAACACCCCAGCCAGAGAGTCTGCTCAGCAGCCTCCGCATTTGTAGCTGGAGTCAGTCCAGGCCAGTTGGAAGAAGGCCTGCAAAGCAGGGAGCTGGTCTTTCAAGAATCATAGGCAAGACAGCATCTGCAGTTCAAAGGATCAGGTAGATTAGGAGATGGGAAACAGTGTTAGTTCCAGGATTAGGAGGAAGAGGGGCTCTGCCCATACGGTTTGGGGGGGCTCCTTCTCCTCGCTGTTGCTTGTTCACTTGCCCTCTCTTTTGGGAAGATAAGAAGCTGCCTTATAGCAAATCACATCATTGGTCCATCTAGCTCAGGCACCCCCAAACTCAGCCCTCCAGATTTTTTAGGACTACAACTCCCATCATCCCTAGCTAACAGGACCAGTGATCAGGGCTCAATACTGTCTAAATATTCAATAGCTCAATACTGTCTAAATACTCAATACTCAATAGCTCAATACTGTCTAAAGGGAAGGGGGATGGAGAGGTCTAAGTGGGTGCTGTATATTATTATTATGTAGCTCAGGTGTGGGGAACTTTGGTCCCCCTGATGTTGCAGAACTACAATTCCCATCATCGCTGGCCATTAGCCCTGCTTGCTGAGGCTGATGGGAGACGCAGTTCAGCAACATATGGAGAGAAATAGGTTTCCTATGCCTGGTGTAGTTACTGGCAAGTTGGGAAGCTACTTGTGAACCAAAATAGGGGATAAAAATCCCTACTCTAATTTCTTTGGTAATGATGTTAGACAGGCGATGGACTCAGGAAAATGGCATGCGTTTATATAAGTAGATCTGTCACATGCAATAGAATGATAGAGATCCGTCAATTTATTTCCACTGGATTATTCTGACAATTGTCACCATTGCAAGGGGCGGACGGGGGGGGGGAGGGTTATGTTGGTTTATTGTGAATTGCTTTTTTGGATATTCGATTCTGCAATTTTTTGCTTCCGTTTGCAATTTATACCCCACCTTCCCATAATGTATTCCGATATACAGTGGTGCCTTGGTTTAAGAACAGTCCAGTTTAAGAACGCTTTGGTTTACAAACTCTGCAAAACCGGAAATAGTGACCCGGTTTGAGAACTTTACCTCAGTCTGAGAACAGAAGTCGAACGGTGGAAGGGCACCGGCGGCCGGAGGCCTCATTAGGTAAAGCACGCCTCAGTTTAAAAATGGTTTCGGTTTAAGAACGGACTTCTGGAATGGATTAAGTTCGTAAACTGAGGTAGCACTGTAGGTTGCTTTGCTTGCCAACTTGACCATCCCAAAGAAAAGGCACGATTAAAGTGAAACAAGTAACATTTTGTCAAAAAACTTTCCCCCTCAGAATCAGCAGCTAAAGAACGAACAGACTTCGCACATCCGAGCACTCCTAGCCGCCCTAAAGGAGCAGGAAGAGGCTTTGGCGAAAGTTGAAGTTGTTACCAGAGATGATGTAGAAAAAGCGATGAAGGAGAAGTGGCAGTATGTTAGGGATCAGGAAAAACTCATTAAAGGTGAGCTGGCGCTGAAATCCCTCAGTTGCTAGCTCAAATCCCAGGTGGAGTGGAGGACGTGATCTGGGACCCAGATCAGTTAAACAAGGACCTATAGATACAGTCTGGCCAAGAGTAGCCCTAGTGGTGCCTGGGCCCAGCACAATTTGAGATCTCTGGTGCCTTATACAATGTAGGCTATAGTGAGTGTTTTCTCAAAAGAGCATTCCACAGGGCCTTCTATGTGGTGCCCCCCCCCCTCAATCCCCAGCTGCCAGTCACCTAACCTCCAAAGTCTTCTAATGCAGCTTTTAAGGTATGGGCAGATTCTTATGCGAGTCCTGTTAATTAGAAAGGAGGAGAGCATTTGGACTTCCTCAGGTTTGTAATATCTTCAGACAGCTCTGATCTCTCTGTGTGCTTCTAAGCAAGCACTATTTGAAAAACCAAGGGGGACAAAGAACAATGCACCTTGGGGCGTGGAGAGATAGGATTTGAATCTAATTCTGCAACAGTCTTTGCCTAGCCATGTCTAAGTGTCGTATCTTTGGGGAGCAAACATTGGCAATGCTTGTGGAGCGCCAAAGCACCAAGTTATGTCTATTAGTTTCCTCCCTCCTCCCCTTTTATCAAACGCCATGCTGAGACTCCGTCGCTCCACACACATCAAATTGTTAGAACTTAGCATGAAAGCAAGCAGGGAGCTCAAGAGCTGGTGCTGTCTGATAAATATTAATGATCTGAAACGGGGAATACAGGAAAATGAAAAGGAAAAAAAAACCCAGGTGGAGATGATCATTTCTCATTAGCAAGTTGGGAAAGCAAAAGCTATCACTCCTAACACAGCCTTTTTTTCTTCCAATCAGACATGCGGTGCCAGATTCATTACCTCGAACAAAAACTCGTGCAAAAGCAAGCCGAAGTGGATTACTGGCTGGCGTACAAAAACGTCGGGAGCGCCGAACACGCCAAGCAGATCGAGTGCCTGGAACAGGACATCCAGAAGCTGAAGGAAGACCTTGAGGAAATGACCGGTGAGTTGCCCTGGGCTTGTACTTAAACCAGAGACCGAAGACCAGAGACGTCAAGAACTAGAAATAATTATCGTTTCCAGCGTGCGCGTATTTCAATCTCTTCTAAAACGTATTCCCCCGTTTTCTGCTTTACCTTTCTCTTTTCTGATGGCCGGGGTTGTGTTCTTGTTTTCACCCCTAAAGAGTTTTTTAGGATTTCCCTGGAAGAGACGAAGGAAAGAACTGACAGATACATGCTGAAGCAAATGGAGCTGAAGAAAGAATGGGCGCTTGAGGTACTGATATGGCTTTGCAATTCTAGTCTTTTAATCATTATGGGCATGATCTGAGCACTTTCAAGTTCATTTGACTTCTGCGGGAGAGATTTACAGCGCAATCCTGTCCTTGCTGCTGCTGCTGCTGCTGCTGCTGCTGCTTCTTCCTCTTCTTCTTCTTCTTCTTCTTCTTCTTCTTCTTCTTCTTATTATTATTATTATTATTATTATTATTTTATTTATACCCCACCCATTGAGACGGACTTATTCCCAGGTATGGGTGGGGGAACAGGACTGCAGCACTAAGCACATACTTAACTTCCAATTTAAGTCAATGAGGTCCAAGAGTGTTTAGTTCTGGCTGGGTTTTATACTCATAAAGTTGTGGTTGTTTAGTCGTTTAGTCGTGTCCGACTCTTTGTGACCCCATGGACCAGAGCACGCCAGGCACTCCTGTCTTCCACTGCCTCCCGCAGTTTGGTCAAACTCATGCTGGTAGCTTCAAGAACACTGTCCAACCATCTCGTCCTCTGTCGTCCCCTTCTCCTTGTGCCCTCCATCTTTCCCAACATCAGGGTCTTTTCCAGGGAGTCTTCTCTTCTCCAATACTCCAAAGTATTGGAGCCTCAGCTTCAGGATCTGTCCTCCCAGTGAGCACTCAGGGCTGATTTCCTTCAGAATGGATAGGTTTGATCTTCTTGCAGTCCATGGGACTCTCAAGAGTCTCCTCCAGCACCATCATTTAAAAGCATCAATTCTTCGGTGATCAGCCTTCTTTATGGTCCAGCTCTCACCATTTTTCCTACCCCCCCCCTTAATCCCTCCCTCCCTCCCTCCCTCCCAGGACTTCCCTCAGCTCCTCTCTCTGATTTCTCTACACATATTATTCTCTGCATGTTATAAAGCTATACATATCCTCATCTTATCTAGCTATCATGTTACCAACTAATAAATTTGTGTATGTTTATTCAAAACCTGCCAGGGAGTCCAATTCATTTTGCTGTCTTTTTAGATAATTTGTAAAAGGCTCCCGTTCTTCCTTAAAGTCACAGTTGTCCTTGTCCCGCAGTTTATATGTCAATTTAGCCAACTCTGCATAGCTCATCAATTTTTCTTGCCACTGTTCTTTCATTTCTTCATTCTTCCATCCTTGTGCTATCAAGATTCTGGCCGCTGTTGTAGCAGTTGTTTTTCTTGGCAGGTCTTGTCCTACAATCCCTAACAAAAATGCTTCTGGTTTTTTTACAAATGTCATTTTAAGCATTTTTTTTCTCAATTCATTGTATATCATTTCCCAATGTTTTTAAACTTCTCTACATTCCCACCACATATGATAAAAAGTCCCTTCTTTTTCTTTACATTTCCAACATATGTTTGACCCGGTTTTACACTTTTTTGCTATCTGTACTGGTGTAATATACCATCTATACATCATTTCCATACAATTTTCTTTCAAAAGAGAACAATCTGTAAATTTCAAATTTACTTTCCACATGATCTGAGCACTTTCAAGTTCATTTGACTTCTGCAGGAGGCATTTACAGCGCAATCCTGTTCTTGCTAATAATAATAATAATAATAATAATAATAATATTACTGTATGCTGTGGGTTTTATTCCCAGGTATGGAGGAACAGGACTGGAGCACTAAGCATGTACTTAACTTCCAATTTAAGTCAGTGAGGTCCAAGAGTGTTTAGTTCTGGCTGGGTTTTATACCCATAAAGTAGGGTTGCCATATTTTGAAGAGCAAAAAAGAGGACGCTATGATGGCTCTTGTTTTAAGTACCCCTGCTATAGGTAGGCTATTGAAATTGTAATATATTGCTGAGGGGGGGCGGGAGAAGAGAAGAGGAAAGCAAGTCTTCAACCACCAGTTATGTCTATGTCTCCTTCAGAAATTATAGCCAGGGACATTTTGGCAAATTTAAAAAATCCATCTGGAAAGAAATTTTACCCCTGAAAAAGAGGACGTGTCCTGGAAAAAGAGGGCACATGGCAACCTCACAAGCTTATTTGTGACATTCCTTAGAAAGTAAAACAGAAATGTCTCTCTCACTTATTCCTTTTAAATGAACTTGCTTCTGTATCCTGCCTTCCAGCTGCTCCACAACTTATTAAAAACACACACTAGAACAGCAGTGATTGAAATAAGAGTTAAAATATGAGCAAGAAAGGTAAGCCAGGTTAGATTGGGAGTGGGGAAAGTAGAAAACGTATACTGTGCCTCCAAAACCTGTACTGTACTTGGCAAAATAAAAGCTTTTTCCTGCTTTCTGAAGATAAATAGAGGCCTTCACATTCTTGTCTTCTCCTCAGATTAGTCTGCATGCTCTCTAGAGGCCTTTCTCAGCCTCTTGTTAAGATGTGATTGGTTGGCCATTGGGGCAGGGCCTCCCTTGTGGTGGCTTCCACCTTCTGGAATCCTTCAATCACCATGATCCCCCTTAAGCCTTCCTGTCAAATAAAAGCCTGTTGTATCTTGTGGCTGAACCTTCTCTTGTCTCTTTCCTCAACGCTACGAGAATCCTTTACCAAACTGAGAGTTAGCTCATTCGTTTGGTGTTCCACAGGCAGCGTAAAATTGTTTTCATTAGCCTGGCATTCAGAATAGCGCAGATCGCATCCATATTTTATTCTGGGATGCGTGTCTTTATGATTTATTACTATTAACGTTTTCCATGACACGTCACTTCAATAAGCACCTGCGAAGCTCTTTTGAAAAATGGGAAAGCAAAAAAGAAATGTAAAAATAGATATATAGAAGGAAGTTTTGTGTTTTTATTGTTCAAAGTTTTGGATGTTCCTTTGTGGGGTATCCTGTCTAGACTATCATTTCCTTCAATGCAAAGGTTCCAGCTTCAGCTGCTATTTCACGCTTTCTTTCCTCAGAATGCTGTCAAGCATATCGACAAGACCAGCTGCCGGGAGATTAAAGAATACGAGTGGCTAAAGGAGGAGGTAAACATATCTGGAAGAGAGGAGAGAGGAGAGGCACTGCCAATCAGTGTGGACAGTATTGAACTAGATGGATCGATTGTCTCCCACTGCTTCCTAGACAGGGAAGGGTGGTGGGTGGTCAGAGGTGGAACACAGTTTGACTCCCCGACATCCACAGTTCAAAGGATATTGGGTGGATAAAAATATTAATAATAATAATAATAATAATAATAATAATAATAATAATATAAAAATAAATTAAATTTGTATACCGACATTCATCCATAGAGCTCAGGGCAGTTCACAGCATAGAATTATAATATTAAAACCACAAAATACATAGTGAAAAAAGAGAGTAACAAAAAAACCATAATGCCCACACGTCACATTTAAAATGGCATCGGATGTCAGTCAGCCAAAGGCCAGGTTGAAGAGGAACATTTTTGCCTAGTGCCCAAAGGTCTACAATGAAGGCGCCAGCCAAACTTCCCTGGGGAGAGAATTCTACAAATGGGGAGCCACTGCAGAAAAGGCCCTGTTCTTATGTTGCCACCCTCTGGACCTCATGTGAAGGAGGCACACGAAGAAGGGCCTCAGATGATGAATGCAGAGCTGTTTTAGGGCTTTATAGGTCAAAGCCAGCACTTTGAATTGGACCCGGAAACTCATTGGCAGCCAATGCAGTCGGGCAGGATCGGTGTACAGTGGTACATTGGATTACAGACGTTTCAGGTTACAGACTCTGCTATCCCAGAAATAGTACCTCTGGTTAAGAACTTTGCTTCAAGATGAGAAAAGAAATTGTGCTCCGGCGGCAATGGGAGGCCCCATTAGCTAAAGTGGTGCTTCAGGTTAAGAACAGTTTCAGGTTAAGAACGGACCTCCAGAACGAATTAAGTTCTTAACCCGAGGTGCCACTGTAATATGCTCAAACTCTTTTGCCCCTGACCACCAAATTCTGCACCAGCTGAAGCTTCTGAACCGTCTTCAGAGGCAGCCCCACGTATAACACATTGCAGTAATCCAACCTAGAGGTTACCAGATCATAGACAACAGAAGTTAGGCTGTCCCTGTCCAGGTAGGGACACAGCTGGGCCACCTGCAGAAATGAGCTGCTTCCAGTTTGAATGCCTAGCATAGGGCTGTCTCGGTGGGCCAACGGTCTGGTTTGGCAGAAGGCAAAGGACTTCAACTCAGGGTTTCATATCTCGTGGCAGGTGGCAGGGTACAAAAAGGAAGTGAGCGATTTGGAAGCCTCGGTCCACGAACTGGAGAAGGAGAACATCTACCTCATCAACAAACTCTTTGAGCGTAGGATGCAGTTCCTTAAAGTTCCCAGGTAAAGGTGTTCTCCTAGCATTGCACAAACACTGATGAAGCACAGGAGCTAAAGAGTTGACTTGACTCTTTGGCCCTTGAGCAAACTACAGTATGCCAAACAGTAAAAAAAAACAATTAAATAAATAAAAATCCTGATGTTTTATTATTTACTAAAACACATACAGTGGTACCTTGGTTCTCAGACTTAATCCATTCTGGAAGTCTGTTCGAAAACCAAAGCGTCCCAAAACCAAGACGCGCTTTCCCATAGAAAGTAATGCAAAATGGATTAATCTGTTCCAGACTTTTAAAAACAACCCCTAAAACAGCAATTTAGCATGAATTTTACTATCTAATGAGACCATTGATCCATAAAATGAAAGCAATTATCAATGTACTGTAAAATAAATAAGACAGTATTGTAGATGATAAAAATTAAAATTCATTCTTTTCCTTACCTGCACTGAAGATAGTCATTGTTTGGATGGGGGGCTTTTATCCATTTCCACAGCCACACTCATCAATCAATCAATCAATCAATCAGTAGCTGAACTGGGTTCCACACACTCACAAAAACAAATTAACTGAAAAAGCTTCAAAAACGCAAAATAAATAGCAAAAATAAAAGCGCCAAACTTAATATATTCCAGGAGTCCGTTTTATTTCTGAAATGTTTGAAAACCAAGGCACAGCTTCTAGTTGGTGCAGGTGCCCTGGAAACAATAGCCGACAGCCGCATTGGACAATTGGCTTCTGAAAAACGTTCGAAAACTGGAACACTCACTTCCAGGATTTCAGTGTTTGAGAACCAAGGCATTTGAGAACCAAGGTACCACTTACCAATGTAAGCTTCCAGTGCTTCTCTGACAGGCACTGTCTCTATTGTCTTTTTGGCACCTGTTGGAGACATTCAAGCCGATTTCCTTCTCTATACATACCTGTACTGGATTTGAAATTGTTTTTCAATTGGTGTTATTATTGCTCTTTTGCTGAAAAATCGCATTGAGACATTTAATAGGAAGCAATTGACAAATCGAATAAATAAACAAATGTGCAAGCAAACAGCTAAATATAAAGCTGTAAGCCACTTGATAATTACGAAGGAAAATATCCTTCAGAGGAGCAGCATTGGCATGGAAAGGACAGAATTAACAAGCTGCAGCTCTTCTCTTTCACATTAATTTTGAATAAATTGAATAAATCTCCCCTAATCAGTAATTTGGACGAGTAGCTATCATTGCCACACTGACTGGAGTCGCTGCAAATTGCTCTTGGCAAGGAAATAAAAGCCCTGCCCGCTTTCATTGCTGGCTAACCATCCCAATTGTGAAACAAAAGGCATTTTAAATGGTAAATTAATGAAGGCAAGGGGCCAGGATTCCCACTCACCCACCCAATCCTGCTTAGTTTGGCTACGCAAGTCACTTCCTTCTGGGGAACTGGCATGCTCAGCCAATGCGACATGATTTAACTGGTGCATGGGCCACACTGAGCAGGCCTTTTAACCTTCCCACTCATCAGCTGATCAATCAGGAAGAGTTTTATAGTGAAGCTCATCCTAAAACGCAGGAGAAAACACTTTATTTGTGCAAGCCCCTTAACAATCGCAAAGGATTTTGCACTGAACCTCGCTGCTAAAACTCAGGTTTCCCCCCCTTCTGCTTCAGCAAGGTGCTTGGAAGTCCCGACTTAGGGACTTCAAAGTGGCCAAATCGTGTGGTGTCATCATGACATCAGGTGGGTGACTCCGCCCACCTGCCAAATTTGGTCCACATGGCCAATCCTGAAGGCACCCGATCCTTGCCTTCGAAGGTGAAAGGCTGTTGTTCAGTAGCAGAACATATGCTTTCCTGCAAAAGGTCCCATGTTCAACCCTGGGTGTGGCCTTATTGTAGTTTTGTACACTGCCTTTGTGAATTTCTATGAAAGCTCGGTTTATAAGTATTTAAAGAAAAATATGAACGTTAACAAGAGCTCATGGCATGCAAGAGAATAATTCCAGTGGCAACAACGTGAGTATGCACTTTAAAGATGTGCTACCGTTCTATGTTACAGGGGAAGACAGAATTTCAAACCTTTTGATGTTGCTTCTTCTCCTTTTAATTTTCCAGAAAGTTATTTCTTACCCAGGGAGCTGGACTGCAGATGCTTGGAGACCAGGAATATGTTGGCCTTTCTGGTAATCCCCTTTCTACTGAGTTAATTGTAATAGTGATGCAGACGTTACAGCGTTGCCTCCCTAAGAATGGCCCTCACAGCCCCGTGATAGTTTCTCAGTGAGAAATATCCCACTGTAGACATCCTGGAAGCTGGTGTAACTGGAAAGCTGGAAAGTTGGGACTTAAGAACCAACTCTGTTATGCTCTGCCTCACTTGTGAAGGTGAACTCAAGCATTACTGTATGGTTAAGTGCTTTTGCCCCAAGCAAGGGTCAAACAAGTGTGGAATAAAACTTCATAGTGTACAAATCCCTACCTGGATAAGGAAAACAAACACACAAAAACACACAAACACAAAGTTATGTCCTCTGTGTGTGTATTCCCTTTCTTCATTCCACTTGCTGTAGGACTGAAGCTGTCCTAAAAATGCAATAATCTTGCCAGCAAGCTTCTCATGGGTGGGAGTGAAATGGGTGTTATGTTCAGTTTTCACCCCCATCCCTGATAAAACAGCTGATCGCTGCACGGTTAGGCCAAGCGCAGTAGACAGGGCCAGGCAGGCTGTACTATTTTCATTTGGCTGTCAGAAGGAACACAGGTAAATACATCAGCTCAGTATGTTAGAGCATGTTGCTGATAATACCAAGGTTCAGTCCCTGTGTGGGACAGATCCTGTACTACAGGGGGTTGGCCTATATGTTCCTCGGGGTCCTTCCAACACAACAGTCCTATTATTCCATCCTAATGAATACCAGGCCATGAACAGCATTGCTAGTTGTGGATTGGCAATATCCGGGTTTTTTAAAAAATGCCTCGTCGGTCCGGATGGAGGACATAGGGGTTGAAATTAGACTACTGTACAAAGGTGTCCAGCTTTGTATCCGGCCCTGCCAGCCCTGGCATATGGCCCTCAGAAGTTTCCCCAGGAAACAATGTGGCCCTCGGACTGAAAGAGCTTCCCCACCCACCATTGCATAGCAGAATAAATTTCAAAGCCCAGCAAGCAGTAATAGATAGAATTCCCTCCCCTCCGCCACCACCATTGTTGCAGCAAAGTTTTATTAACAGGAGTATTGCAGAAAGTGTTTTCCCTCCCCTCACCTCTGCAGAAGTGGAAGCTGAAAGTACATCATTAATATCGGAAATGGTTCTCAACGTGGATCACAAAGACAGACAGGAGGCAGCAGAAAATCTGCTAGATGACAGTTTTGAAGTGATTCAAATGCAAACAGATTCTCTTGGTCAAATTCTCCCCCCTATCCTGTACGAAGACTCAAATGATTTCAAGGCAAGTATCTACTTTCCTCTTCTCTGCGTTAGGATTTTAGGTAGAAAGGGTGAGGTAATAATGTGCCCAAAAGGTTTGTGCTGACCTGGGCAATTAAAACTGGTTTGTTTGTTTTTACACACACACACACACACACACACACACACAGTCCGTTTGAGCCTGATCATGCCCTCAGCAACATAGCTCCTAAAAACGGTCAGGAGTTGACCAGGATATTATTTCCTCCCCTTGTGCATAATCAACAAAGTCTACCCGGAACTCAGAGATCTCACCCTGCACTCTCACTTAAGACATTTTGCAGGGTTGAGGCAGCGACTCTTGAAATTTTGGCACCCCAGGAAATTGGCTAGATGGCCCTTTGTGCCTGGGTGCTCGTTAGCAGCAGCAACCTAGATTTCCCAGCATTTAATTATAGTATCTATAACTTTGCCTTGCCTCCAAGAAGCCCAAGACAGCATATATAGCTCTCCCCATCATTTTCTTCACAAGCCACCCTGAGGGGTTGGGTCAAGTGGCCCAAGCTTACCCAAGTGAGCAAGGATTTGAACAGGAGCTGTTTAGTACTCCTCCAGCAGCAGCGATTGTGGATTGTTGTTATTTCCATCAGAGATTTGCTTATTCGGTTATGCCATGGTCATTTTAAGATGCAGGAGAGGGAGGAATGTTTTCTACTGGGTAACATGCTAATCTGTGTCCATCTGAACTCCAGGAGTACAAGGATCTGGGGCCCCTGGCAGTGAAATTGATGACTACGGTGGGCCAGACTATGCCAGTTCACGAGGATGCCAGGGAAATGCCAAGCAGAACAAAGCTTGAAGAAAAATATGACGCCAGCCGGCCTCAGCAGCGCATCACCTACCAGATGATCAAATCCATATTTCATTGAGAGCGAGGAAGGTAGAGGCTACTGCTTTTCTTTTCAAAAATAGGCTTCCGGTTGTTGGAACTCCCCCACCCTTCGTATGACACTTAAATGTTGACTTGCATAGCAAAGATGTTAATATTGGGTACATTTACAAGGGTATGTAGATTGTGTAGATTGTATTCCCATTCCTCCTATGCATGAAATACAGGATCTGAATTACTATTGCAAGTGGCTCTGGTTTGATTTTTGCCGTCCGTGAAGGTTTAATGTAGTCATTTCATGAAATCTTTATACCGTTTGACTGGAGAAAAATCCTCAGTGCTCCTGGACCCATGAGTCTCACAAGATATGGCACCAACTTACATTTACCAGTGTTATCAGGGCCATCGAAGACCTTCACACGTGTTCTCAGTTCTTACAACCAACCTGCAGGATAGTGGCTTGTTTAAAACCGCCTTGGGAGTTTGTAGAAAGGGGCGAGATCACATCAAACGTACATTTATTTTTTTTGTTCTGACAAGTTTTTCCAGTGGGATGTGTGCGTCTCTGTCATATATACCCAATTTGCATTACTGTATTTTAAAACTCAAGTTCTTTATGTTGCTTTGCAACATCTTCAGCATTTTGTACATCACCTTGGGGCGTGAAGATTAAATGAAACAGTGCCCCCAAGAGTGGAGGGAGAACACAGCCTTATCCCTCAGTTTGCTCAATCTTCTTTTAAAGACATCCATGTTTGTAACTCTCACTACCTCTTGTGGGAGTTAATTTGACAGCTTAACTATGTGCTGTGTGAAAATGTTCTTTTTGTTGGCCCTGACTCCACTAGTAGCCAACTTCAGATTGGTTTCTGCTCATCTGGGCTTCTAAGTTGCTTCCACCATTCTGGTTAAAAGAAAAACTGCTAGCTAGCACACAACCTTTGAGCGGGCTTTTCCTTTCTGCTGGACAATGGGATTTGTGGCTTAAACAAAGCTCCTTCTACAAAAGGCTGCTCGGCTAAGCTTGGCTGCTCTTTGCTGTAGTTAGGTACCTCATGAGAGATAGGTCCTGTTCCATATGAATACAAGGGGAGAGAGAGGACTTCTCCACATCCACAAACAACTTTGGGCATGGTTGAGTGTGTAGAGAAACAGTGTAGGGCTGACCACCTGATTTTTTGAGCTGGCAGGGCTTAGGTCCCAAACTTGTAAGCACAGTCTTAAGCACAAATCCTGCATCTTTTGTAGAAGTTACCATCAAGGCTTGGACATGCACACTATTTTCAATAGTTCAGGCATCCCTATAGAATTGAAGGGAGGAGTGCTCCCTCTAACATAGAAAAGCACCATTTGGAGAATTCCAGTCTGGTCTTCTCCCTAATACACAGCCTCAACAGTATGGCCCAGTCAAATTTTATTACCTCAGTCTTGAAGGCTAGCTGAGCCCTAAATGCAAACCATGTTCAGCTGGGTTTAAAAGTTGTCCACATACATCTCCACTAATGCAATGGACCAAGTTGCAAAAGCAGCCAAAATGCCAATCTCCACTCACAGTGTATCAAACCACATTTTACCTTGCAAAATGGCAACAAAAAACCAAACAGACCCCCCCCCCACATCCCAACCCACCATTGTAGACCTTCATACTATAAACAGAAGTTCTGTGGAAGCTGCATTTTATTTGAAAATCCACCTTTTTTTTTTTTGCTAACGTACTTTTAAACATTTTAAACAAAAATAGAATCTGCGGAGACAATGCAGCAAGTATGCTTAATTCATGTACAGAATTGCTTTCATGCCTTTTGACTATCCTTCTTAAGGCCCCAGATGCCACCCAAACTGGTATGATTGTATTTACACAAAGCACCGATCAACAGTGCTGCTTCAAATTCTGCAGAAAAACTAAAAGGGTTCCTACAACATTGAAAGGCCAACCCCACCAGGAAGTTCTCCTGCACAAGCCCCTCACCAGACCGGACTGAATGGAGCTTCTGCTGGGGAACTTGGTGGTTGGGGTTGTGCCCTTTAGTAAAGACACAACTTCTCTTCTGAGTTTTTATTCTATTTCACGATACATGATCATGGAGCTGGCACTAGCAAATAAAGAAGAAGAAAAGATCGAAGGCTTTTTTTCACGTAATACCTCAGAAGTTTGTATCGGGGTTTGCTTGGTTTTTGTACAGAGAAGAAGGAAAGTCTTTAAAAATGAAAGCAATTCCTCACATTCATTTTGGAAAGGCCGTACGTCAAGTGTAAGATAAATGACATGCCAAGCACAAAGCAAGGAAAAAAGTTCATCCCAGAAGCACCAACATCTGGTCGAGAAATTCTGTGCTCCTCCCAACCAGTCAGCTGTTTTTCTCCCCCCCCACCCCTTGCCAAAATCCTTAACAGAACTAATTCCCATGGAGTTTGGACAATTGGTGTTTTCAGACCATTGAACGTACTCAGTGCTCTGTGTAGTTTGGGTGCGTTACTGGAGTGAAGATGCACTCTGAATCAGAATAGTTCTCGTGAATAAAAATGGGAAGAGAGGGAGGGAGGGAAGGGGGGAAAAAGAAACTCCAAAAGGGAGACATACTGTATACATCCACGCTCATTTCCCCGCAAAGGAGGCTTTGTGATACATTGTTACTTAAACTGATAATCATAAATAAATACAAACAATAATACATAAAGGAATGTCTATGCAAACGGAATATATAATTCTTTTTTTAAAAAGTTAAAACTTTCCATTATTGAGTCTAACATTTGCGATGACTGCAGAGAGGAAATGGCAGAATTAAAAGAGTGTTTTCGGATTTGATCCCCTAGAGAAAGTCGTTGGAGTTAACGGTAAGAGGATGCCCAGCTCTTCGTTCCAAGCGGCAGTTCCAGGTGCTTGTTGTACCCTTTGTGGCAAAATAAGAGGCTTCCTTTTGTGTGTGTGTGTGTTATTGACGGAGAGTATTAAAACAGGTGGCGAGTTACTGACATGATTAGAAGTCACCAGGAAGGGGGATAAAGAAAAAGAAAAACAGATCCCACACCAAAACTGTGGCAATTCTTGGTTTTATACCGAGAGTGCTGCGGGGGTTCAAGGCTGCCCTATGTTGTTGTTGGTGCTCCTACTGCTGTCGTGGGGCCCTGTGTGGTTTTACCAGGCCGTTCTAGTGAAGAGGAGAGCTGAGGCATCAGTTCTGATTTGGCTGGAAAGAAGGGTCTGTTGTTGAGCACGGGTCTTTCTGGAACTGTTCCTGTCCCACCCCTTCTGGTGCGGTTACATGAATTGTATCTGAGGAGACAAGAAAGGCATCCGTTTTACGGGTTTGCACAACTAACCTGCCCTCCCCCTCCAAACGTCCATTCACTGGCCATAGGCTAAGTAGGTTCCAAGGTGGCAGACCAGGAATACAGAGATATATAGCGCTTCAGGATAACGAAGATCAGCATTTCCCTATTGCATGTAGAATGTGCAGGTCTATTCTCATTTCCAGAGAGCCAGGGGGCACATTGGCAACGACTGCACTTGTATCGCCCTCTGGGGCGATAAGCAATTAAACTGTGGGCTGCAACCCTTGAGCTGCAGCCGAGAGGATGGGAAACTGCGGTCATAAAACTGGCGAAGGAATCTCAGGTCATTTCTTCAGGTGACAATAAAATGAACAGAAAACAGCATTATGGCAGTTACAGGAGAGATTATGGATTTCTATATAGTACGTCAAAGCACATCTCTCTTGAAAGAGACTAGGGCTTTAGACCTAGGAGGCTATGCAAAAAACAAAACAAAACAAAGGTGTTGACAAGAGGTGGGGGGGGGGGAAAGGGAATGTACATTTTCTGGAGCATGAACATTCCAATAAATGGGAACGAATTATGCAATGACAGCCTGTCAATCCACTTGCCTTCTTCCCACAATGTGCTCAGTTGCAGGGCTAGTGAAGATTCTGTTCTGGAGAATGTGAGGTTCAGTTATTTCACATGGGGAAAGAGGGTTGGGGTGTATGAGAAGTCTAGCATTAAGGGCAGAGAACCTGTACCCCCTCCAGATGCTGGTGGACCACCTCTAGGCTGGATTACTGCAACACGTTATATGTAGGACTTCCTCTGAAAACGTTTTGGAACCTTTAGCAGGTGCACAATCTGGTTGCCAGCTTACTCACCAGGCAAGGCAGTTTGAGCATTATTTACACCAGTCCTGGTCCAACTGCACTGGCTGTCAATGAGTTTCCGGGCCCAATTCAAAGTGCTGGTTTTGACATATAAAGCCCTAAACAGCTCAGGACCACAATACCTCAAGGACTGCCTCTCCCCATATGAACCAACCTGGATCCTGCGACCATCATCTGAGGCCCTTCTTCATGTGCCTTATCCACGAGAGGTCTGGAGGGTGGCAACATGAGAACTGGCCTTTTCTGCAGTGGCTCCCTGTTTCTGAAATGCTCTCCCCAGGGAGGCTCACCTGACATCTTCATTATGTATCTTTAAGCACCAGGTGAAAATGTTTCTTGTCAACCCGGCTTTTTTAAAGGTGATTGTGGGAGAGGGGCTATGAGTTTTTGTTTTTATTATGCATTCTCATTTTGTATTTCTCTGTTGTGAACCGCCCTGGGATCTTTGGATGAAGGGTGGTATAATAATAATAATAATAATAATAATAATAATAATAATCTCTTGCATCCCACATTAGCAGCCGTGGTTTATAGCAGGTCACAGAATAACAACATGCAAATTTACAAAGCCCCAGACTGTGTCATTTTAATGTGAGGATGAATATTGCTAGGGACGTTAGCAAACGAGGCATTATCCGAGCTTGCAGTGCCCCCAGAGTTAACATGCAATACCTAAATTGTCCTATAAGAAATCCTGGAGGGAGAGCTCTGCAAAAGGATCCTTCCCTGAAGCTCTGTGTGGACTCTGAGTGGATGGGCTGGATGCTGCAGACAGCTGGGAAAGAAGATGTCAGAGAAGGAAAGAGAAAAAGAAGGCCTCAATGACAGAAATATGAAGGCAGAAAATGTAGTGATGGAGAGGAGGGGCTTAAGAAAGGTAGTTAGGACTGAAGTGGGCTGGTTAAAAAGAAAAGGTCTGATTGCATGCTAAGTTGAAATCTGCCCCAATGGTATGACAGATGCAGACATTAGAAGGTTACCTATAGGCAAAGGTTACCTATTTCTGGCATGTGACTGGCAGAAATCACCAGCACTTTATCCAGAGGGCATGGCAACGGTCTCCAATAGTTACCAGTCCCAACTAGGCACAACAGAGTGTGTTTCTGAAAACAGCAGAAGCTAGACCTGAAGTTAGCTTTCAAAACAACCTATGACAACCAGGCCTCACTTGACATTTATTTACATTCCATGGATGGCCAATGTGCAGCATTAGGTGCCAAAAGCTGCATAAGCAGCAAAAAGAGGGCCGCATGTGTCTGGCTGTATATCCTTATGTTGTCTTGAGAAACATACGTATCTGTATTAACATTAACCATGAAAAATACCATACAAAAACTTGTTCACTGTTAACTGCTGTGGTCTTACACTTTCTCTGGTACAGGGGGAAAGTAGGGCCTGAAGGACAGAAGTGGCTTGCAAGGGATGAGGTTGACAAACATGGGCCAAACTAGACTTTCACAGCCAAGTACTCCATTCCTTGAACAGCAGCAATGCATTCTGCATGGGCACACTTTTTTAAGAAAAGAAAACCTGATTTCCAGTAATAGTTACATGGCGTAATTGAGCGGGGAGGAGAAGCCTACTGTTAGAAAGTGAAAATCCACTGGGCAGCCTGATGCATGCATGAAGCAGCCCTTTGTATCCAAGCCCAGGACTCTCTCTATTAAGAGCATAACATTAGACCATAAGAAGACCCTGCTGGAGCGGGCCAAAGACCCATCTAGTCCAGCATCCTGGGCTCACAGTAGCCAACCAATGCCCATGGGAAGCCCACTTGTACAAAAGCACTCCAACTGGCAATTCCTAGCAACAGGTTCTCAGAGACGCATTACCTCCAACAGTGGAGGCAGAACACAATCATCATGGCTTGTAGCCACTGACAACTTGATCCTGCATAATTTTGCCTAATCCCCCTCTGAAGCCATCCAGAGTTGGTGGCCGTCTCTACTTCCTGTGGGAGCAAATTCCATAGCTCTACTATGCTCTGTGTATTTTTGTTTTGTTCTTCCGGAATGTTCTCTCCCCACGCCCAAACAATTCAGTTTCTTCAATTTGCTTGGATCAACACAGAACGGCAAACATCCACCAGAGGGAGAGTCAAATGCAGCTGACAGATGGGTACGGTCTTTCTGTTTTGTTAGTGCACATTCCTGCACAAAATGCAAGGGACTGCCTCCCCCCCGGTCACATTTATCGCCCGAATGATCTGCACAGCATCAATGTGTGCAATTGCTTAACCTATACATCCCATAGCCGTTCACTGGCAGCATACTTGTTTTATGCAAGATGTAGTTTATTTGTCACGTACAGTTATTTTAAGATACGGCCACTTCATGGCCATTGCTCAGACCTATTACCAAGCCCTTACCATCCAACTAGCCACTTCCTAAATGTTCATGGCTGGTCTCCCAGCTGTGACCAAAGATGGCACATTGGAAAGGTCTTAATGACAGAAAAGGCAACTTCAGAGCTGTGGAGAAGATTTTCCAGTGCATTTCCAGTCCTTGGTGCTGGCAATCCAATTTGATTATTTCAAATAGAAACACACACACACACACCCTGATTGATTTGTGTTTTTTATATATAAAATCAATCAAACACATCTACTAGCCTTCTTTGAGACTAGGGAACATTTTTTGGCTTCTCTTTGAAAGAATCAAATCGTTTCAGTCACTCCCAAGGAAGTTATTATAATCAATATCCTTGAACAGTGATAAATTTTCTTCTCTGAATGTAAGAAGTCGCCTCCCCTTTTGTACAGAGAAAGAATAATCATGGGAACAATCAGGTGCAATTTTCCACACATGAAAAAGGCGAGATGCAGCCTCTGACGCAGTCCTGGTTCACCCAGCACTCTAAATGTTCCAAGTGGCGAGAAGCCTCCTGGTGGCTATAGTAGCTGAAATATTTTAACAGTTGCTACAGCCACCTGTGAAGAAGCTCCTTCCAACCTTTGTGCCCCCTGCTCACCTCCAAGAGCACACCAAACAGGAGAGTTGACCTCCTTTTCCCTCTGTTGTTGCAACAGTTATGGAGCAACAAGCTCTCTATGGAGAGCTGCTACAGTTGGGAGCCGGTAGCTTGAGGATGGGGAAACTGGTGCTCCAGGTGTTGGTGTACTACAGCTCCCATAATTCCTGGAGTCCAACATCTGGAGAGCCACATGCTCCCCATCTCTGCTGGCTGCTACAAGCCGCCTACCACACGGAAGCCAAATCAATGGACGCCTACATGAACTAGGGCTTGCCGTTTCTGAGTTTAAGGGACCATTGGCTAACCAAGGCAGAAACTAAATGTTGGTTTTTTCTAGTAGGCGGTGTCTGGAGATGATTAAGTGGATATGGAAGAGGAAAGTGAAAATTATGTAGATGAATGAAGAGGAGGGAGGTTCCATGAATGGTCTCTTTCAGCTTCATGGCACTGATGGAAGTCAAGACTCATCCACTCAAGTTAGTTTTGCAACATGCTCAGTTCGTGTTATGTGGAAGGCACTCCCGCTTGTGCTGTTTTGCTAACAAAAGAGCTGCCAAGACCAACAGGTGACCAAAGGGGAGACGCTCTTTCAGAACCCTGAAGCAGGCGCTGGGTACACAATGCGTCTAGTGTGGAGGAACAGGGGGCAGAGCAAGAAGCCAAATACTGCCAGGGTTCAGAGCAGCAAACAGGCTCCCACAACGGGCCTTTGTTCCCTTTCCCAAGAAACGCTAATAAATCTGACATCAGCACAGTAAAGCAGAATGTAAGGAGGAATGACAAACAGCTCCATCCAGCAGCAAACTCAGCAAGTGCCTCAATTAAAGGGTCCATTTCCCAACATCTGGGGTTTCCAGAGGAAACCTATTTCCTCACCCATTATGTACATAGTTAAGATAAATCTAGACATTCACAAGAGATGCATAGTGGAAACTGCTGTAAGACATGTCATCACTTCTGAATATGTGCCAGGGAAGAACAGCAGACGACATAATGCTTCCACTGTCCGGAACGAAACTACCAAGCAGGATTTGACCCAGGTCTTCTCCCTGATATACTAGGATTTTTATGAGTGGGTCCTTTATATATCAAATGTTCCCCAACAATGCTAGTACCTACTTGCATTCTGAAGTGGTAAAGTCCCATCTTCAGGAAGACTTTCTAATTTATGCATCCAGCTGAACAGCCAAATTCTCATTCCCTGCTTACTAAGGAACATAGAATTCCTTCCCCAAAGCTATTTTAGACTTACAAGTGAAAACCACTGCACCTTCCATTGCTTTAGGAAACTATTCAACAGACTCAAGGACACTGTGGGATTCAGCTTGTGACATCCCATCTCAATCTCAGGAATAACTCCCAAGAGTCAAACCTCACATTTTCTCACCAGGGAAGTACAGAAACCATGCCCTGTAACCTAATATTTACTAAGAACTGGATGCATTCATGTAAAACCTAGGTCAACATGAACAAATATACCTGTTTCTTTCAAAAGGGAAAAGAACTATAAACATCCAAATCAGGGAACAGTTTGGGCCTCAGGATATCAAACTTTCTTTCTTCCATCTCAAAATATGCGCCACTACCTTTGGAGTTCTCGGCCAAGCACATCCCTTTAGTAACACACAATCTTTGTTCATTTTTACTGAACCAATAAGCTTTAGATTGCTGTTCAACATATCATCAATAAATCACCAATGGGTGCAATCCACCAAACAGCCTTGATTCATTTTATGCAGGGTTACGTCAGGGAATGTTCCATGGACAAACATCAATGAAGCAAAGTTTAGTGGCGGTGGCCAGCAGGCCTCTTCACTTGAAGTGCACCTGCTAGGGAGGGTGAGTTGTGTCAAATATTTGTCAGTCCAATGGCTGGCAGATCTGAAAGACCTACATTAATGTCCTAAGCTCAACTCCCAAGTATGCACAGCTAAAGAATAGCTTGTACCCACCACTCTAGATTGTCTCAAATTCTGAATATGTTACACAAGCAGTAAAAGAGGAGCCACAGAGTACAGTGCAAATATAAGGGATGAAAATGGTGTGTGTGTGTGTGTGTGTGTGTGTGTGTGTGTGTGTGTGTGTAACAGAAAAAAACCAAGTAGTAGTTTAAAAGTTACAGCAGGCAAGACTCTATGATTAAACCTCTTGATTTCCATACTAGAATAGAAAAAGGAGAACTGTATGTGCCACATCCTACTGGAACAAGCTTGGGTCCTTTTGAGGGCAAATTTAGGGCTGATTTCAAAGGCGAAAAGTTTCCTGCAACAAATGAACAAACATGACAATTGCACACACACACATCTCTTTTGCTGTGTACAAACGCAATGTGAACCCACAACTGGCCACTCCTTCCCAGAATGTGTACAAGCAGATACAACAACTGCATGCATGCCACCAATCAGTGCCTGCTACACTTGGCTAGCTTGTGGTTTTGTACGAAGTAGTACCATTAATAGAGGAAATTGCCACTCCTGAAGTGGCACCTAGAAAAGCTATGTTTTATCTGCAGCCTTAATCAGACTTTCTTCCTATCACCTCTTCTCTCTTTAATAAAGATCTAGAGCACCCCTGCTAAAAACAGTGCCACTCTGACACCTTAGCTTAGCTTTTCAACAGAAAACTGAACAGTACTATTTGCTGCCTACTCTTCTGATGCTGAACTCTGGCTCCTCTCAGTCCCGGTGAACCATGGGAGTTGTAGTCCAGAGACATGGGGGGGGGGACACACACACACACGACACCACAATGTTTGCCACTGCTAACTATGAAGAACTGCTGCTCCCTCTTCCTTACCATCCTCTGTCTCTTAATACCTGAAAGCCCTCTCTTCTAATGACAAGATGCCTTCTCAAACTTTCCTTCAGCGCCATCTCTTCCTGGACTATCCACACCTTGCTTGCTAAGGGCCTTTTGGCACTGTTAGCTTTCCTCCATCCCATCTTCACCATTCCTTCCTTGGGGCTGCAAGTTTCCCAGGCTGAGCAGGCTTAACGGTTGAAGCAAAAGTAATGCACCACCTGACAACATGACCAAATATACACACAATGCTCTTGTTGACTAGCTTGTGAGCTGCCAGAAGCATACGGCTTTGTAGGCCAGTTCCACACCCACCTGGGCTCCCGATACAGGACCAAAAGGATTTGGAGGTCTCATGACAGGTTGGCTGTATATTAAGGTTGGTTGCGTCATTACTGGTACTCCTCCCATTTGGGATGGCTAAAAATCCAGAACAGCAAAGAATTAATTTCATGCACAGCTCTTTAAAAGAGACCACCACCAGAAATTGCCTCCAACTGTACAGTTTAGTTAGTGGCACTGTAAAGGAAATAATTAATGGAACATTTAAAAAAGCTTCCAGCAACCAAACATTGGGAACTTTTGGTCTGTGTTCCTATGCACCTTTCCACGCTTTTAGATAGGCTACTGCTTCACGTTTCTACATTGAGCTGAAAACTTTGAACAACATCTAGTGTGATGTACCAAGCTCTTTCGCTTTATTCATTCCTGTACCAGGCTAAGATGTTTTCATTTTTTTAAAAGAGGAAATAAGACAGCAGCTATTAAAATCAACAAATATTTTAAGACCAGCCATTAAAACACCAACAGGCAAATTTAAAATTTGCTCAGATAAAGTGTCTTAACCAAGGATCAGAAGACTGCAGAGGGGGCCGAATAGAAATTCATTTAGATTTCAAATGCTGGGTTAACTTTAGAACTAATCTGCAGTTTAGCTTCCTGTTGCATTTAGCACAATGCATGCCCAACAAGGGTGTCACCTTAAAAAGGAGTGCTTTCAAACTTCCTAAGTTTCAAACAAACTCCGTATCTTGCCTGGTAGGAGCCTCTTTATATCTGCCAGAGGATTCTACATATGTTCTAGGATGGATACTGTTCCCATGTGGTGTTGGCCAAACCTACTAGGCTTCCCCATTGCTCTGTATGAACAGAATGCCCTTAGAACACACACTGTATGGCTGCACATTTGTGGGGCAGGGGGAGCTGTTTTTCAAGGAAGCTCATTTCACCCTTATAGTCTCAGTGAGAAATGCTAAGGCTTCCTGGAATTTATTTTTAAAGTAGTCACTGTAACAGAAGATAGGTGGAAGTAAAGAACATTTAAGTATTGCATTTTTTTGTCTGGCAAAATGAAAAAGTGGGGCTAAAATTAATCTGCCAGGTATGTGGCATCTTGTTCAACATATGTGTTGCAAGCACACCCAGAAACCCAAAGGAAATGGAAAGAGCAAGCTACGATAAAAGCGCTCCTAAAAATACTTCAAATGAATATAAACATTTACTGACCATTCCATACCCCATCATTCCTGTTGGCGTTGTAGCAGGATAGGCCATGACGGGCGGTGCCTAATGAGAAAGAGACAACCTTAAGCGGCATGCAAATGGAAAAGACTTCACAAACAGCAATGAAATGTTTTTGACTGTAAATATGAGCATCTCTGACAGCTGATCAATTGATATCGGACAGAGCCAGAAACTGGCCAGTGAGCATCATGGTAACATCCTTGCAGGTAAGCCATTAGAGTTTCTTTAGCTGAACATGGCTACAAATGTACAAGGTAACACACTATATAGCTGGTGCCCAATAAGTTGGGAGGGCATCACTTCAGTCCCAGGATTGCTTTACAGACAATGTGAACCTAGCATCCTGGATAATAAAATAATTAATAATAATAATAATAATAATAATAATAATTAGATGCTTCCCCAAAACAAGAAGTCGAGTGCTGTCAAACAAAGCCTCACTTGATGGGCTTCATGCAACCAGTAGCTGAATAGTCAAGGAACACCCCAGGCTATAAGCATAAAGCAGACAGCTGCCTGTCTGAACAGGAGCTGTTCTGAGTTTTCTAAAAAGGGCCAGGTAAAAAGTTTGTTTCTGCTTACAGCATTTATAGGGAGTTTTTAAATTTGGCATGCTTCTTTTTTATGTAGGACTCGATGTTTGTTTGTTTTGGCATATCTTGTCAGCTGCCCCGGAGACTTATATGGAAGTATAAATAGTTCAAGAAGATATTTTACATCAATGCACAAGTTGAAATCCCATTTTAACAAAGATATCACAGCCAAAAAGACCTCCCAGCATCTGAAAGGGACAGACTGGGGTGTTCTTTCTGCCAGATATTGTGATGTTTGACAGTAGGATGGTAACTTATGAAGCTTACCACCTCCTCCAAACCAGTGATACTTTTTTCAAAAAATAATAATCTGCAGTTCCATATGCAAGACAACTATTACAGGAACTGGGCTTCTTGCTGGAAGTAACTACTTTGAAACTCTGCTCAAGCCCTCTGGCTTTGACACTCTTGCATCATACACCAGAAGTCCTAGAAAGTGGAGGAATCTCTAAAAAATATGGCAAAGCAGAAAAATATAGACACGCACAAGCAATCCTGGAACTTTTCCTATACAAATCCTCTGAGCTTAGGGACAAATAGAACAGCATTGTTTTGTATCATGCCCTTAATCTGTAAGAACTGTTTCCGTAGGAGATTTAACTCTCCAGAAACAATATCCCTACTCTCTGGGGTAGGGATGGGAAGAAAAGAACCACACAGTGTTTCAAAAATGTTTACTCCTTTGAACTGTAATAGCCACTGGACAATGGAATCCAACTTGCTATTGGCTAACATGGTTAATGAAATGACCATGATTAATATTCATACAGCCATTAAGCAAAATATTATGTATTTGCATACATATGGCTATACATTTGCTAGGCTTTTAGGAGCTGAAGGCTGGCTTAGGATTTCCCCACAATGCAGAGAATACAGGGAAAGACCAACAGTAACATGGAAGGAGAAACCAATTGGGCTAAACTGGGATCACTATAGTTAAGAGCTAAAGAATTAAAGTCGCTTAAGATTTTGGATGTAAAACAATACAGTTGCAATATCCACGTGTAAAGCAGATGGGGTGAACCACACACACGGTAGCTGTAGAAAAGCGGGAGTGAGGGAACACCCCACAGTCAATGAATAAACTTACCTTAAAACATTTGGAAAACAAACCCATTAGTTACTTCATTCTTTAGCTCTTATTGACACAAGAGAAATTAGGTTGACTTGTCATTTTAACCACTGTTACTTGTCTTTTTAGTGCTGAAGGGAGATGCCACCCATCTTTGAAGGATAATTCAAAAGTTTTAAGTCTTTCAGATACACAACCAAATGGGTGAGCATTTTCACTTGGTTTAGTATTTGGGGACATATTGGTCTCTCCCTATTTGAAATCAAGTCTGCAGATAGTGAATTGTGAAGTCGAACAGAAGCCTGTGAAGTTTCATGCAGTTATTTCACACGCACAAATGCCTTTTTTGGTTTGATTTATCCACCAAATGCATTTTTAAAAAAGGCAATACAGACACACGCACCAGCTATCTCGCAGCAAATGGCAGAGTTTAAAGCAAGAAAAATCATCTTAGTATTTTTCCATGCCAACATTGGAGAAAAGAGGCCCACAGAACACCTTGAGATCTGGATAAGCTAGATAGAAGCTGCTCAAGGTTGTCGTCATGCCCAAAGATCTTAACTCAAGAGGAAAAAAAGTGTGGAATAGCAGGATTATGAGATTCTGCTGTAGTGGTTAATATCAGCATGCCAGTTTTGATTGCAAAAAGGAGAAAAAAAAAGGCTGCAGGTTTTGTTCACTTACGTATTGTGGAAAATGCATGCCATTCTGTTTTCCCCCGGAAGAACAATTACATAATGCAATAACACTGGATTAGAAATGAGTACTTACACAACAGAATATACACACAGAGCATTTTAGTCAAAAAGTGAGTTCAAACCCCTCCCCGAAATATAATTTTTGTAATCCAAAGCCACTTAAGCATCTGGTAAAAAGGACACCGGCAAGGTTGACGAAGCCGCAACACGACCTCTGCATTTGTACATGTTTTTCACATGCTTTGTGTTGGCAAGTTTTCCATAAATACTGGAATCTACCGGTACCAATTAAAGGGAAAGCACTCACAAGGGAACCAGAACAGGACAAACAGAGTTAAGGCAGAGGATGAATGGAAGTGAGTTAGTCTTTCCTATTCTAACAGCTCATGAAAACCATTTAGGAATCTCATAGCTTCAGGTGAGACTTATCAGACAGGAGCTGTGTCACAAGGCAGTTCAGCACAGCTCCTAAAAGGAAATTATTAAACATTTAGAAGCAACCATCTCCAGGAATGAAAAGTTAGGGCAGAACGAGATGCTATGTGGGACTGAATCAGATTTCCCTTACAGGGCTAGTGCATGGGCTGGAACATTTGCTGGAGAGGTTTGGAGGGAAGGACAGGGTACTCAAGCCGCCCCTCCTTTTACAAGTGTCTTTCTCCCAAGTAGTTTATAAAGGTTACAGCTAACATTGGGTGGGAAAGTGGCATTTGAAGGTCATTGTCAAATGACCATTATCTCAAAATACACATGGCTGGAATGGTGCCCAGTTCAGTCACTAAGTTCCCATTTAAAGCACAAAAATGGTACCACAGGCAGGCCAGAATGTCTAGCAGTTAGCACATGCTTAATTCATAGCAGTGTAGATGGCCTTACGCATTTGATCCTGATTGTATTAGAGGCAAAAAGCTGTTCTCTGTAGATTTTAACACTATCCCTCCTTCCACAGTTATCCTCTCCTGTCACACATGCCTGCCCAGAGTTGTAGTATTTATTACTTGAAAAGCCACATATATCTACTGGTAAATGATTATGAGCCACCACTTCCAAGCATGTTAAAAAAAATACACCAGGCTAGCAACCGTCACCTATTATTATTTTCCTGCAGGCAAGTCAACAGCAAGAAGGCAACTGATCGAGCACATGAGGCATCTCTTTCCAATTTCTCTTAACAAGTTATATGACAATACAGGCAGCATCAGACATAAAGTTTTTGCTCCCTGCCTTGCTTTCAGTCACACCATATCTTTTCAGTACAATTCAAATCCTCCTTTGTGGCTATTGTGCCATCACATGGATCTGGAGAAGTCACAGCTTGGAACCTTTTAGAGCACTTTTGGGATGCTTGTACTAAGCCAGACTTCCCCATTTCACCTGAGCTATTTCCTGGCTTCATATGAACCAGGGGTGGGGAACCTCAGGCCCAGAGGCCAAATGTGGCCATGTCCCTCAAATGTGGTCCTGCTCTGCAGGTGATTCCACATGGCTGCAATGTATCCTTCAACTAGGATAATGATTCTTGCCTGCGTGCATGTGTAGAAACCTCTGACGTTTACACAGGCTAGATTCAAGTTATGGTACTAACGGAATAGTATTATGTGTTGCTCCGCCTACTTTTGCCTCTGGCTCCACCTACCACTGACATGCAGGCCCTTGAAAGTTGCCCATCAGGGAATGTTGCCTCCGTCCCATCCCTGATATAATCAATGCTTAAAATTCATCTCAACCCCTTTTGTGTATGCTTATATTGAAGTATCATAGTGAAATTGTGAGACAAATGGATGAAAACTTCAACCTGTTTCAAGTATGGCAGTGCAGGTTAGATACACATTTTTCTGTGCAATCGTCACGAGGCTGTCAATGCCACGAGACCTCTACATCACTCAAGGATACTGTATCAGCACAGTATGTTTGAGTACCCAGGTTGCTAACCTTAAAACACAAGCCTGACTCCGCTAGGATGACTCTAGCTAATAAATATCCAATTAAACATCACCTAAATGAAACGTGTCAGGTTGTTTTAGGCTCCCACGATAAGTTCTAAGATTCTCTGCCTCTCCTGACAAAATTCCTATAGCCCTCCTACACTTTCACAGCATATTTTGAGCTGCTGGAATTCTTTCAATATGCCTACAGCAACTGCTTACCATTGTTGGAGTGTTCCATGCTGTTGTTGGTGCAACTTTGGGTTGCCAGTTGGAGCCTCCAGTTAGTTTCTTTTCTCCTGGCTGTGTCCAGTTCACATCACTTAGAAAAGAAAAGGGAAAAAAGATCTTAAATTCAGGGGATGGAGGGGAATCTAGCTGCCTTTCTTGCAGACATGTTTAAAAATAAACTAAGTTTAAACAAGGCAAGGTTAGAGCAATATTTCTTATCCTGAAACTATGTACCTCAACATCTCCCTGTTCAAGCCTCCAAAAATAGATAAAAATGAAGGCAAATACTATCCATTAATGCACACCACTCTAGAGACACCAGCACACAATTGGCTCAAGCCTTACATAAATAGGCCAAAGGGACCAAATGTAAGGCAAACATGCAGAAAGAAGCAAGAAAGCAGGCAAAGAGAGTGTACAATCCCTGGATAATAAGACTTGGGTACCTAGAAGTCTGTAATCTTGAGGTGAACTGATTTATTGCAAGATTAACTGTTCATATACAGCTTCCCTAATTCAGAGTTCTCCTGCTCCCACCCCCTCAAAGACATTCGCTATCCTACTCAGAAATGGAAAACCTGGGAGGGGAAAGGGGCAGTGTTACACCCTCCCTGCCAGGTTCATCTCAAGAACCTTAGTCTGCATTTGCTGTACAAAATTGCTGCAAAGATGTGCTTAATGGGTTAAAACACCTGCATATTGCTGCAATGAGAAATACTCACTTTTTAGTTGTTCCATTTCCAATGCCCAGATCTGTTATAAAACAAGAAATAAACAATTGGAAGCTGCCCATTCATTTATTTCAATTATCCAAAGAGTTGGTACTGTAAACTTTACATAAACTCTACTTACTGCCCACAAGATTGGCTAAAGATGAATCCAGATCATCCAACACTAACTTGTTAGGTGGACCTTTTGAAGTTGGAAGACTCTGGTTTTGAGAGGCCACTGTCGGTTTTAGGAGTCCACCTAATTCATCAAACCCTTTAAGAAAAGCCAAGTAGTATTAAAGGCAATGGAATCCATGTCATGAGGCATCTTAAAATCAGTGTTTTTAAAGTCTAAATGGTATAAAGCTGCAATTATTGTTGTTACTGTTATTTTGCAGTGGATAAATGGAAAATCCATACATTCAGCACCCAAGATCCAAAAAGAAATGGTAAGAGCACTGGCAGCAGCAGGAAAACATTGATTGATTGATTGATTGATTGATTGATTGATTGATAGACTGATTGCATTCATATGCTGTCTTTCTGCCACAGAAGTCAAGGCAAAGTTGGTGGCCCTTTCAGGGCCCTGGCCTAATCTTCTTTGCTGTTTCAGTAAAATGTCTCAAGCAACAATACAGATTTATTGTAGCGTAAGCTTTTGTGGATGAGAAACTACTTTATCAGATTTCTGAAAAGGTTGAGGCATCACAGGAAGTTGTCCATGAAAGCTTAACAAATGCATTAACCCATTTTATCAAGCCAAAAGATCCAAACAGCTTTTTAAAGGCTGGCACCAAATATTCTATCACAGTGTAATTTTTGTGCATCTTTGAGCAGTATTTTAAAAAGGGTACTTTAAAAAGAAAGAAAGGAAGACCTACCACCAGAATCCACAGGTACATTTGAAGTTTTGTTGCCAAACACAGACTCAAAGTCAACATTAAGGCCTGCTGAGGGCTGCGATGGAGCAACAGGAGACTGGGTGAACCCTACAAACAAGACATTTAAAAAGAGCTTATTTATATGCAGTATGTGAACTCTCAACTTGCATGTAAGTAGCAGCTCTATAGCCATAAAAGGATTATGGGCATTCAGACATTGAAAAGGAGCCTGCAAAGAAAGCTTTCCTTGCAGAACTGCATGTTACTGCAACTTGAGAGGAATAACCCATGAGGCAAGAACTGATGGACTCAAGTTTGCATGTTGCATATAGGCAAGAAGCAACAACACCCCCCCCCCCAAAGGCACTGGAGTAGGCTTCACAGCAAGAGTTCTGCAGTACTAGTAAGCCTTTCCAGTTTCAGCCCTTTAAGGCAGAATTTTTCAAAACAAGATGGCCTGGTGCAGTTATTCAATTTTGTCACTGCTATACTATCTGAGAGCGGATTTATTTTGAAGCGATAATAGACTCCTAGTTTCCTATTTCAGTTCACTACTTGCAAAATAGCCACCTCTGGGATTGAGTTGTATTCAAAATCACTCACTGGTGCTCCCAACTCTTCCCACCCTATCCCCCACTCCCCATTTTCAGACATTTTCCCAGGCACATACATTGCTACATCCCAAACATATCAATGGGACTTAGGACCTACATATCACCTACTTTAATCCTGAGGATTCTGAATAAAATGCCCATAAGCACGGTCAGGCACGTGTTTTAAAATCCATTTCCACCTGGCACCAATTTAACCTATTTTGCTTTTTAGAGACTTGAGAACTTCTTGCTAAAATGGATAGATTTAAAAAAAAAAAAAAAACCAAAAAACCTCATGTAGTTGCAGGATTACATAAATGCTTATGGCTACTTCAGCACTGAAAGCAACTTGGTAGTTTAACATGTAGCAGCTACCAGTTTCTTTAGGCAGAATGCTAAAGCTGCATATAGCACCAGGCTTCCTCATTGATCCTAAAATCCTATACAGACTGTCTGCTCCAGAAGGCTCCCCTAATCAGATCAGTACCATGCAACAGAAGAAATGGAAAACATAAAGGTGGACATAGGTGGCAAGGGATTGAAATACAAATTTATTATATAAACATATGGTCCTTTTAACATCTTGTATACTGTAAGCAACTCTGGTTGCTCCCCCAGCCTAGTTTATAAAGCTGTAGATAGCACAGAAGAGAGACACTAAAGTCATTACAGGACGCAGCATTTTTCCCTAGAAAGGAAAACTGAAGACAGTTTAGAAGAAACAACACGGGCACAATAGAATTTAATAGTGATGAACAGTATTGACCAGCAGAACACTGGAACTTAGGCACTGACTATAGCTTGAGAGGCAGCCAGTGAAATTTCAGCAGATTCAGGATAAAAGGCAAAACGCAACAGAATTTGTTATAACAAGATGCATCAGTTCTCATTACTGGCTATCGATAATCAAGACAGAAATGGATCAAACTTCAATGAGGAACAAGGGGTGGTCATCACTACTATGCTCTTGCTTGTGAGCATCCCAAGATGGACTTGATGGACCTTTGATCTGATCCAAATGGTCCTTAAGTTCTCAAGACTGGAACATGTATTACGCTAGCACTGTGATGGCTAAATCAAAAACAGCACTGGGCACTGTTGTTGCACTAAGTACAGTTGGCCCATTTCAGAGAGAGCAGTGCATGCTTGCAAGGACAAGGACACACACACACACACACACACACACACACCACTTAATGAGAAGACCAATATGCCTGTTTCATGGGATCAATGTTTGCAAAGTTCTTATAATTAAAGCTAAAACATTTCCAGGATAAAAGAAAATAAAGACAGTGGCTTTCAGTTATAATGTCATGCTGGGTGCTTTAGAAGTGCACTCGCCAAATCGCTGTCAATTGCCACTCGTTTCAATCTGTGATTTTCTATGAACAAAAAGTGATGCAGTGAAAAAACTGATTAAAGCAGTCTTTAGATTTGCAACCTTTTCAGCAAGGACAGGCTAAGTTATTTTTAAAAACAAGCTGGACCCATTTTGATGCATCAGTTTTGGAATTATTTTTAAGTGTTGATCAGCTGATGAAAAGCATACAACTCTCCAGCTTGCTTACAAACTGAAATGGGCATGTCTGCATAATTTTACCCAACTTTACATAATTAAACCAAGTTCCTGGGCTTCAAAAGCCTTTTACCTACCTCCAAATAGGCCAGCTACAGTTGAGGGCTCACTGCGGAAATGGGAAGCGTTAGGAGGATAAGCTTGAGGACCACAAAAAGAATCTGATAAAGGCATAGGAAGCAGAAGAGCAAAGAAGGAACAGTTACAGAGAGAAAGGAACAGGACACTCTTATCTGCTTAACCAATTATTTGGACACTAAGTTAAGACAACAACTACTTGACCTATAACACACACACAAGCAATCTAGCAACAACTTCTAAAAAAAGGGAAGATTTTACACTTTCTAAAGACAGGGGGGGAAACATCATCAAATGCCATGTTTTACACCTCTGAAAACAAGCAAGTGTAAAACCCTCAAGGCATTTGTATTATACCTGAAGTAAAGTGACAGAGCTGAAAAGTGGATGCATATTTGGTTTCCACAAAGGGGTTTGATTCAGTAAATGGATTGAAGCGATCTAGAGAACCAGAAAGAGTTAAATCGAAAGTCATACGATGACATGGTAATCTTAGAATTTACGCTTCTGGAGGTCAAATTGTGCCACATCTAGCTTGGAATGGAAACTCCATGTGGCCAAGGGCACATAGCTGGACATAAAGATTACCCCATGGACTGCATACTGCACACAGTAGGTAGTGCAACTCTATATGTGGCTCATTTAGATGAGCAACACTGTAGTTGATATGCCTGTAGCAAAGGCTTGCCTGCTTTTAGGGGGGAACTGTCCCCAATTCAGTAACCTCTGGGTGTTGTTTTTGTTCTTGTTTTACAAATATTAGATAAAACAATAAGGCTGGGAAGGAATATAAAGTCTCCTCTCTCTGCCCTCAATCCCTAAGTAGTTGCCCATCTGAATTTACACAGCTACCACTGCACTACATTCTGTAGGTCATGTATTTACAACTGGGAAGGGAACTCAAACTGTCATTAGGTAATAGCTCATTCATTTTATCTTTCTTTTCTCTCTTTTGAAAATCCTAAATTTGCCCAGAATAGTCTGATAGTTAAGAGAAAGGGAAAAGCCAGTCAGATGGTACATTACCAACGAACATCTCATGAGTTGGTGTCCTAGAAGTGAAAGTGGGTAGTACGTCAGAAGAGACAGAGAGGTGATCGCTAGATTTTGTGAGGAAAGGATTTAGGCTTGGAACGGCATCATCAACAGCGTCAGCGGTAGAAGTGAAAGGATCTGTGCAGTCCAAGCAGAGCAAGAAGGAGAAGAAGAGGAATAGGGGTGGGGGACCAGGTTAGCTGTGCATTAGTAATCAGGAACAGCATAAGCAGTTCTGTAAGTCAGTTTTGCTTTATGAGTATCAGTTTGCATTCCCCCCCCCAACACCTACATAAATGGCTTATTGGCAAGAGGTAACAGGCATTCTCTAAGTTATCTTGATTCAGGTATTTTCTGAAAAGGACACTGTCTTAATACTCTGGTCTCTGGAAGCAGAATCCATCTATAACATACTGCACAACACCTTTGATATAGAAGAATCCCTTCAGTGCAGTGCCTCTAACTTGGATCATCCACCCCCAGCCCCTGGGCTTTTCCCAAGACTTGCCATGAGCCCTCGCTATGCCCATACAATTTCCTTTCTTAAATGCCTTTTTATCTCTCAAGTTCTAAAAAAAACCTTCCTGTTTTGACTTCTGGGCTCAGTTCACACACCATGGTAAACCATAGTTAACAGTTATGCACAGATCACTCCAACTTCACCCCCTCCCTCGCAGAAGCAACAAACCATGATCCCTGGCTCAACCAACTGGGGATTGTGGCTTGTTTCACTTAAACAAAACACAACTGGTAAGTCAAGAACAAACCTTGATTTAACATTGCGGTTTATAGCAAAGCAAGCCACCATCTCTGGTATGGAAGCAACACTAAGGGGTCATGGTTTGCTGCTCCTGCATGCACTGGGGGAGGAGCAAAGAAGAAGCCACCTGCCCATTCATGGTAAACTATTAACTATGGTTTAACATGGTGTGATAAAAGCTGCTAGAGAATTAATATTTAGGCTAAAGTCATGCAGCCCTCACTCAGTTAAAAACACATGTGATGGCACAGGCTTCACTATGAGAAGGAGAAGAGTAACTCGGCTAACCCAACCTCTCCTTTGGTCTTCATTGCTATTACTAAGTGGATGTTTTTTTATCCCTGATTGCCTCTGAAACAGTATTTAGTGGCCCAACCAGCTCTCTTTACTAGATAGGATGGTGAGGAAATTAGGTGTGGGATGAACAAGACTGCAGACAAAACATCAGAAACCCCCCCCCAAAAAAATGTAGTTTGTACTAAAGGTTTTCTGTAAGGTAGTAATTCTGAGTTTTTTTCTAATCCGTCAACCAGAAGACCAAATAAATATATAAGCAAATACATCCAGCTAAACCTTGTCTAAACTATCTCCCTGTTCAGTGTGTAGAAGTAAAGCTGTTTCCAGCCTGCTGTGTTCAGTTTCTGGAGTCTTACCGCAGCCCTCTCCATTTTCTCTTATTTCTGACTGAAGCCTTAAATTTGCCAAGCGTGCTCCAACTCTAACCAACCAAAACCCACTCAAACTTGCTTCCACTCTCCTTCAAACTCTTGGCCAATCATAAGGGCAGTAGAGTTTTGTTTAAATTTCTGTTTCCCTTAATTTGTTATGTTTCTTTCCCCCCTCACATTTCTGTTTCCTGGGCTGTACTTTACCTTCCAGGTCAGAACCACCTCTCAAAACCATTTTCTGATACCCCCAAAACAAGATGTAAAACAGCTGAGAAGTTTACTTCCTGCACAATGGTAATGAAAAACAAATTGCCAATCACAGGTATAGGACAGGGGTGCGAAACCTCAAGCCTGGAGGACAAATGTCGCGCTCTGGGTGTCTCTCCTCAATCCTCAGGACTCGGTCCATGCTGTGCCATCCCACCACGCCTCTGCTGCACCCTCCTCAAATACTTTTGCCTGGCTGAAAAGTGGTCATGAACTGTGATGATGTTTGCTGAGATGAAGAGACGTGTGCATACACAAAGAAACCTCTTTGTGGCTATTGCAGCTGACTGCACAATGGCAAGAGCCACATTTGTCGGCCCACCCACTGCTGCTTCTGGCCCCGCAAAGGTCGTCCATGACAGAATATGGCCCTTGGGCTCAAAAGATTTCCCACTCCTGCTGTACGGATTACATTTAAGTAAAACTTATTTATCAAGTGATTTAAAAAAAAAAAAAAAGGGGGGGGGAGAAGCCTGAACATGGTCTACCATCTTCTGAAAGAAAAGCCCTGAAAAGCAGGCTTACATTCTTCATACAGAAAATTCTACCCATTTCTAAATAATTCTAGTTAACGTTTTCAGCAAGGATTTGTCTACAAAAACAGAACATGCTTATTCTACTTCAGCAACCACAAGCATGAACGAAGCTACCAGAAAAGCATGTCTACCATCTTGCCTGGCCCTCCACTATCCCACAAAATATTTTGCGGCCAGAGAAAAAGAGTGCAAGGCTGTCAAAGCTATGAACAAGAAAGGACAAGTATTAAAGGCAACTTGGCCAAATTACTGCATATACTTCCGGGGGGTAGGGCAGAGGACATGATAGAAGGTGCATTGCTGCAAGAAGGCTCGTTTGAGGGAATGAAGCCCCAACATGAGCAACTTTGACTAGTACACAGATGCCTTGACCATGGTTTTAACTTTGGAAAGGCAGCATACAAATAAAATGATCGATAGATATTACATTGGGGTGTGTGTGTGTGTGTTGAGGTATTACCCAACATATTAAATACATCTGAATGGCTTAAGCAACTGAAAAGTTCAACATGGTAGGTCACATCTTATGCACGTTTGACTTGTGTGATTTTAGCCATACACACATGAAGGCAGGCTTGTTGAAACTGTGCAAGTTAAATCCAAGGAAGGTGGAGACCTCTTTTGTGTCAGGGGTGGCCCAGCATGTAAGGAGCTTCTAAGCTGTCTGCCTTTGGAGGCAAGGCCTGTGCAATGCACCAGCTCCGGGATGTTCACATAAGATTTTACAGGAAATCAGATGGCCCTGCAAGCATTTCAAATTAGCGTTTGCAGAGCAAAGGTGAATCATTCTGGTACTCTGGACTTCGCTCCATAGTCCAGACTTACCTGAAATCAAGCCTCACAATAACTCACAATGACTACAAAGATACAACTATGATTGGGGCTAAACAGGAAACGAAGTTAAGCTATGCGCTATGATACACCATGTTTTGTTTCCAATCCTTCAAAATACGGTGTGAAGAATTATCTGTCCCAGACATTTTTTAAAAAAAATCTTTTTACCTAATTTAGCAAGGCAGGAAAGCTTAAGAGTCTATGAAATATTACTGATGGTTAAGAGTGACTATGAAGTAACCAAAACTGGGATTTAACTGTGAGTTTCTTACCTCCCCAGGTCCCTCCTACTTGTGACGCAGAGGATATAGGATGCACAGACGGATGAAAGGTTGGCTGCAAATCAAGGAGGTCATTTGGCAGCTTTGATGTACTATGGAAACAGATGAGGGCAACTATCAAAGACTTGAGCAACATTGCCTTTCTTTCATAAAACTTAGCAAAGCTATTCAAACTATCATAGTGTTTTCCTAAATGGAATGTGTGTGCATGCATGAAATGTGGCAGAATTTAGCTCACTGGATATCCAAGGCCAGGATCAAAAGGAGGCATCAACATGCCCAGAGGGATTGACTTTTTCCTTTTGGAACCGCAGCCACCCCCATCTCTTTCCAGTATCAAAGGCAGCCTGCTGTAAGGTATTATTTGGAAGGAGGGAGGCATACCATTGGAGTGACAAAAGCACAATGACTCCCTGGGCTCATCAAATTAGTTGTGTAGTTCTTCACATGCTAGCACAGGTTTATTGCTCCTACTAGTTGCATTGAATATATAGCACAAGTGGGAGAGTCACACAGATACTTAGGAGGTTTCATTTGCCAATAATTCTTCTGTTTTTAAAGGCTATGCTGCAAGTTTTGCAGTTTGCAGAAATGCAGATGTAATGAAGCATTCATTTGGTTGGGCTAAAATCATGTTTATTTTTGCTGCTTACAGTCAAAGCAACAGTGCACACAGTCATTTCGTGAGGTCCCACCACGCAAACCATTCTGGGTATCAGACTGCATCAACAGTACATTGACTGTTGTACTGTTCTTCTCCAGCACTTCTATAACAAAGCAGTGCTCATAGGTCAAGTCCGCATTGCTGGTGATGGTATCCATGTGGCACCAGAACACACAATGCTTTTCACTGCAATCAATTTCATACTAAAGCTCCAGTTTTACATCTTTTTGAGAGGCTTTATAGAGTTTAGAGCAGTGCTACTCAAAGTGGTGGTCCACGGACTGGTGCCAGTCCATGACCCATCAGCTGCCAATCCCCAGTGACCACCACAGCCCAGGTTAGATGGGAAGCTAAAGGGACCAAATATGGTACCAGTCCCTGGTGAACTGGAGGTGGTCCACCACATCAGATAGCTTGAGAAGCACTGATCTAGAGAATACGTGTGTGTTTGCACAATGGAGCATCTCAAACTTTTGCAGATCATCAATGCTGGATCAGCAGTGTGCACTGAATATTGTTAATCCCTGCCCATAACCTGTTTAATACAAAAACAAAAAATCCTAAATCCTAAGGATCTTTAATTGCATAGGACAGTTTATACTGACAGGCCCAGGTATTGCATGCAGGCTGTGACACTGTTAAAAGATGTAGCTCTGGACCACTGAAAAAACCCCATAGTTCTACTTTTTCCTGATAAGGCAAGAGTGTCCTGAGCAGCTGCATACTTAAGAATTCAAGCATCACTGCCTTTCTTATACATTTAACCAGGATGTTTGGCTTATTCTCCCTTGGCACTAGATAAACAAACCTTATGGTTAGCTTATGTCAAAGCCAAAGAGCTACACAATAAATAAAATCTACAGAACAGTCTCATTTTAAGGACGTACTCTGGTTAGAAACATTTCCCCCCAATTATGAGCAGTTCTGACATACATCAAGGGCATACCTGTTTGAAGAACTAGGTGTGGAAAAAATGTCAATGGCTGGTGTAGTCATTATGCTTCCTGCTGCATTAGATACAGGAGAGGAGGCTGTTGTTAAGGAGTTATGAGGTTTCTTTGCAAGTTCTTTTAGACGTTGTTCCTGATGGGAAATAAAGACAATTTTTAAAAACAAAGGGTTTTTTTGCTTAGGCAACTGATAAAGTTAAGCAGAACAAAGCCCTCAAATAGCTCTATTAAGACCTCTAAAAGGGGGCAGGCAAACTACAAATGAGCAACAGTGTACATTGTTGTGGTTTTACATTTTCTTATAAACAGTTCTCTGTATGACCCAGTAGTCCACTACCACAAAAAATTCAGGCTAAAGGCTTTGAAAATAATAATTCTATATTAATTCTATATTCTACTTCTAATTTCATTCATATATATATATATATATATATATACACCAACTTTAAGAGACAGAAAGCTTGTTCCAACCACCCAAGTATTCATAGGCAGCTTTTAAATGAATGTGAACAAGCCATCCTTGTCAACTGTGATCCACTGTCTTATATACACAGCTTGCTTTTTCGTCTTTGAACACTGTATATACTAAGGGTGGGAAATCTTTTTCCATACAGTGGTGAGTGTGGTCAGACATACAGCTCCCTCTATCCAGGCAAGCAAGAGGTATTATCATAATTCAAAAGCACAAGCAATAGGGGAGGATGCAGTGCAAGGCAAGTGAAGGGTGTGACCTGGAGGGGATGGCAGAGTTCAGAGCTAGACAGAGAGCTTTGAGGTCCCTCATACTTGCTGTGCAACCATTAGGCAGCCTATATACCACACTCAGTACAAAGGAAAAATCATGCCCACCTTTAAAGCTTTTAAACGTGCCTGCTCTTCCTCTAGTGCGGCTTGTTTTTCCCTTTCATCTACTTTGGTGAGCGACAGGCCGGTGCTTGCGAGGGAGGAGACTGCATTGGAAAGAGTGGTAGCCCTAGGAAAAGTTGACAGAAGGAAACCTGGCAGTTATACAGACGACACAACAGAGAAAGATGCTCAACAGAGCTCCGCTTTGTTTTTTTCCAACCTATAAACATACAAGACTCTTTTTTCTTTTGTAGACTTAACCCTGGGAAGCAGATTTTGCCTGTGTTTCTGTACAGATTGTACATATTTGACGGAAGGGCAATTTGATGGAAACACTTGAAGTCAGCCATGCTCCGTCTATTTCAGGATTCAGTTTATTCACAATGGAATGTGGCCCACTTGGCCTGATTGTACAAACAGAAAGTCAAAGCAGCACACAATCTCTAGGACTTCTGAGAGATAAAATGACATAGTGCTGTTAGACACCACTTCGGTCTAGCCTAGATCACATGCATTTTCCTTACTGGTCCTGAAGTCTAGAAGCTATATCAGTTCATTTTAAAGTGTGTGACCAATGCTATATTGGTGACAAAGGCAAGAGAAAGCTGCTGCCACAACCTTCTGCACTGCTGTTGTGGTTGGTTTGCAGAGATAAGCAGGTTGAGTTCTTCTAGCAGTTGCAGGCTGCATCCAGCCAAGTCATGCAGCAAGACTTCCAAGGAGCTCAAGGTGGCCTGCATGGTTCTCCCTCCCTCTTCTTATGCTAGCAACCCAGTGAGGCAGGTTAGGCTGAAAGACTGACTGGTCAAGGTCACCCAGGGATTTGAACCCTGGCTGAATCTTGGTCTCCCAGGTCCCAGCTTGAAACTCAAACCATTACACTTTAGACTTGCTGAAATCAACTGGTGTTAATTACATCACCTATTACATTTATATTTGATGTTTGGAAAAACGTAAATGGCCACGTAGGAAATGTTCAAATTTGGAAATAACAGAGGGTGTTGTGTTACCATGACTGCACCCAGATAAGAACACCTGAACAAGTAACATTCTTTCGATTGTTACAAATAAGGACACATGTGAAGCATATTTGAGGAATCTTCAAGCATTGCCCAACATATGGTGCCAACTACAAGGAGAATTTAAAACATGCCTGCTTGCAGCAGTAGAGTCTTTGATTTTCTTTCCTTCTAAGGAGGCTAAGTGCTGTTCCAATGCATCAAGAAGGCTGCTTGGTGCCTACAAAAGAAAATCAGTAGCCTTTGAGAAATTAAAGGCAAAAAATGTCAGGTCCTCCAGTCACAAAGAATTCAACAATAAGCAGGTAAATACAGGCAGCAGCTCTTAACAGCACCATCGCCAAAATTTTATTTAAAATGCTGCATGGTACATGTGGCCCTAGATTGCTCATTTTAAAAAAAACAACCATGCATGCATTGAAGAGAAATACAAAAGGACAGCACAAGGAAAAAATGGCACATTCATGAATGAGTAGTCTCTCTATGTTCCAAGGGTAAAACTTGAAAGCAGCTACTAAGCCACATAAACATGTTAATGCACTATTAATCTTTGCCAACCTGAATTAGTATTTTGGGTGCAAATGCTTATATAGACAGCTGCACCTCTATTACAGAATTTAAACTGATTTAAAATTTAGCAACCTACTGCTTCAAAGTATAGTAGTTTAGCAAGGATCATTAGCTTTGAAACAGAGCAACTGAGAAACGTTCTGAAGTCTGACGATGGAACCAACAACAGATTCAAACCCCATTTTTTTAAAAAAAACCCTCCAATTTAAGAACATGGTAACAACCAATTAAAGCATTAGTGATTACACCAAGGTCTTCTGATTATGAAAGGCCAAACGGACATGCATGACAAATGCATAAAATCATCTACCTGAGAAAGATCTGGTATGTCTCCTCTGTCTATCCCCACTTGCTGTAACAACAAATAGATTTAATAAGATATAGGCCTTAACCATGTTTGGCTAAAGACAGGATGAAGAAAGCACAATGAAGGTAACATGAAAGGGAAAAAAGGCTGTTCTACACACTATGAAGGATCGTATCACTCAAGAAAAAAAACTGTAAAGAAAAATATAAACTTGCTTACTTTAGTGTGTCAACGGTATATATCAATAACACCCAAAGCAGCCAAGGTCATTTTTAATGATGTTGTCAAAAACACGTGCATAGAGATTTTACCAGCTCTGCAGTCCTTCACTTTTTGTGTCATATGATATAGAAGGGGATGAAGAGCCTCTTTTCTGAAGAATAAGTGATCAAAATCTATCCTGACCAGAGTTACTACAAATGGCCTTTTGTTTACAATACAGTTTATTTCAGCAATGGAATAAGCAAAGTTAATGCTAATAAAACAGGTTTCCTCTTGGACTCCTGACGGCTTGGAACTACAATCCTAGTCAAATTGCAAGCTTGTGCACACCCCTTTGCTGCTGCCATCAAGACTGCCCCTTTACATTAAGAGCAACCTACAAAGAACTGCAGAAGGAAACAGGCAGCAGGGCAGAGAACTTATGAGAACCTTTGCCACTCATTCTTTCCCCAATGCAATGAGCTGAATGTGTGTGTCGGAGGGTGCATGTGAGACTGAGCTCAGAACAAACATTCTCTGTGACCCAACTCACCAGGCACTGCACCTTAGTTGCAGAAATAGGCTGGGGCTTCTTCTACAGCTGTGGCAATGGGAGGCAGGAGGGCCCAGGAAAAAAAGCAAGTGGAAAGGTCATTTTATCCCCATCTGCAGTGTTATTACGGGGAAGGGGAGAGAGCTCCGAGCTCAACTTCTTGTCCCAGCTGATGTGAGGATGCATACACAACACTTGCCAGCAAATGCTTTTGAGTTTTTTTTAGGGGGTGGGGAGAGCTGGATATCACAATAGATATAGTCCAGGAATGACTAGCCTTCTTTGGTCTGAGGGCAGCATTTATTGTTGGCAACCCTCTAAAGGGCTGCATGCCAGCAGTGGGCACAGCCAAAACAAAAAGTGGGAATGGTTAAAGTTTCATCCTTTTGCACGTCAACACTGCTAGTAGGTCAAAGCACTGCAGAAACAGGAAGGAGTATTCCCTCCTGTTTCTAGAGTGCTTTGACATGCTAACAGTGGTGGCACAGGAGGAGAAAAGTTACCACCAAATATGCTGTGGGCTAGCATTTCAAGCAGCTTTGTGGGCCTGAGGTGGACTATGGGCTTACAACCCCTGATATAGACCCTCTTCTTCCCTAAGTATCCCATTTGTCCCTTCAAAACCCATTCATTGTCACTGAAGCTTAGAAACAGCATTACACATATTAAGTTAATGCAAGATGGAACAACTCTCTACCCCAAAACATGAGTATACTTTTTTCCATGTGAGGAATTATCTAAGAAAGGCATGCAGGGATGAAACTTGTGCATCCTTTCATTCAATATGTAACAGCCCAAAATACTTGGCTGTACACCACCACAAGGCTGATATTCACACACATTACTTGGTGTCATATGATCAATCTCCTAGGCAGTTCGGAATGAACCAATATTCTCCCCGCACCCTAACTTAGAGTGGATGGGTCTTCAGCTCACTTTAAGCATTCTAGCTCAAAAATATTGATCACCATTTGATCTCCATAAAACTCTCATTAATAGCATTTAGTCATTTTGAATGATGGCAGAACTGGATGGACCAGTAAGTTTTACCTCTGCAACTTTGAGAAACTCAGAAATCCTTGTCATTCTAGTCAGAAACTTCTTATATATGTCAAGGCCTTCTTTGCATTGATTCTTTTTCATGTCAAAGTATTTTTCTACAAAATAAGAGAATTTAAAAAATAAGAGTCATCAATGTGTTTGTTTACAGTTTAATAGTGCTGATGTCATTTAAACAAAATGCTAAACCATTACAAGAATTACCCTAGCCACCTCCTTGGTTTGCACATTACCCCCTCCTCTGGTGCAGCCACAAGATTTGAAGCTTATTTTTTTTATTAATTGCAGTTTGGTGTGTCACCCAAAACCCTCAACTGTTGTTAATATTAATGATGGTTAGTGAAAAACCCCCAGCTTGGACAGCATGACAAACTGCAGTTAATCTGAAATTGAAGCAAAAGCTTCTAAAGTTCTCAGTGCAGCCAAGCTGGTTTTTTCTTTTTCTTTTTTTGGAGGGGGGTGAGTGTGCAAGCCTGGGCTAAGTTCATTTTTGCCAACCTCAGCTATGGCTCACCCTAATATCCAAACCAGCCAAATGAGTAAACCAGTCACAAAGATCAGAGGTGTTTGCCAAGCAAATGGATAATCTTCACCCTTCACCAAACTCTTCTTCACTCTGTCATGTGTTTATGTTTAGGCTCAAGAGCTGGAGATAAGGTGCAGAAACAGCAGTTTCAAAGTAAGACATAGTAGGAAGCCTCAAGTTCTCAGACTGAAGTAAAAGTTAGAATCATAAGTCTATAGTTATAGTTAGAAAGTAAAACCCTGCATTTGCAAAGGCTGTATTTAAGTCACTCTAGACATATTACTGAAGAACAACACCTAAACATTAGGAAGAACTTCCTGACAGTAAGAGCTGTTCGACAGTGGAATTTGCTGCCAAGGAGTGTGGTGGAGTCTCCTTCTTTGGAGGTCTTTAAGCAGAGGCTTGACAACCATATGTCACGAGTGCTCTGATGGTGTTTCCTGCTTGGCAGGGGGTTGGACTCGATGGCCCTTGTGGTCTCTTCCAACTCTATGATTCTATGACAGCATGTTAAGAATTTGCACTAAAGAACAACTCCTCTTACTCAAGCCTGATTTTGTTAACGGTGACCATTTCCCTGGAGCAGGCAGAAAACCAGACACCAAAAAGTGATTGCAATGTGACTCCTTCAGTCCAGAAATCTATTTTACAGTGAATGCACAAAATAGAGGGTGTCAACAGCCAGAAGGGAATGGTATTAATCTTGTGCAAATCTAGTGAGTGTCAAAATTGTGGAGTTACTGAATGAAATTTTCAGTGTTCACAGACTAAACTCAATCAAGTTTATTTATTTACATCCACACACTTTGGGATTTATTTACTTTTACTTTCACCTATTTGGCAGGAGTTTGACAGCATTTGTTGTATAGTAGTAGTATACCAAGCTTTATCCAAATATCTCAGGGTGATTCACAGCATAAAAATGTGGGAAAAACCCAGAGAGTACATAAAACTAAAACAAAACAATAACCACCCCCTCTCACAATGATTATGATTTCAGATAGAAATTAAATATTCAACATGGTGTAGAAGTGACAGGCAAACTAGGAAATTTTTCCTCAACAAAATATAAACCAAAAAAAAATCCCAAAGTTATTTTAATGTTGTGAATGAGCATGTTCTGCTGCATGCTACACCACAATCCTCATTTTACTTTACAGCAACCATTCATGTTATAAGCAATCCATGAGAACCACAGTGGCCTACCAAGTACTAGTAAGTAGCTTCAACTTTCCAAGTACTAGTAAGTAGCTCAACTTTCATTCCTGTATGGACAACCCAATGCATAAAGATTTAGCAGGTAGGTACATACTGTATACCAAAGTGAATATAATAATAATAGCACAACTGGGCCATACCGTACCATGCACTAATCTTATTGCAGATACATTGCATGAAGAATCTAAGAACAGCCCTGCCGAATCAAACCAAAGGTCCATCTAGCCTAGCATCCTATTTCCAACAGCAGCTAAACAACTGTCTCTGAGAAGCCCACAAATTATAGCACGAAGAAAATAGCTCTTTCCCATTGTTGCTCTTGTTGACTGCCCCAGTCCCTTTCAACTGCAGCCTGAAAGCTGGAAATACTTCAGGTGAAACATTTTTACCTTCAAAGATTAAGTGCTTCAGCTGCTATATTTCTGCTGCTTGGGACGCCATTAAAGAGAAGCAGGAGCATACAAAGGAGTTGCCTACCCATACCTAACAGGATTCATTGTTTATTTGTACAAATGCATATATGACTGCCACACACTAACTTTCCCGTATCAACTCCAGCATTTCCTCTTCACATTGTATGTGGGACAAACCCTATTCAGAAGCACAAAGGAATGCCTAGCCGGCTCCACTCTCCTCTGGAGGTATGGCAGCTCTCCATGAGGAAGTGTAAAGTATTCCAACCCACAAATTCCACTTATGAAAGCCGCCCTAAGGAGAGAGTGCCAAAAGCTAAATTAGTTAACAAAATTGTCACCTTCCCTAAGATCCAAAGAGAAAATTGTCAGCTTTGCAGATTGGTTGTGTGGTAGCTGGACAAGAAAATTATAGTTCAAGCAAGTCATTTTTCATGCCAAAAATACTCCAGACTAGCTTGCATTTAGGCACCTACATATTTCTGTTTACATGTAAAGAGAAGCAGCTCTTTAAGGCAGTTTAAAATTGTCTTGCAGGAAGTCAAAACAAAGATCACTGTCATGCCTACTAAGTACAATGAAGAGATATAAAAAAAGTAGTATTTACCCAACAGGTTAATAATCCCTTCATTATACGCTGCAAAGAGTCTAATGGCATCTTTGAAGAGAAGCATGAAGGCAGCATTAATTACACCATTTGTAAGTTCATTGCTGTTGACCTGCCGGTGAGAAGAAAGAAGTTAGTTCAATTTGAAAAAACATCCACGGCTATCTCCTGTCTTCAGTATGCAGGGAAAAGATCGGTCTTGCCTTTTGACATTGTGCACTATAAATTTGTGACATGACAGCCTGGTGAAATAAAGGCTCTCGTTGGCTTTGGGAACTCTGCAGCAGTTGCACAAGTCTTAAAAACACGCAAGCGGCTTTCCAAACGACAAGGGGGTGTGCCAGTGACCCCCAACTACCACGCAGGTGCTGGGGAAAGTTGCTCCTGTAGTTGGTGCTCTCGGTTCCTATCAGAACATCTGTCTATCGCTCCCAAGAGAACATATAGTTTAAGATATTTAGCGCTTGCCAACTCAGAAAAATTACCGCTTGCATCACCAACACATATTAGAACCAAACATTTTCTTCCTCATAGGAGACTAAATTTGAACATTTTTTTTTTTACTGCCTTTATCCAGAAAGGGCAGAAATATAAACAGGGCATTTATAAGGCATTAAGAGGTAGTGTTTTATGAAACCAGGATTAGGTGGTCTAGCCTTTATTGATGCCATAACTAAAACACTTACGTTGAAATCAAGAAGTGCATCCATCTGGTTTTGTATTATTGGTACTGTTTTTAGGAGTTTCTCAGTATTCATAGTCCTCATGACTCCGTCAGCACTAGAGAAAGGAGAAGTGAGAAACACATCAGTAAGCAAAACATATTTGGCATGATGCACACAGAGATGGCTGACACAGGGTGTTCCGCTCTTTTCCCTCCCCTTTCTCCTGCCTCTGCAACCCACGTGCATGCACAAAAGCAATAGGCCAGACCGCTAAGGATAATAGGAGGCCTGTGTCCAGCTCTCGCTCTCTGCCCAGTCCATGGAATGTGTCTGAATACAACAGGGAAAACGGGATGTCTTGCCCCAACTTCCAGCCCCAGGAGTTGGGGGAGTGGGCCTGCAAGGAGAACTCCCATGGGATTTCTGGCCTTTTGACTCTAGGTGTAAATGATTTGGGGGAAGAGGGGCTTAGTGCTAATGCTGGCAAGCTTTGCAGTTTCATTTGGATGTTAAGTTATTGGATATTGGTAACTTCATGTTTAGATATTTAAGGCATTTTATAATATTTTAAATCATTGTGTAGTCGTATGCTACAGTGATTGTATTTGTGAGCTAAACTACTTAACTCACTCCTACTCTAGGTTTTTAAGCAGTGGTTGGATGACCATCTGTCATGAATGCTTTAGCTGAGATTCTTAAAACTCAAAAGTATTGCATGGGGGGGGGGTGTCGAACTAAATGACCCTTGGTGTCCCTTCCAGCTTTATGATTCTATGATTTTATGACTCTACTTGCTGTGAAAGCAAGCAAGAAGATCAACAGCAAGAGAAACATTACTAAGTTGAGAGTAATTCAAGAGCTATCCAAGTTCCTAAGTGTCACAGTCAAGTTTTTAAAGGTGTGCCATGACTATTAAACATTTTAGACTCAATTAAAGGTACAAAAATGGCAAAGCAGAATTCAACTGATCTTTCTATTTTTTTATACTCTTAATGTCAGTCTTTTCAAATTTTAAAGAACGCAGAAGTCACAAGACCTTTGAATTACTTTCAGTACATGTTGTATCAGCTGGTGTCCAATGAAATCACTGTGTCAGTTGTTCTGCTTGTGCAAAGGAACTTCTCCTCCTGTCCCTCTCAACCCCTCAAATATACTCTGCCCTTAAGTAATAATGCTTATGAACTTCCTATAAAGCAACAAATAGTATGATGGACTAGATTGACATCTGGTCTGACACAGCAAGCCTCTTACGTTCATATCACATACTGCCTTTTAAACTTTCCAAAGTTTCAAAAGAAATTTGACACGCAGCACAGAGCATTGCTGTTATAACACAAATCTAAAGCTTCCTTGGGTGTGTAGAACTAGTCACATAGTTGGCTGCAATCACAAGTGATTACAGACACAGGGCTGGCAGAGACAGGATAAAAGCCTGATAGCACAAGGCACAGGGATGGGAGCAAAGGGCTGAACTTCTATGGAAATGCAGATTCTACTGGGGAAGAGCTTTTGGAATGTCTCTTCTCCCAGACTACTTGACAAAACACCAGCATTTAAAAGCTCACTCAAATACGCTCCATAGTGCTGACTCCCTCCAGTACATACTTTTGAGTTTTAAGAATTTTATATCTCTTCCCTGACAATATCCAAAATTATTTTCGAGGACTGCCTTCCTTTCTCAGCCTTCATCAACTTAAAAGCCCTTGCTGCCAGCTTAAAAATAAAATTAAAAAAAAACTGAGCTGCCAACTTCAAGTCCAGAATTACTTATTAATTAAACTTGCTCATCACTTGGCACTTTTAATTGTCAAATTTAATATGACTGTTTCAACAAAATGTGTTTTGTGGAAGTTGCAGAACTCACTGCAGTTATTTAGAGCAACGCTACATCAACCCTCTGATCTGCAAAGTTCTTCCTTTCCCAAAAGCACACACACATGCACACAGCCTTCTAATTAAAAAACATACGAATAAAAAACACCTGGGAACCAAATCCTTACCTAGCTGGAACACAAAGCACAGTGGTGTAAAAACAGATCCTGGTTCCATTGGTAGCAAGACTTAACCTTCTAGAGGTCAATTACTCGTTTGAAGTTCCATTTTTACATTTAAGGAAACTTATGAGTAATTAGAACAGAAGCTATAAACGGCAAGCTACACCTTAAAATAAATTTATTCCAGACAATGTAATCCTTACCCTCTTTTTACTTTTGTGAAATCAAAAGCTACTTGTCTGTAGGAAACAGCTTTTTCATTCAAATACCTGCTATATCTTCTGATAAATGTGGACATATCATACCCTAAAGAAGAGAAAGACAAAACAAATTAGCTCCCTGTTTTGCATGAACGCTTATGGCTAAACATTAAGAACGTAACAATTTAAATTCACAGGATCATCATTTGGACCCTATGGACAAATATATCTAACTTACTGTGAGAATCAAATAAATTAAAAGCACAGATTTCCATATACAAGTGATTTTAGACCAAGACATGCCCTGAGCTTCCTCTTCTCCCACATTTCTCCTTTGACTAAATTAGAAATTGTACATCTCACTCTCTAACTGTAGAAATCATTTTATGGGCCAGCTTCATTAGCTGCATACTAAAGCTGATGTCTGTGTTATCTTGTTATTTCCTTATGAATGTTAATGAATTTCCTTATGAATGTTAATTCGGGGGGGGGGGAATGTGGACATTTTACTATTCAACTGCAGACGGTTGTAGAATATAGAGAAGTTCAAATATCTTTTAAGCACTTGGGAGAGGTCTCCACCAGAAGGGTTACACTTTTCAGAATGATAACTGAGTCATGAAGCAATGTTACTGCTATAAAGACACCTTCAAGGATGTCATGACTCACTTGAAACAAACCAAATGATTTACCTTGCAATCCACTTTTGTCCAAGAAATTGCTCAAGTTAAACAATGTGTTCCTGGAAGCCAGATACTGGATAAAACGCTAGAAGGGATAAAAAGACATTGGATTATTTGACTGGAATTGTACGTAGCTCTTTCTGTGTATCTTATCATTAACATAGAGTGACCTAGGTCAGAATGCCTATAAGCCAGGCTTCCCCAATCTGATACCCTCCAAGTTTTGGAACTACAGCTTTCATTAGCCCAGCAAGCACAGTTTGGGTCTCAAAACTACAGTTTGGTGTACTGTCTGAATTGATTCAGCTGTGATGTGGTGAGTACAGAAGAGAAATCTTCTAAAATTGTCCAATCCAAATAAGCAAACCAGAGCAGTTCCCATGCTGGCCTCTCACACACAGATACAAAGGCACTTCAAATGCCTGCTTTTTAAACTGAACTAACCGAGTTGATGAGCTAGAGCTATTTAGACAGGAATACCATCCTGGAAGTAAAAAATAGGTATTCACCTTGTTAAGTCATACCACAGTGCATGCAGTCTCAAGAAATGTAAGGCGGGTTCTGAATACAAATATTTTTGTGCTCATCCTTTTAATCGGGGTGGGCATAGTGTGCTCTCTTTCATTTTATTATATTTATCTTGTAACAGTGTCATCATGCTGCAGTTTGCTTGGTCACAGCAAGTGGCAATATGAAGTATAGAGTGATGAGAGGCAGCGAGTGGGCAGCCCAGTTGAGCTGCAGACAAACAGCCGGAACAGGATGCATCAGCCACCCTGCTCTGCTGGCTCCACTGCCTGCCAGCTCTGCGGTGTCTACCCAAAGGATCCACAGTCCAAGGCTGGTTGTCACTGCTACTGGCCATCTTCTTCATCCCCAGCCAGCCTGGAGATCATCTGCTGCTTCCACATCCCAAGCAGCTGATCAGGATGCAAGAGCAGCACTGTAGCAATGGGGGAAATGGCCAGAAGTGGCAGCCAGCCAGCATGTGGTTCCACTGCTATCTCCTGCACCACATACCAGGCATTGCAGATAAGTCAGCAGCATGCAGGATAAAGGAACACCCCTCAGGAGAAGCAACAGGGCCAAAAGCAACATCCCCAGAGTTCCAAGGCTGCCCTTAATGCACACACCCCGCCCCTTGTTCCTTTGCCTGAGCCCTATAATGACTGACTACACAGACATGAAGAAACACCCAAGGTGGACAAAGGAAGACCATCCATCTTTCTCATGGCTGCAACCCTTCATTCAGCCTGGGGATTGGTAAGATTTAAAGGGGAGTGCGGAGTTTGGTGAGCAATGCAAGCTGGAGCACAGCCCCCAGTATATACTGGGTGAGCATTTTAGGTCTTGTTTTACTGCTGTTTTTATATTTTTCTTCTTGTTGTATTTTTGTGTGTCGTCCTATAAGTCACTTGGAAGCACTGGTGTAAAAAGCAGCAAAAGACTATATTAAGATAAATATATATTCTAGCACACATTGAATCCCATTTGGACAAGAAGACTGGATCACTACAACTATGACCTACTCTGAACAGTGAATGAACTTACATGCAGTGGTGACATTTAGCCAGTAAACAATTTAACCATGTGGTAAATGATGCAGACTTCAAATGACTCATATTAGCCCCATTCATTCGTCAGCCAGCCCACAAGTGCCGTTTCCTTCTCTGGTTACACCCTCATCAATGCCAAATACATGAACTGAGCAGTATAAATAAAACTTTTGTAATAGCATAGTATGAGGTAAGGAAGTGTTTTAAGAATGAGATCGTGAATGTATTTCACATGGTGATGTGGCACCATTGTTCTGCAAAATGCCCTACTTCTTCTCCCCTCCCCCTTCAACAGGAAGGATTATGGTTCTGTGATATAAATGAATTCAGGCAATATGTAGCCAGAAAAATTAAAAAATAATCATTCATGTTCAAACACTATCCTCAGCATTCTCCCAAGTTATGACTGACCACATGCATTATAGAAATGCACAACTGAGCAAATGTGTTAGTAGTTTTACTGAAGGGGTGATATATATTTAACCAAAACAAAACAAAAAACCTGTTTTGAGATGTGGAACCTAAGGAAGACTGTGGAATGCAAAAAGTAACATTACTCCTCAGAAATTATTGCAAGCTGATTATTTCTAAACTGCCCCTATTACTTGTTCCCACCCTTTTTGAATTTTCTATAGTTCAATTCTATAGCTGTAGACAAAATTAACACTAACAATTTTCACAAATAGTATAGATCAAGTTGTTCACACTTGATCTATATCCTCAATGTCTTTCGACCAGATCCCTAACCACTGGCCATGCTAGATGCAGTTAATCTGAGCTGAAGTCCTGAGGAATACAGGTTACCAATCCCTGTTTCAGAGACACTTACAAACTTATTTATGGCATGTAAGTGATCAAGATCATCCAAATATGCTTTCACAATTTTTGCCAGGGAACATGCATTAGTTAAGCCTCAGGCTGTTTTTAAATACCATTCATTATCCCCAATGCAGGGCAAAAAGCCAGGTTGCACTGAATAAGCCAATTCTCTAATGTATGAGTGATCTGCAGTAATAAGTTACCTCATTTCCGTACACCATTAGATGGTGTGTTGTGATGAGTGACTTGAATACCACCACCCAGCTACTGTTCATTGTCCTTTCGAACAAGCTGTCCGCCAACTGTGGGATATTTACGTTCATCTCATTTGTGCACTGTATTAAATCTGCAACACAAAGAAATTCTCATTGATATTTAAAACAGCAACAGGTTCCATTCAATGAGTGAGGAGAGAATTCTATGGACTACTGGCTGCATTTGCACATCACGTTAAGTCATAAACTGATTTGCTATGGAGCAGAAGCCCACTACTATACACTGCTGAATTACTCCCTTCATCAAGCTGGGAGCCATAAACCATGAGCCCTGGCTTAGAGTGATGTGTCAACCAAGGCTCATTATTATTATATTATTATTTATTAAACTGATTAGTCTTTTTACGAAAACTCAAAGCAACTTACAAAAATAGCATACAACCAAACCATGTTTGTTCTCGCAAACAAACCAGAACTGCTAAGTCAGTAACAAATTTTGGTTTAACCTGGTTTGTTTGGTGAGAAAGACAAAAAGGACTGGGTTCCAATAGTCACACTAAACCAGGGTGTGCAGTTTCTTGTTCCCAGCTTAAAGGGAAGAAAGCAACAGGAGTGATTCAGCAGTGTGCACTAGCAAGCTGCTATGTCGTAGTAAGTCACAGTTTATGGCTTTCTATGACATGTGAACACAGCTGCTCATTTGGTGTGGGATTTCCAGGGCACCTTCAGATGATGCAGGGAGACTGAGACCCAAGAGTAACAGTACACTCTGGAGCATATGCCCCAGTATCCTCTGCACAATGCAATGATCCCATGGCAAATGCACAAGGTTCCTCAGATTCCCTGAAGGATAGCAACAGTTTAGGGCGGGGAGAGAAAATGAAGCAGGTAACTAAGACTTTAGAATGAGGTATGCACTGGAAGCTTTTTGTTCAGAAGAAGAGGGGGTGGAGACAAAAGTTTAACAAAACTTATGAACAGCATGCAGAACAGTTTCTATTCATCCTCACCACACTGATGGGTGAAACTGATGGGTGGTAGCTACAGCAAAAAGCAATTACTCGTCATACAGTGCAAAATTAACATATGAAATTCATTAACATCTCTATTGAAACAGTCTTTTAAACGTATGCCAACAGAAATAGCACATGACATTCATGAAAACAGAGTATAAAATGCAGAAGACCCACACTGACACCTCTAGAGGTGGCAGTTTGTTCTTCTCACACAAGAATCCACCCAGACCTGTCCCCAATATAGCCAACAAGAAAAGTTCTTACTGATGTCTTAACTGCAAAGTGATGTAGCCTGAAGAAGTTTATCAAGTGCATGCCATAAACAGGGGCTGTTCCATGTGCCCACAGATCTATTTTCATGGTTATACAGAACCCCAAGTAAAGGTTCTTAAGACTTTAATCATGGGGTTTCGTATGAGAGAAGACTCAAATTTACTGTACTTAGACCATCTATTCTAGAGCTTTACATGTAGTAATCAGATATCTAAACCAAAACCAGCGTACTTAACTTTACAATCTGACCATGTTAATAAAACAGGGCAGCAACATTTGGCACCAGCTACAGTTCCTAAACACATTTTGAGCAAAGCCTGTAGTATACACAGTAGTAGTTAACACATGTTACTGAACTACCAGGTCCAAAAGACAGCTGTACATGGAAAATTTTACATTCTTCTTTGGCGATCACTCGTAGCCAAGTAAGATTGTCTTTCATGCATGAAGCCACAGCAGTTTGAAAATCAAAATGGTTATTTTGTGAAAGCCAGTTTGTACTAGTCCTCCCTGCCCTACAATATGCTACTCCAATAGTTCTGCTAATACAGCCAAAGTAGGCTTGTTGACTATATCAGTGTGTGTGTGTGTGTGTGTGTGTGCGCACGCGCACGCACACACACACACACACTTGATTTCTGGAGACCGAGTGATAGCAAGGCCAATTGCTCCAAGCCACAAGTATGCAACTCAAGAGGAATTTAGCCATGTTAAAGGACTTGAAGGAGGAATAAGAAGACAAAGCAGACTCAACAGGCTAGAGACATAGCAAGCAGGTCATTTGTTTATTTTCAGACAGATTGTACCATCAGAAAGACTGGGAAGTTGCCTTTGATGATCATGCTTCCTTCCCCACAGCAGAAAATGGCAAAAACCTTATCCAATTTTGCATTCTTTGTGGACCCAAAGCCACTGCAAATTTCACCCTAAGTACCATTGGGGGGGAAAGTAACATCTGAATGGCACCAAAGTAGCTTTTCCAACAGTTTCACAAGCAGCAACTTTCCTTTAAAAAAAATGCAATTCTAGTTCCTCACTGAAGTGCTGCATAAAATGAGTCATGTTTGGAACCCTATCTGTATACCGCTAGGGCCACTTCAAACTAAACTCTTCCATATGCAAGCACTGAATGCAATACTATGTTCCAAATATTAATACATGCCTAATGTGAGAAGTAGCTTAAATTTACTCATGGGTGCTGGAATCATGTGAGAACCCAACTTTTCTCCCTTCAAAATAAAACAGAAACAAGGAAAACAAAAGCCAGCCAAAGACTTTGACCATTAGCAAGAATAAAGCTCAACACCAATGCTTTCTTCAAAGTTAGAGACTTTGGCAGCCATAGAAATACTTAAGCGATTTAGCAGATTAAAAATGTTAAAGCAGCATTACAGTCATCTAACCTAGCCGGGCTGCCAAGATTTAGTTTAATGGTTTTAATGTTAGAGAGCCCAGGAAGAAGGGAACAGAGGAGGCAAGGGGAGAAGACAGCAAAACAGTCTACAGGAAAAAATACACAGAAGCCAACCCTTGGTTTTCTTCTTGCCTGAAGCTTCTGTAAATGGAGTCTTAGAAATAAAGACTTTAAAATACTCATTGATGTAGTATTCACTGTTTCCTTAGCAGCCCAAATAGTTTCCTGCCTCCAACTTTCATGATTAAAATGGTAGCTTCCAGTTGCTGTCAACTGAAGTAACTTGTAACAAATCCAACCACTGTTCAGCTTTATATAAAGATGCACTATTCTGTAGGTTTTGTTCAAGACTCAAGGGGCTATAAACACCTAGCTTCCAAAGACCTTTAAAGTTTTGGCCATATGGAGAGTGTTACTTATGTGCTGGTTCAAGACGAGGGTTTGTAAAATAGGAAAGGAAACACAAAGCTCTCTGGATTCAACTTTAGGTTGGGGCTTACATCATTCACACCTACAAAAGCAAGCTGCAGACCAAACACATGCCAAAACTATTAGTTTTGTGCCCAGTGTCTGCATATTTTCTGTGTTTTCATTGCCGCCTCCAAGTTTCACTTCATACAATGTTCTCATTCATATCCAATAATCTGGAAGCATTTTTAAGTCTCCAATCTACCATTCTCTGGGAAAGAAGCCCCCCTCCCCACACCACATCTGGACATGTCAAGAGCTCATAAGGTTTGATGGGCATTGTGGAAATTTAACTAAAAAGAGCACACATAGCATTTGGTCTTTCACACCTGTTCAGAAAGGATTCAATGACTTCTGAACATAAGGAAACTCTACAATGCTGTAGGGCTAGTACAAAGACTAAAAACAGTTTTCAAGATAAGTTCAGTATAGGGCAGTATATCCACGTGAAGTTCTTTTTGCGCTTCTACCCTATAATGATTCAGCACACCTAGCAGTGTTGTGATATCTCAAAGGTTTACCTCAGCCAATGATATACTGGGCAGGAAAATGCAAAACACAATATCCTGATACAGATGCACAATATCCTGATACAGATAAGTTATGCAATGTTCCACAGGAGAAATTTGATACAGGGGTACAGTTTTTGGAGGTAGAATCAAACATAATATGAAGTTCAAGCTTCAGTTCAACCATATTTAACATATAACAAAAAATGTATCATGCTTAAGTAATAAGCTATTCAAAGAGCAAAACACTAAGGAGCTAGCACTGGCAAAAGAATAGTTTTAAAAGACCAAGATATTTACCGTAAGTACAAAAGAGGAGAGGAGAAATTTGGGTCCCTTTGAACAAATGGCCCATGCCAATTTGCTGCTTGGAGGTATTTTCACAGGACATACAAAAAGTATTCGGTTAAGAACAGACCTCCGGAACGAATTACCGTATTTTTTGCACCATAACACTCACGTTTTTCCTCCTAAAAAGTAAGGGGAAATGTCTGTGCGTGTTATGGAGGGAATGCCTACGGGTGGCATGCCTACGGATTTTCCTCCTCTAAAAACTACATGCGTGTTATGGTCGGGTGCATGTTATAGAGCGAAAAATACGGGTAGGTTCTTAACCTAAGGTACCACTGTAAAACCAAGATGCCCTGTTTTAATAGAAACTGCAGCATGTCACATGTATTTAGTGCATCTCAAAAACAGATAGCAAGATCTGCACAACAGCTCCAGGGACTGACCCAAAGGGCAGCAACTGAGCTCCACTTTCCTCCAGCTTGTTAAGTTCCTCACTCACTGACTCACCTTCCCCACCATAAAAAAACCACTTATGGGGCTCTAAGAATGTAAGACCTGTGCTAGATCAGACCAGAGCCCTATCTAGTCCAGCACCCCCAAACTCTCCTTTACAAAGCCAACTTCCTGCCTCTCTTCTGCTGAATTCAGACTTCCGAGTCTCACAACTTCAATTAAAAATCATGTTTCTAGTCCCTAAAGCTGCAGACAGAAACATCACACACAAATTAAGGGGAGTGACCCGACAAGAATTAGAGAATTTGATGTTTAACTTCACATTTTACTTCATTTGACAACTGACCTGAAATTATCAGGACGTAATAAACCCTATGCATAACTTTACATACTGTGAGGTAAAGGAACATTAATACCATAAAAAGGGTGGGGAACAGTAAGACATAGTCCATACCTGTCTACCTTTTTATGTGGCCCTTTGAACTTTATAGCCTTATCAAATTGGTTTCACCTTGATCTTTATCAGGCCATTATTTCATCTCTGTGGGGGATAATTAGCCACGTAAGTAATTTAAGAGATGCAACTGTCCAAAGGGCAACACCTACACAAGACTGGTAGAAACAAAAAACACGTTCCTGCCTCCTCACCAAGCAAAGTATAGAACAGTGTAGAACAAGAGTGTAGAACAGCCTTCCTTCAAAGCCTTTCCACTATAATTTTGTGAAACAAAAACTTGACTATTTTGAGCAAGACTGGAGTTGCCTTCTCCGTGTACTTTTTCTAAAAGGAGACAAGCAAGGATCATCCAGGGAATTGCCTGGGAGTGATGAAAGTCCCCCTTTCTGTTTATTTCCAAGTTTCCTTAGCATGTTTTCCACAGGACCTAACTGGGAGTGCTGATGAGGGAACAGGAAACAAGTGTACTTGCCAATCTCTCTGTGTTACGAAGCCCAATTGACTAAGTGCTCCTCCACTAAGAAAAAGTACCTAACAACCCCCAAAATTTTAAGATCCATAACGTTGTCTCAGTATTTATATGTAGACCCTTCAGAAACTCATTACTTCCATCTTCCAACTAATTTAAGCTTCAGTATCACCAGGGGACGCGGGTGGCGCTGCGGGTTGAACCACAGAGCCTAGGACATGCCGATCAGAAGCTCGCCGTTTCAAATCCCCGCAATGACGGGGTGAGCTCCCGTAGCTCGGTCCCTGCTCCTGCCAACCTAGCAGGTTGAAAGCACGTCAAAGTGCAAGTAGATAAATAGGTACCGCTCTGGCAGGAAGGTAAACAGCGTTTCCATGCGCTGCTCTGGTTTGCCAGAAGCGGCTTAGTCATGCTGACCACATGACCCGGAAGCTGTATGCCGGCTCCCTTGGCCAATAAAGCGAGATGAGCGCCGCCACCCCAGAGTTAGCCACGACTGGACCTAATGGTCAGGGGTTCCTTTACCTTTACCTTTATAACCAGGGAGCATTTTTTAAATTTCATGTCCCAATACCATTCTGCTTCAAACCCACGAAGGGGAAAACTTTTACCGTACTGTTACCGCCCTGAAAGTTAGGTAGGTCCCTTAGCTCTGCTGTGAGATGTGGAAAGTCCCAGGAAATACATGTGAAGCAAACACATGCTTATCTAAAGTCTTTTAAATAGTGAAAGGATTTGCTGAAATAACTAATTGAACTAGAATACAAAAAAGGGAGGTGTGAGGTGGTCAGGGAAACAAGTAAATGAAAGTCAAGATATGGAAAGGTTGATTTGTTTTTAATTGTTTTTACTTTTTTGTATTTTGTATTTTTTGTTTCTTTTTCTTTTCTTTTTTTATTCTTGTAACTTTTTTGAAACTTTAATAAATATTATTTTTTTAAAAAAATAGTAACATCTTTCACTAAAGGTATTCAGCTGCAGACACAAGCACAGTGGTCCAGTTTAAGGTACTTCTTCCGTGATCCCTGATAGCAGAGTAAGATTGTCACCATGAACAGTGAGCCTGTGAAGGCCAATTCTGGATCCACACATCCTTCCACAGTGGGGACATAGGTTTCCAGGCAGCAGTTTAACATGGTGAGGGTTTGCCAAACGTGCCTTCCTCTTACCACATTTCTCCCTTTTGTCCTGAGTTTGAGCATCTTTAAAGTCCATGACACCTTTGGTAAAGACTCTTCTCTAATTGGAGTGCTCACAGGCCAGTGTTTTCCAATTGTTGGAGTTTATATTACTTTTTTTTTAGATTTGCCTTGAGAGAGTCTATAAGCCTCTTGTTGACTACGAGCATTACGCTTTCCATTTTTAAGTTTGGAATAGAGTAGTTGCTTTGGAAGACTATGATCAGGCATTCGCACACAACTAGTCCAAAGAAATTGATGTTAAAGAATCATTGCTTTGACACTGGTGATCTTTGCTTCTTCCAGTACACTGGCATTCGTTTGCCTTTCTTCCCAAGCGATATGTAAAATATTCTGGAGAAAGAAATTGATGTTAAAGATTTGACACTGGTGATCTTTGCTTCTTCCAGTACACTGGCATTCGTTTGCCTTTCTTCCCAAGCGATATGTAAAATATTCTGGAGACACCGTTGATGGAATCTTTCGAGAAGTTGGAGATAGTGTTTATAAGTGGTCCATGTTTTACATGCATACAGTAAGGTTGGTAGTACAATAGTTTTGTAAACAAGCATTTTGGTTTCCCTGCAGGTGTTCTGGTTCTCAAACACTCTGCACTTCAATTGGGAGAAAGCTGCACTCACAGAGCTCAGGCAATGCTGAATTTCAGCATCAATGTGGAAAGGTAATAGCCAAGGTAGGAGAAGTGATTGACACTTTCCAACGTTACACTATGCCACTGACACAGGTAGGTAGCCGTGTTGGTCTGATGCAGTCAACATAAATAAATAAAAAAATAAAAAAATTGTCCAGTAGCACCTTAGAGACCAACCAAGTTTGTTCTGGGTTTAAGCTTTCATATATTTCGTATGCCACTGACAGTTTGCTATAATATTTTAATGTAGGTGTGGGAGGCCACTTTCCCGAAACCACAACCAGTGGGAGACATTAGCTGATGGCAGGATTCAATTCTGCTGGGTGTTGCTTCACCAATGCATTCCTTGTGGGAAAGGCACCAGTGACACAGACCTGCAATCAACAGGACTAATCCCTCTATCACCAGTTTGTGAACAAAATACAATCTTGCTAGTGTGTGCTTTGCTAATTCAATCCTTGCAGGGAAGACACTGGGAAAGTAGATCTCTGCAGCCAGCAGGTCTGAACTCTTCATTCATCTGCCACTGAGCGGAGAGTTCAATCCTGATGGGTGCTGCTTCATGAGGCTTTCCGCCTGGGGAATGTGCTGGTGAAGCAAACTTCACTCCTCCGCAGATCAACTTTGACAGGTGGGTAGGACTTCCCATCTATCAGCCACTTGATGCTATCATGATGTCAGGTGATGAGGGTGGCCTCATCACCTGCCAAAGTTGGCCCATGGGTGTGTGGGGTGGATAAGGATCTGGTTCCCTAAGCCAGATGCAGTTAATGCTTTAATGACACATGGATAGCTGGGCTACAACACTCTAAACACAATCCAGGACTTGGTCAGCCCAGCATGCCACGTAAAACGTCAAGCATTATGTGTCTATAATGCTGACATTATCGAAGGTGGCTTTATGGAACAGTATACTAAATATCCACCGCTATTGCCATGATGGCTAAATGGAACCTTCCACATTCAGAGGAAAGAGAGACAGCAGTGAGGGACAGCTTTTGACTGCATGCTCCGCTTGAGCTTCCTGGAGGCATCCTATTACTCACTGTTGGAAGCAGAACGTCAAGCTAGATGGACTTTGCCAATGCAGTAGGACTTCATGTTCTTACAGATAAGCACCAAGAGAAAAATATTGTTCTCTTCCAGTTTATTATAAATATGTCTACATACCTTTAGCTTTTTCTATATCCTGGGTGCATCTGGGATATAACAAAGGAGTTCTAATCTGAGCTTTCACTATATTTTACTCAAGCAAATGAGCTAGACACCCTGCAGAATGAGGTGGGAGCAAGCTGGCTTGAACCTTACATTGCAAATTTCACATGTGTTAGTTTAAAATCAAAATAAACCTTGTCTACCTCCTTCTGACAGGGAACACAAGATATACCCTCAGTCTTACCTTACAGTCTACCTTACAGTCTACACAAGATATACCCTCAGTCTACCTTACAGAAACTATAAGAGCTCTTTAACCTTTATAAAGAGCTCTTTAACTCTTTATAAGAGTTCTTTAACCTTTTCTGCCATCCCATTTTAAAAATAAATGGAAATGCCCAAGATCCTAACTAGAACAAGGCAGTTGTTTATAACATGTACTTCTTGGAACAAAAACTTGTTCTTACAAGAGCGGGTGCATACTGCCAATCTAACAAAGAATTCAGATTGGCTTGTCGTAAAAGATGTGCTCTGCCTAGAGCTTGTGTGTTTAATTTTATTTGGTACAAGACAGAGTCTAGGGCAAGGAATTATCATACAATTATCCTAGACCAGACTGTTTTTCTTTAAACAAAGTAGTATCCTTGTGTATTAGCCAGTGAAAGTAGGATAGGAATTTGTCACAGTTCTGATAGATATAGGACACAATATAGATTTTAACCTCTGGGAGAAACTTTGGAAAAGCGACTTTAAATTTATAGCATGTTATTCTTTGAAGGAGAACTACCTGAACATGATTCACAGATGGTATTTAACTCCAAGTAGGCTTGCTAAGATTTACAAGACAGAATCAGGTAAGTGACTGAAGTGTAAAGAGGTGGAGGGAATGTTCTTTCATATGTGGTGGACATGTAAATGGGTAAAATAGTATTGGGAAATGATTTATAATGAACTGAAAAAAAGTTTTAAAATTACTCCCCCCACCCCCGCAAAAAAACAGAGTCCTTTCTGTTGGGGATAATTCAGACTGAAATCCCCAGGTGTCAGGAAAGGTTATCTATGTATGCAACAACTGCCGCCTGTGTTTTGTTAGCCCAAAAATTGAAAATGAGCAAGGTCCCAACCAAAGAAGATTGGCAACTTAAGTTGACAGAATATGCACAACTTGCAGACTTAACATATAGAGAACAAGAAGAACATACGTTTAAAGAAGACTGGAAAACTTTTATTGAATATATATCGAAAATAACTGTGTACAGAATCAGATTCCATGGATATTTCTTTTCACTGTTCGTTGTAGAGAAAAATGGAAGGGAGCAGCTCCCAGGACATCCATAAATATTTTGCTAGCTGGGGAAAGATAACACAGTACTATGGCAGCTGCCAGGAGCTTCATGAGCCAGTAGGGATACTTGCACATTTCTACTCTTGGGGCAATCACAATTCACCAAAGGAGAGCAGCCAATTCCAAAGCAAAAAATAGCTGCAATATATGTTATGTGCCTTCTGGTTGTACCTTGCAGCTCAAAAGCAGCTAATCAAGAATCAACTACTCAAACTGACTGGCATTAGACTAGACAGAGGGCGGGGTGGGGGGGGGAGAGATGCAGCACTAGAATTTGGCTGCTTTCAATTTTGGTTTTAAAGTAAAGGTCAATTCAGGTTAACATATTGAGTCATAAACAATTAGACACACAATTATTCATCTTAAAACCCGTCAGATCTTTGCAGGTATCTCAAACAAATCCAAAAATACTTTTACAGGAAATGCAGGAATCCATACAGTTTAATGACAAGACAATCCTGAAAGGGTATGAGTGCAACATTAGCTAAGAGGCTTATCACTTGGGTAAATATCTTTTGTAGGAGGAAGACAAAAGACATTCCTAGGGGCTGAAGAAGCAGAGGCAAGACAGACTTTGACATCAAAAGTCTTAAATCCAAATACCAGGAAGTTTTAGACAACTATGCACCTAATCAAAGTTCACTTCTCTTCCTGTTATTAAAACAAAAGGAATGTAGGTCTTAGTGTTAATTATAAGCCTTTTGGTAGTCATCATCTAGCATCCTTCACCATACTAGCAGGTAGCTGCACTTAGAATTGTTCAGTGTACAAATAACAACATTCAAGGTTTACCTAAAGTTGCCCTCCTTGCCACACTGCTCTTTAAAACATGCTGTTCAGCTGGCTGGGGCTGACGGGAGCTGAAGTCCAAAACATCTGGAGGGCATCAGCTGGGGAAAGCTGCTTTAGCAGCAAGTTTGTTTCAAAGCATGCAAACAATCGGGGGTGGGTTTACATAACTTTCACAAAATTTGAAAAAACCGTGACACAATGGTTAGAGTGTTTGACAGGAAGCAGGGAAACCGTGGTTCAAACGCCCCCTCAGCCATGAAATTTGCTGAGTGACATTAGGCCAGTCAGTTTCTCCCTCTCCCTGAATTCTCTCACAGGGCCACTTAGGGATAAAATAGGGAGAACCAGGTTAAAGATTATTATTTTTATATCCCACCCTTCCTCCAATCCAGAGCTGGCAAAAAAGATCTAGAGGAAACCAGGCACATTATAATGAGAGCCATTAAAACCACGGAATCACAAATCAGATACAGTGGGTGACTATAGCATACCCCAATAAAAGCAAATTTCAAGATCAAAAAGCTTGGACAAATAAAAATGTCTGTTTAAATGTACCTACCACGAGAGCCAAATGAATGTCACTTGGGAGAGTGCCCCATAAACTGAGTACTGCCAGTAACACAGGTTGGATGGTAATGCGAGAAATTTCAGTTCAGTACTTAATTCTCCAGACTTCAATTAAATGCCATTGCAGGTACATTACAAGAAGCCAGATGGCCTTGCTGAGGATTCTCCCCTTCCCCCACTTCCCACTGTAAGCTCTACAGCAGGCATGTCCAAAGTCTGTTTCGGGGGCCTAATCTGGCCCGCTGGTCGGTTTAATCCGGCCCCTGTGGCAGTTTATTTCCTGGGGTAAAATCCCCCCAAAAGCTCAAACAACTTTGTGGTAAAACTGTAAAATAAAGCTCAACAAATTTGGGGTAAAATTGTATAAAAAGCTCAATAATTTCAGGGTAAAATCGTAAAAAAAGCTCAACAACTTCAATCTTTAAAAAGTTTGGGCACCCCTGATCTACAGTATCATCACACAAAGGACACCTCAGTGGCTATTGCTCAGCTTTGCAGCTCTGCAGAACTGAGGTAAACAGATGTGGGCCAATTTACATTTATATGGATTTTTTATTTAAAAAATCTAGTTCTTGCAATGATTGGCGAGACAGCTTCAAACTGTCTATACTTATGGACATCAGCTCTCCAGGTTTTCAAATAAGAGCATTTCCCAGCAATATAGGCTTCAACATGATATAGGTTACTTGCCCTCCAAATCTGTATCACAATATGGCCAGGAATTCTCTCTTCAACCCTACTCCACCAACATTTAATTAGATTTAAAACATCAAATGTATTACTTTGCAAAGGAATAGCCATCTTAACTGTGGTAGCTAAAACTAGAAGTCCTATAGCACATTAAAGACGAACAAGTGTACTGGGGCATAAACGCTCATGGATTAATGTCCACATAATCATGAGATCATTGCATTTGATCAAGTTTATTGAAACCCAAAAGGTCTGAAAATTAGGCGTCCAAAAATATCATGAGAACCACTTCCTTTCTTTGAAGAGCCTCTGATGTCATAAAAGGAATGAATAGCACTTGAATTGTAGCACTGTGCAGGCTACAGTAATGTTTCCCAACAACATACAGACTTCAAAATGATGAAGCGCTAAGGCCTCAGGAAACTGATGTGGCTGCTGAGAAAGTTAAACTGTGACAAGACTTAAAATATGCCATGTAGGTTACTGATCCAAAGTTAACTACTGCTGTTCTTCAGACTCGTGCCTTTTTCTAAAGAGAACAAATTCCATTCAAGTTTTCATATATCCTGCAGAGCCAAGGGTCAATGGTGAAAGCATGTTAGCTAGGTTCTCACTGAAGAACTGCTTAACACAGCTAAGTAGTTTGGGGTGTATGGCCTCTTGTTGATGAAAAACCATGCCAGAGTTCAAATGTTACATATATTCCCAGGCATATCTGCTGAAACAACTTAGTATGATAATGAAGGTATGTGAACAGTAAAAAAATATACCCAATTACAGTATCTAAGAAAGCAGCACTGAGAATCAAATCAAAGTCCATCATTAATGAATGTCAACTATGCAAATATACCAACAATGAATATTGGAAATATATGTGCCTCTGAGTAAACATGAAATGGACTGAACTGCATGAACCCTAACCATCAGCTTCACAAATAAAGCTGCTTGGTCACCGCAACTGTGATTAACTGTGGACCAGATGATCCTCCAAGACCATTCCGATTCTATGATTCTATAAACACAAAATCAAGGCACGTGAACATCAACAGTTAATTAATGAGGGGTCTTCCAAATACTAAAGATCTTCCCAAAAGGTTTTTTAATTGTTGACAGCTGACTTATGTGCCATAGGTAAGATTAGTCAAAATGTGTTTGTGGTCTATTGTAATTTTGCTGCTAGTATGATATACTGTTACCATAATTGGTTTTCCCAGTTCACGATTTGACTTCCATAAGAGACTGCAAAAAAATGGAATGAAAAACCAGACAACTTACTTTTATTAAAAACGCAGCATCTCTCAGTAAACTCAGCTTTGTTCCCTTGTTCAAACGTCTGAGTACAAATGCAGGCCAAAGGAGTATCTTGAGTTAGGTAAATCCAAAATCCATAGTTGGACAATTTATCAGATACCATGTTACATAAAGCAGGGAACGAGAAAAATGGTTCTCAATGTTTCCCACTTGTGATGGCTATTTATAACCTCCACAATCAGAAAATGAATGAGGGAGTGCTGTTGCTCTTGGTCCTGCTTATGGACTTCCCATAGTTAGAAGAGGAAGCTGCACTAGATGGGCCTTTTTCAGCTAATATTTTTTATTATTAGGCTCTTCTGCACTGTCTAGTAGCCCACTGTCACAACACAAGGTCTCTCCCTCAGTATTTTGAAGCACCACACACATTGGTCTACCTTCCAAAAACATTTCTGTTTTTTAACATTGATGAGCCATTTTATTGTCTTTTTCAACATTAACATCAAAAAACGTCCAACTGCTTTTATCTTTTCTGACTTTCACAATATTCTTTTTATCTCAAGCTATAAATTGTGCTAGGGATATTTCTCATTTTCTGGTTTTAAATAAGGGATCAGCTGATAGACAGCCAATACTTTGTGTTGTACTATATGCTATGATTAAAACTTGTTGCAGAGATAAAGTTACCACATGCTGCACTACACATCAGTTCTCAATAAATAAAACTGGGAAAGGCAAACAGAATAAAGCTGCCATTTAAGAGGCCCTTTGGGTTAAAGCTTCAGCGCCTAGGACTTGCCGATTGAAAGGTCGGTGGTTCGAATCCCTGCGGCGGGGTGTGCTCCCGCTGCTCGGTCCCAGCGCCTGCCAACCTAGCAGTTCGAAAGCACCTCCGGGTGCAAGTAGATAAATAGGGACCGCTTACCAGCGGGAAGGTAAACGGCGTTTCCGTGTGCGGCTCTGGCTCGCCAGAGCAGCGATGTCACGCTGGCCACGTGACCCGGAAGTGTCTCCGGACAGCGCTGGCCCCTGGCCTCTTAAGTGAGATGGGCGCACAACCCCAGAGTCTGTCAAGACTGGCCTGTATGGGCAGGGGTACCTTTACCTTTACCTTTAGGCAAACATTAAAAGGTACAGCTTCTCCTACCCCACTTTTTATTAACTCATCATACCAGAGGCAGCTACTGACCCAAGTTTGAGATGACTTGCCTCAGAGGTGGGCAGACTTCAGGCTTGCAGGATCAGGACTGTTTTGTTCTAAAACCTTAAGGTCCATCAACCAAAGCCTGGGGCAAAAAAACACTTAAATAATTAAATTCTGTGTCCAGGAATTTGTTGTGATCACCAACATTAAAATGGAACTTATTACCCCCCCACACACAAACAAACAACCTCCTGCTTATCCCAAGTTTCCAACATTTCAGCTATAAAATTTAGGCCAGGAAAGTCATTTTGTTGTTGTTACTCTTGTTGAACAACTGGGAGGCATCAATCCTTGTTGATATACCACAAATAACCAAACAGTCAATCAGCAGATCAAGATCATTATTTTGTCTATCCCTGGCTTGCCTGACAAAGGAGGACTTGAAAATCCTATGCTAATCAAGTATTGTTGCACAAATCTTTAACGTCAGGGCCTCAGGAGTCCTCCAATATTAATACAATCACTTATCGCTCTTCCTAAAGATCATTATTAACCCATTGCTTTGCACAGCAGCACTGAAGTGTGCAACAGGTTAAACAACCAGCCTTAAAACAAGATATCCTAAATAATCATTGACAGATACTTTCATGGTAAGATTAATGGGCATATGAGAAAGGACAATGTACAACCTCCTTGATGGTATCGACTCTGCATACTAAGATTCAGCAGGTTTCTGGAACAATGCCATTTGGTGTGGCCATATTTCAAGGAGCCAATTACAATTAACCAACATACTATAACAGAAACGTAATCTAAGAAGGTGTTTTACAAGCAGTATGCTGCTTCTGCTCTGAATACTATTGGCAAGTCTTTCATCACTTGGCTTCCAATGTTACGATACCACATTCTGCCCACAGAGCTACCTTCCTTGCATCCTTCTTGGCATCATTTTGCAACAGAACCCAATAATTTTATTTAGCTGAGCATACTGCAGAATTGCATCAAAATACTATCCAGCAGGAGCAGTACTCAATAGGTAAGAACTCTGTCAGAAGTAGGTAAATCAGACCATCATTTCAAGCATAAAGTAGACTGTTTTGCTTTGCAACAGCATCTGAAATATATCCAAGTCAAGAATGGGAAACCTGTAGCCCACCAGATGCCCTAGCCAAGCATGCAAAGTACAAAGTCTGAAATATTTAATTTGCAACAAGGATTTCACAGTAAGTCAAAGAATTTATGACAGAGCATTATGAATATGAAATTGCTTTGCTTTCATGAAAAGCGTAATTGTCAGAAAGTAGTTCCATCCATATGGAGTATAACTGACACATGTTGGCATACAATGCGTTGATTTTTAAGGCAGGGAAAATCCTGTTGTTGTTTTTTTGAGTCTAAGGGCTTCAATAATTGTATTGACAGTGTCACGGGTCCAACAAGAACACCGTTATAGAAGACCCAAAGCCACCAGTAACCTGTCAAAGCCAAAAATCTGTAGGCTTCAGTCTTAAAAGAACATGCATCCATACATCCAAGATAACAAATGCCTTAACTGCTCCATATAAAGTATCCATAGAATAAGAAGCCCTCAAATCTTAACTGCTTGTTTAAACCAAAGTGCAACAAAAATTTGCCATGACATTAACTCTTTAGGACTGCTCATTGTACAACTAATAACTATTGAACAAGAAAGTAGTATTTAGTTGTTATATATATACACACACACACACACACACACACACACACACACACATATATATATCCCCCACCCATCTGGCTGAGTTTCCCCAGCCACTCTGGGTGGCTCCCAATCGAGTGTTAAAAACAATACTGCATTAAATATTAAAAACTTCCCTAAAGAGCGCTGCCTTCAGATGTCTTTTAAAGATAGGATAGCTGCTTATTTCCTTCACATCTGAAGGGTGTTCCACAGGGTGGGCACCACTACCGAGAAGGCCCTCTGTCTGGTTCCCTGTAACCTCACTTCTCGCAATGAGGGAACCACCAGAAGGTCCTCAGTGTCCGGGCTGAACGATGGGGGTGGAGATGCTCCTTCAGGTATACAGGACTGAGGCCATTTAGTTAGGCCCAAGGCAGGCAGAAAGCTATTATAAGTAAAACCAACACTGCAGAAAATATCCTAGCAGATGTGGCATGAAGTTGTTCATAACTTTACAAAACTATCATGGAAAGATCAATGGTCAGAAAGGACTCTGTCGGGGGCTTTACACACTATCACTTGAACTCAAGTAAAATGCCTTGCATGATCAGCGGCCCTGTTTTGACGGAGACCCTCATCTCCACCCGTACTATGGTATGTGTGTGTATGCCTAATAACATTTAACTGAATTCAAATACAAGACCCCTGTTTAACACAGTGAAGGTCAGGGTCCAGGGAAGCATGAGGTACACAAGGACATTGGGGTGACATCTGCATGTGCATTCACACTTTAAATGACCACATGGTCAGACAAATACCTGAACATGCCTCTAGTTTTCTTAACCCAATTTTTCCTTCAAAAATAAAAAAAAAAATTGCCTTTAGTAGTTGCCACTGCAGTACGCATATTTTGCCCAAGTTTTCATATAGAGAATAAGCATATACTTGACATTTAAAAGCAATACTTCAGTGATAGTTTTACAGTTTCCATTATGCTCATCATCAATATCTAATCAAGCTAGAATGAGATTACTTATGAGCCTGTTTGACTACCACTGACCTGAATATGGAAAGGTGTAGCTCAGAAGCTGGGAACATTTAAGTATTCCTTGTCCCTTGAGTGCCATGCCAAAAAAAGATTTCAAATTAAATTGTAGCACACATACTATGCAAGAACAGAAATAAGCACCTCTGTACGAAAGAAGTGTAAGGTTCTACAGTACCATGGGGTAACAATCTAATATGGGCTGCAGGCTGAAACCTAAAACCTAACCTAAAGCCTTGGCTGACTTCATGCCCTAGGTACTGTTCATTTAACCACCAAAAAGCATGTATCACACTGAAGGAGAATGTGATGAAAATGTTTTATAGATGGTATATGACACCTGTAAAATTAGCAAAGATGTATAAGGTTGATAACAAATGTTGGAAGTGCAAAGATAAGGAAGGGACATTCTTTCATCAGTGGTGGGAATGTAAGAAAGTGAAAAGTTTTTGGGAAATGATCTATAATGAGTTGAAAAAAATGTTAAGATATACTTTTGCGAAAAAACCCGAAGCTTTTCTTTTAGGTATGGTAGGAAAGGACATCAGAAGAAAGGACTGTAAGCTTTTCCAGTATGCGGTAACGGCAGCCAGAATCCTGTTGGCTCAGAAGTGGAAACAAGAGGAAATACCGACGATAGAAGAATGGAGACTAAAAATGACAGACTATGCAGAACTGGACAAATTAACTGGGAAAATTAGATATATTAAAGATCAAAAGTTCATCGAAGACTGGGGAAAATTTGTGGATTATCTGAAAAATATATGTGGTGTGAACACAACGCTAGCGGGATTTAAAGAGGCACTGTAAAAAAAGAAAATAAGTATTGTTTATGAGAAATAATAGGAGTAAGGAGGAAAAATGGCAATACGAAAGAAGGGAATGTGTACTAAAGGTGTAACTACGGATGATTGTCAGAGACGTTGAAGGAAGTCAAAAAATAACTATGATTTGTTGTATGCGGGATTGAACGAAGAATTGGAGGGAATTTTATAAAATGTATAATAATAAAAATTATTTAAAAAAAAAAAAAAACCACCAAAAAGTACCAAGAATACAGAGCCAAATGGGTTTGCCCTTTGCCAATTCACAGGGCTCCACTCAGGAACTTTACATAGTCTGTTACCTATGCAGTATTAAGTGAAACAAGCATGTAGAGAAGTGACTTGAAAGATGCTGTAAACCAGGAATCCAGGATTCAGATTTTTCTGCACACTCTTGCTGCATAAAAGAGAATACAGCAATGTTAACAGGTGCCTAATCAAGGAATATAAACTCTGTCAGGGATTTATTCATTATAAGAAGTGTTGATGGATTCTAGATTTTATTTATTGCTAGGCAACTGACAAAAGTTATCTATTACTGGATAAGATTGTTTTCTACCTAAATAATTAGTTCATCTATACCTGGATTAACATAGCATCAGACTATATTCTAATCTCATTTATTTATTTATTTATTATTTTTTTCAAGTACTTATACACTGCTTTACATTTTAAAAAAAATCAGAAAACAGTTTACAAGAAAATCAAACAAAAATAAATATTTGAGATGATATCTGAGTATTTCAACCCTGACTAAAATAATGGTTAATTGAATATTTCAAAAATGGTGAAGGGGGGAGATGTTGAAAAAAATCTGTCTAGTTGTCATAACTGATTTTAGAGGAAGTTTTAGTTACTTTTACTTATGGAACAAAATATTTTCAACATTTTAAGCAAAATAAAGCAGTGCTGCAAACCACAGCAAAGCCTCAAAATTGCCAATGATTAAAATATGAGAGACTCAACATAAATTGTGTCAACGGTGATACTAAGCAACATAGTTCTTTTACAGATGCCCAATAGAAGGAGACATCTTGCAGGTCCATTTTACCATCCTTGTTTTCCACAACTGAATTAAGCACATCTTGTTACTTTATTTGACACCCACATTACAACAGATACCCAGCACAAATTCTGATCATCGTTTCATGAGCCATAGCAAGTCTTGACTCATGCACTCCCCTCTCCTCTGTGTTTACGGCAGCTGAGTTCCTTCAACTTAATTTCGCTTTCTCTAGCAGAAGAGTCCACCCTCTTGCTACACGACGCAATTTCAAATGATATCTCTTGTGCCCAATACTTCTGCCAAAACATTTTCGGTATTGGGAAATGAATACTTGATCACGAACTTTTCGGAAGCTTGGGGAGGGGGGTTGCTTGAAAAGAAAGAAAGCTTTTTTAAAGTGAGGTGAAATTGTACTTTGAATATTAAAAGGAACAGCCAGAAACACAAAAATATTGATGCCTTAACCACATATTATGCACGAGCTAGGTGAGGTGTATCAGTAGTAGAGAAAGCTCTTGATGTAACAAACCAGCTGCCTGAGCTTAGAATTAGCTACTGCTTGGGGGGGGGGAGCGAAATTAGCTACCTATGTTTGATTTACAATGCTGCACATGCCTTTAAAAAAAGCAACAAGGTGGTCATTATTCCTCCTTCTGATTCGAAACTGAGACAGATCGTGATTTGTCTGTTGCCAATTAGTCCACAGCTCAAACGGGATTTGATATCGGATCCTGTGGACCAATCTGCCTTTTTGTGATGAACACAGACTAGAGCAGTTATGTATGACAGCTCTGTGATTGAAGGATTCAGTAGGAAACATAAATCTATATGTATTGTACATGCAGATATATTAATAGTTTAGAACTGTTTTACAGTGAGAGATATTAAATCAGGGAACACAGTTTTAAGTTTGAAAGGAATTAGAAAATTTTTGCCAATACCTCCTCTCACGTTTTCCCTGTAGCATAGAGCATGTGACAGTATTCTAATAGCAATATTGTTAAGACAGAAAATCTTTTAAACTAGGATAATTACATCTCAGCAACAATGCTCCTCACTAAGCTGAACTGAGGCCAAAGCTACCTTGTCAATAACCGAGTCTGCAAAAAAGGTTTTACATGATGTCATTTGATTGTGATTTCATGAAACAGCTTATTTTTTCTAGAATAATGAAGAGTTTCAGTTGCTGGAATACAATGTCTACTCATACTTTACACTCCAGTGTGTGCTGTAACTTTTGGATTGCACTTTCAAACAGTTGTTTTTTACTCTTTATGTTTGAATATACTATACTGTGGTTCATTTGCGTTGAGATGGGCAATGCAGGTTAGGAGCTGGTTATACCTAATCCTAACATAAGACAAAACTTTTTCAATTTCCCTCCTGAATGTTGGCATTGGTAATTTGAAACAATTAATCTTATTTTATACTTGAAGGAGTTTTCACATGCCTTCTAGGAAACAGGCATCAAATCCAGCAAATAAAATGCTCTCCAAAAACTTCATGGAATAATTCCACATGTTGTAATTCAAATATTAAAGTGTGTGAGATCTAAAGTTATACAATCAATCCCAATTTGAGCAGCTGTACAAATTACACAATTCAGGTTTGGCCCAACTTTCAAGAATTCCTGTGAAAGGAGAACAACACTGCCAGGCTGCCTGACTGTATGTGCCAGACCATCTCCACAAGTGCATTCACACTTTAGAATTAGATCCTCTTCCACTTCAACCCACAAAGCAATTACAACTGAGACACAAGACAATCTAAACATATAATGTACACATAAGAATACTTTTATTTCCTCATTATGCTTTAAGCAAGGAAGGAAGGAAAATTAGGTGCTTGGTATAGTGGAAGATTGCAAAGGAAGAATTTTTCTATCCCAGGATTTCAGAGGCAGCAGACCATATGGTAAAAGGCATTACTAGGAAGCTGGAATACTTCTAGTATCAAATGAATGTTGTCAGTTAAGGGATTAGCCATTCAGTATCCACATGCTGCTTACAGAGAGCAAATAAGGAAGAACACTGTGCAATCAGGCTTTTGAAGTCCAAAGCATTCATAAGCCCAGATGTTTCTCCTTGAACTCCATGATTCCAGCTTTGAAAGCCTTCATAAAGTTTTTACTTAGTTGCCAAGAGAACCTTACAAAACTACAATCTGACTCAATGTGGGCTTTTTATTGAATGCTAAATATCTGAGCGCCCCCTTGTAGTTTTAATAGTAATACATGTATAAATGCAAAGTACTTTAATTGGGCTAGTAAAACTGCAATCCTAATCCCAGCTACCTGGGAGTAAGCCCCAAGGAATTCACTAAGATTTACCTCTGAGATGGCATAGTTTGGCAGCCTGTGTCAGACACACTTCTGAGACATGTATTGTTTGTCACCCTAGACAGAGCTACACCTCAGCATACCATCAATACCTTATTGAAAATGACCCAACAACCATCACATGAATACAGTTACACTACTAGAGATGCTTTTAAAATATAGAAACCAAAAATACACATTCATTAAATAGCATGGAATGCCTCGCTCAAAATCCAGGCCTTCATTTGTGTAATACAGTACTTAAAAGTTATCCTAAAGGGTAATTACTAGTGCTACTTACGGGTACTAGCAAACAAGTTTTCTAAGAGAGTCTAAAGGAGACTAAAGGCAATCTACTTCCTTTGGAAGTTGCTATGACACACTTTAGTGTAAAAAAAAAAAAGACTAAATCTTCCTCCTCCACTTCCAACTCTGTAAAGGAAGACAGAACCACCTGCCAGCTCTCCCCAGATAACTATAAGCCAGCCTTCCCCAACCTGTTGCCTCCCAGGATTTCTGAGATTACAACTCCCATCAGCTCCAGAAAGTATGGCCAATGGTCCAGGAAGGTGATAACTGTGGTCAAGAGCATCAGTATCACCAGGACGAGAAAGGCTGCTCTAAGGAATGAAAGCTACAGTATAGCCACAAGAAGAGTACAACATCATTACATTCATGAATCAATAGTGAGCCAGTAAACTACATGCTAAGGAGAAAGCATAGCCATTCTCCCACCATCTCATAACAATGTGACTTGGCTGAAATTTTCTTTCCAATATCACATATAGTGCTCAGACCTTACATATGAACAGTGGCATAGCGTGGGTTGCCAGCACCCACAGCAAGGTGCAAAATTGGGGAAGGGGGATAGCATGTTGCCATGGGTCTTCCTCCCCCATTTTTAGCATAAACTCTGAGGTACAGGCTTCCCCAGGAGGGGCTGGATGCAGACTCCAACCGCTCAACTAGAGCCCCTCAGGCGCCACAACTCACACTGCACCAGCCACTTCAGCTCTCCATAGTGCGCTCACAAGAAGCTCTGCCAGTCCAACCCAGGAGCCAACACACTGCCAATCAAGGCTCATGTGGCCATCTCTTTGTTCCCACTGGGTGCTCCAGCAGTGCCAGCAATTGTGCAAGAAGCATGTGGTGCACAGCACCTGTAAGCAAAGGACATGGATCTGTTTTGGTGATCCATCCCAGCAGTGGAGGAATTGGAAAGGAAGCCACCTCCTTTCCAGCCATGCAACACTTTCAGGACCACTGCAACACAGTGGCATTGTGCCCAGGGCGGTTGTCCCTGTGCTCCCCCATACTATGCCACTGCATATGAACAAGATTTAAGCCACCAAGTCTTCCCAAAGAGATTATGGCATGCAACACCTACAGCTGTTAGTGCAGGCTTCCTCAAACTCACCCCCCCAGATGTTTTTGGCCTACAACTCCCATGATCCCTAGCTAGCAGGACCAGTGGTCAGGGATGATGGGAATTGCAGTCTCAAAACATCTGGAGGGCCAAGTTTGGGGAAGCCTGTGTTAGTGCAGTATTTCCAAATCAGAACCACAAACTTGAGTACTAGTACTCTACCTGCTTGTCAAACATAAAAGAATAAACCCAACAATTTGTCCTCTACTTCTAAAACTGGCAGGGTGCAGCAAGCTAACTCTCCCCCCCCCCCCCGTTCAAAAGCTTTAAAGCAGAGACCAGGCTTTGAAACATCTGTAGGACAAGTGATAAGAAACCAGCTGGAACTCTCTACAGCTGCAGATCACTCTTCTAGGCAGATAAGGATGTTTGTTTTCATCTGCCATCAGGAGATTTCTACAGGAAAAATTCAAAGAACATATCATGCACCTGCTGTTCAGATGCACATTAAAAAATCTTCTCAAACCAAATGTAAGAGCATGCATGGAACCTCTCCAAGCTGTTCCATCAGCCTTTAATGTCAATGGTAATTCTGACTCTCTATTATATATTTTTAAAACTGCCAAAAAAACCTAAATAGTGAAACTAATATATTTTCACATAAGCACTCTTTTTCATAAGAATCTGGTCTGTGGGGGGGGGGGGGTAATGAACAAGGAATCAGAGGAAAATAGAATAAAAGTGGTTGGTTGCAACTTGAGCACAGAAAGCTCACCTTTTTTAAAAAAAAAAATCAAACTGGGTACCAAGATTTGCACCCACTATCAGGTTCTACATCCATAGGACAATTTCATAAGCATACAAAACACAACAGTCCTGATAATACAGCAGAATTAAAAATTACTTCCATTATGGTGCTGCTCAAAGCCTGGTGATATCAGACTATTAAGAACTTCATAATGGTAAGATTCCCATCAGTCACATGCAACCCACTTCAATACTGAGCCCACACACCCATTAAGAAACAGAAGACTTCAAACTTATTTTCACTATGCAAACTTGTAACTTAAAAAGTGCATAGACATTTCCATCATATTACAAAGTAGGAAATGAAACAAATGGCAGGGCCCTCAAAAGAGGAACCAAGTACCTTAAAGCGGCATTCACAACTTTATGAAACTACAATAGGCAAGGAATACAAAGAAGATGCTTGCAGGGATGCCTTTGGGGATACTACATATTAGCTTTTTCCTTGGGGATCTCACATTAGAGGCAGCCAGAATTATCAACGAGTGAGGTGCCAGACTCAAAGTGAAATTCCACTGCCTCAATCCACCCCGCAAAATGGATGGCTACACATTTTCGGGGTGGCTAACCTGTAACCCTCAAGATGTTACTGAATTCCTGCTCCTATTACCTTTAGCCTGCATGACCAAAGGTCAGGGATGATGGAAGCTCAGGTGCAAGAACATCTGAAGGGTCACAAGCTAGTAGTCCCTTATTAAGCTGCTTGAGTATGGAGACATTTGAAGACGAACAGTGGATCACACAGCTGGACTCTCAAGTGCTTAAGTGTTTATTTGGTGGCAATAGATTAACATGACCATATTTCAAGCTTTAACAAAAGGTGCCAAGATGGCATAAACATCATTCCAACTTCTAAATAGTCATTTCCCCAAACCTTTCTCACTTCAACAGGGGTACAGAAGAATCAGTTTAAGAGGCTCCCAACTACTGGTGATATCTCTCATGTATGTACAGAGACATACATGTCCACTTAGACATATACAGTCTGCAAAACTCAAACATTCTGAGAATTTTCTGCAAGCAGCCCTGGCAGGAAGGTTGTTATTTTTCTAAACTGCAACTTGGAAAACTTTTATTCTCAGAAAGCTGTCAAAGCTAAAGATACATTGCTCTACTACTTATGTACTTCAACATTTAAAATCTTGATACAATGTAATTTCAATGCAGAAGTAGGTGGTGTCAGTTCCTCTTCTGAGCAGAATTTCCTGAAGATGAGCAGCTAGGCCACAAGTAGTAGTAACTGGTTGCTGCCAAAGTCACGTTCTATAGCAGGAATGAGAAATGACTCCTCAGAAGTTGTTGGATCAGTTCCCATCAGCCCAGTCAGCATGGCCAATGACCACAAATGATAGGAAGTGTAATCCAGTAACATCTGGAAGGCTACAGGTTCGCTATCCCTGATTTATACACTAGACAAGGGGTACAATGGAAAGAGAAACCTGAAATAAGTAACAAGGTAATGGAGACAGGCTCAAATTACATATACAGAGACTGTTAGGAGAATGAAGGCAGGTTTGAGACATTTCAAATATCAGGAGGTGTGCTTCATTTATCAGTTAGGAGGAAGATTACAGTGCCAAGGGAAAGATGTAGCATATCAAATAACAAAGGCAAGTTTCATAAAGGAAGTGGTGAACTACTCAGTGTCACACTGGAATAAAATGCCTAAGGATAATGGTTGTACTGAAACTTTAATTGGTTTGATTGGTAGATTAGTCTAATAGTTAACCAATTCAGTAAATGAGTTATTATTGTTACTATCAGCAGCAGCTATACTGTTTCTGACAAACCATTATAATAGGAAGAAAAATAAAATAGCCAGGAAACAAGCAGCAGCTGTAGCTAATTAAATCGTTAATTCTTATACTTCTTTCAATAGGCTAAAATGGTACTAATATTGAAGTTTCACTGGTTAAACATCTGGAGGAGATCAACTAACAATTCAATGGTTTGGCATGGTTACAGTAGACACTGTACTTTTGCAGGGGGGGGGGGAGTATCAAGAGAATACAATGATGTGCTTCCCAACAGATCAAAAACATTAGCCGTTATGAGGAACGGCTAAGGGAGCTGGGCATGTTTAGCTTGGAGAAGAGGAGGTTAAGGGGTGATATGATAGCCATGTTCAAATATATAAAAGGATGTCACATGGAGGAGGGAGAAAGGTTGTTTTCTGCTGCTCCAGAGAAGCGGACACGGAGCAATGGATCCAAACTACAAGAAAGAAGATTCCACCTAAACATTAGGAAGAACTTCCTGACAGTAAGAGCTGATTGACAGTGGAATTTGCTGCCAAGGAGTGTGGTGGAGTCTCCTTCTTTGGAGGTCTTTAAGCAGAGGCTTGACAACCATATGTCAGGAGTGCTCTGATGGTGTTTCCTGCTTGGCAGGGGGTTGGACTCGATGGCCCTTGTGGTCTCTTCCAACTCTATGATTCCATGATTCTATTATTCTAAAAACGTTTTAAGAGATGACACAGTAGAAAACCACTGAAAGATTGGGGACCAAAGTTGAAGAACACAACACATGTCTTACTAGGTCCAACCAAAATCCAATCTAGTCCAGGAAGCCTGCATGAAGACAATCACCATTCCCCACTTTTGTGTGCCAGCAACCATTCGGCTAAAAGCCACTGATAGACCCTTATTTTCTAAACCAATTACACGTATATTCCAAACTGGCCAAAATCACACCTTGAGGTAACAGGTTCCTTAAATTAAGATGAGAGGGTGCCAAACACTCTGGGAAAAGAGGGGTATAAAGCTTCATAGAAAAAAAGTAAAAATTAAAACTGGGGAGGGAGGTGATGCTGTGCAGAACTGAACACATTTCTTAAGTGTCATGTTACTTGATATATTAATGTACCATATGATCTCCTTTTTATTCCCTTATGATAGAGTGAGTGTTTGGGTGTATCTATGTACTATATATATATATATATATATATACACACACACACGTGTATATGCGTGTGCGTGCATATATATTATATGTATGTATGTCGCCTGGAGACCAAGCATCTAAAAGGCTAAATAAATGAAATGAGTAAAAACCAGAAGAGGGTGCGTCTCCTTTCATCTCTCATTTCAGAGGGGATGGTGGAAAAGTGGGAGTAGAAAAAGGGGGGGTCGTTCCTACGTTGAGATATTGTAGCAAAGCACAGGAACTGCAATCCAAGTACAGTATTTGGCCGGCGAATAAAACCGGGCCTGGACAGGCAGCGAGCTGCTCGGGGAGGTTGGCGGGGAGGGCAGAGAAGGCGACAGCGAGAATGGCGAAGGTCGGGGCGGGGGGGGGGAACGGAGAGAGAGAGAGAGAGAGAAAGAGCGAGGAGAAGTCCGTCTCGACTCACAGTCCAGGTGCTTCTTCTTGGGGCCCATCACCTCGTGCGTGGTGGCCTTGCAGACGGTCTTGGACACGGCCGAGCCGGTCACGCTGTGCTGCGCCGCCGTGATGCGGTCGGTCAGGCTCTGCCCAGACATGGCGGTGCCGGATTCAGAGACACTCGCGCTGCTATTCCTCAACCAGGCTGGTGAAGCAGGGACGGGGAAAGGAGGAGGAGGAGAAGGAAGGAAGGAAGGAGGGAGGGAGGGAGGAAAGGAGGGCGGTCCCGGCTGGACTCAACAACGCCGCCGCGGCGGCTGAGGACGCCCGGCAGCGCTCCGCCTTCGGAAGGGCCGGGCCTGTCACCCGGGAAGAGGCTTCTCCTCCTTCCTCTTTCCTCCTCCTTCCCCGCCTCCTCGGCCTCGACCACTACCGCGGCCTGCCGCTCGGCCGCCGCCGCCGCCGCCGCCGCCACCACCGTAAGCCTCCCTTCTCCTTCCCTCACGCACACATGCACAGCTGGTCGCCGCAGGAAAATGGCGGACGGAGGAGACGCTCAGCTCCACCTCAGAGCTTTCCGGGCCTCCGGCATCACGTGACGCTCTTACTCTTTCACTCTCTCTCCCCCACCCTCCCTTCTATCGCCCGCCCGCCCCCCCCGCCTAGCCACGTGACATGCTCTTTAAAAAAAATTAGGGCCACACCCCCTCCGCCCCTGCCACGTGACACTCCATCATCGCCGCCGCCGCCGCTCTTCCCCCTCGCCGCCCGGCCCGCCTCCCCGCACCCACCCCGCGGCAATGCGTCTTTCTTGCCTCCGCCCCTCTCCCGCGTAACAAGCAGGAACGCGGTGACGAAATCGGTCGGGAGTTGCCGCGCGACGTGCTCTTTCCTCCCCCGCCCCCCGCCTTCTCTTTTTATTCGGCAGCGGTCACCAACGGTCTGAACGAGTGGGCGGGTGGGGGGAACTCGTAACCGTCGCAGAGCTTGAGGGGAAATCTCGGCCTCGGTATATTCCCGCCAAAAAGGGGGAAAGATGGGCCTGTCGCCATACGTGCCTGGCTTGCCTCCCATATTGTTCTGCTGGCAACCCGCCCTTTACTTTGGACTCTAGGCGAAGTACACAAGCACCTGCAGAAATTACCGCATTCAAAGCGATGATGACGTGGCTCATGAGGGATTATGGAGGAAGCGGGGTTGAATTAATTGGGGTGTTTTTTTTCTTTTATTGGTAAAACATAATATTGGTACCTTTTCATGGGCTCATCTGGTCCAATCTCCTGCAATGCAGGAATCTCAACTGGAGAATCCATGACAGATGGCCAAAATCTACAGTGGTCCTGACTCAAAAGAGTGTGACACACTCAGCCACCTCAGTCACCAGCAATAACTCGCCTGCCTTCACCAGCAAGATCCACCAACTCATAGTAGATTGTCCTCAAACCTCCTTTCCACTGTAAAATGGCTCTTAATGTCAAAAAGTTCTCCCTGATGTTTAGTCGGAATCTCCTTTCTTGTATCTTAAAGTTCAGGTCCTACGCTCCTGAGAAAGAGAAAACAAGTTTCCTCTGTCTTCCATGTGTCAGTCCTTTACATATCTCCTCCCAGTCTCCTCTTTTCCATGGCTAAACATACTCAGCTCCATCAACCGTTTCGCTGGTTTGAGAAATGGTGTACACACATGACATTGAACACAAGCCATGTCTATCCTTTCATTTTTAATCAAATTCTACGTTTTGATGCATTTCCCTGCAAAGCAGCTTTGACCCAAGTTGGAAAAAAACACGACCTGACTATGCTGAGATGGCCAAAATGACTGAAAATCAGGAATAAGGATGATAAAAACTTTGACAAAGACTGGGAAAAATTTGTAATATATTTGACAGAACACTGTAAATAGTTAAAAATGTTAGCAGGACTGAAATAATGCAATGTTAAGAAAACTATAGGAGAAAATAAAGATTTATGGATATACAGTAAGGAGCATAATATGATATGCACTGAAAATTATCACTAGTGGACCCCTCGAAAGGGAGGATGGAAGTCTGAGAATTCAGAGAATTCTATACTTTTGGGCTGTATTTTTCTTATTTGAGAATGTAAAACTAAATTGTAAAACCAATAAAAATTATTATTAAAAAAAGGAAAAAAGAACAAGCTAGCTGTGGTTTGAGTCAGTAATGTGTATACAGCCTTAGAGTTGATGCATAAGGAGAGATTTCCTGAGATGTGTGGGACTTTAGTCGTCACAAGATTTGACTAATTTTTGGTGGTAGCAAGGGGGGGGAATGTATGGGTAGCTCTGGTGCCCAATAATGAGGATATAAATCACCCCTCCCTGCTCTTATGATCGATCATTAATGAGTGGGGCAGGGCAATGAGCCCCCCTCAGTGAATCATCACAGACCCCTGTGTCTGCATGTCCAATATATATGCATGCAGGCAAGCAAGCATGGTCACATCCATACCATCATTAAGTCATAGGGTTGCCATATGTCCTCTTTTTCCAGGACATGTCCTTTTCTCATGGGTACGTACAAAGAGTCATCAGAGAGGTCCATAGTGAAAAGTCGGCAAATGTGTCCCTTTTTTTGCTCTTCAAAATATGGCAACCCTACATTGTGAGAGCATTTAGAGCACATGGTTTCCCACAAAGAATCCCAGAATTGAAGTTTATTCTTCACAGACATACAATTCCCAGATTCTCTGGGAGAAGCCATGAGCTTTAAATGTATGGTGTAGAAACCTATAGTTTCAAAGGGAGCTTCATGGTTGAGCAGGGATTTGAACTGTGTCTGGCTTTCCCATCTAAGGCTCCATTCTTAGCCCTTCTTACCTGAGAGTAAGCCGTATTGATTTCAGTTCAACTTACTCCTGACTGTATTTAGGATTACAAGTACTGTATGGACTTGACCAGGATTTTGAACCAGCATGTTGCAGACACCACAGCAAAACTCATGACCTAAGGACAAAAACCCTAACTGAATCACCACATAATATGACAAACATCCACCACATGATAAAAGATTATATCCATGTGGTAAACTATCCAAGTGAAGACTTGTTCGGCATGAATCATCCTAATGGGGATTAATGGGTCATGTGTGTTGCATCTGAGCAGCACAGTTCTGTGGGCAACTGCAAAGGTCTATGAAACTTGAAGCTCTGAAAAAGAGGACATTTCAGTGCTGGAGGCGGAAAGCTGCATGAAGGCTGAAACAACTTAGATCCCCCCCCCCCCGGCCTCCGATACAGAGTTGTTAGCTAGAATGTACGGGTGGCCAACACCTCAGAAAATGTGAAGATGCTACTGTAACAAGCTCAGGAACCTTCCATGCACTCACTTGGCTGCAATCAGACAATTCAAAGAACTGTCATTGCTATCTATTATCCTCAGCTGCTACTTTAACCATGACCAAGCCCATTTCCAGATGCCTTTGTTGGCTCTCCCTCATCTTCTGCATCTTATTATGCTCCTTGTTTTCCCCTACCAGGTCCCATACATTCTGTACTAGGTTTCTTCTTGCAGTTATGTCCATGAGTAGCTTGAGACTAAAGTATGGGCAAGATGGAGGACCCTTTCCAAGTATAGGTAAAGGTAAAGGTACCCCTGCCCGTACGGGCCAGTCTTGACAGACTCTGGGGTTGTGCGCCCATCTCACTTAAGAGGCCAGGGGCCAGCGCTGTCCGGAGACACTTCCGGGTCACGTGGCCAGCGTGACATCGCTGCTCTGGCGAGCCAGAGCCGCACACGGAAACGCCGTTTACCTTCCCGCTGGTAAGCGGTCCCTATTTATCTACTTGCACCCGGAGGTGCTTTCGAACTGCTAGGTTGGCAGGCGCTGGGACCGAGCAGCGGGAGCGCACCCTGCCGCAGGGATTCGAACCGCCGACCTTTCGATCGGCAAGCCCTAGGCGCTGAGGCTTTAACCCACAGCGCCCAGTATATTTAAACCCAATTGGGATTTTAAAATGTGCAGCACTGATGAGACCTGCAATTTACGCTACATCCGGTGCACTCCCACCAATAGTTTGGGAAGGATAAAAGGTAAAGGGACCCCTGACCATTAGGTCCAGTTGTGGCCAACTCTGGGGTTGCGGTGCTCATCTCGCTTTATTGGCCGAGGGAGCCGGCGTACAGCTTCCGGGTCATGTGGCCAGCAGGACTAAGCTGCTTCTGGCAAACCAGAGCAGCGTACGAAAACGCCGTTTACCTTCCTGCCGGAGCAGTACCTATTTATCTACTTGCACTTTGGTGTGCTTTTGAACTGCTAGGTTGGCAGGAGCAGGGACCGAGCAACGGGAGCTCACCCCGTCGTGGGGATTTGAACCGCCGACCCTCTGATAGGCAAGCTCTAGGCTCTGTGGTTTAACCCACAGCGCTACCTGCGTCCCTTTTGGGAAGGATAAATGGGCATAAATCTGACATCAGGAACATAGCTGTCAACATTTCCCTTTTTTTTAAGGGAAATTCTCTTATTCCAAATAGGATTTCCCTTAAAAAAATGGGAAAGTTGACAGCTATGATTAGGAATCACAAAACAGAGAAACTAAATAGGAGAACTCTTCAATCTCCCAGGACAATCTATACAAGATCTTAAAGTAGCTGTATTATTGCAAAAGCATTTTAGAAATACACTTGAAAGAGAAGTTGCTAAATTACAATTCATTAACAAACTAAAAACTATGGAGAGGCCTGGTCTGAATAGAGAAATTGGATTCATGTCCCATTATACAGTACATACTAAAGCTAATTTTGGTCATCTATCCCTTTTAAAAATCCTTTGCCCTTCCCTGTGGAACCGACGGCCATAACAGTCATCAACAGTCATAAGGTTGAAGCGACTTCTGCTTCAGAGTATCTGACGAAATGTGCATTACACACAAAAGCTCATACCTTGAAAGCTTATATTTAGTTGACCTTAAAGGTGCCACTGGAATTATTTAAAAAGTTTTTTTAATCTTTCATCTTGTTAGTTGTTATAACTTCAATCCAAATTGAGCAAAAGAAAAATATAGTTGTGTTTTAAGTCGGCAATGTGTCCAGAGCCGCCTTGTCTTGACCAGTTGATAATGTCTGGCCTTGGGGTGATTCAAATGACCAGAGAATGCGCCAACACACAGCTGGCTATTGAAACACATTATCAAAAATACCTATAAAACCTGAGGGTAGGGAAAGTCACGACAACATTCTCTGTTTGTCCTCTTCCAGAAAATATTAGCCTGAATTACATCACTGAGAGGAGCATAATATGTGGAGGAGGAAGATGTTAATGGCATTGGGCTGTTTGAAGGATTACGGAGATAATGTATGAGAGGCACTTGGGACACTTGGAATGGACTATAATATAAATGCTAAGTATTATTGACAGTTGCTAATGGCCAGAAACTAATGACTGCATTTTGAAGACACAAAAGCCATTCACAATCTTAGCAAACTGTTTTCTATTATTAGATAGGCTTTATAAAGCCTGGAATGGAAAGGGGTATTTTATTTCCTTCGTAGCAATCCAATCTTATTTGGCAAATTAGGCTTGCTGCTAGTCTTTTGCCCCTTCCCCCCTTTTTAATTTTAACTGGGAAGTCAGACAAGCTCACAGAATGTGACATGAAATAAATTAGGAAGGGAGATGATCAAAAGGGAAAAAATGAAATTGCACTGGAATTGTATATAGCTAACCATGTCATTGACTTATGCAAGGTGAACAAATTTTTAATGTTTTCAGGCTTGGCATTCTTCTCAATCATCTTCTGTGGACTTAAGCAGGTTTAAAACCCATTCTCTCTTCCTAGAGAATTATGGGAATGGTAGTAGAGTAGAGGAAGGAGAGACGGAGCCCAGGAGAAATCAGGGATCTCCAACAAAGTGTCAAAGGTCACATCCACTCGGGTGAGTTTCAAGCTTCCTTTGCACAGTTGTTCGCATCAGAGGCTGGTGGGACGTCTTCATCCATCATGTATGATCTTTTTGGTTTCCGCATCCCTGAAACCCCACTGGAACTCCTGTTCATTTAACTGTCACCTGTGTTTGTGCATTCATTTTTTTCCTGCACAATGATGACTGTTAGGTTATGTTCTCATCACTTATACTACATGCAATTTTCTTATTGGATTGAAGCTGGTTTGAAAAAAAACAAACACATCAGACCGCAGTATTTGTCAAGAAACTACAGGATTGGTATGGACTGTGGCTAACCTAGTGTGAATGTAGCTTCAAAAATTACCAGTGGGAGTGTAGTGGATGTGGAGTAAGCTGCAATGCGGACATACCCACCAGGAGTAAGGCCTAGGTCAAGGTCGTGCTGTTAAATAAGTTGAAGTTCTTGTTGTTAAATATATCAAGAAAAAAGCACATCAAGAACTCAGGCCTGAGTTCTTGGTGTGCTTTTTTCTTGGACTATTATACTCAAGCCAGGAGGAGCCTGGGTCTCACTCACTTTTTTTTCTGTATCTTTGTTCTGATATTCTGTAACCTATAGTGTTAATGTTTACTCTTATTATAAGCCATTGTAAGTTTTATTGTTAAGTCTGTTGCAAATGGATATTTATGGACTGTGCCAATCCTGAATGTACTAGATTTGTGACCATTATGCTTGTTTGCCTTCAGAAGCAAGTAAAGCTCTGCTGGATGAAGTACAATTGCCTCTGGTCTATATTTTGGGAACTCTGCTACATGTTTAAGGTTTTTTTTCCTCCCCAGAAAAGGCTGGGGAGACAAGTTTACCTATGAGATCGCCATACCCCACAGGTACCCACTCAAATGCTTTGATCAGCAGAATTGGCATTACTATAGGTGCCACATAATACCTTTTCTGCATTTTTAAGAACTTAATCATTTAGTGTGGCAGCACCTACACTTTGGAACTCCCTGCCTATTTATATCAAGCAGGTGCCTACACTGTATTATTGCTGGCCCCTGCTAAAAACATTCTTGTTTAGACTAGCCTACCTGGAAAGTTGGTGTGAATTTTAACCTGTTTTCGTACTTTGACTTTTGTATTGGCTTCTCCCAAATAATCCCGGGAACTCTAGTTTGTCAAGAGTGCTGGGAACTCTAGCAGCCTAGTACTTTGCCAGAAGTAGGAAACATATAATTGTGACTGTCCCTGGTGAAAAGGGACAGTCGAAAAATGCAGATTTTCTTGATAGACATGCATCTGTGGTTTACTTTAAACAGATAAAAAAAATGGAGCTGTTAATTGTATTCCTTATTCTAACTGGTGTAGCTAAAGGATAGCCAGGACTTGGACATCAGCAGACGTACAATATGTCCCAATTTTATGGGAAAGGGAAAAGGGAAAGAATTGTAATACTTGGCAGATGAAAGAAATGCTAACCAAAACTATTTTCTAAAAGCAGAACACACATAGCTAAATATGTTGGCTTTATTAAAGCTTAAGCCAAGCATTCTAACAAAACAGTAGTGTTAAGTTAGATGAGACGGAGAAAGAGGCATTAAGTTCCTTTCATAATCTTGTACGGATTTTTAAGGATAAGAACATATTATATGATAATCCTTCTGGATCAGACCAGAGGTCAGTCTAGTCTTGAATTCTTTTTCACATTGGCAAGCAGATGCTTCTGGAAAATTCATATGAAGAGCATCTGGAATTCAGAAATATGCTGATGCATGGGTATAAATGCACAGGGAAATCGGTATTTTCCAGGCAGCAAAATATTGCAACCTGAGTGCTGCTGGGGAGAACAAAACTTCCACAGAACAGGGGCACGAACTTGAGGGAAAACATCTGGATCCTGCAAAACAACAGATGAATAACAATTGTGCAGTTGTTGCACAGAATATAATTGTTAGGCTTGGCCCTTAGCCAGGGACAAAACACAAAGTCAGCAGCGCCATGTGATGTATCCATAGTTGAACTAGTTCAGACTGCAGGCAAGGAGCAGGGGAATAAGGGCTTGCCAGGTGGAGCCTGTAGCCGATGACTAAATATGTTGGCAAGAAGACCCATAGCTATGTGGTAGAACACATGTTTTGTGTACAGAAAGTCCCGGTTTAAATTAAATCTCTGGTATCTCCAGTGAAAGGTGGGTATATAAGGGTAAATGGGGCCACTGTCCCACCAACTTCAGCATTCCCCAACCAGGGCCCACCAGCCTGCCTCCCTACTTGCAACCAACTCAATGCCTGTCAGCTTCTTCCTGCTGCTGATAAGACCCAATCGTGGGTTCAACAGTCAAGAGCAGGGGTCAGCAAACTTTTTCAGCAGGGGGCCGGTCCACTGTCCCTCAGACCTTGTAGGGGCCGGACTATATTTTGATGAAAAAAAATATGAATGAATTCCTATGCCCCACAAATAACCCAGAGATGCATTCTACTCATGTAAAAACACGCTGATTCCCGGACCGTCCGCGAGCTGGATTTAGAAGGTGTTTGGGCTGGAGATGGCCCCCGGGCCTTAGTTTGCCTACCCATGGTCAAGAAGGTGGTTTCTGCACATGCTATAGAGGGAAGGGAGAGGCAGATGGGGCTCGTCAACCTGGGAAGGTATCCCATCTAGGAGAAGGAAAACTCTGTTCTTAAAGCTCTGCTCCTTGTGGGATATCTTCAGGAAAAGAAAACGCTGGGGAATAAACCCTACACAAATCTGCAGTGGTGTACCAAAGACAGCTGGATGGTGCCTTGTACGTCTCCTGTCAACTCCTGCAGCTAAGCTGGTACCTAACTTATTGCTTTCCTTTCCTTTGGACCGTATCAGTGAAGCCGAGAGGGAAGTATTGTCATCTGAGCAGCCCTGGACCTTTGTTAAGTTGTGGGTGAACATATCAGACGACACAGCGATTCTTCAACCAGCTCTTGTTTATTCACAGGCCAGAACAGAACTGAACTGACAGGTTCAGCCAGCCTGCTTATATAGAGCTCCAGTACAACGCAACAGTAACAACTTTCTGTAACTATCCAATCACTGAACGTCACTTTCAATTCCTTCTTTGCATATGTGGACCTGAGTGAAAACTAAAGTATCCCCCTGCTGGCCCAAGATGAGAACTTCAGTATATAACAATCTCCATCCACACTGCCCAGGCTTGTGCCCCGGAGAGGTCACTTCAGTGCTGCCATCAGAGCAGTTTGGCTTCACCCCCCCCCCCGAGGTGCACTCCATTGTCTCTTGAGGCAGGTGGGTGCCAACAGCTGGTCCCAGTCTGTTTAGGGATTTAAGAGCCAAAGCTGACACCTTGAACTGAACCTGGAAACAAATAGGAATCCCATTAAATTGGCTTATATGGTCCATCCTACCAGCTCCAGACTCAAATTTGGCCACAGCCTTTGGAACCAATTGAAGCTTCTACCTACACTGTCTTCCAGGGCAATCCCAAGCTACATGTAACTCTACAACTATTAAGGGTTCAAGGGTGCCATCATCTTTTGCATGTGGGCACCTTAATTACACTGATCCAGACTGGAAGCAATGGCGTAGAGAGCAACATCACCACCTGCTAACTGCAGTTGAGCATACTGATATGGAATGAACAGGGAAAGAAGCCTGCCTCAGAAATCGAGAACCCTAGCAGAATGTACAAAATATGTCTGGCATTTAAATTAATATACATGTTTACTCAGAAGATAGCCCTATGAGGTTCAATAGGATTTGCTCCTAAATAAACATGCACAGAATTGCAGTTTTACAGCATACTTGTATACATATTACTCTCTATGAGTTCAGTGTGATTTCCTCTCAGACAAGTGTGGATAGAATTGCAGGTCTTTTTTCTGCTAATTAGTGCATGTAAAAATATGAATGCATAAAATCTAATTCAAACCCATCCATTTAGGAGACTTGCTGTCTGCCTTAGAGCTGTGCTGATATTGGCTGAGCCCTAAAAATTGCCCTAAAATTTTCCTTAAGCACATACAGAGAGAGAGAGAGACCCTCAGCACTAAATGAATAAGGTTTGGTTTGTCATCACTGAAGATGAAGAAGCTCTTAGAAGCAGCTTGTTTAATTAAAAGAGTTTGTTGTCAGTCCAAACATCTGACAAGATTTTTGCTTGGAATTCTGTGTGGCCTCCACATTGGGAAAATAGCTGGAACAAAATGCTCCAGTCTCTTTATCTTGGGTCTCGTGTCCCATTCCTAGACAAGCCTAGATGCCAGTTTCCCAGTGTGAACTCACGCTTTTATTCTCGGTCCTTTGAGATATATATTAGTGGAGAAGATTGCTGTCTCCCCGGCCTGTGCTTTTAACATAATCTCCAGCAACTTAAGAATGCCAGCTTTTCAGAACTGGCTCTGAAATGATAATTGCCCAACTTGAATTTGCCAGTATGCAATTGAATCCAATCCCAAAATAAAAAGAAAGTGTCCTTTGACTGCACAATATGCACAATATGATCTACTTGAGCTCTGACATACGTAACTGGCCTTACTATTGGGTTCTCGTTCTTTGGTCATTCTGCTTTCTGGTATGTCCTCTGTTTCCGATTACTCTTGGATTTTCATTTCTGACTCATGGGTCTTGACTCCTAAGAACATAAGAAGAATCTGCTGGATTAGGCCAATGGCTCATATAGTTCAACATCCTGTTCTCACAATGGCTAACAAGATGCCTGTGGGAAACCTTCAAGTAGGACCCAAGCTCAAGAGCCAGTGTGGTGTAGTGGTTAAGAGTGGTAGACTTGTAATCTGGGGAACCGGGTTTGCTTCCCCGCTCCTCCACATGCAGCTGCTGGGTGACCTTGGGCTAGTCACACTTCTCTGAAGTCTCTCAGCCTCACTCATCTCACAGAGTGTTTGTTGTGGGGGAGGAAGGGAAAGGAGAATGTGAGCCGCTTTGAGACTCCTTAGGGTAGTAATAAAGCGGGATATCAAATCTAAACTCTTCTTCTTCTTCTTCTTCTTCTTCTTCTTCTTCTTCTTCTTCTTTGTTTTCCAGCAACTCATATTCAGAGGCATTACTGCCTCTGGCTGTGGAGGCAGAACATAGCCATCTTGGGCTGGTAGCCATAGATAGCCTTGTTCTGCAGGAATTTGTCCACCACTCTTTGAAAGCCACCCAAGTTGGTGGCCATCCTGTGGAAGCCAGCTCCATAGTTCAAACATAGGCTGCAGGGGAAAATCCCTTTTATCTGTCCTGAATCTTCCAATGTTCAGCCAGTGTTATGAGAGTGAGAGAGAGAACATATTTTCTCTGTCCACTTGTGGTTTGTTTTCTGATCCCTGATTACTCTTGGGTCTGAACTTCCAGTCTGCCAGGAGCAGGTCAGTAGTAACTCACACAGTGTCAGTGAAGTGAACTCTCTATTCAAAAAACAACACAGCTCAGGAAGCCAGGCCTAGTGAATACAGCAACTCTTCCCGGTAGCTCTTGCCCCTATGAGGCAGTTGTGGGGACTGAGGGTCCCCGCTTCCCCACAGTTCCTTAAGTCTTCTCCCCTTGATCCTTCCCAAGCAATCTGAGGCTGTCGTCATGCCTGTCTGTGCTCCTCCTTCTTCATACCCCTTCTGGTTCTGGGACACCAGTGGGGAGAGAAGGTAGTCACAGCAGTAGGGGAAGACACCCTGGCTTCTTCACCAGCCTGACTCATCAATGCCTCTCCTCTCCAGCCTCCACTTCTGTCTCTGATTCTGGACTGTTCTCTGACACAGTCTTTCCCTGCTTACTAAACCCTGTTGCCTCTTCAGCTTCTGATGCCTCCTCCTCCTCCCAGTTGGCTCCCTCTTCTCCCTCTGACCACTCTTTGTCATCCCACCACCAATTCCCTGGCTCTGAGCCTACTTTCCTTGGGGGTTCCCCAGCTGGTGCCTCGTATCATTCCTCTGCATCCAGCCAGTCCATGACACAGCCCCTGACTCCCCAACTTCAGACTCCTGTCCACATCACTGTAAAGAGAGGAGAAGTCTAGATGGGTGGTGGTGACTCCTTCTGCGGTCTTCTTTTCTTTTGCAATCATGACTTAGTACATTGTGTGCAAATCCGTGCTCATCCTTTACCATTTGACCCACAAACAATCTGGGGCTGAGTTTTGCAGGAAGCTCTTTTAAATATACCCAGTTCTTTATTCTGGGGGGGGGGGGACGCATACCCCTAAACATTTTGTGAATCTAAGTTTGGCCTCATTGAGGAGAAGTATTTCAATATGAGTAGGAAAATTAGAGTACCCCTAAACATTTTTTTATGGAAAAAAAGCACTGAATATATCATTCAAACATCAGCTAATTTTACTCGGGCTTTTGCGAGTTAAAAAATAAAAGGAAGACAAATGGCCCAGAAGGGAATAGCAAATATGGTTCACATGATTTTTCCTTAGCTGAGAGGGGAAAAATGCCACTGCTTTCTCACAGTTTGACATAAAAGAGACTGGGGCAATGTACAATAGAAGCTAATATTAGTCATCATGTCCGCAGAACCTGAAAGTATCCCATGTACATAACTTCAGGGAGGATAAAAAAAAACCAACAAAGCTTTCCCCTAACTTTAGAAGCAGGCAATTTTGGGAGGTGGGCTCATTAGCTCCATCTGTCTCTCCCCCCCCCCCAATTTTTATTTTTAAGTTGTTAGAAAAATCCCAGAACCACAAGAAAATCACACGGCGGTAACTTGGAGTAAAAAAAGTAAAATAACAGCAGGTTTCTGTGTTTTATAAATAGCCCTTTAGTCCATGATTTAATGATGCTGCACCTTACTGCAGCCTGCAGACATAAGATTGATCTTCACACGCAGCAGACTCACATGGTCTGGATATTCTCTTGGCCCCTAGAACTTTAAAATGGAATCTTAGATTTTGTTCGCGGTGGGGGAAGAGGGACTTCCCTGCACACAGAAAGCTAGCGTAATGGAGAGACAACTTAGCTCGAATCAGGGCTGGCCCAGGATGTTTTGCTACAAATAGAAAATGTGACACACACACACACACACACACACCCCAATAAAGGGGGAGGGGGAGGAGGTCAAAAAGGAGGGTGATGCAGGGGTTGACAGCAACAGTGTTGGCAAGGGAGGAGGAAGAGGCAGGCAGAGGAGGTGAGTGGCAAGCAGCGAGTGGCGCTGTCCTCGTGGGCCTGATCTGCCGCCCCACCCAGCTGTCCCAAGCTTGCCTCACCAGGCCCTGGCTAGAATTCATATCCCTGACTTGCTATTTTTCTATGTGCAGGGAGACTCCCCCCCAGGAATGGGGATTGCCACATGAGCTTTCACCCACTGAAGCAGCATTGTGCAGTTAGTGGACTAGGGGGACTAGGCTAATGCCCTAAATCTTCCCCTGATGCCTCCTTCCCAAAGCCCGGGGTGCTTCTGCCCAATTTAGGGAGGGAGGCATGATGTTCACACACACGTTATCCCCCCCAGTTGCCCTCACAGGCTGGTCTCTAATTGCTCCCCTACAAAATAATTCGCTACATGCCATTGCCAGACCAAAAAGCCAAGACGAATGGCTTCTGTCATCTGGGACACTTGAGGGGTACGTCCTTATTGCTCGCTCATGCTGCTCAGTTTGTGAGAACAGGATGAGACAGGAGCAGCAAAAAGCAAAACAAACCTGTAGTACGGGCAATAAACCTGGCATGCCAGCATGGTGCAGTGGTTAGAGGGCTGGACTAGAAACCCGGAGACCAGGGTTCAAATCCCCACATGGGCCATGAAGCTCACTGGGGGACTTTGGGCCACTCACCAACTCTTAATCTCACAGGTTTGATCTCAAGATGAAAAGAGGAGCAGGAGAGCCACATACGCTACCTTGAGCTCCTTGAAGAAAAGTTGGCCTATTAATGCAATAAAGCTCAGTTAGAGTGTGATGCCGATAACGCCAAGGTTGCAGGTTCGATCCCTGTATGGGGCTGCTGCAAATTCCTGCAATGCAGGGGGTTGGACTGAATGATCCGCAGGTCCCTTCCAACTCTATTATTCTATGAAATAATAATGTCACACTTGGAAGATAAGCTGAAGAGCTAGTTCCACCCTGGAGGGCAACTAGCAGAATGGCCGGGGAGGCCATTCAGTCTGGAACTATCTGGCTATTCCAGATCAGGGCCCCACGTCTGCTTTTCCTTCAGATTAAAAATGACCAGCTTAACCGCGTTTGTTTTTTAAAAAGTGTATATGGCATTACCCGTAGTCTGGCAAGTTACAGGGCTTTTTATGGTTAAAGGTAAAGGTAAAGGTACCCCTGCCCGTACGGGCCAGTCTTGACAGACTCTGGGGTTGTGCGCCCATCTCACTTAAGAGGCCAGGGGCCAGCGCTGTCCGGAGACACTTCCGGGTCACGTGGCCAGCGTGACATCGCTGCTCTGGCCAGAGCCAGAGGCGCACACGGAAACGCTGTTTACCTTCCCGCTGGTAAGCGGTCCCTATTTATCTACTTGCACCCGGAGGTGCTTTCGAACTGCTAGGTTGGCAGGCGCTGGGACCGAGCAGCGGGAGTGCACCCCGCCGCAGGGATTCGAACCGCCGACCTTTCGATCGGCAAGCCCTAGGCGCTGAGGCTTTAACCCACAGCGCCACCTGCGTCCCATTTTTTATGGTTAGTATAGGCCTGATCTCTGGATTAAGACTTGACAAGCTTAGTTAGGTCAACAAGATTTTGATTACTTTTAACGCATTGTTACAAATGAGATGTTAAATGCAGCAAGATGGAAATGGCATGGAGGTTTCTTGAGATAATCTCTCTCTCTAATGTAGCATGCAATGAAGCCTCCCTGTTAACTAGTAACATACACCACATTCATCATGAGCTAGTTGAGGCTGCCTATACTTCCACAGCTTATTTTGGACAGACGAAATATTCTCCATTTCCCTTCTGAACTAATGGTTGTGCAATAATGCTGGCATAAACAGAATGTCTACTGTGCTTCCTTCCACAGCAACAGCTGCATTCCAGCACTGGGCAAAATGTTCTTGACATAAAGAGACACACGAATAACCTCAGGTTCCTGTTTTTAGTTAGTGAGAATTGCAAAGGACGATTGCAGCATCCAAGTGCCAACTCGAGGCCATTAGAGGACTACTAGATGTTTGGCACTTGGGTAAAAGGGAAAAGAAATCCAACAGGTGCAGCTTCTCTTATAACTACAACAATCCCCTCCTGTATTTGTTTGGCTGCCCAAATGCCACAGTCTGGCTGGCTCACAAAATAAAATAAAATGCAATATACAATAGGGGGAGGGCAGGAACTCATTGGGAGAGCTTGCATGCAGAAGGTCCCAAATTTAACCCCCAGCATCTCCAGGTAGGGCTCGGAGAGATTAGGTGCTGAAGCCCTTGAAAGGTGCTGCCAGTCAGTGTAGGTGGCCCTGTAGAAGTCACAGAAAAGAGGCATCCCCTGCCAGAAGCAGTAACATTTGAAGGGATTCTGCCTTGGTCAGACCACACCTGGAGTACTGTGTCCAATTTGGGAACCACAATTTAAGAAGGATATTGAGAAGCTGGAACATGTGCAGAGGAGGGCGACTAAGAGGATCAAGGGTCTGGAAACCTAACCAAACACCTGCAATGTTATTACCTGCAAAAACACACTGGAGGGCCCCTTAGATTACCTCACCCTTAGCTGGTCTTTCCTATCCATTCAGAAGGACAGTTGTTGAGAACAAATCAGCCAATCTCCGTAACAAAGGAAGGTAAAGGTTTTTAAGTTGTGGGTGAACATATCAGACAACGCAGTGATTCTTCAAACAGTTCTTGTTTATTCACAGGCCAGAACAGAACTGAACTGAAGGGTTCAGCCAGCCTGCTTATATAGAGCTCCACTACAACACAACTGTAACACTTTCTGTAAATATCCAATCACTGAACTTCACTTTCAATCCCTTATTTGCATATGTGGACCTGAGTGAAAACTATCTACAGTATCCCCCTGCTGGCCCAGGGTGAGAACCTCAGTACATAACAAAGGTAAAGGTAAAGGGACCCCTGACCATTAAGGCCAGTCACGGACGACTCTGCGGTTGTGGCACTCATCTCGCTTTACTGGCTGAGGGAGCCGGCGTTTGTCCGCAGACAGCTTCTGGGTCATGTGGCCAGCATGACTAAGCAGCTTCTGGCGAACCAGAGCAGTGCACGGAAACGCCGTTTACCTTCCCGCTGGAGCAGTACCTATTTATCTACTTGCACTTTGACGTGCTTTTGAGGAAGGTAATTGGGGTTTTTTCTAGGGCTCTTAAGGCAGTTGGCAGTTCTGTTTCCTGTCCAGTCCAGTCCTTAACACCTCACTCCTACAGCAATACTTACTTGGAAACCCCACTGAAAGTAAAATGGTGTTAGAAGGATAGGGTGGAAACAGCTTCCATCTTCCTGCATCTCTCTAAGGTAGTACGCTCCCCACTGAATTCTTAATGGGTAATTTCAGATTTATGCAGCAACCCCAACCCCAATAACCTTTCCCTTTAATGAAACTGAGCTCCATTTTATCTGTTTGTTTCAAATGAGCTCCACCCAGTGCTTAATCTGCAAAAACAGAAGCGCATAGCTTCTGCTTTGGAAGAGTCTATGAACAATGCAAGATCATAGAATTGTAAGGGACCCCGAGGGTCATCTAGTCCAGCCCCCTGCAAAGCAGGAATCTGTTGCCCAGCATGGGGCTCGAACCTGCAACCCTCTCTACCAACTGAGTTATCCCAGGGTGTGGGTTCTAGTGGCAAAATGCCATGTTGAGAGGCAATCTGCAGAAACTCAAGGGGAAAATATTGTTCATTGCCACCTAGGAGGACAAAAGTTTGGACAGAGGAAAGGAGGAATGCTGCAATCCCTTCCCAAGCCCACTTTACCACACACACACACACATCCCAAGTAGAGAAGCTGGCCTGATCCTGCTACTACAGCAGCAAATTCTGTTGGTGGTGTCTGGGCCATTTGGTGTCAGGAGGATGAGCAAGTTTTGTTTCTTTCTTGCCTACATTTAAACTGTTGAACAGTTTATTTTGGCTTTCATGGAAACAATGGGATGTGTGCAGTAGCTAATAGCCACTGGCCACCCAAGGTAATTAAGCTAGCAATTACCAGTGCAAAAGCCCAGAAACCCGTCCAGTCCACTTGATGCAGTGCAGTTCCCATGATGCTCATCTTTGGGATTAGGAATGATCAGCTGACAGGGTTTGCCACAGCCTCCAGATGGTGTGCATGTGTTTGGCATATTGAATCAGGCTGTCCAGAGCTTGGGAAAAACCCTTCGTCTGAAATCACTCCAAGAGAGATCCCTTTGTTGCTGCTGTGCCACTTCTCTATTATTAACAACAGAAATGTCCCAAATTCTTTGGAACCACAGGAATTGACGGAGCAGCAAACTCCTTTTTGATTTCCTCCCCACAATGACTTTATATGTTTCTGTATACAGAGACCAAATGGTGCACAGAGTCTTAAGCCAAGGTGCTGCTCTGTTCCTGATTTCTCTGCACTGTTTTCTGAAAAGTTTAAGGATACTATCCTCTTTCCCATTTGTTTCAAAATCTATCTTCCAGCCCCTTCTCTTTTATGGGCAATTTCAGGCTGTTGCCTTTTCGGGGGTACATTCTGCAACATTTTCTTTTTTATATAAGATTTTATTATGACTATTCATAATGGTAAAGGTAAAGGGACCCCTGACCATTAAGTCCAGTCGTGGCCGACTCTGGGGTTGCGGCACCCATCTCGCTTTATTGGCCAAGGGAGCCGGCGTACAGCTTCCGGGTCACTAAGCTGCTACTGGCGAACCAGAGCAGCACACGGAAACGCCGTTTACCTTCCCGCCGGAACGGTACCTATTTATCTATTTGCACTTTGACGTGCTTTCAAACTGCTAGGTTGGCAGGAGCAGGAACCGAGCAACGGGAGCTCACCCCGTCGCGGGGATTTGAACCACTGACCTTCTGATCGGCAAGCCCTAGGCTCTGTGGTTTAACCCACAGCGCCACCCACGTCCCGATTATTTATAATACATCATAATAAAATCAATCTAAACAAAAATGGAAGGGGAGGGGGGAAAGGCTACTAAGTCCTATTTCACAGGTAAATCTTAACTGGTCCCACACAGAGAAAGGTGAACCCTCCCAGGTTCCAGCTCTCACCTGGGGGCATCCCTTTCTTTTCCCACCCTGGGAAAGATTTCCTACCTTGCCTTTCACACAGGGTCCTTCAACAGCTAAGCATCACCACGTGCATGTTAACCCCTCCTTAACCCCAAGCAAAGAACCACAAAAAGTACAAAAGAGCAGAAGAGAGCAAAAGCAAGAACAGAATATTCTGCAACATGTTGTTGACACAACATTAGCGTGTTGGTGGTGGATTTATTCTGTTTTCTCAGTTGTTCTTTGAGGATTCCGCACATTATTGCTGTCCAGAGGGAGTGTTGTGCAACAAAGTAGGGACAAAAATAAACCAGAACATGAAAGACCCTGTGTGAGAGGCGTGGAAGGGAAGATCTCCCAGAGTGGGAGGCTGGGAGAAGAAAAGGAACTCCCAGGTGAGAGCTGGGAGGGTCCACCCCCTTTTGTGTGAGAACTTTGAGAGAGGACTTTGCATTGTATTTTCCCTCATCCATCTATTTTCCTCTCCTTTTTGTTGTCATCTTTTATTTAGATTAATTTGTTTTTATTGTATGATGAAAAGTTTCAATAATAATAATAATTATTAAAAAAAACCAGAACATTTGTGCTATAAAAGGAGTTTGGCAGCAAGTTACAGGATAGGCACTGATTGGTAATGAAAAAATGTGACCACCCCAAAACTTTTGCAGATGTGAATAGCATTAAAAGTTGGGTTGTATATGACTGCATCCCACATAAAATCACGAATGCATGTCATCATGAATCCACAGCAAAAGCGGCATATGGAAGTACTCTATGATTCATAATTTGTAAATATATATATATATATACACACACACACACACAACTTTTCAAAGACTTGGAGATGTGATAGAGTTAACAGTACAAATGTGTCTTCTCCAGCACATCAAAATACATTTTGTTCTGGTGTGCATGTGTAAATTTTCTTAGGAATGAAACCAACCAGATCAGAAGCCACTTACAGTACTATCAGGTCTAGTCAGTGTTATCATTTTACTTAATTTTATGACGTTAGAGAACATGGTTGCTTTTCGGATCTGAAGTGGTAGCTAATAATTTTTAAATAAATGGGCTGAATTCCCCTGGAATGAATCTCTCCTAGCTGCATTTTCTTTTTGGAGTGCAAGGTGGTCAAGAAGGTGTTGGTGGGGCAGCTTCAGGCATGAAACTGATTTTCTATACCCATGTCAATCTGATTTAATGCAAAGGGCAGGGGAGGGCCTTTTCAGTGGTGGCTCCATAGTTGTGGAATGGGACTGGCTTTTTATTACATTCTTTTCAGAAACGGGTCAAGAGGCACCTCTTTTTACTAGCTTTTGGAGGAGGAACAGGGCAAAGAATTTTTAGTTCATTATTTTATTGCCCAATTTTGATGGCCATGGTGAACAATTTAATACTCCTTTTTTCTCTCCCCCCCCCCCCCGTGTGTTGGTTACGGAATTGTTCTCCCCGCCGATATTAGATTTGATTTGCAGTCTGTTGTGTTCTCTAAAATTTGATTTCATTTTAAACTGCTCTGTTGTCTATTGTCAAAGGGCAGTACGTAAATTATCAGGCTGTCATCACTGGACGAGATTTATTATCTGTACACGGTTGCCTGCAAACATGTGGCTTGCCAAGGCCTGAAGAGCTTTTGAAGAGGTGGCTGATGAATCCGGCAGAGGAAGCTGCAATCTGGACTCGTGTCTCCATGGTTTTTCTTTGCTTTTTGTTCTTGCCCACACACTCTACTTCCCCAAACAGTGTGACGTTCAAGAGGAAGTGGTACCAGGGTTTGGCTTCCTTTTGGAGGAGCCAAGTCTCTGGTGGTGACGAGGCGTTTCTGCAATATGTGGGTGATTCACAAATATGCAAGCAGAAAGGAAGTTGCACAGCTGTCCGAGTTCATGTGCATCATTGCATTTTGTGCAAGTGAATTCCATAGTGTTGAACATAATAGCATTGTGATATTGGCAGTTTTATTTTCAGCCTTTTTTCATAACTGCTACACACTGGGTCAGCATAGATCTATTCATCAAGACCCCAATAACCCTTCCTTGGTCAGTCACTGTAGGTTCAGACCCCACCAGTCTATATGTGAAGTTGGGGATTTTTTTTGGTGTCCCAATGTGCATTGCCCTACACTTGCTTACATTGAACCACAGCTGCCTTTTTCATAGCTCTTTGCCATTCTTTTTTAAAAAAATAAATTAACAACGCGTAGTTAAACTATGGAATTTGCTCCCACAAGTCGTAGTGATGGCTGCCATCTTGGAGGGCGTTAAAATGGGGTTAGGCAAATTCACGGAGGATAAGGCTGTCAAAGCCTACAAGCCACGTTGTGGAGATCTCTGAATACTAGTTGCTGAAATTCCCAAAGATTGCTGAATCCTGCAAAATGTGAGCACGTAGGCCAGCCTAGGTAGATAGTTGCAGGCCACATGAACTGTTATCCCGAAGCAGACCAAGAACATTCATCATCCTGTTGCTGTTTGCGTTCCTTGTCACAAGAACCTTGGAGCAATAAAAAGCTCCATGGTTAAATCACTAGCTACTACCAGTAGCATTTATATCCCATTATGACGTGCAGTGTGCTTTGAGGGGGGTGGTGAGGAAACATGAAGTATGAACTTGGTATTATTTTTTTTAAAGAAAGGTTCTCCAGATGTTTCCAAAATTACTCATTCAAGATGTGGGAAAAGCACAGTGCCTATTTAAGGGATACATTCCCATTTAAGGCATATACTTCTGCTCTTCCCGTCTAGCTCAATTGTTTCCTTCCTGCCAGATTTAGGCTATCCTTTAAAAATACAAGTGTCACTTGTACCACAATTACAAATAGGGTTTTAGGCTTAGAACTGGTGCCCTCCAGACAGCCCTGAACAGTCCAAAACATCTGGAAAGCAAAAGGCTGGGAAAGGGAAAGGGTTACGCTCCAGCCTTCCAAAAAGTAGGTGTCAACAAAGAGCCCACATTGATATCATGATTGAGTCTGTGATCCATGCATATTTACCTGAGAGTAAGCTCCACTGAACACAATGGACTTCTGAGTTTTCTTGCTTTTTGCTCAGCCACATGGGCTATGTACATACTACTCCAGCTCCAATGTACATGAAGTTAGCCACAGTTCATATATATCCTGTAATTGTTGAGAAATGCTTCTGCTTGATGAGTTTCCCCTCAAACCATATACAGTGGTACCTCGGGTTAAGAACTTAATTGGTTCCAGAGGCCCATTCTTAACCTGAAACTGTTCTTAACCTGAGGTACCACTTTAGCTAATGGGGCCTCCCGCTGCGCCGCCACTGCGCAATTTCTGTTCTCATCCTGAAGCAAAGTTCTTAACCTGAGATACTATTTTTGGGTTAGCGGACTCTGTAACCTAAAGCGTCTGTAACCTGAGGTACCATTGTATTCTATATGGTTCCATAGAGTAAACGCTAATCTCCCTACACACAAATCAGAATGAATGTTTGATAAGTAAATGATGTTCTCTACTTTCTTTGTAAAGAAGCCAAAATAAAAATTAATGAAATAGGTTGTCTGGAAACAACCGGAGTCTTGTAATACCTTAAGGACTAACATATATATTATGGCACAAAGCTTTAATGGAATAAAGTCCACTTCATCAGGTGCGTGAAGTATCATCCGTAGCAGATCCTCCAAGTGTCCCTATTTTCCAGAAGCCATCCCAGTTTTTTATTTGATCCCAGAAGGTTCCGCTTTTCCTTTGTTGTTGTTTAGTCGTTTAGTTGTGTCCGACTCTTCGTGACCCCATGGACCAGAGCGCGCCAGGCACTCCTGTCTTCCACGGCCTCCCCTTTTTCCTTAGGACGTCCCTATTTTCATTGGAGAAATGTCAGAGGGTATGGAGTTTTGTGACCCCAGAGCCAACCTTCAGGAGACATCTGAAGGCAGCCCTATATAGTTTTTTACGTTTTTATATGTGTTGGAAGCCACCCAGAGGCTGTAAACCCAGAGTACAGTGGTGCCTCCGGTTATGAACTTAATTCGTTCTGGAGGTCTATTCTTATCCTGAAACCATTCTTAACCTGAGGTGCGCTTTCGCTAATAGGGCTCCCTCTGGCGTGCAACTTCCGCTCACATCCTGGGCCAAAGTTCGCAACCAGGAGCACTTACTTCCAGGTTAGCAGAGCTTGTAACCCGAAGCGTTTGCAAGGAGAATGGTTCGTAACCAGAGGTATTACTGTATTGTTATTATTATCATTATTATGGAATAGGATATCCCTGTTTTCATTGGAGAAACGTTGAAGGGTATGCTGTAGTTGACAGGTAATATACACATGGGGTGGGGAAGAGAGAGGAAAAAAATTAAACTGTGGCATGAAATAGCAATGAAAGAAAAATGTAAAACCTGTGAAAATTTAATTGACTAACCACAGCAGCAGGAACTGGCAATGACACTGTCATTCTAGCATTGCTAATTAGCTCCCTGTACTGGTGATGCAAAGGGACGCGAGTGGCGCTGTGGGTTAAACCACAGAGCCTAGGACTTGCCGATCAGAAGGTCGGCGGTTCGAATCCCCACGACGGGGTGAGCTCCTGTTGCTCGGTCCCTGCTCCTGCCAACCTAGCAGTTCGAAAGCACGTCAAAGTGCAAGTAGATAAATAGGTACCGTTCCGGCAGTAAATGGCGTTTCCGTGCGCTGCTCTGGTTTGCCAGAAGCAGCTTAGTCATGCTGGCCACATGACCCGGAAGCTGTATGCCGGCTCCCTCAGCCAATAAAGTGAGATGAGCGCCGCAATCCCAGAGTCGGTCACAACTGGACCTAACGGTCAGGGGTCCCTTACTGGTGATGCAGGCCAAAAAGGCTGTAAACTCCTGGGTCTAGCCAATAAAACTCAGGAGCTGGGAGGAGATAAGTTCCAGCCATTTATTACTTTCAGTTCAGCTGTTTTGTTCCGCATGTCAACAGATCCATACTCAAGTATCATGTCTCCAAGCTCCAGCCCGTTAGGTCCTTTGGCAGAGCTCTCATCTTCTACATCAGACACAAAAATACCATGCAGGTTTCCACCACAGATCTGGATTCTGAGTTCCACTTGGGACTTCTTAATGGTAACTGTTCTAGGTTCAGGCGTCCTCTTAATGGTGTCTACAGAATTACTGACTGAATTGCGAGGACTGGTGGTTAGAGTGGTCTGTTTGGATGGAGGTGTCATGGTCCCTTCATCCTGTTCGCTCACAGTATCAATTATGGAATTAGTGCAAGCCAAAAAGGCTGAAAACTCATGGGTCTAGCCAATAAAACTCAGGAGCCGGGAGGAGATAAAGGTCCAGCCATTTATTACTTTCGGTTCAGCACGTAATCCAATAAAATCTAACCAACCCTCCCAACCTCCTGGGGGGTTATTTATAAGTTTTTTTCACAAAGAATTACAATTTCCTCCAATCATATGCACAGAAACATTTTCCCATTACCTTGTTCAGGAAAGCAACTAGCTGTTGCTGGCCAGAAGTGCCTGAGGCATGCTTTGGTGACAGAGCTTTAATTCATGGTGCCTGAATGGTCATCATATGAATACACTGTGTTACACGAAGCTATTGTGCTTTGTGAACCTGCGTGTATTGCATTGCGATAAAAGTTTCAGCTTCTTTCTGCCCCAATTTGGGGGGGGGGGAGGCAACTTGCAAAGCAAAATGCTTTTCTCAGCAGCTTTGAAACTGCTGAGAAAAGCATTTTGCTTTGCAGTTTCAAAGCTTCAGCAAAATAAAAAAATTCCTTCCAGTAGCACCTTAAAGACCAACTAAGTTAGTTCTTGGTATGAGCTTTCGTGTGCATGCACACTTCTTCTTTTTTTTATTTTATTTTGTTTTGACTATGGCAGACCAACACGGCTACCTATCTGTAACTAAAGCTTCAGCAGTTTCTTAACATTTTCTTAAAGCTGTAGGGGCCACACTGGGGAGCAAACCATTGTCTTTTTGTTTGTGAAAATTGTCACAAACAGGGCAATCTTATACATGCCTACTCAGAAGAAAGCCCTGTTGTGTTCAAACACTTCCATGGGATTTACTCCCAGGCAAGCGCTTGCTTGCAGCCTTAATTGAATTGTCACAGATTGCACTTTTAGAATTATGGAAAGAAGATCTATGTCTGTTGTAAATAAAAATTGCCCTTTCCCCTTATGGGGTATCCAAGAGCCCATATAGAGTCCTTACATAGGTTCCCTATTGGTAGGAGAAAATAACAGAGGCCAACCAGAGAATATTGAGAAGCAAAGCAGCTAGTAAGCTTGATCTTTATTGATCTGTTGCAACTGGGTGCTCCCCTCACACGCAGGAGAGAGGAGGAACCCAGAAAAATGGTGCGCAAGGCCTTATAAAGACTTTTGAAATTCCCATCCTGTAGATCAGGACCACCCCCAGAAACATCATACATACATCACAGAAGGGGTGTAACCTAAGACCACCCCTCAGATACATCATACCTATATCATAGAAAAGGCGGTCTAAACAGAAATTTAAATGTTGTTTATCTCTTGTCCTTGTTTATCTCCTGTCTGGCAGGTTACTTGATTGGATTTCCTGGGTAGCCTGGCCAGTCTTTTGTAATGATAAATACTTAGTTCCTGGGCCAGGTCACAGGCTCACACCCTATTCATATCTTAAATGTGCCCTTAAGACAGGATTTGTGAGGAAAGAGACAATGGGGAGGCTTTTCCAGTTTGACCTTGCAGAGAAAACATTTGCTCAGTTTAGGAATCAAAATGGTTCCAGGTTGGCCTTCCTGTGCTGATCTATGTATGTGCTTGGTTAGTACACTTATAAACATTACCATATATCTAAGACCATAAAATTCCTATCACAGTCTTTCACAGCTGTGGGGTGAAGCTTCTCCCATCTCACCATTTCTACACAAAATGGGGAAAGGAATGAGCTGCTGATCTCTGCCTTACAGCTCAACTCTGCACATGCACAGGATTACCAGTGCCGGATTTCCCAAAATACTTCTTCTTCATTGTATTTCACTATTAATATAAAAGGTAAAGGTACCCCTGCCCGTACGGGCCAGTCTTGACAGACTCTGGGGTTGTGCGCCCATCTCACTTAAGAGGCCAGGGGCCAGCGCTGTCCGGAGACACTTCCGGGTCACGTGGCCAGCGTGACGAAGCGGCTCTGGCCAGAGCCAGAGCCGCACACGGAAACGCCGTTTACCTTCCCGCTGGTAAGCGGTCCCTATTTATCTACTTGCACCCGGAGGTGCTTTCGAACTGCTAGGTTGGCAGGCGCTGGGACCGAGCAGCGGGAGCGCACCCCGCCGCAGGGATTCGAACCGCCGACCTTTCGATCGGCAAGCCCTAGGCGCTGAGGCTTTAACCCACAGCGCCACCTGCGTCCCGCCCACTATTAATATACTTCTTCCTAATTGTATTTCAGTTCAACAATTACTTTGATAAAATACATATTTTGTCATGTGCAAATGACTTCAGATACCCATTAGGTCCATAAATTACCATATAGCATATATTCCAACACGAAAAAACAGCGTCAATTTGTTGTTGACAAAGGACAGCTAGAAATCTAAAGGGCCCCATTACCTTCAGTAGCTTAGGGCCACATCAAACCTAAATCCGGCTCTGGTTACAGCAGATTTGGGGAACCTTTGGCCCTCTAGAGTTCCTGAACTACAACTCCCATCATCCCTGTCAATTTGCCATGCTTGCTGGAGCTCACGTGAGTTGTAGTTTATAACAATCTCCAGCGGGACTTGATTGACATGAATGGGACGTGAATTGTGGATAAACACTGTAGGTATTTTATTAAAGGTCCTGAAAATTGTGGTTCTTGGGGGCGGGGGGAGAGTGTCCTTTGGCAAAACCAGAACTCACAGTACATTCATACCTCAGTTGAAGTAGCTTCGGGATAAGTATTTTTGGGTTGCGCGCTCCGGCGACCCGGAAGTAATGGAGCGTGTTACTTCCGGGTTTCGCCACTTGCGCATGCCAAGACAGTCAAAATGACGTCATGAGCATGTGTGGCGCATCATGACCCGCACACACGCAGGTTGCATTCGCTTCTGGATGCGAACGAGGCTCCGGAACGGATCCCGTTCGCATCCAGAGGTACCACTGTATTGTCGTATTAATATGGCAGGATTTTTTGGTGGCGATGTTTTTAATTGGTTTTATTGATTGTTAGGTGACCAAAAAGAAAGAAACAATCCCAAAGGAAAGCCATTTGAAAGCGGTGCAAACAGGGCTGGATTTACATATAAGCTAAACAAGCTATAGCTTAGGGCCCCACTCTCCTGCCCCCCCCCCATTACGAGTCTTTGTAAATTGTGTTTCTAAAGGAACTTTTGTTATTGCCAAATGCCAATGTGTTTGCATTAAGTTTGTTATGAATAAAAAATCACTAAAAGTTAGAGTTTAATAATTATTTCACTATTAATTACTTCTTAATTGTATTTCACTATTAATATACTACTTCTTAATTGTATTTCAGTCCAACAACTACTTTGATAAAATACATATTTTGTTATGTGCAAATGGCTTTAGATACCTATTAGGTCCACAAATTACCATATAGCATATATTCAACACAAAACACAGCGACAATTTGTTGTTGACAAAGGACTGCTGGACATATAAAGGGCCCCCATTACCTTCAGTAGCTTAAGGCCTCATCAAACTTAAATCCGGCCCTGGGTGCAAGGCCGCTTTAAAAGAACGTCGTGCGGACGTGACCCGCCGAGCACGCGCAAAAAAATAAAATACTGCAAATCAAAATCACACCCAGTTCCCAGAAGCGCGCGCGCCCTCTAACGGCCAACGGCCACCCTCTCCTCTCCCTCCCCGACGTCACTGCACGCTCTTCACTTTCTGCCGCGCGCATCGCGCCCGCGCTCTCTGTTAAACTTTTTACGACGCCAAGGGGCGAGTGGAAAGCCGGGCGCGCTTTGCGGCAGGAGCGGCTAAGCTCCAATAAACGCTCCCTCGCGCCTCTCTCGCCCCGCCCCCTTCCCCGCGTGCGCCTCCCGTCTCCTCTCTCCGCCCTCACGCTTTCGGAAGCTGGCCGTTCGCGACGCCAACTTCGGCCGCGCTTTACGGCCGCGGGGATGAGGGGCGGGGAAAATGTCTGAGCGGCGGAGAGGAGGCGGAGGCAGAGGAGAGGCGGTTTCGGAGGCGGCGGCGGCGGCGGCGGCAGCAGCATCGTCCGAGGGGGTGGCGGCGGCGGGAGCGGAGATGCCGGCGAAGAAGCAGAAGCTGAGCAGCGACGAGAACAGCAACCCGGGGGACCTGTCCGGCGACGAGAACGTGAGCGGGGGGCCCTGAGATGGGAAGACACCCCTCTCTCAGGCTTGGGGCCTAGCGCGTCTCTTAGCAACGCGGGGGGGGGCTGGTGGTCTTCTTCCCTCCCCCCTCCTGAGAGGGGGAGCCTGAGGTCATGGCTGTCCTGTTTATAATTTTCATTATTAATTTACTTATTTATATGCCGCCTTTATTTTCCAAGGAGTTCAGGCTGGTGCACATGGTTCCCCACCTCCCCATTTTTTCTTCACTAGGTAGGTTAGGCTAAGAGTGGGTGACTGGCTCCAGGGTCACCCAGCGAGCTTCGTGGATGAGTAGGGATTTGAACCCAGGTCCTAGCCAGGCACTCTTCACTGTTCACCACACTGAGGCTCCCTTAGGGCAAGTGTGGGGGAGCCTCCAGGTATTGCTGAACTGCAACTCCCATCATTGAGTTGTAGACATAGCTGTCAACGTTTCCCTTTTTTAAAGGGAAATTCCCTTATTCTGAATAAGATTCCTCGCAAGAAAAAGGAAAAGTTGCAGCATAAGGGGTCTCTATAGTATTGTGTATTTTAAAATGGGGTTTCAGAGTTTTTAGGGGTTTTTGAATGTTTTATGTAGTTTTTCAATTGCATTGTTCTGCATGGGACAATGACAATAAAGATATGGTTGTGTATTGTATATGGTGGCGCTGTGGGTTAAAGCCTCAGCGCCTAGGACTTGCCGATCGAAAGGTCGGCGGTTCGAATCCCTGCGGCGGGGTGCACTCCCGCTGCTCGGTCCCAGCGCCTGCCAACCTAGCAGTTCGAAAGCACCTCCGGGTGCAAGTAGATAAATAGGGACCGCTTACCAGCGGGAAGGTAAACGGCGTTTCCGTGTGCAGCTCTGGCTTGCCAGAGCAGCGATGTCACGCTGGCCACGTGACCCGGAAGTGTCTCCGGACAGCGCTGGCCCCTGGCCTCTTAAGTGAGATGGGCGCACAACCCCAGAGTCTGTCAAGACTGGCCCGTACGGGCAGGGGTACCTTTACCTTTACCTTTATATGGTTGTAGAGGTGGAAGGGACCCCCGAGGGTCATCTAGTCCAACCCCCGGCAATGCAGGAATCATCAACTTAAAGCATCCATGATAGATGGTCACTCAGCCTCTGCTTACCTTCAAGGAAGGAGAGTCCACAATCTCCCGAAGGGGTTTCTGGGGCTGTTGGGAGTTGTGGTTCAAGGGCTGGAGGGTCCCATTCCCCCCACTGCAAGGCAGCCTCCCCTCTCCAATCTGCTTCCCTGAAGGTGGGTTTGCAACCTCTTCCTAGACCTTAATCCTCTTTGGGGTGCCTCATGGGAAGCAATTCGTAAATGAAATTGATGGTGATCTCCCGCTGGCCCTGGGACCAGTGGTAAGGAAGGATGGGAGCTGTAGCCCACCAGCTTCTGGAGCCAGGTGGGAGAAAGCAGATTTAAAGGTCAAAGCTGGAAGGTCTGTGCAGCTGCAGTCATCCCTGACCGCTAGCCCATGCTGGCTGGGGCTGATTGGGGCTTTGGGAGGCCACAGCATCTAGTGGGTGTTCTCTTGATTATACAGTACATTGCTGCTGTTTGGAACCGATATTGTTCATATGCAGGTGTTTAGCCTGTGTGTGGGATGCTATTTCTCTAGGCTTTCAGGCTGCAGGTGATGGAGTTCTTGTTCATGAGAAGAAATCAAAGGAGGACCCCTTTGCATCTAGATAGCTAGGGTGTCAAGAAGAATTCTAATGTACAGTGGTGCCTCGCAAGACGAAAAGAATCCGTTCCGCGAGTCTCTTCGTCTTGCGGTTTTTTCGTCTTGCAAAGCAAGCCCATTAGCGGCTTAGCGCTATTAGCGGCTTAGGGGCTTAGTGGATCAGCTGATAAGCGGCTTAGCGGCTTAGAAAGGGGGGGGGAGGAAAACCCCCCCACAGAAACTCGCAAGACATTTTCGTCTTGCGAAGCAAGCCCATAGGAAATTCGTTTTGCGAAGCACCTCCAAAACGGAAAACCCTTTCGTCTAGCGGGTTTTCCGTCTTGCGAGGCATTCGTCTTGCGGGGCACCACTGTAGAACAGTTTCCTCCTGGAACCTAGGCTTCTATATTTGCCATGTTGCTACACTTGCTTTTATAAATGGAACATTAGAATGAGTTAGGGAGAGAGTTGGGCTAAAATACTTTTCCCTGATTATATTTAGGCTTCTGTGTTAGCCATCTTCTCTGTATCCACTCCAGTTATCTTCACATAGAAAGCTAGCATGTCAGGGATGAAGTTAGTCTGTAACTCTTCTCACTGACTTGCTAGCTTTCTCTGTTGAAGGAAATTTGTTTCTGAATGGAAGAGATGGGTAGGCAAAATAATTTTCAATGGCATCCTAAGTTTCTACCTATGTTAAAAAGAAAGAAAGTAAAGCTGATGATTCTCTGCTTTTAGGAAACCAGCAAATTGGCAAGAACTCAGGTTAGATACCCCTTATTTGACATTTACTTAGGTTTTCACTAATATGCCAGGATTCACCAACCAGAGCTTGGCACAAAAGCCATACACTTGGATTTAAAGAAGTTTAAGCACAGGAGTTTGCTTTGAGACCCTGAACTGAATGGAGCTCGCAGTCCTTCAAGACAAAAAACTATTTCTGCTTACTGCAAGCTTTTTTTATTTCAGTGGAATAATTTAGGAGCAATTGGGGAAAATAATTGTTGCTGCTATTGTTTAAAACAGCTGGGAATCAGAAATCCTTGGCAATCTGTGGCAAATGACAAATAGATCTGCCCACTCATTCTCTAAACGTGTGAATCATCTTGCCTATTGTCGTTGAATACTTTTAGTTGCTCAGTATCCTCTATTTCTGAATAAGGTTGCCTCATTGTTCTGAAGTAGCTGGAGGATCTTCCTTCACTTAGTAAGTTAGTTTTTTTGCTGTGAATGTGGGTCTTGATCTGTTTTGAAAACCAACCTTCTTTATGCTTTCAGGATGATGCTGTTAGCATAGAGAGTGGTACTAACACTGAACGCCCTGATACCCCTACAAACACCCCCAATGCTCCAGGAAGAAAAAGCTGGGGGAAAGGAAAATGGAAGTCAAAGAAATGCAAATACTCCTTCAAATGTGTAAACAGCCTCAAGGTATTTTGTCAGCAGACATCTCATTAGAATGAAAATTGCTTGCTGCCTTTATACAGTGGTACCTTGGGTTACAGATGCTTCAGGTTACAGACTCCGCTAACCCAGAAATAGTACCTTTCTCATTCTTTCAGGATGAGAACAGAAATCATGTGGCAGTGGTGTGGCAGCAGCGGGAGGCCCCATTAGCTAAAGTGGTACCTCAGGTTAAGAACTGTTTCAGGTTAAGAACGGACCTCTAGAACGAATTAAGTTCTTAACCCGAGGTACCACTGCAACAGTGTTCTGTACTTCAGTGATTCAAATAACTTATTTACTGGATCAGAGCGAGGCATATATGAAGTGGCATTCTTTTTCAAACAGCAGTCATGTGGTGGTTCTGGGCAGGAAGGAAGATCTTGTGTTCAGGAGAATGCTGCCTCAGAACAGGCTTCTTGTACTTCACATGGCAAATAGCTGTGGATAGATACATTCTCCATGTAAGCTAGTGGCCCTGCCACCTAAGCACACTTAACCAGGTAGCAGGTCCTGCTCGTATGAAGGGGAAATCAGAAGCAGCTTTAGAGAAATTTTAAGTATGGTTACTCGCAACACACACACATTTAACTTGCATGCATTCAGCTTTACGCACTTGGCAAAAAAACTATAAAATTTAAAAAGTGGGTGGACGTCCAGAGGAAAAGACTTTGGCAATCCTACTCACCATTGAACCCAATGTGTTTTGACTATATGTGATTTTGGCTTTACGCACTATGTCTGGAACTTAACCCCCACCTAAGTTGAAAGTTGCCTATATATTATTTGTAATATAATAATTTCTCTTTCTGTGGCAGCAGGTAAGTTAGCTCATGGACATATTCTCCAGATAGTAATCACTATCATGTTGATGCTGTTTTTCAGCTTTGAAGTCCTTTAAAGCTTAAAGAAGTGTTTTCTCTCAGATCATTCCAAAATTCCTATTCTAAATGTTCTTTGCATGCTTTTGTACATGTTTCACCTTGTTGCCTTTAGTTGAAGTTTGTACCACAGGAAAGCAAGATATGTTTTAACAAATAACAGGAAACTGAAGGGTGTAGTCTCTCTTTTCGGGTGGCTAAGATCAGCCACTGAAGGTGAAGGCCGACTTTTTTTGAAATAGAAGTATAGGCCTGGAGACCTTTGAAAATATAATAACGAAACAGTTACAGCACATGTCTGTCTTGGGGAGAAGGCATTTAGCAGGAAAAAAATTAGCAAAAGTTTTATTTTCAAAAGGTTATCGAAAGTCTGTGGTGTTGTTTGTAGATTGCTATATTTGTTATAGCATATCCTACTACGTGCTCTGATCCTTTTAATTGGTGGTGTGGGAATTTTTGCTTGAGCCCTTTACACATGTAAAATGTGTTCTTCCGTCAGGGCAGCCTTCCCCAGCCTGGTTCCCCCCAGATGTTTTCGACTCTCAACTACCATCTGTGCCAATCAGCATGGCCAGTGATCAGGGATGATGGGAGCTGTAGTCCAAATATTTGGAGGGGGCCAGGTTGTGGAAGGTTGCACTAAGCTGTTCCCTACAACTTCCCGTAAAACATTGTGAGAAGGGTTACATACTTGTTTTGCTGAGTTATTTAAAATCTAACATGATATTTGGAATCCTTGAAATGTCAGTATAATATAGTTTTATTCTTTAATACTGTACTCCTACCTGCTCCCAGTTCCTAGCGTTCTGAATCATAATTTGGAATAAGACTTCTAGTGAGATTGGAAAGGCAATGCTCTTGTTTAGTTTCTTTTCCTACCAGTTGTTGAGCCCTATTTTTCCATTTCAATCCTAGTCCATGCTCATAACTTCAGTTGGAAAACTCAAAACTTGGAAGGAAAATTGTGCCATTTATTTATTATGACATTTATTATACACTTTTCACCAGCAAGTCCTACAGTGGGTTAATTAGCATGTATACCTAGGTTTCTTGGAGTAGGCTGGACACAATTCGATTCTGGCAGGCATTGCTTTCATGAATGGCTTACTAATAGTAGAGTTGTCCCGTGGGCAACACTCCTTCCTCTCAATCTCTAAGGTTTGTTCAAAAAAATTCTGCGAATGCAGACAAGTCACCTTAGCCTAGTAGTGTTGGTGACATAGTGTTGCCACCAAAAATAGCTTCCTTGTCTCACTTGGAAATACTTCCCTATGATGTCGTGCAGTATGTTTCTGCTCCCTCATTCTACATCAGGGTTGGGGACCCTGTGACCATGTAGATGTGTTTAGACTACATCTCCCATGATCCCTGATTATTGGCCACCCTGGCTGGGGCTGATGGGAGTGATAACATTGCAACCTGGGTAAGTGTTCCAAAATGGTACTGATGACAGGGAGAGGCCATCATTGGAATGCTTTTTTCATCAGCATCCCTATAGTGCACATAATGTGTACTTCTGCTCTGAAAAGAAATGTCCTAAATACAAATATATTAAATGCATTTGTGTTCTCTCTCACAACTTTTGTTTTGAAGCCAATTCTTCTTACACCTTTTTTGTTTTCAGGAAGACCATAGTCTGCCATTGTTTGGGGTACAGTTTAACTGGCACAGCAAGGAAGGCGATCCCCTGGTGTTTGCTACTGTTGGTAGTAACAGAGTGAGTGACAAGTTGAAACTTATTTTACATTTCACTTATTTACTGCTTTCCCAGATCTTGCTTCCTTTTCATAACATTGAAAATATGTCTTGCGGGTTTTTTTTCCAAACTCTAGGCATTATTTCTGATCCCAAGAGCCAAATTAAACAGTTTTGTGATGTGGTACAATAGTATAGTGCAAAGGTAGTTGCAGATGGCCACAGTTCTAGATAAACATATACATGGGTTTGCTAGGAACACTTCCAGTTGAAGATGTGTTGAGAATGCTCATACTCAGTTGAGTATAAAAGTTGGGTTTGAAAGGAAAAATCACTTGTCTGTCCATGGGTGTGCAGCTGAAGTATAATGTCAAAATCCTGCTTTTAAAAATGCCCCCCCCCCCCGCCTGCCTGGCAGCATATGTAAACACCTCAAAAGAGACATTTGCAATCTGCTCAAGTAGTGCAATGTCAATAAGCAGTAGGTGAAAAAAAACTACATAAGCCTTGAAACTGTTAGCTTCCTGCAGCTGCTGCTATAATCAAGCACTCCTCTCAAAGGTAGTTGTTTTCACGATTGGTAATAATTGCTCATTTTACTAAATAACTTCCAGCAAATATATATATATATTTAATTCTGTAACTAGACTTCATATATTGGAGGTAGCATAGGAACCTGAGGCCCATTCACTATAGATGTAAGAGAAGGTCTTGTGGTTTGAACAGTCCTGAGGACAACTTAAGGAAATTGCTGACCTTGTGATATATTAGGAATGCACACAGATGAAGTCATTACGTCCCCCTCAATCAGTGGTAGTGCCCTTTGGCACTGGTAGAGTGGAAGGTAGGGAAGCCCAACAGTAGGTAGAACCCAAGTCAGTGACAGGTGCAGCCAATGCGAAGCCAAGCCAACTAATTCTACTTTTGTCCCCATCTGCCTCTTCTGCTGAGTTCTGCAAGGGCAATACTGAAACTTAGGAGGGGGGAGCTCACAAGTAGGGTCACCCCTTTGACGGGCTGCAGGTAGGGAGGAAAGGCAGGCAGGTGAGGGCTGGCTGCAGGCAGAATGAGGTTGGTGGAGCAGCAGTGCTCCATTTGCCCTAATGGACCGGCCTCCATCGCTCTCAGTAGAAGTGGATGAAAACTTGATTATTGTATGACTAATTCTATACACTGTGTGGAGTTGTCCAGCTGTGGGAATCGGGAACTCTCTAATTTCTTGTGCTTCATCCACCTCCAGGTTACTTTATATGAATGTCATTCGCAAGGAGAAATACGGTTGCTACAGTCTTACGTGGATGCCGATGTATCCTTTACTACGTCTGTGTTTCTAGGGCTGGTTTGAGAATGGTTTCATAGCTTTCCCTGCTTAATGAGAACGCAGTTAAAGAAACACTTTGCAAGACTAACTTCAGTTAATATGGTGAAAGTAAATGATATTAATATGGTGAAAGTAAATGATATCCTTCCATGGCAAATTTTGGAGTTCATTGCAGAATGGTCCCTTCCAGGCCAGTGGTTTCTGAGTTTTCCCATTGATGGGTTGCTCCAAACCATTCTCTGCACTTTCACATAAGCCCAGTAGGGAGCAGCACTTGGCTTTCTGCTTTGTGAACTGTAGGCTACTTCGTTTATGTTTAAATATTTTTGGTTAAATATCTCATGGGCAGTGGGACATTCCACAGGTGCATGTCTAGCCCTTAACTGCACACTTCAGGCAGACGAAAACTTTTATACTTGTGCATGGACCTATGATAGCAATACAAGCCACCCCCTTCTGGCTGTGGCTGGATCAAGGGGCATTATTAGGATAATTAATCCCATTACAATGCAGTGCATAAAGGTGAGTTGGTCCAAGATGTAAATATTAATGCTCAAAATCGATTCTAACATTTTGATGCAAAAAAATACAGAGATGTGGAGGGAATAACCTGACCTCTAAATTCTGTTGTAGCATTATGTGGGCCATGGCAACGCAATCAACGAATTGAAATTTCATCCCAGGGATCCAAATCTCCTCTTGTCTGTGAGCAAAGGTATGGAATTAGGTTCCTTTTGAATGTTTAGGAACGATCTGATAGTGGGTTATTCTGTAAGAGCTAAAAGGGGAAAGGACGACACCAAAAATGCACACAACATCCCAAATAGGAACCTCAAATTGGTGTGGGAAGGAGAATGCATTTTGAAATGTAAACTACCCAACACATTTTCACAAATTAGCTTTCAGTACATATAACAGCATCTTCATATCCCCCCCCCAATTTAGATTACATATCCATTATATCCAAGGGTGGTTTAGAACAGTTTAAAAATACAATATCAAAATCGGTTAAAAGAGTCTAGAGCATAAGGGTGTATCTTAAAAAAAATGTATCACAGGTGTAAAAGGTAAAGAGGTGTGTCTTCAGCTAAATACACCTTTGTGTGGAGGGAATTGCACAATGGCTGTTACTCCCTTCCTAAGTTTCCACTATTTGGACATGGCACTAAACTATGGCTCAGTTACATTATGGGAACAAGCCTTGAGAGGAGGTTGCCGCCGACTTGCTCCTCCCTGGTTGTTTTGCTGTGTACTGCACTGAGCCATGGTTTGGCTTTGCATGTTGTCCGAATATGAGCTCATGGTTTAGCTCTCCAAACCATAGTTAATGGTTTGTCTGAAGAAAACAGCGAGTCCAGGTTCAGACGGCATTAAGCCAAACCATGGCTGACTCAGCACAGCAGCAAAATGATGGGGGGGGGAGAGGTCATGACCCCAACCCCAACATGGTTTGTCTTAGCAATACATGTGAACCAAGTCAATAAGTTTTGTATGCAGTTTTGGGGTTGAACCACTTAGTTGATCAGAATATACTATTGTGTTTATTGTGAGATGATGGAATCTAACCTTTCTGTTTCCCCTCCCCTTTTTACTAGATCATGCATTGAGACTGTGGAACATTCAAACAGACACTTTGGTTGCAATATTTGGAGGAGTAGAAGGGCATAGGGATGAAGTTTTAAGTGCAGTAAGTGAAAAATTGTTGTGCAGCTTGAAATTTATCAGTGCTGTCCTAACCCCGCTCCAAAGTTTATTTCTCTTCTTTGCTAAACAAATTTTAAATTGTGGTTTGCATTTTAATTATAGGTCAGAAAATGGAAATTTGCTTAATAGGATAGCTAATAACCTGATTTGTATAATCTGGGGGCTTCACTGTTGATTTTATTTTAATCTTGTATGCAAAATTGAAGTTGCTACATTCTGTGTATAGGATTATGACCTCCTTGGTGAAAAAATTATGTCTTGTGGCATGGATCACTCCCTGAAACTCTGGCGAATCAATTCAAAGAGAATGATCAATGCAATCAAAGAGTCCTATGAATACAATCCCAATAAAACCAACAGGTAAGGGCAGCCCCAATCCTAGTGTGATGTTTTCCTCACCCCAGTATATTCTTCAGCTCATCACTGAAATCATGTATCACCTTTTGAAACTTGCAAGTAGTTAGATCTTGAAATGAGCCTGTAAATTGCTTGAAGTTTTTCCCCTCCCATGACAGGTATGGTCCAGTTGTCACTTCAGTGGTAAATCATAGGTAAAGATTTACCGTGAACATGCCAGTTTTATTTATTACTTATTTATTTCATAGTTTTGCCCTACCAGTATGCAAGCCATGACCTCTGACGTAGCATTTTGTCTGAACTAGGAGTTACAGTTTCTTTCTCTCCAAACAAACGGTGATCAGTAAGCCAAGGACAAACCTTAGCTACAGATTGTGGTTTGGTTGGACTGAAATCTTGATCCCTGATTTGGACATAGTGATAAGCCCCAGTTGTTGTGGCTTTAAAAATAGGTGACAATGATGTGTTCATGGTAATGAACTGTGATATGCGAATTAGGCCACCGGTGCAAAACCTATACAGTGGTACCTTGGTTGCCGAATGGCTTAGTTGTTGAACAAATCGGCTTTGTGAATATTTTTCAGAAGCCGAACATCTGACGTGGCTTCCACTTGAGTGCAGAAAGCTCCTGCAGCCAATCGGAAGCAGCACCTTGGTTTTTGAACGGTTTCGGGAGTCAAACTGACTCCCGGAATGGATTAAGTTCGAGAACCAAGGTACCACTGTATGTGACTATCCAGAATCAAGTCCCATAGTGTTCCATGGGACTTTACTTCTAGTTAAGTGGATATAGGATTGCAGCTTAAATGTCAGTTTTCCACTTTCTCCTTTTTTGCAGGACAAGCTCTGCAGTGTTTAAAATAATGTATTTTATTGTTTGTTAAGATTCATTGTACGTTTGAAGGCTTTACTAAGCTATATTAGCATAAATATCCTTGAAAGATTTGGTGGAAACCCTTAAACCATAGTTTTTCAGTTCTGATAGCATGGGAAATGGTATTTTAAAAGTGAAAACAGGCTTTGCTGAAGTTGAGTGGGGGGGTTAAGTGAGAGTTGAAGAGAGGACATGTAAGAACTTGGCTTCTTACATTTGAATTCAGCCAGTGACCCATATTTTTTTATTTTGGCGGGACGGGAATATAAATTATTCCACCTCTATTGTCATTGCATCCCAAGCTCCTGCAGTTGTGTCTTTCCTCTGCCCAACCGCACTGATCAGATGCATCAACTCTCTCCTTTGCAGGCCGTTTGTTTCTCAAAAAATTCACTTTCCTGACTTCTCCACCAGAGATATACATAGAAATTATGTAGATTGTGTGCGATGGCTAGGAGATCTGATACTTTCCAAGGTAGGATGGCTTCAGTTTCAATAATGTCACATTTATGTTTTGATCTCTGAAGATTTAAAAGTGATTAATAATAATAATAATAATAATAATAATAATAATAATAATAATTTATTATTTATACCCTGCCCATCTGGCTGAGTGTCCCCAGCCACTCCGGGTGGCTTCCAATCAAGTATTAAAAACAATACAGCATCAAGTATTAAAACTTCCCTAAACAGGGCTGCCTTCAGATATCTTTTAAAGAGAAGATAGCTGCTTATTTCCTTCATATCTGAAGGGAGGGTGTTCCACAGGGCAGGCGCCACTACCAAGAAGGCCCTCTGTCTAGTTCCCTGTAACCTCACTTCTCACAATGAGGGAACCGCCAGAAGGCCCTCAACGCTGGATCTCAGTGTCCGGGCTGAATGATGGTGGAGACGCTCCTTCAGGTATATAGGACCGAGGCCGCTTAATTTAATTGATGAGAATAGGAAAATTTCAAAATTTACTGAAATGGTATCTTCCTACTATTTTTAAAAAATCCCAGTAGCGTGCCTCCTCTCCCCACAATAAAAATACTGTTGATGGCCTAAAGCAAGGTCTATCTCCTCCACATTTTCCTGTGCAGGATGTGGGTGTGAAAGTGTTTTGTGGGTTATATTGAAGCCTTCTTTTCCTTCTGTCCACAGTCGTGTGAAAATGCCATTGTGTGCTGGAAACCAGGCAAAATGGAAGATGACATCGATAAAATAAAGGCCAGCGAGTCTAATGTGACCATTTTAGGACGATTTGATTACAGTCAGTGCGATATATGGTATATGAGGTTTTCAATGGATTTCTGGCAAAAGGTAAGGGGCAAAGCCAGAGATTAAGCAAGGCTATTTAAGATTAGTCCAGTGCACAGATGAAGTTCAGCTGGCACTGCTGCTTCTCATGCGTGCTTGAGGCTCCCATATTTCGTAATATATGTAGGCGGATATGTCATATATCATAAAATATGGCTGTTGTGCGTAAACCATAATGGGTAGTATACTCTTCTATGGGGCCGGTCCATCCGTGAGGCACACTGAGAGTCGCCTCAGGCAGTGGAAACCAAGGGGCACTTCCTGGGTTCTGGTGAGATCTCGCGAGAGCTCTTGCAATAACCTGGAAGCCGCAGCTGGGTGACCCTGGTGAGCGAGGCTTCAGCGGGTCAGCAAGTGTGGGTGGCAAAACGGGATGGGCTACCCTTGCTCTTCTTTATGCATGGCCCATGTTGCACATGCACAGTGTGGATATTAAGGGATGCAAAAGGAGAAAAATTAATACCATATTGCTAAAAATAATTAAAAATAACAGGACAGCTAGGTTTGTTGGACAATAAGGGAGTTAAAGGTGTCCCGGAGGAGGATATTGTATTCATTCAGATATTTTTAGGGCAAAGCCCTCACAAGGTGGCTTACATAATATAGAAATACAGCAGAGGTGAGGGGAACGGTCAGATCAAGGAAAAGTTACCTCTTGGCAGCCATCCTAGGGGAGCAGAGAGCTCATGAGCATAAGACTTGCTTATGCAACTCTAAACCAGCCTTCTCCTACAGTAGCCCTCCAGGTATCTTCGGACTACAGTGGTACCTCGGGTTACATACACTTCAGGTTACAGACTCCGCTAACCCAGAAATATTGCCTCAGGTTAAGAACTTTGCTTCAGGATGAGAACAGAAATCGGGCTTCGGCGGTGCAGCGGCAGCAGGAGGCCCCATTAGCTAAAGTGGTGCTTCAGGTTAAGAACAGACCTCTGGAACGAATTAAGTACTTAACCCGAGGTACCACTGTATAGCCTTGCTAATCTCCAAACAAGATGATGATTGGGGATGATGCTGTCTGACAGCATCTGAGGATGCAAGGCTGGGGAAAGCTGCACTAAACCATAGTCTATCATTCTTTCGGAAGAAAGCCTATTGCCTCCAGAAGTGTAGTAAGGAAGGATACCCTATTTTGATTTTGGCTTCTGTAATTGTCAAAGCTGAGGCTCCAATACTTTGGCCACCTCATGAGAAGAGAAGACTCCCTGGAAAAGACCCTGGTGTTGGGAAAGATGGAGGGCACAAGGAGAAGGGGACGACAGAGGACGAGATGGTTGGACAGTGTTCTCGAAGCTACCAGCATGAGTTTGACCAAACTGCAGGAGGCAGTGGAAGACAGGAGTGCCTGGCGTGCTCTGGTCCATGGGGTCACGAAGAGTCGGACACGACTAAACGACTAAACAACAAAATTGTCAAAATGTGATGTAATATCAATTAATTAGTTGCTGAGGTCACCCTAAGTCAATCCACTGCCCACCATATGTTTTGGACAACAGCTTCCACCTGTCTTGACCAGCACAGCTAGAGTGCAGCAGGTGGGCAAAGGGATTAGAAATCCCCAAGGTACTGATGGTGCATTATCCTTGAGTTGTCTAGGGAAACTTTTATTCTTGAACCTGTTGAGAAAACAAAAGAGAATTATGTTTGCATGTAGAGTGCAATATTAAAACAGTCATTTTCACCACAGCATTAGGCTACATAAATCTTCTGCTCTTTTTTAGATGTTGGCATTGGGCAATCAAGTTGGCAAGCTCTATGTCTGGGACTTAGAAATAGAAGATCCTCATAAGGCCAAGTGAGTGTTTCTGAATCCCCAGCTTTGCACCACAGTTCTTGCTTATCAACACTGAAACAGACAAGTCAACCCCTTTACCCTAACTTAGGAAGTTGTAATAAAGAAGTACAGGCCATAAGCATGTTTGTCTTCTCAAAGTTTGGATTACAGCTTGCTGCCTTTGTTCTGGGAAGGTAACAGTGTAAGAGACCTGGGCCAGGGTGGGGAATCCGGAACAACTTTTTGTATGATTTCGTATGAACAGAGAGAAGATGCACTAATTTCTGACAGATGGGGGTGTGGAATGGTAACTTCCCCTGCCATAGATCTGTGATTAAGCTTTTTCAGTGTTTGAATTATTTATAGTTGGGATAGGTGTCCGGGAGAGAAAATCCTGTTTCAGGGTCATACCGCTTAATAGGGCACGTGAGGCATCACAAGATGAGATGTGCCTTCATTAAAAACACCCCCTGAATGTGGGAACAAGAATATTGAGAAGCTTCACATGCTTTTTGTCTATGGATCAGTTTAAAGTGATACAGCCCAGAAAGCTTCCATAAATTAACATATTTTGGGGTGGGAGAAATGGGATAATGTGATCAGGATGTTGTTTAAAGGGAGGAGGGATGAAGTTAAGAATTGTGCCTGTTGTCTTATATCCTTTTGTTCACATGGTGGTGAGTGAAGAGAAATATAACGCTTTATTTCTTTTGATAGGTGTACAACTCTTACTCACCCAAAGTGTGCTGCTGCCATTCGACAAACCAGCTTTAGCAGAGACAGTAGTATCCTTATAGCTGTATGTGATGATGCCAGTATCTGGCGCTGGGACAGGCTCCGATAAGTTACTTACAACTTGAGAATTACAAAATTATGTATTGCTTTTTCTGTCAAGGATAATTAGCTGATTTATAGTACTGTAACTGCTTTCAGAGTAGCCCCCCCCCCCCCCGGTCAGTTGAACTTAGCAATGTTTACATTTGGTTTTTGATAACATTGCCTTGTTCAGAAGCTGCTGCTTTTTAATAAAAATATTTTTGTACATTTGGTTTATTGTCCCATTTCAGTTCAGTGTTTGTAGTATGTAAAGTTTCTTTGTACTGTATATATACTTGCTGCTTGTGTTAAGCCATGTGTTAAATAAGCTTGTATGAGTATGGGTGTGCCCTACAATTCTGCAGGATGCAAGAAGCACATTGAGTGCAGAATTCTTCCTGAGAAAGTTGTCCTTGATTTTGAAAATGTCTAGCCCTTATGACCGTGAAAACATGAAAGTTGTGCAGCATTGCCCATTTGGAACTCTCAGATGCCAAGAAGGGTGACTGATATAATTTCTCAATGGCTGGGACAGATACATTTATCCATATGGCCTTCTGCTCTTCTCCTTCATGAACAAAAGCAAATAAATTATGCAAACAAAATTAAATGTGCATAATTAAACATGTTGGGGAATTTAGCTTTCTTGCTCAGAATTTGAATTTCCAGGGTATGGACTTTTAAAATACACACACACACAACCCTTAATGTTTTGGTCCAGCAAAAGTTTTACTCCCATAATTCCCAGAGACTATACTACTTTACATTAATTCTCTGTCTCATACCCATCTGATTACAGTAAGCCTGCAATTTGCAAACTTTTAATGTGTGCATATTCAGCTTTAAGCGCTTGGGAAAAAATAAAAAGGGATGGGCACCCAGGGGAAAATACATTGGCAAATTCCACCTGTCATTGCATTCAATGTGTTTTGTCTATATGTGATTTTGGCTTTAGGTGCAATGCCTATGGTGCAAATGCTTTTTTTCTCGGGGCGGGGGATGCATACTCCTAAACATTTTGTGAATCTAAGTTTGGCCTCATTGAGGGGCAGTATTTCAATATGAGTAGGAAAATGAGAGTACAGGGGAAAAAAGCATTGGATATGGGCATACTGTACTTAGAATGAGAATTGCAGAGTAAGTGAAATAAGAGAACGTAGTTAATTAACTTGTTGGTAAAAGGAGCCACTGTCTTGGTGTAGAATACCCTGGTACTTATTTAGGATATTTCCATTGCTTCTGAACCCACTTGGCTCCACATCGTGGCTTTACAAAAATGTTTTTAATACTTAGAATTGTTAACTAAAGCAACACAAGGCACAGGCAGGCAGACAAACTAAAAATGAAGTTCACTAGATCCCAAACACCTGCCGAAATAAAATGCTTCATTTAGTGCTTGAAAACTCGTGATGAAGAGGCAAGATGAGCCTCCACCACCCTGGTGCTACCACTAAAAAGGCGTTTATTCTCCAGCTGCCTCATCTTTGACAGAAGGGGAGCAAATGAATTTCAGAGACTTTAAAAGTGTGTTTAACCTTATAAAAACAAGATGTGAATAAAGTGTGTGTGAAATATGTGTAATATATGGAAGCTGTTGGGACAAGATGTAAAAGTATTAAATTTGGTAAAGTGAAATAAAAACAAAATTAAATACGTGTTAACTTACTCTCTCCCCCCTCCCCTAAATCTTCAGATCACTTGCTCATGACAAAAAAATAAGCAGTCACAGAATGGTATACCTAGAACTTCTTCCAAAACATACATTTGTATTTTTACAAAGGTCTATTTCTTACTGAGGAGGTATTCTTGCCTGGACTCTTACTTTTTCTCAGGTGCAGGCCAGGATCTGCATGGTCTGTATGGAGAAGCATTGAATCACTTCCTCCAATAGATCCTTTCCTCCTTGCCATCTAGTTTTCTATCTGCGGGGATATTTGTGCGTGTGTAAAAATACTCGTCGCTTGAGCCCTCCCTCTTCCCCTGCCCAAATTTTGTAGTGATGCAGCCTACAGTGGTTTTTAAAAATGTATTTTATTTGTTACATTTATTCCACCAAGAAGTTCAATGTCTGTGTGGATGGCAGGCTCACACCAACTCTGTGAGCTGCTTCAGCACCATTAAAGTCCGAGTATCTGAAGTGTGCATGCACACGAAAGCTCATACCAATCACTAACTTAGTTGGTCTCTAAGGTGCTCTAAGGGACGCAGGTGGCGCTGTGGGTTAAAGCCTCAGCCCCTAGGGCTTGCCGATCGAAAGGTCGGCGGTTCGAATCCCTGCGGCGGGGTGCGCTCCCGCTGCTCGGTCCCAGCGCCTGCCAACCTAGCAGTTCGAAAGCACCTCCGGGTGCAAGTAGATAAATAGGGACCGCTTACCAGCGGGAAGGTAAACGGCGTTTCCGTGTGCGGCTCTGGCTCGCCAGAGCAGCGATGTCACGCTGGCCACGTGACCCGGAAGTGTCTCCGGACAGCGCTGGCCCCTGGCCTCTTAAGTGAGATGGGCGCACAACCCCAGAGTCTGTCAAGACTGGCCCGTACGGGCAGGGATACCTTTACCTTTACCTTTTAAGGTGCTATTGGAAGGAATTATTTTATTTATTTTATTTTATTTTGTTTTGATTAAAGGTTGAGGACATTTACATTCTGTTCCTAGCCCCGCGGAAGTATTGAATGCCGAAGAAGCGTGGGGAAATTCTGTATAGTTTTAGGGATTAATTTTGTACAGTATTTTGGTCTTCCTCCGAACAGATGCAGTTGGTAATTTGTGCTGTGCTTGAAAAATTATTCTGCTGAACCTTAAAACCTGCATGCATACAGCAGCAGAAATTGGCTGCGGAGCTTTTCCATTAGGCATGGGAAAAAACTAGCCAGTGGCACCTCTGTCCTGAAAAGCCCCTATGTCAATAATAATAATAATAATAATAATAATAGTAAAAAGTTATTTAACACCCCCCCCCCCGCCCAATCTGGCTGGGTTTCCCCAGCCACTCTGGGCGGCTTCTAGCCAAAGATTAAAAATACATTAAAAGTTTTGGCACCGGGAAGTTGTTGAAGCGGGAAGATAATTCGATTTAGGCAGGAAGTTCCTGTTAAGAACCAAGGCCCGTCCTTTCCCTGAGCTGCCTCATGCCTTGCAAGACTACATTTCCCAGCGTCCTCCGCTTCTCCGAACGTACGCGACGTCGCGCGCGGCGCGCTGGGACACGTAGTCCTCCGCCGGGAGGCCTGAAATCCCACATACACACACGCAAGAATGCCCGCCTATCCCTATGCGAATCATTTCCTTCCGTTTGCCCCGGATGAGCTTCGGCGGGCGGGGTGGCACGGAGGGGCCCCCGGGGTGGTCGCCTGGGCCGGTCGAGGCTTTCGAGGAAGCGGCCTTGCCGAGCGGAGCCGCCTCCGCCATGTTTGGCTGCTTGGTCGCGGGGAGGCTGGTGAGTGGCGCCCGCGGCCGGCAGCGCAGGCCGGAGTGGGCGGGGCCCCTTGCTGCCGGGTCTCTATGGAAACGAGGGGGGGAAAGGGGGTTGCTATGGGAACGGGAGGGCACTTGGGGTTTCTATGGTGAGGGATGCGGGCGGCTGGTTCCCTTGGTAACTCGTAAGGCCCAGGGGGGATGCGCCAGGCGTTTCTCATGGAAGTGGGTGACGAAATATCTAGGTGATATATGTATTTCTACGTACTGCTTTAAGGTTTCTTTTCCATATATGTTATGATATATGAGAAGAAGGAAGTCCCAGCGAAGGAAGAATGGGTACAAAAGCTCATGGAATAGGCAGAAATGGCAAAACTTACTGGAAGAATAAGAAATTAAGATCACAAACTTTTTATAAAAGAGTGGAAATGGTTTATGGAATATTTACAGATAAATTGTAAACAGATAAAAACATTGGCAGGATTATCGTAAAAACCTGCAGTTTTATAAGAGTATATATTTAAAGGAGATGAATAAATGTGCAAATTAAGTTACTTTGGAATATGCAGAAGATATTAAAAATAAATTTAAGGAACCGCAGAAAGAGGGGGAGGGAAGTCAATTTTTGAAATGTCAAAAGGATTGTAAAATCAGTGAAATGTATAAACTTGAAAAGTATAAATAAAAATTAAAAAAATACAATCAAGCAGTAAATTACTTTTTAAAATTAAATTTGTACACCGCCCTTCATCCACAGATCTTAGGGCGGTTCACACACAAACAAATACAATATAAAAACCACAAAATGCATAGTAAAAGTAAGAACAACAGCAAAGCAATAATCTCCTTTCCCACAACACATATAAATTTTATGGAGTATTTGTGTGTTTGTATACCTCTTGAGTTTCCCCCCTCTACATTCAAGCAGAATATATAGTGGTATAAACTAGATACTGCTTCATTGTAGCGGGAAAACCTCAACAGTGGTCAACAAATGAGATAAAACAAAGAAAGCACTTTTTTTTAAAAAAAAAGTAAGACTGTGATTTAAAATTTGCAGGTTAAAACTGCAATTGACTAAAACATATTAAAACTAGTTGTACAAAACTAGGCCTGCCGTGTTTAATGGATAGCATTAACTGAGTAAAAATATTTTGGTCAATGAAAAATGTGCTTCCAATTAACTGGGCAGCATATTTTTTCCCATTTAAAATTGTATTTTTAATAAATAAATAAAAAGCAATGGCAACTCTCAATGGAACATAGGCAGCAAAAATACAAGCAATAAAACAATTGAAACATCTTAAAAACAATTCCAGTAGAGATGCAGGTTGGAAAAGATTTGTGCTTTAAAAGCTTGCTGAATAAGAAAGCTCTTCAATAGGTGACAAAACAGCCAACAGGGACAGCGCCTTGCCTAATGTTTAACAGGGAATTCCAAAGGGTAGGAGGCATAACCGGAAAGGTGAAATTCCTAACTTGTGCATAATGGACCTCCTGCTATGATGGTATGTGCAGGAGGTCCTAACCTGCAAGAACAGATAGGAGAAGGGTTGTTTGGCATACTGCTTCGTTTTTTTCTGCACAGTCTCCATTTCAATGCATTCTTTTTTCCTGGAGGGAGTTTGAATTCCGCTAGAGGCTCAAATCCCTACTTCATTCCCTGCTCTTCTTTTGTAGGTGCAAACAGTTGCACAGCAGGTGGCAGAAGACAAGTTTGTGTTTGACTTGCCCAACTATGACAGCATCAACCATGTGGTGGTCTTCATGCTGGGGACCGTTCCCTTCCCAGAGGGAATGGGTGGTTCTGTCTACTTCTGCTACCCCGACGAAAATGGGATAGCAGTGTGGCAGCTCCTGGGCTTTGTTACAAATGAAAAACCAAGTGCCATCTTCAAAATTTCCAGTCTGAAATCTGGTAAGAACATTGAGTGTAACCATTAAAGCCTGGGAAGGGGTTTGCTGTAGAGATAGGTGACTGGTAGCCAGAAGCAACAATTCAACCTTCACTTTCCCTTGTGGTCCACAGCATAGCTGTTAGTCCCACCTCTTTTCTCTGAGGCACAGGCAAAGGGCTTTTGAACCCCCTTCTTCTCTGTCCAGCTGTTGTGATTAGCAAAATGGACAAGTTCCTTGTTTGTGCCTTGGCTCATACATGGGAGCCATTGGCTGAGGCCCTAAAGGGGAGAACTGACAGGAGGGGAAGAGAGAGAGAGATAAAAATCCCTTTGTTTGTATCTCACATTCTGTGGAAGTGAGTAGAGGCAGTATTGTTGACCTTTCAGCCTTTGCTCATGACTGGTTTTTATTTCTAGGTAAGCATTTGCCTGTAGGAGGTGGGGAGTTCCTTAACCCAAGCTGCCTCACCCTACTCAAAAGTTGTTCTGTGTGACTCTGCCAGAGCTGGCGCTAAAATCATGTATTCTGGGTCTGAAAGATGCAGGAAGAGAGAACCCAGAATCACTCACTGTGCTTCAAGCTGTCCTCCTAGTTGTCTTCTTTGGGGTAACTGGTGTGTGCCCTCTGTTCCCAGAGAGGGGTCCTTTCTTGAAGCAACCTTTTTATGCAGCTAAGATACTCAAAAGTAGAACTACAGTGTTGACATTAGTGGCTAACTTAATTCATTTCACTTCTTATACTCTGAGCATGTCTTAGCTGGATACAGCATACTTCGAGTAGACCAACTGAAATGAATTGACTTAGCCGTTGATGTCAGTACCGTAGAGACTATGATTTTGAAGCATTAAAATGCCCCTGCTTTTCTGTTGTCGGGCTGTGTTCTCTGTTTCTTCTTGACGGAGGTAGATGCTTTGTTTAAGAAGTCTTGTGTAAATCTGGGCTGTTTTCAGAACTGTGCTTCTACTGAGGTCAGGACAGATGCATTACACCACTTGTGATGTTGTCTCTTTTAGGGAAAGGTAGCCATCATCCGTTTGGAGCTATGAATATCCCCCAAACGCCATCTGTAGCCCAGATTGGGATTTCTGTGGAGCTGCTGGAACTCTTGGCTCAGCAAACTCCTGTAGCAAGTGCCGCTGTGTCATCAGTCAATTCATTCACAGAGGTAATGAATAGCAAGCAATTTTGATTTCAGCAGTTACTGCCGGAATAGCCTCTTCATTAATGGGTCTTAGAGCATGGGACATAATGCCATGAAGACAAGTGAGGCATTAACAAAAATTGCCTTACTCGTCAGAGCAGCAGCTTTTAAACTGTTTTCTGAGTTCCTCAGTGAAAAGAGCAATAATGTTCCCTGAAATACAGCTTGATCCTCAGTACAGATCTTTGCTTGCAGATGTGTCGCTTTAACAGAATGTTGGAGCAGAGCCTCCATTTTCACAATAATAGTGAATCATAGAATCTTTGAGTTGGAAGGGATCCAAGGGTCATCTAGTCCAACCCCCTGCAATGCAATGAATCTTGGCTAAAGCATTCATAGCAGATGGCCATCCAGCCTCTGCTTAAAAACCTGCAAGGAAGGAGAGTCCACCACCTCTCATGGGAGTCTGTTCCACTGCTGAACAGCTCTTCCTGTCAGAAAGGTTTTCCTGATGTTTAGTCGGAGTCTCCCTTCTTGTAATTTGGAAGACACTGGTTTGAGTCCTACCCTCCAGAGCAGGAGAAAACAAGCATGTTCGCTCTTCCATGTGATCCCAACATTAAGTGACTCTACACCCATAAAATTTCCCATAATGCTCTGTGGTACGCAGGAGGTTCTTTGGCAGTCGACTCCGTGTGAAAAGGGTTCTCTAAAAGAATTTAGAAGCACATTTTTTAGAAGGCCATCTGTCTAATTCTTCTGCGGTTATTGGCCTGGATCCTATAATAAGGAAAGGAAAGTCCTTAAAAGGAAAGTTTCCTTTCCCTTGCAGCTGTCCCTGAAAACCCTTTTCGGAATGTCGGAAGGTACCTCTCTCCTGATATATGGGGCATGAAGAGTTACTGCAAGGAATTGCTCAAAACTGGGATCCTGCCCCCAAAACAGGTTTCCATCTAAGAAAATTTTCTAGGTCACTGATATATTATTATAAAAAAAAAAAGATTTGGGATTAAGCCCATTAAACATAGTGAGATTTACTTCTGAGTAAAGGATTATATAGTCAATAGCTTTTTAGAGGCATGTTAATAATTCAGCAGAGTGTTATATTAAGTAGGGCATGAGCCTGCAATGTGTAATCAGAGTAATTTTAGGAAAAGATACCAAGTAGAGTAGAAACATTTCCAGCTTACCTTGTCCCTTACAATAAAAACCCTTAGATTAAAGGTAAAGGGACCCCTGACCGTTAGGTCCAGTCCCGGACGACTCTGGGGTTGCGACGCTCATCTCGCTTTATTGGCCGAGGGAGCCGGTGTACAGCTTCCGGGTCATGTGGCCAGCATGACTAAGCCGCTTCTGGCGAACCAGAGCAGCACACGGAAACGGAGTTTACCTCCCCGCCGGACCGGTACCTATTTATCTACTTGCACTTTGACGTGCCTTCAAACTGCTATGTTGGCAGGAGCAGGGACTGAGCAACGGGAGCTCATTCCGTCGCAGGGATTCGAACCGCCGACTTTCTGATCGGCAAGCCCTAGGCTCTGTGGTTTAGACCACAGCGCCACCTGCGTCCGTAGGCCATCCTTAGATGGGATAATTAGACCATATAGAGATCCCCACCCCTGAAGAAAATCTATAATTTCTAATATGATGATTAAAATGAACACATAAACTTACCCTTTCTCTTACCACTTTGTGAACTGGTAACAGTTTGCAAAGACATAGTACTGTGGTTGGCAACTCTGTGTACCGACAGACAACTCCCTAGAAACACTTGGAACAGAGAGTTACCTATTCATCTCTTATCTGTCTTCCCAGCTAATACTCCTCTTTCAATTTCTTTATACAAGCGTTAATAAACTGCCAACTCATGAAAAATATTGTGACTGTGTATACAATTAAATGAACATAATAAAACACAGAAGCAATGGCCAACACTCAATCAAATTAATTCCATTATAATTCTTGGTGAAACAAACGTTTCCAGCAGGTGACAAAATATTAAATATTGCAGGAAACATCCCAACTCGTGTTTCTCAAAGTGGCTTGCAAACCTAAAAACAACTTGCAGTGATAAAATATTCCATAAAACTTCTCTTAGGGAGGAATAAGTTATTAACACAAAGCATTCTCTTGCCTCCCTCGCTTTTGCAACTGGTTGCATTTGTTTCCCTGCTGACATGTCCAGAAGCAGGTTTCCTATTGCCCTGAAGCCTTTGCTGAGGCAGCATGAGTCAAATGAGCAGATTACTGTTGTACAGTAAAAAGATGCACTCCTCATAATATAGTAATATGTTTTCATTTGGATCATATCTGTAAACAATTGTTTAAATGCCAAAATAGAGCACCTAGCTAGGGCTGACTGAAATGACTATGTACAGCACATCCTTTTTTAAAAAGTGTTTTTGTTGTTGTGTATTTCAGTTCACTCAAAAGATGCTAGACAATTTTTATAACTTCGCTTCGTCCTTCGCTGTCACCCAGGCCCAAATGACACCTAACCCATCGGAAGCTTTTATTCCCGCAAATGTAGTTTTGAAATGGTAAGGAGATTGCCGGGGGAGGACTGTGCCTTCACCAACACAAGTTTTGGTAGGACTGAATTAATGGTGCGGTAGTAACATTATCCCTAACAGTAAGAGTTACCTTTTTAGTATAACCGTAGTTGAATTTATACTATGTAAAACTATTTCATGTATTTAGATCACGCTTGTGAATAGCCCTTCAGCCTGGTTACCTGCAGCAAGTCTGATATGCTTCCAGACAATCAAGACCAGGAATTTAACAAAAAGCAGACACAATGTTTTAAAAATTATTTTTGATAAATGCAAATTAGGATTCCTGAAGGAATTGCATTGCACCCAGCATAACTGTTCAAGAGCCAGTGGTGTTGGAGTGAAAATCCTGGTGATCTTCCCTTTCCAGTACAGTGGTGCCTCGCAAGACGAAAAGAATCCGTTCCGCAATTCTCTTCGTCTAGCGGTTTTTTCGTCTTGCGAAGCAAGCCCATTGGTGGCTTAGCGGCTTAGCGCTATTAGCGGCTTAGCGGCTTTTAGCGGCTTATCAGCTTAGCGGATAAGCAGATAAGCATCTTAGCAGCTTAGAAAAAGGGGGGGGGAGGGAAAAAAAGTCAGAAAAACTCGCAAGACATTTTCGTCTTGCAAAGCAAGCCCATAGGGAAATTCGTTTTGCGAAGCGCCTCCAAAACGGAAAACCCTTTCGTCTAGCGGGCTTTCCGTCTTGCGAGGCATTCGTCTTGCGGGGCACCACTGTATATGCAAAGGAGAAGGATTGCATAAAGCTCAGCAAAGTAGCTAGAAGATGGCTTTTATGTGACTTTATTTGTGCTTATCTTTTTTATTCTTGTAGGTACGAGAATTTCCAAAGAAGATTAACTCAGAATCCTTTGTTTTGGAAAACATAATCTGGAGCCAAGTTCTCGCTAATGTGCGCTATAGCAACTGGTCACAACTTAAAAGATGCAAAAGATGGAGCCTACGAAATAAATCTGGATTGGTCGATTAAAAGTCTGAGCAGAATTGGGGGAGGGCAGCTTTTGTAATATTTATGGGGCATTTGTTACAAATTAAAGCTCTAAAAAACAGTCATTGCCGTTTTTCTTTTTTTAGAGTTAAAAATGTGGAGCCACAACAGGAGCTCCTCATTATGAATTGTACGGAAAACTTTCCATCCTGTTAATGAGCAAATAGGCCCTTGTTTGGTGGTTCTTTAATGCTTTAGGTTCCAGCACTGTTGTGCGTATCAAATTGCAAATAAAACTTGCTCTGAAGCCTGCGCCTCTTTGAAAATATGCTGTGAATAGTTTCCAGTGTAATTCTGTCTTAGTACAGATAGAACAGTTCACAAATTCATACAAGCATAGGGTTGGAAGGGTCCCTGAGGATAACACTGGGCAACCATTTTTTACTTTTTGAATGTTGTCTAGATTTCTACAACTGATTTAGGGTATTTTTGCACTGCTGAATCAGGAAATGGCATCCGTTTCTCTCCATCAGGTCAGGTTTACTGTAAACTGAATGGTGGGCATTGATAAAGGTAAGTACACGTAAATTGCATGTTGCTTCACCATTTTTCAAACTTCAGGACTTGAACTTCCGTTTCTTGAAACTCCTGGAATGCTCAGCGGCAGGGAGGTCTCTCTTCAGAGTCCAACAGTAGTCAGCCATCATGACTGCATCCCAGCAACCCTGATACCTGGTCTCCATCTCTTTCATGTCCTGATGGAATCTCTCCCCCTGCTCGTCACTCATTGAACCCAGGTTCTCAGGAAACCGGTCCATATGTGAAAATAGGTAGTGCATCTTGACGCTCATGTTGCAGCCCAGGTTTCTGAAAGCAGTCAGCATGTTGTTGACAAGTTCTGCATAGTTTCTGGCCTTATTGTTGCCAAGAAAGTTCTTCACTACCAGAACAAATGCCTTCCACGCTTCCAGTTCCACTTCGTTCACTGAGTTTCCGAACTCTGGATCTCTGATGAGCTGACAGATCTGAGGACCGTCAAAGATGCCAGCTTTCAACTTCTCCATGGTCAATCCTGGAAAAGCCTGGCACAAGTAAGTGAAGCAGTCACCATCCTTGTCCAGAGCCTTGGTGAACTGCTTGATTAAGCTGAGCTTGATGTGCAGCGGTGGGAAGAGTATTCTGTCTCTGTCCACCAGAGGGTCGTTGATGACGTTCCTTTCTTTGCAAGGCACCAATTCCCCCGGCACAGGCCAGTCCTTCATGTAATGCTGAGCACGGTCCCTACTATCCCACATGCACAGAAAACATGGGTACTTGTTGAAGCCAGACTGTTGTCCCAACAAAAAGTTCACCATCTTCAGGTCAACACAAATAAACCACTTATGCTGATCATAACCAATTTTCTCCAGCACATACTTCACCGCTTCATAGTTCTCCTTCAGTGTACTCGAGTGAGCCGGGGTATAGAGGCAAACTGGTTGCCGTTGTGTAGCAGAACACATTTCAGTGATCGCTTGCTGCTGTCAATGAATAGTCTCCAATCTTTGGGTTCATACTGTGGCACTCCAAGCTTGAGCAGAAACTGCCCAATATCTGCACAGTACACCAAGTCCTTCCGAGAAAAAACGGAGGTACTCTTGATGCCTGTTGCGGAAGAAGCTGATGCGAGCACTGTCAGAGAGAAGGTTTTTTCCCTTCAATCTGGATGCCAACAGTTCGGCAGAGTCCTTTGACAAGCTGAGGTCGCGAACTAGATCATTCAACTCCTTTTGGGAAAATGGATGTGGAGCATCATCTTCAAGAACCACTTCTTCATGTCCTTCAACACTGGAGGCATCTTCGTCACTAATGTCAGGAAGTTCTCCAAAGATAGGTACTGGAATTTCATCACAATGAGCTACAGGACGACGTGCTGATTGAAGATCAGGATACTTCGTGGGGCGGCTGCCCCATTAACTTAGTTTTGATCCCCCAACTTTATGCTTTGCCGCACCAATTTATGGAAGATTTCGAGGTTTTATGACTTCAAACTGATCCCTTTTCAACATAATCACCCAGAACTATCGGACCCAAATACTTCTTGTCATTAAAATAATCATTTCCAATCAAAACAATTATTCGACATGGCATTTTACCCCCACCAACTTCTAAAATGCTCCACACAAGCGTACATGTGAACAAAAACGTAAAAAAACGACGTGGCCATAGCTCAAAAATTTGACCTGGTTGAGCAAAACCAATGTGGTTTTTGGATTCAGCGCATCAGATTCGTCCGAAATTAACTGAAAAAACGCAGACAACAAATTTGTTGTTGACCAGTGTAATCTAATCTAACCCAAATATACAGCGTTCCAATACGGGGATCGAATCTGCAACCTGGGCATTGTTATCAGCACCATGCTCTAGTCAACTGAGCTATCCAGTAGATATGATTAGCTCTTGGTGTATTGTGTCTGAACTCTGTACTTCATTTCTTTCTATGTAATATCTTGGTCTGTATGTATTTGCCTGTTGGGGTTCGCAGCTAATAACTTCCCTATGCCCAGAGTTCATCCAAACATAGTTGTCTGTGAAACTGGTCACATAGCTACTGGTGACCTATCTTGGTTCTTTTTTTCAAGGTTGTCTGGCGAGAAGAGTGGTACAATTTCCTGTTTAAGTAGGGTTGCCAAAACAGCTGTTGCAAGGAGCTGCCATTGCAGATCCTGCTGAACCTGTCACCCAGTGGGTTGCCAAACACTGATCCACGACCTTCATTCCAGTAGTCCACAGAGTGTCTGCGGATTTCTGGTTGAAGAAGACAGATGACACATTAAAGATCCATCTTGGTTTTTAATCCAATGTGCTACTGCATCTTTCGTTTCTTGTATATCTTCCACAGGGTGTGTTTAAAATCCATTATGTAAGAAATAAAAGAAGCAATAAAAATACAGTTAAAACCATGCAGCATCTAGCACAGCACAGTATGATTGCTGCAACAGGCAGAATCGTCGCTTAAGTGATCTGTCTTGCCAGTTTTCAAGTGGCTCATGCGGGGGGCGGGGGGGGGCGGATTGAGAACAACTCACCTTACATTCTTTTCTTTTTTTATAATTTTTTTATTAATTTTCACGAAATTATAAACAAAACAAACAGATAAAAAACATAGATCATAACCTTATTAAAATTTCACTTACTAACATTGTCAAGTGACTTCATCGCTTCCCCTTGATTGAATTTCCATGCACTTCCTTTTAATGGTTTTCCAAATCAAAGTAAAGTTCTTATGAAATTTCACTTGAACATTAACATCCTTATATCCTTTAATTTTAAAATTAGACATTTTGATTCGTCACTTAACTTATATAAGATCCTAAGCCAATTAAATATCTGCAAACTATTTCCAATTAATTTAATTTTACATATTTAACTAAATAATCATTAAATTTTGTCCATTCTTCCTGATACTATTACTCCTTCTGGTCGCAGACTCTTCCGGTTAGGTCGGCTAGCTCCGAAAACTCCATCATCTTCATCTGCCATTCTTCCACTGTAGGTAGTTCTTGCGTTTTCCACTTGTTCGCTAATAAAATTCGAGCAGCAGTTGTGGCAGACAAAAATAGTTTAACATCTTTCTTGGGCAATTCTAAACCTCATGGACCTTGCATTCTTGCATTGTTTCTGTTCCAGTCGGACTTCTCAGCTATCCTCCCTAGCTTGTTTTGCACACATTTCCATCTATATATTTTTTTACTGTGGATAAGTCTGCCTAAAATGTTTTTTTAGATGCTGAGTGTTACTTGGGAGTTCCAACTGCCTCCAGGCTTTACATACGTGCTTGTATTAAATATTTAAGGCATCTCTCAAATCCATGCTTTCTTTCAGTCTTAGGGTGTTGTTGCTTTAAGAAGAAGACTTATTTTTGCTCTCATGACGGTTTAGCCAAAAGGGACTGAGTAAAATGAATTTATTTTATTACTACTTTATTACCAGCATCTATTTTAAACCAGGGTCCAATACTTCATTTTCTGAAGAAATTGCTGTCGATGCCTTTTCTATATTTCATTATTAAATAACCATCAGCTGCAAGGCAGGTTTATATTATTTATAACGTTAGGATGTTATTTCTGATGTAGGATTTCAAGCTGGGTGTTTCTCTTGCCTTTCTAGAGCTATGCAGTGGTCTGATTCATTTTGCCTTTCTCTCTTTACCTTCTCCAGTATGTACACTGTTAGGAAATACAAATATTTTCCATAAAGTGTTTTTAATAAGAAACAAATCTTGTGTTGTTACCACTTCAGACACTCCCACTTCACAGAGGAAACATTTGTGGGTGAATAAAGATAGGCAAGTGTGTTTTATTTTTAAAGAGGCCCTATTTATACTGATGTAGCATTATGAACATTTGAGGAATACACAGCTCTTAATAACAAAGTTTTTTCCATAGATGCAATACAGTGTTACTCAAAAGCATCCATACTTTGTACCAGCAGAGGTTAATTCAGTAAGAACTGCTACGTCTGTTACTCTGGAATCATCTTGGCAACAATGGATTCTTTTTAAACACGCATTTCATTTGTAAAATCAAAATATTTGTAAGATGCTTTGAGTATTATTTTCATATAAATATTAAGCCTTAACAACTGATCCAATCTATTAAAAATGTACTTAAAATACAAATACACGTGATTCATAGTACATGGATATGACTGGAAAGAAGAAACCAGTGGAGTCGGGCAAGCCAAAAAGGCTAATATAGTAGACATGAAATTACATTGAAAATCAATTTTAGGCTATATGAGCGTCAAATACTTCTTGTTCTTAAATCTACACAAAAGTTATCCTATTGCAACATCTGGAAAATGAGATTCCCAGGAGTCTGTGGAACTCCCTGCCTATTGAAACCAAGCAAGGCTCTTTTCGGGACCTGCTAAAAACATTCTTGTCTACCCAGGTGCTTTAAAAGTTGAGGAAATTTTAATCTGTTTAACTTTTGCATGTTTTAAAAGTATGGTCGTGAATTTTTCTCCATTTAATTTTTATCTTTCTGTGAACCACTGAGCGTTTTTCCCTTTTTTTTTTCAACCATCAAGCCGTGTATGAATTTTATGATAAAGTAAAATGATAAAATGAAATCGATGGTGCCGTACTAAAACAACCAGTGATTTTGTTGCACCATCACAGCCTGCAAGGACCTGGTGCCTAATTTTCTAGGCGCCGCCCGGGGCGGAGAGCCTTTATTGTGACGTCTCCCTTAGCAACCGGGAACCCGCGTCCTAGCGACGGCCCCGCCCCCTCCCATCCATGGCCCCGCCCCCTCCCTCCTGCATTGTGGAGGCGCCTCTCTGCGCCCAGGCGAATTTCCCCTTTTCTGCCATCGCCTCCGCGCTCGCAAGAAACCGGTTTGCTTCTGCACTGATGCGGAGGAGGAAAAGGGGAGAGGAGGGGAAATGGGTAGCGCTTTGAAGGCTGGAGCGTATAAAAGGGAGTGAGAAGGAGCTATGTGACGGCCGCCGCCCCCACACCCAAGGGGAACCTCCCTAAACCAGCCCAGTCTACCTGGCTTTCTGCTTGGTCTTTTTTTTTCTCTCTCTCTCCTCTGGTAAAGGCAGAAAAGCGGGAAAGAGGATTCGAAAATGCTGGACACCATCCATGCCACGATCTTGGAGGGCGGGAGGAACGTCTTCCTTACACTTCCCAAGCTCACGACAGAAGGTAAGCTCTGTCTCCCCGCTGGGTTTTTACAGTTCAGCCTCCTGAATGAACCACAAGGCTAATATGCTGCAGTGCAAATTGCTTTTATGAATGGCTGTACCTGGGAAAGCATCTGTTGTTGCATGCAAGAGAATCCCAGATTATATACATATACATATACATATACATATACATATACATATACATATACATATACATATACAGCAGAGACATCACCTTGGCAACAAAGGTCCGTATAGTTAAAGCTATGGTTTTCCCAGTAGTGATGTATGGAAGTGAGAGCTGGACCATAAAGAAGGCTGATTGCCGAAGAATTGATGCTTTTAAATTATGGTGCTGGAGGAGACTCTTGAGTCCCATGGACTGAAAGAAGATCAAACCTATCCATTTTTAAGGAAATCAGCCCTGAGTGCTCACTGGAAGGACAGATCCTGAAGCTGAGGCTCCAATACTTTGGCCACCTCATGAGAAGAGAAGACTCCCTGGAAAAGACCCTGATGTTGGGAAAGATGGAGGGCACAAGGAGAAGGGGACGACAGAGGATGAGATGGTTGGACAGTGTTCTTGAAGCTACCAGCATGAGTTTGACCAAACTGCGGGAGGCAGTGGAAGACAGGAGTGCCTGGTGTGCTCTGGTCCATGGGGTCACAAAGAGTCGGACATGACTAAACGACTAAACAACAATACATATACATATACATATACATATACATATACATATACATATACATATACACATACATATGACTGGAAAGAAGAAACCAGTGGCACCGAGCAAGCCAAAAAGGCTAATATAATAGACATGAAATTACATTGCAAACCAGTTTTACTCTATGTGAACATCTAATATGTCTTGTTCTTAAATCTACACAAAAGTTATCCTATTGCAACATCTGGAAAATGAGATTCCAAGAAGTCTTTGGAACTCCCTGCCTATTGAGGTCAAGCAAGGCGCCTTCCGTGTACTCTTTTCAGCACCTGCTAAAAACATTCTTGCCTACCCAGGTACTTAAAAAGTTGAAGAAATTTTAATCTGTTTAACTTTTAGTCAACTTTTAGTTTACACACACACACACACACACTTTCTGTTTTACAATTTTGAATACTCATTTAAACATCCTTAAAACATCTTCTATTTCTGTGGTTCATTTTGCATACCATAAATCCCTACATATTTTATATAAACCGAACCATTCAGTATTCCATCATTGCATCCATCAAAACTTATTTACACTGTTGAATTTATCTTAATGCTGCCAGTGTTTTCAAGTGTACACAATCCCCCCCATATATTCAATAGAAATTTTCCAATCTTCTCTAAATGCATGTTCTTTTTGTTCTCTTATTCTATATGTTTAGCTGTGCATATTCCAACAGTTTAAGTTGCCATTCTTCTATAGTTGGGATCTCGCTCGTTTTCTATTTTTGGGCTAACAAAACGCGGGCCGCAGCTGTAGCAAAAATAAGTAACCTTTCTTGACTCCTGGGAATTTCCATCTGAATTAACCCCAACAAAAAGGACTCTGGTTTTTTTGGGAAAAGTACTTTTAAACTTTTTTTTTCAATTCATGATGGATTATTTCCCAATACGCTTTTACCCCTTTACAGGTCCACCAGATTCAATTTCCAGATTCAGTCTCTGGGGGCTGGAAATTTCTCCTGCCTGAAAGCCTGCAGAACGGCTGCCAGCCAGAGTCTACCCTGTAAAGAGCACTAAGCTAGATGGATCACTTGTTTGACTCCATTTAAGGTTATGTCCTTATCTTACCTGCCTCCCCATCCCCTTCATAACCTCCGTTTCCCCATTAATACTTGAGATCAGCTAGGAAGATAGGAGGATGCTTTATACTGAGTTAGACCACTGGCCCATCTAACTCAGTATTGCATGCACTGACTGGCAGCAGCTCAATAGGATTTTAAGGAAGGGAACTCCCAGAGCTAGGTGGAGAAGCTGGGGATTGAACCTGAGACCTTTTGCATGCTAAACAAACCTGAACAAACTACAGTTCCCAGGATTCCTTGGGGGGAATTAATGCACTTTAAATGAATGGTGTGTTTGCAGCTTGTGTATGTATTAAGCAGGCATGTTTATGTGTGGGTCTGGCCCCATCCCTTGGCCCACATTGGTTTCCAGGTGTCATCCGACAGCTTGGTGCTGTTCCCCTATGCATGTTTGTTGTTGTTGTTGTTTAGTCCTTTAGTTGTGTCCGACTCTTCGTGACCCCATGGACCAGAGCATGCCAGGCACTCCTGTCTTCCACTTCCTCCCGCAGTTTGGTCAAACTCATGCTGGTAGCTTTGTCGGCATGACATCTAGGGAGTCGGCCCTCGACGTTGATGCAGTGACCTGAATTCAGTTGCCTATAACATGGTTTGAGAAATCTCAGTAAGGGCCTTTTGCAGCACCGCATTTAAATTATTCCACTGCAAAATTGCTGGCTCCATTCAAGGCAAGAGAGTCGTTGAGGTAGCTCAGTGTTCCCTTCTGTTGCTGACATATCAGTCTAATATTAGTTGTGAAAGGGAAGTGGAATTGGCTTCTCACTGTCTGGAAAAGCGAAGAGTCACTATAGTAAGGAGTGATGGGAATTATAGCACAAACATCCCTTGAGGGCAACATGTTGGCTATTCCAGATGCAAATGCCCCATAGCAACAGCCAAGGTGATGTTTTTCCACCTTCACCGCATCAAGCAGTTGGTCCCTTTCCTTTTCTGCCATGACCTGGCCACAGTGATCCATGCAACGGTCACCTCCAGGCTTGACTACCGTAATTTGCTCTACGCAGGGCTGCCCTTGAAGCTGCCCCAGAAACTCCAGCGGGTGCAGAATGCTGCAGCGAGGCTCCTCACAGGGTCTCTGCCATGGGAGCATATTCACCCAGTGCGTTTCCAGCTGCACTGGCTCCTGATGGAGTACAGGGTCAGATTTAAGGTGCTGGTTTTGACCTTTAAAGCCCTTCACAGCCTAGGACCCATGTACCTACGGGACCACCTCTCCCGCTATGCCCCATGGAGGACCTTAAGGTCCATAAATAGCAACACCCTAGAGGTCACAGGCCCTAAGTAAGTTAGATTAGCCTCAACCAGAGCCAGGGCTTTTTCAACACTGGCTCCAGCCTGGTGGAATGCTCTGTCTCATGAGATCAGGGCCCTGCAGGATCTGATTTCTTTCCGCAGGGCCTGTAAGACAGAGTTGTTCCACCTGGCCTTCAGCTTGGAATCAGTTTGATTCCCTCCCCCTCTTCTTTTTTCCTTTCTCCTCCTGTGATGGAACTCCTATTTGAGGACTTCCCTGGCTTTTTTCTGGCCCGTGTAGGACCAGTCTGGATAGTTAGCCTTGGTGAAGACTTGACGTTTCCATCGCCCCAAATTTTTTTGATTTGAGTTTCCATTGAAATGAGGCTGTATTTTAATGTTTTAATGTTGTATTTTAATCTTGTTTTTAAGTTGTATTTCAATCAAATTGTTTTTGTATCGGGTGTTAGCCGCCCTGAGCCCAGTCTTGGCTGGGTAGGGAGGGGTATAAACAAATTATTATTATTATTATTATTATTATTATTATTATTATCCTCCAAGGAAGGAGAGCCCACCACCTTTCAAGGGAGTTCAACAGCTCTTACTGTCAGAAAGTCCTTCCTGATATTTATTCGGAATCTCATCTCCTTTCTGGTAACTTGAAGGTTTGGGTCCTGCCATCCTTCCTTCACGTTCCTTTTATTAGCAAAAGGCAGGATAACTCTGTATACCTTTGCATTTCAGATATCCTTGGTATTTGGGGTACTGTTTCGGAGTTTGTTGAAAAGCAGCTTTCCATGAATAAGGTGGGAATTGTTTGTTCCTTTGCTTAAATGCTTGTTTTGAAAGATTTGGGCATTTGTGCATTCTGGTCAAAGTAGTGTGCAGATAAATTCTCCTTTTTTTGCTGATGTTTGGAGTTAACATGCTCACAGAAGGTGAATCCCTGTTGGAGGCAGTGCTATTTTCTGGAAAAAGAGGCATGGGGAGTCACAATGAGACCTCCCTCTCAGAATGGCAATGGCGGCCACCTGAGAGGTGCCAGAACTGAAGAAATGGCTTCCAATCTTGTTGAGTTCAGAAATGCACTCGAAACCATGGCTTCATATCCTGGCTTATATGGAAGCCGCTAACCATAGTTTCCTGGTTCTCACCTGATGGGACATTATGGTTAATACTCATCCAAAGGGAGGAGCAGAAGGGTTGCATTTGGGTGTACAAAGCCTATGCATATTGTGATTTGATGGTGCAAACTGGGCTTTCATGCCCAGAACCCTTCCAACAATTCTATAAGGTGAGCCCATCTAGTTCTCAGCGCTATCTACACTGACTCGCAACAACTCTCAAAGTTGCCAGCCCTACCTAGAAATGTCAAGGATTGAACCAAGAACCTTCTGAATGCTAAGCAGTTCTCCCAATCAGCTAAGGAATTTTTCCAAATTTGTGGGTGTGGGGTAAAGGTAAAGGGACCCCTGACCATTAAGTCCAGTCGTGGCTGACTGGGGTTGCGGCACTCATCTCGCTTTATTGGCTGAGGGAGCTGGTGTACAGCTTCCGGGTCATGTGGCCAGCATGTCTAAACAGCTTCTGGCGAACCAGAGCAGCGCACGGAAACTCCATTTACCTTCCCGCTGGAGCGGTACCTATTTATCTACTTGCGCTTTGAGGTGCAATGTTTGAACTGCTATGTTGACAGGAGCAGGGACCGAGCAACGGGAGCTCACACTGTTGCAGGGATTCGAACCACCAACCTTCCGATTCGCAAGTCCTAGGTTCTGTGGTTTAACCCACAGCGCCACCCGCATCCCTTGGGTGTGGGGTATGGCTTGCCTAATGTTTGATCCAACCTAAGATTTGAACTGGTGACTTCATAGCTCATGTTCTAAACCATTACAGTAGTCCAGCTGTGCCTTCTTTTTTCAGGGTGTCTTAATACCAGGGTTGGGGACGTTCTCCTTCTTGAGACAGAAGCTTGAAGTTGGTAATAACAAATACATCCTCATACAGCGGCCTGTGTTCCTTCTGTCTGAGAAACTTGCGCAGATCCATCGGCTGAAGTTTAACAAAATACACACTCCCGGTAAGAAATGGGGTTGTGGTGTGTGCTTTCTTCCATGCCCGTGTGTGCAGGGTACATTTTGCAGTGTGCAACCAAGCTATGCAACCAACGTAACACATGATATTACGGAGCGAAAATGCAGCAGCGCTGAGGATGGCAGCAGAGTTATGGAAAGAATGGGAAGCAGAAACTAGTTTTTGCCCTAGGAACACAGGACAGCTTTATTTCATAGTTCATGGCCTGAGCCAGGGAAAAGCTGGTTGTGGTGAGCACCTATTGGCTAGCACTAGTGCCATCACCAACACAGGTGAGCACAGTACAATTAGATTTTCGATATGGGGAGAGTAGAGTGAAGGGTCAGCGTACGCCAGTGGTGATTGATGCCAGGGGCAAAAGTGGAGACGGTAAGAGGTATTACTCTTACCTTTGTACAGTAGGCTGCAAAAATATTGGGCTTCATGTTTCAGGTAAGGAAGATGCACCGCCATTGCGGTTCAGGGACACATTCCAGCAAGGGAATAGTACTTCAGGAAGGTGCGGGGCAAGGCCAGTGAGAGGTGTGGCCTGTGAAGGGGGCATGGCCTATGAATCAAAAGGGCCAGGTGGAGAGGCCTGGGGGCCACATCTCTCTTCTCCACCAACGGTCCAAGATGAGGGTGAAAAAAAGTTCTCTACTGGGAGAAATGTGTGAACAAGCTACTAGTGTTCTAACATTTTACTCATAAGATGCATTGCAGAGTTGGGGATTCAAATGTGGCCCTTCAGGCCTTTCTGTTTGGCCCTCAGAACTATCCCCAGGCCCCACACTCTCCTCACTGGCCGTTGTTTCACACTTTGAGTGTTTTTTCTTGGGTACAGTGCCTCTCACTTGTCTGAACGGAGGATAGAGAGGTATATATAAAAAAACTAGCCTCTTGTACAAAGGTAAAATTTACATTTGTTGCTCCGCCTACTTTTGCCTCTTGCCCCACCCACCACTGGCAAATGCCCCTTGGGGTGGACATAGTCTTGCTTCCTGTTCAGATGATTTCTCTCTTCACCGATTCTTTTCCTGCTGCCGTCCCCTAGGTGATATCCCAATTGTTCCACTAAATTTCATAGTGTTATCCCTGGAGGGGCCTTTCAACAGGGAGACCGTGGAAGGATGTGTCCGAGAGACGCTGCTGTCTTTCTCGCAGTCCATCGCCACCAAGCAGACGGTCGAGTTCACCTTCAAAGGGATCGGGGTGCTGGTGATCCGGGACAACAGGGTGAAAATGAAGTTTTACAAAGACTTCCTTCGCGCCATGGATGGGAGTGGGAATCTCCTGAAGGCGCTTACAAACGTACGTTGGTCATCGTTTCCTTCTGGGCCTGGACGTTGTTCCGGTCTGATATTTCACCTGTCATCATAATAAATAAATATTGCATTTGAGGCAGTTTCATTGTTTAGAGTGTGGTGCTGATAGTGCAAGGGGGGCGCGGGTGGTGCTGTGGTCTAAACCACCGAGCCTCTTGGGCTTGCTGATCGGAAGGTCGGCGGTTCGAAACCCCACAACGGAGTGAGCTCCCATTGCTCTGCCCTAGCTCCTGCCAACCTAGCAGTTCGAAAGCACACCAGTGCAAACAGATAAATAGGTACTGTTGCGGCAGGAAGGTAAACGACATTTCCATGCACTCTTATTTCTGTCACGGTGTTCCGTTGTGCCAGAAGTGGTTTAGTCATGCCAGCCACATGACCCAGAAAGCTGTCTGTGAACAAACACCGGCTCCCTCAGCCCAAAAGTGAGATGAGCACTGCAACCCCATAGTCACCTTTGACTGGACTTAACCGTCCAGGGGTCCTTTACCTGCTGATAACGCCAAGGTTGCAGGTTCAATCCCTGTATGGGACAGCTGCATATTCCTGGACTAGATGATCCAGAGGGTCCCTTCCAACTCTGTTTCTATGACTCTTCTACGATTCGTATTGTTGATGCAACACTAAGTACATTAGTTGGATGTATGTATAAAGGTAAAGGACCCCGGATGGTTAAGTCCAGTCAAAGGCGACTATAGGGGTGCAGCGCTCATCTTGCTTTCAGGCTGAGGGAGCCGGTGTTTGTCCACAGACAGCTTTCCAGGTCATGTGGCCAGCATGACTTAAACTGCTTCAGGTGCAACGGGACACTGTGACGGAAACCAGAGCGCACGGAAATGCCGTTTACCTTCCCGCCGGAACGGTACCTATTTATCTACTTGCACTGGTGTGCTTTCAAACTGCTAGGTTGGCAGGAGCTGGAACAGAGCAACGGGAGCTCACCCCGTTGCGGGGATTCGAACCACCGACCTTCTGATTGGCAAGCCCAAGAGGCTCAGTGGTTTAGACCACAGCGCCACCCGCTCCTCCTAAGAACATAAAGAGAGCCTGCTGGCTCAGGCCAATGGCCCATCCAGCATCCAGTTCTCACAGTGGCCAACTGGATGCTGCTAGGTAATCTGCAAGCAGGATTCGAGCACCAGAGCCCTTTTCCCTCCTGTGGTTTCCAGCCTCCAACTGTGGAAGCACAGCCATCAGGGCTAGGAGCCATAGATAACCCTCCCTCCATGAATTTGTCTAATCCTCCTTGAAAGCTGTCCAATTTGGTGGCCTTCACCACCTTCTGTGGGATCAGGTTCCATAGTTTAAAGATGTGCTGCTCATGGTTCCTTCAAGACTGGATGACTGCAATGTGCTCTACATGGGGCTTCCCTTCCATTTGATCCAGAAGCTACAGACAGGGCAGGATGCTGCAGCATAATTGCTAATAGAAACGAGGCCTTGCCAGCATAGGACACCTGTTCTCAGAGGTCTACACTGGTTGCCTATTTGCCACCAAGCCAAATTCAAGGTGTTGCTTTTAGTATACAAAGCCCTTAACAACTTGGGACCAGTTTCCTTGCAAGATCATCTTGCCCCAAATGTGCTCACCTGAGTGCTTTGATCTGCGGAACTGGCCCTGCTACAGGGACCACACAATACCTGTTCCACATTTGTAAGAAATTGATCTTTTAGTGTAGCAGCACCTAGACTTCAGAACTCCCTGCCTATTTTCCCGCACCCGCTAAAAACATTTTTGTTTAGACAAGGCTACCCAGATGAGCCGAATGTTGATGTACGTTCAAACCTGTTTTTAGTTTTGCTGATTTAATTTTCAAAAAGGTTTTAAATAGTTGCTTTCTGCTCTTTTACCAACAATCGCATTGTTTTATTCTCTTTGTAATCCGCTTTGAGTTAACTTGTTTTTCTTTTACAGTCAAGCAGTGTCTAAATATATATATATATATATGAACCACCACCCCTTTTTTTGTTATAGAGGCCAGGCACAGGGGACTCGGTGTTGTCAGCCAAAGAAACCGCTCTTCCACATTCATGCAGCGGTAACGTGGTTTTGTTTCCAAGGTGGGTAGGCTCACCTGATCTGCACGTAGATTTCACCTGTCTCTCTCCTAAGGTGACTGCGAAACAGTTTTGATCTTTTTGAGATGGGATGGAAATTGCAAGTAGTTCAAAACACTGCTGCTGCCAGACTACTGGATGGTCTGGCTTCTGGGGAAGGGTGGCTGCAAGCCACAATGGCTGTTTTTATTCCTCTGAATACCAGTTTTCTGAGAACTGCAGTTGAATAACTGTTGGGTGGATAATGATTGCAAACCCCTCCGATTGTCTCGGGCTGTATCATTTTACTTTTCAATTAGATTAGATTTGACAAATGCCAAACAGATGCAGACATAGAATAGGAACTAAAACAAAATAAACCACAGGTACATGAATGCAAGGGAGGCAGTGACTAGAACTATTTATAACATAGCATGAATGGTTAAAACAGGACAGTCGGTGCAGCCACAAAACTGCTAGGACATTTGCGAAGCTAAGCAGGGTCTGGTATGGTTTCAAATTGGATGGGGGACTTGAGATTCCTGCATTGAAGGGGGTTGGACTATATGACCGCTGGGGGTCCCTTTCCACTCTACAATTCCATTATTCCAATCTGTGTCTTCCTTCTGTGTTGCTAAGTTTCTCTCCCTGTCTGCTACCCTAACCCTCTTACTTGGTTCCACATACATTGCTAAACTATTGGACCATCTCTAGCTCAATATTGTCCACTCTGGCTGGCAGCAGCTCTCCAGAGTCTCAGGTTGCTTGAGATCCTTTTAACTATGTCCCCTTCATCTCTTTGTATCAGGGATTCTTCCAGGTTTGACGTGGCCCTTGGCAAAGGGCCCTCTGGTGGGTGCCACCACCTCAGATCTCACCCAGAGGCGGCAGACTCTCCTTTCTTGAAGGCCTTTAAGCAGATCACCTGATGGGGAGTCTTTTGTTGCTGTTCCTGCTTTGCAGGGGTTTAGACTAGAAGGTCTCTTGGGTCCCTTCCAGCTCTACAAGTCCATGATAAATTCCCCACAATTCAACTTCCCCTTTTGGGTGTGTGGAAGAGGGCACCCAAAGCCATTTGTTTTGATTGATTTTCACCCTCTGTGCCCTCACAGCCACCGTAGGGTTGAGATGGGAACCATCCCCGAAGAAGGTGAGAAGACCAGGAAGGAAAAGGAGCAGGCAGAGAAAGAAAACAGCAAAAAAGGTTGGGCAAGAGCTTTTTGCTTTCGTAAGCCATTTTGTTTTTGTTGTTTAGTCGTTTAGTCGTGTCCGACTCTTCGTGACCCCATGGACCAGAGAACGCCAGGCACTCCTGTCCTCCACTGCCTCCCGCAGCTTGGTCAGACTCATGCTGGTAACCTCGAAAACACTATCCAACCATCTCGTCCTCTGTCGCCCCCTTCTCCTTGTGCCCTCCATCTTTCCCAACATCAGGGTCTTCTCCAGGGAGTCTTCTCTTCTCATGAGGTGGCCAAAGTACTGGAGCCTCAGCTTCACAATCTGTCCTTCCAGTGAGCACTCAGGGCTGATTTCCTTCAGAATGGAGAGGTTTGATCTTCTTGCAGTCCATGGGACTCTCAAGAGTCTCCTCCAGCACCATAATTCAATTTAAGCCATTTTATTTTCATTTATTTCATTTATTTCCTGATATAAGGAAATATTTCCTGATATAAAGACTGATATGTCTTTACAGTGGCTGTCCTCTTGCAACATACCAGGACGTGTCCAAAATTGTCCTGGAAACAGGCTGTGTATCATATCTCAGACATGACCTCAAGCAGAGATGGAAAAGCTCTAGAAATTTTGACATCTTGCGGGGCTACGGGGAGACGACGCCATTCCCCTCTATTTATTTATTTGTTCAGGAATATTTACACCCCGCCTACTAACCAAAGTTTTTGAGGCAGCTTGCAAAAATAATTTATAGTAGTAGTCAGTACAGAAGGGCAAAAATGTGTCTATGTCCCACCGCCTCCCCTTCTTGTCAGATGCTCCAATAAATGTCGTTCTGCAACCGAATCTCCTCCCTTGTTGATAGAGAAAATATTTCCCCCTTAGGTTTTTTCCCCTCCTTCAAATTTTATTTACCAGTAAGCAAGATAAACCGAAGAGCTTACAGAACTTGTTTGGTTTTTAAATGGGACATTTGCGGGGAAAGTAAAACTGCACACATTTGCTTGTCATATGTGTGTGAGTGTTTGTATTTTTCATCCATGGTTGAGTAGGGTTTTCACATTACAGTGGTACCTCAGGTTACATACGCTTCAGGTTACATACGCTTCAGGTTACAGACTCCGCAAACCCAGGAATAGTGCTTCAGGTTAAGAACTTTCCTTCAGGATGAGAACAGAAATCATGCTCCGGGGGCACGGTGGCAGCGGGAGGCCCCATTAGCTAAAGTGGTGCTTTAGGTTAAGAACAGTTTCAGTTTAAGAACGGACCTCCGGAATGAATTATGTACTTAACCCGAGGTACCACTGTATTGCAATAGAATGGTGCAGTCCCTTAATCTCTCTCCCCCCTCCCGCAGAATGTGCACTTTTCCCAGCTAATTTTTCACAAGCTGCTTCCGTTCACTCTGTGGAATTCTTACGCAACCTTCTGCTTCTCTCCTTCCTGTAGAAAATCTCTCGCCAAAGCGCCTTCTGTCTCGCCAGCTCATTTCTCCAGCCAAAGTCTCAGGGATCTGTTTGACCGAAGAGTATGAGAAGAACTTGAAGCCCAAGCTGCCTCCACAAAGGTAAGATCTTGATTCTGAAGGCAGCAGGGAGGTTTCTCTCTCTCTGGTCCTGTGAAGATTTTAAAAAGCTGCCTAGGATGGACTCAGACCACTGTCAATCTAGCCCAGTGGCTTGCTCTGATTGGTTGCGTATCTCTAGGGCCGTAGGCTTTAGAGAGCAAGGCTTTGGGGAAAACAACTAGGACATGTTGGCCATATGGGTCCAGGTCATCAGTTCTTGCTCTTCTGCCTCCCCGCCTGTCTTCTTTCTTGTTTGGCAATCACTCGTAGCCGAGTAAGATTGTCTTCCATAAACACGGTTTTAACAATGAGTCTGTAGGTGACTGTGGAGGCCAGTTCTGGATCCACACTTCCTTCCACAGTGGGGACATAGGTTTCCAGGTGGAAGTTGATCATGGTGAGAGTTTACCAAATGGGCCTTCCTCTTAGCGTGTTTCTCCCTTGTGTCCTGAGTTCAAGCATCTTCAAAGCCCATGACACCTTTGGTAACACCAACTGGATCGCTCACAGGCCAGTGTTTCCCAGTTGTTGGTGTTTATACAGTGGTACCTCAGGTTACATACGCTTCAGGTTACATACGCTTCAGGTTACAGACTCCGCTAACCCAGAAATATTACCTCAGGTTAAGAACTTTGCTTCAGGATAAGAACAGAAATCGTGCAGCAGCGGCAGCAGGAGGCCCCATTAGCTAAAGTGGTGCTTCAGGTTAAGAACAGTTTCAGGTTAAGAAAAGACTTCCAGAACGAATTAAGTTCTTATCCCGAGGTACCACTGTACTACATTTTTTAATATTTGCCTTGAGAGAGTCTTTAAACCTCTTTTGTTGACCACCAGCATTACGGTTTCCATTCTTAAGTTCGGAATAGAGTAGTTGCTTTGGAAGACGATAATCAGGCATCCGTAGAACATGACCAGTTCAACAAAGTTGATGTTGAAGAGTCATTGCTTCAACACTGGTGATCTTTGCTTCTTCCAGTACACTGGCATTAGTTCGCCTGTCTTCCCAAGTGATGTGTAATTTTTTTCGGAAACACCATTGATGGAATCCCTGCCTGTCTCACAACTGCCACAGCTGTGTGCCTCCAGATGTTGTTGAACTACAGCTCCATCTCCAGGGACCCATGGCCATCCTGGCTGGCACTGATGGGAGTTGTAGCCAAAAATACCTGGAGAGCAACAGGTGGGGAAAGCCTGCTCTAAGATTTAAACATTCAGGGTGGCCTGTAAATGCTTTCATCCATCTTATTCCCCCGCTGAGACATGTGGCTGGAATTGTCCCATCTCATTTCCTTGTGCACTTTAAATATGAGAATCTTCAGGGTCAAGAGGTGTTTGTTTGGTTTTCTGTCTGAGATAGTGGCCCAGCTCAAACGGACAGTGTGGTCAAATGTTTTGCCCTTGCCCTCTCCCTCTCCCTGCCATGCACAAATACAGTGGTACCTCGGGTTAAGTACTTAATTCGTTTCAGAGGTCCGTTCTTAACCTGAAGCACCATTTTAGCTAATGGGGCCTCCTGCTGCTGCTGCGCCGCCGGAGCACGATTTCTGTTCTTATCCTGAAGCACTATTTCTGAGTTAGCGGAGTCTGTATCCTGAAGCGTATGTAACCCGAGGTACCACTGTATGCATATTGCAATACTTTTTAAAAGAAGAATGGCAATGGAGTCTGTGGGATCTCTAGCAATTTTAATATAGAATTGAGTCAGAACGTTGGCTCAAAGCAATCTGCCCCCAGAACCGGGATTTGGTGGCAAAGTTTGAACTTGAATGGGTTCTTAAACCCTGCAATCCCCACTGGTTCTCCCCTGCAAATCTGCCCCATTTATATTGCTGGGCCCATTTATGATTCTGCAACTTGGTTGCTTTTTGTTTAAGCTGCCAGGGTTTCATTTGCAGGAGGGAATTGAGAGATGCAGAAAGGGTTAAGCAGCTGCCTCCTGCCCAGTGATTTCAGCCTACAAGTGCTTCTCTTCCCCCCTCATCAGTCTCCAAAATACAGTGGTGCCTCGCAAGACAAAATTAATTCGTTCCGCGAGTTGCTTCGTCTTGCGATTTTTTCGTCTTGCGGAGCACGGATTCCCCGGGTATTAACGGCTTTAAGAAAAAGGAAGCAAACTCGCAAGACGTTTTCATCTTGCAAAGCAAGCCCATAGGGAAATTCGTCTTGAGAAGCACCTTGAAAAACGGAAAACCCTTTCGTCTAGCAAGTTTTTCGTTTTGCGAGGCATTCGTCTTGCGGGGCACCACTGTACAGAAATGCAGGGTTGGAGCCCTATTTGCACTCCTATCTAATTTGGCCCGCAGGGATTCAGTCGAGTGCTATTGTGGATTCAGGCAAGGAGATTGCATCTTCACGAAGTCACAAAAACCTTCCTTATTGTGCAAGATGTTCTGTGGGGTGCAGGTCACCCTCTCAACATAAAGAGTCTGCTTTGGTTTTCTCCTGACCATTGCTCTTCCTTCCCCATATGCTCTCTGCAGCAGCTATTGTGCAGCTGAACAACAAAGTATAATTGAAGAGACTCAGGATCCTCTTTCTCGATCGGGGGCAAATTCTATCCTTCCTCTTGATGACAAGACACTGTTTGGTTTCGGCAAGGTCAAAGTCCTCGGCGCTGAAAGACTTTTAAAATGTTTTAAGGGCTCGTCTGAGGTGTTGTGTGAGAGGCCAACAGTTGCTCTCCGAAGCCACTGAAAAATGGATTTGCCAGCAATTAAAGATGTAGGAGAACTTTTGTCCTTAACTGGAAGAGATCCTTTGTTCAGGGCTGAGGGAAATTGGAGGAGATAAACCAGAGACCTCTTCCATTATTTGTGGGTTAACATGGAGGCATCTTCTTCGCAAGGGAAGCTGATTGTAATGTTGCACACAACAGATGGCACCAAAGATGAGGAGGCCGATAGAATTTCAACTTCCTCTCTTTGCATTCTGTTTATTTAGATAATGGTGTTCAGCACGCCTGCTGTTTTAATCCTACCCTTCTCTTCAGGGGAAGGGAGGTCTCAGGTATAGACTGCCCTTAAAGGGACTGGGCAGTGCCGACGCTGGTGGTTCTGTTAGGATTCTTGCTCCGTGTGTGCAGTCATGGGATTGTTGTCTATCACATGACGGTGTGTGTTTTATTCCACAGTGTAGGAAGTGACGGAGACAGGATGTTTTGTGTTACTGTGTTCCGGAAAGTGGGACTATTGTCTTTTGTTCTTTTTTCTCTTTGCTGTCTGATGAGAAAGAGGAAGGAGCTAAGTCAGAATGCTCCGAGTGTATCATATGTAAATAAAAGTAGATTAGCCAAAATGCTGTGCTACTGAGTTTGTTACGCAAACTGCAAATACTCTGCAGGATCCCTAAGTGTGCGAATGCCTTTTGGTATCAGTTTCTGGGATGTTTGGGCTGGAGAAAGCTTTTGAAGCTCCCGAACGACCGACTAGGAGGGAGAGAACATGCCAGTCAGGCATGCTTCTCTGTCAGGGTCCTACACGAGTGTAGGGAGCTTCAAAAGCTTTCTTCTGCCCGAACATCACAGCGACTGATGCCAACAGACATCGGCACAGTTAGGGATCTGCAGAGTCTTCGCAGCTTGCGTAACAGACCTCAGCAACTCAGCATTTTGGCTAATCTACTTTATTTACATATAAACACACATGGAGCACTGCAACATGGCTCCCTCTCTCTCTAGCATCAGACAGCAAAGAGAAAGAACAAAGGACAATAGTCCCGCTTAACAGAACACAGTAACACAAACATCCTGTCTCCATCACTTCCCACTCTGTGGAGTCAAAACATACCACATCATGTGATAGACAGCAATCCTATGACTGCAGTCATGGAGCAGGAATTCTAACAGATCCCTCTAAGGATGGTGAGGGCAGTGGGGTTAGCGCGATGGAAGCCCAAATCCTTACTCAAGGCTCCAGAGTTTGTTAGGGATTGAGCAACATTCAGGTTAAGCTAGTCCAACTTCCGATCCCACCGTCAAGGCGGAAGTTGGGACAGACGCTCTTGCCTTCTCCAGAGACACAGTCCTGTGTTTGGCATGCATAAAACTCCTGCTGGCCATGTTTTTGTGTTCTCCAGGCAAGGACCGACAACAACGCCCGCTCCCGAAGCCCCGAAGACAGAGCAAGAAGCCAGCCCCGCCAAAATTCCTGCCCTCAGACCCCGGACTCCATCCCCAATTTGTCAAGATCATGGTAGGGCAGGCCAGGTATAATACGTAGCTTTTCCTCCTTTTTCGTCTATATCTGTGCAGGGCCAAATAGGCATGGCCTTTGGTAGGGGACAGAATTCGGCAGCTGGCAGCCCGTGACCCATATTTGGCCCATTGCCTACACACACACACACACACACACACACACACACACTGGCATAGGAATTATAGTCCTGCAACATATGGAGGTCCATAGATTAGCCACGCCTGCAGTCTGAGGACCCTTTCTTACATAGGCCACTTCGTTTACCTTTATGGCAATGCTCTAGTCATTGCACCTCCTTGAAAAGAGCCTTTTTACACAAGCAAGGAGTAGATCTGTGTTTGAATGCTGAACAAACAATAGCTTTTGCCTGAGCAAACACCACCAAGAATTTCTGAGCTGGAGCAAAAGTTGTGCTTGTTCTTCCTAGATAGATTTGGGAGGGCAGGATGTCGGGGATGCAATCTTGTTTTGTCCTAGTCCTAACGTTTCTGGTGGTGCTTTGGTGGGGGCATGAGCAGTGGTGCGCATGCTTGCGTACAAAGCATGCGCAAGGCAAAAGAAATGCTCAAGGAAAAACCTTGGTGCTTTTGTACCTACTGGGTAAGTGTGGATTTAGCAAAGTTGTGGCTGAGAGGTGTTTCAGCCCTACATTTTCAAAACCACTGCCCCAGGGTGCACGTTTTGAATACGATTGTGTGCATCCTTTGGCAACTCAAACACTAATGTATTTCTTGTGGCATGCACTTCTTGCTGCAAAAATGACCGGACCGGACCGGACCATTGCAATGCGTTAAACATGGGGTTGTATTTGAAGACCTCTTGTGGCCTCTAGAAGTCTGCCCAGAAAGAAAATGCAGCTCTCAGGCTGTAAAGTTTTCCCTATAGCTGTTCCAGTGCTAGTAATAGCCCAAAAACACTCCTCCACAACCCTGTATTTCATTATTTGGGCGGTTTACTGTGATGAAAATATAATAATTAAGCATTTGCAGCCCTCTAATGTTACCCTCAAATCTGCCACCACAGACACCCTACTCTCCGTAATGGGCAAGGAGCAGTCGTGCCAAGTCAAGTTTTATCGACTGAAAGCCGCTAGCCTTTATAAATTTTCATTTTTGAAACTCTTTTTCTGCCTGCATTTCTGAGGAACTCAAGTCAGAGGGAAGTTTGGAGCTGATGTGCTATTACAATGTATTGGTGACAAACTTGTGTTAATTCTTTGGTACCCTGAGGCAAAGATAACAGCCTTAGGTTTTTAAAGTAGAGGTTTTCAACCTTTTTGGGTCCATGGCTCCCTTGACCAATGACATTCTTTCTGCGGCACCCCTGTGGGGCTCAGGAGCCCAGTTATGTCACCCCTTGCCTGCAGGGCTGGCAGCCCCTCACCCCTTTTTAGACACCCTCCCTTGTGGAGTGTTCCCTCAGCCTCCTCTCTTCTCCCCTCTCCTTGGGAGTCCTCTGGGCAGCCGCAGCTGCTGTCTCTGGTCTCTGAGCTGCCCCCCCCACCTGCCCCAAAGAGAGGTGCCTCCTCACACTGCCCCACAGGGGCCTGGGAAGCACCCCCTGGCCAGCCCCAGAGGCACCATTTGCCTGGAGAGCTTGTAGCCAGGGCTGCTGCTGCTGCAACAAACAGTTGTGCAAGCCTTTGGGAGGCAGAGACACAAGAGGGCATCAGAGGAAGGGAGGGAAGGAAAGAGGAACAGAGGCCAGTGTTGCCCATGGCAACCCTAACCCTCATTCAAGGCACCCCAGGGTGCCATGGTGCACTGGTTGAAAACCACAGGTTTAAGGATATTTAGCCCCTTCAGAGAACAGGTAAATGATATTCCTGTTTTCATTGTTTAAAAGGACTCATAGTTAAAGCTGACCACAGTTTGCTGGTTTGATCAACACACTAAACTGCGGTTAATGGAAACCAGAAGCAAAAGCTTCTAAACTCCTCTTCCACAGCCACACTGGAGGAGGAAGAGGGGGGGGGGAAAGGAGAGAGTGAGAGCCCTAGTGTAGCACCCTGCTTGTGGTTAACGCTTAGCTGGAATGAAATATTCAACGCAGCAATAGAGAAATTAAAATAATAATTTATTTGTCAGACAAATAAATATGAGGCACAGTGGTATATGGTTACCAAGCTCTGGCCTGGCCTCCTGCCATTCTGGCCAGCACTTATATTTCCTTAATCCAGCCCCCTTGCTCCTCCTGTGGCTGCCTCTGTCCAATCAGCCTGGTTGAAATTCCTATTGGCTGTTTGCTAGAACCAATCACAAAAGATACACCCATTTCCTTCTGTCCTTTTATGGGAAACAAAAAGCTATATATTCTTCTATCTATAAATGACAAATAAGTAGTAATATATCTTACATGTGTCTCAACAAGGAACCTTAATTACCAGCTCACCTCTTGCCCTCCTTGCCCTATTGCCCTCCAAAACAAATGGTTTAATCTCAAATTTTTATCTTAAACAGATGTCAAGGATCATCATTGAAAGATCTCCTTCCTTTGGAGGTCTCTAAACAAAAGCTTGACAAATGCTCTAATGATGTTTCCTGCTTGGCAAGGGGGGCTGGTGGCTGATGGCCCCTGTGATCTCTTCCAACTATATGAAATAAGAATCTAGCATAAGGATTTAACATTTCTTAGCTTCTAATTCCTTTGCATAATTACATTTAAGCCAATATATATTTAATACATAACATAGACAACCTTTTAAAAGGAAAAGAAATCTTAAAAGGATCTCAGTTTAAGAAAGAAACAACTTTAGAAAAAGACTTCCCAAAATACTCTCTTCTCCAGCCAAGCCAGTTGCCTTTTTCACTGCTCTTGACCTTTCAACCTTAGGAAAATATGGCTCAAGTTTAATGGGAGGCACATGGTTTTATTTTACTATTTACCCACTCTTAATTATGTTTATCTCTTTTTTTTATCTTCTGTAATATGTAGGGTCAGTGTAACCTTGGCTGTCAGCCTGTAATTCCCTTTTTACGACTTTGAGAATTGTTTTCTGCTATAAATCAGCCCCCCCCCTTGTCTAGGAGTAAAAACATTGCCAAGGTTCTTAGGCAGCTGCTCTTCTGCCTGGCATGAACATTTGAAAATCTTTAAGCTCATTTTAAGATACAGGCCCTGATCAAGCCTTAATAAAAATGCAGGCTTATGATTAGATGCCTCACTAGGCTTGCTGCAGCTTATTCTCATCATGCCAAATTATGGTTTTGTACTTCGTCTGAACACTGGAGTCGACAAGCTAAAAGCGGCAAAATCAAGCCATCAAATCAATAATGCCTCTGTGGCTTATACTATATGCATTCCCAGGAAATGTGCTACTTGTGCATGCAGCGTGCTCAGAGGAGCATCCCTTTGTACTTGGGTGAAGAGAAGAGGAAGAAAGAGAAGGAAGAAGACAGGATATTGGCACAGTATCAGGCCCTAAAGGATCACGAAGCCTTTCAGAGGCAGCTGGTAAGGCGGCACAAGAATAAAAACAATACCCTTTTCTTCTTCATTTAATTTTAAAAAAGGGCAGATATTTTGAACAAGAAAAGGGATGCTTCTACTGAGGATGGATACACACATGCAGAAATGCCTGTATTAAGAGGAAATTGGGCATGAAAATGCAAAAATTAGTGACAGTAGCATACGAAAATGCATTGTATTAGGGGGAATGGCTTGCAGAAATGTGCATATTTGTCAAAACCGCAAGCACACCTGTTTGCTGTAGGAGAAGACCCCTCTAAGATGCCGATGAATATTCATGAAAATTAAAAGTTGACAGTTGTGAAAATGTGGAGAAATGAATTTAACATCGGGAAAATGAGAAACCGACAGATTTGTTTGTTCCTGGTCTCTGAATAAGGCAGCATCTTATGTTCACTTCTACCAGTGTGTAGAGGTTGCTTGTTCGAGAACATCTCCTGGGTTAAAGTCTCCATGCAGGTGCAAAGTTAATATATCTAGGGGAAGAATTAGACTGAGAGGGTAAGAGAAAGTGTTGCGTTACGTTGCCTTTCTAGAGAATGAACCCTTGTTCGTTGGGGCTTTCTCACACCTTTTTGTCAAGTTTGTAAGTTGCTTTGGGTTGCCTTGGGGAAGAAAAAGTGACTAACAAATAAATAAATAAAAATAGCAATGATGATGATGATGATGATAATAATAATAATAATTTATTTATTTATACCCTGCCCATCTGACTGGGTCTCCCCAGCCACTCTGGGCGGCTTCCAACCAAATATCAAAAACAATACAGCATCAGACATTAAAAACTTCCCTAAACAGGGCCATCTTCAGATGTCTTCTAAACATCAGCTAGCTGTTTATTTCCTTGACATTATTTCCTTGGGAGGGCGTTCTACAGGGCAGGCGCCACTACCGAGAAGGCCCTCTGCCTGGTTCCCTGTAGCTTTGCTTCTCGCAATGAGGGAACCGCCAGAAGGCCCTCGGTGCTGGATCTCAGCATTCGGGCTGAACGATGGGGGGTGGAGAAGCTCCTTCAGGTATACAGGACCCTGCTCTGTCGCCCTTTGCCTCAAATGCATCTATTAGGATGCTGAGAGGGAGAGATTGCATTGCACGTTTAAGGCGAAGCATTATTGTAAGCTGTCGGTTTCTCACCCCCTTTTATTCTGCCCTCCCCTTTTCACTTTGAATGCATCTCCGGCAAATCTCCTCCACCACAGATGCGAGCGATGACAAATCGAGAAGAGAACCAGAGAATTGCGGCTTTTAACCTCGGGGTTGCCGAAGCCACCAGGAACTACAAGAACGATAAACCTTCGGACAGCTACGTGAGTTCATGCCCTCTGCGATAGCCCTGGCATCTCTGGTCAAAGCGGGTTCATCTTTTTCCACTCAAGACAGGGAGGTGCTCTGAAATAGCTCAGTACTTATTTATTTTCTCCGAATACCAGGGCAATACCAGGGCACGGTGAAGAAAACAATCCATGAAAACATTTGTAATACAGCAGTACCTTGGTTCTCAAACTTAATCCCTTTCCGGAAGTCTGTTCCAAAACCAAAGGGTTCCAAAACCAAGGTGCGCTTTCCCATAGAAAGTCACGCAAAACAGTTTAATCCATTTCAGACTTTTGAAAACAACCCCTAAAACAGCAATTTAACATGAATTTTACTATCTAACAAGACCATTGATCCGTAAAATGAAAGCAATAATCAATGTACTGTACTATAAAATAAATAAGACAGTATTGTAGATGATAAAAACAAACAAACCTTACCTGCACTGATGATAGTCATTGTTTGGATGGGGGGCTTTTATCCATTTCCACAGCCACACAATCAGTCAGTCAGTCAGTCAGTCACTGAACTGGGTTCCACACAGTCACAAAAACAAATTAACCGAAAAAGCCTTAAAAACAAAAATACAAAAAATAGCAAAAACAGAAGCGCCAAACTTAATCCATTCCGGAAATCCATTTGACTTCTGAAATGTTCAAAAACCAAGCCGCAGCTTCTGATTGGTGCAGGTGCCCCAGAAACAATAGCCGACATCCGTATCAGACGTTCAGCTTCCAAAAAAACATTTGAAAACTGGAACACTTACTTCCGTGTTTTTGGCGTTTGAGAATCAAGGCGTTTGAGAACCAAGGTACCACTGTAGTGTTCAGAATCTGGCCAGTCCCTCAACCTTAGCAATAGCAAAGGTTTCCCCCCCCCCACACACACCAGGACTGTACTCTGGGTTTATCGCTAATGTCATTGATTTATTCATTACATCAATAGTCCAGCTTTCCTCCAAGGAGCTCAAGGTGGCACACTTGGTCCTTGCTCTCTTCACAACAACCCTGTGAGATAGGCAAGGCCAGAAGATGGTGACTGTCCCAAAGCCACCCAGTGGTGCATCGTGGGGCATGGGGGATTTGAACCCCAGTCTCCCAGCTCCTGGTTTAACCTCTAACTGCTATATTGCACTGGCTCTCATCTGTTTTGGGGTTTTCAACAGGTGCGATTTTGTCATGGGGACGTGAAATTTCAGGCCGTGCCTAGAGGCAAGAGCTGTATGCAGAAGGGCCTGGGTTCAACCCAGGCATCTCCAGTGGGACTAGAGAGATGCTGCCAGTCCATGTTGGCAATGCTGAGCTACAATGACCTGATGGCCTGGCTCAGTCTAAGGCAGCTCCCCGTGTTTCTGTGGTGGTTGGGAATTCCCTCAATGCACAAGATTAGATGAGGTCTTCTCAACTGACGGGTGCCTCTCTCCTGAACAGAAATCGTACATCTTTGAGAAGAGACCAACCAGTGCCACCATTCAGCAAAAGCAAGAGGTGTACGCACAACAGCTGGGAAAGCAAGTGGACGACAAGATGGCCAGAGAGTTGAAGCTGAGGCAGGATCAGGACCTCATTGACCGCCTGGAGCAAGTGCAGCTGGCAGAAGAGTAAGTCTTCTGGGACGAGTTGTCCCTGTAGGCCAGGGTTTCCCAAACTTGGGTCTCCAGGGACTCAGCTGATGTTGTTGTCATTTAGTCACGTCCGACTCTTCGTGACCCCATGGACCAGAGCACGCCAGGCACTCCTGTCTTCCACTGCCTCCCGCAGTTTGGTCAATGCTGGTAGCTTCGAGAACACTGTCCAACCACCTCATCCTCTGTCGTCCTCTTCTCCTTGTGCCCTCCATCTTTCCCCACATCAGGGTCTTTCCCAGGGAGTCTTCTCTTCTCATGAGGTGGCCAAAGTATTGGAGCCTCAGCTTCAGGATCTGTCCTTCCAGTGAGCACTCAGGGTTGATTTCCTTAAGAATGGATAGGTTTGGTCTTCTTGCAGTCCATGGGACTCTCAAGAGTCTCCTCCAGCACCATAATTCAAAAGCATCCATTCTTCGGCGATCAGCCTTCTTTATGGTCCAGCTCTCACTTCCATACATCACTATTGGAAAAACCATAGCTTTAACTATACGGACCTTTGTTGGCAAGCTACACAGCTGCAAATGAAATGTTTCAAATGTATTGTAAAGTGCAACATACAAATGTGACACTAGATGGCGACAGGGAGCTATGCGAAATTCAATGTGTTTTTCAAAACTTTTTTTTTTTGAAAAAAGCATTTTCACAGCGTTTTTTAATATGTGTGTAGATTCCACCCAGCTATTTTTGGATTGCAGTTCCTATCATCCCTGACTGCTGGTCCTGCTAGCTGGTGATGATGTGAGTTGTAGTCCAAAAACAGCTGGAGACCCAAGTAAACATTCCTGTAGATGTTCCTTTCTCAAGGTGTTTTCCACTGCGAGGTGTGAAGCAGCCTGCCCCAACCTGGTGCCCTCCATATGTTGGCGGACTACAATGCCCATCATTAACCTGAGCATTGACCACAGTAACAGGCTGCTGGGAGTTGTAGTCTGAAACCTCTGGAAGGTACTAGTTTGTTGAACTGCAGGTGACATCAGATATTTTCATATCTTCTTTATGGGCTGATTTAAGAGCTGCAGGGAGATATCAGGTATTTTCACATTTTACCAATAAAGGGCCAAAGGAATTGACTTCCTAAATAGAATTAGGAACAAAATTGTTTAAACATAATGTGCTGGCTAAAATAGAGATGTATAATCAAGTCAGTCAGAACTCTGATTGGCTTTCCAGGGCAAGACCACAATTTATTTCCTCTCCCTCCTTTCCAAAATTGCTGTTGGGTATACAGTGGTGCCTCGCAAGACGAAATTAATCCATTCCGCGAGTCTCTTCGTCTAGCGGTTTTTTTGTCTTGCGAAGCAAGCCCATTGACGGCTTAGCAGATTAGCGCTATTAGCGGCTTAGCGGCTTTTAGCGGCTTATCGGCTTATCGGATCAGCTGATAAGCGGCTTAGCGGCTTAGAAAAAGGGGGGGGGGGAAGGAAAAAAAAACTGCAGGAACTCACAATACATTTTCGTCTTGCGAAGCAAGCCCATAGGGAAATTCGTTTTGCGAAGCGCCTCCAAAATGGAAAACCCTTTCGTCTAGTGGGTTTTCCATCTTGCGAGGCATTCGTCTTGCGGGGCACCACTGTAATTCCTACTTTGCCAGGCAAGCATAATTAGGGCACTTTTTCATGTTTTAAAAGCTAATGGGCATATAATTAAACTAAAGATTTTAATAAAAGAAGAAGAGAAGACTGAAGATGTATCAGGTGTCGGGAGTGGGATAATATTCAACTGCCTATTTGTCAGAACAGCACCTCTGTACACTTCAGGTAAAGAGAGAGCCTTAGGGCTCTGGACCCTGAACAAATATAAGATTTTTATTTTTAAAAAATTAATAAATTGAAAATTGTCAACCCTGTTCTAAAGTGGCCTGAAATAATTCCTACATTGTCAACCACTGGGCAGGAGTTAATCCTGTACAGTAATCTAGAACTGTGTGTGAAAAAATAACAGAAATAATAATACACTGAATCTAATCGGAAGTCAAATGTGTTTATTTTCTTCTTTTAATTATTTCTTTATTTTTCTTTTTTCTTTTCCTCTCTTTCCTCTCTTCTTTTCTCACCTTCTTTTGGTCTTTTTCTTTTTGATTTGCTAAGAAAGAGATAAAGAGATATAAGTTAAATATGAAAATTTGCATAAATTGATGTTTTGTAATTTGTCAACTATTGTTAAAGATGGTCAGTTGTAATGAACTGACATATTAGTTATTGTGGATTTTTTTTATTGTTGAATCTCAAATAAAAGTTATTTAAGCTTTTTTTAAAAAAGGAGTAAATCCTACTGAAATTTGGTTGGCCAAATGCTACACATGTTCCTCTTTCTCTTTCTAGGTTAGCTGCCCAAAGGACAAAATACCTGAAGGACAAAATGGAAGAAACAAAGTGTTATAAGAGAGCACTGGACACGCAGGTAAAAATGAGGGATGCCAGTTAACAGCGCAGCCCCCCAGGTGTGTTTATTCAGAAGGGAATCTTGTTAAGTTCAGCGGGGCTTCCTCCAAGATAAGTGGAAATGGTGCTGCAGTCCCATTGAATGAACCAAAGCCCGATTATTATTATTATAATATCAGGGTGAATTTTAGGCTGTGGAGCTACATAGAGGAGCTGACTGATTGCCTCCTTTCCAAAAAGCATTATGAATAAGAAGCTTGGCTTCTCTAATCTCAAGGTTGTGGGTTCGAGCTCCATGTTGGGAAAAAAGATTCCTGCATTGAGGGGGTTGGACTAGATGACCCTCAGGGTCCCTTCCACCTCTATGATTCTATGATTTCCACCTGCGATTCCCAGAAACTGGAATTCAGAAGTATACAGACTCTGATAGGAGAGACTGAACTATAGCCATCATGGCTACTAGCTATTGATAGCCTTATCCTCCACAAATTTGTCTAATCTTCTTTTAAAGCCGTCTTGTAAATCTGCTCTGTAGGGTTGGGACTTTATATACATTATTTACACAATGGGCCCCACGTGATTGGCTAGTTCCGGGATTCACCTGTAGGCCAATCAGGCTGCGGATTCACTTCCACCTGGAGTTGGATTGGGTGGCTCCTGCGGACCAATCAGACTGCTGCATTCTGGATCCCATTGTTCTAGGACCAATCAGACTGCTGCATTCTGAATCCTATTGTTCTAGGACCAATCAGACTGCTGCAATTTGGATCCTATTCAACTCAGTACATAACACCAGACATCCCACACACTCTCAACCGTTCCTCATAAGGCTTGGTTTGCCTTATCCACACGTTCTGTCTTCACACGTGGTATAGATCACAGTGTACGTGGCTCCGTAGTTCCCCTAGACCTGTTTCCACTTCCTTACGAAAGAAACAGGCGTAAGAGGAATGAGTAAGGCTCATTTTTCGCCCTCCTGAATTTGTACCCAGATAAAGATGAGGCCAGCTCCATTGCCGCAGTACGAGCCTGATTCGGCCGGGGTCATCTTTGGGAAGAACGACATGAATAACGAAAGAATGGGAGAAGAAAAGAAGCGCTGCCAGGAATATTCCAAATGCCAGCTGGAGGCGGCTGCGGAACGCAAGCGGGCAGCCATCCTCAGAGAGCTGATCGATCAGCGGAGAGCAGCAGCGATGCTTCAGAGAGCGAAGGAACAGTAAGAACACAAAATGGTTGTGCTACGGTTTTTCCAGTAGATATGCAGAACCGGGCCAGTCTTACTGTTGTAATGATTATCCAGAGCATTTTTATCCTGCCCCAAAAAGGCTCCCAGGAATCAGTAATAAGAAAGTCTCTGCCCTTGGGCTTACAGTCTAAAAGACACGAGACGAAAGGAAATGGGTTGGGAAGAAATAATGGAAACTCAGGCATTATTTCTTAGCTGCAAAGTTCTTGTAATTAGGCAGTGGGAGGGTGAGTCCTTCAGGCAGCAGACTTCTGGGTTTCCGGAAAGGTCAACAAGTTGCTATATATATATATATATATATAGTATCATGCACTTTGCTTGGGGATGGAGGAGGAATCCTGCAAACTCAGATTCCTAATTGTACTTGCCTTATTTGATTTGGGTGGACTGGATCAGATCTCGAGATCACTGCCAAATCTACATTCCTTTACAATCCTGCCCAGTCTTGCTCCTTACACTTTTGCTCCTCAGCTTAATCTTCCTGAGGACGATGGAAGTTGCAGTCCAACAATATCTGGGGACCCATAGCTGAAGAACAATAGCTTAGGCCCCCACTCTCTTGGGGGCCCCAATTTTTTTTAAAAAACAAAACAAAACTGGATGTACATTTCCAAAATATAAGATAAAATACAAATAGAATAAAACCTACATACAGCAACAGTGTTTGGTGTTGTGTAGGCTCCTATGATGTAAGTAATGGGCCCCGCTGGCTAGCCTGCTCCCTAAAATATCACTGGTTTGCTCTTTTCTATATATAGGGTGTGGGACACAGGTGGCGCTGTGCGTTAAACCATGGTGCTGCTTGGGCTTGCCGATTGAAAGCTTGGCGGTTCGAATCCCCATGACAGGATGAGCTCCCGTTGTTCAGTCCCATCTCCTGCCAACATAGCAGTTCAAAAACAGCAGTACAAGTAGATAAATAGGTACCGCTCCGGCAGGAAGGTAAACGGCGTTTCCGTGCGCTGCTCTGGTTCGTCAGAAGCGGCTTAGTCATGCTGGCCACATGACCCGGAAAAACTGTCTGCGGAAGCGGACAAATGCCAGCTCCCTCAGCCCTGTAAAGCGAGATGAGCGCCGCAACCCCAGAGTCGTTCGCGACTGGACTTAATTGTCAGGGGTCCCTTTGCCTTTACCTATATATAGGGTGCCTACATTCTGCATGGACTGGTTGCATGGCAACATGTGGTAATGGCTTTAGATACCCATTAAGTCCATAAATTAAAGGTAAAGGGACCCCTGACCATTAGGTCCAGTCGTGACCGACTCGGGTTGCAGCGCTCGCTTTATTGGCCGAGTGAGCCAGCGTACAGCTTCCGGCTCATGTGGCCAGCATGGCTAAGCCACTTCTGGCGAACCAGAGCAGCTCAGGCAAGCGCCATTTACCTTCCCGCCAGAGTGGTACCTATTTATCTACTTGCACATTGACATGCTATCAAACTGCTAGGTTGGCAGGAGCAGGGACCGAGCAACAGGAGCTCACCCCATCACGGGGATCTGAACCGCCGACCTTCCGATTGGCAAGTCCTAGGCTCTGTGGTTTAACCCACAATGCCACCCGCGTACCTGCGCCACCCACGTCCATAAATTACGATATAGCATATATTCAACACAAAAAACAGTGACAATTGGTTGTTGACAAAGGACAGCTGGACATATAACTATTACCTTCAGTAGCTTAGGGCCTCATCAAACCTAAATCCGGCCCTACCTACACCCCTAATGTTTTTTGGGAGGGGAAGCCTGTGTGTGCTCTTATTGCAACCCATTGTAAATGTGCATTGTTAGTTTTCCGGTTTTGCACTATTTATTCTAGTGGGGGGAACAGAGCAATGATCTGAAAGGAGCCAGGATCTGACTCTCCCTCCCACCCCCAACGCTGTATTTTCTAGGTTGATGGCTGAAAAAGGAGAGAGGCTAGAAAAGATATTCCAGATGAACTTAGCCGTGCAGGAGGACTGGAAGAAGAGTGCTGGGATGAAGAGGCAGCGGGATTACGAAGAGCAGATCTTTAGACGGTAAAGTTCAGCTGACGGCCAAACTCGCCAGCCCCTTCCTTGCCTCTCTCTTGGCTGGGCCAGAGTGCTGCCGCTAAGCTGCCATCCGAATGGCAGTGGCGTCTTGGCACTCTGTGGGTGCAGAATGGGGAGTAGCTGAGTCCCACCATCTACCTAGTGCTAGGTTTTCTCTTCCTGGCATTGGTCCCCCTCCCAAAATGACCAGGCTCAGTTTCATCCAAGAAGAGACAGTCCCATTGCATCACGCAGGACTGGGAATCCTGGGTGATGACACAGCATCTCTCCCTGTCCCTGCCCATCAAAATTGCTTTCCATGGGGACAGGACAGTGGTGGCAGCCTAGGTGGAAGAATGTGTAGACATCACTGCTGTATCTGAAAATCTGTTTGTGTGTCTTGGCCTGTTGTAAGAGGATGTGGAAGGATATCAGCTGTGATTAGACATGATTAGGCCCCAAGCAAAATTACTCCCCTTCACATTCATCTTTTCCAGTTGCAAATACAGTGGTACCTCAGGTTACAGACGCTTCAGGTTACAGACGCTTCAGGTTACAGACTCCGCTAACCCAGAAATAGTACCTCGGGTTAAGAACTTTGCTTCAGGATGAGAACAGAAATTGTGCTCCGGCGGTGCAGTGGCAGCAGGAGGCCTTATTAGCTAAAGTGGTGCTTCAGATTAAGAACAGTTTCAGGTTAAGAACAGACCTCCGGAACGAATTAAGTACTTAACCCGAAGTACCACTGCATACGTATCAAGTCCCAACGACTTTATTTCGGAGGGGAGATGATGTTCTAGAAAATGTCAGCTCTGTGTTTGAAATGGGGGTGTGCAACCTTCCTTTAAAGTCTCGTGACATCACTTTCAGCTGATAGTAGTAGTAGTAATAATAATAATAATAATAATAATAATAAAAATAAAAAATAACAACAACAATTGGTGTTGCCCCAGCAACTCTGGGCAGCTTCCAACAGTTAAAAATACATTAAAAGGTTAAAAATATATTATAATTGCCTGTTGCTTTCCTGAAGCTTGTCTTGACCCATGTGATTTTTATTCACCACCTGTCAATGTGTCAGCAGCACATGATAATTCCCACCTGATGGCATAACATCCCATTTTTACTTCCAGAAGGTCCACCCCAGCTCTTCTGTGGCCACTCAGAGTGGTTGGGGCAAAACGGATGATGATGATGATGATGATGATGATGATGATGATGATATCAATTGTGGCAATGTCCTGACACACTAAATGTGCCATCATGCATCAAATAATTAATAGCAACCATTAATTTTGCAAAATGGAAAGATCTTTGAAAGGGTGGGTTTTTTTTAGCTTAAGATTGGAACAAGGAAACAATTGGCATAGCACTAACCAATTTGAAGTCACAGGCAAGATATCCCTGACATTCCCAGAAGTTGGGGAAAAGTTGATGCCTTGATTGTGAGCATCCTCTGATGAAGATAAACACATACATTAAAAATGTTGTTATTTATGTTCCAATGTGGTTCAGAAGACCCTTCAGAGTGGTGGTTTACAGTACATAAAATGTGTGGCTAGCCTGTGGCACTCCAGATGTTGTTGCACTGCAGCTCCCATCATTCCTGACCATGTTGATGGGAATTGGAGTCTACAGTTCAGCCGCCCTGGTGAAAAATCGTAACAGCATCGTTGCTATTCTGAGCTGCCTTATACTGAGACAGGCGTTGGCTTGTTTAGCCTACGATGGTCTATGGCAGTGATGGCCAAGCTCCAGCTGTTTGGGAACTACAACTCCCATCATCCCTAGTGGTCAGGGATGATGGGAATGGCAGTCCCCAAACAGCTGGAGAGCCAAGTTTGGCCATCACTGGTCTATGCTGAATACCAACAGCTCTCAAAGTATATGATGAGAGGACAATTTCAAGGCTGAAATTGGCGAGGTGCAGGGTGGGAGGTCTCTGTAGGTGCCCCCATTGACAAACCCCTTCTATAAACAGGAAACATTTCTGATGAGGTGCAGCAAGGTTTGAGGACAAGGGGCTGGCTGGCATATCCCGTTCGGGGAGCCCATTGCTTTTGCTATACTCTGTCCCCTTTCCATTACAGCGCTGGCGACAAGCTCCTGCTGCTTGACCAGTGCGCGAGGTATCGCCGCTGCTACCAGTGTAAGAGGCGCATGAGCAACTGTGGGGAAGCAAATGTTTTGGTGGACAGCAAATACATCCCTGGATCCCGGTTGGTAGTTTGAAGCAAGTTCGCTGCTTTGTTTCTTCCCTCGCCCTCTTTCATCTCGCAATTTTTTTATCATTCTTTTTTTAAAAAATCTGATCGTGCTGATGTGCTTGATTTGATTCCCGCAGCTCTGTGCAATGCATTCTCCCTGTTTCTGCTGCTTTCTGGCTCAAGATTCTTGTTCCCCTAGCTTCTGTATGTTTTTATGGAGAATTATGTTGAATTAAAAAAGACATGGAAGTGCTCTGGTAGTATCCTGCTTGCTTTGGTGCCAAATATCATTAGCCAAGCTTCTAAATTTACACAGAAACCATTTTATTATGTTTTCAGCTGACAAAGTTTACAGACGGTGGCAGATTCCTGGTGCAAGTCATATTTAAACTGGACATCACTGCATTTTTGTAATCAGTTTTAATAGACTTGTGCAGATGCACAGCATACTTACATGTGCTTAGCTGTTGAGTTACAAAATCATTATCCTGGCAGCCACTGCCTTGTGCTTCTTCACAGCTTATAAGAACCAACACATTCATCTTTGTCTGAGGTTTTCAGTAATAAAACAAACACCACATTCTAAGTGCTTTAATGCAGAATTACATACGCAGCGTGACCAGCAGTTTCCATCAGATCGCTATTTGATGAAAGGACAGTTGCAAGAATGGCTGGAGGCTAATTTGAGATAGCAGCTGCCTGGATCAAGAAGCTCCATTTTTTATTTCGAGAAAGTGCATTATTTGGGAAACAGTTTAGGACCCAACCCTCCAAGGGGCACAGAGGTCTTCTCCTAGTTTCTGAGATACCTCAAAGCCGCCTCAAACCAGCAACTAGCAGCACAAATGAAGGAGAAAGAAAGGCCTCAGCAAGACTATCCACAAGTTCTTCTGAGGTTGCCTACAAACAGCTAAATATCTACGAAAAGATGCTTACCCATAAGTTTAAGGCATGTACGGAAACATTCTTAGGAGACCTTTTGACTGAAATTGAAGGTGGGTTTGAAGCACAATGTGTGTGAAAGAGAGATGGAAGGGGTAGGAAAATCACCAATGACCTGATGTTGTGCTCCTCAGGTCTTGCTCTTGGGCTTCCTGCAAGGACTTGGGTGCCCACTGTAACAGCAGGATATGGGATTGATGGGCCGTTGGCCTGATCCAGCAGGTTCATCTCATGTTCTTATGAGGCGGGGCTGCCCCCTATGGTTGATGGATGGCCTACCCCAGGGGTCAGCAAACTTTTTCAGCAGGGGGCCAGTCCACTGTCCCTCAGACCTTGTGGGGGGGGGGCCAGAATATATTTTGGGGAGAGAAAAAATGAACAAATTCCTATGCCCCACAAATAACCCAGAGATGCATTTTAAATAAAAGCACACATTCTACTCATGTAAAAACACCAGGCAGGTCCCACAAATAACCTAGAGATGCATTCTAAATAAAAGCACACATTCTACTCATGTAAAAACACCAGGCAGGTCCCACAAATAACCCAGAGATGCATTCTAAATAAAAGGACACATTCTACTCATGTAAAATATGCTGATTCCCGGACCGTCTGTGGGCCGGATTTAGAAGGTGATTGGGCTGGATCTGACTCCCGGGGCTTAGTTTGCCTACCCATGGTCTACTTACCCCACCAAAGGCCCTGAGACCAATGTTACATCAAGACACTCCGATGGGTATTTTTGGGTGCTGGAGGTGGGATACACAAAGGTCTGTCCTTACTTACCTCTTGTCAATCCTTAGAGTTGCTCTAACTGTGGGAGTCCTCTCTTCTTCTACATTTCATTTATATACTGCTTTATGTTTTACATTTTTTTAAAAAAATAATCAAAGCGGTTTACAACACAAAAAACAATCCAGAATAAAATAAATCCATGCTTCAAAGAAAATATTTCAGATCCTTCTCCAAGTGACATTTTGCATTCCCAATATTTATTTATCTACTTCATTTATAGAGCTGCCCCATAGCAAAAGTATTCTAGGAAGCCAGTGTGGTGTAGTGGTTAGACTACCGAACTTGGACTTGGGAGATTGGGGTTCAAATCCCCACTTGGACACGAAGCTCGCTGGGTGACCTTGGAGTCAAGTCACGGCCTCTAACAACAGTCAAAGCCAGAAAGACTATTGTACTGATGGGTAATTGAGAAAACCTTATCTGAATTGCAGAAGGTGGAGTTGATATTTCCTCTCTTTGCAGGGGGTGGCGGAGGAAAGTTAGGCATGCCTTTTAAAAACTGAAATAGAGCAAGGGCAGCTTTGTTAAGGAACGTAAAAAATTGGCTACTTCTCAATGAGTTGGCAGAGATGACTCATTCCCCACAGTGCAGCTCCAGGCATCTTGTGACATCTTATCGGTGTTGCCAGGCAGAACTGGCACTGAAGCTGGGTAGATAAGGGGCTCAGGTTACTGCATTTGGTGTGGCTGGGCAGTGGGATAATTCAAGTGAGACAGCGCGGAGCAGTTTGAAGAACAGGAACTGCAGAAAAGACTGCAGACTTTGTGAAGAGTTGCAGGACTTCAAAGCAATGGAACTACAGACTTGACACAGTGAGGACTTTGAAGCAGTGAGCCCTCTCTGGGCTCAGAGAGTGAAGACTACGTGTAATATCTGTAAATAGTGTGGATGTATTGTGGTGTTGGCCTAGGGAAGACAATTCTGCAAAATGGCTGTTTTCCTTGACGAGTTTAACAGCTTGACTGAGATTATGTACACATACACCCAACCAGCTTTTCCCGGCATGGAAACAAAAAGTTGCAGAAAACATCAACCACTTTATTTCCTTCATATCAGGCTACTGTTAAGGGCATAAAAGACTCGAAGGGTGGGGAGATTACTAACTGGAGGTGGAGTGAAAGTTTCTCAGTTAAGTTTCAGTCTTATTGGTGACTTGAATTTCACTGAGGTAACATTTGTGAGTGTGTCTGGGAATAATTCCTTCTGCCCCCGATGAACCTCCAACTCTCTTTTTCTCCTTCCTTCCTTTTTTAATAAAAAAAGAGCAACTTTCTACCATTTGTAGAACCTGAGATCTGAGGTAAAACGTACAGGGATTATTGTTGTTGTAAGAAACTAGCCTGCTCTGCCCTTTCGGTGCTGTCTGTGAATGGCTGTAGTTCAGCATCAAAGGAAAACAAACCCAGCTGTTTGTGGAGAGAAAACACAAATAAACTTAGTGCCCGCTTCATCAAGCCATGTGGCAGTAGCTTTTCTGTGGCACTATCATACGTGGGTGTCATCATAGAATCACGGAACTATAGAATTGGAAGGGATCCCGAGGGTCATCTATTCCAACCCCCTGCATTTGCATGTGTGAATGCAGCCCTGTTGTGCCACAATTCGGGTGGGCTGAGGCCCTTCATCAAATGGCAATGACAGTCTTTAGCCCAGAGGTTGGCAACCCAAGGCCCATGGGCCAGAAGCTGCCCATGAGGGTCGCTTAACCGGTCCATGAGCTGCCCCTGAACCGAGCTGCCCACTTGGCGAGTCTCTGCGCACTGCACTAAAGTGGCGCAGTGCAGTTCGGGTACTCTCTTTTGCGGCTCTGGAAATCGCTTCTGCGCGTGCCCAGGCGCTGGAAAACATGTCTGCGCATGTCTGTGGCGCTGGAAATCGATTCTGCGCATGCCCAGATGCCTAAAATCATTTCTGCTCAGGCACGATTTTTGGCGTCTGGGCATGCGCAAAGTGATTTCCGGCGTCGCGCTGCACCAGTCCGGCCCACAGAGGATCTCCGTGGGAGTGATCTGGCCCATGCCTGGTAAGCTTTGCTGACCCCTGCTTTAGCCGGTAAACAATGACAGTAGGTAAATGATAAACCAAATGGGAAGTTCATGGGGGCAGAATTATTTCAATATGATTTTCATTCTGCGTTTCAAGTGCCCCCAATCATAGTTACAGACTTGAGAACAGACACGCTGTGAGCTCAATCACATACTGCCATTACAAGCACCTGCAAATAGCTTCTTCCTTTTCATATTAAATGCCAGAAGTGCTCTCTGTGTGTGTGTGTGTGTGTGTGTGTGTGTGTGTGTGTGTGTATTCTTATAATTCTCGTTCTAATTCAGGCATGGCACTTAAAAGAAATTTAGAATTAAAGCAATCACACCGGGAAGCAAAAGATCTTGAACAGGTCAACTGGAGATACAAAAGGGTTTTGTTGTCCGCAGCCTGGCATTTGCAGAAAATTACTGACGATCTGAAATACTGGTTTTGAAAAAGAAGCAGCTAAGAGCACTGTTATTTGGTGAGATGCAATTTAGTTTAAAAGGTGATTGCACTGCGATTATAATTCACCCCTAGTTGATTTCCTTTATTGTGTTAAAAACAGCCTATAATTCATGTTCTCTTTTAAAAGTCCTGCAAATTCGTATGACGGCAGATGTGTACTCTGTCTTCTGGAACCTGAGTCTCTATAACTCTGAAAGCTATTCTTATTCATGCAGCTAGAAACTTGTAATCCTTCAAGAATCATAGAGTTGGAAGGAGCCCAGAGTTGGAAGTCCTACTCCTTTCAATGCAGCAATGTGCAGCTGTCCCTTACAGGGATCGAACCTGCAACCTTGACGTTGTCAGCACCATGCTCTAACCAACTGAGCTACCCAGCTATCCCAGCAGGGGGAAATGTAGGCACCAAATGACCCATTTGCCAGGCTACAACTCCAGCTCAAGGCGAGGAGCTCCAGGGACAGCAATTCTCTCTTCCTGCTTCCTGCAAACATATTATTGGAAGGTTCCATTTTTAAAGATTAAAGACCCTAGTTTCTAGTCCTGTTGCCAGTTGGAACCAATTATTGGTACTTAGATGTTAGCAGAGAGTTAATGCCAAGGTGCAAAGGCGCCGGCTCTTTGTGGGCCAATGGCTGCAAAAGGAGATGTTTTTGGTGAAAGGGGGGTGTTTCAGACGGGGGGGACGGATGGCGACAAGAAAAAATCCTCTGTATCCTTTAAAAAATAATGGATACTGTTTGGCTGACTTTGCATGCAGCAGCTGCCCTGCTATTGGTAGATATGATGTTTTCCCACAATGCCCCACGGTCCATCTCTATCATCACTTACACAATACATCTGGAATAACACTGCATCCTGGTGTTGCATTGTTATCAGTGCGGCACTGAAGGAGAACATAGCAAGTGCTAGACTTCTGCGAGCAGGACAATTACCGTTGGCAAGAAAACTTACATCTTTAAAATGAACACAAGCCACTGTTGCAGGCACCGTTCATCTGCGTCAGCCTCCACGCCCATTAATTCCAATTTTCTCCTGTTCCAGAATTTGTGCTTTCTCCCCCTCTGTTCTCCCTGCCCACTGCCCATTTTATTATTCCTCTTGTGGAGGAAAAAAATGATGCCAAACACTTCGGTTCAGATTTAGCAGGCTCAGAAACAGCTGCTGCAATTGTTCTCTTTTGGTTTTGGTGCCGTGAAATCGCAAGACTCAAGACAGAAGTGTTCATGGCTTTCAGGGACAGAATAACATTGAGTAACACCAGTTATAGAATCATGGACTTGGAAGGGACCTCGAGGGCCATCTAGCCCAACACCCTGGAATGCAGGAATCTCGACATGCGGTCCATCCAATTTGAAATCACACCAGAACCTGCTTAGCTTTGCAGATGTTGCAAAGGGGAGAGACTGTTGCTTTCATACTCTGCTTATGGGCTTCTTGATAGCATCTGATTGGCTAAAATTATAAAAGCAGAATGCTGGATAGGTGGAACTTTAATCTGCCTAAACAGGGCTCTCATTATGGAACAAAGCCTTGATAGCAAACTTTTGAATGAATGGCCAGCGATACTAAGCACTATTCAAAAGGGGCTCCTGCGTCAGGTATAAAAGCTCCATGCGATTTTCCCATGCACGCTTCCTCCTATCAAATCCAAGCACCATGATACTTTGGGTACTGCCTTGCGCTCAGTAAAATAAACAACATTTAAAAATAAAACTGTAGTCCCTGAGGTTAAAATTTCATCGTCGTAGCTGATACTCTGCAGAACGTATCCTGACACGAGGACAGCCTTGCAAAGGAATCATCAAAACTTCGCAAGACCTGGTACCGAATGATATTTGTGTGTGAGAATTGAGGGCAAATCTGAAGGGGAAAGGGGATCGCTGCCGCAGAATAGCAAGCGATCGCCTGTATTTGCTGCAGTTGCAATAGATGCTGTTTCCGCTCAGAACCAGCCAAGTTCCTTTTTCAACAGAACTTGTTAGCAGCGGTTGCAAAAGCGGCGTTAAGAAAGGGCAATGTAATGCATTTACCTCCATTACTTTCCCCAATGTAAGCATATCTGTGCACACTTTCCCCTAATAAATATGCCAGGTTTTGGTTAGAGAAATGCATCTCAAAATCTGGAGAAGTTCAATTTAAAAATAAAATTAAATTAAAAATACTTTTTATTTGTGAGACAAGGGAGTCCGTTCCACTACTGAACACCTCAGACTGTCAGAAAGTTATGCCTGAGATTTAGTCGGAATCTCCTTGAAGCCACTGGTTTGTGTCCTACCCTCTAGAGCAGCAGAAAACAACCTTGCTCCAGCTTTCATGTGACAGCGCTTGAGATATTTGAAGATGGCTATCATATCTCTTCTCTTTTCCAGGCTAAACAAACCCAGCTCCCTCAACTGTTCCTCATAAGGCTTGGTTTCCAGACCCTTGGTCATCTTGGTTGCCTTCTGCATGCCTTTCAGCTTGTCGTCTGAGAACTCTTGAAACAGCCTCCAACTCACTGCAGCAGTGGCAGCGATTGCTTTGTGGTTGGGAGTGGGGAGAAATTTGTTTTGGTTCACAATTCAATGGAGAGCTACCAAAATTTCACTCTAGCCCAATGGTTGCTCTTAATTTGATTTGAACTGATTTGATAATGAATTGATTTTAGAATGTTGTATTACTTTACTGTTGTTAGCCGCTCTGAGCCCGGCTTCGGCTGGGGAGGGCGGTATATAAATAAAATTATATTATTATTATTATTATTCCTGAATCAAAGACAGCTATCCTTTTAAATCTGAAATTCTCTTGAGTTTTGTGCTGCTGTGCTCCAACCAACCAACGTGTATAAGAATACCAATATCAGGAGAAAGTGTGCATTTAAAAATGCGTCAATTAAAATAAGGTACAAAATGCATTCTGTTAGGGGCAAATGCTTGCAGAAATGCGTATATAAGGCAAAATTGCATACAAGAATGTGTATATCAGGAAAAATATGATGGATTTCTGTGTGGCTGATGTGGAATTGTGGGGAACTGAGCTTAGGAATGGGGGGGGGGAGAGAGATGCGAAAGAAAGTGAAATTGACAGATTTGGCCACATCCCTAGTTGTAAGGCCTCTCAGCCACTGCTATTGTGGGGTTTACTGGAGTTCTGTTCCAAGCACTAACACTGGGAAGGGCAGTGGGGTTATGCCAGAGCTGTGGGGCATTTGGGGGGATTTGGGGCATCTGCAGTCCCCACTGCAGAATGTTTCCCCAAAGTTGTGGCATGCACTTAAACTAAGAGAGGGAAGACAACAGGATGGAGCCATCTTGCGCCGACCTCGACGTGTCAGTGCATTTGTTTGGGAACGCAAATGGCCCCTGTTGCGTCATTTCCGGCTCAGGTATGTGTGCGTTTTTCTTCGAAGGAAAAATGGCACCAAGGAAAGATGGGTGCTTGCTCACCCCCTCCATCTATAAGCTGAGGAATCTATAAGCTTGAAAACCTACTGATATCCGAGGTGCTAGAAATGGGAGCATCTTAAGGATCAGAGTCTCTTTAAGACCAAAAGAGATAGAGAGGAACATTAAATGTTTTGAGTCTGCATGGCTTCCTGAGGCCACCAGTAATTATCTATAACGAAGGAATCGTAGTCAGGGCTGTAGATGAGGGATTTGACAAAGGCTTCTTTGTCTTCCGGTTCCGGGTACCAGGAGGCCAAGTTGTTTTTGTAGGCATAGTCGACAACCTAAAAGCAAGCGAAAGATGAGAAGGAATAGAGTGGCTTCCTCCAATCTGGTGCCTTCAAGATACTTTGGCGTAAAATTCTGGGGGGCCCCAGGATCGGGAAGGTTAGCATCGAAAGTTGGGTCTGGACCCAGGCGACTGAGCCTCAAATTCCTACCCAATTATCAAGCTCACCCAACAGCTGAGTAGGGCATCCCAATGGCTGAAGCAGAGATTAAGCAATGTCTGGAAGGATCTTGCTCCTGTGTTAGGACTTGCAGAAGGAATATAAAGTGTTGTCAACTGCTCAGCTATGAACAGGTTGAGCTTAATCTGTGTAAAGCCACCAAATCAAGCTTTGCACAACGCAGAATTTTTTATATTTTATATCATTCATGTATTTTTTCATATTTTATACTACTCATTCATGTGTGTGTGTATATGTGTGTAAATTTTATTGTTCGTGTCTTAAGTGGTATACAAATCTTGTTAAATACATATGTGTGCACACAGCACATATATTTATTGTTATAGGTTTCACACAAACACTCACAAACTGATCCAATCTTCTATCCACTAGGCCACACGCTGTGGCCATGGGGATTGTACTGTGCTGGGCATTTATTTATTTTTGAATGGGAGGCCCATGCATGCCTATTTTATCCACACCCATTCATGGACTGGAGAGCCATTGAGAGGCTGTGTGGTTTTGGACTAGGACCTGGGAGACCGGGGTCTGAATTCCCACTCAGACATGAACCTCGCTGGGTGACCTTGAGGGACAGCCACTGCCTCTCAGCCTAGCCTACCTCGCAGGTTTGTGGTGGGGATTAAATGAGCAGGGGGAGAACCATCAGCTTCAAGGGAAAAAAGGTGGACTATAAATGCAACAAACAAACAAACAAACTAATAGACCAAAGAACTATATTTATGCACCCTCCTAAAACATTGCGGAGCCTTTACTTTGGCATGTTTAAATGTTCTTCCATCAGCGGTTCTGGAGGGGAGATCCCCCTAAATCCCCTGTTGTGAACCGCCCTGAGATCTATGGGTATAGGGTGGTATACAAATTTAATTTATTATAATAACAAAGGTAAAGAGACCCCTGCCCATTAGGTCCAGTCCCAGATGACTCTGGGGTTGTACGCTCATCTCGCTCTATAGGCTGAGGGAGCTGGTGTTTGTCCGCAGACAGCTTCCAGGTCATGTGGCCAGCATGACTAAGCCGCTTCTGGCAAACCAGAGCAGCGCACGGAAACGCCGTTTACCTTCCCGCCGGAGCGGTACCTACTTATCTACTTGCACTGTGTGCTTTCAAACTGCTAAGTTGGCAGGAGCAGGGACCGAGCAATGGGAATAGTAAATAGTAATATATGCAGAGGTAGAATCAATAACCCATGCTCTTACATATTGCTCTTTTTATCGTGCTATATCTAAGATTTTTATTGCACCCTTTTAATGAAAATTCCCAGGACAATGGGATGGCATTCTATGCTTCTCTAACTCCTTTCAGATCAGAAGGCACCCACCTCTCCCAGGGTGGCTAAACATTCTTCGGCAGCATGTAAAACTCAACAGGGACTGGTTTTAGTAAACTTGTTGTTATGCTCTTTGTGCCTGGTGTTCTATAGTAGACTGGTAAATTTGTATACCGCCCTATAGTACAATACAGTTGTTAGCAATTTTATTGTTATGGTTTTCTCTTTTGGTGTTATTCTATATATTTTTGTGTGCTGGTCATTGACCGTGATAACAATTTTGATTGATTTTAACCCATATCCACATTTATGCAACTAGACTGCTGTTCCCAAGGGGCTACGCCCACAAATGCTCAGCAGGGAAGCGAGAGGATCTCATTGAGCCCTAAGCTGATCCCCTCTTCCGTGTCTGTGGCGAGTTGGTGGTGCTTAAACTGTGCCATTTATGCTTGTCAGGCAAGCCTGCACCCTAGTATTTAAGTACCATTTTGCAAGGTACTTGCAAAAAGGAAGAGGGACTATTTTGTTTTTAAGAGGAAGGCTTCCAATGTACCATTTCAACCTCGCCAAAACGAAAAAGGCCACGGAACTTACTTTGACAGCGATTTTTAAGGAGACATCTCGAATGGAGCTCAGAGGCGGATACAACCTTCCTTCTGCAAGATTCTCCTCAGTGACCTCTTCTGCGATTGACTAGCAAGGGGAGGAAAGGAGAGAGAGAGTTGTGTGGATTTTCAGCAAGATAAACGCGAAGGCCTTCTGAATGTGAGCTCTTCACTGGTAGTCTTCACTGAGACTATTATCCTACCTAGGCAGCCTTCCCCAGCTGCCTAGGTAGGATAATAGAAAATTCCCTGCCTACTGATATCAAGCAGGTGCCTGATAAAGACATTTTTGTTTAGGCAAGCCTATGCAGACATGTAGAAGGTTGTTGTACATTTCAGTCTGGTTTTCAGCTCCTTGCTGATTTTATCTTTTGAATGTCTTGCAAAATCACTTCGAGGTTTGTTTGTTCGTTTGCAATCTTGTCGGCATTTATCTGTCTCAAGGGACAATGGAGTGTGCCTCCGGGGGTGAAGCCAGACTGCTGTGTTAGCAGCACTTACCGTATTTTTCGCTCTATAGGACGCACCGGACCATAGGAGGGGGAGAACAGGAAAAAAATAATTCTCCCCCTCTCTGCTCAGCGCCCCTTCAGCGAAGCGGCAGGAGAAACGGAGCCCCTTCCATTTCTTCTCCCGCTTCGCTGAAGGGGCGCTGTGCAGAGAGGGAAAACTGTGCAGGGCCTCTCCAGCGAAGCGAAGCCTGGAGAGCGGGAGTGGCCGGTGCACACCGACCCCTCCCGCTCTCCAGGCTTCAGGCGGCTATCCCGCTGCGCTCCGAAGGCTTGTGGATAGCTGCCTGAAGCCCCCTGAGCGCAGCGGCAGTTTGCGCTCTGCTCCGGGGGCTTCAGGCTTCTCCTTTTTAGCCGCGGGGCTGGGGGCGGGGGAAGCCCGAGCTTCTCCCGACCCCAGCCCCCAGAACAGGTTGGGGAGCAGCAGTCCCTTCTCCCTCCTGGGGAAAAGCCCGCAAGAGCCGCGCAAAGCTTGTGTGCGGCTCTTGGGGGCTTTTCCTGCCTCCCTCCCCCCTGCATTCGCTCCACAGGACGCACAGACTTCCCCCCTTAGTTTTTAAGAGGGAAAAAGTGTGTCCTATGGAGTGGAATATACGGTAAGTGGCCTCTCTGGGGCACAAGCCTGGGCAGTGTGGATGGAGGTGCTGGGCTGCCCAGATGACAAGATCCCCCTCTCGGCCTCACTGATGTGGTCGAAAGGAAAGCAGAGAAATACATTGCCGGAAGGAGGCGTACAAGGCGCCATCCAACCATCTTAGGGACTTCAGATTTGTGTAGAGTTTCCTCCTTAGCCTTTTCTTCTCCCGAAGGCAGTGTATAAATTTTATAAAAGAAAAATAAACTAAACAGCTTCCCTCACAGATAAACCTGGGTCTGCTCCTGCGCCTTGTGAGGAAGGGGACTCGGGTGTGGGGGTGGGAGTAGGCCTGAAAACGGAAGGTGTATGTGCCCTGGGAAGGAGTTCTGAAAGGACGAGGCAGAAAGGGGTAGTGGGCGCAGTCCTGAGAAATTCGCCGCCGCAATGGTGTCAGAAGGAAAGGAAATTCCCAAACCTCTGCTGTGGTGAGAAAGATATCGTCGGAGATATGCCGGACTCCACAGGCGATCACTCCCAGAGCAACTCCCGGGAAAACATAGGCATTGTTCCCTTGGCCTGGGAAGAAAGTCTGTCCATTTGGCAGGGTCACTTTGGAGAATGGGCTCCCGCTCGCAAATATGCCTCGGCCCTGTAAAGAGAGCAAGAAAGATTTGGGCACCTTGAGATGCTTGTGAGAACGCCAGGCAGCTTGGGCGGAACTGGAAACCGAAAGGAAGCTTGCAGCCTTTGTAGCAGCGGCCTTGATTTCTTCAATCACTGGCAGAGGAAGGGGGGTGGGGTGGGTGCCCTTTCCATCGGTGGTAGAGCGTGTGCCACCCTCCCTTGAGCCCACTCTGCATTTCAGGGGGTTGGACTACATTGTAGGAATGGAGCACACTCCCGCCCGTGGGCAGCCTCAGCTGTCTGCACGCGTGAACTTGGGGTGCGAAGCACACTCCCCCTCACAGATAAAGCCACAGCTGTCTGAACATCTTGCCCTCTGTCTAACCTTTTGCGGTCTCAGTAGTCTGCCGCGTCCTGTCTGTGACCTTTGTCTCCTTCATCATACATTGTGCAAGGGGAAAATGGCGCAGTGGAAACAGGTGCCAAAATAACTTTGTACCACCCCATGATCTTGGGACTGGAAGATGTGTAAAGGTCACAGCCCAAAATGGATCTGCCTGGGTTTGCATATTGTGTCAATAAAAGGAGCCTCCACAGAGCTGGCTGGCAGCTTGCTCCTGCACAGCTCACCTGCATTATCAACTCCTGCCTCATGTCCTTCACTTCACTACGTGACCCTCGTGGTCCCTTCCAACTCTACAGTTCTATGATTCTGATTCCATGAACTGCTGGGCAGGCCAGAACTCTAGGCAGGGGCTGGAGATAAGAACATCTTGACTGCCGACTGGAGGAAACTGCACCGAGAGACCAAGAGCCATGACTGACTGCTGCTTTTGCTGAAGCGATGAGAGGGGCAACTTGACACACCCTTGGGCTGTAATGTTCTGCACCCCCTCTGCTGCAGACTTCCAAGTGTATAAAGGGTAAAGGGACCCCTGACCATTAGGTCCAGTTGTGGCCGACTCTGGGGCTGCGGCGCTCATCTCGCTTTATTGGCCAAGAGAGCCGGCGTACAGCTTCCGGGTCATGAGGCCAGCATGACTCAGCCGCTTCTGGCGAACCAGAGCAGCGCACAGAAACACCGCTTACCTTCCCACTGGAGTGGTACCTATTTATCTACTTGCACTTTGATGTGCTTTCGAACTGCTAGGTTGGCAGGAGCTGGGACTGAGCAACGGGAGCTCACCCCGTCATGGGGATTCGAACCGCCGACCTTCTGATCGGCAAGTCCTAGGCTCTGTGGTTTAACCCACAGCACCACCTGCGTCCCCTCCAAGTGTATACATGTTCTAATAAACCATATATCTTAAAGACAGTAGCTAGTAGCTTCCGCTGTGTCTCAATTTTCCCAATGGAAGCACAACCTTGGGGAAGCGCCTGGAATTCTGTAATTTCATTCAGGAGCCCAGCAGAGAATGGGGCGGCAAGGTAGTAATATTTTTAAAGCAGCTGTCTTTAACTGTTTGCTTGTTTTTAAAACCAGTAACCTTGATGTGCCGTTATATATTTATGTAAGCCACTTAGAGGTTTCCTTGCAGTCAAGTGGTACACAATTATTAAATTTAATTCATTAATCAAAAATGAAATGAAAGCAGGAGGAAGGGGGAATCTTATACCTCGGTCAAGCGGTAACACTGTTCCGCAGTGCATTCTGCTTTGCTTGTAGGGTTGCTCAGGGCGAACACAATCGGCCTCTTGTTGAAAGACCCCATGTCCTTCAGAATCTGGTCAGAGAAAGCGCCAGCAATAGCAGCCACACCTGCAACAGGTAAAGAAAAAGCAACAACAAAAGCATCAGCAAATGGTTTATCTCTTAAGGCTGCAGTCTAAAAACCACTGCTTAAAAGCAGAAATATACAGTGGTGCCTCACAAGACGAAAAGAATCCGTTCCGCGATTCTCTTTGTCTAGCGGTTTCTTCGTCTTGCGAAGCAAGCCCATTGATGGCTTAGCGGATTAGCGCTATTAGCGGCTTAGCGGATAAGCGGCTTAGCGGCTTAGAAAAAGGGGGGGAAAAGGAAAAAAAACCCCGCAGGAACTCGCAAGACATTTTCGTCTTGCAAAGCAAGCCCATAGGGAAATTCATTTTGCGAAGCACCTCCAAAACGGAAAACCCTTTTGTCTAGCGGGTTTTCTGTCTTGCGAGGCATTCGTCTTGCGGGGCACCACTGTAAAAACAAAAGCCAGCGTTCCAAAGCAATTGGGAGCCTAACAGTTACCAATGATGGCTGTTGGTTTTACTGCCTTCACCACTTCCTCCAGGGTCTTCACATTGGGATGTTCATGAGCAAACATCTCCTTCTCATGGTTCAAGTGACTTCTGCCCTGGGAGTAAAACAAAGCAAAAGCAAAAGGTGATAGACTTGAAGCAGTCGTCTTTTCCCTAGCACCAGAGATCTGCTAAGATTATGCTACCTGGGCACCAAGAACTTATGACTTGTTCTTGGTGGGTGCCCCACAAATGCTGGAGAAGCTCCTTTCCTCTGGAGACTCCCCAAAGTCCAAGTTTGGGTGCTATCTGAAATTGGTGCAAGACGGTAATTTCAGACCCTCCAAGTGTCTCTATTTTCCAGGGACGTCCCTGATTTACAGACACTGTCCCAGTTTCTGATTTGATCCTGGAATGTCCCACTAATATAACTAATATATACCTATGTTCAGAGGCCTTGGGGAACTGGACTCGGTTTTCAAAAGGAACAGAGGATGAAAATGGACAGGATTCCGTGAGTCCTGTAAACTCACCATTGCAAACTGCATTACAGACAAGTATTATACAGCAGCATGCTGGACTGTCAAGTTATATTGGCATACATGTGTTTGTGGCCATGGGTGCTAGCCAATAGGAGCTCTTCACAATAGGCTTCTTTCATTTCTGCACTGAACCATCCCAAACATTTGCAAAGCTGCTCTCCACCCCCTCGCCTGCCCCCAGAGATGCCCCAGGATGGGGAGCATAGACCTGTTGCTAATACCTTTACAATGAGTCCCTTGGAGTCCACCATCCAGATTTTTTTGATAGCTTCTCCCCTTGAAATTCCTTCCTTCTCCAGGGCCATCACAATCAGGTGAGCTATGCCCATCGCCGCCTGAAAACACAGACAGAAAGGACAACCAATGACAGGCCCAATTCAAAGTGCTGGTGTTGGTTGATCTCTAAAGCCTCAGGATCGCAATACCTCAAGGATGAGCTCTCCCCATATAAACAGACCCAGACTCTGTGATCATCTTCATGTGCCTCCCCCACAAGAGGTCTCGAGGGTGGCGATATAAGAACGGGGCCTTTTCTACAGTGGCTCCCCTTTTGTGGAATGCTGTCCCCAGGGAGGCCTGCCTGGCGCCTTCATTACATATCTTTGGATGGCAAGCAAAAACGTTCCTCTTTAACCAGGCCGTGGGCTGATTAATATTATACAGCCTTTTAATTGTGGGGTTTTTTTGGGGGGTGTATTATTTCTGTTTTAACTATTTATTTGTGCTTATATCTTGTGAACCGCTCTGAGATCTTTTGATGAAAGTCAATATATAAATCTAATCAAGCACCACCACCAATCATTTCCTCCATTAGGAGAAATTGCCTGTCAGTTAGAGTTGTTTGATAGTGACCACAGGGAGACTTGGGAGGTGGTGGGCTCTCTTTTACTGGAGACTCCTAAGCAGATGATGGGTGATCATCCATTTTTGCCCTGTAGAACCTGCATTCACCAAGGGGTTGAATTAGAGGACCTTTGTGGTCGTTTCCAACTGTGCAATTCTGTAATTCTAATTCATTCCCTCAATGGGGGAAAAAAACCAGAATGAAAAATTACCTGGGAAGGGAGGTGATTCTGGTTTCTGGCTGGTTTTGGGTTTTGTGTGTGTGTGTGTGTGTGTGTTTTAATTAAAATAATCTGAAGCACTGTTTACTTCATTCGCTAGACACAAAGCAGAAGCCTGTGAAATATGGGTAGCCGTGGGTCATGTCTCATTCTCTACGAAACACTGCGGGATCTTTAGGGACTTGGCACAAATGTAGGCTCACATCCCAAGCCATAAACACAAGGGTCGTTCTGGGCCGTCTCCCTCGCAGCTGTGTAATCTCTTTCTGCAAAACTACCATGTGAGGAGAGCTGCAAAGCTCAAAACTACCCCCGCCTCCTGAGGCTTACGATGACTTCACTGCTTTCAGATTTCTGTTCAGCTATTTAAAAAGAAAAAAAAGGAAAGAGCAAAAGGAAAATGGTGACTTGTTTGGCCGTTCCTCGAGAGTAAGAGGGACCCTACCTCTCCAGCTCCTTGGAAGACAAATTTGTGGTCAGAAAGCTTGTTCTTTGTGATCCTCAAGGCTGCAAGGATGCCGGCTACTGCAACAGAGGCAGTTCCTGGGAAAAGAAAACAACAAGCCCAAACCCCATAGAGTCACATGCTGTTGCTGGAAATGTCCCTGGGAACACAGAGATAACAAGACAGACTAACTTTCCCGGGGCTTCAAAATCAGCAGCAGAGGCAACTGTTTTCTGTCCCGTTTACTCATGAGATCCATTGGACAGCTGAAAAAAACAGGGCTTTTTCAGTGGTGGCATCAAAATTATGGAACTCCCTGCTGATCTGAAATGGTTAACAAATATGTTTCTGTCCCTAGCAGCTTTTGAAACATGGTGCAAGTTCTGCAAGGTGTTTGCTTTGAAGTGTATCTTGCTGCCTGTCTTAAATGTGTTGACTGTTATAATGCCTGATTTTGTATTTTGGTAGTATTTTGTGCTGTTGTCGGACGACAACTCCCATCATTCCTGACCACTGGTCCTGCTAGCTAGGGATGATGGGAGTTGTAGTCCAACAACAGCTGGGGACCCATGTTTGAGAGACACAAGGTGGCTTGTGCATTGCTCAGGTTCGCTCTGAAATGGAAGATGGGCAGCACTGAATATGGATGAAAAACAAAGGAACGCAAGAAGCCCAAATGCTTGTCGTCTTGTGTTGTATCTCCAGAAAGCCCATGAGCAGAAAACTGAGCACATTAGCAGTCTTTCAGATCACAGTCTTAGGATACATTTATCCAGCTAGGATTAAAAATAAACACAGATTTCCCTTTAATTTCCTTCACCTGCCCCCCCCTTCCATGCCTGTCTCAATTAGGCACAGAGAAAACTATAATGAATAGTTCAGGAGGGGAGAGATTTCAACATTATCTTGGGCAAGCATGCAATCTAAACAACATTTAAAACCCAGCAGGTGCTGCTGCTCTGCTTTTAAGTGTTAGGAAACGCCACATCAAAGGGTAAATACAGACAGTTATTTGAAGAGTAATCACAGCAGGTTCCTTGCCCGCAGTGTGAACACAGCTTTACAATTTGCTATGGCATTCATGAAATCCAGTGAGATGAATGTTGGCTCAGCTGTCAATCCGCCTCCTTCCGCACACTTCAGGTGAGCTATTCTGTTTTTCCTTTTGAAGAAGTTGCACAGGTAGGATTCTAGGCTTAGTCCTTTATTGGTCCCCCCCACCCATCACCTTTTTACCCTTGTGGTGTGTATTTTTAGGACTCACTTTATAGTTATTTAGTATTTAGCGCAGACACCGAAAATCGCAGGGATCTCCATGGGACTGATCTGGCCCAGGCAAGATAAACCTTGCTGACCCCTGCCCTGTGAGGTAGGTTAGGGGGAAAGACAGTGACTGGCCCAAGGTCACCCAGTGGGCAGTTTCCTGTGTTCTGGGTGTTGACCTATCAGATCTCTGCCTGAAACACACACAGTTGTTTTCCTCCCTGGTTCAAACAAAACCTTCCTACAGATGTAATCAAACCACTTAGAAGGCTGCTTGCAAGTCCTCGGTTGATGTCTTTGCTGCTTCCTATAATCACTTTAAAAGGCCTTTATGCAATAATCCATTCTTGCACTATTGAAAGATTAAAGGGGATCTATTTATCTATCTATCTTTTGACCAAACTGCGGGAGGCAGTGGAAGACAGGAGTGCCTGGCATTCTCTGGTCCATGGGTCATGAAGAGTCGGACACGACTAAACGACTAAACAACAGCAATCTATCTATCTATCTATCTATCTATCTATCTATCTATCTATCTATCATCTATCTATCTAGAAGAAGAAGAGTTTGGATTTGATATCCCGCCTTTCACTCCCCTTCAGGAGTCTCAAAGCGGCTAACATTCTCCTTTCCCTTCCTCCCCCACAACAAACACTCTGTGAGGTGAGTGGGGCTGAGAGACTTCAGAGAAGTGTGACTGGCCCAAGGTCACCCAGCAGCTGCATGTGGAGGAGCGGGGACGCGAACCTGGTTCCCCAGATTAGGAGACTACCGCTCTTAACCACTACACCACACTGGCTCTCAATGCAACACATTGGCTTCTGTGTTGCATTAGATGGACCTTTGAGCCGATCCGGAAGAGTTCTTCTGCATTCCTGTGGCTCTCTCTCTATCTATCATCTATCTATCTATCTATCTATCTATCTATCTATCTATCTATCTATCATCTATCTATCTATCTATCTATCTATCTATCTAATCTATCATCTATCTATCTATCTATCTATCTATCTATCTAATCTATCATCTATCTATCATCTAGCTATCTATCTATCTATCTTATACAGTGGTACCTCTGGTTGCAGACACGATCCATACCAGGGTGCCGTTTGCACCCTGAAAAGTCTGCAACCAGAGCAGCGATAGAGCGCTTCTGCGCATGTGTGAACCACACAGAACACTTCTGTGCATGCGGCAAAACCCGGAAGTAAACACTTCCGGGTTTGCCGCGTTCTTAACCCAAAAAAACGCAACATGAAGCGTTTGCAAGAAGAGGTATGACTGTATATGAATGTTCATCATCTCAAACTGCTCTGCTCTTTCCACTAGGTGGAGCTACGGATTAATAGTTGGCTTGTACAGCTAACTAACTAAGTGGACACTGCCAAATAAACTCAGGGTGTTTATTTTTTAAAAAATGCTCTCATAAAGATAGAAGAAGTGGGGTGAGTGGGTTGAGGAATCGATGTTGCTGTATGACTCAGCCTGTTCTGTGATGTGGTTTTAAGAAGCCTATATCCCTGAGAGACAGGGCGTGTCGTTACTCATAATCCTATCCAATTCCAGATAGGATGAAAAGGTTGCAAGGCTTTGGTGCAGCAACAAGAACCAGTGATAGGGGTTTTTTTCTCCTCCAAATGTGTTTCTAATCCTCCATCGCCTCCACATGTTTGTTCTCTCGCTCTCCAATTACTCAAAAGACAACAAAATTGGTGCACCCTGGGCACAGAAGAATAATTTATCTTTGGGATTACAGTTTGCTAAACTTGAAGGGGGGTTTAAAAAAAGAAGAAGTGTTCACAGCTGCTTTACACAAACCGTTGGCTAATCAATGTTTGTTTAATCCCAAAGGGTCACTCTTAAAAAAATTAATCTTGCCACAGATTGCTGAAGGGATTCTTTTGTAAACTGGTCTCTTTGCTTTCTGCAAACTTGCAAGTTTCTACTTCAAACAGAGTTCCTTAATTAACAAAGGGAAGCTAGACTGGCTAAGGGCCCAGGGCCTCACCATGTTTACTTGCAAGCAAGTGGCTTTAATTTCAATGGGGCTTATTTGAAAGAATGTGTGTTTAGGATTCCAGCTGTAAGTCTCCTCTGGAAAGGGAGAGGAAGGCTGGAATCAAAGCTTTAATTGTCTCTCGGGAGTCTCCCCCCATTTCAGTTAATGCACCATTGTTCCCAAGTTATGCTTATTCTGCTTTAAATGTCACCACACTCCCCCTCTAGCTCGTGTGGGACAAGACATTCCCCCGTCTTCCCAGCCTGGATTCTGGCCATACTGCTCTGAGACTAGGCTGGTATTTGGTCCTTCCAGACTGGTGTTTTTTGTTTTGTTTTTGGCAGGTGTAGACAGCATCTTAAAAAACAGAGACATCACCTTGCCAACAAAGGTCCGTATAGTTAAAGCTATGGTTTTCCCAGTAGTGATGTATGGAAGTGAGAGCTGGACCAGAAAGAAGGCTGATCGCCAAAGAATGGATGCTTTTGAATTATGGTGCTGGAGGAGACTCTTGAGAGTCCCATGGACTGCAAGAAGATCAAACTCATCCATTCTGAAGGAAATCAGCCCTGAGAGCTCACTGGAAGGACAGATCGTGAAGCTGAGGCTCCAATACTTTGGCCACCTCATGAGAAGAGAAGACTCCTGGAAAAGACCCTGATGGTGGGAAAGATGGAGGGCACAAGGAGAAGGGGATGACAGAGATGGCTGGATAGTGTTCTCGAAGCTACCAGCATGAGTTTGACCAAACTGTGGGAGGCAGTGGAAGACAGGAGTGGCTGGCGTGCTCTGGTCCATGGGGTCACGAAGAGTCGGACACGACTAAACAACTAAACAACAACAACAACAACATGAACATGCTGCTTGTCCAAATATAACTTCCTGTTGAGATGCTATAATTTTTTATACCACAAATTCTCACTTCCATACATCACTACTGGGAAAACCATAGCTTTGCAACATGCCCACCCCCAAAACCTTTGAGGGTGCAGTGCTGAAAGTGGAACTGCATGTGACCACCTTGAGACCAGCATGAGCACAAATAATTGTGGATGCAAAATGAGAAGAAGAAGAAGAGTTTGGATTTGATATCCCGCCTTTCACTCCCTTTAAGGAGTCTCAAAGCGGCTAACATCTCCTTTCCCTTCCTCCCCCACAAGAAACACTCTGTGAGGTGAGTGGGGCTGAGAGACTTCAAAGAAGTGTGACTGGCCCAAGGTCACCCAGCAGCTGCAGGTGGAGGAGCGGGGAAGCGAACCCGGTTCACCAGATTACGAGTCTACCGCTCTTAACCACTACACCACACTGGCTCTCAGGACATCTGTAAAGGTAAAGGTAAAGGTACCCCTGCCCGTACGGGCCAGTCTTGACAGACTCTGGGGTTGTGCGCCCACCTCACTTAAGAGGCCAGGGGCCAGCGCTGTCCGGAGACACTTCCAGGTCACGTGGCCAGCGTGACATCGCTGCTCTGGCCAGAGCCAGAGCCAGAGCCAGAGCCAGAGCCGCACACGGAAATGCCGTTTACCTTCCCGCTGGTAAGCGGTCCCTATTTATCTACTTGCACCCGGAGGTGCTTTCGAACTGCTAGGTTGGCAGGCGCTGGGACCGAGCAGCGGGAGCGCACCCCGCCGCAGGGATTCGAACCGCCGACCTTTCGATCGGCAAGCCCTAGGCGCTGAGGCTTTAACCCACAGCGCCACCTGCGTCCCATTCAGGACATCTGTATGGGCCCTTAATCCTACCAATGGGCTCTACTGATGCAAGAAACTAACGGTATTTTCCAATTATCTTTCCAGTTTCACATGGGAGCGGAGAGTGGGGTTTGTGGAAGAAAACTGCATCAGTGAAAGGAATAAGACGTGTGTGTATGTGTGTGGAAGTGTAATCCCGAATCCAGCTGAGCCCAAAAGGCTGCAATGTGCCTGTGAATTTGCACTCCTCAGTAGGCTGATACAAACATATTTAAAGCCCCCAGCCCCCCAACAGCAGGAAACTGGCTCAAAAACACTTATCTGAACAGAACTTTAAAAGGAAAAGATCAACGAGGCGTCGCAAAAAGCTGAACAAGCCCCAGAGAAACCCAGTCGATGGTAGTTCCATGTCGCCCAGAACCTTACCATCTGTTACTGACATCACAGTAGCAGCCAAGAAGAAATGAGTCTTCTTACTGCCAGATAGTTGTACTACTGGGTGTCTTCCACTGCCAGCAACACTTCCGAATGCCCCTGCGGACTTTCCCCTCAAGCCTGGGATGAGCTAGTTCAGCACATCCATGTCTAAGACGCCACGCAGCGTCTGTGCTCATCCTTTGACCAATTTCCTCAACAGCGGAGAGCAGCCGCATGCGAAACCCCACACCAGCGTGGTACCAAGTCCTGTGTCTCGTCAGCTCTGCATCTCTTACCTTGAATGTCATCATTGAACGTGCAATATCTGTCGCGGTATTTGTTGAGAAGGCGGAATGCATTGGCGTTGGCAAAGTCTTCAAACTGAATGAGGCAGTTCATCCCATACCTGCAGGTTTCAAAAGAAAGACCAAGATTAACTGAGCTGGAGTCTGGTGTCAGCGCAAATCTTTCCAGGAAGAAATGGAAGATCCATCTTCGCGTAGCATTATAGAATATTCTAATTTTGCACACGGCTGGTCGACCATTAAAAACATTTTTTTAAAAAAACCATTAAAAGATCCTGACAATAGGTTGCATTCAGCGAAGTCCTACTCGGAGTAGAACCACTGAAATGAACCTACGTGAGTCATGGCCTTTAACTTCGACAGGTCTACTCTGAGTAGGGCTAGTGTTGAATGTCAAACAGGTGCTCAGTTTAAGATATGGTCCAACACAAGGCAGGCTCCGTTGGCTTGGAACCATCAAATTCGGTGTAAAAAAAACCCATTCAAAACCAATTCCTTTGCCATCTATATTTTGGAAGCACAAAACAGATGACTCAAGAGGCAAATTTTTGAGTTTGGCATTTGTGTGCTTGTGGGCTCCAAGGAGGGCAGGAATCAATAATGTCTTCTCAAATGTAAATGAATAAACAAGAGATAGACATATGCTCCTCTAAATGACATATTTATTGAGCATTCATGATGAATTTTCTTGCACAAAGCTTACATGGAAGTTAGGAATGTACCTGGTCTTTATTAAGCATTAGTTGTGATTTATTTGCACTGGGGTTATAGGACCTCAATGCAAATAAATCACAATTAATGCTTAATGCTTGCTTGCGGGGTGCTTATATGTCATCCTGTTAGTGATTTGTTCATTTCACACTTTCCAAAGCACCTCCCTTTCAGTTTCCAAACTCTAGAAAGCCAAGTTTCTCCTTTAAAGTGGATTTGTGTTTTGCACTGGTGTATCAGGCCCCTTAGGGACGCGGGTGGTGCTGTGAGTAAAACCTCAGTGCCTAGGACTTGCTGATCGTAAGGTCGGCGGTTCGAATCCCCGCGACGGGGTGAGCTCCCGTCGTTTGGTCCCAGCTCCTGCCCACCTAGCAGTTCGAAAGCACCCCTAAGTGCAAGTAGATAAATAGGTACCGCTTTATAGTGGGAAGGTAAACGGCGTTTCCGTGTGCGGCACTGGTGCTGGCTCGCCAGTTGCAGCTTCGTCACGCTGGCCACGTGACCCGGAAGTGTCTTCGGACGGCGCCAGCTCCTGGCCTCTTGAGCGAGATGAGTGCGCAACCCTAGAGTCGGTCACGACTGGCCCGTACGGGCAGGGGTACCTTTACCTTTATCAGGGCCCTTTAAACCACTTTAACTCTGCAAACCTACACCTTTGGTGTGCGCTTGAATCCCTTGCGAAGAATGGTGACAGTCGGGAGGGAGCCCAAGTGACAAAAAAGAAAAGAGAGAGAACTAAACCCTGCAGCGTATGAATAATCATAATCACAATACTGCTGCCTTTGGGACCTCAAGCATTGCAGGGAAACGTTGGCACAGCTCTCCCTGAGAAATCCGGCGTGAACAAGTGGGACACACCGAGGGCTTGAAATCAGAAACTGAAACCAGACAAATCATGTTTCGCTTCTAGCCAGGCCACTGAGAGCCCCATTCATTGCAGCTTTTAAAAAGACTCCAGCCTTTGTCAGCCTCTCTCAGACGGGGCCTTTTTTTGTCCTCGATATTTGTGGACAATTTCCCCTGCTATGGTGCTAAAAAGTGCCTGTCAGCAGGAAGGTCCAATGATGGCCTCTCTTTATTGATCCAGACAAGTAACTCCCTCCTTTGAAAGGGGGGGGGGGAAGCACTCAACTCCTACAAAGGCCCCTCATCCTATTCATTCTACAGGCAGGTACCCGTTTTTCAGGGGCCACTTGTAAAGCACGCCATAAAAGCTCCTTTCTTTTTTAAAAAATAGAAACGTATCTCCACTTAAATGCTACTATCTCATACACCCCCCAACATTTTGGGAGGAAAATTTGGGGCACCCCCCATCCCATTGCTTGCCCCCTCCTTGCCACCAAACCCTTTCTTGCCCGCCCGCTTACTGCCGCAACTCATTCCTTGGCCCCCCTTCCCCTCTCCTATTTCTGTTTTCTGTCTTCCACCTCCTGCTCCGCAGCCTCATGAGAGGCTACGTGGAATGGAGTGTCCTGGGGAAGGTTGCCCCAGCCTGCACAACATTGGGAGACACTGTGCTGTCCAGAGCGGCCCAGGGAAGGTTGCCCCGACCTCTGCAGCATCGCAACCAGTTTCCTCCTCCTCCAAACAATGCAGACGTACTTCCGGAATTTCCGTGGCTCAAGGAGGAAGAAGAGAGTGGTGACGTACGGGGTCAAGGTAAGTTTTCCTTCTGTTTTTTTGGTGCCGTGCTCTGGAGTCAGCCTATGATGTAAGTCATGGGCCCCGCCTGCCAGCCTGCTCCCTAAAATATCACTGGTTTGCTCATTTCTATTCCTGCCAACCTAGCAGTTCGAAAGCACATCAAAGTGCAAGTAGATAAATAGGTACTGCTCTGGCGGGAAGGTAAACAGCGTTTCCGTGCGCTGCTCTGGTTTGCCAGAAGCGGCTTAGTCATGCTGGCCACATGACCCGGAAGCTGTATGCTGGCTCCCTCGGCCAATAAAGCAAGATGAGCGCCGCAACCCCAGAGTCGTCCGCGACTGGACCTAACGGTCAGGGGTCCCTTTACCTTTATATATAGGGTGCCTACATTCAGCATGGACTGGTTGCACAGTAACATGTGCAAATGGCTTTAGATACCTATTAGGTTCATAAATTACCATGTAGCATATATTCAACACAAAAAACAGCAACAATTTGCGGTTGACAAAGGACAGCTGGACATATAAATGGCCCCATTACCTTCAGTAGCTTAGGGCCTCATCAAACCTAAATCCAGCCCTGATAGGGGGGTATGCTATTTTTGATCTGCTGTCCCACAGAACCTTGCTGAAATGATTGGTTCTCAGCTGGAAGCATGTGACCCGCAAGAGGCCGTATCCTTATCCCAAAGTGGACCACAAAAAGGGCTCCAGCATCTTGTTTTCTTTTAAGAAAGAGGTGGAGAGGAGGAGAAGGAGAGAGCCACAGGAATGCAGAAGAGCTCTTCCGGATCGGCTCAAAGGTCCATCTAATGCAACACAGAAGCCAATGTGTTGCATTGAGAGCCAGTGTGGTGTAGTGGTTAAGAGCGGTAGTCTCGTAATCTGGGGAACCGGGTTCGCGTCTCTGCTCCTCCACATGCAGCTGCTGGATGACCTTGGGCTAGTCACACTTCCTTGAAGTCTCTCAGCCCCACTCACCTCACAGAGTGTTTGTTGTGGGGGAGGAAGGGAAAGGAGAATGCTAGCCGCTTTGAGACTCCTTAAAGGGAGTGAAAGGCGGGATATCAAATCCAAACTCTTCTTATTCTTCTTCTTCAATAAAGATGCCAAATGAAAACCCACAAGTAGGACCTGAGGAGACCCACCCCATACCCACTTTAAAAGACCCAGGGCACCCGTGAACAGTGCCCTGGCCTGAGTCCTGTGGGTCAATCTCTGAAACTGCCGCCTCATCCGGAAGAAAACAATGTTGTGCTACACGGAAGCTTGCAGTGCAGAACCAAAACCATGAACGCATAAAAAAAAAATATTGGCCTTCTGGCAGCTTCTTGCAAGTTTCACACAGATGACCCACTTACAGGCTCTGCCCTCGCAAACTCTATGCAATGTGGACCCTGACGTTTATGAGAGTGAGTGTTCGGCGTCAAAATTCCTGCCGAAATACTCACTTGGAGAAAGGGAAAGAAGCTTCCCACAAGTTTAGGCTCTCTTCCCTTGAGCTAGTAAAAGAAGATGGCCAGCCCAGGGTTTGCCCTGATGGGTTTAGCAGAGAGAATGAGTAACCCGGCAAGCATGGAGTGCTTGCAGCGGGGAAATAGTATGCATTCTTGGTTAGTGGATGATGCAAAAATCAGAAAGGGCGAAAACTGCACGATTAGGAAAACGAAAGGTCTCCTCAGACTCATCGGGCTGAAGAAATTGGTCTATGAAAACGTGCGCTAACATCACATGAAGTCCAGTTACTGCTGGACTGCAAACTGCAAGGGAAAGTTCACATGACTCAATGTTTTCTCACAGCTGGGAAAGGGTGGCATGGATGGAGGCATAAGCGCAGAAGCAGAGTCTTGGAATAATTGGTCCCAATTACCTCTTGGAACCCTCCCGGGTTGTAGAGGAAGGCAGGATTAAGGGGCTGAATTTTGGTTAGAGAGCAGACTTCTCCCTGGAGATGTTTGCACTGGGAGATGTTTGTAGGTAAGAAAAGCAAGAAGTAGCTTACTGCAGGAAATAAGTACCATATTTTTCTCCCTATAGGACACACTTTTCCCCCTCTAAAAATGAAGGGGAAATGTGTGTGCATCCTATGGGGCGAGTGCAGGCTTTGGGCAGATATCCACAAGCCTGGGGAGACTGGCAGGAGTTCCTGCCGGGCTCCCAAGGCTTGTGGATAGCAGCCTGTTCTGGGGGCTGGGGTCGGGGGAAGCTCGGGCTTCCCCCGCCACAGCCCCGTGCCTGGGGGGGAAAATATTTTTTTTTCTTTATCCCCCCCCCCAAACTAGGTGTGCCCTATAGGGCGAAAAATACGGTATGTGGTTAGAAAATATTATAACCCCCATGCAAGCCTTGCGACATGCAAATCAAGATGAATACTCAGTAAACAGGTCGACTGGAGAGTCTCCCCACCTCCCAGTGGTTAGATCTGACAGTGGGCACCCCAAGACTGAAAAAGTGTAACAATTTTCGGTATTTCTTAAAACCCGTTTTCATTTCCCTTCTTTCTATTCCAGGTCACCCAAGGCTACTCATATGAGACGTGGCGCAACTGGCAGAATAAACAGAAAGGGATAAGAAAATCAATGAAATATAAAAAATATTAAGAAATCTCTTGGGGTGGGGGGATTTGGAGGTTGCATAAGCTTTATTAAATGCAAACCCCGAAATTTGGAATCCCCTCCAAACTGATAGCAAATCCTAGTTTGATGTATCAATTTCTCATTTTTTTTTTGGGGGGGGGGTTACAGAAAACAGGGCTTGTGGTACAAAACGAGTACAAAACTTTGGCATCCATTTGGAGAAGGCCCCAAATTCCAGGGTTCGCATTTAATAAAGCTAGTTGCCTTTGGCCTCACAATCCTGTTAGCAAGAACAGGTATTCTGCCTGCCCTTGAGATTTACCACGTCACCACGTATCAGGAATCGGCACTCAGCTGGAACAAAGGGCACAGCCTCTCAGCAGGGCTCTGCAAACAAATGAATACTTGGCAGAAAATTCCCAGGCTCACTGCACCAACCCACTTCTCGTGAGTGCTTTCAAATGACTTGTGCATTCAGAATTCATTGTGATTCGCCTGCTGGCTATTTAGCGAGCATCTGTTCTGGTTTTTTTTTTTTGTGGGGAGGTTAGACAATGTTGGGTGTCAAGTATACGTTATCCCACACTTCTTGATGATGAATTTCACCTGTCACTTTCCTGGCTGCAGAAAGGACTCCAGGAGGAAGCGGGTTTGTTGTGCAGGAGCTCAAAATCTACTTTAATTGGGCAACTCAAATTTGTCAGCTAAAGGCAACTGAAGCCTCCTACTGCCATTGAGATGCTGCTGGATTCCAACTCAACGACTCAGGTCCCAAATACTTGAAAGGCCACTTCTATCTCTACAGACCCACCTTGGGTTCTAAGATCAGCAAAGGGGGCCTTCTTGGTAGTTCCTTCTCCCTTAGAAGCTTAGTAGGTGGTGGACCAGAAGAGGGCGCTCTCTCTGCAGCAGCCGTGAAATTCTCTTTCCATAGAGTTGCACCTGGGACTTTCTGGCCAATGGTGAAGATGCACCTTTTGCTCTGTCTTTTGGCACTCAAGGTGGATATTTTTCGGACCAACCTTGGTGCCTGCAAGTTGCTTTAAACGGTTTTTAATATTGCATTATAATGCTGAAACCTGCCCTGGGGCAAAGGGCAAAAATAATAACAGCTCCCTACCAGTATGGCCAATGGTCAGAGATGATGGGGAACGCCAACAATTTCTGGGGATGGGGAACATCATGGGTCCCCCAACCTTAGGAGCTTTGGGTCAGGGATACTGGCTGAACGAAGCATCTCTCAACAATGTTTGCTGCTGTTCTCTCCTCCTCCTCCTCCAGCAAAGTTGCGCCGGTCGTCCCGAGTGTCTGCCTTCTCGGGATTTGCGGCCTGCTGTCAAAACAGGGGAGGAGGGCTGATGAAAGGGAGCGAGCTTCTTCTTTTCGCAGTCAGCCTGGCAAAATGGGTGTGCGGCGTGAAAGGAAATAGGAGAAGGCTGTTGACAGTTTAATGAGACTTCAGCAACAGCGCTCCTGAGAGTGTGGGAGCCCATCTGAGCCGCTCATTCAGACACCCATCATGCCAACACCAAGCAGGAGCTTTGAGGCTGGACCAGAAACCAGCATTTCCCCGATACCTGGAGACTGACGACTGACACGGCTGCGGCACAGTATTGCAGAGAGGGAAGAGGCAAAGGGGAGGAAGAGATGGGAAGCTCCATCCTACATATTCTTTCACTTGGAAACAAACGCCACCGAGTTCGGTGGAGCCTGCAAGTCTGCACAGGGTTTCTCAGCTTAGCCGGTGCAATCCTTTGCATGCCTACTCAGAAGTAAGTCCCATTCTGTTCAGTGGGACTTATTTCCAGCTCAGTGTGGATAGGCCTCAAATGAGGTCAAGAGAAATCAGCATGAGGTCATATTTGTTTTAAGTATTTCACCAGCGAATTTTGGTGTCAGGTTCAATTTCTCTGGAGGCAGCTGGGGGTTGGTGAATCTGTAAATTTCATTTCCTCTCTAGTTTCTCGTTTTTCCATCCTTATGGAAATCTATGTCCAGGGCAGCTGTTTACCAGCTCCGTCTGGTACGTAGGCTGAGACCCTATCTGCCTGCGGACTGTCTCGCCAGAGTGGTGCATGCTCTGGTTATCTCCCGCTTGGACTACTGCAATGCGCTCTACGTGGGGCTACCTTTGAAGGTGACTCGGAAACTACAACTAATCCAGAATGTGGCAGCTAGACTGGTGACTGGGGGCGGCCGCCGAGACCATATAACACCAGTCTTGAAAGACCTACATTGGCTCCCAGTACGTTTCCAAGCACAATTCAAAGTGTTGGTGCTGACCTTTAAAGCCCTAAACGGCCTCAGTCCAGTATACCTGAAGGAGCGTCTCCACCCCCATCGTTATGCCCGGACGCTGAGGTCCAGCGCCGAGGGCCTTCTGGTGGTTCCCTCATTGCGAGAAGCAAAGCTACAGGGAACCAGGCAGAGGGCCTTCTTGGTAGTGGCGCCCGCCCTGTGGAACACCCTTCCAGCAGATGTCAAAGCGATAAACAACTACCTGACATTCAGAAGACATCTTAAGGCAGCCCTGTTCAGGGAAGTTTTTAACGTGTGATATTTTAGTGTATTTTTGGTTTCTATGGAAGCCGCCCAGAGTGGCTGGGGAGGCCCAGCCAGATGGGTGGGGTATAAATTATTATTATTATTATTATTATGTTTACCTCTCCACATTTCTACATCGACTTGCAATCGTCCCCTTGAACCCCTCATGAAAACTCGTTGGCATCTTAGTGTGAATTTCTCCTGACATATTTTGTGTGCAATGTCCAGTAATATAATTCTTTGAATGCTTTTTCCATTGATATATGCTTTTTTATTCTCTCTCTCTCTCTCTCTCTCTCTCTCTCTCTCTATGCATTTTGCTACATGTGACTTAACTCAAGAAGTGCATTGCAAAATTCAGAGATGTGTGAATTTCGAAGAAAGACTGTTCACACACATAATTTCTGAAAGTGCAAAATTAGATAGGTTCACCTGCAAATGTGAACTGAATTGGATTACTCCCCAGGAGTGCCAGTTTGGCCATCCTCCCCCCCCATCTGCCCCTGCAATTTCTACCTCTTGCCCTTTCTGCTGGAACAGTGAGAATGACAACCTCGCAGAGATGATAAGCTTGCCGTTTAATTGGCAGGTGCATCACACAAAACTTTAATTTCTTAATTGGAAACCAATTTAATTGCGGAGGGAGAAAAATAAAACCGGTGATGCTGTAAGATAAGGAAACACTTTTAATTTTTTTTAAACACAGTTTGGATCTAGGTTAGCACTGAAGGAGAAGAAAATGTTGAAGATGTTCCTTCTTTTAAACAGAGTGGTAGTTTTTGTTTATCAAATTGAAGCGTTTTGATAAATATGCAAATGTATGTATACTTAACTGATTATTAAAAGGCAGGTGATGTAACTAAAAATCATTTTAACCCTTGCTTAATTATCTTCCCAGTCTTTTCACAGGGCATTGGAACTGTTTTAGCACCATCAAGAAAAGGGCTATGTCTCCTGTGCTCACAAGCTGTACTGCAGATGGTTAAGGGAACATGGAAGAGGATCTCAATGGATGATCACAAGGGTCCGGCAGATTCAGAGAATCTTAGAACTGGAAGGGACCCAAGGGTCATCTAGTCCAACCCTCTGCAATTCATTATGGAGGAAGGTAACTCTTAAGACATTTGGGTCCCATGTCGTTTACGGGAAACCGCTAGCTCATGAGCCTATTGAGAAGGGCCAGGCCTCCCAAACTGAGGATGCACTGGCCATGTGAAGCCGCACCCACCTGCCTTACGATGTCAGGTGTGGGGCAGGTAAAGCCACAGCTGCCCCATAAGTGGATTTGCAAGCACCACCGACCAGCTGATCCGCTATAGGGGAACGGCTTGCAGATCAACCTAACAACTCTGTTTTGCATCGCTATTCCAAAATCTATTAATTGCTCACGTTTGAAAAATAGCTACATGCCTGAGGCACCATCACCAAGTGGCTAATTACAGGCACCTCCGGGAATCTTGGAAGATCAGAACAGCTGCTGGATGTTACTAATGAATTGCAACGTTCACATTAGAGCAGTGACTCTTCACTTAAGTTTCCTCTCTTGTGTTCTATTAAATTCCCTGTTTCTCTGAGCTGGTAGGAGAGATTCCCAATGGAAGCAGCTCCCTGGTTCTCACGGGAATCTAAATGCTTACAATTGTGCTCCACTTTGAAGACCCATATTCAAAGGGCCTGCTAAACCACTGGTGGAACCAGTATGGGGGACAGAGAGCCTGGGAGACCCCAATCACCACCACTCTCTTTTCGATCTCTCCCACCAATGTATGCTTAGGTTTATTTATCAAATTTCTGCTGATAAGTTTACAAGGAAGGGCCAAAGCTCAGTGGTAGAGAACATGCTTTGTACACTAAAGATCGCAATGGCATCTCCAAATAGAGATGTCTGAAGTCCTGGTGCTGCCAGTCAGTGTAGACAATGTTGAATTAAGTGGACCAGTCACCTGAAGGCAGTTTCCAATGTCCCTCTTTATCTGAATTTGCATAGCTATGCACAGTGAAATATTCTAATCTGCTAAAATAAGCACGGGGGTTATATAATTTCCCCTACCGCTCAAGCCCCATCTGCATACTGTCCAAATTCATTTTTCGGTCCAGCTGGCTCACGCCAGAGTGCCGGACCAAAAGATGGTCGTATTTTTGGTCTCATGCACTAACTCCCACAATAGCTTGGGACCAAAAAACCAGCATCCCAATTTAGATCAGAGGGGCGTTGGAGTGCATGCGTCGGAACTAGACATTTAAAAGTACAGTGGTACCTTGGGTTACAGACGCTTCAGGTTACAGACTCCACTAACCCAGAAATAGTACCTCGGGTTAAGAACTTTGCTTCAGGATGAGAACAGAAATTGCGCAGTGGCAGCGGGAGGCCCCATTAGCTAAAGTGGTACCTCAGGTTAAGAACAGTTTCAGGTTAAGAAAGGACGTCCAGAACGAATTAACCAGAGGTACCACTGTATACCACCATTCTTTGAACCTCAAAGAATCCTGGGTGCCTTTTTTTAAAAAATACACAAATAAAGAAATACATTTATAACCACCCTGCTGATAACTGGGCCTCTTTTAACATGTCTGTATGGTAGTCACATCTGTCTCTTCTTGAGGGGCCTACGATGATAGCAGGAAATTGTTCCAGATAAATGAGTCTCTCTCCCATCAGATTTCTGTGGACATAAATATCCTTGACTCAAGCACAAAGGGCCATTCTCAGACCACCTGCAGGGGCACATATTTAATGGCTCCCCTCTGCCCAAGCCTTGCCTTGAAACAGACTGTTTGCGTGGCTAGTTTTAACCTCTCTTAAAGCCAAGCAGCTAATGGGAGGAAACACGTGCACTCAAAATTCCACTCACTTGTTAGCAACTGCTTGCATAAACTCATCAACCAGGCTGTCGTACTGTTTCCCACGAACTCTCTTGTGCTTCAGGCCAATGTAGAGCGGATCGTTCAGGAGGGCCTGAAACAGAGTGAGAGAGAAAAAACAACAATGTCTGCCTGCTGCTGCTTTTTGGCCCAGCAAGGTAGAAACTCATATTCAACCCATTCAGCAGGAAGCCTGATCGTTACCCTCCTTTCAGGCGGTTAACCCTAAATAAGACCCAACTCTGCAGGCTGTATGGTTTCTGTGCAATTAAACCAGCCCCCCGAGGGGATAAAGCAAACGCAGATATATTTTGCAGTGTGAGGTCTTATCCTTGTCTCGGCGTTCTAGCGTAGCAATGGGATGGGGTTGTTTGGAACTTAAAACTGCCACGATCATTAATGCCGTTTTGAAGGTCGATGCAGGAAGACTGCTTATTTGGAGATACAATGCACCTGTGACTTTGGACAAACTGAAACAACAGAGCGTGTGCTTTTCCAGTGCCTATACTATAGAGACATTTGTATTAGCCTTATCTCCCCTCTACTCCATAAATACCCAAGACGCACAGGACAATTATATACCTCCCTGCTGTGGTCAGATACCAATCCTGCTCCAACGTACAGTGTTGCCAGATTCTGCACAGCAGGGTTCACAATTTGTCAGATGGTGACCTGTGCCACAAACTAGATTTAATGAACACTCACATCAGAGTGCTCTCTAAACTGATAGTTGTAGTCTTTTACATGCTAACCTTTTATGCTCTTCCATATCCGTTTAATGTTCCTAACCCTTCTTTTAGATTCTTATAGTCTTTTAGAGATACCTTCTGTTTTAATACTTTTTTAGATTTCCAAAACGATTCTAAATTATTGTACCCCCACCCTACTTATGCTGGTCTATGACCATAATAAAGATTTGATTGATAATGCTGTTCTCCAAAAAAATATGGTGCAGTTGCATTTAGAATACCGTGTCACTTCCCTTTGAAAGGAATATTGTATAGAGATGGAAAAGGTTCTGGAAAGCTCAACCAAACTGATAAAGGGGATGGAGCAACTTCCCTTTGGAGAAAGGTTAGAGAGGAAGCTCAGAATGTTTTCTCAGTTGCTGGGAATCTCAAGCGGGAAAATTCGCACTCAGGTCCTGGCTTTGGGGCTTCCCTTAGACATCTGGGCTAGATGCGTCTTTGAACTGATCCAGCGGGGTTGTTCTTGTGATCTTGTGTCTTACTTTATATGAGATTCCCAACAGGCCAGTGGCAAGGTCAAGGCCTGCATAGCTGCAGGACCACATTGTTGTTTTCCCAAATGATTTTCCATCCCGGCCACCATGCTTGCTCCAAACTGGAACGTCCAGTGCAGCCGATGACTCACAGGAAGGCTTGCCTCAGCTTTTAAACTGGTGGGAAACAGGATCCTGGCTCAAAGCGAAGGAAACAGAAGCAGGTGTGATGACTAACTGGCCTCGGTGACTAAGTGGAATGGGATGCCATTTGTACCCTGTAAAGACTTGGTAGTTGTATCAAAGGCAAAGGATGCAGGGGGCATCCCAACAACAGACCCCCATTGTCCCGTGACTTCCCTGTTGCTCCACGGACGGCTGGCCTTGCAGGCGCTCCCACATCATTGTTGCCGTTGTTTTCCAAAGCTGCAGGCGCACAGCTGTGCTCTGTTGCCAGGAAGCGTAAAAGGGGATTCCCTGAGTCGTGACTCAAGTTCCTCTGTGCCATAATGAACTCCGCAGAGGAAAAAGGCAACGTTTTATAGCAGTGTTTTCTGTGCAGACAAAGGGCACTAGGTTAAAGGAAGAGCCAGCTGTCTCCTGCTGCTAGAAAAATAGGGAATATATATAAATAAAAGAAAAGGTACCACTATCAAGGCCAAACCCAGGTTTTTCTGGATAGAATCAGGGCCTTTTTTGCAGCCTGAGCTCAGCTCTGGCACCTCTCAGGTGGGTGCCATTGCCAGTCTAAGAGAACAAGGGAGATGTTCATGGAGACCACCCCCTTCCCAGCTGTAACTCCACCTGAAATTAGTCTTGAAAACAGCCCTCTATTGGCTATTAGAGATGGCTTCCTGCTCCCCTAATTCAGAGGGTGGGGTGAGACCTCAGCCCCCAGCAAAGGCTACTTGTGGGCATATCCAAACCCATAGGCACCACATTATCAACCTGTGTGGTAAGCTGTCAAATGAAAAAGAGAGCGAGAGCAAGCTTTATTTTTTAAAAAGAGCATTTTGTTGACTAAACTTGGACACATCAAAAAGCCGTGAGGTATTTACTGGCTAAAAGAAGAAGAGGGGGCAGTTCCCCCCCCAAAAAAACCCCTCTTTGCAGATGTCCTTTCTGGCACAAGCTAAAACTGCTGGAGTCGCAAAGCAGAAAACTGCTAACAGATGCAACCCTCTCATATTATTATCGCAAGAATTAGAGTGTGTGATGTGACAAACCGCTGAAATTAATTAGCCTCCAGCCACCCGCGGGGGCATTCTTCGTTTGCTGAAATATAATCTCTTCCAAGCAGCCGTAGGGATGTGTTGGTTTCAGGAAGAGTAAAGGCTGTATCAGGCCTGGGCAGCCAATGATCTTTTAAACTCCCCATTATCGCGCTGAAAGATGGAGCGGACCTCTTCAACTCCTGCTGGCTGGAAAGCTGTTTTGAGTTTTCGGCCAGCTGGATGGGAGAACATCCAGCATTTATCTTGGGCTCGCAATACCTGCTGCAATGTTTTAGATTCCGAGAGGTTCCGCAAGAGCTGAAAACTGTGCTACAATAGTCGCTTTGTGCCTGTGTGCGCATTCAGACAACCATGCAAACCCAAAGTATTTCAGGGACTGTCCTGGATTTCCGCATCCAAAATCTAATATTCTAAAGTACTCACATGCGTCGCAATGCACATTATTAAACCCCTTTGCCAACAAAATTGGGCAGAAGTAAGATAGGGTGCGGTAAGTAAGGGCGCGGTAAGTAAGGACGCGGGCGGCGCTGTGGGTTAAACCACAGAGCCTAGGACTTGCTGATCAGAAGGTCGGCAGTTCGAATCCCCATGATGGGGTGAGCTCCCATTGCTCGGTCCCTGCTCCTTCCAACCTAGCAGTTTGAAAGCACGTCAAAGTGCAAGTAGATAAATAGGCACCACTCTGGCAGGATGGTAAACGGCATTTCCGTGCGCTGCTCTGGTTCACCAGAAGCGGCTTAGTCATGCTGGCCACATGACCCGGAAGCTGTACGGTGGCTCCCTCGGCCAGTAGAGCGAGATGAGCGCCGCAACCCCAGAGTTGGTCACGACTGGACCTAATGGTCAGGGGTCCCTTTACCTTTACCTTTAAGATGGGTCAGGCCAATGGCCCATCTAGTCCAGCATCCTGATCTCACAGCGGCCAATCAGAGACCCATGGGACGCCCAAAACTAGGACCTGAGGGCAACACTCACCCCTCCTGTAATCCACAGCAACTGATATTCCGAGGTATACTGTGCAAGGCTAACTGAATTTCCTGGGGCAGTGCCCCATACGCTCTAATGGACCAGCCTCCACTGACACACGCATTACCTTGAGATTCTAGGATAGCAGCAAATGAAAATGAGCAAGTCAAACTCACCTCGTTGTCTGTGCCGACATCCAAAAGGACAGGAAGACAATGTTGGGGATGGACGCCCCCACAAGCCGTGTAGAGAGCGAGTTTCCCGACAGGGATTCCCATGCCGTAGCTTCCCAGATCCCCTAGTCCCAGAATCCTCTCTCCGTCTGTCACCACGATGGCCTGTGAGTGAAGAGAGAAGCTTGCTGTTAAAAAAAGCAGCATTTGATACGAGACTGTGCAAGAGATTCTATTCCACAGGGTGAATGAAGGCGGACATCACATCTGCACAGCAGTGAGGCCGTTCTAGAAGTGCCTTTGCCACTTTCCGAGCAATTTTGTCCTCTCTGAAAGACTGACGCTGCATGTTTGTAAGTTGGGTGGGGGTGGGAATTGAGTATTGGTATGGCACTGATGGGCTAGTGCCTGTGATGTCACTGAGAGAACTCGCCACTGCCACCAACCCCCCTGGAGGCTTTGCAACTGCCTTAACATTTCATTTAATAAGATGGTGAGTGAACATATTGATGAGTAGAAGCATGTCTGGACCTTAAAAATAAAGAATGAGCGAATCCTACTCGACTAACAAGCAAAGCAGTGAAACGAATTGCAAAGCAGGAAAATGTGCAGACAAGGTCAACCTAAATCACTAAGGGGCTTGAGCTACTCCCCCCATGAGGAAACTAAGCACATGTGCTGAGCGGTTAGCCCAAGGCAGAGGTTTTCAACCTTTTGGTGGCTAACAGATTGAGGTTGAATCCTGACAAGACAGAAGTACTGTTTTGGGGGGACAGGAGGCGGGCAGGTGTGGGAGACTCTCTGGTCCTGAATGGGGTAACTGTGCCCCTGAACGACCAGGTGTGCAGCCTGGGAGTCATTCTGGACTCGCAGCTGTCCATGGAGGCGCAGGTCAATTCTGTGTCCAGGGCAGCTGTTTATCAGCTCCATCTGGTATGCAGGCTGAGACCCTACCTTCCTGTGCACTGTCTCACCAGAGTGGTGCATGCTCTGGTTATCTCCCGCTTGGACTACTGCAATGCGCTCTATGTGGGGCTACCTTTGAAGGTGCCCCGGAAACTACAAGTAATCCAAAATGCGGCAGCTAGACAGGTGACTGGGAGCAGCCGCCGAGACCATATAAAACCGGTCTTGAAAGACCTACATTGGCTCCCAGTACGTTTCCGAGCACAATTCAAAGTGTTGGTGCTGACCTTTAAAGCCCTAAACTGCCTCGGTCCAGTATACCTGAAGGAGCGTCTCCACCTCCATCATTCTGCCCGGACACTGAGGTCTAGCGCCAAGGGCCTTCTCGGTAGTGGCACCCGCCCTGTGGAACGCCCTCCCACCAGATGTCAAAGAGAAAAATAACTACCAAACTTTTAGAAGACATCTAAAGGCAGCCCTCTTTAGGGAAGCTTTTAATGTTTAATAGATTATTGTATTTTAGTGTTTTGTTGGAAGCCGCCCAGAGTGGCTGGGGAAACCCAGCCAGATGGGTAGGGTATAAATAATAATAATAATAATAATAATAATAATAATTATTATTATTATTATTATGGCTCCCGTGACCAACTACATTCTTTCTGCAGCACCCCTGTGGGGCTCAGGAGCCCAGTTATGCCACCGCTTGCCTGCAGAGCTGGCAGCCCCTCACCAGCAGGAATGAGACAAAGGAAATAATGTGGGTATGTTGTGGGAAGTGATGCCTGTCCCAGTCTGCTTTTAAACACCCTTAAAAACTAAACAAAAACTGACTCCAGTTGCAGACCAGATGGGGAACCCCCCCCCCATAAATAAGGAAATAGGTGGATAGGAAATCTGCAAAGGGCATGAAAAGCCCGGGTGCAAATGGGCTGAAAGTCCAGGATTGCCCTGCTTTTGCCTTTTTTGCCTTTGAAGGGCAAAAAGGGACAAGAAGCAATTGCAACTTCAGGAAGTAATTTAATTTGCTTATTTTTCATACGTCTAGTTGGCAGGCTTTGAAATGATTTACTGTAGCCTTTATCACCCACAGGAAGTGCAAAACACAATTTAAAAGAGCTTTAATTCTGTTTTCCTTTTAAGTGGTGTAATTTAGCTCTTCTTATCCTCCAGCCTCTGGGACAAGCTCCAGTTTACAATTCAGTGCCCGGTGCAGCCCATAGCAAAAATAAATAAAAACTGAAATCAGAATCCAGGACATAGTTAACAAAAGGAGAATTGTGTGTGGGGTTTTTTTGTTTTTGTTTTTTTGTTGAGTCCCCTTTCCTTGCTCTGGAACGCCATCAGCTTGTAGTCCTTGCTGTAATTAACCTAGAGCGATTTCCCAGTATTAAACCACCCCCCTGATAGCTGGGTCCAGTTTGGGGCTGGATCTGCAGATCATGTTCCTTGGGTAAGCCACAAGAGCTATCTGAGAACATTTGACTTAAAGCATCTTTTATACTGCTCTTCACTCTGTTTATAATTTCAGGGCTGGGTACCGTCATGTGCACCACAACAAAAATGCAACGAAAGAAGAAGACCCTTCAAAATTTAAAAATGCACAGGTTAAAATGCCTGGAAGAATGCAGGAGTTAGGAGTCCTGCCCAACTTGCTAAACCATGGCTTGTGGCTTAGCACTGCACCCAAACATGGCAGTGGAGTCCTTCTGAGCTCAGTTGGCTAGAGAATAGTGCTATTAAGGCCATGGGTTTGATCTCCATACGGGACAGCTACATACTCCTGCACTGCAAGGGGTTGGACTAGATCAGGCATAGGCAAACTCAGCCCTCCAGATGTTTTGGGACTACAGCTCCCATCATCCCTAGCTAACAGGACCAGTGGTCAGGGATGATGGGAGTTGTAGTCCCAAAACATCTGGAGGGTCGAGTTTGCCTATGCCTGGACAAGATGATGCTCAGAGTCCCTTCCATCTGTACAATTCTATGATTCTAACAGGGATCGTGCACATAGGCATATCAGGGCAAGAGGGCAGCGAATGCAAGACTACGAGACTGTCGGATATTTCATCAGATTTACCTGCTTTAGGGAGTGGGTGGAAGAGGAATAAAAGCTGTGTTTACTTAGGAACAGAACAACAGACCTCACGAGGAATTTTTCCCTAGTTCAGAAGGAATTCGCTGTAAAATATTCTTAACATATTTCAGATGATTAAAGGGAGAATTCACTGGGGGATTAAAAAACTTCTGCCATATGGCTTGAGCGGGTTTTTTTGTTGCTGTTGCGGTCAGAAGATAAATAGGCGTTGCTATCCACTCTAAAGCAACGAGCGTCACCCAAGGGGACCGACGGCTTCCTTCTTTTCCAGGTCTGCCAGTCGCTTTCGGTTGCAAAAGTTATGTGGAAAGTTATCTACACGGGTAATCGCTTCTGACATGGGCGTGGGTGGAGGAAAGCTATTGTCTTTAAACACGCACGGAAAATAAAAGCATGTGTGTGTATATTTGTGGGTTAGATTTGCTGGCTGAACTCTGCCATGCATCTGTGTCCCATTGGACTCGTTATAAACACACTGCAGAACCAACTCTCGCTCATCGGAAGTTTCCTCGTTGCACCTAATCAGGAGTTAGGTCAGGGGACATTCTCGGTGCAGAAACCAATTCAAAGCCTGAAAGCCAGACACAGAATGAGGTTAAGCAGACAGCAGGCCCCACATTCTCCAAGTCCTTTGTAACAGCGAATCCCTGATTAAAAGGGAATGATATACATTGGCTCTGTAATAGATGCATGCATTCAATTGGCTCCGGGGTCTCTCAGCCCCATTGTCACTGTAAACTTGAAACGAGTATTACTTTGAGAAAAGTAAGGTCGGTGTGGCTATCTGCTGATTAAAGGCATTTGAGCTGATTAACCATCTGCTGCTTAGCCAACTCAAGAACTGAACATAATTAAGTGTGCAGATTAGATTAAAGAAATTCAAACCGCTATCAAATTAAGTAAATGTGCATATAACCCAAAACACAAACGTAGGTGCCTTTTTGACGTAGTGCAGAGATGACTTATAATTTAATATACCAAATGAGCTGGTTGGGAAATCCACTTACTTTTACAGTATTACAGCAACACAAAAGAATCAGGACAGGATAAGACTCTAAAGGTAACTCGACTCGCATCACCCCCAATTGAAGCGGAGTCCTGGCAGCTTGTGAACTCACAGCTTTGACTGAATAATGCACGGTTTAAAACTTGAAATCCTGATTTAGGGAGTTGTTGCTTTCCATCTCACCCCATCTTGCTTTTAGCATTTATCCACTGCCGGGATGTGGGAACGCGATGGTTTGCGGGAGGCTCCCAACACCATTCTGGCACTAAAACCAACGTTTCAAAGCATTGCTCGAACCTGGATAGCTTTAAAAGCCTCTGGCTTGGCTGGGGCCCAGATCCATTAGGAGCTCCTGAATTGTGCCAACTGGTCATTATAGGAACAACTGTTCAGAAACTGGTGCCTGATTTTCCTCTTCTCCCCCTGTCCCTTTCCCCTCACGTGCTGTGTTTCTTCGAAGATTGTAAGTCCGTGTGGAGGGCCCGTCTTGCTTTGATTGCCTGTAAGCCTTTTTGGGAGTCTTGCTGCCTCAAGAACTGGGTACAAATGCTCTAAATACAGTGGTACCTCTGGATACGAACAGGATCCGTTCCGGAGCCCTGTTCGCATCCAGAAGCAAATGCAACCCGCGTCTGTGCATGCGCGGGTCGCGATTTGCCGCTTCCGCGCATGCACATGACGTCATTTTGACTGTCTGCGTATACACGAACGGCAAAACCCGGAAGTTACTTCTGAGTCGCCGCGGAGCGCAACCCGGAAGTGCTCAACCTGAAGAACATTTAACCCAAGGTATGACTGTAAATACAGTGGTACCTCGGGTTACATACGCTTCAGGTTACATAAGCTTCAGGTTACAGACTCTGCTAACCCAGAAATAGTGAAGAGAAGAGAAGAGTTTGGATTTGATATCCCAACTTTCACTCCCTTTAAGGAGTCTCAAAGTGGCTAACATTCTCCTTTCCCTTCCTCCCCCACAACAAACACTCTGTGAGGCGAGTGAGTCTGAGAGACTTCAGAGAAGTGTGACTAGCCCAAGGTCACCCAGCAGCTGCATGTGGAGGAGCGGAGACGCAAACCCGGTTCCCAGATTACGAGACTACCGCTCTTAACCACTACACCACACTGGCTCTCAGGTTAAGAACTTTGCTTCAGGATGAGAACAGAAATCGTGCTCTGGCGGCGTGGCGGCAGCGGGAGGCCCCATTAGCTAAAGTGGTGCTTCAGGTTAAGAACAGTTTCAGGTTAAGAACGGACCTCTGGAACGAATTAAATACTTAACGCAAGGTACCACTGTAAATGGGGTTTAGAGAAACCCATGGACATTATCGGCTACTCGTCACGGAGGCTACGTACCACACCTGCACTGTCTCAGGCAGTATGGCCTTGAAAATATTCCTGGGTTGGACTGGATGACCCTTGTTGTCCCTTCCAACTCTACAGTTCTGTGATTCTATGAATATCACAAGTGGAAATTGGAAGTGAGGAGAGCGCTGTTGCGCTCAGCTGCCGCTTGTGGGCTTCCCATAGGCATCTAGCTGGCCACGATAAAGACACCATGTTGAAGCTAGATGGGTTCGCCTGATCCACAGAATCACAGAGTCATGTAGTCCAACCCCCTTGCAATGCCGGAGTCTCAGCTAAAGCATCCATGACAAATTGAAATCCAACCTCTGCTTAAAAACCTCCAAGGAAGGAGAGTCCACAACCTCTTTAGGGAGACCGTCCCACAGTCAAACAGCTCTTACTGTCAGGTTCCTCCTGATGTTTAGTTGAATCTCCTTTTTTGTAACTTGAAGCCATTGGTTTGGGTCCTACCCTCTAGAACTGGGAAAAAACCAAACTTACTCCATCTTCCATGTGACAGACCTTGAGATATTTGAAGATGGCTATCATATCTCCTAGGGATGCTGGTGGCGCTGTGGACTAAACCACAGAGCCTAGGACTTGCCGATCAAAAGGTCAGTGGTTCGAATCTCCGCGACGGAGTGAGCTGCCGTTTCTCGGTCCCTGCTCCTGCCAACCTAGCAGTTCGAAAGCACGTCAAAGTGCAAGTAGATAAATAGGTACCGCTCTGGCGGGAAGGTAAACGGTGTTTCTGTGCACTGCTCTGGTTCGCCATGCTGGCCACATGACCCAGAAGCTGTACGCCGGCTCCCTCAGCCAATAAAGCAAGATGAGCGCCGCAACCCCAGAGTCGGTCACAACTGGACCTAATGGTCAGGGGTCCCTTTACCTTTACCTTTTTATCATATCTCCTCTTAGTCTCCTCTTTTCCAGGCTAAACATACCCAACTCCCTCAAGCGTTCCTCATAAGGCTTGGTTCCCAGATCATCTTGGTTGCCCTCCAGCAGGGCTCTTGTTTATTTTCTTGGAGGGATGTTGGAGAAATCCAACGGAAACCCACAGTGGGTTTGTGTTGGTGCTGACCTTAAAGCCCTAAACGGCCTCAGTCCAGTATACCTGAAGGAGCGTCTCCATCTCCATCGTTCTGCCCAGACACTGAGGTCCAGCACTGAGGGCCTTCTGGTGGTTCCCTCGCTGCAAGAAGCCAAGTTACAGGGAACCAGGCAGAGGGCCTTCTCGGTAGTGGCACCCGCCCTGTGGAACGCCCTCCCACCAGATGTCAAAGAGAAAAATAACTACCAAACTTTTAGAAGACATCTAAAGGCAGCCCTGTTTAGGGAAGCTTTTAATGTTTAATAGATTATTGTATTTTAGTGTTTTGTTGGAAGCCGCCCAGAGTGGCTGGGGGGACCCAGCCAGATGGGCGGGGTATAAATAATAAATTATTATTATTATATTATTATTATTATAGTAGATGTTTGTGAGAAACCCGATGCTTGTGAGAAACCCACAACCCCCGAGCACAACAACACGCTTTCCACTTTTGATTCCCAGCACTCAGGCGCATAGTGCCTCTAACACAAGTTGCTTTCTATACAGAATGGCAACCTCAGAGTTCTCCAGGTAAGACTGGGAATATCTCCTGCTTGAAATGTTGAGGAGCTGCTGTCAGTCAGCGCAGACAATACTGAAGCTTGATGGACTCAATGGTCTGACTTGGGAAAATGCCATTTCTTGAATCCTGGATATATTCCTCCGGCGTTGCTCTGGTTTCCTGCTTTCTAACCCAGTTTGCCTCCATGCACTTTTGAACCAGGCTTTAGTCCCTGACAACAATCCCATGCCAGATGGTAACCGTAAATGACGTGGGAATTTAGCAAGCGTGGGACTGCAGAAAACAAAGGACCTCGCACTTTGATGGCAAATTTTGATGAAACCAGAGCAAATGCAATTGGGCATGCGCAACTTTACCACCCATGAGACTCAGTGTTTTAAGAATACCAAACCACAAATTAGCCTCATGACTGCTCCGAGCTTGATTTGCTTACACTCCTGAAAGTTCTCATTCAGCTGTGCAAAATTGTAACTTGTAAATGTTAAATGGGGCCATTTCTTGCAAAGCAGCCCCACAAGTGATCCTGGAGATATTGCTGATGACTTGGCAAGGCTTCCCTAGAAAGCTATCGACAGGTTGTTGTTGTTTAGTCGTTTAGTCGTGTCCGACTCTTTGTGACCCCATGAACCAGAGCACGCCAGGCACTCCTGTCTTCCACTGCCTCCCGCAGGTTGGTCAGACTCATGTTTGTAGCTTCTAGAACACTGTCCAACCTTCTCGTCCTCTGTTATCCCCTTCTCCTTGTGCCCTCAATCTTTCCCAACATCAGGGTCTTTTCCAGGGAGTCTTCTCTTCTCATGAGTGGCCAAAGTATTGGAGCCTCAGCTTCAGGATCTGTCCTTCCAGTGAGCACTCAGGGCTAATTTCCTTAAGAATGGATGTGTTTGATCTTCTTGCAGTCCATGGGACTCTCAAGAGTCTCCTCCAGCACCATAATTCAAAAGCATCCATTCTTTGGCGATCAGCCTTCTTTATGGTCCAGCTCTCACTTCCATACATCACTACTGGGAAAACCATGGCTTTAACTATACGGCCTTTGTTGGCAAGGTGATGTCTCTGCTTTTTAAGATACTGTCTAGGTTTGCCATCGCCTTTCTCCCAAGGAGCAGGCGTCTTTTAATTTTGACAGGTAGCATTTGCAAAAATGCTTTGTTTTTAATGGGGGAAAGGACCTGAGAGCAATTTTGTCTGCAAGGCACACTCCCATAATAGTAGATTCAATCAAGTTGCAATTATTCAGTGATAAAGGAACGACACATGCTCAGAAGCAGCCGCTTCATTATCAGTTCACGTTCATTCCTGCAATAGGTGGGAGGAGCAGAAAGCACCATTGTACCTACTTAAAGAGTCAATTTGCTTGCCCGGTGTAGTCTCTGAATATTGCAAGATGGGAGTGTAGCATCTCAGAACATCCAGGGCCATCTGGAATACTTGAGAAAACTCAGCCTATCTGCCTATGCCCACTCTGGATTTCCATTCTTGGTCACACTTCTGTGTGACAAAGAGACAGAACCCAGGAACTGGCTTTTAGATATGTAATGGCTGAGCCTTGACACTAAAGCTAATTTCTGGGACAAAGCCCTCATAGGCACAACCCCAAATTCCTGAAGCTTTTTGCAGCTGGAATACATCACACACAAACATGAAATCTGCTCTAGCAGCTCGAGATTTTGTAACCCCTTTAGTTTCTATCCAGCTAAAAATGAGTCAAGATACCCATTACATACCCCACAACTGTCTCAAAAAACTGGGGACATCCTGTTTTTTTTATCACGTGAGCTTGGGAGCCATTTTGGTTGCTGAGATCTTGCCTGGAGAAAAGTGTTTTTTTTGGGGGGAGGGACCATGATCTCATGCAGCACTCCAAAACACACACTTTTGGGGTGCGGCCATTTGGGTCACTGTGATCTCATAGTGCCAAGATGTCACCCTGAAAAAAGCACATCTTTGGGGCTTTGTGATCTCAAGCGGATCACATGACACCCATGGGCACACAGACGGGAAGACATGTGTCTTGGTTTGGGGAGCTCACATGTGGGAGGATATTCCATTACCTTTATGTTTTCTTCAGGCCATGAGTCCAGCATCGTTGCAATATGTCCTTTATCGTGAATGGTAATGAACAGCCCCCTGGAGGAGAGGAAAAAAGAACAGAGCAATCACAGTCTAAGAAAAGCTGCGATGCTCAGAAGTTGCAGTACTGTTTAGGGGGAAGAAAGGATACATTGCTGTGCAAAAACAGGAAACAAAAACAATTGCATCTTTCATGCAATTGTTGAACCAGGAGTGGGGAATCCCAGTCTCCCTCCCCCCCCCAGCTGATATTTGCATCAATATGGAAGTCTCCACTGGTGCCAATGAAGGATGCCCTACCAATGCAGCAAATAGTAGATTTTTTTTTTGGGGGGGGGAGGAGGCATTGCAGAGACCACAGGAAGGATGGAGGAAGAGCTAAAGCAGGGGTCAGCAACCTCTTTCAGCCGTGGGCCGGTCCACCATCCCTCAGACCATATGGTTGGTTGGACTATATTTTTTTCGGGGGGGGGGGATGAATGAATTCCTATGCCCCACAAATAACATAGAGATGCATTTTAAATAAAAGCACACATTCTACTCATGTAAAAACATGCTGATTCCTGGAGGGTCTGTGGAGCGGATGAGAAGGTGATTGGGCCAGATCCGGCCCCCGGGCCTTAGTTTGCCTACCCGTGAGCTAAACTCTCTCTGTCTTCTCACACCTGATGGTTCCACTACTGCTTAGGTTCTTTCTGCTTCAGCTGCTTGCTTTGGTTTGGTTTTTTTAAAAGCAACAACAACAACAATGCACTTTAAATGTATTCATGCAATTAACATCTTACCTGGTTTGGCTCTTAACTCCTAGAAGAGTTTTGCTGGCTCTGGCATTTTGTGATATATATATATATTTCTATACCTCTGAGCATATATATATATGTATATTGCCATTCTTCACTCCTGCTTCCCTTGTTTTTGTTAAATCTGCAAATTCCTGTCTGCTCTGTGTAACGCAATGCACGATTTAATGATGCATCCCCTCAGCAATACATTAAAAACAACAACCTTGGATAAGGGATTCATGGTTTTGTTTCCAGTAATGAAAACTCCCCAAAAATGTATGCAATGAAGCATGGGTCTCCAGAGAGCCTTTCCAAGGAGCCACTCCCATCACTGGCTATGTTTGCGGATATTCTTTCTGAGATCGCCAAGGCAAGTGCATTAGGCCCTGAAATTTGAAAACCAAACATTTGTAATTGTTTAGCTCTTTGGGGGAAGGCTTAAGCTAACAATCACTCCTCCTGACAAAGGGCCAGTAATGACAGAGGGCTCTGCCTGAGCCTGCACTTCATTTCTCCAAGCACAGATCATAATTAACCATCCGAGGGGTTGAAGTAACAGCAGTGACTAATTGCCGCTTTTTATGGGTTGGCTCTCGCATGTACGTGCAAAGGCCTGGCTAATTGTTACAGGGTTTTGTTTTCTGTTCTTTAAAAAACCCCAATAGCCAATAATTTCTTTCCTCCTGCAAGTACTCTTAATGTGAAGTGGAGGAAGAAGAGGAGAATGGGGAACTAGACAAGAGAGTCAAGATGGATTTGTCTTGAAATAATTTGCAAGCAGAAAGCAAAAGATAATAAGCCACCTTCCTTTGCTGAGTATCCATCTTAAGTTGCATGTTTTAAGCCTTCGAATGAGAGCCAAAAGGTGCCCTTTCCAAGGCAAAAACACACACCCTTAAACCACGAGGATCTCAAGGTCCATATAGTTAAAGCTATGGTTTTCCCAGTAGTGATGTATGGAAGTGAGAGCTGGACCATAAAGAAGGCTGATCACTGAAGAATTGATGCTTTTGAATTATGGTGCTGGAGGAGACTCTTGAGAGTCCCATGGGCTGCAAGAAGATCAAACCTATCCATTCTGAAGGAAATCAGCCCTGAGTGCTCACTGGAAGGACAGATCCTGAAGCTGAGGCTCCAATACTTTGGCCACCTCATGAGAAGAGAAGACTCCCTGGAAAAGACCCTGATGTTGGGAAAGATGGAGGGCACAAGGAGAAGGGGACGACAGAGGACGAGATGGTTGGGCAGTGTTCTCGAAGCTACCAGCATGAGTTTGACCAAACTGCGGGAGGCAGTGGAAGACAGGAGTGCCTGGAGTGCTCTGGTCCATGGGGTCACGAAGAGTTGGACACGACTAATCAACTAAACAACAACAACAGGCTTTAATTGTGGCTTCCTGGCTTATTTCTTTTCTTCACACTGTGTAGGAGCAAAGCAGAAGCAATCAGTGAGCGTGCATCAGAAACTGCGATAAGCGAGAGAGCCAGATTTATTGTGCCATGCGAATGCGGCCAATGAAGACAAAAGTTTTTTTGCAAGTTGGCTAGAGGTGATGGGTCATATGGGGTGTAGTCTTTGGCAGAAATCATTTAGCTTCTTGAGAGAAATAACTGCTTCAGTGGCTGGAAGCATACAGAAGGCAGATGTATCTGAAGAAAGGAAGCCTTTTTTATGAAAGGAAACTAAAGAAGTGGGGAAAGGAATTTTGGCTCCCTTTTCCATAAACATGAAACCCACATATCTCAGGAATGGCTCCCTCCTGTTGCAACAACCCTCTTCTCATAACAGTAAAAAAAGAGAGGGGAAAAAAAGATGATCTTTCAATCCAGCTAGAATTTTATTGCCAATGAAGAAAATTGCTAGTTGTAGCATTGTGCTCTCTGTCTGTTCTTGAAATCAGCTTAATGAATGTATTGGGATAACTAGCTAAGTGTTTCCAGTATACAAACAATGCTGTCTCTGTAAAGGTCCAGCACAGATCTAACTTGCCTGATCATAGTTAGGAGACTTATAATCAGGAAGAGACAGGGGGTTCTTGAGTTCCCTCCTTACCAGTGTGGTGTAGTGGTTAAGAGTGGTGGACTCGTAATCTGGTGAACCGGGTTCACTTCCCCGCTCCTCCACATGCAGCTGCTGGGTGACATTGGGCCAGTCACACTTCTCTGAAGTCTCTCAGCCCCACTCACCTCACAGAGTGTTTGTTGTGGGGGAGGAAGGGAAAGGAGAATGTTAGCCGCTTGGAGACTCCTTAGGGTAGTGATAAAGTGGGATATCAAATCAAAACTCTTCTTGCTTCATGTATCTTTCAAAATTAGATTATATGGCAGGAAGGGAGGAGTACAGACAGGGTTATGTGTGTGCGTGTGTGTGTGTGTGCGCGCGCGCATATTCTGCAACATGTCATTGATGAAATAACAAGGCACTAGAAATGGATTTATATTGGACTGTCCACATATCATGCTCTTTATTTGTTGTTCTACAATGTTCCCTCGGGACCATCTGCATGCGAAAGCAGCTGCTGTGTCACTGAGCTACAAACCATTACCATGGAGAATGGGGTTAGCAAACTGTTTTCCTTTGCCTCAATTCAAACCGGAGTGGATTGGTGCTGCTATCCCTTCAGGCTTTGCAGAACTGGGGGGAAAGACACAGAACGTCCCTGGTTCAGTCCCAGGCATCTTGTGGTAGAGCTGGGAGAGGCTTCTGTCTGAAACTAATCGGTTCTGATTTTTGTGTGGTTTCCCCTAACCCGTTCTGATTTTGTGAACTGCAGCGACCAGAGAGCCAGCATTATATCCTCACACGGCCGAATCTGACTGGACAAGAACTTTTCTAAGGAAGGAAGAAAAATGCTTAACATAAACAAGAAGAGCATTATTTCTCAAGTGAAAACCACCCCTTTTAATCATGATAAAAGAGGAAGTTTATAGGGGGTCGAGAAGCAGATAATTGGAAAAAGATGTCTTGGGAGGCAGCTTCCAAAAGAGCTGGAACTGAATTATTGGCAGAGGAACTTTTGAAGAGGAAGTCTTGCCTTCTTTGTGAATTAGGAAAACAACTGCACTTTGAGGAGCTAGTAGCAGGTGAGGGGAACTTGTGCCTCCAGCCCAGACCCTGTGGGACTTCTGCTCTTATCAGTCCCACCCACCATGGCCAAAATCCAGGGAACCCCCAAAGGAAGAAGGCTCAGAGCCCGGGAAGTGGTGGTGGGACAATGATGAGTGGTCAGAGGGAGAAGAGGGAGGAGACTGGGAAGAGGAGGAGTCAGAAGCTGAAGAGGTAACAGGGCTTAGTGAGAAGGGAGAGTCTGTGGCAGAAAGAAGTCCAGGATCAGAGGCAGAAGTAGAAGCAGTGGAGAGGGATGAGGGAGAACAAGAGGCAGAGAGGAGTCAGGCTGATGCAGAGTCACAGATGTCTCCCCCTCCTGCTGCAACGAGCTTCCCTTCCCCCCTGGTCTCCCAGAACCAGAAGAGGCATGAAGAGAGAAGAGCAGAGACACACACAGGCGCATGTCTCAGATTGCTTAGGAAGGACCCTGGAGAGATGGAGACTTGGGCAGCTGTGGGGAGGCAAGGACCTTCAGTCTCCACAACTGCCTCATAGGGGCAAGACCTACTAAGAAGAGAAGAGTTTGGATTTTATATCCCGCTTTATCACTACCCTAAGGAGTCTCAAAGCGGCTAACATTCTCCTTTCCCTTCCTCCCCCACAACAAACACTCTGTGAGGTGAGTGGGGCTGAGAGACTTCAGAGAGTGTGACTAGCCCAAGGTCACCCAGCAGCTGCATGTGGAGGAGCAGAGACGCGAACCCAGTTCCCCAGATTACGAGTCTGCCGCTCTTAACCACTACACCACACTGGCTCTCTAAGAAGAGTTGCTGTGCTCATTAGGCCTGGCACTCCTGAGCAGACTTTGTTTCTTCTAATAAACTTCACTTACTCAGTGTGATTTATTGCTGGCTCACACCTGAGAAGCGAGGACATATTCAACGAAATAGCAAAAGCCAGAGTTACATTTGTGTACTGAAAGCAACAACAGTGAATGCCAACTATATTCACTGGATTGACTTCTGTTCTGGGTATGGGACACAGGGGCAGAGCTCCGCCACTGGGGGGTGGAGAGCAGGTGGGGGCAGGGCTGGCGCGCATCCCGGGGGTCTGGCGCTCAGGTGGGGGGCAGCTGCAATGGCACCCCACCGGGATTGCGCTGCCGGGGTCACTGCGCTCCCCCCGCACTCCTCTTCCTCCGCCAGTGATGGGACAAAATAGGCGAACACCAGCAATTTCTGCTCATTTCTTTGAATTCTCCGACACTCCTACTTCTGAGATTACAAAACGGCTCGTAATCTATTGACAGAGCAAACTGGGAATATAATGACAGCCTCCCCAAGCCTGGTCCCATCCAGATTTTTTTCCATTACAGTTCCCATCAGCCCCAGCTGGTCTGATGGGAGTTGTAGTCCAAAACATCTGGAGGGCACCAGGTTTGGAAAGGCTGGCCATGGGAAGAAAGCCTGAAATGGACACAGCCAAATGTAATTTGATTCAGATTTGTAAACTGGCCATTGCTAATGGAATCCAGGGGAGAACTGGTTACCTGATATATGACATTGGAAAGTTGAAAAAACAGCTGGTTATACTTCTGCATTCTGCACAACAGGCACAATTATTCTGTATTATTAATTGTACACTTAGTGTTCTACTAAGAGCTGTACTTAGAATAAAATTGGCAGGTCTCTAACAGGATGGCTGATAATCTCCATAAAGCAAGCCAAGAGGGTGTATCCATTGTTATATTGAATATATTCATTCCATGTTTTTCCTATTAATTGTCTAAGGCTGCTTACATTAGCAATGTAAAACCCATAAACCAACCATAAAGCAATAGAGACACCATCCAACAAAAAACAGGGTGAAAACCAACAGCAGGAAGACAAAAACAACAAAAACATTAGAACCAGCAGCAAGCTCAACGGCAGGAGAATAAAATGAGCTTTACCTGGTGCCTGAAAAGTGAGCAGTATAGTCACCAGGAACACTTGCCTGGGGTGAGTTTTCCAAAATCGGGGTGCCACCACTGAGAAGGCCCTGTCTTCAACAAACACCTGCCTAACCTCTGATGGAAGCGTCACCAGAAGCAGGGCCTCTGAGGATGATCTCAGAGAAAAGGCAGCTTCATATAAGAGATGATCCTTCAGGAACTAGCCATTATGGTCAGTCTCCAGTTCTGGAAGTGTTACGCTTCTGAATACTGAAGCAGAAGTAGGCAGAGTGCTGTGGAACTCTGATCTTTCTTCCAGGCTTCCCACAGGCATCTGGTGAAAAGAGGTTGCTGGGGTCGTTTGGCCTGATCCAGCAGGACTCTTCTCCAGTCAATGTTCACAAAGCAATGTGGGGTTAGTTTAAGAAGAATATGAAACAGATCCAATACATATCAACAGAGTTCCCTCTTCCTCAGGGGTTACTTTTAAAAGCACAGAGAATCTATACCAAGGATGAGTAACCTGAGTTTTCCAAAAGTTGCTGCCTACATAAGAACAGGCTGCTGGAGCAGTTGGGATCATAGAGTTGGACGGGACCACGAGGGTCATCTAGTCCAACCCCCTAGTGTTTTGCCCAATGTGGGGCTTGGACTCAGAACTCTGAGATTAAGGGTTTCATGCTCTGCCAATGGAGAGTTGCCCATCTCGTCCAGCACTCCTGGAAAGCTTGCAAGCTGAATCTGAGTGCAACAGTGCTCTTCCTAGCTGTGATTCCTAGCAACTGGAATCTGATAGCACTGTCCTATCTCAACCGGGACACTATTCCACAGAACAGGGGCAGCCACAGTGAAGGCCCCGCTACAATGGAAGGGGCTTCTGATATTTAGGGAGCTGGAGGGTAAATCCTCCCACAGAATGCAGTGACCTTGTGCCTTGAAAAGTTCGCTCCCCTGGCTCTACTTGACCTTTCCTTATAAAAGGAAGCAGGAAGAAGCTGCTGGCAGGCTGATTGACAGCTTTCGTTAAGGGCTCTTTGGCTATCCTAAACTTGCCAATCTAGGCCACCTTTGCCTTGCTCCGCCCTGACTCTTGCTAAGTTTGCCACCCAGGTGCCGGCAAGTCCCCTGCCCATGGTCTGCAGGCATGGTTCACATGCGTAGCGATTTCTGGCTCCTGACGCAGCAAAAAGGCATCTGCTGAAGCAGCCCTCATGACAAGCCACACAGCAAACACTGTTTACCCCCAAGGGTTGAACAGCAAGACAACAAGAATCTTAAAAGTTATGGAACTGACGGAGGAGGGCTGAAGTGAGAATGTTTTTGCAGTTAAATTTAGCTAGATTGCACTGTCCTGTTCTTGAACAAAACAGCTCTTGTTTTGAAAGAATTCTCCCCAGCATGCCATTAAGCAAACACATGAGAACTGTTTTTGATAGCTGCATCGTTTGGTCAAGAATCGCAAAGGGTGTTTCTTTTTTTTCTCGAGGGCCACCCACATTAAGAGGCGTACCAATGACAAAAGGAACATTCGTTTCCAATTAAGCATGGGGTGGGGGGTGGGATGGCACCATGATGGGGTAAGAGAGATAAAAATAGTCCCGTCTACTCACCGAGGCCTTCTGAAAGCCAGCCCATACTGCTGACAGGCCAAGCCGACGGTGGGAGTGTATACTATAGGCATGAATCTTTCTATGTCCGACGTGAGGACCCGGTAGAACAGCTTCTCATTTCGGTCTTGGAGCGTCATAAGGATGATATACCTGGCAGGGGGCAGCGGGAGGGGGGAAAGAGGTGGGGAAAAAACATAAGAGAGGCATTGCTGATACTAAGCAGAAGCAACAGAGACAGTTCTCTGCCAGATTTGGGGGGGGGGGGGAAACTTCCGCCATCTCAACCCATGCTTCTTATGCCTGCTATTAGGCAAGAGGTTCCATGTTCAATCTCTGGTACACCCAGGTAGGGCTAAGAGAGCCTTACTCCCAGGTAAGTGAGAACAGGACTGCAGCCTAAGATTCCAAGCAGGCAGAGCTCCTTGCCCCTGCCCAGTCCTTGGAAAATCAAAGCAAATTACAGAGAGATGTAAAGATGGCATACGAGAAATATGTAAAATAACTAAGCAAGTATTAGAAATCACCCCAGAACTGGCCCTACTAAACATCTTCCAAGACCACAATGCCCATTTACACCACAAAGAACTCATAACCCACCTACTTTCAGCAGCCAGAAACACCATAACCAGACACTGGAGAGACCTGTCGGGAGTAAGCATGGACCAATGGTACCAAATAGTATGGGAAACAGCCCTACTAGAAAAATTAACCAATAAATTGAAACTGGCACAGGGACAAACAGAAGAAGACACCTTCATCACATACACAGCCCAACAAGACAATGACAGTAATCCACCAACAGCATACAAATCAATATGGCTAACCTGATCCAAAACACCCACCCACCCCACTCACACATGAAAACAAAGATTACCACAGCCAATCACAAATGAATAACCACACCCTAGGCCAACCCCAGCCCCTCTCACCACCAAAGGAACACAAGTGAACAGCAGAGAACCTGCACAAGCAACTCTGACACCAAATCCTACATACATTAAGCAAAATAGAAACATCGTCACCCGACCCCACCCTCACCCATCTTCCCCCCCTCCACCCCTCTCCCCCTTTTCTTCCTAATGTCTCAACAAATGAAACTGATTTGCAAAAATGTTACATGGAAAAAAATACAAGAGAGAGACATTACACATACTTCTGTAAATCAAGAAAATCTTTAATAAAAAGAAAAGAAATGTAAAGATGGTAGGATAAATTATGCAAAGCAAGAGAAGCCATGGCTTCTGTGCAATTTTGTTTATTTATTATTAACTCCTCGGTGAGTTGGGGGTGGGTGGGTGGGGTGAACATCCCTCCATCCTCTAACCAGAGAAAGGCTACCTGCCAGTTTTATTACGTGGTGAGGAATACAGAGCTATTGGTGTTGGAGAAGGGATTGCGAGAGCATCACGCATGAGGTCATGTGGGATCCAGGTGAATTGAAAGAGGGAAAGCGATGGCAACTCCACAAGCAATAATAAGGATATGGTAGGGGGATGGTCCCCATTTCATTTCAGGCTGGAAGCAGAAACATTGGCTGCACTGAAAGCAACTACCCTTTCCTACTCTACTTCCTCCGCAAACGCTAGTGTATAAAGCCCTAAATCACTTAGGCCCCAAATACCTGTGAGACCACCTCCTTCCTTTTGGGTGTTGCGATCAGCAGAGGAGGTCCTCTTGGCAGTTCCAACACCCTTAGAAGCCTGGGGTGGTGTTGGCCCAGGAGAGGTCCTTCTCTGTGGTAGCCCCTAAGTTGGGGAACTCTCTCCTCCAGGAGGTGCACCTGGGACTTTCATTCCACAACTTTCATAGTATGCAGAATACGCACCTATTTATCCTGATCTTTGAGATATATTTCTTCCCTGAGCTATATATGTTTGAACCCACTCCAGTTGCAGTTGCCATTTCTTTTAAACTGTTTTTAATGGGGACCTTCTAACCACTGTCAACCATCTGCTATTGCGATGTAAGGCATGCTGTCATATTGCAGGGTTCTCTGCCACCTGCAGAGTTCTTTGAGGTGAGCAACCTTATCTTAAGTGCATCCTTCCTAACATTTAGCTCTGGCTACAGCCCCTTGCCTAGCGCCAGTGGCGTAGCGTGGGTTGTCAGCACCCGGGGAAAGGCAAGTAATTTCCGCCCCCTAACCTGTGGATTTTAGCAGGGGGCAGAGAGCTGCGAGTGCGAGCGCGCCCCCCACCCAGATGTTGCGCCAGGTGCGGCCGGGCCCCCTCCCCTGCACCCCCCACGCTACGCCACTGCCTAGTGCTCTCGCCTCACATCTTGCTTACTTGTCTAGATCGCTGGATTTGGTCTCGTAGCTTTTGAGGACGCGGAGAACTTGAACATCTTGGCTCAGGAAGCAAGGAGGGAGCAGGCCGTGGATTCCCAGCTGAAGCCTCTCTTCGAGGGTAAAGGCCATTCCCTAGAACGGAAGACAGGATGTGTTGAAGCAGTTATGGAATGGAGAGGCTCTCTTAACAGAAAGGGAGCATTATTAGATTTCCACTTTGGTGAACTCTCTTTGGGATATTCCACAAAGACGAACAACTTCTCGGGAGGCATTTTGAGTCCTCCACCCCTCTTGCATTCTCACAACAACCCTGTGAGGTGAGTGAAGCTGAGGCTGAGGCCAGCAGGTGAGTTTCAGGGCTCTGCAGAGAACTGAGCCAGCCTAAACTCTATGTCAGGGATGGAGCAAATCTGGACTACAACTCCCATCATCCCTGACCACTGGCCGTGCCAGCTGGGGGCTGATGGGAGTTGGAGTGCAACAACACTTGGGGGATGATCACAGCTTCCTCACTCTTGACCCAGGGTGCTTCCAAACAACCTTTTTATTGAACGTTCACTCTGCTTTGGCTGCAGAGAGATCAGAGGACATTAGACTCAGCTATAAGGCTGCAAATAAATTGTTTTAAGCGTGTTTTAAGTGCAAGATACAATGTGAAGCTCGATGGCAATGTTAAGCCTTATCAAAAATTCAATGTATTTTTTAAAAAACACTTTTAAAAAAGCATTTTCAAAGCAGTTTTTATATGTGTCTAGATTCCACCATTGGCTACTGAATGAGTGCACATTCTGATTTGTTTGCAATGCATTGCCCCACCCCACACTTTCTAATGCATTTCCCCATTACTTTCCTTACAGCAGAAAGTCCGACCTTTCGGGAAAGGAGATTGGTTGCGAATGAGCACCCAATCATCAATAGTTGTGCAATTGACCAGGGATAGCTCAGTTGGTAGAGCATGAGCCTCTTAATCTCAGGGTCGAGGGTTCAAGCCCCACGCTGGGCAAAAGATTCCTGCATTACACAGGTTGGACCACATGACCTTTGTGGTACCTTCCAACTCTACAATTCTATTATTCTAATCTGAATTTGCCAGTATGTCCTATTTTTAAATCTCACCCAAAACCAACATCACCCTGAAAGTGCTCACAGGCTTCAAAACGGTTCATATCCCTGTTCAGCCATGAATCTCACTGGCTGAGGTCCAGCCAGGGGTGGGCCCAGTTTTTTTAAGGATTTTGCTTCATGTGGCCAATAAATAAAAGCTCAGTTTTTACATGTCTTCTCTAAGTAAAACTTAGCAGGCTGTCATTCAATAGGTCTGCTTTTGAGAAGAACTAACATCTGCTACAAATCCAGTGTTTCGCAAGAAACAAGAGGAATTAATCATAACAACACGATAGGGCTTGCTACGCTTCTGAGTGCTATGCAATAAATTTGTTATCACAGCATGCTAGGGTTATAAATCAGGTTGTAGAGAGATACACATAATTCTACATGGTTTTCTGATATTACCCTCAAACTCAGGCAAATAGGGATTGCAACAGATTCTCTTCTTCTATTCGATGAGTCACAAATCTTCTCTCATCAAGCAGAGGCTGCTAGGTCATGAAATCCAGAAACTACCAGACTTTTGTATGTTCATCTGCTTACTTAGGATTGCAGCCCCACCATGGAGTAATGCCTAATTACTTCTATAATTTAGATACTCCATCACAGAGCTTTTATGCTAGCTTGTCTAAATGCATTCCCCTCATCTGTATCATTTGGAAGGTATCAACAAATCCCCTTCCAGAACAGATTTTCTGTTCCTGTAATAAGAAAAAACCAGATACAATGCATCACATAATTTTGGACTGCCCTCACCCATCGCAGAGATCTCCTAGTGACTCCCTTACAGCTCAAAATATTGACTTACAAAGAGTCTGTAATCAAAGATTTGCTGAGGGATGATACTCCTGAAACTACCAAGATTGTTTCGGGGTACAGTGGTACCTCGGGTTATATACGCTTCAGGTTACAGACACTTCAGGTTACCAACTCTGCTAACTCAGAAATAGTACCTCAGGTTAAGAACTTTGCTTCAGGATGAGAACAGAAATCGTACTCTAGCGGTGCGGCGGCAGCAGGAGGCCCCATTAGTTAAAGTGGTGCTTCAGGTTAAGAACAGTTTCAGGTTAAGAACAGACCTCCAGAACGAATTAAGTACTTAACCCGAGGTACCACTGTACTTAGCCAAGATCTTTAAAGCTAAATCTAAAGTTGCCCAATTTATTCAATGGTGGCTATTTAGTCTTTTATATATTGTATGGATTACCAATGTATTTCATGACTTTGTATGATTTTACTGTTTAAACTTATGCCAATAAAGGCTAGTAGTAGTCGTATAAATCAGTTTGTCAATCAGCTTTGCAGTGGCTTAACATCTTTGACGTGCTCAGTGTTTTCTTTCTTTTAAAAAATGTTTAGGGGTACTCTCATTATCCTACTCGTATTGAAATACTGCCCCTCAACGAGGCCAAACTTAGATTCACAAAATATTTAGGGGTATGCGAACCCCTGCGTCCCCCCAGAAAAAAAGCACTGGACCTGCTAATATTATTATCAGAGAGAGAGAGAAAGAGAGTTTCTTCAGGCTCAGGGAAGGGATGGGATTATTCCTGCTCAAAACACTTGAGGGCTGGACACCCCTCAACCATGACACCACCCCCTTCTCCGACACCTTGGCCAGGGAGGGTCCAGCTTCCCAGGCCAAATAATCCTCACAGGGTTGAAGAGGCAGGTTAGGCCAGAAGCCTCAGTGATAAACCACAGAAGCCTCTCTAGGGGCATTTTTTATTTCAGGGCCAAGAGGAATTTCAGCCAGCTGGAAGGGAATCCCGAGAACAAAAATGGCCAGTATCTCCCTCAGGCGTGCATCCCGGTGCTGGAGCAGAGAGAGGTCCCAAAGGCCTCCGCATCATCCAAGATGCCTTTGTGTACATTAGAGAGAGCCATTCTCTGTTTATTCCAAGAGAGCACGGCCGCCATTTTGGGTGTCATGATCTCGCGCAATTCCGTGCCACGATTCCCACCCCCTCCAAAAGTGGGCTGCGATCTTGCGTAGCATTCGAAAACATGCATTTTGGGGCGCCGTACCCAAAAAAGGGACGCGGGTGGCGCTGTGGGTTAAACCACAGAGCCTAGGGCTTGCCGATCAGAAGCTTGGCGGTTCGAATCCCCGTGAAGGGGTGAGCTCCCGTTGCTCTGTCCCTGCTCCTGTCCACCTAGCAGTTTGAAAGCATGTCAAAATACAAGTAGATAAATAGGTACCACTCTGGCAGGAAGGTAAACGGTGTTTCCGTGCGCTGCTCTGGTTTGCCAGAAGCGGCTTAGTCATGCTGGCCACATGACCTGGAAGCTGTACGCCGGCTCCCTCGGCCAATAAAGCGAGATGAGCGCCACAACCCCAGAGTCGGCCACGACGGGACCTAATGGTTAGGGGTCCCTTTACCTTTTACCCAAAAAAACCCGCTGGTTTTTTTAGGGGGGAATGGCGGCATGACATTGTGTGAGATCATGACACCCAAAATGGCCGCCATGCCCTCGTGAGAAAAAGTGGGAAGATGGCATCTTGGAAAAATAGCGTCCTGGTTTTTCCCTTAGACATGTTGGTGGGTATGATACACCTCTCTCTATCCTTCACGCAGGCAAACATGAGGCCTCATCAGAGTTCAAGGGAACATTTTGGCTAGTCAAAAACACTCCAAGATGGTAGAAAGCACAGCCAGCAAAGGAGCCCCAAGGGAGCCCCAAGGGAGGAAAAGGCGATCAATTGCTACTAGCCAAGATGGATGTGCTTTCCCTCCACAGTCAAAGGCAGCAATGATTCTGAATACCAGTTGCTGGAGACCACAGGAAGGAAGAGTGCTGTGCTGGCAGATTCAGCTGCACACAACCTTCCTCTGAGCCAGCGCGTGCTACAGGGATGACTAAACAGATCGGGATGGGCGTACCAAAAATAATATTGTTTTCATTTAAGTTATTGCATTGGAATATTCAGAAATGAAACATACACTTTTTTTTTTTAAAAAAAGAACCCATTTGAAAAGGTTTCCAGGAGGTGGCGTGACTCATGGCTTCCACATAACAACAAACAATTCAAGTGTCTTGAACAGCACGTGGTAACCTATCAGGCTGAACCCGAGAAAAATATTTTTATTCAAGTATTGGCTTTGATTTATGCTCCATGGCAACCATCGCAGATGATTTGCAACATTGTTGTTCTTTTTTTAAAACTCAGAACCTGTGTGTCTTCCCTGAAGAAACCCTTATTTGAAACTCTGGTGAGCAGCTGCCAGCCAGTGCAGACAATATTGAGATAGGCGTGTTGAATGGTCTCTTTAAATTTGAAGGTTTATTATTGTTCCACAAGATGTGTATTTCTTTAAAGGCCAGAGCAAATAATGTGACCTAGGTACCTCAGGTTACATACGCTTCAGGTTACAGACTCCACTTAACCCAGAAATAATACCTCGGGTTAAGAACTTTGCTTCAGGATGAGAACAGAAATCGTGCTCCGGTGGCGTGGCAGCAGCAGGAGGCCCCATTGGCCAAAGTGGTGCTTCAGGTTAAGAACAGTTTCAGGTTTCAACAGTTTCAAGAATGGACCTCTGGAATGAATTAAGTACTTAACCCGAGGTACCACTGTATAGCAGGTGCTGTTAAGTTGTGGTAATTAAGCTGTTGGGTATGGTATATAAAGAGCAGCATGTAACTCTCTTTGTATCCTGGTGAATGGGAGATGCTTACTGATATATTGTAATTTAGTGTAAAAGGAGTTTTTGTTTTTGTTATTAAAACGTAGCAAAAGTTACTTCTGCTTTTCTTGAAATGTGTTGTCTCCCCAGCACACCTTTTGAAGCGCAGCTAATCTGCAAAATAGCCAACAAGGCGGACCAATGTTCTGACTTTGTATAGGGCAGATTCCTATGTTCCTATGGGGATCTCAGTGCCTTACTTTCTAACTGGAGGCAGATTCCACGCAGCTCCCAGCACCTGCCAGCAGAGCTGTTGCAGTTCACATGCCACAAGTGGCCCAGCCACTGCTAGATTTGGGTTGACAAGCAGCATGCAAGGCATCACATACCTCAGGCATTTAGCCAAAAAGGAAAACCTCGAGAGGCTAATGGGGGCTAGTGCCATATGCTTCCTCCACTGCTGGAGGCCATATGACTCCTATGCTGGGAATCACAAGTGCAGAGAGCAATGGTGTGTGGTCGGTGGACTGGGGACTGGGCTAGTCCCCTAAATGTTTCCAGTAAAATAGAGTAAAGGTAAAGGTAAAGGGACCCCTGACCATTAGGTCCAATCGTGACCGACTGGGGTTGCGGCGCTCATCTCGCTTTACTGGCCGAGGGAGCCGCCGTACAGCTTCTAGGTCATGTGGCCAGCATGACTAAGCCGCTTCTGGCGAACCAGAGCAGTGCACAGAAACGCTGTTTACCTTCCCGCCGGAGCAGTACCTATTTATCTACTTGCGCTTTGACGTGCTTTCAAACTCCTAGGTTGGCAGGAGAAGGGACCGAGCAACGGGAGCTCACCCCGTCGTGGGGATTCGAACTGCCAACCTTCTGATCGGCAAGCCCCAAGCTCTGTGGTTTAACCCACAGCGCCACCTGCATCTTGTAAATTAGAATATTAAAGTATTAAAGCCTGGCCCCTCCTTCCCAAAGTGCAGGAAGCTTCTGCCCGACGTAGGGAAGGAGGCATGATGCTCCAACGAGGTCTAAGAGTCCTTTCACCAATTTCCCAAAGCCTGCCTGACTGGGAGAGACCCTAGTCTGAAACCTTGGAGAGCTGCTGCCAGCCAAGGTATTTAACATGATGAGCTGATGGTCTGACTTGGTTGGAGGCAGCTTTGCGTGTTCCTGTGCTAACCACTCAGCAACCAAAAGCCCTTGCACCTCAGGCAGAATATTTCCTGGCCCTGCTGCTTGAGATTCCTCGGCTGGAGATTGTTTCATTCCCAACAGGCAAATCCTGTTAACGTCTACGATCTACGAATCTGAGGCCCCAGAGCCAGGACGACTGCCGATGCCAAAGGGAAATATCATAAATGGCAAGGTGGCCAAAAGGAGTGGGTTTTCCTGTGGCGATTTCCTGACGAAGCTTTTTAAATTCCGCAAATGCCGACACGAAGTGTTCTGTGCGTCAGAAGAGGAGCGGAGCCAAGCCTGAGAGATGAACTTTACTCCCTTTTGACCTTGTGCTCCAAACAGATAACTCGGCAAGAGTCCAGATAATGTGTCTCAACCAACTATGGGTGATGCCAACTGAGTGAAGGAAGGAGGGGAAATGGTCCCAAACCTATTAAAAATCAACCACGTGGTTCCTAATTACCGTATTTTTTGCTCTATAAGACTCACTTTTTCCCTCCTAAAAAGTAAGGGGAAATGTGTGTGCGTCTTATGGAGCGAATGCAGGCTGCGGAGCTATCCCAGAAGCTTTCACTGCGCAGCGATCCCTCTTGCTGTTCTGGCTTCTGAGATTCAGAATATTTTTTTTCTTGTTTTCCTCCTCCAAAAACTAGGTGCATCTTGTGGTCTGGTGCGTCTTATAGAGCGAAAAATACGGTAGCTATTCACTCTGGTTGATGTCAGAAGCCGCAAAAGAAGAAGCTAGAGAGACGTTTATCTTCCTCTCACATAATAAAGGAAGCAGTTTTCTACCACGGCAGGCCCACTGGCCCATCTACCTCAGTATTGTCTACACTGACTGGCAGCTGCCCTCCAGGGTTTTAGGGATGTCAGGGATTGAACCTCAAACCTCCTGCATGCAAAACAGATGCTCTAACCAGAGTTATGGCCCTTCCCAAAGACTAGAACCCAGGGCCCGTCAACAAAGCTGAATTTTGGAGGGTTTGGGACAGGAGAAAGGGGCACTGCTTTACACAGCACATAGCAAAATTGGCTTTATGGAGGGGCTTGGATGAACTCATGGAGAATAAAGCAATGCAGATGATCTATGGGTCTAATTCAAGGCGTGTTGGAAGTAGACTAGTAGCTGCCGATAACCTTTCCTTTCGAAACAGATTTTTATTGGTTTTTGAACAAATACAAATACAAGAACCATTAAACACTTATCGAGCAGTACATCTAATGGTGTTTGTTCTATCCATTGACTCTAGACATATGTTCAATGTTCAACCATATTACCTAACATAACCTCTCCGCTGCAAATATTGAGCGGTTGTTGTATATTGGTCTTGATTTTGTTCATTCACATAGTTAAAGTTGGAAGGTATCTTTTTTAAAAGAAATTTTTTACTCATTTTTCTTTTTCATTCATTACATACATCTCAAAGTCTTAACATTTACTATGTATTCCTTCCACCCTCCCCTCCTAAACTCCCCCCAACTTCCACTTCTGGTTTGTTTCTCTTTTCAACCACTTTGCTACCTCCTAACAGAACAAGTTATTAACAACATAACATCAAACTTAACATTAACAACATAACATCAAACATAAAGATAAAAGCTGTGGGTAAAAGCCTCAGTGCCTAGGGCTTGCCGATCGAAAGGTCGGCGGTTGGAATCCCTGCGGCGGGGTGCGCTCCCGTCGTTCGGTCCCAGCGCCTGCCAACCTAGCAGTTCGAAAGCACCCCCGGGTGCAAGTAGATAAATAGGGACCGCTTACAAGCGGGAAGGTAAACGGCGTTTCCGTGTGCGGCTCTGGCTCTGGCTCTGGCCAGAGCAGCGATGTCACGCTGGCCACGTGACCCGGAAGTGTCTCCGGACAGCGCTGGCCCCCGGCCTCTTGAGTGAGATGGGCGCACCAACCCCAGAGTCTGGCAAGACTGGCCCTTACGGGCAGGGGTACCTTTACCTTTACCTTACTAAATACACCATAATATTTCTCTAGCTTCTAAACATTTTCTAATACTAATAGTGTGAATGTTTATTTAAATCCTGCCATCAAGTCTATCGACCTCCTTTGTTCCTGCAAGTATAATATAAATGGTTCCCATTCTTTTTCAAAGTCGCTGTTGTCTTTTTCTCTTAGTCTGACAGACTAAGAGAAAGTTGGAAAGTGTCTTTCTTCGTTATGCCTTCAATTGCCCTCCTGTTCCTGGTGAGATGTTCGGACATTGTGGCATTCCATATATTATTTTCCCATATGTTCATGAAAGGGTATCTGCAGCACTTCCCCCCTTATAGCCATCTCTGCTCGCTCAAAGTCAGTCTCTGATAACCTCCACAGAGGGGTCTATGACTGCTGGTCTATGACTGTAAAAAAGATTTGGATTGTATAACCTCAGTTAACTTGTTTATTCCACTTTAAAAACCATCTTTGGCCTGATCCAGCGGGTCTTTTCTTATGAGTTGAGCTATCTCAAATCACCTCAGCTGGTGAGCTTTAAATTTCCGAGGCTTAACTAACAAAACTACAGGGCGGCTTTCCTCAGCCCATGTGAAAACATCTCCTTAGAGATGGGGGCATCCACTGATTATTGCGCCTCCTCCCTCAACCTGCCCCAAATCTTCACTTTTTGCTTTTTTGAAGGCTGACAAAAGGCCCAGTGTCCTCCTGCCTGTTTAAAGAGAACAGGCAAATGTATTCCAGGTCGGTCTCAGCGACAAAGAGAGATCCTTCTGTGTTTCTCCTGGTGCCTGCCAAATTACATGAAAAGTTAGTTGCGGGAAACAATTCCCTTTTTAAAAAAATATACAATGCAATTCTTTCAGTGACGTTCTTATTGAGGACTCCCTTTCTTCTTCTTCCTCAAGGCTCTTCGTTTCCAGTTAAGCCACCAAAGAAATGGAGGGATAATGACCTTTCTATAGGCCTTTTGCCTGTGTCTCGGACATAAATTAAAGCATGTTGTTCATTTGGCGCCTCAGAAACGACAACCGGCTTTTCTCTCTGTTTAACCAGGCCTCTGCGCATAGGCGAAACATATGGTACCAAAGCCTGATCTTAATCACACATGGGAGCAGTGAACCCTTTTGTGTTTACTTAGACCACGAAATGGCCACACTCCAAAGCAGGCCATTCGCTAAGGACCCCGCTGCTTGATTCATTCTGTAAACTGAGACTTCTGTTTGATAAAGGAGGCTCAAAGGAAAGGAAAGGAAAGGAAAAGGGAGAGAGAGCAGAAAGCAGCTAATGGCATCTTCTCCTACAGCATACAAAATATTTAGGGCTGAAAAGTAACTCTGTTCTGGAAAAATCCTCGATATTTGCAGATATAGAACCCGGAACAGCAAGGATCATTCAGTTTCTGAATTAAGGGTTATCTCTGTTTTCAGTTAAGTCAGTTAAACCAGGGTGGTGGAGGTGTTGCTCAGCAACCAGGCAGTGTGTCATGATCTTTACTGAGGCAGCTCGTGCTCTGACTGGCTATGCAGATCTGAGGGAGTTTTCCTCTGTACGTTTGGTTGGCTGTCCCCCTCCTATGTAGAAGGCCTGACCCATGCGAAAGACAATAATTCTCTGCTCCTTTCTCCTCAAATTATGAATGGTTTTTTTATTCAGTTTGCTCTGTAAAGTGCACCGGATTCAAATAAGTAGCTCTGCACAATGGGGCTTTTGCCCCTCTTTATCCCACCCCATTGCCTCCTCTAGACTGGTGGAGGGGGGTGTTTCAGGAGAAACCTCTAAATAAACAGCATGAGTGGGGAAGAGAGAGGAGGGGGTTCCATGAAAAAAGCCAAAATGCTGGTGCTGATCGCAACATTGAATTCTTCCCAGTGTTATCAGGCCTTTCCTCTCTGCACTCTGCATTATTTAATTGATTTTCTTGACAAGCCGATGAATCTGAATCGTGGGAGAATCAAGGTGGCCCAAAATAAGGACCGTTTCACGCAGCGCATAGTTAAAATGTGCAATTTGCTACCACAAGATGTGATGATGGCTGCCACCTTAGACTGCTATAAAAGGAGATACAAAAAATTTGTGGAGGAAAGAGCTTTCCACAGCTGCTACCCACCATGGTTATATAATGTCTCCAGGATCAGAGGTTGTCCATTTCTGAATACTATTTCTCTGAATACTATTATTTCTCTGTGGCGAGGGAGTTTCACAACATAGAGGCTACCACAGAGAATGCCCTTTTCTGGGCCACTGCCACCCTAGCTTCTGAGAGCGGTGGAAAAGCCAACAGAGTCCTCTCTGCTGATCTTAACACCCAAGGGGGTCTTGTAGGAAGTGGTTTTTCGGGTATTAGGGACCTGAGTTGTTCAGGACATGAAACGTGAGCCCCTTGAATCGGGCCAGGAAACGACAGGCAGCTAATCTCTGGGGAGCAATAGTGGAAGAGGGCTAGGGGCCTAAGCCCTGCCACCCATAAGCCTCTGCTTCGGCACTGTGGGGGGAGAGGAAGCTGAAGGAGAATAGCTCTCAGTCTGATCCAAAAGCGTGTGGACCATCCATGATGACTAGCAAAGGCCTTTCTTACTTCGGCAGAGACTGCTCAGGGATAGCTCAGTTGGAAGAGCATGAGATTCTTAATATCAGTGGTCCCTTCCAACCCTACAGCTATTTGATTCTTGTGCTCCATAAATTGGCCTGAAGAAAAGAAGCTCTGGTACAAAATAACACACACACACACACAGTCTCTTAGAAGGAGTGGTGAGCCCATTGAACAAACAAACAAAAACCACAGTTGGAAAGGGTGGGGAAGGCGCGTCAGGAGAGGGGCATACAAAAGCAGTACAACGTGTTGATCCTCACAAAAATGTTCCCGCATACCAAGCGGGAAAAGACGATTAAAAATAAAATTGGCATGCAAAAGGGATGGGCTACCAACTGTGAGCAGCACATCGTAAAAAAGCATTGTTAGGCAACAGTTCACAGGTCCGCAAACATGAGGCATCTGCATCCTGGAAAGCGTTGGCCAAACATCTGCAAATAAAGCAGCCTTGAGGGTTACAGGAGGATTTGAAATCAGGATCAGCTGCAGTCCCACTCCACAACCATCAGATCTCACCCCATGGCCTGCTGCTAGTCTGGCCCCTTCAAGAGGACTGGAACCTTTAAAATAGGGAACAGACATCATATTGGTTTCCCTGGCTTATATTGTGCTTGCATTCTTATTGGCGCAGGGCTGATAGAAACATTGGGGATATGCGTGAGAAAGATTGGGGCGATGGAATGGGAGGGAAAGGTTAAACACACCCTCTTCAAGAGACAGAGCTCAGATCAGAACCAGAGCATCCCCCCCACAACAGGGTTGTGCTGCTTTTAGAGTTAACAAGACAGAGGACATGAGATGTGACTACAGACCATAGTCTATTGCAGATCTCAGCAAACCTGAGTTATTCAATTGGGCTAGCAAGGTAATCAGTGCAGATCTTTCAAGTTGGGCTCATTTCCTTAACTGAGATGAGATTTTACATCTTTCGCCTACCACCCTAAAGGGGCCACTTCTAGTCTCTGCTTCACTTAACCCTCTTTCCCACCCGCACCCCATGCAATCTGGAAAATAACGCATTTGATTTCCTTTTTATATTTCACCAGGGGGAAAAGAAAAGAAACATCGTTCATTTTATTCCCTGTATATCTGGCATGTCTGCTGCATGACTCAGGCATGGAAGCGCTCTATAAATGAACTCCTCCTCTGTTCTAAATGTTAATATTTTCCGACATCTTTATTCATTGCGCTGTTCCCTTTCGCCCTCCTCCACACACACACACACACAGGATTTTCCATTTTCATCCCAACACTGAACAGTTTGTCTTGCCACCTGGGAAACAGACCACAACAACCCACAATGCCCTAGTCATTCAGCTTTCGTTCCATACCGTTGTCAGGTTACAGGACAAATAATCCCTTACTGGCACTTACTGTTTTTGCAACACTGGGCAGTGAGAGGAAGCCACCTCGGGCAGCAGATGCCTGTAAATTGTTGCTGCTGCTGTGTGTGGCATAAAAGTTAAAGGTAAAGGGACCCCTGACCATTAGGTCCAGTCGTGGCCGACTCTGGGGTTGTGGCGCTCATCTCGCTTTATTGGCTGAGGGAGCCGGCGTACAGCCTCCGGGTCATGTGGCCAGCATGGTTAAGCCACTTCTGGCGAACCAGAGCAGTGCATGGAAACGCCATTTACCTTCCCGCCAGAAGGTACTTTGACGTGCTTTCGAACTGCTAGGTTGGCAGGAGCAGGGACCGAGCAATGGGAGCTCACCCCATCATGGGGATTTGAACCGCCGACCTTCTGATCGGCAAGTCCTAGGCTCTGTGGTTTAACCTACAGTGCCACCCGCGTCCCTGTGTGTGGCATACAACCTGCCTTGTCCTCGTCCCCCTGCCCTATAAGCTAGCCTGCTTCCCTCAGGTGTGGTAGAGGAAACTTCTCTTTGACCAGGGTTCAAGGAAGATGCCATCGGTAATCTAGTCAGCTTTTGCACATGGGCTAGAGAGTGGCTGGCTGCCTTCTTTTCCTTTGCCTCAGGCAGCAAAGCATATTGGACCAACCCTGTCCCAGCCAGGGCTCATCTCAAGGGCTGTCGCGTGGAATAATAATAATAATAATAATAATAATAATAATAATAATAATAATTTTATTTATATCCCGCCCTCCCCAGCCAAAGCCGGGCTCAGAGTGGCTAACAACAATAAAAGTGACACAGCATTCTAAAATCAATTCATTTTAAAATCAGTTCAAAATCAAATTAATGGCAACCATTGGGCTAGAGTTCTATGAGGATTACAGAAGGAGGGGGTCAGGCTGTGCCTTGGCCAAAGGCCTGGTGGAACAGCTGTGTCTTGCAGGCCCTGCGGAAAGATGTCAAGTCCCGCAGGGCCCTAGTCTCTTGTGACAGAGCGTTCCACCAGATTGGGGCCACAGCCGAAAAAGCCCTGGCTCTGGTTGAGGCCAGCCTAACCTCCCTGTGGCCTGGGACCTTCAGGATGTTTTTGTTTGAAGACCGTAAGGTCCTCCGTGGGACATACCAGGAGAGGCGGCCCCGTAGGTATGAGCGTCCTAGGAAAAGGGAACAAGGTTTTTTTTCTTCTGCTCCTGACTGTAGGACTCGAACCAGTGGCTTCAAATTACAAGGAAGGAGATTCCAACTAAACATAAGGAAGAACTTTCTGACAGTAAGAGCTGTTCAACATTGGAACAGGCCCCCTTGGGAGATTGTAGACTCTCTTTCCTTGGAGGATTTTAAGCAGAGGTTGAGTAGTCATGGATGCTTTCGTTGAGATTCCTGCATTGTAGGGGGTTGGACTAGATGACCCTTGGGGCCCCTTCAAACTCAACAATTCTATGATTGTATAAATCTAAGTCTTTACATGTAAAGCTATATACACCAGGAGTGGCTGACTTTAGGCCCTCTAGATGCTGTTGGAACTCCAGCTTCCATCCACCAGTATGGCCAATGGCCAAGGATGATGGGAGCTGTGGTTCTGTAATAGCTGCAAGGCCACAGGTTTGCCACCCCTTGTAGACATGAAGACTGGCAACATCAACCCTGGAGTGTGGGAATCCCTTGCAGACAACCACAGTGTCCACATGCCTTCATCTTCCCCAGCTGCAACAAAACATGTCTCTCCCACATCAGTCTCTATAGCCACAGCAGGTGCTGAAACTCTCCAATGCTTTGACTTCACCTCCAAAGGTGCTCTTCTCCATTGTCTCACGAAACATACGGGTGCCAACCATTCCCTAATGTACAAAGCTGTCTTATACAGTATACACTGGGAGCTGACTTCTTCTGAGTCAGACCATTAGTGCATTGAACTCAGTACTGTCTACACTGACTGACAGAGGCTCTCTAAGGTTTCAGGTTGCCCTAGCTGGAGATCCCAGGGATTAAACCCAGGACTTGCTCAAAAGTCCCCTGTGCTATAAAGCTAAAGGAGGAAAACTTCAGGGCACAGAAAGATTTGGCACATGTAGACCTGGAGCTTGCATCTTGCGCGTTGAAAACCCAGGTCAGAGGATAAACATTGGCTGTAATTAGGAAGTCAAACCAGATCCTGATTGTTAATGGACTTGCTGGCTGTCCGGGTTAATTTCAAAGCATTCCTGCTTGCTTCTCCCAGGAGATGTCTGCGTTTGGATCTAACATAGCTGATGAAAAATGGCAGGAAATGTTTCCTTGGGGTGGATCTACTCGTAGGAAATATGTTAATAGTGCAGCCTGCCGCCGCCACCACTGGGAAACGCAAAACTAGGCCCCTGAGGCTCCCAGCACTGCAATAAAAATCGTTCACATGCAGCTTCAACCGTGAAAAAGAAGTGAATTATCCGGGTGTTGTTCATCTTGTTTGCAAATTTTGACAAGGAAATCAAACATGTTCAGGCGTCACCTGCCATTGTAAAAAAGGGCTGGTAGTGGAAGCACAGCTGGCATCTTAAACAGGGAGCCAAGGCAAAGAATACTAATTTAGGGGAGGGGAAAACAACGCTGTTTTAACACTGTCTAGGAAGTTAAAAATGTGTTTGAGTCAGTGCATAACGACCTCATCGCCAATCAGTAACCCTATATTGTAAGCAGGGATGGGTGTGTATTCAACATCCTGGAAACACACAAGATTCTAGCACTTCTGACACTGATGTAAAGTACATTTTTCTCCCTCTACTCCCCTGCACACTTGAAAAGATGCAAGTACACACAAGACTGATGTTCCATTGGCATTAACCCAATATGGGCCTTCTAGGAGGTTGTTTTCCATTTGTGGAAATTCTTCCTTCTTTGGCGATCACTTGTAGCTGAGTAAGATTGACTTCCATGAACACGGTTTTAACAATGAGTCCGTAGGTGACTCTGGAGGCCAAGTCTGGATCCACACGTCCTTCCACAGTGGGGACATTGGTTCCCGGGCGGGAGTTGACCCTGGTGAGGGTTTGCCAAGCATGCCTTTCTCTTAGCACGTTCTGCTTAGCCCTTGCGTTCTGAGTTCGAGTGTCTTCAAAGTCCATGACACCTTTGGTAAAGGCTGTTCTCCAACTGGAACGACCGCAGGCCATTTGTGGAACACCATCCGTCGTGAGGTGTTTCTGTCTCCCTTGTTATTGACTTTCAGGAGAATTCTATTTTTTCAAAATTCAGTTTACTCAGGTATTTTGATAGATACTGGCCACATCAGCCAGGAAATTAATAACTGTGAAGGCATGCAGTTGCTTTTAAACATGGGGTGTTTTTTTTTAGATGTTCTAAAGTGTTAGAAATCTTTTTAGATACTTTAACAAAAAATATCATTCTGTAGTAACGTTTTGATGTTTGCCACCCTGGGCTCCTTTGGGAAGAATGCTAGGCTTGCCATGCATCAGGAAAATTCCCAGCATGTCTGGATGTCATGGCAACATGATGGAAAAAGCAGCGGAAACAGCTCCAAAATCACTATTTTGGGGGGAGCGCAACAATTTTGGTGGTCTCCTAAAGAAAGCTCAGCGAATTTGCGGGTGTCAAGAACTTTACTTTTTTAAATATGGCAACCCTAAGGAATGCAAACTCTGCATCAACAGAAGTCTAGTATCCATATCAAGGGAAGTAATAGTACTACTCTATTCTGACTTGGTCAGACCACACCCGGAATACTGTGTCCAATTCTGGGCGAAACAGTTTAAGAAGGATTTTGACAAGCTGGAACATGTGCCAAGGAGGGCAACCAAGATGATCAAGGGTCTGGAAGCCAATAATAATAATAATAATAATAATAATAATAATACCTTTATTGTCATTGTACAACCTGTGTACAATGAAATTAAACGAGCCTCCCCCCACAAACACTCAATCTCTTATCGAACAATACACCACCTTGCAAGTCAATTTTGCTATGTTATTTTCTGTTCAACAGCCTAACAGCCCATGGATAGAAGCTATTTTTTAGCCTGTTAGTACGGCTGATTAGGAGGAAGCCTTAGGAGGAAGGGTTGAGGAAGTTAGGTGTGTTTAGCCTGGAAAAGAGGAGACTGAGAGGAGATATGACAGCCATCTTCAAATATCTGAAGGGCTGTCACATGGAAGAGAGAGCATGCTTGTTCTCTCCTGGTCTGGAGGGTAGGACTCGAACCAATGGCCTCACGTTACAAGAAAGGAGATTCTGGCTAAACATCAGGAAAAGCTTTCTAACAGTAAGAGTTATTTGACAGTGGGACAGTCTCCCTTGGGAGGTTGTGGACTCTCCTTCCTTGGAGGTTTTTCAGCAAAGGTTGGAAGGTCATCTGCCATGGATACTTTAGCTGAGATTCCTGCATTGGGGGTTGGACTAGATGACCCTTGGATCCCTTCCAACCCTAAGCTTCTATGATTCTATGAAATAATAATGTAGTAGAATGCTTCCTGGACTGAATCTCTTTAGGTTGCAGGTGAAGGAATGGCATTGTTAATGTATTCCCAATTCTTTCTTTTTAAAGAACATCCAATTGTGTATGTGTGTGTAAAAAAACCTAGCGTGTCAAGCATTAAACTTCATCATCGCTCTGATATGGTAGTTTTGTTTAAGAATAAATTTTACTTTATTCGTTTCAGTGAAGGCTCATCCGTACGTGCCACCCTCCAACTGCTGCTTCAAGTGGTACAGTCAAAAAAAGACTGTATCATGTGTGAGCAATTTGGTTCTATAAAAAGGGCCTATATGAAAACACAAGACTCCATAGGAAAAAAACAACTTATGAATTGCAGTTATACTGAATAGATAAACCAGATGACAAACACTGAGTCAATAAAAAACTTTGCTCAGTTGTTCTTAATCACAAGAGAGGGGGAAAGTTGCATCATGTATGTGGCACATGTAATGTGTTCATTTACACAGGAACACTCAATTATGTTTACAACTTCTTTTTTAAATGGATTGCTTTTAATACTGTTAATTCATTTGTATTTTAATTATTTTAAGCTGTAAGCCACCCAGAGGACAGTTTTAATTTGGCACACACAAAAATCTAAAACAAAACAAAACAAAACAAAACAAAACACAGTGACTGTAAACTTGAAAAGGCGTGAGAAAACGTATTAGGATATCCTATGCAGCATAAAGGGACGCGGGTGGCACTGTGGGTTAAACCACAGAGCCTAGGGCTTGCCGATCAGAAGGTCGGCGGCTCGAATCCCCGCGACAGCGTGAGCTCCCGTTGCTCGGTCCCTGCTCCTGCCAACCTAGCAGTTCAAAAGCACATCAAAGTGCAAGTAGATAAATAGGTAGCACTCCAGCAGGAAGGTAAACCATGTTTCTGTGTGCTGCTCTGGTTCGCCAGAAGCGGTTTAGTCATGCTGGCCACATGACCCAGAAACTGTACGCTGGCTCCGTTGGCCAATAAAGCGAGATGAGCGCCGCAATCCCAGAGTCGGGTCACGACTGGACCTAATGGTCGGGGGTCCCTTTACCTTTACCTAAAAGCTTAGAAATGAAACCAAGGCTTCTTCTTTTTGCCTTTATAAGATGCTTCATAAAATAAATTCTCCAACTGTTGTATTAACAGGGTTCTTTGATTTAAAAACCCCCCACAATATTTACAGAAATGTAAACAGCATAAAAGCTACATAGCCGACAAAAACCAGGAAACATCTCAAATAAATTCAATTCAATTCTAGGGCTATGTACAGTTTAAGAAGGGTATTGAGAAGCTGGAATGTGTGCAGATGAGGCCAACTAAGGCGATTAAGGGTCTGGAACCTAAGCCTTATGAGGAACGGTTGAAGCAGCCGGGTATGCTTAGCCTGGAGAAGAGGAGACTGAGAGCTGATGTGGTAGCTATCTTCAAATACCTGAAGGGATGTCTTGCTTATTGCCTGAACAATATATATATCCACACAAAAGTACAATATAATTAAGGCTATGGTGAGAAGGGGCGAGTCTCTTCTGGGTATTTGTAGGGTAAGACTGACACAGGGTTTTAAAAAGTATCATTTCAAAATGCTTTCAAAATCTCAATTTCCCCCTAAGAAACAAATGAAGAAGTGTGGTTTGATCTTCTCATACTCTGAAGAGTGGCATGGACAGTATTAGTCAGAACAGCCCACTAGTCTCGTTGGAAGCAATTCGGAAAAGGTTACAGTGATGACACCATGGGAAAAGAATTACAAACTTCTTTCAAAAGGAATGCTTCAAACCAGAATGGAGCTGTTTCAGGATCACTAAATGATGAAGTCAGCTGTAATCTTGCTTGGGAATATCACTGAACATCCATGGCTGCAAATGGATATTTAGGAAATGTAATACTTTATGGAGAGACCCTCCTATTAGCAAAGTCCAGGGGTAAGGGCTGATTCCTACTGATACCATCTGTACACAAGTTATATATATCAGCTTGAAGAAATCCTAGTTTGTAGAAAGACTACTACTACTACTAATCATAATAATAAATCTGAATTAAAAGCCTCTTCCCCCTTTAACGGGCAGCTCACCTAATGAGGACTGAGCATGTTTAGTTGTTGGAGAAAAGCAAATACATTTCCTTTTCTTGAGTTTTTAGTTAATGCACATGTTACTTTAAACCCCACGAAAGCACTGTTTGTGTAGCTCCACCTCTAAAAGCTAAGCTGTTCACACCAGGTAAGTTGTCTAGTGCTTCTTCTCTCCCATCTCCGCTCATCTTGTAAATAGTTCCTGCATGAATAAAACCTTCGAACTCCAGAAACTGTGACTATTCCAATTCAATTTACCCAAGCTGTGACCCAGAGCATCTGGTGGTGGGGTTCCGAATGGAGTATACTGGAAAGGGGTGTGGCTGGAGCCCTGAACAAAAGCAATAAACAGGAACAGTCCACACCACAACATTTTGTTATGGGTCTGACTTAAGAACGTAAGAAGAGCCCAGCTCCTGGATCAGGCCCAAGGCCCATCTAGTCCAGCATCCTGTTCTTCTAGGGGCCAACCAGATGACCCAATAGGAAGCTCGCAAGCAGAACCTGATAGCAGCATTCCCTGCAACATTCCTTGTTGTTCTCAACAACTGGAATTCAGAAGCAAACTGCCTATCATAGAATCATAGAATCATAGAGTTGGAAGAGACCACAAGGGCCATCGAGTCCAACCCCCTGCCAAGCAGGAAACACCATCAGAGCACTCCTGACATATGGTTGTCAAGCCTCTGCTTAAAGACCTCCAAAGAAGGAGACTCCACCACACTCCTTGGCAGCAAATTCCACTGTCAAACAGCTCTTACTATCAGGAAGTTCTTCCTAATGTTTAGGTGGAATCTTCTTTCTTGTAGTTTGGAACCATTGCTCCGTGTCCGCTTCTCTGGAGCAGCAGAAAACAACCTTTCTCCCTCCTCTATGTGACATCCTTTTATATATCTGAACATGGCTATCATATCACCCCTTAACCTCCTCTTCTCCAGGCTAAACATGCCCAGCTCCCTTAGCCGTTCCTCATAAGGCATCGTTTCCAGGCCTTTGACCATTTTGGTTGCCCTCCTCTGGACACATTCCAGTTTGTCAGTGTCCTTCTTGAACTGTGGTGCCCAGAACTGGACACAGTACTCCAGGTGAGGTCTGACCAGAGCAGAATACAGTGGCACTATTACTTCCCTTGAGCTAGATGCTATACTGCTATTGATGCAGCCCAGAATTGCGTTGGCTTTTTTAGCTGCCGCGTCACACTGTTGGCTCATGTCAAGTTTGTGGTCAACCAAGACTCCTAGATCCTTTTCACATGTACTGCTCTCAAGCCAGGTGTCACCCATCTTGTATTTGTGCCTCTCATTTTTTTTGCCCAAGTGCAATACTTTACATTTCTCCCTGTTAAAATTCATCTTGTTTGTTTTGGCCCAGTTCTCTAATCTGTCAAGGTCGTTTTGAAGTGTGATCCTGTCCTCTGGGGTGTTAGCCACCCCTCCCAGTTTGGTGTCATCTGCAAATTTGATCAGGATGCCCTTGAGTCCATCATCCAAGTCGTTGATAAAGATGTTGAATAAGACCGGGCCCAAGACAGAACCCTGTGGCACCCCACTAGTCACTCTTCTCCAGGATGAAGAGGAACCATTGATGAGCACCCTTTGGGTTCGCTCAGTCAGCCAGTTACAAATCCACTGAGTGGTAGCATGGTCAAGACCGCATTTTACCAGCTTCTTTACAAGAATATCATGGGGCACCTTGTCAAATGCCTTGCTGAAATCAAGGTAGACTACATCCACTGCGTTCCCTTAATCCACCAGGCTTGTAATTCTGTCAAAAAAATGAGATCAGGTTAGTCTGACATGACTTATTTTTCAGAAATCCATGCTGACTATTGGTGATCACAGCATTCCTTTCTAGGTGCTCACAGACTGTTTGCTTAATGATCTGCTCCAGAATCCTCCCTGGTATTGATGTCAGAGTGACTGGGCGGTAATTATTTGGGTCCTTTCTTTCCCCCTTTTTGAAAATAGGGACAACATTTGCCCTCCTCCAGTCTGCCGGGACTTCGCCTGTTCTCCAGGAATTCTCAAAGATGACTGCCAGTGGTTCTGAGATCACATCTGCCAGTTCTTTTAATACTTTTGGATGCAGTTCATCTGGCCCTGGAGACTTGAATACATCTAAACTAGCCAAGTATTCTTGTACTATCTCCTTAGTTATTCTGGGCTGTGTTTCCTCTGCTGAATCATTTGCTCCAAATTCTTCAGGTCGGGCACTGTTTTCTTTATCGGAGAAGACTGAGGCAAAGAAGGCATTGAGGAGTTCAGCCCTTTCTGTGTCCCCTGTTTGCATGTCACCATCTTCTCCTCTGAGTGACCCCACCGTTTCTTTCTTCTTCCTTTTGCTACGAACATACCCATAAAAGCCTTTTTTGTTGCTTTTAACCTCTCTCGCAAGCCTGAGTTCATTCTGTGCTTTAGCTTTTCTGACTTTGTGTCTACACGTGCTGGCTATTTGTTTGAATTCCTCTTTGGTGGTTTCCCCCCTTTTCCATTTTTTGTACACATCCTTTTTTAATCTTAACTCAGTTAAAAGTTCTTTAGATAGCCACCCTGGCCTCTTTAGGCACCTTCCATGTTTCCGTCTCATTGGTATTGCCTGAAGTTGTGCTTTTACTATCTCCCTCTTAACAAACTCCCAGCCATCATGAACTCCCTTTCCTTTTAGTATTACTGTCCATGGGATCTCACCCAGCACTTCCCTAAGTTTTATGAAGTCGGCTTTCTTAAAGTCAAGAAATTGAGTCCTAGTATGCTTGGCTGCTCCTTTCTGCTGTATAGTAAACTTCAGAAGAGCATGATCACTCGCGCCTAATGATCCTTCCACTTCTACCCCACTAACCAGGTCATCAACATTGGTTAGGACCAGATCTAAAATGGCTGTTCCTCTTGTTGCTTCTCCCACTTTCTGGACAATGAAGTTGTCTGCAAGGCCAGTGAGGAATCTGTTTGACCTTATGCTCTCGGTTGAGTTTGACATCCAACAAATATCCGGTTAATTGACAGTGGAGGTGCAACATAGCCACAGTGGACACTTAAAAACCCCTTAATTTATAGCTCTCAGTTCTAAAGCACTACAACATCACCTTGTTCTAGGACGATGCTCCTTTCCCCAAATTTCTTGCTATGTCAAAAGATTCTATAAAACAGGCGGTCCCTTCTTTTGTTACCGCATGCAATAAATTCTTGCAGAGGACGGTGAATGCATCAAGTTCTAGCCCATCCATTTTTATTTTGCACCTGTCTTTCTTTTCTTCCTGTTGAATTTCCGTGTTCAGGCACGAACCAGCAATTTGCTCCTGATACCTACAATTTGCAATATGCCTTCGATATCTGCTCAAGCGGTTCACCCATAACGGCTCAATTGTATCAATTAGGTACTTCTGCTGAGCTGAACAAGAAAGAGAGAAGGCACATTACAGGGAATGGTCAAAAGGCACACGAGACAGTTCTGTCACCGCCTGAGCAGTTCTGGCGCTGTAAATTGACAGGATGCGAGAAGGTAGCTTGGGGGCCAGCCTCAAGCAGCCTGCACCTCTGGGGACGTATAAATTAATATTCCTCTGAATAAACATCCAAAACCAGTGATAAATATTTCTGAAAGTGAAGAATTAGGGTCCTTCCAGGCTGGTGCATTCTGCAACATGACAGGGGCAGATAGCCATTCTATTTATTCTGCATTTCTGACTATTTGTGTTCCGTGATGGGGAGGTTATAAATGATCCAGCGGTCTATGCTATTTGCACCTGCAAAGATTTCAGGGCAGCCACACTGCTTTATTTCCAGTTAGTGCATATCCTGAAATCCCGTAACTTTTCATGCAAAAATAAATAAATTCCTGGTTATTTTTGGTCTCATTTTTGTTCTGCTATAGCCCCTCTGGATAGTAATAATGAAGCAGCATCAGTGAAGCATCGTAGAACAACGTGCTGGCATTTGTCTGTCTCAGGAGACAATGGAGTGCACCTCCAAGGGTGAAGTCAAACCACTGTGTTAGCAGCACCAAAGTGAGCTCCCTGGGGCACAAGCCTGGGCAGTGTGTATAGAGGTCCTGGTGTGCACAGATGACAGACCCCGTCTCTTGGCCTCACGGATGTGGTCCAAAGGGAAGCAGAGCAATATATTTTGCACCAGTTTGGCTGCAGGAGTTGCCAGAAGGAGGTGCCATCCAGCTACCTTAGTGGTCAGGAGGAGAAGAGGGAGAAGACTAGGAGGAGGAGGAGATGTCAGAAACTAAAGAGGTAACAGGGCTTAGTGAGAGGGGAGCAGGGGCAGATTCTGTGGCAGAATCAGAAGGAAGCCAAGAGGCAGAGATGAGTCAAGATGCTGAAGAGGCATGGTCCCTCTCCTGCTACGACAAGCTCCCTTCTCCTTGTCTCCCAGAAACAGAAAAGGCATGAAAAGGGCAGAGAGACTGGTGACACAAAGGCACAGTCTCTGATTGCTTGGGAAGAAGCCTGGAAAGGAGGGTATGTAGATGGCTGTGGAGAGGTAGGGACTTTCAGTCTCAGCAACCGATTCATGGGGCAAGTCCTACCAGGGATGAGATGCTGTGCTCCTTGGGCCGGACATTCCTCTGAGTCTGTGCAGATTGTGTTCTTGCTAATGACAGTTAACTCCAACATGCACAGTGTGATTTACTGCAGGCTCACTCGTGACATAAAGAAAATAAGGTTGACCCAATTGGCTGGCTGGGGGCAGGCTGAGGTTGATGGAGCAGTGCCCCATATGGCCTAATGGACCAGGCCTTCACTGCCAACTGGAAGCGAGTGGGGAAACTTAAGTGAGGAAAAAGGACAAGGCTTTCTCCTCCCTTCTTTCCTTCAAAAGTCTGGGCTAATTAAGAGTGAAACTACTCCACCCATCAGTTTCCTGAGCTCGACTAATGAAAGTGTTTTTTTTTTCGCCCCCAGGGCTGGCTTCAAATCCAGACCACAGAGGTGTGGCAAGCTGGTCAAGGCTGCCGGCTGCCACAGGGATAGCTCACAAAGTCCTTCCATTGCAAATACCTCCCAGGCAGCGTTGAGAGGAAGAGGAGAGACACGTGAAGTTCGAGAGCATGGATCCGAAGCTCACACACGCCTGCTTCTTACAGATGGAACTCCCTGCATGTCAGGGAGAGAAATAGCTTCTGCAGAAGAAGACAAGTCTGCAAAAATGCTACCCATGCTTCAGATATTAGTAACGTTTCCGAACACAATTCAAAGTGTTGGTGCTTGACCTTTAAAGCCCTAAACGGCCTCGGTCCTGTATACCTGAAGGAGCATCTCCACCCCCATCGTTCAGCCCAGACACTGAGATCCAGCACAGAGGGCCTTCTGACGGTTCCCTCATTGCGAGAAGTGAGGTTACAGGGAACCAGACAGACTGCCTTCTCGGTAGTGGTGCCCACCCTGTGGAACACCCTCCCTTCAGATGTGAAGGAAATAAGTAGCTATCCTATCTTTAAAAGACATCTGAAGGCAGCCCTGTTCAGGGAAGTTTTTAACATTTAACACTGTATTGTTTTTAATACTTGATTGGGAGCCGCCCAGAGTGGCTGGGGAAACTCAGCCAGTTGGGCGGGGTATAAATAATAAATTATTATTATTATTATTATTATTATTATTATTAAAGGGAGAACGTTGCACTCAAGTTGCAATGCCCCTTTATGAAACAGATTTGCAAAATAGGACAGTGCTGCCAGGCGGAGCCATAAGATGATCTCACTTCCACAAGATGCAGTGATAAGTCACCAACTTGGGGGACTTAAAAAAATATGATTAAGCAAATTCCTGAATAGTAAGGCTACTGGTGGCTATGAACCAGGGTGGTTGTGCTCTGTCTTCACTGTTAGGGACTGTACACCTTTATAATAATAATAATTTTTTATTTATACCCCGCCCTTCCTGGTTCAGAAAACTGGGCTCAGGGCGGCTAACAACAAATTTAAAACACTTAATTGTAAAAGCAGTATAAAAACATGAATAACAATAAAATTCAAAGTTCAGAAATCAATTTGGGGGAAATCCATCTAATAAGCACTAGATAGTCACCAGGGCTAGCTGGCTGAATTGGTCCTACTTGGGCCAGCAAGGAGGCCAGGGGAGAATTAGCTGTGGGGTCTCAGAGCGGGTAATCTTCATAAAAAGGGGAGGGGGAGGGAAGAGAAGGGAAAGAAAAGATCATGCTGAATTCAAATTAAAGGCCAGGAGGAATAGGTCTGTCCTACAGGCCTGATGGAAGGAGGTTAAATCCTGCAGGGCCCTAGCCTCATGGGACAGAGCATTCCTCCAGGTCGGAGCCATCACTGAAAAGGCCCTGGCGGAGGATCATCTGACTTCCTTAGGGCCTGGGTTCTCTAAACTATGGTTATTCATGGACCTTAAGGTCCTCTGCGGGGCAGACCAGGAGAGGCGGTCCCGTAAATACGAGGGCCCTAAGCCACAAAGGGCTTTGAATAACACTTACTGGGAATCACAGGTGCTGCTGCACTTGGATCCTACTTGCCAGCTATCCCATTGGCATCTGGTCCCTGTGAGAAAGGGATGCTGAACTAGATGGACTGATTCAGCATGGCTTTTCTTAACCATACATCATGCACCAAAGGAAAAGAAAAAAACATACTGCATTGGTTTTTTTTGTTTGGTTTTTTTAAAAAAGCAATTTCATCTTTAAAATATGTCAAGGTTTAATTTTGCTTTTCAGGTGAAGGGGCTCCTTGCTGGTACACTCCTTCCTCCAGCTCCCATCCCACCCCTCACATTTGAGTTTTCACAGGATACAGTTTGCCACAACTGTGCAGTTTATGGTTTGTGCAAACCACAGTTTCCCACAAACCACAACTAGGAACCTATTTCAAGCCACGGTTTCCAACACCCAAATAATTCCAAATTGTTGCAATTTCAATGCATTAACATTTGGTTGTAACAACCACTCCTCCTCACAAACGATGTGTTGTGTAAAAGGTAAATGCAGGACTATTTCCTTCTATTCCAAGCTTGAGAAAATAATATATATGTATCAGATCTATGAGACACATAGGAAATCTAGTATAAAAATAAACACACTCTCTAATTATTAATGCATTATGTAGCAAAGTCTCATTTCTTTCCCGCAAAATAACTGGTTTTTCCCACCTGTAAGGCACCACACATACTTTGAAATACCCATCCAGTAGGGAACCACTAAAATCCTTTACAGGCTACAGCACAGTAATTTGGAATTCAACTTCTACCAAAACTCTGGCCTGCAGGATGATCACCTAATAAGGCTGAAGTATGTCCTGGTTCTTTGACACACAAAAATAGCACAGTCTTTGAAAAGGTCTTGAGCACAACTCTGCACTGCAGGACTCCATGATGGGAGCAAACCCTTCCTTAGTAAATTAGTAAATCAAAAGTTTGTTCTCAAAAAAATAAAATCTATGCTCTACATTACAATCGCTTGTTGCCGTTAATCCAAGGGTTCCTAATGGTGGAGTTCCTAATGGTGGAGAAATGAGATCAACATGTCAGGTTTTTAGAGGGGTTTCTTCCATTTTGAAAAACCTTCCCAAGTCTGAGAAATTGAGGAGAACCCTTCAGAGTCTGGGTGGCTGGCCAAAGCGCCAAGCACGAAACCCAAGTTTTATAGACCTTGTTTGTAGAATCATTCCTCCACCTTGCTTAAAATACTTTGATGCATGTTGGAATGGCATACAAAGGATGAAGAAGTTAAGGCAGTGATGATACATTGGGCTAGTGATTTTGGGTATAACATCCAAATTTCATCTTGGGAAAAGTTGTGGAGAGAAGAAATAAAATTTACAGCATGCTGTGTGTTAAAAGAAAATTACATGAAAACAATGTACCGTTGGTATCTAACACCAAGTAAGATTGCAAAAATGTATAAAACTAAATCAAATATGTGTTGGAAATGTAAAGAGAAAGAAGGTACTTTTTCCATATGTGGTGGTCATGTACACACGCATGTACACAGCACCCAAACTCTTTATGGCAGTTGTCGTGTGGGACTTCTGTGGAGGGATCTGGTTACATTCTAAACCAGCCCTAAATGGTGCCAGGAATGTCCGCAGAAAGGAAGACAGTGGTAGATTTACCAGTTAAAGGTACCTTTACCAATTAAAGGTAAAGGGTAAAGGGACCCTTGACCATTAGGTCCAGTTGTGGCCAACTCTGGGGTTGCGGCGCTCATCTCGCTTTATTAGCCAAGGGAGCCGGCATACAGCTTCTGGGTCATGTGGCCAGCATGACTAAGCTGCTTCTGGCGAACCAGAGCAGTGCACGGAAACGCTGTTTACCTTCCCGCTGGAGCGGTACCTATTTATCTACTTGCACTTTGACATGCTAGGTTGGCAGGAACAGGGACCGAGCAATGGGAGCTCACCCCATCGTGGGGATTTGAACCGCCGACCTTCTGATTGGCAAGTCCTAGGCTCTGTGGTTTAACCCACAGCGCCACCCGCGTCCCTAGATTTGCCAGTTACACAACACCATTTAAAAGGGAGCAGAGTATCAGGTGACAAGATGGGGGGAAAGGACAGGATTTTCTTAATAAATGCATTCCTCCTACTTAACAGAGATGCTGCGTCGAGGGGGGGGGGCGATGCTTTTCGAGAGATCCGCAAGGAGGAGGATGGCAAAGAGGGGGTTACTGCATTCAAAGGATGTGCCAAAATGAAAAAGAACAGCGTCTTGTGTGTGCTGTGGACTGTAGTCTTGCTCCAGAAATAGCTCTGGGGGAAGGTGCCAGCTATTATTAGCATGCGAGCTACTTACCACTTCTTTCAAGCTTATTAAGACTCAGAAAATGAAAAAATACAGAAGCAGTAGAAATGATGATGGTGGTGATTTTGTTCTTTATACCATGCCCATCTGGCTGGGTCGTTCCCCCCCCCCGCCCCAAAGAAAAATGAGGAGGGGAAGTCCTAATGGGTTCTTATTGCCCCACATGAGCACAGCTTCCTCTGTCTTCATAACCAGGGATGGGAAACCTCAGGCCCCGAATGCAGCCCCCCAAAAAACTCTATCTGGTCCTTGGGGATATCTCCAGGGCCACCCACACTCCTGAGTCACATCTATTACCAGCCCTGCTTTGCACTGCCCTGAGTGTTTTTGCCTAAATGGAAAGCCCCTGAACTCTTCATCAATCTGCATGTTTGCCTGGAGGGAGCATAGAGAGAGAAAATAGCCTAATGGACACGGGTGGAAGTCACGTTTATGGCTCCACAAACTTTCCCCTGTGGCTCCGCTCACCACTGGTATGCACCCCCCCCCACCCAGAAAAAGTTTCTCAGAAAAGGTATATGGCAACAAGAAACCAAATCTTCAGTGTCATTGGCTCAGCCAGCCCTGTGGAACTCACTGCCACTAGAGATACAGCAGGCTCCTTCTGTTTCAACCTGAACTTTTCCCTGTGCTGCCACCACCCTATGAAAGCCTTTCTGGCAACATAGGAACCTGGGAATCTGCCTTATACAGAGTCTGACCATTGGTCCATCTAGCTCAGCCTTTCTCAACCTGAGGGTCCCCAGATATTGTTTAACTACAACTCCCATCACCCCTAGCTAGCAAGGCCAGAGCTCAGGGATGATGGGAGTTGTAGTCCAACAACATCTGGGGACCCACAGGTTGAGAACCGCCGATCTTGCTTCTCTACTGTCTGCACTGATGGGCAGATTTCAGAAGAGAATCTATCTGGAGATGCCACAGAGTGAACCCAGGGGTTTCTCCATGTGATGCAAACGTTCTGCCACTCAGCTGTGGAGCCTCTCTCAGGAATATCAGAGGCTAGCCAGAGGTCCTTTGGGTAATGTTTATGCCGCTGCTGCATTTAAGTACGAAACATCTCTCATCAGGAGGGCACAATAAACAAACTCATTTGGAAAGACTTACAGGATTACGTGGGTTCCTTGGTTTAGAATCCAGGAAGATTGCGGGAGTCTAGTTAGGGCTGAATGTTTATCAGTTTCTGGGAAGCAATTTGAGACGTATTTTATTGCTGCTTCTGTGCTCTGTATTGTCTGCTCTTTCGTGCTTTTTAACAGTTTCTAGGTGGCGCAGAAAGGAAGTTTACAGCTTCTCGTTTTTATTTGCTGGCAGATGTGCAAAGAGCTCTTTGAAGCCAGGCTGGCAGGGCAGAAATGAATTAATAAAAGTATCCGGGCACTATATAATTATGCAGTTCAAGCAAGCAACATTACGTACAAAACCAACCAAGGCATATCTGGTAGCACAAAACAATAGTTTCTTCAAGCAACAGAGCTTCTATGTTGTATACCACCCTGCGATCTTCGAATGAAGGGCTATATATAAATTTAATAAATAATAATATCAGCAATGTCCTTTGCACGTGTGGTGATCCTAGGTCAGCCTTCATCCACCAGACATTCTGGACTACAACTCTCATAAACTCCTGCTTCCCAGGCTGGAGAAAGCCATCTTAGATACATGCAATTTATTGCATTATATTTGTAATGCAGGAACACTGAGAAACGAGCTCTGCCCCTGACCATCAGGGCTTGCTCTGAGCTCTCAGGACCCAACAGGATTTTCTGGGCTCGGTACATTGAATGTGGATTGGGGCCCAGACAAATTAAGATGGTCTCACTGGCGCTGCAGTCTGCAGGATGCTCAGCTGCCTATAAGCAAAGTAAAGGAAATTTGAAGATTTTTTAAAAGGGGAAGAGGCAAGAGATTGGGGTCCAGTGCACAGGACTTGCGTCTTGAGTGTTATGGGCTGTCTTTTAACAATGACCCTGGGTAAAGGTAAAAGGTAAAGGACCCCTGGATGGTTAAAAGGTAAAGGTAAAGGGACCCCTGACCATTAGGTCCAGTTGTGGCCGACTCTGGGGTTGCGGCGCTCATCTCGCTTTATTGGCTGAGGGAGCTGGCGTACAGCTTCCGGGTCATGTGGCCAGCATGACTAAACCGCTTCTGGCAAACCAGAGCAGCGCACGGAAACGCCGTTTACCTTCCCGCTGGAGTGGTACCTATTTATCTACTTGCACTGGTGTGCTTTCGAACTGCTAGGTTGGCAGGAGCTGGGACAGAGAAACGGGAGCTCACCCCACTGCGGGGATTCGAACCACCGACCTTCTGATCGGCAAGCCCAAGAGGCTCAGTGGTTTAATCCACAGCGCCACCCGCGTCCTTCCCTGGATGGTTAAGTACCATCAAATTTGACTATGGGGTGGGACACTCATCTCCGCTTTCAGGCTGAGGGAGCCAGTGTTTGTCCACAGACAGCTTTCTGGGTCATGTGGCAAGCATGACTAAACTGCTTCTGGTGCAACGGGACACTGTGATGAGTGCCAGAGCTCATGGAAATGCTGTTTATTTTACCATTGCAGCGGTACCTATGCTGGTATGTTTTAGAACTGCTAGATTTGCAGGAGCTGGGTCAAAGCAACGGGGGCTCACCCTGCTACACAGATTCAATCTGATGACCCAGGCTTCCTCAACCTCAGCCCTCCAGATGTTTTGAGACTACAATTCCCATGATCCCTGACCACTGGTCCTGCTAGCTAGGGATCATGGGAGTTGTAGGCCAAAAACATCTGGAGGGCTGAGGTTGAGGAAGCTTGTGCTGGCCCTTCAACTGGCAAGCCCAAGAGGCTCAGTAGTTTAGACCACAGCACCACCCAAATCCCTGATTAACAGACACAGTAGGTCACAACCTCCATTTAAAGCACTTATAACACTTTAACAAAACAAAATAAAAATATTCCTTCCAGTAGCACCTTAAAGACCAACTAAGTTAGTTCTTGGTATGAGCTTTCGTGTGCATGCACACTTCTTCAGATACCACTTTAACATTTATGGTTGCCCCCCCCCCCAAGGAATCCTGGGAACTGTAGTTTGTTAAGGGTGCTGGAAACTGCAGCTCTGCTAGGGGTAAACTGCAGTTCCCATGAGTCTTCGAGGGAACTGTTAATGTGGTTTAGACGTACAGTGGTACCTTGGGTTACATACACTTCAGGTTACAGACTCCACTAACCCAGAAATAGTGCTTCAGGTTAAGAACTTTGCTTCAGGATGAGAACAGAAATCAGGCTCTGGCGGCACGGCAGCAGCAGAAGGCCCCATTAGCTAAAGTGGTGCTTCAGGTTAAGAACAGTTTCAGGTTAAGTACGGACCTCCGGAATGAATAAAGTACTTAACCCGAGGTACCACTGTACTTTAAAGCTAGGGTGTGGATTTGACCTGAAACTATTGGGGGGGGGGGGAGGAAGGAGCTGAAAGAGAGGAGGGCAACCAGCCTCTTAGGGGCATGGGCCAAGACACAAGGATTTTTAGAATTAAAAACACACACCCAGCTTAACACACCAATCTGATTCTTCATGGGAGCCGTCTGGATTCCTGCCAAAGGAACAAAATGCTCTGCGCAGCAACTGCTGTTGCATGTGACTCTGGTTTGAGCTAAACAAGAATGCAGCAACAGAGTTTCGCAAATAAAGGTCTAAACGATGGTCTCGTCCGCAAGTACCCTTGATGTCAATCACACTGCAGCTTAGGCAGCAGGATCCAATGAGGCAACACATAGGAATTCTGGCAATGCCTGAGAAATAATCTGAGACTGTTTATTGCCTCTTTCCACGGGGCTGCAAGTATTCCCCTTCCCCGCCTCCCCCCTTTCCCCAATCCTTTCCAGCAAAGAGCAGAAATCTCAAGACCCTAATTAACCCAGAACGAAAACACCCACCATGAGTCCCATGTCATTCTCTATAATCCTCTGCTCTGCAACTAACTTTTAACAGGTCTGACGGGCTGCAAAATTGTCTCCCTCAGATAAGTTACACCCACATCACACACAAAGAGATCTTTAATCACCTCCCCCCCCCCCCCCGTAACACAGGCTCTTTCAAGGCCCCCCCGCCCTCAGGCACCCTCAGGATCTCACTCCTAGGGACTCTGGGCTCACACAGTGATAGAGCCTCGATAGCTATTTGCAGCACAAAAGAGGGAATTAAAGGGTATTTTGTCTGTGTCCAGGCTCAGAAAAAACTGGAATTCACAAGAACACAAGGAATTCACTGGAATTCTAGGACCCCTGACAGTTAAGTCCAGTCACGGACGACTCTGGGGTTGCAGTGTTCATCTCGCTTTTCTGGCTGAGGGAGACAGCCTTTGTCCGTAGACAGTTTTTCCAGGTCACGTGGCCAGCATGACTAAACCAGAGCAGCGCATGGAAACACCGTTTACTTTCCCGCCGGAGCAGTACCTATTTATCTACTTGCACTCGGAATTGCTTTCGAACTGCTAGGTGGGCAGGAGCTGGGACTGAGTAATGGGAACGCACCCTGTTGCAGGGATTCAAACCGCCAACCTTCTGATTGGCAAGCCCAAGAGGCTCAGTGGAATTCTAGGAGAAATACATATTCTACATTTAAAACACTGTGCTACCACAGCCATGGCTTCCTCCCAAAGAATCCTGGGAGCTAGAGAGACATAGCCCAGCAAAGCCCCAAGGGCCAGACCAGGGCTGGATTTAGGTTTGATGAGGCCCTAAGCTACTGAAGGTAATGGGGCCCTTTATATGTCCAGCTGTCCTTTGTCAACAACAAATTGTCGCTGTTTTTTTGTGTTGAATATATGCTATATGGAAATTTATGGACCTAATAGGTATGGACTGCGAGAAGATCAAACATATCCATTCTTAAGCAAATCAGCCCTGAGTGCTCACAAGAAGGACAGATCCTGAAGCTGAGGCTCCAATATTTTGACCACCTCATGAGAAGAGAAGACTCCCTGGAAAAGACCCTTATGTTGGGAAAGATGGAGGGCACAAGGAGAAGGGGACGACAGAGGACGAGATGGTTGGGCAGTGTTCTTGAAGCTACCAGCATGAGTCTGACCAAACTGCGGGAGGCAGTGGAAGACAGGAGTGCCTGGCGTGCTCTGGTCCATGGGGTCACGAAGAGTCGGACACGACTAAACAACAACAACAAATAGGTATCTAAAGCTATTTGCACATAACAGTCCATGCAGAATGTAGGCACCCTATATATAGAAATGAGCAAACCAGTGATATTTGAGGGAGCAGGCTAGCAGGCGGGGCCCATTACTTACATCATGGGAGCCTACACAACACAAAACACTGTTGCTGTATGTAGATTTTATTTTATTTGTTTTTTATCTTATATTTTGGAAATGTACCGTATTTTGCGCCCCATAGGACGCACTGGCCCATAGGACGCACCTAGTTTTTTGGGGGGGAAATAAAGAAAAAAATTATTATTTCCCCCCCAGGTGCGGGGCTGGAAGAACCAGGTCGGGGAACAGCGGGAAGGTGCGCTCCGCCTCCCCGCTGTCCCCCGAGCTTGTGGGGCTGGCGATGGGGAGAAGTGTGCTGAGCCCGAGACTGCAGGCAGCTCTGCGCAACCACGGGAGCCGGGCGGGACTTTGCGCCCCGCTCCTGATGGCTGCGCAGAGCTGCGCTGAGCCCGGACTGCAGGCAGCTCTGCGCAGCCACCGGGAGCCGGGCAGGACTTCGCGCCCCGCTCCTGATGGCCGCGCAGAGCTGCGCTGAGCCCGGGACTGCAGGCAGCTCTGTGCAGCCACCGGAGCCGGTCTCCCGAGGGTTGCGCAGAGCTTCCTGAAGCTTGGAAAGCGAGAGGGGTCGGTGCGCACCGACCCCTCTCGCTCTCCAGGCTTCAGCGAAAGCCTGCATTCGCCCAATACGGTACATCCAGGTTTATTTCCTTTAATTTTTTTGCCCCCCCCCCAAGAGAGTGGGGCCCTAAGCTACAGCTTGTTTAACTTATACGTAAATCCAGCACTGGGCCAGACAGAGCGGCCCCCACTAGGCCTCAGGTTCCCCAACATGACTCTAACAAACATATATCTCTGCATAGCTCATCTATAATTGTATTGGGATGTGCCTTCTAATTGTGAGCTGCTGTTGGAGCCAATCTAGGCTGAAAAGAACAGCATGTCTAATAAATAACCCCCACTTACTTCCTCAGCAATTAGCATCCAATTAACAATTGCCATCGCCATGCTGTTAACAGCTTCGCTGTTTCTGCAAAGCTTTGCAGTTTCCCATGCATAAGGGGTTTTCTGCTGCTAAATTAAGCACAACTGGCAAAGCCCTCCTCCCTTTGAGAAGATCTCTTCTGAGAAGCCATCCCAGGCACAGTTACTCAGCAGTGACTATGAAATCAGCCACAGCGGCTTCCAAGAAAGATGGACTTAGGCGTTAACCATAAAAAAGGATGCATTTGGCCCTGGGAAGGTTGGCAGGGTGCAAATCTGGCCCTCAGGCTGAAAGAGGATCCGCACCCATGATACAGGCCTTAAATCCAGGCCTGTTGCACATAATCTGTCAATTGGAATGCCTGGCGGTGGCGTTTAATCGTTCCAACCAAGTGCTGAGTCACCACCACGGGGCAGAGTAGCCTTGGGGCTGGCTATAAACATCACATGTGGGTGGTCCAAAATTGGTGCATTGGGTGAGGTTAGGGAGATCAAAATCTAGACTAGATGACCATCAGGGTCCCTTCCAATTCTACAATTCTATGATTCCATAGAATTCTATGATTCCATGAGACCTCTTCACTTCCTGGAGCCTTTATGATGGGCTGGTTCATAATAGCCAGCAACCACTTACAATCACTACCACTTGCCGCCCTGCCACCCCACAAGGAGCTGAGTCATCACTCAGCTCTCAGAGGATGTAAACACAGCTGCACGGGCCTCATCCACGCCAAGAGCTCCAAGAGGTTTTTGCATTGCGCAATACTTAATTCCTTTCTTGCAGAGATTCCAGATGAATTGTGATGCCCTGGAATCCTGCGTCCAGTTCTGGGCGCCACAATTTAAGAAGGATATTGTGTGTTTCTGTGAACCGCCCTGAGACCCCCCCCCCCCGGGGCATAGGATGATATATAAGTAAAATAAATAAATAAGATGGAACGTGTGCAGACGAGGGCAACCAAGATGATCAAGGTTCTCAAAACCAAGCCTTATGAGGAATGGCTGAAGGAGTTGGGTATGTTTAACTTGGGAAATTAAAAGACGCCTGCTTCTTGGGAGAAAAGCAATGACAAACCTAGACAGCATCTTAAAAAGCAGAGACATCAACTTGCCAACAAAGGTCCATATAGTTAAAGCTATGATTTCCCCAGTAGTGATGTATGGAAGTGAGAGCTGGACCATAAAGAAGGCTGATTGCCGAAGAATTGATGCTTCTGAATTATGGTGCTGGAGGAGACTCTTGAGAGTCCCATGGACTGCAAAAAGATGAAACCGATCCATTCTTGAGGAAATCAGCCCTGAGTGCTCACTGGAAGGACAGATCCTGAAGCTGAGGCTCCAATATTTTGGCCACCTCATGAGAAGAGAAGACTCCCTGGAAAAGACCCTGATGTTGGGAAAGATGGAGGGAACAAGGAGAAGGGGACGACAGAGGACGAGATGGTTGGACAGTGTTCTCGAAGCTGCCAGCATGAGTTTGACCAAACTGCAGGAGGCAGTGGAAGACTGGAGTGCCTGGCATGCTCTGGTCCAGGGGGTCACGAAGAGTCGGACTTGACTAAACAAATAAACAACAACAAACTTGGGAAAGAGGAGACAAAAGATGGAGAGAAGATATGAAAACCATCTTCAAATATCTTAAGGGCTGCCACATGGAAGAGGGAACAAGGTTGTCCGGAGCGTAGGACCCGAACCAATGGCTTCAAGTTACAAGAAAGGAGATTCTGGCTAGAAACATCAGGCAGAATTTTCTGAAGTAAGAACTGTTAGACAGTGGAACGGACTCCCTCAGGAGCTGGTGGACTCTCCTTTTTTGGAGGTTTTTAAGCAGAGGTCGGATAGCCATCTGTCATGGATGCTTTAGTTGAGATTCCGGCATTGCAGGGGGTTGGAATGGAGAACCCTTGAGGTCTCTTCCAACTGATTCAATATAGGGAGTTCAGTCCTGCTTGGTCACTCTCTCTCACCCTTTACCCTTGCAGACCAACTATCACATGTGGGTGGTCCAAAATTGGTCCATTGGGTGAGGTTAGGGAGATAAAAATCTAGACTAGATGACCATCAGGGTCCCTTCAAACTCTACAATTCTATGATTCCATGAGACCTCTTCACTTCCTGGAGCCTTTATGATGGGCTGGTTCATAATAGCCAGCAACCACTTACAATCACCACCACTTGTGGTAGCATCTAGCATGATGCATTGCTGCCCCCAAGCTCATGACCCGGCTGTGATCACACAGAGGCACCCATTTTAACAGCTCATATTTCCGCACAGTGCAGGAGTGGGGGGGGCTTTTTTTAAGCCCGAGGGCCACATCCCATCCTAAGCAACATTCTGGGGGGGGGGGGTTGCATGGCAGGTGCAATACTGGGCAGTGCAATAAGCTAAAACAAAAAGCTAAAAAACTATGGAATAAAAGAAAACATCTTGGCAGAATTAGACTGATCCCTGTATTGTATAAATATAAGTTTGTAGGGAGGGTAAAAAAAAATTATATAAGAAATATGTGCGGTATAAAGTAATGGATAAAGTACAGTGAGATTAATTGGAAGTCAGTTTTAAATTTCTTCTCTATAAGTTTTAGAATTGTGTTCAGTATCAGGAGTATATATGATGATAATTATATTAATCTTCTTGTATCTTATAGTGCTGTGGTTTGTTTGTTTTTTATGTTTTTTATGTTCTTTGTTTGTATGTTTGTTTACTTGTATGTCTGTTTTCTCATAAATTTATTTTAAATTAATAAAGATATATTTTTTAAAAATAAAAAAGCTAAAAACCAAACCAAAACTCATGCCAACAATCTACATATCTGGATGGAAATGCCTAAACAAAAGCCTTCTTAGTGGGTGTCAAAAAGAGTGCCTGATGTCTATAGGCAGGGAGTTCCAAAGTTTAGGCGCTGCCACGCTAAAAGATCAAATATGGAAGGTGTATTATGTGGCTCACTTGAAACAGTGCCCATTCTGCAGATACTTATAGGGTAAAGTGTTCTTATCAAGGTTATGTAAGAAGCATTAGCATTCACAGCATGAACTTCAAAAACAGAGAACGGATTCCACTGAGGAAAGGATTTGGCCTTTGGTCCCTCTACTGAAACATTTTCTTCCTTTCTTTTTTTTTTTACCACCCAATGAATCCTTCCAGCAGCAAGAACAGCTCTCTTTTGTGCTCCATCTATGACAACTCAGCCCTCAAAGATTTCCTCTTGGCCACCACGGACTTGACCCGCCCTGGCAATGGCCTTCTTTGAAATGCCAATATTCATGCATCATGAGCGTTGCCAACAGCTTGGAAAGGAAAGGACTCTGTGGTTCATTTAGCCCAATTTTCTAAATTGCACACTGACATCATTTTTAATTTATTTTTATTTTTCGTAAAATGAGATGATAAAAATGTTCAGTGCAGCAGTGGAATTTTATTTTATTTTTGAAAAAAATATGAATATTGCAGGCACATGGTAATTCGTCTATGAATTGAACTGGTCTTTCAATTATCCCTAGGGTCCATAGACTAGGGATAGTCAGTGAGCCAGTGTGAGCCAGGGATAGTCAGTGAGCCAGAGAGCCAGTGTGGTGTAGTGGTTAAGAGCGGTGGACTCGTAATCTGGTGAACCGGGTTCGCATCTCCGCCCCTCCACATGCAGCTGCTGGGTGACCTTGGGCCAGTCACACTTCTCTGAAGACTCTCAGCCCCACTCACCTCACAGAGTGTTTGTTGTGGGGGAGGAAGGGAAAGGAGAATGTTAGTCGCTTTGAGACTCCTTAAAGGGAGTGAAAGGCGGGATATCAAATCCAAACTCTTCTACTAATAATTGCTTGGAGATCCTAAACTAAACTAAGTAGTATGTGTGCCTGTGTGTGTAGATACCATCTATTTCCCAATGTGGACTACAACTCCCATCATCCTTTGCCATCGGCCATCCTGGCCAGGGCTAATGGGAGTCCAACAACTTCTGGAAGATATCAGGTTGGAGAAATAATAATAATAATAATAATAATAATAATAATAATTTATTATTTATACCCCGCCCATCTGGCTGGGCTTCCCAGCCACTCTGGGCAGCTTCCAAAAAAATATTAAAATACTGTAATACATCAAACATTAAAAGCTTCCCTAAACAGGGCTGCCTTCAGATGTCTTCTAAAAGTCTGGTAGTTGTTGTTCTCTTTGACATCTGGTGGGAGGGCGTTCCACAGGGAGGGCGCCACTACCGAGAAGGCCCTCTGCCTGGTTCCTTGTAACTTGGCTTCTCGCAGTGAGGGAACCACCAGAAGGCCCTCGGAGCTGGACCTCAGTGTCCAGGTAGAACGATGGGGGTGGAGACGCTCCTTCAGATATACTGGGCTGAGGCCGTTTAGGGCTTTAAAGGTCAGCACCAACACTTTGAATTGTGCTGGGAAACGTACTGGGAGCCAATGTAGTTCTTTCAAGACCGGTGTTATATGGTCTCGGCGGCCGCTCCCAGTCACCAGTCTAGCTGCCACGTTCTGGATTAGTTGTAGTTTCCGGGTCACCTTCAAAGGTAGTCCCACGAAGAGCACATTGCAGTAGTCCAAGTGGGAGATAACCAGAGCATGCACCACTCTGGCAAGACAGTCCGCAGGCAGATAGGGTCTCAGCCTATGTACCAGATGGAGCTGGTAAACAGCTGTCCTGGACACAGATTTGGCCTGTGCCTCCATGGACAGCTGTGAGTCCAAAATGACTCCCAGGCTGTGCACCTGGTCCTTCAGGGGCACAGTTACCCCATTCAGGACCAGGGAATCCTCCACACCTGCCTGCCTCCTGTCCACCAAAAACAGTACTTCTGCCTTGTCATGATTCAACCTCAATCTGTTAGCTGCCATCCATCCTCCAACCGCCTCCAGACACTCACACAGGACCTTCACCGCCTTCACTGGTTCTGATTTGAAAGAGAGGTAGAGCTGGGTATCATCCGCATACTGATGAACACCAGAAACCTGATCTACGGCAGGGGTGACACAAACATTTGCAACCCAAGGACCGCACTCCCTTCTGGCCTGTCCCCAAGCTAACCTCTTCCAGAGCAGAGGGAGAAGGCATTTGGGTGCGAACCACAGTGGTGAACTCCAAGTTTTGATAGTTGCACTGGTAACACGTCACTGAATAGGAAACGAAAGCAGGGACTTGCCATGCAAAACACTGCCGTTAATTCAGCCTTATCCAATCTTGATTTTGCTTAGACAAGGAAAGCCCCTCTTCCAGAAGCCGCAGATTTGTTAAAACAACTTCTAAATCCTTTTGCTCACAGCTCCACTATCGCACAACAGAGGTTGATCCTGCCACCCAAAACCAACAGCACAGGTCCCTAGCAAGAAAACCCTACTGTGGGATGCAACCCATGCTAGTCATTTTCAAGATCAAATCCTCTGGGTTGAAGCCAATGCATTATTTATCTATTTATTGCATTTGTACCACACTTTTCCCCTCCACGGAGCTCGAGGGAGTTTACATGGTTCCCCCTTGCTCAATGAATACCCACAACGACCCTGCGAGGTTGGGTTAGGCTGAGACCAAATGGCCAGCCCAACGTCACCCAGTGAGTTTCATGGCTGAGTGTCCTAGTCTGACAACTCTAACCATTACGATGCACTGCAGCACTAAGGAGAACGTTCCATGGGCGCAAATTTTTCCACTTGTGCAACAGAACCTTCTCCCACTGTCTCCTCAGCCTGTGCACCCCCTAAATCTGTTGTAGGGGTTCCCCCCGACACTGTGAAGCAAATCTGGAGTGGGCATGGGGCACAAAAAGCAGGAACAAGGAGGGAAATGCCATTGCGTTAAGTGGAAATCCATGTGCTGACGAGACACAACAGAGCATCACCCATATAACTGACTTAGGTCCATTTGTTCTATTTTGAATAATATTATTTATATTAATGGAGTAGTGGGCATTGGGGATGGGTTTATGGAACCAAGGAGTCTGAAAAGGTTTGGGAACCACTGATCTAGGGATGAATGGCAGTACAGTGGTACCTCGGGTTACATACGCTTCAGGTTACAGACTCTGCTAACCCAGAAATATTACCTCGGGTTAAGAACTTTGCTTCAGGATGAGAACAGAAATCGTGCTCCAGCGGCACGGCGGCAGTGGGAGGCCCCATTAGCTAAAGTGGTGCTTCAGGTTAAGAACAGTTTCAGGTTAAGAACGGACCTCCAGAACGAATTAAATACTTAACCCAAGGTACCACTGTACAGTGGTACCTATGTTGTCAAACATTTCGGGTTCTCAAACACTGAAAACCCAGAAGTAAATGCTTCCGTTTTCGAACGCTTTTCAGAACTTGAACGTGCGACACAGCTTCTGCTAAGTGCAAGAAGCTCTTGCAACCAATGGGAAGCCACGCCTTGGTTTTTGAACATTTTGGAAGCCGAACGGTCTTCCAGAACGTATTACGTTCGAGAAACGAGGTACCACTGCATACAAATTTAATAAATAATAATAGCACATAATCTAAATGTTTGGCTCTGCATTGCTTTCCTGCTGCAACACTTTGGGTGGCTGCACAGAGCAGACCTATTTGCAAAAAAAACCCCACAGTTGGCAAGTCACTATAATATCGATATCCTGTCACGTTTGTTTGTTTTTTTAAAAAAGGAAGGGAAAACTGCTGACTGCTGAACTGTGTGTCTGCAAAGCTAGCAGTGGCAGTTCTCCAAGAGATAGGGAAAGCTTTGCTCCAAAGTACATAAATTACACCTCCAGCAGAAAGAAATGAAAGGTGTTTAGCTGGGTAAATGAGATGACTTAAGGCACAGCTCCCACAAAAAGTAAAGAGGGGAGCAATCCTGTCTCAGGTCCTAGTGGGGGAACCACAAGATAAAATGCTGGACTAGGTTCTGGGAGACCAGGGTTCAAATCCCCACCTGCTACTCAGCCAGGACCCTCACAACGTGGCCTTGGACCAGTCTCAGTCTCTCAACCTTAGCCTACAGGGTTGTTGCGAGGATAAAATTGGGAAGGGGACCCGTGTCTCTGAGCCTCTTGAAGGAGAGGGGTGTTATAAATGTGATGAATAAATAAAAAATGCAGCTATCTGCCCATAGAAAAATGAACACAGAGAAGAATTTGGGACCTGCTTTCTTATTCCTATGGTAGTCTGGCATCCACAGATGTCATGGTCTCATCGTCAATAACTTGCTTCAGGGTGGGTGTTCAAACTCTTAAAACCTTAATTCCAGGGGAGGCAGGGCAGGATTAACAGATTTTATTCTGCACCTGGCTATCGGCCACTTGTGACCCAAGGAAGATGCCCAGGTGCTAGGATGGCGCCAGACGTCTACACCATCTGAAAGCGCATATGGTTTTCACATACAGCTGTACCTTGGAAGTCAAACAGAATCCGTTCCAGAAGTCAGTTCAACTTCCAAAACGTTCTGAAACCAAGGCTTGGCTTCTGATTGGCTGATGGAAGTTCCTGCAGCCAATCGGAAGCCACGGAAGCCCCGTCAGAGGTTTGGCTTCCAAAAGAATGTTCGAAAACTGGAATGCTCACTTCCGGGTTTTGATCGTTCAGGAGTCGATTTGATCAGGAGCCCAAGGCGTTTGAGATCCAAGGAATGACTGTACTAGCAACACATCCTGTAGAGTTATGTATCAGTTATGTTTTATCTGCACAATCAGAATGAATTTCAGGAACCAAAAAGTCCTATTGGGAAATAAGACTTTAGAGCTGCCTTGTCCAAAAATGGCAACTACACATTCCGTTCTGGAGACGGTAACCCTGGCTTAAGGAACCATTTGGCACCTAGCTTATATACCTGAGTTTCTAACACTGCTTCCAATCTTGAAGCATCCTGCATTTGTCTGATGCTAGTGGCCGCAGGACACTCCATAATTCATGGTCCGGTAAAGGTAAAGGGACCATTAGGTTTAGTCGCGGACAACTCTAGGGTTGTGGCGCTCATCTCGCTTTATTGGCTGAGGGAGCTGGCATACAGCTTCCGGGTCATGCGGCCAGCATGACTAAGCCGCTTCTGGCGAACCAGAGGAGCGCACAGAAACGCCGTTTACCTTCCCGCCAGAGCGGTACCTATTTATCTACTTGCACTTTGACATGCTTTCGAACTGCTAGGTTGGCAGGAGCAGGGACCGAGCAACGGGAGCTCACCCCATTGCAGGGATTCGAACCACCGACCTTCTGATCGGCAAGTCCTAGGCTCTGTGGTTTAACCCACAGCGCCACCCATGTCCCGGTTTTGTAGGATACTCCAAATGGGGAGAAGCCATTTTGGCATAGTGAAGTGGTTTTCAACCAGTGTTCCGTGGCACCCTGGGGTGCCTTGAATGATAGTCAGGGGTGTCGCAGGCAACACTGGCCTCTGTCCCTCTTTCCTTCCCTCTCTCCCTCCTCAGATGCCCTCTTGTGTTGCGGCTTTTGTTGAAGCAGCCCTAGCTACAAGCTCCCCAGGCAAATGGTGCCTCTGAGGCTGGCCAGGGGGTGCTTCCCAGGCCCCTGTGGGGCAGTGTGAGGAGGCACCTCTCTTTGGGGCAGGTGGGGGGCAGCTCAGAGACCAGAGATGGCAGCTCTGGCTGCCCAGAGGACTCCCAAGGAGAGGGGAGAAGAGAGGAGGCTGAGGGAACACTCCACAAGGGAGGGTGTCTGAAAAGGGGTGAGGGGCTGCCAGCCCTGCAGGCAAGGGGTGACATAACGGGGCTCCTGAGCCCCACAGGGGTGCCACAGAAAGAATATTGCTGCTCAAGGAAGCTGTGGACCCCCAAAGGTTGAAAACCTCTGGCATAGTGGGATTAATTCTTTAGCATATTGATGTTGTGTTTTTACAGTCGGGGAGATCTGCTGCTTCAGATGTCTCTGAAGACACCTTGACTTTACTTAATAGTGTGCACTTTGGGGGCATGGGGTGGGGAGGGGAGGGGAGGGGGGAGACGACACCAGCAGCTAAATGTCCTGGGCCAATCCTAGTTCAAGCCTGCTACTTGCTTTCCAGGAGCAATGCTCAGCACTGCAGCTATGAGTGTGTGTTTATTTCCAAAACAAGCCCAAAATGTTTTCAGTCTTATTTGGCCAACAGATATCCACTCTAGGAATGACGTGAACCCAACAAACACCAATTATCTGAAACATTCATCTATTAATAGGTAACTAGCAGAAAACTGGTGGTGGAGGTGTATTGCGGGGTGGGTACAGAGAGACAGAATTATATGCACTTTATTATCTGATTCTAAAGCCTATGCAGGTTATCATAAGTGCAGTTAAGACTATTGGGGGCTGGAAAATAGTAGGCAATACAGAGGAACATAACAGAGAATGTGTGTGTGACATGGAGAAATGGGATGGAATGAGGTTCCTCCTCCCTCTCTCATAAGACCAGAACCTGGGTTTGCCCCCAAAAGCTGAATGTTGCAATATTCATGGCTTATTCACACATCACATAGTTAAAAAGGGTAGAATTCTCTGCTACAACCAGGATGGAGAACAAGCCTACCAATGGCTACTAGTCAAGATGGTTTTCTACCACATCCAGTATCAAAGGAGATGGGCCCATAAATACCAGTCACTGGGAATCGCATTGTTGCGCTCAGGCCCTTTTGGATTTTCTAGAGACATCTGGTTGGCCACAGTGAGAACAGGATGCTGGCCTAGATGGGCCTTTCGCCTGATCCAGAAGGCCTCTCCTTATCTTCTTGCATAATGCTGAGACCACAAAGACCTGAAAAAGATTTGCTGATCCACAAGCTACAGCAATGAGAGCAGGACCCACATTACTGGTATGAATGGGTATCATAACCAGGAAGCTGTTTGGGGGGCACAAAATTGAAACCTGGGGCAGTTTGCAGGAAAAGCTGCACATTGTTAGGTTTCCTTGCTTCTTCCAGACTTCGATAAAAGTTTTCATGCAGCACTGTGAGATCAAGAAGAGGAAACATACCTGGGAAGAACTAGGCGAGGTGGACTCCACAGCAGCGACAAAATAAGAATTTTATTAACAGAAGATATACACACATGCAAACACACACACATACTCTCTCTCTCTCTCTCAGCAAAATAAATAAGTGCAAAAATGAACAAAAGCTTCCAAGCAAGAACAGAGAGGTTTAGTCTAACCTTGTTGAGATGGGGGTTCCTGGTGATGTCATAGCCCCTCTTCTTCACCCCCCTGGCTTTAGTGGGGGAAGGATAGGCGTCTCCAGAGTAGCAGCACCTGTTCTGGGGGGAGCTGAACACCTGGAGCCGCAGCGTGGCCCCCGCCAGCCGAAGGACGCTTCTGCTAAACGTGGGCATCATCAGCATCGTTGCACAAGGCAGCCGGGTTCGATCTTGAGCTGTTTTCGAGACAAAGGCACACACATGCAAAAGGTTGCACTGAGCAAAGGCGGGTCCTGCCAGCGCCACCAATAGATGGGATGGGATTTGGGGGCGGGGCTGGGGGCTCCCTTTGCATGGAAGGTTAACGGCGCCCTCCCCAAAAGGCCCCCCACCCCAAATTCTGTCCTCGTCTCCCCGGACCAGAAATGCAAAAGGATAAAAATGACAAAGAGCCACCTCTTTCTCTGCCCGGATCAGGGCCCTCTCAGTCACATCACCAGCCGGCAAGTGCATCCAGCAGCCTTGGAGGAGGCGACCCTGCAAATCGAAAGCAAACCCCAGGAAGCAGATCAAGTAACCAAATTTGCAACCCGGAGACTGGCTGCTGCGGAACGGAGCCCCGCGGCGCCTCCGCCTCCCAGTTTCCGTCCTCGACCCCCATCTGGGTTGAGACGCTGGTGCTCCAGGACGGAGGGGAGAGGAAAGAGGAAAAGTTGTGCTTTAGCAGAGAGAGATCCTTATGGGGGAAACAGAGCGAGGAAAGGAGAAGGCGGAGCTGAGGTTCGCAGGCGCCGTGCGCTCTGCGTAATCTCCAAGGTTGCACCTGAAATCGAAGGAATTTGGCTGCAGCTAGGGCCAGGATGTGTTGACAGTGATGCAGGTAGAACCACAGAATTGTAGAGTTGGAAGAGACGCTGAGGGTCATCTAGTCCAACCCCCGCGTCCCCGCATGCAGGAATCTCAACTAGATGTCAGATGGCCATCCAACCTCTGCTCGAAAACCTCCAAGCTAGCAGAGTCTACCAGCTCTCGTGGGAGTCTGTTCCACTGTCCAACAGCTCTTACTGTCAGAAGGTTCTTCCTGATGTCTAGTCAGAATCCCCTTTCATGTAACTTGAAGCCATTGGTTCGGGTCCTACCCTCCAGAGTGGGAGGAAACATGCTTGCTGCATCCTGCATGTGACAGATATTTGATACAGTGGTACCTCAGGTTAAGAACTTAATTCGTTCTGGAGGTCCGTTTTTAACCTGAAACTGCTCTTAACCTGAAGCACCACTTTAGCTAATGGGGCCTCCCGCTGCTGCCGTGCCGCCAGAGTACGATTTCTGTTCTCATCCTGAAGCAAAGTTCTTAACCCGAGGTACTATTTCTGGGTTAGTGGAGTCTGTAACCTTAAGCGTCTGTAACCCGAGGAACCACTGTATTTGAAGATGGCTACTGTATCTCCCCTCAGTCTCCTCTTTACCAGGCTAAACATACCCATTTCCCTGGGAAAGGCTTGCTATTTCCTATTTAGTTAAATAATCCATAAAAAGGTAAAGATAAAGGACCCCTGACAGTTAAGTCCAGTCGTGAACGACTCTGGGGTTGCGGCGCTCATCTCGCTTTACTGGCCAAGGGAGCCGGCATTTGTCCGCTCTGCAGACAGTTTTTTCGGGTCATGTGGCCAGCATGACTAAGCCACTTCTGGCGAAACCAGAGCAGTACACAGAAATGCCGTTTACCTTCCCGCCAGAGCAGTACCTATTTATCTACTGTGCTTGCACTGGTGTGCTTTCAAACTGCTAGGTGGGCAGGAGCAGGGACCGAGCAACGGGAGCTCACCCTGTCACAGTGATTCGAACCACCGACCTTCTGATCGGCAAGCCCAAGAGGCTCAGTGGTTTAGACCACAGCACCACCCACGTCCCTGTAAATAATCAATAGGAACTTGGAAAACTGTCTAATAGTCAGACCATCTTCCATCTAGCTCAGTATTGCCTGCACTGACTGGCAGCAGCAAACCAGGGTTTTAGACTCCAGCAGCATTCACATTCGTTTCTTTTTACTGATGTTTCCCCATCTGCAGAAAAGAACAGAACTGGTGATATGACAGCCATTTTCAAATATCTGAAGGGCTGCCACATGGAGCAAGCTTGTTTTCTCCTGCTCTGGAGGGTAGGACTCGAACCAATGGCTTCAAGTTACAAAAAAGGAGATTCCGACTAAACACCAGGAAGAACTGTTCCACAGTGGAATAAGCTACTTCCTTCACTGGAAGTTTTTCAATGGAGAATAATGGCCATATGTCTGGGAACCTTTAGCTGTGATTCCTGCACTGCAGCGGGTTGGACTAGATGACCCCTGGAGGATCCCTTCCAACTTTGTGGTTCTGTGATCACAAACTTGCTGAAGTGAGGGAGGTATTTGTAAAATGGTATTTGCATTTCATGATTGTAAGCAATAAAAATAAAATTAAGAAAGAAAGGACCAGCTTATATATACAGGGGTACCTCGGGTTAGACGCAGGTGGCGCTGTGGGTTAAAGCCTCAGCGCCTAGGACTTGCCGATCGAAAGGTCGGCGGTTCGAATCCCTGCGGCGGGGTGCGCTCCCGCTGCTCGGTCCCAGCGCCTGCCAACCTAGCAGTTCGAAAGCACCTCCGGGTGCAAGTAGATAAATAGGGACCGCTTACCAGCGGGAAGGTAAACGGCGTTTCCGTGTGCGGCTCTGGCTTGCCAGAGCAGCGATGTCACGCTGGCCACGTGACCCGGAAGTGTCTCCGGACAGCGCTGGCCCCTGGCCTCTTGAGTGAGATGGGCGCACAACCCCAGAGTCTGTCAAGACTGGCCCGTACGGGCAGGGGTACCTTTACCTTTACCTTTACCTTTACCTCGGGTTAAGTACTTAATTCGTTGTGGAGGTCCATTCTTAACCTGAAACTGTTCTTAACCTGAAACACCACTTTAGCTAATGGGGCCTCCTGCTGCCGCTGTGCCACCGGAGCACGATTTCTGTTCTCATCCTGAAGCAAAGTTCTTAACCCAAGGTACTATTTCTGGGTTAGTGGAGTCTGTAACCTGAAGCGTATGTAACCTGAAGCGTATGTAACCTGAGGTACCACTGTACACAGAAAATAGAGTGGGAGTTTTGGAGAAGACTTCCTCACAATGAGGTGATGTGCACGCACACACACACACACACACACACACACACACACACGACTTTCATTCCACAGAGGGTGGGAGGAGAAAGCTTTGACTGTTCACTTCGCTGCTTGGTCACTGGTCAGTCCTCATCAATATACTTTCCCCTGAGCCTGCTAATTAGTTTTAATTGGGCCGGTCTGTGTTTTGGATTGTCGGGGGTTGTAATCATGTAAGAAGCAAAATAAGTGTGGCAAGAAGTTGATGCTGCCATGGCTTTAATCCTGTGCCTCTGGGCGCACAGAGGGGGGTCTTGGAGGAGCCAGACTGGTAGTAGCGTTCTACAAAACAAATTTCTTCGCCTGGGTCAACAAGACGGTGAATCCAATTCAGGGCAGTTTGGTACATGTGCTGGTAAATCCGACTCAGAGGAAAAAATCCACTTGGGCACTTCGTTGCAATGAAAGGGAGATGAGGTGTGCAAGAGGTCAGGCGAGTGCAAATGATCTCTTGCACAGCTCCCTCTCAGTTCACCAGGGCAGGAGAACCTGAAGGAATGCGCCTCATGGGCCAGATCTTCCTGTATCCTACTTCTTGTTGTTTAGTCATTTAGTTGTGTCCGACTCTTCGTGACCCCATGGATCAGAGCACGCCAGGCACTTCTGTCTTCCACTGCCTCCCGCAGTTTGGTCAAACTCATGCTGGTAGCTTCGAGAACACTGTCCAACCATCTCATCCTCTGTCGTCCCCTTCTCCTTGTGCCCTCCATCTTTCCTGTCAGGGTCTTTTCCAGGGAGTCTTCTCTTCTCATGAGGTAGCCAAAATACTGGAGCCTCAGCTTCACGATCTGTCCTTCCAGTGAGCACTCAGGGCTGATTTCCTTCAGAATGGATAGGTTTGATCTTCTTGCGGTCCATGGGATTCTCACGAGTCTCCTCCAGCACCATAATTCAAAAGCATCCATTCTTCAGCAATCAGCCTTCTTTATGGTCCAGCTCTCACTTCCATACATCACTACTGGGAAAACCATAGCTTTAACTATACGGACCTTTGTCGGCAAGGTGATGTCTCTGCTTTTTAAGATGCTTTCTAGGTTTGTCATTGCTTTTCTCCCAAGAAGCAGGCGTCTTTTAATTGTATCCTACTATACCACCCTAAATGGTTCCCTTAGTCTAGCATTGAAGCACCTTACCTCAAGGGTTATAGGTTGCGCCATCTTGTACGCTGTGAGGAAGAAGAGGAGTGGATGAAGAAACCTGCTAGGTGATTACTTGGAAGCTGTGGTGTATAGCTTTTGAAAGAGGCATAGCTGCTATCCAGGTCTGATTAGTTACTCCCAAAAGATGTGATATTTCGAAATGCGTATGGTATGCAGGCAGCCTGTGGGCCTCTGTCCAATTCCATTTGGGTGACAGGCAACTTTGTTTTTCCTTTACAGCTCAAACAAGTGTGGCTCTGGATACCTGGCCTCAGTTATGGATGCTGAGAATGGATAAACTGAAACTCCTTGGGGTAGTTGACTCCTTGCTCATGTTACTCTCTAAAACTGATTTCATGTAGGTGGTTGGAAGGGGGAAACGCAGGAGAAGAGGGTAGGAGAAAGAGAGAAAGGAGAAAGGAAAGAGAGGAAAGAGAGGAAAGAAGAAAGAAAGAAAGAAAGAAAGAAAGAAAGAAAGAAAGAAAGAAAGAAAGATTGGCTAGTATATGCCCCCAACAATTACTCCTGAGGTAATATGGACGTGGGTGGCGCTGCGTGTTAAACCACAGAGCCTAGGGCTTGCTGATCGGAAGGTCAGTGGTTCGAATCCCGCGACGGGGTGAGCTCCCGTTGCTCAGTCCCTGCTCCTGCCAACCTAGCAGTTCGAAAGCACATCAAAAGTAAGAGTAGATAAATAGGTACTGCTCTGGCGGGAAGGTAAACAGCGTTTCTGTGCACTGCTCTGGTTCACCAGAAGTGACTTAGTCATGCTGGCCGCATGACCCGGAAGCTGTACGCCGGCTCCCTTGGCCAATAAAGCGAGATGAGCGCCACAACCCCAGAGTCGGTCTTGACTGGACCTAATGGACAGGGGTCCCTTTACCTTTACCTAATATGGACCTAGTCAGAAAATAGGTTGTCCAAGCCTATATTAAGACTTTGCTTGCAAGTACCTTGGAATTTGAATGGCTTAGTTGCCAAATGTTTTGGCTCCCGAATGATCGAAACGTTCTTTGGAACCCAAATATCTGGCGCAACTTCCGTGGCTTCCGATTGGCTGCAGGAACTTCCCGCAGCCAATTGGAAGCCGCACCTTGGTTCCAGAACGTTTTGGAGGTCAAATGGACTTCCGGAATGGATTCCGTTCAACTTTCAAGGTACGTCTGTAATCAGTGCACATTGTTTGTTTGATGGTGTTTTGTGCAAACACTCCAGTTTTGCACACCCATGTCCTTAGTGCCTGGAAATGTTGGAAACACATGTGCTGTTTTACCACAGCATTGCTATTTTATTTCCATTTTTGTAGGCTATGTTTACAACAGATCATAGGTTGCTTTGCAGCCAAGCGGGCTAATCATTACCTCTCTGTCTTTTTTTAATAGACCCCCTGTTTCTGTGCCTTAAACTTGATCTGCAGATAATCAGCAAGAATTACTGCTTATCTCCAGGCCATGAGAAAGTTCATTTGCTGATTTATACATGTTCGGGTTCACCTACTGGTTTCTATTGACCTTGTCCACAGTTAAAGGGGCAGAAACACGCCAGGCAGAGTTTTATTTTCACTGCCAGTTGGCAATGCTGAATGTAACATGGAAACAGCCATTTTTAATGCAAGATAGAATTATAAACTCAGAGGGGAGCGATTTAGACCCCATAATCCTGCCCCCTGTTTAACAGCAGGAAACTCAAAGCTAGAACCCAAACATCCGATGAAGCCAAGTGCTGGAACGTTCAAGACAAACTATGCAACTAAACTATGGAATTTGCTCCTTACGGTATACTGGGAACTGTAGCTTACTCCCCTCAAAGCTACAATTCCCAGCACCCTTAAAAAATACAGCTCTCAGGATTCCTTGGGGGATGTTCCATGCTTTAAAAGGTAAAGGTACACCATTTATCTTCCCGCCGGAGTGGTACCTATTTATCTACTTGCACTTTGACATGCTTTCAAACTGCTAGGTTGGCAGGAGCAGGGACCAAGCAACGGGAGCTCACCCCGTCGCAGGGATCCGAACCGCCAAACTTCTGATCGGCAAGTCCTAGGCTCTGTGGTTTAACCCACAGCACCACCCGCGTCCCTGCTTTAAAAGGTATGAGGACTTAATTGAACTCCTCCCTGTGGCTCTGTGCTAACAGTATAAAACTTCCCTACTTAGGAAAGTATATGGATTCTAAGCTTATGAGATTACTTCTCAGTTTTATGCTGTGGGATATTTTGGGCAGTGTGGTGCAGTGGTGAGAGTGCCGGACTAGACTCCAATCAGCTGTGAAACTCAATGGGTGACTTTGGGCCAGTCACTGCCACTCAGCTTAACTTACCTCACAGGGTTGTCATGGGGGTAAAATGGAAAAGAGCCATGTACGCCATTTTGAGCTCCTTGGAAGAAACATGGGATACAACTGTTGGGAAAGAGAAAGAGAAAAGAGAAAAGAGAAAAGAGAGAGAGAGGAGAGAGAGAGGTGATCCAGTACTGTTTTCGTATTTGATTTTAAATGCTGGTTGAATTCTTCCTTGGGCTGTTTTGGAAAAGCAGGGGGTTTTCTTAGGGGAAAAGGTGAAATGGAAATAGTGCAAATATATGTCTTGCTGTCAGAGCTGCCTCCAGGTCCCAGCTCACAGAGGACCAACGCTAGGCTGTAGTTATGTACAAAAGTCTTTATTGAGATTCAGTCTCCATTTTAAAGCTGCAGCGTGCAGCTCTACGTCCCGACCTTAGACCGGCGAAGTCCTGTCTGAGTCTCCTCCCCCTCCACACCAGTTTAAGACTCTCGCTTTGCTCCACCTCTTCCTAAATTCCTTTCTCCTCTGGGCCCTCCTGCCCGCTAGGGTCTCATCCTTCCTGGACTCCTCTGACGCTGACCCTGACGATTCTTGCCCCTCCTTCCGGCGGGCTTTAGGACCTGGTTCCCTATCCGGGCTACCTTCTGTGCCGCTCGCCTGTACCTTTGAACTTGGCGCGCGCGCCCAGCCTGCAACTTTCCTCTTAACCGTTAACTCGCTCTCCGATGGAGGCGTGGTCCACCCTGACTCATCTTCTCTCGCTGGTGGTGCATATGTGGGCTCTGACACCTGGGACTCCTCCCCCCCACTACGCTCTGGTGGGGAAGCTGGTCCTGATTTGCAACTGCTGCTCTGGGAGTCCCCGCTGGCCCCTTGCTTCTGGGGTGTCCCCCTTGGGTCGCCCCTTGCCCTGCCCATCGGCGCCCCCTTCTGTGAATCTTCCGATTCGCTGGAGAGGCTCATGGAATCTATCGGGCTGCTGTCATATTCTCCTACGCTGCCCTCGGATTGCTCCCCCTCGCTTTCCATCTCCTCTCCTCCCTGCGCTCCCGCTGAGTCCCTGACACTTGCCTTCACACATTAGGAAGGTTTTTCATTCTTTACGCTGCCAGACTCCCCACTTTTAGAAGAAAAAAGTAGTTGTTGGCCACAAAGAATCCTGAGCTGGAACCCAGAAACTGCCTCAGGAAGAGGAAGGCTGATATAACAATGGGCAAATTTGCTGTTGTTATTGTTATTATTATTATATTTATTTATACCCCGCCTTTTTGCCTTACTCAAGGTGGCTTACAGATGAAATAAGGACAGCCAAAAATATAGGGAAAAATCACAATAACAATTAAACATTAGTAGAATTAATATGACACACAAACACACCACAGATATAGATGATATATTAAAACCAAGGGTGGTGGGACCGAGAGAAGAGCCTCCCCGAAAACCTCAGAACCCAGGCAGGTTCATATGAAGGAAGAGGGTCTATCAGAGAGCTTGGACCTAAGCTGTATAGCGTTTTATAGGGCTTTGAATTGTGCCTGGAAACAGATCCGTAGCCAGTGGAGCTGTCATAACAAGGGAGTTGTATGTTCCCTGTAACCAGCTCTGGTCAACGGTTTGGCTGCAGCTGTTTTGTTTTGTTTAATTGTTAGGTGGAGGAGACAGGGATTGCTTTGTAATGTGCATTTTCCAGATCAGGATCAAAGAGACCTGCACTGATTTCAGTTCTGGGTTGGTTCTTCATATTAGGCTTGCAAACTGAGTGACATGTGAGGGGGAATCTAGCATGATCTGGTGCCATTGATTGCAGCTGAACCTGCTATCACCAAGTCGACCTGCTTATCATCAGGTAATGCTTGCAAATCAAGCTGCAAAGAAGATGGAACTTGATTTGCTCTTTTTTTAAAAAAAGAAAAGAAAAGAAGGCAGCTCTATGCCAGGTGTACTTTTCTCTGGGCTAAACCTTTACGTTATGCTTGTTTATTGCACATGGGCCTGTTCCAACGGTGCTTCTGAAAGGAACAGGGTTTGTGTCCCCAACCCCCTTCTGCAAACCTAGGGAGCGCAACTCGCCCACTCCTGTTGCAAGCCAGTGACTTAACGCCAAGGCGACATGACATGTCAGCTACCAAGTTCGACAACCTCCCACAAAGCAAACCAGCGCTTGGCCCGGCTGTCAACCCTCAAGAACAAACATTACAAATTGGTCAGAAGGAGTCCTAAGGCAAATTGGTCGTTTGTTGGTGCAGCTGGGCGAGTGCTTTGTTTCTGCACTCCACTGAATAAACGCACAAAAGGGAACTAAGTTCCGATACTATTAATATATGTTTACAAGAGAGTTCACAGTGCGAGGGACACCGTAGCATATGTTTTAGAATCCTGCGGAAGCTGGTTTGAGGGGAAGTGCATGCAAAAGCAGCATTTCTCAAAAAATTACAGTATATGTATAGATTGTGGCTAATATCATATGTCCTCAGCTTCCAATACCAGTGGTCAGAGTGCACTGGGACCAGAGCAAGCAGTAGTTTGTCTACATTAGTGAGAGGACTGCCCTTGAAGACTGTTTAGAACAGGCCTTCAGGTGTTTAGACAGCAACTCCCATCAGTCCCAGGTAGACTGGCCAATGTCTAAGACTAATTTTAGTCCAAAATATCTGGAGGACACCCAATTGGTGTAGGGTATTGTTGTTGTTGTTGTTTTATTATTATTATTATTATTATTAAATAATAAAATTTTATTTATATCCCATCCTCCCCAGCCAAAGTCGGGCTCAGAGCGGCTAACAATAGTAAAATCATACAGCATTCTAAAATTAATTCATTATAAAATCAGTTCAAATCAAATTAATGGCAACCATTGGGCTAGAGTTCTGTGAAGAATTACCTTGGCCAAAGGCCTGGTGGAACAGCTCTGTCTTGCAGGCCCTGGTGGAAGGATGTCAAGTCCCACGGGGCCCTAGTCTCTTGTGACAGAGAGTTCCACCAGATCGCGGCCACAGCCGAAAAAGCCCTGGCTGTGGTTGAGGCCAGCCTAACCTCTGTGGCCCAGGACCTCCAAGGTGTTTTTGTTTGAAGACTGTAAGGTCCTCCGTGAGACATTACAGTATTATTATTAATTGAATTTATATACCACCCTATACTCAGAGCTCTCAGGGCGGTTCACATAAAAAGATCACAGTATATAAGATAAAAATAAAAGCAATAAACTAATAATAACCGCCCCCCAAAAAGCCACATTTTAAAAGGGTATGGGATGTTGATCCGGTCAACCAAAGGCCTGATTAAAAAAGAACAGTTTTGCCTGGCGTCTAAAGGTGTTTAATGAAGGCGCCAGACGAACTTCCCTGGGGAGAGCATTCCACAGATGGGAGGCCACTGCAGAGAAGACCCTGTTCTTGTGTTGCCACCCTTCGGACCTCTCAAGGAGGGGGCACATGAAGAAGGGCCTCAAATGATGATCTCAGGGTCCGAGTCAGTTCATATGGAAAGAGGAAAGTTTCATCTGAGCAGAAAGCCATAGTTTGTCTCCTTTTGGGGAAGGATAATCAAGAATATGGTACTCCACTAATCTCTTACCAACATGCTGAGATTTCCTCTTCTAGTTTTATTTACTTTTTAAAATTAAAAGAATGTACTTCAACTCACTTTGACACAGACAGCCATTGGGGGAGCAGAGATGTAAACACATCAGAGGGAGACATGAGAAGAAATATGCTGGATTGGAGTCAAGTTTTGTCTAGACCAGTGTTCTTCAACTTTGCGTCCCCAGATGTTGGGCTGCAATGCCCATTATCCCCAGCCATCTTAGCCACGGATGATGGGACTTGTATTCTGGCAGTGTCTGAGGATCCAAAGTTGAAGAACACTGGTCAATTCTAGCATCCTTTCTTTCCAATTGTGGCCAGCCAGATGTTTCTCAGATGACCACAAGCAAGGCGTTGTAGGAATAGGCCTTCCACATAGTTTGCACCAGAGAAATTGGCATTCAGGAGCTTACTGGCTCTAACCAGGGGATTCGGTTTAGTAATTGTGGCTAAAAGGTCTACAGAAGCCTTTGTCAGCCCGGTGCCTTCCACATGTTTCAGACTTCAGCTCCATCAGCTCCAGCTAGTATAGCTGTTGCTTTCCTGCTCTCTTAGATGACTACACCAGCTTTCTCCAACCTGCCCTCCAACTGTTTGGGGCTACAACTCCCACCAGTTTACTCCTAGCAGAGCAGGCAGAGGATTGCAAACAAAAATTGCTGGTTGCAACCCTCTCAACCTCTGCATGTTATCAGTAAGCAAATTATAAGATTCCCAAAATCTCTGGCGATTTCCCTCCAAATAAATCTTAGCCTTTAAAGCCTGTTCTGAGCATCCAGTTGTTTGAAGGAAATTGGAATGCAGCGTGATATGAAGAAGCATCGTTCCAGTGGGAAATACACGAGGCATGACGTGACACAGAGAGATTAAGGGACGTGTCCAAGGTCATAAATGAGCATCCAAGCCAAGAATAGAGCCTATATCAATTCTCCACCCCGTTTCCGTTGAACTCCCTCATCCGCAGTTGACTTCTTGGATATCTTTGCTGGAGAAGTTGTTGTCTTAGTGGTTGCCAATGTATCATGGAGACAGAAAACATCTGTAAGTATTAAGCTAAGTGGTTTGGCTCGACTCAGAGGCCAATTCCTGGCTCCATTTAGTAATCACCATTATCATTATTATTATTATCTTAAGGATAGATTGTACTTTTCTTCTCTTTAAGCTGAAGAATGAGCAACTAAGAGCACCCCCTTTTCTTACTGTATAATTTTAAAACTTGAATAAAAATTATATAGATAATGCCCCAATCAGCAGTCTAAAATGCCACCATCTAGGACCAGTTTTCCTATGTGATCTGCCCTTTGTCTGGACTTACCCCAATTTGTGCATGAGAAGTCCTGGTGCTATTAAAAATACTACCCACTTGGACACAATTTCAACGTATGCCTACTACATGCTACAATTCTTCATTCTTATTATTTCTCATTGTCATACGGGACATCAGCATTGTTATGCTTCAGCCCAACAAAACAATCTTTTGTCTTTCTGCTGATCCCTGAACTTGTGTCTCAATAAAGTCTGTATTCCTGGCTCCAGTACGTAGCTAAATTGTACCGCCTGTGATTCAGAGTTGGACTAGATGGGCCCTTGGGATCCCTCCCTCTCGACTCTACAATTCTATGATGACTTACGGATACCAGTGGCTTCTGAATCTTAAGTTCTCTTCAGCCAAAATTTGCCAAACCTCCACTTATTTTCTCCCCTTTTTTTGGCCCAGACATTTTCGTAGCCATGCACAAAAATAGCTACCTATTTATAAAATGTCTGCACCCTTCTCACTGTCAGATTATTTGTGAGTCATAGGGTGGGGCTGGGTATTCAGTGTCAAATAAATGAGATTCTTCCAATATGCAAAATGGGAAGGGGGAATTTGCAAGGCAGAAACAGTAGGGAGGTGTCCAGGGACACGTCTCCCACCTGCCCACCCTACTGCTCCTCTATCATGGATCAAGACTGGTCATGTTACTGAAAATAGCTGGGGAGAGGATTCTCTGGGGGGAAAGGTGCCAGACAAAGGATGGGTCAAGCACCTTTGGTGACTGCATTGATACAGAGTGGAGTGGATCCACTTAGTAAAGGGTCTTGCCCCTCCATCTTTGATACCCACAGCTATTGAACTGGTGTCTCCCACATGTGTGCAAGTTATGTTAACTGGCATGCAACCAAAAGATTAAGATTGCAAACCAAAAGATCAATACTGGGTATTAGCTCTTCGTCTATCAGTTGCCATAATACAAGACACCTTAATTAGCATGGATTTTTGATGTTCAGAAGCCAAGCAAACGGGATCTGTTCTGGAGCCCCATTCACAACATGAGCAGAATGGGACACTATAAATAAGTTAGAAATTAAATCGTTATAACAAAAGGAACAAAAAACCACTATGGAAAATCGCATGGAAGTTTTATTTGCTCTCCAGCACCATCTGGTGTTTCATGTTTATAACTCATCCAGAACACTGTTTTTTGACTAATGTAGCTGAGTCCTTGGTTCTCGCCCACAAGGACATCCAAATGGCCACTGCCTTCCCACAGCAACTAAAAGGCAGAAATCTGGTATACAGACAGTCCTAATCACCAGATTTCTACCGAAAAGGGGACTTTAAAAATATTTAACAACCAATGCATAAAATAATATCAACAATATTAGCTGCCACTCTAGCAGAAAGCAAGCCATTTGCTAAGGAATGGAAGAGGGCGTGGGAATTACAGTACCCCGTCACACACTTAAGCCAGCTCAGATTAGATATGAGGGGAATGTTATTTAGGGCAAGGGAGCTGTTCTAGAATGTAAACTGTATTTTACAGTACAGTATTTATATTTGTATTACTAAATATATTATTATTATTATTACTATTATTACTATTATCATCATCATCATCATCATTATATACAGTTGTACCTCAGAAGTCAAACGGAACCCATTCCGGAAGTCCACTGAACTTCCAAAACGTTTGGAAACCAAGGCACAGCTTCTGATTGGCTGCAGGAGGCTCCTGCAGCCAATCGGAAGCCGCGGAAGCCCCACCGGACATTTGGCTTCCAAAAGAACATTTGAAAACCTGAACACTCACTTCCGGTTTTTGATCGTTCGGGAACGAGAACATTTGACTTCCAAGGCGTTCTGGAGCCGAGGTACGACTATACTTATTGATACGCCACCTTTTCCCCTGACAGGGACTCAGGGTGGCTTACAGATAAAAATAGCTAAAAACATAGGCAGAGAAAACAATAATTAAAATAAATAAAAATAAAACATTTCTAGAATTAAAACTATGGATATCTGTAAAAGATCTATTTAAAACGTACAGATAATTGCAATAAAAACAGCACGGTCCCAACCCTTTCATTAAAAACAGTCCATTTCCCAAAGTTTGTAGGAATAAGAAGGTCATATACACATGAAGAATCACAGAATCGTAGGGTCGAAAGGCACTCCAGGGGTCATCTAGTCTAGCCCCCTGCGATGTAGGATTGTGCATGACCTCTGTTGCCTTTGTCTTTCTCTTCCAGGCTAACCGCTTTGCAAATGTATGTAATATGAGGTCTCTCTGTATAATGATTTACTCGGAGCTCGTCTAAGGGCAATGACCAGTCCAACCAGGTGTGTGCCAGGAGAGATAGCATGATAACAAGTGAAAACTTCCAGCTTTTTCACCCGTTTGACCTCTGAAGCCACTTCACACTTTCCTTTGCGATTGTTCGTTCTTTTTATCAGTCGCTTATCGTGCCCGCCTTCCTCTGCGTAGCTTGCTGTGTGGGTCACTCAGGTGCCGGGAAGCAAAAGGGGTATAGAAGCCCACGATAAAACACACGTGAGATCCGTTCCACTAACAAATTATAGGTGGACAGGTGGCTACTTTCCTTTACCGTAGCATGCATCTGAGTGCTCCGTAGGCAAACTGGCTGGCAGTATCATCCTGCCCCCCCAAAAGGGAGCGGGGGGCGGGATTCTGTATTGCTGATTTATACAAGACTGTTATTGTAGACGGCACTTTTGAAAAGTTCATTGCAGCAGAAAAGGAACTTTCTGGACAGGTGTGGAGTTAATGCAAAATTCCATCTCAGAATATGAGAGCTGGCCAGCTCAGCAAGTAATGGTGATGTTCACATGCTGGGTATCTTTCTATCCAGAAGTCAAAGGGTGGTGCAGGATACAGGAGTGGAGGAAGGGGGTGCAGTGGGGGCGGGTCACCCCAGGTGTCACCACTGAGGGGGGGTGACAAAAGGCACTCACTGCGGGGCCTGTACCGTGCTTGAGCCACGAGTCTCTCCTGGGAGTGACGCAGTGGCTTGGGTGCTTGCAGGTTCAGCACTGCCCCAAACGGTCCGCCTGCCGCCTCCCCCTCAGCTGTAGGGTGCCTGAGTGGGAGGAGGCAGGCAGACTCCTCGGAGGCCACATGGAGCATCCTGCCCCTGCTCAAAAAAACCCCCAAAACACACATCCAGAACAAGGCTTCTCACCTGCTCACATTTATGATAGTTGTTCAATCTGAATCTTCGCCCCTCCCACAATAGGAAGGACACCAAACTCCCGCCTTTCCCCTCTTGCCCATCCGTTGCCATCTGATCTTATCTAGTCTCCTAGAATGGAGACTGAGAGGCTGACCTCTGCCCTCCCCACTCTCACTCAACCCAGACGCAGACCTCTGCTTATCTGCTGATTGCCTAGCAACGCTCTGGCTGCCTTCCAACTCTTCCTCTTCTTGAGTGCTAACAGAGTCTCCCCCGGGAAGTGGGGTCGAATTGCCCTTTCCTGACTCTGTCAGCCAGCTCTCATCTGCACAGTCAGTCCCTTTTTCACTTTGTTCAATTTCTGAGTCTGATGCTACGTTCCTGACACCAGGCTTCCCACGGATATCTGACTGGCCACTGAGAAGAGGATGCTGGACTAGATTCATAGAATCAAAGAGTTGGAAGGGGGCCTGCAGATCATCTAGTCCAACACCCTGCAATGCAGACAATATGCAGTTGTCCCTTCTGGAGATCAAACCTGTGACCTTGGCATTATCCACACCATGCTCTAACCAACTGAGTTCTTTTTTATGTTCTTCATATGTTCAGAGGTACCGCTATATATACTCCATGTTTTCTGACATAGCCTAGGACACTAATTCCGTCATTGGGCATATGGCAACAGTAAAATAACCAGCACTGTATAATTACGATGCAGAAGGACATTACAGCACGAGGCTTGACTCTTTTATACGTATAATATTTGTATCTTTCCACTTAATTAGCATATAATTGCATACAACCTTTTCATGTAATTGTAACTGACAACACACGGGCGACTTAGGCATAAGTGGGCACTCAAGGCGAGCGAAGCTCGATGGGATCAGAACAGCCAAGTTCCATGTATAAATCCATTTATAATGGATTGCTCTTCCATCTGTAACTCCAGAGAGTTAATGAGCATCGGAATAATTAGTGCTTTATTAGACGGGCAAAAGTGCAACTCAGGGCAGCACCTTATCATCCGCTGCAAGTCTTACATCTGCTGGCGGAAAATGGTAATGATCTTGAGGTCTTCATTTACTCCCCCCGACCCAATAACCGCGATTAAGGACATCCTATTCTTATACCATTTTGCATTTGTTTGAGAACAGAGATATCCGAGAAGTAGTTTTGCTCTGGCCACATTGGCGTGTTTCTGTTGCTGTGCTGTGCTCATTTTTATTTTTTTAAGAAAAAAATAATGAACTCGTTAAATGCAACAAATGAAGAGCTTTAATGGCTCAGAACTTAAAACTCCTTCTTTTCCTGCATCTCTCAGACAGAAAGCCAAGTTTTCTTGCCGCCAGGTTTCTCTCCTTAGAGATCAAGAGTGGAGAGTGATAGTAGAGGTGGCCAGGTATGAGGAAACCTGTCATTTTCAGTTTCTTTCCATTTCTCATTTTTCAATCTTAAATTCAGTTCTCCACATTTCCACACCATTTTGCAATTTACTTGTTTTTTCAAAAAGCCCTCATGGGAAATGAATCAGAATATTGGTGCAAATTTCACCTAATATACACATTCAGGGGTGGATCTGTACACAGGGGGGGAAACCCGCTATAAATAAGTCAGAAATTAAATCGTTACAACAAAAGGAAAAAAAAACGCTATGTAAAAATCGCTTAGAAATTTATTTTGCTCTCTGCTGCCATCTGGTGTTGCATGTATATAACAAATTCAAAACGTTGTATTTTGACTAATATAGCTGAGTCCCTGGTATGCAATTTTGCCTAACATACAATGCTTTGAAAAGCAATTTCTCCTAATGCAATTAATTTTTATAAACTATTTCCCCCAATAGAATATTGTGTGTTTCGTCAGGGGTGGGGTTAGTCTGCATGATGAATCTCTTTTCCTTCCTTGGAGACTGGATCCGGCAAGTATTCAAATCTCATGAAGGACCCCATTGTTGAATTAGCCAGACAAGGGTCACAGGTGCCCCCTAAGTCGCACCAAGGCTAGAATAACAAAGGAACTTACTCTGAGAGTCCAAATAGGTGGTCTCCTATGTGTGATCCGGATGAGAAACAGGCAAAACCTGCGAGGGAGAGAAATGCCTGATTTCTGCTCACCACAGTTGGGCGTTTTGAGTTATGTGCAGGGCCGGATTTAGGTTTGATGAGGCCCTAAGCTATAGAAGGTAATGGGGCCCTTTAGATGTCCAGCTGTCCTTTGTCAACAACAAATTGACACTGTTTTTTGTGTTGAATATATGCTATATGGTAATTTATGGACCTAATAGGTATCTAAAGCAATTTGCACATAACAAATAGAAGCCTACACAACACAAAACACTGTTGCTTTATGTTGTTGTTTAGTCGTGTCCAACTCTTTGTGACCCCATGGACCAGAGCACGCCAGGCACTCCTGTCTTCCACTGCCTCCCGCAGTTTGGTCAAACTCATGCTGGTAGCTTCGAGAACACTGTCCAACCATCTCATCCTCTGCCGCCCCCTTCTCCTTGTGCCCTCCATCTTTCCCAACATCAGAGTCTTTTCCAGGGAGTCTTCTCATGAGGTGGCCAAAGTATTAGAGCCTCAATGTCACGATCTGTCATTGCTTTTCTCCCAAGAAGCAGGCGTCTTTTAATTTCTTGACTGCTGTCACCATCTGCAGTGATCCTGGAACCCAAGAAAGTAAAAACATCAAACAATTTTGGGAAACAGTATATAACGAAATGAAATAATGTTCAGATATTCATTTAGGAAAACACCAGAAGGTTTTTTATTTGGAATAGTACCAGGAAGCCTAAAGGAAGAAGACAAGACCTTATATTTATACGCAACAGTAGCCGCAAGGCTATTGATTGCGAAAAATTGGAAAAGTGGTACTGTACCAACAAAGATAGAGTGGCTTGCCAAATTATTGGAGTACTACAATATATCCAAAACAATGGGAGAAATTGGAAGGATCTCAAAAGAGAAGGCAGACAGGGACTGGAAGGTGTTTAAAAGATACTTGCAAAACTATATCGAAAAATCAGAACTCCTATTAGAATAAACAAGTTTCATTTCAAATATTGGAATACTAAATAAGATGGATAACAATGTGTAATAGAAAAAGAAATATGAAATTAAGTTAAAGGTGTGTGAAAGAAAGTAATAGAAGTAGAAAGAAATTGCAATTGAGTAGATTGGAAGTCTACACAAAGGGTGAGGGGTGGTGGATGGTGATGGGAATTATCTGTGGGATTGAGTGTAGGTATGTTGTAGGTACAGTGGTGCCCCGCGAGACGAATGCCTCGCAAGACGAGGGAAGAAAAACCCGCTAGACGAAAGGGTTTTCCGTTTTTCGAGACGCTTCAAAAGACGAATTTCCCTATGGGCTTGCTTCGCAAGACGAAAACGTCTTGCGAGTCTTGCAAGTTTTCTCCCTTCCCCCCTTTTTTCTAAGCCGCTAAACCGCTAATAGGCGCTTAGCCGCTAATCCGCTAATCCGCTAATAGGGATGCTTCGCAAGACGAAAAAACCGCTAGACGAAGAGACTCGCGGAACGGATTATTTTCGTCTTGCGACGCACCACTGTATGTTGTAGGTATGTAGGTATGTTGTATGAAATGTATGTTTGTATGTTTGTATGTGTATTAATGTTGAATTATTTTAACAATAAAAAATTATAATAAAAAAAAAAGAAGGTAAAATCTCTCACTGCCTCCATTTCCCCCCCTTCTATTTGCCAGGGGATGATGGGCCCAGTGGCCACGATCTTTGCTTTTTTGATGTTGAGCTTCAGACCATATTTATTTTATTTTATTTGTTTTTTATCTTATATTTTGGAAATGTACATTTCCCTTTAAGTGTTTTTTCCCTTTAATTTTTTTGGGGGGCCCCCAAGAGACTGGGACCCTAAGCTATACCTTGTTTTGCTTAAACATAAATCCGGCACTGGTTATGTGAGCCAGAGAAGCTGGAAGTTGGAAGCCAAGTGGCAGACTGGGAAGCCAGAGAGACGGAGCCATGCCTGATTTCTGTTGGAATCCTATGCTGTGGCAATGGGAGAAGCAAGACCATCCTTGGGGTGCTAATGGTGTGAACCCCTCCATTGCAGTCTCAGGTTGTATATACAGAGATACCTCGGGTTACGAACTTAATTTGTTCTGGAGGTCCGTTCTTAACCTGAAACTGTTCTTAACCTGAAGCACCACTTTAGCTAATGGGGCCTCCCGCTGCCGCTGCACCGCCGGAGCACGATTTCTGTTTTCATCCTGAAGCAAAGTTCTTAACCCGAGGTACTATTTCTGGGTTAGCGGAGTCTGTAACCTGAAGCGTATGTAACCCGAGGTACCACTGTATGTGGAAATAAATCATATATCCTAAAGACACCACAGACTCCGCTGTCCCTTATTCCAAAGAAACAGAACCCTATGCAATATGCATTTTTATGCACACTAGTATGTGCATTTTTGTATAGATCACTTGGCAGGATAACCGCATTTCCAAGATTTGGAGAAGTGCAAATTTTGAAGGATGGCTGTGTTTCAGGTTCTCGTATTTTCGAGGAGAGTGGATGAGGTAGATGAATCAATTCAGATTTCGCCCCCATCCTTTGTGGTGTGACCCTGTGTGCATTTTCAGTCCCGTGTGAACCATTCTGCAAGTTTTAAGTCCTTGCTGAGTCATAACTGAAGGAGCTGGGAAGCTGACCCGGGAATTTCTGTGTAGGTGGTGGTAGTCAAAGAACATCCCGTCTCAAACTCTGTGGTAATACCAAATGCTCCATCCCTGCAAGCTCATCTGGGTTCAAGGGAGAGGGTGAACCTTCTCCTTTCATTAGGGGATAATAATATTTGACCCTCTGGCAAATGGGCAGAGAAACACAAGCAGCTTGCTCGCTCTCTTCCTGAAATGGCAGGTTTCTTTTCGCCTGTTGTGGGAAATACCGAGGCTGCTAACATGAGTGAGAGAAACAAAAAAGAGATTATTTTTTTTGAAGGGAAAAAAAGTAACTGTATCCCACATACTCTTTGCGTGATGCATCAGAGATTCATGTGGAGATAAAAAAAAAATGTTGACAAAAAAGAAAGGCCTTGGTTTTCAAATAATGTTTCCTCAGGAGATGGCTAAGTCTTGATTGTCTGAAGTAAACACAGAGAGAAAAGAAATCCTTTGCCCGCTCTCTGAGGTAACATAATCAAATGCTGCCTCAGCAATTCCTTTCTTTATTTCCTCTTTTCTTTTTTCTTTCTTTTTTAAAACTGGTTTCCCAGAACCTGTGGAAAGCAAAAGGAATTTCTCTGGGTATAGATTTTAGTTTGCCTCGTGATTTTTCAGTACTTGGTCGTGGTGGCGGTAGGGGATTTTTTTTTTTTTAACCAGAAGAGCTCCCAAGTTTTTTGGGTTTTTTTCTAAGAGGCCTTCTCCAGAAAACCACTTTGGGCAAAATGCATATTTTATCAAAGCCATTTGGAAAGTATGTGAGGCGCTGGAGTGTTTATCGTCTTACCCTCAGGACTTGGGTCTACAATCAAATTTTTGAGGGCAAGATAACTTTACAATGTAGGGGGGCCACTTACACATTGCTGGAAAGAGAGAGATGGAAAGCATTGCCAAAAAAGGAGAAACAAATCTTATTCCTTCGTGTATTTAAACCACTCTCTCACAAAACATCAGGTTGGTGTACAACAACACTGAAGCCTTAAAAAGCAATACAGAATAATCATTAAAAGAGATAGGGTTTTCCTGGAAATTTTGCCAATTTTCACCCGGACACTACTTCTGACAACAGTATGTCCGGGAAATTCCAGACGTATGGCAACCCTAAAAGAGAGGCAGTGTGGTATAGTGGTTAGAGTGTCGGACTGGGACCTGAGAGATGAGCGTTTGAATCCCCATTTGGACATGAAGGTCACTGGGAGGCCTTGGGCCAGTCATTGCCCCCTACATCTGGGGAACCGGGTTCGAGTCTCCGCTCCTCCACATGCAACTGCTGGGTGACCTTGGGCCAGTCACACTTCTTTGAAGTCTCTCAGCCCCACTCGCCTCACAGAGTGTTTGTTGTGGGGGAGGAAGGGAAAGGAGAATGTTAGCCGCTTTGAGACTCCTTAAAGGGAGTGAAAGGCGGGGTATCAAATCCAAACTCTTCTTCTTCTTCTTCTCACAGGGTTGTTGTGAGGATATTGTGAGGAGGAGGAGAACAATGTATAGCATCTTGAACTCCTTGGAGAAAAAGGAGGGCTATAAATGCAATCAATCTATCAATCAAATGACTCAACAATTTTTTAAAAAGCTTCAAAGGCATGTCAGCATAAAACAGCCTTCAAGATATGTAGTGTACCTTGATTTTGGTAAGGCTTTTGACAAAGTCCCCCATGATATTCTTGCAGACAAGATGGTAAAACATGCGCCGGATGAAGTAAATGTTTGGTGGATTTGTAGCTGGTTGACGGACAAAACCCAAAGAACGCCGATTAATGGTGCCTCCTCATCCCGGAAAAAAGTGATAAGTGGGGTGCCGCAGGGTTCTGTTGTAGCACCCTGCTTGTGGTTAACGCTTAGCTGGAATGAAATATTCAACGCAGCAATAGAGAAATTAAAATAATAATTTATTTGTCAGACAAATAAATGAGAGGCACAGTGGTATATGGTTACCAAGCTCTGGCCTGGCCTCCTGCCATTCTGGCCAGCACTTATATTTCCTTAATCCAGCCCCCTTGCTCCTCCTGTGGCTGCCTCTGTCCAATCAGCCTGGCTGAAATTCCTATTGGCTGTTTGCTAGAACCAATCACAAAAGATACACCCATTTCCTCTTGTCCTTTTATGGGAATCAAAAAGCTATATATTCTTCTATCTATAAATGACAAATAAGTAGTAATATATCTTACATGTGTCTCAACAAGGAACCTTAATTACCAGCTCACCTCGCCCTATTGCCCTCCAAAACAAATGGTTTAATCTCAAATTTTTATCTTAAACAGATGTCAAGGATCATCACTGAAAGATCTCCTTCCTTTGGAGGTCTCTAAACAAAAGCTTGACAAATGCTCTAATGATGTTTCCTGCTTGGCAAGGGGGGCTGGGCTGATGGCCCCTGTGATCTCTTCCAACTATATGAAATAAGAATCTAGCATAAGGATTTAACATTTCTTAGCTTCTAATTCCTTTGCATAATTACATTTAAGCCAATATATTTAATACACAACATAAATAGCTTTTTAGAAGAATAAACCTTTTCAAAGTAAGGAACAGTTTCCAGCCTCAAAAATAGAAAGAAAACCTCTTCTCCAGCCAAGCCAGTTGCCTTTTTCACTGCTCTTGACCTTTCAACCTTAGGAAAATATGGCTCAAGTTGAATGGGAGGCACATGGTTTTATTTTACTATTTACCCACTCTTAATTATGTTTTTCTCTGCTTTTTTATCTTCTGTAATATGTAGGGTCAGTGTAACCTTGGCTGTCAGCCTGTAATTCCCTTTGACTTTGAGAATTGTTTTCTGCTATAAATCAGGGGGCCCCCTTATCCAGGAGAATAAACATCTTGCCAAGGTTCTTAGGCAGCTGGTCTTCTGCCTGGCATGAACATTTGAAAATCTTTAAGCTCATTTTAAAATACAGGCCCTGATCAAGCCTCAATAAAAATGCAGGCTTATGATTAGATGCCTCACTGTCCTGGGTCCATTGTTGTTCAATATACAATGGTACAGTGGTACCTCTACTTACGAACCTGATCCGTTTCGGGCTGCCATAAGTAGAGTGCCACTACTGCGCATGCATGAAGCATGCAGATTGCTTCTGCGCGTGCCCGTGTGGTGAAACCCAGAAGTACAGTGGTACCTCGGGATGTGAACAGGAGCCCCGTTCACATCCTGAAGCGATCACAACCTGCATCCACACATCTGTGGGTGTGCGGGTTGCGTTTTGCTGCTTCCGCGCATGCGTGTGATGTCATTTTGACCATCTGCACACGCGTGCACGGTGAAACCTGCAAGTAACAAGCTCCTTTACTTCAGTTCGCCTCGGAGCGCAACCCAAAAATACTTAACTTGAAGCACATTTATCCTGAGGTATGACTGTATACACTTCCAGGTTTGCCGCATTCGCAACCCGAAAATCCGCAACATGAAGTGAACGCAACCAGACTGTACCTTGGTTTTTCGAACTTAATCCATTCCGGGAGTCCGTTCGACTCCCAAAACTATTCAAAAACCAAGGTGTGGCTTCCAATTGGCTGCAGGAGCTTCCTGCACTCAAGCAAAAGCTGTGTGCAGCCTCCGAAAAAAATTCGCAAACTGGAACACTTACTTCCAGGTTTGCGGCGTTCGGGAGCTGATCTGTTTGACAACTAAGCTGTTTGGGAACCAAGGTCTCACTGTGTTATAAATGACTTGGATGAAGGAATTGATGGGATCCTCATCAAATGTCCTGGGAACCCAGGGGGAAAAAAATGCTTAAGAGCAGGGGCTGCCCCCCCCCCAAAAAAAACCCTTGGGTTTAGCCAGTCTAGCTGGATGAATGGCCTGACTAGAACAGTTACCTGTATTCATCTGATGGCTGAGTTTGGAAACAGTAAAATGGCTACATTTATTTTCAAAATAGCCTGATAGATTTATAACTGCTTATTTTGAACGATGCTTGGCTACTCTCTCCTTCCTAATCAGTGAATGTTTGTGTCTCTCATCACTCAAATAGCCTCTGAAACCTGCATTAGTCTCACACCACAACAGAAAAATGTTGCCGTAGTTGAGTTTGTCTAGACGCTGTGGGTGGGGGAGATGTTCTTATGTGCATTTCTGTATGGGAGCTCATCACACATTGACATGTTCGCCCTGCGATATTTGTGCATAGTGCCGTTCTGCCGACTCCCCCCACTCCCCATTAGAAAGGCACTCAGGCTTCGAACGAGCTCTGCTTGATGGTTTGCTGTAGGAACGAAACACACCTTTCAGCAGTAATTGGCTGGCTCCCCAAATGGCTTGCAACATTAGAATCCAGCACAAAGGCACAAAATCAATTAGAGATGTGTTTGTGTTTGTGTGTGTTGTCATCAATTTCTTCTAGCCCCTGGAAGCTGAATCCATTTCTATATCAAAAACCCTTTCCCAGCCTTGTGCCCTCCAGTTGTTTTGGAATACAACTCCCATCAACCACAATCCTTCCCTTCATCTCTAGAAGGAACAGCAACAAGGAGCCTGGGGGCACTCTATAATTATAATTATAATTATAATTATATAATTATAATAATAATAATAATAATTATTATTATTATTAGCGGCACTCTGGGCAGCTTCCAACAAAGATTAAAAAGACATCAAAATGTCACACATTAAAAACTTCCCTGAACTGCCTTCAGGTGTTTTCTAAATGTCAGGTAGTTGTTTATCTCTTTGACATCTGATGGGAGGGCGTTCCACAGGGCGGGTGCCACTACCGAGAAGGCCCTCTGCCTGTTTCCCTGTAGCTTTGCTTCTTGCAGTGAGGGAACCGCCAGAAGACCCTTGGCACTGGACCTCAGCGTCTGGGCAGAATGATGGGGGTGGAGACACTCTTTCAGGTACACTGGGCCGAGGCACTGAACTGTGCTCGGAAACGTACTGGGAGCCAATGTAGGTCTTTCAAGACAGGTTTTCTGCGGTCTCGGCGGCCGCCCCCCAGTCACCAGTCTAGTTGCCGCATTCTGGATTAGTTGTAGTTTCTGGGTCACCTTCAAAGGTAGCCCCACGTAGAGCGCATTGCAGTAGTCCAAGCGGGAGATAACTAGAGCGTGCACCACTCTGGTGAGACAGTCTGCGGGCAGGTAGGGTCTCAGCCTGCATACCAGATGGAGCTGGTAGACAGCTGCCCTGGATGCAGAATTGACCTGTGCCTCCATGGACAGCTGTGAGTCCAAAATGACTCCCAGGCTGCGCACCTGGTCCTTCAGGGACACAGTTACCCCATTCAGGACCAGGGAATCCTCCACACCTGCCTGCCTCCTGTCCACCAAAAACAGTACTTCTGTCTTGTCAGGACTCTAAAGACCACCACATATATTGTGACAGGAACAGGCATTTAAGGAGGCGTGTTACATGTCTGTAGGCTACTAGCCATAATGACTATTTTCTGCCATGGAGGCAGCGATGCTTCTTCTGGTTCCTCATCCCTGTTGTATATCCCTTTTCATCCCAGACCAAAGGTGCCTGTGGATCAGGAGGGATTGGGTGGGGACTGACCGAAGAACGATCACTCGCATGAATCATTTGGGGTCAGAAACTTCTCTCCTTGCGTTTCCCATGAGCAGACGGCTGGGCTGTCCTCCTTGCGAGAGGAAATGGGAAGAAGTTCAGCAGCTCGCCACCGCTGGCTTCCCCTGGTGTTTTTCTTTCTGTTCTCCATGTCCCACATTAGCAACAGATACGACTATTATAAAATCTCCTTGGGAACATACAGAGAGACTGTATTGCAATTCTTGGCTATGGCTGCGTTCGATAATTTAATCCACACCGAGACCACAGGGCTTCCCACAAGCTCCATAAAGCGTGCCATGGAATACGTAGTACTTGATTTGGAATCCGTTTTTCATTTTCCACTCCCCCATTTTGCCATAATAAATCAGGTTCTGATTAAAGATGCCTTGAGTGAGCACCCGGTCAGCCTTGAGCCACATGAACTCTCACAGAAGTTTAATTGCTTGGCAAAATTTCCACCAAAGGCAGGACCTGAACTTTGGGGTTGCCTCTAGCAGAGCCTCCAAGTGCCCCTATTTCCCAGGGACAGTTCCAGATTTATAGAAGCCATTCCACTTTCTGATTTGATCTTGGATTTGATCCCACTTTTCCTTAGGGCGTCTCAATTTTCATCAGAGAAATGTTGGAGGGTATGGAGTTATCCAACCCCCGAGCCATCTGAAGGCAGCCCTGTATAGGGAAGTTTTAAAATGTTTAATGATTTATTAGGATTTTTTCTATACTGGAAGCCAACCAGAGTGGCTGGAGTAACCCAGTCATGTGGGCAGGGTATAATAATAATAATAATAATAATAATAATAATTATTATTATTATTATTATTATTATTTAAATAATGATTCATAGAATCATAGAATCTTTGGGTTGGAAGGTACCCCAAGAGTAATCTAGTCCAACCCCTGGCAATTATTATTATTATTATTATTATTATTATTATTATTATTAAATAGGATGCCCCTATTTTCATCGGAGGTGATGGACTCTCCTTCCTTGGAAGTTTTTAGGCAGAGGCTGGATGGCCATCTGTCATGCACTTTAGTTGAGATTCCTGCATTGCCAGGGGTGACTCTCTTCCAACCCAACGTTTCTGTGATTCTATGAATGAGAAGATGTATAAGTACCTCATAAGCAAATCTGAATAAGTGCTCATCGTCATACAATAACCCCACAAACAATTCAGAATGAAAGCTCAATAAAGACTGAGCATATAGTCTATCCTCCTCGTAAGCTAGGTCCAAACCACTCTAAAGCTGGCAGTAAAAAGGTAAAGGGACCCCTGACCATTAGGCCCAGTTGTGGCCGACTCTGGGGTTGCAGTGCTCATCTCACTTTATTGGCTGAGGGAGCCGGCATACAGCTTCCGGGTCATGTGGCCAGCATGGCTAAGCAGCTTCTGGCAAACCAGAGCAGCACACGGAAACACCGTTTACCTTCCCGCCGGAGCGGTACCTATTTATCTACTTGCATTTTGACATGCTTTTGAACTGCTAGGTTGGCAGGAGCAGGGACCGAGCAACAGGGGCTCTCAGGGATTCAAACCGCCGACCTTCTGATCGGCAAGTCCTAGGCTCTGTGGTTTAACCCACAGCGCCACCCGCGCCCCTAAGCTGGCAGTAGACAGTGCTAAATCTGGCTCTACTGTTGCTGATATGACCAGGAACCTTGGAAGACCCAATAATTATTATGCAAATTACTGTAATTAATCATCATTGTCACAACAGCGCAATTAATCTACATGGCGTTTTCTGGAAAAAATAAAAGCAAAAAATTGCCAAGGAACTTGCAGTTTAAATTTAGATCGGGGTAAGGAACCTCCTGCACTCCTGGTTTTGTTGGACTGCAACAGCAACTCATCAACCCCAGTTTCAGACACCGTTGGCGATGGGGGAGACTAAGGAGCTAAGCCAAATACTCCCCAGAGAAAGGAATTTTGAATTGGAGATTGAAGGAAGGAGAAGTGGTATTCCTATCCAGGCAGGTGGGAGCTGTTGTGTGTGTCATCCCTGCTCTAAAATCTAACAGAACTGAACAATTTTGGTAGCAAAGTTCCGAAGAGTGGGGATAAGCAGGAGCATACTAGGAAGGCCCAGGCGACAGTGAGATCAGCACAGTGCAAGCACACCAACATGAACTCCTTTCTCTTTTTAAAGAAGAACCACAAACTCCTGTCCAGCAGAAATGTGAAAGACACAATCTAAGACTGGAAGAGTGAAAAAAACCTGCGGGATAAGCAACCTCATATAAGCAACTAGCTTAAGTCTAGTTAATGCATGAAGGGGTTAAGACCATAGAGTAAGCTGTCCTGACAGACTTAGCTAGGTTGCCCACCCTCACATTGGGAGGAAGGGTCTATCAAGCCTTAGTTCTTCCCATTTCACCATGTGAACCCTACAAGTAAGGAGGTCTGGACCAGTGACTCGTAACTGCTGCCATCCACGTTGTTTTTGCTGCATTAGCAACAACAAAGTGACCTCCGCAGGGCACAAGCCTGGGCAGTGTTGATGGAGGTCCTGGGATGCCAAGATGCCAAGACATCCCCACCGCCTCGCTGGTATGGTCCAAAGGAAAGCAGAGCAAGATGTTTGGCACCAGCTTGGCTACAGGAGTTGCTGGAAGGAGGCGTACAAGACACCATCTGACCACCTTAGGAACTCCACCCCAGATTTCTGTATGGTTTCCTCCTTAGTCTTTTCTTTTCCCGAAGATATCCCACAAGGCGGTGGAGGTGTAGGACTAAAATTTCCCTTCTCCTAGATGGGCTGGCTACCTTCCCAGGTTAACAACCCCATCTTCCCCTCACTTCCCTCCACAACATGTGCAGAAACTGCCTTCTTCACCATTGGATCCACCATTGATCTTGGCTGCTCAAACCACTGGAGCCTGGCTTTATATGCAGGGCTAGTCTCCAACTCAAGGGACGTGGGTGGTGCTGTGGGTTAAACCACAGAACCTAGGACTTGCTGATCAGAAGGTTGGTGGTTCAAATCCCCGTGACGGGATGAGCTCCCATTGCTCGGTCCCTGCTCCTGCCAACCTAGCAGTTCAAAAGCACGTCAAAGTGCAAGTAGATAAATAGGTACCGCTCTGGCGGGAAGTTAAACGGCATATCCGTGCTCTGCTCTGGTTCGCCAGAAGCAGCTTAGTCATGCTGGCCACATGACCTGGAAGCTGTACACCGACTCCCTCGGCCAACAAAGCGAGATGAGCGCCGCAACCCCAGAGTCGGTAATGACTGGACCTAATGGTCAGGGGTCCCTTTACCCTTTACCTAGTCCCCAACTCACCAAGGGTTTGTGAACCATCAACTAACCTCACTTGGTTTAGCTGGCCAGTTGAAGCCATTCCTGGGGTGTGGCTGCTGTTGCATCTTGACAGCTTCCAGGAGCCTCAGGGCGAAAGGTGCTTCGTTCATTCACTGGCATCCTTGACATTAAGCTTCATGAGGCTTATTTGCACTGGATTGTGGCCAAGATGCCTAAATTATGAATCACATCAGCCTGAAGTTCAGAGGGTATTAAACAGTAGAACAGTTTGTCTGTCCTACACTGGGTCATACTGGGTTATTTTTAAATGAAAACGACTTGTACTTATGATTTTCTTCCCATACAAGTATTTTAATAAATTAAGCCTTTGGTGATCAAGAGGCATATTTTAGATGCTTGTAACATATGTAAGGATGTGAAATGGATGGGGGGGTGGGGTGGGACTGGAAACTTTCAGGCCTAGATTCGCCATCGTTTCCTTGCAAAGGGGAATATAAGAAGTTGATCTCAGAGGCCATGACTCTTAACTTTCACCCACCCAGCTGAGCCACTTTGTTCAGCACCTGGCTGTGGTGATCCAGGTCAAAAACAAAGAAGACCCCTTTCCCTAACCCTAAATCTTCCCAGCCTCTGTGGCATGACCCGTGCATGTTTATCTAGACTCCCTGGATGTACAGCTGTGCAGCAGGAAACTCATTCTGTGTGACAGGGACAGTGGAGATGTTCTGCCTCCACGATCCAAGGCTTTATGGTCCCTGTATACCAGTTACAAGGGACGCAGGTGGCGCTGTGGGTTAAAGCCTCAGCGCCTAGGGCTTGCCGATCGAAAGGTCGGCGGTTCGAATCCCTGCGGCGGGGTGCGCTCCCGCTGCTCGGTCCCAGCGCCTGCCAACCTAGCAGTTCGAAAGCACCTCCGGGTGCAAGTAGATAAATAGGGACCGCTTACCAGCGGGAAGGTAAACGGCGTTTCCGTGTGCGGCTCTGGCTCGCCAGAGCAGCAATGTCACGCTGGCCACGTGACCCGGAAGTGTCTCCGGACAGCGCTGGCCCCTGGCCTCTTAAGTGAGAGTCTGTCAAGACTGGCCCGTACGGGCAGGGGTACCTTTACCTTTACCTTTATACCAGTTACAAGGGATCGCAAGTGCAGAGATTGCTAAGGCACTCAAGTCCTGTTTGAAAGGTTTCCCACAGCCACAGTGAAAATAGGATGTGGGACTAGATGGGCCTTTGGCCTGATCCAGCAGGCTCATCTTATGTTGTTAAGGCTCCTTCCTCCAATATAATAATAATAATAATAATAATAATAATAATAATAATAATAGCCCGCCCTCCCCGACCAGAGCCAGGCTCAGGGTGGCTAACACCAGTAAAATTACAGTAAAAACATAATGGGGGGGGACACACCCAATTTATAATACAGGTTAAGATGCAATTTAAAATGCAGCCTCATTTTAAAAGTAGCCCATAGATGAAAACCATAAGGGGAGGGAAACATAAAGGACAGACTGAGTCCAAACCAAAGGCCAGGCAGAACAGCTCTGTCTTGCAGGCCATGCAGAAAGATATCAAGTCCCGCAGGGCCTTAGTCTCTTGTGACAGAGCGTTCCACCAAGTCGGGGCCAGTACTGAAAAGGCCCTGGCCCTAGTTGCCCTGGCCCTAGGTACAGATGCACCTTTCAGCTGTCCCAGTAAGACATCCCATTATTTCCTGTGACAGCATGACAGCCACTTGGGGTGCTGCAATCTCACACAATTTCACACTGTGATCATGCCCTGAAAAACAACAACACTTTTTTGGGGCTGTGATTTAGCAAAGTGCCCCGAAATGTACCTTTTGGGGCTCCGTACCCCAAAAAGCACTTTTTTCAGGGCATCAGTCTTGCGTGGGTCATGTGACTCATGTGACCCTCAGAAGATGGCATCTGGGTGTTTTGTTCCAACATGTTGGAGGGTATGAAACTACCCACTCCTTTTACTTGTGACATTTGCTTCAGAACACATGAAAACTGAACCAGATGGACCTTAGTCACATTTTTCAGAAAAGAATGCACGTTCCTATCTCTTACATCAGAAGCCACAAACAGCTTGACTTTGGTACGTGGTTCTCAGGACTGGGGTGTTTCAACTTTACTCTTAGTATGCTATATAGATGTGTTTCAAAACTGCTTACATTCGTGGACAATTATCCGGCTTGTCAAGGGAGTCCTCTTTCTGAGGCATGCTGGCAAGAATTAGCCTCAGAGCAAGAGTTTGTTCCAGGGACAGCACCCAAAACTTCCATATATACTGCAGTTTCCATCCAAAGCTAGCCATTTTTACAGCAGGATATCCCAGGAACTCCAAGAAAAGCAATCCAAGGCCGGAACTCCTGTCAGCCAGCCCTACTGGATTCAGTTCCACACTCTCCAACAAGGGTAACCAAACGGACAGAGAAACAGACGAGGCAGGCCAGGTTGCCTGAAGGGATTCATGGGTAGAGATGGAGAGAGTAAGACAAACAAGGTCAGCTTTGAGACCCAAGCCAGCACTCCTAAAAGGATAGGGCTTCAGGTGCAAAGCCTGCTTGGATTTCCCAGAAGGCTTTGCAAGTTGCTGTGCTGGTAGCTAAGAACAAACAAGAGCTAGCCATCTCTGCATATGTTAATATAACCATTCAGATCAGTTTTCCACTTTTACATCCATCAAAAATTCTTTACTTGTTGAACTTATCTTAATGCTGCCAGCTTTTTCATCTGCATACAATTATTTCCCATATATTCAATAAATGTTATCCAATCTTCTTTAAACACATGCTTTTCTTGCTTCTCTTATTTTATATGTTAAATCTGCAAGTTGTACATATTCTGTCAATTTAAGTTGCCAATCTTCTTTAGTTGGGACCTCGCTCCTTTCCATTTTTGGACTAACACATGCAATGGGCTGCAGTTGTTGCATGCCTAAATAACCTTTTCTGATACCTGGGAATTTCAGTCTGTGTTATCCCCAACAAAAAGGACTCTGGGTTTTTGGGGAGAAGGTAGTTTTGAACATTTTTTTCAATTCACTATTAATCATTTCCCAATGTCTTACTGCTGATTTTCGTAAGTTTCTCTGGCAGCATTTTGGGTAAAGGATGGGGTGCAACGATAGGGCCCTTTTTTTCTTAATATAGAGTCAATAAACAACCAAAGAGAAAACAAGCTAGCGGGGCAGATGTTGAACATTAAAGTAAGTAAAGAGCAGGCGTTCTATATTTAAAAAATAAAGAGCGAAACACACCACTGGCAGGGCTCTTAATACAGGCCTGCAGCAGGGCTTTTCCTAGTCTATGGAGGGAAACAGGGAGTGATACTGGGCTGTATTTAAAGGGAAGGCACACAATTAAGTCAGTGTGCCTGAAAGAGAAAGAGAGCAGGAGGCTGACACCCTCCCCGGCAGCTACGGAACTGAAAAGGAAATGCTTGACTTGTTTTCTTAATAGCCTTGTTGTTCCCTTTCTCCTTTACAGAAGATATTATCAGCTCCAGTGGCTTGGCTCTGTAGCTCCAGATCGCCCTCTCTCAGAGTCTCTTGTTCGCTTGACTCTTGGATCAACTCTTCCGCTGGCTGCGCTCGGAAAGTCCCATCGCGAGCTGCTTGTTAACATTTAACCGAAACAAGCCTTAAATCATAAGTGGAAGCTGTCCAGCCCTCATTCCAAGCGCTGCCTCCATGCCAGGTCTGAGGAACGCTTCAAGGTGGGGTTGACTTGCTGGGAGTGATTTGTGTGTTTGCGGTGACATGTTTCTGGTGGCGGTTCTGCACTAACTGGGACATATACAGTACAGGCCTGCGTTTCTGACCCAGCAAAAAAGAATTCAGCCCACTGGCCATCACGTGAGGTCTACCACAGCCTTGACAACTCTCTCCTTCTGACCCCCAAGAGCAAAACAGAAGGTTTATTGATGAGGGACTGTACCATCTCATGAGAAAGGGGTGTCGCAAGTTCTAGAACAGTGTTCCCCAAACATGGGTCTCCGGCTGGTTTTTGACTACAGCTCCCATCATCCCTAGCTAGCAAGACCAGCAGTCAGGGATGATGGGAATTGGAGTCTGAAAACAGCTGGGGACCCAAGTTTGGGAAACAATGTTTTAGGATACAGTGGTACCTCAGGTTACATACGCTTCAGGTTACAGACTCCGCTAACCCAGAAATATTACCTCGGGTTAAGAACTTTGCTTCAGGTTGAGAACAGAAATTGTGCGGTGGTGGCACGGCAGCAGCGGGAGGCCCCATTAGCTAAAATGGTGCTTCAGGTTAAGAACCGTTTCAGGTTAAGAACAGACCTCCAGAACGAATTAAGTTATTAACCCGGGGTACCACTGTATTGCTTTACAGTGGAGCAGGGGAGGGCTAGCCTGTGGCCCTCCAGATGTTAATGGACTACACCTCCCAGAATCCCTGGCCACTGGCTATGCTGACTGTGACTAATGGGAGTTGAAGTCTAGCAACATCTAGAGAGCCACAGGTTAGCTTTTCTGTTTTACAGAAATCCAACCATGAAGATACCCGTCAATATTTTGCAGGAATAATTGAAGCACATAGTGGGAAATCTAGGTTTGCACAAATAAAGTCAATTAAAGCACTCTGTGCTTTGCAATAAATCCACTTAAAAAAAAGAAAATGACTTTTTGCTGTTAGGAAAGTGAGGAGATGAATTGAAAAGTGGAGGATGAATGACTGACCAACAGGAAGATGAATAGCAAATCAAGATGAATAGATATTGTTGTAGAACCTCCCTGTAAACAAAACAATGAATTCTCAATAAGGACCTGATATAATCTAGCCTCCATGGGAGCTTTGTACAAGCAAAGCTGGTTGAATACTCAATAAATAGGTTGTCAGGAGAAACCCATGGCTGATGTAAGGGAAAGATTTATTTGGCTGAATGCCTCCCTTGAGCAGTGCGTGCAGGTTTTACCACTGCAAGGGAAACTCTGTTTGATCTGCTTTCACTCTGCTACAGGGATGTGAGAGAATTCTGTCAAAATGGGAAAGGGACCAATAATTGTTATTAGCAGTGCTTTCTAAGGCCCATTTGACTTCACTCTCCAGGATGTCTGGCTCAAGGTCAGCAACCACACTGTCTGGGGTGTCTGGTACATCCCTATTTTTCTGGTATAATTCCTCTGTGTATTCTTGCCACCTCTTCTTGATGTCTTCTGCTTCTGTTAGGTCCTTACCACTTTTGTCCTTTATCATGGTAATCTTTGCATGAAATGTTCCTTTCATATCTCCAATTTTCTTGAACAGATCTCTGTTTTTTCCCATTGTATTGTTTTCCTCTATTTCTTTGCATTCTATTGTTTTCCTCTATTTCTTTGCATTGCTCGTTTAAGAAGGCCCTCTTGTCTCTCCTTGCTATTCTTCAGAAGTCTGCATTCAATTTCCTGTATCTTTCACTATCTCCCTTGCATTTTGCTTGCTGTCTCTCTCCCGCTATTTGTAAGGCCTCGTTGGACAACCACTTTGCTTTCTTGCATTTCCTTTTCATTGGGATGGTTTTCGTTGCTGCCTCCTGTATAATGTTACGAGCCTCCATCCATAGTTCTTCAGGCACTCTGTCCACCAAATCTAAATCCTTAAACCTGTTCCTCACTTCCACTGTGTCTGTGCTCTGGTCCATGGGGTCATGAAGAGTTGGACTCGACTAAATGCCTAAACAACAACAAAAACCAGTAATTGCTTCAATTCACATGTCCTTCTGCAAACAGAAATGGAAATGAGGCAGGAAAATACGATTGGCATTTGCCGTCAAAACGCCCCATCCACAGTATGCTACTGATGGCATTTCTACGCACCCAGTTAGCACGGCCAATGGTCAGGGATGGTGGGAGTTGTAGCCTAGCAACATCTTCAGGACCACAGGTTCATTCCCATTCCCCATCCCTTATTTACACATTTAGAAAAACAACAACGGGCATCTCCAACAGCTATAGTTGGCCAGGGTAGAAGGGGTAGAAGCCCTTGAAGATCATAGATACTGGATGATTACATCCAATTCCCTACATCTGCAGTTGAATTGAATTGAATTTTATTATTTCGGTCACAGACCAGTTCCAGCCCACATACAATATCAAGGAAGTCATAAAAAACGATAGGGATACATTTGAATTTGCAATTAGGTATAACAGGGACAATACAGATATAGCAACAGTTAAAAAATATTTAAATTAAAACTTAGTCACTAACATATAACCTAAAATTATCATTTAAAACCTTAATCATTATGATAGCACAGCTTGTTCCCTAAGTTTTATGGCAATCGCACAAAATTTGGCTACCCTTAACGTGATCTCGGGGTCCTTGTCCTCTACCAGGGATTTTAGACATTAAAGTTCGGATTCATTTGCAGATTTTTGCATAGCAGGGGTAAAAAATACCAAGTGTGTATCCCCGTAGAAACACCAGCATAACAAGGCATGAGAGACAGTTTCTACCTCCATCAAGCCGCAGGGGCAGACTTGTTCCACGTATGGTTTACCCTCGAATCTGCCCTGCAATAAGGCAGATGGCAGCACATTGTACATCTGCAGTTGTAGGAAGCGAATTCAGAAATAATACATGGCACTGTCCTTCAGAATGAAGGTGTTGCATGCTGGAATGTTTCTCCACAGTGAAACTAATTCCCTGCATGTAGTAAAGTAGCTTGTCAGGGAGAAGGTTAGGCTAGAACCCTAACCCTTCAAGAGCCAGTGTGGTGTAGTGGTTAAGAGCGGTAGTCTCATAATCTGGGGATCCGGGTTCGCGTCTCCGCTCCTCCACATGCAGCTGCTGGGTGACCTTGGGCTAGTCACACTTCTCTGAAGTCTCTCAGCCTCACTCACCTCACAGAGTGTTTGTTGTGGGGGAGGAAGGGAAAGGAGAATGTTAGCCGCTTTGAGACTCCTTCGGGTAGTGATAAAGCGGGATATCAAATCCAAACTCTTCTTCTCTTCTTCTTCTTCTTCTTCTTAACATAGTAATTTGGTTAGAATACATTTAGGGAAAAGGTATGACCAGATGCAAATGCGAAAATATCCTCTTTTGGGTGTTTTAGGAACTTTGCACTGACAGGGTCCAAGTAACTGAATGTTTCCACTTGCCCTTGCTTCCCACAGGGTATCCCCCCTCCCTCCAACAGCTCTCTTGGCTGTTCAGCAATAGCTTTAGGCCAGCACAGAATTCGACATGCTTCACCCCATTAATTTCAATGGGTGTTTGCAATCATAACTCTGTATTGGATTTAGGCCTTAGTGCTCGCATTGTGGTTATAGGTTTCCTGCCATATAGTGTGTTGCCAGGAACTAGGCTGGAGACAAGCAATGATAAAGTCTGAGTAGATCAGGAAGTTGGGGGAAGAATACAGATAAAACTGTCACGGCACACCAGCTGTCTCTTCTTGAAACAGCAGTGCAGTGCATAGCCCAGAATTGGAGCTCTGGGACAATTGTCCCATGCGTCCAATAGTCTGGCCATGCCATATTATTATATCAAATTGAGTAGGAGGCATGGTTGGAAATGAACATGTGCCATAATTGTTTTGATGCCATGGCCTATTGTGAAATTATTCTCAACTGTTTTTGCTCTCTTTTGACAAATGGGTGTAGAAATTCTGCCATGCTCATTGGCACCAGGCTAGGAAATTTGGGTGAGTGATTCACCTGGATTCTCTCAGCTCAGGCTTCCCCAAACTGGCACCCTCTAGATGTTCTGGACTACAACTCCTATCAGCCCCTGTGCTGACGGAATCATAGAATTGTAGAGCTAAAAGGGACCCTGAGGATCATCTAGTCCAACCCTCTGCAACGCAGCTGTCCCATATGGGGATCAAACCTGCAACCTTGGCGTTATCAGCATCATGCTCTAACCAACTGAGCTATCCAGGCCGAGTTGTAGTCCAAAACATCTGGAGGGCACCAGCTTGGGAAAAGCTGTCTCCCTGGCAGCAAGCGAAGCATTCTTGCTCGTTTGTCGCGTGCCAACTGAATAATGTGTTTATTCACAATGATGAGTTATTTACATTCGACGGCGTTTTGGTGCCTGCAGAGTTTTATTGGTCATAAAATTATTTGAGAATAAACTGTGATGTGCTTTTGATTTCCCAGTGAATAAACATTTGGGTTGAATTTATCCCCACCCCTCTCAGCCCTGATCTTAATGTGGGAAAGAACGGCCGTGGTGATGTTGACCTGGGACATTTCACAGAGGTAAGTATTCAAGGAATTTATGTCACTAATCAGAACAACGTGTCTTGCAGTACCATAAAGACAAACAGATTTATTGAGGCATTAACTTGCTTAGATGCACAAAGTTCTGGTCTAAGACAGCTTATGCCACAGTATGGGCTGTTTTCACCACGGCGGTCAAACACAACCCCTCCCTCTTGTAATATTTCACTAAGTTAACCTTTCACATAACAAGCAAACTTTGCAACCTGTTCTCTTTCTTTCTTATGTCCAAGTCTTCCCCCCCTGCCAGAAGGATTCTCAACTGATTTACTCATGTTTAAATGCACCTAGGCCCCCCTTAAGATGATGGCTGCCAGAACAGATGCATTTTTGGGGGGACTATTTAAATAAATGGGTAGGGATGTGGGTGGTGCTGTGGGTTAAACCACAGAGCCTAGGACTTGCCAATCAGAAGGTGAGCTCCCGTTGCTCGGCCCCTGCTCCTGCCAACCTAGCAATTCGAAAGCACAAAGTGCAAGTAGATAAATAGGTACTGCTCCGGCGGGATGGTAAACGGCGTTTCCGTGCGCTGCTCTGGTTCGCCAGAAGCAGCTTAGTCATGCTGGCCACATGACCCGGAAGCTGTATGCCAGCTCCCTCGGCCAATAAAGCGAGATGAGCGCTGCAACCCCAGAGTCGGTCACGACTGGACCTAATGGTCAAGGGTCCCTTTACCCTTTACCTTATTTAAAGAAATATTGCAGTATGATGAACGTGAGCAGGATTTGAGTTACGACCAACAGAAGTAATTAGAGTATAATACTGCGGTTAGGATTTAATAGATAGAAGGTAGGGTGCAGCAGAAGGGGAGAAACAACAACTGCATGGAAAATGGGATAAAAATAAGAGAAACGGTGAAATTGTGCATATGTTAAAGAGGCAGCAATGCTTCTGAAGATCAGTTGCTGGAAACCACAAGGGGTGAGAGTGTTCCTGTGCTTGAATCCTGCTTCTGGGTTTCCCACAGGCATCTGGTTGGCCACTGTGAGGACAGGATGCTGGGGAAGATGAGCAACTGATGTAATGTCAGGAGCTGGACTCAGGAGTAGGTCAGGCCTCTTCTTATGTTCTTCTGTAAGGGCAAAAGCCCCAAGGTGGCCTACAAATATAGTGTGTTTATTTAATGTATTTATATCCTGTCATTCTCCCAAGTTGGGACTCAAGGTGGCTTGCAACATTGATTGACTTTCAAAACAAAAAACCTCAAAGTTGCTTACAAAACCCCCCAGTAAAAACAATTTATCAATTTCTCACCCTCATGCTTCTGCAGCACCTCGGACAGCTCCAGAGACAGCACAGACTTTGCTCTGGCAGCGCTAACACTCATCTGAACCCTTGCATTTCTCAGTGCTTAAATGACATCACTCCCTTGATGCCGCTGGGGATTTGAACAGTGAGTTCTCTGCCTTGGAATCTGCATTGCTATGTTTTCGAATGGCTTCAGAAGTTGTCCCCCTTTCTGCCTCCTCAACAAGAGAGCAAGTAGTTCTTAACTGTTAATGCACTAACAAATCCCCAGCAGCATGAAAGGAGGAGTTTGGACTCCCTGGAAGATGCTGTTCTATGGTTTGGTGGTGACCTATCTGTCATGGATGAGCTATAGGGAGCATTGAGTAGAAGCCAGGAGCCAAGCTAGAAAGCCCCACCAAAGTTTCCAGTCAAAATTCTCCACATCATTGTTCTATTGAATTCAGTGGGGCTCACACTGAGGTATATGGGGTTAGGATTGCACCCTTAGTATATTTTTTTTTTGGGGGGGGTGTTTGCTAGTTTTATTGATGGCTTTTATTAATGACTTATGGTTGTACTTGTACATATTATATTATATGACTCGCTCCCAGGCTACCTGAAAGATTGTATCTCCCTATACAAAGCTGCCTGTGTGCTAAGATCTTTGGGTGAGCATATTCTCTCAGTCCCGTTAACATCAGAAGTATGGCTGGTGGTGACACAACTAAAAACATTCAAAAATACAAAATCAACGCTAAGCTTAGAAACAGATCAAACCAATTCAACATTCTACAGGTTTGTCTAAACAAAAATGCTTTTAGCAGGTGCTACAAACCATTTGGGACACGGGTGGCGCTGTGGGTTAAACCACAGAGCCTAGGGCTTGCCGATCAGAAGGTCGGCGGTTCGAATCTGGGTGAGCTCCCATTGCTCGGTCCCTGCTCCTGCCAACCTAGCAGTTCGAAAGCACGTCAAAGTGCAAGTAGATAAATAGTTACCGCTCCAGCGGGAAGGTAAACAATGTTTCCGTGTGCTGCTCTGGTTCGCCAGAAGAGGCTTAGTCATGCTGGCACATGACCCAGAAGCTGTACACCGGCTCCCTCGGCCAATAAAGCGCTGCAACCCCAGAGTCAGCCACGACTGGACCTAATGGTCAGGGGTCCCTTTACCTTTACAAACCATTTACTCCTCTTTTCTGCAATATGTGGGTGAGCTAGCAAGGTCACTGCAAGTAACTATAGTATAGCTGTTTTATTATGGTTAATGACCAGTATCAAGATAAAATTTAAATACAACATATAATGACTAGCACCCAGGAGTAGTATAATATACCGACGGATGGTCCATCTCTAGATCAGAAGGGTTTCCTTCTGACAGATAAATGACCACCTAGAACTGCCTGTTTATGTATATGTGATTTCATACTATTTTATTTTGTTCCGAGCTTTAAAATTTTGTATTTGGTGTTTTTATCTTGATACTGGTCATTGAGTATAATAAAACGACTTAAAGAAGGATGTTGATATAGTCGAATGTGTGCAGAGGAAGGCAACCAAGATGATCAAGGGTCTGGAAACCAAGCCTTATGAGGAACGGTTGAGGGAGTTGGCTATGTTTAGCCTGGGAAAGAGGAGACTGAGAGGAGATATGATAGCCATCTTCAAATATCTCAAGGGCTGCCACATGGAAGAGGGAACAAGCTTGTTTTCTCACACTCCGGAGTGTAGGATCTGAACCAATGACTTCACGTTACAAGAAAGGAGATTCTGGCTAGAAACATCAGGCAGAACTTTCTGAAGGTAAGAACTGTGAGACAGTGGAACGGACTCCCTCAGGAGCTGGTGGACTCTCCTTCTTTGGAGGTTTTTAAGCAGAGGTCGGATAGCCATCTGTCATGGATGCTTTGGTTGAGATTCCGGCATTGCAGGGGGTTGGAATGGAGAACCCTGAGGTCCCTTCCAACTGATTCGATATAAGGAGTTCAGTCCTGCTTGGTCACTCTCTCTCACCCGCCACCCTCGCAGACCACCTATGACATGTGGGTTGTCCAAAACTGGCCCATGAGGTGGGGTTGGGGAGATTAAAATCTGGTCTGTCGGGCTGAAAAGGTTTCCCAGCCCCGTACAAATGGGCCAGTCGGTTTTACTGCATTATCAGAATGAGTAGCCATGCCTCATGATCAGAACAACATGTTGTAATTCTCTGTGTCAATATACAATGCTTATCAGTACTAAGGCTGGTCCTTGTTGAAGCCTTATAACACATGATGGTTTCTCACACTGCTCCTGTTTCCTTCCCGTGGGTAAACAGTGTTCATATCAGTCATCTGATATGGCAAGATGACATTGGATGTAGTCAAGTCACACATGCAGACAAGTAGTCATGGAGGGTGGCCTTTTGCTAGCTTTGTCTGGTATGCCAGCTATGGCCCTGTCAGGATTGGGGTCACTTGGCCACTGCAGCCCATGCATGGGTAAGCTACCGCAATGCGCTCCCTTTGGGGTTGGCCTTGGGTCTGCTCCAGAAGCTCTCGCACAGGGGTAGGCAACCTAAGGCCCGTGGGACGGTCCGGAAATCAGCGTGTTTTTACATGAGTAGAATGTGTGCTTTTATTTAAAATCTCTGGGTTATTTGTGGGGCCTGCCTGGTGTTTTTACATGAGTAGAATGTGTCCTTTTATTTAAAATGCATCTCTGGGTTATTAGTGGGGCCTGCCTGGGTAGCAAGGTGGAAATATCTAAATTAATGGTTCTTATTAGTCTGAGTAGCACCGAGTTAAAAACAAAAGAGGAATGTAAATGGGTAAAATTGATGGTAATTGCAGCCAGATAGGTTATAGTGAGTAACTGGAAAAACGCAGAAGAGCTAGGGGTGAACCAATGGAGGAAAAAATTGAATAATATTATAATTTTAGAATATCTAATTGTGAAGATACACAGAATGAAAGGCTGTAAGGTCAGTGAGAAAGAGGAGGATTGGATTGAGAAGATATTGAATTATCTGGGTAGGTTTGAACAATTTGGAGCAATTAAAATGTTAAAAGTTAAATAACCACGTGGAGGGAGGAGTGTTAATGTATATAGAATTGTACTTATGATTGAATTGAATATGTTATTATTGATTAAGTATACCCAATGTATCAGCCTGCCTGGGGGGTGTCACTGTTTGTGTTTTGGTTGTTGCTAAAAATAAAAAATATTTTTTAAAGAATGTCTCTGGGTTAGTTGTGGGGCATAGGAATTCGTTCACCCCCCCCCCCCAAAAAAATAGTCCGGCCCCACACAAGGTCTGAGGGACAGTGGACTGGCCCACGGCTGGAAAACGTTGCTGACCCCTGCTCTAGCAGGTGCAGAATGCTGAAGCTTGACTTGCTGAAGTAGGCAGGCAGCTGACATCATGGGATGTCTCCGCTGAAACATCTGCACTGCCTACACGGCCAGGTTCAAGGATCTGAACAACTTGGGACTGAGACACAATGATGGCACAAGCCCTTATCTATCCCTGCTTGATCTCTGAGATCTTACAGAGAAGCACTGTTAACTCTTACTCTTGTTACAGAGGCCCAGCTGGCTTCATCCAAAAGTCAGATATTTAGTGTTGACAACTCCATACTGTCGAACTCCCCTCCTCCAGAGATTCAGCAGGCAGCTTCCCTTTTGACTTCCACGCATTACTTGAGGAACTTTCTAAAATGTCAAAAGGCCTTTGTAGTTATTTATTTATTTATTTATTTCATTTCTTTGGCTAGCCAATGACTTTGATTATTATCCCTACTGTTTTAATGGTATTTTGCATTTTTTATGTTGTGCACTGCCCTGATATTTTACAATATGGCAATGCTTTTATTCATAAACAATTAAATGCTCTATAAATGATCTGGCATGGCCTGATCTCACATAGTTTCATGAGGGAAGGAGCACACATTTCTGAGTGCCATCAAGGCACGTCACATTTAGATGGGCCCAGGGAACAGAAGTCCTGCTCCTTGCCTCCCTGTGGAGAGCCAGTGTGGTGTAGTGGTTAAGAGCGGTGGACTCGTAATCTGGTGAGCCGGGTTCGCGTCTCCGCTCCTCCACATGCAGCTGCTGGGTGACCTTGGGCCAGTCACGCTTCTCTGAAGTCTCTCAGCCCCATTCACCTCACAGAGTGTTTGTTGTGGGGGAGGAAGGGAAAGGAGAATGTTAGCCGCTTTGAGACTCCTTCGGGTAGTGATAAAGCGGGATATCAAATCCAAACTCTTTTTCTTCTTCCCTGCCCATTTTTCTGTGTCTTTTCTGTGTCTCTTTTTTTAATAAACCTGCCAGAAACTAGACGCATGCTGAAACCTCCCTTGTGTTCCTTAGTAGCCTTGTTTGGACTGCAAAACCATCCATGCTCATTGCCTGCGTTTGCTATGAGAGAGAGAGAGAGAGAGAGAGAGAGAGAGAGAGAGAGAGAGATATTGGATAGGTTTCCTAAATGCCATCCATGAGATGACAAGACTATCAAATCCCGCTGAATTCTTAAAAATACACTTCTTTGTTAATTCAGAGATGTGACTGAACTGACTTGGAGACAACTGTTGCCTTTTTTAAAAAAAACGACTTCCAATTACTGGCTGGTTTCAAAAAATCTTGTGCTCAGGATTAATTTGACATACTTCTCCACAGACGCAGACTTCTCTGAGTGAGAAATAATACGTATCAGGATAACAGTAATTTCTATGTATCGTTCGCAGTGTCATAATGGGTGGAATTCAACATCGCACTAAGAGGAAGATGCCTTATACTCAGTCAGAATATAGATCCATCTCGCTCCAGGGTTTCAGGGAGGGATCTCTCCCAACCCTACCTGGAGATGCCAGGAACTGAACCTGGAACCATCTGCAGGCAAAGTAGATGCTCTGAGCTGCAGGGCAGCCATGTCACCATTCCACCCATGCAAGCATATCTGTTTGCAATGAGAAACCCCCTCCCCTCTCCTTCCCCACATGCCATCCTGGGGGTCCTCCAGAGTGAATTTGGGGGAGGTTGGGAGCCCATGGAGGGAGTCAGGGGAATGAAAGTCCCATTGCATTAGCAGGAGCCCTTGCACTGGTTTCGGCTGGTTGAATCCAGCCCAGTGTGGGTTTTTTTGTTCATTTTTCTCAATTAGCAATCTATTGGAAACAGATTCAGAACAAATGAACCCCAGCTGAAATCCCTGGAGACATTTTTTGAAGGGAAATTTCACTTACCCAGGGTTTTGATTCCATCTGAGCATCTTTGAAGCTTTTTCCATTCCCCTTTGTCTTGCTTTCAACAGCATTTTAATCCAGCAATTACATGCCTTTTATGATGTTTGGCTTTTGCTGGTGGTTCTGTTGTCCCCAAGTATATTGACTTTGCACAAATAGTTCAACAGGTAGGTTGGAAACAAATTTCCTTCTGAACAATGCCATCACCCTTACCTTCTCATTGCAGGCTCGATCCGGAAGAGAGAAGGGGAGCCCTTTAACTTATAAAGTAGGGGGTGAGGAACCTTTCTCATCTTGAAGGCCACTTTCCTTGATTAGCAACCTTCTGGGACCTGCATGCCAGTAGCGGGCAGGGCCAAAGACACAAGCAAGTGGAGCAACAGGCATTACCTGTCTATCATAGGCTATATTCTACCCATGCAGATGTCAGAGGTTTCCATATGCAACACACAATACACATTCATTCTAAGCAAGCAACACAGATTATTACAGTCCAAGGAGACATTCCAGCCCCCACAAAAATAATAGAGAGGGGAACAGAGCAGGGCCCAGGTTGGGTATGGCCTGGAGAGGGGTGTGTGTGATCAAAGGAAGGGTGTGGCATTAGGGAGTTCCAGTGGCTGGAGAGAGAAGCCTGATTGGCTGCCTATGGCTCTTCCAGGTCCTAAGAGTCCCCATCCCTGCTATAAAGGTTGAAAAGTCCACCATGGAATGATAGGAGATCATCTAGGTGACCAAAGGTCACCAAAGGCCACTTTGGATGGCTTTAAAAGGGGGCTAGACAAATTTGTGGAGGATACAGCCAGTGTGTGTGTGTGTGTGTGTGTGTGTGTGTGTTGTGTGTGTGTTTACGGGTACTCTCATTTTCCTACTCATAATGAAATACTACCCATCAATGAGGCCAAACTTTGATTCACAAAACATTTAGGGGTATGTGTACCCCTGTGTACTCCCAGAAAAAGGGCTGGATACAGCTGTCAGCGGCTAGTAGCCAAGATACTTATGGGCCCCAGGTAATGGGTGACGTCATGAGGTCACATTGGGACCTGACTTTGGTGCCACTGGAAGTTGGGTTCTGAGGTCTTGCGAGGCCTCGGACAGCATCTCCGAGGCCTTGGGCATGACTTCTGGTGCTTCCTGAGGCACCAGAAGCTGCATCAGGGGCCCTGTGGTGTGGGTGCTGAGCACTCACAACAACAAAATTGTGGGTGCTCAGGCACCCAGAGCCCCCTATAGTTGGCACCCCTAATGCTTCTGAGTAGCACTCCATGTGCTTGGGTCCTCCTTGCCCACTGTAAGAGAGGATACTGGAGTCAATGGATCCACCAGGCTGTTACATTCTTATGATGTGGCAGAAGAAGGGGGAACGTGGCCCAGAAATCCAAATCTCCATAATCAAGACATCTTCTCTCCCACTATACATCCCAATAGTGCTTGTTTTTGTCTCCTGCTTTGATTAGCTTTGTTGCCAAGTCACTGTAAGCTGCAAGACTTTATATTAGAGACGCATGTCTTGAGATGCTGGTGGTTTCAGCCAGGGCTTGTAGCTGCTCATTCTTGAGATGGAACACGGCACTTTGTTGATGTCTAGGATGAGTCGGTGATTCATCTGCTGTCGGTACCACCATGACAAAACCCAACTTGTTAGCCCCAGTGGAGGAGATTAGCTGGCTATTGATACTTGAGGGATTTGTGAGTATTTGTCAATCTGCACTGGCAGATTCTTTCCACGCTAGCAAAGATGGCAGCTTAGAACAATGCCATTTACCTGTTTACTTTTCAGCACCTGCCAGAACATTAATCTGGGCAGCTTCCTGCTTAGGTTCCAAGCTTGACTTAGATCTTTGGGAGAGAGAAAAAACCCCACTCAATTTTGCCAAATATATGCTGCATCCTGAATCAGGAATGACAGACAGGAATGACTCGCATATAGTGGTAAAGTGTGACATATAGCCAGTGTTATTTGAAAACTAAACCACTTTGGTGAACTCAGATAATCCCAGAGTTGTCTGGTTTTTACAGTTTTGCTTTCCAGACAAGTATTTTATAGCATGATACATGACCCTTTCATCTCAGTTGTTGCAGGAACTCTGTGTCCATTTATAGATCTGTTGCTGGGAGAAAGGAGAGAATACTATTTTCTTAGTACAGTGGTACCTCGGGTTACATACGCTTCAGGTTACAGACTCTGTTAACCCAGAAATGGTACCTTGGGTTAAGAACTTTGCTTCAGGATGAGAACAGAAATCGTGCGGCGGAGGCATGGCGGCCCCATTAGCTAAAGTGGTGCTTCAGGTTAAGAACAGTTTCAGGTTGAGAACGGACCTCCGGAATGAATTAAGTATGTAACCAGAGGTACCACTGTACTAAATTGCATTATATATATTATTATTATTTTAATTTTTGATGGAGCAATGCAATTCTCACCTTTTTCTCAGCTAGCATATCCGTTATAGTTTGGACCAGTAACACGCTGTAGTTGCACAGATGTCAGGCACCTATTGGCCAGTGTCTGTGACAACATTGACAATGAATTCTGCATTTCTCCTTTTCCATGTTGAAACTATATTGAGAACATGTTCTGGGTGCCACATTTTAGGAAGGACATTAAAAACTGGGAAGTGTCCAGGATGGTGTGTTGTCTGGAAACCAAATCCTTTGAGGAACAATTAAAAGAGTTGGGTATGGTTAGCCTAGAGAAAGAAGATTAAAGGTTTTCAAATATCTGAAGAGCAGGCAAAGAAAAGATGGAGCAGGCTTGTTTTTTCATTAATTCACAGGACATGATGCATAGAAATTCAAAGAATCCTATTTTGATTAAACACCAGGAGAAACTCCCTAAGGAGCTGTTTGACTTCAGACCCCCTCCAGAGAACCTGTTTATTGAGTGTTTGCTCTGGTTTGCTTGCACAAAGCTCACACGGAGGTTAGATTATATCCAGGACTTTATTGAGCATTTATTCTGATTTGCTTGAGGGGCAGTTATAAAGCTCTGAGCCTTTGTCCTGCTTCCCTCTTAATTTGCTTGCACATCTTCCTGTTAGTCATTCCTTCATCACACACTTTTCCACGCATTTCCCCAGCAATTTTTTAACTGCAAAAAAAAGTCTGATTCCTTTTAAAAGTGGATTTGTTGCACCTGGGCAACCAAGCCCTTTAATCCACTTAAACTGCACAAACCTAAAGTTCTGCTGCTGTGCCTGAATTCCTTATGCAAAATAGTGACAGCCTGCAGGCACCCTTTCCTGCAGGTTGGACTCGATAGCTGTCCATCAGAGATGTTGCCTCAAATTTGTTCCAATTCTGTCATTCATCTATCATATTTTCTGGAAAGTTGCTAATACAGAAGATAGAATGGTTGGATCTTAATGAGTGAATACTATATTTAGCTGCAGGACAGAGAACCAGAATTCTTTTTAAAAAATTTAATCTTTGTTATTCTTCCTTCCTTCCTCCTTCTTTTTGCCTCTGTTCTTTTTTAAGATTAAGTAGTTATTTTATTTCAGTGTTTTATAAAAAGATACTTATGAACTTTTTTGTATCTTTGAATAAGTATCAATAAATACTTTTTTAAAAAGGAAAGTTGTTCGTTCACTATGCATTTGGACACCTCTTAGAATACTGTAACAAAATTTTGCATGATAGTATTTTTGTCCATCTCAGAATGCAAAATTGGATGCCTTTTGGTACAAGTTGGCAAACTGAACCTTTTAAAATGATACTGATTTTACCCAAATGTTACAGAGATCAAGAAGCAGTTTTCCACCTATGTTTGGATGCTGTTTGGAATCAGAATGGCAGACAGAACTGGGCTTTCAGAACTGAGCTAACTTTAACCCCTTACAGTATTTCAAAACTGCAACAATTTTTGGGTTTCTTAGAATGGCTCCTAGTCATGCATGCCTAGTGCCGGATTTACGTATAAGCTAAACAAGCTACTGTATAGCTTAGGGCCCCACTCTCTTGGGGGCCCCCAAAAAATGTAAAGGGGGGGAAAAACACTGGACGTACATTTCCAAAATATAAGATGAAAAACAAATAAAATAAAACCTACAGACAGCAACAGTGTTTTGTGTTGTGTTGGCTCCTATTTGTTATGTGCAAATGGCTTTAGATACATATTAGGTCCATAAATTACCATATAGCAGTGGTTCTCAACCTGTGGGTCCCCAGATGTTGTTGGACTACAACTCCCATCATCCCTGAGCTCTGGCCTTGCTAGCTAGGGGTGATGTGAGTTGTAGTTCAACAACATCTGGAGACCCACAGGTTGAGAAAGGCTGCTATATAGCATATATTCAACACAAAAAAGCAACAATTTGTTGTTGACAAAGGACAGCTGGACATATAAAGGGCCCCATTACCTTCAGTAGCTTAGGGCTACTCATCAAACCTAAATCCGGTTCTGTGCATGCCTACGCATGATCCAAAGTTACAATGCTTTCAGATCCTATTGATTTCCAAGCAAAGGAAAATATCTGTGAGTGTGCTCTGTTAGACTTTGCAATGATTAATTTTGTGTGTGGGCTCTCATTTTTTTAAAAAACGCTGACAGCTTGCCACTCCCAGCAGACGGATTATTGTGCCCCGAAAACACAAAACCTTGGTGAGCACCGGCAAAACCGTCCCCTTCCTCTTGAACTGGTGTCTGAATGCTGTTGAAGGAATGGCATCCCAACAGCACTCCCAGTGGAACCAGTGACGTCAGCCTTGCAGCCCTGCAGCCAGCAGTTTAACTTGCCCAGACAACACAGCATTGAGAGCTCAAACTCCCCGGTGAGGAGGGAGGGAGTGGGTGGAAGCTACAGGCAGCCAAGAGCAATAGCTGCGTTCATAAGGACCAAATCTACACCATTCCATGCAAACATGGGGAAGTGTGATGTCCTTGTGACTGAGAAAAGATCATTTTTTTTGGGGGGGGGGGGAGAAGATGCTTAGCTTAATCAGTGGAGGCTGGTGCTGTGGGTTTGGGCAAATGGGGTACTGCCCCACCCGTCAGAGTGCCATGGATCACAGAGGAATGGTGGGAGGAACCAGCTAGGGCAGGGGTCAGCAACCTAAGGCCCATGAGCCACAAGCAGCCCATGGGGGTCATTTAATTGGCCCACGAGCCATCCCCAAACTGAGCCGCCTGCTTGGCGAGTCCCCGCATGCTGCGCTAAACTGGCGCAGCACAGCACAGGGACTCACTTCCGTGGTGCCGGAAATTGCGTCTGCACATGCTCAGATGCTGGAAATCGTGTCTGTGCAGATGCGCAGTGTTGGTGCTGACCTTTAAAGCCCTAAACGACCTCGATCCAGTATACCTGAAGGAGCATCACCACCCCCATCGTTCAGCCCTGACACTGAGGTCCAGCGCCGAGGGCCTTCTGGCGGTTCCCTCGCTGCGAGAAGCCAAGTTACAGGGAACCAGGCAGAGGGCCTTCTCAGTAGTGGCACCCGCCCTGTGGAACACCCTCCCACCAGATGTCAAAGAGAAAAATAACTACCAAACTTTTAGAAGACATCTGAAGGCAGCCCTATTTAGGGAAGCTTTTAATGTTTAATAGGTTATTGTATTTTAGTGTTTTGTGGGAAGCCACCCAGAGTGGCTGCGGAAACCCAGCCAGATAGCGGAGTATAAATAATAAATTATTATTATTATTATTATTATTATTATTATTATTATTATTATTTGCTGGAAATTGTGGTCACTCACGCTCACGTGTGATCTGGCCCAGGCAAGGTAAACTTTGCTGACCCCTGAGCTAGGGAACCCGCAAGGAGAAAAGGCTCCGAGCCAGAGGATTGGTGGTGGGATGACGATGAGTGGTCAGAGGGAGACGAGGGAGAAGATTGGGAAGAGGAGGTGTCGGAAGCTGAGGAAGTCCCAGGGCTTAGTGAGCTGGGAGAGTCTGTGGCAGAGAGAAGTTCAGAATCAGAGGCAGAAGCTGAAGGAGGCGAGTGGGAGGGAGGTCAAGAGGCAGAGATGAGTCAGGCTGGGGAAGAGTCATGGGTGTCTCCCCCTCCTGTGGCGACCAGCTTCTTCCAACCCCTCACCCCCGGTCTCCCAGAACGAGAGGAGACATAAAAAGGACAGAGGAGAGATTGGTGACATGCAGGCACACCCTTAATAGGCTGCAGTTCCCAGGGCAAAGCCATGACTGTTGGTCTCTCATGTCCTAGTCCAAAGATTCCTGTTATAAAAGAAACACCCTGGCAGTTTCAAATACAGTGGTACCTTGGTTTACATATGCTTCAGGTTAGATATGCTTCAGGTTACAGACTCCGCTAACCCAGAAATATTACCTTGGGTTAAGAACTTTGCTTCAGGATGAAAACAGAAATCGTGCTCCGGTGGCGCAGCGGCAGCAGGAGGCCCCATTAGCTAAAGTGGTGTTTCAGGTTAAGAACAGTTTCAGGTTAAGAACAGACCTCCAGAACGAATTAAGTTCTTAAACCGAGGTACCACTGTATTCATCTTGTAACTGAACGACTGCTTGGCTAGCAGTGCAACCCTCTGCCGGTCTGCTCAGAACACAGCCTCATTGAGCTCCCTTGACCAGGGACCCTCCAGAAGTTCCAGACTACAACTCCCATCAGCACCAGTTAATACGCACAATGGTCATGGATGATGGGAGCTGTAGTCCAAAACATCTGGAGGGCGCCAGGTTGGGGAAGGCAGCATCACAGCCTAGATAAATAAATACAAAACCAAATACTGTGCCTTTGCCGGAATTATTATTATGCTTGTAACTCAGCACATGAGGCGTTTAATCTCAGGGTGACAGGTTCGAGTCCCACCATGATCAAAAGAGTCCTGCGTTGCAGGGGGCTGGACTAGATGACCCTTGGGGTCCCTTCCAGTTCTGTGATTCTGCCTGCCTGCCTCAGGGTCCTCCAGTGTGAAGGGGGGCACTTCAGTGGCAGTGCGTCTAATGTCCCAGGCTCATTTCCCGGCAGCTCCAGGCGGGGCTGGGAATGTCTGGAATGCTGGTGAGCAGCTGCCAGTCAGTGCCGACAATATGGAGAGAGATGGAGGAATGGTCCGCCTCGGTACATGGCGCAGAAGCCGAGCCATTCTTCCAGAGGCCATTCATTTTCTCCCGCGCGCGTCTGCCAGCTCTCGCAACGCATCCTTCACTCGCAGGCAGTTTCTGCCTCCCTCTCTCTTTCTCTGGCCAAACTTTTGAGAAACTTGGGCGCGCTCTTTCGTCTGAACGCATCTCTCTCTCCCCCTCGAGGGAACAAAAAACCCCGTGGGGTGGGTGGGGACTTTTTTTTTTAAGTCCCTTTTGGCCTGGGAAAACGGGAGAGAGAGGGCTCCTTTCTTTCCTCCGCCCCTCTCCCCAATTCACTGCTTCTGAGGAAGGGGGAAATGCCTTGTCCCCTTTTGCAAATCCTGCCCCCGCCCCGCGCGCGCTGGAGCTGCGCGGAGGCTGCCTCTCTTTGCGCACGGAGGGGCGTGGGCACAGGGGGGCAGCGCAGGCGGAGGGGGCTGCGCGTCGTGGGGAGGGGCGGCTCCTCGGCTGCAGCCAGAAGGGGGTGGCTTGAGTCTCAGGGCGCCTGCGCCGAAGTACCGGCTTGCCTCCTCCTTGGGTAGGACTTTTTCCCCGCCTGCCCCCCTCGCCGCCAGCCCCATCGCGCCGAGGGGTGAGAGCAGCAGCTGGGCAGGAGGGGGCTCCGCGGTGACACCTGCAGGGAGCTCTCGGCTGCGCTCCTCTCCGGTTGCCAGGTTTTGCAAGAGAGAGAGAGAGCTTTGGGGAGGAGGGCAGGGCGGAGAGGACATCTATCTGCAAACCTCGTTTTGTGTGGGTGCGAGGAAGGGGTTGCATCGACTTGGGGGAGAAGGAAGGCAACGTCCGAGCTAGCAGGGAAGAAGTCTTCCTCCCCTGCAGCGCCGTGAACCTGCGAGTGATGGGACTTCAGTCTTCATCTGTCTGAGTTGTGTCATAAAAAAAAACCTTTGCTCCCAGGACCCTTGAGAACTCTTAAATCAGCGTGCTGGTACAGCCATGAAGAGGTAAGTTGATCAAGAGTTCTAGAGAACTGTAGAGCTCTAAACCAAGGAGCAGCCCTGGGTATCCACAAGTAAAGTCCATCTGGGACCCAACTTCCAAGTCGTTTTTAGCCCAGAAGGGACTCTTCTTGGAGAGCATCAGCTGATCTGAGAGATGATCTGGCCACACACCTGATAGGTGATGTTGATTTGAACAATTCAATAAGATAGGGTCCTTTCCTCTTTAGGGGATTATTACAGGCGTTGGGATGGCTACTCTTCCTGGGAGCCATGTGAAATGTTTGGGACTTGGGCAAGTCGAAGAGATGAAACAAAAACCTATCGTTTTTTTAAATTTAAACTCTTTGGAGTGGTACCTGTCTCCTTTACCTTTTTCTTGTCTACCTGAACTTTGATTCCCTATCCCTATTCTGATTCCCTATGATTATCTGTACTTAACATATTGTGGAGAGGGGCTGTAACTCAAGGGTAGAGCATCTGCCTTGTATAAGGAAGCTTCCAAGTTCAACACCTAACCCTAACCCTGGTCTTATCTTATTGGAGAAACCCTGGCTTAAAACTGCTGCCAGTCCGTGTAGACAATACTGAGCTAGATAGACCAATGGCATGACTCTTGTGTTTCCTCTATTCCTACATAACCATACAAAGCACAGACAAGGACAAGTGATCTTGATTCTAACTAACTCTTCATGGAAGATTTGAAAACTTTCTCCTACTTGCTGTTTGCCTAATCTCTTTGGACCCTCCCAAATTCCCACGGACCAGCCGTCTCTTTAAATTGTTTTGCGTCCACCGCTGTTGCAACACCACCCTTTGAGGCACGCTCCGGGACTTAGCAATTTCCCCCCTCGGTCCCTGCATACCGAATTATTGAATTATAGGGTCTATCATGTTCTGTCCTCTCTACTAACACAGAATTGTAGAGTTGGAAGGACCTCAAAGGATCATCTAGTCCAACCCCCTTGCAATGCAGGAATCTCAGCTAAAGCATCCATGACCATCCATCCTCTGCTTAAAAGCCTTTGAGGAAAGAGAGTCCACCACGTCCCAAGGATGACGGTTCCATATGTGCCAGATATCGCTGGACTAGGACTTCTGTCTTCCCTGACCATGGGCTATGCTTCTTGCCGGGGAAGTTTGTGGAAGTTGGATTACACTGCCTGGCGACAGTTCTCCAGAGTTTCAGGCAAAAGTCTTTTCCAGCCTTATTCAGAGATCCTGGGGATTGAACCTGGAACCTTCTGTATGCTGAGCCCATGTGCTCTGCCGCTAAGCCACAGTCCCCCCCCCCCATAGTTGTGGTTATCCTCCGGTGGTCTAGTTGTGGTTATTCTGCGGTGAGACCTAAGTGCCTCTTACATACGGTTGCTAAGTCACATCGTAGATACTCCCCTTGTACTTTTTAATTTGGCAGTGAATTGGGAGTGGAGGCAGGAGCTGCAGCGTCTCCTCTCTCTCTCTCTCTCTCTCTCTCTCTCTCTCTTTCTCTCTCTCTCCCCCCTGCCCCCCAATTGCCCATCCTTTCATCTGCAGTTCTTCCTTCTGTGCAAAACCCCTGTAGCGTTACTTGCTTAAGTGGTCTCATGTAATTCCACAACAGTCCTGTAAGGTAGGCTAGAAGAGGGACTGAGAAAACAAAAGAGGTTAGATAAGGCAGCAGCAAATTAAACCATGCCAACTTTGTGCTGTGGGCACAGTGTAGCTTCTCCAGGTTATTTTATATTGACCAGCATGGCACCTTTTGCAGTGCCTGCTGTAAATGTGGTTTTGGGGTGCTCTGTGTGTGTGTGTGTGTGTGTGTGTTTTACAAGAAGTACATTTTTCTCCAGTATAGAGATAAGGTCTGTTAAGAGAAAAATATGCAGGCCACGTGGAAGTTTTGCAAGGACCTCTTTCGACATGATTACACTGAGCCACTATAACTCAGCAAAAGAAGACATTTGTGCAAGTGTTACATGGGATGGCGTCCTTCCTCGACTTGGTGCTTTCCAGATGCTTTGGGCTGCAGCCAACACGACTGGGACTGGTGGAAGTTGCACTCTGGAGGGCATCAGCTTGGGCCGAACAAATGTGCATGCTGTGTTCCTACTGCACAAAGGTGGCATTGGCATCCAACATTCCTTCCACTTCCGCCTGTGTTTTGACCACCATGGGCATGTGGCTCTCATAAGGTTGCCTGGAGGAGAATGCGTCTCTCTGTAAAGGGTTCCACACTCCTCAGCTAGAGCCTCTCCCAAGTGTTCCATTTTGGAAAAGGACAAGAGAGGCAAAGAAACAGAAAGCACCGGAGAGTTTGTGCTTCCTGTCCCCCTCTGTGTCATTGTCACTTCTGAAGCAGCTCTTAGGCCTGAGATTTCACTGGTGGCTGGTGGGGAAGTAAGTCCTTTGGAGTTCAGATTGCAGACACGGCCATTCTCCTAGAGACCAGGGAGAAGGGGGTCTAGCCCAGCTGCCTTTGACAACTGGATTTCTATGTGCAGGGAATTCCATATCCCTCTCTCTTTCTGCAGGAACATTTATTCATGTGCAGTCCAGAAGCTGCTCTAACACCTCATTTGCCGTTTGTGAGAACAAGACCAAAGGGTCCAAAGTGTAAATAAATTTGGGTGGCGATGGGCATGTGTTTATTATGTGTGCCTGTGAAACTGAGCCAGTTTGCCCTTTTAGTATAAACACTAACATTCCCTGGCACGCAGTTATCAGAAAGAAACTTTGTGCGTGTGTGGTTTGAGGAATTCCAAGAACACAAGGCAAGTCCACGCATGGACTTCATTTTGCTTGCCCTTGCCTTGGTTTTATTTGGATACTTTCAAAGAGTATTCTATCAAGCTATGCCTTTGGAAAGCAATTAATGTTTAACTTCTTATCTACATGCATGCGAGCACACCCAATCTGGGCTGCCCCTGCATTTTCTCAATTCAGCCTGGCTGAAAACAGACGGAAAATAGACCGGCTTTTCTTTGTTCTTGGATTCTGATTGATGATTACAGAAGCAACACTGACTGGAAGCAAATGTCCAGCTATTGTAATCCATGCTTTAATGAGGTAATGAAAGTCATGCCCTAGTTGGACATTATAGTCAATGCATATTTTTGGAAACTCCAGCACAGAATGCCTATGCGCGTGCACACAGGCTCATGCGAAAACAGCTGATTAATATCATGCTTGCTTTCTTGGGTGACACCCAGGAGATACTCGCTTATTTCCACCAGCTGTAAAAAGTTTCCCTTTGTTGCGAAATAGTTGGGCTTCAGTATCCTGGAACGACTTCCAAAGTCTCTTGGAATCCATATAAATACAGTACAATGGTGGGGAAGGATCTCTCTAGCTTGCACATGCAACGTCATGAGATTGCATCCTCAGCTGCATAAATCTGCTGTGCGAAAGCCTATAAAAACCCATCCTTTTCCCAAAGTGACTGGCACCCAGAGTCGTGTGGGCACTGTTTTGGCATGATGTGATCCTGGGCTATTGGCGAGTGTGTCTTGATGAAACAACCGCATGAGCCGCATCCCCCTTTTAGCTTACAGTTAGCAAAAGGCTGACATTTCAAGAAAGGAGAGCGAAGTTGCCCTGCAGACCTGACCAGTCCCACCCCTCTCGCCTCTGCATTTTTGGCAAAGTCTGAAAGAGAGCTGGCTGCAGTCATAGGGTGCATGCATTTAAAGGACCCTTAATGCACATTGCTTCCCCTGAAAGACTCCTGGGAAGGACAGTTTACCCCACACAGAGCCACCATTTCCAGCACCTTTGTCAAACTACAGTTCCCAGACTCCTTTGCGCAACGGGGAGTCTTGCATGACCAGGGCTCCCAAGCAAATGTAGAAGCCTGTATGAAAGCTCTTCATTCGTCTCCTGCAGTGGTTCCCAACCTTTTCCAGGCCACTGACTCCTTGGTTCCATAAACTTATCCACAGTGACCCCTGCCAAATAAAAAGGCATTATTCAGAATAGTGGTTTGCACTGGGAAGGATAATAGCACAATAAAACCATAGAATTATAGAGTCATAGAATAGTAGAGTTGGAAGAGACCACGAGGGTCATCTAACCCAAATCTCTGCAATGTAGGAATCTTTTGGCCAAAGTGGGGCTCGGACCCACAACTCTGAGATCAAGAGCATCTTGCTCTGCCAACTGAGCTGCCCCGGCCCCCAATGAATTCTGAATAAAAATTCAACGAAGGAAATTTGCTTTGAAATTCAAAACAGTAACAATGAATTGCACATGCATTCAAAATCCAGTTAAAACTATTTAGTTTAATTCATTCCAGAAATGAATCTCCATCCAGTGATACCAGCTTTACAAAGTCTGATAGTCATTTACTCCTCCAGCAACCACACTCTTGCCTCTTAGCACCCACCTAGATAATACCACCGCCCCACAAGGGGTAATACTGTCCCCCTTGGGAACCACTGATCTAATGTACAGACATCAGATGGGTGTTGGCAAGGTGCTGGGAGGGACAGGAGAGGTGATCTCCCTGTGCCAGGTAGCAGGCGAGAGATCCCCAGTCTCTTTGGGGACACATTTTTGAAAATCTAAGAAAATACCATAGGCAGCCCAAAGAGCCATTCCAGGCTTGCTTTGTATTGTATATTCGTGATGATTTGTGCTCATGATGGAGCAGCTAATCTTGAAGCCTCTTCCTTTCCTTTTTTTCAATACTTTTATTTTGCTTTAAACAAATACAGATAAATATAAACAACCAAAATTACAAAAGAAAAATCCTTAATAATAATAATAATAATGGAAAGAGCTAAAAAACTACAAAAAAAATCAAAGTACATGGCATAGAACATAAGCCATTATGGGAAAGAAAAAGGATAAAAGGAAAAGGAAAGAAGGAGGAGAGGGGGGAAGGGAAAAAAGAAAAAGAGAGGAAAATGAGCCAAAACACAAGAAGGCGCGTCTATTGTACGATTCCGTCAAGGTCACAACAGATCATTATTCTTTTCAGTTCTCTCTATCTGCATTCCATAGAATCCCTCATCTTGGTATCAGCGAATATTTCCCTATTCGGTATCATTCTAAACATAACCAGGTCTTTATTGATGAACCCTTATACTCTAGAGAATTATTTAAACATTCCCGCATGAAGCCTCTATCAGTACTGTTTGCCCCTCCCCGCTTCCCACAGTGGAGGGGAGCCACTAAGTTCTCTCCTGCCAGTCCAGCACTCGGTTCACTGTGCTCTGTTGGCTTTCTGCTACTGGTACCCATGTTGGGCAAAAGATTCCTGCATGGCCAGGGGGTTGGATTAGATGAGCCTCAGGGGTCCCTCCCAAAACCCACCATTCTATGATCCTGCAACTTAAGCGTAGGAACATAGGAAGCTGCCACTGGTATATAGCTCAATCCCAGCAGGGAACTCTCCCTGCCGTAACTGGAGACGCTGGGGATTGAATCTGGGGACCTTCTGAATGCCGGCAGATGTTCTGAGGCTGCATTAGAACCTTTCCCCAAAAGGAACTTGGGAATGAGAGAACAGGGGATGGGAGGACAGCTCCGTGGGCTGCATAGCATAGTCAAGAAATCCAAATTCCTTTTTAAGTGTGTGGGGTGTGTGTGTGTGCAGAGTGGGGATGTAGGCGAGCCAGACCCGGTAATTCTTAAACTAACTTTGCCAGCTGGTAACCAAATCACACAATGATCCTATTACTTTGGCGCAGGGCTGCACTCCGGCCAGCTTGCCAGCGTACCTGCTGTGTCTACTGTATGCGTTGGCAGGTACCCTGGCCCTGGACGCTCTGGCGACCTGGTTCAGATTTTCCAGCATGTCTCCTCTCGTAACCCTCAAATTAGCAGGGATTTAGGAAGGAACAGGCTCAAGAAACACAGCATCACCAACAGGCTGTGTCCCAACATATGTAGCTTTTGTGTGTGTGTGTGTGTGTGTGTGTGTGTGTGTGTGTGTGTGAAAATGTGCTTCTGTAATCCTTAAAGTGCCTTGCTTGTGTTTTTAACAACCTGCACGGCCAAGAAAAACTGTTTGAATGCTTTGCCAGGAGTGGGAACTGTTGCTGGATTCTCATTCTGTACAGTGGTACCTCGGGTTACAGACGCTTCAGGTTACAGACTCCGCTAACCCAGAAATAGTACCTTGGGTTAAGAACTTTGCTTCAGGATGCGAACAGAAATCACGGCGTGGCAGCAGTGGGAGGCCCCATTAGCTAAAGTGGTACCTCAGGTTAAGAACTTTGCTTCAGGATGAGAACAGAAATCACGGCGTGGCAGCAGCGGGAGGCCCCATTAGCTAAAGTGGTACCTCAGGTTAAGAACTTTGCTTCAGGATGAGAACAGGAATTGCACAGCGGCAGCGGGAGGCCCCATTAGCTAAAGTGGTACCTCAGGTTAAGAACAGTTTCAGGTTAAGAACGGACCTCCAGTACGAATTAAGTTCTTAACCCAAGGTACCACTGTGTAATAATTTGTTTAAAGACGCTGTTTGCTCTGCCCGCCTCCTCCCCCTGCACTGCCCCCCCCCCTTGTTAATCATTCTGGCTCCTTGCCCTGTGGAAAAAACTATCTTCATTGCAAAATGTAATGGAGACTATTCTTCTTGCAGTTTCCCCCCTCTCCTCCCCCCCCCTCAAAACTGTACATTATAGGAACAAATTCTAATTAGCAGGATTGAAGAAACACCTCTTAAATAGTGACCTTCATTAAAAAAAAAACAAAAACAAACCGTAGGCATTTAGAATGGATGTCCTTACTGCAAAGGTGATTCATGCCGTAGAGAGAGTGAGTTTGTAGGTATGGAAAAAAAGAGGCCATGCGCTTTCCATGCCATATTCCTGAGAGGTGAAAAAGGCTGCTTGTATCTCATCCAGATGTAAGTCAAGTATTCCATGTGGTCAGAGAACACCCAAATTGCCTGCCACAAGAAATAAAGTAAATTATCCAACTGAAGTCTCCCGTGAGCAGGAGAAACAGTTTTCCAAATACAGGAGGCCTTCTCTTTCTAGCTCTGTGGGATGGGAAGGTTGCCCTACTGTACCTGCTAGAAGCAAGACCCAGTTAACTTAACGGAATTGGCTTTTCTCAGCAGGAATGTTTAGGTTTGCACAGTAATTGCTACAGGTAGGATATCGGTGCATGCTTCTATTTGTTTTTTTATTGGTTGCTGGTTTTAAAATTTTTCAATGTAGCTGTTTTTAGTGGTAATTTTATTGGGCTTTCTCTAAGCAGGTGTGTTCAGATTTGCACAATAATTGCTGTACCTGCACAGGTAGAATGTTGGTGTGTGTTTCTTTGCTCTCTTTCTTTTTATAAAATTTATTTATTTGGTTTTTCAGATTAAAATTTTACAGTCACATATCCAACATACAACATAAAAATGAGATTCCAAGGAACCTCTTGGAATTCCCTCCTCCCCTTTGCGGGTCCTATTCTTAATCATTTTCTCCTGCATCTTTGATGACAATCTAAACCTTTTACCTCTCCATTATGTCCAAAATTCACCATTCAACTACAAGTGTTATTCCAATCCTACTAAAGATTTTAACAGTTTACAATGGTCTTTAAGTTATAAATTTTCTCCATTCTTTATGAAAATTTTGGTCTTCTTGATTCTGGTTATTTTAGCCATCAACTTGATCTGCCATTCTTCTCTGTTAGGGACTTTTTATCCATCTTTTTTTTTATCCATTTTTTTTTATCCATCTTTGTGTGTTTCAGTTTGTTTTTAGTTGGTTGCTGATTTTAAGTTTTAAAAAAATAAATAAACAGGTAACTGCTTTTAGTTGTGAGTTTATTGGTTTTTCCCTTTTAAGTCACTTTGAGGGTTGGTTTTTCAATCAAGCAGTGTATAACTATTATGAAATAAAATAAATAATGGTTTTTGTGGGCTTACCTCCATTGATGGAGGTGAGGGGTAAGGGTAAGTTCCCACATGTACCATTTACCATTTATTCTAAACCTTTTCAGTTGCAAGTGTGCCACCAATAACTTCTTTTGGCAGGTGGGGGCTATCAGTAATTTTGGGGAAGCTGCTTTTGTGTAAGTGCTTTACTGCGCATCTTCGCAATGGCAGGTGTGGGGATCCCCAACTCTGCAGAAATCAAGGTTGCGCACAAACACACCCTTTTATAGGAGAAGTGGCTTCCAAGGTCACCTTCACTGCCTAGCATCCCCTGCTGGCCAGGTACTGCAACTGCAGGCATCTCTGAACAGGAAGAGGAAATGATTCGGCAGGAAACAGGAAGCAAACCCACTCCAGTAGCCATCGTAATGGTATAGATAGCAAGTGGCAGGGAATGGGAATAAGAGGTCTCCATGATCTGGCATCATTTTCTGTGAAGAGAGCAGATGTTAGAGTTTTCCAGAAGGCTACCGATTTTTTTTGTAATTGACATGGCTGCCTGTTGACCTCTCAATTGACCAAAGTATTTTTTGACCCATCTAATGCCACCTCTGATCCAGTCTTCAGTAACACTAATGTGCTAGAACCTATGGCGGGAAGGCGGGTGGGATGGAGACGTGGTCATTAGACACCTTGCATAGGCTGTGTGCCTTTCTCTAAACTTGCCCTCATGCTCAGGTGTGCAATTATAGGGATGTCAACAGACAAGCAACTCCCAGCTTTAAAAGCAGGAGAGAAGGAAACCACCTGTATTTTGGAGCCCAGGGCCATAGCTAAGGAGGGGAGCCAGCTGGGGTCTCAGCCCTGGGTGAAGCCTCTAGATGGGCACCACTGAGCCTCTAGATGGGCACCACTGAGGCTCCCAACTTGCCAGCGGCTTCCTCCAACTGCAGCCCCTTCTTGGGCTCCAGAGTCTAAAAGTGTCCCTGATCTAGGAGAAGCAGGGAAACCAGGAAAATGATCATACCCCCTTCCCATTTGTTTATGGTATCAGAACATCACCTCCTGTCCTTTTTGGAAACAGAAGCACTTTGGAGTATTGCTTGCTCATGTGTTCTCTCTCTCTCTGTGTGTGTGTTTGGATCTAAATGTCAACATACATGTTTACACCATGTGGATATATAAAGAGGGCACTGCTGCATACAATCTGCTACAAACACTGAGTCCTCTTTATACTGAAAATAAAATACCTGCAGTGAAAGAAATGTGATGCTGACATACAAAGCACTTTCTATTTATCCCTTCCTGTAATTTGGAATGAAAATGTAGCCAATCCACTTTAAATTCCTTAATTGCAATGGTTCAGCATCCAGCAATTTTTAAAGGAAACTTGTGGAGTATTTATTCGTTTATTTTATTCTTTAGAGCATGGGTAGGCAAGCTAAGGCCCGGGGGCCGGATCCGGCCCAATCGCCTTCTAAATCCAGCCCACAGACGGTCCGGGAATTGCGTGTTTTTACATGAGTAGAATGTGTCCTTTTATTTAAAATGCATCTCTGGGTTATTTGTGGGGCATAGGAATTCATTCTCTCCCCCCCCCCATAAAAATATCGTCTGCCCCCCCCCCCCAAGGTCTGAGGGATAGTGGACTGGCCCCCTGCTGAAAAAGTTTGCTGACCCCTGCTTTAGAGCATTAAACTGCAAGTCTTTAGTGCTCAGAAGTAAGTCCCACTGAATGCAATGAAGCTTTGTTGTTGTTTAGTTGTGTCTGACTCTTCGTGATCCCATGGACCAGAGAATGCCAGGCACTCCTGTCTTCCACTGCCTCCCACAGCTTACTCCCAGGTAACTGTGTAAAGATGCTGCAGTCTTATACTGCAATCTTAAGCATTTTTACTCAGAAGTAAGCCCCACTGAGTTCAATAGGGCTTACTCTCTGGTATGTGCCTGATCATTGTTGTTGTTGTTGTTGTTGTTGTTGTTGTTGTTGTTGTTGTTGTTGTTGTTGTTGTCGTCGTCGTCGTCGTCATACAGCCATAATACTCAAGTGATCTATTACTCTCTGATGAGATCTACTTAAGGTTGAATGAAAGCCAGATACACACAGAGACAATTTTACTCTTTGGAGAGACTTATCTCTTCTCCAGCCTCTTTCAAACTCTGTTTTAGGCCCTTTATGAACAATTGTTTTGAGGTGTGTGTGTACACGCAAACACACTTGAGGTGTGTGTGACAAACTGATCTTTGCCCCAGGTGACAGAAACCCTAGTTTCGGCCCTGTGAAGCCTACTAAACATAAGCTCACCAAAAAGTGATGGAGGAGGTGAAGACAGCAATGTTGCCTTGCTGTTGGTAGCTATTAGCTATGATGGCTGTGCTTGGCCCCCATAGCTGGAAGAAGCAAGGCTTTTGAATGCCGGCTGCTGGGAACCACAGGAGGTTGAAGTGCTCTTGTGCTCAATCCTGCTTGTGGGTTTTCCATGAGCATCCAGTTGTCCACTGTGAGAACAGGATGTTGCTCCCCCTGCAGGCTATTCTAATGGCCCTGCTGGATTCCACAGGACTCATTCAGTCAAAGGACCATTTCTGACCCTTTTCCAAGGAATAAGATCAGGAGCGGTGGTTGTTTTAAATAAGAGTTTACCCAATGCAATTTTAGGTTATTTTTTAGTGATCAAGATTTAACATATAATTTTAACTGCTGTTATATCTGAATTGTCTCTGTTATACCCAATTGCAATTCAATGTATTCCTGTTGTGTTTTATGATTTTCCTGATATTGTAAGTGAGCCGGAACTGGTCTGTGACCATAATACAGTGGTACCTCTGGTTACGTACTTAATTTGTTCCGGAGGTCCGTTCTTAACCTGAAACTGTTCTTAACCTGAAGCACCACTTTAGCTAATGGGGCCTCCCGCTGCTGCCGTGCCACCGCTGCGCGATTTCTGTTCTCATCCTGAAGCAAAGTTCTTAACCCGAGGTACTATTTCTGGGTTAGCAGAGTCTGTAACCTGAAGCGTATGTAACCCAAGGTACCACTGTAATAAAATTTGTTTACCCAGTGCGTGCTTGAAAAAGAAAGAAAGATGGAACTTAATCATTAAGTAGCATGAGGTAATGGTACCAATAGAGAAATATGAAAAAGATGAGGAAATGAATTATTATTATTATTATTATTATTATTATTATTAATACATGCATATCCCATCTTCCAAAGAAGTCCAATGTGGAATATATGGGTCGTCGTCGTCCCATGCCATCCTTACAACAATTCTGTGGGGTAGAAAAGGTTGAGGGAAAGTGACTGACCCAAGGTCATCCAGGGGGAACTTGAACCCTGATCTCCCAGGTCCTAGTTCAGCCCTCTCACCACTGCACCACATCGGCTCTAACACGGCATTATCTTTCCATTTCTCCTGCTGTTGCTCCACTGTTCACTCTCAGTACCTGGAATGCAAAGGCTCCCTGTCCCTGAACATCATAGAATCATAGAGTTGGAAGAGACCACAAGGGCCATCAAAGCTCCATGGATGCAGCAAATAGCCATTAATAAAGCAATCCTCCACGAATCTGTCTGTCCCATTTTAAACACCCCATCCAAGTCAACGTAGATAGGTGGGCTGTAAATTCCACATTCCAAATTCCATGTTGGGATACCCAAAGAAGTGTGTTCCTCTGCCTTTCCTTAACTTATATCAACTCAGTTTGTTGGAAGCCACCCAGAGTGGCTGGGGAAACCTAGCCAAATGGGCGGGGTATAAATAAATAAATAAATAAATAAATAAATAAAAATAATTTATTTGTACCCCACCCATCTGGCTGGGTTTCCCCAGCCACTCTGGGCGGCTTCCACTAAGACCAAAAATACACTAATATGTCATACATTAAAAACTTCCCTGAACAGGGCTGCCTTAAGATGTCTTCTGAATGTCAGGTAGTTGTTTATCTCTTTGACATCTGATGGGAGGGCGTTCCCATCCCATTGTTGTTGTTGTTATCATCATCATCATCAGGGAACCCTTATTGCTATGCAAGGAGGAGGAGACTGTCCAACTTGCCCATACTTTTTATGCAAGATGATGCTCCTTTATACACCTTCAGTATACAGTATTCCTCCTTTTGGTTTCCCTAAACCCCCAAATCACCATTCATCTATCTCTGCAATAAGGCCTGTAGAGAAACATATGCCAGATGTACGAGCTGATACAGAGCGTTCCCTAGTCAGTTCCCTTGATGCCGTCGTGTTTTCCAGCGACAGTGACATCTTCTGGACATGACAGTGCCTAGAGGCAAAAAAAAGGGAAGCTGAATATTCTTCATTCCTCTCCCTTTCTTTTAATTCAGCTGAGCTAGCTAAGCCAGCAGGCAAGGGAGATTTGCAGCAAACTTAGCAAGCCAGGTAAAACAACAATATTAGAGCACTTGAAAACGCACACATACAAATCACTCCCATCGGTAGGCACAGTTCTTGAAGCACATTTTCTTGCAAGTTTCCGTTGTTTTTGATTTGACGGAGCAGCTGATGGAGAAAAGCAATTGCAGCTGTAATAGGCTCACCTCGTGATCTGCCCCGAAGGACTGCTGCATAGTCAGTTGGATGCAATGCACCACGGGCATGCTTTGAGTGTTGCTTCTGTTTTTCGAAAGAGAGCTCCTTCCATGCCCTCCTGCCACCTGGATCAGGGAAAAGAAGCGCATGAAGACACCAGCTGTTGCCTCCTAAAGTTTTGCTAGTCATTAAAAAAAATACCAGGTGTTATGTACTGAGTTGAATAGGATCCAAATACAGCAGTCTGGTTGGTCCTAGAACAATGGGATTCAGAATGCAGCAGTCTGATTGGTCCTAGAACAACAGGATCCAGAATGCAGCAGTCTGATTGGTCCTAGAACAATAGGATTCAGAATGCAGCAGTCTGATTGGTCCTAGAACAATAGGATTCAGAATGCAGCAGTCTGATTGGTCCTAGAACAATAGGATTCAGAATGCAGAACAATAGGATTCAGAATGCAGCAGTTTGATTGGTCCTAGAACAACAGGATCCAGAATGCAGCAGTCTGATTGGTCCTAGAACAATAGGATTCAGAATGCAGCAGTCTGATTGGTCCTAGAACAATAGGATTCAGAATGCAGCAGTCTGATTGGTCCTAGAACAATAGGATTCAGAATGCAGCAGTCTGATTGGTCCTAGAACAACAGGATTCAGAATACAGCAGTCTGATTGGTCCTAGAACAATGCAGCAGTATGATTGGTCCGCAGGAGCCACCCAATCCAGCTCCAGGTGGAAGTGAATCCGCAACCTGATTGGCCTACAGGAATTAGCCAGGAATTAGCCAGTCACGTGCGGCCCATTGTGTAAATAATGTATATAAAGCAGATATTTTGGGGGAACTTTCATTCCTCACTACTATGAGCTGAATAAAGAGCATGAAATATCTAAAGCCATACAGTACCAAACCACGTAGAAAGGTGAAATCAGAAATGGCTAACTGTTATGGAAAGATGTGTTAATTGCCTGCATAAGCCTGATGTTTTCAGCAGGCGTTTAAAAGTTGGCACAGAAGGCGCCCGCTTAATCTCTGCTGGCAGAGCCATTCCGCAAGAGGAGGCTGGTGGTGCTTAGGGCTCAGTTCCTTGTGGTTGTCAAACTAGCCTTGCCAACTCGGGAAACAACCAACAACCTAGAAACCAGGATATCAGGGTTCAGGCAGTCTCTGAGGTACCCTGGACTTAAGTTGTCCAGGGCTTTGTAAATTCCTCCAAGGACCTTGAACTTGGCTCAGTAGTAGATAGGCAGCCAGTGTAGATGTTTTAACAATGGCGTCACATGTTCTTGGCCACATGCCCCCATCATCAATCTGGCTGCCGTCCTCTGCACCAGCTGGAACATCTAAACCAGCCCTTGAGATATCTTAAGATGTCCATCGTACCTCCTCTCAGTCTCCTCTTTTCCAGGCTAAGCGTATCCAGCTCCTTCAACCACTCCTCATAAGGCTTGGTTTCCAGGCCATTGATCATTTTGGTTGCCCTCCTCTGCACTTTCCAGCTTGTCAACATCCTTCTTAAATTGTGGTGCCCAGAACTGCACATAGTATTCCAGATGTGGTCTGACCAAAGCAGAATAAAGTGGTAGTATTACTACCCTTGATCTGGACACTAGACTTCTGTTGCTGGAGTCTAGAAGAACATTAGCTTTTTTGCTGCTGCATCACACTGTTGACTCACGTTAAGCTTGTGGTCCACCAAGACCCCTAGATCCTTTTCATATGTTCTACTGACAAGCCAGGTGTCTCCCATCTTATATTTTTGCATCCTGTTTCTAAGTGCAGAACCTTACATTTGTCCCTATTGAAATTCATTCTGTTAGCTTGGGCCCAAGGTCTTTTTTGAACCCTGATTCTGTCTTCTGTGCCATTAGCTACGCCTCCCATCCATCCAGGTTGTTACCTGGATCAAATAATTCGTGTGGATTTGTGCTGCGCAGCATGCAAAACAGATAGATATTCCGCCAGGGCTCAAATAATAACATTTAGTTAGTCACTTCATCTCTTGACTTTAGTTAGCCATCATCTCTTGGTCCAGCCTACCTCACAGGGTTGTTTTGAGGAATAATTGGAGGCGAATCCTGAGCTCCTTGCAGCAGCAGCAGGAGGAAATAAATGTGGTACAGAAAACAAACCAGAGAAGCAGGCATGCACCCACTCGGCCTCCATCTGGAGAAGTTTTGAGGACTGGCAGTAGCAGAGCTGTGGCCTAACTCTGGCCAGGTACAGCAAGTAACCTGATTATCCACAGACTGAAGGCAGTGTGGGGTGGAATTGTGGGTTGCAGCACAGAGGGCTGCTTTGTGAATGCTAGGAGGGACCATTCCTCCCTCGCATAGCTGCGGACACCTTCTCTAAGAGCCGGTTGTATTCTGTTCCTTTGAGGCATTTCAAGAATGATGCTAAGCTGCTCCGGCCATTATTGGTTTAACCCCAGCCGAGTTTAAATATGCATAAGCTGCATCTAATAGCTGTGATTTGTTTGAGTAATCCCTTATCATGAATGGGCAGGCCTTCCCTCCTCCTCTCTCGCAAGGGAGCACTTGGGCTCCTGCAGTGATTCGGTTGCCTGGCTAATTTTCAAATAAGCCAAAGTCCTGCATATTTCCTTGGCACAGTTGTGGTACCTGCGGCTCTTCGCTACTGGAGACCTCACTTAATCTGCCTGTCATCTACAAATACACCATACGATGTGGCTTTTATCATCCGAGCCGAGGATTGGGTTTCCTGGGGGATTTAATTTAACATGGAAAACGGTGGCTGCTATTAGTCTACAATTCTCACCCACCCAATGCAAATCTTAAAGGCTATGCTATTTAATTAGACTTCTTCACCGCTTGCGACTGTGAAGGAAAGAAGCCCCTAGACCTCAAGAGCAGAATAAACAAGATCATGTATCTCTCGTCTCAGGTCTGTTTGTTTCAGCTGTGGGATGCTTCTTGCTAACAAGTTAGAACCAGTGTGGAATTGTGGACTGCAGAAGAGCCATAGCTCATTCGCAGAACATCTGCTTTGCATGCAGAAGGTCGCAGGTTCCATCCCTGCCATCTCCAGTTCTGTCAATACTTATTGGCAACAGCTCTCCAGGCAGGGTTGACCTCTTCAGCCCTATCTGGAGATGTTGGGGATTTCAGTTATGAACTCCATTGGGTGGCCTTGTGCAAGTCACTAGGAATGGAGTTTCATAAAATCGGGCCCACAATACTGCTGGAAATGAGTGGAGCATCAGAGCCATGTGGGACCACAAAACAGTGACTCCCCTGAAGACCCCAGTGATCAGTCAGGGATTAGGTGAGCCTGGAGGTATCCACACAAATCGTTAAGGGCCTAGTAAATTAATTACAAGAACCATGAATCTGGCCTGGTAGTATCTGGACAGGCAGTGTAGACTTTTGAACACTGGAGTTATGTGTTGGAGGTAGTTTGTTCCACTCAGGAGTCTCGTCCTGGCGTTTTGCACCAGCTGGAGTCTCCACACGAGGCCCAAGAGTAGCTCCATCTCAATAACCATCTTGCAGTAACCAAGTCTTGAGGTTACCAATGCATGGATCTCTGTGGCCAGGGTGGTTGAGGGAGCTGGGTATGTTTAGCCAGGAAAAGGGGAGACTAAGGGGAGATATGATAATCACCTTCAAATATCTCAAGGGCTGTTACGTGGAAGAGGGAACAAGCCTTATTTCTCCTGCTCTGGATGGTAGGACTCAAACCAATGGCTTCAAGTTACAAGAAAGGAGATTCCGGCTAAACTTTCTGACAGTAAGAGTTGTTCGACAGTAGAATGATCTCCCTTAGGAGGTTGTGGACTCTCCTTCTCTGGAGGTTTTTAAGCAGAGATTGGGTGGCCATCTGTCTTGGATGTTTAGTTGAGAATCCTGCATTGCAAGGGGTTGGACTAGATGACCCTCAGGGTCCCTTCCAACTCTACAGTTTTATGATCTACTTTGATGTTCTGTAATAAATCAGAGTATGTTATATAAATGATAAATAACATCTTCCTTCCTTTTCACAGCTCAGGGTTCACCATGGCTAGCCTACCATGCCTTCTCTTACTCCTGTGGACCATCAACGGTGTTCTACCTTCCAGTTCTCATTGGAGGCCCACCTGGCCGGCCTACAGAGTCCCCGTCGTTCTGCCACAATCAACCACTTATTTGGACAAACCACAGTTTGATGCCGAAGCTAAGCTGGAAGTGGTCTCGTCTTGCAGCCCGTCTTGCCACAAGAGTTCCCCGCTACCTACTTATGAGGAGGTGAAGGATTACTTGTCCTACGAAACTTTGTACTCCAATGGCTCCCGAACCGAGACGGAAGTCGGCATCTACGTTCTGACCGGCGGGAGCGCCGGGACGCAGAGCAGATCTCGGGCCAAGAGGCAGATCTACGGATATGACACAAGGTTCAGCATTTTCGGCAAGGACTTCTTGCTCAACTACCCCTTTTCCACTTCTGTGAAGTTGTCCACGGGCTGCACCGGGACTTTGGTGGCCGAGAAGCATGTCCTCACGGCCGCCCACTGCATCCACGATGGCAAAAGCTACGTCAAAGGGGCCAGGAAACTGCGTGTGGGGTTCCTGCGGCCGAAGCTGAAAGATGGCAGCAAGGGGGCGAACATCAGCAGCTCCCCTGAGCCGGAAAGGATGAAATTCCAGTGGATCCGAGTGAAACGGACTCACGTCCCCAAAGGGTGGATCAAAGGGAATGCCAACGACATTGGCATGGATTACGACTATGCCCTCTTGGAGCTCAAGAAACCCCACAAACGGAAGTTTATGAAGATTGGCGTGAGCCCGGCCGCAAAGCAACTGCCTGGCGGGAGAATCCACTTCTCAGGGTATGACAACGACCGACCAGGGAACCTGGTCTACCGCTTCTGCGACGTCAAAGACGAAACGTACGACCTCTTGTACCAGCAGTGTGACGCCCAGCCGGGCGCCAGCGGCTCGGGAGTTTACGTACGGATGTGGAAGAGGCAGAGCCGCAAGTGGGAGCGCAAGATCATTGGGATATTTTCCGGGCACCAGTGGGTGGACACAAACGGCTCCCCGCAGGATTTCAATGTGGCCGTTCGCATCACTCCCCTCAAATACGCGCAGATTTGCTACTGGATTACAGGCAACTATCAGCACTGCAGGGACGGCTAAAGACAATGGGCATCCTTTTTTTAAAAAAAGAAAGAAAATAAATGGCCTCGGTTGCTGAATCGGGGGCAGGGTGGGGTGGGGGGAAAGGGGAAGCGAAACTCTTCTATATTGCCGGTGCTATGGGGCGCAGTTCTGTTTTTCTTTTTTATAAATACCTGGATGCAGGAATCAATAGGGAAGTCTGTCTTGTTTGTAAAGGTGCTTTGTGTTACATACTATGCGCAGCCAGGCTGGCCTTAGATACTGGGGCATCCTGTGGTGCACACCTGGCCCTGCCCTTCTCCCACAACTCCCCTTCCTGGTGCCCATGTCATGGCAAAACACTCCCCCCCCCCTTTTGGCTGTCTTCTAACTTAGGCACTTTGCCTAACTTGTGCGCTTTGCATATGATTTTTGCAAACTGTTGTTCCTGGGGCTCCTGGCCCTCAAGTCAAGTCAGAGAGCATGGCGTTGATAGGAGCTGAACCAGGGATGGTGGCCAATTTAAAGTTGAAGTGAGACAGGGGTAGGCGTGAGTGTGGCTGTTTTGTTTTTTGTTGCACTGCCGTGGCTGCTTTCTCCAGGCAAGCAAGAGAAGAAAAACACTCAGCTTTGATGCTCCCATGCAGATAGATGATACGCTTTGCATCAGTCAAGTCGTCCCTGAAAAAGGCTTTTTGTCTGAAATGTATTTAGCGTCGGTAACTCTGATTTCTATTTCTGGAAGCTATTATATTCAGAGCGGGGGATATTGTGAGTCTGTGGGAGCACAGAACAGCTTCAGAATTTACTGTAAATTCCTAAGACTCTCAGGGTGTTTTGGAAGCTAGTCCACCACGACAACACACCCACCATATTCGGCCATATGCACAGACTTCTCCACTAACCTGTTCTGCTTTGCAGCCAAAGCTGGATTTGCACAATGTTGGTTCGACTAGCCCCCAAAGCCACCTCCCACTTAGCTGGAGCAGGGCTGTGCACAGCGCTGACTGGCTGCTCCTTTGTGTCAATCGCAAAACCACCTCTCCCTTCTTGGAGCTGCGCTGTACATGGTTCTGATTGGTTGGCCCTCACTGATCATGAAGCCACTCCCTCCCTCTCTCATTGTTTTTGCCCAAATATATATATTGCAACCTTTAAAAAAATGCAAGGGACATTCCCAGCCCTACCTGGAGTTGCGAATGGGGAGCTGAACCTGGGACCTTCAGCATGAACAGCAGATGCACTAACACGGAGCCCTGTCTCTGTGGGTGGCGCTGTGGTCTAAACCACTGAGCCTCTTGGGCTTGCTGATTGGAAGGTTGGCGGTTTGAATCTCCACGACGGGGTGAGCTCCCGTTGCTCTTTCCCAGCTCCTGCCAACCTAGCAGTTCGAAAGCACACCAGTGCAAGTAGATAGATAGGTACCACTGCCGTGGGAAGGTAAATGGCATTTCCATGCGCTCCGGCACTTGTCACAGTCCTTTGTGCGCTTTAGCCATGCTGGCCACATGACCCAGAAAACTGTCTGTGGACAAACGCCGGCTCCCTCGGCCTGTGAAGCGAGATGAGCACCACAACCCTATAGTTGCCTTTGACTGGACTTAACCATCCAGCGGTCCTTTACCTTTACCCAGAAAACAGCTGAAGGAGAGGAGAGGCACCTCCCAATAGCATCAAATTTCAACTGTCCGGAGTCTGTTCAAGCCAGGAGCAAAGTTTCCTTCTAGCTAGAGGGACTGGCAAGGCTAAGTGGGCTTTGCAGCAGAAGCAGCTGCTTTCTTTCTTTCTTTCTTTCTTTCTTTCTTTCTTTCTTTCTTTCTTTCTTTCATTGGGTAGCCCATGCCAATGCGGAGTTCAGAAGTAAGTTTACTGAGTGCTGCTTGCTGTGTGGGATCTGTTACCTTTATTTATGCCTCGTCTTTCTTTTTTCTCCCGTGGTTTTACCTTTCCTCTTGCCCCCCCCCCCAAATTCTCCAGCGATTCTCAGCAACTAGAGAGCAGGCAAGTTTTAGTGAGGTTTCCCCTCCCACTTTTTTCCCTTTTAACTGCACTGATATCCCTTAGCATAATGGATGCAAACTGAGAAGGGCATTTGAGCTTTCGCACACCAAGATTGCCAAACACAATCTCTCCAGGGTTCAGCTGTTTTTCCAGAGCACAGTGCAGTCTCGGAAGCCGGGCTGGTGCCTCGCAATTAGGGATAGCAGAATATGTCTGTTTCAGTTTCTTGCAGTCTCTCATTTTCCCCATCTTAAGTTCTCCACATTTCCGCATCATTTTGCAATTTTCACAGAATCCCTGTGAAAATTTGTCAGCATTTTAATGCAAACTTTCTCCATGCACATTTTTGTAAGTTGGAGTTCTTGTTATTAAATATACCACAAAAAAAGCACACCAAGAACTCAGTCCAATGTAAGTTTCAATAGTGGGAGTTTCTAACCCATAACTGACTTCTGACTTCTGCTCTAAAGACCTCCACGTCGAATCTGACTATGGACTAACATGAACTTATCTCTACTCATAAACTCTTATCTCTAATTCTGTAACGAATTTCTGTGTTATACATATCTTGATGAGTTTGAGTTTGTAATCTCTGTTAGAGTTTGTAATCTCTATTTGAGTTTGTAATCCTTGTCAGAATACATACTTTTGAATAGATTAGTTTTTGTTACTATTAACTATGGATTTGCGAGTAGGGACCACTCCCACTAGTGGAACTTACATTGGGCTGAGTTCTTGCTTTGCACATTTTTGTATGCAGTCTTCCCTGTCAACCACATTTTTTGCAATGCAATTTCCATTAATATAGTGCATTTTCCAGCCAATAAGTGCAATTAAATGCATATGCATTTTTGCACATGTCACCTGGCCAGAGAACCACACTTGCAAGATCCTTCAAAATGTGAATTTCGAAGGGCGGGTGTGTTTTGGTTTGCATATTGATGCTGAAAATGCAAATTAGGTAAGTTCACATTCGGTAAGATTCTCCTCCATCCCATCTGGAACATAAAGGACTGAGCTGCTGCGGACTCACCGGCCTCAGTGCCCTCTTCAGGCATGAAAGAGAACTGCAGCAAGCATCACTGACTCCTGCAGTTGGCAGGCAAGACTCTGGGTTGGTTTGTGTCAAAAAGAGAGAAAAGCTCTGAAACTGTTGGTTGTTCCAAGGTAGCATCTCATCAACTTGTGATTCATTGGATCTTCAGCTTTGTGCATGGCGGGTGGCCTTTCCCCCACGCCTTTACACACAGACAGTTGCTCAAACGGATTCTCCCCATTTAAGCAGCTCAGTTCAGACATTGCCCCCAAACCATGGTTAGCAGGAGCAGATTTCGCTTCATTTCCCATCTGCTCAGTATTCCCATTTATGTGGTGCCTCAACCTCCAAGATGCAGGGATGGTTATAACAATGGTATGTCGGCTCAGTTATCACATCTAGCGATGTTTGGTACAAACCACGGTTTCTCAAACACCCCTGCAGTGCATGAGAGCTGTGATGAAAAAGTGAGACCGTGGTCAATGTTAGTCCCTCCCACTTGGTTTAAAAAACATATCGGCAAATATAACAAAAGGAATTAAAGAGGAAACCAGCAGACATTAAGAATATTTGATCAATCTTTTTTTTTTTAAAAAAAATAATTTTCTTAAGGTTTATAGAGAAAAATACCAAACGTAATATATTTCCCTTTTTTAAAAAAACAAACTTTTATCTGGATAAAAACACAAAAAGGGGAGAGAGAGAAATAAAGAAAAAGAAAAGCGTAGGAAAGAGGTTAAAAGAGAAAGACAGAAAAACCCAGAAAATAAAGTACTTCTAATTCCTCATCTGTCTACTATAAAAAAGCCTATCAAATGAGACCCATCCCTTTTGTTTATCAAATTTATTTATTGCTTCACAACAAATAGGGTGTCTCAAAGTGATATACAAGTAAAGTAAAATACAAAAGTATGTAATAATATCATTTGGTAGGAGAGGGTCTCATGCAGATACCATCTCACCAGGAGGTCTGTTCCATCTGTGTCTGAATCAGGCCATTAGTGTGACAGCACCTGTGCTTTGAAACTCTTATTACATGTTAAGACAGGCATCTTCTCTATTGTCTTTTTTTGGCACCTGTTGAAGACCTAAGTCTTTTAAGCAGAGATCTGTATTCCAGTCCGCATCTGGATTGGACTTGAAAAACGTTCTTAGGTATGTTTTTATCATTAAATCAGTTGGGGATAATTTAGGCCTTGTATGTGACAAAGAGAGACATTCAACCAAACGGACAGAGGAAAAACTCCCTCAGAAAGACACAGCCAATCAGAACACATGCTACCTCAGTGAGGGTCATGTTGCTGTGATTGGTTGCTAAGTAAAACCTACACACACACACACACACACACACACACATGGTTAGCTGACTTACTGTTAAAGAATTAACTCTTTAGTCACACACAGAATGATCCCTGCTGTTCTGCCAAGCCATTCATTAATTAAACTATAGTTAGCGCCAGGCAAGCATCCCCGGAAATATCAGCCCTTTAACCTTGCATCAGACCTCCCTGCAGATGTCCACTTTGCAGATGTTCAGCAGAGACTGAGATCTGCTGATGAATGTTTACAAACCAGACCAGAGCAATCAAACTGAGCAGCACATTTTCATCAGGGTAAAGCCTTTCAACAGGAAGCCTGCTAGCACATTTGCAAAGCTAAGCAGGGTCCAGTGTGGTTTCAAATTGGATGGGAGACCGCGTGTTGAGATTCCTGCATTGCAGGGGGGTTGGACTAGATGACCCTCGGAGTCCCTTCCAACTCTACAATTCTATGATTCTACAAATTAGAATGTGTCAGGTGAGAACTTTCCCCCGTGTATGTATCTCCTTTATTTCCACTCCACCCAACTGTTGTCGAGGGTGTTAATGGTGCTTAAGTTTTTTCAGTTATTGTGGTCCCTCTTTGGAATGCCAAAATTGCTTCTCGACAAGTTCACATACCAGATGTAGCTTTTCGCACATAATGCTAGAACTCTTCTTCTCTGGCACAGACAGTCACGGATGTTTTAAAACGAAATCTGGCAGTGGGATGGTGGGGGGGGGGAGAACCTTTTTGCATTTGGCAAAACCTCATCCACCTCCTTTCTCTGTAGACACCTGACTCCTGTGACTGTTTTAATGCCAGTTCTTTTGATGAATGTATCGCAGAAAACCAAGAGAAAACGGAAAGAGACAGAGGATTTTGTACCTATTTATATGTTATCTGCCAGAAATGAAAAGCGCTCGTTGTAATTACACTTCATTTGTAAGGATGTTGAAATACAGCACAGTTTTTATCGACCTCTGCAGGAATAATATGCTTGTTCATTTTCGTCATTTTTTTTTTTTAAATGCTTGCAGAAAACTGGATGTTACTTTGCATGCTTCCTAGCCACATGAGATTGTGATGGGTGCAGCTCCAGAGCATAGCTGTCAACTTTTCCCTTTTCTTGCGAGGAATCCTGTTCGGAATAAGGGAATTTCCCTTAAAAAAAGGGAAACGTTGACAGCTATGCTCCAGAGAGTGGCAAGCCTGAACTTCAAAACCATCGTATGGTTCACCACCATAACCAGTGCTACTGTATTTTGTAAAGCTCTTTTGAAAACAACAACAATAAAGAGGGATATAAATTTTAATAAATAAAATAGAAATAACATTGCTGCTTTGAACAGAGAATCCAAGGAAATCAGCTGCAGTTTAAGACAATTCCTTGCTTCCACATCTTCCAGGCTGCCCTGTGCAAAAGGACCCGTCCTCACCGAAATCCTGATACCAGCAGTATTGCATCTTTTCCACCCAGGAGTACAACATCCCAGAAGCAGCTCTTTTCTACAGGAAAAATGAATACACAGAATACACATGAATACTCCCTGAAGCAAGGGCTAGGCAAGGGATTATTGTTATTCATGCCATTTCTACAATTCATATTTTTTAAGGGGATTGGAATCTCAAAGTAGTTTGCAACCTATATTAAAACATCAAAGGAAGCAATTCCAGAAGAAAGTCAGACATAAAGTATACATTCAAAGAAACGTAATTCACAGGAAACCATTATTATTATTATTATTATTATTGAAATGTACTTAGTTACATTTGTATACAGCCCTATACCCATAGGTCTCAGGGTGGTTCACAACACAAAGTTACAGCATACAAAGCACAGAGTACATAATGAAAATAATGAAAGCATAAAGACAGTAAAACGTGGCTTTTCACTCAGCGAGCTAACTCCTTCTCCAAAGCAAATAAAACACCACACAGGAGGTCAAATGCAGAATGCACATTTAATGCAGCAAAGTTAACAATTTTTTATCTTCAACATTTCAAACGAAAGCATACCCAAAGGAAGTCAAATATGAAATGCACATTTAAAGCAGCATAATTATCAAGAGCATAAAATAGTATCATAAAAATATAGAACATATCTTCTGCCGTTGCTGCCAATGGTGGTTCATGGCAGACGGCGGAAGCTCAGGCTCGATGACCTGGGTCTGCACAAAGAGGCCTGCAAAACAGTCTCTGGCCTATTCCTCAGTCTCAGCTTTTGTAGCTGGAGTCAGTCCGGCAAAATAATCTCTGGCCTCTTCCTCAGTCTCAGCTTTTGTAGCTGGAGTCAGTCCGGCAAAATAATCTCTGGCCTCTTCCTCAGTCTCAGCTTTTGTAGCTGGAGTCAGTCCGGCAAAATAATCTCTGGCCTCTTCCTCAGTCTCAGCTTTTGTAGCTGGAGTCAGTCCGGCAAAATAATCTCTGGCCTCTTCCTCAGTCTCAGCTTTTGTAGCTGGAGTCAGTCCGGCAAAATAATCTCTGGCCTCTTCCTCAGTCTCAGCTTTTGTAGCTGGAGTCAGTCCGGCAAAATAATCTCTGGCCTCTTCCTCAGTCTCAGCTTTTGTAGCTGGAGTCAGTCTGGCAAAATAATCTCTGGCCTCTTCCTCAGTCTCAGCTTTTGTAGCTGGAGTCAGTCCGGGCCCTGCCCTCCCAGGTCAGGTGGGGGAAAGCCTGCAAGGCAGGGAGCGGGTCAATCAGGACTCACAGCCAAGATGGGGATCATTACCCTCTTTCTCTGATTGTCAGTTGTTCTCTCCCTATGGAAGACTCTTCATGTTCTGTGAAACAATGAGGACACATCCACACAATACAAAATACATTTACTGAATGTGGGTTTTCCCTAAAGAATTCTGGGAACTGCCATTTGTTAAGGGTGCTGGGAATTGTAGCTCTGTGGGTGGGTGGGATAAACTGCAGTTCCCAGGAGTCTTTGGAGGAAGTTATAGAACAGTAGAACACCTCATGTGCTTTAAATGAGCTGCAGATGTATGTTGCGGGTTTATTCTGAGTCAGCAAAAGGAGGCGCCGGCTGTCTCGCCGACTCACCCTTTCGCTTGCCCACCTGCACTCACTGAGCAGAGTTCACCTCGCCCTCCCCCCCCCCCAACGCCACTCAGGGAGAAATTCAAGTGACTTAGCAAATGTGGTGGCCGCTCCTTCCATGGTCAACCCCCTATCATTTATTAATTTTAGCCCGCTTTGCCAAACGGTCCCAGGGCAAGGTGCAAAAGCATCAGTCTGAATCACAACCACAAGTTTCCATTAAAAAAGCGTAAGGCAAAGCCGAAAAACAACCGGCGGCTGTTATAGCAATGTAACAGAACAGCGGCAAAGTAGCAAAGTAACAGAGCAGCAGTACCGGTGAATGTAAACACGGCATTCATTTCTCTGCTTCGCTTTTGCCACTGGCCCTGTGCACCACTGGCTTGTGGCCCTCATGAGCTTACCCAGAAGGCAATGTGGCCCTGGGTCTACAAAAAAGTTCCCCACCCCAGGAAGAGCTTGGTGTGGCAAGACAACTGCACAGAATTGACTGTTAAACAAGCCCATGTTTCCAAACCAGCCTGCGCCGCCACGTTGCCTTGACTCTTGAAGCAGCCTTGCAGAGCCCCAGCTGGAAGTTGCCTGGCACAAGCAAATACACACATACTTGAGATTCTTCTCTGCATTGCCTCTTGTTGGCACCTTGTGTGGGGAGAGCCAGCTTCAAGCACACATATCCTGTCCTTGACATGGAACCTGGTCCCTGTAGCTTTTGTTTGGCGGCATTAAGAGAAAATGTGATATTAGATGTGTGTTCTCATTGAGAAGGGAAGCTCTCAGGAAATAGGGCAGTGGAAAAGAAAGGGGCTGGGATTTTGTTTTGTTTTTTTGCTTTTGGAGCAGTTACTATTTCCCTTCTCTCTGTGTTTGCTTGGGGTTTTTTTTGGAGGGGTGCATTAATTTTAATGCATCTATACTGCACCACATCTTCCAACCACACTGTGCAGAAATGCAACTTGTTCAAATGCATTAGACCAATCGCAACCCACAAATGAAACCCCAGTGGCCAAATGCTAAGGCTGTTTGGGAGGAAAAAAAATCTGTGCTAACCTCTTAGCTGCGGGGAGGGGCATTGCAAAGCATATGGGGCCACTACAGAGAAGGCCCCGCTTCTTGTGGTGGCTAATGCAACTCCTGTAACTTTCTATGGCTATCTAGAGGAGGAGAGTTCAACAGGTGTAGCTGGTACAATTCCCTCGCAGGGTCATAGCTGTAAAGGGAAATTCCCTTATTCCAAATAGGATTCCTCACAAGAAAAGGGAAAGGTTGACAGCTATGCGCAGGGTACAGCTTGGATAACTGCTATGTGGCTTGCATAACATAACCCTGAAATCTGAGCACCTTTTACATGTGCTCTTATGCATCTACAAAACTTATATCTATTTGCCAAGTGCAGAAATTCCTTCCATACTGAAGGCTTAGCAAGTTGCTTTATGTGGGATGTAATCCACTGAGAGTAGTCAAGTACAGTGGTATCTCGGGTTACATACGCTTCAGGTTACAGACTCTGCTAACCCAGAAATAGTACCTCAGGTTAAGATCTTTGCTTCAGGATGAGAACAGAAACAGCAGCAGGAGGCCCCATTAGCTAAAGTGGTGCCTCAGGTTAAGAACAGTTTCAGGTTAAGGACAGACCTCTGGAACGAATTAAGTTCTTAACCCGAGGTACCACTGTACAACATTCCTTGTTTTCCTAGAGTGGACATGCAAGGGAATGTTTGGTCCAGCCAGTCGAACCTTCCTCCTGGCCTGGAGCATCCTTCCTTGCGTGTGACTAATAAGTGGGTGTGACCTTTCCAGACCTGGTTAAAGGACAAGGCATGCTGCCCCTCTCCTCTTTTTTCCATCTTCTTTTCGTCCTGCGAACTTCCTGGAATGAACTGCTGGCTGCCAGCCAAGCAGTCCCCCAGGCCATCTTCCTTATGGGATAAACCTGTTAGTATAAGTTTGTAGCTTTAAGCCTTAAGCCTGCCTTCAGGGATCACACTGTGCTCTGCCTGATCGTGAGTCAACTTTCTTTCTATTGCTTATGAATAAGACTGTGGTGTCGTTATTCTTTTAGGAGGGATTCAAGGGGTCTTACCAGGAAAATATTAGAACACATTTCAGTCTGGACAAGCCAGATGGATTTGTGTATTGTTTTAAGAAACTCACACGAGTTTGCAACTAGTTTTCTGCTGTGTAAAGGGGAATACATTCTGCTAAGTAAAGCAACTTGCTAACACAAGTTAGGAAGGATATTAATAAACAATATATCTTCTCCTGCCACCCTGAAGATTCCCACACCTTATACTGAGTCAGACCACTGGTCCACCTAGTTCAGTATTGTTGACACTAGCTGGCAGCAACCCTCCAGGGTTTCAGGCTATGGGGACAATTCCCAGCCTTACCTGGAGATGTCGGGAATCGAACTGGGAGCCTTCTGTTATGCAACACAGCCCTTCCCCCACTAAGGCTGAGCTGCAAGCGCAGAGCATTTCACGTGAGCGGAGGGAGAAAACTGGCTGCTCACCAGGAATGATAAAAATCTGGCTCAACACTGTTCTTTTCAGACGAATTAGCAAAAAACAAAGGACCCTTTTGCCTGGCTTGTGCACACACAGCAGACATTTCCATCAGCGAGAAAACGGGGGTGGCAGAGAGAAAATGTCAAAGGTGGGCCTCGTCTGGCACCTTCAGCTCTGGGCCACATGCATGAGATCGAGAAGTCACGTGACTTGCAGAATGTCACTGCCAAACGGTCATGTGGGATTGTGTTTCTCCTTGCCGGTGTCTGTCCTTTCTGTATATAAGCTATGCTAGCCATTGAAGCAAAGAATATACTAGCTGATGATGTTACACATTTTGTGTGTGTGTGTGTGTTGTGTGGCTACTCTGATAACCAGGTGCAAAGAGGAGAGGGGTCCCTGTGCCTTTAATAATTATGTAGAAGAATGAATTTTGGAAGGTCAACTTAAGACTTTTCATCACATTTTGGAGAGTTGATTCATTGCCTTATCAAAACAACAAGCCTGCAAGGCAGATCAGGATCATGGCCCCTCTATATCTGCAACAAAACAGGAGATGGGTGGAGGCTGAAGGAGACAGTGAATTCTCTGAAGATACCCAGTGAGAGGGGAGATTTGAACCCAGTGCTTTTCGATTCACAGCCGAGGCTGCCATCCAAATCCCTCTGCTTGCTTCTGATTCAGCTGGTCTCCCACGGAAGTGTCATTCCACCGGCCCAGATCTCTTCCTTCCTCCTGCTGAATGTACGGGCAGGTGGAAGTCTCGCCGGCAGGAATTCCACCAGCAGAAAGTGCTGAAATGAGATCCATGGATCCTGAGCCATCACAGCCGAAATTTGCAGCAGTAGCAGCAGACAATGCACTCCTTGTTGGGCAGATCTGTTGCCCCAGTGCAGTGGCAGACACTGGGTTCTTAAATTTCAGCAGCACTTAGTGTGACACTAAAGTTCAGGGGCCCCTGCCTCCAGCGCTCCTTTCTAACAACATTGTTTTGGCACCCCCTGCAACACAGCACCTAGTGCAGCCAAACTGGTCGCGCTACCCTAAAACCGCCTCTGCCCAGTGGGTCCTGCCACCTGAGGCGGCTGCCTCACCTTGTCTCATGATAGGGCCGGTGCTGCAGGCATGCAATACAGGTGCAGAGGCAGGGTGAGTGGGGAGCAGTGTGCCCCACAGAAAAATGTCGTTTGGGGCTGCTGTGAATCGCAGTCCAAAACATTTTGAGGGCACCAGATGCGTGTGGAAATATATGCAGAAAAATGGCAAGGACAATGCAGGTGCCACAGACGGCAGCAGTATTTCAGAGACCAATGCTCCGCTGGCTGAATTCTGGCAAAGGAATCCTTTGTGATACCATCAGAGGACTCCCATTCAGTCTCTAAGTGAACGGGACTTTCTTTTGGAGATCGTGGGATGGTTCCGGTTGCAAGTGTGAAAGAACAGCATGTGCGGATCTTTGTCGGCGGGACATTAAAGAGCTTCTCACCTCAAAGGTCCATGGGGCTTGCTTGTTTTAACAGGAAGAATAGGAACAAAAAACAGGGTGTTTTTTATTTTTATTTAATCATCCAGAATCCTGCCCTTGGCAATAGATGGAAAAGGAATGAATGGTTTTTGGAGAAAACCTAACCTTTAACCATTCAGGAGAGGCCCCAGCAGTTAAAGGGGCAGAAAGTTCGAGTAAGGATGGATTCACCAGCCTGGTTCAGTTTTTCTGAATTATTCGTTACTCCAGTCTTGAGCTCAGCTTGCCACAATTCCAGAGTTTGCAGCAACAACAACAACAAACTCCTGGGCAAATCCGCCAGCATTTCGGTGTGCTGTTCTCCTTACATACAATTTTTGCATGTGATTTGAATCCAAACCCTCCCTGGCAAGGCTTAACAGAGCACTGGGACCACCCACTCAGTCCGGAAGCAGCAGCAGCAGCAGCAGCAGCACCACATGGAGGGTCTGGCTAGGGGGCGCAATACTTGCCTTAGGAGCACAATACTTTCCTTGCCCTGGGCGCTGGCATGCCAGACTGTGGTGGTGATCACACAACGCCAGGGCTTCACATTGCACACTCAATGTTTTACCTCACTTCAGTGTTCAAATAAATGGGCAGCAATCTTTCGCACAGCAGTTTATTGACATCTAAGCAGACAGCAGCTCTGCCAATATGCCAATGTGGTCAGAGGCCACCATCTGATTGCAGCCCATCTTGTCCAGAATGGAAAGGAAAGTGGTCGATTCGACATCCTCATTATGGTCTGCCACGCTCTCTCAAAACTGATAGAGCAATCGTAGACTGCAGAGTTAACTGCAGAGTTAAAACGGACCCTGGGAGTCATGTAAACAGCTATATAACTTTTCGTAGACATCTGAAGGGAGCCCTGTTTTGGGGAGCTTTTAATGCTTGGGTTTTCCACCCCCCTCCCCCCCCCCGTATTTTTGTTGGAAGCAGCCCAAAGTGGCTGGGGCATAAGAAATTATTGTTATCACATACCCTCCAGCAGTTCTCCGATGAAAATAGGGAATGAAGAGTGAGACATTCCGGGATCAAATCAGAAACTGGGATGGCTTCTGGAAATCTGGGACTGTCCCTGGAAAATAGGGACACTTGGAGGCTCAGGTTAGCATCATCATCATCATCATCATCATCATCATCACCACCATGTAGCTCAACCCCCTGCAATGCAGGAATCCCAACTAAGGAAGAGGGTCATGCTGATTATGTCTCTGTAGGTAATTATCTGGATGCACGTCAAGAAGAGTTTGGATTTGATATCCGGCTTCATCACTACCTGATTGAGTCTCAAAGCAGCTAACATTCTCCTTTCCCTTCCTCCCCCACAACAAACACTCTGTGAGGTGAGTGAGGCTGAGAGACTTCAGAGAAGTGTGACTGGCCCAAGGTCACCCAACAGCTGCATGTGGAGGAGCGGAGACGCAAACCCGGTTCACCAGATTACGAGTCCACCGCTCTTAACCACTACACCACACTGGCTCTCAAGAAATCCTTGGCAGAAAGAAGAACGGGCCTCTCGTCCGACACCAGTGAGTGCTCCTGTTCTAGAAAGCCTGAGGCATAGCGCAGGATAGTACGCACCCCAGAAATGATCTCTTTCAGCTTCTGCCTTCTGGAAGAAGGTATAGGGTTATAAAGGCCAGGACTAGCCGCCTGAGAAACAGTTCCTACGCAAATGCAATTCTGGTTCTAAACGCAACATAAGGAGTCTCTATTGTATAGTGTATTTTTTAGTATAGTATAGTGTATTTTAAAAATGGGGTTTCAGAGTTTTTAGGGGTTTTTATAGTGTAGTGTAGTGTAGTGTAGTGTAGTGTAGTGTAGTATAGTATAGTATAGTATAGTATAGTGTATTTTTAGTATAGTATAGTGTGTTTTAAAATGGGGTTTCAGAGTTTTTAGGGGTTTTTGAATGTTTTATGTAGTTTTTCAATTTCATTGTTCTGTATGGGACAATGACAATAAAGATATCGTATATACATGTGGCCCTCAGCCTCATTTAATGTGACCCTCAGTCTAATTTCAGGTAGGAGGATGTGAGAAAATGGAATGGCAGGGGAAGGGGAAGGGGAAGGGGAAGGGGAAGGGGATGGCAGAAAGAGTGGTCCCACCCACCACTGGCTGTGGCCCCTCCCATTGCTGGCTTGCGGTTGGAGAAGCTCAGCTCCAGGGGCCAAATGTGGCCCTCTCCACCTGGCCCTTTCCCTGCAGGCAGCACGCCTTTCCAAGCCACACCCTTCACCATAGCTGTCAACTTACAGATTTGAAAATAAGGGACCAGCAGCCAAAATAAGGGACCTGCAGCCTCACCTGTTCCAGGCACTCCAGTCTTCCTGTCCTCCTGCAGTCTGGTCAAACTCATGCTGGTAGCTTCGAGAACACTGTCCAACCAACTTTGTAACCAGAGGTTCAACTGAATAGAATCTGAATCACATGCACCACAAGGCCTATGCAGCCTCAAGTTAAGATGGCTGGCTTTGCACTGCAAAGTTTGCAGCAGCATGTGCAACAAAATGGCATCCAGAATTCAAAAAACCCCTCAGCTTGCACTAACTAGCCACACACAAGGCATGCAAGCTCCACCCCCCAGTCGTTCTTAGACTCCCTATTGGGTGAGCAACACAGCCAAGCAACACAGTTGGAGCCTCCCTCCTCCCTGGCCGGCAGGGAGGGAGGGAGAGGAGCTGCTTCCTTTGAAATGTAAGGGACATCATTTAAGGGACATCCATCAATAAGGGACAGCAGCGGGACATGGCGCTGGAATAAGGGACAGTCCCTTCAAATAAGGGACACTTGACAGCTATGCCCTTCACACACCCTGCTTTGCATTTTCCTGCAGCGTTTTCCCCGGGCAGGAATGCAAACTTGTACTCTGATAACGCAGAGAGGGGTGTTTTGAGTGTGTAGCCTAGTAAATCTTTCGGTATCTCCAGTTTCACCTCCGGCCCCCAGGAGATCGCCCAGAATGGAATGTGGCCCTCGATGGAAAGAGGCATATCATTGCAGCCTGTACTTCTTACTTCAGATATTGCTGCACTATACATTACAGATATTGCTGCACTATACATACAGATATTGCTGCACTATACATACAGATATTGCTGCACTACACACTATACATATATTGCTGCCCATTACCAGGCGTGATAAACTGAGATGAGTGTTTCAGGATGCGGCAAGTTCGACCTCACATTTTCCTCTTGATCTTATGGATATTGCTCTGCAATTAATAGGTATTTTAGGTTTAGGGCAGCATCCCCCACCTCTACTAATATATACCTTTGATTTTTGTCCCTTCAAGTTATTTCAGCTCATTACAGTGGCTGGAACTTTGTGGCTTATAAAAGGTGAAATCAGTGCCTCATCAAATTGTCTAGTTGAGAGAAACGACAAAGGGTATGTCTGATTTTATTTATTTATTTATTTTAAAAAGCTCTTTGAAGTTCTGGCATTTTGTGATCTTTTGAACGCTTTCGAGAAAGAGAAGCTTTGTGGGGGTTAAGAGATGGAACGAAAAGTGATCATTATTATCAGAAAGTCGAAAAATTATCAGGAAAAAACAGCAATGAACAGTATCAAGCCACTTAACCAGGGATGTTGTTAAGGGGTGGCCCAGTGCAGAATTGTGTGTGATCATTTGCACCGGGGGAATCTGCAGCCCCTTCCCCCTTTTTTGTTTAACCCCCGTCACTTGCACAGCAGCTTAATCCTTTGAAAGCCAGCCTAAATTTGCCCTTGTATGTATAATTTAGCACATGCAAAGTGTATACAAATTCATGTCCTCAGTCTGTGGCCTGAGATTTTTAAGGATCTAGCGCTATCCTAGCACTGAAGCCTATTTAAGCAAAGAAAGGTCAGGCACTGCATTGATTTAGCACGGAAACGGTGGCGGCACAAGATTTTTGCTGTCTGATGCGGAGGTCAAACGTTGACATACACACACCCAGTGCTTCTGATGCAAACACTTTGAAGAGTTTTGTTGACACCAGTTTCTGCCTTTTATCTATTTCCGTTCCTGATCCACAAGTTAAAAGACCAATGCTGGAGGAGACAATAGACCATGATTTCTTTTCTCACATTCCCGGCAGAGGATGTAGCCTCCCTCGCCCCACATTTCCTCTGAGACATCTAAGCTAGCCTGCTGCCCCCAGGTAGAGGACACTCCTTGCCCCGTGACCAGCGTTGAAGTAAGACTCCACTGCCACTCCCTTTGGTTTCTGCATGGGGAATGGGCAGGGATGCCCTTTTGTCCTTGGCCTCAGGCATCAGAAAATATTGGGCTGCCTCTTCCTCCTCACCTGCCTCCTCATGGGGCAGATGTTGGAGCCCTGTTTGCTCCAGTCAACTGAGTCTTAGGCAAGACACTTGGTGGGTGAACAATGCACATTTTTGAATCATAATTGTTATAAACACTGATTTATAATCCCACGGCCATGTCGTTTTGAAAAGCAGATTCAAGATGCAATTTAGCAGCGTTACCCATGTGCTGATGAAATTAAAGTTCACATTTATTCTTAAGATAACCTTTTCTAAGAAACCAGAACCTTTTCTTTTGGGAATAATAGGATTTGAGATACCCAAACAATATAAAAACTTATTTATTGATTGATTGAGAAGCAAAGCCTGATCTTTATTTTTCAAATATATATTTTTATTGAAGATTTATTGGTTTACAAAAGTATCTGCAATGTCTCTTTTTTCAAGTTACATTTTCTACAGGTCAGTTTCATTTGTTGAGACATTAGTGTTACATTAGGGACGCGGGTGGCGCTGTGGGTTAAACCACAGAGCCTAAGACTTGCCAATCAGAAGGTCGGCAGTTCGAATCCCTGCGACGGGGTGAGCTCCCATTGCTCGGTCCCTGCTCCTGCCAACCTAGCAGTTCGAAAGCACGTCAAAGTGCAAGTAGATAAATAGGTACAACTCCGTCGGGAAGGTAAATGGCGTTTCCGCGCGCTGCTCTGGTTTGCCAGAAGCGGCTTAGTCATGCTGGCCACATGACCTGGAAGCTGTACACTGGCTCCCTGGGCCAATAAAGCGAGATGAGCGCTGCAACCCCAGAGTTGGCCACGACTGGACCTAATGGTCAGGGGTCCCTTTACCTTTACCTTTAGTGTTACATTAGGAGGGAAAGGGGGGAAGAGGGGGAGGGGGGAATGGTGAGTAGGGTGGGGGTGGGGTGGCAATGCTTCTTCTTAGTGTATGTGTGGGGTTTTGTGTCAGTGTCACCTGTGTGGGTTCTCTGTACTATTCGCTTGTGTTCCTTTGGTGGTGAGAGATAAAAAATATTTTATGTATGCATCCACGGCAGTCCAAATTATTTTAGCCCAAAGACGGAATAGATAACACCCCAGCCAAAGAAGAATGGCAGCAAAAACTGTTGGAATACGCAGAAATGGCAGAACTTACAAGAATAATAAGAAATCAAGATGACAAGAGTTTTTAATTTAGAGTGGAAATTGTTTATTGAATATTTTAAAAATGAATTTAAACAGATCAAATCATTAGCAGGATTAATGTAAAAACGTGCAGTGATATAAAACTAATTTTGTAATAGTGGATAAATAATAATTAGGTTTAACTTGGAGATGCAGCAGATATCTTATAAACGTAAGTAAATACAGAAAGGGAGGGAGGTTGAAATGGGATATTGAAATTCAGTGCGAAATTATTTTGTTTGATGTGAAATGTAAAATGAAAAATAAATTATAACAAGAAACATAAAATAAGTTGGTATTTCTTTATCCAGCACCAGACATAGCCCAAAGTTTCTCCAGCCTCCAGTTTTTTTGCTTTGGGTTTTGTTTGTACTATTGCCTCGTTTGCATCTCAGCAATATTATTTTCTAATTCAGACAGACTTCCTCACCCACCCAATTTCTTAACTGCGATCTTCTGTTGGTTCGATAAGGGGATGTGGAATGCTTTAAAAGAACGAAACAGGAAAACCCCACTTGGCTCTCTCATCCTTCCCTCTTTACCCTTATCTCTGCCAGTTTCCACCCCTCTGCGCTCTACCTCCTCATACTCTGAGCACTTCAGCATTTAATAGCTCTTGATAAAGATGTCAGCCTTGAATGTATTTATATAACGGTTCAGACTCAATCACCTTAAATGGTCATTAGTATTCTATCAGCCTCCATTTCCTGTTGATGCGTCTCTTTGTCTTCAGTTAACAATTATTTCTTTTGCAGGATATAAGAGGATGTTTTCAGCATCAACCCTGACGCTATTAAAACACTTATAAAAGTCAAGTGGGGCTGCCTCCCCCCCCCCCTTGCGAGGTTCCTTTGTTTTTCTTCTGACACAGAGAAAGGGAAATGCACTGCCTGCTGGATTTCTGCTTTTTCGGGAGAAAAGGGAAACACGTGTAAGGTTGAACACGCAGGCAGAAGATAACCATGTTCTCCTTATACAGGCAAGTACAGGGGTCGGTCTTTCCCAGACTTGTCTTTTGTTGTTGTTGTTTAGTCATTTAGTTGTGTCTGACTCTTCGTGACCCCATGGACCAGAGCACGCCAGGCACTCCTGCCTTCCACTGCCTCCCGCAGTTTGGTCAGACTCATGCTGGTCGCTTCGAGCACACTGTCCAACCATCTTGTCCTCTGCCGTCCCCTTCTCCTTGTGCCCTCCATCTTTCCCAACATCAGGGTCTTTTCCAGTGAGTCTTCTCTTCTCATGAGGTGGCCAAAGTATTGGAGTCTCAGCTTCAGGATCTGTCCTTCCAGTGGGCACTCAGGGCTGATTTCCTTAAGAATGGAGAGGTTTGATCTTCTTGCAGTCCATGGGACTCTCAAGAGTCTCCTCCAGCACCATAACTCAAAAGCATAAATTCTTCGCCGATGGTCCAGCTCTCACTTCCATACATCACTACCTGGAAAACCATAGCTTTAACTATTCGGACCTTTGTTGGCAAGGTGATGTCTCTGCTTTTTAAGATGCTGTCTAGGTTTGTCATTGCTTTTCTCCTAAGAAGCAGGCGTCTTTTAATTTTGTGGCTGCTGTCACCATCTGCAGTGATCATGGAGCCCAAGAAAGTAAAATCTCTCACTGCCTCTATTTCTTCCCCTTCTATTTGCCAGGAGATGCCAAACATTGAACCTGGAACTTTTTGTGGGCAAAGCACCAGCCCTACCATTGAACTACATTCAAAGCTTAACCGTAGGCGCCTGCAGAAGACCTATTGTAATAATTATTAATAATAATTTATTATTTATACCCCACCCATCTTGCTGGGTTTCCCTAACCACTCTGGGTGGCTTTCAACAAAATATTAAAAATACATTAAGCTTTGCTTCAACAAAGCTTACGCAGAAGTCAAATTGTATCTGGTCTTTATTGAGCATTGGTTCCCTCCGCCGAGCAGTTAAATGGCAAAGGGAATTCATCCTGGTGAGGTCTTTCCATTGGTGATTTGTTCACCCCATGCTTTTCCCCGCTACGTTTCAGAAAGCAAAAGCAGGCATGGGTTGTTGCTTTTTAAAAAATGGATTTGTTCATAGAGGACCCTAGGGTCATCTAGTCCAACCCCCTGCAATGATGGAACGTCAGCTAAAGCATCCATGACAGACGGCCACCAAACCTCTGTTGTGCTAGGTTGCCAGAGAACTGCAATTCACTTCAGTTGCACCAACTTAAATCTTCCTTCCCTGCAAAATAGTGGCAGTCTGGAAGTGCCCTGTAACTATTAGAAATAAAGGCTCCATCTTCAGGTGTGCTATGCGGAACAGTCGAAGCTCATCCCCATATGAACTGACCTGGACCCTGCGGTCATCATCTGAGGCCCTTCTTCATGCGCCTCCTTCCACATGAGGTCCCAAAGGTGGCAACACGAGAACGGGCCTTCTCTGCGGTTGCTCAACATTTGCGGAATGCTCTTCCCAGAGTGGGTTGTCTGGTGCCCTCGCTACGGAGCTTTGCATATGCCAGGCGAAAATGTTTCTCTTCCACCAGGTCTTGGGCGGGTTAACATTCTATGGCCTTTTAAACGTGTTGCTGAGAGGCGTTTTTTGTCTTGTTTTTGTCTTCGTGTTATTACGTATTTTGTATTTTCATTTTGTATTTTTATGTTGCGAACCGCCCTGCGATCTTCGGTTGGAAGGTGGGATACAAATTTAAATGATACAAATTTATATTTTAACAACAATCTCCCAGCCCTAGGGGGATTGAACCTGCAACCTTTTGCATGATGAGCACATTCTCGTCCACTGAGTTATAGCCTTTCCCAAGCTTCCTTGCATAAAAAAAACCTGTCTTATTTCATAGTGTGGAATTTTGCAACCACCATTCAGGGGGTGTTTGGGGTGGTTTTTTGGTTGTGTGCCAACAGTACTGCTTCCCTTGAAAGGGACTTGCACTTTGTTTATAATCACAGACTAAGGCTGTGTGCAGTGCCAGATTTACGTATAAGCTAAACAAGTTTAGGGCCCCACTCTCTTGGAGGACCCCAAAAAATGTAAAGGGGGGAAAAACTGGATGTACATTTCCAAAATATAAGATAAAAAACAAATAAAATAAAACCTACATACAGCAACAGTGTTTTGTTTTGTGTAGGCTCCTAAGATGTAAGTAATGAGCCCCGCCTGCTAGCCTGCTCCCTAAAATATATTGCTCATTTCTATATCAATTACTTTGATAAAATACATATTTTGTTATGTGCAAATGACTTTAGATACCTATTAGGCCCATAAATTACCACATAGCATATATTCAATACAAAAAAAGTGACAACTGGTTGTTGACAAAGGACAGCTGGATATATAAAGGGCCCCATTCCCTTCTGTAGCTTAGGGCCTCATCAAACCTAAATCCAGCCCTGGCTGTGTGCACTCAACATCATATTCTACATGCAATGCACATCAAGATTTTGTTTCTCCTACCTAGTCCACACACAATCCAGACCCATGGCGTATTTTATGAAGAGCGTTTTCTCCAACCTGTTTCCTTCCAAAAATAAAAGTTCAGTGCGGACTGATCCTGTGTTACCACACAGTGTGTCCATCTGAAAGTGGATGGAGGTGGACTCAGCATTGTGGGGTGTATCCACACCTGCCCAGTGATGTTGTGGGTGGGCATACACCAAGATCACAATCACCACTCCCTTCCTTATTCATGGGTGGTAAGCAAAAGGTGTTGTTGTTGTTGTTGTTGTTTAGTCGTTTAGTTGTGTCCGACTCTTCGTGACCCCATGGACCAGAGCACGCCAGGCACTCCTGTCTTCCACTGCCTCCCGCAGTTTGGTCAGACTCATGTTTGTAGCTTCGAGAACACTGTCCAACCATCTCGTCCTCTGTCTTCCCCTTCTCCTTGCGCCCTCCATCTTTCCCAACGTTAGGGTCTTTTCCAGGGAGTCTTCTCTTCTCATGAGGTGGCCAAAGTATTGGAGCCTCAGCTTCAGGATCTGTCCTTCCAGTGAGCACTCAGGGCTGATTTCCTTAAGAATGGATAGGTTTGATCTTCTTGCAGTCCGTGGGACTCTCAAGAGTCTCCTCCAGCACCAGAATTCAAAAGCATCAATTCTTCGGCGATCAGCCTTCTTTATGGTCCAAAGCGAAAGGTATGGATAAGCAAATCAAGGGGTGGGTTTTCAAATATCTATCAGGTTATCATATCCATCTTGGCAGACGGCGGGATTTGGAATTAAACTAGCTTGAAAGCAGCATGTGAGGGATGAGCATGCACAGCCCTGAGAAAAACTAATTATCTGCATTGTAAACTGACGCAGCCCAGAGGCTACAATTCTATACTTACCTTGTTGTTGTTGTTCTTTAGTCATGTCCGACTCTTCGTGACCCCATGGACCAGAGCACGCCAGGCACTTCTGTCTTCCACTGTACTTACCTACTTGAGAGCAATCCCCCCACTAAACTCCATGGGACTTACTTCTGTGTAGACATGCCTAGAGCCAGTGTGGTGTAGTGGTTAAGAGCGGTGGACTCGTAATCTGGTGAACCGGGTTAGCGTCTCCGCTCCTCCACATGCAGCTGCTGGGTGACCTTGGGCCAGTCACACTTCTTTGAAGTCTCTCAGCCCCACTCACCTCACAGAGTGTTTGTTGTGGGGGAGGAAGGGAAAGGAGAATGTTAGCCGATTTGAGACTCCTTAAAGGGAGTGAAAGGTGGGATATCAAATCCAAACTCTTCTTCTTCATGCTGACAATATCTGGGCAGTGAGAAATTTTTTTGCTGGGGGTTAGTAGTGAAAAGGGACTTGCATATGTTGAGATCAGCCATGAAGGTCTTGGCTAGTGATTGATTTTCCTATAGAGAACCAGCTGATTCCTCCAGGAACCATTATCCTTTTGAGACGTTCCTGGGGCTCCCTCTGGCGGCCACTTCAACTTGACTTTTGTGCAGCCCGGCGAACTGTCCCATGAAGGGCGCATCCACCCATTTAAAGAAATAAACACTGCATTTATTTAACGGGAAATATATTGCTTCTCTGACAGCTTCCCGTTGACATCTAGACCCAATTCAAAACACTGGTTGTTGAGGACATGAGGAAATTCACAGAGCAAAGAGTGCGGGGAGGGGAGCACACCCACCAAATCCCAATTCCACTGTCCATATCCTTTAAGAACATAAGAAGAGACCTGCTGGATCAGGCCAATGACACGATCCCTCTGACGGTGGAGGCAGAATGCGGCCCAGCAGGTGAGAGAACATTCTTGGTGAGACAGCTTTGCTTTCCAGGATCCCTCATAGAATCGAAGAATTGGAAGGGACCGTGAGGGCCATCTTGAGAGTCCCATGGACTGCAAGAAGATTAAACCTATCCATTCTTAAGGAAGTCAGCCCTCTGGAAGGACAGATCCTAAAGCTGAGGCTCCAATACTTTGGCCACCTCATGAGAAGAGAAGACTCCCTGGAAAAGACCCTGATGTTGGGAAAGATGGAGGGCACAAGGAGAAGGGGACGACAGAGGACGAGATGGTTGGACAGTGTGCTCGAAGCGACCAGCATGAGTTTGACCAAGCTGCGGGAGGCAGTGGAAGACAGGAGTGCCTGGCGTGCTCTGGTCCATGGGGTCACGAAGAGTCGGACACGACTAAACGACTAAACAACAAAAACAATGAGGGCCATCTAGTCCAACAATCCTGCAATTCAGGAATCTTTTGCCCAACGTGGGGCTCGAACCCACAACCCTGAGATGAAGAGTCTCATGCTACACCGGCTGACCCATCTCAGTTGGGACAGCCTCCCCATGGTCTGTCCTCCTGAGGGCTCCATGTGTTGGTAGAAGGGAAGCAAGGTGTTCCACAACACTGTTCACACAAATGTGCTTTAGCAGTTTCTATATAATAATAATAATAATAATAATAATAATAATAATAATAATAATTTATTATTTATATCCCGCCCATCTGGCTGGGCCTTCCCAGCCACTCTGGGCGGCTTCCATAAAAAACAAAAATACAGTAAAATCACACGTTAAAAACTTCCCTGAACAGGGCTGCCTTAAGATGTCTTCTGAATGTCAGGTAGTTGTTTATCGCTTTGACATCTGCTGGAAGGGCGTTCCACAGGGTGGGCGCCACTACCGAGAAGGCCCTCTGCCTGGTTCCCTGTAGCTTTGCTTCTCGCAATGAGGGAACCGCCAGAAGGCCCTCGGCGCTGGACCTCAGCGTCCGGGCAGAATGATGGGGGTGGAGACGCTCCTTCAAGTATACTGGACCGAGGCCGTTTAGGGATTTAAAGGTCAGCACCAACACTTTGAATTGTGCTCGGAACCATACTGGGAGCCAATGTAGGTCTTTCAAGACCGGTGTTATATGGTCTCGGTGGCCGCTCCCAGTCACCAGTCTAGCTGCCGCATTCTGGATTAGTTGTAGTTTCCGAGTCACCTTCAAAGGTAGCCCCACGTAGAGTGCATTGCAGTAGTCCAAGCGGGAGATAACCAGAGCATGCACCACTCTGGCGATACAGTCCGCAGGCAGGTAGGGTCTCAGCCTACGTACCAGATGGAGCTGGTAAACAGCTGCCCTGGATACAGATTTGACCTGTGCCTCCATGGACAGCTGTGAGTCCAAAATGACTCCCAGGCTGCGCACCTGGTCCTTCAGGGGCACAGCTACCCCATTCAGGACCAGGGAATCCTCCACACCTGCCCGCCTCCTGTCCCCCAGAAACAGTACTTCTGTCTTGTCAGGATTCAACCTCAATCTGTTAGCCGCCATCCATCCTCCAACCGCCTCCAGACACTCACACAGGACCTTCACTGCCCTCACTGGTTCTGATTTAAAAGAGAGGTAGAGCTGGGTATCATCTGCATACTGATGAACACCCAGCCCAAACCTCCTGATGATCTCTCCCAGCGGCTGCATGTAGATGTTGAAAAGCATGGGGGAGAGGACAGAACCCTGAGGCACCCCACAAATGAGAGCCCAGGGGTCTGAACACTCATCCCCCACCACCACTTTCTGAACACGGCCCAGGAGGAAGGAGCGGAACCACTGTATAACAGTGCCCCCAGCTCCCAGCCCCTCAAGACGGTCCAGAAGGATGTTATGGTCGATGGTATCAAACGCCGCTGAGAGATCCAGCAGAACTAGGAAACAGCTCTCACCTTTGTCCCTAGCCCGCCGGAGATCATCAACCAGTGTGACCAAGGCAGTTTCAGTCCCATGAAGAGGCATGAATCCCGACTGGAAGGGATCCAAATGGTCCGCTTCTTCCAGGCGTGCCTGGAGTTGTTCGGCAACCGCTCGCTCTATCACCTTGCCCAAGAATGGAAGATTTGAGACTGGGCGATAGTTGGCCATTGTGGCCGCATCTAAAGATGGTTTTTTAAGAAGCGGTTTAATAACTGCCTCTTTCAGCGGGTCTGGGAAGGCTCCCTCATGGAGGGAAGCATTCACCACCCCACGAAGCCCATCACCCAGTCCTTCCTGGCTAGCTTTTATAAGCCAGGATGGGCAAGGATCCAGGCGACAGGTGGTTGGTTTCACTCGTCCAAGCAGCCTGTCCACATCCTCGGAGGTAACAGATTGGAATTGATCCCACTCAACTTGACTAGACAGAACTCTAGCACTCTCCCGCCCTGGCCCTGCTCCCACGGTGGAGTCTACTTCTTCCCGAATCTGAGCGATTTTATCTGCAAAAAACTTTGCAAAATCATTGCAGGAGAACATGTGGCCCGTACTGGGCCCCGATGTTACAGGTGGTTCCGCTAAATTCTGAACCACCTGAAAAAGTCTCCTGCTGCTGTTTTCTGCAGATGCAATAGAGGCGGTGAATAAATTCTTCTTCGCCGTCGCTATCGCCACTTGGTAGGCTCGACGTTGAGCTCTAACCTGTGTCCGATCAGATTCGGAATGAGTTATCCGCCACCGGCGCTCTAGCCGTCTCAAAGATTGTTTCATTGCCCTCAGATCCGTGGAAAACCACGGGGCTCTCCGGGCTCCATGCAATCGGAGAGGGCGCTTCGGAGCCAAACAGTCAATAGCCCTGGTTAACTCCGCATTCCAGCGGGCCACCAGGGAATCAGCTGAAAGGCCATCAACATGGGATAAAGCATCCCCTACCACTCTCTGGAAACCATTTGGATCCATTAAGTGGCGGGGGCGGACCATCCGAATTGGTCCCACCTCCCTGCAGAGGGGATGGGTCGCAGAGAAGTCCAGTTGCACCAGGAAGTGATCTGACCATGGCACTTATTTTGTTTCACTTTTACTTAGTGTCAGATCACCAACATCCATAGAGGTAAACACCAGGTCCAAGGCATGTCCGCGGCTATGGGTTGGGCCAGACTTATTCAGGGACAGCCCCATGGAGGCCATGCTTTCCACGAAGTCCCGAGCTGCCCCTTGAAAGGTCGTGTCGGCATGGATGTTAAAATCCCCTAGGACGACCAAGCTAGGTGTCTCCAGGAGAACATCCGCCACGACCTGAAGCAGCTCGGGCAGGGAATCCTTGGTGCAGCGGGGAGGTCGGTACACCAAAAGGAATCCTGTACTGCCCCTATTGCCCAACTTCCAGAACATGCACTCAGAAAACTGGGTCTTCCCAATAGGACGCCTGGTGCAAACTAATGACTTTCTAAAAATCACTGCAACCCCCCCTCCCCGCCCACATGACCTGGGTTGCTGTGCGTAAGAGAAACCTGGTGGACAAGCAGCGGCAAGGACAGGCTCATCTGCTTCATCCAACCAAGTCTCTGTTACACATGCCAGGTCAAGTCCTCCATCCATGATCAAGTCATGGATGGCAGTGGTCTTATGAATCATTGACCTGGCATTGCACAGCAGCACCTTCAGGTCATGTGGGTATCCCTTGCTGATTCTAGTATCCATCCGGTCAGGACCAGACCCGGAGGCAGGAATAGTCCTCAGACAACGACTAAACCTGCCTCCTCTGTAATGACAAGCTCTGAAGACCCAGCATATTGCTTAGAGAGGGTTATCTCTTATTATTTATTAGTTCAGTGGTGTCTCATGATACAAGGGTGCAATTGTGTGCAAACGTATTCAAATGTGGACCCTGCTGAGTTCAGTGGCACTTACTCCTAGGTAATAATAATATAATAATAATTTATTATTTAGACCTCACAAATCTGGCTGAGTTTCCCTAGCCACTCTGGGCGGCTCCCAATCAAATGTTAAAAATAGTACAGCATTAAATATTAAAAACTTCCCTGTGTGTTGATTGAAATCTTAAGATTTGTTTTTATCCACAAATGCTTTTTAGTTCTTCACTTTTTCTGCTTTCATCAAGAGTGTAGTATTATTTTCATTGTTTCATTCCCAGAAAACTGGTTTCATCTAAGGGTTTGGTTCTGAATTTGCTTATATTCTATTGGACTATATTAAATCACTCAGATATTTGGAGAAAACATCTAATGAACCCCACCGAAAAACATAGCACCCCCTCCCCAATATGTGTTGACTGACCTGCCTTCCAAAATGTGATGAGCTGGGTAGCAAACAGATTCTGGGAATTTTATTTATTAATTCGTTCACAACCTTTCATCAGTTTCGATCCCAGGGCAACCTATAACTCAAGCATTTAATTAAACGAAAATTAGGCCACTGGTTTGAAACAAGCTTAAATCAAAACCATATAACCAGAGCAGCAGAAAGCACCTAGCCATCTGCTTTTGTCAAATCAACATTCTTCTAATGGATGAAGAGATAAGATTTTCAACAGATGCTGAAAACCCATAATCACACAACTTGCACCTCTGGGGGGAGCAACAGGCTTACCTCCTCTTGAAAAAAATTAGCAGACGGACATTTTACATTTATTTATTTATTACATTTATATACAGTACCACCTTTTCCACCAAGGAGTTCAAGTGCAGGATTCTTCCCTCCCCATTTTATCTGCACAACAACCCTCCGAGATAGGTTATGCAGAGAGACAGTGACCTTACGCATGCCTCCTCAAAGTCCAGTCGAACCCAGTAATGGGTTGCAGCCTCAGAAATCCTGGAAAATCATAGAGTTGTAGAGTTTTAAGGTACTCCAAGGATCATCTAGTCCAACCCCTTCAATGCAGGAATCCTGACCACGGTGATCCCTGGGTGGGCTTCTTGAACCACCAACCTTCTGGCTGACAGCCAGACACACTGACCCACTGCGCCACAGAAATAAGCACAATTGAATTTAGTGGGTTTTACTTCCGAGTTAGACATAATACAATGGTACCTCGGGTTACAAACTTAATTCGTTCTCGAGGTCTGTTCTTAACCGGAAACCATTCTTAACCTGAGGCACGCTTTCGGTAATGGGGCCTCCCGCTGCCACCACACCACAATATCCGTTCTCATCCTGGGGCAAAGTTTGTAACCCGAGGTACTACTTCTGAGATGGCGGAGTTTGTAACCCGAAGCGTTTGTAACCCGAGGTGTTTGTAACCCGAGGTACCACTGTATAGGATTGCATTGTAAGCCAGCAAGGTTTTTACAGAATGTGTAGCAGTACTGATTTCCTGTTTGAAGGGAGGGAAGGCTCTGATAACAGAGAAATAGCAAAGGCCAATTGCACACAGGTATGCTTAAATAAACAGGACACGGGTGGCGCTGTGGGTTAAACCACAGAGCCTAGGGCTTGCTGATCAGAAGGTCGGTGGTTCGAATCCCCACGATGGGGTGAGCTCCCATTGCTCGGTCCCTGCTCCTGCCAACCTAGCAGTTCGAAAGCACGTCAAAGTGCAAGTAGATAAATAGGTACCGCTCCGGCGGGAAGGTAAACGGTGTTTCCGTGTGCTGCTCTGGTTCGCCAGAAGCGGCTTAGTCATGCTGGCCACATGACCTGGAAGCTGTACGCTGGCTCCCTCGGCCAGTAAAGCGAGATGAGCGCCGCAACCCCAGAGTCGGCCACGACTGGACCTTCCAGAGTTGGCCCGTCTTAGAAGCATCCAAAGTTCAAAAGAGCAAGTCCTTGATGGACCAACTTTTCCATCAGGCGAATTGGACCATGATGACTTTAGCATTAAAGACCTAGGAATGGCCCAGTGAGGTTGCTAGGTACTTACAAGACTTTGGGGCACAGGCCCCTGACACAATTTGCCAATGCACTAATTTATATAGCTGCCTCTGGACAAATTAAGGTGGCGGGTTCCTGGGATCTTCACCAGCACTGCAATTTGTAGGCAAAGTAAAAATAGGAACAAAGTCGTTCTAAGAAGGGAGGGAGAGGTGCAGGAAATCAAGGGCTCAGCCCCAGAGACCTGATCCACCCCATAACCACGTCGGACCCATTCTGCTCACAGCAGGTGTTGCAAAGGGAGACCCCCCTAATGACAGGCAGTGGAGGGGTATTTCAAATCTTGTATGTGGGACAGGAAGAAGCAATGCCCAAATATTCCATCTCCTACCCATAAGAATGGAATTCGGCTTCCAGGGAGTGGAACCAGGCATTTGACTCAGAGTAGCCCTGCAGGCTGTGACTTGCTGGACTTTGGCCCGTCCACGTCAATCAGTTATCCAGTGGTGGAGATAAACCATATGTAGATAACCAGATTTTAAGCAACAAAGTTTCACAAGTGTTTTCTGGTTGACCAAATTCCCTGGGCGGCTTATCTTCCCCTTTTAGACATCTTCCAACATTTATTTGCACCATCAGGAACAGGCTGGTCTTTTCGTTCTCATTCACCAGGTGGACATGAGTTCTTCTTGGCTGAGCCATCAACAACCGACTGAGAACCAAGACTTACACTTGCTCTTCCGATCTGCTGGGGTCCAGTCTCCTAACAGGCACCACCTGTGTGGATTTGCAGCACCCGGCGCAGATGTATTTCAAGAAACACAGGTAAGCACTTCCGGAGATGATGACTGTGATGATGATGATAACGGTGGCACTGAACGCGGGCGATACCGTGTCGTCCAGTACAGAGTGGAGCCCCGCAGTGGCAGAGAAGGTCGGCAGTTCTGTGTTCTCCCCTAAGAATGGAAGAGAAATGCAAGACAGGGTTCGGTCATTCTCTTTAGAGTACACTAGGAGTAGAAAACACGCTGGGAAAATTGAATTCAAAGAAGTTGTATTCCCAACCCTTTGCGGACAACAGGACAGGCAGGTGAGGATCAGGTGCTAAGTCCTATAGTTGTCAACAACTATATGAAACACATAAAGAGGACAGCAAGAAAGGATTTAGTTATACTAGATCTAGGTTTCAAACGGAAGTGATTGAAGGGAAAGTGAAACTACTGAAGGCCGCATACAGCATACTATTAGAATGGGAGATGAAAGATGAAGAGGTAAAATCAGTTATGATTAAATGAGCACAAGATGTAGGTCACAACATTATGATGGAAGATTGGGTTAAATTATGGAAAACTGACTTAAAATTTACAGATTGTTCCCTATTGAAGGAGAATTACATGAAGATGATGTACAGATGTTACACAGCACCAGTGCAGTTAGGGAAAATGTACAAAACTAGTTCAAATATATGTTGGAAGTGTAAGGAAAAGGAGGGGACATTTTATCATATGTGGTGGGATTCTAAGGTAATTAAAAAATTTTGGGAAATGATATACAACGAATTGAAGAAAATGTTCCATTTAACATTTGTTTAAAAACCCAAGGCATTTTTGTTGGGGATTGTAGGGAAAGACCTGCCAAAAAAGTTGAAAAACATCTTCATGTATGCAACAACGACTGCGAGAGTTCTGGTAGCACAAGGATAGAAGACTGAAGAAACCCCAACTAAAGAATCGTGGCAAGAAAAATTGATGGACTATGCAGAACTGGCAAAACTGACATATAATCTACTGGACAAGGATAACTGTGACTTTAAGGATGAATGGGAACCCTTTACAAAGTATCTGAAGATGCAACAAAGTGAACTGGACTCCTTGGCAGGTTTTGAATAAACATTCACAAACTTTTTATTGATAATAATCAGCTAAATCGTTTGAGGATCTATATAACTTTGTAACATACAGAAAATAGCATTCTTAGAGAAACCAAAGACTGGAACTGAGGGAAGTCGGGGGGTGGGGTAGGTTGGTTTTGTCTGGGAGGGAGGAAAAATGGGGGGGGGGGGACAAGGGTGATATGTTTTTGGATAATATGTCTTGTTATAATTTTGAATTAAAAAATAAAGGACGGTGCCAAGACCTTAATGCAAGATTGGGGAACCTCCACGTTTCTAGACTACAACTCCCATCATCCCTGGTCACTGGCCATGCTGGCTGGAGTTGGTGACGCTGTAACTTCTGGCCACATGTTCCCCATTCCTTTGTTAAGGCTTAACAGGAGGATGAGGAACCAGAAGTTGTTTGACAACCAGCATGTGGATGATGGGAGTTGTAGTCCAACAACATCGGGGTGGGGGCACAGGTTTCAAGTCCTTTCCTTAACAGGGTTGCTTAATAAGCAGCCTGTGTTGGGAGGAAATTAAAGCAGAAGTCAGAACAGAATTCCTCTATTGAGATAGCAAAGCCAGCTGCTCCCAGCGTTGTAATAAAGTTCAGGAAGGTGTGGCATTGACACCTACTGCTCATTTCTAATATATTGGGTGAGATGAATTTAATACACTAGGCGAGAAGAATCATGGGCTGTCTGATATTTGCCAGCGATGGATGAGCTAGAGAGTCGGCAGCTTTCAGAGTGACCTTAAGAGGTTTATAATTATCGGTAAGCAAACAGAAAAACAGAAACAAAAGGCAGAGAACATAGGTACAGAAGCAGAGCAGGTGAAATTAATCAGTAAATTGTGACAAATGAGCTCTGTGTGGACAATGTTTCACTGTAGATAAAACATGCCATCCTCTAAACTCCTCTCTGAATACTATGGTGAACCTCTAAGGTGTTTGTTCTATGTTAGCCTGTTGCCTGAAAAGTAATTTTATTATTCATTCAATTTCCAACTCATCCTTCCTCTGAGACGAGCCCAGGGTGGCAGAGTAATAAAATATTGCAGTTAAGTCTCTCCAAGCCCTGCGTGGAGATCTCTGGGATTGAACGTGGGACCTTGTGCATGCATGCAAAGCAGACTCCCTAGCTACGGCGCTTCTCCTAAATGCACATAAAGGAAACGTACGTGTTCTGTAGCTCCACACCAGTGCACACTAATTTATGGCCTCAAAATGTCACCTTCAGAGGGGCACGCTCAGCCTGCTTTCCCTTGCAGATGAAGAATTAAATGCTAGTGGCTCTGCTCTCCCCTCCATCTCTCTCCTGACCTGTATTCACACGGCATTGCTCACGCACAACTTCACCTTGAAAGTTCTGTTCCTACTTTGTGTCACTGAAAATGAAAATGACAAGGTGACGAACGCGAACGCCAAGCAGAAGTGGGATGAGGAGAACCAGCAAGATGAAGAAGAGTCACCGCACAATGGAAATGAGCAAGCGTTATTTTTAGAGTGGAATCTGCTCTCAGCAAAACAAAGCGGAAATAACTAACTAACTAACTAACTAACTAACTAACTATTATTTATATCCTGCCCATCTGGCTGGGTTTCCCCAGCCACTCTGGGCAGCTCCCAATAGAATTAAAAGCACGATAAAACATCAACCATTAAAAACCTCCCTAAACAGTGTTGCCTTCAGATGTCTTTTAAAAGTCAGGTAGTTGTTTATTTCCTTGGCGTCTGATGGGAGGGCGTTCTACAGGGAGGGTGCCACTACCGAGAAGACCCTCTTTCTGGTTCCCTGTAACCTCACTTGTCGCAGTGAGGGAACCGCCAGAAGGCCCTCGGAGCTGGACCTCAGTGCCCAGCCTGAATGATGGGGGTGGAGACTCTCCTTCAGGTATACAGGACTGAGGCCATTTAGGGCTTTAAAGGTCAGCACCAACACTTTGAATTGTGCTCAGAAACATACTGGGAGCCAATGTAGGTCTTTCAGGACCGGTGTTATGTGGTCTTGACGGCCGCTCCCAGTCACCAGTCTAGTTGCCGCTTTCTGGATTAGCTGCAGTTTCCAGAAATGGAGAATGCGGATCAGAGATGGGGACCTTTTGGGTTCAAAGGCCATATGTGCCCCCCCCCCCAGCTTCTTTATCTGGCCCCTGGGACCCTCAGCACAATACAGCTATTACCAATTCTGCTTCATACCCACCTTGAACACTTCTGCCTTGCTGGAAGGTCCCTTTGAACTCTGATCATGTTGGGTGGAAGATAGAGAGAGGTGGTGTGTAGGCGCAAAGAAACTAGCCTATGAAACAAAGGCATAGTTGCTTTGCCCATTTTCGCCTCTGGTTCCACCTGCTTTTGCCTCTGTCCCTGCCTGCCACTGGCAGGTGGCCCCTGGAAGACTTCCCAGAATGGAATGTGGCCCTTGGGCTGAAGAATCGTGGAACTGGAAGGGACCAGTCATGTTGTCCAACCAGCTGCAACGCAGGAATCTTTTGCCCAACGTGGGGCTCAAACCCACGACCCTGAGATGAAGAGTCTTACGCTCTACCAACAGAGCTGTGGTTCCCTGCCCACAGCAAAGAGGGCTGCTATGCAAGGTGTTGGGGGTCCTGACCTGGAGCAAAAAAATGCCAGGCAGCATGAGGATGCAAGGGGCTTAATGCGGCCATACACGGTTCTCCTCTTCCCCCATTTTATCCCCACAACAACCCTGTGAGGTAGGTTAGGTTGAGAGGCTGTGACTGGCCCAAGGTCACCCAGTAAGCAGGGATTTGAACTCTGGTCTCCTAGGTCCTAATCCAATGCTTTAACCGCACGGCCTCTCAAAGCCAACTCAGAGAAGGAAAACGAACGTGGGCACATTCTGCAACACACCATTGATGCAATTAGTAGCGTGTTAGTGGCAGTAGCGTGTCACTAATAGTAGCGTGTTAGTGGCAGATTTGCAATGGACCTTCCCACACACCTCTTTCCGCTTTATGGGCTGTTCTGCATTGCTCCCCCCCCCCGCCCGTTTCACTGCATTACTGCTACCTTGAGGGGCCTGTTCTTGCATTACGGTGCAACAAAAGCGCAACCAAAAATAAGGCAGAATGTTTGTGGTGCAGTGGTACCTCTGGATGCAAACGGGATCCATTCCGGAGCCCCGTTCGCATCTAGAAGCCAACGCAACCTGCGTCCGTGGGTCGCAATTTGCCGCTTCTGCGCATGACGTCATTTTGACCGTCTGCGCATGTGTGAGCGGTGAAACACGGAAGTAACGCACTGTGTTACTTCTTGGTCACCGCAGAACACAACCCGAAAATACTTATCCCGAAGCTACTTCAACCTGAGGTATGACTGTATATAAAAAGTGACAGGATTTCAGCAGGGAGTAGTGGGGCATCCACTGACTGAAGACAATGCAGTATGCGCTGCCCCCCCAAATATTTGCTGGTTTGTGTAGAGTTGGAAGGGACCCCCCTGATGGCCTTAGAGTCCAACCCTGAGAGCAAAAGTCTCATGCTCTGCCAACTGAGAACTACTGTTGCATTTTTTTAGTCCAAGTTCCTGTTGTATCTACCATAATTCTGTTCCACACTCCACTGACCCCAACTCCCAAGGCTGATAAGCAGTCAGTGCATGAGCACCCCTGAAAGACCAGCCTTACAAACCATTTTTTCCCTCACCTCTGCAGTTCACTCACAGCTTGGCTGCTACCACAGTTGAGCTATGCTCCTTTTCCTTCTAAATTTTTCAATGCTGAAACTGCCACAGTTTGCTTAAATTGCTGTACTGGTGTCAGTCACCTGGATCCATCCCTGAGGACTATGTCATTACCCATGAGGCGGAAGTAGCAGAAAACCAAACGCCTCCAAACCAATGCTTACTGAATTTCTAGGAGCAATCCCTAGGGGTGCCAACTCGGGTTGAAGCAACACACACATACACACACACACACACACACACACACACACTGTATTTTTCTGTCTATAAGACACCCCATGTATAAGATGCCCCCTGTTTTTGGGGACTCCAGTTTAAGAAAATGCGGGGAGATACTATCCATGTATAAGACAAGCCCAGATTTTGAATATTATTTTAGAGTAAAAAAAAGCATAGTCTTATACATGGAAAAGTATGGTGTGTGTGTGCGTGTGTATGTATATAAATATATCTCCTGGTACCTATTAAACTTACAAAATTATTAGTCCATCTGCCAGCAATTCTGTAGCTGCAATTCCTGCACTGGAGGTGGTTGGATTGTATGATCCTTTGAGTTCCTTCCAACTCTACAATTCTGTTGACATCAGACAGGCACCCTAGCTATACTGCCTACTGAATACTTTTCGAGACCCACGGTTTAGTTACACTTCTTTTCAAATTTGTTTTAAAACGTTTTATGGGCTTTATGTCAATGTTTTTAACTGGCTGTTATGTTTTAGTCGTGCTTTATATATCATCGAGCCCGTACAATGCTTGGAGGTTGTTGTTGTTGTTGTTTAAGCGATTAATAATTTTATTTTTAAAAGTAAATCAATCTGCTTCATCACGCGTCCTCTCACCAGCTGACCAGAACTTATTCACCAGGGTAGGACTCGAACCAATGGCTTCAAGTTACGAGAAAGGGAATTCTGACTAAACATCAGGAAGAACTGTTAGATAGAGGAAAGGTTGTGGACCTCCTTGGAGGTTTTTAAGCAGAGGATGGGTGGCCACCTGTCAAGGATGTTTTACGAGGGTCGCTCATTAAAGATTTCCCCTGACCTACTTCCGGTTATCGTAGCAGGATGAAATTGCACATGTATAATGATACATCTCTCCATAGGTAACGTGGTAATTTGTAGCTCTGAACTCCTAACGATTTCTCTGTACGGGTGCTAAGATGGAGGAACATCTGATAATGGAACCAGTTAAATGCAGAGTTATTTCTGACGGAAAAGCTTTTTCCAGACAATGAAATGCTGATTTCTAAGGTCAAGTTGTTGCTTCTGATGCAGCCTGCTGACTTCTACAGATGAGGTCTCCACAGCTGCGTAAAACATTGGGAGAAGTGTTTGATTCTTGCTGGTAGCTATGTAGAGAATTGATGCTTTTGAATTATGGTGCTGGAGGAGACTCTCGAGAGTCCCATGGACTGCAAGAAGATCAAACCTCTCTATTCTGAAGGAAATCAGCCCTGAGTGCTCACTGGAAGGACAGATCCTGAAGCTGAGGCTCCAATACTCTGGCCACCTCATGAGAAGAGAAGACTCCCTGGAAAAGACCCTGATGTTGGGAAAGATGGAGGGAACAAGGAGAAGGGGACGACAGAGGGCAAGATGGTTGGAAAGTGTTCTCGAAGCTACCAGCATGAGTTCGACCAAACAGCAGGAGGCAGTGGAAGACAGGAGTGCCTGGCGTGCTCTGGTCCATGGGGTCACGACTAAACAACTAAACAACAACAACACGTAGAGAAAGAAGTAACTGTGCCCAGTTTCATTTGTCTCAGTCCACAGGAAGTATGTCAGAGGAAATCTTTAATGAATGCCCCTTGTAGCTGAGATTCCTGCCTTGCAGGGGGTTGGACTAGATGACCCTTGGTCCCCTTCCGACTCTACAATCCTATGATTCTCTGATTCTGACCACAGTTACACATCCAGAAGCTGAGCAGCTGGGCTTGGAGATGAGATGAGCATCGGGTCCCCCATTGCACAGATCTTGCCTTCCAGATGTGTCTCTGCCAGGGAGAAACTTCTTTCTTCCCCGTAAGACAAAGTGACAACCAGCAACTAGTAAAATAAATTATTGCCATCTTACTGATGAATAATGCAATGCTGATTTTTAAAGGCCCTTATTTTGACTGGAGGGGAAAGGGAAACTACTTCAAATACAGGTTTCTGAAGAGGACCCATCTGTGCCAGACTGAGACCTCCTGAGTGGAATCAAAGAACGTTGTTTCGTGGCTTGCTCTTAAAATAAACGTTGTCTTTGGAACACATCTTTGTTTAAGAGTCAAGAGGGAAAAGAAGAAAAGGGAGGAACCTGTGCACATCAGCGGTTCACCTAGACACCTAGGTAAAATAATAATAATAATCCTCTGCTACAGGCAGTTTTCTATGTACAATATTAAAAGCAGAATAAAATTAAAATGTCAGGAGGGAAGGGAGGGGGAATGTAACCAGTGAAGCATTTTTGCCAGCCAGCAAGGTTTTGTTTTGTTTTTAAATTTCATTTTTTCTTTTTACAATTATTTTAATGAAAAGTAAAGGAAAAAAAACCTTTATACAATGGCTCTACAATGCCAAATCCTCCTCAACGCCCCGACCCCATTTTCCACGGTGACTTGTATTTTTTACCACTGCATATCTGATGCAAACCTATTTACTAATTTCCCTTTCGTATCCCCGTTAAAGCCAGCAAGGGGTGTTTTTTGTGTGTGTGTTGTTGTTTTTAAATGGCATTCAGCCAGCCAGCAAGGTTTCGAATGCCATTTTTAAAAAGCCTTTTTAAAAACCCATCAACCATGAAAAACCTAACAAACCAAAGCGATTAGAAGCTTTCATTCCCGTTATGTGCTTCTACCCTAAAAGCTATCTAATGGCTTGCTTATTGAGGTGTGGTACGTGAATTTTATTTATTTAGTTTTTAATTTAATCAGGGTGTGCTACACGCATTTAATTTGGGGGTGGTGGTTTTTTTTTGTTTTTTTTTAAATATTGTTCCTGTTTCTCCATTTGGAGCTTGCTTAAGCTACTCTCCCCATACATTGCAGCTCTCCGAAGCTTTTCAATTGTGTCATCTAGTTGCTGGGTGGAGATTCAGGATAAGCAGCATCTCATCATCAGGTGTAACCCCCCCCCCGAAATACTGCAATTGGGTTCTATCCCAGCTAATGCAAGAATGATAACACTGCAATTTCATACAACTTACGCTAATGCCTGCCCAAATCTGCCATGCTAAATTGCAGAATGGTGTCATTATCCCAACCGTTATAAGCGGTTTTGGCAGAATATATTATTTATATATACACACACAGTGGCCGCCACCAGTCTTTTTTAGGACTGTGGGCACATGAGCCCGGCCTTGGCTGGGGAGGGTGGGGTATAAATAAATAAATAAAATTATTATTATTATTATTATTATTATTATTATTATTATTATTATGTCTCTTCTCCACCCCGCACCCACGAGGGACAGAGTGTGTACATGCACTTTGCTTTTCTGAGGGATATGGGCAAAAGTGAGATCCAATAGAATGAATCTGAGCCTTGAAAACATCATAGAAAGAGGAAGTGGGAAAGAGCGTCACTCTTCCAACTTCCTCCTTAAGCTCTTAAATCCATTTTAATGGAGAAAAAGAAAGCAAGCTTACCACTTCACAACCAACAGGAAGCAAGAGGTTGAGAGGGCTCAGGGTTTTTGAGGGAACCACAGATAGACTTAATGATAATAATAATTTTATTATTTATACCCCGTTCATCTGGCTGGGTTGCCCCAGTCATTCTGGGTGGCTAAAATGTTTTGTGGCCTCTTTTAATGAAAACCAGATGGCTGTATTTCAGAGTGTGTCAGGAACGAATGCAAACTAGTAACTGTTAGGATATTTCCGTTCCACCTTAAAAGGGGAGCAGGTTGTTGTGTCACAGCCTGCGTATTTCCTGTTCACAGGATGTTTCTCTTTTGTTATATAGCTGTTGTTCTCTCTCTGTGCCTGAGACATCGAAGCAGGCAGTCATGATTTTTCTTTGTTCTGACCAACGCTGAATAAAGTTGTAAATATGCTCTCCTGAGTGCATCTTTCGTTGTGCGAACTCTGCTGATAGAGCATGCACGAGCTCTGGAATGTGGCAAGCTATTTCTGAGGCTCGTGTCGCTAATTGACTGATACTGCGTTTCTACGAGAGATCGATGGATCGTCCAGAGACGGCGTGGGGGCATGATGGCCTCTGTCTCCCTGGCAGTATCCCAGCAATAACAACCGGAACTAACGCTGCAATGCAAACCTGCCCATAAAGACAAACCATTTGGGTTTTGACATATATCCAGAATGGACCAATGTTGGGAGTTGGGAGCAGCCTCATCAATGCAAATATGGGTAAAGAGGGTTTTAGACTCACTGAACTGAAAGAACATGAATACCTTAGTGGTAGAGAATCTGATTTGCACGCAGAAAGTCCCAGGTTCAACCCCTGGGGTGGGGTATTATTATTATTATTATTATTATTATTATTATTATTATTATCATCATCATCATCACTATCATTATTGCTGCTGCTGCTGCTACTCAGTATAAGGAAGCCCTATGGTCTTATGAATTGAGACGTACTTCTGAGTAAATTAATACCATATTGCATGCCTGTCTGTGTGGCTTCTCTGAAAGGTGTTATCCTAGTCCCACTACCATAAATACCCTGACCACAGGTGGGCTTAAAAAAAACAACCCCAGAAAACATGAGACCAGGCCTTGGGCAACCTAGTCAGATGGGCAGGGTACAAATAATAACATTATTACTATTATTATTGCATTCAAGATTTTATATTATTGCACATCTCGGAGCAGTGCAAGATTCCAAGGGTTCCAAGTGCTTATTCCGGGTTCATGTTTCCTTTGCAATGAGAGGCAGCAAATACTGTGGTGTATTTATGATATATGGGACGCGGGTGGCGCTGTGGGTTAAACCAGAGAGCCTAGGATTTGCCGATCAGAAGGTCGGCGGTTCGAATCCCCGCGACGGGGTGAGCTCCCATTGTTCAATCCCAGCTCCTGCCCACCTAGCAGTTCGAAAGCACATCAAAGTGCAAGTAGATAAATAGGTACCGCTCCAGCAGGAAGCTAAACGGTGTTTCCGTGTGCTGCTCTGGTTCGCCAGAAGCGGCTTAGTCATGCTAGCCACATGACCCGGAAGCTGTACGCTGGATCCCTCGGCCAATAAAGCGAGATGAGCGCCGCAACCCCAGAGTCGGTCACGATTGCACCTAACGGTCATGGGTCCCTTTACCCTTTACCTTATTTATGATATACAGCTTATTTACACATATATACAACCCGAGCCTATGTAGGGCTTCACAGGTTAACACCCCAAAGAGGATCTTGCTTCTTCCATAGCCATAGTCTTGGATTCCACCAGAAATCAGGCATGGCTCTGTCTCTCTGGCTTCCCAGCTTGTCGCTCTGCCTCCAACTTCTACTTCTAGCTCACTTTGTTTTCCTAAATACGAGTGAGTCACTGTCTGGCACAGAGCCACTTCCTTAGTTACCTTAACGGTCCATACTTAAAGAGCCATTAATATGGAAAAAGAGTCCTCAAATGATTCTTGCGTAAGGTTTCGGGGAATAAGATGTGAAGTGATGGAGAGGGAGAGGCGAATGCATCTCAGAGGATGATTACATGATTGTAATAAGTGCGAAGGAGGGAGGGGAGGCCACGCAATAGAAAATGACCAGGGCAACAGGGTCAGGCAGCCTTTTCTTCCGCCAATTACATAGGAGAGCACTGTATTTTAAAACCGCCTGCGAATAAAGTGTCTGAAGGTCTGAAAAGTATATGTATGAATGCATCAGGAAGGAAGGAGAGAAAAAAGAAAGAAAAATAGCAGCTATTTCAAACTTATTCCTGCTTTAAAAATGAGGTGTATAAAGCAAAACTGAAGTTGAAAGTGGACCGGAAAAGTAACCGTATATCATTCTGACTCAAAGCCAAAAGAATAATGCATTAAGCACAGTAGGAGAACAGACTCGCTGAATCCAGCAAAATGGTCTAATTCTGCACAGCTGCTCACCAGCAGCCAGCTAAAGCAGTCACTGCTGGAGACTCAGATGTCTGGAGGCAGAAATCCAGAATTTATGTGCCCACCAATACCCGGCATCACCGTCATTTAAGAAACAAATTACAGTGGTACCTCGGGTTACATACGCCTCAGGTTACATATGCTTCAGGTTACAGCCACTGCTAACACAGAAATAGTGCTTCAGGTTAAGAACTCTGCTTCAGGATGAGAACAGAAATCGTGCTCCGGCGGCAGCAGGAGGCCCCATTAGCTAAAGTGGTGCTTCAGTTTCAGGTTAAGTACAGACCTCTGGAATGAATTAAGTACTTAACCCGAGGTACCTCTGTAATGAAATTGTTGTTGTTCCCAACCTAAAAAAATATACAGTGGTGCCTCGCAAGATGAAAAGAATCCATTCCGCGAGTGTCTTCATCTTGTGGTTTTTTCGTCTTGCAACCCTATTAGCGGCTTAGCAGATTAGCGCTATTAGCGGCTTAGAAAAAGGGAGAAAAAAGCGAAAAAAATCGCAAGACTTGCAAGATGTTTTCGTCTTGCGAAGCAAGGCAAGCCCATAGGGAAGTTCGTCTTGCGAAGCACCTCGAAAAACGGAAAACCCTTTCGTCTAGCGGGTTTTTCGTCTTGCGAGGTATTCGTCTTGCGGGGCACCACTGTATAATAAAACCTAATGCTGTTTGTTACAGTCTCACAGATTAACAAAATACTATCTCTGGTGCAAATTCAGAGCGACAAATGAGGGAAAGAGTGAAGAGCTAGCAAATCAAAGCTTTTCCTTAGATTATCAAATAACAGCTGACACATTATAAGTTTATGCAGAATTTTCGAATTTAAAAATGTTATAAAAATGAACCCTGACTCCATATATTAGTTCTCTGGCTGACTAGATTTCATTAAGGGCACGGCACCCATGATCAGCAAATGACCAGTTTGGCAACAAACAATCCATTATTAGTGGAACATTCTTTTTCCAGGTGTAAGTTGTAGAAGTTCTCACGGCAGTGAGAAGGTGCATTTTTAAAAAAAATTCCTTTCCTAATCTGCTAACAGAACTATTGCGACTCAGATGGTGCAGTCAACATGGTGCTAACACACAGGTGTAGTCAAACCAGCACTACTACTGCTAGTACTGGCAGGTTTGTGCCTTGGAGATTTCCCTGTTGCCTCAACTTTGCCCTTCCTGGTATGCAGCAATGACTCAGCTTTCAGGGGGTCAGGTGAGCCCACCACCCAATATGCTTTTGGAAGCCACTCATTATCTAGTTCGTGTTGTTGTTGTTGTTTAGTCGTGTCCGACTCTTCGTGACCCCATGGACCAGAGCACGCCAGGCACTTCTGTCTTCCACTGCTTCCCGCAGTTTGGTCAAGCTCATGTTCGTAGCTTCGAGAACACTGTCCAGCCATCTCATCCTCTGTCATCCCCTTCTCCTTGTACCCTCCATCTTTCCCAACATCAGGGTTTTTTCCAGGGAGTCTTCTCTTCTCATGAGGTGGCCAAAGTATTGGAGCCTCAGCTTCACGATCTGTCCTTCCAGTGAGCACTCAGGGCTGATTTCCTTAAGAATGGAGAGGTTTGGTCTTCTTGCAGTCCATGGGACTCTCAAGGGTATTATCTAGTTCAGTGGTGGCCAAACTCAGTCCTCCAGCTGTTTTGGGACTACATTTCCCATCATCTCTGACCACTGGTCCTGTTAGCTAGGGATGATGGGAGTTGTAGTCCCAAAACAGCTGGAGGACTGAGTTTAGCCACCACTGACCTAGTTGATGGCTAGTCTATTGATGGCTACCAGCCATGATGGCTATTCTTTGACTCCACAGTTGGAGCTAGCAAGGCTTCTGAGACCACAGGAGGGGAGTGTGTTATTGTGCTTGGGGTCCAGGAGTGCTGGACTACAGATGGGTCATTGGCCTGATCAAACAGGCTCTTCTTATGTTCTTAGCCTAGGAACACAAAGGTTTAAGAGGCAGGCACGCAAAGACAAGAGATTTTCGACGGAAGGAGTATGCAGAGCAGGCCGTGCCAGAGGATTGAGTCAGGCAAAGCAGGTTGAGAGGACCTGGTTGTAGAGTCAGGAAAAAGGGGTTCGGCTACCGTTCTACCAGGCTGCGGCAGAAAGAAAGGTACCACTTCACCAGCTTATGGGATCTGGCAGCCACCATTTGGAACCTCCCCTCCCAGAACCACCTGCAGCTGGTCACAATGAATGCATTTTACCTCTTTACTCCTTGTTCCTTTTCCTTCTCCTTTCCATCTCCTAGCTCACAAGCAATTCATGAAAAATGCAAGTTGTCTTGAGTGCTTTTGCAGAGCAATGTGAACAATCAGAGTAGGAGATATTGATTGGTACTGGAGTGATCGGGTGGATGAGTGTTTGCAAGTACTGTTGGAAGAATTGGGTGAGTGACATTGAAATAACAAGTGTTGTGTGATCTGTGCAGAACTGGGTAAGGCAGAACTGGGAGTGCGATGTGTATATCTTAGTGGGGTGATTGTTGTATTTAGTGAATCAGGATGTGCATTCGCAGGAGAGAAACTGAAGAGGGAGGGTTCTCTGGCTCTAAAGATGTTTCACAATTATGCTGCTGTGCTTTTGTTGCGGTAGTTTTATTGCATTGCATTGTGTCATGCTGTAGTTTCTCAGTTCCATCGTTTGTTATATATACCAAGAATCATAGAATTGTAGAGTTGGAAGGGACCCTGAGGGTCATCTAGTCCAACCCCCTCAATGCACGAATCTCAACTAAAGCATCCATGACAGATGGCCATCCAACCTCTGCTTAAAAACTTCCAAGGAAGGAGAGCCCACAACCTCCCAAGGGAGTCCATTCCACTGTTGAACAGCTGTAACTGTCAGAAAGTTTTTCCCAGTGTTTAGTCAGAATCTACTTTCTTGTAACTTGAAGCCATTGGTTTGACTCCTACCCTCCGGAGCAGGAGAAAACAAGCTTGTTCTATCTTCCATGTGACAGTCCTTGATATATTGGAAGGTGGCTATCATAGCTCTTCTCAGTCTAACATACATACAATTTGTGTTCATTATCCTTCAAACCGCTTAAAGGTAAAGGTAAAGGGACCCCTGACCATTAGGTCCAGTCGTGGCCGACTCTGGGGTTGCGGTGCTCATCTCGCTTTATTGGCTGAGGGAGCCGGCGTACAGCTTCCGGGTCATGTGGCCAGCATAACTAAGCCACTTCTGGCGAACCAGAGCAGCACACGGAAACGCTGTTTACCTTCCCGCCAGAGCGGTACCTATTTATCTACTTGCACTTTGACGTGCTTTCGAACTGCTAGGTTGGCAGGAGCAGGGACTGAGCAACGGGAACTCACCCCGTCGCAGGGATTCGAACCGTCGACCTTCTGATCGGCAAGTCCTAGGCTCTGTGGTTTAACCCACAGCGCCACCTGCGTCCCATTTCAAACCACTTAGAGACTGTATATAAATATATGAAATAAAAATATCAATCTCTGAATGTGGTAAGTAAATAAGTATTGCAAGCTTCCTTCTTTGACTTCCAGACAGGTTGACAGTGAAGTGAGGACAGGCTATATGCACTGTTTTCAGCTTGGTTGCAACAAGACTAGGCGTGGTCTAAACCACTGAGCCTCTTGGGCTTGCCGATCAGAAGGTTGGTGGTTCGAATTCCCGCGACGGGGTGAGCTCCCGTTGCTCGGTCCCAGCTCCTGCCTACCTAGCAGTGCAGGTAGATAAATAGGTACCGCTCTGGCGGGAAGGTAAACGGTGTTTCCATGCGCTGCTCTGGTTTCACCAGAAGTGGCTCAGTCATGCTGGCCACATGACTCGGAAAAACTGTCTGCGGACAAACACTGGCTCCCTCGGCCTGTAAAACGAGATGAGCGCTACAACCCTAGAGTCGTCTGCGACTGGACTTAACTGTCAGGGGTCCTTTACCTTTACCTTTAAAGATTCAACACCTGAAGGCTGTGGGTCTAAACTAAGCTCTCAACCTGTGGGCCATGGACGCCAGGGGCAGTTTTTCCAAGGGGTCTGTGATTAATGCACCTCCAGCTGGAGGTTTGTGTGATTTCCTCCACCACCCTCGTCATTTCTGCAGTGGCGTTGCTGAGCAGCTTGCAACAGCAGGGAAGCAAGGAAATGTGGATCAGTGCTGGTGGCCTATGCCTCCCCCATTTTCCTTCATCAATGTGAGTTGTGCTTTGAAGAGCCCCATCGCAAAGCATGGTGGGAGGTGGAATACCCAGGGCAGTGGTTTGAATCTGACTCTAGTGGATTTTGCACTGTGAACCTCTGGCAGGCTTTCCGCCTACTAATTACTGATTGCGTTTGGGCTCCTTAAATCTGGGCAGTATTGGGGATTCCTTCTGCTGCTTTATCAGGATGATTTCTGTGGGTGGGGGTTGCCTAATTCTTCAGGGGTGGGGTGGTTTTTTGGCTTTCATTTATCTTAGGTCTTTTTGGGGGAGGCAGACTTTTGGGGTTGTCTGTTGTTCCAGACAACTGAGCACTGAGGGACGGTGGACCGGCCCCCGGCTGGAAAAGGTTGCTGACCCCTGGGTTAAACAAAGGAGAAGAGGAGGGTCCCACACAAAAAATAATCAGCCAGCATCTTATTTTAATTTTAGCACTTTTGGTCCCAGTACTAATGTATCTTTTTTGTTTCTCAGAATGCATGTCCTCCTTCCAACTTTGTAAGCTCAGTGCTCCTTAGCTTTTCTGAAACAACACAGAATTTTACAAACAGCAGCCCTTTTGCTTGCCAATAAATTTGACTCAGAATGTTGAACTACGAGAAGGAAATGCGGCTACATTAAGCCCCAAGAATCAGCATGGATTCCTGGCCAAAGGATTTATTTAGCAGAACAAATTAGCAAGATGCATGGGGTGAATGGGCGCACAGGTACAATAGAACAAAATAAGCATCAAAAATAATGAGTGGTGATGATTGCAGAGGTGGGGGCACAACGTCTGTGAAAGGCAACATGTTGACTTTCATCTGGGTTGGCTGCTGGAAGCTTTGCAGTGCGTCTCTTCAGCCACGTCACAAGCTTTTGTTCAACCCACACCCAAAGAGGGAGGACACTGAGAGGCAAAACGCATGCCCACCTTCAACCCCCACCCTGCACTCTGCTCTTACAAGTGGCTGCTAGACTAGGCTTACCAGATGTCCCTGTTTCCCAGGGACAGTCCCCAGATTTGTGAATAAGTCCCCGGACAAATTCCATCCCCGGAATGTCCCCGGATTTCATCTAATGTCCGTGGGAAACACAGCAGCCAGCCTGGAGCAGTTGGCTCTGGCTGGCTTCAGGAACTGCTCGGAAGTCCCCATATGATGGTGGTCCAGGGGCTCTAAGATGCAGCTTCCAGGCTGCCTCCACCTTCCCTGACCCAGCAACTAAGCTGTGAAGGGAGGCTTCATGCTGCCTATCGGAGCAGCCTCCCAACTCCTACTTGCGTGCAAGTGGGGGGGGGAATCTCTCAGTTAGGCAACGGGAAGCCTCCCTTCCCAGCTGAGGGATCCCCGCCCCCTCCTGCTTGCAGGTAGGAATGGGATTGGGGCTGCTCTGATGAGAAGGGAGGCACTGCGCTGCCCGAGCCTCGCTGCCGCTCTCGGCCCTCCTTCTCCGTCTTCCATGCCTGACCACACACAGCTTCCCCGCCACCACCACCGAAGAACCACCAATTCAGGGGCTGCCCAGGCTCATGGAGAAAGGAGATAGAAGCCTCGGAGGAAGGGGAAATGTGGCGGTTGAGGTCAAGGCAGCAGCCGCCCCTCTGCCACCGCCATCGCTGCAGCACCAACATCCCGAACGTACCTTTGTTTGTTTATTTATTTATTTATAGTGTCCCCGGATTCACTGGAAAAAATTTATTTATTTATTTATAGTGTCCCCAGATTCCCTGAAAAAAACCCTGGTAACCTTATGCTAGATGCATGACAGTGCCCACACCCCAGGTAAGGCTTAGACTGGCTGCCTAAACCAGGTAAGGGTAGTCGATGGGTCTCAAACCCTCAGTGAGTTAGGGACTTCCCCTGCATGCGAAGACAGGCTCTGGCAGACTGAGTGGACAGGATGAAGAATGAATCCAAAGGTCAAGAAGGTGATTTCTTCACATGCTGTAGAGGGAAGTGAGAGGCAGATGGGGCTCATCAATCTGGGGGAAGGTAGCTCATCTAGGAGAAGGAAAACTCTGGTCCACCTTCTTCAAGAGAAGAAGAAGGCTAAAGAGTAAGTGTAAACCCTACACAAATGTGGAATGGATTCCCAAGACGGTTGGATAGTACCTTGTATGCCTCCTTCTGGCAACTCCTGGACCTAAGCTGATGCCAAACACATTGATTTGCTTTCCTTTGAACCCATCAGCAAGGTCAAGAATGACCAATGGTACCAAATAGTATGGAAAACAGCCTTACTAGAAAAATTAACCAAGAAACTAAAACTGACAAGGGGACAAATAGAAGACGACACCTTTATCACATACACAGCCCAACAAGACAACGACAAGAATCCATCAACAGCATACGAATCAATGTGGCTAACCAAGGGGGCACAGTACATTTTATACTACACAACCCCTCCCTCCTCTGTCCCCTTCCCATAATAGGAATGTACAGCTCACTAAAAAGAAATTCGTATCTACTACACTCATGGAAAGCCTGCAGTTTCAACAACGTCTTAAGAAATTGTGGCTGTTTAAATATAGCTTCTCCATTCTCAGTCTCCGGGCCCCTATTTTATTTATAGCATTGATAAGAATTTCTTGTTTTAAGGCGTATACTTTCGCCCGCCTTAGGAGCGTTCCTTGTGATGGATAGGTTTACTGAGGTTATCTACAACGTTCAGATAAGCAATCTTTGAAGCTCATCTTTGGAACACAAACTTCTGAAAAGATATGCTTTAAGAAGGACAAGAAAGAAAAAAAGAGAGAACTGCCAGTGGACTTTCTAGAGGGGAAAACTTCAGCCAATGTAGCCCCTCATTCCTGCTGTAGAAGCTTCTAGAAAAGGGCGAGCAACAACGCTTGAGTTTGCATAGACACCGATAACAGATTCCCTCTAAACTCATGAAAACTTAGTTCTCAAAGGGCTTTGAGTCTCATCAGAAATCCCACCGCCTTGGTTGAGAATGTCAGGTTTGTTCCTTGGGTCACCACAAATGTCAAGCTCATGGCAGAGTTCAATGGAATTATGGCTATGATGATGCCCACAAAAATCACATTAATAAAGGAAAAGTCGGGGGGGGGACACTATGCAAACTCCCTTACTCCTCAGCACAATTAGATAGCTCAGGGCTATGGCCAGCCAGAAAGCCTGTAATTGCCCATTAATACATAATTATCCCCCCCCATTGGGTCCTTCTTTTTTAATATTGGAGTAATATTTTTTAAAAAATAATGTGTTAGGCATAGCAAAGGCTTCTCTGACAGTCAGCTTTATTTTTCTGACAGCACATTTCATATTTAAGAAGGCATGTGGCTGTTATTCTAAAGCAGCAATGCTGCAGCAAGCAAAGGCTCCAGCTGCTCAGTCAGCTGCTTGTGGCTGGAAAGCCAGACAGGAAGTATGTGACTGTTGCCATGGAAACAAAGGGGCAGTCCATTCTGTACTGAGCACCGGATGTTAGCTCAGTGTGTGTGTCATATGACCTGTACAGGATGTACATGGGTGGAGTTTGGAGTTTCTCTCTGTTTGTTGAAGAGAGCAGACATGTTTTCTCTGTACTGAAGTGAAAGACAGGAATAAATGCAATGTAGATACATTTCTGTCTGTGTCTGATTCCCCTCCCTGGGGATATGCTGGAGAGCAGGGAGGAGGAGAGCAGTTGGTGTGTTTTTCTCACAGCCTGAGGAAAATCGCCGGAACGGACCTCGTGTGTTTTTCCTGCCGGGAGTCGCCGGAGGGAGGTCAAAAGAATTCAGCCGGTGCCTGGAGAGATAGGCACATACCTCTGACCGAGCCTGAATTCTGACAGTGGTAGCAGAGGATGGTTGCTACGATCCATGGGAGTCTGCATCAAGGAGACTGTATTCATCCCTCTCCATGGAAGCCTGAGATGGAGGCTGATTCTCTGCAGCTAGAAGCTGACCAGAAGAAGCTGAAAGCCAAGCTACGGAGCCCAGGTATGAGATTTTCGGGCTTAGAAGTGTGAATGCAGATGGATTAATTCTCTGCTTCATGGGAGCAACGTTTGGGAAAAACAGCTCCGAGAGAGAAGAGTCTGCATTCCAAACATTCCTGTGGTTTTTCCTGTCCAAGGAAAGGAATGTGGTTGCTTAGCAACGCAGGCCAGTTTCAAGATAAGGGCTGGAAGTCAGGCTGTGCCCAGAGACGCTAAAACAGCTCGTGTTTAGACTAGGCCCTTACAAAGGAACTGTTGAAAGGGGACTTTCCAAGCGGCTAGTGTTATTGCTGCCAGGTGCACAGAGTGTAAACAAGCCAGCTATTGGATTTTAGAGGCTTGTGTTTGAGAGTCAATGCAAGGACTCAAAATGGATGCCAAGAAGGGAGTCCTGCCTTCTCCACCCCTCTTGACCAGTGACAATTATGCATCTTGGTCTATTAAGATGAAGGCCTTGCTGCAGAATCAGAGACTGTTTGGGGTGATTGAGAACCCCATCCCTGCAGCACCAACGCGTCCTTGGGAGTCACAGGATGTGAAGGCCAGAACTGCTATAATTCTGTGTGTGTCAGATTCGCAGCTTATTCATATACAGAGTTTGGAGCACGCGAAAGATGTTTGGGACACGCTGAGAAGGACACATCAGAGAGATGCAGGTTCTTCAGCGTTGCTGTATTTTGAAAAGCTGACTAACCTGAGGCTTGCGCCTGATGGAGATGTTCAAGCGCACCTGACGGAAATGAAATTTCTGCGTCAGCAGATGGTGGAACGCAATTTCCATCTGCAGGAGGAAGTGTTTTGCTTCATGGTGATAAACAGCCTGAATCGGACTTACAAAACGGTTGCCAGTCAGCTGGGGTCTCTCCCAGCGCAAGATCTAACGTCGGACAGGGTCTTTGCCGTGGTTCTTTGTGAACATGACAGGCTTGCCGCCCTGGAAGTCAAGGACAGGGGGAGGGAAGAACGGAGTTCTAACACCCCCACTGCTGTAGCTACTGGAGGAGACGCTGTAGCTATGAACGTTGTCCGATGCCACAATTGTGAACAAACTGGGCATCTTCAGCGGTACTGCAAGAAGCCACGTCAGAACAAAGGAGCCAAGGGAAGCTCCACGAAGTCTGAGGCGTCAGGCAGAAGTCATGCCAAGTCACAGGCGAAGCCTGCAAAGGCTTTGATGTCCCTAAAAGCCACACCACAAGTGGGGAATTCCTTCGTTTTAGACACGGGAGCGACGGTTCACATGACCCATCGCAGGGATTTGTTTTCGTCGTTTAAGAAGCGAAGCTTCGTTGTACAACAAGCCAACGGTCGAGAGCTGGAAGCCACCGGAATTGGGACTGTGTATCTTAAAAGTCTGAACTTGACTATAAACAATGTTTATTTGGTTCCAGAGTTGAAGTACAATCTGCTCAGCGTTTCGCAGATTGCCAAGAAGGGACTAAAACTGTCCTATGATGATGAGAACTGTGAGATCTATAAAGATGGAGAGTTGTATCTTTCTGCCCAAGAGAAAGATGGACTGTATTTGTTGACTTTTGATCAAAGTGATTACATGGAATGTAATTCTTGTGATTCTAACATGATTTCTTTTGCAGGTGTAGCCAAGAAGAACGCCAAGCAGGTCACCTCAAGGGTCGACAGGGCATTTCAGCAGGTGTATGCTGATGTGATTGGTCCTTTAGCACCATCTAGAGGCAATGCAAAGTATTACCTAATATGTGTTGATTCTTTCACAGGTTTTGTCTGGATTTATCTTTTGGAGAGACCGAAAGAAGCCTTAGAAAGGTTTAAAGAGTTTTGTGACAAGGTTAAAAATATGCATGATGCTGACATAGATTGTCTTTGCACAGATGAGAAGCCAATTTTTCTCTTACAGGATTTCCAGAGGTTCCTGAAGAAGAAAGGGATAAGACACAAAATTGCAGCTTCCGAAGAAGCTTGGAATAGATGTATCTGTGTTAGGGTGAGCAAAGAATTGCAAAAGGGAATGCATGCGCAATTGCTAAGTTCACATCTGCCACATGAGTACTGGGCTGAGTCACTAATGTCATTTTGTTACACGTGGTTGAGAAAGGTTTCAAAAGAGTTGGGAAGTTCTCCTTTTGAGAAACTGTTCCACAGAAAACCTTCTGTTGCCCATTTCAAGGTTTTTGGGTCTCATGTGAGGACAGAAGCTCCGGGTGGAGTAAAGAATGCCAGAGGCATTTTTGTGGGTTATGAAAAGGGTCTCTACAGAGTAATTTTGTCTGAATCTGGTAAGGTGATTCTCACAAAATTTCTAGAGAGTGCTCCTGAACAGGAGCGAGTGATTGTTCACACATTTCCCACAGGTGATGATGATGATTCTGATGATGATGATGAGTTTGATCTTATTGAGTTCAGTAGTACTGATGATGACAGCGATAGCTCAGACAGCTCAGTTGTCAGTCATTGAGAGGAAATCTCACATAATGACTAGACCCTCAGAAGAGGAGGATGAACCACTGATTAAGCTTAGTACTGGTTCTTCAGAGAGTTCAGAGGCTGAACCAGAAAGCAAGGGAGAGCAGCACATCTTACGTAGGTCTGAGAGAGCAACGAAGGGTGTACCACCCAAGAGGTATTCAAAAGAGTTTGCCAACCAAGCTGTTGCATGTGTTGCTGTTGTAAACGACCAAGGTCAAATTGAAGCTGTGTCTGAGTCAGAGACAAAGGCACAACAGAGAGTTGCTAACCAAGGTAATGCAGAAGCACTCATTCCTTGGAAGTCACACAACCAGAGAGGTACATTGGTAAAACCAGTGGCGGGTAGTTCCAAGGGTGGAACTGAAACAACAGGGGAGTGTTATACATATAACAACTGTTTGTTTTCTTCTCTGGATGACGCTTTGCTCGCAGCACGCATTGATGCTTTGGGGGGAGTATGTTATTCTAAAGCAGCAATGCTGCAGCAAGCAAAGGCTCCAGCTGCTCAGTCAGCTGCTTGTGGCTGGAAAGCCAGACAGGAAGTATGTGACTGTTGCCATGGAAACAAAGGGGCAGTCCATTCTGTACTGAGCACCGGATGTTAGCTCAGTGTGTGTGTCATATGACCTGTACAGGATGTACATGGGTGGAGTTTGGAGTTTCTCTCTGTTTGTTGAAGAGAGCAGACATGTTTTCTCTGTACTGAAGTGAAAGACAGGAATAAATGCAATGTAGATACATTTCTGTCTGTGTCTGATTCCCCTCCCTGGGGATATGCTGGAGAGCAGGGAGGAGGAGAGCAGTTGGTGTGTTTTTCTCACAGCCTGAGGAAAATCACCGGAACGGACCTCGTGTGTTTTTCCTGCCGGGAGTCGCCGGAGGGAGGTCAAAAGAATTCAGCCGGTGCCTGGAGAGATAGGCACATACCTCTGACCGAGCCTGAATTCTGACAGTGGCAGGCTTAAGTTTTAAAATTTTAATCTCACTGCAGATGGCAAGAAAATGAATGGTGGAATTTCAGTCATGCTTTGGATGAAAAGGGGGGGGGGGGAGAAACCCCACCTCCAAGATGCTCCAGATTTTGTTGGTCTTTTATTTCATACCCTGTATCTCCCTTTCTAATTATAAGGATCTAGCAGTACACAGTTTGTTTGTTTTTGGGTAGTGTTGTGTTATCATTTATTATGGTCATCATACCCGCCTTCAATTGCTCAGGAATGGCTTATAACAACATAAAAATGCAAAATCAATTACAGCAATTTACAGTTAGAAGAAAAGGTTGGATCTATAAAAGGGACAATGTGGTTTCTCCAAGTTTTGTTTGTGTGACATTTGAGAAGAATACTCCAAAAATATAAACAGCAAGTTCAGCGGTGCAAGAGGAATGGGAGAGAAAGAAACATGATCTAGGTTTCTGGACAGCTTATCCCACTGTGCTGATAGATATCTGCAACAGTACTGATTTTCTATATATGGTTTTGCATGATTTTAAACTCTCTTGTAAGCTTATGAATTAGCTGAATGAATTACGAGGAGCTTGTAGCTTGGGACAGATAGGAGCAGCCCAGGAGCTCCAAACACAAAGGCCAGGCTTGTGCCTCAGTGCTGAAATGCAGCAAACTTTGGGCTCACAGGTTCATCTGGCATTGGCACTGACGCATGGCAGGGCCTTCTCGGTGGAGGCTCCCTTTTTGTGGAATGTTCTCCCTGGTGAGGCACAACTGTTCCCCCCCCTAAGGGGGGGGGGAAGCATGTCTATGGGTTTCTTTGTCATAATTTTTGTAAGATAAATATGGATGGTCATTTCTGATACAAGAAAAAGCAGAGGAGCCTTGAAAAGTTTGATTAATAAGGATGGAATAAATTATATTACTTAGCTATTGATTTTGCCTACATCTCCAATGCATTAAAAAAAAAAAAAAAGCTTTCTGGTGGTGAGGAAACATATTGGATTTTGTTCCTCACAGGAGCAGAAGATTTAGTCTATTCCTGGCTCCTACAGTACAAACAGAAGTTTGCTGTATTGTTTGAGCTTCTGGGAACACAGGGAGCATAAATATGAATAGGAGTTACCTTGGCATTTCTGTAAGGCAGAATATAAACACAATGTAGTCTATATATTGCCTCATCAGATCACTGTTTGCCAGTTCTTATTGCTCATTTCTGAGCAAGAATTTGAACACAAGGGCTTCTCCCTCCATGACATCAAAGCCATGACAGACTGGGTGTCTGTCTCATCCAGCAGCAAGCACAATGCAACACATGCATAAATGACAACAAATCCTCAGCAACCCAGAATTGTAGACCCTGACGGTCATCTAGCCCAACAACTTGCAATGCAGGAATCTCAGCTAAAGCATCCATGACTGATGGCCACCCAACCTCTGCTTAAAAACCTCCAAGGAGGAGAGTCCACCACCTTCAAAGGGAGTCTGTTTCACTTTTAAGCTGGAAAGGGAAGCACTCTGCTGAACTCACAAACGTGATTATGGAAGGATAATTAACACTGTGCCTCTGAAGAATACAGTAGTACCTCAGGTTACAGACACTTCAGGTTACAGACTCCGCTAACCCAGAAATAGTACCTCGGGTTAAGAACTTTGCTTCAGGATGAGAACAGAAATCGTGCGGTGGCAGCGGGAGGCCCCATTAGCTAAAGTGGTACCCCAGGTTAAGAAGAGTTTCAGACCCCCAGAATGAATTCAGTTCTTAACCCGAGGTACCACTGTACACGTAGACATCCAAACTGCCAGAGACCAAGCACATCTCCAGGCCAAAAAACGGAACGCCCCAACAAATTTCTTCACGGTGAACAACGCAAAGCCCTTTGTGCCTCACGTGAAAGGCAGAACAATTGTTTATCAATAGAAGCAGAGGCATCTCAGAATACACAAGATGAAAAATGGGGGCAAAGAGTTATCTTTGCATACATTTTCTTCCAATACAGAAAGGCAATTTCCTCTAACAAAACACATCCATTCAGCGTGAGCGAAGTTGCTAAAAATCCAAACAAAGAGGAGGGCAGGCCCTGGCATTTATGTCCACAAGATTTTTATTTAGCTCTACGCATTTCTGAGTACAATGCTCCTTCAGGGCCATGAAGAGCCAGCAAGTTGTTTGGTTTCAGAAAAAAAACCACAACACAGCAGAGAGGAGAAAATTGTGCTACATCAAGGATAGATTTCAGCGCCTGTGGAGCAGAACAGGGCTTGTATTGACCCTGTTGCATGAACTTCCAAGGCTTTTGAACAGATCTTGGATGTTCCCACCAATTATTTCCTTCTGCCACAGAGAAGCGCAAGCACCTTGCAATTGAGGAAGATGGTTGCTAATATAGTTTAACACATTCAACTGTTATTTCTTACAGAGAAAGGCACATGAAAAGAAATCATCAAGCACCCTCCCTCCCCGAAGTGCAAAACCAGCCATAAAAGAAAGAGAATAGGAAATGGCAGTAAAGTATTTGAAAGTTGCTTGTCCCATTTGCCTCCCATGCTTGGGAAGTTGTGGGGAGGTAGGTTCCTGAAACAGGGCTTGGATGCAGCAGGGGCCTTGAATCAGCAAGGTACTGGGGGGTGCTTAGGGGGAAGGCTGTGTGGTGCAGTGGTTAGAGTGCTGGACTAGGACCCAGAAGACCAGGGTTCAAATCCCCACTAAGCCATGCTGCACACTGGGTGAACATGGGTCAGTCAGCTCACAAATGGCTGTTTTATTAGAATAATATTAAAGGGAGGATGTTCTTTAAGAAAAATTACTTTATTTGCTGCTATACTGGATAATGATTTCTGCTTCCATTTTAATATATTCAGGGTCCTGTATTAGACTGAAAGTGACATTTTCTAACGTTAGCATCTATGGATTAATTTGGCTGTTAAATGAGCTCCCGAGGAAGAACAGGGGGAATAAATGTTAAAACAAACAAATTGACTGATTCTGCTCACCAGGCAGCAGTGGGGTACAGTGGTACCTCGGGTTACAGACACTTCAGGTTACAGACGCTTCAGGTTACAGACGCTTCAGGTTACAGATTCCGCTAACCCAGAAATAGTACCTTGGGTTAACTTTGCTTCAGGATGAGAACAGAAATTGCGCTGTAGCAGCAGGAGGCCCCATTAGCTAAAGTGGTGCTTCAGGTTAAAAACAGTTTCAGGTTAATAATAATAATAATAATAATAAATTTTATTTATATCCCGCCCTCCCCAGCCGAAGCCGGGCTCAGGGCGGCTAACAACATTAAAACAGTATGACATTATAAAACATTATAAAAATGAATTAAAATCAAAATTGATGGCAACCATAAGAACGGACCTCCGGAATGAATTAAGTTCTTAACCCGAGGTACCACAGTAATTGCAAATGTGTGGAGCCCTGCTTCCCAGAATCCTTTGCAGCGCACAAGACGGAACCAATTCTCAGGAACAGTAAACTAACCAAAGCCCCTCTTCATCCCTCCCCAAAACAGTCTCTAACATTTACTCTGCAAGATACAGAACAGTTTATTATCCTGCGCCTTCCCAAGTCGTGCTCCTGCGTACGTTTTCTGTTCCACCCGGCAGATACACCTCTTTCAGGAGTACGTGGTTAATGATAGGCATTGAACTGTACAGTACTCCATATGGGGAGAAAAGAAAAGCGAAGTTATGGTTTTGATACACACAAAAAAAACACTCGCCTGCAGTTTTTACGTTTAAAATAAATACCCTGCAATTTGACGCAGGATCTGCATCAACCGAAAATGTTGAAGGAGTAATGAGCAAAGGCTTAAGAAAAAAAACAGCCAAGTGCAGCTGGAAGTTTATTATGGTTCCCATAATAGCCGCAGCATCTAAACTGTCCTGGAGGTTGGGTCTTTAAGCAACAGAAAGGCTGGCATCATCATAGATGCAAGCTAGCCGATCATATGCTGTGAGAAACCCAACTGGAGTGCATAGAACAGAAGTCAATGGGCACATAGAGACAAAGAAATATTATTTGGAAAGGCGTGCGTATATGAATGTGCGTGCAATTTATCTATTTTTATCTCTCTGCTTTGTTGCAAATCGCCCTACGGCTTGCACAAAGGGTGGTACGTAAATAATCTAAAGAGCTAAGAGCAATCAGTATCACATTAAAGGTACTCAATTCCAAATCCAAATCCCAGGGCTTGATGGAGAGGTGTAGCCATCACCACCTCCACAGCTGGCACTGGCTAAGGTGTAAGAGAGAGGAAAGGACCCCTTGGCTGCACCAGCTAGCATGCCGGTGCTTCAAAGAGACCCAAATTTGTGCCCATTGCTGCTGTGTGAAGGCAGAAGGGTTGGCAGTATCCAGTGCTCCAACCCCTGCCCTTAAAAACCCTGTGTAAGGGGTATCGGGTGGTTGCTCGAGAGCAATAAGGCAAGACGCCTCACTAGTCTGTGCTAAAGCTTTCTTATTGGTGCTTTAAAAAGCCCTTGCAAAGCAGAGTGCCTCTATTCTATGTCTTGCTCATTCACTGGCAGAACCTGAGAGTGGGCGGTGCTTAAATCTCCCCCAGGAGAGTAGTTTCTTGACCCCCAGTCTGCGCCTCCCCTCTCTGTGCGGAAGCCTACTGCACAGGGACGGCTTGGGTAAAGGAGGACGTCCCTCCTGTTAGGATATTTCCGTTCCACCTTAAAAGGGAGCAGGCTTTGTGAGTCACAGAGTCTGCGTATTTCCTGTTCACAGGATGTTTATGTTTCCTGTTGCTTTCGTTTCTGTGTGCCTGAGCAGACCGAAGCAGGCAGTCATGTTTTTTTCTTTGTTCTGACCAACGCTGAATAAACTTGTAAATATGCTCTCCTGCTGTGCATCTTTCGCTGTGTGAATTCTGCTGATAGAGCATGCATCAGACCAGGAATGTGGCAATCTATTTCTGGAGCTTGTGTCGCTAATTGCTGATACTGCATATCTACGGGAGATCGATGGACGTCCGGAGACGACGTGGAGTCATGATGGACTTTATCTCCCTGGCAGTATCCCAACAACTCCTCCCCGCTTTGCTCAGTCAAGGTGTCCTGGCACCACCTTGCCTCCTCCGAGCCCTACATCTCCTCTCCACTAGAGGCGTGGCTTCCTTCCTCCGCTGAGGAAGTGCTGCTTCCCACGATCTTTGGGGGCTCTCTGTAATCCTTCCGGCTTTTCCCCTCTCGCCCCTGTGTTGATGGCAGTTCCCTGACACCCTGCTTTCGGGGTTACTGCTGTCGATAGTCCCCACCCAACCCACCTGGTGGATTCACTGGGGTGTTTCTTGCAGGCAGCGTTCAAAATTATTTTGCACCTGGCTTCCTACCACTTGTGGCCAAGTGAAGGTGCCCGGGTGCCAGGATGGCGCTTGACATCTCCACCACCTGGGGATCATTGGATCGGGACTATTTTCACACACTAATGCCCCATTGCTGTAGAAATCTGTCGGTTATATTTTATCTGCACAATCGGAATGAATTTCTGGAAGAAAAATGCTTTTTTCTGTGCAGCCTGAGCAGGAGCAGTCACCATTAGAAAAAAGAGGTCAGAATAGGCCAGTCTATATGTGGACAGTCCCTGCATCGAGTGGCTTCTCTTCTTCAAGTTCTCAAAGTTCTTTTTTAAAAAATAATTTTTATTAAACATTTTCAACGTACCAAATCATCATTCCAAATAATCAATTGCATTATTTCCCCCCTTCCCTCCCCCACCACCAAGGACTTCCCTCAGCTCTCCTCTCTGATTTCTTTGCACATATTGTTCTCTGCATGTTATAAAATTGCACATATCCTTGCCTTAGCTTTCATCTGTTCAACTAATAAATTTGTGGGTGTTTATTCAAAACCTGCCCAAGTCATTTTGTTGTCTTCCTTGAAGTCACGATTGTCCTTGTCACGCAGTATATATGTCAATTTAGCCCGTTCCACATAGCTCATCAGTTTTTCTTGCCACTGTTCTTTCGAAGTTCTCAAAGTTCTAGGTTATCATCTGAACCAGCCAAATGTTTCACCGAGAATCAATCACAGTCAGTCCATCATTTGAGAAAACCAAGACTTTTGAGCCGTCTTGCCCCAAAATGGCAGCTAGACATTCCGTTTTGGCGACTGAAATTTTGGTTTAAGGAGCCATTTGGCGCCCAGCTTATACATCTGAATTTCTAATGCCACTCACAGTTGGGGCTTTCCCACCAATGACAGAGGCTGACAGAGTTGAGAGGCACTGGGCCCAGGGACACATCTGACTCCATCCAAATATCCTCCGGCAGCACAGTGTATCAGTGGCTAGAAGTGCCTTTTACCAACTGCAAATGGTTTGACAGCTACGGCCATTCCTGGGCCTGGATTGTGTGGCCACAGCAGTTCGTGCACTGGTTACCTTCAAGACTGGATTACTGCAATGTGTTCTGTGTGGGGCTTCCCTCATGCATGATCAGGAAGCTGCTGTTAGTGCAGAATGCTGCAGCACCATTGCTGACACCACATGTGAAAGAACTGCAGAATTCCCTGCCTATTGATATGAGGCAAGCGCCTTCACTGCGTTTTTTGGGGGGGTGCCTGCTGAAGACATTCTTATTTAGACAAGCTTGCCCAAGATGTTTAGAAAGTTTGTATGCATTTTGGTCTACAGTGGTACCTCGGGTTAAGAACTTAATTCGTTCCGGAGGTCCGTTCTTAACCTGAAACTGTTCTTAACCTGAAGCACCACTTTAGCTAATGGGGCCTCCCGCTGCCACCGCGCCGCCGGAGCACGATTTCTGTTCTCATCCTGAAGCAAAGTTCTTAACCCGAGGTACTATTTCTGGGTTAGCGGAGTGTGTAACCTGAAGCGTATATAACCTGAAGCGTATGTAACCCGAGGTACCACTGTACTCTATTGTGGCTTTCACTTACTGTGTGTGTTCAGACACGGTTGTAAATTTATTAGCGGTCATTTTTATTGTTTTGTCTCTTCCGTAAACTGCTTTTCTCTACAATCAAGCTGTATGAAAATTTTATGAAATAAAATATTTAACAATATTCAAGCAAAAAACCCAAAAGAAACCCCTGTCTGGGTGGTTTACACAAAACAATACAACATATTCGAAAGAAAGCTGCTCTGTAAGTCAGGAGATTCTCAGCTGAGAAAGAGAGGGAGGGATTGTTTGCAGATGGCGTGTAAGATATGGCATCGGAAATTGGCTCTTAAGGGAGAGAGAGAGAGAGAGAGAGAGAGAGAGAGAGAGTGTCTGTCCTTTAGCAGACTTGTGCAACATCTAAAAATCAGAACAGCACCCAATAGCAACTGGCCTTGCATCCAGTCTAGAATATTCAGGCTCTGCCATCTGGCATAGGAAGCAGGCAAAACAACACCCAAACCTCACCCCCCCCCTCAAAAAAAGCTGCACAATATTCGGAAAGAGAAAATATCCCCAACCGGCAAATCATGACCCACATTTGGTCACACAAGAACCACCACTATTTGACAAACTATTGTGTGTAAGATGGCAAAATAAAGTGAAGACAAAAAACATACAGGTGGGAGATTAGACACAAACCAAGGCAGAACTCTGATTTTTAAAGAGAATTTTTAAGAATTTTAAAGAGACATCTGAATTTTGCACCTAGATCCGGCTCAGGCTGTTACTGGGTCACCCAGAGGCAAGTGTCCCAGAATAGTACAGCCTCTGGCTAACTTGGAAAAATCGTGAACACCTGGGAAGGGATTAAAATATGCATTGAACTAGCAGGTAAAGAGCCATATTTTAGTGATACAATCAGAATCATGGATACCACAGGGCAATTAAAGAATGTTACAGTGGATCTCTGTTGACTGTACACATGACCCTGTAAACATAATCTTATCTATCCATCCATCCATTTGGTGGTGTTTGCATACTGCTTAACTGTAAATTGATTATTTTTGAACAGTAAGCCCCTAGGGTTAGGGAGCTGTCCCCTCATTCTTCGCAGAGCGCCTCATATATATTTTCTTCGTTCAAATATTTATAACCTGCACTTTTATGAAGTATTTGGAGGCAGCTCAAGGCATGTAAAATATAATAAAACCAGTTCATAAATACCCACAAAACGTGATCGAAAAACATCCACAAAGCATCAGATACTGGTCTGTTAAGGAGAGCAATTCGTTCTGTGAAAAGTTGCCTAAACAAGTGCAGTTTTCAAGAGACGTCCGAAAGGAAGGGACAGTCCCTGACAAACCTCTAGCAGCAGGGAGTTCCAGAGAGCAGAGCCTACCACACTAAAGTCCAACCAAACCCCAGTGAATGCCAGTTCTTGGCCAATCTTTCTGCCTTTCTGTGTATCACTGCAAGTAAAGGTAAAGGGACCCCTGACCATTAGGGTCCAGTCGTGACCAACTCTGGGGTTGCGGTGCTCATCTCGCTTTATTGGCCGAGGGAGCCGACGTACAGCTTCCGGGTCATGTGATCAGCATGACTAAGCTACTTCTGGCGAAACAGAGCAGCGCACAGAAACGCTGTTTACCTTCCCGCTGGAGCGGTACCTATTTATCTACTTGCACTTTGACATGCTTTGGAACTGCTAGGTTGGCAGGAGCAGGGACCGAGCAACGGGAGCTCACCCTGATTCGAACCACCGACCTTCTGATCGGCAAGCCCTAGGCTCTGTGGTTTAACCCACAGCGCCACCCGCCTCCCATCACTGCAAGTACATATGCTCAAATGCTGATGTCCAAATATACTACCTCACTTCTGCTATGTATTCCTGTTGATATGACAGGACCCAACTATCTGCACTTTCCAGAAACAGCTGGAAGACATTTTTTTCCAGCAGGCTTTCCCAAACGTATCTTTGCCACGAGTGTCTGGTTGTTAGGCTTTCAGTCTTGTTTTAAATGTGTTTGCTGGTTTTTAATCGTTTTTAATTCTCTTACGTGTAAATCGCCCTTGTAAATATATGACAAAAACTTATTCGGGCAAATACAATGGAGATTTGCGATTGGACAGGATCAGGCAGATGAGGACAACAGGAAGCTCCTGCCAACCACACAACAAAATCTTTTGGTGTCTAGGAGAATGTCTGGATCAAACATGTGCATGCGCTCGAGATCAATGCCTGAATGTGGAGAACTCTGTCTCTATGCACTTTCTAAATAGAATATTTCCCCTTCCGTTTAACACGTGAGGAAAGGCAATCTCGCACGATGAAGCAGCTAACAGAACCACGGACAGCTTAATTGAAAAGCCGGAGAAGCTCCTTCCTCTTTAGTTTTCATTAATCAATTTTTCTCTAGGTAGTTACTATAGTTTGATTGAATGCTACATACCTCATGCTGGTCACTTCACACTTAGCAAAAGACCTGTGCCTGCAATCAGGCGGAATAACTCTGCTACAGTGGTGCCTCGCAAGACGAAATTAATCCGCTCCGCGAGTCTCTTCATCTAGTGGTTTTTTCGTCTTGCGAAGCAAGCCCATTGACGGCTTAGCGGATTAGCACTATTAGCGCTATTAGCGGCTTTTAGCGGCTTATTGGCTTAGCAGATAAGCAGATAAGCGGCTTAGAAAAAGGGGGGAGGGGAAAAACCCTGCAGGAACGCGCAAGACATTTTCGTCTTGCGAAGCAAGCCCATAGGAAATTCGTTTTGCGAAGCACCTCCAAAATGGAAAACCCTTTCGTCTAGCGGGTTTTCCGTCTTACGGGGCACCACTGTATAGCAGTTTTATTTTTCCTTCTGTCCTGGCTGAGACCAACCTCTTTCCTAATAGTTTTATACCACTTAGACAGCCTTGCCTTCAGCCAACACCAACTGCTCCCCCAACTGCTGAGGATAACATACAGGTACTTGTGTTGGAGGGCTAACAACAGCTTTTTTGGGGATGGGGATAATTTAGGTCAGGGGATGCCACTCAGGAGCAGAGATTTAAATAACAATAACAATAACAATGCTTCCCTAGAACCACTTCCTCAACCACTCTGGGGGCCTTACAGCTGGTCTTCAGATGAAATCAAAATGTCAGGAAAGCCAATACAATTATACATTCCATCTTATTTTAGACACCAGCTTACAAAAGCCTTTATTAACCTGCCCGTCTATCCACAGGTTAATTATAAGCCTCCACAGCTGAAAAAAAAAACCCCAGCTCATCCTTTAACAAATTTCCCTCCATATGACTAAGAGTCGTTACAGTGGTGCCCCGCAAGACGAATGCCTCGCAAGACGGAAAATCCGCTAGACGAAAGGGTTTTCCGTTTGGAGGCGCTTCGCAAAACGAATTTCCCTATGGGCTTGCTTCGCAAGATGAAAATGTCTTGCGAGTTCCTGCGGGTTTCCCCCCCTTTTTTCCCCCTTTTCCTAAGCCGCTAAGCCACTTATCAGCTGATCCGCTGATAAGCCGCTTAACAGCTGATCGCTAAAAGCCGCTAAACCGCTAATAGCGCTAATCCGCGAAGCTGTCAATGGGCTTGCTTCGCAAGACGAAAAAACCACTATATGAAGAGCCTCACGGAACGGATTAATTTCGTCCTGCGAGGCACCACTGTATTTTAGCTTTCACATCTGTACAGGTAAGTGATTATTGAAAGACCTGGTTGAACTGTGCCTGTGTGCTCAGAGAGAGAGAGGAAGGAGCCACAGGTGTAGATTCCTGTTTGCACTGAAAATTCTCATAGAACCATCAAATGGTGGAGTTGGAAGGGACCCCAAGTGTCATCTAGTCCAACCCCTCGCAATGTGGGAATCACTCCTAAAGAATCCCCGGCAGATAGCTTTCCAACCTGTTTAAAAACCTCCAGTGAAGGAGTAGGGAAGGAGGGAGAGAGTGTGTGGGAGAAAGAGAGAAAAGATGGAGGAGCGTGTGTAATTGGGGAAGGCGGAGTTAGGGGAGGTGGGGGGGGGGTTAAGGCAATGAGCCAAAGGGAGGGTTCTGATTCCTGCTCACCCCTTTTATTCTCAAAGACAGTGTCAATCATGTTTTAACAATAGTTTTCAATTAGTTACTTATATTTATATATTGTCCCCTCACTCAAAGCAAAACAAAGCAATCACTGAAGTAACTGGCTACTCTAGAGGCATTTTAAACTACCAAACAGGGCTGTATTGTTACATTAATGTTGCCCTTTTCTCCTAGGAGTTCTGAGAAGTGTACCTGGTTCCCCAGTCCTTTTCTTTGTCTTCACAACAACCCCGTGAGGTAGTAGCTCAAGCTGAGAGTGCGTGCAATTAGCTCAGGGTGACTTGGTGTGCTTTTTGGCTGCGCACAGATTTGAACCCAAGTTTTCCTGCTCTGGTCTTGCACTGCGCTGACTTCGGCATTTTCTACCCCATCTTTCCTTCAGGTTAGAGCACAGGGCAGCTTAAATCACAGGATATAATATACACAGGAGAATGAAATATAACAAAATAAGAGCGTACATCCTTTACAAATGCAGCAACACTCCTGAACTCCAAGCAACATCGACACCACCAGCTTCCAAAGGTCCTGGGCAAATTAGTATGTTTTCACCTGTCACCTAAATGTAGCTAGCGTGACACATGTCACTCGGGAGGTAAAGGTAAAGGGACCCCTGACCATTAGGTCCAGTCATTACCGACTCTGGGGTTGCGGCGCTCATCCCGCTTTATTGGCCGAGGGAGCCGGCATACAGCTTCCGGGTCATGTGGCCAGCATGACCAAGCCGCTTCTGGCGAACCAGAGCAGTGCACAGAAACACCGTTTACCTTCCCGCCGGAGCGGTACCTATTTATCTACTTGCACTTTGATGTGCTTTCGAACTGCTAGGTTGGCAGGAGCTGGGACAGAGCAATGGGAGCTCATCCCGTCACGGGGATTCGAACCGCCGATGTTCTGATTGGCAAGTCCTAGGCTCTGTGGTTTAACCCACAGCACCACCCACATCACTCAGGAGAGAGTTCCATAAACAGGCATGGGGCAGCCGTCCAAATAAATAAATAAATAAATGTTGCTATCAAGACCAGTTTGGCAATAAACAATGAACTTGTTAAACAGCCCCCGGCAACTGACACTCTCTCAGCTTTGCTCTTCTCTCCCCATTACTGCGAGATGAAGAGAATCAGGGCTGACTTTACTCACGGCACCCTTCGCAAGCCACAGTTCCTATTCTCCACAACCGTTAATAACATAAGGGCAGCTCTGCTGAATTTGGCCAAAGGCCTATCATGTCCAGCATCCTTTTCTCAAAGTGGCCAACTATAGGATGCCTGTAGGAAACTCGTGGTCAGGGCTTGAGTGCAACGGCACTCTCTCTTGGAGTAAATTTATGCTTGCAGGGAGAAAAGCCAGGGCTTAGGGTTAACTGCTTGCACCTACAAGGTCAGGAGCTCGTGGGGGTAAGAGGCAGAGGCTGATGCCAGTGATTCAGCACAAAGTAGGGTATAAGTAGCCCTGTATTTGTAGCGTGGGTGTTTTGGGATGGTGGAATCCAGATATGTCTATTTTTGCTGGGAGAACTTTTGCTGAGAACACCTTCTGCGAACTACCTGCCAGTAAATATACTGAGCTGCCTGGTGTCTGTCTTCTCTGACTGGTGATTGGCCTGGGTCCAATTTAATGCTTCCGCTGGCACGCTGAATGCACTCTGCACATGCCCCAACACTCTCCCCCACATGTGATTCCTAGTGGCTGATACTAAGAACCACACTGCCTCCAACAGTGTGGGAGAGCACACAGCCATCATCGCCAGTAGTCTTAATCCTTCAGGAATTGTAGCTCTGTCTTAGCTACACGAGCTCTCAAGAAACAAATATTGGTATTTTATATTCCTCAGCACCACCACCACCCCAAATAAAAGGGGGGGGGGAAGAATCGTTATGGCTTGCAGAAGCTCCAAGTCAAAATATAACAAAATTAAAACATGGCAGTTAGCATAGTTTAAGGTGGTTCCCAAGCAGTTGCCAAAAAACCCCTGAAAGCCTGTAGTGTAGATGTGCCTGAAAAAAACAAACCTGGTTTTTCTTTTTATCTACTTCCTACATTTATCATTACTAAGGAGCAGCTTGGGTTGAACTGAGATCCTCTTTCAACAGGTGTGACAATCTCATTTGTGCAGGGAAGAAGAATCACTTGTTTCCAGTAGCAGCAGCGACGTGATTTGAAAACCCCAGCAATGCAAGCACTTGCCAGACATGGGACAACATCACTGCTTTCTTGGTGTTGTTAGAGACAGTGTTAAACAGTTAAGGCTCTTCCTCCACATTCAGTTGCCGGCTAGTAATGCTGCATCACATATGAATATATGCCTAAGCTTGCCTGCAGTGGCAGCTTAAAACATATTCCTGGCTGCAACTGCACATCTGTTTATCTCTTCATTATAAAGAGTAAAGCTGCTCCATATAGATTCATCTCCTTCGGGTTTAAAATGAAAAAATCTCTTGCCAACTTGCAAAAGTTAAGAAAGAAAATTGCGCATGTCCATTCTGCTTTAGTGAGCAGCACATCCAGCTGTTTCTGAAGTCCCGTTCATGTGGCCAAACAGGACAGAGTGAACGCACATGGGAGGCGCTTCTGCAATCCCCATGTCTCCCCACTTCTACTTATTCACTGCTAGTTTTTTTATAAACGCCATCTCCAACTCCTTGAAAGATTCCATCAATGGTGTGTCCGAAAATTGTTACACATTACTTGGGAAGACAGGCGAACTACTACCAGTATACTGGAAGAAGCGAAGATCACCAGTGTCGAAGCAATGATTCTTCAACATCAACTTTGTTGGACTGGTCATGTTGTGCGGATGCTTGGTTATCGTCTTCCAAAGCAACTACAGTGGTACCTCAGATTACATACGCTTCAGGTTACAGACTCCACTAACCCAGAAATAGTACCTCAGGTTAAGAACTTTGCTTCAGGATGAAAACAGAAATCGCCCAGCGGTGGCAGCAGGAGGCCCCATTAGCTAAAGTGGTGCTTCAAGTTAAGAACAGTTTCAGGTTAAGAACGGACCTCCAGAACGAATTAAGTTCTTAACCCAAGGTACCACTGTACTCTATTGTGTGGCTATTCCCTCCCCCCCACAGGTGGAATAAATGAAGACAACGGACACAGAGTTTTAGGTTAATGGGCGAAAAATGGCCACAACTTTATTGATTACAGGAAAGAAGGGTATTGGCTTTAGGCATTGGCCCTAAGCGACTATCCGGTCTGACCGGGAAGGGTTAAACACCAACAGGGGGAGCCACCCGAGATGCATATCCCTGGGCGCTCCCCAAGGGGTTACCGCTCGGGGGCGCGCTTTAGGCCCTAGCCTCCGTAGGTTTCGGACGAGGCGTCGCCCCTCGGAGTCCTTTAACGAACTACCCTTCAAGCATTGGGGGAGGTGATGGCGTTCCTCCCCCCCAACCTCATCTGCATGATAATACCCCGGCCAATGCCTACCGCCACCGAGCCGCAAGCCGGCTCGCCGCCAATACCCTCAGACCTGTAACCAATCCCTAACGCCTTGAAAATTATCTGCCAACCAAATAGCATTGCCAGCATCAGATAGATGCACGCCATCCCAGTGATAAAGCATTTCCTTGTCAAACCGTATGCACGCCATCCCAGTGATAAAGCATTTCCTTGTCAAACCGTATGCATGGGTGCTGAATGACCCGACCGCCCCATGCGGCCACTCTACGAGCCACCGTGCGCTCCACAATCCTCCTAGCTTTGTTCACAGCCACGGGTTTTTCTGCATCCCTTTCCAACATCGCCTTTCCAGCAAAGATGACCAGATTATTGTAATGTTTTCATGGGATGCCCTCAACAATTCCAAGTCATTGATAATGTTCCATATCAAGTCCACCCCTTTCCTATACGCCAAGTCGTTCTCGCTCAGCTGGATGACCATGGCACTGGGTGGGCCCTCAATGCCACTCCCACCCAGGGCTGCCACTCTACGCACCACCGCCCAATGCCAGGCTTTCCTAGCCCTGTTTATGGCTATCGGGCACCTGCAATCTCTCCAAACCCGCCTCTCCATCCACGAGGCCCCAAATAAACTGGTAGTGACGTTTGGGTAAGAGGCCTTAAGTTCCTCCAAGTCACTAAAGATATGCCACATCAAGTCGACTGCCTTTCTGTAAGCTAACACTTTTCGCCTAATTGGATATCTAAAGCATCTGGGGGCCCCTCTGCCGCCTCTCTGGCCCTAATAGCGGGCAACATTTTTTGGCCCAGCACATTCTCCTTCGAGAGATCCAAGATATATTTATGTAGCTAAGGTGCGGCCCGAGACCGGAATTGATGGCGCGGACCCTGGCCCAATGCACCATGCTGTGCCCGATTATCCAGATGCGCGCCCTCGTAGCTCCTGCACCCTAGGTCCCCATTAGCGGCATGGTTTATATCCCAGTGGACGGTGCAGGGCCTATACTCCAAATATGCATCACAACGTCACCTGAAAGCAAAAGAAGGTAACAAAGCCAGGTCAGATATACTGTGAACAATCACAAGGTCTTATGAATATATCCTTTATATGCATCAGACTTCCCTTAATGCATCAGACTTCCACTGCCCCCAAGTCCTTCATCCTTTCAGATGAGAGTCCCAAATGCACTGCTGTGGTGGCGGCCCCAATCCTAAAGGAGTTAACCGTGAATTTAGCTGAGGGTAAACCTCAGGCAGCAATCGCCCTTCGCATAACGTGCATGGACTGATGCTGTGCAAGGCCGGAGCCATCCCAATGTTCGAGGAATGGACCTGAGACGGTTGGTCCCATGTACATGAATTGTTTAGTGTCCTTTACTGCTGATCGGTTTTGGAACATTGGACATGCAGGACTAAATTGGATCTGAACAAGGTCAGGTCTCTCAAACTACCTCGGGCAATGGAATCTGGTTGGCCCTTACAAACCACTTCGCCACTGCGCATAGCGCCAAAGGCAATGGAGTATGCAGCTGTAAATAACTGGGCCTTGTCCTCGGACCAACAGATACTTCTTAATTTTCTTCCTTCTTGTTTTTTTTTTTTATGGTTTATTATTATTATTATTATTATTATTATTATTTTACATTTATTTATTTATTTATGAATTAGCAAAGAATGTCATAAGTTAAGGGCCTTCTACCATCACTTTTAGAAGGCTGATGCCTGCGCCAGCCCCACAGTGCCCTTCACACTAAGAAGGCCACACCAGGGTCTCTGGATTAAACAACCTTACAGAAAAGGAGATTGCCGCCTACTGGATGTTTAAGAGTCTTTGCTGCAAGACCCAGCACTCTCCAATGTACCAAGTATTGCAGAGCTTCAGCCTTGGTAGGAGGCGTGTGAAGCTTAGGATTTTTTAATTTACCTTGAGGTGTGTCAAGCGTAGGTTTTTGGTTTTTTTTTTTTTTGTTTTGTTTTGTTTGTTTTTTACTATTATTATTATTGTCATTATTATTATTATCATTATCATATTTTATTATTATTATTTTATAAGTTTGCCTTGAAACTCCATAAAGTCCACCCAAGCCCTTTTAAAAGATCTAAGCGTGGGCTTGGCTCCTGAAGCTAATACTCCCTTCAGGACATCATGTTCCCAAGGCTCCAAAGGTGCTCCCGGAATGGCTGTGGCAATTCGCTGCACCTGTGCATCCGTGATGCCCTTGTTAACCCCAGGGGTAAATTTGTTAGAGAAGTAGATGTTTATTTCTAAGCACTAAAGGTCAAAGGTCCGGGACAGGTTTGCCACTCTAGGAGTGCGATAATTGTTTAGACGGGACACTTCCCGAACTGATTCTTTGGTTTGGGGGGGGGGTTCCCCGAGTTAGGGGGTAATGAAATGAGGATCCTGAGGCCATAAGAGAAACTCTTTGCTGCCTCTATTTTTTGGGTATCTATCGAGAAGGGTTCTAAGAGGTGAGGGCTCAACAGAAGAGAACATGCCAGTCAAGGGCCAAATTAATACCAGTTTCTGGCTGTTCTTTTTGGCGGGTCTGTGAGCTTTTCAAGACCCCTGATGGAAATGCCCCCTGCTGCCCGGAAAAGGCTGTTTACCTTTAAAACACGAAGACGCTGGGTGGTTACCTAGGCACTTCTCACATTCATGCACATACTTACAATTTGGCCCTTGGCACACACCCGTGTTGTACTCCCAGCAAACCTCATGGTGAGGGACTCGCTTGGCTTCAAATTTTCTGACTTTCCTTTTCCCACATAGGGACCCATATGCTCCATCCAGTAATTCTGGTCGCTCGGAACACAGCAGGTGGTGGGCAGCAGGAAGCTTTTCTGAATCGTCCTCGGCATCAGAAGGCTTACTTCTTTTGCTCTTCTTGGCCGAATGCTTCTTCTTACTTAGACTTCTTTTCCCCTTCCACAGCATTCCCTGTGGAATACTGGGAAAGTCTGGGGTATACTGAGAGGCAGAAAGGTTATAATTGTAAGCATGAGCCCTACCTCCCGAGGATCTGTCATTGGAAACCCAGGGACACGTAGACTGTAATTATGTGTGAGGATGCATAAATGGATTGCTACCCGAATGTGGCACCCTAAATAAGGAGGCCAAAGTGCAAAGGAGCTCCTCACTATTTCGGAAGAGGCCGTAGTGACCATGGGCCTGAATTGTTGGTAAAAGGTTTCCAAAGCAGAGGAAACACTGACTAGGCCTGTGGGTTGCAGGGCACAGGAGGCTACCCTAACCCATCTTGGACACAGGACTCACTGTTGAATCATTGGCTGCTCTCAGCACTGCTGCGGTGGCCGCGGAGGTACCAGGGCGGTCCACAACGTAGGTGGCGTATCCGGGATGCATTCTTGGGTGAGCGCAAGAGGTGCCGCTGCCACCTGGCCTGCGGGCCTATATTGCCTATAAAATGTCTAAGAGCATTGAAAAACTGTGCCAAAGTATGTGGGTTACTAGGCACTATGAAGGCCTGAGGCCCCTCTTGGTTCCCTTATGCCCCCCCCCCCGATACAGTAGGCATTACAAAGCCTGGGACCCCTCCTGGTTCCCTTGTGCCACCCCAGATATAGCGGCATTTTGAGCAGACATAGTTTGATACCCTTAATTAGCCTGGTTCAGTAAAATCAACGCCAACTAGCTTGGATTATATGGGTGAGGTGCGAGCAATATCACAGTAGTTCAGTATTGTCTGCACTGGTGAGTTTAAAGGAATCAAAGATGCCTAACTAATCTCCAACAAATTGTATTTAGCTGCAAACAATATCACCGTAGCTCATTATTATCTGCACTGGATAGCAAACCAAAATACCAGCCCACACCTCAAGCAATGTATTTAGAGGAATACTGAGTCTATAATAAACAGAAGAGCACCTTTGATAATGTCAGCAGCTATGCAGCAAGCTAGAGGTAGAATTATACATTGTAACCCAGCAATACAGCAGTGAAAGATGATAAGTTGACTTATGCAACAAACCTATAAGCAAAGCAAAGCTCCCAAAAGCCCTTAAGCACTATTATCAAAATCAACCAAATGATTTAAAATTGCCAGATTAAATATATACTTATAAACTAACTGATGAAATACCAGAAAGAGATGAACGTAAAAGAGGCATGAGCTATTTGCTTTAGATTCCCTATAACCTGTATGCAAAGCTCGCAAGAGATTGCAGGCGAAGAAACCCTTTAATAAATCAAATGATGTAAAACCTGGATCTCTTTTCCTTATAACTATGAATTGACTATACCAAATTATAAAATTAAAGCCTAGGCAGAGAGTAAATGACACAGCTCCACAGAGCACCGCAAGCTGAATGAAATAATTTGAATTCCAATATACTATGCACTAATGCTTCAATTTGATTTAAATGTGTTTCCTAAATTCCCAGAATGAAATTCTCGAGAGTGTAAGTATAAACAAAAGCAGTCAAATTAATTAGAGGATATTAATTCTAAGATTAGCCTAGCCAGAGACGCTGTAGCCAGCTCTATGCAAGCTTATGCACCAAGAGGAGGGGCTCCCTGCAGCCCCTTGCATGCTCATATTTAAGCTAGGCTCTATTAATAGTTGCGCTATCATCCTTTGTTTATATAGCTTGTGTTTATTTCCTTTGTTTATATTGTTTATATTGCTTTTGAATTTAAAACCAAATAGAAAGTGAGGGGCACTCAAAAAGTAGATCCCACGTGGTTTTGCCTCTCCTAAAATGGCCGCCGCCGCAAGGCCACGTGGGCAATCAAAATGGCGGCCGTAATGCGTTCCCACTGCCTAGCGGCCAGGCACATGTGCGGAAACACTTAACGCTAGCCCTTTAACACTGAAAAAATTCCACAACCGCAAGAGCAAAACCTGCAGGCATTCCCCACGTACCCCTTATGAACATTAATTATTTCCCTGGTTTTTCCGCCGGTTAGGCTTAAAAGGTAGGGTTTTTAAAATTACTTCCCACGTGGAGTGCCTATAGTAAAATGGCAACCGCCCGGAAGGCAATGTGGGTGGATGAAATGGCGGCAGGGGCACGGTGGTTGCCCGGCAACGGCACAGCTGCTTCCGATGCTTTCCAAGTCTAAACTTCCGCGCGAAAATAAAACAGCCTGTAGAACTCACCCCCTCAAGAATGCTGCTGAAATGATTATTTGAGAAGAAATTCTGCCCCCTCACCCCAGCAGGAAAATGAAACACAACCGGCACCAAATGCAGCCCGCTCTCCTCCCGCAGCTGCCATCCACCTAATTGCACCACGCTCCCCTGCACAAACCCCTAGCTAAAGCATGAAGCCCCAACAGCAAAAACCTGATTGGATGGGTGCGCTGTGTCCTCCGGCCTTTCTTCCTTGCGCTCCTTGCAGGACAGGCAGTCAGCAGTCGAGGGCAGGCAACGGATCACCAGAAAAAGCTCCACAAAGCTGAATAAATTCTTCTGAAGGGGGCATGCAGCAGCAGGCAAGGCAAGCTCCTGAGGGCAGGGAACTTGCACCAAAACACACAGAGCTTCCTGTAAAACTGTAGACGTGAAAGAGATGCTGGAAGGAAAGCACACAAACACACACACACAGTGATTTTAGCTCAATTACAGCTCCCGTGTTAAACTGCAGCAGCTGGAATGGAGCGCAAAGGGGGAAACCCCCAGAAGGAGAAAAGCCCCACAAAAATAGAGATAACAACTCCTGAAAATCAAGCAGTTTAGAAATAAAGCAACACCAGCAGCGAATGCTGAAAATTCCCTGTAAAAGAAAGGGAGCTTTTTCTGTGAAGCTACAGCATATTCCAGGAGGTGCCCTGCAGCTCAAGAACAAAGGCAACAAAGAAGCAAGGCAGGAACGCTCCAGGCAAGGCAGATAAGATCTCCCACAAGCAGGAACAGCTGATATGCGGGAAACGTGAGGGCTGGCCGGGGAGAGGGGAGAAAGGAAGGGGCAGAATGGAGACTGTTTAAATTAGCTGGGGAGAGGGGAGAAACAAGGGGGGCAGAACGGAGACCGTGTAAAATCAGCTGATTAAAGAGCATTCAAACCATGGGGAGAGAGGGGGAGAAGCAAAAGGAGGAAGGATGAGGAAATTCTGAAGCACCTCTGCTGACCACGGGAACAATAAACACACACACAAACAGCAACGCACCAGCAGAATTAACGACGAATGGCAATGTAGTCACCCCCCCAGGCACCCCAATCAATTAAAATTCAGCCAAAGTACCCAATTATGAAGAGAGCAGCGCAATAAAGGCGAATTAAGCAGCCCTCACTCCTAGAGGAGAAAGGAATAACAAAAGGTAAACTTCCCTGCCGTCTGAGATAACTCCACATGGTCCAGCAGCTGAGGGAAACCCAAACTGCAAACTGCGTCGTCTCCAGGGAAGAAAGGGGGTGAGCCAGGGGCTGCCCTGACCTTAAGTGGCCCTAGGAAGGCCCGCCCCTGCCGCCAGCCAATTGGCTGGCGCCACAGGGTATGCTAATTGGGTGAATCCCTGTCTCCTGCGAGGCTGACGCCAGCCTCGCAGAGTGTGGGCGGGGTCGTGATCCCACAACCCCCCCTCCTCCTGAAGGTCGGAAGGGGCATTCTGAACTTAAAAATGGAAAGCGTAACAAAAGAGGTTTAAAGACTGTCTCAAGGCAAATTTTAAAAAATGTATTATAACCACCAACAATTGGGAAACACTTGCCTGCGAGCACTCCAATTGGAGAACAGCCTTTACGAAAAGGTGACACGGGCTTTGAAGACACTCGAACTCAGGACACAAGGGAGAAATGTGCTAAGAGGAAGGCACGCTTGCGAATCCACACCGTGATCAACGCCCACCCGGAAGCCTATGTCCCCACTGTGAAAGGATGCGTAGATCCAGAACTGGCCTCCATAGTCACTTACGGACTCATTGTTAAAACCCTGTTTATGAGAGACAATCTTACTTGGCTACAAGTGATCGCCAAAGAAGAAGAAGAAGAAGGTTGAGGGAACAGAGAGGTTCAGAAGACAGGTGAACAGGACGCAAAACGTCTTGGAATTTTTCACCTTCCGAGATGAAATCCCTTCTTTCTCCTTTATTACCCAATGCATGGTGATGGCAAAACGTTGCTGCTCACAGGTGATGGACTATATGGAACTGGCGGAAATAACTGGCAGAATCCGAGACCAAGGAGAAGAGTTGGTGGAAGAAGATTGGAAGAAATTTAAAGTTTATCTACAGAAACATTGTAAAATTAAGGAATGTTAGAAGGATGTTGGAATGAAGTAATGTGGTTTTAGTAGAAATGATATAAAGGATTAAGTAAAAATGGATTGTTAATTGGTGAAAGAACATAATGTAAAATTATAGTATATTAAGATAAATCATTAGGATAAAAACAAAGATGGAAAGCATTTGCTGAAATATCTAATTGAATTAGAATACAAAAAAGGGAGGTGTGAGGAGGTCAAGGAAATAAGCAAAGGAAAGAAAGTTATGTAAAGGATTGATTTGTTTTTTCCCCCTCTCTCTTTTGTTCTTGTATTGTTCTGTATTTTTATGTCTTTTTATTTTTTATTTTTGTAACCTTTAAAATCTCAATAAAAATCTATTGAAAAAAACAACAAAACGTTGCTGCTCACTACAGAGACAAAGCCACTCTGCACATGCCCAGGGGGCCACAGCCTATTTTAGTTCTTATATATTTCCCTCCCAATTTTTTATTATTCTAATTTATACACTCACTAAATTTATCCCCTGCTTTTGCCCCAAGACAGTCAGAAAAGCTGACATGGTTCTCTCAAGAACCTTCATTTTATCTTCACAAGGTGGGCTGGGCTGAGAGATGGTGGCTGGCCCAAGGTTAAGCTTTGCAGCTGAGTGTGGGTCTCCCTGCCCTCCATCCAGTGCTGCACAATTTTCACCTGCATTTCATGGAAGTTCGAAGGCAGCCTTGGCATGAATTAAACACCTTCAGGTCGGCCTCATAAAGGCTTTCAGATTTCCTTTTGACGCTCTTACAAATACACAGCAAACACAGATGGGAGATGCTGCTGGGACTTCCGTGGCCTTGGCAGTCATCACCACAGAAGGAAACTAGCCAGTTTGGGGCTCCTTGCTATGGGCTCTGCAATATTGGTTCGCCAACGCAAAGTGCAACAGGGTGAAGCAGGACTGTAAAGGCTGGTCAGGATTTTGTGCCTTCCTTACTTTAGCCAAGGGAGAAACTGCAGCTTCTCTCATCCTCACCTGAAAGTTTCACCTGCCTGCTGTGACCCTCTTCCACTAAGCTATGAAAATTCGCCGCTTGTTATGCCTTTAAGGAAAATTATGGTATTTGACACCATGCAAGTGGGCTAAGGTGTATAGAACAGTCTCAGATAAGTGTTGGGAGTGTATGTAGGTGGAAGGTACCTTTTTCCATACCTGGTGGATGTGTGTAACAGAGAATTATTGCGAGATGATGTATGACAAACTAGAAAAGGTGTTCAAAATAGATATACCCAAAAAGCCAGGAGTATTTCTTCTGGGAATACGTGGAGGAGGTAAAGGTAAAGGGACCCCTGACCGTTAGGTCCAGTCGCGGACGACTCTAGGGTTGCGGCGCTCATCTCGCTTTATTGGCCGAGGGAGCCGGCATACAGCTTCCGGGTCATGTGGCCAGCATGTCTAAGCCGCTTCTGGCAAACCAGAGCAGCACACGGAAACGCCATTTACCTTCCCACTGGAGTGGTACCTATTTATCTACTTGCACTTTGACATGGTTTCAGACTGCTAGGTTGGCAAGAGAAGGGACCGAGCAATGGGAGCTCACCTCGTCGTGGGGATTCGAACCGCCGACCTTCTGATCGGCAAGCCCTAGGCTCTGTGGTTTAACCCACAGCACCACCCACGTCCCTACGTGGAGGAGAGATCCCCCCAAAAGTTGGTAAGCCAGAGTACTCTGCACAAAAAAATGGAAAGCACCAGAAATCCCAATGAAATAGGAATGGGTACTCAAGCTACGAGAGTACTTAGAAATGGTAAAATAAGGAATTAGAAAGACAAAATACAGTCATACCTTGGGTTAAAGACACTTCGGATTGTGTGATTTTGGGTTGCGCACTGGAACAGGTTACTTCTGGGTTTTAGCGCTTCTGCATGTGCAGAAATGTTAAATCGCACTTTACACAGGCGCAGAAGCCCCGAATCACGAACCACGCGTGCGCAGACATGGCGCTGCGGGTTGCAAACGTGCTTCCTGCATGGATCACGTTTGCAACCCGAGCATCCACTGCATACAGTATGTGGAAGAACCAAGAACATTTTCAGTTTATATAAGAACGCAATACAGCCAAATGAAATTTCAAATCTATGAGCAATGGCAATAAAAGATTGTAATATAGGATTTAGATAAACAGATAAGGTTGGACAGGCAGCAGGGAGGAGAGAGAATTAGACCATCACAGATGTAAGGATGGGAAGTCTATAAATAAATAGATTTTGATGTAAATGGTATATTATATGAGCTTATCAGTGTAAAATAATAAACTTTTTTTTTTTAAAAAAAAGGGGGGCACAGGAGTCCTGTGTTATTCTGCATTCAGACACCCTGGGTGTCAAAGGCTCAGCAAAACCTCCCTTGGAAAGAAGTTGGTTTTACTAATGCAGCTTCCTCCCATGACTTGCCAACCCAAAGCTCAGCATCTGCCAAACCCCTACAGCATTCCAAAAATCAAAGTTAAACGTCTTGTAGGGCTGGCAGCTTCTGAAGCAGCTCCTGTAGCTGTGTCTTTAATGGATGTCTGATCTGCATCTGTCAGCAGGCGGAATATATTTACACACACACACACACACACACAGCTTTCCCTGTTCATTTCTGCAGCTGTTAAAGGCGCAATAGCAGGTCAGGTCATTTTTGCCGAACAGCTGGCAACCTTACAGCCCTTCTTTTGCCTATGCCTACATCTCCTCTTCTCAAGATAACTAGATTAAAAAGGGAGGCTGGGCTACTGAACCCTTGACAGTTGTGCAGAAGGTGAATTTTGGCAGTACATCTTGTCACATTGCAGCGGTGCAGAGATGAGAAAATTTGCAGTGGCTGAAATTCTCTTTGGCACACAAACTATGAAATCGACAAGGAGGATGGATGTGTAGAGACAGGAATTTTGCAGGTTGGGAGTGCTCTTTTGTAGAGCTACATGAGCTTGCTCTGCCTTTGCTTCTAAAGCTGCAAACCTCTCCTCAATTACTTGCAAGCAAGTCCACTGATGGAAGAAAACACGCAGCCACCTAAACACTAAATTCACCATGGCAGGTAAGAAAAGTACATTTCCCCCAGGTGTGTGTGTTTAAAGCTATTAAGCTGAATTAATAACTGTGAAAAGCTACCATCCTGTGAACAGTTTGCTCCTGGGATTGGCTCCAGCCACAATTTTCTTCCGAAGCTTATCAACAGAGTCCCATCAGTGGGACAGAAAAAGGAAAGTAAAAATCTCTTGGGCTGTCAGCCTAATGTACACTTAATACTAGGGAGTAAGGCTGCAACCCTAATCTTACGTGCTTGGGAGCATGCCCCGCTGAATTAAACAGGACCTACTTCTGAGTAGGCATGGCTATGATCACACTGTAAGGCTCACTTAGACAAAAGGAAACTTACTCCTAAGTAAACACTGCGGTGATGATTACAGTGATAATTTCTCATCCCTATTTTATTTTTACGTTGTGCAACACTACCCTAGAAGAAGGATTTCTTTTCTCTTTTTTTACTATATACGGAAATAAAATAAGATTTAAAAATAACTATAACATATGGGTTTGTTTCCATGACTAACTAATGCCCTAAGCAGAGGTACTCTGAACATGGCTAAGGTTCACATTACTGTCTTTGTCAAAACAAAATAAAAAAATTCCTTCCAGTAGCACCTTAAAGACCAACTAAGTTAGTTCTTGGTATGAGCTTTCGTGTGCATGCACACTTCTTCAGATACACTGTGTATCTGAAGAAGTGTGCATGCACACGAAAGCTCATACCAAGAACTAACTTAGTTGGTCTTTAAGGTGCTACTGGAAGGAAAAGTTTTTTATTTTGTTTTGACTATGGCAGACCAACACGGCTACCAATCTGTAACTGGAATTACTGCCTTTGTGAGCAGTGAAGTTTGTTCTTCCCTTGCATTCCAGAGCTCTTTCCCTCCCACCCCCAGCTGTGTATTTAGAGGAGTGCAACTGGTTTGGTCGCCCTGGGCACAGAGCCTTGGAGGCGCACAACCATGGTTTTGAATGGAAGGTGAGAGGCAGGGGGCACCCAATTTTGGTGTCACAGGGTTCCACTGAACTTGAGACCCCAAGGCCAGCCAGTTCCAGCTACTTACATCTGTGGGGATTCATTAGTGTCATTCTGTTTGTTTCCACACCAGTAGGTGTTATGGGGAGGGGGAGGGGGCAAAGGTACCCTTACTTTATGCAAAGATGTTCACACCTTGGCTAGCAACAAATTAGGGAATTAGGAACAGCTTAAAGACTCCCAATTGGTGGGAATAAACTGGTTAGAGAACCAACCCATCCAAACCACAGTAGTTTGACATTGTCTATCCGTTTTTTCTCTACAGGTGTTCAGATGCCTCTTGAGATCCTTGGCATGTGGTTTTCCAAAGGTGGTCTTCATCAGTGTTTGAATTCTAGCTACCATTTTGAATCAAGATAGCAGACCGAAACAACACTTTGCCGTGATTTTGCTCGTTTTCCAGAATAGGTTCGGCCACCTCTTGAGATATCGTCAGAAAACATGGCATAAGGGTTCCAGAGGTGGGGGGGGGGGGAGAGGTTACATTGATAGTTGAGTGCCAGGAGGGTGGACTGAAACACAACTTTTTTGGCATAGGTTTGGCCGCTTCTTGAGATTTCATTGCCAAACTTGGCACAAGGGGGTTGGGGTGACAGTCTTTGTTGGCTGGGTGCCATTTTGGATCAAGACACCACACTTAAACCTAGACCGTGGTGTGACGTCGTTTTTTGTACATAGGTTTGACCACCGCTCGTGATATCGCTGCCAAATGTGGTACCAAAGTTCCTGAGGTGGAGGTGGGACCAAAATGTGACTTTGGAGTGACTTCACCTGATTTTTAGTGTGTTGGTCCAAAAACACAAATTATACTATCCCAGTCTGTGCTGGGCAGTCCCCACTAGTGTGTTACAACAAAGTACAGGATACACATGCATTCTGGATAACGTCACCGAAAACTGGTACTTACTTCGGAATAGGCATGGCTACACTTGCACCGCAAGTATGGAACTGAGAGCTGGACCATAAAGAAGGCTGCTCGCCAAATAGTTTATGCTTTTGAATTATGGTGCTGGAGGAGATTCTTGAGAGTCCCATGGACTGCAAGAAGATCAAACCTATCCATTCTGAAGGAAATCAGCCCTGAGTGCTCACTGGAAGGACAGATCCTGAAGCTGAGGCTCCAATACTTTGGCCACCTCCTGAGAAGAGAAGACTCCCTGGAAAAGACCCTGATGTTGGGAAAGATGGAAGGAACGAGGAGAAGGGGACGACAGAGGACGAGATGGCTCAAAGATATGAACATGAGCTTGACCAAACTGCGGGAGGCAGTGGAGGACAGGGGTGCCTGGCGTGCTCTGGTCCATGGGGTCACGAAGAGTCGGACACGACTAAACGACTAAACAACAACAACAACACTTGCACCGCACATCCAGATCCAACCCAACAAATATTCTTTGTTGCAGGCTGTGCAGAAACAAACCTAGATTGGCCCCCTGCCCCACCACTCCAGCCACAACAAGTGACCTCAGACAAATAACGCCTTTGGCAAGGAAAAGGCACCTCCCAGCAAACGAAGTGCCCTAGCCCAGTGGTTAGCGCATCCCTTTGGCATGCAGAAGGGCCCGGGTTCAATCCCCGGCCGCTCCAGGTAAGGCTATAAAGTGTGTTCACACACACACACCTGAAACCCTGGAGAGCTGCTGCCAGTCAGTGCAGGCAGTACTGAGCCAAATGGGACAGGGGCGAGGCAGGGGGGGGGGGTGTCCCGGCTTCCCCGCTCCCCAGATACTCCCGAAACGGGCTGGCCACTCACCGTGCACGGCGGAGGAGGGAAAGAGGAGCAGCAGCCACGGCAGCCACAGCCCCGGAGGCGTCTTTTCCTTGCCCGCCTCCCTCAGCATGGTCCTCCGGGCTCCGAGAGGCGGCTGCTGCGGCGAGGAACGGCGGCGGCAGCGGCGACCAGAAGCGGGGCTGGCGAGAGAAGCCTCAGCCGACCCCGGGCGATGGTTGCATCTCTGGGAGAAAGGCAGAGAAAGTCCCCCTCGCCGCCGCTGGAGACGACGCGGGTCTCAGCGCGCGCCTCCCTTCGGGCGCAAAGCGCGGGCTCCGCGGCGAGCGGCGGGGCTGAGGCGCTTCCTGAGGAACTCCATACCTGAGGCGGGCGGAGAGAGACGGAGGGAGGGGTCCTTCCGCCCCCCGCCCACTTTCCAAGGGAGGAGTGGAAGGGGAGAAGCCTCTTGGCGCCCTCAAGGGTCAGCGCGCGCGCCGCCGTGGCTCCGAAGTTGCAGCTCCTTTCTCTCCAGTGGTTCCGCCCGAGGAGTGGGATTCGGGATTCGGGTCAGGGGGTTGGCCCAAACCATTTTGCTGCAGCGGGGGGGGGGAGGGGGGAGGCGGGCGACTCGTAAATTTCTCCTCCTCTCCCCGCCTCAACCACGTCAAGTTGCGTTGGGATTCAGAAACCTGGCCAAGTTCGGCTCGTTCCTTCCAATGGGTCTACTCGGAGTAGGGCCAGCACCGCAGGAAGCCCAATGTATGTCCAAGGCAATATAACCAAGTTATTTTGGTGACGACCTGAGGTGGGGGGGGGTGTTGAATTTTTTAAGTCACACAAGCGCTTTCCTTCCTGAAGGGCGTCAAAGTGCACAGAAGACAACAATGACCAATTAAGCAACCAACAATTTGCTGGCCCTTTCGTGACACTGCGAATCAGCTCTCTTCGCCTGGGTGGTAGGACAGGCTCTAATTATTGTTAAATCCATTCTCTTGCGTTTAAATTCTAGCCCACCTTTTCCTCCAAGGAGCTCAAGGTGCCTGGTTCTCCCCCCTCGTTATTTGAACTCCCAACAACAACCCTGAGTCAGCGTTTCCCAAACTTGGGTCGCCACCTGTTTTTTTGGACTACAATTCCCATCATCCATGACCACTGGTCCTGCTAGCTAGGGATGATGGGAGTTGTAGTCCAAAAAACAGCTGGAAACCTGAGTTTGGGAAACCCTGGTTTAGATGGTGCTGTTGCTGAAGACGACAAGCTTCATTGTGGCTTAGTGGGGATTTGAACCCTAGTTTGACATTCTGGTCGGGACGCAGGTGGCGCTGTGGGTTAAAGCCTCAGCGCCTAGGACTTGCCGATTGAAAGGTCGGCGGTTCGAATCCCTGCGGCGGGGTGCGCTCCCGCTGCTCGGTCCCAGCGCCTGCCAACCTAGCAGTTCGAAAGCACCTCCGGGTGCTGTATTGCCTAGAATGTTATTTTTGTTTCAGACATTACAAATTGTTGATAAATTGGACTGTTTCAAGAAGTGGCAGAAAGACATATCTAAATTTGTCTGGCAGGGCAAAAAGCCCAGAATTAAGTTTAAGATACTTACCGATTCTAAAGAAAGAGGGGGGTTTGCCCTGCCGGACTTAAGACTCCACTATGAATCGGCAGCTTTCTGCTGGTTAAAAGATTGGCTACTTCTTGAAAATGCAGACATTCTAGATTTGGAAGGATTTGATAATAATTTTGGTTGGCATGCATATATCTGGTATGACAAGGTTAAAGTGTATAAGGGTTTTAAAAATCATATTGTCAGGAAAGCACTATATAATGTTTGGATACGGTATAAAGATCTATTGGAAAACAGAACTCCCAGGTGGCTTTCACCTATGGAGGCTAAGGAGGTAAAGAAACTTAATATGAGAACCAATTGGCCGAAATATTCTGAGATTTTAGAACAAGAAGGTAGTGAATTTAAACTACAAAGTTATGAGAAAATAAAGTCTAAGGTACGAGATTGGCTCCATTATTTTCAAATAATGGAGGCTTTCAAACAAGACAGGAAAATTGGCTTCCAGGTGGAGAAATCGAAATTAGAAACAGAATTGTTAGAACCCAATACTAAGAATTTATCAAGAATGTACAACTTGCTGTTGAAGTGGAATACAATAGATGAGACAGTGAAGTCTGCTATGGTTAAATGGGCACAGGACATAGGTCATGACATTATGTTTGCTGACTGGGAGCAGTTATGGACCACAGGTATTAAATTTACGGCATGTAATGCCTTACGAGAAAACATTATGAAAATGATTTATAGGTGGTACATGACCCCAGTCAAGCTTGCGAAGATTTATCATTTGCCCGATAACAAATGTTGGAAATGTAAAGAGATGGAAGGTACCTTTTTCCACCTTTGGTGGACCTGCCCAAAGATTAAGGCCTTCTGGGAAATGATTTATAATGAAATTAAGAAAGTGCTTAAGTGCACCTTTAACAAGAAACCAGAGGCATTTCTCTTGGGTATGGTCGGCCAGTTGGTGTCGAAGAAGGATAAGAATTTCTTTTTGTACGCTACTACGGCAGCAAGGATTCTTCTAGCAAGGTATTGGAAGACACAAGAACTACCCACGTTGGAGGAATGGCAGGCGAAAGTGATTGACTTTATGGGACTGGCAGAAATGACCGGCAGAATCCGCGACCAAGAGAAAGAGACTGTGGAAGAAGATTGGAAGAAATTTAAGATGTATCTTAAGAATTATTATAAAACTGAGGAGTGTTAAAATGCTGAGGGAAAAGAAGACGTAGAATTGCAGCGATAATTGGGTTTAAATTTTATGGTGGAATAGAAAAAGAGGATGAATTTATATTTAATTGGGCAAGAAAGGTTGCTGAATAATGGTACTAAATTAAGGATGCAAAAAGGGAAAGGTATGGGGAAGTCCGGGAAAAGAGGGTTATGGAAATAAGGTTAAGAAAATATGAGTTTTTTGTTTGTTTGTTTTTATGTTTTTTTTTTTTGTTTTTGTTAAAAAATTGGAAACCAATAAAAATCTTTATAAAAAAATAAAAAAAACGAAAGCACCTCCGGGTGCAAGTAGATAAATAGGGACCGCTTACCAGCGGGAAGGTAAACGGCATTTCCGTGTGCAGCTCTGGCTCGCCAGATGCAGCTTTGTCACGCTGGCCACGTGACCCGGAAGTGTCTCCGGACAGCGCTGGCCCCTGGCCTCTTAAGTGAGATGGGCGCACAACCCCAGAGTCTGTCAAGACTGGCCCGTACGGGCAGGGGCACCTTTACCTTTTACCTTGACATTCTGAGTGCTACACCACACTAGTGAACTGGACAAATGGTAAGGTAAAGGGACCCCTGACCATTAGGTCCAGTCGTGGCCGACTCTGGGGTTGCGGCGCTCATCTCGCTTTATTGGCCAAGGGAGCCGGCGTACAGCTTCTGGGTCATGTGGCCAGCATGACTAAGCCACTTCTGGCGAACCAGAGCAGTGCACGGAAACGCCGTTTACCTTCCCGCCGGAGTGGTACCTATTTATCTACTTGCGCTTTGTGCTTTCGAACTGCTAGGTGGGCAGGAGCAGGGACGGAGCAACAGGAGCTCACCCCGTTGCGGGGATTCGAACCGCCGACCTTCTAATCGGCGAATCCCAGGCTCTGTGGTTTAACCCACAGTGCCACCTGCATCCCTGGTGCAAATGGAGAGAAGAGCAATAATAATAATAATGTCGTGGTTAGTTGCCATTGGATTTGAAGAACATCAGGCGCAGCATCTGTGAATGGCAGGTGCAGTACGTGAAATATTCACATTATTTTTTTAACTTTGTCGTTATTGCTTATTTTTGGTGCTTGTGTTTTATCATTGTGGCACTGTATGGAATTTAAACTGCAATATAATAAAAGGCAACATGAAAAATAAGCGAAGCAATATCAATGTGATTAAGAGTCATATAGCAACTAGGGCGCCATGCTGCAATTGCTGAAAGAAGCAGAAGCTGGTCCCTTATAACTGTATGATTCTATGATGGTGTTGGGATATCTTCTTGCATTTATGGACAACAGGGGCCCACAGCCAGGTCCACGTAAATATAACACGCACCAAAAAGCATCCCAGGCCAGAAAAAGCACCAGAATACGCTCTAAGGGGATTATCTTTAGCAGCGGGCAATTGGCATGTGACTTCGCGCACATCCTGGACCAGATCCATAGCCTCACATGCTGCAGAGCCTAATAATGCCGGATCTCCTTTAGCAGTGATAAAAAAACGGTGAGAGCTGCCTCAAATGCACCTGTCCACTTCGTAATATACTTGCCAATAACAATTCCCATGGAACACCAGGAAGTCCTGTGTGCTTTTTGCCCTGCTCTCTGTCTTGCCAATGCAGTGCCCATGCACCAAGGGGGTAAGGTTCTCCTCCTTAATGGGTTAGCTTGCTTTGTCCTCCATGACTTTGCAAAGCAATGTTTTGTGGAGCAGCCGAAGCAAAAGCTTCTGAACACTTGGACAGCTCCTGGGACTGTGGGTGGAGCCCCAACCCAGTTTGTGCAGCACTTCCCTTGCGTAGCAGACATAGGGGACTTCATGGCTTTTTGCACTTCAGGGGTGGGTGGGTGGGTGTGCTTCTGTTTATCCTGAGCTCTTGCATACATTTTGTCTCTCTGCAGCTCTAAGCGCTCACTGCTTCTTCAGCTCGGCAAATGTTGACAGCACAAGTAAGGGTCAAGTGAGGGTCTCTTAGCAACCTAGCCCTCAGTGAGTTTCTGAGTTTACTCCACAGACAACAGGATCCACATCAGTCTGCAAAACAACAAGTTTGTGTAATCGCCTTTAAATCTCTGTCACAGAGATCAATGCTTCCCCACCCAATTCCTCTTGTGTCTCTCATAAGTCACACTATTTTCTTTCCTTTCTTTATTTTGGAGCAGAGCAAGCCTCAGATTTGCTGGGAACAACAGACATCTTTTGCTTTTCAGCTTCATCAGTGAACTGAAAGATACCGAAAACCTCCCTGGCCTCTTCTCCAGACACAGTCAGCAAAAGGGGAGATTGGAATCTGTCCAAAGACCTGCTCCCACCTTGTCCAGTTCTTGGTCACATTGCTCTGAAGCACCAGCTGCCCCAGGGACTCTGTTTTTCCCATAGTCACTGTGCTGGGCTGTCAATGGAGAGCAAGACCAACTCTGACACCATATACCTGTAATATTCCTAAGTGGCATCAGATATAGAGCTTATCCACAACTCTGTTTGCCTCTATCGGAAACCTGATATTTAGCCCTGAATTGGAATAAATGGCAATTGGGTTCCTTCCCAGAGTGCTATTTGTTCCAATTTGTCACTAAAGAGTGGATTTTCTGGGGGAAAGTGGCAGAGCAAAGGCAAAACTGCCTAGAAAGCACAGGGACTAGCAGAAGTACGGACAAGTGAATCTTCCCAGCTCTGACCTGGAGAAGCTTTACATTTCTGCCATATTGCAACTTAAGTTCCCCCAGCACCTTCCGTGACGTCAACGTACTGTGGCTCACTTGTAAACAATGTGTGTGAGGAACGGGTGCTTAGCTTAGAAATGAACACTCTGCTGCAAGAAAGGAGCAACAGTCATCGTTACTTTCACCACCTGTTCAACAGGAAACATTAACTTCAAGTCGATACTGCAAAACAAAAACCAGCCAAAGTCTGAGATGCCCGTCTCCTTTGAAATTCAAAGAGCAGTGCTCAGCCACGCCCTTGTGTGACCTCAATATGGAAGAACAACCCAAGACCAGCACTGAGCTGATCGATGGAGAGAACAAACCATGTGAAAGAAGGAGGTTGCAGGGACTGATGCTCTGAGAGCATGGGGGTGGAGTATACGTCTGAGCAGAAAACAGCACCGTTTGGACAAGAACTCTGCACCCACCCGGAGCAGCATGTGTCTGATGGCAAAGCCCCACACCTTCTCTTTCCTCCTCATCACTCTAGGTTGGCAGGAGCAGGGACCGGACAATGGGAGCTCACCCCGTCGTGGGGATTCGAACCGCCAACTTTCTGATCGGCAAGCCCTAGGGTCAGTGGTTTAGACCATAGCACCACCCACATCCTGATCTTCATGAAAGAAACAAGCAAATCCCACCAATAAGGCACTGGCCGGCCACTGCTGTCAACGCAGAGACCAACATTAAGCAGTGCAGATAGCTCCTTTCCAGCGTCCCAACTGGGAAGCTCTGTTCAGTTCCAGTACAGTCCTTTCCATTTCCACACCCCTTCCCAGTTACTGAAAATTCTGGGGCAACTGAGCATACCCAGCCCTCACTGGGTTCCTCATTCTTGTTTCTCATTGGCTCCTTTTTGGCTACAATTCTATTGGCACCAACTTACTGAGTTCCAGATTAGGAGGAGGGGTGTTCTGTTTAGTTGTGCTTTCCTTCTGGCTTGGCTTGGAGGGGAGGGCACAATTCTTTGATTCGCAGTAGGGTCTTGATTCCACTTGGTATTTTAATGGTCCAACTTTGTTATATTCAAACACTGTCGAATTAGCTCTCTACCCTTGAGCCAGGAGTGTCTAACCTGGTCCAATTCTTTGAGGGCTGCATACGAATGATGGGTGTGGCCACCCCTCCGCTCTCTCTTACATAAAGGCACACTGCCCCATGTGATCTGTGTGGACCAATTGATGAAGAGGATTATCACCTCCTCATTGATCATCAAATGATCAATCCAAAGTCCAGGAAGGGGGGTGATTTGCAAAAAAAAAAAAAAAAAAAGCAAGCAAACCAACCCTCCGCAGGGTGTTTGACTGGGTGGAGAGATTTAAACTTCTTTCCTCAGCCAAATGTGTATCTACAGGCAGCAACTGTTTTGTGTGGGAGTTACGTTCTGAGGGACCACAGGCTTGCATGAAATCATGTATAATTGGAACACCCATTGAAAAAGCCTGCAAATGGCCTGTAACACCTCTGTGATATTTTTTATTTATTTGGTCATTTTTCAGTTTGGCGCAATGCACACGTGTGCAGTCGTGCATGTATCAGACACTCCTAAAACAGTCATTGCCTGTAATTACTTTATTTGCTGCTGCCAAAACCAGTTAGTCTTGGGGTGGGGCAGGAAAAAAAATGCTTGGAGGCGGTGGATTAGATACACCGGTTTAAGCAGTGATGTGGGCTGGATGTTTTCTGCTGAGATAGTTTCCGGTGGTGCGGGGGAGGGAATCCATTTCTCAAAATTCATTGTCCATTAAAATTAGTCGGGAGCATAATGAATGGATGCAGCACCAGTGAAACATAATGAAGGCATCCAGCGCCATGGCTGTTTGGGTATGCTTAAATGAGTGTGTTGCTGTTTTCAGTGCCTTCATTCCGCCTGCCCCCTACCCCCCCCCCCCAAAAAAAGTATGCTGTTCAATTTTCATGTCTTAAAATAACTACATGTATTTCAGTGCAGTCCAAGTATAGCTGTGAATTCATTTGATTATAGCCTTTCAACTTCATTAAGCATGCTTTAGTATTGGTTCTCCCATCAACTATTTTAATCCCAACACTTAGTTTTGCATAAAGCCCAACTTACGAAAAGGGGAAATTAGCAAGACTCTTATATGGCAGTGGGGGGGGGGGCGGGTTGGGCGGAGAGGCAAAGTTAACAGCGCCACGTTTATATGCTACAGGTCAGAAAATAAAAAGGAATGTTCCCCACTCTGGTTGGCCAAAGAGAGGCGGGGCTAGGAAATGGGGCTAGGGTGTTCATTTCTAAGCTAAGCACCCGTTCCTCACACACATTGTTTACAAGTGAGCCACAGTACGTTGACGTCACGGAAGGTGCTGGGGGAACTTAAGTTGCAATATGTCAGAAATGTAAAGCTTCTCCAGGTGAGAGCTGGGAAGATTCACTTCTTTGCATGTGATTGAACACAATAATGCTCCTTATCTTTCTGTTTTTCTCTCTTCTCTTTGTTATTTGTTTTTGTTTTTGTTCTTTTCTCCTCTTTCCTTTTTGTTTTCCCAATTCTATGTGTTCTAGATTTTATTTTTGGTTGGGGCTTTTGTTTAGGGGCTTTTGTTGGGGAATGTATTTTTTTATTAGTTTGTAATAACTAGAGTGAGAGCTGGACCATAAAGAAGGCTGATCGCCGAAGAATTGATGCTTTTGAATTATGGTGCTGGAGGAGACTCTTGAGAAGCCCATGGACTGCAAGAGGATCAAACCAATCCATTCTGAAGGAAATCAGCCCTGAGTGCTCACTGGAAGGACAGATCCTGAAGCTGAGGCTCCAATACTCTGGCCACCTCATGAGAAGAGAAGACTCTCTGGAAAAGACCCTGATGTTGGGAAAGATGGAGGGCACAAGGAGAAGGGGACGACAGAGGATGAGATGGTTGGACAGTGTTCTCGAAGCTACTAACATGAGGTTGACCAAACTGCAGGAGGCAGTGGAAGACAGGAGTGCCTGGCATGCTCTGGTCCATGTGGTCACAAAGAGTCAGACACGACTAAACAACTAACAACAAATAACTAGTATTGTTAAATGTTTGAATTATTCTTTTTATGCATTCTGTGTTTTTTGCATTGTAACTTGATGTTGTTGTGAACTGCCCTGAGACCTCATTGTATAGGACAGTATACAAAATTAATTTAATAACAATAATATTAATAATAATACCCGTTCTCCAAGCAAAAATTCCTGACTCAGTATCGGAGAGGGAGAAAACCTTATGAGAAGGAGAAAACCTCTCTATTTACTTACACCACACCGTCCATACATTCGTTATGTCCCCTTGTTCATTCTTTTTGAAACTGACCTCCTGCAAATTTATAATTGCTTTTCATAGGAGAGCTTATCTAGTTCCTTGACGATTTGGGTTCCCTTTTTCTCTGTCTTCTGCGGCTGAACAATAGACTTTTTGAGGTGTGGTGACCACAACTGTACACATTATTTGCAACATGGCTGTGCTATAAATTCACATCAATGCCTTTTTCACAGCTACCAGACACTGGGTTAATATATATATTTTAAAATCAAACAATCCCCAACATTAATTTGATCAATCTACTGCAATGCAAATCTCGCGCCCATAACCAGTAATGGTCCAAAAACTCCTGAAGCAATCAAAATGGCTTCCCTTTTTCCAGCAGTTCTGATCCTTAGCCATGGCCTGGCCAGCACGCAGAATTAATAAACTGAGGTGACAGGAGATGTTCAGCTGTCTTGTACAACAGCAGCAAAATGACTTCACCTCAAGAAAGTTCTCATGCACCAAGGAAAGGAACTCACGTCTTAGCTGCTACTGTCAGTTTTCGTTAAAAGCTCACTTTGTTAGAGGTTGGCCAAAGCCCAGCCACGTTGCTTCAGGGAGACATCCTGCGACGAAGGAAAGTGGAACTTCGCCAGCACACCAGCATGCAAGCGGAAAGTTTATTTTCATCTAAGGCAGGTAGGTAAAATGGGAAATGCAAGACTGTCAGAATATGTGGTTAATAAAACAGAACACCCTGCCAGGGAAGGGAAGATATCTCACAAGGCAACACCTGCTCATCTGAAACTTAAAAGTAGCAAGGCATGGCTCAAATCAAACCAAGCGTGTGACTGTTCAGTTGCTTCTGCTTCTAAAACAAACAAAAATAGAATAACTTTTCCTGAGGGTGAACACATTGCACATACTTCGATGGTCTCTGGTTACTAAGGTCAGTGCTTTTTCTGGTACCAGTCCCTGATAAATAATTGACCCATAATATTTTGCAGTGGGGAGGGGAGAGTTCCAGATATTATTATTATTATTATTATTATTATTATTAATAATAATAATAATTGGCGGTGCAGGCGGTTCTTCTGCACAGGGCCAAGGGGGTGCAAAATTGAGAAGATCCCTAATTGAGAAGATTAATTTGGGGTGCCAAATGTTCTTCACAACTTCCACAAATTCCATGACTATGCCAGGTTTTGGTTGGGCTCGTATTATGACTAAAGCAAGGGGAGAAATTTGATTCAATTCATGTCTTTAGGCAAACATAACCAGTTTGCACTTTCAGAGAAAAAGACACAAGTATGGCAAAAACATAATTTTGAAATTCTCTCCAAATTTTACCACGCAGTTCCTGAGCCAAATAATTCTATTTTTTTTATTTACTTTGCAAAGTTAATATGCCACCAACCTTGAAGCAGTTTATATAATGAGCAAAACATTAAAAGCAGTAAAAAGCAGTTAAAAACAACTATTTAAAACATTCAAAATATAATTAAAACCAACGATAAGCTAAAAACTAGATTAAAACATGTATCAACATGTCAGGTGTCAGAAAGAGCAAAGTGAAGGTGTCTGCCTGATGTCAATAGGCGGGGATGTGCACACAAATACAGCATCCAAAATTCATTATATAACGGGAAACAGCTTTGCAAAAATGTGTATATTAAGCAAATTTTCTCCTTAAAATACTGATGAATTTCCATGAGGAATTTTTAAAATAAATAAATCGTGAGTTGGAATGGAAATGGAGAGAACCAAACTCAAGAGTGGAAAATGAGAGAAACGGAAACCGACAGATTCTCCCATCCCAAATTAAGTTGCAACCCTAACTACATGGTCTGTGGGCTGGTGGGTTTTACTTCCCAAATGGGCCACTTTTCGACGTTGATGCAACCTCTCTCCTTGAAAATGAAATTGCTGCTTCGATTCCCAGCAGCGAAAGTAATTGGCAAAGTGCTCCTGACATCTGAAAAACATAATTCTTTCTGCATGAGCTCTCATCAGCATATATGCAGCCTTTGTGTGTGGTGCTGCTCACCATGGGATGCTGAGGGTCATTCTGCAAGGGTTGCTATGAGCAGCAATACCTATTTTTTAAAAGGATGCAGTTACAGCTTGTACCAGAATTCCCCGTCCATGCCCCGTTAGCAAATTTTGCACGGTTGCTGTTTCGCTTTTTTCTCCTCGTTCCATCCAGGTTTCACTGACTGCTCCCCACTTTCAATTTTCAGCTTAAAGCCTATAATTTTATTGGAGTGGAAAGCGCGGTGGTGGTGAACCTCCAGCCTGCAAGCTTAATTAGATGCACCAGGCTTCCCCATGCGGCTGCAATGTGATTTGGCCCAAACCACACTCACCTGTCCATCATCTGATTGACACAGAGGTTCTCCCTTTTGAATTCAAGCCAGGACTGCAGAGAAGGAATGAAAAGTGCACAGGGATGGACAGACTATCATTTCTTCCTTGAAGTTTAAGCATGACATTGGGTGATTGACAAGTGGTGTGTCAAAGTGGCCCACAGAGGGATCCACTTCCTCACCCCCGGGTTTCAGGGTTAAATTAAGAGACCAGGGGTCACATCTGCACTTGGATATGAAATGTACCGGGTGCCCTTGAGCCAGTCTGAGGCTGTGTACACCATGTACCTGAAAAGCACATTCAAAGCACATTCCCCCCCTAAAAGAATGCTGGGCGCTGTAGTTTACCTCTCACAGAGCTACAAGTTCCAGCAGCCCTTAACAAACTACACTACCCAGAATTCTTTGAGGGAAGGGGTGTGCTTTGAATGTACTTTAAAGGTCTAGTTTTGACACAGCCTCAGCCTAACTTGCCTCACAGAGATGTGAAGAGAAAATGGAGAGGTGTTCACTACACCACCTTGACCTGCCTGGAGGAAAGATGGTAAGCAAACGTCTACTTTGTAGAAAACACCTTTTAAAAATAATAATTCCATTTGACGCAGTGGTTTCTCACAATGGTAGTTTCTCTCTCTCTCTCAGGTGAGTCTACTCAGTGTAGGAGCGATCACACAGTGAAGGGGTTAAGCCGCAATACTCTATAACCGATCAGTTTTGCCTAAGTGATAAGGTCTCTAATGGCCACTAATGACAGTGACAATAAGTGAGGGCCATTTAAAGAGAAGTAAATGAACATGTCCATGTGTGTGTGTGTGTAAACACACACACACACACACACATTCAGTAAAAGAAATAAGCATTTTTCAGCACTGCTAAAAACGTTTGCTAGAAGCAGCGAATAATCTCAGCTCATTTCTGCTTCCATTAGATTTTTGTGACATTTTATCTTCCTCTATGTTGTGGTAAGCCGGGACGCAGGTGGCGCTGTGAGTTAAAGCCTCAGCGCCTAGGACTTGCCGATCGAAAGGTCGGCGGTTCGAATCCCTGCGGCGGGGTGCGCTCCCGCTGCTCGGTCCCAGCGCCTGCCAACCTAGCAGTTCGAAAGCACCTCCAGGTGCAAGTAGATAAATAGGGACCGCTTACCGGCGGGAAGGTAAACGGCGTTTCCATGTGCGGCTCTGGCTCGCCAGAGCAGCGATGTCACGCTGGCCACGTGACCCGGAAGTGTCTCCGGACAGCGCTGGCCCCTGGCCTCTTAAGTGAGATGGGCGCACAACCCCAGAGTCTGTCAAGACTGGCCCGTACGGGCAGGGGTACCTTTACCTTTACCTTTATGTTGTGGTAAGCTGAGTCAAAAGAAAGAAAGAAAAAGAAAGCAGAATATGCATTTGGGAGGGGTAGGAGGAGATACGGGTGCATCTAAAAGCAAAATGTACCTTTCACCAGAACGTCCGCCCACACAACCAACAAATATGCTTGTGGCAAGAAATAGATCAACTGTTACACAAAGAGCAGTTCAGCAGAGTCCCTCCTGTCAAATTAACACTTAATACAGTTGCCTAAAATCCTAGATATGTGATGGCATATGCATACATGCATATGCTTGAATGCATGCCAGTTTTTATTATAATTAAAGTCGCTTGACCTCTGCACATATGTGGATAGGCACCAACTCCTGGCTTCCTCATGGTCAGGTCTTGGCCAGGTCTACAATTCACTGATGACAATCGCTCACAACAGCAGCAGGGAACCTCAGGCTGGAGTAACCTCCAGACTTCGTTTTTCTGGTCACTGGGACTCTCCCTGGCCACGCCCCCTCCCAGGCCACACCCTCTTTCCCCAGGCCACACCCCACACTGGCCTTGCTTCACCTAGGGCCTGGTTTGTCCTGATTGGCTTACACAACCAGCTGACGTAATTCAAGCTCAGAGTCCAGCTGACGCACTTTGAGCCTGGTCCCTTGAGGATTAGAGTGTTGGAGAAAACGCCATGGGCTTTGTGAACATATCATGCACCCCCCCCCATTTCTGCATATTATGCACAAATGGTAAATAGCGCTTGTGCAAAAATTAAGCGATAAAATAAATTTGGCACAAGACTCGAAGCACGAGGACTCTTCTGCAGTTGAATGGCACTTATTGTGTACGTGGCTAAAATGGAAAACGGAGGACTCTCCTCACGTTATAAAACTTTGGAGTTGCCTTCTATAGAAACAGTAGTCTGTTATATAGGGCCCAGCATAACTTACGTTATGTTGTTGTTATTTTGCATGCCTTGCCTAAACACCAGCTTCTGGGTGGGATATTTCAGTAGTTATCTGTATGATGTTATACAGTGGTACCTCGGGTTACATACACTTCAGGTTACATACGCTTCAGACTCCGCTAACCCAGAAATAGTACCTCGGGTTAAGAACTTTGCTTCAGGATGAGAACAGAAATTGTGCGGTGGCGGCGCGGTGGCAGCGGGAGGCCCCATTAGCTAAAGTGGTGCTTCAGGTTAAGAACAGTTTCAGGTTAAGAACGGACCTCTGGAACAAATTAAGTACTTAACCCGAGGTACCACTGTATGCTGAAAGGATTTAATAACAGACAAGTGGGTTTGCGGCAGCTTTTAGCTTTGGCTGTCCGTCTCCCTCCCCACCAACAAAAATCCTGGCTACGCCCATGAGATGGATGAGGAGGGCAGAAGCTATCAGATGAGGCAGAGGACCCGGAGATTGTGGATGGGGATAGCTCCAGCAGTGATATCGAAGCAGGTCCTGGATATGTGAGTTGGGGGGGGGGGGTATTTCCCACCAAGTATTTTTTGCTATTACAAATATGGATGTTTTGATCTGTCTCAGAAGACCTACAAGGAAGTGGGAGCTGGGGGAGGAAGGAGAAGTTTGCCTCCACTAGGGATGTACAGGAATTCCCAGGAAAATGGGAGCAGGAATTTCAAATGTTTGCTTAATTTATACCGTGTCTGGAATGGAACTTAATCCAGTGGATATCATACCTGTATCCTGTTAGATTTCTGTTATGCCACTGTGCAGTTTTTGGAGTCACAAGACTCTGTTTACATTCCAGACTGTTGAAAGTCTCATGGGAGACGGGAGACGGATGTTGATGTTACTGGTTTCCTGTTTATTTGTTCCAGTTGTTCACTGACTCTCACAGAGAGCAGATGCTTATTCTTTTCTGTCCTGAGTAGTTAGAAATAAACTTAGCGATGTAGCACATATTTTGGCTCCTTTTACTGCTGTTTGGATACTCTGCGTAATGGGAGCATGCCTGAAGCCTCATCAAAGGCTTAGGTCGTAAATCACCATCAGAGCAGAGCGCAATGGATTCTGAAGATACGACGTGGAGGAGAGCCATTTCAGCTCGGTCGTACACAAGCTCCGCCATATCCCACTCTTCCTCTGACAGGAGCTCAAGATGGCTAGCAAATTCATGGAAGGCTATCAATGGCTACTAGCTGCAATGGCTCGGCTCGGCCTCCGTGGTTTTAGGTGTCCATATTTCTGAATGCCAGTCGCTGAAAACCACAGGAGGGAGAAATGCTCTTGTGCTCAGCTCTTGCTTGTGGGTTTCTCACAGGCGTCTGGGTGAATCCTGTGAATCATAGAACCACAGAATTGTAGAGTTGGAAGGGACCCTGAGGGTCATCTAGTCCAACCCCCTGAAATACAGCAAAACAGGATGCTGCACATGGTGGGACACTGGCCTGATCCAGCAGGCTCCTTTTGTTATTGGTATTCACTGTTGTTGCTGCTCTCAGTCTGCAAACGATGCGGAACTGATTATGTTCCCCTCCTCTCATTTGGCTTGTGTTTTCTTTGCACTGAAATGACTGGGGTGGAATAATGTAATGGCAACATAATTACCTAATTACCACAATTAATTGCATCAATTATTGGAGTTACATAATTTTGCCACAACAAACAATGAGATGAATAATGCACTTTTTGGCAGGAGATGAACTGCAACAGAGTGGAAACAATGTGACAAGTACATGGTGGGATGCAGTACGGTACATGCTGACATCGTGAAGATTTCAGCTAATACCTGCCAAGAGAGAATACATAGAAACAAGCAAACAAACACTTTCTTCTGTGTGGGTTTCTAAGGCAGATTGCAGTCGTTATGGCTACGTTTTTGTTTTTTTTTAAGAAAGGGAAATTTAAAAGACAAAATGCACAAGATTAAGCACCGTGTATAGATTGGCCCCTATACATGAATTCTAACATATAGGATGCATAGGTTCCATTGGCACGATGTGTATGAGAAGATAAAGGAAAGGAAATAAAAATGAACTTTTAATAAGGTAGCTGTGTCTTTTCCATTAAGAACGTAGGCAGTACAAAATAATGTTTCTTCTCAGCGATGCTCCCTAGAGTGAGCATCAGCGAGTCCATTATCCATCCTATTTGGCAAGAATAAGACAGAAATTTAAGCCTTGCACGGCTAAGCTCCCATCCAATTTAAGTTATCTTGGAGTATTGAGTGAACAGTACATCCTACCCAATATGCCATTTGCAGCACACATGGTTCCTGCATTCCACAAATTACGATGGTGGTTCTTGTATCCCAGCCTTAAAACACTCATCAAAACCAAGATAATCCCATTAAGAGCAATACAGAAGGTGGCAATCATTTGACTAATTATATTTTACTCCCCAAAGGCCCAAACAAATATGTTTGAAGTTGGCACCTGAATGATAGCTTGGGGTGGGGTGAGGATGCAACTGGAATTTCTTCAGGAGGGCATTCATAACTGGGACACTGTCGTCGAGAAGACCTTGTTTTGCATCACCACCCAGATGCAAAAGAGATCAGGGCTCCTGTGCATTTAATACACACCCAGAAGAGGGAATTTCAACAGGTGTGGCTTGCAAGGCCTCCCGAAATCCTCATTCTCAGAAGTATGAAAGGAACAGGAGCCCAGTGGCTCAGTGGTGTAGCGTGGGTTGCCAGTGCCCAGGCTATGGAGAGTGGGTGGTGGGTGGGAGGGAAAGGGACAGAGTATGCATGCTCATTCAACTTCCTAACAGCATCTGCATCACCCAGGAGATTGCATGCCACAGAGAAAAGGAGAGCTGTTCCATTGCTTGGAGAGGTCACTTCCTGGTTTGCATGGAGAAGCAGTTTTCAATGCAGCCCAGCGACGGAAGCACGCAACCGGGTGTTGAAAAATTGCACCTCTAACAATTTTACGCCTGGGGCAACCGCCCCGTGCCCCCCACCAGCACGCTACGCCACCGCAGTCACCTTTTGCATCTGGCCACTTAACCAACAAACACATCTCCTGGCTTTCTTCTAAACGTTCAGCTTGTTCCATTCTTGCTTGTTCAATATTCCAGGAAGAGAACGCTCTGGAGAGGTCACGTCTTCTCTGCAGGGTAATTTTCTTATTTTCAAAGGATAGCCAGGCAGCAGCCTGCGGCTAGCCTTGCTTCCCAACAACTTGATCTATCTCTGCACATTTTAATTAAAAGGTAAAAAGTGTCCATTCATCTCACAGTTTCACTTCTAAAGAAAAGGAACAATTAGTCTAGGGGAACATCCAGGTGCTGTTTTCATTGTGCATGATTTGTGCTCGTAATGGTATCAGGGTGGTTGTAGACAATCCCATTTTCAATGCTCTTTGTGCCTGCAGTCATTTTAGGGCTGGTGTACAGCTTCGCTCTCAGTAGGTTCACGTCTCTTAGCTTCCTGGTGAAATCCTGTAGCTTTCCATATCCCAAATGATCCAGGGTTTGTTTGTTTGTTGTCACACTTCTGTTGCCTCCAGATGGCAATAATGCAATAACTTTGGGGAAGCGTCACAGAGCAACAGAATGATGTGTGGGTAGTTCATTATTAAAACAACTGCGTAGCACATAATGCATTGGTCTTCAACCAGCAGGTGTGTCGCAGCAAAGTTTTTGTGTTTGGCATCTCAGACTTGACCGAAGCCCAAGGAGCACTGTGTATGCTGTCTGGGTGAGATCACATTCTTCTGACGAGACACCCATTCCATCAGTTTTCACAAGTGCTGCAACATGGCAGGAGAAAGGCATAAGCCATTTTTTAAAAATAAGATACTGGTCAACCACATGCCCCACTTTCCTATATCTCTGTCTTTAGTGAGAGAGCTTTTGATAGAGCTGGAGAACTCTGTCCACTTTCTAGTCTATTTCTATGGCTTTCTATCATAGAATTGGGAGAGAGCCTGGGGATCTCTCCCTACAATGCAGGAATATGCAGCTGTCCCATATGGGGATTGATCCTGCAACCTTGCCATTATCAGCATTATGCTCTAACCAACTGAGCTGACTTCCCCCAGAATGCAAAATCACTAGTTTCCAATAAGTTCCCAGCCTTTTGGCTGAGAATAAGTGTAAATATAACTACTTTTCATTTTATTATTATGAATAATAATAAAAGTTGCTCTGGGTTTTCTCTCAACCCTCCAGAGCAGATCTGTGGAGGGCACGGGGCATACCTAGGGAGAGGAGGGGGGGGGAGTCCCATTGTACAGGTGGAAATCTTTGCACTTATGGGGCAGTTACTGAGTACAGCAGTGGAAACAGGCCAGGATAAATAATCCTGTTGCAGTTGAAGTGAATGATGGGTTGGTCATTTGATTCATTGCATTTTAATGTGGTTTTATCTGATCGTATTTTAATCTCTTGTTTGTTCACCTCTCCACCCCAGATGTCCTCATGCCATCAGAGCGCTTTTATAGCACACTCTCTGCGGTCAGAATTCCCGGTGGTAGACGTGCCAGCGCTCTCGCTTCCTTTTCCCCCTCTTGAACTGTCAGCAGGGAAGCACGGTTTGCAAGCTGCCATTTTGAACACGTCTCTGCTTTCTACACAGAGGTCTTACATTCCAGTCTGATGAACTGGGTAGCGTCTTTCTATCCCCTGGCCTAATGAATGATGCAAGAAGGAAGCAGGTGTCTTCCATCACATAAGGCTTAAACTGGCACTGCAGAGCCAGAAACAGATCAAGCATGTTGGTTTCCTTCCCTACAATCTCTGAAGAAGAAAAACGATGCTTCGGTTGTGTTACGATGCTTTTTCTGTCACTTCCAGACTAGACTAATGTGCTGCTCAGTGACAGAGAATATGCTCTGCATGCAGAACGTCCCGGGTTCAGTCCCCAGCATCTCCAGGTAGGGCTGGGAGAAACCTCTGGCTGAAACCCTGGAGAACCACAGCCAGCCAGTGTAAACCAGGGGTAGGGAACCTTCTGGCCTGTTGGCCAACTTTGACCCAGAATGCCATTTCCCCCAAGCCACACATGCCTCTCAATCAGTTGGTGGCACTGGGTAATGGTAGCTGATGGGAGGGAGGGAGTTCAGTCCCACTTCACCAGTACATTCCCTATGGGGAACAAGCTGGTAAAGCATGTGGGAGATTGCAGTCAAACATATCTATGCATGACTGCTAGTTAGTACATGAAAGGGTTAAAGGCCATAGAGTTGTATTGCAAGATAGACTCAGGTTGTGCCCCTCTCCTCCTCTTACAGAGAGGCTTCTTTCCTCTTCCTTTCTCTCTCTCTGCACTATGTAATAAGATGGGCATGTGAGAGCTTGCCCCCAAGCTTACAGCACATGTTCGCAACTATATCCTGTACTTTCTACCCAAGAGAACTGTGCATTTATTATCCATGCTGCTGCATGGAACAATGCATGACTGAGACCTTGAATTTGTAAGTAAAGCATTCTAAAATTACTTAACAGTGTGTGCTCTGCTCACTGCAAGAGGAGTAGATAGAGGTCAGCTGCTGTGTGCAGCTGAACAGGATAAGGGAAGTCTAACAACCTATATGCCTAATGCTTTATTGTGTTGCTCAACTTTTAATACTCTGCTGCTGGGGCTCTCTGTGTGCTAGCCCCTTGTTTTGAATCCAGGCACCCAGCCACTTCTTTTGTTGTTCACCCACACAGATGGGTCCATAGCAATTCATAGATTTAATTCCCCACAAAGCAGACTCCTTCATCTCATACCACGGGTCAACTTTGACAGCTGGGCGGGACCACCCACCAGTCACCTGACATGATGACATCAGATGACCCACAGGGTGAGAAGAGATGAAGATGAACCATCGTTTCATGCACAAACCTTGGGCTCATGCACTCCCTTTTCCTCCTCTGGGAAAACCATATGATGATTAAAAGCATTGTGTCTTGTTTCACCTAAATGAGTCTTTAATTCATAGCCAAACCTGAACAAAACTGTGCTTTTGTGAAAGAATCCAACTTGAAACCATGATCAATGGTCCTGGCTTGTTTCAATATGCCATAGTTAACCCAAACCACAGTTCCTGGTTTGGACATGACAAGAAACCATGGTTGAAAATACAAGCAAAAGCTTCTGGTCCTCTCCTGGCAGCTGCATTGAGGCATGCATGGGAGCATGAGAGCATGAGATTCCTGTATGCAATTCTAAACTATGATTTAGTGTTACATGCAAACATTTCCAAAGCATGGGATGGCTATAGTCAAGATGGCCTTTAAAAAAAGGATTAGTGAACTGAATGGAGAACAGGTGTATTGTTGTCTAGTAAACAGATTGGCTAGCAATTAAGCCTCCATGGATACCTGTAATTCCTGGGCACAGAGGACAAATAACAGGATGGCCTTTTGTAAACCACCCAATTCATTGGCTGGAGAGAAAAAGTAGGACAACCTATGCCTTTGTTCAGATCTAGCAAGGCAATTCCTGTATCTTTCTACCGCTCAATATGTGGGATGGGTTTTAATGGGTAGGAGAGGATATATTACTTACAATTTATCCCTTCAGGTTCCTATTTGTGGGTTGAACAGAGTTCAAAATCCCATCCTTGGCAGCAAAACCCAAAGCATAGGAATTAGGCTGTGCATCTAGGGAGCAAGCTGGCTCCCCTTTCTTACCCCGCACAATAAAGTATCAGGCAACAACCTGGGAAGTAAGTTTAAAAATAAGATTGACTTACTTTATAATCATGCATTGGTTCACAGCAACAGTAGCAGTAAAAACTATGCAGGCAAAATACTTACATTTACAGTATAACCAGCTTCAGGCATGTACCTAAAGCTGGAGCAAGAGGAGGCATATCTATATCCATCGATGGTCAAAGGGAGAGAGAGAGGAGCAGGAAGTTCTATATTCTCCTTCCTCTCCAGGAGAGGAGGGGAAATGACATCACACAAAGCCCTCTCTACCAACTGTATTTCTATGGTCTGAGCTATATTGCCTATCAGCAATATAGCTCTGTGATACTAGCCTCTTCTCAGGCAAGAATGTGCAGTTGTTTGGCTGCTAATCTCCCACACAATAACGATGTACAGTGGCACCTAGGGTTAAGTACCGTACTTAAATCATTCCGGAGGTCCTTTCTTAACCTGAAACTGTTCTTAACCTGAAGCACCACTTTATCTAATGGGGCCTCCTGCTGCTGCTGCGCCGCCAGAGCACTATTTCTGTTCTCATCCTGAAGCAAAGTTCTTAGCCTGAAGCACTATTTCTGGGTTAGCGGAGTCTGTAACCTGAAGCGTATGTAACCTGAAGCGTATGTAACCCGAGGTACCACTGTAATCTTCTTTCTTTCCCCTCCTCTCTCCTTGCCATGTGCATGCACTCCTCTGAATCATCACTCAATTTAGTGTGCTTTCCCCCTGTCACTGCAGAGGCGAAATGTAAACAAAACACATAATTACAGTGACATTAATTACCGTCGTTAATAATTTATATTTGGATTGAGCAATTGGAAAACAACAATGATGGTTGACCTGCAGCTGCCTCCTGCGCTCTAAACCAAAAGGGGGTTGTTGGAGGAGCACTGTCAGCTATGTCATGTACTTCATCCAAGTTCCAGCTTCCATCCTCTCCTCTAATTGGTAGTTATGGAGCATGGGTAGGCAAACTAAGGCCCGGGGGCCGGATCCGGCCCAATCGCCTTCTAAATCCGGCTCACGGACAGTCTGGGAAACAGCATGTTTTTACATGAGTAGAATGTGTCCTTTTATTTAAAATGCATCTCTGGGTTATTTGTGGGGCCTGCCTGGTGTTTTTACACGAGTAGAATGTGTTCTTTTATTTAAAATGCATCTCTGGGTTATTTGTGGGGCATAGGAATTCATTAATTTCCCCCCCAAAAAATATAGTCCGGCCCACCACAAGGTCTGAGAATCAATGGACCGGCCCCCTGCTGAAAAAGTTTGCTGACCCCTGTATAGAACCATCGGTCAAAAGCTCAGTCCCCAAGGCAACTGTTGTTCCAAAAAGGCACCAGCAGGGACAGAACAGTCACCACAGGTAAGCCAGGTGACTGCTATGGTTTTATTATATATCCCGGAAGCCACCCAGAGTGGCCGGGGCAACCCAGTCAGATGGTCGGGGCACAAATAATAAAATTTTTATTGTTATTATTTGAGCAGCAGTGTTTACAATGTCATTTCTAAAGCTGTGACGGGATTCCCCAGAAGCCCTTGCAACATCACAGAGGATGCTGGGATGTATTTGGCTGCACAGCACAGCTTGAAGCAGCAAAATGCTTGCCTGGACATCAACGTCACCATAATAATATGTACTTACTGCTCTCTTTTGTGTGTGTTCAAAGTGCTTGCCGAACATTAACGTAGTAACTGTTGCTATTTATGACCAATATTCTTTCCCCCATATTGAGAGACAGTGGCAGGGCTACTACCAGGACAGACTTAGCATAGGGAAATCACAGTCCCACTCTGTTCCGCCTCGCTCTGACCACACCTGGAATAGTGTTTGATTCTGGGTACCACAATTTAAGAAGGATGTTGACAAGCTGGAAGGTGTGCAGAGGAGGGTGACTAGGTTGATGAAAGCCTTATGATGAAGCTGGGTATGTTTAGGCTGGAGTAGATTAGACAGAGGAGATATGATTGCCACCTTCAAATATCTAAAGGGCTGTCGCATGGAAGATGGGGCAAGCTTGTTTTCTCCTGCTCAGGAGGATAAGACTTATGCCAATGGCTTCCAAGTTACAAGAAAGGAGATTCCAGGAAGAACTTTCTGAGCTTAAGAGCTGTTTGACGGTGGAATGGTCTCCCTCGGGAGGTTTCATTCATAATCCTTTATTAGGCATAATACACCACACATCATATACAGACTGTATAAAATAAGGGCTTAGCGAACACAGTTTATCCCAGTCTCATTCTTAACACCAAGAAATAAATCGATGAACATAGATAATATAATACAGCGTAGCAACATCACCTACCATTAAAAACCACTAAGTCTCTTTATCATGGCCCATTCTTTCTTCATGGACAGCACTTAAAAATTCAGCCGCTATTAAAGTAATTTGATCATCGCTGTCCGCCAGCAGGTCCTGGACAGTTGGTTGTGTAAACATCTGTCTATTGAATTTTAGGGCCTCAAATAATTGTCTTCTGGCATAACTACCAAAATCACAGGAAAAGAATATATGCTCTAAAGTATCGGGTTCCTGTTTTCTACATTTGCAGAGACGCTCTAATTCTGGAATAGCTAAGTATCTTCCTCTCACTACCACCGAGGGAAACTAGATGACTCTTGGTGTCCCTTCCAACTCTACAATTCTATGGTTGGATGCTATGACTGGGGCACAACCCCGCCAATCTCACCCAGACCCCACCCACCCACCTGCCTTCATGTTTACCACCAGCCCTTGCTGGCAGCTTCCTCCCGCTTAGTCTTGTAGAAAGGTGAACTCCTCCATTGTCCTCTAAGACAGATGGATGCCAACAAGCTAGTTTAAGGCAGCTTCCTGTCTTCTTTTGTTCTGAGGCTGGTTCCTAACACATTATACTATCTTCAGTCAAAGCAAGGAACATTTCAATAGAGCCTTTATTGCTCAACGCTGTACAAGAGCCATTTGGTTTTTTTGCTTATCCACTAAGACGACAAAGTGTTGTGCGTGGCTTGGGTCCATGAATGTTCTCACAAGGTTGCCTTCTGGATATCCTCATAGGAATATCCTCATGGGATTTATCCGCCATCTGTTTGTAGCGTTGATGGTGTGATTCATGTATTTTACAATCCTGGCAGCAGAAATACGGTCACACATTAAGGTTACACATATTGAAGAGGCTTAAGTGGAGACACATTTGCGCTGTTCAAAAACGACAAAGTTTCACATCGGACTGGAACAAGCTGTTAAGGTTCTGTGGTGAGTATGGCCTGTATTTATAAGGTTTGGCCACCGACACACTTTAAACATTTTGGGATGCTTCAAAGCAGGGGTTGGGAACCTAAGGCTCTCCAAACTGATGTTGCTGGACTGCAACTATCATCAGAGCGGTATGTGCTCTGGTTATCTCCTGCTTGTACTACTGTGTTGCACTCTACGTGGGGCTACCTTTGAAAGTGACTCAGAAACTACAACTAATCCAGAATGCAGCTGCCAGACTGGTGACTGGGAGAGGCTGTTGGGGCCGTATAACTCTGATCCTAAAGGATCCTCACTGGCTCCCGGGACATTTCTGAGCACAACTCCAAGCTGACCTTTGAACCCCTAATGGCCTTGGCCTTATCTCCAGTACCTGAAGGAGCCTGGACACAGAGTTCCTCCTGCGAGGGCCTTCTAGCCAGGGTCGTCTTAAGCATATCCGGCGCCGTGGTGCAAAGATCCCTCCGGTGGCGCCCCCCCCCCCACATTTCCCAGAGTTGTCGACCTTTTCCCAAGCCTCTGCAGGGATCGCTCTTCTCCCGCGGAGCCTTGGGAGGCAAGCTGTTTAGAACATTAAGCAAGACTTAATGATGGTGGGTCTCTGATAAAATGGTCATGAAAGCAAAGCAAAAGGAAGGTGACAGCTGGCCAAGGATCCAGGAGTCCCTGAGCACCCACCCTTTGGTGTGCCTACTTTTTTTATGTTGCAGGCCTCCAGGCAGGACCTTGTGAGCTTCCTTAAAGAATAATACAGTCATACCTCTTGTTATGTTCGGTTCAGGTTACGTTCTTTCAGGATATGTCCCGCAGCGACCCGGAAGTAACAGAATGGGTTACTTCCAGGTTTCACTGCTCACACAGATGCTCAAATTGACGTCACGTGCATGCACAGAAGTGGCGAATCACGACCTGAACACGTGCAGATGCGGGTTGCGTTCTGCTCATGTTGTGAACAGGGCTCCGGAACGGATCCCTTTTTCAAGCAGAGGACCACTGTAATAATAATAGCCTTGAGAATTAAGCATCACTGAACTCGGTGGAACCTGCTTCCAAGTCAACATGCATGTGAGGAACCGGTAGCACTAGGGTTCCAGCCCAGTCCTCCCAGGCAGGTTCACTCTGAAGCCAGACCCCACCTAGTTTAACAGGACTTCAGCTCCTCAGGCATCCCCTGGCTAATGAAGCCCCACCCCACATAATCCATCACAGGACATCACACACCCCATTTGAATGGCAATGCCCACCAAGTGGGGGTGGGGGGCACTTCCTCAGACGATGACAGCGGCTTGGCGGGTGGTGGCTGAGGGGATTCCCGGCCGAGGGAGAGGAGGAGGAGGACAAGGCCTGTCTTCATCCTTGACCGCTGCCTCAGAGTTGAGAAGTGGCTCCTCGTCCGAAGCAGCCGGCTCGAGGCCCGCCCAGAAGAAGCAGCAAAAGCAGCAGTAGCGCCAACACACTTGCCCACCTGCCAGCAGAGGGGAGCGGGCCAAGGAGGGGAGGAAGAAGGAAAGAGACACATGCCAATCGGCTGGAATGAAGTTATGTGGCTCTAGCAGAAATATTATAAAGGACTAAGTAAAAATAGACTGTTAATGGATGAAAGGAGGAAAGGTAAAGTTACATTATATTAAGATAAATTACAGGATAAAAATTGGGAAGGATGGAAAGGATTTGTTGAAATAGCTAACCAAACTAGAATACAAAAAGGGAGGTGTGAGGAGGTCAAGGAAACAAGCAAATGAAAGGTAAGTTATGGGAAGGTTTGTTGTGTTTTTGTTTTTGTCTTTTTTTAATTGTTTTTATTTTTCTATTTTTCTGTTTTTTTACAAGTTTGTGTTTAACTTGGTGTGTTTTCTTTTTCTTTTTCACGCCAATCAGGGCGGGAGGAGTGGGCCAGCCGCCCAATCAGCTCCCGGAGTCGGGGGGGGGGCTTGTGCTGCTGCTCGTGAAAGGACGGAAAGGTTGTGGGGGCTATGAGGGCGCTCACACGAGAATAACTGTTATAGACACACACACAAACACACACCAAGTTTGGAACATTATAGTTGGCAGGCATGTAGGGAAAGGGGAGGCCGCTAGCAAAGCCACGCAGCTCCCCCATTCGCTGGGACACCCCTGAGAGGCCTGCGCCCTGGCGCAACGAGCCACTAAGCCCAATGGGAAAGATGGCTCTGCTTCTAGCAGTTCCCTCACTGAGAGAAGTGAAGTTACAGGGAAGGCCCTTCAGATGTCAAGGAGATAAGTAACTGTACAACTTTGAGAAGACATCTGAAGGCTGTCCTGTATGGGGAGGTTTTTTTAATGTTTAATGTTTTATTATGTTTTTAAACGTGTTGGTAGCTGCCCAGAGTGGCTGGGGCAATGCAGTCAGATGGACGGGGTATAAATAATAAAATTGTCATCATCATGATTCCTGACAGTTGGCCATGTTGCCAGGTGCTGATGGGAGTCTGACAACGTCCGCAGAGCCATGCATTTCCCATTCCTGACCTGGCTGGGGGCGATTCACACATCCACATTATTTATAACTTGATGAGTATGTCATGTGTGAAGCCATTTGTCCATCCTTTCCTTTCTGCCATTGTCTGCTGCCGAGAATAATCTCTGCAGGCAATGCAGCAATTTAGGACAACGTAAATGCTAATGAGGGACGCAGGTGGCGCTGTGGGTTAAAGCCTCAGCGCCTAGGACTTGCCGATCGAAAGGTCGGCGGTTCGAATCCCTGCGGCGGGGTGCGCTCCCGCTGCTCGGTCCCAGCGCCTGCCAACCTAGCAGTTCGAAAGCACCTCCGGGTGCAAGTAGATAAATAGGGACCGCTTACCAGCGGGAAGGTAAACGGCGTTTCCGTGTGCGGCTCTGGCTCGCCAGAGCAGCGATGTCACGCTGGCCACGTGACCCGGAAGTGTCTCCGGACAGCGCTGGCCCCTGGCCTCTTAAGTGAGATGGGCGCACAACCCCAGAGTCTGTCAAGACTGGCCGTACGGGCAGGGGTACCTTTACCTTTACCTTTAAATGCTAATGAAAAATCTATTTTATTCCCAGGGTGGCATTTGTCTACACAAAGTTATCCAGTATATCCCCCCCACACACACACACACACAAAAGCAAGACAGTTAGGAAATATTGGCCTCTGAGTGGGCAACTGGCAAAGTGTATCAAAAGCAGTAGGACTGCACCACCTAGTCCTTAATTTGTGCATTGAAGTCCTTTTCGAGAGCTGCTCGGCCATCTGATATTAGCGGAAGGGCTGGAACATTTGCCTTGCATGCAGAAAGCATCTCTGAAAAGGACCGTGTGTAGCTTGATGAACCAATGATCTGACTTAGGATAAGCCAGCTTCTTATATTTGAGCACTAATTACTTCTCTCTGCTGTTCCTGGGCTGCCACCCTCGCTCCTCCTTTTGTTATTTTTGAGGCTTATACTTCCTAATTATGTCTCTCCTCTGCTCAAGTCTACAAGAGGAGGTTGTGGGTTGTGAGACGCAGTTGCTGATACATGCTAATAAACCCCTGAGGCTGCGTTTGGGTGGAATATTACCTACATATTTTCCTTTTCAGCCAGCCAATTAGCCAGACCCCACCGAACTCCTTGCCTTCGTACCTTTAAAACAAGCACAACAGAGGATCTGCAAAGTTAACTTTTAAAAATCCTCCTGTCGCTAGCTCATTATACAGTGTTGGGAACATTCCTCTTGTATCCTTTCAGTCAAAGGAGTAGCCAACCAGCCACAGGTTGCAGCAGAAATGAAACAACAAGCATTTATCCTGATGTGTTTAAAGCATGTTTAAATATCTTCCAGTTAGTAATTTGCGCATGGCACAGTTTTCAGTGATTTTCCCTGTGTATTCCTAACTTCCAAAACTTGGTTTCTTTTAGAAAGTGGATTTGTCGTGGTGGGCAACAGAGTCCTTAGGTAAAGGTAAAGGGACCCCTGACCATTAGGTCCGGTCGTGACCGACTCTGGGGTTGCGATGCTCATCTCGCTTTATTGGCCGAGGGAGCCGGCGTACAGCTTCCGGGTCATGTGGCCAGCATGACTAAGCCGCTTCTGGCGAACCAGAGCAGCGCACAGAAACGCCGTTTACCTTCCTGCCGGAGTGGTACCTATTTATCTACTTGCACTTTGACATGCTTTGGAACTGCTAGGTTGGCAGGAGCAGGGACCGAGCAACGGGAGCTCACCCTGCCGTGGGGATTCAAACCGCCAACCTTCTGATTGGCAAGTCCTAGGCTCTGTGGTTTAACCCACAGTGCCACCCACGTCCCTGACAGAGTCCTTGATTCCTTTTAATTAGCTAGTATTCACCTGAATCCCTCCTGCAAGTAAAAATAATAATATTACCAGAATCTTTTTAAAATTAAAACCTTGTGTCTATTAGCTGCACCAAGATCAGTTAAATTAGCAATCCCAGACTAAACAGCAACCTCAGAAAAACATTAAATGTTAAGCAAATATAGTAAATATTAAAAGGACACCTCATTTACAGAGTAATCCTGTACATGTTTACTCATAAGTAAGTAACTTACTGTGTTCCATGGGACTTGCCCTTGGGAAACCATGGAGTAGGACTGCAGCCTTAATGTCAGATTTCACAGTTCAAATCAATATATTAGCTGCACCAGATTAATTGCTATTAATAACAGCCTCCTGCTGTTAAGTAACACGGTGTTTTTGTAACTAAGTTACAAAACAGTAAACACTTTCTAATCAAGGACAATGCTTCATCTGCAAAGACATTATAAGCATCTAATTCTCAGCTTTCGGGTGATAAAATTGAGCTAAATTTTCAGATATGTTAACAGAGCTTCTAGCCAAGTTGTTGATAGAAGTGAGTTACTGTGACTTTAGTCACAGGTGTCTTGCACAAATGTCTGGCAAAAAAAAACATGAATATTTGAGTGATATTTGTCCCCAATCAGAAAAGCAAAAAATTGTCCTATGAAAGCTGTATCCTCATCTTTGTACTGTACAGGCAAATCTGCTTATTTGTCCTTGCTAATGTTGAACCATAGCGGCATCTGGTGGACATGGGCTATTATTGCGAGATGAATTTAAGTCTTCAATAGATTGAAAGAAGCAGACTGACGACGCCTGAGTAAGGACCCCACTGAGGATAACTAACTACGAATCCCAGCATTTGGGATCGTCTCCAAACCTGTGCCAAAATTTTGCAGTTGTTTTGCAGCGAAAATGCCACGTTTTGCAGCAACCCACAAACTGAGTAATTGATACATGAAACATGGGGTTTGTAGTCATGGGTCTAGCCAGAGGGGGGGGGGCGGGGGGCAGCTGCCCTCCCTAAATCATCCAAATCAAAACAAATCTGAGGTTCTGCCCCCCCCCTAACAAAAGTCTGCCCCCCCCACAAAAAATCCATGGCTACGCCCATCTTCGTAGTTGACACCCCAAAATCCAACATTTTCTGATTTACTCTAAACTAAGGTTACGGACGCAGGTGGCGCTGTGGGTTAAAGCCTCAGCGCCTAGGACTTGCCGATCGAAAGGTCGGCGGTTCGAATCCCTGCGGCGGGGTGCGCTCCCGCTGCTCGGTCCCAGCGCCTGCCAACCTAGCAGTTCGAAAGCACCTCCGGGTGCAAGTAGATAAATAGGGACCGCTTACCAGTGGGAAGGTAAACGGCGTTTCCGTGTGCGGCTCTGGCTCGCCAGAGCAGCGATGTCACGCTGGCCACGTGACCCGGAAGTGTCTCCGGACAGCGCTGGCCCCTGGCCTCTTAAGTGAGATGGGCGCACAACCCCAGAGTCTGTCAAGACTGGCCCGTACGGGCAGGGGTACCTTTACCTTTACCTTTAAGGTTACCGGATTCCCCCCCTCCCATGAATCCAATGACACTTTTCAACCTAGTAAACAGATGGATTTTGTCAGGGGACTGATTTGTAAATCCAGGGACTGTCCCCGGGGAACCGGGGACGTCTGGTAACCTTACTCTCAAGCAGTGTTAATGTTTGGCAACAGTTTTGAGGGAAAAGCACCTCATTTTACAGTGCCCCACAACCTTGAATAATGGTGAGATTGGAGAAGCCAGTATAAATTGCAATTTTAAAATATATTGTTTATTGATTCTCCTGTGTTTTTTATTGATTTTCCAATATGTATGTTGTTGTTGTTTAGTTGTTTAGTCGTTTAGTCGTTTAGTCGTGTCCGACTCTTCGTGACCCCATGGACCAGAGCACGCCAGGCACTCCTGTCTTCCACTGCCTCCCGCAGTTTGGTCAAACTCACGCTGGTAGCTTCGAGAACACTGTCCAACATCTCGTCCTCTGTCGCCCCCTTCTCCTTGTGCCCTCCATCTTTCCCAACATCAGGGTCTTTTCCAGGGAGTCTTCTCTTCTCATGAGGTGGCCAAAGTATTGGAGCCTCAGCTTCACGATCTGTCCTTCCAGTGAGCACTCAGGGCTGATTTCCTTCAGAATGGATACGTTTGATCTTCTTGCAGTCCATGGGACTCTCAAGAGTCTCCTCCAGCACCATAATTCAAAAGCATCAATTCTCCGGCGATCAGCCTTCTTTATAGTCCAGTTCTCACTTCCATACATCACTACTGGGAAAACCATAGCTTTTACTATACGGACCTTTGTTGGCAAGTGATGTCTCTACTTTTTAAGATGCTGTCTAGGTTGGTCATTGCTTTCCTCCCAAGAAGCAGGCGTCTCTTAATTTCGTGACTGCTGTCACCATCTGCAGTGATCACGGAGCCCAAGAAAGTAAAATCTCTCACTGCCTCCATTTCTTCCCCTTCTATTTGCCAGGAGGTGACGGGCCCAGTGGCCATGACCTTCTTTTTTTGATGTTGAGCTTCAGACCATATTTTGCGCTCTCCTCTTTCACCCTCATTAAAAGGTTCTTTAATTCCTCTTCACTTTCTGCCATCAAGGTTGTGTCATCTGCATATCTGAGGTTGTTGATATTTCTTCCGGCAATCTTAATTCCGGCTTGGGATTCATCCAGCCTAGCCTTTCGCATGATGAATTCTGCATAAAAGTTAAATAAGCAGGGAGACAATATGCAGCCTTGCCGTACTCCTTTCCCAATTTTGAACCAATCAGTTGTTCCATATCCAGTTCTAACTGTAGCTTCTTGTCCCACATAGAGATTTCTCAGGAGACAGATGAGGTGTATATGTATAATATGTAATGTATGTATAAGTTGCAATATGTATAAGTTGCATTTTTAGCTAAATTTGGGGGAACCACTTCAAGCATCTGTTGTATTTAGCTATTTCAATTGCTTTTGTTTGATTTGCTCATTGCAAGCAGCTGAAAGCCTGTAAATCTTGATAATAAACCTGATTTGCAATGGGTTTTTTTTTTATTTTGAATATTTTCAGTTGCAACTGTAGAACAGTTTAGTCTAAGAGGCTACCTATCCTACTGCAGCTACTTACAGACAGGCATCTGGTCTCCTCAAATGTTGATGGTCAGCTGATGCAAATGTCCGCTTTTAAGAGTTTCTGATGGGGCATGTATGCCATGATTGACAGCTGGCGTTCTCCAGCCAATCACAATGCAGTCTCCCATAATAGCTGGGGAAATGCCTAAGAGCCAGAGGCTGAAACACTTGTGGTGGCAAAGACAGGAGATAGGCCATCAAGGTGGAACTAGTAGCTTTTCACCTGCTCTTGGATGTGACTGTTAAAATTCCTGCTCCATGATTGCAGTCATGGGATTGTTGTCTTTCACATGACAGTGTATGTTTTGACTCCACAGAGTGGGAAGTGACGGAGACGGGATGCTTGTGTTACTGTCTTCCGTGAAGTGGGACTATTGTCCTTTGTTCTTTTTCTCTTTGCTGTCTGATGCTAGAGAGAGAGGGAGCCATATTGCAGTGCTCTGTGTGTGTTTATATGTAAATAAAGTAGATTAGCCAAAATGCTGAGTTGCTGAGGTCTGTCACGCAAGGTGCACAAACTCTGCGGATCCCTAAATGTGCTGATGTCTGTTGGCATCAGTTGCTGTGATGTTCAGCCAGAAGAAAGTTTATGAAGCTCCTGAATGATCGACCAGGAGGGAGAGTGTTAAGTTGTGGGTGAACATATCAGACAACACAGCGATTCTTCAAACAGCTCTTGTTTATTCACAGGCCAGAACAGAACTGAACTGAAGGGTTCAGCCAGCCTGCTTATAGCAAGCTCAACTAGAACGCAACAGTAACCATTTTCTGTAACTATCCAATCAAACGTCACTTTCGATCCCTTATTTGCATATGTGGACCTGAGTGAAAACTATCTACAGTATCCCCCTGCTGGCCCAGGGTGAGAACTTCAGTACATAACAGAGAGAACATGCCAGTCGGACATGTGTCTCTGCCAGGGTCCTACTCAAGTGTAGGCTGATCTCCTGACAGTGACTCCACCATCAAGACCAGACGGACAGCAAGAGATTTTAAAGTAGTGAGAAACAAAGCCGGTGCCACGTTATAAATATGGGGAGGGAATTGCAAGCCTTGAATCATAGAACAGAAATGAAAGGATTGTAGAGCTGGAAGGGACCACGAGGGTCATCTAGTCCAACCCCCTGCAATGCAGGAATCTTTTGCCCAGCCTGGGTCTTGAACCCACAACCCTAAGATTAAGAGTCTAACGCTCTACCGACTGAGCTATCCAGAAGGTCAGAGGGAAATGTAACTGCAAAGAGTACAAACAGCAGCAATTCAATTAGAATTAAGGAGGGCAACCTTTCAAAACAGGAATAATAGGTGACGATAATCAACTTACTGATGGAGCAACGTCTGTAGTAGAGCAGGAAACCGTTGTCTCTATTCAGACCCAAATGAATAGAATTGAACTTCTTGATTCATTCCAGTTCAGAGGTTTCATGCTGAAGTTCCCCCTTTGCTATCCCTTCATTCGAGGATGGTTTCAAAAAAATTCAGAGGAGGATGAACTTAAAGAGGAACAGTGGCCCAATATGGAGAAAAGGAGGTGACTATGTGATGTGTTCACTAAAGAAATCTCACAGTACAGTACTATGCAGGCTCATCACATACTCTTGGGGCAAAACCCCAATTTATTTATTCAGTATACCTCTATCCTATTACAGTGGTACCTCAGGTTACATATGCTTCAGGTTACATACACTTCAAGTTACAGACTCTGCTAACCCAGAAATAGTACCTCGGGTTAAGAACTTTGCTTCAGGATGAGAACAGAAATCGTGCTCTGGCGGCACAGCGGCAGCAGGAGGCCCCATTAGCTAAAGTGGTGCTTCAGGTTAAGAACAGTTTCAGGTTAAGAACAGACCTCCAGAACGAATTAAGTTCTTAACCCAAGGTACCACTGTATACCATAATTCAGACCCCAAGGTGGCTAAATGTAAAACATTTTTAAACAGCTCCAAGTTAAAATAGATTAAAATGGAATGTGCTCCAAAGAAGAACTTCCCCTTATCTCTCCTAACGATTATTACAGGTCTACATTTTTAAGCAACCAAGAACTTGCCTGCGGGGCAAACCTTTTTCAGTTTTGAATATTGCATATAGAGAGGGGCCTGGAGCCTGAGGTTTTCTATTGGTGGTAAAGAAAACTGAAGGATTATTTTGATTTGCAAGTCTTGCCCATCAAATTAAACAGGAACAAAGAGCCTGAATAGTGAGACGGTCTCAAACATTGCTTTCTTGTGTAGCAATTGGGGCTTTGCTTTGACGTGGAGATTACCATCCTGGTTGCCTCCTCCCTGTGTTGTCCTTCAATCTGCTGGTCCTTAGACCTTCTTTTCCTTAACTGGGGGTTAATTGGAATCTTTTGCAAAGCCTCAAATCCTTTCTTCTGAGAGGTTCACTGTGAGTCCACTGTGAAGTACGAGAACCATCTTACTGGTGGCTAATTTTTTTTTCTGTTGCAATTGCTTTGCTGAACGACACAAGTCGATGTTAATTTTTCTCTTTCCTTTCAGAGCCCTGGAAAAGAAATTAGCAGCATATAGTTAAGCTGTGGAGCTCCTTTCCACAAGAAGCAGCGATGGTCACCAACTGAGCTTTGAAAGAGGATTAGGCAAGTTTGCCGAGAATCAGGCGATCAGTGGTGTTATAAGAATGTTAAGGTCTCAAATGTAGAATAAATACTCAAAAATGCACACATATCTAAATATATGAACCACATGTCTGAAATAGTATGAGACAGCAATCCTGAAGCCATTTTCGACTCTCCCAATGACCTCAAATATTCCTCTGCAGTAAAGGAGGCAAATGGGGAAAACCTTCCCATTGTCTTTTCACTTGCAAATCCTGTCTTAAGGGCGTATTTCTGTATGAATAGGGTGAGCCTGTGACCTGCATTCAGGAAAGCCACTTCCGGCCTGCCCAGGAGGTGGGGTTGCGGGCTTCACACCCACCCCACGTGAGCGGGGGCTGGTCCCAGCCCCCGCAAGAGCAAGGGAATCCCAGTCGGGTCTGCCCCCCCCCAGCCAGCCAATCAACTGGCTGGCTCAATCAGCTGGCTGGCTGGGGAGCGTGGCCTGCCCTATTTAGGGCCGGAGCGGATGGGGGCTCGCCCTCTTTTCGCCGGCTCGCCCCCATGTTTTGGAGGTCTTCCTGGAGGTTCGTATACTTTGTTGCAGGTTTCCGTGCTTGGTTCACTTACTCGGTTTCTAGTTTTCTTTTGCAGGCTTTGGTTGCTTTTTCTCTCGATTGCTCCACTCCCGCTGCAAGGAATTCCTGACCAGCTCTTTTTGCCGGCGAAAAGACCAGCTGTCCCTGCCTTGAGGGATCGTCGGCTGCTTCCTTCGTGCCGCTCCGCTGCACGGCCGGCGGAATTAGTTTAAGGAAAAAAGGCAGGGTTACCGGGCACACGCAGCGGTCAGAGCACCTTCTCCTTGTGGCTGCTGTTGCCTCATTCATCCCGCAGGAACCGCTTCAGCTCTTCGACTTCTTCGGGTGGATTACTCTCTCCACTGCGGTCACCTCATAACTGCGGGACCCCGGGAGCCGCCAGACAGCTGGCTACTGTCTGCGCAGCCTCCCTCCGGCATCTTCCTCCTTCTCTCTCCGGCCACGCGGCTCTGTTGTGATTCCCAGAGAAGGAGTTTTCACCGCTTGGATCAGGTTGTATGTGGATTAATTGTAATTGAATCCGGCGGGGGGTTAAGCCGCTGATCTCAGCAGTGTGTGGGTTCTGTGCTTGTTGTTGGGGTCGCTTTCCGTGCGGGGGGCTTGTCCCGAAGCCTTCTCTTCAACGCTGCCCGATTCATCGGAGCGCTATCTTTCAGGGCACGGGCTTCTATTGTTTGATTGTGTGCGTCCGTTTTTGCGGAGACCCCCTTTTGCAACTCGTCACAACTTCTCGGCATTGGCGGTAGGCATTGGTAAGAAGGGGTTAAGAGGATGGGGGGGGAGGAACGCCATCACCTCCCCCCAGCGACCGAAGGGTGATCCGTTAAAGGACTCCGGGGGCGTGGCCCTGTCCGAAGCCTACGGAGGTGAGGGCCAAAGGCACGCCCAGAGCGGTGACCCGGGGGAGCTCCTAGTCGATGTGCCTCGGCAGGAGACTCCCCCCGATATAAGGTTAACCCTTCCCCGTGTCTCCAGCAAATGGGCTGGAGCCGGATAGTCGTTAGGGGCAATGCCTAAGCCAATGCCTCTCATTCCTGAATTCAATAAAGTTGTGGCCTAATTCGCCCAATTAACCTTAAATTATGGTGTCTCGTGTCTTTATTTACTCTGGTGGGGGCGGGAACTCGCCACGCAACTAAAGTATTAATCATCGCAAAAGTATGGCCAGGCTGCCCAGGTAATGCAATCAGCGACCGTTATCCGTTTCCAGGCAGGCAGGATTTCTGCTGTAGACCGCCTCCTTCTGTGATGTATGTACGATGTTTTAGGGGGTAGTCTTGGTCAATTTCGAAAATCTATATAAGGGCTGGCATACCATTGTTCAGGGTTCTCCTCCCTCCTGTGTGTGGTGAGTGGAGACCCTGATGCAACAGTTTATGTATTTTAATTCAATAAAGATGAACTGAGGGGAAAAAAAGAGAGAGAAAGGAGTGGTTTCAGCAGGGTTTCCAGCAGGAGAGACTGATCATGGTTCAAAGGCAGGAGAAAGCAAATAACTTATTTTCTTGCTGAGAGGCAGAAAAGGGGAAAGGTTTTGTTTATACCCCTAGGAGGATTAGACAAGAGCCTTTGCATTTCTCTTCTGGGAGGGTGTTACAGACAAATCGCTGAGAAATGCAACACCTGAGGCCTGAACCCTCGCTAATGTAATGGATTGGCCCACAAGGCTCAATGGTTTAGACCACAGCGCCACCTGCATTACAGAGCAATACATTTGGCACCAGCTTGGCTGCAGAAGTTGCTGGATGGAGGCGTACAAGGCAACATCCAACCATAATAGAGACTCCACTCCAGATTTTTGTAGGCTTTGTTCCTCAGCCTTTTCTTATCCCGAAGTTTTCCCATGAGGTGAGGGAAATGTTACTGAGCAATAGTTGAGACCACCACTAGATGTCACCAATTTCTTGTTTTACATCAAAAAATCTAGCGCTTGGAAGCGGAAATTTGCAAGCCATTAACATATTGATTTCCAGAGAAAAGACTCTGTTCCATATTCTGATATCACAGTATGCCTAGAAGCCTTCTTAGGATTAAGGCCTGTTCACACATATGCTCATACAACCTGGGCATCTCATCTGCTTGAGGACACTCGGTTTAATGTGTGAACTGTTCTAATGTTGAAAGAAGAAGAAGAAGAAGAAGAAGAAGAAGAAGAAGAAGAAGAAGAAGAAGAAGAAGAGGAGGAGGAGGAGGAGGAGTTTGGATTTGATATCCCGCCTTTCACTCCCCTTCAGGAATCTCAAAGCGGCTAACATTCTCCTTTCTCTTCCTCCCCAACAAACACTCTGTGAGGTGAGTGGGGCTGAGAGACTTCAAAGAAGTGTGACTGGCCCAAGGTCACCCAGCAGCTGCATGTGGAGGAGCGGAGACGCGAACCCGGTTCCCCAGATTACGAGACTACCGCTCTTAACCACTACACCACACTGTATGGTGTTTTGCACCAGTTAATAATCCTCAACTGCCCCAGGGTCCACTGGGTACAGGTGGGTTCCATCAAACCTGCATATCTGAAATGACACAGGAACCAACTAAGACGCATAAAATATCTACCAGTGCAAGTGCCACCACTTGGAGCACTTAATAGAAGTTCCCTACCGGGGAGTGTAAGTCTATGGTGCAACCCTGTCTCACATTTCTGAACATGTCAATATTCCTCCAGGGTACATATATGTGAATGGCTGGGTCAGGAAAGCACCTTGAAAATGGGGTGTGGTGGAATTTGCTTCAACCTGAAATAATAATGCAATAATAATAACAACAATAATTTTATTGTTTATATGCCACCCATCTGACTGGCCCTTTCTAATTTGCACTTCTCCGAATTATTTGAATTCTGTGGTGCAGTTATCCAACCAAAAATAATGCATAATAATGTTTATTAGGATAAGTGTGCATTTTAAAAAAAACAACTGTATTTTCACCAGTGCATAGATTTTATTAACTTTCTATTCATATAAATATCCTTGTACACATTTATGTATAAAAGCATTCTATAGCAGGGAAATTGCTGGGGGGGGGGTATACATTAGGACATGGGTGCACCAGAATGCTGATGAATTTTCACGAGGACGTGATATAGAACTTTGCAAAATGGTGCAGAAAAGTGACAAAGCTGTGGGCTGGTAGTGCGTTCTTATTCTGCCTGGGGAAAGAGCTCTATGGTGCTCAAAAGCTTCCACATCCTTCAGCGTGAGGCTGCTCTGACAGTGCCTAGCTCTGCTTTTTGCTCTACTCAGCAGTACTAACACGAAGGCCGGCTTTCAAATGAATTTCAGGAAGGATGTGTCTCTTCCTTAGAATGAACGTCAGGAAATGGGAGTAGCCGTCAGGAAATTAGCTAAAGGCTAATGCAAATAAAGACATGGCGGGGCGATTTCTTAACAGGCGCTAGCTAAATGCAGTCACTTCTTCCTCTTGGGTTTGAACACGACATGCTTATATTATGAACGGCGGCTCTAAATTAAAAGGAAGGCAGCCTAACGTAGATCTCTATCAAACAAATGTTTTGATAAGACCGGACGACTAGGTGGCACGTTGTCCGGGTGTGCTGGTCCCGGGGGGGGGGGGTTACCATGCGGCGTGGTCTGAGTCCGGTCCTGGGTTGAGAGTCTGGAGGCTGTCTGTCAAGGGCGAAGCGGGGTCCAAGGAAGGAGTTGGGCAAGGTCGGGAACTCTGGAAAAACAGGTCTGGATGCTGGCAGAAACAGATTTCCAACGACGTTGCTCCCACAACCTGGGACCGGGCTGACTGGACTTTATCTCCTCTGAGGCCAGGGGCGGTCCCGGCCCACAGGTGACCCACCTCTCCTGGCCTCAAGGTGAGCACTCCTCCTGAGAGAACCCACTTCCTTCTGCCTCTCTGCCCTGAGCCTCTGCAGCTCAGGAGAGGCTGGAGGGTTACTGGACCCAGAGGCAACCTCACCTTCCCCTGACAGGGCTGGGAGAGGCGCACCTGTAGGCAATGGGTCCTCAATCACCTCCGGAACCAGAGTGGATTCACCTGGTGTCTGCACAGGTGCAGGGGCTTCAGACTCAAGGCCCTGCCCTGGCTCAGCCGGCCCTGGAGGTGGGGACTCCTGTGCAGGCTGGGATTCCTCCAGTTCAGCCTCTGAATCAGATTCCCAGGCCATCACACCGGGGAACAAATGCAGAACTTGTAACCTGTTGCTGGCACCCGTCGGTCTTGAGAGACAATGGAGTGCGCTGCCAGGGGCGAAGTCAAACATCAGCAGCACCAAAGTGACCTCTCTGGGGTGCAAGCCTGGGCAGTGTGTGTGGAGGTCCTGGTTTGTCCACGTGACAAGATGACCACCCCCCTCTTGGGCTCGCTGAGGTGGTCCAAAGGAAAGCAGAGCAAGACGTTTGGCACCAGCTTGGCTGCAGGAGTTGCCAGAAGGAGGAATACAAGGCACCATCCAACTGTCTTAGGGACTCCACTCTGGATTTGCGTAGGGTTTACTCCTGAGCCCTTTCTTCGCCTGAAGATGTCCTGCAAGGAGGAATTTTAGGATCAGTGTTTTCTTTCTCCTAAATGGGTTACCCTCCCAGGTCAATGAGGCTCATCTGCCCCTCACTTCCCGCCACGTTCTTGACCATTGAAAGCCAGTGTGGTGTAGTGGTTAAGAGTAGTGGACTCATAATCTGGGGAACCAGGTTCACTTCCCCGCTCCTCCACATGCAGCTGCTGGGTGACCTTGGGCTAGTCACACTTCTCTGAAGTCTCTCAGCCTCACTCACCTCACAGAGTGTTTGTTGTGGGGAAGGAAGGGGAAGGAGATTGTTAGCCGCTTTGAGACTCCTTAGTAAAGGTAAAGGGACCCCTGACCATTAGGTCCAGTAGTGGCCAACTCTGGGGTTGCGGCGCTCATCTCGCTTTATTGGCCGAGGGAGCCGCCGTACAGCTTCCAGGTCATGTGGCCAACATGACTAAGCTGCTTCTGGCGAACCAGAGCAGCGCACAGAAATGCCATTTATCTTCCCGCTGGAGGGGTACCTATTTATCTACTTGCACTTTGACGTGCTTTTGAACTGCTAGGTTGGCAGGAGCAGGGACCAAGCAATGGGAGCTCACCCCGTCGTCGGGATTCGAACCGCCAACCTTCTGATCGGCAAGTCCTAGGCTCTGTGGTTTAACCCGCAGCACCACCCGCATCTCCTAAGGAGTTGAGACTCCTTAGGGTAGTGATAAAGCAGGATATCAAATCCAAACTCTTCTTCTTCTTCATTGGACCCACTGCAACAGCTGAACTATGTACTGAAGGTCATCTTTGTCTCACACCTTCTCTGAAGGTCTTCAAATAAGTTGCAGAACCATCTGCTGAGGATGGTTTTCTAGCATTGAGTGGGGGCTGGAGCAGAAGACCTCAAGACACGACCCCCCTGCGGCTCTTTTAAAGGGTTTGAACACTCAAATCCTCACCTCACCTCACTCAGCGTTCATTGTGAAGGGGAAAGAACCTGCCACCACTTCGTCGTATTAATAAAAACATTTTCTTTTTATTTTGATACAAAAATTAAATAGCAAAGTTTGGGGTCTTTTGTACAATGATAAATTAGAAATTTACAATAGACGTAGTTAACTCTTCTGTACAATCACCAACAAAGAAAAAATATATATCAGTGTCCATTTACCTTAAAAAGTTTCAGGGATAAGCAATTATCATCCTGAAGGTGAGTAACATAAAACATGTACCTGTGTGCCAAACAGCTTAAGAAACCTGGTTGTTTTAGGACAATTACTTTTAATGGGAGCAAGGAAAGGGCAAAAAGGAGGGAGAAACTGCTCCAGAACAGAAGAGAACTTTATTAAAGGGAAAAGTAAAATTGGAAGTAAAGGTGCTTAAATCTTGGAAACGTCGTATTTTTGTTGTTAGAAGAACAAATAGCAATGAATGGGGGGGGGGGAGAGAGATGAATGAATGAATACATAAAAATGAAAGCCACAACCCAAAAGTCTAATCATTCAGCTCTACTCCAGACCTGCAGAGAAAAGAGGTGTGAGGAATTTTGAGATAAGCAAAAAAAGGTTGTACCATTTCAGAGCACAGGCAGGGGTTTGGTTGTTGTTTTTTTAATGTCCTTTTATGACACGAGAGATGGAACCTTTTTTCACTCAAGGGCCACAATCCCTTCTGGACAACCTCCTGGGGGCCGCCTGCCAGGAGAGGGAGGAGGACAGAGCAATAGATGTGGATTTTGTGCAGCGGGCAAGCTTCCTTGCACTCACATGCCCCTCTCTAGCTAGGAAACCGAGAAGATCCAAAACACATTCGAGCCGTGAGAAAACATGAGAGGAGGGTGTAAAAGCAGGTCTGGCAAAGGGTGTCTTGGCCTGGGGAGAGCAAATTTGAACCCTAGACCCCTCCCTCTATGCAGAAGCTAGCTAGCAACAGAAAGCCAGAACAGGAAGGAATGAGCTGTGCTCAACTCATTCTCCGATATGCCTTTAAAAAAACAAAAACCTGCAGGGAGCAAAAGGGGGGAGAGGACATTCAGCACTGGTGGGCTCACACCTGCAGCCTGAAATGCTATAGTCCTCTCTCGCCAATTCAGGGTTCCTTTATTCTGAAGTCATGCACAGATCAGGGTCCAAGAAACAAATGGCCATTTCTACATTCGCAAGAGATGCAGCCACAGGGTCCTTAGAATTCATTTATTTATTAAGGATGCAAGATTTGCAAGGGGTTCTGGGGCAGAGCCCCTGTGATCACACCAAACTGCATTTCCATGAACGGAGACATTGAGAGAGGGCCATCCCCCGGGAACCAGTAGATACATCTGCGCACCGAATACGTGGCAGCGATATCTCCTTCCTGGGCCCACACACAACAGTCGGGGTGTGGGATATAGGCATGATACTGTTTGTGTGAAGGGTCATCAAACCCCCCACACCTGCCATGTACAGTGGTACCTCGGGTTACATATGCTTCAGGCTAAATACGCTTCAGGTTACAGACTCCGCTAACCCAGAAATAGTGCTTCAGGTTAAAAACTTTGCTTCAGGATGAGAACAGAAATCGTGCTCCGGCGGCACGGCAGCAGCAGGAGGCCCCATTAGCTAAAGTGGTGCTTCAGGTTAAGAACAGTTTCAGGTTAAGAATGGACCTCCGGAACGAATTAAGTACTTAACCCGAGGTACCACTGTAATGGTTTTTGGTGGTGCTGAAGGTGGCCCAGGCCACATGAGACCCCCAAAGCCAACAGCAGAGAGGGAGATCGCCTAGTAATAGCACATGGGGAATAAGAAACAATGGAGGAACACAGCTGTCAGGCAGAGACTCTATAGCTGGGACCATGTATTTATGCTCCAGTTCTCAGGTACAATTTCCCCTCACCTGGGTGGATTGACTGGCATTAAGATTATAAAACAGGAAACCTAAATATTTAAAAAGGCAGACCAAGTGATAGCAAGTGGGAATTATCATTGATGGTCACTAGCCAGGATGGCTATATTCTTTATTCATTATACATGCTGTTGAGAATCATAAATTGTAGAGTTGTGAGGGACCCTTAGGGTCATCTAGTCCAACCCCCCATAATGCAGTAATCTTCTGCTCAACCTGGGGCTTGAACCCATGACCCTGAGATTAAGAGTCTCCTGCTCTACTGACTGAGCTAGTCCAGCTGACTCACAAGTGGGGAGAGGGCTGTTGTGCTCAGGTTCTGCTTGCGAGTTTACTGAGGGGTCTTCTAGATGCTTTGGAAACCTGTGCTAGGTGGAGCTGATGGGGGTTGTGGACCCCTCAGTGTGGAGAAAGCATGTTAGGAGCAAATGGGTTTGCACCTTGTTATTATGGCAAGGTTCCCTGAGCTTCGGAGGAACTCTGGCTGCATTCACACGGCGGCCTAGCCCAACATCACATTTCCCTAACTTTTAATTTCCACATTATTTTTGAGCTTTCAAATGACACAAAAGCAAGGCACTTCTTGGAATATGGTGGTGCAAGTTGTGCACTAAGCATCCATATTACAGTGGTACCTCAGTTTAAGAACGGCCCTGTTTATGAACTATTCGGTTTACGAACTCCGGAAGTAGTGTCCCGGTTTGCGAACTTTACCTCAGTCTAAGAACGGAATCTGAACTGTGGAAGGGCACTGGCGGTGAGAGGCCTCATTAGGGAAAGCGCACCTCAGTTTAAGAACAGTTTCAGTTTAAGAACAGACTTCCGGAATGGGTTAAGTTTGTAAACCGAAGTACCACTGTACAGTGGTACCTCTGGATACGAACGGGATGCGTTCCAGAGCCCCGTTCTTATCTAGAAGGAAATGTAACTAGCGATGGCATGTCTGCGCACGCACGTGCCGCTTTTCGGCGCTTCTGCGCATGACATCATTTTGAGTGCCTGCACATGCGCAAGCGGCGAAACCCGGAAGTAACACGCTCCGTTACTTCCGGGTTGCCACGGAGCACATCTCGAATGCGCTCACCCCGAACGCATTCAACCCGAGGCATGACTGTATTTGCAAACAGGTTTATTTTTCTGGAAGAAAGTATCACAGACACAATGTTGCACGATAGTTCCAGAAGTGACTTTTAAAGTTTTGCAAAAGCTCAAATAGAATGCAGAGCTTAAGAGTTAGAGAGAAGTTGTGAAAAAGGAATAAACTGCCATGTGAATGCAGCTGGTGTCTAAAGCTGTGGCAGTAGAAAATCACCGTTCATCCTGGGGAGAAACTAGCATCTGAGCACCGGGTCAATTCCATGCACTGTGCTATTGTTGGCAACATAGGAACCCATGGGTGGGCTTGAAATAACCTCTGGAGCAGTAGCTCGGACGTAGCCACTGAAGTGGGTGAAAAGGGAGAAAGGAAACTACGGCAGAACTCTCGAGCACCAACAGGTTTGAGCAGGTGCTTTTTTTAAAAGGCACCCAGCAGAAACAATCTGTCATATGCATTGATCCAGGCAGCTTGAAAGAGGCACTTGAATGATCTTTGGAAAGGGAGAGGGGAAAATATTGCTGCCACTCCTTCTTCTCACCAGCCAACTGGACCGGAAAGTTTTTGCTTTTCTTTTTTTAAAAGGAGCCTAGTGAGAGCAGCAGGTGACATGCACAGCTCTCCACGCTCCCAGCTCTGTGCTTGCGGTGCCAACCCAAAAGTACCAGCCGGGGAGGGAGGGATATTATTTTAGCACTTGGTTTGCACATGTGCCTATACAGTGGCACCTCCTTCTCCTACAAAGAAATGATGGCTCTCTGCTTGTTGTTGGGGCTCGACTCCCATCTTCCCCTGCCAACACGGCCAAGGTCAGGAATGATGGGAGTTGGGATTCGGCAACATCTGGAGGGGCCGCAGGTTCCCCCTCCCGGCTGCTCTCCATGGTATGCGCCACCCATGCGCAACATTTGCACATTGGAGAAAGGACTGTGCATGCACAGGGAAGGGACGCAAGAAGAAAACTCTTGAATTCAAGGCCCACACAAGGAAGGCAAGCCGTGCTGTGAACGCAATTGCCCGCCAGGCAGTCGGGCAACCATTAACATTCTGTTCTCTGACAAACATCTGAGCAGCTTCTGCCAACTGCCTACAGGCTAAAGTCAAGTTTACAGTCATCAAACTCCCACCAGCTAAATATTGCTTCACTGAACTTGGCTGCCTAGCTTTAAGATGGCATTACTCACCAAGCAATAGCCAGGTTTATTCTCTTGGGGTCATGTAACAGGGCAGGTGGGGTGAGGGGGCAGCTTACCCTTTTAGCTAAAGACAAGAAAAGAAAAGCGCGACTGATAAAGACACGCAGGCACAAACAACGCTTTCATTTTGGTTCAGAGTGAGTCAGCTGTACCCCCTGGTCTCATGGCTGGAGAATGTCTTTTTAACTGTAATTGACACACAAATTATGCAACTGATCTGTGCACAGGCAAAGCTGCCAAGGAACTTAACATTTCGGTTTGCCCAGACCGGCGTCGACACAGATGCAATCACACAGAGTGAAATATATTAAGCCTTAATTGCTTAATGCAATGGGTCTCCGGGGAAGGACTCATAGGTTTACTTGGAGGGCCTGGGGCGGTGGTGGCCGGTGGGGGGTGGAGAATGACGGGGGGGGGGTTGGCAAGGCAAGAGGAGGAGAGAAAAAGAAACCAAAACAAAACAGTCTCTGAATAAGCCAATTGTCAGAAATGACCCTCCGCTCACTTTTCCTTATTAACCCACATGCTCTAGACGGAAAGACGACTATAAAAATAAAGGAGGACTTTTTCTTATTGAGACTGGAGAGTGTGTGACACTGGGAACAGCAGAGTCATGTATCAGTGCTGGGGGAAGACTGAAAGAGATTCGGGGAAAAGGAGAGGGAGAAGAGAGATGGGAATCTAGCTGCAAGCTAAGGTTAGGCTCTCAGTTTCCAACTTTTTTGTCTCTCCCAATAAGCACAGCCAAGCAGGCAACTCTCTTGCACAAAGCCTCGCTGAAACAAGAACCGTGCAAGAGGACACAGTCAATTTCCCAAAGGATGGTGCCATCCAAATCCCATTAAACCCAACAGCTTGCATGAATGGATCTTATCAAATGGACTTATCAAAAGCTGACCTGAGCATTGAGAGCAACCACACGCTCTCGCCCTCTATCGAGGTTGTAACCTCTTCAGACAACAGGTGGGAGTTGCATGTCGGATGCTCCCTAAATCCTGGCCTTTAAAAAAGAAAGAAAACTAGCCCATCAAGGTGACAGATTCGGGCCGAGCACTCTCCCTGAGGTGCTAGCTTTCTACATGCAAGAAGATTTGGGGGGTGTTGTAAATGATCATGGGTATTTAGACAGCTAGTCTCGCAACTGCAGCTAGAAATGGTACACTCCAACCAAGGCTGCTCCGTACAATTACTCTGAACATGGTAGATCAGTTCCTGGGGAAATTAGCAGCACAGGTGCGAGTGTGGCCCTTGTCTGGAGGCAGCCCAGAGCCTTTGCAGCCTGAGCCACAGAGCTCTACCAGTTCAGCCTGTCTGTGAATGCTTCTCAAAGTAAAGCCAGGGGTTTCTTATAGCACAGGAAGAAGGGGGTCGTGGACATGCCTGAATTTTAGCAAGCCAGTAGCTTTATAGCTGTGGACCGGGCAGCAGTGGCATAGGAAGGGGGGACGCAAATGGCAGAGGCACCCTCCTGGCTGTGATGTCGCTGCGGCAGGGACAGGCAGCTGTATGGCTGGAGGGCGACATCCCCCATACACCAGCAGGACCCCAACGCTGCCAACCCATCACTCACCACCCTGATCCTGTCTATTTCTTGTCAGCAGCAGTGCCTTCGCAGCCGGGAGAGTGCCACTGCCGAGACCACAGGGCAGCAAGTTTCAAGGATCTCCTTTGGTTTTGCTTTTTAACTTAAGATCCTGGTGTTCAGCACCTGGAGCATGTGCAGAACACCTAATACTGGGAAAGAACAAAAGAAATCTGAGCCCAGAAATGTGCTTCCAAGTCCCAGAACTGGATAGATCTTACAGGCCTTCCACACAGACACACACACCCCTGGGTTACCCCAAGCTTCCTTCATTTCAGCAGTATAATTCAGAGAGGGTCACTGTGTTGCTGCTGTGGTTGAACATCTAAGAGTCAGACTTGCATGACCAACAGCAAACATCTCAGAAATCTACCAGTAAGCTACCTTCTGCCTACTCATGGTTTGGATTGACCTCGGACAACCTTGTGGAATCCAGAGGTTGTTGGGACTACAACTCCCATCAGCATGGGGTGTGGGCAGGGGCTGATGTAGCCCAGCAATAGCTGAAGGCCGCCAGGTTGTCCTAGGCTGGCTTAGACTATAGGGACTGTGCTTGGCTTCCGATTATCTGACAGCCCTAGTGGCATGCAGACATCAGGGCAGGCGCTGGAAGACGAACGTTCACCTTCCAACCCTCCATGGCGGCAGACCTTTGCGCAGCAGGATCTCAAGTCCCTGGAAGCCAGCAGCCCTGAAGAAGAGTTCCCTAGAGCAACAGCAGCAGAGATCCCCTTTCTAAATTCTTTCCTGCACAAGACACACAGCTAAAAATACAACTCAGGGCAGGGTGAGGAGGAATAAAGAGAAGGCACATGATGCGTCACTAGGAGGTGCTAAGTCCCAAGACTCCTCAAGGCACAAGGATTTCAACCGGTTCCCATTTTTTGTCTTCACAGCTTCTGAAAGCCTCTGCAGGCTCCCTTTGTTGCTGTTTTTTTTTTGCGGGAGCAAAGCCCTGCTGTTCACAGCACACACACACAAACAAGTCCTTGCAGTTTATTCGGGCCTTCTCTGCGCGCCCTTTCCCCACCACCTCCCAAAAAGCACAGCTCCTTTCCGTGGCATGCAAACCACTGCGACCTTCCTGCCGCAGTTGCTCGCATGAACCTGGCTCTTCCCACAGGCGGAGAGAGAGCGCACCCGGCAGGTCCGCCCGCCATGCGTTGGTCCACTTTATACCACAGTCTCGTTCCCTTTCCCAGGCTTCACCCAGCCGTCGGCCCTCTTCTCCCCCCGTTTCACCCTGCCAGAGTTCACCAGCCGGTTCGAGCACTTCTGCCAGGTGTGTAGCGTTTTGGCAGACCAAATCCACATGCCGGAGGTGATGCCCACCAGCAAGGACATGAAGATCTTCAGCATCTCCACCGCCATGTTGGAGTCGTCCGCCGAGTAGCGGAAGATAGTCCAGTTGGAGATTTCGTAGAAGTAGCAGGCGATGACGCAGGTGGCCGGGACGGTGTAGAGCACCGAAAAGACCCCGATTTTCACCATCAGCCTCTCCAGCTTGTCGGTTTTCGTCCCGTCCTTCTGAAGGTTGGACCTGATTTTAAAGAGAGCCACCAGGCCGGCCGCAATGAACAGGGTCCCGATCACCAAATAGGTGAAAAGAGGGGCCACCACGAAACCCGTCAGTGCGTCCAGGTTCTGGTTCCCCACATAGCACAGCCCGGTCAGCTCGTCCACGTCCACCAGCCTCATGATCAGGATGACGATGGTCTTCACGGCGGGAATGGCCCAGGCCGTGATGTGGAAATAGGAGCTGTGCATTTCGATGGCCTCGTGGCCCCACTTGAGCCCTGCGGCCAGGAACCAGGTCAGGGTCAGGATCACCCACCAGATGGAGCTGGCCATCCCGAAAAAGTACATCAGCAGGAAAATGATAGCACATCCTGTGTTCTTGAGGCCTTCTTGGACGAGGACAGGTTCTGCCGCCTCCTCAAAGTCGCAGGAAATCCTCTCCCGGCCCACGATCAGCCGGACGATATAGGCGATGCTATAAATATTGTAGCACATGCTCAGGAAAATGATGGGGCGTTCGGGGTAGGAAAACCGATAGGAATCAACCAGAAAGGTCAGGACCGTGAAGGCTGTGGAAATGAAGCACAGGCTAGCCCACACTGCCATCCAGATGTCTGTAAACTCCTTGGCCGAACGGCTGTAGAGGCCGGCGTCGTAACCACACTTAAGGGCGCAGTTCAGGCTCCTCTTGACCCAGATGTATTGGTCCGGGTTTGATCCCACTGAGTGGCATTCCTCTCCAGGGTTCAAGGGCGACTTGCTGTGAAGAGGCACCTCCTCATCCCCCGGGCCCTCCATGCACATGTGGTTGTCGCCGTTTTGCGGTGGGAACTTGCTGCAGTTCAGGGTTTCCGGCCAGGAGAAGCCGAATTCCTTCAGGACCGGCTCACAGCGCCTCTTGACGGAGAGGCACATGCCGCTGCAGGGGCCGATCGGGGTGTCAATCTTTTCTGTGCACAAGGGGACGTAGACGGAGCAAAGGAAGAACTGGAAGAAAGAGAGAGGGGGGGAGGAAAGAAAGTACAAGACAACTTTTAGAAGGCTGTAGGTAGGCACCAGTACGCTCTCCCCACCCCAAGCCACTGAGGGAAAATAAAATTGAGAATCGCTTTTTAATACAGAACATAAACCTGAAAGTGTTCAGTTGCCAAAGATTCAGTGTACATTTTGCTCACACTTTAAGATTTGGCCAAGGTCATACCAAGGATCGGCACAGAGCTATATTTCACAAAACACATACAGAGAAAGCACATTATTCATTATTGAAGGCCACGGGCCAAACCAGATAGGACTTTTATAAGATTGCCCTACGTCCAGAATTTCCCAGACATATCTGGAATACTGTGGTCATAAGCAGTGTCCAGGCGGAAATTGGCAGGAACGTCCAGGAAAATCCGGACGTATGGCAAGCCATGGCAGCAATGTCATTTTCCCCAATTTCCCTTAAAAATAGGCAATTTTATTTTGTGTCTGGATTTTCACTTGTTGAAATATGGCAAACCCTAACTTTTATCATGTGGTTTGATGCTGTGTAGCAGCTTGTTTAAGAAATAGGTGGCTCCAGAGGGGAATGTCCCAGGCTGGGCCTGCAGGAAGGAAGAGTTTCAATCCCTTTGCCACTGTCCCAGTCAGGACTCACCCTGCCTTCCTACTATTTGTGATGGTCCCTTTCCTCCTTCCATGGCAGGTTGCAGGATCAGGGTTAAGACTGTAGACCCCCACCACACGACAGTCCTGACTGGGCTAAACTGCTGCTAAACAACGAAACAAAAAGCTCTGCAACACCAAATTGTGTGACAAGGCACATTTACTTTGGTCCAGAACACAAGAATTTTTAAGGAGTACAGTGGTACCTTGGGTTACAGACGCTTCAGGTTACAGACTCCACTAACCCAGAAATAGTACCTCAGGTTAAGAACTTTACCTCAGGATGAGAACAGAAATTGTGTGGCGGCCGCACGGCAGCAGCAGGAGGCCCCATTAGCTAAAATGGTACCTCAGGTTAAGAACAGTTTCAGGTTAAGAAGAGATCTCCAGAACGAATTAAGTTCTTAACTCGAGGTACCACTGTACAGTGGTACCTCAGTTTACGAACTTAACCTGTTCCGGAAGTCCGTTCTTAAACCGAAATGGTTCTTAAACCGAGGCACGCTTTCCCTAGTGAGGCTTCCCACCCCCAGTGCCTTTCCACCATTCGGATTCCATTCTTAGACTGAGGTAGAAGTCCTCAAACTGGGACACTACTTCCAATTTTGTGGCATTCGTAAACCGAATTGTTCATAAACAGCGCTGTTCTGAAACCGACACACCGCTGTAAAAACTCAAACTAGAAAATATGCTACAGAGGGTAAATTTCATGGGAAAGGGCAATGATATATCTCCCCCCTCCCAGACTACAATTCCATCCAGAGCATCTCCTCCTTCAATTCTATAAAGACTTGGCTATCATGCCTGACCCATGCAACAGAATCAAACAGAATATTCTTGCCTTGTAGGGGTTGGAATAGATGACCCCTGGTGTCGCTTTCCAACTGTACAATTCATGATTCTAAGCCACACTATTATTGTTTCCGGGGATTATTTAATGCAAGTGTAAGAACCCAAGTTTTGAGTTCTGCCCTCAGATACAGATTTTAAAACTCTGCATTTATGAAGTGAGCATGGGCAGGATAACTTCCAAGTTTCGACAGATTTTCTCCCTTTTTTAGGGTTCTGAAAGTTTTGGTATTGCTGGGAATAAGTCTAGCAAAGTGCTTTATAGTCTCATTACTCCCATTTTTCAGACAAGGGCTCAGTGACATGTCCAAGACCTATGCTCTTTAAATTAAACCTGTCTCTTTAAACTCTGAAAGAGCTTTATTTCCCAAACATGCAAGAGAATACCAGGCTTCCCATTAAGAAACAGTTTTAAAGAAGGAAGGAAAATTAAGCTTGTAAACAACCACTTTAGCTGCCAGCAGTAAGTACAGAATCCCTCTCAATGACCATCTGAGATGACTATCTGTCAAGGATGCTTTAGCTGAAATTCCTGCATTGCGGGGGGGTTGGACTAGATGACACCTGGGGTCCCTTTCCAACGCTAAGATTCTATGATCCTATGACCAGGCAGGAATGCTTTAAAACATCACAATAATCTTAGGCCGCAGCTACTAATGTGGGCTAATAAAAATATCTGTGGGCTAGTAACTTGTCTGAGCTTATTTGCAAGGCTGTTTTAACTGCATGAAAAAAACGAGCATTTCATTTGCCATCGCCTGCGCTTGGAAGCTGCACAGTTGCCCATTTCTTTAGTACATTCCATTTAGAAGTCAACTCAAAGATTCTCTCTCTAGTGGTGTGAAAATAGCTGGAATACTCCAGGCATAGCTGCTCCTCGTTTTGTTTATTAACTCCAATTCAGAGTGCACTCTCTCCCATGTGAGCCGCAGTCCAAATTCCTGAGCTGCCAGAGGGAACATACATTCAGGCAGGGATAACCTGCCAATCAGAAGGGGGGGGGACCATTTCAGCTCCATCGTTTCTTAAGCCAACTGCTTTCCGACTTCACGGGTAAATTAACCTCAAGAGAGGGAGGGGGGAGAACGCGGGAAGCGACAGAGAACTGGAGAGATCTTTTGAATATTCTGTTTCACCCTGGCAGCCCCTCCTGGATTTAGATGTTATTGTAAGTGGGTTTCTTATCTGCAGATTCACACCCAGTGGAAATGTTTGCACCAAAAGTTCCTTCTCGCATGTCTGCATAAGCCTTCCGGTTTCCTTCCAGGCCCAGAAGAGTGTGGTTTAGTTGCATATTTTATAACTCACTTGTTTGATTGTTTTTATTCTTACACTGCAAGCCGCTCTGGGTACAATAGAAGGGAAATGGCATAAGCAGCTTTGACATTTCGTCTCAGACTAGTTCCAGGAAGAAGCAGGTCCAAAATCCCTACTGCTGTTATGAAGCTCACTAGATGCCCCTGGGTCAGCCTAACCAACCTTGCAGGGTTGTTGTAAAATTTGGTGGGAGCCGGGAGAGAACTACTACATATGCAACCTTGGACTCAATGGAGGAAAAGCAGGAAATAAATGTAGTACCTGTCGAAATGCACAGAGGTTTCTGGAACTGTGGCTTTGCACTCCAGAGTTGCAAGTTAGATATTAACTGCCCACGGGTAGGTTGGAAAATAAAGGAGCAAACAACCTGCCTCACTGCAACTGAACAGAGAATTACCAAAACAAAACTGCAAATGACGGGGGCAGGGCTGAATCCTGGTTGGCTTAAATGCACCTGCCACCCTCCTCACCTTGGATGGCAAGAATTTGCAACCCATCTTCAGAAAGCTGTGAAGATGTCTCAATGTGTGGCGTTCCTAATTTTAACTCTTCTCTCTCCCTCCCTCTTCCACCCACCCACCAGGGGGGTAAATATCCAATTGCACCTGCTGGTTTGAGATACTTGGCAAAGGTTGTTTTTTTGTGTGTGTTTTTTTCCTCTCTTCTAAATGTCAGCTACTATCTGCCCTCTGGGCTCTTTGTGCCAGGTTGTGCCAAAGCATAGCAAAGCGGGCGTTGGACTGATTGTGAGCCGTGGCAATTCACTGAAAAGAACTGAAGGTCTACCGCAGACCTGCTGCGGCTCCCCAGCAAATGCAAGATTCTGGGAAGCCCCCTGTGGAAGCATCACTTTCTGAAGACTCTCCTGCAATCAGAGGGTGTGTCTGCGTGGCTCAGGTCAGCTCTACAAAGGAGGGAGATGGTCTATATCTGGTGCAAAGTTCCACAAAGCAGCTCAAGGAGAAGGAGACACGTTTCCCTGGGGCTGTGCAGAAGTCTAGCGTGTCCGTCCTTGTGCAATTGGGGGTGTACGTACCTGAGTTTCAAGGGGTCAGGTACACAGGGCAAACAGGATTCCTGGGGGAGTTCTTCTTGCAGGGGTGGCTTTGCCCAGCTGAGGCTTAGCAACATCTGCCCAGCAAAACCTCCAGGCATGCGGAGGCAGAGCTGGATTAAAGTTGGTGCCTGCCGCTGGAGGGCTCAACAGCTCTTCTGCACCAAACTGCCAGGGCGAGGGAGGGAACACCTGAAAGGGGCAGCAGGCTGGATTACCGAGAATCGGGGATCCCAGAGCGTTTAGGGCTACTGGCACCAGAGGTTCGTTATCAGGTCATCAGGGCAGAATGGGGAAGAGACAAAGGAGGAGGTGGAAATCAAAACACAAAGAGGCAGGTGGCACAAGGAGCAAAAAGTAGTATCGAACAGCGAAAGGGCTTTACACTCAAGCAGAAAGGCAACTCTGATCTCCAGCCTTTTGGACTCGGATCCAATAAGCCCCTCGTCTGAGGTTTGAACTACGAAGGGTGGGCATGGCACGCACAACGCACCGCCTTGCTTGAGAGTTGGCCAGCTTCAGACTCCCGGCTGAATCAGCACACCTGATCCCCCCAAAGCCTTCTGTCTGGAAACACCCAGGAATGGATTAGGCTCTCCATTGCTGCCATGAGTGTGTTTCGAAAGGGTGGGGAACACTCACTATTTCCTCATCCTGGCAGTGAATAACACGCCAGGTATGGCAGAAGAATTGGGTCTGAGGCGGAGCCCCACCAACAGCCCACCTTCAAGATCCTTGGCTAAAGTTCCTTTTTGTGTGCAGCAATAAGAGAACAGTAACCTTAAGCATGAGCAGAAAGCATTCCGCTCCCGAGCACGTAGCCCCCCACGTCTAGGCTTGTGAAGTGCGCTCCCACCCTCAGAGGACGAATCACCACCTTCCCACAGCGGTAAGGGAAATGCACTCTGCACACGCCCCGAGACCCTCTCATGCATTCACTCCAGCCGCAGCGTCCACTTCTGGCTCATTGCTGGCGCTAAAAGCACCAGTCTTTTGAAAAACCCAGAAGTGGCTGAGCGGCGTTCTCTTTTGCGCGCGTTTTCCCCGACGTTAAAGCCCGGTGCGGTCCGAACGGGATTACTCCTCCTACGTAAAGTGGGCTCAGGATCGTAACCCTCGGGAGGCAAGTGGGCGCAGCTCAAGGCTGACGACTCCCCAAGGAGAAGCGTCCGTGGGGAGCTCCGCCGGCGCGCAGCCCAAGGTAAGCGGCAGCCTTGACCAGCCTCGAGGGCCGGATAAATCCCTGGGCGTTTGGCGAGCGAGGGAAAGAGCGGAGAGGCCGGGGTTGGAGGAGACGTCGGACCCACCTTGAGCTGGCTGGAGCAGCCGTACTGGATGAGCGGCGTGAAGGTGGTGAGCTGCAGCTCGGCGTCGGGCTGCCAGTCGTTGCCGGCCAAGTTGGGCATCTTGGTGACGTTGTAGCCCAGGTTCTGACACATGGGGATGCGGATGGCATCGCAGCGGCGCTCCTCCTCGTCGAAGCCGCGCGCGCCTTGCGCCCGCAGGAGAAGCAGGAGCAGCAGCGGCGGCAGCAGCAGCAGCCGGGCAGCGCTTTCCCCCGGCTCCGGGGCCATCGCCCAGCCAGCTGCCCGGCTTCCCCTTCGCCGCCGGGCTCCAGCCCAGCCCGAGACACACGAGGAAGCCGCGAGGCGCCACCCCAAAGCGGCCCCGCCGACCCAAAACGCCCGTGCAGTCCGTGCGCCCGGCCCGTGCGCCCTCGGAGCGCGCGTCTGGCTGAGCCGGCGGCGCAGCGCGGGGTGACACAAGCGAGGCAGCCCCTCCAGCCAACGCCAGGCGCCGCGGCCAATGGCGGAGGCCGGCGAGGGGTGGGGGGAGCAACCTGCCCGGGGGAGGGGCCGGCGGGCGGGGGAGGGGCCGGCCCGCCCCGATAGGGAGCCGCGCCCACCGAGGGAAAGTTAGAAGCCCGCGCGGGGTCACTTTCCCGGGAGCGGCGGGGCGACGGCGGCCGTTTGGAAGAGGCTTCGGTGCCCCAGGGCGAAGGAGCGCCGCGGCGGAGCTTGCTTAGCGCATTCGGCGGAATTGAAAATGACCGAACCGCCTGGGAAGTGGAGGGGGCGGACTGCCGTCTAGGCTAGCTCCGGCTTGGGGCGCAAGGCTGCAGAGGAACCAATTCCAAGGGGCCGAGGTCTCTTCTTCCCCTTCCTCCAATATATTTTTTTGAGGGGGACAGCTTCCGCCCTCTCCAAAGTTGATGGGCATTGCCATTTAAATTTTTGGGGGGTGCAACACGTGATCAATTATGTGGGGCAGGGCTTAATCCAGTTGGCACCCCTGCAAGGCTGCAATTCTTTGCAAACTTGCTCGGAAGGATCTTAGAGCTTGCTGCTGAACAAACATGAACAGGAGCACGTATCTTATGCATTTTGTGGCTTTAGAGTCATAGATATGTGCAGTTGGAAGGGGCCCCTTTCTGGTCCAACCCCCTGCAATGCAAGATTCCCAGGGTGGCCTCGAACCACCAACCAGACACTCTGAACAGAATTTACATCCCACTCACTGTACTGGCCAGCTGTTGAGGGTAACTTTTTATGCCTTGTGACACTTGTGGTGCAGTGGGTCAGTGTGACCGGCTGTTAACCAGAAGGTTGGCGGTTCAAGGCCACCCAGGGATGGCTGTGGGCAGGATTCCGGCATTGCAGGGGTTTGGACTAGGTGACCACCAGTGTCCCTTCCAACTCTATGATTCTATCAATTTATTTATTTATGAAGAATACTCATGGGCTAAAATGTCATTTAAGAAAATTAAAAGTGGTTTACAACAATTACAAATTACGTTAAAAAGCACATGAAAACACTTAACTCACATATCACTTGCTATTACTGCAGACGTTTATTTTTTCAAAATCCTTGCAGCATAGAAATGTTTTCAGCAAACATTTAAAGGTTAAAACCGAAGGTGCCTGCTATTGGACGGATACTCGACAGAACCTGTTGGCATCTGTCTGTCTTGGGAGATAATGGAGGAGTGCCCCTTTGGGGGTGAGGTCAAGCTGCTGGAAGGTCACAGCGGCTGCTGTGGCTGTAGAGACATGTTTGGTTGCAGCCGGGGCAGGTCATGTCCATGGAATGGAAGATGGCAGGATCTCTCCCAAGGATGTGCTCTATGGGGAGCTGGCTTCAGGCACCAGGCCAGTTGGCAGACCAACTCTGTGTTACCATGATGTCTGCAAACAAGACGTGAAGGCCGGCAACATCCACCCTGTCATGTGGGAATCCACAGAACTGGGAGAATGACACTAAAAGTTTGGTTCCTTATCCATTAAGTCCCACCAGCTATGCTACAATGGGAGCTAATGCTATGGTCAGAAGCTATTGCATAGTCAGAAGCTTCATTGTATTCAATAGGGCTTATTCCATGGTAAGTTTAACAGTGCAATCATACGCTGTTATCTACACTGGTTCCCACTATGTTTCCAAGCACAATTCAAAGTGTTGGTGCTGACCTTTAAAGCTCTAAACAGCCTCGGCCCTGTATACCTGAAGGAGCGTCTCCACCCCTATCGTTCAGCAGGGACACTGAGGTTCTCCCCCAAGGACCTTCTGGCAGTTCCCTCATTGCGAGAAGTGAGGTTACAGGGAACCAGGCAGAGGGCCTTCTCGGTAGTGGCACCCTGCCTGCGGAACGCCCTTCCCATCAGAGGTCAAGGAAATAAATAACTACAACTTTTAGAAGACATCTAAAGGCATCTCTGTACAGGGAAGTTTTTGATGTTTGATGTTTTATTATGCTTTTATATTTGTTGGAAGCCACCCAGATGGGCAGGGTACAAATAATAAAATTATTGTTATTGTTATTACGCATGTCCAGCAGTTAGAACAAGAATAGTGAACTTCTCCTGAGCGTTGTTGGACTCCAGTCCCCCTCATCCCTGACTATTGGTCATGTTGGCTGGGGTTGATGGGAGCTGGAGTCAAACAACAGCTCCATCAGGCCTCTTCTCCCTCAACAAGATTGCTCAGTCTGTAGAGCATGAGACTCTTAATCTTATGCTCGCAGGTTCGAGCCCCACAGTGGGCAAAGCAATTTCTGCATTGCAGAGGGATGACCCTCGTGGTCACAACTCTATGATTCTATGAGCTGTTACCATTCCAACACACTGCCTCAGTGGGAGAGATAGGAAGCAGGACTCAGTGCATTGTTGTTGTTGTTTAGTCGTTTCCGACTCTTCATGACCCCATGGACCAGAGCACGCCAGGCACTCCTGTCTTCCACTGCCTCCCACAGTTTGGTCAAATTCATGTTAGTAGCTTCGAGAACACTATCCGACCATCTCATCCTCTGTCGTCCCCTTCTCCTTGTGCCCTCCATCTTTCCCAACATCAGGGTCTTTTCCAGGGAGTCTTCTCTTCTCATGAGGTAGCCAAAGTATTGGAGCCTCAGCTTCAGGATCTGTCCTTCCAGTGAGCACTCAGGGCTGATTTCCTTAAGAATGGATAGGTTTGATCTTCTTGCAGTCCATGGGACTCTCAAGAGTCTCCTCCAGCACCATAATTCAAAAGCATAAATTCTTCGGCGATCAGCCTTCTTTATGGTCCAGCTCTCACTTCCATACATCACTACTGGGAAAACCATAGCTTTAACTATACGGACCTTTGTTGGCAAGGTGATGTCTCTGCTTTTTAAGATGCTGTCTAGGTTTGTCATTGCTTTCCTCCCAAGAAGCAGGCGTCTTCGTGACTGCTGTCACCATCTGCCGTGATCATGGAGCCCAAGAAAGTAAAATCTCTCACTGCCTCCATTTCTTCCCCTTCTATTTGCCAGGAGGTGATGGGCCCAGTGGCCATGATCTTCATTTTTTTGATGTTGAGTTTCAGACCATATTTTGCGCTTTCCTCTTTCACCCTCATTAAAAGGTTCTTTAATTCCTCCTCACTTTCTGCCATCAAGGTTGTGTCATCTGCATATCTGAGGTTGTTGATATTTCTTCCAGCAATCTTAGTTGCATCATTTTTGCCAAAAGCCCAGCTCCATCAGGCTCTTTGAAAATGCTCCTTCCCGTTTCCTACTGAGGCTGCAATGCTCTACACACCTACAGTGCGATCCTATGCGCATCAACTCAAACCCACTGAGCTGAAGGAAGCTCTCTCCTGAGCAACTGTGTATAAGTTTCAACTGGGAATTCTTCTGAGTAAGCATGCCTAGGATTGGGTCTGTGCCAATACTGTTGAGTGTGACAGGATTGCTTTTGTTCTCTCATCTCCACGCCCTCTTCTGCATCTCCCAAATGTCTCTCACACCCTTTTCTAATCCTCGCACATCTTGCAAGGGTCCCCCTCTCAGATAAGACCCATCTACAACCCTCTGCAGGGAGTTGCACCCATTCATTATGTTGCAGCGTGTGCCTGATAAGATTCAGCCTAACACAAAAGAGTCATTGTTTCCCCCTAAATAAGAGCAGACAGCTGTGGTATTCCACTGGTCAAACAACTAATAAACCATTTTGCATAGGAAGAATAAGGGTCAATTCAAACAACTAAATTGTGGGGGGGAGACAGATGGGAATCCAGTAGAAGATAAGTCAATGGGCCAGGAGACATCTGGAAAATCAGACAAATGATCCATGCATTGCTTAGATTAGTCTTCCCCAAGAAAGTGTCATCCAGATGTTCTAGACTACAATTTCCACCAGGAATGGAAGCAGCGGTGGGAGTTTTAGTCCATAACATCTGCAGGGCACCAGCTTGGGAAAGGCTAGTCTCGTCTGCCTGGAAATAGCTCTTCAGGGTTTGGGGCAGTTGGAGAGACAGTGTAGTGTAGTGGTTAGAGTGCAGAACTAGGACCCCAGGGTTCAAATTCTCACTTGGCCACAAAGCTCACTGAGTGACCTTGGGCCAGTCACTGCCTTTTGTAGAATCACAGAACTGGAGCTGGAATTGTTCCTGAGGGTCATCTTCTAGTCCAATCCCCTACAATGCAGGAGTCTCAGCCTAAACTACGTACCTCACAGGGTTGTGGGGATTAAATGAGGAAGGGGAGAAGCATATACGCTACCTTGAGTTCCTGAGAGAGAAAGGTGGGATATGAAAATAATAATAATAATCTCTCTGGGAAAATATAAAAGTTGTGCATTTGAGCACAATATTCAGAACTCTTGTAGATACAGATACATCAATTAATTCTTATCAAAATAATTGGGGAGGCATCAGATACCAACCACCATCTGGACTGGATATGGAAAATGTTCCTCAACAAACAATTAGCACAAATTTAAAGGGAAGTTTCCACAAGTTCAAATTTTTGTGCGTGTTGGTGCTCAGGTTCCTGCAGGGCTTGGACCCCTACTTACGCTGCAGCCAGCATTTCATGCTGGAAAACAAAACAGCAAATACATTTATTTTTTGAATTTATATCCCGCCCTTTGTCCCCGAGGAGCCACATAGAGCCAACGCATAAACAATTTAAGAACGAAAACAACAACAACAAAAGCATTAAAACAGTCTAAAAACAATTAGATCTATAAACAGTTTCCATTTAAAACATTCTTCCATCCCTTGGGATAGCTCAGTCAGCAGAATATGAGACTCTTAATCTCAGGGTTAGGGGTTTGAGCCCCGTGTTGGGTGAAAGTTTCCTGCATTGGGTTGGACTAGATGACCCTCGTGGTCTCATGATTTTATTATTTTGGGGTTGTCTCTGGGATGATGCTGTTGCTGAGATAAGCCTCATTATCTGCCCATGGTTAAAGAGCTTGTTATCAGTAGTTCCTGGTGACAATGAAGAAAAACCTTCTAAGGACTTGATTAGGTTTCTCATTGTAAAATGGGGGGGGGGATGTTTCTCATGTCCTTATGTTATATTGTATACTTCTGATGCATGCAATAAAAATAAAATAAAGATATATTTTAGTATATAATCATTATTTTCAGCTACTCTTCACCACTCAGGACTCTACTGGACTAAGGATAATATTAAAGGGTAAAGGGACCCCTGACCATTAGGTCCAGTTGTGACCGACTCTGGGGTTGCGGCGCTCATCTCGCTTTATTGGCTGAGGGAGCCGGCGTGCAGCTTCCGGGTCATGTGGCCAGCATGACTAAGCCGCTTCTGGCAAACCAGAGCAGCGCACAGAAACGTCGTTTACCTTCCCGCCAGAGCAGTACCTATTTATCTACTTGCACTTTGACATGCTTTCGAACTGCTAGGTGGGCAGGAGCAGGGACCAAGCAATGGGAGCTCACCCCGTCGCGGGGATTTGAACTGCTGACCTACTCATCGGCAAGCCCTAGGCTCTGTGGTTTAACCCACAGCGCCACCAGCATCCCAAGGACAATATTCGCCCTTTGCTAATACAGTATTTTCCCAGCATATAACTTTGGTCATGTAAGCCGGCTCTGACTCAAGGCTGATTCACACAATTCTCTGCATGTGGGGCAGATACAGGGCAACTGAATTCTTATTCAGCCAGACCAGGAGTGCCAACTTGGCCCTGTAACCATGGGTGCCCGGGGTTGTGTGTACCATGCAGCATGCATGGCCCTGGCACCTAAATTTGTGGGTGCCTAGCCCCTTCATGGAGAATTTTGTGGGTGCCCAGGTCCCCAGGGAGTTGGCACCTATGAGCCTGGCTTTAGAACAAAGCTCCCGTCTTAGCATGAGATTAAACATTTACAGGCTTTATCATATGCTGAATCAGGCTAGTGATGGAGCCACCAAACAACATATTGATGTGGAAGAAAGGGCTCTGTTCAGCTCGCGACAGATGACATGCAGAGATGGGGCAATTGTGTTTAAAGATAAAATATTTATTTCACGCAAAATGAGGTTTATGCCAATGCCCACAGCGCAACAAAGAAAAGTGCTGTTTCCCAGCACTGTAGTCACTCCACAAATATATTTATATGATCAGCCGTCCAAATCTGACCTAAGTAATTCCTTGCAGTACTTAAAAGTGCCAGCACAGATGAGTTTAGAATATAGACAGCACAGAATGTTGCAGATTGTGACTTCCTCCTTTACTGTACTTTACACAAAGGCACATGTCAGATTCTTCATTTTTACCTCCGTATCGTGCACAAGGAAGTTGACTTTAAATGTATAGTTTGGATGCGTCATTCAAAAATACCTTCCTGAAAGAATATGGCACAAGTGCAAAACATGGAGTTTTTGCTGCAAAACAACTGCAACAGTTTGGCACTGATGTGGAGGGGATCCCAAATTTTGGGATTCATAGTAAATGTTAAGTACAAACACCATGTTTGATGTTTGATGTATCAGCTGCTCAGTTTGTCAGGGGCTGCAAAATGCCAGGTTTCTGCTGCAAAACGATGCAAAGAAAAACCGTGCAAAACTTGAGCACGGGTTTGGAGAGGATCCCAAATTTTGGGGTTGGTAGTTAATTTTCCTGCAAGGAGCCATCGCTGCATCTCGTATCAGCAAACTTGATTGTTCATGCATTATAAGGAGAGAGAAAACTGCTCCTTTTCCCTTATGGGGCATTCCAGAGTTTGTACAGAGTCCTCCTAAGGTTCCCTATCCGTAGGAGAAAGTCAACAGAGGTCAACCAGAGCATATTGAGAAGCAAAGCGGCTAGTAAGCCTGATCCTTATTAGAGGAACTGTTGCAACAGGGTCCCCACTCACCACACGCAGGAGGAAGGAGAACCCTGAACAATGGTGCGCAAGCCCTTATATAGACTTTTGAAATTGCCCAAGACCACCCCCTAAAACATCATACATACATCACAAAAGGAGGCGGTCTACAGCAGAAATCCTGCCTGCCAGGATACCTGATAATGGTCACTGATTGCATTACCTGGGCAGTCTGGCTATTCTTTTGTGATGGTTAATACTTTAGTTCCTGAATTAACAGGCTCACAGGCTCACCCTATTCATACACAAATATGCCCTTAAGACAGGATTTGCAAGTGAAAAGACAATGGAAAGGCTTTCCCCATTTGTCTCCCTTACTCCAGAGGAATATTTGAGGTCATTGGGAGAGTCAAAATGGCTTCAGGATTGCTCTCCCGTACTATTTCAGACCCATGGTTTATATATTTAGATACGTGTGCATTTATCAATATTCTATATTTGAGACCTTAAAATTCTTATAACACAAGTATTGCATGATTCTGAAATATTTTGATACGTTTAATCAGGATGACCCAGCGCACCACTGAGAAAAGGACTACAATATTCCTCCTGCTGAGGAAGCAGAGCAGAACATTTGGGATATTTTGACATTCACTCAGTGAAACAGTCTGCCTCCATATAAGGCAGCTCCCCATGTTACCTGGGCTTGCCCTGCTCTCAGACTTGTGGTAATTGCTTTTAGAACCAATAGGACTTAAAATGTAATTATTGTTGCCAAGGATTGGCCAACAGAGTTGCAAAAACCTTGCTACTCTTCCTTCCAGTCCTGGCACACCTCCAACCATTGGTAATTAATCTAGGTGTGGGATGCTTCTCCAGCCAGCTTGCGATTTCTAACTTAAAGGCATTGGTGGGAAGATGCATGCAGGGTTCATAGACTTCTCGTTCGGCATGCATGAATTAAGTGAGGAGGTATTTGGATTCTGATACCATCAGAAGTGTGGGATGTAACATAAGCAGTCAAGTACAACGCTTCCTGTTTGCCTAGAGTGGACACAGACAGGGGGATGTTGAACTTCCTGTTACACCTGGTCTGGAGCATCCTCCCTTTGCATGTGACAAGGTAGGTGGGCATGACCCTTGCAGACCCCACAAAAGGTCCAGTCACACAGCCACCTTCCTCTTTTGATGCCTTTTCTTCTCTTGGACTGCACAGCTGGCTCTCTGCCAGCAGCACATGGGCCCATCCTTACAAAGATGTAAGTCACACTGTATTTACAACTACTAGCTAAAGCCTGCCTTCAGGGATCCAACTGTGAACTGAATGTGAGTAAACTTCTTATTACTTTTAAAAGAAGCTTCTTGTGTCTTTATTCTTTATAGAAGGGATAAAAGTGTGCTGGTCCGGGGGGGGAAGGTTACCGTGGGGCGAGGTCCAGGACCTGAGTTGAGGGTCGGCAGACAGTCCTCCTCGGGCGAAGCGTGGCCCACAGAGGGAAGCCGGGCAAGGAGAGGAACTCTGGGGGAAACAGGACTGGATGCTGGCCGAAACAGCTCATCAATGACGTTGCTCCCGCAACCTGGGACCGGGCTGACTGGCCTTTATTTTCTCTGAGGCCAGGGGCGGTCCCGGCCCCCAGGAGATCCGCCTCTCCTGGCCTTAAGGCGAGCACTCCTCCTGGGAGAAACCAGTTCCCTTTGCCTCTCTGCCCTGAGCCTCTGCAGTTCAGGAGAGGCTGAAGGGTTACTGGGCCCAGGGGGAGACTCACCTGCAGGCACTGAGTCCTCAACCACCTCTGGAGCCAGAGTGGAATCACCTAGTGCCTGCTCCTGAGGATCTGACACAGGTGCAGGTGCTTCAGAATCAAGGCCCTGCCCCAGTTCAGCCGGCCCTGGAGGCGGGGACTCCTGTGCAGGCTGGGATTCCTCCGGTTCAGCCTCTGAATCGGATTCCCAGGCCATCACAAAAAGGAGTCATACCAGGAATATGAACAAAGCCAGATTGGATTGCTTGAGTAAAGAGATTAAGACAAATATACCAACTAGCTTCCTGCTATCTATTGGGGAATGCACTCTGCTGATGACTCACAAGTGTGAGTGAGGAACAATACTATTACATCAATATATACTCTCCTAGTATCTACAACATTCCCACTGAGGCATCTAATCATAAGCCTGTATTTTTATTAAGGCTTGATCAGGGCCTGTATCTTAAAATGAGCTTAAAGATTTTCAAATGTTCATGCCAGGCAGAAGAGCAGCTGCCTAAGAACCTTGGCAAAATGTTTTTCTCCTAGACAAGGGGGCCCCCTGATTTATAGCAGAAAACAATTCTCAAAGTCGTAAAAAGGGAATTACAGGCTGAGAGCCAAGGTTACACTGACCCTACAAATTAAGGGTTGATAAATAGTAAAATGAGCCATATCTTCTTCCTAAGGTTAAAAAGGCCAAGAGCAAATTGAAAAGCAACTGGTCTGGCTGGCAGAAACAGAACATTTTTGGGAAGTCTTTTCTAAAGCTGTTTCTTTCTTAAACTAAGATCCTTTTAAGATTTCTTTTCCTTTTAAAAGGTTATTTATGTATTAAATATATTAACTTAAATATAATTATGCAAAGGATTTAAGAAATGCTAGATTCTTATTTCATATAGTTGTAAGAGTTGTAACTATCCTGAAATTAAGTCAGCCACCAGCCCAGCCTCCTGCCAGACAGGAGACGCCATCGAGCACTCCTGATATATGGTTGTCAGGCCTTTTGTTTAGAAACCTTCAAATGAAGGAGATCTCTCAATGTTGATGTGAACTCAAAATCCTTGACATATGTTTAAGATAAAAATTCAAGATTAACCATCTGTTTTGGAAGGCAATAGGGCAAGGAGGGCAAGAGGTGAGCTGGTAATTAAGGTTCCTTGTTGAGACACATGTAAGATATATTACTACTTATTTGTCATTTATAGATAGAAGAATATATAGCTTTTTGATTCCCATAAAAGGACAGAAGGAAATGGGTGTATCTTTTGTGATTGGTTCTAGCAAACAGCCAATAGGAATTTCAACCAGGCTGATTGGACAGAGGCAGCCACAGGAGGAGCAAGGGGGCTGGATTAAGGAAATATAAGTGCTGGCCAGAATGGCAGGAGGCCAGGCCAGAGCTTGGTAACCATATACCACTGTGCCTCATATTTATTTGTCTGACAAATAAATTATTATTTTAATTTCTCTATTGCTGCGTTGAATATTTCATTCCAGCTAAGCGTTAACCACAAGCAGGGTGCTACACCACAACAAGTTCTGCAGGCATTGGCCGTAGTGACTCTCCCAATAAGTGTGCAAAGGATTTCAGGCCTGCCTGGTGCATGTCTGCTCAATGGATTTTCTACCAGGGAACATGTAGAGAGGGGTTGCTTGCTGCCTAAACCTCAGTACTGTAGTGATCTTTCGGATGTTGTTGTTATTTTAAAAAACAGTGTTGAAAACTGTTATTCTAAAGCAGCAATGCTGCAGCAAGCAAAGGCTCCAGCTGCCAAGTCAGCTGCTTGTGGCTGGAAAGCCAAACAGGATGTGTGTGACTGTTGCCATGGAAACAAAGGGGCAGTCCATTCTGTACTGAGCACCGGATGTTAGCTCAGTGTGTGTCATATGACCTGTACAGGATGTACATGGGTGGAGTTTGGAGTTTCTCTCTGTATGTTGAAGAGAGCAGACATGTTTTCTCTGCACTGAAGTGAAAGACAGGAATAAAAGCAATGTAGATTCATTTCTGTCTGTGTCTGATTCCCCTCCCTGGGGATATGCTGGAGAGCAGGGAGGAGGAGAAGCAGTTTGGTGTGTTTTTCTCACAGCCTGAGGAAAATCGCCGGAACGGACCTCGTGTGTTTTTCCTACCGGGAGTCGCCGGAGGGAGGTCGAAAGAATTCAGCCGGTGCCTGGAGAGATAGGCACATACCTCTGATCGGCCCGAATTCTGACCTTGGTAGCAGTTGACGGTTGCTACGATCCATGGGAGTCTGCATCAAGGAGACTGTATTCATCCCTCTCCATGGAAGCCTGAGATGGAGGCTGATTCTCTGCAGCTAGAAGCTGACCAGAAGAAGCTGAAAGCCAAGCTACGGAGCCCAGGTATGAGATTTTCGGGCTTAGAAGTGTGAATGCAGATGGATTAATTCTCTGCTTCATGGGAGCAACGTTTGGGAAAAACAGCTCCGAGAGAGAAGAGTCTGCATTCCAAACATTCCTGTGGTTTTTCCTGTCCAAGGAAAGGAATGTGGTTGCTTAGCAACGCAGGCCAGTTTCAAGATAAGGGCTGGAAGTCAGGCTATGCCCAAAGAGGCACAAACAGCTCGTGTTTTGACTAGGCCCTTACAAAGGAACTGTTGGAAAGGGACTTTCCAAGCAGCCAGTGTTATTGCTGCCAGGTGCACAGAGTGTAAACAAGCCAGCTATTGGATTTTAGAGGCTTGTGTTTGAGAGTCAATGCAAGGACTCAAAATGGATGCCAAGAAGGGGGAAGGCCTGTTGATTTGTAGCATCCAAGTGCACAGCGGAATGATGAGGAATACGTGCCAACATGCTCTATTATTGCTTTATTTACATTTCAAAGCTGGTAGATTACAGAAATGCATCTTTACTCTGCCGAAGCAGAAAACTGCATCCTCTCTCCTCTGAAGCTCAGAGAGAATCACACTGAACTGCAAAGAACAGTGAAAAACAGGAAACCAGTGTACGTCACATCCAGTCTCCTTTTCCCGTGGGAAAACTCCAACAGTAACTCTGTGGAATGTAAACATTGTCTTGTGACAAGCCTTTCCGCTGCACAGTGAAGAGAGCAGAAACCAACATCCTCCCCCTTTCTGTGAACACCACTGGGCAGCGTGTTCGTACAATATCAGTACAAACCCAACTTCTGCACATAGGTACAGTGTTGATCCCTTGATACAATCTTGGACAATACATCAGCAGGAATTTCATTACCTGGCATATAGGACACTGTTACGAGTCCCTTCTGAATACGTTCCCTAGCATGTTGCACCTTCAATTGCAAGTGCTTCGTGCTTTGCTTACAACCCTCAGAATTCAGCAAAGCCAAACATGCTTTGTTGTCCTGGTAAACCTGGATTGGACATTTGACAGGAATTTTCATGTCTTTGCACAATTGTAACAACCATTCACAATCCTTTAGTGAATAAGACAGTGCATTCAGTTCAGCTTCACAAGTACTTAAGCTAACTGTTGTTTGCTTTTTGCATGACCAATCAAATAGACCCTGATTGTACATATAGCAAACTCCAGACGTACTTTTCCTGTCTGTAGTGTCACTTCCAAAACTTGCATCTGCAAATATCTCAAGACCACCAGACTTCTGATTGTTAAATCTCAGTCTGTAATGCATAGTGCCTTTCAAATACCGCGCTATGCGTTTCAGAGCTTTCCAATCCTTAACAGTAGGATTGTTGACTTGTCTGCTTAGCAAATTACAGCTAACAGCAATGTCTGGTCTTGAACATCTGGCAATGAAGTTTAGCTTGCCTAGCACACTTCTGTACAGTGTAGTGTCAGAAAATGCTTCTTCAGTGTCATCTACCTGATAACCTGTTATCATCGGTGTGTCTACAGGGTTAGCATCCATCAGGTTTAGTTTGCCTAACACATCAGCAATTTTCCGTGACTGGTGTACTAGAATGTTACCATCTTGATCTCTCTCTATTTCCAGAGATAGGTAGTTGTTTACCTCACCAAGATCTTTCATGTCAAAGTGTTCCTTCAGTTGAGCTAGGGCGTTATTGTACATTGTGACATCTTTCCAAAAGAATAATAAATCATCAACATAAAACAAACAATACAGTTTCTTTTGCCCCTCCTCTTTGACAAATACACATGGATCAGCTTTCCCTTGCTTAAAACCTAGAGAAAACAATACTTCAGTGAGTTTTGTGTGCCAACACCGTGCACTTTGCTTGAGACCATAAAGGGACTTTTTCAGAGCACAAACAAATCCCTGTTTTACCTGTACGCCATCAGGTGGAAGCATATAAAGTGATTCATCTAGAGATCCGTACAGAAAAGCTGTATTCACATCATGGTGACTAATGTGTAAATTCTCCTCTGCAGCTAGCTTGAGCATAAGCCTAATGCTCTCATACCTCACTGTGGGTGAGTAGGTCTCGTGATAGTCTTCACCTGGTACCTGTGCAAAACCTCTGGCTACCAATCTGGCTTTGTGTCTGACTATCTTGCCATTTTGATCAGTCTTCGCTTTGAAGACCCATTTGCTTCCAAGCAGTTTCATTCCTGGAACTACTGGTACAAGTTCCCATGTTTTGTTCCTTTCCAAGGAATCAAGCTCAGCCTTCATGGCATTTAACCATGGTTCAGCTTCCTTTGAATCCAAATCCTGGATTTCTTGGAAACTTGAAGGTTCAAATACCTTCTTGGAGCTTTTAACAGCTGTTACTGCTATCTTAGCAAACTCATCAGCAAATCTCTTTGGAGGTCTGCCTTTTGTGGCTCTTTGTGACCTGCGAATTAGCCTTAGGTCTTCAACACTCTCCTCTTCCTTCTTAGGAGAAAAGCGACCTATTGTGAACAATGGTTCCTCCAATTCCTGATCAGAGCTTTCAGAGGGTCGCATAGAGGCTTTCGCACTCTTGAAATCCTCTGAATCACCTGATTCAGTTTCAGACTCAGAATCAGAACTTTCATCAGTGGGTGTGGGTTGCTGTGGTTGCTTTTGACTATCCTCAGTCTCATCACTGTCATCAGGATAACATTGGAAAATTCCCACATTCTCCCCCCACTTGGCATTGTACTCAACACTTCTTGTGAGCTTAATGGTCTTAGAGTCAGTCATCCTTATTCTGTAAGAACCTTTCTCATAACCTAGAAAGATACCATGCAAACCACGCTTGTCTAACTTGGAGTTTTGTGGTGAGTGAACCCACATGTCAGAACCAAAAATTTTCATGTGTTTGATGTATGGCTTCTTGCCAAACATCTTCTCATAGGGGGTACAACCAATCGCTGAAGATAACCTGCGATTATAACTGTAAGTGAAACATGAGAGAGCTTCGGCCCAATAACTCTCTGGAAGATTTGCATCATGTAGCAAGGTTTTTAACCCTTGAAGCAATGTCTGATTTGCTCGTTCTGCAAGTCCATTCTGCCATGGCGAGCGAGGACTAGACAAATCGTGTTGAATTCCTTTCTCAGTCAGAAAAGCTTCAAACTGCTGAGAAGTGAATTCCCCCCCGCGATCAGTGAAAAGAATCTTTACCTTCTTACCATGCACATTTTCCAACCAAGCACAGAATTCCTTGAACCTAGGAAAAGCCTCTGATTTCTGCTTGAGATTGTACACATAAATATACCTGGAAAATGCATCAATGAGAACCATGAAGTACCTATTTCCTCCCAAAGAGGGCGCTAGTGGTCCAACCAAATCAGCATGAACAATTTGGTATGGTTCTGTAGCTTGCCTACTAGACACCTTACCTTTCGCAGCCATTTTCACCTTGTTTGCTGCGCATGCCTTGCACTTCATGTGGTACCTGCAGGGTTTAATAGTCATACCTTCAACCAAGGCAGGCATTTTAGATACTGCCTCAAAATGCAAATGACCAAATTTTCGATGAAAATCATGAATACATTCTGCATGCAAACATTTGTTAGAACCTGCAATGCAACAAGTGTCATCCTGCACAACATCATCATAATACAAAACATACAAACGATCAACATATTCAGCATACAATACATAATCATTTTTCTTTGTGATGATGCACCTTTTGTTCTTAAAGGAAACGTCAATGTTCCGCTCATTCAGCTGTCCGACGCTGAGCAGATTATGTTTGGCATCTGGAACATAAAGTACATTCTGTATCGATAAGTCCAAACTGTGAAGAACAACAGTTCCGTAGCCTTTACTGGGAATTGTGTGGTCATCCGCCTGGTGAATCGCACCTTCCTGCGGTGTAAAAGACACGAACAGTCGCTTATCGTTGCACATGTGATGGGTTGCCGCTGAATCAACAACGAAGAAAGATCTAGACGTCTTCTGGACTTCTGCAACTTTTGGAGTGAAGCGTGAGACCATTGCTTTGGGCTGCGTTGTCCTGGACACCGGACCTTTGCCTTTGCTCTGGCCTTTTCCACGCAATGAGCTTCCGCTGCGCTGCTCTGTCTTGGCCCTGGGATATCTGCATTCCCTCTTCATATGGCCTAGACGTCCACAGGAGTAGCATTTCACTGCCTTCAAAGCTTTGGCGCCATCTGGTGGTTCCACTGCACTCTGGGATGACGTCTGTGAAGACTCCCCCTTTCCCATGCAGCCATCACCCTGGCAATCTGCTTCATTTTGAATCATGGCAGTATCACAAGCTACTCTGAGCTGAGCATGTGGCTGATTGGCTTCAGATTCCCCACTTGCATCAGCCAGCCTTCTGCAGCTAGCCATATTATGCAGCTTGTTGAAATAAAACATAGTAGATCCAGCTTCTGTCATCAAGTGTGCCTCCCTCAAAGTGTCCCAAATTTCTCTTGCTGAGGTCTTATCACGCAATAGACAGAGCTCTTCTGGGGATACTATCAATGTAATAGTTCCCCTTGCTTTGGAATCCTTAGCTTTCCATGCATCTGTAACTGGAGCTGGGGGGGTGTCTGTAATAACTTCAAACAGACCCTCTTTCCGCAGAATAGCCTCTGCATAGATAACCCAGTCCGTATAATTTTTCTTATTGAGCTTGGGAATCCCACAAGCATCCTGAAGGGCCATCATGACTCTGGCATTAGCCTTCTGCGTCATATCTGCTGCTTTAAACAAGCTGCTTTATACAAGCTGCGTCTCTGCTGCTTCAAGCCTCATTCCAAAGGCAAGTTCAAAACAGCTTTCTCTCTGCTGCCTTTAAAACAAGCTGCGTCACTGTTATCAGCAGCTGCTTCAGCCCAAAAGCACTTTTAAAAGTTACTTTCGATTTCCCAGCATAGGCATAGCCGCTGCCTGTAGCCGGCAAACGGACATAAAAGTTCAAAGTCCAGCCATAAAGCCATTAATTAGAAGCTGGCAGGCTGCCTGGAGCAGTAGCACATACCTCATCAATCATCTTGACGCGCAGATACCGTCCGATCCGTCCCTCTGCATTCCGATCCTTTTTCCGGAATTCCAATGACTGCGTCTTTGCTCCTTTGCCAGGAGCCCGATTCGACTTCTGGAGTCCATAACCAAAATGTTGATTTGTAGCATCCAAGTGCACAGCGGAATGATGAGGAATACGTGCCAACATGCTCTATTATTGCTTTATTTACATTTCAAAGCTGGTAGATTACAGAAATGCATCTTTACTCTGCCGAAGCAGAAAACTGCATCCTCTCTCCTCTGAAGCTCAGAGAGAATCACACTGAACTGCAAAGAACAGTGAAAAACAGGAAACCAGTGTACGTCACATCCAGTCTCCTTTTCCCGTGGGAAAACTCCAACAGTAACTCTGTGGAATGTAAACATTGTCTTGTGACAAGCCTTTCCGCTGCACAGTGAAGAGAGCAGAAACCAACAAGGCCTGCCTTCTCCACCCCTTTTGACCAGTGACAATTATGCATCTTGGTCTATTAAGATGAAGGCTTTGCTGCAGAATCAGAGACTGTTTAGGGTGATTGAGAACCCCATCCCTGCAGCACCAACGCGTGCTTGGGAGTCACAGGATGTGAAGGCCAGAACCGCTATAATTCTGTGCGTGTCAGACTCTCAGCTTATTCATATACAAGATTTACCGCACGCGAAAGATGTTTGGGACACGCTGAGAAGGACACATCAGAGAGATGCAGGTTCTTCAGCGTTGCTGTATTTTGAAAAGCTGACTAACCTGAGGCTTGCGCCTGATGGAGATGTTCAAGCGCACCTGACGGAAATGAAATTTCTGCGTCAGCAGATGGTGGAACGCAATTTCCGTCTGCAGGAGGAAGTGTTTTGCTTCATGGTGATCAACAGCCTGAATCGGACTTACAAAACGGTAGCCAGTCAGCTGGGGTCTCTCCCAGCGCAAGATCTAACGTCGGACAGGGTCTTTGCCGTGGTTCTGAACGAACATGACAGACTTGCCGCCCTGGAAGTCAAGGACAGGGGGAGGGAAGAACGGAGTTCTAACACCCCCACTGCTGTAGCTACTGGAGGAGACGCTGTAGCTTTGAACGTTGTCCGATGCCACAATTGTGGACAGACTGGGCATCTTCAGCGGAACTGCAGGAAGCCACGTCAGAACAAAGGAGCCAAGGGAAGCTCCACGAAGTCTGAGGCGTCAGGCAGAAGTCATGCCAAGTCACAGGCGAAGCCTGCAAAGGCTTTGATGTCCCTAAAAGCCACACCACAAGTGGGGAATTCCTTCGTTTTAGACACGGGAGCGACGGTTCACATGACCCATCGTAGGGATTTGTTTTCGTCGTTTGAGAAGCAAAGCTTCGTTGTACAACAAGCCAACGGTCGAGAGCTGGAAGCCACCGGAATTGGGACTGTGTATCTTGAAAGTCTGAACTTGACTATAAACAATGTTTATTTGGTTCCAGAGTTGAAGTACAATCTGCTCAGCGTTTCGCAGATTGCCAAGAAGGGACTAAAACTGTCCTATGATGATCAACACTGCGAGATCTACAAAGATGGAGAGTTGTATCTTTCTGCCAAAGAGAAAGATGGACTGTATTTGTTGACTTTTGATCAAAGTGATTACATGGAATGTAATTCTTGTGATTCTAACATGATTTCTTTTGCAGGTGTAGCCAAGAAGAACGCCAAGCAGGTCACCTCGAGGGTCGACAAGGCATTTCAGCGGGTGTATGCTGATGTGATTGGTCCTTTAGCACCATCTAGAGGCAATGCAAAGTATTACCTAATATGTGTTGATTCTTTTACAGGTTTTGTCTGGGTTTATCTTTTGGAGAGACCGAAAGAAGCCTTAGAAAGGTTTAAAGAGTTTTGTGACAAGGTTAAAAACATGCATGATGCTGACATAGATTGTCTTTGCACAGATGAGAAGCCAATTTTTCTCTTACAGGATTTCCAGAGGTTCCTGAAGAAGGAAGGGATAAGACACAAAATTGCTAGTTCCGAAGAAGCTTGGAACAGATGTGTTTGTGTTAGGGTGAACAAAGAATTGCAAAAGGGAATGCATGCGCAATTGCTTAGTTCACATCTGCCACATGAGTACTGGGCTGAGTCACTAATGTCATTTTGTTACACGTGGTTGAGGAAGGTTTCAAAAGACTTGGGATGTTCTCCTTTTGAGAAGCTGTTCCATAGAAAACCTTCTGTTGCCCATTTCAAGGTTTTTGGGTCTCATGTGAGAACAGAAGCTCCGGGTGGAGTAAAGAATGCCAGAGGCATTTTTGTGGGTTATGAAAAGGGTCTCTACAGAGTAATTTTGTCTGAATCTGGTAAGGTGATTCTCACAAAGTTTCTAGAGAGTGCTCCTGAACAGGAGAGAGTGATTGTTCACACATTTCCCACAGGAGATGATGATGATTCTGATGATGATGATGATGAGTTTGATCTTATTGAGTTCAGTAGTACTGATGATGACAGCGATAGCTCAGACAGCTCAGTTGTCACAGTCATTGAGAGGAAATCTCACACAATGACTAGACCCTCAGAAGAGGAGGATGAACCACTGATTAAGCTTAGTACTGGTTCTTCAGAGAGTTCAGAGGCTGAACCAGAAAGCAAGGGAGAGCAGCACCTCTTACGTAGGTCTGAGAGAGCAACGAAGGGTGTACCACCCACGAGGTATTCAAAAGAGGTTGCCAACCAAGCTATTGCATGTGTTGCTGTTGTAAACGACCAAGGTCAGATTGAAGCTGTGTCTGAGTCAGAGACAAAGGCACAACAGAGAGTTGCTAACCAAGGTAATGCAGAAGCACTCATTCCTTGGAAGTCACACAACCAGAGAGGTACATTGGTAAAACCAGTGGCGGGTAGTTCCAAGGGTGGAACTGAAACAACAGGGGAGTGTTATAAGTATAACAACTGTTTGTTTTCTTCTCTGGATGACGCTTTGCTCGCAGCACGCATTGATACTTTAGGGGGAGTATGTTATTCTAAAGCAGCAATGCTGCAGCAAGCAAAGGCTCCAGCTGCCAAGTCAGCTGCTTGTGGCTGGAAAGCCAAACAGGATGTGTGTGACTGTTGCCATGGAAACAAAGGGGCAGTCCATTCTGTACTGAGCACCGGATGTTAGCTCAGTGTGTGTCATATGACCTGTACAGGATGTACATGGGTGGAGTTTGGAGTTTCTCTCTGTATGTTGAAGAGAGCAGACATGTTTTCTCTGCACTGAAGTGAAAGACAGGAATAAAAGCAATGTAGATTCATTTCTGTCTGTGTCTGATTCCCCTCCCTGGGGATATGCTGGAGAGCAGGGAGGAGGAGAAGCAGTTTGGTGTGTTTTTCTCACAGCCTGAGGAAAATCGCCGGAACGGACCTCGTGTGTTTTTCCTACCGGGAGTCGCCGGAGGGAGGTCGAAAGAATTCAGCCGGTGCCTGGAGAGATAGGCACATACCTCTGACCGAGCCTGAATTCTGACAGGTTGAAAATTGGGCTTGCATCACTGAGGTTGAAAATTGGGCTTGCATCACTGAGGGCCAAGCAGCGCAATATGTTTCTCTCAAACTGACTGTTTTTTGTGAAAGTATGATCTGCTGCTGCTATTTGCACAAGCACGGGGCAAAGTCTACCCAGCACCCTGTGATCTGTCCCTGCTCTCCACTTCTGTGTTCTTCTGTACAAAGTATGTTCATCAGCAGCGAGGTGCTAGCTTACGTATTTGTTTCGTAAAATATATACACCGGGCCGGATTTAGGTTTGCTGAGGCCTTAAGCTACTGAAGGGAATGGGGCCCTTTATATGTCCAGCTGTCCTTTGTCAGCAATAAATTGTCACTTTTTTGTGTTGAATATATGCTATATGGTAATTTATGGACCTAATAGGTATTGAAAGCCATTTGCACATGCAGAATGTAGACACCCTATATACAGAAATGAGCAAACCAGTGCTATTCTAGGGAGCAGGCTAGCAGGCGGGGCCCATTACTTACATCATAGGAGCCTACACAACACAAAACACTGTTGCTGTATGTAGGTTTTATTTTACTTGTTTTTTATCTTATATTTTGGAAATGTACATCCAGTGGTTTTTTTCCTTTACATTTTTGGGGGGCCCCCAAGAGTGTGGAGCCTTAAGCTATAGCTTGTTTAAGCTTATACATAAATCCGGCAATGTGTACACCATTTGATTGTAAAAACAGCAGCAGCAACAACAACAACAGTCAGTGTGGCTTACAAAGAAGAAAAAGCGAGAAAAGCGAGAAAAAATGTGCAACAGTACAAAAAGCAACTTGGTTGAGAACAATTTTACAAAAAGAGTTACAGCTGAATACTAACCCTAAAGAAAACATGTGAAGCGAGTTGCCTAATGTCAGGGCCAGTCCCACTTCAGCCCCTCGGATTACAGCTGACGAAAAATGTGGTCATCGATGTGATCCTAGGCATGTGTTTACTCAGAGGTAAGTCCCATAGAGCTCGGTGAGATGTGCATCTCAATCCTATACATGCAGTGCATCCGTAAACTATGGAACTCACTGCCACAGGAGGCAGTGATGGTCACCAACCTGGATAATAATAATAATAATAATAATAATAATAATAATAATAATAATAATAATAATAATAATTTTATTATTTGTACCCCGTCCATCTGGCTGGGTTTCCCCAGCCACTCTGGGTGGATTCCAACAAGGATTAAAAATACATTAAAATGTCACACATTAAAAACTTCCCTGAACAGGGCTGCCTTCAGATGTCTTCTAAATGTCAGGTAGTTGTTTATCTCATTGACATCTGATGGTAGGGCATTCCACAGGGCAGGCGCCACTACCGAGAAGGCCCTCTGCCTGGCTCCCTGTAGCTTTGCTTCTCGCAACGAGGGAACCGCCAGAAGGCCCTCGGTGCTGGACCTCAGTGTCCGGGCAGAATGATGGGGGTGGAGACGCTCCTTCAGGTTTACTGGGCTGAGGCCGTTTAGGGCTTTAAAGGTCAGCACCAACACTTTGAATTGTGCTTGGAAACATACTGGGAGCCAATGTAGATCTTTCAAGACTGGTGTTATATGGTCTCAGCGACCGCTCCCAGTCACCAGTCTAGCTGCCGCATTCTGGATTAGTTGTAGTTTCCGGGTCACCTTCAAAGGTAGCCCCACTGGTTCTTAGAGAGGATTGGACAAATTCGTAGTGAACAGGGCTGACTAGATATGATGGCTGTGCTTTGCCTCTGCAGTCTGAGTCAATATACTTCTGAAAACCACAGGAGGGGAAAGAGTGCCCTTTTGCTTGTAGGTTTCCCACAGGCCTCTGTGAGAGAAGGATGCTGAACTAGATGGGCCATTGGCCTGATCCAGCAGGCTGTTATGTTCTTAGCGAGAGTGATAGCAATCAAGCGTTCCATGGACTGAAGCCCGCGCATTTCTTTGGCTAGCTAAAATACAAATTTAAAAATACCCTGTGGGCAAGTTTGTGTTTTCAAAACAGGAGCCTAGGGAAAAGCGGCAGCAAGCTAAACCGGTGACCTCAGTTGGAAAAGATAAGCAATTACTTCATGCATATATTAACAGCGCTTCCATAGCACAGATAAGCACATGCATAATTGGTTCTTTAAATAGATCAAAGCAGGAAAAGGCAAGGAGGGCGGGGTATCAAGAGGAGGCAAGAAAGGGAGCATATAGGCTGGCATATTTAGCTGGCAAAGACTCCTATCAGGAAGATCACAGATAACACCCCAAAGGGTCTATACTTTAAAAATGCAGCTCAACAGAGCCACTGATTGATTACTGCTTGTAAATATCATCTTAAACCCTTTACAGTCCCTGTGTGCCAATATCTACATTTGTCTATATAATCTGCAGGAGGACATCTACATCTTAATTATTTTTATATGATAGGGTACAGTACGTGATGAATCCAGGAGGCATGGGGGCATGAGATAAATATATATATATATATATATGCATAATAGAAAAGCTCACAAGCTTTCTCCCTCCTTCACCTGCCCAGAGGCCAGGCTACGGGTTCACTATTTGTTAAAATAAACGATTTAATTAATCTGGACCTGAAGTGGGAAACCCTCATCAGCCTGAGGGCCATATTCTATTGTGGGCAACTTTCTGGACAGCCACTTACCATGGGGTGGGTGGGGCCAGGGGCAAAAGTGGGCAGGGCTATATTCTACCTCTGTATAGTAGGGTAAGGGTCACGGGTGGCGCTGTGGGTTAAACCATAGAGCCTAGGACTTGCTGATCAGAAGGTTGGCAGTTCGAATCCCCATGACGGGGTGAGCTCCCATTGCCAGAGTCTGCCACGACTGGACCTAATGGTCAGGGGTCCCTTTACTTTTATGGTAGGGTATGGAGAGGGGTAGTACCTCTGGTGGGGGACATATACCTTCTGGAGTAGATTGTCCACTATTTTGTCCAGCATCCTGTTCTTACAATGGCCAGCTAAATGTCTGTGGACAAGCAGGACTCAAGCACAAAAGTCCTCTTCCCTCCTTCCAGTATTCAGAAGCCTTACTGCCTCCAGTGGGATGCGGGTGGCGCTGTGGGTTAAACCACAGAGCCTAGGGCTTGCCGATCAGAAGGTCGGTGGTTCGAATCCCCATGACAGGGTGAGCTCCCATTGCTCAGTCCCTACTCCTGCCAACTTAGCAGTTCGAAAGCACGTCAAAGTGCAAGTAGATAGGGGGCCACTAGGGGGCGCATCGGAAGATGTCTGACAATAACATCTCTCTGACCCACATGAGGTAATTTGGAGGCTATGATGGGAGTAATTAGCCTCCCTACCCCTCCCCAGGATGGTGGGGGGGACTGCCTTGCCTGCTGTGCCCTATACCACCCCCGAATTTGTGGGAATGGGGGCACTAGACACAAAGCCCTCCTGTGGGATTCCGGTGCTCCTGGACGCCGTCCCTGATCCGCGCCACTAGCTGTAAGAACTTCAAAAGAAACAATTTGGATGAAGGAATGCACATATCTCAAGGAAGAAGGGGGAGTAAAGACTGCTAACAGAAGAGATCTCTGATAAAATAAGACGAGTCGGAGGAATAAGAGAAATCATGAGAAGATACGCCAAGACTCGGTATGGCAAATGACTGATGGGGGAGGGGAAAAAACTTTCCTTTCTTTCCTTATGTGATTAAACAAGAATCCCCTCCCCTCACGAGTCAGAAATGTCGTTTTAAGGACTTAAGCTGTGGATTTAAGGCTGTTTGGAGATAAACTTTCGAACCAAAGCATGTTTTAAGAAGAGCGTGGAATGTATAAGAGCTTTGGAATGACGCAGTTAAAAATGCCGTCGCCATATTGGGAAGTTCTGTCGGAGGACTTAAGTTTGAGAGGAGAAATAGAGAAATAGAGCTCTTTTTATATTGTGGGTGAAACTCCTCAGTGGGACTTAAGAGCGACAGTTTTGCGAGATTAATGATGGAAAGAGCGATGTTATCTATGAAGGCGATGATATATGGAAACCATCTCGATTTGAGGATTGGAAGAACGGAAAAATTCACACAGGATTATTATTGCTGTTTATCGGCTTAAGGAGACTATCAGAAGAGATCATAAAGAAAAAAGAGAAAATATATGAACAAGATGTGATGTGGAAACAGCAAGATAAGACTGGATAGAATTATGAACTCTGTTTGGATTGATTTGGACTGATTTGGACATTAACGCAGTAGCAAGAAGATGATCAGAATCCCCCTTCGGATCTTGAAATATGGGCCCCCCCAACAAAATTTAAAATTCGGCTTTGTAATTCAGAATTTATGTGATGTGATTTAATTTGATTTGATTGGCCGGTTAATAAAAATTATTTAGAAAACAAAAACAAAGTGCAAGTAGATAAATAGGAACCGCTCCAGCGGGAAGGTAAACAGTGTTTACGTGCGCTGCTCTGGTTCATCAGAAGCGGCTTAGTCATGCTGGCCACATGACCCGGAAGCTGTACGCTGGCTCCCTTGGCCAATAAAGCGAGATGAGTGCCACAACCCCAGAGTTAGCCATGACTGGACCTAATGGTCAGGGTCCCTTTACCTTTACCTTTACTACCTCCAGCAGGATTATGGCCATTGCGGTTAGTAGCCATTGATAACCTTATCCTCCATGATTTTGTCTTGTCTTCTTTTAAAACCATCTTGGTCAATGGCCAGTTGGTCACCACTGCCTCCTGTGGGAGCAAGCGCTATATAGAGTTTAATTATGTTGGTTGACGTCTGTCTGTCTTGGGAGACAAAGGAGGAGTGCGCCTTTGGGAGTGAAGTCAAACTGCTGGAAAGTTGCAGCGCCTGCTGTGGCCATAGAAAATTATATGGGAGAAACATGTTTCGTTGCCATGTGCTGCATGAATAAGTACTGTCTTTTATCTATCCTGAATTTTCCAACACTCGGCTTCATTAGATGTTTATGAGCTCTGGTGCTATGAGGGAGAAAAACCTTTATCTATCCACTGTCTCTATACCATGCATAATTTTAAAAACTTCTACCATTTCACCTCCGTGCCTTTCCTCTGAACTCAAAACATCCTAAGCTCCTTCTGGCAGACTCCATTTCTGAGTGCTGCCTCTTTAACTGGCCTTTCTCCTCTTGTCTCTTAGCAGCAGTGCGCTGGGCATAACTTAAGCAAGTTAATTTTTTTCCTAGGATGGAAATAAGTTGTAGGAGAAGCATCACTTGCTAGATTTTTTTAAAAGCCTTGGAAGCAGAGCTGGAGAAAAAAAAAGAAGGAAGGAAAAAATAGATGGGAGCCCAATTACAGAACTTCCCACTAAACGGAGCAGATATCTGGTTTATACCATATTTTTCCGTGTATAAGACGAGTATTTTGCTAAAAAAAAATAGTAAAAAATTGGGGGTCATCTTGTACAGTGGTACCTCAGGTTACATACGCTTCAGGTTACATACGCGTCAGGTTACAGACTCCGCTAACCCAGGAATAGTGCTTCAGGTTAAGAACTTTGTTTCAGGATGAGAAATCGGGCTCCGGCGGCGCATCATCAGCAGGAGGCCCCATTAGCTAAAGTGGTGCTTCAGGTTAAGAACAGTTTCAGGTTAAGAACGGACCTCCGGAACGAATTAAGTACTTAACCCGAGGTACCACTGTACATGGAACATGGGCATCTGGGGGAATTGTAAAATATTTAGGCATATGTCTGGGATTTTGGCTTGGTCAGGCTGAGGTGGTCCCTCCTGCTGCTGCCCCCCTTCCCCCCCCCCCCCCGGGCTGCATGCTGGTGACTGGCTCACCTCCTGAAGCCCCCACTGGCTCGACCACGGGATCGAGAACAACTGTTGCCGCCACCGATGAGAGCTGCCTCAGCTACTTCTCCTTGCCCTTCTTTCCCTCTTCCCCTCTCTAACGCCCACCCTGCCCCCAGCCACCTCACCACCTTCCTCAGCTCAGTTTGCTAGACGGCCTGGCCTGGCGCAGAGTGGGCGCTGGCTTCCCATGGCTCTTCCTTGGTGTGATGGCCTGGGACTCGGGCTCGGACTCGGAGCCGGAGGAGTCTCAGTCCGCACCGGATCCTCTGCCTCAGGCGGCACCTGAACCAAGTCTGGGGCCTGATTCTGAAGAGTCCCAGTCTGCACAGGTTCCCCTGCAACAAACACCAGCTGGGCCAAGTCAGGGGCCTGAGCCTGCCCTGGCTCCAGATGCAGGGATTACCTTGTTGTCTTCAGCTGGGCCATCACTTATAGCTGCTCCACTACCGGTTGGGTCAGGAGAGGCTGAGGCAGCCCCTGGGTCTAGTAACCCACCAACATCTCCTTAGCTGCAGAGATTCAGGTCTGAGAGAATCATAGAATCATAGAATCATAGAGCTGGAAGAGACCACAAGGGCCATCGAGTCCAACCCCCTGCCAAGCAGGAAACACCATCAGAGCACTCCTGACATATGGTTGTCAAGCCTCTGCTTAAAGACCTCCAAAGAAGGAGACTCCACCACACTCCTTGGCAGCAAATTCCACTGTCGAACAGCTCTTACTGTCAGGAAGTTCTTCCTAATGTTTAAGTGGAATCTTCTTTCTTGTAGTTTGGAGCCATTGCTCCGTGTCCGCTTCTCTGGAGCAGCAGAAAACAACCTTTCTCCCTCCTCTATGTGACATCCTTTTATATATTTGAACATGGCTATCATATCACCCCTTAACCTCCTCTTCTCCAGGCTAAACATGCCCAGCTCCCTGAGTACTCGCAGGAGAGACCTGAGTACTCGCAGGAGGAGTGCTTGCCTTCGGGCGAGACAGGGAGGTGAGTCACTGGGGGATCAGGACCGGCCGTTACCCTGACAGAGATAAAAGGCTGTCGGACCCCACCCCAGGTTGCGGGAGCAACATTGCTGCTTGCTGGAACCTGCCTGAGACCTTGTGCCTGACCTAGCCTAGTTTCCTGCCTTGGCCCTGTTGGACTCACTCCTCACGGAATCCTTGGATTCAGGACCGGACCTGGACCATGTGGCTCGGGTTAACCCCTGGTGGTCCAGCACACCTGGCAACCTGCTTGGGAGCCTGCTTCCCTGCAGCAGCAGCTGCTACTGAGGGGGAGCATGTGGTGCCTCCCCCAGTCGCTGCCTTTGCTTCTGCACCACAGTGCACTGCATGCCCCTCATGCTGGAAACTTTGAGGGCTATTGCCTCCCTAAAAATCTATAACTTCCCACTGCCAGTCATTCAGATTTTCACTTCTATTTTAGGGTTTCATTTTCTTAATTTTGGGTTCAAAAAAATAGGGGTTGTCTTATACATGGGGGCGTCTTATACATGGAAAAATACAGTATATATTTCATGGGAAATCCCCTTTTTTTATTTGGTGCTTTTCGCCCTCACAAGTTTTGGGGGTGTGGGGTGTAGTGGAGTTTTGTGTTCCAGTATGGCAGCAGGCAAGAGTCTTTATCCCCTCTCATTTTGTTTCCAATTGCATCTCTCCAGGGGTTTTTTTCCAGCTGAAGGAATGACCTTCAGGATACTTTTTATTTCTTCTTCTCCAAGTGGGTTGGAATGGAGCTGTTCCCACCTTGAGGCCCAGAGAGCCGGCAGGCTTTGGGGGAGGAAATGATTTAATGCTTTTGCTATGCAGATAATGACCCACACAGGAGATGCTTTCTGGCAGGATCAACTGGTGCTTGATGGAGAAGTCATTGCCCTTCGAGTCTAAAAGTAACCGGTGGGAGACTAGGCATGTCTGCTCCGAGAGCTGCAATCCTTCCTCCCCACAGCTGAAGCAGCTCAAAGTTGGATTATGTTGCAGAGTTTCAGAGGCTCCAAGGTCAGAAGACACCTTCTTCATCAAAACATCAAAGGCTCGTAATCTTAAACCTACTTACCTGTAGGCTTGACTCCTTTTTTTAACCATCTCCAGTTCCCAATTCTTGTAACAGACACTTGTATGTAAACATTAGTGGGAGATAACGTCTTGAGAGGCTTGCCTGCAGATTTAGGAACACAGGAAGTGGTCTTGTACCATTTCATAATATTTGTTTGTCTGGTTTCAACGATGCCTTATGAAGAACGGCTAAGGGAGCTGGGCATGTTTAGCCTGGAGAAGAGGAGGTTAAGGGGTGATATGATAGCCATGTTCAAATATATAAAAGGATGTCACATAGAGGAGGGAGAAAGGTTGTTTTCTGCTGCTCCAGAGAAGCGGACACGGAGCAATGGTTCCAAACTACAAGAAAGAAGATTCCACCTAAACATTAGGAAGAACTTCCTGACAGTAAGAGCTGTTTGACAGTGGAATTTGCTGCCAAGGAGTGTGGTGGAGTCTCCTTCTTTGGAGGTCTTTAAGCAGAGGCTTGACAACCATATGTCAGGAGTGCTCTGATGGTGTTTCCTGCTTGGCAGGGGGTTGGACTCGATGGCCCTTGTGGTCTCTTCCAACTCTATGATTCTATGATTCTATGATTCTGGTTCTGCATCATCTGTAGTGCCAGCTCCCCAGAGTCTCAGGCAGTGGAAGCTGGTACCCATGGGGACTGGGAGTGTGGAAGGCAAGGGAATCAACAGTAAGTGGATGTCTGGAGTGAGCCCGGAAGTAACCTGTTCCAGTACTTCTGGGTTTCGGCGGTCCGTAACCCCAAAAAAACGCAACCTGAAGTGTCTGTACCCGAGGTATGACTGTACTGTAACAATTGGGGCTTTTGGGTTTAGATAAAAGGCACAACGTGGGACAGGGGTGGCGCTGTGGTCTAAACCACAGAGCCTAGGACTTGCCAATCAGAAGGGCAGCAGTTCGAATCCCCGCAACGGGGTGAGCTCCCGTTGCTCAGTCCCTGCTCCTGCCAACCTAGCAGTTCGAAAGCACGTCAAAGTGCAAGTACATAAATAGGAACCGCTCCGGCGGGAAGGTAAACAGCATTTCTGTGCACTGCTCTGGTTCGCCAGAAGTGGCTTAGTCATGCTGGCCACATGACCCGGAAGCTGCACGCCGGCTCCCTTGGCCAATAAAGCGAGATGAGCGCCACAACCCCAGAGTCAGTCATGACTGGACCTAATGGTCAGGGGTCCCTTTACCTTTAAAAGGCACAACAGAGGTGTGTGCAACTATGCCTGGTGTAGAAAAAGTGTTGTGGGTTCAAGCCCCACGTTGGTCAAAAGATTCCTGCATTACAGAGGGATGTACTAGACAGATCCGTCTTTCCCATTGGGCTTACTGGCACGTTGCGCCAGGGCGCCAGTCTCTCAGGGACACCCGGCGAATGGGGGAGCTGTGCGGCTTTGCCAGCGCCTGCAGCCTCCCCTTTCCCTGCATGCCTGCCAGCTGCATCCCGTCAACTATATGGCTGGTGGGCATGCAGCTTCCTTCACAAGCCTCTGTGGGAAGAGAGTGATCCCCGCAGAGGAAATGGGGTGTGTGTGCCGGAGGGATCTTTGCACCACGGAGCCGGATATGCTTAAGACGGCCCTGGTACTAGATGATCCTTTGATGCTATGAAGCGATAAGTTTTTCTTCCCCTCTGATAGCTCTAGAACTCGGGGCTGTCCGATGAAAGTGAACATTGGGAAATTCAGGATAGACAATGGGAAGTGGTTCTTTGCACAGCTCAGAGGTAAACTCTGGAATTTGCTGCCATGTGAGGCAGTGATGGCCACCAACGTGGGTGATTTTAAAAGAGAACTGGGCAAAATGGAAAAACTTATGGAAGATCAATTGGAAATTCACAAATTGTTACACGATTAGAGAGAACTTTCAAAAAATGCAACGTTGATAGTATCTAACACCATGGAAACGTTCAAAAATGTATAAAAATGTGTCAAGTAATTGTTGGAGATGCGGAGACTCAGGAACTCTTTACCATATGTGGTGGATATGTAGGAAAATACAGGTATTCTGGGAGAGTATCCATGTAGAATTGCAAAAAATGCTAAAGATCTCTTTCAATAAAAAACCAGAGGCCTACCTCCTGGGAATAACAGATTTGGATATTCCACAAAAGAGGAAAGGTATCTTTTTATATGCGACTGCGGCAGCAAGAGTTTTGATCGCAGCAAAATGGAAGAGTAATGAAATCCCCTCTATACAAGATTGGATCCAAAAGCTGACAGAATATGCCGAATTAGATGGTCTATCAGAAAAAATAAAGAATAAATCAAAACAGGAATTTGTTTCAAAATGGGAGGTTTTCAAAGAATATCTGAAAAATAAATATAGTAGTTTAAATTCTGTTGCAGCATTTGAGGAACTTTAGTAATAGTTGCAAGGTAGATATAAGAAATCAGATTTATTAAGAATAAGTTTAATTATGATAAAAGTGTGTAATATGAAATTGAAATATGGAATAGACAGGAGGTCGGGTCTTTAGTCTTAAGACCAATATATGTTTTATTGTTTGCTAAGAAAATTATGTGTCTATGCTTATTCTTGTGTGTACATAATTTGATACTTGTGCTTTTTTTCTTTTTTCTTGTTGTATCAATAAAAATCTTTTTTTTAAAAAAGAGAGAACTGGGCAAATTTATGGAGATCAGGCCATCAATGGGTACCAGCCATGTTGGCTGGTTCTGTCTCCACTTTCAGAGACAGTATGCCTCCCAGATGCTGGGAATTGGAAGTGGTGAGAACTCTCTTGCACTCAGGTCCTGCTTCCCACTATTAAAGGAACTGTTGCATCAGGGTCCTCACTCACCACACACAGGAGGGAGGAGAACTCTGACCAATGGTGCACAAGCCCTTATATAGACTTTTGAAATTGTCCAAGACCACCCCCTAAAACATCATACAAGCATCATAGAAGGAGGCGGTCTACAGCAGAAATCCTGCCTGCCCGGATACCTGATAATGGCCACTGATTGCATCACCTGGACAGCCTGGCCATTCTTTTGCGATGGTTAACGCTTTAGTTTCTGAATCCAGGCCACAGGCTCACCCTATTCATACACAAATGTACACTTTAAGACAGGCTTTGCAAGCGAAAAGACAACGGGAAGGCTTTCCCCATTTGCCTCCCTTACAGCAGAGGTATATTTGAGGTCATTGGGAGAGTAAAAAATGGCTTCAGGATTGCTGTCTCATACTATTTCAGACACATGGTTCATATATTTAGATATGTATGCATTTGTGAATATTGTATATTTGAGACCTTAAAATTCTTTTAACAGTGGGGTTCGGACATAATCATATTATGAAGGGACTACAAGGATCATATAGTCCAACCCCCCTTATTCACTTTGGCAAGATGTACTGTATTTCTCTTGTAAATTACAGAAATTAATTACTGCTAAATTTGCCTCTGTAAATGTAAATGAGCATATTCAAATCTGTGTCCTCCACCTGCCCTTTTTGCAGTATGTAATGGACCTTTTATATCCCTAGGCTATGCATCCACTCATTTCAACTGGTCTCAGCTACAGGTAAGTAGAATCAAGCTTAAGAAAGAGCCCTACTGTCATCTGTGCCACTTAATCTGCAGAAACTGGCGATGTGCGGAATCTCTCCCTGAGGGTCTGTGGAGGTTGCCCAGAGTGCTGCTCCACCAAACTCCATCAGCCAACCCTTGCCTGCCTACATCCTTATTTAAGACGAGTCTTCGGCAGCCGCGCATCTGCCGAAGTGCTAAATCGCGTTTTGCGCATGCACAGAAGCGCTGAATCACAACCCGCACGTGTGCAGACACTCCACTGCGGGTTGCGGACGCTGCGGGTTGCAAACGTGCAACGGATCACGTTCACAACCCGAGAGTCCACTGTATAACCATTCCCTGTATAGACAGAAATGTTTGTTATTATTAGGGTAAGGAAGGATAACAGTGAAATGAAATTTGAGAAAAAATAGCAGTGCGAACCCCCCCTTTTCCCCTAACAAAGACAAGGGGGCTACCTCTGTCTTGCTGTTGTAGCTGTCTTGGCACGTGGAAATTAAGCAGTCAAAACTTTTACTAGCTGAGAGATAAGGGAAGGGCTTTGTCTACTTAGTTTCTGCTGTTAAAGGCATAGGAGCAGGGCCAGTAAAATGACAGCACTTAACATTACCAAGAGGCATCGAATGAGGAGCTCCCAGAATCCATTTCTGCTGCAGGCTACTTTGCTGATTAATAAAATGCTCTCTTCTGACACAGCTGGGGGATGTCTTTTTTAAAAAACACCATACTAACAGGAGACATAATATTGCTATTAACGTCTACTTGCTTCACTTCTGTTATTTGGATTCTTTTAAATTCCCATGACTGATCTTTGCCCCCCCCCTTAAAAAAAAACAAAACATTATTCCCTTGCAAATTGCTCTCTGGTTCAATTATGGTCACTGATCTCTCCCCCAACAGCTTGGTTTTATAATTTGGAATCTGGCAGTCTGAGTGAAACGATGCCTTGTTTGGGTGGAAATTTCATTCCAAAATACCAAATGAGTCTCGAAGTTTTGAAATAGTAGACTGATTGCGTTCAGGATGTTATTCCACTCAGGAAAGTTAAGATTTCTATGCTATGGTACAAGAAGAAAAGAACCCCCCAGTTTACTAAGGGATTTTGACAACATGCCTGCTTTGTCTTAGGTTAAATAACTGTAAGACCACAATCTTAGTCATTACTTGCACCCAAGGGTCACAATTCAACCTAAGTACTTCTAAGCCCTGCTGATTTCAGCGGGTGAGTGTTAAGCATGTATTTAGAAAGCAAAAGGATTTACAAGAATCATTTGGGCTGGATCTTGCCCAAGATTATGTAGTCAGGTCAACAATGCTGAGTCCCAGACCCTCCAAGTGTGCCTATTTCTCAGGGAAAGTCCTGGATTAACAGAAGCGGTCCTATTTTATGATTTGATCCCATAGTGTCCCACTTTTACTTATGATGTCGCTATTTTCATCGGAAAAATGTTGGAGGGTATGGAGTTATGTGACCCCTCGAGCCAAGGAGATAAGTAACTACACAGCCAGTAACTTGGTTTTCCCAGTAGTGATGTATGGAAGGGAGAGCTGGACCATAAAGAAGGCTGATCACCGAAGAATTGATGTTTTTGAATTATGGTGTTGGAGGAGACTCTTGATAGTCCCATAGACTGCAAGAAGATCAAACCTATCCATTCTCAAGGAAATCAGTCCTGAGTGCTCACTGGAAGGACAGATCGTGAAGCTGAGGCTCCAATACTTTGGCCACCTCATGAGAAAGGAAGACTCCCTGGAAAAGACCCTGATGTTGGGAAAGATGGAGGGCACAAGGAGAAGGGGACGACAGAGGACGAGATGGTTGGACAGTGTTCTCGAAGCTACCAGCATGAGTTTGACCAAACTGCGAGAGGCAGTGGAAGACAGGAGTGCCTGGCGTGCTCTGGTCCATGGGGTCACGAAGAATCAGACACGACTAAACAACAACAACAAAAGCAAGATGAGCGCAGCAACCCCAGAGTCATCCGTGACTGTACTTAACAGTCAGGGGCCCCTTTACCTTTACCTTTATTTTCACTGGAGAAATGTTGGAGGGTATGGAATCCACAATCTTACATATGAAGAGTTGCCAACTTTTTAATGGTTTTGCTTTTGTTTCTCCAACAGCAACCTGTGCCTTGAGTAGTAGAAAGTGCAAAACCATTGGAAAATGTTTTTCATCTCCTAACCCCCCACCCCTTCTGCTAGGTTACAGTTAAAGCCACAGGTACCAGGCCAGTTTTTAAAAGCTGGTAATCCCATGTGTCGATTTAACCAATCGAGTTCCATGCCCACAGGGAGCGAAATGCTTCCCAGGAGAATGGAAAAAAACACACCTGCTTGCGTTACAGGAATCAGAGCTCCTCGTCTTTCCATAGAGTTAATATAAACCATGCTCCAACTGAGCATAGCATACCAGTCCACAATGCTTTCGCTGCAGGATGCAGTGAGTGTGTTTAAAGAGCTTGTTTTTAATTCACAGATACGCTCCGATCATTTTAATGAAACAAAGCCGCCTTTACAGCCCGTGCAACCGGCTCGTTTAGCTGGGTTTTTATGGTCGCTCTGCATCACTGGAGCAGTGAAAATCACCTGGAGCACAACAACGAAAGTTTACAGTTCCTTCCCTCTGAGGTTTGCCCATATAGTGTGTACCAAGCTGTTGTTACCATAGAATCATAGAATCATAGAATCATAGAGTTGGAAGAGACCACAAGGGCCATCGAGTCCAACCCCCTGCCAAGCAAGAAACACCATCAGAGCACTCCTGACATATGGTTGTCAAGCCTCTGCTTAAAGACCTCCAAAGAAGGAGACTCCACCACACTCCTTGGCAGCAAATTCCACTGTCGAACAGCTCTTACTGTCAGGAAGTTCTTCCTAATGTTTAGGTGGAATCTTCTTTCTTGTAGTTTGGATCCATTGCTCCATGTCCGCTTCTCTGGAGCAGCAGAAAACAACCTTTCTCCCTCCTCTATGTGACATCCTTTTATATATTTGAACATGGTTATCATATCACCCCTTAACCTCCTCTTCTCCAGGCTAAACATGCCCAGCTCCCTTAGCCGTTCCTCATAAGGCATCGTTTCCAGGCCTTTGACCATTTTGGTTGCCCTCCTCTGGACACCTTCCAGTTTGTCAGTGTCCTTCTTGAACTGTGGTGCCCAGAACTGGACACAGTACTCCAGGTGAGGTCTGGCCAGAGCAGAATACAGTGGCACTATTACTTCCCTTGATCTAGATGCTATACTGCTATTGATGCAGCCCAGAATTGCATTGGCTTTTTTAGCTGCCGCGTCACACTGTTGGCTCATGTCAAGTTTGTGGTCAACCAAGACTCCTAGACCATTTTCACATGTACTGCTCTCAAGCCTGGTGTCAAAGGCCACTTGCTTTAAGTCCCAATGCAGCTTGAGTGACACTCCTGGTTTTCAGCTGAACTCGGGGTTTTGGCTGACAAACAGTGCCTGGCATATAGGGCCATAGCCTTTGAGATGAAGGGTCCAAAGAAGCTGTCTTAAACATTGGTCTACTCCAGGGGTCAGCAACCTAAGGCCCATGGGCCACAAGCAGCCCGCGGGGGTCGTTTAACCAGCCCATGATCTGTCCCCGAACTGAGCCACCAAATTGGCGTATTGCCATGCGCTGCACTAAACTGACACAGCACGGCACGGACACTTGCTTCTGCGGTGCCGGAAATCGTGTCTGCGCAGACGCAAAGAAATATAGATGGAAAGAAGTTATGAGCACACGAAGCTCTGGGGACTATTTGTATTGTTGTTGTTGTTGCTGCTGCTGCTGAAAGAGATGAAGCAAATGAATAAGGATTATATGAAGCAAATACAACTACCATGAATCTGGTTATTCAATATGAATATGGCTGCAATGTGTACTTGAGGTAACTAATGGTAGAAGATGGTGAAATGTCTGTTGGGGTGGGTGTATTGAAACATGGGTGGGTGTATTGAGACACAGACGCCGGAAATTGCAGGCGCACATACACACACACATACGATCTGGCCCGTGGAGGGATCTCTGCTGGAGTGAACCAGCTCAGGCAAGGTAAACCTTGCCAACTCCTGGTCTACTCTATCTAGTCCAGTACTCCCTGCTCTGAATGGCAGCGGCTCCCCAGGGTCTTGAGGCAGAGAGGGCACTGCTTTATTTTACAGGGATTTCTGACCACTGTTCAGATCACACGGCCGCCACAAATTGTAAACCAAGGCAGCACAACTATCAGTTTGAAAACATAAAAGGAAAAAAGCAGCCGCTAAAAAGCAAAGCACCATAGTAAATGAAACACAGTGTTCTCTTCCTAGCAGGCCAGAAAGCTGGGCCACTGTGCCAGACTGGAGAGGGCATTTGCTCTACTGGTAGATATTGGATTGATGGAGTTGGAAGGGACCTCAAGGGTCATCTAGTCCAGCCCCCTGCAATGCAGGAATCCTAGCTAAAGCATACAAGGCAGATGGCCATCCAACCTCTGCTTAGAAACCTCCAAGGAAGGATGCTGACACGTGTATTTGCTAATGCTGGAAATGTGTGTAGATGGAAATACGTCATGTTCAGAGTGGTTTCACTACTGTTTCCAGTTGTTGACTTCTGCTAATAAAAGGAGCCTTGGCAGAGCTAGCCGGCGGCTTGTTTGGCGCATGCTTGCCAGCGTGCTTCTGCACAGCTCACCTGCATTCAACCTCCTGTCATCTCCGTTATTCCTACAGAAGGAGAGTCCACAACCTCCAGAGGGGGAGACCGTTCCACTGTTGAACAGTGACCGACTCTGGGGTTGCGGCGGGAGGTGGTTATTTCTTCACATTGCCCTCCCTCGGTGCTGCCGTTACTGCTGTTTGAGTGAGCCCCACTGGGAGAGAGAGAAGCAACTCCATCAAAACACATTCTCCTCCTTGAGCAAGTCTTTCTTCCAGAGAAAAAAGCAGCAAGGGGCTTTCGTGGGTAGGATGGCTTAAGGCTGTGGTTGGTACTTTCTGGGGCATCTTTACAACTTATGGTGCAGCCTTGACTGTGTCTACTCAGAAGTAATTCCTATTGAATTCAGTGAGGCTTGCTCTCAGGTGACCACCACCACCACCACCAACAATAATAATAAATTTTTATTTGTATCCCAGCCTGCCCGGCTGAGGCCGGGCTCAGAGTGGCTAACATCATAAAAACAACACAATATGCATAAAAACAGACATCAGTTAATTAAAATACACTAGCGTTGTATTGTAACCAAGAGTTAGGATTGCAGTGTTTGTCTACAGTCATACCTTGGATCTCAAACGCCTTGGCTCCCGAACAAATCGGCTTCTGAATGATCAAAACGCGGAAGTGAACATTCTGGTTTTGAACGATTTTCGGAAGCCGAACGTCTGGCACGGCTTCCGATTGGCTGCTGGATGTTCCTGAAGCCAATCGGAAGTCTTGGTATGATTGTATTTGCTGAGAGAGACAGTGAATACAGTGCGACTCTCAGTCTTCCTTTGGTAAATAAGAGATTATTTTCATTTGTTTTTGAGAATGGGGGAAACAAATGGGAAATGGTGGACTGCCTCTGAAGGCGTGCGTGTTGTTGCAACAGCTTGTGTTGACTGTCTTGCACCGAGGCAGAGGAAAAGCTTGGGCAAAGGTGTTCTAAAAGTCTCCCTGCAATGTCCCAACCGTTAAATTCACATAGGTAAAGGTAAAGGGACCCCTGACTATTAGCTCCAGTCGTGGCCGTCTCTGGTGTTGCAGCACTTGTCTCGCTTTATTGGCCAAGGGAGCTGGTGTACAACTTCCAGCATGTGGCCAGCATGACTAAGCCGCTTCTGGCAAACCAGAGCAGTGCACAGAAACGCTGTTTACCTTCCCACTGGAGTGGTACCTATTTATCTACTTGCACTTTGACGTGCTTTCGAACTGCCAGGTTGGCAGGAGCTGGGACCGAGCAACGGGAGCTCACCCCGTCGTGGGGATTCGAACCGCCAACCTTCTGATTGGCAAGCCCTAGGCTCTGTGGTATAACTCACAGGGCCACCCGTGTTCCTTAAATCCACATAGGTGGTCCTTAAGAATCTCCAGCTGATTCTGCAGCAACAAGAAAAGGGCAGCCCTTTATAGAGCCCAGTACAGTAATCTAGCCTGGTGGTTACCAGCGCATGGACTGCAGTGAGAACAATCATTTGTTTAAGGTGCTGAGGTTTGTTAGCATACCCCCGATTCCCCTCACAGAGCTACAGTTAAGGGATGGGGGTGTCTTCTAACACTCCCAGGATCCTCTGGCTGTTTAAAGTGGTATGACGCTGCTTTCCATGTACAGTGCAGACAGAGCCAATGTATAACCTTTCCACAAACAAATCAGAACGAATGTTCAGCCAACAGCAGATGTCATATAACCTTCCCCACAAACTTTGTGCAGACAAATGTCTGGAAAGAACCCATGGTTTAATCCCATGGCTTTCACATACCAGCCGAAGACGTTTTCATGGAGCCGTTCAAAGCGAGGTTTCGAGCTCTCTGCAAAACGTTTTAACAGAAAAGCAATCCGTTTCAACGTTCTGCTGCTGTTTATTTTGATGCATGTTAGAATTCCCAATAAACTATTTATTTTTTTTAAAAAAGGAATAAGACAGCTTTATTTGTATCAGCTGAGCTTCAAAACATCTTGTAAAGCTGCCCAGAAGAATGGCAAACATTAGGAGCCTACGTGAGTTTTAATGTTTGCTTTTAATATTTCTCACAGGAATGTTTTAACTCTTCAGGGAGATGCTTCTGCAGCCAAAATAATATGGGAAGTGGTAACTTGGGTCCTGTGTGGTGGAGTTACTGCCAGATCCGCTGCTCCTTAGTTACTTTGGCCCCATAAACAGATCTCTGGGGCATGTGTCTTGTGTGTGGAAGCCTGGGAAACTTGTACATACAAACACTGAGAGACTGAGACACAAGAGTTTTGTTCAAGATTTAAAATGTGTTCGCCAAAGTTGAGCCCTAGCTCTCTTCGAGGTGGAAAATCTGGGTTTCTGGGCTTCCCCAGTTCAGAATGCAAGCAGGAGCTCACTTGGTCGAATGTTTATACATTCAAAATAAGAATAAGAATAAGAATAAGAATAAGAATAAGAATAAGAATAAAAATAAAAATAAGAATAAGAATAAAAATAAAAATAAAAATAAAAATAAAAATAAAAATAAAAATAAAAATAAAAATAAATTATGATTTGTACCCCGCCCATCTGGCTGGGTTTCCCCAGCCACTCTGGGAGGCTTTCAACAAAGATTAAGAATACATTAAAATGTCACACATTAAAAACCTCCCTGAACAGGGCTGCCTTCAGATGTCTTCTAAATGTCAGGTAGTTGTTTATCTCTTTGACATTTGATGGGAGGGCGTTCCACAGGTCGGGAGCCACTACCAACAAGGCCCTCTGCCTGTTTCCCTGTAGCTTTGCTTCTCGCAATGAGGGAACCGCCAGAAGGCCCTCGGCACTGGACCTCAGCGTCCGGGCAGAATGATGGGGATGGAGACGCTCCTTCAGGTATACTGCATGTAGAAAACTTGAATGTCAAGGAGATGGGGTCTTGCATAGCCTTTCTACCAATATCTAGAGGTTTTTTGTTTTTTACAACTGGACTCACTTGGAAGAATATGCAGCTAACTGGGGCCAGCATTATCCAATCATAGAGCTTAGGTATGGTGTAAGGTAAGGTTAATACCACAGACTGGAGTCCTCCACACACCAAGAGAATTGTTGGGGTAGAAAAGGAGCAATACATATGTTTGCTATGTTGTTTAATGTGACCTACACGCCCTCCTCTTCCCAGACCTCAAAAGCTGGGTTTTTGCAAAATCTCACAGCAATGAGTTCCACAGATCAGTGCACAGAAAAGCTCCCTTGCCTCCAAATAAGATTTCCTGTACTTATATGCTCACAACGTGTCTTCTGCTACGTGGGAACGGGATGTGGTGGAGCAGATAAAGAACCAAGTAAATGATTTAGTCCTTTGGCTTGTTTTATGAGGTTTCTTCCTCCCCAAAAAAGTGGAAATAGTTATGATTAACTGAGAAAGAGAGAGAGAGAGAGAGAGAGAGAAGGGACTCACAATATCTTTGTAAGAAAGGATACACATTTATCGTTGGAGAAAGTCCAGGTTTTTCTACAAAACTGCAGGATATTGCTGTGAATAACAATTCACCCCTTATTTATTTTGGAAAAATGACATCTGGAAAATGGGAATGGCTCCAGTTAATTCCCTTACCTTGAAATATCAGTAGACACAAGGGTATTTTGAGATCATATTTTGCTTTTAAAAGGGGAGAGAAAAGAACAAACAACTTATAGAATCACATGCCATAAAGACTGCCTTCCAATAATGTGAAAGGTCTTTGGTGCTTAATGCTATAAATTCCGAGCAAATTCGGAGCAGAAGCTGGAGTTTTGCACTTAAGAGCTCCCTGAAGGCAGGTGCTGCTACACATATGTCAAGGATATGGGCTGGGTAGGACTTCTCCGCTCAGGGACCCGATCCACACGTGCATTTACATCGCTTGAAAACTGAATGTGTAGACTGCCTCCGTCTGAATGCCATCTGAATTGGGATTCTTTCCGCCTCCTCCAATGAATGCAAACCGCAAAGGCAGGACTCCCAATCTGGACTGGGGTTGGCTGACTGCAGCGGGAGGCAATGTGTTTATTTTTTTTTTATATGCCACCTTCTCCCACTGCAGAATCCAAAGTGGCTCAGTGAATAAATTAAAACAGATACAATTAAAGGCACACCATAAATATAAACAATGCAAAACAAATTAAGTAGTCCTATTAAAAAGACATCATGGGAAACACTTAAAACCATTTAAAAGCACACAAACGCAACAGTCAGCCACAGCACCCTGCAGCAACAGTCATTTATTTTTATTTTTAACATAACTTTATCGAAATTCATAATGTACCAATTGTACATAATATACACACTCTTAAATCAACAAAAATGAACACAACCATGTACTAATACTGTACTCTTCTTTGGATTCACAAAAGTTAAACTTAGTTTAAATTTATACAATCTCTTTTTTCCTATCTTTTTACTAACATAAAATAGACTTCCTATCATTTCCTGGTGTAAACTTTCTTTGTAGTGTTGAATGTACTTAACGTTATTACCTTACCCTTTCTGTATTTTCCAATACCGCCTTACAACAGTTTGTACTCATTACCTTACTTCTGAACAATTACTTTAAATAAGGGTCATTCAAATGCTGCCATGGATATTATACCACTATTATATTTCTGTAAGTAACTCTTATACATATCCCATGTTTGAATAAATGATTGTCTTGTATTGCCTCTCAGTCAACTGCGCCATTTCCGCATATTCCTGTAATTTGCCGCAACAGCCAGTTAATAGCCAAAGACTGGATGGAATGAAAAGGTCTTTACTTGCTGTGAAAGGAAAGCAGAGTGGGGGCCAGCCTAGTGCCCCGTGGAAGGGAGTTCCACAGTTTGGGAGCAGCCACCTAGAAGGCCCTGTCTTGTGCCATCACCAGATGAAGGTGGTGGGACCAACACAGAATCATAGTTCGAAGGGAGCCCAAGGGTCATCTACAGTGGCGTAGCGTGGGGGGTGCAGGGGGGGCCGGCCGCACCGGGCGCAACATCTGGGGGTTAGGGTTAGGGGGCGCAAATTACTTGCCTTGCCCCGGGTGCTGACAACCCATGCTACGCCACTGGTCATCTAGTCCAACCCCTAGCAATACAGGAATCAAGGCACACAGTGATGGACTGGATTTGTGGTTTTGTCCCCCCTCCCACCCCCGGTAAGTAGTTCCCAGGCTGGGGATGCTCCATGATCCATCTTTGTCCCTGGAGGCAGAAGCCCAGAATGCTGCACCCAAGAAGCTCAGTTCAGCCAGAACTCTGTACATGCCCCAAGACTAGGTGTATAAGTCACCCTTGCTCTGTGCAATGGCAGCATCATTGCAATCACCAAGGAAATCTTCTGGTGTAAGCTGTAGGCATTTGACAGTTGCAAGCAGGAGGTTAAAGGTAAAGGTAAAGGGACCCCTGACCATTAGGTCCAGTCTTGGCCGACTCTGGGGTTGCGGCGCTCATCTCGCTTTATTGGCCGAGGGAGCCGGCATACAGTTTCCGGGTCATGTGGCCAGCATGACTAAGCCGCTTCTGGCGAACCAGAGCAGGGCATGGAAACGCCGTTTACCTTCCCGCTGGAGCGGTACCTATTTATCTACTTGCACTTGACGTGTTTTCGAACTGCTAGGTTGGCTGGAGCAGGGACCGAGCAATGGGAGCTTACCCCGTCACGGGGATTCGAACCGCCGACCTTCTGATCGGCAAGTCCTAGGCTCTCTGGTTTAATCCACAGCACCACCCGCGTCCAAAGCAGGAGGTTACACTGCCCCAGTTTCCTCAGTGCCAGTGTAATAATGTCAGCAACACCGACAGTTCAACCAGCGAAGAGAGGCTGTTGCACTTGGGTCCTGTTTTCGGACTTCTCACTTGGGTTGGGTTGGCCTCTGCCTGGACAAGATGCTTGACTAGATGAGCCACTGGTGTGACCCAGCAGGTTCTCATGTTCTTAATCTTCCCTGGTGAGTAAATGGTTTCGACCTGGCAACCACACCCTGTGCCAATTACATTCCCATTTGCTGGGAATTGCAGGTGCGCAGAGTGTTGTTTGCGCTTATGTGCTGCTAGCAGCCTTTCTCAACCTGTGGATCCCCAGATGTTGTTGAACTGCAACTCCCATCACCCCTAGCTAGCAAGGCCAGAGCTCCGGGATGATGGGAGTTGTAGTCCAACAACATCTGGGGACCCACAGGTTGAGAATGGCTGGCCGTTTTGAGAACAGCATGATGAACCAAATGGGACTTTGACCTGGTTCAGCAGGCCTCTCTTATTTTCTTAAATTAGGTATCTGCATTTCTCAAGGACTTCCCAAACGCTCTCCTTTTCAGCGAAGGACAAAACACCTTGCAACCAACCAACCAACCAACCAACCAACCAACCAACAGACCACATGCCGTATTAGCTCCTACACTTTCTCTGCATTGGATTCCCCTCTAACCTTTTTAACAATTCTCTCACCCCACCCAAACCATGTGTATACACATTCCTGCAAACTCAGGATTGCACTTCATGCAGCTGATGAAGTGAGCAGCAAGAGTATGCCAAAATCAATTTGTTATTTAAGGGGCCGCAAGACTCTTACTTATTTATATTTGCAACCTGCTCTTCATTAAGAACAATCCTGGAGGGAGGATTATTGCAATGGTTGGTTTTGCAAGGTATTGTGCTCTTCCCACTTCTAGTGTCAACATGTTCGGAGTATAATGTTTATGGCATGGCGGCTTACAAATAAATCTGATGATGGTTTGTTGGCAGGTGGTAGTGTGAGTGCCACATATCTTGGTGGTGTTTTTGTGTTGGGAGTGCAGTTAACAGGGAAAGGGGCTTTAGACTTGTTGCTCTTGCACTGGGGAACCCTGTTCCACTGATAATGAGAGATTCAACCATTCTGTGTTGTAGATATTTATTGAGGACACCCAGAAAAGATGTGTGGATCTGCATCTAACAAGCCCCCTCCCCAAGCAGGGACTATGTCTTGAATGGAGGGAAATGATGTCCACATCCTCTCCCAAACCTGGAAGACATTCTCCCAAATCTCAGACACAACAGAGGATGATTATGAATAGTCTGGTGTGATGTACTCTGCACATGGGCAGAAACTGTTACTTCCCATTTTCAAGACTGTCCACACATTGCAAATATATTCTGTTGTGCTCCGCTGTGTGTTGGTCCCAGTGGAAAAAAATCATTTTTTTTGTCTATTGGTCCAAATACTTCATTCCTTTACTTTAGAGAAGTGATAATGAGTGTTTAAATTGATTTTTTTGGGAAGGAAAAGCACATGCAAGTCTCCCCCACATTTTAGAAGTTTTTTTAGCGTGCTTAGTTTATTGGCAACAGATGTGCAGGTGTCAACAATACATGAATTCAAAAACTTACGCCATGTGGTATGGCTTAATTTCTAAATAAGAGGTCAATTTTGTCTGAAAAATCATACTTGTGCTGTCTTACAGGGAAACTCTTTCCCTCTCCATAAATAAGCAGAGAATAATTGATTTCCTGTAGAAAGGAGACAGTGGTACTCTGCACATGCCTAATGGCACACTTTCCTAAATAACTGCTGTTGCGATGAGAACAGCAAGGTTAAAAAATGCACCCCGTCCCAAGTCAAAATGTTGCCAGCTACAACTGGCGCGCGCGCAAACACGCATATGGATGAGAGCGTGGGAAGGGAGAGGTTAACAAGTGATGAAATCCAAGCAGCATTTCAGTGCAATGCTCCAGGGCACAAACCTACGAATGGACCAATGGCCTGAAGTTCAAGACAGGTACAAATCGGCCAAGCAGCGGTGTACCTGCCACCCAGGGGAGGCTTACGCGGTTCCTGTACTTCCTTTAAGGGGGAAAAGGTTAAGCACAATGGATGACTATTTAACCCTCCTACCCAAAGCGGGGGCGAAGGACACAGACATCGCGTTCAAGCCGAAGGGGAGCTGCAGCCAAGCGCTTGCTTATGCAATCCGCAAGCAGATTTCCTCAAAGCCTTCCTTCCAGAACAGCTTTGCTTGCCTGTTTCCACCAATGCAAGCCTCAAGGCACGTTTTTTGCCTCTTTGCATGGGCTTGCATTAAGTACAGTGGTACCTCGGGTTAAGAACTTAATTCGTTCTGGAGGTCCGTTCTTAACCTGAAACTGTTCTTAACCTGAAGCACCACTTTAGCTAATGGGGCCTCCCGCTGCCGCCGCCGCGCCGCAGGAGCACGATTTCTGTTCTTATCCTGAATTTCTGTTCTCATCCTGATTTTTGTTCTCATCCTGAAGCAAAGTTCTTAACCAGAGATACTATTTTTGGGTTAGCGGAGTCTGTAACCTGAAGCGTCTGTAACCCGAGGTACCACTGCACTGCAAGGTAAAGATAAACTAAAGGGCCCCTGGACATATATTTCTTTATTTTGTGCACGGGCTTGCATTAAGTACACATGCTCCATGTTTTTTAATCATTTCCCTGGGCCTGCATTTAAAGACACACAGACCACCTTTGCTCCTTCCCTTTGCAAAACCACCAGCGTGCATCGTCGCAGCCCTTGAGTGACAGGCCGCGTGGCCCAAATGACAAGAGAGAGAGAAGCGGAGGGGGGGGGGTAACAAAAAAAAAAAAAGAAGAGATAGAAGGAGCTCGTGCCTCTCCAGCTCGCGCCAACTCCGCCCAATCCGCAGCCCCGGCGGCGAGAAGCCGCCTCTGGATTGGCTGCCGCGGCTCACGCGAGCCGAGCCGGCAAACCGCCCCTCGGCCCGGCCGTATACACAGAGCGCGCGAGAGGCGGTTGACCGCGAGTAACCTCGGCGGTTTGGGCCGCCCCGCGCGACCTTTCTCCTGCATTGGCCGTGACGCGCTCGGGGCCTCCCCCTCCCCCCCGCGCCCCCCTCCGCGAAAGAGAGAGAGAGAGAGAGCGCGGCTGCGGGCCAAGATGGCGGCGCTGAGCAAGTCCATCCCTCACAGCTGCTACGAGATCGGGCACACCTGGCACCCCCGCTGCGGACGGGCCTTCGCGGACATCACCCAGGGGGCGCTGCTCGAGTCCCTCCGCATCTACGGGACCCTCTACCTGGTGAGGAAGGGCCCACCCCCCTCTTCTCCTGCCACCCCCCCCCCGGGGTGGGGAAATGAAGGGAGCCAAAGAAAAGATTTGAGGCTCCCCCCAAGTGGATGGGCATTGCCATTCAAATGGTGTATATGTCTGCCCGCCCCACGCCTTGGCTTGCTTGTTCCTCTGTCCCCACACCCCCCAAATATTGTATTCAACTTGGCACCCCTGGTATGGTATGGAGGGGGGACGGTGCCCTTTGGGGTGTGGGAGGCGTTAGAGTGGGTTCCTGAAGAGGAGTGGGGTATGGCAGGCTGGTGGCAATGGTGGGGTGGTGAAGGGGGAAATGATAGGTATATAGGGAGGTGGTGTTCAAATGGCCCCTTGGAGAGGAATGGGGATGGAGGACAGGTAGGCAGCAATGGTGGGAAGGGGGAAGAAGAAGCAGGAAGGATTTGTAGGTATGTATAGAACTGCCAACCTAGCAGTTCGAAAGCATGTCAAAGTGCCAGTAGATAAATAGGTACCGCTCTGGCGGGAAGGTAAACGGCGTTTCCGTGCACTGCTCTGGTTCGCCAGAAGCGGCTTAGTCATGCTGGACACATGACCCGGAAGCTGTATGCCAGCTCTCTCAGCCAATAAAGCAAGATGAGCGCTGCAACCCCAGAGTCATCCACGACTGGACCTAATGGTCAGGGGTCCCTTTATCTATACTGAGGGTATTAAAATGGTCCCTTGTCAGACTGGTAACAATGGGCGGGGGGATAAGAAGGAAGAAGGGTAGGTAGGTGGCATTTGGGGTGGAAAGGTATTAAAATGGGTTATTGAAGAGGGATGTGTGGCAATTGCTGGGTAGGGTGTCATTTGAAGGCCAGAAAGGGGCATAGGGGGAGGGAAAAGGATACCACTGGGAGTCAAACATTTGATGAATCAGACCACTCCATCCATCTTTCTGACTGTAAGAGCTGTTTGACAGTGGGATGGACCAGAGGTGGTGGATGCTCCTTCCTTGGAGGTTTCTAAGCAGAGGTTGGATGGCCACCTGTCATGGATCCTTTAGTTGAGATTCCTGCATTGCTGGTTGTTGGGCTAGATGACCCTCAGGATTCTTTCTAACTCTACAGTTCTGGAGGGACATTCCCAGGACTACATGGAAATGCTGGGGATTGGACCTGGGATCTTCTGCATGCAGTGCAGCTGTTTGGCTACTGAGCTGTGCCCCAAATGTGTTGGAAGCTGACCCACATCAAGTCAGACCATTGGTTCATCTAGTTTAGTATTGTCCATGCTGACTGGCTGCTGCTGGCCAGGGGTTCAGATGGGGGGAGCTTGTCATTACTGCTAGAGTTGATGTGTGATCCTGGTTAAGATTTTGAGTTTAGGAAGTTGGGGAATGCAGAAGGATGCTTTCAGATCAAACTTATCAGCACAGCCCAATATTTAGTCCAAGTGGTTCTCCAAGATCTCAGGCAGAGTTCTTCCCCAACCTGCTACCTAATCTTTTTAACTGAAGGTGCAAGGGACTGCATCTTGGATATTTTTCATGCAAAACATCATATGCTCTACCACTGAGCTGTGGCCCCAGTGCATTTGCTCATACAAGCAGAGTTTGGGTCTAACAAATTTTTCGGCAGGTCAAATAGTGGTAGGCATGAAGGGGGAAAGGATCTGGCTTTGCAGACAGAGGATCTAAAGTTCAGTCCTTGACATCTTTGGGTAAAAGGATGTAAGGTTTCAGGGCTGGGAAAGACTTCTGTTGAGGACTGAGCCACTGCTGGTCAGTACTAGATGAAATTGGCCATTAGATTAGATTGTGTTGTTGTTTTTGCTTTTGAAGGATAATAGTTAATTCATTTCCGAATGTATTTGGCTGTTGTAATTAGTCCATGTTTAGATTTCTGTATCTACAAGCTGGATTTGCTATCACTTTTGGTGTCTTGCAAACATTTAATTAGTTTGCGACAGGCTGTTCGTTATGAAATAGCAAAGAGTTTGGTGCAGTTAGCAGTTAATCCCTTTGAACTTAGTGGGATTTACTTCTGAGTAAACATGCATTGAATTGTGTCCATAAACACATTTAACTGTTGGATTGTGATGTGTAATCTGAAGAAAAGCAGCATGTCTCAAAGTGTTCTTAGTTGTGTTTTTTTAAAGACTATTACAGTATGAGCTAGAGCAAGCCAATTCAATACCAGGCCCACAAACTGATTCCTTTGCCTGAATGTTCTTCAGGAGGAGTTCACAATGCCTATTGTTTCTGTTCCTTTTCTACTTTTTGTGGGAACCTTGAAGCCTGACAGGTACATAAACGTGGAAGTGAGAATGGGAGTATTATCTCTTATCTCCCTAGAGTTGGAGGCACATGGTCTTTTTGCTGAATCTAGCCCCATTGGGAATCTCACTGTGCCTCTCACACTTTTTCACTCTGAATTACTGGGGCAGGGTAGGGTTGGGGAGAAGGGGTAGCATGGAGTGGAGAGATCTGTGAGTGTGAAAAGAGAGGTTGAGTAGTGGAGATGGGGGTGGAGAGAGAGAAAATGTATGGGATTTAGAGAAAAAGGAGAATTAATTGAGAAATAGTCAATAGAAATAGGGACCTGTGGTTAGGGTAGCAGAAGGAGGATCAAACAGAAGAGGTTTGTCATGGGAGAAGGAGAAAGACAGAGCAATGTGGGGTGAGACTGCTTGTGAGTCTCTCTCAGCTCTTAGGCAGGAGGGAGGATGCCAGTTGGGTGAAAGAGACTTACAAGTACTGTATTGCTTCACTGTTAAGGAAGTGCTGTACACTATTTAGGATCACACCACAAAGGAGTGTCTCTTCTGTGTCTATGCATGTAGGTGGCGTCTTTCATGAAAGAACCAAGATGTTTTCTTGAAAGCAAGATGCATTAAGAAGAATTAATATTGTTGAATTAATAGGTTGAAGCTAGGTTTCTTTGATAAAACTGGGGTTTCTTCCCAAGTGCTGCTGTTTCTCCCCCCCCCCCCCATCATTTGATAAACATATGGTAATTTCAGATATCACTGAAGAATACATGGGTGAGAAGATGGAGATTCCCCCCCCCACACAATAGTTTTTAAAGAGAGATTTTTGTGTGCATGCTAAAAATGGATATCATTATATCCTGCGTCTTGACATGACATTCAGATAGAAGGTGCTCTCCATCTTCCATGGATCACAGAAGCTGATTCTACTTCCTTTCATCCCCAGCCTTCCCATTCTTTCAAGAACGCCCAGACTCAATGTGTGGAGACTGTGCTGTAAGAGCTCTGTCAGACATGTTTCCTCTCTGTGTTCTTTCACCCTAGATCTCTATGTCAGTGTTTCCCAATCTTGATTCTCTAGCTGTTTTTGGACTACAATTCCCATCATCCCTGGCCACTGGTCTTGCTAGGTAGGGATGATGGGAGTTGTAGTTCAAAAAAACAGCTAGAGACCCAAGGTTGGGAAACACTGCTCTAGGTTACAAAGTCCTTTTGCACCACCGCTTCCTGACTCAGACTATGCATCCATCAAGCCTATAACACACACCATCTCTCTAAGCCTCCCCACATCACAGCACACCCCATTAGATCTTCAGTTGTGTGTGCAGCATTCTCCATTAACTCCCCACCTGCTGAGATCTGAAGGGCATCTACATGGAGGTCTGTCTCCTTTCACTAGACCCAGCTACAAACTGGGATTATTTGCTTCTGTAAAGGTGACCTTCAGTAGGAGAGCATTCCAGCAAATGCTCGCCTCTCTTAGATTTCAACACTGACAGTATATTCCTGCTCTATAGGAACTAAGCTAAGGTACATCCCATTAGTGGCTGAATGGCAAAGATAATTTGGGTGAAAGTGCATTCTTTCTGGGATAGAGTGAATGAGGCATCCAGAGCTCCCTCTGCTTGCCAGTGTTATACTTTCATATGTATACTCATGAGAAGTATACTCGCTGCACTGTTGAATCTAAGCTCGTTTGGGACCTTTTTGAGTTATGTATGTGTGATTCTGGCAGGCTCTGAATTGCTGGCTTTTTGTTGAAGTCTCACCTCCTTGATATCTGTCTACTAGTGGCTTGGCTGTGGATGAAAACTGGGAAGGGGCCAGCAGGACTGGGATAGTCATTAAAAACTGGAGGGAGAGATTAACCCATTAGTGGATAGAGACCTCCTTTACCCCACTAGTGAAAGTACTTTCAAAGTAAATACCCACGCTTGCTTTCTCAGAAGTAAGTCCTATTGACATAGTTAAGGATTGCTTCCAAGTAAGTGTGCATAGGATTACAATATCAAAAGACTGAAAAGTTTTTTCCCTTTAATCCAACTCTACAATTCTATGATTCTATGACTCTAACCCGTTATATTGTAAGTTCCTTGCAAAGGCAGTTGAAACTAGTATAAACCTCCCAGTGGGAATTTAAAGATGATTCTTCAAACTGGAGCACAAGGTACTTTGTCCAGTAATCAATTAGTATGTTCTATGCAGTAGCTGCATGCTGGATTTCGAAGGGCCAGAGGAACCAGAGACCAAATTGCAAACATGCGCTGGATTATACAGAAAGTTAGAGAGTTCCAGAAAAACATCTACTTCTGCTTCATTGACTATGCAAAAGCCTTTGATTGTGTCGACCACAGCAAACTATGGCAAGTTCTTAAAGAAATGGGAGTGCCTGATCACGTCAACTGTCTCCTGAGAAATCTTTATGTAGTGATGTATGGAAGTGAGAGATGGACCATAAAGAAGGCTGATCACTGAAGAATTGATGCTTTTGAATTATGGTGCTGGAGGAGACTCTTGAGAGTCCCATGGACTGCAAGAAGATCAAACCGATCCATTCTGTAGGAAATCAGCCCTGAGTGCTCACTGGAAGGATAGATCGTGAAGCTGAGGCTCCAATACTTTGGCTACCTCATGAGAAGAGAAGACTCCCTGGAAAAGACCCTGATGTTGGGAAAGTTTGAGGGCACAAGAAGAAGGGGACGACAGAGGACGAGATGGTTGGACAGTGTTCTTGAAACTACCAGCATGAGTTTGCCCAAACTGCGGAAGGCAGTGGAAGACAGGAGTGCCTGGCGTGCTCTGGTCCATGGGGTCACGAAGAGTCAGATACAACTAAACGACTAAACAACAACAATGCAGTAGCTAAACTTTTAAACTTGTGTCTGGCTAAAATATTCCCCGTATGATCACAGTTTTGGAATGCCTGATACATTCTGGTCTGGAAGAAGTCATTTAACAGCTGCAAGAAGTTCTACAAAAATACTCACTTTGTTAGCCAAAGTTGATGAATTGGTTAGGGGTTTAATTCAAATCTCATTCTTAGAGTATGATTTCCATGTATGCCAATGTCAGCTCATTGGCAGAACAGTGAAATAAAAAATGTAATACATAAATAAACTTGGCTTATCTCTTTCAGATTGCTGCAATTCTCCGGAAACGAAAACTAGATTATTATTTGCACAAACTCCTCCCTGAGATCCTACAATCAACATCCTTTCTGACAGCAAATGGAAGTTTGTATATTGCATTTTTCTGCATTTTAAGGTTGGTTTAACTTCAATTTACATCTTTAAATAGCATTTTCTGTAATTAATGTTTACTTGTGGAATGGATTGATTTATTTGAAAAATTCTTACCTTATTCTTCAGCTGCAAAAAAGATTCGCAGATTGGCATACACATGCCAATAATAAGACTGTCCCTGCCTTTAGGCTTACAGTCTAATGCACATACAGTGGTGCCTCGCAAGACGAAATTAATCCGTTCCGCGAGTCTCTTCGTCTTGCGGTTTTTTCGTCTTGCAAAGCACGGCTATTAGCGGCTTAGCGGTTTAGCGGCTATTAACTTAGCGGCTTTAAGAAAAAGGAAACAAACTCGCAAGACGTTTCGTCTTGCAAAGCAAGCCCATAGGGAAATTCGTCTTGCGAAGCACCTCAAAAAACGGAAAACTCTTCCGTCTAGCGAGTTTTTCGTCTTGCGAGGCATTCGTCTTGCGGGGCACCACTGTACATGTAACACAAAAGAAAAAGGGATTGGGAGGAGGAAAGAAAAAAGCATGCTGATAGTGGTTAGAAAATTCTTGTGTTTTCTCTAAAAAGGAAGCAAAATCCTTGCAAACTGCTTCTTCTGTGGCTGATGGGTAGGACTAGGTTGGTCATCTCTTTAGGTGCAGCATCCCAGTGGTCCTTAGACCCCTGGTTGACATGTTTTGTCCTAATTCTCTATGTGGTTTTTTAAAAAATGAGACTACAGCTATTTTGGGAACAAGATTAATGTATCTGCTAAAATGTAACCCTCCCATCATTATTTATTATTATGTTTAGATTGCTATCCCACCCCATCCCTAGGGCTTATTTGCTGAGCTTACATTCGCATATTTTCGCTATTCTGGAGATGGCAGACAAGTGCTGTTTCCTCTTTGCTAGCTAAAAAGTGCTTACTTGCCATCAGGGGTCATCCAGTGGGATTATGAAAACAAGCCCGTTTTTCTGTTCAGGAAATGTCTCTTAACTCTTTCATTTGCACAGATCAGCAGCTTACAATGAAATATTTACCAAGTACACAATCATGTTTTGTTCTCTAGGGCATAGTGAGCTTGAGAAGTTTTTTGTTGTGTTATTTCTTCCTTTCCATGCAAACATATTTGCCACTTCAACTGTTAACATTTTGGAACAAAGTGTGGTCATTAGAGGGAAGGGGGAAGGACAATAATCAGTGCAAGGTACAGCAGTCATGCTTCTTTCCTCTTTCTGACATTATCTAACCACTAATAACAAAGGCACCCCAGATTCTTTAATATGTTGTTAGAGCTGCTAATGTGCTGTAAGAATAAAATAAAGAAATCTAAGCCCAAATAACTTTCATTCCAACCATAGTGGGGGACCATAGGTTGGTCATTCTGATGTGTATCTGTCTTGGTTGCATATGGGCCACTTAATTGACCACAGTGCAAACATGCATGAGAACATCATGCCTCCAGAGAAGGCTGCCTGCTCCATCTTGGCATGAGTCACTGTTCTAGATTTGCCTCTTTCCATTCAGGGGGGCAGTTCCATGTGAAAGATGGAGAATGGGCTGCCAGTCCTTACACATCAACCTGAAAATGGTTAGTTTTAGAGAGTTAGATAGGGAAAAGGTTTTCCTCTGATATTGGCAATTGTGTTTCCCAAGCTGTGCAAATTTATCTTTGTTTATTGGAGTGACAGCTGCCACTTCTATAGTTCAAGGTGTGAAACTGGACAACATAGTAGAAACTCATCTTTGGGTTCTTCCTAAGAACATCATGATAGTTGCATTGCCCAGAGAAACTTTGTTAAGAAATTCAGAATAATTCCCCAGCCCACAAATGTTGCTTGCATGTGCCTACGTTTGTCATTCATGAGCTAAAAGTGGGGGGAAAGAAGTTTTGTGAAGTTTCACAGCTTGCTTAGTTGTCTAGTTGACATTCCTTCCTTGGAGGTTTTTAAGCAGAAGTTGGATGGCCTTCTGTCATATATGATTTAGTTGACATTCCTGTATTGGAGGGGTTAGACTACATGACTCTCGGGGTTCCTTCCACAACTCTACAATTCTATGATTCTAACTCTTTCTTGTCCCAGGCAGTCACTCCCACTCTAAAAAATGAAAATAAGTGCATAACAAGTCAGTGGTATAAAATTCTGTGAGTGCATTGGAAATGTAATTTACCTATTGATTTGCACTTGAAACCAACCCTATTCCAAGGACCCAAAGCAGTTGCAGTATGTGCACAAATAAAATATCTAAATAGAAAACAGACCACACAAAACATATTGTCAGAGCTGCCCCTAGGTCCCAGCTCACAGAGGACCAACGCCCGATCGTCGTTATGTACAAAAGTCTTTATTGAAGTTCAACTTCCATTCCAAAGCCGCAGCGTGCAGCCCTACGTCTTAAACCCTAGACCGGCGAAGTCCCGTCTGAATCTCCTCCCCTCTGACACCAGTTTAAGATCCTAGCCCTGCTCCACCTTTTCCGTTGTTCTCTCCTCCTCTGGGTCCTCCTGCCCGCCGGGGCTTTCCCCTTTCTGGACTCTTCCGACGCTGAGTCGGCTGACTCCTCCCCCTGTCTCTGGCGGGCTTTAGGACCCGGTTCCTAATCCTCATTCTCTGCTGTCCCGCGCTCCTGTACATTTGAACTTGCCTCTCGCGCCAACCCAGTGACCTTCCTCCTGACCGTCACACTGCTTCTGTCACTGCTTCCCTCTTCCGGGATACTGCCCGGATCTGACCTCCCCTCCGTTGTCTGGCTCTCCGATGGAGGCGTGGCCAGCCCTGACTTATCTTCACTCCCTGGTGTGGAATCCTCTGCCCTCGATACCTGGGACTCTTCCCCCCCACTATGCTCTGGTGGGGAAGCTGGTCCTGATTTCCAACTGCTACTCTGGGAGTCCCTGCTGGCCCCTTGCTCCTGGAGTGTCCCCCTTGGGAATCCCCTTGCCCTGACCACTGGCGCCCCCTTCTGTGAATCTTCCGATTCGCTGGAGAGGCTCATGGAATCTCTCGGGCCACTGTCATCTTCTCCTACGCTGCCCTCAGATTCTCCCCCTTCGCTCTCCATCTCCCCTCTTCCCTGTGCTTCTGCTCCTGAACCCCTGACACATATGTTAAAATCTTAACCCTTGTCACCAGAAACCTGACCAAATTGACATGCTTTGCACTCTAGAGGAGGGGAAAGACATAGGTATAGGGAAGTCAGCTAAAGTGCCTCTTTTTGTGCTGTCGTTCCCTGCTGGTAAGAATACCCAGAAGGTAGTATTGATGCTTCTGGGAAATTACAAGGAAGGAGTTTCAAAGAAATACAGGACTCTAGGCATTTCAGTCTTTTAATGTTTAAACAAGCATCTTTTAAGTATCTCCTTTTTATTGGGCACTAGTAAACATTTTCAGCATAGGCTGAACCAGCCTACAGCTTGTCCTGTGATAACAAATATATTTTGTCACTGGGGAAATAGACGTAGTGCCTTGTAACAAAGTAATCCTTTGAAATATATTGGATGTAAAATTGATGTTCTACCTTGGGTGTTACAAGAATGAAATTTTATGAGGTTCTTTGATGTTCTTGTTAAGAAGAAACATGAGATGGCAATGGGCTGCTTTTTGCCTGATGCAGCCTTTGTATCTGTCATACTGGGCTGCATCCAGAGTTTTTGTTTTGCAAACAGCTCCTCCTGAAAGGAGGAAGAGGCAATTTTTGCTGGTTCTCCATTAAATCCCCTGTGCCCCCTTCCACACTCTCCCGGAGAGTACCCCAACACTGTGGAGCACACTTCTGGGAGGTACAGAGGGCTGAAGGAAGAGGAATTGGTGAAAATTACCTCCCCCTGTGGGGGTTTCCTATGAATGTAATTACTCTGGATCTAAGCCACTGTATATGAACAGATGTACTCTTTTACTAGATGCTGTGTATTAACCCAAAAATGTTTCTTTATGCTTTAGCATGCAGAATAACAAATATTGCACATTTTATTTCCTCAGGAGGATACTTGGAAAATTTTATTTTTGGACTCCTGGTTTTGGCGCTGCTTTGCCAGCTTCTTATGTGGCTATTCTTATTGAAAGGAAGAGCAGGTATGTGTTCATATATCCTTTACTTGCTTCCACTCTTTTACAGAAGGTGGGAGCCACTTGCATGGAGCCAAGTTGAGAATATATTGTGTCGTATGCAGCTGTCAGATGGGCAGGTACAAATAATAAAATTAATATTATTAAGAGTTTGCGGTGTGGGTAGGTAGTATACTTGAAAAAATACATGGTGGTTTTGTTTAGGGTTGCTGGTTTATACATACATGAGTGAAAATGCTCAGCTAGTTGCTGTTAAGATTCTGTTGTTTTCAGGAAGTTTTTCTAGAGGATGAGAATTCTGTGTTGTATAGGTCCAGGTATTCCCCATTACTCCTAGTCCTCATCCCTCTGCTCTTAATGTATCCTTAGCAAGAACTGTAAACGTAATGGTTGCCAGCCCTCTGCTGTGTTTATACTGTTGCTTCTCCCAGCGCTTGAAGCTGTCACCACTTAATCTCTCCATGCCTGTCTTTCTCAGGTTTGTGACCCTGCTTCATACAAATAGAAGGGACAGATGCCTAGTGCCACTCATTATTAGTCTTTCCTGGCATCCTTGCTTTCTTACCTCCTTGCCAAATAGCCACAACTTCATAAGACTGCTAGGAATTCCCACCGGAATAAATTAGTGCTTTTGTGTTCTGCTTGTTCTTGTGCAGAATCTGTATGGAGTTGTGTGACTTCTTCACACAACACATGGTTAAATGATGAATTCTGCTATCTCATGATGTGATGGTTACTGACTTAAAGGTTTTTTTACTTTTTAAAAAGGGGTTTATCCATGGCTACTTATCATGATAGCTATATGCAGCCTTCAGGACTAGAGGCAGCATGTCTTTGGATTGCGGTCGCTGGGGAAACAGCTGCCTGAGAGGGGTCTTGGCCTCATCTCCTGGCTGTGGACTTCCATTCTGGGAAACAGGATGTGGGGCTAGTTAGACTTTTGGTGTAAGCATTTAGGTTCTTACATGTATGTGTTAACCTACTCTCTAATTTAACTTCATCACTTTTTAAAGAAAAGATGTTTGTATAATGGCTGAATCAAAAAATTCTGGGGGAATTGTTACTCTGTGAGGAGTAAACTGCAGTGCCCAGGGTTCGTAGAGGGAGGGGGGTATGCTTTGAATGAGCAGCCTTACTCTTTATAGTAGTACCTCGGGTTACGAACTTAATTTGTTCCGGAGGTCTGTTCTTAATTCGAAACTGTTCTTAACCTGAAGTGCACTTTCGCTAATGGGGCCTCCTACTGCTGCTGCCGCCGTGCAGTTTCCATTCTCATCCTGGGGCAAAGTTCTCAACCCGAGATAATACTTCCGGGTTAGCAAAGTTTATAACCTGAAGTGTTTGTAACCCGAAGCGTTTGTAACCTGAGGGACCACTGTACTTTACTTCTCTGGAGTGGCAGGTTTCACAGAGGACCTTCTTCAAGAACCCTGGCTTTGTAAGAATCCTCAGAACATACAATCTGACTTTCTTGCTCCATGATTTGACACACCCTGCAGCTTTCCCATACATTTCCCTGGTCCAGATATCATGAAAGTACTCTTCATATTACTCCATTTGACCTCTACACATATCTGAGACGCCCGCCTGCCCTTCTCCAGTCTCCTGCTTCTCCCACGACTCCTAAAGATGTCCTTAGGAATGAAGTCCTCCTTTTCCCCTCCTGCTGTGCTCATGTTGTTCTCATCCATAGCTGCTCTTTACAACTGAAGGAGTCACTAGATAGGGCGAAAGGGATTAGTGGGAACAGGTGCAGTATTCATGAACTGCCGCTAAGGTCCTTGAAAGGAAATAGGCCTGGCAAGAAGCTGGTATAAAGAGATTGCCAAGAACTGGAGAAGGAAAATGGGCAGACTGTCCATTCTCCCCCTCCCCACACAGTTTGTTTTCGCTCTGTTGGTCTGTACCATTTATCTCTTAAAATATGAGCATGCAAGTATGGGAACCCTGCAAAATTTGCAGGGAGAGTTCATTGCGGGAAACCAGCCGTCTCTCTCCCCATATGGTCCTCTCTGTGCAAAGGGAATCAGAGTCCTCCCTTCTCCAAAGCAACTGCAGAGAGCAACGTCTGTGTCCAGTTTCCCCTCTCTCTTTACCCAGACCATTTTGGAGGAGAAAACAAGGTCAGATTCTGCCCTGAAGTGACCGTTGCAGGGGGCGGGGAGATGACTCTTGCAGCTCCTTGTGTTGGCTTGGGGAAATGAGCTGTGCTTTCTTCCAGTGTGGTGTAGTGGTTAAGAGTGGTAGTCTCGTAATCTGGGGAACCGGGTTCGCGTCTCCGCTCCTCCACATGCAGCTGCTGGGTGACCTTGGGCCAGTCACACTTCTTTGAAGTCTCTCAGCCCCACTTACCTCACAGAGTGTTTGTTGTGGGGGAGGAAGGGAAAGGAGAATGTTAGCCGCTTTGAGACTACTTAAAGGGAGTGAAAGGCGGGATATCAAATCCAAACTCTTCTTCTTCTTCTTCTTCTTCATCCAGCATGGTTAAGCTCTTGTCCCTTCTCAGACCTAGTGCCTGCTTACTGCCCTCTTTTGCTGATAACATTTCTGCAAGGGTAGGGGTGTGTTTGGTCTCCTTCTTTGCCCTGACCTCTGCATTAGAACTCCCAGTTTGTTGTTATTTTGGAATATGCTATCTTGAGTTCCAAGGAAGAAAAATGGTCAGCGAAATAAATAGCCCCGGGAGTCCACCGGCCCCTCACTTTCCTCTACAGCACGTGCAGGAACGGCCTTCTCTGGATCTCATCCGCTTCATCTGCCGGAGCCTGTCTTCTGACACAGGGGAAAGTTCCTCACTCAACCAGTCCATGACATTGCTCCACCCCTCAGCCTCTGTCCCCACAAGCCCCTTCCTCCTACCTGATCTGGTTCCACAGCTGCTGCTTCCCTTCTGCCCCCATGAAAAGGTGGATCAGGAAGTCTTGCCGGCATCATTCTGTCACCTGCAAGAGAAAAAAGGTAAGCAGGATGCCAGGAGTGCCACCTTCTCTCACAGGTGAAACAGGGCATCTCTAACCACAGATGGGCCTTTGAGAAAGCCTTACCTGCTGAGTGCATTTGGAGGTTGGTGCCCATTTCATATGTTAGTTGTGCAGAAATACACCTCCGCTCCTTTGGACCCTTGGCCCCAACAGTCCCCCCCCTCAAAAAGATGAATAGAACCCACAGATTAGTTGGAAAACCAACAGAATGAGAACAAAAGGAGAGAGAAAAACCACCGTCCTCCTTACTCAGTGGCCTCATTGGTGTCCAGCGGAGCCTGAGGTCCTTACTTCCTATAAATCTTCTATGATGATGTCATTTGGATGGAAGAGAAGGAAAATGAGAGGCAGAATTTTTCCACAGGCCTTTATTCACCACATTTATACCCATCCTTCAGCCAAACGTCCCAGGTTGGAAATGTAGCTGGAGTCAGTCTGAGTGCTGCCCTCCCAGGCCAGGTGGGAAAGGCCTGTCAGACAGGGAGCAGGTCATACAGGACTCCCAGCAAGAACGCCTGGGAGGTGGGTCTTGGTTTCCAGCCATGGAAACCGTTCTTGGTCCATTGAAACTAGTCTTTGGAGTTTCAGTCTAGGCTCTTGTACTACTAACCCAACTGTACGCTTGTGAAACATGGACCACTTATAAAAGCCATCTCCAACTCCTTGAACGATTCCATCAACGGTGTCTCCCAAAAATGTGACACATCACTTGGGAAGACAGGCAAACGAATACCAGTGTCCTGGAAGAAGCAAAGATCACCAGTGTCAAAGCAATGATTCTTCAACACCAACTTCGTTGGACTGGTCATGTGGTTCGGATGCCTGATTATTGTCTTCCAAAGCAGCTACTCTATTCCAAACTTAAGAATGGAAAGCGTAATGCTGGTGGTCAACAAAAGAGGTTTAAAGACTCTCTCAAGGCTAATCTAAAAACATGTTGTATAAACACCAATGGCTGGGAAACACTTGCCTGTGAGCGCTCCGATTGGAGAACAGCCGTTACCAAAGGTGTCATGGGCTTTGAAGATGCTCAAACTCAGGACGCAAGGGGGAAACGAGCTAAGAGGAAGGCACACTTGGCAAACCCTCACTGTGATCAACTCCTGCCCGGAAACCAATGTCCCAATGTGGAAGGATGTGTGGATCCAGAATTGGCCTCCACAGTCACTTATGGACTCATGGTTAAAACTCACTGTTCATGGAAGTCAATCTTACTCGGCTACAAGTGATCACAAAAGAAGAAGAAGAACTATTCTTTGCTATGTGTATCTTGTTCAAGGTTACCTAGTATCTAGTCGTAGCACTTGCCTACTCTTGCAGCCGGAAAACCTTCAAATATTCATATAAAAGCAATATAACATCAGATTGACACCATTCCAATGCTGTTTTGCTCAGAAGGAAGATGGCTACCAGAGGAGGCACTTGGGATATGGCATGGGGCAGCCATCATCCCTGAAGCATGAGACCCCATGCACAGCAACCCTTCTGCCTGGGTGGTAATCACTGCCCTCCTGGTCTCTGAGTGCTAGACAGGTTGCCATCTCAAGGACAAGAGTGGATCCAACCTACATGGTTTGGGGACTTGGCCAGGACAATAGGGGGTACTCAACTTGGTTGAGAAACAGGAACATGTACCGTATTTTTCCTTCTATAACACGCAGATTTTTTCTCCTAAAAAGGAAGGGGAAATGTCTGTGCGTGTTATTGAGCGAATGTGTGGTCCCTGGAGCCAATTGGTGCAAGGGGAGGCAAAAAAAAGCAGGCAAAAATCAAACCACGCGCGCGTCTCCTAGAAGGGAAACTTGAAAAGAGGAAGCAGCTGCTTTCCTGCATTCTGCCTCAGGGTCTTACTGCCCACCCGTCTCTGTTTCCTTGCTGTGTTTGCTCAAACGGAACAAAGAGCAGGGAAAGCCCCTCCCCTCCAGGCAAGCAGAGGGGAAAGCTGAAAACATGCAGGAGGGAGAGAGAGAGAGAGAGAGCTGGCTGGCTTGGGTGGGTAGGTGAGGGAAAACTTTTGCCTTCCTTTCCTCCCTACCCCTCTCCTGCATTCTTAGCCAGCTGCTTCTCTGCACACCCCTCTCCTGCTCCTTGTCCCTTCTGTGTTTTTCCTTCCCTCCCCACTTAAAATGTGGTTAAAAAGCATGGATCCTCAGGATCTTTGCATTGGGTCAGCCCAAATTCACCATCAGATCACATAGCATGTCCATGGCTACAGCCTGCCCCCCAAAAATCACGCACCCACTGTTGCCTGGGGCTGCAATGGTGCAAAAACATGGTTAAAAAGCATGGATCTACATGGATCCTCAGGATCTTTGCATTGGGTCAGCCCAAATTCACCATCAGATCACATAACATGTCCATGGCTACAGCCTGCCCCCCAAAAACCACACACCCACTGTTGCCTGGGGCTGCAATGGTGCAAAAACGTGGTTAAAAAGCATGGATCTACATGGATCCTCAGGATCTTTGCATTCAGTCACCCCAAATTCACCATCAGATCACATAGCATGTCCATGGTTACAGCCTGCCCCCCAAAAATCCCGCACCCACTGTTGCCTGGGGCTGCAATGGTGCAAAAACGTGGTTACAAAACATGGATCCACATGGATCCTCAGGATCTTTGCATTGGGTCAGCCCAAATTCACCATCAGAGCACATAGCATGTCCATGGCTACAGCCTGCCCCCCAAAAATCACGCACCCACTGTTGCCTGGGGCTGCAATGGTGTAAAAACGTGGTTACAAAGCATGGATCCACAGGGATTCTCAGGATTTTTGCATTGGGTCACCACAAATTCACCATCAGATCACATGTCTGTGGCCACAGCATGAAGCACAAAAATGATACATCCACTGTTTCATTCAGATTGTTTTTTCCCTTGTTTTCCTCCTCTAAAAACGATGTGCGTGTTATGGTCAGGTGCGTGTTATAGAGCGAAAAATACGGTATATATTTTCCTTTGTTTTACTTAATGGGTGTAAGGTGGAGGTCAAGGGAGGGACAGGGGCAAACCTGTTACTCAGGTTTCTGCCAGAAAAACACTCCCAGTTTGTGACACAGATGTGATGTATGTATGACATTTTATTAAAAGGTGGTGTGGGTACAATTGGCTTCTTTCTGCTTCTTCCATGTGGTATTTGGAAGTCCTGTTGCAACAGTTCATTGAACAAAGACCAGGCCTCTCCAGAGAGCCAAGGCTGTACAGGAGACCCCAGGACTCACATTCCCCCCCCCCCGCCAGACGAAGAGAAAGGGAAGGAATGCTACTTACAGTTTGCCCATTTTGTCGAGGAAAAGATCCCATCCTCCTCTCTAGCTAGCTATCTAGCATGCCCACCCAAGCCTAACTCTGACCCCACCCCGACCCCTGCCCTAAGCATACACCTAACCCCCACCCTAAGTCTACACTTAACCCTACTACTTTATGTTCAAAATAAAAATATACAAAATAAATACAAAATATGCACAGATGTGCACAAAAAATATAAAATGAAAAACAAAATAAAAATATTAAAATAAAGAACAATAAAATAAAATAAAAGTGTTAAAATATAAAATTAAAAGAATAAAGGAAAATCAAAATAAATCAAATAAAAGTAATAAATGAAATAAAAATGAAAATAAGAAAATGAAAAAATAACAATTCACTAATCTTCCACCTAATTTCCACTAACGGCCACTAACTCCTCTCTCCTCCGCTCCCTCACTACTAATAGCCTCCTCCAAGTCTGTGGCTTTTAAAGGAGAAGCAAGAGATGTCACAAAGGAGGGTGGGTCCTTGTCACCGTGGCAACCCCCCCCCCACCTGGACCTGGGCCCAGCCTGGCTCCTCCTGAGAGGTGATGCTCCTCTATCAGAACTCAGAGGCACCTGCTGTTCCGCCTGCAGCTGGATTCATGGATGTATTTCTCCAAACTCCTCCTCCTAGAATCTAAAAATCTTCGGAAGGTGACTACCCATTCCTACTGTTCAATGTTCCTGAAGGGAAAATGACACAGACGGCTAAGGCCAATTTTTGAAGAGAGTACTGCTCCTGCTTGCTCCTGTTTCTAATGGTTGAAACCAATTAAACTTTCCTTTTTTCATTAACCGCTTTTCAGATGGTGGGCTTGATAGGGTTCCTGAAAGTTAGCTTCTTTGACGCTATCACTCCAATTGGCTTTACTGTTTCATTCCTCAAGGAAAATCAGGACAGCTTTCGGCATCTCTGCCAAGGACAATTTGAACTTCTTTTTATTGCACGTCTAAAACTAAGGAAAAAGAAATGTTGCTTGGAAAAATACACACATTGTTAAGAATAAGCCAGAGCTTGGCAGTAGATTTTCACACCGCCCCCCAAGAAGCATTAAAAGAACTGCTCCCGTTAACACCCTTTCCCCACCCCTCCAAATTATCCCTCCTTAAGGTGGCTTAATGTAACATGATAACCACTTGGGAGACTACAAGAATTTTTTTCCAGGGTGGCAACTCCGTAACCCATTTTGTCTCTTATTAGCTCTTATGGGGTAACCCCCCTGCTTGGTTTGCCCTGGCACCCTTCTTGTGTTTGGGTCAAGTGTTTGTTACTTGCGAAGAAATGGAGTATTTCCCCCACTGCAAACTGTGGTCAGGGTAATATGGAAATAGTGGATAATTTCTGGGCAAGCAACTTGTGGATTTTGATGCAAATGTTCACTTTACTGCTCCTTTTGTGTGGTGTTGAGTAATAGTAATATTAAACCCTGAAAAATATCTTAACTCCAGGGCACTGGTCTCGGTTTAACCATGATTTTGGGGCACTGAAACAAGATTTGCTTGCAAAGGAAATAAGGTGTTTATTAATGAATCCAGAATTGTGTTGAAGTCCATTTCCAGACACCTGGTTCAGAAGCAGATTAGGTTCAAGGTGGTTAGCTAAGCTTGTAATTTCATAGAATCCCCTCACTTTTGGTCCTCTTTATCCAAGTTTGTGGGTTTTCTTTTCTTTTCTAAAAAATGCTCAATAAAGCTCCCATCATTACAGCTTTTCAGTATGGAGTTTTGAGCTCTTGTGCAGTGCAAGTTCTTATCTCTTCTGCTCAGGCGCGGAAGTCTGGTTGTCTAGCAGGGAAACATTCAGGCTTATACTTGGGTGAGCTAACTTGTTGTTATTCATTAATAGCACAGACCTTTACACCTCTCAACTGGTCAGAGTAGGGGCTGCTATTGGAAAAAAACTGATCAGAATGAGTGAAGAAGTGAGGGTGGATAGAGGAGGGGAAGGCAAGGTGATGCTGAAGTTGATTGCTAGTTCCCAGTTAGTTATTTGCTGAAATTTGAAATGTTGAAAAAAGAACTGGAATGTATATGTCCTTGAACCCAGAAGCAAACTTTGGAATACCCCTATCATATATCTCCATGACTGTGGGATAGTTGCTTTCTAATTGCACAATACTTTTCCTCCAGTGTGTTTAGAGGCCGGTATAAATTACACAGATTTATTTGACAGATAAATGGCTATTCAAATTATGGGAGGAGCAAGGAATTATGCAGAGCACTGAAGATTTTTGCTGCTCCCCACCCACTGTTCATTTTATACAAACACCCTTCTGGCTAGTGAGATTATTGCCAGCGTTGGCCAGATGCTTGCAAGCCTACTTTTAAAAGGGCTTAATAAAACAAACAACCTCAACCCCCCCCCAATTTTGTTAGGAGCGGGAATTCTCTGCTCATTTCAAATTTGGTGCAATTTCTGTACTTTTGAGAAATGGTGGCTTTCCAGAAGGTTGTATCCAGCTAAATTAAATCAGATTCACTGGAATGGATGGATTTATGTTAGTACTGTAACCCATTTCAGTGGGTCTAATTTGTGCAGGACTGAATTGGATCCAGTCCTACGTGAAATCACCAAACATCTTCATATTTTTTAAAATGGCTCTTTCTCTCTCATCATGCCAAATAGGTCAAAAGAGGGGAAAATAAACAAACAGTAATTGTTTTACTTTAAAATTCTTAAATATGTTTCTGGCCTTTTAAACGTATCTAGCAGCTGGTAACAAATAATCACTTAATCTCTTCCCAGTGGGCACTCTATTTTAAGTTCCCTGTAGGCATTTGCTTACAGAGCATCCATATCAGACTGAGTTCAGGAATGAAATGCTTGTAAATTAGACCTCCATTGTAAGTGTTGATGTGTTTAGGTTCTGGGCCAGAGTACTGTATACAAATTGTATCTTTAGAAAAATGTAGGGAACATTGAAGGCAAGCTAGCGAATGGCTAAAAGCCTTCTGTTTTTCCTTCAGTTAGTTGACACTGAAATTGCCATGATTGTCAACATAATCAAAGCTGTTCATAAACCACAGTAATCTGGCAGTGGGTTTGTGCTTTCAAATTGATTACCTTGAAATCAGCCAAAATGTTTTATTCTCTTTTCTGTTAAGAAAGAAAAAGCTGTTGCCTGTCTCTTCATATGCAACCTGCAGTGTAATCCTAAGCATGTTTGCTCAGATGCAAGTTTCATGGTTTCATGCTGTTCAATAAGACTGTAATAGGACCCTTCTGCTGGGTCAGACCACTCACCGCATCTATCTCAATGTTGTCTACATGGACTGGCAGTGGCTCTCCAGGGTTTCAGGCTGGGCATCCCTTCCAGCCCTACCTGGGATTGAGCCTGGGATCTGTGTACAAATCGCACTCATTCTCTGAGCCATGGCCCTTTGCGCTTACTCAAACTTACGTTTATATCATTTACATCATTGTATATTAGCAAATTTTCTGTTACTATGCTGGGTAGGTTATTTTTGGAGGAAAGACTTGTACATTGCAAGAACTAGCATTTTTTTGCTTTTAGGTTGCTATTGAAAGTGTATCTTTGAAAGAGGGCTTTCCTTTAAGACTGATTCACCCATTTTCTATTGGAAGCTTGTAATTTAATGCTATTAAGGTCTTGTATAGTGGTACCTCAGTTCCTGAACACCTCCGTTGTCGTACATTTCAGTTCTCAAATGCCGTAAACCCGGAAGTAAATGCTTTTGTTTTTGACTGTTTTTCGGAATCTGAACATGCGACACAGCTTTTGCTGAGTGCAAGAAGCTCTTGCAACCAATGGGAAGCCATGCCTCGGTTTTTGAATGTTTTGGAAGCCAAATGGTCTTCTAGAATGGATTACATTCGAGAACTGAGGTACCACTGTACTTAATTTTCTCTCCATATGTATTTGTTCTATATATGTTGTTTTTTTCCTTTTTGTTTTACTATATATTTTGTTCTTTTGATATATGTGTTGCAGCATGGAAACAGGTTGGGAAGCACTTTAGAAACCTTTCAATAATAAACCAACCCCTGGAGTGCATCCATGCACAGATCCAAGGCAACACATACATGGTGGAATCTGCATCAGTGAGGACTAGCCCAGTCTACTTGATGTCAATCTTGCAGAACCTATTTTCCATCCACTTCAACAGGGAGATGCTTGGGGTGATAGGTGTACCTTGTGATCTCAGCTGTTGAGAGCCATCCTTGCACCTATCTGCACAGCTGCTGCTTCAGTTGGGTTTCTTGATGATGCTAGAGTTTGAAAGACGTTTGGGACCCAGGTTTTCCACTTGTAAATTAAGAGGAAGTGGTGAAATTCCTGTTTGTCAGTTTCACCTCTCCATTTCCCAGAGAGCCTGCTTTGGAGATGACTGAGTTGGGCCACAAAGGAGGGAGTGCTTTTCTCCTCCTTTTTCTATTGGAGAAGAAGGGTAAAGGCACATCTTCTCTCTGTTTTGGTATTCTAGCGTTACGTTCTAGCGCAATTAAAGGTTTGTAAAATATTTGGTGCATCTCTCTGTGTCCCTCTTTCCCCCTGCAAATGAATCATACTAACAAGTCAGGCAGCACCTAGATCCAAGATAGGGGTGCTAAATGTAAGCGTTCATTTTAAATCTGCTACCTAGTCCGAGACCATGTCATTTTTAGCCTAGCAATGCAAATGGAGTTGCATGTTGTATAAGAGCAAAGTGCTAATTTTAACACAGTTTGAGGAAAGGCAATTAGATCTCTCCAGAAGTTAATTGTGTATTCTTTTGCCTAATGAGCCTAGCCCTTTACGCTTTTCCTTGGTTAATTACACCACTATGAACTGGAGAAAAGAAACCTAATTATAGCTAAACAAAATAAAGATCTAGAGTGGTTTTGAAGGGACCTCTGTGTGTGTTTTCCTTTTCCCTTCTTCAAGTGCCCTGTCCTCTAGGCAGAATTAGTGTTTACTTAGTTGCTGTTAACATTATAGTGGCGCCTGTCTCCTTGCTGTAGAGCAGGCTCTGTCATTGGTGCCATTATAAAGCCCTAAGTTGAAGTTCTGTAATTTGGCAATAAAAATGTACCATAGGCTACTTCTAACACCTTTTAACTTCCTTTTGGGATTGGGGGATGGGTGGGAAGAGAGGATAATGTCCTTAACATTTGCTGGATATTTACAAAGGTCATTCCAGAGTTTGAGGTGGGACCCTCGCAGTTGAGAAATTTAAATGTGTTCATTTTAATACTAGACTGGCATTTTGAAGGTCTGAAGTATGCTTATAATGATTTTGGCTTTTTGTGTTTAGAATCTTAACTGTGCAGAGTTCTGGTTAAGTCTGTATTGATCACAAACATAAATATATTAAGCACGGTTACCCTGGAATGTTACTAATTGCCTGTGCAAAATTGGCAGGCATATGTATGGATCTTTTTGTACCTTTTAATTTCATTTTAAAGTTGGCTCTCCAGGTGTGTGAATAAACACTTTCTTAACAGAGATTGATTGTATGGCATACTGTTATTACTGATTGTAGTATGTTGCCTATTAAATATGCCACAGTATATGTGCCATAAGCTAAACATGAGAAAATTGCTGTGGCTTTTGTGGATTTGACAACTTACAACACAAATTGTACATGGGCTGAATGTTATTGCAATTTAATGTTTGTGGCAGCTTGGAATGGTTAAACTTTACCAGCTAATTCCATAAAATACTTTCTGTTCCCTGGAGCTTTTTCCTGCTTCAGAATGGACTTATTTTAAGTTCACAAGGCAGTAGTCTGGTTAAAATACATTCTGAAATCCATATTTGGCCTAATAAAAGTATTGCCCTGGAAAAAAAGCTCACAAAATAGTGTGCAAGGTTTTTGAGATTATTGGAACTCTTCATCTGACTGTAAACAAAGCAAGGAGTTGGGAAGGAAAAAACCTGGCTAATGGAAGGCAGTGGAGTCTGCATCTGCTCCCAGCCCCAGAAATATGGCTTTGCATAAAATAAGTTAACTCTCTGTTGTGTATTGTGACTTATACTTTCCTAAAAAGATGCAAGATCAGCCTTTCAAGCTTTCTGCCTGCTTGATATGAACTTTTTTTTGTGTACGAAAGGAGTTTTGCAATCAGTCTTGTAATTCTTTGGCAAGCAGCGACTGTGGTTGGCATTAAGCATGGTGTACAAATCAGTCATACCTCTTTCATTTTAATAGAAATGTAAGTCTGAAACCAATAAAGCACCAGGGCACTCGAGAATATGATTTCTGAAAGGCCAAAATGTCCTCCTGTCTTGCTTCGACAGAAGACAGGTTATTTCCCCTCCTTTCTCTGACTGAAGCATAATATCCCGTGTGTGTGTGTGTGTGTGTGTGTGTGTGTTGCCATCTCCGCCAAACATAAATTTAATAGAAGGGCAGGGGTTTTGAAGACAGAGGTAGGACTCAAAATGGCAAAATTAACAGCAGCAATAAGATACCAGACAAATCAGAAACTAAGGCTAGAATGGCAATGTTTTGAAGAGTACATGAGTAAACACTGTTCTAAGGAGAACATGTTGGTATACAGTGGTGCCTCACAAGACGAAATTAATCCGTTCCGTGAGGCTCTTCGTATAGCGGTTTTTTCGTCTTGCGAAGCAAGCCCATTGACAGCTTAGCGGATTAGCGCTATTAGCGGTTTAGTGGCTTTTAGCGGATCAGCTGATAAGCGGCTTAGCGGCTTAGGAAAAGGGGGAAAAAGGGGGGAAAAACCCGCAGGAACTCGCAAGACATTTTGTCTTGCGAAGCAAGCCCATAGGGAAATTCGTTTTGCGAAGCGCCTCCAAAACGGAAAACCCTTTCGTCTAGCGGGTTTTCCATCTTGCGAGGCGTTCGTCTTGCGGGGCACCACTGTATATAGATTAAGTTTGTAAAGTAGACAGGTGAAATTAATATATTTAGAACATTAAAGATGAGATGTATAAGATGCAATGTAAATAAGAACTTAAAAGTTTAAGGGATGATGAGTATTGGAGGAGGGAAGTCACATGGGTGTATTAATTTTACTACAGTGGTACCTCTGGTTGTGAACGGTATCCGTTCCGGAGCCCCGTTGGCAACCTGAAAGGAACGCAGCCCGTGTCTGTGCGTCTGTGCACGTGTAGGTCATGATTTGCCGCTTTTGCGCATGTGCGTGACGTCATTTTGTGCGTCTGCGCATGCACAAGTGGCGAAACCCGGAAGTAACCCTTTCCGGTACTTCCGGGTCACCGCAGGACGCAACCTGAAAAAACGTTTCATGAAGCAAACATAACAAGAGGTATGACTGTATTCTTTTTTCTTTTTCTTTTCTCTTCTGGGATATTATTTGTATTTCTGTCTTTGTGAATGATCATTTGTTTGTTTGTCTGCTTATAAAATAAAGTAAAACTGAAAAAAAAATTAATAGAAGGGCAGGGGTTTTGAAGACAGAGGTAGGACTCAAAATAAGTTTGTGTATGTGTGTATGGGGGAATACAAGGAAATCCAGTTCTGACTGTCTAGTTGCCACTGCGGCGGTTGGCAACACTTTTCCCCCTGTTATTTTGATAAGCATGAACTAATACACAATTCACATAAGTGACACATAGTTAATATCACATTTTTAGCCAAAATTGTTAATACATGTTTAATTTGGTGTTTACAATAAAAATATTGTACTGTACTTCAGTTTTCGAAACTCTACTCTTTATTGTTAAACTCCTTAACATATTGTCTATCCTTAACATATACTTCGAGGCTTCAAAGCACATACATTTCAGTAATCACTGAGTGTCAGGTAGGTGCAAAAAATGGCACCCAGACTTTTTGAGGTGTTCACAAATGGAGAATCTTTACCTGCAAAATGTGCCTGGCACTCAGCTAATTTCGAACCCTGAACACTGGAGAAATACAACAAATTACATCATGTGTTACGCAAATATTCCTCAGTTTCCCATTATATTTTGTACGATCAAATAACTTTTCATTTGTTTTGCAGCAATAAAACAATAAAAATAAAATTTGATCTGATGATTAGTGATGTATTTTATTTTATTTTGCTAATATAATTTATTTTATGCCAATCATTGCCATGTTTTTTCCCTTAATGTTGGTTGTATAGAATTTTTTGCAAAGTATTTATTGTAAAACATGTCTGAATCATGTAATATTTAAAATCTTTAATGGTGTAAAAAAATAAATCATTAAAATTAGTGAAACAGTATTATCAAAACAGATTAAAATTGGAGAAATCTCTAAGAATATAATCTTTAATAATAAAACAGAAGTCTTGGCCGATGTGGGAAATTTCAGAAGCATGAAGAAAGCATGGTCACAGAATAGGTATTTTGTGTCAGATATTTATCCTTCATCATAAATACTAGCGGCAGAAGAAATGTCCTGTAATATGTAAATCTGTATGAGCTATTCAGATACACAACTCATTTCGCAGTGGAAAATTATAGGCTTATTTTAGGGGGAAGATAGCTACGCTTTTAATGGCTTAGCCTTAGGGAATATCCTGAGTAGTTAGTCTTCAGTTTCTTGGGGATTGTAGCTGTCATTGAAGTTATGCTGGAATCATATAGCTGTGGAGGTGAGAAAATGACATTGTGATCCTGGAAATGTAGAGTCAAAAGCTCTTCCTTTGAATGGACTTCAGAGTCAATGCTAAGTCTTTGAAATTGTGCTTGCTCCCCCCCCCCTTTTCTTTCTAGGGGCAAAAATGATGGATGCCTGCACTTCAGTGAAAATTAAGCTTTGGGAGCTTACCATCAATTTTGCTTGCCTTTGAAACTCTCCCACTCAATGCGCACAAGAGTGCAGAAAGGCTTTGACCACCGAAGCAGTTTCCATAAATGTCCTGGGAATTTTTAGATGAATGCTCCTGTACTAGATATGTAGGAGTTTTATTGTCTCATCTTCCAAGTATTTGAACTCTTCAGTGTTGTTGTAAAAGTGGAGGGGGAAGATTAGTTGTTTCCTCATATTTATTAGGTTGGTTCATGCCTATTTGGTTTCTAACCTTCCTCAAATATCCTTTTATCTCCTTTGTTGGATTCTTATACTCATTTGTTCAAATATAAATGCATCCGTTGGAAGGGATCTTTTCTGCTCAAGGTCCAGAGTGCTCTGTAAAAATCATGTTAATTTTAAATTTGTTTTGAATGATATTTCAGTGTTGCATAGTTTATGAGCAAATTAATATCCAGTTAAATCCCTTGCTTTAAAAAAACTGATAGAGAACTGTGAACATCACCAGAGTGCAGCATTAGCAAGAATTTTGATTTTTTTGTTCCAGCTACCCTGGAAATATTTGTTACTGATGAAGTAAGAACATAAGAAGAGCCCAGGAAAGGTTTTTGAGGAGTGGTTTCAACACTGCCACCTTCAAACAGGCAGAGAACACTCCCTCTCCCAATCCTGCTAGTTTTTATCAGCCAAGAGGGGCAAGGGTCAGGTTGCCCTGACCGATGCAAGCACCTTGTCCACATCTTTGAGCCTTACTAACTGACACTCAACCAGCATAACAGAACTAGTGCTCTGGACACCTCTTGAGAGTCATCTGCTGTCACAGTGAAGATCCTGCTGCAGGGTCAGCAAACCTTTTCAGCAGGGGGCCGGTCCACTGTCCCTCAGACCTTGTGGGGGGCCAGACTATATTTTGGAGGAAAAAAATGATGCAAGAGCATCACGAGCCCCGGTGGCTGCTTACCTGTGTCTTGCGAGCGGCAGGGGCTGGTGGCGGGGGGACGATGAGCGGCGTGCGAAAGGGCTCCGGAGAGGGGCTGCTTAAAATGGCGGTCACTCGAGCGCTGCTGCTGCTGGCACCAACAAAGCCCAGCCCCCTTCCTCCTCTAGGCAGGGCGGTGAGAATCCAGGAGGAGGGAGGGAGGAGGCCCTGCTGTCGCAGCCGTGTGAGGGAGAGGGAAAGAACGTGCACACGCTGGCGATCCACACGGTGATTCCTGGGCCGGACCCAGAAGGCAGTTGAGCCTGACCCGGCCCGCAGGCCTTAGTTTGCCTACCCATGTCCTGGTGGATGCAAGCAATGTTATCCTCAAGTGTGTTGGCTGTAGTGTGTAGGTGTGTCGCGCAAATGCTCCCTGTGCTCCTCCCGGGACTGGAAAGGGGTTAGTTTAACCTCTGGTTTGCTAGTAAAACTGAATTACTGTGTCGCGAAATGATGTATGTCTAAAAAGCTCTGCTCTAGAGTATAGCAGGGAGCCACACAGGCTCCACAAAGCAGGAGAGTGCACTCAGGGGCCATCATGCCAACGACCCAAGCCATTCGGATGTTCCAGAGGTCAGCCAGGGCTTTGACAAGAGTGCCAGTCATATTAGTGGGAAAACATCCCAGAGCCGTCGGAAAACCCATTGGATCCATCAGCCTCTGAGGGCAGACCATAATAGTTCCCCCGCCTCTGCAGAGGGGGAAAGGTGCCGAAAGACTAAATCTGAACAAAAAGTGATCTGACCATGACAAGGGACTGATGTCAATATCCCACACTTTCAGATCACTCTCTTTCTGCTCAGTTTTGATAACAAGTACAAAGTGGATATGCAGATGACACAATCTTGATGGCAGAAAGTGAGGAGGAATTAAAGAACCTTTTAATGAGGGTGAAAGAGGAGAGTGCAAAATAAGGTCTGAAGATCATGGCCACTGGGCCCATCACCTCTTGGCAAATAGAAGGGGAAGAAATGGAGGCAGTGAGAGATTTTACTTTCTTGGGCTCCATGATCACTGCAGATGGTGACAGCAGCCACGAAATTAAAAGACACCTACTCCTTGGGAGAAAGGCGATGGCAAACCTAGACAGCATCTTAAAAAGCAGAGACATCACCTTGCCAACAAAGGTCCGTATAGTTAAAGCCATGGTTTTCCCAGTAGTGATGTATGGAAGTGAGAGCTGGACCATCAAGAAGGCTGATCGCCGAAGAATAGATGCTTTTGAATTCTGGTGCTGGAGGAGACTCTTGAGAGTCCCATGGACTGCAAAAAGATCAAACCTCTCCATTCTGAAGGAAATCAGCCCTGAGTGCTCACTGGAAGGACAGATTGTGAAGCTGAGGCTCCAATACTTTGGCCTCATGAGAAGAGAAGACTCCCTGGAAAAGACCCTGATGTTGGGAAAGATAGAGGGCACAAGGAGAAGGGGACGACAGAGGACGAGATGGTTGGACAGTGTTCTCGAAGCTACCAGCATGAGTTTGACCAAACTGTGGGAGGCAGTGGAAGACAGGAGTGCCTGGCATCCTCTGTTCCATGGGGTCACGAAGAGTCGGACACGACTAAACGACTAAACAACAACAACAAAGTGGAAGTAGTACCCAGCCATCATGGCTGGTAGCCATTAATGGCCTTATTCTCCATGAATGTTTCCAACCCCTGGATATACATCTACCCAACGTTTAAGTGCCAAACTTCCAGAGTTCAAAAAATTACATGGCTTTTCTAATTGCTGCTATGGGTTTCTTTCCATCCTATGGGTTCTCTTGGCATCTGTCTAATTTGAGAGATATTGGAGGAGAAGAAACCCATGTCTATGTGGAAAAGACTTGTACAAGCTATTGGGAGGCATGTCAAGAGTTGTCTTCCCTATGGCAAGCTGCATTGTACATTAAGTCTCCTGTTGTTTGTCCCGTGTCACATATCCTTAGGTGTTCGTGGGAGCAAGTGAATTGTGCCCCATGAATGGTGCTACGTAGTCTGGTAAATAGGTAGTAAACTCTCAAGCAGGTGAGCTAACTTTGTCAATTGTCATGCTCTAGGCCAGTAAACTAGTTACCTTTTTAAATCAGTTTGGCACAATCAGCTTTTGGTGAACACGAGCCACCCACTTGTTATTTCCTTCCATATTTTTGAATTCTGGCCTCCATAAATATTTGTTCTGTAGTTTTCCTTGAGGTCAAATCAACAGAGGGCTTAGTTCTTCTGTTTTTTCCTTTTTTATAAACATAGGCACAGTATCAACTACTTTCCAGTTAGACAGTATCCAAGTTGCGTTGTTTTTTTGAAAAATGTAAGAGATTGTTATTTCACACATTACTTCAATTAATGTTTTTGGCTGGAGTTCATCTCCGTTCCAGATCTGCATTCATAAAGTGCTTTAAATTTCAAATTGAGCTTTGTGACCTCCTTTTTTCATGAATTACATGCATCCTTAAGACATGCCACTATTCACTAGCATTTTCTTTTTAAAATAAAAGTGAGTCAGTGTATTCATTAGGATTTTGTGCCATATATAGTTCCTTTAATCTCGTGGTATATGTCCTTGCCCCTTTTCAGATTAGCAAAGAAAGATGGATTGATGTCCATGCCACTGCTTGAAATGCCGCCTTGAGAAATGCGTAGGAGTCAAATGTTATAGCAGTATATAATGATCAATCTTTCTTCATTAGGGCTTGAAGAGAGGATGTTCCTGGAAGATTGTGGTCATGGTTAGTTTAATTAGTAGTGGATCTTTTGATGTTACAGGTCACTTGCTTTAATTTTAAGGTAGCTATATGCTGCACTTATAATACATTGGGAGCCAGTGTGGTGTAGTGGTTAAGAGCGGTAGTCTCGTAATCTGGGGAACTGGGTTCGCGTCTCCGCTCCTCCACATGCAGCTGCTGGGTGACCTTGGGCAGTCACACTTCTTTGAAGTCTTTCAGCTCCACTCACCTCACAGAGTGTTTGTTGTGGGGGAGGGAGGGAAAGGAGAATGTTAGCCGCTTTGAGACTCCAGAAGGGGAGTGAAAGGCGGGATATCAAATCCGAACTCCTCCTCCTCCTCCTCCTCCTCCTCCTCCTCCTCCTCCTCTTCTTCTTCTTCTTCTTCTTCTTCTTCTTCTTCTTCTTCTTCTTCTTCATTTTCACAGAATCTTAGAGTTGGAAGTAGCTTCAAAGTACATCTGTTCCAATCCCATGCCACCTTGGTAAGAATATACCGTATTTTTCGCTCTATAACACGCACCAGACCATAACACGCATGTAGTTTTTAGAGGAGGAAAACAAGAAAAAAAATATTCTAAACAAAATAGTGGATATATGATTTTTGTGGTTCATGCTGTGGCCACAGACATGTGATCTGACAGTGAGTTTGGAGTAGCCCAATACAAAAATCCTGAGGATCCATGTGGATCCATGCTTTGTAACCACGGAAGAGGGAAGGAAGGGGAACCATGGATCCTCTGCTCACGACTGCAGCAGATCTCCCCCGCCATCCGCAGGCATTCGCTCCATAACACGCACAGACATTTCCCCTTACTTTCTAGTAGGAAAAAAGTGAGTGTTATGGTGCAAAAAATACGGTAATATCTCCACTCTTTAGCTTCACGGGCCTATTAGGGCTGGCAGAGTCATGAATGACAGCATGCAGCAGAACTAAGTAATCACATTTCTGCTAGGTAACAAACCAATTAACATTTAAATAGAGAATCACATAACAGCAAGCAGACAAAATAAACAAATTACCCATCTATAAAATAAGATTGACAGTTTGGTAAACATTCCCCAAATGAAGTTTTGGTCACTGTAAAATCATTGTGTCTGAATCCAGATCATCAAATAGACATTAGTAGAAAATGCTAATAGGACTAATGGATACATTTAAGTACAGGCAGTGCGTGTGTCCAATTGACATGTGACTGCCAACACGCAGGTCCTTTTGGACCCAAAAGAGAGCAGAACAGGGTGGGCTTATGCATTTGGGGACCTGGATTGGAACCCCCGTGCAAAATGGTTTCTGCATGCATGCAACATTTTGGTTTATAAATATGTTTTTTTCTAGTAGTGCAAAATTGTCTGATAATATGCTTAAGCTACAGCACAAGGATTTTTTTCTGCCTCCCTCCCCCATCTCCAGATTACTTAAAACAATTTGGAATGTTTTGTAGTATAGATCTTTTGCTTACTCTTTATCATTGGCCATTTTGATTAGGCTTTCTGTGTGTGTGTGTGTGTTCAAGTGAATATTGGTGTTAGACAGCTCTCCTGCTGTATTCTATTTTCAAGTCTACTTTACTCAAAGGCATTTTGGATATCTGAAATGGTGACTGTACAGGACACTATAAACCATGTGTCATGATAGGTATTTGCTTTCATAACAACTTATGTTTGGGTTCTTTTTATATTGAAAAGTCACTGCTTAAGTCTGTGTTTTGCATTCTCTGTATTATTATGAAAGCTTAGCTGTTCTTGTTGGTTTTAAGTGAACTTTTGCACTGGTATTTCACTGTCTGACTTCTGCTGAAAGTAGGAAATAGGTGGGTGTGAGTGATTAAGCATAACCTAAACATCAACTGTAATGCTTTGTTATTTCAGACTTCCCTTCCATCCCCATCTTAGTTTTAGATCTGGAATTGTAGGATTTTCAGTGTTTGGTAATAGGTGTTACGCAGCTGTTTGGAAGGAAAATTGGTGATTTCTTGATTTGACTATGGGTTTGGATTATGTATATTGGATTTAGTTGTACAGGTTAAGTGGAATGTTTTCCTTTTTATATAAAAAGGTCTGTATTTGCGGATCAGATTCTACCTTCTGAAGAAAAACAGCTAGGAATAGTTTTATGCTATCACATTTATGGTCAGAAAATAATGGTGATATTAACTCATGTCTCCAGTTTAAGCTAAATAAATACAGGAATTTGTCCCTGTAGAATGCAAAATGATGTATTGAAATATTGCCAAAGGTATTTTATTTTAACTGAAAGATCTTAAAACAAGATACGGTCAAAACCTACTAAGGTACGGTATGGTGTTGCTTGGCTCAGCATGACATTTGGGCAAAGCAGCACTAGGGGAAGGTAGGCATTGCTTCTGTTGATGGCAGCAGATGGTCCCAAGATCAAGGAAGGGAAGGGTTGCAATGGCATCCTGTCCTCTTCCTGGCTCACCCAGGCATTCACTATTCCAGGCTGAGAAGCAGCAGCAGCAGCATTTTCACTTGCCCTTTTGAGCAATTCCAGATGATTCATTGGGAGGGCAGTTTCTACTTGCTTCAGGCAAGTAGCTGAACATTAAACCAGGCATAGGCAAACTCGGCCCTCCAGATGTTTTGGGACTACAATTCCCATCATCCCTGACTGCTGGTCCTGTTAGCTAGGGATGATGGGAGTTGTAGTCCAAAAACAGCTGGAGGGCCAAGTTTGCCTATGCCTGCATTAAACCATATACCTGGTATCGATCCACGTGCATGCTGCATGTTTACATATGCTGAGAATATTATTAGATAGAGCTATTGTGAAATAAAGTTACAACATCTGGAACTGGATCATGGAAAGTTGGATAGAGCTGAAGCAGCAGTTCTCATAGCATCAACAAGAGATCAGATCTGGTTTATTGAAGATCAAAGCTTGAGTTGTAATCTGAGGGATCTTTGTATGTAGAGTCCTATGACAAGTCCGTTTGGACTGGGGAGAGCTGGGTTCAAATCTTCGCACAGTTTCAATCACTATCTTGCAGCTTAAACTACTTCACTGATAAGGGGGAAAATATTGTTGGACTCCAGCTACTGTCAGCCTCAGTTAGCATGACCAGTAGGTTTTAGTCCATAACATCCTGATGGCACCATGTTGCCTTAGAGCAGGCATGGCCAAACTTGGCCCTCAAGCTGTTTTGGGACTACAATTTCCATCATCTCTAGTTAACAGGACCAGTGGTCAGGGAAGATGGGAATTGGAGTCCCAAAAGAGCTGGAGGGCCAAGTTTGGCCATGCCTGCCTTAGAGGAAGGATAAAGATACAAATGCAGTAGATTGATGGCCTAAAAGTTCAAACCCAGCCTCTGAACTCTGTAGTGAACAAGGAGCCATTAGAAATGCAAACGTAATGACAAACCACCTCTTTCAAACTAACAACCAGTGTGGGATAACACCAAAGCAAAACACTAGTGTGAATGAGTTCTAAAGCAGAGCTGGTGTTTTCAGCCCTCTGGCTGTTGAGTGTGTAGGAACATAGGAAGTTGCCCTATACTGGCTTGGTTCACAAGTCATTATAAGCCATCCCACTTTTCCCTCCCCAGGTTTTAAATCAGGGCAAGATGGTAGCTAAAGCAAGGCTTGGCTTGGCTTGGCTTAGCCTGCCATCTGAACCTGGGATCATAGGTTCCAAAGGAGAAACATTGGCCGCAGATCATGGTTAAGGATCATGCTGCACTGAGCTAAAAAGGATGGAATGAGGTCCCTTAGGAGGACCAGTCTTCTCATTGGAAGCCAGCACATTTGTGCTAAGCCAATGAGTTGGACCATTGGTTCATCACTCTTAGCATTATCTATGCTGACTGGCTCTCTGGGATTTCAGGCAGGGGTAGAATTTACCATAGACTTAGAGTGAAGTTCTGGGTTTTTGTGTGTGCAATAAATCAGCAGTTAAGCTCAGTATGGCTTAATAATTCTATGTTTTGGTTTCTGTCTCTAGGAGAGGGCTGCTTACAATTTACATGGCAAATTTGGTAAGTAAAACTCTTAAAACTTCATCTACATATTAAAATGGAATCATTTTAGAAGCTGTTATTAAGTCGAGTTTCCCTTAAATGTGATACGTAATTTACTGGCTCAGTCAGTACCTAGATTTCACCAACTAATTCAGAGATCCTGAAGGTTCTTAGCTAGATGGTGAAGTGGAAAATATGTTATATTTACCTCTAATATTGTGGGCAAATGGATAAACTATTTTTCTTCCAGATAAATTCTCTTGCATATTGTACTTGCATATTGAAATACTAAATTTTATGTCAAGTGGGTACTTATTCTGAACAATATGTTTAATGTGACTTTTTACTTTCCATCATCAGCTTTCTGTATTGAACTTCTCTGAAAATAAATACAATCACAATTCAAAGAGTGTCATTCTTCTGTGTTCTTTTGATGCTCCCTTCTTGATACGCTTCTCTGGAGTCCCTCAGATTCATCAAGGAAATTATACCATGCTTGTTCCAGTAATACAGTAACACAGTTGCCTATTAATAAAGCAAAGCAAACTTGTGCTGTGAAGGTCTATAGAGAGGAATAATTTGATCATATTTCCAGATTGTTTCTAAACCAAATGATGGGAAGTTTAGAAATACAAACTTGGTAAGCTGTGTTTCCTGTGTTTGTGGACCTTTGGTGGCAATAGCCACCATATTTTTAATTTTAATTTTAATTAAAATTATTTATGATAGTAGACAGAATGATTTCCTTGAGGTGTATGGATAACTAATTCTCGTATTAGGATAGGTACTAAATATATTAATATATATACAAGAGCAAGAATAGAATTATCAAAGTAGACTATTATTTTACATAAAAACACCTTTAGCATCAGAGCACTGGGAATACAAATTTAATAATGCAGTTGTGAATCGGAAAGAATTTATTTAGCTGTCTTCTGCATGGTTGTGTCATTTAACATTCTTCTAGATGTGTGTAGGCTATTCATGGTCAAATTAAGATCACAAGGGGGAGTCTTCAGTGAACTGCCTTAAGGTAAAAGATTAGCAAAAAGGACTTTTATAGATCTCCAACTATCTCTAACTATGACAGATTAAATTGGGAAGATTGCTTAGGATTTCACAAGCAGTATACATTATTTTTCATCTGTTATTGTTCCATATACTTGGTTGATGTCTGCATTACAAACAGTGTGATGTAAGGTTGGCTTTTATATATATCAGAACTTTGATTCTTAATTTTTAAGTACTACTCTCTATTGTCACAAGAAGAAATATGTCCGAAGGAATTATATTGCTAATGTGGACTTCCTGTTGACCCTAGTATTGTCAAGTGAACATAGGCACCAGGTTTCCAGATACTGAACTAAAATTGAGGTTGTCACCGCTAAACTGACATAGGTGATCTTGTAGTCTTGGGTAGATTGTGGTTCTGAAAATTTCAATTTTACAGTACCCAAACACAGACAGATGAATGCAGATGTTGTACAGCACCATAGGCTTTATTTGTGACACAATAATTGATCTCTTTGGAAGTTAGTGTAAAGAAAAAAAAGAATTCACATAAAGTAATATGAGACCTTATGTAGCTGAGAATGTGGGCTACAGAATCTGAACCAGTTGCAATCAATGAATCAACATTTCTGTAATACCAAGGAACCGAGAATGATAGTAGCTGGTCCTGGAGGCTCAACAAACATGCACAAGTCTTTCCAGATCTATTTTGGATTGCACATGTTGAAGGCAAGACATTTCTAAGATGGTAAAAGGGGTGTATTGGTAACATATGTATATATAAGACGATCCCTCTAAAGATATATTGGGATCAAAGCGAACCCCAGGATTCCAGCTGGAGGGTGAAACTGAAATGTGATCACTACAGTTATTTCTGGATAATAAGGTAGGAGAGGACTGTAAATAAGATCCTTCTTAGATTCCTTGAAAGTAAAAGGCACAGTAGATGACAAGTTGGCAAAATGTTCTCCATTTGAATAAACTGCTTTTGAGCTAGAAAAATTGCATAAAGCTGTGTAAAATTCTAGACACTTAAATAGAAGGAAAAATGAGTGGCAGGAGTGGGAGTAATTCAGAAAGCTTCCCATGGTGATTGCAATACTGAGTAGAATAATTAGTGGTATGCAAATCAATATCTTTTTAAAACTTAAATTTACATATTGCTTCTTAGGTGAAACTCTTAAGAGTAGTTAACAATGAAATATAAAACACTAAGTTGCAAAGAAAGCAATAAAAAATTATAAAATCATGTATGTCCTTGGAGAACTTACAACTAAAGGGAAAGGTACAATTAAAAATGGGTAGTTATGAAACCCAGTATTACCTTTTTGGTTTTTATTTCTCTAATGATGTTGTTTGAAATTTCCAGCTTTTTACCCAAGCTTCAAACCAGTTACTTACCAAAGTTTTCTTTCCACTTAGAGGAATGAAGTAAAAATAAAATGATAAAATATTTAAAAGAGATTGCTTTCTGAGTAGCAATCATGGGGGGAACTAAGGTTACTGAAAAAGCAGTGGTGGCTTTTCTCACCCCGCTTTCCTTTTTCTAAGATATTGGCCTAGTTCAGACATGCTTCTGTGCCATAGTTTGGTACTACATCTGCGTGGGCCTTGGCCTCAAGTGCATCCCCTCTCCTCTGTTGACACTGGAAGAAAAACTGGGAAACCAAAAAGTTACATTTCCTGTGACTCATTCTCATAATGCTAAATGGTGGCTTAGCGTTATGTCCAAACAAGGTCAATGGGTTATTTAATTTTTGAAGAAGTCTGCTATATAAATTACCGTAGACAAGAACCACATTCACATACAATGCCATATACATACATGAACAACAGCGAGACTCAGGCTTCTGTACATTATCTGCCTGCTCCTTTCATGACCCAGTTTCTAAAATGACTTATGAGTTCTGAGAAAAACAAAGCTTGCATTACAACACAGCAAATTGCAGTTTGCCTAAGCAAATTGCAGTTTGCCAAGGTGTAGGTTGTTGGACAAATATAATAATAATAATAATAATAATAATTTTTTATTTATACCCCGCCCTCCCCAGCCAAGGCCGGGCTCAGTTCACTTTATTATGTTTTTTATTATCAGTTCAGTTTATTATGTTTTTAGATATGCTGGGGAAATATAGAATTAGCCATAGCAGTCCTCCCCAACTTGAATCTCTGATGTTTTGGGATTACAACTTCATCATCCCCAATGATGATTCCTGGCTAATAGCCATGGATGAGGGAAGTTAGAAGGCTGTACTATACAAGGTGAGGCACAAGGGGTTTGTGAACCCAAGGATTGTTGATGCTCACGCACAAAAGACTAAACCATGGCTTGGTCCTAGGTCTGAATACACCTGATGTAAAGAGTGCCCACAATGTTTTAGTATCATTGTGTGGAAATGCAACTCTTTTTGCAAGAAATAAAGCAGAAAAGCCACATTTGAAGGTGACTCGGAAACCACAACTAATCCAGAATGCGGCAGCTAGACTGGTGACTGGGAGTGGCTGCTGGGAACATATAACTCCAGTATACCTGAAGGAGCATCTCCACCCCCATCGTTCAGCCCAGACACTGAAGTCCTCCTCCAAGGGCCTCCCTCACTGCGAGAAGCAAAGTTAACAGGGAACCAGGCCTTCTCGGTAGTGGCACCCTCCCTGCGGAATGCCCTCCCTTCAGATGTCGAGGAGATAAAGAACTATACAACTTTCAGAAGACATCTGAAGGCAGCCCTGTACCGGGAGGTTTTTAATGCTTGGTTTTTTTATTATGTTTTTAGATATGCTGGGGAAACCCAGCCAGATGGACTGACTCTGAATAATAAATTTATTATTATTATTACATGCTACATACATACGTAGAAGAAAGGAAAAAGTGGAGCATGCTGAAACCCTTGTGCTACAATGCTAATAAACTGATGCATTGTGTCCCTTTGAGCTGTATGAAGACCATAAAATGTTGCAGACGAGTATCCTCCCCACCCCGCTTGTGAGTTATTGCTGTTGGAGAACACTCATATCATTATGGGACGAAGAAAAAAAAAAGATTTATGGCAGTGAACTGGAATTACACTCATTATTGCTACTCAGTTCAAATCAGCAGGGTAGAAGAATATTTTTGTTTTTCCAAACACTTTCTTCATGTATCCTCAAATTCTGCCTTCTGTCATTCTAATACATTTTTGTTTGAAAGTCACATGCATATTTTCCATGGCTTTTTAGAAAATAGTTTAGAAATAGGTAACATGCTGTTTGAGGATTGGTTGAACTTAGGTAATGAGTCCTGCTTTGGCTGGTGGAATTATCTGTTGATTTTTTTGAAGACAGTGTGACTGCTAAGGTTCTTCAGAACTTCCTTTATTTTAAAACTTAAGTACATGATTATCTGCCACCTAAGGCATCCAAAACAATTTTTTAAAAATAACTCACTTTAAGATCTGATTGCAAATCCACCCACAACTACATAAAACGTAAAAATTTGCTACAAGATTTCAAGAGAAGAGTCAATGCAGAAATAATCCTAACAGCTGCAGAACAGCTTTCAGAGAAACCAGGTTTTTATTACTAACAGTAAGGTGTTACCGCGTATGAGTATGGAGAAGGCTCTCACCTATATCATAGTTGGGTGTTTCGCCATTAGGTTTCAGGAAACAGCGATCTGTGTAGCTTTGAGAGCGTGGTTCTTTAATTATATATCTGCTCTATAATTATGTCTCGATATAATAACCATGTAGGAGTTTGTTTTGCACTGGAGGAGACTATGGTACTAAAGATGTTCGAAGTGATATGCAGGATATTTCAGTGAAATTGTAGTCCATTTTAATGAACAGTTTCATGAATGATAAAACAGCCTTAGAAATGATGTAAGCAAAGAAAAGGATAAAATGCTTTTTATCTGACTTTATTACCATTGATTTATTAATTGCCTTCTAAATCAGTTTCTCAAGGCGATTCACACGCAAGATAATTTAAAAAGGTTAAAAATACAAAAACAGCGAATACTTTAACAAGAAGATTTAAAAACTCTAACAATTGGACACTTATGAGAAAGACCCATTTATCCAGCTGGGAAAGCCCATCAGAACAAAAATGTCTTCAGTCGTTTCCAGAAAGTGCAGATAAGTAGGTTCATCTTGTATCTCGGCAGGAATGCCATTCCACAGAGCAGGGGCAGAGTTACTATGTAGCAGACTTTTGAGAATTTAGGAACTTCCAGGACTTAGTGTCTTAACTTAGTGTCTTAACAATAAATTGCCCCCCCCCCTCCTGAAAGTGGTAGGTAGGCTTTGTGTAGGCTCAAAGGGATTTGCTATTGGTATGTCAGCCTTCTCTGTTTGTTCTAGAGCTACACTTTGTGTAAGCAACTGGTGGGAAAAACAATCTCTGCTCTCTGTGACTTCAGTTTGTTTTGGTGACTTTGTAAGGAAGTTAGTCGAACTTTCAACAATACTGAGATTCTTGTTTTAAAATGAAATGCACATGTTTTAAAGCAATCACAGAACAAGCATGTTTTGTGTTAGCTTGAAAGTGCTCAGTACACTTTGCAAAAATGCATTTCTGCCCTTTGAAATGGATGCCCTCATTGCTTAGCCGTGTATATATTAGGCATCTCATATTTTGTGGAATAAGCAGTTTGAGCTATAGCAAAGACAATACTGCTATAAATTGATACCCTGAAAATAAGAAAGTTATATGAAACATAAGCAAAAGATACATGATAATTCAGATTTTTTAAGGCTTGTAATATAAGCTAATTTGATTAACAGTGCATTATATAATCAGGTTAAAGGAAATGGAGAGTACTCATATTGACTTCTTAAAAGCCGAAATCTAAGGTCGCCGTTGCTGCCACCTCAATAAATCTTTTTGAGGCAAGTTTTAAAATTAGGAGTTATGTGAACTCTTAACATTGCTGATGTCTTCACTTTTTAAAATCATGCACTAATAATATTAGATCCTGGCAGCTGGCATACTTGTGGATTGACATGGCTAATTGGCCATGGCATGTTAGCCCCAGGAAATCTCATCTGTCACTTCAGCCCAGAAATTCTGGCAGGAACCAGAGAAAGCATCTCTTCGTGGCCTTTTACAACTCTCCCAAGAAATGCTTTAGAAGCTTGATATGGGAATGCTGAAGTGTTCATTTATATTTTTCTCCAGTGTACAAACTTGAGCTGTGTTGCAGAAGAAAAAAATCATGTAAGAGATTTGGCTGACATGTAAGATTAGCCCTCTCAAACAGTGACTTATTCGAGCAGTAAAGAACTTCACATCTGCATTGTCCACCCTACCAAATTGTTTGTTGAGAATGGTGCTGCAGCAGCCTTGTCTGTTATGAATGGATCAGAGCAACTCTAACCTGGTTCCAGGACAGTGCTGAATCTAGGAGCACTTCTGTGCTATGCTCCTGACCTTTGTGCAAAACTCCATCCAGGACCAGTCACCTACACCCTGATCAATCAAACGGTCCTGTGATCTTCGGTTGAAGGGCAACATAGACATTTACTAAATAATAAAACAACAATAAGTGACTTCTTGTTCTATTTCTATGCTGCTTTTTATTCAAATAAATCCCAAAGCGGCTTACAAACAAAAGATAAAAATAACATAATGGAACATCACAAATACAGCATAAATCGTATAGAATACTTAACAAATCATCAGTAAAACAATCACAAATTAAACAATTGCCATCTATGTAACACTATTAACAAAGCAACTAACAAATAAGCTAAACATCACAGTTAGACCAAAAATCGTATTATAGGATTCACAAAGTACTATAGCATTCATATCTATAAAACAATATTAACAACATTAACAAAATAGCAGTAAAACAAACAAAGTCCTGTTGAAGTTGTACACATGCTCTCCCCACCGTCATGACTCAAAGCTCCCATTCTAAAAAACATTCTTAGAAAGAGCAAACCCAAGGGACCACTTCAGTATTTTGCTGTATACAGAATACTTACGGTACATCTTTGACTGCTTGAAGCATGTGACTTTATTTGGTTTGTGCCATCCAGGCTACTGGAGAGAGTTTGTTTGTTTATTGATCAGGGGAGATAAATACTGCCTTTGTAGTAGCATATGGGAGATTGGTAATTCAACAAAACAGATATATGCAGTATGTACACATACACATAGCTAATCCAAATAGCAGACTAGGACCTTAGCAGGTTGCATAGCTCAGTGACAAATGATGACAGGATTGGCACATTTCTTCTGCTTCATGGCTGAACTTGAGCCTGTCACCACAGCATAGCATAGAAAAAATATGCAGCTATAATTGCTCAGAATTAAACTCCAATGAACATGCATATTGAGAAGATCTAATTTGAGTTGCATTTGCAGTTACATCATAATTGCATTCAGAGTCAAAATTCTAAATGGATACTGATAGGGCTGGGCTGGGCTGGGCTGGGGCAAATAAACTGAAGCTTAATGCAGACAAGGCAGAAACTTCCAAATTGCAGCCTAGTCTTATTCTGGTATTCCATTTTTCTGTTATAAAAGTGTCATAGTGGCAGAAAGGATGTGCGGGGAGAGAGTCCTTGTACTGACCATTTCCAGCGCAAGGATCCTTCAGAAGGGAGATGCTGCCAGGAGCGTTATGTACAGGTGTATTTTGATGCATTGAATAGAATGACTCAAAGCTCCCATCCTATTTACCTCCAGCCCCTAAAGGAGAACCAGCCGGATAAAAGGATCTGGGTTGAAAAATAACTACCGTGGTACCTTGGTTCTTGAAGGGCTCAGTTGTCAAACAAATCGGCTCCGAAAACGCTGCAAATCCGGAAGTGAGTGTTCTGGTTTGCAAACGTTTTTTGGAAGCTGAACGTCCGACGCAGCTTCCGATTGAGTGCAGGAAGCTCCTGCAGCCAATCGGAAGCTGCACCTTGGTTTTCGAACGGTTCCGGGAGTCGAACGGACTCCCGGAACGGATTAAGTTCGAGAACCAAGGTACCACTGTACTTACAACACTACAGGGTTTTTCACAGTTATTCCCTGGACACAATCAGAGATTTGCAGCCTAAGGCAGTAATTCCTAGAATGTGTGTTGTGATGTTTTAGTGAGCTGCCAGAAATACACGAATTAAAAATTCCTTCAGCCAATTATTTTCACCCACAGAAGAAGCTGCCTGCTGTGTCTTTGCATGATCTGAGCTTATTTTGTTCTAATTAGCATTTGTGGGGTGCAGTTGATTCTTCCATATCACTTTATTAGATCTGGTTGGAGCATCCGATCATACCTGATACAGAAACAAGCAAAATTGCCTGGCTGTTACAGGAGACTTCAGGTTGCAGGGCTGCACAAGTTGCTGGTCTGTGCTTTCTTGCTTCTATCTACTCTCCTAAATGCATGCAATCATGGAAGTGGAACTTCAGATAGGCAATTCTCTGTTATAATATGCATTTTGCTTTGTATTTTATGACTTTACCTGCAAGTCACTCTGAAAATAATTTAATTAAAGGGTGGCAAGTAAGTTCTCAGAATGATGGAATAAATAAATTATTGCAGCTCTTAGATGTGTGCACCTTTTGGGTTCAAGAGGGAAATGTAATTTAAACTTTAATTCAGGGGGGGAAGTTGTCAGAGGTTTGGGAAATGGGCAGCTAGGTGCTTGGTAGAAATGGCAGAGGGAAAGTTTTAAATGGAACTTGAGTGTGCTTGAACCAAGGCAGATAACAAACAGAGCCCCTGAGTGGGCATGTGGGGGAGGTGGAATCTTGTCTCTGTGATATGCTCCTTATGTCTTGATTAATGGAAGAAAGTGGAGGAAGGTACACTCTAGGAAAGCTTGTAAATGTCAATCTTGATGGAAGGCAGGTCACTTTGCAGACAGGATTGGTGTCGCTAAAAGCCAAAGGAAAATAAAATTCCCCAAGTTGATTAGTTAAGGGGCAAAAACCAACCAACCAACCAAAAAACCGAAAAAAAACCTGTTGAGAGAAAATTACTGATTTAAATAGAAAAAAAATGTCAAAATATCTATACAGTCATACCTTGGGTTGAATGTGCTTCAGGTTGAGCATGTTTGGGTTTCACTCCGCAGCAACCCGGAAGTGACGGAGCGCGTTACTTCCAGGTTTCGCTGCTCGCGCATGCGAAGACGCTCAAAATGATGTCACGCGCATACGCGGAAGTGGCGAAACGACTTGTGTTCCGTTCGGGATGCGAACGGGGCTCCGGAACGGATCCCGTTTGCATCCCGAGATTCCACTGTACAGTGGTACCTCGGGTTACATACGCTTCAGGTTACAGACTCCACTAACCCAGAAATAGTACCTCGGGTTAAGAACTTTGCTTCAGGATGAGAACAGAAATTGTGCAGTGGCGGCACAGCGGCAGCAGGAGGCCCCATGGTGCTTCAGGTTAAGAACAGTTTCAGGTTAAGAATGGACCTCTGGAACGAATTAAGTACGTAACCAGAACTACCACTGTACCTGGAACTACCTGTCATATACCGTATTTTTCGCCCTATAGGATGCACTTTTCCCCCTCCAAAAATGAAGGGGAAATGTGTGTGCATCCTATGGGGTGAATGCAGGCTTTCGCTGAAGCCTGGAGAGCGAGAGGGGTCGGTGTGCACCGATCCCTCTCGCTCTCCAGGCTTCAGGAAGCTATCCGCAAGTCTTGCAAGCCCGGTGGGAGGTCCCGCGGGCTCGCAAGGCTTGCGGGCAGCAGCCTGCAGCCCAAAAGCTCGGGGGACAGCAGGGAGGCGCAGCGCTGCCACCCCGCTATTCCCCGACCTGATCTGGAGGCTGGCGGGGGGGGGGGGAGCAAGCTTGCTTCTCCCCCCCGCCAGCCCCACAAACTCGGGGGACAGCGGGGCAAGCCACTGCCCCACAGAGGCTAGGGAGGCTGTCCCTGAAGGCAGAAGAGGGAGACGGAGCGCTCGGTCTCCCTCTTCTAGCTTGGGGATGGCTGCACAAACCTGGGGGGGGGATAATTTTTTTCCCCTTGATTCCCCCCCAAAAAAACTAGGTGCGTCCTATGGTCCGGTGCGTCCTATAGGGCGAAAAATACGGTACATGGATCTTTTCATCTTGCCCAATCTGCTTCCTGTAGCTGTTCCAACTAACTTTGTTCCCTGGAAGTATGCTGGGCAGCTAGGTAAGTTAGGGAAGAGAATTACTTGAAAAGTTAAGAGGCCAGTTCAGAACTCTGTTTGCTTATGTACAGAAGCTATCTGAGCTATTTCAAAGTTGCTGGCTGACTCGCATCTTTGCAGTGACCTTTGCATCACATGGATTTAAGTATTTGAGAAGGTATTTGACCACCCCGTCCCAAAATCACCTCACAGGAGAGGAGTAATGGTATTGCATGTAGGATGACTGCATAAGAGAATCTACATTTCATAGACTTCTAAAGAGTATCCAGTTTTTAATCCTTGATGTAAAGCGAGTCAACTTGTTGAGAAAATGTGTAATGCTTACATGTGCAGCAAAGGGATTCTCTTCCCCTCCCACCAGATATTCTTGGAAAATGTAATTGAGTGAGAGACCAAATGCATTAAACGTTCCCCATAAACTTAAAATAATAGAATAGTCAAGAAGTTTTCACTTTGAGGTTGCTTCACCTTTTAAACTTTGGAAAAGATTTCCCCAGTTTTGGCTCCCGTCATGAAATGACTTAAATAAGATTGGTGAACAAGTTATTGCCATTCTGTATTACTAATGCTTGGATCCCTGTCATGGAGTCTTGTAAGTAAAAGTGTTCTGGTCAGAATTGCCAGATAAAATTATTGTCAGCTGTTGAAATCTGTTTGGCGTTCAGTGTGTTTTTGATGTCAGTGCCCCAGTGAAAGTTTTTAGTAAATTTTACTGGTGATGAGCACGTGATCCCCCCCCCCTGCTAACTTCACTACAAGCGTTTCCAAATTGCTGCACTAAAACTGTTCAGAAGCTGCGGCTTCTTGCTTATAGAACAGCTTTTGGTACGGGGTGCAAAGTGCAGCTTGGCACCACAGTCTATACAGTTCTTTTGTCCTATTCAGTACGGTGGTACCTCGGGTTACATATGCTTCAGGTTACATACGCTTCAGGTTACAGACTCCGCTAACCCAGAAACAGTAACTCGGGTTAAGAACTTTGCTTCAGGATGAGAACAGAAATTGTGCGGCGGTGGCGGGAGGTCCTATTAGCTAAAGTGGTGCTTCAGGTTAAGAACAGTTTCAGGTTTAGAACAGACCTCTGGAATGACTTAAGTACTTAACCTGAGTACCACTGTATTTCTGTTTCATCCTGATAACCTATTCGACCATGAAAGCTGGCTGCAGTTCTATCAAACTGGAAACCTAAAACAGGCATGATATAACTAACAAAGCCTTACTCCGACCCATCAAATTTCAGGGCAAACATCGTACCAACTTGCTACCCAGTCTACAAAGAGGCCAGATGTTCTGAGGAAGCACACAGGAAGGGAATGTTTCATGGCAGGCTAAGGATGGGTTCCTAGAAGGAGGGAAGGACCTGGATTCTAATATTGCCTTCATGGAATGGGAATGGCTCCTGTTCCACATATGCAAGGTGAATAGGGTCACTAAGGCACAGAGTAGTACAGTGGTCAAAGTGCTGATCTAGGATGGGGGAGATCCCATTTCAAATCCTTTCATAGCCATGAACTTGGTCAATGAGCATCTCTCTTAGCCTACTATATCCCATTTTACAGCTCCTTGGAAGAAACACTGGATACTAAATAAATAAATAAATAAATAAATACTATGCTTCTCAATAGTTAAATCTATAAGTACTTCATCCATATTTTTATTTTTTTTAAGTGGGGAATGTTAATAAAATAGTTGGGGACCATGTTACCTGAATGGCTACCTATGCCTGCCCAAGCTTTGCGGTCAGCCTTGCAGGCCCTGCTTTCTGGTCTGTCATTAAGTGGCCCCATACTTTTGGAACGCAATTACGCAGGAAGTCTCACAGCTTCTAGTTTTATTTTTTTCTTGCATTAGTGTTGCCTTCTTGCTGTTCTCTCTCTCTCTGCTGCTTAGTTGTGCCTTTGCAGCCTATTTTAAGGGGGTTGACTGATGTTTTTAAACCATGGGTGGGAAACCAGCTCTCCAGGTGTTGGATTCCAGTTCCTGTCAGCCCCAACCAGCATGGTCAAAGATTGGAGATGATGGAAATAGTAGTCCAACAATATCTGAAACGACATAGGCTTCCCACCCTGTTATAAATTGCTGTGTTTATATCCTGTTATGATTTGTATGCCCCCCCTTGGGGGAGCACATTGCCCTAAAAAATGGGATACTTAAAAAAAATAAAATAAATAAAAGCAGGCTGGAAGTAGAACTTTTTAGGGAGTGGGGAGACTAGCATATAACTACCATAGTCATTCTGGGACTGGCTCCTTTCCAGCTGTCATAATTTGAAGGATTAGCTTTCTTGCTGGAAAGAGAGGAAAGCCATCTGATAAAAGTGTGCCTAAAATATTTGGGACTGGCTTCTCTTGCAATATACATTAATTTATATAAGCATGTGTCTGTGTTTGTGCCTAGTTACCTCTCACTCCTGCACAGAGAGACTTGTGTCTTTGTGCGTATGTAAGAAAAGAAAGCTTACAACGAAAAAAGAGCTATGTATCTAAAACTATATAGTTAGATGTTTTGTTTCTGCATTCCTAATACTGGGTTTAAATGATGCCATCCTAAACTTTTGGGATGAGAGATTGTAAATCAAAATAAATACATAATGGAAGAGGGAATTTGTTGGTCTCTCTGTCACAGTGGTACTGCCTGCCTTTAATATAGCTCTTAATCTTCTAATTACTGTAAATCTTTGAGAGAGCCTAGTTACTTTTTCATCGAAGGGTTAACTAATTTTCTTTTGAAGGGATTCAATTAGGAGCTATTACAATGGTTTATTGCTTCAGGGCAGTGAAACTTAGGAGTCCAGTTGTTGTTCAGAAATGAGGCAGCACTCTTTTTAGCTGTCAGTGTTTCAATAACTTTAAAAACCGAGCTTATTCCTTCTGTTTTTGACGAGAGAGAGAGAGAGAGAGAGAGAGAGAGGCTTTTAACATGTGGCTTCAATTCGTGTTTTAATCAGAATGTGGAAGTAATTACTGTGACATCTGAAACTGAGGTAGCAATAAAAAAATTATCACAAACAAGACAGCAGACGCAAATTATTTTGTGTTTATTAATGGGTGGCCCTTTGGAAACTTTCCCCCTCAGCTAATTGGTTCCAGATATTTGAAAACTGAAATTGTTTTGACTGGTATTCCTGGCCATATTTAATTTGAGCTGCCTGAATGGGGATGAAGTTGTCAACCATTAATGCATGTCTTTAAAGATTTTGGTCAGGGACGCAGGTGGCGCTGTGGGTTAAAGCCTCAGCGCCTAGGGCTTGCCGATCGAAAGGTCGGTGGTTCGAATCCCTGCGGCGGGGTGCGCTCCCGCTGCTCGGTCCCAGCGCCTGCCAACCTAGCAGTTCGAAAGCACCTCCGGGTGCAAGTAGATAAATAGGGACCGCTTACCAGCGGGAAGGTAAACGGCGTTTCCGTGTGCGGCTCTGGCTCTGGCTCTGGCCAGAGCAGCGATGTCACGCTGGCCACGTGACCCGGAAGTGTCTCCGGACAGCGCTGGCCCCTGGCCTCTTAAGTGAGATGGGCGCACAACCCCAGAGTCTGTCAAGACTGGCCCGTACGGGCAGGGGTACCTTTACCTTTACCTTTACTTTAAAGATTTTGGTAGTGGTAATCCTGCTAGTTGGTTCACCAGGCAGCACTTTGACAACAAAACACTTGTACTTACTGCTTTGCAGTAATTATTTATTTATCCTATCCTATTATTTATCTTATTGCTAAGGTTTTACAACTAATAAGTGCTGCTGGGTCACAAAGATGCCAAGACTGATTAAATGCTTGCGAAGGGGCTAAATACAGTGGTACCTCAGGTTAAGAACTTAATTCATTCTGGAGGTCCGTTCTTAACCTGAGGTACCACTTTAGCTGATGGGGCCTCCCGCTGCTGCCGTGCTGCCGGTGTACGATTTCTGTTCTCATCCTGAGATAAAGTTCTTAACCCGAGGTACTACCTCTGGGTTAGCGGAGTCTGTAACCCAAAGTGTTTGTAACCTGAGGTAACACTGTACTCAAGTAAGGCACACATCCTGTATGTAACCTTAAGTATTCACCCATAATAAAATAACTAAGTAACAATGAGAGGACAACTTAAACAGATTTTTTAAAAATTAAAATTTGGATTCCACCCAAATACCCAAAGGGTATTTAAACTTAATGTGATATAGTCATTTCAAATCAGAAAGGGGTTAGTATTCAAAGACAGTTGTGTAGACCTTTGTGTTTGCAGCATTATCAGTTGGGATAAAGAAATGATTGCACCTTCCTTTTTACTAAATAAAAAAATTGTCTAATAGAACCTTAGAGACCAGTTAAGTTTGTTCTGGGTATAAGCTTTTGTGTATTCTGGGTATAAGCTTTAAGGTGCTACTGGACAAATTTTATTTATTTATTTCAACTGCATCAGATCAACATGGCTACCTATTTGAATTCCTTTTTACTAGTCTTCCTAATTTTCATTGTGATTGACTTTCTATTAGCTCTTTGTTCTTACACAGCCTTTTCATTGCAGCCTTGAATAAAGACTGAGAAATACCGGTATTAAAATGTTCCTCATGCTGCCTTTTCTTCTAGATGGGTTTTACTCCCGAATTATATAAGTGCATATTAATAGCAAAAGTAGAACGGCCTTTTTGCCAACTTAGATTGCATTCCATTTGGGTTCCCACCTAGACAGAGAAGGCTGGCACATCCATGCTTTGGTAATCTCCAAGTTACCTGTTTGAAGATGGTTCTGAAACTGTACTTGGTTCACAAAATGACTGCTCACCTGCTAATTGAGACTGGTTATTAGCATCCTACATCAATTCATTTGGTTTCAGGTCTGTTTCTCAGCCCAATTCAGAGTGGTCTTGAACTTTTAAAGCCCTTTATAGCTTGGGGCCGGGACGCAGGTGGCGCTGTGGGTTAAAGCCTGAGCGCCTAGGGCTTGCCGATCGAAAGGTCGGCGGTTCGAATCCCTGCGGCGGGGTGCGCTCCCGCTGCTCGGTCCCAGCGCCTGCCAACCTAGCAGTTCGAAAGCACCTCCGGGTGCAAGTAGATAAATAGGGACCGCTTACTAGCGGGAAGGTAAACGGCGTTTCCGTGTGCGGCTCTGGCTCTGGCTCTGGCTCTGGCCAGAGCAGCGATGTCACGCTGGCCACGTGACCCGGAAGTGTCTCCGGACAGCGCTGGCCCCTGGCCTCTTAAGTGAGATGGGCGCACAACCCCAGAGTCTGTCAAGACTGGCCCGTACGGGCAGGGGTACCTTTACCTTTACCTTTATAGCTTGGGGCCAGGGTACATAAAGAAGATCCTGTTTCCAAAGGTGTCTGCCTGTACTGTATTTAGATCATCAGCCCCTCTCTGAGTTCTCCCAGTCTCAGATGTGTGGCTGGTGGTTACCAGGGAAAGGTGGCATCCCAGCTTTGCAACACACTCCTCTAAGAGACTTACCTAGTATCCACTCTAATGACTTTTGCTAGGCAAACAGTTTTGTATTTTTTAGGCTTTTAAGCTTCAATTTATCTATTTAATGATAACAATTGTACTTTAATAGATTTGATATTTTCAACTTACGATTATGTATTTCTCTCTCTTAAATATGTTGTTGTGAGTTGCCCTGGCAAATTCTTGACTAGTAGGATATAAATCTTAATAAACAGCACCTTTTTTTTAAGTTAAAAAATCAGGGTCAGTCCTCTTAAAGGAGGAATCTATGTTCAGAATATGCTGTTTTTCCAAAATGGACATTTTTGTGTTTGAAAATGCCTCCTATATAGCTAGGATTCAAGTACTGGTGGAAATTTATTTTTGCTCCAGAATTATTGGTAGGTGGTAGGGACATACGGATTGTTGGAGCTGTGACTTAGACTACTATAAGACCGCATTTTGCCAGTAGAGTTTCAGCTATGTGTCTGGGTACCAAGTTGAATTTTAAGTGATTTATGGCCCAAATAAAAGTCTGTCACTGAAGGAAGCTGGTGTAGGAAACAGTGTTAGAGGGAGATGGGGGTAGTACTGAAACACCTTAAACATTTTATAAAAACAGTGATGTAATTGTTTCCCAGTATTCATCTAGGCAGGCTAGAAGTTCATTTACAGTCTACTTAACAACAGCACTGTGCTAGTAAAACAACACTTAGTGAGAAGTGTTGGATTGTTTCCAGCCCTGCTCTTTTTTAGCTAGTGACAAATTAATCTGCTCCCTTTTTTTGCCCCTAATCACACAAAGAATTCTGTCCTGGTTCCCTGTTTATAAGGCTGTTAAAACTTGTAGTTTGGTATATCAGGATAATGCTTTGCATTGTGGTCAATTAGCACAAATGAAGCGACAGGAGTGCCAGTTTATGAAATATACCTTTTTTAATTGCTGTAAAGCACACTGAGGGATTCATTCATTCCTGAATTACTAGCTCCATGGGCGCCAGCCTCAGAGACTGCAGCCTCTGGAATCTAATAAGGATTTGTCTTTGCATTGCAGTGACACCACCATTTTGTAGGGAGTGGTATAGACTTTCTGCTTTAAAGCTTTTGGCCATGCCTTTAAGTTTATTTTTGGTTTGGCAATGAGTGCCTGGTGTGTGTGCAATAGAAGGTTTAACCATGGTTGTCTTCAAAATACTTTAAAGAAGGATTGATCCAATATTGGGTAATTCAGAGGCAAAAAGCATGTTCTGGAGTCAGAATACTTTTTGAGATGCCCTGATTCTCAAAGTTGCTCTTCTGTTGGAGGGGGATTTCCAGCCGGTGGCAGAGGACAGAGTGACTCCAGGAGACACAGGTGTAAAAACCCAAACTAAAACGAAGACTTTATTACTAAATAATAAACACAAACTCTGGTGGGTGTTATTCCTGCAGGCAGGCTACAAAACTCAGCTTTTTTCCTTTATAGCAATGGCCAGCTGCAGCCAATTAATCCCAGAAACTTCTTAAAGGTGTACACACATGTTTCTGTGCCGAATGTCCCCTAACATCTTCCTTGATACAGCATCTCTGGACAATTTGTTTGTGTGTGTTTGTGTTGAAGGTAATCAGAGCAGACTTGTGGTGTTTTATGAATAGCACAGCCCTTCCACTGAACATTACGTTCCTTGGATTCTGCTGCCTTAAGCTGTGTTGTGATGTCTTCTTCCCCCTTCTCTTTCTCATAGTTGGAATGGGAGCAAGCTCTTATCAGCCATGCTCCCCCCCCCCCCCCCCCCGAGCCTGTGTCAAGTAATGCTAGGGTACTTTGAATAACAATATATTCATTTCAGCAGGCTGATTTTGGCAGGGCCACTCTTATTGTTGCCAGACCAAAACTCTTATTTTCCACGAATCCTTCATATCATAGCTTTTTAAGTGAAAGGGGGAATTGAAAGGCTATTCCTCATTTTTGTTTCAGACTTGGCAAAACTTTATGATAACCAGAAGCTCTAAGCATAAGAGCTGCATACGAAGGGTTTGTGTGACCAAGTGTCTCTGCTGGCACAATCTTGCAACTTGCATTTAATTTGTTTAGCACTTTCCTCAAAGGTTGTCCCAAAGCTTAGTCAAAAAGTTATAAGGGTGGATCAAGCTTTGCTTAATCTACCCTTACAACCGTTCTTCTGTCCTATGAAAATTGTCTTCATCAGTGGCTTGTGATGTACTTTCAGCTGTATCAAAATGTCTACTAAATTTAAAACCTTTGCAGGATGTAGACAAATATGTCACCAATATGCTGATTACATTTCCAGGTTTGTCTTTCAGGTGACACTGAAATTGGTGTTTGGGAGCAATGTCAGACTGGATGAGAGTCAATAAATTGAAACTCAATCCTGACAACATACAGGTGCTTTTGGGCCGCCTTCCATATCAGTCAACTTTCTCTGAGTTCTCCTTCTGTGTGAAGTGTTGTGGCTGGCCTTTTCTGTTGTGGCTCCTTGCTTTTGTATTCCCCTTCTTAAAGAAGCCTGTCTTGGGGCCTCATTACTATTATGTAGACATTAGACAAAAATATCTGTTTTCCCAGCCTTTAAAAAACTGTTAAATTAAGTGGTTTTTTTAAAATAAAAAAAATAGAGCCGTTTAATTTTACTGTTTATTTGAATGGGTTGTTTCTGCTTTCAATTGTTGTTTTAATTTACTGATTTAGTTTGTATGCTTTATATTAGTTGTTATTAAATGATGCTTTTGTTTTTTACTGCTTGGCAGCAAAATTTATGTCGAAGGTAGAGGATATAACTTATGTAAGAAAATAAAGAACTCAGTCTTCAAAGTCCGTTATTCCTTGCCTTCCTTTACATAACCAATGCACTTTCTAGGGAAAATGTTCAATTTTTAAAATGAAAATATCACCTTTATAGTATATGCCTGAACTTTTAACTGTTCCTATCCAATTAATTATAGGTCTTTGGTTCACTTTGACTATACTCCAAAAGTAAATATTGCACCAACTAGTTCTGTATCATATTACGTGTATCCTCCGTAAGAAATGATTCCGTTCTAATTAGCCATCTGTCTAGACAGGAGGCAGGGGTAACGTCAAGAAATGTGAAATAGGTTAAGTCTTGTTCTGTTTCTGATTAGTTCAGAGGGATTGCATGACATATGTGTATTGGAACAAAAAAGCTTTGTCACCCAAATTAGATGCAATTGGTAATATTTATTGTTTACCAAGGGCTTGTGATAAATCACTGGCAGCCAGGACACAATGCTTTTTCCACTTTCCTAAAATATGTATAAATCATTGGACTCAATCAATATACATGAAAAACAACTAGTATAGGGATGGTGACGTCTTCCTTTTATAAATATTGCACACATAAACCTGTTTTGGCCTTTGGGGGAATGTAAAAGGTAGCGTAATTTTTACAAATTGAAACTCTTATGATTGTGAAATATATAAAACATAAATCTTTTGAACCTTATAGCAAGTTTGTTGTCCCACATCTGCCCACTTTACATTTTCTCAACAGGATCTGTACAAATCTGTATTCCAAGTCGCCCTCATCTTGTTCGTAAATCTAATATTTCTCAGTGTAGCTTTGTGAGCAAGAAACGTTTCTGTTGCATTATGTTAATGCAAGCAAACCAGCATGTGCCCTGTCTTAACACTTTGCACAGCAAGATATTCATCCCTCTAAGGCAGGTTGTGGCTTAGGAGCTATTATTCATGAGTGTTAGCCCCTGGTGCTGACAAGTCACTTCAGAAACTTAGCTTGTTCCTCATGTTGAAACGACAAAGTCAGCCGTACATCTGAAGCCCTTTTTGACCTGTAACATCTTGGAGACGTTCTATAAACTTCCTCTGCTTGGGAATCCTGTTGTCTGGTATATTGATCACTAGTTTTAACTCTCAAGCTATGATGGAGCACCAGAATTTGTGAATGAGTACATGCTGTGCTCTACTGCAAAGCTGGGACGCGGGTGGCGCTGTGGTCTAAACCACTGAGCCTCTTGGGCTTGCTGATCAGAAGGTCGGCGGTTCAAATCCCCACAATGGGGTGAGCTCCCGTTGCTCAGTCCTTGCTCCTGCCAACCTAGCAGTTCGAAAGCACCCCAAAAAGTGCAAGTAGATAAATAGGTACCACTCCGGCGGGAAGGTAAATGGCGTTTCTGTGCGCTGCTCTGGTTTCGCCAGAAGTGGCTTAGTCATGCTGGCCACATGACCCAGAAAAACTGTCTTTGGACAACCGCTGCAACCCCAGAGTCGTTCGCAACGGGACTTAACTGTCAGGAGTCCTTTACCTTTACTGCAAAGTTACTGTATGCATAGGACATAGCTCCTTGGTTCACATTTTCCAGCTCCTGTATATTATTTATTCATTTTTACCCTGCCATTTTATTTTAAAAAATACAGAAGAATGCTTATATAAAATCAGTATTACTCTAGCTGGATCAGGAATTCCTCTATTCAGAATCCCCCCCCCCCCATTTCCACTTTATTATTGTCACAGCATACATTTTTCTGTAACAAAAAGTTACCTTGACTCTGTCTTCCTTCTTTTTTTAAAAAAAATAATTTTTATTAACAATTTTGTTTAAAATTACAGTGCCAATAAACAATACAATATAACATCTCTTAACATAGTTCTCTTCACTTCTTTGGACTCCCTCACATCTCCCGCTCCTGCGTTCCTGTTATAAAAATTTTTCCAGCAAATTTATCCCCTTATTTCTATTCTTGTTATCTAGTTTTCCAAAATTATATCTCTGATTTTTAACTATCCTTTGTTCAAATCATGAAAGATTTAAAATATAACCTAGAACTTCCAAATTTTTTATCCTTTCTTAAATTTAGCTTATCTTCATATTTCACTTCATCTAGCTTAATGGTGCCCAGTTATTTATACTCTCGCATCCTTCTTAACATTCATACAATTTACAATATTTTTGTAGATAAATCTTGAATTTCTTCCAATCTTCTTCCGCCGTCTCTTCTCCTAGGTCTCGGATTCTGCCAGTCATCTCAGCCAGTTCCATATAGTCTATCAGTTGCATCTGCCATTCTTCCAGTGTGGGTAGATCTTGAGTTTTCCAATGCCTCGCAACAAGTATCCTTGCTGCTGTTGTTGCGTACATAAAAAATGTTCGGTCCTTCTTTAACACGTTCTGGCCGACAGTACCCAAAAGGAAGGCCTCTGGTTTCTTAGGGAAAGTATACTTAAATACCTTTTTCAACTCATTATATATCATTTCCCAGAAAGCCTTCACTCTAGGGCAAGTCCACCAGAGGTGAAAAAATGTTCCTTCATTTTCTTTACATTTCCAACATTTGTTATCAAACAAGTGGTATATTTTTGCGAGTTTGACTGGGGTCATATACCATCTATAGATCATTTTCATAACATTTTCTTTCAAAACAGTACATGCAGTAAACTTCAGCCCAGTAGTCCACAACCTCTCCCAGTCCTCAAACATAATATTATATCCAATGTCTTGTGCCCACTTTATCATAGCCGATTTAACCGTTTCATCTTGTGTATTCCACTTCAACGGCAAGTTATACATTTTTGAAAGTACCTTAGTCTTAGGCTCTAACAATTCCGTTTCTAACTTCGATTTTTCCACCTGGAATCCTAACTTTTTGTCAAGTTTAAAAACTTTTTTAATCTGAGCGTAGTGTAGCCAATCTCGCACTTTATCTTTCATTTTCTCCTGACTCTGCAATTTCCAATTATCTCCATCTTTTTCTAATATTTCCCAATACTTCGGCCATTTGGCCTCCATATTGAGTCTTTTCTGGGCCTTAGCTTCCAATGGTGAAAGCCACCTTGGAGTTTTGTTTTCCAATAAATCTTTGTATTTTGTCCAGACATTAAACACTGCTTTTCTGACAATATGGTTCTTGAAAGTCTTGTTAATCTTAACCTTGTCATACCATAAATATGCATGCCAACCAAAAGCGTTATTAAAACCTTCTAAATCTAATACATCCGTGTCTTCAAGAAGCAGCCAATCTTTTAGCCAGCAGAAAGCTGCGGCTTCATAGTACAACCTTAAGTCTGGCAGAGCAAAGCCCCCTTTTTCTTTCGCATCAGTTAATATCTTAAACTTAATTCTGGGCTTTTTGCCCTGCCAGACAAATTTGGAAATATCTCTCTGCCACTTCCGAAAGCACTCTGTTTTGTCCACAATTTGCAAAGTTTGGAACAAGAACAGCATTTTTGGCAATACATTTATCTTTTTGGCAATACATTCATCTTTATAGCAGCGATGCGGCCTAACAAGGAAAATTTCAATTTTGTCCAACTTTCTAGGTCTCTCTTAATTTCTGACCAACATTTCTCATAATTGTCCTTAAATAGACTCAGATTTTTTGCTGTTATATTTACCCCTAGGTATTTTACTTTTTTAACCACATTTAACTCTGTCTCTTTCTGAAACCTTTCTGACTCTATAACTGTCAAATTTTTTTCTAATACCTTAGTTTTTTGCTTATTTAATTTAAATCCCGCCACCCGGCCAAATTCTTGAATTAATTGTAATACTCTTTTCGTACTAGATTCTGGCTCCTGTAATGTCAAGACCAGGTCATCTGCAAAAGCTTTAAGTTTGTACTGTTTCTCTCCGACCCATATTCCTTCAACCAACCGGTCTCCTCTAATCATATTCAAGAGCACCTCCAGGACAGAAATAAATAACAAAGGGGAGATAGGACAGCCTTGACGTGTTCCTTTTTCAATTTTAAATTCTTCTGTCACCACATTGTTAACTATCAGTTTAGCCTTCTGTTCTGAGTAGATTGCATCTATCCCATTTTCAAATCCCCGTCCCACTCCCATCCCTTCCAAATTTTTCTTCATGAATTTCCAAGAAATATTGTCAAAGGCGTTCTCCGCATCTATGAAAATTAACACAGCTTTTGTATTAATACTTGTTTGCAGAAGTTCCAAAATGTCAATGATGTTCCTTGTATTAGCAAACAAATGTCTGCTGGGAGAAAGCCTGCCTGATCTTTGTGAATTACTTCATTTAGGACTTTTTTAAATCTGCTTGCTAAAATGTCTGCAAAAATTTTATAATCCACATTTAGAAGGGAAATGGGACGGTAGTTCTTAAGTTGTGTCTTTTCAGTTTCTGACTTAGGTATCAATGTGATGAAAGCCTCTTTCCACGATTCCGGCGCCTTCTTCCCTTCCAAAATTTCATTGCCTACCTCCATCAGCGGTTGTATTAAATAGTCTTTCAATGTCTTATAGTACTTGGAGGTAAGCCCATCAGGCCCTGGAGATTTGCCCACTTGCATATTCTGAATGGCTTGTTCAATCTCTTGTCGTGTTATTTTGCAATTCAGGATTGATCTGTTGTCTTGTGACAGTTTTGGTAGTCCATTCTTTGTCAAAAATTGTTCTATCTCAGCCTCATCTTGCGGCCCTTGAGTGTACAATTGTTTGAAGTATCTCTGGAAACACTTTCTAATGTCCAAAGGGTTCTGTATGTTTCTTCCTTCAATCTCTAAATTTGTAACTATGTTCATTTTTTGTCTCTTCTTCAACTGCCATGCTAGCAGTTTCCCACATTTATTCGCCGATTCAAATGTTCTCTGTTTCATTAGTTTAACTTTCCACTCTACTTCCTGGTTTATCAATTTGGAATATTGCGCTTGGTAGAGTTTAATTTCTCTCAGAATCGGCTGTGACTTCGGTTTTGTCCTTAATTTTTTCTCACATTCTTTAATTTTCTCCAAAATTCTATATTTTTTCTCATTTTGTGCCCTTTTCTTTACCACATTCTGTTGTATCAAGAACCCCCTCATCACAGCCTTACTTGCGTCCCAGATAATTCTTTTTTCCACCGTAGTGTTCAAATTTATCTCAAAATAATCTTTCAAAACTTTTTGGGCCTTCTTAATAATCTCTTGATCCCGAAGCAAATTGTCATTCATCTTCCATCTTCCATCTTCCTTCTTGATACCTCAGATAAATTGTCAGACCATAACCTCAAAACCCTAAATTCTGGCTCCAGCAACCATGTAGAAACCTGTTTTCCTTCTTCAGATCTAACTTTGTTTTCACATAGTAAAGGGTAAAGGGACCCCTGACCATTAGGTCCAGTCGTGACCGACTCTGGGGTTGCGACGCTCATCTCGCTTTATTGGCTGAGGGAGCCGGCATATAGCTTCTGGGTCATGTGGCCAGCATGACTAAGCCGCTTCTGGCGAACCAGAGCAGCGCACGGAAACGCCATTTACCTTCCCGCTGGAGCAGTACCTATTTATCTACTTGCACTTTGACGTGCTTTCGAACTGCTAGGTGGGCAGGAGCTGGGACGGAGCAACGGGAGCTCACCCCGTCGCAGGGATTCGAACCATCAACCTTCTGATCAGCAAGCCCTAGGCTCTGTGGTTTAACCCACAGCGCCACCCGCGTCCCTTGTTTTCACATAGTTTAGTAAAAATAATGGAAGGTGAATTTGGTTAGAGTGTTGGACTATGAGCTGGGAAAGCAGGGTTGAAATCCCTATTTGGCTAGGTGACCTTGGGCCAGTCACCATCTCTTAGCCTAACCTGCCTCACAAGGTTGTTGTAAGGATGAAACAAATAGGATAACCATGTACACCACCTCGAGCTCCTTGGAAGAAAAGGATGTTATATAAATGTAACAAATAATTTTTAAAAAGCTCTTTTTTTTTTTACACCTTGCATTTCAACCACATGGTGAGAAAAGCTGTCCGTCTCTTCTTGATAGTAGTTCCAACTCAAAGACTGGTAATTGTTGTTAATCTTCTTTATCTTTGTTCATAACTTTGAGGCAATTTTCTTATATCCATGTTTAAGGAAAATTTGTGAGTTGGTTTCAGAAAGTTAAATCTGGGAAAAGGTTGGGTTTAAATTGCATAATTTTTTGGGTTGGCAGTTTTGGCTCCCATAGCTTATTTATGTATGGAATATAGTGCAATACAATGCAGAAAGATGCTCCTGATGTTTGCCTCCTGGTGCAGACCTGCATCTCACTTGTTTGGGCTGGCCTGATGGGCTGCTTATCTGTGGCAGTTTCTGCTGGATTCAGGCAAGTTACCAAGTTTCAAGTAGCATGGCTGACTTAACTCTCATGGAAATGCTTCAGCTGTTCTTTGGGGGCTGAATTCTTAACAATAATCACATATTATATCTCTGTGAAAGATGTGCTGTTAAAACCTTTTTTGATAGCTATGAATACTGGAACTAGAGGTTTTCATGAGTTTGCAAGTTCTTGGTTGAATCCATGCTGTGCATGATAGAAAACTGATATGAGCAAAATAATTGGCATGCTATCTTGCAAAATAATTGGCATGCTATTGAAATGTTATGAGGAAATATAATACTGCAGCCTGCTGTCACATTGTATCTGGTCTGTGATGAAGTAATATGCATTTCTAGGGGGAGAAGCACACATTTTAATTGAATTTAATTATTAACTCCTTGCATGAATCGGGCTGTGGCCCATGAAAACTTATGCTACAATAAACATGTTTGCCTTTAAGGTGCTACAAGATCATTTGTTTTAAATTCAACGGTATTTTGTGTTGGGATGAGTAGAGTTAAGAGTTATTTGTTGGGTGGTCTGGCCACTATCCAGGATTTGAAACAGAAGGAGGGGCACTTTAAATCTGGTACTACTCCTATGTGTGACCCATGTTTCCAATCTCTTGGAATGTTGGGTGAGGGAGACCCCTACTCTTTGAGTAAACACTCTGGAAAAAGGATGTGACATAGAACTGGAGCAAAATATACAACTGTTTCCTACATATTATAGGGCTAAAATATATTGCTGTATTTCTTTGGGCATAAATTTAGTGCTTTTACGTCCTGTTGATTTCACTTGGAAATATTCCTCTTCCACCAGGCTTTTGGCTGATTAATATTCTACAGCCTTTTAAATGTGTCTGTGGGAAGGGAAGGTTGTTGTTTTGCTGTTTCATTTTATTTATTTGCATGTTTTTATCCTGTATTTTATAATGTGAACCGCCCTGAGATCTTATGATGAAGGGCGGTATATAAATCTAATAAAATAAAATAGTGCAAGCTGGAGCAAGAAACCACGTCCACTGGTTTAACCTTACATTCAAACCAGGAATTGTGTCTTGTTTCACACCCAACAAACTATGATTGGGAGGTGGAGAACAAACATTGGCTTCACCTTGGTTTTTATTGTTACATTTTTTATTGTTGTTGTCAGGTGCTGTTGTTGTTCGGGAGCAAACAGGCAAGACTCCAACCTGTCTTTTCCAGGCTTTATTATCTATACAGTGGTACCTCAGGTTACATACGCTTCAGGTTACAGACTCTGCTAACCCAGAAATAGTTCTTTAGGATGAGAACAGAAATCGTGCTCCAGCAGTGCAGTGGCAGTGGGAGGCCCCATTAGCTAAAGTGGTGCTTCAGGTTAAAAACAGTTTCAGGTTAAGAACGGACCTCCGGAACGAACTAAGTACTTAACCCGAGGTACCACTGTACAAACCATTTACAGTGCAGAGCCTCGCAAGTCCATGTCTGCTCAGTTGCTAGCAGAATTTGGGAGTGGGCAGTCCTTATACCTTCCCCAGCATAACAGCCGTGTGACCCCCAACCTTCTCCTCCCCTCTCTGCGCCGGACTACTGCGCAGAACAGGCGCTGGCAAAGGGGGACTCCCCTCCCCTCCCCTCTGCTTTGCTCAGGCTCAGTGTTGAGGCTCTCCCTAGCATCTTCTGATCCCTGCACCCCTTCCCCACTGGGGTGTGGCTTGCCTCCTCGCCAGAGGAAGAACTGCTTCGCAAGATCTTCGGAGGCTCCCTGTAACACAACTGCCCTTCCACCTCTCGCCTCTGAGCTGATGGCAGTTCCCTGACAGTTGTGGCATGCCCTAGTATCACATGGCTGATGAAGAGTGGGATATGAATTCAATAAATAGATAGATAATAGGTTGTGGTTTGCTTGGCTTACTTGGAGTAAAGCAAACTATGAACCTTGGTTAGTTCATAACACGTGTGTCAGGGGTTGTGGTTTGTTGTTCCCACTTGTGATAATGAAGGAAGACATGGGAACAGTAGTGTAGCTAGCCACTCAGCTGCCCAGGGTGGTGTACGTGCCCTGCGCCCGGAGGCGGGGCGAGTTGCCCATGGGGCGGGGCAAGTTGGGACAGGGCATGCTGCACAGAGCCTCCACAGAGTTCGCTGCTGCTTCCCCTTCAGCTGTAGGGCGGCTGAGGGAGAGGCGGCTGGTGGACACAAGCCCCACGCTGCCGTTTTGGGCAGCGCAGAGCTTGCAGGCACACTGAGCCACTCCCAGGAGAGAAACATGGCTCAGGTAGGAAGTACCCTGCCCCGCCGTGTGGCGCCCAGTGCGCCTCCCCCCTCCCCAGCTACGCCTCTGCATGGGAACCACCTGCTTCTTCATGGTAAACGATTAAATATGGTTTCCTGGATGTGCAAACACAGCCATTGTCTAAGTTTGATTTTTAGTCTATACAGGATTCTGGTGCACGATACATGGATTCTTCTGCCTTGAGAACATGTAAAAAATATTGGGTTCCTACAACATACTTGCCTGCTGCTTAGCATTGCAGTTGGTTGGCCACCATATCAGTGCTGTTCCCTAGAGTACAGGCATTCATCCCTCAGAAACAATTTTTTTGTGCTGTTAGACATTTAGTCTCTTAAAAAACAATGTGCTATTCAGTTGTGAAAGATAGGCTTTGAGTCAAATGCGCTCGCATTGTTTGTCATTTTGAAGGAAATTGCCTCCTATAAAATGCATATTGTTTTGGAAAATGCTCCCATTTAGCAGCTTCAATGTGAGTATTATGAGGGCCAATTTATATTGTTTTACGGAATGCACACTTTCTCTGATATATATATATATATAGAGAGAGAGAGAGAGAGAGAGTGTGTGTGTGTGTGTGTGTGTGTGTTAGTTAGTTACAAGAGTGTCTGTATAGCCAATGTACTCCAAATATCCTCATATGAAGCATGTTTGCTTTGTAGTTCACTCTTCCCATTTAATATCTTAAATAATAGTATCATGGAGTGGGGCTAGTTATTAATAAAGTTAATTCGTAGGTGCTTCACTCCACTTTGCTAGGGATGGGCTAATCAGTGTGTTTTTGCCCAGAGTCACTTTTTTGTGTTCACTCATAAATCTTTTCCATTTCCATTTTTGCAAAAAAATTTTTTTACAAAGAAATTGTCTTGGCTTCTGCTGGATGACAGACTTTGACTCGGATATCATTTTCTACTGTAGACTTTATTGCTCAGATCAGTATGGTCCTGAAAGACCTACATTGGCTCCCAGTACCTTTCCAAGCACAATTCAAAGTGTTGGTGCTGACCTTTAAAGCCCTAAGTGGCCTTGGCCCAGTATTCCTGAAGGAATGTCTTCACCCCCACTGTTCAGCCTGGACACTGAGGTCCACCTCACCGTGAGAAGTTACAGGGAACCAGGCAGAGGGCCTTCTTGGTAGTGGTCCCTGCTCTTTGGAACACCCTCCCTTCAGATGTCAAGGGGATAAAGAATTACGCAACTTTTAGAAGACATCTGAAGGCAGCCCTGTATCTGGAGGTTTTTAATGCTTGATGTTTTATCTTTAGATATGCTGAAGCCGCCCAGAGTGGTTGGAGAAACCCAGCCAGATGGGTGGGGTATAATAATAATAGTAATAATAAGAATAAGAAGTTACTATTATATGGTAGAAAGGCAAAGCAAGGATCATTAGCACAACAGGTACAGGGCATGGCCATAATAATAATAATAATAATAATAATAATAATAATTTATTATTTAAACCCCAACCATCTGGCTGGGCTTCCCCAGCCACTCTGGGCGGCTTTCAACAAAATATTAAAATACAGTAGTGCATCAAACATTAAAAGCTTCCCTAAACAGGACTGCCTTCAGATGTCTTCAAGCTAAGACATTGATCCAACAGTTGACATGCTCCTTGGGCTCTTGTTATAAAGGAGAGGGGTGAGCACGGCTTTTCAGTGTGCCAAGCAGGATTCAATTTGGGTTTGCATCAGCAAACAGGAACTTCGCCTTGGTGTCTGGGCCTGAGCTGTCTGTTTGTGCCAGCTCTGGTGTCTCCATGTCCTATCTAGGTGATAGAAGAGATGACAGTGCCAACTCAGAATCAGAAAAAGCATTGGATGCCTTCCGTGGGGGTGTGGAGGCTTATCAGCAGAGGCTGGTGAGGACAGAGGCTCTGGCGGCTTGGAAGGGGTACCAAAATAGGAGTGGGGGAGGCAGGACAAGCCCCAGCAAGGTGACAACCCACTGAGTTCCTCTCTGGGATCAAACTCCCCACCCCCTCGCAGCTCGGATGACCCCTGGGGTTGTAATGTGGCTTTACCAGGGCTGCCATTGGGCATCTCCTTAAACTCCCCCCATCCCTTGTCCTGAAAAGACCAGCCCCCCAAGGACACTTGGGACTCATGACAGAAACTAGTACAAAAATTGAATTTAGCTATGGATTTTAAGCACATTTTCTTCTGAATTTGTAACTTTCTTGTATTTCTTTGGGAGTTGTGGGATCAGATAGTTCATAGTGGAATTTGCAAAGATCAAATTCCTCTAGCATTCTTAACCAGAATCGGCTTCTGGCTGTGGAGTCATCTTGGCTATATATAGCAATTTTAAAGTGTTTGTGTGCCCCATTATGTGCCAAGTGTAGTTTCATTTATCATATCCTTCATACACTATTTGGGTACGTTCCCAGTCAGTCCCCCATTGAGTTGGCCATTGATTAGATACCACAATGCCTTTTCAGTGCTTGGGAAGGGGTGGGCTGGCGTTTCCCAAAGTTTCCGTGAGCTTCCATGTGGAAGCTATTTCACAATTCTAAATCTGGAGAAACTCTATAAATTGTATTTGTCCACATCTGTTGTTACTGGTTGTTGTTCCTCTTATTCAGTAAGCTTAGAAAAAACCCTAAAAACAAAGAACTGATAAGAATCAGCATCTAGACCACCGAAAACACCAAGATCTGATAAATAACTATAACTAAACTTTATTAAATCAGCATCCTGATTACAATGCTGTTTAACAGAACTCGAAAGAAAACAAGCAAGTTTTCAGGACCCCTTTAAAGGTCTGCAGTGATGGAGCCTGATGTTTCTCCTCTGACACAGCATTTCATTGCCTAAATGTATTTCTGTACATTTGCCCCTACTTATCTGAAGGGCGGATGGATTATCCCAGAGCTTTCTAAACTTTTCATGTTGGTGACACACTTTTTAGACATGCATCATTTCGTGACATGGCAGTTCAGTTTTACTAGCAAACTGTAGGATAAACTAACCGCCTTCCAGCCCCTTGAAGAGCATGGGGAGCGTTCCTGCAACATACCTACACACTGCAGCTGACACACAGTTTGGAAAGCTCTGGATTATCCAGTGTTGATCTACTACTTGTGGGTGCAGGTTACCTAGGAGTCTGTTGATACAGCAGGCCACTTCAATTTTGCAGAGAAAGGACTTTTAATATAATTCATCTCATTTTATTGATCTTTACAAAGTGGATTTGCTGTTATATTTGATAATCAAGCAGTTACTTTAATTGCCATAGGAATGCTACTATGTACATGAAAGGGTATATGACAGGCAGTACTTGAAATGTGAAGAACTAGTCTTTCCTTTTTCAACAGGAGGGTAATCAGCCAACTGGGATTGCATCCCCTCCTGGCTTGCAAATCCATAGTCATCCAGGAGGAGGGGTTCACACTTGCCCAGACTGGCACCGGATTAGTGGCAGAACATACATTTATTGGGAGCTTCTGCTAAAACGGCTCTTCATTAGCTGTTGGTGTGTGTCTTAATATGGAGCTAACGTTTTCTCCTTCCTAATGACCTTGGTCAGGAGGCTGGGAAGGGATTTATTTAAGTTCTAATTGTGAACCCCTTTGGCTTCTTGCTCTTTTTTCCTGGCCGAGATAACAGCTTGAGATGCCATGCCTTTATTTACCGTATTTACTTGAGTCTAATGCGCCCCTCAGTTTTCAGAACCTTGAAACCAAAAAAAGTATTTGCTGGCAAATGTAAATGTGCCATCAAATCTAATGTACACCTTAATTTTTGTAATGTAATTTGGCCAAAAAAAGAGGTGAGCATTAGATTCCAGTAAATAGGATATTTGAAGTATTTTTAACTTGCTATTCAGCCAAAAAGGTTTGAAGAGCTGCTTGCATAAAACCACTTAAAGCAAGGCCATCCCTGCCTGTTGGTTTACAGTCTAAAATATGTGACATAAAAGAAAAAAAGGGATGGGAGAGAGAGAAGGGGGGGGGGAGCAAACTCAGGCCCCAGTTTTCAAATACAGTGGTACCTCTGGTTGTGAACAGGATCCATTCCGGAGGCCCGTCACAACATGAAAAGAGCGCAACCTGAAGCGCCGTATCTGCGCAGGTGCATGGCATGATTTGGTGGTTATGCGCGAAGTGCGATTTAGTGCTTGTGCGCATTCGCGAGCGGCGAAACCTTGAAGTAACACTTTCTGGTACTTCCGGGTCGCCGCGGGACGTAACCTGAAAGAATATAACATGAAGTAAACATAACATTAGGTATGACTGTAATACTTAAAACAACCAGTTGTTATGTAAACATTTCAGGGACTGGAGGAACCCAATGTAGCTGGTTTTTCAGCAGACTTGACGGTATGGGCCCTGCTTCCCATCTCTCCCTCTCCTACAGCCTGTTGTAATGGTTGTTGCCAGATTAGAGTAGAAAGAGAGTCTTTGAGAAGAAGAGGCTCACCATTGTGAAGTGTGCAGTTTACATGCAAGACAGCAGTTCTCACATGCAACTCTGATTTGTCTCCCACCCCGTTTGGATCGTTTGACATTGAAACCTGGATGCAACCTATAATTTGGTACCCCAAGGGTTAAGAAGAAGTTAAGAAGTATAGGGGTTAAGAAGTATAAAATGAATAAAACAGTCAGATTATATTCTAAAACATATTGAAAAACTAGGATGCAATAAAACCAAACAGGAGAAGTGGGGAGAATGTTTGCTGAGTGAGGAATAGGGAAAATGATGGAGTTGTAAGGAAGAGTGGTTAGAGGAAGAAGGCAGGTTGAGCTCTGAGCACTTTTTTAGGTAACACTAAAAAGAATACAAAATAAAAAAATTCCTTCTAGTAGCACCTTAAAGACCAACTAAGTTAGTTCTTGGTATGAGCTTTCGTGTGCATGCACACTTCTTCAGATACACCAGTTGTATATGCACACTTCTTCAGATACACCAGTTCTTCGGATACACTTCAGTTGTATCTGAAGAAGTGTGCATGCACACGAAAGCTCATACCAAGAACTAACTTAGTTGGTCTTTAAGGTGCTACTAGAAGGAATTTTTTTATTTTGTTTTGACTATGGCAGACCAACACGGCTACCTATCTGTAACTAAAAAGAATGCAAGTGGGAGACTTTGGGTTCAATGGCAGAGTATTAAAGCTCTGCTTTTGCCCTGTGTGTAATGAGCAAAGTAGAGTGGGATTTTGTGGGGAGACAACCCAGGAAGAAGAAAAGAGCATAATGAGGGAAATAAAGCAAGCTGAAAATGGAAAGACAGGGTGGGGGCAGAGATAGAAGCTTTAGAGGGAAGAGAGAAGGCAGATTTAATACATGCCCTTGTTCTGCTAGTAGATGTGTTGTAGTTTGAGGTACTGTACCTCTTTAGCAACAGAAAGAGAAAGATAATGGAAGGAGAAGGAGGGTGGGGTGGGGGAAAGTACATAAGAAAGGCCCTGTGCAGGGAGCTGATAGCTCTTTTATACCTTCGTTGGTAAGGAGAAAAGACAAAGCCTCTTAAATACTGTCTTGCTGGCAATGATCAGGTGTTAAATGCTGCCAGCCAGGAAGTATTTGTTCTCAATGTCTGAGAAAGGTCTTTTAAAAATCCATCCTTATTCTGCTTTCCCAGGGGAAAAGGGACCAACATGTCTTTTTGGCTCTTGTGGCAAAAGCCTTGAGCTATTGAAACAAACTTGGTTGGAAGGAGGATAGGAGAATCCAAAGGAGTGACATTTTAGGTGATCATATCTTGGCATAACACTTCAAGGAGTCTGATGCTTTAGTTTCCTTTACAGGGGGATGGCAGAGATTTACAGTGAAGGAGAAAGCAATCAGTGCATTTAAGATGAGAGGCGGCATAACTCAACTTTGCTTGAACACGCAAACCCGCCTCAGTTACAGTAATGGAGGATCTTCCCTTGCTTCTCTAGGCCAAAACCAAAGCTTCCCTTCTCAGGTGCAGGCTACCATGGCAAAAGCTGGATTTTTGGAGTGCTTACTAACAGCATACGCTCACCTAGTATGGTAGTTTTTTTCAGAGTTCAGGGCGCTTTTTCATGAGATTCTATTCAAGCACATGATCACTTTGGACTGGGCCCAGAAGTGAACTGGCAAATAATGCAGCTATTTTAAAACACGTGTTATATGGCAAATACATTCACTTTAACATGTGATCTAGATGCCCAGCCAGCTATCTGACTGCTACATTTTTGACCAGTGGAAGTTTCTGAGTTATCTTCCAAGGGCATCCCCATGTACAGCATATTGCAAAAATACAATCTGGAGGTTATCGAACATGGAAGTATGGTGGTCAAGTCAAAATTCTGATGTAGAATATTAAAACTGTTGGATTCTTTCATGGCAGCAGAGCTTAAGTGCATTGCAGCTCTAATTCTGTGCAGCAGTAGTGCACTATTAAAATCTGAAAGACACTTTGAGCAGAGCATGTTGAGGTTGTGTATGAAATTTCCAAAGCATTTAAATTTCCGTGTTAATTCAGGTAATTCAACCCAAATTCCACCCCAAATTCAAATTTTTCAATTTACCTCTTTATGTTATGAGGTTTTTAATATTTTTAAAAATTAAAATAATTTTTCATAAAGTGAATTTTATAAGGGTGGACTTTATTAACTCATTTAACATTTTTGCTGCGGCCACAGGGTTTTTATGTTAACACGACATCTTCTTATACTTCCCAGTCTTGCTCTTTGTATTGGCTAATTACATAACCCCTTAAATAGCTGCTGCTGCTGCCCCTGTTCTTGAAGCTTTTGTGCATGTTAGGCCTTTCCCTCCAGTTTAAGTAGGAAGCCTAGTTCTAATCTTTTTAGCTGCACTCAAGGAATCTGTGGCCCTAGATTCACAAATGATGTGAACACCTCTCTTTTTCTTTTAGGAGCTTTGACAATTTATTTTAGCTGTGTGAGTACAAGCATATTAAAAGAGATCTCTTGCCAGTGGGAGAAGAAGGAAAGTCACACACTGTCAGGGAAGAGTTAGAAGTTTTCAGTTTCTCAGAGGGAGAAAGCATTCCCCAAGGGGGGGAAGGAGAGCAGTGAATCTAATAGAAGAGAGCAAGAGGAACAACAGGGAGGGACCGGCTGTTCCCAGGAAAAGCAAGGGATAAGTTCTAGCTCAGATTCAGAGGAGGGGAGATACAGGCCAGCTCTAGCCAGGAGGTTAGAAAAAAAGAGTGGGAAAACAAAGGGAAGGGCGCGTTCGACATTTTGAGAGTGGCTGGTCATGGAGAAGCAGAGCTCAGAAGGTATCTGAAAGAAGTGACTCTGAGGAATAATATTTAAGAACCGTTTATAAGATTGTTTTGTTAATACGCAATAAAAAGTTTTATAAAAGAACAAGAAGTGTTTGTGTGGTGATCTGAAGAGGACAGCGACCAGGCCTGACACACACACCACTGGTTTTCAATGGAAACAAAGGGAGCTTAGCAGTCTTGACAGAATGTTCTGTTTGGGTGAAACATCCTTAAAATGTTGGTGGAAAGAATGGATGAAAGGAATCAATTCTGAAGAACACAAAAGGTTGCATGAGGTTCTCACCCCTTTAATCTTCAAGAGGGAGAAACAGAAGTAGGTATTGGAGCTGGTATGGACTTATGTGGGTGTAAATGAGCTAATAAATAAAAGTTTGCGAGTAGGCGGGGGCATTCATTGGAAACAAAAAGTTAAAAGTATGAGGAAATAAAATGCTTATAAACCAGTGGAAACTGCAAGGGACAGTTAAAAGTATTATGCATTCATGCTCACCTCACTATGCGATTTTAGGAAAGCAATTCACCATGTATGTTGTGCGTTTAAAAAGCTATCTGTGTCATGTTCCTCGCCTTACAATGAATGAAAGGGCATTCCTCTTGTAATGGGATGAGTCTTTCTAACGCCAACCATTTAGTTCATTCAGTCAGAAACACTGATAAAAACGGCAAGCAATTTGTTCAACTATTTTTCTCTTTCTTTGTTTTATCTTTTTAATCACTTCACGATGCTACTGGTGGTCAGAAAAGAGGATTATTCAGTGCCTGCATTATTTTGTGGGTGACCATTGTTGAAAAGGCTTATGTTTTCTTTATAATTAGCTTTCTCTAAAAGCTGTTGCGCAGAGCTACACAGAAGACAGATCTCTTCATTTCATCAGATATATCTGTTATTACTTTTCTGTAATAAAGTAACATTTTTAAATGCTGTTTATTGGGTGTGGATGTGTATGTTCATGTTTGTTTTTTCCCATCAGCACACAAAGTGTCAACTTCTTTGTGTAAAAATTTCCTTCATTTAGCACTTTCACCTGGAAAGAATACAGTGTACAGAAATTATTTAATAACTGCAGTCCTCTCTGTGTTGACTTGGAAGTCCCATTGACTTCAGTGGAACTTACCATATAAGCTAGTGTGTGTAGGATTGCCATCTAAGTATGGTTTTATTTTTGTGGATATTTGAAAAAAGGATTCCAGATTTGACTGTTTTTTGAAATAACTTTCCTTTTTGGTACGCAGGCCACCGAAACACTATTTCGCATGGGGGTGTCAAGAGGAATAATTACTCCTTTAAGACACGGAGAGGTAAGACTATGTTTGTTTTCTCCTGCTGTTTATAGTCTTAGAACTGAACTTGGTGCCATCTTGGGCAAAAAAGTTGTTGAAAGATGATGATGATGATGATGATGGTGATTTAGAAATTGATAATTCTGTATGTAGATCATCATTATTTTCTGTTCGGGGCGGGGGAGATGCAATTCTTATGTTGTCAAAAGAGCAGGACCCCTCCATCATACACAGGAAGGCGGGTAGGTGACAGGCTAAGGAGAACTACAATAAATCTTTAGAAGAAAAGAAACCTAATGAGGCACACTCCCCGCACTGTCCGGTGAGGACTGAGCATGCTCAGTTGCCATAGGATGTTGAACGTTGAGAGTGATGCAGGAGATGGGAAAAGGGGAGAGGAAATGGAGTATATTGAAATAAGATGTGGATTCTTGGAACAGTGAATAGGGACCCTCCAACTGCAACTTCACCTCCCTCCCAGATCCCACTTGTACAACGGGCAATATTTGTGGCATGACCCTGTTTCATTGTTGAACTTAGTGGTGATTGTTACCAAAGACGTAAAGTAAAAGCTTTTACGCACAATTAAGAAGGCAGAACTTTTTCTTGAAAATTGTAACTGCAATTTGAAGCTGTTAGCAGGTTTTGGTCATCCCTGCTTCATGGTGACCATAATACAAAGTTGTAGCTGCGCCATAGTAATCATGGCGAACCCTCTCATAGTGAAAAGGTAGGGGAATTCAAGTGGGAGAAGGGAGGTGCTCCTGGTCTCTTGACTAGTATTCCATCTGCAATGGACCTAAGAGAATGTAATTCAGAGTAATGGAGAGGTTATGAGCAATTTTGATGAAAATGTGTTATGTTCAGTTTCAGCAAGATTTGTTCCTTTATATTGTATTTATTTATTTGTTCAATTTGTATCCTGCACTTCATCAGTTTTATTGATCTTTGAGCACTAGAACATCAATCAAAATACAGCAACTAGCAGGGTTCTACAGACTGTGTAAGCGAGAGCAGAAATTGGGACTTTGAAAAGAAGGGTTCAACTCAGTTTTCCCTGAGTACAAATTCACATGCCCACCAGGCTACCATATAACAATTCAAAGGCAATGCCCACCAAGCTCCAACCACAGCAGGGGATATAATCACCAATCAAAGATGACTCACTGTAACCAGAATTTGCACCTACAGTAAAAAAGGCTTTACCAATGGAACAGGTAAACCATCCTGCAGTCTGTTGTCCAGGGAGTTCTTCAAAAACTCTTTGTCAGTTGACACATTACAAAGCTGGAATATATGTGTGAGTTGGCTTGCTGCTTATTGAAGTGTGTATGTATTTTAGATGGAACAGAGTTCACAAGATATAGTCTATGAATTAATGGGGAAGAGTACACCATGAAATGCCATATATTTTGGCCTTTCTAAGGAATACCAATATGAACATAGTCACACAAGCATATAAAGGGCTCGTGATTGCCTTTAGCTGAATGAACAGTTGTCTAAAGGGTGATGCTTTGATCTCCAGGTTAATAATTCAAACTTGCAACTAAAGGATTGCAAGAATATCTTCATAGGTTTGTTCAGCCTGTGTATCTTTCTAGAAAGAGCTTGATGCTGTACTTGCGAGGCTTATCCTGTATTTTGAAAGTGGAAAGCATATATAACCGAGTTTTATAAAAGGACCAAACCTTCAGATTTGTGGCTATGAAGGTAATTAATTTGTTTTATTTACAATGTATAGTTGCATTTTATTTTAAATTCATTTTTAGGATATTTTAACAGATTTGATCTGTTAATATAAACTGTGTAGAGTTTTTATAATTCTGTTAAGTGGCATAAACATTTTAGAAATAAAAAGTAAAAAGAAAAATGCAGATGCTAAGTGTTTGTGTGCTCTTACTGAAAATGCAGTTAAAGCCAGAATTGGAGAGATTAATACTTGGACGTTCCAAGTATACTTGCTCAGCTCAGAAGTGCTAATCTGGTGGTGAAATCCCCAAAAGCAAAATTGTTGGGAAGCCGAGGAAATGATACAGATTGGATGAGTATAGACAGAAAAGCCTGTGGTCAGATGCTTGGTGGTTTTAACCAGTACACATCACATATTAAAACAATGCATTATTTAAAAACATATTTAAGATAATTTCTGTCAATGTGGTAAGCGCGGCTGGTGCTGGGGATAGGCAGAGAAAAGCAAGACTAGTTCTGAATTAATAACAGACCCTCACATCGCACTGAAGCAAACAGCTTTTTTTACATAAAAAAACCCACCACTATTCAAACAAGAGAAGTCACTAAGGACTCTTCATTGTTGGCCTGTTTCCAGGTCCAGATGGATTTGCAGTTTATGATGCTGAATATTTGAGGGAAATCTTCCCCCTTATTTCCTGCTTACAGCTTTTCTGCATGCCAGGAGAGTCATCTCCATAGCCTCTCTGGCTATGAATATAGTTTACTTTTGTCAACCTTTCCACATAAGAAACCAGGTTTTTGTGCTGAAAGCTGTGTTATTTGCTGTTTACGTATGGGTTACAGAATTATTGACAAGGTTTTGGCATGAGATTTGGAATCCGTTGCTGCCAAGTGTCATTCATCCAAGTGAGACAGATAATTCTTGGACTGGTTTTCCTGTTCAACAACAGCCACAGGGTTGTGAAAAATTACCTCAGGACTGGTTATGGTCATGAAGTTGACTGATCTCCAAGAAGTCTAATAGTATCAGGGGAGGTAATGAAATTCAAGAATATAATTGCCTTCAGGATTGAGCACATTTCTCTCCTTGTTGCTGAAGTATTTCTATCAAGACTCGCTTTTTGGAGAATGTTTAGTGGTTCAGAGGTCACCCATTTCTCCTCTCGCTCTTAGCCATTATGTTGATGTCTGACTATTTTGTAAAGGTTTTGTCAGTCCTGAACATAACTTTAGAGCACTGGGAATTTAAAGAGCATTGAGCTGCGATTTTATTTCTAGCCATGCCTGTCTTTCTCTATACCCTCTTTTTCTGCCTTTAACAATAGTTGTCATTTGTGTTTTGAGGACCATCACCAAGGGACCATGAAAGATGCAAGACATCTGTCTTTTAAGTTCCTGCCTCTTGACGCCTCTGAGGCCCCAAATAAATTAACTGAGATACTTGTCATTAAGGAGGCTTATTTCATAGTGTCACCTGCCTCCTGCCATATTATATCAGATACAGAAAAGCTGGATATAATTCTGAAAATAGCACTTTGGGAATAAAGATTTGCTGGACAAAGGCAACTGTGATCCTCTCCCATGTTTCCCAAAATGGTATGATTCTCAGGGAAGTTCTTGGAGGAAATTACACTGTTTGCCTGCTGCTAAGCAACACTCGTCTTATTTACGAATCCAACCCTTTGCTCCCCTGATTTCCACAGGTTTTTACACAAGGTCTTGAGATTGTTGGTTGTTTTTTTTTAAGACATCCTGGGCAATTTTGTGCTGTAATTCTCAAATTAAACTTGCCAGAATGTGAACATATTTGCCATAAATACTGTGTGTGTGGAGTATAATTGTTTGTTATGAGGGTATGTATTTTTGTGTTTTTATATTGTAAACCGCCCTGTGATTCTCAGATGAAGGGTAGTATAATAATAATAATAATAATAATAATAATAATAATAATAATGGTGTTTTTGTCTCAGGGGTTTAACAGTAAGGACTATGTCAGCAAATTTCCCATTTATTGGCTGCAAAAGGGCACTGGGAAGCAGGAGGTATAAGATAATATCCATATGCCAGCAGATGAGTACAGTCAGGCTGCGGATGGCAAATGATATATGGTTGCTGAGCTAAGGAGCAGTGTGTTTTCCCTAAACATTGTGAAGCCAGCCTTTAGATTCTTTCCAGCATCTCTCTTTTCTCTTAGGGCAAGCTGCCAACTTGATTTCTACGACCGTCTTACACACCTTTCTCTGCTAGCCTGCAGGGGTGAAAAATGCATCTCAAAATGCTCCTGTTTTCAGCAATAGATTGAGACGGATCTGGCTCGCATCCAGGTTCCTACTGAAAGCTGAATTTCAAGGCTCTCTTACTGCCCATCTATATTCTAATGAACACACAAATAGCTTTGAGATTTCTGCGCAGATCATGTTTCTTGGGCAGCCAAACAACTGGGATGTGGCCAGGGTTGAAGCAATATCTCGGCAGCTGCCTGGCAAGTGTTGTGAATGAGCTTCTGCCAAGTCCCTAGAGCAGGTACTTGATGGTGTGGAGTTGGGGGGGGGGGAGGGCTGTAAAATGGTCTCTGATAGGATTAGCTCATCTATTTCCCAGCTTTTCATAATTACAGATGGAGAACATTTCACCTTGTGTGAGTCTCTAGGTCTCGCAAGCCTCTTCCCTCCCAGCAGAAATAAGTGAATTGGGCTGTGGTGTGTTTATTTGAACTTCTTTCTGGGGACAGATCTGGTCTTCAGGAAGGGAATCATATCCAAATAAATGCAGGCGCAGTCTGTTCCAGTTGCTACTTTGTGGTGAGGGCAGCGATGTATTGGACTTGGCCTGTTCTGAGCTTTCTCCCCAGAATGTAACAAGCGATACAAGGTCTTATATGTATAGACTATTCTGGAACTGATAGCATCTGCGTGGTCAAGCAGGTGATCTACTTCCACTGGTTGAAGCAGCTGATTGGACAAGAAAGAAACACTCAGCAAGATTTGGGAAGTTGCAGGAAAAGGCCTTTTGTGATGGAACATGCTGTTCCGCAGAGACATATTTGGAATAAGCTCCGCAATCGTGTCACATTTGGCTTCCATGAATTAAGTTGCCGTGCCCAGCAAGTTCTGCTCATCAAAAATAATGAGAATTTAAAGGGTCTGTGTCAGCAACTTCAGAAGTTCCTAATTTGTCTGAACTCCTGTCCAAGTCAGGATCTATTAATTCTACTTGAAGGGGCCCCAAGAGAGACCTTTAGCATTAAAGTAGGGAGAGGTCATAGATTTAGGATGCTGCCTAATACCATGGTTGGGTGGGTTCACAGGATGCTGCATAGCCCCTAGCTCCACTACTCTGGAGGAGGGATGGGGATGATTCACTAAATTTAAAAGTGCCAGGGCAAATTACTACATTGGGACTACAGATATGTTAGCAAATGTCATGAGAGAAGTATGAATATGACAGCTGAGTGGCAAATGAAGGGGTGGAAATAATAATAGTGTGCACATAAGCATGAAAATTAGGGTTTGTTGTTGTTCAGTCGTTTAGTCGTTTAGTCGTTTCCGACTCTTCATGACCCCATGGACCAGAGCACGCCAGGCACTCCTGTCTTTCACTGCCTCCTGCAGCTTGGTCAAACTTATGCTGGCAGCTTCGAGAACACTATCCAACCATCTCATCCTCTGTCGTCCCCTTCTCTTTGTGCCCTCCATCTTTCCCAACATCAGGGTCTTTTCCAGGGAGTCTTCTCTTCTCATGAGGTGGCCAAAGTATTGGAGCCTCAGCTTCATGATCTGTGTTTCCAGTGAGCACTCAGGGCTGATTTCTTTAAGAATGGATAGGTTTGATCTTCTTGAAAATTTGGGTATGTGACTGCAAAAGGAGTGGTGCATTTATGTGTATGGGGAGAGGGAGGAGAATGGCTCTAGTGGTGTGCTTGTGAAAGGAGTGAAGGAAGGGTCATACAGTGGTACCTCTGGTTGCGGATGTGATCCATTCTGGAGCTCTGGTCAAATCCCAAGGTTTCCACAACCAGAGGGACCGCTTCTGCACATGCACACAGGAGGGTAGAGCGCTTCTGCGCATGTGTGCATGGCGAAAACCGGAAAAATTCTTCCGGGTTTGCTTCGTACGTATCCCGAAGGATTCGTAACCGGAGGTGAACATAAGTAGAGGTACCACTGTATGTGTGTTTATGGAAGAGAGCAAAGAATGAAACCAGTTCATAGCTGAAATTCTATTTAAAACATTGCAATTGGAGACAAGACCTTAACCATCACAATTTAATCAGAATCACCAGTTTCCTAATTCCCTATTTCTAATCATGCCAGTTCATTTTGAAGTGTGCATGAGGAGGATGGGTTTAAAGACAAACTGGCCCTTTTCAAGTCTAACCAGTTTATTACGGCATAAGCTTCCGTGCTCTCAAGCCCACTCAAGTCAGATGCATGAAATGAAATCCAAGTCGGCAAGCCTATAAAGGAGAAACTTGTACTGTGGAAGTTGCATGGTCATGAGATGCAAACATTGCAGACATCCACAGCTTTAACCTTTTATGGTAGGGAGGATAATTGCTGAGATATTACTAGTCGTGGGGTTGGGAATAATGTACAAGGATCAATAATAGAAACTGTAGCTATCCTGGCATTGGTAAACCAGGTACATCACATCTATAGAATGGTAAAATACCCTTTGTCTTAATTAATGCCACTACTTGTGTGCTAAATTGAGACAATGTGTGTTTGTTTTTTAGAAAATCAAAATACATGTATTAATTGCCTTACCCATGCCAGGACACCTGTGTTTCTTGTGAATATTCTGTTGGAATCCACCCAGAGTGGCTGGGGAAACCCAGCCAGATGGGCGGCGTATAAGTAATAAATTATTATATTATTATTATATAATGGTTCTCTGTCTCACTGTAGGTGTCAATGCAATCATCTTAGTAATACAATCATCACCAGGCTGCTATTGTAAAAGGTTAAAAGTGTTATTAAAAGGTTTAAAAAGTCTATTTATTTAAGTTCTTATTATCACTTACAGTAACCATTACTGTTCAATGCCCACCATAAAAGTTTCTCATTTGTATATCTACAAACCAGGATTTCACTTACTGGTAATGCTTACAGTATGGCAAACTGGACTTGAATCCCCAAATGCTTATGCCAGTTTATTAGCTTTTAAGGCCCCACTGGTTTTCTCTGCAAAAGTCTTATCATTGCTACCCCATGGAAACATGTAACTAGGTAATACTTGATGGAAATTGCCAACTGCACCCCTCAAAAGTGCAACACGTGTGTCACACGGAACACAATCATATGAAACTCAATGGGTGACCTCAAGGAAATCACAATATTTCAAAACAAAATAAAAATTTTTTCCTTCCAGTGTGTATCTGAAGAAGTGTGCATGCACACGAAAGCTCATACCAAGAACTAACTTAGTTGGTCTTTAAGGTGCTACTGGAAGGAAAAGTTTTTTATTTTGTTTTGACTATGGCAGACCAACACGGCTACCTATCTGTAACAATATTTCAACTTAGCTTACTTCAAAAGGTTGCTTTGAGGATAAACACTTGTCTGAGCTCCCTGGACAGATTGGTTGCATGCAAATGTAGTAAAGAACTTTTTATTTCATTATCTGAAAAAAAATCACTGTTTTAATACCAGGATTTATCTACTATACATTTTGGAAAGTTGTTCGCCTATTTGGTTTGCATTTGCACACTTTTTAAAATATTGTACCAAAGTTTGCACAGTGGTTCCTGAGATCAAGGAGCAGTTTTTTGTCTGTGTGATACAATTGGACACTGTTTTGAATTAAGATTGTGGACTAACCTTTCAAAAATGTGCTGATTTAACCACCACTTTTTAAAAAATGCCCTTTTTTTGCGGGTGTGGTGGTGTAGAATTCCCAGGCAGTGCCAGGCATGAGAGGCTGCTAGAAAGAAGAATTTTAAAAACACAGTCCAAACAAGGGTAATTCTGAAATGCACCTTTTTAAACAAGGCATTTCTTCTTTAAGAAAGGAATTTATTCTTGAAACTGCTGAATAATTGTGCTTTTTTATTTTTAACTCTTGACATAGCCGCATAATAATCTGTCTGTTTGATAAGATGTATAGTGCATGAAAGAGATCTTCAGTTCACAAACTGCTTCCTGCAGTTTATAGACTGAAAAAGCAGTGAAAGTTACTCTTAAAGCTGATTCTGATTTAATTAATATTGTTTTCGGCATGTTTTTTTTCTTTTTTTCATGTATAGTTTCAGCTTGAGGGCATGCCAGGCCCCAGTCACAGGCATATTACGGAGCAAAATAGTGATGTGATCCTAGACATCTGATCTCCTCACCCCTCTCCTTCGTATCACAAAGATGTCATTATTATAGTGGGTTCAAAAGTTCCGTTCTCACGGATTGTTCAGTCATCTCTGGTTTCCCTCCTTGTTGTCTGAATGCTTTGCTGCTATCATGTTAATTTGTGGAGAAGATAACAAACTTCCATTCTACATGTATTCTTTTCCCTTTGTACATACAAACACACACTTGTTAAAATTTGAACATTTTGTATTAGCAACCCTAGTTTAGTTTGATGGTCTAGAGAAATTTCGGACTTTTAGAAACAGCTGAGGTTAAGAATATGGTCCCGGGAGCTGAAACATCTCACACTTGTTTGTCTCAAATGTGATGTTTGCGGAAAGCTGAGCACAGTAAAGGTTTCCTGGAATGTTCAGTCAAAGTGTGAGAAAATAATGCTTTTCTAGAATTCTGTAACCCTGTAACCCTGTTAACATGTATGCTTGAAGAATGTTAACTATTGGCAAAATGAAGATTAAGTGCAAGTTAATACTGTGGAATTTTCCCTCCAATTACATCATAGGAGCCTATGACAATGCCAGCTATTTGAAATTGGTTGGATGCCATGCAATTCTTTCTGTGCCTAGCAGAATGCATGCAGCTCCAGAATATGTAGCATTTTATCATTTTTGCCCAGTGAATCCTGTGTTTCCTCAAGTCATTTCTACCAATATTTCACTGACATTAAATTCTAAAAGTGTGAGTATGTCTTTTTTTCCTAGGAGAGAGGGATTCCATTACATAGTAGTTCAAAGAGATGTTTTAACAAAGAGTAATAGAACAGTAAAGACAGTGAAACAGACCAAATCCACTATGCTGCAGTTAGTATTACACTATGTTTATTGAAATAGAATTATTTTTTAGGTTCCTTAAATTCTTTAGTATTACACTATGTTTATTGAAGTAGAATTATTTTTTAGGTTCTTTAAATTCTTTAGGTTCTTTAAATTCTTTTGACTGCACATCCTCTTTGCTGCACTGTGGATCAGGTTATTCTAATAACTGGAGGATCAGACCCTCTGTACCTTTTTTTTAGGTGAAGCACACTGATGCTTTAAAAGTGTATCTTCAGCACCTTTGGGCTGTCTTGACTCTCTTGAAATAGAACAGCCCACCTTTTATGAGAAGAAGCTCATACGTACAGAAAACACACACAAATGGGATAAGAGGTGGGAAATTCACAGTGTGTTTACAAACTGGAACAAAGGTGTGCCAATGTGGAAAGTCTGGAGCTCATTTTAGGGCACTTGCTCTGTATGCCAAATTCTCTGTCTGGCAACTCTCTGATAATGCTAGTATTCAGAGATACTGAATGAAACTGAATGTTGGAGATTCAGGACAGACGAAGGAAAGTGCTTCTTCACACATACATAGTTAAAATATGGAATTTGTTCCCACAAAGGTTATGATGGCCACCAACTTAGAAAGCTTTAAAGGAGGTTTATTTCTTTATTTCATAAAATGTATATGCTGCCTGATTGTAAAATGAGCCTCAAAGTAGTTTACAAAAAATATAAAACAGTAAAATTATGGATAAAAACAATTAACAAGAATTTAAAACGTTGTAAAAATTGAAATAAGCAATAAACTAAAAGCAGGTTTCTTCTTCGGGGGAAGAAAAGGCCTCCTTCTGGCAACTTCTGCAGCCAAGCTGGTGCCAAAGATACTGCTCTGCTTTCCTTTGGACCACATATGGATCTTCTCTTCTCTTCTCTTCTCTTCTCTTCTCTTCTCTTCTCTTCTCTTCTCTTCTCTTCTGTTTCCACAACTTGCTTGAGCAGCCTTTGTGGTTGGCATTCTGCCTGTCCAATAAAGCGAAGGAATAATGGGAAATCAACCGGCAGATGTACAATTACAAGGCCATGTGGGTTTAGAGAATGGGAACTCCTTGTTTCTTCTCCTGGGGAGCAACTGCAGAAAGCATTTCCTGGCATCTCTGGAAACCTGCATCCCCATCTACATATAGGATGTGCTGGGAAATGCAGTGACCCCAAACATTAAAGCTGAAAGCAAATAAATTTGAATGCTGTGGGGACATTTTAAACTTGCTTTGAGTTTGGACATCTGCAAATGCTTAAAAGTTCCACAGATCATTATTTGGTACCCCCTCAAGAAATCTGTACATGCTTGTTGCACTGTGGAACACAGGAACCTGCCATAAACAGAGACCAGACCACTTTGTCATTTAACTCAGCCTTGCCTACACTGACCGGCAGTGACTTTATAGAGTTTCAGACTGGATTCTTCCCAGTCCTTCATGGAGATGCCAGGGAGTGGACCTGGGAGGACCTTTTGCTTTCAAAGTACAGTGGTACCTCGGGTTACAGACGCTTCAGGTTACAGACTCCGCTAACCCAGAAATAGTACCTCGGGTTAAGAACTTTGCTTCAGAATAAGAACAGAAATCGTGCTCCGGCGGCGCGGCGGCAGCAGGAGGCCCCATTAGCTAAAGTGGTACTTCAGGTTAAGAACAGTTTCAGGTTAAGAACGGACCTCCAGAACGAATTAAGTACTTAGCCCGAGGTACCACTGTATGTACTCTGTCACTGAGCTATGACGCTCCTTCAAGTTGGCAACCCAGCTTACAAAAGATGGAAGGCGAGAAGGTTCTTCAAATTTTAAATAGAAAGCAGCTGTTCATGTCTCAGGTTGGCGATCCTCCCTACATGTTTTCAGACACCTCAACCCAACCTATCAGTTTTAACAAGGAGAAATAGCAGAGATGGGCATAACCCAGACGATAACAATGAAAAACTTCTGGTTGCTAATCAGGGCTTTTCGTTGTTAGTCAATAGCTTTTTGTTGAGAAGTTTTTCATTGTTATCGTCTGGGTTATGCCCATCTCTGCTATTTCTCCTTGTTAAAACTGATAGGTTGGGTTGAGGTGTCTGAAAACATGTAGGGAGGATCGCCAACCTGAGACATGAACAGCTGCTTTCTATTTAAAATTTGAAGAACCTTCTCGCCTTCCATCTACCACTGTTTTAGCTCTGGAGAGGAATTGAACTGAATGTAGGGAGGCCATTTCCAGTGTGGTCTCACTACAATACGAATGTCATGTCTGTGTTTCCAATAACAACAACAACAACAACAACAACAACAACAACAACAACAACAACTTATTAATAATAATAATAATAATAATAATAACAACAACAACAACAACTTATTATTTGTACCCCGTCCATCTGGCTGGGTTTCCCCAGCCACTCTGGGCGGCTTCCGTAGAAACCAAAAACCACTAAAATATCACACATTAGAAACTTCCCTGAACAGGGCTGCCTTCAGATGTCTTCTGAATGTCAGGTAGTTGTTTATCGCTTTGACATCTGATGGGAGGGCGTTCCACAGGGTGGGCGCCACTACCGAAGCCCTCTGCCGGGTTCCCTGTAGCTTTGCTTCTTGCTATGAGGGAACCGCCAGAAGGCCCTCGGCGCTGGACCTCAGCGTCCGGGCAGAACCGGTGTTATGTGGTCTCGGCGGCCGCCCCCAGTCACCAGTCTAGCTGCCGCATTCTGGATTAGTTGTAGTTTCCGAGTCACCTTCAAAGGTAGGCCCACGTAGAGCGCATTACAGTAGTCCAAGCGGGAGATAACTAGAGCATGCACCACTCTGGCGAGACAGTCCGCGGGCAGGTAGGGTCTCAGCCTGCGTACCAGGTGGAGTTGGTAGACAGCTGCCCTGGATACAGAATTGACCTGCACCTCCATGGACAGCTGTGAGTCCAAAATGACTCCCAGGCTGTGCACCTGGTCCTTCAGGGGCACAGTTACCCTATTCAGGACTAGGGAGTCCTCCACACCAGCCTGCCCCCTGTCCCCCAAAAACAGTATTTCTGTCTTGTCAGGATTCAACTTCAATCCACTCTAACACACTCGTTCATCCTCTCTCTTTGCCAGTGAGTAGTTCTTTGTTTTAAATTGGGATCCAATGAACTGCACATTTTGTTTCCATTTTGCCTTTCTCAGTCATCTGCCAAACCACTAATTATGTTTTAAAAACGGTGATGTGAAAACCTCCTTCTGTCATTTTGAAGAAAGAATGTAACAACAGCAAATATATAAGAGAAACCACCAAGCAGGAGGTGCACAACCTCTGTCGTGCTACATTGCTGAATTGGTGGCCTATGTGATGACATACTGCTGAAACTGGGTAATTTGGTTTTTGGCTACCCACCTCTCTGTTGTTAGACCTTCAAATCCCTCCCCCCATAGAATATAATATATATTAAAAATCAGAATATAAAGATATATTAAGAAGAAATCATTGATAACTACCGTTATGATTTGTTCTCTAACTCATTTTTTTCCACTTGGTGGTTGTTGCTTTTTGGAAAACTGGAATATGAAGTATTTTCTTACTCTCTGGAACACATCTGGTTTAGTAATTTGCAAAGACATATGGCATTAATTAGTCTCCTATATAGAAGCTTCTGTTATAGCTGTGAATCTGTCTTTCCATTCATTACACAAAAATAGAAATGTAAGTATTTCTGTTTTTTGAGAGGACTCCATGTGTTCAAGCTACTGAAAAACGAGTTGCTCTGGGGCTGCTACTAGATTTTGGAATCTTGCAGAAGTGTGGGAAGTATTAAAGTTCCTCATTGCTCTTTCTCCACCTCTTGCTTCTCTCTCTCTCTCTCTCTCTCTGTGTCTTTCTGTGGTTCAACAAACCTCCAAATTCAGGTTTTGCTAGGAGGTAGAGCAATCAGCATCTTAAAAAGCAGAGACATCACCTTGCCATCAAAGGTCCGTATAGTTAAAGCTATGGTTTTCCCAGTAGTGATGTATGGAAGTGAGAGCTGGACCATAAAGAAGGCTGATCGCCGAAGAATTGATGCTTTTGAATTATGTTGCTGGAGGAAACTCTTGAGAGTCCCATGGACTGCAAGAAGATCAAACCTATCCATTCTTAAGGAAATCAGCTCTGAGTGCTCACTGGAAGGACAGATCCTGAAGCTGAGGCTCCAATATTTTGGCCACCTCATGAGAGGCGAAGACTCCCTGGAAAAGACCCTGATGTTGGGAAAGATTGAGGGCACAAGGAGAAGGGGATGACAGAGTATGAGATGGTTGGACAGTGTTCTTGAAGCTACCAACATGAGTTTGACCAAACTGCGGGAGGCAGTGGAAGACAGGAGGGCCTGGCATGCTCTGGTCCATGGGGTCATGAAGAGTCGGACACGACTAAACAACAACAGAGCAATCATCATGCCCTATTCCTTCCAACTCCCCAATTAATAGCTCTTTGGATGGAAGTAACTAGGAATTTCATGTGAGTCTAAGCAGGCAGTTTGAGGAGAAACAAAACAATGAGTAAATAAGCAATGCAACTTAATGAGATGAGACTGAAATATAAAGCAGTTCAGCAATTTCCACTACTTTCCACATGTGCTTTTGTGGGATGGAGGTTTTTCCTTTCTTTCCTTGTTTTAGAAACTGGAGTAAAATGATAGAAGGCTTTTCTCAATGAAGCCTACCCATGGTGAAGGTGGAGGAGGTGGTTGTTCCTACCATGGTCTCTCCAAAAACTTGCTATGTGTAGTAAGCCCTGCAGCCAACTTCTAATAATTGTGAGAAAGGGACCAGCAATGGAAGAGGCTGGAGAGGAACAGGGCTCTGCTGGGAAGTGGGCTCTCCCTGGGACCCAGAGGAGTAAAAATTCCTGCAGCCCTCTCTGCTGGCAGTGCAGTTGAAGCTTTCTATATCCTGGCTGCCCAGAACTGCAAAAATAATGGAGGAAAATATTTGGCAGAGATGAGAATTCTGAATTTATCTCTCCAGACTTTTATGGTTTCTGCAGTCTCCCCTTTTTGTGTGTCTTTCTTTTCTGTTGCATAAATTCCATTTTGCCACAGGAATGGCAAAGGCCTCTGCCTCACGTATCTGGTCCTGCAGGCAGGGCCCCAAGGAGCTGGCTTTCCAAAGAACAGCAGTGTAGGCACATTGTTGGTTGTTGTTCTTTACATTTCTGTTAAAAAATTTTTTATCAAAGCAGCTTAATGCGTGGCCCTCATTTCTTCTTTGTCAATCAGTTGGGGCAGTTCTGCAAAAATATGAAATGGGACTTTTCATCCTTAACCCACTGCCTTACTTTTAATGTAAGTAGTGTAATGGAGCTGCTGTGGCACAAGGTAAAAGTAAAGGACCCCTGAAAGTTAAGTCCAGTCGCAAACAACTCTGGAGTTGCGGTGCGCATCTCGCTTTACAGGCCGAGGGAGCCAGCATTTATCCGCAGACAGTTTTTCTGGGTCATGTGGCCAGCATGTCTAAGGCGCTTCTGGCGCAACAGAACACCAAAACAAGAGCAGCACACGGAAACACCGTTTACCTTCCCGCCGGAATGGTACCTATTTATCTACTTGCATCTTTGGCACGCTTTCAAACTGCTATGTTGGCAGGAGCTGGGACCGAGCAATGGGAGCTCACCCCATCATGGGGATTCGAACCGCCGACCTTCTGATCAGCAAGCCCAAGAGGCTCAGTAGTTTAGACCACAGCACCACCTGCGTCCCTTTTTAGACCACCCCCTAAAACATCATACTTACATCACAGAAGGAGGCAGTCTACAGCAGAAATCCTGCCCGCCAGGATACCTGATAATGGTCCCTGATTGTATTACCTGGGCAGTCTGGCTATTCTTTTGTGATGGTTAATACTTTAGTTCCTGAATGCAGGTCACAGGCTCACCCTATTCATACACAAATATGCTCTTAAGACAGGATTTGCAAGCAAAAAGACAATGGGAAGGGTTTCCCCATTTGCCTGCCTTACTGCAGAGGAATATTTGAGGTCATTGGGAGAGTCAAAATGGCTTCAGGATTGCTCTCCTATACTATTTCAGACACATGGTTCATATATTTAAATATGTGTGCATTTATGACTATTCTAAATTTGAGACCTTAAAATTCTTAGAACAACTGTCATGGCTCTTCCCCATGCCAGTGTTGCATATTTTCAAAACTGGCGCAGCAGGAGTTAAGGAAAGAACTTAAACATGGGCTCCTTCTGATAGCCCGGGACATCTAGTATTGTATTTTGGAGAACAGGAAGCAGCTGTGAATCAGTGGCTCCAACGCCACCAGAACAGGGCCTGAATTGCTGACTTCCTTTGCAAGCCCCACATCTCTCAACGGTCTCTGTTCCCACAAGCCCATATTGTATATTTACATAACTAGCACACACAAAGGATTCCGGGGAGTTGTGGAGGACTGGAAGCAATCTCTCCATTGGGCTTCTACCAAGATACTTGACATTTTTAAATTACAGAATGCATTTAGTCACATGGTAAACTTAAAGAGGCACAGTTAGGTTCCTGAATTACATCGCTGAGGAACTTCTGTACAATTCAATGTCCATATTGTATCTTGATTTCATAAAGCTGATGGAACGGCTGCCAAGTTCTCTTGAAGGATTCCGGGTTGTTTACTATCTCTTATATGAGCGTGTACTGCCAGCTGGCTGGCTGAGATATATTTCACAATTTGGAAAACTTTGAAGCTGACACACAAACATCCAGAAAGCAGGAGTTCGCATTTGTTTCTCTGCTTAAAAATGCCAGCTGCCTCCCCTTTAAATTATTGCTCTTTCCCCAAATCAAGAAACCAGGCATATGTGGTATGCCTCCCCAGAGTTCCTAGATGCTGGAAATGAGCTACACTCGCAACATCCAAATGGTGGGAGAAACATCCATACATTTTATTGTTAAATGTTGTGTTCTGGTTAATAGTAAGATGCTCACATATTGAACAAATGTAGCTGTGCTTTCAGTTACTTTCTAGCCCTGCCTGTGCTCTGTTGCCAGCCGCAGTTGCTAATCCTCAGATAATAATTTAATTTCGCCGAAGCCCCCACCCCTTTAAATTCTCTTTTCATCAGTACCAATTCAGCTTGTGACCACTAATGCCAAAAGTGGGCCTCTAATGAGCAGGCTGGCCTAGCCACCCTCATTGTTGTACAGATTGAGTTAATTATTCATAAATAGCTGTTAATGGATGGATGGAGTATCCTGATTTGAATAGCCCCATTGATGGCTTCTTTTGGAACCTTGTTCCATTGTCTAATGTTTTACAGCAGTGAAATATCCTGTTATTTTACCCAAATGCAATTAAGCAGGGTCTTGGAAATGAACAGGATGCCTGTTTACTAGAACATTGACATTAAAATCAGATATGGATACAGGTACAGGCAACTCCCCGTTTACGCATCCATTCCGAGGCACCGCACGTTTAAGTGAAATCGTGTATATTTGGAACACCAATGAAAAGCCTGCATACACCCTCTAAACTTCTGGAAACCCTTGATAAACCCAAACTCCCACAAACTCTAATACAGAGATGTCCAACAGGTCAGATGCGATCTACTGATTGATCGCGGGTCGTTCCTGGTCGATCGCATGATCCTGATTGACCACCCAACAAAACAAAAAAACAAACAAACAAACAAGCTCCACAACTTTGGGTCTTTCTCCCCCCCCCCCCCCCCAAAAGCTCCACAACTTTGGTCAATTTAACGGGTAGATCACTGCTAGGTTTTTTTTAGATGGGAGTAGATTGCAGTCTCTTGGAAGTTGGACATCCCTGCTCTCTTACAATCACTCCCTCCAAATCTCCTTGCTCAAACGCCAACTCTCCACAGGCCTCAAAAGTTTGGTGCGAAGCCTCCTGGGATTGCACTGGCAAAGACTCACACATCTTTTGCCACTTTTCGTGCAACTTACAGGTTCCAGGTGATGTGTGTGTGTGTGTGTGTGTGTGCGCACACACACACCTTGAAAATGCGTAAATGGAGAGTTGCCCTTACTACATAAGCAGCATCCCAGGAAGGGCAAGCTTTTCATGGCTTTCCCCTTTACGTCTGCAATAGGATTTTAACACCATTTTTTTTACTAAACATTTCAGCACGAGCTTTTGAAGCATTTGATCCATTCTGAATGAAAAGGCATTTGGTGGTGCGTAGATACAGCCCTCCTAAATTCGACCATTTTTGTGGCTGCAGCTTGGGCTGTTCCTAGCGTAATAACCTTTTCCATATTTATAAATTTGCTGTTCTAGGCTGCTTTGGGAAGGAGGGTGGGATATACATTTAATAAATGAACGAAATAAAAAATGAAATAAAAAATCAGGCTTCTAGGACTCTAATCCATATCAGAGATAGGTCATTGCTCTGTAAGCCTTCTTTTTAATTTGAAGTGTGTTGGGAAAGGGGAGGCTGTCATGGCTCAGTGGTGAGGAGAAAAGCATTGTACCATATCTGTTAAAAAATTCTGGGGCATGGGTTCACTGACAAATCTTTTCACTAGTCATTTATTGGGTCCATTATTTTCTGAATGATATAAATGCAGCATAATACACCTATGCTTGAATGTATTTGGCATGCTGTGTGGCCTCCTCAGTGCTCATCATGTAGAGCCCATTGGCTTTATGCACTTTTCATTCCTGTTTTCTACGTGTTGAATATGGCTTGTGTTTGTTAATTATTATTTATTTGCTTAAAGCATTTTAACCCTGCTTCTCAGCCAAAAAGGTTGCCAGAGCAGATTACATAAGATCAGTAACAAACAGCCCCTGATTTACAAACCAGAAGACACAACACAAGAAAAATAAAGGAAAGGCGAGGGAAGAGGGAAAACAAGCAAACTTATAAACTTCTTATGATGAGCAAGGCTGGCCCAAAACATTCTGCGCCCGAGGCAAATAACAATATTTCACCATCCCAGGAATAGGTGAAATATTGAAGGCACAAATGCAGGCAATTCCAACAAGAAAGGAAAGTGGAAGGTATCTAAAGAAACTGGTGTGGCTGCATAAGGAGCTTACAGATGAGCTGAGAGTTAAGAAGGGCATGTATAAGAAATGGAAGAAAGGGGGAATCACAATAGAAGAGTATACACAAGTAGCCAACAGTTGCAAGGAGAAAGTCAGGTGGGCCAAACCTAAAAATGAGCTGAGGCTTGCAAGAGAGGTTAAAAATAATAACACAGGTTTTTCAGCTATGTTCAAAGCAAGAGGAAGAGCAAGCATGTAGTAGGTCCTCTGAATAGAGAAGGAAGAAAAATGCTATTGGGTGACAAAGAGAAGGTGGAACTGCGCAACATCTGCTTTGCCTTCACCCAAAAGGAAAGCAGTGGCCACCCTTGTGAAAAGGAATACACAATGCAAGGAGGGAGCTGCAGTGCAAGATAGGAAAAGTGGTGGTAAGGGAACACCTAGCTGCTTTAAATGAATTCAAATCCCCAGGGCCTGTTGAGCTGTACCCAAGGCTACTAAAGGAGCTTGTGGATGTAATCTCAGGACAAGTGAGGTCCCTGGAGGTGGGCAGATGTTGTCCCCATCTTCAAAAAGGGGAAGAAATAACACTCAGGTAACTATGGATCATCTTGATGTCAATACCAAGAAATATCCACTTCATCACTCTGTCTAATGGTAGGGCCAGCCCTGATTACCAACTTGAATTGAAATCATTCAGGGAGAGGAGAGGCCAAAGGCACCTGCTCTTTTAGCGGTGCCAACAGAGGGGTCCCTGCTGTGCTGCCCTTCTCTCTTTGCTATAGCCTCGTGAAATGGCTGACCCATTATTGTCTCCGAGGCCATGGCACTGGCCTGCAAAACAGCCCCTGGCTCTGCCTTCTCATACACAAGAGTGTCTCTGTTTTCATCCATGAAATGTTGGAGGGTATGAATCAGTCCATACTTTTTTTTTTTAAATAAAAAGAACATAATTCAAAATAGAAAGCATTTGGTTTGCTTACAAGTATAATGGCATAATAGCATTCCTTTGCTTAGAGCCCTAGGGTAAATGGGCTCCAATGTAGTACGTTTAAAATTACCTGCTCATGACATAAAGATAATTTTGTGTGAAAAGACAGCATTTCTCCCAGCTCTTTTCAGTAACGTGATAGCTCCAAATATCAATTTATATCTTGCACTGATGCAAAGTGATGAAGTATGTCAGCATCAGCATGTGTTACTCGATTCAACAGTCAGACTTCTGGCTGTCTTAAGGCAATGTGCCGCCTGCCTAGGCTGCTCTGGTTTTGTCTCAGTTGTTTTCACTTTTGGTAATTATTCCCTTTGGCCCATAAACATTAGGGTCCTCCTGAGGTCAGGTTAAACCTCAGCTAAAAAAAATATGACACATATGAAGAGTTGTATGGTGTTTCCTGTTTCCTCCCAATGTTTTGAGGTTGATGATTTTTAATGGCATACACTCTCAGACTTATAAAAATAAGGAGCAAAGTTCAGAATTTATCTTTGAGTTCAGACTGGAGTTGCTGGGCAGTTCTTTTTAACATTACCCATTGTTTAAAATGGGGAAGGGATTCTTGTTTTCCTTATACGTTTTGCCCATTTCCTTTTGGCACATGTTTTCTTTCAATGTTTTCAATCAAGTTAGGTTTGCAAACCTGTTTCTAGTTAGGCAGCACCTCAGTTCAAAAGTGTGAAGAGGAAATTAGAACAGCTTGGGAATAATATTGTTGGTTAATTGCTGCTGAGAGCCCACATAGGCAGGGTAAAACATTTTATTTAGTTGAACATATGTGTTCTGAGAAGTTTTGTGCAACTTTAGCCCTCTGAAATAAAGCTCATTCTCATCACTCTTTGGGATTGCAGAGCTGTACAGTGCCCAGAAGTGCATGGTGCAATTTTTTAGGACAATACTGGTAAAGGGGTACTGTCTAGCAAGGTAACTAGGGTTCCACTGAGCTCATTTAGCTTGGGCTCAGAGTCTCTTTAATATAAAAGGCTAATAGAACAGTAATTCTGGTGCCCAGAATAATGGATCTCTGTGAGCTTGGTGGTTTGTGTCTACTTTTCTTCTGTTTGAGGCTTCTACACAGAGTAAACCTGTGTGCGGAATAACTCATTTGTCAATATAAGCCTGTAGGCCAGACTTGGGGCAAATGTGGGTAGTTAAAGTATGCTGCCTCTGGTTCAACTGTTGACCAGAACAGATACTTGCAAGGCATTCAGTGCTTTACAAGAGGAATCTCCCTGTCTGGAATTGAATAACATTGGACTCGCTCCCTCTCCAACTATCATTTTTTCTTCTTGTTTCTCTTTTCTCCTGTTCGTTTCTTTTTTACTTAAAGTATGGTGTGCATGTAGCGGGAAGTAAGATGAACTCTTGGGATTCTTGATCAAGTAGCAAAATAGTGTTTGAGAAATCTGTTTAATAATTCTTAATACAATGAAAGCAATAATGGGAGGGGAGAGGGAGACACCAGGGATTCCGAAAGGTGAGGGGCAGGAGTCCTTTTGCTGGATTCTAATAAGTGGGGCTGGGATAGCAGAACCAAGGGCTTAAAGGCAAAGATTATGTTTCACTTGTGGGTAATCCATTTCTTGGTGGCTCCGTGAAATATTTGAAGTCATTGTCTTAATATTAAGGATATCTGATGACTTCAAATGAGGCTCTTGTTAAGGGTACTAAATCTTCAATTTGGGTTTATTTTATTTCTTACAAAACATGTGAGTGCTGGTTAAACATATAGGATTAGCAAATAAAGTATCAGCTGGGATTTGGAGAAAAAGGAGTGTACCTACCTACTTCAGTGAAAGTAGATTGTAAATTGCCATATGTTCATGTAAATAATGTCCGAATACATACATCACATTAAATTATCATTAAAACAAACTATGGTTTAATGTGAACATGCAGCTAAAACGTTTTTACTCTGCTTCTCCCTTGCTCTTGCTGCGCTTGCAAAATGTAAGACTAGGTTTGTTCTTGGCTTACTGCTTGTGGCTTTTGGGCAGGGCGGGCAGGGGGGTAACAATCACAATATTGTTAATTGCCTTTTATTGAAGAGTGTTATGAACAAACCAAGGGATGCTTCTTGCAGGAGTAGAGAAAATGTCTTCCCACCCAGCAAGGATTTTCATAGATTTGTAGAGTTGGAAGGAACCACGAGGGCCATCTGGTTCAACCCCCTGCATTGCATGGGGCTCAAACCCATGACCCTGAGACTAAGAGTCTCATGCACATATTATTCTGGGATATCATAAAGATTAATACAAATCTTCAGCAATGTTGAATAGAATTGTCTACCACTTTAGAGTTGCAATGGAATGACAGGATAGTATTATATGGTCCTTCTGAGGTTTTGAATGCTTAGCTGCTGCTCTCCTCTTGCTTTTAGCAATACATGTTAAAATTACTGACATCTTCTCTCATGTAATTTGGGGATTGATCCTTGAATGATTCTGGATGGGTCTTAAAAACAGTAAAGCTGCAAGGTAAAGGTAAAGGTAAAGGTAAAGGTAAAGGACCCCTAGACGGTTAAGTCCAGTCAATGGCGACTATGGGGTTGCAGTGCTCATCTTGCTTTCAGGCTGAGGGAGTCAGCGTTTGTCCACAGGCAGCTTTCTGGATCATGTGTCCAACATGACTAAACTGCTTCTGGTGCACAGAACGCCGTGATGGAAATCAGAGCGCACGGAAATGCCGGTTACCTTCCCGCCACAGCAGTACCTATTTATCTACTTGCACTGGTGTACTTTCAAACTGCTAGGTTGGCAGGAGCTGGGACAGAGCAACGGGAGCTCACCCCGTCATGGGGAATTGAACCACCCACCTTCTGATCGGCAAGCCCAAGAGGCTCAGTGGTTTAGACCACAGCGCCACCTGTGTCCCTAGTCGTCTTCTTCTTTGGCGATAACTGGAAGCCGAGTAAGATTGTCTTCCATAAACACGGCTTTAACAATGAGTCTGTAAGTGACTGTGGAGGCCAATTCTGGACCCATGTGTCCTTCCACAGTGGGAACATTGGTTCCCGGGCGGGAGTTGATCACGGTGTGGATTTGCCAAGCGTGCCTTCCTCTTAGCACATTTCTCCCTTGCGTCCTGAGTTTGAGTGTCTTCAGAGCCCATGACACCTTTGGTAAAGACTGTTCTCTAACTGGAACGCTCATAGGCCAGTGTTTTCCAGTTGTCGGTGTTTATACTACTTTTTAAAGATTTGCCTTGAGACAGTCTTTAAACCTCTTTTGTTGACCACCAGCCCTCACTCGCTGGATCATCACCTTGTCGTGGTGAGTGGGCTTGCATGTTCCTATGACCCTTGTGAGTGAAGCTGTCGGGAATCTCGTCCCTAGTAGAGCTGCAAAGAGTACTGACGTAAACAACACTGGACATCCCTATAACACGGATAGGACTGTCAAGTATTTTAAAGCAGAATCATCAAAATTTGTATGAAGTTAATAAGTAATGGCCATATTGCAGGTGGAGGCCTCTCAGTGGAAATGGTACTGCATGTACTTATTTAAGGATGCGTCTGTGAGCTCAGGTTCGAGAGAATGGAGCTGGACTGGGCAAGATACATCCAGATTCAGTCAGGTCATATCAGGACCATGGAAAGCTCTCAGTGTGATCTGTTGGTTGTAGCTCTGTTTCTATTGTAGGCAAGGATAGTGCCTCAGCAAAGAGTTGAAGGATTGCAGGGCCTTTTCTGCTATGGACCCCACCTCCCTGGATGAGCTTGACATGCTCTTTAAAGGGCCCTTCTCTAGTTATGTGATTTTTGGATATGGGAGGAGGTGCTGAAATTCTTCCTCAGGGCTTGGCTCCTTTGGGGGCAATATTTGAACATTCTGTTAATGCTAACCTGAAAACTGAATAACAGAATTTTGAAATAGAATGTAACGTAGGTCTGTTATTTGCATTACGGCTGCAGGAAAAGCTAAAAGTGTTCAGAATGCCTTATGCCAAAAATGAACTGTGCCTTTAAAGGAGATAGGTAGGATAATGATGACCAGAAGTGTGGCTGTGGTTCAGCCCCCTGGGCAAAATCTTGCTTTTTAAAAACCAAACAAAGACTCAACCTTATCACATGGTATTGTAACAAATGAAACTTCACAGTATAATGAAGACATGGGCCACAAAAGAAGACTTGCACCATGTCAGGTCCATTGAAACCAGGCTAAAGGAAGTTAGCTATTTCTTTGAACTAACTCACTGGGTTATTTGAAATGCACTTGTGTGGGGTTCCTGGGATTACCAGTGTTTGTTGAGTTCTCAGAGTACAAAACACTTCACAGATGAACAAGGGCTTCACATGTGAAATAGGATTTTTTTTTATATATACCTTAATTGAACACCCCAGGGAGCTGCAGTAGTTATAAAAAATTCCCTGCTTCTTAGGTTTTAATATTGAATTACTTTTTACAATAACAACAAGAAAAGCAATATTTTGCTTTACTACTGACGTTTCTACAAGACAGTAATTTGGATAAAGCTGTACCTTTCTTTCTTGGCAATGCTGTTTTGTTTGACCTAACCATGCTTGCATGCTCTGGCAGTTTTTTTTTTTAAAAAAGGTTTCTCGTGTACGTGCCTGAAGCAGTTTTCTTGGGGGGGAAGGGATAGAGGGCTTTGGACTTGGTTGCAGAGGATGTGAACTTAGGGTTGTGCTTTACAGGAGAGTCTATTGAGAGTTCACAGGAAATAGGCCAGAAATATAATTATGCAAAAGCTGCAGACTTATTTAGAACTTCCTGTTCACTGATGAAAGACACAAAGTTTTTAACATCAATTACCTGAATGAAATGTTCATGGGGATTGCCAGTTCCTGAGCTTTCTGAACCTGAAATTGCAAACATGCTAAAATGATAGCATAATTAAACATAGTGTATTATTCAATGCCTGTTGCCATGTTAACAATACTGTTCTGTCTTGCTACAGGACAAAAAAGGCGGGTGGTGGGGTGGAACACCTCATTGTAATGGCCAAGACTGTAGAATTACAGCACCAAATTAATCAATTGGACTTTTTCTAGGTCAGACTTTCTCTGGATTTTTTTTTTTTAGCAAACTACATGTGGGTTGTAATATGTGTATAGAACAAAGAAAATTATTTCCTTAATAACATTTTATGTAACACAACAGCATCTACAGGATTGCTGGTTCCCCATTCCTAGTGTAAGATATTCTCTATAGTAAGGTTATATGAGAAATGGAACAGAATCATTCATATGTAATGTTTCAAGCAGCAGAACACTCACTTAGGCACAACTTAGTCAAGTGATGTGGCAGTCTGGTGTGTCCTACAATTAATTTGCTTAACTAAATTATTTTTGTTTTTGCTCCCAACTTTATTTTTGTTCCCAACTTTACATTATTAAATCCATTCTTGTGTCAGAGCGGAACTCTGTGTGTGAGTGAAGTCACACACTACTTCTTGTGGAAGACGTATGGTTATTTTTAGTAAATAGTGTGTTTGTTAGGCAGGTGAAAGGGATGTGAACTTTGGGAGAGCTTTTGAGTGAGGGTGCAGATTTCTTGCTAGTGGACAGGAAGTGATTGATCATCGAACACCAGCTGCTCCTAATTCTGCTTTCACCTAGCAGGGCCACTTCCAACACTTGATATGAATATACCGTATTTTTCCATGTATAAGACACCCCAATATATAAGATGACCCCTATTTTCTTTAACCCAAAATTTAGAAATTAAGTTTTTTACCTTTTGGGGGGTAGGGGTGGGGGAGGTCACTTCCGCCAATCGCTTACCCGCCTGCCCGCCACTGCCGATCGTTTGCCACAGCCACTGCCGATCGCACACCTCGCCGCAGCCACCAATTGTCTGCCTGCTCGCCGCCACCAACAGCCCACCTGCCCACTTGCAGCAGCCGCCAATTGCCTGCCCAACTGCCACAGCCGCCAATCACCTGCCCAACTGCTACAGCCAATTGCAAGCTGGTCTTGCCACAGTCACCAATCACCCGCCCAATCGCTGCTGCCAATCTCCTGCTTGCTGTTGCCATTAATCACACATCCCCTCTCCGTATTCGCTATCTGTGTATAAGACAACAGCCAATTTTTGCCTATTTATTTTTTAGCAAAAAGCATCGTCTTATACACGGAAAAATACAGTATATTTGTGTGACTGTATGGGCTCCAGGTGGGGTATCATGAAGGGTGGCTGCTCTGGAGGTTTTTCGTCTTCTGGTGTCTATTTGAAACAAGAGAATGAGTCCTTCTATAACTGAGGTGATAAGCTCTACATAGGTCAGCGGGAGGTCAGCTATTCAAGTCTGTCTTGTGAGACAGGATGTGGTATACATATAGTTGCTTACATTTGCTTTTTAAGAAATATCCTTTAAAAATTCATACCATTTTCATGAACTATGAAAATTCATAAATGAGGCGCCTGCCCTTCTTTCCCGTTTCCATTCTTTTGCAAGGCCCAAAAGTTAACAGTTATTCTACATTCTGTGCAACCCCAGATGAAAGTCTAATAGGCTTTGTCATAGTAAAACTCACAGCAACTAATTATTTGGTGGCAAATATGAGACATAATGCTACAGGTAATTTTCCAGGCAATGTCTGTGGAGGAAAAGGCAATATGGATTTTTGTAGTCTTGCTGGCTGCAACCTATATAGGTTTGTTTTGCATGCATTGGGCTTTATGCTGTGTTTGCTCTGCTTTTCCAATAAATGTTACAAAATGGGTAGATTGGGAGGAGAATGTGAGCTGATGGAGAAAGGGGGAGGGGGTAGCGAACCTCTCAGGAACCTGTGGAGAAATCTGCACATTAGTAGAGATAAAAGCAGCTTCAAATTTCAAGCTAGATAAGTTAAAAGGAGGAATTTTGAAACCCCTTCTTACTGACCTTTGCAAGACAGGGCTGTCCTGTCCAGAGCTAATCAGGGATAGCCGCATGATTAATTGTGTGGCAATGCAGAAGGAATGCCTAAAACATTTAATGAGCATAGATATATCATGGCTGGGCCAACCCTGCCACAGCACCACACCTCCTTGTTCTCTAGCTAATTTGAGCTGGAGGGATTTGATTTTTGCAGCAGTCATTCCAAAAGAAAACAGTCGAGTGGCAGTTTCCATGCCACCCAACTGGTGGCTAATTCTGATAGCTCGGAAAGTAAGGTAAAGGGACCCCTGACCATTAGGTCCAGTCGTGACCGACTCTGGGGTTGCGGCGCTCATCTCGCTTTATTGGCCGAGGGAGCTGGCGTTTGTCCGCAGACAGCTTCCGGGTCATGTGGCCAGCATGACCAAGCTGCTTCTGGCGAACCAGAGCAGTGCACGGAAACACTGTTTACCTTCCCGTCGGAGTGGTACCTATTTATCTACTTGCACTTTGAGGTGCTTTCGAACTGCTAGGTTGGCAGGAGCAGGGGCCGAGCAATGGGAGCTCACCCCGTCACAGGGATTCGAACCGCCGACCTTCTGATTGGCAAGTCCTAGGGTCTGTGGTTTAACCCACAGCTCCACCTGCGTCCCTTAGCTCAGAAAGTATTGAAGTGCTATTTGCAGCTTAGCCAAAAACCTTAGGATGGGTCTTTCCCCAGCCTTACCTAATGATGCCAGTGACTGAACCTGGGACCCTGTGCGGGCAATTTATATGCCCCACCATTACGTGATGGCCCTTCTCCATATTACTCTCTGAAGAAAGCAGGAAGAAGAGGGGGACCTGTGATCCAGCCTCAGACTTAATCCTGTCACTGGTGCAGAGGGAGCGAAGCTGAATTTCTACCCTGTTGTGTAGGCTCCTCCCCATCCTTATTCATCCTTATTATCCCCCCCCCCCAATAAATGACAACAGGTGTGGGAGACAGGCTGAGGGGTTGTTTTTGATTTTTAAAATGTCTTGTTTTATGTTTAAGTGCATAGTGGAAAAGGCTACATCTGTAAAAGGCTAAATGCTGAGCTTTATTCTCCCTAGTGTGTTGCAAAATCAGTCATATTGAACTTCACTCTGAATGTGGTGCTTTCATTTTCCCACACTGCTAGGATAGATATAAAACTGGCCCTTACATAATTTTAACATAGTCTCTTGCACAGTAAGTTTAATAGCTGCTGCTTCTTCTTCCTCCTCCTCCTCCTCCTCCTCCTCCTCCTCCTCCTCCTCCTCCTCCTCTTCTTCTTCTTCTTCTTCTTCTTCTTCTTCTTCTTCTTCTTCTTCACTTCAAAATACCCCAAATTATTCAGATCATTATATGAAAGCTCTTGTTCCTTTTAGCTCAGCTTCAACAAAGTTACGCTTCTCAATTTTTCATTCGTCACAAGGAATTATCTTTGCTTTCAATATTTTAAACAATTCTTTTGATTTCGTGGGCTTCCAAAAGTAATCAGCAAGTATAAAATGTTAATTGTTCTGAGGCCTTATTACCCCCAGAAGTTAATTTTATCATATGGTGACAGCTAACGTCAGCTGTACATTACAGAGTTTCCTGTCCCAGGAAATGTGAGAGGTATTTTAGATTTGTGCTTACTCTGCAGTTTGGGATCTCTCTCTCTCTCTCTCTCTCTCTCTCTCTCTCTCTCTCTCTCCCCCCCCCCCGCCCCCCGCCCATGTTCTCAGGAAGCTGCTGCTTAACGAAAATTGCATAGACTTCATGGCTTAAAAATCTGGTTTATGTTACAAAGGAGGCTTACATGAAACGACTGCAGTTATTTTGTCTGCCTGGTGGTAAAAGTCATATGCCCAATTATTGCATGTAATGAAATATATTTGCCAGCAACTGCAAATAACAGGGATTCTTTGTTTGTTTGTTTTACATGCAAAGTATCATCAACCTCTGTAATTGAAGCTTTTAGTAGAAATGCATGATAAAAAAGGACTAACAAAGATTTCCAGAAAGCTTTTTTATATGTTTAATTTTAAATTTAAAGGTAGATCTGACAAGTGTTTTGAATACAGGGATGAGTTTCAGCATCCTCCAAAAAACCCCACAAACTTATCCGTTCAGTATAGAAGGGATATTCTTTTTATTTATGAAAGTATTCATTTATAAAATATATTGATATGTAAGGCTGTTGATAAAAATATCAGCAAGCTGGCAGAATTATTAAATAAGTCCTATGGAACAAATCACAAAACTATAGTGTTGACAAAAATTTGCAGTAATGGACGACAAAAATGTGAACCAAACTGAGACAACAAAATCCATTACAACACATTCTAATTTATAGGTGCCTGTGCACATGTAAACAGTTCTGTATGTGTAAGGCCACTCTCTGCAAGGGTAGAAAAGATACAGATTGTAATAAATTGGGTTCAGAAATCAGCTATATAGGATTATCTACTTTGACCTTTCTTTTGTTAAAGCAAGCTTGCAGTCGTGGCTTGAAGGTATGTAAGCAGTGCCAATGACACGATGGAATGAGATTTCCATTGATTCATGGTGGGCCATCAGGGCTCTTTTTCAGGGATGAGCAGACTTCAGGCTTGCAATATTACTTTTGTGAATACAGGGTCCCACCTGAGATTGGTCACAAAATGGCAGTATGTGTGAAGCCAGTTGCAGTGATTGGGTTATGGAGCCAGTCACCAATGAAGTCTCAGGGAAAAGATCCTGCATTGCAGAGGGTTGGTCTAGATGACGGTTGGGGTCCCCTCCAAATCTATGATTCTATGATTCTTGACAACTTCAGCCCATACCCCCTTCTGCTCTCCCTGACACTTTAATGGTGTAAGCAACATGGGAGGACAACCAGTCCTTGAGTGTATGCAGAAACCAGTACAGCCCAGTGCAATTCAGCAGTTTATTCAAAAAGAGTATATGCACTAAGGAAGAGGGGAAGAAACAAGACTGAATTAAAATACTACATCAGTATATTTCTAATATCCCCAAGAAAACAATGGAGAATATGCAGTACTCAGTGGTCATCTCTGGTGTTGTCAGTGTCTGGCATCAGTTGCAGGTTGGGGGAAACAAGAAAGACAAAGGACTGTTTGGCAGCAGGCATCTTTGAAGGCTTTTGGCCCCAGGTGGGTACCAACTGACAGGTGGCTTTACCCTGCCAACCACAGTCACCTAGCCAGGGAAATGCAAGCAGGGTGATGGGGAGGACTGTCAGCGTGTGAAATGGCAGCCTTTCCTGTGTTGGGAATTTGGCAGGGAGGATGTGACATTTACAGAGAATGGAGAACACAAGAAACTAGGCAATTATAAAAGGGACAGGTGGGCTTGTGTCACAGGCAGCACCAAGCTAAAAATAAAGAGTGATAAACTGGCTTTCTAGACAGTGCCCTAACTGTTTTAGACATTTTTATGGGAAATCAACTAAAAGCTTAGGGCTTCCCAGAGGCATCCGGTTGGCCAATGTGAATACCAAGAAAGAAGAAGGAAAACAGAAGACAGCAAATGGCTGCCTGCTTGCTCACATTGTTCCGAGTCCTAGAGTGCTTCCTTTGGTGTCTCAGATATTTAAAGCCACCAGAGAGTACCAAGATTCCAGTGTAGACTTCCTGCTGGTCTTAATGGGCTCATGTCTCTATAAGGCAGGTGTTTATGCAAATGCCATGCAGAGAGTGCCACCTGGCATTTCCCTGGGGGAAATGTAGAAGCTACGGTAATTTCATTTGACAGTGGAAGGAGCATTATTTTGATAGGTGGCATGCAATATTACTTTTATGACTACCTGCATCCTGCCAGATACACAGAAGATGGGTGCTCAACTCTGATAAGGAACTGATTGTAGCGCTCTGAACTAGCAAAACAGAATTCATTTCAGCCAAATACAGAATCATCTGCCAATAATAGCCAATCTCACTATGACAGTTTTAAAAAGCAGTTGTGATAGAGGCAGCAGCAATGAGTGTGCGCTGCTTGATATAACTGAGTGAGTGCTCTGAGAACCGTTGTGTTTTTGAAAGTTACAGCAATTACGTCAAGTCAAAAGGGAGGACAAGTACAGCAACTGCAATCAAGTTTGTCATGGTATTTGTTGTTTCAGACTCTAATTCTGGGGTCTGGTTACCATCCAAAACACTCCAACCCTGTTTTGTGGTTTGTGATGTCACTGAGACCTTTTGATGGATTTGTAAACTTTATTTGTTGTTTTCCTGGTGTAATTTTAAAGGATTTGTTACACCATGTATTATCACAGTTAAAAGAACAATGTGGTTTTAACTTTGGAACTGAACTTTCTTTATCCTGGCTGTTCCACTTTCCCCTGTATTAATTTATCATTAATCACCAGGGGAACAGTTATTAACTAATTATCAGTGAACTAATTTTTGTGTGTGTGATATCTGCATTCACTACTTTTGGACTGTGTGAAATCTTTTTGTGTTCGTCTGGAAGGATTTATCCTAAACATAGCCTAAATTTCTTCTCTTTTACTCTCACACACTTTTATACACACCATCCTACTAATACCACACCCACCCCAGTTGTGCTGTCCTTCCAAATGAACACTGTGTTCCTCTAATTATACAAGCCATCCACAGAAGTCCATGTAACAGACAGAAAAGTTCCAATTTCCTCCATGAAGGAAATTATGCATTATATGGCTCAGGGCCCCTCGAGTCAAAAGAGTATTTTCCTATCCATCATGGTTTTGGATAAGACCCTGGAAGCAGCTTAATCCCAGCCACAAATGTTATACATCTTGGATACTAGTTGAATTAGATCCACATTCAATCTCAATTCCCAATCTTTTTACAGAAAATACTTAGAACTAGCCACACTCCTTACAGTACCATCCCCATTTCATTAGCGGGAAGGAATGCATGCAAAGGGCAGCTCCCCAAACTGCTAAACAATATGTACCAGGAACCACCTGCTCTCCTTAAGAGCATTTCTCATTAAAGCATTAGTTAAATGAGTCTGTGTTTGACCCACCCCTCCTCCCTTCTGTGTTTTTCAGAGTCTGTTACTCCTTCTCTCCTCGCCAACCCTAATTCTCAAAGGCACAACTTTTAATCCACGTGTAAGAACCCTGCTAAACACAGTCCGGGCAGGGTAGTTCTTTGCATCACCCTTCACACCAATTAGACCTGCTTTTATTGTGAGGGTCTGACTACTAAAAGCTGAAAGAGCTGGAGAATTTCAGTTTGAGTGCCCGACTGTTACAAAAGGATTACATATGACCATATGACTCCACTTCACTCCTAATCATCATCTCAGTGTGAAGTTATTAGCAGTTCTGCCATGCTGAGATCCTGCTTATTCCTCTCATTCCATTTTCTTGGGCAGAGACAACACTGGTATTTGGACGCAGCCAGGCTGACCTTTTACAGTGATGTGAGTGTTTTGAAAATACCCTAGAGGAGATTGTCCATAGGCTTTGTAGAGCCATTTCATCTGAAATGGGTTTAATCTTGAGAATGGCGGGGAAGCCTTGAGAAATAGGCAGGCTTTTTAGTGGTGTGTAGGTCCTGTGAGACTTGCTTGTCAAATACATGAATGGAGAATTAAAAGAATCACTTCCTGCTTAAAGATGTCTTAATCTGAGAGGCAAAATGCATTAGTTCCCTAATTTACCATGACTGTGAAAGGCCCAGCAGCACTCCCTTAAAAACCAAATCACTCCCCATTTTCTCCCTGCCTCTTCCAAGTACAGTGGTAAAAGGTAAAGGTAAAGGTACCCCTGCCCATACGGGCCAGTCTTGACAGACTCTGGGGTTGTGCGCCCATCTCACTTAAGAGGCCAGGGGCCAGCGCTGTCCGGAGACACTTCCGGGTCACGTGGCCAGCGTGACATCGCTGCTCTGGCGAGCCAGAGCCGCACACGGAAACGCCGTTTACCTTCCCGCTGGTAAGCGGTCCCTATTTATCTACTTGCACCCGGAGGTGCTTTCGAACTGCTAGGTTGGCAGGCGCTGGGACTGAGCAGCGGGAGTGCACCCCGCCGCAGGGATTCGAACCGCCGACCTTTCGATCGGCAAGTCCTAGGCGCTGAGGCTTTAACCCACAGCGCCACCTGCGTCCCTCTTAAGTACAGTGGTACCTAGGGTTAAGTACTTAATTCATTCCAGAGGTCCATTCTTAACTTGAAACTGTTCTTAACCTGAAGCACCACTTTAGCTAATGGGGCCTCCTGCTGCTGCCGTGCTGCCGGAGCACGATTTCTGTTCTCATCCTGAAGCAAAGTTCTTAACCCAAGGGTTAGCGGAGTCTGTAACCTGAAGCGTCTGTAACCTGAAGTGTATTAAATATTTGTTCATAAGTAAAAGCATGGGGCAACCTACTGACAGTTTGACTTGTAGTGTCTTGGGTCATATAATACATAATTTCCTGCACATCGAGAACCAATGAGGGTTGTTTTTTTTTGTCCATTCGATTACAGCAGCTCTTCCAAACTTTCTTGTGCTATACTGTAGAAATTTATTCATTTAATGTTTGACCCCTACCATAGCCCAAGGGGTCCCCACCTACCTCTAAGAAACATCATCATAACAAGGGGAAGACGAACATGGCCCCACCAGTTTCCAAAGAAGGAGCTCCTTCAGTGAGCTTGTTGCCACTCTACCCGCCAGAAATAATACTTAGAAGAAATTGGTAACTAAGAACTGGTGCCCGAATTTGCTAATTTCCTCCTCACTTCTAATCCCTTCTCCTTTTGTGTTGTGTCTTTTGGACTGTAAGCTGAAGGCGGGGACTGACTTACTATTGAGCAGGGGGGAAATACATTAAATGAAATGCATATAGTTTCTTAATTTTGTATTATACTGCACTCCCCTCCACAGAGTACCCAAGCAGTTTTGTGACATGTACGCGTGCAAGTATTTTGGGTGTGAGAGAGTGGAGATGGATTGGACGCACCAAAGATGTTATACAGTATCTCCTTTCTGCTAACCACAGATGTGCACAGCCCCTCTTGAAGACCTGTAGAAGACGGCTTACCACGGCCCGAGTCACAATGGAGATAATTTACCATGCTGAGATTTAAAGCTTGCCCTATCTGCAAAGCTCTTGTCCTTTCAAGCCTTAGTTTGAGAAATGAACTTGCATCAAGGTTCAGCAGAAAGGGACAAAATGAGAGCTTTGTGATCCTTCTCCTGTCATTCTGTTTTATTTATCTGAAGCAAAGAGGACAAAACATATCAGCTTAAAGGCTAAGCAATTAGGTTTGTAGTTACAAAGAATTGATGTAGTACTTAAGCATGTATGTTTATATAGAGTTAGTGAACCATAAAATCTAGAGATTTAATTGGTTTTTCCCTCCACCCTCCCTTCTCTAATGACAGGTGTTCTCTATTTTGGCTCAGCCATGTTCTGTAATTGCCAGTTCTAATAATTTCACTGTGATCAGACAACACTGATTTAACAAGAATCTACACAATCTCTTGTTTAATATCATGTATTAGGCATCCTTTTGATCTTATCTCTCTGCAGTTTGCTTGGGGCTTGTTGGCAGAAATGCTCAAGAGTATATTAACAGCTGTGCTGGTGTAGGTGTAGCTAACTTGGCCGGGAGCCCAATCTGCGCCTGACAAATTGTTTTATTCATTTCCCATAAAACATGAATTTAAGGGGCAGAGCAGTGGCGGGTTGCTGCCAAATTCCTTGCCCCGGGCCTGAAAAGAGATGACAAATATTTACCGGAGTGCAGAAAGTTTTTTGGGGGGTTGAGGTTGGGATGTTTCCTTACCACCATTACCATTCCTAGACTTTTCTTCTCCATCTGATTGAGATGATAGCAGATGATTTGAAATCTTACAGAAATTCTCCATAGTAGTAGAGATTAACAGGAGAATGAAAACATAATAAATGTTTATTGAACTACACACAGCTATACAATGGCTAAACACACCAATGTTTGCAATGACTGTGACAAAAGCAATTGGATAGAGTTGCCTGTCTGTGGAACAAATGATTGACCTGTCATTTATGGACATTGTTGTATCGTATTAAAAAAATCCCTTCCACTTCTCTGTACTGAAGGAGCATGTCATCATTAGTTTTTTTGAAATACAATTTTTTGTTCAAGTTTTGGATTGCTAAGTTCAAAAGCTGTATGAACTCGGAGAGAAAATATTTAATGCACTATACTTCCATCATATTTATGGAACAATATGGAATCACATTGCCCAAAGAGTGCTTGGAAACTAAGTTTGTTATGCTACCTAATAGCCCTGCAAAAATTGCATGGAAATTCATGATGACTGTGACAAAACTAGGTGTAGAACCTAATACAGAAACTACTTCAGCTGCTCAGGCTACCTAGAGTTAAGCAATTTTCCTTGCCTTTCCAGACTTCCGAGTTAGGCAGCAGAGGCAGAAAGGGCAGACTAATATTCTTCTTCCTAGTTTTATTTTTTAACCTTGAAAGATTTGCAAAAGTGAAGACTCTAAAATTCATTGGAATTCTGCAGTTCTCCCCATTGCGCAATTTCATGCAAATGTTCTATACCTCAGTATGAAATGTACATGAACAAACTATTTATGTGCTCAGTGAAGCCTTGTTGGTGTAAATGATACATGAACTGATGTAGTAATTATGCAAGAGAAAGTCCTTTTTGTTATCAGATACAATTAATATTATATAAGGAGAAAGATGTCATCTTCACCTTATGACATCAGTTAAGAACTTAATTTATTCTGGAGGTCCGTTCTTAACCTGAAACTGTTCTTAACCTGAAGCACCACTTTAGCTAATGGGGCCTCCTGCCACCGCCACATGATTTCTGTTCTCATCCTGAAGCAAAGTTCTTAACCCGAGGTACTATTTCTGGGTTAGCGGAGTCTGTAACCTGAAGCGTCTGTAACCCAAGGCACCACTGTATATACATTAGGTCTTCTGGAGTACATTTACTTACTTAACTTCCTGCTAAATCGCAAAACATATTAGAGTGGTTTACAACATTAAAAAGATAACATAACACTTTTTTTTTTTAAAAAAGCAAAAAGTTAAAAAACAATCAGTAAACCATTGTCAGATAAATACTCCTGCATAGGCCTGGCAGAAAGAAAGGGTTTCCAGCAGATATTTAAAAGTTGGCACAGAAGGTGCTTGCTGAATCTCTGTGGGCAGAGTATTCCACAAGAATTTTTATGAGATACCTTGAGATCACTGTTAACTTTTCCTGTAGTCTCTGGCTTCATCCCCCTGCCCAAAGGAAACATGTTTATTCTGTTGAAATTAATGGAACAGGCAAGCCAAATAAATACATGTTAAATTTATTTTGCGTTTCCAATGAAATATACCCTGAGCATGCAGATCATTGCTGGCGATACAGCTTGCCGGGAGCTAGCCTATTCCACATTATGTAGGTGTGTATAAAAATCTAGATATTCTGGGATTTTGTTATATCAGAAATAAAATGATTGTTGGGATTATGATCTTCCAAGAGGGTGAATGGTGATGTTATTTGGTTACTTTATAGGCTGAGTACAAGAAGATGACATAGAAATGATTATTTAGTGACAACTCTCAAAATATTAATAGGCCAGAATTGGAAAAATACAACTTATCATTCAACAGATAGCTGATTAATTAAAGCATAAGATAATGGTATGCCTGGTAAGGTGAAGAAACCTATTTATGGGGGTGCAGTGGAGAGCAAGGCATTTTTTTTTAATTAAAAAGTCGAGTTTATTTAATATTGGAATAATTGAGTGTAAGCCTCAGGAAGTCTATATTTTCTGCTGGGGGTTATTTAAGAACATGGTTGTAAAATAACATTCGGCAGGCATGGAAGTGATTATTTTTCTTGTTGATCTTTGTTCTTATTTGAAGACTTGCGGGATTATTAAATCGTTGTAGCTGTGAAAATTAGTTTAATTGATATAGCAAATTGCATAAATAGTTATATATTGTAGTATTATAGCATGCTTTTGGTTTTTTTCTTTTAAATATATCTTTTAAAAAGAAATACGTTTTTAAAAAACTTAACAAATTAAAAAATAACAATTATAGAAGTGAACCCGATGAAGGTCAGGCCAGCCTTTCATGCAAAGGTCAAGAAGCTCTGGTGAATTGTCTCTTGAGTATCTCCTTTCCCTTGGCATACTGTGAAACAGTATGTGAAATACTGGATGCCAGCCTGCCTGCTGATCTTAAGAAGTCCAAAGAAGCTTCACGATTCTTACAGGGCAAACTCCTGTTACCCGTAGGCAACAGGCGTACAAAATATTTGCTATAATTCTGCAGCAGTTAAAGAGTTTCAAGATAGCCGAGGAGATGATAAAGTGGAAAGTACTTAAGAATTTTGACTTGTGTACAAACACATTTCATATGCATATCTTTGCTCGGCTCTTTGAAAGTTAGATCTAGTGAATTTTGCATCCTTGACCCTGTATGCAGTGTACCTTTCCTGTTCTTTTAATATGGTCCAGCCACGTTCACAAATTAAGAATGAAGGTCTGCGCCGGGGTGGGGAGCCCTTTGGCTCTGTGGGCCAGGCACTCATCAGGACCTGTCTTGCTGGTCAAATTCAACAGGTGCGTGAGACCGCTCATCTGTCAATCACATGGTGTCATTATGACATCACAAGAAATCCTCAAAGTCCAGAGACTTAAAGGGGAAGGGGTAGACTTGCTAAAGGCTTTAAGGAAGTTGACACTCTCGGGTTTGAGCCTCCAGACTAGCAGGGGTCAGCAAACCTTTTCAGCAAGGGGCCGGTCCACTGTCCCTCAGACCTTGTGGAGGGCCGGACTATATTTTTTTGGGGAAAAGAAGAAGAACGAATTCCTATGCCCCACAAATAATCCAGAGATACATTTTAAATAAAAGCACACATTCTACTCATGTGAAAACATCAGGCAGGCCCCACAAATAACCCAGAGATGCATTTTAAATAAAAGGACACATTCTACTCATGTAAAAACACGCTGATTTCTGGACCGTCCGTGGGCCGGATTTAGAAGGCGATTGGGCCGGATCCAGCCCCCGGGCCTTAGCTTGCCTACCCATGCTCCAGAGGCTGAGATGGAAGCACAGGAACAGCCAGAAAGCCTTTGCCCCTCTGAAGGGTCTCTCATTCAAGAGCTGCTTCAGATGGTGCTTTTGCAGAGGGCTTTAATCCCTGCTCTGCTAATCTAGCCCTGGCTGTGCAGTTTTCTCCCCTGTGGGGAACGGGTTTGTGCAGCCAATACAAGATTAAACCCTGCCCTCCTGCCTATTAGCTGACATCAACAGTGACGCCAGCTGATGGGTGGCTAGGCGTAGTATGGGGATAGAAGGTATTGTGAGAAATTGGACACCTTGGTGGGACAAATTTGACCCATGGGCCAGAGATTCTACACCTAGTGCACTCCAAGTCATGCTACCAGCAGTTGTATGGTGAAATCTCTGAATGCCGGCATTAGACACTCCTGTACTAGTGGCACACAAACTAGAAGCAAACTGTGGCATTATTCCCTTGATGCCACACTCTTTGAGTGAGCTGATTTCCCCCACTGAGAGCAGCAAGACCATTGCAATACAGAATGTGCTCGTATTATATTATATTATATTATATTATATTATATTATATTATATTATAATCATATCATATCATATCATATCATATCATATCATATCATATCATATCATATCATATCATATCACAGTGGTACCTCAGGTTAAGTACTTAATTCATTCCGGAGGTCCGTTCTTAACCTGAAACTGTTCTTAACCTGAAACACCACTTTAGCAAATGGGGCCTCCTGCTGCTGCCGCGCCACCGGAGCCCAATTTCTGTTCTTATCCTGAAGCAAAGTTCTTAACCTGAAGCACTATTTCTGGGTTAGCGGAGTGTGTAAACTGAAGCGTATGTAACCTGAAGCGTATGTAACCCGAGGTACCACTGTATTATTCATTTAACAAAATTTGTATGTTGCCTGATCATTACAAAACCTCTTAAGTGACTTACAAGAGAGATTGAAATTAGCACTGAAAGCAGTTAACTGTAATTAAAAACGGTTAATTGAATAGAATGTTGACTCGGAAGAGGTAGTCTTCCAAGCAAAGGCTAGCAGCAAGCGAAGCTGCCGGATACCTGGTCAGACAATCTGTTGACAGATCTACTCAAACTTGCAGCACCTCTCTTTCACATCAGCTGCTGCTTGAACATTTTTAACTGGAGATACTGGGGGACTGAACCTGAGATATTCTGCAAGTGAAGCATGTGTTCGATGACTGAGCTGTGATTCCCCCTTCACAAACTGGAGGTATCAAAATGACACTATGTCCCCAAGTCGCTAGTGCCTTTTATTTGCTGCAGGATGAACCACACGACAGGAAATGGTTTTGTCCCTGGGGTCTTCCCAACTTTGGCCCCTGTATGATACTGATGCATCTTAAATCCAATGTATCAAAATTGGTTGCAGTGTCACCTAAGAATTTGTTTTAAACTTTGCCTCCTAAGAATTGCATTCACTGGTGACTAAACTGGAGCGTGACGTGGAAATTGGCATATAAAAGCAATCCTGACCAGGCCTCTTAATACATATTGCTTAAAAAGTTTATTACTATTATTTTTATTGTCATTTAAAAAAGCACCACCTCATTCAAATTAGAATGGCGAGGCCTCATTTCCTGAAGAGCTGGTTTCTTTATTTCTTGCTTATTCTCTTACCTTACTCAAGAGTATATTGCACCAGTACCCTGCATTTCTTCCTTTTCCCTTCATATTCTTTGCTGAAAGAATACAGGAGTCCCCCTCCCTCCCTCTCTCTTTTTTAAAAAAACCCCCAGCACTGAGGTGCTCTGCCTGTTAGTGATATCCGAAACAGCTGTTCCACGATAAACCCAGGACAGCTGCATGACAGTGTGTGAAAAAAACCCAAAAAAACCCAGCAGCCTCATGTTCCTAAAACTTGAGCTCGCATTTGCCACGTTTTCTGCAGGGCAGCAATTTAGAGACATTAAAATTCCTTGGCGTTACTTATTAAAAAGTACATGCCTTAGGCAGATAGAAATACAATTAGAAAACATGTAAGTGTTTCTGTTCATTGCTGAGGGCTCCTAGGCCAAACCTTTCACAACAGTCTATTTTGAAACCAGGCATGATGCTAACTCAGGCCGAAACCTGTGCAGTGAGATTTTTGAAGGCCCTGTGAAGTATCTCTGTGCCTTTGGTGGGAAGGGTCAGCATCCTGCAGTTTGGAAGGGAGCCTGGAGCACCAGATTTAATAAGCGGGCAAATTATTTTTATTTATTTATCAAATTCGTATACCACCCTTCACCTGTTGATCTCAAGGTGTCTGGGAGAACCTCCTTGGTGACAAGTTGCTGTGACTAAGGAAATGCAGAAGAAGTTAGAGAAATGTTGTTGGCATAGAATTGGCTCCTTGATTTCCAGTGACCAGGAATATTCTGGCCAGTCTGGTGGTAGCATCCTGACCACAACTGCCTGTAGTTCACACCTCAAAGCACAGGGTCATAGGAAATAAGGACTTGGTGCTTGATGTATGGAGTCCCATGGTACCTATACACCCAAGTAACCCCCTGTTTTGGCACAGTTGTCGATTTTTTTTAACAAAACGTTTCACCTAGATGTGTGTGCCTTTTATTGTAATTTTATAATTCAAAGAGTTTTTATGAGATCTGGAATGGGGTTTAAGAACTCTTTGTTAAATAACACCTGGAGCTGAAAGTACTGGAAGACACATAGCACCAAACGAAATCACCTTCCTTTAAGTAATTAATTGTAATTTCTCCTTTAATTAGCCTTCCTGCCCTTTTAATATTGACAGATAACTAGAGCTTATCAAGGGGTAGGAGGTTGGTTTTCAGGGAGAGCTGTTAATTATTATTTTTTTGAATTTGTGAAAATTTAAAATTAAGTTACACAGGAAGTAACAGGACAAAAACTACAAATACTTCTAAGCACAGTCATAACAAATGACTTAAAAATTGGAGTTATTAATAACTAATTAAATGTTAGTTAAACAAGCAAATTACATTGTGCATTCCAGTTTTCATTTGCGTGGAACTATATGACTGATATGAATAGGGGGGGGGGACTATATAGCACTCCTAGAAAATCTAGTTGCTTTGCAGCAAGTTTTGCACCTCTGTCTCAGCTCGGTGTTCAGAAATGAATTTTTGATTTTCTACTGTGAAGTTATCAGCAACATTTGGTGCTTTTTATACATGCGATTTGCTGATGTGTGAAATCCAGGTTGTTTAATGAGCATCTAATAAAAACAGCGTAGGGAAAGTAAATGATATAAAAAGAACTCGTCAAACATATATCACTCATTCAAGATACTTTTAGTCTTTCGGCTGGATGTAGTTATTTGTACAGCTGGAAGATTTCAAGCTCTATATGTTGCAGAGCTCCGCTTGTTGACCTTCTGACATCAATCAACTATGAATGGGTCATGGCAAGGCAAAAAAACTGGAGTAGAATTCCAACAGAGTGCAGGTTAATTTACAGCTCTGGTTTCCACTGAACACACAGTTATAGTTTTATATGGTATGAAATCTATTTCTTTTTAAAAATAACTATCAATGTTTCTTGTCCTATTTTGGCTATGAGATATAACTTTAGCTTGTTTTGTTTTGTGGGTGTGTGGGATATTTGGATTTTTATCTTTAGAGTTTAGTGCAACAACACTATTTACCGTATTTTTTGCTATATAAGACCCACTTTTTCCCTCCTAAAAAGTAAGGGGAAATGTGTGTGTGTCTTATAGAGCTGATGCAGGCTGTGCAGCTATCCCAGAAGCCAGAACAGCAAGAGGGATTGCTGCTTTCACTGCGCAGCGATCCCTCTTGCTGTTCTGGCTTCTGAGATTCAGATTTTTTTTTTTTCATGTTTTCCTCCTCCAAAAACTAGGTGCGTCTTGTGGTCTGGTGCATCTTATAGAGCGAAAAATACGGTAGATACAAAAGGGATTTCTGTGTAGAGTGTGAGATAGGAAATCTTTTTCAGCCTTTTTAGGTGATACCTAATCTCTGTATCGTAGACTACATTCACTTTTGCTCTTTTCCTACAGAACCTAGGTAGCACCACTATCAGGGAAGGGGTGGAGAGATGCTTAAAAATGCAGGAGGTGCTGTGGCATCCCTGCTTAAAAACACGCCCCTGATAAAAAGCAAGAAGCATCACCATAGTTCGGGGAAACATCTTAGCCAGGCAAAAACACCTAAGAAAGGACTGGAGCAGAGCCAGTTAGGCAGTATGGCCAGGACTTGATCTAGGGAGGCTGTCCTGGCCAATTAGCAAAACTGCCCTTTGAATCTTGACCATTGTCCGTAATTGCCGTATTGCTACCAAAAGTGCATACCGCTCTCAATATTACAGTCCTGTGCAAGAGGATTGGATTTTGTCTCTGGCCACTTTCACACCATACATTTAAAGCACTATCACACCACTTTAAAGCAGTCAGCATATGTGCTGCCGGGGTGCAAAGATCCGCCCTGCACCCCCAAATTTAGTTTAGCCGCCCCCAAATTAACTTTTATTAAGCTTTTTTTGGGAGGGGGGAACCAAAAGTTGTTGTTGACCTTTTTGGGGGGGGGATCGCTCACCTGTAACAACAGTGCAGCGGAAAATACTGCATTTGACGGAGTAACAGAGCAGAAGAGGAGGGGACAGGGGCTTTTGCTTCATTGCTTTCCACTGCTGCCAATCGAGAGGGACCGGTATACAGTAGGTATCCATTTGGCCCCCCCCCCCCGAATTTGGTGCCCGGGTGCCCCACACCCCTTGCACCCTGGGAAAAGACAGCCCTGGCAGTCAGGGGTTCCCCACACCCAAAGAATTCTGGAAACAGAGGTTTCTTAAGGGTGCTGAGAGTGGCTGGGAGACCCCATTTCCGCCCCAGAGCCACAATTCACAGAGCTCTCTGGGCAGAGGGCTTGACTCTTAAACTATTCTGGAAACTGTAGCTCTGGGAAGGGCTAATAAGCTCCTAATAGCTCTCCGCACCCTTAAGAAACTACAGCTCCCAGAATTCTTTGAAGGAAGCTATGACTGATTAAAGTGGTATCGCAGTGCTTTAAATGCATGGTATGAATGTGGCTTCTGCGTCCCTGAAATTGTCCACTTTTTAGTCACTGAAAATTGTCTTAAGTAGCTACATGAGAAACTTCCTGCCAGTTTCATCTAACTAGAAGTAAAATGTAAAGGTAAAGTAGCAATTTATCTGGTAGAAGATTAAGCCTTAAAAAAACAACTCCTGCAGCAAGGTTACCTTCAGGATTGTGCTGATCTGTACAATGCATTGTATTTAATGTTCAAGCCAAGCTCCCTAGTGAGAAGCGTTTGTTTTGTGGAGTTGGCAAACATTAAAGGTTAAGTTTTAGAAGGTTATTGTACCTGCAGGTGACCTAGACTTTTGCAAAGGTGCTTTTAAATTTCATCTTCTTTGTCATGAAGTAGAAACAATACTAATAGTCTGAGTGATTTTTTTAAAAAATCTGAAAAAACGAACAGAGGCTATTTTTATGAGGGGAAAAAAAACCCAGTGAAGCAAGCTTAGTTTGAATCCAGCCTTTAATCACATGCTCCCAAGTTGGCTGTTAATGATCAAAAAGGCCTTGTAGCAATTTGAACTGCTGCCAGCATCACCCACTGCTGGAAAAATAAAATAATTAACTTAAACCAACATGCTGAGATGCAACTGTGGCCGCATATCTGTGCTGAAATTATGCATGGATCTTTGCCAGAAGGTAGCAATGGAAGCACGTGGAGAAAACGGCAGGGAGTTGCAAGCAGTGTTTATATATGTGCAATTGTAGTTAACTGTTGAAATAATTGTATGTCAGCCCATAGTCTGGATGCTTCTGTAGACTTGCTAGTTGTCGCTCGGCCCAAATCCTGATGAATGCCTCCAATGTACATTAATGGTTGGGGAAGGGAACAAGACTGGGAGAATTCCAGCCTCTTTTAGGTTTAACTTAACGTTACCAGACGTCCCCTTTTCCTGCAGACAGTCCCCAGATTTACAAATCAGTCCCCTGACAAAATCCATTGAAGTTGAAAAGTGTCCCCGGATTCATTGAAAAAAATCTGGTAACCTTAGTTTAACTTGCATGTCTCTTGGGGATATGCAGAAGATATATCCCAAGCTTTCTCTTTTACAAGCAACCAGCACAATGCTTGTCTTCCCCGCCCGCCCCAACTTTTTGCAACTGAAAGACAGAACATGGAAAGAGGAAAGAGGAAATAAGAATCAACAGAGAAAGATACAGGAAGGAAGAAAAGACAGGAAATTTGGGGAAGTGAAAAAGACAGCGAGGGAGCAAGAAAAATAGATGTGCCTTGAAAAGAATGGGGGAGTAAAGGGACACCCCCACAGTCGTTTGGAGAGAGATATTATTCCTTATCCTTATCTTGTAGTTTGGTACCGAGGTTCCATTCCACCATAACTCCAAATTATAATTTTTGTGACTAGGATTTTCTCTCTGTTACAAAGTGGCTATTATCCCTTCAAAATATGCTGAAGTTTCTGTTTTTATTTACTTTTATGTTTTGGTATACTAAGGGTTAATGCGGGATTTTCACAAAATGGCTGCTTTAAAACTCTATATAGACAACTCCCCATTTACACGGGAGTGCGTTCCAAGGCCCCACATGGGTCAGCATAAACCTGCCCCGCCCTCTTCCGGTGCCAAAAATGGCACATGTGTGCTATATGTGCACAAATGGGAAGTTGCCTGTAGTTATTTCTTCTGACTTGTATATTATTTACACTGCTTTCTATAATTCAGTCCAGGACGACAACTTACTAATATCTGTATATTTGCCCAGTTTGTCTGGTGACTTTGTACTTCTTGGCCAGCCTAGTACAGTCTGTAAACCCGCCTTCTGCCTCTTGGGCCTAGCAGAGGAAGGAGGCCTCATCTCAGCCTGGAAGATGCTCCCTTTTGTTGACCTGACTTTTCCAGACGTTTAGTCATTGTAATGGGATGTGGGGTTGCTTGTGCGTAAGCCGCAAACTGCTCCAAGCTGAGTAGTTTGGTCAAACTTTTCCCCGGCTGGACAGCCCTTACTCCGTGGCTGTCTCAATCACTGGCAGAATCCGTCAGTGGGCGTTTCCTCAACTTTTTCCAACATAAAAGCTCATTGACACCAAGTCTCCGCCTAGCCTCCCTGCGCGGAAGCTTTCTGCGCAGAGTGGGCGTCCCCAGCGGAGGCTCTGTGCTCTCCCCGCTGGTCTCGCTGGAACAGTCTCGGAGCCCTCCCTCCGAAGCTCCCTCAACCTCCCCTTTCTTCCTAGCGTAACGCCTATCTCCTTCCCCAGCGAAAGCTCCCCCTCTCTCTTTGCTGGTTCCCTCTCCAGCGTCATTGGGGAGCCTTCCCTCCACCCTTGGCTCTGATGGCAGTTCCCTGACAGTCATTGTGGTGTGAGTTAGCTGTGCTTCCTGCATTGCTGGCGGTTTGATGACCCTTGGGTTCCCTTCCAACCCTACAACTCTACGGATCTTTGAGTCTTCTTCAAGGATCAGTTCTCCAGGACAGGTGAAGGACAAAACTAAGACTAGCAAACGGGAACAAAGCTCCAGGAATCCTGGGAACGGCAGTAGGACACAGCAGAGACCTATCCTGCGCTGTTATACATGAGAAAAGAAAACAGTAGGGTGGGAGAAGGAAGGACAAGGAGTTGAAAGGAGAGTCAGCAGCTTGTCCTGTGATCTGCTAAGCTGCCTGTTGAAAGACAGAGAACTAACTGTGCTCCCAAGCCAAAGTTCTACAGAAGGTTGAACAGAAAGCAGTCCCTTCAAGGCCAGAGGAGAACTGCAGCTGCTGGAGGCACTTTTTGGACCACAGGCTGCTGAAACTAACACTACTTTGCTTTTGGCAGAAGTTCAGTGCTGGCTAGGACAAGGACAAAGTTTGTGTCCGTAGGGATGTTTAAATAGAGACAGAGGGTGGAAATTGCCTGTGCAGCTTTCTTTTAACCCTTGTTTCATTCCGCCACTTCAGTTGCTAATCATCTGTATATACTTTCAGCGTCAAAGTTCATTTCTCATCTGTTTCTTTTTTTTAAAAAAGAAACCACTTAGCACCTTATGAAATCCCATATGACCAACTGTACAAAAACATATTTCACACAGGGTTTTTTCTGACACTCCACAAAACATGTCTAGCTAAACATTAGAATAAATCCCAGAGCATTCTCGTTTGTGAAAACTTTGACAAAAGAATGATTCCACAGAAAATTTAAGCTTTTTTTTTAAAAAAAGGCTTGGAAACCAGAAAGAAAGATGAGTCCATAACAGTATCAAAATGGCAGGGCTCTTTTTTTGCCATAAAACTTTTTGGACTCCTGCTCTGTCATCTCATTGCTCTAGTATTCCATGCAACGTTCCCAAATCCCTTAGCACTTGGACATCAGGAGGCAGAAATCTTCACAATGTTGGAATCAAAGCACGTTGGAAATAAGGGACGCTTGAAGAGACCTCAAACTTGTTAAATTTGAAAACAATAAAGAATGTGGCACTCTTATTCTGACCCACTGATCTTTTTTCCAAATGATGTGTTTGGGAGAGCTGATCTCACAGAATCAGGTGATCTGAAACAAGTTCATTTCCCTTACAATTGTGCTCTAAGGGAGGATTAAAATTTCATCATTTTATTAATATGCATTATGCAGAGAATTCAGGATAACCATACTGTAGGAGTTTATTTCACTTATACCATCACACTTCAATTTATTTTTTAAAAATAAAATAAAACACAGATAATTCTGAATCCTCACTCCTCTTCCCCCCAGGTTTTTTTCAAGCTTTTCACAACCCAGAATCAGTGTCTACACAATTCTTGGTAACAACTATTTATAATAATGTTCTTTTTCCTTTTTGTAGGTCCTTTTGTTCTGCATTACTGCTGCCCTGTTTATGTTCTTTTTCAGGTATGTTGTCCTATATTTTTTCATACTTTATATTAAAGGGTAATTTGAAAAACCTTGGCCGGTTTTTATAACTTCATGTTTTTCTCCAAATTAAAAAAAGAAGAAGTTTAGATTTATTCCAAAAAACAGGTTTGGTAGTAATTACCTTACACTGAAAATTTTCAAGCTTCTTGAAATCTTATTCTGCAGCACCATTTGGTAAAAAGGAAGTGGAAAGAGGAGTGTCCTGTAAGGATCCACTTATTCATTTGGGTGTAAAGAGAAAAAGATAATGTTTTCATGGACTGCCACCTACTAATGAAATTCTGCAACTGCCTACTATTAGTAGTCTTAAAAACCAGCCAAAATATTCCTAGTACTGGAAAAAGTTGTGATTATGTTGTGAAAAATAAACTTTTCTTGGATTCTCTTTAGGATAATGGCGTCTTACTTTTGTTTTCTGCCCTAATTACCTTGAGTTATTTTCCATTTGGGGGTGGGCTAGGAACCCTGACAAGTAAATAAAAGAATTCAGGAGCTAATAAATAAAGTGATAATCGGATTATTTGCATAGCTCAAAATCCACTCTCTCCTCTCACACACAACAGTTGGCTTAAATGTTGGTCATTTCGTTAATGCTGCAAAATATTTTCCCTGCATGCTACAAACACTAGTTCAGGTCTGGTGGTTCCTGGTGCCATGAAGCATTTGAAATCCTTTTTTGTGGCTGCCTTCCATTTCTGGATATTCAAAAAATCCATTTCCTTTGCCACTTATTAGATGCTTTGCTAATGAATTAAATCTGATGCATGAAATAATACCACAATAATTTTGATAGTCTTTAAGGTGCCACAAGCTTCTTGTTTTTAAGAACTCATTCCTTAACTGGGCTAAAACTTAATGGCCCTCATAAGTATGGCCATATATGCCTACAATCTTTGTGGCTCATTTCATGTATCTGATGTAAGGACTTCCACTAGTGTAATGCAGTTTTCCCCCACTGTCCTCCCACTGCGCCCATCCCAGATTGGCTTTGGGTGTGTGTGTGTCTAGAGAACCCCAAAAACAATGTGCAGAAATGCTTGCGCTGGGGAAATGCTTGTAGCAGAATAGCGTTGAATTCCTCTCTTAGTCTCTAAGGTGCTGTGCTAAAGCACCTTTTGACCCTTGATTCCTCCGTTCCCTAAATTGCTTCATTATGCCTTATATTGGGTACTCTGCTAAAGTAACAACAACTTTCCAGCTCTTAAAGGTTTCTGAAGGAAACGTGGTTACTTCCATTTGTTAGCTGTGACTTTCCCAAATAGCTGCAAAAACTTGGAAGCTTCTCTTTTATAATAATTCCAGTCATTAAGTAATTTCCAATTGGTAGTCAGGAACATACTTGGTGCATATGTTGGGGTGGAGCTGGAGAAATTGTTAGAGGAAGAAGATGGAGGGGAAATGGCTTTTGATACTAGCAGCCATCTCTGTTTTGTTTTTCTGCTGTTACACAGTTGGCGCGGGAGGCCTTCCCAGGTTATCTTGCGCGGGGGAGGGAAGGAAAAAAACTGGCCAATAACTTAATAGAAAGTTCTGAATTTGACCAGTTTCTACAGGGTCTTCTCAATGTTTCCTGTAGTTTTGAGCAAAATCATAAAGTAGGCCTGAACACAAATTAGAATATGAATGCAAATATTTATTCAATATAAGTCATACCTATCTGTTTTTATTCCTTTTGTTCCTTGCCGAGAGTCTAAGCACAAGTATCAATAAATTAACATGTAATATGCACCTCCTAAAACAAGCCCTTCCTTTATTTATTTTTCATTTTATTTATTAACTTCTATACTGCCCTTCATCCTAGGATCACATCCTAGGAACACAAAAATAAACAACATAATAACAATCAAAATAATAACCCCCCCCCAAAAAATAGATTGTTTAATTAGCCAGAGACCTGAAAGAAGAGGAGTGTTTTAAGAATACGAATACTAATACGAATAAGAATAATAAATTTATTTATACCCCTCCCATCTGGCTGGGTTTCTCCTGGGTTTTTGCCTGTTACCTGAAGATACATAATGAAGGCACCAAGCAAGCCTCCCTACGGAGATCATTCCACAAATTGGGAGCCAAAGCAAACAGGTACATGAGGTAGGGTCACAGATGAGGAGTACAGGGTCCAGGTCAGTTCATATGGGGAGAGGTGGTCCATGAGGTACAGTGGTACCTCAGGTTACAGACGCTTCAGGTTACAGACTCCACTAACCCAGAAATAGTACCTTGGGTTAAGAACTTTGCTTCAGGATGAGAACAGAAACCATGTGGCGGCGGGAGGCCCCATTAGCTAAAGTGGTACCTCAGGTTAAGAACAGTTTCGGGTTAAGAATGGACCTCCAGAACGAATTAAGTTCTTAACCTGAGGTACCACTGTACTGCAGTCCTGAGCTGCTTAAGCCTTTATAGGTCAAGGGCAACGCTTTGAATTGGGCTCAGAAACCAATTGGCAGCCAGTCCAATTGGGTCACTATCGGTGTAATATGCTCAAAATGTTAAAAGATATTTTGCTTTCATATTCCAAAAGCCCTGGGGAATCTATTATGTTGCAAGGTTGACAGAAATGGTAGATAGTTGTGTTGGTCCTTCAGAAAAAAATCAAAAAGCCATAATAGGGTAAGTGATATTAAAGGTAAAGGGACCCCTGACCATTAGGTCCAGTCGTGGCCGACTCTGGGGTTGCGGCGCTCATCTCGCTTTATTGGCTGAGGGAGCCGGCATACAGCTTTCGGGTCATGTGGCCAGTATGACTAAGCCGCTTCTGGCGAACCAGAGCAGCGCACAGGAACACCGTTTACCTTCCCGCCGGAGCGGTACCTATTTATCTACTTGCACTTTGACATGCTTTCAAACTGCTAGGTTGGCAGAAGCAGGGACCGAGCAACGGGAGCTCACCCCGTCACGGGGATTTGAACCACTGACTTTCTGATCGGCAAGTCCTAGGCTCTGTGGTTTAACCCACAGGATGAACCAAAATGCCACACAGTTGTGACCAAAGTACCAAGTTCTCCAGAATTCTTCTTTAGGATCGTGCTCAAAACAGAATGGGGTGTGTGCAAAGAAAGGAAAGCCTCAAAGCATTCAGTGTGTTTGAATTGCTTCATTTGGTGAAGATGCATAGATATTTTCATTTGGATATTGTTAGCATTTCTATGATGCTGATTTTTGAGAAGGGAGAGCAAGCCCCCAAATCTTGGCGACAAAGCTTGTGGCTGGTAAGTCGTTCAAGTAGTTTAAGCTGAACAAATTGCATAAACCTCTTCTAAACCTGCTCATGGGATCTGTGAAGGAGGAAAACAGTCATAATTCTGTCTGCTTTTTCCTTGGCTAGCTTATTTCTCACTTGGCGTCTTTCATGATGATCACATCGTTTTGTGGCTGACCTTTGCTTTATGACAGCTCTTTTCATTGTCTTAACTTGGCTGTGGTGATGCATGCTAAAATCAGGCATTTTACCAAGACATTTCCCTTAACCAGTCTGTGATCCCGGCAGTCTAGCAAACAGCTTAAATGAGTTTACAACAAATGTGAGCAGAAAATAAATCCAGCAGGCCGTCTTGCTGGCTGTTAGGTTAGATTACTCATTATTCGAAAGCAACAAGATATTCTGCAGTACTAATGTGATTAGTATGAGATGGTTAATTCTCTCCCATTTCCATTTCCCCCCAATTCTGTATGGGTGATGTCCACCCAAGTCACATCCATAGTATACCCACTGAAATTGAAGGTCTCCACCCCACTATTTTGCATATGTCTACACTGAATATGAATAACATTGCAAAATGTGCTACTTTGCATTGGGAAGAGCGTGTTCATCTTGAAGCCATATATAGCTCTTGTGACAATATAATTTTATTTAGTGCTAGTGATGTGTTAGATGCTGTAGAGAACCCTGAAATGGCTCTGTCCTGGTTTTGAAAGTCACTGCGGGCTAAACGATTGCCCACGCAGCGGTATTCTTTTGTGTTCCAGGTGTTTATGTTTGTGTGTGTGTTGATACTGAATGCTCAGCAGCATAAAATAGCTTGTCGTTTGTTAAAAGTGTGGCTTCCAGGCACCCTGTGACAGAGGATGATCAGTTAAGTTCATCTTCCAGCTCCTCTTCCCTAGCCATATTCTTGAAGGCATCACAAGAAGCAGTAGCACCATCACAATATGGGACACCAAGTCAAGAGATCTTCAGGTACTATGGCAAGAAGGCTAACTAGAGAGGGAGAAACAGTAGACAGCCTGGTGTAACTGGAAAATGAAATGGGGCTGAGGAAAAGATAGGAGAAGCTCCTGCAGCATAAAATAGTGACACATCAAGAATTAAGTGTCATCTGTGGCTATCAGCCACATGGAACTCTTATATATGCCCCTTAAACTTTGAAGCTTTGTTGCCTTCATAAATAATGCCCTGATTTTTCTGTGATCTCCTTCATTCTTTCTTTAGATTTTCTCCTGTGTCTTAAATTCATCCTTTCCACTGCATTGGAATATGGTCAGTGTGTGCCTTTCAAGTTTTCTGGGTTTTTTTAATTAAAAAAAGAAACAACAAAAACTACTCAGTAATAGCTGGCTTAGATACCTAGAAGACCAAACAGATAGGTTTACTATCCTATACGTGTTTACCTGGCATTCAGCCGCTTTGTGGTCTAATGGGGCTTACTCTTGAGTAGACATGGTTCAGATTGTGCTATAAATGGTTTCTCCAACTTCTGTTGAATGATGGCAGAGTTTCACAAATGATGGTTTTGAAGGCAAAAGCAGGAGTGGTGCTTGGCTTTTATCTACTGCAGCATGAAAAATTATGTACTCAAAATTGCTGACTGCATGTTTTGGGCTTCTAGATTGATCAGCTGTTAGAGACATGGACCACAAGCCTGCTTCATTTTGAGTTCCCAGAAGCCCTTGACTTCTAATGCTGAAGTGCTGAGTGTATTGAGAGCCATTAAAAAATCTGGGTTGGATAGCAAGGTCTCTGTTGGCCTTAAATATTTGGTTGCCCCAAAGGTTTACTTTCCAAAATCCAAGTAAAGATATTGCCAGTTTCATTCAGAACTAAATCCTTGCCAGTTCCTTTAATGTTGATTTCTGTAGATCATTTTAAAATGTAACGATCTGGTGCAGAACTGCATTCCTTTTACGTGTGTTAAAAACTACAGCGATAATTGTCTAGAGCATTTTTTACTTGTCCCTGCCTTTTTACCAAATCAAATTTGAATCAGTAGATATGGAGGTGAATATTAAGGAGAAGTGTCTATTACTTTATCCATGTGTATTCTTGAACTCAGTTTAAGGGAGAGTTTACAAATTTCCAAAAATTCCTCTTTCCATATGTTGCCAGTGCTATGCTCTTTTGTAAACAAAAATAAATAAATGGAGGGAGTTAGTTTGTTAAATAAAAGGATTTTCATAATATGTGCAGTATCTTCTACTTTAGGTTTTTTGTCTCTTTCACATTTTACTGTTCTTTTATATAGTCAAAGAATACAACATTGATGTTAAAATATTTACCTCATACAGTGGTAAAAATCCATATAGAGTAGGCCAAACCTTTTGTTCTATTCATGACACATACCTAAATGCCAGCTTACTAAAACATACCTTTAAGAAAATCTAGCAATTTTCTTGATGTTATATGGGCAACGGCTTAGACTGGTTGCTATGGTAGTTAATCCTTACTGGTGATTCACAATGGACATGTCTTAATTCATCTGTTCTAAACTTTGGAAAGGAAAGTGTAAAGCTAGGGTTGCAAGCAGAAACTAGTTATTAAGGATGCAAGAGGTTTCTGTCCATTTATTTCAACAAAAAAGGAAGAGAATGAAACTGGCACCCTGATACATAGATTTGTATACCCTCCCCTTTTCTAAGATTTCAGTTTAATTTTGCTCCTATATTTGAGTGCATCTCAGTTGCAGCTCAAGACAAGTCTCCCAAACTTGTACAAAAGGAGTCCTATTAACTTGGGTGATTGTCTGCAAGATCAAAGTCCAAGTCCACTTCTGAAGAGATGAGTGCGAAAAGTCCCACAAAATAATGTGTGCCAATTTAGCTACTATTTTTGTTTGGCCTCATTTGTTCTCTGTATTGTGAGAACTCTTTGAAATCTTAATGGAACTTGAGATAGAAGGTATTCTATTTGCTGCATAAATTTATTTATAAATTTATTTGCAGCACTAGGGTTTTTTTTGGGGGGGAGGGGAACGATGATTAGTGAAATATGACCCCAATGCCATTTAGGTAGTGCCTCATAACCTGTAATTCAGGTAATGCAATCCTTTCTCCTCCTTTGTTCCCAGAACAGAATACCCAGACAGCCATCCGTCAGCTCGGACATTCAGCAACGTTTTTCTTTTTGCCCTGAACACCCAAGCTTGTGGAAAATAAAAAGAAAACCATATGTGTTCAAATTCCGCTTCCTCCAACATTTGCATGTTGATCAGCTAGGGCAGGGGTCAGCAACCTAAGGCCCATGGGCCAGAAGCAGCCCATGGAGGTCGTTTGACTGGCCCCCAAACCAAGTTGCCTGCTTGCGCGCTGTGCTAAACCAGCACAGTGCGGCACGGGGATTTGCTTTTGTGGTGCCGAAAATTGCGTCTGTGCATGTGCAGATGCCCAAAATTGCGGTGTGTGTGTGTGCACCCACGATCCAGCCCATGGAGGGATCTCTGCGGGATTGATCCGGCCCAGGCAAGATATACCTTGCTGACCCCGATCTAGGGTATCTCTTCCGTGGTGCCGGCATGGCAGTTAAATAGGGGGTTGAAACAGGGTTAGAAAGAGGGTAGGGTTGGGTCCTTCCTGGAGATTTTTGGGGAAATATTGGTGTGGGTGTTTTGTGAATTAAAGAAAACCTCATTTTTAAATAAAGCCAAATGGGAGGAAAGATTGCTGGGCAGTTGAAGATTCTGATAGCAAACAATGGCAGATTGTGGCCTTGCACAAAGGTAACAGAGCTGGGCGGGAGCAGTGGGACACAGAATGCAAGGAAAGTGTCATCCATGTGATTCGTTCTCATTTGATAATATAATACATTTTGCAAAGTTTTAAAGGAAAATAGACAACATTATAGACTATATCCAGCTCGGTTTCACTCAGATACATTGAAATTAATTTCATCTTGTGCATTCATTCCTGAGTGGACATCTTCTCACCAGCTGTGTGATTACCGTATTTTTCGCTCTATAGGGCACACCGGACCATAGGGCGCACCTAGTTGTTGTTTTTTTAGGAGGGGGAATAAAGGAAAAAAAAATTCCCCCCCCCCCAGCCCCAAAGAGCAAAGAAGCCAAGACAGCCAGTGGGATCCATCCCGCTGGCTGTCTTGGCTTCCTCTTTAGCCACGCACAACCTCTCCAGCTGGGAGAGGCTGCGCACGGCTTCGTTTTTAGCTGCGGGGCTGGGGCGGGGGAAGCTTCCCCCGACCCCAGCCCCCATAACAGGTCCAGGAGCGGTGGCAAGCGCTGCGGATAGCTGCAATCCATAAGCCTTCGGAGCCCGGTGGGAACTCCCTGCATTCGCTCCATAGGACACACACACACACATTTCCCCTTCATTTTTGGAGGGGGAAAAGTGCGTCCTATAGAGCGAAAAATATGGTATGTCTCTTTATCTTAATTGAGGGTGACACATCTAAACCCCTCTATTCTTCAAGATCTAGTTGCAATAGTGGGGAAGTGTTATAAGAACTGGAAACAAGCTTGATCATCTGATGTGTATCAATGTAGTGTCTTGTTTTGGAAATGTAGGGTGTCTGCCAGGAACCCTTCTCACACATTTTCTGTCACATTAATTGTAGGATGTACTGTGTAAACTCAACAAACATCATGGTCTTGCAATTTTCCTTCATTTCATTAATTAGTGCTTTGCCCTGTGGCATATTTGCCAATAAATGAGCTCATCACATGTATAAGTTTGTCCCTAAAATCAGCTCCATTTAATATTGGTAATCCAACAGATTGGGATTTGAACCAACCTTTAAACATTGTAACATTTTCAGTTAAAGTCAAGAACAGAAGTTGTTTATCTACTTCTGGCATGTCCAAAGTCTGTTTCAGGGGCCCAATTTCTTTCTTTCTTTTTTTTACAATAATATTTATTATTGTCCATACATAAACATAACCGAAGAAAGAGCCAACAATAATAAAGAAAAAAGAATGAAACGGAAAAAGAAAAAAGAAAAAAGAACATATAACATAAAAGACATCAAATCACCACATAAACAAAAACTTAATTAATTAATCAAAATCCATCTTCATAAACATATTACTTGACTTCCTCAAATCTTTTCCATCTGAGTTTCTTAGTAATTATATATAGCAGTTTCTAATATCATTATCAGGGGCCCAATTTCGGCCCGCCGGTCAGTTTAATCTGGCCCCTGTGGTAGTTTATTTCCTGGAGTAAAATCCTAAACAAAACTTCAACCCTAAAAAAACCCTCAACAACTTCAACCCTAAAAAAAGCTCTGTTGTTGGGAATACACCCCTTTTTTTCCCCAATCCAATAAGCTTTCATAAAATGAAGCTTTAAAAATGAAACACCTTTGTAGAAACACTCAGTACTATTAAATATTCACATCCATATAGTAATTTTTCTTTCATTTAATTGCAAATAGAAAAGTTCATCCTTTCAATACCCTTCCCTTTTGAATTGCATATTATATATAATGTATTCTGTGCCCTGAAGGTAGAAATCCTTATAATTCACATTACCAGTTCTCATTATATTTTTTTGTATTGTGGTAGAATTCTCATGCCCCCCCCCCCCCCGCCCAATGGCAAGTCCTTACCCATTAGTTTGACATTTTGAAATGAAGGAATGTTAATAGATTTGCATGGTTGACTTGAGTCATTGGTGGAATTTTGTTCCTTGCGGAAGTCAGCAGTCTTCATTCTGGTGTTTAATGAGGATTGATGTTGATTAGTATAATGAAGAAATCAAACCAGAAGAATAAAAAACCTAAATGAAATGCTGGATTTACGGAGCTAAAAATCATGTTGTGGGATTATGAGGGGCAAATGAAATCTGTTATGCAAAAGCAGCATCTAACAAAGTATTTGACAATGGGTCTCTTTATTAAGCCTGTTGGGAAGCACTGGCTGGTCTGCTTACAGATTAGGGGAGTTAAATCCCCAAAAAGGCTTTTAAAATGTAGGCGTTCCTTAAATTATGGAGACTGACATTTCTTTGACTTGTGTGCACATAAGCTTGTAAGGCCACTGAGAAATCACTGCTTGCTAATGCTATTGTATTATTATATTATATTATATTATATTATTATATGATATTAAAGGTAAAGGGACCCCTGATCATTAGGTCCAGTCGTGACCGACTCTGGGGTTGCGGCGCTCATCTCGCTTTATTGGCTGAGGGAGCCAGCGTACTGCTTCCGGGTCATGTGGCCAGGATGACTAAGCCGCTTCTGGCGAACCAGAGCAGCGCACTGGTTTACCTTCCCGCCGGAGTGGTACCTATTTATCTCCTTGCACTTTGCTGTGCTTTCGAACTGCTAGGTTGGGAGGAGCAGGGACCGAGCAACGCGAGCTCACCCCGTTGCGAGGATTCGAACCGCTGACCTTCTGATCGGCAAGTCCTAGGCTCTGTGGTTTAACCCGCAGCGCCACCCACGTCCTTTAATGCTGTGTAGTGGCTGGCTATTGCAAAGTATGTAATAATGCCAGACACAGCTCCAGGAAACTGCACATCAGGTACTGGGAATTACAAGCCAACAGATCACTGTTGTGCCCAGATTGTGAACTTTCCATAGGCACCTGGTTGGCCAATGTGAGAGCAGGATGCTGTTCCAGGTGGGATTTTTGTTCTGTTCTGTTCTTTATATGTTACTATGATCCACTCTGAAACAGTAGTTGCAAGAACAGGGATCCAGCCATTGCGCCTGGTGATGCATTGGAACATGGGTAGGCAAGCTAAGGCCTGGGGGCCAGATCTGGCCCAATTGCCTTCTAAATCCGGCCCATGGATGGTCCGGGAATCAGCATGTTTTTCCATGAGTAGAATGTGTCCTTTTATTTAAAATGCATCTCTGGGTTATTTGTGGGGCATAGGAATTGGTTCATCCCCCCATATAGCCCAGCCCCCCCACAAGGTCGGAGGGACAGTGGACCGCCCCCCTGCTGAAAATGTTTGCTGCATTGGAAGCTTTCACTGATTAGAATACGCTGGGTGGCATTTAAATCAGTTTTACTCAAGAGTAGACCCATTGAAATGAATGAACATGACTATGGTACATTGATTTCAATACGCCTAGTCTGAGTAAAACATAGTTAAATATCACCCACTGTGGCCCACCTTCTGATGGGGCATTGGAAACTCCTTACAACATTAGCAGAGTTGTAACATTTATGATGCGTTAAATTTGGACCATGTATTTATAAATAAGATTTGAAATTTATAGAGGAAAAATAATGATATGCATGACGATGATTGATTGAAGTTGGAAGCCGGGGTGGGGGTGGGGAGGAAGTTAAACAAGATGAATTTAGTGCATAATTGACTGTCAAAATGTTGTTATTCAGAAAAATCATTTGGAAAATAAAATATTTTTTTAAAAGGAAACTCCTTACATCAGTGTCAGAGCTAACAAGAGCATCTTCACTTAGTTAGCTGTTACCTTTCAGGCTTGTGCTATTTATCATATACTGAAATTCTAGCTCATCAGTCTATTGTTTTATCTTAATTATTTCCAGTTAAGTTTGTCTTCCCTTTCGGTGGCCAGAATGAGCTCGCATGTTGGCCCATTGCTTTTCTGTCTTTTCTCCCTAAGAAACTCTGGAATTAGGAATATGTCTTTGATTCTACCTAAATTGTCCTTAACTGTAGCTTTATAATCCCTTCGTATAGCAGTAAATGAAATCAATTCACATTAGGGGAAATAAACACAGCCCATCATTGGGCAAATGCTTTGATTTGCTAGTGACTCACTAAAGCCCAAATGGATTGGATTGATGCCAGCTATGTTCCATTACAAACCTCTAAGCTGATGAGGTGTACTCTCTTTTAAGTGTAGCATCCACATGCCAGATTAGAGCTGCTGGAAGCGTGCAATGACGTGTGCCCTTCTTCCTGGAGGCTCACCAAAACACAAGTCTAAATATGTTCCAGAAGCATACAATAAATCTTTTTAAAAAACGAATTGGCTTTTGGTGGCTAAAGATAGGGCAGTGTGAAATCGTGTTCATAACTGAATGGGCTTTGTGATTTCATTTAAAAAAAAAATTATAAGAATACAAAATACAGAACTGAAGAATAAAAAAGAAAAAGAAAAGGAAGAAGAAGAAAAAGGGAAAAAATAGATACATGACACCAATCCATAATTCTATTCCATCGACTTCCTGTCCATTCTTTCATGCCTCCCTAAAGTTTCCCATTTCTGCTGCATATTCTGTTTTTTCTAACTATTTACGTAAACATTCTAATTCTTCTCATTATAAACTTTAACTACTGAACCGACTCAAGTTCTAACATTTTTACAATGGTTTTTTAGGTAGTCTACAAATGGCTTCCATTCCTCTTTAGAACTTTTCTCTTCTTGCTCTCTAATTTTGCTGGTTAAGCTTGCTAATTCTGCATATTCCATTAATTTCATCTGCCACTCCTTTGAAAGGTACCATCTCCTTTCTCCATCTTTGTGCATATAGGATTCTCGCTGCTTTAGTGGCATACATAAACATATTTATTTGTTTACTTGGTAACTAGGACCTCATTATTCCTAACAGGAAAGCCTCTGGCCTCTTTGGAAAATTCTTCCGAAATATTTTTCCCCAATTCATTATAGATCATTTCCCAATGGGCTTTATGATTTCAGCCTGGTTAAGCGATCAAACAAACAAGATGTATCTGCTTCCATTTGAGAACCAAGCTGTCTTGATACTAGTTGGTGTCAAGTGGGAAAAACCAGCTTTCTTTGTATATCCAGATTTCAAGTAGCGTCTATTTTCCTTTAAAGATCAAGTTTTTAAAAGAAGTTACTCTGATATAGTTTATTTTGGAGTTTGGCGGTCCATATGCCTAATGTGTCCATTTACACACTGTTTCTCCTATTGACAGAGTGAGTGAGTGGGTAAGAAGTGTTGGCCTTCATGAAAACGTATGACTATACCAACATACCACATGAAATTGAAATATATTCTGCAGTAATTACTGAAGTCTCAGTGGGTGAAATTTAATCCCTGCTGTAATTCCATTAGCTGTGCCAGTGAGAGGTACATCTGATATTTTTGAGCCAGGGTCCATTTTCTGAGAGTGTTTTATTATACAAGCTCTAATTTAATAAGCTTCCACTTTCTATACTGAGGCCCCCGTATCATGCAGTAGATGTTTAGAGGTTTTCCTTACTGCAAATAACTACTACTGTGCATTCATTACTGAAAAAAGAAGGGGGTGGGAGAGAGAATTGGAAGCATAATGGGCACGTCTTATGATACCTTAATTTTAGATCCAGCTGACTTCTATTTCTTAAATTTTGGGAAAAATAAAACACTGAGAAGGATGACTTCCTTTCAGCTTGATTCCATGTTTTAGATTAAGTCAGTAAATAAAAGTTATTGCAGCTTGTTGATCGTTATGCTTGGAGTTCTTTCAAAGGACGTCGTCGTGTTCCATAGCTCCATGTGTCTTTTCTGATGAAATTCATGCAGTCAGGCTTTCAATGTTGGAAAGAATCTGAAGAACATCTGGTCCAAATCCTCTGCTTTATGGCCCAAGTCCTGGGAACCAGCAGACCCCCTCAACTGCCTCATGGCCATTGTTAACTTGGTTTGGCCTGGCTTTGGCCCCATCTTTCTGGGTTGTGTTAACTAGGAATGGGCTTTCTAATGGAGATGGAGAAGGGAAGACCTAAGAGGTTTTCCCCACCCAGAGAGGCAGGTTTGTGAGACGTGAGAGCATCCCCCCTTCTCCCCATTCCTAATTTCAGCATATTTCCGCTGTGGTTTAAGAGGAGGAATGTCAGCGCGTTTCTGTGTATGGAATTGTGCCTCTTAGACACTCAAGGCAGGGATAAATTGCAAGTGTGTATACATTCATGTGTGCTTATCTGGGGATGAGAGGGGGAAGCATTATTATTATTATTTTTTAAAAAGGTAAAGGACCTCTGGATGGTTAAGTCCAGTCAAAGGCAACTATGGGGTTGTGATGCTCATCTCGCTTTCAGACCGAGGGAGCCGGCTTTTGTCCAGAGACAGCTTTCTGGGTCATGTGGCCAGCATGACTAAACAGCTTCCGGCGCAACGGGACACCGTGACGTAAGCCAGAGCGCACAGAAACACTGTTTATCTTCCCGCCAGAGCGGTACCTATTTATCTACTTGCGCTGGCCTGCTTTCGAACTGCTAGGTTGACAGGAGCTGGGAGAGAGCAATGGGAGCTCATCCCATCACTGGGATTTGAACCGCCAACCTTCTGATCAGCAAGCCCAAAAGGTTCAGTGGTTTACACCACAGCGCCACCTGTGTTACTATGTGAGAGTTCATTTGCACACAAACTATTTAGCTGTGTCCATTGGTGAATTTCAAATAGTATTACCCCCTGGAAGGTCACCTAGAGACTAGAAACGTCTTTTTTTTTTTTTTAGTTTTGTGGAAATTTATAGCATCATTGTTTATTTATTTATTTCATATGATTTATATACAGCTTGATTGTAAAAAAAGAGTCCCCTCATTACTCTCAAATGGTTACAGCCAATTTGATGCAACAGTCCTTCGTTTCTCAAGCTGCCATATTCATCCCGTTGATCAAATGTGTAACTTCTCCCCTTGTTGGTTTCTGTGTGGTTGTTTGGGAATTCCTTGATACTGGCTCTCTCCAAACAGTAAAACATATGCTCTCCTTGGTTATATCGTTGGTCCGTTTTGCCAGATCCAGTTGCAGGGACAATACCTCTCTGTTCTGCCTGCAGACAAGCAGTGGAAAAATTACAACAGGACAACCAGCCACCGATTGCGTGATTCCCCGCCCCCCTCCCCCCCCCCCATTATCAGTTATTAGCAGTGGCTCTATTTCAGATATGTGACTGACTTTCTGAACCAGGAAGGTGCTTACCTGCAAGGTGAGCTGGTAGTAATGAGAGAAGCTTTTAAGGGCTAGGGTTTCAGGCGTCTCTGTCCAGAGCCATTCCTGGGGGAAGAATGAGCGGGTTTCCTTTTTAGGTCCCCTCTGTCAATCACAAAGCTCTTTTGTCCTCTTAATGCATTGATGTGACTGGCCTTTTGGCTGTTAATCATGTTCTTGTCATCCTCAGATGCGAAATAAAAGAGCGGGGAAATAGCTCTTCAGGTTCTCAGGCCTTGTGGAACAAGTTGCTTGGGGCTACAGCAGACCTCTGTGTCCCAGCTGCCCAGAACGCTTTTTCTTTTGTGATTGGATCGCCAACAATGATGTGCAGCTTCAGTTCCTGGGGCATTGCTGAGAACAAGGCTGATGTTACAAGGCTGATGATGGGAAAGCAATTGAGCTTTGCGGATTTGATTTCTCTCTTGGGCCTGGCACAGAGGCACCAAAGTTTGAAAGTGGAAGCGCCCCATGCGTGAAACTTCCGGCAGTCTCAGATTAAATATCCAGCCCTTTTTAAAATTTGCATTTCCAGGCCTGTTTATCTTTTGCTCTTAGTGTATTAGATTTTCCATGGAGCAGAAATAATAATCTATTCTTTGTTATACATCTTTCATTCCTAAATATTTTTACTGCCTGCAGAGCTGCCCTAGCATTTATTCTGTACCACCATATAAACATGTTTTGTGATTTAGTTCTACAGTAGTTGGTGCACGCTGTCTGAGATGTAGACTTGATAACCTGGCAGTTCTTTGGCTAGAGCTCTTGGTTTGCAATTTTGTTCACATTTACTTGGGTGAATGCATGCTTCAATTAAGATGGTTTTACTTATGAATAAGCCTGCATTGGATAGGGTTAAATATCGACTGCAATTTTACAGTTAACTTTGCTGTTTGAAACATGCATTCTGTCATATGTCAGGGTTAGGGAACCTCCAGCCCACAACTCCAATGTGGGCTGGAACGGACCCTAATTTGGCCTGCAGCACTGTTTCCCCCAAACCACACCTAACTGCCCTACACCTGGGGCAGCTGAGTTCCCCGTGAACAGCAGGTGTGGGGTAGGTAAAGTCGTGGCTGGATTGGCTGAATGGTCAAGTTCCCCACAGAGAAACCCCCTGTGTAGCCAATCCCTGCAAAAAGCAACTTTGCTAGCTCTATGCCAGGCATAGTCAAACTTGGCCAGCCAGATGTTTTGGGACTACAACTCCCATTATCCCTGACCACTGGTCCTGCTAGCTAGGGATGATGGGAGTTGTAGTCCCAAAACATCTGGAGGGCCGAGTTTGTCTATGCCTGCTCTATGCTCAGCAGAAGGGCCATAAGTCAGTGCTTTGCATGTAAAAGATTCCCTGGTTCAATCCCAGGCATCTCCAGACACAGCTGAGAAAATCTCCTGCCTGTATCCTGGAGAGCTGCTGCCACTCAATTTTTTTTTTTTTAAAAAAATAATTTTTATTAACCGACCAATCAAATCAAATCAAATCAAATCAAATCAAATCAAATCAAATCACATAAATTCCAAATTACAAAGCCGAATTTTAAATTTTTTTGAGGGGACCCATATTTCAAGATCCGAAGGGGGATTCTGATCATCTTCTTGCTACTGCGTTAATGTCCAAATCAGTCCAAATAAAGTTCATAATTCTATCCAGTCTTATCTTGCTGTTTCCACATCTCATCTTGTTCAATTTTTTTTTCTTTTTTTCTTTATGATCTCTTCTGATAATCTCCTTAAGCAGATAAACACCAATTATATCCTGTGTGAATTTTTCCGTTCGTCCAATCCTCATATCGAGATGGTTTCCATATATCATCACTTTCATAAATAACATTGCTCTTTCCATCATTAATCTCAGGGTCTGTCGTTCTTAAGTCCCACTGAGGAGTCACTCACAATATAAAAACATCTCTTTTCCTCCTCCCAGACTCAAGTCCTCCGACAGAGCTGGCCATCATGGCGACGGTATTTTTAACTGCATCATTCCAAAGCTCTTAAACTTTTCACGCTCTTCTTAAAACATGCTTTGGTTAGAAAATTCATCTCCACACAGTCGTAAATCCACAGCTTAAGTCATTAAAACGGCATTTCTGACTTGTGGGGGGGGGGATTCTTATTTAATCACATAGAGGAAAGAAAGGAAAGTTTCTCCCCCTCCCCCATCCAGTCCCTTTGCCATACCGAGTCTTGGCATATCTTCTCATGATTGATTCTTGTTCCTCCGACTCTTCTTGTTTATCAGAGAACTCTCCAGTTAGCAGTCTTTACTCCCCCTCCTTCCTTGAAATATGTGCATTCGCTTCTTCCTAATTAATCCTTTTGAAGTTCTTGCAGCTAGCGGCGCGGATCAGAGACAGCGTCCAGGAGCACTGAAATCCACAGAAGGGCATTCTGTCTAGTGCCCCCATCCCCACAAATTCGGGGGTGGTATAGGGCACAGCAGGCAAAGGCAGCCCCCCCACAGTCCTGGGGGGGGGGGTAGGGAGGCTATTTACTCCCATCACAGCCTCCTAATTACCTCCTGTGGGTCAACTTGCCAGCCAACTGTGGTTTAACAGCTCTAGTAAAAACTAGGATATCAGGCCATTGTTGGTTTGTTCTAAAACCATTAACTATAGTTTCCTGGTTTGGATAAAACTATTTGAAGGGTTTCTAGCTTGTTCATTGGCTTGAGTGGAGGGCCTGCAGGCACAACCACGAGGCTTGCTCATACCTTGGCTTATGAATGCTAGCAGGTAATATCTAATTTGACAGTACTATTTAAATACTAGGGACGCAGGTGGCGCTGTGGGTTAAAGCCTCAGCGCCTAGGGCTTGCCAATCGAAAGGTCGGCGGTTCGAATCCCTGCGGCGGGGTGCGCTCCCGCTGCTCGGTCCCAGCGCCTGCCAACCTAGCAGTTCGAAAGCACCTCCGGGTGCAAGTAGATAAATAGGGACCGCTTACCAGCGGGAAGGTAAACGGCGTTTCCGTGTGCGGCTCTGGCTCTGGCTCTGGCTCTGGCCAGAGCAGCGATGTCACGCTGGCCACGTGACCCGGAAGTGTCTCCGGACAGCGCTGGCCCCTGGCCTCTTAAGTGAGATGGGCGCACAACCCCAGAGTCTGTCAAGACTGGCCCGTACGGGCAGGGGTGCCTTTACCTTTACCTTATTTAAATACTGTAATTTAGCAGAATTAATCAATACAACCAACACTATTAAAAAGAAGAACCAAAATTTCCTTATTGATGCTTTTTTTTGGTCCAAATCAGTGTCGTTCCAATAGCATATAAGTATGATGATTTTTCAAAATCATGATACCTAAAGTGTTCATATATTCAGAGGTGTGGACTAAAGGCAGAAGCAGGAAATACACCACCTGTTAACTGCAAAAAGTCTTTGTTCTATTTGGAACAGTGTGTAAAATTCATGTTTGGATAACACTGTGTACGTGTCAGCGCTCCATAGATTTTATATACAACGCAGCATTGTTATATTATCAGCTGGCCTGATAAGAATCAATTTAGATAAACATGTTTCCACAGTGTATTTTCAGAGATTACTGGAAATTGGCACATTAGAAATGCATAGCTTTTACTTCAGACATCGCAAAATACTTAGAATTCTGTTCCTGTGAGCTAAATTCTTAGCCCAGAGTAGGAAAAGTAAAGCTACTTTGTGGTTAGACGTTTGTGGTTTTCTCTTTGGGCATTTTGCCATAAGATAAGTACAAGATTATTGAAGGGCGAGCAGTACACAAACTGATAATGATATGAAACAGTCTAGCTCCCACACAGTTTCAGACTTGCCAAGTGACTGATTTTCAAAATATTTGCATCCTCTTTCCTGTTTTCCTGTTGCTGTTTTGAAATGTGTTGGTGATGAGGTGACCAGGAAGATGTGAAAAAATCTGATTTGGCCATCACAGATTTCAGCTGGAACTCTTTCTATACTTTATTTAAAGCCAACCATCTAACCTGTGGATTGTGGTCCATATACAACCCACCTCCCTGCCCCCAAATATTAGTCAATTCTAGGATATTTGTTTAGCTTTTGTACTACAGTTTCCTGAATTTGTGGTTTGCAAGAGCTATTGGGGATTTCTGATGTTCCGGAGACCAACACATACTGAGGTAGTTCCTGAGAATATGGAAATGCCAGGACCTTTGCCAAGCCTGTACCAGAGTTTGGACATGAAAAGTGTTCTAGCAAGTGCATTTTTAACTTATTTCTTATTTTCTTGAGTAAGAAGGAGCTCTTATGGGTCATCTTTTATGTGTCTTTGACACATTCTTAGATAATGTTAATGTTTTTGAATAATTATACTTGCTTTAAATATGATTTTATTTTATTTTGAATAGTATTCTTTTACCACTTGGTGTTTGCCTCCCTGGGCTCCTTGGAAGGAAGGGTAGATTAGAAATTAAATAAATAACAACTACCCCTTTGAGCTCCTTGCCTTGTTGGGCGGGTCGCGTTGTTCAGATGCCTGATTATCGTCTTCCAAAGCAACTACTCTATTCCAAACTTAAGAATGGAAAGCAAAATATTGGTGGACAACAAAAGAGTTTTAAAGATGCTCTCAATACAAATCTATAAAGTCGTAGTATAAGCACTGAAAACTGGGAAACACTGGCCTGCAAGTGCTCCAGTTGGAGAACTGCCTTTACCAAAGGTGTCATGGACTTTGAAGAAGCATGAACTCAGGGTGAAAAGGAGAAACTCCCTGGGCAGTTATCTTTCCACAAGGGCTGCCATTGATGCTGAAATCCAGCATCGCCTGAGCTCTGTGAGTACAGCTTTCTCCCGATTGAAGTGCAGAGTGTTTGAGGACCGGGACATTTACAGGGAAACCAAAATGCTTGTTTACAAAGCTATTGTACTACCAACCTTACTGTATGCTTGTGAAACATGGGCCACTTATAAACGCCATTTCTAACTCCTTGAAAGAGTCCATCAAAGGTGTCTCCAAAAAATTTTACACATCACTTTGGAATACAGGTGAACTAATACCGTTGTACTGGAAGTAGCAACGATCACCAGTGTCGAAGCAATGATTCTTCAACATCAACTTCGTTGGACTGGCTATGTTGTGCAGATGCCTGATTATCGTCTTCCAAAGCAACTACTCTATTCCGAACTTAAAAATGGAAAGCATAATGCTGGTGGTCAACAAAAGAGGTTTAAAGACTCTCTCAAGGCCAATCTAAAAACATGTTGTATAAGCACCAATGGCTGGGAAACACTTGCCTGTGAACGCTCCAATTGGAGAACAGCCTTTACCTAAGGTGTCATGGGCTTTGAAGAAACTTGAACTCAGGACGCAAGGGAGAAATGTGCTAAGAGGAAGACACACTTGGCAAACCCTCACCATGATCTCCTCCCTCCCGGAAACCTATGTCCCCACTGTGGAAGGACGTGTGTATCCAGAATTGGCCCCCACAGTCACTTATGGACTCACTGTTAAGACCGTTTTCATGGAAGACAATCTTACTCGGCCATGAGTGATCAGCAAAGAGGGAAACATATCTAAAACCTAAGTTATCTTTAACTTCAGGGTTTGTTTGTTTTTTAACCCACTATCTGTGGTGTGTGGAACACTGTGTTTGCTGTCAACGCAGCAGCATTTGATTTATTTTTACACTTGTGTACGAAGAAGCAGAAACGTAGACAACTTGGATTCGTCTGGTTGTGGGCTCAGTTCAGGCCTTGTCACTTCTGACAGTGTTATATTTTGGTTGTTCAGGCAGTTGTCTGGCACATTCATTAAGGAGACATCTAGTGACTGAATCCAAACCCCATGGGAGAGGACGAACCTCTTCCATATGTGAAGAACACTAGATGGTTCCTGCTGGACCGAATAACAGGAAATTGTTTCACGGCTATGGGTTCCCCCCCCTCTTTTTCTTCCTTTTTGAAACTATGCCAGTGAACCCCTTGATTGTACAACTGTAGAGGGGATTAATCTGGAGCTTGCTACTTCCTTTTTTAAAACTTTTAAAGCTGTGCTTGTTATTACCTCAAATTCTTCGCGTGCGCTTTCCTGTAACTTCCATCTGCCCCTACTTAGTGCTAGCTTTGGCGACACCTCCCATAACCTTCCTGGAGAAATTTCCCCCACTTTATCCTCCGGTCCCCTCTCATTCTCTTTGCCCAGAGTTTCTCAGTCCTCAGGACCAGGGCAGTTGCTTTTTTAAAAAGATATTTAATTCTGGGAGGAATTTAAAATCTTGCATAGTTTTCATAAAAGAGGACTTCTTTTAAAAACACACAGAATACTACGGTTTTAGCCTCAGATTCCCGCGGTATTTTATAACCCAGGATCAAATGGCATTGTTTCTATTAAACTTCTCAAAAAGGAATTTCAGTGGCTTTTCAATATCGCTGCTATGCCAGTGCATTTTCTTTGCCACAGCATATCGCAACCTGGAGTTATCCCTTGTTGTCCAGCATTCAGCATTGAAAGGGTCCATTAATAGCCACAGATGCTGCTGCAGTTGTGTTCTGGCTTCACAGAATAGCAGGGGTTGTGGAAGGAGGGCTTGTCTTTCAAGTCGGCAGTAAAAAAAATTGACTCTGCGCACTGTCCAGGCTTATAGTAATGTTTTTCCCTTCTGCTTTGTGAAACCTTGTACTTGCCATGTGACTAGCAGTGGTTTGCGCTAAGAGGCATGACCTCCTCTTGTCTATCTGCTTCGACATTTTAGATGACAAAACAAGGATTTTGTTTGATTTGTATTCAGACACTGCATAAGTCCTTTTCAACTGTTGAACAGCACGTGTACAGATTGTTGTGTTAAAAAAGACAGTGTGAAGCCAGTGAAAGACTTTATCCAGGTATGCATTTACTTTCAAATCAAGGACATAGTGCCTTCAAGTCTGATGCACTATGCTTAAGCCATCCTGGAGACTTTAAGAAACAGAGCAGAATTGAAGTGTACTATATACAGGTTTATGAAAACAGGGTTTGATAGGCTTTCAGACCAAGACATTTGGGAGCGCAGGGGAGAATTAACTTGCACTGCAGTGAATGTGTCTGTTACTGACCTCTGCATAAACGTAAACTGCTGAAAGATGCTTTAAAAATAAAGGATTTGATGTGTCTGTGAAGGTACTGAAAGTTGGTTTTCTTGAAGCCCATATGTCATCTTTCTCTTGCAATTGTGGGAAAGAAGCCAGTAACCCTTGCACTTGTACCACAATTGTGTTTAAGCAGGTGTTGTTGCAAATCCAGAAAAACACCTGCAGTTTTTCTTCTATGTGAAAACAGGAGACAAAACAATGAGGCTATCTTTTAGGGTTACATGAGTGAGCAGGAGCCAGCTTCAGACCCATGGTCTCCTCTTGCGGCAGAGCTGCAAGGAAGCTTTAGATTCCAGAGCTCCTTGTCATGGCTGAACTTTGGTAAAACTCTGGTTTGTTCAAAAAGTCAGAATCTAATCATGGGATAAGATTTTTGTTTGCTTTCAGAGTTTAAACTCCCCAGAGTTCCTTGAATTTGTACCTAGTGAGACACTCTGGTTGCTTTGAAATCAGATTGTTCTGATCTCCTCATGATCATGCCAGAGAAGAAGAAGAATGGAGAAACACACAGACCGAAAGCTCGCTGCTCCTCATAATCCTTGTTAAGCATTTTACTCAAACCAGACCTGTGGCTCACTTGAACATCATGTGAAACAATGATGTTTGCCCAGGTGAAAACTGGACTACTTGATTTGATAGACTTTAAAGGTTGAGCAGGCAAGATGAAGAATTTATCTAGCATTTCATTTAGAAACTATTTGATTTTAATTAACTAACTAATTAATATTGATTATTATTTCTAGTCTGCCTCTGTGTCTTACTTCCTGGAGTTCCGAAACGACTAATATTAAAACAACAACATGCATGCAACACTGCCAAGGGGAAAACAGTTTTATAGGCCAGCCATACCAGAAGCCTGCTATAACAATGAGGTTTAAGTTCCTGCATAGGAAACATTTCTCTCTCATGCTTCTGGTTGAGCTTGGGATATGAAACAGGGCTTTTCTCAATGGTCTAAGAAGTGCATGAGACTAATACTATTGAAAGAGATGACCACTTTTAAGGAGACTGTGATATTTAAACTTTGTTTTTGTGATTGTGGAATAATTGGATTGTGAACAAGAGGGGATTGGCTGTTCAAGCAATGGAAAAGAGTTTGGGATCTGTACATTCTTAGGATTTCTGTGCATTCTTGCTTTTCAGCAGGCAAAAAGCAGCAATATTTTACTTTCTTGCCTGCAGTTACCCGAAATAGAGACCAGACGGTTGACTTTTAAAGACACAGCTAAACAACAGTCGAAAGTCTGGTTTCTAGGTTACATTTAAAATTACATTTCCATAGCCACTTTATTAAGTTAGAAGTGTGTTGTAATGTCAGGCTTTTGTTCAAAGCCCTGCTTGAGTCCCCTGTTGCTTTGCTGTTTGAAGGTGGAAATGAGATCTCTCTACAAGATACACTAATGCTGGGACTGTACCAAACATTGGGTGGTTTATGCAGGAGCAGCAGCAGCAGCTTATTGTAACCTCCTTTACCATTGCAGGGCTAAGAAAGCAATTTCTTTTGTGTGAAAAAAGGAAAATATTTACTTTGTGAGGATGCCAGTTCATATATTCCTGGACGTTATGCAGGCCACCCAGCTCCCAAAGGTTTCTGGTTTATTCACTGGAGATTCTGAATGGTTCCAGAGAAAGCCTGGGCTCTTGGTTTTGCCCAGCGAAACTTTTGGAATCTGGTAGTGCAAGTCATAGTTTTCATCCCCTTTCCCGAATGTTCTTTAAAAGAAGCATTTTGGGGTAGGGTGAGCACAAAGGGATGACAGCAAGGTGAAAATATCCAGTTGGCAAAATTGGTTGCAATCACGCATTCAGTTACACACATTTACGTTTTATTGAAACCAGCGGAGGCTCCTTGCTTGCGGCTGGGTGTAGAGTCGGGATTTTTATTTTTGAACGTTTTATTTGTAATTACGTCTGTTGCTGTTCTGTGGAATTTGATTCATTTCACTGGAGGTCTATACCTGTAACTGGAAACTTAGCAGGCAGCCACATGCACAGTGTCTTCTCCAGAGTAAATTGAGAGCTGGCAAGGCCATCACCAGATTCAAGGGGACTCTGGGCAAAATCTGGTGGACCCTCTGGTGATACTGGGGCGTCCCAGATAGCTAGGACTGGGAGCCACCATGTAAATCCCCCCAGTACCCCCAGTGTAGTGTCACTCTGGGGCATTGTGGGAAAACAAAATGGCAGCTTATGGGACCAGACACTTTTTGGAGCTGAAAGTGCTAGACATAGCAGATGCAGCAGCGGGTCCTAAGCCTGATTCATTGTTGTACATGCACAGATGGGTACTGGTGATTTTCTTTTTAGTCTATTCAAGCCAAGGAAATGATGGATGCATAACCATTTTGTATGTGTACAGTATATATCTACTTAAAACACACACATATATACTGTCTCTATCACGTTTGTGGTCAAACTGATCCAAATCTCTTCCTAGGTTGAAATCAGCTGCCGCTATGAATAAATTTTACTAACTATATATGGTAGTAAGGGTTTGACGATCAAGGAAGTTTCAAGATCCATAGCTATTGTGTTCTCTGTTTGGCTTTTGATTTGATGTTAATTTCTGCTAAATGGGCCTGTTTTTGTCATACCTCTGCCTTCTGGAAATTCAAAAATATTCTCTCAACTTTTACTGACATCACCTCGTGATGTGACATTTTAAATTCTCTGTGTGTTTTTTTTATTTTAAAGATCTTTATTATATAAAGATCTTTATTATATATCATCTTCTTTATGATAGTTTCTGTGAGCACCTTCTACTAGCTGGTATGGCAGGATGTTAATTTTAAAATAAATCTTTGGAAGAACAACTTCTTTTAATATTAACCAGGTTGTGGGGGAGAAGAGGCTTGTTCTTACTGCAGTTCTGGTGCCTTGGTTTCTTTTTATTTGTAGATGAGCTATGAACTTTTTTTAAAGAAGCAGAAGGTTATAAATGATCTGAAAAAGCATATTAATATCTTCTGCCAATGTTATCTTCACAAATGCAATAGTGTTCTGTATTTATATATGCATACATCTTAGCATATATATAAATATAAGGAATATATTTTCCCTTTCACACAAGCATTTCCTTTGTGTGTGTGTGTCATTTGGAAATAGCCAGCAATGAAACGCTGCATGTGTGCTTTCTCAATTACTGAAGTGTCTAGCAAATAATTACAAAGGTTTTAAGTGAAGGAGTGGGACCTCTGTCTCTATTATGTGATTGATTGGAGGGCAAAAGGTTGCGACCTTTATTGCTGAGGATATTGTGTGGGGTGTACGAGTCCCATAGTCTTATCAGCCAGCTTCATTCAATCTCTGCTTTCCTGTTGAAGCTACAGGACTGGTAAACATTGGTTTCCAGGGACGTTAATGTTCTCTGTGGCTTTGTTTCTTTTTGTCCCTTGTGCGCAGCCTTGATCAGTGCTTGAGCCCAACTCCCTTAAGTCCTCTATTGACATAGGCTCCTTGCAATTACCTGAGTCCGATTCCAGCCTGACACTGGAAGATAGAGCCGTTGCGGAGTAGTATTCATTTCTGTGTGATTTATTGTGTCTATTTAAGCTGGTGTCCAGCTGCTTGCCTACATGTCCCCGTCCCCCCAACCTTGGGAGGTATACAAATTGGATAGCATCTACGCAGGCAGAGCGCAACAGTGGTGAAAGAGACTCCACATATTTTTTGATTAAATATACTGGGTGGTATTCAGCTACATTTGACTCAGCATAGATCCCTTGAAATTGCCGAATATGACTAACTTAAGTCCGTTCATTTCAGTAGGGCGACTCTGAGCAAAACCTAGTTGAATACTACCTTAAACATTTCAGGCTGCTGAAATAATTTTGGAAGATTTGTCAGAATGATTTTGGGCATAAGAGAAGAGGACAGTAAGTTATTCTCGCCCCATAGTCTTGTGCAGCAACTGGCAAATTTAATACACCTTTTAAGAATAAATAAATAGAAAAATTGCTGTGATACTTTATTTTTATTAACACAGCCTGAGTCTCCCCCTTTAAAAAATAACTCCTGTTGCTTTAATAAACATTATAAAAGTAAGATAAATAAGGGGCCTACTTCAAGATGTGATTATAATAAGCCATTTACATTTTGTCAAACTCGGGGGTAATAATTTAGTATGTTGTCAGCCCAGGAGCGTTCTCGCTAAAGAATGTGCCCTAAATATAGCTTCTGGTTCAGAGATTAAAATGCCCATTGATACTTAGAAAGACTCCTATTCACATGTCAGCTATGATTTGTAACATCCTAATCCATGTTATGAATCCCTTCATTATTCTCAGTGTCTGAAACTCATAATTTGGGGTGGGGTGGGGGGAGAGAAATGGTTCATGCTCCATAAAACAGCAGCTCCTTATTTTGGAGGACTCTATCTATTTAACTATTTATCTATAAGATTTCTTACCCACCCTTCACCATAAGGTCCCATGGTGGGTTACAATATAATCATACCATTATAAAAACAAGTAAACCAGTTCTGATTGAAGGCAAAAAAAGAAAAGTACAGCCGTACCTTGGTTGACGAACACCTTGCGAATTGAATATTTTGGCTCCTGAATGCCGCAAACCCGGAAGTGACTGTTCCAGTTTGCGAATGTTCTTTGGAAGCGAAACATCCAACATGACTTCCGATTGGCTGCAGGACCTTCCTGCAACCAATCGGAAGCCGCACCTTGGTTTCCAAATGTTTTGAAAGTTGAATGGATTTCCGGAACGGATTCCGTTCCAAGGTACAACTCTATAGCTAAACCACAAAGAGGTGGGTCCCACAAAACAAAATACCTTAACTGCCATAGGCCAGGGTAAAGAGGTGTGTCTTCAGCATGGGACAAAAGCTGTACAAGGAAGATACCAGGTGCACCTTTTGTATGAAGGGAGCGCCACAATTTAGGGGCTGCCACAGAGAAAGCCCTGTTCCAGGCCAATTTCTCTAGGTGCAAGTCGCTCCTCCATTTTCCACATTTCAGAGTAAAGTAGCACAACAGGCCCAGGACAGAACCCTATGGCACTTGTCACTTTTTTCCAGGATGATGAAGAACTATTACTGAACCCTCTTTGGGTTCAGCCAGTCAACCAGCTACAAAAAACCTAATGGTTACCTCGTTCAGCCCATATTTCACCAGCTTGACTTGGCACAACTTGTTTTTGAGAAACCTATGCGGGGTTTCTCAATCATAGCATCCTTTTCTAAGTGCTCACAGACCATCCATTTCATTATACGTTCTAGGACCTTTCCTGATATTGACATCAGGCTGACGGGTTGGTAGTTACCTGGGTCTCTCCCCCTGCCCCCTTTTGAAGTTGTGGACAACTTTTCCCCACCTCCAGTCTGCAGGGTCCTTTCTAGCGATATTTGCAAGCGATTTCTCCGGTATTATGAAATTCATGTGTCATTTTCACAAATACATAGATTTTCATTTCATACCTTTTTCTAATATACAATTTTTTGTATGCTTTTGTTTGTTTGTTTGAGAACTGTTTAGCAAGATTTGGCAAAATGCGAATTTCGAAGAATAGATATGGTTCAGGTCACATTTCAGGAAGTACAGATTCAGCAGGCCCACATTAGGATGCAAACCAAACCAAATTTCTCCCCTATTCCTGTGTCTGGTCATTTGAATGTTTTCTATATCTGTCTATCTGTCTGTCTGTCTGTTTGTCTGTCTATCTATTGATCAGCAGAATATTATAAGGAAGGGGCACTTTACTTTCTCTCTAAGGACATTCCTTCCTGGCCTCTTCAAATTAAATTTGTGTGACCAGAAAGTTCCTTCTTGCCCAATTAGGTGAGAAGCATTCGGTGGGAGGAGAGTGGGAGATTTTGATAAGAAAAATAGCTTCTAGAGAAAGTGTTAAGGCACCTCCTGCCTCTCCAGCCCCCCACATTTCCCACTCCAGATTGCAGCTTCCCATAGCTATTTTAGGTCTCCCAGCTTGCTCAGAGAACATTAGCAAATCATTCGTGACTGATTGCTTCCTGTTTGCCACAGTCAATTGTTTGCCCTGTCAAAAATGTTTACATTTGTACTTTTAGCATGTCAGAAAGTGAATGGAATATATTTTGTATCTTGATGGATTCATGGTGGAGAAGGTTGAAGTAAAAGAAAGAAAAAGTTGTGTGTGTGTATAAATGTTACTTAATTCATATGAACTAGTGGGTGAATTGTTTAATGTTTGCTTCTTGTCTATATAAGAAGCATTGGCGTTATGTTTATCACAGTAATAATCTAAAGATACCTGGGAAAGATTGTCTAAAAGATACATCTTAGGCATCCTTTGGATGGTTATATGATGCAGGCTAAAAACCATTGCTTTTCACAATTTACCACCTAGGCTACCGAACTAGCTCTGTGCAGAGTCAGTTACAGTAGTCAAATGTTGATGGTACTAAAACATAAACATCAGAAGTGTGGAATGTTTACGAATGCCATCAACCCTGGAAATAATGCAAAACTACATGTTTCAAAAACATGTTCAGGATGTTTGATGTCATTCTTCAAATGTAAAACACTCCTGGATTTATGTACCACAGAAAGCCTGCAATTGCGCCAAAAGCCAAAATAGTGTGTGGTCAAAACCCATGGAATTCATTGGTGGGAGGGATTGCCAGTCATTTTCCCTGGATCTCCTCCCCCATTATTATTATTATTATTATTATTATTATTATTATTATTTTACCACATGCGTAAAGCTGAATGCGCACAAGTTAAATGCACTTAAGTTGTGGTCTTAAATTGTGGGGCTGATATGGAAGCTGTTCAATCTGCTTTCAATAGAAATGATGTTCTTTATCTTACAGTTACTTATGGCATTCATGTGCCATAAAACGCTTCTGCCCTTGACTCCATTGTTAAACACATGGAACTGAAGTAACAACAACAACAACAACAATTTTTATTTATACCCCGCCCTCCCCAGCCAGAGCGGCTAACACCAATAAAATCATAGTAAAAACATAATAGGGGGGAAAGGGGGGGGGAGTAAGTACCATAGTGTTTCTCTCGCTGTCCAAACACAAAATTCATTTTTAAAAATCCTAATTGGGTGATGTCAACCAATGTGGTAGACTTTATAATCAGTACAAGGGTTGTTTTGTTCATGCCCTTAACTGTTCATTTGATCAAATAGCATCTCTAAACAGATTAATATTTCAAATTTCACAGTATGATACAAACAGAACCAAAACAGCTATCAAGTAATAACAGGGTCCTTCAACTCTGTATCCCCAAATGGAAACCAGAGTTGGAGGTCATACATTTTCTATTACAGTGGTACCTTGGGTTAAGAACCTAATTCGTTCTGGAGGTCCGTTCTTAACCTGAAACTGTTCTTAACCTGAAGCACCACTTTAGCTAATGGGGCCTCCTGCTGCCACCACGCCACCGCCGCACGATTTCTGTTCTCATCCTGAAGCAAAGTTCTTAACCCAAGGTACTATTTCTGGGTTAGCAGAGTCTGTAACCTGAAGCATCTGTAACCCAAGGTAGCACTGTACTGGGGAATGATCAGGAGCTCACCAAATTAGTGGCTAAATATCTTTATTTGGTTTTTTGTCGCTGAAATACACTGCAGACGTCTGATCTCCCTGGAGATGTGATGATAGACTTCTCTGCCTCCTTTCTTTTAGAAAATGTTTTTTGCCACTGGGGAAGTGGTAATTCTGTATTGATTTGTTTTGGATGTTTGTAAGTGATGCTGATAAAAAGTTTGATGATGATAAATAACTGGGTCCAGTATTATTGGCCAGGGAAAGCTTGTCTTTTAAAAGTTATTTTTTTCTAGGCTACCTAAGAAACTATAAAGAAACTAGAGGAAGAAGCTAAATGTAAAATAAACTCTGGTGGAGGAGGCTGTTAAAAATATTAATTTCCCTCCTGTCTTGTGAAATTGCTTTAGCTGATTTCTGGTGCATGGATTGAATTATTGGTTATATCTCATGACCCCCTTAATTATTGTAATGAAACAGCAGATTCTGAAATATCCTGCAAATCATTTGCTTTGGAAAGGGAACATTTCTGGAATGATTTTGATAGAAGCATATATGTTGCTAACAACCTGGTTGCCAACTTGGAGATTTGTTCCTGGTGCAATCCCCCAAACAGTCCTAATGTCTCCTCTTTATTAAATCCTTCTTGAAAATCCGGACAGTCAATTCTTGGCACATCGTTCCTAAGAAAAGCTTGTAAAGTGCATTTCCAAAATTTAGACCAAACATGTCAACTTTCAGCTTTCACGTTTTAACTTCTTTGTGGACAGTTAATGAATTCTGACACTTGCTTTTCATTTTGGAAATCTTGGGCTACTGTGACCTGTTTATATTTTTTTTAAGTGGAAGCAGCATCTGCCATGAGTCTGAAGCAGTTGTTTTCATTTCTTAGTTTGCAGTTGGCTAGTTTATGGTGGCAAGATTCTCTGTGGCTAAAGCTGAAACATTTTTTTCTTTGATTAAAGATGAGACCTACTGTTCATCCTGTACCCAGCATGCCAATGAATGTCATTTCCTTGAAACTATTTTTATATTCCATCTTCATGCGAAAGAGAAGGAAATATTCTTAATTATTTTATTTTTATTGTTATAAAATGTATACACAGCTTGATTGTTTTTTAAAAAACACATTCAAAGCAGTTTACAAAGAGACACCTTGATTTTAACTATTGAAATTCCAGCAGATATGCCTACAAGCATTGTTTTGCAGCTATAACCAGCTAGAGGTTGTTGTTTTTTTTAAAAAAATAATGCTGGGAACCATCACATTGCTCCTAGCTTTCTCATTCTGACATATCTTGTTTCTGCAGTAACTTTATAAAGATGAACTTGCTATCTTTTGAAAAGTTATGTCTGTTGGGGTGGTTTCCAGTCTTAACCAGAGTAACTTAAGTCCATTGATTTTGATGTGTGTACTCTGAGTATGACTTCCATTTATTTATTTACTGAGAAAATTTCTAACCTGCTCTTTATTTTAAAAAATTCCAATATAAAAAGCATAATGCATAATGTCAGGGGCTCAGGAGCAGAAGCACAGGGAAGAGGGGAGATGGAGAGCGAAGGGGAAGAATCTGAGGGCAGCGTAGGAGAAGATGACAGTGGCCCGAGAGATTCCATGAGCCTCTCCAGCGAATCGGAAGATTCACAGAAGGGGGCGCCGGTGGCCAGGGCAAGGGGGGTCCCAAGGGGGACACTCCAGAAGCAAGGGGCCAGCGGGGACTCCCAGAGCAGCAGTTGGAGATCAGGACCAGCTTCCCCACCTGAGCATAGTGGGGGGGAAGAGTCCCAGGTATCGGGGGTAGCGTCTCCCCCAGCAGGGAGAGAAGAGGAGTCAGAGCTGACCACGCCTCCATCGGAGAGTCAGGCAACGGAGGGGAGGTCAGGTCCAGCTAGCATCCCGGAAGAGGGAAGCAGTGACAGAAGCAGCGTAACGGTCAGGAGGAAGGTCACTGGGTTGGCGTGAGAGCCAAGTTCAAAAGTACAGGCGCGCAGGGCAGCAGAGAACGAGGATTGGGAACCGGGTCCTAAAGCCCGCCGGAGACAGGGGGAGGAGTCAGGGGACTCAGCATCAGAAGAGTCCAGAAAGGGGAATGCCCCAGCGGACAGGAGGACCCAGAGGATAAGAGAGCAGAGGAAGAGGTGGAGCAGGGCTAGAATCTTAAACTGGTGTCAGGGGGGAGGAGATTCAGACGGAACTTCGGCGGTCTAGGGTTTAAGACGTAGAGCTGCGCGCTACGGCTTTGGAATGGAAACTGAACTTCAATAAAGACTTTTGTATATAACGACGACCTGGCGTTGGTCCTCTGTGAGCTGGGACCTTGGGCAGCTCTGACACATAATAAAGCATGTTATAGAAAAGAAATAGAACTCTAAAACTTCAACAGAGGCCAAACACATTGGAGAAGGCACCCCCATTCTCCACCAAGTGATAAATTAAAGTCCTGGGAGCAAAAATGTGGTTATTTGCTGCCAGGGTTGGCACCTATTCATGCTGAGAGGGGCGGGCACTCCATGACTGGGGTGCTATTGCTGATATCACCTGTTGAATTTTTGTCCCTTTCTGTGTTTAACGTAAGAGGTAATTTGTCACTTTGCTATCTACATGTGTGTTAACTAGTCATCAGTTTTAGGCTGCTAGTAGCAGTTGTTAAGCTTGTTAAGCTCTACTTCTTTCTGAAACCTAAAGTAATAGTTCTCAGTCCTAAATTACATGTTGTAGGAGACCAATATCCACCCTCCGTTCCCCACAGGTGGGCAGGGTTTGCGGCACCGAGCGAGGCTAACCTGGGCGGGTGCCACTCACCTGCTTGAGCTGGCCTTTGACCCGCCCTCGGCCAGGGAGGACAATGGACGGCCGGCCGGGGGTTGGCCTAAGGCCAAAAGAAAAGAGGCTGACTCCTGGGCTCAAGCCTCTTTTGCCGTTCTTCCTTCCAGGATCACCCACCCTCCCTCAATTAATATTTCTTGCCTTTTAATTTCAGCTTAGGTCAGCGATCTTCAATTTAACGATTTCTTCTTTACAGGCTAATATTTTGTGTTCCAGGTCAGCAGACGCTGCTGCGGTCGTAAGATGGTTGCTGTATTCAGAACCGGGAAGGAATTTTCCCTGCATTGGCAGGTTTCGCCTTCCCCGTAGCAATTTCGTCACAACTTTGGCGGTTCTAGGCCTTGGCAAGGTAGCCTTTAGTCTAACATCAAGTTGTGGGGGATGCATTCATGCTCTCTCCCATGCGGCGGCGCTTGCAGGGCCCATTAAAGGGTAAAACCGGGATTCCCTGGCCCTAGAGCGGTGGCATGTAGGTTAAACTCCCCGGACGAGGTCAGTGGCAGGGCATACTGTGTAAGTTTGTGCTGTGCAGTCCCCTCACATTGGGCCTCAACTGCCTGCATATCCTCAGCCAGGCGGGCTGAGAGGGTTACCTGCCAAGGCCTGTGCCAAGTTTCCCACTTCTGAAGTTCAATAAAGTTATGGCCAATTTGAACCCATACTCTGGTCTCTTGTGTTATCATTTGGGGAAACTGGTAGGCACCACAGACAGGGTTTAGCGCGTGTGCCCGCAAAATGCCAAAGAAAAGACTTCCCCCCAATAACGTCCTTCTTTGTGATGTGACATCATTGCGTACAAAATCTCCTTGCCCCTGTCCTACTTCATCAGTTCTAATAAAATAGAAATGCGAAGTTTAGGTTGGATTTCGACTTAGTTGTATTTGGGTCCCATTGACATTGGTGTGAAAGGGTAGCTATGCCTAAGCGAGGTCCTTCTGGTTTCAGTCGGACCTAAGTGCAACTAATTTAGCCTGGATCCAATTCATTATATGCAAGATAGAACACATTTAGAATTGTGTGCGCTCTAATGACTGGCTTTTCTCTAAGAAAAGTTGCTTCCCCTTTAACCCCTCATTTGCTTTTGCTCTGGGGGTTAACTTTGGATGTTGTTATTTTCATCACACGTGGTGATTGTTGTTCAAAACTATAGTAATTAAACCTCATCAGCAGGGCCCTTGTGGAAAGATCATCAGTCAGCCTCTGAATGAGAACCTTTGAGAGACTTTCAGCAAGAAACACTAATCAAAAAAATTAGAAACCTAATTGGTGACATTTAGCCTTACAGTGTGGTGTGGAGACCTTTTTGCCTTTCCGCACAATGGGGTGGGGGGAAGATTAGGTATGGCTACATGCACAGCCAGAGAATAATTTGTCTTGGTTTGCGGCTAGACTGAAATTGGGCAGAAGCTGGCTTCAGTAAAAGGGGAGCTCTGCTAACTTGGGGCAAGGGTTGTTCCTGCTTTCGGAAATGTTCTTATACAGCCACAGATTACTCTGTTTTGAATAGAGTCCTTCCTCCCCCTCCCTTTCTTTCTGCTTTTGAATGAGGGCCATCTCAGCAAATAGCTTCTTGCCTTTGCCAGTTTATTTCTCTTCAAATCCTTGTCCAGATGCTAATTGCTTTTGGTGCTGGAGCATGAACTCAGGTGACCTTCGGATTCCTTTGAGTCCTGCAACTTCATGATTCCCTCTCTTTTGCTTCACTTAATATGCAAATAGGAAAAAGAGTGCAGCTTCATGGGCACTTCCACCACCCTGAACATCTGACTCGCACATAGAGAAGCTGGCCTGCTTGTCAGATGCTCGGGGTATCTGACTCAGAAGTTATGTAGTATAGAGCCTTTCTGAAGTTCGTTTTCATTACACGGGTATATTGCGTTCAGGTGCTCTTCCAAGAAAATATGTTGCAGGAAAGTTGCAGGAAATCATGCCCGCAACATGATTGTGTCTCGTTTTAATGGTCAGGGGATGAACAGGACTTGAGAGTGTTGCACATGATTTTGAGAATGGTAAGGCAGTGTGTTTTTAACCATTTTGGTCCAGAATGAGCATGAAATAATACCCTTAAGTAGAATTTGCTTTGTCGGTTTAAACTTATCCAGAATCGTTACCCTTCTGACTTAAATGCTGCAAGACAAAGCGATCTCTCCCATGCCCCCCATACACACAGTAATTCCCTAACTTCGTTGTGTTGCTTGAAACATGGGAATTACATTTCTAGGCAGCTGCAGTATAATATTTATTAACCAAGTGATTGGGGACTCGAAATGAACCGTTTCACTTTGAAGTCTGTGAAGTACACACACTTATCATAGTGGAGGCCAAATGTTCTGATGACTTAAGGTGTGATGGTGATAGTGCCAAACAGCTGAGAGAGAAAAATCATGATACACGCTAACAGCTATTTAAAGGTTGATTGCAGCATGTTATGAGCTCAGGTCACAGATGCAGAGCGCATGGAAACGGCTTTCAAGTCAGTTCTTCTGTCATGGCTTCCCTCTGTTCTCCTAAGAATTGTGCTGGTAGCTCTCCTCAGAAAGCCTTCTATTATAAAAATATCATTTGCTTACCTTATAAGCTACATGATTAACACCTGTACCATTTTGTGTGAAAGTGTTCCTTGATTCCTAAGAGCTAACTTGATTTTCATCACCTTCCCTAGATCAGATACCCTTCAAGCCCGCTTTCTTGAGTTTGCATTGAGTTTTAAATTTTGTTTCTGGTTTTTAAAACAGATTTTAAAATATTTTTAATTGGTTTTAAACTTTATTTTATTTGCTTAGGAATACCTTTATGCTAAGATATCAAGATGGGGAACAATAAAACTTCATTTTAAAATACATTCTATGAAAGTTTGTTTTGTTTTTTGCTGAGCTGCCCAGATAACACACATTTTGGGTTAACTATATAAAAGCAGCTGATAAAAATAAACAAATAGGTGTGAGTCTGAAACCAGTTTCATTCTGCAAGACCCTGTGCTCAGAAATTTAAAACAGATAATCTGATATGAGTTTTGGAGGCCCTTCCCACAGCTGCATTTGCCACAATCAATGTGCTTGTTCTGTGAATTATTAAAACTAATAATTATATTGGATTCCATGGCAAATCGTTCTCCTTAGTAGCATGCTGATTACCTCTGGTAGGCAAATCCTACGAAAGCACCCTTATCACCCTTTTGCAGCAAAAATCCCCCAGATTCAGATCATACTGCCAGTTGTACTACATGGGACAGGCTACAGATAAACGCATAATGGTGTCAACTGGAATCGCAACTGGAGGGTTTTGTGTGCAGAGTTTACTCACACTGTGTTTACACCCCCCTTTCCTTACTTGTTGAATGTTACTTGTTACAACGCTTGAGAGGTTTATGTCCTGCAAAAGCTTTCTTCAGCTAGGCATTCATAGAATCATAGGATTGTAGAGTTGGAAGGGACCCACAGGATCATCTAGTCCAGGGGTCTGCAACCCGTGGCTCCGGAGCCGCATGTGGCTCTTTTACACCTTTGCCGCGGCTCCGGGGCGGATACTAGTGAGGGGAGGAGGCGTATTGTGCGCCCCGAGACTCCCCACTGTGGCGGGCGCTGTTCTGGCTGTGATGTCGCGTGGGGGCGGTGTGTGCGTTAGTCACGCACCATCCCGACGTCACCTTCCCGCCCGATTTCAGATCGGAGGGCAGCGGCGCGCATGCAATGGTTTTGCAGCTCCCAGTTTTTTTTTCTTCGGAAACGGGTCCAAGTGGCTCTTTTTGTCTTAAAGGTTGCAGACCCCTGATCTAGTCCAACCCCCTGCAATGCGGGAATATGCAGCTGTCCCATATGGGGATCAAACCTGCAACGTTGACATTATCAGCACCACTCTAACCAACTGAGCCATCCAGTGGCATGTACCACATTTTAAAAATAAATAAAGAATTTTTATTAAAGATGGCATCTGTGATTTTTTGGCATTTTTAATGCTGTTGGTGTTATGAGAATTATAAGGTCTAAGCTATAAAGGGACGCGGGTGGCGCTGTGGGTAAAACCTCAGCGCCTAGGACTTGCCGATCGCATGGTCGGCGGTTCGAATCCCCGCGGCGGGGTGCGCTCCCTTCGTTTGGTCCCAGCACCTGCCAACCTAGCAGTTCGAAAGCACCCCCGGGTGCAAGTAGATAAATAGGGACCGCTTACCAGCGGGAAGGTAAACGGCGTTCCGTGAGCTGCGCTGGCTCGCCAGATGCAGCTTGTCACGCTGGCCACGTGACCCGGAAGTGTCTGCGGACAGTGCTGGCTCCCGGCCTATAGAGTGAGATGAGCGCACAACCCTAGAGTCTGGCAAGACTGGCCAGTACGGGCAGGGGTACCTTTACCTTTAAGATATAAATGTTCATAAATGTACCAGGTAAACACATACATAAATTTATAAACCACATGTCTGAAACAGTACAGGAAAAAAGTCCTGAAACCATTTTGACTCTCCCAAATTGACCTCAAATGTTTCTCTGCAAGGACAAAGGAAATAGGAAAACCTCCCCATTGTCTCTTTGCTCACAAATCCTGTCTTAAGGACGTATCTGTATGAATAGGGTGAGCCTGTGACCTGGATTCAGGAACTAGGTATTTAGTATCTCAAAAGGAATGGCCAGACTGCCCAAATAATGCAATCAGTGACCATTATCAGGTATCCTGGCAGACAGATTTTCTGCTGTTGACCGCCTCTTCTGTGATGTATGTATGATGTATTAGGTGTGGTCTTGAGGTACAGGGTTGCAGTTTCAAAAGTCTATATATGGGCTTGCACACCATTGTTCTGGGTTCCTCCTTCCTCCTGCATGGGGTGTGGGTGTGTGTGTGTGAGGACCCTGTTGCAACAGTTTAATAAAGATCAGGCTTACTAGCTGCTTTGCTTCTCAATATTCTCTGATTGGCCTCTGTTATTTTCTCCTACCGATAGAGAACCTACATAAGGACTCTATATGGGCTCTATAAGGGAAAAGGAGCAGTTTTCTTTCTTATAACAATGGTAAAAAAAAGTCACAGCATTATCTTTTTTTTGAAATATTTACGTGACTAGTCGCCATAGCATTTATTAGGTATAAATTAATGTATGGCCAGTCCATTTAGAAGGCTGTTGCTTCTGTGTCCTTTAAAGGGGAAAGTTGTGTCGGAAACTTATTTGCACCACTCAGATGTGACTTGACTGATGGGGTCACTGGTGTCGTGGCCATGTACTCTGCCATCTGCACTTGAGTATGAAGTGCATTATGAGAAGCTGCCCTTGGCGCTTGACCGACAGAAAATCTGTCTGCCCCTCTTGCTCCTCCTTTGCCAGCAGCAGATTTACTTGTTTGGTTAACTTCCTGGCATATGCAACAGACTTTTGAATTGCTGCTGATTAGGGACATCTGCTGGCAGAATGGTAGAACTTCTTGGCAAGTGTCGAAATGGAAACCAAACTGGCTTTTTCCGTTGCTGGGCTTGAGGCATTTCTTTCTTTTGCCAAAGCTTACATAAGCTGCTTTTTGGTCATCTGGAGGGAATTCTGTTTGGTTCAGTTTATGTTGCACACGTTCTAATTTAAAAAATTGCAAAGGCAAACAATAACGAAATAATTACACATCTTAGCTCTGAATTTCTGGCCCTGGACAGAAGAAGGTTGCAAGACTCTGATGCTTTAAATGATCTCTGCTGTTTGACTGCTCTGTGAATTTGGGAACTATTGAATTAACCACACCCAAAATGTTTGGTTTATATTTCAGGTGCAAGGATGGCTTGAAAGGATTTACATTCTCAGCACTAAAGTAAGTAAAACAAAGCAAGTGTTTTTCCTTTGTAGCCCAAAGTGATCAGACCAGATTGAGTGAAATATGTGCAAACATAGATGGAGGAAATTTGACATGCAGGAAACAAAAGCTATTTGCAAAGCATGATTTCCAGCCTTGTTTCTCATTTTCCTTTTCTTTTTTTTTTGGATGAAAAACATATACTACTTCCATTTATAGTACTTTCATTCTGTGCTGCATAATCCCCCCCCCCCCCGACATCTAGAAGAGAAATACACAAATCAGTTAATTTTATGTTCTGGACAGTGGTATTTTGCCCTTGACTCCTGCACTGCTTAATATAACAGATGCCTCAAGAAAGCACCTGCATTTATATATTGTTTCGTTAATAAAATATGTTTACCTGTTTTGCTTGTTTTTACTTTCTGAACACTATTATTTAATACTGTATTCCAATAGAATGTTAAAACCTGCTGTTTTAGACAACGTGCCATATTTTAAGGAATTGCATGGCTATAAAATTGCTCCAGCAGTAGGGTAGCCAGAGGCAACTGCAACCCACTGTTTGAAAATGGCACTGCAGAAATCAGGTAGCTGGTGACTTGTGTGCATCTCTGTTTCTTTTCTTTTCTTCCAGATTCATTGTAGGGAAGGAAGAAATTCCCACACATTCTTTTGCACCGGAAGCAGCCTTTCTAAGGAGAGGGAGAAAAATAAAACACAGCGAAGAAATGACACAGCGAATGAACATAGTGGCGGCAACAAAGAAACTTGTGGACAAAGTGTGAGTGTAGAATTTCATGGATTTGTATTTGGCGTGCCAGCCAGTTTGCCAAGTCACTGACGAATGAGATTTGAGCATTTTAGCTTGACGCTTTGTGTTACCTGCCTTCCACTCAACTGTTAGTTGTTCTTTGCCATCCACACTAGTGGCTCTGAAGTGGAGCAGAAAACTTCCCAACCGCTCCATACCCTGGCCAGCTACCTTAGTGATACCTGAGTTCTGCTATCAGAACCCTTGGTTCCAGGCACCTGACACACAGTGCTGCCAGTTACCAAGAAGGAGGGGAGAGGGCAAGACAGCAGGGACCTTGGGAAGGCCAGTCTGCTCCCTCGAGCTCCCTAGTACCTAGATAGACAGCAGTGATGCTCATCTTAGGGAGGCCAGGGGAGCAACGCCGACCACTTCTGGTCCAGGGCATTGCCATTATATATGACCTGTAGGCTTTCCCATGATGTTACAGTCCCTCAAGCCTGAAAATTATATTGAATAGGAGAGGCCAAGAGTCCAATTTTCAGGAGACTTGGTTTGAAGAGTTCATTTTGGTGTATCACTGGATTAGTCTAGGATAATTCGTCTGAGACACATACAAGATATAACGAAAGCTGGCAATGCAGTCGCCCCACTAAATGAAACTGCTCATTCCAGGGTTTCTCAAGAAAAGGCCCGAATGATTAACAATTAAGAAGAATGATCTTGTTTTGGTATTTCTATCGACCCACTTGCATATGACCAAAAAAACCATTGAGTTCTTAATCCTAATCCTCTATCAAGTTTCTCTCCCATATGTTTCCTTTCAGATATAACTAAGTCTGAATGTCTGTAACTTGATCACATCCTCATTACAATTTTTGCTACACAAACTGACCTCATGGGTGATTTATGACTGATACGCTTTTGCAGCGCATAATTCAAAGCTTCCAAAAATATTTGGCACAATCGAAAGATTGAGTAATGTTATTTTGTCCTCAAACCGCAAATACTTGACTACAAGAAAATCTAATTTCTAGAACCAGCATCAAATTGATTTTCTTGTAAGTCAACCTGATATGTCCCAACAACTGGAGAGCCCTCCCCAAAGCATTTATCTTTTTCAAATCCACAACAGTAGAATTTCCACATAGCAATAATGCTCATGAAGAGTGAAGTCTTGTAAGCTGCAAAGAGTACAAATTTTCCCCTAAACCTAGAGAGAGGAATATGCAACCTTCCAATCATCTGTGTGCCCCTTTCTGTGGCCTTCCAACCAGCAGCCCACACTGCCCAGTTGCCACAATCCTGGTTGCATCATGGAGCACAGGGGCAAAGTCATAAAGATGAACAAGATGTGGGGGCTCACCTCTGACTTTGTTCTGTGAAAAATGCGCATAAGTCAGAGATAATGAAATCCTGTTTCTTCTACAAGTTCCAGATTCGGGCAGCAGCTTCCTTCCAACTTGGGTAGGGGGCTGTTACTTTAAATGGAACTATTGCAATGGATAAAATGATCAAGGCAGGATCAAACGCCTCTTCCCCTGTCCTGTGGTCCCGGTCTGGATCAATGTCCTCCCTGGCTTTTTATTAAAGTAATGATGATTTTTAAAATCCCATGCATGCGACTATTCATTTAATGTAATGTTTAGTGTGGTTCTGAGGCTACCTAGTGAATTCATGGGAAAGGAAAGATTTGAAAAGAGGATTTCCTGGTTCGCAATTCAATCTCTTAGCTGTGTTAGCTCTCCCTGGAACAAAGGTCTTGCCTTTATTTGTACAGGATCTTTAAGTACTTTTACGTTTTTTATTCTTTTTTTGCTTCACACTTATAAGCATTGTAAAGGAATTTTTTTTTGCACTGCACAAAAGAAGTAGCAGCTATAGAACATTCTGCACATTTTGGTGGAAGTAGATCATTTATGTGTTTGGTATGCAAAAAGCAACTTGGGGATTAATACTGATGCAGGGCTCCGTTTTTTGTGTTTATTTTCCAGATGCAAACATGGTCCAAGACACAGATGCTGTAAACATTATGAAGATAATTGCATCTCATATTGTGTTAAAGTGAGTGGAAAAAATAACATAATTCACATTAGAAAACTATTTAAAACTATGATTTAGATATAAAAAGTTGATGTAAGTCACAAATATGGATGCAGGGGAATTATTTTTTTTTTTTAGCAAACTGAGCTAATTTGTACCTCCTAGCTTCAAACAGTGGTACCTCGAGTTAAGAACTTAATTCGTTCTGGAGGTCTGTTCTTAACCTGAAACTGTTCTTAACCTGAGGTACCACTTTAGCTAATGGGGCCTCCTGCTTCTGCTGTGCCGCCGCCATGCGATTTCTGTTTTCATCCTGAAGTAAAGTTCTTAACCTGAGGTACTATTTCTGGGTTAGCGGAGTCTATAACCTGAAGTGTCTGTAACCTGAAGTGTCTGTAACCCGAGGTACCACTGTATAATGATTGCAGCACAATTATCCTTCAAATTTTGCAATACAGTTCTTGCCTCAAAAGACATACCAAAATGTCTTATAAAAGTTCATATTTTAGGATAGGATACTTTTAGAAGTTCATACACTGAGATAAAGTAATCAGTACCAAAATGTGAATACATAAATATGTATTTCATCACAAAATGCATATTTAGCGACAAAATGCACATGTAATTATGTATTTAAGTACCTTTTAAAATATGAATTTCATACTTTTAAAAAATCTATCTGCAGATTAATGTGGAGATGGACAGAACAGACCTACAGATAAGCATACACAGTAGAATTGACACAGACCAGAAATAAGAGTGATCCATCCATCCATCTCTAGTCACAAAAAGATTATGGAAACATTTTCCTGCTCTGGGTCCTGTTTGTGCATGCATGCACACATGTACCTGGGAAAATGTAGTAGTGGTTTCTGGATTTCTATCAATTGCAGTGTTCAGGGCAGAGGGGAGTTGGGAGAGCGCATAGTGTGAAAAGTGTATCTTCTTTGGGTAATGTAGTGTTCCTCTTTGGTGTCTATGCTGTATTATCTACAAGGAAACATCAAGATTGTGCATTTTATCCTTTCATGGTCTATTCCATTTATGTGAATGACTTGCTTTATTAAAACAATAGTTTTTAATTACTATTATAGTGTGGTTGGAACAGGCACACAAGCTTCATAAATGATAGGGGGCAGATGGTTCGGTGCAGAGTAAGGTGATGATGATGACGACGACGACAACAACAACAACAACAACAACAACAATAATAATAATAATAATAATGTTATTATTTATGCCCCACCCATCTGACTGGGTTTTTGGACTGCCAGTCTCCCCATTTCCAAACCCCTGGTGATATTTCACCCCCCTTCCCCCCAAACTTGTTCTAAGAGTTGCTTCACATTGTATCTTCCCAGTACTTTAGAAATATGCCCCCAGAGAATGGGTCTTTCCATGGCTGCTAGCCACAGTAAACGAATAGCACATTTATGTACGGAGGCAATATAGCACTGAATGCCGGGTGCTGAGGACAAACAGCGCACTTTCATTCTCTGTTCACAAGTGCTCAGAGTCAGTTGGCTGGTTGCTGTTGCAGACAGAATGCTGGATTTTTCATGTGATTCTGCAGGGCAACCCTTGTGCTCTTTTAGAAAAGCATTTAAAAAAAGAGAGATGCAGCGGGCAAAAGGGATCTCAAAACTCCCAATATGTGAAGCCTTCTGTGCTGTCTTTTATATAACCGACTCATTGAAAAGGTTCTTCAGTAGATGCCCGCTTCTCTTTACGCGGTCACCACCGCCGCTGGTGTTCATTTAGTGCCTGCGGTAAGCTGCTAAAGTGAGTGAAAAGCGAGGCTCTGAGAGCCTTGTCCGATTTAATTGCGCGCAGAACCGTGTAACAGATCGCACTTGCAGCCGTTCCCTCAACTCAAGTACCAGGAATGTGCTGTACTCGGCAGTGGCGGCCCTCATACAGCTGTGCCTCCCTGGCACATTGGGGTAGATTTTTTTGGACTCTCCGAGCCTGCGAATGTATTTTAAGGGTAATGGGAGAAAGTTCACAGTTGTTGCACGAAGGAAGGGTGGTCCGTGTCCATTGATATGAACTATCCTCTCCCAGAATACGATCGGAGTGGGTTTTCTTTCCCTTGGAAGAGTGATCTGTGCGGGGAGATTGTTTTGGCTGCAGTTAGACTGGCACAGGTGGGAGCACCTGCTCACATTTCCTTTGGTAGGACTCCAGCACATTTTGGTTTTGCGTTTGAGAAGCGACGTCTACGGGGCGAAGCAGCTTTTCGGGAAGTGTCTGCTGTTTTATAGGCCATGATATTTCTCCCCTTCAGATTTTCGTAGTAAATTGTTATGGCTCTCCGGCAACAAGTGTGAAGAACAGCATGTGAAAGAGAAGGTGCAGCTTGACAGTTTGCATATTTTGACTCGGCCTCCTGCATGTACTGGTCTGCTTTCCGCAGCTGCCATATGTCAGTGTCCTGAAGTGCATTGCAGCCAGCTGGTTAGCAGCATGACCCAAGCCACTGAAGCTGTTTTAAGCACAGATTTGGGTTGCCACAGAGACACAAGTACAGCTTTCAGTTCCTTATCGAACATATAACAAAACTTGCAGGATAACTGGGATAGAAATTGCAAATTTAATGGACACATCTTTGGCACGCAGACAGAATGAAACTTCATTCTGTGTGTTTGGTTACCATGCTAAGAATTGAGACATAAGCAGGCACACAGCTTCGGTGGAGAATATGGGCTGGTAAAAGGTAAAGGACCTCTGAACGGTTACACCCAGTCAAAGGCAACTATGGGGTTGCGGCGCTTATCTCGCTTTCAGGTCGAGGGAGCCGGCGTTTGTCCACAGACAGCTTTCTGATGTCATGTGGCCAGCATGACTAAACGGCTTCTGGCACAGTGGGACACCATGATGAAAACCAGAGCACACGGAAACACCGTTTACCTTCCTGCCACAGCGGTACCTATTTATCTACTTGCACTGGCGTGCTTTCAAACTGCTAGGTTGGCAGGAGCTGGGACAGAGCAACGGGAGCTCACCCCCTCACAGGGATTTGAACCGCCGACCTTCTGATCAGCAAGCCCAAGAGGCTCAGTGGTTTAGACCACAGCGCCACCCACGTCCCTTATGGGCTGGTTAGTCAGCTCAGCACTAAAGACCTTGGTTTTACACCATGTTTTAGACCAGGCTTACCCATTCTATTGCCCTTCAGATGTGTTAGTATAAAATTCTAATCAACTCCGGCCAGCATGGGCAAACACATATTTTAAATAAAATTTAAAAGTGTAATTTCTGCTTTCTAAAGTTTTCCCTGGGTGGCAGTGATTTAATCTTAATTCTGTTGTTCCCAGTTATATAGGGAAAAGCCGATTACCTTCAGATTTTTATTTCTAATTATTTATTTAACCATTTGCATACCGCTTGATCATAAAAACCTGTAAGCGGTTGATCTCGTTTTTTAATTACTCACTAAACATTCTTGGTTGTCAGGGGAGACAATCAATAAGAGAGGCTGTTGATGGTTTGAGTTACTTATAAATCTGTGCATTGACTCAAGTCCTGCACAAGACATAAAGTCTTCCACTTGAAGAGTCTTAGCTGGTTTCAATTTCACTGTACATGCATATTTCAAGTAATGACCGCCGTCATAGCTATCAATGCTCACTGGCCCATTTAATCGCACCCAAAATTCTTATACACTGAGCCAGTAAAATGATATTCACACAGCAATCAGCACTATAAATATATCAACGAGATTTTTTCTTAAATGATATATTTAAAATAGAAAGGAGCCTCCCTCGCTAGTAGTAACAGAAGTAGTAGACATCGGTTTCCTAAGAAGTCATTGCCAAATGTTCAGCAAGCAATGTGAGCAGACATTCATCTGTTTAGGTGAACTACCTATTAACTTGAATGGTAGTTTGCTGGTGCAGGATTCAAGTTTCCAGGTAAAGTGTAAACTGGATAGCCCTTCTTTTCCGTGTGATACAGCAAACTGCATCTGATTTCTCTCAAGTTTCTCATCTCTTTTGGTAGCTGGTGAAGTCATTATCCTGTCAATTGTTTGATCTTGGTTAAGGAATATAGAGAAACTGGCCTAAGGACAACTTGTGCCTCCTTTCTTTTAGAAAACAAATACCCCTTTCCTCCTAGCCAGGTTTCTTTTAATTGTTATACCAGCATTGATGTTGTCCATGCCTGATGTTGTCTATACTTAGGTTCCTGCTTAGCCTATGATTTGCAGCTGGGACGGTAGATGAGAAACCTCTGTAATCTGCTCTGTAGGCTTGTCCAGCTCGATTTCGAAGTTGTAGAAGTTCCTTGGTATTACATTACAGAAGTGGAACGAACAGTTTTGAATATTGTTGCCGGGCCTCGGTTTCATGTGATCATGTTTTATATCACTTAAACAGAAGCAAAATCCTGCTATTTTGATAATTTCTTCTGAGGTCGGTACATGTGCTTTGAGGTTTTTGAGAGAGCCACCAGTATTGTTGAGCTTTTCCTAAGGATGTCTCTGGACAAAATCAGCAGGGGCTGTCTTCTAAGAAAGAACATACGTGGTTTTGTAATTTTCATTATGAAAGGGTTGTGGCTCCCCCTCTCCTCCCAAAGTCTGGGAAGGATGGCTGCCAATGGCTTGACCTATTTGTCAGATGTTCCCTTCCTGCCAAACAGCTTGCCTTCCTATCGTCATACCTGCTTGTGTATTGCTTTTGTCTGGTTTCCCGACAAAGTGGGCACAATCGGCCACAGGAAAAGTGGAGATAGTGCTGTTGTGCTTTATTCCAGCTTGAGGGCTCTCCATAGGCCTCTGGTTGGTCACTGTTAATGAACTAGATGGACCTTTGCTCTGCTCTTTCAGGGCTCTTCCTATGTCCGTATGTCTTCCCTGGACAAATAAATTTTCCCAATTCAAAAAGTGGCCAATACTTAAAATTCATCAGTCTTGGAACAACAGATGACACATCCAGTTTATTGCACATTAGACATTTCAAGAGCCTAGTCTAGAGAAGTGGGATGTTCACTCAGGGAATAAAAATTAAAAAATGAATATAGAGCAGGGGTAGTCATTGTGGTGCCTTCCAGCCCAAGCTAGCATGGCCAATGGTCAGGTGTGATGGCAGCTGTAACCCAAAACCTCTGGAGGGCTACCTCTGATACAGAGGTTTATCTTTGTTTCCCTCTTGACATTTTACTGGTGTGCAAGTAACTTTGAATGTTTATAGAGAGCCTCAAAGAAGATGGAGGGCTGGTCTGTGTGTTCCTTTTGTGATAGGGAACAGAAGTTCCATCACAAGTTTCCCACTAACCCATCTCTGTTTACACTGAATTTGCCGCGTGAAAAAGGGCAAAGATGTAGCAAATTTCCTCCCCCCTCCACTAAAATAACAATAACAATGATAATAATGGCAAACAATGGTTGGAGGCAAGGGCACTTTTACGTAATGGCTCCAACGCACAAAGTAAGTTTTGCAGGAAGAGGTGGGTAGGAATTGTACTAAGGGGACGTTGATCCCCGTGGTGAGAATAATTCACGGGACAAGCTGTGAGCATTCTCAGACTGGTTTAGTAACCACTGTGGCACTTAGAGGTAACCTTATCCCTGTACCAAACCCCTGGTAAGGTGACATACAATTAATTGTATGGAAGCTTAACTTGTGGAACAAATGGAGTATTGCAAGAGCCTGTTTTGTGAAGGTTAAGAAAGGGAACAAGGAATAAACCTTGGAAGAAAGAGAAAAAGAGAAACCACACATGTAGAGAAGTTGGTGCTAAATAGGAAACAGGCAATGTTTAGATCTCATGATCCATGCTGATATCAGCATTGTTATAACTAAAACCTGTACTGAAAGTGCCATGAGTTTAGAGGTTGGCTAGGGGAGCAGATACCGTATTTTTCGCTCCATAAGATGCACCAGACCATAAGGCACACCTAGTTTGGGAGGAGGAAAACAAGAAGAAAAATATTCTGAATCCCAGAAGCCAGAACAGCAAGAGGGATCTGGCTTCTGGGATAGCCTCTTGCTGTCCTGGCTTCTGGGATAGCCGCGCCAAGCCTCTTCAGCACAGCGGGATGAAGGCTCCCCCTGCCTGGAAGAGGCTGCACATGGCTAAGGCAGAAGCCAGGAGAGGCGCTTGGCTGAAGGAGCGCTGCACAGCTCTCCCTCTCTGAGCAGCCCAGCGCCCCTTCAGCCAAGCGGGAGGAGGAACAGAAGGAGCCCCTTCTGTTCCTTCTCCGGCTTTGCAGGACAGGCGCGTCGCTGAAGGGGCGCTGCGCAGCTCCCCCTCTCTGCGCAGCACCATTTGCTCCATAAGACACATTCACATTTCCCCTTACTTTTTAGGAGGAGAAAAGTGTGTCTTATGGAATGAAAAATACAGTACACAGGAGAAAATTAGCCAATAAAATAAGTAATGATTAAAAGAAGCCTTTAATCATTTTTCGAAAACCCGTTTCACAAAGTAATCCTTAGCAGAGAGGGCATATCGGGCCATAAAAGTTGGTTAAAATTACTCTGCTCTTTTATATCTCACGGTATACTTTCTGCACGTGTGAAATCTTTCATCTGATGCATGAATTAGAATTATAAATACTGGCACAATATCAAACACAATAAAATGGATTTTGTTGTGTTTGAGCCCCCATTCACAAGCTCTCAACCTGGATGGCTGCAATTTATTGCAAAACAGAGTGGTCCCAACTAAAATTGTTCTCAGAAGGTGGTGTGCCTGCCAGCACTAAGTTCAAGTTTCTTTGGGAGGAGGGTGAGCTATGATGCAGCCCTTGTCTCAATTGTATCACTGTGGGTTAACCTGCTCCCCGATGTGTCAGCTGGAAGACTTTGCTGTGGGAATGCTTTCAAATAAGTATGCCTCCAGTGATGGAACTGGTTCCCAGAGCACACCCAGAATATACACCTGCTTCTTCTGGGAGAATGCAACCCCATCCAGGGCAAGCAACAGACTTGCTTCCTGGATCCAAGAACCGTTCACCCACATAGCTTCTATCTTGCCAGGATTCAGACTCATTTATTAGCCCTCGTCCTGCCTTCCCACTGCACCCAGAGGCTGGTCTAAAATTAACTGGCAGTACATTTAGGAGAGATTACTCAATATGTAATTAACGCAGGGAATCCACTCCTAATATATGGTGCCTTACAAGGGAGGATAGACAAATCCATGGAGGGCGTGACTCTCAGTTGCTATTTGCCATGATGGTTGGCATTTGAGTGTTCTTAATTCTGGATGCTGAGGACAAGCAACCTTCCCGCTCTTGCCTGTCGGCTTTGGAGAGCTTTCTGGCAGGTCGCTGTTGAGAAGCCGGACTAGATGGGGCCTTGGTTTGATGCAGCAGGATTCCCCCCCATGTTCTTAGCTTCTGTACTAATACACCCTGAAGTTGGACTGCACATGGAAACAAACCACATATTGTTAACATTGGCTGAGCAGCTTTAACGGTTCAGTACATGGATTTCCTTTTGCTTTAGTGCATGCTTCGCAAGACACCTTGCAGAGTGGTTGTTGAAAGAACCCAGGAATTGAATACGCTGGAGATTGAATATAGCTGTCTAGTGCTTGTGTTTTCAGGAAGATCTTTGTTTTCAGAGTTCCCACAGTCTTCCAGATGTTTGAGCGCGAGGCATAAGGCTTTCCCCATCTCATTGTTTCCTTTTCTGTACCATTGGCATGGATTTAAGGAGAAAAATAAATATATTGCACATCTGAATGTTTCTTTTCTCCATTAAGTTAACATTCCTGAACTTTTCATGGGGAACCTGCCTTCAAATTAAGTGAAAAAAGAAGGGAGGGAGACACTTGTGCTTATTCATTTGCAGTATTTAGACTCAAGCTACTAACTGAAGTTTTTGATGTGGCATAGAATATATTCCAAAAATAATAAAACAAAGAAGAGTTAACCAGGGCAGAGCAAAGGTGTATATGGGTGAGATGCTGGATTTATGTATAAGCTAAACAAGCTATAGCTTAGGGCTCCACTCTCTTGGGCCCCCCAAAAAAATCTAAAGTAAAAAAAACCTGGATGTACATTTCCAAAATACAAAATAAGTTCAACAATTACTTTGATAAAATACATGTTTTGTTATGTGCAAATGGCTCCAGATACCTATTAGGTCCATAAAGTACTATATAGCATATATTCAACACAAAAACAGCGACAATTTGTTGTTGACAAAGGACAGCTGGACATATAAAGGACCCCATTGCCTTCAGTAGCTTAGGGCCTCATCAAACCTAAATCTGGCCCTGCTGGCACCACAACAGTATGTCTGTTTGCCAGGGGGTTGGACTAGATGACCCTTGCGGTCCCTTCCAATGCTGAAATTCTATTATTCTATTATCTCAGCTACATTGCTTGACTGTAGCCTACTCTTACAACAATTCACTTGCCCTTTATGCAAGGAGGAGAAACACACACACAGTAGAAATGGTATTAACTGCAAATTTTAAAACTGTGGCCTGGGAGTTCCGTTAGGGTGACCTATGGAAAGGCTGCGGCACAATAGATCTGTACTCAGCCCTACACTTACTTTGCTTGATGTGATGATGGAGGACTAAGATGCCCAGCAAGGGGCCCATGAGTCACGCAGCAGCACAGGAGCACAAGACACATGTCTTTGGCTCTGCACGAGTCAGCTAACTCAACGGAGATGTCAGCTGCCGACCTGGTGCTCGGAAATCTCCACATAGTTGCAATTGGATCTGCACCAGTGGCAGGACATGCCTGGCACCCAGGGAGTTTTGAACACTGCCCCTCTCCAGCCCTAGTTCCCTCTCTCCTTGAGTATTTTTGCATGGCTGGGATATGTCTTTGAACTCTGATAATGCCTCTTGCTTGCCTGGTTCGAGGATAGAGAACGGCTGTGGGTAGAAGACTATTCTACTGCACAAGGGCAGGGGAATACATTCATTGCTCCGCCTGCTTTTGCCTCCCCCCCCCCCGAGACATGTGCCCCCCCACAAAGGTTGCCGAGATGAGCACACGGCCCTCATTCTGAAAAAGGTTCCTGCCCCTGCCTTCCCCATAGATCTCTGGCACAGTGTTTTGTTTTTTTCAATGAGTGCTTAAAGGTACGCAGCACCAGCACCTCTTTTTTGTTGTTAAAAAGTGTGGCGCTTACTGTAACTTCACGACAAGCACCTGTTTTTCTAGGGGAAAAAAGCTCCGATGTCCTGACTCCCATTCTGCAGCTGAATCTCCTAGCCTGGAAATAGCTGTTGGAACAAGCAGGTGTTACGCCCCTCACCTGCCTTCTTCACTGAACTGTTGCTCATGTTTATTGCAGATGCAGGTAGCACTGGAAAATCAGAAGTGTTAATAATCCCCCCCACTCCCCCAGCAAGCCTCCAGGCCTCGGATGCTCCTATTGCCACTACGACGTTGGAGAAGTAATTCTCTGTTTCTTGCCCTGCGTTGTTTTGGTTGTTGTCAGTCTTCCAAGGGCCATCAGCTGACACAAGACGCGAACAGCTGCCATGTTACACCAAAGGGAATGCGCAAAGGAGTGGGTGGTCTACCCTTGGTCTAAGGGCCCACTCAACACAGAGAATTTTGGGTTGGGCAGAGAATTGGGCTCAGTCCTCCTGGAGCAGGTGGTTGAATGTCTACAGAGAGCCAGTGGGGCATAATGATTGACTTGTTGGTCTGGCACAGGGTAGATGCAGCCACAGAGGTCACTGGGTACCCTTCAGATATGAAATCATTGATTTGTAGAGTTGGAAGGGGCCATGAGGGTCATCTGGCCCAACCCCCAGCGGGGCAGGAATATTCAGGTGGCCCCGTTTGGGGGTTGAACCCATGACTTCCGCTGTTTACCATCCCTCAGCCTAGCCTTCCTTACAGGGTTTATATGAAAATGAAGGTGACCCCCGAGCTCCTTGGATGAAGGGTTGGGTAAAAATTTCACTCAGAGTAGACACACTGAAATTAATGAACATGGCCATGCTGGGTTCCTTACTTCTAATGGGTCTACTCTGAGCACAACTTGAATACTACCCATAGGGAGAAATTTTACACTCTGAAACCCTTGAGAATGGAAAAAAAAGGAGGAAACTAGATGGACCTTTTGACTGTAAGTTCCAAGGTTATGTTTCTGTGAATGTTTGCACAGTATACCTTCCCAAGGTTTTGTTTTATAAGTGAGATTTATCTGTGAAGTTCCTGACACGGCTGTTTTTCTTTCATTTGCTCTGCCTCCCTCTCTCTAAATGTCACGTTCTTAATATCTTCTCCAGGGCTTCATTAGGATGTTTAGCGTTGGTTACTTGATCCAGTGTTGCCTTCGGATCCCGTCAGCATTCCGGCATCTGTTTACAAAACCTTCCCGGCTGCTCTCGCTCCTCTACAACAAAGAAAATTTCCAGCTTGGGGCTTTTCTGGGGTCATTTGTCAGTATATACAAAGTAAGTTTCTAAAGTGCTGAAAAGTTAAAAAGTTGGAATTTAATTATCCTAAAGTTGCTCTTTTGCAGCAGCAGAAATATTTAACAAGCATTTGTATCATTCTAAGGACTGAGCCACATAACATACCACACATTCATGTGGACCATCTTTTTTCTTTAAAAAATAAATTGCATTAAGGGCACTAATCAGCAAGTTGAATTGTGGGGTGTTTGTTTTTTACTAAATGGGGAGCATTTCTATTGAGCGTTAGTAGAATATTGGCTCCTTTGGTCGCAAGTGGGGAGAATCCCCTTGATTTCTGTTTCCTTGACCATGGAAGAATTTTGTAACCACTGCCCGGCGACATTGTTTTGTAACTTAAAAGGGAAAAAAACAAACAAAAAGGAAACAAGCTTAGCTTGAAAAGAGGTGAGGGAGTCAATGTGATGAGCAGTTTTAGAATGCGTCAATGAACTGGGAGTCTGAAAGGCGTGACACATACCGTATTTTTCGTCCCATAGGACACTCCGTCCCATAGGACGCACCTAGTTTTTTGGGGGGGGAAATAAAGGGGAAAAAAATTCCCTTTATTTCCCCCCCAAAACCAGGTCGGGGAAACCGAACCAGGTCGAGGAACAGCGGGATGGCGGCGCTGCGCCTCCCTGCTGTCCCCCGAGCTTGTGGGGCTGGCCGATGTTTGCCCGGCACGAGGGGCGCTCTGCTTCAGGGCTCCTCTCACGCCGGGCGGCAGGCTGCTATCCGCAGTGTGGGGAGCCCTGCGGGGAACTCCTGCAGGGCTCCCCACACTGCGGATGTCTGTCCGGCGCGAGGGGCGCTCTACTTCAGGGCACCTTGTGCGCCGGGCGGCAGGCTGCTATCTGCAGGGTTGCCTAGGCTGCGGATGTCTTCCTGAAGCTTGGAGAGCAGGTAAAACTTTCAGGTTTACCTGTATGCTCACTCTTTCTAAGACCAATGTGTTGGGAAACTGTGTACGTGCAGCTACTCACACAGAGTCACTTAAGGTTTGGCAGACAGCCAGAAGGCAATCTGAAGGAGTAAGTCTGCCTGGTGATAACAGAGACATGGAGACCGCTCCTTGATTGGTCAAGCTCTCTCAATGGAGTGATAATTAATGGCCTACTAACTGGAATGTGTTAATTCGTGAGTTCAGAGGTTCAGAGTTATGTGTGTCATTGTAGGAGTTGTGAGTCGTGTCAGAGAGAGCTAGCAAAAGATCCATGTTCTGTTCCTGTAAATAGTCCACTGTATATAATAAACACCTAACTACAAGTTCCTGGTTCCTGCTTCGTCTATCCTGTCTGCAGCCAAGTTGCCAATCACTTCCGTGGTTTCTGCGTTTACTCTGCTAGGTCTGGCTAAGGTCCTGCAACTAGTCAGAAAGTTGTAAAACACCAAATAGGTTTTGCCAATACAATGCACTCTGGAACTTTTCCTCTAGGCTCTCTTGTATACCTTCTAGGACCCTAAAAGTGCTGGTGGCAGAATTCTGAATTGTACTCTTCAAGACTGTAGATTGCAAGGCAGGGGATTTCTTACTTTTTAATGCTCTCCCATGTAATTAGCTCCCTGCGAATATGAAGCTAGCACATCAGAGAGATGAGTCTCTTTCCCTGAAGCACCAGTTTACTACATGCAGAGAGCTTTTTCCACTAGCATTAATAGGACCCCCCCCCGAAGCAGTACACTCCAGAATTCTTACCACCCCATTCCAAATAATGTGTCGAATGTCTGGAGGCAATTCCTTCATATTGGCAGTTTTCAAGCAGCCAAGTAGAATATTGACTCAGGTGAGGAACAGTTTGGGTGTAATGTATAGAAAGGAAGGAAATGATATTTTGAAAAACAAAGAGGCTGTGTATATATGAACAATTTTAGATTTGGCTGAGGCTTTCTCCTTGTTTCAGAATGACCTTCTAGTCTATCTCCAAATACCATGTTGAGATTACTTTATAAATCATCATGCTGAGCAGCTACTAAGTGTTCATCAAGAGCCAGAGCCGTAATCAGAGGGTTTAAGTTGACTTGATTAAATTTTTAAGATATAATTGAGTGCTTTGTTACTAGATTATGGCTCTAACAAGGTTGATGTGATTATCCTCAAAACACAGGGTACAAGCTGCTTCCTGCGCTGGGTACGGAACCTGGATGATGAACTGCATGCACTTATTGCAGGTATACCTCCATGTTTCTCCATGGCAGTGGCCCACTTGCCCAGGGCTAGAACTTTCCATGTATTTGCCTACCCGCTAGAGATCCTGGTTTGGAACCTCAACCCTCTGCTTCCTTGTTTCATATGGTTTTGTCGATTTTGGGATGGGAGCAGTGAGGAAGCCTCCGTTGGAGATCAGCTTAGTTTCCGAGATGTTGTAAGAATTGGCCATGAACAGTGTCAGGGACAGAATGTTTGCAACACGCCCAGCTTCTGTCAGCAAAGAAAAAACCCCTTAGCCCTGCCTTTGGGCATCCAAAGTCATCTTCCTGGCCACTGCGTGAATTTTGATTGTGGACTGTGTTGGTCTCTGGTCTGATCTTGCTGGACTCCTAAGCTCTGTTATCCCTTATTTGGATCATTGTTGCTACAGAATTTCATGTAGTACATGGTAAAAAATGTGACCGATTTGTTTCTTGTTCATCCAGGATCCTTGGCAGGAATGTCAATGATGTTCTACAAAAGTACTACTATCTCTATGTACCTGGCTTCCAAACTAGTAGAGGTAAGCATATTGTGGCTTTGTTTTTTTTTCCCTTCTTTTGTGTGTGTGTGTGTGTGTGTGTGTGTGTGTGTGTGTGTGTAAAACAATCGGGAGGAAGAAAATTCTGAGCACATCTACTCCTTCGTAGCGGTTTGGAGCCAGTGGGTCTGTTAAACCCAAATCTGACCTGCATTTTTTCGTTTTAGGAAGGTGGAGCTCTGTGTGGATGGGCAACAGAACAAGGATACCCTACATAGCAAAATAATAATAATAATAATAATAATAATAATAATAATGGAAAAGGCACAGACCAGCAGGTGCAGGATGCTTCTTTAAGAACAGCAACCTGAGTGCAATGGTGTTTGTATGCTTACTTTGTTGCTGAGCTGGTATATCTTGTATTTTAAGCTAAAAGGTTGCTTCCACATGTTAAGTTTTCCCTTGAGGAAAAGCAGCTCTGATCAAAATAACACCAGGAATCAGCTTGGAAGGATCGCATTTCATGCATCTGTTGGCTTTTCCCTTTTGTATCTTTTCACTTCACTAAATGATGAGGTCTACTGGTTCCAGACTTGCTGTGTAATATTGCACCGCACAGCGGCTGCTTATTCTCTCCGGAGTTTACCCCAGGGCACTAGGACGCTGGTGAAAGCAGAATCTCTGCATGAATTGCCATGTCATGGCGGCCAAAAACTAGCCGACCAATGAGGGACGTATTGCTTAGGAGGAGAAATGGTGAGGATAAAAATAAGCTTCCATTGTTTTCTTTAAAAGCAAAAAAAAGAATGCTTCGAAAGAGCATACCATTTCAAGTAGCTTTTAGAGGGCTGATTAGTTACTGCTCTAAGAAAGGAAGGAAAGAAGGAAGGAAGGAGAAAGAAAGAATAGGAGGGAGTTATATTGCTTGGACCTAAAATATCTTCTAATGCAATATGATGTTAGGCAGCTGTTTACACTAGAAATACCCGTATTTTTACGTCCCCATGTATAAGACGACCCCCATTTTTTGAGCCCCAAATTACAAAATAAATATTTTAAACATTCCGTGTAGAAGACGACCCCCAATTTTAAACTTTAAAAAACATAGTCTTATACACGGAAAAACATTTTAAACTGGGGAAAACATAGTCTTATACACGGAAAAATACGATAAGTAGCAAAACTGCAAACATGTAAGTACTGCCCCATATCATTCCTAGAATTTATTCCTACTCCTGCTGCAACTGATCGTGTCGTCTTAGTACGGTTCCCCTCTTCCTCACTCAGTTCCATGCTAAAAAGAGATGCATTATAAGCCAGGCAAAATCATTTAGGTAGTCTACAATACAGGTTTCCTTGTCACAGAATTTGGACATTTCCCCCAGCATTCTGGAGACTGTAAAAATTTAGGCCAGATTGGGATTTAGGTTTGGCACCACCTGGTGGTCAATAGGCAGCACTGCAAGTTTGCAAAAAATATATGAAATAAAGAATTCAAACAGGAAGCTACCCTCTTAGCTCCTCCCTTCTCCTTCCTTCTTCATTTTCCCACTTTGCCTCGCAGAAATTGGTCCTTTCTTCCTTCGACACCTGACATTCTTGGAGCAGGAAGGCATAAAGTGGAAGCAGTGGCCACTCTCGGTTCCACTGCATCTCTTGCCTTTGTAAGAATACTTTGCTCTGTGTTTCTTTCATTTAACAGGCCATGTATTTCAAAGGCATCGAAGCTGGAAAGGTCCCTTATTTTCCCCATGCCGACAGTATCATCTACGCTGTGTCCACAGCCATCTGCTTCCAGGCAGTAAGTCTTCAATCTTTAGTTGGAAGCTGCTTGATGTGTGTCTAAATCAATGAATTACAGTTGAGTAAAAATATTTAGAAGCAAGGAGACAGTTTGACCCCGTGTACAAAGGTCTATAGCCTCCTTCCTGTGTTTCCCAATAGCAAGATTGCTAGAGCTTTTTTTATGCTGTTAGACGAGAAGACTTGCTGAGGCTTTCAGGGGAAGAGTGTGTGTTCCCGGAACATGTAGCAGCAGCTGTCTGCTGACTTGAGCAGCCATTGGACTTGAACCCATCCCTTCCTTTGTGTGACGTTAAATCTGTGGCGGGTGGGACTCTTCCTATGATTATTATTACGCTGTCTGTTGTTATGCTTTTTATTATGTCTTTCTTATGTTTTTTTATTATGGAGGCTCCGTAAAATGTGTTCTTAGTGTTGTACACTACCCTGGGATCTTTTGATAAAGGGCGGTATATAAATTGAAATAATAATAATATTAATATGGTTAAATTCAGATTTTGTTGTTGTAGGCCGTGATGGAAGTTCAAAACTTGAGACCTTCATATTGGAAATTTCTATTACGGCTAACAAGGGGAAGGTAAGTAACCAGCAGTGATTTTAATAGAGCAGTTGCAGATTGCAGTTCTGTAAGAAGTTTGGTACTCTTTCTTGGGAGAAAGATCAATAGTCTGCTAAATGAGGCCATCAGAACCACCCCAAAGTATCTTACTGGCTGTATATTAAAAATATAGGATGGTTGTGGTCAGGAAAGCACCATTCCCTTTGAATTTCCCTGGTTTCTGCTTGTATCGCAAGGTTTCATTTCCATGTCTGTTACTAACAATGTTTCTTAATTCAGGATTAAGAATGGATATTTGCATTTGCACACCATCACAGATCCTGTGATATGTGGAGTGTAAACATGCATACATATCTGTGGTTGTGTCTTTATTCTAACTTAAAAGCGCCATCTGCATTGGCACTTCTGGAAGATAATTTCCATTCTGACTTCTTTTTTTAAAAAAACAGTCAACTACTTACACAAATACACCATAATGCTAAGCAACCAATTGAAAATCATGTCATATCTGACAGGCTTCGCTCTTTGATTTGCAGTGATTAGGGTAGAATGCAGTTTGCGTGCAATGCTCCAAGTTTTAAATTAAAAGGAAGGGATAGGGTGATTATCTTATCTGAACACAGACATAAGTTAAAAATGGAGATAAATAAAAAGAGAAGAAGGCAAACAGGGAAGGAGAAATCTCAAGCTACCCAGGAACACTGTAATTGTTAATGCACTGGACTTAACACATTGCCACACTTCCTTTAGCTAGAAGGAGGAGTGTCAGATTGGAGAAGAGGAGAAAGAAAGGGATTCGTTTGACACAGGACACGTTAGTGTGCACCACATTGCACACTATAGCTGACAGAGTAGTGAGCCACACAAAAAGGGGTTGTTGTGAATATATTCTAAGTCTGCAAAAGATTTTGCTACGTTAGTCCTCAGAAGAGACAATATCCAAAAGTTCTCTGGCCACCAGAGATTAGTCCATTAAAGGAGTTCATTTGAACAATTTAAGACATTGGAGTCGAACTCTTGTAAACACTCAAAAGCTTTTATAAAGCAAATAAAAGTTACTTTCTGGCATGTGTATCTAGTATGGGGAAGTTTTTAGTTTGGCCTATCAGATAGATATATTGATAGATTTTTGGTCATGTTTCTTTTCGTAGATCCATAATTTCAGACTCCATTTTCGATAAAACAATGGCAGCCACAATTCCGTGAGTTTTCATGACTTACTTCAGCAGCGAACGCATTGCAGGAACCGAGTTTCATTCAAAATCAGAGTTGCCTTACTCTCCCAAGTGATGCAGTGTGCTAAACTCTTGCTTTGTATTTTCTAGGTTTGCTGTCATGAACAGGAAAGTTTTGGATGTATTTGGTACTGAAGCATCTATGCATTTCAAGGACTTCGTACCTGCGCTTGACCCAAGACATACAGTGGCTCCACCAGAGAGGCCTGTTGAGCGATCTTGGTAGTGAGACGTTAGCCTGGGACGAAGTCTGGCTGATGTTTGTGCTGAGAAGTTAAATTAACTTTAACAGTCAAATAGACCGAAGAGGGCTTGTGTTCCACTTCAGTATTGTTTCAGTGAGTTGCGTTATCTTACCAATCAAAACGTTGCTAAAGCACCGTAGCAAGATGCGGCTTTTAATTCTGCCGCTCCCTTAGTAGAAAGTGTCTCTGGATCACTGTGGCTGGTTGACGCAACCTGGTAGATTTTTGACAGAATTATATATCAATGGATTAATATATCAAAAAAAGATCGGGTGGGTGGGTTAAAGTACGTGAATGTACTTAAAATAAAAATAACACCATTTTGAAAACAATTCATTTTAATTCATTCCGGTAGATAACTTAATAACGATATTTTTACATTTAGAAAATGAAAGGGACATTGGAGATATAATGTCAGAATTCTATAAATTTTATTTTAAAAGTCAGATTTAGTGGGGAATGTTTTCTCTGTTCCAGATAGATGGTTAAAACAAAACATTGTTACTGGAAAATGTTTAAAGATCCAATGTCTAGTACCATATTTATGACTGTACTGTTTATATCCAGCTTTGGCTTTGAAAAAGCCCCCCACCCCCCCCACCCCCAGCCTCTTCCCTTAAGTCGAATTGCATACCTCGAAAGCTGCTGAGAGATTAAAAAAGAAATATAGTGGGCATTTAGGCCTGAGTAATGTAGTTCTTCAGATACATGTATGAATAACTAGAAAGGACAAGACCACCACAGAATGGAATGTAGTATTGTTCTTCAGGTTTTGAGCTGAGCCTCACAAGATATACTAGATGGTTTGAAGAGCAAAAAAATTGAAAACCTATATACAAGAGACTTAAGAAGATTATTGTGCCCTTGAATATGGAATTGACTTGATTTTTGTAAGCCTCCGTACTATGTCAGTAATCCAGTGGCCTTCCAAAGGAGACAAAACCCCAAAGTTTGAAAGGTGAAGCAAAACAGATTTTTTTTTTTTGAGAACATTGATGCTGCTTGCTTCTACAGATTTTGTTCTTTTTTTTAAAAAAAAGTGTAGCCGATATACAAGAGCCATATTACAAGTATGTTAAATTTAGGGCAAGCTGGTCATTGCTCGAAATCCACTGCCCCTCTTTCCCTATCTGATCCCTGTGGAACCTTGGATGTCCAGATTCCATTTCTATGATCAATTCAGTTGGGTGCGGGCTGCAGTGAAGGAGCCTTTGTACTTAGAGTCGTCTGATATGTCAGAAGCTGAAATGTCTGTGCTTCGAAAAACATCAGAAAGATTAGAGATACTGTTCAGATTCTTCTTTAATTGCTGCAGAGTTGTCGTTTTTCCAGCTGTGTGTGTATTTGTGCACATGAAAATTACCTAACAGAATAATTTCCAATATAACAGTGAAATTATATTTCCAAAGAACAGCAGTAGCATAATATCTCTTTAAAACATCCCAGGGAGCAAGCAGTATTTTGAGTTTGCGAAAACTTTCCTTCAAGCTGGTTATAAAGTGCAACACTGGAAGAAAAATATGATTAAAAAGCCTGCAGTTTTAAGTACTCTTGATTTTGGCTTTTTGTTTTTGCTTTTTAAAAAGCAAGCAAGTTCTTTTTTCCTGTTTCTTCTTAAAATTTAACATTGTTCCCAATGAATTTTTCTGGTGAACTCAAAAAGCACACTCACTGTGTCATGAACTATTTAATTTTAGTTAAAACTAATAAAGGTATTATGCTACCATTGCTGTTTGATTTTTATTTTTTTTATTTTTTTAATATATTTGCCTCCGTTTATTTTCTGCTGTAGCACATAAACTTGCACGTTGGCCTTTTAAGTGAGTACTGGTCATACTTGTTACATGTTGTTGGGTTTTCCTCATGCACTAAATTTTATATCAGGGTTGCCAAACGAATCCATAGCTTCCCTTTGAGGTAGGGGAGAAGTACGATTAACTAACACAGCACCGACGAGTGAACCGCTACTGCTGCCGAATGATTGTCAGAAGTGTCTTTGAAGAACGAAAACTTCAACAACTGGCTACACAAAACGTTTTTTGCATACCTGCAAGACATGATTAACAAATCCCCTGACCGGGATAACAGTGGCGGAAAGTTTATTTGGTAAAGACTCTGGAAAGAGTACAGGCATTGAACTCAGGGACATTATGCCACCCACATGCCATATAATATAACAAAAAGACAACCCCAAAAGAAGAGAAACCCCTTGGAAGTGAAAGTTGTCTCCACAACCAACAGTAGTCCCATTGTCTTGACTATTCCATGTAATTCCATGAATAGAAAAACTCTGGTATGGGTCAAGAACTTAACTTATAGGGCTTAGAGCAGGTGGTTGCAGTACACAGAAGCAACCATGCACTTGGAGCTATATTGACACTATTTCCTGCCCCAAAGTATCAAACCATCCAGACCTTCGTGTGTGAAACTTGGTCTTCCTCCTTGTATGGGCAGCCTGTGCCCAGAGGCCTCAAGTCTCTGGTGTCATGCAATGGTTGACAAGCCACCAGAAGCTCACACTTCCTCACACTCCAGAGTACAAGGGGCCCAAGGTCATGCCTGATGTTACCAAGAGCTGAATGCTTGCCCTTGCTTCTTCTCCAGGACAACGTGGGAAGATCAAGGAAGGAGGCCCCAGAGCAGATGGAGATGGTTTGATCGAAAGACTTTGAGTGAGGATGGTTCCAGGGATGCATTTGTGATACCATGATAATGGCTCAGCATCCAGTGTGTGCCCAGGCATCTTAAATGCCCGCAGTGGTTCTTCATGGTGGAGCTAACTTGGCAGCAAAGAGTGCGGAAGGGGGAAGGCAGCTCAGCAACCAGGCTGAACGTCAAGTCTTGAAGGTACATGGACAGCAAGGGAGAGATTCACCCATCAGAATATGGTAGTGAGATTTTTGGACCATACTAGGTCTCTTCTGTACCCATCAGAATATGGTAGTCAGATTTTTGGACCATATCTAGGTCTCTTCTGTACCCATCAGAATATGGTAGTCAGATTTTTGGACCATATCTAGGTCTCTTCTGTACTTTATCTCATTAGTTTGAACACCTTACTGGGCATTTTGGCTTACGGGTCTATAACATGTTTTTCTATTTCAGCAGAGATCTTTTTATACACCTTTGTTCACAACCAAACTTACTGTAATTGTGCCATGGCATCCAAAGTTGTACAGTTTGGCTCAGACCACTGAACCACCACTGTCTCTGTACTGGCTTGAAATCCTCTGTCAGAATGAAATTGCCTCGTAACAGAATGTTTCCCCCCCAGTTTTACTTAAGCAGAATTGTGTTACGAGTGGAAAATTGACTGTCCCTTTGCAACCCTCAGAAGACAAACCAGCAGGACCTCATGATCTCATTCACCACTAGGAGCTGTTCATGAGGCTGTGCCAAATTTTCACGAGGCTTGAGATTTTTCTTTTTCACAGTGAAAACTGGCATTTCATGGGTCATTACGTTTTGACTGAAGGAATAGCATTCCTGGAGGAGGAGGAGGAGGCGTTACTCTTCACTGCAAAACTACCGTCCCTCAAGTTCTCTTGTCCAAAGCACTGGTCAAGGGAGAAGGAGACGGTCCACACGTTTCTGGAGATTACTTTAAAGGACTCGTTCCACAGTAATATGCACAAAGTGTGAACCTCTTTCTCCCTTTTTCTGAGAGGCAAACTCAAAAACAGAAGCCGATCTCCCCCCCCCCCCAGCTCAACCAAAATGCTGTCCGCATGATTCATGTATAAGGATCTGTAGCTTGGAGGTCAGATTCAAACATAGAAGGAATGAAATTTCCATGAATGTTTGCAGGAAGCAGAGAGAGGGGAGGCACAAGAGCGTTGCGGCTTCTTCTCTGTAGGCTTCCCGGTCTTTTAAGAAGGCAAGGGATACTAAGTCCCCTCATCAGATGAATGCACATCCATCACTTTGGGCCAGACCTAGCAGTGTGGGTAGAAGCACAACTCACACTTCCTCTTTCACCTCTTTATTTGAACACCAGAAACAGAATCATAGAATTGGAAGAATGATAGAATCATGGGGTTGGAAAGGGATCATGAGGGTCTCTATTTCAGTCCCCTTGCAGGGCACGAATCTCAGCTGAATCATCCATGACAGGTGACCATACAACCTCTACTTTAACAAGGAAGGAGGGTCTACCACCTCCTGAGGGAGACCATTCCACCATTGACTGTTCTTCCTGATGTTTATTCCAAGTTTCTCCAAAATCTGTGGGACTTGGCTTAGGATCCAGGGTAATGAGTGTGGGGCATTTTGAGTTTTTCTTCATTAGGATGAAATGGTGAGTTAGGGACTCTGGGAGCTCTTATCTCAAAGGCTGCTTCTGCCATTCCTCTTGTCCTCTGTGTTTCATATTTCTTGGCGATCATGGTTTTTGTGTAATGATACATTTTAAAAATATGTTTTAAGGAGCTTGTGATTTTAACTGGAACGGTTGGAAGTAAACAGTGAGCCTTGCCACCTCTCATCTCTGATTATTAAAACATTTCCTTACTGGACAAGTTGCAATGCTTGGATTGATTTAACAGAATAAAATTATTTGGCAGAGCCTGTTTCTCAGATGCCAGGCTTTCTGACCTAAAGCTTGAAGATTATTTTGTCAAAATAATCCTACAGAAAAATCTGTTAAATGCACACACACTGCTGGTACTACAAATATCCACAAGAACACCTTTCATGTATGTGGTGAGGGACCTTTCATACTGAACTTGTGGGTGGCAGAGTGGGTGACTCCAAAACAACAGCACAGGGCATGGCCACGAAGCCATAAATGTGTGAGGGGGTTCACCTTAAGCCACCACTGAAAGCAGATTAAATGGCCACAAAACCCTTACGTGATCATTAGAACATTGTTGGCGTGGGCTGCTTTGGGAGGGAGAGCCAGACAGAAATCAAATCTATCAACAAAATTGCCAACTTTGGTTTTTCTCATGGGCTCTGGCAGCTTTTCGTGTTCCTTCAGCACGAATTGGGACCTCTGGAATGAAACTCAACTTGGGACAAGTTTGGCTTCATTGCCTGGGGCGAGTTCAGCAGGGCCCACATTTCGGTATTAAAAGCACTGGACCTCCCCCCCCCCCCGCCAAAATCCAGTGCTTGTTACAGCTTTCGATGGCCAACAGCTGACTTGATTTTCAGAGTGCAGTATGATATTAAGCGAGAAATACTTAATCACAAACGTGACAGGGCAACCATATAACACAGCCAGCTGTGACACACGTTAAAACATGGGGGGCGGTAGATTCAGTGTTGCACATGTCAGCCTGGAAAGAACTGAATTCAGGACACGAGGACAGAGAGATTTTGCAGGAATTCCTACCTTCCGTACACAGAACAGAATGTGTATTGGAAGAAAAGGAACTGCTGAAGCTATAATTAGCATCCTCTTCTTAGAAAAGCTGCCCCGCTGAAGAGACTTCACCAGTTTGCTGCAGAAAGTGGGAACTGGAGTGGGGTGGCCAGTTTTGCTTCCTTTTAAATAACGTTAAAGAGTCTGTTGGCTCAGTCCAATGGCTCATCTAGTCCAGTGTTCTCACATGGGCCAACCAGATGCCTGTGGGAAACCCGCAAGCAGGATTCGACCACAATATCCTTCTCCCCTCCTGTGGTTTCCAGCAACTGGTATTCAGAGACTTTGCAGTCTGCAACTCTGGAGGCAGAGCACAGCCATCATGGCTAGTAGTCATTGATAGCTCTCTCCATTGATTTGTCTAATCCTCTTTTAAAGCCACCACCATCTCCTGTGGGAGCAAGATACCATTCTCCATAACTTGTCCCAGTTACTAGCCCAGCAGCTGTGTTTTGTACCGCTCTATAATATTTCCAGGAAGTCTTCAAGGGTCACCCCTTGTACAACGTGTTGCAGTAGGCTAGACTGGAAGTTAGAGTGCAAACTGGCCCCCAGAATATCCCCGACTTGGGGGCTTCACAGCTGCCTCATCAGCCTTAGTTGCACATGGTCCTTCAGAGACGACAGTAGAGCCATCCATCCATCTGAAGAAACGCCATGGTACACCTCCATCAGCAGAACCAGACGCCTTCATCCGCCCCAGTTGCAACAAACCATTTCTCTCCCATGTCGGCCTCTACATACACAGCAGGTACTGTAACTCTCCAATGGTTTGACTTCAACCCCAAAGGCACACTTTTCCATTGTCTCCCGAAACAGACGGACACTCACATTATCTCCCTGCTACCTCACCTTTGGCTGCTCAACTCCTTGGCAGGCACCTGGTAAGCAAATGCAATCCTTGTGTCAGCTGTTACATATGCAGCCCACTGTTACGGTGTGCATCAAGATCTGTGGCTTGGAGAATGCTCCCAATATTGGTGTCAGAAGTGGACTTGATCAGAGGTTTCCAGACGCCCTCTGAAAACTAGTCAGCGGGGTAAGGAAGGCGGGGTAGCTGCAGTGCAGTCTTTTTCAAACGTTTTCCAGGCCCCTTGGTTAAAAAAAAAAAAAAACTTGTATCCAGTGCCTGCTTTACAAAGCATTATTCAGCATAGCAGTTTGCACAACCCACAAAGGAAGAAGACACAATAAAATTCAAAACACTAACAATTAATTGCACATTTATTCAAAATCTAGTTTAAACAATGGATGAACCTGATCCTGTGATACTAGCTTTTCAAAGTCTGATAGTTGCACCTTTAGCCCCCCCTGCTGCCCTCTTGCCTCTCAGCGACCCAGCAGGTAATCCCACCATCCCCCAGGGAGCAGTACTTCCGACTTGGGGAACTACGGCTATGGCTGTTAAAAGCTCTTACAGTGGTACCTCGAGTTAAGAACTTAATTTGTTCTGGAGGTCCGTTCTTAACATGAAACTGTTCATAACCTGAAGCACCACTGTGGTGGGATAATGAGCTGCTTGTGCGTTAAAGCTGGATCCCTCAGAGCTCACTCAGTGTAGTGAAGCCCTGCCTTGAGCGGAGCCCTTCAGGGTGGCTCCGTCAGTCGCTGGTAGAATCTGACAGTGGGCGTTTGCGGAAACGTTTCCAACATAAGAGCTGTTTCACGGACATGCGCCTCCTGGATTCCCTGCGTGACAGTTTCCGGCGAGGGGTGGGGGTCCTTAAAGGCTGTCCTGATACCTCCTCACTGTTTTCACTGGAAGTATCCCAGAGCCTCCCCTCCGACTCCCTTTCCTTTGGAGCTCCCGCACTCCCCCTACTGGTTCCCTCTTCTGCTGAAGAAGTGTCTCTCCTATTCTCCTGAAGCCTTCTCACCACCTGTCCTTCCGATGGCAGTTCCCTGACATCCACCTCCCCCCCAGGGCCCCCTTCACCCCCTCCCGCCTCTTCTCTTACTGGCGGCGAGGACGGAAATCCCTGGAAGGAACTCCCCTCATCCTCCGAGGATTCAAACACTTCTAACCACGGCCTTCCGTCTCTTTCCCCATCTTCCTCTCCTTCGTCGGAATCTGTTTCCACCTCCACTCCCGACTCTGGGAACCCTTCAAACTCCCCTTCCTCATCTGTAGTCCCGAAGTGTTCCCTCCTAAATCTTGCCACTGGTTGTGGTTTTCTTGGGAAACGCCGATGAAACGTTTCTATTAAAATCTCGTCTTTGACTTCCTCTGCCGGTACCCATGTGTTTTCTGACTCTTCCTCCCCCTCCCATTCTACCAAGTATTCCACCTGATTTCCCTTCCACCTGGAATCAATGATCCCTGCCACATCCATGTTGCGTTCTCTCTCTTCTATGACGGGTGTCCGGGTGACCTCCCTCTCATGTTCCCCCCACTCACATCCCTCTCTGTACGGCGACAGTAATGACCTGTGAAATACTGGGTGCAATTTCATGTGACTGGGCAATCGGAGTTTGAATGCTACTGGGTTGACCTGCTGTATGACCTCAAAGGGTCCCAACCGTTTGGGTCTCAATTTCTTACACCCTCCCTTGAACGGCAGTCCTTGGGTAGATAGCCACACCCGGTTACCCACCCTTATGGTTTCGCCTTCCCTCCTATTTCTGTCTGCTTGCTTCTTATATTCTTCTTTGGCTTTCTCTAAGTTGAGTTGGAGCTGACGGTGGATCGCTTCCATCTCTTCAACAAAATTTTCCGCTGCAGGTACACTCCACCTTCCCCCGCCCTCTCCTGGAAACGCCCGAGGATGACACCCATAATTGGCTAGAAAGGGACTCATCCCTGTGGACACGTTCTCCGCGTTGTTGTAGGCAAATTCTGCCAGAGGTAACCTGTCTACCCAATCAGTTTCTCTGTCCTTTACATAACACCTCAGATATTGTTGCAAAACCCCGTTAGCCCTTTCTGCTTGCCCATTTGTTTCTGGGTGCCTGGCGGTGGAAAAACTTACCTCCACATGCAACATGCTCATTAGTTTCCTCCAGAACCTAGAAGTAAATTGTTTTCCTCTGTCGCTCAAAACCCTCAAGGGGGCGCCATGCAACCTAAAAATGTGCTCCACAAACAACCTTGCGGTTTCTTCCGCTTTCACTGCATGTGAACAAGCAATAAAGTGGCACATCTTAGTTAGTAGGTCTACCACCACCATGACCGCGGTTTTCCCTTTGGATCTCGGTAGATCGGTCATGAAGTCTATGGATACCATCTCCCATGGCCTTTCTGGGGTGGGTAAGGGTTCTAATAACCCTGCTGGCGCCAACCTCTCTCCCTTTGCTCTTTGGCACCTGTCGCATCCCCTGACATACTCCCGCACATCTTCCCGCACCTTGGGCCACCAAAACTCCCTGGTAACCAACCACATGGTCTTGTGCTGCCCGAAGTGCCCCGCCGTGGGGCTGTCATGCAACTGTTTAAGCACCCGCCCTCTTAGTTCCCCATCTGGTATGTAGAGCGCCCCTTTGTAATATAGTTTTCCGTTCTTTTCCTCAAACCCCCCTGCGTTCTCACCTGTCTCCCTGAGTTCCCTAAGTTTTCCTTGGGCATATTCATCGTTTTCAATACCCTCTACCAGTTCTCTTTGCCCCACCAATGCCGCCCCACAAACCCAGTGGTCCTCTGAGATGATATGTCTTTCTTCCGCCCCTCCTTCCCCCTCCAAGTACTCAGGTTTTCTGGAGAGAGCGTCCGCCCTGACATTCTCAGCCCCTGGCACGTAGCGAATTTCAAAATTGAACTTGGAGAACTCTTGCGCCCATCTTACTTGTCTCTGGTTCAATACTCGGGCTGTTCTCCAGTATTCTAGATTTTTGTGGTCTGTCCGCACTTGAACCTTGTGTTGCGCCCCAGTCAACAGGTGTCTCCATCTCTTGAACGCTTCGTGGACGGCGAGTAATTCTCTGTCGTACACTGTATAATTCCTCTCAGACTTGTTCAATTTCCTCGAGAAGAAGGCACACGGTCTCCATTCTGCCGTGTTCGCTCCTGGCTGCAGGAGCACGGCGCCCACCGCTCTGTCAGACGCGTCGGTTTCCACCCTCATCGGCTGCTGCAGATCCACGTGTAAGAGTTGTTCTTCCGAAGCAAACGCCCTCTTTAAACTTTCGAAAGCTCGCTGCGCTTCTTCCGTCCAGACAAATTTCTTCTTACTGCTGAGACAATCCGTGATGGGGGCTGTTAAATGGGCGAAGTTCTTGATGAACTTCCGATAGAAGTTTCCGAACCCCAAAAACCTCTGCACATCTTTCTTAGTTTTCGGTGGCCTCCATTCCAGCACCGCTTGCACCTTGCTAGGATCCATGGCCAGCCCCTTGTCCGACAACCGGTACCCAAGGAATTCCACCTCCCTGGTGTGAAACTGACACTTCTCCAGTTTCACCCACAGCTGGTTTTCTTGCAGTTTGCTTAGTACCTCTCGTACATCTCGCACATGCTGCTCTTCATCCTCTGAGTACACCAGTACATCGTCCAAGAACGCAGCGCAGTTCTTGTACAGCAATGGTCCTAGTACGTGATTCATGAATGATTGAAATACTGCTGATCCCGCCTGGAGGCCGAAAGGCATAACGCAGTACTCAAATGCCCCCAAGGGGGTGAACATAGTGGTTTTCCACTCATCTCCCTTTCTCATACGTATCAGGTTATACGCCCCCCTCAGGTCCAGCTTGGTAAAAATCTTCCCTTTTCTCACCCGGGTCAGAATGTCATCGATTCTGGGCATAGGGAAAGTCACGGGTTCGGACACTGCGTTTAGGGCCCGGAAATCCACAATTAATCTCGGTTTGTCCGAGTTTTTTTTGTCCACAAAGAACACTGGGCTACCCCCCACCGCTCGTGACTCTCTGATGAACCCACGCTTGAGGTTTTTGTCAATAAACTCCCTTAGCTCCTGCATCTCCCTGTCAGACATTGCATACACCTTGCCCACTGGCAATTGCGCTCCTGGGAGTAAGTTGATTTGGCAGTCAAAGGGTCTGTGCGGGGGTAGTTTATCCGCTTCCCTTTCGCTGAAGACGTCAGCGAAATCTGCATATTGTCGTGGTACCCTACCTTGATCCATTGCTTCTATCTTTGCTAACGTGGCCTGAGTGCCTACTTGGCCCCCTTTTTCTGTGCAGTGTCCCATACAATGTGCTGACCCAAAGGAAACCACTCTCTGATGCCATCCCACAAGCGGATCATGCAGCGCTAGCCAGCTCATCCCCAAAATAATGGGCGCTCCTCCCAACGTGGCTATATTAAACGCTATCCGTTCCGTGTGTCTTGCCACCCTCATTGTCATGGGGACAGTCTGCTGGTTTACTTCTCCCCCCAACAGCGCCCTCCCATCAATCGTGGTCACCTGCAGGGGATTTTTTAAAGGGATGGTCTGTATCTGATGTGCGGCTGCAAACTCCTTACTCATAAAGTTGCAGGAGCTGCCTGAGTCTAATAGCGCCTTCACTTTTAATGGGTGTCCGTTTGCCAGCTCCAGCAATACCTCTATTACAAGAGCTGGTCTTGGGGGTTCTGGCGTGGGCACATTTACTGTTCCTTGGCCTGGCTGCTGTGCCCCGTCGGTGGCAGCCAGGCGTTGGCTTTTACTTGCTCCTTAGCTCCTTCTCCCTCCTCCCCAACAGCTCCCGCCATTCCTTGCCATTCCTTTCTTTGCGGACAAACTCTGGCAAAGTGACCTGGCTGTTGGCAGAGAAAACATTTCTTGGCGCCTTTTCCCTCCTTCTTCCGCCCTTCACTGGTGTTTGAAATTGCGCGCGCGCGCGCTGTTCCGATTTCCATCGGCTCTGCTGGCAGAGAAGGCTGCTCTGGAATCTCTGGAATGCGGAAATCCCTCCAACGCTCCCCTTTCCCTTCCCGCTTCTCCAAGGCTCTGGCCTCCTGGCGTGATCCTATGGCCAGCGCTGATTTAGTCAGATGGTCCATAGACTCCGCCCTGGGCCCCCGGGAAAGTTCGTCTTTCACTGCCGAAGATAGTCCTTCTTCGAACAGCATTTGTATCGGTTCCGCTGACAAATCCCAACCTAATTTATGGATCAACATGGTGAACTCAGTCCAGTACTCACGGACAGATCGGTTCCCTTGTTTACACGCCATTAACTGCCTGCGCGCCACTCCCTGCTCAATCTCGCTGGAAAACATCAGATCCATGGCCCGAAAAAACTTCCTTGTGTCCCTTAGGGCTTCATTATTGGCTGCCATTAGTGGCCTCACCCAATGTTTTGCCCCGCCTTCGAGATGGCCAATCACATAAGCAACCCTCGATTCCTCATCAGGAAAATCATCAAACTGCAGATTGAGGGCATATTGCATCTCTGTCCTGAAGGCTTGATAATTCCTGGGATCACCTCCAAACTTCTGCACCAGTCCAGGCACTTTCCTCGAGAGCTGGGCGGCTTTCCCCTTTTCTGCATCATGAGCCCTCCTCTCCTCAAGCCTCGCCGTTTGCAGAGCTAACTGTACCTCCAACATCCTGTACCTTTCTTCCAGGCTAGGACCGGCTGCAGCTGCTCCCCCATCTCCGGCTCCGGCTGGGTTGCTCATGATGCCTCTCTTTGCACAAGCTGCTTTCAGGGACTGTCAGATTGCTGTGGTGGGATAATGAGCTGCTTGTGCGTTAAAGCTGGATCCCTCAGAGCTCACTCAGTGTAGTGAAGCCCTGCCTTGAGCGGAGCCCTTCAGGGTGGCTCCGTCAGTCGCTGGTAGAATCTGACAGTGGGCGTTTGCGGAAACGTTTCCAACATAAGAGCTGTTTCACGGACATGCGCCTCCTGGATTCCCTGCGTGACAGTTTCCGGCGAGGGGTGGGGGTCCTTAAAGGCTGTCCTGATACCTCCTCACTGTTTTCACTGGAAGTATCCCAGAGCCTCCCCTCCGACTCCCTTTCCTTTGGAGCTCCCGCACTCCCCCTACTGGTTCCCTCTTCTCCTGAAGAAGAGGCTCTCCTATTCTGCTGAAGCCTTCTCACCACCTGTCCTTCCGATGGCAGTTCCCTGACAACCACTTTAGCTAATGGGGCCTCCGGCTGCCGCTGTGCCACCGGAGCACAATTTCTGTTCTCATCCTGAAGCAAAGTTCTTAACCCGAGGTACTATTTCTGGGTTAGCGGAGTCTAACCTGAAGCGTCTGTAACCCAAGGTACCACTGTATATGCATCTTGCAGCTTCCGTAAGTATAGCTCAGGGGTAGGCAACCTAAGGCCCGTGGGCCAGATGCAGACCAATCGCCTTCTAAATCTGGCTGTTGACGGTCCGGGAATCAGCGTGTTTATACGTGAGTAGAATGTGTCCTTTTATTTAAAATGCATCTCTGGGTTATTTGTGGGCCATAGGAATTCGTTCATTTTTTTTTTCTTTTCAAAATACAGTGGTACCTCGGGTTACATACGCTTCAGGTTACAGACTCCGCTAACCCAGAAATATTACCTCGGGTTAAGAACTTTGCTTCAGGATGAGAACAGAAATTGTGAGGTGGCAGCAGCGGAAGGCCCCATTAGCTAAAATGGTGCTTCAGGTTAAGAACAGTTTCAGGTTAAGTACGGACCTCCGGAACAAATTAAGTACTTAACCTGAGGTACCACTGTATAGTCCAGCCCACCACATGGTCTGAGGGATGGTGGACCGGCCCACTGCTGAAAAAGGTTTCTTACCCCTGGTATAGCTGTATGCTGCAATGAAGGCTGTGCTGAACGTTCTTCGATTTGGGTTTTTAGGATCATGACAGTGCTTGCTGGAGAACCAAATACCAACCACCACCCCTTTACACCAGTGACAATTTATCCTCCCCAGCTTCGAGCTCCCGTCACCCAGATCAGTTTCTGCTTTGGCACCAGTGGGGGAGACATTCCTCCTTTTTGCAAGGAGTTGAGACCGGGCAGAAACAGCAGGCAGTACCCAGTTTCCCTCAACACTGGCTGGCATTTCCCCTAAATCTTCTGGCAGGTGCATTTTTATTGTCTTTCCCGAATAAAATTCCCGTCGATTCCTAGACGCAATTTCATATGGTGTTGCTTAAGTCGCTGCCCCCGAGACCATAATATTTGATATACCCAGAATGCTGTGTCTTGGCAACTCCTTGGACACTAGATCCTGAAGGGAATTTTATACGATGCCTCTATTAAATTTCTCCCAGATAGCCCGGCCACCAGAATCTGCTGTGCTGTCAATATAAGAAAAAGTCTTTGTTTAGAATGTGAAGGATATTCTTCTGAGAATTATTATACGAGGCCAGTCTACTAACAGCATACGCTTGATCCAGGCTCTGAGAAACATGGCTCATTTATATATCTGTGTATCTCATAAAACGTGTACACTGCTTTAAAATATCATTAAAATAAACAATTAAGTTAAAAATCAGATTATATTACATGTCTGGATAAGCTAGCCTAAACAAAAGTGTTTCCAGCAGGTGTTGAAAAGTGTGGAGTCATGGTGCCTGTCTGATATCATCATCATCATCATCAAACCTTTTATTGGCATCACATCCAAAACAAATCAATACAGAATTACCACTTCCCTAGCGGCACAAAACATCAATTGGCAGGAAGTTCCAAAGTGAGTTCCTTGAGTTCCTTGAAGAAAAGGTGGGATATAAACGTAGAAATAAAATAAGTAAATAAGCAAACATTGAATCCAAAATAAAACTATACAAACAAGAAAGAAAAACTGAACACAAAAAAGAAAACAAAAGAAAAAGCAAACATCTACAAATAAAACCATATCTTCATTCTAATCTAGTCATTACATACATATATACACATATTGACTTGCTTTGTTCTAAGACCTCAAAAAAATTACTCTTTCTAAATTGTTGTGTCTAATCTATATACTTTTTACACCATTGATTTAGCTGGAATCTCCTTTCTTGGTGACTTCCTTTCTTGTAATCGTTTCCTGCTTGGCAGGGGGTTGGACTCGGTGGCCCTTGCGGTCTCTTCCAACTCTATGATTCTATGATTCTATGAATCTCTTCTCTTTCTCATCTGTATATATAATTATAATGTGTATACCGCTTAATGCCAAAGCAGACCATTAGTGAATCTAATATCTGCTGCTGACTCCTCAACAATGTCCCTTGAAATTTAAGCTGAGCATACCTGTCTTAATCTGACAATATGTCGAAAGATATATCACTTTGTATGCTTAGCCGCAGAAACGTTTTAACGATTAACTTGGCCTTGGAAGAGTCTCTGGGAAACCTTGAAAGCAAGCCAGTTGTGTGTGTGTGTTTTGGGGAGGGGGGTTCCCAACAGATTGAAATGCTTTCCCTGTATTTATCCTGCTTTCCTTGAATTCTTGCTGACGTGGCTTGGACTCCCTGCTCCCATTTTTAGCTGCCACAGAGCAGCTGGAAAAGGGTGATTCTCCATGCCAGCTGACTTCTGGCAATTTCACTGTGATTTAGAGGGTTTAGCTGTTGGCTGAGTTCCTCGCAGCAACACTTCGTCCTTTTGTTTCTACAGGAAGTTTTCAATCCAACCTCCCCTTTCCCCTCCCCCCCTTTTTTTTGTCCAGGCAGGAAAATGAGTCATGGTGTTTTCCCCCCTCTCTCGGAGCCTGTTGAGATATATGAGAGAAATTTCACTTGAAGAATTTTGGCCAGGCTTGCAGACCTTCCGTCAGCAGCAAGACCAGACAGCCTGGGAAGTCAGGGAGGGGGCTGGGAAAGAGGGGGTCTCCAATGCTTACAGTGGTCCTACAATTGAAAAAAAAAATGGGCCAATATCCCATAGTTTCTGAACAGTTGTTGATCTGTAATGGATTTTAAGGGGGCAAAACAATTACAGTGGTACCTCGGGTTACATACGCTTCAGGTTACAGATGCTTCAGGTTACAGACTCCGCTAACCCAGAAATAGTACCTCGGGTTAAGAACTTTGCTTCAGGATGAGAACAGAAATCGTGCAGCAGCAGCGCAGTGGAAGCAGGAGGCCCCATTAGCTAATGTGGTGCTTCAGGTTAAGAACAGTTTCAGGTTAAGAACAGACCTCCGGAACGAATTAAGTACTTAACCCGAGGCACCACTGTACTTGGATTTCTGTGCAGGGGACAACACCATCCCCATTTTTTTCACAGCGAGGGCAGAATGCATCTCAAAGCTGTTGCAGCAGCTGCCTTTGTCCACACCTGAGTTTACAGTAGATTTGAAGCTGCTTTACCTGGGCTCTGGACAACGTCCCCCTCATTCAAGTAGCAACCTGGACTTCCCCTCCTGCTAAATCCAGGTTTTCCCAATTGGCAGATCATCTGATAAGGGAATGTCAACAGCGGGACTCAGATGTCCTGACTTAGAGCAACACACATCTTCATCAATATCAGGGCCATTGTTATGAGGTGGTTTTTTTTGCGGGGAGCAGTCTGCATGGGGCCCTTGAATCCCAGGCCTCTGTTCCTGTAGCCACAAAGGATTATAATCTAGCGGAAGAGGCTGGGGAACCTGCCATACCAGTTCCTTTGATAAGGTAATGGCTTTAGCTGGCCACCTAAATGCCCACATCGGCCTCCCAAAGAGTGAGGTAGGTTACAAGAGAGGGTTTCTCTGTCCCATGCCTAGGAAGCTTGAGCCTGAAAGATTTTTCTGCTTGATCGTGCTTTTTAGGCACACGGGCGCAAGCGGTTTTCCATTTGTCCCACTGCTTTCTTGGAAAACCCGCTCTTTAACACTGAATCTGAGCAAAAACCACAGAAAACCCAGCTGACTGTTTGCTCTGATTCAGCAGTAAAGAGCAGGTTTCCCCAGGAGGAAGCGGTGTGACAAGGGGAAGTGTGGATGAGCCCTAAGCGATGGTGCTCTCCAGCCCGATAGGTGGGCTTTTCTCCACCACCAGGACCACACACCCCTGGCACCTAGCTGCTACTTAGGAGAACAACAGGCAGAGTTGTTTTGTGTGTGAGAGAACAAGCGTTGGAGAAAGGCATGCTTTTGGTCTGTGCTGGCTCCAAAGCTGTGACTCGTGGAGAAGCAAGCTCTGGTTCGGAGTGTTGATGCTGTGAGCCCCTCCATCCCATGCTCAGGTTGTAAGGTAAAGATAAAGGGACCCCTGACCATTAGGTCCAGTCGTGACTGACTCTGGGGTTGCGGCGCTCATCTCACTTTATTGGACGAGGGAGCCAGCGTACAGCTTCTAGGTCGTGTGGCCAGCATGACTAAGCCGCTTCTGGCGAACCAGAGCAGCGCACGGAAACGCCATTTACCTTCCCGCCAGAGCGGTACCTATTTATCTACTTGCACTTTGACGTGCTTTTGAACTGCTAGGTTGGCAGGAGCAGGGACCAAACAACGGGAGCTCACCCCATTGCGGGGATTCGAACCACCGACCTTCTGATCGGCAAGTCCTAGGCTCTGTGGTTTAACCCACAGCGCCACTTGCGTCTCTCAGGTTGTATTTATGTGTAAATAAAACCATATATCCTAAAGGTCAATCTCTGCTGACCTTTGTCCAAGGAAACAACCCTTGGTAAGCTCTGGAACTGCTGGAATTGTCTCACCACTTGGAGAGGGGGGTGGCCTGTAACATAATGTTCACCTTTCTTTTGTGCAGGTCTGGTATATTGGATTTGGGGGCGGGGCATGTAATGTGCACACACACAGCTAAAGAAATACATGTGTGCATACCCCACAATGGACCTCAGGTTTCTGGAACTTAGGCTGGGGAAATACTACTTGAGGGGAGAACACACAGCTCAAACACACAGTGGTACCTCGGGTTACAGATGCTTCAGGTTACAGACACTTCAGGTTACAGACTCCGCTAACCCAGAAATAGTACCTTGGGCAGTGGGAGGCCCCATCAAGAACAGTTTCAGGTTAAGAAAGGACCTCCAGAACGAATTAAGTTCTTAACCCGAGGTACCACTGCACAGTCGTACCTTGGAAGCTGAACAGAATCCGTTCCGGAAGTCCGTTCGACTTCCAAAACGTTCGAAAACCAAATAGCGGCTCCTGAAGCCAGTCGGAAGCCACGGAAGCCCCATTGGACATTCAGGTTCCAAAAGAACGTTTGAAAACCGGAACACTCACTTCCAGGTGTGTGGCATTCAGGAGCCAAAACGTCCGAGTTCCAGGGCGTTCGGGATCCAAAGTACGACTGTATTCTGTTAAGCATTGCGCACTGCTGTGGATGGAGGGCATTGGGAGACGTTTTGCAGGCATCACACTGAACAGGCTTGTGTGTGGATAAAGGCACACAACTCAAAAGGGGACAATCCTATGACAATATTTGCTGGGATGAGCAGCTTAGGATGCAGCTGAACTTGGGTTCTTTTGGTGTTAAGTCCCAAACATTTGCTCTGCTAGATAAGCTGGCACAACTTGTTCAGCTGTGGGTCAGCTAGCTGAATCGAGGTCGGTTGGGGTGAGATAGGGGGAACTTGGGCTCAGTCCTAAACCCATTCAGCTCAGCCACATAACCTGGCAATCCAACATCTGTTAACAGGTCTGTATTTATTGCAATTCAAGTTCTGCTTGATCTAGGTTTGAGGCTTAGCTACTGTTGCCCACGAGGTGGCGCTGTGGCTCCACTGTTGGTCTCTTTATTTCCCATACCAAGTTTTAAATAGGGTTCTTTTCACCTTGTAAAAAGGCTGAGGAAAACTGGATAAAAGAAACAAAAATGGTGTCCTGACCTCAGCTGATGAGTTCCCAATAGATTCAGTTAGATTGTTGGAACAGGCAATCTGTTTGAGAGGAACTGAAGAGAGTAGGAAGAGGCAGAGCGGACAATAAAACACATATTTTGCAAACCATTTTTAGGGAAGGCTTGCGGCAGCTCCTAGAAAAACTCTCCAATATTTGAGTTTGGATGAGCAAAAGGAAGTACTTCTCCAGTTATGCAATGCTACATTTAAGGCCCCATCTGCACGATGCATTTAAAGCATATTATACCACTTTAAACAGGCATGGCCTCTACCAAAGAATCCTGGGAGCCATAGTTTGTTAAGGGTGCTTGTTCGCCTCCCAAGGCTGCAATTCCCAGAGTAGAATTAACCATCATTCCTTCTTTCCAGATCAATCTGAGAATTGAAGCTCTGTGACTGGTACAGCGGTTTCTTAACAACCTACAGTTCAGTGGTGACAATGGTAACAGCTGTCATGAAATTAAAAGACGCCTGCTTCTTGGGAGAAAAGCATTGACAAACCTAGACAGCATCTTAAAAAGTAGAGACATCACCTTGCTGACAAAGGTCCGTATAATTAAAGCTATGGTTTTCCCAGTAGTGATGTATGGAAGTAAGAGCTGGACCATAAAGAAGGCTGATCGCCGAAGAACTGATGCTTTTGAATTATGGTTCTGGAGGAGACTCTTGAGAGTCCCATGGACTGCAAGAAGATCAAACCTCTCCATTCTGTGGGAAATCAGCCCTGAGTGCTCACTGGAAGGACAGATCCTGAAGCTGAGGCTCCAATACTTTGGCCACCTCATGAGAAGAGAAGACTCCCTGGAAAAGACCCTGATGTTGGGAAAGATTGAGGGCACAAAGAGAAGGGGACTACAGAGGACGAGATGGTTGGACAGTGTTCTTGAAGCTACAAACATGAGTCTGACCAAACTGCGGGAGGCAGTGGAAGACGGGTCAGGAAGAGTCGGACATGACTAAATGACTAAACAACAACAACAGTTGTTCAACAACAGTTCAGTGGATGCTGGCTTGAATGGCAAGTGTTACCATTAGTGTATAAAACCCTTAACAGCTTGGGACGAGTTTACTTTCAAGTTCCCCTAACCCACTCAACCACTTTGATCTGTGCAATGGGCATTGTTACAGGTGCCACCCAATATGCGTACCACACTTATAAGAAATTGATCTTCTAGTGTTGCAGCTCCCTTTTGCGTTTTGTACCAAAGGGGCTTGGAAATTCTCTCTCTGTGAACCTCCAACCTTCTGATCAGCAAGCCCTAGGCTCTGTGGTTTAACCCACAGCGCCACCCGCGTCCCTGGAGGCATAATAGCCATCTTCAAATATCTCAAGGGCTATCACATGGGAGAGGGAACAAGCTTGTCTCTTGCTCTGGAGGGTAAGACTCGAAGCAATGGATTTGGGTTGCAAGAAAAGAGATTCCGACTAAACATCAGGAAGAATTATGTCAGTAAGAGCTGTTCGGCAATGGAGCGGTCTCCCTTGGAAGGTGATGGACTCTCCTTCCTTGGAGGTGTCTAAGCAGGGGTTGGGTGGCCATCCATCATGAATGCTTTAGTTGAGCTTCCTGCATTGCAGGGGCTGGACTAGATGTCCACGGGGGTCCCTTCCAACTCTATGATTCTATTTTGGACTGCACCTCCCTTTATCCATTGGTCATGCTGTTTGGGGTTGATCACAGCTGTATTCCCAAATGCCCAGAGGGGCACCAGGTTGAGGGAAGCTGCTGTCTTCTCTCCCAAAGCCCCACGAAACAACACATTAAATACACAAAGTTTGCATCTGCCAAAATCTAATTGCATCCTGATAAAGTGAATGTCAGAACCCACTCCAGGTCCACGATGCATTATATATTCCCCCTTTTCCTTTTTTTAAATAAAAGAATATAACAAATATGTCTCAAGTTTGTTAGAGACAGGCAACATTTGGCAAATGTCAGCTCCTCGCGTGGGTTTTGATTAGGCTGTGGTGTTGGCCCGGCCATTGATTTTGCTTATGAGTGTGGCTTATTGAAGAATCTATCATCTTTACACCAAAGACCTGCTGTCAGTGAAGCAAATGCCAGACTCGTGCTTGGACCCCAAGTGACAAATTAATGGAGTTTTTCTCATATTTCCTCAAAGTCAAACTTGCTTATCGAGCGGCGCAGCAGTGAGGCCGCATCCGGGGTTTGTCATGGCTGTGAAATGCGGAGGACAGCCCTGCGGTCCACGCACATCAAAAATTGCTGCGGGAGATGCATTGCAAAGCAGTATTGACTCATGTAAGGGAGGAAAGCAGAATTCATTCATTTGCTGAAAACGAATCTTCACTGAAGCTATTTACTAGGCCCCCTTATAAACTCTGGATAATCCAGGGAGGGGAGAGAGAGGGATGCCTGTGGAATGTGATCTTCACAGATTCCTGCATGAAACTGATGCGATAATAATAATAATAATAATAATAATAATAATTTTTATTTATAACCTGCCCTCCCCAGCCAAGACCGGGCTCAGGGCGGCTAACAACCAATAATAAAAACAAGCTGATTAAAATACAATTTAAAAGATTAAGATACAACATTAAAACATTAGGGAGCAATCTCTTCATAGAAGGAGAAAGGAGAAAGAAAGAGGGGGAGGGAATCAAACTGATTCTAAGCCAAAGGCCAGGTGGAACAACTCTGTCTTACAGGCCCTGTGGAAAGAGATCAGATCCCGCAGGGCCCTGGTCTCATGAGACAGAGCATTCCACCAGGCTGGAGCCAGTGTTGAGAAGGCCCTGGCTCTGGTTGAGGCTAACTTCCTTAGGGCCCGGGACCTCTAGGGTGTTGCTGTTTATAGACCTTAAGGTCCTCCGTGGGGCATACCAGGAGAGGCAGTCCCGTAGGTACGAGGGTCCTAGGCCGTGAAGATGGAAATCCTATGGCAAGATTTGTCTGGATGAGCAGTTTTTGATAACTGGCATTAGTTCTCTTGTCTTCCCAAGTGATGTGTAAAAATTTTCAGAGACACCATTGATGGAATCTTTCGAGGAGTTGGAGATGGTGTGATCCAGTAAGCAAGCTGGGGGCAGCACCTTCCCATTTAACCTCAGGCAGTGAACTAGGAAGGGCCAGCCCTGATGACTACTCTGTAGGGGAAATCTGTGGGCCTCCCTGGGTGCCATGCTGTCTACCTCTGCTCTAGATCCTCGTGGAGACCCTGTGCCTTAGGAAAGGGTAGAGGAGCAGCATGGACTGTCAGTGAAGTTTGAGGTCTTCTCACACCCTCAGCCTCTTAATTTAGAGTATGTGCCCACAAGGTCTGAACTTTCAGAAGGGCTTGATCTTAAAACCATTTTCTATTTATTTTGAGAACAAACTGTTCTGCTTGAGCACATTCTGGCTGAGCCTGCCCATCGCTTAGACCTTTGAGCTTTAACTCCATTAAGGCTTCGGCGGTGGATCAATCGGCTCCCCTTCAACGCCTTAATGGCTCTGCGTCGCTTTGACATTTGGCTGACCTTTACCCTATGCTTCCACTTAATTTTCACCTGTATCTACATTAGCTGTGTAGGCTTCTAATAATGCATTGGTGGAGCAATGAACGCATGGGGTCTCTTGGCTGTTTCAAAGCATGTGCCTGAGATGCCTGCCCTTGAATGCATGCTCTGGGAAGTCGGCAGAGGTGGCCAGGGGCGGATTGCTCCATGTGCAGATTTTTCAACATGACCTTCACAGAGCACAAGCCAGGATATTTATTACAGAGCGGATTTGCACAGAAGCAAGGAGGGCAGCCAAAATGATCAGGTGTCTGAAAAACAAGCCATATGAAGAATGGTCGAAGGAGCTGGGTATGTTTAGCCAGGAAAAGAGGAGTCCAGAGAAGCAGACACAGAGCAATGGTTCCAAACTATAAGAAAGAAGATTCCACCTAAACATTAGGAAGAACTTCCTGACAGTAAGAGCTGTTCGACAGTGGAATTTGCTGCCAAGGAGTGTGGTGGAGTCTCCTTCTTTGGAGGTCTTTAAGCAGAGGCTTGACAACCATATGTCAGGAGTGCTCTGATGGTGTTTCCTGCTTGGCAGGGGGTTGGACTCGATGGCCCTTGTGGTCTCTTCCAACTCTATGATTCTATGATTCTATTCTATGATTCTATGAGACTGAGAGGAGGTATCGTATCCATCTTCAAATATCTCAAAGGCTGTCACATGGAGGATGGAGCAAGATTGTTTTCTCCTGCTCCAGAAGGTAAGATCCAGACAATGGCTTCAAGCTACAAGAAAGGAGATTCTTACTAAACATCAAGGAGAACTTGATGACAGTAAGACCTGTTTGACAGTGAAACAGTCTCCTGTGAGAACAGGATGTTTGGCTCTCCTTCCTTGGAGGTATCTAAGCAGAGGTTGGATGGCCATCTGTCATGGATGCTTTGTAGTTGAGATTCCTGCATTGCAGAGGGTTAGACTAGATGACTCTTGGCATCAATTCCAGCTCTACAATTCTATGATGGGCCACCAACCTGTTCTAGCAGGGCTCTTCATATGCTCTTATGGAATGTTCTTATTTCAGCTGGGTCAGGAGAAACAGACAGATACCGACCACCCTTGGTGCTCAGAAGTCTGCTCAACAGATGGATTCCAAGGTGGAAGGGCAGCCTAAGGAATCAGCAGGCAGGGCTGGATCATGCAGGCCGGCAGGTCTAGCCTGGTAAAGTGGAGCCAGAAGCAAATGAGAGCAATGAAGAGACATTTGCTCAGGTTGCCTTTTGTGCGATCAATGCTAAGGCCTCTTCTTGTCTCGTCAAGGGGGAAACTCTTAGCAGTGACCCAGATTTCTCAGACGAAGGAAGATGCTTTAAAGGAAAGTAGTTTGAGTCGATGGCGCTTGGAAAGTCTCTGCTGAGCAGCCTCCCACCATCCCTCATGCATATTAAAGAGCTTAATTACAGCTGGTTAGAATCTGGGGAATTGGGCTGAATCTCTCCGTGTTAAAATTGCAGAATTCCAGTGACCCATCGGTACATCTTTAAAGAGTCAGCAAATCATTCATTAAAGGGGGGACGCGCTCATTGTGCAACTGTTAGTCCCTTGACTGACAAAAGGTACTGGTGATTTCAGATGGAAGAGGATGCTTCTGAGAATTGATTTTGAGTGACATGTTATCTTGCATTTGTCTTTTCCTGGGCTCAAAGAGTGGAGAGTTCCTCAGGCAAATTTGGAGCAAACCCAGGTAGCAGGTGCTTGCATTTCCAGAGCATTTAATTCATTCATCCTTCCATCATCTTATGGCTACACGATGTTGTTATATAGATAAATACTGTTTTATAAAAAGGAAGTAAGAGGTCCACTCTGAAGGAGCAATTTTGCTGCTGATGTCTTCACTGTGTGTGAGAGAGATCTCCTCCAGATCTAAAAGGCATGTTACCTGGAGACAGGTAAGAACATAAGAAGAGCCTGGTGGACCAAGTCAGTGCCTCATCTGGTTCAGCATGAACTATGGAAAGAGAAGAAGTCACTGATATTTTAAGGTTGCTTAAACCAGTGTTTCCCAATCTTGGGCCTCCAGCTGTTTTTGGACTACAACTCCCATCATCCCTAGCTAGCAAGACCAGTGGTCAGGGATGATGGGAATTGTAGTTCAAAAACAGCTGGACGCCCAAGGTTGGGAAACACTGGCTTAAACGAATATTCTAAAATGTAAAACAGAAAATTTAATAACAATTATCGAAAAATAAAATAAAATTAAGCATGGCATGGAGAAAGTGGATAGAGAAATATTTTTTCTCACATAACATTAGAACTCAGGGAGTTCCAATGCAGCTGAATATTGGAAGATTCAGAACAGATAAAATTAAGGACTTCTTCACGCAGTGCAAAGTTACAGTTGGCAGTGATGGCCACCAACTTAGTAGGCTCTAAAAGATGATTAAGCAGCGGTTGGATGGACATCTGTCGTGGATGCTTTAGTTGAGATTCCTGCATTGTAGGGGGTTGAACTAGATGAACTAGACAAATTTATGGAGGACAAGGCCATCAATGGCTACTAGCCATGATGGAGATGTTCATCCTCCGTTGTTAGAGGCAATTGTTGAGAATTGCAAGTAGGCAGAGTGCTCTGTTGCTCTCATGTCATAAGAACATAAGAAGAGGCTACTGGATCAGGTCAACAGCCCATCCAGTCCAGCATCCTGTTCTCACAGTGGCCAACCAGATGCCTGTGGGAAACCAGCAAGCAAGATCTCAGCACAAGAGCCCTCTCCCCTCCAGCAACTGGTATTCAGAAGCATTGCTGTCTCCAGCAGTGGAGGCCGAGCATAACCATCATGGCTGAGAGCTAATAGCCCTCTCCTTCATGAATTCGTCTAATCCAGGCCTAGGCAAACTCAGCCCTCCATCTGTTTTTAGGACTACAATTCCCATCATCCCTGACCACTGGTCCTGTTAGCTAGGGATCATGGGAGTTGTAGTCCCAAAACACCTGGGGGGCTGAGGTTGCCTCTGCCTGGTCTAATCCTCTTTTAAAGCCATCCAGGCCACCACTGCTTCCAGTGGGACGGAGTTCTACAGTTCAACAATGCATGATGTGAATAAGTACATTCTATATATCTAAAGCCACATGTTGTTGTTGTTTAGTCGTGTCCGACTCTTCGTGACCCCATGGACCAGAGCACGCCAGGCACTCCTGTCTTCCACTGCCTCCCACAGTTTGGTCAAACACATGCTGGTCGCTTTGAGAACACTATCCAACCATCTTGTCCTCTGTCATCCCCTTCTCCTTGTGCCCTCAATCTTTCCCAACATCAGGGTCTTTTGCAGGGAGTCTTCTCTTCTCGTGAGGTGGCCAAAGTATTGGAGCCTCAGCTTCAGGATCTGTCCTTCCAGTGAGCACTCAGGGCTGATTTCCTTCAGAATGGATAGGTTTGACCTTCTTGCAGTCCATGGGACTCTCAAGAGTTTCCTCCACATACCCCCCTTTAAATCCATATCAACAAAAAGAACTCACTCTGAAAATCACCTACAGGTGGTACCTAACACCAAGAAAACTAGTGCTAATACACCCAGGAACCTCACCAAAATTCTGGAGAGGGTGCACCTCCACAGGCACGTACCTCCACATGTGGTGGGAGTGTCCCAAAATCCAACTACTCTGGACAACAGTCATACGAGAAATATGTAAAATAACCAAGCAAGTATTAGAAGTCACCCCAGAAATGGTCCTACTAAACATCTTCCAATACAACAATGCCCACCTACACCACAAAGAACTCATAACCCACCTACTCTCAGCAGCCAGAAACATCATAACCAGACACTGGAGAGACCTGTCGGGAGTAAGTATGGACCAATGGTACCAAATAGTATGGGAAACAGCCTTACTAGAAAAATTAACCAATAAACTGAAACTGACACGGGGACAAATAGAAGACGCCCCCCCTTTATCTCATATCTAAAGCCACATTTATAACTATATATAGCCGTCAAGGTTCTGGTAGTGCTTTTTGTGACTCTGCTCACCTATTTTTTCCCTGCCCATGGCAGCCATTTTGTGCTGGCACCCATAACAATTTTATCAAGCTATGAGTACTGGCACCTCAATTTTATTTTAAGCAACAACTCCTCCACCCCACACAAAGTGTTGCTTTCTGGAAACCTTTGTTGTAACTCAGGGCTAGTTCTCACTAAAGTGGCAAACCTTTCTGGCATCATTTCAGGCTATGGGTGGGGCTCACATTTTCAAATGTTCCTGGATTAAATATTGTGTCAGTATACTTATTTTTTAACCCCTATTATTGTTCAGATACTAGCATCCTTGTCCCCATCATTGCTCAGGAATTCTAAGAAGCTGACACATCTCCTGACGGAGGGGAAGCCAACTCCGACTGTATCCATATATTTTAAAAAGTAAATTATGGTTTACAGATGCTTCCTAGGCATTCTTGGTTACTATTATATTTCAAGCAGAATGTCAAATGCTAGAAGCGAAAACAATATACAGTGGTACCTCGGGTTAAGAACTTAATTCATTCTGGAGGTCCGTTCTTAACCTGAAACTGTTCTTAACCTGAGGTACCACTTTAGCTAATGGGGCCTCCCTCCTGCTGCTGTTTCTGTTCTCATCCTGAAGTAAAGTTCTTAACCTGAGGTACTATTTCTGGGTTAGCAGAGTCTGTAACCTGAAGTGTCTGTAACCTGAAGCACCTGTAACCCAAGGTACCACTGTATAACACTGAACATGGTCTTGGAATTTTACCTTCCACTAAGAGTGCATCTACATACAGGAAAAAACGCTATAAATGTTATAAAGCAAAAGCAAAACAAAGCAAAACAAAACAAAACAAAACAAAACAACCACTACGGAAAATCACATAGAATTTTCTTTTACTCTCCAGCGCCATCTGGTGTTGCATGTATATAACACATCCAAAACGCTGTTTTTTGACTAATGTAGCTGAGTCCTAATATACAAGCAGAACCCAATTTTCTATTGATTTTTTGGTGCACCTCCTTTCGTATTTCTTTTGCAATATGTCGGTTTTGTCAACAGTGCTACGTATATCCTATACGTTTTTAAACATTTGCATAATGGGCTTACCTTTCCTCCCTTTCTGAGTCGATTTGAAATCCATGAAATGTTTCGGTCTTTGCTTTCTTTAACAGGGACCTTTCCATAGACACCTTGTGCTTCTCATACATTTCCCCAACGGAGTTTGCTCAGCCTTGTCTAGCTCTCAAAGTCCAGCTCTGTGCTTTGGGGCCCTCTTTCACACTGCTCTCTTCCCTCTGAGGAATGGATATGTCAAGAGTGTTGAGAAGCTTTCATTTACCAAAGTTTTTCATTATATTAACCCGGGCAAAAACAAAACAAGAAACCATCCTGACATGCCAACTTTTGTCCGCCCCTGAAGTTATCTCCCCAGACTGCTCTCACATATTCACGCTTGGCTTCCCCCTTAGAAAGGGTTATCCCAACACACAAAAGCACACACATTCTCAAAACAATGTGCATTGCAGCATTTTCTGTTGTTTAATTTTAAGGATGTCAACCATTTGACCCTTTAATGCACTTTCAAGATAAAAGGGCAAGCACCTTTGTTTATCGCTTATTTTAAAAGGGGTGGTTTGTATTTCTTTCAGTAGGTTTCTCTCGTTGGACCACACAAGGCCTTCTGTATCAGGGCTGGAGTCACATACAGGTCAGCACAAAAGATGCTTCTCCAGCTTCTAGATCTACCTAGTTGGATGGCTTGAAGGGCATCTTGTTTCCCCTAATGGCCAAACTGCTGCCTCTGGGAAGTCCACCAAAGGACATGTCCTCCTTGCCATCACATTCCATGAATGCAGCCTTTCTCAACCTGTGGGTCCCCAGATGTTGAACTACAACTCCCATCACCCCTAGCTAGCAAGGCCAGAGCTCAGGGATGATGGGAGTTGTAATCCAACAACATCTGGGGACCCACAGGTTGAGAACTGCTGCTAATGGGGTTCTCAGAGGCATCTGTGGTTGGTGCTAATGATGGTCGCCAACTTTTATAGCTTTAAAAGAGCACTAGAGAAATTTGTGGAGGGTGTAGCTATCATAGTATGGGAAGGGGCCTGTGAGGGTCATCGAGTCCAACCCCTGCAATGCAGAGATCTCAACCAAAGCATCCATGACAAATGGCCATCCAACCTTTGCTTAAAAACCGCCAATGAAGGAGAGCCCACAACCTCTTGAGAGAGTCTGTCCCAATTAGCTCTTACTGTTAGAAAGCTCTTCCTGACGTTTAGCCAGAATCTCCTTTCTTGAATCTATTGGGTTGAGTCCTACCCTCCAGAGCAGGAGAAAACAAACATGTTCTCTCTTCCATGTGACAGCCCTTAAGATTTTTGAAGATGGCTATCATATCTCCTCTCAGTCTCCTCTTTTCCAGGCTGAACACACCGAGCTCCTTCAAGTGCTCCTCGTAAGGCTTGGTTTCCAGACCCTTAATCATCTTGGTTGCCCTTCACTGCACACATTCCAGCTTGTCAACATCCTTCTTAAGTTGTGTCACCCAGAATTGGACACAGTCCTCCAGCTGTGGTCTAGCCAAGGCAGAATAGGGTGGTACTATAACTTCCCTTACTGTTAGGATCTCCCTTCTTGTAACTTGACTCCATTGGTTCGAGTCCTACCCTCCAGATTAGGGGAAAACTAGCTTGTTCCTTCTTCCATGTGACAACCCTTGAGATATCTGGAGATGACTACCCTTTTGGGCTTCCCAGAGACATCTAGTTGGCCATTGGGAGAACAGAATGCTGGACCCACCAGGGCTTTTCTCATGTTCTGATGACAAGTTCAGCAATTAGGCACAGAACAGGAGAATCGAACGAATAAAGCATTGCGCTGCTCCTCTTTTACCACTGGGTGGAACATAAGACTTTGGTTGCTTCTGCCTGTAGCGTCAGAACCAAAGACCCGCATGTGTGAATTAATTTGGTTCTCTTGTTTTGAGAGAAGCTGACTTCACAAAGGATGTGTGTGTGTGTGTGTGTGTGTGTGTGTGTGTGTGTGTCTTAAGGAAGCTGCTGCATCCCCACTGTGTGATATGAGAGACAACTCTTGGGAGCTCACCTGTCAACAAATTATGGAGATGCAGACTGGAGAGCAAACTGCCTGCAGAGACTTTGGGGCTGCTTTCAATGCTACCCAGGTGAGGCCTCGGCGTTTAATTTGCAGTCTGGATGAAACGCATGCTCTTTAAACTTGCATACCTACGAGGAAAACAAATAGCTCTCTCGTCTAGGCTTATGATTCCCCTAATAAATGACTTCCTTAGATATCTGTGTTTATCTAAACGGCTTCTCCCCGCAGTCCCACACTGGGAAACGCATCTATGCAAGCCAGCTGGGGAACTGTCCTGGGCTTATCTCAGGAGCCTGAGGTTTGGAAGGGGTGTAGCTCAGAGGCAGAGACCAGACCTTGCATGCTAATTGCCCCAGTATTTCTCTGCAGGCCTGGGAAGTGCATTAGTCTGAAACCCAGGAGATCCACTGACAGGCCATGCACAGAAAACAAGTCATCAGCCCACTGACATCCAGATATTGTTGAACTACATCTAGGGACAGGGGCAGACCTTGCCAATATGCTGCCCTGTGCAAGGCCATTTGATGCCCTCTCCAAAGCCCTTGTGGCTCCGGCTTAAGCTGGGCTTTGGAAAGGCGATGTGTGGCTCTGGCAGGGTCCTAGAGCCCTCCTCCCTCCTTCCCAAAGCCTAGTAGGTGCTTGCCCAGTTTTAGGAAGGAGGAAGGAGGACTCTATGTGCTGGTCCCGAGGGTTAACCGTGCAGCAAGGTCCGAGTCCAGTCCGAGGTCGATGGTGCGGTATGGAGGCTGTCCGTCAAAGCTGTAGCTGGGTCCAAGGTGGGGAGTCGGGTGGGGTCAGGAACTCTGGCAGAAGAGCAGGACAGAGTGCAGGCAGGAACAGGCTAGCAACAACGTTGTTCCCGCAACCTGGGACTGGGGCTGGCTGGCTTTTATCTGCCCCGAGGCATAGGGAGGCCCTGGTCCACAGGTGACTCGCCTCTCCTGGCCTGGAGGTGAGCACTCCTCCTGCGGGAACTTAGTTCCCTCCACCTTTCTGCCCTGAGTCTCTGCAGCTCAGGAGAGGCTGGAGGGTTACTGGACCCAGAGGCAACCTCAGCTTCCCCTGATGGGGCTGAGAGTGGAACACCTGCAGGCAATGGGTCCTCCATCACCTCAGGAGCCACAGCAGACTCAGCTGATGCCTGCACCTGAGGATCCAGCACAGGGGAGGACCCTTCAGGCTCATGCCCCACCCCCGGCTCAGCTGGTTCTGGAGGTGGGGACTCCTGTGCAGGCTGGGATTCCTCAGGTTCAGCCTCTGAATCCGATTCCCAGGCCATCACACTCTAGGACCCTGCCAGAGTCCTCATGCCTCCTTCCCGTAGCCAGGGATGTGCTTGCCAGACTCTGAGAAGGCGCTCTCCTGGGTTGCAGGCCTGATGTGACTGCACTACACGCACCGTCCTAAATCCACCTCTGCTAGGAATGGGGGAGAAATTGTTGGAAAACGCCCTGAGGTCACCTGCAAACCCCTGGAACTCTGAGCATCCTCCGATGTGCACAGCACTGGAAAAGGCATCTCCCTTCTTCTCCAGGGCCCTCAATGACATATATCAGCTTCATATATGCACACTAATCTTCTGGCATAACACAGCAAGAAGAGTGAAACATCGTAGATCCAAGCTATTATTTATTTACACACTATATACAGACTACAGCATAATGGCGACCATTCTCTTCAGCTCCGAGAGAACAACCAAAAGTGAAAATATGTTACAGCATACAGCATACAGCAGAAGAGAGATAAGGCTGTCTTCCGTTCCCACAGTCTTCTCAGACAGACATTGAATTATACCAATCACAAAATGCAGCATCGGAGGAGTGAAATTGCTAACAGAAATTGGATTCAGTTTGCAATGAGAGTTCGTGCTTTCCAAATGAACCAAAGCACAGGCGTCCTTCAAAATTCACATGTCTCTGAATTTTGCAATGTAGCTCCCCAACCCAAAGATGTTAACAAAAATGCACATTTTGGGAAGAATTGTGCACAAAGATATTAATGAAAATAACATATCAAATAATGTACTGTATGACCGAAAATGGCTTGCAGAAATGCATACATTCGTCAAAACTGCATACAAAAACATGTTTATTAGGAGAAATTTGCACCAATATGCTGATTAATTTTCTTGAGGGAAATATTATTTTTTGGGCAAATTGCTGCAGAAATATGAAGAACTGAATTTTAGACTGGGAAAAATGAGAAACAGAGAGAACTTTATCACTTGTTCAACATTGAATGAACTCAGACAGCTATTCACAAGCCATTCCAAAATTGGTTTATCAAGTGGGCCAAATCTTTCTTTAGGTTTTTTGCAAATCTGGGAAGATCAGATTTTCGCAAATCTGTGGCACAGCTGCAAAGCAGAGCGAAAAAACTCTGAGAAGCCGATCAAAATATGGGTCAAGCAAAATTATGGATGGGTCCAGAGATGTTCTCCTGCGTTTCCTCCATGCCAAGGGGGGAAAGGCAGTCTTCCAGTCATAGTGTGCCTTTTCTCCCCTCTCTAAGTGGGCCGGTCACCCTGGGACAATGAGCAAGCAAGCCTTATATTTTGTCTTTGCTCAGTTTCAAATTGAAACCCTAGAAGTCTGCATGACAAGTTGAAGAATGCAGGATTGCTTCACTTTGTTTTGATTCCGTTTCAGACATGAAAGCACATTAAGCGAATTTCGTTGGGCTTCTAACCCAGAGATCAAATGCAAGTATAATGCTAAAGAAGGTTAATGACTGAGCATTTTTTCCTCTTGGGAGGATCAGCATAATAAATGCTATTGACTTCGCTAATAAAGGCAAAGCAGGAGCAAAAGCGAGAGCTAATGATTTGAAAGCAAAAAGGCCATCATTCTGGGCATGGAATTGTCTCTAAAACTTACTTGTGGCTCTGTTTCCTCTCTCTGTATATATCCCATCAAGCGGCGACAGCACTGCGTCTCATCGTTTCTATTATGCTCGTTAAAAAATAAATCACCAGTAAGAGGAAGCGGACTCCTAAGCAATGTATGCAGAGGAAGCAGCTAGTCCTCTTCACTTCAAATAAACTTGGTTCATTAATTAAATGAACTGAAATATTTTCTGGCTTTCAAAGCTCTATGGTAGCTTTTTTAAAAAATAAAAATGGATAAAACTGAAACACCAGTGAAATCTAGCAATCAAAGCTCAATAGCCAAAGAAGAACTCAAAGCAGAAGCGAATTAAGAAACTTATTTGGTCCTTTGAAAAAGAAAGTAAAAAGATAGCTGCATTGAATGTTGGAGCTGAATTCCATTTGTTGGAAGCCACAGCAGGGGAGAGCGCTCTTGCTCACAGGTTGCCCACAGGCATTGGCTGGCCACTCAGAGCAGGATGCTGCTCCTCACACTGAGAAAAGGATGCATTGGCTTGATCCAGCAGATAGATAGGTAGATCTCACTCGCTGGATCATCACCTTGTCGTGGTGAGTGGGCTTGCATGTTCCTATGACCCTTGTGAGCGAAGCCGTCGGGAATCTCGTACTCCCAGCAGGGTCACCCAAGGTGGGTAAGGTCAAAGGGAAGGAGCTAGACAAAGAATGATCCAAGAAGTCCTCAACGGCAGAACAGGAGGATGATAACAAGTGGTATGTTACAACTGCTGTGAAGGCGGATGAAGGCTGCAGCAGATAGGAATCTACCGGTTCATCGTGACTACTCGTTCCATCAGAACAGAGCCTTACTGTGAAGACTGCGTTGGTCAGCATGCACTGATCTACAGACATAAAACAAATTCACGCACAGGCGTCTTCCAAAAACCCATCCCAAACCCAAACCCTTATGGAAGGCAATCTTACTCAGCTATGAGTGATCGCCAAAGAAGAAGAGATAGATGATAGATAGATAGATAGATAGATAGATGATATAATTTTTTCTAATTTTCATTTCAAAATATTCATTTAGACAACCTTAAATCAATGACTTCCCTTCTTCTCTTTCCATGGTTCATTTTGCATATCATAAATCCCTGCATATTTTACATGAACGAAACCATTCAGTAATCCATTGTTACATCCATCGACTTATTTACATTGTTGAATTTATCTTAATGCTGCCAGTGTTTTTAAAGAAACAAAATTTCCACCCAGATATTCAGTAAACATTTTCCAGTCTCTTTAAATGTATGTTCTTCTTGTTCTCTTATACTATATGTTAAATCTGCAAGCTGTGCATATTCCATCAGCTTAAGTTGCCATTCTTCTTTGGTTGGTATGTTACTCGTTTTCCATTTCGGGCCTAGCAGAACATGGGCTGCAGTAGTAGCATATGTACATAAATAATCTTTTTTGACACCTGGGAATTTTCCTCTGAATTATCCCCAACAGAAAGAACTATGGTTTTGGGGGGAAAGGTACTTTAAAACATTATTTTCAATTCATTATATATCATTTCCCAATACTCTTTTACCCTTATATAATTCTACCACATATGGTAAAACGTTCCCTCAGCCTCATATCTCCAGCACTTATCTGATTCATACTTATACATTTTAGCAAGTCTAAAAGGTAAAGGGACCCCTGACCATTAGGTCTAGTCGTGGCCGACTCTGGGGTTGTGGCTCTCATCTCTGTTTATTGGCTGAGGGAGCCGGCATACAGCTTCCGGGTCATGTGGCCAGCATGACTAAGCTGCTTCTGGCAAACCAGAGCAGCACACGGAAATGCCGTTTACCTTCCCGCTGGAGCAGTACCTATTTATCTACTTGCACTTTGACTTGCTTTCGAACTGCTAGGTTGGCATTTAGCAAGTCTACTCAGAGTTAAATACCATCTATGAATCATTCTCAGGTAGTTCTCACATCCAGCACATCCAGCAGCTCTTTTAATGTTCATATGTAGGGAAGAGGGTCTTTTAAATATTGTAGAAGCCTACTTTCACACGTCTATTTTTACCCATTTGTGAAATGCTGCCCTCTTCATTCTAGTTGTTTACATTTTTGTGAGTTTGTGCTAGGGTATTTACAGTCACACACACACACAGAGAGAGAGAGAATACCCTTTATGCCAGCTATTCATATTTGTTATAAACATAAAGCCTCCCTTATTTCAGATGTCACTGTTCCAAAGGATTATTTATTTCCCAATGTCTGGCCTGGCAACCCTACGGAGGAAAGCAATCTTTAATTAAAAAGCAATGCTAGGCTCTTGACTCATTTCTTGGTTTAATAGGATTCCATCTCTGTTTGATATCAAGGAAACTGTAACAAAAAAATGTCCAGTGCTTCGATTTCGCTTGCTCTGGGTTTTTCTTTTATATATACTGAAAAGTTTGCAGGAAGTTTGAATGCAGGTTAGAAGCTAATTCACAACAGTATTCATTCTAGTATATAGTCATTCCTTCTTGAACAGACTTGTGGTTCCAGGTCTGTGATTATACAGCAGAGAGCAGTGATGTGTGAAATATGAGTTAATATATTATTTACCTCTGGGTCACCTTCCGTGGCCAAATCATGAATTTTTGACATTTAAGATACATATCTAAGAGACTACTTCATACATGTTGTTTGTCCTGCCATTGTGATTGTCTGGTTCGCTGATGTACTCTTCTGGAACAAATCCTCCACTTACTAAATAAGATCAGCCCTACTTGTTGCTGTTGAAAAATGATTTGCCCCCAAATTTCTGATCCTGTAATCTGAGAACTGGAACATAAAGAAGGCTGATCGCCGAAGAATTGATGCTTTTGAATTATGGTGCTGGAGGAGACTCTCGAGAGTCCCATGAAGGAAATCAGCCCTGAGTGCTCACTGGAAGGACAGATCCTGAAGCTGAGGCTCCAATACTTTGGCCACCTCATGAGAAGAGAAGACTCCATGGAAAAGACCCTGATGTTGGGAAAGATGGAGGGCACAAGGAGAAGGGGACGACAGAGGACGAGATGGTTGGAGAGTGCTCTCGAAGCTGCCAGCATGAGGTTGACCAAACTGTGGGAGGCAGTGGAAGACAGGAGTGCCTGGTGTGCTCTGGTCCATGGAGTCATGAAGAGTCGGACACGGCTAAACGATTAAACAACAAAAATCTGAGAAAAAATGGTTTTGTGAAATCCAGTCGTTTCACTGATTAGTTTCATTGACTCGTCAGTGTGTGTCCATGGGAGTACGTCCCATTGAATTTAATGTGGCGTTACAACCAGGGATGGCCTCATCCTGTTTGCCAACTGAGGCAAAACAGGGATTTCCACCTCTTGCTCCCCTGACTTCTGCCACAGAAGGATGTTCCGCAAAGCATTGCCTCTCAGTTTCTCCACACCGGGGAGGAGGAAGACAAGTGGCAATGCAGTGCAGTGGAGCACCCTGGTTCTCACTGAACTTTGGTGGAGCTGGGGCGTTCTGGAAAGCATTGCAGCTTGGCTTCTCTGCTCGGAGGTGGGGAAGACGTATGGCAACGCTGTGTGCTGGAATGCCTCTCTCTTTAAAAGGCAGCACGTTTGTGGGAGAGGCAGAAGTTGTCTTCAGGCTACTTCTCAGGATAACAAAACAGTTAGCTAAGATCCCCTGCCTCTCCCCCAAACGTGCTGCCTTTTAAAAAGGTCTAGGAACCTTTTAAAAGCAGTTTGGAATGGGTTGTCTTCTCCTGTCTTTGAAGGTAGGACTAGATGTTGGGATATTGCTGGGAAGACGGGGGCATCAGGCAGGCCCCCAGCTGGCTCCAGCCACCGGCCGGCGACCAAGCGATCACCGGTCTCCCTTGGAACAGTATCAAATAGCGACACTAGCCTCAGATACGTTTAGAGACTTGGCACGCTCTATCAGCAGAGTGAATAAATCTTCTCACAACAGAAGTGGCGGACAGAAACACGTGTAAGCATATTTACAGCATTATTCAGCATAGTTCAGGAACAAAGGAAAAACATGTCTGCTTCCAATCATGTCCAGCAAAACAGCAGTATAAAAGCACTATACAAACGTTCCCAGCAAGCCTGTGCTGGAAATGTAAACAGGCATGTGACACACAACAGTCATGCCTGTTCCTTTTGAGGTGGAACGGAACTACATCCTAACACCAGAGTCCCAGTGGTCGGCAACCTGCAGCCCATGGGCCACAGGCAGCTCATGGGGGTCATTTAAATGGCCCCCAAGCTGCCCCCCAACTGAGCTGCCTGCTCGGCGAGTCCCCGCATGCTGCTCTAAACTGGCTCAGTGTGGAGCGCAGACCTGCTTCCACAGTGCCAAAAATTGCATCTGCACAGATGCAGACGCCTAAAATCATCTCTACACAGATGTGATCTGGGCCACAGAGCGATCTCCATGGGAGTGAACCGGCTTAGGCGAGGTAAACCTTGCCGACCCCTGGACTAGACCAATAGGTTTAAGTTGCAGGAAGGTAGATTTAGGTTTCAGATGTCCCATGAAGGATGGAAAAAAGAGAAAGCTGCTTTGAGGCGCGGTTGAGCAGTAAGCAGCAAACTATGAGCAATAAACTTCAAAGGAAGAGGAGGGACAATTTTTTACCATACTTGTCCAGGACACTGGACTTTCAATATGCCTCTATGTTCAGGGAAGATGAATGAATGGAGAAAATATAGCTCCAGTGTGGTGCTAGAGGAACAGTTTCTCAATATGTCCCTGGGCCTATTCTGGAGGACAGCCTGTTGTCTGTCTGATAAAGATGATACAGACTGGTAGACGTTAACCCAAATGGAAGGAGTCATGCATGCAATTTTGGACTATTCCTTAAGGCAGGAGAGGCCCAGTAGCAATATTCAAGAGAGCAGAAGAGATGAGATCAGAATGTTTCCGGAAAATTGCCTTTTCTTCTTTTATTTTTCTGAGAATGTAATAACAAAATAGCAATTATATGTTGAACTAATGAAGGCTTCCCAGCAAAGAGAAATGAGGGTTTGAGGGTGGAAGATGGTGGCAGAATCGCGTGGTGGAACTATAGGTTCTAAGGAAGAGGAGGAGAGAAGGGGAAAGACTGCAGTAAAACTGAGAAAAAGAAAGAGGTTTTGAGAGAAAGGATATAAAGAGAGAACTGTTTTGAGATTGGAAAATCAGTGAATTGAAACAACCAATCTGGAGGTAACTGAAACAGCTTTGAAATGATGGTTGTCATTTTGAGCGAAGCCCAGTCCTGGCATGGTCTCAGCAAAACTATATCCTGACACAGGATATGACCGACAATAATTGATTTATACCCCACAGTGTGCAGGATATAACACATTTTTGTGTGCTATTTTCATTAGCATTCACTATAATTTTAGTGCAAATCTCTAACACACACATTTTCGTATGCAATTTTGCCCAAAGCACACATTTTTGCAATTGGTTCCCCCTAATGCAATGCATTTATGGATGCCATTTCCACTAATATATGCATTGCACATGTTATCCTAGTATGTGCATCTTGGTACACATTCTTTGGGTGGAGAATTGTATTGCAAAATTCAGAGAGCTGCAGGTTTTGAAGGAGGGCTGCATCATGCTCCTTGTGTTGTTTCAAGAAGTGCAAAATGGAATCACTGCCCCACCCCCATCCCTACTAAGAGCAAAGCTTTATGGCAAAAATGGCAAAAGTGGACCATTTTGATGGGAGAGATGGTGCCACACAGGAGTTCTAGTTTGCAAATTCTCATAATTTGCAATATCTGAATCATAATAATTTCCCTTAAGAGAGTTTGCCTTGTTTATTGTAGTCTGGCCAACACACAGTTTGGCCATTTGTCCTTTCATCTCTTGATTATTTCCCTTCCTCCTTTTGCAGTCGCTGGAGCAATACTGATTTCGGCTGGCTGTGGTTCGGCCCCTCCAGCTGTAGCCATTTGCCAGCTCCAGTCCCTGAACAATAAAACTCATAATTGCATTGTTTTGGCATTTGCTTTGTGCAATAACTATTTTCCAGGATAATAAATCCTTTTGAGAATCTTTTCCCTGGTTGCAAAGATGCACTTCAGCCTTCCAGCAGATGCTGCTTGCTTTTGTGTTAACTCTGGCAAACGTCCACGGAATTTAGCGAAACCGTTCTTTGCAGATATTACTCTTCTGTTCAGAAGGGGAAACTGCAGCAGAGAGGTTCAGAGTATTCAACCGATACCCTACTCTATGTGATCGCCAGTACAGCACTCTTGGCAGTCCAGCAACTCTGGTGCCCGTAAAAGGTCTTAGTAAACACCCCTTCAAAAATTCACAACCCTGCACAATTTTGTTTTCCTGCCTCTTGTTCTGCTCATTCAGACGCAACAGCCGTGTTGTGGTGTTATGTCACACCCTGCAGCAGCCGTTTTGAGATTGGTGCCCACGGCGCTTTCCTCAAAGTTATAATTGTGTCCATTGATCCAAAAACATTTGCAACCCCCGATTCTTCAGAATAGTCTGTTGCTAAAGCGTGGCTTATTCCCCTCATCACAGTATTGCTCAAAAGCTGCTTCACTTGATCCAGCATGAGTGCTATAGATATACAGAAACACCAGAATGTATTTTCTTACATGTTCCACATCTCTGCAAGCAGCATATGATTTCCATACCCTCCAACATGTATCTGATGACAATAGGGACATCCTATTCCATAATAATAATAATAATAATAATAATAATAATTTAGATTTAGATAAATTTATTGTCATTGTCCGTATATACACAGTATACACAACAACGAAAATCAAAATACTGGTATTTGTACCCTGCGTACCTGACTGGGTTACCCCAGCCTCTCTGGGCAGTTTCCAACGTATATAAAAATATAATAAAACATTAAACATTCAAAAATTTCCCTATATAAGGCTGCCTTCAGATTTCAACCCCAGAGAGAGGCACCTGTATCTTAAAAGTGACTCCAGTTTACAGCTCGTCTCTCTTTCCCTCCCCGCCACTAATGCCTGACTCAAAAGCTGCAGGGTCTTTCCCACCCAGCTCTTAAGCCCTCTCCCTTAGCTATATTACTGACATCAGTACATAGGAGGGCATTACTAAAAAAGCTTGATCCCAAACTCCAAAGATCTCAGATGAGTCAGCAAAACTGGCTGTTTGCAGCAAAACAAATACGAGTCTTTCAGGAACTGCTGAGTCACAAGTTTATTATTTCCACACAGAACTTTGTGTGATCCAGAACTAAGGAAGAGGCACACACCTTGGCTTAAACACGAGTGCCTAAATGCCACCTATGAAGTTAGGTGAAAAAGACACATTGTTGTTGTTGTTATTGTTATTATTATTATTATTATTATTATTATTATTATTACTATTACATTCTGACTTTTTTATGTAGATGAATGCAAACGAAAATTACAACCGAACGAATTGGCAAAGAAGCAAAGATTTTAGGGATTTCACTGGGAACACTTATCAAAAGAGTGCCTGACATGTCTAGTGCTAGCATTTGGGTCAGCTGATAAGCACCTACAGGTCAAAGCCAGTTCTCTTGAGTTTGAGACTGAATGCTTAGGTCATCAGCTGGAGCCCTGGTACAAACCACAGAAACACTGCTTTTGCAACCCTTCCTAGACACACTCCAAACAGCCTAGTGGAACAGAGCATGCTGCCACAAAAAAAGTGTTGAATTAAGCCTTTAATTCTGCTTGCGGTCAGGGCCACCGTGTTCTTTTCAAAGACCTGCTTCTCTAAGTTTGGGCTGGCACAGAGCACAATAAATTAAGGAAGGACCAGAATGAATCACACACCTTTAGACTTAGTCTGGCTGATAGCCACTTCTTTCGTGTCACTTTCTGCTCACACGGTGACATTTAACAACAGCAGCAGTAGCAGCAGCAGCAACAACAAAAAATTATTTATACCTGGCCCATCTGGCTGGGTTTCCCCAGCCACTCTGGGCAGCTCCCAACAGAATATTAAAAACACGATAAAACACAGCTACCCTCTGGTGACTTACATATGCTTTTCCAGACACAGAGAGGTGCCTGGATTGCACAAAGCTGCTGAATACAATCTTGACACCTTCTCAGCAGTTCCTTTGAAGAAACTGGCTCAGTTGCTCTGAAAAGAAGTATGTTCTGCCTCAAAAGGTTGTAGCTCTAATAAACAAATTCGCTTGCAACTTTGCTGGCATCTTGCAGATGATTTCAAAAGCAACTACAAAGGCTAGAGAGACTGAAGGTACCTTCTTCCACCTTTGGTGGACCTGCCCAAAGATTAAGGCCTTCTGGGAAATGATTTATAATGAGATTAAGAAAGTACTTAAATGCACCTTTCATAAGAAACCAGAGGCATTTCTCTTGGGTATGGTCGGCCAGCTGGTGCCGAGGAAGGATAAAAACTACTTTTTGTACGCTACTACGGCAGCAAGGATTCTTCTAGCAAAGTATTGGAAGACACAAGAGCTACCCACGCTGGAGGAATGGCAGGCGAAAGTGATCGACTTTATGGGACTGGCAGAAATGACCGGCAGAATCCGCGACCAAGAGAAAGAGACTGTGGAGGAAGATTGGAAGAAGTTTAAAATATATCTTAAGAACTACCATAAAATTGAGGAGTGCTAAAATGTTAAGGGAAAGGAAGACGTAGAATTACAGCGGTAAATTTTGTCTGATCTAGGGTGAAATTGAAAAGGAGAACAAATTTAAATTTAATTGGTTAAAAGGGTTGCTGAATAATTGTTAAAAAAAAAAAAAAAGGATGCAAAAAGGGGAAGGTATGGGGAAGTCCGAGAAAAGAGGCTTATGAAAATGAGGCTATGAAAATATGATCTTATGTGTTTGTTTGTATGTTGTTCTTGTTGTGTCTTTTAAAAATGGAAAACTAATAAAAAATTTATATATATAAAAAAATAGAGAGACCTCCTTGAGCTTCTAGCTGGGTTAAGAATTAACTGCTGATGTTCTCCGCTCTTTCAGGTGAGTGTTTAACCTTAGATCACACGATTAAGGTATTCAATTGCAAATCACCTTTTTGAAGTGAACTGCCTTTGTCTTTTGATACCAGACACATGAGAGAAATATGTGCAAATGAATCTCTCCGGGAGAGAAAACAGTTCCATGCGAACGGAGACTGTAGGCAGAGCTTTGATTCCAAATTTGTTTAGAATTGTGTTATGTTATATTTCTATGTTATATTTCTAAGATGATGCTGAGCCTATGCTTGGACAAGGTTATGTCTTATGGAACTACTTGGATGTATCATAGATTTGTTTTTGTACCTGTTTTGAAGAAGTTCTGGTTAGTAAAGTTTTGAATCATATTTATCGGACTGGAAAATTTTTTATTTCAAAAGGAGTCCGTCTTTATGCATCCTGTTGCTTCGAGCTATGCCATGTTAATATCTGAAATAGTTGGGTAGCTGGGGAGGGGAGAAGCAACCACAGAGAAAAGCGATTATGGTTGTGCATTACTTCACAGCTTTATTTTAAGCATCTGTCTGGTCTTTTTGCAAAGCCAGATTATCTTTTTTTGGTCTGCTTATATTCTTACATCCTGCAGGGCCGGGCAGTGTGTCCACAGTGAACTGAAAGAATGCCCTAAAACCCCAAGTCTCTGAGTCTGCAGGGGTCCCTTAGCCGTGAAGCCCGTGTGACAGTATTTTTGGAATGCTAAATGTTTGGAAGCCCCTGGGCTAGAGTTAGGTAGAATGGGAGGTAAGTCACACAGAACACAGAAAGTTATTTTACCCTCAGTCAGACCATTGGGCAGTCATCAGACTTAGTATTATTGACACTGGCTGGCAGTCACTCTCCAGGGTGTCAGACAAGGGACATTCAGTCCTACCTGGGCCCTTCTGCTCTGTGATTGAGCTAACCCCCCTTCCCAGTGTGGTGTAGTGGTTAAGAGCTGTAGTCTCGTAATCTGGGGAACCGGGTTCGTGTCTCCGCTCCTCCACATACAGCTGCTGGGTGACCTTGGGCCAGTCACACTTCTCTGAAGTCTCTCAGCCCCACTCGCCTCACAGAGTGTTTCTTGTGGGGGAGGAAGGGAAAGGAGAATGTTAGCCGCTTTGAGACTCCTGAAGGGGAGTGATAAAGTGGGATATCAAATCCAAACCCTTCTTCCCTTTAAAGGTCTCATTTATGAAGGATGTGGGGTGTTGTGATCTCTGAATTTCTAAAGACGGTGCCTTTTCAGTCTGTTGCTTCATCTGAAATCATGCGTGCTAAATGCACACCGATATTTCTCCAGCCTTTGCATCATGAGAAAAGATTGTTGTTTGACAGTCTTGCTAGAGATCTACAGGCAGATCCCCGGGGAGCTGTTTCCTGATGGTAAGCTACTCTGAGGGAGGGAGGGGGGTGTTGGATATTTTGAGAACTTCTGTGTACCCATTGCCTTGTGCAGTGCTGCGGATGTGAACCGGTGCCAAAGCAAGCAGATTGCCAAGGGACCCCTTGGGATTGTTGGCACCTGCCATTTGTCATCTTGCCAGGCTTTTCAAACCCACAATGAGGGTATGTTTATCCTGAGGCAAGGAGAAGTGTGTAAACAAGACAAAAACAAATTGCCCCTGACTGCGTTCTGCCTTTTTCAGAAGCCTTTTGCGCTAGGTAAGAAACGGCTGTTCCGACCTATTATCGTTTATTATATTTCTATCCTCCTCTGCTTTCACGACGGGCCTCAAGACTCTCAAGCCTTCCTCCTCCCCCTTTTCTCTGCCCTCCTAGAATTAGAGCCTGGAATGGAACACTTTAAAATGGAAATCTTAAAAAAAAAAAACACCTCGCACCCATCATGCTCAAAAATGTATCTCAATTTTCAGAGGTAACCACAGAAGTGCTAAATCTGGATTAAAGAAGTAGTACACTGGGGAGGAAATATGAGCTGGTATTTTGATGCCAGGGACCTCATGCGTATGCTGCAAAATCTGTGCGTGCCTGTGGAGCACCCATCTCGCCATAAGCACCCATCTGGCATCACCCGCTGGTTTCGTTACACTCCTTGCCCAAAAGCGATGCTTCAAAGAGGAGACCTTCACTTTGTGCCCTTTATTCAGATTTGGGGTTTATAGATTTGAAATGGTTCCTCCTCAAGAGAGCTCTACCCTTGGTGGTGCTTTTTCATGATTTCCCTCCTGCCAAGTGAACCGGGTTTTAAACTTTACGAACACAATTCCAGAGCCGTATTTCTCATTTACTGATATAAATGCTTTGTCTCCGCAAGCTTCTCAGCTGCCCAGTTAGGCAAAGGTTTAACAAGCGTGGCTGGTTTATACAGTTACCAGAAAAGAGCCTAATATAATGCACCTGTCCCACAGGAAACTTTCACCAGGAAGTACTCTCACCAAGCTCTCTTCTTCCTCCTTCTCTCCATCTGCTTCTTCTCCTTCTTTTTCCTCCTCCTCCCCCTCTTATTAAATTTATTACCTGCCCTTCACCAGCATGTCTCAGGGTCAGTTACCACAATTTAGAGGAGAACTAGCCCCGCTGTACATTGGGGAGGGCTGTGTGGAGAGAGTCTCTTCCTTTAAATTCCTAGGAGTTTATCTCAGTGAAGACCTTACTTGGAAAATCAATACAACCCAGGTGGTTAAGAAAGCCCAACACAGAGACTCAATCTCCTCAGAGTATTGAGGAAGAACGATGTCAATCAACATTTGATGATCTCCTTCTACTGGTCCACAATAGAAAGTGTCCTTTCATACTGCATCATGGTGTGGTACGCTGGTTTGACATCATCTGATAGGAAGTGCCTACAGAGGGTGGTGAATACAGCGCAAGATATTATGGACTGTCCCGTGAATTCACTGGATGACATTGCGGAAGAACGTTGCCTCAGGAGAGTGAGGGAAATTCTCAGGGATGATTCACACCCTGGCCGGCACTTTCTTGATCTCCTGCCCTCAGGCAGAAGATATAGAAGCATGATTAGTCGCACCAACAGGGTAAAGAACAGCTTCTATCTGTGGGCTGTTAGGCTGCTGAATGAAAAGATAACAACAGGGCAACTGACTTTCGGGTTTGGTGGGTGTGCGTCAGTAAACGAGGGGAATTAAGACTAAGAGAGCTGAGTGGGGGGTGCTCTTGTAATCTCACTGTATACAAGTTGTACAAGCGACAATAAAGTATTTCAGTCTTCAAAACTCAGCTTTAAAAACTGCGAAAACACAAGGATGGGGCAGAGCTCCTCAAAACACACATCTCAGGTGTCAAAGGACATGGTGAAAAGGAGTATCTTCAACATGCAATGCGCTCTACGTGGGGCTACCTTTGAAGGTGACCCAGAAACTACAACTAATCCAGAACGCGGCAGCTAGACTGGTGACTGGGAGTGGCCGCCGAGACCATATAACACCAGTCTTGAAAGACCTACATTGGCTCCCAGTACGTTTCTGAGCACAATTCAAAGTGTTGGTGCTGACCTTTAAAGCCCTAAACGGCCTCGGTCCTGTATATCTGAAGGAGCGTCTCCTCCCCCATCGTTCTGCCCGGACACTGAGGTCCAGCTCCGAGGGCCTTCTGGCGGTTCCCTCACTGCGAGAGGCCAAGTGACAGGGAACCAGGCAGAGGGCCTTCTCGGTAGTGGCGCCCGCCCTGTGGAACGTCCTCCCACCAGATGTCAAAGAGAACAACAACTACCTGACATTCAGAAGACATCTGAAGGCAGCCCTGTTCAGGGAAGTTTTTAATATGTGACATTTTAATGTATTTTTCATCTTTGTTGGAAGCCGCCCAGAGTGGCTGGGGAAACCCAGCCAGATGGGCGGGGTACAAATAATAAATTATTATTATTATTATTATTATTATTATTATTATTATTATACAATGGAAGCTGTATAAGCACAGGTGCCAGACACACCTCTGCAGTGAGGGAGTTCCACAACTTATGGGCTGCTTCAGAGAATCATAGAGTTGGAAGGGACCCTGAGGATCATCCAGCCCAGCCCCTTGAAATGCAGGAATCTGCAGCTGTCCCTCACAGGGACTGAACCACCAACCTTGGTATTATCAGAACTGTGCTTTGGCCAACCGAGCTATTCAGAACGCCCTCTGCTAGGCCATCCCTCCAAAACATCTGAGGAACTGCTGATCTTACCATCTAAAAGGGTTTGTAGTAAAAGGAGGTGGTCTCACAGATATTTGGGACATGTCATTGAGGGCTTTAAAAACGAATGTCAGTGCCTCGTATCAGGCCTGGAAAAGTGCAGCTAAAAGCAGTGTCCTTTTAAAAAAAGAATGTTTTAGCTCACATCAAACCTTATATCAAATGGCTCAGGACCGCAATACCTCAAGGACTGCCTCTTTCCATATGAACCTACCTGGACCCTGAGATCATCTTCTGAGGCCCTTCTTCGTGTGCCTCCTCCTTGAGAGGTCCAGAGGGTGGCAACACGAGAACGGCGCCTTCTCTGCAGTGGCTCTCCGTCTGTGAAATGCTCTCCCCAGGGAAGTTCGCCGGGCGCCTTCATTACACACCCCTAGGCACCAGGCAAAAATGTTCCTTTTTAACCAGACCTTTGCTTGATTTGACTGACATTTTATGTCCTTTTAAAATGTGGGGTTTTTTGGGGGGGCTATTGGGTTTTTAAATTTTTATTATGTATTTTGTGGTTTTATATCTTGATTTTATTCTGTACTGGGTATAGGTCAGTATATAAATTCAATCAGTAATAATAATAATAATAATAATAATAATAATAATAATAATAATAATAATGCCATTGTGTTAGAGTCCAACTTGGACCCGCGAGAAAATGTTGCAGCATGGAATGCTCAGGGTTCTAGCCAGCTGCCCTACTTTCCCAAGCTATTCCATCCCATTCCCTCTGGTTTTTCATATTCCCTTCAGTTGTAGGGCAGCTTTCTGTGCCCACTGAGCATGCTCAGTCCTCACTGAGCTAGATGAAGAGCAACCTATATGGCTATGAAAGAGGATTATACAACTCCATGGAGGACTATCCGAGGCTACTAGCCATAATGGCTATGCTCTGCTCTCCACTGTTGGAGGCAGCCAGGGCCGGATTTAGGTTTGATGAGGCCTAAGCTACTGAAGGTAATGGGGCCCTTTAGATGTCCAGCTGTCCTCTGTCAACAACAAATTGCTGCTGTTTTTTGTGTGTGTTGAATATATGCTATAAGGCAATTTATGGACCTAATAGGTATCTAAAGCCATTTGCACATTGCCATGCAACCAGTCCATGCAGAACGGAGGCACCCTATATATAGAAAGGAGCAAACCAGTGATATTTTAGGGAGCAGGCTAGCAGGCGGGGCCCATGACTTACATCATAGGAGCTTACACAACACAAAACACTGTTGCTGTATGTAGGTTTTATTCTATTTGTTTTTTATCTTATATTTTGGAAATGTACATCCAGTTTTTTTTCCTTTAAATTTTTTTGGCTATAGCTATAGCTTGTTTAGCTTACATGTAAATCTGGCACTGGAGGCAGCAACTGCATAGCAGTTTCTGGAACCTGCAGGATGGGAGAGTTCTTCATGTGCCCGAATCCTGTTTGCTGGTTTCCCACAGATCAGACCTCGTGGGAAGGGGATGTTGGGCCAGATGGGCCATTGGCCTATTCCAGCAGGCTCATCTTATTTATGTTCAGCAGCAGTCTCTCCCCCGCCCCCCCGCCCCAGCTTCTAACACCGATCAACGTTCAGGGATTTTCAGGGTCAGGATTGCAATATGGCCTTTGTGGTTCCTTCTCGGGAAATCTTTACACTCTAATCCAAAGGTGGTTTCTAGGAAGTACTTAGCTCCCTGAGATTACGTTGAAAGTTGGCTTTTCAAGCCTGTTTTAAACGAGGGGCGCTTTATCGTGATCTCCGAAGAATCAAGAGGTCGCATGTGCTAGCATTTGTCTCAAGAGTCTGGGGGGAAAAGAATGGATGCCACTGGATTTTAATGTATTCTTTCCCCGGCTACTTTCAGAGCACTTTTCGTACAGGGCTGTGGCTCATGTCTATCGACTGTGTCGCACTCGCATTAATTTTGCACGCCAGCACGGCAACCAACCTTTGATTGGTAATTATAACTTTAATTTGTTTGTCATTAGCTATCATTGGTTTTGGAACGCGCGTCTGATAGTCATATGCATCCTGCGGTGAAATTGCTTTTTTTTTTTGTGTGTGGAAGAAATCAATGGATGGCTTGATGTTAAAATTAATAGTATATATATATATATATATATATATATATATATATACACACACACACACACACACACACACACACTACGGTTGGCATTGCAAAATGGGAGCAAGGGAAAGAGAGAGAGAGAGAGAGAGAGAGAGAGAGAGAGAGACCAGCTCATACACACTGCCACTAAGGGCTCTGAATACAAATGACCCAAAGACTTATAAACAAGGTTTATTTCAGGGACTGTGTGAACTTTCGAATGGATCAGCGGCCCCAACCAATAAGGGCAATGGCCCCAGAGGAAGGGAGATGTGCTTAGGAACAGACAGTGTGATGGGGCAGTGCAATGGGGCCCATATGTCAACTCCCAGCATGTTCTTACTGGGACGGAGTGGGAGCAAGGCAGGCCAGTGGTGCAGTTGGGACTGTTCAGGTACTCTGGGGAAGCCCCGTTCTGGGTCCATGGCTGCTCCTGTGCAGTTCTGCCCCCACCCCCAGGCCAGGGCCAGATATAGGTTTGATGAGGCCCTAGGCTACTGAAGGTAATGGGGGCCCTTTATATGTCAACAACAAATTGTCGCTGTGTTGAATATATACTATATGGGAATATATGGACCTAACAGGTATCTAAAGCCATTTGCACATGTTGTCATGCAACCCATCCATGCAGAATGTAGGCACCCTATATATAGAAATGAGCAAACCAGTGATATTTTAGGGAGCAGGCTAGCAGGTGGGGCCCATGACTTACATCATAGGAGCCTGTTGTTGTTGTTGTTTAGTCGTTTAGTCATGTCCGACTCTTCGTGACCCCATGGACCAGAGCACGCCAGGCACTCCTGTCTTCCACTGCCTCCCACAGTTTGGTCAAACTCATGCTGGTAGCTTCGACAACTTTGTCCAACCATCTCGTCCTCTGTTGTCCCCTTCTCCTTGTGCCCTCCATCTTTCCCAACATCAGGGTCTTTTCCAGGGAGTCTTCTCTTCTCATGAGGTGGCCAAAGTATTGGAGCCTCAGCTTCACGGTCTGTCCTTCCAGTGAGCACTCAGGGCTGATTTCCTTCAGAATTGATAGGTTTGATCTTCTTGCAGTCCATGGGACTCTCAAGAGTCTCCTCCAGCAGCAGAATTCAAAAGCCTACACAACACAAAACACTGTTGCTGTATGTAGGTTTTATTTTATTTGCTTTTTATCTTATATTTTGGAAATGTACATCCACTCCCCCCCCTTTCATTTTTTGGCCCCCCCCAAGAGAGTGGGGCCCTAAGCTATAGCTTGTTTAGCTTATACGTAAATCCAGCACTGCCCCAGGCCATCACAGTAAGCAGCTTTGAACAGCAGCGCAGAGGCAAATCCAGAAGTGCAGGGTCCCTTCCTGAGAGGCACAGCCTCACCTCACTGCTACTCACTGCCACAACCCTCCCAAGATTATATAATAATCTTGCAACTGTACCAAAGAAATAATTGGGGATGCATTGCATACGAAGCTACCCGGACCCTGAGATCAACCTCTGAGGACCTCCTCTGTGTGCCTCCTCCTTGAGAGGACTGGAGGGTGGCAACATGAGAACGGGGCCTTCTCTGCAGTGGCTCCATGTCTGTGGAATGCTCTCCCCAGAGAAGTTCTCCTGGCACCTTCATTATACAATTTCAGGTGCCAGGCAAAAATGTTCCTTTTTAACCAGACCTTTGGTTGATTTGATTTACATTTATGCCCTTTAAAAAAAAAGGGGGGGGCTATTGGTTTGTTGTTTTATTTTTATTATGTATTTTGTGGTTTTATATCTTGATTGCATTCTGTGAACTGCCCTGAGACCCCCAGCTATAGGGCGGTTGGTTAAATAAATAAATAAATAAATAAATAAACAAATAAAGTTGCCATTACCTCCCATTTCATCCAAGTCATAGAACAGACACACTTCATCCGTTTGTGGACCACTTTGGCAGCGTTGGACGTCATAAAACAAAGCTTTATGGCTTGTTTTCACCAGATAAGAATCCAACCCATTGCTTCTTTCAGAGACTTGCACAGTCTACAAAGATTTATGTTTATTTGGTTCTATGTTTTCAAGAGAATCCACCAAGAGTGCATATTTTGTGACTTTCAGAGTTTTATAAGATTTCTGTTTATTTGGTTTTGCAGAGAGTGCATATTTCATATATTTCATACTGTTCAATGTTCTGTAGAGATTATAGAAAAGTGTTTATATTGATATCACATTGTTGTACTTGGTCATCATGTTGCCTTGGATATTACTGATAATTGCTCTAGACCTGGCAGGTCCAAATTCAAGTAGGCTGTGATCTACTGTCCAGTATAAAAAACTGGCAGTGATCTACCACTCTCCAAAGACATTTCAGGTAAATAGATAGAGATGATAGATAGATAGATAGATAGATAGATAGATAGATAGATAGATAGATATAGATAGATGGGTGGATCTTTATTCCACAGTTTTATCTCTTGATTTTATTCTGTGAACTGCCCTGAGACCCCCGGGGACAGGGCAGTATATAAATTCTATCATCATCATCATGAACAACAACAACAACCATAAATGCAGATTTCCATGGGTTGCTTTTCTGCGAGATCTACCATTTTCATTCCGCAAAATGGGCAAATGCTCCACTATCTACTTTCAGAGAGACTTTGGTTGTGTTTTCTGGAACGTTCCATTTTTCACAGTGGAACATGCAGACCATTCTCTTGAAACCCAAGCGCTCTCTGTGTTTGGCATTCCTAAATGCCTCGCTTTGGAGCCTACAGTGGCCGAAAAGCCCCCCTTTTCTGCTAACTGGGCAGCTCTAGCACATGGGAGACAGAGAAATGATGCAGAAATAGTAATGGGTCTGGCTGGAATTTTATTTCAGTACTATTGATAGGGCAAGGTTCTCCACCATGCCTAGGCTAGCTAATGGATTTCCGGGCCCCACTTTGAGCTGAACAGAGGAAAGGTGGGATATAAATGTAAAGGTAAAGGGACCCCTGACCATTAGGTCCAGTCGTGACCGACTCTGGGGTTGCGGCGCTCATCTCGCTTTATTGGCTGAGGGAGCCGGCGTACAGCTTCCGGGTCATGTGGCCAGCATGACTGAGCTGCTTCTGGCGAACAGAGCAGCGCACGGAAATGCCGTTTACCTTCCCGCTGGAGCGGTACCTATTTATCTACTTGCACTTTGATGCGCTTTCGAACAGCTAGGTTGGCAGGAGCAGGGACCGAACAACAGGAGCTCACCCCGTCGCAGGGATTCGAACCACCGACCTTCTGATCGGCAAGTCCTAGGCTCTGTGGTTTAACCCACAGCACCACCCGCGTCCAAGGTATAATTAAACAGAAAGTCACTTGCAGCTTTAAAAAAATGTTGGTTGTATCCCTTTTGCTGATTATTGCTTGGGTTGGATAACATGTCAGATGCTCTTAATCAAAATGATTTGTGACATTAACCAAATGTAGGCCCCAAAGCTCTCTCTTTCTCTCTCCCCTCCGCCCTCAAACCAATTATTTGGGTCATTGGAATCTGGTCAGCACTAAGCAGAAGAAAACATTTTGTTATGCTATGAAGACAGCATTGGCAATGGATGTGTGCAATGCCTGCACAGAGTGCTCCAATTTCTAGCATCTATGATGAGCAATAAAAAAGTCCGTATTATTTCCTGTCTGGTGGGGTAATGAGAAAACCACCAGCTTTGGGGCATTTTTTCACAAATGAGAAATGACTGTCTGTCAGCGTTGCATCTTGGCTCACAATCTGTCAGTGTTTGGATTTTTTAAAAAGGGGAAAAGGATGAAGGTCAGTAAAGGGCGCACACGACCTCGATAAAAGATACATGATTTTCACTTGTTTTATCCTCAGAAAAGTTATGTTTCTTTTCTCCACGGGAAGCAGCAACTGCAGATCACTAGGATTCTCTAACAGTCTAGTTACAGAATGCCTCAATAGTCTACCAATCTACACTGTGCCTTCCTGGAATGCTATCGACTGAGAAATATTATCCCTTGTGATGAGCTATGCTCAGTTTCATTCAGAATGCTTCTACCTGTTCCATAAATGTAACAGCTTTGCTTTAGAACTGTAGTTGTTATCCGACCCCCGAGCCATCTGAAGGCAATTCTGTATAGGGAAGGTTTTTTTTAAAGTTTAATGTTTTATTATGCTTTTATATATGTTTGAAGCTGCCCAGAGTGGCTTGGGCAACCCAATAAGATGTGTGGGGTTTAAATAGTAACATTATCATTATGGAATGGGGCATCCCTATTTTCACCGGAGAAATGTTGGAGGCTATGCAATCTATCTAGCAATTCTGTTGGTACAATTATAAATTAATTTGCAGTTGTGTTGTTGCCGCCTAGTCTGGGAACCTTTGGTGAAGGGCAGGTAAAACAACAACAACAACAACAACAACAACAACAACAACAACAACAATTTGTTTATACCCCCGCCCATCTGGCTGGGTTTCCCCAACCACTCTAGGCGGCTTCCAAAGAAAGATTAAAAATACATTAAAACATCAGTTATTCAAAACTTCCCTAAACAGGGCTGCCTTCAGATGTCTTCTAAATGCCAGATAGTTGTTTATTCCTTTGACATCTGATGGGAGGGCATTCCACAGGGTGGGTGCCACTACCAAGAAGGCCCTCTGCCTGGTTCCCTGTAACTTTGCTTCTTGCAGGGAGGGAACTGCCAGAAGGCCCTCGGTGCTGGACCTCAGTGTCCGGATTGAACGATGGAGGTGGAGACGCTCCTTCAGGTATACCAAAATCTTATACAAATAAATGAATGCTTTATTTTAACTGTTCTGTGGAACAGTCTTCCTGTTGAGATATGAGGTGCAGCCTACCTGTACCTTTTGGAAACAATTGAAGACATTTTCATTTCAACAACCTTTCCCAGTTGGATGAAAAAAATCTCTGCTTCAGCTGTTCAGCTACATACACAGCACACATTTAAAGCACATGTTTCCCCCCAAAGGATTCTGTGAATTGTAGTCTTTTTAAAAGGGTGCTGGGGATTGTACCTCTGTGAAGGGTAAACCACAGTTCCCAGGATCCTTTGGGGGAAGCCATGCACTCTAAATATATGTTCTGTGTGCAACCTCCATTTTGTATTGCTTTTAAACCTATCTTCAGTTCCCTTTTTGAGATGTTTTTGTGAGGATAAAATGGAGAGGGAGGAAGAATTGTGCATGCCATTTTGAGCTCCTTGAAAAAAAAAGGGTGAGGTATAAATTTAAGAAATAAATAAGTAAAGGGTACTATGGAAGTAATTGCATTCTAGCCACAGGGAACTGCACCACAATACATGGATCTATCCTTCAAATGGCACCAGGCCCTACAAAAACACTGAGAATTTTTTGGCACACCTTGTTGTTTTTGTTTAGTCACTTAGTCGCGTCTGACTCTTTGTGACCCCATGGACCAGAGCACGCCAGGCACTCCTGTCTTCCACTGTCTCCGCAGATTGGTCAAACTCATGCTAGTAGTTTGAGAACACTGTCCAACCATCTCGTCCTCTGTCGTCCCCTTCTCCTTGTGCCCTCCATCTTTCCCAACATCAGGGTCTTTTCCAGGGAGTCTTCTCTTCTCATGAGGTGGCCAAAGTATTGGAGCCTCTGCATCTGTCCTTCTAGTGAGCACTCGGGGCTGATTTCCTTAAGAATGGATAGGTTTGATCTTCTTGCTGTTCATGGGACTCTCAAGAGTCTCCTCCAGCACCATAATTCAAAAGCACCAATTCTTCGGCGATCAGCCTTCTTTATGGTCCAGCTCTCACTTCCATACCCTTCAACATTTCTCCGATGAAAATAGGGACTTCCCATTCCATGATTACAATTTTTACTATTTATACCCTACACCTCTTATTGGGTTGCTCCAGCCACTCTGGGCAGCTTCCAAAATATATTAAAACATAATAAAACATTAAACATTAAAAAGACTTCCCTATACATGGCTAGGGATGCGGGTGGTGTTGTGGGTTAAACCACAGAGCCTAGGACTTGCCGATCAGAAGGTCGGCGGTTCAAATCCCCGTGACGGGGTGAGCTCCCGTTGCTCAGTCCCAGCTCCTGCCAACCTAGCAGTTCGAAAACACATCAAAGTTCAAGTAGATAAATAGGTACCACTCCAGCGGGAAGGTAAACGGCGTTTCCGTGCGCTGCTCTGGTTCGCCGGAAGTGGCTTAGACATGCTGGCCACATGGCCCGGAAGCTGTACGCTGGCTCCCTTGGCCAATAAAGCGAGATTAGTGCCGCAACCCCAGAGTCGGTCACGACTGGACCTAATGGTCAGGGGTCCCTTTACCTTTACCTATGCATGGCTGCCTTCAGACGGCTTGGAGGTTGGATAACTCCATACCCTCCAACACTTCTCCAATGAAAATAGGGACATCCTAAGGAAAAGTGAGACATTCTGGGATCAAATCAGAAACCGGGACGTCTTCTTTAAATCAGAGACGTCCCTGGAAAACAGGGACACTTGGAGGGTCTGCAGATATGGTCAGAGGACTGAGAGCTAGCCATCTGTATTATCTTTCATCCAATCCATGATTAGGATATAATTTCCGAGCTGGGTAATAGAGGATGGCTGGGCTGTGTTCCTAAGGAAACTTTTCTGTGGTCGTGACAAGACATCGGTGCCTGGATAAACGGCAATTATGGATAGGCACCTGTTTCTTAGCAACTGCCGAGACCTTGTCACTTGAATTAAAGGAATACAGTTGCCTGAAAGCCTTATTAGCAGGCCCAAGACAGGCTTTTTTAATTGTAACTGTCCATTTTTGTTTGCTGCACTATTGAAGAGCTGAGCTTTATTGTGTTATTGCTGAAGGGGGTTGTCAGGAGCAGCAGACTGTTTCAGCGATGCCATCTACCATCTTACACGGTGCTGGGATTCTCCGTGGCTGGGAGGCGAGTGATTGTGACAGAAGCCACGGAAACTAAATTCACGGAAGCTGTAATGAACTGTAACAAAACAGGCCACATGTCACCATGTTCGTGAGGTTGTGTGTATTGAAGTTCTTCAACTCTGTCGGCTGGCTGTAACTGGCAGCCAGAAATCTAGCGGAGGGTTGACTGTACACCCTTATACAGTGGTACCTCAGGTTAGATACGCTTCAGGTTACATACACTTCAGGTTACAGACTCCGCTAACCCAGAAATATTACCTCGGGTTAAGAACTTTGCTTCAGGATGAGAACAGAAATCGTGCTCTGGCGGTGCAGCAGCAGGAGGAGGCCCCATTAGTTAAAGTGGTGCTTCAGGTTAAGAACATTTTCAGGTTAAAAACAGACCTCCAGAACGAATTAAGTTCTTAACCCAAGGTACCACTGTACAGCCCACTTCTTCAGTGCCTGCATGGGCTGGATGTTAGGAGCACCTTCTTCGATCTTCCGATCACAGGAACGCAGGAACAGCAGCACAGCATTCCCCTGGAATAAGTCCTGGTGCAGTGGACTCACATTTGCTATTGTGAGCACCTCAAAAGCAGCAGAGTAACGGAAACAAAACTGTGGAGGTTTTATTGCATACCTAATTTTACTTCTGCTGATTAAACAAATAAAAGAACATAACAAACATGTACGAGAGAAGCAGCTGTCTCATACTGCCATCTTGTCCCTAGACAGATCAAAGGAAACAGGGATGGAAGGGATGGAAGTCTGGAAGATTGGTTTCCGCCCCCTCCTTTCTCAGAGACAGAAAGTAAAACAAACATGATCTGGTGATCTTTGCAACCGGAGGGATGAAAATACTGACAAGGGTTCGGCATGTTCTGTTAGGATTTTTATCTATCCGAGCTGCTCCATCAAGTGGTACTAGGATTTGTATACATCATGTGAGTGTCTGAGAGAGCGTGAGAAAGAAAGTCCGTATTATCTCTTCCTTCTGAGTACTGTTGGAAGTTAGTTTCACTTCTGTGTGTGTCGCGGTTCTGTACTGGTGCTCAGAGGACACAGAAGTACTGATGGAGTCTCTGTATATAGAACTGTAAATAAAGTAGTTTTAAAACTATGATGCCTGTTGTCTTTATCCATGGAGTTTTCTTGGCAGGGATACTCCAGGTGGATCACATTTGGTCAAAACTCTCCCATGGACTGCAAGAAGATCAAACCTCTCCATTCTTAAGGAAATCAGCCCTGAATGCTCACTGGAAGCACAGATCGTGAAGCTGAGGCTCCAATACTTTGGCCACCTCATGAGAAGAGAAGACTCCCTGGAAAAGACCCTGATGTTGGGAAAGATGGAGGGCACAAGGAGAAGGGGACGACAGAGGACAAGATGGTTGGACAGTGTTCTCGAAGCTACCAACATGAGTTTGACCAAACTGCGGGAGGCAGTGGAAGACAGGAGTGCCTGGCGTGCTCTGGTCCATGGGGTCACGAAGAGTCAGACACGACTAAACGACTAAACAACAACAAACACGAACTACAATTGAGTCTTTCTTCTGCTATGATATGCCAGAAGACTGGCGTGCTCTTTTCAGGAGAGAAGGGTCGCCTATCTCTGGTCTCTCTGGACTGAGGGAGATTTACAGCCAGGGAGGACCGCTGGAGAGACACTCCGAAGACTTGGGAAGTTGGCAGCCATTCCCAGGGCGTTTTTCCAACAGTTTCAGCCCACTGGAAAAGCCAAACACCATTCTGTGCTTGATCTGAGAGGAGGGCTCCACATTGCAGGGGTTTCAACAACTTACTGTGTGCTCCCCACTGACTGGAGCTGCTGGATCTGCGGACAGATGTGGGGAGTCGCTGAACTGCAAGGGGCAGCCTTTTTTGTGAAGGACCTTCAGGTCCTGGACTGACTCCGCCCATCCACATTGACCATTGGCTCTTACTGGGCAGGAAGACATATAAGCAGACTTCCTGTTCCAGCTGAGCCTTGTTTGCACAACAAGGATTTTTTTGTGCTCTGACATGTCCCTCTATTCCTGACTATTCTTCTATCAGGACATTAGTATTATTATTAATTTCATTCCTATGCCACTTTATATTTTTAAGATAAAATCTCAAAGCGGTTTACAAGTTTCATTAAAGCATCAAGTAAAACAACGCAGAACAAAACATCACAGAAGAAAGTCAGACATAAAGTATACATTCCAAGCAACATGTGTACAGTCGTACCTCAGCTGACAAACACCTTAAGAGTCGAACGTTTTGGATCCAGGATGATTGAAAACCGGAAGTGTGTGTTCTGGCTTTCGAACGTTTCTGGGAAGCCGAATTTCCAGCATGGCTTCCGCTATTGTTTCCAGTGTGGCTGCGCAATCGGGAATCAATTGGAAGCTGCGCCTAGGTTTCTGAACTTTTCAAAAGTCAAACGGACTTCCGGAATGGATTCCGTTGTAACAGGAACCTAACATATAGAATCATAGAAATGTAGAGTTGGAAGAGACCTCAAGGGCAATCTAGTCCAACTCCCTACAATGCAGGAATTACAGCTAAACAATTTCTGCTAGCCACTCTGCTTAAAAACCTCCAATGAAGGAGAGTTGGCCACCTTCTGAGATGGACTCAACTTGCTTCTCTCCTGGTTTATGTAGCTCTACCTTTATGTACCTTTGTGTATTCTGTCCTTTATTTTGCTCTAACCTTAAGCGGAGAGGGTTTGTTGGTTTACAAACAGCAAGCATGTCATCCCCCCCAGCCACTACAATCTGAATCAGGATCTGAGCACAGGTGTGTTTAACCCTCAGAGATATACAGTATATATATATATCTGAAAAGTACTATTCATCAAAAGCAGTCTGTTGCAACAGATGTTCTTTTTGTTGAAAGCGCATCTTCCACCAGGGCAACCCTTTTCATCGGAAACTTCCCTCTACAGACTCCTTGCATTGACCAGCTGGTTTTCAAAAGAGCATTCACAACTTGGTTTTTTAAAAAAAGATAAATAGGTAGAATCTCCTCTTTATGGAGCAAGCCTTCTGGTTAAATACTCTACTCAGTCCATACCCCCCCCCCCAGATCCTTTTGTGATTCTCACTCTAAACCTCAACAATATCACTCCCCAACCCCATAGGTAAAGGTAAAGGTACCCCTGCCCGTACGGGCCAGTCTTGACAGACTCTGGGGTTGTGCGCCCATCTCACTTAAGAGGCCAGGGGCCAGCGCTGTCCGGAGACACTTCCGGGTCACGTGGCCAGCGTGACATCGCTGCTCTGGCCAGAGCCAGAGCCAGAGCCAGAGCCGCACACGGAAACGCCGTTTACCTTCCCGCTGGTAAGCGGTCCCTATTTATCTACTTGCACCCGGAGGTGCTTTCGAACTGCTAGGTTGGCAGGCGCTGGGACCGAGCAGCGGGAGCGCACCCCGCCGCAGGGATTCGAACCGCCGACCTTTCGATCGGCAAGCCCTAGGCGCTGAGGCTTTAACCCACAGCGCCACCTGCGTCCCCATAGATGAGAGCAATTCCTCAGGGAGTCAGATCAGTCAGAAAGGTGCCGTTGACTTCAGTGCGATGTGGAGGCACAAAGCAAACTCTTTTGAAAAGCTAAACGTCGTCTTCTCCCCAAAGACCCGCGGCTGAGCATTGGAACAATACTAATCGTAGCTTGCTTCTGCAGCTATGACTTCGTCTATCTGTAGCTGGAAGAGTAATTGAGACACTCTGGGCACATGCTACAGCTTTTCTGAACTCAGGTATAAATAGAACCCAAGTGCTATTGGAAAACCTTCAGGGTAAGGAAGAACAGGCTTCAGGAATTGCTGTTGTTGCTGTTATATACCACCCTTCATTATGAGATCTCAGGGTGGTTCACAGATCATCCACTCACAATATTGGGGTGCTGAAGTGGAAGTCTTGGACCCTTTTGACCAAGTGGGTGTTGGAGTGTTGTGGGCATCAAGGAGTTAACACTCTGAAAATGCTGATTCAGAAGTAAGCATCACGATACATGGGGCGTTGCCTGATTGGTCCATAGCCAGCTAGTATAAAAAGGCAAGATGGACTTCCCCACTTGGGTGAGAGGGTGGTGGCTGTACGTAATCCCACCTGTGCATGCTGATTGAATCCTTGAGGCTGAATCCTGACAAGACAGAAGTAATGTTTTGGGGAGACAGGAGGTGGGCAGGTGTAAAGGACTCCCTGGTCCTGAATGGGGTAACTGTGCCCCTGAAGGGATCCGGGGTATGGATACTGTGTGAAGTTGTGGCCTTTTTGAACCCATAAACCAAATATTCCGTGTCAGTGTGATTTATTGTTTTCCTGGGAACTTTGGGGCTCGGGTGCCTTGGCACGCAAGTAACATGTACAAAACCGCACACACTAGGATAAAATGTGCATCAAATGGACATTTCAGTGAAAAATAACATACAACTTATTTATTTTGCAAACTGCTTGATTGTAATAAAGCCTTCCAAGAGATTTACAAAAAGAATAAAAGCATGAAATCATCGGTAAAAGCAAGTGTTTATTTTTTAAAAAATATAAATAAATCAGCACTAAGCTAAAACCAGATTAAAACGTGACAGCCTTTACATGTCTGGATGGGCTTTCCCAAACAAACAAACAAACAAACAAACAAACAAAAACAATGTATTTAGCTGGTGCCAAAAATAGTACATTGAAGATACCTGCCTGCTTTCAATAGGCGGAGAGTTCCCAAGTGTGGAAGCTGCCATGCTAAAAGATGGATTAAAGAGTGATGTGGAGTACTGGATTCAAGATGAGCAAACTGAGAAACTGGGAGAAAAGGAAACTGACAGATTTGGGAATAGGTAGGCAGCTGCATCATATACTGAGACTGTCCACATAGCGCAGCATTGTCTACACTGGCTGGCAGCAGCTTCCTGGGATGTCAGAGAGAAGTCTCTCCATCCCTACCTGGTACTTCCAGTATGCAAAAGCATGTGCCCTATAGCTGCCTGTCTGCAAACACAACACACTGTAATTTTAACATTTGCCATGCAATGAGTGCAAGGAAGCCCATTTATTTCTGTGGCTTTTTGTTTTTGTTGTTTTGGTAGTGTTCTACTACTCCCCTGCCTCCCAGCAGTGGATGCACTGGGGACTATGCAATTGAAAAGATTGAGAGCACCATTTGTGCCCATTAAAATCAATGGGATGCCTGCCATTGACTTGGATAGGGTATGGATGGGCCTCTTAGGATGAAGCAGCGAAGGCCAATAGCAAGTGAACAGAGCAGAAATAAGAAGTCTTTGGGGACCAAATAGCTTGAATAGATTCCCCCCAACCACAATTACAGTGAGCAGAAGTAAACACTGGGATGGCAACTACATCCATGCTTCTGTAGAGGCCTGTCTGCATGTTCAAAATACAGGACGTATTAAAGGATGCGTGTTTTTGTTTAGTCGTGTCTGACTCTTCATGGCCCCATGGACCAGAGCACGCCAGGCACTCATGTCTTCCACTGCCTCCGCAGTTTGGTCAAACTCATGCTGGTAGGTTCAAGAACACTGTCCAACCATCTCATCCTCTGTCGTCCCCTTCTCCTTGTGCCCTCCATCTTTCCCAACATCAGGGTCTTTTGCAAGGAGTCTTCTCTTCTCATGAGGTGGCCAAAGTATTGGAGCCTCAGCTTCACGATCTGTCCTTCCAGTGAGCACTCAGGGCTGATTTCATGGAGGGCATGGAGGGCATGATCATGGAGCCCAAGAAAGTAAAATCTCTCACTGCCTCCATTTCTTCCCCTTCTGTTTGCCAGGATGCACAGATCTATTAAATTTATAGATTCCTGATATGTTTGGTGAAGCGGTCAGGGTGTTGCATCCCCAACCATAAAACTCACAGAGTGGCCCTGGGTCAGTCACCGTCCCTCAACCTAACCTACCTCACAGGGTTGTCATTACCAGGATAAAATGGGGAGAGCGAGAAGCGTGAAATCTTAGAGACTCAGATGTTGCCTAACTTTAACCAGAGCATGTCCTCTTATTTGTTTGGTCCCTGTCCCCCCACAAATGGCAAAGTATCAAATAATTTCACTGTCTCCATTTTTCACTAATAAGTGAATCTAAATAAATATGCAGACGTCAAAAGCACCCACTCCCTACCTTGTTTAGGGAAACTTCTGCTGGCTTATGAGGGCTTGCGGGGAGAACCTCAGCTGCCCTCCCGGGAACAATCATCAGAGCTCTGGAAATCGATCCGACAACTTTCCAAATGCACGAATTAAATCGTGTAAGGAAACGAAGCAAAAAATGGCGGGTGACAAATGTAATCAGAGCTCTCAGTATCTACTCAGCCTTGTGGAAATATGTCGATAATCTGTGAGAAATAATAAGCAATGGCAGGTTTTTAGAAGCAAGGACTCTTACAGAATATAAGCTTGTGTGTGTGTATAAAAATATTGATGACTGAGTTGTGTGTGTGTGTGTGTGTGTGCTTCGTATAAAAAAGCATAAATATTTATACTACGGCAGATGATTTTCCTACAGCACACATCTAAGGAAGTTGTGTGTTTTCTCCTGTTTCTGCTGGTCTGGGGAAAGAGGCAATGGAAGTTATTTATTAGTCTACTAGCAATGATCAAAACAAGCTGCAAGGGGAGGCATTCATGCTTCCCAGGGGAACGCGAAGTGTGGTGGAAGCAATAGAAAGGAAGGCAATCTGCTTCTCATTACCCAAACTCTCTCTGTCTTAGAACGAAATTTCCAACAGCAATCAAATGAGTATGGCCAAATGAGCTGTGGCTGCCCATTGGTGGAATTCTCTCACCAATGAGGTCTGCCGGGTACCATTTTTGCTCCAGGTAAAGACTTTCTCTTCCAAGGTGTGTGTTGAGTGGTGATGATGTTTTGCTGTCAGTGTTTTGCCAAAGCTTCTGGTTGCTGTTATAGGGTGGTGGTTTGTGTGTGTCTGTATATCTTTACACCCACACCCACACCCACACACCCTATATTCTTTGTCTTAGGATATGTCTTGGATGTTTACTGGTTTTTGCATGATTTGTGCGTGTTTTTGAAAGACAGCACCACCGACATGTTGACTAGAAGGATCCCAAGTTTCATAAAATGGCCAGACTCAGTATAATCGGGGCGGACTTTGGTAATAATATGGCACCCTGAGTGAGGACAAAATTTGGCAAAATATTTCATGTTCTTCCAATAATTCATTTTGGGACAGTTGCTTTTTAAATGGATCTTCTCAGTAGGCTTCCTGAAATTTCCCATTAATACAAAACCTGAAGTTGTTGCTCTTATTGTTGTGCTCGGCCACACTGACTAGTTTTACCAGGTAGTCTAGCATTGTCCAAAGATCTCAGGCAGAAAGATGCCTTTCCCATCACCTGTTACCTGACCCCTTTCGAACTGAAGATACCAGAATCTGAATCTGAATTTTCACTCAACCACTGAGCTGCGATTCCTCCAATAAATGGAAGTGGAGCTGGATTTTGGTGAGGGCTTCTTGCCGAACTGTGTTCCTGACAAAGCGCGCCATCTTGGCGTTTACATGTGCATGCGCATGAATGCATGTGCTTGATGGCGGCAGCGTGCAAAGTTTTCTGATCGGTATCTGCTCTGCTTATTGATTGCGCTGCCTCGGCAGGGATTCTGCAGGGGTCTTTTAATTTTCATTACGCAGCCAGGGAAGCAGTGAAATTACATCTGGAAGCCATTCTGCCTCAAATGAAAACGGAGCATCTTCGGAAGCAGATGAGACAACAGGGTGAGAGGAAGAAAGAGAAAGCAATAAGAGACGTGGGGTGGTGGTGGTTTGAGTGGACGTTGTGGAAAAACATGGAAAGCCTTTCCTTTCCTTTACGTTCCATTCTCCTCATTTCTTCTTATTTTGAACAGAAAGTGTCTAAAGCTATCTCTAGTGATGACACTATCTCAGGGCTTCATCTGAGCCCTTGTGGAAAATTCATGGAGGATAAGGTTTTCGTTGGCTTGATGGCTATGCTCTGCCTCTATGGCCAGATGCACTAATGCTTCTGAATGCTGGTTGCTTGAAACCACAGGCAGTGGAAGTGTTCAAGGTCCTGTGTGAGTGTTTTCCATGGAGGCATCTGCTGGTTGGCCACAGGATGCTGGACTAAGTGGGCCATTGGCCTGATCTAGTGTCAGGGACTTGCTGGATGAAGAAGAGTGGTGGGTGCTGCCTGCCCAGCGATGACACAGAAGATGATGACTTAGACCCAGGACAGTGGTGGTGGGACACGGGGGACCAGTCTGCGGAAGGGACCAGCTGGAAGATGCTAGATGCAGGAGGGTTGAGTGATCAAGGGCGGGGGGAGGGTGTCAGAAGAAGGAGGCCCTTCTAGGACATGGCTGGGTGCTGAGAGTCTCAGTGTGAGCACAGACTCAGACAGAGACAAGTCAGAGGTTGCCCCTGCTGCCCAACAGCTGGATCGTTTCAGCCTTGCAGGCTCTCCTAACACCTGACACTGCTTGAGGAGAATCCTGCATGTTGCTGAGCAATGGGCCAGGCAGGCCCAGAGGAGAAGTCCATCCCCTCACTGCAGTCTACATCTGCTGGCGGGGGATGGATCTGGAGTGAGAGGCTAGAGGGAGAAGGTGTCACCAGTGGTCAGTGCTAGCAAAGCTAGGTGAGATGAACCAGAGGACTCTGCTATGTTGTTATAAAAGCTAATTGCATTCCGTGTCTCAGGTTCTTTCTTGACCTGAGGATTACCTGCGTGCCCCTGACAGCTCCTTGACATCTGGCACACTCCTCTTATGTAATATCCTAAGATGTTGCTTTGAGCTTTCAAAAGGAATAATTAGACAAGTTCTAAGAATTGATGCCTTTAAATTCTGGTGCTGGAGGAGACTCTTGAGAATCCCATGGACTGCAAGAAGATCAAGCCTATGAGTGCTCACTGGAAGGACAGATCCTGAAGCTGAAGCTCCAACACTTTGGCCACCTCATGAGAAGAGAAGACTCCCTGGAAAAGACCCTGATGTTGGGAAAGATGGAGGGCACAAGGAGAAGGGGACAACAGAGGACGAGGTGGTTGGGCAGTGTTCTCGAAGCTACCAGCATGAGTTTGACTAAACTGCGGGAGGCAGTGGAAGACAGGAGTGCCTGGCGTGATCTGGTCCATGGGGTCACAAAGAGTCGGACACGACTAAATAACAACAACAAATTGTCTAATTGTCCTTCTCCACCTACAGAAGATCCCCTTCATGGATCACTGCCTTGCCGTGGCGAAGGGGCTTGAAGAACTCAGAGAAGCTATGAACTATGCCGAGCAGGGCACCCAAGATGAACAGGTCATAGTGGAGAGTTTTGACCAAACGTGATCCACCTGGAGGAGGAACCGGCAAGCCACTCCAGTATCCCTGCCAAGAAAACTCCATGGACAAAGACAACAGGCATATAAAAGTTATGACGCTGGAAGATGAGCCCCTCAGGTCGGAAGGCGTCCAACATGCTACTGGGGAAGAGCGGAGGGCAAGTACAAGTAGATCCAGAGCTGATGAAGCGGCTGGGCCAAAGCCGAAAGGACGCTCAGTTGCGGATATGCCTGGAAGCGAAAGGAAAGTCCAATGCTGTAAAGAAAAATATTGCATAGGAACCTGGAATGTAAGAACCATGAACATGGGTAAGTTGGAGGTGGTCAAAAATGAGATGGCAAGAATAAATATTGACATCCTGGGCATCAGTGAACTAAAATGGACGGGAATGGGTGAATTCAGTTCGGATGACCATCATATCTACTACTGTGGGCAAGAAACCCGTAAAAGAAATGGAGTGGCCCTCATAGTCAACAAAAGAGTGGCAAAAGCTGTACTGGGATGCAATCTCAAAAATGATAGAATGATCTCGATACGAATCCAAGGCAGACCTTTTAACATCACAGTAATCCAAGTTTATGCACCAACTACTGGTGCTGAAGAAACTGAAATTGACCAATTCTATGAAGACTTACAACACCTTATAGAAGTGACACCAAAGAAGGATGTTCTTCTCATTATAGGGGATTGGAATGCTAAAGTAGGGAGTCAAGAGATAAAAGGAACAACTGGCAAGTTTGGCCTTGGAGATCAAAATGAAGCAGGGCAAAGGCTAATAGAGTTCTGTCAAGAGAACAAGCTGGTCATCACAAACACGCTTTTCCAACAACACAAGAGACGACTCTACACATGGACATCACCAGATGGGCAGCATCGAAATCAGATTGATTATATTCTCTGCAGCCAAAGATGGAGAAGCTCTATACAGTCAGCAAAAACAAGACCTGGAGCTGACTGTGGCTCAGATCATCAGCTTCTTATAGCAAAATTCAAGCTTAAACTGAAGAAAGTAGGAAAAACCACTGGGCCGGTAAGATACAATCTAAGTCAAATCCCTTATGAATACACAGTGGAAGTGAGGAACAGGTTTAAGGATTTAGATTTGGTGGACAGAGTGCCTGAAGAACTATGGATGGAGGCTCGTAACATTATACAGGAGGCAGCAACGAAAACCATCCCAATGAAAAGGAAATGCAAGAAAGCAAAGTGGCTGTCCAATGAGGCCTTACAAATAGCGGGGGAGAGAAGGCAAGCAAAATGCAAGGGAGATCGTGAAACATACAGGAAATTGAATGCAGATTTCCAAAGAATAGCAAGGAGAGACAAGAAGACCTTCTTAAACAAGCAATGCAAAGAAATAGAGGAAAGCAATAGATTGGGAAGAACCAGAGATCTGTTCAAGAAAATTGGAGATATGAAAGGAACATTTCGTACAAAGATTTCCATAATAAAGGACAAAAGTGGAAAGGACCTAACAGAAGCAGAAGACATCAAGAAGAGGTGGCAAGAATACACAGAGGAATTATACCAGAAAGAAACGGATGTCTCATATACCCCAGGTAGTGTGGTTGCTGACCTTGAGCCAGACATCCTGGAGAGTGAAGTCAAATGGGCCTTAGAAAGCACTGCAAATAACAAGGCCAGTGGAAGTGATGGTATTCCAGCTGAACTATTTAAAATTTTAAAAGATGATGCTGTTAAGGTGCTACACTCAATATGCCAGCAAGTTTGGAAAACTCAGCAGTGGCCAGAAGATTGGAGAAGATCAGTCTACATCCCAATCCCAAAGAAGGGCAGTGCCAAAGAATGCTCCAACTATCGCACAATTGCACTAATTTCTCACGCTAGCAAGGTTATGCTTAAAATTCTACAAGGAAGGCTCAAGCAGTATGTGGACCGAGAACTCCCAGAAGTGCAAGCTGGATTTAGAAGAGGCAGAGGAACCAGAGACCAAATTGCAAACATGCGCTGAATTATGGAGAAAGCTAGAGAGTTCCAGAAAGACATCTACTTCTGCTTCATTGACTATGCAAAAGCCTTTGACTGTGTCGACCATGGCAAACTATGGCAAGTTCTTAAAGAAATGGGAGTGCCTGATCACCTCATCTATCTCCTGAGAAATCTCTACGTGGGACAAGAAGCTACAGTTAGAACTGGATATGGAACAACTGATTGGTTCAAAATTGGGAAAGGAGTACGACAAGGCTGCATTTTGTCTCCCTGCTTATTTAACTTATATGCAGAATTCATCATGCGAAAGGCTGGGCTGGATGAATCCCTAGCCGGAATTAAGATTGCCGGAAGAAATATCAACAACCTCAGATATGCAGATGACACAACCTTGATGGCAGAAAGTGAGGAGGAATTAAAGAACCTTTTATTGAGGGTGAAAGAGGAGAGTGCAAAATATGGTCTGAAGCTCAACATCAAAAAAACGAAGATCATGGCTACTGGTCCCATCACCTCCTGGCAAATAGAAGGGGAAGAAATGGAGGCAGTGAGAGATTTTACTTTCTTGGGCTCCATGATCACTGCAGATGGTGACAGCAGCCACGAAATTAAAAGACGCCTGCTTCTTGGGAGAAGGGCAATGACAGGCCTAGACAGCATCTTGAGAAGTAGAGACATCACCTTGCCAACAAAGGTCCGTATAGTTAAAGCTATGGTTTTCCCAGTAGTGATGTATGGAAGTGAGAGCTGGACCATAAAGAAGGCTGATCGCCGAAGAATTGATGCTTTTGAATTATGGTGCTGGAGGAGACTCTTGAGAGTCCCATGGACTGCAAGAAGATCAAACCTCTCCATTCTGAAGGAAATCAGCCCTGAGTGCTCACTGGAAGGACAGATTGTGAAGCTGAGGCTCCAGTACTTTGGCCACCTCATGAGAAGAGAAGACTCCCTGGAGAAGACCCTGATGTTGGGAAAGATGGAGGGCACAAGGAGAAGGGGGCGACAGAGGACGAGATGGTTGGATAGTGTTTTCGAGGTTACCAGCATGAGTCTGACCAAGCTGCGGGGGGCAGTGGAGGACAGGAGTGCCTGGCGTTCTCTGGTCCATGGGGTCACGAAGAGTCGGACACGACTAAACGACTAAACAACAACAACAACCTACAGAAGATAAGTCTATATCAACAGCTACTTTCCAAGACAACTAATTGAACCCTCCAAAATCAGAGGCAGTCTATCTTAGATGCTGTCCCCCCAATAAGGTGATTCTGTATTCTTCTCGGGAGCTGTGAAAAGAGTCACAGATTCCCCACCTGCCCCCACTACTTCTGATATTCCTCTGCTCATTTTAAAGGCCCCAGATGATTTAGAGGGTTGAGGCAGACAATCTCGAAGGCTTCCATTTGTCAAGATATGCCCCATTTCCCTCTCGACTGGCCTGCTATATTTGCACCCCGCTTTCCTGCTTGTCAACATGAATCCTTTTATGTAATCAAGCCATTTAGCCGGGCACATTGTGTTCGAGGCTGTAAGGTTATCTCCGACAATAATGGCATTTCAATAGCTTGCCCTACAAAGACCTCTTTTTGCTGTGATTGCCTGCATTTTTATTTGGGGAAAGAGGTAAAAGGTGGAGGGAAGGACTGATAAGTCGGGACAAAAATGCATTAAAACTGAATGAGTGGGCAAGCAGGGAGGGAGATAGGGGAGCGTTCCTTTTCGGTTCACAAACCATCCATTTTCTTTGCACTTTTCGTGGCTTGTTTATATTTATAATGCCATTCATCTTGCCTTTGGCCCCCAAAAGAGCCCTTGATTATAAAGACAGTTTAACCAATGGCAGTGTTGTTGTTGTTTTAGATGAGAACACTAAAACAAAGGGCATTTCTCCAGCCAAAGTTATTTGAATTTATTTCCCATCAAACTCGATGGCACAAAGTGAGTAATGGCCTCACTTGGGGGCTCATCCAGACTTCCTTTTGCCCCACTGCTTTACCCCAGGAGAGATCACATCTTTAAATCGGAAATGGAGGAAACATCAACCGGGTTTTGTGCTGATTGACATTTGCTCCAATTCAGCATTAAAGAGCAGCTTTTCCTGGGGAAAGCAGTGGCGAAAACGGAAAACCATCCAAACTTGTGCTTTCTAGGCACAGGGCAAGCTGAATCATAGACAAGCCCTCAATTCTGAATGGAAAGTGGTGCCAACAGGGTAAAGTATATACATAAAGTATCAAACGTGGTGACAGTAATAATAATACAAGAAAACAACACCACCACAAACTGGCTTATAAGTATATAACCAAATTTATATAACATACTAAGGTGCCATGTCCAGTCTGTATAACATTTATTGCACATGTAACTTGTTAAGATACAGTTGTACATTTATCCACTCCATGTTTCCAGTATCTCTAGGCTTTGTTTTGCACATGGCCCCTTAGTACAGTGGTACCTTGGGTTAAATACTTAATTCATTCTGGAGGTCCGTACTTAACCTGAAACTGTTCTTAACCTGAAGCACGACTTTAACTAATGGGGCCTCCCGCTGCTGCTGCACCGCTGGAGCATGATTTCTGTTCTCATCCTGAAGCAAAATTCTTAACCCGAGGTACTATTTCTGGGTTAGCGGAGTCTGTACCCTGAAGCATATGTAACCTGAAGCGTATGTAACCCGAGGTACCACTGTATGTTTGTTGCTTGAATGGTTACAAGTCTATCTCTATTCTAGCTATTATTCTAGTAAATTTGGATTTATACTTATATGCCAGTTTGCGGTGTTGTTGTTTTGTTTCCAACAGGGTAAGCCAGGGTATCCTGATTCTCCAGTGCCAGTCCTGGTTTTCACAAAAGCTATCCCGGCCTCGGATTTGATCCTGGAATGTCTCTATTTCCCCTTCCAGTGCTGCCAGTGCTAAGTTTGGGGGAGGAGGATAAGCAGGTGCTTGTTCTGAAAATAATATTTATTACTTTTCCAACAATTTAAACACTACAAAAAAGAACAATACAATACAATACAAAAACACTACATAACACTAACACATTAAACTAACAAAACAAAACAAAAACAGTTTAAAACACATCAAATAATTTCAATATCTTATCTTTCATTCACTTATTTCTGCGACCTCCTCACACCTCCCTTTTTGTATTCCACTTCTGTTAATTGTTTCAGCAATTCCTTTCCATCTTCCTCTGTTTTCTATCCTATATTTATCTTAGCACATTCTAACCTTATTTTTTCCTTTAGTACTCTATTAATCTATTTACCGTATTTTTCGCCCTATAGGACGCACTTTTTCCCCTCCAAAAATGAAGGGGAAATGTGTGTGCGTCCTATGGGGCGAATGCAGGCTTTCGCTGAAGCCTGGAGAGCGACAGGGGTCGGTGCGTAGGGACCCCTCTCGCTCTCCAGGCTTCAGGAAGCTATCCGCAAGCCTGGGGAGCCCTGCGGGCTCTCCAGGCTTGCGGATAGCAGCCTGCATCCCGATTGGTGCAGATATTGGGCAGCCCCACAAGTTCGGGGGACAGCAGGGAGGTGAAGCGCTGCCATCCCGCTATTCCCCGACCTGGTTTGGAGGCTGGCGGTCCCACAAGCTCCGGGGACAGCAGGGTAAGCCGCTGCCCCACGGAGGCTAGAGAGGCTGTCCCTGAAGGCAGAAGAGGGAGACGGAGCGCTCCGTCTCCCTCTTCAAGCTTGGGGATGGCTGCGCAAACCTGGGGGGGAAATAAAAAAAATTTCCTTGATTTCCCCCCAAAAAAACTAGGTGCGTCCTATGGGCCGGTGCGTCCTATAGGGCGAAAAATACGGTATACTTAATTCCTTATAACATTTCTACTAAAGCCATATAACTTCATTCCAACATTTTTCTAGCATTCATTAATTTTACAGTATTTCCGTAAATAATCTTTAAACTTTTTCCAGTATTCTTCCACTGACTCTTCTGCCTGGTCTCAGATTCTGCCAGTCATTTCCGCCAGTTCCATATAGTCCATCAACTTCATCTGCCATTCTTCCCGGGTGGGTAAATCTTGTGTCTTCCAATACTTCGCGATGAGTATTCTTGCTGCTGTTGTTGCATACATAAAAAATGTTCTATCCTTCTTTGGCACCAATTGGCCGACCATGCCCAGGAGAAAGGCCTCTGGTTTCTTCAGGAAGGTATATTTGAATACCTTTTTCATTTCGTTATAAATCATCTCCCAGAATGTCTTAATCCTTGGGCATGTCCACCAAAGGTGAAAGAATGTACCTTCAATCTCATTACATTTCCAACATAGCAGGTGCTTGTTCTGTATGATGGCAGCTGTGGCAGCTGAGAAGGAGCACCCCATTGCCTTTCCATGGCTGCCACTGCGGGCTCTGAGGGGCAGCCAGGGGGCAGGGCTACCCTGGGTGGGAAGAAAGGGGGAGCGAAGGGGAGCACAAAGGAGTCTTGATTTTTTAAAAATAAAGATGCTTTGTGCATCCATGTCTAATCTTGCCCCTTTCTAAAATTTCTTGGAAGCGTAAAGTTGGAAGGGGCCACAAGGGTCATCTAGGCCAACCCCTTGCAATGCAGGAATCTCAGCTCAAGCATCCATGACAGATGGCCACCCAACCTCTGCTTAAAAACCTCCAAGGAAGGAGAGACCACAACCTCCCGAAGGGTAGACCATTCCACTGTCAAAACAACTCTTTGTTACTGTGTGTTTTTCTTTTTTGTAAATCTACCATATAATTAAATTTTGTAAATCAGCCATTATTATTTTTAAATCTACCAAAATATTTAAATAAATAGAATTGGGATTAAGGGATTTTCTCAGGACAGTGGAGGGTGTGTGTGCCATTAGTGGTGGCACTCGCCATTTTCAGATAGGAAATGGTCTGTGGGGTGGAGGGACATAAAATGGGGGGTCAGGGATGGTCAGTGTGTCTGTGTGGGGAGAGTGAGAAATCCCCCTTTTTTCATCTGAGGAATGTTGGATTGTATGATACTGGTAGTTGTGCAGTTAGATAGTTTTAAACTCTGGATTTGAGTGTTTTAATGAATGAGATCTCTTATGTCACTTCAAAATGGGGCAAGGCAGCCTTGCTACACTTGGGACTCCTCTTGCTCATTCTGCATGTGTGCCTACAGGCCTACCCTGATTCACTGCATGATTTATGAAATCCAAAGTACTTCCAGGCAATAAGACAAAGCAAAACTACCGGATGTAGTTGTCAGCTGCCTAAACACAGGAAGGATGGGGGAATGTGGAGCTCAATAAAACACAGTTGGGTTTGCCAGCATATTTAATCTTTACATAGTTCTGTTTCAGACACCTGCTGAGCTATCTTTAAAGTCTTAATTGGCACATACCAGATGCTGGAGGCTTTGCCAATGAAGCCCTCTGTCTTGTTCTCCATATTTTCCCCCCACTAAGATGAAAGCCTGCCAGTTCCTACATTTGCAGTTTTAATCAGGCCCATGTAAAGCCCACAAGAGGAATTCCATTTTGCAGATTCATTTGCTGATATTTGCACATCTTATTTCCCTGGAAAATCCAGCTGCCAACTGGAATTTTGGCTGGTTCCATCTGCACAGCATTTTCTTTAACATCATACAGTGCCCAGCTTTGCTAAAGCCCTGGCAGATTTCAGGTACGCAAGTCCCACTCGCAGTTACACAGCCTCATGGTTATTTGAGCCTTGAGGTTGCATAAGCAATCACCTCTCCTGGTTTGCTGTTTGCCCAAATGGCTCCCACACGTACCTGCTTTGTTTGTGGAAATGGAGTGCTTTGGAGGGGGCGTCAAAGAGAATTTCAAGAGCATGAAAATAGTTTTGTCCCAAATCCTTAAAAATAAAAGAATGTGGATATTGTTGCATGCCACCCCAATCTCCAAGTGGTGTGAGTTTCCAGGTGCTTACACAGGGCTTGTGTTTCCCTTTGGAAATGAGGTGCAGCAGAGATTGTGGTGTCTTTAAGATATATGGTTTAGTTGCACAGCAGACTGTCTCGCCAGAGTGCTGCATGCTCTAGTTATCTCCCGCTTGGACTACTGCAATGCACTCTATGTGGGGCTACCTTTGAAGGTGACCAGGAAACTACAACTAATTCAGAATGCGGCAGCTAGACTGGTGGCTGGGAGCAGCTGCCGAGACCATATAACACTGGTCCTGAAAGACCTACATTGGCTCAGAGTACGTTTCCGAGCACAATTCAAAGTGTTGATGCTGACCTTTAAAGCACTAAACGGCCTCAGCCCAGTATACCTGAAGGAGCGTCTCCACCCCTATTGTTCAGCCCAGACACTGAGGTCCAGCGCCGAGGGCCTTCTGGCGGTTCCCTCACTGTGAGAAGCAAAGCTACAGGGAACCAGGCAGAGGGCCTTCTCGGAAGTGGGGCCCACCCTGTGGAACGCCCTCCCATCAGATGTCAAAGAGATAAACAACTATCTGACATTTAGAAGACATCTGAAGGCAGCCCTGTTTAGGGAAGTTTTTAATGTGTGACATTTTAATGTATTTTTGGTCTTTGTTGGAAGCCACCCAGAGTGGCTGGGGAAACCCGGCTAGATGAGTGGGGTGCAAATAAATAAATAAATAAATAAATAAATATAATAATAATAATAATAATAATAATAATAATAATAATAATAATAATAATTGTTGCATATATTATAACCTGAGCCTAGGAGGGAGAGATTCACAGCATTAACCAGATTTCAGCTGCTGTGTCTATGTCAATTTTTACTAATTTCAACTGAGTTTATGTCAGATTTTCTTTCTCTTTCTTTCTTTCTTTCTTTCTTTCAGAAAGAGTTAAAAGATCATCAGTGGTGGTCTGAAAACATGATGTGAAGGCTGGCAACATTAACCCCACCGTGGAGAGCCAGTGTGGTGTAGTGGTTAAGAGCGGTAGTCTCGTAATCTGGGGAACCGGGTTCACGTCTCCGCTCCTCCACGTGCAGCTGCTGGGTGACCTTGGGCCAGTCACGCTTCTCTGAAGTCTCTCAGCCCCACTCACCTCACAGAGTGTTTGTTGTGGGGGAGGAAGGGAAAGGAGAATGTTAGCCACTTTGAGATTCCTTAGGGTAGTGATAAAGCAGGATGTCAAATTCACACTCTTCTTCTTCTTCTTCGTGTGGGAATCCTTTGTAGTGACTGGAAAAAGTCAGGTCATTAATCCATGGTGGTGACCAGAGGAGGAATGACCGCTGGAAGAAGTGCAGAGAGAAAAAACACCATAGTGCATCTGCAGCAGCACAACTGGACGCCTTCATCTGCCTCATCTGCAACAAAACATGTCCCTGCTGTATTGTCTCCAGAGCCACAGCTGGCACTGTAACCTCTCAACAGCTTGACTTCACTCCCAAAGTTGCACTCCTCCATTGTCATCCGAGACAAATGGATGCTAGCAACAATTTGATTAATAATAATTTACACAATAGACAATAGAAGATCAAATGGATAGGTTTGATCTTCTTGCAGTCCATGGGACTCTCAAGAGTCTCCTCCAGCACCATGCTTTTGAATTATGGTGCTGGAGGAGACTCTTGAGAGTCCCATGGACTGCAAGAAGATCAAACCTCTCCATTCTGAAGGAAATCAGCCCTGAGTGCTCACTGTAAGGACAGATCCTGAAGCTGAGACTCCAATATTTTGCCCACCTTATGAGAAGAGAAGACTCCCTGGCAAAGACCTTGATGTTGGGAAAGATTGAGGGCACAAGGAGAAGGGGATGACAGAGGACGAGATGGTTGGACAGTGTTCTTAAAGCTACCAGCATGACTCTGACCAAACTGCGGGAGGCAGTGGAAGACAGGAGTGCCTGGCGTGCTCTGGTCCATGGGGTCATGAAGAGTTGGACACGACTAAACAACTAAACAACAACAACACAATAGACTCTCTGCCAAACTCGTGGTATATTAATTTTCATTGCAAGTCACATTTAGCCAGAGTTGTATGACCCCATTCCATCCTGCTAGCTGACTGGATTTTTCTTAAGCTGTTCCAGCAGGTGTCAGAATTTCCCCAGGAGGAATTTGTCTGTTTCCGGAACTATAATGTTTCCACCAGTATCTTGCCAAACGTCGCTGTTTGACAGAAGTAATTTAATGTCCCTGCACTTATACACTGTTAAAGGCAGGCAGCCATGTGTGTGAGTCATCGCTAACACCCCGTCGACCTCAGGACATTAGGCAGGCTTCTAGAGTGTTTAGTCACCTTGTTGTGAGAAGATGGAGAACAGGGTAAGGAGAGATGTTAAGGGCTGTAGCTCAGAGGCAGAGCGTTTCCTTGGCATGTACAATGTCCCAGGTTCAACCCCTGACATCTCCTCATAGGGCTCTGGAGAACTCCTATCTGGAAACTTGAAGAGACACTGCCAGTATCTGAGCTAAATGGGCGAACGATCCGACTCTGAATGAAGCAACTTCCTATGACATTACTTTGATGTAAGGTTTATTTATCTGTTACACAGGCTGAGCATAAAATGGAAAGCTCACAGAATCAACATATCCTCATTAGGTTTCTAAGCGTGCCTCTGAAACTGTAGGTTTGGATTCGGCATAGAGAGTGAGTCGGGCCTCCAAGGCTCTTTTCAAGCTCCAGTCCTACCTGTCTCTGTTGTTCTTTTGCACGCAGATACTTTGATGATATCAATTTTCATCCCAGGAACAAGGGAAGAAAGGCATGCCACAATGGCATGCAGCTATTTCATTTCTGTGAGAACTCACCGCCCTAGTTTACAAAGCAGACCTGGCTAGGCTCTTTCCCTAACAAAGAAACTGGTTTGTGTTAAGATATTCCGTTCCACCTTAAGAGGAACAGGCATGACTGTTGTCTGTCACATGCCTGTTTACACTCCAGCACAGCACAGCTTGCTGGGAACTTCCATTTGTGTATAGCTTTCTGCTTATGTCGCTTGCTTGGACACGAAGGGGAGAAGACATGTTTTTCCCTTTGTCCTGGTGCTGAATAAAACAGCCCCTATCTATCTGCCCTTCTGTTGCGAAGAGTTATTTTCTCTGCTGACTTGCATGCTCAGCCTCTGAAGGTTTATGAGGCTCGAGTCACAGTTACATGCTGATCCAAGGATCAGAGATCATCCGGCTGCTGGCCGGTGGGCTGGAGCCAGCTGGGGGCCGGCCAATTGCCCCCGTTTCCTTGGACGCATCCCAACAGTTTGACCATTTTAACCAATCCTCCCCATACCCTCCAACATTTATCCGATGCAAATAGAGACGTCCTATTCTACAACAACAACAATTTTATAATTAATACCCCACCCATCTTACGGGGTTGCCCCAGCCACTCTGGGTGACCTCCAACATATATAAAAACATAATAAAACTTTAAACATTAAAAGAAATCTTTCCTATACAGGGCTGCCTTCAGATGTCTTCTAAAGGTTGTATAGTTACTTATCTCCTTGGCTTGGGGGCTGGATAACTCCATACCCTTCAACATTTCTCCAGTGAAAATAGAGACATCCTAAGGTCCCTGCTCCTGCCAACCTAGCAGTTCAAAAGCACGTTAAAGTGCAAGTAGATAAATAGGTACCGCTCCAGCGGGAAGGTAAATGGCATTTCTGTGCACTGCTCTTGTTTGCCAGAAGTGGCTTAGTCATGCTGGCCACATGACCCGGAAGCTGCATGCCGGCTCCCTCAGCCAATAAAGCAAAATGAGCGCTGCAACCCCAGAGTCGGCCACGACTGGACCTAATGGTCAGGGGTCCCTTTACCTTTACCTTTAAGGAAAAGCAGGACATTCCAGAATCAAACAAGAAACTGGGACAGCTTCTGTAAATCTGGGACTATCCCTGGAAAATAGGGACACTTGGAGCGTCTGCCTCCCACCCTCAGAGAATCCCACTTTACAATTATAAGATCACAGGGTTGAACATCTAACTCTGAGCTCATGACAATATTATATTCTGCCAAGGCCTGCATTTTTCACCAGGTGCCATTATTTATTTACCTACAGATTCTGGTTGCTCTTGACCCATCCTCTTGCATGTGATCAAAACGCTGTTCAAAATGCACTGGGCTCACTTCATTCCCAGATGGTCTCCGATAATTACTCGAAACCAGCTGGTCAATCCAGATGGTATAATATACACCAATCAGCCATGCAGAAGTATCCCTGTCTGAGTGCTACTGATGGCAAGCAGCAGACTTTAGATTCATTACATATTGTCAACACTCTGTTCACTCGCGATAAATCTACCAGATTAGGATGACACTCTTATCTTATGCTAATGGCACCCAGATCTCCATCCAGCGGAAGTTAACACAAATGTCATTCCAGACGTCATCTATGGCACACCTGCCTAAATTGTGACTTGTTTTTTTTTTTTTTTGGTAAAAGACGCAATCCATCAATTTAAAGGTGATTTTCCAAAACAAACCCAGAAAGATTTATTGTAATAGCTGCATAGATCTTGCTTGCTCGTATTTTCCTGTGCGCTTTCATAGTGTGATGCACTATGATGGATATTGTGGAGATGAGAGAGCTGCTCAGGGCTTGTGAATTCACACAGGCACCTCTGAAACTTACTCAATGAATCCTTTCCAGATCACCTACAACAGGTGTGGGGAATCTTTGATGCTTGAGGTGTTGCTGCAGTACAACTCCGACTAGATGTAGGTCAAAACATTTGGGGGACAAGTGTTTCCCACACATGATGTATGATGAAGGTGAGTAACTTTCTTCAAACCAAGGTTGGCATTCTCCTGTGAGCAAAGTTAGGTGGCTGAGTGGGCCACATAGCTGTGGTTGGGAGGAGTCAATTCTGTGTCCAGGGCAGCTGTCTATCAGCTCCACCTAGTACACAGGCTGAGACCCTACCTGCCTGTGGACTGTCTTGCCAGAGTGGTGCATGCTCTAGTTATCTCCCACTTGGACTACTGCAATGTGCTCTACATGGAGCTGCCTTTGAAGGTGACCCAGAAACTACAACTAATCTAGAACGCGGCAGCTAGACTGGTGACTGGGAGTGGCCACCAAGACCATATAACACCGGTCCTGAAAGACCCACGTTGGCTCCCAGTACATTTCTGAGCACAATTCAAAGTGTTGGTGCTGACTTTTAAAGCCCTAAATGGCCTCAGCCCAGCATACTTGAAGGAGTGTCTCCACCCCTATTGTTCAGCCCAGGCAATGAGGTCCAGCTCCGAGGGCCTTCTGGTGGTTCCCCCACTGCAAGAAGTGAGGTCACAGGGAACCAAGTTGAGGGTCTTCTCGGTAATGGTGCCCACCCTGTGGAACGCCCTCCCATCAGATGTCAAGGAAATACAAAACCACCTGACTTTTAGAAAACATCTGAAGGCAACCCTGTTTATGGAAGTTTTTAATGTTGAATGTTTTATTGTGTTTTAATATTCTGTTGGGAGCTGCCCAGAGTGGCTGGGGAGGCCCAGCCAGATGGGCGGGGTATAGGTATATATCCTGCCAACCCAGCAGTTCGAAAGCATGCCAGCGCAAGTAGATAAATAGGTACTGCTGTGGTGGGAAGGTAAATGGCATTTCCATCCACTCTGGTTTCCGTCACGGTGTTCCATTGTGCCAGAAGCGGTTTAGCCATGCTGGCCACATGACTTGGAAAGCTGTCTGTGGACAAACGCTGGCTCCCTTGGCCTGGAAGTGAGATGAGCGCCACACCCCATAGTTGCCTTTGCCTGGACTTAATCATCCAGGGGTTATTATTATGTCCAATGGCAAGAGAGGGTGGAACAACAAATGCAAGGTCTACCTTTGTACAGTAGGCTAGTTTCTACTCACTCGCCTATCTTTCCTTTGTTCAGGCTAACCAAAGGCATGGTCAGAGTTCGAGGACACATTCCAACGAGGCTGAAACACTCAAAGAGTGTTTGAAGATAAATTGGCGAGGGCAGTAGCCTGGGGAGAGAGAATATGACCAGGGAAGAGGGAATGCTCTTGGGGAAGGAAGCTCTCAATGGCCAGATATAGGGCCCCGGAAGGGAGCTTCTCCTCGGCCTGAGGTTCCTCATTGAAGGAAAGTTTTGTTTCTGCACATAATTCTGCACATAATTTATTAATTCGTAAGAAGCTTTATGAATTAACCTGGCTCAAAACTGCTCAGTAACAGTGGGGGGAAAGGTCCCTGTCTCACAGGTTCAAGCCTTGCTCTAATCTCCAATTAAAATGATCAGAGAAGTCAGAGATGATATTACCTTTGCATTCATTCCTTTAATTGATGGTTTTCTGGTTTTTGCTTTTTTAAAATGAACCAAACTGCTAGCAAAGGGCTCCCAGTAAGAATTGCAATGCTAGCTGGGAGAGGAGAGGGGATTTAAGCTTGACCTCTCCCCCAACACTGGGTCGTGATCCAGATAACCCCTTGCCCTCACTTGCAATTTAGGGAGCCATGGATTGGCTCTGCCGATGTGCCCGACCTCCGAACTCCTCCCTCCCTCCTCATAAGTGGCAGTGATTCTGCTGCTGTGGAAGACCAGGTGGGTGACATTGCCCCTCCATCGCTGACTGCCCTGGTCACTCGTACTTCCTGCCTCCAGAGCCCTTGGAAGTTGCAACATCCAGAACTGTTCATAGTGGAGGTTGGTGGGGAGATGTAAAGTGTTTCCATTTCAGCTGCTTTTTCAGGGAGCCTGGGGATATTTTTATTGCTGGCACACTGTCAGCTATGAGAAGCATCACATGGAACACTATTGTCATGTGTCCTCCTTACTTTTTGGAAAAGGCAAAGCCCAGCATCTGTCAGCAGATGGTGACGTCGGATCGAAGCCCTTTCCAAAGCTGGTTTCCACCGAATCGATAGGGTTAGGATTTCACGCGTGAAATGTGTGTCTGGCATGCTCTGCCAGCTGCTAAATTTCCTTTACCATTGTTATTTCTGCCCATCGAGAGCCAGTGTGGTGTAGTGGTTAAGAGCGGTAGTCTCGTAATCTGGGGAACCGGGTTCGCATCTCCGCTCCTCCACATGCAGCTGCTGGGTGACCTTGGGCCAGTCACACTTCTCTGAAGTCTCTCAGCCCCACTCACCACACAGAGTGTTTGTTGTGGGAGAGGAAGGGAAAGGAGAATGTTAGCCACTTTGAGACTCCTTAAAGGGAGTGAAAGGCGGGATATCAAATCCAAATCCAAGCCATCTCAGAGGCTTCCCAAACATGCCATTTGAGCGTCATATTGTAATGACTTTGCTCTGCCGCCAGCCCCAAAGGCAACGAGGACTCAATGATTTCCCAGATGGAATCCCATCGGTTTTAACACACCGTGTTTAAATTTAGCCTCAGTTTTATGGGAGCACATTTCAAAGAAACAAACACCATTTCTTGACACATTGATGCTGCCAAGGGTGACAGTTAAGTACGGCAGCCCTGGGTCTCTGTTGTCTGAGTCTTGCAACTTTCACGTACAAAGAGAGATCCTGAAGCATCCTCTATATTTTAACACCCCATTTGATACGGGCCATAGACTATTCCCATTTGCTTCCAATGAGCCACTTGGGGCAGCTAAACCTCACGAAAGTATTGTCCTCTCAATCAGATGGTGCTGCTGGGGCAGGTTTCAAAGGGTCTTCAGGGGCCATTCTGCACCATCAGGATGCAGATAGATCCCAGGCCTTCATCTTCCAAGCATGTCAGGCCAATGAGATGAGCTTCCCCTTGCTCGACAATGTCTGGTAGGGGACTACACAGAGAGAACTAGATAGGAAAAACTGGCTCTTGTTATCAGTCAAAGAACACAAATAACAACAACAACAACAACAACAATTTATTATGTATACTCTGCCCATCTGGCTGGGCTTCCCCAGCCACTCTGGGCGGCTTCCAACAAAATATTAAAATACAGTAATGCATCAAACATTAAAAGCTTCCTTAAACAGGGCTGCCTTCAGACGTCTTCTAAAAGTCTGGTAGTTGTTGTTCTCTTTGACATCTAGTGGGAGGGCGTTCCACAGGGAGGGTGCCATTACTGAGAAGGCCCTCTGCCTGGTTCCCTGTAACTTGGCTTCTCGCAGTGAGGGTACCGCCAGAAGGCCCTGTGAGGAGAACCGAAGCTTACAGGGTTAAACAGCTCAGAGTGTACGTCCTGCCTAGTGTGGGGTGGGGAGAGACTCTGCATCACTTCCAAGAGTCTCAGTCCTTTGTTCTATTCTGATTCTGATTTCTCTGACCGCTGTCGGACTCTGCTTTTGCTCAGAGCTTTGGAATGCAGAGGTGCAGCGTTGAAAACGGGCCGGACGCCAGGCCTATCTGGGCAATAAATCTACAGGCCCTTGGTGCTGGACCTCAGTGTCCAGGTAGAATGATGGGGGTGGAGACGCTCCTTCGCCGTTTAGGTCTTTAAAGGTCAGCACCAACACAAACATGCACAACAGGTGACAGTGCTAGAGTTTGGCTCCCACTTCTCTGAAACTCGAAGCAATGGATTCTGGCAACCAGTCAGTTCCCATAAGCTGTAGTTCTGGGTTTGTCATCTCTCTGGGAACTCCAGGACTACAGCGTCTGGCAGCATCTCTCCAGGGTTTCAACAAATAGTTTTTCCAAGCTTGGGGATTGGAGTTTTTAATAGGGAAGTTTTTCATGACTGATGTTTTAATGTATTTTTGATCTTTTGTTGGAAGCCTCCCAGAGTGGCTGGGGAAACCCAGCCAGATGGGCGGGGTATAAATAAATTCTTATTCTTAACCTGGGACCTCCTTGAGACCAAGCAGATTCTCTACTACAAAGCTTTGGCTTCTCTCCCAAGCTCAAAGACAGGAAAAGGGCTCTTCAATCTCCTCGCTACTGAAATGCATGAAAACAGAGGGAAGCTTTGGAACAACCCTCCCCATATTTATTTAAAGCATTTTCATCCTTTGGATCAATTTAGTTGGTTCTCTTGGTGATGAGGCCTAAGAGGTGCCCCCTCTCCCCGGAAAAAAGTTGGGGGTTGAAGAAGGATTTGAGGAGAGAGAGGGGGGGTACCACCAGTGCTTCCCCCCCTAAAAAAATGTTTAGGGGTACTCTTCTTTTCCTACTCATATTGAAATACTGCCCCTCAATGAGGCCAAACTTAGATTCACAAAATGTTTAGGGGTATGCGTACCCCTGTGTCCCCCCCAGAAAAAAAGCACTGGCCACCACTATGCCGTTGTCCAAGGAGCAAGTATTGGTGATTGCACAATCATGAGGCCCACTGTGAACGTTGTTCATGAGCGGCAGGGAGAGGTCCCGGTTGTGGCACAGTTTGCAGTCTTGTGTACGACTGAGGAGAACATTTCATGCATCTGAGTAAATGGAATCCAAGCTACAAAGCTGTTCGCCGCAATGAATCTGTTAGGGCACGACTCGAGGAAACAGCTTGAGATCTATGCTTGGGTAGTCCATTTTCTTGTTCTTTAAGAAAAGTAAATACAACCAGCCTGTGGGAAGGCTTTGCCTGCCAGTTTCGCCCTCCTTACTCTCTTTGTTGCTGTGACGGAAAAGTTTGTTTTTGCTGGGCAGGTTGGGTCAACAAGTGTTTTCTTTTTCCCTGCCAGCAAACGGTTAACGAATGGCAGCTTATGATTGGCTGGGGTTCCAGGAGAGGGAGTTGAAAAGGAAAGGTTTTGGAGAGACAGTTGGTAGGTTGGGATAGAGGTTGGGAGAATAGGTAGGGAGATAGGTTAGGAGTCAGGTTGGGAGATAAGGAGTGAGAGGAGAGAGAGTTGGTTCTGGGTAGAAACATCCACTCTGAGGAATATATCGCAAGCTAGAGAAAGGAGTCTCTGAGCTAAGTGTGAAGGACCGTGTGTGCCGTCCTGTAAGAGTAATAGGCCAGGAATTAACTGGGAGGCTGAGGCTTAGCCAGGAGAAGTAGAAGCTGTGAGGATACAGTCTACTTAGGTCTCATTCCTGCCAGGAGGGGAGAGATTCTTCTACAGAAAGAGAAGACTCCCAAACCAGTTAAGAGGGGTGTGGATATCCCTTGGGTTTGTTACTTGGAGTACCTCAGGAGTAGGATTGTCTAAGGGGTGTGTAATTGACAGGAAGTACCATCTTGTTTAAGAATCAAAGTATTAAGTGGCAGCAACTGAGAAAGAACTGAAGTGAAATAACATTATAATCTGAAGTATCTTAGGTTTTACCCACTTTGTGTCATAAACTTCCTTTATTTACTAAAATCATTCTCGTTTATTTGATCAAATCCTGCCTGAGACTCCAAATTATTAAGTTTTCCCTCACACAAGTCCCCCACGAGATAATCTGGGGTAAGTAAAGGTAAAGGTACCCCTGCCCGTACGGGCCAGTCTTGACAGACTCTGGGGTTGTGCGCCCATCTCACTTAAGAGGCCAGGGGCCAGTGCTGTCCGGAGACACTTCCGGGTCACGTGGCCAGCGTGACATCGCTGCTCTGGCCAGAGCCAGAGCCAGAGCCAGAGCCGCACACGGAAACGCCGTTTACCTTCCCGCTGGTAAGCGGTCCCTATTTATCTACTTGCACCCGGAGGTGCTTTCGAACTGCTAGGTTGGCAGGCGCTGGGACCGAGCAGCAGGAGCGCACCCCGCCGCAGGGATTCGAACCGCCGACCTTTCGATCGGCAAGCCCTAGGCGCTGAGGCTTTAACCCACAGCGCCACCTGCGTCCCTGGGGTAGTTTGTAGGAATTTGTGGAATTGGTGTTCTGTGAGGTAGGTGCACTATATTTAAGTGAGGGCGGGCCCAATGGCACCAGGGGGGAAAGTGCCATTGTGCCGTTGCAACGCCGTCACTTAAATATAGTGCACCCACCTCAGCTGCCCTCATGGCACTCAGCAGAGAGGAGGATGCCGACAAAACTAGAATTAGCTGGCTCTGCCTGTCATTGGTTTTGGTACCCACTCCTGTTGGGCTCACAGCCTTTTGCCCTACCAGTTGCAGTGGGCAACAGCCACTACTGCTTGGAACCACTTAGGTCCTGGAGAAGCCAAGCGAAGCAGGAGCAGATGGAACAGGTACTGCTTTTGAGTTGAGTGCTAAATTGCTCACTAAGGAGCAGAACTGCTTGGTGCACTAGGACCACCCGATGTTAGAATTCCTGCTCCATGACTGCAGTCATGGGATTTTTGTCTATCACATGACGGTGTATGTTTTGACTCCACAGAGTGGAAAGTGACGGAGACAGGATGTTTGTGTTACTGTGTTTCCGTGAAGTGGGACTATTGTCCTTTGTTCTTTTTTTCTCTTTTCTGTCTGATGCTAGAGAAAGAGGGAGCCATGTTGCAGTGCTCCATGTGTGTTTATATGTAAATAAAGTAGATTAGCCAAAATGCTGAGTTGCTGAGGTCTGTCACGCAAGGTGTGCAAACTCTGCGGATCCCTAAGTGTGCCGGTGTTGGTTGGCATCGGTCGCTGTGATGTTCAGGCTAAAGAAAGCTTTTGAAGCTCTCGAACGATTGACCAGGAGGGAGGGAACATGCCAGTTGGGCATGTGTCTCTGCCAGGGTCCTACTCGACCCTGTAGGCTGAACTCCTGACACCCCATTCCTTTAAAAAGGACAGCAAGTCAGTGTTGGATCAATGTCTAAACCTTGAGTAGACTCATAGACTCATAGAATTGTAGAGCTGGAAGGGAACACGAGGGTTGTCTTGTCCAGCCCTCTGCAATGCAGGAAACTTTAGCCCAATGTGGGACTTGAACCCATGAGCTTGAAATTAAGAGTCCCATGCTGTACCAACTGAGCTGCCCCTGCAGTTGTTTATTGAAGTTCTCTTAACCAGAAAAAGAAGAATCACTATTGTTGGGAGCCAGTGTGGTGTAGTGGTTAAGAGGGGTGGACTCGTAATCTGGGGAACCAGGTTTGCTTCCCTGCTCCTCCACATGCAGCTGCTGGGTGACCTTGGGCCAGTCACACTTCTCTGAAGTCTCTCAGCCCCTCTCACCTCACAGAGTGTTTGTTGTGGGGAAGGGAACGGAGAATGTTAGTTGCTTTGAGACTCCTTTGGGTAGTGATAAAGCGGGATATCAAATCCAAACTCTTCTTCTTCTTCTTCTTCTTCTTCTTCTTCTTCTTCTTCTTCTTCTTCGTCTTCGTCTTTTGGGACAGGAGCCTATCAGTGGCAGGAGACAACTAGACACCTGTTGGCTTCTTTCAGTGGCAACTGTTGAATACAGGTGTGGCGAATCTACTCTGGGAATCTTGATTTCATGGTTTCCTTTGCCACCAAGACAGATGCAATTTTTGAAAAGAGTCTTTATTTGATCATTTGTTCTTCATCAAGGACAGAACAACTGCCATCTGATTAGAGTCTCATTAACCCACTGCAACAGGCAACTTGCTGATAAGCTATCTCTTTGATATGGAACATCTTGCAAGAAAAGGAGATATTTTAAGGCCTCCCAACCTCCCCCCTTCCTGATGTTGACTAGGCATTGTTGAAGATTTTATCTCTGAGAACTGCTGGCAATCTCGAGGGTTGTCCTGGATATCTCAATGAAGATGTCGACCCAGTGTGCAGTGGCTCCGAGAAAGGCAAATTCCATGCTAAGGATCATTAGGAAAGGAATTGAAAATAAAACTGTTGATATAATGGTGTTATGCAAATCTATGGCACAACCGCATTTGGAATACTGAGTGCAGTTCTGGTGACAGCACCTCAGAAAAGGATCTTATTGTATTTGGAAAATATTCAGAAACAGGAAACCAATGCTTTCCTGTGATAGACCTTCTCAGTGTCAAGCAAGGATACAGTTCGCCAGAACTTGAGCATGCAGGGGAACTGAGCCTGGGCTGTGAGCCCATTTCCATGAGGATAAAATAGAGGCTAAATCGCAGGTTGTACTTGAGGACCTTTATTCAAATTTAGCTCCTCATAACAGTGAATCTAGGCACGCGGGTGGCACTGTGGGTTAAACCACAGAGCCTAGGGCTTGCCGATCAGAAGGTCGGCGGTTCGAATCCCCGCGACGGGGTGAGCTCCCGTTGCTCGGTCCCTGCTCCTGCCAACCTAGCAGTTTGAAAGCACGTCAAAGTGCAAGTAGATAAATAGGTACCGCTCCGGTGGGAAGGTAAACGGCGTTTCTGTGCGCTGCTCTGGTTCGCCAGAAGCGGCTTAGTCATGCTGGTCACATGACCCGGAAGCTGTCTGGGGACAAACGCCAGCTCCCTCGGCCTATAGAGTGAGATGAGCACCCCAACCCCAGAGTCAGAGGTCCGGCCACAACTGGACCTAATGGTCAGGGGTTCCTTTACCTTTTAACAGTGAATCTAGATTGGGTGTCCAGATCTTCTAAGATCTTGTGGGATCTTTTAGAGCAGAGCAGAAGAAGGCCAGTCTGAATAGAAGTGAGAAAGATTTTTTAAACCAGTAATTTTTGCTTAGGCACTCAGTTTCCTGAGCTATAATAGTAATAATATTTATGCATCTATCATATACACAGAAGTATGCAGTTAAGACATGATGGATTCGCCCATCCTCTCTCTCTAAATCAGAAAACATCCATAAGCATGCTAAATTGCAAAAAAATAAATAAATTACATTAGTTAAATCAACTTGTTGCCATTTACAACATCTCTTTTAATTAAACATCATGCTACATTAAACTAGCTTGGTGGATTTTTCAAGTCAGATGGGATGCTCTCGAAGCAGGAATTCAGCATAACGGCAGTTGAGGACATTGCAGGCAATCTGCGCTAGGCTTGAGAAGAGACCTGTGGAGTTGTCATTTAAATCTGTAGGAAAAGAACATGTGTGGAAGCAATTTAATGGAATCCAGTTTGGGTCTCTGTTTTGTTTCAAGAGAAAAATGTCTGAGCCAGCTGCTCCAATGCATGGACAAAGTAATTCTCCCACAAAGAGTCAGTTTTGTGTTTGTTTAGGTTCTTAACCAGCAGCTTGATCATAAGTTCATCCAACTGTTCTGTGGGCTTCTAGGTGTACCTAGGAACATAGATCCCCTGGACATGGGAGGAGATATAGGAAGATGTCATATTCCAAGCCAGACTCTTGGTCCACCTAGCTATGTATTGTCCACTCTGACCAGAAGTGGCTCTCCAGAGTTTCCGACTGGAGTCCCTCCAAGCCCTTCCCGGAGATACCAGGAATAGAACCTTTGGACCTTCTGCGTGCAAAGCGGATGCTGGGATAGCACAGTTGGTAGAGCATCAGATTCTTAATCTCAGGATTGTGAGTTCAAGCCCCACACAGGACAAAAAGATTCCTGCATTTCAGGGGATTAGACTAGATGACCCTCATGGTTCCCTACAACTCTACAATTATTTGAGTCTTACCCACAGGCCCATCCCCGTAGAATAAGGGATAGTGACCTGTGCCTATTTATTGAAGGATTTATAAACCGCTTCCCAGCAAACATTTCTGAAGCAGCGTACAATATCAGAACAAAACATCTATAGTAGGCCTGTTCTACTAGTCTATAGCGATCTATAGGTCGATCGCGGGCTGTCTGTGTTTGTTCCTGGTTGGTCGCGTGATCTCCATTGATCGGCAAAAACAACAAACAAACAAACAAACAAACAAACAAACAAACAAACAAACAACTTTGGTGAAGCCCACCCCCCAAGCTCAACAACTCTGGTCAATCCAGTGGGTAGGTCACTGCCAGTTTATTTATAATGGGAGTAGATAGCAGTTTCTTGGAAGTTGGACACCCCTGATCTATAGTATATAGTAAATACACGTGCGTAATCTGAAAAGCAGATCTTTTAAAGAATCAGATAACACAAAGACATTACAGCGGTACCTTTGGTTACATACGCTTCAGGTTACAGACTCTGCTAACCCAGAAATATTACCTCGGGTTAAGAACTTTGCTTCAGGATGAGAACAGAAATCGTGCTCCGGCGGCGCGGCGGCAGCAGGAGGTCCCATTAGCTAAAGTGGTGCTTCAGGTTAAGAACAGTTTCAGGTTAAGTACGGACCTCAGGAATGAATTAAGTACTTAACCTGAGGTACCACTGAATAATAATAATAATAATAATAATAATAATAATAATAATAATAATAATAATTGTATACCCACAGGTCTCAGGGTAGTTCACAGGATAAAATCACAATATAGAAACACCAAATACATAATCACAATAAAAGCAAAAACAACCCAATAACCACCCCCAACACATTTTGAAAGGGCATTGGAGGTCAATCAAAGGGCAATGTATGTCAATCTGCCAAAGTTAAAGAGGAACGCTTTTACCTGGTGTCTAAAGGTGTACAACAAAGGCTCATAGAACCCACAGAAGGGTGAGACACCTTTCAGGGAAAGCCTTCTTAAAAAGGTACATTTCCAACAGCAAAAATGCTAGGTGTTTGTGTAAGTTCATTCAGGAGCTGGTTCTGCAGAGCTGGAATCACAGGCCTCTAACAGAATTCTCAGGGGCAACTAGGTAGGGGGGATTCCATGGGGGGAACGATGACAGTCCAACCAGTATAGAAGCCACCACCTGTTTCTAGTGTAGATCTGCTCCTTTATACAGATGTCAAACGTGGTGTTTCCATAGATATAACCCTTGGATCAGTCTTGGCAAGGCTCTCGTTCGCTCCAGCAGCAATTACAGCAATTGGTGGTGGATCATTTTAGCTTGACAATGCATCAATGTCCATCCTCGCATTGCTTCCCTCGCTCCAGATATTTAGCAACATCCCCAGTTAGGTTCATGTATCAGAGTTGGATTGCTGCCCGTTTTCCTTCAAAGGCTGCCATGGCAGGCGGATTGGCTCTGTTGGCTGAAGCATCATTCTTGGTACAAGCTGTAATTGCTGGTGTTATTAAGAGGCTCTATTTGTTGTCCCTTCACTGGGAAAAGGAGGGCTCGAAAGGAAGGATCGATAAGAACTACGTGATGTTGGCGTTTATTTCTGGCACCCAAAGTCATTCCCAAATAACCTCATCCCTATGTCCCAATAACAGTATAATAACTGGATGCAGCAACAGAGATTGATGCCCTTGATGCCATCCAGAAATTGATATGAATTGACAATCACAGACCATATAACTGTTGGAATTCAAGCCCTTCTCACGAGAAGCTGGCAGCAGTCCAGGCACCCGGCTTGATTTCCTTTTGACCTCCCTGGCTGCATTCCCCAGCAGACGCAGGCAAGGTCTCGATCGGCGATTCTTCTCAAACGTGAGAAGAACACATCCCTCTTTCCTGCCTCCCCAGGCAGGGGAAAGAGATAGACAGAAACGTATTTACATGCTTTTATTTCTGTCTTTGCAGCGTTACAGAAAACGTGACTGCTCTCTCCATACCCCAGCAGTGTTGTCACAAACACTCCCTGTACATCCTGTACAGCTCATATTACACTGTGAGGTAATTCCGGTGCTGCGCACTGTGAAATGACTGCCCCTCTGTTCCCACCCACAGCAGTCCCAACATTCCCATCATGTTTACCTTTCAAGCTAGGACTTTGCAGCTGCATTGCTTCATTATCGTAACAATAACATCTTTATTACAAAATGTTAACATGTTAATGTTTTCTTTTCAGTAGGGAATAGTTAAGCATGCTCTTAAGAGGATCAATCAAATGCTAGCCTTGCTAGGAGACTTAGAATAATAGAGTTGTAGATTTGGAAGAGACCCCAAGGGCCATCTTGTCCAACTTCCTGAAATTCAGGATTCACAACTGAAGCATCCTTGATGATGGCTATCCAACCTCTGCTTAAAAACCTCCAAGGAAGGAGAGTCCATCACCTTCCTGTGGGATAACAAGTCTCATATATTTGTGAGAACAAAATGCTGGACTAGATGGGCTGTTACTTTGGCAGGCTCTTATGTTCTTATGATCAAGCACTAGGTATTTTTGTACTTGTATTTTTTGCTCGCACTCTCACTGCATCATGGTTTTTGTAGCTTTAGCCACTTTGTTGCATGTATCTAGGAAAGAAGACAAAGTCATGTCTGAATGCACAGTGAGCTAGGGTTACCAGATGTCCCTGGCTCCCGGGGACAGTCCCCAGATTTGCAAATCTGTCCCCCGGACAAATTCTGTCCCTGAAATGTCCCCAGATTTGCAAATCAGTCCCCAGGAAACGTGGCAGCGGCAGCCTTCAGGAGCTGCTCACTGCCCGCTGCCGTGGTGCCCACCATTTTTCCTCGCCGGAAGTCCCCATATGATGTGCTGTGCACAAGACACATCATATGGGAACTTCCAGTGAGGAAAAATGGTGGGCGCCACAGCAGCGGTCAGCTCCTGAAACCAGCCAGAGCCAACTGCTCTGGACTGGCTCCGGGCTGCTGACTGCCACTGCTGCCGTTGCTGAAAGGGAACCGGGGATGTCCAGTGGTACAAATCAAAGGGGGAAGGGGGCAGGAGATTGGGGAAGGCTCGGGAGTCACGGGCTGGTGGCATGCCATTGCCCAGGAGGGGCGCAAGGAACGTGGTTTCTCTGCCAGGCAAGGTGCAAAGCCCTTCTTTTGCACCCTGTGAAACGTAAATGTGCAGAGTTTTTAAAAGACTGGGTTAATGACACGCCACGTGCCAGTGACTCCCAAGCTTTCCCCAATCTCCTGCCCCCTTCCTCCTTTGTTTTGACTGATCAGGCGAGGCTCGGGAGTCGCGGCCGGCTGGCCGTTGCTCAGCTTTTTAAAAAAACTCTGCGCATTTATGTTTCACAGGGTGCGAAAGAAGGGCTTTGCACCTTTATATAATATGCATGTGTGCTTGGGCCCAGGATCTTTTGCCTCACCATCCCCACTGCTGACTCCCTGTTGCTACTCAGCTTCAAAATAATAATAATAAAATAAATAGTGTCCCTGGATTCACTGAAAAAAATCTGGTAACCATACAGTGAGTCCAACACACTGTTTGCTATGGTAGTGACTTTCTGTTTGGTATGCTCCTTCACCTTTACTATATAAGCAAATGCACATATTCCTTGACAAGTGCATGAATGTGTATTGCCTTTAACTTGGCTTTAATGGCCCTACTCTCTTAACGAGTCTCTTCTTGCCTAAGTGATCTTGCTAACTTCTTCTCCTTTTTCATTAGGAGAGCGGCTTGGTGTCATTACTCCTTCTAATCTAATTCTGAAAGTCAATTATGATTCCATTATCTATTTGATTGTGCTGCACTCTACACGCATATGATATTTAATCTACGAGTTTGGGGCCCTGTGATGTAATTGTTTCTCATTATTTAGTATTTATTTGGAAGGGAAAGGCTACAATTTAGCACATCGCAAATATCTCGATCCTGAAATCAACTTTATTAAAACAAATTAGATGAAGTGATTGGTTCCCTCCCCCTTTTTATTTAAAAAGGGCAGGAAGACATTTTGCTCTCCCAATACCTGCCATGACTGTAGCGCCAAGTTAAATGATTGGAATCCTTACAGTAAATTTTAGACTGTCAGGCCACTGTCCCATCTAGCAAGTGTGGCACATCAGCTAATATGAGGAGTTTAATTCTGCATGGTTCAGGTGCATTGGGAACTGACTGTTTGGCCAAGCCCTACGCAAAGCAGAACTAAACTCTTGTGCATCAGCTGATGCATAGGGAATTCAATCCTGCTTTGTGCAGTATCTTCCCACCGCCTGCCACCTATATAGGCCAGCTTTGACAAGTGGATCAATTACCTGGCATAAATATGACATCAGGTGATTAACAGGTGAGTTGTCCCGCACCCCACCTGCCTAAGTTGGCCTGCTGGAGTATGGAATATAAAGATGTACCCTGCCATGCCAAAAGGGTTCCTTACTCCTGCCCTAAGGCCTAGCCCTGAGTTTGCCAATGTGGTGCTTTTTGGGGTGGGGAATCTGTGGCTCTGTGGCTGTTGTTGGACTGTATTTCCCATCAGCCCCAGCTAGCAGGTCTACAGGTCAAGGGATTATGGGTGTTGTGGTCCATTGACATCTGGAGGGCCAAAGGTCTCCCATCCCTGATTTACAACATGTGCCAAACCTTATTATAAGATTAGATTGTAGTGTTCCGACCATATGTATAATTGCAGGGAGAATGGAGGAAATTTCCTTCCTTCCTTCCTTCCTTCCTTCCTTCCTTCCTTCCTTCCTTCCTTCCTTCCTCTCTCTCTCTCTCTCTCTCTCTCTCTCTCTCCTCTTTGGAAGTGAAAGGAATAGTCTCCATTATTGAAGATATATTGAAAACTGACTCCTCTTGGAATAACAATTGTCCAGACCCAAAATATGGTTTCAAAGATTTACTAACAGAACTTACTTCAAACAGACACAAAAAACCAAATAATGATACATTCAGATAGTTGCATAATGTCATATGCTTGTCTAAGCATAGGCTCAGCTTCTTACAGATATGAAATAGCGCCAAACAGACCTGAAATCAAAGGTCTTTCTCTCCATGCAGACTCCATCACAGCCTGGAGCTGTTTTCTCTCCAGGAGAGACTTTAGCACACCTTCCTGGGAAAGCTCAGTTTGCAGAGCATGAGACTCTTAATCTTAAGGTCATGAGTTTGGGCTCCACATTGGCCAAAATATTCCTGCTTTGCGGAGAGTTGGGCTAGATGACCCCCATGGTCCCTTCCAACTCTACAGTTCTATGATTCCTTCTATGGTGGCTTGAGAATGAAGAACTCCCTTGAAATGGTGATTTGCAACAGAATACCTTACTCATGTGATCTAAGGTTAAACACCACATGAGAGAACAGAGCTCCTAGTTTAGCTTAGTGGAATTTCCCCAATGTTCCCTATACAAATTCAGACCCATTTTCCATTTCAATGTGCAATTAAACAATGACACTTAACATCTATCATGTGGGAAACCTACAGTCAAAGAACCATCTCACTAAATCTCCTTGTGTAAATGTAGTGGGCCATCATCAGTTTCCACTGTTTCTAGGAAAGAAAGGTAGCTTAGTTGGACTGTTACAATTTTATCCCAAATTCTGGCATCTGGATATTCTGAAATATCCCCTAAAGGGGAAGGACACCCCACAATTCATTGCTTTCTCTGTTCTACACCAGACTTAAATAATAGACTTAGCAGAAAGGATCATATCACCATTTGGGGGGTGGGTGGGAAGGCATGATAATTCATTGCTGCTAAGCTGTTCTCAAGGGAGCCATATATTATGGCTACAAGGCTGCACCCGTAAAAAATATCTGTTTTAAAGACCAAGTACCTGCAAGCTACTTGTGCAGAATTTCAACCAGGCACCAGCTTGCTTCTAAATTTTAATTCAAAATCAATAAAAAGAAGGAAGTGGAACACCTCAGACCTTATGGGAACATTCAGATGCCTCTGGGAAGGTCTCAGCTAAGAGTCACTCAAATATCCAGGCATAGTCAGTGTTTATAAAAAGTATGTTCAACAGCAGCAAGGGTGCAATAGTCTTCTGACCATTGCTTAATAGATGGTGGGTATCTATCATTCCAGGTCTGAAGTATTAGTTTCTTAGTGGCCATAAAGGCTCACAAAACCTATTTTTGTTGTCCTGTCATTAATCCGCACACTGCAGGAATATAATTTAAAAGCACATGTTGTTGTTGTTTAGTCGTTTAGTCGTGTCCGTCTCTTCGTGATCCCATGGACCAGAGCACACCAGGCACTCCTGTCTTCCACTGCCTCTTGCAGTTTGGTCAAACTCATGCTGGTAGCTTCAAGAACACTGTCCAACCATCTCGTCCTCTGCCGTCCCCTTCTCCTTGTGCCCTCCATCTTTCCCAACATCAGGGTCTTTTCCAGGGAGTCTTCTCTTCTCATGAGGTGGCCAAATTATTGGAGACATCCACAAATACAACTGATATGGACAGCAACTTCAGAGCAAAAAGAAAATGGGGTGTGCCACTTCTGACTTCAGGTGGGGACTCACATATAATTTAAATGCCCACCTATAAAAAAAACAAGTTTAAAAATTTGTTGGACGTAGATAATGAGCAAGTCATTTATAAGGGTTTTTGCCTAGCTTTCACCTTGCTAGTCTTCTCTTTGAGGGGAGGGGGTTGCAGGGGAATGCAGTCTATTGTATTAGACCCTCCCTCCCCTGCATTCTGAAGTGGTACAGTCCAGACAAAGGTTTATTGCCTCCTTTAGAACTAGCGTACATACTTGATAACCGGGAAGGTCTGCTAAAGTCTCAAAGTGCATGCCATTCTTGACAATATGTGAATCATTTCAAAAATGTTTTTTAAAAAAGAAATAAGGAATCCAACTAAACTTCTGCAACAATCAAGATCAACAAACTTTTCAGCAGAATATATATGGAGGATTTTTGACACCAACCCCGACAAGTGTGTCGGCCTCTTGAAGTCGCCTCGCTAATGATGCTGGCTTCTTCTCGGCATGCACTCTGTTCCTCGGTTCAAAGGCTTCTCCACCAAATTGTCTTGCATCTTCCTTGGTTGCATCAAAAGGGGGGAAAGAAATCTGAGCTTGAGAAGAACTCATCTGGAAAGGGTTCACATTACGGCTCTGGTCGCTAGGCAACCACTTCCCTTTTGTCTTTACAGGTTGGAAATAATAGCCTTGCTCATAATTGGAAGCTTAAACATGGAAGCCCGAGAGCCACTTCTCAACCCTTAAAACAAATGTGAGGGATTGCAAAGTATGTTCCATGGAACTGAATACGTATGAGCAATGGGAGTCGTGATAAGAAGAGCCTTGTTGGGTCAGACCAAAGACCCATATAGTCCAGCTTCCTGTTCTAACAATGGCCAACCAGATGCCTCTGGAAAGACCAAAGGAGGCCTTGAGAACACTATCCCTTCTCTGAGGTTTCCAGCAACAGGTATTCAGAAGCACAATGTCTCTGCTAAGAGGAAGAGGTGCTAAGGGAACCCCTAGCTACTTTTAATGAATTCAGATCTCCAGGGTCTGGTGATCTTCACCCAAGGGTACTAAGGGAGCCTTTGCCTATGATCTTTGAGAATTCTTGCAGAACAGATGAGGTCCTTGCAGAGTGGAGGCGGGCAAATGTTGTCCCATATTCAAAAAGGGAAAAAAAGAAGACCCAGGCAACTACCGACTAGTGAGCTTGACATCAATACCAGGAAAGGTCATAGTACAGATAATTGAACAGACGGTTCATGAGAAAAGGATACTGTGAATACCAAGACCCAGCGTGGGTTTCTCAAAAACAAGTCATGCTAGATGAATCTCCTTTCTTTCTTTCTTTCTTTCTTTCTTTCTTTCTTTCTTTCTTTCTTTCTTTCTTTCTTTCTTTCTTTCTTTCTTTCTTTCTTGTTAGAGTTACAAACTTGGTGGACCAGGGGAAAGTTGTGGATGTAGTGTATCTTGATTTCAGTAAGGCTTTTGACAAAGCCCCCCATGATATTCTTGTGAGGAAGCTGGTAAAATGTGGGTTGAATGAGGTACCTGTTAGGTGGATTTGTGGCTGGTTGACTGACCGAACCCAATGAATACTTATTAATTGTTCCTTGTCATCCAGGGAAAAAAGGAACAAGTGGGGTGATGGAGGGTTCTGTCCCCATCTTCAAACGGGGGAAAAAAGAAAACCCAGGTAAATACTGACTGGTAAATTCGACCTCAATACCAGGCAAGGTCCTAGAACGTCTGTGGGCACTTAGGAAGGATGCTGTGATTACTAAGACCCAGCATGGGTTTCTCAAAAACAAGTCATGCTAGATGAATCTCAGTTCTTTTTTTGATGGAGTTTCAAGCTTGGTGGATCGGGGTAATGCTGTGGACATAGTGTATCTTGATTTCAGTAAGACTTTTGGCAAAGTTCACCGAGAGTCTGGCTTGGAGTTTGGGCTACAAAACTCTGGGGCTGCTTTTGTGACTTTGAAATGTGAAATTTGTCCTCCTAAATGTATTAAAGCTTTAATGCTTCACTTTGAGTTTCACGTTGTCTCTCTTGGTGCTCTTGTTCAGCAAATAACTCAGAATGGCAAATGGCAGGCTTTCTCATCATCACCATCAGCTATAATCACCTACCCTCCATTTATTCCTCAGATGATAAGATGTAATGAGCACAGACCAAGATTTGCTCAGACGTGGATAGCAGATTCACCTGGGAGAAGCTCCAAAAGGCACATGAATCTAACCAGCACCATTAACTACCCATCTCCCTTTTGACTTTGACACTAAGTAGAGAGGAAAATCACACTCTTTGTCTTCTAGCCAGTTCGAGAATTTAATGCTATTTATATAAATCTTGCAAAGTGAACTATACCTAAGTGCAAAGCTGATGCTACAATGTTGGAGGAGGCAGCTAATGACACCCTATGGAGTTGCCAGCTTTTCTTCCTCATCTCTAACAGAGGATCTTAAAGAATGGGATGAGAATATTATCAGTTTCAATGTCACACAGCCAGATTTGGGCCTTGGAAATTGGCAGCCTGGGTGACAAATTAGACACAGCAGGGCTTCTATTCTGGCCCACAAGGCAGTTTCCCCCCAAGTCAGGCCCACCTGCCCCACATATGACTTCATATATGAAATCAGGTGTGGGGCAGGGGAAAACCTGGCTGCAAAGGAACAGCCAGGAGTTTCAAAATATACTCCAGTTGTTTGTTAGTACGTTTGAAATTTGGTACCAAATGCAAGCCCCACTGGGATTGGAAACTCAGGTGTGCAGCCAGTCCCTGCCAAAAACAGGGTTTGGAGACATTGCTAAATTGCTGAGCTCTCAGAATGGACCCTGCACCTGCAAAGGAAAAACTAATCACCTGACATCATTGTGACATCAGCTGATTTACATGCACATGGTCCTTTTTAAAAATAAATAAATAAAAAGGACATTATTCTGCAATACAGTGGTACCTCAGGTTACATACGCTTCAGGATACATACGCTTCAGATTACAGACTCCACTAACCCAGAAATATTACCTCAGGTTTGCTTTAGGATGAGAACAGAAATCGTGCTCTGGCGGCATGGCAGCAGCAGGAGGCCCCATTAGCTAAAGTGGTGCTTCAGGTTAAGAACAGCTTCAGGTTAAGAACGGACCTCCGGAACAAATTAAGTACTTAACCCAAGGTACCACTGTACTAGCAGAATAATGGCAATGTTGCATTGCAGTAAACCCCCCCAAAATGGAGAAAAACTCAACAACTGTGTCACTATAGTGGCATATACAGTCCTCAATTTTGACACTCTGCAAGGACACATGCAGCTAGAGCAGTGAGACATGTCACAAGTCTGTAGCACATGAAATTCAGAAATGTCACTATTTACTTCTCCCATCCTTAGCAAGAGCTTTGACAACTTTGGCTAAATTAGGCCACCGTCCTATGCACGGATACTTGGTTCAGTTGGTCTGTCTTCTGACCAGGCTTGAGCTCAAACTCATAGCCTCAATCTTGCAGCCTGAATCGTGCGCTATAGTGTTCCTATATGGTCTGGATCTTTAGGAAACCATCTTGGACATTCCCTGTGATGACTTTTTGTGCTTCCTTTTGATCTCCCATGGCCTACTTTTCTTTTAAGGACTCCCCAATTGATGTCAATTAATGTCAAAGTGACTGCTCTTTCTTTTCCCACCACATTTCAAAGTCTTTTATGAGAATGCATACATGCTCAGTGGGGCGTAAGCCATCTGCCCATATTCACCCAACCCTAAACATTCTTTGGGTGTATCTGACATATAAATCCAAGGTATTACCTAAACCACTCCAGCAAAGTGGTAGAGAAGGTTCTATTTCTATGGAGAGTTCCCTCTCTCTCTCTCTCTCTCTCTCTCTCTCACACACACACACACATATACACACACATATGAGCATGCATGCAGGAACACCCCCCCCCCACTTCTTTGACGATCACTCGTAGCCGAGTAAGATTGTCTTCCATAAACACAGTTTTAACAATGAGTCCGTAAGTGACTGTGGAGGCCAATTCTGGATCCACATGTCCTTCCACAGTGGGGACATTGGTTTCCGGGTGGGAGTTGATCACGGTGTGGATTTGCCACGCGTGCCTTCCTGTTAGCACGTTTCTCCCTTGCGTCCTGAGTTTGAGTGTCTTCAAAGCCCATGACACCTTTGGTAAAGGCTGCTCTCCAGCTGGAGCACTCGTAGGCCAGTGTTTCCCAGTTGTCAGTGTTTATACTACATTTTTAAAGATTTACCTTGAGAGAGTCTTTAAACCTCTTTTGTTTACCACCAACATTATGCTTTCCATTTTTAAGTTCGGAATAGAGTAGATGCTTTGGAAGACCTTTTACACACACACACACACACACACACACACACACACACACACTTCTGATGCTATTGTTTCAAAAAGGAGACTATGTCTTCACTAAGGATGTTGAAGAAATATAATTTCTGTGTAATCTGATGCATAGTGACCTGATTCACACTTCCGAAACTAATGCGTAAACTCTTCAGATTTGGCACTTATTTAATTTTTGCAATGCAATTCATGACTAAGAAAGAAAGAAAGACCCAAAATGTACTGGAATGCTGCTACCGGTCAATGTCAATAAGATTGAGCTAGATAGTCCAAAATCATAACTTGGTTATACACACACACACACACAAACACACACACGCGCACACACAAACCACCCTCCACCCAAGGGTCACAGGGAAGTTAACAATATGTAAACACTCATCCGCAGTTTAAATGGCCATGTTGTTGTTGTTTTTAGTCATTTAGTCTTGTCCGACTCTTCGTGACCCCATGGACCAAAGCACGCCAGGCACTCCTGTCTTCCACTGCCTCCCGCAGTTTGGTCAAACTCATGTTAGTCGCTTCGAGAACACTGTCCAACCATCTCGTCCTCTGTCATCCCCTTCTCCTTGTGCCCTCAATCTTTCCCAACATCAGGGTCTTTTCTTCTCTTCTCATGCGGTGGCCAAAGTATTGGAGTCTCAGCTTCAGGATCTGTCCTTCCAGTGAGCACTCAGGGCTGATTTCCTTAAGAATGGATAGGTTTGATCTTCTTGCAGCCCATGGGACTCTCAAGAGTCTCTCCAGCACCATAATTCAAAAGCATCAATACTTCAGTGATCAGCCTTCTTTATGGTCCAGCTCTCATTTCCATACATCACTACTGGGAAAACCATAGCTTTAAATATACGGACCTTTGTTGGCAAGGTGATGTCTCTGCTAGATTGTTTAATTAGCCAAAGGTTGGGAGAAGAGAAATGTTTTCACCTGGTGCCTAAAGATATGCAACGAAGGTGCCAGGTGAGCCATCTTGTGTTGCAAGCCTCCTGATCTCTTTTAGAGGGGGAACACAAAGAATAAAGCAGCTTCCTGCATTCATGCCAGTAGAGACTAGCCGGTAGAGACAGAAAAGTATTAATACTGTGTTGGAAGACCAGCAAAGAAAGGCTGGAGGTTTTATTAAATAGCAGCCTTCTACCCAGCATTGAAAGGTTTGTTCTGCTACCTTGAGTCAACATGGCAAACATAGATGAAAACCTGCTCCTTCATCGCAGGAACCACCTCGCAAAATGATCTCGAGAGGTGTGATCAAAGAACTTTCCAAAATAGATTGTGATAGTGATGGTGGTGATAAAAAAATAAGAATAATCCATCATGTCTCTGTTAACAAAGGGCAATCTAATCTCCATTCAATGTGACCATCCTTTGCCTGGAAAGGATTGCAAAGTTACCTTTGTCAGTGGGAAGGTAATGAGCACAGTTAGAATTAAAAGTCCACTAGGAAATTGCTTTCATGTCAGCACTCCCTCCCACTCCCCAGTTGGCGTTTAATTTGCCTCAGTGCTTTTCATTATTATTCTGTAATTGCTTCACGTTCCCAGAGTCTGAGGGATTTTCTGGACTGACCTGCTAATCCATGGAGATCACAGAGGAAGGAGTTATGAATCCCCATTTTCTTTTAAAACATTTTTCTTCCTGTTTGAAAACCAGCCAATAAACATTGGAAGGTAATGGGGTTAAAGAACGGGCTTTTGGTCTTTACCACATTGTACGGCATGGACAAGCTAGTATAAAAGGGGGCCCTGACCTCTTTGGACGTGAATTTTGACTTCAAAACAAAGGAATCAAAATGAAAGAAGAAATGTAAGACTTACACAGATGATTTGATGAGTATTTTAGGCTGTTTTCATTCTTGTTTTTACACTTGCTTTTAATATTTGTTTTTGTAATTAGCTGGAGTTCACCTTTCTGAAAAAAGCTATTAATAATAAACATAATGATGGTGATAATAATCCTTTTCTGCAATGGCTCCCCATTTGTGGAAAGCTGTCCCCAAAGAGGTCCAGCTAGCAGCTTCATTATACACCTTTAGGTGTCAGGCAAAAACATTCCTCTTTAACCAGGTCTTCAACTGATTGACATCCAATGCCCTTGTGTTGGGGCGATTATTGGGTTGTTCTTGTTTTTATTTTTGCCATGTATCTTGGGTTCTATATTGCAGTTTCATGTTGTGAACCACCCTGAGACCTGTGGCTATAGGGTGGCATACAAATTTAATTAACAACAACAGGTTTAGTTATCAAGGCCAGCAAAATTTCTGAAAAATAAGTCATGTCAGACTAACCTGATCTCGTTTTTTGACAGAATTACAAGCCTGGTAGATGAAGGGAACGCAGTGGATGTAGCCTACCTTGATTTCAGCAAGGCATTTGACAAGGTGTCCCATGATATTCTTGTAAAGAAGCTGGTAAAATGCAGTCTGGACTATGCTACCACTCAGTGGATTTGTAACTGGCTGACTGACCGAACCCAAAGGGTGCTCATCAATGGTTCCTCTTCATCCTGGAGAAGAGTGACTAGTGGGGTGCCACAGGGTTCTGTCTTGGGCCCGGTCTTATTCAACATCTTTATCGGCAACTTGGATGATGGACTCAAGGGCATCCTGATCAAATTTGCAGATGACACCAAACTGGGAGGGGTGGCTAACACCCCAGAGGACAGGATCACACTTCAGAACGACCTTGACAGATTAGAGAACTGGGCCAAAACAAACAAGATGAATTTTAACAGGGAGAAATGTAAAGTATTGCACTTGGGCAAAAAAAATGAGAGGCACAAATACAAGATGGGTGACACCTGGCTTGAGAGCAGTACATGTGAAAAGGATCTAGGAGTCTTGGTTGACCACAAACTTGACATGAGCCAACAGTGTGACGCAGCAGCTAAAAAAGCCAATGCAATTCTGGGCTGCATCAATAGGAGTATAGCATCTAGCTCAAGGGAAGTAATAGTGCCACTGTATTCTGCTCTGGTCAGACCTCACCTGGAGTACTGTGTCCAGTTCTGGGCACCACAGTTCAAGAAGGACACTGACAAACTGGAACGTGTCCAGAGGAGGGCAACCAAAATGGTCAAAGGCCTGGAAACGATGCCTTATGAGGAACGGCTAAGGGAGCTGGGCATGTTTAGCCTGGAGAAGAGGAGGTTAAGGGGTGATATGATAGCCATGTTCAAATATATAAAAGGATGTCACATAGAGGAGGGAGAAAGGTTGTTTTCTGCTGCTCCAGAGAAGCGGACACGGAGCAATGGTTCCAAACTACAAGAAAGAAGATTCCACCTAAACATTAGGAAGAACTTCCTGATAGTAAGAGCTGTTCGACAGTGGAATTTGCTGCCAAGGAGTGTGGTGGAGTCTCCTTCTTTGGAGGTCTTTAAGCAGAGGCTTGACAACCATATGTCAGGAGTGCTCTGATGGTGTTTCCTGCTTGGCAGGGGGTTGGACTCAATGGCCCTTGTGGTCTCTTCCAACTCTATGATTCTATGATTCTATGAAATATTTGTAGACTCTAGTACAGTACACATGTAATGCACAACAGACTTAACAGATTAAGGGCCATAAAACTCAGCTGATAGGGAACAATAACTCTTGTTGAGGAGGCTGCTAAGGAAACAGTGACATATCCTGCATTGTGACATGTTCTGTTCTGGAAGACCTGTCAGAGGTCTTGAGGCAAGGAAGAAGGGCTACCCCTATGCTATTCATATAATCAGTTATCAGAAATCAATATATTCATATATGCTCACACATAATCAAGGCTTACAGTATTTTATAATCCATTTTGAATCAAAGGGAAGCTGTGCCTTAGCTAATTGCATATTGCTTGAAACAGCAAAGTTTAGAGCCGACCTTTCCCCTACAACATCTGTGAACCCTGGACATGGGGAAGACGTGAATCAGAAATTCTGGTACAAAATCCCCTCAGATACAGGCTAAATTAGTCCACAGAACAGGAAGAGCAAAACCACAAAAACTCCAAACTCCCTGTCCTGTCATAACTAGGGGAGAGGTTAGACAGAGCATCACTGCAAGCATTGGAAAGCAGAACTTGAACTCGGTGTTTGACCAGTGCTTGACCAGGTGCTGAAAGCATGGCAAGAAGCTTGCTAATTGGCTATTCTTTGCTGACAATATCGTGACTGTCTCATGGTTGTCTCATGATCTATGATTTGCTGTGATCTACTCAGGTATAAAGACCTCTGGATTTCTGTCAATCGGGGTCCCAGTTCCTTTTGGAAGAGATTCCAAACTGGGTCCTTATTGCCTGGCAATAAACTTCACCTTCATTTCCTCCATTTGCTAAGTCTGCCTGATCCTTATTTTGCACCTAGTGAGTTCTTCCTCACGTTCACTTGCTTCAGTCTTTAGTGAGAATAGTTCTTTTCATGAGAACCAGAGACGTAGGGTTCAACCACATTTATCTTTTGCCCCGTGCTTTCTAGGCAAAGGTCTGCACTTCCTAATCTGTGTCCAAGCACTTTTTTTTTTACCCAGGAAATCCTGCTCTTTAATGCTGAATCAGACCAAAGAGCAATTTGGGTTTTCTGCAGCTTGCTGAGAAAGACCTGGTTTCTGTAGGGAAGAGTGCTGAGTTTTGACTGAGTCAATGAGTGTGGATGAGTGAATGGCTGCATGAACGACTGGCTTAGTGAATGACTCGCTTAGTGGCTAGGTAAGTGACTGAGTGGCTAAAAGAGAGCTGGGCGAAGTAAGCGATCAACTGAGCAAATGTGTTGCTGACAAAAAGAACAGAGCAGCAAGTATCTGGATGAGTGGATGGCGGTGTGGATGGCTTAGTGAGTGAGTCACTAAGCAGCTGACCAAATGGCTAAATTAAAGTCACTGGTACAGTGAGTGAATGAGTGACTGGTTGGCTTAGGGAATGACTGACTGAAGGCTTATCCACAAATCCTCTCTTCCCCCCAGGAAAAACTGCTTCTTAGTGCTTAATTGGAGCAAAAGGCAGTTCAGTTTCCCTGGATTGCCATTTGTTATGATCTATTGCCAAAGCATGGTTCTTCCCATGGTACAAGCAGAAGAGTGGGATGAATTGCTGACTTAAGGGACTGAATGAGGGACCAAATGTCTGTGTGACTGGCTTAGTGAGCATCTGAGTCACTGGGTGAATCACTGGGTGCCTGAGCGAGGGACCAAATGTGAGGATGAGAGAACAGCAGCGAGTGATGGAGTGAATGATTGTCTGGCTAAGGGCTGGCTAAGGGCTTATCCACACCATTCCTCTGCTCCTTACAGGCATGGTCCATGATTTAAAGTTGTGTCTGAACACCCTGTTTTTGCTCTGGAGTTTCCCTGCAAAAACCCACTGTTCAAAGCTCAATCGGAGCAAAAGTCAATCTGTGGGAAAACCCAAATTGACGGTTGCTCTGATTCAGCTTTAAAGAGGGGGGGGGGGGGTTTGGTGGGGAAAGTTCAGGGCTAAAACACACACAAATACACACATGTCTTGGTTATGGAGTGTTAAAACACAGACCACTGCCTGGAAAGAGTGTGGCAAAAAGAAAGTGTGGATAAGCCCTACATGGCTGAATGGGAAATCAAGGACTCATCTACACCGCCATTTTCACTGCCACTTTCCCCTTGGAAAAACCCGTGGTTTACTATTGAATTGGACCAAACAGCCATCAGGTTTCCTCCAGATTGCAATTTGTTCTGATTCAGTGGTAAAGAGTGTTTTTTCCAGGCGAAAGCTGCAGGGTAGGTGGAAAATCACTTGGACCCATAGCCAGAAGGCATGCAACAAGCAGAAAATCTCTTGGATCTGTGCTTTCTAGGCACGGGAGAAGCGGGTGTGTGGACGAGTCCCAAGTGTCTAGATCAGTGAATGGCAGTGTAAATGGTGCTACAGTTGCCTTAGTGAGTGATTGGCTGAGCCACTGAGTGAGTATCTGGGTGCCTGAGTGAGAGACGAAATGTAAGGATGAGTGAATGGTTGTGTGACTGGCTTAGTGAGTGACTGGCTGAGTTGCTGAATGAGAGCTGGGCTTAGAATGATAGTGAAGGCTACAGGGCTGAGTGAGTGGGTTGCTGAATGAATGAATGAATGAATGAATGAATGAATGAATGAATGGCTGAGTGCATGAATGAAGGGGGTGGCTGACCAAGCGGTGAATGCCTGACTGAGTGGTTGTGCAACAGAGTGACTGAATGAGAGACTGAGTGAATGAATGGCTGAGTCAGTGTGTGTTTCTCTGAGTCTGTTTGTGAGTGAGTGCATGATTGGCTGACTAAGTGAATAATTGAATGAGTGAATGAGTTGCTGACTGAATGACCAACCGAGAGACTCTCTCTCTCTCTCTCTCTCTCTCTCTCTCTGTGTGTGTGTGTGTGTGTGTGGATGAGTCAATGGCTTTCTGAATGTTGGAGCAAATGGCTGAGAGGACATTGCTGGAGAGCAAAACCTCTGTTCATTTGCAACTGTGCATTTAATAAAATTGACCCCTTTGGAAATTGGGGGTGGTGTAGAAATTGTCTATTTGATTATTTTGGCATGCTTGAACTAGAACTTTTCCATCAAAGCCAAGTTCCAGAGTAGCTGCTGCCAGATCTATAACTGGTCTGCTGTCCTCCAGTGTTTGGCTATAGTAAGTGCAGCTGCAATTAATAAATATGCAATTAAATTTACAGTGCTACATCATAAAGTCACACAGTGTTTATTTCAAACTGCTAAACACACAGCATCTCAATTTTTTTTAAGATGTAGGAGGAGGATTTTTACATCCCATTTTGTTCAGTTTACCAGCATACACAATTCTAGTGCAGATCTGGGAGTCAGATTCAAAAGGCAGGAGCCAGGATCTCACATGGACACACACATGCACACACTTGTTGCTGGCATCTGTCTGTCTCAAGAGACAATGGAGTGTGCCTCTGGGAGTGAAGTCAAAACATTGCATTAGCAACTCCAAAGTGATTTCCCTGGGGCACAAGCTTGGGCAATGTCTATGGAAGTCCTGGGCTGCCCAGAAGACAAGACCCACTGATGTGGTCCAAAGGAAAGCAGAACAAGATATTTGGCACCAGCATGACTTCAGGAGTTGCCAGAAGGAGGTGTACAAGATGCCATCCAACCGTCTTAGAGACTCCACTCTGGAATTGTGTAGGGTTTGCTCCTCAGCCTTTTTCTTCTCCCAAAGATATCCCGCAAGGTTTAGGATCAGACTTTCCCTTCTCCTAGATGGGTTACCTTCTCAAGTTGATGAGCCCCATCGGCCCATCGCTTCCCTTTACAAACACGCAGAAACCACCTTCTTGACCGTTGGACTCACTATTGCTCTCAACATGTCAATCTGCTGGAGCCTGTTTTTGTATGCAGGGAAGTCCCTAACTCATTGAGGGTTTGAGATCTATTGCCTCTCACCCTCACCTGGTTTAGCCAGCCAGTTGAAGCTGTTTCCCAGGGTGTGGCTGCTGTCTCATGCTGACAGCTTCTAGGAGCCACATGTGAAAGCTGAGTGCTGGGTGGGGACCAGAGGTGGGCAAACTATCCCAGAAGGAGCACGACACCCCTACACACCAGAGGTGCTATATGTTGGACTAGATGGGCCATTGGCCTGATCGAACAGGCTCTTCCTATGTTCTTATGCCCTTAGTGCAGTGAATAATAAGCTGAACATCTTGAGTCACAATCTATTCTGAGACCTGTTCAAGATGAGTAAACATTCAGAAGAAGACAAATCAACTCCTGTCACTTGCACTGTGTAAAAAACCAACACATTTTGTGATGCATTCCACAAGTTAGTCTGAAAAGGGTGACAGGGAGGAGATCATGCCTTCGTGTAAGCATTTAGCTGTGGGACTTTTTAGCCCTCCGATACTTTTGAGTCTCAATCCTAATTGAAATTCTATCCACCGCTACCCGGTGATGCACCATACAAGAACGATTCCAAGAAATAATTCAAGGTCATTTTTCCTCCTGTGCCGCATAAAATAACTTATTTGAAGTGTCACACTGATTAGGAGCATCTCAGGGACCACACATGGTTCCTCTTCCTGGTGTGATTTGTTAAATGGACAACTCTCCTGTTCTCAGACAGACCTTGTCAAAGGCAAGGCAAGGCATTCCGAAGTCCATATAAAACTCTGAAAATTCTTCATGAGAAACGTTTGATGGAGACAGGCAATAGGTTTTCGGAGAGCTGAAGCTGGGATCATTTCTCAGTGGGGATAACCAGTGGTCCTCTAATTTTTGATTGCTGAAGTAGCACTGGAAGCACAAATGGCTCTTATGCTCTCAAAGAGACACCGTTACTTAGTTTCAGGAGGCAAAGCCTTATTTCTATTTGAACTTCAGTTCAGACATTGATCATTGATTGGAAGTTCTCCCATGCTGCTTGGAGCCAGTGTGGTGGAGTGGCTGGAGAGAGGGACTTGGAGCAGTGAGACATGGGTTCAAATCTTGATGGGTGACCTTGAGTCAGCCCTCATGCCCTCCCAACCTAACCCACCTCAGAAGAGACCTGAGGAAAACTATGGTGCTATCCTGAGCTCTTTGGAGGACGAAGGGGATGAAAACGTAACCATATCAAACTTCAGCTGCTACATTAAGAAGATGGCCCATCCAACTGTCTTAGGACCTCACTCCAGATTTGCGTTGGGTTTACTCCTTAGTCTGTTCTTCTCCTGTAGATGTTCTACAAGGTAGCAGAGGTTTAGGATCAGTGTTCCTTCTCCTAGATGGACCTTGCCAGGTTGACAACCCCCATTTGCCCCTCCCTTCCCTCTACAGTATGTGCAGAAACTGTCTCTTGATTGTTGGACCCACTAGTGGCCTCATCTACTCAAATCTGCCTTTCGCATGATGAATTCTGCATATAAGTTAAATAAGCAGGGAGACAAAATGCAGCCTTGTCGTACTCCTTTCCCAGGAGTGCCTGGTGTTCTCTGGTCCATGGGGTCACGAAGAGTCGGACACGACTAAACGACTAAACAACAACAACAACTCAATCTGCCAGAGCCTTATAATGTCTAAAGAGGCCCTCTGTTTTGTGCCTTAGGGACTCAAGATGCTGTAATACCATTTGCTTTTCAACTCTCTGTGCATGGTTTCTAAAATGCTCTGCTTGGAGTAGATTGCCAAGGCAAAAATCCCTACTGACATGCAGTTAACAAGTTTTGCTGCATTGCAAATAATTAACAGAAAAGCCCACTTGTTTTTGCAAAATATAAATCTAATTTATCACTTTGTGGGGACTACACTGCAGAACAAGAAACTCTCTCTTTCTGTGTTTGTGTTTGTGTGTGTGGCAATATACGCCGGATAATAGGAAAACCTACCAAAATGCATTTTCAGCACGTGACCTGTGGGCGAAATGTTTCACCATCCTTTCCTCCCCTTTTAATAAGAAATTGAGGGTGGAAAGAAAAGCTGAAGCAAATTGTTTTCTCTTTTGTTCCTGTTTGTGGATGTTTCTCCTTTGTTGATGGCCATTAGCCTTTTAAGGTTGAAGAAACCGAGCAATAAAAGCAAAGAAAAAGCCTCTTTTATTGCCGCAGGAGCTCCAGCTCTTTCTGTTGTTGAAAAGCAAGCTGAGAATATCAGAAGAAGCTTGGCACCTTTTAAATTCCACTCTTGTGGTCACATCTCTTAAACTGAGAAGAGGTTTCCCACTGAATTTTCCCAACAAAGACAGCATTGTTGATGTTGTTCTGGAAATTCTCCTGGACAGGTGGGGTGCTGCAACAAAATGTTACAGTGTGGAATGCTGATGTTCAGAATTCCTCTTGCTCCATTCCTCTTGACCTGACTCCCCCCCCCCCCAATTTCCTGTCTTTCATTTTTTACCAACAGGCTACTCTCTAAACACACCCACGCTCCCCTCTGTATTCTACATCCAGGCAAACAACCTTGATCCAGTATACTTGAAGGAGCATCTCCACCCCCATTGTTCTACCCAGACACTGAGGTCCAGCTCCAAGGGTCATCTAGAGGTTCCCTCACTGCGAGAAGCCAAGTTACAGGGAACCAGGCAGAGGGCCTTCTCAGTAGTGGTACCCGCCCTGTGGAATGCCCTCCCACCAGATGTCAAAGAGAACAACAACTACCAGACTTTTAGAAGACATCTGAAGGCAGCCCTGTTTAGGGCAGCTTTTAATGTTTGTTGCCTTACTGTATTTTAATATTTTGTTGGAAGCCGCCCAGAGTGGCTGGGGAAGCCCAGCCAGATGGGTGGGGTATAAATAATAAATTATTATTATTATTATTATTATTATTATTATTATTATTATTATTATTATATAATCCAAGGACACTTTTCAGCCAGGCAGAACCACTCAAGGAGAGTCTGAAGCAGAGGTGAATGCTGCCTATGAACAGCAGAGAAGCAGGCACCCCTTTCCCCCTAGGGGTGCAAAGAAAGGAAGAAGAGTGCTATGTGATTGGGTTGGCGTTATCCCAGGATAGGGCTGGCCAGCTGATAAGGCTGATAGGGCTGGCCTCCCTTCCTGGGAGGAAGAAAGAAGCAGACTAGAAAAGTGACTTTGACAACTGTAGAAGACCCTAAGCAGCTCTTAGGATAATAATAATAATAATAATAATAATAATAATAATATTTATTATTTGTACCTCACCCATCTGACTGGGTTGTCCCAGCCACTCTGGGCGGCTTCCAACATATATAAAAACATAATAAAACACTAACCATTAAAAGCATCCCTGTACAGGGCTACCTTCAGATGTCTTCTAAATGTTATATAGTTGCTCATCTCCTTGGCATCTGATGGAAGAGCGTTTCACATGGCAGGCACCACTACTGAGCAGGCCCTAACGTAAGAAGCCAACCTTCTGTTCTTGCAATGGCCGAACAGATGACTTGTGGGAAGTCTGCGAGGAGAAACTAAGTGCAACAGCAACTCTTCTCAGGGTTTGAAGCACAGTTAGCAAGAGAGATAACCTGGGGGGTAGAGGGTGTAGCTGGGAAGCAGGGTCTGGGCCTGGGGTGTAGGAATGGATTTGGGCACGGAGAGGATTTATTATTTAGCTATTATCCTTCGTTGCTCACGTGACTGAGATCAGCAGAGTACCATTCTTTGCAGCTTTAAACTTGGAAGCTAAGACAAGGCTGATTTTACCTTCTAGAGACAATAATCCAGGATGCTTTAAGACAGACTGGTCCCCCCCCTTTCTCCCTCTTAAAAATTAACAATTACACATACACACAGAATTGCTTTGTGAAGAAGTAAAAGTAGTATTTACTTACATAATCTAGGTCTTGAAGCATCAGTTACACCAGCAAAACGAAAGCAGGTTTATAACTAATAACTAAGTTACAAAATCTATGTTCAAAATGGTGTCTGAGCTGCAGAGCTCAGACATGCATGTTTGGTCAGCTTAGAGGCATAATGAAAAAGAGAGAGGCTCCCAGGAAAGAAGGAAGTGTGCAGTGTTACAGCTTCTTGTGAAGGCAGACAAAGGAAGTGATCTCACAGAGTTCTCTCTAGCAAATTTCACAGGAAAGCCTCATCCCCTTCATGTGCCCATCTGGCAAAACATGAAATGTTGGTTTTGACTGCAATCATGTACCACGGGGGGGAGGGAGAGTCCCAAGGGCTGGACAGAGAGGACTTGAAAGTCACATTTGGCCCCCAAGTTTGAGGTTCTCTATCCTGATCCGTATAGTTAAAGCTATGATTTTCCCAGTAGTGATGTATGGAAGTGAGAGCTGGACCATAAAGAAGGCTGATTGCCGAACAATTGATGCTTTTGAATTCTGGTGCTGGAGGAGACTCTTGAGAGTCCCATGGACTGCAAGAAGATCAAACCTATCCATTCTTAAGGAAATCAGCCCTGAGGGCTCACTAGAAGGACAGATCCTGAAGCTGAGGCTCCAATACTTTGGCCACCTCATGAGAAGAGAAGACTCCCTGGAAAAGCCCCTGGTGTTGGGAAAGACTGAGGGCACAAGAGAAGGGGACGACAGAGGACGAGATGGTTGGACAGTGTTCTCGAAGCTACCAACATAAGTTTGACCAAACTGCAGGAGGCAGTGGAAGACAGGAGTGCCTGGCGTGCTCTGGTCCATGGGGTCATGAAGAGTCGGACACGACTAAACGACAACAATCCTGGTGTAGACAATATTGATCTAGATTGTCTAATGGTGTGATTTGGAATAAGAAAACTGGGTATGTTGCAAAGGCAAGGGATGGAAATCCCATTTTTCCTCATAAAAAGAGATCTGAGCTGCATGTTGTCAAAATATAATTATAGATTTGGGGTGGGTCAGTCTGGCTGATACTTGTGGGTTTCTGAGAGTCTCTGTGAGGTTAGCATCTGTAAGTGGAAACCTGCTGAATCAGTCAAACCAGTTCCATGGTTAAGGCAACGGGCTTAGCCCATCACCAACATCTTAGAGGGCGAGCTGTGTTGCCACAGAGGCAGACACCTGGCTGGATGCCATGTTTTCCTAGGATGGAGAACAATAGGGCAAGAGGGGGTTGTGTATGAGAGAGTTGTGTCTGTCGAGTTGGGATGGTGCTAGAAGCTGGAGACTCAGAAGCTTGTCATTGAATCACAGAACTGTAGAGTTGGAAGGGACCCTGAGGATCATCTAGTCTGACTCCCTGGCCTTGCAGGAATCTCAGCTAAAGCACTCACGGCAGATGGCCATCCAACCTCTGCTTAAAAACCTCCAAGGAAGGAGAGTTTGTCGCCTCCCTGGAAAGTCCTTGCTCTGTGTTGGACCCAATGCAATGGCTTGTGGATCTCCCTGGGAGTCTGATGGGGAGGCAAGATCTGTTGGAGCGTTAAACATTGTGAGTCCCTCTAGCCTAGGCTCAGGTTGCACTTATGTGTAAATAAAACTATATTTCCTAAAGACATCACAGTGTTCATTAGCCTTCTTTCCAAGGAAACTGAACCCTTGGTAAGCGCAGGAACTCTGGAGTCTCTTGAGGACTGGGGTGCATGGAACAATATTACAGATTCCATCACACTTTCTGCCGTTCTTTGTACTGAAATTTAAATTGAACACATCAATCCCCCCACACTTCTTCAATAAAAACCAAGCTTTTTGTCCTTCCCCATTTCTCGAATTCATGATTTTCTGAGTTCCTTTTGACCAACTTAGAATGTAAAACTTTTGTGAGCACCATGAACCTCCCAGAATGCTCTGAGTGAAGCATATGCAGCTCCACAGTAATTGAGATAATATCCTGTACTTTATTTTATTTTATTTTTTACAAACCACATCAAATTTGGATCCTAGCAATTTAAAGAACATCTGTTTCTATAACCAGTTTAACAGCTGAAACCGAAATCTTAATTGGGCATAATTGTGAGAATAATGTAAGCAAACGTGGCAAGCTGCTAATGTGTTCTGAGTAGTTGTTCCCCAAACTTGTGGTCTGTAGAGGACTACCCAATATTTAATTGTATCAATTTTGAGGACTCACTGGAAAGCAGGCTATGTGCCCCAAACTGAACTTAAGGAGGGAGCATGGCTACTAGTAAGTAGGGATGGGCGATATATTGTCCAAAACAGGTTTGAAGTCCATATTGTGATACTGGTTTCATAATTTTTGACCTGGCAATATTTCACAATGTTTATGTGTGTGTATGCTCTGCAAAAAGGTTTTGTTGTGCCTCTTATTAAAAAATCGGCATATGGTAACAATTAATGCTGTTCTTTGAATACTGTTCACCTTTAAGGGGATAAGGATTTAAGAAAGAGGCTTGGTTTATCAGATGTACAACCAAACAATCTTCAAAGGAAAGCAAAAATGTCCCAGTTAACATATTGCAGAGCAGAGCCCTGATATATATTTCTCCAAATTACCAGCTGTGAATTCAAAATGCTATTATACATGAGGAATGTTTTCCTGTAACCTCGTTTGTTAAGCTAAATTGCTGTGAGGTAATTCTTCCTCCCTTGTTACTTAATATGTCACTGTCTTCTCTTTTCCCCTCCACCCGAATAAAGTTAGTTTCCTATATGTTATTATGTTGTGTTGAAATTCTTTCCAGGGGAGAAGTCTGGGAAATAATAGGCATATCAAAAGTGAAAGGCAAGTGATGGGTTGCTCAGGGAGTTGGTTGATAGTAGCAGGTAGCAAGACAGATCTGGAGCAAGAGACAGGCTCTGCAGGACCACGGACAGCTCCAAACTGCAGAGACGTTCTTCTAGCAAGGTGCATTTCATTTTGAAGCCTGGTGCAGACATCAATGATTGTTCAAGAATATAAGAAGAACCTTCTGGATCAGGCCAAAGGCCCATCAAGTCTAGCATTCTGTTCTCACAGTGACCAACCAGATGCATGTGACAAGCCCGTAAGTGAACATGACTGCAACAGCATTTGACCCATCTGTGATTCCCCAAAACTGGTATTCAGAGGCAGACAGTGAAGGAAGAACCTAGTCTCTCCTCCATGAATTGGTCTAATCATCTCTGAGAGCCACCCAAGTTGGTGACCATCACTGCCTCCATAGCTTAACTATTCACTGCATGAAGAAGTACTTCCCTTTTCTGTCCTGGGTCTTCCAACATTCAGCTCCACTGAATGTCCACAAGTTCTAGTGTTATATGAGAAAAATTTATCTATCCTCTCTCTCCACGGCATGCATACCGTATTTTTTGCTCTATAGGACGCACTCCCCCCCTCCAAAAATGAAGGGGAAATGTGTGTGCGTCCTATGGAGCAAATGCAGGCTTTTGAGGTTGCGTGTGGCTAAAGAGGAAGCCAAGACAGCCAGCGAGATGGATCCAGCTCACTGTCTTGGCTTCTTTGCTCTTTGGGGCTGGGAAAAAAAAATCCCCCCCCCTTTATTCCCCCCCCCCTAAAAACTAGGTGCGCCCTATGGTCCGGTGCACCCTATGGAGCGAAAAATATGGTAATCTTAGAAACTTCCCTCTTTCTCTCCTTTCCTCAAACTCAAAGGACCCAAACACTCCAACCACAGGGGAAATCACTCCATCTCCTTGATAATTTTGCTTTCCATTTTCTGAACCTTTTCCAACTCTACAATATACTTTTTGAGGTGAGGAAGCCAGGGATGCACACAATATTCCAAACATAGTCATATCATAGATTTGCATAATAGCATCATGATATTGGTGGTTTTATTTTCAATTCATTTCCTGGAGATATTTTGTGCGGAATTCACCTTTTTCATAGCTGCTGCACATGGCAGACTAAAGAGAGCTCTCTTGCTGCTTTGCAAAATGCACAGGGCAGCTCATGAACGTTTTGGTGTTCCGGTCCAAATGCAACACATCCACACTCTGGTGTTGTGTTTAGCTTTCCCTGGAGTGGAGCCTGCGGCTTAATTTGGCTGCAAATCCCAGTGAACTAATTTTCAGCATTGGAAAGAACAGTCTGAACTTTGGACTAAAGCTCACACCATCCACATCAATGCAAAAAAGAAATCTTTCAAAGCAAGATTAAGACACACCCATCATGTTTTAACCCCCCTCATGTTTTGCAAATAATCTGTGCAAAACACACAAAGCAACAGGTTCAGAGGTCCTTAATGTTTAAGAATCAACTATAAATAGGAAGGTGGAATGTCTCCATAGCGACTATTTTACTGGAATGAAAATATAAAAGAAGACATATAAATAATGGAACTGCATGACAGGGGAGGAGGTAGGGATGTATAATTTCTGCAGAGATCTTTGGTGTTAAAGAAACCAGGCCCTTGAAAGGATCAAGGCGCTCTCAGCTTTCTTTGGATATTGTTGTCTGATTATAAACAGATTTGTGGACCGAAAACAATTTGTCTTCCAAGTCTGAACTGGAAGCCTTATTCTCAAACCCAGGATTGTTCTGCCAGAAGCATCATGTCTGCAGGGCCATTCAGAAAACAAAGTCAGTGCCAAAGAAATTAAGTCCAGAAACCAGATTCTCTTTCCCAACGTCCTTAGGAAGGAGAGAGGTTGCTATAGCATTAACTGCACACTTGGTTTACAATATGGCTTCTCGCGCATGACCTTTATGGGAATTCATCTACAATGGGAATAATCTGGAGAGGCTGTGTGCGTACCCCTGAGCTCCTTTGGTTGTCTTCAACTGACTGTGTGCATGGAAAGAGCAGGAATGGGATCTTTTAGCAGCCTTTGCTAGTCTGATTTCCGGAAGTTGATGGGAGTTGTTGTCCAAAGCAAGTGGAAGGCATCAGGTTGATAAAGGCTGCCTTATGTCATTCTTCAGCCAAGTTCTAGTTTTTTATGTGGCATGGATAATAAATTCTTTGCTGTGTCTGCAAGGAGATCAAAAGAGCTTCTGTTCCTGTTTTCAGGAACCAATGGTTTGGTGTGATATCCAAACTGGTCAAACTGTGGCTAGCCCTTGCTTAGGGAAACAAGCCAACTTCAAACCACGATTTATGACCTTGGCTTGTTTCCCTAAAAGCCCCCAACAGTTAATAGTAACCACAGTTCTGGATTCAGGCATCGCAACAAACCACAGTTAATTGAAAATGGGAGCAAAAGGTTCTGATCACCTCCTTGTGATCACGCTGGAGGAAGTGATGGGAGAGGAAGCCCATGAGGCCATGATCGCATGCTTCCTCCCATCTAATTGTTCAAGGGGAAAGCTTAAGAAACCCAGATTCAAAGAAAACATTGATGAGATGTTGGCTTTAAAGCTTGATCACGTGAGAAACAAAATGATCAAGGGGTTGGAAGTGACTTCCTCATGAGGAAAGGTTACATTTCATTTCAATTCAGTTCAGTTCAGTTCAGTTCAGAGAAAAGGCAAGTAAGAGATATGGCAAAAGTGTATAAAAATCATGCATGGCATGGATTTTTCTTCTTCTATCATGACACTGGAACTCAGGAACTTCCAATGAAGCTGAATGTTGCAAGATTCAGGATTGATAATACTTCTTCTTTGGACAGGGTCGGGGGGCAGTTAGAAATCTAGACAGGTAGGGCAGTCAGTTCTAATGGAAGCTGCAGAAATGTCCAGCCATGACCTATGGTCACTAGCTGATGGTTGGTCAAATAAATTCAGGAGAACAGGGAATGATGTAGGAAGCAGTCAAAGTGACCCTGGTTAACAAAGGTCAACTGGGGATCAAGACAGCATGAATTTCTTTGCAGACACAGGATTGCAGGAGGTTGAGGTGTACAGACAGCTGCTAATCATGCTTTATAAAGTCTAATGGCTTTTAGGGAGTAGCTACAGATCAGTAGTAGAGCATCTACAGCCTTGCATGCTGAAAGAACCTGGTTCAAGGTCTGTAGGGCTGGAACAGCCCCTGTCTGAAATCATGAACAGCTGATGCCAGAAAGTGTACTGAGTGGGAAGGACCAATTGTCCAAGGGGACAGGCCACAGCTCACTGATGGAGCATCTGTTCATCTTGTACAACATCTCAGGTTTAATTCCCAGCATCTTTTGGTAGAATCATAAAATTGTAGAGTTGGAAGAGACCCTGAAGGTCATCTCAACTAGATCATACATTACAGATGCCCATCCGACCTCTTCTAAAAAACTTCCAGTGAAGGAGAGGCTGCCATCTCTCATGGGACTCTGTTCCACTGTCAAACAGCTCTGACTGTCAGAAAGTTCTTCCAGATGTTTAGTAGTTCTTACTGATGTTTAGAAAGCTACCTTTCTGGTAACTCGAATCCATTGGTTCTGGACCTACCCTCTGGAGCAGGAAAAAACAAGTTTGCTGTATCCTCTGTGTGGCAGCCCTCGAGATATTTGAAGATGGCTATCATATCTCCTCTCAGTCTCCTCTTTACCAGGCTAAACATATCCAGTTCCCTCAACCATTCCTCATAAAGCTTGGTTTCCAGACCCTGGATCATCTCAGTTGCCCTCTTCTGCACACATTCCAGCTTGTTGACATCCTTCTTAAATTGTGGTGGCCAGAACTGGACACTGTAATTCAGATGCACTCTGACCAAGGCAGGTAGCCCCAGAAGAGACCCCTGGCTGACACCTTGCAGAGTTACTGCCAGACACTGTAGACAATATTAAGCAGGGAGTTCAACAACTGTTGAACTCACTATAAGGCAGCTTCCCATGTTCCTAATTTCCTATTGCCTACACTTATTGTATTTTTTGCTTTTGCTTTTTAAACTTGCAATTGTGTTTTTTGTTTCATGCTGAAGGGAATATTTTGTTTTCCTGCTAATTATGTTGCTTTAAATGTGGATCATTATTGCATTTTGTTATTTGATTTTCATTTGTATTGTTTCGTTTTGATATTTTGTAATGCTCTGTTTAATGTTGTAAGATAGGTTGTCAACTGCTTAGAGATTTTTTTCCCCTGGAAATGTAAATCAGCATAGAAATGATGTCAAGATTCAGAAATGTAAAATGGTAAGGAAATGATTTAATAATTTGGAAAGATGAAGCAGTATAGAAATGACTGAAACAAATGCATAAATTAACAAGGTGGAAACAGAAAAGAATCTATGTACTGCTTTAGGATTTTTGGCTATTTTATATTATTGGTGAAGAATTATTGCCAGTGATGAATAATGCGCCAAAGAGTGATGGGGTTCTAAGTTTTTCAAGCAAAATGTTGAATAGTTCTGGTCAATTACTGGCAGGCTAAAAAAATGTCTTTTATGCACATTTACGATTTCCATATAGACACCATTTCAAGCCAGTGAATGGCATTCAGCCGAAAATGTTCCTTGTTCCCAATCCCTTCTCCCAAGAACAATGAACTGAATTCAACTACAAACCTTCATGCAACAACAACAACATTTATACCCCGCCCATCTGACTGGGTTTCCCCAGCCACTTTGGGTGGCTTACAACATATCTAAAAACATAATAAAAACACCAATCCTTAAAAGCTTCCCTAAACAGGGCTGCCTTCAGATGCAAGATGCCATTTTGTTTTTTCAAAGTTTATATTGAATGACCCCTTTGAAAAGGAGTTCTCTTGGAAGACCGCTCACCAAATGTATGTATGTATGTATGTATGTATGTATGTATGTATGTATGTACGAATGCCTGCCTGCCTTCAGAGGGTTCTATCCAGTTAAGTCAAATGCCAGGTAGATCCTTTGAGAACAATGTGCAGTAAAAGCTAGGAAACCACTGCTGCAGCCAGTGCTTTGCAGAATTAGCAAACAATTTTCTTAACAAATCTGACTGTCGGGAATTGGGGGAATGTATGGGATTTTGTGAGCAGCACCAATACACTCTGGAAGTCATATTGTTATTATTATTATTTTTAATTAATTGCACCACCCACTTGGTTTTGTCTGTTTTTTTCACATTTTTTTCCTTTTTCCTTTCCCCTTTTTGATTAAGTGTTTTTTTTTCATTTATTTTCCCCATACTTTCTCTTCCTACTGATATTCCTGGGTTGGTATATATGTGTGTGTGTGTGTGTGTGTGTGTGTATAAATAGGGATGCGGGTGGCGCTGTGGGTTAAACCACAGAGCCTAGGACTTGCCAGTAAGAAGGTCGGCAGTTCGAATCCCCGCAATGGGGTGAGCTCCTGTTGCTCGGTCCCTGCTCCTGCCAACCTAGCAGTTTGAAAGCACGTCAAAGTGCAAGTAGATAAATAGGTACCACTCTGGCGGGAAGGTAAACGGTGTTTTCGTGTGCTGCTCTGGTTCGCCAGAAGCGGCTTAGTCGTGCTGGTCACATGACCCGGAAGCTGTACGCTGGCTCCCTCGGCCAATAAAGCGAGATGAGCGCTGCAACCCCAGAGTTATCCGCGACTGGACCTAATGGTCAGGGGTCCCTTTACCTTTACCTTTATGTTTATATGTAAAAACATATTACAACAATGCTTTGCGTAGAAAACCCAGTCAGGCGGTCTCCTTTCACAGAATCAGGGCTCTCTAAGAAGATAGCTCTCTTTCCTCCACCACGACTGATCAACACCCCATCTTGCCCAATCTAAGAACTTGCTGCAGTCAGCAGGAAGGATGAGAACGGCAGTGCCTCAGGCTCCCCTTTCGCTGACTGCTGTCTCTCAGGGCCAAATGTGATATTCACTTAATGCATAGGCATGTGGCTATGTCTCTTCTCTCCTTCCTTCCTTCCTTCCTTCCTTCCTTCCTTCCTTCCTTCCTTCCTTCCTTCTTTCCATTATTTCCCACCTTTCCTTCAAGCAGCTCAAGGTTGCATAGGTGGCTTCAACCCAACCCACAGCAACATTCACACCACACTTTAAAAAGCAGTATGAGGTCAAATGGTCATGGCTAATGGTCAACAGATTCTGGGAGCTATAGTTTGTGAAGTGTGCTGAGAGTTGTTAGGAGACCCTCAGTCCCCTCACAGATCTACAGTTCCCAGAATTCCCTGTTGACTGTTAAACCAGCTCTGTGAAGGGGTTTCCCAACAACTCTCAGAACACTGAACAAACTACAGCTCCCAGAATTCTTTGGGGGAAGCCATGACTGTTTGAAGAGGCATCATGGTGCTTTAAATGTATGGTGTGAATGTGCCCCGTGTTATCTTCACAATGATTCTGTGAGGTAAGTTGCTCTTACAACAGGTCACTCGTCCGGGATCGGGGATAAATTTGATTCAGTCTAAAGGTCAAGGGTTTAATTCACACTTTTCAGAACAGCATGAGAATCAAAACACAGCCATCCTTTGAAAAGCACACATCTCTGAATCCTGCAACGCAGTTCTCCAGCCAAGCAGTGTGTACCAAAAATGCACATACTTTGGTAAAGTGTGCATAAAAAGGCGTATATTTGTGAAAATAGCATACAAAAATTCATTACACTGGAGGAAATCACTTTGCTAATTGCATAGAAACATTGATGTTGAAATGTGGAGAACTGAACTTATGACTGGAAAAATGAGTGAGAATTTGAACCCTGGTCTCCCAGGTCCTAGCCCAGTGCTCTAACCACTACACCACACTGCTCCCCTTGGTCTCTCATTTCTCCTTAGAAATGTTACAGGGGCAGAAGAGCTTAATTTCTTCTGGGAGGCAATGCCCAGAGAGGGGAGGCTGATCTCTTCATTCGAACAAGTCTATCCTGTGCCTGTAATTATTTAAGGTGAAGCAAGTCACATAGCTGCATGCCACATATTCAGTAAATGTCTATTTGGGTCCTATGTCACACGACAATGCTATGAAATGAAAGAGAAATAAAATGTTTAGAACAGGGTATGACAGACAGACATATAGGCAGACAGACAGACAGACAGACAAAGATACCCACAATGCCTTTCTCCTGGTTTGGACAACTGCTGTCAGGCCACAGGGAAGCGATTTAACAAATGCATGAAATGAGTGAAACTGTAACTTCTATGCTAATAGAACAATTATATGGTGATAGTTATAAAAACTGCTGAGGTGCACGACTGATGGCAAGTTTTACTGCCTCAACACCCACTTCTTACTTAGAAATCTCCATTTTTCATGGGTGATGGGACACAATGCGGTGAAATTAATGTTGAAAAGCTGCACCGCGATGGAATCAATTAGAAATATATAGTGATGAAGCTGACATAAATCTGCCACAGTGGGACTTATTTTTGGAAGCGGCTCTGAAAGCAGGCTTCAGCTCAGCTGCCTCTACAGCTGCCGTAAGAAAAAGTCCTGCTAAATGTGCTCCTCGCAGACATTATGGCGCAGATCCTTGAAAGCGGGTGGAGAAGTCATTAGCATTCTATCCTCTTTGCAGAAGGGGTGATTACTAATCTTGCCATGTTCTCAATGTATTAGCAAGGACCAAAAACAACAACCAAAAACCAAGATGAAATTCAAAAATATAGAACGGACCAAAACCGAAAACAGCATCTAGACTTTGGCCTGCAAAGAGACATTTTGATCACAGAGCCCCACAACTGTTTCAGCTACATCAGCTGCTAATTTGCTTTCAATCCCAATTCCAAGTGGAAGGTCTTAATTGTTAAGATCCTAAAATGCCAGGGAGCAGAATATTTTAGGCACTAACTTCTTCCAGATGATAATCCCAGAAGTGCTTTCTTCAACAACCTTGCTGAATATATCCTCTGGCAACTCCATCCAGCAACTCCTGCAGCCAAGTTGGTGCCAAACGTATCGCTCTGCTTTCCTTTGGACCACACCAGCGAAGCTGAGAGGGGGGTCTTGTCGTCTGGGCAGCATAGCACCTCCATACACACTGCCCAGGCTTGCACCCTGGGGAGGTCACTCTGATGCTGCTATCACAGTGATTTGACTCCTCCTCCCAGGCGCACTCCATTGTCTTTTGAGACAGACTGATGCCAACATAAAATACATAGATACATAATGCATTCACTCGTCTATGAGTTTTCAGAACTATTTGAGAATTGGAGGTGTTAACTGTTAAGGATAATTGTTTAATTGGCACTGAAATGATGAATGCCTGTGTATTGCTAACAATGGAGATTTTCTATAGCAGCATACTAAGAGCTTTCTGAGCCCTAACTGAGTTCTCTGGTAAACTTCACGTTAGTGTTTAACCTTAGATTAAGGTATTCAGTTTCAAATCACCATCTTGAGGGGAGTTGCCTGTTAGTCAACGGAGACAACAAAGGATGTGATAATAGCTTTCTAGGAGCTGCATCTTAGACAGCATCTTAAACCTAGACAGCATCTTAAACTTAGACAGCATCTTAAAAAGCAGAGACATCACCTTGCCAACAAAGGTCCGTATAGTTAAAGCTATGGGTTTCCCAGTAGTGATGTATGGAGGTGAGAGCTGGACCATAAAGAAGGCTGATCGCCGAAGAATTGATGCTTTTGAATTATGGTGCTGGAGGAGACTCTTGAGAGTCCCATGGACTGCAAGAAGATCAAACCTATCCATTCTGAAGGAAATCAGCCCTGAGTGCTCACTGGAAGGACAGATCGTGAAGCTGAGGCTCCAATACTCTGGCCACCTCATGAGAAGAGAAGACTCCCTGGAAAAGACCCTGATGTTGGGAAAGATGGAGGGCACAAGGAGAAGGGGATGACAGAGAACGACATGGTTGGACAGTGTTCTCGAAGCTACCAGCATGAGTTTGACCAAACTGCGGGAGGCGGTGGAAGACAGGAGTGCCTGGCGTGCTCTGGTCCATGGGGTCACGAAGAGTCGGATATGACTAAATGACTGAACAACAACAGGAGCTGCATAGCCTTAGGCAGGATGCAGGCTAATGCAGACTGGATTGGGAGAGAGAGACAGTTTTGATTTCTGTAAAACCTATTTCTTATAAGATGCTGAGCCTGTGCTGGGCATGCACAAGATATTGTATGCATTTATTTTGCACGTATCCCTATTGTTTTTGTTCTGTTTTGAAGAAAGTTCTGCAGGTGAAGCTTTGAACAATACTTGTGGGTCTGGACAATGCTTTATTTCAAAAGGAGTTGGTTTTCATGCATTTGGTTGCTTCGAGGTGCACAATATTAATATCTGCAATATTAACTGCTTCCCTTCTTACAGGGAGCCACCCTTTTCATTGCACAATTTCCAGGAAACAGTTCAAGATGAAGGGCTTTCTTTGATCACGTCCCATGCATTCAGCTACAGCTGAAGTTTCTGGGAAAAGCTGGCAACCCCACTGAGAAAATCTGGGACACCCATACAAAAAGATATAGAGCAACTTGTTTGAAATGTCTTCCACCTTTAATTAATTCTCACAGCTTTCTGGAAGTTGTGTTTTCGATGTGGGTTCTCTGGTGTCTAATGATACCCTGGAATTAAATCCCCAAACGGCACTGGGAAAGCCTTCGTGAGACTTAAAGGATTGATTTGATTGTGCTGTGTAGATGCCTAATTTGCCGCAAGAGGCTTGTGAGAACTCTCTGGGTTGCCAAGGGAATATCATCTGTGCTTCCACCTCTCTGCGTATGTGGTAGGAGGAAATAATCAAAGGCATAACAGTGTCTTAAGGGGATGAGTGGGTAGGTTTCAATCAGACTTTGATAAATGGTGGAAGTAAAGGCTTTACAGAACAAAAAACAAAAACAAAAAACCCCCATCAACCCCTCACTATTTACGTGGCATGAACCTCACGCAGTCAGGACCCCAGGAAGACCTGAATTTTCTCTGAAAACAATCACAAGGCTAAAGTCTCAGAGCTTAAAGCCTCAATGCTATTAAATCCAGATTCTGTATGATATAATATACTGTGCAAATCATGAAGATGGCAAATAAAGTAAGACCCGCAGCTCAACCCTGTGTGCAGATGTGCCTCAGCTGTTTAGGCACACCTAACTCTGCGTAGGTAAATTATATATGCACACATTCACACATACATGATGCTTGCACTGAATATTGGTTTTGTTTTCATTTATCCCACAATGTGTGCTCTAAGGGGCTGAAGACAGTTTATCATAGTTTTTGCTCTATTCCACCTTTCACAACAATCCTGTGAGGTAGGTTAGGCTGAGATGGGTGGGAGGGAAGAGAGAGAGAGAGAGAGAGAGAGAGAGAGGCCCAAGATCACCCAGTAACAGAGTGGGAATATCAGCCCAGAACTCCCTAATAATAGTTCAATTTGGAGTTGGCTCAGTGAACAATTGTGAATTCTTTTGCTTCAAACAATCTTTCTGAGCTGGCTTTCAGCTTTGTTATTGTCCAGAAAACACGCCCATTTCCCCCCTGGTGCTTTCAACTGTCCCTCAAAAATTTCATCTGTGTTTTGTCCAAGACACCTGGATTCTCATCACACCTCAAGCAAAACGACTGTATGAAAATCCCTTAAAGTCTAGCACAAGAGGCTGCCTTAGTCACTAGGGCAGAAATGGGGAACCTGTGGCTCTGAAGGTGTGCTTGGACTCCAACTCCTATCCTATCAACCCAAGCCAGTATGGCAAAGGTTAAGGATGATGGGAGTTGTAGTTTGGTGACATCTGGAGGGTTGTGGCTCCTTCGTTTGCTTTGCCTTCACTGCTCCCACTCTAAATTTCTCTCGCTGCCATTTAATCCGATGGATTACTATGGAACCGCATTGTGATTTCGTTTGTGGCCGCTTGCAATAGAACGCAGCCCAAAATTGTTTGCTGGGAGCTCCATTTTAATCTAAGATTGCCAAATAATGTTGCTAGCCGTTATAGTCTGCTTTTGATGAGCTGAACTTGCTAGATCAAGCTTGTGGCAAGATTGGCCCCCTGCATATTTAAACTAAGCACTTAGATCTTAGATCAGGCACCCCCAAACCCATCCCTCCAGATGTTTTGGGACTACAACTCCCATCATCCCTAGCTAACAGGACCAGTGGTCAAGGATTATGGGAACTGTAGTCCCAAAACATCTGGAGGGCCGAGTTTGGGGGTGCCTGATCTAAGATCTAAGTGCTTAGTTTAAATATGCAGGGGGCCAATCTTGCCACAAGCTTGATCTAGCAAGTTCAGCTCATCAAAAGCAGACTATAACGGCTAGCAACATTATTTGGCAATCCTCCACGAAATTAAACTGGTACAGATAGAGGCAAGGTCTGGGGGAATTAAATGTCAGAGCAGCTGTGCAGCCTGGTTTTGGCCATTGGCCTTGTAGCCTGTGGCTGGTGGGAGCTGTAGCCCAAAGCAACTAGAGAAGGGCACCAGGTTGGGGAAGACTGCGGCCTAAAATGAGACTGCTTCGAATATGCATTCCTAACACATTATTTTATTCACCATACTTGACAAATCGTGTTGCAGCGCATCAAAAATAGCAGCAGAGGGCACTGTTTGATTTCCCAACCTTTTGCCTTCCAGTGTAGAAAAGGGTAACTGCTGGATAATGGAGCACAGTCTCTCTGGCCGGGGAGGGGCATTTTGCTGCTACACTTGTTCAACAGTAATTTGCAGACAGGTGCTCTAAAATTGAATCAGGCACTGTTGCAGTGATGGCAAGGAAGAGGGACAGAAAGCGGCTTTTTCACAAACGTCTCTGCTGCTCAAATAGAAAGAGAGCAGCAGGGTCCCCGACCCCACCAAGCTAACAAACATTTCTTTTTTCCTTATTTATTTGTTTTTCTTGTCATCTTGCAAATTCTATGCCAGGGAATAATAACATGGGCCACCCTTGATACCTGTGTGAAAAACTGCAGGCATCTCCAGTAAACCCTCTTCTCAATTCTTCCTAATGTGGAGCTTGAGGAGATGGGAAATTTATTCAAGAATAATATTGTCTTACGAGCTGCTGCTCTGTTTCCATTAAACCTGTTTCTTCCACTTTGGCAACCCCCAAACACCTCATAGAAGCATAGGATCGGAGTTAGATGGGACCGTGAGGGCCATGTGGTCCAACCCCATGCAATGCAGAAATCTTTTGCGCAACGTGGGTGTTATGTACTGAGTTGAATAGGATCCAAAATGCAGCAGTCTGATTGGTCCTAGAACAATAGGATTCAGGATGCAGCAGTCTGATTGGTCCTAGAACTATGCAGCAGTATGATTGGTCTGCAGGAGCCACCCAATCCAGCTCCAGATGGAAGTGAATCCACAACCTGATTGGCCTACAGGAGAATCCTGGGATTAGCCAATCACGTGGGGCCCATTGTGTAAATAATGTATATAAAGCAGATACTTTGGGGGAACTTTCATTCCTCCTCACCACTATGAGCTGAATAAAGAGCATGAAATCCACTCTCGACTCCGAATACAGTGATACCTCGGGTTAAGTACTTAATTCGTTCCGGAGGTCTGTTCTTAACCTGAAACTGTTCTTACTTAACCTGAAGCACCACTTTCGCTAATGGGGTCTCCTGCTGCCTCTGTGCCGCCGGAGCATGATTTCTGTTCTCATCCTGAAGCAAAGTTCTTAACCTGAGGTAATATTTCTGGATTAGCAGAGTCTGTAACCTGAAGCGTATGTAACCTGAGGTACCACTGTATATTTCAGTGGGGCTCAAAGTCATGACCCAGAGATTAAGAGTCTCATGCTCTACGGACTGAGCTATTCCCTCCCTCCCAGTTGAAGAAATCAGGGTTGTGCTTCTCTTCATTGAGCCAAGACTGGTTACTCTCCACATTCCCATACTTCGTCCATATTTGTATCATACATTTCAAGCACTATGATACCACTTTAAGCAATCGTGGCCTCCCCCAAAGAATTCTGGGAGCTGTAGTTTGTTGAGGGTGCTGAGAGTAGTTAGGAGGGCCTACCAAAATAGCTAAAATGTATAAGACAAAAACAAATCTGTGCTGGAGTGAGGCATCTAATCATAAGCCTGCATTTTTATCAAAGCTTATATTTTTGATTAAGGCCTGTATATTAAGATGAGCTTAAAGATTTTCAAATGTTTCATGCCAGGCAGAAGACCAGCTGCCTAAGAACCTTGGCAATGTTTATTCTCCTGGACAAGGGGGCCCCCTGATTTATAGCAGAAAACAATTCTCAAAGTCGTAAAAAGGGAATTACAGGCTGAGAGCCAAGGTTACACTGACCCTACATATTACAGAAGATAAAAAAAGAGATAAACATAATTAAGAGTGGGTAAATAGTAAAATAAAACCATGTGCCTCCCATTAAACTTGAGCCATATTTTCCTAAGGTTAAAAGGCCAAGAGCATCTGGCTGGCAGAAAGGAAGAGAGTATTTTGGGAAGTCTTTTTCTAAAGTTGTTTCTTTTTTAAACTGAGATCCTTTTAAGATTTCTTTTCCTTTTAAAAGGTTATTTATGTTATGTATTAAATATATTGGCTTAAATGTAATTATGCAAAGGAATTAGAAGCTAAGAAATGTTAAATCCTTATGCTAGATTCTTATTTCATATAGTTGAAAGAGATCACAGGGGCCACCAGCCCAGCCCCCCTGCCAAGCAGGAAACATCATTAGAGCACACATATGGTTGTCAGGCCTTTGTTTAAAGACCTCCAAGAGAAGGAGATCTTTCAATGATGATGTGAACTCAAGATCCTTGACATCTGTTTAAGATAAAAATTTAAGATTAACCATTTGTTTTGGAGGGCAATAGGGCAAGGAGGGCAAGAGGTGAGCTGGTAATTAAGGTTCCTTGTTGAGACACATGTAAGATATATTACTACTTATTTGTCATTTATAGATAGAAGAATATATAGCTTTTTGTTTCCCATAAAAGGGCAAAAGGAAATGGGTGTATCTTTTGTGATTAGTTCTAGCAAACAGCCAATAGGAATTTCAACCAGGCTGATTGGACAGAGGCAGCCACAGGAGGAGCAAGGGGGCTGGGTTAAGGAAATATAAGTGCTGGCCAGAATGGCAGGAGGGCAGGCCAGAGCTTGGTAACCATATACCACTGTGCCTCTCATTTATTTGTCTGACAAATAAATTATTATTTTAATTTCTCTATTGCTGCGTTGAATATTTCATTCCAGCTAAGCGTTAACCACAAGCAGGGTGCTACAGGAGGTGTGGCTAAACAGAGGGGAGACTTATACATGTTTGCTGGGCCTGTGAAAAAATCAAAAGCTTCTGGAATATAGTATGTGATGAGCTTAAAAAAATGTTTAAGTATAACTTTATGAAAAATACAGAAGCTTTTCTACTAGGGATAACAGACACAGGTATAGCAAGAGAAGATCAGAAAATATCCCTCTATGCCACAGGAGCGGCAAGGATCCTAACTGCTAAAAACTGGAAAAAAGAAATTGTGCCAACAAAAAAAGAATGGCAAGACAAACTGTTAGAGTATATTGAACTTGCTAGATTAACAGAGGCAATTAGAGATCACACTAGACAAGAGTTTCAAAAAGCATGTGTGTGTGTGTGTGTGTAGAAACCTCTGACTTTTGTGTGGCTGGAATATAACCAGACATACCAAGTGTCACATCTTTTGTCCCTCCCACTTTTGCCACCAGTCTGGCCCACCATAGCCATGCAGGCCTCAAGAGGTAGCCCACAAGGCAATGCATCCTTTGGCTTGAAAATGGTTCCCCAATGGTTCCTCTTCGTGCTACAGGTGCAGAGCAGCACCACCTAGTGGATGGAGGTATTGCTAACTGCAATCCACTTCACCCAAAAGAGGCAGCAAGGGGTTATGGGATAGCTTTTAGGAATATGTTTCCCTAACAATGGAAAGTAGTCACGGTGGCATTATTAGACAGGAACAGCATTCTCTGCTGAATTGGGAGCGTGGACACTGTCAACGTGATGAGGGATCTAACAGCTGAGTTACGTTTCGGCATAAAGTAGTAGGAAGCCACCGCAGGGAGTCAATCTGTATGTTTAGCGCTTTGCTTTGCAGTGCACGGCATTATCCAGTAATATTTCTTTATTCAGCTTGGCTGTCCAGATGGGAAGATAAATACCTTTGAAGAAAAGCTGCCTTTTATGTCATCGCCATAACGGTAGCCATTGTCGTTTTGCCTCTTTAATTCAGTTTTACCTGCTCAGGATTTCAAGGGCTGCTTAGCTGGTCTGACTATGCAGGCGGCAAAGATCTGTGCCTTTGATCAGTAAATAAACCAACAACACTCCGGTGTGATAAAGCAACAGTGCTCCAGGTAATGTCTCTGAGTTAGACTGTGAGGTGCACAGGCATAATGCAGATTTTATGGGTAGCCTCTTTAAAAGACAAGCGTCAACTTGCGAATATTTTGTGTAGGGTTAAATTGAGCCTTGTTCACGGGATTGTTCCTTTAATATCAAAAAATCTGTTAAGCAGTATACAAGAATACAACGTAATGAGACGGTATCGTAAAAACCCCAGTAAAACAGTATTATAAAAGCAGATAAAAAAGAAATTCAGTAATCTAGTCTCACAAATCAGGGAAAGCCTGGGTACAAAAGATAACATAATTTGAAGATAACTGAAGCAACTGGTAGATGATGCTTCATGCATAGCAGAGAGAAGGACATACCTTAGTAATAATAATAACAATAATAATTTATTATTTGTACCCCGCCCATCTGACTGGGTTGCCCCAGACATTCTGGATAGGGCAATGAAGGAAAATATACAGGTGAGATATGCAGCTTAATATTCCTACCAATAGCTAATCCAGTGCTCTACATCAGATCCCCAGAGAAGCATCTTGTTGTTGTTGTTTAGTCATTTAGTCGTGTCCGACTCTTCGTGACCCCATGGACCAGAGCACGCCAGGCACTCCTGTCTTCCACTGCCTCCTGCAGTTTGGTCAAACCCATGCTGGTAGCTTTGAGAACACTGTCCAACCATCTCGCCCTCTGTCGTCCCCTTCTCCTTGTGCCCTCCATCTTTCCCACCATCAGGGTCTTTTCCAGGGAGTCTTCTCTTCTCATGAGGTGGCCAAAGTATTAGAGCCTCAGCTTCACGATCTGTCCTTCCAGTGAGCACTCAGGGCTGATTTCCTTCAGAATGGAGAGGTTTGATCTTCTTGCAGTCCATGGGGCTCTCAAGAGTCTCCTCCAGCACCATAATTCAAAAGCATCAATTCTTCGGCGATCAGCCTTCTTTATGGTCCAGCTCTCACTTCCATACATCTCTACTGGGAAAACCATAGCTTTAACTATACGGACCTTTGTTGGCAAGGTGATGTCTCTGCTTTTTAAGATGTTGTCTAGGTTTGTCATTGCTTTTCTCCCAAGAAGCAGGCATCTTTTAATTTCGTGGCTTAGGTACCCCAAAAGACCCAATTAGCCTTTCCAGAGCTCCAAATTTCATCCTTTGCCTTCAACTGAAACCAACAACAATTTATCTTTTGGTCCTTTTCAAATAGACAGACAGACAGACAGACAGACAGACAGACAGACAGAGGGAGATGGACATACACACGATTCTTAGCTGGTGGGGAGGAGTATTCAGAACATTCTAGGGTGGCCTCTGTGTCAATAAGAAAATTTATTTATTTATTCATTGCTACAACTAATTATCCCCTGCCTTTCGGGATATAAATCCTTCCAAGGCAGATTATGATTAAATTACATATTTTAAAAACCGCAATAAATAATTTCAGCATATTAAAAAGCCATCAGCACCCTTCCCACAGGGCAGCTGATGGTAGACAGCCTTGCTTTCTTCACGCTCTGTGAATCCTTCTCACAAGTTGGACACTGGGGTGAGGGTCCAGCTAGAGCAGATAGCCACCAACTTGGACTGCTTTAAAAGAGGATTAGAGAAACTCATGAAGGATAAGAGTTGCCGGTGGCTCCTAGGAACAATGGATAGATTCTTGTCTCCACGGCCAGAGACATATCCATCTGAATTCCAGTTGCTGGATACTGCAGCAGGAGAAAGTGTGCTTGCTGGTTTTGCTGGGAATCTCAGGTGAGAAGTTGCTCCCAGAACCAGTTGCCACATAGAAGTAGAGAAGGGTTCAGGTAGTTTACTGCTGCAGAAGATAAGGCTAAGGAAAACACTTCTGGACATACTGTAGCTTGTAGGCTTTGGCAGATACAGAGGTATAAAGAGACATACAGACAAGTACAAAGTATCACCTTTGCTCTAAATACATTTAGCAATTGTAAGATGTAACACTGGACAACTAACAGGCTCTGCTGCTGAGCTGACATGCATTAATCACAGATATAGTTGGGGCACTGGTCCGTTACCATAGCAACCGGCTTGACTGACCTTGTGCCAGTGATTATCTCATCTCTGGAGTGATTTACACTCATGATAGAAATTAAACCCTTCCCTTGTCCACTTAGTCCAACAGATTTCCCATAGGCTTCTGGCTTGGCAGCTCTGAGACTAGGATGATGCACTAGTTGAGCCATTGGCCTGATCCAGCAGGCTCTTCTTATGCTCTTATGAGGTGGTCTTCAAACGGACAGCTGCTGTTATGCCACAACACCTAAATATATTTGACTATTAACATTCCTTTGCCATGTTCTCGGTAGTGGCACCCACCCTGTGGAACACCCTCCCACCAGATGTCAAAGAGAACAACAACTACCAGACTTTTAGAAGACATCTGAAGGCAGCCTTGTTTTAGGGAAGCTTTTAATGTTTGATGCATTACTGTATTTTGATATTTTGTTGAAAGCCACCCAGAGTGGCTGGGGAAGCCCAGCAAGATGGGCGGGGTATAAATAATAAATTATTATTATTATTATTATTATTATTATTATTATTATTATTATTTTCCAAGATTCTGTCCTGGTATTGTGTCAAGGCAGGGATGAAAGACCTGTGGTCCTCCAGATGCTGTTGAACTGCTGCTTAATAATAATAATAAATAATAATTTTATTATTTATACCCCACACTCTGGGCGGCTCCCAGCAGAGGAGTAAAAACAGAATAAAACTTCTAACATTAAAAACTTCCCTAAACAGGGCTGCCTTCAGATGTCTTTTAAAAGTCAGATAGTTGTTTATCTCTTTGACATCTGATGGGAGGGCGTTCCACAGGGCGGGTGCCACTACCGAGAAGGCCCTCTGCCTGGTTCCCTGTAACTTCACTTCTCGCAGTGAGGAAACTGCCAGAAGGCCCTTGGCGCTGGACCTCAGTGTCCTGGTTGAATGATGGGGGTGGAGGCTCTCCTTCAGGGCTACAGGGCCGAGGCTGTTTAGGGGTTTAAAGGTCAGCACCAACGTTCAGAAATGTACTGGGAGCCACTGTGTGAATAGGATGCCAGACGAGATGGGTCTTTGTCTTCTTCCAGCAGGCTCTTACTGTGCTCTTAAACATGTTGCAAGCATATTGTTATGTACTGAGTTGAATAGGATCCAAACTGCAGCAGTCTGATTGGTCCTAGAACAATAGGATCCAAATTGCAGCAGTCTGATTGGTCCTAGAACAATAGGATTCAAATTGCAGCAGTCTGATTGGTCCTAGAACAATAGGATTCAAATTGCAGCAGTCTGAGTGGTCTTAGAACAATGCAGCAGTATGATTGGTTGGCAGGAACCACCCAATCATGCTCCAGATATAAGTGAATCCACAACCTGATTGGCTTACAGTAGAATTCCAGAATTAGCCAATCATGTGCAGCCCATTGTGTAAATAATGTATATAAAGCAGATACTTTGAGGGGACATTCATTCATTCCTCCTCACCACTAATAAAGAGCATGAAATCACTTTGCGACTCTGAGTATATTTCACATATACAGTGGTACCTCTGGTTGCGAACGGGATCCGTTCCGGAGGCCTGCTCACAACATGAGCAGAACACAACCTGCGCCTGCGCACCTGTGTGCGCGCGGGTTGCCGCTTCTGCACATGTGCGTGACGTCATTTTGAGCGTCTGCGCATGGACGAGCAGCGAAACCCGGAAGTAACCCTTTCCAGTACTTCCAGGTCGCCGCGGGACGCAACCTGAAAACGCTCAACCTGAAACAAACACAACACAAGGTATGACAGTATAGGAGTATGTTGATAGCACTGTACTGTACTTTCCCTGCTTTACTATAAATATGATTCTCTCCCCCTAGTCCTCCTGCCTTTCTGCAGTGAAAACAATGCCCCAGAGAGCACATTTCTCATTGCACCTCATCTCAAGACTCATTAGGGTCGGAATTGCTTGTTTCTCTTGCCTTTCCTTTGTGAGCTGAAATGAATCTCTCTTGTAGAGCTGCTTCCCAAGGATCAACATTTGGCCTTTCAAGTAAAGGCGTTTGGAGAATAATATGCCTTCTATGTAGATAATTTTTAAGCAAACAGAGCAACCCTGTGTAAGAGGGTATATGGATGCATCTGTCGTCTGGAGGAAGGCCACTTTTCACCGAGACCTTGAAAGCTAAACAGCAATTAGCCTTCATCCTGGGCTCTGAGTGATTTTTCTTCCTTTCCCCTCTTCTTCCAGTGACTATCCTTGCACCTTTATAGTGCCAATAAATGGCAGGGAAACTGACTCTCTCTCTCTCTCTCTCTCTCTCTCTCTCTCTCTCTCTCCCCTCCCCCCTCCTGCCTTTTATTGGGTTTATTATGATTCTTATTAACATTCCAAGCTGGATCAGAGGAGAGAAGCTGGTAAATATTTGAATTCTACCAGAGACAACTGTGAGCCTCGGTGTTTCTAACACCTCTGCAATTCCCAGCTTCTAAATATTTCATCCTTAGGAGCAACACGAAATCTCCAAAACAGCTAGCTTGCTGCCAGATTCCATAGAGGTGAAAAATGAAAATATGCAGAGGTCTGATTAAGGTGCCTTCCGCCCGGCAAAAAAAAAGAAGCAGAGAATTTCACAGAAGGGGAAAAGTCAAGCAAGCCGACATGGGTACTTATCAGAGCCTCATTAATCTCTAAGTTTCTGTGAGCTTGACTGATTTGAATATATTTTTTCTTGCAAGAGGGAAGTGAACAAACAACAAGGGAGAAAGGGAGATCTGCAATGAAATTGCTCGCTTTATTTATTTGGCTATGTATTGATGCGGCAAAGCCTCGATGGTGCCTGGTGCCCACTGAGAATGGCAGGGAAGCATTCAGGGAGTCCAGACAGTAAGTGGAGCCTAAACCAGCGACAGGCAGAGGCAACTAATTCTGAGAAACGTTTTTCTTCTCCTCTTCCCATAGCATTAGAACTTATGCACATCCAGTGAAGTTTTGGGACAGTTAAAAGGAAATGCTTTTTCACAGAGTGCATTGAAATATACTCGGAGTCGAGAGTGGATTTCATGCTCTTTATTCAGCTCATAGTGGTGAGGAGGAATGGAAGTTCCCCCAGAATGTCTGCTTTATATACATTATTTATACAATGGGCTGCACGTGATTGGCTAATTCCGGGATTCTCCTGTAGGCCAATCAGGCTGTGGATTCACTTCCATCTGGAGCTGGATTGGGTGGCTCCTGCGGACCAATCATACTGCTGCATTGTTCTAGGACCAATCAGACTGCTGCATCCTGAATCCTATTGTTCTAGGACCAACCAGACTGCTGCATTTTGGATCCTATTCAACTCAGTACATACCATGCATCTTCAGGAGAAGAATAGGCTAAGGACTAAATCCTCTAAAAATCCAGAGCGGAGTCCCTGAGAGAGTTGGGTGGCGCCTTCTAACCCTCCTTCCGGCAACTCCTGCAGCTGAGCTGGTGGCAAACATGTTGCTCTGCTTTCCTTTGGACCACATCAGCGAGGCTGAGAGGGGGGTCTTGTCGTCTGGGAAGCCCAGGACCTGCAAACACACTGCCCAGGTAGGTCCCTCCGGTACTGCTAATGCAACAAAAACAACGTGGAAGGCAACAGTTACGAGTTACCAGTCTCTGCAGCCACAGCAGGTGCTGTGATTCTCCAGCATTTTGGCTTCATCCCTGGAGGCACGCTCCAATGTCTCTCAAGACAGACTGATGCCAACAAAAGGTAACTAAACTATGGCACTTGCTCACACAGGAAGCAGTGATGGCCACCAGTTAGGATGGCTTTAAAAGAGGATTAGGCAAATTCATGGAGGGCAAGGCTACCCATGGCCACAAAGGTGGCATTCTTCCATCTCTGCAGTATTAAGCAGTTGGTCCCTTTCTCGCCCTGATCTGACCACAGTGATCCATGCGATGGTCACCTCCAGGCTTGATTATTGTAACTCACTCTAGGCGGGGCTGCCCTTGAAGCTGACCCAGAAACTCCAGCGGGTGCAGAATGCCATGGCAAGGCTCCTTACGGGGTCCTTTCTACGGGATCACATTCATCCAGTGCTTTACCTACTGCACTGGCTCCTGGTGGAGTACAGGGTCAGGTTTAAGGTGCTGATTTTGACCTTTAAAGCCCTATGCGGCCTAGGACCCACGTACCTACGGGACCGCCTCTTCTGGTATGCCCCGCAGAGGACCTTAAGGTCCACAAATGTCAACATTTTGGAGGTCCCAAGTCGCAAGGTGGTTAGATTGGTCTCAACTAGGGCCAGGGACTTTTCAGTACTGGCCCCGACTTGGTGGAATGCTCTGTCACAAGAGACTAGGGCCCTGCGGGATTTGACATCTTTCCGCAGGGCCTGCAAGACAGAGCTGTTCTGCCTGGCCTTGGGTTTGGACTCAGTCTGACCCTTATGTTTTCCTCCCCTTATGGTCTTGATCTATTGGCTACTTTTAAAATGAGGCTGCATCTTATGTTCATGGCTGCCACTCTACCTGGTGAGGAGCTTCTGTAGCAATGCAAGGCAGTTTCAGGGAGGACTCTTTGTCTCCCTGGAGACAATTCTCTCCCGTCCCTACCAGTGATGGCAAAGGAGAACCCTGAGTGTTCCCGTTTCCAAAATCATGGTTGTGTCGTTGGTCCAGACCCAAGATACCTTTCCCCATTTAAATGTTATACTATTTTCTATTACCTAAAAAGGTAAAGGTACCCCTGCCCGTACGGGCCAGTCTTGACAGACTCTGGGGTTGTGCGCCCATCTCACTTAAGAGGCCAGGGGCCAGCGCTGTCCGGAGACACTTCCGGGTCACGTGGCCAGCGTGACATCGCTGCTCTGGCGAGCCAGAGCCGCACACGGAAACGCCGTTTACCTTCCCGCCGGTAAGCGGTCCCTATTTATCTACTTGCACCCGGAGGTGCTTTCGAACTGCTAGGTTGGCAGGCGCTGGGACCGAGCAGCGGGAGCGCACCCCGCCGCGGGGATTTGAACCGCCGACCTTTCGATCGGCAAGCCCTAGGCGCTGAGGCTTTTACCCAATAAAACCTGCCCATGCCAAGATACTAAGCTAGATTTACGCTGGCATCCCAGATCAATAGATCTCATAATTCCAGATCTGATTACCTATCAAGACACCACCAAGTTGCAGCAAACACATGTTAGCCGTAATAAATTGACCAAGCTTTGTAATCTCTAAGCTGACAGGCTTCATCATAAACACATACGATGAAGTATATTAGAAAGTGACTTGTCTTCATCTTACCAGGACAAGCACATGTTCTTTTGGGCTACAGAATGGGCCTAATATTATCATTTTTAGGTGATGAAGCAAAGCTGTGAAGGAGAGGTATTTGTGTGGAGGATAGTGTGCAGAGATCCCCCAAACGTAGAAAAGACCCCGTGCTGAGGACATTGTCCCTCCAACTCGTGGAGAGTGGTGAATGTGGCCGATCTAAACCAATTATTCTCTCTCCCCCTCATCACATGAGAGATTTAGCGCTCCTGGTTGGTTTTACTCTTTTTATAAATAGAGCCAGTGTGTTGTAGCAATTGTAGTGACTGGGATCCAGGAGACCAGGGTTCAAATCTCTGTTCAGCCTTGGGACAGTCACCATCTCTCAGCCTAATCTGCTTCGCAGGGTTGTTGTGAGGGTAAAAGGGGGAGGGGAGAAATATGTAGGCACTTTGAGCTCCTCGGGGCAAATATGGGATATAAATGTAACCCTAGTGGTCCCGAGCCCTAAGGAAGTCAGATTAGCCTCAACCAGAGCCAGGGCCTTAATAATAATAATAATAATAATAATAATAATAATAATGGGGTTGCTGTCAGACACGGTGATTATTGCAAAGTTGAGTATTGTCCATACTGACCAGCAGCAGCTCTCCAGGGTTTAAGGCGCTGATCCCTTCCAACTCTATTTGGAGATCTCAGGGACTGAACCTGGGACCTTCTGCATGTAAAACCCAACCTGGTGCCTTCCAGATATTTAAGACTACAACTCCCATCAGCTCCATGATATGAATCATAGTCTAAAACAGTGGTTGCCAAAAGTGGCTGGTACTACCCCCTGAGAGGCGGTGGAATTTCTTAGGGGGTGCTAAGAGGCAAGCGGGCAGCAGAGGGGTGCTGGAAGTGGTGATTTAAGACTCCCACTAAGCAACTCTAAACCAGACATTGGGAAACTGGTATCACTTCACCAAGCCCATCCATCACATCAATTTACTGAACAGTGGTTACTAAATATGGTATCTGATGCTTGCTAAATGACTTTTTCAGACTTTGAAAAGCCTGTATCACTGTATCAGGCTCATCACTTATGTTGAACTAATTGAACTAAATAGTTTTAATTGGATTTTGAATAATTGTGCAATTAATTGTTGCTGGTTGAATTTTATTGTATTATTATCTTCCTCTGAATAATGCTTTTTGTAGAGTAGGGTAGGGTAGGGGGCACTGGGAAATAAGGGGTCTTGGTCCAAAAATGTTTGGGAATCATTGGCCTAAAACATCTGGAGAGCCCCAGGTGTTGGGGTGTTGGGTGAATCCACTGTGGAAGCTCAGTCAAGCAGTTAAGCTCACAACAGAAAACAGCTGTTTACCAGAGGTGTCTTAAGTAGGCCAGCACCAACATACACCTCTATACATACACACACTGTTTACAGATGTGACAAGTATTCCTCTCTCTCTGAGCCCAGAGAGGGCTCTTTGCTTCAAAGTCTTTTCTGTGTTCAAGCCCACAGCCAAATCCTAAGTTCAGTTGCTTGCAATATCCTGGTAAACTTCTCTGAGTTCTGAAGTCTGGCAATTTCCCAACTTCTTCCTCAGACGATTGCTTCAAAAAGTCTGCACTCAAATTCACAGTTCCAACAGATAGCCTTCAACAATCTCCTACCGCAACCCACACAATATGCTGCAACCGGAGACCTTTTATACGCATTTAGTTGCCAAATCTGCCCAGTAACACAGAGTCCCCACAGGTGCATTGTGGGGAATGAATAATCTCTGCTGACTCATGGAGAATTAACCCATTTAGCTGCATTCCTTAACACCAGGTTGGGGAAAGCTTGGCTTGGAGTGTGAGGCACATATGACCTAGGAGGTTGTAACCACATATGAGAAGTGATGTGGATCAAAGGCTGGCAGCTGACAGGGACAGGGCAGCAAAGGATGGGATAGTGGCTTCCTTAACCTTGGTGGAGATCCCCTCCTAGGCACGTAGCTGTGTGCTCACGAGGATGGCTCACACCCTACATTTTCTCCAGCTGATTTATTTATTTGCATGCAAACTCTCTGGAGGTCCAGGCATATTTTTAAAAAAGCAAAGCACAGGGTTGTCATCAGAAGAAAAGCATAATAGAATGTTATTCAAAGATCGTGTCTGCTCACCTGTTCTCCTTCCTTTCCAAGCCACCAAAGAGCATGGAGCAATTTATTCTCTTTGATCTGGATTAAGGACTTGTCAGAACCTAGGAGGGGGGAAAGCAGATTATACTCTTAATATTTAAATAATATTTTTCCTCTAACATTTTTGGCCTGTTTTTGAGTCACAGCAGGGATATTTTGGCACATGACATTTTAGCTACATTGCTCATCGATACACACTTTGTTATCATTGGAGTTTCCATTACCCTTTTAATGATAAGAAAGCCTTTATCAGCTTTGCAAATTTTTCCATGATAGATAACAGACAACAAAATAATACAACACTACCAATGTCATTGTAACAACACACTCACACAAAACTGGTATTTATTTATTTCATTCATTCATTCTGGCTTGGCTCTTAAAATGTAAATCAGGGAAGAACAAGCCCTCAGCCATTCAAAGATCTATGGGAAGGACGACAGATATTGGCAATACCTATTTGGTGTTTCGCAACTTTCTGACTAGTTGCAGGACCTTAGCCAGAGCTAGCAGAGTGCACGCAGAATCCACGGAAGCAATTGGTGACTTGGCTGCAGACAGGATAGACGAAGCAGGAACCAGGAACTTGTAGTTAGGTGTTTATTATATACAGTGGACTATTTACAGGAACAGAACACGGATCTTTAGTTAGCTCTCTCTGACACGACTCACAACTCCTACACTGACACACAGAACTCTGAACTCCTGAACACTGAAATACTGAACTCACAAACTAACACATTCCAGTTAGTAGGCCATTAATTATCACTCCCTTGAGAGAGCTTGACCAATCAGGGAGCTGTCTCCATGTCTCTGTTATCACCAGGCAGACTTACTCCTTCAGATTGCCTTCTGGCTGTCTGCCAAACCTTAATTGACTCTGTGTGAGTAGCTGCACGTACACAGATTCCCAGCAGGGAAGAACAAGCCCTCAGCCATCCAAAGATCTATGGGAAGGACAACAGATGTGTGTGTCTTCGCTTGAACACCCCCTGTGGAAACCATGTGCTGTTTCTTGCAGAGGAATAGTTTGGGGATGAGACAGGAAGAGGTTTAAGGGGACATCATTTTATGTTACTCTCATTGAGCAGTAGGAAAAAAGAAAGCCAATGGGCTTCCCTGCTCTTTCTTCTCCCTTTTCTTTACTCTTTGTAGAAGCAGAGTTAGTTTTTGTTCTGAGAACAGTTTATCCATTAAAAAAAAGGAAATCTGCATTAAAAAAGCCAAGCTTCCGAGAACCATCATTCCTGTTGAGAAAACATTGTCTGTTGTAATATCCGCCAACATTTGGCACCCTAGGAGCATTGAAACCACTTTGCCACTGTGGCAACATTCCTGCAGGGCTCTCCAACAGAATCCTGTGTCAGAAGGCCTTGGTCCAAGGAAGGATCCTTCGTTAGAGTGAGGCGTTCTGGGAAAGGCAACTTCAGAGATTTCCTGGACTGATGCCACTTTGCAGTGGCAATTTACATCTGCAGACTGCCATTTTTATCTGTAAGCAGCCTTGAGACAGGGTGGGAAACAAGCAAATAAACAAACAAATAATCATAATAAAGAATCACAGTAATACACTGTTAAACTTAAAAGTTTAAGAGTTTGATGTTCTTAAGCCCTGTTTAGTATTTGCTGCTGCTGTGGCAAAGCAGTGGCAGTGCAGGCAATCTTGAGGGCTGCACTAACTATAATGACTTACCTTGGAAGGTTGGTGCTGACCTTTAAAGCCCTAAACGGCCTCGGCCCAGTATACCTGAAGGAGCATCTCCACCCCCATCATTCTGCCCGGACTCTGAGGTCCAGCGCCGAGGGCCTTCTGGCAGTTCCCTCACTGCAAGAAACCAAGTTACAGGGAACCGGGCAGAGGGCCTTCTCAGTAGTGGCATTCACCCTGTGGAACACCCTCCCACCAGATGTCAAAGAGAAGAAAAACTACCAGACTTTTAGAAGACATCTGAAGGCAGCCCTGTTTAGGGAAGCTTTTAATGTTTAACTGACCACTGTATTTTAATATTTTGTTGGAAGCCGCCCAGAGTGGCTGGGGAAGCCCAGCCAGATGGGCGGGGTATAAATAATAAATTATTATTATTATTATTATTATTATTATTTCCTTTAAGACTTTTTCAGAGCACCGGTGTGTGACCCTGCGCACTGGTGCAGCAGGAAAAACAAAATGAAAAGGGGAGTCATGGAATAGCAGCAGCTCAGCCACACACAGAATATCTTGTGTCAGGCCATTAGGGATGGGGTGGGTGTATTGCAGATACTAATATTGCAGAGTTTGAAGTGACTGGATGCATTAAAACTGTACCTTTTGGAATGAAGAGCTGTCCAGCGCATTAAATATTATTCAAAACTTTACTTGCAGAAGCATCAAGGATACATCCAAAACAGTTCCATAAGACATACAGTATGCCAGTCCAACACACAGGCTCAGCATTTTATAAACTCTGAAATAATTCCAGCAGACCTAGAATCCAGAGGGCTGTCTCTCCCCACAGCCTGCATTCCAGCTTGCTTCCTGCCTCAGGCTGTCTGCCTGGAGAGCTTCATTTACACTAGGCATGGCCAAACTTGGCCCTCCAGCTGTTTTGGGACTACAATTCCCATCATCCCTGACCACTGGTCCTGATTAACTGGTCCTGATTTACACCCTCACTGTCACAGAGTTTGAGAACAAAAGACTCCAGCCACCACCCTTCCAATATGGCAAATTTGCAATTCAATACCTCTCATGTGATCTTAGGTTAAACACTCATGTGTTAGCAAGCAGAAAACAACCATAGTTAATTGTCAACTCAGTTAAAGCTCAGAGTCCCTTAGAATAACGCAGTGGAGACTTCCGGAGGCGGCGCGAACGGTAATGGCGGTCCTCTTCCTTTCGTGAGGAAGAAGCACCGCGGAATCTGGGTCGTCCGCTACGGCGAAGCGGAGACCCACATCTGAAACCCACAGGCAGCAAGAGCCTGTGGTCTTGAGACTCGGCGGGCGCCAGAAGCGGCTCCCAAAACGCAGAAGGAACCCTGTAAGGGGCTCCGGAACGTGGAGGGGGTATCGCGGCACTGTGAGTCGATCGCAAATCTGTGGAGTGAAGCCGCGCAGCTGCTGCCGGTGAGCGCTGACCTCTTTTCCTGGAAACTTTTGATTCGGAAAAAGCAACAACCCGTGAGTAAAGAAGGACTTTTATAATTTGAAACTAAAACATTGAATTTGATTGAAAGCGGAGAGACGTAAAACAGGAAGTCCGTCTTCCGCTGTTACTGAACTTTAAAGCAAGGAGCTGGAGGAGTAGAGGCGTAGAAGAGACTTTCAATCCAAAAGATCTGAGCATCCATTGAAACTGCTTTTAAATAAAGCAAGGACTTTAATCATATGATTTCTTTCCTTTATCTGGACTGTGCTAACTTTCTTCTATTGGAACTACAACTGGAATGAGAAACCCAGGTGCTGGAGCTGCCTGAGTAACAGAGCTGTCAGTTTTACAGATTTGGTTACTGTGTATTAGGACTTGTAACAATCTGAGGGTTTTGGACCTGTTACTTTGAAACATCATCTGAAATACCAGTCAGCACTGTCAGAAACAATGTAATGCTGTTAACATTAACTCTGCTTAATACCTGCTACTGAAGGTCCTTGGGCATTAAATTTGACTTTAGTAATTTTATTGGAACTGGATTCTTCCCTAAAGACATTTTAAGCTCCCCCTAGAGGAATTGGGATTTACAGCAGTGACATCATCTTACTTTCTTTTTCCCTACCTCCTGTTTGACTGTTTATCTCTGGGCTGTTGCTTTCTCATGGGAACAACTCAGCTTGACCTTGACTTTTAGATAACTTTGGAATGAGTGGCGCAAGAAAAAAAGGACCAAAAACTAGACAAACAACTTTAACAACTTTAACCTCAGCCTTGCAGACACGTAGATCATCTGTACCTACTTTGCCTTCGGAAGAAGAAACTGTGTCTACTCTGCCATTGGCAGGGGAGGGAGAAACTGAGCAGTCACAACTGGAAGATATGGCCTCAGGAGCAACTGCTTCCATTTTAGAGAAAATTTATGAAAAATTGGAATCTTTGGACAAGAGAGTGGAATCTTTGGACAAGAAAGCGGATGAACAAACAGCTAAGATTGATCAAAATACAGACTGTCTAAATAGAATAACTGGGCAGGTATCACAGAACGTACAAGCAATTGGGCAGCTGACGGAGGCCACAGTAGAAAATCGTAAACTGGCTGAGGATACTAGCCAAAAACTTGAAAATTTAGAACAAGAGGTAAGACCACTCTGCAAACAAGTTGGTGAACATCAGACTTATCTTTCTATGATAGAACTGCGGAATTGGGAGAGTAACCTAAGGATAAGGTCGATACCAGAAGTTGAAGAAGGTAACCTAGCTGAGTTCTTGACCAAAGAATTTTCCAAGTTTTGGAATATAGAGGAGAAGGACTTTAAAATTGTGTCAGCTTTTAGGCTTGGAAGATTTGCAAAGAAAGAGAAGCCCAGAGATTGTTTGATAACTTTGAGATCAAAGGAGGAAAGGGACAAGATATTGGGCCTACACTACGAAAAATCACTGGACATCTTGGACAGAAGAATTGAAATTTACAAAGATATCCCGAAACAACTGTTGGACCTTAGATCCGCCTATCTTGAACTGGTCAGACTGCTGAGGAGCAACTCAATTATTTTTAGGTGGGAATTTCCCCAAGGACTATCCTTTACCTTCAGAGGGAAGAAGGTTAAAATTAGAACATTGGAAGACAGAGATAAATTTTTGACTACATACGGAGAGGACCTTCAGAAAGGAATTGAATCACCTTTTGGGCTAGGAGCACCGGCCGTTCCTGCACCCTTGGAACCTGAAGACCCAGCGAAAAAGATACCACCCCCAGAAAAATAACAGATTTATTCAGGATGTCTCTGCAACTTCTGAGCTGGAACATAAATGGTTGCAATTCCCCGGAAAAAAGGAGGAAGATATTCCACATATTAAAAAAAGAACAATTGGACATTATTTGCTTGCAAGAAACACATGTGACTAGGCTCCACAAAAAAGTGTTAATAAATAAAAGACTTGGCCAAGAATTTATATCTTCGGATCGAGTAAAGAAGAGAGGCATGGTGATATATGCAAAAGAGAGCCTGTCACCTAAATTCTTATTTAAAGACGAACATGGAAGAATTTTGGCAATTGAGATACAACATCAAGGAGAGAAGCTTTTGATATTAGGAATCTATGCACCAAATGAGGGGAAATCAGAATTCTACAAGAAGTTGCATGAGAGCATGCTGGATTATCTGGACTATAACAACATCATTATGATGGGAGATATGAATGGGGTTGTATCAACTAACATGGACAAGTCACAAAGCCAAAATGTTACAAAAGATGGCAGACTACCAAAGACTTTTTTTGAAATGACAGACAATATGGACCTGATTGACATCTGGAGGACAAAGAACCCCTTGGGAAGAGAGGGAACATTCTTTTCTGAAGCCCAACTGACATGGACAAGAATCGACCAAATATGGATATCTAGAGGTCTGGCACCTAAGACCAGAAAGGTGGAAATCTGCCCAAAGACCTGCTCCGACCATAATGCAGTAAAGATGGACATGATACTATTACCAACCGGCTCCTTTAGATGGAAGATGAATGACAATCTGTTTAGAGATCAGGAGATCATCAAGAAGGCCCAAAAAGTTTTGAAGGACTATTTTGAGATAAATTTGAAAACTACGGTGGAAAAAAGAATCATCTGGGACGCAAGCAAGGCTGTGATGAGGGGTTTTTTGATACAACAGAATGCTGCAAAGAAAAGGATACAAAATGAGAAAAAAGACAAGATCCTGGAGAAAATTAAAGAATTAGAGAAGAAGTTAAGGTTAAATCCGAAGTCACAGCCGACTCTGAGAGAAATTAAACTCTATCAAGCACAATATTCTAAATTGATAAACCAGGAAATAGAGTGGAAAGTTAAACTAATGAAACAAAAAACTTTTGAATCGGCGAATAAATGTGGGAAACTGCTAGCTTGGCAGTTGAAGAAGAGACAAAAACTAAACACGGTTACAAATTTGGAGATAGAAGGAAGAAATATTCAGAACCCTGTGGATATTAGAAAGTGTTTCCAGAGATATTTCAAAAAACTATACACTCAAGGGCCGCAAGACGAGGCCGAGATTAAACAATTTTTGAAAAAGAATGGACTACCAAAATTGGCACAAGAAAACAGATCAATCCTGAATAGTAAAATAACACGTCAAGAGATCGAACAAGCCATTCAGAACATGCAATTGGGCAAATCTCCAGGGCCAGATGGGCTGACCTCCAAGTATTATAAGACATTGAAAGATTATTTGATACAACCACTGATGGAGGTTAGCAATGAAATTATGGAGGGGAAGAAGGCGCCGGAATCGTGGAAAGAAGCTTTTATCACATTGATACCAAAATCGGAAACTGAAAAGACACAACTCAAGAACTACCATCCCATCTCTCTCTTAAATGTGGATTACAAAATATTTGCAGACATTTTGGCAAGTAGACTGAAAAAAGTTTTAAATGAAGTAATTCACAAGGACCAGGCAGGCTTTCTCCCAGGTAGACATTTGTTTGCTAACACAAGGAACATTATTGATATCTTGGAACTCTTGCAAACAAATATCAATACAAAAGCAGTGCTAATTTTTATAGACGCGGAGAAGGCCTTTGACAATATTTCTTGGAAATTTATGAAGGGAAATTTAGAAGGGATGGGAATGGGACGGGGTTTTGAAAATGGGATTGACGCAATTTATTCAGAACAAAAGGCTAAATTGATAGTTAACAATGTGGTTACAGAAGAGTTCAAAATTGAAAAAGGAACACGACAAGGTTGTCCTATCTCCCCATTGTTATTTATCTCGGTTCTGGAGGTGCTCTTGAATATGATTAGAGGGGACTGGTTGGTGGAAGGAATTCAGGTCGGAGCGAAACAATATAAACTTAAAGCTTTTGCAGATGACCTAGTTTTGACCCTGCAGGAGCCAGAATCTAGTACGAAAAGAGTATTACAACTGATTCAAGACTTTGGTCGGGTGGCGGGATTTAAATTAAACAAACAGAAAACTAAGGTATTGGGAAAAAATTTGACAGACACAGAGTCAGAACGGTTTCAGAGAGAGACAGAACTAAATGTGGTTAAAAAAGTAAAGTACCTAGGGGTAAACATAACAGCAAAAAATCTGAGTCTATTTAAGGATAATTATGAAAAATGCTGGTTAGAAATTAAGAAAGACTTAGACAGCTGGACAAAATTGAAACTTTCTTTGTTAGGCCGAATTGCTGCTATCAAGATGAATGTATTGCCAAAAATGCTGTTTTTGTTTCAAACACTACAGATTGTGGACAAAACAGAGTGCTTCCGGAAGTGGCAGAGAGACATTTCCAAGTTTGTCTGGCAGGGCAAAAAGCCCAGAATTAAGTTTAAGATATTAACTGATGCGAAAGAAAGAGGGGGCTTTGCCCTGCCAGACTTAAGGTTGTATTACGAGTCAGCAGCTTTCTGCTGGCTAAAAGACTGGCTACTTCTTGAAGACACTGACGTATTGGATTTGGAAGGTTTTAACAATGCTTTTGGTTGGCATGCATATTTATGGTATGACAAGGTTAAGATCAATAAGGCCTTTAAGAACCATATTGTCAGAAAAGCAGTGTTCAATGTCTGGACAAAATATAAAGACTTATTGGAAAACAAAACTCCAAGGTGGCTCTCACCTTTGGAAGCTAAGGCCCGAAAAAGACTCAATATGGAGGCCAAATGGCCAAAATATTGGGAGATATTAGAAAAAGATGGAGACAATTGGAAATTGCAGAGTTTGGAGAAAATGAAGGATAAAGTGCGAGACTGGCTACATTACGCTCAGATTAAAGAAGTTTTTAAAAATGACAAAAAGTTAGGGTTCCAGGTGGAGAAATCGAAGTTGGAAACAGAACTGTTAGAACCTAGGACTAAGGTACTCTCAAGAATGTATAACTTGCTGTTAAAATGGAACACACAAGATGAAACGGTCAAATCGGCTATGATAAAATGGGCACAGGATATTGGGCATAATATTATGTTCGAGGACTGGGAAAGGTTGTGGACCACTGGGTTGAACTTCACTGCATGTAATGCTTTGAAAGAAAATGTTATGAAAATGATATATAGATGGTACATGACCCCAGTCAAACTTGCAAAAATATACCATGTGTCTGATAATAAATGTTGGAAATGCAAAGAGAATGAAGGAACATTCTTTCACCTCTGGTGGACCTGTCCTAAAGTGAAGGCCTTTTGGGAAACGATATATAATGAGCTGAAAAAGGTATTTAAGTATACCTTCCTTAAGAAACCAGAGGCCTTCCTTTTGGGCATTGTCGGTCAGAGGGTGACAAAGAAGGACCGAACTTTTTTTCTGTATGCAACAACGGCAGAAAGATTACTCATCGCTAAATACTGGAAAACCCAAGATCTACCCACACTGGAAGAATGGCAGATGCAACTGATAGGCTACATGGAACTGGCCGAGATGACTGGCAGAATCCGAGACCTGGGAGAGGAGAGGATGGAAGAAGACTGGAAGAAATTTAAGACTTATTTGCAATTTTTAAGACTTGGTTGAATGTTAAGAAGGATGCTGGATCATAAATAATTTGGCACCACTAAACTAGAATGGAGTTATGAGGATAAGCTATTTAAGAATGTAAAATTTCTTGAACAATTACTAGACTATATTTAATCTATTAAGATTTGGATATAGGGCGTTGGAGATTAGTAAGTTAGATAATAAGAGTGGAATTAAGATGATAAATTGCTGGCAAAATTTTATTGGAATGAAGGTAGGAGCGGGAGATGAGAGGAAGTCCAAAGAAGTGGTGAAACTATGTTGAGATATATGTTATATTGTTTTATTTTTATGTATTGTATTAAAAAAAAAGTCTAATAAATATTATAAAAATAAAATAAAATAGAATAACGCAGTGGAATTTTCCAGTGTTAAACCCTTTCACCAATACACACAGGCATTCCCATTTCAGTGTCAGTTAAACCAATTATACATAACAGGGAGTAATTTGGCTCAATTCATACCTAAACGTGAACCTACCAGTTCACATTTTCTGAAAGAACATGCAAACTGAAACACAGTCATCCTTCAAGATCCAGACCCTTCTGCTCACTGCAGTGCAGTTCTCCAGTTCTTTGTAAAAATGCATTATGTGAATGAATGAATGTTGCTTGCAGAAATACATTGTATTATGTGAAAATGCATAGAGAATATGTGAAATTTGGAGAAATTTGCACAAATGTGACCTCAGGTGATTGACAACTAGGCAGCCCCTGTCAAACCTAGCCCATGGGGTTAACAACAACAACAATTTATTATTTATAACCCACCCATCTGGCTGGGTTTCCCCAGCCACTCTGGGTGGCTTCCAACAAAACACTAAAATACAATAACCTATTAAACATTAAAAGCTTCCCTAAACAGGGCTGTCTTCTAAAAGTTTGGTAGTTATTTTTCTCTTTGACATCTGGTGGGAGGGCATTCCACAGGGCGGGTGCAACTACCGAGGAGGCCCTCTGCCTGGTTCCCTGTAACTTGGCTTCTTGTAGCGAGGGAACTGCCAGAAGGCCCTTGGCGCTGGGCAGTGTCCGGGCAGAACGATGGAGGTGGAGACGCTCCTTCAGGTATACTGAACCAAGGTTGTTTAGGGCTTTAAAGGTCAGCACCAACACTTTGAACTGTGCTCGGAAATGTACTGGGAGCCAGTGTAGATCTTTCAAGACCGGTGTTAAATGGTCTTGGCAGCCACTCCCAGTCACCAAACTAGCTGCCACATTTTGGATTAGTTGTAGTTTCCGGGTCACCTTCAAAGGTAGTCCCACACAGAGTGCATTGCAGTAGTCCAAGCGAGAGATAACTAGAGCATGCACCACTCTGGCGAGACAGTCCGCGGGCAGGTAGGGTCTCAGCCTGTGTACCAGATGGAGCTGATAAACAGCTGCCCTGGACACAGAACTGACCTGAGCCTCCATGGACAGCTGTGAGTCCAGAATGATTCCCAGGCTGTGCACCTAGTCCTTCAGGGGCACAGTTACCCCATTCAGGACCAGGGAGTCCTCCACACCCACCCGCTTCCTTTCCCCCAGAAACAGTACTTCTGTCTTGTCAGGATTCAACCTCAATCTGTTAGCCGCCATCCATCCTCCAACCGCCTCCAGACACTCACACAGGACCTTCATCACCTTCACTGGTTCTGATTTGAAAGAGAGGTAGAGCTGGGTATCATCCGCATGCGGATGAACACCCAGCCTAAACCCCCTGATGATCTCTCCCAGTGGTTGCATGTAAATGTTGAAAAGCATGGGGGAGAGGACAGAACCCTGAGGCACCCCACAAGTGAGAGCCCAGGGGTCTGAACACTCATCCCCCACCACCACTTTCTGAACATGGCCCAGGAGGAAGGAGTGGAACCACTGTATAACAGTGCCCCCAGCTCCCAGCCCCTCTAACGGTCCAGAAGGATATTATGGTCAATGGTGTCAAAAGCCACTGAGAGATCCAGCAGAACTAGGAAACAGCTCTCACCTTTATCCCTAGCCCACTGGAGATCATCGACCAGTGCAATCAAGGCAGTTTCAGTCCTATGATGAGGCCTGAATCCCGACTGGAAGGGATCCAAATGGTCCGCTTCTTCCAGGCATGCCCTGGAACAATTTGGCCCTGTGTACACACTTATTACAAATGTGTTGCTCTACTCACCTTCACAGGTTGGGGAGAGAGTGTGCCTCACCTTTCAAAAATTTAGGAAACTTCTGGCCTAGACTCTCTTGGGGCAGATGAACCATCGGTCTGACTCAGCAGCACATTACATGTGCCTGTCTGCCTCATATTCTATTAGCCGCATCTTTGCATCAGCTCAAAACAATCTTAAAAGCTCATCTTGGCCTCCAAGCCAGACTGTGCTGGTCTTTGAAAGGCTCCAGCCTGTATTCTGAATACATTTAGCTGATTTTTGCATTAGCATCCCTGCCTCCGTCAATGAGCCGCTTATAAATTATACATCCAAGTTCTGAAAGGGAGAGAAGGCATTTGGTCCTTTAATGGAGAGTTATGGTGCAATTCAGACATCTTGGGCTGCCCTCCAGAAAACAAGGTTGGGAAAGAAAGACCTTGCATCGCTAGTAAAAGTCTTATCCTTGGCTTGGAGATTGCCTCTGCTCGGGGTACCGTAAATCCCTCCTAGTTTCAATCATTTCCAGACTTCCTGTCCTGTGGTCCATTGGTTCTCCCTCTCTCACATACATCCCATCTTCTGTTCTTCAGAACTAACCGATATTGAAAAGTTCCACTTCATCACTTTCAAAGGGGAACAGCTTCCCTCTGTAAAACCTGAGCCCATTATTTTGTGAGCCAAGTGATTACAGGGAACATTAATCACTGCACTAGAGGACACTCACAACAATGTTGAGGCCAACAGCGTTACCCGGATCAAACCTAGGGGAGTGGACTGACAAAGCAAAAAGTAACTTTTCTGGACATCAGGGAATATGTTATATTATATGTTTAAATGTCTTATGTAGATTTTCAATTTCAGTATTCTGCATGGGACAATGACAATACAGATACCATATTGTATCGTATCGTATCGTGGTCTAGCAGGAACCAAAAATTAGCAGCCGATGGGAAACGAAGAGGAAGAAACTTAATAAAATGTTAAAATACTTTAAGTTTTTGAAATGTATGCAATATTCAGCAGCTGATAAGGGTGAGGAAAGAAACATTAAGATAGTGGGATGGGAAGTCATTTTTAAATTTGTATTAAATTTGTGATGCTAAATTCATTATTTTTTTTTGAAACGCAATAAAGATTATTGGGGGGGGGGGGGAAGCAAACTTACAGTTGCAATTGAAATTATTCTACCGCCATTGCAAATCAGGTTTATTATCAAACTTTACAGGATTTCAGCTGCTTGCAATGAGCAAATCAAACAAAAGCAATTGAAATAGCTCAACACAATGGATGCTTCAAGTGGTTTCCCCAAATTCAGCTGAAAATGCAACTTATACTGGCTTCTCCAGTCTCACTATTATTCAGCCCCCTGAACGGAATCCCTCACAATGGCATAAATACAACAGGTGTTGTCTCAATTGCACCTGATGCAACAAATCGAGGGCTTCATTAGTTGAAGCAGGAGTATCTGAGCTGGAACACACGAAAGTGTGTTTCAAGCAGAAGAAACCACAGCTTTGTGTGCGGCTGAAGTGCAGCCTACTGTACAATGGTAAGAGTTGCATTGGTTGCTCTGCTCCCTTGTTGCCTTTGGAGACACCCACATTTTCCTCTTGTTCCGCCCACCCTGGCAGGTTGCCTGTGATGAAATGAGCCTCCGAACACGGTCTTAACAGTGAGTCTGTAAGTGACTGTGGAGGCCAATTCTGGATCCAGACGTCCTTCCACAGTGGGGACATAGGTTTCTAGGTGGCAGTTGAACATGGTGAGGGTTTGCCAAATGTGCCTTCCTCTTAGCTCGTTTCTTCCTTTCGTCCTGAGTTCAAGCACCTTCAAAGTCCATGACACCTTTGGTTAAGGCTGTTCTCCAGTTGGAGTGCTTGCAGGCAAGTGTTTCCCAATTGTTGGTGTTTATACTACATTTTTTAAAGATTTGCCTTGAGAGCCTTTAAACCTCTTTTGTTGACCACCAGCATTATGCTTTCCATTTTTAAGTTCGGAATAGAGTAGTTGCTTTGGAAGACGATAACCAGGCATCCACACAACATGACCAGTCCAACAAAATTGATGTTGAAGAATCATTGCTTCGACACCCATGATCTTAGCTTTTTCCAGTACATTGGCATTAGTTCGCCTGTCTTCCCAGGTAATGTGTAACGTTTTTCGGAAACACCATTAATGGAATCAACATACAATGAAGGGGATTGATTCTTGAGCCACTCTGAGAATTGTAGCTCTGTGAGAATAGGGGTCTCCTAACAACTCACAGCTCCCAGAATTCTTTGGGGGAAGCCCTGACTGCTTAAAATGGTGCCATAATGCTTTAGATGTGTGAATGTGCTCTGAATTACGCTGAGAGGGACAGGCTGAAGATGACCTGTCAGCTTTAAGTTTGAACCCGGGTTTGAACCCAGACCCCCTCACCCCAATACCCCCATCCATAGCTCTTGAGGGCTTTCAAGAGCTCTGACCCAGCTTTCACAAGGTGAAGGAAAGCACCGAGGAGCTACAAGGAGGGAGGTGGAAGAGAAGTTAAGAGCAGAGAAAAACAATATAATCTCACTATACATAGACACCCAGTTTCCTTGGAGACCTAAGGCAGAACAATTCTGGAGAGAAAAGAGTTCAAATTTGCAAGCTTCCCTGACAGAGTGGCTTCATTGGAACTGCTGCTGTTCTGGGGAGTGATCTGAAACCAGAAGGTGAGAAAAGAATTATTCCCTGACTGTCATCAGGAGGTGTGCTGGAGATGACCTCCTTGGCAGAGTTTTAAAGTAATTAAGTGAAGCCGCTACAAAAGAGAGGGCTTGATGGATCTCTCCTTTTGTTCTACACCCCCGCAGACAGCCCTTGGCGCTTTTGCTCAGAGCTGCCTTCCCTTTTCAGATACCTCACATCCTCCCTCCCTCCTCTAGTTTTACAAAATACTGTGACTTGTATAAATCCGAGCATGACAGGTGTATGGGGCCGTACTATACATTTAAAGCACCCTGATCTTCCATTACCAGTCGTGCCTCCCTGCACTTTAATAATCCTGGGAACTGTAGTTTGCTAAGGGTGCTGAGGCTTCTTAGGAGACCCCTGTTCCCCTGAGAGAGCTACATTTCCCAAACAAACTCCCTTCCTGGAGAACTCTAGCATCGTGAGAAGATGGAGGAGAACTCCTCTGCCCACTTTTAGAGCCTAGGGCTTGCCGATCAGAAGGTCGGCAGTTCGAATCCCTGCGACGGGGTGAGCTCCCGTTGTTCGGTCCCTGCTCCTGCCAACCTAGCATTTCGAAAGCACGTCAAAGTACAAGTAGATAAATAGGTACCGCTCCAGCGGGAAGGTAAACAGCATTTCTGTGCACTGCTCTGGTTCGCCAGAAATGGCTTAGTCATGCTTACCACATGACCCAGAAGCTGTACGCCAGCTCCCTCGGCCAGTAAAACGAGATGAGCGCCGCAACCCCATAGTCATCCGCGGCTGGACCTAATGGTCAGGGGTCCCTTTACCTTTTTACCATGCCTCTCCTTACTCATAGAATTGGAGAGTTGGGATTTCATTCCTCCCATTGCAGGATGTGTGACTGTTTTCATCATATGTCTGTGTTGACATTCCATTCTGTTAGAATCATGAGAAGGGAAGTTCAGTTACACTGTCTCGTTATGTTGTACTTTTGTTTGTCTGTTCTCTCAGAGATGAAGAAGGAGAGAGGAGCCATGATTTCCTTTGTTCCGTTTTGTATATAATAAAGTAGCTTAGAAATCCACACTTCCAATGCCTAGCTCAGGCATAGGCAACATTTGGCCCTCCAGGTGTTTTGGACTACAATTCCCATCATCCCTGACCACTAGTCCTGTTAGCTAGGGATCATGGGAGTTGTAGGCCAAAACATCTGGAGGGCCGAAGGTTGCCTATGCCTGGCCTAGCTTCTGCTTGGACTCTACTAACGTGTTGTGTGCGTATGTCTTCAGATATATGTCGCAAAAGCGTGTCGGAAAGGAGAGTGATGAATCATCCCGAGGCTCGCTTGTGGGGGAGAACACAGCTGCCTGGCATTTTCCAAGTTGGTGCAAAAGCCCAGTGAGGTCCAGCTCCGGGCACCTAGGCACCAACAGGGAGGGACCCCAAGAGCCACTTAGTCCAGCCCCCTGCAATGCAGGAAACTCAACTAAAGCATCCATGACAGGTGGCCATCCAATCTTTGCTTAAAAACCTTCAAGGAAGGAGAGTCCACCAACTTCCAAGGGAGTCTGTTCCACTGTTGAACAAATGTCAAATCCTATGACAAGATCAACTGCGATAAACTGGATCCTCTGCTCAGTGGGCATTAAGTTCCCATATTTGGCTCAGCTGAAGGTACACCTGTGTAACTTGCTCAGCTGGGGGTGAGCTGGCTGAGCCAAGGCTGGTGTCAGTTCCCCAAAATAGGTGTTCTGGAGATAATAAAAAATAATATATATTTTTTAATTTATACCCCACGCTTCCTGGTTCAGAAAACCGGGCTCAGGGCGGCTAACAACAAATTTAAAACACTTAATTGATGCAACAAAAGACAGCATAAAATACAGTATAAAACATGAATAACAATAAATTCAGAATTCAAAAATCAATTTAGGGGGGAAATCCATCCAATAAACATTAGATAATCACCAGGGCTAGCTGGCTAAATTAGTCCTATTTGGGCCAGCGAGGAGACCAGGAGAGAATTAGCTGTGGGATCCCAGAGTGGGTAATCTTCATAAAAAGGGGAGGGGGAGGGAAGGAAGGGAAATAAAAGATCAGGCTAAGTTCAAATTGAAAGCCAGGCAGAATAGCTCTGTCTTACAGGCCCTGTGGAAGGAAGTTAAATCCTGCAGGACCCTGGTCTCATGGGACAGAGCATTCCACCAGGTCGGAGCCATCACTGAGAAGGCCGTGGCCCTGGTGGAGGATAATCTGACTTCCTTAGGGCCTGGGACCTATAAAATATGATTATTCATGGACCTTAAGGTCCTCTGCAGGGCATACCAGGAGAGGCGGTCCCATAAATACAAGAGCCCTAAGCCACAAAGGGGTTTTAAAGGTCAAAACCAGCACCTTAAACCTGACCTGATACTCTACCGGGAGCCAGTGCAACTGGTAAAGCATTGGGTGAAGATGCTCCCATGGCTGGGACCCTGTGAGGAGCCTTACTGCAGCATTCTGCACCCGCTGGAGTTTCTGGGACAGTTTCAAGGGCATCCCTGCGTAGACCGAATTACACTAGTCAAGCCTGGAGGTGACCGTCGTATGGATCACTGTGGCCAAATAGGGGCGAGAAAGGTAAGGGCCATTAGGCTGGATCCTAACCTCATTCACCTCAGTCACATGACTGAGCAACCTGGCATAGAACACTATTTTGAAGCCCTGTTTTCCTTCTGCCAGACGTAGGCAGTGCAACAGCTCCCCTGTTGCTGTCTGGATCTGGTGTACGTAACTTTACACCGGCTTAACTCACTTGATTTACACCAGTTTCTTGTGCATTGGATTGCTCTCTTTGACTATTGGGGCCTGTTTTCTTTGCTTGCTTGGTCTTGGAACTGCAAAGTGGTTCCCAAAGATAGACTCTTCATCTTTAACTGGCTCCCAAGGAAGTAAGGTCAACATACCAGCTGCCTTGGTTATCCAAAGCATGCCAGAATCCTTCAGACGAATCCAAGGGATGCTTTTTAACCAGCAGGTGGTGTTTGGACATGCTGGAACCTTCTGCCTTTGTTGATACTGGATAATTGTTTTCCTGTTGTGTTGTTAGTTCAGGATCTTGCTGGTCTTTTGTTCATTTTGCTACCAAACCCTGCATATCTACCACACTGGTGCAAAACTCATGGCTGATATAACCCTTTCCCCTTGTTTGGTGCATTTTCTTTCTAGGTTACAGTCTAGAAGTCTGAATGCACAAGTGCAATTGTCTTTTCCTGAGTGCCCAAAGAGATTGGCAAGTGTTATCTCAGTCATCATGGGAATGCCGTGGACAGAGTGTTATCTTGATTTCAGCAAGCTTTTGACAAATTGCTCCATGTTCTTCTTACGGAGAAGCTGGTAAAATGCAAGCTGGATGAGGTAACTGTTAGGTGGATTTGTAGCTGGTTGACTGACCAGACCCAGAGATGGGTCCTCATCACCCTGGAACAACATGACAAGTGCTTTCTTTCCTGGGTCTGTTGTTACTCAACGTCTTTATGAATGACTTGGATGAAGAAAGTGAGGAGATGCTCATCCAATCTGCAGATGACACCAAACGAGGAGGGGTAGCTAATGCCACTGAAATATACTCAGAGTCGAGAGTGGCTTTCATGCTCTTTATTCAGCTCATAGTGGTGAGGAGGAAAGTGGAAGTTCCCCCAGAATGTCTGCTTTATATACATTATTTACACAATGGGCCCCACATGATTGGCTAATTCCGGGATTCACCTGTAGGCCAGTCTGGTTGTGGATTCATTTCCACCTGGAGCTGGAATGGGTGGCTCCTGTAGACCAATCAGACTGCTGCATTCTGGACCCTATTGTTCTAGGACCAATCAGACTGCTGCATTCTGAATCCTATTGTTCTAGGACCAGTCAGACTGCTGCATTCTGAATCCTATTCAACTCAGCACATAACAGCCACAGAAGACAGAATCAGGATTCAAGATGAGCTTAATAGATTGCAGAACTGCACTGACTGACAGCAGCTCTTAAGACTTGACTTGGCAATTATTATTATTTTTTTAATAAAATATTTATTATGGTTTTACCAAAAAAAACACATAGATACATACCACAAAGAAAAAGAAACAAACGTAGCCAAAAATACACAAAAGATACACAGAGTACAAAAAAAATACACAGAAAAGGTCAACAAAAAATCATCAAAAAACGATACTAAAACACATAAAAAAGAAAAAATCCAACTTTTAGCTTTATACTTATTTAACTCTGTTTCTTGACTTCCTCTCATCTCCCTTTTTTGTGTTCCCATTTACCCAATCAGATTCAGCAAATCCTTACCCTCTTTCAAATCTCATTGTCAATTATATAGTTCAACCTATTATGTCTCCAATCCTTCTTCTCTTTTTACTTCATTCTTACCTATTCCTTATAACTTAGTCACCTATACCATATTATTTAAGTTTGACATAATATAACTCTAGTCTTTCACCCTTTTTTAAATTCATCTATGCATACTCCTGACTTGGCAATTATTTTGAAACAGTTTGGTCCTGGAATAAATATTTATCTACTCACCTGGACCGCCTTTCCTTTTTCCCCACCTCCACCCCCCTGACAGTGACTTTCGGGGACATTTGAAAACTTCATCCCTTCTCATGTTAGAGATGAAGGATGTGCCATCAACCTGTTGGTTTTCATCACTCTGTCTCCCCACTCAAACATGATAGAGGTCTTTCATGTGCTGCCACCTCACTTATTCCTGCTTGCGTTTCACAGCTGTATCAAAAGCATTTCCTTGAAACAGCCCCTGAATCCCATATCTCTTTCCTTTGGGTAAATCATGCAGGATGCTTTAAAAAGTCTATATGTTAACCCCCCTCCCCACTCCAAAGATACATCCTGCAATATCGGAGTCGGGCAGATTTGTACAGCTTGAGCATAAAGGCGGCGCAGCGCCGCTTCTTTGAATCTTATCTTCCAGAGGTGGCACGTGGTCTCTGCCCAAGGGATCCATCGCATGCTCTTGCAAAAATGTGACAGCGTTTGGGTTTCTGCCTCACCTCCCCACTATGCTCTCCAGCGTACTGCGAAAATTTCAGGTAATTTAAACAGAAGGATTGCTGCAATCAGTCCCTGAGAACCTTAGGAATGAAAACTGCCGTGCTAGACACTTGGCAGTTCAAACAGAAGAGACCATGTGATCGTGGAAAGTGGAGCTTTTACCTCTTGAGAAGCCTGAAACAACTCTAAGATGGGAACTCTGGCGCATTTCCCAATGGCTGTTCTGAAATGTTTTTGGGAGGGTCCCTGGCTCACTGGTGGTAGAGAATTTGAGAACATCAGAGCTTGCTGGATCAGGCCACTGGCCCGTCTAGTCCAGAATCTCTTCCCACAGAGGCTGACCAGATGCCTGTGGGAAACCCATAAGCAGGAAACAAGCATTTGTACTGACCCCTCCTGCGGCTTGCAGCAGCTGGTATTCAGTGTTAAGTGTTATGCACTGAAGTTCTTACCCTGGGCCAGCAGGGGGATACTGTAGATAGTTTTCACTCAGGTCCACATATGCAAATAAGGGATTGAAAGTGACGTTCAGTGATTGGATAGTTACAGAAAGTGTTACAGTTGCGTTGTACTGGAGCTCTATATAAGCAGGCTGGCTGAACCCTTCAGTTCAGTTCTGTTCTGGCCTGTGAATAAACAAGAGCTGTTTGAAGAATCGCTGTGTCATCTGATATGTTCACCCACAACTTAACATTAAGTATACAGTCATACCTCTTGTTATGTTCGCTTCAGGTTAAATCTTTTCAGGTTGCGTCCTGCAGCGACCCGGAAGTACTGGAAAGAGTTACTTCTGGGTTTCGCCATTCGCACATGCGTAGACGCTCAAAATGACATCACGTGCATGCGCAGAAGCGGTGAATCATGACCCGTGCATGTGCAGATGCAGGTTGCGTTCTGCTCATGTTGCGAATGGAGCTCCGGAATGGATCCCGTTTGCAACCAGAGGTACCACTGTAATGGCTTAATTCACACGGAAATGAGTGAAAGTTCCAAAATTATTGGTATGGCAACTCAAGAGAGGCTTGTTAGAGCTCAGACCTCTTTACTTAAGGATGTCTGTAAATTGCCACCATACATGTGGGTGACAGTTCACAAATTTGCTACTGCTACCTATCCAGTAGGGTGGCGGGACGTGGGTGGCGCTGTGGGTTAAATCACAGAGCCTAGGACTTGCCGATCAGAAGGTCGGCGGTTCGAATCCCCACGATGGGGTGAGCGCCCATTGCTCAGTCCCTGCTCCTGCCAACCTAGCTGTTCAAAAGCACGTCACAGTGCAAGTAGATAAATAGGTACTGCTCCAGCGGGAAGGTAAATGGCGTTTCCGTGCTCTACTCTGGTTCGCCAGAAGCGGCTTAGTCATGCTGGCCACATGACCCGGAAGCTGTATACCAGCTCCCTTGGCCAATAAAGCGAGATGAGTGCCGCAGCCCCAGAGTTGGCCACGACTGGACCTAATGGTCAGGGGTCCCTTTACCTTTACCTATCCAAGCACCTGCCTCCAACTGAAGGCTTATATACCCTTTGACCCTACCTCTCCATCATTTATAGTAGCCAGGCTATGTGAGGTTACTTGAAGTTGCCCACAACTGCAACATTTCCTTCCTTTGGGTGCTTCCTTGATTTCATTCTTCATTTCGAGATCTCCCCGAGCATTTTGGTCAGGGAGATGACTGCACATCCCCAGTACTAAATTATTCTTTGGAGGAGTCTGACTCTTTTGAGGTTTCTAGCTTGCAGGATGCAGTGCACTCTTTGATGTGCAGAGTGACACAGAGATAACTGTTTCCCACTATTTCTCATATAATATAAATTCATTTTTCCTAGGTCTTTAAAGACCTAATACGCCACCAAAAGAATGCCTATACCAGAAAATGTTGTCTAGAATTAATTAGTGCGGCAAAAGCAAAAGATCAGACACTATTCTGGAAACTGGTAACTTCTGGCACCCATAAAGCTATTTCCCCCTTAACCTCACAAATTCCCCCTACCCTGTGGGTCTCATTCTTCCAATCTTTGTACGAGGATACTGAAACTCCACTACGGAATTATAATATAGAACAACTGGCTAAATGGCCGTCTGTTTCTGTGATTGGCTCAGTGGTAAACCTGTTGACCATACCCATTGAGCGAATCACCCATCTCCTACTACCCTTCTGAGAAATACCCCACCCTCCCACTATATATAAGGTTCTGGTGACTTCTGCTTCAGTGTATCTGAAGAAGTGCACATGCGCATGAAAGCTCATACCAGAACAAACTTTGTTGGTCTATAAGGTGCTACTGGACAATTTTTATTATTATTATAAACAGACAAACAAACAAACAAACAAACAAACTTTTATTTCTATCCGTGGCCAAAGTCGGGCTCAGGGCGGCTAACATCAGATATATAACACTGGTATAAAAATCAAACAATAATTAAACTACCTCCTAAAAACAGGTCAAAATCAAATTACAATCTAATGAGATGGCTTTCTGTAGGGTTAAGGTTGGGAACAGTAAGTGCTCATTGGCCCAACTGCATAGTGTGATATGTATTTGTCCAAGGACTGTGGAAGCACTTTTTTCTCCCCCACCCCCTAACCTAAGAAGGAAGCTCCCTGTCTTTTGTGAAGGTCTGCTGGCTTTGGCGTCGACTCAGCGGTGACTGGATCTGATGTTAATGAGACATGACAGCTACCCAGCACATGGGCTGCTGGTGGCTCCTGCAAGTGTCAGGAGCTCAGCGCAGCACAGCACGATCCTCCATCCTTGACAACCGCGAGCTGCAAATGCTGCTCAGGCCCACTCAAGTGGCACGGCCTGCAATACATACGCCTTTAATCTGACAGGAGCAAGACCTTTCATTGTTCTCCATATTTTTTTAATGACATAGGGCCGGCAAGTGGCGCATGCGCGCGCACACACACGGGGTGAGAACGGTCTGGATGGCAATGAGGGTGAGCTGACAGGCTCATACTCATTGGCTAGGCCAAGAGACAGAGCCTGGTCCAGGGGGAAAGCCTTCAGCGCAGCAGTCGAGCTCATGCTGTGAATGCCTAACTCCCCCCGGGGCTTCCTAGATTTCAAGAACAGCTGCATGACGAGACATCCAGGAGCGAGGATGCCTTCTGCAAGACTGATCTGCAGCCCTTGCCAACATTTCACATCTAAAAGAGGGGAAATCAGGCTTATGGGTTGAAACACCCATGCTCTCAGGAGAGCATTTTTGGAGAGGGACCTCCTTCCTTTGCAATAGCCTGTTCTCCACTGCAGGGGAAGGCCCAGGGCACCCAAGCAGAGGTGCCGTCTTCCAGATTATAATAATAATAATTTAATAATTTATTATTTATACCCCGCCCATCTGGCTGGGTTTCCCCAGCCACTCTGGGCGGCTTCCAACCGAACATTAAAAACAATACAGCTTCAGACATTAAAAACTTCCCTAAACAGGGCCGCCTTCAGTTGTCTTTTAAAAGTAAAATAGTTGTTTATTTCCTTGACATCTGTTGGGAGGGCATTCCACAGGGCAGGCGCCACTACTGAGAAGGGGCTCTGCCTGGTTCCCTGTAACCTCACATCTCGCAGCAAGGGAACCACCAGAAGGCCCTCGGTGTTGGACCTCAGTGTCCAGCTAGATGATAAGGGGGGAGATGCTCCTTCGATTACATTGTGGGCTGTCCTGATGTCCTGCACGTAATGTCATGGGACGTCCTGAAGTGGCTCCACACACAGCTTTGCGTTTGGCCTCAACAATGGAATGTTGGGATATCAAGCCTTTTATCAGAGGAACTGGCAACAATCGTAGGCACCCGGCTTGATTCCCTGATGACCTCCCTGGCTGCATTCCCCAGCAGACACAGGCAAGGTCTCGATCGGCGATTCTTCTCAGACGTGAGAAGAACACACCCCTTTTTCCTGCCCCCCCCCCCGGGCAGGGGAAAGAGATAGACAGAAACGTATTTACATGCCTTTAATTCTGTCTTTGCAGCATTACAAAAACGTGACTGCTCTCTTCAAACTCCAGCAGCCAAGTGAGAAAAAACACTTCCTGGATAGGAATAAATGGAAGAGCTCATATTACACTCTGAGCTAATTCCGGTGCTTCGCACTGTGAATAGACTGCCCTCCTGATTCCCACGGCAGTCCCAGCATTCCCATCATGTTTACCTTTCAAGCTAGCAGTTTGCAGCTGCATTGCATCCATATCGTAACATGGGACCCCCTCAGAAAAAAGGTTGAGGGGCCCAAAGAGCCTCAGCACCCTGCAGCCAGCACACTAGCGCCCGAGACCTTGTTTTCTGCAAATCTCTTGCCCATTCTGCTCTTTAAAAATTATTCCTTCCAAAAACATGAATTTGTGTCATTGTGGGCCTGTTGCTGGAGACTTTTAAGGACCACTAAGCTAAATGGAAAGAGGATAAAGGGGGGGGGGGCACTAGGTGGCATATTGGAAGATGGCTGACAATAACATCTCTCCGACCCACACGAGGTAATTTGGAGGCTATGATGGGGGTAATTAGCCTCCTTAACCCCCCCCCCAGGATTATGGGGGGGGACGGCCCTTGCCTGCTGTGCCCTATACCACCCCCGAATTTGTGGGGGTGGGGGCACTAGGCACAAAGCCCTCCTGTGGGATTTTCGGCACTCCTCGACGCCGTCCCCGATTCGCGCCGCTGGTTGCAATGATCTTTAAAAGAAACAATTCGGACGTGATTAATTGCACATACATCAAGGAAAATGGGGAGTAAATACTGCTGACAGAAGAGATCTCTGATAACAAGACAACAATAAAATACGAGAAGAACGTGAAGATATGGTATGATAAATGACTGAGGGGGGAGGGGGGGGGAAACCTGCCTCTACCTTTTTATGTGATTTAACAAGAATCCCCTCCCCTAATGAGTCAGAAATTAAGGACTTAAGCTGTGGATTTAAGGCTGTGTGGAGATAAACTTTCGATCCAAAGCAATGTTTCAAGATGAAGCTGGAAAGCTAAGAATTTTGGAGTGTCGCACTTAGAAAAAAATACCATCGCCATTTTGTGAGGCATTGTGGGAGCTCTTGGGTCTGGGAGGAGAAAGAGAGAAATAGAGCTGTTTACATATCGTGAATCAACTCCTCGGTGGGACTTAAGAGCGACAAATGCCAAAATTTACGATGGAAAAAGTGATGTTATCTACAAAGGAGATATATGGAAACTATCTGGACTTAGTGGAGGAACGGGAAATCCACACAGGATTATTATACTTGCTATCGGCTTAAGGAGACTAACAGAAGAGATCGTAAAGGAAAAAGAGAAATTATACGAACAAGATATGATGTGGCAACACCAAGATAAGACTGGATAGAATTATGAACTTTGTTTGGACTGATTGGGACTGATTTGGACATTAACACAGTAATAAGAAGATGATTTGAATTCCCCTTTGGATCTTGAAGTATGGGTTCCCCCAACAAAATTTAAAAATTTGGCTTTGTAATTCGGAATTTATATGATGTGATTTACTTTGATGTGATTGGCCAGTTAATATTTTTTTTTTTTTTTAAAGGAAAGAGGATAAAGGCTCTTTGGTTAAAGCAGAGAAAAATGCAGCAATTGCCCCATTCAGATCTTCTTTGCATTGCATACACTCGGTCGACATCTGTCTCGGGGGACAACAGAGGAGGAAGTCTCTGGGGTCCAGCTGTTGGAAGGTTGTAGTGCCAACACCAAAACAGGGGGAGCCAGCTTGGTATTCACCAGATCATGTTGGTCTCCAGCTGCCATCAGCACCAACCAGCATGGCCAATGGTCAGGAATGAGAGGAGTTGTAGTTTAACAACATCTGGGCAGCACAATGTTGTCTATGCTGGAACTGAGCTCAACAGCACTGTCTCCTCCAGCGATTTCTAGCAACTGTTTTTCAGAAGCATACTACCTCCGACAGTGGAAATGGAAGCCACCTGTCAGGGTTAGTAGCCGCTGATAGCCTATCCTATCCAGCCTATGGATGTTCTCTTTTAAGGGCATCCAAGTTGATGGCCCTCATTGTCTCTTGTGTGAGCTAATTTCATAGTTTTGTTATGTGCTGTGTCAAGACATTCTTCTTCTCATCTATCCTGAATCTCCCAACCTTCATCATCAACGGATGTGTGCGAGTTCTAGTGCCGTGTCTCTCGTGCCAACCTAAAGAGACCGAAATGTGGTAACCTATCTCCTTAGGATAGATGTGTTTGTTGGGTTCAAATGTGGGTACAAGGAGCACGAACTAAGTCCTTTCTCATCAGAATGCCAACAAGCTCCATTTTCTCCTCAACCCCTACCAAAAAGCTAGATTTTAAAAAATGCAAATGCACAAATAAATAATAAATTCGCCTTACAAAAGCCAGCAATAGAATTTGGAGAGGATTTGCACTGTGTGTGTGTGAGAGAGAGGGGGGGGAGGGAGAGAGGTTGGAGAGAGGGCTTGTTTCAGCATTGCTTTGCACTCAAGTTTAAATATATCAAAGACGAAATTCTCTTTGTTCAGCTAATGCTTTGCTCTAGAAAACCATATGCTCCCCGACCACGCCAGCTTGAAAAGCTGAATAGCTCAGTCCTCCCCCCACTTCTCTCCCCGCCCTTTTTGCAAGAGAGCTTCAACAAGCCACTTATGGTGGGGTAATGATGATTGAAGCTGGGAGGGAGGGCTTTCGACTGCACTTTCCTCCTCATAGCTGACGCAGCTGTCGCCATTGGCACCCCGTGTGGCTTGTGGGCGCTCTCTTTGCTTAGCCAAAGCAAATGGATGAAGCGAGTTCGCCACAGCGTACAGCGGGTGTTGCACTCGCTGCCTGGCTAATAGGAGGCAGCTGCTAAGGGATATTAGGAGCATTCACAGTCAAGATTCGCAGAAGCCGTGGGCTGCTAATATTCTTTACTGCAGGGCTGGGGGAACCCTGTGGCATTCCAGATGTTGTTGGATTACCTCTCCCCCTGCCCGGTCTTCCACGTGGCTGCATTTTACACCACTGGCAGTTTCTGGACCATCTTTAAAAGGAGACACTGTCCTGTTCCACTGTGATAATCCTTCTCTAAGGCATCACACCCACAACATACATTTAAGGTGCTGTGATACCACTTCAGTCATGGCTGTTGAAGTTATTTAACATTACATAAAATGGCGTGCGATTGCACTGTATTTTAAGTTACTGTGAAAAATGTACGAAGGCTTGTGTTTCTCCATTGCAAAGCTGGGCTAGTTTGAATGACTGAGTCATGGGTCTCTGGAATGAATTTCAGAGGGTTTACTTATGTTAATGAAGCAGCCCACACCACTCAAGAGTCACTTTTGGCAAGCAAACACAGATCTTCCCAGGTGGTGCCCAAGTTACAAGCAAGCTGGGAACAGAGGAGGACAGAGTCCGTTTTGATTTTTAGCTGAATAAAGCTGATTTAATGCAAATATATGTCCTTGAGCCTTATACTGGGGCCAGGATACATTTTAGCAGAGAAATGTATCAATGCATTATTTTTTTTAATGTTTGAATCAAGTTTCTGCAAGTAAAACTCTGAAGCTTAATTCTTGGGATGAAAATGTATTTTTTCTATGCAAGGGACCTGACCAGAGAGAGAAATTCTGATGCAAATATGAATAATTCACAGTGGCTTTCCCTCAGTTGGAATGACTGAAAAAGAATGAGTTCTGTTCTGGGTTTTGATAGCAGATAAGGGCTGCACCTGTGGATTTGGCTTGAATTCGACACAGGAATGCTAACAGACTTCTCCTCCACCTCCTCCTTTTCCTCCTCCTCCTCCTCCTCCTCCTCCTGTCCCTCTTCAGCATGGTCTATTACTGATGAATTCCCTGGAGCTATGAATCTTTTCTGCCCCGGCATCATGCAGCTAGATCTAACCACTGTCTGAATTTCCCACAATGCCCTTGGACTGAGCATCATTCTGTGGCATGACAGGATATTAAAAGAGTAGCTAAACCCAGATGCTAGCATTGTTTGTAACACTGTGACCACAACCATATAAGTCTGCCATGGCCCACGTGCCGCTGCCTCAATGCTAGAGCTGGCCCTGTCAATTACCGTTTGGAACAATTTCCATTTTAGCTCCTCTTTTGGGAAAGCTGCCTTTGAGGGACGCAGTACTTCTGTTAAAGCTATTTTGAGGAACGCCTTCATCTGGATCTGTGACTCACTTCCCCAGTTTCCTGTGTCTCTCGAGTTCCAGCAACAGGCACCGATAGATTGTAAGGACAGAGCAATCGCTTATCTAGCATTGCCGTAGGACAGAAGCCATATGGGCTGGTCACAAGTGGAGTTCATTAGCAAAGAATATAAATGCACCTACCTGCGATGGATAGGGATAAGCCATTGTTGCATGTGTGACAGATTTGCCTTTGAAATCCCCAGATGCCCAGGGCTTTATTAGACACATGGCTCCTGCCAAAACTGAGCACCAGAGATTGCTTTATGGTTGTAATTAAGTTAATGAAGAAGTCTAAATACTCACTCACTAGAGAAGAATCTTTTGAGGGACAGACACACTGGAGCAATAGTGATATACTTACAAGGCTGCAAATTATGCATACTTATCTCTGAGAAAGACCAGCTTAGTCTTCTTTTTTAGTGATCACTCATAGCCGAGTAAGATTGTCTTCCATGAACATGATTTTAACAGTGAGTCCGTAAGTGACTGTGGAGGCCAATTCTGGATCCACACGTCCTTCCACAGTGGGGACATTGGTTTCCAGGCGGGAGTTGATCCCGGTGAGGGTTTGCCAAGCGTGGCTTCCTCTTAGCACGTTTCTCCCTTGCGTCCTGAGTTCGAGTGTCTTCAAAGCCCATGTCACCTTTGGTAAAGGCTGTTTTCCAACTGGAGCATTTACTTTATTAGCTGTGGCCAGCAAAATTATTGCAAGGATTTTAGCAAACCGCCTCTTAACAATATCTGAGGCTACCCTTCCTGAATCCCAAAATGGTTTTAGACCTTCTAGGGGGACAGTGGACATGATTTTCACCGCTCAACAGCTTCAAGAAAAATGCAGAGAGAAAAACCAACCCCTGTATATGGTGTTTATTGACCTAAGGCATGGGTAGGCAAACTAAGGCCTGGGGGCTGGATCAGGCCCAATCGCCTTCTAAATCTGGCCCGTGGATGGTCCAAGAATCAGTGTGTTTTTGCATGAGTAGAATGTGTCCTTTTATTTAAAATGCATCTCTGGGTTATTTGAATTCGTTCATAGGAATTCGTTCAACCCCCCCCCCCCCAAAAAAAAAAAAAAATAGTCCGGCACCCCACAAGGTCTGAGGGAGAGTGGACCGGCCCCCTGCTGAAAAAGTTTGCTGACCCTCGACCAACTTAGTACAGTGGGACTGACCTCCAAATAAACATGCAGAAGGAATCAGGTTGCATACTTCTTGGGGAGAACTTTTCATGGCTGTGCATACACCATGCATTCCAAGCACATTCCAAACACATGACTTCTCCCAAAGAATCCTAGGAACTTTGGTTCATTAAGGTTGCAGGGAATTGTAGCTTGAGGAGGGATAAAGTACAGTTCCCAGGATTCTTTGGGGGAAGCCATGCACCTTAAACACACTGCGTGTGGTGCGTGGCCTGTGTGGAATTTCTTTCTGAGTCAAAATGGGTAAGATTGGGGTGTTAATATATAAAAAGAAGATGCTATGGAAGACCATGTGAGAAGGTATAGATAAGACTTGAATCGCAATACCTGGCTTGAATCCTTGAACTTGAACACGAATGATGTGTGCATGAGATACATCATCATCATCATAATTATTATTAAATTTATTTCCTGCTTACATGCCAAAATGGCTTCTAAGCAGTTTACAAGTATAAAATAAACTACGATGTCCATAATATTTAAAATATACAATAAAGCAATCCCATCAAAGCATTAAAAAAATGTCCATAATTAAACTATATATATTCTTTCAGGCCACCCCAATCTCCGAGTGGTGCTAGATTCCAGGGGAACCACGCACACCCCTCTAAATCCAATGCTGCACAGAGCCACTTCCTTTGTTACTTTAACAACCCATGCTTAGGGACAGTGTTGTAGCCTGGGGGGAGCCACAGGGGCGGTTGCCCTGGGCGCAAAATTGTTAGGGGGTGCAAAATTTCAACACCTGGTGCTGTCTCAATACAGCCGTGTGCTTCCATTGCCACGCTGCATTCAAAACAGCTACTCCATGCGAACCAGGAAGCGACTTCTCCAGACAACGGAACCACACTTCTTATCTCAGTGATTGTGATCTCCTGGGTGACACAGACGCCACTAGGCAATTGAATGTGCATGTGTATTCTGTCCATTTCCTTCCCTCCCACCTCTGTGCTGCCCCGGGCCCTGGCAACCCACGCTACGCCACTGCTTAGGGGCTATGACCAGGAAAATTGCCTGGCTATTTTCAGCAATTGATTCCTCGGTGGATCCAGGAATTAGGAGGGTCTCAGGCATGCAGCCTAACCCCCTCTCCAAACTCAAAACACCATGTATAGGTTCTGTCATTCATTTTATACTTTTAAGTGGCATCTTGCACAAGAGTTTCCTCTCCTCCCTGCCAAAGAGACCTCCTGTTGCAGCTCACACTGGAACACAGGAATCTGCCTTATACTGAGTCAGACCACTGGGTCCACCTAGGTCAGTATTCTCTACACTCATTGGCAGTGGCTCTCCAGGGTTTCAGAGAAGAGGCTCTTTTCCAGCCCTGGCTCCTTCTGCGTGCAGAGCTCTACCACTAAGCTAAGCCCCTTTGAGTCCCTGTTCATTTGTCTGCGTACTGGTGCATCTCTTCCAAAGCTGTCAGCCACAACCCGGTTATGTTCAGATTCTCTGCCTTCCCTGCAAATGGGCCTTCCCATAAAGAACACTGCTGCATTTGAGAAGCACTAACTGCCCCCTGAAGGGACATGGGTGGCCCTGTGGGTTAAACCACAGAGCCTAGGAATTGCCGATCAGAAGGTCGGCGGTTCAAATCCCCATGATGGGGTGAGCTCCTGTTGCTTTGTCCTAGCTCCTGCCAACCTAGAAGTTCAAAAGAATGCCAGTGCAAGTAGATAAATAGGTACCGCTCCGGCGGGAAGGTAAACGGCGTTTCCGTGCACTGCTCTGGTTCGCCAGAAGTGGCGTAGTCATGCTGGCCACATGACCCGGAAGCTGTACGCCGGCTCCCTCGGCCAGTAAAGCGAGATGAGCGCCGCAACCCCAGAGTCGGTCATGACTGGACCTGATGGTCAGGGGTCCCTTTACCTTTACCTAACTGCCCCCTGAAGTTCAGGGGTGGATGAAGTTCTGTTTGTTACCCCCTCACATTTGCAGCTCATTCTTTTGAGCCACGGGCATCACACTGGCTTTTTATTAGTGCGTTGTTTTCAGGCTGTAGGTGTCTGCTTAATAGGCAGCACCTATTTTTAGCGGCAGATTTCTGCCAAGGATCCAAATCATAATTTGCTGGAGCTTTGTGCAGAGTTCTTCAGGTTAGCCTTGGGCAAGACTTGCTCCCAGTGGAATCAAATTCGGAGCAGACTGAATGGCAATTGATGCAGGGTGGCATTCACTAGGACAAAATGGGGGTAAATAAATGACCATTGGGGTCCCTAAACCATCTCTACTGGCCCAAGTCTTCAAATTTTCTGTAATTAGGAGTGATATGAATGTTGTTGTTCAGATGTGGAAAAGCAGACATGCATAATGCCATGTGCCTTTAAAATAAAAATAAAAATGAAAGGGCATATCTTCCAAGTGTCCTGGAAGAAATGGGAGATCACATTTTTTTCTCACAAGATCTCAGTGGCCATTTTAGGTGCTGCAATCTCATGCGCTCTTGTCCCAGAAAAGCCCTTCTTTGGGGCAGCAATTTCACCCCCCCCGGGCCAGATTTAGGTCTGATGAGGCCCTAAGCTACTGAAGGTTATGGGGCCCTTTATATGTCCTGCTGTCCTTTGTCAGCAACAAATTGTCACTGTTTTTTGTGTTGAATATATGCTATATGATAATTTATGGACCTAATAGGTATCTAAAGCCATTTGCACACGTTGCCATGCAACCCGTCCATGCAGAATGTAGGCAAATGAGCAAACCAGTGATATTTTAGGGAGCAGGCTAGCAGGTGGGGCCCATTACTTACATCATAGGAGCCCACACAAAACAAAACACTGTTGCTGTATGAAGGTTTTATTTTATTTGTTTTTTATCTTATATTTTGGAAATGTACATCCAGGTTTTTTTTCCTTTAAATTTTTTTGGGGCCCCCAAGAGAGTGGGGCCCTAAGCTGTAGCTTGTTTAGCTTATACGTAAATCTGGCACTGCCTCACCCAAAGCAAATATCAGGCTTTCAGCTTTGAGTTCTGCCAGAAGGAATTTGCCCCTGTTAACTGCACCATTCTATATCTGTCAACTCAGAAGGAAGCTTCATTCAGGTCAATGAAGCCTCTTGATGCCCCTTTATGCAAGTGGGTATCTGAGTTTTCACCTATTGAATAAAACGCAGTTGGTAAGAACTTTCCCTTGTCTTGTCTATTCCTGACAACCTGCTGTGGGGGTTGGTTCCTCTGCTGCCTGACACCTGTTCTCTTTTGGCACTGTTTTTTTTTTGCCTTAGTGTATTGCTTTGTCACCACTTTTTCTAAGTCATATTTTATTGTACTGTTTGATTTTGGTATCTGAGATAACCCTGTGTGAGACACCTTGGGGGCTTTGCTTGATGAAAGGCAGAAAATAAACGAATTATAGAATATTACACACCTGTCCAGGTTGCACCAGGAAAAGGCACTCCCATTGTCCCATCCTATCACGCCACTGCTCCCCCACCTCCAGCGTCCCCTCCATTGTTCTCTGTGCTCTCTGTACATCTGGTAACTACATCAGTTGGCCCAATTATTTGATTTAATTGACAAATGGTTGGGTTATATTGACAAAACAGCTGCATTAATCAATGCAACACATCTGATTTGTTTTAGCATACTAGCCCTTTGGGAAAACCTTCGTCAAATTAGAACCACATGTTAATCGCCTTCAGACAATCAGTTCCGCTAAAGCTTCAGCCACCAAAACAAATATTAATTACTTTAGAAAGCATTCTTCCAATTTAATGTGATACAGCTTTTCTTTTTAATTTTAAAAAAATCAAAACAAAACATCACAGTGACTTACAAATGGAGACCAGATCTAGACAGAATAATGCTTTCCCCCTTCAGTTGCAAGAGGGAGAAGATACAAGAGCATACAAGCAATAGGGAACCCTCAACTCGAGGGATCCTCAAGCCATGTGGCTGAGCTGGAACAGCTCAGAGCTCCTAATACACTGAATTCACATACAGACTGAGGAAACAAAAGGCTTGGCGGCCCATTACCTCTCAAGGTGAGGGGAAGTGGCATAAGCTAAGCCTGACAGGACAGTTTACTCTATGGCTTTAACCCCTTCATGCATTAATTAGACTCAAGTTTGCCGGTTATATGGGGTTGGTTACCCTACAGCTCTCTTCTTGCTCTCACCAAGAAGTGCCCTCACCAAGAGCAGAGGGTCTGCCATCCTACTGGGAAGCGAAGGGCTGTAGCTCAGTGGTAGAGCATCTACCTTGCATGTCGAATGTTCCAGGTTCAATTCCCAGCATCTCCAGGTTGGGCCTCTCTGAAACCCTGGAGAGCCACTTGCCTGCTAGAGTGTATGCAATATGGAGTTAGGTGGATCATTGACCTGACTCAATATAAGGCAGTTTCCTATGTTCCTATTTACACCTAGGATCAGATTTAAGTAAAATACTACAAATAATAACCGTAATTTAAAAAATGAATATTTTTATGTGCATTTTTTTAAACTCCACCACTGTCAACAAGTGCTCCAGATGTAGACAAGATCACAGGGTCATTGGGATGTATCAGATGTAGCAAGAAGCAGGTGGCAGTGTGGTTCAAACCACTGAGCCTCTTGGGCTTGCCGATCAGAAAGTCGGCGGTTCAAATCTGCGCAATGGAGTGAGCTCCCGTTGCTCTGTTCCAGCTCCTGCCAACCTAGCTGTTTGAAAACATACCAGTGCAAGCAGATAAATAGGTACTGCTGTGGCAGGAAGGTAAACAGCGTTTCCGTGTGCTCTGGTTTCCGTCACGGTGTTCCGTTGCACCAGAAGCGGTTTAGTCATGCTGGCCACATGACCTGGAAAGCTGTCTGTGGACAAACACTGGTTCGCTCAGCCTGAAAACTGAGATGAGCGCCACACCCCATAGTCACCTTTGACTGGACTTAACCATCCAGGGGTCCTTTAACTTTTTACCTTACCAACAATGCAAGGATTTTTGCCTGCCCAGCAAAACTCCCCCTCCCCTCTCCTCCCACTGTGTGCTCCCTAAATCTGTTCTGGACCAGTTTGGGTAGGGTGTAGGATGTGCAGGGGGAGGAATGACCGGGGGGAGGAGGAGTTAAATTTCATTATTTTAGGTGGAAATCCTTAACTGGATACTACCCATTGCTTCTTCAAAATGGGCCACTGTGAGAGGAAACCTCTTAAGGAAAGTGGTATCTTGAGAACCAACTTAAACCGGTCACCAAATGAGCTTTTTCAATCACTACAACAGCTCTGTGTATCCTCCAGGGAGAAAAGAGCAAGCGATTCTGCACAGCAATAGATTTTTACACTTGGGCGACCCTACTGTCTCACCTGTTGTAAAATTTAATGGATTCTTCGCTGAATAAGGTGAGAGCGATGTTTGCAAGAGTGTCTTGGCACTGTTTTGTGCACACACAAACACAAAACCGCTGATAGCGTTAAGTGGTTTAACAAGTTGCGTTTGAAACATAATGGCTTTAATTCCGCAGCGCCATCGCAGCGAGCAACCTAGAGGGAACCCTTTTACAAGGCTTCTCATTAGAACATTCACTGCACTAATTACTTCCCCAAGTTTTCCTTGCTCAAAGCGTGATGGGTGGCTTCATCTCCTTCATTATCTGTCGGCTTTTTTCAAAATAGACCTTCTAAAAACCCCCCTGAAAGGGCAATTTTCCAGAGGTCTCACTTCAGCTAATTCATTGCAGAGGATTTCCCATCTTCTCTGTCCTCATCCTTCCCTTTAAAGGAATGTTGAGGTTGTGATGGCTTGTGTGTGTGTGTTTTTAAAAAGAACTAGAAATGTAGAACTTGAGTTCTCAATGGGTTAGCAGTAACCTGTCATTTCAATAGCTCCATCTTCAAGGCAAATGCCGTGTTAAAGTCTTCTTGCATCTTCCTTCATAAGAACATAAGAAGAACCTTCTGAATCAAGCCAATGGCTCATCTAGTCCAGGCATAGGCAAACTCGGCCCTCCAGATGTTTTGGGACTACAATTCCCACCATCCCTGACCACTGGTCCTGTTAGCTGGGGAACAAGGGAGTTGTACAGTCACACCTCTTGTTACGTTTGCTTCAGGTTATATATTTTCATGTTGCGTCCTGCGGCGACCTGGAAGTACCGGTAAGGGTTGTTTCTGGGTTTTGCCACTTGCGCATGCACAGACACACAAAATGACATCACACGCATGCACAGAAGCGGCGAATCGTGACCCGCGCGTGTGCAGACGCGGGTTGCATTCCTTTCATGATGCGAACGGGCCTCTGGAACAGATCCCATTCGCAACCAGAGGTACTACTGTAATCCCAAAACATCTGGAGTTTGCCTATGCCTGATCTGGTCCAACATCCTGTTCTCACAGTGTCCAGCCGCATCCCTGTAGGGAAGCAACAAACAGGACATGGCTGCAACAACACTCTTCTCCTGCAGTTTCCAGAAACTGGTATTCAGAAGCATACTGCCTCTGACAGTGGAGCTGGAGCACAGCCATCAGGCCTAGTAGCTGTTGATAGCCTCAGCCTGGATAGCTCAGTTGGTTAGAGTGTGGTGCTGATAATGCCAAGGTTGCAGGTTCGATCCCTGTGTGGGACAGCGGCATGTTCCTGCATGGCAGGGGGTTGGGCAAAATGATCCTCAGGTTCCCTTCCAGCTCTTGTTGTTGTTTTGAGGCATCTGATCAAGGCCTGTATTTTAAAATGAGCTTAAAGATATATTTGCAAATGTTTGTATGTTTCATGCCAGGCAGAAACCAGCTGGCTAAGTACTTTGGCAGTTGTTTATCTTCCTGCTCTCCTGAACAAGGCCCCCCCTGATTTATAGCAGTAGCAGGAGACAAGTTTCTCAAAGTTGTAAAAGGGAATTACAGGCTGGGAGCAAAGGTTACACTGACCCTACATATTCACAATCAAGCTGCAAAAACACTAATTAAGAGTTGGTAAATAGTAAGATTTATTGTTTAACAGAAAATAATACCATGTGCCTCTCATTAGACTCTAGCCATATTTTTCTAAGGTTTAAGGTATACTGAGAGAATTAAAGGGCAATAAATTTTGGGAAGAGCTAATGGGAAAAGCAGCTGGCTGGGAAAAGGGGGGTTTAAACTGAAGAGGCTTATTTTGAAGCTGTTTTTTACTGAGTTCCTTTTTACTTTGCAAAGGCCTTTTCTTCTAAAAAGCTATCTATGTTATGTATGAGATTTGTTGGCTTAATGTAATTAGGCAAAGGATTTAGAAAGTAAGAAATATTAGATTCTTATGTTAGATTCTTGTTTCATTGATGGTGTGTGAGAATGTGAACCCAAGATCTCTGTTTAGATAGAATTTAATACCACGAGCCATTTGTTTTAGCCATTTGTTTTGGAATGCAGGGGCAACAGGGGCAAAAGGTGATCTGGCAATTAAGGTGCCTTGTCGAGGCAAATGTAAGATATATGGCTACTTGTCTGCCATTTATGGATAGAAGGAAATATAGCTCTTTGTCTCCCATAAAAGATAATAGGAAATGGGTGTATCTTTTATGACTGGTTCTAGCAAACAGCCAATAGGAATTTCAACCAGGCTGATTGGACAGAGGCAGCCAAAGGAGGAGCAAGGGGGCTGGGCTAAGGAAATATAAGTGCTGGCCATCAGGGCTGGAAGGGGCAGAGCTTTGGTAACCATATACCACTGTGCCAATCATTTATTTGTCTGACAAATTTATTATTATTTTAATTTCTCTATTGCTGCGTTGAATATTTCATTCCAGCTAAGCATTAACCACAAGCAAGGTGCTACAGTTTAGTCGTTTAGTCATGTCCGACTCTTCGTGACCCCATGGACCAGAGCACGCCAGGCACTCCTGTCTTCCACTGCCTCCCGCAGTTTGGTCAAACTCATGCTGGTAGCTTCGAGAACGCTGTCCACCCATCTCGTACTTTGTCATCCCCTTCTCCTTGTGCCCTCCATCTTTCCCAACATCAGGGTCTTTTCCAGGGAGTATTTTCTCTTCTCATGAGGTGGCCAAAGTATTGGAGCCTCAGCTTCACGATCTGTCCTTCCAGTGAGCACTCAGGGCTGATTTCCTTCAGAATGGAGAGGTTTGATCTTCTTGCAGTCCATGGGACTCTCATGAGTCTCATCCAGCACCCCTGCTGTAAGCTTTCTGGCTGAGTAGGGATTTGAACCTGGTTTCCCAGGTCCTAGGCTGATGCTCTTAACCACTATCCCACATTCCAGCCTCCCCACCTCCACCCACTGCACGCCCAGCAAGGGCCTCAGCAACCAAACCTGAGGTACGATGTTAAAGAGTATTTCTAAATGCATTGCATTAAATATTTACAAAACTATTTACCTCGGCAAGAGAGGGAGTGATGGAGATTGACAGGATAATCCTGAGAAATTGAACTTTATCCTTAAAGGGTATATTGACTACATTCTCTTCATAAACCTTTTGTACCACAAGTAGGCAGTTTATGACTGTATCATAGGATGTATTGATCTGTGTATGACAGTCAGAGGAAACCCTCTCCCCCAGATCGCATGCAGAACACTCTGCTATGGATCCTGATATTGTTGACCATCAGATATTTGACATCGGCTATGTGGAGGTCAGTATCAATATTTGATTCATCTGTTTTTGATATTCAGTATTTGACTCTGTGGTTATTTGTTTTATTTATTTGTGCTTGGATTTTCTATGAATGAAAAATATATTCAAGGAGGCGAACAAAATAAACAGTAACAGAACGGTTATTAAAAATGACAACCCATAAAACAAAAAAAAAAGTAAAAATAAATAAAATGGCAGCAGTGGTAGAAACCGTCACTAAATGCCTCATCATCCAATTAGTGGCATGCATGAGTGGATGAACCAGAGTGAAATTGGCAGTGAAATTGGGAGAAAAATGAAGTCTTAATAGTCCATCTGTACAAAAACATTGCAACCTAACATGCAAATAACCCAGATATGCATTTTAAATAAAAGGACACATTCTACTCATGTAAAAACACTCTGATTCCCAGACTGTCCATGGGCCGGATTGAGAAGGCGATTGGGCTGGATCCAGCCCCCGGGCCTTAGTTTGCCTACCCATGGTTTACTGGGTGACCTTGAGCCAATCACTGTCTCTTTTGTTGTGAGGATAAAATGGGGGCCACACCATGTTCCCCCACCTTGAACTCTTTGGAGACAAGATGGGATATAATAAAACAAACAAACAAACAACAACAACAGATGAATAAGTGGCAAAATCCTAAAATGGTAGAATGTAAAATAGTAGAATAGTAGAATGACAGAATTCTCAAGCCATGAATTATCCCAATTCATTTATTTGTTATTTCCCTTGCATGACAGAGCAAAGAAGGGAGAGAGAATAAAAGGTCATAAAAGGTCACAACTTTATTTTCCTATTAAACAGGATCCTCAGTTATAAAATTCCTGCTGCGAGCATGTACTTTCATTAGAGACCAAAAGGGCGACAACGAGTAAATGTTGTTGGGGAAATATTGGGGCTCATTACCCAATACTCTTTGGGTTCAGCCTGGGCAGTCAGTAAGATCCAGACTACCCGTGTCTATTTCCAAGGAAGCATGTTGAAGGCTGTTCACACACACACACACACACACACACACACACACACACACCTCTCCCAAGATGCATAACTTTCAGTGCTGTTGTTTTGTCCTTGAAAATCCATTCATGGTTTTCAGGAAGCGTTCTCTGAGAAGCCCATTACTTGAATGGAATTTGGATCATGCTACCAGTTTGTCGTCTCATAAATACCACTTATCTGCAGTAATTTGCTTCTCCAATTGTACAGTTATATGTCTTTATGCCGTGCTTGGCAAGCGCTCTGGCAGCCTCTCCATTTCCCTTACGATTCTGCAGTGCAATCTTTCTTCCACGTTTTAAATTGACGCCATTCTTTTCTTCCAAATCAGGTTCCTTTTCATCCTCTGCCAAGCCCGGCTCCTTCCTTCTCTCGCTGCTGCACCATTCCCTACTAAAATAAATAAATAAAAATCTCCCCAAACCAACAAGACTCCGGCTGACAGCCTGCCTGCCTGACATATGCATCTTTCCCTGGTTGTAACTGTTTATTTAAAGAGGACCATCTTTCTATGGACGGGACGCAGGTGGCGCTGTGGGTTAAACCACAGAGCCTAGGACTTGCCGATCAGAAGGTCAGCAGTTCGAATCCCCACGACGGGGTGAGCTCCCATTGCTCGGTCCCTGCTCCTGCCAACCTAGCTGTTTGAAAGCATGAAGTGCACGTAGATAAATAGGTACCTCTCCAGCGGGAAGTTAAACGGCATTTCCGTGCGCTGCTCTGGTTCGCCAGAAGCGGCTTAGTCAAGCTGGCCACATGACCCAGAAGCTGTATGCTGGCTCCTTCGACCGATAAAGCGAGATGAGCGCCGCAACCCCAGAGTCGGCCATGACTGGACCTAATGGTCAGGGGTCCCTTTACCTTTATTATCTTTCTGTGATCCTTGGTTGTGTGATGATGTCTTATATCTTCTTTAAGCACGCAGGAGATTCCTGGTTTAACAGGGGAGGCTAGTCCATTAGGGCAAATGAGGCATTGCCCCTCCAATTTTGGCCTTGATTTCCTCTGTGCCTTCCAGACTTCTTACTTACAACCAGTGCTTGAAATTAGCCAGGCATATTTTGCACCTGACTTTCAACCACTTGTAACCAAGTTTCCTGCTTGGCAGGGGGTTGGACTCGATGGTCCTTGTGGTCTCTTCCAACTCTATGATTCTATGATTCTATGATTCTAAGTGAAGATGCCTGGATGCCAGGATACCTGACATCTTCACCATATGGGGGATCATTGGATTGGGACTATTTTCACACACTAACACCCCATCCTGTGGAATTCTATCCGTTCTATTTTATCTGCAAAATCAGAATGGATTTCTGGAACCGAAATGCTTTTTATGGGAAGCCTGAGCAGGAGCAGTCACCATTCAGAAGAGGTGGGAATAGGCCAGGCATAGGCAAACTTGGCCCTCCAGATGTTTTGGGACTACAACTCCCACCATCCCTAGCTAACAGGACCAGTGGTCAGGGATGATGGGAGTTGAAGTCCCAAAACATCTGGAGGGGTGAGTTTGCCTATGCCTGGAATAGGCCAGTTTCTATGTGGACTGTCCCTGGATCAAGTGACTTTTCTTCTTTAAGTTCTCAAAGCTCTTAACCCAGCTCAAGGTTGTCGTCTGAACTGGCCAGATGTTTAACTGAGAATCAATCACAGTCAGCCCGTCATTTGAGAAAACTTTTGAGCTACAGTAAGCTACAGGGATGCGGGTGGTGCTGTGGGTAAAACCTCAGCGCCTAGGACTTGCCGATTGCATGGTCGGCGGTTCGAATCCCCGCAGCGGGGTGCGCTCCCGTCGTTCGGTCCCAGCGCCTGCCAACCTAGCAGTTCGAAAGCACCTCTGGGTGCAAGTAGATAAATAGGGACCGCTTACCAGCGGGAAGGTAAACGGCATTCCGTGTGCTGCGCTGGTTCGCCAGATGCAGCTTGTCATGCTGGCCACGTGACCCGGAAGTGTTTGCGGACATCGCTGGCTCCCGGCCTATAGAGTGAGATGAGCGCACAACCCTAGAGTCTGGCAAGACTGGCAGGGGTACCTTTACCTTTACCCTACCTAAGGTAAAGGGACCCCTAACCATTAGGTCCAGTCATGGCCGACTCTGGGGTTGCGGCGCTCATCTTGCTTTATTGGCCGAGGGAGCCGGCATACAGCTTCCGGGTCATGTGGCCAACATGGCAAAGCCGCTTGTGGCGAAACAGAGCACCGCACGGAAATGCCATTTACCTTCCCGCCGGAGTGGTACCTATTTATCTACTTGCACTTCATGCTTTCTAACTGCTAGGTTGGCAGGAGCAGGGACCGAGCAACGGGAGCTCACCCCGTTGCGGGGATTCGAACCACCGACCTTCCGATCGGCAAGCCCTAGGCTCTGAGGTTTAACCCACGGCGCCACCTGTGTCCCTTGAGCTACAGTAGCTTGCCCCAAAATGGCAACTAGACATTCCGTTTTGGCAACTGAAACCCTGGTTTAAAGAGCCACTTGGCACCTAGTTTATAAATCTGAGTTTCTAACACTGCTTACAACCAGTCCAGAGGGTGGTCTTGACTTTCTGCTTCTTCCCTCCTCGTTCTTAATTTGACGCTTGTAGAACTTGTCAGGGAAAAGGATGGGGAACAAAAGTAAGTCACTGACTCAGACTCAACCTCCTATTGATCTCCTTGCCTTCTCTCCTACCAGCTCCAATGGGCACCAGCCACTACTGCAGTTTAATCTATGTCACACCCAGGTAGAACCAGTAAAACTGACAATCAATGTAAACAGTAATGAGCTAGATTCCATTTCCCTATATCAAAGTCACATGGGGAAAAATGATGAAATATCAAGATATTGGTGCCAATATTTGCAGATAAATATGTTTTTGGAAAATGTCGGTAAACAGAAAAATGGAGATTATCCTCTAGTCTTTGGGGGAAACCATTTGTTTTATGGCCAAAAGTATATAATTTTTTATTAGACTTGGATCAACTGATGGAAAATCAGTGGATGGCAACACTGGAAAAATCCTGTTGGCTCGCTAGCTGCTGGTGGAATCCAGTTCCTATTAGTCCCAGCCAGCATGGCGGATGGTCAGGGATGATGGGAGTTGTAGTCCAATAATATCTGGAGGATCACAGATCCCTTACAATTAATTAGTAATTAGTGGGAATTTATCTTCCCAGTGATTCTGGCCACTGCAGCTTACAGAACTATTAGAGGAAATAATTACCGTTCATTATCCTAGTAGTACTTGCTGCCAGGCAAGTTAAACTGATGTATCACCTAAGCAGCCATGGAGATGAAGGAGGGATAAAGTAGATTATTGGCATATGGTGGGGATTGTTCTAAAATCAAGAGCTTTTGATAAATGTTTTTGGGCATGTAAAATGTGTGCGGCTTGATGGAAGTTCCCTCTGCAACCAGAGTCAATTCTGTTAGTTGTTAGGATAAATGAATGAACTCGTGGATAGATTTAATATTCCGTTAATTGGTAATATGTCACACTAGTGGGGTGCCGATATTGGTTGCTGCTAAGTGGAAATCTTTTGACAGTCGAGCTACAGCTAGAATGGCTTCGTAATTTCTGGCATGTAGTTAAATTAGAATTTTTGTTGTTGTTTGCTTTAAAAAAGGTTTGGCCCAAGGAGCGTGTATGTCTTTCGCCTGCAACGCCCCAGAACACCACACTCTCCAACATTTCTCGGATGAAAATAGGGGCACCCTACCAAACCCTCCAACATTTTTTTCTGATGAAGATAAGGTAGTCCTAAGGGAAAGTGGGACATTCCAGGATCAAATCAGAAACTGGGACAGCTTCTATAAATCCGGGGCTGTTCCTGGAAAATAGAGACACTAGGAAGGTCTGTGAACAGATTCTTCTTCTTCTTCTTCTTCTTCTTCTTCTTCTTCTTCTTCTTCTTCTTCTTCTTCTTCTTCTTGGACCCCAAGGGTCATCTAGTCCAACTCCCTGCAAAGCAGAAATCACAGCTAAAGAATTCTTCATGGACTGTCATCCAGCCTCTGTTGAAAATATGCAATGAAGGAACGTCCATCACTTTTGAGGCAGTCTGTTCCTCTGTTAAACAGCTCTTACTGTCAGAAAGTTCTTCCTAATGTTTAGCCAGAGTCTTTCATGTGACAGCCCTTGAGATATTTGAAGATGGCTATCATCCCTCCTCTCTGTCTCCTTTTCTCCAGGCTAAACATACTCAACTCCCTCAAGCGTTCTTCATAAGATCTCCCCAAAAGGTAAGTTTTCAGTAAGTGTCTAATACACTCTTTCTCTGGCTAAACCAGAATTTGCCAGTGACTCAGTCCTTCGCTTGTGTATGTGGGTGATAGTTTTTGCTGCATCAATATTGTGGGAGTGTTCAGGGCGGCAGGAGAGGATATATTGTTTATTAATACCCTTCCTAACTTGCGTTAGCAATTTCCTTTATGTATCAGAGTTCCATTCCCCTTCCTTACATGCACAGCAGATAGCTGGTTGCAGGCTCGTGTAAGCCTCTCACTATTATACAATTCAGTCTGTCTCAGATTGAATTGTACATTCCTGGTAAATTCCCTTTAATCCCTCTTAAAAGAATAAAGGCACGACAATCTTATTCAAAGTCAATAAAAGAAGTTTACTCACATCACTTCACAGTTGGATTCCTGAAGGCAAACTTAGTTACAGGTATGTTCCCCATATGGGGGAATGATCCCAGTGCTTCTGCTACCTAGGAGCTAGCAGAGCAGTCCTAGCTAAAAAAGCTGGTCAAATGAAGAAGGAAGTCAAAAAGAGGTAGGTGCGCTGCGTGACTCGTCCTTTTGTTACCTGGACAGGTTAGGTCATGCCCACCTTTAGTCACATGCAAAGAAAGGATGCTGCGCCAGGAGGAAGAGGAAGTTTTGATTGGCTGGACCAAACATTCCCCCACATGTCTTCTCTATCATTACAAGGGATGTTGTACTTGACTGCCTCCCATGGATCACATCCCACAAACATGAACATGGGAAGACTCAAACTCATAATAGCACATATACCGTATATAGAGTAGATATCTAAGATATGACATAAGAGTACGGAAGAATAGTGGAGACCTTCCCAGCCCATACTTCACAGTAGCAATTCAATCTTCGTTTGGAAAGTTCACGATCATGCTGCAAAAAGCCTTAATTCTGAATTACGGAGCATTCATTCAGGGATCTCCAAATGATCTCGCAACACAAAGGCTGCTAACTAACTACCCAGGTGCCTTTTGTGCATTCGCTTTATTGCTACCTCACTTCCAATTAGTGATCACTTAAGCTGTATGAAAACCAGCAAGGCTGTTAAAGTGAGGAAAGCAAGCAAGCAAGCAAGAAAACCACACACAACAGCTGCATCCGAGCATTGCTACAATCCATCACATTGAAAGAAAGATAAAACAGCATCTCGAAAGCTTCCAATTTCTACATGTCTCCAAGGGGGATTCAAATTACAGCTGTTTGTGAAGTTATGTGGCTTTAGCAGAAATATTATAAAGGATTAAGTAAAAATAGATTGTTAATGGATGAAAGGAGGAAAGGTAAAGTTACATTATATTAAGATAAATTATAGGATAAAAATTGGGAAAGATGGAAAGGATTTGCTGAAATAGCTAACCGAACTAGAATACAAAAAAAGGGAGGTGCGAGGAGGTCAAGGAAACAAGTAAATGAAAGATAAGTTATGGGAAGGTTCGTTGTGTTTTTTAATTGTTTTTCTGTTTTTCTGTTTTTTAATATTTTTTTTTCTTTCTTTTTTCTATTCTCTTCTTTCTTTATTGTGATGTGTTGTTAAGTTTTTGTTTAACTTGGAATTATCTCTTTTTCTTTTTGTAACATTTAAAACTTTAATAAATATTATTTAAAAACAAAAACAAATTACAGCTGTTTGCAGCAATCTTTTCATGTACGGCAAAACAAGGAATGTACCTTGCGTGGTCTTATGGGATGCAATCGCATGCAGTCTACCTGTCTAGGCAGCCTTGCTCCTGCTCTTACAATGCTTTGGGATGCTACTGCTGAGAAAAGACTTGAAGGTGGAGAAAGTTCAGATTTGGGGCATAAGAAGCGACCTCATAGCAAACCAGGTCACTGATCCATCCATCTCAGTTTTGTCTACACCAAGGAAGAACATGTGGTCTTCACATAGCACATTGTTAAACTATGGGACTCACTTCCACAGGAAGGGGTGATGGCCACCAACCAGGATAATAATAATAATAATAATAATAATAATAATAATAATTTATTTATACCCCGCCCATCTGGCTGAGTTACCCCAGCCACTCTGGGTAATCAAGTGTTAAAAACAATACAGCATTAAATAGTAAAAACCTCCCTAAACATGGCTGCTTTCAGATGTCTTTTAAAGATAAGATAGCTGCTTATTTCCTTGACATCCGAAGGGAGGGCGTTCCATAGGGCAGGCGCCACTACCAAGAAGGCCCTATGTCTGGTTCCCTGTAATCTCACTTCTTGCAATGAGGGAACCTCCAGAAGGCCCTCTGTGCTGGACCTCAGTGTCCGGGCTGAACGATGGGGGTGGAGACACTCCTTCAGGTATACTGGACCAAGGCTGTTTAGGGCTTTAAAGGTCAGCACCAGCACTTTGAATTGAGTTCAGAAACGTGCTGGGAGCCTTTAGTTGATTGACATCTGCTGCTCTTTTAAATGTGTTGTGGGAGCGTGGATTATTGGTTGCTTGTTGCTATTCTTTTTACTATGTATCCTGTGGTTTTTATATCGTAATTTTATGTTGTGAAGCACATCAAGATCTGTGGATGAAGGGCAATATGCAGATCATCATCATCATCATCATCATCATCATCATAGATCGACTCTGCTTGTGACAAATGTTGGAAGTTTAGCTCTGTTTAGTGATCAATTGCTGATTTCTACATATATAAACACCAGGACGCGGGTGGCACTGTGGGCTAAACCACAGAGCCTAGGGCTTGCTGATCAGAAGGTCGGCAGTTCAAATCCCCGCGACGGGGTGAGCTCCCGTTGTTCGATCCCTGCTCCTGCCAACCTAGCAGTTTGAAAGCACGTCAAAGCTCTCCTGCAGCCATTTTGTTCTCTTAATGTAATTTTGCTGTCTGCTGGCTCTCCGCCAGCAGCAGATGAGCTCAATTTCTATGTGAGATGAACTCACAGATTGTTATGTAACTACTAAGTAAAGCCTGCCTTTCAGGGATCAAATCGTGAACTGAAATGTGAGTAAACTTCTTGTTACTTTTAAGGGAAGACTTGTCTTTATTCTTTTAAGAGGGATCAAAGGGGACACCAGGAATAATCCACCAAGGCAAGCCAGATTGGATTACTTAACAAAAGAGATTCAAGTGAATCTGCCAACTAGCTTCCTGCTATATTAAGGGGAAATCTGCTCTGCTGCATCACTCACTAGCGTGAATGAAGGAAGGATAATACTTATTCAATATATCCTTTCCTACTATCCTTAAAATTCCCACAATACCCTTCTTCAGGATAGAGCTCTCTCCCCAGGGTTTATAGGTCCATTTCGGAGTGAAGGGTTCAAGCAGAGGGGTTTTGTGCATGCAAATCTCACACTCCTCTCTTTTAATCAAAGAATCATTGGGAAGATGGATATAAACACCTGTGGCCCACCCCAATGTTGTCGGACTCAAATTCCCCGCAACCCCAGCCAGCATGTTCAATGGTCAGGAGGGACACAGAGTCTCTATTCTCGCTATATACACATTTCTTGGGCTTTGCAAACAAAAAGCACCACAATCGGGGGATGGATTCTTTATTTCTTTGGAACAAAAAGTTTTCCCTCCGTAGAAAGTGTAGCGTTTCATTTCAAGAAGTGCATCTTAAGGCTTGTGATCACGTTCTAGTAGCAGTACAGCTCTTCTGTTGAAATCTCAGTGGATACATCACTCTTGTTCTTAAGATGTGCAGTGCATTTTAAGGGGCGGGAATAAAACACCTGGATTTCTGCATGCCTTTGTTGAGGTAGCCAAGTGTGATCATCCCTGGTTGACAACATTAAGGCTCCCTGTGTGCAGATGGACTCCAACTCCCATCAGCCTCAGCCAGCATTATATCCCGATCAGGGATATTATGGGAATTGGAGTCAAACCACAAAAGGTGCCTTGTCCCTGCTATACACTTTCCTGGGAATAATTCCCATTAAACTCAATGGGGCTTACTTCCAAGTGGCCATTTATATAGATCTGTGGTGCCTGTGACTAGTTTGCAGCGTATGTGTCTACTCAGAAGTTCTCATTGAGTCCAATGAGACTTACTTTCAGGAAGGTAGTGACAGCTGAAGGCTATGTCACAGGTGCCATGAGAATCCTGAAGGATTAAAAGTCAGTCGAGATGTACTACATTAAGGCTGCAATTTTAAATGAAATTTATCCAGGCAACTGATCACCAGCTGAGCTATCCAGCTGATAGGTACCCTGGCTTGGGAGCAAATTCTGCTAAAATCAGCGGGGCTGAAATTCCAAAGAAACAAAACCAGAGGATCCTAAGAGTTGGAGAGTGCTTTATAGATAGTTTAGTCCATGGAAAAGGACCTGTCACCCTCTAAATCAGGGGGCAGCGAATCTGTAGCTCTCCAGCTGTTGTTGAACTACAACTCTCCTCACCCCTGACCATTGGTTATGCTGGCTTTGTGTTGGGAGTTGTAGTTTGGCAACATTTGGAGGGGCACAGATTCCCTACACCTGCTTCCCTAGATATTCTTGGGACCCCCAAGTCCCATCAGCCCCAATGGTCAGAGCTAATGGATACACAAGCCAGCCACATCTGGAGAGCTATAGGTTCCCTAAAGCCGGGCCCGTCTATCTGGCTTTGGGCTACATACAAGCAAGGAGACGGTAGAACTCACAATCCTCTAATTGTTGTGCAGAAGGTGTAGCTTTTCACACCATTGTGTAATAAGTTTCAGTCACCTGTGAGCAAGCATGGGCATGCCATACTATTAATCTCTGCAACAGCTGTGAAAGGCTCAATGCGAGTTTGCAAAATTTCTTTTCAGATTCGGGGAGGCGACAAATGACCTGGTTTCGTTGGAGGAGTGGCACTCTTGTACAAGTGATCTGCCATCTTCCGATTTCTTTAGAAAGTCAGGACTTTTTCAGATTGTTGAACCTACAGAGTTTGCCACTGTGTTGGATCCAGACTTTGTGATGCTCTGAGTAGATCCATTGAAATCAATGGGACTTAAGCCTAGGCAGTGGCATAGCAAGGTCAGGTGGTACCGGTGCAAAAAGAATTCTTCTCTCCCCACCCCCCCCCTGAAATCTAGTTGGACTCCCAAGAGACTGTGATCTACTCACAGTATACAAAGACTGGTTGTGATCTACCCATTGTCATTGCCAGGAGCTGTTGAGCTTTTTTTAGGGAAGGATTGGCCAAAGTTGTTGAACTTTTTTTTTGGGGGGGGGGGCGTTTCCTCCACTGGTTTGCTCCCCTGCCTCCTTCCCATCCTCTCCCTGCCTGCCTGCATGCCTCCTCCAGCAGGACTGTCAAAACGAAGGGAAAAGGGGAGAAGGATGCCTGCAAAGCACTGCAGCTACCGCCCTTCCCACGACGGCTCAGGGTAGGCAGGAGTTGTGGATGGCCGTGGTGCTAAATGTCACCCCCCCAGGAGATGACACCCAGGGCGCTCCACCCCCAATGCACTCACCTTGCTCCGCCCCTAAGTCTAGGAATTACTAGAGTTGTGAAGCCAACTCTAGGGGTTTCCCCTCACATGATAGATTACCAATATGCATGAGTGCATATAAATTCATGGAGAGCAAAGCTCCTAGTGGCTGCTAGTTATGTTGTCCATAATCCTGGAGGTGCCACCATATCTCTAGATGCCAGTCATGGGGAATAGTAGCAGGAGAAGGACAAGCGTCCTCATGTTCTGCTTGTGAGATTCCCTGAGTTATCTGGTTGGCCACTCGAAGAGACAAAAGACTGGTGTCTGGTTTGATGCAAGAGAGATTGTACATTCCTAAGGTTTATTTTTGTGCCCAAAAGAAACCTGAAAGGGGGAAAGGGCACGAATGAAAAACTGCAGCATAAGACACACTTGGAATTAATTTTCGTCACTCTCTTGGTTAAACCAGGAGGCAGGCAGAGTGGGTCGTGCAGCAGAGCCAACCCTCAGAACAGGAATGAAAACATCTGTTTGCCCCCAAGGCAGACTTCTGATTCCCAAATGACTCATCTAAGCAATAGGAAATACTGCCAGAATCTAGAGCTCATGTCACTGGGCTGCAGAGCTGCAGAGCAAAATATATATATTCCACCCCCCGCCCACTAAAAATCCCTAGAAGAAATATTGCATTTAACCCCATCATATATTTTTTCAAAATAGCTGTGGATATTCAACTCTTTTAAAAAATAATTTTGCTTTCTGTGGGTATGCTTGTAACTGTGATGTATCCCCAGAAAGCAAATTTTAGAGTCTCCCTCAAGCAGGTATTCACAAAAGAAGCAATGAATGTAATATCTCAGCCTTCTTAAAGAGAGCACCTTGGCTGAGCAGTGATGATTCAGAGAAATAGCCCAGACTGTGAATATCAAACATTTGGGGGGGGGGACCCTACAAGGCAAACCATCCAAAGAATTTAAAGCAACAACTTTGATATATATATATTTTTCAACCGCATGTTTGGGAAGGATGCAGATTTCCTGATCATGGTTTTGTGTTCTGGAGTAGCAAAGGCTGGGCTACGTGGAGACGCTTTTCTCTCGTGAGTTATTAGCTCAGTTCCAGTGTCCACAAACAGCTCGGAAGTTACTTAGGACTTAAAGCAAGCTGAGCAGCTGACGAGCTTGGAGGAATTCAAGTGCGGTTTGACAACATCGGGTTCGACGGGCTGCACTGGGTCGCTCTCACTAGCAATGATGTGTTTCACCAAGCACCTGGAAGCTTCGTCAATGTTTATGTTTTCCTGCAGGTGAAGGAAAAAAGAAGAAGCACAAGTTAGATCTCGGGTCTACCCAGTTCAGTATTGCCCACGCTGACTGGCAGCAGCTGGATATGATTTCAGGCAGGAGTCTTTCCCATCCCTTCCTGGAAATACCATCTGGGATTGAACCAGGAGCCTTCTGCCTGCAAGGCAGCTCATCTGCCACTGTATCCAAAGGCAACACAATGACCAAGTACAACAACGTGATGTCAATATGAACTCTTTATATACCGTATTTTTTTCCTCCTAAAAAGTAAGGGGAAATGTCTGTGCGTCTTATGGAGCGAATACATGGTCCCTGGAGCCAAATTGCCCAGGGGCAAAAAGCAGATCATGCTCTTTTTTTTTAGAAAAGGGAAGGGGGTGTTGAAACAAAGCCGCTGATCAGCTGATCAGCAAGCAATCGGAAGGGAGATAAGGGACTCTAGCGATAAAGGAGGCTGCCTGGGAGGGGGGAGGTAAAGACAGCGAACTTGCAAGGAGAGGAGACAAGAAGATTAAAGCAATGAGGAGAGAAATTAGAAGAAAAGGAGGAGCAAAAAACTGCTTCACCTAAGGAAAAGACACTAAGGCAAACAAGAGGGAAGGGGGTGTTGAAACAAAGCCACTGAGCAGCTGCTCGGCAGGGGATCAGGAGGGACATAAGGGACTCTAGAGATAAAGGAGGCTGCCTGGGAGGGGGGAGGTAAAAGCACATGAATCCTCAGGATTTTTGTATTGGGTCACCCCAAATTCTCCATCAGATCACATAGCATGTCCATGGCTACAGCCTGCACCAAAAAAACCACACATCTACTGTTTTGTGGGGCTGCAATGGCGCAAAAACATGGTTACAAAGCACCAATCCACATGGATCCTCAGGATTTTTGCATTGGGCTACCCCAAACTCACTGTCGAATCACGTATCATGTCTGTGGCCACAGCATGAACCACAAAAATCATACATCCACTGTTTCGTTCAGAATATTTTTTTTCTTGTTTACATCCTCTAAAAACTAGGTGTGTCTTCTGGTCAGGTGCATCTTATGGAGCAAAAAATACGGTAATCTATACAGAACATTGTACAATATGAAATATATGAAATATGCACTCTCTGCAAAACCAGATAAACAGAAATCTTCTAAATCTCTGAAAGTCACAAAATATGCACTCTTGATGGATTCTCAAATAAACATAAGTCTTATAGGTCTCTGAAAGTCTTTGTGGGCTCTGCCACTGAGCTACCCAGGAGGTTCGTCTGGATGCTATTTGAGGGACCTTCCTATCACCAATTCTCTGCCAGTAGTATTGAGTGCGTATTGATGGATCCAGCTGAAAGTGCTGGCTTTAACAGTTAAGGCTTAAACAGTTTGGGACCTTGTTATTTTAAGGGCCACCACCTATTATTAAATTTCTATACCACCTTTCATCTGAAGACCACAGGGCAGTTAACGATGTAAAAACACAAACATACATGCCATAATAATGAAAGCATTGACACTACACACATGCAAAGCTTTCCAAGCCTTCGATTGACCTCCAAGCTCCTGTCCTTTGGCCCCCCATAATCATCAGATGGATGTCTCGCTAGCCTGGCTTTAACAGTCTCCCAGGAAGTGTGCACCCGCCCTTTATTGGTGATCCTCATCGGATTTTGTAGCTTTCACCCTGGGACTAATGTTTTTGCTGCTGCTGCTTTTGCTTGTTTTGACATTTATTGGCCTGTTTTTAATTCTGTTATATACCTGATGCATTGCTTGTCTGTCCTTGTGAAGGTTTAGCATGACAGGCAAGGTATAAATATCTGAAATGCAAACATACAAAAGGAGGAAAGTGGCACAGACTGGAGTCTGAATATAGCAAAGGCAGTTGAAGCGAACAAATGAACTCTGGGTTGGATTTCAGAATCCTGAACAGGCATCTCATACCCACCCAGTGACTGGGGGAAAATGGGACATCCCATTTTTTCATGCACAATCGCAGCAGCCATTTTGAATGTGCACTCTTGCTCTCACCCCAAGAAAAATGCTTTATTTGGGGCTGTGATCTTGCACAGTGCCAAAAAAGTGCATTTTGGGGGTGTCATGCGAGATTGCACCCTTAAAAGTGTTTGGGGGGCAATATTATGGTGTGGGTCATGTGACTCACCCAGAAGTGCATCCCAGAAGATACACATCTCAGTTTTTTATCTGAAAGGGTCGGACAGTATGGGCTCTGCTTTCAGAATGGACCCATGAAATTCCTTATCACCAGAAAAGCTGGAGAAAACGTGGACACCCCTTTCTAAATGTGCCCTATCCAAGTTGGGGCTGCTCAGTGAATAGAAGCAAATCTCCCACCCATCTGAGATAGCTCAGTCAGTGGAGCATGAGACTCTTTGGTTGTGGGTTCAAGCTCCACATTGGGCAGATGTTTACTGCACCTCAGAAGGTTGGACTAGATGACCCTTGGAGTCCCTTCCAACTCTACAATTCTATGAGTCTATAATACTTATTCCAGGGTAATTAATTGCATGACTGCATTCAGAGATGCTTATGTGTGGTGGACCCGGCCAGATATTGGCTCTTGATCGTTTGCACCTCACTGTGAAATTTAACAGCTTACACAGTGACGAAGGATGGATAGCAGGCACCAACCTCAAAGGACTTGAGTCTATCATACAACATTCTGAACAGACCTGCAAATTCCTTTGGTTGACCATAAGTGACTGTCGAGGTGTCATGGAATGCTTAGAGCTGAAGGCATCTTGAGCAACTGATATTTCCTCCGCTCTCTGAAAACTGGGTGGAGGAACCTTAAACAAGTGAAGCATCACTGGTGTAAGATTCCTCAGCCTCATTTCAGGAGACGCCCCTCACCCCGATCACGGCAGCACCATACAACACAGTCAACCCTATTCAGAAGACCACACTTAAGAACCTAGGAACAACCCAGGTAGGCCAGACCAAAGCCTCATCTAACCTAGTATCCTTTTCTCACAGCAGCTAAGCAGATGGAAAGCTCACACATTCTTTGGCGGACCATGGGAAAGTAATATGACCCATAAACAGAAAACTGAACACAATCCAATTAGACTGGTACAGTGGAACCTCGGTTTTCGAGCGAAGCCGATTGATTCAGAACCCGGATGCTGAAAACCCGAAAGTGGACACTTCCATTTTCGAACATGCCTGGGAAGTCGAACGGCACGTTTCTCCATCGAAATTGCCGGCCTCCCATTGAGCCTCGGTTGTCGAATGTTCCAGATGTTGAACGGTCTTCCAGAACAGATTACGTTCAACAACTGAGGTTCCACTGTACCATATCAATTTATCATGCATTTTTGAAAACGGAATACAAATTCAATCGTTCTGCCTGGACACTGAGGTCCAGTGCCGAGGGCCTTCTGGCGGTTCCCTCACTGCAAGAAGCCAAGTTACAGGGAACCAGGCAGGGGGCCTTCTCGGTATAGGCACCCGCCCTGTGGAACCCCCTCCCATCACATGTCAAAGAGATAAACAACTACCTGACATTTAGAAAACATCTGAAGGCAGCCCTGTTTAGGGAAGCTTTTAATATTTAATAGGTCATTGTATTTTAGTGTTTTGTTGGAAGCCGCCCAGAGTGGCTGGGGGAACCCAGCCACATGGGCGGGGTATAAATAAATTATTATTATTATTATTATTATTATTATTATTATTATTATGCAGAAAAACATAGTACTAGAATAGTTTCAATGGTACATGTCCCACCCATGGCACATTTAGGCACACAATTTTGGGATTTCTGTTCTGTTACTAGGACACACACCACAATGCTCAAAACTTCCAGGTTTATCGTTATTGAGCATCGTAACATTAACCTGAAGAGAAAATATGACACTTTACTGAATAGGCCTTCAAGCAATTTCAGGCTGCAGTTCAGAATTCGTCACCAGTATAATTTTTGCATTTTTCATACAGCTGTAAAGCAAACACACAACATTAATGCCTAGAGCTTTCATTTCTAATACCTGAAATAAATCCTGTTACATCTGGGTGCCTTGCTTTCTTTGCTGACATAATGTGCCATTATTAGTTTTAGTTTTCATGGGCTGCTTCCCACTTCCAAATGAAATGGTTTATGATTGGCCATGTAAATCGCTTAGGATTGATGATTCTTATGGTCTAGGGATGTTAAGCTGTGTCTAGAATTTACACAGTCAAGCAGTTTATGGTGAGGTGGAATTGTGTGTCTTTTGAAACCCAGGGGAAACTATATACAGTCATACCTCATGTTACATTTGCTTCAAGTTGCGCATTTTCAGGTTGGTCCCGCGGCAACCCGGAAGTAACGGAACAGGTTACTTCCAGATTTCGCCACTTGCGCATGCACAGACGTGCAAAATGACATCACGTGCATGCGCAGAAGCGGCAAATCGCGACCCGCGCAAACATGGGTTGCGTTCTTTTCAAGTTGCGAACAGGCCGCCGGAACGGATCCCGTTCGCAACCAGAGGTACCACTGTACTGGAAGTGCAACAGCAGAGATCATTCAGTTTGTTACTTAAGGGTTAATTCAATAAAGGGTTAATTCATTAAATAAAGTGTGTTGGGTGACACTGGTGAATGCTGAATGCTCTCCCCCTCACAAAAAAACCTGGTACCTTACCTGGTACCTACACAGTTAATATTTTTGGTTAAGGATGCCCCCGCCGATTGAAAAACCTCCCTGCCTCGAATGGATCATTTTCATCGCTCTCATTTTCATTAAGATTCATGCTGTAACTTGAGTTTTATTGCATTCTGTAACGCTGATTGTTTTATTGATTGCTGCTGTGTCAGCTGCCCTTGGAAGCGTTCTGTCTGAAGGGTTTGGATGCAAATGGAGAGAACAAATAAACGCTTTTAATTCCCACCCTCCGTTAACAGAGATTGCCCCAGGTCCTTGCCTTCTGTTCAAGAGGCACCAAGGAAGCGGAGGGAGGGGGACTTTGCAGAGACTTGTCCCCCCACCCTTGGGTGTGTTCTGTCAAAGGCCAGTTCAGAAGGCCAGCGTCCTAATCACTTAATCACAATGACTATTTACATTTGCTGTCCTGTCCTTGGTAGCTCCAGCTACTGACATCTATACAATGGAAAAGCAGAGGGTGAGGAATATTTTGCCCCCCCGTCAAGGACAGACTCTCCTGGAGGAAGGTAAATCTGTCAGGCACTGCACATGAGCAGAGTTGAAGCCAGCAGTGGGTTTTCCCCATTTTCTCTGCCACCCACTTGAAATTATGCTAAGGCCTTCATGTCGCCCTGACACAGAGCAATGCAAACTGTAGGGAATTCTTGGGGTTCACTGGAAGCTTATCTGAGATTCCTCCAGCATAAAGAGAAATCCGATTGGACTGCTTTTATTTGGGGGGGTTGAGGGGGAGGTTTCTGGAAACAGGGAAGGGAAAGAAATTCAATTCAGTTTGCATTTAAAGGAGAACCTACATAATTTCCACTCTCCAAAACAATGCACGAACTGAAACATAGGCATCTTTCAAAATTCGTACATCCCCGAATTTTGCATTTGTAGAAAAATGCACATTTTTTGTGTGCATAAAAATGCATGTATAGATATAACCTTGTAATAGGGGAAACTGCTTTGAAAAAAAATGTGAACATTTACACTAAAATGATGATCAATTTTCATGAGAACTTTAAAAAAAAATGCAATTTTTGGTGCGGAAATATGAGGGATCTGAATTTAAGATTGGGGAAAAACCATATCAGAAACCAGGAAAATCAAGTACGTCTAAAAGAATGGAATAATTTTTAAACATATTTAAAAGACGACTGTAAACAGTTAAAATCATTGGCAGGGTTACAATGACACTTGTAATGTGAAATGAACTTTGGAAACAATGAATATAAAACAGATAAAGGTAAAGGGTAAAGGGACCCCTGACCATTAGGTCCAGTCGTGGCTGACTCTGGCGTTGCGGTGCTCATCTCGCTTTATTGGCCGAGGGAGCCAGTGTACAGCTTCCGGGTCATGTGGCCAGCATGACTAAGGCAATTACTGAAAGTCACTATGTTCCTTGCTCTCGCTGCGGTGCACCCAAAGGGGTAACAAGGAAATGCTAACTGCTGAGTTTATCACAAGGAATGGCAATTCATGGAGTGGAAGGGGAAAATAAGCAAACCCGTCAACAGGTTGAAAAAGGATGCAGTGATGGACACCAAATTCATGGAGGATATGAGTGGCTTCTAGTGATGATGTCTGTGTAACAAGGTAAAGGTAAAGGGATCCCTGACCATTAGGTCCAGTTGTGGCTGACTCTGGGGTTGCGGCGCTCATCTCGCTTTATTGGTCGAGGGAGCCGGCGTACAGCTTCTGGGTCATGTGGCCAGCATGACTAAGCTGCTTCTGCTTTATGTAAAACCAATAAAAAAAATTTATATATATATATAAAGAAATTAAGATAGGGGAAAAATGAGAAAATTTGAGAAACCAACATTGATAGATACACCCATCCCTATCCAGCGATGCTGAAGAAGGGGCTTTCTGAGCTAGGAAAATGAAAAGAATCTTTAGTTCAGAAGAACTGTGACTCATAAACAGCTTGTATCCTGTTGCAATGGGAAGGACAGAGATGTTTCTCAATCTGGACCTCTGGATTCTGAAATGAGGCGAAGGATAGATAAATGGTTGCCATGGTCACCAGGTCTTGGCCTAGCAGGGACATAACAGACAATGCCGGATTTACGTATAAGTTAAACAAACTATAGCTTAGGGCCCCACTCTCTTGGGGGGCCCCAAAAAATTAAAGGGGAAAAAACCTGGATGTACATTTCCAAAATATAAGATAAAAAACAAATAAAATAAAACCTACATACAGCAACAGTGTTTTCTGTTGTGTAGGCTCCTATGGTGTAAGTAATGGGCCCCGCCTGCTAGCCTGCTCCCTAAAATATCACTAGTTTGCTCATTTCTATATATAGGGTACCTACATAAAATATGTATTTTATGATAAAATACATATTTTGTTATGTGCAAATGGCTTTAGATACCTATTAGGTCCATAAATTACCTTATAGCATATACTGAACACAAATACCAGCGACAATTTGTTGTTGACAAAGGTCGGCTGGACATCTAAAGGGCCCCATTACCTTCAGTAGCTTAGGGCCTCATCAAACCTGAATCCAGCCCTGATAACAGACCATTGTCGGAAGAGAATACCTCCAATGGCTCTGGGTCCAGTGTAAGACCCCAGGAGCACACTGGCCAAAACAAACAGAAGCTATCATCAGCTGAGATGCATTCAGCTGGTTTTCTGCTAGTATATTTGCAATGAATTTTACAAAATGTTTTCAGGCTCTGGTTATAGCTCTTGCCCACCGGTGCTCAGAAGAACAAACTGCTGGAGTAAATGGGATGTTGGTCTGAACCAGAAGACTCTTCTCATGTTCTCATGAAGCAGCTTCCACGTGTCACAACGGAAGCGAAGCAGAACTGCAAAGGAAGCCCATTACTTCCTGAGTACCGACCTAATACTTATCTCATCTCTATGCAGTAGTTTTGGCTATCTTATAACGGCTTCTTTAGAAAATGTCAGCAGAGCAAAGTGGAAATGCTCATGCAGGGGGAATATTGCAGTGTAGTGGCAAACATGCTGGATTTGGAGCGGGGAGACCAGGATTCAGGTCCATTTCCTTCTCAGAGATGAAGCTCAGTGCCCTCCAAAACCTCAGAGCTAAAAATAGGCATAGATCAGTCTATGTTCAACTGTCTTGGACTACAATTCCCATCAATCCCAGCCGGCACTGGCAGGAGTTGTAGCCCCAAACAGCTGGAGATCATCAGGTTCACTAAGGCTGGCACAAATCTTGTGTACTTACAACACTTCTATTCTGCATCTCACATACACACCCCTGAAAATACTTCTTTGCCTGTTCATAGAATCATAGAATTGGAGAGTTGGAAGGGACCATGAGAGTTATCTAGTCCAATCCCCTTACAATGCAGGAATCTTTTACCCAATGTAGATCTTGAACCCACAGCCCTGAGATTAAGCCGCATGCTCCTACTGATAGAATCATAGAATCATAGAATCATGATTCTATGATTCTATGATAGAGGGTACCGTACTCGCTGAGGGACACCCAGAACTTTACACCCAGAACTTTACAAACAGGTAAAGGTAAAGAGACCCCTGACCGTTAGGTTCAGCTGCAGAAGACTCTGGGATTGCGGTGCTCATCTCGCTTTATTGGCCGAAGGAGCCGGCGTACAGCTTCCGGGTCATGTGGCTAGCATGACTAAGCCGCTTCTGGCAAACCAGAGCAGCACACGGAAATGCCATTTACATTCCCGCTGGAGCGGTACCTATTTATCTACTTGCACTTTGACATGTTTTCGAACTGCTAGGTTGGCAGGAGCAGGGACCGAGCAACGGGAGCTCACCCCGTCACGGGGATTCGAACCGCTGACCTTCTGATCGGCAAGCCCTAGGCTCTGTAGTTTAGACACAGCGCCACCCGCGATATAAACAGACTCCTGCTCAAACCAATGGGATGCCCCCTCCCCGACTGCAGCCCCTACCACCTAAAGCTGATCCGGAGGGTCCCCAACTCTCAGAGCATATTTAGGGTGTGGGGACTGCAGGGAGAAAGTGTTTGTTGAGTATTTGGGGCACACTTGCTTAGAAAACACACAGTAGATCAAGATCACTTCATGGTGTGCAATGCTCATAAATTTCCAATAAAACATTTTTAAGTAAACGAAACAAAATGGCAGATTTCACCTATATATATTTTAAGTGGCTATTTTATCTTGCCAACATTCCTGTGTTCTTCTTTTTTAAAAATGGTTCCTATCCACCCCTGCCCTCAGGGATGGGGCAAGGTAGAAAACTAAGATAAAGGTAAAGGTAAAGGTACCCCTGCCCGTACGGGCCAGTCTTGACAGACTCTGGGGTTGTGCGCCCATCTCACTTAAGAGGCCAGGGGCCAGCGCTGTCCGGAGACACTTCCGGGTCACGTGGCCAGCGTGACATCGCTGCTCTGGCGAGCCAGAGCCGCACACGGAAACGCCGTTTACCTTCCCGCCGGTAAGCGGTCCCTATTTATCTACTTGCACCCGGAGGTGCTTTCGAACTGCTAGGTTGGGACGCAGGTGGCGCTGTGGGTTAAAGCCTCAGCGCCTAGGACTTGCCGATCGAAAGGTCGGCGGTTCGAATCCCTGCGGCGGGGTGCGCTCCCGCTGCTCGGTCCCAGCGCCTGCCAACCTAGAAAACTAAGATAGTACCTGCATAATACCCAAATCGTTCTCTCTCACATACACACCTGTATACACGAGGGGCACCCACCCCTCCTTGTGTCACAACCCTGCCAGCCCTCCATCCTGCCCTTTACCCCTCATTCAGGCTCACATATCCTCAACAGCTCCCTCAAGCAACCCACATCCTTGCAGTTTCTTCATCCCCCTCACATATCGTCAGAGTTCCCCTGAGTTCCGCCATCCCTGCATTTTCCAAACTTCTGCTGTTGTTCAAAACGGCCATTTAAAAACCAGCTCTTCCCTTTCAATGCCCTCCCGCACCCCGATTTCATGCAAATCCAGGACTGTGATGCAGCACGGCATATCCTCCAGAGGGTGCTGCACTGTGACTGCCTTACATTTTTATTATATAGAAAGATAGCAACCTACAACCTCAAGGAGTACAGTGGAGCCTCGGGTTGTGGATGTAATCCGTGACTAAGGCACATCCACAACCCACAGCATTTTTTAGCGCTTCTGCGTATGCGAGATCGGCGAAACCCAGAAGTAACCCTTTCCGGTACTTCTGTGTTTCCCACGGTCCGCAACCTGAAAATGCAAAACCCGAAGTGTTTGTAACCTGACGAACCACTGTTTAGGAATCTGCCTTTTACATTGGTCCACCTAGCTCAGCACTGTCTACACTGACAGACAGTGGCTCTCAAGCATTTTCAGCAGGGAACCTCTGCCAGTCCCAGCTAGAGATTCTGTTAGGGATTGAACCAGGGACCTTTTGTACACAAAGCCAATGAACTACCACTGATCTACAAGCCTTTTCATTTTGTTGCATGAATGGCAACAAAAACGGAGAAACAAATCAAGACAGAGCATGGCATTGGCTGTGCGCCATGTGCAAGACGTTAGCAATAATTACTAGAACAGCTCATGTTTTGGACTCAGCTTATCGCAGGGCCTCCTACACAACAGCTAAGGTTAAGCTTACAGATTTATGTCTGAGCTCTCCCTGCCAAGATGTGGCGTTCCTTCCAAAATCTATAGCAACTGCATGCAGATTCCCCTAAATCTCCAGAGAGCTAATTATGCAAGGAAAAAAAAAAAAACATTTCTGCTTTTTTTAGGCTGATGAAGATGCTGTGCAGGAGATCCATGATTAGGATCCCCCTGTTTTCATTTTGCTGATTAAAGCCATGTAGAGCCATGCTTTGAAGAGGGGAGGGGATGCTGAATCCTTTCTCCCTGCCCGCCTGCCTTGCCCATGTCAATTAGCACAGGGGAGGGAAATAAGATTGGAACAGTAAAAGTGCCTGTTTTATTTCGCTCAAAGAGCCAACATCAACTTTAGGAATGGAGAAACCAGGGCACCACTTCTCGGAACTATCTGACTTTCTTTATTTGCAGTCTGTGGACAACTATAACACAACATGAATCTGTCAGAGTCTTGGTCTTTAAGGTGCTACTGGAAGGAATTTTTTTTGTTTTGACTATGGCAGACCAACACGGCTACCTATCTGTAACTATAACACAACAATTAGCAATAAATAACGTAAAGAGAAATGCACATTAATGCAGCTCAGATAAAACACAGAGTTATAACAACACTAAACAGTGTGAGTCTCTCTGTGTGTACGGCGATCAGAAATGCTCTAACAAAAACAGCCACATTCAAAAATTTTGCCATCTGTGATCGACTTACTGGAGCCTTGAAGCAGACTGATCATAAGACACTCAAAAGAGAAGCCAGGAAGGAATTAATGGGATATATTAGGTCTTTCCTAGCCTCTTGATAAAAACCGTAGTAAAAAAAAGAAAAAAGGAGGGGGGATGAAAGATAGACTCAACTGCAACATTTTTAAAAAGGCAGCATCTTTTGTTCTTTGGGGTTTTGTGGTATCTGCCATCTAACAAATTAGAACGTTCAACCTTGTCAAAAAGAAAGAAACTTCCTATATTTAGGGATAGTTAACTTTCCCAAGTCCGGCTTTCCATCTTTAGAGAAGGGGCACGGTACCAGCGACTAAGGGGAACAGGGTTCTCACACAATTCCTTGATGCTCTTGGAAATCCGATATCCTAAAGCCCCTGTTCAGCCATTGATTTGACACCCTTCGGATCCCACAGTTCACAGGTAAGAAGGTGACAGACCTATTGAGCTAATTTTTGCACCACAGGCTTCAACCAAGGTGATTTGAAAGAATCAAACATGCCGTAGAGACCAAGGAAAACTCACAAGCAGGCTGTTATGGTAAAGGCCTCCCTCTGACAGATTCATAGTTGGGGGGGGATGTAGCTTCGGATCCAACCCAATGGACCAGTTGAGAGAAGCATACCTCTGTTTAATAATAATAATTTATTATTTATTTATTTTTTTATTAATATTTATTAAAGATTTTCAAATATAACAGAAAAAGAAAAACATCCAAATTTAAAACCTAATTTTCATTGGCATCTTTCCAGGACTTCCCCTCCCCTCCCCCTCTTGTATTCCAATTCTTTCAAATAGATTCAACAAATTCTTACCCCAAATTTTAAAATTATTATCATTGGCCCAATTTTTAAAAAAATATTTTCCCATCCCCTAAAATCGACCTGTTCCCTTCCACGAGTTCCCGTCTTTAATATGCAATACAGATTAAGATAAACAGAAAGATTAAAAAAAAGAATAAAATGTAATTTAACACCCTTTGGATTCCAAATTTCCCTCCCCCCTTTCCCGGTTGCGTTCCCAATGTCCATCAATGTCTACTGTCATCCTGGAGCTCCCACATCTAAACCACAGTCCTTCACCAGTCCGCTTTGCCGTCTTTTTATTAGTCTTTGCCATCTTTTGGTCATCTTTGGTTTCACATGTCCAATCTTGGAAGGAGTCTATCTTCCAACTTTGTCCAGTTCTTGTTATTCTTATTGTTCTTGTTGTTCTCTCTCCTCCTCTTTTTTTTTCCCCCTGCTCTCCTGCACAAATGTTCTAATTCCAAAAAGCTTCTAATTCCTCTGCAGAGGCTTTGTTATTCAGGAACAAAACATTACGTCAAGTCCCTTCCATTCTTCAATAGATAAATCTATTGTCTCCTTTAGTGTGTAGACCTCTGTAGACAAAATGGTGTTCCATTTCTGCAGTTTCCCAGGCGATAAAAAGTCCTATTCAAATTCGATGCCAACAATACTTGTAGTGTCCCACAGCTCCTCTAGAGGGATTATAGTAACTCAGTTTCCTTCCCGATCACACCCAACAGTCAAAGTAACTTATTATTCCTTGTTTTAAACAATTTATATCCAATTTGTAACAAATGTGACCAGCAAAGTCCTCGTAACAAAGTTCTCTTTTTGTTCTTCCGCTTTGACAGCTCCTTTGACAGCTGTCAAAACCTCTATTTCTCCTCTCCCGGCACTCTTTCAGATCGCTCCCGGGGTTTCCGGGGGGGGGGGTTGCCTTTTAATTCACATTCCACTTTTCTCCTCCAGCCCAGTCTTATAATTTTCCATCGCAAAGTTAATAACTTTATCAAAAAAAGGTTACACTCGATCTTAGTTGTCAAATCCTTTGCTTTAGCTCCTCTACAACAGGGGGGAGGCTGACTTCCTTTTTTCACCTCCCCCGCTCGCTCCGAATTTAAATAGAATTTTTCCCCTTTTTTAATCCAAGTTCCAATTACTCATGGGTTATTCTTTTAAAGACCAAATTTTCAATGGAAGACGTCAGCGCTCTCCGTCGAATGGCATGCGGCTTCGCTCGGCAGGGGAAGCGGAGGACTCACAGCACCCCCCCGTCACCCGCTCCACAGCCTTTAAAAAGGCTCCTTCGCGGGTCGGGGGGCGCAAATGGTGCCCGCTGAGTCACCATGCCCATGGGTTTCAGCGCCCATGGTTTTTGAGGGTCCCCGCGTCACCGACGCGGTAGAACCCAGCCCCTGCCGAGCAGGCTCCTTCCGGAGCTCGGAGGGAGTCCGCCATTCGGCGATGGCGCCAACCCGGAAGTCCTAATAATAATTTATTATTTATATCACGCCCATCTGGCTTGGTCTCCCCAGCCACTCTGGAAGGCTCCCAAGAGAATATTAAAAACACACAAAAACATCAAACATTAAAAATTTCCCTAAATAGGGCTGCCTTCAGATGTCTTCTAAAAGTCAGATAGTAGTTTATTTCCTTGACATCTGATGGGAGGGAGTTCCACAGGGCGGGCGCCACTACCGAGAAGGCCCTCTGCCTAGTTCCCTGCAACCTCACTTCTCACAGGGAAGGAACCGCCAGAAGGCCCTTGGAGCTGGACCTCAGTGTCTGGGCTGAATGATGGGGGTGTAGATGCTCCTTCAGGTATACTGGGCCGAGGCCGTTTAGTGCTTTAAAGGTCAGCACCAACACTCTGAATTGTGCTCGGAAACGTACTGGGAGCCAATGTAGGTCTTTCAAGACCGGTGTTATGTGGTCTCGGCAGCCGCTCCCAGTTACCAATCTAGCTGCCGCATTCTAAATTAGTTGTAGTGTCTGGGTCACCTTCAAAGGTAGCCCCACGTAGAGCGCATTGCAGTAGTCATTGCAGTTGAGAGACGAGCAAGCTTTTGGTACTGCATGCAGTTCCTGCACCTCTCGCTTTGTGAGAGCTGAGAAACAAAGCAAGAAGTCTTCCACTAGTTATAGTTCCCAAAAGTATAGTTTGCCCAGACTAGGAAACTATGGTCAACAGCTTTGGAACAAGCCAGAATATTAAGTCAACTTCAAAGCAACACAGGGTACAACATTGACTTACAGCCTTTCCTTTTGCATACTAAAACATGTTTTGTTATTGTGACCTCTTCTGAAGCTGGAAACAATAGCTACCAGGTTCAGAGGAAACAGGAAACAATGTTCAATGGAACTACTTTGTTTGCTCATTGATGTGATGGGGGCTGCATGCACAGCCCAAAGCCCCAGTCATGTCCAGGCTTCAAATGAATGAAGTCAATGCCATTGAACTTCGATGGTCAATTCTCAGCAGCCATAGCTGCTGGCCATTGATAAATTTGTTTTCCCCAAAGATGCCAGATCCTTTCTGTGTCAGCAAGAGCCAGCACATTTTTTTTTGGCAAATGAATTCCACATGTTATATTTATGAGTTCTATAAAGAAAAGCCATTTATTCTCGGAGGCACCGCTAGACCTCGTGAGAGAAATGTTACCATCCTGTGACCAAGTACAGTGGTACCTCGGGTTACATATGCTTCAGGTTACAGACTCCACTAACCCAGAAATAGTGCTTCAGGTTAAGAACTTTGCTTCAGGATGAGAACAGAAATCGTGCTCCGGCGGCGCGGCAGCAGCAGGAGGCCCCATTAGCTAAAGTGGTGCTTCAGGTTAAGAACAGTTTCAGGTTAAGTACTCTGGAACAAATTAAGTACTTAACCTGAGGTACCACTGTACATCCTTTGGTAGAATCATAGAATCTTAAGAGTTGGAAGCAACCCAAAGGGCATCTAGTCCAGCCCCCTGCAATGGGTATGTCTTGAATCTGCTGCTTAAGTGGGACAGTTGTTGGCTGTGTTGGAGAAACTGAATTATGGGGGAAAAACCTTTCCTCCATAAAATAAATGAAAACTTGATTTTTCTCAACTCCGTAGTGGGTGGTTTCACTTTGCCGTCGGCCAAAGCACACTGGAGGCCCAATAGAGTTATTTAAGAGCTTGAAATAATTAGAATTTTTTTAAATTAAAAAAAAATGGATGTAGTTAATTTGCAAGCTCACTGGTCGAGTCTGGAGGCACTTCTACACTCACTCTCTCCTGCTGAACTTACTAACTAATTTGGCTCCATTTGTAATACATTTTCAGTTCCCAGCAGCCGGATCTTCATACATTCGGGAAGGCAATTACTGAAAGTCACTATGTTCCTTGCTCTCGCTGCGGTGCGTCCAAAGGGGTAACAAGGAAATGCTAACTGCTGAGTTTATCACAAGGAATGGCAATTCATGGAGTGGAAGGGGAAAATAAGCAAACCCGTCAACAGGTTGAAAAAGGATGCAGTGATGGACACCAAATTCATGGAGGATATGAGTGGCTTCTAGTGATGATGTCTGTGTAACAAGGTAAAGGTAAAGGGATCCCTGACCATTAGGTCCAGTTGTGGCTGACTCTGGGGTTGCGGCGCTCATCTCGCTTTATTGGCCGAGGGAGCCGGCGTACAGCTTCCGGGTCATGTGGCCAGCATGACTAAGCTGCTTCTGGCGAACCAGAGCAGCACACGGAAACGCTGTTTACCTTCCCGCCGGAGCAGTACCTTTTTATCCACTTGTACTTTGATGTGCTTTCGAACTGCTAGGTTGGCAGGAGCAGGGACTGAGCAACGGGAGCTCACCCCGTCACGGGGATTCGAACTGCTAACCTTCTGATCGGCAATTCCTAGGCTCTGTGTTTTAACCCACATCGCCACCCGTGTCCCTGTCTGTGTAATAGTACCTGCAATATTGGAGGGAGCATAGGGAATACAGGAGGGAAGATTGCTATTGCCTGAGAGCTTCCCATAAGCCTCTGGTTGGGTCTTTTCCCTGATCCTGCATTGAATGCATACAGAGCATGGTCAAAAGTGTGGGATGTGATCCATGAGAGGCAGTCAAGTACAACATTCCTTGAAATGCTAGAGAAGACGTGAGAGGGAATGTTTGGTCCAGCCAGTCAAAACTTCCTGTTCCTCTTGGCTGGAGCATCTTTTGCATGTGATAGAAGGTGGGTGTGACCTAACCTATCCAGGTAACAAAAGGATGAGTCATGCAGCAACTCCCTCTCTTTTTGACTTCCTTCTTCGTTTGACCAGCTTTTAGCTAGGACTGCTCTGCTAGTTCTCAGCTAACAGAAGCACTGGGGTTATTCCCCCATATGGGGTAGATCCACATGTACATATTTGTAACTAAGTCTGCCTTCAGGAATCCAGCTGTGAACTGATGAAGGTAAACTTCTTTTATTGACTTTGAATAAGATTGTGGCGTCTTTATTCTTTTAAGAGGGATTTAAGGGAACTTACCAGCAATGTACAATTCAGTCTGAGACAGACTGAATTGTATATTAGTGAGAAGCTCACACGAGCTTGCAACCAGCTATCTGCTGTGCATGTAAAAAGGGGGAATGGAACTCTGCTACATAAAGGAACTTGCTAGCGCAAGTTAGGAAGGATATTAATAAACAATATAGCCTCTCCTGCTGCCCTGAACATTCCCACAAAAAGCAGGTATAAGCAGACTTCAGGCTTTCAAATCTACTTTGCTTTTTACTAGAACTCTTGAGCTCAAACAGCTGGAGTCAGCTGCAAAATGTTGCCTGGGGATGGTGGAGCCACTTACAAAATGGTGGCTCAGGATATGGAACAAGTTGCCTATTGGGATCCATGTGCCATGCACTTGATTTCCATATATATATATATATATATATATATATATATAATGCATACAACTCACACAGCCTGCGAACCACTGTGATTTGTGGGAAGGGACCCCAACACTACCATAGTAGACTGGAATTCACAGCTGAGTAGCAGAAGCTATTACAATATAGTAATTTAATTCACAGAAATTGTAAATGCTTGTCTATGCATGTGTTTAAATTTGATTGGTTGGTAGCTGAATTCCAGAGAGTTCTCTAGTAGTTCTCATGGGATTGGCTAATGCTGGTCACATGGGAGGAGACTCCATTTTATGTGAGGCAAGGTGACTCTGTTTTAGAATCCACTGTGAACACTGCTAAATTGGATAGAGTGTTGTAGTTCTTCTCTGCTTGAAAGAAAGAGAGCAAAAGCTGCAGGAGAAGATAAAAGTGGAAATCTGTCATAGGAGCTGCAAGTCATGCCTAACTGAGATACAGAAGGCTGAAAGTGCTGAGCTCTGGAAAGAGAAGAAAATACAGTTGTTTGGAAGTTAGAAGAAGAGACTGCAAGCCCATGCTTGGATAAGCATGTGACTGTGAAAATTTTAATTTCCAAAGAAGGGTGTCGGTCATATATATATGATTTGAGCTTCTTAACTGCCATTTTGCTACCCTGACTTCAACCTTATGACGTGTGCAGACCCCTTAAACATCGCAAGGACAAGTTACCTTTGCTGACGTTTCGAACCATCCCACAAAGCCATTCTCTTTGCAGAACTGCTCCATCTTGATGCCGTTGTTCACCAGCAACTCTTTGCCCTGGTCGCATTTGTTTGCCAAGAGAACTGCCGGCACCGGTTTGCCATTGGGGAGACTCAGCTTAGTGTCCAAATCCTCCTTCCATTTGGTGACCGCTTCAAAGGTTGCCGGCCTCGTCACATCAAAGACGATAAACGCTCCCATAGCTTCTCGGTAATAGACTCGCGTCATGTTCCCAAACCTTTCCTGACCTACAGACGACAAAAGCACACACCGTTAAGTGGATGCACACAAAGGAAGATCAATATTGAACAGATGGGGAGAATCTTTTGATTAGCTTGTTTCCTGGATTCAGGCTGGATGCCTGAGAATATAAGCATTGCCTGGATGAATCTCATCCCAGGCTCATCTGGCCAGACTGCTTCGGGAGGTGCTGAGCTCACTGGATGTATTTAAAAGGAAGCTGGTTGCTCATTCATCAGAGATGCTGTAATTGCAAGAATCCTACAGTGAAATGAGGAAATGGCCCAGGACAGCCGATAACCAGGGATGATAAGTACAGTGGTGCCCCGCAAGACGAATGCCTCGCAAGACGGAAAACTCGCTAGACGAAAGAGTTTTCCGTTTTGGAAGTGCTTCGCAAAACGAATTTCCTATGGGCTTGCTTCGCAAGACGAAAATGTCTTGCGAGTTCCTGCGGGTTTTTTCCCCTCCCCCCTTTTTCTAAGCCGCTAAGCCGCTTATGCGCTTATCCGCTAAGCCGCTAAACCGCTAAAAGCCGCTAAACTGCTAATAGCGCTAATCCGCTAAGCCGTCAATGGGCTTGCTTCGCAAGACGAAAAAACCGCTAGATGAAGAGACTCGCGGAACGGATTCTTTTCGCCTTGTGAGGCACCACTGTATTTGACTGCTTTGATCTGTGGAACTGGCAACCGTGGTGTGCAGTCAGTGGATTAGGGAGGCTAGGCTGGTCACCTAAATATTCCCTTGGTGCCTCCTTCCCAAAGCCCAGGAAGCTTCTGCCCATCTTAAGGAGGGAACAAACATCACCACTCCCAAATTGCCCTTGTAACCTGGTGCCGATTGACAGCATGGTGCTTTTTTCATCACTCACTGAAAACCGTTTTTGTTCAGGCAAGCCTATTCAGACATGAATCTCATTTGCAGTACAGTGGTACCTCGGGTTACAGAGGCTTCAGGTTACAGACACTTCAGGTTACATACGCTTCAGGTTACAGACTCCACTAACCCAGAAATAGTACCTCGGGTTAAGAACTTTGCTTCAGGATGAGAACAGAAATTGCGTGGCGGCGCGGCGGCAGCTGGAGGCCCCATTAGCTAAAGTGGTACCTCAGGTTAAGAACAGTTTCAAGTTAAGAATGGACCTCCAGAACAAATTAAGTTCTTAATCCGAGGTACCACTGTATATACATTAAAATCAGTATCATACCACTTTAAATAGCCAGGTCTTCCCCCAAAAAATCTTGGACTGCTGTTTGTCAAGGGTACTGAGCGTGGTTCGGAGACCCCCTTTTTCCTCACAGAGCTAAAATTCCCAGAGTTCCCTGGGAAAAGATATTGGTTGTTAAACCACTCTATTATAGAACCTGAGTCCTGGAGATAGAATTTTGGTCACTCCACTGTCATGATTTAGTAATGGAATATTGGTGGCAGGAACATGGGAGATGTGATGGGAGATGAGAGAGAAAGCATTCAAGAAGCCCAACAAAAATACAGGTGGCCTTATCCAATATACAGCAAATAGGCCAGGTTAGCTCGCCCAAGCAGATCAGGCTGTGAACAGATATTCACTCTACAACAGATCGTTCGAAAAGCTATTACTTGGCAAAACTCATCTGAAAATCAATTCTGTTGGTTGATTCCCACCCCCCTTTTTAAAAAGAATGCAAGCAAGCCTGTCAACACAGTAGTTTGGAGAAGCACTGCTAGATGCATTGAGACACTGAGAAAATTAACCAATGCTTTTTATTATGGAAACAGACAAAAATAATAATACCTGATATTGGACTGGGTATGTGCTGTGATGCAGCTACAGTGGTGCCTCGCAAGACGAAATTAATCCGTTCCGTGAGTCTCTTCGTATAGCAGTTTTTTCGTCTTGTGAAGCAAGCCCATTGACAGCTTAGCGGATTAGCACTATTAGCGGTTTTTAGCGGCTTTTAGCGTCTTATCAGCTTAGCGGATCGGCTGATAAGCGGCTTAGCTGCTTAGAAAAAGGGGGGGAAAGGGGGAAAAAACCCGCAGGAACTCGCAAGACATTTTCATCTTGCGAAGCAAGCCCATAGGGAAATTCGTTTCGCGAAGCGCCTCCAAAACGGAAAACCCTTTCGTCTAGCGGGTTTTCCGTCTTGCGAGGCGTTCGTCTTGCGGGGCACCACTGTACTGAGATGAGGCTGAGCTGCTTATTTGCAGTCTGCTCCACTTACAGGAGAGCAGTTGCTTTCATATACTGAAAGCAAAGGCACATCTCCCACTCAGCCCCAAGCATGGTATGTGATCTTGGTCAAGACAAAGGTAAATGTCAACATTAGGCACAGATTCAGTACAGAAAAGTTCTGAAATCGTGAGGACTTTATTGGCCCAACAAAAGAGAACACAAGAAATTCCTACTATTGCGGAGTGGCAGATGAAGATGATGGATTTTGATGAGTTGGCCAAACTGACTTGCAGGATTTGAAATCAGGATGATCAGAAATTCCAGAAAGACTGGAGTAAATTTATTGTATATTTAAATGATAACTGTAAAAATTTAAAGACACTAGCAGGACTGAAGTAGCTCCTGCAATGTAGATAAATTGTAAAGAGCTAGGATGCGCGATTGGATTTGATATGGGATACCAGCTGAAGGGAAGGAGGGAAGTTGTAAGCTCGGCAGAGCAAAATAGTTGATATGTTGATCCATGTATTGTTTGAAAAATGTGTAAGGAAAATCATAAAAAATTATTGGGGGGAAAACCACCCAGAAAAGTTCTGAAATCTGTTCTCCAGATTCTGAAACATTTTCTTGCTCTGAGAAAGCCACTTCCGAGCTGGAGAGGAGGTGGGATTGTGGGCCCACGCCCTCTCCACACACTCGGGGGCTGGCTTACAGCCCCCGTGAGAATAAGGGAATCCTCGGGCGTGTCAGCTCCCTGCCTAGCCAATCGGCTGGTCAGGGAGGCGTGGCCCGGGCTATTTATGCCTGGTGCGCCCGAGGACCGCCCTCTTTTCGCCTCTCCAGCTGACCAGGTTTCCCACCCTACCCGCCCTTTAGTTGCTCCCCTGACCTTGCTATGGACCTCGGTTGGTCGCCGTCAAGGGGCCTGGTAGGAATTTTTCCACTTGGCAAACTGGCACTGGCCATTTGGTTTTTTCGCCTACCTCGTAGCAAACGTCACAACTTTCCCGGTATTGGCGGTTAGGCATTGGTAAGGGAGGGTTAAGTAGATGAGAAGGGGGGAAGGAAGCGCCATCACCTTCCCCCAAGGTAAAAGGGTAGTCCAGTAAAGGATTCCGGGGGGCGTTGCCCTGTCCGAAGCCTGTGGAGGTGTGGGCCCAAGGCACACCTCCGAGCGGTGACACCCGGGCGATCCTAGTTGACGTACTTCAACAGGACTTCCCCCGCTGGTGGCTAACCCTCACCGGTCTTCATGCAATTGGGCTGAAGCCGGTTAGTCGATAGGAACCAATGCCTAAGCCAATACCTCTCAATTCCTGTAATCAATAAAGTTGTGGCCTTTTACCATTAACCTTAAATAAAGTGTCCTGTGTCTTTATTTCACAAGGGAGGAGGGGGTCTTGCCACGCAAAGAGGCTCATTTGCCATTATGGGTATCCTTTTCAAGAAATCTCCCAAAGAACCCCAAGATTCCATTGGAACACAGCTTGAAAACTCCTGCTTCCATCTCTGAAGCCAAGCAGCAGACCAGTCTGAGCTCTTCCGGGAAGATGGGTTGGAAGGTCGCAACTTTCAGAATCCAGATCCACCACACCAATTCCTCTGCTCCCCAACCACATCATGTGTTTCTTCTTCTTCTTCTTCTTCTTCCAAATGCACAATGGCCAAAAGCACACAGCCACGAGCTGTCCCATTTATGACACAGACAATATCACAGGTTTGCAACACTGAGCTATTGTTCAATAGGCTAACATTTCTTTCTTTTTTAAAAAGGAGGGCACAAATTCATTCACATGATTCAGAAAATCCAAAAGTGAACTTCTGTCTTTGATTCTTTCTCTCTTATTTAACACTGCTATCCATTGATGACGCTAAACTCGAAGCATGATCTTTTTGGGGAGAAGTGAAGGTCACGCACGCACACAAAAATGCACACAACTCTTTTGGACCATTTCCTGCATAAAATGCCTTATGATCTTTCTCCACAGCCTAATCAGATGAGTGGCTATATCATGTGTTGTCCAACCACCCCCTCCCTGAGAAGATTCCCTTGTATGCCAGCATACCTCCTTCTAAAAAATTCAATTAATTTCCAGAGCAGTAGCTTACAGCAAGAGAATTGCGCACAGTGAATTTTGCAAGACTTCTGCAGGGAAATGAAGAGGGCTGAAGGATTCTTAGGAGTGAAAAAGTTCAAATAAATCTAGCATTTCCCTTTTGGCCCAAGAGGTCAGAGGTCTGCCAGACACACACACACACACACACAGAGAGAGAGAGAGAGAGAGAGAGAGAGGTTCTAAAGTCTAGCAGAGAGGAATTGCAAAAGGAAATGGGTGAAGACTCTATATACTAGTTCTGTGCTGAACCTCACCCCAATTTTTTCTTCAAAAATTTCATTCTCTTTAAAAGTGGACTCCCCCCACCCGCGCCTCTTTTATATGGAAGGGGACAGAACAGAGTGGACAGGCCTCTACATGGTGCCATGTGTTCAATCTGGAAAGTGCTTCTGGGCTGCAAGTCTGCCCACAAACAGCCCAGTCTACTGTGAGTGAGCATGGGATTTTTCAACACCTGTGAGGCAAAATGAAGATATAGTCATTCCTCGCGTTACAGATGCTTCAGGTTGCGTATTTTTGGGTTGTGCACTGTGCCGAACCCGGAAGTACTGGAACGGGTTACTTCCGGGTTCCGGTGCTCGCGCATGCGCAAAAGAACTAAATTGTGCAGATGCGGTGCTGCGGGTTGCGAATGCTGTGGGTTGCGAACGTGCCTCCCGCATGGATCACGTTCGCGACCCGAGCCTCCACTGTATCTCGTTTAGTTCATGAAACCCAATACCCCACCACCATCATGTTCCCCTCTTCCCTTTTCAGAGGCATCTTTGAATGAGAGCCAGTGTGGTGTAGTGGTTAAGAGCGATGGACTCGTAATCTGGTGAACCGGGTTCGCGTCTCCGCTCCTCCACATGCAGCTGCTGGGTGACGTTGGGCCAGTCACACTTCTCTGAAGTCTCTCAGCCCCACTCACCTCACAGAGTGTTTGTTGTGGGGGAGGAAGGGAAAGGAGATTGTGAGCCGCTTTGAGACTCCTTCAGGTAGTGAGAAAGCAGGATATCAAATCCAAACTCTTCTTCTACCCCCTATGCCCTTTGAACGGTTGAAATAAAGACCATGTGAACTTTTAGTGAAGCCTTACCATTTATCTTCCTAAGGGTGCCACATGAAAGATGGAGCAAGCTTGTTTTCTCCTGCTCTGGAAGGTAGGACCGGAACCAATGACTTCAAGTTTCAGGACAGGAAATTCTGACTCAACATCAGGAAGAACTTTCTGAGGGAACAGACTCCCTCAGGAGGTGTTGGACTCTCCTCCACTGGAGGTTTTTAAGCAGAGATTGGGCGGCCATCCCTCATGGATGCTTTTGTTGAGATTTCTGCATTGAAGGAGCTGGACTAGATGTGCCTTGGGGTCCCTTTCAACTCTTCAATTCTATGATTCTGTTATCCTTAACTTCTCCACAGCTTGCACGCTGCAACAAAGTGATGAATGAATTGAACTGATTCTTCACCTAGGTTTCCCGCTGTCATGGCTAGCTCAGCCTCTTGAGAGGGAGGGTGTGGCAATCTCAAGAGATTCCGAATGCCTGTAGTGGAGGATCAAAATAGTTCCACCCTTCCACTATCAAAACCAGGGAAAGTCCTGCTTGGCAGGGGGTTGGACTCGATGGCCCTTGTGGTCTCTTCCAACTCTATGATTCTATGATTCTATGATTCTTCCAGAGTAAGCCCCTTGACATGAACTGCAGTCGTTTTGCTCTTCTTGTAAGTGCCAAGGAGATTCAGAGACTTATTTTCAGGGGTTGTACTAGGAAATACCCATATTCAGGGTAGTTCCACTGAAAGCAATGGGGCCACATCCATGCCATAGATTTAAAACACTCTCACCTAGTTTGTTATCAAACATGTTTGTCTTCCCCCCAAAAATCCCAGAAGCTGTAATTTGTTAAGGGTGCTGCCCCTCACAGAGCTCTAGTTTGCAGCACCCTTAGCAAACTACAGCTCCCAAGAATCTTGGAGGGAAGCCATGTCTGTTAAATATATTACTACCCTAAGGTAAAAAGGTAAAAGACCCTTGGATGGTTAAGTCCAATCAAAGGCGACTATGGGGTTGCGGCGCACATCTCACTTTCAGGCCGAGGGAGCCGGTGTTTGTCCACAGACAGCTTTCCGGGTCATGTGGCCAGCATGACTAAACCACTTCTGGTGTAACAAAACACCGTGACGGCAGCCAGAGTGCACAGAAACACCATTTACCTTCCTGCCACAGTGGTACCTATTTATCTACTTGCACTGGTGTGCTTTCGAACTGCTAGGTTGGCAGGAGCTAGGACAGAGCTCACCCCGTTGTGGGGATTCGAACTGCTGACCTTCCAATTGGCAAGCCCAAAAGCCTCAGTGGTTTAGACCACAGCGCCATCCGCGTCCCATTCTTACTACCCTAATGGTTGGCCATATTAATTTTTTACTGTTTAAAAACTGCATTTTATTCCCATTTAATATTGTGATATGCTTTGCGGAGACTTTTCTTTTTTTGCTTTGAAAAGGCAGAGTTTAAGTGCCTAAATAAATAAAATGAAACAGATAACCTGTGAGCTTCCCAGTAGATGGCTCCCCATGTGTCACAACACAACCTCTGGTGCTTGGATGCTGAGGGCATTGTTCATGAACCACAGCATGTTCCCAGTTGCGAGAGGTAAGGAAGAAAACCCCTCCCCCATTTTACAAAAAGAGGCCTCTGTCAGGGGACTGTGACCAAGAAAGCGCCATGACTATCTCACTTTTGCATGCAACCCCTGTTTGCGCTCCAGAAAGGTACACTCTAATGCTCTCCACACTAATGCATAATAATACTCATATTTTCCTTACAGTCTTTCTAAGCCCTTGAAGAGTATCTCTGGGTTCCCAAAGGCTTCTGTTTTTGAAGGGGAAACTGGCAGGCATGGAAAATGAACCTATCCATTCATTACAGAGGCTGGCTTCCATGTGAGGCACAGAGATTAAAATGCTTAGAAGAGGAAGATGAAAAAGAGAGAGACATGTCATTAACATACACACTAGTATTTAGACTGTGCATGCTAATACTAAGTATTCTCACTCAACCTGAGCTAGTGGGATGGCTAAACTGTTAATACCCATCCCACATCCCGTGTGATTGTGGTTGAAAATCTCTTCCCTATGGTCTTTTAACCAATTAATCAACTACTGAATCAATTCAATGTAAATTCATTTCCATAGTACTGGAATCTTAATAGAGTTGCCTTTTGAGATATCAACGGAAGATTAAGATAAGCTGCAATTTAATTAACAAAAGCAATCCCTTAGATGCAAAGGACATCTTTGATATTCTCTTTTCTGTTTTCTATTACAGCAGAACCAAATTAACCTCAACTTCCTGCAGCAACCACCCCAAATAATGACCAAAAATTGGATCGTCCGACCTAACCAATTATTTAGATGACTGACCAATTAGCTAAATTTAATGTTTGTACTGTACCGATTAAAGCTTATAGCCCTACAAAAGTAATGTATATACTGTATCTGAGTCAGTTAGTAGCCAAAAATTTAATGAACTGGTTCAGCATTTTGTAAACAAGCATTAGAAAGCCTGACTAGAAAGCCAACTAGGACAGACTCTGGCAAGTTTACTTTTAAGCATTCCTTGAGAATGATTAATCCTGGTTTGCAAGAAACAATGGCTACTTAAACTAGCCAGCTTCATAACCCATGGTTTGAAGTTGGCTTGTTAAGCAACGAACCATTGCTTGATTTAAGCCCATATTCACAGCCAACATCCTTTGTAACTGCAAGTAAGCTCAGCAGAGGTCATTGTCTCACACAGCTTGAAGGAGGATAGAGGAGTGTGTAAAACTGATACTTCAATGAGGTTCATCCACATAGTGCTAACCACGGTTTAGAACCATGCTAACCATGGTTTAGAACCACATGCAAACCAGCCAAATAATACTAAATGAGATCTTGGTGTGAGACAGTGGCTCAAGTCAATTCAGATATCACATCAAAGCATGGTCTGTGCTTACCATACTTTAGAAAACCAACCACGGTGTTCCATGTTCCAACATAGCTCACCTGTAATGTGAAGTCCATTAAGTCTTACGCAAAGAAGACTTGTGTATGTGTACTCTCTCCTCCCATCTCTGTCCCTTCTCGTTTTCTATATTCTGCATTACTTCTGTTTTTGTGGGAAAACATACCGTATTTTTTGCTCTATAAGACTCACTTTTCCCTTCCTAAAAAGTAAGGGGAAATGTGTGTGCGTCTTATGGAGTGAATGCAGGCTGTGCAGCTATCTCAGAAGCCAGAACAGCAAGAGGGATTGCTGCTTTCGCTGGGCAGCGATCCCTGTTGTTGTTCTGGCTTCTGAGATTCAGAATATTTTTTTTCTTGTTTTCCTCCTCCAAAAACTAGGTGCGTCTTACAGAACGAAAAATACGGTACATGAGTGTGCAATCCTTAACTACCACTCACCATTGCATGTGGCCAAAAACATTGCCCACTCCTAGTTTAGCAAAACTCTGCTCTTGCAAATACAGTGCAGTAATTCTTTCTGCCCTGTGGCATAATTCAAAGGTTGTGCAGCTCATTAAAACCCAGAGCATTTTTTATAATTACTTCCAAATCTTTAGCGATCTGCCTGAAAGCTACATCATATGATCTTCCAGCACATGATTTGTTGTACTAGTCTTCCTTGCACAAATTGGAAGGGTTGTAAAATCATGGGGAAAGGGCCTTAGCTCAGTGGTAGAACATCTGTTTTGATTCAAAAGGCCCCATTTTCAACCCTCCAAGCTGCTGTAGGTCAGTGTAGATCATATTAAGCTGGATAAAATGGTCTGATTCAGTGTAAGGCAGCTTCCTATGTGTCTATGATGCTGTCCCTTTAGATATTATCCAACTTATAAAAGAGAGCATTTTAACAGCACTGCTATTCTAATGCATTCAGGTTGTGAACATTTGCTACAATTCCCCCCAATAATAGTAATCATGCCAACACTAGAACTCCCAGTACGTCTCTGAGCACAATTCAAAGTATTGGTGCTGACCTTTACAGCCCTAAACGGCCTTGGTCCTGTATACCTGAAGGAGCGTCTCCACCCCCATTGTTCAGCCACTGAGGTCCAGCTCCAAGGGCCTTCTGGCGGTTCCCTTACTGCAAGAAACCAGGCAGAAGGCCTTCTTGGTGGTGGTGCCTGTCCTGTGGAACGCCCTCCCATCAGATGTCAAGGAAATAAACAACTACAGTGGTACCTCGGGTTAAGTACTTAATTCGTTACGGAGGTCCGTTCTTAACCTGAAACTGTTCTTAACCTGAAGCACCACTTTAGCTAATCGGGCCTCCTGCTGCTGCCGTGCTGCCAGAGCACGATTTCTGTTCTCATCCTGAAGCAAAGTTCTTAACCCGAGGTAATATTTCTGGGTTAGCGGAGTCTGTAACCTGAAGCGTATGTAACCTGAAAGGTATGTAACCCGAGGTACCACTGTATCTGACTTTTAGAAGACATCTGAAGGCAGCCCTGTTTGGGGAAGTTTTTAATGTTTGATGTTTTGTTCTGTTTTTAATATTCTGTTGGGAGCCGTCAGAGTGGCTGGGGAAACCCAGTCAGATGGGTGGGGTATAAATAATAATAATAATTATTATTATTATTATTATTATTATTATTATTATTATTATTATTATTATCACCACCACCATCACTGGCATACAGTGAAGCTGAATGCTGGAAGGTTCAAATGAAGGAATATACTTCATGCAGCACATAGCTAAACTAGGGAACTTGCTCCCACAGGAGACAAGTGATCTCTACCAACTTAGATGGTTTTAAGACAAACTCCTGGAGAGTAAGTCTCTCAATGGTCGCTAGTAGCCATGATGACTATGTTCTGCCTCCATGGACGAAAGCAGCATTGCTTCTGAATACCACTTTCTGTAAAACCTCAAGAGGGGAAACTGAGTTTGCGTTCAGGTTCTGCTTGTGGGTTTCCCACGGGCATCTGGTTGGCGTCCACGAGAAGAGGATGCTGGACTAGATGGGCCAGGGGCCTGATCCAGCAGGCTCTTCTTACAAGTTACGATTTCCAAACACCATAAGCAAGTGCAAATGCAAGCTACTATCCTGCACTTTTGCATGCAGAGATAAGATGCCCATTTTCTGTTATGTTGGTGGCATGGGAGCTGACGGTGCAGTGGGGCTCTTTATTTTTGCCCGATTGCAAGAGAGGAGCCCAAGATGGTCAGGTGGAGTCCAAAGAAGGCTGGTCTGCATGGGGAAATGGGACACTGGCTTTGGCTCCGCCTACTGTTGGTCTCATGGACTGCAAGAAGATCAAACCTATCCATTCTGAAGGAAATCAGCCCTGAGTGCTCACTGGAAGGACAGATCGTGAAGCTGAGGCTCCAATACTTTGGCCACCTCATGAGAAGAGAAGACTCCCTGTCAAAGAGCCGGATGTTGGGAAAGATGGAGGGCACAAGGAGAAGGGGACGACAGAGGATGAGATGGTTGGACAGTGTTCTCGAAGCTACCAGCATGAGTTTGACCAAGCTGCGGGAGGCAGTGGAAGACAGGAGTGCCTGGCGTGCTCTGGTCCATGGGGTCACGAAGAGTCAGACACGACTAAATGACTAAACAACAACAACAACAAACTGTTGGTCTCCCACATCTCCCTGCATACCAGCCTCCATTAGAACAGTCAACAGTGTGGCTCCTCCTCCCTACGTGAATAATTTCCATGGGCGGGGCAACAGCGGAATAGGAATAGGCAACTAGGCGAACTCCTCCTATGTAGCCAGAGATTTCATTTAGGAACCCAATGATGAGGGAAGGAGTTCCAGGGTAGCCGCCAGTGCAATGTAAGAAGAATGCTAAAGACTTAGCACTAGTGCAGGATTCTAGAGGTACAGAGGCAGTTTAACAAGCCAGGTATGTGTGCACAATGTCAAAGGGATGAGATGCAAATGGCAGCATTGCATAATTATTGTTCGTATCGGCCCTGCCAAATGCGCAGCACAAGCACCTAAAATCCTTTAATTCCAAAAGAACGTTAGGAATTTTATTTCCCTGGTCTCGTTTTATGTAATTCTAGGGAGAGACGGGGCGGGGGAATCAGTAAGAGTAGAGTTTAAAGAAATTAAAGCTGTAGCTACATATATATTATTGAATGAATGAATGAACTTTATTACGGTCTCAGACCAGGTTTAAAAAGCATATAGATAAAATAGCAGTTAGGATTTTTTTAACCGATAAGGCATAGGATAAAACATCTGGATAAAATACAGGATTAGACACGGATAGTGGATGGATAAAAAACTGATAATTAAAACAAATAAGAACTAAAAACAAACAAGGACACACAGTTAAAACAACTGTGAGAGCAAAAGAACTAAAAGATTCGCAGTTAAAACAACTATAAGAGGCTGCAGAGTAAAAGCCTCTTAAATAGAGGACACTCACAACATTAAAAACTGCTGTGCAGATATGGTTAAAACAGACAATTAAAACAATGTACATCACTAAATTTAGCAGCAATGTACAACTATAAACTGACTCAAGGAGTTGACTCAGAATCATCCATGAAGCCGTGTTTGGGGCTTTTCATGCCAGACTATTTTGAGTTGAGCGATGGTCATTCATTCATTCATTCATTCATTCATTTATTTATTTATTTATTTATTTATTTATTTGCAAAAGCCTTATCTGAGGAATACTGGATTATAGGTTGTTGTTGTTTTCGTAGAGGCAGTTACTGCATGCCTCTAAAACATATTTTTCTTGACATGGTACCGAAGGAATGGCCAGGGGTGCAGTTGGGAGAGAAAGAGAATCCCTACAGCAAAACGGAAAAACCGCTTAAAAAAAAAAGGTAGAACAAATTGTTTTTAAAAAAACAACTATCGGATATACAAATATTTCAATGACAATTCTGTAATAAGCCAAAGCACTACAATATATTGTGACATGTGATGCAGACCCTGAGGTCTTGTGCATCAGTGGCCTAAAACAAGATATTAAGCATAAGAATTCTGTAGAATGCATGAACAGAGCAAAACTGGCAAGAGTGGCAAGTAAAGTCAACACACCAAATTAAAAGCAGAAACTACAAAGTACAGTGGTACTTTGCTTGTCGAACAGCTTGGCTCCCAAACAAATCGGCTCCTGGACGCTGCAAACCTGGAAGTAAGCGTTCCGGTTTGCGAACATTTTTCAGAAGCCGAATGTCCAACACGGCTTCTGCTTGAGTGCAGGAAGCTCCTGCAGCCAATTGGAAGCCGAGCCTTGGTTTTTGAACGGTTTCGGGATTCAAACGGACTCCCAAAACGGATAAAGTTCGAGAACCAAGGTACCACTGTAATACGCTTTATGCATGAAGTTTCCTATATAAGTGGGAGTGGCAGGTATGACTGGGCTGTAGAGCTGATTCTCAACACAGGTGCTGCTGCAGCATCCCTGGATGCTGCAGAGGTGAGTTCAGGACTGTCCCAAAGAGCCACTCAAGTACTTCCCACCCTGCAAATGTACATCCCCAACCTCAGCACCATCCTGCCCATCCAGGTAAGCTTCAGCAGACCCAGTTCAGGAGGCAGACACAGACCATTCCTATATTTAGCCAATGTGGTGTAGTGGTTAAGAGCGGTGGACTCGTAATCTGGTGAACAGGGTTCGCTTCCCCGCTCCTCCACATGCAGCTGCTGGGTGACCTTGGGCTAGTCACACTACTTTGAAGTCTCTCAGCCCCACTCACCTCACAGAGTGTTTGTTGTGGGGGAGGAAGGGAAAGGAGAATGTTAGCCACTTTGAGACTCCTTAAAGGGAGTGAAAGGCGGAATATCAAATCCAAACTCTTCTTCTTCTTTAGGGCCAAAGGCAACTGGTTTTTAATTTTTTGCAACAATGTACTGCAGCAATTTGGCCTAGAACATGATGATTGCCAAAGAATCCATTTATCCAATGGCTATTTTATTGCAATAAAAATGTTCGTGAACTCGTGCTTTTTCCTTGGTTGCTAGAGAAGTGGTTGGAGCAAAATGAGGGCGGCAGCTAAAAAGCATGTGACTTTTGTAAAGATTCTGATCATGCAGAGAGCCTACGCTCTTGTGCATGCTTCAGCTCTATCAACTGGGTCGGTGGCTGGGCAGAAGCTCAGCATTCTTTGAAATGTGCCCCCTGGCTGTGCAAGCCTAGGCAGAGCCAATAGCTCAATTCAGTGCGGCTCATTCTCTAGTCTAGAGCAGCAGTTGAGGACTGCAGCCGCACAAAGTGCTGCAAACACAGGTTCGTCCCCATTTGCACATTGTACTTTCAAGGGCACACCTGACATTTCGTAGCCGTGCATCTAAGAAACATAAACGGGTTGCATCCAGAGTTGCCTAGAGAGGGTCTCCACTACTTGGATGTTCCTGTGGGTGGAGAGGGGGGGAGTGATAATCATCAATTGCTCCTGCAGATCCCTAACGGAGACCCCTTTGGAGCAGGATAGGAGGTAGAAACCATCTGAAATGGTCTATTCTCTCCCTCCGGTGGAAGCCCCAGATGTTGGATCCATGGTTGGTTGGCTGGCTTCCATTTGTCTTGGGAGACAGATCAGTTTCCTTGTTATCATTGCTTTTTACAGAATGCGCATCATGCTTGACAGAGGCTGTTTTTGTGTGCCACAGTAAAGCCATAGTAAATTGTTTTTTGAAAATGCTCCTTCCCTAGTACAAGGAACAAACCATGGTTTAGCGCTACATCTAACCCAGAAGTCATGGTGAAGCTGAGGTTTGTTCCTGGCTTATCAGTTTGTGGGGAACTTCCAAACTGTCGTTATTTTCAGGTGGGATTCAGTCAGGTACAGGCAAACTCAGGTTGCACAATTAAAGTTGGTTTGGAGCTCTTGTGCAACAAACCCGCTTCCCAAAAAACAGCAATATTTTTGAGAGAAGGAAAGTGATGGGAAAATACATTTGCCGACGTAATGTCATCTAACTTTCCCCCAAACAAATTGAGAGTGGATGCTCAGCAAAAAGTTGCTTTTGGACCTCTCCACAAGCAAATCAGGTTGCCTGGAAGAGACCATGGTTTGGAGTAAAGCAATCCACAATCCCACTAAACTAGGGTTTGTGCTCCTACTTGTACTAGGGGAGAAATGAAGTGGGAGCGATCTCTGCATTCACGGTAAGATGTTTAACTATTGTTTATTGTGACATATGAATACAGCGGGTGGATGCGGGTGGTGCTGTGGTTTAAACCACTAAGCCTAGGACTTGCCGATCAGAAAGTCGGCGGTTCGAATCCCCGCAACAGGGTGAGCTCCTGTTGTTCAGTCCCTGCTCCTGCCAACCTAGCAGTTCGAAAGCACATCAAAGTGCAAGTAGATAAATTTGTACCGCTCTGGCGGGAAGGTAAACTCCTCTGGTTCGCCAAAAGCAGCTTAGTCATGCTGGCCACTTGACCTGGAAGCTGTACGCCGGCTCCCTCGGCCTGTAAAGCGAGATGAGCGCCTCAACCCCAGAGTTGTCCGTGACTGGACCTAACGGCCAGGGGTCCCTTTACCTTTACCTATGAATACAGCTAAAATAATGGGTGCAAAAGGAAGGTCTCTGCATCAAAGAGTTTGCATTCTAAAAACAACATCCAACCAAGATTAAGCATTCCTAATTTCAAAGGAAGAGATGATGCATATACTTAAGGTTGCAATTCAGGTAGGTAGCTGTGTTGGTCTGATACAGTTAAAGTTTGTTCTAGGTATAAACTTTTGTGTGCATGCACATTTCTTCAGATACACTGGACAACAAACTTAGTTGGTCTCTAAGGTGCTACTGGACTATTTTTAAATTTTTTATTAAGGTTGCAATGTTACACACACTTATCTGGGAGTAAGTGTCATTTAACTCAATTGGCCTTACCTTAGAGTAGAGATATCTAGATATCTGGATTCCTACTGAAATCAATGGAAATTTGGGTGGAGGTGTGTGATTTAAACAGTTACATAAAGAATCTATAACCCAATATTTGTTGAGGGATGATATTCCCGAAACTACCAAGATTGTTTCGGGATACTTAGCCGGGATTTTTAAAGCTAAATCTAAAGTTGTCTGACATATTCAGCGGTGGCTACCAAGCCTTTTATATATTTAATGTGTTTGGATTCTTAATGTATTTGGATGACTTTGTATGCCTTTATTGTTTAAACTTATGCCAATAAAGGTTAAAAACAACAACATCAGTTTGAGGTTTCAAAGGTTGAGGTTTTTTTGTTTTGTTTTGCTCCTGTAATAACTATTGAATAAATATTTGAAAACAGAGTCTCATAGAACTGCCCACAGTTACAGCACTTTTAAAGTCTCGTGGATTCCGGGCAGGGAGTTACACACATTAAATCTCTCCAATGAAAACCAGCAGGGGCTTAAAAATGCTTAACTCTGGCTAGACTCTTTCCATTAATTAATTAATTAATTAATTAATTAATTAATGGCCGACCCAGCCAAATTAAATCCCACTGATTTCAATGTGCTGAACTTGAAAGTGTTTTAAGACAGCAATGCTACATGCATGGAACTCATGGGCCTTACAACCGAGTAGACCGCATAAGCTCAGCTTCTTAACTAAAGTAAACAAGACTTAGAATTGCAAGAAGGCTGAAATCCTGACACAGTGGTCACACTCGACTCTGTGGGACTACCGATTCAACCGAGCTGGATCACGCCCATAAGTTTGGAACACAGCTCCTGAACCCGAGTTGGAAAATGCTTCCAGCCTGCAAACCCTACAGCATACTTAATAATAATTTTATTATTACTGTATTTTTTGCACCATAACACTCACTTTTTTCCTCCTAGAAAGTAAGGGGAAATGTCTGTGCGTGTTATGGAGCGAATGCCTATGGGTGGCGGGGGGGATCTGCTGCAGTCGTGTGCAGAGGATCCATGGTTCCCCTTCCCTCCTCCGTGGCTCGCTTTGAAACAGCAAAGCGGAAGAAGAGCCGCTGAGTGGGGAGGAGAGAGGGACAGAGAGCCTGCTTCTTTAAAGGAGAGGAGCCTTCTCCCCTTATACCCCTCTTCTTCATTATTAGCAGCATCCTTCTCCACCCACCCCACGCATGCTCCTTGTCCCTTGAGTGCTTTTCCTTCCCTCCCCACTTAAAACGTGGTTACAAAGCACGGATCCACATGGATCCTCATGATTTTTGCACTGGGTCACCCCAAATTCACCATCAGATCACATAGCATGTCCATGGCTACATCTTGCACCAAAAAAATCACACACCCACTGTTGCCTGGAGCCGTGCAAAAACGTGGTTACAAAGCATGGATCCACATGGATCCTCAGGATTTTTGCATTGGGCTACTCTAAACTCACTGTCAGATCACATGTCTGTGGCCACAGCATGAACCACAAAAATCAAAAATCCACTGTTTCGTTTAGAATATTTTTTTCTTGTTTTCCTCCTCTAAAAACTACGTGCGTGTTATGGTCGGGTGCGTGTTATAGAGCGAAAAATACGGTACTTCCTTGAGGGCAACAGGATCACAGAGTAAACATGCCATGTTTTTGCCTGGGATCCTCGCCCTCGGAGACCCAACGCACTTCAGTGGAGCCATAAACATTGATCCCAATGGGTCTCCTCTGAGTAGGGCTTAACAGGCTCCAACCAGAGTGTTTAGAAGGCAGCTTCTGAGCGCGTCTACTATTATCACTCCACGCAATTCCACGCCCGGCCCTGGAAGCAAGGAAGAATTGGCCTCACACACACCCCCCCACCGTCAGTAGAGGGACCCATCTCTACTCCTGACTCGCATGCCACACACCCGTGCCTGGAGCACCCACTCCAAGAGAGTGGGGAGACCAACCTCCTCGCCTCTCCCCTCTTGCTCCGGGCGCACCCAGCCCGGATCAGTGGAGAGACTTATCTCTACCTCTCCCCCTGACTCCCACCTCCAACCCCCTGCGCACCCACCCCGTGTCAAAAGGCGGACCTACCTTTGCTCCTCGCTCCCCCCTCCCATCACCCCCCCCCACACTCACCCGCGATGTCCCACAGCTGCAGCCGCACCACCGTCTCCGGGTCCCAGCTGAGCACCTTGAGCGCGAAGTCCACGCCGATGGTGGCGCGGTAGTGCGGCGAGAAGTTCTGGTGGACGTAGCGCTTGATGATGCTGGTCTTGCCCACGCCCAGGTCGCCGATGACCAGCAGCTTGTAGAGGCGCTCCTTCTGGCCGGCCGGCTTCTGCATCGCCCTCCTCGCCGCCGCCGCCGCCTCCTCCTCCGACGGCGCGGCCGAGGCGCTGCGCAGCGAGCTGCCTGGCGCGCCGGTCCCAGGATCTGATCGCGAGCTCGCCAGGGAGAAGGGGAAGACAGGCCGAGGGGGAGGGCCCAGAGGCGGGCGAGGGTGGGGTGGAGGGTGGGGAGACACCCCTTGGCAAGCGAGCGAAAGAGCGGCCCAAGGTCGTCGCAAAAGGTGGCTTCAAAGCATCCCCAACCGAGGGAACAGCGGCGAGAAGTTTTGGCAAAGTTTGGCGCGACTTTTTTTAATGCTTCGTGCGGATCAGACGCAGCAGCCTGGGAAAACTGCCTTAAGGACGTAAGACGAGCCCTGCTGGATCAGCCCATCTCGATCTAGTTCAGCATCCTGGACTCACCGGGGTAGACCAGACGCCTCTTCTGGGAAGCTTACCAGTAGGAGCTGAGAGAGGAGTTCTGTAGTTTCCAGAAACTGCTGTTCATAAGCGTTGCTGCCTCCGATCAGGGGTGCTAAGCCAACTTGAATAAAATATTTTTGGGGGGAGGGGGCAGGTAAGCCTCGCCCTGTGTACTTGATCTCATGATACTGTCCATGCACACCATTTGAATGGCAATGTCTATCCCCTGGGGGGGGGCCCTCAAATATTTTATGGGGGGGCAAAGGGATCTCAGCCCCTAGGTGTTGGGTCCTATGCCATGGATAGCCTTCTCCTCCCTTCATTTGTCTAATTCTCTTTTAGCCTAGTGGCCATCACTGCCAATCCTGTGGCAGTGAGTTCCATTGTTTTAACTATGCGCTGCGCTACAGGCCCGCTTTTATCTGCCTTGAATCTTTCAAGATCCGCTTTCATCGGATGTCCACAAGTTCTAGAGCTGTGAGAGAGGGAGGAAAAACTCTTCTTTATCCACTTTCCCCATGCCGTGCCGAATGTTACGTTTATATATCATGACGCCTCTTCTCTAAAATTAAAAAGTCTGCAACTTTGTACAGTGGTACCTCGGGTTACATACGCTTCAGGTTACAGACACTTCAGGTTACAGACTCCGCTAACCCAGAAATAGTGCTTCAGGTTAAGAACTTTGCTTCAGGATGAGAACAGAAATTGTGCTCCGCAGTGGCGTAGCGTGGGGGGTGCAGGGGGGGCCGGCCGCACTGGGCGCAACATCTGGGGGTTAGGGTTAGGGGGCGCAAATCCACGGGTTAGGGGGCGCAAATTACTTGCCTTGCCCCGGGTGCTGACAACCCATGCTACACCACTGGTGCTCCGGCAGCGGGGCGGCAGCAGGAGGCCCCATTAGCTAAACTGGTGCTTCAGGTTAAGAGCAGTTTCAGGTTAAGAACGGACCTCTGGAATGAATTAAGTACTTAACCTGAGGTACCACTGTACATCCTTTGTGGTTTATTGTGAAGAGGCACTGTTAAGCCAATCTGGAGATTGTAGCTCTGTGAACCTTCTGCAGGCAAATCAGGTGATGTACCATTGAGTTTCCTTGCAAACTCCCAGAGGATCGCACTGCAAAGGGCAGACAACCTCTCACAACCCCCCTGCAAGATTGATTAGGTGGGGAGATACGAACAAACTCGTAATGGAGATTTACTTGAAAATTCAATTGTGGTTCTCTTTTTACAAGAGGGCATATTTAGAAGCTGCTGGCCTCATATTCGTACCACACTCTGTTTTCTTACACACAGTTGAGGACCTAGCAATTTAGCCAAAGCTGTATTCCCTACATGATAAATATTCAATTGCCATTAGATCCGACAATGTACCTTTTTCGTCCCTGAAAAATGGCAAGTACTGGCATGGAACCTCTTAGCAAGGCTCCCCACCCCCCTCCAGCGCCCCCGCCCCCATGCAATCAAGTCTTTCGAAATATAAATGGCTCTATAAACAATGGAAGTTAATTTTATTAATGAAATGAGCCTGCTTATCGAAGATCCAGTTCTCAGCGTTAGGTAAAGCTTAGTACCCAGTAGAAATATATACCGGTACTAGTGAACTGGCTCCCTTTTTAATTGCCAACGATTGTATCTTCTGTTAGGTGTGCAGAATAAATCTGTTTTACTGTTTATTTTTTGCACATTTGGAAGATCTGTGATATGGAAGATCTCTCTCTCTCTTCTGGAAACAAAGAGGCATTTTCTTTTGTAGTGAATATCGTCGCAAACGTTAGTAATAGTAGTTGTAATAAACACACAATCAAGTGGCTAGTTTTCTAGGAAAGGAGAAAGTCCCATTGAAGAAGAAGAAGAGTTTGGATTTGATATCCCGCTTTATCACTCCCCGAAGGAGTCTCAAAGCGGCTAACAGTCTCCTTTCCCTTCCTCCCCCACAACAAACACTCTGTGAGGTGAGTGGGGCTGAGAGACTTCAAAGAAGTGTGACTGGCCCAAGGTCACCCAGCAGCTGCAGGTGGAGGAGCAGAGACGCGAACCCGGTTCCCCAGATTGCGAATCTACCGCTCTTAACCACTACACCACACTGGCTCCCATTGAGCCTACATTTGATTCTGCCATATACATACAAGCAAGTCCTGCGTGTGTGTGTGTGTGTGTGTGTGTGTGTGTGTTGTCACTCAAGACCCTTTACACATGGCACTTACTAAGCTCTATGCAACTCAGCAACCTGAAACAAACCAAACAAGTGCATTATCTCTCTGCGGCAAGATATATTTAATCAATCCGTTTGGGTTAGGCTTCATCTTATTTCAATCAAAACATTCCTGGGGTGAAAGGACTGTTGAGTCATCAAACTTGTCTGCCTGTAGCGTGATGGTTCTTGTCTCACTAAATACCCACTTTACTGATTGGCTGAGAGACAAAGAATTTGCATAAATAAATATACAACAGGTCTGTTGCACAGTCCCAAGAGGCAATTAGTCTACTTTGGGAGTTGGTGCTGGAAAGATCTATGTCCTTGCCCTGAGAGTTATATTTTTATTAATCATTTCACTGATTTTAAAAATTTATTCTTAAAACAAAAGGCAATCAAGGAAACAAAACCATCAAAGCACAAAGCAAGTCAAATAGAAGTCAGTGGGTTGTTGTTTTTACCAACTTACGGTGGCCTGTATTTGCATGGAAAGAGGATTACGTTGGACTAGAGCAGTTTAATTCTATCCTGCTTCATAGTTCATTTTCTGGAGAAGGGGAAAACACACACACACACACACACACACAAAAAAAAAACAACCTGGTGAATTTTGAAAAAGCACTGGGACTTATTTAGTTATACAATAAATGGACTTTGCACATAATGGGTTCCCTTGTCATATGCCTTTTCATGGGTTGATGTGGCCAGCCGCTCATCCGGTTTAGTTCCAGCAAGACTTAGGCCTCTGTTGTAACCCTCAGACATGAATGTGGTTCTTCTTCAGACTGCCCAGTGGATTTGAAGACTGTGGCTGCACACACACACACACACACACACACCATACTTCTAAAGCACCTGACTATCAAAGTATGGTGGGAACTGTAGTACGTTAGGTGTGCTGAGAATTGTCTTGATGTGGGGGTAAACTACAGTTCCCAGGATTCATTGGAGCTGCGAGCTTTAAACGCATAGTGTGTATGCAGCCTGTAGGTGGGGATGCATACAATTCAGCTTTGTCAAATTGTCTGGGTAGCTCAGTGTGGTGCTGATAAGGCCAAGGTTGCTGGTTCGATCCCCATATGGGACAGCTGCATATTCCTGTATTGCAGGGAGTTGGACGAGATGATCCTCAGGATCCCTTCCAGCTCTATGATTCTATTTTTTAAAATAAATTTTATTTTCAGATTTTCTCATTTTACAGAACATATCAGATAATCTTTTAATACATTTGAATATATTACAGTGGTACCTCGGGTTAAGTACTTAATTCGTTCCAGAGGTCCATACTTAACCTGAAACTGTTCTTAACCTGAAGCACCACTTTAGCTAATGGGGCCTCCTGCTGCCACCACACCGCCGGAGCACAATTTCTGTTCTCATCCTGAAGCAACGTTCTTAACCTGAGGCAATTTTTCTGGGTTAGCGGAGTCTGTAACCTGAAGCGTATGTAACCTGAAGTGTATGTAACCCGTGGTACCACTGTATTGACTTCCCTTCTCCCCTTTCTGCAGTTACACAGGTTGTCTCTTCTTTTTCCTGCATCTCCATCATTAAAACCGAGATACAGTGGTACCTCTGGTTACATACTTAATTCGTTCCGGAGGCCTGTTCTTAACCTGAAACTGTTCTTAACTCGAAGCACCACTTTAGCGAATGGGGCCTCCTGCTGCCGCCACACCGCCAGAGCACGATTTCTGTTCTCATCCTGAAGCAAAGTTCTTAACCCGAGGTAATTTTTCTGGGTTAGCGGAGTCTGTAACCTGAAGCGTATGTAACCTGAAGCGTATGTAACCTGGAGCTTATGTAACCCGAGGTACCACTGTATAATTAATCGCTTGCACTCAAAATTTTAATTTCATCATCTGCATGTGTTTATTCTATCTTCCTGATTTCTTAATCTTCCAGTAAGGTAAAGGTAAAGGGACACCTGACCGTTAGGTCCAGTTGTGGACAACTCTGGGGTTGCGTGCTCATCTCACTCTATAGGCCGAGGGAGCCGCCGTTTGTCCGCAGACAGTTTTTCCAGGTCATGTGGCCAGCATGACTAAGCCACTTCTGGCATACCAGAGCAGTGCACAGAAACTCCATTTACCTTCCTGCCGGAGCGGGAAAATACTATTTATCTACTTGCACTTTGATGTGCTTTCTAACTGCTAGGTGAGCAGGAGCTGGGACCGAACAACGGGAGCTCACCCCGCCGCGGGGATTCGAACTGCCGACCTTCTGATCGGCAAGCCCTAGGCTCTGTGGTTTAGACCACAGCGCCACCATTTCTGCATACTCCAGTAACTTTTGCTGCCAGCCCTCTTTATTTTGGGGCGCATTCTTTGGGCAAACATGATATGTTGTTGATGCTGTCGGCATCTATCTAAGGGACTCCACTCTTGAATTGTGTAGGGTTGACTCCTTTCCTTTTCTTCTCCCAAAGATGCCCCACAAGGCAGCGGGTGTGGAATATTCCTCAGGGTTTATTCCTGAGGCTTATGCAGAAGAGGTTTAGGATCAGATTTTCCTAAATTAGGATATTCCTTGGATGGTTTCATTAGGTTAGGCCAGGCTTCTTCAACCTCGGCCCTCCAGCTGTTTTGAGACTACAATTCCCATCATCCCTGACCACTGGTCCTGCTAGCTAGGGATCATGGGAGTTGTAGGCCAAAAACATCTGGAAGGCCGAGGTTGAGGAAGCTTGGGTTAGGCTGAGGTCTCACTGTGTGGCTGAGTTGGTTAACACCCAAACCTGTCGATATCATCTTTAATAAACCTTTTCTGGCCCAGGAAAGCTCAGCCACAGTATTTCATGCATTGGCTACTTCAGGGCTGGATTACTGCCATATGCTCTATGTGGGGCATCCATTGCACTTCATCCAGAATTTGCATTGAATGCAGAATGCTGCAGCATAATTGCTGACAGGAGTGAGGCCTTGCCATCATATAACACCTGGGCTCAGAGATCTGCCCAGGTTTCTGAGTTGCTACGGGGTCAAGTTCAAGGGGTTACTGAGTATACAACGCCTTAGCCCATAAATACGCACTGAAGTATTTCAGTCTGCAGAATTGGTACTGTTACAGGTTTCACATGGTACTGTAGCACCCTGCTTGTGGTTAACGCTTAGCTGGAATGAAATATTCAACGCAGCAATAGAGAAATTAAAATAATAATTTATTTGTCAGACAAATAAATATGAGGCACAGTGGTATATGGTTACCAAGCTCTGGCCTGGCCTCCTGCCATTCTGGCCAGCACTTATATTTCCTTAATCCAGCCCCTTTGCTCCTCCTGTGGCTGCCTCTGTCCAATCAGCCTGGTTGAAATTCCTATTGGCTGTTTGCTAGAACCAATCACAAAAGATACACCCATTTCCTCTTGTCCTTTTATGGGAAACAAAAAGGTATATATTCTTCTATCTATAAATGACAAATAAGTAGTAATATATCTTACATGTGTCTCAACAAGGAACCTTAATTACCAGCTCACCTCGCCCTATTGCCCTCCAAAACAGATGGTTAATCTTAAATTTTTATCTTAAACAGATGTCAAGGATCTTGAATTTACATCATCATTGAAAGATCTCCTTCTCTTGAAGGTCTTTTAAACAAAGGCCTGACAACCAGTGCTCTAATGATGTTTCCTGCTTGGCAAGGGGGGCTGGGCTGGTGGCTGATGGCCCCTGTGATCTCTTCCAACTATATGAAATAAGAATCTAGCATAAGGATTTAACATTTCTTAGTTTCTAATTCCTTTGCATAATTACATTTAAGCCAATATATTTAATACATAACATAAATAACCTTTTAAAAGGAAAAGAAATCTTAAAAGGATCTCAGTTTAAGAAAGAAACAACTTTAGAAAAAGACTTCCCAAAATATTCTCTTCCTTTCTGCCAGCTAGATGCTTTTCCATTGCTCTTGACCTTTGAACCTTAGGAAAATATGGCTCAAGTTTAATAGGAGGCACATGGTTTTATTTTACTATTTACCCACTCTTAATTATGTTTATCTCTTTTTTTATCTTCTGTAATATGTAGGGTCAGTGTCCTCGCTCTCAGCCTGTAATTCCCTTTTTGACTTTGAGAATTGTTTTCTGCTATAAATCAGGGGGCCCCCTTGTCTAGGAGGAAAAACATTTTGCCAAGGTTCTTAGGCAGCTGCTCTTCTGCCTGGCATGAACATTTGAAAATCTTTAAGCTCATTTTAAGATACAGGCCCTGATCAAAATATAAGCTTGATAAAAATGCAGGCTTATGATTAGATGCCTCAGTACCCGTTCCTAATTTGTAAGAACGCATTGTGAAAGTGTCAGTGTTGGTGCATTTTTGCAGTTGGATTATGCTAGTTTAGGGGAAAGCATATCCCCCAGCAATAATAATAAGAATAAGAATTCTGATAGCTGCGACAGACACACAGGGCGTGGATATTTCCTTTGGCTAAGTCTCCCAAACATGGACTTCCGGGTTAGCGCGATCCGAGTAATGGCGGATTCCCTCCGAGCTCCGGAGGGAATCGGCTCCATTGCAGACGGGTCTCACCGCGATGGCGACGCGGGGACCCTTAGAAACCGCAGGCGCGGAAGCCTGCGGACCTGGTGACTCGGCGGGCACCTAAAGCGCCCCCCCGACCCACGAAGAGCCTTTTTAAAGGCTGCGGAGAGGGTACGGGGAGTGGCGTGGTGCTGTGAGTAGACCGCTACTGCAGTGGAGCGAAGCCGCGAGCCATTGCCGGAGACCGCTGACTTTCTTCCCTGAAATTCGGACTTTAATTAATCCGTGAGTAGATTGGAATTTGGACTTTAAAAAGTTTATCCTTTAATTCGGCACGATCGGGGGATGTGCTAAAGGGAAGTCCGCACCCCCCTGCCTACAGAAAATTTAAAGCAAAGATTGGAGAACTAAGGTGGAGAGTTCTTTCTTTGGTGTTCTGTAAAAGATAATATTTGCATGAATTTGACAGAAGAAGATGTGTGCTGGAGAGTAAGAGTGGATTTTTAGAAGTTTTTATTTGAACCTCCCCGGGCCCGGGGGTGTCCTTTATGTGAGCTGGAGAAAAAGGAACGAGGAGTTTGACAGCTGTCAAAGGAGCTGTCAAACGGGCAGCGAAAGTTAAAAACTCTATTATTTAACACTTTTTGGACTTAATTTGTTATATTTGAACTAAAGTGGTTGGAAATAAAGTAGGGAAATAACAAAGTAAAGGACTATTGGAAAAGACTATTAAGTAACTAGAATCCCCCTAGGGGAAACATTGAAACATTGCAATGGCTGCAGATGGAAAATTACAGGCAGAGTTAGAAAGAATGTTTTTTCTTGTGGGAAAACTGGAGGAGCAGACTACGGTCATGAGTAAACAACTCATAACCTTGAACTCTAAAATAAAGGACTCTGCTGAAGGTACAATGGACTTGACTGGGGAAAAATCTGCAGCTGAATCAGAAGAGATAACTTCGGAACAGGGGGAGAGAGAGCAAGGACTAGTACAGATGGAGACTACCAACCACAAGCCTACATTGTTAGAATACAAAGAAGAAGACCCTTGGACTACAAATCTGCGAAAGATGCGAAAGAGGAGGGAGGAAGCCTCTGGAACGTCTGGAATATCTGAATTTAAAAGAAATAAGAAATATGATTGGGGCTTCCTATTTGAGTATGGACTGGTTGATCTTCTGCAGCAGCTGGTGTCAAGTACTTTGGATGGAAGAAATTCTGATGAGACTGAGCTGGAACTTCCCCAAAACCTGAGGACCAATGAGGAGGGCTACCAACAAGATCGGCAAAGAGAGACTGACAAGGACTTAAAGGCCTCAGATGTGAGGAACCCAGGCTAAAAACTGTTGTTATGGATGTGGGGACATTTGGAAGGGACAGAAACCGGGGCTGGGGGGGGGGGAAGGAGAACTTGTTTTTAAATCTTTATGACTTTTGTGTTTGATTACTATGACCTATTTTTAAGATTAAAGGGAAATTCGTGGAAGGAACTCGAGTCGACCTTAGAAAAGGCTTTAACATTTATAAGAAAATTGGATAAGTAAAATCTGGCCAAGTAAATGGTTTTTTTTTCAATATATATATATATATATATATATATATATATATATACAATAATAATATGTAAAGGATGAGAGATATGAATTTGCTGAGTTAATGTAACTGAACTAGGATGTATGAAGGGGGGGTGGGGGGAGGTCAAGAACTGGGGTTAGGAAAGTAAGGTTATGAAATTTTATACGTGTTGTCTTTGTCTATGTGTGTGTATGTTTGTCTTCATAAAATGTGAAAATTTAATAAAAATATTTAAAAAAATAAATAAAATAAGTCTCCCAAACATGGCTGCTGATGTTGCGGATTTTGCAGATGATCAGTTACAATTCCTTGCTCCGTTCCTCGGGGCACATGCACTAACCTTGGGATTTAAACGCTCATTTTTTAAAAATTTCACAGCAAACAGTAATAGTGAGAAAGGGCAGCCAGCTGCGGAGAGAAAACAATTACAGCATGTTGGCTCGAAGGCTAAATCAAAGATGTTAAAACTCTACGGCGGGGGGGATTACAAAGAAGAAATCTGGTGCTTTCTTTCCTGAGCATGTGTGTGAGACCCTGGGGCGAGGGAAGCTGATTAATGATTTGCAAATATTACAGCCTGCTTTTGGAGATATTATATGGCAAAACTGATCCGACTCCTTCAAATGGCAATAAAACACACCACAAATTCAGCAGTTGTTTGTGGATACAACCGCTGTGAGATTGGAGTTGTGGTCGATCACGAACTCCTGGACCACCGCCTTGCCGACGTGGGGATCCAGGGCACAGTCCTTCAATGGCTGCGCTCGTTTCTCTCTGGTCGGGGACAGAGGGTGGCGCTTGGGGGGGAATTGTCATCCCGCCACTCCTTGGTGTGTGGTGTGCCTCAGGGTGCAATACTCTCCCCGATGCTTTTTAACATCTTTATGCGCCCCCTCGCCCAGCTTGTCCGGAGTTTTGGGCTGGGCTGCCATCAGTATGCTGTGGATCAATGGTCTCGTTAGCTCTATTTGTTGATGGACGGCCACCCGGACTCGGCCCCAGACACACTGATCAGATGCTTGGAGGCTGTGGCTGGATGGTTACGTGGGAGCCGGCTGAAGTTAAATCCTTCGAAGACAGAGGTCCTCTGGCTGGGACGGGACGACATGGGACTGAGGGGGCAACTCCCATCTCTTGCGGGGGTGCAATTAGTGCCAGCACCGTCCGTTAAGAGTTTGGGTGTAATCTTCGATACCTCCCTCTCCATGGAGGCGCAGATTGCAGCTATAACAAAGGCGGCATTTTTTCATCTCCGCCAAGCTAAGCAGTTGGCTCCTTACCTCTCTCGCCCTGACCTAGCCACTGTGATCCACGCGACGGTCACCTCCAGACTGGATTATTGTAACTCGCTCTACGTGGGGCTGCCCTTGAGACTGACCCAGAAACTCCAGCGGGTGCAGAATGCCGCAGCGAGACTCCTTACGGGGTCTTCGCTTAGAGATCACATTCATCCGGTGCTATACCAGCTGCACTGGCTCCTGGTGGAGTACAGGATCAGGTTTAAGGTGCTGGTTTTAACCTTCAAAGCCCTATACGGCCTAGGGCCCTCGTACCTACGGGACCACCTCTCCTGGTATGCCCCACAGAGGAACTTACGATCTTCAAATAAAAACACCTTGAGGGTCCCAGGCCTCAGAGAGGTTAGGCTGGCCTCAACTAGAGCCAGGGCTTTTTCAGCTGCGGCTCCAACCTGGTGGAACGCTCTGTCACAAGAGACAAGGGCCCTGCAGGACTTGACATCTTTCCGCAGGGCCTGCAAGACAGAGCTGTTCCACCTGGCATTTGGTCAGGGCGCAGCCTGACCCCCTCCTCTGGCAATCTTTACAAAGCTTTAGTTTATGGTTGCCATCAATTTTGATTTTAATTCATTTTATAATGTTTTATAATGTCATACTGTTTTAATGTTGTTAGCCGCCCTGAGCCCGGCTTCGGCTGGGGAGGGCGGGATATAAATAAAATTTATTATTATTATTATTATTATTATTATTATTATTATTATTATTTCATGAAAAAGCCACTTCCGCCCTGAAGAGGAGGTGGGATTGCGGGCGTCACGGCCCCACCACGCATGCGGGGCTGGAGCCCAGCCCCTGCGCGATTGGGGGAATCCCCGGCCGCGTCACCCCCTGGCCAGCCAATCGACTGGCTGTGTGGGCGAGGCCTACCCAATTTAAACACAGGCGCGGCCGGGGATCTCCCTCTTTCCCCACATACCAGCTGTTCCTGTTTCCCACCCTCCCGCCCTTTAAGGTTTTCGTTCCTTGACCTTGCTATGGACTTTGGTTGGTCACCCTTGAGGGGCCTGGTAGGAATTTTTCCACTTGGCAAATTGGCACCAGCCACTTGGTTTTCGCCTACCTCGTAGCAAATCGTCACAACTTTCTTGGTATTGGCGCTTAGGCATTGGTATTGTTTTGTAGATGGAAGAGGGGAGGAAGCGCCATCACCTGCCCCGCATATTGATAAGTAGTCCGATAAAGGATTCCGGGGGGCGTGGCCCTGTCCGAAGCCTGGGGAGGTGAGGGCCTAAGGCACGCCCCCAATCGGTGACCCCGGGGGAGTTCCTAGTTGATGTGCATCAGCAGGACTCCCCCTACTGGTGGTTAACCCTTCCCAGACTTCAAGCGGACGGGCTGAAGCCGGATAGTCGGTTAGGACCAATGCCTAAGCCAATACCGCTCATCACTTGTAACCAATAAAGTTGCGGCCTTATTTAGCCCATTAACCTTAATAATTGTGTCATGTGTCTTTATTTCCACTGGGAGGGGGGGGAACTCACCACACAACTCTACATTCTTTGCTTTGCCCATTTTTGCTTCTGGAACTGCCTGCTACTGGCATGTGACTATACTCTCCAACATTCCTCAGATCAAAATAAGGACATTTCTCACTCGCCTGCAACTAACCCTCCTTGATCCCCCACCCCATTTTTTGTCCGTTCCTCTTGCCCCCCCCCACAAAGTGCCACCACCAATGGAACACAGCACACTATCCTGAGCAAACCCCTTCATCCTGATTTTATTTTATTCTTTGGTAGATTTACAAAAAAGAAACATACACACCAATAAATCAATTTTAGAAAGGGCAAAGATTAGATGCGGACACACAAAGCAGAGGAAATAGGGACATTCTGGGATCAAATCAGAAACTGGGATGGCTTTGGTAATTCTGGGACTGTCCCTGGAAAGTCGGGACACTTGGAGGGTATGTGTGCCCCCGCCCCAAGTTTGCCCAGAATGGAATATGGACTCTCCCAACTGAAAACATTCACCTGCCTTTGGCGCGTGTGAGGCAAATTATGTCCACCGCCCCTCTACCTTATCTGTGGCAGGACAACTAAGCAAAGAGGCACATGGATTGCTTTGACGTCACTAATAATAATAATTTATGATTTGTACCCTGCCCATCTGTCTGGGCTTTCCCACCCACCAATGTGTCAGGCCAGGCCTCAGAAGATTGACAGGTCTCCCAATTTTGCTGCAACCAGAAATGCTTCGTATCAATCACGAAATGCTTTGTGCTCCACAGGATTAGGCCTCTTCGGGACAACAGTTTGCGTAGGCTAAATATTATATAATGCCCCATAAGGATCCAGTGTGTATCTCTTTCGAGATCTGACAATGGCCATTTGAGACGGCAGCAACAGGGGCAAACCGAGGCAAAGAGCATTGTGTTGACAGAGCTACATGAACCGATTCGACTGTTTCCTATAGAAGCAGGCCGCTGGATACAGGCCCTGCAATGACCTGAATCGCCTCGCGCTGTTTCTTCCGGCTGAGTCTTTTCTTGCAGTTTTCTCTCTCCCTCTCCGAGGGCGAAAGATAAACAAAGGAAGAAAGAGACTGAAGGGTGGGCAAGGGAGAAACAGCTTGCCAACAAATCCATGACTTTCTTTGTTCCTGCTCCAGCTCAGTTCCCCCCTTTTTTTAACATCACAAGGTGAACTCTGTTGTGCTGCATTCAACAAGAAATGGTTTCAAATCATGACACCTCAGAGAGCGCTGTCCAGATGTGCCAACTCTAGCGGGTGAAGGTGTCTTCGGCCTTCTCATTGTTGAGGGCACTTGGTGCGACACTGCAGAAGGCTGCAGCAGGGCTGTCTTTATGCAGGGGTGCAGGGAACCCGGGTGCTGAATTCTGTGGGGCATCAGGCACCGGCCGCTGAAGCCGTCTAAGCTCTTAACTATCTACCTGTTATGAAATAATAAATAATTTTGATCACACTAGAAAAACAAAATACATATAAACCTTAGTATTACCGAAATGTATACCTACTGTTTCACTAAAGGACTTTTGACTTTGTGCACTCATCTACCAAAGACGCGCCGCGCCAGCAGCGGTGCTTGTCATTCACAACGATGGCGCTTGTCAATGGCGCCGTGCACGCGAAATTAACTCTTACATCAAAATATAATGTTATGTATTGTATTGAGCTGCGCTGCTATTGGGCAGCACCACCTTTGACACGACTGATGTTTCTCCTAAGTAGGTGCCTAAACAATACTGTCAGGGAACTGCCATCGGAAGGACAGGTGGTGAGAAGGCTTCAGGAGAATAGGAGAGCCTCTTCTTCAGGAGAAGAGGGAACCAGTAGGGGGAGTGCGGGAGCTCCAAAGGAAAGGGAGTCGGAGGGGAGGCTCTGGGATACTTCCAGTGAGAACAACGAGGAGGTATCAGAACAGCCCTTAAGGACTCCCACCCCCCGCCGGAAACTGTCACGCAGGGAATCCAGGAGGCGCATGTCTGTGAAACAGCTTTTATGTTGGAAACGCTTCCGCAAACGCCCACTGTCAGATTCTACCAGCGACTGAGGGAGCCATGCTCAAGGGCTCCTCTCAAGGCAGGGTTTCACTACACTGAGTGAGCTCTGAGGGATCGAGTTTCAACGCACAAGCAGCTCATTATCCCACCACAAATACTTATAAGTTTAAGTGTGGTGCTGTTGTATACTGAAGTATAAGTGTACAGTGGTACCTCTGGTTCTGAACGGAATCCATTCCGGAGGCCCGTTCACAACCTGAAAAGAACGCAACTTGCGTCTGCGTACGTGCGGGTCATGATTCGCCGCTTCTGCGCATGCGCATGATATCATTTTGCATGTTTGCGCATGCACGAGCAGCGAAACCCAGAAGTAACCTTTTCCTGTACTTCTGGGTCACCGCAACCTGAAGCAAACATAACATGAGGTATGGCTGTATTGTAAATAAATGAGCAAATAAAAAAGTTTGTTTCTTTTTCCTCCCTCCTTTCATAAACAAGAGATAAGGCGTAAGCGTGGTGTCTGACATAAATATAATAAAAGTTAATTTGGGGGCTAAACTAAATTTGGGGGCGCTGGGCAGATCTGTGCACCCTAGCGGCACATATACGCTGAGCCGCAGTAGCCTGCATGGTGCAGGGAGACAATGCAGAGACCAGCGCGGTCTGGCACGAGGTTGCACCGGCCTGCATGCCATTGGGATATGTGTGTGATGTCACTCGTCGCACACACACCATCACACACATACACAACGTGCACCGGGAGCCCCCAATCTTGGGGGCAACCTGGCACCTCTGCCACTGTCTCACCTTTCTACCTTTGCGAATTTTATGCTCACCTGTTCATGCTTTCTTGACTGCACCATCCATGCACCACGCTCAAATGCAACAGTATGGAGGGAGGCCTTTGTGGTGGCTGCCCCACAGTTCAGTTTGCTTCATTTATTTACCGTGTGGAACTTTCTTCCTTCCCCCAGCCCTCATTTTTAACCTGGGGTGCCTCAAAAGCTTACTAAGGCTACCTGCGTGGGGAGCCTTTCGATGGCCTGCTAGCTTCATTGAAACATTTCCCCACCGTTACTGGTGTTCCCTGAAATGCAACTCTACATCAGCAGAAAGAATGGTGGTTGTTCCCTCCAGTGGCACCAGTATGTAGATCCCCAGGGTTATTTCCCCTGTAGGTTTTCTTCCCTCCTTTAATAACCAAACCAGCCATGGACACGGGTGGCTCTGATCAGAAGGTTGGCGATTCAAATCCTCGCAACGGGGCGAGCTCCTGTTGCTTGGTCCCTGCTCCTGCCAACCTAGCAGTTCAAAAGCACGTCAAAGTGCAAGTAGATAAATAGGTACCGCTCCAGCGGGAAGGTAAACGGTTTTCCATGTGCTGCTCTGGTTCGCCAGAAGCGGCTTAGTCATGCCGGCCACATGACCCGGAAGCTGTACGCCGGCTCCCTCGGCCAATAAAGCGAGATGAGCGCTGCAACCCTAGAGTCGGCCATGACTGGACCGAATGGTCAGGGGTCCTTTTACCTTTACCTTTACCTTTACCTTTACCTAGCCACGGACAGATTGTGATGTATCAGCAGAACAGAAGCATCTAGCAGAACTATTTCCCATCTGGTCAGTTTCCAGCTCAAAATGACCCTCCCTTACTATTATTATTACTGGGAAGACCCTCCCAAAGGGCCTTCTTGGTAGTGGCGCCTGCCCTGTGGAATGTGCCCCCATCAGATGACAAAAAAAAAATTAACAGCTATCTGACGTTTCAAAGACATCTGAAGGCAGTCCTGTTTAGGGAAGTTTTCAATGACTGATGTTTTAATGTATTTTTAATCTTTTGTTGGAAGCCACCCAGAGTGGCTGGGGAAATCCAGCCAGATGGGCAGGGTATAAGTAATAAATTATTATTATTATTATTATTATTATTATTATTATTATTATGACTGCCCATTGAGACTTGTGGAGTCAAAGGCTGGAAGACAAAGAGTAGATGGCCAAAGGCAATGATAGGCAGAGCCAATGAGGACTGCATAAACATGACAACTTGTTTCGTTTTCTTGATGTTTCGCTAACGGTTAATTTCCATATTACACTTGAGCTTCCCTATGACACAAAAACTACTTCCAGAAATATAGTGAAATATAGCATAAGTTTAACTCTTTCTGTGTTGTCTTCTTCCAGAAAAAAAATCCGTTTGCAAATGTTTTTTTTTTTAATTGTTATTTATTTATTTTTTAAAAAAATGTTTTCATTTCATTTTATATTGTACTTTTTGCCATTTTTATGTTTGCTTCCCCGGGCTTCTTTTGGATGAAGGACAGGTAAAACAAGTAAAGATGTACGATAAATATCCTCAAGAACTTTTGTAGACCGAAGAATTCAAATCTCCACCCAGCCCAGCCCAGCCCAAATCTTTACGCCGCTCATTTCGAGTCTGAAGACTTTTGCAGAATGTTTGCTCAGCAAGAAATTCAGAGACGGCTTTTAAAAGGAAGCAATAAATAGCAGACATGCGGTAATTTTTATAAATAATTCAACACAAAGGTTTGCGGCCGTTAGCAGAGACAATCTTGCACGGAGAAGAAGGAAACAAGAAGAAAGCACGACCCCCAGCCCCCCCAAAAAGTCTTTTCTGTAAGATTTTGTTGATGTACAAAGAACATTGGATCATGACCTTTGGAAGATAATTGCATTTTTGTTTTAAAGCTTGGCTGGCCCAACAAGTCCTTATCAGAACGGGTAAGTGAGGGTTTGAGGCCAGGGATCCATCATTCACCTCATTTATGCAACATTAATCATGCCTGAGAGGATTTCTGAAATTTTAGAATGCAGCCCACATGACTTCTGGCTGAAGTACAATTCTGAAAGGCCTCTTATATGTCTTGCTTCTGGAAGCAACCAGAAGAACCAATCCAAAGGTGGCGGCCTACAGATTACATACCCTCCCCCCCCCCCAGAAATTTTTATTCATTTTATAACACAAATAAACAACAGAAACAGAAAAACAAACAATACAAACAAATTCTTGTCTTATCCTTATTTTTTCTAAACATTGTTAGGTGAGCTTCCCCAAGTCCGTCCTATCTGATTTTCATTTTACCTCACCTTTAGCAATTTACATAATCATAATTTTTAACTATTTTTTATCACACTTACTTTTACCATAAAAATCTTCACATATTATCCCTTACAAATAATACTATTTTAAAATACACTATGTTCTACCTCTAACCCTACAGCCTATATCCACTTCCAAAGCTATTCTAAGATTTAAATATTAATGTATTTTTTTAAACATTCTTTAAACTTCTTCCAATCTTCTTGCACCATCTGTTCTCTCTGGTCCTGGAGTCTCCCAGTCAGTTTGTCAAGTTCCATATAGTCCATCATCTTCATCTGCCATTCTTTGATAGTTGGTAAATCTTGTTTCTTCCAATTCTTCGCTAGTAATATTCTCGCAGCTGTTGTGGCATACAGAAAAAAGTAACATCCTTTTTGGGGATTTCACCCCCCACTATACCAAGTAAAAAGGCTTCTGGTTTCTTAATAAATGTGTTTTTCAACACTTTTTTCGGTTCATTATAAATCCTTTCCCAGAAGTCTTTTACCTTGGGGCACGTCCACCACATGTGGTAAAAGGTTCCTTCTTTTTCCCAAGGGTCCAGGTTTCTGATTTGATCCCAGAATATCCCGATTTTCCTTTTTCCTCCCCTCCACATCTTGAAGAACAATTAAAAGTGGTGGGCATGAAGGTGCAAAAACGGAGTCCTGTTTCTTATGGCCAATAAAATCCCTGCACTAAATTAAGGAGATGGTGAAACTGGCATACGAAGCCTTTCCTAAAATTTTGAAGGAAAGGGTAGCCAATCTGCTTTATATTCTTTAACAGCAATGTTTCAGCAGCCAGCCATCTCTTAGGAAACACAGGGAGTGTTTATTCCTTTATTGTAAATGAAGCCTTGCACGGTCTACTCAGAAGTAGACCCCACTGTAGTCAATGGTGCTTACTCCCAGGTCAGTGGGTAAAGGCTAGGCAGCCATACACTGCAATCCGAAACATTTCTACTCAGAACTGAGTTAAATAGGATTTTATTTCTGGTATACTCCCTATCATTCTCACAGTTTCTGCTATTATTATTATTATTATTATTATTATTATTATTATTGTCAGGGGTTCAGGAGCAGAGGCACAGGGGAGAGAGAGAGCGGAGAGCGAAGGGGAACAATCCGAGGGCAGCGTAGGGGAGTATGACAGTGGGCCGAGAGATTCCATGAGCTTCTCCAGCGATTCGGAAGATTCCCAGAAGGGGACACCGATGGCCAGGGCAAGGGGGGTCCCGGGAAGGACGCACCAGAAGCAAGGGGCCAGCGGCGACTCCCAAAGCAGCAGCTGGAGATCGGGACCAGCTTCCCCACCAGGGCGTAGCGGGGGGGAAGAGTCCCATGCGTCAGGGCCGGCTTCCCCTCCAGTGGGGAGAGAAGATGAGGCAGGGCTGACCACGCCCCTATCGCTGAGTGAGGGAACGGAGGGGAAGTCAGACCCAGCCAACCCCCCCGAAGGGGGAAGCAGTGACAGGAGCAGTGTAACGGTCAGGAGGAAGGTTGCCGGCTGGGCGCGCGCGCCAAGTTCAAATGTACAGGAGCGCGGGACAGCAGGGAGGTCGGATTGGGAGCCAGGTCCTAAAGAACGCCGGAAACAGGGGGAAGAATCCGGGGAATCAGCATCAGAAGAGTCCAGAAAGGGCGACACCCCAGCGGGCAGGAGGACCCAGAGGAGAAGGGAGCAAAGGAGGAGGTGGAGCAAGGCTAGGGTCTTGAACTGGTGTCGAGGGGGAGGAGATTCAGATGGAGCTTCAGCGGTCTAGGGTTGAGACGTAGAGCTGCACGCCGCGGCTTTGAAATGGAAACTGAACCTTAATAAAGACTTTTGTATATAGCAAGAACTGGCGTTGGTCCTTTGTGAGCTGGGACCTTGGGCAGCTCTGACAGTAAGCTCCATCTCCAAAAAACCTTCGCAGCGTGAGTTGGCGCAGCGAGGGGCAAAACTTGGTGTTTTGCGAGCTCACGAAGATCGGGAAGGATGGCTACAGAGGAGAAAGTGACAGCCCTGCAAGAAGCAGTCACGAGGCTTTCCATGGAAGTAGCAGCATCCAGAAAGAGAGAGGAGGAAGCAGTAGCGTTCTGCAAGGATCTGCAAACCAGGTGGGAACGTTTGAGCAAGGAGGGGCTGCCAGCTCCCAAGCCGGAGGGGATTGGCCTCGGGAAGAGGGGGGGCAGCATCGTATCCCATTTCGACGGGAACCTGCAGCAGTATCCTAACTTCAGAGCAGACATAGTTTACGCGCTCAATTTGCTTTGGAAAGACTTTAGAGATGAGGAGGAGAAAGTGGGGTTCATAATAACTCACCTGCATGGGGAGGCTAAATCGTGGCTGCGGAATTTATGGCGCGAAGATGACCCCGCCCTCAAAGATTCTACAGCTTTTATCAAGGCTATGGACGCTTGTTTTAAATCAACGGTTGATGTGGATGCGGCCAGGAGGGAAATGCATGGGTTGAAGCAGGGGAAAGCCACTGTGAGACAATATCACTCCCGCTTTTTTGCGTTGGTAAATGCGCTGGGCTGGGAGAAAGATTCAGCTGCCATCCGAGACCTGTTCTGGGAGGGGCTGAATGGGGCTGTGAAGGATGAAATTGCGAGGGGGGAGAGACCTAACAGCACCACTGAAGTCGTCCAAAGAGCGCTGGCGATAGGGGTGCGTCTGGAAGAACGCCCTTGGAGCAAGGATGACGGACGTTTGGGACGCACACCAGCCAGATCAACTCCTTTCCTACCCAGAGAGACACCGCGCGCCCAGTCCACGCCTCCACTGGGAGGGGGAGAAGAGCCGATGGAGATAGGTGGTGCCAGGGCTCAGACAGCGACCAGAGCCCAAACACCAGGAGCAGTAAAGGCGAAGCCTCCTAGAGGGAGCAGGAAGTGTTACATCTGCGACAGTGCACAGCACATGGCCAAGGAGTGCCCCCAGAGGCTCCAAAAGCACACTGCAGCCTCAGCAACAGTAAAAGGAACAGTTCAGCAGGAGCAACAGCTACAGGGAAACGACAAAGCCTGGCTGGAAGCAGAGGCACTGGGGCCCAGCCAGGCGAGTCAGTGAAGCAGTCCCCAGAGATTTTACAGCCCACAGACCCACTCCCGCCCAAACCGGTGGTGCAACTCACTGCATCGCTCCAGCTACCCAATGGACTAACTATGGAAGTGCCCATTACCATTGACTCTGGTAGTAATGCAGACTTTATAGGAGCGGATTTCATCAAGCAACATAGCATAGCGCTCCTGCCAGCCACGATGCCCCTGAAAGTAGTCACGGTCGATGGAAGAGAATTGCTGGGGGGACAGGTGGTACAGCAAACGCCGCCAATGGTGATGCGCATTGGAAATCACCGGGAAGTCATCAGCTTCAATGTCACCCACCTGTCAGACACGCCCATAGTATTAGGCATGAGTTGGCTGCACAGGCACACCCCGGCATTAGCATGGTACCAGCGTCAATTGACCTTCTGCTCCTCCTACTGCACAGAACACTGCATCCTGACTAGCCAGGAGGATGAGGGGCAGGAGGAAGACCCGCAGCTACACTTAGGCATGCTGCAAGTGGTACCCCACAAGTACAAGGTGTTTTTAGAGGTCTTCTGCGAAAAGGAAGCGGACAAGCTGCCTCCCCACAGGCCCTACGACTGCAAGATTGACCTCCTGCCGGGGGCGACGCTGCCGACTGGGAAACTGTATTCCATGTCTGAGGACGAACTGCAAGAACTCAGGGAGTTCATAGATCACAACTTGAAGCGGGGATTCATCCAAGAATCCAAAGCAGTGGGGGGCAGTCCCGTGTTTTTCGTGAAGAAAAAAGACACGCCCCAAAAGAGGCTTGTAGTTGATTACAGGGTCATAAATTCGAGGACGAAGCCCACGGCATTCCCCATGCCCAAGATCGATGACCTACTCGCGACGGTGAGGAAGGGACGCATCTTCACCAAGCTGGATCTTCGAGGAGCGTACAACCTCATACGTGTGCGGGAGGGTGATGAGTGGAAGACAGCCATGTTTACGCCTTTAGGCACCTATGAATACCGAGTTATGCCATTTGGTTTACAAAATGGCTCCCATTGTTTCCAAGCCTTCATGCACCACGTGCTAGCGGGACTCCTCTACAAGAAGTGTGTCTGCTTCCTAGACGACATCCTGATTTTCTCGGAATCGCAGGAGGCTCACGAGAGAGACGTCAAGGAAGTCCTGCAGAGACTACGGGAGCACAGACTTTACGCCAAACTGGAGAAATGCCAGTTCGACATGACGGAGGTGGATTTCCTGGGCTACAAGCTGTCCGACAAGGGACTCGACATGGACAGCACCAAGGGAAGAGCCCGCGCAATCGGAAGGAGGTCCAGAAGTACGTCGGCTTCGCCAACTTTTATCGCAAGTTCATCAAGGGGTTCGCGATGGAGACAGCAGCCATCACGGACACCCTCAGCTCCAAGAAGAAGAAGTTCACCTGGATGGACCAGGCGGAGCAGTCCTTTCAGAGACTCAAGCGTCTCTTCGCGTCCGAAGAACAGCTGCTACACGTCAACCCCAGCAAACCAATGAGGGTTGAGACGGACGCCTTGGACAGAGCGGTGGGGGCGGTCCTGCTGCAGCAAGATCCGCGAGGGGACTGGAGGCCGTGCGCATTCTATTCCAGAAAACTCAGCAAGTCGGAACAGAACTACACCATCTGGGACAGAGAGTTGCTGGCCATTCATGCAGCCTTCAAAGCATGGCGGCACTTCCTCATCGGGGCCAAACGCACGGTGCAGGTCCGCACGGACCATAAGAACCTGGAGTACTGGCGCACGGCGCGGTTCCTGAACCAGAGACACATCCGCTGGGCAGAGTTCTTTGCGGATTTCGACTTCAGGATAGAATACATCCCGGGAGACAGCAACGTCATGGCGGATGCGCTATCCAGGAAGCCAGGCTTTGAAATGGAAACTGAACCTTAATAAAGACTTTTGTATATAGCAAGAACTGGCGTTGGTCCTTTGTGAGCTGGGACCTTGGGCAGCTCTGACAATTATTATTATTATTATTATTATTATTATTATTATTATTATTATTATTATTTCCTGCCTGTCCCCTGTTTTTTTTTTGGGGGGGGGGACTCAAGGCAGATTACATCTACAATTTTCCTTCCTTCCATTTATATGTGGAAAGAGTTATACAAAATCCCTTCCCTCACACATTTTTTCTTTACAACAATCCTGTGAGGTAGGATAGGCAGAGAGGTTGCACTTGGTTCAAGGCGGCAGATGTATACGTATGTGCCTACGACGTCTATTTGTGCAGTGAGATCAAACGTGGAAGAAGCTTTCTGATGTAGAATAGGATGTCCCTGTTGGAGAAATGTTGGAGCGCATGAGATTACGGACAAAGTGTTTACATGGGTGGACAATCTCACTGGCTTTGCTTCACACTTGCCACTGGTGTATTTTGCCGGACTGGAATATGCCATTGGACTCCAGTACCTCTTGCTTGTCCGGGTGGGGAGGGTTGTGTGTGTAGAACAGAGCTTTCTAAAAGTGCCACGACATATTAGTGTGTAGGTGTGTCACGCAAACACTCCCCGCTCTCCTCCCAGTGCTGGAAAGGGGTTAATTTAACTTCCGGTTTGCTAGTAAAACTGAATTGCTGTGTCACGAAATGATACATGTCTGAAAAATTGTGTTGCACAAAGTTTGGAAAGCTCTGGTGTAGAAACTGTTAGCAGAGTAGCTAAACTGCAGCTCGGAAGCCAGCGTTGTGTGCAATGCTGATTCTTTTCTTGAAATTTAAACAATGTCCAAACCCCTGTTAAAGGATTCCAAAGCTTTTACTGGGTGCAAAATATTTACTTTCACATTCTTATCCAAGCATGGGCTTATTCTTTCCTCAGTTGAATATGACAGCTTCTTTCCTAAACATTCAAACAAACAGCATCTTTCTCTCTTTCCAGTACTTGCACTCTGCTAGGCCATGCAGCTCCTTCTGCGAGGTTATGGGAGAACATCAACTTCTGTAATTCTTTTTCTCACATGCACTCACACAGAAACATTAGCATGCCTCTCCTCTATTGCATTTAGAGTTATCTAACACGGGTGGAATCTACACACACAAAAACACACACGGTGAAAATGCTTTTTTTAAAAAACACGTTTTGAAAAATACATTTAATTTTGCATAGCTCACTGGCGCCATCTAGTGCCACATTTGTATATTGCACTTTACAACGCATTGAAAACGTTTTATTTATTTGTAGCTGAGTCCTCGGTCTGTTCTTCTGTGTTCATGGAGATGCAGCCATCACAGTCAAGTCACACACACACAAAACAAGATGGAGAAGATGATCTGATCAAAGTTAACCAATCACACAAAAGTTACTGGGGAACATTCCAGAATTAAACACATAGCAATGCATTTGTGCACTCCCAATTTCAGTAAATTAAATAAGGATACTTTAACAGAAACTAGCCTATCATAGAAAGGGGGGCACGTGGGGATAAAGGTAACATTTATACTCATTGCTCTGCCCACTTTCTCCTCTGTCCCCACCCAGCACTAGCTCCTTGCCCCCAAAAGGAATGCGTCCCTCAGGCTAAAAAAGTTTTCCACCCCCTTCTTTAAAGAATCAAATTATTCTCTCCATTTGATGCCTACAGAGCCAGACATTTTGCAAATCCTTAATCAGCCTTCTTCCCCAAGGCTCGTGCACGCATGATCAGGCAAAAGAATAAAAATGTTGTAGGAAAGCAAGTGCCATATTTTTCATATTTCACCCTCCCGCTGCCGAATTTTTAACATGTTTGATTTAGCCTTCTAGTCAATTTGTTGTTAATTGTTTTCTCTCCACAACTGGATGCCCTTCCTCGCTGTTACTCTTCGGCTGGAAATTTGAACATGAAATTTAAACACGAGCATCTAAATCCCAGGCTTAGCGCATGGGCCCCAAGGAACGGAGCAAGAAATTGTAACTGATTGTCTGCAAAATCTGTTGCAGCAGCAGCAGCAGCAGCTGCATTTAGAAGACTTAGCCAAATGAAACTGCCACACAAAGGAAACGTACACCTCTAGCCTTGGGGAAGCTGAACTGCCCCGTGTGTCTGTGGCAGGTATCGGAAGCCACATCGGATATTGTGCTTTGTCCCAGTTAAGGAAAATAAAAGTGCAAAAATGCACCAACCCCCACAGTTGGGTAAGACTTCTTTATGGCTGTTGGTCTATTTTGAAAAATGGAAGCGAGTTGAGAAAAATGCACGTTTGCAGAACTGCAGAATCTGGCCAGCCTAATATTCACCGTACTTTTGAAGCACATCTTGCCACCTCCCCAAATTCTAGGAAATGTAACTTGCTCAGGTTGCTGGGAATTGCAGCTCTGTGAACTGCAATTCCCAGGATTCTTGGGGATGGAAGTGTGCTTTAAATATAAGTCCAGCCTTAGGCTGCTACTCAATAGGGAAAGGTCTATGCTTTCAATACACAAGAATGGGCCTTTTTAGTGGTGGCTCCCCATCTGCGTTTGAGTTATACCATCCTTTTGGATGGCTCAACTTACGTCAGGTTCCTGGGTCACATGATCAAGCTGAATGGGCTTAGGATTCAGACTGACTCCAACCTCTCCAACCTCCAACCTCTCCATCACACCCCTGGAACATCCCTTTTTGGGGAGCTTACATTGGCTTCAGATCCAGCTCAATATGTTGGTTTAGCTCCAGCTGAGCAGAAAATGTGGAAGTTAAACTGGCATAGTCTGTGTTATGTACTGAGTTGAATAGGATCCAAACAGCAGCAGCCTGATTGGTCCTAGAACAATGCAGCAGTATGATTGATCCGCAGGAGCCACCCGATCCAGCACCAGGTGGAAGTGAATCTGCAACCTGATTGGCCTACAGGAAAATCCCAGAATTAGCCAATCATGTGCGACCCATTGTGTAAATAATGTATATAAAGCAGATATTTTGGGGGAACTTCCATTCCTCACTACTATGAGGATGAAATCCACACTTGACTCCGAGTATATTTCAGTCTGGTTGTACCACAAACTGCCCAGCTCAGTCAGAGATCCGTTGGATCCCAACCCACTCATCCTGGCAGATCTTGTTACAGGATTGCTCCCAAGGAGCATCTGATGTGACTCGTCAGTGATAGCAACCCTTGGCTCTCCCTTCCAATTCTGCAATTCTCTGATACTGAGTCTGATAGGGTTGCCGTATTCTGGAGAGCTAAAAAGAGCACACCTTTGCCGACTTCTCCTTTTAGCTATGGATCTCTATGGCTACTTTCATCATGAGAAAGAGGTCATGTCCTGAAAAAGGAGAACGTATGGCAACCCGGCATTCTGATGCGTTTCTTTGTCTCAGGTCATGTGACAATTGTTTTCTTTTTACATTTTCCCAGGCTTTTTAGAAGCATTCAGCTACTCTGCTGCTATTGCTTTATTTCACGGTGCTTTTAACTGCTAAGCAGATTTTATTATTGATCTTGCCTTGCAATTTATATTGTGTATTTTTATTATTACTGTGAGCTATCTTGGGAATATTATGTCAACGGGGAGGCATAGAAATGACAATTGGAAATGAAATGCCTCAGTCCCTGTTTATTATGAGTGAGGGAAGGAGGTGCGGAGAAGGGTGCTGGATGTAACACCCCAAGGAATCTGTAATTACCCTCCCCAACATGAGAAAGTCACCACCATGTGGCCTCTCCCCAATGTGGCCAGTTAGAGGAGGGGGTAGTACCTCTGGTGGGGGGCACATCATACTCCTTCTGGGGCAGTTTGTCCACCTTTGGTCCCCACCCTGCCCTCAGCTCTCACCTGTGTCTCCTAGAAGCTGTCAGCATGCGACAGCGGCCACATCCCTGGAATGGCTTAGACTGGCTGGCTAAACCAGCTGAGGGTAATTGATGGGTCTCAAACCCTCTGTGAGTTAGGGACTTCCCCTGCATGTGAAAGAAGGCTCTGGAAGACTGAGGGGACGAGACCAATTGTGGGTCCAATGGTCAAGAAGACGGTTTCTCTATACCTGAAGGAGCGTCTCCACCCCCATGGTTCAGCCCGGACACTGAGATCCAGTGCCGAGGGCCTTCTGGCGGTTCCCTCACTGCGAGAAGTGAGGTTACAGGGAACCAGGCAGAGGGCCTTCTCGGTAGTGGCACCCACCCTGTGGAACACCCTCCCTTCAGATGTCAAGGAAATAAACAACTACAGTGGTACCTCGGGTTACAGACGCTTCAGGTTACAGACGCTTCAGGTTACAGACTCCGCTAACCCAGAAATAGTACCTCGGGTTAAGAACTTTGCTTCAGGATGAGAACAGAAATCGTGCGGCGGCAGCGGGAACCCCCATTAGCTAAAGTGGTACCTCAGGTTAAGAACAGTTTCACGTTAAGAACGGACCTCCAGAGCGAATTAAGTTCTTAACCCATGGTACCACGGTATCCTACTTTTAAAAGACATCTGAAGGCAGCTCTGTTTAGGGAAGCTTTTAATGTTTAATGCTGTATTGTGTTTTTAATATTCGTTTGGGAGCCTCCCAGAGTGGCTAGGGAAACCCAGCCATATGGACGGGGTATAAATAAATTATTATTATTATTATTATTATTATTATTATTATTATTATTCTGCACGTGCTGTAGAGGGAAGTGAGGGGCAGATGGGGCTCGCCAACCTGGGAAGATAGGAGAAAGAAAACTCTGATCCTAAACCTCCGCTGCCTTATGGGACACCTTTGGGAGCAGATAAGGCCACGGAGTAAACCTTACACAAATCTTGAGTGGAGTCCATAAGATGGCTGCATGGTTCTTTATAAAATATAACGAATGGAAACAATGCCGATCAAACCAGGGGGTTTCAAATTTGCAATTAACTTCTTTTTCAGGTGACTACCCCGAGGAAGCATGCATGCATGAATGTATAATACAATTAAATGCCTAGCTCTGTGGGAATGCTAAAATTAGCATGTGCAAGAGTTTCAGTAGCTTAATCCTTCCCCTCCCCCCCAGTAACTAGGGGCTGTCTCCCCTGCTCATCTTGCTTGCTGACCCCACCTACCCTGCCTGCCCTGTCAACCCCACCCCACCCCCTTGCTAATTCATCCATCTCATTTTACAGCTCCCCAAACTCCAGCTGTGCCGTGCAGAGGGGGCTGCAGCTTCCCCAATATTTTTGAGCAGGGGGCAGGACCCCCCCCCCAATATTGAGGGGGCTGCTGCCACTACCGGGCTCCCTCCACATGCCCCATCTCCAGCCTCCACCTGGGAGGCCAGGATCCAGGTAGTGGCTGGGATGAGCAAGCGCAAAGATCACCCTCCACACGTCCTGCCATTGCTCAATGTGGGGGCCCAGTTGGGGCCCAGTTGGCCCCTGCCCCTGCCTAACTACATCCCCTGAAAGTTCCTTTAAGGGTCCCCCTGACCTAGCCACTGTGATCCACGCGACGGTCACCTCGCTCTACCTGGGGCTGCCCTTGAGACTGACCCAGAAACCCCAGTGGGTGCAGAATGCCGCGGCGAGACTCCTTATGGGATCCTCACCGCGGGATCACATTCACCCGGTGCTATACCAGCTGCACTGGCTCCCGGTGGAGTACAGGATCAGGTTTAAGGTGCTGGTTTTAACCTTTAAAGCCCTATACGGCCTAGGACCCTCATACCTACGGGGCCGCCTCTCCTGGTATGTCCCACGGAGGACCTTACAGTCTTCAAACAAAACGATCTTGGAGGTCCCAGGCTGTGGCCCCGATCTGGTGGAACGCTCTGTCACAAGAGACTAGGGCCTGCAGGACTTGACATCTTTCCGCAGGGCCTGCAAGACAGAGCTGTTCCACCAAGCCTTTGGCCAAGGCACAGCCTGACTCCCTCCTTTGGTAATCCTCACAGAACTCTAGTCCAATGGTTGCCATTAATTTGATTTTGAATTGATTTTAGAATGCTGTGTTACTTTTATTGTTGTTAGCCGCTCTGAGCCTTGCTTCAGCTCGGGAGGGCAGGATGTAAATAAATTATTATTATTATTATTATTATTATTATTATTATTATTACTCCCTTACAGCTCCTTCAAGTCCCCCATTCCCCTCACAGCTCCTCAGTGTCCCTCCATCCCTCCTTTATTCAGACCTCTGCTTCTGTTTAAAGCTGCCGTTAAAAACAATTGCCATCTCTTTTGCTTCCTTCCTCCATTCTGACTTCATGCAAATCCAGGTTTGGGATACAGTGCTTCAAATCCTCCAATTGGGGCTGCGTGATGACAGCCTTATATCTTTACATATATAGGAAGAAATGTAAATAAAGTAAAAGAAACACATATGCTATCAAGATATCAGATTTTAGCATTGTAATAATAATAATAATAATAATAATAATAATAATAATAATAATTTATTATTTATACCCCGCCCATCTGGCTGGGCCTCCCCAGCCACTCTGGGCGGCTTCCAAAAGAATATTAAAATACTATGATACATCAAACATTAAAAGCATCCCTGAATAGGGCTGCCTTCAGATTTCTTCTAAAAGTCTGGTAGTTGTTGTTCTCTTTGACATCTGGTGGGAGGGCATTCCACAAGGAGGGCGCCACTACCGAGAAGGCCCTCTGCCTGGTTCCCTGTAACTTGGCTTCTCGCAGTGAGGGAACCGCCAGAAGGCCCTTGGTGCTGGACCTCAGTGTCCGGGTAGAACGATGGGGGTGGAGACGCTCCTTCAGGTATACTGGACCGAGGCCGTTTAGGGCTTTAAAGGTCAGCACCAACACTTTGAATTGTGCTCGGAAACGTACTGGGAGCCAATGTAGGTCTTTCAAGACCGGTGTTATATGGTCTCGGTGGCCGCTCCCTGTCACCAGTCTGGCTGCTGCATTCTGGATTAGTTGTAGTTTCCGGGTCACCTTCAAAGGTAGCCCCACGTAGAGTGCATTGCAGTAATCCAAGCGGGAGATAACCAGAGCATGCACCACTCTGGCGAGGCAGTCCACAGGCAGATATGGTCTCAGCCTGCGTACCAGATGGAGCTGGTACACAGCTGCCCTGGACACGGATTTAACCTGTGCCTCCATGGACAGCTGTGAGTCCAAAATGACTCCCAGGCTGCACACCTGGTCCTTCAGGGGCACAGTTACCCCATTCAGGACCAGGGAGTCCTCCACACCTGCCCGCCTCCTGTCCCCCAGAAACAGTACTTCTGTCTTGTCAGGATTCAATCTCAATCTGTTAGCCGCCATCCATCCTCCAACCGCCTCCAGACACTCACACAGGACCTTCACCGCCTTCACTGGTTCTGATTTGAAAGAGAGGTAGAGCTGGGTATCATCCGCATACTGATGAACACCCAGCCCAAACCCCCTGATGATCTCTCCCAGCGGCTGCATGTAAATGTTGAAAAGCATGGGGGAGAGGACAGAACCCTGAGGCACCCCACAAGTGAGAGCCCAGGGGTCTGAACACTCATCCCCCACCACCACTTTCTGAACACGGCCCAGGAGGAAGGAGCGGAACCACTGTAGGACAGTGCCCCCAGCTCCCAGCCCCTCAAGACGGTCCAGAAGGATGTTATGGTCGATGGTATCAAACGCCGCTGAGAGATCCAGCAGAACTAGGAAACAGCTCTCACCTTTGTCCCTAGCCCGCCGGAGATCATAACCAGTGCGACCAAGGCAGTTTCAGTCCCATGATGAGGCCTGAATCCCGACTGGAAGGGATCCAAATGGTCCGCTTCTTCCAGGCGTGCCTGGAGTTGTTCAGCAACCACTCGCTCAATCACCTTGCCCAAGAATGGAAGATTTGAGACTGGGCGATAGCTGGCCATCGTGGCCGCATCTAAAGATGGTTTTTTAAGAAGTGGTTTGATAACCGCCTCTTTCAGCGGGTCTGGGAAGGCTCCCTCACGGAGGGAAGCATTCACCACCCCACGAAGCCCATCGCCCAGTCCTTCCCGGCTAGCTTTTATAAGCCAGGATGGGCAAGGATCAAGGAGACAGGTGGTTGGTTTCACTCGTCCAAGCAGCCTGTCCACATCCTTGGAGGTAACAGATTGGAATTGATCCCATGCAATTTGACTAGACAGGACTCTAGCACTCTCCCGCCCCGGCCCTGCTCCCACGGTGGCGTCTACCTCTTCCCGAATCTGAGCGACTTTATCTGCAAAAAACTTTGCAAAATCATTGCAGGAGATCATGTGGCCCGTACTGGGCCCTGATGTAGCAGGTGGTTCCGCTAAATTGCGGACCACCTGAAAAAGTCTCCTGCTGCTGTTTTCTGCAGATGCAGTAGAGGCGGTGAAGAAAGTCTTCTTCGCCGTCGCTACCGCCACTTGGTAGGCTCGACATTGAGCTCTAACCTGTGTCCGGTCAGCTTCAGAATGAGTTATCCGCCACCGGCGCTCTAGTCGTCTCAACGATTGTTTCATTGCCCTCAGATCCGTGGAAAACCACGGGGCTCTCCGGGCTCCATGCAATCGGAGAGGGCGCTTCGGAGCCAAACAGTCAATAGCCCTGGTTAACTCCACATTCCAGCGGGCCACCAGGGAATCAGCTGAAAGGCCATCAACATGGGATAAAGCATCCCCTACCACTCTCTGGAAACCATTTGGATCCATTAAGTGGCGGGGGCGGACCATCCGAATCGGTCCCACCTCCCTGCAGAGGGGAAGGGTCGCGGAGAAGTCCAGTTGCACCAGGAAGTGATCTGACCATGGCACTTCTTTCGTTTCGCTTTTAGTTAGTGTCAGGTCACCAACATCCGTAGAGGTAAACACCAGGTCCAAGGCATGTCCACGGCTATGGGTTGGGCCAAACTTATTCAGGGACAGCCCCATGGAGGCCATGCTTTCCATGAAGTCCCGAGCGGCCCCTTGTAAGGTCGTGTCGGCATGGATATTAAAATCCCCTAGGACAACCAAACTAGGTGTCTCCAGGAGAACATCCGCCACGACCTGAAGCAGCTCGGGCAGGGAATCCTTGGTGCAGCGGGGAGGTCGGTACACCAAAAGGAATCCTGTACTGCCCCTATTGCCCAACTTCCAGAACATGCACTCAGAGAACTGGGTCTTCCCAATAGGACGCCTGGTGCAAACTAATGACTTCCTAAAAATCACTGCAACCCCCCCCTCCCCACCCACAAGGCCTGGGTTGCTGTGCGTAAGAGAAACCTGGTGGACAAGCAGCAGCAAGAACAGGCCCATCCGCTTCATTCAACCAAGTCTCTGTTACACATGCCAGGTCAAATCCCCCATCCATGATCAGGTCATGGATGGCAGTGGTCTTATGAATCATTGACCTGGCATTGCACAGCAGCACCTTCAGGTCATGTGGGTATCCCTTGCTGATTCTAGTATCCATCTGGTCAGGACCAGACCTGGAGGCAGGGATAGTCCTCAGACAACGACTAAACTTGCCTCCTCTGTAATGACATGGTCTGGTCTTAGCGTAACTCCTCCTCCTACCCGAGATCACTGAGATCGGTTGTCCCAACGCATCCCCCCCCTGTGGAACATGCCGCAGCCATTTTGTTGGCTGGGACCCACTCCCCGGCAGCCCTGACCCCTCCCCTTAAGAACAAAATAAGACCTTAAAACAATGAAAACAAAACAAAAAAAGAAACCCCAAAAAACAAAAAACAATACAAATAAAAAACTCCAAAAATTACAAATCCATCAAAATCAAAACAAATTCCCAACTAAACATCCATCCCACCCCCACCCCATCCCTGCATATACAGTAATAATAATGACAATAATAATAATAATAAAGAAATAAAAAGGAAAAGGAAAATTTTAAAACATTTTAAAAAGAACTCTGCACCCCTCCGGATCCCCCTGGGCCGCAGCAGTAGTGGCAGCAATCGTCCCTGTCAGGCCTGTCAGGCCCCGCCTAGGCCAGATGGTGAGTGGCAGGAAGGAGCAGGGCCCTCAGACACTCACACAGGAGAGACCTCCTGGGCAGCAGAGCACAGCAGTCCTTATGGGGCTTCAGGCCCCGCCCCAGGCCAGATGGTGAGTGGCAAGAAGGAGCAGGGCCCTCAGACACCCACACAGGAGAGACCTCCTGGGCAGCAGAGCACAGCAGTCCTTATGGGGCTTCAGGCCCCGCCCCGGGCCAGATGGTGAGTGGCAAGAAGGAGCAGGGCCCTCAGACACCCACACAGGAGAGACCTCCTGGGCAGCAGAGCACAGCAGTCCCTGTGAGGCTTCAGGCCCCGCCCCGGGCCAGATGGTGAGTGGCAGGAAGGAGCAGGGCCCTCAGACACTCACACGCAGGAGAGACCTCCTGGGCAGCAGAGCACAGCAGTCCTTATGGGGCTTCAGGCCCCGCCCCAGGCCAGATGGTGAGTGGCAGGAAGGAGCAGGGCCCTCAGACACCCACACAGGAGAGACCTCCTGGGCAGCAGAGCACAGCAGTCCTTATGGGGCTTCAGGCCCCGCCCCAGGCCAGATGGTGAGTGGCAGGAAGGAGCAGGGCCCTCAGACACCCACGCAGGAGAGACCTCCTGGGCAGCAGAGCACAGCAGTCCTTATGGGGCTTCAGGCCCCGCCCCAGGCCAGATGGTGAGTGGCAGGAAGGAGCAGGGCCCTCAGACACCCACACAGGAGAGACCTCCTGGGCAGCAGAGCACAGCAGTCCTTATGGGGCTTCAGGCCCCGCCCCGGGCCAGATGGTGAGTGGCAAGAAGGAGCAGGGCCCTCAGACACCCACACAGGAGAGACCTCCTGGGCAGCAGAGCACAGCAGTCCCTGTGAGGCTTCAGGCCCCGCCCCGGGCCAGATGGTGAGTGGCAGGAAGGAGCAGGGCCCTCAGACACTCACACGCAGGAGAGACCTCCTGGGCAGCAGAGCACAGCAGTCCTTATGGGGCTTCAGGCCCCGCCCCAGGCCAGATGGTGAGTGGCAGGAAGGAGCAGGGCCCTCAGACACCCACACAGGAGAGACCTCCTGGGCAGCAGAGCACAGCAGTCCTTATGGGGCTTCAGGCCCCGCCCCGGGCCAGATGGTGAGTGGCAAGAAGGAGCAGGGCCCTCAGACACCCACACAGGAGAGACCTCCTGGGCAGCAGAGCACAGCAGTCCCTGTGAGGCTTCAGGCCCCGCCCCGGGCCAGATGGTGAGTGGCAGGAAGGAGCAGGGCCCTCAGACACTCACACGCAGGAGAGACCTCCTGGGCAGCAGAGCACAGCAGTCCTTATGGGGCTTCAGGCCCCGCCCCAGGCCAGATGGTGAGTGGCAGGAAGGAGCAGGGCCCTCAGACACCCACGCAGGAGAGACCTCCTGGGCAGCAGAGCACAGCAGTCCTTATGGGGCTTCAGGCCCCGCCCCAGGCCAGATGGTGAGTGGCAAGAAGGAGCAGGGCCCTCAGACACCCACGCAGGAGAGACCTCCTGGGCAGCAGAGCACAGCAGTCCTTATGGGGCTTCAGGCCCCGCCCCAGGCCAGATGGTGAGTGGCAAGAAGGAGCAGGGCCCTCAGACACCCACGCAGGAGAGACCTCCTACGTATGTCTACTCAGATCTTTCTTTAAGATAAGACCTTTAAAGTTCAATGGGGCATTCACCCAGGGAACTGAGTATAGGATTGCAGTCTAAATAATTTACAAGTATTTTTTTAAATAACGCAATTGCCAAAGAAAGCATTGAATGCAATATTTTAACTACCTTAGGTATGATCTATTGACTTTTTAAATAATCAAATATTTCCATTCCAATATAATCAAATATTATGGGAGGGGTTGGTCTCCCATCCCCCAGCATGTAAAATTAACAAGGCATTGTTTGTGTTTTAGATTTATTTACTAAATATAATTCAAACATGCAAAATTAGATCCCAGTTGATTTAGGCCTTCTGGTAACTTTCCAGAAATGCTTATTGCAAAATTTCTAGCTGAAAATACAGCTTTTCTTCAGGCCAGAACTGGAAGCCCAGTTCAAACTGTGATTTCCAGATCTGGTGGGTTCCACATCTTTTGCTGGGCTACAAATTGTATGGACCTTTCTCAGAAGGAAGAATAGCACACAATCAACTCTAGACCTGCATTTTCCCCTGCTATATTCCCCCGTCCAATCACAAAGAAATTTGGCTGGGTGTCAGATTGGCTACATTGATTCTCATGAAACAGCAGATGTGAGCATCCGATGAACATTGCAGATACTTCCAACTCCCCCTTCCCACCAATGATTTCTGTTTGCCTGCTAGACTAGGGGTGATGAACCTCAACCCTGGGGACCAAATGTGGTCCTTCACACCTTTTGATGTGGCCTGTCGCACTGAAGCTGAAAACCTTGAGCTGAAAAAGATTTGCCACACTTAATCTTGTTGTTGTCGTTTAGTCGTGTCCGATTCTTCGTGATCCCATGGACCAGAGCACGCCAGGCACTCCTGTCTTCCACTGCCTCCTGCAGTTTGGTCAAACTCATGTTCGTAGTGTCAAGAACACTATCCAACCATCTCGTCCTCTGTCGTCCCCTTCTTCTTGTGCCCTCAATCCTTCCCAACGTTAGGGTCTTTTCCAGGGAGTCTTTTCTTCTCATGAGGTGGCCAAAGTATTGGAGCCTCAGCTTCACGATCTGTCCTTCCAGTGAGCACTCAGGGCTGATTTCCTTCAGAATGGAGAGGTCTGATCTTCTTGCAGTCCATGGGACTCTCAAGAGTCTCCTCTAGCCTGGTGATATTTAGTTTGGCCGAATAAAGGCATTGCTCTAATAAAGAGTTCAGAATTTTACAACTAGCAGTGACTCTTGGGGAGAAATCCCATAGGAAGACCCAGTGTGATGAGCGGGTTAGGATCCAGCAGATCTCCAGCTGATTTGGGCAGTTCCCGGGGCAGCTAGGCTATACTGGATTAACTCCTTCATCCTCAGCTCAGTTGGAGATACACCAGCATATCCCATCCCCCCATCCTGGCTCAGCTGAGACCCAGCCAGTTGAGCGAAACCTAGTGAATCCTAAGTCAGTGTGGACCCTAAAACGGGGGCATTCTGCTACATGGCAGAGGTGGGACTAGAGGAGGGGGACATAGGCTGGATCATATGAGCTGGCAACATAAATTAAGCCAGAAAAGGGTGGTGTAGCTTAAACACTATTTCAAAAGCTTGTTTTCCCTTGTGCCAGGTTTAGGCCATACGAACCAGAAGTAGCCCAGCTGCTAAACGCATTTTGGATCTGGTCCAACTTTATGCCAACTTAATTTACCCCGGCTTGCTTCATGCCAGCTTCTTGTGCATAGGAATGCTCTCTTTGTGAGCGCCTGCTGTGACCGGGATTGTCGAATTATAGTATCATAGTGCTCTGCTTAGATGCCTCCCCAAACTTGCTCGACAGGCCGTGCCTCGCCAGGTGGCACTGTTAGGCATACTTTTCTATTTGTGCTAATGGACATCATGCCAAACCCTTTGCAGGAAACTTGCACTTGCAGCTTTGCAGACAGTTGAGCAAAGAGTTAAGCCGCAGTCCAGGAAAAAACTGCTACTAGGGGAATGAATAGTTGACTGTGCGCGAGAGAGTGAGTGATGCTTAATTTCATCAGCGGATCAAAGCAATTGACCCTACTGAAGGGATTCGGAAGGGAGTCTTGGCAGAATATTATCATGTTAATGTCCCTTTTCCCATACGAAATGGAAATTTCGGTCCTTAGATCATTGGCAGCTATTTCTTGCACATGGAGATGAAAACTCTCTCGGATGGTTAAAATAACCAAGGGTTATTTTACAGCCCTCCAAAAGAAAACAGGAAACCCCCTTGCAGAACTTCCCAGTCAATATTTGATTCCCCTATTCACACATATTGTATTGCATCATCTTGCAGAAACCATAGCAACTAGAACTACCTAAAGCAGTACTGCAATTCAATGCATGATTCCTTGGGTGCCCCAGGAGCACAGTGGAATCCCTGGAAGTGAGAGATGGACAAATATATCAGTTCCAGTTCCTTTCAGTTTATCATTTTCCCAGTCCAGTTATCCACATTTCTGCACCAGGTTGCAATTTATTTTAAAGTCCTCATAAAGCCAACATCTGAGTGCAAACTTATCCTAATATATGCATATGTACATTTTTTGGGGGGGTGGATGTGATTTTGCCTGATATACACATTCATGCAAGGAAGTTCCCATAACGTAAAGCATTTCTGTATATTTTCTGTATATTTTCCAATAATATAATGCATTTTTATGTATACTGCCTCATGTTTCTGTGGTGCAATATTGGGTTGGAGAATTGCATCGCAGAATCGGGAGCAGTGCATTGAAAGCCTAGCCTGTCCCGATTTATCCCCCATTCCCTACTTCCAAGTAAATTGCGGAGGAACAGATGGTAAGAAAGCTAAAAGTTCACTGTTAATATGTCTTCTTCTTTGTTTGCTGTTTTTCAGAATAACTGAAGCCCAAAGAACACAGTCCCCTTGCTATTATAGGTAAAGATAAAGGACCCCTGGATGGTTAAGTCCAGTCAAAGGTGACTATGGGGTGCGGTGCTCAGGCCGAGGGAGCCAGCGTTTGTCCACAGACAGCTTTCCAAGCCATGTGGCTAGCATGACTAAAACTGCTACTGGTGCACAGAAAACTGTGACGAGTGCCAGAGCACACGAAAATGCCATTTACCTTCCTGCCACAGCGGTACCTATTTATCTACTTGTGCTGGTATGCTTTCGAACTGCTAGGTTTGCAGAAGCTGGGACCGAGTTCACCACCATTGAGCAGATTCGAACTGCTGACCTTCTGTTCAGCAAGCCCAAGAGGCTCGGTGGTTTAGACCACAGCGCCACCTGTGTCCTCTTGCTGTACAACAAGGTAGTAAGAGATTATCAAGAACTGTATGGTCAACAAGAAAACTTCTGTATGCTGGCTGGGGCTGATGGGTTCTGGATTCCAGCATCATCTGGAAAGCCACAAGTTGCCCACCATTGGGCCAAGACATGGTGCAAAGTCTACTCTGGATCTTCTGCTCTCCCAGCTGCTAAAGACCATTCTGCTTCCTTGCACTTGACCCTCTCTCCCATGCCCCTCTTTCACTTTGGCACAGCTCTTAAAAAACATCATCAGCAATCGAGGCACACAAGCTGGTGTGGCTATCAGTCTCTTCCCCTGTGCTCTAGAAGTCCCTGGTACTTCTGGAAAACCTGTGGTGACTGCAGAGATAGATCTGCCCCAATCAGCTACTTAACCCCCCTCCCTATAGTAGTTCATGCAGCAGCAACAACACCAGAAAAGGATTTATTTTAGCAACCCACCTCACCCTCCGCTTGCTCATGAATTTATTGTTTATCCTTTAGGCTGGTTTGCCATGTTCTAATTATCCAATTCAAGCTATGTAGCAGGTGTTGATGTTAACTTTGAAGGATGATCCTGTAGTTTGCACATTTGAATATGTTCTCCCAGGGTGGCCAGAGCTCTGAGGCTCTCAACTTGCTTGGGGAGGCATGTGCTAATCTCAGGAACACACAAATGCTGCACCTGCTGCACCAAATCCATTATTTCAAATGCATAGCCATGAACTAACTTTGGACTTATCGAAAGCTTCCAGAAAAGCGTACAGGGTACTATGAAACGTAACCAGTGGCCCGGTCATATTAGGGACACATGAAACTGTCTAATAACCAAATCAGACCATTGGTTCATCCTATGCAATGTAATTATGCAATATAATAAACCTTCACCGCCTCTATTGCAGCTGCAGAAAACAGCAGCAGGAGACTCTTTTAGGTGGTTCGTAATTTAACAGAACCACCTGCGCCATCAGGGCCTGATAAGGCCCTCCAGATCTCCTGCAATGGTTTTGCATAGTTTTTTTTGCATATAAAGTCCCTCAGATTTGGAAAGAGGTAGACTCCACCATGGGAGCAGGGCCAGGGAGGGAGAGTGCTAGAGTCCTGTCTAGTCAAGTTGTGTGGAATCAATTCCAATCTCTTACCTCTGAGGACGTGGACAGGCTGCTTGGATGAGTGAAACTAACCACCTGTCTCCTTAATTCTTGCCCATCCTGGCTAATAAAAGTGATCCGGGAAGGGCTGGGCAATAGGCTCTGCAGGGGGTGAATGCTTCCCTCTGTGAGAGAGCCTTCCCAGCCCCACTGAAAGGCGGTCATTAAACTGCTTCTTAAAAAAACAGATTTGGACCCGGCTGATATGGCCATCTCCCAGTCTCAAATCTTCCATTCTTGGGCAAGGTGACTGAGCAGGTGGTTGCTGAACAACTCCAGGCACTCCTGGAGGATGCAGACCATTTGGATCCCTTCCCATCGGGATTCAGGCCTCATCATGGGACTGAAACTGCCTTGGTCGCACTGGTAGATGATCTCCATTGGGCTAGGGACAAAGGTGAGAGCTGTTTCCTAGTTCTGCTGGATCTCTCAGCGGCCTTTGACACCATCAACCATAACATCCTTCTGGACCGTCTAGAGGGGCTGGGAGCTGGGGGCACTGTTATACAGTGGTTTCGCTCCTTCCTCCTGGATGTTGGGGGATGAGTGTTCAGACCCCTGGGCTCTCACTTGTGGGGTGCCTCAGGGTTCTGTTCTCTCCCCCATGCTTTTCAACAACTACATGCAGCCACTGGGAGAGATAATCAGAGGGTTTGGGCTGGGTGTTCATCAGTATGCGGATGATACCCAGCTCTACCTCTCTTTTAAATCAAAACCAATGAAGGCGGTGAAGGTCTTGTGCGAGTGCCTGGAGGCAGTTGGAGGATGGAGGCGGCTAACATTGAGGTTGAATCCTGACAAGACAGAAGTACTGTTTTGTGGGAACAGGGTGTGGGTGGGTGTGGGGGACACCCTGGTCCTGAATGGGGCAACTGTGCCCCTGAAGGACCAGGTGAATAGCCTGGGAGTCATTTTGGACTCACAGCTGTCCATGGAGATGCAGGCCAATTCTGTGTCCAGGGTAGCTGTCTACCAGCTCTATCTCTTCTTCTTCTTCTTCTTCACTCTTTGTTTGCAAATTTCCCCCCGAGGCTCCTCCCCAGCACCAGAAAGCTAAACTAGATGTAACTCTAGTCTGATCTAGCAAGGCTGTTCTCATATACATGGGACTGCAGTGGACTTCAGGGTTTCCCTTTATTTCAGAATCACGTACAAAACTGAGAACCATAAAACGAAGCAAGCCACATGCAGAATAAAAGGGCATCATTAAAAATGAATGTCAGACGAACACCAACATTCAGGAGAGGTCACGCACCAGGTTTGTCTTCTTTGCTATACAAAGAATAGTTGGAGAGATTCCCTTTTTCAAAAAAGAATAAAAATCACAGTGCAATCATATTGTAAATGTCGTACAAATCGCATCATCTTCCACTTACACATTTCTTCATTTCCCCCGTAAGGCACAGTAATTTAAAACACAAAATAAAATTACAGAGGTGAAAAAGTATTTCCGACAGAGGGCAAGTACAGAAAGATTGTCCAATTTAGAGGAGAAAATGATGGGAAATAATGTGTCAAACGTCTTCAGCTATTGCATATTGTACTTATTGGAGATTGTAAACCTCAGACTTGTTCTTCTTTGTATTCTATCTTTCCTCGATGGCAAGATACAGGGAATCATCCCATTTTACCCAAAACAACTCGGTTAAAGTAAGGCTAAAAGAGAGATGGGAATCTGTGGCCTTCCTGATGTTAAACTCCTATAATCTCTGACCATTGACAGTACTGGCTGGGGCTGATGAAAGTCTAACAATATCTGGAGGGCCACAGGTTGTCCCAGTCCCAGGGCTAAAAGTTAAACTCAGTTCAAACCATGGTTTAATCTTCCAAATGTACCACTAAGTCATCATTCTGCATGCCTGCTTTCCATTTCCCATGTGCTCAGCACTTCTTCTTCATGATATAGTGGCTTCCAAAGATGGAACACTTGTAATAGCAGTTCTCCCACATCCCCAGCGCCGACATCATGCCAAACCATGGGTTTGTAAGCCTGCTCCAAACCACGGCTCCCAATCCTTGCTATCTACCCGAGCACACAAAATGGCTGCTGAGTTTTAGTGATAAATGCAAAATTGAGTCAGTGGTTCACAAAGGCCACCAAGCAAACTTCGCGACTGATCAGCTACTTGATTCCCACCTGGTCTTGGGTCTAGTCTTGCCCAAGCTGGTTCCCTCCAGATATTTTGCACTACAACTCCCAGCCGGTATGGTCCATGACCAGGGATGATGGGAATTGTAGTCCAAAACATCTGTAAGGCACCAGCTTGCTCCATCCACGATGCCTCAGTGGCCCTCATTTAGCATCCTTTGAGGGATGCAAGCTCAATTTCAATTCCCCATGCCTGAATGTTTTTCATTAAAGCTCATTTTCTTAAGCTGCCAAAGCAAACTGCCGTGAAGCGCACCATGATTTGTTTTTTTTGTTTTTTTTAGGACGGACACCATTGCTTCCTGGGAAGGTATCGGCCGAAAAGTACCACGGCTACATTTTGGGGATAGGCGTGGCGGCCACGGCGATGCTCTCTATCGCACATTCATCAGTTCCTCTACGGATCCTGAAATAACCCCCCTCGCCCCAGCTGTCTCCCCAGCTGTTCTTCACTATCCAGAACTTCTCGCCGGTGGCTGGGTCGCTGCCGTAGCCGACGAGCAAGACCGCGTGGTTGGTCAGCTCGAAAGGGTTGAAAGGATCCATCAGGCCCGTGTGGTGGTAGATCCCCCCTTCGTAATGCAGGAAGTCACTATACACTTCAAAGGCAACAGCCATAGGCCCGTGTGCAAGAAGTTCAAGTTCCATCAGCGCTGCATTGCACCCTCCGTAAAAGCCGCCAACATAGTGGTAGTTGGTGGCATAGTAGTGGTAGCAATTGCTCTTAAAAGTGCAGGGCGAATCTCTGGCTGTGTAAGGGAAACAGTCCTCCTCAACCACACCAAAATCCTGAGCGTATTTGCCAGCAATGAGGTAAGGAAATCCTCCATCGCAGCCTGAAAGAAACAAGGAAATAACCCAGATGGTTAATCACACAATTTTAAGTCCAGGGGCGGGGGTTCTCCTTCACTGCCAACCAAGCTTTGAGAATATGTTTTCGCTAGGGTTGGGCGATCGCTGGTTTTCAACATATATCATGAGCTAAACACCATGATACAGTCTTACCTTGGAAGTCAAACAAAATCCGTTCCGGAAGTCCACTCGACTTCCAAAACCAAAGCATGGCTTCTGATTAGCTGCAGGAAGCTCCTGCAGCCAATCGGAAGCTGCGGAAGCTCTGATGGATGTTCAGCTTCCAAAAGAATGTTGGAAAACTGGAACACTCACTTCTGTTTTTCAATCGTTTGGGAGCCGGAACGTTGAACTCCCAAGGTGTTTGGGAGCCGAGGTACGACTATATGCCACAATGTCTGAAACAAGGATGGAACTAGGTAGAGACATTGGTTGGCTTCACAATTTCCCCCACATTGTGATTTCTGCATAGAACACACACACATATCACAATTTGCAGTATTTTGTCAGGTCAAAAATTATGAAACCAATATTATGTTACAGACTTCAAACCGGTTTTAGACGATATATCGTCCAGCCCTAGTGTTTGCCCCAATTTCTATGCTCTGTTCTCATGGCTCATTCTGCTGCCCCCCACCCCACTGCAAGCTCCTTGGAGCAGAGATCTTCCTGTCTTGCCCAAATACAGTGGTACCTCGGGTTAAGTACTTAATTCGTTCTGGAGGTCCATTCTTAACCTGAAACTGTTCTTAACCTGAAGCACCACTTTAGCTAATGGGGCCTCCTGCTGCTGCCGCGCCGCTGGAGCACAATTTCTGTTCTCATCCTGAGGCAAAGTTCTTAACCCGAGGTACTATTTCTGGGTTAGCAGAGTCCGTAACCTGAAGCGTATGTAACCTGAAGCCTGTGTAACCCGAGGTACCACTGTAACTCAAAGCTGCCATGCAATAGTTGGGCATATGCCCTTCATTTCTAGAAGCCAACAGTATGCAGATCTCTTATCCTGCAAATGCACACAAATGTCCTAAGGGATACAGGGAGACAGCGGTTTCCACCCCACTCTGGGGTCGTCACAATCAGTGATATCTCCATTCTGCTGCAGTTCAGCTTCTGCCAAAACCTCACTACCCCCTATGGCTGAAACGGATGAAATTCATTTCTATGCCTATGCTGGCTTTTGGCAGCAGCTCTCTTGGGTTTTAGGGCAGGCAACATTCCTAGTCCTATCTGGAGATGCCAGGGGTGAAACTTGGGACCTTCTGCATGCAAAAGAGTTGCTCTACCGCTGAGCTACAACCCTTGCCCTGAGCCACAGAGGGGAGAAGTCCCACAGAGCCTCTGTTGCTGGGTTAGCTGGTGAGGAATATGTTCTTCAGCACAAATGGGGAAAGCCAATATTGGTCGGCCCTTGGGTCCAGGTTACAGTGAATGAATACAGTGCTGCCATGTCGTTTACCTTGAGAGTACTGGCTGCAGGAAACAACCTGCTGGGGACTGAGCGTCGGAGTCTGCGAATTGTTGGTGAGGATACGAATCCTGGATTCAAGCATGCCCATAGAAGCGAAGGCGTAGCAACTGCCGCAGGATGCTGAGGAGAACAAGAGAGCCAGTTAGAGCCAGTCTTTCATCCTAATATTCCCAGGACTCCACAATTATATCACTCCGTTCAGCTGACAATGGATGGAACGCCATCATTTAATTTCTCACACATCTCAGAGGTGAAGGTGATTCCATCATCTCCATCCTAGCCTAAAAGGACCAATGGACCTCAGTCAGGGAGTGGGAAATTTCTGCAGCCAGAGGGCCTTGTTCCCTCCTGGGCAAGCCTCTGGGGGCCACATGCTGGTGGGGGCGGGGCCAGAGGCAAAAAGGGGGTGGAGCCAAAAAAGTCACATCTGTCACTGCTAAAATTGCCGCTGTTTCTTTGATGCGAATAAAGCTGGGTCAGCATGACTCAGTGGTCTGCAACAAGTTGTATATATAAGTGAGAAATATTAGTGTGCTGAGGCTGGTGTTTGGGTTGGGTGGTTGGTTAGTGCTGGTGTGTATAGTTATTCAGTCGTGTTTTGCACAAAGACTTTTAAGAATAAAACTCTGCAAGGATATTCTCGTGGACTCTTTTATGCAGACAAGGGTCCGAGGACCAGGCTGAAGAGACAAAGGGAGGTCAGAACCCTTTCCTTCCTTTTTTTGCTTTTTACAAACACTGACAACATCTGCACAGCAGGCCAGTTTCTACACAAAAACAAAACTATCCTCCATCCAGGGAAGCAAAAAGGCAGAGCAATGAATGTAAATGTTAGCTGTAATGGTTGTAAGGGGGTTACTTGTGCGTAAGTTGCCTTCAGTTTTAGTTATATTGCCTGGCCAACCATGCTTTGGCTGACAGCTCACACTCCGTGACCGGTCAGTCATTTGCAGAATCCGTCAGTGGGCGTTTCTTGAACCTCTTCCAGCATAAGAGCTGTTTGACGCCAAGTCTCCTCCTACTTTCCCTGCGCGGAACTCGTCTGCGCAAGTAAGGGGAAGGCAGAGGCGTGTCAGTGCTCTCTCCACTAGTCTCTGGTGAAGGGTCTTGGAGAGCTGTCTCCACTTCCTCCATCTCCCTCTCTTCTCTACTGGTGTTACGCTGAATTCCTTCCCCCCTGCTGGTCCCCTCTCCGGCATCGCTCTGGAGCCCTACCTCCGCCTCTCGCTCTGATGTCAGTTCCCTGACATTAGCTTTTGGGGGGCAGGATAGCTTCTGCTCACATGCACCTGCCAGAGAGGCAAAAGGCATTTACAGAGTTTGTGGACATGTCCCAGCCTGGGAAAAATACAGAAGGAGGGTGTGAAGAAGGACTAGCGAGCAGCGTGGGCCTGGGTTCTCCTTTGCAGGACCATTTCTGCAGGGGCGGGACAGCATCTGTCAGGGATGCTGTTGTGGCATTCTGCACTGCAGATCCTGCACTGAGCAAAGGGTTGGGTGGAACCGCCCAAATCAAAGACTGACAAACTTAAAAAGACTGATGCATCCTTGGGTGGCAGGGGAGAGGCTAAGTTGGGGTTTTGTTTTTGCATTTCCTCCCCTTTGGTATTTATTTATAAAAGGATCAGCTTTCTACACTTCTTAGTGAGTGCTCATCTTATGCTACTTGAGGTACCTGTTAGGACCACTCATATGCTGATGAAGAACTAGTATCGAAAGTTTGTCATCCGGAAAAACTGTACCACGTTTCTGGATCATCCATCATTGCATAGGTACAGGATTGTGACTGCTGAAAGACTTATTTGCCTCTTTCAATACTGATAGACTTTTATTTTCTGTGATTCCATTTCATATTCTTTGTTAAGAATTGCTGTGCTTGGAGCTTCTATTATCGCATGATTACAGGATTGGGACGATTGAAAGGCCTGTTTGGCCTCAGTGATATTGATTGACTACCTTCTTCAATTTTGTTCATACAATATTGATTTTGATTTTTTTTATTTGTATCTCCATCATATGTTCTCTGTTTAAGAACTGTGAAATAATACAGGTTACAGGGGTACCTCGCAAGACGAATGCCTCGAAAGACGAAAAACTCGCAAAACGAAAGAGTTTTTCGTTTTTTGAGTTGCTTCGCAAGACGGATTTCCCTATGGGCTTGCTTCGCAAGACGGAAACATCTTGCAAGTTTGTTTCCTTTGTCTTGCAAGTTTGTTTCCTTTTTCTTAAAACCGTGCATTCACTTCGAGGAGCAACTCACAGCACGCGGTGTGGTAGCCTTTTTTGAGGTTTTTGAAGACTTTGGTGATTTTTGAAGCTTTTCCAAAGTCCGTGCTTAGCAAGACGAAAAAATCGCAAGACGAAAAAACTCGCGGAACGAATTAATTTCGTCTTGCGAGGCACCACTGTATATATATTTTGTTAGAACATTATTATCCACATGTTGCCTGTTTTTGCTTAAAGTTTATCTGTTTTTGCAACACAAGGAATGCTGTTGTGTCATCCTATATTGCAGATCCTGCACTGAGCAAAGGGTTGGGTTGGAAGTTCTGATGATTCTACGCTTTATTTCCCTCCCATCCCATTTTGCTAGTTTTCCTGATCATAATTGCTAGTGGCTTTTGTTCCTTTTACACTTCAGTACCTGCTGCATTAGGGACACGGGTGACGCTGTGGGTTAAACCACAGAGCCTAGGGCTTGCCGATCAGAAGGTGGTGGTTCGAATCCCCGTGACGGGGTGAGCTCCTGTTGCTTGGTCCCTGCTCCTGCCAACCTAGCAGTTCGAAAGCACGTCAAAGTGCAAGTAGATAAATAGGTACCGCTCCAGTGGGAAGGTAAACGGCGTTTCCGTGTGCTGCTCTGGTTCGCCAGAAGCGGCTTAGTCATGCTGGCCACATGACCTGGAAGCTGTACGCCAGCTCCCTCGGCCAATAAAGCGAGATGAGCACCGCAACCCCAGAGTCGTCCGCGACTGGACCTAATGGTCAGGGGTCCCTTTAGCTTTACCTGCTACATTACAGAACTATGGCTTTCTGCCCAATATACAAGCATGTCACGCTAAATTTCATGCACACCAGTGGGTGTGGTGTGGCACAAAATTGAACACCACTGGATAACGTTGTTACTCCCTCATCCTTCCCACATACGTGCACTTGTGTTCCAGCCAAGATTCCTACATGAAAATAGCAGGAAAGAATTGTACGCTGTTATACCCTCAAATTTCCTGGGTTAAAAGGGCTGAAAAACAGATATATATATATATATATATATATATATATATATATATTAATCAAATAACATGGAAATGAGCGCTAAACACACACAATATTCCTTTAGTTTTAGAACGGCTTTTACACTGTAAAATATAATGCAGAAATTAGCCGAAAATGAACTGCTGTGTGAATGCAGGTCAAGTTGCAAGAGCCCATCTTGCAGAAATACACAAACCTTCAATGGTGTATTTTTCCTCATTAGCAGCAAGATAAATTAGTTATTCAGGATGGTGGTACATTCATTTACCAGCTGGGCAATATTGACAGTTAGGAGTATAAACAACAACAACAATGGCAAGAGTTAGCAGCGGCAACCTCAAGTTAATTTTCTAAAAGCACCGGTGTTCGCTGTTCCCCACAAATTAAATTGCAACCTGGTTTAAATTGCATTAGAGGCCACTCGCTCTGCAGCCAAATAAAAAATCACTAAAAGCCATTAAAGACTTGTTAAAAGGCGACTTCCGGGTTGGCGCCATCGCCGAATGGCGGACTCCCTCCGAGCTCCGGAGGGAGCCTGCTCGGCAGGGGCTGGGTCCTACCGCGTCGGCGACACGGGGACCCTCAAAAACCATGGGCGCTGAAACCCATGGACATGGTGACTCGGCTGGCACCTTTTGCGCCCCCCCGACCCGTGAAGGAGCCTTTTTAAAGGCTGCGGAGCGGGTGACGGGGGGGTGCTTTGAGTCCTTCGCTTCCCCTGCCGAGCGAAGCCGCATGCCATTCGACGGAGAGCGCTGACTTCTTCTATTGAAAATCTGAACTTAAAAGAACAACCTGTGAGTAATCGGAACCTGGACTAAAAAGGGGGATAATTTTTTAAAAAAAATTCGGAGCGAGCGGGGGAGGCGCAAAAAGGAAGTCAGCCCCCCCCTGTTGTAGAAAAGTTAAAGCAAAGGATTTGACAACTAAGATCGAGAGCAACCCTACTTTGACAAAGTTATTAACTTCGCGAGGGAAAATCATAAGACTGAGCTGGAGGAGAAAAGTGGAATCGAATTGAATTAAAAAGCAACCCCCCCCCCCGGAACCCTGGGAGCGATTTGTGAGAGCGCCGGGAGAAGAGAAATAGAGGTTTTGACAGCTGTCAAAGAGCTGTCAAAGCGGAAGAATAAAATAGAGAACTTTGTTACGAGGACTTTGCCGGTTACATTTGTTACAAATTGGATACAAATTGTTTTAAACAAGGAATAACAAGTTATTTTGACTGGTGGACGTGATCTGGAAGGGAATTCAGTTATTGCAAACCACCTAGAGGAGCCGAGGGATATTACAAGTATTGTTGGCGTGGAATTTGACCAGAACTTTCTATCTCCTGGGAAACTGCAGAAATGGAACACTATTTTGTCTACAGAGGTCTACACACTAAAGGAGACAATAGATTTATCTATTGAAGAATGAAAGGGACTTGACGTAATGTTTTGTTCCTGAATAACAAGCCTCTGCAGAGGAATTAGAAGCTTTTGGAATTACAACATTTGTGCAGGAGAGCAGGGGAAAAAAAAGGAGGAGTGAGATCAACAAGAACAATAAAAATAATAAGAACTGGACAAAGCTGGAAATGGGAACATTTGGGACATCCAGATTTGACAGGCTTAAAGAAATAAAATTGGAGTTTTTACTCCTAGATATAAAAATCTGGATGGAAGAAATGGGCCTTTTTTGAGATAGACTCCTTCCAAGATTGGACATTCGAAATTAAAGATGACTGGGAAAGGACTATGGCTTAGAGAGATGTGGGAACTCCAGGAAGACATCAGACGTTGAGGAACATTGGGAACGCAACCGGGAAAGGGGGGAGGGAAATTTGGAATCCAAAGGGTGTAAAATTATTTTTTTTATTTTTCTTCTATTTTAATCTGTATTGCATATTAAAGGGGGGAACTCGCGGAAGGGAACAGGTCGATTTTAGGGGATGGGAAAATATTTTTTAAATTGTGTCAATGATAATAAGTTTAAATTTGGGATAAGAACTTGTTGAATTTTCTTGTTTATTTGTAAGAATTGGAATACAGGAGGGGGAGGGGTGGGGAAGACCCGAAAAGATGTTACTGGGAAAAAGATTTTAAAATTGGATGTTTTGTTTTTTTTATTTTGTTGTAATTGGAAAATCTTAATAAATATCATTTAAAAAAAAAAAAAGACTTGTTAAAAGGCAGAAAGGACTCTTTTCGAAACTGATGGTTCAGGAAGTCTATTCTCACCGTCAGCAGATCCTCCAGGCCTGAATATCCATTTAGGGGAAGCAGTTTCCAAAAGCAAGGTCTCTGTTGCAACACAGCAAACTGGTCCCAGGCATTGCCTGGCTCTGGCTGCAAGTTCTGCTCATAGAAGGGATTGCAAAAGAAGCATGCTCTGGCCTCTGTGAGGGGACCTTGTGGCCACTGAGGGGCTGCAACCCTCTGACTCCCAGGAAGAACTTTGAAGCAATGAGGGAAGACCACACAGGCCCCATCCATTGACCAGTGGAGCTGCAGAGACACTGCTTCCCCCTCCTGGCTTGGAAAAAGGCTGAGCCATGACTACCTGTTGCCCTGGGTGTCCAGAAGAATGCACCATCTTTCTCTCTCGATTTTGCCTCTACTCCCTTGAAGGTCTTGTCCTTTTAGTTTGTACGCCCGAGAGCAGGGCCTCTCTTTCTCTTTCCAAAATGAAGGGCCCTCGTATTTACGGGACCGCCTCTCCTGGTATGCCCCGCAGAGGACCTTAAGGTCCATGAATAATCATAGTTTAGAGGTCCCGGTCCCTAAGGAAGTCAGATTATCCTCCACCAGGGCCAGGGCCTTCTCAGTGATGGCTCCGACCTGGTGGAATGCTCTGTCCCATGAGACCAGGGTCCTGCAGGATTTAACTTTCTTCCGCAGGGCCTGTAAGACAGAGCTATTCTGCCTGGCTTTCAATTTGAACTTAGCCTGATCTTTTATTCCCCTTCCTTCCCTCTTCCGCTCCTTTTTCTGAAGATTACCCGCTCTGGGATCCCACAGCTAATTCTCCCCTGGTCTCCTCGCTGGCCCAAATAGGACTAATTTAGTCAGCTATCCCTGGTGATCATCTAACATTTATTGGATGGATTTCCCCCCTAAATTGATTTTTGATTTTATTGTTATTCAAGTTTTATACCGTATTTTATGCTGTTTTTTGTAGCATCAATTAAGTGTTTTAAATTTGTTGTTAGCCGCCCTGAGCCCAGTTTTCTAAATAAAAATTTATTATTATATTATTATTATTATTATAATTGCCTGAGAAGCAGAATACTGAAAATCACAGGGAGAGGATGGAAAGTAGATCTGGCCAGATCCTTATCTCCCCTATTGCCTCACAGGTCAAATATGACAGGTGGGCAAGAAATTCCGACAGTAGCAAAGAATGGCAAAATAAGATGATTGAATACGTAGACCTGGCAAAACTGTCAGGGAAAATCCAAGACCAGCGAGACCAACAGTTTGAAAAAAGACTGGAGTAAATTTATTACGTATTTGAAAGGACATTGTAAACATTTAACAACACTAACAGGACTGACAAAGGTTTGCTGGTTAAAAGTAAAAGCTTATTTACAATTATAAGGAATATGAAAGTAAAAAGAAAGGTAGAAAGGGGGAATGAGAAATGCAGATGAAGTTATGACTGGAAGTTAGAAAGCCAGTTTGGAGGGATGGAGGGAACTCGACGACTCGAGAGAGTCAAAATACAGGTGATGATAAATGTAGAAACTGTATGGTGTTTTTTTGAAAATGAAAATGCTAATAAATATTACTATAAAAAACAACAACAAATTTGACAGGTGGGATTGCCGTTCTGTCAATCACCTGACATCACAAAGATGACAAGCGATGCAACCCCAAGACCCATCTTCTGATGCACCGACAGCCAGCTGATCACTGGGACACCAATGCGCTTCCACGTCTCACTGATCGGCAGGTATTCGGTGCTCCAGAAAGTCCTCTTGACCCAGCCAACCCCCTGAACTCTGCCCACAGCCTTCCCTGGGTAGACTCGAACCGCCAACCTACTGGTTGACAGCCAGGCACACTGACCCACTGCACATGGTTTGGCCAAAATGCACTGGGAGGGACAAGCAGGGAGGCCTGGACCAGAGTTGCCACACCCCTGCTGTAAATACGTGAGAAAGAAAGCAAAAAGGAGCCAGTGGGAATTCAGAGCTCAAGGTTCCCAGAAAGAAACTGAAAGCTAATTCTCCCAACACATAGTCTTGGGTTTCTTGTAGCAAAGAGGCACGTAACACCACTTCTCACTGCCCAGGAAAGTGATGTAATTCCCATCCACACCCAGAAACCACAGAATGATTTTCCTCATCATTTTCATTTCTGTCACATTCTTGGGCCTGCTTCGAGCACATCAGCTGAAGCGGTTAGGCCCAAGCCAGCCGCATTTAGCCACTTTCAAGACTGACACTGATGGAAGAAGGGAGGGATTTATGACGTACCTACCCGGTGGTGTAATTATCACCACTAAAAAAAACCCCTCCACACACCTAGAACTATGACTTTGATCAACAATAAGACCTGAAAGTGGCGTAAGACAATTCAAGGGATCACTGGCTAAAAGCGGAATGATAATTTGCTGTCAGAAACAATTAGGAAAGTAATCTGTTAATGAGGTTCAGTTCCACTGTTAACAAGCATCCAATATTAAGTTGAGTGAAACTTAGAAGCAGGCAGCGTATCAGACTGGGCCAATTCATAACCCAAGACTGAAACCGGGGTGGGACCCACAAGAGCAAACTCCAGGCTTCCAGCCTCAACCAGGAGGCTGCTGAAAACAGAAATGGGAGCAGAAAATGCTTATGTTCCCCACATCTGATTTATGGTCATGGCAAAGAGTGAGGCAAGGTTTCTGGTCGATGCAGCAGTCAAGTGGCTGATACACTTTATGATGTGAATGAGTTCAACTCTTTAGTTGTTTTCACGATGGATGATGGCATCCCACTTTGCAATGACCCTGATTTGCACCTATCTCTCTCAAAAGAACCGGCTGTAGGGTGTGTACACCCAAGTTGTGTATTTGACTTTTCTAGAACGCCTTGTTGATTATTTCAGTAACAAAAGGTATGAAAGGAACATATCCTACCCTGGTTTCGCACTGGGCTGACGTAGTTAACACCATTCACGTTCCTCCAGTCCCAAGATTCAGGCAGGTTGGAAACTTGTTTCATTAGTTCAGCAGTCAGAGGGGCAGGTTTTGGCCTATAAAGAAATAAAACCCAAATATTTCAAATTGGAATCCCTATTATTTGACAAGAGGAAGAATTGGAACACCATCCAAGAGCTGCAGTGTCCACACAGGGACATTGCCCAGTTACAGGGAACCAGGCAGAGGGCCTTCTTGGTAGTGGCACCCACCCTGTGGAACGCCCTCCCATCAGATGTCAAAGAGAACAACAACTACCGGACTTTTAGAAGACATCTGAAGGCAGCCCTGTTTAGGGAAGCTTTAAATGTTTGATGTATTATGGTATTTTGATACTTTGTTGGAAGCTGCCCAGAGTGGCTGGGGAAGCCCAGCCAGATGGGCGGGGTATAAATAATAAATTATTATTATTAAATTGTTATACAGTCTTCCAACAAGCAGCAGAGTGTTCATCTATGGAAAAGGTACAACACTTCACATGTGGCGGAAGTGTGAGCATGTAAAGCCTTTCTGGCAGTGGGTATTTACAGAAATAAGCTATACTATGGGTTAACACGTAGAATATACCCCAAGTTTGGGATTGTTAACCATTTTAAAAGAAGGGCAACCTGAATAACTAATTACTTTCCTTTTAGTAGCAGTGCTCCTATGAGCGGCACAGAATTGGAAACGATGTGTGCATTTCTTGTTGGAAACGGAATGTATGTCCGATTGATGCATCAGAAAGATTAACAAAAGAGATCACATGCACTGAATACTACAAATAACGAAGATGATTTTGTTTAAATATGCATCGTTCTGTAAAATACTTTACTGATAACTCTGAAGAATGGCAAGAGCCAAAATCAAAGACTGGACTTTGCCAAACTTAAAAAGACTGCTCCGTCCTTGGGTGGCAGTGGGGAGGCTAAGCTGGGATTCTGTTCTTTGTATTTACCCCTTTTGAATTTATACGTAAAAGGAAAAAGCAGGGAATTGAATTGCTGAAACAGTTAATTGAAGTGGAATACAAAAAGGGAGGCGTGAGAAAGTCAATGAAACAAGTGAATGAAAGCTAAGATTGAAAATATTGGAAGTGTTTTTAATTGTTTTTGTTTTGTTTTGCTAATTCAATGTTTTACGTAGTGTTTTTGTTTTTGTCTTTGTATAATAATAATAATAATAATAATAATAATAATAATTTATTATTTATACCCCGCCCATCTGGCTGGGTTTCCCCAGCCACTCTGGGCGGCTTCCATAAAAACCAAAAATACACTAAAATATCACAGATTAAAAACTTCCCTGATTTGTTTTAATTTTCTCTCTTTCTTTTTGTAATCTTTAAATTCTTAATAAATATTATTTTAAAAGAAAAAAGGAAAAAAAAAAAAAAAGGAAAAGGCAGGGAATCTCAGGTCCAGGAATGAGGCCCTCCAGACCTTTTTGAAAGCCACCCATGCTAGCAGCCATCCCTGCCCCTTGTTGGGAGAGAATCCCATAGTTTAAACTATGTGCTATGTGAAGAACTATTCTCATTCAAAGGTAACACAGCTTTCCCATGTAAGGACTACTGCCTTTACACCCTGCTTGTGAAAGCAGTAGGAGGTGGAGACACAAGCTGTAAAACTCTCTCCTTCTAGCTCTCCATACATGCGCGCACACAGACATGCACACCCTTTTAAGCAACACAAGCCAGCCACAGGTTTATGGTCCTTTGGTGACAACCAGGCCAGAATGTCACGATCCCTTTACCTTGGAATTCTGGGATTTAACCCGCCCGCTCTCTGAGCCAAATCTTCTAGGGTGAGGCCTTCATATTCCTTGTAGGCTACTGCTTTCCACGATTTCTGAATGGCATTGATTGCTCCTACGAAGTCGTAGTTGTTCACGTAGAACTTCTGCAGAGATCTGCAGTTGAGACACAAACGATGCGTTAGGCGAGGGAGCCTTGCGAAGGCTAGAATCTCCTTAAGTCCCAGAGGTTTATTAAGAAAACAGTCCAACGCAACCCCTCATGAAACTCTTCCACAAGACAAGAGACCCTTTGTTATTAAGACAATGCCATCAACAAACATAGTACTTCACAGACGGGCATTTAAAGTTGAAATCTCTGCCTCACAGTCAGCGCTGGATTTAGGTTTGATGAGGCCCTAAGCTACTGAAGCTAATGGGGCCCTTTATATGTCCAGGCGTCCTTTGTCAACAACAAATTGTTGCCTTTTTTGTGTTGAATATATGCTATATGGTAATTTATGGACCTGAAGCCATTTGCACATGTTGTCATGCACCAGTCCATGCAGAATGTAGGCACCCTATATATAGAAATGAGCAAACCAGTGATATTTTAGGGAGCAGGCTAGCAGGCGGGGCCCATTACTTACATCACAGGAGCCTACACAACACAAAACACTGTTGCTGTATGTAGGTTTTATTTTATTTGTTTTTTATCTTATATTTTGGAAATCCAGGTTTTTCCCCCTGGGGGGGGGGCAAGAGAGTGGGCCCTAAGCTATAGCTTTCTTAAAGGTAAAGGGACCCCTGACCATTAGGTCCAGTTGCGGACGACTCTGGGGTTGCAGCGCTCATCTTGTTTTATTGGCTGAGGGAGCTGGCGTATAGCTTCTGGGTCATGTGGCCAGCATGACTAAGCGGCTCCTGGCAAACGAGAGCAGCACACGGAAACGCCGTTTACCTTTCCACTGGTGCACTTTTTGCACTTTGATGTGCTTTTGAACTGCTAGGTTGGCAGGAGCTGGGACCAAGCAACGGGAGCTCACCCCGTCGCAGGGATTCAAACCGCTGACCTTCTGATCAGCAAGCCCTAGGCTCTGTGTTTTAGACCACAGCACCACCCGTGTCCCTTGTTTAGCTTATATATAAATCCGGCACTGCTCACAGTCTATGTTTTAATAGCAACAAGGAACAAGAATTAACTGGTTTACACTCATTTTATTTAAAGACTTATAAAAAAAAACTTAATCGAACAACTCTCAAAGCCAAGTGTTTCCAAACAGTGCTCAATCAGCATCATTCAGGTGATCCCTGATGGGTCCGTGGCTTCATGGTTGAAGATGGAGGACGGCACAGCTATTACATGAACAATTCATATTGATTTTTAATTGTACTTTTATTTGTTATGTTGCATTTTATTTTATTGCAATGCAATAAAATGCAACATATAGGAAGTAAACAGAGCAGTCAAGGTATAATTAAAAAGCATCCAACATCCAACAGAGTACATTAAAATGGGCAGAAAAATCATTAAGTGGTGCTACAAGAACTCCAGCAATTTCTAAGAGGTCTCTGGAAGAAAAGGTTTGGGAACTGCTGTTCTAAGTGGCAGAAAAATAAAATGTACAAATGCAGGAACACCTTAACTGGACTTTGCAGTAACATTCTGTACCTAGGAGAGCCACAATGTTTCAGATACGAAGTATGAATGTTGTTGTTGTTCTGACATCTGTCAGACAATGGAGTGCACCTCGTGGGGTGAAGCCAAACTGCTGTGCTGGCAGCACTGAAACGATCTCTCTGAAACACAAACCTGGGCAGTGTGGATGGAGGTCTTGGGCTGCCCAGATGACAAGACCCTGCCCTCTCAGCCTCCAAAGGAAAGCAGAGCAAGACATTTGGCACCAGCTTGGCTGCAGAAGTTGCCAGAAGGAGGCATACATGGCGCCATCCAGCTGTCTTAGGGACTCCACTCTGGATTTCTGTAGGGTTTATACTCTAGGCTTTCTCAACCTCGGCCCTCCAGATGTTTTTGGCCTACAAGTCCCATGATCCCTAGCTAGCAGGACCAGCGGTCAGGGATGATGGGAATTGTAGTCTCAAAACATCTGGAGGGCCGAGGTTGAGCAAGCCTGGCCGTAGCCTTTTCTTCTCCCGAAGATGTCCCTGCAAGGCTACCTTCCCAAGCCGATGAGCCCCACCTGCCCCTTTAAGTCTGAATACTGACTGGGTTTTAAGCATGAATACCAGAATTCTAGCTCCCTATTATCAGAGGGTCAAAACAGGCACCACACATGAACCAGAGGATGCCTCAAAAGATCTATGGATTCTGATGACTATAGTTGCACTGACTATAGTTGCCTAAGCCATTGTTCACAGGCTGATTTGTACAGCTTAAGTGTTGTGTACACTGACTGTACACTCACAGAACATATCACATGTACAGCTCAGTTACTTGCATACACAGATTCTACGGTTGTTGGATGTAACATACCATCTCTCTCATTATGGACCTATGAAGCTGCATCACACTGAGCCAAAACATTGGTCCTATCTCTCCCATGTCAGTGCAAAAAGAAACACTACCAGTCTCTGAAATGGGACGCGGGTGGCGCTGTGGGTAAAATCTCAGTGCCTAGGACTTGCCAATCGTATGGTCGGTGGTTCGAATCCCCGCGGCGGGGTGAGCTCCCATCCTTCGGTCCCAGCTCCTGCCCACCTAGCAGTTCAAAAGCACCCCTAAGTGCAAGTAGATAAATAGGTACCGCTTTATAGCGGGAAGGTAAACGGCGTTTCCGTGTGCTGCACTGGTGCTGGCTCGCCAGAGCAGCTTCGTCACACTGGTCACGTGACCCGGAAGTGTCTCCGGACAGCGCTGGCCCCCAGCCTCTTAAGTGAGATGGGCGCACAACCCCAGAGTCTGTCAAGACTGGCCCGTACGGGCAGGGGTACCTTTACCTTTACCTTTACCAGTCTCTGAAGGAGAGCCAGCAGGATGAGCCTGCAGTCTTCTGAATCAACTGGCCTTCAGTACTTATTTGTTTTCAAGACCAGTAGAAAGACAGTCCTTGTCTTGACATAACACAAAAGGAAAATGTATGGGGAGGGAGGAGGTAACCACCAAAAGGCTCAGGCACCATTTTGCAAAGTCAATAGTTGTTAGAATGATCAGCTGGGATAGAAACAGTTCGGGGGCCTTGCTTCACTTCTCTCTGTCTGGCTTTATGATGGAGCCTGTATCAGAGCATGTTGTTGTTGTTATTGTTTAGTCGTGTCTGACTCTTCGTGACCTCATGGACCAGAGCACGCCAGGCACTCCTGTCTTTGTATCAGAGCATACGATTAACCAAACAAAATGGTATTTGTTTCCACTCACCTTCCAGCGGATTTCAAAGGCAGCTGATTTACACGAACACCGGAGGCTGAAGGGGAGATCTTTTGTGCGGTGAAGCATGCCCAGTTCCGGCCCAACACATCATGGACCCACCCAGGTAAGGTCTCGTGGCAGTAACTGGTTACGTTTAAGCCGTCCTTTTTATACTGGGAAGGGAAGTGAAAGGGATGCTGGTCAGATTCTGCACAGAACACATGTAGCTGACAACAGGCAAAAGATCCTAGGTTCGATTTCCAGGCATGGCTGGCAAAGATCCCCATCTGAGACCCTGGAGAGATGTGTTGACCAGGAATAGCTAACATGGTGCTGTTCAGATGTTGATGAACTACAACTCCCATGGGATACGCTGACTTGCGTCGGTGGGATTTACAGCCCAGCAACATCCTCCAGAAGGCCTCATATTGGCTGTCTCTGGCATAAACAGTAAAAGGTAAAGGGACCCCTGACCATTAGATCCCGTCGCGGACGACTCTGGGTTTGCGGCGCTCATCTCGCTTTATTGGCCGAGGGAGCCGGCCTACAGCTTCCGGGTCATGTGGCCAGCATGACTAAGCTGCTTCTGGCGAACCAGAGCAGCACACGGAAACACCGTTTACCTTCCCGCCAGAGTGGTACCCATTTATCTACTTGCACTTTGACGTGCTTCTGAACTGCTAGGTTGGCAGGAGCAGGGACTGAGCAACGGGAGCTCACCCCATCATGGGGATTTGAACCGCCGACCTTCTGATCGGCAAGCCCTAGGCTCTATGGCTTAACCCACAGCACCACCCGCGTCCCTATGAGCCAAATGGGGCAACGGTGTGACTCTGGATTAAGACACACCCATTTATCCCGTGCTACAAAAGTTAAGCAGTAGAATACATTATTGGCTGAATTTATCTCAGGCCCCGTTCTTATGACCGGAGAACCTTTGGCCAGTGTTCGAAACACAGATATATAGGCTCCTCGCCAAATGGCACCATAAACCTAGATTGCGGTTGCCGCAATGTAATGGCCAGGGACCTCATTTTTCTTTCCTGCAATGGGGATGATGATGGCAATTCCCGTAATTCCATTTCTACACCACTTTATACTTTAAAGAAAAACTCTCGAAGTGGTATACAACAAATAAAACATTGAGTAAAACAAATTCAAACTTCAAGGAAAATATTTCAGATCCTTTAAGTGGCATTTTGCTTTCCCCGGTCACCAACCGGGCATCCATATGGTCACAATTTGATCTGGGCCAATTACAAGACACACCTGACTAATTTCTAACACTGCCTTTGGCCTTTTGATGAGCTACCGAACCGTGGAAAAGCACCCACGCAGCCTGGAAATGCCTTGCCTTCTGCGGAGCTCCTTTGGCCAGTCACTGCCTCTCAGGCTAACCGACCGCACAGGGTTGTTCTGAGGATAATAATAATAATAATAATAATAATAATATTTTTTTATTTATACCCCGCCCTTCCCGGTTCAGAAAACTGGGCTCAGGGCGGCTAACAACAAATTTGAAACACTTAATTGATGCAACAAAAAAACAGCATGAAATACAGTATAAAATGTGAATAACAATAAATTCAGAATTCAAAAATCAAGTTAGGGGGGAAATCCATTCAATAAACATTAGATGATCACCAGGGCTAGCTGGCTAAATTAGTCCTATTTGGGCCAGCGAGGAGACCAGGGGAGAATTAGCTGTGGGATCCCAGAGCGGGTAATCTTCATAAAAAGGGGAGAGGGAGGGAAGGAAGGGGAATAACAGATCAGGCTATGTTCAAATTGAAGGCCAGGCGGAATAGCTCTGTCTTACAGGCCCTGCAGAAGGAAGTTAAATCCTGCAGGGCCCTGGTCTCATGGGACAGAGCATTCCATCAGGTCGGAGCCATCACTGAGAAGGCCCTGGCCCTGGAGGAGGATAATCTGACTTCCTTAGGGCCCGGGGCCTCTAAACTATGATTATTCATGGACCTTAAGGTCCTCTGCAGGGCATACCAGGAGAGGCGGTCCCATAAATACGAGGGCCCTAAGCCACATAAAATGGAGAGGTTGGATAATCATGTACCCTTGCATTGAAGCTCCTTGGAGGAAAGGTGGGGTGAAAAGTCTTTAAAGAAACATCTCCTCCCTGTAGTCCAACTTCCTATGGAAATTAAGTTTGAAAGAAGTAGTACATGCGAAAAATATCTAGGGACCACAAGCTGAACATGAGTCAACAATGGGATACAGCAGCAAAAAACAAAAGCTAAGGCTATTCTAGGGTGCATCAACAGAGGTCTTGTGTCCAGATTAGGAGAAGCAACAGTATTGATTCTATTCTGTTCTAAGAAATAAAATAGAGGGGTGTTGCCCATAACAGTTTCTGGCTTACGAATGTGTCCACTGGCCCCAAAAGGCCAGTGACCCTCTGGACTAGGTGATTATAGAGCTGTGATGCCTACATTTCAGGGTGCCTCTGGGTCCCTCCCAACCCTACAATTTTGTGATAAGGGCTGGATCAACCTGGCTGAGAAGCAAGCCAAGCTTTTCTGCTCAGGGAAGATGCATTTGACCAGATTTAGATAGCCCTCCCCCCCCCCCCCCGCCACCAAATGCTTCCTACATTTTTAGTTTTGCTCGCAGCTTTGTTTCCTCGACACGAGGGACGCGCTTTAGACCTCTGTTGCTTTTATGCTTTGCAGAAAGGGTGAAATTTGCCTCCTTGGCAAGATGCTGGCAGGGACTGTAGGCTCTGCGGTGCAAAAACGTTCCAAGTTCCTTTGCCCCGAAGCTCCGCTGAGCTGCCTGCCGTCGATCTTGATGAATTTGGAACGGCATCCCGGAAACTTCGTGTACCTCCAAAGCAATAACACAAAACACAACAGCTTCTTTCTTCTTTTGCCGCCGGCTCTTTTCCTTGCCTGCTGGTCCCAGGCGTTGTGAAACGATGAGCCTTGGCGGTTTTAAGCGGCCTTTTCCCCCCTGATAACCTGAAGCGTGAAAACTTCATGCAGTGGCTGCTTCTTAAAAAAGAAAAAGCCAGGAAGGGCACCTGGTGTTTTGTGTGTGTTTAGAAGGGGTGTAGGAGAATTTGTGCTCCCCAGCCACGTTGATCTGGCCCTTAGCACAGAATGGCAGAGTTGGAAGGGACCTCAAGGGTCATCTAGTCCAACCCCCTACAATGCAGGAATCTCAGCCAAAGTATCCAGGACAGGTGGCCATCCAAACCTCATGGCCTAGGACCCTCGTACCTATGGGACCGCCTCTCCCAGTATGCCCTGTGGAGGACCTTAAGGTCCATAAATAGCTATACCCTAGAGGTCCCGGGCCCTAAGGAAGTCAGATTAGCCTCAACCAGAGCAGGGCCTTTTCAACACTGGCTCCGGCCTGGTGGAACGCTCCGTCTCATGAAACCAGGGCCCTGCGGGATCTGATTTCTTTCCGCAGGGCCTGTAAGAGAGAGTTGTTCCGCCTGGCCTTTGGCTTGGAATCGCCTTGTTCCCCTCCCCCTCTTTCCTTTTTCCTTTCTCCTTCTGTGATGGAACTCCTATTTGGGGACTTCCCTGGCTTTTTTCTGGCCCACATAGGACCAGTCTGGAGAGTTGGCCTTGGTGAAGATTTGACGTTTTCATCCCCAAAAAGTTTTTGATTTGGGTTTCTTCTGAAATGAGGCTGCATCTTAATGTTGTATTTTAATCTTGTTTTAAAGTTGTATTTTAATCAATTGTTTTTATACCTGGTGTTAGCCTCCCTGAGCCCAGTCCTGGCTGGGGAGGGTGGTGTATAAATAAATAAATTATTATTATTATTATTATTATTATTATTATTATATTATTATTATTATTATTATTATTATTATTATTATTATTTAAAACCTCTGAGGCATCTAATCATAAGCCTGAATTTTTATTAAAGCTTATATGTTTAATCAGGGCTTGTATTTTAAAAATGAGCTTAAAGATCTTCAAATGTTTCATGCCAGGCAGAAGACCAGCTGCCTAAGAACCTTGGCAATGTTTTTCTCCTAGACAAGGGGGCCCCCTGATTTATAGCAGAAAACAATTCTCAAAGTCGTAAAAAGGGAATTACAGGCTGAGAGCCAAGGTTACACTGACCCTACAAATTAAGGGTGGATAAATAGTAAAATGAGCCATATCTTCTTCCTAAGGTTAAAAAGGTCAAGAGCAGTGAAAAAGCAACTGGTCTGGCTGGCAGAAACAGAACATTTTTGGGAAGTCTTTTCTAAAGCTGTTTCTTTCTTAAACTAAGATCCTTTTAAGATTTCTTTTCCTTTTAAAAGGTTATTTATGTATTAAATATATTAGCTTAAATATAATTATGCAAAGGATTTAAGAAATGCTAGATTCTTATTTCATATAGTTGGAAGAGATCACAGGGGCCATCAGCCACCAGCCCCCCTTGCCAGACAGGAGACGCCATCGAGCACTCCTGATATATGGTTGTCAGGTCTTTTGTTTAGAAACCTTCAAATGAAGGAGATCTCTCAATGTTGATGTGAACTCAAAATCCTTGACATATGCTTAAGATAAAAATTCAAGATTAACCATCTGTTTTGGAAGGCAATAGGGCAAGGAGGGCAAGAGGTGAGCTGGTAATTAAGATTCCTTGTTGAGACACATGTAAGATATATTACTACTTATTTGTCATTTATAGATAGAAGAATATATAGCTTTTTGATTCCCATAATAGGGCAAAAGGAAATGGGTGTATCTTTTGTGATTGGTTCTAGCAAATAGCCAATAGGAATTTCAACCAGGCTGATTGGACAGAGGCAGCCACAGGAGGAGCAAGGGGGCTGGATTAAGGAAATATAAGTGTTGGCCAGAATGGCAAGAGGCCAGGCCAGAGCTTGGTAACCATATACCACTGTGCCTCATATTTATTTGTCTGACAAATAAATTACTATTTTAATTTCTCTATTGCTGCGTTGAATATTTCATTCCAGCTAAGCGTTAACCACAAGCAGGGTGCTACACCTCCAAGGAAGGAGAGCCCACCACCTTTCAAGGGAATTCAACAGCTCTTACTGTCAGAAAGTCCTTCCTGATATTTATTCGGAATCTCATCTCCTTTCTGGTAACTTGAAGGTTTGGGTCCTACCATCTGAAGTAAGAGGAAACAAGCTTGTTCCCTCTTCCATGTGACAGCCCTTGAGAGATTTGAAGATGGCTATTGTATCTCCTCTCAGTCTCCTCTTTTCCATGTTAAACATACCCAGCTCCTTCAACCACTCCTCACAAGGCTTGGTTTCCAGACCCTTGATATGCCTTATAGAGTGAGACCTTTGAACCACGTAGTTCACAATGACTTGCAGAGGTTCTCCATGGTTTCAGACAAATCTTCCCCGGAGATGCTTGCGATCAAAACTGAGATCTTCTGCATAAATAGATGCTCTACAAAGCAGATGTTGGGAGACTCCTCCCAGAGCTACGATTCTCAGAGTGTCTTAAAAACCATCCCCTCTTTCCCAAGGTAGCTTTGAGACTTGTAGCTCTGTGAGGGGAATGAGGCATCTCCTAAAAACTCAGCACTCTACAGATCCCATAATTCTTTTGGGCAATCCATTATGGTTTGAAGTGGTATGATAGTGTATTAAATGCTCGGCACTGTTATGGTTTAATGCATGAAACGGGACTTAGCCCCACACCCCATGGAGGCACTGCAGATATCACAAAGACTTGTCCAACTGGCAGTGAAGTGTGTGAAGTCTACAGAGTCACCTCTTCCAACAGAACGCTCTTCTCATTAGGTCTCTACAAACAGTGGTTGGCACCCAAAGCAAGATAGGGATGGAGCTCTTTCAATGCCATCTGCTCAGCAATTCAGCTTTGCTTTTAACAGAAATCTGCTTACGTTCCACACCAACTCAGAAACAACCAACCTCAATTTTCTTATCTACCATGCTTCAAAAAACTAGACATCTATATAGTCATATGAGTGTGTACACAGTCACCGAACGCCATACATTAATCTCACCCCCTATGTACCCAACCGATCACTGTCTATGCAGACGAGGGCATCCTTTTTTTTAATAAAATATTTATTAAGATTTTGCATAATAAAACAAATCCCAATCAGACAAAACAAAAGAAAAAGACAATCAAAAACAGCACAATCCAACAAGAACAATAAAGCACAATAAAAAACATAAGCGAAAAAAGAAAAAAATAGTAAGAGAAAACAAAAAACAGAGAAAAGACAAAAATCTAGTTTTTGGCTTACTGTCTTTATAACCCTCTTTCCTGACTTCCTCACATCTCCCTTTTCTGTGTTCCCCTTTACACAATCAAATTCAGCAATTCCTTACCCTCTTTCCAATCTTATTCAATGTTATACATTTCAACCTATTATGTCTTCGGTTTTCCTCCTTATATCATTTATTTAGTTTCGACATAATTTTACTCTGGTCTTTTCACCCTTTTTTCTTAAAACATTTTTGCATATTTCTTTTTACTATGTCACTCAGACGAGGGCATTCTGCAGCTGCCATCCTATCAGAAGTTCTGTTCTACACAAGGTCAGAATCCGGCCTTTAGTATGGTGGCACCTAATCTTTGGAAGTCCTTCTTTGTTGCCTGTTCTTTCAGCAAGCCTTCTAAAAAATTTTATCACATCCATCTGGGATTTGAATTGATTTTACATAGGTTTTTTTTTTTTAACCCTGTTCTTATATCACAGAATCAGATTTTGTAGACATGGAAGGGACCATGAGGGTGATCTAGTTCAACCCCCTGCAATGAGGGACTATTTATAACAATTGTTCTTCTATAGGCAATTGTTTTAACTTTTTTTTTAAAAAAAAAATCCGTATCTGTCTTAGATACATTGCAGATCACTTCGGTGATGCCCTTATGGGAAGTGATTTATTTGTAAATGAAATAATAGTATTATTATTGCATACACAGACTCCAGGTGATTACCATTTTCAACTTCAAGTGCTTCCACAAAGCCCCAGCTTTAAGTTTCCCACCACAAGTGGTTTGTAGAATACACGCAAAGGGAACTCGCCACTGCTCGTTCCTCTCTGCTCACTATTGCCAGGGATCTTGGAAAGGCTGTGGTAGAGGGAAAGAATGAGTGCATTGCCCAGTAAATACCAGGTTCAATTCCAGGCATTTCCAGCTAGAAAGACTCTGCTTGAAACCTTGCTGTCACTCAAAGTAGACAATACTTCGTTGAATGAACAAATGGTATGATGAAAGGAAATTTGCATGCATGTTCTAATACAACCATCTGAAATGCAGCAACATCTGGAAGGCCATAATCCCATAATCCTTGGCCACTGGGCCTGGTTTGCTGGGGCTGATGGGCGTTGGTCTCCTACAACATCTGGAAAGCCTCAGGTTGGGGAGGGCTGTTGCAAGAGCTCCTGAACACAGCAGTTTCTTGTGCACAGGGTAGGTTTTTTTGCTATTGTTCAAAAGAGCATGCAAGATCCCACCTGATGTAGTGCGGTCAACTAACAGGCATCAACAAGATCTACCGTTTAGGAGAACAAACCCCATTGTCTTGCATGTTCCTAGAAGGGTCTCACCAAGCAAGTCCTAACCACCCCTAGAATTCCAGACCCATCCAAAAGCTTCTGCAGCAGGCACAGGCAGGCCTGTAAACAAGACCTTTGCACTAGGAGATTCCTCACTCAGAAGTTCTCCTGGAAACGGCAAGGAGCAAACAGGCATTTTGACAGAGTTGAAGGTCTGCAGCCAATTGCCAGCTTTCTTGGCTTCCAAAGACAGACCAACAAAGCTTAGTGAAAAATATAACAAGTTTCAGAATCTAAGCATATTTTCAACGGGAGAGCTTTGTCCAATCCAGAACTGCTCCTCTGCTCACTCTTCAAATAGGCTGTACAGAGACACGGGAGGCACCATGGTCTAAACCACCAAGCCTCTTGGGCTTGCTGAACGGAAGGTCAGTAGTTCGAATCCCCACGTCGGGATGAGCTCCCATTGCTCTGTCCCAGCTCCTGCCTACCTAGCAGTTTGAAAGCACACCAGTGCAAGTAGATAAATAGGTACCGCTGTGGCGGGAAGGTAAACGGGGTTTCCGTGCATTTATATTGGTGGCATTAATATCGCGCCAAAAAAGGTTCCTGAAGGAGTGATCCTGCCGCAGCAGAACTGATCAAACGACATTCAGTTCCATGATGGAAGAAAAGTCATGTATAAATTTAAGAAAATAAATAACACAGTGATGGAAACCAGAGTGCACAGAAATTATACTCCTTCCAAATTATTTTGCCAACAAGAATTTCAAAGTTTGGAAGAGCCCTTTAATCCCAACATATTCTGGAGGAAAATGGTGCAGAGATTGATTGATTGATTGATTTGGAAGCTACATTACCTTAAAAAATGCAAACCACTTGTAGTTGTTCAGCACAACCTCGAAGCCTTGGTTGTAAATTATCGTGAAGAAGCCAAAGTTCCCTTGATCGTCCTGAGCAACATCGAGTTTCTGAAGGTTAACGACAACTTTTTTCTCCACAGCCCCTGGAGAGAAGCAGCAAAGAGAATTTTCACCATTTTTGTGGAGGGGGGGGGGGGGAACCAGGCTGAAGAAGCAAGCTGGCCAATGCACAAATGCAACAGTAACACAGCCCTGCAATTATACACTGGCCTGGTAGGTACAAGGGACCAGGCACTGCAGGCAAGGCTATTGAGCAGGGGCGCCAGAAGGGATGAACAGCCATGTCCTTTTTCTGTGCCCAGCATAGGAATCAAGCGGAGGTGGTAACAGTCTTTATTTCCATCAATGCTTTGTAAACCTCTTTGAAGTTTAAAATAGAAAATCTCTTAACCTTGGGTTAAGAACTTAATTTGTTCTGGTAAAGGTAAAGGGACCCCTGACCGTTAGGTCCAGTTGCGGACGACTCTGGGGTTGCGGCACTCATCTCGCTTTACTGTACAGCTTCCAGGTCATGTGGCCAGCATGACTAAGCCACTTTTGGCGAACCAGAGCAGCGCACGGAAATGCTGTTTACCTTCCTGCCAGACCTATTTATCTACTTGTAGTTTGATGTGCTTTCGAACCGCTAGGTTGGCAGGAGCTGAGACCGAACGACGGGAGCTCACTGCTGACCTTCTGATCGACAAGTCCTAGGCTCTGTGGTTTAACCCACAGCGCCACCCATGTTCTGGAGGTCCACTTTACCTAATGGGGCCTCCCACTGCCGCCAGAGCATCATTTCTGTTCTCATCCTGAAGCAAAGTTCTTAACCTGAGGTACTATTTCTGGGTTAGCAGAGTCTGTAACCTGAAGCGTCTATAATCTGAAGTGTCTGTAACCCAAGGTACCACTGTATCACGTTGCTTGGCTGATCTTTCTCCAAATCATTCAGGACAACACAGAGAGATCTTTCTCCACCCTCATTTTATCCATACACCCCACCCTGTGAGGATTATTAGGCTGAAAAACTGTGTCTGGACCCCGTGAGATTCAAAGCCAGGGAAGGGATTTGAATCCTTGTCCTTTGTTCTGGTCTGACACACTCACCTTTATGAATGGGCTTAGATGCATACAATCAAGGCATGGCCTGAAGGCACGTAACATATCTATTTTGCTGAAGATCATAGAATCTTAGTGTTAGGACCCAAGGGTCATCTAGACCAACCCCATCTGCAAAGCAGGAATCTCAGCTAAAGCATCCATGCAAGAGCATACAAGATAAGCAGCTCTGGGTCTGTCCAGTACCTGGATGGGTTTGATTGACTGATTGGTGGCATTTATACTGCGCCAAAAAGGGTTCCTGAAGGAGTGGGCCTGCCGCAGCAGAACTGATCAAACAACCTTCAGTTCCATGATGGAAGAAAAGTCATGTATAAATTTAAGAAAATAAATGTATTCAAACTGCTGTGTGAAGCAAACCATACTTTATTTTTAAGCGATTCAGGACTTTGGACATGATTATTGCATCATCCAGTTTCATGCCCTTCCAATATAGATGCAGCAGGCGTCTTCTATAACAACTTTTAACAATTTGCCAAAAACTTTTTAATGTGGCGAGGCAATTAATTAATTGTTAGCTGGGGATTTGTGATTTTAATTTTTGACGTGTCTTTGCTCATATATAAATTGTTGTGCATCACCTTGATTTTTTTTTAAGTGAGACTGTGGTATGTCAGTATTTTCTTTTTAACATATACTGTATTTTTTGCTCTATAAGACTCACTTTTTCCCTCCTAAAAAGTAAGGGGAAATGTTCACACATCTTATGGAGTGAATGCAAGCTGTGCAGCTATCCCAGAAGCCAGAACAGCAAGAGGGATTTCTGCTTTCACTGCGCAGCGATCCCTCTTGCTGTTCTGGCTTCTGAGATTCAGATTTTTTCCCCTCTTGTTTTTCTCCTCCAAAAACTAGGTGCATCTTGTGGTCTGGAGCGTCTTATAGAGCAAAAAATACGGTAATTAAAAATGTAGAATTCTGGTCCAATAAGTATTATTTTTAATGAAACTGTGGTAAGTATTTTTCTTTTACCGTACATATAATTAAAAATGTAGAATTCAGGCCCAATAAATATTTCCATTTCTGCTGCTTTAAGTTGTAAGACATAAAACCTAAATTTTAAAAACTGCTGTCTGCAATCATATGAGGGTCAGAAGGAAGGCAAACTGCATTGTTCACTCTTTCAGGCATAAACTTTCTGACCTTGTGACCATGACTAATGTAGAGAACTGCTGATGTAAAAAATAAATAAAAAACACAGTTCCCTTCAGCAAATCACCATTCCCCTTTTGACCATTTTCTATCTACGTCCTCCTCTGCACTTCAGACAAAGTGGCCAACATCCTGAGAGGGGTGAACCATGTTCTCCAATAAGTACTGGTGTTATTAAGACAAGCGCTTCCAATAAAACCAAATTTGACCCAAATTGGAGCTGCCTGTAGACCCAAGCAATCCAGTTCAAACAAAACCCACCCTCTGCAAACAGGGGCTTGTAAGTTTTAGTTAGAGATAGACATATCCAATTTCGTTTGCTAAACCACATTACACACAGGGTTAATCTGAGGTGCAGCTGGACATATTTTGTGTGGCATCACAAAATAAATAAATAAATGAGTGTGCAATAAGTTTCTGTGCAGCTGGGCAAATGGGATTCAACAAGGTGCGAAGTAGCTTCTAAAAAAAAGAAATAGACAAGAGAAGATAAAAAGAGCACAAAACAAAGACAAATGCTGGTTCCTTTCAAATCTTCATAACCTTATACAGTGGTACCTCGGGTTACATACACTTCAGGTTACATACGCTTCAGGTTACAGACTCCGCTAGCCCAGAAATAGTACCTTGGATTAAGAACTTTGCTTCAGGATGAGAACAGAAATCGCATGGCGGCAGCAGGAGGCCCCATTAGCTAAAGTGGTGCTTCAGGTTAAGAACAGTTTCAGGTTAAGAACGGACCTCCGGAACGAATTAAGTACTTAACCCAAGGTACCACTGTACAGATAGCACAGGGGTCAGCAACCTTTTTCAGCTGTGGGTCGGTCCACCGTCCCTCAGACCATGTGGTGGGCCTGATTATATTTTGGGGAAAAAAGAATGAACGAATTCCTATGCCCCACAAATAACCCAGAGATGCATTTTAAATAAAAGGACACACTCTGCTCATGTAAAAACACGCTGATTCCTGGACTCTCCGCGGGCCAAATTTAGAAGGCGACTGGGCCGGATCCTGCCCCCAGGCCTTAGGTTGCCTACCCATTGTTAACAGAGAAATCTGAGGGCTCCCTTGGACAAAAAACAATGACACCAGCCAGGAATACAAGAGCAAAACAGTAGCCAGTAGGCTTGGTCTTTATTGAACAGGACTCCTATATCGCAACAGGACTCCCACCTGCCACAAGGTGGAACAAGATGGAAGCCTCGAACAAAAGAACCCCCAAACTTTTATTAGCTACTAATCCCCATGTTACACCCCCCCAAACTACATCACTCATACATCACAGTTACATCATGAAAGGGGAGGTCTGGTGGCAGTAATCTGAGCATCCTGGACCCTGCCCCATGGTTCTCCTTGCCCTCCACCAAACACTCATCAAGTGTAACAAAAAAGATATTTACATTTCCCTGTTTCCCAGCCAAGTTAATCACACCCTTTTGTCTTCATCTGGGTTTGTTATTTCTGGAATGGCTACCTGTCTGGCACTCAGGTATCAGGATGCCAGGGGTTATCACTCAGGAAGAGGGGCTGCTGAGTAGGTGAGTTTACATGTCTATATGAATTTCTGAAGTTTTCCCAGTGAGCCAGTACATTTATCAGTGAATTGTTATATTTGGTATTGTGCAGCAAAGGCCCTTTGAATAGATAGGAAGAAACTGTGATGAAGTGTTTTGTGGGGACAAATCACAAAGGTCACAAAAGTGATTGTGCTGGTTTTGGTAGTGGGCTGCATGTGCATGATATCTGCTGGAGGGGCAACCCCCACAACCTATACATAAATTCCTGCAACAATATTATGGGACTAATTCCTTGACTACTCAGAGCCGTTTATTTACTCAGACTGAACTCTACTTAAACAGGCCATGTTCAGTCATTACATGCTGGTACAAAATAAACAGAAGGTCACACCACTGTGCCATGGCGCTTCCTCTCACGTTGCCATAGGATCGTAGGATGGTAGAGTCGGAAGGGACACCAGGGGGTCATTTAGCCCAACCCCTTGCAAGGCAAGAATCACAGCGATGCTGAACTTGCTAAGATGCCTTTTGCTTCGAGACGGGGTTGGGGCTCAGCGTCAGTCTTATTGTTTGTGAGGGAGCCTCACTACCCAACTACAGGTTAAGAAAGGGAGATATTTCCTTCCCCTGAATACAGTGGTACCTCGGGTTACATACGCTTCAGGTTACATATGCTTCAGGTTACACACTCTGCTAACCTAGAAATAGTGCTTCAGGTTAAGAACTTTGCGTCAGGATAAGAACAGAAATCGGGCTCCGGTGGCAGCAGGAGGCCCCATTAGCTAAAGTGGTGCTTCAGGTTAAGAACAGTTTCAGGTTAAGTACGGACCTCCGGAACCAATTAAGTACTTAACCCGAGGTACCACTGTACTTAATTCGTTCCGGAGGTCCGTTCTTAACCTGAAACTGTTCTTAACCTGAAGCACCACTTTAGCTAATGGGGCCTCCTGCTGGTGTGTGATTTCTGTTCTAATCCTGGAGCAAAGTTCTTAACCTGAGGTACTATTTCTGGGTTAGCGGAGTCTGTAACCTGAAGCGTATGTAACCTGAAGCGCATGTAACCCGAGATACTACTGTAATGAAATGGTGGGGAATCCATTTACTCCCCCTCCCATGGGCGTATCCAGGATTTTTGTTGGGAGGGGGGAGGCTTTCGTTAGTGGGGCAGATCCACAGATTTCTACTGATTTCTACTGATTTAGAAAAGCGGCTACCCCGCCCCCCCAGGCTAAGCTCATGCACCCCCTTCTTTCCCAGATACCTCTATTTTTTGTACCCTCCCCGTCGCTTTCATTTCCCCCAATGTCCTGGCCTTTCCACCTTTCTCTGATTTTTTTTTTCTTCCTTCCTGTCACTTTCTCTGTTGATTCTTATCTTCCTCTTTCAAATTCTTTCAGCTGCAAAAACCGGGGGCGGGGCGGGCGACTGCTAGCTTGTGCAATAGGGGGAAAAAAGCTGAGAATAAACATTGCATATAGTCCTCCCCCTCCAATTTCTTATTCTGATGTAATGCATACAATCAAGCTATATACAAGCTGACTCCAGTCGCCAGCCTAAAAACAACACCAAAAAAATCAGCAGAGCTCCTGCGTCTTTAAACAGCTGCACTACAGACAAACTTTGCTGGGAATTTTTTATCCTGTGTGATAGGAATTTTGAGGTCTTAGATATATGGAAATGTTCATAAATGTAGTAACCAAGCACGTACATATATGAGCACAGGAAGGCCAACCTGGAACCATTTTGATTCCTAAACTGAGCCAATGTTTTCTCTGCAAGGTCAAAGTGGGAAACCTCCCCATTGTCTCTTTCCTCACAAATCCTGTCTTAAGGGCACATTTAAGATATGAATAGGGTGTGAGCCTGTGACCTGGCCCAGGAACTAAGTATTTATCATTACAAAAGACTGGCCAGGCTACCCAGGCAATCCAATCAAGTAACCTGCCGGACAGGAGATAAACAATGACAGGAGAAAAACAACATTCAAATTTCTGTTTTAAGACCACCTTTTTGTGACGTAGGTGTGATGTATCGGAGTGGTGGTCTTAGGTTACACCCCTTCTGTGACGTACGTATGTATGATGTTTCTGGGAGTGGTCTTGATCTAGGTAAAGGTACCCCTGCCCGTACGGGCCAGTCTTGACAGACTCTGGGGTTGTGCGCCCATCTCACTTAAGAAGCCAGGGGCCAGCGCTGTCCGGAGACACTTCCGGGTCACGTGGCCAGCGTGACATCGCTGCTCTGGCCAGAGCCAGAGCCAGAGCCAGAGCCAGAGCCAGAGCCGCACACGGAAACGCTGTTTACCTTCCCGCTGGTAAGCGGTCCCTATTTATCTACTTGCACCCGGAGGTGCTTTCGAACTGCTAGGTTGGCAGGCGCTGGGACCGAGCAGCGGGAGCGCACCCCGCCGCAGGGATTCAAACCGCCGACCTTTCGATCGGCAAGTCCTAGGCGCTGAGGCTTTAACTCACAGCGCCACCTGCGTCCCTCGGTCTTGATCTACAGGATAGCAATTTCAAAAGTCTTTATAAGGCCTTGCGCACCATTTTTCTGGGTTCCTCCTCTCTCCTGCGGGTGAGGGGAGCACCCTGTTGCAACAGATCAATAAAGATCAAGCTTACTAGCTGCTTTGCTTCTCAATATTCTCTGGTTGGCCTCTGTTATTCTCTCCTACCAATAGGGAACCTATGTAAGGACTCTATATGGGCTCCTGGATACCCCATAAGGGAAAAGGGCAATTTTTGTTTACAACACCTGGCAACAAAAAATGACACCCTCTTTTTGGTTTAAGGGTAGGACGGTCTTATCAGATGGAAGTAGACCCTGATTCACAAAGAATCACAGAATTGTAGAGTTGGAAAAGGACCATAAGGGTCATATAGTCCAACTCTCTGCAATGCAGGATTTTTTTTTTTTTGCCCAAGTGGGGCTCAAATCCATGACCCCAAGATTAAGAGTCTCTTGTTCTGCCAACTGAGCTGTCAGGTGGGCAGGAAACATTCTCTGCCCAGCACACACAGAGACCCTGCTAAGAAATGAGTTGTTAGTATGCTAGTGCTGCATAGCACAACCCCAACAGTAGACCATAAGACAGACTGGGAGAGGGATTTAACTTCAACAAAGACAAAGAGTCCATTTTCCCAGCATGCCAGATACCTGCACTCATGCACCCAGAGTGTTGAAAAGGAAACCCCCACCCACCCATTTTTTTCCAACCACAGCATGCATGAAGGTTGGCTCTCTTCTTTATGCATTCAGCTGCAGGACCTTTTAGGGTAGTTCTCAAAAAGCAAACCTGAAGGAGCGTCTCCACCCCCATCATTCTGCCCGGACACTTGAGGTCTAGCTCCGAGGGCCTTCTGCTGGTTCCCTCGCTGCGAGAAGTGAGGTTACAGGGAACCAGGCAGAGGGCCTTCTCGGTGGTGGCGCCCGCCCTGTGGAACACCCTCCCACCAGATGTCAAGGAAATAAACAACTATATGACTTTTAGAAGACATCTGAAGGCAGCCCTGTATAGGGAGGTTCTTAATGTTTGATCTTTTACTGTCTTTTTAATATCCTGTTGGAAGCTGCTCAGAGTGGCTGGGGAAACTCAGCCAGATGGGCAGGGTATAAATATATATCCTGCCAGCCTAGCAGTTTGAAAGCATACCAGTGCAAGTAGATCGACAGATACCGCTGCAACGAGAAGGTAAATGGCGTTTCCGTGCACTCTTATTATTATATTTCAAGCGGGGGAAACATGCAAAACAAAGTAGTAGCTGGAAGGAACAGAGTTTGCCCTGGAAGGTCATCCCCTTGGTTTTTAATATCCCGAGGCAGGATGGGGTTGTGCAGCAGTAAGGAAAACATCTTTTAATTTTCCCAAGAGCACTGCATGAGACTCAGGGTCGCTTTGAGCAAAAGTTTCCTGCATTGCAGGCGTTCCGGCTAGTTCACCTCCTACGATTCTCCTCCCTTCCCTCCATGTCTGGAGCAGAAACAAGGCTGGGAGCGTCTACCAACGACCTGTTGCTCAAGAAGGTTTAGATAAGAACAAAAGCAAAAAGACAGCCTTGCTTCTGCGGTAGAAGATGTGACTCATTAACAGAACTGGAGGTTTTCATGTGTGAAGAGCTGAGTCACGTGTGATATTGCAGAGATAACTAGCTCATAGTGTACTAGTTGAGTATACTCCAATGAAGTTGAAGACATATGCTAACTTGTTAAGCTTGAGGCCAAGATGGAGCCTCAACACAGAGCAGCAGTATACCTCTAAATACAGACACGGGGGGAACCACAAGCACCTGTTTTCAGCCCCACTAGTGAGCTTCCCAGAGAATTTGGCTGTCCAAGGTTGTAGGAGGGAGAGAAATGTCCAGTTTTAGATCCATTTTGGCCTTGAGAAGGTCAGCAAACATTACAGTGGTACCTCGGGCTAAGTACTTAATTCATTCCAGAGGTCCATTCTTAACCTGAAACTGTTCTTAACCTGAAGCACCACTTTAGCTAATGGGGCCTCCTGCTGCTGCCGTGCCGCCGGAGCACAATTTCTGTTCTCATGCTGAAGCCAAGTTCTTAACCTGAAGCACTATTTCTGGCTTAGTGGAGTGTGTAACCTGAAGCGTATGTAACCTGAAGCGTATGTAACCCGAGGTACCACTGTATGATCTTAAGGCGGGAGGGGAAGCAGCTAAGAAGTTAGAAACTTGTAAAGCCCCAATGATTTTTTTAAAAGGGGAGTTTGAACACGCGTTCAATCTGTGACCCTTCTAAAGCTTGCTTACTTTTGCTTTCTATTCCATTTTATTTGCACAGCATTCTACTTTCTGTCGCTGTGAAATCCAGACCCCTTCCTCCGCTCTGAACTCGCGAAATAAAATAACCCGTACCGAGCGGAGTTTGAAAACCGAATGCAAAGTTCAGCTTCACCTCCAACAAGGAAGGAGGGGGTTTCCTGAAAATGATCCTACCCAGCAGATCTCCTAGGTAGGAAGTAAACCCTCCGAGAATACAGTGAGATTTACTTCCGAAGTCAACGAAACGAAATCTCCCAAACCGCGCAGCTAGGCTGATTCGCCGGATGTTTTCCAAACTTGCCTTTCTCTTTGTTGGCGTTGTTTTATTGGGGGAAGGAAAAGAGGTCAGAATGGAGAGCAGTAACGGGAACAAGAAACGGGGATCGCTCCTGGAGGCGGAGGAAGTTGGAGAGGGGGAGCGCCCTGCCCTGCGCGCTGTCACTTACCCACTTCGGAGCAGTTTATGTGCCGGCTCGGGGATCCGTGCCCCCTGCCCACCTGGAAAACCCAGGTGCCCACTAGGTCCTCGAAGGTGCAGTTGGCCGGCGTGTCGGCCCAGCTCGGCTGCAGCTGGACGAGGAAGAAGAGGAGGAGGAAAGCCAGGCGCCGCGCCAAACGCCACATCGTTGCGCCTCGAGGTGCTTGGCACGGAGGAGGAGAGCGCGCGGGGGATCAGCGAGGGGAGCAATGGGGGAAAAAAAAAGAGGCGACCCCCTTCCCCGCTGGGCTTAAATCTGTCCCCGGAACGGCGGGGCCCTGCTAGGTCCGCCCCCCGGGCATCACGTGTGAAAGGGGGCCAGGCGCTTCCTCCTCTCCGGCTCAGAGCAGCCGAGCGCAGAAAGCGGCCTCCTTTGCGCGGAGTCCTTTATTCCACCTGGTTCAGCGTTGGCCGTGCCGAAGGCTTGGCTCCACGTCAAATTGGGAAGGGGTCACCACGGTCATCTAGTCCAACCCTCACGCAATGCAGGAAACATTTGGCCCCGCGTGGGTGGGCACTCGAACCCACGAGCCTGAGATTAAGAGTCTCGTGTTCTCAACAGCAGTGGTTCTCTTAAAAATATATATATTAAGAATTCCAACTTATCAAATTATCAAAACATATCATCTTCATTATTCCACCCTTTTTTCCTCGCCACCTCCCCAAAGAGCCCTGCCTCCCTCCCCCCCCCAGACTTCCTTCAGTTCCTCTCTCTGATTTCTCAATAAATGTTATTCTCTGCCTATTGTAAAATTATATAAACCCTAATATTATCTATCTATTATGTTAACAATCAATAAATTTGTGTATGTTTATTCAAAACCTGCCAAGGAGTCCAATTCATTTTGTTGTCTTTTTAAGTAGTTTGTAAAAAGTTCCCATTCTTCTTTGAAGTCACAGTTGTCCTTGTCTCTCAATTTGTATGTCAGTTTCGCCAATTCTGCATACTTCATCAGTTTTTCTTGCCATTGTTCTTTCGTTGGGGTTTCCTCATTCTTCCATCCTTGTGCTCTCAAGACTCTTCCCGCCGTTGTAGCATACATAAATAAATTCTTTATTTTCCTTGGCAGGTCTTTTCCTACCATCCCTAACAGAAATGCTTCTGGGTGTTTTTTTTACAAATGTTAATTTAAACATTTTCTTCGATTCATTATATACCATTTCCCTTTTTTTTTTTTAAAAAAAAAAAAAACTCTCTGCATTCCCACCACATATGGTAAAAGGTCCCTTCTTTTTCTTTACATTTCCAACATATGTTTTGTTGGTTTTCTGCTCTCTTCACTGTGCAGCGAAATGCTTGTCACAAGACAATGTTTACATTCCAGTCAGAGTTGCTGTTGGAGTTTCTCACGGGAAAGGAGACTGGATGTGACGTACACTGGTTTCCTGTTTTTCACTGTTCACACTGTGTTTTCTCCGTGCTTTAGAGGAGAGAGGATGCTTTCTCTGCTCCAGCAGAGGCAAGATGTTTTTCTGTAATCTACCAGCTTTGAAGTGTAAATAAAGTAATATAGAGTATGTGGCACGTACTCCTCATCATTCCGCTGTGCTTGGGACACTGCAAATTCAACATTCCTGACCTGGTTTTATACATTATTGCTATCTGTACTGGTGTTATATACCTCAACAGCCGTGGTTCTCAAACTTTCCCCCTCCGGGTCAGGTATTTGCTTGTGCCATGCCGAATTTTTTAATTGGTAATAAATACATAGGAGAACCAAAAAAAATGAAAACACTCCTAGCAGTGCTTGATTTAGAAGCATAGTATTGTACTGTTGGAAGAGACCACGAAGGCCATTTGGCCTAAGTCCCTGCAATGCAGCTCTTCTTCCTCCTCCTCCTGCATTCTCTCTGCTCTCCTACTGCTTTCGGTAGGGTTTCTTTTTTAGTTAGTGTATTTGGAGATCTTGGCCTTTTCTGCCCCCTTCATCAAGAGTTCACAGCACATTTTTAAGTTGGTCAAACTTTAGGAGCCATTGTCTACTCAGATGTCCTATTGAATTCAAGGGGGACTACTCTCAGGTAGGTGTGGTTAAGAAAACAACCAATGACACATGGATCAAGCCCCACTCTTGAGATGCAAGAGCCATGTCACTTATCTGATTTTTGCAAAAAATAAATAAATCTCACCCTACTTTTAGTGGTGAAACACAAAGCCAAAATCTCTTTGGTTTAGAATGCCACAAGCCTCAACACTTTTTAAAGGGTTGAATTCATTACTGATTATATTCAGAAGCAGTAAAGTTACAGGAAGTTTTGAAATCGCAGCTAAAATGCCATGCAATCTGACACACCCAGCGAGTGGCTTTTTAATTCAGTCATCCTATTCCTTGTCTGTGTTTGCAATTATACTATATATATATATTTACATGGCTGTTTATTTTTATATATTTTAAGATTTTATATATGGATGTTTTATATAAAAATTAGGCACTTGTAACGCCTAATAAGGGGACGCAGGTGGCGCTGTGGGTTAAAGCCTCAGCGCCTAGGACTTGCCGATCGAAAGGTCGGCGGTTCGAATCCCTGCGGCGGGGTGCGCTCCCGCTGATCGGTCCCAGCGCCTGCCAACCTAGCAGTTCGAAAGCACCTCCGGGTGCAAGTAGATAAATAGGGACCGCTTACCAGCGGGAAGGTAAACGGCGTTTCCGTGTGCGGCTCTGGCTCGCCAGAGCAGCGATGTCACGCTGGCCACGTGACCCGGAAGTGTCTCCGGACAGCGCTGGCCCCTGGCTTCTTAAGTGAGATGGGCACACAACCCCAGAGTCTGTCAAGACTGGCCCGTATGGGCAGGGGTACCTTTACCTTTACCTTTAACGCCTAATAAAGGTCTGGAGGAGAAGAAGAAGAAAAATTCAACTGAAATATGGATAAATAAGAACAGGTACTGTACAGTTGTTGAAGATGACCAGAGCAGTTTGCAACAATGTCTATATTCTTACATCAACAGTAACTAAGTTCAGCCTGTGGTTGAAGCAAAGACTGTAGATGCCTTATGCCTTCCCCCCATTTAGTTTCCCACTCACCACAGTGGCGCCATCACAGGTCTGTCCTGTGCAATGCTTGATATCTCTGCAGGAACATGCCAAGGTGTTCTTTAAGTAACTCACTTGTGAAGGACATGCATACAGTGAAAGACATGCTTGGAAAAACCTACAAAACGCGTGCGTGTTGCTATTGTGCCATAGCGGAGAAATGCTGCCAATTGTTCCTGCTTAAGTATGTCCTTGGTTTTATCATCATTTAATGTGAAGGAGCTGACTCGGGAAATATTCTGCTCATAACGCTTAATGATTCGTTTTGAATGGAACTGTGTGTGCACTTTGCATCGCGAGGAAGAGTGTTTGAGACTGGATTCTGGAACTGTGATGTGACCAGACCCAACTCAAGCCACACATACAGCAGCAACCAAGGATAGAAATTACCAGTTCACACAGGGCTAAAGCACTAGATAGGCTAACTCCTACTCCAGGACCCTCATCTGCAGATTCTTTTGCCTCCTCCCAGGACCTCACTGATTTTGGAAGGAGTGGTAAAGACATGTTGAGTGAGCAGTATAGAATCATAGAACTGTAGAGTTGAAAGGGACCCTGAGGTTCATCTAGTCCAATGCCTGCAATGCAGGAATATCAACCAACATTTCCAAGACAGATGACCACCCAACCTCTGCTTAAAAACCTCCAAGGAATAGCCATGGTTGGCCAATTGGTGCCAAAGAAGGATAGAACTTTTTTTATGTATGCGACAACAGCAGCAAGAATACTTATCGCAAAATATTGGAAGACACAAGATCTACCCACTCTGGAAGAATGGCAGATGAAGATGATGGACTATATGGGATTGGCAGAAATGACCGGCAGAATCCGAGACCAGGGAAAAGAGTCGGCGGAAGAAAATTGGAAGAAGTTTAAAGACTATTTGCAGAAATATTGTAAAATTAAAGAATGTTAGAATGATGTTGGATAGAAATTAAGTGGTTTCCAGCTGTAATGCTCAAGAGACATGGAAAATAAGGTTCTGAAATAAGTAAAAACTAATGGTGAGGATTTGCTGAACTAATAATTTGAATTGGAATATAAGAAAGGGAGGTATGAGGAGGTCTGGAAAATAAGTTAAAAGAAAATAAGTAAATGGAAACTCTATGTGTTTTTAATTGTTTTTATTTTTGTATTTTTGTGTTTTTGTTGTTTCTTTTTGTTTTGTTTTACATTGTATTATTCTTGAAAACTTCAATAAATATCTTTTTTTTTTAAAAAAAAAAAACACACCTCCAAGGAAGGAGAGTCCACAGCCTCCCGAGGGAGACGGTTCCAATGTCAAACAGAGCTCTTATTTGTCAGAAAGTTCTTCCTGATGTTTAGTCAGGAATCTCCTTTCTTGGAACTCGAATCCATGGGTTTGGGTTCTAGCCTCTGGAGCAGGAGAAAACAAGCTTGCTCCATCTTCCATGTTCCATCTTCCCTTTAGATATTTGCAGATGACCATCCATGGGCGTAGCCAAGGGGAAGGCAGGGAGGGGAAGCTGCCCCTGCTAAATCAATAAAAATATATACAGTGGTACCTCGGGTTAAGTACTTCTGGAGGTCCGTTCTTAACCTGAAACTGTTCTTAACCTGAAGCACCACTTTAGCTAATGGGTCCTCCTGCTGCTGCTGTGCCACTGCTGCACAATTTTTGTTCTCATCCTGAAGTAAAGTTCTTAACCTGAGGTACTATTTCTGGGTTAGCGGAGTCTGTAACCTGAAGCGTCTGTAACCCGAGGTAGCACTGTAGCAAACAAGTTTTGCTCCTCCCCAACAAAAGGCCTGCCCCCCCCCAACAAAAATCCTGGCTACGCCCATGTGACCATCATATCTCCTCTCAGTCTCCTCTTACCTAGGCTAAACATATCCAACTCCTTCAAGCATTCCTTATAAGATTTGGATTCCAGGCGTGTGATCATTTTGGTTGCCCTCCTCTGCACACATTCCAGCTTGTCGATATCCCTCTGAAACTGTGTCCCCCAGTACTGTACACAATATTCCAGGTGGGGTCTGGACAAGACAGAATATAGTGTTGCTATTACTTTTCTTGGACACTACTGTTGATGCAGCCTAGAATAGCACGAGCTTTTTTTAGCTGCCGCATCACATGTTAATTCATGTTACGCTTGTGGTCTACTGCTAGATCCTTTTCACATGTCCTGTTGGCAAGCCAGGTGTCCCCCATCTCATTTTGGTGCATCTGGTTCTTCGTGCCTAAGTACAAAACATTACCTTTGTCCCTACTGAAATTCAGTTTTCCAATCTTTCAAGGCTATCTTGAATCCCCGTTTTTTTCTTCTGCAGCATTCGCTACCCTTTCCAGTTTTGTGTCATCTGAAGTCTTGTTGATCATCCCCTCAAATAATCGTCTCTGCCCAGTTCCATGATGGGGATGCAGATTACACCTTTTCCACTGTTCAGATCTATCATTTGATGAGTGAACAAGAGGCAATAATGCTCCCTTCTTAGCAGATCAGCACAGATCATCTTACTGTGGGGCAAGGGGACTTGGTGGAATGTATATGCAAAGGGTATAAATAATATAATAATATAATAATAATTTATTATTTATACCCCCACCCATCTGGCTGGGTTTCCCCAGCCACTCTGGGCAGCTCCCAACGGAATATTAACAACACGATAAAACATCAAACATTAAAAATTTCCCTAAACAGGGCTGCCTTCAGATGTCTTCTAAAAGTCAGGTACGGTCATACCTCATATTATGTTTACTTCAGGTTGTGCATTTTCAGGTTGCGTTCCCGCAGCGACCCAGAAGTAACGGAACGGGTTACTTCCGGATTTCTCTGCTCGTGCATGCGCAGACGTGCAACATGACATTACGTGCATGCACAGAAGCGGCAAATTGTGATGCGTAGACGCGGGTTGCGTTCTGTTCAGGTTGCAAAGGGGCCTCCAGAATGAATCCCGTTCACAACCAGAGGTACCACTGTAGTTGTTTATTGCCTTGACATCTGATGGGAGGGCGTTCCAAAGGGCAGGTGCCACTACCGAGAAGACCCTCTGCCTGGTTCCCTGTAACCTCACTCCCTCGGAGCTGGACCTCTGTGTCTGGGCTGAACAATGGGGGTAGAGACACTCTTTCAGGTATACTGGGCTGTAAAGGTCAGCACCAGCATCAATTCAGTGCTTGGAAATGTACTGGGAGCCAATGTAGGTCTTTAAGGACCAGTGTAATATGGTCTCAGCGACCACTCCCAGTCACCAGTCTAGCTGCCGCATTTTGGATTAACTGCAGTTTCCGGGTCACCTTCAAAGGTAGCCCCACGTAGAGCACATTGCAGTAGTCCAAGTGGGAGATAACTAGAACAGGCATCACTCTACTGCAGGCAGGTAGGTTCTCAGCCTGTGTACCAGATGGAGCTGGTAGGCAGCTGCCCTGGACACAGAATTGACCTGCACCTCCATGGACAGCTGTGAGTCCAAAATGACACTGCATGAGAGTATACACCCATCACAAGAATGCACCCCTTGCCATGGGCTGTAGCTCAGTAGCAGAACATTTCTTTGTGTGCAGAAAATTCCTGTTTCAATGCCTGACATCTCCAGGTATGGCTGGAAGAGAGTTCCTGCCTGAAACCTGGAAGAGCCACTGCCAGTGTAGACAGTTCTGAGCTAGATAGACTAGTGGGAGCCAGTGTGGTGTAGTGGTTAAGAGTGGTAGACTCGTAATCTGGGGAACCAGGTTCGCTTCCCCGCTCCTCCACATGCAGCTGCTGGGTGACCTTGGGTCAGTCACACTTCTCTGAAGTCTCTCAGCCCCACTCACCTCACAGAGTGTTTGTTGTGGGGGAGGAAGGGGAAGGAGAATATTAGCCGCTTGGAGACTCCTTTGGGTAGTGATAAAGCAGGATATCAAATCCAAACTTTTCTTCTGATCCAGGTTCCTCACTCTTGCACTGCATCCAAGGTGGCCCCCAACATGCACATTTGGACCTGATTCGAGTTCTCGCATCCTTGATCAACTCCCCTCAACAGCCCAGAGTCTCATCCCTTCCCTCTGCCCCTTGTCTGCATCACTAATGAATCTTATCCTCTCTCTTTCTCCCTCAACGCATCCATTTGACACGACTTCAGTGGGAACCAGAGTTCTTACTTGTAAATTTGCTGATTGCTGAGGGCTGCAAAATGATAATGAGAGAGCTGAATGCTGATTGGAAATTTCAGATTTCCAGCTAAAGCAAAAACAGCCAGACAAGCAAGCGACCAACCTTTTTTAAAAATAATAATAATATAGTAATTAAAACTGACATGCAAAATCCCATTACTCTGGAAACTGCTTGGAGCTCAACTATGCTTTTATGCAGAGGAGCTGAGGAGGAGAACAGAGCCTTTCAGTGGCTTTGCTGTACAGGTGTTCTGACAGGCAACAGCATGCAAAGAAACGAGTTTGCAGATGGCGAGGACTAAAACTGAAGCAGGTGGCAATCTGCACATTCACCTTTCTGATTAAAAAAGGGGGGGACAGTGTCTTTTCTAGCAGGCCTGCACAAGTTACCAACTTCTCCCCACCCCCAAAAAACAAAACACGGTGTATAATTAAATTACGGAACTTGCCCCCCCGGGAGACAGTGATGGACCCCAACTTCCATGGCTCAATGCAATAACAGGCATCCTGTTTTCCTGTCGTTTTGCACTGTAGGATTCCCTGGAATCTTACACTGACTTCGTAGGAAAGTGATGTATCCTGCAGTCCAAAGAAAAGAACAAATGGATCGAGGAACAGCAGAAATGACAGAAAGATACAGAAGGCCAGGACCTGTAGTTTATTAAGGGTGCTAAGAGTTGTTGGGGAACCCGTATTCCCCTTGCAGAAGTACAATTCCCATCGTTTCCTGCAGAGGTAAAATCAGGATTTTTTTCACCTGGGTCAAAGACCCAGTTTGGCACTCCCCAACGTGCAATTGTGTACACACATACAGAGGCTGGGAGCTTTGACAGCGCCCCTCTTGGCACTTGTAGCTATGGCACAGGTTTCCTGTGAAGAGGGATTGATTGCTAAAGCACTCTGGGCATTGTAGTTCTGTGAGGGGAAATGAGGCCTTCAGACACTTTCTGCACCCTTATCAAACTATAGTTCCCAAGATACTTTGGAGGAAACCACTACTGTTTAAAGCGTTGTTGTTGTTGTTGTTGTTGTTGTTGTTGTTGTTGTTATGACTATTAGAGTTTATATACCACCCTATACCCAGAGGTCTCAGGGCAGTTCACAGAAAAGGCCACAACATATATAATCATAATAAAAACAACAACCCAATAACACACCCACCCACCCAGAAAAGAGCCACATTTTAAAAGGGTATAGGATGTCAGACAGATCAACCAAAGGCCTGGTTAAAAAGAAACATTTTTGCCTGATACCTAAAGGCGCCAGATGAACTTTCCTGGGGAGAACATTCCACAGATGGGGAGCCACTGCAGAGAAGGCCCCGTTCTCGTTTTGTCACCCTCTGGACCTCTCGAGGAGGCGGCACATGAAGAAGGACCTCAAAAGATTATCTCAGGGTCCAAGTAAGTTCATATGGAAAGAGGCGGTTCTTGAGGTAATGTGGTCCTGAGCTGCTTAAAGCTTTATAGGTCAAAACCAGCACTTTCAATTGGGCCCGGAAACTAATTGGTTAGCCAGTGCAGACAGACCAGGATTAGTGTAATATGCTCAAAAGCATCATGCTATGATAATGCTTTAAATGTTATGGGCAAATGGGTCCCTGATTTTTCATCTACTGTAACTTACCCTTTCTGCTATAGTATATCACATTTAGATTTTTTTGTATGCTTTTATGAGCAAGGGAGCGCTTGAAGGAGCTGGGTATGTTTAGCCTGGAAAAGAGGAGACTGAGAGGAGATGTGACAGCCACCTTCAAATATCTCAAGGGCTGTCTCATGGAGGAGGGAACAAGCTTGTTTTCTCCTGCTCTGTAGGACTCTAACCAGTGGCTTCAAGTTACAACGAAGGAGATTCCGACTAAGCATCCGGCAAAACTTTCTGACAGTGAGAGCACCTCCCACGAGAGGTTGTGGACTCTCCTTCCTTGGAGGTTGTGATTCTTGGGGAATTTTGGAGCTTTTAGACACCAGGATATCTCTAAAAAACCACAGAAGTTTCTGTGAATTAACTGCTAAGGCTCATAGTTGAAGTTTGTGTGCTGTTTTCTACAGAAATATTTCCCGGCACAGTATATCTAGATATAGACAGATATAATACAATCTGAGAAGGCCTTGCCCAGTCACAACAGTAAAGGTGGACATCCCAAGGTTGGATGGCTATCTGTCATGGATGCTTGAGCTGAGATTCCTGCATTGCAAGGGGTTGGACTAGATAACCTTTGGGTCCCTTCCAACTCTAAGATTCTACAATCTGCTGTTTGCTTAGATGGTTCTAAGCAAAACAGCAACTCCACGGCATGGGGTTGTTGGTCCCTCCCCCAAATTAAGTTTTCAGTTTGCTGATCCTTTCCTTCCATTAGGGTGCAAAACTACTACTATTCCATTTCCTTCCGTTCTTTACCCACTTGCCACAATCTTGTCAGCTGAGCTTTAGAGAAATGATACCGTTTTAAATACATCAAGCACTTGTCAATTATTTATCTTAAATCTTGTCAGGCCTAACATACCATTTTGCAATCAGATTCGAAAGGCTGGGAAAGAGGGGGGAGGGAACAACTGTGTCATTTTTCGTATTTTTCTCTATTCGCTTGTCTTTTTAATCACCACAAGTAACCTGATTGCTTTTCATCCTGTGTAGTCCTATGTATGCCTGCCTTCTCAGAAGTCAGCCTCATTGAATTCCATTCAGCAGGGCATGCTTACAGGCAAAGAAGTGCAGGATTGCAGCAATATTCTGATCAGAGCTATAAAAAAAGAGGGTATCCTAGACATCTTCCTGGCCCGACTTTGCTTATTTATATTCTACAAAGACATTATTGCTCTGCAAAAGAGAGAACACTTAGATGTTGTGTGTTATAGTGGCTAGAGCATGGGCAGGCAAACTACGGCCCGGAGGCCGGATCCGGCCCAGTCGCCTTCTAAATCCAGCCCGAGGATGGTTCAGGTATCAGCGTGTTTTTACATGAGTAGAATGTGCCCTTTTATTTAAAATGTATCTCTGGGTTATTTGTGGGGCATAGGAATTTGTTCATTCCCCCCCCCCGCCCCAAGATATAGCCGGCCCCGCACAAGGTCTGAGGGACAGTGGACCGGCCCCCGGCTGAAAAAGTTTGCTGACCCCTGGGCTAGAGTGTTGGACCAGGAGTAAGGTAAAGTAAAGGGACCCCTGACCATTAGGTCCAGTCGTGGCCGACTCTGGGGTTGCGGCGCTCATCTCGCTTTATTGGCTGAGGGAGCCGGCGTACAGCTTGACTAAGCTGCTTCTGGTGAACCAGAGCGGCGCACGGAAATGCCGTTTACCTTCCCGCCGGAGCGGTACCTATTTATCTACTTGCACTGACGTGCTTTCGAACTGCTAGATGGGCAGGAGCAGGGACTGAGCAACGGGAGCTCACCCCGTCACGGGGATTCGAACCGCCGACCTTCTGATCAGCAAGTCCTAGGCTCTGTGGTTTAACCCACAGCGCCACAGGGTTCAAATCCTCACTTAGCCACATGAAGCTCTCTGAGTAATCTTGGGCCAGTCACTGCCTCTTGTTGTTCTGGGGATTAAATGAGATGGGCAAGGAACATGTGGACTACTTTAAGCTCCTTGGAGGTAAAAAGGTGGAATAATACAGCAATAAATAAGAAAATATTTAACATCCAAGCATGAAAGCCAGGGTGATTCCATTCAGTTAACACTGGTCCATGCTCAGCTTAATGACAAGTCACTCTGAGGCCAAGTTCATCATAGCATCTGCGTTCTGCACCAGCTAAATTTTCTGAGCTGTCTTTAAAGGCAGCCCCTGAGAGACCATATTGCAGCAGTCTCAATTTTCCTGTAGCATCCTTATAAATACTCTTGAGGGCATACAGTGCTACCTTGGGTTAAGTACTTAATTCGTTCTGGAGGTCCGTTCTTAACCTGAAATTGTTCTTAACCTGAAGCACCACTTTAGCTAATGGGGCCTCCTGCTGCCGCCGCGCCGTCAGAGCACGATTTCTGTTCTCATCCTGAAGCAAAGTTCTTAACCCGAGGGACTATTTCTGGGTTAGCGGAGTCTGTAACCTGAAGTGTCTGTAACCTGAAGTGCCAGTAACCTGAAGTGTATGTAACCCAAGGTACCACTGTAGTTTGAAAACACAGAGCCAAGAATCATGGGCGGAGGAATGGGGGCGTTGGGGCTGTACTGCCCTGGGTGTCAGCGCTGAGGGGGGGTGACACCACCTGCCCGTGACTCCCAAGCCTACCCCAAGCCTTCGGGGGAAGAGGGGAACTGTGCCGGTTTGGCTCCAGCCTTTCCCCCTTCCCCCTTCATTTTGACAGCTCAGGGGAGGCTTGGGAGTCATAGGCAGGCAGCCCGCCATTGCCCCCTGCTCCCGGGCCGCTTTCTTGGGGGTGGGAGCCTCCCCTGAGCTGTCAAAAGGAAAAGGGAAGGGAGGAAGGCTGCTGGCAAAGTGGCACGGCTCCCTTCCTCCGCCTTCCAGGAAGCAGGCCGCCATGGGGAGCTCGCTCTGCCCTCCCAGGTGTCTCACCCCTATGGAACACTTGCCCCGCCCCCTGAGATGCTTGCCCCGCCCCTGGATGCTCGCCCCACCCCAATGGCCCCGCCCCCAGGTGCACAGCATGTGAGCCGCTCCAGGTGCTGGAGCAGCTAGCTAACCTCTTGCCAAGAATGCTTTCCTAAATGAGCTGGTAAATCATATGCATAATTCTCAAAACCATGTGTTACTTTAATTAAATGCAACTGCGGAGAGAACAGTGATTTCAGGATTGCCTGTAAATCTTGTTGATTTTACAGCCGTCTTGTCTGGATGTAAGCAGAGCGTAGATAACTGAGGATGTTTCCGCCGTAACAAATGATTTGTCGATTTATTAAATTTGTGTACCACCCTTCGTCTGTAGATCTCAGGGCACTTCACAGCATAAAAATAAAAGACAAAATGCACAATAAAAACACAAAGCAAATGAAACAAACCTATAACCCTCACCCACCCTCAAAGGTCGAAGGAGACCTCTGTTTGTATGTGTGAAAAAGGGTCTGTTGCTTCGAGTTTTGAATCGTCAAATTTTAAAATTCTACTGTGCTGATGTTAATTTCGGAATGAGCTCGACTGGGGTGGGCGGGGTGGGGGGAAATAGCTGCCGTAGAATTTCCTTCAGGAGAAAAAGAGGAGCCTGCAATTGTGGGCAATTAATGAATTGATGTAACAGGTGCAATTAGGTGGTATCAGAGTTTGTCATTTCTTGCAAATCCCACAGTGAAGCAATTATAGTAATTAGGAGAAACACAGCTAAATTAGGCAATGTGTGTGTGAGAAAGAGAGAGTTGTTAAATGTCTGGATTTTCAGGTATACGGTACTGGGTCAGCAGGGATTTTAGGAAAAAACAACAACACAAACCACTGAAAATGTATTTCACACAACTAGGATGTGTCAGTGGTTCTATCTTGCAAGCAGCTGATCTGGCAAGGAATTCTATGCAGATGCAGATTGCATTCAAAGTTGACATGAAAGAGCTGTTGTAATGTAGTGGCTAAAAGACTAAGCTATGAACCAGTTAGTCCTTGGTTTTAATCTCACCTTTGCTATGAACTCTCTCTGTGTGTGAAGAGCCAAGCTTCTTTCCAAACCAATCAGATGTGAGGGGTGGAGGATGGTCCTAGGATGCCACGCGGTCGGCCTTTTAAGCCAACGCCCAGCCAGACAGCAAGGAAAAACCCTCATGCCACTGCCACCAATTGGTCGGTCTGGATGGTTCTTTTGTTGGGAATCCACCCCGCGACTCTGAGGTAACAGGGGGATTTCCTGCAACAGCTGAGAAGCATGCAAAGACAAGCAGTGGGGTTCACGGCCGGAGCACGGGGAACCACAAATGTCACCTTCCTCCTGGAATGTGGTGAGTGGCCATTTCTAAAACAATCAGATGTGAGAGGTTGAGGATGGAGGTCACCTGCATTTACCTATCTTGACCCGGAAACATGACTTGGGGAATCACTCTTACGGGAAGCAAGAAGAAATACCGATGAAAAAAGAATGGCAGACAAAATAAATGGACTAAGCAGAATTGGATAAAATGACAGGAAGGATTCGAGATCTGCGGGACCAGAGATTTACAGAAAATTGGAAGAAATTTACGAATTATTTGAAGAGCAACTGTAATCAACAAATTACGCTAGTAGGACTACAAGAAGTTTTGCAAGGAGAAATATATGAAATGTTGCAAAGAAGAGAAAGAAGAGAGACATTAGTTATGATATTTAAATGTAACAGTGAAAATAAGAAATGTAAATTAAGTGATAAGATTGGAAAATTTTCAGATGTGATTGATGGAAGTCAGAAAAATTGTATAAGATATAAAAGTATGTTTAATAATTGTTGAAAATGATATGTTAAAAAACTAATTATATATATATATATATAGAGAGAGAGAGAGAGAGAGATGGGCACCATCTGGCATCCAGTGATTGACAGCATCTGTTTCTGGAACAGGCTTCTTCGGCAATCACTCATAGCCGAGTAAGATTGTCTTCCATAAACACAGTTTTAACAGTGGGTCCGTAAGTGACTGTGGAGGCCAGCTCTGGATCCACACATTCTTCCACAGTGGGGACGTAGATATCCGAGTGGGAGTTGATCATGGTGAGGGTTTGCCAAGCGTGTCTTCCTCTTAGCACGTTTCTCCCTTGCGTCCTGAGTTCGAGTGTCTTCAAAGCCCATGTCACCTTTTCGTAAAGGCTGTTCTCCAACTGGAGCGCTCGCAGGCCAGTGTTTCCCAGTTGTCAGAACAGACTTGGATAATTTGCGACCCACCTAATGGAAAGCAGCTCCCCATCCACGCCTTGTCAACGGCCACATATTTGACACATCCCTCCTCTTTTATCTTTTTGATTGATTGATTTTGCGGTCTCTCAGGCGGCAGATGCTGCTGTTTCCATTTTGAGGCAACTGACTTGCTCTGCCTCAAGGGAGGGCTGGCCCTAGACTGCCATGTATGAGGCTACATTGGGTTTCCTGGACCTCCAGATGCTCACGGCCTCCTCCAGAAATACCTGCCCTCGTTCCAGCTCTGCTTTTGCCATCCTCATCCCTCCCACGCACACGAGAGAGGAGTTGGCATTCGACATCCGCACAAATTTTCAGCTGCCAAGAACCACTGGGCAGAAGTAGGCCCTGGTGGGTTTTGAGGCAAAACCTCCCGGCTGCAGAGGGAACAGTTGGCAAAAGGAACGGAACTGCAATTTAGCCCCACAACGCCCACCGCTCCTTAGGAACCCTCTCAGAAGTCACCGGCCTGAAAGAAGTTGACATTATCGCTCAGCAGTCAGCCGGGACATAGTTCTATTAAGTGAGTATTTTCTGCATGTGTGGGTGGTCACATGGTGAGCTATGGATCTTTTCATTATTGCTATGCAGCGACAAACTAGCTAAGCGCCGGATTAATTTCAGTGGCTTTTTCCCCGACCTTCATTGTACATTTGCAAGGGGACGGGGAGAACGGGGGCGGGGGCAGAGAGTCCAAAACATTATTATTTCTCAAAAAGCTCTCAATTTGCTTTGTACAAATCTTCCCACTGTCCTCATTGCAGAGCAAATCTCAACGGGGGCGTTCAATCAAAGGCGGTCTCCAGGAGATAATTGGAGAAAATGAGTTTTTAGGTTCAGGAAACGGAGGGGGGAGGGAGAAACAGGTAGTACTGCAATGGGGGAAATGCGGGGCATGAACTGAAAAAGCGACTTTGGTGACTGGGAGGAGCTGGTGGACATGGGGACCCAGCAGAGCAATGTACCGAACATAAGAAGAACATCTGTCTTTCACGCAGAAGGTTTGGAGTTGAATTTCCAGCTTTTCTGGGTAATGTTGGGAGAGACTCATGCCTGAAACCCCGGAGAGCTGCTGCCAGTCCGTGTGGACAATACTGAGCTAGATGGACCACATTTAGCCAGGAGAAGAGTAGACCGAGAGGTGATATCATGGGCTTCTTCAACCATGTTTGGTGCTGCTCCAGAAGGCCGGACCCGAACCAATGGATTCGTATTTCAAGAAAGGAATTTCTGACTAAACATCAGGGGGAGGTTCCTGATGGTTAGAGCTATTCAACTGTGGAATGGACGGCCTCAGAAAGTGATGGGCTCTGCTTCCTTGGAGATTTTAAACAGAGGTTGGGTGGCCATCTGCCTGAGATTCTTTAGCTGTGATTCTTGCATTGCAGGGGCTTGAACCAGATGACCCTTGGGGTCCCTTCCAACTCTACAATTCTGTGGTTCCATCTTTCAGTTCAGATGGCCAATGTTTCTGAATTTGGTATGTCGGTGTAAAAACATGCTCTCGCCTTCTTGCCCAGGCCTTCATCATGATAAGTTAATATTGTGTGCGTGAAATACAGCAAGTATTCCCATTTTTATTTGGAAAATGTCAGGAGGCATACAGCAGAACTATGGTAACCCACTGATGTAACAACAACAACAACAACAACAAAAACAATTTATACCCCGCCCATCTGGCTGGGTCTCCCTAGCCACCCTGGGTGGCTTCCAACAAAGCATTAAAATACAGTGGTCTGTTAAACATTAAATGCTTCCCTAAACAGGGCTGCTTTCAGATGTCTTCTAAAAGACTGGTAGTTGTTGTTCTCTTTGACATCTGCTGGAAGGGTGCTCCACATGGAGGGCGCCACTACTGAGAAGGCCCTCTGCCTGGTTCCCTGTAACTTGGCTTCTCGCAGTGAGGGAACCACCAGAAGGCCTTCGGCGCTAGACCTCAGTGTCCAGGCAGAACTAAGGCTTGTTGTTGTTTTGTCATTTAGTCGTGTCTGACTCTTCGTGACCCCATGGACCAGAGCACACCAGGCACTCTTGTGTTCCACTGCCTCCCGCAGTTTGGTCAAACTCATGCTGGTAGCTTCGAGAACACTGCCCAACATCTCATCCTCCGTCGTCCCCTTCTCCTTGTGCCCTCCATCTTTCCCAACATCAGGGTCTTTTCCAGGGAGTCTTCTCTTCTCATGAGGTGGCCAAAGTCTTGGAGCCTCGGCTTCAGGATTTGTCCTTCCAGTGAGCACTCAGGGCTGATTTCCTTTAGAATGGATAGGTTTGATCTTCTTGCAGTCCATGGGACTCCCGAGAGTCTCCTCCAGCACCATAATTCCAAAGCATCAATTCTTCAGCGATCAGCCTTCTTTATGGTCCAGCTCTCACTTCCATACGCTAGCCATTACCAAATAGGGAGACTGACAGGCCTAATTTGGTTCCCTACGTCTGGATTAGAGGCACATGATGCTGCAACCACTTAGTGACCCTTAATCCCCATGGTTGATGGCAGAAGCCAAAGTTGGCTGCTCTCCTGTTGTGCAGTCTCACGGCAATGCTGATTTTGTAATTGTCACTATTCTTCCTTGCCTCCTCTTTCCTCTCTGCTGGGTTTAAGCAACAGGAAAGCGCAAGCTGTTAATTCCTGTCCATTGTACATAACGGATGCTCTGCTGAGACGGCTAATCAGCGCCGATTGTTGGACTGCAGTTTTAGGGAGACGGCGTTGAACTCAACAACAACCAAAACAGAAGCACAACATTCTTTGATTAGTAAGCCGCAAGGCTGCAAAGAGAACCTTAACACAGAAGTTCCTGGAGTTTTTTTATTTTTATTCATTTCTTAAAGTAGCTTTTCAACTGCCTTTCCTGGTAAGCGCCCTCAGAAGGCAGCTTACAGCACGTCAGATACCAAATACGGATGAAATGAAATCAAAGGAACTGTTTAAAACACAATGAGTTGGGAGCAGATACAACCAGTGCTTTTTCTGGGGGGATGCAGGGGTAGGCATACCGCTAAACATTTTGTGATTCTAAGTTTGGCCTCATTGAGGGGCAGTATTTCAATATGAGTAGGAAAATGAGAGTACCCCTAAAGCACTGGATACAACCAATTCGTAAGGTAAAGGGTAAAGGGACCCCTGACCATTAGGTCCAGTCATGGCCGACTCTGGGGTTGTGGCGCTCATCTCACTTTATTGGCTGAGGGAGCCAGTGTACAGCTTCCGGGTCATGTGGCCAGCATGACTAAGCCGCTTCTGGCGAACCAGAGCAGCGCACGGAAACCTTCCACTTACCTTCCCACCGTTTACCTTCCGTTTACCTTCCCACCGGAGCGGTACCTATTTATCTACTTGCACTTTTGACATGCTTTCAAACTGCTAGGTTGGCAGGAGCAGGGACCGAGCAATGGGCGCTCACCCCGTCACAGGGATTCGAACCACCGACCTTCTGATCAGCAAGTCCTAGGCTCTGTGGTTTAACCCGCAGTGCCACCTGGGTCCCAACCAACTTGTAGTCCAGTTTTTTTAAAAAATGGAAATAGTTTCAGCAACCCAGCACTATTAAGGTGAAGGAACCTGTAAGCAGTGCTATTTTTTTTTTCAAGAAAAAGAGGTACCAGAGCTCACCATGAACTTCTCCCTTGTTTTCTTAGAATGACAATGGATTCACCTGAGAGGGGCTGGAACTGAGCTCTAGTGGGCTGCAGCTGGAAAAAAAAAGCCCTGCCTGTAAGAGATGGATTTCTAAAGCCCCTTAAAAAACTAAAATTGAAAGGGACCATCATACTTCATTGGGTAAAGACTTCTGTAGACATAGGACCATCAGTGACCATAACCCTCTTGTGCCCAGAATCCTAATATATCTTTGTATGAATCATACAAGGAGTGCCACGGAGGCTAATCTCACTTCACAGGCAGGTTCATAGGAGTGAAGAAAACTTCAAGAAAACTGCCCTATAAAAATGTCTTCCTTTTAAGGTGAACACCATGGCTGACCTCCATCTGATCTAGGCCCCAATCTGACTTGGGCTCAACCTGGATTTGGGATCCAAATCAATTTGGGTTCCACTCCTAAGGTTTAATTATGGCTTTAAATCCTATTGAACATGCAGTTGGGAGGGAGATGAGGGAAGGAGGATTGGAAGAAATTTAAAGATTATCTACAGAAATATTGTAAAATTAAGGAATGTTAGAAAGATGATGGAATGAAGTTACATGGCTTTAGCAGAAATGTTATAAAGAATTAAGTACAAAAGATTGTAAATGGATTAAAGGAAAAAATAATGTTAGAATTTGTTAAGTTAAATGATAGGACAGAAAATTGAGGAAGATGGAAAGGATTTGCTGAAACAATCAATCGAAGTGGAATACAAAAAAAGGGAGGTGTGAGGAGGTCGCTGAAACAAGTAAAAGAAAGTTAATAACATTGAAAGTATTGGATGTGTTTTTTAAATTGTTTTTGGGGTTTTTTTGTTATGTATATGTAGTATTTTTGTCCTTGTATTGTATTGTATGGTTTTGTTATGTTTAATTCTTTTTCTTTCTTTTTTCTGTAACTTTCAAAACTTTAATAAATATTATTTTTTTAAAAAAAGAGATGGTGGAAGGAGGAGACCCTGCATCTCCTCCCCCTTTGACCACACTGCAGAGAACAGGATTGAACCCTCTGCTCACCAGTTGGGCAGAACCAGGACAGCAGACCAAGCAGGCACACGGGTCACTGTCTTGCTCCTGGCTACAGTAAGGTGTGGTTTGTGGCTCAGTGGTAGAGCATTTATATACAAGTGCAAGTGCAAATTTTATATGAATCTTTATCTACTCTTATATGTTTTGTGGCCAACCTTGATGGGTCCAGTGTAGCAAAATGTGGATAAATGTGCACTCTGAAAAAAACAGGTGCCACATCTGGAAATGAGCAGATGCACTCAAAGTCTGTGTTCTTCATGCATTTCTTTTCTAAAAAGGCATTAATGTAATTTCCATCCCACCCTAATGGCCAATCTTCACATTCTGAAGGGGAGAAGGGAGACCAGCAAGCTGTCTGTCTCATTTCCAGCAAATTTTAAAGAATATGGACTTTCTCCAGCAGGGCTGAGCAGATGGGAAATCTTTGATAGATGGAGCCAAGCAGAGGTGCCTGTGTGTGTTTGTGTTGCCAGTGGAGAACTCAAGTGGAGTGGAAGATCCTTTGAAAACGAGACTGACACTTTCCCATTCTTCCTTTCCTTGTTTTGTTCAAAAGCAAGAGGCTGCACTAAGCGTGAGATGGAGAGATCACTGGACAAGTCATTGGGCAGGAGGTGGAGCTCATCGGCTTCTTAACATAAGAACTGCCTTGCTCGGAGAGGCAGAAGGTCCATATCCCTGGGCAAACAGCAAATCACTTGGGAGACTTCGCAGACATTGTCCCTAGGATTCTGTGCAGCAATGAATAACTCGTGTGTGTGTGTGTGTGTGTGTGTGCGTGCGTGCATGAGGAAGAGGAATTCTTTAGCTAGGGTCCTATATCAATGCATGTGAAACTTAGGAAGAGCGTTAGAACAGCAGACAGGGAGAGAAACTTAGGACCCAGCTGCATTAGTAAAGAAGCAATGGTTCTGAATGTGCTATAAATATGTAACACCAGATGGCGCCAGAGAGCAGGAAATATTTAAAAGTGATTTTCTATAAGGGTTTTTTTCATTTTCTTATAACAATCTAGTTTCTGACTTATTTATAGGTCCCCTCCACCATGTGTAGACCCACCCTTAGTGAGACAGATTAATGGAAAATCTACTGGGCAGTGAATGGACACAGTGCAGAGACAAAACAGGAGAAAGAGAGAGAGAGAGAGAGGAGTAGCTTGCAAGCTTGTTTGAATAAAGTTTCTCATATTATTTCTACTTGGTTATTAATAAAATATGCCTTCTTCATCCTTACTGTGCATCACTTTTAAGAACACAAGGAGCGCCTGCTGGATCAGGCCAATGACCCATCTAGTCCAGCATCCTGTTCTCACAGTGGCCAACCAAATGCATAGCTTCCAACAATCCTCAGATGAAAATAGGGACATTTCCCACTCCCCCATTTGTTGTCTCCTCTTCATCCCTGCAGGACTTTTCCTATCAGAAGTGCCACCACACCAATGGGGCACAACACACACAGCTTCCACCGTTCTGAGAAAAAAAGTACAGTGGTACCTCGGGTTACAGACGCTTCAGGTTACAGACTCTGCTAAGCCAGAAATAGTACCTCGGGTTAAGAACTTTACTTCAGGATGAGAACAGAAATCGTGCTGCAGCGGTGCGGCGGCAGCAGGAGGCCCCATTAGCTAAAGCGGTGCTTCAGGTTAAGAACAGTTTAAGTTTAAGAACAGACCTCCAGAACGAAATAAGTTCTTAACCCGAGGTACCACTGTATAGCTATCATGCAGCGGCGCCGGGTATAGGGGTCAGAGGGGCTTCCCCAATATTTTGGGGCAGGGGGCAGTGCCCCCAATATTTAGGGTGCCACTACCCCCTGCTGCCACTGGACGTCCTCCGTGCACCCCAGTCCCAGCAGCCTCCACCTGGCAGCCCAGGAGTCAGACGGCGGCTGGGACGAACGCGGGAGATCTTTGCTTCGCTCATCCCAGTAGCAGCCCAGGAGCTACATGGCACATGACTGCATCCCCTCAATGTGTTGGGCAAGTTGGTGCCCCTGATATCATGGCCAGTAGCCATCAATGGGTCCTCTCCTCCACAATTTTTTTAAGCCGTCAAAGTTGATGGCCACTGCTGACATACATGGGAGCAAGTTCCATCGTTTATGGGTTTTGAATGTCTCATGTAGATTTGTCAATATCGTTGTTCTGACAATGACAATAAAGATTATCGTCTCGTTTAACTGTGCACCATGGCAGCCCTGCTGCACTGGTCCTATGCAACTGTAAAAGTGACCCACAAGGGATGGGGCAGCTCAGACCCTGCCATTCCTTTCTGGCTGATGTAGAAGAGGAAGAAGAAGAGTTTGGATTTGATATCCCGCCTTTCACTCCCTTTTTAAGGAGTCTCAAAGCGGCTAACATTCTCCTTTCCCTTCCTCCCCCACAACAAACACTCTGTGAGGTGAGTGGGGCTGAGAGACTTCAAAGAAGTGTGACTGGCCCAAGTTCACCCAGCAGCTGCATGTGGAGGAGCAGAGATGAGAACCCGGTTCCCCAGATTACGAGACTACCGCTCTTAACCACTACACCACACTGGCTCTTACACATACATTGGGAACTTACATTGGGAATCCCGGTGCCAGCCAGGCGCAGGCAATGCCAAATACCTGTTTACTTGCATTCTTTATATATGATACAGCATACTGTTTCTTAGTTGTTGTTCTTCTCAAGCAGCAGGGGAACCCCAAATCCATCCCACGCTTATGTAGAAGTGAATGAAACCTGCCCATTTGCCAAAACCTTGTGTGTACCTCCAACGCTGTACAGATTCCCACTTCAAACACGCTTCTTTGAAGGCTTGTTAACGACATGCATGCACCCCAGGTAAAAGAAGAAAAGAGCCAAAGGAGACCCGAGAAGCAGGAATTCCGCAGCTAAACACCAATTAAAACAGGTTCTGGAAAATCCATGTTTGCAAGCCTACTGCTGCCTGCTGGGGTCTCCCAGGGGAGAGACATAATGAATAGGGTGTTCCCTATCCAGAGAGCTTTACATTTCCCCTTTCCATCTGTTTATTCCAAAAGAACACCAGCTTGATTCCCATCCTCCTCAACTTCTGTTTGCTACCTTATAGGTTTCGATCTGTTGGAGGTGACACCTACCGTCCCAATTAGCACCAAACACCAAGGAGCGTCCGGTGAGTTAACAGCCAGATGTAGTTTGCTAAAAGAAGAAAAACCACTGCAGTGTCAGATCTGCAACCTGCAGGCCTTGTCTTCTCTACAGACACACACCAGGGGTCTGAAGGCAGCACACTCTGCAGCAGAGTGCTGAGTCTGAGGAGTTGGGCCCAAGTCGATATCTTTAAAGGAGGAGTACGGTAAGGTTATAGGGACACGGGTGGCGCTGTGGGTTAAACCACAGAGCCTAGGACTTGCCAATCAGAAGGTCGGCGGTTCGAATCCCCGCGATGGGGTGAGCTCCCGTTGCTCTGTCCCTGCTCCTGCCAACCTAGCAGTTCGAAAGCACGTCAAAGTGCAAGTAGATAAATAGGTACCACTCCGGCGGGAAGGTAAACGGCGTTTCCGTGTGCTGCTCTGGTTCGCCAGAAGTGGCTTAGTCATGCTGGCCACATGACCCAGAAGCTGTACGCCGGCTCCCTCGGCCAATAAAGCGAGATGAGTACTGCAACCCCAGAGTTGGCCATGACTGGACCTAATAGTCAGCGGTCCCTTTACCTTTACCCTTACGGTAAGGTTACCAGACATCCCCATTTCCTGGGGACAGTCCCCAGATTTCCAAATCAGTCCTCTGACAAAATCCATCTATTTAGTAGGAAGTTGAAAAGTTTTCCCTGATTAATTGAAAAAAATCTGGTAACCTTAGAGTACGGAACCTTCTCAGCCCGGGGGCCACCTTCCATTCTTGGCAAGCTTCTGTGCCCTCCACCCAGAGGCAATTTGGGTGGAACGACCAAGTTTTTCTTTCTCTCTGGCATGGGGGAAAAGGAGTTCTGATTTGAGGGAGAGAAGATACCATCATGGGTGGTGCCCGCGTAAATCGCTCAAAAACTCAGGCATAAGAAGTTGGCAACCTTGGTTCTGAACTGCCTTTAAGGAATGCCCCACAAAGAGTCCATTCCAGTAGTCATGTGTTGCTTATTGAGATTATTAATGTTGCACCTGTGGAAGGTGAATATTTTGAATTGAAATAAAAATTCACAGGGGTCATAGGAACATGCAAGCCCACTCACCAGGACAAGGTGATGATCCAACAAGTTCACCATCCACCACCCGCCCGCTGCACCATGTCATATGGTTTCCTATGGCACCCTGCTAATTCTCTGTAAGACACCAGTCTTTTCCAATCCTCTTTGCTGAAGTGTCTTTTTTTAAATTTGCCTCTAAATTGGCATGAGAGCTCAGCTTCCTTCATAAAGCTGAACCCACAGCTAGCCCTGCTCAGACGTTCATTGCCTTTCTAGCTGTTGTCCTTGGCTGCTTTTTAATTATCTGTGTTATACAGCACTTTTGGTGATTTGCTAATATTGCATCCATTTGTTCCACGCGAATAATGTTTCTGTTTCCTTTTCCTTTTTAATTTTAAGAACTAGTTAAATAATTTACACGGAGAGATCTTTGTGACAAACAAAGCAGATTAACATGAGTTAAACCCGTTCTTTATGTGTAATTGCTCCCAAAGTGTTTGGAACACAGGACTGAATAGCAGTTTGGTCTTTTTTAAAAAAATCACTTTGATTCATAGAATTGTAGAGTTTGAAGAGACTCCCCCTTGACAGCTTTTGGTAGAGCCCAGCAGCTTTGCATGTAATGTGTAGTGGGTGTTAGAATTCCTGATCATGATTGCAGTCATGGGATTTTTGTCTTTCACATGACGGTATATGTTTTGACTCCACAGAGTGGGAAGTGACGGAGACAGGATGTTTGTGTTACTGTGTTCTGTGAAGTGGGACTATTGTCCTTTGTTTTTTCTCTCTTTGCTGTCTGTTGCTAGAGAGAGAGGGAGCCATGTTGCAGTGCTCCATGTGTGTTTATATGTAAGTAAAGTAGATTAGCCAAAATGCTGAGTTGCTGAGGTCTGTTACGCAATTTGCGCAAACTCTGCGGATCCCTAAGTGTGCCAGTGTCGGCTGGCATCGGTTGTTGTGATGTTCAGGCTAAAGAAAGCTTTTGAAGCTCCCGAACGATCGACCAGGAGGGAGGGAACATGCCAGTTGGACATGTGTCTCTGCCAGGTTCCTACTCGAGTGTAGGCTGAATTCCTGAAAACTGGACCCTCCATTGTGGGCTCTCGGCTCTGTATCCAGTGATTTCACCAAAGGACAAAACATTTCACAGTGGGAAGTTCACAGTCAGACTGATTATGGTTACAGGGCACGTTCGGCAACCCAGCATGCAAGCAAGCGCCAAGGAGAAGAGATGGGAAGATGTGAGAAATCAATTTTGTGAGGAGGAAGCAACATCCAGGGAAGAGAAGACACAGCTCTGCAGATGCAATGAAACTGGCTGGGCTTCTCTTTATAGCATGGCAAAGGAGGATAATTTATTTCTCTCTTGACTTCCCAGGGAAGTGCCATTTTTTTCTGGGGCTAAATAGCCACAAGGTTCAATGGTAAACACGTTGCCTCCTTTTGCACCCGGTCACTGTACGGTTCAGAAAAGAGAAACGAAAACACTCGAGGGGATGCAGAAACTCCCACATGAGAAAAGGTTGCAGCATGTGGACCTGTTTAATTTAGAGAAAAGGTGATTTGGTAACGGCTCCCCCTGGGAGGTTGTAGACTCTCCTTCCTTGAAGGTTTTAAAGCAGAGGCTGCATGGCCATCTCTCAGGGATCCTTTAGCTGAGATTCCTGCATTGCAGGGGGTCAGACTAGATGACCCTCAGGGTCCCTTTCACCTCTATGATTCTATGATTCAGAAAACAACTGCTGTGTAAAGCAAGATGGACCATAGAGCAGACTAAAAAAAAAAGACATTTAAAAAAACACCCACAGCTGCCTCAGAGATGTATTTTGGGGAGCATATCTGTCTCTTCCTTATGATCCATTGTTTTTTGGTTCTTTCATTGGCTCCTTTGAAATGCATCAGCTCTCACTGTGACCTTGAGAAAAGCACATGAAATAAGACATGAAAAGAGCACAAAACACGAGAGAGAGAGAGACACAATATACTGAGCTCAAACTGTTTATTTTCTTGGACACTATCTCACGGCGTAGAGCTTCTCTCCTTCTCTCCTACCTATCAGCACAGCAAATAATACTTTAGCCTGTTGCTTCACTGTTGCAGTGACTGTTACATTGCTGAGGAAGATAAATGCAAATTGCTTCGCAGGCAAGTCACCCACTTAGAATCCGCCTCTGACAGAAGGTAGAAGGGGCACCGGTGTGCTGGGCTCCATGCCAGCAGGGGTTTCAGATTCTTAACACTCATTTTTTAAAAAAATCAATCAATCAATCAATCAATCAATTTGGACATTTCTGAAGAAAGTTAGAGAACAAAATATGCAGGCAGCACAATTGCTAAGGACACTTATTCACTGCTGCTAAGAAATCAGAGGAAGGAATGTTGAGCACCTCCATCTGAAACTTGGGAGGGCACCCTCCCAGAGCAGCAGAAAAAGAAGGAGAAGCTGGATGGAGTGGGATGTTGTTGTTGTTTAGTTGTTTAGTCGTGTCCGACTCTTCATGACCCCATGGACCAGAGCACGCCAGGCACTCCTGTCTTCCACTGCCTCCCGCAGTTTGGTCAGACTCATGCTGGTAGCTTTGAGAACACTGTCCAACCATCTCGTCCTCTGTCGCCCCCTTCTCCTTGTGCCCTCCATCTTTCCCAGCATCAGGGTCTTTTCCAGGGAGTCTTCTCTTCTCATGAGGTGGCCGAAGTATTGGAGCTCAGCTTCAGGATCTGTCCTTCCAGTGAGCACTCAGGGCTGATTTCCTTGAGAATGGATCGGTTTGATCTTCTTGCAGTCCATGGGACTCTCAAGAGTCTCCTCCAGCACCATAATTCAAAAGCATCAATTCTTCGGCGATCAGCCTTCCTTATGGTCCAGCTCTCACTTCCATACATCACTACTGGAAAACATAACTTTAACTATACGGACCTTTGTCGGCAAGTTGATGTCTCTGCTTTTTAAGATGCTGTCTAGGTTTGTCATTGCTATGGAGCGGGATACAGGGGTATATTTGCTTAAGCATGTTCTTTGTGTGAAAATTATTTTATGCACTCCAGAAGAGGCAGACGTTGTGGGGAGGCAGGTCACTGAAGCAGCCTAGAGCTTTAATGGCAATTGGGTATTGGACTGGACTCAATGCTGTTATGTAACAGCAGTGGGGTGGGCTCAGCGTCCAATGGATCCCAGGCTGGCTCAGGCCTTGCCTCACCTCTGGAAAGCCCCATTTCAGGTCTTTCTGCAGGCTCCACTCACCCACACATTTGGCAGGCAAACAGGAGTGTTTTGGACAAGTTGAACGATACTGGCATCTCCACCTCAGCCTGGCTCAAAGGGTGGTTAGGTTGCTCTGCCAGTTATCAGTTGCCTGCTTAATTTTGCCTAATAGAATCACAGAATGGTAGAGTTGGAAGGGACCCTGAGGAGCATCTAGTCCAACCCCCTGCAATACAGAAATATGCAGCTGTCAGCACCATGCTCTAACTTGATCAAATGGGATGCGTGGTCCAACTACAGTATTGAGTTTTCATGGAGGTGCACATTCACTTTTCATGCACAGAAAGAAGATTGTTATGTACTGAAGTTCTCAGCAGGGGGATGCTGTAGATAGTTTTCACTCAGGTCCACATATGCAAATAAGGAATTGAAAGTGACGTTCAGTGATTGGATAGCTACAGAAAGTTGTTACTGTTGCTTTGTAGTTGAGCTCTAAATAAGCAGGCTGGCTGAACCCTTCAGCCCAGTTCTGTTCTGGCATGTGAATAAACAATAGCTGTTTGAAGAATCGCTGTGTCGTCTGATATGTTCACCCGCAACTTAACAAAGATCACAATAAGGGCTGTCAAGTGTTGAATTTTAAAGACTTCATTTCCCCCAAAACACATGATTCGTTTTATTTGGCGACCCGCAAGCCTCCTGCTAAGAGTATTAATAAATTGTTGCTATCGCATGTCGCTAATTGTCAGAGCTGCCCCTAGGTCCCAGCTCACAGAGGACCAACGTGAGGCTGTCGTTATGTACAAAAGTCTTTATTGAGGTTCAGTTTCCATTTCAAAGCCGCAGCGCGCAGCTCTACGTCTTAAACCCTAGACCGGCGAAGTCCCGTCTGAATCTCCTCCCCTCTGACACCAGTTTAAGATCCTAGCCCTGATCCAACTTTTCCACTGCTTTCTCCTCCTCTGGGTCCTCCTGCCCGCTGGGGCATCCCCCTTTCTGGACTCTTCTGACGCTGAGTCGCTTAACTCCTCCCCCTGCCTCCGGCGGGCTTTAGGACCTGGTTCCCAATCCTCATTCTCTGCTGTCCCGCGCTCCTGTACATTTGAACTTGCCTCTCGCGCCAACCCAGTGACCTTCCTCCTGACCGTTACACTACTTCTGTCACTGCTTCCCTCTTCCGGGATACTGGCCGGATCTGACCTCCCCTCCGTTGTCTGACTCTCCGATGGAGGTGTGGTCAGCCCTGCCTTATCTTCTCTTCCTGGTGGGGAATGCACTGGCCCCGATCCTTGGGACTCTTCCCCCCCACTCTGCTCTGGTGGGGAAGCTGGTCCTGATTTCCAACTACTGCTCTGGGAGTCCCTGCTGCCCCCTTGCTCCTGGGGCGTTCCCCTTGGGAACCCCCTACCCCTGGCCACTGGCGCCCCCTTCTGTGAATCTTCCGATTCGCTGGAGAGGCTCATGGAATCCCTCGGTCCACTGTCCTCTTCTCCTACGCTCCCCTCGGATTCTTCCCCTTCGCTCTCCATCTCCTCTCTTCCCTGTGCCTCTGCTCCTGAGCCCCTGACACTAATGAATCAGCATCTTGTCATAGGTATTGCATTAAACAGATTTATCTGTGATGGTTACCACCTCACCTAATTAAGAACTGCTAAAGTCTCGGCCGGACCTAATTCTCTGCTAATGTTAACACATTTTCAATGTAACCAGGATTAAATGTCAGATTTGATCATTTTATGGCGCTGAATCCCAATGATGACAAGGAAATCAATTAATTCACATAGGAAATATTCTTGCCTATGAACTGAAAGAATTATATTAGCACTGACCAACACAAATGAGCCTCCAATACATTTTGTCAGCCCAACGTTTAATGCTTAATTATTATTCTGTGCAACTAGAGAAAAGGCTCTTCGGAGTTATGATGGTATAAAATCCTTTATGAATTGCGTAAATGCATGAGTTCATTGCACAACCGTATGCTATAGTAGCTCAGCATCATCGACAGTTTCTCTCCTATAATGAGAATGCGTGCAATCTGGAATATATTATTCTGGCATAGGCGAGGCTGAAATAAAGACAAATATTGGTGCAGGGCTTGCCACTCCAATCTGTCTGTCCAGGGATCTCTCAGGCATTCCAATTCCTAAAATGTTTCAATAGCATGGTCATCAGATGGCTTGCACATGCTGTCATAGGTCTAAGCCAGGTAAACAGGCTAGAATCCAACTCAAATCAGCCCCAGTCACATGACCAATGACCAGGGCACCAAAAGAAACACATCTCAATGTTCATCAGTGGAATGTTGGAGTTGATGCAACTGCAGCCCTTACCGCCCCACCCATGATTCAATCATCTTATAATTATGCAGCAATGATAATTAAGAAGTCATTGCAGTGTGTGTCTCCATGTGCTGCCTTTTCAGCTAGATCTGCTTTTTTATGTGCAGTGTGCACATGCCAATATATTATTTCAGAGTGACTTAAGGTGTGTTTTCCATTTTACGTAGCAGGACCTGCTCACCGTTCCCTTGAAACTGGAGCAACTTGTGGTTTCTGTCCCCTTAGTTTTTTAAACAGACTTTCCTACATTTGAACAAATTCAATTCAGTTTCCATACAACATTTCCTTAACATTTTGACTTTCCATCCTTACTTCCATGACGTTTCTGTTCAAATCCTTTATCTACTGTCTTAAATGCAGTACCTTTTCCTATAACATATATCTCACATTCCATTCCTTTAGCATTCTCATTCCTTTACTTCTATTTCAAGTCCTGCCTGCGATTTCATTTGTCTATAGTATTTTCAATGTTTCCTAAATGCTTAGTTTTGGAGCATAGAGTGGATTAAAAAACTCCCCTTTAATGTGGATTGGGTGGCTGTAGAATGCTGGAGACAAGGAAGGAATGGGTCTGAATACCACCACAACTGCCCTAGGACCTCAGGCTACTACACCATTGATTATGACAGAGGGAGTAAAGCTTTTCTCTATCCATATGGAGAACCTAAAAAAAGTAAAGGACCCCTGACAGTTAAGTCCAGTCGCGAACAACTCTGGGGTTGCGGCGCTCATCTTTGAGGAAGCCGACGTTTGTCCGCAGACAGTTTTTCCGGGTCATGTAGCCAGCATGACTAAGCCACTTCTGGCGAAACCAGAGCAGTGCACAGAAACACCATTTACCTTCCCGCCGGAGTGGTACCTATTTATCTACTTGCACTTTGACTTGCTTTCGAACTGCTATGTTGGCAGGAGCAGGGACCGAGCAATGGGAGCTCACCTTTCGCAGGGATTTGAACCACCAATCTTCCGGTCGGCAAGCCCTAGGCTCAGTGATTTAGACCACAGCGCCACCTGCATCACCCAAACTTACAGCATTCCAAATGATGCTATATCACAGCTCAAATCATCCCCAAGCACTGTCCATCCCGATGGGGCTGATAGCAGGTAGAATCCACTGATTTCCTATCTGCATTTTGTATGAGCAACATTAAATTCAGAATATCTATTTGGTTTCCTGCCAACTGCTCAAATGTGAGCTACTTCCGATTAAATAAGAGGCCGTCTTGTACGTGGCTTTGCACGAGGGGCCTGATCAAGTATTCTAGGGAGGATGCCTGACCGACTTTGCTAATGAAGATACACTGCATTAATCCGGTAACGACTCTCTGCTCTGGTCCCACATTTCCTCTCTGTTTTCATCACCTTGACAAAGGGAAATATTTGCATATTTGTCAACATTACAGAATGCGGCTAATTGACTGCCATGGTCTCCAGACAGGAGGGCAAAGGCCTCCAATGTACGTTTTAGCTCAACACGATATGGGTAATTGCCGCCAAGTGTGGCCAGGCATTGATTGTGTATTTAGAAGAATCTTATCTCTTTGTCCGGGATGCAGGTGGCGCTGTGGTCTAAACCACTGAGCCTAGGGCTTGCCAGTCGGAAGGTCGGCGGTTCGAATCCCCACAATGGGGTGAGCTCCCATTGCTTGGTCCCTGCTCCTGCCAACCTAGCAGTTTGAAAGCACCTCAATGTGCAAGTAGATAAATAGGTACCGCTCCAGCGGGAAGGTAAACAGTGTTTCCGTGCGCTGCTCTGGTTTGCCAGAAGCAGCTTAGTCATGCTGGCCACATGACCTGGAAGCTGTACGCCGGCTCCCTCGGCCAATAAAGCGAGATGAGTGCCGCAACCCCAGAGTCGGCCACGACTGGACCTAATGGTCAGGGGTCCCTTTACCTTTACCTTTATCTATCTCTTTGTCCAACGGGTATTTTTATATGGCCTCATGGCTGTAGCGGGAAATACCTGGCAGTTCTGCACACCTGAAAGTAGCAGCCAGAATTATTTCACACCCCAAAATGTATGGAAAGAGGTTCTGTAGATTTGGCCAGAAATTTTGTTCTGCGGCTTGCATTTGTGTATGTATTGGGCAAAAGCTACAGAGGAGGTACTATGGTCGAGAAGCAATTTCCGCAAATTGTTGCAGAAATTTAGAAATCTGGATTTAATTTTTTTTAATAAAGTTTTTTATCCCCCCCACAATACAATAAAAGACAATCTACACAAAGGATAATAAAATGAGAGAAAAGAGACAGAAGAATACAAGGTCCTCTCTCACAAGTTTATCTTAACCTATGTCCCATACAGAAAACAGGTGTGCCCTCTATGCTCTCACCTGGGAGCATCCCTCTCTTTTCCCAGCCTCTCACCCTGGGAGACTGGAGATCTGAATTTAAGATGGGAAAGATGGAAGAACAGAAGTTCATAGCTCTGTCCATTCCTACACATCTCAATGCATGGCATTGGGCCAGTCTCTCAGCTTAACGTACCTTACAGGGATGATGTGAACATAAAATGTGATGAAGAGAACTCTGTATGCCACCCTGTGGTGTGGGATAAAATGGAGTAAATAATAATAATAATAATAATAATAATAATTTTATTATTTATACCCCGCCCATCTGGCTGGGCTTCCTCAGCCACTCTTGGTGACTTACAGCATATCTAAAAACACAAAACATCAAGTGCTAAAAACCTCCCAATATAGGGCTGTCTTCAGATGCCTTCAAAAAGTTTTATAATTCTTTATCTCCTTGACATCTGAAGGGAGGGCATTCCACAGGGCAGGTGCCACTACCAAGAAGGTCCTATGTCTGGTTTCCTGTAACCTCACAGTGCGGGAACTGCCAGAAAACCCTCAGAGGAGGACCTCAGTGTTGGGCTGAACGATGGGGGTGGAGATGCTCCTTCAGGTATACTGGGCCAAGGCTATTGAAGGTCAGCACCAACACTTTGAATTGTGCTCAGAAACATACTGGGAGCCGGTGAAGATCCTTTAGGAGTTATATGGTTCTGGTGGCCACTCTCAGTCACCAGTCTAGCTGCTGCATTCTGGATTAGTTGTAGTTTCCGGGTCACCTTCAAAGGTAGCCCCACATAGAGCACATTGCAGTGGTCCAAGAGGGAGATCATTAGAGCATGCACCACTCTGGTGAGACAGTCCACAGGCAGATAGGGTCTCAGCCTGCGTACCAGATGGAGCTGGTAGACAGCTGCCCTGGACACAGAATTGACCTGCGCCTCCATGGATGGCTGTGAGTCCAATATGACTCCCAGGCTGTGCGCCTGCTCTTTCAGGGGCAAGCTTACCCTGGAACCCTGGAGGAGGTCCAGGAGGAAATAACAGGACACTTAAAAACAAACAACCCCCAACCTGTAAACTCCCAGCTGTGTCTTTCATGCGAGATGCTGTAACTCAGCAGTGCTAATAGAATGAAGGATTGCATCTGTTCAAGGCTTTGAAGAGAAAGGAAGCGTGAATTGGCTCTCCTCTGATGGAAGATGGCTCACAAAGAACACCAATCACACACAGTCAATAGCAATAAATGCCAATTGTAGGAGTGAGCAAAAAGAAAAATAGAATCCCCAGAAAGCAGCCCGCATTTGCATGGAGGAGGATGGAGAGGCTACACTAAGTTCCCAGCAGATGAGCCACCGTTGCTTAACGGAGAGGCAAGGCAGCAGGGAGGTGAATGTGGTGCAAACACACCCGCAGAACCTTCTGCCGGTGCATTTGCAACACGCTGACCTCCCCACTGTTGCCAAGATGCCTGATCTGGTCCAGGGGATGACCATTAAACCCTGCAAAGTTCACATGAAGTTTAAGTCATGTGCAGAACACAAGGTCAAGGTTGCTCCAAAGGGTAAGGTATCTGGCAGGGAAGCCAAAGAGCCCTACCAGATTGTGCACGCAGACCTTGTTGGTCCACTAAAGCCCTCCTTAGGCAAGGCAGAATTTTTCATGGTACTGATATATCAGTTTTCCAGATACATTGGTACCTCTAGATACAAACGGGATCCATTCCAGAGCCCCGTTCGCATCTAGAGGTAAACATATCTAGTGACGGCACGTTTGCGCACGCGCATGTCGCTTTTCGTCGCTTCTACACATGCGCGTGACATCATTTTGAGTGTCTGCACATGCGCAAGCGGTGAAACCCGGAAGTAACGCGCTCCGTTACTTCTGGGTTCCCACGGAGCGCAACTCGAACGCGCTCAACTTGAAGCAAATTTAACCCAAGGTATGACTGTATATTCATGTTTTCATGCTTAAGCAGAAGTCAGAAGCATTCCCTAGGTTCAAGGAATTCTGTGCTTGGCTTACCTCCCTCTTTTAAGCAATAGCAACCCACCTGCTGGGTCACTAGCAGAGTGACTCTACCCTACCCAGAATTCATCTTCTTGTATGGAGGTCATACAGCTATGGGCCCAGCCCTTTGAAATGTTGACTCAGTCCATACACATTTCTATGTTATGCAGGGCTGGCTTACAACATTCTGCTCCTGGAGGCCACAAGCTGGTTTCCTCTTCCAGTTCCTGTTAAATCCCATCTGCACTATAGATTTAAAGCATTATTGTACTGCTTTAACAGCCATTGCTTCCTTCAAAGGATCCTGGAAACTATCGGTGCTGAGAGTTGTTAGGAGACCCACGTTCCCCTCACAGAACTACAGTTCTAAGAGTGATTTAAAGATTAATCCCTCTTCAAAAGGAACTATGGGAATTGTAGTACGGTGAGGGGGTTCCTGGCAACTCTGAGCACTATGGTTCCCAACAGGGGTGCCAAGTGGGAGGGAGCAGCCCCCCAAATATTCCAACGAAAGGGCCAGGCCCCCTCAAGGTTAATGGACATTGCTATTCAAATGGGGTATGTGTGTCATGTCATGTGATCGATTATGTGGGATGCGGCTTATCTGGCCACCCCTAATACTTCGTTCAAGTTGGCACCCCTAGTTCCCAGGATGCTGTGTGGGGGAGCCGTGACTGTTTAAAGTGGTATGATACTTCTTTAAATGTATAATACAAATGGGGCCATATAGAAGCTGACTAGACAGGCTGTGGAATCTGACTTCAACACTTGCAGCGAGAGAGTTTCTTCCTTTTCCATTTTCTACATTGGCATGTTTGGCAGAGTGTATGTGCCAGGCCTAAGATCTCCTGGGCCCCATTTGAAAACTCCATTATTATTTTTTCTCCACTTTGCATACAGGTCAGCTAAACTCAGGTATCAAGAAAGGCTATTTATGTATGCTACTACTGCGGCCCATGTTTTGTTAGCCCCCAAATGGAAAACGAGCGAGGTCCCATCCAAAGAAGAATGGCAACTTAAACTGATGGAATATTCGCAGCTTGCAGATTTAATATATAGAATAAGAGAACAAGGGGAAATTGTGTTCATTTACAAATGCTGGTGGCATTAAGATAAATTCAACAGTGTAAATAAGTTTTGATGGGTGTAACAACGGATTACTGAATGGTTTAGTTCATGTGAAAATATGCAGGGATGTACGGTATGCAAAATGAACGATGGAAAGAGAAGCAGGGAAGTCATTGATTTAAGGTTGTTTAAATGAATATTTTGAAATGTAACTTAGAAAATGTAATAAAAATTAGAGAGAAGCAGAAAGATGGCACCCTCCCCCAAGGCACTTATAGAAGCCCATTGGATCAGTAGTTGAAACTTATTCCCTGAGGGCTACAGGCTGGAGCAGGGGGTACAGGGCCTGAGGCAGCTGCTCCACTCTGCCAGCTCGTAGGGTCGGTCCAGGTACCTCAGGTTAAGTACTTAATTTGTTCCGGAGGTCCGTACTTAACCTGAAACTGTTCTTAACCTGAAGCACCACTTTAGCTAATGGGGCCTCCTGCTGTTGCCATGCCGCCGGAGCATGATTTCTGTTCTCATCCTGAAGCAAAGTTCTTAACCTGAAGCACTATTTCTGGGTTAGCGGAGTCTGTAACCTGAAGCGTATGTAACCTGAAGCGTATGCAACCTGAGGTACCACTGTACTGAGCAAAGCCCTTGCAAAGCCTTCCTCTCTCCCCCCCACCACAGACTTTCTTAGGCTGCTCAGGCCTGTTCCCCAGGGCTGGATTTAGGTTTGATGAGGCCCTAAGCTACTGAAGGTAAAGGTAAAGGGTAAAGGGACCCCTGACTGTTAGGTCCAGTCGTGGCCGACTCTGGGGTTGCAGCGCTCATCTCGCTTTATTGGCCGAAGAAGCCGGCATACAGCTTCTGGGTCATGTGGCCAGCATGACTAAACCGCTTCTGGCAAACCAGAGCAGCACACAGAAACACCGTTTACCTTCCCGCCAGAGCAGTACCTATTTATCTACTTGCACTTGCACTTTGAGGTGCTTTCAAACTGCTAGGTTGACAGGAGCAGGGACCGAGCAATGGGAGCTCACCCCGTTGTGGGGATTCGAACCGCCAACCTTCTGATCGGCAAGCCCTAGGCTCTGGGGTTTAGATCACAGCGCCACCCGCGTCCCTAAGCTACTGAAGGTAATGGGCCCCTTTATATGTCCAGCTATCCTTTGTCAACAACAAAATTGTCGCTGTTTTTTGTGTTGAAAATATATATGGTAGTTTATGGACCTAATAGGTCTCATATGAGCCTACACAACACAAAACACTGTTGCTGTATGTAGGTTTTATTTTATTTGTTTTTTATCTTATACAGTCATACTTCAGGTTACAGACGCATCAAGTTGCGTTGTTTCGGGTTACGGACCTGCCGAAACCTGGAAGTACTGGAACGGGTTACTTCTGGGTTTCGGGGGTTGCGCTTGCGCAGAAGCGCTAAATTGCGCTTTGCGCATGCGCAGAAGTGCCGAATCGCAACCCACTTGTGCGCAAACGCGCTGCTGTGGGTTGCGAACGTGCTTCCCGCACAGATCATGTTTGCAACCCGAGCGCCCACTGTATTTTGGAAATGTACATCCAGTTTTTTTCCCCTTTTTGGGGGGGGGCCCTCAAGAGAGTGGGGCCCTAAGCTATAGCTTGTTTAGCTTATACATAAATCCAGCACTGCTTTTCCCTACTATGAACTGAGCATGATTTAACTCCAACTCGTCAGCTACTGGGAGATGCCCTGTCTTGGACAATTGCTACTAGTTCTCTCATGGAACACAATTACAGCCACTACACATTGATTGGCGATTTGCTGGCAGAAACCTTCTGTGTATGTGTTTTGGTGGTTGTCTTACAGTGATCTACTTGGGATGGGGTGGGGGGTGGGGAAGGCACGTAGGCAGTCAGCAGAGACAACGGCATTTGAAAGACCAATCAAAGCTGGGTTCATATCACAGTTTTTGTTTTAATACTGTTCAAAAAGTACCCGACTCTACATAAACACCAACTATAACATGATGTAAGCAACCGAGAAACAAGCAAATGTATTTCCTTAAGATGCTTAAAATAAATTACACGTCTTCTCCCTCCTTTTGTACAAGTAAGAAAGCAAAAACAGAGCAGGTAGAAAGGTTAAGGTTTCGTTTTGTCTTTAATGAAAAACTCCATCTCGGTTCACATCAAAAGAATAACTTTACATTCTCTATTGTTTTAATAATTTTAAAGCGGCAACAACTTTTTTTTAAAAAAGAAGTATTTTTTTTTTAAAAAAGGAAAAAATAACCCCAAACACTCACAGAATGTTCCAAAACAAAGTTATCATAATAAGTTATTAGCAAATTAAAAAAAGAAAGAATTACAAGCACTTGTAGCCCACGTAATATTGTTTAGAATTGGCACCATCTCTCTAAAACGTTGATACCCTATACAAATGTCTAATTATACAAATATCACCATCAGCTGCCATTGAATTCTATTAGTACACATAATATACATAGTATATTTGTTCACATTTGGCAGATCAGAGTGAGTTGGCATTTAGCAGGCGACACTGTCTCTGATATTGTTGCACTCCTCTTATTAGACAAGATAGACTCAGTCATGCAACACACGGATTCCTCACCAAAATGGATATATATAGATATATATATTTGAGTTCCCTTTGCTGATCTGTAATTTTGTTTTGTTTTTGTTTCGAACTACATATAGATAGTATATACTTTTTTTGTTTCTTCCACAGTACAAAATTGGAGAGATTTCAGTAGCTTGGGTGCAAGAAAAAGCTGTTGCAAAAAAAGCAATGTGGCATAACTCTCTCGAAGCTGCTTAGATGCCTGGAGGGTTCCCTCTCCAGGGGATTTCAGCTGTTGGGGGGAAAGTCCTGGGTTGTGAATCAGGAAACTTCCAATAGAACCAGGAGCTTCTAGGGTGCGTTTGGAGAGAATTGCCCCGTGATAGTCGGTCGGGTGCTCTAGCACACTATCAAGAGTGCAGAATGCACGCTAGGGAAACTGAGGGACCTCTTCACTTTTTCCTTCCATGATCATCCTGGGTTTGTCCCCTGCCAAACTGTTGGCCATGTGGACCAGCAAACTGAACTCCCCATTGCCACACATACACACACACACACCATTTCCGAGAGAAATAAAGCCTGGCCAGTCTTTAGCTCCCCTGTATCCTCAACGAACCCTTCTTTCTGACGACTTTATTTCCACATCCTTTGACATGTTTCAACCATTTCCTCCCTTTCCTTCTTCAGCCTCAAACATAGAGGGAAAGCCAGGCTGCTTTCTGTCTCTCTCTGCAATATCTATATCCTTAGGCAAAATTGTTGGCTGAAGGAGCAGAAATGGAATGTTCTAGTTTACCTGTAGCAATGGACAAATTCTTCATTTTCCACTTCTCATTTTCTCAGTCTTAAATTCCATTCCTCACAATTTTGTATCTGTTTTGATGATGGTGATGTTTGTTTGTTTTTTAAAAAAAACTTCTCATGAAAAATCTACCAAGATTTTAGTGCAAATTTCTCTGGTTATACCTTTTATTATTATTATTAAATCATAGAATCATAGAATCATAGAGTTGGAAGAGACCACAAGGGCCGTCGAGTCCAACCCCCTGCCAAGCAGGAAACACCATCAGAGCACTCCTGACATATGGTTGTCAAGCCTCTGCTTAAAGACCTCCAAAGAAGGAGACTCCACCACACTCCTTGGCAGCAAATTCCACTGTCGAACAGCTCTTACTGTCAGGAAGTTCTTCCTAATGTTTAGGTGGAATCTTCTTTCTTGTAGTTTGGATCCATTATGGAAATAAATTTCCTGAATGCATTTGTGTATGTTATCTTTACTGATGTACACATTCCCCTAATGTACACATATTTGTATATATTATGAATTGAAAACTACACGGCAAAATTTGGAAAAGCAAGAATTTCAATGGATCATTGCATTTTGTTTCACACCTTGTTTTGGGAAGCGAGAAGTATGGAGTTTCATGTTAAAGTGCAGATGGAACTGAATATATTCCCCATCACTATTTACAGTGGCATCTCGCAAGACGAAAAGAATCCGTTCCACGAGTCTCTTCGTCTTGCGGTTTTTTTCGTCTTGCGAAGCAACCCTATTAGCGGCTTAGCGGCTTACCGCTATTAGTGGCTTAGCGGCTATTAGCGGCTTAGCGGCTATTAGTGGCTTAGCAGCAAAGCGGCAAAGTGGCTATTAGCGGCTTAGCAGCTTAGAAAAAGGGGGGGAAAGTGAAAAAAATCGCAAGACTCGCAAGACTCGCAAGACGTTTTCGTCTTGCGAAGCAAGCCCATAGGGAAATTCATCTTGCGAAGCGCCTTGAAAAGCGGAAAACCCTTTTGTCTAGCGGATTTTTCATCTTGCGAGGCATTCGTCTTGTGGGGCACCACTCTACTTGACAGGTTTTTCGGAAAGGGGACTTTCACAAAGTATTTCCACATGCTGTGAAAAGGGCCTTTTCCCTTAAGAGCCAGTAAGAAAATGTGAAACTCAAACACGTTCTATCGATTAAGAATTCACAACTCAGGAAAGACAGCTGCAGCAACATCCCCATTCTAAAATTCTGCTTTCAGAGCTCATTCGCTAACCTCCTGTGTTTCTTAGCAAATTCTGAACCTGCAGTTTGCATCAAAATCTGAGACCTTCCTAACAATGAGTGCATGAGTGACACAGCTCTCCAATGTCCCCTGCTTGTATTTGCATTTACAATCTTAACAAAAATAAGCCACGTTCCAGAAATTCTACATTTGAAATGTTGACATTTGTCATTAGAATTTCTAAGCCAGTTTGCAAATTGCTTAATCTTAGCTAATTGCATGAATACACTCCCAATGCAGTGGAGTGTGTGTGTTATAGAAAAAAGGACTCCGATTTGCTTGGACAGCTTAATTGGTTAGAGTGTGGTGCTGTTAACACCAAGGCTGCAGGTTGAATTCTCTGTATGGAACATTTCTGCACCACAGGAAGTTGGACTAGATCAGGGTTTATCAAACTTAGGTCTCTAGCTGTTTTGGGACCACAGCTCCCATCATCCCTAGCTAGCAGGGTCAGGGGTACTCAGGGATGATGGGAATTGTAGTCCAAATACAGCTAAAGACCCAAGTTTGGGAAACCCTGGACTAGACGATCCCTTCCAACTCTAAAATTCTATGATTCTATTCAATTTCCTGGTAACAATAAATAACCCAGTCTTTCTCTACATGATTGCCTCCCACCGCCTTGCTGGACATAGGGAATTTCAACTGAGTGTTCAGCTCAGAGCATGCAAAAGGAAGCAGAGATTTTATAGGACCTCTGTGTGTGCAGTGAAGCATACATGGAGTCTTGGATTAGATCATTAGTTTCTGAGGACTGGTTCATAGATGTCTGCCCATCGCTCACTGACTGCAGCATTCATTCAGTGTATGAACGAACATCATTGAATGCTACAGAGAAAATGTCCCTATCATCATGTGTATGAGGACACACGTGTACAGTGGTCTTCCAGTTAAGCCCATTTGCACATTCAGAACTGCCAGAAGCTGCTCCCTGGATGGGGTGGAGCCACCCGGTGGGTTGCTATTGCTTACTGGGAGGGAGAGGGGTGAGGTGGTGGGGAGGTCAGCATGGTGCAAAGCAGCGGTGGAGCCAATCTCCTGCTGGGGTGTTTGCACCACGCTGACCTCCCCACTGCCTCCCCCAGAGAGCCAATTCTTTCAAACTTGAGAGTTATCAAATGATACACAACCCTGTGTAATTTAGCCACAAGACATGAGCTTTGCTGCAGGATTTTCTAAATCTCTCACATGCATTACTTAATATAGAGGTTTTTAAAAAATATATATTTGGAAATGTGGCCATTTGAAACGAGCGGGGATATAGTAGTTCGTTTTAACGTAGAGGAGATTATAGTGATACTTGCTAGAACCCTAATGTGGTTCCTAGCTAGCAAGGACAATAAGATATGTTGTTGTTTTTTGTTACTATGGCATTGTAAACTGCTCTGTGATGCTCAGAGGAAGGGCAGTGTATAAATTTAATAAACAATTTCTTAAAATTACGGGTTTATTATTTTTTGCAACATGACTACAGTCTTGTGCATAGTTACCTGGGAGTAGGCACCAATGAATGCAGCGGTGCTTCCTTCGAATAGCAAAGGCTGAACTTGTAAAACACACCGAGCTTTAGGAAAGTATCTTCAGCCAGCTGAAATGCAACTTTTAGCCTTTAATCAGCAATGTAAACAATCTTGCAAAAAGGAGTGCTACTGTTTACACTTGTAGTATGAACTCCATTAGAAGGGGAAAGGAAGAGTATCTAGCACCTGCTCAGTCAATTCCCTTACTCTCCGAGTTCCTCTGTGCTGAAGCATCACAAACAGCAGTAAAACTTGAAAGCCTCATCATCACCTCATTCACCATTGCAGGGGGGTGGACTAGATGGTCCTTGAGGTCCCTTTCAACTCTATGTGATTTACCTTCCAGAACAAAAAGGAGATGTACATTACCCTTGTGCTCTGGCAGATTATATCCTGATTTGGGGGGGGGAGGGGGGAAGGGGAAGGAAAAGCACCGTGGAGCTGCCCTTCCCTATGTTCCTCCTTTGCCACCTCATGGCTTTCAGGTGCACCGCAGATCCTCTTTCATCCCTCCCAACCGAGAAAAAGACAGAAGGTGCCCATAACCTGCTGGGACAATCTGTTGCGAACAAAACCTAATCTAGGTTGGGGAAGCTTTTTCAGCCTAAGGGGCCACATACCAGTGGCGAAACATAGGAATCTGCCTTACACTGAATCAGACCATTGGTCCATCTTTCTCGGCGCCTCTTCAGTTTTTCAGGCAAGGTGTCTCTCCCAACCCCACCTGGAGATGCTGGGGATTGAACCTGCGACCTTCTGCTTGAAAGGCAGATGGTCTACCACTCAGCTATGGCCCTTGACCAAAGGTGAGTAGTGGGTGCACTGGCGGAGGAAGGGGGCAGGGCCTCGGGTGCCATCTCTGAGGGGGGTGACAAAAAGGCAGCCCATGGGCGGCTCGCACCGCTGCCCCCAGGCGCGGTGGTACGAGCTACCACCATCATGCCTCTGCAGCTGCAAGTGGAGGATCGCACCGCCCCCGCTGCAGCCATGAGCAGAGGATCCTGCCGCTGCTGCATGCGCATGGAGGATCGGCCCACCCCCTGCACAGTGGATGGCCCTGCCCCCGTGTGGTGGATTGCCCCCCCGGGTGCACTGCATGGCCGCCGCTCTGGGCGCTCATGCAGCTTACTCCGCCACTGGGTGGGTGAGACCAGATGCAGAAGTGGAATGGACCTTTGTATGACCTTTGTATGGCAGGCTAGTTCCTTCACATATCTACACAACCCTCCCCATCCTCCACCCAGAACAAGCAAGAGGCATGTTCATAGTTCTAGGACACATTCCAGCCAGGCATATGGACCCCCAGTTAAGCTAACCATCTACTTCCCACTTGGACTGCACTGAGAAATATCCTGAGCCCTACACTCCCATGTTTGAGTACGTCATTGACACAGTGTCCTCAATTCTCAACCGACCAATAACGATCTCACATGTGCCCTTACGCAGATTGAATATGAGCACACATAGCACGGTTGTGCATCGAGACAACAAAGATCTATGCCCTATTGAACCTTTGCTCTGAACCTCGATTGGGCTATTTTCGACTTTCTACATTCAGGGTACCATTTGCGACTCAAGTAGGCCATGATACATCTACACATTGCCCTAGAACCCTGCACATTGCAGAGGATCCTGGGCCATATTATAGGAGACACACCCAAGTCACATGGGACCCTGGCCAGACCTGTTGGGCCTGCAACATCTTATTGCATTTTGTCAAGAGGCCCTCAAAGCCCTGCTGATGGGCTGCATTGCAGTTTCGTGGACTAGTTGGATCTACTGCAGGGATGGGGAACCAGTGACCCGCCATATCTGTCTGCACTTCAACCCCCCTAGTCCCTGACCATGGACTTTGCTCGCTGGGACTTAGGAGAGTTGGGAGTCAAACATCAACTGGAGGACCAAAGGAGCTTCCCCACCCCTGATCTGGTGGCTCATTATATTAGCCCCATTTTTTCTTCGTTTTCAACACAACACCAGGAATGACCAGTGTAGTGGGGCATCATCTCTGCAGAGTACCTGGATGGGGTAGTGCAGGGTGGTGTGGACGCATTGGTGGGAATGCTGAATTTGCTCTGCTTCTGAGTGCTCACACCCTGATCCCATGGCTGCCTTGACCCACCTCCATCCAGCCTTAGGAGGGCAACTCCACAGCTCTGCCCCACAACACTGGTTTCTATTGCATTACACATTCATTGTTCAGTGAAATAAAGAATGAATTTTAAATCCACATCTCTCCCTCCCCACCCTTCTATATCTTTAGATTTCACAAGGCGGCCTCCACCTTCTTCTGTTGTTCCTCGATCTCCCCGTTCTTCCCTTTGGACTTCAAGAAGCACAACTTCCTTATGAAGTCAATGCAAGATTCCATGGAATCCCATAGCCCATGACTACACAGGAACACAGGTGTACTGAGTCAGCCCACTAACCCACCCAGCTCATAAGAGCATAAGAGGAGCTTGCTGGATCAGGCCAATGGTCCCAAAGCAGATGCCTGTGGGGAACTTGCAAGCAGGATGTGAGCACAGGAGTGCTTTCCCCTCTTGTGGTTTGAAGCACCTGGTGTTCAAAAGCATTACTGCCTCCAGCTGTGGAGGCAGAGCTCAGTGTACCTTACTCAGACCGGCAGGAGGCCTCCAGGCTTTCAAGCAGGCTTCTCTCCCAGTCCTACCTGGAGATGCTGGGGACTGAAGCAGGGATCCTCTGCATGCAAAACAGATGCACTGCCATTGAGCCATGGTCCATTGCACCAATCGAAATGGGTGGCATGGTGTCTTTATTGCTTACTTATTTAACTGCTGACTTGTGTTTCAAAACACAAATTCCTTAGCAGCCTCTAGCAACTGTAATCACGGGTCTCTATCTCATATATATATATATATATATATATATATATATATATGAATTTGTGTTTTGAAATGATCTCTGCCCCACATTTTCAGGGAGAGAGAAGGCAACCGTTCAGCAGTTAAATAAGTAAGCAATAAAGACACCATCCCACCCATTTCGATGGCTATATATAGACGTAAACCAATTTCCTGAGCTATCCAGAGCAAATAAACATGGCTGAAAGGTACAAGTGAAATAACTTCTTCACATAGCAAATAGCTACCACAAGATTTAGTGATGGCTACCGACTGGTCAGCTTGAGAAAGGGGATTAGATAGATGGAAGGAGGGCAAGTCTATCAATGGCTATGAGTCATGATGATGGCATGATGCTTCCATGGTCAGAAGCAGGTCCTCCCCTACTTGCACTTATTCACATGTATGTTCTCTGAATGGATAACGTATGGATGAAGAGGGCTTTGATCTCGCCAAAGGGGAGGTAGACATCTTGCTGGGGATGCTGTTCCACTTCTCCAGCAACAAAACCAATGCCTTGATCTGGACCTAGCTTGGCAACCCACCCCATAATGATCACACCCACGTGCCCACCATTTCCCCAGTCCACATGGCAAATGGCACACCCAAAAGCGATGGCCTAAAGAAACTTCCAATGTGATGGCTGTATTATGAGAAGCAGCCCGTCACTCCAGAAGGGTATTCCCTCCAGCCATTGCTCATTCTTGTGCATGGCCCACGATCCAGGAAACTGAAGGAGGACAGAGGGAGCAAAGTCACATCATGAATCGGTTGCCTGCTTTAACACCCTGAAAAAGTTGGTGTGTTTGTGTGCGTCATCTCTATAAAGGAAAGAAAGCCTAAAATCTGTGGAAAACTGATGGTTGCCCCACTGGCCAAACAGTACCGAGAATTAATCCTGAAAGGGCACGCAGCCTCTCAAATTGCAGTTGCAATTGATTGGCAGAGCAGTAAGCTTGCACTCATCTCTCCCAATTAAAAGACGCATTGGGAGGGACCAGGAAGGAAGTCCCACCTCCCCTGGCAACTGTCCACATCTCCCTAGGGAGACCCACCTCTCTGATTGAGAGCAACAACTCATAGGAATACAGGAAGCTGCCTTATACTGAGTCAGTCCATTGGTCCTCCTAGCTCAGTATTGTCTACACTGATTGGCAGAAGCTTCCTGGGATTTCAGACAGGGTTCTCTTCCAGCCCTAGAACCTGGGACCTTTTACATGCAAAGCAATGCTCTGTCACTGAGCTACGGCCCTTCCCTGCTCCTCGAGAACAATATCAGACAACTGACCCCTTTCCTTATGACTAAAAGACCTTTGAGCCTGGTAAAAATTTCAAACTGGCAATGTTAATGTAAGAATTTCCATAAAAATGTGTGGATTTCACTTGGGAAACACAGCTATGCTATAATAGCTCCACAGCGTCGCTAGAAAGAGAATATTCACCTCAACATTTGCCCTGGTAAGGGAATTACAAAACAGTACTCCATAAAATATTATTATTAATATTGTTATTATTAATTTTCTTTTTTGCTACTCCATTATTGGTTGGCAACACGGTGAAATAGTCAGGAAAATCCTCCTGGAATTTTGTCGCTCTGGAGGTGAATCCAATGTTAACAAAGAAAAAAAAAATCTTTTAGATACTTAACTGAAGAGATTATTATTACTTTTCCTCATAAACAAATCTGTCGGATGAGAAGTCGTTTGGAAAGCCCTCTGTGACTGCAGTCATCCGCTGCAATGCATCAACTTACGTCTGTCAACACGCGGAGGACCGCCATGTACACATAACGTTTTAGCCAAAAAAAAATGGTTAGCAGTTAGAGAGAACAGGTGACTATTGGTTGAGATCTTCATTTAAAAAAACCCAAACAAATGCCTTGAACCAAAAAAAGGAGCTGGATTTGTTTTGGTCCCAGATCTGAAGTCTCTTAGAAAATGTACATTCAACGTTTTGGTCTTCCGTTTTCTTGATAAAAGGTCAAGGTTCACTTCCGGGTTAAGGAATCCAAGTAAACAAACGCTGGACGGTCGCTTAAGGTCAACCTTCCTTTTCACACTCTCTCTCCGATATGCGTTGTCGACGGTTCATTGTTATATACTAATGCAAAGCACTTGGTATGTGATTTAAGAGACTCCTTAAAAGCCCTCAAAGATTGGTGCAGTTTTTTTTATCTCATTTAAAAGCCCATGTTTTTAAGGCCACAAAGATCTGCTAACAGTTTTTTTTTTATTTTGTGTGTGTTTAAAGAGCATAACTCGTCTTTCCCTTTCCTGCTTCCGTGTTTTATTATTTATTCGAGGTGACCCAGTACTCTCATTTGTGTCTGTAAACACTGGAGATCTTGGAGGGTTGGCCTCCCGTCTCTCTTGTCTTGAAGCTGTAGAGATCCAAGGTTGAACGTGAGCTACATTCACAAAGAAGAAGAACTCTGAGCATAATCTCTTATCATAAGCGAATCGTATTTTGGCGAAGAGGGGATACACAGGGCGGATTCGGAGGCCGGGGAACTGGGCGAAGCGCTCCCGGAGTCGACAGAGTCCCTGAAGGGGGAGGGAGGCGTCAAAGCCACCAACTCTTCCAGGTCTGGCTTTGGCGCTGCTGGTGTTCCTGCTGAAGGGCCCTCTTTGACGCTGCCGCAGGATGGCTTCCTGGCCGACTGAGATGCGCCGTTGACCTCGATGGCAGGGAGAGGCTGGATCTCTGCAAACGTCGTCATGGTGGTAGGAAGCTGGATTTCTCTCGGGATCAGGTAGGAAGAGCACAGAGGGGTGGCTACCATGGCTCCCGGCGTGGTCGTGGAGAGCATCATGGAGTTGAGTTCGCTGATGTTGGCGGTGAAGCGGGTCACCACGCTGCTGATCTGCTCCATCAGGGAGCCTTGGGAGGAGCTGCTCCTCTGGGTTTGCTCTGTCTGGAATGTTGGGACATCATCCTCTGTCCGGCTGAGCGAAGCGGTCCTCTGGCTGATGGTGCTGATGGGGGAAGGGGTCTGAGCTCGGTACTGAGCCGGGTAGTGCTCCTCTGCTTCGGAGACGTCGTAAAGCGGTTTGGCACTGGACTCTGGGAGCGGGACGGTGAGTGTGGCGCCACTGCTGCCGCTGTGCTGGCTGCTGGCTGTGCTTTTGGAGAAAGGCTTGATCACGGCCGTTTGGTTAGGGTTCTCCTTCTTGTTGATATGAACGGAAAGCCTCTGCCAGAGGTGGGCTCCCCTGCTTGTGCTCTTCTCGTTCTGGGCCCATGTGACTGATTTCCCATTGGAGCTGCAAAACAAGGAAGAGAGAGAGAGAGAAGGAACTTAAGGTTCATATCTAAGGGAGCTATTAACAGCAGGGCCATCACAAGTGGCTGGCCAGCTCAGGCAATGTTCTGATAGCCCCAATAGTTTGGAACGCCCATTTGCCAGCTTACCCCAGCCATAATGCCACTCAGAACTCAACCCATTACAGCAAACAGTGTTACCTCCTTTGAATGGGAGCCAAGCTCATCTGCAGTGGCCACCTACCGTTTTGGGTTACCCAAAACGCCATGCACTGGCACACAGATCTATGAAATGTATTGATTTCCGAGATCTATGGTCTAGGGTAATGCGTTTGGGGTCGCTTAAGATGGCAGGCGGCCCCCATGGATGACAGCTGAGCTTAGCTCCCATTCAAAATCACCAGCACCCACCCAACACTGAAGCCCCTATGGAGGGCAGTGAATGGCGTCAGTAGCAGAAAAACATTGCAAACAGGGCTGGGGCCGAACCTCACTCTGTGTGTGTGTGTGTGTGTGTGTGTGTGTGTGTTGGACAGTGGAGAAGCAACGCTGGCATCACACCAAGGGCCCCCATTGAAGTCTGGTGCCAGCGCTGAATAAACATGTCAGAATCACAGCGCCCAGGTGTCATTCCTGAAAGCTAACTGAACTAAATTTGCTAGCTGCTATCGCAAGAAGCAAGTGTCAAGATAAGTATAAGCAAATGTGGTAGTCATCAAGCAGCCTTGAAACAAACCATCATGGTACCCAAATGAAACCAGGTAGCCACCAATGGCTTCTACTGCATTCTAGAGAATGCGGAGGATTTTTCGGACATCACAGAACCGTGGAGTTGAAAGGCTTCTTGCACACCATCTAGTTCAACCCTCTGCTCTGTGCATGGAAAAGAGAGTATTGCAAGGAGACAGCTGCACAGCAGGTCCTCCCGAAGCTGCTGAACTACAACTCCCATCAGTCCCAGAAAGAATGGCCAATGACCAGGGATGGTGGGAGCTGTAGTTCATCAACATCTGGAGAATCAATGGTTGCCTGCAACTGCTGTACAGCCTCTTCTTGAAGACCTCCAGTTTGGATCAAAACCCACCACCTCTCCAGGTAAGCAATTCCATTGTCAAACTGCTCTTGCCATCAAGGAGCTTCTCCAAATGAAATTTAGCCTCCTGTAACATAAGGTCTAGCTCTGTCCTCTGGGCAGCAAAGAACAAGTCTTGGCTTTCTTCTTCTATGTAACTGTCCTACAAGTATTTGAAGAGGACCATCATGTCCCCTCTCCACCTGGGCTACTAGGAGCAAGCCACTATGTCCATTTCACCTATGATGAAATGTTTCTGGGTCCATTCGTACAGACAAGAATGAGGAGAAGCATCCTTGTCATTGGCAGAGATACCCTACAGTTCACACAGCTGTGTCAAGCCTTCTCTGCTCCAGCGCACACACACAAATCCATATCATGGAGCATCTCTAAAGCATAAACTGTTAAGCAATGGCTGAGGCAAAACAAACATGCCTGTGGCTGCAAAATGGTTTGCAGACTCATCCACCTAAACAATCTTCTTATTGTAGAGTGGGCATTTCTACCGAGAACTGTACCACACACAATAACGTATCACACACACCACACTGAAACGCACAACCACTTCCCTCAAGATCAGGGGAAACAATGCATGGACCAGATTTACACACTGCAGGCAAATACATCACAAGACACATTGTGGAGGTGGCTCTGGTGAAACAGGGAATTGTGCCAGTGGTGAAATCCTTCTTCAACACTTGACAAGCTAATACAGTACAAGTGGTCACACATGTTCTGCAGTCGATGTAGGCTGCATTCACATAGCCTTTTATTCCATTTCACTAATTGTTAATTTCTGTATTATATCTGAGCTTTTCTATGACTTTTGGAATAGTGGAAGTTTAACACTCCTTTCTGTGTTCATCGGTTCCAGAAAAAAAAAATTGCAACCCCATTAACCCAAAGAATTGTGGGAGTGATGAAATTTGGGGCGGCATACCTGTATGCAGTCCCTTCCATTTGTTTTCATAGGAAATCATAGTGGGTCCCAAGCATGCATGTGCGTAAAGGATGGAGGAGTAGAGACATTGTCCAGTGATGCTCCTTGTTTTGCCACACCACACCCACTGGTGCAAATGCACTTCAGTGCAATATGTGCCTGTACCAGTAAGGAAGTGACTGTTCCATAACGCAAAAGGTACTGCAGTATGGAAGCAATGTTCAAAAATTGGACTGAAATGCTAGCATTAGGTAAAGGTAAAGGGACACCTGACGACTCTGGGGTTGTGGCACTCATCTCGTTTTATTGGCCGAGAGAGCCGGCGTACAGCTTCCGGGTTACGTGGCCAGCATGACTAAGCCGCTTCTGGTGAACCAGAGCAGCGCACGGAAATGCTGTTTACCTTCCCACCAGAGTGGTACCTATTTATCTACTTGCACTTTGATGTGATTTGGAACTGCTAGGTTCGCAGGAGCTGGGACTGAGCAATGGGAGCTCGCCCTGTCGCAGGGATTCGAACCGCCAACCTTCTGATCAGCAAGCCCTAGGCTCTGTGGTTTAACCCATAGCACCACCCATGTCCCATTAGGATCAGCATTAGGATCAGGAAAACTAATGCAACATTCCCCGTGTTTGAATGTACCTGTAGAGAACTGTGTTTTACATTGTGACTGGATGGGAGGAGGGGCTTTGCTGTCAAAAGTTCAGGTAAGAGGGAGCAGGAGGATGAAATGCTGGTAAAGGAGTAGCTGGGATTTGTGAGTTAATGCAGTTAGTAGCTCTGGTACCAGAGTGGAGTATGGATGGGCACTGGCGGAGGAAGGGGGCACACAGGGTGTGTGGCCCACCCCAGGTGTCATCTCTGAGGGGATGGGATTCTTAGACTAGAAATAAGTCTAGGAAATTAGACCTCTGCTTCTGGAAGTTTATGTGTAAAGAGAAGAGTCAAGAAAACCAGAGAAGTAGGGAGGGGGGGGGAATACTCTCTCTCCGAGAAACTTAGTTGGAAATTTACTTGTTTTCCATTCCCACATGAATTACCGTATTTTTTGCTCTATAAGACGACTAGACCACAAGACGCACCTAGTTTTTTGAGGAGGAAAACAAGAAAAAAAATATTCTGAATCTCAGAAGCCAGAACAGCAAGAGGGATCGCTGCGCAGTGAAAGCAGCAATCCCTATTGCTGTTCTGGCTTCTGGGATAGCTGCGCAACCTGCATTCACTCCATAAGACGCACACACATTTCCCCTTACTTTTTAGGAGGGAAAATGTGAGTCTTATAGAACAAAAAAAATACAGTAAATTTCTTGATTCCTGGCCGATCTTTCATGGAATTTGTAGTTTAAGGGTTTATTGTCATCTTTATTGATATCTCTCCCAGACCAGAATTCAATGCGGCATCACACAAATGAAACCAAGGCAGATTTCAAAAACAGCTCAGGGAAGATATCTGAGAGAGGCTTCCCAAACTGAATCAGTGAGCAGCATCATAGAAGGTCCTCGACTCATGGGATTCTTATGGTTTTCCATGGGGAAGAGGCAGGGGAATATCTGCATGGGATATTCCCTGTAGGGAAACTCAGATGCTTGCAGGCTGTGGACTTAGATTCATTGTCTCAATCAACAGCTATGGGGTCATTTCAAAGTGTTGGTGTTGACCTTTAAAGCCCTAAACAGCCTGGGCCCTGTATACCTGAAGGAGCATCTCTACCCCCATCATCCAGCCCGGACACTCAGGTCCATCTCTGAGGGCCTTCTGGCGTTAACCTCACAGCAAGATGTGAAGCTACAGTGAACCAGGAAGAGGGCCTTCTTGGTATTGGCACCCACCCTGTGGAACGCCTTCCCATCAGATGTCAAGATGACGAGTAATTATATAACATTTAGGAAACATCTGAAGGCAGCCGTTTTTAAGGTTTGCTGTTTTATTATGTTTTTATATATGCTGGAAGCTGCCCAGAGTGGCTAGCGAAACCTAGTCAGATGGGCAGGGTGCAAATAATAAAATTATTATTACAGTGGGGGGGGGAATGCAGCTAAACGCCCCTCCCCAAAGCAAGGTAGGCACAGTGAGGCTGTGACATGTGTCATTATGATGGTCTTTCTCATTCACCCTGAGATTAGGGGTTGGGTTTCCTGACCTGGAACCTTCAGACTGTTCAGAACGCTGGAATAGAGAGAGTTAGCAGTCTTTTGATGAGGAAGTCTTATGTGCATATATTCATTTTCCTCACGTACTGTCCAGCTAGGTTCTGAGAGGATTGTCCAGCCATTCAGGGTGACTACACAACTGGCCTTGTTGGGAGCTAATTGCCTAATTACAGGCCACCTGCTTGACAGAGCAGAATTGTGTCATTTAATAGCCAGGGAGGCACTGAGTCTCCTGTCAGCGGCTGCCACCCCAGGCTGGGCTCATTGCCATGTCCATATATCGAAAGTGCCAGACTGGTTCCTTTTCTTTCTTTCTTTCTTTCTTTCTTTCTTTCTTTCTTTCTTTCTTTCTTTTTACTGTAGAGCTCTGTGTCACGTTCATGTAGCAAATTAAGCCTCTTCGCTCCCTAAAGTGCATCAGTCATAAAAACCAGTGGCATTTCCAGGAAATTGGAGGCAGAAGGCCATTTTTAAATTCCCTTCTCCCACTACCCAAATAGGCCTTGGGATGCATGTGTCACTCTATTTGCCCATCCAGGAGGTTTAACTGAGGGGGTCAGTCAGATCGCATCACTGGCTTTCTCGTTGAGGGAAAACAAAGCAACGTTTGGCAAACATGCAAAAGTCATTGTCCCTCCTCAAATACTGAAGGCAGCTTTCCACAGAATGCAGCCCCAGTGCTTTTCATCCCTCGAATAATCTTTCACCTTCGCCATCCCTGTCACAAGGTGTCCTTATTGCTGTTAAGATTTTGGTTGGGTTTTCCAACCCTTGCCGAGCTCACAGGCAGGCAAGCACGTCTTTCTCTCTTTCTCTCTCTCTCCCTCACTTTCTCTCTCTCTAATCCACAGAGGAATGGGTGAATCTGACATATTTTGTTTCTCTCAATTCCCTGTTTTTCCATTTTATTTTGCAGGAATTTGGGGGCATCAGTATCTCATTGAATGTGCAGCATTTTTTGGCAAACCAACTGCTGTAAAAAATCTCTGCACCTTTGTAATTATTTTTTAAAGAGCACAGATGAGTGCTTATAGCGGTGGATAAATCAAGTTAGAATGCTGTTTTTCTCTTCCTCCTCGCAGTTGCAGCTGCAAGATAGTAAAAGTCACCTTAGGCTTTCATTTGGGGGGGAAAAGACGCTCAAAGCTTTGGCTGGAGCCGTGAGCCTACCATAAAAACAAACAGCAGCATAGCTCTGTAGTGTCTCAGATCTACCTAGCTGCCGAGCTATATAAGGGCTTGCGACATGTAGGCTGAACAAGCCAGGATTTGCACAAGAAAAACATGTAAAGTGATGGAACGCACAGTGTGCCTGGTTCAATTCCAAGCTTCTCCTGTGGCTGTGTGAAAATCTGGTAAGCTGCCATTGGTCAGTACAGACAGTGCTGCCCTAGATGACCAATAGCCTGATGATGCATAAAGCAACTGAATAGGTTTTTAAGAGTTGGGAGGAACCTGAGACATCATGTAGTGGAACCCCCTGCTCAATGGAGCAATCTTGCAACCACAACAGGGCCAGGGCCTTCTCAGTGATGGCTCCAACCTGGTGGAATGCTCTGTCCCATGAGACTAGGGCCTTTCAGAATTTAACCTCCTTCCGTCGGGCCTGTAAGACAGAGCTATTCCGCCTGGCTTTCAACTTGAACTTAGCCTGATCTTTTATTCCCCTTCCTTCCCTCCCCTCCCCTTTTAATGAAGATTACCCACTCTGGGATCCCACAGCTAATTCTCCCCTGGTCTCCTCGCTGGCCCAAATAGGACTAATTTAGGCAGCTAGCCCTGGTGATCATCTAATGTTTATTGGATGGATTTCCCCCCTAAATTGATTTTTGAATTCTGAATTTATTGTTATTCACATTTTATACGGTATTTTATGCTGTTTTTTGTTGCATCAATTAAGTGTTTTAAATTTGTTGTTAGGCATCCTGAGCCCGGTTTTCTGAACCAGGAAGGGCGGGTTAAATAAATAATTTATTATTATTATTATAACAACCCTCTGCTTAAAATACCTCCATCAAAGGTCTAGAGAACCCTGTTAGGCCTGAACAGGAAATATAAACATTAGTAGGAGGCAGGAGACCAAAGGCCCAACTAGTCCAGCACCCTTTTGTCGAAGGAGCCTGTGAGAAGCCCTCAGCAGTCCTTTCCCCACTTGTGTCCCCCAGAAACTGGTATTCAGAGCCTTATTGCCTCCAACAGTGTACGGAGTAGATAGCCATGATGGCTATTGATAGCCATATCCTCTGTTGATTTGCCTAATCCTCTTCTAAAGTTGGTGGCCATCACTACTTCCTGTGGGAGCAAATCAGCAGTGTTGTGAAATTCACTGGCGCCCGGCGTGCATGTGCACATGCAACGTGTGGGAACAGGCACTGGGTATGCAGGGTAAACAAAATCCTGCCACGCCAGCATAACCTTCACTGCCGCCACTGGGCATGGAGGGTTCACGGGGCTGCGCTGCGCTGCACCACTCTGCCTGTCCGCCTGCCTATGGGTGCATCCCCACACACTAACCAGGTGGCCATTCAGTGAGGGGCCGGGAGTGCGGTGGCACTGCCAGACTGGGCTCTGGGACCCAGAGACCCCCAATGACAGGCACCTGGGGCTATGGCCTCTTCATAGGGGAGTTACTGCAGCCCCTTGATCATTTGGGTTGCCTTTTTCGGAACCTTTACTTACTCTACAATATCCCTTTTGATATGGGGCAGCCACAATTGTACACAACGCCCCTAATTTTCTATGTTGAATGAGGAAGGTCTGAAGGGGACCTCTGCTCGTGTTTGCTTGAACATGAGTAGAAGTCTCCATGAGATTGAAACCCTCCTTTTTCAGGGTTCCTGATCACACAGGCCTTCTACTCAAATTTAAAGCAAAAGAGAGTAGTAGGTACTCCTCTTCTTACCTTCCCCATTCAGTAGGGGAAGGCTGAGATCAAAGACGGGGTGGTCTGGAGCACACATGGATGTTGTGGAAGGGGATGAGTGCCCTTCCATGCCTCCTATTAGCACCCATATTTCCTGTTCAGGCATTGCAGCCAAACAGAACTTAGATGTTCCTCCTTCTCTGGATTCTAGGTGTTAGAATGGACCATGGAAACCAATTTGGGCTTCAAAAGTTGGAAGCTGCGTCATGGCCATGTTGCTTACAATGATACCCTGGGAAAAGTCAATGCATCAGCTCAAACAGTAACAGGAGCCTGGCAACATCATGTTCACTGAGCTGAAAAGGTGGTTTCTCCCAAGCAATTTCCTTCCACAGAAAAGAAGCCGGAGAAAACCACAAAATGGGAGCTGTTGCACAAACTTGAAACATTATTATGTGCATGATGTTAGTTGTTTGCAAGGCACTTTTATATTTGAGCAACAATCAGTCACAAGCCACCCACTAATAGCTTTCACTTCCATCATCTAAAATCAATTATGTGATGGGATGTTTTATGAGGCTGTCAAAACATCGATGCCTTGGTAGCGCGGCTATGACTTTGGCTTAAAATTACCGACTTAATTAAATGCAACAAATAAGAAATGTATATCTATCTCGCAACAGCTTGCATGAGGGTTTGTCTCTGTGATGATAAGTCAGCCAATCTCAATGCCTTAAATCTGGGGCGGAGAACCTACAGCCCTCCAGATGTTTCTGGGCTATGGACTCCCCTCATCCCTGAACATTGATCTTGCTGGCTGGAGCTGATGGGAGCAGGAATCCATCACCATCCAGGGAGATCAAGGTCCTTCATCCCTGCCATGATTTATCCCCATGTTGGCACAGACAGAAAACAACTAGAACAACACGAGTTAAATATCTGAAAAGAGAAAATGGTTTCTGCTCTTCTAGCCTCAGTTCCTTCTGTTGCCACGTCCATTACTGGCTTTTATCGACATTCATATGATGAAGACTTGGACAATCCTTTCCCAAAAGGCAGATGTGGAGAATCTTTGGCCTTCCAGTTGTTGCTGAACTACAGTACCCATCATTCACTGGGCACTAGCCATGCTTGCTGGGGTTGATGGGAACTGTAGTCCAGCAGCATCTGGAAAGTCAAAAGTTCCCTAAACCTGACCTAAGGAATTGTGGAAACAATTGTTTTATTGGCTGCAGTGTTTATTTACCTTCTTGGTCTACACTGCACAAGGCAAGGGCAGTACAGGATTGGTTGCCAAAGCCCATTGTGCCAAGGCTGTGTTATCAGCGCAAAACATGAGCATTAATCCAAAGCCGGGCTGGCTGATATCTGGTTTTCAACATCGTGATATATCACCAGCTAAACATTGTGATATACTGATATATCATGATGGCTGAAATAAGGATGGAGCTATGTAGAGGCATTGGGTGGCTTCACAGTTTTCCCCCCTGAAGGAGGCAGAGGAGAGTTGAGCCAGTGGAGTCAACAGGGGCTGCAGGAATCGAGAGAACCATTGGCTGTCTTCATGGTTTCCCTCACATTTTGATTTTTTGCATCTCACACGCACGCACACACACCATGATTCGTGACATATTGCCAGGTCAAAAATTATGAAACCGATATGACAATATGGACTTCAAACCTGTTTTGGACAATATATTGCCCAGCCCAAATTCAAAGACATGAACAAGTTTCATATTCCAAACAGTCTCACAGCACACACACTCACTTGTCACACAGTTGACATGGTAAGGTCATGCATCAATGCATCAATGCTCCAAAGCACTGCTGCAGATTCACCACACCAAGACTGACATGTCTGTGGCCCACAGAGGAAAGCGGAATTCTCCCACCAAATATGCATATCTAAAATTCTCTCTTGAGATTGCTGGTAGACCTTTGCTCTACCTGTGAGACTTCTGTACCAAAATTCCTTGGAAGTAAAGCCCCATTGATTTCAGGCACATTTAGCTCCATGCAAGTAGAAACGTCCTCGGCGTATTTAATAAGATTTAAGCTAACAAATGTAGGGCATCTTCCTCAATAGCATGCTGTCTCTCAGCTCTACTGAAATGAAATTAATCATGCTATAGAATGAATATTGGCTCTTCACCAGAGGGAAAATATACAGGACAAAGATTGCATATACTGTGGGGAAGCAGCCCCCTCCCCGCTGTCAACAGTATAAAACGGCATATGAGTAATTGATATTTGCATGCACTTTTCTTCCCCACCAATTTGCTTCTTGTTCTTCAACTGAATTGCTGTTCTTTTTCCAGAACAGATCAATCAAGTTAGAAACGGGCACAGCCACGACAAGAGAGAGAAAAAGAGGGAAGAGAGAGATGGAGGGGGCAGAGAGAGAGAGAGAGAGAATGCCACACAGAGAGGTTGACAAACAAACAGAAGCTGTGGATCAATCCTGAGCAGATGTGTGAACACAATCGACCACTGCTGACATCATTGAAGCCCAACAAGGGAATAGAAAGACAGAACAGCAGGGATTAAATTGATGACCTGAACAACTCAAGAGATCGCCATGGAAGGAACACCCGGGAGTCCATTAAAAACGATTGTTATTCATTTTGAATGATGCTTTGTAGCTTATCCAAATGCTTTTGGAGAAGGTTGACTTTCGTATTTTTTTGTGGGGACACACACTGTTTTCCATTCTGAAATCCTGTCCACAATTTGTCACCAAGGTGGTCAGGCTCCAAAATAATGATGGAGACATGTCACCGTAAGAACTTGACAATGATGGAGAACTATCATTCAGGCATATTTGGGATATTAGATGTAGCACCCAGAGAGGAATGTCAACGCTAAAATGGGAAATTCCTTTATCTCTTACGGTTTTAGCAACCAAGTTTATACTCCTTGCAAGTGAAACTGTAAACTTTCTACTTCATCTTGATTAAAAGTTGGTTCAGCTGTCAGATGAGATTGCTCTAGGGATCTGGATCTGCCTTTTCATGATTCCTGGCTAAAATGACAAATCCTACTATCTCTGGTCAGAATCTAATTTTTCACAGTGTCACAGATATTACACTATACTGTAGATGCTTTAATTTTTCTGGAATGGCTACTGATATATTAATCTATCTCCAAATAAAGTACAGATCATATTTTATTTTAACAAAATCAAGTCATACCCAAATGAGGATGGTCCATGAGAAATAATTAAGAAGTTGACAATGTAAATAATTAAGTGTAATAATTTTTTGAAGGAAGTACACAGCCCTAAAGTGAGCTTCAGAAGAATTTTGGGTAACTGATTTCAATTTCATTCAGAAGGCAGAATGGTTTGTTTTCATAAACATAGGAAGAATGTTGGGTCATTAATGTTCATGGCTACAGGTTTATCTCAAATTTGGTGAAAGCTCAATTTATCATCCAAGGTCATAAAGGCACTTAAAGTTTTGTTTATCAGTTGATGGTCAATAAATTTTGGGTTAAGAGACGTGTCAACGTGATAAGCTAAATATATGGATGGAATGATAGTTGTAAAAGTTGATGTATTGATATTAGAGCTGTCAAAAGGAAATATAGAGCTTGCCATATCTGGAAGAAATATGCATGTCTCCAAGTTTATGCTGATGAAGAATTTTTAGGGAAAGTAATTTAGCAAGAATGAATAAATGTGCATGTTAAAGTTGCTGGGGGAAATGCTTGGACTGTGAATATAATTTATGAGCCAGTGACATGTTTGCTCCACAGGAGAAGATTCTCAAAAACAGGATAAATATCATCCGAACTCCTAGCTCCCTGCCATCTGAAGCTCACTTGCCTGCTTCTGGGCTGGCAGCATCTGACAAGAACTTGTAAGACCTGGAAAATTAGAGAACAAATTGCTTTCCTATTTTGAAGGCAGGTTCACCTTTGAATGCGAACTGAATCACATTTCTCTCCCCTTCTCTTGGCTGAAGAGTCCTTCATTGCTTGCATCTCATCCCATACAAGAGAAGGATTCATAAGTGCAGATGCATGTGGTCGACATAGGTAGGACTCTATACCGGAGGCCAGGTGAGAGATTTTGGGAGGTAGGATTGAGCTCCCCAAACTGCTTATTAATTTCTTTGTTTATTGTCTTCACGCTCATTGCAGTACAGAGTCCTTCAGTGGCGATCTCTGGGTTTGTTCAGACATCCTTTAAGCTCTTGGCATGCATTTTGTAGTGCTGTCATTGTTGACTATGCATGCCTGAGAGTACTTCAGTAATGCCAAGAGTGCCCCAGGAAGCCCTTGTCCGATCATTACAATGCATCACTGGTATTAAAATAAAAAGGATAAAGCCAGTGGCACATTTGTAACAAATTCACCATGTATGTAGCCCAGAGCAACACATGCCAGAGACCAATGCTGATGATTCTTTGCCATCTGGGCTAGGCCAAACACATACCAGCAGGGGGGATGTTTTCTTGCAAAGAGTCTCTTTTTTGGTGGCAAAAGAACGAATCGCGGACAAAACGGTTCCCGTCACTGAGAAAGACAGTGTCCGTCTTGCAGCTAGGGTTGCCAGCTTCTGTTTAAGCTGACCTTTCTTTGCTCCTTGATCAACAAACATGAGGCGGTAACACTTCCATTCTCCATGCAGTTGCCCCCTTCACCTGCTGTAGATCAAGCTGTTGTTACAGACTCAAGAGGAGACCAGGTTGGCTTAGCAACCCTGTTTGGAGGTTCCGACAACATACAAGGAAACAAGGAGCGGTGGCATCCGTGCTTCTACAGACATATCGTATGGGGTGTACAGCGCTGACACATTGAGGAGGTGGGTTACAATGTCTCTCAAGATGCTCCTCCGATTGACAGACATCTCACACGGCCTGGGAAAGGAGGGGGTTGCGGCGCTCATGCTTTTGCTTACCTGCTCATTGTTGCTCTCCCACCATTTCCCATACTCCCTTTTGGAGTGAAACATTCTATTTCCGACTTGTGCTGGGCCAGCTTCCTGCCTTTGTACCTAACACATCAGGACGAGGACAGGAGCAACAAAAACAGAGAGAAGTGACCATGTGCTTGGGAGTCACCCTGTCGTACGGCGGCTGTGCACAGGGAGGGAGAGAAAGGCACATGCGCATATCACAGTGAGCCTCCCAAAGGCCTCTGCTGCCATAGACCTTACAGCCGTAAGTGTGGACCACTTGGTTCCTTTGACGTGTGTCTGTGTGTTTGGCAAACAGGATCCAAAATACCAGCCCTTTTACCATGTGATATATGCTTAGGAACCCCACCCCAAGCAAGGGGGAATGGAAAGATTGGGAGGAGACGTTGTAGGAGGGACAAGTTGTAAGGGGAAAGTGCTCCTCTGGTGAAAATCAGCCTCTCCTGGGGTGCATGGGCTGATTGGAAGCAGCTACCAGGAGTGGAGGGGATTATTCCACATGCGGACATGGGATACCACCTTGGAAAGTGTAGACAAGGATAGGGAAGCTGTGGACCTTCAGATGCTGTTGGAACCCAGCCCCCTCCAGCCCCAGCCAGCATGGCCATGGCCAATGGTCACGGATGGTGGAAGTTGCAGTTTGGCAACATCTGGAGGGTCAAAGTTTCCCCATCCTTGGTGTGGGCTATGTTCAGCATCTGCTGGTGGTATTCCATTTCTTTCATTAAATCCCATTAGTACTTAGTATCATTATTTAAGTGCCCTCATTAGTAGCATCTAAATAACAAAATTTAATAGGGATCCCATTTACTGGCCATCAGTTAATGTGTGGGGAAAAGCCAAAAGGAGCAGGAAACCCATAGGTGAGAATTGAGTTAGTGTTGCAGGAAAATAATAACAGTCCCGCCAGTGCTCGTATTGTGCTTTGGGGAGCAAAATTGTGGGGACTATGGGTGTGGTGGGAGAGATAGGTGTAACACACTCATTGAGAGGAGGAGTGGCTTCCCAGATATGGTTAGATTCCAACTCCTATCATCACTGACCACTGGCTATACTGGCTGGGATTGATGGGAGTTGGGAGTCAAACAGCATCCAGAGGGGCACAGGTCCTCCATCTCTGATCTGGTGCATCCAAAACAACTGCCTTCTCAATTCCAAATGCACCCAGAGCAGCCAAAATGGAGCAGCGAGCTTCAGAACGCACGTCAAAGTGGCATTTGTGATGTAGCTGGAGCGTTGATTAATATCTCTGACCAATTATTGATTCCACCAAAGCAGTGTTCTGTGCAAGGTTGTGCCGAGATTGCAGGTTATAAACAAGAACCATGCAGGATAAACAGAGAGATAATATGCATACGTACTAACTCAAGTCAGGGTTCCTAAATGAATGAAAAAGCTGAGGCACTTTGGCTGCAGTTGAAACCACTGAAAGATACAAAGGAAGTCAAACTGGATCACAGGAGTCCTCTTCCCGAGACAAAGGAGCCTTCGCTCATATTGGGAGGGAAAGAAAAGCGCCCAAGAGGAAGAAAGGAACCAAGAAAAAATTACAGATCATGCCCTAGGGAGGGGAAAATCAACAAAAGGAGGCCATGGCATCCTGATACTGAATGCAGTGTGAACTTCTATAAGCAGAAGCTTGCTCCATTAGAAGTATGGTGCTGTTTTGGGTCATCACCACAAGGGCAAAATGTATCCTCTCCTTCAAGGGTGGGAATCTGTGGCCCTCCAGATGTTTTTAGTCATTCCCAGGGGAGGAATTGCGGAGTGTAGAGGGGAGGAGAAGAGAAAGATTGCTTGCATGAGCTGCCTTTTGTTCACTGCACACATTGAATACAACCCACAGAAAAACCACATGATACCACCTCCAGTAATCTATTTCTGACATCCGGTGAATTCATTCTAGCCAGGGATTAGAGCAGAAAATTAGGGGAAAATTCTGGTGATCCTCTGGCTATTGTTGGACTACAACTCCCATCATGCCTGCTGGCTGGGCATGCCGGAGTGGTTGATGGGAGCTGGAGTCCAACAGCAGCCCCAGGGCCCCACGTTCTCTGCCTGTGGAATAGAAAGCATGTCCACTACAAACTGGTTTACCCACCATTCCCTCTCCCCAGTGAACTCTGGGCATTGTAGTTCTACAAGAAGGATGAGGGATCCTGAACAGAGAATGTTTGGCACCCATACCAAATTGCAGCTCCCAAAAGTCTATGGAGTAGATGGTATAAGTTTGAAGTGCAGGTATACTCTTAGCATTACAATGGGATACGGCTATTATCTATAAAAACCAAAGAGTGAAATACATAATTCTACTCTGGGTGCAAGCCTCAAAACATGTGTAGCAGTAACTGGTGCATGAAAACCATAGATTTGTAGTTCCAAGGAGGATAGGAGGGCAGAAAGACCACAATTCTGCTATGATGGAATGGCTCTGCTTCTCAAACCAGACTTCCTTGCCATGAAATTGTGGAATTTTGAAGTCCATGTAGACTGGGATGAGGAAATCCTCTAGATTTGAATTCATTGTTTAAAAGCTGCAATTCATGACCATACACTGTTGTCATGTTTGTTGATAAAACTTAATAAACACAATGGAAAACAAAACCTGCAGAGTCTTTGGGGCAGAGACTCAACGTATGTTCTTAAGTACCTGAAAAACACTTTGCAATGCATATGTGGGCACCATAATAACAATTCTTAAGCTCAGGCATGTATCAAATGAGACAGCGGGGGATATGTAATTGGAACATGGAAGCTGAGAGAGGGGACAGGCAGCATGCCTCTGAATATCAGTTGCTGGGAATCAAAAATGAAGAGTGTCTGTTGCACTCAGGTCCTGCTTTCTGACTTCCTGTAGACAACTGGTTGTCCACTGTGATAATAAGTTCTTAAGTTTTTAAAAGCAAGCACGTTGCACTGGTAGCAATTAAAAGAGGAGTTATTGATGTGCACCACTGCCAGACCTGTCCATAGGACCTTCTCATTTTATCTCTGTGGTCTGTGTAAACCCTTGGGGTGCCAAACTCTGTAGTGCAAGGTCTCAGCATCAAAAGATCCCTAGAACTGAGTGTCAGGATTGCAGGTGAGAATTGCCGGCTGGTGTGCAAACTTCAGACATCACAACAACTGAATTGTTCAAGTTTGTTCTTATTAAATGCAAATCACATTTCAATGTAAAGCCTTCCTCTCAGGCTAGTTTCCTCCTCCTCCTCCTCCTCCTCCTCCTCCTCCTCCTCCTCCTCCTCCTCCTCCTCCTTCTGAAATCTCTTTCTGAATCCTTTCAATAATATCTATTTAATATCTAGGGTTATCTATGTAACGTGGCAGTTTCATAACTGTATCATTAACCCCCCCAATAGCATTTGTAGTTTGGGTCAAGGGTATTGACAATTCCATAGGAAATCCTTAGAGAATCTCCCAGAAGCACAACTAATAAAGCCGTTTTAAGTCTGTGGTGTTCATATGCCCCAAGATAATTCTCTTTGAAGAAGAACATCAAATTCTATTCCCCCAAGGAAGGCTTTAAATTAAAATGCACGGGTTGTGGTTTGCAGAGTGTTTACAAATAAGTCCTAGTCATCCATGCCTCCGTGAGCAAAGTAAATGTGTAGCTCTGTTGCACCTGCCTTATGGACACTATTGGAACACCTTGGTCAGTATTGTTTACAGTGACTGGCCATGGCTCTCCAGAATACCAGACAGGGAATCCTACCTGGAGAGCCCAATGGACATTTGCTCTGATTCAGCAGTAAATACTGAGTTTTTTCCTAGGGGAAAGCAGTGGGGCAAGGACAAGACTGGATGAGCCCTGAGCTGCGGCCTTTCCCCATGGGGAACCCTGCACAACCAGGGGTCCTGATTGTGTGGAGCGCCTACACATGCACAACTGTCACTGGTAAGTGATTTATAGCGCCATAATTGCCCCTTAATTAGTCAACTTCTGCTGCCTGCAGAAGGGGAAGGGATGGATGGAGCTACTCTCCTTCTCTTTATTTTATAGTGAAATACCAGTATTGCATTATAAAAGGAAAGGGGGGGGGGAAAGAGTTAAGCAAGGGGAAAACAGTAATTAAAGCCTTTCTGCCAGGGGAAATTAATCTCCCAGCCATTCTGAACAGGAAGCAGCAGATCTGTTGACAGTTCTGCTTTTGGTTAAAATCACAGTAGCCTCTCAATGCCTCAGCAGTCTTCTGATTTAGCTTCATGGAGACACCACAGGACCACATGTCATACGACAATTAGAAGGGTAAGGCTTCCTGCTCTCACTTGGAAGTTTTGTGGGACGGAAATGGCACCTAAGGGCCACACATCTCTGCACCTGTCTGTGCCTTTCACCCCACACACCTGCGCTACCATCCTAAGAATAGGTAAAGGTAAAGGGACTCCTGACCATTAGGTCCAGTCGCAGACGACTCTGGGGTTTGCTGTGCTCATCTCGCTTTATTGGCCGAGGGAGCTGGCGAACCAGAACAGTGCACGCAAACGCTGTTTATCTTCCCGCCGGAGTGGTACCTATTTATCTACTTGCACTTTGACGTGCTTTCGAACTGCTAGGTAGGCAGGAGCAATGGGAGCTTACCCCCGTCGTGGGGATTCGAACCGCCGACCTTCTGATCAACAAGTCCTAGGCTCTGTGGTTTAACCCACAGCACCACCCACGTCCTTTTATCCTAAGAATAGGGCAGCCCAATTGTGGTTGGGGGTGGACTATGAAGTTCTGGTGTTTTGAACATAATGCTATATACATAAATATTAATAGAGGAATTAAGGTAAATGCATAGTGAGCGGTGATTGGATGAGCCTTTGAAAGGGAGTTTGAATGCTGATGGCGAGTCAACCTTGGGAGTGGAGTCAGGGAATAGGTGACTGTTAATGAAAGTGAATAGGTGAAAGTTAATGGTGGATGAGAAGCAGACTTGGTCTTTTAAATAGGATCTGTTTTATAGCAGCCATTGCAATAAAGTAATGTGTTTAGCCTAGATAAGAGGAGACTGAGAGCCGATATGGCAGCCATCTTCAAATATCTAAAAGGCCAACATATGGAAGATAGAGCCAGCTTGTTTTCTTGTGCTGGGGTGGGGGTAGGGCCTGAATCAATAGCTTCAAGTTACAAGAAAAAGAGACTCCTTTCTTGGACATACATCAGGAATAACTTTCTTGGATAAACATCAGGAAGAAATTTCTGGTGGCAAGAGCTGTTTGACAGTGGAACGGACTCCCTTGGGAGGCAGCGGAGTTTTTTCAGCAAAGGTTGGTTATCTATCTGTTGTGGATGCTTTAATTGAGATTCCTGCATTGCTGGGGCTTAGACCTAGATGACCTAGGCTCCCTTCCAACATACAATTCTACAATATGAGATAAAGAAAGTTGGATGTACACCAAGGAATAATAATAATAATAATAATAATAATAATAATAATAATTTATTATTTATACCCCGACCATCTGGCTGGGTTTCTCCAGCCACTCTGGGCAGCTTCCAACAGAATATTAAAATACAATAGCCAGTGTAGTGTAGTGGTTAAGAATGGTGGACTCGTAATCTGGTGAACTGGGTTTGCTTCCCCGCTTCTCCACATGCAGCTGCTGGGTGAACTTGGGCCAGTCACACTTCTTTGAAGTCTCTCAGCCTCACTCACCTCACAGAGTGTTTGTTGTGGGGGAGGAAGGGAAAGGAGATTGTTAGCCGCTTTGAGACTCCTTTGGGTAGTGATAAAGCAGGATATCAGATCCAAACTACTCCAAACTACTCCTATTAAAACATTAAAAGCTTCCCTAAACAGGGCTGCCTTCAGATGTCTTCTAAAAGTCTGGTAGTTGTTGTTCTCTTTGACATCTGGTGGGAGGGCATTCCACAGGGCGGGTGCCACTACTGAGAAGGCCCTCTGCCTGGTTCCCTGTAACTTGGCTTCTTGCAGTGAGGGAACCGCCAGGAGGCCCTCGGAGCTGGACCTTAGTGTCTGGGCTGAACGATAGGGGTGGAGACGCTACTTCAGGTATACTGGACCAAGGCCGTTTAGGTCTTTAAAGGTCAGCACCAACACTTTGAATTGTGTTCAGAAACGTATTCGTTTATTGTTTCTGTTTAATAAATTAATTGCATCACACCACATGCCTCATATTTGGTTATGCCGGGGTAGAGTATTCCGATAAATATTATCTGTGGAGGCAGCAGGGAGGTTATGTAAATACCCATCCAGAACTCATCTCAGAGCTAAGAGTGGGAAGGTGGTACAGAGCATCTCCTAGCAGAGGGTGGAGGTACCATGATAGGGAGATTTTGGCTCTGTTTCTCTCTCCTGACGGAAGTATCGGCAGTGGCTAGGTCTCCACTGATTTCAGCAGAGCCTGAATGACACCATTGCTTCGCCATCTCTAATAAGCGTTGAAAGAAATACAGAGTTTCCTACGCCCACGTAGTTTCAAGAGACCCCATTTAAAGCCAAGCGTACCATTTCATTATCTAGTTGTTTAGTTGCATCTATGGGAGTAACTCTTTAAAAATAAAGCTGCTGTAATTAGACCATCACGTGTAATTGCCGCCCGTGCTTTACACACACAAAAAAAAATGATTCCCCAGCTCCCTTTGAAGCGGTAATCTACAGACAGAGGTCTGCCTGGGCACCGGACTGAAAAGTTATTGCATGTATCACCTCCTGAAAAGTGTCACTATAGAATAGATCACAGAGTGGCAAATTCTTATGATAGAATACCTGCAACTAGCAAAATTGACTGGAAAAATTAGAGGAGTGTCAAAACAGAAGGTATATAGGGAATGGAAGATATTTAAAGAATACTTAAAAATGTACTGTACGAACAATAAAATACTTGCAGAAATAGAGTGATACCAGTAACCAAGAATTACATAATATATAATAGTGGATTATATATATATAGACACAAAACAAAATAATATGAATCTGTGCAAGGGATACAGATAATATAAGTGGTATAATTAGAATTATTGGAAGTTAAATATTTTAATCTGTCATGTAAGTGTAATATATTGTATTTGTTTATGTTTGTTTCTTTATCTTTTCTTATTTCATCATTTCTATTCATCTGTATCATTTTCTGTTATGTAACTCATGTATATTTGTCTATGTGAAAATTAATAAAGATTTTTTAAAAAAGAAAAAAAAGAATAGATAGTTTCTATGACCCATTCACAGGAGATCAGCATAGACACTGAAATGACCTCATACTGCATTTTTCAGTTTGAATGTATCAGCATCAGAACATACTGTATCGCTTGCTTGCAGAACACAGAACACAACAGAGTGGCACTGAAGCCAAAAGCTGGTTTAGGTGACGTATCATACAGTACCCTGTCTGGTACATTTCATGTTTTGCTTGAATGATGCCTCTAGTTCAGTTCAGAACCTCAGATATATAAGCTAGGCACCAAAGGGTTCTTTAAACTAGGGTTACAGTTGCCAAAATGGAATGCCTAGTTGCAATTTTTGGGGCCAGACGGCACAAAAGTCGTATTTTTCAATATGGCGTTTGGTTCCTGAAATCCATTCTGATTGCACAGATAAAATATAACGGATAGAATTCTACGGGATGTGTTGCCAGCGTGCGAAAACAGGCAAGATCCAGGGATCCCCAGGCATGCACTTCCAGATGGTGGAGACATCAGGTGCTATTCTGGTGCCTGGGCATCTTTACTTGGTTGCAAGTGGCTAATAAGGTAAAGGTAAAGGGACCCCTGACCATTAGGTCCAGTCGTGGCCAACTCTGAGGTTGCGGCGCTCATCTCGCTTTATTGGCCGAGGGAGCCGGCGTACAGCTTCCGGGTCATGTGGCCAGCATGACTAAGCCGCTTCTGGCAAACCAGAGCAGCGCACAGGAACACCGTTTACCTTCCCGCCGGAGCGGTACCTATTTATTTACTTGCACTTTGACGTGCTTTCGAACTGCTAGGTTGGCAGGTGTAAAATGCGCCTGGCAAATTTCAAATACTGTTTCCTGGCACCGCTAATTCAAAGAACATCTCAGATAACAGCTCTCAGAAACTTGCCACTTTCCTGAGATTCCCAAAAGACCCACCAAGAGCAGATGTGGATGAACTAGCCAAACCTCCCCCAACCTGGTCTTCTCTAGATTGACCATGCTGGCTGGGGCTGATGGGACCTGGAGTCCAAAAGACCTAGAAGGAACAATGAGACTCAGCATCTTTCCTTCCCACATACCATACATTTAATTAGGGTTTAATAAAAAACTATTTAAATATTAGCCCACCCCCAAATTGAGCTGGGTCTGGGGTGGGTGTTCCCTGGGTTGGCCTAGTCTCAGGGGCCTGGGTCAGGGCAATGGGCCAGACTACAAGGAGGGGACATCTGAGCACATGTCACCATGTCCAGTTGAACATTATGGTGCAGCATAGAATTAAAGAACCTTTTAATGAGGGTGAAAGAGGAGAGCGCAAAATATGGTTTGAAGCTCAACATCAAAAAAACGAAGATCATGGCCACTGGGCCCATCACCTCCTGGCAAACAGAAGGGGAAGAAATGGAGGCAGTGAGAGATTTTACCTTCTTGGGCTCCATGATCACTGCAGATGGTGACAGCAGTCACGAAATTAAAAGACACCTGCTTCTTGGGAGAAAAGCAATGACAAACCTAGACAGCATCTTAAAAAGCAGAGACATCACCTTGCCAACAAAGGTCCGTATAGTTAAAGCTATGGTTTTCCCAGTAGTGATGTATGGAAGTGAGAGCTGGACCATAAAGAAGGCTGATCGCCGAAGAATTGATGCTTTTGAATTATGGTGCTGGAGGAGACCCTTGAGAGTCCCATGGATTGCAAGAAGATCAAACCGATCCATTCTGAAGGAAATCAGCCCTGAGTGCTCACTGGAAGGACAGATCCTGAAGCAGAGGCTCTAATACTTTGGCCACCTCCTGAGAAGAGAAGACTCCCTGGAAAAGACCCTGATGAGGGCACAAGGAGAAGGGGACGACAGAGGACGAGATGGCTGGACAGTGTTCTTGAAGCTACCAGCATGAGTTTGACCAAACTGCGGGAGGCAGTGGAAGACAGGAGTGCCTGGTGTGCTCTGGTCCATGGGGTCACGAAGAGTTGGACACGACTAAACGACTAAACAACAACATAGTGGCAAAAAGACCACATTATGATTCAGAAAAGTCCTGATTCAAGAATCGTGACTGTGAACTCATTGAGAAGCCTCAGTCAATCCCCCCTCTCAATTTTGACTTAGAAAATGGGAGTGACAATCCTGAACTACCTTCCAGACCTTTTGGAAGGATTTCAAAAAGGTAGTATATAAGGGCCTTGAATGCATTAAAGAGTGATAAATATACCAATATAGTTTCATTTTTTAAAAAAAGTTTCTAAACTTGGATTTGAAGCAGTGCACTCCATTCATTCAGCCAAACAATTTGTATCACTCTGTCAAAAACAGTTTAATCAAATCTATGCCATGGAACACTCTCCGGCATGTAAATTAAAATCCATTGTAATCATAGTGTACAAGAAGCTCAATTCATTATACGATGGAGCATTTTTTTAAGAGCAATTCATCAAAATCGTTCAGATCTAATATCCTTCACACAATTTCACAAAGACAACCCAGCTATTCCTCTGCAACCCTTAATTTTAATTAATCACATTATCAAACTTGTCCAGAGAGGTACCTGAAATAAATTATCTATACGGAATGAATGAGTCTGACCATCAAACAACCTCCACACTCGTAGATTCTGTGGTATAGCAACCTGCGAGAAATATAAGCCATTCTCAAAGGAAGGTGAACACTGTGAGAATTGGATGAGAACAGTGGCTCTGATCCAGTTTAAGCTGCTGCAACTACTTGTGCATAACACAAATAACAGAGTGGATGGGGATTTTTATCCCTAATAACCACAAAATGCTCATCTAATCAATGGGAACGAGGGTTGGATGAATGCTGTCAATTTCAGCATCTCACCATATCCCCAATTTTCATTTTGGATCTCTACATTTTCAGATCAGTTTTTGAATTTTTTTTTTAAAAAGAAGTCCTCGTGAAAATTCACCAGCATTTTAGTGTGACTTTCTCCTAATGTACATTTTTGTAAGCAATTTACCTAAGGTACACTTTTTAAAAAACTTTATGAATAATTTTTCTACTAATATATATGCATCATTGTGCACAACTAAAGCAACAAAAAATGCATTTTTGTAGACATTACTTGCTGCAGCACAAAATTTGGAGAAGTGTGAATTTTTTGAAGGGTGGCTGTTGTTTCAGTTCACATATTGTTCTGGAAAGTGCAACCTAGTTAGGTTCGACTTTAAATGCAGGCTGAAATGAATTTCTCCTTCATACTTAATGGGAACCATGGTTCCCTGTGAAGGGAATTGTGAAATCCCAACAGATATCAAAGTGCATGTGAAATCCACACCGTCTGCATTCCTTGTCACTTCTTCTGTTTTCAATGTCCAGGAGTGAGTGACGTCACCAGAAGCCCAGGTAACATGAGTGGCTAGAAGCACTTCGTCCCCAGCTGTGTCTGGTACGGTAGCTTCAGCCATTCCTGGACCAGGAGAGCTTGACCCTGGAAGTTCAGGCATTGGTGACTTCAAGATTGGATTACTGCAACACCCTCTATATGGGCTTCCCGGTGTTAGGATTCCTGCTCCATGATTGCAGCCATGGGATTGTTGACTTTCACATGGCGGTGTATGTTTTGACTCCACACAGTGGGAAGTGACGGAGACAGGATGTTTGTGTTACTGTGCTCTGTGAAGTGGGACTATTGTCCTTTGTTTTTCTTCTCTTTGCTATCTGATGCTAGAGAGAGAGGGAGCCATGTTGCAGTGCTCTGTGTGTGTTTATATGTAAATAAAGTAGATTAGCCAAAATGCTGAGTTGCTGAGGCCTGTCACGCAAGTTGTGCAAACTCTGCAGATCCCTAAGTGTGCCAATGTCGGTTGGCATCAGTCGCTGTGATGTTCAGGCTAAAGAAAGCTTTTGAAGCTCCCAAACGATCAACCAGGAGGGAGGAAACATGCCTGTCAGGCGTGTGTCTCTGCCAGAGTCCTACTTGAGTGTAGGCTGAACTCCTGACACCCTTGTGCTTGATCCTTGTGCTTGCAGTTAAACCCTCCTCTGTGAACCAGCCTATTGCAGGCTGGATTGTCCTCCAGCCACCAAATTGGTGGCAGGAATCAGGAGGCATTCCCCCTGGGCATGGGACCAACTGACCAAGAGTGGTGCTTGGCCCTGCGCCCAGGGCAAGGATAAATTTCCAGCTTGTTGGGCCTTTGGCCTCTCTCTCTCTCTCCACTGCAATGCTGTTGCTGAGAGGGAGACCCTGTCAGCATATAAGACCTCTGCTTTGAGATCTGGTTGCTGATTTGTTAACTGAGCCTTGTTCAAGGTGTTACTGTTGGTATATAAAGCTCTTAATGGCTTGGGACCAGTTACTTGAGAGCCAGCGTGGTGTAGTGGTTAAGAGCGGTGGACTCGTAATCTGGTGAACCGGGTTCGCATCTCCGCTCCTCCACATGCAGCTGCTGGGTGACCTTGGGCCAGTCACACTTCTTTGAAGTCTCTCAGCCCCACTCACCTCACAGAGTGTTTGTTGTGGGGGAGGAAGGGAAAGGAGAATGTTAGCCGCTTTGAGACTCCTTAGGGTAGTGATAAAGCGGGATATCAAATCCAAACTCTTCTTACTTGCAGGATCATCTTGTCCCATATGCGTTCACTCAACCACTTTGATCTGCAGAACTGTTACAGGTCCCACATAATACTTGTTCCGCTTTAGTTGAGATTTCTTGCATTCCTTCCAACGCTACCATTCTATGATTCTATAACTTTTTAGTGTGACAGCACCCACCTTTGGAACTCCCTGCCTTTTGACAGCAGGCAGAAGCCTTCGCTGTTCTCTTGCCAGTGCCTGCTAAATAATATTTTTCTTTAGGCAAACTTATCCAGGCACATGGAAACTGGCATGCTTTAATATTTTTTCTTTGTTGATTTTAATTATCTTCAAATGCCTCCAGCTGTTTTTATTTATTACATTACTTCTTGTACACCACTTAGAGGTTTGTCTACAATTAAGCGGCATATAAATTTTGTTAAATAAATAAATGTTGCTGACGTAGCCTAAATAGCACTATCTTTGCAGAAGAGGGAAGTATCAGATAGAATGGGGCAATGCCAAGATTTGTAGAAGTGCATTAAAAATCTTTTGAACGAAACCATAACTGGGAGATCCCAGTAAGGAAGGAGCATTTCTCAGTCAGGTGGGGACTGAGCATGCTCAGTAGTCGCAGAGTACTGACTGACTGTTGGGGGAGGCAGCACTGAAGATAGACAACCAGGGTAAAATAACAGAATGGAATGCAGTGGAGTTTCGTGAATGGTGTGCATGCCTGGCTGACTGGAATGTGCACTTGACACTGCAACATTTTGTTGTAGCCCCCACTGCCTATACTTCTAAAACGATTCTTCCTTTTTTCTTTTAAATGCACTACTTCATTCCAGGGGTCTTTGTAGTCTTTGAAATATTTTCAGTGCGGTCCGCCTATAAACCAATTAAGCACTGTTTTGTCAAAATCAGTTTTGTCTCCACGCAACACCACTCTCAGATCCCCAGGGATCTGGGTATTTGCTCTCGCTGTCGCTGGCAATTTTACATCTGTGGACTCAATCTGCCAGTGAGGTTTTAGATTTGGATGGCTTTAAAGGGGGGGATTAGGCAAATTCATGGAGGATAAGGCAAATCGATCACTACTAGTCGCGATAGATATGTATTGCTTCTGGTATCAAAGGTATGGAGTACCCTGCTCTATACTGAGTCAGATCACTGGCGCCTCTGCTTCAGCACTGTCTACACTGACAGGCAAAGGCTCCTCTGTGTTTCAGGCAGGCGACATTCCAATCTCACCTTGGGATGCTGGGGATCAGGCCTGGGACTTTCTGCATTCAAAGCTCTACCACTGAACTACAGTCCTTCCCAGGAGCATATTGCTCATATTGCCTCTGAATAACAGTCGGTGAGAAACATGAGTGGGGAGATTGCTATTGCACACATGGTTTACTTGCAGGTTTCCCAGGTACAGCTGGTAGGCCACTGTGAAAACAGAATGCTAGAACAAACCAGCAGTAAATCACACTGTCAAAGCTGGACTTAACTCTTTATTAGCCAAAACACGTACTTCACACACTTGGCTGAGTGTCAGGCCTAATGAGCACAGCAGTTCATCTCTGGTAGGTCTGGCCCCATGGATCTGTTGCTCAGACTGAAAGTCCCTGTCTCCCCAAAGCCGTCTAAGTCCCTTCCGCTCCAGGGCCTTCCCCAAGCAAGCAGAGACTCTGCCTGCTTGCAGCCTGCCGCTGCTCAGCCCATTTCAGCTCTCTTCTGGTTCTGGGAGACAAGGGCAAGGGGAGCTTGTTGCAGCAGGGGGGGGGAGACACCCATGACTCTTCAGCGGCCTGACTCATCTCTGCCTCTTGGCCTCTCTCCTCTCACACCCGTGTTTCAGCATCTGCCTCTTAATTCTGGATTTGTCGCTGCCACAGACTCTCGCAGCTCACTAAGCCCTGTTACCTCTTCAGCTTCTGACACCTTCTCTTCTCAGTCTTCTCCCTCTGACCACTCACCATTGTCTCCCCAGGCTCTGAGCCATCTTTCATTGGTGGTTGCCCAGCTGGTTCCTCCCACCAATCCTCTACATGCAACAAGTCCATGACTTGTGAATGCTAGTTGCTGGAAATCACAAGTCACTCCTTGGTCTGTACAAAGCAGCCTTTTTCAATGTCCATGATCCAACAGACCAATGTTTTTCAACATTGAAAAAGGCTGCTTTGTACAGACCAAGGACCCATCTTGTCCAGCATCCTGTTCTAGAGTGGCCAACCAGAGGCCTATAGGAAACCCACAAGCAGCACTGGAATGAAAAAAACCCACTTGTGATTTCCAGCAACTAGCGTTCACAGGCATACGCTCAGTGGAGGTAGAACAATAGCCAGCATGGCTAGTAATGATTGATTCTTAGGTCCTTACGGGTCAAAGAACAGCCATTCATTTTTATATCGGACACAGCAGAGAATGATGCCCACCATGTCCGATATTTGTATGTCAGTGTATTAAAAATGCAGCCGTATCTATGCCTACATACAATTGCTATCCAGTAAATCAGGGACATCATTTCAATCAACTAGCAGATCCTTAAACGGATTTACCTAAACAATTAAACAACTCATTGCTTTATTGAGCGGTCACAAAATTTAGCTTGCAAACTTGTCAGCCCATATCCTTGATGAATGGTAAAGGCACACAGCAGAACAAGCTCCCAAAGCACCTTTTAAAAATCCATTCCCTTTTCAAGGGCCACATGTTAGCTGCCATGTGCTGAGAAGGTTAAGTTTCATTCTCTCCAGGTGAGAGCAAGCAAAACTCAAGACTGCAGCCCTGGCTAATTCAGGGGCTGTAACTGAGACCCTTAACCAACAGAGGGAGGGAGGGAAAGGGAAGGAAAAGTCACAGGCATCATAGCCAGACCAGGGTCCTTCATAGGAAAGCCCCCTGGCTTTTTCCATCGGATGTTTTTCAGCACAGAAGGTGTGATGTTGCGGGGGTGGGGAGTCGTATGGGAGATGACTCTTAAGAATTGCAGGAAAGTTAGAAATCAGCAGATGAAGGTGGAGAAAGCACAGTCTATGCCCCACCCACCTGACTGGATTGCCCCAGCCAATCTAACCAGCTTCCAACATATGTGAAAACATAATAAAACATCAAAACTTCCCTATACAGGGTTGCCTTTAGATGTCTTCTAAAGGTTACTTATCTCCTTGGCTCAAGGAGTTGCAGAATTCCGTACCCTCCGGTGAAAATAGGGGTGGCCTAAGGAAAAGTGGGACATTCTGGGATCAAATCAGAAACTGGGATGGCTTCTGTAAATCTGGGATTGTCATTGGGAAATAGGGGCACTTGGAGGGTTTGAGATGGGCTTCAGGGGAGATGGAGCATTCAAAACAAACACTTCTGCTCAAATGACTGCAAGCAGAATTGAGGTGAGCACAACGTGCCGTAAGCAGGCTCCTTCGCACCGATTCTGTTCATATCCCCAAACCCTAGCTGGTCCTCTGCCCCACTTCCCTATGGATCTGATGAACCATCAGCCAGAGAAACAAAAAAATGCTGATATTACTGTCAAAAGCCTTGATTCTGGGCTGCAAAGTCTTCAGCTGAGTTGAGTGACGCAACTCAGGGGTTCAAGAACATTTGAAAAAGCCTTTGAGATTTCCTCATGTAGTCAAAGGCAATGTTTGCAAGCCCTCCAGTCATTTTTAAACGGAGATAAGGGATAGCCACGCATTCCTAGTGGTCTCTCTCTCTCTCTCTCTCTCTCTCTCTCTCTCCACTAGGTGGAGTCTTGCCCTTACCACAACTGTTATGGCCCAGTGTCTCTGCTGCCCTAGAACTTTACGGGACTCTTGCCTTAAACTGCATCCTACGCAGAAAGGAAAAGGAGAAAAGGCTACGCAAACCTGTGCTCCGTTTCCTGCTTTTGTCTGCTCTCCTTCTCAGCCTGACAACATGCCAACTTCTGCACGGAGCCCTGGCGCTATTTCTTTGACAAGCCTTTGAAGCAACGTGGCCGGGCCACCAATTAGCATCAAAAGAGCACTGTACTAATGATAGAGGTTCTTCTATGCCCTGGCGTGACTTAAACTACATGTTTCTTTAAGAACTGGCATGACTCACTTCTTTACAACACTCTGTACCATCTAAATATAACCACGTCATTCCAATTCAAAGCCCCCTCCCAGTTTTTTTTTGTGTGTTTTTTTGCATTATTTTGTTTTGGCTTCCAGTCACTTCAGTGTTGGCTTGAATGGATTCTTGAGCCGGCTGCCAAACATCAAACAGACCCATGATTTATACTTTGGAATTATTTACAGGTTGATCATTAAATAAGAAGCGGTTTGCGTTCCTGCGCTCGAGAAGGTAATCTGCCAAATTTAACATAATAGAACGCTGTCCTGCGTGCTGTTGTAAAAGTTTGACAGACTGACAGCTGTTTTCTGGTAGAGTGGTCCCTGGGGTTTTGTAATGGGTTCCTTGGCAGGCAGGCATCCAACAGATGAAGCTTTCTCTGGCACGGCAGTTCTGCTCCAAGAGAAGGAGCCTTTCAGCCTTTCCAAAGAGTGGTGCGCCGAAACTTGTCCTCCGATTTTGTGAAAAGTCTCCCATTCCTGCAAAAGAGGCTTCTGTCTCCTTCGCTCTGCCTCATGGTCAGGAGGAAGCTAGGAAATTTCTTTACCATTTCTGTGCGTTGAGCTTACCTTATCGCTGCAAGGTGGCTGGGGGTGGTGCGTGTCTTTTCCTGTCCATTAACCATTTCTGCAGCACTCTGCAGCCTCCACGGCTGCCAGCGTTTCCTGATCTGAAAAAGCCCCATGGGAGCAGTTACCTCGTGACATCTTCCCCCTGGGCTTCATCTCAAAGGGTGGGGAAGCCAGGGGAAAACAGGCAACTGAGTGCCTGAGATTAGTGCACCTGCTGATTTTGTTTTCAAGGGTGCAATTGTACAACAAGGTCTGCTCCAGCTCAGCAGGCTAATTCTCTGACTCAGCTGCTGTTAAGTCCCCAACCCTGTCTCTGCTGAAGATACACCAGAGTAACTTGCTCACCTGAGCTCTGCCAGGGCCCAGCTGACTGACCTGAAATCTGTTGAAAGGGGCATTCTAGGTTGTGATAGGGGTGGAACCAGAAAGGGGAGATTTAAGCTGGACCCTAAGCCTGTGTAGCTCGGTCTTATGACCTGGCAAGTAGAACATTATTTTAAAGGCTTGTTTTCCCTCTGCCGGGCTTAGGAAGAGCAGCAGCAACCCTGCTGCAGAATGAGTTTTGGATATGGCGTAACTTTACGCTGGCTTAACTTACAGTGGCTTCTTGTGCTACCTAAGCAAAGTCCTTCCTTTTAAAAATAATTCCCACGCCAATGGCTTTTAAAGACTTTGCTCCGAGCCACCCCACCTTCACATCCTTACCGGAAAGTCAAGAAATCGTGGACACCCAGGAAGAGTGCTCATGAACTGCCAGAACGCCAGTGTGGTGTTGTGGTTAGATCACTGGACTAGGACCTGGGAGACCAGGGTTCAAATCCCTGATCAGTCATGACGCTCACTGGGTGAACTTGGGCCAGTTGTTCTCAGCCTGAACTACCTGACATGGGATAAACTACCTGTTGTGAGATAAAATGGAGCAAGGGGAGAGCTGTTTACACCACCTTGAGCTCCTTAGGGTGCAAATGTAATAACCAGTTACGGCGCCTCTCAGGTGGGCACCATTGCCATGACAGTGGAACCTCGGGTTACGTACCGCCCCCTTTGCGTATGCTTTAGGATACGCATGCGGCAAACCTGGAAGTCACAGAAAGGTTTCCGTCGGCCACACCTGCGCAGAAGCGGGCTACCTCCATGCGCGCCTGTGCAGAACGGGTGCCTCTGGATACAAATGTTTTGGGGTAGTAATTTTTCTAGAAAAATTGCACTGGTAATAACTAACAAACTGGAGAGATGATTCCTAGGTTGAACCAAAGGGACACTCGCAAGCACCATAAAGCAACCTTGAGGCTAAGGTCAACTTAGCAAAAAAACAAAACAAACACTCAAATCCAAACCAAAAAGATTTCAACCCACCCATGAAAATGTTGTTGAAATTTTCCCTCCCCTAATTTTCAAATGCAGTTCCCTTTATTGTTGGTTAATGGAAAACGGCAGAGAAAAAGAGGAGAGATTTTCAGCACATCACTGGTGCAAAGCACAGTCTAAGGCTGGAATAGGGAACTTGTGGCCTCACAGCTCCCATAAGCCCTGGCCAACAGGGTCAATGGTCAAAGATGAAAGGAGTCAGCGCCCCACAACATCGGGGTGGGGTCGGGGTGGCACAGGGTTCCCTGTCCCTGATGCAGAAGAAGCAGCTTCAGGTCTCGAGAGCAGGAGGAAAGTAACAAGTATGGAAGCTGTGTGACCACAGGAAGTGATGTCAGCATGAGGACAGTTCAAGTTCAGTAGACTGTTAAGAAGCAACCAGAATAAATAATGACAGGCGAGGAGAGGGGTGGGGTGGGGAAGAGAGTCAAAGAGTAGGAAGGAACGGCATGCGAAGAGCAAAATTTATACTAGTTGAATCACTTGGAAAACACTCATGGAAGTTCCAAAAATAGCTCCTAATGATCCTATCTACTGAATGGTGAATGATTAATTTCTGGTTACGAAGCAATTATGTTGTCTTTTCACAGTGCAGGGAGCTACAGTAAGCCCACAGCGTGCTTGACAATCGGTAGAGAGAAAGGGATTTTGGATTAACAGCTTCAAAGACAAGAGGAAGCAATTTGCACTCCTTGTGTTTTTACAGGCTCTTGTTTGTCTCCTTCTGGCATATGCGCAGCTGACTCAACAGGTCTGGATGGGCCAGTGATGGAGCCTGCCCCATATTTCCTTTTCCTTTGCAAACAGGCATGTCAGTACTTTGGACTGGAAGGATGGCTGTCTTACTGTATGTTTAGCCGCACATCTGCAGCTGCTGGGTGTTCAGGTTCTGCTTAGTCTAATCATGTCACGTTTCAAATGCATTGTTGATACTGATCTTGAAATGCTCTCGAAACATGTTCCTCTTATCTTAAAATTTCTCCCCCTCCTCTGCTCGGGAAGGTCACTACAATCTGCTAATGGAACCCAGTTAGTTTTGCTGGGCCTCATGCTTATCAGCTTGCGACATACCCTCCAACATTTCTCCAATGAAAATAGGGGTGTCCTATTCAATAATAATAATAATAATAATAATAATAATAATAATAATACCCCTCCCATCTGACTGGGTTGCCCAGTCACTCTGGGCGGCTTCCAACATACCCATCAACATTTCTCTGACGAAAATAGGGACATCCTAAGGAAAATACCAGGATCAAATCAGAAACCAAAATGGCTTCTGTAGATCCAGGACTGTCCCTGGAAAATAGGGACACTTGTGGGGAGTCTGTTGTGGTAACACAGAGGCTGGTTTTTCCACTCATGGCACCAGTGTTGTGGAATGCCCTTCCTGGCTGAAATGCAAGAGGCCACATCAATATTTTCCTGGCTTCTGATGACACGCTTGTTTAGTCCAGCATTCCTTTGAATTGAAATTCTGAGTGTATTGTTTTAACTGGGGGTTGTTGTTTTTTGGTGGGGGGCAGCCAACTGCTTTAATTTTGTCATGTTCTTTAATTGCTTGTATGTTTTAATTAAGGTTTCTTTAGTGCCCCGAGGGAACTGTTATTGTGCATTTTAATCATGTACTGATGTTAAAGTTGTAAGCCACACTTAGCAGCAATTTTGGCAGTATGAATAAATATAAACAAGTCATACTGATTACTTTTCTGTATTTCTGTTATCGTTTGGTTTACCTTGTGTAATCAATGGTTGCCAACCTTTTACCGGCTAGTGGGCACATTTGGAATTTTGTGCAGAGGAAGTCAGTAACAAAATGGCTGCCGCGGGAATGTGGCACAACACAAAATGGCTGCTGAGGCTACGTGGCATAACACAAATTGCCGACTACAGATAAAAGAGCAGGAGAAAAGAGCCAAGGGCTACCAAATGGTGTGGAGATGGAAGAAAAACACCTGTACCAGCCACTGCCACACATACTCACAGAGAGAAGCTCTTTGTACTTCTCCTCTGTTCAGAATGGGAGGGTGGGCAACTAGCCCTGGCATGCAATGGAACTTGGGCATGCCTAAGAGGGCATGTTCAGTGCAGGATTATTTAAGCCTGTGCAACGAGGAACTCAACAAGAAGAGCCAACTGTTTCCAGTGCATTGCAGGGGTTTAAAAGAATTTTTACTGAGACTTTTTGTGGGTAGCAGAGAAGGTACTGGCAGGCACATTGGTACATGTTTTAAGGATATTAGATGTTTAATTTTCCTGAAATGGGAATATTGATTTGAGTTGCTATGTGTATTTAAAACAAGGGGGTGGGTTTGTCAAGGTACACCTCTCATGTGATTGGCTAATAGTCACATGGGAGGTATACTTTGACAGTTCATGACAGTCACTCTTTCTGTTACTGGTGGCTGTTACTGTATCTCTGTGGTGTGTGTCTGTGAGGACAATACAGGACACAGTAAAAGACAGTGTGTCTCTGCCTGTAATAAGTCAGACAGAGGGTGATCCCTATAATGTAAACAGGGAGACTTCTGTCCAGGAGATTTCTTTATAAGAAAGAACTCTTTGCTGAGCTAAAGAGCGAAGTGGGAACTGAGATTGGACCCATGTTTGTATGAACATGAGAATGTAAATATGTTCTTCATTTAAATATTTATTAAAAGAATTTATTCAGTTACCCAGAAGAGTTATTAGGCTTTTTTCTTTCTTTCTGTAAGCTACTCTGCCACTTGACATCAAGTTTATCTTTTTTCCAATTACCCAATAATAACAACCTGCACATTGGTGACCCCGGCTGCATATTGTGAGCTACCTTCACCCCAGTTTCCTTTATTCAGGGTCTAGCATATGAATTAAAGCAGGATCTGGGTGTCTGTGGTCATCCAGATGTTGTTGGACTCCAACTCCCATCATTCCTCACCATTGGCCATGCTGGCTGGGGCAGATGGGAGATGGAGTTCAATGACACCTGGAGGGCAACAGGTTCTCTCTCAATTAAAGTCCAGACTATTTTAAGTATGATGCATAGACCTGAGTTGCATGCGCCCACATCCCATAACGCAAACTTATGTAGCTCATGAAGGGTGTGAAAGATGCAGGTGTTTGGGAGATAGATGCAAACAACATGGGTCTCTTCTGTTATTCCCCTGCAAAAATATGGTGGCAAAGACACCAGGGACTAGCCTCATCCATTGAGTTTCAATATGCACATACCGACAATAACCGGATAAGTCAACACCCCAGAAAGAATGGGCTTCCAGAAGAGCATGTGCAGAAGGCCAGGCAGCCATCTTAACAAGAGATTACAGGACTGCTATGTTAAGTTATTCTTTCAGAAGTGGTCCTTTGCATACATTCAGTGCTATATTAGCTGTTCTGTCCAACTAGTGCTGTACTGAAAATTTCTCATCCTTTTTTTTTTTTTTTTTGCAACTGTTCCCCATCAATTAATGAGAAAAGAAATTGCATTCAAAAATGATGGGAAGAGAAAGTGATCAGTGAAGCTCTCATGGATGGGGAGACAGGGTTCATGCTTTTATTATACTTTTGAGGTGGTTGAGGGATGTTGTGTGTGTGTCCTACCATTCATTCTGTAAATCATCTCACCAGTGGCTTGCGCCCTGCACCCTTCTCAGGTGCCCATGCTACAGTTAAAGCTCATAGGAAGACATGATGAAGCAATTAGATCAGGAAGTGTGGGCAACTGGGGAGGCTGCAGAATGCTGGAGAAATATTTATGGAGAGAGAGGAAAAAACTCCACACACCACCCTCAGACACCTCACATCAATAAAGTAAGCTCAAAAGTCTGAACTCACTGAAATTCTAAAGTGCCATGAGAATGAATGGGGGAAAATGGAAGTCTCTTTCGCAGGGGAAGGATAATTTCAAGAAATCGGAGGACAAGTTTCAACACAGCACAAGACTAAATTATTTGCCTTCAACTGGTGGTTCCGGAGTCATAAACGGATCATGATCTGACCTAGCATGGGTTGTATCAGTGCTATTGATATAAGCAGAAAAGGCTGATAGAAGGAGACAGAGATAAGAGAAAAGTAGGAGACAGAGGAAAAAAGAAAGTGAAAGAAGGACAGATCTAGAAAGATAAAGTAAACATAAAATTAATTTGAAAGTTAAGTTATTTAACGCATCTCCCATGTTGCAAGTTGGGCTGAAAGGTGGATTCTGAATCTTAAAGGCACAATCCAGCTAGACCACCTGGAATAATTTCACCCTTGTTGGGATGCAGGGCAAGGCTGGGGTGATCAAATTCAGGATGGCCCCTCTTATCCCTTCTCCTGCAGCCCCTGGAAAACCTGCACTCCAAAGCCCTCTATATTAGCAAACGTTACCTTAGAGTCTCTCCAGACGACCCCCGCCTTTTCCAAAGGTTGACCAAGCTGCTTGAGCGGCTGGTGGCAGAAGATGACTTCCCGTCCCCCACGTGCATGCGGACCACGGTCGAGGTGGTGAATGCGCTGCGCACATTCCTCTCGGGCTTGGCAAGGATGATGTAGACCTTTGGCACGAACATGCAGCCGAGAGCCACCGTGGCACTCAGGCTGACGGAGAAACACATGGTGATGATCTTATAGTTGCTCCCAAAATAGATCGGCACAAAAGCCAGCCAGATGATGCAAGTGGTGTACATGGTGAAGGCGATGTACTTGGCCTCATTGAAGTTGGCGGGGACATTTCTGGTCTTGAACGCATAGAAGGTGCAGCTCAAGATGAGCAAGCCATTGTATCCAAGGGGAGTCACGACCCCCAGGTTGGTGGTGTTGCAGATCAGGTACACTTCTCGGATGCTCGGGTAATCGTGCTTTATATTGGGCGGCTCCATGATGAAAAGCGCAACGATGATGCCCAGTTGGACGCATATCAAGATAAACGCGATGACCAGCTGGGCACAGGCGCTCATGAAGCGAGGTTTCTTGGTGCAGATCTTCTTCTTGCTGCCGGCAAGGATCCTCGCGATGCGGTTTGTTTTCGTCACCAGCGCAGAGTAGCTCATAGCCGGGGAGAGGCCAATGCCGATTCTCTGAAGGTAGCAGTAGATCTGCTGAGGCTTGGCGATGAGGCAGAAAGTGCACAGGTAACCCAGAAATATGCCGGCTAAGATGATGTAACAGAGTTCTCGGCTGGACGACTTGACCACCGGAGTGTCGCGGTACATGATGAAGACCGCGGTGACAAACATGGTAGCCAGGAGACCCAAGCAGGCAAAAACAACGGCAGCAATTGGTTCCGGGTCGCCCCAGCGGAGGTACTGGACTGGGATTAAATCACAACCTGGCACGGAGAGGAAGGAAAAGTAAGTCAGTGAGGAAGAAACCTCGGAGTAAAGAACTGAAGGCAACAACGGCAGCAAGGATTTTGTATGTGCAGAAGTGGAAGGAAACAGCAATGCCCAGAAAAGTAGAATGGATTAACAAACTAATGGACTATGGCAAAATGGCAAAACTAACTGCTAGACTAAGAGACTCTAACAAATGAGGTGTTTGTAGAAGACCAGAACCCCTTTTCGGATTACTTAAGTAAATGCTTTGATTCTTTTTCAAGACGAAATGGATTTATATCTTGAGCAACAGAAGAACAAGAATAAGTTATTTTCAGGTTTATATTTTATACTTTGCGTAATGTTAGAAACAAATGGGCAGTTCAGAGAGCGGAGATATAACGTCTTATCAAGTGATATGGGAAGTCACAGAAAAGTAAGAATGTGTTTTTTTAAAGATGCATTATGTGGATTTTTTTTTTTAAAAAAAAAAGAACCAAAGGCATCACACAGGTGTTCTTAACTTGTTGCGGAGCTGGTATATAAATTCCTCTATGCCATTTGCCTACTGTTTCATTTGGGGGAGATGCAAAACCTCTGCAGCAGACACAGCTCGTGTTTTGCCATCTTGTTCTTCCAAAATGTGTTAACACAGACACCCATCTACACCCACACCCACACACCATTAACATGTTTTATGGAATATTGCAAAGTGGGGCTTTGCTGAGGTACTTTTTCAAACCAAAGGCTTGTTTTTCAAGCATCGACATATGTTTGCATCCTCTCAGGCTCCTTGACATACACGTAAACTCTTGCAGTGGGCATGCCAAAGGATTATCATTTGTATTGTTATTATTTAAATGTATATCCCACCTCTGGCCCCTGGCCTCTTAAGTGAGATGGGCGCACAACCCCAGAGTCTGTCAAGACTGGCCCGTACGGGCAGGGGTACCTTTACCTTTACCTATATCCCACCTCTCTTCCCAAAGGAGTCAGTGAGGCAAATGCACAAAGGATTAAAAACATCTAAAATGCAGGCGCAAACTGGGAAATTGTTTCAGAAGAGGGAGGTCTTCAGCAGATGCCGAAAGGCAACAGAGATGGGGCCTGACTCATATTTGATGAGAGGGAATTCCAAAGGAACTGGCCTGTGCAAATCCAACTGGAAATTCAATGTCCACAAAAAGAAATTTCTCAGAAAACCACTTTCCTTACTTCATGCAGATTTCCTAGTTTGATATAATCCTCCTTGGGGGTTGACCTTCCCAGCAGCTCCTTGATTGTTACTCATAAAGCTGATATTTGATTGCTCTTCTAAGCTTGTCGTTGCTGTTCTTTGGGGCCCCCTGTTGAGTCCTTACAAGCCAGCTGGCATTGGGTTTTCTCATATCTTAAACTACTTGATGCTCAGTCAAGTATTCAGCTCCTTGAGAAAACCTCACCTGTGCTCTCACAGTCCTCTCAATTGCATTTCCAGTGCACTTTATAACTGAACACCAGCCATCCTTTCAATTATTAAAAGCGACACACACGCTCCCAGTCAACCTTGTCACAAGGGGTAGAATTATATTCTCCATTAACAGCTGCCTTTCATCCTCTCCCACTCTGTAGTTTTATGGAAAGTAAATCCTATGGAATTCAACGGAGCCTACTTCCAGGTTAGGATTGAAGCTTAAATCAAACTAACACATTGAATCTTGACCAAGATTCTTCTTTCCTTCCTTCTTTCCTTCCTTCCTTCCTTCCTTCCTTCCTTCCTTCCTTCCTTCCTTCCTTCCTGTGACCCAGAACATCATAAATGGTTCCCCCACATGCTATCCCACTAACAGCTCTGTAAGGTAGGTTAAAGTTGAGATACAACCAATGCACTTCATGGTGTTTGGAAATAGGATTTTCCTACCCTATCCTTCCTCTAAACAAAATATATTTATTCCCCTTCCAGTAGCACCTTAGAGACCAACTAAGTTTGCTATTGGTATGAGCTTTTGTGTGCATGCACACTTCTTCAGATTTCGTATGCATGCACACGAAAGCTCTTACCAATAACAAACTTAGTTGGTCTCTAAGGTGCTACTGGAAGAATTTTTATTTTATTTTGTTTCGAATACGGCAGACCAACACGGCTACCTACCCGTAACTTCCTCTAAACGTTACACCAGCCTGGTTCTTTACTTCATATTCACACTATTTATTCACAGACTGAAGCTGCTTTGGGGGAACAATGAATTGAAACACAACATTGAGTAAGAAACGAGATGACAGATACATGGTAGATATGGATTGTGGTTATTTTGTGCACGCTGCTTTCCAAACCAGAGGTAGGAGTGCACTGGATGCAGAATAAATGGGAGTGTGTACTCCCATTTATGAAGAGAATCCCGTCATGCCATATAGAATACTGAGTAATAACTTTTGTGACGGCTAATTGCAGATTGCGTGAATGGTACATCGGTTATTTTCTTCCAAGGAACTCAAAGTAGCATGCATGGTTCTCCTCCTGCCCATTTTATCCTTGTGAGGTACCTTAAGCAGAGAGACAGCGACTGGCTGGAGTTAACCCAGTGAGCTTCATGGCTGAGCAAGGATTTCAATCCTGGCCTGTCAGGTCCTAGTTTGACAGTCTAACCACCACACCTGGTTCTCTGTTAGGGACCCGTTCTGAGGATAATCAACTTGTCTAGATCTGTCTAGAGGGATTTGTGAAAGCCCTCTGAGAAATGCTCACCAATCTCAGTGGCTTCCTCCAAAGTCCTGTCTTGAGAAAGTCCCTCCAAATTCACCTTTGTTTTTGCTCTAGGTGAAATCTTGTGGCAGCACAGTAAGAATCGAGCTGGCAACTCAGCTTCCACATTAAAAGATTGTTCTCCAGCACCTCATTAGTATGCTTAGGGTAAGTCTTCCTTTGGCTGCTTTTCAGGGAACTTCTTGCTAGCTTACACTTGAAGTGCTAAAGGGCTGAACTGTGATCCAGGAAAAGGAGAAGGTGGGGGGGCAGGAAGCAGGGGTGTCCTTAATTTACTCCATCAGATTAGTTAGATACTTTTCTTCCAACTATAGGAAAAAGCACATTTTTGAAGTCTATTGCAATTAAATAGAAGCCTTTCAGGCATTTCACGGACTCCAAAATACCGAGCTTCCTTGTTCTCACCTCAAAAATCAAATTTCCAACACATTTAGAGGACATTAAGAATGAGAAATGCCGATATAGCCTGCAGATAAATCAAAGGCCGGAAAAGAATTAATTGCATCTTTTCTCCATCCTTGCCTCCAAAGCTTCTGGAAGTAACTCTTTGTTTTGGTTGCTCCATGAGTGACAAAGAATATGAGATTCAGCCCCCACAGGAGGTAGCAGTGATTGTCGCAGTTCTGGCCCAGACCACAATGACACAGGTTCTTACTTGAGAATAAGGAAGAGGTCTTACTTGAGAGCAGAGAAGACCTAACAGGCTCAGGAACAGGTAATGAGTCCCAGCGGCTGCTACATTCAGGCTAGAGGGCAGGAAAGCTGAGGCTACACGGGTTGGGGAACAGTGGTCAAAGTGTAAGGAGTCCAAGATCAGGGCAAAGATCAGAGTGGTCCCAATGGGTAGGCACGCCCACCTGCCAAGTCTTTAAAGACAAGGCAAGGAACACTTACTTGTAAGACTCCTGTGCCTTGCATGATTGCTGGGTCCACAGATGCTCACTTTGTTGGGAACAATGTACCTCTTGCCAGTGATGGGACTGCTGCCTGGTCCTTCAAGACCAAGTGGTGACCTCTCCTTCTGACTCTGGTTCCTCCACCCCTAGCATTGGGCTGATGCCCTACCTGGATTTCGTTGCTGTGTTCTTCTCCCCGGGAAGTAAAATGGAAGATGGGAAGACTGTTTACCCAGCCAAGGCAGCCATATCCTGGGAGAAGGTAGTATCTGCTTCTTCTAGGCTCTGTTCCCCAGTCTCAGCTCCCTCTCATCACCCTCCTACCATTTGACAGAGTGAGGCAGCTGCCTCAGGCAGCAGATGCTGAGAGGGCAGATGCATCAGTCCCCACAGGACCAAATTCTCCGTTCCAATCTTGCTGGTTTCAAAGGTTTGCTTCACCTGCATGTTCCCCACAGGGAACGCACTGCAAAGCAGCACCCAGCAGGACTGAAATCTCCACTCGGCAGCTGATGAGCAGAGGGTTCAATCCTGCTGGCTGAAGGGGCCACAGAAAGCTGAGTGTGAAGCCCCTTCCTCCATAGGGCACTGAGGGGGACAGGAACAGAAGATAGTTTCCTGGAAGACATAATGGCTGGCTGAAACCTTGAATGGGACAACACCCCACAACATTTTGTTCCAGGTAGGGATGAGTGAATCTCTTAATTTTAGTTTCACATTTTTAAATTCAGTTTGCAACATTTCCACCCAAGTTTGCATGAACTTTTAAAAAAATCCTTATAAAAATTCATCAGAATTATGTCTATTCCTCCTAATATACACATTTGCATGTAATTTTGCCCAATAAGCATATTTTTTTGCTACCACTTTTTCCTAGCAGAACACCTCCCTCTTTGCTATTTTCAGCAATATGTGCATTCCCACACACACTTTCCCCTAATATGCATATTTTTGTATACAGTTTTTGGCTGGAGAAAGGGGCGTTGCATAATTCAGGGAGGTGTGAATTTCAATGGGTAGATGAGCTTCTGTCCACATATTGTTTTGGGAAGTGTGAATTAAAGAGCAATCCCACCCCAGTTGCATGTCCCATTTGTAAGATCATAATCTACATACCAGTGAGCTCGTGGTTGGGCCAAGAACCCAACTCACAAGCTGTGCATGTGTATTCATCAAAGACAAATTCGTTCTCTTTACACCGTGTGCAAGTCCAACAACAACTGACTTCACCTTTGCGGATAACCTAAGAAGAACACAAATCAACATTTCAATGTCTGCAAAAATATTTTGCTTTATGCAGTTTTTTTTTTAAAAAAATAACCTGCCTCCGCCCCCTGTTCACATTTTATACACCTCTCTCCTGTACATATATTTTACCAAATGGGCTGAAGCTATTTATGGATGCTATTTCCGTATGATCAGCCAACACTTCCCTTGACCTAAAACTACTCACCCATTTTCAGATTAGCTTTCAACGCTTGCCAAAAGCTGGGGCCCAGCTTTGGTTGGGAGCCAAAAGCCCTGAGCGCATCATGAACTCAAAAGGACCTTCATTTACCTTGATCTCTCCTTTTTCACATGGCTCGCTGCAGACAGATCTGATGGCAGAATTTTTATGGGCCCAAATTTCGTTGTCGTCCATTTTCAGTTCACCGTTGTCCCAACTTCCAACGTTGATATAGTCAAAGTAGTCCTTTCCCATTTTCTTAAAGTTCATGATCTCGTACCTTTCGAACAAAAAGGACAAATCATGCAGTTGAGTTTAACACAGAGCTGAGGACAACCATGAAAGGAAACTGCCTTAGACAGACTCAGACCATTTAGCTAAGTATTGCCTACACTGTTTGGCAGCAGCTCTTCAGAGTTTCAGGCTGGGAGTCAAAATTAACCTGGTCCCAGAGAACAGTATGCAAATATAGAAGAGCATCCTTAAGACTGGACACTGTTAGGACCAGCCCAAGACATTTTGCCACCCAAGGTCCATTACTTTCAATGAGCCTACTCAGAGTAAAATGTAGTGCAATGCTACCCACTGGGCTGTAGCTGACTAAGTCCTACTTAGAATTTTGATGAGTGTACTCTCAGTTGGCCTTGGTCAGATACAACTGTTACGATATAGAAGCAACGCAGCTGCAAACTGATAGCTTGAAAACATCACATGATGGGAATGATGGGACTGACTGTGGGAAACAGTGGGACAGTCAGTTCACAGGGCGATGCACCGGAATTTGCTCAGAGTGTAATTTGAGACCTTCCTCTTGCGTATGCACAGGAAGTATTTGTCACTTGCTGGAAGGAGTTTGAAGTAAACGGACATGTTTTCTGTAGTGCTGAAAAGTCAAAATAAAAGCATGTAAAATAGACGTTTCTGTCTATCTCCTTTCCCTGCTAGGGAAGCAGGAGGGAGTGGGTGTGTACTTCCCACGCTGGGAAGTATCGCCTATTGAGACCTAGCCTGTATCTTGCGGGGATTGCAGCCAGGGAGGTCACTGGAGACCAAGCCGGGAGCCTGGGAGAGTTGCCAGCTTCTCCCGAAGAAGGCTTGATGTCCAACAACAACCACAGCATATTGTGTCACAGGTATGCTACATAACAATTTAAAAGCCAAAATACATAATGGCATATGCAATCCAGACAAGGAAATATAAATTCCCAACAGAAACAACGCAAAGTTAAATATGACTATACTAAACAGGGCTAAAATGTATCTGCTTCATAATAGAAGCATGCTGTGCATTGTTTAAAAACTTGAAATATTACATTGGGTTACAAATTCTGATAAAGGTATGCTGCATTAATGATGCATGCCTATTTTTCAAAAAAAGATCCACTGGCATTCTATGGTGTTCTGTGATTCATGCAACCCTGAAATGCTGTCAGGCATTACACAGGAATTTAAGAGGCTGACTTATACTGAGCCAGACCACTGGTCCATCTAGTTCAATGATGCCTACACTGAAGTCAGCAGCTCTCCAGGGCTTCAGAAAGGGGTTTATCCTGGCTCTTCCTGGAGATGCTGGGAATTGAACCTGGGACTGTCATCTGCTCTACCACCGAGCCACCACCCTTCCTCTGAAGTTAATGACTGGATCCAGAGTTCCTGTGAGCAGAACCCCACTGAGATCCCACATCCTACCCTAAACCAATGTGATCTTTGCGATCCCCTTGCCCTATCTGTGTAGGTTTCTGGCCATTCTGGATCACTGCTCAGCGGAAAGCAGAGCATCATCAACCATGGAGAAGGACATGGTATTGCCCTTTCACCTGTTGAGTCGACTCATCTTCCCATATGCTGGTCATCATAGCATCATTTCTCTCTGAACATGAGTAAGAGGTCCACACTCCACACTGCAGAGACTTGGCTAAGAGCCACTGTGTTTTCTCGCCTGTATGGATCTTCCTAGTCCTTTTATAAGCTTCAGAGACCACAGGCCTTTAAAAGGGTTTATTAAAGTGTAATTTGAATGTGCGACTTTTCCAAATAATTGACGGTTTAGGCAGGTGTCATTGGGGCTGAGGTTTTGCCTATTATTTGCATCACCAACTGAAAGGTGGCGTATTAGACAGTGTAAGTTTCACTTGAAAACTTCCACACTGAAAATGATGTGATTCTCAGAAGCCCTGAAATACTGATATATATTTTCCTGCACACAGAACTTATGTGACCCAAAGTATAATTTTCCTGCTGAGGATAATATATAATAGAGGTGAGACCTTTTTTCCTGGGCATTCAGAGGGAAGAGAAAGTCAGACAGAGAGAAGGAGAGAAATTAGTTGACTGCCTGCCAAGGAAAAAAGCTTAAGTCTTTGGATGCTTGCTTCAAGTGATCAAAAGCACTCGCTGATGGAGGTTCTCTGCCAACCAGCTAATTCAAATGAATCCAAAATAGTATGAGAGTAAAGTATCGTTTAGACTTCTGCATAAATCAGCCAGTCCGATCCATGGTATAGCCATGGTGTGTTTAAAAAGATACTTGCAGCGCTCTCATTCACATGGAGGCAGAAGCAATTCACCAAGCTAGCTTCCCAGCAGGTGCTGCTTACTGGGAGGAAGAGGGGAAGGGGTAAGGCAGTGGGGAGGTTAGTGTGGTGGAAATGGAGCCAATCTGGCACTCCTGCTGGTGCATTTACACTTTGCTGACCTCCCCACTGCTTCATCCTCTCCCTCCCAGTAAGCATGGGTGATCCACCTGCCGGCGAGATAGCACAGAAGCTCTGCCCCACTCAGAAAGCTGCTTCTGCTTGAGAGATACCTATAACGTTCAGCTTAATATGTGGATAATGCCCATTCACAGATGTTTCCACATTGCAGGTTGAGCAGCAAACATATGGACCCCTGCTTCTCACTAGACAGTTGAGTGATTCCTGGATAGGAATTTAGCAAGGCACACATCCTAATAGTTACATGTAAGACACGGAGCAATGATTAAGGCATTTCATGCTTTCCAGATTGATAGCTATTTAACAGTACCGTCCCGGTGAGTCTCCATTCTCGTCGAATGTGATCATATCCCCAGAAACTCCAGTGAAGTTGGCCTTCATAAGAGAATCGAGGAGTTTCCGTCCATCAATGGGCTTCATAGCATCACAAAGACCCGCGTAGCCTGGGCAAAGTGCCATCTGCATGTTATGCAGGCCGTAAGCCATGGAGTATATTGCGTTAATCACAAAGCCCATCTTGGAATCTTGGACATGTTGTGTTTCTAAGGTCAAATTGCCTGTTGAGAAGCACAGCACATTGCAATGGTTAGCATGCTCAAGATAATAAAATTAAGTTTTAATTTTATATTTACATGAGCCCCTACCCTCTTTTAGGGCACTGGAAAAATTTTTTTGGGGGAACCCAGTTCTGACACCAGATACAAACATTAACTCTTCAATAAGGTCAACGACAAAGCACTGTTATTTTCACAGAAGTCATCCCACGGGCTTCATCGATAAGTGACTGCAAACCAAGTTGCTGGCATCTCAACAAAAGACGTTAGTTAAAAAGAACAGTTGGAAGAAAATGTTCCCTGGCATATTAGCTGTGAAGGACCAAGCGATTTCCCTGCAACCAAAAATATTACCATGACGACGAAATATTGTGAGATTGCCGAAGGAGCAGGCCAATGTCAAAGCACGTGTTTCTGAAGTCTCTCCGTGCCATGGCTTGAAAGGTGTTGAGCACAAATAGTTTTTGTTGAAATCTGTGGGAGCAGCTGAGCACATAAGGACCTTCTAGGACAATGGCCATTATAAGTCATTCTAAAGGGAACTCACCCACACCTTCCGCTGGAAGTTAATAAATAGTGTTCAGCTGGAAAGGAAAGTGTTGGGTTTGTGCTTCTTCCAAGAAGCTATTCATGCCCCACAGTCATCCTGAAAAAGCATCACTTTATATAACTCCGCATCAGTTTGTGAAATATTCCCACATGTCCCTATTTTCTCCCTTTCTTTGCATTTTTTGGGGGAGGGAATGTGACAATTTTGGGGCTAGTTCCTTTCTTCAACGTTCAGCTTGCTGGAGTCTCCAGAACTTAAAACTAAGCAGAGCAAATGGAAGCATCATTCAATGGTATCAAAAGCCACCTGGAGACCAAGGAGAATCAACAGGGTCACACTCTCCCTCATACAGGGCAGCCAGCTCATCATACACGGTAGTTTCCATGCCAAAACCAGGTCTAAACCCTGACTGAAATGGATCTAGAAAATCAGTCTCATCCAGGAGAGTCAGGATTTGGTTATCAACCACGTGCTCAAGAACCTTACCCAGGATGTGGACATTAGTGACCCCTCAATAGTAGACTACATTTTCTGGATCCAGGGAAGCCTTCTCAAGGTGTAGCCCTTTAAGTAAGCCAGGACTCCTCCCTCTCATGAGAAGGCTCCCTGGCCCAACCAGCTGTCCCATCTTTACCAATTTTTATCAGCTATGAAGGGCAAGTGCCAAGAGCACATGTGGTCACCTGCACCAATCCGAGCATTTTGTCCACATTATTGAGCTGCTCCAGTTAAAACTCATCCAGGAAAACAGGACTAGAAGGCATTCTGGAAACCTTGCAGAAATATGGATTTCAATGGGTGGCTGGCTGTGTTTTGGTTTGAATGTTGTTTTCATAAAGTGCCAATTATGTGCAGTAGCATGTATTTTCCCAATCCATGCTCAGGAAGGATTTAACAAGGGCAGAGCATTAATTGAAGGGGTGGTACATAATAATTTCATTTGAACCCACAGGATCTTCAGTGTATCATTAAAAATATGCCTCATTTTTTTTAGTTGAAAGGCTTCATAATATAATTTAAGATCAGGTACTCCCATTTGTCTCTAGAATGATACAAAGTTTGGAGGGTTGTTCTACTTTGCTTACCATCCATGCTTCTCCACATATATATGTATTTCTGCAATTGCCTTTCAGTGACTTCTTATATCTTCTCCTATTACATTCAGGGTGTATTTATTGCTCAGTGGCACTAATAACATATAGGACATCCCTTCATTTTTCTTCCAAGACCTCACCATTCCCCCATGTGTCTTGATTTGCAACTTGCCCTGCTATTACTCAGCATATTATTGTTTTTTGCAGTGCTCCAGAAACTAGCCTTGTCAACTGCTCCTTTCTCAGAACCTCAAATGCTTTCTGTTCTCTTTATGCAGCTCAGCATTCTAGAGCCAGTTGCCAGGCAACCCCCAAGTGCATTCTTTTCCCCCTGCTCTTTTTGGGCTTGGATCTCATTGGCTGGGAGTGCCTTTTAGGAGCTACAGCTGGTACGACAAGCATTCTTGGGCAGGGGTAGCCCGACCACAGTGTTCAAATGCATGGATTGGTAACCTCAAAGTTTGGTTATTGCAATGTGCTATGATGTGGGATAGGGTTGTGGGAGGGATTTGGCCCAGTCCACATTTAAGGGCAAGCCTACTTAATTCTCACTTTCTGAGACAAGATGCTGACTGAAACTCAACCACCTTGTGAATATTTCACTTCTCTGAATTTTGTGATGCGGCTCTCCAGTGAAGTAATGTGTACAAAAATCAGAGTCGGATTTAGGGGAGAGCAACTGGATCACCCTCATAGGGCACCGAGTCAAGAGGGATCCACAACAATGATGTAAAATGGAAGGTGAGAGAGGTGGTTGGGGGTGTATATGCAGAAATTTGGTGTTGCACAGAGCACTGCTGAAATTTGGAACCCCTAAGTCCACCACTGCAAAAATATATGCTAGGATAAAGTCTTCATAAAAAGGTGTCTATTGGAGAAATTAACATTCCAAAATGCATTGCATTAGGTAATACAGCTTGACAAAATCGTGTATTGCATGGTGCAGTTGTCAGAGTGCCAGACTAGGAGCTGGGAGACCGGGTTTCAAATCCCCATTTAGTCATAAAGTTCAGTAGGTGACCTTGGGCCAGTCACAATCTCTCAGCCCCACTGGGTTGTTGTCGGGATAAAAATGAGAGGAAGAACCCCAATCTTGAAATACTTGTTGGCCCTGCTGATCCTTCCCTTTTGTGCATGTCCATTTTAGGCACAAAACAAAAAAGGCACACACAGCTTGGACATTGGACATTGGGAATAGATGGAGTTGACACAGGGAAGACCACAGAGGATGAGGAGAGAAATGACCGAGGGAGGAATATGTTGCTTGTACTTAAACTTTATTACAGTAAGACAAGCTTTCCCAACCTGGCACCCTCCAGATTTTTTGGACTACAAATCCCATCATCCCTGAGCGTTGGCCATGCTGGTTAGTGCTGATGGGAATTGAAAGATTGCAGTAGGCCATAGGCAGTGGGTTGTTGTGCCAAAGGCTTGATGCAAAAGGTGGGGCTTGCGGGGTTGGAAGAAAGAATAGAGGTGGCATCATGCAGGTGATCTTGGGAGCAGATGATCATGCAGGTGATCTTGGAAGAGTGGGAGACCTTCATCCTACTGAGCAAAGGCTGCAGTGCTGGAATATAAATCTCCCCATGTCGTTTGCCCACTCTTTTGTTTGGGGGAGATGCAAAAATCTCTGCAGCAGAAACAGCTTGTGTTTTGCTGAAGGCCATCTCGATCTTCCAAGAAGCATTAAAACAGACACACATAACAACAACAACAACAAACACAGAGGCCATTAATGTGCTTTATGGAAGGTTGCAAAGAGTGCCTTTGCTGCAGTGCTTTTTCAAACTAGCAAAGGGTGTCAGTGGCAAAACATGCTTTTGCAGTTGCTCTGCGATGGAAAGCCGGCTTGCACAGACAGACGTAGGAGGCACGTTAATTTAAATCAAGACATTCATATATAAACCATGAAGAGTACTGCAGTGTTCCACGCAGCCACCTTCCAATTGCTGTTATGGTAAGGCAATACTTTATATATTTGACACAATATGAAGAGAGGCATAGGAAGGTGAGTTCTCTGAGTCAGGCCATTGGTCCAGCAAACTCAGGGTTGTCTACACTGTCCGGCAGTGGCTGGCCATCCAAGGGTTCCAGTCATGGGACATTCCTAGCCCTGTGTGAAGGTGCCGAAGATTCAACTTATCGCCTTCTGCATAGAATTATAAAGTTGTGGAGATGAAAAAGACCTTGAGGTTCATCTCATCCAACCCCCTGCAATGCAAGAATCTTAGCTAAGCAACAACAAACCTATGGTTAGCTGAAACATACTCAGTAAACAAACAAGACGTAACTGGCCGGTGGTTCGAATCCCCGCGGCGGGGTGAGCTCCCATCAGCTCCTGCTCACCTAGCAGTTCGAAAGCACCCCTAAAGTGCAAGTAGATAAATAGGTACCGCTTCCTAGCGGGAAGGTAAACGGCGTTTCTGTGTGCTGCATTGGTGCTGGCTCGCCAGAGCAGCTTCGTCACATTGGCCACGTGACCCGGAAGTGTCTTTGGACGGCGCCGGCTCCCGGCCTCTTGAGAAAAGAGGAGCGCGCAACCCTAGAGTCGGCCACAACTGGCCCTGATGGGCAGGGGCACCTTTACCTTTACCTTTATTCATTGTGTCAAATTGTAGATTTCAACGGAACTGTAACAACTCTTCAGGTGGATTATTGGACTCTATGAACAGACAGGTGGAATAGACACATACATGTATGGACCCTATGCATAAACTGACTAGAGAATGAAGTCATCCACTGGATCTTCTGCTTTTTTGTTGAACTTTATGAGACTTCTGTTGAAATCTACAATTTGATACAATGAATAGTATACCTTATTTATTCAAAAGTACAACCGGTTACGCCTTGTGTGTTTATTGATTATGGAATTTTAGCTAAAGCATCCATGACAGATGGCCATCCACTGTCCAGGGAGAATCCACCACCTCCCAAGGGAGCTTGTTCCACTATTGAGCAGCTCTTAATGTCAGAAAGCTCTTCCCGATGTTCTCTCGGAATCGCCTTGTAACTTGAAGCCATTGGTTCGATTCCTACCCTCTAGAGCAGGAAAAAACAATCTTGCTCCATCTTGTGCATGTGATCTGTCACTGAGTTGTGGTCCAGGAAGGGAGGTGGCACTTGTTTAAGCCTTGATGGGGAAGCTGTGAGATTCAAACGCCCCCCTGTTGACATAGCTATTTAAAGGGACAGGAGGCACCTACAAATCCAGGAACTGATAACAGCTAATACAGTCATCAGACTCAAATGCTGACTTTTTGTTTAATAATCCTCACAGGGTTGTTGCAAATTAAAAATTGAGAAGGTACATAGAACATGCTGTAGTGATAAGAACGTTGGGCTACGACTTGGGAGACCAGAGTGCAAATTTCCCATTGGGTAACCTTGAACTAGTCAACATTTATCAGCCTAACCTACCTCACAGGGTTGTTGTGAGGATAATATATGGCGAGGAGTAGGCATGCTACCTTGAGAAAGTTAAGATGTACATGCAATAAAGCAATAAATACAAATGTCACAAAACAAGTGTTTACACATCTTTCCTAATCGTTGTAGTCAACTAGCTTTTACTCAGAGTAGACCCATTTAATAGCCACGACTAATTTAGGCCCCTTGATTTCAACAGGTGTACTCTGAGCAACCCTTGATGTGGAAGCAATTCAAGCTGTCTGTCCCCCCCTGATAGAAGGGGACATTTGTTACCCAAGGAAAATTTGAAACCTTCAGGGAGGGAGGGAGAGAGGGAGGAAGGAAACGGCATATTACCTTTTTGTTCTGGTAATTTCTCCTCCTAATTAAGAATAATCAGCATAATAGCTGTGAGAATAGATTGCACTGAAAATCCATTCTAATTGAAATTAAGCGGAATGCTGAGCAGTAAATTATGTTGCAATATGCAAAACTTTTAACAAAGTATTCACCCCCAGAATTAAGTGTGCATGCACTGTGTAATTAATTATACTAGTCGTTTAACAGAAATCTAACTTGAACCAGAAACAACATTGGTAGGTTTTTTGAAAAAAACACGTGAAAAAAATCTATTTTATTGCGTACAGTTCTCTTCAATTTTCTTTTAAGAGCCAGATGATTTTGATCTACTGGGATTTGTGCTGTGTAATTTTGCAGATGGCCTGGTGATAGTTTTCTAGGCAGACAATTCAAGCTCAAGTGAATAAGAGTTAAGTTGAAATGGGTCTGTTTCCACACTTCACAGAAGCCAACTACTACCAGGGATTCAGCTGAGCTACAAACCTGTGCTTTTCAAAACTAGGTTGATCTCTCAGCACACAGAAAGTGGAGAACCGGGGTGGGGATAGGGGTGGGGGTGGGGGGACAAACCTGACTTGCAAAATATTATTGTGGATTTGACCAAAGGGGAGCAAAGCAGAAGGCTTCTTCAAGCAGGTCTAAGGCCCATCTAGTCCATCACCTCACAGTAGCCAATCAGAAGCCTACAAAAAGTCCACAAAGACTCTCCTCCTGCAAGAGAGGGGAGTGGTTGTGGGTGGGAGCCGGTCTCTGCCTCAAGCAGGGGGCATTAGCCCCCTGCCTCCCACTCACCTGGCTGGCGCCCAAACCCACGGACTGGGACCCAACCAGGTGCCTTCGAGGGGGCGTGTACAGCAGCCTAAATTGCTGCGGCGCCAGCCTCCCGGCCTCACTCTTCGTCATCCCTTCGCGAGTCACCCACCCTCCACTCCCTTAGAGCTCAGGGTCTCAGTTTTCTTTTGGCCTTGCTATGGACCTTAGGTTGGTCGCCCTGGTTGTCCGGGGGGGGGGGCGGTAGTAATTTTTACATTTGGCATTAGGCTTTTTGGTTTTTTGGTTTTTTTGCCTACCTTGTAGCAATCGTCACAACTTTCATGGTATTGGTGGGTAGGTTAGGAATTGGAATAATGTGTTGTGGTGTGTCGAAGGGCTAGGCGTGGCCATCGTCTACGCCTTCAATTTTTGGGTATTCCGTTAAAGGAATCCGGCGGTCGTGTATTCTGTCTGATGCCTGCGTGGCGGGAGGCCATGGCACGACCCTCGGTGACATCAGGGGAGAGCTTATAGTTGGATTAGCATCAACAGGCTCCACCTACTGGTGAATAAACCCCCCTGCTTTAGACTCACCCCTCTCCGAGTGGGTGGAGTCAGCTGACGTAATCCAATGCCTAAGCCAATACCTTTTTACTTGCTGTAATCAATAAAGTTGTGGCCTTTTCTTGCCCATTAACCTTATATCACGTGTCCTTGTGTTTTCATTCCACTATGCGGGGATCGGGTCCTCGAACCACAAGTAGGATCTGGGCGCATCTGAGAAGATGTGGCAATCTGTCCCTCCTTGACTGTCCCACTCATTCACTTGCAGGGAATTCCTAGTCACCTAATACTAGCAGGTGCATCCTTAGCTACCTGTATTCAGTGTTTTCCTTTTCTCCACAGGTACATTCTGCTTTTTAATTTGATTCTTCTGAAGGGTTATGAGCTCCTTGAGAAGCTGCCTCTTGTGCCATTCTTGCAGAGCTATTGTGCTGCTTAAATTGTGATATTGTCTTGAATGATACACCAGATACCACCTGCGAGTGGTGTGTTTTTTTACCTAAATAGTTGTAATGGCTCTGCATGCTCCCCCCACCTACTGGATCGGATTCAGGGCCCAATCCAGGACTTCTGATTGGGTCCAATTTGACCTGGGCCAACCTCCGCCTCCTGAATCAATCCAAGGGCCAGACCTCATGTTCAATCAAGGTTTTAAAAGGTTAAACAATCAAATGAAATTAAAAGGTTAATTTAAAAGGGAAAAACAACGAGACACTGCACCTCCTTTCCACTTCTCCCAAAAACACTGCACAAAGCAGGACTGAACCTTCCACTCCCTGTGAGTGGAGATTTTAATCCTGCTGGCTACTGTTTTGCCAGCACAATCCCTGCTGGGAATAGTCTTGTACAGTGGTACCTTGGGTTAAGAACTTAATTCGTTCTGGAGGTCCGTTCTCAACCTGAGGTACCACTTTAGCTAATGGGGCCTCCCGCTGCCACCATGCTGCTGCCGCACGATTTATGTTCTCATCCTGAAGCAAAGTTCTTAACCCAAGGTACTATTTCTGGGTTAGCAGAGTCTGTAACCTGAAGTGTCTGTAATCTGAAGCATCTGTAACCCGGGGTACCACTGTATCCATTAACAGTTGTAAGGTTGGAAATCTCTACAGGAGAAGATTCATGGGGTTAGACACACTGCTGGCCACTGTTCCAGTAGTCCTAGCAAAGTCAGGAATGTAAGAACAAGTGCCCTGCAAGATTAGACCAAAGGCCAATCTATTCCAACATCCTGTTCTTACAGCAGTCAGTAAGATGTCTGTGGGTGGATGTGTAAGATAACGAAAGCATTCTGGGAAATGATATATAATGGGCTGAAAAAAATGTTTAAAATAATGTTTGTGAAAAAGCCAGAAGCTTTCTTACTAAGAATTTTAGGTGCAGAAATACCAAAGGAGCACAAATGATAATTTATGTATGTGATGACAGCAGTGAAGATCCTACTGACCCAGAGATGGAAAGAAGATAAAGTCCCAACCAGAATGGCTGATGAAGATGATGGACTACGTCGAAATGGTGAAAATGACCGGGAAAATCAGAAACAAGGAAGAGAGAAACTTTAATAAGGAATGGGAATTTTTTTACAAATTACCTAAGAGAACACTGTAAACAACTAAAAACTTGGGCAGGATTTGAGTAACGCTTGTAATGTACTAAAAACTAAGGTAAAAATGGATTATTTAAAGAAAAATAGAGAAAATATATGATGCAGTTGAAAAAGATTGAAAATGGAAGCCACGCAAGGGTGGAGGGAAGTCTAAAGATTCAGGGAATCCTAAATGTTGATGATTATGTCTAATGTTTGAATTTAAATGTGTAGTGTAAAACTGAATAAAAAAAGATTATATATTAAAAATATGTCTGTGGGAAGCACACAAGAAAGACCTTTAATATCTCTTTTTTTGAGTTGCTGTAACAGACATCATCGATTAACTTCATCAGTCCTGGACACAGGGCCAACTTCTCCAAAGTGCTGTTTGATCCTGTAAAATCAGCACACCCCATTAAATGCACCCATGTTCGTTTCTCCATCCTAATGATGGCAGAGTCCCTTCCTTTACTTCCTTCCATGGCGCTAAGCGTTGCTGTTTGTTTCTTTGGGACTCCATATGCCTCACCCGACTTCTCCTCTGACACAGAGCTGGAAGCATTGAGAATCAAGGTGGAAAACTCTGAACACTTCTCCTTCTCTGTAACGCTTCGGCTGGGCAGAAAATCAATGCACTTAGCAGAGACAGCAGCAAGTGTTTGAATTAAGAACGGCTAAAAATTCCAACAAGAAAGAGGCTGTATGTTTCCATGTTAGCGTCGCCCCCGGATGAAGGGCAAGAGAATACATGCTGCTGCTGGAGAAGCTCCCTGTTGCTGCACTCGCAAGCCTACAATGACACCAGGAGATCTACCCAGCATGCAAGTGGACTAGCAGGCATAACAAATGAACTGAGGGAGTCACAGGCTGTATACAACTGGGGAAGGGCCATAACTCAGTGACAGAGCCCATGTTCTGCCTGTCCTAGGTTCCATCCTCAGCATCTCCAGGCAGGGCCAGGAATGCCCCTTGTCTGAACCCTTGGAGAACCACTGTTAATGTATACAACCCCAGGTTAGCTGGGTCAATGGTTTGACTAAGGTTAAGATGGTTTTCCCAGTAGTGATGTATGGAAGTGAGAGCTGGACCATAAAGAAGGCTGATCTCCGAAGACTTGACGCTTTTGAATTATGGTGTTGGAGGAGACTCTTGAGAGTCCCATGGACTGCAAGAAGATCAAACATCTCCATTCTTAAGGAAATCAGCCCTGAGTGCTCACTGGAAGGACAGATCCTGAAGCTGAGGCTCCAATACTTTGGCCACCTCATGAGAAGAGAAGACTCCCTGGAAAAGACCCTGATGTTGGGAAAGATAGAGGGCACAAGGAGAAGGGGACGACAGAGGATGAGATGGTTGGACAGTGTTCTCGAAGCTACCAGCATGAGTTTGACCAAACTGCGGGAGGCAGTGGAAGACAGGAGTGCCTGGCGTGCTCTGGTCCATGGGGTCATGAAGAGTCGGACATGACTAAACAACTAAACAACAACAACAAGTTGGCTTCCTGCATTCTATTATCATAAAAATAAATATTCCATCGCAAATGAGGTGTTTTGTGGAGTGTGTGCGCGCACCAGCTTTGATTGTCTTCACTCTTTAACAGAAGAGCGCACAAAGATTGTCTTCTGCAGATGCCACAGAAACCAAACAGGCTGGCAGGGGAAGATGGGGCAATCGGTCCCTCTGCGACTGCCCCACTCACTCACCTGCAGGGAATTCCTAGTCACCTAATGCTAGCAGGTGAGTTGTTAAATATGACCCTGGTTCATAGGGGGTTGACATTTACTGCTCTGTTATATTTATCACCATTAGCAAAGTCACTTAAATAATGCAAATGAAGTCCTCCGAGAAAAGTCCTGTTGACCCTTTACCGAGCAAACTGAAAACAGTGTGCAATTTGAGGAGAAAGGAACAGAGAGGTTTTGTCTTTCTTAGTTCAGGCCTTGTACATAGGAGGGGAGAAAATCAACTAAAATATACAGAGGGAAACCCTCTCTGAACTACATAGCCAATCAGAGCATGTGCTACCTCAGTGAACATCATGTGACTCTGGTTGCTGAGCAACACTTCGGCCCATACCCCTCTTGGCTAGCTGACTTTTTGAAAGTATCAGAGCTAACCCTTAAGTTACAAATGAAATAATCTCTGCTGCTGGAAGAGCAGAAAAGTATCTGACTGATACTACTCTTTATTTATATTTATAAGTTTATTTTACAAATTAGTAAAATGCTGCACAGCCTGAGGCTGTAGCAAAATAAAATAAAATAAAAACAACTGCCGCAAAACAAAACCAAATTCCAGAATACAGAAAAATAATAGAATAGAAACTATGCTCAACCTTTTTGTTACCACATGAAACTGTTGTTTGAGTCTGCCCCCAACTCATTGGCACAAAAGACACTTAACATCACCATACCTTCATCCTGACATTAATTCCTCCAGTTCCCATAATCCCAGAAGCAATTAGCAGCTTGGACTTCATTGGTTTCAAATAAACAGACATGTAAGAATAAAGATGCTTACTGCTGCAGGTCTTATTGAATTTCGTATTCTCCTGAGGGGATCCCTTCAGCCGGCACTGGAAACGGTGTTGCCAAAATTCCTGAAACCACGGGTTTCGGTGGTTGGTTTCTGGCTGAAGCTGAAGGTAATAATCATCAAACCATTTCACATCCGGAGACTGAAGCTTGATTGTTATTCCGCCAACAGCCTCGCGCTGGTATCCTTCTGTCACATCGTATCTGTCTGCCCAGCCATCGCTGCAAAGATAAATAAAAGGAACAGACTCTCTGTGAGGACGGGGCTGCTGTGAATCATTGAAGAGAATTATTGGCATGCGTCCTTGGGAATAGCAAGGGGACCCTGGCCAAACAAGAGCTGCGGCTGGACAAGGAAGGTGCTGCAGGGGGTGTTTCATTCTTGTCGCACAGATACAGTAAGATCTTGGGTTTCCTTTATTTAACCAGCTCACACACTTGGCTGAGAGTACCATATCATGAACCTAATCCTGGGCAGCAGCCCTGCAACCAGACCCAGAGGACAAGTGACCAGATAAACCAGAAGGACCAGTGGCACAAGCCCCAGAAATGATGAACCCATAAGGATGTGTATAAAAAAATATAAGAGGAATCCTGCTGGATCAAATCAGAGGCCCATTTGATCCAGCGTTCTGTTCTCACAGGGGCCAACTAGATAACTATGGGAATCCCATGAGCAGGATGATGACTCTTCCAGTCATCACCCCTAGAGACTTTCATTCAGAGTACAGCCATAAGGGTTAGTAGCCACTGATAGCCTTAACCTCCATGAAATGTTCTGATTCCCTTTTAAAGACATCTACGTTGGTTGTCTCCACTACACATTGTGGTTCAGAATTGTGGTAGCAAATTCCATAACTCAGACCAAGGTTCTCAACACCAAGCCTGAGTCCCAACCACTGGGACGTATTGCGTTGCAAGGCTCTTTGAATCACTTTTGTGAGTAAAGTGACAAGAAGAAGAAGAAGAAGAAGAAGAAGAAGAAGAAGAAGAAGAAGAAGAAGAAGAAGAATCTTCTTGAGTCAGATACCCCCAAACTGGGACCCCCCAAGCATAGCAACCCCTGAACAAATTCCTTTAAGGGTCAAGCAGCCTCTACACCAGAGACCTTCATCCTTCCCAGCACCTACTTACCCAAGGTGAATGGACAGAAAGGAAATAGTGTGCTTGGCTCTGGACCACTAGAACATCCCCTTGATGCTCTCTTCAGGAAGTGGGTGGAGTAATGGTTATAGTGTTATAACCTGGGAGGGCAGGGTTCGAATTCCCAATCAGCCATGAAGCTCACTGGGTGACCTTGGGCCAGTTGCTATCTCTTAGCCTAACCTACCTCTCAGGGTTGTTGTGAGAATGAAATGAGGGGGAGAACCATGTACCCCACCTTGAGTTCCTTGGAAGGTAAAGGTGGTATATATATATATATGTAATAAATAAATAAGTTTCCACTGCTGTTTAAACTGATATTTAACTGTGTTATTTATTGCTGGATCCAACCAATTACATGACTCTTGCCACTTGTGATTCCCAGCATTCAGAGGCATGTTGCCTCTGACAGTGGAGAAAGAACATGGCCAAAAGGAATAGTAACCATTTATAGCCTTATCCTCCATGAATCTGCCTACTCCTCTATTTAAACCATTCAAGTTGGTGACCACCATGCTCTCCTGTGGGAGAGTGAATTCCATAGTTCAACTATGTATGGTGTCTTTAATCTGTCCATTGGACACCCATAAGTTCTAGAATGAGAGAGGTTTATCCTTATCCACACTGCATAATATTGCACACTTCTATCATGTCACTTCTTAATAAAAAAACCCCCACCCTCAAATGTTGCAACTTTTTCTCATGGGAGTTGCTCTATCTCCTTGATCACTTTGCTCTCCCTTGTGCTCTGCCACTTAGGACATGAGAAATGCCCTTCTGGATCAGACCAAAGGACCATCTGGTTCAGAATCCTGTTCTCACCACAGGTCACCCCTGGAAAGTCTGAAAACAGGACTCATGGGTCCCAGCCATTGGCATTCAAAGGCATGCTGCCTCCTGCACATTATGTTATTGTATATCTTGCTAGTATTCTCTTTGCAGTGTAAACTTGGATAAATGATACAGAGGGTGGAAAATGCCATAAAGAAGCAAGCAGCGGTGACCTAAACATTTAACCCTTGTAGGAGCTCCACTCTTCCTCATCCTATTGATTCAAGGCCTGGTCCTTAATGTCCTCATTTATGGACGCAGCCCTTTTCACAAACGCACTGAGTTGCGCATGAAGCTGCTGCAGCCTTTTTTCTGACCACCAGGCAGTGAGCGCAAGTGATGGCGAATGAAGTAAGAGGAATGACTTCATCGGCCGCTGAAAAACAAGTAGCAGAAGACGACATAGTCTGATGCAGTAATATGAACGCATACTGACTTAGCTGAAGATTCATAGGGTCTCCGTGCCTCTCTGCAAAGTCTACAGGAGTTTGACTTTCTAAAAAAAAAATAGACGTTCGAAATAAGATGGGGTGGGGAGAATAACGAGGTGCTGTAATGTTTCAGCATAGGGATGGGGAACCTTTTTCCAACCTGAGGGCCACACATTCCATTTTGTAAAACTTTCTGGGGGGCCATATGGCAGTGGTGGGCAGGGTCGGAGGAAAAAGTGGGAGGAGCAATTAATGTAAACATTACCTGTGAACAGTGGGTTAGCTTCTAGACACACTCACAAACCCCTTTCTATTCTCATTCCAGGCAAGTCAAAGGTATTTTCAGGGTTTTAGGATTCACTGCAGCCAGGCAAAAGCACTCAAGGGGCAGGGAGGAGAGAAGGCTCTCCAGGAATATGGCCTGGAGAGAATATTGAGGGCCACATTTAGACTCTTAGCCAAAGGAACCTCACTGCTTCTTTTGGATCATCCCCATCTTCTTCTCTTTCAAAATACCAATTCCCTGGTCCCTATGCAAAAGGAGTTACAAAAATCTTGGCCACAGAACATGGTGATGATGTCCCAGGCTTGTGAAAAATGTGGTATTGTTATTCTTACCACCCAACCCAACCCAACCCAACCTCTCTCTCTGGATGTATAAAGGATCATGGTAGGACTACCTTATACAGTATGCATGTGAGAAACTGGTGATGAAGATGACAATGAGACTGAAGGTGATGATGGATTTGGTGAGTGACGACCATGATGATGAGGGTGGTGATTATAGCCTTGCTCCTGTTGTGTTGTTCGGTCCCTCTGGTCACCGCTGCAGTACAAAAGATAGTATTTCAACACAAATGACAAATCTGGGACCATTTAACAAACATTTATATCCCACTTTATTGTAAAGAAACCTCTAAATGGTTGACAGAAATATGAAATAAAACATTAAAAGTCTCCATAAAGAACAGGTGTTTTAAAAACGTTCGAAACATTATCAGACTAGATGGGTGATGCGAAAGAGGCAAAACCCATGTAACTCATACATGTTAGGCTTGCCTAAACAAACATGTTCTAAGCATACTGAAAAGAATACAGCGAATTCTTGTCATCTGGGCAGCCCAGGACCTCCAGATTCGCTGTCCAGGCTTGCACCCCAGAGAGGTAACTTCATTGCTGCTAATGCATTTATGAGTTACTGGTCTCTGCAGTCTCAGCAGCCACAGTGGTTCTGCAGAAGTTTGACTTCACCCCCAGAGGCGCACTCCATTGCCTCTTGAGACTGATGGATGCCAACATACAAAAGCCCGACTGATGCTAATATGCAGGGAGTTCCAAAGTTTCAGCAGACTACACAGTCTGCAGACAATGGGTTTGAATTTCGTGATAGGGCAGAGGTGGACAACCTAGATCTAGACAGACCTGGAGAGTTGCTGTCTGTTCGAGAAGGAGGGTATTCTGGGCTAGCTGGAGAAACAGACTGGATACTGAAAGGAGGGGAGACTCTTTTATATCTCCACCTACTTTTGACTCTGGCGCTGCCCACCATTGGTGTGTGGTTGGAGAACCTTATCCAGTCTTGCATTCCTTTCTAGGCAAGCTTCCAGGAACCACATGCCAGTGGTGCATAGCTGTCAACTTACAGATTTGAAAATAAGGGACCAGCAGCCTCAAAAATAAGGGATCAGCAGCCAAAATAAGAGATCAACAATTATTTTGATAAAATACATATTTTGTTGCATGCAAATGGCTTTTGATACCTATTAGGTCCAAGCATATATTAGCATATAGCATATATTCAACACAAAAAAACAGCAACAATTTGTTGTTGACAAAGGACAGCTGGACATAGAAAGGGCCCTATTACCTTCAGTAGCTTATTTAAGGGACATCATCAATAAGGGACAGCAGCGGGACATGGCGCTGGGATAAGGGACTGTCCCGCCAAATAAGGGACGCTTGACAGCTATGCAGTGGTGGGCGGGGTCAGAGGCAAATGTGGGTGGAGCAATGCATATAAATATTACACCTGTACAGTAGTTTCTACACACGAACCCCTCTGTATCCTCCATCCAGGCAAGCAAGAAGCATTACCAGAATTCAAGGGCGCCAGTCAGGCAATGTAAAGTAGCAGAGAAATGTCTGGAAATTTTGCAAGTTCAAAGTTGCTCCAGAAAACCAGCATTACTGCTCTCGGGAGGAAAGCACTCTGTGTGTGCCCAGAGACTCGCTTGCCTTTCTCCAAGTCAGCCTGTCAGTTCTATGATTAAATGCAGATTCGCAAATTCAAGATCCCTCTAGTTCAAAGAGAGCATTATAGTCGCCCTACTGCATTGGCCTGTGCCTGTTTTGACAATAAAGTTTGTGGCTCACCGGAAACAAATTCGTAGGTCTCCTTTGTCTCCCGATCGCTGCCCTAGAAATTCTAACACTTGTACCCGAAGCTTGATTGCCAGTATACAACAGCATCTACAGAGCTGTATCAAGTAACCATGGCAACTAAGTGTATAGGCCATTTTCTAACAAAATATGAATTACAAGGCTTCTTTATTGTTGCTGTAAAAAAAGGGGGCAAGTCTGAATGCTTTAGTGCTATGGGGTTTTTTTATTATGGAGAGAGAGAAAAAACTCTGCATGGCTTTGTATTCTTTATGTTATCTTCCATTTTGCCACCCACTCGGAAAGAACACGGCAATTAGCATTACATAATGGTTTTAAATTGGGAATGGTGCCTTTCGCTGAAGTGCGTTTAATTGCAGCTATACTTGGTTCTACATCCATATAGGCTAGATGAAGGGCCTAAGTGCCCGTTACATAAAAATGAGTATAACCCAGTGCAGGTGGCCATTTTGTTTCAAGAAGGGGCACTTTGTGATTTGGAAAGGAGAAGCAGCGGAGGGAGGGAAGGGGTGTGTGTTTTCCCTACTTTTCACTGTTCACATTTCACTTGCCAACCTGCTTCACCTATTCCTGGAATCATAGAATCTTAGAAGGGACCCAAGGGTCATCTAGTCCAACCCCTGCAATGCAGGGATCTCAGCTAAAGCATCCATGACAGATGGCCACCCAACCTCTGCTTAAAAACCTCCAAGGAAGGAGAGTCCACCACATCTTGTGGGAGTCTGTTCCACTGCCAAACAGCTCTTACTGTCAGAAAATTCCCCCCTGAATGTTTAATTGGAATCTTCTTTCTGGTAACTTGAAGCCATGGGTTCGAGTCCTACTCTCCAGAGCAGGAGAAAACAAGATTGTTCCCTCTTCCATGTGACAGCCCTTGAGAGATTTGAAGACGGCTATCGTATCTCCTCTCAGTCTCCTCTTATTTGTGAGGGAAGAAACACAAGTCTAGGAACCCTAAATCTCAAAAAGCTGTGTGTTGTGGGTGGGTGGTTTGGAGTGGGAAAAGAGCTGGCAGGAAAAGAGTAAAAAAAAAAAGAAAAAAAAAAGAATCCCATCAACTTAATCCCTTAATCTGCTCTAAACAAACTCCTTTTCTTTTCTCGTTCTTTCTCTGTTTTTGTTTTTATTTAGATTACTTTCTTTTATCTGACTGTATTATGAAAAAAGCTTTAATAAAATTTTATTATTTATGTTATTTAAACTAACCTTTTTGGACTAGTGGGCACAGTTGGAATTTTGAAAAAGTGTCATATGCAAAAGACATAAACTTGGTGCTGAGAAGACGAGGCTTACCCAAAATGGCCGCCACAGGATGTATGGCCCAAACCAAAATGGCTGCCATGGAGGTATGGCTGCCACACCTAAATGAGTAGTAAAAGCCATGAGACTACAAAATGATGTGCGCATGCCTCACACCTGTCAATGGAAAAAATGTCACCACTCTTGCCTCAGCCATGTTCACTCAGAGAGAGATGTTCTTTGCACCTCCCTTCTCCTCAGAATGGAAGGGCGGGTTGGTGTCTAATCCTGGCATCTGAAGAATATGGGGCATGTTTAAGGGGGCTTGTCCTGTATAGGAGCAGCCGAAAAAGTGCCAAAAGTAACTGGGCAGGAAGAGCAAAAAAGCCACTTGTGCATTGTGGATTTTTGAGAAGATATTTACTAATACTTTCCACAGGCACTGTAGGAAGCAATGGGAGGCACACTGGCACCCATGGGTGCCATGTTGGCAATGCTTGTGACCCTAACTCAGGAGGAAGTGAGAAGTGAAAATGAGAGTTATGTACGATATACACTGCGCCTGCAACAAAATGTTGCAATATGGAGTTCTGCTGTTCAGGATTCCAGCCACTCCATTTCACCCTTTCCCTTCCTCCCCACCCTGCTTATGGGTTTTATACTTTCTGTTTATTTCCTTTGGCTTTGTTGCAAACTGCCCTATGGCTTGTGCAAAGGGCAGTACAGTGGACCCTCCAGATACGAACTTAATTTGTTCCAGGTGTCCTTACGTACCCTGAAAAGTCTGCAACATGAGGCGCTGCTTCTGCGCACACACACGGCATGATAGAGCGCTTCTGCACACGTATGCGCGGAGTGCTTCTGCGCATGCCCGAAGCGCGCGCGATGAAATTTGCTGCGTTCGCAACCTGAAAGTTACGTTACCCAAGGGTCCACTGTATAGGAATTGCCCAAATAAATGAATAAAACTGAGGCTGTCTGGGAAATTAAAATGTCTGCTAGACCCAGGCAATTGGCACTGCTAAGAGCACTGGGCACATTCCCTTTCAGGGTCCGATCAGCTGCCCATGGAAGCTACTTCAGCTCTGTCTTTAAAATAATAAACAGCTGCACCTCTCAGCTTGCACAACCTTCCCTAAGAACAGTTTTCTTTTTTGCCTCAAGCCGTGGCGACGGGCAGACAAACATGGAGGGTCGTGGAAGTGTTGTGCAACAAATGTCACTTTCTAAAAGGATTCAGTTTGATTCCAGAAAGCCCAGCAATTACCTCTTGCCCAGGGAAGTGGCAAGTTCTCCTATTCCAGTTATTCCGCTCCCTGGGCCCTCCCCATTCCACTGCGTATGCCAATCTATCGCTGATGTCACAGAGGTTAATGAGTTCATTCATTAGCTGGCAGTCCAGTCTCATTCACTTTACCTAAAGCTGTTTGCAGCTCACATCATTATGACAGAAGCTGCCTCTCATGCCACAGCAGCTGCCAGATCTCTGACAGATAGTGCTTTAGCAGATATTGTGTCATGCTAGGAGTTGTGTTATGTTATGCTTTATTTATTTAACACTACTTCTTCTTCTTTTGGCCCAAAGGCGGTGAGCAGCATATTAATAGAAAATGAAGTTGCAACTTCCGGTTGAGCCCGATCCCCGCGCAAGCGGGGATTTTTCCGCTTGGAGAATCCCGGGCTTTCTGAAGGAAAAGGGGGTGCTACAGGGCGCAGTAGCCCCCGAAAACACTCTCTGGTGGATGTCCAGGAGTTCTGGTTCCCGCTGATGCCGCAACACTGACCGTCTGGCCGTCAGGTAACTCCTATTTGGAGCGAAGAGAATGGCGGGCAGGGAAGCGGGCTGAGGGGAAGCCATTGCTGCCTTCGGAAAGCGAAGCCCCGAGCTTGCAGGGAAAGTGCTCAATTCTCAAAACATAAGAAATTCGGACCTAATTTCAACAAAAAAAAGGATCGATTTGGCTCAAGGAAGGATTCGGATTAAAAAGTTAAAACTATGGAGGTCAGCCGTCTTCTGAAATCAGCTTAGACACAGGACTGCAAGCAGAGCTGGAAACGGGAAGTGAGTTGCCGCTAGCGGCTTTGATCTCTCTCCTCCTTCTGAAACTTTTAAAAGTAACTCTTTGAGAAGCAGTAGTGGAAAAATAACAAAGTTAAAAAGGGGGAAGAGGGCTGAAACTTTGAAAGTCCTCGAAGATATAAAGTACTGAACTAGAAGGAGTCTGTGAATAATTCAGGTTTCACTCTTGGAATATCTGCGCAACGTGTTAGGAACACTAGTTAGCCCCACAGCAAATAAGCAAAAAAGGAACCCGTCACTCCCCTCCCATTGTTCAAGGGGTTGGGTGGGGAGACACGTCTAGCTAAAGGCTGCTACCCCGGGGCAAACAATCTCTCCTGTTGCTGCCTACCAGCCACCAGACAACATACTGGTATGCTCCAAGCCAATCTCTGGGCGGTGGGATACTCCAGGGGTCACTCAGTGTTCATTTTCCTTGGAGTGAAGGTCAAGGGAGACTGCACTGTCCTTAGGATAGATCAGGATTCCTCAACGTCGGCCCTCCAGATGTTTCTGGCCTACAACTCCCATGATCCCTAGCTAGCAGGAGCAGTAGTCAAGGATGATGGGAATTGTAGTCTCAAAACATCTGGAGGGCCGAGGTTGAGGAAGCCTGGGATAGACGGTTTTATTTACACACATATGAAAGCCAAGCATAAGATGGAGGGGCTCACAGCTTCAACACCCCGATAAATCCTGCTTCTCCATTAGATTTCTAGTGGAGGCCGAAAGCCCCACACAGAGCATGCTTTTCTCAGTTGGGAGGCCTGCCTTTTGCTCATACACAATTTCACTCCTCTTGCTTGTTTTCCCAGCCATGTGGGAAGAGGAAAGGCCCAGACATTTGCCCTATGGCACAGAGCAACTTCTTTGGTTATGTTTAAGTGGCCAACGGCAAACTGGGTGAGGAGGCCTGGGCAGGCCCTATATTTATTCTCCAAGCGTGGACTCAAGTGATGCCTGCTGGCACAGTTGACCCCACCCCTGGGGAGGTCCTACACGGTAGCCTGGCTATGACTGGCTCATTTGCAGGCAGGCTACAACCCGGATAGTGTGCAGAAGTTTGCAGGCCACACATGCCAACCAGGCCTCCCACCTTGTCCTGCCACTGGATCGTGAAGAGGGGACAATGCGAGTCCGCAACAATGCCTGCCCAATGAAGGGGTAAGCGCACTTGTCTTAAATTGCCTAGTTCAGCGATAGAATCCTATAGCCGATTTTGACCCTTCCTGGGTGCAGGACCCCAGGGATTAGAAGGAACTCAGGGCATTGTGCAGGCTGACCCCTTCCCTAAAACCTACAACAACAACAACAACAACAATAATAATAATAATAATAATAATTTATTATTTGTACCCAGCCCATCTGGCTGGGTTTCCCCAGCCACTCTGGGCGGCTTCTAACAAGGATGAAAAATACACTAAAATGTCACATATTAAAAACTTCCCTGAACAGGGCTGCCTTCAGATGTCTTCTGAATGTCAGGTAGTTGTTTATTGCTTTGACATCTGATGGGACGGCATTCCACAGAGTGGGCGCCACTACCGAGAAGGCCCTCTGCCTGGTTCCCTGTAACGTGACCTCTCGCAGTGAGGGAACCGCCAGAAGGCCCTCGGAGCTGGACCTCAGTGTCCGGGCAGAACGATGGGGGAGGAGACGCTCCTTCAGGTATACTGGACCGAGGCCATTTAGGGCTTTAAAGGTCAGCACCAACACTTTGAATTGTGTTCGGAAACGTACTGGGAGCCAATGTAGGTCTTTCAAGACCGGTGTTATATGGTCTCGGCGGCCGCTCCCAGTCACCAGTCTAGCTGCCGCATTCTGGATTAGTTGTAGTTTCCGGGTCACCTTCAAAGGTAGCCCCACGTAGAGCGCATTGCAGTAGTCCAAGCGGGAGATAACCAGAGCATGTACCACTCTGGCGAGACAGTCTGCAGGCAGATAGGGTCTCAGCCTACGTACCAGATGGAGCTGGTAAACAGCTGCCCTGGATACAGATTTGACCTGTGCCTCCATGGACAGCTGTGAGTCCAAAATGACTCCCAGGCTGCGCACCTGGTCCTTCAGGGGCACAGTTACCCCATTCAGGACCAGGGAATCCTCCACACCTGCCCGCCTCCTGTCCCCCAAAAACAGTACTTCTGTCTTGTCAGGATTCCACCTCAATCTGTTAGCCGCCATCCATCCTCCAACCGCTTCCAGACACTCACACAGGACCTTCACCGCCTTCACTGGTTCTGATTTAAAAGAGAGGTAGAGCTGGGTATCATCTGCATACTGATGAACACCCAGCCCAAACCTCCTGATGATCTCTCCCAGTGGCTGCATGTAAATGTTGAAAAGCATGGGGGAGAGGACAGAACCCTGAGGCACCCCACAAGTGAGAGCCCAGGGGTCTGAACACTCATCCCCCACCACCACTTTCTGAACACTGCCCAGGAGGAAGGAGCGGAACCACTGTATAACAGTGCCCCCAGCTCCCAGCCCCTCAAGACGGTCCAGAAGGATGTTATGGTCGATGGTATCAAACGCCGCTGAGAGATCCAGCAGAACTAGGAAACAGCTCTCACCTTTGTCCCTAGCCCGCCGGAGATCATCAACCAGTGCGACCAAGGCAGTTTCAGTCCCATGATGAGGCCTGAATCCCGACTGGAAGGGATCCAAATGGTCCGCTTCTTCCAGGCGTGCCTGGAGTTGTTCAGCAACCACTCGCTCAATCACCTTGCCCAAGAATGGAAGGTTTGAGACTGGGCGATAATTGGCCATCGTGGCCGCATCTAAAGATGGTTTTTTAAGAAGCGGTTTAATAACCGCCTCTTTCAGCGGGTCTGGGAAGGCTTCCTCACGGAGGGAAGCATTCACCACCCCACGAAGCCCATCGCCCAGTCCTTCCCGGCTAGCTTTTATAAGCCAGGATGGGCAAGGATCCAGGAGACAGGTGGTTGGCTTCACTCGTCCAAGCAGCCTGTCCACATCCTCGGAGGTAACAGATTGGAATTGATCCCACACAACTTGACCAGACAGGACTCTAGCACTCTCCCGCCCCGGCCCTGCTCCCACGGTGGAGTCTACTTCTTCCCGAATCTTAGCGATTTTATCTGCAAAAAAATTTGCAAAATCATTGCAGGAGAACATATGGCCCGTACTGGGCCCCGATGTTACAGGTGGTTCCGCTAAATTGTGAACCACCTGAAAGAGTCTCCTGCTGCTGTTTTCTGCAGATGCAATAGAGGCGGTGAAGGAAGTCTTCGCCGTCGCTATCGCCACTTGGTAGGCTCGACGTTGAGCTCTAACCTGTGTCCGGTCAGATTCGGAATGAGTTATCCGCCACCGGCGCTCTAGCCGTCTCAACGATTGTTTCATTGCCCTCAGATCCGTGGAAAACCACGGGGCTCTCCGGGCTCCATGCAATCGGAGAGGGCGCTTCGGAGCCAAACAGTCAATAGCCCTGGTTAACTCCACATTCCAGCGGGCCACCAGGGAATCGGCTGAAAGGCCATCAACATGGGATAAAGCATCCCCTACCACTCTCTGGAAACCATTTGGATCCATTAAGTGGCGGGGGCGGACCATCCGAATCGGTCCCACCTCCCTGCAGAGGGGATGGGTCGCAGAGAAGTCCAGTTGCACCAGGAAGTGATCTGACCATGGCACTTCTTTCGTTTCGCTTTTAGTTAGTGTCAGATCACCAACATCCATAGAGGTAAACACCAGGTCCAAGGCATGTCCGCGGCTATGGGTTGGGCCAGACTTATTCAGGGACAGCCCCATGGAGGCTATGCTTTCCATGAAGTCCCGAGCGGCCCCTTGTAAGGTCGTGTCGGCATGGATGTTAAAATCCCCTAGGACAACCAAGTTAGGTGTCTCCAGGAGAACATCCGCCACGACCTGAAGCAGCTCGGGCAGGGAATCCTTGGTGCAGCGAGGAGGTCGGTACACCAAAAGGAATCCTGTACTGCCCCTATTGCCCAACTTCCAGAACATGCACTCGGAAAATTGGGTCTTCCCAATAGGACGCCTGGTGCAAACTAATGACTTCCTAAAAATCACTGCAACCCCCCCTCCCCGCCCACATGACCTGGGTTGCTGTGCGTAAGAGAAACCTGGTGGACAAGCAGCGGCAAGGACAGGCCCATCTGCTTCATCCAACCAAGTCTCTGTTACACATGCCAGGTCAAGTCCTCCATCCATGATCAAGTCATGGATGGCAGTGGTCTTATGAATCATTGACCTGGCATTGCACAGCAACACTTTCAGGTCATGTGGGTATCCCTTGCTGATTCTAGTATCCATCCGGTCAGGACCAGACCTGGAGGCAGGGATAGTCCTCAGACAACGACTAAACCTGCCTCCTCTGTAATGACATGGTCTGGTCTTAGCGTAACTCCTCCTCCTACCCGTGATCACTGAGATCGGTTGTCCCAGTGCATTCCCCCCTGTGAAACATGTCCCAGCCATTTTGTTGGCTGGGACCAACTCCCCAGCAGCCCTGACCCCTCCCCTTAAGAACAAAATAACACTTTTTAAAAAAACAACAACAAAACAACAAAACAACAAAAACAACAACAACAACACAAATAAAACAATACAAACAAAAAAAATAAAAATTACAAAAACATAAAATCAAACAAATTCCCAGGCCCAGTAAACATCCACCCCACCCCCACCCCCCACATACAAAAAATTCAAAATAAAATTTTTAAAACATTTTAAAAGCACTCTGCACCCCTCCAGCAGTAACAGCAACTGTCCTAGTGAGGCCCGTCAGGCCCTGCCCTGGGTCAGGTGGTAAGTGGCAAGAAGGAGCAGGGCCCTCAGACACTCACACGCAGGAGAGTCCTCCTGGGCAGCAGAGCGCAGCAGTCCCTGTGAGGCTTCAGGCCCCGCCCCAGGCCAGATGGTGAGTGGCAAGAAGGAGCAGGGCCCTCAGACACTCACACGCAGGAGATACTCATTACATCCACTTTACAAGTGGATTGAGGGTGAGGGAAGGGAACCTACAAGCCTGGAATGCTGAACAGCCATCTCCTTCCTGATTCTCGCCTTCCACTCTAGCAGGGTCTCACCCTGAAGCACAGAATCATGGAATCATAGAATTGTAGAGTTGGAAGGGACCACAAGGGTCACCTAGTGCAGCCCCATGCAATGCAGGAATTGTTTGTCCAGCACGGGGCTTGAACCCACGCACGAACCAATTTTCTTCTTGTTTTTGCTGGTGTACCCATCTGCACATAATAAACACCTGAGATATTCTCCAACACCACCAAAGCAGGAATTTCCTGGCCGACGGCTTGTCTCTAAAGTTAATGCCATTTCACCAAACCTCTTTTTTCTAGTTTCACCTTCCCCAAAAGATAACTACAGTGGTTCCTCGGTTTAAGTACTTAATTCGTTCCGGAGGTCCGTTCTTAACCTGAAACTGTTCTTAACCTGAAGCACCACTTTAGCTAATGGGGCCTCCTGCTGCTACCGCGCCACCGGAGCACGATTTCTGTTCTCATCCTGAAGCAAAGTTCTTAACCCGAGGTACTATTTCTGGGTTAGCGGAGTCTGTAACCTGAAGCATATGTAACCTGAAGCGTATGTAACCCGAGGTACCACTGTATCAGAGCAAGGAAGTGATCAGCACCACGGACAGCTCTGAACGGGTCTCACATTAGAAACAGGAGCACCTAATCTCGAATATTGGCCCAAGAGCTAGCAGACTCTGAACCTTCAGCAGCACTTTGGCTTCCTTCAGATTATCAGCTCCGATATACGTTGGTTCCTGGCTCAGGGCAAAGTACTTGAAGAGGAAACTTCCTGTAGAGACAAGTGGGATGTGAAAGCCTGTGTGGGCCTGGAGGGCTGGGAGTAAGCAGGGCTCTTTGTCTGCTGTAAGGTATTTTGAACCATTTCTGTTTGAGTGTACCTGGAGTCTGTTTTAAAGACAGGCAACCCTGATATGCAACAACACAGTGTTGACATTCAAAGGGGCACTGCTTCGAACAGTGCAAGATAAAGAACAATTCCTAGACAGAAACGAGGAGGACCTTGTGAAAGGAGTGCTAGACTCGACCTCTGACACAGACCTTGGAAACTTGACATTTGGACTGAAGTCACCAACGGAAGAAGAACAGCTGCAGGGAGCAGCTGGAGGTAACTAACTAATAATGTCTCTGCAATTTTTAACTTGGAACTGTAATGGACTCAACCTTCCCAGAAAAAGGCGTGAGGTCTTTCATATCTTGAAAAGAGAACAATTGGATTTGTTATGTCTACAAGAAACCCACGTAACAAGGGCACACAGAAGACTACTTATAAATAAAAGATTAGGACAAGAATTTATTTCATCAGACAAAGTTAAGAAAAGAGGAGTGGTGATTTATGCAAAGGAAAAATTGGCCCCAAAATTGATCTTTAAAGATGAATATGGAAGAATTCTGGCAATTGAGATACAAATCCAAGGAGAAAAACTCCTGATAGTGGGCATCTATGCACCAAATGAAGGGAAGGCAGAATTTTACAAGAAATTGCATGAGACATTAACGGATTATTTGGATTATAAGGTGATCTTATTAGGAGATATGAATGGCGTGGTCTCTACAAATATGGATAAAGCACAAAGACAGGTGGTCTCTAAGGACGGGAGACTACCTAAGACCTTTTTTGAAATGACTGAAAACATAGACCTGATCGATATCTGGAGAACAAGAAACCCTCTTGAGAGAGAGGGAACATTCTTTTCAGAGGCACAAATGACATGGACAAGAATAGACCAAATATGGATTACTAGTGGAATGGCTCCAAGGATAAAAAAGGTGGAAATCTGCCCAAAGACATGCTCCGACCATAACGCAGTGAAGATGGAAATGAAACTAACAACAGCTGGATCCTTCAGATGGAGAATGAATGACACCCTATTCAGAGAGGTGGAGATTTACAAAAAGGCCCAAAAAACCTTGAAGGACTACTTTGAGATAAATCTGAGGACAGAGGTTGAGAAAAGAGTGATTTGGGACGCAAGCAAGGCCGTGATGCGAGGTTTTCTGATACAACAGAACTCTTTAAAGAGAAAGAAACAAAATGAAAGGAAGGATAAGATTATGGAAAAAATAAAAGAAGGAGAAAAGAAACTGAGGTCTAAACCAAAGTCTCATGAAATTCTGAGAGAAATTAAGTTCTATCAAATGCAATATATGGAATTGATGAACCAGGAGATAGAATGGAAAATCAAGCAAATGAGACAGAGGACATTTGAATCAGCGGACAAATGTGGGAAACTTCTAGCATGGCAATTGAAGAAGAGACAGAAATTAAATACAGTCACAAGTTTGGAGGTGGATGGAAAGAACATCTTTAAATCAAATGAGATTAGCAACTGCTTTCAGAGTTATTTCAGGAGATTATATGCACAAGGGCCGGAAAACGAAGGAGGCATAGAAGATTTTCTTAAGAAATATGGATTACAAAAAATTTCGCAACAAAGTATGTTGATTTTAAATGAGAAAATAACAGATCAAGAAGTGGAGGGTGCCATTCAAAACATGCAACTAGGGAAATCTCCAGGACCAGATGGACTAACCTCCAGATACTATAAAGCATTGAAAGAATGGTTAATACAGCCGCTTAAGGAGGTTTGTAATGAAATATTAGAGGGGAAAAAGGCACCTGAATCGTGGAAAGAAGCTTTCATCACACTTATACCAAAGACTGAAACTGAAAAAAACCAGATCAAGAACTACCGCCCTATATCATTACTTAATGTGGATTACAAAATATTTGCTGACATTTTAGCAAAAAGACTGAAGAGGGTGTTAATGGAGGAGATTCATAAGGACCAGGCAGGCTTTCTCCCAGGAAGACACTTATCAGATAATGTAAGGAACATAATTGACATTATGGAACTGCTAACTGTAAATATTAATACGAAGGCAGTCTTAATCTTTGTGGATGCGGAGAAAGCCTTTGATAATATCTCTTGGAAGTTCATGAAGAAGAATCTCTATGGGATGGGGGTAGGTCAAAGGTTTGAAAATGGTATAAGTGCAATATATTCTGAACAAAAGGCTAAGCTAATTGTAAATAACGTGGTTACTGATGAACTTTCCATAGAAAAAGGGACACGGCAGGGGTGCCCAATATCCCCATTACTTTTTATATCAGTCCTGGAGGTTTTGTTGAACATGATTAGGAGGGACCAGCTGGTAAAAGGAGTTCAGGTCGGAACTAAACACTATAAATTGAAGGCATTTGCAGATGACCTAGTATTGACTTTACAAGAGCCAGATACTAGTACAAAAAGAGTTTTAGAGTTAATTCAATTCTTTGGTCAGGTGGCAGGATTCAAGTTGAACAAACAAAAAACTAAAGTTCTGGAAAAAAAACTTAACAAATGTTGAAAGAGAGAGATTCCAAAACGAAACTGGGTTAATGGTGGTAAAGAAAGTAAAATATTTGGGGATTAACATGACATCTAAAAATGTGAATTTATTTAAAGACAATTATGATAAATGTTGGACAGAGGTAAAGAAAGATCTAGAAATATGGTCGAATCTGAAGCTTTCCTTGTTAGGCCGAATTGCAGTGATCAAAATGAATGTATTGCCTAGAATGTTATTTTTGTTTCAGACATTACAAATTGTGGATAAACTAGATTGTTTCAAGAAGTGGCAGAAAGATATATCTAAATTTATCTGGCAGGGCAAAAAGCCCAGAATAAAATTTAAGATACTTATTGATGCAAAAGAAAGAAGGGGGTTTGCCCTGCCGGATTTGAGACTGTACTATGAATCGGCAGCTTTCTGCTGGTTGAAAGAGTGGCTACTTCTTGAGAATGCAGATATTCTGGACTTGGAAGGATTTGATAATAGGTTTGGCTGGCATGCATATTTATGGTATGACAAGGTTAAAGTTCACAAGGGTTTTAAAAACCATATTGTTAGGAAAGCATTATATAATGTTTGGATTCGATACAAGGATTTGTTGGAAAATAAAACTCCTAGGTGGTTATCACCTATGGAGGCTAAGGAGGTGAAGAAACTTAACATGGAATCCAAATGGCCAAAATATTCTGAAATTTTAGAACAAGAAAGCGGTGAGTTTAAACTACAGAGTTTTGAGAAATTAAAGCCCAAGGTACGAGACTGGCTTCATTACTACCAAATAATGGAAACATTTAAACAAGACAGGAAAATTGGCTTCCAGGTGGAGAAATCGAAATTGGAAACAGAATTGTTAGAACCCAATACTAAGAATGTATCAAGAATGTATAATCTGTTGCTGAAGTGGAATACAATAGATGAGACAGTTAAATCAGCCATGATTAAATGGGCACAGGATATTGGTCATGACATTATGTTTGCTGACTGGGAACAGCTATGGACCATCGGTATCAAATTCACGGCAAGCAATGCCTTAAGAGAAAATATTATGAAAATGATTTATAGGTGGTACATGACCCCAGTCAAGCTTGCGAAGATTTATCATCTGCCCAATAATAAATGCTGGAAATGTAATGAGACTGAAGGTACCTTCTTTCACCTTTGGTGGACCTGCCCAAAGATTAAAGCCTTTTGGGAAATGATCTATAATGAAATTAAGAAGGTACTTAAATGTACCTTTCACAAGAAACCAGAGGCATTTCTCTTGGGCATGGTCGGCCAATTGGTGTCAAGGAAGGACAGGACTTTTTTTATGTACGCCACTACAGCAGCAAGGATCCTTCTAGCAAAGTATTGGAAGACACAAGAACTCCCCACACTGGAAGAATGGCAGACGAAAGTGATTGACTTTATGGGATTGGCAGAAATGACTGGCAGAATCCGTGACCAAGAGAAAGAGACGGTGGAGGAAGACTGGAAGAAGTTCAAAGCTTATCTTAAGAACTGTTACAATATTGATGAGTGCTAAAATGTCAAGGGAAAGGAAGATACAGAATTGCAGCGGAAATTGTTTGTTGAAATAAGATGAAATTGAGAAAGATAATAAGTTTTAATTAATTGGAGTAAAGGGTTGCTGAAAAACTGTAAAATATGGATGCAAAAAGGGTGAGGTATGGGGAAGTCCGAGAAAGAAGGCGTATGAAAATGAGGTTATGAAATTATATCTGTGTGTTTGTTTTTGTTTGTTGATGTGTGTATGCTGTTTTGTCTTAAAATTGGAAAAATAATAAAAATTATATATAAAAAAACAAAAAACAAAGGGGCACTGCTTCCTTTAGAAGCCCTTGGGTGTGGTGATGTGTCTGCAGTTTGGTGGCGGCTGTGGACATAGAGTTGAGAATGGTCAAACCTATCCATTTCTCTTTCTCTCCATTCCTCCCCCCACCCCCAGTCTTAAACTGAGTTTGCCACATTTTTGCACTGGTTCAAAATTGTTTTAGTCCCCACTAAAATTCATCGGCACTTTTCTGCACATTTTCTCCTAATATTTAAGACATTTAAATATCTAAGACTATCTAGAAGTTTGAAATGCCTTAGATATTTAAAACCTCATTTTTAACCATGTTTTAAATTGCTGGATTTATGCTTGTTCTTTTACTTGTATGTTTTGAACATTTGAAAACCAGGTAGAAATCTTTGGATATAAACTGCTGTAAGACTGTATTAAATATATGAGCAAGCACAGTTTGCAGGAGTATATGAGGACTATGTTTTCTCCTTGCATGGGCACGCTTTATTTTCGTTTTCTGTTTTGGTTTTATGATGTTGCATATTTTTGTGCTTTTATGCCGTAAACCACCCTGTGATAAATTTAATAAACAATAAATAATAACAACATGCACATTTTTTTGTAAGCAATTCCCTCCAAAACAAAATGCATTTCTGTAATGTTATCATTACTGGCACGTATTTTACTTTTCCTATCATACTCCTTCTTTCTTTACATTTTTCAGTCAGGAAACTGCATCACACAAAATTTGGATCAGTGGGAATTTGAAAAGGTAGCTAGAGCTGCCATGTTTCAAAAGGTAAAAATCCGGACACAAAAAGAAAAGTTGTTGAGCTTTTTTAGGGCATTTGCTTGATAGCCCTTCTGCTACTGTTGAACCAGAGCCTCCCACATGAAAGCCAGAACTGGGGTCACATGTGCCAGAGCCTGAACCGGAGCTAGAAACGCTGGAGCCAGAGCCTGAACTAGAGCTTGGACTGCCCATGGCAGAACCAAAACCAGAACCTGAATCAGAGCCTTAACCAAAGCCACCCATATACATTTTTTAAACATAAAAAAGCAACACCCAAAATCCAGGACATTTGTTTTAAAATGTAAAATTACCCCCCGATGGGCATGTAGGACTCCCAAAAGAGGACATGTCTGGGAATTCCTAGACATATAATAATAATTAACAACAACAACAACTTATTATTTATACCCCGCCCATCTGGCTGGGTTTCCGCAGCCACTCTGGGCGGCTCCCAGCAGAATATTGAAAACACAATAAAACATCAAACATTTAAAACTTCCCTAAACAGTGCTGCCTTCAAATGTCTTCTAAAAGTCAGGTATCTGTTTATTTCCCTGACATCTGGCGGGAGGGCGTTCCACAGGGTGGGTGCCACCACCGAGAAGGCCTTCTGCCAGGTTCCCTGTAACCTCACTTCTCGCAGGGATAGAGCTGCCAGAAGGCCCTTGGAGCTGGACCTCAGTGTCCGGGCTGAACGATGGAGGTGGAGAAGCTCCTTCAGGCCGTTTTGGCAACCCTAAAGGTAGCTGCTTTTCTGAGTTGCGCATTCTTTCAGGTAAAATGCAAACTGAACTGAATTAATCTGGCTGGAGTCACTGGAACAGGGGGAAAGGTGCTGATCCTTTATCAAACTGAAGCAGGGCCTTTGTGGTGATGGGGAGTCTGAAGAGATAGGGACACTAAGAACCATTTCAAGGGCCTGCTCTCCTTCCTGATCTGAGAGGTTGTTTCTGTCTGGTGGTAGCAGAGGATCAGAGCGCAGGATCCTGGCGCATATCTGCATTGCACGGTCCCTTGCTTAAATTGCTTCCAGGCAGAGATTCAGTAGCTCATTCACACACCAGAGTACACAATTTGTTCCATTTTCCTGTGACATGTCCATAACTATATTTTGGGTGCTATTTTTCTAGCACTGATTAACTTTACATCTGCTTGATTGATGAGATGGTTTCTTTGCATTATGTCCGCCAGGAGAGAGAGGGGAGGGGAAGAAAAAAAAAAAGATAGCTAACATTTAATTGGTTTTCTGTTGGCTCAAAGATTTATAACAGCTGCCATCTGCAGAATGATTTTCCATTAGATAGCCAAACATAGTTCTTACAGATAAGCTCAGTGACTTTAGGCAATACATTCCTGTGTATTTACAATAATAAAGAGATACCAGAGACAGCCTTGAATTAGAGGAGGATGAGCACCATGAAATAGAATGCCATTTAACCAAAACAGTGAATTTGTTTTGTTGGCTGCTGCAGTGGTACAAAGACTTTCACTCCGAAGGATTCGAAATAGCAGGTGGTGTGAAAATTGGTATGAATAGCAGTCATCTCCACTGCAGTCCCGCAATCTGTACTGCATGCTTTGGAATGCGCAAAACCTTGGAGTGAGTAAAAAAAGAACGATCTCCACCACCCACAATTCCAGGGATGGTTTCACCAGATATTAACACATGTCAATGGAAAGAGTTGATCTACATTCTTGTTTCTTAGTGCATCTGGTTTGGCTCTTAGTGTCAAAAGAAGTGAGGGACCACTCTACGTGCAGCTTTCAATGTTCAGCTTTACTGTTATAGAATCAAAGAACAAAAAAATCCAAACCTACCTACCCAACCACAAAATATATAAGGCTCTTCTAGACAAATCATTTATTCAACATTGATCCTGATTTGCTTGCATAAAGAAAACGACACAGTGGGATAGGCACCAATTCTAAGGGGCCAAGACCCCTTCAACCCCACCCCCCAAATATTTTTCCCCTCTCCAAACTGAGCCACCCCAGTCTCCTTCTCCACTGCCTAAGAGTGCAGGTAAGGTGTCCAATTGCTCACCCACCTCCCTCTCTCCCAGTGGACACCCTCCTTCCTCCCCTTCTCTCTAGTAGCCCGGGCCTGGACCCAGTGCCTCACGAGCCCCCTGCCATTGAGAGGACTTGGCCACTGCCTGCTGCAGCCGAGACCACATAACACCGGTCTTGAAAGACCTACATTGGCTATACCCGAAGGAGCGTCTCCACCCCCATCATTCTGCCCGGACACTGAGGTCCAGCGCCGAGGGCCTTCTGGCGGTTCCCTCGTTGCGAGAAGCAAAGCTACAGGGAAACAGGCAGAGGGCCTTCTCGGTAGTGGCACCCGCCCTGTGGAATGCCCTCTCATCAGATGTCAAAGAGATAAACAACTACCTGACATTTAGAAGACATCTGAAGGCAGCCCTGTTGAGGGAAGTTTTTAATGTGTGACATTTTAAGGTATTTTTAATCTTTGTTTGAAGCTGCCCAGAGTGGCTGGGGAAACTCAGCCAGATGAGCGGGGTACAAATAAATTATTATTATTATTATTATTATTATTATTATTATTATTTGGGCAGGAAGAGGAGGGAGTGCTGCCATCCAGGTAGGGAGGGGGGCAGGGAGAGGAGGGGGCTAGGTCTGCTGTCATGCCCTGCCAAGCCCTCTAGCTCAGGCTCAGTGCTGCCTCCTGTGCCCAGAGCCCAGCTGCCCAGGCCTCAGAAGCACTGGGCAAAGGAAGAAGGTGGCACAGCCTCCACCATGTCGAGGGGGGGGGGCCTCACCCAGGACTGCACTCACTTGGCTCCGTCTGTCGTCCCAGCAACCTTCCAGCAGGGGGCAGGGCAGCACTCTCCCATGTTTTACAGCGGTACCTCAGGTTAAGAACTTAATTCATTCTGGAGGTCTGTTCTTAACCTGAAACTGTTCTTAACTTGAGGTACCAAATTAACTAATGGGGCCTCCTGCTGCCGCCGCACAGCAAACTGGCGCCATGGCACAGTGGTCAGACTATACCTGATCTTTACTGCTCATTCACTCTGATTTGTTTGTGTGGTGGTTATACAACATTGAACATTCTTCCTGATTCTCTTGTAAAGTGCTTACAAGTCTTCCCATTAGTCATTCATTCTTTCCAAACTTTCCAAGGAATTCTCTTCATCATAGTGACAACATGGTTGGCTGGCTGAAATCCTGAACAGGAATATTTCTGTTAGGAAGTGAGAGTACATTCCAACGTTTTTTGTAGGTAGGGATGAGGTAGAAATTCAATTCTGATCTCACTGAGTGCTGAATCTATCAAAAATGCATATATTAGGGGAAATTGTGCCTAAAAATGAATACATTGGTGAAAATGATACACAAAAATGCATTCAAAAGTGTGATTACCAGGAGAATGTGCCCTGAAATATTGGTGAATTTTCATGAGTTCCTTTTCTTTTAAAGATTTGTCAGTTGCTGCAAGATGTGGAGAACTGGAAGTAAGACTGGAAGAATGAGAAACAGGAAGAAGCAAAACTGATGTTCTCCTTCCATCCCTAGCTGCAAGTCCCCCTTGCGTGAGCACATAAGCAAACATCACACATTCAAAACACTCTCTAGGAGTGCAGCACTGTGCATTTGAATCAAATTTAGTCAGACAACAGGACTGCTAAAATTCAATTTTGTAAGCACCTACAGGGAAAAATGGATTGCCAACATGGATTTGTTAAGAGAAAACCTTGCCTAAACCATTTAGCTTCCTTTCTTGACAGGATAAGTGGCTCAGCGTTCAGGTAGTGAGGTAACAGGCTGGAGAGCTGCTGTGATGCAATGCAGTGGTTTTTAATTTATGGTGCAGGGTGCATGAGAGCTTCTCAGACGCTTGTAGCTTGGATCGAGAGGATCTTTTGACCCCCAGATCTCCACTGTTTTCTTCTCCTGCTTCCCAACATCACTTCCCACACAATTCCAGAGGGTCCCCAAATCTTCAGGGGCAGAATTGGGCAGCATAGAATCATAGAACCGTAGAGTTGGAAGCATAGCTGTCAAAGTTTCCCTTTTTTTAAGGGAAATTCCCTTATTCCGAATAGGATTCCTCGCAAGAAAAGGGAAAAGTTGACAGCTATGGTTGGAAGAGGCGCTGAGGATCATCCAATCCAATGCCTGGCAAGGCAGGAATATGCAGCTGTCTCGTACAGGGATTGAACCTGCAACCTTGATGTTATCAGCACCAAGCTCTAACCAACTGAGCTACCCAAGGGGCTGCAGCTAGGGATGTTAGAAGGCATTGATTTCCATTGAGCATGTGCAGTGCTGTATCCGCTCTGCTGCAGTTCGGCTTCAGACAAAAACAACATAATTCAACTTGCTGTTCTCCGTGGTGCAATTTTATGTAATTTATCATGTTGTCCTTACGTGATTCCAGGGAAACACGATTCAAATGGGTGGGTCATCACTTGAGGACTGAAAACAACAACAGTGAATACTGATTGCATTTGCTGGATTGCTTTCTGTTCTGGACATGAGATGAATAAGCAAACACCAGCCATTTCTGCTCACATTTCTGTTTCCATCAGAATTCTCAGACAGCGCCAGCTGCAAATGGGTTGATGTAGGAAAACCCTGTTTCAGATGCAGAGCTTATGCTCACACTTCTAAGGATCTGACCCAACCGGGCAAGCAGAACCTCAATGCAACATCACTTTCCCACCTTGTCGCTTCCAGCAACTTCTTCTTCTTCTTTGGCAATCACTCATAGTCAAGTAAGATTGTCTTCCTTGAATACGGTCTTAACCGTGTATCCGTAAGGGACTGTGGAGGACAATTCTGGATCTGCACATCTTTCCACAGTGGGGCCATAGGTTTTCAGGCAGGAGTTGTTCACGGCGAGGGTTTGCCAAATGTGCCGTTCTCTTAGCTCGTTTCTCCCTTTCATCCTGTGTTCATGTTTCTTCAAAGTCCATGACGCCTTTGGTAGAGGTTGTTCTCCAATTGCAGCGCTCACAGGCCAGTGATTCCCTCCTTGTGCCTTTACCACCTTGAGGCTTCCAGCAACTAGAACATGGGTAGCCAAACTAAGGCCCAGGGGCTGGGGCCGGCCCAGTCACCTTCCAAATCTGGCCTGCGGGCAGTCTGGGAATCAGCATGTTTTTATATGAGTAGAATGTGTGCTTTTATTTAAAATGCATCTCTGGGTTATTTGTGGGGTCTGCCTGGTGTTTTTACATGAGTAGAATGTGTGCTTTTATTTAAAATGCATCTCTGGGTTATTTGTGGGGCCTGCCTGGTGTTTTTACATGAGTAGAATGTGTGCTTTTATTTAAAATGCACCTCTGGGTTATTTGTGGGGTCTGCCTGGTGTTTTTACATGAGTAGAATGTGTGCTTTTATTTAAAATGCATCTCTGGGTTATTTGTGGGGCATAGGAATTCGTTCTTCTTCTTTTCTTTTTTTCCAAAATATAGTCCAGCCCCCCACAAGGTCTGAGGGACAGTGGACCGGCCCCCTGCTGGAAAAGTTTGCTGACCCCTGATCTAGAATCATACAGCCTCTGAAAGTGAGCAGATAACACAGCCATTGATAATAGTAGCCACTGATCCCTGCATCTCTCAAGACGGAAAGAAGATAAAGTCCCAACCATAGAAGAATTGGCAGATTAAGTTGATGGATTATGCCAAAATGGCAAAAAATGACCAAAAGAATCAGAAATCAGGAAGACCAAAAATGGGGAAAATTTATAATGGGGAAATGGGGAAATTTTATAATGTAAACAGTTAAAATCGTTAGTAGGATTGGAATAACACTTGTAGTTTAATGGTGAATTTTGGATATAATGGAGATGTAATAGGTTTGGATTATTATAAAAGATGCAGGAGGAAATGACTAACAATAGGACCCACAAAGGGGAGGAGGGAAGTTCAGGAGAGTCTTTGGAATCTTTTTTATGTTTTATGTTGGATATGCTATTGAAAAACTTTAATTTGAAGAACCAAATTTTTTTTAAAAAAATAGTAGCCACTGATAGCTTTATCTTACATGAATGTGTGTAATCCTCTTTTAAAGTCACCCAAGTCTGTGGCTATCATGACCTATTGTGGAAAGGCTTTTCATAGTTTTACTATTCACTATGTACAGAAATACTTGATTTGTGTGCCCTGAATCTTCTAACATTGAGCTGCCTTGGATGTCCATGAATGGCCATGGTATTTCTGGATTCAGCTCTTGTTCGCAGGACCTGGAACACAGGGTGGCATAGGATGAAAAGCCGGAAAATAGGGATTGCATTCAGCAATAATTGGGAAGGGGGAATTTGGAGAGATGTAAGATTCTACCCTTTGCCTACACTCAACCGCAGTAGAACAGAGCAAGCCAGTTTCTTTCAAATCCAGATATTGTAAAGTACCATCAAATAACAAATCCGATCTACAATGTGCATTGAAAAATGTGTGAAGTGGAAATAAAAAGGATGTTTCTTTCTTCAGTGGCTTGCAAATTTCTTTCCTCATTCATAGCAAGTTTAAACATGAAAACACTTGTTTTCTTGGAGCTTGAAAGGATGCAAAGTGTGCACAGAGGAATCTTGGTTTCTGGCATCAGTGGGTCAGTGGGAAAAGACATGCTTGCCCATCAATTTTTAAAAATACATAGGAGAAGCTAGGAAACTAAGCCTAGGCCTTTCTTCTTCCTTACAAAGGCAAAATGACCCCTTTGGAGATGAAAAAGGGGATAGTGATTGTATCTGTAAGCTCCAGTCCTTCAACACGCCTGATATCCACTCAGAAAAGAGGCACCTACAGGCACAGATGCCATTGCAAATCAAGCGAGTATCACATATAACATACAGTACTGACTGCACTGGTTAGGGCTAGGGCTAAGCCTCCACATGTGCATCCCTTTGTGGATGTTAAGAAGAAGAGCCTGCTGAAGACACAAGATTTACCCACCCGGGAAGAATGGCAGATGAAGGTGATGGACTACATGGAACTGGCGGAAATGACTGGCAGAATCCGAGACCAGGGAGAAGAGTCGGTGGAAGAAGATTGGAAAAATTTAAAGTTTATCTACAGAAACATTGTAAAATTAAGGAATGTTAGAAGGATGTTGGAATGAAGCTATGTGGTTTTAGCAGAAATGTTATAAGGATTAAGTAAAAATAGATAGTTAATTGGTGAAAGAGGAGAATGTAAAATTATAGTATATTAAGATAAATTTTTAGGATAAAAACAAAGATGGAAAGGATTTGCTGAAATATCTAATTGAACTAGAATACAAAAAAGGGAGGTGTGAGGAGGTCAAGGAAATAAGCAAAGGAAAGAAAGTTATGTAAAGGTTGGATTTGTGTGTTTTTTCCCCCTTTTTTTCCTTTTTTCTCTTTTTGTTTGTTTTTGTGCTTTGTTTGTTTAACTTTTTTTACTTTTCTTTTTTTAACCTTTAAAACTTTAATAAAATCTATTAAAAAAAATAAAAAAAAAATAAGTGGACGCAGGTGGCGCTGTGGGTTAAAGCCTCAGGGCCTAGGACTTGCCGATCGAAAGGTCGGCGGTTCGAATCCCAGCGGCGGGGTGCGCTCCCGCTGCTCAGTCCCAGCGCCTGCCAACCTAGCAGTTCGAAAGCACCTCTGGGTACAAGTAGATAAATAGGGACCGCTTACCAGCGGGAAGGTAAACGGCGTTTCCGTGTGCGACTCTGGCTCGCCAGAGCAGCGATGTCACGCTGGCCACGTGACCCAGAAGTGTCTCCGGACAGCGCTGGCCCCTGGCCTCTTAAGTGAGATGGGCGCACAACCCCAGAGTCTGTCGAGACTGGCCCGTATGGGCAGGGGTACCTTTACCTTTACCTTTATTAAAAAATAAAATAAGAAGAAGAGCCTGCTGGATCATACCAATGGACCATCTAATCCAGCATCCTGTTCTCACAGTGGCCAATCAGATGACTGTGGGAAACCCGAAAGCAGGATTCAAACACAAGAGTCTTCTGCCACTCATCATCCCCTGTGGCTTTTATTCAGAGGCATACACCCTGTGACACTGGAGGAAGCACACAGCCTTAGCAAGTATCTTCTCAATTAGAGGTACAGTGGTACCTCGGGTTAAGAACTTAATTCGTTCTGGAGGTCTTAACCTGAAACAGTTCTTAACCTGAGGTACCACTTTAGCTAATGGGGCCTTCCACTGCCGCCGCCCAATTTCTATTCTCATCCTGAAGCAAAGTTCTTAACCCGAGGTACTATTTCTGGGTTAGCGGAGTCTGTAACCTGAAGCATCTGTAACCCAAGGTACCACTGTACATAGGGTGGTGCCAAAGGATAGGGCCTTTTCAGTGGTGGCCCCTCACCTGTGGAATGTTTTCCCGCAACAGAGGCACACCTAGTGCCTACTTTGATGATTTCTGGGTCAGCAGAAGACCTTTTGATTTGCCTTTTGAAGCAGTTTCATAATTTTAAAGACTTTTAGAAATATGATCCCCTTCATGGATCACTGCCTTGCCGTGGCGAAGGGGCTTGAAGAACTCAGAGAAGCTATGAACTATGCCGAGCAGGGCACCCAAGATGAACAGGTCATAGTGGAGAGTTTTGACCAAACGTGATCCACCTGGAGGAGGAATCGGCAAGCCACTCCAGTATCCCTGCCAAGAAAACTCCATGGACAAAGACAACAGGCATATAAAAGTTATGACGCTGGAAGATGAGCCCCTCAGGTCGGAAGGCGTCCAACATGCTACTGGGGAAGAGCGGAGGGCAAGTACAAGTAGATCCAGAGCTGATGAAGCGGCTGGGCCAAAGCTGAAAGGACGCTCAGTTGCGGATATGCCTGGAAGCGAAAGGAAAGTCCAATGCTGTAAAGAAAAATATTGCATAGGAACCTGGAATGTAAGAACCATGAACATGGGTAAGTTGGAGGTGGTCAAAAATGAGATGGCAAGAATAAATATTGACATCCTGGGCATCAGTGAACTAAAATGGACGGGAATGGGTGAATTCAGTTCGGATGACCATCATATCTACTACTGTGGGCAAGAAACCCGTAAAAGAAATGGAGTGGCCCTCATAGTCAACAAAAGAGTGGCAAAAGCTGTACTGGGTTGCAATCTCAAAAATGATAGAATGATCTCGATACGAATCCAAGGCAGACCTTTTAACATCACAGTAATCCAAGTTTATGCACCAACTACTGGTTCTGAAGAAACTGAAATCGACCAATTCTATGAAGACTTACAACACCTTATAGAAGTGACACCAAAGAAGGATGTTCTTCTCATTATAGGGGATTGGAATGCTAAAGTAGGGAGTCAAGAGATAAAAGGAACAACTGGCAAGTTTGGCCTTGGAGATCAAAACGAAGCAGGGCAAAGGCTAATAGAGTTCTGTCAAGAGAACAAGCTGGTCATCACAAACACGCTTTTCCAACAACACAAGAGACGACTCTACACATGGACATCACCAGATGGGCAGCATAGAAATCAGATTGATTATATTCTCTGCAGCCAAAGATGGAGAAGCTCTATACAGTCAGCAAAAACAAGACCTGGAGCTGACTGTGGCTCAGATCATCAGCTTCTTATAGCAAAATTCAAGCTTAAACTGAAGAAAGTAGGAAAAACCACTGGGCCGGTAAGATACAATCTAAGTCAAATCCCTTATGAATACACAGTGGAAGTGAGGAACAGGTTTAAGGATTTAGATTTGGTGGACAGAGTGCCTGAAGAACTATGGATGGAGGCTCGTAACATTATACAGGAGGCAGCAACGAAAACCATCCCAATGAAAAGGAAATGCAAGAAAGCAAAGTGGCTGTCCAATGAGGCCTTACAAATAGCGGGGGAGAGAAGGCAAGCAAAATGCAAGGGAGATCGTGAAACATACAGGAAATTGAATGCAGATTTCCAGAGAATAGCAAGGAGAGACAAGAAGACCTTCTTAAACAAGCAATGCAAAGAAATAGAGGAAAGCAATAGAATGGGAAGAACCAGAGATCTGTTCAAGAAAATTGGAGATATGAAAGGAACATTTCGTACAAAGATTTCCATAATAAAGGACAAAAGTGGAAAGGACCTAACAGAAGCAGAAGACATCAAGAAGAGGTGGCAAGAATACACAGAGGAATTATACCAGAAAGAAACGGATGTCTCATATACCCCAGGTAGTGTGGTTGCTGACCTTGAGCCAGACATCCTGGAGAGTGAAGTCAAATGGGCCTTAGAAAGCACTGCAAATAACAAGGCCAGTGGAAGTGATGGTATTCCAGCTGAACTATTTAAAATTTTAAAAGATGATGCTGTTAAGGTGCTACACTCAATATGCCAGCAAGTTTGGAAAACTCAGCAGTGGCCAGAAGATTGGAGAAGATCAGTCTACATCCCAATCCCAAAGAAGGGCAGTGCCAAAGAATGCTCCAACTATCGCACAATTGCACTAATTTCTCACGCTAGCAAGGTTATGCTTAAAATTCTACAAGGAAGGCTCAAGCAGTATGTGGACCGAGAACTCCCAGAAGTGCAAGCTGGATTTAGAAGAGGCAGAGGAACCAGAGACCAAATTGCAAACATGCGCTGGATTATGGAGAAAGCTAGAGAGTTCCAGAAAGACATTTACTTCTGCTTCATTGACTATGCAAAAGCCTTTGACTGTGTCGACCATGGCAAACTATGGCAAGTTCTTAAAGAAATGGGAGTGCCTGATCACCTCATCTGTCTCCTGAGAAATCTCTATGTGGGACAAGAAGCTACAGTTAGAACTGGATATGGAACAACTGACTGGTTCAAAATTGGGAAAGGAGTACGACAAGGCTGCATTTTGTCTCCCTGCTTATTTAACTTATATGCAGAATTCATCATGCGAAAGGCTGGGCTGGATGAATCCCTAGCCGGAATTAAGATTGCCGGAAGAAATATCAACAACCTCAGATATGCAGATGACACAACCTTGATGGCAGAAAGTGAGGAGGAATTAAAGAACCTTTTATTGAGGGTGAAAGAGGAGAGTGCAAAATATGGTCTGAAGCTCAACATCAAAAAAACGAAGATCATGGCTACTGGTCCCATCACCTCCTGGCAAATAGAAGGGGAAGAAATGGAGGCAGTGAGAGATTTTACTTTCTTGGGCTCCATGATCACTGCAGATGGTGACAGCAGCCACGAAATTAAAAGACGCCTGCTTCTTGGGAGAAGGGCAATGACAGGCCTAGACAGCATCTTGAGAAGTAGAGACATAACCTTGCCAACAAAGGTCCGTATAGTTAAAGCTATGGTTTTCCCAGTAGTGATGTATGGAAGTGAGAGCTGGACCATAAAGAAGGCTGATCGCCGAAGAATTGATGCTTTTGAATTATGGTGCTGGAGGAGACTCTTGAGAGTCCCATGGACTGCAAGAAGATCAAACCTCTCCATTCTGAAGGAAATCAGCCCTGAGTGCTCACTGGAAGGACAGATTGTGAAGCTGAGGCTCCAATACTTTGGCCACCTCATGAGAAGAGAAGACTCCCTGGAGAAGACCCTGATGTTGGGAAAGATGGAGGGCACAAGGAGAAGGGGGCGACAGAGGACGAGATGGTTGGATAGTGTTTTCGAGGTTACCAGCATGAGTCTGACCAAGCTGCGGGGGGCAGTGGAGGACAGGAGTGCCTGGCGTTCTCTGGTCCATGGGGTCACGAAGAGTCGGACACGACTAAACGACTAAACAACAACAAAGAAATATGATACTTATGAAATCAAGTCAGTATGAGATCAATATCAATTGTGATCAATGAGTCCCCATGATTTAAACGGGTCTGTTCCATGCATCTTGCTGGGGTTTGGGGATGTGTATTAGTTCTACATGGAAGGTTTCTGATTCTCTGCATTGTAGAGTGGAATGCTATGCTCAAATCAGAACTCTGCTCTGCTCTCATTTGATATAGTTTGCTTTTGTGCTGCTATCTGATTTTCTTTTTCCCCTGTAGCACATGGATTTTGTTTGCTTTAATTGCTCATTGTCTAGAGTGCTCTAATTATGGGGCTTAAAAAAAAGTAATAAAAATATATATATGGTGTAATAAAGGAAGGAAGGAGGAAGGATATTTTTTTAAAAAGACACACACATATCTCTGTGCAATAATGATGCTTTAAAAAGGTGGCTCCTCAAAGATGAATGGTTGTTCAGTAAGGCAACATAACTTTATTCTGCTAAGCTGTTTTTCTGTAACTTCCCTCTCCAAACAGATTATGGAAATAAACTTTATGCCACAAAACTGTTTTCCTATAACTTCTCTCTCCAAACAGATCACAGTGGTAACTCGGGATGCGAACGGGATCCGTTCTGGAGCCCTGTTCGCATCCCTAATGGAACGCAAGACACGACAGCGCATCTGCGTCATTTTGAGCATCTGCGCGAGCGGCGAAACCCGGAAGTAACGCGCTCAACCCAAAGCACATTCAACTTGAGGTATGACTGTATAGAAATTAAAGTATACACCATCAGTAGCCGGAAAGATGCCATAAATAATGGTGCAATTTCCTCTGGTGATATGAGTAATACCTTAATGTGTGTGCTTGTGTGGTTCTGTTTTCCACATCAGTGCTTGAGAAAGGACACTGTCGAGTTATCAGCTCCCTTCTCTGCACACAAGGAGCTGCCCTACTAGGGTTAATCTGATTTTTTTTCAATCTTGACCTCACCACCCACCCATATTGCTTTCAAAACCATCCCCAGGAAAACCTGTATCAATAGGAAAATTCCTTCAAATAGCACCTTAAAGACCAACTAAGTTAGTTCTTGGTATGAGCTTTCGTGTGCATGCACACTTCTTCAGATACCATGCTAGTACAACAGCACTTGAAGAAGTGTGCATGCACTTCTGAAGAAGTGTGCATGCACACGAAAGCTCATACCAAGAACTAACTTAGTTGGTCTTTAAGTTGCTACTGGAAGGAATTTTTTTATTTTGTTTTGACTATGGCAGACCAACACGGCTACCTATCTGTAACTGTATCAATAGGATTGCACATGGCATACAAGAGCTAAGTTATTAACTGGCATCTGAGAAACTGATGAGAACTGAAGAGTGCCTGGGCCTTTTGCTCAGCATTTGAGGGCTCTCAACTCAATGCCACCTTTTAACAATTTTCTTCAAAATGCTTGCTGATTCTGAGCTGAAATGCCTTGCCCTCATTTCACCACTCTGTTTGCAAAATCACTGTAACTCAGTGACAATAACACGGGGCAAGCTGACCCTGCCCTGTGAAACAGTGATCCTGTTGAGATACAACAGACGCCCACTAGCCCCACTCTCCTGGAAACAGCTGAAGACCATTCTTGTTCTGACAGACTTTCCCAGCTGGATATATGAGTCCCCACCATTGTGGGATGCATGTCAAGTACAACATTTCTAGAGTGGAAATCATAGAATCATAGAGTTGGAAGAGACCACAAGGGCCATCGAGTCCAACCCCCTGCCAAGCAGGAAACACCATCAGAGCACTCCTGACATATGGTTGTCAAGCCTCTGCTTAAAGACCTCCAAAGAATGTTAGGGGATGTTTTGTACCACTCAGGAGAAGACTTCCTGTTTCCTCCTGACCTGGGACAGACTTCCACTACATGTGACTTGAAGAGTGTGTGGTCTGTTGTACTAGCATGGAGGAGCACATGGCCTCCATGTTCTGATCAGTGTGTCTTCTCCATTTTGTATGTTGCTGTGTGTTTGGAGAAGTGACTGCTTAGTCGCAGTCACTTGGGACTATTTCCTTTATGGGACATTCACCTAGTTATATGTTGTTCTTTAAATTAAGTCTGCCTTCAGGGTTCTTATTGTGAACTGGATGATTGTAAGTAAATTAGTTTTATGTTAACTTTAATCAGATGGTTGTGTATATTCTTTTATTAAAAGGGAAACCAGGAATCCTAAATATTGAGGCTCAAACGAGCCTGCACCTAGCTAACCGCTTTGTAATTTAAAAGGGGGGGGGGTTGTTTAACAACTCTGTTAAGTTATAGAACTTGCTAACGCAAGTTAGGAAGGATATCATAAAATAATATATCCTCTCCTGCCTCCCTAAAGGGTTTGGATTTGATATCCCGCTTTATCACTACCCAAAGGAGTCTCAAAGCAGCTAACATTCTCCTTTCCCTTCCTCCCCCACAACAAACACTCTGTGAGGTGAGTGGGGCTGAGAGACTTCAGAGAAGCGTGACTAGCCCAAGGTCACCCAGCAGCTGCATGTGGAGGAGCAGGGAAGCGAACCCGGTTCACCAGAATACGAGTCTACTGCTCTTAACCACCACACCACACTGGCTCTCATGAATCTCTAATTTGGATGGTTTTAGTTTTGTTTTAAATATATTTGCTGTCCCCTGCACCCATTTTTAATTACTCTTAGTGTGTGTTGCCTTGAGATGGTTTTTTAAGAAGACAATTAATCAGCAGCAGCAGCAGCAGTAATAATGATAATAAGGAAAAGCAGTGAGGTGGTCAAGTCTGCAATTTGTTCAGGGTGCTAAAACCAAAAGGCAAGTGCAAGGAGCTCCATATGGATCCCTCCCAAAAGTTTGAATGAGTATTATTATTATTATTATTATTATTATTATTAGCATCTATAGCCCACCTTTTCTTCAAGGTAGAAAGGTCCCCTCTCCTTATTTAAACCCTGCAATCCTTAAACAGGACTGCAATACCTCAAGGACCGCGTTATAAAGGAACACAGTTAATGGGTCAATTCTCCATGAGTCAGGAGAGATGACTCATCCCCCATATTGCACCTGCAGGCTTCTTGATGATTCTCTTATCTGTGTTACTGGGCAAATTTGGCAATTAATTTTTGGCAATTAATTTGCATCATACTGTGGTGGGTTCTTGTAGGAGATTGAAGGAGTTGGAGCTGCAGATTCAAGTGAAGACTTTTTGAAAAGATCATCTGAGGAAGAAGTTGAAAATTGCCAGAATTCACAACTTTGGAAAACTCTTATCAGTTGCAGGACTTTGCGAACAAGTGAACTAAGGACTTAGCTGTGGACTTTTAACACAGCAAGGACTATCAAGCAAAAAGCCCTCTCTGGACTCAGCGAGAGACTACATCTGTGAATAGTGTGTGTATGTATAGTGGTGAAAAGTATTTTTCTGTTCTTATACTGTAAACCACCCTGTGATCCTCAGACGAAGGCTGGTATATAAAGTTGTTTAATAATAATAATAATAATAATAATAATAATAATAATAATAAATAATCCAACCCTATGAGGTAGGTTGGGCTGAGAGGCAGCGACTGGCCCAAGGTCACTCAGTGAGCTCAATGTCAAAGTGAAGATCCAAACCCCAGTCTCCCAGGTCTGAGTCCAAAACTCTAACCACTACACCACACTGGATTCAATGTAAGCAAGTATAATGTGCTGCACAGTGGGCAAGAACAATAATTCCCAACCTCACAGATGCACTAAAATGGGATCTGAACTTGTAACGACTGAACAGAAATGTAACCTTGGGGTCTTGGTGAATAGTTTGATGATGGTGATGACCAAGGTTGTGGCAGCTGTGAATAAGGTGAATAATATAACAACATTACGATATGGTCAGGCAGAGGACCTTCTCAGCAGTGGCACCCACCCTGTGGAATGCCCTCCTACCAGATGTCAAGGAAATAAACAATTATCTGATTTTTAGAAGACATCTGAAGGCAGCCCTGTTTAGGGAAGCTTTTAATATTTGATCTTTTATTGTGTTTTTAATATCCTGTTGGAAGCCGCCCAGAGTGGCTGGGGAGGTCTGGCTAGATGGGCAGAGTATAAGTAATAAGTTGTTGTTATTGTTGTTGATGATGATGATTTTACAGTGGTACCTCGGATTAAGTACTTAATTCGTTTCTTAACCTGAAACTGTTCTTAACCTGAAGTGCCACTTTAGCTAATGGGGCCTCCTGCTGCCGCTGCTGTTGTTATCCTGAAGCAAAGTTCTTAACCCGAGGTAATATTTCTGGGTTAGCGGAGTCTGTAACCTGAAGCGTATGTAACCTGAAGCGTATGTAACCTGAGGTACTACTGTATTTTCAATTCCTTTCTGCATGAACCCTTGCAGGGAATTTGCCCTTTTCACCCTTACCACACACTGGGTCCACATCTTCACTGAGCTAGGCACTACAGGCCGAAAGACTTATTCCTGGTGAGCCACTATTCGTTCAGACCCCATGAGTGCATATGAGCAATTAAGTTTTTTCTTCTTCTAACATGCACCCCTTGTTTACATTGAAATGCATTTGGCATTTTGCCGCCCATTCAACCAGACGGGAAGGGTCCTTTTGGAGCTCTTCACGATCTCTTTTTGTTTCGACGACTCTGAACAATTTAGTTAATAGAAAAAGGAAAAGTGTGACACAGAGGGAAATGTGTTGCTAGGCTATTGCTGCCAACAAAACAAAACCAAGCTTTGCTCCATGATGTTGCAAGGTTGGTGGCCATATTCCACACACACACACACACCACAAAAAGTGTAGGACAAAAAAGGCAGAGATTAGATGCAGCCGCCCATTGTATTCACTTTGTTACTTTTGTCTAATATTTCAATTCATAGATGTTCCGAGCATGCAGTATTTGACAATGAGAGAAAAGGCTACATCCTGCTATTACACTGCTGTTAAATGTAGTGTTAATAGTAGTGCTGTTGAAGCAAATCCAAAGAATGGGGAAGAGGTTGTACAGATCTCTTGTTCATCACTGAGCCGTCGCTGATGTTAACGTGACCTTCCTCTAAAAGCATTGGCTCTCTCCTTTTAAAGAGGAAATGCTTAAATAGGAAACAAAGTTCCTTGGCTTCCTTCAGTATCTGCAAGATACCTGGCGCAATTTTCAAAATATTTGCTTTATATTATTTACTTATTTTAAATTAGGAATGGATGGGTCAGCTGATTTGAGGTCCATGGTCAATTCTGCTTCTTTGTTTTAGAATAGAATAGAATAGAATTTATTATTTATACCCCGCCCATCTGGCTGGGTTTCCCCAGCCACTCTGGGCGGCTTCCAACAAAGTATTATGCATTAAATTTGAATTAAACCAAAACCTCTTATTAACTTTTTTAAAAAATGTATCTAACTTAAATTAGATACAAATTCCATCTCATTGCAGACATTTCTACACACATCTTTATCCTAAATTGTGCATTTTTATACATTTTAGTACCGCCGTACCTTGGTTCTGGAACGCCTTGTGACTTGAACATTTTGGCTGCCAAATGCCACAAACCCAGAAGTGAGTGTTCCGGTTTGCAAACGTTTTTTGGAAGCCGAGCATCCAACGCAGCTTCCAAGGTTTCCAACTGAGCGCGGGAAGCACCTGCAGCCAATCAGAAGCCATACCTTGGTTTTTGAATGTTTTTGGAAGTGGTACGGACTTCTGGAATGGATTCCAATCGAGAATCAAGGTATCACTGTATATTTTTTTTAGCCAAGAAGTAGCTTTCTTGACAGGTGTCTGCTCTCTACTGCCTCCTGCTGTGTATTCCCTTCCATAGGTGTCAGGAGACAGTCCTTCAAGTAGCTGGGTCCCAAGCAGTGTAGGACTTTAAAGGGAATAACCAGCACCTTGAAGTGCATTAGTCCATTTTATCACATGTGGTGGGAATGTAGAGAAGTTAAAAAAAATTGGGAAATGATATATAATGAAATGAAAAAAATGTTCAGAATGACATTTGTAAAAAAAACCCAGAAGCATTTTTGTTAGGGATTTTAGGACAAGACCTGCCAAGAAAAATAAAGAATTTATTTATATATGCTACAACAGCGGCAAGAGTCTTGTTAGCACAAGGGTGGAAGAATGAGGAAACCCCGACAAAAGAACAGTGGCAAAAGAAATTGATAAGCTATGCGGAATTGGCTAAATTGACATATAAACTGCGTGATAAGGACAATTGTGACTTCAAGGGAGAATGGGAACTTTTTACAAATTACCTAAAAAGACAACAAAATGATTTGGACTCCTTGGCAGGTTTTGAATAAACATCCACAAATTTATTAGTTGAACATTTGACAGATGAGGAAAAGATATGTACAATTTTACAACATGCAGAGAACATTATGTGCAAAGAAATCAGAGAGGGGAGCTGAGGGAAGTCCTTAGTGGGGGGGGAGTGGGAGGGATGGGGGGGGAAATAATGTAATTGATTATTTGGACTGATAATTTGTTATGTTTAAATTGTCTAATAAAAAATATTTTTTATATATATAAAAAAGAAGTGCATTAGTCCAAGGGTGTTGAACGTGTGGGCCTTTGTTTGTTGTTGGTCTTTAGCTCCCAACCTCCCTGACCTTTGTCCATGATAGCTGGAGTTGACGGGAGTTAAAGTCCAACAGCACCTGTGAAAGCCACAGGTTAGTCATATACCCTGCTTTATAAAGTCTGACAATTTTTAAAAATACCTTTTTTGGTAAAAAGAAGAAGAAAGAAAGAAGGTTATTTATTGCAGCCCATGTTTTGTTAGCCCCAAAATGAAAAACGAGCGAGGTCCCAACTAAAGAAGAATGGCAACTTAAGCTGATGGAATATGCGCAGCTCGTGGACCTAACATGTAGAATAAGAGAACAAGAAGAACATACGTTTAGAGAAGATTGGAAAATGTTTATTGAAAATATGGGGGGGGGGAATTGTGTGCCCTTGAAAACGTTGGCAGCATTAAGATAAATTCAACAGCGTAAATAAGTTTTGATGGATGTAATAATGGAATACGGAATGGTTTAGTTTCCCTAAAGCGGTGGTGTCCAAACTTTTTCCAAAGAGGGCCAGATTTGATGAAGTGAAGGGCCATGAGGGCCGACCAAAGGGACAGAGAGGCCGGATTAGGCCCTCAAAATGGACTTTCGACATACCTGCCCTACAGTATACAGGGATTTATGGTATGCAAAATGACCCATGGAAAGAGAAGAACGGAAGTCATTGATATTTTAACGATGTGAGTATTCTAAATTGTAAAACAGAAAATTCAATAAAAATTATATGGTGCTAGGAAGAGTGTTGATGTTCAGAAAAACTCTCGCTCTAGAAGAGGAAACCAATAGTACCTGGAAGGTCGCAGGCTCTTCTGCTATGAAATCCCCCGCCCCCTGTTCCAACACTCTATTTACATATGCAATATAAACCTTTTATTTTTTTTGGGGGGGGAAGCTATTTTAGAAATCATATTCAGAAGCACAGTTATTACTGTTCTGTTCCTAACGTATCGCGCGTAGCATCTGTGTGCTCGATGATGCTACCCCTGTTCGCCCGCCCTCCTGCCATATGGCATCACCAGTTTGACTCACTTCCTGCAGCCACCTGCTTCTGGAGTCTCTCTTGGCTCCTGCTAATTTTACCCAGGCGGGCGAACGTCACGTAATGGAAGAACATTCAAACGCAGCTGAGATGAGCTCTGCTAGGGAAGCAGGGTGGGAAGGAGGAGAACAAAAGCAGGAGATGCTCTCGGTGTGCGCGCGCACACATACAGCCCAGCGGCGGAGCCTTTGGTTGAACTGAGGACACACAAGGAAAGCAAGGTCCGGGAGGCGCTGGTTAGGGTTAGGTGTCAAATCAAATCAAGCCTTTATTGTTCACGGTAAATAGCCAGCATTAGGGAAGCAAGATAAGAAGAACATAGAACACATTAGCCAGATGTATATAACAGAGATGGGGGGAACAAAATGAAATAAAGTACAGTGGTATCTCAGATTAAGTACTTAATTCGTTCCGGAGGTCCGTTCTTAACCTGAAACTGTTCTTAACCTGAAGCACCACTTTAGCTAATGGGGCCTCCTGCTGCCGCCGCGCCGCTAGAGCACGATTTCTGTTCTTATCCTGAAGCAAAGTTCTTAACCTGAGGTACTATTTCTGGGTTAGCGGAGTCTGTAACCTGAAGCGTATGTAACCTGAAGTGTATGTAACCCGAGGTACTACTGTAAATATTAGTAGCATAGGTAAAGGTAAAGGGGCCCCTGACCGTTAGGTCCAGTCATGGCCAACTCTGGGGTTGCGACGCTCATCTCGCTTTATTAGCCGAGGGAGCCAGCGTACAGCTTCTGGGTCATGTGGCCAGCATGTGGACTCTGGCGAACCAGAGCAGCGCACGGAAACGCCGTTTACCTTCCCCCTGGAGCGGTACCTATTTATCTACTTGCACTTTGACGTGCTTTCGAACTGCTAGGTTGGCAGGAGCAGGGACCGAGCAACAGGAGCTCACCCTGTTGTGGGGATTCGAACTGCCGACCTTCGGCAAGTCCTAGGCTCTGTGGTTTAACCCACAGTGCCACCCGCGTCCCTATTAGTAGCATACAGTGAAGCAAAATGGGAGCCAACCAGGGTTGTTTTTTCAGCCGGAGCTCATCGGAGCTCAGCTCCAGCACCTCTCAGATGGGCACCACTGCCATTCTAAGAGAACAAGGGAGGTGTTCATGGTGAGCTCAGGCACCTCTTTTTCAGGAAACATAGCACTGGCAACAACATTTTAAAAGCTGTAAGGTAAAGGACCCCTGGACGGTTTTAAGTCCAGTCAAAGGTGACTATGGGGTTGCAGTGCTCATCTCGCTTTCAGGCCGAGGGAGCCGGCGTTTTCCACAGACAGTTTTCCGGGTCATGTGGCCAGCATGACTAAACTGCTTCTGGCACAACGGACATTGTGATGGGTGCCAGAGCGCACGGAAACACTGTTTACCTTCCCACCGCAGTGGTACCTATTTATCTACTTGCACTGGTGTGCTTTCGAACTGCTAGGTTAGCAGGAGCTGGGACAGAACAACGGGAGCTCACCCCATCACAGGGCCTTGAACCGCCGACCTTCTGATTGAAGGCCCAGTGGTTTAGAATCATAGAATCATAGAATCATGACCACAAGGGCCATCGAGTCCAACCCCCTGTCAAGCAGGAAACACCATCAGAGCACTCCTGACATATGGTTGTCAAGCCTCTGCTTAAAGACCTCCAAAGAAGGAGACTCCACCACACTCCTTGGCAGCAAATTCCACTGTCGAAAAGCTCTTACTGTCAGGAAGTTCTTCCTAATGTTTAGGTGGAATCTTCTTTCTTGTAGTTTGGAACCATTGCTCCGTGTCCGCTTCTCTGGAGCAGCAGAAAACAACCTTTCTCCCTCCTCTATGTGACATCCTTTTATATATTTGAACATGGCTATCATATCACCCCTTAACCTCCTCTTTGTTGGTTTCTGCTCTCTTCACTGTGCAGGTGTTTACATTCCACAGTCTGTGCTGTTGGAGTTTCTCACGGGAAAGGAGACTGGATGTGACGTACACTGGTTTCCTGTTTTTCGCAGTTCTCTCCGTGCTTTAGAGGAGAGAGGTTGCTTTCTCTGCTCCGGCAGAGGCAAGATGTTTTTCTGTAATCTACCAGCTTTGAAGTGTAAATAAAGTAATATAGAGTATGTGGCACGTACTCCTCATCATTCCGCTGTGCTTGGGACACTGCAAATTCAACATTCCTCTCCAGGCTAAACATGCCCAGCTCCCGTAGTCGTTCCTCATAAGGCATCGTTTCCAGGCCTTTGACCATTTTGGTTGCCCTCCTCTGGACACGTTCCAGTTTGTCAGTGTCCTTCTTGAACTGTGGTGCCCAGAACTGGACACAGTACTCCAGGTGAGGTCTGACCAGAGCAGAATACAGTGGCACTATTACTTCCCTTGATCTAGATGCTATACTCCTATTGATGCAGCCCAGAATTGCATTGGCTTTTTTAGCTGCTGCGTCACACTGCTTTTTTAGCTGCTGTGTTTAGACCACAGCGACATAGTACTTGACCTCATTGAGAGTGATAGGTTAGGATTAGGTGTTGAAAAAGCTTAAGCTTAAATGGCCTTTCAAGTCTGAAAGGAAAAAAAAAATACCTTGAAATTAATTAATTTATTTATTTAAATTTTTTTCCCAGCCGTCCATGACATTTTAGTGTGTGGAGAGTACTGAGGGCCAGATAGTGAAGCTTGGAGGGCCACATTTAGCCCCCAGGCCTAAGGTTCCTAACCCTTAGCTGTTCTAAGACATTGTTGCTGTCTGAGGCAGATGGAGGAGGAGCAGGAGGACAGGACAGAGGGTGAATAAGGAGCTGTGAGTGGAGAAGTCCCCTCTTTTATCCTTTGGAGTCCCTGGGAAACCCCACAAACCTGCTGCTTTTCTCTCCCCCCCCCCCATTTTTTAAAAATTCATTTCATAACACAACTAAACAACACAAACAGTAAAACAACAACAATACAAACAAATTCTTATCTTATCCTTATTTTTTCCTAAACATTTTTAGGTGGGCTTCCCCAATTCCCCCCTATCTGATTTTCATTTTACCTCATCTTTAGCAGTTTACATACATCATAATTTTTAACCATTTTTTTTTAAATCACACTTACTTTTACCATAAAAACCTTCACATTTTATCACTTCCAAATAATACTATTTGAAAACACACTATCTTCTACTTCTAACCCTACAGCCTATATCCACTTCCAAAGCTATTCTAAGATTTAAATATTAACATATTTTTTCCAGATATTCAAACCTGCTGTTTCTGGAACTGGGTGTGGAGAGGGCAGCTGAATGGGACACAGTTGTGGGCAGCCTGAGGAAGTATCATCCACCTTGGGCCTAACTGTAAAAAATCAAGTCTATAATGAGAGACTAGGGTGATGTTCTCTGTTTCCAGGAACTCTTCTCATTGTGAGACTATTGTGGGCAGGCTGAGAGTTTGTTTGGACCCTGGAGGCTGGGGGGAGGGCAAGAAGGAATGAATATATATATATATATATATATATATATATATATATATATACACATGTAAGGGTAAAGGTAAAGGGACCCTTGACCATTAGGTCCAGTCACGGACGACTCTGGGGTTGCGGCGCTCATCTTGCTTTATTGGCCGAGGGAGCCGGCGTACAGCTTCCGAGTCATGAGGCCAGCATGACTAAGCCGCTTCTGGCGAACCAGAGCAGCGCACGGAAACGCCGTTTACCTTCTGGCTGGAGTGGTACCTATTTATCTACTTGCAGTTTGACGTGCTTATGAACTGCTAGGTTGGCAGGGACCGAGCAACGGGGAGCTCACCCCATCGCGGGGATTTGAACCGCCGACCTGATTGGCAAGTCCTATGTGCTGTGGTTTAACCCACAGCACCACCCGCGTCACTTTACACACACACACACACACACACACACACACACATATTGTATAATGCAACATTTTTATTTGTAACTGTATTTTTTAAATATTTTGCTTAAGTTGTCTGCTTTTGCTTCTTTTTTGTACACTGCTTGGAGATATTTTAAATATATTAAGTGGTATAGAAATTAAATATTCAATAAATCACTGAAATAGCCAACGGAGGTGACTCTCATCCCTGCAGTTCCAGTGCCATTTCTGTATCACGGCTCTGTAACTCTAAAGTTTCTGCCAATCAAAACCGTTTTCTAGATTTTGTAATATATACAGAAATGACACTTCATTTATGACATGTGAAATTGGAAACATCTTTTTTATTATTAAGCACAAACACACACAACAGCAACAGAGATTCCCCTTAAAAGAAAAAGTCATTATTTGTAACGGAAATTGAGTGGAGGTTTGCTTCTCACCCTTTTTATCTGAGAGGGTTCTCATAAATTCTTTCTACTGCAGGCTGTGCTGTTGACAGCTTGCTCAAGAAATAAATGAGATTTCCGAGCATTCATTAGACCACGAGTCGCAGACCAAATACTGATATGATGCCATTGCACATGAGTTTCTGAGTGAAAACAAGGAAAGAACCAGGTAAACTTCCTTTGTTGTTGCTGTAAGAACTGGGAGAAATAAGCGGCTGTTACAATGAGATACAGAATAGATTACAGAGCTCAGGATTTGTTTGCAAAATATATTGGATTTTCCGTTACAAAACCGAGAACACTAAAATACCCAAAACCGGGGAAGGAATTCTGTTTGGCTGAAGAAATTGTATACAGAGTGGTGCGGGCTGCTCCAAACATCTGCTCCAAACTCTGGGCTAGAGAAAACTGATTTATGCAACCCTTATACACATGAAGGGAGAGGAAATTGTATAAATTTGCATAACCTATTCTGATTCTGTTAGGCCACATACCCACCATAGCTTTAAAGTTCTGTGATACCACTTTAATCAGTAATGGCTTCTCCCAAAGAATTCTGGGAGCTGTAGTTTGTTAAGTGTGCTGAGAGTTTTTAGGGGGCCACCTGCTCCTCATCCCTGAGCTACAATTCAGAGTGGTTTAACAATCAATCGCTCTGCATAGGGAGCTCTGGGAAGCATATAGGGGTCCTCAGCTCCCATAATTCTTTGGAGAAAGCCATGAGTGTTTAAAGGGGCATCATAGCACTTTAGGAAGTGAGATCTGGACCACAAAGAAGGCTGATCGCCGAAGAATTGATGCTTTTGAATTATGGTACTGGAGGAGACTCTTGGGAGTCCCATGGACTGCAAGAAGATCAAACCTATCCATTCTGAAGGAAATCAGCCCTGAGTGCTCACTGGAAGGACAGATCCTGAAGCTGAGGCTGCAATATTTTGGCCACCTCATGAGAAGAGAAGACTCCCTGGAAAAGACCCTGATGCTGGGAAAGATTGAGGGCACAAGGAGAAGGGGACGACAGAGGACAAGATGGTTGGACAGTGTTCTTGAAGCTACCAGTATGAGTTTGACCAAACTATGGGAAGCAGTGGAAGACAGGAGTGCCTGGCGTGCTCTGGTCCATGGGCCACAGGGCTGGCTCAAGACATTTTGCTGCTCAAGTTTAGGATGGGAACAAACCTATGGGAGCCGTCTGGTCTTTGACTGCAATAAAGATTGATTGATTGATTGATTGATTGATTGATTGACCAACCTATGGGAGCCTCAAGCACAAATATTGTCCTCACCCCTTTCCTCCTCCAGTCTGGCCACAAGGAAGAATTTGGAAGCTTCTGGTTTTGCCTAACCACATCTTCTTGTGTCACCCAAACCAATGAACTGTGGTTAGCGTTAACCATGGTTTACTTCTAACAAGCAGATTTCAAGTTAACCAGGATTGACATCGGCCACAGTTTGTTGAACTGAAAGGCACCAGAAACAGTGGTTATGCAAATCTGGAAGTGAAGCTTTTCAGGACACAGTCTCATGGTCCTACAAGAGAAGGAGAGGAGGAAGGAGTGTGAGAGCTCTTGATCAAGTTCATACTAATGTATGATGAAGTTGTTTTTCTAACTGCAGTAAGAAAAGTGAGGGATTTTTTTTTTTTTAATTTAAGAAGATTTGATGTCTTAGCAAAGTATTTTAAAAATAGAGAAAGAATAAGGACAGTTGTGATGTAAGAGCTGATTATACCAGCTCAAAGGCAATGATCCAAGTGTTTTAGAGTGGATTGTCTCAGTGACTCAGGGTAGTTATGGAAGCATCTGCTTTTAATGTCCTCATTTGAAAATAATGCAATACACTCCTTAACTGTAAACTTTTTTTAAAAAAAAAACACAACCCACAACAATTATGCTTAATTAATGTGTTATCAACTTCATGAGTGATTAATGCTAACTGCCGGTATATTTTTTAATGATGGAGATTATATCCTTATATACCCTCATTCAGAAAATGCGTCATCATTATACGTAAGCCCCATAGACTGGCTTGACTGAGGTGTATCAGGTCAGGTACATAAAATAAGCACTTGCTTAAACAAAGAAACACTGGGTAGTGCACATATGTAAAAAATACTTCTGGTTCTCCTACATCCTCAGCTGCACAGGCGATTCTCAAATTGAACCACTTTCATAGAATCTTAGAGCTGGAAGGGAACCAAGGGTCATCTAGTCCAACCCCTTGCAATGCAGGGATCTCAGCTCAAGCATCCATGACAGATGGCCACCCAACCTCTGCTTAAAAACCTTCAAGGAAGGAGAGTCCACCACCTCCCATGGAAGTCTGTTCCACTGCCAAACAGCTCTTACTGCCAGAAAGGTTTCTTGAATGTTTAGTCAGAATCTTGTAACTTGAAGCCATTGGTTTGAGTCCTACCCTCCAGAGCAGGAGAAAACAAGCTTGCTCCCTCTTCCATGTGTGACAGTCCTTGAGATATTTGAAGATGGCTATCATATCACCTGTCAGTCTCCTCGTTTCAAGGCTAGTGGTGTAGTGGTTAAGAGCGGTAGTCTCGTAATCTGGGGAACCGGGTTCGCGTCTCTGCTCCTCCACATGCAGCTGCTGGGTGACCTTGGGCCAGTCACACTTCTTTGAAGTCTCTCAGTCCCACTCGCCTCACAGAGTGTTTGTTGTGGGGGAGGAAGGGAAAGGAGAATGTTAGCCGCTTGGAGACTCCTTAAAGGGAGTGAAAGGCGGGATATCAAATCCAAACTATTCTTCTTCTTCTTCTTCTTCTTCTTCTTCTTCTTCTTCTTCTTCACATACCCAGCTCCTCATAAGGCTTAGTTTCCAGATCACCTGGGTTGCCCTCCTCTGTACACATTCCAGCTTGTCAACATCCTTCTTAAACTGTGGTACCCAGAACTGGACACAGTATTCCAGGTGTGGTCTGACCAAGGCAGAATAGAGTGGGATTGTTACTGGACACTAGACTTCTTTTGATGCAGCCTGGAATAGTGTTAGCTTTGTTTGCTGCTGCATCACACAGTTGACCCATGTTAAGCTTGTGGTCCACAAAGACCTCTAGATCCTTTTCACATGTACTGCTATAAACCAGGTGTCCCTCATCTGTTTCTTCTTGCCTCTCAAACTCAGATTTCCTGACTATGACCCACTTGTACTGCGCTGAGCTCCAGCACACGTGCTGGATTGGGGGAGAATCCTGTCTGAAATCCTGAAGAGACACTGCTACTCAGTGTAGACCATGTTGAGCTAGCTGAATCAAATGTATAAGGCAATTTGCTAAGGTGAGAGAGGCTGAGCCAATGCAAAAAAGAAGTACGAAAAGCAAATGGTCTATCATGTGTTGTGATTTTTGAGGAGATATTTACTGAGAACTTTCATGGGTGCCATGGGAGGGGACACACTCAGTTCCGGCACCTCCCTAGTAGGCACCATTGCCATTATAAGAGGAGGAGGAGAAGAAGAAGAAGATAATATCCTGCTTTTTCACTACCCTAAGGAATCTCAAAGCGGCTAACAATCTCCTTTCCCTTCCTACCCCACAGCAAACACTCTATGAGTTGAGTGAGGCTGAGAGACTTCAAAAAAGTGTGACTAGTCCAAGGTCACCCAGCAGCTGCATGTAGAGGAGTGGGGAAGCGAACCCGGTTCACCAGATTACAAGTCCACCGCTCTAAAGCACTACACCACACTGGCTCTTAACCACTACAGCACACAAAGGAGATGTTCAGGGTGAGTTCTGGCACCTCTTTTTCTAGAAAAATAGCACTGGGCACACTGAAGCCCACAGGCACCATGTTCCTGACCTCTTATTTAAGCATTCAAACTTGAAAAGTAGAATGTTAAGTGGATGGTCAATAAGTCTACCTCCAGGCCACAAATACTCTCAGCCTGAGACACCATCTTCTGCCTTCGGGCTAGGCTCAAGCTCATAGACAAGCTGCCCCGAATCCCTTGAGCTCTCTGAGCACAGCCACCAGAAAACCCAATTAAAACTGCTCGAGCTGGAAGAGGATCTTATTTTTCTGTTGGCGCGCGCAAGCAGGCATCACAAATATCTCTCTTTGCTCCGAAACTCCTTGTCTCCTTGGAATGCCCCTGTTTGCATACCAATAAAAGAGCAGGTTGTGCCAGCGCTCAGCTGCCTCCAAGCAATGTAAAGGAAATGTTTTCTGCTAAGCGGGGCCTTTGGGAGGTCTAATATCCGCTGAAAACAACCCATTACGTGTAATTAAGGCGTCAGCTCTTGGGGAAGGGAATGTACCTTGCCTGTCCTAAAAGCGCATTCCATGTTCTGCCGGGAATATCTGGAAATGAAAGAGAATTCCGGTGCTGGATAGTTTTGAGTTGCAAGGGACCTCTGGAGCCCATCTAGTCCATCTAGCTAATTTGAGCCAGGGGTGAGCAAGTTATATGGGCATATCTTGTGAACTCTCTTTCCTTGGAGGAGAATTTGGATGGCCATCTGCCAACAGATGCTTCAGCTGAAATTCCTGGGGGTTGGACTAGATTACCTTTGGGTTCCCTTACAACTCTGCAATCCTATGATTCTATCTTCAGCTGAAGCAGGATTGGAGGATTAATGGCATCTGGACCTCGCTGAGCCAGGAATCTGCTGGCTGAGCCGGAGAACCGCTTGCTGCATCCTAAGCTGATCACCCCCAATGGATCTTGCCCCTTAAATCAAGTTTCTGCTCTGATCTCTAATCCTGGGTCTGATCGTTGCCCCCATCTGCTCTCAGGGTGGAGGGAGAATCATTTCTGAAGTCAGTTGGTTTCTTAAGAGGTCTGAAGATGGCACAGTCCCAGAGACAGATCGGGAGGAGCCTGTCTCATTCAGCCTATGGTTATTCATCCTCTTCCCATTAAAACATAATGAATTCTCTCCTCCATTATAGCGGCCTTTCCCACTTTGTACCCTGACACATCTGTTTTAGCTGCTCCAGTGTCCTAGCAAAATTGGTCTCTAGCAAACGTGCTTCATCCCCTCTCTTTCGTAGGTTAATGCAATCATGGGTCACCAATAACACAGATACAAAAAGCCAGTTTGCCTACTCTTTTGATGAAAATCAAAAGGCAACAGCACGTTCTCAGTAGCCAGCTAATTACCGTGAAAGAGGAATGTGTGTGCCATGAACAATAATGTGGTGTGGAATTAACGCTAATGGATGCCATACAGAATATGCAAGATGAGTTTCACATTAAGCAATGCCAAGGCAAGGGAGGCTGGGGATAACGGGAGAGGCGCCCATTCCATAATTTAACCACTGTGGTGTATTTTTTAAAGTCAAAATAGTTACTTCTTCCTTTGTGGGTGCTTTCGGAGGAGGAGGAGGAGGAGACGACAACTATTGCATCCTGTTAGCTCAAAGATTACCATTAGGGCAATGGAACTCCCCCTATCGTTCTGCCTGGACACTGAGGTCCAGTGCAGAGGACCTTCTGGAGGTTCCCTTGCTGTGAGAACCCAAGTTACAAGGAACCAGGCAGAGGGCCTTATCAGTAGTGGCACCCGCCCTGTGGAACACCCTCCCACCAGATGTCAAAGAGGAAAAACAACTACCAGACTTTTAGAAGACATCTGAAAGCAGCCCTGTTTAGGGAAGCTTTTAATGTTTAATAGGTTATTGTATTTTAATATTCTGTTCAAAGCTGCCCAAAGTGGCTGGGGAAACCCAGCCAGATGGGCGGGGTATAAATAAATAAATCATCATCATCATCATCATCATCATCATCATCATCATCATCATCATCATCTCAGCATGCCACCCACCCTCTATGGGGAGCTGCCTTCTGTCACCAGACCCATTGGCAGACCAGCTCTGTGTTGCATAGGTGTCTGCCACTGTCACGCGAATGCTGGCAACATCAACCCCACCATGTGGGATTCTCTTGCAGATGACCACACTGCCTGGAAACAGGCGGTCAAGTCATGCATCCACAGCAGAGGAGAAATTGCTACTGGGAGGAGCGCAGAGAGAAGAAATGCCATGGTGCACCCGCAGCAGCACAACCGGACGCCTTCATCTTCCCCAGCTGCAACAAAACATGTCTCTCCTAGATTGGTCTCTATAGCCACAGCAAGCACAGCTGCCTCCCGACAGTGTGTCTTCACCCCCAAAGGTACCCTCCTCCGTTGTCTCCTGAGACAGAGGGATGCCAGCAACAACCATCATTTGATATGCTTGATTTTGTTGTGAGCCACCTACGGATATTATTATTTTATTAAATTCTTGAAATGCTAAGACCAGTAATGAGGGACAAAGTCTGTCTACTGCTGCTGCTGCCAAACGTTTCCTGCAGTGCAGTGTTCTAGATTACACTCTGTTCATGTGAGGCAAGGCTGAGATCTAGAAGGAATGTTCTGTGGGAATATCAGCCAGCGTGGTGTAGTGGTTAAGAGCGGCAGATTCGTAATCTGGTGAACCGGGTTCACTTCCCTGCTCCTCCACATGCAGCAGCTGCTTGGGCTAGTCACACTTCTCTGAAGTCTCTCAGCCTCACTCACCTCACAGTGTTTGTTGTGGGGGAGGAAGGGAAAGAAAATTGTTAGCTGCTTTGAGACTCCTTAAAGGGGTCTAAACCACAGAGGACTTGCCGATCAGAAGGTCGGCGGTTCGAATCCCCACGACGGGGTGAGCTCCTGTTTCTCGGTCCCTGCTCCTGCCAACCTAGCAGTTTGAAAGCATGTCAAAGTGCAAATTGATAAATAGGTATTGCTCCGGCGGGAAGGTAAACGGCGTTTCCGTGCACTGCTCTGGTTCGCCAGAAGTGGCTTAGTTATGCTGGCCACATGACCCAGAAGCTGTCTGCGGACACACGCCGGGCAAGACGAGCACCGCAACCCCAGAGTCGTCCGTGACTGGACTTAATGGTCAGGGGCCCTTTACCCTTTAAAGGGAGTGAAAGGCAGGAAATCAAGTCCAAACTCTTCTTCTTCTTCTTTCCCCATTCCATATACAGAAGCTCACTGAAGTGGCAATTGAATCTTTCTTCCAATTATGCTGACAGGATAGGACCCTCCACTTCACCTCAGGCAGGAGACTAGCTAGAGTGTGGGGTAGTCAGGACAGGAGATGTAAGACCCACAGCTCTGTCCCCCAACAGAGGGGAAAGGAAGAACTGCCCAAGGGATGTTTGCTGTTTTAGGTGCTTGTTATATCTGTCTAATGGTAGGGCCGGTCTTTCTGTAGTAACTGCAGCTTTTCCTTGACAATTGGTATTTATCAGCTAATTCCTCTTTTAATTCTCCCCCTCGGGCTGCACTGGAACAATATGCTCAGAATAGGCGAGATGTTTAATATTTTTGTCAGAACACTACTAATTTTAGAAATGCCTATTGACCAAATGATGCACTCTTCTAACCCGCTGTGTCCTGCCGGAGATAACTACATCTCGAGCGCTGATGAAGCATGTGGTACAACTCCAATCTATTCTTCCAAAAAGAAATCAGAAATTAATGAAGGGTGTTGGCGTAAAATATGGATTGCCTTTCAACGTTAAGTGGCACAGCATGGGAAACATTGATGGTTTGAATGTTGCCTTTTCATATGTACAGCATTCTCTGCAGTTCTGGTCAGTGATAAATTGACCGTTGGGTGAAGCTAGTGGCTGAGGTCATTTTTAAGGCTCAGTGTGAGGGTAGGGGCAATAAAATATATTTAACTACAACTGTGGGGGGCAATCTTTTTGTCACGGTCTGGGTTACAGGCAGTCGGAGTCCCGGCTTGGTACTTCGGGACCAGGGTAGAGGTCGGGAAGCAGGAATCAGCAGTCCAGGGTCAGCAGTCTAGGGGTCAGGAAGCCAAGAGTCCATGAATCAAAAAACCAAGAGTCAGGAAACCAGGAGTCAGGAAGCCAAAGCACAGCTAGGAGGGTAGTGTGTTGTTGTGGCAAAAAGTCAGAAGGAAATGCTGGTCTTATATACCCCTCCTGGCCCTTGCCACCAGGTGCTATGAGTCTTCTGTCAAGCCTCACCTGTGAGGCCATGCCTTGCCTTCCAGGCCAAACTCAGGAAGGTCCCAGTCCTGTGAGGCCCTACCAGTCACAGGGCCCGGCTCCTGCACGCACTCCTGACACTTTAAAAAATAATAATTGTGCCCTAGGTCAAGTCCAAAATGCTGTAGTGTCCACTATGGGGAAGATTTTGTCCACAGTAAATACCTTGAGGTTGTTTGGGGCCTGAGGAAAGCTTGTAGCTTTGGGGGCATTTTAGTTGAGAGAAAATGTGAGGGAGATGTGATGTGACAGATATGCAGTGCTTTTTTATCTAGAAAAATAGGTGCTGGTACTCTTGAGAGTCCCATGGACTGCAAGAAGATAAAACCTATCCATTCTGAAGGAAATCAGCCCTGAGTGCTCACTGGAAGGACAGATCCTGAAGCTGAGACTCCAGTACTTTGGCCACCTCATGAGAAGAGAAGACTCCCTGGAAAAGACCCTGATGTTGGGAAAGATGGAGGGCACAAGGAGAAGGGGATGACAGAGGGCGAGATGGTTGGACAGTGTTCTCGAAGCTACCAACATGAGTTTGACCACACTGCAGGAGGCAGTGGAAGACAGGATTGCCTGGCGTGCTCTGTTCCATGGGGGAATGTTGAAATTGCAGTAGCCCGTGCACAGCGGAATGATGAGGAGTACGTGCCACATACTCTATATTACTTTATTTACACTTCAAAGCTGGTAGATTACAAACAACATCTTGCCTCTGCCGGAGCAGAGAAAGCAACCTCTCTCCTCTGAAGCACGGAGAGAAACACTGTGAGAACAGTGAAAAACAGGAAACCAGTGTACGTCACATCCAGTCTCCTTTCCCGTGAGAAACTCCAACAGCAATTGACTGTGGAATGTAAACACCTGTCTTGTGACAAGCACTTTCGCTGCACAGTGAAGGAAGCAGAAACCAACATCCATGAAGAGTCGGACACGACTAAACGACTAAACAACAACACTCACCATGAAATTGTTACAGGAAGTGCCACACTTTTAAACAACAAAAAAAGAGCTTGTGGTACTGTGTACCCCTGAGTACCTCTTGAAAAAAAGTACTGTAGACATGTGTAAAATTCTGCATGGAATGGAGAAAGTGAATAGAGGAAAGGTTTTCTCAGTTTCTCATACTGCTAGGACTCATGAACACCAAATGAAACTGAATGTCACAGGATTAAGGACAGACAAAAGAAAGTTCTTTTCACAGTGTACAGGCTAAAGTACAGAATTGGCTTCCACTGGTGTCTATTGATTTGGATGGTTTTACAAGAGCATCAGACAAATTCATGGAGGTAACTGCTAACAATGGCTCTGAGCCCTGATGACTGTGCTCTGTCTCCCCAGATGGAGGAAGTATTTTTCTGGATACCAGTATCTGGATACTGCAGTAGGGAAGAGCGCCGTTGCTCTCACATCCTGCTTGGTGGTTTCCCAGGGGCATCCGGTTGGCCACTGTGAGAACAGGATGCAGGAATAGATGGACCATTGGCCTGACCCAACAGTGGTCTACTCATGTTCTTACTGTGGAAGTGTGATTTAACTGTGATGAGAGAGATCATAGGCCTAAGTCTCAGTTAGGTGCTAAGAATTAATGCAACTGCAATGGTTAGGTGCCTAGTGTTTCTTTGAAAAGGAGAAGGATAGAACCAGAACAGGTGCAGGTCTTCTCATCAGAAAAGCAATTGTGACAGCAGGAACCTCTTCTGAACCAAAGTATGACACGTTGTGGTTTAGTTAGGTGCTGTTTGTAAAACCGCAATGCTGAAGGACGGACCTCTTCGTAAACCCTTAGAATACTTGGACTATATCTGGCATAAAGACACCATATTAGTTTATGGAGTTCAGTACTATAATATGGTTGGGTACGGTACATTTGCCGATCGCATACTTTTCTAGTTAATAGTGATGCGGGAGGTCATACATTTACGTGTTTGCTACAATGGTATAAATGCTTTGTGCCCAGTTCCTTTTGGAGTGATGCAGACTGGGACTCTGGACTGCAGCCAGAATATACTCTGCTTTACCTTTCCACCCGCTGTCCTTCATTTTATTGGCCAGGAAAGGACAATGTTTTTGGACCTTTGCTCCGGTTAACAGGTCTATCCATGGGACTACTGGCCATCAATTTGTACTACACATCAGGAAGAACTTGCTGGCTTCCAGAGCTTCTCAACAGTGGAAAAGGATTCCTCAGAAAGTGATTGACTGTTCTTTGCTAGACATTTTAAAGAAGAGGTTGTATAACCACCTATAACCAGTACTAGGGGGTTGGTCTAAATGCCCTTTGAGGTGCCTTTCAACCCTATGGTTTTATCAGCTTTCCTCCATCTGGTTGGACTACAAACAGCAAGGCTGCTTTCAAATGCCTGTACATGTCTACCAATGCTTGTCCTTTAACAGAGATATCAGTGGTCAGAATTTAATTGTTATGTGTGTGTCTTAAGATTGAACTTTAGCTTTTAGATACCACACATGCGTCTTGATTTTGCTTTGTGAACAGCATGATGAGCCACCCATTTATCTTGTTTATTTTTTATGATTTAGTTTGCTATTTTTAAAAACACTCTGAGGATGCCATAATTTTGACGTACACCCTCTGCTGTTCAGCCAGTGGCGTAAGTTATTGCTGTTCAAACCACTCTGTGGAGACTTTAAAGAGACGTGTTGCTTTGCTCAAAGCAGTTGACAAACTCTATATAACAACATTACGGGATATATATTATATCCCCCCACACAGCGGAAATAAATAACAGATACATTTTGCCATTAGAGTGTGTTTCTGCTTCTTTCTTTTTCTCTGATGGCTGGTCACCAGTGGCGCAGCATGTTCCCCAGATTTATGGGAAAGAAACTTCCCGAAGATCAGAGTTCAAATGTGTCATAACTCTGGTGGGGTGGAGAGGAATTCAGGCAAGAATAGCTGCAGAGCAGGACCAGTGAAATCAACTGCTGGAGCTCCAGGGCAATTGCCAGACCCTCCTTTTTCTGGCAGGTGAACAAGGTGATAAAGAGGCTTTCAAGGTTTACCATTGTTTATGACAGATTATCATTGAAACATAGAGTTGGAAGAGACCCCAAGAGCCGTCTAATCCAAATACCTGCAATGCAGGAATCTCATCTAACGCATCAATGACAGATGGCCACAACCACCTCTGCTTCAAAACCCCCAAGGAAGGAGAGCCCACAACTTCCTGAGGGAGACCGTTCCACTGTCAAACAGCTCATACTGTCAGGAAGTTCTCCCTGGTGTTTAGTCGGAATCTCCGGTCTTGCAACTTGAAGCCATTGGTTTGAGTCTTACACTCCAGAGCAGGAGAAAACAAGCTTGTTCCCTCTTCCATGTGACAGCCCTTGAGATATCTGAAGATGGCAGAAGGGAAACCAGAGGATTAAAACAAAAGCAAATAAAAAAATAAAAAAATCCAGCAAATGCTGGGTACTGCTTTCCTTTCCTTTGATGGGTTTCATACTTCACACAAGCAGTTGAAACGATAACACTTCTTGGCGAGATTGTTTGCCTTCCCAATTAAAAGCGAAAGGCTAGTGGCTGAAGCTCTTTTCTTAAAAGCTAAATGTGTTTTGCAAATTGAAGCTATGCTGTTAGAAGTGGACACTCCTGATATGTTGTGTTTTTGTTTTAAAAAAGGAGAGGGACAGAGTAGGTATCAGTAGTGGACCCTACCTGCCTTCTGGGTCCAAGCAGTTGTCTGGGAGTGCTGCATGCTGATGCTGGGGCTGGATTACATGAGAACATAAGAACAGGTTGCAGGATCAGGACCTGAGCACAAGCGCCCTCTCCTCTCCCACAGTTTCTAGCAACCGGTATTTGGAAAAATTACTGCCTCCAACTGTGGAGGCAGAGAACAAACATTATGGCCAGTAGCCATCAACATCTCTCTCCCTACGGAATACAGTGGTACTTCAGGTTAAGAACTTAATTCGTTCCGGAGGTCCATTCTTAACCTGAAACTGTTTTTAACCTGAGGTACCACTTTAGCTAATGGGGCCTCCCACTGCCGCTGCATGATTTCTGTTCTCATCCTGAGGTAAAGTTCTTAACCCGAGGTACTATTTCTGGGTTAGCGGAGTCTGTAACCTGAAGCATCTGTAAACTGAAGCATCTGTAACCTGAGGCGTCTGTAACCTGAGGTACCACTGTATGTTCAATCGTCTTTTAAAGCCATCCAAGTTAGTGGTCAGATGTCAGGAACTGGACTGAAGAGGAAGAGGAATGGTGCCCTTCTCCTGTAGCTTCCAGAGAAGAGAGAGACAGTATTGAATTATAGCAGAACTCTGAGGGAGATAACAGATCAGAGGAAAGCAAGCAGCTGAGTTATGAGGTGTTAGGAGGAGGGAGGAGATAAGTGACACATCTTTAGACAGCATAGATGAGCCACCGTCCCCTAGAACTCGACGTTCGTTAAGAGTGCAAGAGCAACGGACGCAGAGACATTTGACCACGGGGGGCCACCATAGGGTCAGATGCTGTTAGGAGAGAAGAAGGGGAAAGAGCCACAGTGAGCAACTCCATCATTGAGGGATGACTGGATTCTTTGTTTCTCACCATAAGGTAAAGGTAAAAGGTACCGCTGGACATTAGGACCAGTCGCAGACGACTCCGGGGTTGCACGCTCATCTCGCTCTATAGGCCGAGGGAGCCGGCGTTTGTCCACAGAAAGCGTGCGGGTCATGAGGCCAGCATGACTAAGCTACTTCTGGCGAACAAGAGCAGTGCATGGAAACGCCGTTTACCTTCCCGCTGGAGCGGTACCTATTTATCTACTTGCACTTTGATGTGCTTTTGAACTGCTAGGTGAGCAGGAGCTGGGACTGAACAACAGGAGCTCACCCCGTCGTGGGAATTCGAACTGCCTGCCTTCCGATCTGCAAGCCCTAGACTCAGTGGATTAGACCACAACACCACCCGTGTCTCTTCTGTCACTCACCATAAGGACTGAACAAAATCATAAGAAAAACCTTTCATGTTTCCTCCCTGCTTCTTGAAGCCACTGGGGGAGGGAGAGAATGCCTCAAGCCTGACATCATTGCTCCTGTGGTGGTGAGTTCCACAGTTTAACTATGCAGTCCATGAAGAAATCGTTTCTTTTATCTCCCAAACCTTCCAGCATTTGGCTTCATTGGATGTCAGTGGGTTCTAGTGTTACAAGTGATTACAACATAGCAAAGAGAAACATGGATCTCTGCTCATTCAATAATGGTTTTTTTTTTTTGCTTGTTTTTTTTTTTAAGAGCCAAAAGTGAGTGAATTACTTGAAACTCACATTCTGTCGGTACCATAAAAGGCTTCAGTTCCACCTTTGCTTTTATGAGTGAGCTCCACAGAACACAGTGGGCTTGACTTGCTTCTGAATATAATAAATAGGGTTGCGTTTCCAGTGCTTGGAAGCTTCAACATGAAAAGGAACAAAACGGTTCGGTTCAGGTTCATTCAAACACGTTTTTTTTTTAGTTCGTAATAATTCCTGCCTCACACACAGCACATGAGTGCTGCCCTCCCACGACGCCAGTTCTCAACCATGTGGTGAATGCCCATTAAAAGAAAAGGAAACACACAACTGGGCAACTCGTTAATATCTTTTAAAATTGTGTGTGTGTGTGTTTGAAATGAGCATCTGTAATGGCATGAATGTAATGGCTGGTGTGTTGAACTAGCACCTGGGAGAGAAGGGTTCAGTTCTATATCCACTTAAATCAACACAGTGGGACCTACTTCTAAGATGAATGCATAGGATTATGTTAGCAACTGCAGCAAAATGATTCCTCCTCTTCAGTATAGTTAACCATTGCATATTCAAGAACTTGGCCTCATCTGCACTGTGCCTGAGAGTGCCGTGTGCCTGGATTATATAAGAATATAAGAGGTGGCTGAATCAGGCCAATGGCCCATGTTGCCAAGCATTCTGTTCTCATGTGCTTGTGGGAAACCCACAAGCAGGGGTCTAGTGTGGGGAGTGCCAGAGGGGCATGGCCTTGGGAGCATAATTTTTGAGCAAGTGTGAACCAGGTGCCCCCACGTAGATGCCCACTGCACAGCTTGCCCCAGTGCTCCTCTCCACCCAGCAAGGGCCACATAGTCCAGCCCAGCTCCCCCCTGTACTTGTGGGCAGTACTGCCCTGCTTTAGTCTAGCAGGGGTGGGGTCTCTCCAGCATTGAGGGCTGGGCTGGCATTCCTCTGCCTGGCACGCACGCACTTGCCCCGGGTGCAGGCAACTGGTGCTACGCTGCTGCCCACAAGCAGGAGCCGAGCACAAGAGCAATTCTCTATCCCATGGTTTCCACCAGCTGGTATTCAGAAGTGTTACTGTCTCCAACAGCAGACCCTCCATGTGTCCCTGTTTTCCAGTGACAGTCCACAGGATTTACAGAAACTGTCCTGGTTTCTGATTTGACCCCAGAATGTCCTGCTTTTCCTTTAGGACGTCCCTATTTTCATCAGAGAAATGTTGGAGGGTATGGAATAGGACGTCCCTATTTTCACTATCCATTCTGAAGGAAATCAGCCCTGAGTGCTCACTGGAAGGAAAGATCCTGAAGCTGAGGCTCCAATACTTTGGCCACCTCATGAGAAGAGAAGGCTCCCTGGAAAAGACCCTGATGTTGGGAAAGATGGAGGGCACAAGGAGAAGGGGACGACAGAGGACGAGATGGTTGGACAGTGTGCTCAAAGCTACTAACATGAGTTTGACCAAACTGCGGGAGGCAGTGGAAGACCGGAGTGCCTGGCATGCTCTGGTCCATGGGGTCACAAAGAGTCGGACATGACTAAATGACTAAACAACAACATTTTCACTGGAGAAATGTTAGAGGGGATGTCTCTATTTTCATCAGAGAAATGTTGGAGGGTATGGAATAGGATGTCCCTATTTTCATTGGACAAATGTTGAAGGGTATGCAACAGTGGAAGCATAGCATAGCCATGTGGCTGGGAGTTGTGTCATGATGGAGCAGCAAATATGGAAGCACTGGTTCAGGTTGGCCCACCGCAAAGAGTGGACAGAACAATTTCCACCCACATTTTAGTCACAGGCAAAGGTGGTTGCGTAAACTGTGCAGCCCGGCTGTAAGGCATCTCCGCTGCCCTGCAAATCTGTAGCTCAAACAAACCCGATGAGCCTGTGTCCAAAAAAGCCAAAGCAAATCAAGTCATGTTGCAGGAAGAAAACTGTGGGTGCACAAAGAGCACAGCAAAGACCTCTCCGTTGCTTCATCCAGAGAGCAGCACCTTGATGAGAAATGACAGATCACAAGCATGAGAGAGATCTCGAATGACAATATCTACTGCTCCAATGGCCACTTTTGACATCGACAACAATGACTTCAGCAGAGGATGGGAAAGATGGTTTGCTGTCTCCTCCCACATGCAAGGAAAGAGCGAAGCTTGCAGGTAAGCACCCTTGCCATTTAGGGACCAGCTATTTTAGAAATTTGACAGAGGGAGGGGAGAGAGAGTGGATTTCTTTGCAACTTTCAGCCATTTGTGATTGATTTTTTATTTGGTTTTAATGCCACCCCCCACTATGCAATATAGAAACTTCAACGAACAAAAATGAAACGTGCGTATAACATCATTTGTCACCTAAATAGACATGCCACTCTTCACATGCTGCATTAATAAATTAGGAGTCAGTTAAGGCCGAAACATATTAAACAATTCATTTTTTGTGACAACCTTAATACACAGAAAATTAGTGATTTTATTGGACGCCTGTACCCTTAACTAACTTTTAATGCCTCTGATCTTAAATTACTTCTGCAGTTACAAGAATGGTCAAATTCTTGATGCTGCGTCATAGGAAGCATCGCCTTGATTGAGTATCTGCAAAGGTGCTTTGCATGCCCCCCCCATCAGCTGATTGCACCTCTCTGCGCCTTTGCCCTCCCTGCTTGATTTCATTGTGATGTCAGGTGATTGACAGGTGGGCAGTCCCACCCATCTGGCAAAGATGACCCACAGTAGGGTAAGAGTAGTTAAGGCACTGCCTCGCTGGCCGGATACAGTTTCATACCCTTCATATGCCCCTTCTTGTACAGATAGGACCTGTTGATGGCATTTTACCATTGTGATGTGGAGAGTGTATTAACTTATGGTCTGTGTGTGTGGTTTGGGAGCTGCATGGCCAGGGAGAAAACAATGCTGTCCAGGGTTGTAAAGACTGCAGAGAGAATAATTGGGTGCACTCTTCCCACCTTAGATCAAATCTATGCTGTCAGGTGCCTTAAGAAAGCTGCAGAGATAGCACAGGATAGTACGCACCCCAGAACTGATCTCTTTCAGCTTCTGCCTTCTGGAAGAAGGTATAGGGTTATAAAGACCAGGACTAGCCGCCTGAGAAACCGTTTCTACGCAAATGCAATTCTGTTTCTAAATGCAGCATAAGGAGTCTCCACAGTATATTATATTTTAAAACGGGGTTTCAGAGTTTTTAGGGGGTTTTGAATGTTTTATGTAGATTTTCAATTTCATTGTTCTGTATGGGACAATGACAATAAAGATATCGTATATTGTAGTGGTTTGGGAGTTCGGGAGTTTGGTCTAGCCTGAGATTCACAAGGGTTCTTATCTGGTCCTACCAAAGGCGTCATCTATTTTGCACTGTCAATCAGACATATTTTGCAAACAGAATGTGCAATTGAAGACAAGGGCAGAGATATCAATAATCCATGGCAACGGGGTGGTGGGGGGTGGGAAAACAAACCCAGAGGAAAGTGATTTGATAACAATTTCCACGTTCCAGTCCATAAATCCTCTAAAGCTCTCATTTCCCTGAAGAATTTCCCGGTCACAACCCTGAGCCTCGTGGATTGATTTTCTCATTACCTGCAAGTTCTTTTCTCTGAAAGTTCCAGAGTTTTCAGGAAGGCTCTCAACAAAAGGAGCTGTGCATCATCCTCGAGAAAAGGGCCCTCAAAGGCAATGCAATCATAGCCTGTAAATACTTTCAAGGTGGCAGCGAGATGCAAGGATGAGTGTTACTGATGGAGAGATGGGGAAAGGGAAGAGGAGTGAAGCTGGAAACAGGACAGGATTTAAGGCTGGGGTGGGAAACCTTAGGCCAGGGGGGCAATTGCAGGCCCCCCCCCCCGGCCTCTCTCAATCTGGTCTCCATATCTCCGTCCGTTAAGAGTTTGGGTGTAATCTTCGACACCTCCCTTCCATAGAGGCGCAGATTGCAGCTATAACAAAGGCGGCATTTTGTCATCTCCGCCAAGCTAAGCAGTTGGCTCCTTACTTCTCTCGCCCTGACCTAGCCACTGTGATCCACATGACGGCCACCTCCAGACTGGATTATTGTAACTCACTCTATGTAGGGCTGCCTTTGAAACTGACCCAGAAACTCCAGCGGGTGCAGAATGCTGCGGCGAGACTCCTTACGGGGTCCTCGCCGCAGGATCACATTCACCCAGTGCTATACCAGCTGCACTGGCTCCCGGTGGAGTACAGGATCAGGTTTAAGGTGCTGGTTTTAACCTTTAAAGCCCTATATGGCCTATGGGACTGCCTCTCTTGGTATGTCCCACGGTTCTCAAACAAAAACATCTTGGAGGTCCCGGGCCACAGGGAGGTTAGGCTGGCCTCAACCAGAGCCAGGGCTTTTTCGGCTGTGGCTCCAATCTGGTGGAATGCTCTGTCACAAGAGACTAGGGCCCTGCAGGACTTGACATCTCTACGCACGGCCTGAAAGACAGAGCTGTGCCACCAGGCCTTTGGCCAGGGCACAGCCTGACCCCTTCCTTTGGCAATCCTCACAGAACTCTAGCCCAATGGTTGCCATTAATTTGATTTGATTTTATAATGAACTGATTTTAGATTGTTGTATTATTTTACTGTTGTTAGCCGCTCTGAGCCCGGCTTCGGCTGGGGAGGGCAGGATATAAATAAAATTTTATTATTTATTATTATTATCTCTCCTCCAACCTCCTGCTCCATACCTTTGACTATGCACTGTGTGAATAATAGAATCATAGAATTGTAGACTTGGAAAGGACCATAAGTGTCAGCTAGTCCAACTCCCTGCTGTGCAGGAAACTTGCCCAATGTGGGGCTCAAACCCACGACCCTGAGATTAAAACTCTCATGCTCTGCCAACTGAGCTACTCCCTTTTGTCCATCCTGGAGTTTCTATTATTCAGCTCCAATGGATGTCCATAAGTTGCGTGTTGAGACCCCGAGACCACCCCCTCATTTATGAATAAGACACAAGGACATGGATATTAGGTTAATGTTATTGGGCAAATTTAGGCCACAACTTTATTGGTTACAGAATGTGAGTGGTATTGGCTTAGGCATTGGAATTGACCCGACTATATCTGACTCCTGCCCATCACGCAGGGAGTCCAGTAAGGGTCAACCACCGGTAGGGGGAGCCCCATCAATGCAAACCAACTCGAGCTCCCCCTGGGTTCCCGTCAGGGTCGTGGCATGGCCCTAGGCCAGCCCCAGACTTTGGACAAGATCCACACACCTGGATTCCTTTAACGGAATACCCTTAAGCTTGGAGGGGCAGGTGATAGCCACACCTCCCCTCCTCCATCATAATATCAACCAATGCCTAACCGCCAAACCTTACAAAGTTGTGACGATTGCTATGAGGTAGGCGGAAACCAAATGGCCCATGCCAATTTGCCAAGTGGAAAAATTCCCACCAGGCCCCTCAATGGTGACCAACCGAGGTCCATAGCAAGTCCAAATTCGAAACCGGAAAATAGGGAGGGAGGGAGATTGAGGAAGTGAGCCAAGAAGAAGCTCTCCAGCTTGTGCCTCAGTTTAAATGGGGCCCAGCCACGCCCCCCAGCCAGCGGATTGGGTGGCAGGTGAATGACATTGCTGGGAACCTCCAGGGGATGCGGGACTTTGTCCCCTGCCCCCAGAGGGGAGTAGGTGGCCATGTGGTCTACCGCAACTCCTCCCCACTGGGAAGTGGAGTGGATTTCTAGGGTCATGGGAGAGGGAGAGAAACTTTACTCACCTTCTCCATGCCATGAATGATTTTATACATATTTAAAATACATATTTTGAGAGATATGTATTTAAATGCATGCATAACTGTGAATTTTCACAGGTGGCTGCAGAAGCAGGGAGGAGACGAGACTCAGGAGAGCCTCATCTGCAAAAGGAATGCAGACCAAGAAATTTACTGATATTTTATCCCTAGTTGTGAGCTGTCTTCTCCACTAACAGCTTAGAAGATGAAAGAAATAGTGCCAATAGTTCGTATTGCTTGAATGAATACTGATTTATGCATGCAAATTTGTTGTATTCCACGGCAGGGGGAAGGCATGCCCATAAATCATGCACCAGAAATCACGAAACTGGCTACAAATGCAATTTTTGAAAAACGAACTCTAAAGTTAACATCTGATCTAGAGTTGGCCCTCACAGAAAGCCACAGAGTAGCGGCCATGCATATTTCAAAAGACCAGGAAACAAGTGTCCTTTTCCCTGCTGACCATGTCATCTCTTATACACTAGGATGCAGATCAATGTATTTATATCCTGCCTTTCTGGGACACAAGGTTGCTTGCCACATTTAAAAACAACATTATAAAATAAAAGCAAACTAGTAGAAAACCATAATTAAAATTCTTCAGAACACATTTAAAACCAGTGATTAAAGATGCACTTTGCCCTGACAGCAGCAGCCCAATGATCAGCATTTTCTGCAATTTAGTTTTCAAAGGCCTATCTGAGCAGGAAAGTCTTAGTCTGCTGGTGGAAGGATAACAAAGAGGGGGGCAGTCTGACCTCTCTAGGGAGGGAATTCCACAATGTGGGAGCAGCCACAGAAAAGGCTCTGTCTCGTGTCACCACCACCTGTGCCTCTGATGTTGATGGGGCTGAGAGAAGGTGCTTGTGGCGATCACACAGGGTCCCCGGGAGTTTGATGGTCTATTGATCCCTGTGCCACCACTATGATCACTTCCCCGCTGCCACCAACCCGTTTCTCTCAGGTACACACTGAGTCCAGACAGTTGTTAACATTAAAACAAATAATCAAGTTTATTTTATAAGCATGAACAAGTTTATGGTTTCAGTTAATTTTTCTTGTCAGTTTCTTATCCTTAGTTTCTATACCGGCCTATACCTTCCTAATAACTGTTAACTGATTATCCCAACTGTCTATCAGACTCCTCCTATCAGTTTCTCTCACTCTCTCACATCAAAACTCGACCAACCCACAGACTTATCCTCCCTCTTTCTTCTCCAACTCCCAACTGACTCCTTAACAACACTAACTCTAACTCTAACTCCTCCCCTTGGGTTCCCACTGGCCAATCACTTCAGACTCATTTAACCCTTTCCTTATGATCCACCTAGGAGGGCAAACACCACAGTTCTCATCTGAGGATATTAGCACCCAGGCAGGTTCATATAAGGAGATATGATCTTTTGGGTAGCCTGGGCCCAAGCCACATAGGGCTTCATAGTCCATATCCAGTACTTTGAATTGTGCCCAGAAACAAAATGGTAGCCAGTGAATTTGTTTTAGGAAGGGAGTCGTATACTCCCTGTACCCAGCCCACATGAGCTGTCTGGTTGTAGCATTCTATGATACTACATGCAGAATTCATCATGCAAAAGGCTGTGCTGGATGAATCCCTAGCCGGAATCAAGATTGCCAGAAGATATATCAACAACCTCAGAAATGCAGATGACACAACCTTGATGGCAGAAAGTGAGGAGGAATTAAAGAACCTTTTAATGAGGGTTAAAGACAAGAGCGCAAAATATGGTCTGAAGCTCAACATCAAAAAAAACAAAGATCATGGCCACTGGGCCCATCACGTGGGAAGGCTGATTGCCGAAGAATTGATGCTCTTGAATTATGGTGCTGGAGGAGACTCTTGAGAGTCCCATGGACTGCAAGAAGATCAAACCTATCCATTCCAAAGGAAATCAGCCCTGAGTGCTCACTGGAAGGACAGATCCTGAAGCTGAGACTCCAGTACTTTGGCCACCTCATGAGAAGAGAAGACTCCCTGGAAAAGACCCTGATGTTGGGAAAGATGGAGGGCACAAGGAGAAGGGGACGACAGGGGACGAGATGGTTGGACAGTGTTCTCGAAACTACCAGCATGAGTTTGACCAAACTGCGGGAGGCAGTGGAAGACAGGAGTGCCTGGCGTGCTCTGGTCCATGGGGTCACAAAGAGTCGGACACGACTAAATAACAACATGATACTATGAAGTCAGAGACCTATGTCAAGCTGATGGAGAATGTGAATGGAGATCTGGGAAGAAGAGACATTGCTAAGTGCTTCAAAGACTCGGGGCATGACATAAATTTGCATATGCTCATTTATATGCATAGAGCAGGTGAGGTGAACCACTTTTCAGCCTGGGCTCTGTATATTCCCCTGGGCAACCTTCCAAGGACCACATGCCAATGGTGGCCAGAGACAAAAGGAGGAGGAGCAACGATGTAAATTTAACCTTTGTACAGTAAGCTACTTTCTGCACAGACTCAGACAACTGATGGGAGATGGAATCTGAGAACACCAGGAGAGGTTAACGCATCTCTGCTTTTGCGCAAATTGACTTGGCCTTGCTAGCAAACATCAAGTCAGTTTCACAGCATCAGATAGTCATATTTAGTCATGATAACGGTTGACTGATGAGTTTCCAATAAGGAGCGCTTTTATCCGCAGGTTCCAGCTGCTGCCTTCTCTGGTTCTGGATGGCTGAATTAGGACGGAGCGCGGTCCATTTAATCAGAGACATTGATTGTATGTGTTGGTGACGATGCAGGGGACGACATTTCTCATGCTTCGTTTCGTTGTCCCATTTACAAGTAGATGACATAAATATCCGGTCCAACTTCTCATTGGCAGAAGCCATTGATCAAACCAACAGCAACAAAATTGAGGTTTTGCTTGCTATCAGAGACAGGAAAATAACTGCAAAGGTTGCTTCATTTGGCTCTGTGGCAGGAAGTATTCATCAAAACTACACAACGGCATTCGTCTGATGTTCATGTGATACTGTTTTTTCTGATTTTCCACTCGTTTCTTTTGAAGTGTTTCTGTGTTCATAGGACACCCACACCAACAAAGAACTTCTACTGGATATAAATTCATTAATTCCCCGGTTATCGGGTATCAGGCTAGGATCTGGGAGATCAGGGTTCAAATCCCCACTGGGTGACCTTGGGCCAGTCACTGTCTTTCACTTTGCCACCTTGAGCTCATTGGAGAAAAGGGTGGGGTATAAATGCAATTAAATCAGCAAATGTGTAAATAATAAAATAAAGTTATGCTTTTTGCCCACCTTGCCAGTATTGTGCATTCGGCTTTCCCCCAGAACGATGCCCTCCTATGCAAATTTGTATCAGGTGAAGAAAAAGGAAATTGCTCAAATCCACCTTGCAATGTCAGACTAGGGTTGTGCCCCTTAGAAAGCAGGGAGAGATTATTTAGTCATCCTGGAGGAATAATAACGTTAAAAGAAATTCTATCTGCAATGGCAGTAATTAACTATGAATCATGTAATGCTAAACGGGAATGGTTTTTCTATAATAATTAAATCAGTTGTGCAAGTGGCAATAAACAGATGTTATTGCACATAATTACAAATATTACAGCTTTACAGCATTCTCATTATTTTTCAGTAACAACTTAGCAAAAGTTGGGAGGAGGGGGGAGAGACAGAAAGAAGACCGAAGCTGTTCTTCCTCCCCCAGAACAGTGGATTTAATAAACTGTGAATCAATACAGTTACATTTGGGGCCCCAGTTCAGCTGTGATGTGATGTACTCAAGTGGTATGTATAAAACAAACCAGGGATTGGGAAACTCCAGCCCATAGAATCTGGCATGGGTCCCACTTTAACCCACAAGGCCGTTTCCCCTCAAACCACACCTACTGTCAGGTTGGTGTCTCCCCACCCCCCCTACGACTCGACTTATTCCAGATTTATTGGTCAATTTACAATTTCATGCTCTTTATTCAGCTCGTAGTAGCAATGAATGAAACTTTCCCCAAAACGTCTAGCTATATATACATTACACTGGGCAACAATTTTTTACTTTTTGAATGTTGTCTAGATTTCTACAACTGATTTAGGGTATTTTTGAACTGCTGAATCAGGAAATGGCATCCGTTTCTCTCCATCAGGTCAGGTTTACTGTAAACTGAATGGTGGGCATTGATAAAGGTAAGTACATGTAAATTGCATGTTGCTTCACCATTTTTCAAACTTCAGGGCTTGAACTTCCGTTTCTTGGAACTCCTGGAGTGCTCAGCGGCAGGGAGGTCTCTCTTCAGAGTCCAACAGTAGTTAGCCTTCATGACTGCGTCCCAGCGACCCTGATACCTGGTCTCCATCTCTTTCATGTCCTAATGGAATCTCTCCCCCTGCTCGTCACTCATTGAACCCAGGTTCTCAGGAAACCGGTCCATATGTGAAAATAGGTAGTGCATCTTGACGCTCATGTTGCAGCCCAGGTTTCTGAAAGCAGTCAGCATGTTGTTGACAAGTTCTGCGTAGTTTCTGGCCTTATTGTTGCCAAGAAAGTTCTTTACTACCAGAACAAATGCCTTCCACGCTTCCAGTTCCACTTCGTTCACTGAGTTTCCGAACTCTGGATCTCTGATGAGCTGACGGATCTGAGGACCGTCAAAGATGCCAGCTTTCAACTTCTCCATGGTCAATCCTGGAAAAGCCTGGCACAAGTAAGTGAAGCAGTCACCATCCTTGTCCAGAGCCTTGGTGAACTGCTTGATTAAGCTGAGCTTGATGTGCAGCGGTGGGAAGAGTATTCTGTCTCTGTCCATCAGAGGGTCGTTGATGACGTTCCTTTCTTTGCAAGGCACCAATTCCCTCCCGCACAGGCCAGTCCTTCTTCGTGTAATGCTGAGCATGGTCCCTACTATCCCACATGCACAGAAAACATGGGTACTTGGTAAAGCCAGACTGTTGTCCCAACAAAAAGTTCACCATCTTCAGGTCAACACAAATAAACCACTTATGCTGATCATAAGCAATTTTCTCCAGCACATACTTCACCACTTTATAGTTCTCCTTCAGTGTACTCGAGTGAGCCAGGGGTATAGAGGCAAACTGGTTGCTGTTGTGTAGCAGAACACATTTCAGTGATTGCTTGCTGCTGTCAATGAACAGTCTCCAATCTTTGGGTTCGTACTGTGGCATTCCAAGCTTGAGCAGAAGCTGCGCAATATCTGCACAGTACACCAAGTCCTTCTCTTCCAAGAAAAAACGGAGGTACTCTTGATGCCTGTTGCGGAAGAAGCTGATGCGAGCACTGTCAGAGAGGAGGTTTTTTTCCTTCAATCTGGATGCCAACAGTTCAGCAGAGTCCTTTGACAAGCTGAGGTCGCGAACTAGATCATTCAACTCCTTTTGGGAAAATGGACGTGGAGCATCATCTTCAAGAACCACTTCTTCTTCTTCATGTCCTTCAACACTGGAGGCATCTTCATCACTAATGTCAGGAAGTTCTCTGAAGATAGGCACTGGAATTTCATCACAATGAGCTACAGGACGACGTGCTGATTGAAGATCAGGATACTTCGTGGGGCGGCTGCCCCATTAACTTAGTTTTGATCCCTCAACTTTATGCTTTGCCGCACCAATTTATGGAAGATTTCAAGGTTTTATGACTTCAAACTGATCCCTTTTCAACACAATCACCCAGAACTATCGGACCTGAATACTTCTTGTCATTAAAATAATCATTTCCAATCAAAACAATTATTCGACATGGCATTTTACCCCCACCAACTTCTTCTAAAATGCTCCACACAAGCGTACATGTGAACAAAAATGTAAAAAAAGACATGTGGCCATAGCTCAAAAACTTGAGCTGATTGAGCAAAACCAATGTGATTTTTGGATTCAGCACATCAGATTCGTCCTAAATCAACTGAAAAAATGCAGACAACAAATTTGTTGTTGACCAGTGTTATTTACACAATGGGCCCCGCGTGATTGGCTAATTCTGGGCTGCTCCTGTAGGCCAATCAGGTTGCTGATTCACTTCATCCAGGAGCCTGATTGGCTGCTCCTGCAGGCTAATCAAACTGCTGCATTCTGGATCCTATTGTTCTAGGATTCAGCTCAGTACATAACACAAACACTCCGAAAGAGCGAAGTTCCATCAGTCCTTACTCGAGTATCCAGCTGCCAAAACTGGGCCCCTCCTCTTCCGTCCCCAGCAAATAAGTCCCCACCTTCTCTTTCTCCCCTTCCCATGTTTTTCAGCTAGCCTTGTTAATCTACAAGTTTTGGGTGATTTTAACCGCCCCCCCTCATTTCTCCTTCTTCTTCCGTTGTGTCATTATCACAGCTTTCAAATTGCATTCCTTCACTCTGGGCCTCCCTTTCGTTTTCTCTTGTGTCCAGAGATCAAATTACTGCTGTTCTCTGCTTCTTCCCCCTCCCCTCAGAATTTCTCCCTGCTTATCTCTTCTCCCTCTGTGTCTGTGTTTTCGCTTTCCATCAGAGAAGTGGCTATTCTGACACCTACTGTCATCTTAGTCACGTCACTGGAGGTTATTAAACAGAAGTTGGGTGGCCATCTGCTAGGGATTCTTCATTTGTGGTTCTATGATTCTATAAAATCCTATAAAATCTCTACCTGCCCCGTGGTCATAGAATCACAGAACTGTATGGTTGGAAGGGACCAAAAGAGTCATCGAGTCCAACTCCCACAATGCAGGAATGTGCAGCTGTCCCTTACAAGGATCGAACCTGCAACCTTGGTGTTGTCTGCACCACGCTCTAACCAATTGAACTACCCAGCTGATTTTGAGATGCGGCTGGATTGGCTGCACAACCAAGTTCCCCTGTGGCTAACCTGATCGCCCAGCTTAGCGCTGTGGAAAGAAGTCAAATTCACTGCCTGTCGACTGACCAAGGGTGACTTCAAGCCTGTTGGATTGGCTGCACAACCAAAATCCCCATGGAGAACTGAATGGTGCAGCTGTTCCTTGCAGAGAGCAGCATTGCTAGCCCTGTGCTTGGGAAGCACCTAGCACACCGTTTGCAAAGTGATGTGCAAGGAACTATGACAACTGGGTGGGGCAACCCAGCTGTTAATCATCTGATGTCATAATGGCACCAGGTGATTGACAGGGGTGGGTTGTCTTGTTGCTAAGGAACATTCCATGGATGAGGCATGATGGCTGGGAAGTGGGGTTGTCTTTCCCCCTTCCCTGGCCCATATGGGTAACGGGATGGGTGCCCCAGTCTCCTGTTTGAGCCGCTCTCTGCCACCAGCACCCCCTGTGCATTCCGGCTTCCTCATCTGAGAAAAAACATATTTTTGAGAGCCAGTGTGGTGTCCTTCCTGAAGAAACCAGAGGCCTTTCTCCTGGACATGGTCGGCCAATTGGTGCCAAAGAAGGATAGAACATTTTTTATGTATGCAACAACAGCAGAAAGAATACTCATCGCAAAGTATTGGAAGACTCAAGATTTACCCACCCGGGAAGAGTGGCAGTTGAAGTTGATGGACTACATGGAATTGGCGGAAATGACTGGCAGAATCCGAGACCAGGGAGAAGAGATGGTGGAAGAAGATTGGAATAAATTTAAAGATTATTTACAGAAATATTGTAAAATTAAGGAATGTTAGAAAGATGTTGGAATGAAGTTACATGGCTTTAGCAGAAATGTTATAAAGAATTAAGTACAATAGATTGTAAATGGATTAAAGGAAAAAATAATGTTAGAATTTGTCAAGTTAAATGATAGGACAGAAAACTGAGGAAGATGGAAAGGATTTGCTGAAACAATTAATCGAAGTGGAATACAAAAAAAGGGAGGTGTGAGGAGGTCGCTGAAACAAGTAAAAGAAAGTTAATAACATTGAAAGTATTGGATGTGTTTTTTTAATTGTTTTTGTTTTATTTTTGTTATGTATATGTAGTAGTTTTGTCTTTGTATTGTATTGTATGGTTTTGTTATGTTTAATTCTTTTTCTTTTTTTCCTGTAACTTTCAAAACTTTAATATATATATATATATATATATATATAGAGAGAGAGAGAGAGAGAGAGAGAGCCAGTGTGGTGTAGTGGTTGCAGTGCAGGACTAGGACCTGAGAGACCATTTTAAGTATAGTTATTTAATTGGCACTGAAATGGAGAATGCCTGAATGTTTATTACTGTAATGTTTGGATTTTCCATGGAGCTATATTAAGAGCTCTCTGAGTTCCTTAATGGGTTGGTAATTAACTGCTATTGTTCCCTGGTAGCTCTGACGTAGTGTTTTAACTTTAGATCACATGAGAGGTATTGAATTGCAAATTCGTCATCTTGGAAGGGTGGAGACTTCAGTCTTTTTCCTCAGCATCTGTGGGAGTTAAGATGTGTAAAAGAAACTCTCTTGAAGGGGAGAAAAGTGCTCCAGGCAAAATGGAGGCTTTAAGGAGGGAGAGAGAGAGAGACCTTTGATTCTAGGTCTGTTTGGAATTATCTTTTATTTCTAAGATGCTGAGCATGTGCTGGACAGCACGAGATATTGTATGGAGTTATTTGGATGTGTTTCTGATGCTTTTGTTCTGTTTTGAAGAAAGTTCTGCAAGTAAAGTTTTGAACAATCTGGTTGGTCTAGACAATGTCTTATTCCAAAAGGAGTCAGTTTTTCATGCACCCAGTCGCTTCAAGCTGCACAACATTAATATCTGCAATGGACCAGAGCTCAAATCTCCACTCAGCCAGAAAGCTCATTGGGTGACCTTGGGCCTGTCACTGCCTCTCAGCTTAACCTACCTCTCAGGGATGTTTTGTGGATTAGCTAGGGAAGGTGAGAACCAGGTATGCCATCATGATATCCTTGGAGGAAAAGGTGGACTAGAAATGCCACAAATAAGGAAAAAATTGATAAATCTGGCTTTTCAGCCCCGAGGCAGTTGGGATCATGAAGCTCATGACAGTGGGGGCAGATAACAATCTGGCCCACTGGGCAACAATCACTTATCACATTCTCTTCCTTCTGCCAACTGCTGCCCCCAAAGGTGTCTCACTCTCCCTCCTGCTACATCCCAACCAAATGCCACTTTCCGAAGTACAAATTGGGTTAGGGGATTGCCAGAGAGAAGCGATAGCTGAGGGAAGCCAGCCATAGCAAACATCAAAGCAAGCACGTTTCCGGGGCATGAATATTCCTGGAATACAGCCCTTCTTGACCGCAGCGGAAGCGCAGAAATCGTTTAAGGTACTTTCTGCACAGACTCCAACTCCCTGCTGTATCCTCCATCCAGGAAGGCAAATGAGGTGTTTTCAAAAACCCAAGGGCCTGCAAAAAAACACCCATGGGGGAAAGCAGGGCCAGGGAGGGGCATGGGCTGGGGAAAGTTGCAAGGACCAGATCCAGAGGACAGATACGTATTGATTTTCCATATCAGATGGCAGCCTGAATAGGAATAAAGAGCTGTGTTTCCTCCGCGGCTGTTGAGGCCTTGCAGAACTGACTGGCCATGACAGTGTTTTCAGAATGGAGCATGAAGACTGCTCTCCCCTTTGTCATCCTGAATCGGCTCTTTGCTTTGTTGAGGACGCAAAGACAAACTGAAATAATGCCATGACCTAATAAAAGCAAAGTCTGCAGGCATGGGCTTCCGTTGGTGTCTCCGATGGTTCCACACAAATGACAAAATGTCATACAGGGCTAATTTGTCCTCGAGGAAGACTGTTCTTGGTGGATGACACTAAAGATGCTTCTTGAGTCTCACGTTGCAGGGACATGTACTGCTACTTCCGGCTGGGCTTTGCTTTTTTGCCATTCCAGCTGCTCTCCTCCTAGGCAAGAGCTTCTGGTACCAACAGAACCCTCGTCAACAGCTAGTCCTTCAAGAGAACTACCATGAGGGCTGTAGGATGTGCTTTGCATGTAAAAGTTTCCAGGTTCAATCCCTGTCATGTCCAGACATAGAATCAAAGAATGGTAGAGTTGGAAGGGACCCTGAGGGTCATCTAGTCCAAACCCCTGCAATGCAGGAAACTCAGCTCAAGCATCCATGACAGACGGCCATCCAACCTCTGCTTAGAAACCTCCAAGGAAGGAGAGTCCACAACCTCTCAAGGGAGACCGTTCCACTGTTCAACAGCTCTTAATGTCAGAACGTTTTTTCCTGATGTTTACCTTGCCAACAAAGGTCCGTTTAGTAAAAGCTATGGTTTTCCCAGTAGTGATGTATGGAAGTGAGAGCTGGACCATAAAGAAGGCTGACTGCCAAAGAATTGATGCTTTTGAATTATGGCGCAGGAGGAGACTCTTGAGAGTCCCATGGACTGCAAGAAGATCAAACCTATCCAATCTGAAGGATATCAGCCCTGAGTGCTCACTGGAAGGACAGATCCTGAAGCTGAGGCTCCAATACTTTGGTCACCTCATGAGAAGAGAAGACTCCCTGGAAAAGACCCTGATGTTGGGAAACACAAGGAGAAGGGGACGACAGAGGACGAGATGGTTGGATAGTGTTCTCGAAGCTACCAGCATGAGTTTGACCAAACTGCGGGAGGCAGTGGAAGACAGGAGTGCCTGGCGTGCTCTGGTCCATGGGGTCACGAAGAGTCGGACACGACTAAATGACTAAACAACAACAACAGTCAAAATCTCCTTTCTTGCAGCTTGAAGCCATTGGTTCGAGTCCTACCCTCTAAGCAAGAGGAAACAAGCTTGTTTGTCTTTCATGTGACAGCCCTTCTGAAGATGGCTATCCCATCTCCTCTCAGTCTCTTCGTTTCCAGGCTAAACATATCCAGTTCCTTCAACCATTCCTCATAAGGCTTAGTTTCAATACTCTTGATCAACCTTGGCAAGGTGCTGCCAGTTAGTGCAGACAATACTGACCTAGATGGGCTCAGGGTAAGGCAACTTTCTCCGTCCCTAAGTGAATTGTTCCCATGCTTTGCCCTGTCGCTGCCCTTCTCATCTTCCCACCGCCTTCCTCTCCTTTGGTCATCGTTAGAGCGTTCCCCATCACATTAATCTCTGTTTCTTTTATGAGCTATCTGTATGCCCGGGGCTGAAGAAAACAAACAACAGGGTCAACATGCTGCCTCTTCGCAGCAAAACACCACCATCTCTCCCAGTGAAGGAAACCCGAGAGAACAAAATCAATCTGGCTTGCCGCTAAATGACTCATATATCAAGGCGATTGAACTGCACATCTTGGGAAGGGATTGGTTGGGGGTGGGGAGGGTTACTGTGTAGGGCAGACATTTCAAGAAGTTATCCAGTCTCTCCACAGAAAAATAAAAATAAAATAAAGGATACACCAACCAAGTGGAACCCAGATTGTGCCCTGGGATTAAAATATGCCAGCAGGGGACAACAGATCCTTGCTTCCCTGCTTGCTTGGCATAATACTGTACGTGGAATCCATAGGCATGAATGAAAAGCCACCAAAATGGTATGAATTATTGTTTCCCGGGTTGCAGCCAGCCAGGACTGCAAGACTCCCTCAGCCCCCAGTGAATTGACAATGCCATGATGGCCAAGTGCCACAGAGAGCATTCAGAACAATATGGAACAGCTGCGGATGAGTAGCATATTGAAGCCGTAGTGCCAAAATCTAGGAACGCAAAGAGACACAAAGCCAGGCTCATCCCCGAGACATGAAGAGGGAGATTTGAGATGGGCTGAGCTAAGACGGGAGCAAAAGTTTCCTAACTGGCAAAATTCATAACTGCCAAGTGCAGGGCATGAATTCATCCATCTCATATTGTTTGACTCTTTTACAAAATGATCTCCAGCCCTGCTCCTCACAGTTCTAGGAATACAATACAAAGTTGTGTACCGCCTTCCTTGACACCTTGAATGCTGCAGTGACAGTATTCCAGGTGATGGGCTCCCTGGGAAAGGTTCTTTTCCCAGGACACCTTAATCCTTATTATGGGCCTCAGGTGGCCTGCCGGCCTAGAAGATAAGGAGATTGTTCTGGTGGTAGAATATGTCTGCTCTCTCTTGGAGTCAATCTTTGGCTTCTTCAGTTAAAAGCATCTGGTAGCAAGAGATAGAAAAGGGACATCTGCCAGAGATCCTGGAGTTGCGCTGCCAGCCAGAGTAGACATTACTAGGGTATATGGGCAAATGCTTTAACCTGGGACAAAGCAGATTTTTTTGCTGCTCGCCACCATTCAGGTCATACCAGGTGAATGTGAAGGGATGTAGGTAGCAGGAGAAGATTTGGGAGCAGGAGCTCCTACTGTTGCATTCTCCATGATGTCATTGGATTAGTGCTGTGCCAAAATCTCTCCTCCATTTTTTAAAAAGCGTTCTTCCCCTGCAAAACAAGCTTCTATTTGTTCTGCCTCCTTCCCAGCACAGTTTAGAATTTCTTTAGAAATTAAGTGTGTGCAGGGTTGATAGCTTGCCTGGTGCCTGAGCTTTTCCTGCAAGCCTTTTCCCCAGCACCCTGCAGCCTCCGCTGCTGCCTGTATTTCGTGATTCGAAAAGGCTCCATGGGAAGGGTGACCTCATGATGTAATCTGCTGGGCTTCAGATGAAAGGCAAGCACCCAGGAAGGCTGCAGAGCCTGGTGAGCACTAGCAAGATGATTTGCAGAAAGAAAGAAAGAAAGAAAGAAAGAAAGAAAGAAAGAAAGAAAGAAAGAAAGGGCAGTCACAAAAAATTCCCTCGGCCACCACAGAAGTAACTGCAACAAAATCCTGGCACCTCAGTCCATGTGAGTTTGAAAGACATTTTCTCTTCTCTTTGATAGTTTTCCCAAGGCAATTGCTTCTCTCATTAAATTGATGAAGAATGGAAAATGCAGGAGAAATTTCATCCATCGCACTATACTGAATCCACATGTGGAATTGATCTCAAGAGACAGAGGGCGATAGAATGCTATGTGGGGCTTTGAGGGGCAGGGCAGAGGGCCCATGACAGGTACAGCTCAATTTGCCACGTGCAACCCCAAATTCAGTTGATGCGACTTTACCCACTATTCATGCTGGCCTGAGGAAGCTGAGGACTTGGGGAACTGAAAGATGCAAGCCCCAGTGGGCTTCAAGCAGCAGGGACCAGGGAGAAAGTTGGTTCAATTTGCATTTAAAGGTGAACCCACATAATGTTTTCAAAACATTATGTTAGCATGTGAAAATGGACCCATTGTCTGCTGCTAGCTCATGAGTTGCAGGGGGCTGGACCAAATGACCATTTGGGTTCCTTCCAGCTCTGTGATTCTATGAGGGATTCCTCGTGGGGGATCGTATTCAATACTTTCAGAAACTGGCTTTTTGATTTCTGCGCTTCTGTCTTTGCATGCAGAAGGTGGGTTGGGGATGGGGAAGGAAAGAAAGAAAGAAAGAAAGAAAGAAAGAAAGAAAGAAAGAAAGAAAGGAAATAGTGCAGGCTTTTGTATCACAATGGGACATTTCCCTCAATGCAGGCCAAGCCTCGAATGGGCTTTGAGCCATAAGCACACACATTTGATAGCCGCAGATGGCCTCTTGGCAGCCGGCAGCCGTTCCCATTTGTCAGCCTGGTAATGTGGCCCCAGACTCTTGGCTTGTTTGATTCATTGAGATGATCACTGCAGGTGCCAAGCGAGTGGGCGAGATTAAATGGGCAGCTTGTAGCACATCGAAAGGGTTCCACATCCATTGCCCCCTCCCTGCCCTCCTTTCACGAAATCCCTTCTCCAGCTTGGAGCCTCGGTGGAAAGAGTGGTGCAGAAATGCAAAACGCAGCACCTGTTGAGATTTCAGCATCGAAAGAAGGCAGCCTCAGGGCCTTGCTTGGATAAACCATGGTGCCCTCAAGTGCACAGGTTAAAGTCCACAGAGCGGTTATCCGTTCAGCTAATGTGTATCTTGACATTGATTCATAACGTGGTTTGTGCTGCCCTCTGGGCCCAGAACTTACAGCTGAATCAGAAGGTCTGTCTACATGGTGAACCTTTTGCTTTGAGAGGGAAACACCTCAAGAGCGAAGGGGTGCCTTTAACAATACTCAGTCTGTTTTATAGCAGCGGCACATTTCCTCGTGAATAGCACTCCCGCCCGATTCCCTGGATAAGAAACAGTGGCATGCAGTGAAATTTTTCGTATGGGAACAGTCAAGGTGTGCCAATGTTGCATGCGTTAGCTTCTTGTCTCCCTGCCTAAGCTGGGCAGAAGCTTCCCGGGATTTGGGGAGGAGGCGCCAGGGTCTAATACTTTAATACTCAAATTTACCGGGAACATTCAGAGGACTAGGCTAGTCCACTGACTGCATGCCACTGATAAGAACATGCAAACCTAATCCAAACCAACCCAAACTGGACTGAGTCCATCAGTTCCATCATCCTGTTCTCATAGTGGCATGTCAGATACCCCTGGGAAGTCTATGACTTATCATTCAATGAACAGTGCAAGTAGATAAGTAGGTACCTCTGAGTCAGGAAGGTAAACAGCATTTCCACGCGCTCTGGTTTCCATCACGGTGTTCCGTTGTGCCAGAAACAGTTTAGTCATGCTGACCACATGACCCGGAAAGCTGTCTGTGGACAAACGCTGGCTCCCTCAGTCTGAAAGTGAGATGAGCGCCGCAACCCCATAGTCGCCTTTGACTGAACTTAACTGTCCAGGGGTCCTTTACCTTGACCTTTTACATTTTTATATATTCCCCTTACCTGCCTGAGCACATACCTCTTCATTTCATCACCAAGCCAGGAATGTGAGAGCAACTGCTAAGTCTGAGCTACAGTTAAGACTCCGTCTTAAGCTAGACTTTGTAACTGAATTACTATTTTAAGCCTGCCTCAACAAAGCAGCTGTATCTGTTATTCTGCAACACAAACAGAGTGAGTAAATGTTATTTTTAACTTTTAGAAGACTGCTTGTGCAATTATTGTTTTAAGGGGGGGGGGGGCTGGAAAAACCAGGAGAATCCAACGTCCCTTAAGGCATCCTAGATTACTTAAACAAAAAGGCTGAAATCAGCCTATCTAAGCTTCCTCCTAATCTGAAAGCGGATGCACTCCAGCGAACTCACAAATGTGAGAAAGAAAGGAGAATATCTAATAAATATATCATCGCCTAGCATCTATACACATCCCTATAGTTACCAGTGCATGGAAGACAGGGGCTCAGTATCCTGATCCAGAAACAGCTACAGCTGACTTGCCAACCAAAGCTGGCAAATGGCACTCCTAGCCCCAGAGGTTATATGGGTCTCTATTAAAAAGCATCTTTCTCTTGCCAGGATTCAGAGTCTGTTTACTGGTCCTCATCCAGCCCATCATTAAGTGCAGACACCAGCTTAGGGCTTGCACAGCCTTCCTTGATTCAGATGTTTCAGAGCTGGGTGTCATCTGTGTACCAAATTTCCTAAAAACCACTCCCAATGGCATCACCATTATCGCATCGCTGGGGACTAGTGAGGACAATGGGGAGTGTGGAAGAGTGTGCAACATGTGTGCATAAGCAAACGTTTGTACGAATTCCCCCGGTAAAGGGGAAACATGCCTTTACACTACTGAAAATGCGCACCCATACACAGTACCATGAACAGTCTCAGCTCCCATCCTTATCTCATCTCAGCCCTTTCCTCTTAACCTTATTTGACATATAGGCCCTTGATTATCTTCGGAGCTTTTCACTGAAACATTTCCAAAAATCCATCTCTAGCCACGGTACCCAGAGGAACGAATCACAATTCCATTAACAAAAGCCAAACCTTGGGCTGTCTTGGCCGGAATTCTCACATCCGGCAGGGATATGGGGCATAAATCTTTTCGTTCTGGCTCTAGTTTTGTGTTTTACATTTCAAGGTCAGTAAGGCATTAGAAAAATGCCTACTCGCTGCCATCAACCCTTTTTCATTTTTTTTAAAAGTCCGCTGAAATAAATCCTGGTCTCACTTGGCAAGCAGCAGAATTAACTATACTAACAGAAACACTCATAGGAAACAACAACCAAGCTGTTCATAAGACAGAAGATGTTCCTTCTTAATACAGGTACATCTCTGACCACATAGAATCATAGAGTAGTCCAAGGTCCTGCAATGCAGGAATCACAGCTTCGTGTTTTGATTCGTGAAGCTACACATGTATGCAGGTCTGTGACCCACAGCACCAAATGCAGCCGACCAGCCATGTGTCATGGCATGACCGGAGCTTAATTTTGGCACCACTCTGTCAGATAGCAGAAATATCGAGCTCTTTGAGTGCCACTTTACATAGCCAGTACTTCCCCTCACCCCCCAAAAATGTTTAGGGGTACTCTCATTTTGACTCAAGAAAATCAACATAAACACTTTCTTCTGTCTGAGACTCAAGAAACACCATGACAGGGTATGAGGCTGCCATTGGGGGTAGCAACAGAACCGATGGTTCACTGTGCTAGAGAAGAAATTTAATTTTTTTAGTTTCTTCTTCTGTTAGATTCACAAAATGTTTAGGGGTATGTGTACCCCTGCATGCCCCCCCCCCCAAAAAAGCACGGTACATAGCTGATGGAATATGCTCCTCATGAGTTGTACCAGCCTGTCCATATGCTGGATCCTGCATTATGGTACGCATAGAGGCCTCATTCAGGTCTTTATGGGCTGGTGGAGATGTAACAATCTGAAATGGTCTATAGCACTTGTGCCCACATGCTCCTTTCTCACGCTTCTCCTTCTCTCTTGAGGAATATATTAAGGTTTGTAAAACCACAGTGTCCTGTGAAGTCTGAAGCAGGAAACTGTGGTTTAAGCACTGCTTACCAACCAGAATATCAAGCAACCATTTATTTAAAACAAAAAAACAAAACCAGTCTGGCCCTGGTTTCATAACCTGCTTCATACAAACTCCTTAAATAGCAATTTCCCAGTTGGGACATCATGGGAAACTGTGAGAAACAAACCATGATATCTTACTGGGTACATGAGGAGAGAAAGAGAGGAGAAACGAGAAGAGAGTGGATGGGCACAGTGCACATTATTTGCCTAATAAACCACTGGCAGAGACATCGCCTTGCCAACAAAGGTCCATATAGTTAAAGCCATGGTTTTCCTTGTAGTGATGTATGGAAGTGAGAGCTGGACCATAAAGAAGGCTGATCGCTGAAGAATTGATGCTTTTGAATTATGGTGCTGGAGGAGACTCTTGAGAGTCCCATGGACTGCAAGAAGATCAAACGCATCCATTCTTAAGGAAATTAGCCCTGAGTGCTCACTGGAAGGACAGATCCTGAAGCTGAGGCTCCAATACTTTGGCCACCTCATGAGAAGAGAAGACTCCCTGGAAAAGACCCTGATGTTGGGAAAGATGGAGGGCACAAGGAGAAGGGGACGACAGAGGACGAGATGGTTGGACAGTGTTCTCAAAGCTACAAACATGAGTCTGACCAAATTGCGGGAGACAGTGGAAGACAGGAGTGCCTGGCGTGCTCTGGTCCATGGGGTCACGAAGAGTCAGACACAACTAAATGACTAAACAACAACAACAACAACAAACCACTGGCCTGTGTGTAGCCAATGTGCCACAGAAGAAGACCAACCACAAATACTTCAAAATTTAAAAATAAGCTTTAAAAACCCTCAGCTTTCAGTACTCGCTATTGGAATGTTCCAAACTCTGTAAAGTGAGGGATGAGAAGGATCAGTGCTTTTTTTCTAAAAAAAATTTAAATGTTATGGGGTACTCTCATTTTGACTCAAGAAAAATCACCATTTTATAGTTCAAATCGTGAAAAATAAATACAGTAAATGGACAAAAGTACAAAATTCACAAAATGTTTAGGAGTATGTGTACCCCTGCGTCTCCCCCCCCCCCCCCCGAAAAAAAGCACTGGGAAGGATGAACCATAGCAGGTAGGCTGTGGGAAGTGGGACACTTCTCTAAGTTCAGAAATTATAATAATAGTACTCCCAGTTAGGAAAACAGTACAGTCTGCCTTACCTGTTACTTCCCCTACAACTATGGCTCCTATAATGTGTTCTATTGGGGACACTGGATTTGCAAAAAATGTACATAGTAGGGAAAATTAGATATAAAAATGTGTATAGTAGAAGTTCACCCTCAAATGTGGATGAATTTCCACTAGGACTTTCTTGTATTGTAAACTGATGCAGCGATGTGGAAAACTGAATTCAAGATGGGAAGAATGAGAAACAGAGAGAAACCAAAACTGGCAGATTCATCCATCCCTAGTCCTGTCTGTTTTGAGAGAAAGAACCTTCAGAAGGGAGAATCAGGGGTTTTGAAGCAGCCCATCATAGAACTGTAGAGTTGGAAGGGACCTTGAGGGTCTTTTCATCCAGCCCCCTGCAATGGAGGAATCTCAACCAAAGCATCCATGACAGATGGCCATCCAACCTTCTGCTTCAAAACCTCTAATGAATGCTAGAAACCAGGGTCATCAATGAAGCTGATTGGTGGGAGAACAAGGATGTACAAAAGGAAAGGCGTGTTCATACAGTGCATAGCTGAATAATGGTGTTCATTACCATAAAATGCAGATATGGCCACCAACGTAGACAAACTGGTGAAATTCACATTCCACTGAAGTTCATGGCAAGGGACCTATTCATTCTTACGGACCCGGAATCCATTTTCAAGTTAGCAGGACTGGGAGGCAGGCTAAATGGGCGCTCAGCTCACCGGCATTTGTCCACAGACAGCTTTCCGGGTCATGTGGCCAGTATGACTAAACCGCTTCTAGCGCAATGGGACACCGTGACGGAAACCAGAGTGCATGGAAACACCGTATACCTTCCTGCTGCAGCAGTACCTATTTATCTACTTGCGCTGGCGTGATTTTGAACTGCTAGGTTGGCAGGAGCTGGGACAGAGCTCACTCCATCATGGGGATTCGAACCGCCGACCTTCCGATTGGCAAGCCCAAGAGGCTCAGTGGTTTAGACCACAGCGCCACCTCACCACAACCCCAAAACTGCCTTTGACTGGACTTAACAGTCCAGGGGTCCTTTACTTTTACCATATTTTTTTTACAGCTCACCTGGTCTCAGACTTCTCTGCTATGATGCAATGACCTCTAAACTTACTGAGCGCTGGCACAAATGACACTCTGGCACATATTAATGTCACATTTGTCTTCCCAGGCTTTTCCCGGAGCTTACTCCCCACAGGTTATTTTATTTTATCTTATTTCAACTCTGCCTCGGTTATCTGTTGAGTTTTATTCTGCACAGTGATTTTAATAGTGATAGGTGGTGTGAAAATATTCAAAGTTCTAGACTTTCTTTTTAAATTATAGTAATTATTTCCCAACTGGCATCTATGTATAAATATTCACACACACAAATTGCATGCAAATGGGTCCTCCTTTTCCGTGATTTCTAAGAGGCCACCCAAAGGGCAGATGATTGACAAGACACATTTCCTCCTCCACCTCCTGGAATGCCCTCCCATGTTATACACAAATGTCCTTTTTTTTTTGCTTAATGTGCTGTTCACTGTATAATGTCCCAATGGCCTTTGGAATGAACAATACAGATTCTCTCTCTCAAAATATGCTTAGAGGTATGTGGCACTATCCAATTGCCTAAGGGGAGAAATGAGCAGAAAAGGTGACCATGGGAATCTTCCTTAAACTGTCATGGACTGGCTAGACAAAGAAGGGTTGTGGGAGGCAGCAGCTGGGGAGCCCCCAAGGGAAACTCCAAAGGAGGAAGGCTCAGAGCCAGGGAATTGCTGGTGGGATGCTGAGGACCAGTCCGAGGGGGAAGATTGGGGGGAGGGACTGGATACTGAAGGGGCAACAGGGTTTAGTGAGCAGGGAGAGCCTGTGATAGGAAGCAGTTCAGACTTTGAGGCTGGAGCAGAGGAGGAGGGTCAAGAGGCTGCTGAAGAATCCAGGAGTCTTCCTCTCCTGCTGTGACAATCTCCCCTCTCCACTGGTCTCTAAGAACATGCAGAATAATGAGGAGGGCAAAACAGAGGCCAGAGGTGTGCAGACACTGCTTGGGAAACATCTAGGAGAGGAGGAGCATTAGCAAAGGTGCAAGGCAGGGACCTTCAGTCCTGGCAACTGTTCCACAGAGGCAAGACCAACTGGGAAGTTCTGCTGAGTCATATGCTATTTCCTTGAATAAAGAGTTAACTTCACTAGAGGATCAAACCTATCCATTCTGAAGGAAATCAGCCCTGAGTGCTCACTGGAAGGACAGATCCTAAAGCTAAGGCTCCAATACTTTGGCCACCTCATGAGAAGAGAAGACTCCCTGAAAAAGACCCTGATGCTGGGAAAGATGGAGGGCACAAGGAGAAGGGGACGACAGAGGACGAGATGGTTGGACAGTGTTCTTGAAGCTACCAGCATGAGTCTGACCAAACTGTGGGAGGCAGTGGAAGACAGGAGTGCCTGGCGTGCTCTGGGGTCACGAAGAGTCGGACACAACTAAATGACTAAACAACAACAACAATGGAGCCCTGCATCTTTCATGCTGACCTGCATCTGACTCCAGTCCTGACAGCTACCATGTCGGACTGTCAGTTCATCTAGCTCATGCTGCCTGCACTGGCTGGAAGCATCTCTCTATGGTTTCAGGCAGGAGTCCTTACCGACACAGCCTGAAGATATCATGGATTGAACCTCAGACCTTCTGTATGTGGAGCTGGCAGTTTGCCACTGAATTATGTCATTGGGTATCCGTCTTTGCTCCCCCACTGAAATGTAAACAATGGAAGGGGGGGGAATGGGTCTCATCCCGCTACGATTTACACAGAGTAAACACACTGAAATTAATGGACCTGTGTTCATCATGGTCATTAATTTCAGTTGGTCTACTCTGAGGAAACATGAGTTGACTACAACCCATAATTATACCGCTGCAGGTTTTGCCAAGAAAAGGAGATCCAACAGCCCGCTCCACTATCAAAGCCCGTAATTTGTTTTCAGTGTGATTTCCAAGCACTTAAGCTGATATATTTGCAACTAAACAGTGTCATCCTATTTCTCTTTATTATTATTTTTTAATGCTTTCAGGGAACTGTCTAACATTTTAAAGGGAAACCTATTTCCTCATTGTGCTTGAGCCCAGCTAAAAGAAGCTTTGTTCCTCGGATTTCTTTGGCTAAGAGACACGGCGCGTAGGAGTATGATTTGAAATTTCAGCCTCTGCAAGGCATTCAGTCGCAAAACATGTGACTCACTAGAGCTCCTTCTCAACCCCTGCAAAAAATAAAATGCAGTCCTCCTACCCGCTTCAGAGTAGAAACTCCATTTGGAGGCTTGGTGGGGCAGCCTAAGGCAAAGATTCAAGGATAAGCGGTATTCAGAGTCTGCAGCAGGACTGGGGGACCTGTATCCCTTCAGATGTTGCTGGACTATAGTGCCCATCACCTCTCACCATTGGCCATGCTGGCTGTGACTGATGGGAGTTGGAGTCCCACAACATCCACAGGCCCGGAGATTCACCACGCAGGGATTTCACTTTCTCTGTGCATGGCATGCGACCTGAGCCATGGAAATAGCCAAAGTACAATATTTCACCAGCTTAAGGACTTCACATCCACAGGATGCATTGAGGGTCGCTACCTTAGATTGGCTTAAGTAAGCATCACTTAATGGAGGAAAATCTATCAACCACTGTTGGCAGCTAAATGGAGCCTTTGAATTCCAGGGTATAATTAGGGATGGGACTCACTCCTCAAAATATCTGTTTGTTTAACAATTGCGGATTTTGTAGCTCAAGTTTGGATCATGCCAGTTCACATTTCATAGTACAGTCATACCTTTGTTGTTGAACACCATGGTACTCATCTGTTTCGGCTCCTGAATTATCAAAACCTGGAAGTGAGTGTTCTGGTTTTAGAACGTTTTTTTGGAAGCCGAACATCCAATTGGGCTTCCATGGCTTCCGATCGGCTGCAGGAGCTTCCTGCAGCCAATCAGAAGCCGCACTTTGGTTTCTGAACATTTTGGAAGTCAAACGGGCTTCCGGAACAGATTCTGTTCAACTTCCAAGATCCGACTGTATTAGTATGGATTCAGTCCAGCTGCAACAATATCATAACCAGGGCTTTTTTTCCAGCCAGAACTTGCTGGAACTCAGTTCCAGCACCTCTCAGGTAGGCGCCATTACCATTATAAGAGAACAAGGGAGGCATTCATGGTGAGTTCCGGCACCTCTTTTTCTAAAAAAAATGCTCTGATCATAATTGATCTCAGCTCTCCTGTGCCAAACCTGTATACTCAGAGGTAAGGTCCACTGACTGCAAGGCCGCTTACTCTTGGAGAAGTGGCATATTTGTTAAACAAACAGGCATAATTGCTGTAACAACAGAGTTATTCAGAGACTTTCTCAATCAGCCAGGTAAGGGAGTGGTGGGGGAAGGCGAGTTGTTGTTGTTTTTTAAAGTGAAGATTTTCTTTACTTTTGAGAAACAACAAAGCATGTTCCCTGTCAGAGAACCATCATGGGAATTTCCAGGCAATTTTTTTTAACTGATTGTCCTTTGAAATTAATGGACCTAAGTTAGTCATTTCCATTAATTTCAGTGGGTCTGCTCTTATTATTATCATCGTTATTACCGTCAATATAAGTTTCTAAGTTTACAAGTATAAAAAACAATTACACGCACGTTAAAATATTGACATATATAATTACTAAAACACAATACAACAATCTCTTAAAAGCATTAAACGTAAAAAATTAAGGCGTGCAATAAAACAATGCCATTAAAACTAAACAGCAATTAAAAGATGAAACTCAATTTGGAAAATGAAAGGAACCCCTTTGTATACTCTATAACAAATATTGGATACAACACATAGTATAATCTCAATTTTCCATGTCTATAGTTTCCACCTCTGTGAATACATCATTCAGTTCACCTTTTCAGTGATTCTAGTGCCTTTTCCAATTAAAAGAATAAAAGATCAAAAGGATGTTGGTTTGGCTCTTATTCTTGGGAAAAGTATCCCCCTGCCCTCTGCACATAAACCATACTTCCTGAAAATCGCCTTCTGCTGCCAAGATTTACAGGTCTTTCTCAAGACCCTTGCGAACTGATCTCTGTTTCAAGGTTTTTGGTATTTTCTCCACGTTATCAGTCGCTTTCAGCTTTAACCTCCAGAGACGCAACAGCTTCCCAGCAAACGATCCGTCAGTCATGCTGAGGGAGGAACAGGTCTGCTATTTGCAACTCCATGTCATTTTAATCCACTTGTAGGGGAATTTATCACACCATCTAGCTTACAGATCAGAATTTGGCCTGGCTTTCATACAGCCTCCTTTCACAGCACAGTGGAATGGCTGGAGTGCCAGATGATGGAGACCTGAGTTCAAATCCCCACTTGGCTGTGAAGCTCACGGTGTGAGCCTGTGCCAGGCACAATCTCGTAGCCTAGCCTACTTCAGAAGGTTTTTGTGTGGGTAAAATGGAAGCTTTCACTTCACTTCCATACATCGTGAAAGCTGGACCATAAAGAAGGCTGATCACTGAAGAATTGATGCTTTTGAATTATGGTGCTGGAGAAGACTCTTGAGAGTCCTATGGACTGCAAGAAGATCAAACCTATCCATTCTGAAGGAAATCAGCCCTGAGTGCTCACTGGAAGGACAGATCCTGAAGCTGAGGCTCCAATACTTTGGCCACATAATGAGAAGAGAAGACTCCCTGGAAAAGACGCTGATGTTGGGAAAGATGGAGGGCAGAAGGAGAAGGGGACGACAGAGGACGAGATGGTTGGACAGTGTTCTCGAAGCTACCAGCATGAGTTTGACCAAACTGCGGGAGGCAGTGGAAGACAGGAGTGCCTGGCGTGCTCTGGTCCATGGGGTCACGAAGAATCGGACACGACTAAACAACAACAACAAAATAGAAGAGGCCAAGGAACACAATCTGCTGACCTTCTTGGATGTTTCTCATGTTTCTAAGTTAGTCCTGCCGTGTTCAACGGGGTTTGCACATTAGTAGTATCATAGAATTTTAGAGTTGGAAGTGTTGAGGTTTGTGATAACACTGCAGCTTTGAATCATAGAATCATATAGTTGGAAGAGACCACAAGGGCCATCGAGTACAACCCCCTGCCCCCTGAAATGGACAATGAGCTGCTTGGCAAGAAGCCAAGTTAAACAAGGGTACTTGAGAAAGTCTACTTGGAGATAGGGAAGCATAGCAACAGGCGGTGATTGGTTAAAAGTTTTCCCTTATAAGCAGCATGTCACAGCAAGGCTGTTGTTGGAGTTCAGAGAGGTTGGTCTGTGGAGCTTGATTCGAGTCTGTATATAAGTAACTTGTACAAAGCTGCGCTATGTTGTTGTTGTTTAGTTGTGTCCGACTCTTCGTGACCCCATGGACCAGAGCACGCCAGGCACTCCTGTCTTCCACTGCCTCCCACAGTTTTGTCAAACTCATGCTGGTAGCTTCAAGAACACTGTCCAACCATCTCATCCTCTGTCATCCCCTTCTCCTGACAGATTAGATTAGATTGACAGATTAGAGAACTGGGCCAAAACAAAGAAGATTAATTTTAATAGGGAGAAATGTGAAGTATTGCACTTGGGCAAAAAAAATGAGAGGCACAAATACAAGATGGGTGACACCTGGCTTGAGAGCAGTACATGTGAAAAGGATCTAGGAGTCTTAGTTGACCACAAACTTGACATGAGCCAACAGTGTGACGCGGCAGCTAAAAAAGCCAATGCAATTCTGGGCTGCATCAATAGGAGTATTGCATCTAGATCAAGGGAAGTAATAGTGCCACTGTATTCTGCTCTGGTCAGACCTCACCTGGAGTACTGTGTCCAGTTCTGGGCACCACAGTTCAAGAAGGACACGGACAAACTGGAACGTGTCCAGAGGAGGGCAACCAAAATGGTCAAAGGCCTGGAAACGATGCCTTATGAAGAACGGCTAAGGGAGCTGGGCATGTTTAGCCTGGAGAAGAGGAGGTTAAGGGGTGATATGATAGCCATGTTCAAATATATAAAAGGACGTCACATAGAGGAGGGAGAAAGGTTGTTTTCTGCTGCTCCAGAGAAGCGGACACGGAGCAATGGTTCTAAACTACAAGAAAAAAGATTCCACCTAAACATTAGGAAGAACTTTTGACAGTAAGAGCTGTTCGACAATGGAATTTGCTGCCAAGGAGTGTGGTGGAGTCTCCTTCTTTGGAGATCTTTAAGCAGAGGCTTGACAACCATATGTCAGGAGTGCTCTGATGGTGTTTCCTGCTTGGCAGCGGGTTGGACTCGATGGCCCTTGTGGTCTCTTCCAACTCTATGATTCTATGATTCTATGATTCCTTGTGCCCTCCATCTTTCCCAACATCAGGGTCTTTCCCAGAGAGTCTTCTCTTCTCATGAGGTGGCCAAAGTATTGGAGCCTCAGCTTCACGATCTGTCTTTCCAGTGAGCACTCAGGGCTGATTTCCTTCAGAATGGAGAGGTTTGATCTTCTTGCAGTCCATGGGACTCTCAATAGTCTCCTCAAGCACCATAATTCAAAAGCATCAATTCTTCGGCGATCAGCCTTCTTTATGGTCCAGCTTTCACTTCCATACATCACTACTGGGAAAACCATAGCTTTTACTATACGGACCTTTGAAGCTGCGCTATACTCTGTATACAATAATAGCAAATACAAATCACACTACTGTTCAGCAATTTATGTTCCTGAGTTGTTGACTTGGACTACACGGAATACGCAGCCAGGCAGCAGAGATTTTTGGTTGAGATCCATCAACAGGAAGGGACTCCAAGGGTCCTCTAGTCCAGCCCCCCGCAATGCAGGAATCTCATCTAACTCATCCATGACAGATGGCCATCCAACCTCTTCTTGAAAACCTCCAAGGAAGGAGAGTCCACAACCTCCCAAGGGAGACTGTTCCACTGCTGAACAGCTCTCACTCTCAGAAAGTTCTTCCTGATGTTCAGCCGGAATCTCCTTTCTTGCAACTCGAGTCATATCCTCCAGAGCAGGGGAAAAAACAAGTGCTTAGGATTGTGGCTTCAATTTCTATTAAAAAGGTAAAGGTAAAGGTACCCCTGCCCATACGGGCCAGTCTTGACAGACTCTGGGGTTGTGCGCCCATCTCACTTAAGAGGCCAGGGGACAGCGCTGTCCGGAGACACTTCCGGGTCACGTGGCCAGCGTGACATCGCTGCTCTGGCGAGCCAGAGCCGCACACGGAAACGCCGTTTACCTTCCCGCCAGTAAGCGGTCCCTATTTATCTACTTGCACCCGGGGGTGCTTTCGAACTGCTAGGTTGGCAGGCGCTGGGACCGAGCAACGGGAGCGCACCCCGCCACAGGGATTCGAACCGCCGACCTTTCGATCGGCAAGCCCTAGGCGCTGAGGCTTTAACCCACAGCGCCACCTGCGTCCCAATTTCTATTATGCTACAACAAAAGTTGGGTTTGTTTAAAATATTTTATATCACCTTGCAGAAAGGTGGTTCCCAAGAAATTCTCTTAACCCTCCTCCAAAATATTAAAGCAATAAATTCAACAGCCTCTCCCCATCAGGGCAAACATTTGTTAAACCAACATCACAGATGACACCAAAGGCCAACAAAGGCCGTGGAAAACAAATGAGTTTTCGGCAGGCACTGAAGGCCTTGCCATATTTCAGTGGGGAGTCCATTCCATTCCACTACAATTCCTTTAACATAGGTGTTATATGTGTATAATATGTAGGATGCTCTGCTCAGCAGCCTAGTTGATGCGTTGGCCAAAGGAGGTAAATGGCACTCCTAGCTACTGTGGCCACTTCGAATCATAGAATTATTGAATTGGAAGGGTTCCTCAAGGGTCATCTAGTCCAGCCCCCTGCAATGCTGGAATCCTTCCCACAGCCATCCCTGGGTGGGCTCGAACCACCAACCTTCTGGTTAACAGCCAGACGCACTGGCCCATTGCACCACATGCATCTAGTGTTAAAGATGGATTAGGGAGCACCTCCAGTCTATGCACCTGTTCCTTCTGTCAGTTTGCATTTCTTAGTGCAGAAATTATTGTTCTGACGTGTAGAGATCTTTCCTATTCCATTTAATTCAAGAGGGTTCTAGAAGCTTCTCTGTGTGACAGAAACAAGCAGAAGGTTCATGATGTTTGGGTTATTCCTTCCGAGAAGCTGAGTGCAGCTGGCTTCAACTGGTTCTCTTATCTCTTTCAGTCAAGGTCATGCTGACTATAAAAGTAGGGCCAAGAAGGAGCCTGGGTTTCACACTTTCTCTTTCTATCTCTCTTCCTTCTGGTGTTCTTTACATAGTATGCTATAGTGTTAAGGTTTAGACTTAAGGTAAGTCTGCTGTAACTGGATTTCTTATGGACAGTGCCAATCCTGAATGTATCGGAGCCAGTGTGATGTAGTGGTTAAGAACGGTAGTCTCGTAACCTGGTGAACCGGGTTCGCGTCTCCGCTCCTCCACATGCAGCTGCTGGGTGACCTTGGGCAAGCCACACTTCTCTGAAGTCTCTCAGCCCCACTCACCTCACAGAGTGTTTGTTGTGGGGGAGGAAGGGAAAGGAGAATGTTAGCCGCTTTGAGACTCCGTCAGGTAGTGATAAAGCAGGATATCAAATCCAAACTCTTCTCCTCTTCTTGTGACCATTATGCTCATTTGCCTTCAGTAGCAGTAAAACTCTGCTGGATGAAATACAATTGTCTCTGGTCTATTTTTTGGGAATCCTGCAATGTGTTTAAGTTTTTACTCTGCTAACCATACACTGGAGTTCTGCTCTGGATCAATATTGAAAAGATTTCCATGGCACCTTCAGGGAAAGTGCCATTCCCCAGTTGGCTGAATTCCCCAGCTCAGGACCCTGCCTCAGGCCACAGAGTTTGGATTTGATATCCCGCCTTTCACTCCCCTTCAGGAGTCTCAAAGTGGCTAACATTCTCCTTTCCCTTCCTCCCCCACAACAAACACTCTGTGAGGTGAGTGGGGCTGAGAGACTTCAGAGAAGTGTGACTGGCCCAAGGTCACCCAGCAGCTGCATGTGGAGGAGCGAAGACGTGAACCCGGTTCCCCAGATTATGAGAATACCGCTCTTAACCACTACACCACACAGCTGATTCGTGGTCATCCAGCCCATCACTGCAGCCAGGCACTGAACCAGTACTTGCACAGTCACATGCAATTCAGATGGGAAGAAAGAAAATCTGGGTATCAATAGTGAATTGATGACACTACTCCCAATCCCCTGATGGCTCCCAACAGCTTCATATATGTGTTAAATAGCTTTGTGAGCAAAATGATACCCTATAGCACCCAATAACTTGCTTGTCCGATTGCTGATATATATGTAGTTGCCCAATGATGGGGCCAGGTGAAACTGTCAGTTATGGTTTCTTTCCATCACTTGTTTTTCCCCAATTTTAACTTCAGTTTTCCACATTTCCACACCCGTTGGCAATTATTATCATTTTAAGGAAGTCTTCATGAAAATTCATCAGGAATTTAATACCTTTTATTCTAAAATACACATCTTTTGCCTGATTTTGCCTAATACACACATTTTTTTTGCAAGGCAATTTCCCCTAATATAAAGCATTTTTGCACATCATTCTCACTTATTTGTGCATTTTTATGCAATTCCATGCATTTTGTACACATTGCTTGGCTGGAGAGCTGCATAGGAAAATTCAGAGAAGGGCAGATTTCCAAAGACGGCTGGGTTTTTTTAGTTACACAGAATTGCATATGTTAGTGAAAATCACACACACACACACACACACACACATGCTTAGGGGAACAAACTGGTAAAAATGTGCATATTAGGCAAAGTTCTATAAAAAAATGGGTGTATTAGGAGAAATATACACAAAATCTAAGTGGTTAGCTCCATTGGTTAGTACGCACTGTTGATAACAACAAAGTTGCAGGTTCGATTCCCAGATGGGACATCTGCATATTCCTTTGCAGGGGGTTGGAATAGATGTTCCTCAGGGTCCCTTCAAACTCTATGAAGATGGTCAATTGTAATGAATTGATGTATTAGTTACTGCTGATTTATTGTTAATGTCGAATCTTAAATAAAATTTATTTTCAAAAAACCCTACAAAACTCTATGATTCTATAATCCTATGAAAATGCTTGTGAATCTTCAGGAGGGATTGTTTCTTTAAAAAGTTCAGAAACATGGTGCGCTGAATTCAAGAATGTGGGGAAAATGAGATGTTGAGAGCAACCGATTTTGACAAATTTGCCCATCTCTCAAGAGCGGAAAAACCCTGAAAGTGATGGCGCCTTGCCACATATACAACTTTTCTCAATGTTATTGGGGAAATGGGTAAGGACCTTACAAAGGAGGGGCTGTAACATGATGTGAAACAGAGTGAAGGTTGCGATGACACAGAAGTTTTATTTCACTTCCAATTTGCTGGAGACCCATTTAGGGCTATTTCCGTCTAACGTTCCAATGATCTGCTCTTAAAAATAGAGATGGCAATTCCCATTGGAAACAGGAGCTAATGGAACTCCCTCCTTGCAGTGGACAGTATGGTGAGAACAAAGTTTGGTCTGTGATGTGGGAGCAATGCTATTTAAAGACCTTCAAAGAGAAGGGCACAATCCTGTGTGCACTCTCTTTCTCTCCAGAAGGAAGGATGGGGAGGTCCCTCTATGGCGCAGTGTACCTGTACATGACACTTCCTCACATGGAAGTCCTGTCGGACATTCGGCTTCCCCAAAAATGTTTGAAAACCGGAGCAGGCACTTCTAGGTTTCGATCGGGAGTCAAAATGTTTGAGAACTAAGCTGTTTGAAAACCAAGGTACGACTGTATCAGTAACTATGCATACTGTATTTTTCTGTGTATAAGATGCCCCCATGTATAAGACGCTCCCTATCTTTGGGGACTTTTGCTGAGCTTTTTTTAGGGGGAATTGCCAAAAATCGCTCACCTGCGAAAAGCAACCGATCCTCTGTCCCTCGCCAGCAAAAGCCACAAATCGCCCGCCAAATTACTGCAATGACAGCCAATCAACACCTGACCTTGATGCAGCAACCAATAACATACCCAATAGTCACTGACAATCTCTGGCTTGCAGCAGCAACCAATCACACGCTCCCCCTATGCACTATAGGTGTATAAGACTACCCCCCGCTTTTAACATTATTTTTTAGTAAAAAACACACCCTGGTCTTATACCTGGAAAAGTACAGTATTTTGTTTGCTGTCTCTTGTTGTTTCAGTTTTCTGCACACCGCTTAGAGATATTTTAAATATATTAAGAGGTATAGAAATCAAATAATCAATCAATCAAGCAAGCAATTCATCCATTCCCGCCAAATTACTGCAATGACAGCCAATCAACACCTGACCTTGATGCAGCAACCAATAACACACCCAATAGTCACTGACAATCTCTGGCTTGCGGTAGCAACCAATCACACGCTCCCCCTATGCACTATATGTGTATAAGACTACCCCCCGCTTTTAACATTATTTTTTAGTAAACAAAACACCCTGGTCTTATACCTGGAAAAGTACAGTATTTTGTTTGCTGTCTCTCGTTGCTTCAGTTTTCTGCACACCGCTTAGAGATATTTTAAATATATTAAGAGGTATGAAGGGACGCAGGTGGCGCTGTGGGTTAAAGCCTCAGCGCCTAGGACTTGCCGATCGAAAGGTCGGCGGTTCGAATCCCTGCGGCGGGGTGCGCTCCCGCTGCTTGGTCCCAGCGCCTGCCAACCTAGCAGTTCGAAAGCACCTCCGGGTGCAAGTAGATAAATAGGGACCGCTTACCAGCGGGAAGGTAAACGGCGTTTCCGTGTGCGGCTCTGGCTCGCCAGAGCAGCGATGTCACGCTGGCCACGTGACCCGGAAGTGTCTCCGGACAGCGCTGGCCCCTGGCCTCTTAAGTGAGATGGGCGCACAACCCCAGAGTCTGTCAAGACTGGCCCGTATGGGCAGGGGTACCTTTACCTTTTAAGAGGTATAGAAATCAAATAATCAATCAATCAGTTCATCCATTCCCCCTCCTTGAGTGCTTTTTTGCTGGCTGGAATGTGTCCTTGAACTGGGACCATGCCTCCTGCAAGCCTGGATGGAGAAACATGTCTTTAGAAAGGGTGCATGACTTGCATGCAGCCTTCTCTACCAAGGCAAGAGCCATATCTGTTGCTCCACCCACTGCTTGCCTCTGGCCATGCCCACCTCTAGTACCTGGCCCTCAGGAGGACATCTATAAGGGCAAGTGACCCTTGAGCTGAAAAGTCCCCCCCTCCTCTTTCAGAGTTTTATCCTGCTTTTAGTTACCTTTTGAGCTTGTATCACTCTCTGCTTGGATTGGTCAGCTTTCAAAAGCTTGCTTTGCATTTGAATGGCACGCTCTTCCATATGGCTCCCTTGGCAGGGAACAAACATCTCCAGAACTTGAGGTGCAAACAGGAATTCCATATAAAGGCATAAGGATTCCTATCTTCTTCTTGGCACAGTAAAAGCCAAGAATGAAATGAAGTGAGAAACATCTCAGTGACTAATAAGTTCTGGATTCCAGGATGGTGTAATTTGCCCAGCTAACGAGGAATCAAATTCATTTAGTTTGAACTCAATTAGTAACCTCCTGATTTCTCCAGCAATATGTTCATAAGGCAGCTAATTTTTTTTCTTCTTTTTGGGAACACACTCTACTTCCTAGAGCCACATCAAATGTTAACTTCCTCTTTGGCGATCGGAAGAACGTGCTGGGTGACCAGCACAGTTGTCTTCAGTTGGCTTATTATATTGTTAAAAATTGGTAAGGTTAAAGTTTCAGATGTCTTTTAATAAATGCTTTTAGTAAATAATCAAAACCATAAACTAGGTAAAACTCCTGCTAAAAGCACAACATACCATCAAACAAAATGTTACAATATGTTATTTAGCTTTTGATTTTGATTTTTTAAAAGCTCTATTTCAATTGTTCATTGCTGCAATGTTTTAATCTCTTAGTCTCTGTTTCAAAGGGTTGATTGCATAAATGTCTCCTTTGCTGTGTCTTAATTTGCTGTATTGCAATGGTGATTCTTAATTTGTTTTTACTTCACATGTCACTCAGAGGACTCCAGCAAGTGTACAGCTGATAAATTAGATTTTGTAAATATATAAGCATAGCCTTCAACATTTCACAGATGGGAGAACAAGAATCCTCTTGGAGAACTCGCTATTCTCAAGCCTAGTTTCATTGCCTATGTCCCCCTTCTTTAAACATCGGGGAAGGTTCTGCCTGTCTCCTGTTTTCACTTGGTTTGGAAAACAGCAACTCCTTCTTCACCATTTAAAAAGCCAATGAGGTGTTTAATGCAATGTGTTATCAGCTTATTTTGAAGCCATGCCACACTCTGAAATAACAACTTGTGCACTTAATGTCCATGGGCAGGCATTTATGTTTATGTGCACTAGAAACAAGGGATAGACAAGCATAGGATGGTATTCAGCACTGTTTTTGTTGCTGTTTACTCGTTTAGTCGTGTCCGACTCTTTGTGACCCCATGGACGAGAGCATGCCAGGCACTCCTGTCTTCCACTGCCTTCCACAAACTTGCCTTTGGTCAAACTCATGCTGGTAGCTTCGAGAACACTGTCCAACCATCTTGTCCTCTGTCATCCCCTTCTCCTTGTGTCCTCCATCTTTCCCAACATCAGGGCCTTTTCCAGGGAGTCTTCTCTTCTCATGAGGTGGCCAAAGTATTGGAGCTTCAGGATCTGTCCTTCCAGTGAGCACTCAGGGCTGATTTCCTTAAGAATGGATGCGTTTGATTTTCTTGCAGTCCATGGGACGCTCAAGAGTCTCCTCCAGCATGATAAATCAAAAGCATCAATTATTCGGCGATCAGCCTTCTAGTCCTACTTAATTTTCTGCTCTTAATTTTCATATGCAACTCTACAGATGGGATTCACATGATGCTGTTTTATTGGAGCCTTCCCCCAACCTAGTGATGACCTCCAGCTGTTTTGGACTACAATTCCCATCAGCTCTAGCCAGCATGGGAGTTGTCATCCAAAACAGCTGGAAGGTTGGGAAAAGTCTATTTTATTGTATTCTTCATTTAGAACCCTTTGATTGTGAGCCTCTTTGGGAAGATCTTTGGTTTTGAGTAATGTAATACAAATTGCATCATCATCATCATCATCATCAGCCATAGCTCAGTAATAGAACATCTGCCGATTTCAATTCCCAGCATCTTGAGGTAGATCTGGGGAAAACCCTTCCGGAAACCCTGGAGATCAGTGCCAGATTATTAAATAGTCAGAGTACGATCTGGCCTATGGGCCCCACCACTTTTAGGGGCCCCATGACAATAGATCGAAATAATATTGGTTCAGACTTGAAAAATTTGATTTTGGAAGAGAAACCCCCATTAACTCAGAAACCGACATCATTGTGAAGGGGTCCCCAAGATTTTGACTGCCTAGGGGCCTCCACATGGTTTAATCCAGCCCTGGTAGAGATCTGCTGCCTGCCAATATAGGCAATATGGAACTGGATGGACCATTGGGCCTGACTCAGTATAAGGCAGCTTCTTATGCCCCTATGCACATAGGAAGGGCCATAGCTCAGTGGTAGAGCATCTGCTTTGCATGCAGAAGGTCCCAGGTTCAATCCCAGGCATCTCCTAGTAAGACTGGGGATGTCCCATGTCTGACACCCTGGAGAGCTGCTGCCGGTGCAGTTCAGACAATACTGATCTTGATAGCATCTTCCTATGTCTCTATATTTCTAAGGTGAAGGAGGAGTAGAAGAGGGGATGAAAGGAAGCATATCAGCGACCCTTTGAAATAGACAGTGGGATGGCCTCTTCCCTATGGGTCCTATATCTCCTGTGGGTCTCTTGGTATTGATTAATTTCTTGGTGGCGCACTAGTGACTCTCTCAGAGCCCTGAAAATGATCGCTGTGTGAAAACATCTATTCATTTATTCTTCAAGATTCACATCCCGCTCTTTGACGAGTGCTCCCCAACGCAGCTCTTGGCATTCATAAAATGCAATTCCATTACAAAGCCACCTAACTCAAGGAATTAAAACCGTAAAAGAAATGGGCCTGGGAGAAGAGGCAGAGGAGGCTGGGAATAAAGAGGAACAGGAAGAAAAACCAAATCAGCACACACACTTTCCAACTGTCCCTATGTATCATGGACCATCCCTATAGTACTTTCCATTACAAGTCTCTGGAAAACCATCAACCCCATTTTGTCCCTCTTTTTGGTCCTTGGGGAGATGCCTTCTTAACAGGTTGATAGCGTGAGTTGTTAGGAGCCACAGAGACAGGAAATTTAGAGCTGGAAGGGGCCACAGAGGTCATCACACTCCTTCCTTGGTGGAGAAACTAAAACACAGGATACAAGCACAGCCCACCTGACAGGTGACTGTTCAGCTTAAGTATTTCCAGTGATGGAGTGTCCACCTCCTCCCAAAGCAATCTGTTCCACTGTCTTCCTTCTAGGAAGTAAGGAAGGGCTGTGGCTTAGTGCTAGGACATTTGCTTTGAAGATCCCAAATTCAACTCCTGGCATCTCCAGGTAGGAAAAGGAGAGTCTCCTGTCTGAGACCCCAGACAGCCACTGAGCTAGATAGACCAATAGTCTGACTCAATATAAGTCTGTTTCCTAGGCTCCTAGTTGATACCAAGACATCATCTCTTAAGACTGTTGTGGAAGTCCCTTTTCTCTCTCTTTTGAATTTGGTTTTGGGAGGTAATGCAACAACTACTGTACAAATAAAATACAAAATGCTTTGTTTGCCCCTGGCAAACACTCCTTGCAAGTATGCAGATTTTTACCGAATTAGGATTTGGTTGTGGATATCCATTTCAGTTTCTTTTTTCTTCCCCAGCAAGGGAAAACCAACAGTAACTATCCAGTCAAAGTTTTATTGCTCCAATATAAACAAACAGCAGCGTTCCATTACATGACCCCTTACTGATCTGCACTTCCTGTTCATTGATGGGGAGTAAGAGGCTTGAATCATCTGTCCTGCCTGAAGCAGTGGTCATAAACAGGCTGGATCTGCTCCCAGCTTCTGTATTCAGTCTAGCACTATATTACAACTCCTGAAAAACAGCTGATCCCATGTGCTGCTGACAAGTGGGGCTGGAAAACAGCCCAGCTTTATTTCCCAAGCGCTATGAAGCTAGGAGAGACTCAGTTGTCTATCAAAAGACTCAAGTCTAAGTATGTATATATTGAATATTGCATCCCTGTTTATTTCTGCCCCATATCCTCCTCCAGTTGTCTCCTCTAAAACTTTAGATTGTGAACAACAGACCTGTAATTGGCCAACTCTTTAGTCATGCAAAGAAATCCTTGCCAGTACCTCCTGCTACAGAATCCCATCTTAAAGATATAAAACCAGAGGAAGGGAGATGCCGTAGTGTGGCGTTTGTGTGCTGGGCACCCACAGTGCGGCGCCCAAGTCTGCGCCGCTGTATTAGGCCTCTGCCAACCTGTCTAGGTGGTATTCCATGCAACATCCAACACGTAGCCAGGAAGCCATAGAGCACCATAGGAGGTGATTCCCAGAGCCAACCATGTGTCCGTTCTGTCTTATTAACCCTTTTCATCACCATAGTCTCTCACAGACCATATCACTTAAGGCAGTGAAGCAGTTTTACCCTTCCAATTCTTATAGGCAGCCTATGCCCAATCTACAAGGAGTGTACAATTACATCACAATGGGCATTCAAACAGAATCTTTATCCACAATTTAATTTGTGTGGGGAAGTGCCTTCCTACCTCCATCCACTATCTTGACGATTTTACCTTTTACAACAGGGGTCAGCAAACTTTTTCAGCAGAGGGCCACTCCACTGTCCCTCAGACCTTGTGGGGGGCCAGACTATATATTTTTTTGGGGGGGAATGAACAAATTGCTATGCCCCAGAAATAACCCAGAGATGCATTTTAAATAAAAGGACTCTTTCTACTCATGTAGAAACACACTGATTCCTGGACCGTCCACGGGCTGGATTGAGAAGGCGATTGGGCTGCATCCGGCCCCCGGGCCTTAGTTTGCCTACCCATGTTTTACAACATCTTATGAAAAGCTAGCAACAATAACTTTGGACTTACTCATTTATATGACTTACATTGTTAAGACCCAACACCCTCAAAGATAGCCAATGCAGATAAATGGATTGTTCTTCATATAGCAAGACAGATATATTGGGGTTATTCAGTTATATCATATACAATTTATAGGGGCACTAAGATCTGTCCTCTGCAAACACACACACTCTCTCTCTTAAACTGAACAAGATAGAACTTTTGTTTTACATGCTATTGTTAATCTCTCCTTTTGGTAAGGGAAAACAGAAAAGAAACTCTTCTGTCAAGTACTCCTTCCAAGTCAATGAAGGATCTGCTCGGTTACTTTCTCAGACAATGTGTGGTCAATACAAGTTTATTTTCTATCTGGATTATAATAACCAGCCAGCTCTGATTTATGCATAGGTTTGATCTCAAAAGACATAACCAAGTCTAGTTAAGAAGCTCATTGTGTTTCTGTTAAATGTTATTTTAAAAACAAACAAACAGAAAAGACAACGGTTCCTAGTTCAGCTCAAGTCATTCACGAATAGTCGGATTTTTAACCCCATCTGCATCAAATGACATATTCAGCTAATTCAATGGGAACCGGATGTGGATCACAGTGCCCGCAAGACCGCCTTCATTGGATTCAATTGAAGGAGTTTGCATCTGCTTTCAACATTTCCAGAAATATTAGCTATCTAACACTTGCACTGATTTACATGTGGAATTGGTGAAAGGCCTTTTTAAAAGGTTCCCTATTAACTCACATGCTTGTACAACGCAAAACGGTCAGCACCATCTCAGAAGAGGCATTCCTCTTTCTCACACAGGAAGTGATGCTTCTTCTAAGATTATCCTTGGTGCAAATGTCTGTGCAATATCCAAATCCCCAAAGCTTGCTTTAAAAAAAAACAAATTCTGTACTATTTCACAGATTTGCACGTTTGATTTCACCGACTGAACTTTACGCAACTCATTTCTTTCATCCGAGGGCCACCCTCATTTGAATAGCGCAGACTAAAAATGCGTTTTGCACTCCCATGAAAAAGTCAGCAATTATCTGCAGATTTACTCACCTGCCCAGCAACAGGAATTCTCCAGTGAGGCCCAAGCGCCTCATAGCCATCAGCAGCCCTCGTACTGTCATGCCCTCACAGAAGCACACCACAACTCTTGCCTTGGGCAAATGGCTTCTCAGCTTCTCCAATAGCTTATCAAAGCTCTGCTCGCCGGCGTTGCTGTAGATCTTGTAGGAATGGGCGATGCAGACCCCCTCCTTGCCCGACATGTCTTTGAAAGCTTCCATTCCACTTTCGCCATAGTTTCCTGAAAGAGAAGGAGAAGAAGAAAACACACACAAAGACATTAGCAATAAGGTTCCTAAGGGGTGATAATCTAAGCAGCGCCATCATTTTATGCAACTGCAAATTGTCAGGATCAGGCATTAAGTGTGGGGACACGTACCCTTTGGAACTCCTTGCCACTGCCTATCTGATAAGTGCATTCTCTGTTCTTTCTGTCACCTGCTAAAGGTGTTCCTCTTCTAGCAAACCTGCTAAATGGAGTTTTTTTTTTTAAAAAAAATCCTCATTAGCGTCTGTATTGGATTTGATTTTATATATGTGCAAATGTGGTTTAAAACTGTGTTCTTGTTTTTTTAAAAAATATTTTTATATGTGCAGTTGTTTTAACAGTCTATATAGAATTGTTTTTTATATATTTTTATTATATTGCAAATTGCTTCGGGGTACTTTGCAGAAAGTAATTCATAAATGAAATAATAAGAAGGGTGTTATACAGCTAGGTTTTACTCAGACTCACTGAAATCAATGAGCATGAGTAAGTCATTTCAATGGGTACGCTCTGAGAAAAACCTAGTTGCATACCACCTAATGATATTAGCAGTAGTAGCAGTACTGATTCAGTGTGCAAGACCTGGGGACTTAAAACTGGATGAATCAGATTCCAGCCTTTCCTCTGCTGTAGATACATTTCAGAGATATTCAGGCAAAACGTCTGGTTTCAGCCTCATTTTCCTTCTTAAAAACAACAGCAACAACCACCCCTCTCACAAAGCTGTTCAGAGGACAGAAGAAAAGGGCAATTGTGATTTTATAGCATTTCTGTTCATTTTGCAATTGCATAAGCTCCTGTGAGCTGGAACACGTACCATTATCCCAATGGGTAAAGTGCTTACATGTGTTCTCTCTGGGTCTCGCCGTTCATTTCCATACATATGGCTCTATTTGCATATAGCATTGCCATGCTACGGACTAGAGGCCAGGCAGGGTGCATCTCTGGTATCCTAATGTTGCGTGCCCAGGCGGAGACCGCCCCCCCCCCCGACCCCAGGCAACACCTGGGTGGAATAATGACTCGTGACAACATGTTTTGGGATTAAAATTGGCCACAACTTTATTAACCTTTCAGATGTAGGAAGATCTTGGCTTAAGCATTGGGCACATACCATACATCCCTGCATATTTTACATGAACTAAACCATTCCATAATCCATGGTTACACCCATCAAAACTTATTAACACTGTTGAATTTATCTTAATGCTACCTGAGTTTTTAAATGAACACAATTTTTATCCATATATTCAGTAAACATTTTCCAGTCTTCTTTAAACGCGCATTCTTCTTGTTCTCTTATTCTATATGCTAGCTGTGCGTATTCCATCAGTTTAAGTTGCCATTCTTCTTTGGTTGGGACCTCACTCATTTTCCATTGCCTTCAGATGTCTTCTAAAGACTGCAAAGTTACTTATCTCCTTGGCTCAGGGGCCGCATAACTCCATACCCTCCAACATTTCGCCGATGAAAATAAGGGACGTGGGTGGCGCTGTGGGTTAAACCACAGAGCCTAGGACTTGCTGATCAGAAGGTCAGTGGTTTGAATCCCCACAACGGGGTGAGCTCCCATTGCTTGGTCCCTGCTCTTGCCAACCTAGCAATTCGAAAGCACGTCAAAGTGCAAGTAGATAAATAGGTACCACTCCAGCGGGAAGGTAAATGGTGTTTCCGTGCGCTGCTCTGGTTCGCCAGAAGCGGCTTAGTCATGCTGGCCACATGACCTGGAAGCTGTACACCGGCTCCCTCGCCCAATAAAGTGAGATGAGAGCAGCAACCCCAGAGTCGGCCACAACTGGACCTAATGGTCAGGGGTCCCTTTACCTTTACCTAAGGAAAAGCGGGAGATTCTAGGATCACATCAGAAGCTGGGATGGCTTCTGTCAATCTGGGGCTGTCCCTGGAAAATAGGGATCCTTGGAGGGTTTGGGATGGGAGCTGTGGCCCAACCACATATGGAGGGCCTCATTTTCTCCATCCTTCCATGACACTAAGCACCTACGGCCCAAAGCAGGGGAAAGTGCTGTTGAATGGTTGGCTTCTGAAGTGTTGAGCTCAGTATCCATTTCCCAAATTTCTTGGCCACTTGAATCATTTGGGCATCAGATGAAACACAGCTGCTGTCTCCGATGTGTGAAACAGCTTGAAGCAGAGTTGCTTTCGCAGGCAGATCGGTAAGCTGCCTCACCTAAGACGAGGGGGAAGCGCTTTGGAAAGGATGAGTGCTCCTAGCGAGGTGTTATGAATTTCGGCATTGAAGGAAAAAAGAAAACAGGGGGTGGGGCTAGCCCTATCTCTTGCAGCATAATCCAGCCCTGAGAAAAAAGGAACCAAATTCGTTCAGTTGGGAATGGTATAGCTGCACATTGCAGTTTGTGTGTTTGTGCTGGAGGGGTTGCAGAGGGAAAAAAACATGCCACAGCATTGCAATCAAGACATCTCCGTTCCCAAATACTTGTCGTATATAAGCTATGCCTAATTAACTTTTCATCTGAATAATCCCAGCGGTGGAGGAGAATTTTTGAGAGAACATGTATATTTAATTGCAATTATGTGGGAGAGAATAATAGGGAAGAGGGAATCATTGTGGAAAAATGGACTTTCATGTGTGTTGCGGTTGTTTTCCCAAACAATGGGACACTATTTTCAAAAGTTTCTTGCAGCGGAGGCTGGTCCATTCTGGCGAACTGTGTATTTCCCCACAAACATCAGTCTGCCCTCAGCCAAGCCTCAGATGCCTCAGTGGCGGACCTTGAGGTCTCAAATTTCAGCAGTGCCCGGTGCAGTGTCAAAATTTGGCAGCCCACCTCTCTTGCTCCTTTCTAAATAATCATAGAATCATAGAATTGTAGAGTTGGAAGGGACCCTGAGGATAATTTAGTCCAGGGGTAGGCAACCTAAGGCCTGGGGGCTGGATGCAGCCCAGTTGCCTTCTCAATCCAGCCCGCAGATGGTCCGGAAATCAGCGTGTTTTTACATGAGTAGAATGTGTGCTTTTATTTAAAATGCATCTCTGGGTTATTTGTGGGGCCTGCCTGGTGTTTTTACATGAGTAGAATGTGTGCTTTTATTTAAAATGCATCTCTGGGTTATTTGTGGGGCATAGCAATTCATTCATTCTTCCCCCCCCCCCCCAAATATAGTCCAGCCCACCACATGGTCTGAGGGACGGTGGACCGGCCCACAGCCGAAAAAGGTTGCTGACCCCTGAATTCTAGCCCAACCCCCTGCAATGCAGGATAATGCAGTTGTCCCATATGGAGATTGAACCTACAACTTTGGCATTATTAGCACCATGGTCTATCCAACTGAGCTATAGTTGTGGCACCCCTAAATCAGCCTCTAAACTGCCCTAAATTAGCCTCTGCCTGCCTACCTTCTTATGCTACATGTCAGTTCCCTCTGCAATTCCATTGTTGCCTTTGTAGAACTCGACAGAGAGGAGGATTGGGACACAACTAGAATTTGTTGCCTCTGCCTCTCATTGGGTCCAGCCAATCTTTTAGGTGACATTGCCCTGCTGTTGTTCTTTCTGCCTCCTGCCCTACCAGTTTCAATGGGCACCGGCTACTGGCAAAGTCACTTAAATAATACAGACCAGAGAGTCCAGAAGGAAAATAAATTCCCAACAATACTTTATGGAGGAAACTGGACAAAATGAGTGCATAACTAGAGGGAGAAAGGAACAGGGAGGTTTTGTTTTTTCTTACTTCGGACCTTGTACATAGCAGGTAAACAGCCAAACAAACAGACAGAGGAAAAATTCACTCAATGGATGGAACACATAGGCACAGAAGATCCTCCAGCTTGAGTTACGTTTGCCAAATTGCATGCAAGCCCAGGGGCTTTTTGGAATTCCAAACAGGGAGAATGGAGGTCAGTAATGTATAGGGTGAGAGGGGTAGGAAAGAAAGAGATCTGCATCCATTTATCTGTAGGCAGTAGCACTACTGTGCTATTCTGTTCTGAAATTTTCTTTTCGTAAGTGGCCTTGAGTGCTATTTCAGGAGGAAGTTGGGGACAGATATCCAAAACAAATAAGCAAGCAAGCAAATAAACTGTAACCCACCCACCCACCCACCTAAACCCCTTCAATTTGTTCATGTCACGAAGCACTGCAGAGCAAGTCAACACCGATAGCGAAAGAAGTGCAATAGGACCTGAAGGAATGGTGATGGTAGGAAAGGGATTTTCTGTCGGTATAAATGTTTTCTCCATCTGCTGAAATGGGGGGAAAGGAACCAGCAAACGCAATGACATTTAGACAGGTTTCTCTTTTGCATATCGCTCGTTTCAACACGAAGCAACTGCCTTTTCACCTACTGAAAAAGCTCTTCCAAATCTGTTAGCCTAACATGAACTGGATCAGCTCTAAAAACTTAAGAAGATTTGTGGAGAGAGAGAGAGAGAGAGAGAGAGAGAGAGAGAGAGGAAGAGAGAAAGAACAGATTGTGTGCTTCCCCACCCCCTCTCCCCGTGATGAAATTTAATACAATCTGGCATATTACAAAGTGCCCAGAATTCCCATTTTAACAGATTCTGCACCCATCACCTTTTGTAGTTTCCAGCAGCTACTCCCCAGTGGGGATGAGGGGAGGGAATGAAGTGATCAAAACGATACTGTGTTCCATTACTTTATCCAAATGGTTAAAATGTGCAATTCCAGCCAGAAGATGTTGGTAGTTTTGAGTGGTTCGGTTTAGAGAACGGGATTAAATGGTTTCTGCTTGGGAGACTTCAAGCAGCTCCCCAGAGGCTTGTTCAGCACTGAAATTCAGTATTCGATTTACTAGACTCGTGGGTCAGTAGCCTTGATAATGGGCAACTGGAGCAGCAATTCCTCGTTCCCACTTGGACCATTCATTGGATAAAATATAGGACAGTAGATAACTCAGAATGAACCCTAATGTTGTGTTCTGTTAGGGAAGAACCAAGTGTCTCCTAGTTGACCTTTTCCAGTGTTCCCATTTCATCAGAAACAGCTGCTGCTCCGTCATTCGTGTCCCTAGCCTAGAGGTTGCAAAAGTGGCACTTGCAAAGGAGTTTCCAGGAACCGGCAAAATTCTGTCCCAGACAGTCAGCTTGAAATAAGTATTGCAGTCTTTGTGGTGTGTGGTGCAAGAATTTCTCTGGTTTGCCAATGTGTCCACTGGCTGAAAAAGTTAGGCCTCCCCTGCCTTAGCCCCATCCATGCTATAACTGAAAACACTGTGGTGCCGCTTTAAACAGCCATGGCTTCCCCCAAGGAATTATGGGAGCTGTAGTTTGCTAAAGGTGCTGAGAGTTGTTAGGAGACCCGTTTTCCCCTTGCAGAGCTGCACTAGGAAGAGATTGTGTTGTGTGTGTTTTTTTTTAAAAAAACCCTTCTTTCCTCCACCTCACCCCCAACTGCATGTTTAATAATGTTTCAAACCTTGTTTAAGCATGCTGTTGGGAGGTCAGAGAATCAGGACAGCCTCTCTCCACTCTTCTGTGGGGGCTGTGCAAGGCCCCCAGTCCAATACAGGGCCTGGATTGGGGCAGGCCTGGGTTAGATCAGGGTAGGGGGTGGGAGACATTACAGCCTTACTGTTATGTACTGAACTTCTCACCCTGGGCCAGCAGGGGGATACTGTAGATAGTTATGCAAATGAAGGATCGAAAGTGACGTTCAGTGATTGGATAGTTTTAGAAAGTTGTTACAGTACCGTTGTACTGGAGCTCTATATAAGCAGGCTGACTGAGCCCTTCAGTTCAGTTCTGTCCTGGCCTGTGAATAAACAAGAGCTGTTTTGAAGAATCGCTGTGTCGTCTGATATGTTCACCCACAACTTAACACTTACATCGATCACATAGTTTTCATCATATGCTGAAGCTGCACATATATGCAGGCCTTTGAAAATATGAATTTCTGTATCCTTCTGAATTGTTTAAACTTATTTTTGTGGAGTTAATGCTCCGCTTGTGCTGAGGCACATCCCGGCCCCGGCATGCAACAGTGTGCCAAGGAGCCTGGTGCCCACACTCCCTGAACTCCTGCCTCTTGGTTAGCAAACAGGGTTTTCCCCCTGACCGTTTGTCCTCTCACAAATTTGGTTACTAGACATAAGGCTTGGCTGGAGCATGACCGGGGACGCAGATGTAATCAAGTATCAGAAAACACGTGTTTTCGCTAATGCTGGAAATGTGCTTAGATGGAAATACATTAAGTTCAGGGTGGTTTCACTACTGTTTCCAATTGTTGACTTCTGCTAATAAAAGGAGTCTCTGTGGAACTAGCCAGCAGCTTGCTTGGAGCATGCTTGCCAGTGTGCGTCTGTACAGCTCACCTGCATCCAACCTCCTGTCGTCTCCATTATTCCTACAGATTTTAATACTGTCTTTTTATACCGTTGCAACTTGCACTGGGGCCTTGTGGCAAAGAGCAAGTAAGAAATTTGAAATCACCATCAACAACAAGACTATCACTGTCGTCATCCTTGCAGTGCACAATGCACATCAGCTGTTGAGGAAATGTTGAAATGCGGATAGCATCTTGTAAGGATCTTTGTGTTTTTCTCTTAGGTCTTCAATCCAAAGAGAACACAGAGCTTTCTCCCCACATTCCAAGACAAGGCACAAAGCATCGAGAAACCACAAACTAGGCTCAGTTCGACTGCATCTTAGGTTCTGCCTATTCTTCCGGCACATGGGTTGACTGAACCTAAGCCAGGCTAAAGCAAACCCCAGAGATTAGGTTTTGACATCAAAGCAAGCCACCAAAACCACCTTCTTAAAAAACAAGTTGCCTTATACTGAGTCAGACCACTGGTGCATGTAGCTGAATATTGTCTAATAATACTACTGCTACTAATCATTCATTATTTATAACCTGCCCATCTGGCTGGGTTTCCCCAGCCACGCTGGGCGTCTCCCAGCAGAATATTAATAATAATAAAAAAGAGATAAAACAAATCATTTAAAACTTCCCTAAACTGGGCTGCCTTCAGATGTCTTCTAAAAGTCAGGTAGTTTATTTCCTTGACATCTGATGGGAGGGCGTTCCACAGGGAGGGCGCCACTACTGAGAAGACCCTCTACTTGGTTCCCTGTAACCTCACTTCTCACAGTGGGGGAACCGCCAGAAGGCCCTTGGAGCTGGACCTCAGTTTTTTTTTTTTTAATAATATTTATTCAAAATTTAAGAATAACAAAAAGAAGAAAAGAAAATTACAAAGTACAAAATACAAAATACAAAATACAAAATACAAAAAAAGATAACAACACCAACAAAAAAATAAAAATAAAAAGAGCTGATTAATCCTTCACACAACTTTCTTCCTTTACTTATTTCCTTGACCTCCTCGCACCTCCCAATTTTGTATTCTAATTCAGATCGTTATTTCAGCAAATCCTTAACCTTATTTTCATTTAAATAGTTTAACATAATATATTACAATTTAACGTCCTCTCTTTTCGTCAATTTCATCAACTCGTCTTTACTTAGTCCTTTATGTCATTTCAACCAAAACCATCTAGTTTTCTTTTTCCGACATCTTTCTAACAGTCCTTAATTTTACAATATACTTTAAGTTTTTTCCAATCTTCTTCCACTGACTCTTCTCCCTGGTCCCGGATTCTGCCAGTCATCTCAGCCAATTCCATATAGTCCATGGAGCTGGACCTCAGTGTCCGGGCTGAACAATGGGGGTGGAGATGCTCCTTCAGGTATGCTGGGCCGAGGCAATGGCCCTCCAGGGTTTCAGGTAGGGAGCCTTTGCCAGACCTACCTGTTGATGCTGGGGATTGAACCTGGACCTTCTATATGTAAGCAAATGATCTAGCACTGATCTATAGCCATTTTCCAAAGGAAGATCTGCTACTGGTAGCAATGTGTGTATCAACTAAAAGAGAATCTTGATGCCTTCTTAGGTATGGTTACATCAAGGCTGAGTTTTTACAGGTTTTGACTAATGCATATGAAGCTGCCAAATGCCATTGGTTCATCTAGCTCATTGTCACCTACACTGACTTGTCAGCAGCTCCCTGTGGTTTTAGAGAGGGGTTGCTCCCAGCCCAACTTTGGGATGCCAGGAATTGAAACTGTGACCTTCCGCACGCAAAGCAGACGGTCTACTGCTGAGCTCCAGCCCTTCTCACCCAAGTGAGCCAAACACAACAACTTTTGTTTCCATCGGGTTACATGAGGCTAACTAGATCATAAAGAAAGCCGGCAGAATGAAATAGTAAGCCCTGCATCTCTTATACTCGGAAGCTTCTTGGTGGGAGATGACACAAATTGTTTCCATATGTCACTTTGTGTGTGTGCGCGCGATCCGTGAACTCAAAATTGCCGTCAGGCATCTGGCTGGTTTTAAAATTAATAATGTAGCCATTGTGAGCCAAAACCCAGTCCTTAAAAGACTATAACATGGATATAAAAATGGAGGAACAAAACAAAAGAAGTGTTAACTGGAGCTGAAGAGGTAGACATTCTATCAGTTATTTGATCAATGCTAATCCTATTGGACATTGAGGATTTTGTCCCCCTTCTGAGCTTGGGAAATGAATTTTGTTTTTATAGACAAGAAACAGCAGAACACACAACTCATGTAAGCCTAGGTAAGCTGAATAAAGGAACCTTTCCAGGGTATCAGCACAGCATGGCTAAAATTTGCAACCTTTTCCATCGCTTCATTAACATTCATTGGCCCAACGGGAGCAGATATAACACAGTGCCTTGCCTGCCAGTGCAAAGACTGGCATTCTGAGCAAGTATTTCAAGCTCACATTGGTTTAGGCTAGTTTCCCATTAGGCATGATCAGACTGGGGACAGGCTGTGCTGGGCCCGGGGGTAACCCAAGAACCAGGGTCCAGGTATGGTCCAGAATTCTAAGGTTCCACTAGGAGTCAGTCCGACAGGGTCAAAGCAGGAAACCAGGCAAGGACAGGGGCAGGATCTGGCATACAGCAATGTTGCTCCCACAACCTGGGGCAGGGTCTGACAGCCTTTTATCTTCGTCAAGGTAACGGCCAGTTCTGATTCCCCCGGCAGCTCACCTCCCTGTTTTGCCTGAAGGCAAGTACTCCTCCTGTGAGTACTCAGGTATCTCCTTCTCTCAGACCTCAGTCTCTGCAGCTCGGGAGATGTTGGTGGGTTACTAGACCCAGGGGCCGCCTCACCCTCCCCTGACCAAACCAGTAGTGGGACAGCTGTAAGTGATGGCCCAGCTGAAGGCAACGAGGTAATCCCCGCATCTGGAGCCAGGGCAGGCTCAGGCCCCTGACTCGGCCCAGCTGGTGTTTGTTGCAGGGGAACCTGTGCAGACTGGGACTCTTCAGGATCAGGCCCCAGACTTGGTTCAGATGATGCCTGAGGCAAAGGATCCGGTACAGACTGAGACTCCTCTGGTTCCGAATCTGAGCCTGAGTCCCAGGCCATCACACAGGCTGACTCATCCCTCATTGTGAACCAGAGATTGGGAATCTGTAGTTCTCCAGATGTTGCTGTACTACAACTTCCATCATCCTCGATCATCCTTGGTCCATCTAATCCAACAACCTGTTCTCACATTCGCCAACCAGATGCCCATGAGAAACTCACAATCAGGACGTGAGCAATTCTCCCGCCTGTGGTTTCCAGCAGCTGATATGGAGAAGCATTGCTGTCTCCATTCCTATTGCAAACCATCCTGCCTGGTATTTTGCCATTGTTGCCAAACCCACGGTAAATTAGAAACTTCCCTTGCAGATGAACAGGTGTGCCAACTTGAATAAAATGGGGCGGGGCAGGTGGGCCCCACCCTGCATAATTGATCACATGATGTGGTGCACACACATGATTTGAATGGCAATATCCATAAGCTTGGGGGGCAGCCCCCTGGAATATTTTATGGGGGGGAGCTGAAGACCCCTCAGCCCCTAGAAGTTGGCTCCTATGCATGTGAAGACAGGCTCTGGGAGATTGAGCGGATGAGACCAATAGTGGATCCAAAGGTCAAGACGGATTCTGCACTTGTTGTAGAGGGAAGTGAGCGGCAGATGGGGCTTGTCTGTCAGGAGTGCATGCAGGAGCCAGGCCCTGTGACCAGAAGGGCTTTGCAGGACTGGGGCCTTCCTAAGTTTGTTCTGGAGAGGCAAGGTGCAGCTACACAGGTGAGGCCACTTGGTAACTCACTACACCTGGTGGCAAGAGCCGGGAAGGGATATAAGGTCAGCATTTCCCTTCACCTCTTTGCCAGAGCAACACGTTTCCTGCCTTGCTGCGTTTGGCTTCTTGGTTCCTGGTCCTCAGACCTCAGCTTCTCGACTCCTTGCTTCTTGAGCCTTAGACCCTTGACTTCATGACTCCCTGCTTCCTGACCCTTGGACCCCTGACTTCTGGACTCTCATTCCTGATACTACCCCGCCATCTTGCCCCTGGTCCCGATGTCCTTAGCCGGGACTTCGATCGCCCGTAGACCAGACCGTGACATTGTCAAACCAGAGAAGTGGCCCACCTAGGAGAAGGAAAACTCTGATCTGAAACTTCTGCTGCCTTGCAGGATACATTCTGGGTAAATGTGACTCATTGAAACAGCTACTTATACCTCAGTATTTGATTGACCCTCATCAATGACAAGGGCCTTCTCAAGCTCGAACTGAGGCCTCTTTCATGTCTTAAGACAATGTCCCCCAGTCTATTTTGTTTACCAGCAGGGGCAGGGAACTATGGCCCAGTACAAAACTCACTTATAAAAACAGTGAAGGATTTTGAAGTTCTGGAGCAGTGACAGATCTTGGCATCTCAAATTTCAGCCAACATTCATCACTCTCTCAAAATCAGCATTAGTGTCTGAATATGTCCAAAAACATTCTAATGAGATTGAGGGTTGACCTGGACGATGGCAAGATCCCCTCCCACTCATTGATTCTATAGTTGTAAAGTTGTGTTGGGGGATAGAAAAGCTACCTAAGTAGTCAAACCTGACAAAATGGTTTGGCTTTGTTATGTAAGGAAACAGGAATGGATCATGCTAAAGACCCATCTAATCCAGCACTATATTCACAACCAAATGCTCACAGGGAGCCCACAAGCAAAATCTGACCTCAGTGGAAAGGTAATCACGACATCGACCAACCCTGTATACCACCCATGAGAATATCACCAAAATGAGCTCTGATAATTTACAAGTGCCTTTTCTTTTCTTGTTAATTAATGGAGGAGGGTTGGGGAAAACACTGGGTAAATTTTCAGCATATCGCCAGTTGCAACACCCTTACCCAGATGGTCACCGCACCTCAAGCCATCCTTAAAGCCAGGCAGACCTGCTCAATTATTCACAGCAAGGAAAGCTGTTGCCAAATTGAATAATGTTGGAAAGCCATTTTGCAAATTAGCTACTTGGTGGCAGAAATGTGATTATTTACAGCTCTTTTCATTATTCGAAAAATACCCCCAAACCTTCTCGACTCCGTGTTTTCCAAAGGCATATCAGATCGCAGCCTCTCCTCTTAATTGTCTGGAGAAAATGCAAGTCACATTTCCCCCATTTAATGGGCACTTTCTGAGCTAAGCTGGATCTGATTACTCTTCCGATCCGAACAGTTATCAGAGCAGACAGAGCAGGGAGGTCTCAGCTGAACCGCCTCACACCCAAAGTGACAATTGGATGTCAGGACTTGAATTTGTCAGTAGCCGGCAGCAGGGTGAGTCGGAAGGTTTCTGAAGGGGATAATATGGGTGTGTGTGTGTGAGTGGAGGACATTAGCGGCACTTCAGAAAGAAAGCAGTGCTTTCATTCTCCGTTCTGTAGAGACTCCTGTGCATGATCATTACGGAAGCAGACAGATCTCCTAATTTGCGTTACACCTCGGACTCAGGGGCTCAGCCCTTATTTAATTATGTGTTTGGTGACTCAGAGCAATGAGGATCAGCAGGCAGAACGTCACAAGCAGAGTCCCCAAAGAGTTGGCCTTGTGTCTGCAACTTGACCCAACAGTGCTGGGCAGGAAGTTTCACACACTGGCATTGCAACTCTGGTATGCATTTGCAGAGTTCGCAAAATGGAAACAGAATGCATCGGAGGCATATTAAGATCCAAAACGGTGTGTCATGGTCTTCCTCCTGAAGCATGAACAGAAGCACAGTGATGAGTCATGGTTGCATACCACATGCACAACTGGCTCGATTGAACACCATGTTCCCAAGAGCTCAGTAGATCCAAATCATTGCTGTCTGTTACATGTTATCAGCATATTATTGTATTCCCTATCCCAAAGGGAAGGCGTCTATGTAGATATGAATGACAGTTGCATATCACCTGTGAAGTTGGCTCAATTGTGCAAGATGTTCCTCATTCAAAAGTACAGCATCCACGTCACTAGGAGATTGTAACCGCAGAGATAAGGAAAGAAGAGTCATTCCGCTGTCTGGAGAGTTCACTTCCTGGTTTGCATGGAGAAGCCATTTCAACCAGTGACAAAAACATGCAGCTTTATTGAGGCAGCACTGGGTGTCAGGATTTTGCACTCCTAACCATTTTGTACCTGGGGCAACTGCCCCTGTGCCCCCTATGCTATGCAAAATTGAGAAGATCCATAATTAAGAAGATCCATTTTGGAGTGCCAAATTTTGGGCTCACTCAGGGTGCCATATTACCAAAGATTACCACAGTACACCCCTGATGCCACCTCCACATAGGAACAGAAAAATAGCCCTGATGGATAAGGTCAAAGGCCCATCTAACCCCACACTGTTCTCTCACAGTAGACAAGCAGATGTCTATGGGAAGCTGACAACAAGGACCTGATTACAACATCACTTTCCCCATTTGCAGTTCCCAGCAGCGGGAGTTTGAAGGCATCCAGGAGAAGGATTGGAAAATGTCAATTGTGAGGGGAAATGCATTTGGAAATGCAGATCTAGAGAAAATGTGCTCAGAATAATAATTAAAGTTTCGTGTAGATTTGCAAATAATAGTAATAATAATTTATTATTTATACCCCGCCCATCTGGCTGGGCTTCCCCAGCCATTCTGGGCGGCTTCCAACCAAATATTAAAATACAGTAATGCATCAAACATTAAAAGCTTCCCTAAACAGGGCTGCCTTCAGATGTCTTCTAAAAGTCTGGTAGTTGTTGTTCTCTTTGACATCTGGTGGGAGGGCATTCAACAGGGCGGGTGCCACTACCAAGAAGGCCTTCTGCCTGGTTCCCTGTAACTTGGCTTCTCGCAGTGAGGGAACCACCAGAATAATAATAATAATAATAATAATAATAATAATAATAATAATAATAGAAATTGCAAACTGATGTGGAAATGGGACATGACAGATTTATGGGTGAACACATATGGAACTGACATGGTCCAAAAATAGAAGGATTTACCCATTCCCAGCTCACATCACAGCCTATATTTGACCAGCTTCCTTTTATGTTTCTGTCACGCATCTGATTCCACGAAAAGAGTCTCCTCCAAGGAAAATCCTCTTTAGCAAAGATACCGTGTGCGACTGCGAAGTCACACACGACCAACTACATTATCCACTGATCATGTATTTCACTTCGCATTACATTTGAACGTGACAACATGTCGCCACAACAGCTTTGACATTTTGGGCATGGCAGGCTAATGGCTGCTCCAGGCCCCTCCATCTCTCTCTCCAGGGCACACTGGACCAGATCAAGCCCACATGCGATCGCTTTTGTTCTGTGCGCTGGTTAAGGATCCTGCGACTAATGCACTGCAACAGACGAGGGCAGATTTATTGTTCGGATTGCCCGCCTCTCCGTGTAGCTGAGAAGCCTGGAAGGAATAGGACTGGAGAAAATGTTTACAGATGGCAGAACCTGGAAATGCTTCTGCCCAGTGGCACATGAAAACAAGCGCAGAGATTCAGTGCAGTGTGTGTGTGTGGATAAAGCTTAGGGGACAAATTCCAACACAGTAGTTGAGCTAGTCTGTAGGAGTTATGATACCTGTGACAGGGAGATGACACTTCACAGTGTGAGTGTCTCAGAGGAGGAGGGAAGCAGCTGACAAGTTGTGCTGCAGAGCAGGAGACATCAATAGACATTAGGACCCAGAGGGAGCTGACAGAGCAAGATGCTGTAAAACATGGACCGAGAAGAATTTAATGCTGCCCGCATTTTAAAGCAAGCCTTTTTGACCTAACTGACCTCATTCACACCTCCTAGACTAACACACAGATTGGAATGTGATTTGCACTTTGGTTTTTGCCCTTGTCTAATTCTTTTTCTATATAGTTCTAGGTTTAATAACACACCAACATGCATTTGTGTGTGTGTGTGTGTGTGTGTGTGTGTGTATTGCTATTTTTCTGGGAAAAGGTGCCAAAACTCAGCAGGAATGCCTCCCTTGTTCTCTTAGAATGGCAATGATGCCTTCCTGAGAGGTGCTGGAACTGAGTTCTGGTGAGTTCTGGCTGAAAAAAAGCCCCGTATTGCGTGTGTGTGTGTGTGTGTGTGTATGTCTCTCTCTCTCTCTCTCTCTCTCTCACACACACACACACACACACATACACACACGACTATTATTATTACATGTTTATGTTTTATATTTATGTTATCATTTTCCTTTTCATTTTGTGAATGAATGTAACAGAGTACGTGTTGACAGTGGGATATACAGTGGTACCTCAGGTTAAGAATTTAATTCATTCTGGAGGTCTGTTCTTAACCTGAAACTGTTCTTAACCTGAGGTACCACTTTAGCTAATGGGGCCTCCCGCTGCTGCCGCATGATTTCTGTTCTCATCCTGAAGCAAAGTTCTTAACCTGAGATACTATTTCTGGGTTAGTGGAGTCTGTAACCTGAAGCGTATGTAACCCGAGGTACCACTGTAACAGAAAAGCAAATAAAATAATTTTTTTTAAAGAAAAAAAGCCCTGTATGTGTATGTGTCTGTGTCTGTGTGTACATACACACACACACACACACACACACATATTACACACACATATTACACACACACACACACACACACACACACACACACACACACACACACAGTATATGGATTAAGTTCATTTAGAAAAGCCCTGTATATATATGAAGTTTATTTAGAAATATGTATATTGAGATTCCATGTGAGTTATTTATTCAGTATTTTATGTTAATGTTCCTATAACTGTATGATTCTCAAGTTCTGTGACGCTTTAATGAATTTCCTCTGTACTGTTTTGGTATATTTTGTGTTGGCAGGTTATAAATTGTCAGATACGCTGGCAGGCATGAGAGTTTCCCCTTTTCTCTGAAAGCTTCCGGTGAGAATTAACGAGCCTCTGGCAGGTTTATAGTTCGTTTTATTTACAACAGCATACAGAGAGCAGCCTATGGCCACCCTCCATCAGGATACCAGTTGGTCAATCTGAATCCCCTTCCACAGCAAGAAGCGTGCCAGCGTCCAGTTCTCCCTCCCCTGTACTTCTGTTGTTCTTTAACCCTTTCAGCCCTCCGAGTTCGGGGGGAGGGAAGGAATCCCCCCCCCACTTGAATGAAGAGCCTTCCAAACGCTCCCTATCTGCTGGTTGCTTAGCCACTATCTCAGAGCTGTGCAACTCTTCCCCTGATTGTCTGGCCACTGAATCTACTGCTGGGGGTGTTGGGGGGGGGGCAAATCCTCCCTTCCTGTCCTTGACAGCATTCCTCCACCTTCAGAGTCAGACCAGTCTCTGGCATCCGACTCTGACCAGCCCCTGACATAAATATGCTTATAAATACATGTATACATATTTAAATAAATTTTCATGTGATTTTTTTTTTAAGACTAATGCAAAACTGGGGTGAGAGAAGGCTTTTGAATAAGCACATTTAAAATTGGCATGCCATGGAATGAGATGGGCATGGGATGGGCAACCTGATTCCCATCCCCAGATGCATTGGTTGTCAAGGATATTTTGTCCCTCATCAGTTGGCATTAGTGCTGTGCCCCCCATCTGATTCAGGCACCAGTGTTTTGCTTTGGAATAGCCCCCATCTGAAATAGAAGGTTGGCAGCGGTGGAGGAGATGATTCTGTCTGCCCTGGTGTCATTTGTTTCATTTGAACACCCATCTCTTGCCAAGTTCTCAACATCAATGGCTTGGTTAGGCAGCTGCTGTTGAGTTTTATACAATCATCTGTCATCAATGCAATTTCTTCATTGCTGGACGTCACTTCCAGTTATCTCAGGGACAGGATTTCTGAGAAGCGCAGACAATTATGCTGTTAGCCTTTGTGTTTCCAATGAACCCAGGAAGGCTGCCTTTCTTTCTGGGATTCCGTAAATGATTTCAGACGTAGTTCAATTTCTTCCTTGATGAGTGAAAACAAGGCTGGGATCAGAATAGATGCTTACATTCAAAAAGGACAGGCTTCCCCACAAAGAATCATGGGAACCAGGGTCAGATTTAGGTTTGATGAGGCCCTAAGCTACTGAAGGTCCTTTATATGTCCAGCTGTCCTTTGTCAACAACAAATGGTCACTGTTTTTGTGTGTGTTGAATATATGCTATATGGTAATTTATGGACCTAATAGGTATCTAAAGCCATTTGCACATGTTGCCATGCAACCGTTCCATGCAAAATGGACCCTATATATAGAAAGGAGCAAACGAGTGATATTTTAGGGAACAGGCTAGCAGGCGGGACCCATTACTTACATCTTAGGAGCCTACACAACACAAAACACTGTTGCTGTATGTAGGTTTTATTTTATTTGTTTTTTATCTTATATTTTAGAAATGTACATGCAGTTTTTTCTTTATTTTTTTGGTGGAGGTGCAAGAGAGTGGAGCTCTAAGCTATAGCTAGTTTAGCTTATATGTAAATCTGGCACTGATGGGAACTGTGGTTTATTAAGGGTGCTGGGGACTGTAGCTCTGTGAGGTGTAAAGCTACAGTTTTACCCAATAGACACAGTTTTTTCCAGATGTATAAACAACAATAAAGAAGGCTGATCGCCGAAGAATTGATGCTTTTGAATTATGGTGCTGGAGGAGACTCTTGAGAGTCCCATGGACTGCAAGAAGATCAAACCTCTCCATTCTGAAGGAAATCAGCCCTGAGTGCTCACTGGAAGGACAGATTGTGAAGCTGAGGCTCCAGTACTTTGGCCACCTCATGAGAAGAGAAGACTCCCTGGAGAAGACCCTGATGTTGGGAAAGATGGAGGGCACAAGGAGAAGGGGGCGACAGAGGACGAGATGGTTGGATAGTGTTTTCGAGGTTACCAGCATGAGTCTGACCAAGCTGCGGGGGGCAGTGGAGGACAGGAGTGCCTGGCGTTCTCTGGTCCATGGGGTCACGAAGAGTCGGACACGACTAAACGACTAAACAACAACAACAACATATTGTTTATGGCTAGTTCTGTGCTGTTTTGAATTGAGTAACCTTTTTTGTGTTGTAAGCCACCTTGAGCATGGTTTTAACTGTGGAAAGGCAGCACAGTGGTACCTCGGGTTACATACGCTTCAGGTTACATACACTTCAGATCACAGACTCCACTAACCCGGAAATAGTACCTCAGGTTAAGAACTTTGCTTCAGGATGAGAACAGAAATCGTGCTCCGGCGGCGCGGCAGCAGCAGGAAGCCCAGTTAGCTATAGCGGTGCTTCAGGTTAAGAACAGTTTCAGGTTAAGAACAGACCTCTGGAACGAATTAAGTACTTAACCTGAGGTACCACTGCATTCAAATAAAATGATGTATGTATGTATGTATGTATGTATGTATGTATGGTTCACATCAGATCTTTTGGACTACAACTGCCATTGGTCATGTTGACTGTTGCTAATGGGAGTTGAAATCCAGAACATCTGGCCCAGTTATGTCAGAGGCTGATCTCAGACATTCTTTTTAAGTTTTATTTTATGATACGTCTTTGAATCACACTAGAACTTGTTCTTTAGCTGTGAATGAATCAGTGACCAGCAGTGCATTTTGAGGTCTCCTTCTTAGGTCAATGAGGACACTTGAACAGGAGAGCAGCCTTTGGAGTTGCCTTTCAGTGGGTTAATGGTGCATTGTTTTCTGAAGCACTGAATTTCTACAGTGGCTCCGTGTGACGCTCAGGTATCAACTGCAAAACACTGATCTAATGCATGAATGATCAAAACAGGCATCATAGTGTGCTAACCTTCATGTAAAATGCATTTGACTTGAAGTAATGATTCTCCCAGTTGGACGCTACTCAAAAATTAGGTCTGGAATCAGCATGTTTCCTGGCCTGATGCCAAGTAGTGTGGTCAGTGCTTGAAGCAGAGGCACTCTTGAGATATTTCACAATGGGATGAATTTATGGATAAAGCAATACCATTGCAAAAACCCTTCTACTTTGGCATAACCTAAGAACACAAGAAGAGACTTTGAGATCAAACCAGTGACTCACTTTGTTCAGCATTCTGTTCTCTCAGTTACCAACCAGATGCCTACAGGAAACCCTGAAGTGTCCAACATTGTGCAGATGAAAATAGGGATAGGCTTGCAATGCCCCTTTTTGTATATGCAGTATTGAGACCAAGCTGTCAGAACAGCATTCCTGTAAGGCAAGGATGAGGAAACAGTGGTCCTGCAAATGTTCCTGGACAATAACTCCCACCATTCATTACTGAGGTTGATGGAAGCAGGATTCTGCATACATATCATACATATCATACATTTGAAACACAGGACTGCCCCCAAAGAATCCTGGGAAAATGTTGGAATGAATTTTTATGGCCTTAGTAGAAATGCTATAAGGAGTTAAGCTTAAATAAGTATACTAATTTTAATGGAAATAAAATTAAAAATATGTTAAGACATATATATGATAGAAAATGGAGAAAGTTGGAAAGGAATTGCTGAAACAATTAATGGAAGTGGAATACAAAGAGGGAGGTGAGAGGAGGTCGATGATATAAGGGAATGAAAGTTAGAATATGGAAAAGGTATGATGTATGTTTTTAAAATGTTTTTGTTTTGTTTTGTTTAATTCATTGTGTTAGATAATGTGTTAAGGTTGTGTTTTGTATGGTTTATATATTGTATTGTATTGTTTTATTTTTTTCTTGTTCTTGTTCTTTTTTTCCTCTCTTGTCTCTTTTTCCTTTTTAAAAAGTAATAAATACTATTTTTTTAAAAAAAAGAATCCTGGGAAACGTTGTTTGTTAGAGGTGCTAGGAACTGAAGCTCTACAAAGTGAAAATGACAGCTCCTAGGATTCTTTAGGGGAGATCCAGTGTGGTCTAGTGGTTTGAGGGTCAGACTAGGACATGGGAGACCAGGGTTTGAATCCCCACTCAGTCACAAAGCTCACTGGGTGACCTTGGGCCAGTCTCACACTCTCAGCCTAACCTACAGGGTTGCTGTGGGGATTAAATGAGGAAAGGGGGAACTAGGTGCTCCACCTTGAGCTCCCTGGAGAAAAAAGTGGAATATGAATGCAACCAACACATGGCCCTCAAAAGGCTCTCCATAAAGGAATGTGGCCCTCAGAATGAAGGCCTCTTCTAGATAGTCAGCAAATCCAAGGTTCTTGACACCACCAGCCTGCATTTTATCTCCACGCGGTCTCATCTTGTTCCTCAACACTTTGGCACCACTGTCTGTCGTGTAGTTAATACACTCAGGAAATTAGTCTGTCTTAGCACGGTTGAGAGCCCTGTTACAGAGAGTTGCTCGAGCGTAGCAGGGGAAACGTGTTGCTGTTCAGCAACTGTTCGAAGTGCAAATGCTAAAGGATGAAGAATTGCAGATACATAAAGGAAGCTGTGATGAAGCACTCCAGGCCTTTCGGTATCCAGACAAAGGGCCTCCTCAGTTGTGATCAAGAAGCATGTCTTTTGTCAGCTGTATGAATATATAGTGACTGAAGACGAAAGCACTCAAGCGTAGCTTCACAAGGGCTCACCACTGACTGTTGAGCTGAGCTGGGCTGCAGGTTCAGTATCTCTTTTCACAGTGCATAGATAACTGCAAGATTCACTCCCACAAGATGCAGTGATTGCACCAACTTGGAAAGCTTTGAAAAGGAAGTAGATGAATTCATGGAGTCATGGCTGCCAACGACCACCCATCATGATGGGTGTGCCACTGTTCTCTTAAGGACCCATCTTTAGTGGGCCATTTCCAGGCTGGCATTGCTATTCATAGAATCATAGTGTTGTAGAGTTGGAAGGGGCCCAGGGGGTCATCTAGTCCCACCCCTACAATGCAGGTATCTTAACTAAAGGATCAATGACAGATGACCATCCGACCTCTGCTTAGAAACCTCCATGAAAGGAGAGTCCACCACATTCTGAGGGAGTTCCACAGTCAGACAATAATAACAACAACAATAATTTATTATTTATATCCCACCCATCTGGCTGGGTTTTCCCAGCCACTCTTGGCAGTTCTCAACTGAATATTAAAAACACAATACAGCATTAAACATAAAAACTTCCCTAAACAGGGCTGCCTTCAGATGTCTTTTAAAAGTATGATAGTTGCTTATTTCCTTGACATCTGATGGGAGGGTGTTCTTGGGATCATAAGTTCTTCCTAATGTTTAGTTGGAATCTCCTTTCTTCTAACTTCAAGCAATTTGTTCAGGTTCTACAGTCCAAAGCAGGAGAAAACAAGCATGCACCATCCTTCATGTGACAGCCCCTGAGATATTTGAAGATGGCTATCATATCAGTCTCCTCTTTTCCAGGCTAAACATACCAAGCTCCCTCAACCATTCTTCATAAGGCTTGGTTTCCAAACCCCAGTTACTGAGGAACATGATCAGGAGAAGGCTGAAGTGATGGTCACTTCAAATTAAGCCAACATTCAGACCCTCCTGGACTGAATTCTCCTAGCCAGGGCAGCAGATGAGCATTGTGAACCAACCACCTCTATTCAGGGCTCATCATGAGATGTGCCCAATTATCTTAATGCAGGGGCAAGTGCTCAGACAATCACACTACTCATTGTATCAAAGATCAAGTCACACCAGACCCAAAGATGCAGTTAAAGGGTTGTGTGAATTGGACCTTGATTGAGTTTTCATCCATGTTGTCTTTTCCTACAATTAACACTTCCCTGTAAGCACCGGGTGGAACCCAATCACAGAACCATTTTAACTAGTCTGGTCTTTCTAAAAGTATATTTCAAAGGGTTGTGAATGTGCTAGACAATCTCCCTCAAATGATATCAGGGGGAAAGAAATACTCAGTATCAGCAGTGAAAACAGTGGGACATAGTTTGTTCCCTGTAAGATAGTGTTAAGTCCTCATTATTATTATGTTTTTGGTCTACCTTAAAAGTTAATCCTCCGTTTCAGATTAATTTGTGGAAGGAAGTCAATTATGGAGTTGGGATGGGGAGAGAAATTAGCCCGGCTTTCCAAATCCATTTTCAAATTGTTATCGTATTCTCCCATACAGCCCGGCTTTCCAAATCCATTTTCAAATTGTTATAGTATTCTCCCATACAGCTCTTCATGTCAAAATGATTGTCATTTCTTTTAGTGTACTTATTTGCCAAAATTGCAAATGGACTTGGGAGAAAGAGGAGGAGAGGGAGAGAGATATGTGATTTCAGAAAGAGGTTGTTGTTGTTTTGGCATTTGATGCTCTAGAGAAAACTCTCTTTTCCCGAGTCGTATGCCTTCTGTACGAAGTTCACCTCTCGCTGGTGGGCCTTTGATTTTCCCTGTCTGAGTAGTGCTTTTTCCTCGTTTTTTATGGTTGTATATATGTAGCTTCCGTTTTGCCATACATTCATATAAATAAAGATCCACGACTGTCTGTTTCAGTAACTTTCATACTAGGACATTTGCCAAGATAATGCAGTTTATTTTCTGAGGACTTGATCTAAAAGGACAGTATTACCTTCCAGCCAGTGTCCTAAGTCCAACTGTTGTTTATTATGCTGACATATCTCAATCATGGCTAAATGCCGCTCCTCCCACACTCTGTGAAGATATTTCCCTATATTACGTTCCATTCATTCAACAACATTTGGAAAAATAAGCTAGTTCACACATTACACTAAAAAGAGCTGCATATACAAGTGTTTGTGTGAAGGAGCATACACTTGCTGATGTGTATAGCTCAGCTGTTTTGTACACAGGCTGTACACTTTATATGGGAATAACTGTAAAAGCACACAGCTCAATTAACTGTGTACATAGATTGTACACTTATGGATTGGAATGGGAAAACTTCCCTTAGAAATGTCATTGTGGTGGCGCCATCAGTGCAGGACTTGGGCGCGATGTCCATGGTGGACCCTGGCATCTCAGTATCAGGAGGTTTTAAATGTTTGATGTTTTGCTATGTTTTTATATATGCTGTAAGCTGCCCAGAGTGGCTGGGGAAACCCAGCCAGATGGGTGGACTATAAATAATAAATAATAACTATTTATTTATTGGTCCTGTATACCTGAAGGAGTGTCTCCACCCCCATCATCCAGCCCGGACACTGAGGTCCAGTGCCGAGGGCCTTCTGGCAGTTCCCTCGCTGCGAGACGTTTGGTTCCAGGGAACCAGGCAGAGGGCCTTATCGGTAGTGGCGCCTGCCCTGTGGAACGCCCTCCCAGCAGATGTCAAGGCAATAAACAACTATTTTACTTTTAAAAGACAAGTGAAGGCGGCCCTGTTCAGGGAAGTTTTTAATGTCTGATGCTGTATTGTTTTTAATATTCAGTTGGAAGCCGCCCAGAGTGGCTGGGGAAACCCAGCCAGATGGGCAGGGTATAAATAATAAATTGTTATTGTTATTGTTGTTGTTGTCCATCGACACCCCCCCACCTCTACATGAATGGTGCCACTTTATACACTCATGGCTTTCCCCCAAAGAATTCTGGGAGCTGTAGTTTGGCAAGGGTGCTGAGAGTTGTTTGGAGACCCCCTATTCCCCTCAGAGAGCTACCGTTCCTAAAGTAGCTCAACAGTCAATGTTCTTCACAGGGAACGCTGGGAAATTTAGCTCTTTGATAGCAACAGGGGGTCTCCAAGCAACTCTCAGCACTACAAACTACAGGTGAGTCACAAAGCACGTTGCCATGGCGAAAACGAGAAGCAGATCCTTTGCGCACATCTGTGGGGCCCTCCCAGGATGTGCGTCATTTGCTAGTGCCTGGCTGTGCCCATCCTTGATGCCAAACTGGGCAATCCCTACAAACTGCTGCTGAAATCCAAATACTTCTGGATTTCGGTGGTTCCTGCAGCTATGGCTGGAGGCCTTTCTTTTGTTAGAATTATGCAGATTTTAAAAAAGCAAAAAAGCAAAACAAAAAAACCCCCCAAAAAACCACACACAAAACCCTCAGTGGCATCAGCAACCTCACCAAGACCTCTGCGTTATCAGCAGTGAAATTTCGCCTTTCCATTTACATATTAATACCTTTATAACTTTTGGAGAACTAATGAAGTAATAAAGCACGTCTCAGTGGCTTTAAAAGGAACAGTATAAATGTGTGCAAGGAACCCTGGAGAAGATTCTGGCAGCACACTGCCGCTTTGTTCTTTAGGGCCTCTCTTTTCTTCTCCTTTTATTATACATTACTGGCAGCCATTGTAGGAAGCCCTTCGTGTGAATGTAATACAGAGCTGCGTTAATGAGGCACTAACAAAAAGGTGAAAGTTTGATTCATGATTCAACAGATGGGGAAAGAACTTTTCTCTTCCCCGAATATAAGCTATGCCTAATTAAGGGGTATTTAAGGTTTTTGTTTTTGTTTGGGGTTTCTAATACATTTGTCTCATCAACCTTTTCTGCAGATGTAATGAGCCAAAATGTTGCATTATGGAAAGCTAGCACTTTGGGGTTCTTGAGAGGCTTATTTAGAAAATTCATGCCGCAAAGGTAGTTGACATCTTTTTAACTGTGTGGTTTCTATTATTATGGCATTTGAAAAGTTACTACTACTACTACTACTACTACTACTACTTTGTTGTTGTTTATTTGTTTAGTCATGTCCGACTCTTCGTGACCCCATGGACCAGAGCACGCCAGGCACTCCTGTCTTCCACTGCCTCCCGCAGTTTGGTCAAACTCATGCTGGTAGCTTCGAGAACACTGTCCAACCATCTCGTCCTCTGTCATCCCCTTCTCCTTGTGCCCTCCATCTTTCCCAACATCAGGGTCTTTTCCAGGGAGTCTTCTCTTCTCATGAGGTGGCCAAAGTATTGGAGCCTCAGCTTCAGGATCTGTACTTCCAGTGAGCACTCAGGGCTGATTTCCTTCAGAATGGATAGGTTGGATCTTCTTGCAGTCCATAGGACTCTCAAGAGTCTCCTCCAGCACCATAATTCAATCATTATAGAATTGTAGAGGTAGAAGGGAACCAAAGGGTCATCTAGCTCAACTCCTTATTGTTGTTGAAGAGCCTGCTAGATAATGATGGGGTTGATATACATCCAGAATTTTCCGGCAATAGCTGGGATTTGGCCATTGGAAGCAGTGTCCGGGAAAATCTGGATGTATGAAGTGTTTTTTCCTTAAAAATAGCTCAGAAACTTTTTTTGGGGGGAAGGGCAAAACTAAAAAGAAAGCTCAACAATTTTTAAGTCTGTATTTTCACTTTTTGAAATATGGCATCCCTAGATAACGATAATGATTATGACAACAACAACAACAACAACAACAACAACATCAACATCAACTGTACCCTGTCCATCTGACTGGGTTGCCCCAGCCACTCTGGGTTGCTTCCAACAGAACACAATAAAACATTAAGCATTAAAAACATCCCTTCAGATGCCTTCTAAAAGTTGTATAGTTGTTTATCTCCTTGACATTTGGAGGGCGGGCGCCACTACCGAGAAGGCCCTCTGCCTGGTTCCCTGTAGCTTCACTTCTCGCAGTGAGGGAACTGCCAGAAGGCCCTTGGTGCTGGATCTCAAATCTGTCCCTCAAACAATTTAAGGGGGATTATGGGGGGTTTGTGGGGTTTTTTTTTAAAAATAAATAAATAAATCCTATTTTAAACTACAATAAAAATAGGCTTTTTAAAATGCTTGGAGTTGCATTGCATTGAACCGAATTGGATCCTCCTATTTAACAGCTGTTAAGTGGGAAGATCCATTTCTGTGCGGTGCTGGCTGCTGCTCTTTTGCAAGGGGTATTAATATGAGACTCAAGTATTCTTTTCTGGGGAAAAGCAACTGTTCCATCTTACACCCTGAAATCTCCCTAAGCTCCAGCAGCCAGTCTTTATATACATGTAAAAAATGAGAACCATGTCTTGGATTAGAGAAATGACCTTCAGCGACAGCTTGCAGATAAAGATGGGGCAGCTTTCGGGCTAGATTGATCACCTCTTCTTGGTGCATGACGGAGAAGGCATAAAACAGCCAGCCCGACGCTCAGGCTGCTTTCTCCACCAACTCGTAATTCAGGGCTGCCGATACATAAAAGATTCCTAAAGGTAAAGGTAAAGGTACCCCTGCCCGTACGGGCCAGTCTTGACAGACTCTGGGGTTGTGCGCCCATCTCACTTAAGAGGCCAGGGGCCAGCGCTGTCCGGAGACACTTCCGGGTCACGTGGCCAGCGTGACATCGCTGCTCTGGCGAGCCAGAGCCGCACACGGAAACGCCGTTTACCTTCCCGCTGGTAAGCGGTCCCTATTTATCTACTTGCACCCGGAGGTGCTTTCAAACTGCTAGGTTGGCAGGCGCTGGGACCGAGCAGCGGGAGCGCACCCCGCCGCAGGGATTCGAACCGCTGACCTTTCAATCGGCAAGTCCTAGGCGCTGAGGCTTTAACCCACAGTGCCACCTGCGTCCCACATAAAAGATTCCTACTGCTACTCAAAATATGCAATGTGAAAGCAGTGGTGAATGATGTTAGAATGGCGCCATCAGAAACTTGAGAGCCAACCAAGACGCTTAGAGCTGAAGATCTCCAAGTCCTGATGAGGGGGCAGTTGTGGGACTTCAAGTGTACAATGTCATGTGTGAACATGGCACCAATGAATATTTGGGTGAGGGGACTCCCCTTGGGATGGGAAGCCATATCTAATGGCTGACTTGCACCAATGCATGATTATGATTATTATGATAAGGAGCTCAAGGTGGCAAACTTGTTTTCGTCCCCCTCCCTCTCCATTTTATCCTCACACAACAAGAAACAACCTCATCTTCCAGGTCTTTGTCCAACACTCTAACTTCTAGACATCACTGAACAGTCAAGTGGTGGTCTCTACCCCCATCGTTCTGCTCAGACACTGAGGTCCAGCTCCAAGGGCCTTCCGGCGGTTTCCTCATTGCAAGAAGCAAAGTACAGGGAACCAGGCAGAGCCAGTACAAAGAACCAGGCCCTTTCAGTAGTGGCATCCGCCCTGTGGAACGCCCTCCCATCACATATCAAGGAAATAAACAACTATCTCTCTTTTATAAGACATCTGAAGGCAGCCCTGTTTAGGGAAGTTTTTAATGTTTGATGTTTTATTGTATTTTTAATATTTTGTTGGAAGCCACCCAGAGTGGCTGGGGAAACCCAGCCAGATGGGTGGTGTAGAAAGAAATATAATAATAATAATAATAAGAGGGAGAACTTGGTTCTGTATGGAGGTGGGTAATTTCCTATGAACTTGCATTCAGAAAATAAGACAAAGCATTTTCCTGCCTGCAAGAGATCTTGTTTAGTTTTAAGGCAATCCAACTTTGGAAATAAGTTTGATTCCATATTTTTTTTTTTGTACAAAGGCAATTTGCTGCAATACGTTCATTGCAAAGTATGAAACCTTGGATGATCGCTGCCAACCAGTGTGGGCAATACTGAGCCATGCAGGCTTCCAGTTTGGGTGCTGGGATAGCTCAGTCGGTAGAGCTTGTGAGCTCCATGTTAGGCAAAAAGATTTCTGCATTGCAAGGGAGTTGGACTAGATGGCCCTCAGGCTCCCTTCCAACTATATGATTCTGTGACTCTTATGAGCTTGTATAAGGCAGCTTCCTGTATTTTTATGTGGTCCTCAGTGGGAGTTTCTGCCTGGGAACGCCAGAAAAGACCAATGCAATGTATCTTCTTGTTAACTAACTGGAATGGTTTAAAAGAAGAAGCAGGGAAGAATTTCAGCGCAGCACCAATATAAAACGAATCTGCTCCAGAAGTCGATTTTTCATTTCAGGAAATACAAAGACAGCCTGCAGTGCAGACACTGGTTTCATAAATACCTGAACTTTGTTTCTTTTCTTTTTCATTCAAAAATGCACAACAGCTCCAGAAATCACTCAAGAAAGGGTGCATGACCTTTAGGTGAAGGAGCCATTAAGTGGACATGCACCTCTGAGCAATAGTAATTAAATAACTACATTGCAGTGGTCATCTTTCAAAGCTGAAAGGTCAAGAATGAATATTCAGCAGCGAGACCTGAAAATGACTCTTTTTGAAATCCAGAGCTCAGTGAGGGTTATACTAGAGGGGTTTTCAAAAAATGGGGCTTCACTTGCTATGAGCAGGAGATGGACACCGGTCAGAAGGCTCATTTGCATGACAAAAGCCCCTCTCTTCTGCTTTCTGTGCTCTCTGCATTCACAACAGCCAGGCATTCTCGTAACTAGTACAGAAGAGTCTCAAAGACAATTCAAGCTGGAAATGCACTGAGAAAGCTTATTAAGAATCTAAAACGATCCAACTAGGAGAAACTGCAAAATCAGAGCTGATGTTTCAGCTTAGCTCTACTATAAACAGATTAGATAGAAAGAAAAGCATTTCCCTACGGTTAGTTATATACCTTTTCGGTTTGCATATCCTGTTTCATAGATGAAAATAGAACCTGAAGAGTGTGGCCTGGGCTGACTCTTCCTGCTTCCATTGGGATCGGCTTTATATAAATCAGGGTTTCCCAAACTTGGATCTACAGCAATTTTTGGACTACAAGTCCCATCATCCCTACCTAGCAGGACCAATGGTCAGGGATGATGGGAACTGTGGTAAAAAAACAGCATGAGACCCAAGTTTGGGAAACCACGATATAAACCCAGAGCACTTGTCCAGTTGACCCAGTACTGTCTATGATGGCAGGCAGTAGGTCTCCGAGGTCTGAGGCAGAGGTCTTTTCCCTCACCTGGCACATGGTCCTTTAAACTGGCGATGATGCCAGGAATTTCAACTGGGACCTTCTGCATGCCAAGCATCTGCTCTGCCCCAAAGTAGAGTATTTCCTATTGGTTTTTTGCAACTTTCTGACCTGTTGCAGGACCTTAGCCAGACCTTAGCAGAGTATACGCAGAGTTCATGAAAGCAATGTGTTGCAGGCAGGATGGACGAAGCAGGAACCACTAACTTATTACTTATAGGTGTTTGCTATATACAGTGGACTTCAAGTTACTATTTACAGGAACAGAACAGAACACGGATCTTTAACTAGCTCTCTCACCACACGACTCTCACACTAACTCTTAACTCTCAACACTCTACTAACACATTCCATTCTGTAGGCCATAAATCATTATTCCCGTGAGTGTGCTTGACCAAGGAGGGAGCTGTCTCCAGGCCTCTATATCTCCAGGCAGATTTTACTCCTTTACATTGCCTTGGCTCTGTGTGGAGCTCCACGTATTCAGATTCCCAACATTTCCTTCTAAGCCAGAGGTAAGCAGACATTTAAGCTTGGTTTTTAGCAGTGCCCCAAGTTCTACCAACCAGATCCAGGAGGGAACAGACGGACAGAAAGAATGAAAGAAAAGGGTGCACCTTCTGTGCCTATGAGTTGGTTTTCTCAGTGTAAGAACTGAGCTTAGCTGACCACCCTCTTGCATAAAACCTCACCCTCAGTTTGCTTTCTTGATTTCAGCAGCCTGATTCAGGTGGGGGAAGTTGCCTCCATATTGCTGTTATTAAAACAACTGGGAGTCAGCACCCAGATCACCTGCAGATCCTAATCTACCTTCCGCTCACCTCTAGAGAAGGGTGAATCTGCTTATTTCAAATTTTCGCAACAGAATGAGTTTTAGCATGTTATCTTTACCAATCTATGCATTTTAATACACACTTTACCCTAGTAAGTGAAAATGTGTACATGTTATTTGGCTGGAGAGCTCCATTGCAAAATTCAGAGAAGTGCAAATTTCAAAAGTTGGCCACATTTTGGTTTGTGTATTGTTTCAGAAAGGGAAAATTAGTAGGGTTGCCTTTAAATGTGAAATGACTACAATTTATCTTCCCTCTGCTATGTCTTTACCCTGGCTTGCCCCTTGCCATCTCCAGGACTTCCCCCTTCAAATAATAATAATAATAATAATAATAATAATAATAATAATATTTTTTTATTTATATCCCGCCCTCCCCAGCTGGAGCCAGGCTCAGGGTGGCTAACAACAATAAAATAATACAACATTCTAAGGAATCAAATGTAAAGATTTATCAAAGATTTATCAAAGGTAAAAATCAACGAGAAGTAACCTGCAAACCTCCCAATCTTTCTGAGGCTACATATTGCTGAAAATTATTCTCTAGCTGCTGTACATCATATCATTCACACTGCTAGTGCCTCTCCTCACCTTCTGTGATCTCGCCTGCCTTGCCCTACTTTTCATCTCCAGCTGACATGCCAGGTTATCTTGACCTCAACTAGAGCAGGACAACTCTATTTCACTTTTTGTCAGTTCCTAAAAAATAATAATAAATCACAGCCAAGTTCAGAATACCTTAAGGGTCCTGGATAGCTTAAGGACAACTCCATAGCCAGAGGAGCCAGAGGCAGCAATGTTTCTGAATATTACTTGCTAAAAGCCACAGAAGAGGAGAAGGCTATTGTGCTCAAGTCCTGTTTGTGGATATCTCACAAGCATTTGGTTGGCCCCTGTGAGAGCAGGAAGTTGAACTAGATAGGTCATTGGCCTGATCTAGCAGGCTCTTCTGGTCTTCTTATGATCACTAAGATCTGGATAAGCCTCCTAGCTGTTCCCCTGTGTTACAAAGATCCCAATACAACGCCTTCTATATGTTTTGATGCCCCTTGGCATTGACTCTCACACCTTCATCTCTGACAGCTGGCTGTAGCTCAGCCCTTAGTAATGCCAGAAAACTCTGACCCTAAACTTCCAGTGCCTTATGGTACATCTTAGGGAGAAGAAGAGGCCAAGGAGTAAATCCTACACAAATCTGGAGTGGAGGCCCTAAGACAGTTGGATGGTGCCTTCTGGCAACTCCTGCAGCCAAGCTGGTGTCAAACATCTTGCTCTGCTTTCCTTTGGACCACATCGGCGAGGCTGAGAGGGGGGTATTTTTCTCTTAGCAGCCTAGGACCTCCATACCCATTGCCTAGGCTTGTGCAACAAGGAGGTCATTTCAGTGCTGCTAACATAATAGTTTACTTCAGCCTTGGAGGTGCACGTCACTGTCTCTTGAGACAGATGGATGTCAACAACCAGCTAGGGAAAGGCTGCTAATAAAGGTATCAGGGATATTTTAGTCGGGAAATCAAACCATTGTGCCTAAGCTTTCTGTTTTGCTTTGGTGTCAACAACACAGTTGGTCAGAGAGTGAAACTGCAACTTCCAACCATTGTCAGCCAATAGCCAATGGAGTCCCCTGGTTCCAGGATATGGTCTGGCTCTGGTCAGTGCCTGTATAGTGGAACCTCTGGATGCGAACGGGATCCGTTCCAGAGCCCCGTTCGCATCCTGAGTAGAACGTAAGATGCGACAGCACGTCTGCGCGTGCACATGTCACGTTTTGCCGCTTCTGCACATGCATGTGACGTCATTTTGAGCGTCTGTGCACTCCATTACTTCCGGGTTGCCGCGGAGCGTAACTTGAAAATATTCAACCTGAAGCACATTTAACCTGAGGTACCTAGACAGCATCTTAAAAAGCAGAGACATCACCTTGCCAACAAAGGTCCGTATAGTTAAAGCTATGGTTTTCGCAGTAGTGATGTATGGAAGTGAGTGCTGGACTATAAAGAAGGCTGATTACCGAAGAATTGATGCTTTTGAATTGTGGTGCTGAAGGAGACTCTTGAGAGTCCCATGGACTGCAAGAAGATCAAACCTCTCCATTCTGAAGGAAATCAGCCCTGAGTGCTCACTGGAAGGACAGATCCTGAAGCTGAGGCTCCAATACTTTGGCCACCTCCTGAGAAGAGAAGACTCCCTGGAAAAGACCCTGATGCTGGGAAAGATGGGGGGCACAAGGAGAAGGGCATGACAGAGGACGAGATGGTTGGACAGTGTCCTCGAAGCGACCAGCATGAGTTTGACCAAACTGTGGGAGACAGTGGAAGACAGGAGTACCTGGCGTGCTCTGGTCCATGGGGTCACAAAGAGTCAGACACGACTAAACAACTCAACAACAACAACAAATGACTGTATAGGGTACTGTTTGGGAAACCACATCTTGAGTTTCATGACAGAAGAAAGGTGGAACATAAATATAAGAAGATGATTTTTAAAAAATAAAAGCATGAAGCTCCTGGCATGCATTTGCCCATTTTCCCAGAGCAGCAGTGAAGGACAAGCGGCTCAGCTGCTGACACTGCCCATCTTCCATTTCCTATTTGTCATGCTCTGCAAGATTAACCTGTGTACGGATGGGCAATAACTCCATCCCTCCTCCAATCTTTCATTCCACCGCCAGCACAGTTTGCTTCGCGGCAGTGGTGGAGGTGGGGAGAGAGGGATGCCACAGCAGGCAACTGGGCAGTAAATTATCATGACAGAGATGAAAAAAGCATCGCCGACAAAGAGAATGCTGGCAAACGGAGAGGCCAGCATCTGGGAGACTGAGGCTCAAGGCACCAGAGCCGCTGACAAATATTGCCTTTGCTGCATAATCATCACTTTTCTTCTCAGCTGTCTCTCGTGAGCCCCTGTATTTACTTAACGTTCTACAGAAGGTGAAGAATTTGTTTAAGAAAAGGGTGGTGCATAGGAAGTGGAAGAGAAACCTTGTCTTAAGCTAGTAGCATCTGCATATGGTCGTAAAAACAGCAGTGCTTGCAAAGAGAGGCACAGAAAGGGCTGTGCTAATAATGGAGGGGTGCATCCTAAACTAAAAAAAAAACATATCTGCATGTAAAGAAGCTGTGTTTTGCGATTTTGAAGGGTGCTAAGTTGTGCAAGACGTGGGTGGCACTGTGGGTTAAACCACAGAGCCTAGGACTTGCTGATCAGAAGGTCGGTGGTTTGAATCCCCGCGACGGGGTGAGCTCCTGTTGCTCGGTCCCTGCTCCTGCCAACCTAGCAGTTCGAAAGTACGTCAAAGTGCAAGTAGATAAATAGGTACCACTCCGGCAGGAAGGTAAACGGCATTTCCGTGTGCTGCTCTGGTTCGCCAGAAGTGGCTTAGTCATGCTGGCCACAACCCAGAAGCTGTACACTGGCTCCCTCGGCCAATAAAGCGAGATGAGCACCGCAACCCCAGAGTTGGCCACGACTGGACCTAATGGTCAGGGGTCCCTTTACCTTTTCTTTAAGTGGTGCAAAATTGCCTATTCGCATAATATATCCTGTCTCTCCTAGTTAGGGGTAGGAATAGGCAAAGCTGCCCATTTTGGTTTAGACCCATTGCTCATTTTCCCAAGTACAGTTCATCGTATTTCCACATCACTTTGTGACATTTCTTTTTAAAGTTCTCTTGCAAATTCATCTGCATTTTGATGCTGATTTTTCTTAAGCTACACATCAAATATATTAATTTACTGTAAAAACAAAACAAAATCTTAATATTTACATGAATTCACTCTCTCCACTAAAACACAATAATATGAGCAGAAGGGGAAGCTTACATAGAAGTACTAGGACTCAGCTACATTAGTAAAGAAAAAGTGTTATAAATGTGTTATAACACTGTGACACCAGATGGCGCTGTAGAGTTCCATCTCTTGCCAACGTGATTTCCCATTACGATGTTTACAACATGTTTTCATGAAATGTTTTTTGATGTGTCTAGATCCAGCCCTAGTCTCCTGCCTTCTCTATTCAGTTTTAGCTACAAGTTAGGCAAAATGAGAGTTTATATTAACTTTGCAGATACAATCTATGCCTTAAAAACCTTGCCAGCTGGACATTTAATAAATGAGACCCACAAAGGGGTGGGTCGAATGGGTGGGGACGGAACAGGCAATTCCCACTTGTCCTGGAATTGAACCCCAGTGTAAGTGGCTTCCACAGAGGAGCCGCAGAAAGAATGTGGTTGGTCAAGGAAGCTGTGGACTCAAGAAGGTTGAAAACAACTGATCTAGCTAAAGGTAAAGGGACCCCTGACCATTAGGTCTAGTTGTGGCTGACTCAGTGGTTGCAGCGCTCATCTCGCTTTATTGGCCGAGGGAGCCAGTGTACAGCTTCCGGGTCATGTGGCCAGCATGACTAAACCGCTTCTGGCAAACCAGAGCAGCGCACGGAAATGCCATTTACCTTCCCACCGGAGCGGTACCTATTTATCTACTTGCACTTTGATGTGCTTTCGAACTGCTAGGTGGGCAGGAGCAGGGACCGAGCAATGGGAGCTCACCCTGTCATGGGGATTCGAACCGCCGACCTTCTGATTGGCAAGTCCTAGGCTCTGTGGTTTAACCCACAGCGCCACTCACATCCCTAACAACTAATCTACCTGTTGACTAATTAAACAAATGAAACGTAGATGACTGAATAACTAACTACGGAGTCTTCAGTTGAGCAACCTGATGCAGTTGTTATTAGCACTTAGAATGTACTTTATCAACATTTCAAGATGTTCACATGTGTTGGTCAGAGACTGCACCACCCAGCCTCTGCTTGAAAGCCTCAAGCTGAGAGGATGCTGTCAGTGGCTCCTGGCTGGTTGCCCAGGAAAGTATAAAGACAAGGAAAAGTTTCTTACAGTGCTTTTTCTATTTCAATCTTTACAGAGAGAGGCTATAGAACCCAGTCTCTTGGATAATGGTGTTGTCCCAAGTGAATCTCCACCCACCCCCTGACTCTCCCACTTCCCACTTCCTCATTCCTCCTTCTCATCATCTCCTCTATGGGTGTTGCTACATGCCCTCTGTCTTTGAGCTCTTTGCTCTCCTGCTTTTAAGGCTCACCGGGTTCTGGAAGATGGAGGGTCTGCAATGCTTTCTAATGACAACCAGTCAGCTGGGTGTTGCTCTGGCTCTCCCATGATTTCCCAGCTTTCCCCCTCACCTGCCTCTGAGCTGCGACCTCCCTCAAAGCCCTGTTGCAAATCTACACTGTCTTCCTCTTCCTCTTCCCTGGAAGGGTCAGGATGGGGAGGGGGGCTCCACTATTCCTCCTCTGCCCAGTCCCTGACACTTGTGAAGGGAAGTCCACCACTTTCCATAAGACACAGGAAGCTGCCATTATTCAAGCCAGACTATTGGTTCATCTAGCTCACTGACCACTGGTCCTGAGAGATGGGAGCTGTGGTGGTCCAAAAAAACTGGAGGCCCTAGTTTGGGAAACCCTGGTCTACACTGAGTGGTTTCTCTATGGTAAATCTCTAGGATTTCAGACAGGGTCTCTGCCAGCATTACTTGGAGACATGAAGGATTGAACCTGAGACATCTGCATGCAAAGGGAATGCTTTGCCACTAAGCTACAGCCATTTCCTTTGACAATCAAACAGCTTTTTGTCATTGGTTTGGTTCTTTCTTTTGGTGCAACAGAAAACATCTGGTTATCTTCTGTCAGGTATTTGAAGATGGCTATCATATCAGCTCTTAATCAATTGTTATCCACGCTAAACATACCCTCTACCTTCAATCTTTCCTCTATTTTTTCTTTTCCATCTTTGTCACCCTCCTCTGGATACATCCCTGTTTGCCTTCTGTACAGCAACATACCCAAAGAAATTAGATGCAATGATAGGACCGTTGCAATGTTTTAGCAGCACAGCAAACTGCATGCATGGCGTTCTATAACACACACAAAAATACAAAAATTGGGGTGGGCATGAAAAATAACAGGGGTTTCATGATACAATGGAATCTCACATCAGAAGCAAAAATGGGAAATTGAGGAGATGTTTGGAGGGGGAGAATTGTGCAAGCATCTGCAGAGCAGATCAATTTGTCTTGCAAACCTCCTGGCCCTCTGATAGCTCTCTGGAGAATAGAGAAACTACTAAGGAGACAGAAATTGGCCACCTCTGCCCTAGAAAGCATTGGATGGTTTCCCTTCTACGCACAGTATTACTGTAATCTCCGGTGAGAATGGAAAATTGCCGCAAGTCATTTAAATTCCTTCTCACATACATACATACCAGTAATAATCTGCAGCTAAGCAGTGCCTCTGAAGGTGCTCATTTCCTTGTCTTCCAAGTAGAGTTCCCTTCCAATTATCTCATACATAAGTCACATCAAACCAATGGGGTTAGCTTTTTGTGCTCCCAATTTTATTTTATTTTGTTCCTCGTATATTTCTGTGTGTTCTTTTGTTAATTGTGCCTAGGCAGAATTCCTGAAAGTCAGCTTTCCTAATGATTTTCTACTTTCCAAATACAACATTGATATTTATCTCAAATTTCTGCATATATTTTTTATAACAACGTCTTGCATCACTGTTGGGTTGTTTGAATAAATGTCAAAGTATGTTGCATTAGGGATTTTTTGGTGACCCAAGTGTTCAGCCTACATCAATACAACTCAGTTTGGTAGCTGTCAGGGAACTGCCATCGGAAAGACAGGAGGTGGAGAGGCTCTCAGAAGTCAGGAGAGACTCAGCAGCAGCGGAAGGCAGCAGCAGGGGGAGAGTGGGAAATCAGGGAGAGAGAGAGACGAAGGAATGGCTCAGGGAGTCTTCCAGCGATAACAGCGGAGAAGTCTCAGGTCCTCCCATAGGTACACCCACTCCTCGCCGGAAACTGTCGCGCCGAGAATCTAGACGACGCGTTTCCGTCAAGGAGCTTTTATGCTGGAGTAGATTCCGTAAACGCCCACTGTCGGATTCTGCCAGCGACTGAGGGAGCCATGCTTAAGGGCTCCGCCAAAACCAGAGCCTTGCTAAGTTGAGCAAACTCTGAGGGACTAAGCTTTACGCACAAGCAGCTCATCATCCCATCACAGTAGCAAAGGGACTCACCCAGTGTAACTGGGGATGGGGGTTACCTTATTAAATCTCAGCTCATCTGTTAAGGGTGTTGAGAGTTGGTTAGGAGATCCCCTGTCATACCCTCCAACATTTCTCTGATGAAAACAGGGACGTCCCATTCCATAATGATAATTTTACTATTTATACACCAAACATCTTACTGGGTTGCCCCAGCCACTCTTCTGGGCAGATTCCAACATATATAATAACATAATAAAACATTAAACGTTAAAAAAAATCCTCCCTATACAGGATTGCCTTCAGATGGCTCTTGAGTCGGATAACTCAATCCCCTCCAGCATTTCTTCAATGAAAATAGGGACATCTTAAGGAAAAGTGGGACATTCCTGGATCAAATCAGAAACCAGAACAGCTTCTCTAAATCAGGGACGTCCCTGGAAAATAGGGACACTTGGAGGGTCTGCCCTGTTCCCATCAAAGAGCTACAATTCCCAGAATTCCCTGGAAAGAAGAACTGATTGACTAACCATGGGTTCCCAAGAACCCTCAGCACCCTTAACAAACTCCCAGGATTATTTGGGGAAAGCCATGGCTGTTTAAATTTGTCTCATACTACTTTAAATGTATAGTGCAAATAGGGCCTTAGATCTTACTGAAATCAATGTGGAAATTTAATCACGACGGCTTTAACATGTTGCAACTAGCCCTAACCTCACCCCCATATGTTTATGTGGATATTCAGTGCTATAATGGGAAGGAAAATTTCCATGGAAATAAAGGGGAAAGTTTCACACGTCTCTATGCATTGCACAAATCACCACACGATGCAAGTGGCAATTCAATTTATCTAAAGTTCCTACCTCTCCATGGAAACAGGCTCAGGTATGCTTTTCGGCCATTGTTTCTCAAGCAATATGCACACCGGGGTCCCAAATGAAAGTGAATCTAATTTTCATTCATTTATTCACTGAGATTTATATCTCACCCTTCACCCTGAGGTTGCAGGGTGGGTTGCTTCAACAGCAAGAACAAGAAGTTGTAAACAAGATATAGAATATAAATGTTACATATGTAAAACCAGCATGCTGATATCTAATCTGATGAAAATACAGGATTGTCTCCAATGGAGTTCTAAGCAACCAATTTCGTTATCACAAGCAGTGATGTTTGTGCAATGGAACTTTCTACTCCTAAATGTGTTTTGCAGTTTCTACCAAATCCCCTATCTGGTTATGTTTGGCAGGGGTGGTGATTATTATCATTTTTAAAAATCCTTTTCTGGGAAGAAAAGAAAAAAAAACACCTAATCTTTTCCACCCTGGAATAAAGTGTTTCTTGATTGACAGAGGGATCAGCCAATCAGCACCACATGGAGCTGTTTCCTTTACAAACTAGGAAACAAAGTCTCCTCTGAATTTGATCAGGGGCAGAATCATAAAATCTTAGAATTCTAAAGTTGGAAGGGACCCTGAGGCTCATCGAGGCCCATCCCCTGCAATACAGGCATCTCAGCTAAAGCATCCATGATGGATGGCTATCCAACCTCTGCTTACAGATGCATCTGCCTACAGATGTACCTACAGATGTCCAACCAGTGCCTAGCCTGCTTCCATAGCAGGATCACCACTAAAACAATGTGCCTTGGTGCACAGCTCCCAATGTCTGCACATGAATTCAGAGAATTTTGATGTAATTAGCTGAAACTGTCCTCTTTTTTTTTTCATGTATCTTGTTTGCTTTTGTTTTCTCATAGCCATGCAAAATGGACTCATCTGCTCTGATAGTAATTTTTCCGTGGGCAGATGATTAAAACAAAAATAATGGTAACAACTGCCCTAAGGAATCCAACTAGATGGTAGGCTTCTCTATGCAAGAGGTTCAAGAGGTTTTTGATCATGTTAACCAGTGACTGAATTAGGTTAAGAGTCCTGCAGTTTAAAGCTACCATTTTCTTCCCTTTGCCTCCTACTGTCAAAATTATTTTTTCATAACTTTAGCCTACTTGGTATATTTAGTTTCTGACTCATCTCTTTAGAGAATGAGTCAAGGCTTTAGAATTTTCCCTCTCTCTCCTTTTTTTCTGACTCATTTGGAATTATTATACAATTCTTGTATCGGTAAGGCAGGTTTTCAGATTTCGTTTTCCCTCTCAGATGCCATCACTAATGATTCAAATCTTGTGTAGAAGCAAGGTCCAAGACACATGGAAGAAAGTTATGGACATCAACTGATCATGTTAGCCTCTAAGCCACTTAGGTGTGCCAAGCTGCGATTGTAAGAGAGAGAGGGAGAGAGAGGGAGAGGGAGAGGGAGAGAGAGAGAGAGAGAGAGAGAGAGAGAGAGAGAGAGAGAGATATCAGTGAGTAGAACCAGAATGTAATTGTTTTACACTGGTCAGAGGAAGAACCTGATGTGTAGCTTTTGGTACATCAAGGAGAATTGGACTAGATGATGCTTGGGTTTCTCTTGCAAATCTGCAATTCTATGATTCTAAGAGGTGGTGCTGTTTCCACAGTAGCCCTTCTGATTTCCCATAAAAGTCTGCTTAAGAAAGCCTGAAGACCCTTCAAAGCTGCCTCCAATACAATATGAGGAACTGTTCTTAAAAGAGAAAATTCAGAGAGTGGATATAGATCATGAGAAGAGCCTGCTAGATCAGGTCAAAGGCTAGTCTGGATTCCTGTTCTCACAGTGGCCAACCAGTTGCCTATGGGAGGTCAACAAACAGGACTTTTCAGTGCAACAGCTCACCCCCCCCCCAATTTGGAATTCCCAGGAACAGATATTCAGAGGGCTATTGCCTCCAACAGTGGAGGTAGAACATAGAAATCATGGCTACTGATAAGTTTATCCTCCATAACAGTGCCAGCATGACTATAAAAATAATCTCTCTCTCTTTTTACATTGGAATTAATTTATTGTAGAAACAGAAGCCTTTGGACTCTGACCCAAATATTGAAACTGGGCCCTGGTTACTTACACATGTTTCCCAACCCAGCTATGGATTCAATAAATGTGTTCTGTTAAATCATTCAGAAATTTACAGGTGTAAAAAGTAAGGAAAGTGTTAGTAGGGCTGGGTGCAGATCATCTCCACCCCCTTCCCAGACATTTGTCGTCTGCGAAGGTAGGGTGGGGGAATTCTGGTCGCTTTGGGTGCTACCCAAAGAAGCAAATATAATTTGATAGATGCAAATATAATTTACTTTTGGAAGGGTGTTCTTTAAGAAGAGTTTGGATTTGATATCCTGCTTTATCACTACCCGAAGGAGTCTCAAAGCGCCTAAAATTCTCCTTTCCCTTTCTCCCCCACAACAAACACTCTGTGAGGTGAGTGAGGCTGAGAGACTTCAAAGAAGTGTGACTGGCCCAAGGTCACCCAGCAGCTGCATGTGGAGGAGCAGAGACGCGAACCCGGTTCACCAGATTACAAGTCTACTGCTCTTAACCACTACACCACACTGGCTCTCAGAACCTAAGGCAAGTCTTGCTGGTTCAGGTCAAAGGCTCATCCAGGATAAAATCTTGTTCTCACAGTGGCCAACCATACAGTTAGAGGAGTTGCTCAAGAGTTCCCTTTCATTTCCCTTGGGGGAGACAATTCAAAGCATCAGTAAGTTTGGTTCCAACCTCTCAGCTGCTTCTTGCTCTGAGAACGGTGAGGTGAAAATAGGGAGGGGAGAAAAGAATGGTTTGGAACCAACCTTAAGCCCCATCTGTGCAGTATAATTTAAAGCTTTGGGATGCAGGTTGCGCTGTGGTCAAAACCACCAAGCCTCTTGGGCTTGCCAATCATAAGGTCAGTGGTTTGAATCTGCATGACAGGGTGAGGTCCTGCCACTTGTGAGGTCCTGCCAACCTAGCAGTTTAAAATACCAGCATAAGTAGATAAATAGGTACTGCTGTGATGGGAAGGTAAATGGCAGGTCCATGCACTCTGGCTTCCGTCACAGTGTTCTGTTGCACCAGAAGCAGTTTAGTCATGCTGGCCACATGACCCAGAAAAGATGTCTGCAGACAAACGCCGGCTCCCTCGGCCTGAAATCGAGATGAGCACTGCACCCCATAGTTGAATTTGACTGGATTAACCATTCTGGGGGATGCGGGTGGCACTATGGGTTAAACCACAGAGCCTAGGGCTTGCCGATCAGAAGGCCGGCAGTTTGAATCCCCATGACGGTGTGAGCTCCTGTTGCTCGGTCCCTGCTCCTGCCAACCTAGCAGTTCAAAAGCATGTGAAAGTGCAAGTAGATAAATAGGTACCACTCTGGCGGGAAGGTAAACAGTGTTTCCGTGCGCTGCTCTGGTTCACCAGAAGTGGCTTAGTCATGCTGGCCACATGACCCGGAAGCTGTACGCCCGCTCCCTTGGCCAATAAAGCGAAATGAGCGCCGCAACCCCAGAGTCGGCCACGACTGCACCTAGTGGTCAGGGGTCCCTTTAATTCTTAACCATCCAGGAGTCCTTTACCTTTACATTTAAAGTAGCATCAGACCACTTTAAATACTCATGGCTTCCCCCTCAAAGTATCCTGGGAGCTGTAGTTTGCAAAAGGTGTTAAGAATTGTTAGTAGACCCCTAGTTGCCTCACACAGCTACAGTTGCCAGAGTTTGCCTGGGAAGAGGGGTTGACTGTCAAGCCACTCTGAGAATTGCAGCCTCTTAACAACTCTCAGCACCCTTAACAAAGGATAGCTTCCAGGACTCTTTATGGGAAGCCATGACTGTTTTAAAGCGGTCGGATACTGTCTTCAACGTATAATGCAGATGGGGCCTTTATTTGTACTTTCTGAAATATAACATGAACTGAAATATGGCTATTGCTAAGCATTTCCACCTCTCTAAATGATGTGCAACAGTTCTCCTAACCCAAAATTGATATAACAGTCTATATAACCTATAAAATTGCACTACGTTAGGAGGAAATATTAGGAGGAACGTAAACTAATGATCTTTTTTGGTGAGGACTTATTTAATCATCATCATCATCATCATCATCATCATCATCATCATTATCATCATCATCACAAAGCAATGCAGTCAAGGGGGTGAACTGAACTGAAGACTGAGAAACTGAGAGGAACTGAAAGTGACAGATCCATCCATCGTTAGGTGCATATATGCTCCCCCCTTGCAACCAGGCTACAGGAGAGCGTTCTGCCGTTGCCATGGCATTGCACAGAAAGGAGATACCCAACAGATGGCCACACAGCCTCTGCTTAAATATATCAGCAAAGGAGAGCTAACCACCTCCAGAGGTCGTCTGTTCCACTGTTGAAATCCTTTTTTGGAAGTTTCTCCTACAGGTAAGTCGAAACCTGCTTCCCAGAAGTTTTATTAGTATTGTTATTTCTTCAGTTTATATACAGCTCTTCATCTGAAGATATAGGTCAGTTTACAAAGGTCAGCAAACTTTTCCAGCAGGGGGCTGGTCCACTGTCTCTCAGACCTTGTCGGGGGCCGGACTATATTTTTTGGGGGGAAATGAATGAATTCCTATGCCCCACAAATAACCCAGAGATGCATTTTAAATAAAAGTACACATTCTACTCATGTAAAAACACGCTGATTCCTGGACCATCTGAGAGGCGAATTGAGAAGGCAATTGGGCCGGATCCGGCCCCCAGGCCTTAGTTTGCCTATCTATGGTTTACAGTGTAAAAATACAAAATGAAAATGAAGAATACCTATAATAAGAACAAAAGCCCCCCCCCCAATAACCCCCTCACACAAACACACTAAAATGGGTCATGGATTGTTTAAGAATGCCAAAGGCCTGGGAGAAGAGGAATATTTTTGCTTAGCACCTGAACATATGTAGTGAAGGCACCAGGTAAGCCTCCCTGGGGAAAGGATTCCTCAAACAGGGAGCCATTACAGAAAAGGCCCATTCTCATGTTGCCACCCTCCAGACATCTTGCACACAAAGAAGGGCCTCCGATTTTGAATGCAGAGTCTGGGTCAATTTAGATGGGGAGAGGCTGTCCTTGAGATATTGTGGTCCCAGACTGTTTAATCTGTTACAGGTCAAAACCTTTGAATTAGGACCCAGCAATGAACTGGCAGTCAGGCCGTCTTGTTCCAGTGAGCAACCTGGCCACTAAATTCTGCACCAGTTGAAGTTTCTGAACCATATTCAGAGACAGCCCCATGTATAGTGCATTGCAGTAATCTACCCATTGGTTCCACCCACTGTTTTTAGTCCTGTAGTTTTGGACAAGAGAGGATGAGCTTGCTCCATCTTCAGAACCAGGGGCAGCTGGTCCTTTAGGGTGAATGGCCAACCTCAGGAGTTCAAATTAAGTGAGTCTGAGGTAAGTAGGATTGTTTGGTTCATTTGGCCAAGGCTGAAGCAAAAGCCAAATTAGGTCTCTTTGGGGAGACCTGGGCATCCAAAAAGTCAGGTTCAGGCAGCCACAAATAACTATGGGTCAGGCTGGATTTCCCAGAGCAATCTGTGGCTGTCAGGGAATAGAGCATCATGCAGGAAGTGGAGGCAGCCAGGGTGAGAAAATCCTGCGAAAACAAATTTACCGGTACGTCTGTTTGCTCACTACAGCTTCCAGGAGAAGGTAGGCCCCTAATTAATTAGCCCATTCCAGTGGCGGAGCTACCTGTTCTGGCACCGGGAGTGGTGTACATCCAGGGGCATGGCTGGCACACATCCCAGGGGGTGTAGCGCATCGCCAGTGGGGGGCATGACACGTGTCAGAGGAGTGCACAGCAAGCGGTGCACATCCCAGGGCAGGCGTGGCAAGTGATGAGCGTCCTGGGGGACAGGGGTGGCCGCGATGTCACCCCCCAGGATGGCACCTGGGCGAACCGCTCCCCCCGCCCCCACATTTGTCTGCCAGTGGCGCTGTCCCTGACTCGAGACTGGATCCAGGGAAGGGGGTGCTTTCCAGGTTAGCCCAGCTCAGGTAATTTCTAACAGCATAAATGACTGGCATGAATTGTGCAGGGAATGATCTTTTACAGCCTTCAGAAATACATGGATCCTTTTTTTTGAAACTCAGGTGACAAAGAAAACACGGTATCCATGCATGCAAGATAACGCATCTCGGTGTCAAAAAACAGAACGATGAATGGCATTGATTTGCATTTGAAACCCTTTTAAAAGGAGCTGTATCATGGTGGGACCCTCATTAAGTAAAAGAATAATAATAAAAATCCTGGAGAACCCAGGAAGGTAATTAAAAATATGTTATATAAGTGCTTTCAAAAAGCAGAGAAAAAGAAAGATGGGGAAAGTGCACTATCTACAAAATATAATTCAAGGGTTTGTTTTAATCAGACAGGAGGGGGCCAACCTCTTAGACAAAAACAGATCGCCTAGAGTTGATCAAAAGCAAAGAGGTTCCTATTGAACTCACAGAATACCATCTCGCTGGATTGCTGCTGTTTTTGTGATTTCAGGTTTACAGTATTCAATGCTTGGCACCAGAGTACAACCCAGTCATCATCATCATCATCATCATTAAAATTTGCATACCATCCTTCATTCACAGGGTGGTTCACAACATAAACTCTTAAAAATCTAAGCTGAGTCTTTGCTTCCACCAAGGTCTAGGATTACTTCCCACATTGAGCAGCAGCACATCAGCACCATTAGTGAAGAAGGGAGAGTGTTTCATAAATAAGGCTGGATATGTTCAGGTGCCATGGGAACACATGCCATTCCCATCACCGTATGCTGGGGATCAGAATCTTGATGGGCTACAATTCCCTTCACCCCTGACCAATAGCCATGCTGGCTGAGGCTGATGGGAATGACCACTCCCCGCATAAAACGGGGGGCACCCTTTGCGTGGACGCGCGCAGCCCCTGGATCTGGAGCGGCTCCATCATCATAGGCTTGGCTTTGCCTTCCCTCAGGTGGGATACCTGGAGGTCTCCACCTACCTCAGTCAGCTATCCAATCCCACCTGGGGGAAGCGTTGCCAAGGAGACCAGGCCAGGTAGGGCAGGGACTACCTGCCCACACAATAGAGGGAGGATCTTACCTGGGAATCCTCACTTGCCTCCAGAGCTTCTCCCACCCTACCCACCCTCAGTTAATGTCTTGTTTTGAAGGTTAACTTTTTTTCACTTTGCAGGTTAACTTTTCTTCACAGGTATGCGGGCGCTGCTACGTCAAGGTCGCTGTTAAAGGGCTGGAAAGGAATTTCCCTGCATTGGCAGGTTTTGCCTTTCCTGTAGCAAAACGTCACAACTTTGGCGGTATCAGGCCTTGGACAGAATCCTTTAGTCTATCTTCCTCTTTGCGGCAGCGATACCAGGGTTCCCCGTTAAAGGGGTTTCTGAAGGGAGGCTTTGACCGTATGCTGAAAGGTTGTCATTGCTCTCCCCTGCGGCGGCGGCATAACGGGGGCGGCTATCTCTGCTTGAACATATGTTCTCCAGAGCCGGCCCATCCCCCCCCCCCACTGGATAACCCTGATGCTCCCTAGGTCCCCGGCTGGGGGCTGGGGAGGGATAACGCCCAATGCCTGAGCCAAGGTCTACCCACATCTGAAATTTAATAAAGTTGTGGCCAATTTAATCCCATAGCACGTTGTCTTGAGTCGTTATTCCACATGACGGGGGGGGGGGCGCTCGGGATCTGGGGGACTCTGCCTGTCCACGCAATTGATATCCGTAGGGCCAGAGTTTCCCCATCTCTGCCCTTCATACATCAACTCTAGCGCGGGCCAATCTAGTGCCCTCCAGCTGTTGGACTACAACTCTCCAGCCAACATGGGGGCGTATATGGGTTGTAGTCCAACATCTGGAAGTCACTGGGTTGACAAAGGTTGCCTAATCCATTAGTGTGCCAAAAGCCTTGTTACAGGGAGGAAGTCGGTTCATTCATGTTTTCAGAATATGTGCTGCAGTGTACATGCAACTAAAATGAAAGGATCTTTACTGCTGCTTCAGAAACAGGTAGGTTTGTACAAGTTGGTGATTTTTCAAGAGCTACAACAGAGCATATGCTGTACGACCAAGCACTGAGGCACTGCCATCTATTTATTTAACTTGCCCCTTTGTTGTAGACCCAAACAGTGACTGAATTGGAATGAAATGCATGCAAATGGAGGGGAACCTGCTGACTAAGCAATTCTGTCTATTGGTGCTTGCTTAAACTTTTAGAAATAATGCATAATGTCAGAAAGAGGCTGCCAGCCTCTTCCGTCCATGATCTATAAGCCTCAAGAATGGTTCTGAGCCGGAATCACTTCCATTAATGCCCTTGGCCTGCACGATGGTATGTTAGCTCAGTATCTTGGCCCTTAAATGTAGGAAGTTTGTTTGTTTTCTTTTGTTTCTTTTTACAAACATGGCCAATTCATGAGTCAGGATCCAGATCACAACCATAGCATATAGAGGAGTAACTGTTCTGGCTCGCACCCAAAACACAGAAAGGCTCTTAACTTGCAAGAAAGAGATATTTATCCAGGCAAGTAAGAGGACAGGCTCATCAGCAGACATAGAGCTCAGGAGTCACAGTTCAAGAGTTCCAGAGAAGGGCAAAAGATTCAGAAGTGGCTGGAAAGGATGAAGATGTCCCAATAAGTTCTGCTGCCCTTCTTGCCAAGCTTTCAAATATAGGGTAGGGTTGCACTCACTTGTGAGACTCTCTCTCTGCAAGAATGTTGAGATTGCAAGCACATGATCCTTTAGGGTAAGTCTGTTCCCCTTTGCGAAGACAGTGCATGGTTCTAGGTGACAAAGCTTCACCTTCCTCTTCACACTTTTGGTTGCTGCTGCCTCTTGTTCAGACTCCATCTTCAACTGATCAAAGTCTTTCCCAGCCCCTTCTCTGCAGAAAGGTCAGGGGGGGGGAGCTGGCTAACACAAGTTCCCACCATTCAGACCCCCAATTTCTTCTCCTTTCCTGCTCTGAGCATTGGGGTGCTTGGATTTGGGTGTCTGAGAGAGAACGTGGCATATAGATATATTAAATAAGTAAAATAATTGAAGATATGCTCCTTTCCACGTTAAAAAGCTCAATATATTTGTATCACAGCAGCCTTCAGTTTAGAGTGGCCTGGCTCTAAATCTCACTCCCCTTTTCATGTTGAATCCAAGAATGAAAAACTGAAAAGCACAAAAGTATCTATTGCATTTTGATTACTCCTTCAAAACCTTTGAGTATCTTCCAGGCTTTGTTAGGGCACGAGCTGTCAATCAGCTGCATGGCCGTGAGCAAAGAATCTCAGTGCAAAGGGGGAAAGATGCTGTGCTTCTCAGTGCGGACCAAAGTAGCTGACTTAATGCTGTCAAGCCAGATTCCCGGAAGAGAATCCCACTCAGAGACCTGAGAATTCTAAGACATAAAATTGCCCATTAGGCAGCGACAGGCTCGGCGTGACTCTGGGCCACTGCAGAAGATCAATTTTCACAAAAAGTAACAAAGGAACTCTCTGGGGTTCCTGTGATGACTTGGACAGCTCATTTCTGATGGGACACAGGGTTTTGGGGTCAGGGGTTTAGAAGATTTGATGGACCCTGAATCACTATATTCTGTAAGACAATATAGGTGGTGTAGCCAAAAATAAAGTGCTGGCAAATATTTGCGAAGACCCTTTTCCTTTAAAACATAATAATCACAAAATGATGCAGAGAAGTGAATTTAAGATCTGAAAAATGATCACCTGGGGGGGGGGGAATCAACAGATCCACCCATCCATAATCCCATTTACAGATATAAATCTGCAGGGAATCTGGAGGTGGCATTCAAACCAACAGACCCACCTCAATCCTCCAAAAGTGTTATTTAGAGAAACATGTGGGCATAAACAGAGCTGAAATGATATTTCAAAAAAAAAATTCAAGTAAAGCTTCACATTCTGAAGTTTCAAATTTACATTTTGAATTGTAAATGGGAAATTTTGGAGCTCCTTGATATACCTTGAATTTATTTGATTTGGAGAATTACAGTAGGGTATCAAATATGAGATCCCATGTGTTGTCAGTTAAATACAGCACGCCACTGTATCCACAATCAGACACTGGCAAAATATCAAATGTTGATTGCAAAGACTATCAAATGTCAAATATCAATATTGAATAATCATAACTATTCAGCAAAAATGTGTACATTCAGAACCTAACAACAAATTATTTGGCACCAGCATTCTGAGAAAACTATGGCAAGAACTTTTTGAAGCAAATCCATTTGAGCCCTGTGGAGAAAGGTACGTTCGTTCATTCACATTTCCTCAGTATTGGATTCCTAACAGTAACCCCACTTTCCACTCTACAATTTTCAGCCACCTAGCATCCCTGCACTGTGAATCCTGCAAAGAGGTTCAACTCTGAGTGCTTAACTTTGATGTCTCATAACTTCAGCGCCATTCAGACTTTTAGCAACACTGAGCAAAGCAGAAGGGCCACGCAGTTCAAAAACGGCTCAGTAGATCAATAGTTTTGACTCATGTCGTTTAATGGAGAGAGCTGTAATGTGAAGAATAAATTGCTACAGGGCAAACTGAACAAGTACTAACCTCTCTCCCATGAACTTCTTCAGCAAGGGAAAGACAGAGAGAGACGCAATTGGGTGCTTAATTCCAAGTGTGACAGTGGAAAGCCAGTATGGTATAGTGGTTAGAGTGTTGGACTAGGACCTGGGAGCCATGGATGAAACAGCTATGCATATCAGTCCAATTCAAACAACAAATAGTCACAATGCATTTATTAGACTTGTTAATTAGTTGTTATCCAAAGGTATCCTGAATCGATGAACAACACAAATAAAAATATTATACCCTAAAAGAGAACATAAAAAACAACAACAACCCCATAGCAGCCACAATAAGCTCTGGCATGACACTGATTCTAAGAGTGCTTAATGGCACTTATTAAACATCAGGAATGGTTTCAGGGGCCTGAAATGACCTCCAAGAAAATGTTTCTGCTTTTGCAGTCCCCAGTGATTTTGGAGGCAGTGAGGAAAAAGGGGAAGGCAAAGCATTGGGATAGGTGGAATCCAGCACTCTGATTGGGTGCAAATCACCATTTCCCTGGTCATCAGATCAATCATGTCAAGAGAGGAGATATCTACATAGCTATATATCTATATATATCTATATATCTATATATATGCACTTGCTATTGTGCATGAGAGAGACTGCAGGAGAGAGTTTGTAGTGGCCACACCCACTTCTTTACGCCACACCCTCCACTGACATTCAGCACCCAGAGAATTGGCCATGGGTGAATGTAGTCCTCCTTGCCAAGGAAGTTAGCCCCTCCTTCTTATGCACGGTGCATGTTTACAAAAGATGACTGCTTGGACCAAGTGTCCTTGTAGGGTGAGTTGAAGTCTCAAACTTGCCACTACTCTACTCTATGGAGGTGAAATCCACAGTCACGTCAGCTTTAAGCAGGAAAGCTTAAACTTGCAGTGCTGCTGGTCATATGGCTACCAAACATAGCACAAAGGGTTTCCATGACAGCAGCAGCTAAGCTTAGTAACTGGCAAAACCAGTCGAAGACCAGATGGAAGGATTGCACCATGATTGGGGCTATATATGATACTATTGAGGTGTGGAAAGTCATCCTGCAGGGTTGGCTACTGGATTCCTCTGCGAGAGTAACAGTAATATTGATAGGCTAGCCCTTATTCTGGGTGATATTGCAGCAGAGCTCCTAAAACAAAAGTATATTACACTCTACTTCTCAGAGCAGTGAGAAGACAACATAGCACAACAATTACCCAATTTGGTTTGGTTTCCTTTGGAAGGAGCTCCTTGGAGACTTAATAGCATGTTGTAGCATGTGTGTTTGTTTAATAATAATAATTATTATTATTATTATTATTATTATTATTATTATTTATTGTACCCCACCCATCTGACTGGGTTGCCGCAGCTACTCTAGGTGGCGTTCAACGATGTATAAAAGAACACGCCAAAATTCAAAAATCAAACCTTCCCGATACAGGGCTGCCTTCAGATGTCTTCTAAACGTCAGATAGTTGTTTATTTCCTTGACATCTGATGGGAGGGTGTTCCTCAGGGCGGGTGCCACTACTGAGAAGGCCCTCTGCCTCATTCCCTGCTACTTCACTTCTCACAATGAGGGAACTGCCAAAAGGCCCTCTGAGCTGGACCTCAGTGTCTGGGCTGAAGATGGGAGTTGAGACGCTTCTTCAGGTATACAGGGCCAAAGCTGTGTAAACTTCCAAGTTGGGAACCTGGGACCTTCTGCACTGAACTCCGATGCTCTAGCACTGAACTACAGTCCTTCCACAAAACTGAACTACAGTCCTTCCAAAATATTATTATTTTCACACCAAGAAACATTGCCTCTTCCCTGGTGGCTAAAAAAAGGAAATCTGGATGAGTGATCCAGCCAGTACCTAAACCTCTTGGAACACCTTTGTTACCACCAAGACTCATCACCTGAGCATTATAGTTACCAACAGTCTTTCGTCACATCTAGGAGGCTAGCCAGATACTGCCTCAGGGCAACCCACACTCTCAGAGAAACCCATTCGGAAAAATCCAATAGAAAACCAATAACAGTTACGTTACTGCTGGAGTAAAAGTACTGCTCTTCTGAGCTGTCTGCACAGCCAACTCAATTTACTCCCAGCTGTGTTGGCAGAGCGGATGGCACAGTAATGAAGTATTTTACTGCTGGAGGAAACCGCTGCTGTTTGAGAGCCATTGGGTAGTGCAGACAATACGGAAATGAAGTACTTCATAGCTAAATGGCTCTATGACCATGTCAGCGAAAGCACATCCTCAGATACCAAAGATTCTGGTTGCAACAAGCATCCTCTGTGTCTGTTTGCACAAAAATCAGGTGGTTGCTGAATTTCTTCCAAAAATGCAAAGATAATTTGAGAATTGCATATCTATCTATCTATCTATCTATCTATCTATCTATCTATCTATCTATCTATCATCTATCATCTAATCCATGGGTAGGAAAACTAAGGCCCGGGGGCTGGATCCAGCCCAATCGCTTTCTAAATCTGGCTTGGAGACAGTCTGGGAATCAGTATGCTTTTACATGAGTAGAATGTGTCCTTTAATTTAAAATGCATCTCTGGGTTATTCGTTCATTCCCCCCCCCCCCAAAAAAAATATACGGTCCGGCCCCCCACAAGGTCTGAGGGACAGTGGACCAGCCCCCTGCTGAAAAAGTTTGCTGACCCCTGATCTTATCTATCTATCTATCTATCTATCTATCTATCTATCTATCTATCTATCAATCATCTATCTATCTATCTATCTATCTATCTATCTATCTATCATCTATCTATCTATCTATCTATCTATATCTATCTATCTATCTATCTATCTATCTATCTATCATCTATCTATCTATCTATCTATCTGTCTATCTATCTATCTATCTATCTATCTATCTATCATCTATCTATCTATCTATCTATCATCTATCTATCTATCTATCTATCTATCTATCTATCATCTATCTATCTATCTATCTATCTATCATCTATCTATCTATCTATCATCTATCACCTATCATCTATCTATATCTATCTATCTATCTATCTATCTATCTATCTATCTATCTATCTATCTATCATCTATCATCTCCTGCCCTTCCTCCCTGAGGAACCCAGGGCATCAAACACATAAACAATTTAAAAACAAAAATCCCCAAAAACATCCTAAAGTGGGTTAAAACAGCCTAAAAACAACCACAATTCAAAACATTTTAAAGCAGTTATAGTTTGAAATATTCTAAAAGCAATTGCAATTTAAAAGCACACCTCCATCCGGCAATCTCAAGGTTACCAGAAACAGTATTCTTCCACCAAAGACCAGGACAAGCAGGAATGTTTTCATATTCCTCCTGAAAGTTAATGCTGGTGGAGACAGGCACACTGGTAGGGGCATTCCACAAACAGGGAACCACCACTAAAAAGGCCCTGTCGTGGGTCACTGCCGACAACACAGCTCCTGGAAGCAGCACTGTATGAACAACATTAGTTCAGAATTGATCAGGACTGGTGCTAGGCTGGAGAGAGCCCTCATCTGCCAGGACCTCATTGGCATGGTTACTGCCTTAGGTGGGTTTACCTGATGGAAGCAGTGGCAGTACTCTTGGAGCACACCTCCTCAGCTCCAACTGGTGCTGGGTGGCCAGCTAGGAAGTCCCACAATGCTCTGGGATGCCCAGTGCAGTGCTGTCTGAAAGAGACATTTCCTGGCAACCTTGAAAATACTAGCAGTCAGTAGGGATGGGGGGTTCTGCCAGTTTTGGTTTCTCATTTTCCCAGTCTTAAATTCAGTTCTCCACAATTTGTTTTTTAATAAAACAAACCCCAAGTCCTCATAAAAATTGTCAGCACTGTAGTGTGGACTGTAGTATAGTGTATACACATCTTTGTATACAATTTCTCTATATAACTTGTTTTGCAAAGCAATATCCCCTTATAAGCTATTTGCACTAATATATGCACCGTTATGCACACATTATCCCAGTGTGTGCATTTCTGCACACATTACTGGGCTGGGGAACGGCATTGCAAAATTCGGAGAACTGCAAATTTTGAAGGTTGTTTCTCTTTCAGTTTGCATATTGTTTCGGAAGTTGCAGGTTCTCACCTATAAATGCAAATTGAATAAATTTCCCCCCAAAACCTTGCTGTGATGGTTTTTGACTGCACTTAATTTTTTCTCCTTAAATATTTTTAACTTTTAAAATATACGTTTATTTTATTTTCAGTGTACTCTTTAGCCACGTTTGGTTGCTATCCTGAGCTGCTTTGGGAGGAAAGGCAAGGGTAGAGCTACAATAAATACCAATATATTCCAAATAAATATAACAATAAATATATTCCAAATCAGCACTTAGCATTGAGCCCAGAAATGGATTGGAAACCAGCGAGGATGGCAAATTAATTGGCATGATTGGTGTCCTATCTCCTACTCTCACTTAGCAAATTTGCAGCCATGTTCCGAACCATTCAAAATTGCAGTCTGTGTTCAAGGGCAGCCCCAACCACAACACATTGTAGTAGTCCAGGCATTTCATTCAATGGTAGTCACCAAGCCTGATATCCTAATGCACATCAAGATGACATAAACTCATAATTACCTAGTCACAACATGTTTCACTCCCCAGACACAAAGGTTTGCATAACATTAAGCTAACGAAAAAAGTATAGAAGCTGGAACAAAACTTTGAAACCCCCTACAGGTAGGGACACAGGTGGCGCTGTGGTGTAAACCACTGAGCCTTGGGCTTGCCGATCAGTAGGTCGGCGGTTCGAATCCCCGCAACGGGGTGAGCTCCTGTTGCTCGGTCCCAGCTCCTGCCAACCTAGCAGTTCGAAAGCACGTCAAAGTGCAAGTAAATAAATAGGTACAGTTCCGGCAGGAAGGTAAACATCGTTTTCGTGCACTGCTCTGGTTTCGCAAGAAGCGGCTTAGTCATACTGGCCACATGACCCGGAAAAACTGTCTGTGGACAAAACATTGCCTCCCTCGGCCAGTAAAGTAAGATGAGTGTTGCAACCCCAGAGTCGTTCGCAACTGGAATTAAAGGGCAGGGGTCCTTTACCTTTACCTTTTTACGGGTTCAATATTGTGAGAAAACATTAACTATTTAGACTTAACTGGGAGCAAGGCCCATTGAACTCAGTGAGGTTAACTTTTATGTACAGTGCTACCTCAGGTTACATACGCTTCAGGTTACAGATGCTTCAGGTTACAGACTCCACTAACCCAGAAATAGTACCTCGGGTTAAGAACTTTGCTTCAGGATGAGAACAAAAATCATGCTCTGGCGGTGCAGTGGCAGCAGGAGGCCCCATTAGCTAAAGTGGTGCTTCAGGTTAAGAACAGTTTCAAGTTAAGAACGAAGCTCTGGAACAAATTAAGTACTTAACCCGAGGTACCACTGTACAGGATTGCAAGGTTAAAGTATGTTCCAAACATTTCACTTTCCAAGGTGTTTCAGGTGCAGAGACTCTGGCAGGCGTACCACAGCTGTTTGCAAATCTTGCTACAAACAAAAACTTCCTCGAGATTTTATGTAAATGTATTTAAATTTAATCAATGAATGAATCAGATAAGAGGGAGATGATCAATCAGCTAAACATCCTTTAATCAGTTGGTAGGTCTAATTCAGGAATGGCTACTTCTTTCAGCTGAACTGTGGTTTAACAGCATTACAGCCAAAACAGCTCACTTAATTGAAGGGCAAAAGGTGTCTCGGCCTTCATTCATTTCCTGTAACGGTAAGTAGGTGAAGGTGGGGGAAATAAAACTCTGTAGTTTTCAGAGGCTGGAGTGCAAAGGGTGCGTTTGGACTTTATTCTATAAATGTCAAGGTGACAAATGGCTGTGCCACACAACAAATGAATTTATCACACACACACCTTAGACCACCTCAGGACGGATTTTAAATCCATTTCGCTTGAAGCTATCCCAAAAGATTTAGGAGGTTAACTCAGGTCCAGAACCTTAGCATGCATATTCCATGAAATTCTCAGTAATAGGAGTTGAGGTAAGACAATAATAATAATAATTTATTATTTGTACCCCGCCCATCTGGCTGGGTTTCCCCAGCCACTCTGGGCGGCTTCCATAGAAACCAAAAATACACTAAAATATCACAGATTAAAAACTTCCCTGAACAGGGCTGCCTTAAGATGTCTTCTGAATGTCAGACAAGATGTAAATACATTGCTTATTAGTGTATTGCTTCTGGGATAAAGGTGGACATGGGTACTGCTTTACAGCAGATAGTCGATTACTTATGTACTTACTTACTTACTTACTTACTTACTTACTTATTATTCTTATTTATTACATTTATATACTGGCCTTCGTCTGAGGAACACAGGGCAGTATAAAAACTAAAATATGTACAAACGAAACAAAACCCCATCCCTGATTAAAAGGCCATAGATTGATTAATTAGCCAAAGGCCTGGGAGAAGAGAAATGTTTTTGCCTGGTTCCTAAATATATGTAGCGAATGTGCCAGGCGAGCTGCCCTGGGGAGATCATTCCACAAACAGGGGGCCACCACAGAAAAGTCCCCGTTCTCATATCGCCACCCTCCAAACCTCAGATGTTGATCACAGGGTCTGATGATTAATATGCCACCCTTCTTCTCAAAGGATCTCAGGGAGGTGAACAACAAGGGATAAAATAACATATGATTTAAAAAATCATAAAAACCATACCGATACAGAGGCAGACTGGGTAATATCACAACTTTAAAGGCCTGTTGAAAGTGGAAGGTCTTCAGAAGTTGCCAAAGGAATAGCATACCCTTGAACATTCCTCAGATGAAAATAGGGACATTTCTCACCCCCCCCCATGACCCCCATTTTTGTTCACCTGCCTACATAGCATTTCCACCACCATTACAGCAATGAGACACAGCACACACACACCCCACCCTCCTGAGAAAACCCCTTAATCCCAGTTTATTCTTTGGTAGATTTACAAAAAGAAAAACACACACCAATAAATAAATGTTAGGAAGGGGCAAGATTAGAGGCAGTTGCACAAACCTTTTAAAAAAGAAGATCAATGGAAAACGAGTGAAGTCCCAACTGAAGAAGAATGGCAACTTAAGCTGATGGAATATGCACAACTTGCAGACTTAACATATAGAATAAGAGAACAAGAAGAACATACGTTTAGAGAAGATTGGAAAATATTTATTGAATATTTGGGGGGATTGTGTGCACTTGGAAACATTGGCAGCAATAAGATAAATTCAACAGTGTAAATAAGTTTTGATGGGTGTAATAATGGAATTCTGAATGGTTTACTTTATGTAAAATATGCGGGGGTTTATGATATGCAAAGTGAACCATTGAAAGAGAAGAAGGGAAGTCCTTGATATTTTAAGGGTGTTTAAATGAGTATTCTAAGTGTAAAACAGAAAATTTAACAAAGATTACTGTATTTTTCCGTCTATAAGACACCCCCATGTATGAGAACCCCCAAATTTTGGACATTATTTTTTAGGGGGGAAACCTAGCCTTATACAGTGGTACCTCGGGATGCGAACGGGATCCATTCCAGAGCCCCGTTCGCATCCTGAACAGAACGTAAGACGCGACTGCACATCTGCGCATGCACGGGTCACGTTTCGCTGCTTCCGCTCATACGCGTGACGTCATTTTGACCATCTGCACATGTGCGAGTGGCGAAACCCGGAAGTAACGCTTTCCATTACTTCCGGGTTGCCGCGGAGCGCAACCCGAAAATACTTATCCTGGAGCGTATTCATCCCGAGGTATGACTGTACATGGAAAAATATGGGAGAGAGAGATCGAGAGATCAAGACTCCTTATGCTATGCTGTGCTCCCCCTTTCTTCCCACCTAGGCGGGCCCTGCCCTCTGCCTACCCCTCAGAGCTGGCACATCACACGGCTGAGCCTTGGCAGCTGCAACCTCTCTCCCCACTCTCCCAATCTCCAGCAGCAGCTATGAGCTGCCCAAGGGAGAAAGCCAGCAGTGGTGACCATGGAGAGTCAACAAACACAGTGCATATGTGCTATCAGTTGTTTACAATGGACAGCTACTGCCTTCTTGTTCTCTTTGTGGGCTTCCACCTGGCCACTGGGGGAGACAAAATACTAGACAGCAATGGCTTATGGGGGGTGGGGTGGAGAGGCAGTGGGTTCCTGCTGGCCATGGTACCACACCCCTCAGGATGTGTATGGGTCAGGGCAGCATGAGAGTGAGGTTAGGGGTGTTGGGATTTCAGTTCCCACAAGCTGCCAGGAAGCAGCAAGGGCAACAAGGTTGTTGACATCAGGTGATGATGAGAAAGGAAGTCTGAGCAAGTTCTCAGACAGTCCTGAGTGTAACCAGGGAGGAGTTACAGTTACCTCTTCCGCTTCTGGACTGAAGCAATGTTGAGTCGTAGACTCTGAAGCTGGGTTGCTCAAGACGGGCAGTCATGCGTGTGTTTTGTATGCAGTTTTAATAAAGTAGCCTGGAGACAACAAACTGCCTCTTTCTTCTGATGCATTGCCAGGAGAAAGTTAGTGTGCTTCTCTCAGAAGGGAGAAGTCGCTTATTCATCAGTCTCTCTGGACTGAGGAGAAATTCCTGGGTTCCAGACCACCGGATTAATCACCCCAGAGTGTCAGGGAGGCTGGCTATGTTCCTGGGTGGGTGTTATTCCAACAAGGGGTAATTCTGGTGATACTGCTTTGCCCTGCAGGTACACACACTCCTTGGGGTCACCTCATAACTCCCTTGTCTTCATGTCACCCCATCCCAAAGAGCACAATGCTGCTATCAAATGCTTGCCATTTCCTACACACCCTGCACAAACCACCACTGATGCTTGGCTAGACGTACTCTTGGTACGAACCTATATTCTTAAATAGAAAGCCAAACAAAGAAGCAAACCATTGCTTAATAGTTGTGTGTTCATAAGCATGTGTTTTATTCACTCTGCTCCTTGTCTATGTTCCTTTTCTGAAGTTACAAGAAGTCTGTTAAGAAGTCCAGTTGGCTTTGCCAATTCACATGTGGATTCTTGCTGTGTAAACGTTGCTTCTCAACCGTGTTGATCCAGGTTTTCTTTGTTTCGCCTTTATTTGATGGCACTTACAGTGCCATCGCCAATTTCCCACCAGTTCTATGTAGGTCACAGCGGGGCGAGCTCTAACCACTCTTCGTGAGACCGCCAATTCTGCACCGTGTTAGAATTCCATTCTTCCCTCTTATTTGATATGTGTTAATTTGGGAACCTAATGATGCTTTGATTATAACCATTTGAGCTCATAATCATAGATTGTGGACCTGCAAAAGGAAGCGACGGTGGTAATTTAAATGTAATTTTTGATTCACGTTGAGCGTGCAAACTTTCCTTAATGCTGCCTGAAATGCTAAGCAGACTCCAGCTAATTAAAGACAATGCACACGCAAGGATGCTTTTGTTTTATTTTCAGTCTCGGTGCTGAAAACAGCGGAGGACTTCTGCATCATAGCAGGAGATACAATTGCTATGGTGTGTCTAACTCTTTTGTTTTTTAAAAAGCCAACTGAGCTGCTGACCACTATCCCATTCCATGGCAACGAATTCCAAAATAATAATAATAATAATAATAATAATTTATTATTTGTACCCCGCCCATCTGGCTGGGTCTCCCCAGCCACTCTGGGCGGCTTCCATAAAAACCAAAAATACACTAAAATATCACAGATTAAAAACTTCCCTGAACAGGGCTGCCTTAAGATGTCTTCTGAATGTCACGTAGTTATTTATTGCTTTGACATCTGCTGGAAGGGCGTTCCACAGGGCGGGCGCCACTACTGAGAAGGCCCTCTGCCTGGTTCCCTGTAGCTTTGCTTCTCGCAATGAAGGAACCGCCAGAAGGCCCTCGGCGTTGGACCTCAGCGTCCGGGCAGAACGATGGGGGTGGAGACGCTCCTTCAGGTATACTGGGCCGAGGCCGTTTAGGGCTTTAAAGGTCAACACCAGCACTTTGAATTGTGCTCGGAAACGTACTGGGAGCCAATGTAGGTCTTTCAAGACCGGTGTTATGTGGTCTCGGCGGCCGCCCCCAGTCACCAGTCTAGCTGCCGCATTCTGGATTAGTTGTAGTTTCCGAGTCACCTTCAAAGGTAGCCCCACGTAGAGCGCATTGCAGTAGTCCAAGCGGGAGATAACCAGAGCATGCACCACTCTGGCGAGACAGTCCGCAGGCAGGTAGGGTCTCAGCCTGCGTACCAGGTGGAGTTGGTAGACAGCTGCCCTGGATACAGAATTGACCTGCGCCTCCATGGACAGCTGTGAGTCCAAAATGACTCCCAGGCTGCGCACCTGGTCCTTCAGGGGCACAGTTACCCTATTCAGGACCAGGGAGTCCTCCACACCTGCCCGCCCCCTGTCCCCCAAAAACAGTACTTCTGTCTTGTCAGGATTCAACCTCAATCCATTAGCCGCCATCCATCCTCCAACCGCCTCCAGGCACTCACACAGGACCTTCACCGCCTTCACTGGTTCTGATTTGAAGGAGAGGTAGAGCTGGGTATCATCTGCATATTGATGGACACCCAGTCCAAACCCCCTGATGATCTCTCCCAGCGGCTTCATATAGATGTTAAAAAGCATGGGGGAGAGGACGGAACCCTGAGGCACCCCACAAGTGAGGGCCCAGGGGTCTGAACACTCATCCCCCACCACCACTTTCTGAACACGGCCCAGGAGGAAGGAGCGAAACCACTGCATAACAGTGCCCCCAGCTCCCAGCCCCTCAAGACGGTCCAGAAGGATGTTATGGTCGATTGTATCAAAGGCCGCTGAGAGATCCAGCAGAACTAGGAAACAACTCTCACCTTTGTCCCTAGCTCGCCGGAGATCATCAACCAGCGCGACCAAGGCAGTTTCAGTCCCATGATGAGGCCTGAATCCCGATTGGAAGGGATCCAAATGGTCCGCATCCTCCAGGCGTGCCTGGAGTTGTTCAGCAACCACGCGCTCAATCACCTTGCCCAAGAAAGGAAGATTTGAGACTGGGCGATAGTTGGCCATACTGGCCGGGTCTAAAGATGGTTTTTTAAGAAGCGGTTTAATGACCGCCTCTTTCAGCGGATCTGGGAATGTTCCCTCACAGAGGGAAGCATTCACCACCCCGCAGAGCCCATCGCCCAGCCCTTCCCGGCTTGCTTTTATTAGCCAAGATGGGCAAGGATCCAGGAGACAGGTGGTTGGTTTCACGCGTCCAAGCAGCCTGTCCACATCCTCGGGGGTAACGGATTGAAATTGATTCCATGCAACTTGACCAGACAGAGCTCTAGCACTCTCCCACCCCGGCACTGCTCCCACGGAGGTGTCTAGCTCCTTCCGAATATGAGTGATTTTATCTGCAAAAAACTTTGCAAAATCGTTGCAGGAGATCTTGGGGTCTTTACAAGGCCCCGGTGGTAAAGGTGGTTCCGTTAAATTACGAACCACCTGAAAGAGTCTCCTGCTACTATTTTCTGCAGATGCAATAGAGGCGGTGAAGAAAGTCTTCTTCGCCGTCGCTATCGCCACTTGGTAGGCTCGACGTTGAGCTCTAACCTGTGTCCGGTCAGATTCGGAGTGAGTTTTTTGCCACCGACGCTCTAGCCGTCTCAGCGATTGTTTCATCGCCCTCAGCTCCGAAGAAAACCACGGAGCTGTCCGGGCTCCATGCAATCGGAGAGGGCGCTTCGGAGCCAGACAGTCGATAGCCCTGGTTAACTCCGCATTCCAGCGGGCCACCAGGGAATCAGCTGAAAGGCCATCAACATGGGATAAAGCATCCCCTACCACTCTCTGGAAACCATTTGGATCCATTAAGTGGCGGGGGCGGACCATCCGAATTGGTCCCACCTCCCTGCAGAGGGGAAGGGTCGCGGAGAAGTCCAGTTGCACCAGGAAGTGATCTGACCATGGCACTTCTTTTGTTTCACTTTTACTTAGTGTCAGATCACCCACGTCACTAGAGGTGAACACCAGGTCTAAGGCATGTCCATGACTATGAGTTGGGCCAAACTTATTCAGGGACAGCCCCATGGAGGCCATGCTTTCCACGAAGTCCTGAGCAGCCCCTTGCAAGGTCGTGTCGGCATGGATGTTAAAATCTCCTAAGACAACCAAACTAGGTGTCTCCAGGAGAAAATCCGCCACGACCTGAAGCAGCTCAGACAGGGAATCCTTGGTGCAGCGGGGAGGTCGGTACACCAAAAGGAATCCTGTACTGCCCCTATTGCCCAACTTCCAGAACATGCACTCAGAAAACTGGATCTTCCCAGTAGGACGCCTGGTGCAAGCTAGTGACTTCCTAAAAATCACTGCAACCCCCCCTCCCCGCCCACATAACCTGGGTTGCTGTGCGTAAGAGAAACCTGGTGGACAAGCAGCGGCAAGGACAGGCCCATCTGCTTCCTCCAACCAGGTCTCTGTCACACATGCCAGGTCAAATCCTCCATCCACAATCAGGTCGTGGATGGCAGTGGTTTTATTCATCATTGACCTGGCATTACACAGCAACACCTTCAGGTCATGTAGGTTTCCCCTGTTGATTCCAGTATCCATCTGGTCAAGGCCAGACCCGGAGGCAGTTAATTATGCATTGTGTGAAACAGATAAGAACATCTGATAGCTATCAGTAGCTATTTATGCTAGGAGCCAAAAGGTATGTAGGGCTCCAGTTGCCTACATCCCACCTGCTAGAGAGTTTTCCCAGTTCCTTCTGTAGCTTCTGAGTCACAAGGCATTGCCCACATACATTCAGTAATTCTATTTATTTTCACAGCCAGGAGACTATAAACTTAGGGGGGCTGGGTTTTCTTTTTTTAAGAGAGTTCAGATTCTCAGAATGCTGTATTCTGTACCCAAAAGCTGTGTCCATATTGGTATGAGAAATCATCAGTTCTGGTTTGAACTGATCTTCAGTTGTTGTTTTTAAATGCAGATTCCCCAGTTGCACAAAATCCCCATCAGATACTCCTCACACACAAGTAATAATAATAATAATAATAATACCCCACGCATTTGGCTGAAGTATAAATGAACAAGCTCAAAGTGTCCTTTGCTCATTGTTTACACCCTTATATGAGCGGCACTTTCTCCATAGGAGCCAGTTTTTCTTATCTACTCTACAGCGATGAGTCATTTATGAACCTGCCTGAGTTCAATAATCTACAGGCACAAAAAGATTAGGAGTATTTTATGGGGGATTCACATGGATGCGACGAAGTCTTACCTGTCTTACCACCCTAAAAGAAGGAGGTGTTTTAGTATGGTTTGAGCAGATTGGTATAAGCTTGGAAATGGAGCACATTCTACTCCATCCCTGAATGACTCTGCTTGACATTATTAGCTTTCCAACTGTACAATTCCCCTCCTCCAAACTCTCTGTTTTGCATCCTACTGCACACTAAAAGCAACAACGCTTTTTCCTCAGGACACATCCACACAACTGTTTGCAGTTGACTGGAACTCCATAACAGATCATCGGTGACTCACAAACACACATTTGTGAAGAAGGCCACTCTGTCGATGGCCAAAAGTGGCTTGGTGGCTCTCAACCACTGCAACAGGAAGCAGCGACTTAATGATGGAAGGACCAGTTCAATATTTCCTGTTCTTTTTCTTGTTTCCCTGCAGCTATCGTCAGTTGGCCCCAGCTGTGCCAGCACCATAACTGAATTTCAATTTCACACCGGTATCACAAAGTTGACATCGCACCATGGTTGCTACAAAGCCACAACATATCCTTACAGGAACGTTGACAGCACACCAGGAAGAGCCAAGACAACCAAATGTGGATAAATAGGTTGTTTTTATTAAATATAACAACTTGAGGATTTTCAAAACCAAGTAACTAGTCAGATTCAATCAATGTAACCAACAGACCATGCCTGACAACAGTGACTAAGGGATGCTCAAAACTCAACACTGCCTCAAGTAAGCGTTCCATTATTTCTGAAATCTTCTCACCTGCCCAGACGACATGCCAATTAGCCAAACTGAAGGAACACCACTCCAACAAACATCACCCAACAGTATGGAGCAGGCAAAAAAGAAGACCCCAGTCAATTAGGGTCGTCCCCACCCCCAAATTCTACTCAGCCCTTGGGAAAACAGTAGACTAGCCTGTAAGCCCACAGCAAAAAGGAGGGAGGGCGCCAAATAAAGAAGAGGGAAGAGTGTGGGGTGGAGCAGGCTTTAATAATAATAATAATAATAATAATAATAATAATAATAATATTTATACACCGCCCTCCCTGGCCAGAGCCGGGCTCAGGGCAGCTAACACCAGTAAAATTACTATAAAAACATAATGGGGGAAAACCAATTTGAAATATGGGTTAAAATACAATTTAAAATGCAGCCTCATTTTAATAGTATCCTATAGATCAAAACCATAAGGGGAGGGAAACATAAGGGTCAGACTGAGTCCAAACCAAAGTCCAGGTGGAACAGCTCTGTCTTGCAGGCCCTGCAGAAAGAGGTCAAGTCCCGCAGGGCCCTAGTCTCTTGTGACAGAGCATTCCACCAAGTCGGGGCCAGTACTGAAAAGGCCCTGGCCCTAGTTGAGACCAATCTAACCTGCCACCACCTTTCCCCATTGGGCGAAATCGCCCATCAGGTCATACGTTCTCACCTAGGGAAATACCACACACACACACACACCAAAAATGGTGGGAACGGCCCTAAGACTGAGGGTAGAGATTTGGTGTTCCTCTAGACTAGGATGGGGAAATTCAGGCTCAGAGGTCAAATGTTGCCCCCAAACTTCTCTAGCTGTCCCTTGTGGGTCTCCTCAGGCCGCATCCTACTTGTGCCATACTCCTCAGAAGCCCTGCCCTCCACCCTCCTTGGGCGTTTTTGCCCAGCTGCAGAGTATGGCTGACTAAATGGAGGAGAAGGAGCAATGTGTGACTGTGAAGAATCTAGCATATTGTAAAGTTAAAATTTGCATTTGTTGCTCTGCCCACTTTGGCCCAGAAGGGAATGCAGCCATCAGGGGGTTGACCTGTGTTCTTCACCTGTGTTCTAGACTTTGTAATCCTGTTCTAGACAGGACTACTACTCCACCATCCCTGACCATTAGTGATGGTGCATGGGGCTGATGGAAGTTGGAGTCCAACCATATGTGGCAGAACACAGATTCCTCTCCCTTTGCCTAAGATGCCCAAACCACAATTTGCCTACGCAAAATGTTTCTTTTGATCCCAAGTTAAGTAACCTAGCATTGGGTCTGCGGAACAGAGAGCCTTCATAAAGGTTAAGAACAGGAAATTTAATGTGCAGACTGTGATCTGTATTATTAGCATCCTACTGTCTGACCTAAATTGAGCAGAGGAGAATATTGATCAGTATCAGAACTGCAAGCCAGGAGGGGGGAAAGGTGGATATGTGAAATTCACAATATATATGCATGGATACCTGTGAATCAAAATGAGTGGTTTATACAGGGAACTTTAGCATTAATTTTGGTTCAGTTGTGTACTGGTGAATCTACAAATGGAAGAGAAATATCCTCTCTACGATAGCTAGTGTCCATGGAGTCCTTACATCATCATAATCATCATCATAAAATTTTATTTATACCCCGCCCTTCCCTGTTTAGGGCGGCTAACAGCAAATATAAAACATTGATTAAAATGCAACTTAAAAACAGCATAAAACAGAATAAAATACAACATAAAATGCAGCATCAATATCAATAAAATTCAAAAATTCAGGGGTCATTGGGGGGGGGGCAGTCAGTAGACATCAAATGATCACCAGGGCTAACTGGCCAAGTTGGTCCTACTAGGGCCAGCAAGGATACCAGGGAAGAATTTAAATGTGGGGTCCCAGAAATGGTTTCTTCATAGAAGAGGAAAGGGAAAATGGAATAGAGAATCAGGCTAACAGAATCAGGCTAATTACGAGTGATGTTACCAGTTGAAATAAAATTACAATGAAAATTCTGTGTGTGCTGTTTAGGATTAAGGCTGCATTCCTGTATACACTTAACATGGAAGTCAGTCTCTTTGAACTCCACAGAGCAAAGCTGCATAGAATTGCACTGTAAGTGGGATTTACTTCCAAGAAAACATGGATGGGATCATGGTTTACGCAAAGCTAGGTAGTAACCACATCAGAAGTGTGTAATATTTGAGTCAAGAAGAACTGGTATTTGCTCTATTCACCCATGCTTTGTTAAAAGTAAGGTTTTGACCAAAAAAAAAATATGCATGTGGATATTTTAGGGGGCATTCAGGGAAGTTAAAATGTTCCCCACAAACAGCAGATTTCTTCCTTTTTCCTCCTACACAATTCCTCCCACTGGGCGGTCGCATATTCAGATCCAATGACAGGACACCATCATGAAATCAGCTCCGAGTAAAGGCAATGGTATCCCTGTGATGGCACTATATAGCCAACCAGCAGCAGTCCCCTAACTGCATCATTAAGCCAACTCAGAGGGAAGGCAGCATATATTGATCTCTTGGTGCAGTATCTATTTATGTGCGTTGTTTAAAATGAAAGAAAACCTCTCTGAAATGGACAATATGTTTTAAAAAGATAAACTGATAAAAACCCGGCAGTTTGCGAGGAAACGTAAAGGTAAGAAGGATGAACATAAAATGTGCAGACATGCTATAGAGGGGTACATAGTAAATAATGATTTCTTTTGTTGTTGTTGTTGTTTAGTCGTTTAGTCGTGTCCGACTCTTCGTGACCCCATGGACCAGAGAACGCCAGGCACTCCTGTCCTCCACTGCCCCCCGCAGCTTGGTCAGACTCATGCTGGTAACCTCGAAAACACTATCCAACCATCTCGTCCTCTGTCGCCCCCTTCTCCTTGTGCCCTCCATCTTTCCCAACATCAGGGTCTTCTCCAGGGAGTCTTCTCTTCTCATGAGGTCGACTGTGTCGACCACAGCAAACTATGGCAAGTTCTTAAAGAAATGGGAGTGCCTGATCACCTCATCTGTCTCCTGAGAAATCTCTATGTGGGACAAGAAGCTACAGTTAGAACTGGATATGGAACAACTGACTGGTTCAAAATTGGGAAAGGAGTACGACAAGGCTGCATTTTGTCTCCCTGCTTATTTAACTTATATGCAGAATTCATCATGCGAAAGGCTGGGCTGGATGAATCCCTAGCCGGAATTAAGATTGCCGGAAGAAATATCAACAACCTCAGATATGCAGATGACACAACCTTGATGGCAGAAAGTGAGGAGGAATTAAAGAACCTTTTATTGAGGGTGAAAGAGGAGAGTGCAAAATATGGTCTGAAGCTCAACATCAAAAAAACGAAGATCATGGCTACTGGTCCCATCACCTCCTGGCAAATAGAAGGGGAAGAAATGGAGGCAGTGAGAGATTTTACTTTCTTGGGCTCCATGATCACTGCAGATGGTGACAGCAGCCACAAAATGATTTCTTACTTACATTTATTTACTGCCTTATTCCAACAGTTTAGGATAAGTTACACTTATGTAAAGGTAAAGGTAAAGGGACCCCTGACCGTTAGGTCCCGTTGCAGACGACTCTGGGGTTGCAGTGCTCATCTCGCTTTATTGGCCGAGGGAACCGGCGTACAGCTTCCGGGTCATGTGGCCAGCATGACTAAGCCGCTTCTGGCGAACCAGAGCAGCGCACGGAAACGCCGTTTACCTTCCCGCAGAGCGGTACCTATTTATCTACTTGCACTTTGATGTGCTTTTGAACTGCTAGGGGGCAGGAGCAGGGACTGAGCAACAGGAGCTCACCCCGTCATGGGGATTTGAACCACCGACCTTCTGATCAGCAAGTACTAGGCTCTGTGGTTTAGACCACAGCGCCACCCGCGTCCCACACTTATGTACAGCACATCATTATCTGATGAAAACAAGCAGTTTATTCTTATCATAACAAAGGGACAAAGGAAGCTGACTTGTACTGTCAGGGCACTGGTTCATCTAGTTCAACATGGCCTACACTGACCAGCAGCAGCTCCCCAGGGTTTCAGACAGTCCTACCTGGAGATGCTGAAGGTTGAATCTAGGACCTTTTTCATGCAGAACAGATGCTCTATAACTAAGACACAGCCTTTCTCCTTCCTAAACAGGTCCATGCCAAATCATGGATATTTGGTCAGGGTTTGTGTCAGATCCTGGTAACCTTGGACAGACACAGATGTCTTAAGTAAAAAAGGTAAAGGTCAAGGATCCCTGGACGGTTAAGTCCAGTCAAAGGCAACTATGGGGTTGTGGCGCTCAACTCGCTTTCAAGCCGAGGGAGCCGGCATTTGTCCACAGACAGCTTTCCGGGTCGTGTGGCCAGCATGACTAAACTGCTTCTGGCACAGTGGAACACTGTGACAGAAACCAGAGCGCATGGAAACACCGTTTACCTTCCTGCCACAGCGGTACCTATTTATCTACTTGCACTGGCCTGCTTTTGAACTGCTAGGTTGGCAGGAGCTGGGACAGAGCAATGGGAACTCATCCCATTGCAGAGATTCAAACCTCCGACCTTCTGATCGGCAAGCCCAAGAGGCTCAGTGGTTTAGACCACCCATGTCTTGTAGCAGGATCAGTGTCTGAAACCTAACCTGGACCTCTCTTTAAAAAATCTGCGTATCAGTAGAGGCTACTCAGATGCCCTGCTCCCACTACAAAGTAAATGATGTGAACTACCTTGAGATATATGGCTGAAGGGTAGTATACAAATTTTCATTTTCATCATCATCATCATCATCATCATCAGTGCTTTCTTCTAAAAAAATGTTTAGGGGTACTCTCATTTTGAGTCAAGAAAATCACCATTTTCTAGTTGAAATCAGGGGAAATAAATACAGTAAATGGACAAAAGGACAAAGATTCACAAATCAGAAAAAGCACTGATGATAGTAATAATAATAATAATAATAATAATAATAATAATAATAATATCGGGGCCAACAACAGATGACAGGATTCACTAAAGGACAATTTATCCAAATCCCCTTCTGGACTTCACTCTGATTTCTGCCATTTCCCACATCAGTAAAGCAAGCCAATCAGATCATCCCGAAGGTGATCACAGCAACCACAGTATAGTCAGGGGGACCTTGTCATATTCTTTTAATTGTTTTAGATATCAAATACAGAGTTGGAAAAGCAGGTCAGTCATCCTTAATGGCCATTACGGCTCTTACACAGCTCTTAAATTTTCAGAGAAGGTACAATGAACAAAGAACACTGTGCCATCATTTTACAAAACAGCTTACCTAACTTTTTATTTCATTCAAAGCCTACTTGAGAATTGCCTTTTGTTGCCTGCAGAATAATGTTTTGAATCTGGAGGCCTGGATGATTGAGGGCTGGGGAAAGGCAGATATTCTGAGAGTGGCTGCCCTCAAAATAGGCATGCATTTTTTTTCTGAATGTGCAGCGAACGGTTAAGAAAACCTGTTTCTGCAGGTCCTCAAATAATGGTTCGTGTCGGGATAAGGATAAGGAAAAGTCAGATACAATAGGCAAATATTGGCTAGTGCTCAGAACCTCACCAACCCAACTCCCCTACCATCCTGGGGCAGTTTCACAACTGGTTTAGTAGGTAAAGATTGGCCAGTGTCCAGAACATCACCAACACTACTCCCTTACAATCCCCAGAAAAGTTTTTAAATCGGATGTTTTTATATATAAAGTGAATGCATATATGCCAAACTGACTTTGCTGGATGAGGCCAATGGTGCATCTGATCCAATATCCTGTTCTCACAGTGACCACCCAGAAAACAGTGGAAAACCTGGAAGCTGCACTCAAAAACAAGAGCACTTTCCCCCCCTGTGGTTTCCAGCAACTGATACTGTACTCAGAAGCATTTGTAGACAATGAAATACTGACTGCTTGTCTGTAGGATTGGCAAAATATAACCCTGTTTAGCTTGCAAACCAACACGGCTACCTACCTGTTCCTCCAATACTATTATTCCCAAAATAAAACCAGATTTATTGAGTTGAAAGCACATAATGCTCTTAATAACCCCTGAACCCTGTAAGGTAGGTTAGGTAAAGGTAAAGGTAAAGGTACCCCTGCCCGTACGGGCCAGTCTTGACAGACTCTGGGGTTGTGCGCCCATCTCACTTAAGAGGCCAGGGGCCAGCGCTGTCCGGAGACACTTCCGGGTCACGTGGCCAACGTGACATTGCTGCTCTGGCGAGCCAGAGCCGCACACGGAAACGCCGTTTACCTTCCCGCTGGTAAGCGGTCCCTATTTATCTACTTGCACCCGGAGGTGCTTTCGAACTGCTAGGTTGGCAGGCGCTGGGACCGAGCAGCGGGAGCGCACCCCGCCGCAGGGATTCGAACCGCCGACCTTTCGATCGGCAAGCCCTAGGCGCTGAGGCTTTAACCCACAGCGCCACCTGCGTCCCTATGTAAGGTAGGTTAGTTGAGTATAATTCTCTCTGTATTGCAAAGGCTGGGAGACAGCAGTTTCCCTATGCTCACCCAGTGACTTTGTGGGTGAATTGAGCCACTACCTGAAATCAACAGTCCATAATTATTACCCTTCCCTGCAAAAGAAGCTATTCATTTGTTTCCTTTTTTTTTATTAAGTGTTTTGTGTTGCTATACTATGGTGGGGCTAATTTTACATCCTGATTCTGGGGCGCATACCAGCTTTAACAGGGTCCTTGTGAATTGCACCCTGAGGACAGCAAATGCCAGGGTGTGTGTGTGTGTGTGTCTGGAATAAAGCACACATAAATCCTTGCTTTTATGTGCCACACTGCAGATTGCTCTGAAGTCACACACCATGGGTTTGAATGGTAAGGATGCAATTTACATAATAGACTTCTAATTCTCTGGAGATTAAGCCAGTGAGGCTTAAAAATGACAAGCGTTCCCTCGGAGAAGGAGCAAAAGAGTGGGCAGTGGCAATCAGATTTCATCCGTTCCTCCTCTGCACTTCCAAAGCCAGGTTCTCCTGCCCTCCAACTTTTCAATAATGGAAACAGGAACACATTGCTACTCTCCTCTCTCTCTCTCTCTCTCTCTCTCTCTCTCTCTCTCTCTCTCTCACACACACACACACACACACACACACACACACAAGGCCAGATCTCAGGGGCATCTGATGAATTGGGATGGCAGGACAAGCAAAAGGAACCCCTTCTGCACACAGCATGTAACTAATGCAATAGAAAGCCCCATGATATGATGGGGTTTAAAAAAGAATTGGACAAATTCAGACAATGAGTCTCTCAATGCCTATTACTCCTAGTATTATTATTGTTGTTGTTGTTGTTGTTGTTGTTATTAGCTGCTTTCTCTTGCCACTAGCCTTGACAGCTATATGAAACCCCCCAGGTTGAGAGATATCATTCCCCCCCAGTCTTGATTCGCCCCCACCAGCTCAGAGGATGATTCAGATGAGGAAAGGTCATCACTAAAGGAGTCATCACTGCTGCTATGCACTGGAATCTTCCAGCTCAGAGCATGTTGCCCTTCTAGGCTCCTTGTATTCCAAAAGCCCACTCCCAGTGCACTCCCATACGGTAGGTGACAGTGGCTACATAACAAGGCAATGGTCCTTTCAGGGCTCAAACTGGAGTAGGGCTAACTGCAGACTGTTGATTCTTCCAGAGAGTGCAGATCAGCCTATTTCCATTCCATGTTAGATTTTTACAGGCACTGGCATTAGGAAATGGGTGCAGTCCCTGGTAAATAAGGACAAATGTAGAATATGCCATGTAAACCTAAATATGATATTCATGCTTCTAGTAAGTAAGTAGAAATGGTGACTGAGTTCTTGTTGTTGGCCTCTGTCTGTCTCAGGAGGCAATGGAGGAGTGTGCCTTTGGGAGTGAAGTCAAACTGTTGGAGAGTTACAGCGTCTGCTGTGGCTGTAGAGACCAAGACTTACTGAAAAAGACATGTTTTGTTGCAGCTGGGGCAGATGAAGGGATCCAGTTGTGCTGATGCCAGTGTAGCATGACATTTCTTCTTCTGCACTCCTCCAGTGGCCACCCCTCCCCTGGTCACTGCTGTAGATGCATGGCCTGTCTTCATGTCTCCTTGTAACATCTTAGTCTGCCAACAGAGAGTTGGTCTGCCAACAGGCCTGGTGCCTGAGGCCAGCTCCCCATAGAGCACATCCTTGGGGACCCTGCCATCTTCTATTCTGTGGACATGACCAAGTCAGCGTAGATGTCGCTGAGACAGAAGTGTAAACATGCTGGGAATGTGAGCTTGAGAGAGCGCATCTTTGTTTGAGACAGGTGATGCCTGAAATCTTCCTGACACAGTGCATGTGGAAGGTGTTGAGGCGTTGCTCCTGGTGACTGTAAGTTGCCCACAATTCACTTCCACAATGCAGTGTGTGTTAGAATTCCTGCTCCGTGATTGCATTCATGGGATTGTTGTCTTTCACATGATGGTATATGTTTTGACTCCACAGAGTGGGAAGTCATGGAGACAGGATGTTAGTGTTACTGTGTTCCGTGAAGTGGGACTATTGTCCTTTGTTCTTTTTCTCTTTGCTGTCTGATGCTAGAGAGAGAGGGAGCCATGTTGCAGTGCTCCGTGTGTGTTTATATGTAAATAAAGTAGATTAGCCAAAATGCTGAGTTGCTGGGGTTCTGTTATGCAACTGTGCAAACTCTGCAGATCCCTTAGTGTGCCGGTGTCGGTTGGCATCAGTCGCTGTGATGTTCGGGCTGAAGAAAGCTTATGAAGCTCCTGAACGAAAGACCAGGAGGGAGGGAACATGCCAGTCGGGAATGTGTCTCTGCCAGGGTCCTACTCGAGTGTAGGCTGAACTCCTGACAGTGTGCACTTGGTATAAACAAGGCACAGATGGTAGCTTTGAAGTCGCCAGGACACCTTCACTTGGTGCTCACACCAGTGTTCACTAAGCACATGTGAACTGTGTTGATATATCAGGCCAAGGTCTATCGAATTTAGCTCTCTTATTCCATATATCTCCCAGTACTCATAAGCAAAGCATTAAGGGGATGGTATTATCTTGTGGGTATGTATGCCCACCTCTGGTCTCCAAGGTATGCTGCAGCTGTGAATTTGTTCTTCCCTCTGCATAATGACAGGTTCAAACCACAGCAGGGCAGGAAAAAATAATTTATTTTCTTGCATTTATATCCCATCTTTTTCCACCCAGGAGCTGAAGTACATAGTTCTCCCCATCATCATTTGATCCCCATAAACAATCCTTCAGGTTAGATGGAGAGGCAGTAACTGGCCAAAGCTCATACAGTGAGGATTTGAACTTTGGTCTCCCAGGTCTGACACTGAAACCACTGCAACACACTAGGGTTAGATCTCAGCCTAACAGTTGGCATGGGGAACTGCTGCCAACCAGAGTTACTGGGCTATATGGACTACATGGGCTATATGGACTACCAATACTGGGCTATATGTACTAATGTCCCAATTCCACATAAGGGCTTTTGTTTGTCCCATGGTGTCTAGTCATGGTTCTGAGAGTGGTTTTGTCTTGTATTTTTGTCCCACCGCTTCCCCCAGGAAAACCCACTGTTTACCACCAAATAATTGCCATTTCTTCAGATTCAGAAGTAAACAGAAGGAAAGTGGTGGAATGAAATAATAAAATTCTTTCAGATTCATGATTAGAAATCACAGGAGAAACGAAACTTTAGCTGGGCCCTAAGAAAGCTTCTCATTGTGTTTTTGATATATCCATCCCTTTCCAGAACTGAGGATCTCTGCTTCCGATTTGTTGATTCATGTAAATGTGCAAAAAGGAAAAGCTAACACATAATCCACTCCACATTATGAATGCTGCTGTTCTTGAATCTGAGAGGGTGATTTCTACTTGCGACTGTCTTTCTGAACTGTGTTTGAAAGGCAGTCACTATTAGCTTTGGTGTAAAATGTTGCCTCTGCATGTTATGCAGCTGCTAACTGAAGTCACACTTCTAAATACCTGAAAAATAAATCTAGCATGCTGTTTGCTCCTTCCATCCTCATCCCTCAACAGACTCTGCAGCTTTTGAGATGCCTTGTTAAGGGAGAATTTAAAACCTTTACATTGTTGTGCACACCCCAGTTTTCCAGATGGTGTGGGGTTTTGTTTTTTTAATCAATCAAGCAACTTAGACCCCCCCCCTCTGCACTATACAGCTGAAGCACTATCATATCACCTTAAGCCAGCCTTTCTCAACCTGTGGGTCCCCAGATGTTGTTGAACTACAACTCCCATCACCCCTAGCTAGCAAGGCCAGAGCTCAGGGATGATGGGAGTTGTAATCCAACAACATCTGGGGACCCACAGGTTGAGAACTGCTGCCTTAAGCAGTCATGGCTTTCACCAAAGAATTTTGGGAACTATAGCTTGTTATGGGGTGCTGAGAGTTGGTAGGACAACTTGACTTCCCTCACAGAGCTTCAGTTTTCCAGAGCAGTCAAATGATGAATCCTTTTCCCCAAGAAGATATCTGAACTATAGCTTTTTGAAGGGAATAGGGGTTTTCTTGAAAAGTGGGTTTTTACTCAGAATTTTGTTTCTTTGAAATGCCATCACTGGAGTCTGATAGGCATTTTTCAATATATGGTTTATTTACACGTAAACATAGGTTGAAAGTAGATGGAGATTCACAACCAATACTGCTCCCCATTTGTGGGGAGGGGCAGCTCCTTTTGAGCTCTCCCCAAATCCCACAGTTCTAGCGTATTCCTCAGACATATTCTTTCTGGAAGTCTCAAGCTGCAATAAATATGTGAGGTTGTCCCCTGAGAAGTGATGGTGGAGACAGACACACCCCTTTCCAGATGAAGTCCCTGCTGGAGCTCAGAGAAGGATGAACTGGGAATATCTAAACCCACCCCCCGCCCCCAGTTCTTCCAAGGGCTGCAGGACTGGTGAGAGAGATGAGATGGAAAAACCCTCATGCTCTCATCCTGATGGAACTGAAATTGAACAACAGGGAAATGAATAGGACTAGAATGTATGTCAAGGCTGAACCCACCATGAGCCACACTGAGACACTTACTCCAGGTAGCAGATTGGGAGGAGCAGCAGCACCCTTCTGATGCCGGGCCAATCCCTTCCAGGCTGCCAGAATGGGTTACACCTCTGGCCAGCCACTGGCATTCCACAGAAGCCCTCATTGCCTGTAGTTGCCTGGCCAGAAACCTTGCTGAAGCCTCACAGGACTTGTAGTGGCTTCTCAGCTATATCTGAGGCAAGAAGCAGCTGCCGGTGCTGCAGTGCTACAGTGTGCAGCAGCGGTGGGAAGAGGGGATGCTCTGCCTTGTCTCCCATGGCAAGTGCATCATTTTGTTTCATAAAGAATCAAAATGGTCTTCATTCAGTTCTTTTAAGTTGCTGTTTGAGCAACTTATGGCTCAGTGGCGAAGCATGGAGAAAGTCCCAGGTACAATTATGGGCATCTCCAGGCCGGGTTTGGAAATATTTCTTTGTGAGCCACTCCTGGTCAGTGTTGACAATGCTAAACTAGATAGACCAAAGATCTGATGGTATAAGGCAGTGCTCTGATGTTTCCATGCTGTTAGAAAGAAGGAGAAAGACAAAATATATTCTATTCAAAGTTCTCAATCTATTACATTTCTTCTGTTTGAAAGCGGAAGTGTATGAAGACAATAGAATCTTCTAAATGATGCATGACATTGATCGCATATGCTACACTCGGTTGACTTGTAGCAATATCCCTCAATAGGCTGTGCTCAAGGAATGTCAAAGCCGTTTGTCAAGCTGTTGTTTCTCTGCTACGGTTTCTGATTTAAGAACAGAAGAGGAGTCTGCTGGATCACATCAGTGGCCCATGTAGTCCAGCAACCTGTTCTCACAGGCCCGTGAGAAACCCTCAAGCAGGGCATGAGGACACGAGGACAACCTCTTTCCCTGAGGTTTTCAGCAACTGGTTTTCAGAAACATCACTGCTTCCAACCATGGAAGCAAAGCACAGCCATCCTAGCTAGCTGTCTTCAATTGCCCTCTCCTCCATGAATTTGGGTAATCGTCTTTTACCCAAAATCTCATCTCAGTTGGTGACCATCCATCTCAGCCATCTCAGTTGGTGACCATCACTGCCCACTGTGGGAGTGATTCCAAAAATTATTCCCAAATGGGCTTTAACAATGCAAAGCGACCCAGGGAGAACTTCAGGGAATGTACACTGAGCAACAACCAATGTAGCTATTTTATATAGGGCCTTCTCGGTAGTGGTGCCTGCCCTGTGGAACACCCTCCCTTCAGATGTGAAGGAAATAAGCAGCTATCCTATCTTTAAAAGACATCTGAAGGCAGCCCTGTTTAGGGAAGTTTTTAATATTTAACGCTGTATTGTTTTTAATACTTGATTGGGAGCCGCCCAGAGTGGCTGGGGAAACTCAGCCAGATGGGCGGGGTATAAATAAATTATTATTATTATTATTATTATTATTATTATTATTATTATTATCCTCCTCCTACATACAGTAGCAGGAGAGGTGGCAGTGCAGATGCTCTGGCAAGAACATTGGTGCCACCAATGCATTGCACCATTTTGACCTCACTGCCACCTTGCCTGCTCCCTTCTTCACCTTGGGTTGCTGCAACAACCCAGCTGGATGGAGGTCAGGTGAGCAGCACAGCCCCACTACACCACCCGCTACTGTCTACGTGAGATATATCATCCCCAAAGAGAGGAGGATTTTCAGTAAATGCATTCTGAGCCTGCTGTCTGTCTCCAGGTCACAAACAAATTACAGTTTATTAACACAGCTTAATCATTTCCTTTGTAAGCTTTGCTATAGGAGTGCAGTCCATCCGAATCTGTAATTTTCTCCTCACCTGCAAGGCCAAGGCAACATCAAATCATGCCTGAAAACACTGCTTGAATTGGGGGCAGTGGAGATCACTGCACTGGCTCCCATCCCCAAACACACACAAAGGCTCATGTAAGTAAGAAAGAGAGCTTTATGCAGGCAAGGAATGGTCCAGGCGCATCTGCAGACACAGGGCTCAGAAATTATGGTTCAGCTGTTCGAGAGCCAAGCAAGGCATTTGGAGCTGGATGGAAGTGCTGTCCCAATGAGTTTCCACACCCCACCCACTAAGCTTTTGAAGATGAGGCATGGTGCACTCACTCGCTTACTCTGCAAGAATTCCAAGATTGAAAACATACACTCCTTTGGGGTAGGTGTGTCTGCTCCCATCCTGGTTCTAGAAGACTGCACCCTCCTGTTCAGGATCCTGTTTAGTAACAGGCACCTCCTATTCCATCCCCGCTCAAGTCCAAGCTCCAATAAGGCTCTCTTCTCCACAACAAGGTGTGGGGGAGAGAAGCCAACATCCCTGTTTCCCCATCTGAAGTTAGGCAGAAATGGGAAGCTCTCTCCTCTTCCAATCCAGGTTCACACCACATGTTTCTTCCTCCTCCTACATCAGAACCTGCTGATCCAAGCCAGTTCCCGACTGCACTGCAGGACTCACAACAATCTCAAAATTCCACCAACAAACAGAATAGGGAAGCCTGATTATGTGGGCAATTCTACATGATATTTTCTGTGATGTGCCCAGTCCCCATCACAGTTAGCTAGTTTATTAGTTCTCAAAAGAAAAGATGTGAAAAGCATCTTCATTATAGATGAGGTCGGCATCCCCCAAATGGGGGCCCTCTAAGTGCCCCTGACCATTGGCCATGCTGGCTGGGGCTTATGGGGGCTGTAGTTCTAAACAGCTGAAGGGTACCTGGTTCAGTAAGGATGCAATATTGATGTTGTATATCAGTGGTGGAGAATCTGTGGCTGTCCAGATAACAATGAATTATAATAAAACTTTTGAAAGTCTTAAATTAACATTGTTAGTTTTTCTTATTCATATTTTTGAGTGTTTTTTGTAAACTTCGTTGAATTTTTGTAAACGGCATTGAATTTTTTGTTTACAATTATTCAGTATATAGATATTTTGAAATAAATAAATGTTTTTAGGGGAACAGTCATCTTGGGGCTTGGAGCGTTAAAATATCTAGTCCTAATTTCATTGGCCAGTTTCAGATTGGATGTGTGGAAGGGGAAAGGCAGCCACTAAAACGAAGAAATCGCATTTTCACTTCTCCTAGAGCATAACGAGTGGCACTGCATGAGTCGTAGTACAACACAAAGACTTTCATTTTAGCCAGTTGAGTGGAATTGAGTAAAATAAAGCACTTCATCGTGGTAATTAATTTACTGTTAGGCCTTGGAAGCACTGGAGAAATCCCATTCACCACAGACAATCAACAGGCCCATAAAACACAGTGTGCTGGCGAGGCAGCCACACAAAATTAGAAGGCTAACATTGATTGGAAGAATTATCTTGGTTACAATGGCCTTTCAGGGGAGAAGAATAGAACTGATGCACTGGGGAATGAAAGGAGGTCTGGAAACAAGATAATTCTTCCAAATATTCCAAAGAATTTTTTTTAAAATAATAATAACGCAGGTCAACCTCCATTTTAAATAGTTCCATGCATTACAACCCAGCACTAATAAAATTGCATTGTTCTAGAAAATCATATATGTTGTTCCAGAAAACAACTTTGGAAGTGGCATCAAGAGATCCAAACGGCATGGAAAGGAAGGATGTGCATGATAAAGACCGTGCCCAATGCCCCCAATGAAATCAGCTGGGATATAAATAAGGGTTGCATCAGCATGAAGAAGAAGAAGAGTTTGGATTTAATATCCCACTTTATGACTACCTGAAGGAGCCTCAAAGCGGCTAACAATCTCCTTTCCCTTCCTCCCCCACAACAAACACTCTGTGAGGTGAGTACAGCTGAGAGACTTCAGAGAAGTGTGACTAGCCTAAGGTCACCCAGGAGCTGTATGTGCAGGAGCGAGGAAGCGAACCCGGTTCACCAGATTACGAGTCCACCGCTCTTAGCCACTACACCACACTGGCTCAGATGTTGTATGCTGACAAGGTCAGCAATCATGCTGCAGTGTTCTGCATTAACTGCAGCTTCTGGATCTGATGCAAGGTCTTCCACTGGGGGGGCCCTCCTGTGGGTATTCTTGCAGTCAGAGGGGAGGCATCAAGCTACCACATACCAGGCCTTCTTGGTAGTGACACCTGGCACCAGGCAAATACTTTTTTAAAAACCGAGACTTCTTAAAAAAAAATTTCTGTTGATTGTGTGATGAACCTTTGATTTGTGACTTTTTCTCGATTCCCTCCAAATGTATCTGTATCTGAACCAAATCCCCGCTTTTGCAGTGGCTTCTGCCAGAACTCGGGCTTTCCTTATAATGAGCCGATCTGACTCCGGAATAATCTGGCAGGTGGCTCAAGCTCAAAGTGCCATCAGAGGAGTTTTGCTCGTTCAGGTAAATAATCAGAAAGTGCCTCGGCTTGACATTGTAGCAAGCTGCTCGCCCCGCTGAGAAACAAGAGCCGCAACCCATCATGCTTCCGCTGTCCTTTGAACTGCGCAAGAGGGAGATAATGAAGTACCGATGAATAATTCAGCAGCATGGCCTGCGAGAACACTGTGGCTTTTTTCTTTTCTTTTTTTTAAAAAAAGAAAGTGTTCAGAAACCAACAACTAAAATGGATCTGGAGTGCAGAAAATGAAGCAATCTGCATGCTAGATGTAGCTTTCTGGTACGCCTATATATTAACTGGGGGTGGGGGCAGGAAAGGAATCTGCAAGAGAAATTGCCGCAATCTGTGGCATGGGCGGGGAACCTCAGGCCAAATGTGGCCTCTGGGTTGCGCAATCTGGCCCTTGGAACTCTCTCTAGGCCACGCCCCCTCTCCTTGCTTGCACACTGGGTGAACGTGCCTAGCTGGAACACGCTGTTGAATTCTGACAATGCCTCTTGAAGACCTGGCTGGAGGAACAAGAGGGGCTATGAGCGTGTGCAGGTGCTAACCCACTGTATAAAGGGCAAATTTATATTCACGTCTCTGACCACCACAGGCATGACATCCTCAGAAGGTTGTCTGAAAGGGAATATTGCCTTCAGGGTAAAAATGGGTTCCCCACCCCTGATCTCATCACCAGAGATCCAAATCATTGGTTCTAGAACACGGCAGTCAAATACTGAGGGAATGATGAAACATTTCCTCAGTACGTGAAGATCTTCTGTTGGCTCGCTGTTAGTTTGGGGGCCAAATTCAAAAAGAGTGGGCTGCAATTAAAGATGAGTGGATCAGTCCATTCCTGCTCCACGTCATCTTCATGTGTCTTCACTCCTACATCCCTTTCATCCTTTCATCAAGAGGGGCAGTGTGGTGTAGGGGTTATAGGGTTGGACAAAGACCTAAGAGACTAGGTGAGCTTGGGCCTGCCACTGCCTCACAGCCAAGCTAACCTCACAGGGTTGTTGTGGAGATTAAATGAGGAAGGGAGAACTGTGGATGCCATCTTGAGCTCCTTAGAGAAGCAATCAATCAACAGGAGGGAGAGCCATGTGTTTGTGGGTGTCACATATATCTTTATGGATGATGCACAAATTTGCTTGACTCCAATTGATGACTGTTTGATCAGGAACCAGAAGCTGTCGTGAGTACAGTAAGGAGGAAACCAGTGGTGAGGACTGAAGAGTAAGTCAGAACAAGGCAGGATCAAAGAGCCAACCAGAAGTCAAGAGTGAAGAACCAAGGATCCAGAAGACCTTGATACTCAAGCAAGGCTCCTGGAGAGGAAACATTCCAAAAATGGAATACTTCCCTCTCCAGGAGGATCCATTGTCCACCTGAGTGAAGAGACTTCTTAATTTCCCGCTTCTAAGGACCATAGATAATCATTTCCTGGGGAAGTATTCAGAGCTCAGAAGATGAGGGGGTTGTATATTGAAACAGGAACACCTTCCTCATGGAAACTGGTCTGCAGAGTTCTGCAAGACGCACCTGTATTACACCGTGCGTGCGAGCAGGCTATTTGTATGGCAAAAATAACATATTGTCAGGGACTCAGCGGGAGCGCAGGGAGGAGAGGAGATGGAGAGCGAGGGGGAGCAATCCGAGGGCAGCGTAGGAGAATATGACAGCAGCCCGATAGATTCCATGAGCCTCTCCAGCGAATCGGAAGATTCACAGAAGGGGGCGCCGATGGGCAGGGCAAGGGGCGACCCAAGGGGGACACCCCAGAAGCAAGGGGCCAGCGGGGACTCCCAGAGCAGCAGTTGGACCAGCTTCCCCACCAGAGCGTAGTGGGGGGGGAGGAGTCCCAGGTGTCAGAGCCCACATATGCACCACCAGCGAGAGAAGATGAGTCAGGGTTGACCACGCCTCCATCGGAGAGCGAGTTAACGGTCAAGAGGAAAGTTGCAGGCTGGGCGCGCGCGCCAAGTTCAAATGTACAGGCGAGCGGCACAGAAGGTAGCCCAGATAGGGAACCAGGTCCTAAAGCCTGCCGGAAGGAGGGGCAAGAATCATCAGGGTCAGCGTCAGAGGAGTCCAGGAAGGATGAAACCCTAGCGGGCAGGAGGGCCCAGAGGAGAAAGGAACTTAGGAAGAGGTGGAGCAAGGCTAGAGTCTTAAACTGGTGTGGAAGGGGAGGAGACTCAGACGGGACTTCGCCGGTCTAAGGTCGAGACGTAGAGCTGCACGCTGCGGCTTTAAAATGGAAACTGAACCTCAATAAAGACTTTTGTACATAACTACAGCCTAGCGTTGGTCCTCTGTGAGCTGGGACCTGGAGGCAGCTCTGACACATATGAATAGATTGCCAGTGGAAAGTGAGGAAGAAAGGGGGGGTTTGGAGAAGTGGGGATGGAGAGAACAGCTCCAGCATCCTATCCCCTCCCATCCACACCCTGCCTCAAACAGGAGTGATGATATCTGCTGGAGTGCCAGAGTAATTAGCAGACCTTCCTGGCAAGTGAATGAGTCGGTGACAAGGATTCTATTGAAAAGCTAAAGGTTGTGGTTCAGCTCAAAATCTTTTGTTAAAGATCAATGTGTTCTTTTGGGCACGGACTTTCTTTTCCGGATGCCTATAGGGCCTGTCATTATGAGCTTCGGCACTTCAGAATTTAATTTGCCACTAAATCATCACTAGTTGACCTGGAAACTCAAGCATGGCTGGCTTATTCCCTTATCTATCATTCTACTCTATGCATGCAGTTCCATGGACATGATCAGACACTTTGCAGAAACAATGCTTGCATGAATGCAGTCTAACTCTATATAAGCACACACACACACATGCATAGTGAGTGCACACATAGTGCCCTGCATGTTCAAGAGACATCTAAAGGGTCTGGGAAAGGGCTGAAGGCTAACTGCATGGTGGCCACTCCTGGCTTAAGGCATGACGGTTTCTCCACATCACCACCACCTTAGGATTTCTCAGTCAGTCTGATAAATGATGAAGGTCAGTGGTGGTAGAGCATCTGCCAAGTTAGGTCTCCACCAGGTAGGGCTAGAAATGACACCTGGGTGAAACCCTGGAGAACTGCTGTCATTCAATGGAGAGAACACTGGGCTAAATGGACAGTGGTCAGACTCTCCATAAGGAATCTTTCTATGTTCATATGAATAACGCTAACAAGAATATAACAGCAAAAGAAGTCTCTGCTAGATCAGACCAGTGGATCACCTGGTACAGCACCCTCTTGTCAGAGGGGCCAGCCAGATAACTAAAGGAAGCCTAAAAGCAGGACCAGAGCAGAAGAATACTCTCTCCTCCCGTCGTTTTCAGCAGCTGATATTCAGAAGCATGCTGCCTCCAGCGATGGAAGGAGAACATAAGCATCAGAGGTAGTAGCCATTGATAGCATCCTCTTCTAAAGCCATCCAACTTGGTGGCCATCACTACATGCCATGAGAGCAAACTCCATAGCTAAACAATGTGCTATGTGAATAAATACTTTATTTTGTATGTAGGTAAAAAGGTAAAGGACCCCTAGACGGTTAAGTCCAGTCAAAGGTTACTATGGGGTTAGAAGAGGCAGGAGCAAAGATACTGGAGATAAACTTCAGCGGTCCAGACTATGAGGAGCCTGGAATTTTTTTTATATAATTAATAATTTGGACTGTAATTTGGTCATTTTTTAAATTTTAGTTGTTGTTTTTTTGAATTGGATTATGATATGGATATGTTAATTGGCTGTTTTTATTGGAAAATCAATAAAAATATTTTTTTAAAAAAAAGGTGACTATGGTGTTGCAGCGCTCATCTCGCTTTTCAGGCCGAGGGAGCTGCCATTCGTTCACAGACAGCTTTTATGGGTCATGTGGCCAGCATGATTAAACTACTTCTGGCACAATGGGACACTATGACATAAACCAGAGTGCACAGAAACACTGTTTACCTTCCTGTTGCAGCAGTACCTATTTATCTACTTGCACTGGAGTGCTTTCAAATTGCTAGGTTGGCAGGAGCAGGGACAGAGCAATGGGAGCTCACTCTGTCATGGAGATTCAAACCGCCAACCTTCCGATCAGCAAGTCCAAGAGGCAACAGCACCACCCATATCCCTTTTCCTTTTGTATGTGAAGCATCCCATCTATGCTTGATGGGCAAGGGTTCAAAGTACCTTCAGGTGGTTGCACTGAGCTGATGAAGCCAGAAGTACATATCTTAATCATAGGACATCATAAGGCTAATCTGGAAGCACCTCTCATTTCAGAAAGCTTCCTAGCTGCCATAATTTCATCCCACTCCACACCCTCCCCCCTCGATATTTCAATCTGAGCAGTGGGTGAAGGAGATGGCCCTCTGCCCCCTTTACAGAGGTTCCTTATGACTTTGGGAGGGAATTCCAAGCAGACATTTGATAGCACTGGTGCCTTGCGTGACACCATCTTTTCTGCATGCAAAACTGCTGTCTTCCTGTTGACAAGCTGCCGAATGGCAAATCTGAAAATCTTCTGGGGATACCCGGAAGGCTTTGGAATACAAAGTCTCTGGTGCTTCCTTAATTAGGTAGCTCAGCAGCAAATCTAGTTAAGAGGCAAACTTCTCTTCCCAGGGAGAGTTGACAGTAAATATCTAAGCAGCTAATTTTGGTCTCAAGGAATGGGGAGGGGGAACAAGCACAGGATTTTTTTTAGCCTATCGGAGGCTATTGCTAATCCTGCTGCTTGGCGTAATTACTCCACCCAGGTCTTGGTGGCTTAGCATGGCCAGAAGACAGTCCTCTGTTTGAAGGGTCACCCAATCCAAATCTGGTTTAAAGAGCAAGAACCATTGAATGGGTGAACAGCTGACCATAGGGGCAGAGGAGGCTGATTTTGCTGAGTCTGGCAATTGGTCCAACTAGCTCAGTACTGTATTCACTGACTGGCAGTAGCTCTTCAAGGTTTTTAAGCAAGGCTTCAGAGGAGAGCAGGGACAGGAGAAAAACCATCCCACCTTCCACCTTGGTCAAAAGGAGCCAGCAGGACTTAGAAGAGGAGTGGCTAACCTATGGCTCTCTCTCTCTCTTTAGGACTCCCATCAGCCCCCAAGCCAGTGTGGAGAGGGACAGGGATGATGGGAGTGAGGTGGAATCCAGCAACCTCTGGAAGGTCACAGGTTAGCTACCTTTGGCTAAGGACATGGTAGTCCCTCCATTGCAGAAGCTCCCTATCCCCACCATCTTAGGATTTCTCAGCCGTAGCTCCATGGAATAGCATTAGCTCTGCAAGTAAAAACAGGAAGGAAGGTAAAGGACCCCTGGACGGTTAAGTACAGTCAAAGGCGACTCTGGGGCTGTGGCACTCATTTCGCTTTCAAGCCAAGGGAGCCGGCGTTTGTCCACAGACAGCTTTCCAGGTCCTGTGGCCAGCATGACTAAACTGCTTTTGGTCCAACTGGACACTATGATGGAAGCCAAAGTGCACAGAAACACCGTTTACCTTCCCACCGCAGCTGTACCTATTTATCTACTTGTGCTGGCATGCTTTCAAACTGCTAGGTTGGCAGGAGCTGGGACCGAGCAACGGGAGCTCACTCCATCACAGGGATTTGAACCGCAGACCTTCTGATCGGCAAGCCCAAGAGGCCACAGCTCCACCCGCACCCCAGCTCTGCATGTAGAAGGCTATGGGCTCAATCCTCAGTATCTCCAGGTAGGGCTGAGAGTGCTCTCCATCTGAAAGCCTGGAGTGCCACTCCCAGCCAGTGCAGACAGTACTGAGGTTGATAGCTCAATGGTCTGACTGTATAAGGCAGGTTCCTGTGTTCTAAATTTATTTAGACTAGCAAAAAATAAAATAAAATAAAAAGCTGGGGATGGGGAAAATCAGACTATTTCTAATCTTTGTCACCTTTGAATTCTGTCTCCTTTCTGCTTTCATATGCACATTTGTGTGGGGAAGCGAGGAATCCAAATTAATATTTAAATTTAAACTGGCTTTTTGGAGATACCTTTTAAAACATATTGTCTCTCAAAATGCACATTTTAAAACCTGCTGTGATATGTTTAAGCACTGCACCACAGCCTTCAAGCTTGCAAAGTTCAGTGAACATCTCAGCTGGGATCCGTGCATTAGTCCAAGAGGTGTGGATCAGGTCAGCTGAGAATTTGCAAAGACTTAATTCTTCAATCATCCGCAGAGAAAGCTGCTAAAATCTGTGCCAAACATCGTCTGAATAAACTTGAAAGATGACCAAGTACAAACCACCTCCAGGGGGTATCTCTAAAGCAGATCACGGCTTTGTTTAACCATATATAAGCGTGCCATTGGGAATAAGAAACCCTCATATGCAATATTGATTTTTACTGAGCCTGTGATTCTATAGACAAGCTGTTGGACACCACTATTGATGATTAAATGCTTACTATTAGAGCAGAGCTAAACCAGCTTCCCTTGTTTCACATTCAGTTTTATGTTGGAACCAGGGAGTCATGCCAGTATTGTCTCCTGGCAGTGGCTCTGCAGGATTTCAGACATTAGAAATTTCTCCTAATTTTACCTAAAGATGTTGGGAACTGAATTTAGGACCCACTACATGCAAATCATGGGACACGGGTGGCGCTGTGGGTTAAACCACAGAGCCTAGAACTTGCCGATCAGAAGGCTGGCAGTTCAAATCCCTGCGACGGGGTGAGCTCCCGTTGCTCGGTCCCTGCTCCTGCCAACCTATCAGTTCGAAAGCACGTCAAAGTGCAAGTAGATAAATAGGTACCACTTCAGCCGGAAGGTAAATGGTGTTTCTTTTTCTTTTTTAAAAAGATTTTTATTAAAATTTTAAAGGTTACGTGAGTAACAAAAAAGATAGCAACAAGAAAACACCCAATTAAACCAAAAAATAAAATAAAACATAAAAACAAGTCACATCAAAGAAAAAAAAGATAAAAAATAGAAAACAGACAAGAGACTAGATGCATAGAATCAAAAAAGGAAAAAAGAGCAAATCAAACCTTTACATAACTTTCTTTCTTTAGCTTATTTCCTTGACCTCCTCACACCTCCCCTCTTTGTATTCTAGTTCAATTAGATATTTCAGCAAATCCTTCATCTTTGTTTTTATCTTATTTCTCATTGAAACTAATATATTGAACTTAATCTCTTAAGACATTTCCCCTAGGGTCATAAAAATTTCATTCCACGATTTTTCCATTTCTCATTATTATTATTATTTTTAAATCTCCATATATACACTTTGAATTCCCAATTTCCTTCCACCGTCTCCCCTCCCCGGTTGCGGCCCCTGCCGTCAGTTCCATCAACCTCCCAGCGTCCATCAACCTGGAGATCTTATATCCGAGGCTCTTAACTCTTCTTCATTTCCCTTCTGCCGATCTTCTTGATAATCTTTGGTGCTAAAAAGCAGATCTTGGGGTAGCTCCAACCCAACGATGCTTATATTCCTTCTTGACAGATCTGCCAGATTTCCATAATTAAAGCTAGGGCCCATAAAGTATTCCAAACCTTGTTTCACAATTCTTCTAAGTCCAAAGGCCCCCGAAGCTCCAATCTCCTCCTGGCTCAAATTCATATTCCAAAAGTCATTCAATCCCTGCATAAAGGGATCTCTCCACCTTTCCTTTTCCAGATCAGGCCAGGCACCCATCTTCAAAAACTGGCTTCTCCTAATTGCAGTCATATAAGGCCTCAAGTTGTAATCCTCCATTTGCCTCTTTAGGGTTAAGGCTCCCCCTTGTTTTGCTTTAACAACAGCAACTTTCTCCTTCTCTAATTCATCAATTTGTTCAATTAAGAAAGATTCTTGTGCCGGGTTCTTGTCGACTTCTATGCTGATGCCCACTTTTATTCCCAAGATATCAATATTAGTAGCCATGACATCTATCTGTTTATGCAGCTTTCCCAGCAGATAGATTGTCCTATTCAGAACAGACGCTACTTCTTCCTTTGCCGACATTCTTAAGATGTTCAAGGTCAGAACTAGTTTCTCATAGACTTTATCTTAAAACCAATTTCCCAGCTGCACTCTTATAACAATGTCCCAAAACTCCCTCTAGAGGGAAACAGTCTCAATTTGTATCAGTCCTTTCCAGCACAATTCCAAAAGTAAATTAGTAACAGTTTCCAGTTACTTTTCCTTCTTTTTAAGTGCAGAAGCAGACAATAGAAACAATGTCTTTCTTTTAAAGCTAGCTGTCAAATTAAAGCCAACTGTCAAATTAAAGTTACAGATAGGTAGCCGTGTTGGTCTGCCAAAGTCAAAACAAAATAAAAAATTCCTTCCAGTAGCACCTTAAAGACCAACTAAGTTAGTTCTTGGTATGAGCTTTCGTGTGCATGCACACTTCTTCAGATAAGAATATCTGAAGAAGTGTGCATGCACACGAAAGCTCATACCAAGAACTAACTTAGTTGGTCTTTAAGGTGCTACTGGAAGGAATTTTTTATTTTGTTTTGTCAAATTAAAGCTAGCTGTCAAATTTGTCAAATTTGTCCTGTTTACCATCGATGGACTTTTTGCAAACCATTCCCAGGTTCAGAGACGTGATGCTTCAATTTTTAGTTTTCCATCTTCTCCTGCAAGTTCACTTGGTCAAAATTAATAGTTTCAATCAGTGGAGTTTTAATCCTTTACGTAAGGCTTTCCAAAACCTTAGTTAATAACTACTTTGCTTCAGTCTATTTACAGAAAGGGAAGGTGGACTTCCTGTTTAAACCTTCCCCGTTCGGTGCCAAATTCAATTATTTAAAAGCTCAATTTCCCATTCTACTCATGGGTTGTTGTTTAAAATCCAATTGTCCACAGGAAAAAAGTCAGCACTCTCCGACAGCAGCAATGCGGCTTCGCTCCATGAAATAAGCGGTCGATTCAAAGCACCGCGCCTCTCACCCCACGTCGCTCCGGATTCCCAATACCGGGTCTCCCCACGAGTAGGGGGGCGCAGAAGGTGCCAGCCGAATCCCAGGTTCACAGACTTCTTCCGTCTGTGATTTCTAAGGGTCTCCGCCGTCGCCGTGGCGGTCAGACCCTGTTTTTCATGGAGCCGGTTCCTCCCGATCGGAGGAGCTCCGCCATTGCCGGAGGCACTAACCCAGAAGTCTTGGTAAACGGTGTTTCCGTGCACTGCTCTGGTTCGCCAGAAGCAGCATAGTCATGCTGGCCACATGACCTGGAAGCTGTACGCCGGCTCCCTCGGCCAATAAAGCGAGATGAGTGCCGCAACCCCAGAGTCGGCCACGACTGGACCTGATGGTCAGGGGTCCCTTTACCTTTACCTTTACCTTACATGCAAATCAGATGGTTTACCCATGATCTTCTTCAGTGATTCTTAGTGGGAGACGGCCCTCTCCCAAAACCGGTCCGGAACACATAGCATAGCATTCACTCCCCCGGACGTCCAAGTACGACACGCACCCAAAAATGCATGCATGTAGTACACAGCAGAGTATAGCAGAAGCTAAGACTGAAGACCTGTGGCATCTGGGTTTAGTGATTTATTTACAGGATCAAAATAAAGAACAGAGCAACCATGGAGTGTTTTCTTCTCCTCCGAGAGAGAGCAACAACAGCAGAACAAAGAAGACGGAAGTGGCGCACAATTCCTTCCGTTCTCACGCTTCCAAAGAATGGAATGTCAACACAGAGAGCATGTGATCTAGTAGTCACACACACTCTGCAGCATGGGAGAGAATGAATCATAGAATCATAGAATCATAGAGTTGGAAGAGACCACAAGGGCCATTGAGTCCAACCCCCTGCCAAGCAGGAAACACCATCAGAGCACTCCTGACATATGGTTGTCAAGCCTCTGCTTAAAGACCTCCAAAGAAGGAGACTCCACCACACTCCTTGGCAGCAAATTCCACTGTCGAACAGCTCTTACTGTCAGGAAGTTCTTCCTAATGTTTAGGTGGAATCTTCTTTCTTGTAGTTTGGAGCCATTGCTCCGTGTCCGCTTCTCTGGAGCAGCAGAAAACAACCTTTCTGACAATCCTGACAGAACTATGGACCTTCACTGTTTCCCACCCAGCGGCATAGTGCGTTGGGGTGTGTGTGTGCCAGGAGGCACTGTGGCCCCAGGCGCACAATTTCTGAGACGGCAAAAAAAACAGGCACACACACCCTAGGCAACTACAGTATGGCCAGGCCCAGTGCTCCTTTCTGCCATCAGCTGGCTGGGCTCCCCTTTGTGTGGGTGGGCAGGTGGCTCACCACAGCCCTGCTTTACTTCAGTGTGGGTGGGGTCACTAGTGGCAAGGGATGGGCTGGCAATTGCCCGCCCCGGGTGCCAGCAACTGATGCTATGCCACTTTTCCTGCCTCTGCATGCTTCAACCATATTTACATTTTCTTCTTCTTTTTGCTGTTATTTTCCTTCTTTTCCATACTCTTTTATGTCATTTGTTCACCTTGATACTTAATCCTATTGGCTGCAGTGAGCCGTGTTCTTTCACCAACAATGTCACAAAGTGAGTGCTGATGTCATTCCATTGCAGGAGCTCGGGAATCCAAGTCATGTGGGGCATTGCAGGCAATTCCACTGAATGGCAACTTCTCCCAGCCTTGTCCTTCCAGATGTTTTGCAATACAACTCCCATCAGTCAACATGGCCAGTAGGCATGGTGGGAGTCGTAGGCTGAAACATCTGGAGAATGCCAGGTTGAGGAATGCTGTATTATGTTCCTGTGCTGAAATTATGAGATTCCTCTATCTTCCTCTGCAAACATTGTCCCTTTCTGTCTTCTGGATCAAGAGCTCAGGAAAGCCTTACTTGCAGGCTCAGTTTCCAGCTGCTGCTGGTTGCGCTTCTGTGCTCTCCACCCACAAAGTGGCAGAAGAAGAAAGGGAAAGTGTGAGGCAGAGAAAGAAAAATTTCCAGGATCTCTGTTTGGTAGGACACCAGAGCAATGACACTTTCATTGGTCTCACTGCCCTTGGTTCAGGCAATAAATTGTGCTGGAGACAGATGAGCAACCTGGCATTTGTTCTGCAGGAAATGTCCTTCATCAGTGGCTTGTTTACCGTTGCAAGGTTTCTGTTTTCAATAAGATGGGGGGGTTGGGCAAAGACTGGGATGGCTGAAGTTGACATCATCCCAAAATATTGGAAAGGTTTGTCAGAATGGTTCGTTCCTCTATGAAAGGCTCATTGGAAAAGTGGAGAAGTTAGCTTCCTTTATATTTTTGGTTTGGAGATGATAGATAGATGATAGATAGATGACAGCTAGCTAGCTAGTAAGCTAGAGATAGATGATAGATGATGATAGATAGATAGATAGATAGATAGATAGATAGATGATAGATAGATAGATAGATAGATAGATAGATAGATAGATATAGATGATAGATAGATAGATAGATAGATAGATAGATAGATAGATAGATAGATAGATAGATAGATAGATGATATAGCCTTCTTTCTGAGGATTCAGGAGTCTCTACTTCCCAGAGTTCAGGACTGGTTCTAATGAGGTCAAGTTGCAGTAGGGTAGATCTTGGTTGAACCTCTTGATAATATGGGCAGTTTGAGAATGCAGCCAATTACCTATAGCGGTGGTGGGTTCCCGCTCTCTAGTCATCTTCAAGCAGAGGCTGAACAACCGTCTCTTGGGAGATGCTCCAGCTCTAGATTTCCTTCACCAAGCAGGGGGTTGGCTTAGATCATCTGCAAGTCTTCTTCTGACTCTATGATTCTATGCCTTGAGAAGTTTAACAGCTTCCTGCATTCCTTTTACATTAATGGTTAAAGTCTGCTGGATTTCCAGACGTATCAAATTCCGGTACTGATATTGGCATTGGACCTCAACATCTGTTATCTGAATTCTGGGACAGAAATTCAGGGAGGTCAACATTTGCCTCCTTCCATTGTGTGAGTGAAGGGATGGTTGGAGAAAATTTCAAAACAGCCTACATTCTGCTACTAGAGGATGCCAAATGTTGACAGCAATCACATGTCAGCTGCAAAACATTCACATCAGATAAAGACCGCTACTGCATGCCAACTGCTAGGGAAAACATAGTCAAAAATTGCTGCCCTCCACATTAAAAATATGATTGCTGCTGCATCTTAGTTGAGCCTGTCAAATATTGATTGTGGCTTCTCGGTACTGTCAAATGCTGATTGTTACGATTTGGCTAGTGATCAATTACTGCCAAATACCAATTGGAAAATATCTGATTATAGAATCATGGAATTGCAGAGTTGGAATGGACTCAAGGGTCATCTAGTCCAACCCCTTGCAATGGAGGAAAGGCTTATCAAAGGCTTGTGCCAACTATGACTTATTATAGCATACCTGGAAACAGCAAAATTTGAAGAGAATAATTTCCAGGTAGGGAAAATTCATTCCAGCTTGCCTTCATGGAAACGCGGTGGTAGAGCATCTGTTTCGCATGCGTAGAGCTCAGGTTCAACCCCCACCATCTACAGGCAGGGCCAGCAAATACCCCTGTCTAAAACGTTGTAGAGTTGTTGCCAGTCAGTGTAGACCAAAGGTTTGACTCAGCATAAGAGACACAAAGGTTAAAGGCAGGACTTTCGCTTGGGCTTATTTTTGAAGTTCTCAGATGGCAAAATGTCTTCACCAGGTATGTTGTTGTTTGGAGAGTACATTACAAACCTAATTTCCTTGGGTGAGAGAGAAAGCTATTAGAGCATGTCACCAAGGATAAAGGCATTAACTGGTGTAACATTTCACTGCTAGTCAACATTTGGCTGATTGGACAATTGCTGCAGTTGTAATTGCTTTTATAATGGGTTGTGTTGCAATGCCCACGTATTTCATTGAATTTTGTATGTTTTAACTTGGTTATCAGCTAGTTCAAGGTCCTTTATAGGTGAGAGTTAGGCAAACGTTTTAAAATGAAAAGGCACGAATAAAAAATTAAGGGAACACAATAATAATAATAATAATAATAATAATAATAATAATTTATTATTTGTACCCCACCCATCTGGCTGGGTTTCCCCAGCCACCCTGGGCGGCTTCCACAGAGACCAAAAATACACTAAAATGTCACACATTAAAAACTTCCCTGAACAGGGCTACCTTAAGATGTCTTCTGAATGTCAGGTAGTTGTTTATCTCCTTGACATCTGAAGGGAGGGCGTTCCACAGGGTGGGCACCACCACTGAGAAGGCCCTCTGCCTGGTTCCCTGTAACCTCACTTCTCGCAATGAGAGAACTGCCAGAAGGCCTTCGGCACTGGATCTCAGTGTCTGGGCTGAACGATGGGGGTGGAGATGCTCCTTCAGGTATACAGGTATATAAAAACAACAACCAAAGTTCCTGGTCCAATTTATATGTGTTGTACTTATACCCCACTGAAATCAACGGAGCCAAGGCATATTGAAAGTACCAGGTTTAATTCACAGCTGGGCGGGGAGAGATCCCTGTGAGAAATCCTGATGAACCTGTCAGTCAGCAAAGATGGAGCAATTGTCAGACTCTGTATAAATCAGCTCCCTATGCTACTAGGCTGCAATCCTAAATTAACTAGGACTATGTCCCATTGATCCCAATAGGGCTGACTTCTGTACAGACATTCACTATTGGGCATGGCTTCAACATGCCCCATTCATTTCATTGGAAGGAGCTGGACTGGGGCCAGTGAGGGAGGGAGGAGATGTCATCCATCTCATTCCCATTCAGAGACAGTTGTGTTTGCATTGTACTGTAGTTCCCAGCAGCATTAGACCATCAAATATTTATCAGCAAAAAAACAACAACCCTCTTTCTCTCCAGCCAAGGGAGTTTACGATGCAGACTGCTGACTAGGCTTCTGGTGTGCTTGCACAGGACGTACGAGAGGAGAAAATATACAAACCTAACACCACCACAGCTTTTCAAATTTAACCAGGCAGAAACACAACCTGAGTCTATGGCAGTGGCAGGTAGCATGGGCAGCTTCAGGTGTTCTTCTATTCCCATCACCCCTGAGCATTGGCCATGATGGCTGAGATGGATGGGCACCCATAGGGCATTGCATTTGTCTATTGCAGGGGTCAGCAAACTTTTTCAGCAGGGGGGCGGTCCACTGTCCCTCAGAACTTGTGGGAGGCCGGACTATATATATATATATATATATATATATATATATATATATATATATATATATATTGGGGGGGGGGTTAACAAATTCCTATGACCCACAAATAACCCAGAGATGCATTTTAAATAAAAGGACACATTCTACTCATATAAAAACACGCTGATTCCTGGACCATCTGCAGACTGGATTTAGAAGGCGACTGGGCTGGATCCGTCCCCCGCACCTTAGTTTTCCTACCCATGGTCTGTTGTGTTGTGGGAAACTCAACTGAGAAACTCCACTGTAGGCAACGATTTATGTGTTACAAAGGAGAACGTTCCTAGTAGCAGCAAGGCAAAGCAAAACACTCTTGAGTTCAGCTCAGCTCATCTTTTGAGGCCGAACACTCTCTCGATCCCTTACAGTGGTTCTCAACCTTGGGTCCACAGATGTTTTTGGACTACAACTCCCATGATCCCTAGCTCACAGGACCAGTGGTCAGGGATGATGGGAGTTGTAGGCCAAAAACATCTGGGTACCCAAGGTTGAGAAAGGCTGATTAGAATCAAAGAATTCTAGAGTTGGGAGGGACCCGTCTTGTCTAACTCCATCCAAACTCTGTTTAAAAACCTCCAAGGAAGGAGAGTTTACAGCCGTCCATCGTAGTTTGGTTCATTCTTGAAACAGTTCTTACCATCAGAAAGGTCTTCCTAAAATTTAATCAGAATCTCATTTGAATCTGTTGGTTTGGGCCCTGCTTGTTCCATCTTCAATGCGACAGCCCTTCAGATATTTGGAGATGGCTATCATATCACCGGGGACGCAGGTGGCGCTGTGGGTTAAAGCCTCAGCGCCTAGGGCTTGCCGATCGAAAGGTCGGCGGTTCGAATCCCTGCGGCGGGGTGCGCTCCCGCTGCTCGGTCCCAGCGCCTGCCAACCTAGCAGTTCGAAAGCACCTCCGGGTGCAAGTAGATAAATAGGGACCGCTTACCAGCGGGAAGGTAAACGGCGTTTCCGTGTGCGGCTCTGGCTCTGGCTCTGGCTCTGGCCAGAGCAGCGATGTCACGCTGGCCACGTGACCCGGAAGTGTCTCCGGACAGCGCTGGCCCCTGGCCTCTTAAGTGAGATGGGCGCACAACCCCAGAGTCTGTCAAGACTGGCCCGTACGGGCAGGGGTACCTTTACCTTTACCTTTATCATATCACCAGTAGTGATGTATGGAAGTAAAAGCTGGACCATAAAGAAGGCTGATCGCCGAAGAATTGATGCTTTTGAATTATGGTGCTGGAGGAGACTCTTGAGGGTCCCATGGACTGCAAGAAGATCAAACCTCTCTATTCTTAAGGAAATCAGCCCTGAGTGCTCACTGGAAGGACAGATTGTGAAGCTGAGGCTCCAATACTTTGGCCACCTCATGAGAAGAGAAGACTCCCTGGAAAAGACCCTGATGTTGGGAAAGATGGAGGGCACAAGGAGAAGGGGATGACAGAGGACGAGATGGCTGGACAGTGTTCTCGAAGCTACCAGCATGAGTTTGACCAAACTGTGGGAGGCAGTGGAAGACAGGAGTGCCTGGCGTGCTCTGGTCCATGGGGTCACGAAGAGTCGGACACGACTAAACGACTAAACAACAACAATCATATCACCACTGAGTCTTCCCATCTCCAGGCACAACTCTCTATCACTATACAATATACACTATACAATATTATCATTATATGTTATTAGTATACAATGCAAACACATTTATAAACAGAGCAAAAAGAGGGGAAATGCTTTGAAAGAAATCTTACTTTAGTTCATTTCATACCATCCTATTTTATAAGGCAAAACATGATAGCAAACTTATTCTCAGATTTTATAAAGCTGTAAAATCCAGATGAATATAGAGTGGTGAATTATCTGAGGAAAAATTGTATCAATGAAAACTGCATTTATGTTGGAATATCATTTCAATATTACTGTTCCAGGGATAGATAAATATTCTTTATATACTCCACTTCGCAATGAACTTTCCTGGTGCATATTATTCTTTAAACCTTATACAATATGTGAGTTTATAGTTCAATCCTATGCATGGAAGTTGAAGCTGTTGCACTCAGGTCCTGCTTCCCAGCCTCCCAGAAGTGGCATCTGATTGACAACTGTGAGAAAAGAGTGCTGGACCAGTAGACATTCCCCCGGTGTTTCCCAGACTTGGGTCTCCAGCTGTCCCATCACCCCTGGTCCTGCTAGCTAGGGATGATGAGAGTTGTAGTCCAAAAACAGCTGGACACCCAAGTTTGGGAAACACTGGTTTAGCCTGATCCAGCAGAGCTCTTCTTGAATCTACTCAGAATTAGAACCAGTGTGGCGTAATGGTTAGAGTATTGGACCAGGACCTGGGAAACTAGGGTTTGAATCCCCACTCAGTCATGAAGCTCACTGGGTGACCTTGGGACAGTCATTACTGTAGTTTTTGCTCTATAGGACCCCCTCGATCATAGGACGCACCTTGTTTTAGAGGGGGAGAACAAGAAAAAAAAATCTCCCCCTCTCTGCTTAGCGCCCCTTCAGCGAAGCAGCAGGAGAAACGGAGCCCCTTCCATTTCAACTCCCGCTTGGCTGAAGGGGCGCTGCGCAGCTTTCCCTCTCTGCTGAAGCCAGGAGAGTCTTGCTCCCCCAGCTTCAGCAAAAGGAAACCGAAGCCTCCGGAGCACAGCAGGAACTCACGCTGCACTCTGAAGGCTTCAGGCAGCTATCCCTGAAGCCTGGAGAGCGAGAGGGGTCGGTGTACACCGACCCCTCTCGCTCTCCAGGCTTCAGCAAAAGCAACGCGAAGCCTCCGGAGCACAGAGGGAACGCTCCAAGGAGCCAAGGAGCCTGCATTCGCTCCATAGGATGCACACACATTTCCCCTTAATTTTTGGAGGGGAAAAAGTGCGTCCTACAGAGCGAAAAATACAGTATGTCTTAGCTTAAACTTCCTCACAGGGTTGTTGTGAGAGTGAAGTGGGGAGAAGGAAAACCATGTATATATACCACCTTGAGAACTTTGGAAGATAAAGGTAGTATATAGATGTAATAAATAAGTAAGTGCAACTGAGTTCAGTGGGGCTTATTCTCCCTTAAGTGTACAGTCGTACCTTGGCTCTCGAACGCCTTGGTACACATACATTTTGGCTCCCGAATGCTAAAAACCAGAAGTAAGTGTTCCGGTTTTTGAACATTCTTTGGAAACCAAACATCTGATGTGGCTTCCATGGCTTCCAATTGAGTGCAGGAAGCTCCTGCAGCCAATTGGGAACTGCACCTTGGTTTTCAAATGGTTCCGGGAGTTGAATGGATTCCCAGAACGGATTAAGTTTGACAACCAAGGTACCACTGTACATAAGATTGTAGCTTGCGTTAGGAAGGCCACTGTCCAAACTAGCCCACACCAATGAAGGCCTAGTAAATTTCTACAACACATGCTGTAACTTGTCTGGTGGCTATAAATAAGTTGGTCATTCTATGTTTTTATTCCTGCACACGACAAAAGGATCAGTTGGACACCACGTTCCATGTCCTGCTGATGTGGTCTATCCATGTGGTCCGTCTGAATCATGAAACCAGGACTCCAGGAAGGAAAGCTATCACTTCAAAACAAATAAACTGGTGTCTCTCGCATCACCCTGCCTGAAGTTTCGTTTCCATCTAATTCTAATTCCACCCATTTTCCCAGCAGTTCTTCCTCTGTTGTTTAAAGCTGCCATCCACGTGATGAATACGAATACTCCAACTGTTGCCTCCAGTGTTAGATTCATTAGGCTAATTAGCCAGACATTTTCAAAATGTCATCTAAAGGACTTCTGGGTCAAGTGCTTTACTTAAGTGGCAAGTGACATGGAAAACCTTCCGCATATCAACCAATTGCCAGGCGCATGTTCTGCTTGCTAAGAACATAGTGCCAACAAGAGGAACATCCTCTCCAAATTGTCCGGCTGCAGTGCCAACAGGAAGGCAGGGGAACCACTGGCTTGTGGTTAGGATGAAGCCTGCAGTGGGTTCTGATCCGGTTCATGACCTCTCCTCCCTAGCAGACTGCAAATGGTGGAAGAGTTTGCTCTGCCTGGTACTTTCATGCCCACAGTGCCACATGGAAGTTGACCAAGCTGGTTATAGGGGGGGCGGGGAGCGATGGCTCTCTTTCTCCCATGGCAGCTCTTCATGGGAAGCTGTCTTATACAGAGTCAGGCCATTGGTCCATCTGACCAGCATCTGCTCCTCCAGGGTTCCAGGCAGGAGTCTCTTTCCCAGCCCTACTTGGAGATGTCAGGGATTGAACCTGGAATCTTCTGCACTCAAGGCAGATGTTCTACCACTGAGCCACAGCCCAGCTCAGAAAATGGAGTCTCTCTTCAACACCCAACATGGAGGTCAAGCTTTTCCCTGCTGGGTGATGAAAGGAATAGAGGGAGGGAGGGAGGGAGAAGTATGATGAAATGGTTAGAGTATTGAATTAGGACCATGGAAAGCAAATTTATGGATTATGTTGAATCAGCAAAGCTAACAGCTAAAATAAGAGAGTCTAACAAAAAAAAATTCTTGAAGAATGGAAGCTCTTTTTGGGTTATTTGAAGAAATATCATAGCATGAAGAATCCATGAGCAGGATTTGAATTACGACCAACAGAAAGAATTAGAGACTATTATGATTACCATGTAAAAAGAGGGAAGACAGGGTACAGTAATGGAGGGATAAGAAAAGCAGCATAGAAAATGGGATGGGAAGTTGGTAATATAATTTTTTAACTATATATGTGTGTGTGTGTTGGATTGTATGTGGAATTTCTGGAAATATAATTTTAAAAATTGGGGTGGGGTGTGGATTGGACCATGGAGACCCAGGGTTCAAATCATCACTTATCCATGAAACTTTCTGAGTGACATTGAGCTGATGGGTGAACCTGCCCATGTATACAAAATGTTGAAGACAAGGAACCCTTAAAAAATAAAAATAAAATAAACACAGTAATGCAGCTCTCTGTGGATCCAGGAGTCAAAGTATTTCCTGCCCCTCCACTTTCTCACACACGCAAGTGTTTCTTGTGTTCAGCAATATATTATCAACATAATAATAGAGCATCTGTGGTGGATTTATTCTGCTTTATTAGTTGTTCTGTGGTGCTTTCCTAATCCCAGCACATTATTGCTATCTGGAGGGGCTATAAACACAGAAACTCAGAACATTTGCAGAACTTCAGAAGGAAGTTATAGGACATGCACTGTTTTGACACGAAATGGTAGGACTGCCGCAAAGGTTTTGCTGGCAGAAATAGTATTGAAAGCATGTTTTGTGCATGGTCACCCTGATAGCATCATGAGCACAAATCATCCTGAACGCAGAATAAGAAAGGGTCCATGGGTTTCACAAAAGAATTTGGAACAAGACACTAAGATCAGATCATAGCAAGAATTCTCAGAGATGGAAACCAAAAGACTTACCTTCAGTCCAATATTAGATCAACATATCTTTGTATTATAAAGTGTAGAGAGGGAAGATCACAGCCAATAAACCTTTATTAACTAACTGGTACAAGTAGGGTTACCTAGCTTATTGTGGTGATGTGTGGTATTTTTATGCATTTATATATGCATATCTAGGTTCCCCAATGGACACAACAATGCCCTCATACACACACCCTAGTGCCCACCAGGGCCAAATGCCCCCCCCCCACATTTTAGGTTATTTTTAATGAGGTGTTTGGGACTTCTTCTTTTTATTGTGATTGTTTGAGAAGGGCTTATCCATTTTGGGTGCTCTTCCTCCTTTTTTGTCTGGGTTTTCAAGTTTTTTGTAGGGTATAGGTGTTTTGTTTCTAGTTTTGGGAACGGGGTGTGTAAACATCACTAGAGCTTATCCTCTGCAAAATAGGCGTTTTGCAGATAGGTGGGGTATCACTGCTCAGAGACAGAGCAAGGAGCGTGCGGTGGGTGTGGTCCACCCCGGGTGCCATCCCTGAGGGGGGGTGACATCGCCACAGGTACCCCCCCAGGACGCTCCCTGCTGTCGGTGCACCTCTCTGGGATGTGCAGCAACGCTGATGCACCCCCTTGCAGAGCCGTCTTTCCCTTTGGTGTTAGTGGTTCGTTACGCCAGGGCACCGGCCTCTCAGGGGTGCCCTAGCGAGTAGGGGAGCTGCGCGGCTTTGCCAGCAGCCTCCCCTTTCCTGCACGCCCACCAGCTGCGCCCCACCAACTATATGGCTGGTGGGCATGCAGCTTTCTTCCCAAGCCACTGCATCTGCTAAAGACAGCCCTGCTCCCAGTCGTTTTCCTCCTCCTGCTTCCTGGTGAAAGATGCTGTGCAGCCTTCCTGGGCTGCCTTCTCGGGAGCCCCGACACTGGAGAGCGTGTCCGCCAGTACGTTTTCCTGCTTGATCACCACCACCACGCCTGTGATGGCCTGGGATTCAGACTCGGATGCTGATCCTGAGCCTGCACAGGATTCCCCGCCTCCAGAACCAGCTGAGCTGGGGCTGGGGCTTGAGCCCGAAGGGTCCTTGCCTGTGCTGGATCCTCAGGTGCAGACATCAGCTGAGTCTGCTCTGGCTCCGGAGGTGATTGAGGACCCATTGCCTGCAGGTGCTCCACTCTCAGCCCCGTCAGGGGAAGCTGAGGTTGCCTCTGGGTCTGGTAACCCTCCAGCCTCTCCTGAGCTGCAGAGGCTCAGGGCAGAGAGGCGGAGGGAACCAAGTTCCCACAGGAGGAGTGCTTGCCTCCAGGCCAGGAGGGGTGCGTCACCAGAGGATCAGGGCTGCCCTATGCCTCAGGGCAGATAAAACCGACCAGCCCCAGTTCTAAGTTGCGGGAGCAACATTGTTGGTTGCTAGTTCCTGCCTGAACCCTGTCCTGCTTTTCTGCCAGAGCTCCTGACCCGCCCTGGCTCCCAGCTTGCTTGCCTGTTCCTGACTTCACCCGACTCCCTGCCCTGCACCCAGCTCCAGCTACTACGGACTGCCTCCATGTTGGACCTTTGACCACGGACCAGACTCTTGGGTAACCCACGGGACCAGCACAACACTGGGGATCGGGGCGGTGGGGGAGGCAGAGGACATTTTCCACTGCCCCCTCCCTTGTTTTGGAGTTGCCGGGGGGCGCCAGAGGGATCTTTGCACCACGGCACCAGATATGCTTAAGATGGCCCCGCCCCCTTGGGACACGTGCCGATGCCGCTAGCTCCACCTCTGCCTGTCCCTATGGGTGCCGTGTGGCACTGCAAGCCCCGCCGCGATGGGTGGTTCACCACGCCCTTTCCCAGGTGCCCAAGAGGCTTCCTCCGCCACTGCCCTTGCTGCATGTATAAAGGGGTTCAAAATTTGAGGCAACAGAAAATAATCAGTTTGAGATCATACTGATTCTACAAACATGGAACATGGTATATGCTCTATAAGTTAATACTGCAACCCAGAACGTATCCTTATTGCATGTGAATGTGAATGTGAATGTTCTCCCTTACCTTCAGTATGCACAGCAGAGACGTAAGTCCAGTTGTATCTCTTAACTATGTCCACCATCGCCCGAGCCTGTTGTGCATCTGAGGGCACCACTCTCATGAAGTACTTGAACAAGGTCTTGTCACTTAAGTCCATGCTGGTTGCCGAGTAAGCAATCTGAGGTATGTTGAAGAGCTGCAACAAGTTTTGGACCTGGATGGCCACCGAACTGGACCCAGGCCCGATGACGCCGACGATGGGCTTTTTGGAACGGAAGGAAGATGTCGAGCCATCCACACACTTCATCAGCCCTTCTTCCTCTTCCGCCGAGATGAGAGAATCCCGTATGAACTCGATGCTTTGCTCGAGAGCAACCGCCGAGTGCCAGCACGAGTCTCTGATCTCACAACCTAATGTTATGTTTGGCAACAAGGTCTGGTTCTGGTTAATCCTGTCGAGTGTATGGAGCATCGCCTCCACTCGCTGAATGCCATACTGCTCCCTCACCTCTCCGCACTTCCTCTCGTGGACTTTGTCAACGCTTGGCTGGTGGTGCACAGAGAAGAGAGCCCCAATGATGATGTCTCCTGGCATGTAGGCAACCACTCTCCTCTCATTGGACTGTGCAGAAACCAAAAGACCAAAGTTCCCACAGGCATCTTCCTTCAATAACAAGACTGCAAGGAACGGCAGAAGGAGCATTTTAGGAAATGGTTTAAGCCAGTATAGGAAACATAGTGGGACCACAAGGTGAGAGCGTTTTTAAGCAGCAACGACGACGTCTTTTGAAGGAATCAAAGCAACTGAGCCGGCGGTCAACTGGTGTTTCCAAGCATTTTCTATAAGATGGCCAACATCTCCTCTGCTGATAATGAAGGATACAATCATAGTCTTCTCAGCCTTTAAGAGAAAATGGAGTGGTTAAAAAAAAAAATAGAGCACACATTTCTAGAATATTTTAAAACTAGAAAGCCCATCAATATTTTAGACCAGTGTTTCCCAAACTTGGGTTTCCAGCTTTTTTTGGACTACAATTCCCATCACCCCTGACCGCTGATCCTGCTAGCTAGGGATAATGGGAGTTGTAGTCCAAAAACAGCTGAAGTGAATGGAGAAGCTTTAAGGAAGCTAAAAGAATTTCTAGAAGACTAATAAAGAAAATTATAGAGGTTCTATACATCACTGAATCTATTACCAGATTACGCATCAGGCAAAATAATCTGATGATCACTACAATTATTGTTAAAATTTATTTCCTACCTTTCACCTTAAGGGAGGTTACAACAATTATTTTTTTAAAAACAACAACAACAACAACAACAGTATAATTTAAAATTACAGAAGTAAGGTGGTCCCTAAAAAGATACATTTTGTATATTTTATATCATTTCCCCACATGCTAAAAGGGTTTCCAGGAAGAGATCTATCTATCATCTATCATCTATCTATATCTATCTATCATCTATCTATCTATCTATCTATCTATCTATCTATCTATCTATCATCTATCTATCATCATCTATCTAACTATCTATCTATCATCTATCATCTCAACCATAAATCAGAGTAAGAGCATATATAAGACCAGGGGCACCATCTGGGGGGCGGGGATGAGGTGATGAGTTGCCCCCCAAATTTTCAAGGAGGGGGCTGGGCATGCGCACGCCATGTGACATGCTCAAGTCACTCGCAGATGCATGAAAACAGCATGAAACCAAATGCAGATTCCAGCTCCAAATTAAACCTGTAGCAGCAAACGGAAATTACCAGTATGCCTCAGCCCTCTTCAAAACGTGGGGCAAATCGTCACTTGCTGCCTATGCAGTGAAGCAGTGAAGAATTCGCAAGGATGTCCCCATTATACAATCTCCCTGCAGCTTGTCAGGATCTGGAGGGCTGGATCACTCCAGCCCTGCTCTGCAATGAAGCTCTCTGTCGTTCAGGTTAGCTAAGCCCACTTTAATTACAACACAATCTGTTTTCTTCTATTGCAGCGCTTAACTGCTCATTGTATGCCTCTAAAGGCAATTCAGTCTCCTCTGCAAATGCCTATGCATTTAAAGTGCCTTCCCTAAATTAATAGCCTTCTGTAATGCTTTGTCCCTGAACAGAATTTTCTCTTCCTACACATTTCCAAAGGGGCGAAGCCTCCATTAGTCTCGGCTGAAAACCCCATCACCATCATTATCCTATAAATGAACCTGTTTATTATTTATCATTTATTGAAATGACTGCCCTGTCATTCAACAATTTGATGATCCCAGTGTACAGAAACTAGGCAAGAGGTATTATTAATCATTATTATTATTATTACAGTGGTACCTCGGGTTAAGTACTTAATTTGTTCCGGAGGTCCGTTCTTAACCTGAAACTGTTCTTAACCTGAAGCACCACTTTAGTTAATGGGGCCTCCTGCTGCCGCCGCACCACTGGAGCACGATTTTTGTTCTCATCCTGAAGCAAAGTTCTTAACCCGAAGCACTATTTCTGGGTTAGCGGAGTCTGTAACCTGAAGCGTATGTAACCTGAAGCGTATGTAACCCGAGGTACCTCTGTATTATTATTATTGCTGCTACTCCTACTACTACTATAAGTGTAGGGAGCAATCCAAACCCACAATCTGCTAGGATGAAGGTGTTAGGATCCAGAAGATCTCTGGCTCATCTGGCTGATGCTAATTTAATCTTAGCTCAGCTGGAGATATACCAGTGTAACTCCCTCGTCCCAGCTCAACTGGGTCTCATTCCAGGGGAGTGGTGAGGTGACTTCAACTTGGTTACATGGCCTGGCAACCCAGCAGTACATACCCTAGCAAAAAGGGCTGTTTAAGTCAAACTCTATTTGAAAGGCACGTTTCCCCTCTGCAGGCTTAAGCAAGCTCTGCTGGCAGCAGCCCAGCTCCTGAGCAGTGTTTGGAATAGAGATAATTTTGGCCCGCTTAGTTTAAGGCAGTGTAAGTTCTGCTGGTTTCCCATACTTAGCATTCCTCTGCCAAAACAGCAGATTTGCAATAACCGCACACGTCTGATCAGTCCCCAACAGATGGTAGATGATTCATTACCCCTAACCCTACCCTACACTACAGAGATGCCCTTCCATTTGTGCACAAGCAAATATGGTACATTGGCCCACAATACATTGCACTCCGACCACCATTTTAATAGGGTCAGCGACCTCAGCTTTTGCCTTACATTTGTGAGGCAAATATTGCTTTGAGTTATGGGCTCAAAGCAATTCACAAAAAGAGGACTTGCTCCTGAAACATGGAAGGCCTGGTCTGTATTTGGAAAATGCACCCGAGTCTACTGTTTCCATTTTTGTGCTGATTTAATGGGGTTTTATTATATATATATTAATTGCAGGTGCATATATTTTAATGGGATTGTTGTACTGTGCATCTTAATTATGGGTGCTCATATTTTAATGTCTGCATCATACTTTGTAAACCACTTGGAAACCTGTTTTGGCATTAAGCAGTGTTATAAATGGATATAATAATAAAATGATAATGATAATAATAAATTGCCACCCCTTGTATTTGCCAGGAAATCTAATCCTAGCCACTTCCAGGGTTTTGTAATTGAAAACTAAACAAAATAACAATTGGTGCTCGATTTATTTGTGTTTCCCCCTTTTGTCTGAAACAGTTCAATATTCTCATTTTATCCTTGCTTATCCTTTTTCTTACAAATGTTGTCTGTGCTGCTTAATTAATGTGCATTTGGAACTCCATTTGGCAGATGGGTGGTATGCAGATTTCACAAAAAAATAAATGCATACATGTTTCCCTGCCTCCTTTGTGCCCGTACTTTAATGTGCACTAATAATAACACATGATTCATGCTACTAAGATATTATCTAACAGCGAATCTGTTGCAGGAGGGGAGGGGAGAAAAGGAGAAGTCAGCTGTACAGGCGATTATAGTTCCGAAAAGGGAGCCATCCTGTCCGAAAACTCCCCTTGTGAGCAGCATATTCTTGGCTGATGTCTGGTTTTGGTGGGAAAGCGGCTCAGGGCAGCTCCCAACACAAAGTCTGTATAAAAGTATTGATCATTCTGTGCTGACAATTTCAGAAAACACTTGTTTCTGTTTGCAACACACAACTGTGCCAGATGGTCATTGCAGAAACAACTCTTTACAAATTGGTGCCTGAATATAAATTTTTATTTTCCTCTTCCCTGCCCGCCCCCTTTCCCTTGTGTGCCGTTTTTAGATTATGAGCCTGTGGGTAGGGGCTGTCTTGTTTTAATTGCATGTAAGACACTTTGAGAGCCTTTTTGGCTGAAGAGTGGGGTAAAGGTAAAGGGACCCCTGACCGTTAGGTCCAGTTGCGGCCGACTCTAGGGTTGCGGCGCTCATCTCGCCGACGTGAGCCAGTGTACAGCTTCCAGGTCATGTGGCCAGCATGACTAAGCCGCTTCTGACGAAACCAGAGCAGTGCACGGAAACGCCATTTACCTTCTCGCCGGAGTGGTACCTATTTATTTACTTGCACTTTTACGTGCTTTCGAACTGCTAAGTGGGCAGGAGCAGGGACCAAGCAATGGGAGCTCACCCCGTTGTGGGGATTCAAACTGCCGACCTTCTGATCGGCAAGTCCTAGACTCTGTGGTTTAGACCCCAGCGCCACCCACGTCCTGAAGAGTGGGGTACACACCCTTTAAATAAATGAAGAAGCAAACAAACTGTGTGTGCAATTAAGTTTTCCAGTTGCATTTGTAGAGCAGTGTGTGAGATAGCACACCTCAGACTTTTTAGTTTAGAGAAAAGGTATTTCTCCCTCCCTTAGAACTTAGGGACATCAGATGACATTGAACGTTTGAAGAATTAAGACAGATAAAAGAAAGTACTTTTTTACACAGCACATAGTCAAACTATGGAACCCTCTCCCCCAGGAGGAGCGATGGCTGCCAACTTGGATGGCTTTAAAAGAGAGATTAGACAAATTCATGGAGGATAAGGCCGTTGACGTCTATTAGCAATGATGGCTATGGTCTACCTCCGCATCTGTAGGCAACAATGCTTCTAAATACCAGCTGCTGAAAACCATGGGAGGGGAGAAGGCTGTTGTGCGCATGCTCTGCTCCCTGGTTTCCCAGAGGGGCATCTGGTTCACCACTGTGAGAACAGGATGCTGGACGAAATGATAATAATTTATTATTTATACCCCACCCATCTGGCTGGGCTTCCCCAGCCACTCTGGGCGGCTCCCAACAGAATATTAAAAACAGGCTAAAACATCAAACATTTAAAAATTCCCTAAACAGGGCTGCCTTCAGATGTCTTCTAAAAGTCAGGTAGTTGTTTATTTCCTTGACATCTGATGGGAGGGCATTCCACAAGACGGGTGCCACCACCAAGAAGGCCCTCTGCCTGGTTCCCTGTAACCTCACTTCTCGCAGGGAGGGAACTGCCAGAAGGTCCTCAGAGTTGAACCTCAGTGTCTGGGCTGAACAATGGAGGTGGAGATGCTCCTTCAGGTATATTGGACCAAGGCCATTTAGGGCTTTAAAGGTCAGCACCAACACTTTGAATTGTGCTTGGAAACGTACCATTGGCCTGATCCAGGTATTCCTATGTTATGTTCTTAGTGTGATGCATATCTGCAGTATAGCTATAGCTATCCCTATGTATCTATATGGAAAAATGGTCATAGATCCATTTAGCTCAGTACTGATGACACTGACTCCCAACAGCTCTCTAGGGTTGCAGGTAGGAGTCTTTCCTTAGCCCTACTTGGAGATGCTAAAGACTGCACTTGGGGCCTTTTGAATGCAAAGTCTGTGCTCTACCAGGCTTTCAAGCACTCAGCCACTCTGCAAAGGGCTTTATTTTATAAACAGGGTCTTACCGCATTCTGTCTAGGGATACAGCTCTGCATTTCTATATACTGGACTCGAAACGAACACAGTTAACCATCCAATGCATTTCAAATCATACATTATTGTAACGGCACCCACTAGTGGTTCCACCTGATAAAAGCCTTTCTTCTTTTTCCATTATGCTTCACTCTCAAGTTCCCTATTACTCATCCCTAGACTCATTTAGAGAACTCTTGAAAAGAAAGAAAGAAGAAGAAAAAGCAAATAGGATTTCCCCCCTTCCCATTAGACAAATGAGGTTAGAACTTTAGTGGCTATAGTCTAGTAGCTTTCCAAATGAAACGCTCTCTTAGAATAGCTGTAATCTCCAAAATTTACAGCAAAGAATAGGGTCGCATTGCCTTCTAGGTAAATTTAGGGAGTTGCATGCCACTAGTAGATGTGGCCAGAGCCAAAAGTGGAAGGAGCAAAAAATAAATAAATTTTACCTTTGCACAGTTGATTAGTACACACAGTCACACTCCCCTCTCCCTCTATCCTCCATTTAGCCAAGCAAGTGGCATTATCAGGGGCCAATGACATTCCAGCCAAGCAAAAATACTCAAGGATGGTGCAAAACATGACCAAGAAGCAGTGTTATTTTTCTAGAAAAAGAGGTGCCAGAGCTAAGCAGATGGATAGCACAGTTGGTTAGAGCATGGTGCCGATAACACCAAGATTGCAGGTTCGATCCCCGTATGGGACAGCTGCATAGCCCTGCATTGCGGGGGGTTGGACTAGATGGGGGGCTGACTTTGAGAAAGGGGCTGTGGCCAGGGAGAGAGTCAAGAGGGCCAGGCAAAGGCACTTTGAGGGCCAAATTTGGCTCCCAGGCCTGAGGTCCTCAACCTCTGTCTTGCAGCGTCACTCTGTGGCAAATTGCATAAAACCGCAAGTAACACTGAATCCAACATAGGTGCGTGTTTTGGGGGATTGGTGTTCCAGCATACAGCTCCACAGAAGCCCCCAGTCCAACACAGAACTTCAATGGGCAACCACACTGACACACATCTCCCAAAGCTAACAACTAATATCCCTACAGGGACGTGGGTGGCGCTGTGGGTAAAACCTCAGCGCCTAGGACTTGCTGATCGCATGGTCAGCGGTTCGAATCCCTGCAGCGGGGTGCGCTCCCGTCGTTCGGTCCCAGCGCCTGCCAACCTAGCAGTTCGAAAGCACCTCCGGGTGCAAGTAGATAAATAGGGACTGCTTACCAGAGGGAAGGTAAATGGCGTTCCGTGGGCTGCGCTGGCTCGCCAGACGCAGCTTGTCACGCTGGCCACGTGACTCGGAAGTGTCTGCGGACAGCGCTGGCTCCCGGCCTATAGAGTGAGATGAGCGCACAACCCTAGAGTCTGGCAAGACTGGCCCGAACGGGCAGGGGTACCTTTACCTTTACCTTTAGGTAGCCATGTTGGTCTGCCGTAGTCAAAACAAAATAAAAAAATTTCCTTCCAGTAGCACCTTAGAGACCGAAGTTTGTTATTGGTATGAGCTTTCGTGTGCATGTACACTTCTTCAGATACATTGAAACAGAAGTACCAGACCCTTATACAGTGGTACCTCGGGTTAAGTACTTAATTCGTTCTGAAGGTCCATTCTTAACCTGAAACTGTTCTTAACCTGAAGCACCACTTTAGCTAATGGGGCCTCCTGCTGTCGCTGCGCCACCAGAGCACGATTTCTGTTCTCATCCTGAAGCAAAGTTCTTAACCCGAGGTACTATTTCTGGGGTAGCGGAATCTGTAACCTGAAGCGTCTGTAACCTGAAGCGTATGTAACCCGAGGTACCACTGTATATAGTGAGAGGGTGGGGAGGGGTATTACTCAGAAGGGTGGTGGGAATGGGTGATTGGGTGATAGGTGTGGTAAACCTGTTGACGATTGTTAACGACTACAATTGGTCTTACAGGAAAAAGCAAGGGGTGAGATGGCTAAAAATAGCTTTATCATGTATAATGAGATAAGAATCAAATGTCTCTATTCAGACCAGGTCTCTCCATGTTTTTAAGTTTGGTAATAAGTTGCAATTCAGCAACTTCTCTTTCCAGTCTATTGCAACTTATTACCGAGCTTAAAACCATGGATCAAGCAAGCATACTGAGGAAAACTTCATCAGAACTGCACAACCGATCAAAGCACGTGAATATCATCATGTCACTCTGCCTGGTTGCTAAGCAACATCTCCACCCATTTCCTCCAGGGCTGTGGGTTCGAGTCCCACGTTGGGTAAAAGGATTCCTCCATTCAGAGGGTTGGACTGGATTGTCCTTGTGGTCGTTTCCAACTCTACAATTCTGTGATACTGCGACTATTGTTTTAATCCATCTATCAGTCTAATTAGTGTCTCCCCAAACAGCTCACATTAATTTAAATGAACAGAGGCCAGCATCTTCGTCAGGCTCACAAACATAAACGCAGGCAGGAAGTGGAAGGAAAAGACAGAGTCGAGAGAACAGTTCTTTAAGGTCAGAATAAAGTGGTAAGTCATAAAAGGGCATTTATAACCACTCCGGCTCAGGCTGGTTTTTCTTTTTGTAAAAACCTATTTTTTTGGGGGGGGGGTCTCCATTTTTGAGTACTGCTTCTTCGATGCTTGAGTGTAAACAACTGCAAAACTGTGAATGTTGAGCCTTTCAAACAACACAGGAGCCTAGCATGTCAGAACGTGACAAGCCAAAGTAACTGGGAAGTTGTGCTGTGATGCTGATATCCTGAGCTGTGCAGCAGAGTCACAGCTGTACAGATGTCTAATACATTGATGAAGAAGATAGTTTTATTAAATTTATATCCCACCCTTCCACCCAAAGGAGAGCAAACATGCCAGTGCTAACACAATACAATTAAAAATAAAATACCAACATATTTAAAAAACATTTGCAAACAATCACATGCTCACACAGCTAATAATTTCAAGGTTACAGCCATAAGATGACTGGGTAAAAAGGAATGTTAATAAAGAAGGGGGCAGACACACCTCACCGGAGAGGATGTTCCATAAATGGTGAACTGAGAAGGCTCGTGAAGGATGTGCCAACCCAGCACTGCTATTCCTATATTTCCCCTTACAGAAATCCTGTGAAACTAATTTATTTTAATGTCTTTTCTATTCTACCTCTAGATGTTATGGATGGTTAATGGGACTATATTATTAAACTGATGTAAAAAATATTTTATCAGCCTTCTTGCCTCGTTTCTAAAATACACTCATACCAGAGCTCTGATTAACCTAAAAGTAGAGCAGCTACTGAGAGCCCAGCTCACATGCAGGCTAAGAGCATCCTGTCTTGGGACAATGGAAAATAAATGGGGAGGCAAATGGATAGAAAATGTGGCGGTATATTTAAGTTTTTTGCTCTCTGTGTCTTTTACAAGAGGTAATGGTGAGCGGGAGCAACATAAGCATAGGGCTAAGCCATTCACAAGTATCTATTAAGGCCTAGAGAGCTGGTTAGGAATGTACACCCAGGCTCAGGTTACCGGTGTTGGCCAGAGGAGGACTCTGATCGAGATAATGCACCAGTCACCCCAAGACTAAACCTTTGCTGAGACAACATCTTCTAAAGCTCATCTAACAGGGCCCACTGGGAGCTGGCCAGGGTCCTGATTTGCCTTGCCCTGCAGTATTAATTACCATTTCCCTTGTGTTTCTTCAAGCCACAGCAAAGGATAGGTAGATGGAAAGAAGATCCCTAGACCCAAAAGACAAACATATATAACTGTAATGTCTTCTGCTGGCTGTAGATACTTTTTGCATCCAAAATAGATGGCCACATCACACCCACCTATCTTTCCCCTTATCCACGTCCTAAAGCAACTGCTTCAAGGTGCTTCATAGTAAGGCCTGCCTCATCCCCCCACACACCCTACCTTGCACAGCAGAAGTAAAGGCATGTTAAACCTTAAACTGTAAATCAGATAGGATTCCCCACCACCACCACCTTTGAGTTGACCCAGGGTTGCTGTTTAAGGCTTTTGCCAGCCTGATCTGGTTTTTGATGAGTCGCAAATGCTGCAGCTCTAAAACTCCACAGCTGCTCAGCACTGAACTCACACTTTAATGGGCTTTAGATTAGACCTTTTAAAGACCAGCCATATGACAGTACTGAAAAGGGAATGGGAGATGTATCATACACTACTGTGTTGTTACACTGATAAATTGAGAAAGGAAAATAAAGCCAGCAAAGGGGCCATCAGAATATTTATTGAGGGCCGTAAATGTTCAGATGCAGGTGGTTAACTCATGCTACTAACTATGCTTGTATTCCACTGTCCACAATCATTTCCAGGCTCTGCTATCTTTATATTTTTGCCTTATCTCCATTCTCACATATTTTTGTAGCCAGAGTTGACAAACACCTTAGTATAAAACTGCCTGCTGAGACCTCTATAAAGGTTTGAGACAGATCATTATTGCTCCTAGTTAAACATTATTATAGGGCTAATATAACAGCTAGACTTTCCCATTCCAGTCCAAAAATGCTTACCCAACAATCTGCAATATCTCAAGGCAAAACCATCGGGGAAGAAGCACAGATATGGGAAGTGTCACGTCAAGCCAACTAGGAAAATGAATATGTTGGATATTTTGGGTGTCAGCACTTTTGTTGTAAAAACAAAAATGTTGTAATGGGAATGGAGTCAGCTCTTGGTTTTATGAACCAAGAGCTAAAGATGCTTCTTTATAGATTTCTGCAATGCAGATGGTTCAACTTGTTGACCTTTGGGGTCCCTTCCAACTCTACAATTCTATGATTTAATGGACACCGATGTCTAGATGATGTTTTCTTAAATCAGCATTTACAGCTGGTGTCTTCTAGTTATAAAACACCCTTCCACCTAACTGGGTGGATGTTGAAGGCAAATTATTATGGTGGCTGGAACATAGTTAGTGAAGGAGATACACATTGCAGAGTTATTGAGATGGCTGGGAAGTATTGGCTTTGGAAGGGGAAGGCTACTAATAAAGACTGTTTCCTTGAGAGTTGGCAAGACTAATGCCGCTTTGAAGACTGACACTGCCGGACTGCCTACATCAACTCAGCATGTACATTTGTAAATAAACAGATACTAGTTTTATATATATAATTTATATATATAACCCATAATTCTCTGGCACTCTCTTTTCAAAAGCAAATGGACTCTTCTAAATTCTAACAGATCAAGGAAGTAAGTGAGCACGAAAAGATGCATTTAAAACAGTAAGACAGCAAGAATATGCAACACCTGCTCAAGAGACCAAAAGATGCTTGAGTCGACCAAAACAAATGGGAATTAAACCAGCAAGACTCCTACTGCCTACCCACATCAACCTCCCAACAATGCTTCACTTCTTTAGAATTACGTACATTCTGCTTAAATACTTGGGAGGCTCATACATCTGTGCCAATAATAACTGTCACCAGGCAGCTTTGCCTTATTTACTTTGCTAAGGGATTTCTGTTGCTGCCACCTCCCAGATAGCATCAAGTAGCTCATAAGGTTGATTCGGTTATAAAGAGAGCCAGCCGTGCCACTGTCGTTATTGTGAGAGCCAAGACAGAATTCCAGCAGCAAGTGTGTAAGTCTCAGATCGGCTTTTCTCCCCAGAGGCCTTTGGAACACAATAGGCCATGTATAGAAAGAGGTCTCTGTGAAATGGAAACCCCACACTGGCAATTCCAAATGGAATGGGATGCATTTGTCACTAATTGCCACATGCCAAGTAATCAGACAGCATTGATAACCTGTTGGGTGGCCAATGAAACTCACAACAAAGTGTACCTCCCTCTTGAGTGATTATTGCTCATTACTTTGGTGCAGGGCGGTAGTCCCCAACAGTGGACATGCAGCCTTCTGTTGTGTTCCTTGTTCAGTGGATCAGTTACATTTCTGCAAGATTTAGCCTAATGTCATTTTGTTTTCCCCATTCTAAGATGGTTTAAAGGCTCGACTGCAGTAAAGATGCTCCTTATTGGGCACACCAGTGTTTGGGGCTCTGGCACTGACTGCCTATTAGCCACAGAACCTCCTATGCAAGTAAGTCATGCGACTTCCATATAAAGCCCTAAAGAACTCTGCACCAGGTTACCTGAAAAGCCGTCTTTCTCCCCACTGTCCAATAAGGGCATTAAAATCAGCAAACGGAACCTAGTTAGTTTTGCCACAGCCTGATGAGTATCAGCTCGTGGTAACACAGAGGCAGGCTTTTTCACTGGAAGCACCCATGTTGTGGAATGCTCTCCATACCAAAATACAAGCAGCCCCCTCGGTATTGGAATTCTGTCGGCTTTTGGAGACACAAACTTGAATTAGACAAACCCTGAGTGTGAATTTCCTGATCTAATTATCTGAATTAATCTTTCAGCTGTTTGAATCGTAATGCTTCTTGATGGGCATGGATTATTATATATTTTAATAATGGGTTTTTTTCATATTTTGATGGAACTGTTTTATTGCATGTTTTAATTTAATGTGTGGGTGTTTCATAATTGATTTTACACTTGTAAATCACTTAGAAGCCATTTTGGCATGCAAGTGGTATATACATTAATAAATAACAAAGCAATGGGTGCTATGCCCTTCCTCATGCTGTTACTTTGACTGTAGTTATCTATCGGTAGGTTACATCCAGCAAGTTACTCCTTGGAAATACATTTACAGCAACCTGGGGATAAATGCAGAAGTAATCCTTGCACAGCAGTTGACATGTACAATCTAATGTGAGTGCATTTCAGCTGAGCATTTCTGAGCAAGACAATCTTGCTGAGCCTGATGTTTTTCATCAATAAAATTGGAAATAATAATAACTGCCCCCCAATGATGCTGTAGATTATTACCTTCACTGAACACACAGTGCAAAGTTATGCACCAACTAAAATAGATTTGTGATTCCTAACCTAGAATTTTAAAAATCCAGCGTAGAAGAATCCAGAAGCGTACTTTTAGAGGTGGTGGGTCTGAAAGATCCATGTTACCTAATCTGAAATAACCCCATGCTTGAGTTTGAAAATAAAACCTGCTCTGCTCTCATATGTGCAGTCCAATTGTGGAATGTGGCAGCAGGTAGCATTTGTTGGCTACCATATTCTGCATGCCACAAAGAGTATGATCACCAGCAGTTAACAAAGATCACTTGCACCTTAATTGCCTTAAACAACCCTGCCATGCTCACAAAGCCGGTAATTTTTCAAAATATCCCCAATGCAGGCTTTATTAGTGGGGCATCTAATTGATGTTTGCAACTGTAAGGATAGTGTTGAAGATCTGTGTGCAGTGTGTGTGTGTGTGTGTGTGTGTTCTGAAGTAATTATCATTGAGTGAAAAGGCTTGAGCAGATGAACGTAACAACAGAGTCATTAAAGACCACAAGGACCGACAAAACCCATTCCCAAGGGATCTTGAGTAGCCTACTGAGACCTGCTAGCATCTGAAGACCTGGAACCCAGGGGTCACTGGGGTGAGCCAGTACAATGCATCCCTTTATGTCCTCGCAGCCCAGGAGAAAGACATGCCACAGGTTCAGTCGATTTCCCCAGAAAGATGCGGCTAATCTTCTGAAGCCCACGGGCTAAATTTAAATGCCGTCTTCACTTATCCAGGCGCACGCTACTCAATTCTCCCTTTCCCCTCGCTCCCGTTTTTTTCGCCCAGCCGCTTGTGGGAGCTGTCCGTGGTTCTGAACATTCGACAATGGCTCAGCCCGCGACCGAGGCCAGCTCCTTGCTTGATAGGCGATGAACGAAAGGGAACAGAGGCTGGCATTTAAATAATCAAGGAGTGGGGGGTTAAGGCATCCATGACAACCCCTATATGCCAAAGTGTGTGGGGAGGGAGGGGGAGAGTTGCTAACGAAGTGGAGGCTCGCTTTTGCTTTTTTTTTTGTCATTCTATACATTGTGCAGATTTGTTATAGAACCTATACCATCATTTCTGCCTTTCTCATCTAAACCGCTGATTTGTGTTTGCTCGGCGTTCCGAGAGCCTTCTGACAGCCGCGCAAAGTAAGGGAGAATAGCAAACACCAGACCCGCAGCCCCCGTCACACAGAAAGAAATCTGAAGCGCGAAACGCTAACCAGCGCTTTGCTCCCCAAGGTCACGAGAAGAGGTCTGTGGCACAGGGCACTGAGGGGGAGTGTGTGTCTGTGGGGAGAGACCCCCTTCCACACCGCCATCCCTTTCCCTCAGGCTCATTTCAACAGCAGCACCCGCTACTGCTTAAAAAAAATAAAATCGTAACCCGGACCCCCCCCCCCCCCCAATGCACCCCCTGTCCTTTCCAATGCAAACCAGGACGGGATGCCAAGCCACCTTCTGAGCCCCAGTAGCAACTTCGAATTAACTGGATTTGCCCCTTAGATGAGCCTGCATTTCCTACCTGGCATTAGCAGCCTCAAGAAAGGCGGGCGTGCAAGATGGGCATTTCCCCCTCCCCATCTCCCGCAATAAACACATATATACAGGTTGCATCCCTGCTGCGACCCGTTCAGGCTCACCTTTAGGATGCTTTAGGCAGAACCACCTCTCCCCCCCCCCAAACACACACCTTCTCCCATCTCTATTACCTTACCCCGTTCCAGAATCCCAGACACAGCCTGGCGTGAAGTGTCAGGTCCAGACAAGGATGGCTCAGGAGAGAGAGAGGAGAGAGGATGCTTCAGCCGGGATGCAGAATTCCTTCACTGCCAGGCAGAGGGAGAAGCGATGCCCTGGAGCTTCGGGAGGTCTTGCCTCCCCTCCCTGACAAGAGCAACTGGCCTTTCTTTCTTTTTTTCTCTCTCTCTGGTGGCAAAGAGACAAACGGCTGGAAAGGAGGAGAGGAGGAGATCTGCCTCCTCCCCTCGCCGCTTCCCTGCCTAGAGAATCAGATCTCGGATCCCTGGCCGATACCAACGCCAGACCTTCCCTTCGCCCGTCGCCGCCTCCTGCTCGCCAGGTGATGGGGAGAGAAAGGAGGAGCGGCGCCCGGCCACCTTCGCTGGGTTCTTGCCCGGCGCGCGCGGAGAGTCGAGGCTCCGAAAGCCCAGCAAAGCGCGCTTGCCTTCTCCTCCTTCGCCTTCTCCTGGCGCCTCTCTCCGCTTCCGCCCCTCCTCTCCAGCACGCAACACGCGGCTCTCGCCACTTGGTCGAGTCCCGGAATCGTCCCTGTTCCTTAACAGGAGATAAAGGCAGGGGGCGATCAGCGGTGAGTGACCCTCCTAAGGGCAGTCGTCCTGGACTGAAGGAGCCCCAGAGAAAGCCAAACGTTAGCAGATGGGTCAGACCAAGTTAAATCCTTGGCCCATCTAGCTCAGGAAGAGGTGTTCCACAGTGGAACGGACTCCCTCGGAAGGTGGTGGACTCTCCTTCCTTAGAGCTGGTTAGATGTGTTGCATCTACATCAGGGTGGCCATCTGTCATGTATGATTTAGCTGAGATTCCTGCATCGCAGGAAGTTGAACGAGATGATCCTTGGGATCCCTTCCAGCTCTGCAATTCTATGGTTCTATGACTTGGCAACTGCTCTCAGGGGTTGCAGACAAAAGGTCTCTCCCAGCCATACCTGGAGATAACAGAGATTGAACCTGGGACCTTCTGCATAAAAAGCATATGTCCCTGCTACTCAGCTACTGCTCAGTCCAGGCATTGGCTGGCTTCACTACATGAAAGTCTGGCCAGGTCACTAAAGCAGCCTCAATTCTCAGTACTTTGAAATGGAAACAAAAGGTCCTTCTCTAGATTAGTTGGGGAGCAATGGCCTGATCTGAAGCTCAGCTCATCAGGTTACCATAGGTGGTATGTACAAAGAAGACTCTTTGTACATGCAGAGAGACTTTCTATAACAAGGCTGGGACATCTCAGGGGGGAAGTGCAAGTGTTGCAGACAGAAAGTGCCAGGTCCAAACCCTGACATCTACAACTGGAAGGACTGGCTGGCAGGTGATGAGAAAGACGTCTGCCTAGAATCCTGAACAGCACCTGTCAATCAAGGTGGACCATATCAAGATGGGTGGACACACAATATTAGGACAGGTGGACAGATTGTCTGGCCCAATTTTCCTAAGAAAACAGGGCCCAACTCACTGTACTGTGACATATTTCTCCCAACTTTTGAGAATCTTTAAATATGTAACAATAATAATGTTAATTTTGTTGAGCATGTTTCAGAGACATGGGAAACATCCATACTGTTGTTTAAATCCAGAATGTGGAAGGGGAAAGGCAATGATGGAAGAGAACATCATGTGGACAATGAAGGCTCCTGAAGCTTGCTGTCCATGTTAAACAACAGTATGAATGAGCCCACTTCTGTTTCAGTGTATCTGAAGAAGTGTGCATGCACACGAAAGCTCATACCAAGAACTAACTTAGTTGGTCTTTAAGGTGCTACTGGAAGGAATTTTTTTATTTTGTTTTGACTATGGCAGACCAACACGGCTACCTATCTGTAACCGGAACCCATTATCTCTGTGCTCCATACAACAATTCAATGAGGTGAGATGTTGTTATCCTCTTCTTCCTGTTGCATCTGGGGGCTAAGCAATGGGGGCTGCTTTATGTCTCTGTCTGCTGAGCTGATGCAGTGGCGAGATCTGAACTTGGGACTTGGCAGACCACACTTGCTACACCACACCAGCCATTTGCTTTTTGGCAGATTGCTTTCCACAGCACACTCAGTACCCACAAATACCAGGCTTTTGGAAACAAATGCAGGCTTACAACAACCCAACAGCTGTAATTTTGGTAAGCACATGTGACACTCGGGAAGCTGTTTGACTCTATAGTGGACAGACAGGTCAGAGTGATTCTGTTTAGTGTTAACAATTTGGGGGAAAGCAGCATAAAATATCCCCTTTTCTCCTTCAGCTCATTCCCAACCCATCCTTAGAAAACCTTGCTTACCTCCAGGGTAACTGAGGATAAGTAAGATCATGCAGTTTGTTGGAAGGGAGCCAAAAAGAAGCCAGTAAGTGTCCAATCCCTTGCTAAACGATGACATGTTCCACTTACTAATCTCCCCAAAATCATCCCACAGCATTCAGATCACTAGAAGAGAGTAGGCGCACACATCAGGAGCACATTCGGGGGGGGGGGGGAGCTCCTGGCTTAGTGGTAACTACCTGTTTTGCATGGGGGGGGGAGTTCTGGGAAGGGCTGGTGAAGACTGGAACTCTGGGCAGCCACTGTTAGTCAATGCCAGCAGTACTGAGCTAGATGCATCAGTGGTCTAACTTGGCACCCGAAAGCTTCCTATATTCCTATGAACAGTTGTAAAAAATTAACACTGTGTTTATTTTTTTATTCACTGGAACTGTTTATATCACATGTTTACATCCGGAAAGGCACCCACTGCAGCTATCTATAATCAGCTGGACAATAAAACAATAATAAAATATCCATATTAACGCAGATGCAGACAAAGGCAGAGAAGAACCACAATTAAAACAATGTCAGCTGGGTCTGAAAAAGCTGAAAGGGTACTGACAATACGGAAGGGGTTCAGCCCTTGACTCCTTGAGGTAGAAAAACCTTTGAGTCCTGCCATTCCGGGAGTGCGCTCTCTCCCTCCCTCTCTCTCTCTCACACACGAAAATCTTGATAGCTAAACCACCCACACCCCACCACCACTGAAATTCACATGCCCTTTCTCAGTTGCTTCCACCCACTTTTCGAAACAGAACATAAGAACATAAGAAGAGCCTGCTGGATCAGCCCAGTGGTCCTTGTCTCCCTTCCTGTGGTTTCCAACAACTGGTATTCAGAATCCCCCAACATTTGTTTCATGTATGTCATTTTCTCAGAAAACAGAGGTGATTTGTAAGCATTAAAGCCCATTTCTTTTTCTTTTTTTTTAGTGCCTCCTACCAAATGTGTGAAGGCACCAGGGAAAGCAGTCTCTAAGTGGGTTTACCAAATAACTTGTCTCCTCCGGCATATAGGCAATAATGATGATATTCTCTGTGATCTTGACCCAGTGTTAAGTGTGGGGGTCTTCAGATCCTCTTGGCTAAGAGACCCTTTATTTACAGTGAATAGACTACAAGATATATAAAATCAGCATAGATATTCAGATCTCTCTCCTTCCTGGCTAACCAACTGATGCTGCCTGAAATGGGAGGTCAGTTTCCACTTAGCCTTTTACAAGTCCTGTATCTTTGGGGTCACAGCATCTGTAGATGGAATCACAGAATCACAAAACTACAAAGTTGGAAGGGATCCCAAGGGTCAAGTCCAACCCTTTGCCATGCATAAATCTAAACTAAAGCATCCATGCAGATGGCCATCAAAACCTCCAAGGAAGCAGAGTCCACAACCCCACAAGGGAGACTTGTCAAACAGCTCTTGCTGTCAGAAAGTATTTCCTGATGTTTAGTCGGAATGTCCTTTCTTGTACCTAGAAACCATTGCTTTGGGTCTCCAGAACAGGAAAAAACGAGCTTGCTCCATCTTCCATGTGAAAGCCCTTGAGATGCTGCATATGTAGATTGCTATCATATCTCCTCTCAGTCTCCTCTTTACACGCTAAACATCCCCAGGTCCTTCAACCTTTCCTCATAAGACTTGGTTTCCCTGCTCCTGATCATCTTGGTTCCCTCCTCTGCACACTTCCCAGCTTGTCAATATCCTTCCTAGATTGTGTTGCCCAGAACTGGACACAGTGCTCCGTGTGTGGCCTGACCAAGGCAGAATAGAGTGGCACTATGACTTCCCTTAATCTGGACACCATATTTCTGTTGATTATGCTCAGGTCTAGGGATCAGATGCTGATGAACAAGATATTCATGGTAACCTTTTAGGGCAGAGCTTTCCAAACTTTTCATGTTGGTGACACACTTTTTAGACATGCATCATTTCACGGCACAGTAATTCAGTTTTACTAGCAAACCAAAGGTTAAACTATCCCCTTTCCAGCCCTGGGAGGGGCACAGAGAGCATTCGTGTGACACACTAACAGTTTGGAAAGTTCTGTCTTAGGGCCATTATTTTATGGGAGTACCCAGCCTCTAAGTAGGGAAGGGCCACAGTTCTTTCCATTTAACAGGGGATACAGCAATGCCTCTGGAGTAGAACAGTTCAGTGGGGAAGCAGATAGCAAGTACTGTATAAACAGATTGTAAGGGCAACACTTAGACAGTGTCAAACAAGGCAGACAATGGTGTAGTGGAGAGCCCATGGAATAGTAGCAAAACACAAGCTTTCCCGTGTAGAAGATCCTAATCTCCATTCCTAGTAGTACCTCCTGCTCAATGTTCTCCAAGAGGAAGCCAGGAAACCTGTAGCCCTCCAGATTACACCAAGTTGCAACTCCCATCATCCATGACTGTTAAGCATGGGCTGTTGGGAATTGAAACCATGGCTGGGATAAAACCTCTGCTTGAATCTTTGAAACAGCACGCTGGACATTGGGCTTGCAAGCAGCAGGTGACAGCAGCCAGGCTCAGAGACGGCAACTGCAATCCTTTTCACACTTACCTGGAAGGAAATCTCATTTAATAGGAGTAGATATGCATAGACTTGAACAATGAGGTTCAAGTTCCAGGCCACATCAGTGGCTTAGTGTGGGTTGCCAGCGCCCGGGGCCACACAGAGGGGTGGGTGGGAGGAAAATGGACAGAGTATGCATGCGCATTCAACGGCCTAACAGCATCCACATCACCCAGGAGAATGCAGCCGCAGAGATAAGAAAAGAAATCATTCTGTTGTCTAGAGAGGACATTTCCTGGTTTGCACAGAGAAGCTGTTTTCAACGGAGCCCAGCGATGGAAGCACACAGATGTATTGAGGCAGCACTGGAAGTTGAAATTTTGCAACCCTTAACAATTTTGTGCCCAGGGCAACTGTCCCTGTGGCTCCCCTCTATGCCACTGGGCCATATCACTCCTTTATGCTGATAAAGCTAATAGAGCACAATATTGTCTATACTAGTTGACATCAGCTGACCAAGATTTCAAGCAGGCCGGCTTTCTGAGTCTTACCTGGAGATGTTAGGGATTGAACCTTCAAGCTAGGACCCGTGGCCAATCGAAGGATGTGCTCTATGCCTCAGCTATTTAACCCCTTGCAATGTAAATGCTTGAGACTGACAGGAAGCTACCTATGCCAGACAACTGGTCCAGCTAACTCAGTATTGAGTAGCCACTAGCTAGCTGTGCCTCTTCAGGGTTTTGGATGGGAATCTGCACAGCCTTCCAGGAGACGCAACGACCTTTTGTAGGCAAAGCCTGGGCTTTACCATCAAGTCCCAACTCTCCCATTAGCATTCTTTCAATGGCCACAGGATTTCATGTGCAGTATCTCAGGACTATTATGAAAAGCCACCCTCCTGCTTCCTATTTTCGTGCACAAATCCCAGTCTGGTTGGCTTTCCTTTTCAAGACCATTACATTCTTTTTATGCATTTAACATATGCAATAAAAATCAACATTTCAGACAGCATTTTTGAGCATTTCATGCCCACACTTTCTGCACTCCCTTTCAAACAACCCAGCAAGAGAGGTCCGCCTTATTATCAGACCTGTAATGCAGACTGAAGGGACTCCTGAAGAGGGATGAGCTTGAGAAGATGCATTTTGCATGAGGATCTCTGGGGAATTCCTGGTAAAGGTGAATTGGGGGCTTCAAAAGGTCACACCCACAGCAGACATTTAAGGTGATCACATACCACTCTAAGCAGTTATGCAAGAGTTCACAGTTTGCAAAGCGTTCTGGGAGGTGTTAGGAGGCTCTTCACAAGCTGCAGTTCCCAGAATTCTTTGGGGGGGGGTGCCATGACTGTTAAAGCAGTATAAGAGAGCTTTGAATGTACAGTATGGATGTCCACCTTCCAGTTCAGGTGCACAATTGAGCCTCAGCTACAACACCTGCTCTCCTAGCAAAGAGATCCACCGTCTCTCAATTACAGTGTTATGACATATGACAAAAGGTATCCAGCTCAGGAAGCCTTTTGTTTCAGCTAACCTGTAAATTTTAACCCCATGCCTAAACTTCAGCTGCTACGAGTTGCCTTGTATATTTTGTGTGAGTGTGATGTGTTGAATTTTAATTGGGCTGCCTCTAATGCCCATCATCCTCAACACAGACCCATTGAGATGAAAGGACATGACTAACTTAAGCCCATCATTCCAATGGATCTAGAGACACCCCAATGTAGTTCTGGCTTTTCATGGTTGCGTCAGCCATCAGAAGGGCAGGAAAAAATATATAGAATAAATTTCATATTAAATTTATATATTTTATGGTAAAGAATGGAAAGAGAGAGAGAGAGACTAAGGGCTTAGTGAGCATTTATCCTGATGTGCTTGCACAAACCTTAAGCGGAGGTTAGATTATATGTAGTCCACACTGAGCATCATTTATACTCTTTTCTTTGTCAATGGTTATAGGAGAAATTCCGTCCTGCATTCACCCTGATTTGCCTGCCAGGTCCTTATACCACCTTCCCATCCGTCATTCCATTTCATACTTTCCCCATCACTTTCCTAACCGCAAAAGCCCTGTTCATTTCTCCTCCCTAAGCGGATGATTTGTCTCTCTAGGGCGACTGAGCCCTTTCATAGCACAAATCTCAGTCCTTTAGATCCCTCCCCGCAAAAAAAACCCCAAAACAAAACCCAGCGATAAGTCTGTGCGTGGAGGCACTTCCCATCGCCAAGTGTTGCAGGGGGCGTCATCCTCTGCAATTTTGCCCTCCGGGGGTGGCGCACCCTGGCGCCCGCACACTCGCACGTGCGCTCGCTTTGTCCGTCTGCACTATTACGAAGCAGCGGCGTTGAGGAGGGGGAGGGGGCTTCTTTTGTCAGGAAGGTTCTCCAACAACAAACAACAACAACAACGGGAAGGGGGGGTGGATTTCTCTTTGGCAGCAAGCTATTACATTTTTTAAAAATCTCCTCCTTTTAAGTAACAGCTGATCTGGCATTTAACTGGGAATTGGGGCTCTGCCCGCATTACTCCGCTCCCCCCCCCCACCCTCCGCCCCACTCACCAGCACCACCGCCATGCATTTGCAGCGAGAGCGGATTAGGCGAAGAAGCACATCCATTTTAGAGAATTAACATACTTTAGAGAAGGCGGGGGCGATTCCTAGCATTGTTTATTCACACACGCACACACATATACATTAGATTTCCCTCCCCCTCCCAGCACACATACACAAAGGCACACTTCCCTGCTGCGAACAGGGGGTGACCCACATCTCATCAAGCCCACCTTCCAGAGAAGCCAGTAGCCCCATTCATTTAAAAGGGAGAAGGGCGATATCGAAGACTTGCCAGGAACGACCCTGGTGGCTGTCAGGTCAAGGTGACTTTCTTAAACTTGCAGAGGTAGAGGGGCTCCCTCCCCGCGGTGGAGGGCGGGGCGGACTGAGGGGGAACTAGGCACCTGGTATTACACACACACACACACAACCCTGTCCTCTTGACACCCATCTTTGCGCGCGGCGCGCTCTCCATCGCAAACGCGGGAGGCGATGGATCCAGCTTACCTGTCCGGAGGTGGGAGGGCGGATCGTGGCGTGTGGGGGAGGAGAGGGGGATCCCTCTGGCCTCACCAGAAGTCCGATCTGCGCTCCCTTAGCAGCCCGTTCGCGTTCCCCACGCGCAGAGAGACCCTCCCTGCTCTTCACATCTTTGCAACCCCGCACGGTCTCCTGCAGCAGAGAAGCCCGCGAGGGAGGCAAGCAGAGCCGGGAGGCAAGCAGAGCCGGGCAGCCGCCTCGCCCCACTGCAGAAGCCGCTAAGCGAGCGCGTGTGTGCGCCTTGCACGTGTTTCCTCCGGCCGGCGATGGTGGCGGCGCGCAGCTGGGAGTCCAGGCGGCCGCTTCCACCGGCGAGCCATCAGTCTCTGGCATCTGCCTCAGGACGGCTTATGATTCTTGGGAGCGCAGGACGAGGGTGACGCTGCGCCCCCTCGCGGCCAGACCGGGGCGTCTCTCGCTCAGGTTTGTCCTTGCTTGGACAGGGCGGAAAGGCAGGTGAGAAATATAAGACACATATAGAAAGGAGACGCCGCCTCGCCTTACATCTTCAGCGCTGGGTGACTTTCCTAGAAGGAACTCCTAGGAAGCGACCTGGACGAGACAGGTTAACCTAGATGTGAGAGCGCAGGCGGATATATTTAGCCAAGGCATTTGAGCGCAGATCAATAAAGGGACGGAGACAGTCGAGGGAGAAGACATTTAATCCTTCTTTCGAGGAAGGTTTGTTGGAAAAGAGCCAGAGAGGGAAGAGAGAGAGCTGGTCTGGCGGGGGTCGCTTTCCCTGGATATACAGCTATTGTCACTGTCACATGCAGAGTATTTGTAGGAACACTTGTTGTTGTTGTTAAGTCGTTTAGTCGTGTCCGACTCTTCGTGACCCCATGGACCAGAGCACGCCAGGCACTCCTGTCTTCCACTGCCTCCCGCAGTTTGGTTCAAACTAATGTTGATAGCTTCGAGAACACTGTCCAACAATCCCGTGCTCTGTCGTCCCCTTCTCCTTGTGCCCTCCATCTTTCCCAACATCAGGAACACTTGTAGGAACTGCCTTATGCAGTCAAAACATTGGTCCATCTAGTGGACGCTCGGGTTGTGAACATGATCCGTGCAGCATGCACGTTCGCAAGCCACAGTGTTTGCAACCCACAGCACCGTGTCTGCACATGCGCGGGTTGTGATTCGCGCTTCTGCGCATGCACAATTTAGTGTTTCTGTGCATGCATGAGTGCCAGAACCCGGAAGTAACCCCTTCTGGTACTTCCGGGTTTCAGTGCGTCCATAACCCAAAAACGCACAACCTGAAGCGTCCGTAACCCGGGGTGTGACTGTATTGTCTACACTGTCCAGTAGCAGCTTTCTGGATTGAATCATAGAATTGTAGAGTTGGAAGATGTGGGAATGTTCAGGGGTGCAGGAGAGGATATATTGACTAATTATATCCTTATCCAACTTGTGTTAACAAGTTCCCAAAATATCAGCAGAGTTTATATACATTCCCCTTTAAGTTCGCAACGGTAACGTCTGCACAGGTTCGCTAGAACCTCTATAATAATTACTCTGGTAATTTCCCCTTTGTTCCCTCTTAAAATACAAGACACGACCCAGTCTTTATAAAAGTATAAAAGAGTTTACTCACGTGCTGTTCACAATGTGATCCCAGAAGGCAGACAGCTTAAAAAAGGTAAAATACGCTCAGAATCTATCTTATAGGAAGATAGTACTGTCCTCTCTTGGCTGAGAGCCAAGAGGGCATGTTGCTCCTTCAGTAGATGAAGATGAGAGAGAGAGATATGGCTGCCTGCCCTGTGCTTTTATCATTTACCTGCCAGGTGAGGCCACACCTACCTCTGGTCACATGCGGAGGAAGTCCGTCCCCAGGAAGTTTACCTACTTGCTAGACAGACATCCCTCCCCATGTTCTAACATGTACACTCTAGGAATGTTGTCATTGACTGCTCCTGTGTTTACATCCCACAGAAGAGACCCTGGGGATCATCTAGTCCAGCCCCCTGTAATGAAAGAACATGCAGCATTCCCAGAACCACACTCTAACCAGTTGAGCTATCGAGGCTGACGCAAATTTCAGACAGCCTTACCTGGAGATGCTGGGGATTGAACCTGGGACCTTCTGCTTCCAAGGTAGATTCTCTGACACTGAGCTATGGCCCTTCCCCATGCTAGGACCACCACGATAAGCAATGGACCTTACTAAGCAGGGCAGGTCCACCCATCAGGCAAGGTGAAGCAACCACCTCAGGCGGCAGAATCCACAGAGGCAGCAGGTCCTGCCTCCAAGTCCCATCACTTGCTAACCTGCAGCACACTCCACGATTCTAACATTAACAACAACAACAATTTCACATAGCCAATTTTGGGCTGATGCCGATGGATGGTAGTCAGTCAAGTTTTACTCAGCATGGGCTCATTGAAACTGATGGACCTAGCTTCACTGCATTCATTGATTTCAGTGGGTTCTCTCTGAATAAAACTTAGTTGATTACTTTCTCAAAATGTGTCTAGGTAAAGGTAAAGGGACCCCTGACCAGTAGGTCCAGTCGTGGCTGACTCTGGGGTTGTGGCGCTCATCTCACTTTACTGGCCGAGGGAGCCGGCGTACAGCTTCCGGGTCATGTGGCCAGCACAACTAAGCCACTTCTGGCAAACCAGAGCAGCGCACGGAAACGCCGTTTACCTTCCCGCCTTACCTATTTATCTACTTGCACTTTGACGTGCTTTTGAACTGCTAGGTTGGCAGGAGCAGGGACCGAGCAATGGGAGCTCACCCCGTCGTGGGGATTCGAACTGCCGACCTTCTGATCGGCAAGTCCTAGGCTCTGTGGTTTAACCCACAGCACCAAATGTGTCTACTGCCCCCCCAAAGGGTTGGCAACCCCTGACTGAACCAACAAAGCTGCCAGTTGGTTGGAGAGGTTGGCTCCAGACAAGCATTTCAGCACAGGAAGAACCATCAGTGGTATCGTGGCTACTGAGTGCATGTCATCCTCTTTAGAGATTCCCCTCTGAGTGCCCCTGCCAGATGGTTAGAACAGCTGGAACAAAGATTAAAGCCTTGCAAAATCAAAAGGAGGAGGAAAGCTTTGGCACTTGTCTACCTAATGTGTGTTATTAACCTTCTCATCAAATGCCTTACAGGGGAAAAAAGAAGGAAGGTCTTTCATATTTGCTTTGAAAAGAAAGCTGGACTAGGACAGGCAGATGCTTGTTAAATCTGATTGTATTCAGCAACTGGGTGCCCTGGCTGTAGAACCTGCCTCTTTGTGCGATGAACATAATCCTATGTATGGCCAGTTATTCCGACTTCAGAGATTGGCTGGGACCGGCAAAAAAGGTTGTAGAATGCAGTGCTTCTGTTCAGAGTTCCAACCATCCACTAGCCATGCTCTCTTCCATGATACCCCCATATTACACAATTCCCTCTTTTTCCATTCCACATGCACACACTGAGTCCCCATCCCCAACAGTATGCTCAGTCTTCAACAAGACGTAATGGAATTCACCTCCTTAGAGGTTTTACCCCCTCCCAGACCTGCCAACATCTCCTCCTCTGCATCTCCTATATATATATATATATATAATGGAGAGGGAGCACGTTTCCTGGAAAAATGACTTCGGCAATTCCACCCATCATTGACAATACAGAATTTTGGCTTTAGATGCAATCCCTGGAACATAACTCCTGCATAAGTTACTCTTTCATTTTTGTTTTGAAATAATACAGTCAGGGCACCATAATCTGTTCAGTGCTATAGGGTCTCTAAAGATCTCTAAAAGTCTTCATCCAGCCATGGCCTAACCCAGGGGTTAGCTAATTTTTTTAACAGGGGGCCGGTCCCCTGTCCCTCAGATCTTGTGGGGGGCCAGACTATATTTTGAAGGAGGGGGGAAATGAATGAATTCCTATGCCCCACAAGGTGATTGGGCTGGATCTGGCCCCCGGGCTTTAGTTTGCCTACCCATGGTCTAACCCCCCCTGGTCTAAGCTTTGTGCGTGCAAATGAGGGTGGATGCTGAACAAACAGGCTGTCTGCTGGAGCAGCAGAGATCTTGCACAAGATGTCACCAGAAGAGCACAGGGAGGTGATTTGTGTGGGGCGGCGGTTTGCTTCTCTCCGTACAGCAAAACATTTGCGATCCTCTAAGCCAGATGGCTTAATAGGCAAGTCTCCAGCTCATAGCACCAATATGATGGAACTGATAGATTGGCTGAGTATGATCAGGGAGGCTCAAGCTCATATCCCTGCTCACCTGTACAGAAAGCAGGAGCCAACAAAGCTCAGAGAATAAAGGAGCTGGCCAAGCTTGGATAAATCATCTTCTCTGTGAACAGCAGAACCAGACTGTGTGCTGCTCTTGTGCTCATTCTATTACTGAACCAGTTGCTGTATTCTGTTGTTGAAACTGTGGGTGGGATGGCTCAATGGCAGAGCATGCCTTGCATGCCAAAGGACATAGGTTCAATCTCTGGCATCGTCAGGCAAGGTTGGGACAGATCCCTGCCTGAAACATCGGGAGAGTCACTGCTAATAATAATAATAATAATAATAATAATAATAATTTATTATTTGTACCCCGCCCATCTGGCTGGGTTTCCCCAGCTACTCTGGGTGGCTTCCAACAAAGATTAAAAATACATTAAAATGTCACACATTAAAAACTTCCCTGAACAGGGCCACCTTCAGATGTCTTCTAAATGTCAGGTAGCTATTTATCTCTTTGACATCTGATGGGAGGGCATTCCACAGGGTGGGTGCCACTACCAAGAAGGCCCTCTGTCTGGTTCCCTGTAGCTTTGCTTCTCACAACGAGGGAATCACCAGAAGGCCCTTGGCGCTGGACCTCAGCGTCCAGGCAGAACGATGGGGGTGGAGATGCTCCTTCAGGTATACTGGACAGAGGCCATTGAGGGCTTTAATGGTCAGCACCAACAATTTGAATTGTGCTCGGAAACATACTGGAAGCCAATGTAGGTATTTCAGGACTAGTGTTTTTTGGTCTCGGCGGCCACTCACAGTCACCAGTCTAGCTGCTATATTCTGGATTAGTTGCAGTTTCCGGGTCACCTTCAAAGGTAGCCCCACGTAGAGCGCATTACAGTAGTCCAAGCGGGAGATAACTAGAGCATGCACCACTCTGGTGAGACAGTCTGAGGGCAGGTAAGTGTAGACAATATTAGCTAGGCAGACCGATGCCATGACTCAGTATATGACTGCTTTCTATGCTCTCGTTTTAGTCAGGAAGATCAGAATTAGATCGAAAGATTGTTTCCACGCTGGAATCCCTCCTCAACAAAGAACTATTATGTTCTAAACAAGTAAAGTAATTTGCTTGGAAATAACAAACCGCCTTCCAAAAGTGGCCGCTCTATTTGGCCTCCCTAGCGATTGTTTTAGAAGGTAATTGAAGGTCAGGGTGTGATTTGGCTAAAATAAAAGGGAATCAGAGGGTGTGAGTTACAGACAGGACAGCCAAAGGGAAGTATAATTCTTCACACAGCACTTAGTTAAACTATGACATTCCCTGCCACATGAAATGGAGACGGACACCAACTTAGATGGCTTTAGAAAGGGATCAGGAAAATTCTTGGACGATAAGGCTCCCAATGGTAATTGATGAGGATGATGAAATTGTAGCTCCAATATCAGAAGCAATTTGCCTCTGAACACCAGCTCACTACGGCTTCCTAGAGGCATACTGGCTGACCACAGTGAAAAACGGGATGGTTGACTAGACAGGATATTGGTCTGATCCCAAAGGAGTCTTCTCATGTGGACTTCATTAATTAAGCCTGTCTATAATCTTATTTGTTTCTCTCTCTCTCATTACTGTTTCATTATTTTTTCATTTGCTGTTCATTTTCCATTTCTTCGTTGATGAGATCCCGCTTGTCTTCTGATGTCCATACCTTCGGAGTCTTCCATTCAAATGGCATGGAATTAGTTGGTTTTATGCTTCTCCCCTAAAGCATGAAAAATTTCAACTTTTGGAGAGATTGGACAAAGAGTCTTCATATTTCATAAGCAATTCATCAGTTCCAGCATCCTCTAAGCTTTCAGCAGAGACCTTCCCTGTCTTCTCCTGCTTGTAGCTTTGGCAGTTTCAGATCAAATGGCATGAAATTTCCAGATGTCCTCCTACACTATGTATGCATCAAGCCTGCCAGGACTGAGAAAGGTTGGACAAGGGACCCCCATTTTACGATCAGTTAAATTGGAGTGACATTCTATAAGGTATCCATTGGTTTCTGCTTGAGACTGGATGGTTTGCATGAGCTACCACTTTCAGAGCATTCCAAGGTCCTCTTTTCCTACCAAATGTATCCATTTGCTAAGCAAGCTGAAATATACTCGGAGTCGAGTGTGAATTTCATGCTCTTTATTCAGCTCATGATAGCAATGAAAGAAGCTTTCCGCAAAACGTCTAGCTATATATACATTATTTACACAATGGGCCCCGTGTGATTGGCTAATTCCGGTCTGCTCCTGTAGGCCAATCAGGTTGCAGATTCACTTCCTCCAGCAGCTGATTTACTTCCACCTGGAGCTGGATTTAGGTGGCTCCTGCGGACCAATCAGACTGCTGCATTCTGTGTTTTTTTTTAAATAATATTTATTAAATTTTTAACAAGAAAAGAGTTACAAAAAAGTAAACGAAAAACACACACACAAAAATACAAAAACCAAAGTTTAACGTACAAAGAAAAAAAATCCCTCTTTCTAATATCTTATCACTCATTAACTTATTTTCATGACTTCCTCACACCTCCCTTTTTTGTATTCCATTTAAAAATTTGTTCAGCTGAACAGACTGCTGCATTCTGGATCCTATTGTTCTAGGATTCAGCTCAGTACATAACACAAGCCATCCAGCTCCGCTTGTCAACTTCCTACAAGAAATGAATGGTATAAACACAATGAAAGCATTTCATTCATGTCTCCCATTTGTACACAACCGTAGAGATCACCTAGTTCAACCAATCGCTCCATGTAAGATCTCCTTGCCATGCATAATTTTATAAACTTCTATCTTTCCACCTCTGACTCACCTCTTCTCCAAACTAAAAACTCCCAAATGCTGCAACCTATCCTCAGAATCGCTCCAGCCCCTTGATCATTTTGGTTGCCCTTGTCTGAACCCTTTCCAACTCTTGTCCTGGCCTTGGGAGCAACAGAGATGTCTTCTCCGTGGCAGCCTTTCATATATTTGAAAACCATTATCATACCCTCCTCTTGGTCTCAGCTTCTCCAGGCCAAGCATAACCCAGCTCTTCCAACTATTCCTCCTAGGACTCGGTTTCTATATTTTAATTCATTTCTCACGGGAATGAATGGGGATGAATTTGCTTAGCTCATCCCTGAGTTTTGTAAATGAATGAACAGCCTGACTTCCCAGAGGAATCAGGTTAACCAATGTGGGAAACAGGATGTTGGCCATTGGCTTCATCCATCAAGGCTCTCCTTGTGTCCTTAGCTTTGCACATTCCACTTGTGTCCCTAAAAAACAGCCCAGAGCTCTCAGAGGTACAACAAGAAAAGAATCACATGGATTGGCCCAAATTCTGTTGCTTTACTGTTGCGCCAGCAATTTGGGGGAAAAGAAACCAGGTTTTTACACTTACAAGGAGGGGAAGGAAGAGAGGTCGACACAGAATATAAATAAAGTGATCTGCAGTCGTGTAGAACTGCACTGTTGCTATTGAGACAGGGCTGGTGAAAACAACAACAAGAAGAACCAGCCTCGCCAATGAGGCCTAATCAAAGCTCCCTTGCTTACAGAGTTATGCCAGGACAAACTTCTCATTGATTCGAGAGACATTGGTTTGCTTGCCTGCAGATCTCAGATCTCGCGCCAGTCTCAGTCCTGTTTCACACTTTGTTCAAAGGCCTCCTCTGACTTTTAATGAGAACTTATAGCCTCTCTTCTTTGCCTTTATGGCCACCCACGGCCATTTAAAGACTCTGTAGATGGGTTTGCTTCAAAGCCTAGGATTAATGGACCTTTATCGAGAGTCCACAACAGCCTCTACTGGGCTGGTTTCTTTTGGCTCAGGTAGATGGAAGATTATTATTCAACAGGAAAGTGTCTTTAAAGTGCAGGAGTTGAACACCACTCTACCATTATAATGCCTTAATATGAGGGAATCATCCTTTTTCTAGGCTTCCCAGAGACAGCTAGCTGGCCACTGTGAGAACAGGAAGCTGAATTAGGTGGGACTTTGGTCTGATCCAACAGGGATCTTATATATGAATGTAAGTCCAGCATCCTCTTCTCACAGTGGCTACACCCAGGTGCCTGTGGGACACCTGCAAGCAGGACAACAAGCGCAATTGTACACTCTCATCCTGTGTTTTCTGTGGGAATGTTCAGGGAGGCAGGAGAGTTCACAATTTAGCAGAGTAACATTCCCCTTTTTAAACATGCAGCGGATGCATTTGCTCAGGCTCGCTAAAGCCTCTATAATAACTGTTCTGGTATTTTCCCCTTATTCCCTCATAAAAGAAAATACACAACACAGCCTTCTATAAAAGTATAAAAAGAGTTTACTCACATTCTCTTCACAGTTGGGTCCCAGAAGGCAGACTTAGCTTAGAAAAGTAACATACACCTTGAAACTATCTCATAAGGAGACAGTCCCTTTGTCCTCTCTTGGCCGGAGAGCATCTTTGGCTAAACAGATGTTGCTTCTTCAATGCATGTAGTCAAAGAGAGAGAGAGAGATGGCTGCCCTGCCCTGTGCTTTTGTCATTACCTGCACAGGTGAGGTCACACCCACCTCTAGTCACATGCAGAGGAAGTCTGTCCCAGCCCAGAAGAAAACAGGAAGTTCACCTGCTGGCTGGACAAACATTCCTCCCCATGTGTAAACATGTTCACTCTAGGAATGTTGTACTTGACTGCTCTTGTGTTTCACATCCCACAGTTTCCTTCAACTGGTATTCAAAAGAACTATTACCTCTTATCACAGAGCCATCTTGACTGGTAGCCATTGCTTATCTGCCATGAATTTGTCAAATCTTCTCTCCAAGTTGGTGGCCTCCTGGAGGAGGACTGAGCTCCATAGTTTAACAATACCCTGTATGAAGAAGTCTCAAATCTCCCAACCTTCGTGTCCATAAATTCTAGTGGTATGACTGATGTGCGCTAAGGCTTGAATGTAGCAGCATGCCCAGTGGTTTTCCAGACACTAAAAATATATTCTTTAAAAAAAACAAAACAAAAACCCTGATAAGGACTATATATGCTCAGAAGCCGTGAAATGTTTATTGAGAGTTGGGAAAGAAAAAAGGAGGGGGGGTGGGACTTTCGCCACCGCTCACTCTACTTTCTCCATTTCAGGCATAATTTTATACCTCTATCATCTCCTTTAACTAGACTTTTAAAACCCAAAGGTTGTAACATTTACTGAAGGAGGAGTTGCTTCAAGCTGTTGAAAAATTTTGGTTCGTCTAATATCATTTGCAAGGACGCAGGTGGCGCTGTGGGTTAAAGCCTCAGCGCCTAGGACTTGCCGATCGAAAGGTCGGCGGTTCGAATCCCTGCGGCGGGGTGCGCTCCTGCTGCTCGGTCCCAGCGCCTGCCAACCTAGCAGTTCGAAAGCACCTCCGGGTGCAAGTAGATAAATAGGGACCGCTTACCAGCGGGAAGGTAAACGGCGTTTCCGTGTGCGGCTCTGGCTTGCCAGAGCAGCGATGTCACGCTGGCCACGTGACCCGGAAGTGTCTCCGGACAGCGCTGGCCCCTGGCCTCTTAAGTGAGATGGGCGCACAACCCCAGAGTCTGTCAAGACTGGCCCGTACGGGCAGGGGTACCTTTAATATCATTTGCATTCTGTGTGCAGTGATATATAATGTTACAAAAGCCCAGTGCCTGGCCTTCTCTCTGCCAAGCTGTGGCAAGAGCTCATGGGGCCACAGGCACACACAGAGGATCTGTGTCCCTTTGGAGAATAGAAGACACGGCGGAGATTGTCGTGCTTTAAGAAATAGGGTTCATACACCTATTTACAGCTTCAGTCTGCATGGGGGGAGTCCAGATCTTATCGCTTTCATATTTCCAGAGGCAGCAGCAGAAGTAGACCTTCAGGCTGCTTCCCTTAAAGATGGATCCCCACCCTTTTTTTCTCCACTTTTCCCCCAGGGATCCCTGCTTCAAAACTCCCTTTTCCTGTCCCTTCAAATACCATATTGGTCCGAATATAAGCTGTACCCGCAAATACCGTAGTTCTCAAATGCCTTGGTACTCAAACAACTTGGAACCCAAACACTGCAAACCCGGAAGTAAGTGTTCTGGTTTGTGAACCTTTTTCAGAAGCTGAACGTGCTCCGTTTTGAGTGTTACGCTTCCATTCTGAGCACCACACTTCCATTCTGAGTGTTACGCTGAGGTCTGTCTGTTTTGATATTTATTTTGCATTTTTGTGGCTCTTCTTTCTTTTACTTTTTTGTGACTGTGTGGAACCCAGTTCAGCTACTGACTGATTAATTGCGTGACTGCAGTACATTGTTTATTGCTTTCATTTTATGGATCAGTGGTCTCGTTAGATAGTAAAATTCATGTCAACTTGCTATTTTAGGGGTTGTTTTTAAAAGTCTGGAATGGATGAATCTGTTTTGCATTACTTTCTATGGGAAAGTGCGCCTTGGTTTTGGAATGCTTTGGATTTGGAACAGAATTGCGGAACGGATTAAGTTTGAGAATCAAGGTACCACTGTAAGCTGCATCTTTAAAATTGAGGGGGGGGGGGAGAGAAAAAGACAATACCTGGGCTGCTACCGGGGGGGGGGGGAGCCAGGCCACTTTGCTGGCGGCCTTCCTCCCTCCCCACCCCTTAAGCAGCTTCAGGGAAACTTGAGAGTGGTGGGTGGGCTGCGCACTGTTGCCCCAAGCTCCCGGGTTGCTTCCTGGGGAGCTGCGGCGCTTTGCCGGGGGCGTAAGGTCACGAATATAAGCCATACTTTAACTTTTCACTGTCAGAATTTGGGGGGAAATAGTGTGGCTTATATTCGGGCCCATACGGTACACAGTTACCCTGGCAATCCATGTGACATCTGACCCCACAGGCCAAAGGATCCTTTCTATGGCCCATCAACACCATTTTGTAGCTAACAGGTCTGCTTTTCCCTCAGCCAGCCAGGCTGGTTTGCATAGGTCAGCCCAGGAATTCCTTTCCACCTTGCATTCTCCCTTCATACCACAAATAACCAAAATCCTATCACTTATTAATTTCCAGGTTTATGCCGTCTATATAACAATAATACTACCTGCTTGTGACCTTTTTTGGGGAGGGATATTATCCATCCTTTCATGTACTGACTGACATGCTTCTATGTGGATCAGGGGTCAGCAAACTTTTTCAGCAGGGGGCCGGACCACTGTCCCTCAGATCTTGTGGGGGCTGGACTATATTTTGGGGAAAGAAAGAAAAAAGAATTCGTATGCCCCACAAATAACCCAGAGATGCACTTTAAATAAAAGGACACATTCTACTCATGTAAGAACATGCTGATTCCTGGACCATCCATGGGCTGGATTTAGGAGGCAATTGGGCCGGCTCCGGCTCCTGAGCCTTAGTTTGCCTACCCAGGATGTGGATTCCTCATTTTACACGCATGGATCTCCAATAGATTGAAGCTCAACTCTGCCTCTTTTTCAACTTTCATTTGCAAGCTTTTTGAAACATTCCTTTCCAGAGATTTCTTGGATGGCATTTTAAATCTTGGTATTGTAAAACAAAGAAATTCGGATTTTCAGAGAAATGATCTCTTCCGGGTCAAGCTTGCTTTAAGTTTCTCTGTTGGAAGAGCTGATCAAAAAGATCTTATCTGCAGACTCGATTAGCATAACATTTAGTAACAGCATGCAGATTTTGCAACCGGAGGATGAATTCCAGAATTAATAAACTTCTCAAAGCGCTACAGAATTATGCTAGGAGAACAGGGGATGGAAAATGTAGGGCGTCTTTTTTTCAAATGAAATGAAATGAATGAATTTCATGCTCCCAGCAAACATTCTCTATATTGCATGCATGGTGAACTCCTTTGAATGCAAGCACACATCCTTCTGAAATTTGTTAAGGAAATGTCTCCACCCCCAAAGAATTTGCCAGCCCATCCTTGCTCTTACCGACACATCAATGCAATGAGGGGTGTTATGTGTCACTATTCCACAGAAGTGCAGAAAGGCAAAGAAAATTACAATGTTTTGCCACATAATCCCACTTCCTGAGAATCTCAGCTTTCATTAATTAAAAAAAAAAGGTTCTCTGGACCTTAAAGCATGGGTAGGCAAACTAAGGCCCGGGGGCCGGATCTGGCCCAATCGCCTTCTAAATCCAGCCTGCGGATGGTCCGGGAATCAGCATGTTTTTACATGAGTAGAATGTGTCCTTTTATTTAAAATGTATCTCTGGGTTATTTGTGGGGCATAGGAATTTGTTCATTATTATTTTTTAAAAAATATAGTCTGGCCCCCCCACAAGGTCTGAGGGACAGTGGACCGGCCCCCGGCTGAAAAAGTTTGCTGACTCCTGCCTTAAAGGTACACTTGCAAATCTGTAAATGAGGCCTGCTGAAATCTTAGAAGCTAGAGGAAGTCCTATTCCAAACGCTGAGCGGCTCTCCTCTCGGTTCTTTCCTTCAGAGAGGTAAAGTTGCCATCTTCTGAGAACTGGGCCTCCTCTGTTGTGGTGCTGGAGTTATGGAATTTTATGTTCTTGCCTGGTCTCCTTCACAGGGGAAAACACTCTGGGTCTTTAAGGAGACAGAGAAGTTCTTACTGCTGTATGTAGTTCAACTTCTTTGTGTTTTATTTCCTCTCACCCTGCTTTTATACAGGTTTTGTTTATTTGTCCTTTTCAATTGCGCGTGCGCACGCACACACACTTCTGAACATTTATCATTGAAAGATGGTCTATATTGAAAAGGAAGGAAGAGAGTAACAGTGCATTGATAGGCAGTTGACCATGGAACCAGAAATGAGAACCAAGACACAAAAAAGTAGATTAAACCTGGAGGTAGGCGAAGCAGTCAATTTTGGTTTCTCTCAGTTTTTCATTCTCTGGTTCTCCACATCAGTTTGTGATTTCACACACACACACACACAAACACACTGCAGTGTTAATGTTTCCTAATATGCACCTTCCCCCCCCCCAAAGCAATTTTTACCTAACACAATGGAATTTTAGTATTACTTTGTTCTACTCCCAAATTGCTTTGTGGAAGATTATGGCCTTAAGTCCTATTGATGACCTTGATTTCCTCTGAGTAGGAGAGCAGCTTTTGAAATCATGCCCCACGTTATATTTTTGTTTTCCTTTTGTTTCTTTTCAAAGTTATGGATCCAGCAACCTACGCCACCTTCCTCTGGCCACGCCGCTCTAATTTTGATAACCATTGACGACCAGTTCATTCTTTGTGTGGGCACATGCTTTAGAACTTCCCAAACACCTACGAGTTTTTGTCAAAAATAAGATGCAATCACTTGTTGCCAAGGCAACAAGAGCACTGGGCATGCGTGCTGCTAACCCTATGCACCTCTGCGCTCAGTAACTTCTCTTGACTAGCATTAGCATATTTTCCTGGTGTCAACATAATAAAACCTTCTGTATGCTGCAGCCAAGTGTCGAGCGCCTCTGGCTAAGAAGTGGCTAAAACCTTTTCTTACTTCCATCCCCCAGAGATCCTTCAAACACCAAACCTCAGGATATTCCAGGAGCACTGAAATATATTTAAGCTGGGCTTGGTTGGGGTGCGTGGCACTAAAAGCAAGGAGTTTAGCTCACATTAATATATGAAATTTGCTCCATCTCTTGCTCTTTAGGCCTTATTAGCTCTTGAAGGTTGCCAAGACACGACATTGTAGTAACAGTAGATGTCACATCTAGGGATGTTCGTCCTGAACAAGAAGGCTGAAAAGGGGGTAAGGATGCAAGACTCTGTCAATTCCAGTTCCTCATTTTTCTAACCTTTGATTTGCGTTCCATGGATTTCTGCATCAATTTTATTTTGGTCTGAGCAACTGTTTGGAGATACTGGTAAGCAGAAATCTCTACAAATTGATTCTGCACAACCTGATCTGCTTAGTAGTGATTTGTAATTGCTGCAACCCAATTGGCAGCCAGTGCAGTCAGGCCGGGATCGGTGTGATATACAGTGGTACCTCAGGTTACAGACGCTTCAGGTTACAGACGCTTCAGGTTACAGACACCGCTAACCCAGAAATAGTACCTTGGATTAAGAACTTTGCTTCAGGATGAGAACAGAAATCGTGCTCCGGCAGCGTGGCGGTAGCTGGAAGCCCCATTAGCTAAAGTGGTGCTTCAGGTTAAGAACAGTTTCAGGTTAAGAACAGAGCTCCGAAATGAATGAAGCACTTAACCCGAGGTACCACTGTACTCAAATCGTTTTGTCCCAGCAAGCATCTGGCCGCTGAATTCTGCACTAGGTTAGGTTCCCAAACTGCCTTTCGAGGCAGCCCCATGTGTTGCAGTAATCTAACCTAGAGGACGCCACCAGTCAAAGCCACTGAGGCCATCTGAGCCTCAAGCGATAGCAAAGGGTTCAGAAATAACCCCAAGCTTTGCACTTGCTGCTTCAGAGGGAGTGTAACCCCATCGAGAGCAAACAACTTCCTAGCCATCTGGTCTAGGGAACCACCCAACTAACAATGTCTGCTCCACCTACTTTAGTCTGTAGCCCTGCTGCAGCCGTTGAGATGGAAAATGATCTATGACCACATGAATCCACTGCCTCTTGCCATCACTGCGTTAGTGTTCTTGCTATTCCTCCTAGCAATTGGGGGAGAGGCTCCAAGGTTTTAAGAAAAAAAAATAAAAGTATTATACCAGTTCTATTTGCATAGCTATTATCACTAACCACTGAGCATATGTTAAGAGAAAGAAAAAGGCATAGATTATTTAGCATGCAAAAAACCCCTATTAACCTCCCGTAATTCAGCCTGACAGCGCTGCCAGGGTCATTTTCAGTAATGTTTTTAAATATTAAAGGTAATTTCAGAATTCCTCTTCCCCACCTCCATAGTCCTTTTGATGGAGATTGCCATTTCAATGACTGTGATTCTTATGCAGTAATACATAGGACCTTGAGAAAGAAGGAGGAGGAGGAGGAAAAAGAAACATTTAAGAATCAGGAACATCACTTGTTTTGGAAGGAAGAAATAATATACGGAATGAATATGCATAGAACAAGATCCCTTAATTCTACCTGCTGCTGGTCAATGACACTCAACTAGGGGAGGTTTCCATCAAGAGCTAAAAACTATCCAGAATGGAGAGTGAGACAGTCATTTTAGGCAGCTGATTTGGGGGAACATGTTAAGGGAGCAAACCAATATTGATTCAATTCCTTATGGTAGTATTAATTAAAAGTTCTTCTCCTTCTCACTTAACACTAGAACTCATGGACCACCTATGAAACCAAATGTTGGAAGATTCAGAAGAAATTGCTTCTTCACACAGAATAAAACAATGAACTTATAAAGGGAGAAAACAGTTTAAAACAATTATTCAGAACCTACAAATAATAATAAAAGTCACGAATAAGTTAAACATCCAATTAAAACCTACATCACTATTCTACATATCCAAACAGGCTTGCCTAAGCAAAAATGATTTTAGGAGGCATTGAAAAAGAGACAGTGAAGGCATCTCCCGGAGGTCAACCGGCAGGGAGTTCCAAAGTGCTGCCTCATTACAAATGCAGAACAAGAATTACGTTGCATATTTAACTGTGCCAGTTCCACAGTTCCGAGTGGTCAAGAGTTCATGTATGGGGGCCCGCTAGGGGCGCCTTGGAAGATGGCTGCCAATACCATCTGTCCAGCTTGCACGAGGTAATTAGAGGCTGATTATGGGGAGTAAATCAGTCTCCCTCCTCTTTCCAGGGAATTGGAAAGATGCTACCCTCGCCCGTGGTTGCCATAAATCACCCCCGAGTTCGGATGAAGGAGGGGGTGAGAGGCACTGGGCGGAAAGCCCTCGAGCAGGATCGGAGCTCCCAGCCAGCTGCTTTCAGGAGCGAGCCTGGTTGTGTTGCTTAAAAAGAAGAAAAGAATTGGAGAAGTAAACGCACATGCTTCAAGAGAGGTCAGGAATGCTTTTATCTGCTAATAATTTTACCACTGAGTTGAAGATCGGGATGGAAGGACGGAAGGAACAGAGATCAGAGAACTGCTGACATGTTGGTAGGTGGAACGGTACGGAAAGGAGGGGGGGAAGACTTTTTTATTTTTTCATGTGAGTACCTAACAACCCTCCCCCTTTAAGAATTGTCTCGATGACCAGTTTGCAAGTAGGATAATAAATGAACTGTGGGGGGGGGGAACAACATGAATAAAGGTTTTGTTTTGTGAAAGATTTGGAAAGAAAGGAGACTCTCTTGGTGACGCAGCAAGAAATGGGATCCGAGACGGACAGGCAGACCTTTGCTGGAGGATGGATGGTCTAGGGAGGAAGAGCCGATCGGTTATCAGGCTGGGATCGTCAATTTGAAAGGGCTGTTATCCTCCTGGAGAGACTAATTATGATGCAGTGGGTCTGGAAAGTTAACGAGCGGACATTTAGACTGTATTTCATCGGAGTGACAAGATGGCGAAAGCCTGGACTATTGGATTTCTGTGAGAGATCTACGAGAGAGCATTACAAAGCCCACACAGAGATATAAAAAAGACTGTTTCTTTCAATCCACTTGTGGAGAGAACTCGGGGGTGAATGAAAAGGAAAATGAGTAACAACAAGAGTTGAGAATATGGGACTGAAAACATCATTGTAAACAGGAAAGCAGCAGAAATATGGATGATTGGACTCCTGACGATCGTGAAGCATGGGTACCCCCCACAAAATATTTTAATTTGGAAAACATTTGGACTTTATGATGTGTATTGATATAATTTGGACTAATTGGTATGATATGTTTAATTTGGTAAATGGAAACTTAATATTTTTTTTATTATTTTTTTTTAAGAGTTCATGTATGGGCTAATGTTCCTTCATGTGCAGGGGGAATCCAGCAACAGACTGGTTGGCCAGTGATTTAGAGCCTGAAGATACTAAACTCTTGTATGGGAAGGAGTGCTATGCAGAAGTGTTGCAGTTGAATGGTGGAGTTTATGCCTGACATGCAGGAAGTTCCAGGTTGATTTATTTGGCACTTCCAGGTCAGTCAAAGAAAGATTCCTGCCTAAAACCTTGGAGGACCTCTACCAGTCCATGTAGACCAGTGTTTTCCAAACCTGGGTCTTCAGCTGTTTTTGGACTACAGTTCCCATCATTCCTGACCACTGGTCCTGCTAGCTAGGGATGATGGGAGTTGTAGTCCCAAAGCAGCTGGAGACCCAAGTTTGGGAAACCCTTGGTACTGGTCTGACCCAGCACAGGGAAGCTTTCTGTGCATCAGCTGCTGCAGCCTCAAATTTGTTGAGGGTTTTTAAGCAGAGGTTGGATGCTTGAGTTGAGATTCCTGCATTGCAGGGGGTTGGACTAGATGACCCTTGGGGTCCCTTCCAACTCTGCAATTTTATGATTCCATAATTAGAACAGCCACAGCCCCCAAAGACAAATTTATAATGTAGTTGTGGAGGGAATCCATCTCATCCTTCTGTCTCAATGACTCTCTCTGGGACAAGAAGTCCTTCATGCTCCTTCCATCCTGGAAGGATCCAATGGCCAGCCTGAGTGGGCAGAGTCAAGTCAGATTCAGAAGATACTTCATTGAGATGCTGTTGCTTGCAATTCAGTGTATCCACCACAAGGGGCAGCTGCATGTCTCTCCACCTGATGCAGACTTACAAAGTGAACCATCCTTCAGATGCTTCTCTTTGTCCCTTGGGTGAGCGCTGGAGGTGATTTGCATGATTCTCGAGGCTGCTGCCAAATCCTCTTTGCTTTGAGTTTTGGAGCAGAGGTTCAGGAGTCCTATCCTGATTAAAGGCACCTGCAGCCACATCAATCAAGACATCAGATGTGTCTTGGAGGACATTAGCCATGCTGGTCTTGTGGGAAATTTCTGGTGATTCAGGACACTCTGACAGATGCTCAGCTTCTGCCTGACATGCCAAGGCAGCCGGTCAAAAGCTGCCTCTTCTAAATTCCAACAGGTCCTCAAGCGTTTGTAGCCTAAGGTAATTTGAGATCTGCATCCTGAATAAGTCAATCAAAAGGGTAAATTCTTCCACTCCAAGAAAAAGAGAAAGATTAGAGATGTATAAGGGTTATTTTGGTCACTTGACCTTCCACTTTCTGCTCAAGTGGAAGCTTAGCATCCAGATTCTAATTATAATAACGCACACTAATGTGATAATTAGGGCTGCCTACAAACTGAAGTTCTTTTTTTTTTTTTTTTACCTGATTAGCCAAGCTGTTAGAACTGATTAAGTGATCAATTACGGTAATCATTTTTATAAAACTTCAGAAAAATCTGAATTTTTTTTCAGCCACAAAGAATTAAAACAAGAAGTGGGTGTGTGACTTAAAGGGCTATATTCCCACTATCGCCTTTAACAGTTGAGTGACAGGCAGATATCCAACAGATTGGGATGGCAGCGAAATTTGATTTCAGCTCACATTTAAAGGTGACCTTATCTATTTCATGCTTTCTGAAGCAAGGTGTGAACCGAAGCAGAGACATCCTTCAGAATGCACACCTTTGCAGTGCAGTTTTCCAGTCAAGCAATGTGCATAAAAATGCATATATGGTCATACTTTGGAAGTCGAATGGAATCTGTTCCAGAAGTCTGTTCAACTTCCAAAACATTTGGAAACCAAAGCACAGCTTCTGATTGGCTGCAGGAAGCTCCTGCAGCCAATCGGAAGCCACGGAGGCCTCGATGGACATTCGGCTTCCAAAAATAGTTCGCAAACCGGGACACTCACTTCTGGGTTTGCGGTGTTCGGGAGACAAAACATTCAAGAACAAAGCTGTTTGAAAACCAAAGTATGACTGTACAGGTGTTTGTGTAATACAGTGGTACCTCGGGTTAAGAACTTTGCTTCAGAATGAGAACAGAAATCATGCAACGGCGGCACAGAGGCAGCAGGAGGCCCCATTAGCTAAAGTGGTGCTTCAGGTTAAGAACAGTTTTAGGTTAAGAATGGACCTCCGGAACGAATTAAGTACTTAACCCGAGGTACCACTGTACATATATTAGTGAAAACAATGCATAGAAATGCATGGCATTAGGAAAAACCGCTTTGCAAAAATGTGTTCGCTTACTGGAAAATACCACATACAAAAATGTGTATGTGTGTATTAGGAGAATTTCATGCTGAATGTGGAGAACTGAGCTTAAGATTGGAAAAGTGCAAAAGTGATAGAAAATCTGTAGCCTTCCAGATGTTGCTAGACAACAAGTCCTATCATCCCTTACCAATGGCCCTGTTGCTGGTGCTGCTGGGAGTTGGAGTCCAACAATAACATCTGGAGGGTTAAAGGTTCCCCACCTTCCCTTTAACACAAGGAGAATCCCAATATGTACAGCCCTTCTGGCATGGAGATGCTATCCAGGAAGCTGTGTCTGTTTGTAGGAATGAATTTAGACACTAGGAGAGGATATATTATTTAGCTATTATCTTTCCTTGCTCATGTTAGTGAGATCAGCAGAGTACCATCCTTTTCACCTTAAACTTGGAAGTTAAGACAAGGTTGATGTAACCTTCTAGAAAGAACAATCCAGGATGCTTTAAGGCAGGCTGGGTTTTCCTGGTATTATCCCTTTTCTCTTCAAAACAACAACCACTCACAGTGTTTTGTGAAGAAGTAAAAGTAGCATTTACTTACACAATCTAGGTCTTGAAGCAGCGATTACAGTAGCAAAATGAAGGCAAGTTTATGGCCACTATCTAAGTTACAAAAGTACAAAATGCAAGTTAAAAAATAGTGTCTGAGCTGCAGAGCTCAGGCATGCATGTGTGGTCTGCTTGAAGGCATGATAAAGAAGGAAAAGGGATGCCTAGGCAGGAAGGAAGTATGTAGTGTTACAGCTTCCTGCCAAGCCAGACAAAGGAAGTAATCTCACAGAGTTCTCTCTAGCAAACTTTTCAGGAAAGCTCTGTGAGCCTCAGCCCCTTCATGTGCCTATCTGGCCAAACATGAATTGTTGGTTTGACTGCAATAATGTCATACAGTTGCATTTCTACAATTTTAGTGCAGCCTGAAAAGCCACACAGCACCTGTCTGTCTCCCTGTGTTGTGAGACAGTGTCCTACATTTTGACCTTTGTCAAGTAGCCGACTGGGTAATTTCCCCACAAATGAGCCATCTCTGGTTTTTCCTTCCACTTTACGTTCAGGATTCAATGAGTGGCAAAGGTCTTCAGGTTTTCTAATGGTTAAACCAGCATGCAGAATGAAATGGTGCAGCAAGAGTGATTGCAGTTTGAGTCAACTTTTTTAAAGTCTATTTTGGGGGAGAAAGAGAGAGAAAGCAGCCTAGTTTGGGGAGCTCGAAGCAGGCACAAAGACCCTGTGATAATCTGTCTGTGTTTCCTGAAGCCAAGAGGATTAAGGAGCCGCGTGCTACTCAGAAACATCATATGACGACCCCTTGATTCCTGCAGAAAGGCAACATTTTTCAGGCAGAATGTTCACAGTCTAGAGAATGCTTTATAATAATAATAATAATAATATTTTTTATTTATACCCCGTCCTCCCCAGCCAAGGCCGGTCTCAGGGTGGCTAACAAGCAATAATAAAAACAAGTTGAATGAATACAACTTAAAAACAAGATTAAAATACAACATTAAAATATTGAAACATTAAAATATTAAAATGCAGCCTCACAGGAGGAGAAAGGAAAGGAAAGAGGGGGAGGGAATCAAATTGGCTCCAAGCCAAAGGCCAGGTGGAACAACTCTGTCTTACAGGCCCTGCGGAAAGAAATCAGATCCTGCAGGGCCCTGGTCTCATGAGGCAGAGCGTTCCACCAGACCGGAGCCAGAGTTGAAAAAGCCCTGGCTCTGGTTGAGGCTAATCTAACTTCCTTGGGGCCCGAGACCACTAGGGTGTTGCTATTTATGAACCTTGAGGCTCTCCGTGGGGCAGACCGGGAGAGGCGGTCCCGTAGGTACGAGGGTCCTAGGCCGTGAAGGGCTTTAAAGGTCAAAACCAGCACCTTAAATCTGAACCTGTACTCCACCGGGAGCCAGTGCAGCTGGAAAAAGACCTTTAGAGCTCAGGCCTTTCCCATCATATCTGAGCCATGGGGCCTTTTGAAAATGATCTCCTATTTTGGTGTGCCATAAATCAGGTGGCTCGATGCAAAAAAAATAGAAGGGTGAGGGCAGTGCTCCTGCAGCTCTGGAAATGCAGCAGAGGTAACTGGCTGTCAACATTCTCTCTTGTTCACAACAATTGAAGGTGCAGGAACCATGCCTTCTTTTTCACCTGGACAGCCTATCCCCCAAAGCAGAGAGTGATTCTTTTCAGCACCTCAGCAGGTGCAGAACCAGAAGCAGGTAGAAGCAGAACCAGATATTGGACTTGTCTTTCTAAGCCAGGATTTTTGTTAGGGGGGCAGGCCTTTTGTTGGGGAGGCAGAACCTCAGTTTGCTAAGAATTTTTATTGATTTAGGGGGGACAGCTGCCCATCCCTGCCCCCCCCTTGGCTATGCCCCCAGTGGATGCAAGCTGAACAACTCATCTACAGGTAGGGAGGTTGTGTATATAAATCTAGAAATCACAGCATCTTAAATGTGCCTCTATAAATGGAATAAAAGAGGTGGAGTAGCCCAACTCTTGACGCAAACTAATTTGCTACATGTTAACAATTAAAAGAAGTTTTAGTACTTCTCTTTTTATTTTTAATGCAGAACAAACCTTTGTTAAAATAGCAGTTAAGCAGGTATGATAGTGATGATTATTATGATAGTCTTTGCCTGGCATCTAAAAGCAGGCTGGCTTGTATTTTAATGTTTTGCTGGAAGCCGCCCAGAGTGGCTGGGGAAACCCAGCTAGATGGGCTGGGTATAAATAATAAATCATCATCATCATCATCATCATCACCACCATCATCAACATGCCTGCCAGTGTGTGCATCTGACATCAGCATACCCTGTGGTGTGCTGACGTCACATGTGCATATCAGCAGGCAGGCTGACCTCGGACATGCACACTGTTGGGCATGCATGCCTACATGGCGTGCACAGCTCTGGCACACACAAAAATTGTGAGTGCCCTTCATAGGGACTCGGCACCTATGTCTAAAATACATAAGCATTGGCATTAGGAAGCCTTCATTGAGAGATCCTTCCACAACTTGGGCACCAAGATGGCTCTTTCTCCAGCTGCCACCCTTGGCATCTCCAACAGGGCAAACATCTGGAGAAGCACCTCAGAGGATGAGCCGAACTTCAGAGCAAGTTCATGCAGGAGTGCATGGTCTTTTATGAAAGCGTGCTCCTTTGTTCACCAAGCTAAATTAAAATGGAGAACCAAAATGTCAATGTTCCCTATTTATGCCTTCTATTCCTCCTCCTTTTTTTACGGGATAATTGTATGCATATTTCTTTCTGTCTGGAAAATGCACAAAATCAGGCCTTTCTCTAAAAGGCATGATTGAGGAACTCCAGACCAGTTTTCTTTAGCAATTTGCAGATTTGCTGCGCTGGGCTCGCCCAGCAACTGCGCCAAGCTCTGTGGGATTTCCTTACACGCTCCCAGCCTTGCCCAGCCCTCGATTCTCCTCCTTCCGTGCAGAAACCCCATGAGACATTATACCAAGCACCCAAGTTCCTGTGTGTGACCAAGGCTTCCACCCTCTGTGCTGCTGGTACATCAAAAGCGATCATGTGCTAGGCAGAAGATGAGATTCTCATAGTAAGTCTCTATATTAACTGGAGCCGAAGGGGGAAAGGGAGTGAGAGTTCTTTGGACGGAGCCCAGGACATGTGATAGTCGGATTACAGAAAGTTGAGGGGAGGGGAGGGGGATAGATGGAAGTGAGACTGGATGATGTTCTGGAGAGATGTCGGGAAAATTTCTCAGGGCTCTGAAAGTGTAGGGACAGAAGCTTGTTCCTTGCCAGCTGCTGAACCACTGGACTCTAGGTCTGAATGAAGATGTCTCTCTTTCACGTTGGCATCTTCCTGGGTATTCTGCCCTTCAGTTCTGGCCAGTTCCCTCGGGCATGCGCCAATGCCGACAGCTTGTTGAGCAAGGAATGCTGTCCCATTTGGCCTGGCGATGGGTCCCCTTGTGGGGAGCTGTCAGGTAGGGGATCCTGTCGCGAGATCCTACTTTCAGATGCCCCTCTCGGCCCTCAGTTTCCCTTCTCTGGAGTGGACGACCGGGAAGACTGGCCCTCTGTGTTTTACAACTGGACATGCCAATGCTCCGGCAACTTCATGGGATTCAGCTGTGCCGACTGCAAGTTCAACTTTGCTGGTCCCAATTGCACAGAGAGGAAGCTGAGGGTGAGGAAAAACATCTTCCAGCTCAGCACCAGGGAAAAGAACCAGTTCCTTGCCTACCTCAACCTAGCCAAGCATACCACCAGCCGGGATTTTGTCATCGCCACCGGAACGTATGCCCAGATGAACAATGGCTCGGTGCCCATGTTCCGAGACATCAATGTGTACGACCTCTTTGTCTGGATGCACTACTACGTCTCTCGGGACACACTCCTTGGAGGCACCAATGTGTGGCGGGATATCGATTTTGCCCACGAGGCTCCGGGGTTCCTTCCGTGGCACCGTCTTTTCTTGCTCATGTGGGAACACGAGATCCAAAAGCTCACTGGGAACGAGAACTTCACCATCCCCTACTGGGACTGGCGAGACGCCGAGAGCTGCGACATCTGCACGGATGAGTACATGGGCGGAAGGCACCCTAGCAACCCAAATTTACTCAGCCCAGCCTCTTTCTTCTCCTCTTGGCAGGTAGGCACAGGGAGGTGGGAATCTGTTTCTGCTGAGTTATGCAGGGGAGAAACTGTACCTTTAAGTCTCTTTGTGCACCAGGATGCCATGAATAGTTGTGTTTTTCTGCATATTTGTATGAGCATGCGGAGCTGCCTTAATCTACCTTAGTGAAAGATCATAGCTCACCAGTGAGCTGAGGTGGGAGAGAAGTTAGATTCAGTTTGCATTTAAAAGTGAACCTAATTTACGTTCGCCAAAGCATTATGCGAACCAAAATGCTGCCATTCGTTGATATTTGCACTCCTCCAAATTTTGCAGGGCGGTTCTCCAGCTCAGCAACATGTGCAAAAAAAAAAAAAAAAAATTGCACATGCATTGGTAAAGTGTGCAGATAAATGCAAAGATTAGTGAAAGTTGCATATGAAAAATGCATCTTATTAGGGGAAGCTGTAATGCAAAAAAAAAAAAAGTTGTGTGTTAGGGAAAATGTTAGGAGAAATTTGCACTGAAAGGTTGATGAGTTTTCATGATGCGTTTGCTTTTCAAATCGCAAACATGTGGAAATGTGGAAGTTAAGGCTGGAAAAATGAGAAACTGAAATCAACATATTCAGCCATCCCTAGTGGTAGAGCGTTTCTTTGCAAGCAGAATATTCCAAGTTCAATTCCTGGCATCACTAGATAGGGATTGTCCCCTGAGAGTACCCCTATCTGAAATGCTAGATACAGATAGGTAGCCGTGTTGGTCTGCCATAGTCAAAACAAAATAAAAAAATTCCTTCCAGTAGCACCTTAAAGACCAACTAAGTTAGTTCTTGGTATGAGCTTTCGTGTGCATGCACACTTCTTCAGATACAGATACTTCTTCTATCTGAAGAAGTGTGCATGCACACGAAAGCTCATATCAAGAACTAACTTAGTTGGTCTTTAAGGTGCTACTGGAAGGATTTTTTTTATTTTGTTTTGAAATGCTAGAGTGTCACTTCCTGCTAGTGTAGGACACATTGAACTAGACCGACTATTGGTCTGATGCAGTATAAGGCAGATTTTGATGGTCCTAACTCAGGCCCCTGTATTCTGAGTGGCAAGGGCTCCCCATCAGCAGCGGAGGTGCCTGGGGCAGCATGCCCAGGGACGGGCCTCACTGCGGTTCCTCCGGAGTCTGCCTGCCTCCTCCCACTCAGCCACCCTACAGCTGGGGGGATGCAGCGGGCAGACCATTTGGGGCAGCATGGAGCCTGCACACGCACAAGCCACCGCGTCACTCCCAGGAGAGAAGCATGGCTCGGGTGTGCTGCAGGCACTGCAATGAGTGCCGCCCAGCATTTTGTCACCCCCCTCAGTGGTGACACCAGGGCGGCCCACACCTACCGCACCCCCCTTCCTCCGCCCCTGCTCCCCATCATCTCCATCAAGGGGTTTTCCCCACCAGCACTGATGCACGAGATCCTTCTAACTGGAGACACCAGTTTCCCAACCGTAGTTCTGCTAGTGACTTACAGCCTATCGAAAGTGCAATGTGCTTTCCAAGAAGCAATTGGGGACTATAATGCGTCAAAACGCAAACGACCAAAAGATTAAAGCAGCAGCGAAATCCATTTTGTCAGCTGGTTTACAATCCAGGCAGCCACAAACACCTGGGTAAACAGACAGCCTGAACGCCAGCAGATAAGTGGCAGCTGATTGGAGGAGAGAGACAGAGTTCTATAAATGTGATTTTACCTAATTCTCTCTGCTTCTGGTGATCAGGCTACGAGTTTATGTAGCCAAAATAGAAACACATGCACAAGGCAGCATTATCCACAGGACTGGGGGAACGCTAAGGATTAAGTAAGTACAAAAAGAAAAGAAAAGAAACCCTACAAAGCTGGAACCCCCCAAAATAGGCCAATGAGGACTAAGTTACTCAATGGCTATGGTGTGCTAACTGGCTTGGGGGTGGTGTTGAGATGGGTGGGAGGGGAAATTGGCTGGAATCCTGAAGGGAAGAACTCCACAATGCAACATTTTATTGGGAATCCTAGTAGTTTGTTATCTTTGGTAGCCATTTTGCCTCACCATGAAAGTGGATAAACCGAAAGCTGATCCTTCAGCAAAGATGGGCACTTTGCAAGGTTTAAGAGGGGTTGTAGCATCAGATCTGAAGTATAGCCCTGAGCACACCAATTTGCCACTAACCCAAGTGCATATGTGATATCGAGCAATGGGATGTAACCCAATGTTGTAACTGCCCTGCGACCTGCGGGTATGGGGAGATATACGAATTTAATTAATAATAATTCAGGTGTGCATTATTTTACTTAGGAAGATTCACATGCAAACATCACACACCCTGTGTGTGTGACTTCAAAACAGGCAGAGGTGGGAGCGGGGCAAGAGGAGCAGGGTGAATCCACGAGGCAAGCAGGGGGCAAATTTTCCCCAACCCCAGCTCCTTCAAACTTTGACTCAGAAGAGCTTAAACCTTCCCACTCTCTCCATTTTTACCCTCACAATAACCCTGTGAGGTAGGTTAGGCTGAGAGATGGTGACTGGCCCAAGATCACCCAGTGAGCTCTGGTCTTCCAAGATGCTAGACCAGGGTTTCCCAAACTTGGTTCTCCAGCTGTTTTGGGACTACAGCTCCCATCATCCCTAGCTAGCAGGACCAGTGGTCAGGAATGATGGGAACTGTAGTCCCAAAACAACTGGAGAATCAAGTCTGGGAAACCCTCTACTAGGCCAGTGTTCTAACTGCTACACCACATTGTCTCTCAGTATTCGACTCTGTGATGGAATAAGCATGGGATTGTTTGTTTTTGCAGGTGGGGTCTCTATGTTTGCCACTAGAGTTGCCATAGTTCAAAAAGTAAACTTTTTTGAAAGTTTACTTCTTGAAAATTTGTTGTTGAGCATTGGTTGAACGAATATAGTTGGGCTTTATTGGGGAAACCTCCCGACAAAATAGTGATTTTCAGCTTTTGGAGCTGTTTCTGCTGCTTTTACATCCAGGTTTTCCCTGACATTTTGCCAGTTGGGCAAAAATCCCCCCTGACACCATTTTTACACCCAGAAACCTGGACATGTCAGGCATTTTCCTGACGTATGGCAAGTCTAATGTGTGCCAAATTGCTTATGGCCATCAAGCTTAAAATGTTTAGAGCTAAAAGAGTAGAAACATAAACACACATGTTAGCAACTTCTTTCTGCAAACAGGAATGGAGGTGGCAGTGGCGTAGCGTGGGTTGTCAGCACCCAGGGCAAGGCAAGTAATTTGCGCCCCCTAACCCGTGGATTTGCACCCCCTAACCCATGGATTTGTGCCCCCTAACCCTACCCCCCAGATGTTGCGCCCGGTGTGGCCGGCCCCCCCTGCACCCCCATGCTACGCCACTGGGAGGTGGGATTCCTCCCTCCTACTTTCCCCCAGAGCCAAGATTTTAGTCTGAGTATTCTCAAGGGAAATGTCTATTCATTTAGCATCCTTTGTCGCTAGAGAAAGTTTTTGCTTTTTATTATGAAAGATAGTCCCAATTAACCTGTTTGGTAGAGTGCTGAGGATTTTGTTTTGTAAAGTGTGTCATTTTTATTATTGTTTTTTTTTAAAAAATCCATTCTTAGGGCCTCAAGCTATGTGGAAACACTGAAAACAGAATCAACAGGATAAAATATAAAACACTGTCTACTGTGTTGTAGATAAAGCATTGCCTATTGTAGCCAGCTGGGGGAAAAATGGTCATAGTATGGCCTTTATGACCCCATTAAATCAGAGATGGAGAACCTGTGATCCTCTAAAATCATAGAATGGTAGAGTTGGAAGGGATCCCAAGAGTGATCTGGTCTAACCACCTGCTGTGCTGTTGGATTCTAACTCCCATCAGCCTCAGCTAGCACAGCCAGTGGTGAGGTGTGATGAGAATTACAGTGGTACCTCGGGTTACATACGCTTCAGTTTACAGACACTTCAGGTTACAGACTCCGCTAACCCAGAAATAGTACCTCGGGTTAAGAACTTTGCGTCAGGATGAGAACAGAAATCGTGCTCCGGCGGCACGCCGGCAGTGGGAGGCCCCATTGGCTAAACTGGTGCTTCAGGTTAAGAACAGTTTCAGGTTAAGAACGGACCTCCGGAACGAATTAAGTTCTTAACCCAAGGTACCACTATATATACCAATATTTGGAGGGTCTACATTCTATGCTGATCCAAATAAAGAAGTCTTATGGGGCTTCAGGAAAATGTTTGGGCGCGGATTGGGCAGAAGCCGATGGTGTGGTGGCACGGTTCACCTGAGCTCTGGTTGGTTCCATCACTGCTGCTTACTGGGCGAGGCTGCGGTGAGGAGAGCACGGTGCAAACGCACTTGCAGACCCAGTCGGATGCATTTGCACTGCGCTGACCTTGTAATTCCCTACCCCCCTCTCCTTTGACCTCCCAGTGATGTGACTGACTAGAGTTCTGTTTAGTGGTGCTGCCCCAGCCCATTCCTTTGTGGGCAATCTCAGGGGAGTGTGGTGGTTTACATGCCAATGGTGTGTGTGGCCAGAGGCAAAAGTGGGCGGAGCAAGAGATGCAGTTTTCACTTTTGTATGCAGGGGAATCCCTGCTTAAGTGGGGGTTCCATTCCTGGCTGCCCCGCACACCCACGGGACACACAGAAGTCCCAGTCCAGTCCACCCTTGCCTTGGCCTGCTCCCACCCCGCGCCAACCCACCATATACCTCCCCTGCCCAATAATAATAATAATAATAATAATAATAATAATAATAATAATAATTTATTTATACCCCGCCCATCTGGCTGTGTTTCCCCAGCCACTCTGGGCGGCTCCCAATCAAGTATTAAAAACAGTACAGTGTTTTTAACAGTACCCCCTTTTGGCTCCGAAAAAGGTGCATGTGCCAGAGGTCACATGCATGATGATGACACACATGTTGGGAAGGGACCTGTATTCCAGTCATGCAAATGTCAGAGGCTTCCATTCTTCATCCATATAAAGAAAAGGTGTTAATATATCGAGTATATTGGACTCCGCAATGTTTGCATAGAAAGATGCACAGACAGATGCTGGAGGTTGAATCCTCAGAACGCCTCTTTTGAGGCACGTGACGTGGCTTGGCCAGGGGTGAATTCCGTTTGGTCTGAAGCAGTTACCAAAATGTTGCACTGGGGAAATCCATGATATTTGTAAATGTCCGTGTACTTTTAAACTATATTCCTGCAGTATGGAGATTAATGGCTGCACAAGAAAAAATGGATTTTGTGAGCTCTTATGGTGGCTAAGAGACTTACACTTCAAGCTTGGAAGGATAAACACCCACCATTTTTATTTTATTTTATTTTTTTGCAATGGTCCTCTGACCAGGCTACATTCAAGTATATTTCAAATGGGCATCAATTTTGTGTTGATACCCATGTGTGCAACTGCAGGGCTTATATCAGCTTATATGTCCAACTTAAGATTCCTGAACTGATGGTCACTGTGCCCACAATGTGGATTGATGATCTATTGTTATATTATTTGTTTATTATTGTTGTTATCTATTTCTTTCTTCTTTCTTCTCATCTCATTTTGTTTCCTTCTTTCTTTCCCTTGATAAATCTGCAATTTTTTATTTTTTTTTTAAAGGGGGGCAATTCTATGGCAAGACCTGCTTAGGATGAACAGAGGATCTCTAGCTCAGTCGCTGTTAAGTCCCCAACTCTGGGTCAGCTGAAGATACACTGGTTTAACTTGCTCACCCTGCCTCAGCCTGGGCTGCTGTAAGTCCCTGGCAAAGGGGGAATTCCAGGGGTGTGACATGGATGGGACCCTCAAGAGAACACTTAGGCTGGATCCTAAGCCCTTTCAGCTCAGTCATGTGACCTGGCAACCTGATGCAGAACACTGTTTTAAAAGGCTTGTTTTCCTTTTGGCAGGGGACGTGGGTGGCGCTGTGGGTTAAACCTCAGAGCCTAGGGCTTGCAGATCAGAAGGTCGGCGGTTCGAATCCCCACAATGGGGTGAGCTCCAGTTGCTCGGTTCCTGTTCCTGCCAACCTAGCAGTTCAGAAGCACATCAAAGTGCAAGTAGATAAATAGGTACCACTTCGGCAGGAAGGTAAACAGTGTTTCCGTGCGCTGCTCTGGTTTGCCAGAAGCTGCTTAGTCATGCTGGCCATATGACCCGGAAGCTGCACGCCGGCTCCCTCAGCCAATAAAGCGAGATGAGCGCTGCAACCCCAGAGTTGTCCACACCTGGACCTAATGGTCAGAGGTCCCTTTACCTTTACCTTTTTCCTTTTGGCAGGCTTAGACAGGGCAGCAGTTGCCCCACTGTTGAACAGGGTTTTGATCCGGTGTAACTTAATGCCAAGTTAACCTACACCGATATGCTTTGCACCAGCTTCTTGTGTGTAGGATTGATGACTGAAAAAGCAGGGAATGGGCTCTTCCCAAAAGACAACAACACCACCAACAGCAGCAGCAGCAGCAACAACAACAACAACAATTTATTATTTATACCCTGCCTATGTGACTGGGTTTCCCCAGCCACTCTAGGTGGCTCCCAACAGAATATGAAAAACACAATAAAACATCAAACATTTAAAACTTCCCTAAACAGGTTTGCCTTCAGATGTCTTCTCAAAGTCAGATAGTTGTTTATTTCCTTGACATCTGATGGGAGGGCATTTCACAGGGAGGGTGCCACTACCAAGAAGGCCCTCTGCCTGGTTCCCTGTAACCTCACTTCTCGCAGGGAGGGAACTGCCAGAAGGCTCTCGGAGCTGGACCTCAGTGTTTGGGCTGAACGCTGGGGGTGGAAAAGCTCCTTCAGGTAACTTTCCTTACAGGCATAATAGGGACAGGGTTTCCAAAGAAAATGGCAAAACTATTTATGTATGTGACAACCGCAGCTAGAATATTATATGCACAGGAATGGAAAGGAGAGAAAGTGAAGAGTGGCTTTTGAAAGTGGTGGATTATGCAGAAATGGCAAAATTGACAGCGATATTAAGAGATCAAAATGATGAACGTTTTTATATAGAAGAAGGGAGGCCTTTCATGGACTATTTTTTAAGAAATACTATAGTCCAATGAAATTGTGACCAGGATTCGAGATAAAAGAAGGGAAATGATAAAATAATTGCAAAGGAGATTTTATCTGTTTTGTAATAGATAAAGATATAATGTAGCGGAAAAGGTGTGAGTAGAAACACTGTAGAAGTGGAGGTGGGAAGTCAATTTAAGAAGCAATGCAACTATTTGATATGAAGATTACTGTGAAAAAGAATTAATAGAAAATTATACTATACAGTGGTACCTCAGGTGAATACGCTTCAGGTTACATACACTTCAGGTTGCAGACTCCGCTAACGCAGAAATATTACCTCAGGTTAAGAACTTTACCTCAGGATGAGAACAGAAATCGCGTGGTGGCAGCGGGAGGCCCCATTAGCTAAAGTGATGCTGCAGGTTAAGAACAGTTTCAGGTTAAGAACAGACCTCCAGAACGAATTAAGTTCCTAACCTGAGGTACCACTGTAAATGCAAAAGTGGGGAGCAGGCATTAATGCAGTTCAATGAGACATTTCAGTCAGGCAAAAGCAGACAAGATGTGCATTCAGCAGAGCAGGTGACGGTATGGCCTACAGAGAAGCTATTGCTTGGGGCAAGTCCCCATTTCACACATACACACCCCAAGTCTGAGGTTTCCCACTCCTGACTTAGGCAATTACAAAGGATTCCTGCAAGTTTTCACACAAGTCATTAAACAGCTTTTGATCCCTCTCAAACTGGGTTAAGTTCAGAATTCAGGGAGATTTCTTGCAACTCCCAGCAGTGTAAACAAGAGGAGAATGCACTTGAAAATGGGGTGGAGGAAGAGAGATTTAATGCCAGAAGGCTGTCAAGTCCAGAACAAAATGAAAAAAAAGGATGAAGGAGGTAGGCTATTCAGGGCTTTGTGGAAATTCAGTGGGCAAACAAGAAGCAAAAGCATCTTTTTTAAAAGAAGAAAACACTTTCTTTCACAGGGGAGTCTCAAGGAAACAGCTTTTTGAACTGCAATAATATAATGACACTTACACAGGAGATCAGGGAGTACTCAAGACTTGTTGTGGATTTGTTGTTGGGGGGGTTATGTGAAGTATCCATTTCAAACTCTGCTTCCCCTCTTCGAAAGAAAGGAGAGCATACTTTATTCGGTGGAGATGTTGCCATGGAAACAGCGATAACTGTGAATGCATGCTAAAATGCTGACTTCTTCCTCACTCTTCATGCAGCCCAACCTTTTCCTTTTTCCCTCAGCCAACTGTTGTTAGTCCTCTGCAATTGCAAAGCATGCTTCTCTCGTGTTTACAGTCTTCTGAGGTACCTGCTCCTGCGATCAAAACTGTCAAAAACAGTTTATGTTCCCCCACACAAACACATCCCTCTGAAAGCTAATCTCTTTTTTAAAAAACCCCCAAAATGAATTTCATCTCACCGAAGAGGCTCTCCCACGCTGCTGGACTGATGAACAAAGGGAACCCGAGGACTGAGGAAAACCTGAAAGCACTTTTAAAAGAAAAATGAAATCTAACGCTCCTTAGAGATGCAAAAAGGCATCACCTCCTATTTCATTCCGTATTAGTAACACACAGCCCTGTTGCTGTTCTGCTGCAGTTTGCCTCCCGCCCACCTCGCTGTCTGCTGTGGCAAAATTACAAAACTTACATCGCTTATGTAATTAACTACATCATCGTTATGCTATTCCACGCATTGCAAAGGAATTGCAGTGCAAATTAGGGGTAGGGGAAGTAATCAGTTCCACAAAATTTGCAGACCTAAAGCTACATGCCCTCTGTCTTTGAGCTCTTTGCTTTCCTACTTTCAAGGCTCGCTGGGTTCTGGGAGAGGGGGGTCTGAAATGCTGTCTAAGGACACCATGTCTGTCGGCTATCACCCCTCTGTTGCTTCCTTCTCCTCCCCCTCCTCCTCCCCTCCCCTCCCATTATTTCCCAGCTTTCCCCCTCATCTGCCTCTGAGCTGTGACCTCCCACAAACCCCTGTTGTAAATCTAAACTGCCTTCCTCTTCCTCCTCCCTGGAAGGATAAGGCTGGGGAGGTGGTCTCCACCATTTCTCCTCTGCCCAGTCCCTGACACCTGTTCAGGCGTTCACTTAACCATATGAGGGTGTTGGGTATGTTTAGCTTGAAGACAACAAGACCGAGAGGTGATATGATAGCCACCTTCAAATACCTGAAGGGCCACCACATGGAAAATGGAGCAGCCTTGTTTTCTGCTGCTCCAGAGGGTAGCAACCAATGGATTCAAATCACAAGAAATGAGATTTCGACTAAACCTCAGGAAGAAATTCGTGGTGGTAAGAGCTGTGGTTGCAGTGCACGTATGGTCCTCACCACAGTTTCTTCGGTTTTCAGATGTGCCCACAGGCCCAAAGAAGCTGATGACCAGAAGTTTAACGAGAAGGTCGGAAAAGAGTTCCTAAGCATTCCTCTGTTGAAAACACTTAGGCTGGGTGCATAACATACCTTTAAAGCCCCTAAGAATCATGGGAACTGAGGTTTTATCCCCATGGTACAACCATTCACATTCCTCTTAGCAAACTACAGTTACCGTTATCCTTTGGGAGAAGCCATGTGTTTTAACTGTACGATGTGCACACAGTCTTAATGGCTTCCCTGAGATGGAGAACTCCACCTTAGTCTTATTCAGCAGAACATGCTTAGAAACCATTTTCAGACTTTGTGCTGAACGCATGAAGATCTGCAAAGAAACCCCCACGCCCAGGCACATTGGAGTTGATGCTTGTGTGCACACCCCTGGCCCACCTCCGTATTCTAAACTCTCATATGGTCAGGAAAGTTCCTGAACAAGGCTTAAGCTTGTTCTCGCTCACACCCTTTTGAAAACGACACATTCCGAGATAATGTTCCACTGTATGCTCTGTTTCCCCTGCAATCTGAATGAACAAAGGTATTGAATGCTAGGGAACTATTGCTAGCCGTAAAATTAGAATTGATTTCATACATTGGTTGAATGCCTTTAGATGGGTGTGAAATGTTTGCATATCTATACTTTATTTATAGAGAAGAAAACATGGTTATAGAAAGGTTAAAATAGAAGTCAGGGTGGGTGTTTCTTTGGAGGTACCGAGACGTGCTGGGGAGAAACACTGTTGTCATACCAACATGAATCAAAGGCCAGATTTTGAATTGCTTTCCTGCAAGGATTCTGACAATGACACTAGAATAGGAACAAAGGAAGCGGCATTATATACCAGAGTCAGACCGCTGGTCCATCTACCTCAGGAGACATTGAGAGGAAGAGGTTCTCAAAGCAGGAGTCTTCCCCACCTCGGCTTGCAGACATCAACAGTTGAACCTATGCCTTTCTCCCATGCAAAACGTGTGCTCTGCCACTGAGTGAATAGGTATTCAATTATGTTTTACTCAATTTACTCACCGAAATTGCAAATGCTTGTATGTATTACCATGTGTTTAAATTTGATTGGTTGGTAAATGAATTCCAGAGAGTTCTTTAGCAGTTCTCATGTGATTGGTTAATGTTGGTCACATAGAAGTGTGAAGCAGAGACTCCATTTAATGTGAAGCAAGATGGCTGTGTTTTAGAACCCACTGTGAACACTGCTAAGTTGAACAGAGTGTCAGAGTGCTTCTTCTCCGCTTGGAAGAAAGAGAGCAAAGCTGCAGGAGAAGATAAAAGTAGAAACCTCTCCTAGGAGCTGCAAGGCATGGCCTTTCTGAGATACAGAAGGCTGAGAGTGCTGAGCTCTGGAAACAGGAAAATACAGTTGTTTGGAAGTTAGAAGAAGAAATTGTAAACCCATGCTTGGAGAAGCATGTGACTGTAAATATTATGTTTTAATTCATCCATAACTATAAGTTTCTGCAAGTAAAGTTTTTGAATGTTGAAGTCTGGACACTGGCTTAATGTCCAAAGAAGGGTTTCAGTCATTTGAGCTTCTTAGCTGCGATTTCGCTACTTTGACTTCAACATTGACATGAACGGACATGATGACATTTGACCCAGTAATTTCAGTGGGTCTGCTCTGACTAAAGCTTAGTTGCTCTGTGTGAATACGTATTTTCTTCTGTTTGTCCTGAATCTTCCAACATTCAGCATCATTAGAGGTCCACAAGTATTATGAAAACTGCAGAAAAACTTCTCTCTATCCACCTTAATCAGTTTGCAGAACTGAACACAGTTCTCTATGTGAAATTTGACCAAAGCAGAACACAGTGGCACCGTTACTTTTCACTATCAGGTCACTGTGACCTTTGTGGTGTAGTGGTTAAGAGTGGTAGACTTGTAATCTGGGGAACCGGGTTCAATTCCCTGCTCCTCCACATGCAGCTGCTGGGTGACCTTGGGCTAGTCACACTTCTCTGAAGTCTCTCAGCCTCACTCACCTCACAGAGTGTTTGTTGTGGGCGAGGAAGGGAAAGGAGAATGTTAGCCGCTTTGAGACTCCTTCGGGTAGTGATAAAGCGGGATATCAAATCCAAACTACTACTACTACTACTCTTCTTCTTCTTCTTCTTCTTCTTCTTCTTCTTCTTCTTCTTCTTCTTCTTCTTCTTTTTCTTCTTCGGGTTGCATGCAATGCTAGTCCCCACTCAACTATATTTACGTGCTAGTGCAAGGGGATTTCCCCCCTCTTCTCCCTCCATGTGTGCCATCCCCAAATCTTCTCTGGGGGGATGGGGGAAAACCCAGAACAGATTTAGGTGCCAGGCAGGGACAGTAGAGGGGGAGATTATTCTGCTCCTCAAGATAAAATCTGCTTAGCACCACAGTGAGTGCAACCCATTGAAATTAAGAAACCTGAGTAATGTCCATTCATTTCAATGGGTCTACTCTATGGGAGCAAGAAGGCAGTGATTTCTATTCTGATCCGTCTTCATCACAATCAGCACTGTTTCCATTCCGCTGCAGTTCAGTGCCTGCTGAATATTACATTTTCCGTCTCACTGTCTGCTATTTAACCTAAAATGAGTACTGTACTATACGTAAGTTATGCTTATATCGTAACGATGTATGCCTTTCATCTTAATGTGTATGGCCTCTATTTCAGTGCAAAGGAAATGTCATTTAAATTGGGAGGTGGGGAGTAATCAATTGTGCATCATTTTTGGACTGAAAACAACCACAACTGTGTATGACAATCATTAATTGCTGGACTGATTTCTATTCCAGAAATGGGACGAAAAAGTGAACACTGGCAGTGTCCACTTTTGCTTCCATCAGAATTCTCCAACATCCCTAGTCAACTCTGAGTAGGGCTAACATTGACTAAAGTAATATATTTCTGTTGGTGCAACCTAGAATTGCATGAGCCCTTTTCCCTCTGCTAATTCACACTTGGCTTGTCGTCTACCAAAACCCCTGTATTCTTTTTCACAAATACTGCTGTGAAGCCAAGCTTCAGCCATCCTAGATTTGTATATCTAATTCCTCAGCACCACCACCCACCCACCTAAATGCAAAACTTAACATTTGCCTCTGCTGAGATTCATTTCTCTTAGCTTTTGGCCCAGTTTCTCAACCTGTCAAGATCATTTTGAATCCTGTTTCTGTCTTCTAAGATACTAAAAACCCACAACACATCATTTTCAATCACAAGTAGATGTAGGAAAATATCTCGCAGCAGCAGAAAGATAGTTATTTTCATATACACGATGTGTTACATAAAGCCGCGATCATAGCGGGGGTTGTGAGGGTAGAAGGGGGGGGGGAGGGAATTGATATTATTTGCACTTATTTTATTGATTTTTTTTATTTTTAAAATTTATGTCCTGCCCTTCCTTCCAACAGAGCCCAGGGCAGAAAACTAAAAATCATGAAACTATTAAAACATATTAAATACAATTGCAGTTTAGATTCACATTGGTTCTCTACCCAAAAAAAGCTGTTTGAAAGAGGAAGGTCTTCAGTAGGCACCAGGAAAATAACAGGGACTGTGCCTGTCTAATATTCAAGGGGAGGAAATTCCGAAAGGTAGAGGCCACCCCACTCAAGGCCTGCGTCCTACATTGTGGACCTCCTGGCAGAGTGCAGCAGTCGACCGGGTGCATAAGGAGTGAGGATCTTTCAGGCTTCCTGGTCCCAAGTTGTATAGGGCTTTATCTGCAAAAAAACCAGCACTTTAATCACAGCCCAGGAGCTAATTGGCAGCCAATTACAAATCCTCCAGCATTTCTCCGATAAAAATAGAGACGTCCTATTCCATCACCATCACTACCACCATCAACATCATTTTTTAAATTTATACCCTGCTCATCTGATTGGGTTGCCCCAGCCACTCTGAGCAGCTTCCAACATATACAGTGGTATCTTGGGTTACAGATGCTTCAGGTTACAGACGCTTCAGGTTACAGACTCCGCTAACCCAGAAATAGTACCTCGGGTTAAGAACTTTGCTTCAGGATGAGAACAGAAATCGTGCTCCGGCGGTGCGGTGGCAGCGGGAGGCTCCATTAGCTAAAGTGGTACCTCAGGTTAAGAACAGTTTCAGGTTAAGAACGGACTTCCAGAACGAATTAAGTTCTTAACCTGAGGTATAATAAAACTACACAGGGCTGCTTTCAGGTGTCTTTTAAAGGTTGTATAGTTACTTATCTCTTTGTCTCGGGGGTCACATAACTCCATACCCTCCAACATATTTCCGATGAAAATAGGAACATCCTAAGGAAAAGTGGGACATTCCAGGATCAAATCAGAAACTGGGACGGCGTCTGTAAATCTGAGACTGTCCCTGGAAAATAGGGACACTTGGAGCATCTAGACGTGTATTCAGCATATGCAGCGCTGTATCTGCTCTGCTGCAGTTCGGCTTCTGGCAAAAACAATAAGCTACTGGGCGTATCTATCCCCACCTTGTGGGCATGTCCACAGTCATTTTAAAACAGGTACAGCTCTAATTCTGAATGCATCCTTTGCAGTTGAGACACAATACATAAGGATTCTTTAGTTGGATGCATGTATCCCCATGTATGAGGCCTGGCAGGTGGAACTGAAACTGCACCCTCCACTTATGGGGAGTAACTGTTCCACCTCTCAACTGCCCCATTGCACAATCATGGATAAGTAGATGCCATGTGTGAAAGAAATCGGCTCTGTTAAGCTCAATTCACACTTGTTCAGTTCTGAGATTTAATGTAGGATACAATTAGGGACATTTAGGTTTATATCCAGTGGGTCATGATTTTTTTGCACCTGTCTGTTGTTCAGATGTGCCCAGCATAGCCCCCTCCATTTCTGAGTTAACGTGTGAGATGGCATCTGATCCATTGTTCATTTGTTCATTCAGTTTCCGGTGTTTAAGTATCTCCTTTGTTATGGGTGAATAAAACAGAATTTCTTTTTTTTTTATAAATATTTTTATTAATTTTCATTTGCCACATACATAACCTAAACATAGACCTCGACATAAACGTAAAAAAAAAAAAGTAAATTAGAAAAAAAGTACACTTACACATAAAACACGAAAAAAGAATTAATAAAAGGCAGAAAAGAAAAAAGAAAAAAGAAAGGAAAAACATTGAACATTTACATTACAGTATACATTTCAGATACACATACTGACTTCCTTCCCTTCTGGTTTCGGGTTTCTTAGATTAAAGGCTTCACTTTCTGCAGCTGGTATTGGTTACTAGTTTATACATCGTGGGACGCGGGTGGCGCTGTGGGTAAAAGCCTCAGCGCCTAGGGCTTGCCGATCGAAAGGTCGGCGGTTCGAATCCCCGCGGCGGGGTGCGCTCCTGCTGCTCGGTCCCAGCGCCTGCCAACCTAGCAGTTCGAAAGCACCCCTGGGTGCAAGTAGATAAATAGGGACCGCTTACCAGCGGGAAGGTAAACGGTGTTTCCGTGTGCGGCTCTGGCTCGCCAGAGCAGCAATGTCACGCTGGCCACGTGACCCGGAAGTGTCTCCGGACAGCGCTGGCCCCCGGCCTCTTGAGTGAGATGGGCACACAACCCCAGAGTCTGTCAAGACTGGCCCGTATGGGCAGGGGTACCTTTACCTTTACCTTTACCTTATACATCGTAAGTTTTATAACATACCTACTATAGTTGGTAAGTTTCTATAGTTTCCTTCAATATAGACCATAAATTTATTCCAATCTCCAATAAACTTTGTATTTTTTTGATTTCTGACCCTTTGCGTCATTCTTGCCAATTCAACAAATTCAAATAATTTTGACTGCCAATCCCTCACCGTTGGTAATTTTGTGCTTTTCCAGTTTTGTGCGATTAATATTCTGGCCGCTGCTGTCGAATATTGGAATAAAATTCTATCTTCTTTCTTAATTTATTCTCCAATGATTCCTAATAGAAAAGCCTCTGGCTTTTTAGGGAATGTGTATACCACCTGTATATCATCTTCTCTAAATTTTCTCTAATTGCCACGCTTGCCGTAAATTTTATTCCCTCATTCCACAGTTTTGACCATTTTTCATATTCTATGTTATACCCCAAATCCATCGCCCTTCTTACCATAACCTCCTTAATTTCTTCGTCTTTTGTATCCCATTCTAATAATATGTCATACATTTTGGATAATAGCTTGGTTTTACTTTCAATTATTTCAATCTGGAATTTGGATTTCTTTTCATTCATTCCTACTTTTTTATGTTCCGTCCATATTGCGTTTATTTGATGATATTGTAACCAGCCTGTTATTTTTCCTTTCAGATCTTCATAAGGTCTTAGTTTCCAGCCGCCTTCAGATCTTATCAATAGGTCTTCATATGTCAGTCTTTGCTCTTCCATATTTGCTTTTTTGATTATTAGGATATCTATTGGGGACAGCCACCAAGGTGTTTTCCATTCTAATTTTTTTTATTTTTTTTCCCAGACTTCATATATTGGTCCTCTAATAATATGGCTTGAAAACCCTTTGTGAGCCTTTTCTTTGTTTGACCAGAGATAAGCGTGCCAACCGAACCTGTTGTTAAACCCCTCTAAATCTAATAGGTCGGTGTTCTCTAGGGTTATCCAGTCTTTGACCCAGCATAGGCAAGCAGCCTCGAAGTATAGTTTTAAATTCGGGACTGAACCCCCCCCCCTTTCCTTTCGGTCTGTGAGTAGTTTAAACCTAATTCTCGGTCTTCTCCCCTGCCATATGAATCTCGAAAGTGTTTTCTGCCAATCTTTGAATATTTTAGAGCCTCTAATCACTGGGATGTTCTGAAACAGGAACAACACTCTTGGGAGTACATTCATTTTTATTGCCTCCATCCTACCTATCCACGACAATTTAATTCTGTTCCAAATGTCAAAATCTTTTTTTATCTCCTTCCACATTGTCGAGTAATTATCTTGAATTAAATTTATGTTTTTTGATGTGAGCCATATTCCCAGATACTTTATTTTCTTAGCCACCTTAATTCCATGTTGTCTTTCTAATTTTTCTCTTTCATCTTTTCCCAGATTCTTGGTCAACATTTTTGTCTTTGATTTGTTCAATTTAAAACCAGATAGCTTGCCGTATTCTTCTAATGTCTCCAGCGCTTTACTAATACTCTTTTGTGGTTCTTCCAGAGATAGCATCAGGTCATCTGCATACGCTTTTAGCTTGTATTGCTTTATTCCTACTTTAATCGCTTGGATCTCTGGAGTTGTTCTTATTTTATTCGCTATCACTTCTAATACCATGATAAATAAAAGCGGGGAGAGGGGGCATCCCTGTCTTGTTCCTTTTTCAATTTTAAATGCATCTGTAAGGTTATTATTTATGATCAGTTTAGCTGATTGGCTTGAATATATCGCCCCTATTCCTTTCATAAACTCGCCCTCTATCCCCGCTTTCTCCATGGATTTTAGCAGGAACAACCAAGAGACATTATCGAACGCTTTTTCCGCGTCTATAAATAACAGCGCCGCAGGTACCTCATTATTGGTCTCCAAATATTCAATTATGTTTCTGGTGTGCCTTACGTTATCTTTCAGAAATCTATTTGGGAGGAATCCTGCCTGGTCTTTGTGAATTAAGTTTATTAGACACTTTTTCAGTCTACTCGCCATGATATCTGCATAGATTTTATAATCATTATTTAGTAAGGATATCGGCCTATAATTCTTAATATTCAATTTCTCCGTGTCCGGTTTAGGGATTAGCGTAATATGAGCCTCCCTCCATGACTCTGGTATTCTACCTCCTTCTAAGATGTTATTCATGGTGTCACAAAGTGCTGGTGTCAGTTGATTCTCTAAAACTTTATAATATTTAGCAGACAAACCATCCGGTCCCGGGGCCTTTCCCAATTTCATTTTTCTTATCAGAAACTGGATTTCTTCTGTTTTTATGGGCTTATTTAACTGAGCTCTTTCATCTTCTGTTACTGTCTTCCCACTGTATTCCTCTAAGTATTTTTCTATTTGGGTTGGATCTTCCTCTTCTCTCTTATATAACTTCTCGTAGAATTTAAGGAAATTTTTTTGTATCTTTTTTGGGTCCTCTATCATCTCTTCCTCTATTTTTATTTTATTTATCACCAATTGTTTTTGTCTTCTTCTGAGTTGCCAGGCTAGTAATTTTCCCGTTTTATTCGCTGACTCAAAATACTTTTGCTTCATTAGCTTAATTTTCCATTCAATTTCTTGATTTGTTAACATTGAATACTGTGTTTGCAGTATTTTTATTGTTTGTATATTTTGTTCATCTTTCGGGTTTTCTATTAATTTTTTCTCGGAATCTCTTAACTGTCTAAGCATCTCTTCTTTCTTTTGCTGTCTTATTGCTGTCTTATTTTCTTCTTATAATTGTTCTGCTGAATGAAAAAACCTCTTAATACGGCCTTACTGGCATCCCAGACTACTTCTATATTTGTTTCTGCATTGAGATTCAAATCTAAATATTCTTTAAGAGTTGCTTTAGCTTTTCCGATAACTTCTTCACTTTCTAATAAATATTCATTCAACCTCCATCTAAAGCCTCCTTGTGATACACCTTTTAATTCCAGTATTATCGAATTATGGTCGGAGAGGGTTCTTGGTTGAATTTCACATTTTACAGATCTTAAGGTAAGTTCTCTCGAGATCCAGATTTGGTCTATTCTGCCCCAGCTCTTATGTACCTCTGAGAAAAAGGTAAACTGCTTTTCCATTGGATGTTTATGTCTCCAGATGTCTCTCTGAGGGTGTTCCTCCTACCTTTTTCCCATTTTTTCCTGCCATTGTCTCCACTTCTACTCTCCCTCCCCTTTTATCTTTAGTCTTACACAAAATTTAAATTCTTATATCTCTCCCCTAGGGGGCGCACAATCTTAATCAATTTTCTCAAAAAGTAAACATTAACCTTCCCTTAAACCAGTTGAAACGATACTGTCAATTTGGTCAGTCAAAAGTCCCCCACTCTTCAAATATTTTCCTAGTATGTCAGACTGTTTTAACACTTTACCTTTATCAGTTTTGCAAATCTGACCCAATTACCTTCAAATCTAAAATAGATTCATTAGATTTCACTTGCCATCTATACGTTTATCAAACCAGAACTTATTAATAATATAAAAATATGGTGATACGATAGGATCAGATTTAAGAGTTGTTATTCTTATATAGGGAGGATGTGTTATATAGGGGGGATGTATAAAAAGGAGGGAAAGAACAATAAGATCAGGGGTTAGAGAGTTGTAAGTTTGTCCAATGTCCAACCTTTATTTCTGGTGGGGACAGTTTACTTCTTCTTCTTTTAATCACTCTTCAGCCACTTGTTTGGCTTAATCCAATTTCGCGTGGTATAAGCAATATTTGTCAGACTCTTTGGTAATCCAAATAAGTAATATTCTTTCAAAGAAGTTCCAAGGTTTCAGAGTTCCAATGCAGTCCAAAGATAATCCGTAAGAAAGAAAGGAGTTCCAAATAATGAGGAGAGGGAGTTACAGCTAATTTTCAGCTACTGGGGATTCCAACCTCCCTGCTGGAACCTTCCAGCCGAGGAGGTTGTATTGAAAGAAGGGGGAAAAAAGGTTCAGGAATACAAAATTAACTGTTGTTCAATATGTGGGGGGGACGACGAAATGTCTCATAAATGTAGTTTAATCCTTTATGGCGTAATGAAAAAAGTAAGGTCCTACTGGTACTGTGTATAGAAAGAAAAGAGAATAGGAATGCTGTCAGACCATAGGTGCACAAAACTATCACAATCTCCCACCGATTATTGGTAAAGAATAGGGAGAGACAGAGTCCAAAATAAGAGTAAAAAGAGGAAGCTAAAAAACCAAAATCCACCAGGTTATTTTGAGCAGTGTAAAGTCCGTAGTCAGAGCTGGAGAGGAGAGGAGAGGAGGTAATTACTTACTTATTTACACTGTAACGAGATTTAAAGTAGATAAAAAATAAAGGGTAAAAAGTTCTCTACCAACTCTGTTACAGTCTCTGTTTGGTTCAGCTTTTCGCTTCACCTCTCTCTCTCTCTTGTCCTTCCACTTCTAATTGCAGCCTCCGCTAAGTCCGCAGAGTTCTTTCTTTATATCTGCTCACTTTAAAACTTCCTCTTATTCTTATTCTTTCATGCACCCCCAACGCAATACAAAGTCTCTAAAGTTTTCTCTTCTTTGCTACTTTTCTTCTGTTTTGTATCCTTTGCCTCGCTTGGCTACTAGCAAGGACTTTCACTTCCCTGTTTCTACAGCGGGTGAGTGGTTGTTTCTTTGTTTCACTCTTACGATTTTAAGTCCAGCGCCATCTTAACTCCGAAAAACAGGTCGGGCTCCTTATTTTTAATCCTCTTACATCCGACGCTCCTTTAGTTAATAGCTCTTAATTTAAGTCCAAATGAATCTTTCAACACCAAAGGCGTCTGTTCTTAAAGTTACGGAGATTTGTCGCCATTACAGTGAGAGCTAGAGGCATCGCCACGCAGGGTCCGCAGAGCTTACCATTCGCGTTTCTCAGTCCTGTCACTCCCGAGTCTCTCCAAAATGAAAAAAACCCGGAGGGGCATCGGAACTTTTCTAACGCTGCTGGTTAGCGTTCCCTCAAGGGGGCCCCCCTTGAGATTTTGGGGTCGCAGTGCCCTTGCGTTGCCCCTTAGAACCCCGTGTGGTTCGGAGAGGCTTCTCCGCGCTCCCTTACTGCTGGCGATCCAAACCGGAAGTCCTAAAACAGAATTTCAAAGAGGTGATCATACCAGGACATGAACTAACCCGCCTTGTGAAGAGCAGGTATTTTAAGAATTACTTCTTTCACAAAATTCCACAAGATATGAAAGTGTGTCACGGCAGGAAGTTATGGGAAGGACAAGCGGATCCTTGTTGCTGTTGAAAAAGTCGCAGATTTCGAATCTGATCAAAGGAAATGCCCTTTCGCTTCATGTGTAATGAAACAGCAGAATGTGTTTCCATGGTGAAACAAAAGCTAACAATGCTGTCAAATTCCAGCAGGGATTGGAGATCCATATTGGTGAGGGGAGGTGGGGGGCAGGGACACAAATGTATCTGTCCAGAACCACTTTGGGAAGGAATTAAGAATTCTCCTGCTTCAGAGCTAAAACCTCTGACTGAATATGGATTATGGTGAGATTTTAAAAGTGTAGATTATCTCACATCTGCCTGTCCTGAGGTTCTTGCATGTCGGTGGAAGCATCTGGTGATGGTCAATGACAGATAAGGGGAAGTGAATTATGTTGGCCACAGGTCTAGCCCAGTGCATAGAATCATAGAGTTGGAAGGGACCACCAAAGGTCATCCAGTCCAACTCCCTGCAATGCAGGAATCTCAACTAAAGCATCCATGGCATATGGCCATCCAACCTCCCCTTAAAAACCTCCAAGGAAGGAGACCCCACCACTTTCCGAGGGAGTTGATTCTACTGCCAAACAGCTCTTACTTCTAACCATCAGAAAGTCCTTCCTGATCTTTAATTGGAATCTCCTTTCTTGTAACTTGAAGCCATTGGTTCGAGTCCTACCCTCCAGAGCAGGAGAAAACAAACTTGCTCCATCTTCCATGTCACAGTCATTTAGATATGTGGAAATGGCTATCATGTATGCACTTAATTCTTTTTTCTCCTCCAGTCTCTCTCCCAGTCTCCTTGGTAAATGCAGGTATGGATTATACACCAAATGTCCTCTCAATCAATGATGCCTGGTAATCTGCAGCCTACAATTCCCATTAGGGTTTGTCCATAATATGCATTTAAGAGAGTGTACTGACTTGCATGATAGTTTACATTAAGTAATGGATGCAGGGACCTTTGGGGACTGTTGTACTCAGGGCATCATTCCTATACTGTTCCTGTCCTACACTATTCGCCAATCAGAATGCCTTCAAAAGTTGGGTTACAAATTGAATAAATTTGGTGTAAATGGTTAGCATTCATAATTTGGTCTGGATCTGATTTTTTTTTGGCCCACAGATCCAGTATATAATGTTTGGGTAGCTTTGATTACACACACAAATCTCCTTAACTGAAACAGGGCACCAGAACTTCTAAAAGCAACCTTTGCAATACTATATGTGTGTCTCATAGGTGATTTGCAGCCATTCAGAAGAGTACAACAGCCGCCAAGAGCTCTGCAATGGCACCAACGAAGGTCCTGTGCTTCGAAATCCTGGGAACCATGACAAAGGGAGAACTCCCAGGCTTCCGTCTTCAGAAGAGGTTGAGTTCTGCTTAAGCCTGACCCAATATGAAGCTGGGACCATGGACAAAATGGCCAATTTCAGCTTCAGGAATACTTTGGAAGGTAAGCCATTTTTCTTTCTCCATCCTATTGTGTGATAGTTGTGTGCACAAATATTACACCTGCCCCCAAATAAAGCTTTCAGGGTTGACTTCAAATGAGTTCTTCTTTTTCAGGAAGGGATTTTCCTGATTAAGTGCAAGATCCTTGTGTGAAAGAATAGACTTTAGGGCATTTTGTGTCAAGGTTTTGTTTGTAAAATGGCTGGTTTTGGGGCGCAGAAGGCTCAAGTATACCGGAAGCTTCAAAGCAGAAGGGTATGCTTTGCTCAGGAAGTAGTTCAGAAGAAGGTCAAAGGTTCATCCTAGGAACCTGACTCTTAAAGAGCAATAAAAACCTAACTCTATCCTTTTCCTGACTGGCTAAAGTTTGGGATGGAGATTGTTTAAGCTAGTAAGTAAGTGCCTAATGACAAGGTTGTATAGTCAGAAACGTGAAGTCTTGGAGTTGGAAATCTGCCAGAGAGGAAAGGGGCTGACATACTTTAAAAGCACAGAAATACTGGGAAGTGTCAGAGAATTGCTGGACACTGCAGGAGGAAGAAACCAAGAGACCATGGACCCAGAAGCTGAACTGATGGATGGAAATTGATAATTGGCTTGGTTATGGCAGCAGCATAGAAGGGGTATAGCTGAATGCATTTTTCACTGTTTAGTTTTTCAATTCAATCTTATGAGTAATTACTCAAACTGTAAAATTGACTTCCCTTCCTAAAACTAGTGTGTGTGTGTGTTTGTGTGTGTATAAATAATTTTATTAGTTTTTTTACATATCATTTTCAACAGTAATTAAACATACTTTTACATCTTATTCAGGTTTTTTTACTTCCATCAGTCCTGTCTGAAAATTTCCCAATCTAATCTCTTAGTATGCATTTCTTATTTTCCCTATTACATTTCAATCTCATAACCAATATCTCTATCTTTTTCTACTTTGTAACACTTCGTATATTTCTCCTTACAAAACTTCCTGTAGTCCTACTAGCGTAATTTGTTGATTACCAATTGCTCTTCAAATAATTCATATACTTCTTCCAATCTTCTGTAAATCTCTGGTCCCACAGGTTTCAAATCCTTCCTGTCATTTTGTCCAATTATGTTCCTAAAACTATTGTATCAAAAAAATGTTATCTTATTAAATCCTTCAGTAAAAGCTTATTTTGGGTGGGGGGCGTGGAGGGGGGGAATTCACCGGAAGCTGTTTTATTCACTCCACACCTACGTGCTGTACTACTCTACCTAGTATTGGGAGTAGGTTGGGCCAGTTGAAATCCAGATTGTTTAAGAGTTGTTTAGTGGAGGCAGCCAGAGAAAAACTAAGAGATGGCAGTGGTGAAGTTAAGAGGAAAAACAGGGGGTTGGTTTGTCTGGTGTGCTTGCCTCCCATCCTTCTCACAATGCAAGCTAAAGCCCAGACCATGGGCAAATAGAGCTGGTGTAAAGATCCTGGCTTGCTCTGGAAACTATTTCTGACAAAATGCAAAATGACTGTTAAGTAGAGACATCTTGGTTGAATGAAGCCACACTGTGACGGAGAAGCATAAGGGTTGTATACATGGGCAAAAGGCTTGCTTATATCTTGGCTGATTAAGATATAACATTTTTTTTAAAATGTAGTGTAAACAGCACAATTGGGAAAAAATGTAGTATAAACACTACAATTGAGAAACACTGGCCTGCGAGCGCTCCAGCTGGAGAACAGCCTTTACCAAAGGTGTCATGGACTTTGAAGACACTCAAACTCAGGATGCAAGGGAGAAACGTGCTAAGAGGAAGACCTGCTTGGCAAATCCACACCATGATCACCTCCCTCCCAGAAACCTATGTCCCCACTGTGGAAGGATGTGTGGATCCAGAATTGGCCTCCACAGTCACTTACGGACTCATTGTTAAAACTGTGTTTATGGAAGACAATCTTACTCAGCTACGAGTAATCGTCAAAGAAGATGATATGAAAACCTTCCACTTGTGGATCTCTGGATCCAGCCCAATGTGTCTTGGTAATTAATTGTACAAGGAAGCCTGTAAACCAGAAACATATTGCTCTGATTTCATGGGGTGTAATTGCCCAAATAACCGATGCCACGGTTCCTCCTGCACAAATTGAAACATCTTCATGCAGCTGCATAAGAGGCTGTAGATCATGACCAAGCAGTAGCCATGTAAGAATCACAACTGGCAAGAATGTATTGAGAGGCTGAGATTCAAAATGCTACTTCAGGTACGCCTAACGCTTTGAGTACTCTCAGCTGGATTCTAACTCCTCTTAACAGCAGGGATTATTCATGCCTTATGAAAATGCCCTTAGAGTCCAAAACCATGATGTCATAAGTGGCTTGAGGTGGGCGTGAATGGGCCGTATTCGAGAAACATAAACTGTTTTCTAATCTTAGCCTTAGAATTTCAGGACTACATCAAGGAGTAACTGTATCCAGTATATTGTCGGGGGGGGGGGTGTTGATCACAAGAACACATGTTTGATATGTTCACATCCAGTGTTGTTGTTGGCACCCATCTGTCTTGATAGACTGAAGTGTGCCACCACTGGTCTGATGGTCAAACCATTGTGTTTGCAACATTGATGTGACCTCCCTTGTGCTCAAGCCTGGGCAGTGTGTACGGAGGTCCTGGGCTGCCAAGACGACAATACACCACTCTCATCCTCACTCATGTGGTCCAAAGGAAAGCAGAGCAATGTGTCTGGCAACAGCTTAGCTGCAGGAGCTGCGGGGGAAAAGCGTATAAGGCAGCATTCAACTGCCTTAGGGACCCCGCTCTGGATTTGTGTAGGCTTTACTCCTTAGCCATTTCTTCTCCCGTAGATATGCTGCAAGGCAGCGGAGGTTTAGGATCAGAGTTTTCCTTCTCCTAGGTGGGCTACCTACCCAGGTTGATGAGCCCTGTCTACCTCTCACTTCCCTCTACAACAAGTGCAGAAACTACTTTTTTTTTTTAATAATATTTATTAAGAGTTTAAAGATTACAAAAAGAAAGAAAAAGAATTAAACAAATCAACATAATAAAATACAAAAACAGAAACAAAAACACTACATAAAACATTGAATTAACAAAACAAAACAAAAACAATTAAAAACACTTCCAATATTTTCAATCTTAACTTTCATTCACTTGTTTCATTGACTTCCTCACGCCTCCCTTTTTGTATTCCACTTCAATTAACTGTTTCAGCAATTCCTTTCCATCTTCATCTAATTTCTGTCCTGTAATTAATCTTAGCATATTCTAACCTTGTTTTTCCCCTTTAATACATTAACAGTCTATCTGTACCTGGTTCCTTATAACATTTCTGCCAAAGCCATATAACTTCATTCCACCATTTTTCTATAGCTCATTAATTTTACAATATTTCTGTAGATAATCTTTAAATTTTTTCCAATCTTCTTCCACCAACTCTTCTCCCTGGTCTCGGATTCTGCCAGTCATTTCCGCCAATTCCATATAGTCCATCAGCTTCATCTGCCATTCTTCCCGGGTGGGTAAATCTTGTGTCTTCCAATACTTCGCGATGAGTATTCTTGCTGTTGTTGTTGCATACATAAAGAAAGTTCTGTCCTTCTTTGGCACCATTTGGCCGACCATGCCCAGGAGAAAGGCCTCTGGTTTCTTCAGAAAGGTATATTTAAATACCTTTTTCATTTCATTATAAATCATCTCCCAGAATGTCTTAATCCTTGGGCATGTCCACCAAAGGTGAAAGAATGTACCTTCAGTCTCATTACATTTCCAACATTTATTTTTGGGCAAATGGTAAATTTTTGCAAGCTTGACTGGTGTCATGTACCACCTGTAAATCATTTTCATTAAATTCTCTCTTAGGGCATTACATGCCGTAAATTTCATACCTGTGGTCCATAAGTGTTCCCAGTCAGCCATCATAATGTTATGTCCAACATCTTGTGCTCATTTAATCATAGCAGATTTCACCGTTTCATCCTGAGTGTTCCATTTCAACAGCAAATTATACATTCTTGACAAATTCTTAGTTTTGGGATCTAACAATTCTGTTTCCAATTTTGATTTTTCCACCTAGAAGTCAACTTTTTTATCCAAATTATATGCCTCCATTATTTGGTAATAATGAAGCCAATCTCGCACTTTGTTTTTTAATTTTTCAAAACTCTGCAATTTTACCCTGTCTCCATCTTGTTCCAAAATTTCCCAATATTTTAGCCATTTGGCCTCCATATTGAGTTTTTTCTGTGCCTTCACTTCCATTAGTGACAACCATCTTGGGGTTTTATTTTCTAACAAATCTTTATATCTTATCCAAACATTAAACAATGCTTTCCTAACAATATGGTTTTTGAATGCTTTATGTGCTTTTACCTTATCATACCACAAATATGCATGCCAACTAAATACATTGTTAAAACCTTCTAAATCCAGCACATCTGTGTTTTCAAGAAGCAGCCATTCTTTCAGCCAGCAAAAAGCAGCTGATTCATAGTAAAGTTTAAGGTCTGGCAGGGCAAATCCACCTCTTTCTTTAGCATCAGTTAAAATCTTAAATTTTATTCTAGGCTTCTTGCCCTGCCAGACAAATCTAGAAATGTCTCTCTGCCACTTCTTGAAACAATCCGTCTTGTCTATGATTTGCAATGTTTGAAACAAGAACAACATCCTTGGCAATACATTCATTTTTATCACAGCAATTCTGCCTAACAATGATAGCTTCAAATTTGACCATATTTCTAAGTCCTTTTTCACTTCAATCCAACATTTTTCATAATTATCCTTAAACAGATTCACATTCTTGGCAGTCATATTAACCCCTAAATATTTCACTTTCTTGACCAGTGTTAATCCTGTCTCTTCCTGGAACCTCTCTCTCTCGTTCAGAGTTAAATTTTTCTCTAAAACCTTAGTTTTCATTTTGTTTAACTTAAAACCTGCTACCTGTCCAAATTCTTGAATCAGTTCCAGTACCCTTTTAGTACTAGATTCTGGCTCCTGTAAAGTCAATACTAGGTCATCAGCAAATGCCCTCAATTTATACTGTTTAGCTCCCACTTGTATACCTTTAACTAATTGGTCCTTTCTAATCATGTTTAGCAAAACCTCCAGGACCGATATAAAAAGCAGTGGAGAGATTGGGCAACCTTGTCGTGTCCCTTTCTCAATCTTAAACTCTTCTGTAACTACATTGTTCACAATTAATTTTGCTTTTTGTTCTGAATAAATTGCACCTATACCATTTTCAAAACCCTGACCAACCCCCATCCCCTGTAAATTCTTCTTCATAAAACTCCAAGAAATATTATCGAAAGCTTTCTCCGCGTCCACAAATATCAAAACTGCCTTAGTATTAATATTCACTTGTAGTTTTTCTAAAATGTTAATTATATTCCTCATATTGTCAGACAGATGTCTGCCCGGGAGAAAGCCCGCTTGGTCTTTATGGATTTCTTCTATTAGCACCTTTTTTAATCTTTTAGCCAAAATATCTGCAAAAATTTTGTAATCCACGTTAAGCAGTGATATGGTGCGGAAATATGATGGCCGTGCTTCCAGTTGTTGGCAGATGCCACTGTAATCCTTTCCCTCCTTACAAAGCTCCAGGGTGAGGGCAGGAAGCCTTGACCATCACTGCTGATGTCATGTGATACCATCATGAAGCCATATCAGAGTGAGGATTAGAGCACTGTCTCACCAGAGTGGTGCATGCTCTAGTTATCTCCTGCTTGGACTACTGCTATGCGCTCTACGTGGGGCTACCTTTGAAGGTGACCCAGAAACTACAACTAATCCAGAATGTGGCAGCTAGACTGGTGACTGGGGGGCGGCCGCCGAGACCATATAACACCAGTCTTAAAAGACCTACATTGGCTCCCAGTATGTTTCCAAACACAATTCAAAGTATTGGTGCTGACCTGTAAAGACCTAAATGGTCTCGGTCCTGTATACCTGAAGGAGCGTCTCCATCCCCATCGTTCTGCCCAGACGCTGAGGTCCAGCGCCGAGGGCCTTCTGGCAGTTCCCTCACTATGAGAAGCAAAGCTACAGGGAAACAGGCAGAGGGCCTTCTCGGTAGTGGCGTCCGCCCTGTGGAACACCCTCCCATCAGATGTCAAAGAGATAAACAACTACCTGACATTCAGAAGACATCTTAAGGCAGCCCTGTTCTGGGAAGTTTTTAATGTGTGACATCTTACTGAATTTTGGTCTTTGAGGAAGCCGCCCAGAGTGGCTGGGGAATCCCAGCCAGATGGGCGGGGTACAAATAATAAATTATTATTATTATTATTATTATTATTATTATTAGGACAGTGCTTCTTGCCTTCACTCTGGAGGAGTGTGGAGAAAAAAGAATGGCACGTGCCAGCAGCTGAGGGCTCCCACCCTCAACCAGGCTGTGAAACAGTTGCCAGAATTGGTGGGATAGGTGCGTTGGAGCAACTTCATGAAAATGTTTGCTCATCTCCCCAGAGCTAAAAGGAAAAAGTTCAGCAAAGATCTGCAGCTTATGCTTATTCAGGCCGGTACAACCTGAAGCTAAGCTGAATGGAACTGACTGCCTGTGTAGGAAAGCCTACCAGTAAATGGACTGATTTAGTATTTCTCACATCTGGGACTTCAAAGATGGTGGGTTGTGGAGTACCTGCTAAATCAGGATGGGGCTGGTGGGCTTCATTTACCCTGGTGGTTCACAAGATGTGCTGGTCTGATTTACGGTCTCTCTGCACGTGAATTACCTAAAAGTGCATATTTATTGCACAATCTACTTCAACGTGTTTTTGGCATTGCTTGCCAAATATTGATCACGCTGCCTGTCTTTTGTCAATGTGACATCTCCACCCTATGAACACCTTGAAATATTAGCTTACGGAGCAATCCCATCCCATAAGCTTAACTGGGATACTGCTATTTATACCCTTCAGTTTCCATTTATGCCCCAATATTTTTAAGTTTTCTTTTTTAAAAAAGCTGGCAATAATTCTAAACTTCTTGGATCCATCTCAGTTTGCTATGTGACTGTACAATTTATACTTATAATTTGTCTCCCACAAGGCATGGTAGGCTCTGCCCGTAGGTGTAAACATAAATAATCTTACCCCTTCTTTATAGATTATCAATTTTTTTACTCCTTTTCCCCCCAGATACATGCTTAGATTCAAATCCAGTCGAAGTTAAATGCTTTCAAGGGCACCTCAAAACCTACCAGCAATGTTACTGGGGCAGCAAGTACAAAAGGGAATACCTTATATTCCCTGTTGAGATTATTAGGGATGGGAAAGAAATTCAAATTTTGCAAGCATTTTAATAAGATACTACCTAATTGATGCTTTTGAATTATGGTGACGGAGGAGACTCTTAAGCGTCCCATGGACTGCAAGAAGATCAAACCGATCCATTCTGAAGGAAATCAGCCCTGAGTGCTCACTGGAAGGACAGATCCTGAAGCTGAGGCTCCAATACTTTGGCCACCTCACGAGAAGAGAAGACTCCCTGGAAAAGACCCTGATGTTGGGAAAGATGGAGGGCACAAGGAGAAGGGGGTGACAGAGGACGAGATGGTTGGACAGTGTTCTCGAAGCTACCAACATGAGTTTGACCAAACTGCGAGAGGCAGTGGAAGACAGGAGTGCCTGGCGTACTCTGGTCCATGGGGTCACAAAGAGTTGTCTAAACGACTAAACAACAACACCTAATTTTCACTTTTTGAACCAAAATGTGAGCCAGAAAGATTATTCTTTGAAAGTCAATTTCCCCCCCAAAATTTTGCAATGCAGTTGCCCAACCAAGCAATGGGCACGAAAATGGATACAACAAGGCAAAGTGTATGTAAAAATGCACATAATAGGAGAAAGTGTGTATAAAAGGGCACACTTATAATAGGGGGAAATGTGCAAAACAATACATACGTTAGTGAAAGCAACATACCCAAATGCTGATCTTTGTTCCAAAGGAAGCCAAACTCTGGGCAAGAGTTTTAACCCCTGGAATCTCTCACCACTCAGTGACCGGGGTGGGAGAATAATAATTACAAACTGATGTGGAAAAGTGGAGAAGTGAATTTAAAATTGGAAAAACGAGAACCAGCAACAGATTCATCAAATCCATAGCTGGATGGGGAAGGGTTAACTTGATTGTGGTAACCTGTGCGGGAACTTTATGGTGAAGATACACTACCAAATGTCATAAATCTCAAACACAGCATTTGCCCAGGCTGAGGGAATAATAGTTCATCTTTTTAATGGATAAAAATGACACAAATGCAAATTTGAAAATGTCAACAATTTAGCTGAATATTTGTTAGAAAGGCTGGCTACTAGAAATAAAATAAAATAATAAAATAGTGTACACTTGTCTTAAAATACGAGCATTTTTTGATAACAGAATAAGAATAACTACTGCTTGTTTTTGTTTTCCCATATAAAATCCCTGTGCAAAGCTGCTATTTGTCTAGTGAAGTGGGAAAAGTCAGACATCTTATGGTTGGAATATGTGCACATTTAAAGCAATTCCTTCAGACATCATGGACTCAAAACACCTTTCCTATTTTGACATTGAAATGAAACTTGCAGCCTCTCTGCTTCCGTGTAGCTCATTTTCCAAAAGCACTCTCCCCTGTAGTGAGATCGGTGAATTATCCCACTCTTGAAATCCATAGAAACCTAAAGCTTTCTAGGTTGTGTGGCACAGACAACAGGCGGAGGCGAATGCCCCAGAATGAAAAGGGAACTTACAATCTGTCTCTGCCGGCACTTAAATAATAGGGCTTATAATATATAACATCAACATGTGCAGCAGATAATGGAAAACAGATTTGACCCACTGCCTTGGAGTCGGGGATTTAGGCTGTGGCAAGGCAATAATTGCACTTAAATTTTTGTTTTCATGGAAGAGCAGACACATTTATTTTCCATGCCAGCTTTCCATTACCCCTTAAGTTTTCTGATCCTCTTAAGAGATTTATCTCCCAAGGATTGAAACCCATCTCTCGTTGCCGTGCAAGCCGAAAGGTGTATAAGCTACGGCGATTTTCTGCTTGGTAAACTGGAGGGTGCTGTTGTTATGCTTTGATGTCCAGAGGCCTACCAAACGTTGGGAATCTGTGTGGGGATGTAGTGATAAATGAGAGCTGTAGCTGAAGGTTCAAGAGACCTCAGTTGTGGACTTTGGGCTTTAAAATTTCAGTGGTACCTTGTGCGCAGGGGCGTAGGAAGGGGGGTGCAGGGGGTGTGGGCCTCCCCAGGTGTCAACATCATCATCATAATTTATTATTTATACCCCGCCCATCTGTCTGGGTTTCCCCAGCCACTCTGGGCAGCTTCCAACAGAACACTCAAATAAAATAACCTATTAAACATTAAAAGCTTCCCTAAACAGTGCTGCCTTCAGATGTCTTCTAAAAGTTTGGTAGTTATTTTTCTCTTTGACATCTGGTGGGAGGGCGTTCCATAGGATGGGTGCCACTACCAAGAAGGCCCTCTGCCTGGTTCACTGTAACTTGGCTTCTCGTAGTGAGGGAACCCCCAGAAGGCCCTCGGTGTTGGACCTCAGTGTCTGGGCAAAACAGTGAGGGGGGGACAAAATGACAACAATATGAGGGGTTTTTTTTTTTTTTTAAAAAAAAATGGGCTCACGAAACTTTTTAGTTCAGTCCAGAAACGTAACGTAAAGTGGCTGGCACTAGGTGCCTGCCTACCGCCTCTCCCTCAACCGCTCTCCAGCTGAGGGGGAGGCTACGGAGAGGCTCCCTGCCTTGGCTCACTCCTTCCCCTTCTTTCTCTGGCTTCACCCCCCTTCATCCCTCCCTCTCACTTGCCTCCCGTCTTCACGTTGCTTCCATTTCCTCCCTAGTCGTCCTCTTTCCTTTGCTCTAGGATTTCTCCCGACTCCCTTCTCCGCTCCCCACCCCACCTCTCTCTTGTTTTATTTTATTTTATTTTATTGACACAACAAGAAAAGAAGAAAGAGAAAACACAAATGCCAAATTACACACAGGAATAACCATAGACACATAATTTTCTTAACAAACGATAAAATATAAATAGGTCTTAACACTAAAGACCCAATCTCCTGTCTATTCCATATTTCGATTTCATATTATTGCCAATACAGTGGTACCTCGGGTTAAGAACTTAATTCGTTCTGGAGATCCTTTCTTAACCTGAAACTGTTCTTAACCCGAGGTATCACTTTAGCTGCTGCCGCCACACAATTTCTGTTCTCATCTGTTCTCATCCTGAAGCAAAGTTCTTAACTTGAGGTACTATTTCTGGGTTAGCGGAGTCTGTAACCTGAAGCGTCTGTAACCCGAGGTACCACTGTACCCAGTTTTATCATAATTAAACTTTTTCTTAATATATCTTAATTCTTATATCTACCTTGCAACTATTACTGAAGTTCCTCAAGGAACCCACCCCACATCTCTTATATTTAATACTTTTTTATTAAAGATTTAAACAAAACATATTATCCAAAAACATGTCATCCTTAATTTCCCCCCCATTTTCCTCCCTCCCCCCACCCTCCCACACAAAATCCACTCCCCACCCCTCTGACTTCCTCAGTTCCAATCTTTGGTTTCTCTGTGAATGCTATTCCACTCCACATCTCTTTGATCTTCTCTCCCCTCACCCACCCCACCCCCTCTTTTCTCTGTGGTGTGCCCCATCCGGTTTGCTGGAGGAGAAATGTTGGAGGGCACCTGCCCCATCCAGTCAATTGCTGCGAGTGGCTCTCCCCCTTCTGCCTCCATCCGTCTCCTCCTCCTCCTCGTCGTCCCGGGCTCCCTGTAACCTCAGCCGCAGCAGCAAGAGCAGCCACCATGGAGGCGTGACCAGGCAGGAAGGGCTGCAAAGGGGCGGAGCTCCCAGCAGTGCCCCAGAATTAAGTTGAGTCCCAGCCAACGCGCGCGACGCACCTGGCACCGGAGCAGCTAGCTATGCCACTGCTTGTGCGACACCAAAATTTAGCAGCCCCCCCCCGCTTTATCCTCTCCCACACGCAGGGGCATTGTGGGTGCCTGTCATGAGCCTGTCACGCCACACATGCAGTGTGTGTGTGTGTGATGTCATGTGGCAGGAGGAGCTCCAGTGGGGCCCACCGCACCCACAGGAAGGCTCGGTGGGTCCCATTGTAGCCTCTAGAAGGTAAGGAGGCATATGGCAGCGAGTGGGGGTAGCAGCGGCGGGGAGTAGTGGTGGTGGCAGTGGTGGCACAAGACGGCGGGCTATGAGGGCTGAGCCACGAGGGATGAAGGGGGCGGTGGGGGCGGTCTGCCCCGGGTGTCATCACTGAGGGGGGTGACATTCAGCATGCCACCCGCCTGCGACTCCCAAGCCTACTCCGAGTTGTCGGGGGAAGGGGCGGAGCTGTGCCACCTTGGCGGCGGCCTTCCCCCCTTCCTCCTTCATTTTGACAGCTCGGGGGAGGCTTGGAAGTTGCCCCCAACTCCTGGGCTGCTTCCTGTGGGGGGGGGTAGGCCACCCCCAAGCTGGCAAAAGGAAGAGGAAAGGAAGGAAGGCTGCTGGCAAAGTGGCGTGGCTCCCCGCCTACCACCCAGGAAACAGCCCGCTATGGGTGGCTCACTCTGCCCCCCATTAGCAGCTCGCTGCACCCCCACAGGCAGCTTGCCCCCTGGGACGCTTACCCTGCCCCCATGGCCCCTCCCCCAGGTGCACAGCTTGTGCGCTACTCCAGGTGTTGGAGCAGGTAGCTCCACCTCTGGGCTGAGCACCCACAACAACAAAAATGTGGGTACCCGGGCTCCCAGGTTCCCCTGGAGTTGGTCCCCTTCCCTCTGGGAGGTGATATGGACTGGACCCAGAGGCAAAGGAAATGGGCACGCTCAGCAAAAGAGGAGGCAGGCAGGCAGGCACCTCTGAGCTCGCCTCTCTGCTTCTAGCTAAGACATCCTTCAAACTGCACGGTCTCTTTATGCATCCCCCAAACGAAGCCTATTTTTAAGCACCTCAGCCTCCATCAGTGTCCTCCTCAAACCTTCACACGGCGCAGTTAGTTGTACAGCCTGCTGTCTTAGCTCTGCCTGACTGCATGCTATTAGAGACATCGACTGCTCCAGGCCCTTCAGCGTTTGCAAAGAGACGCCTACCTTCTGCCTGTCATGGCTCAGCACAAATCTATCTCAAGTGCTGTCAGGCCTCCCTGCTCTATCCTCAATATGCTACCTGAGAAATCCAACTTTAAGGTAACCTTTAAACCTTCTTCTTCTTCTTCTTCTTCAGCCCAAACACTTCATCTCCTTCCAGGGCCCACATGCCAAAGGTGAAAGTAGGTGGATGATGAATGCAGAACTTCCCCTTCGTACAGCAGGCTAGGTTTTTAAAATATGTATTTTTTTCCGATTTTAACAGAACCACAAAAGAAAAGCCATGAAATAGCAGGATCCCACCCCCAGAGAGGCAAATCTCGCTACATCGTACTGCCAGTTGTGTGGCAACATTTAATTGCAGTATACAATCATCCCAGGCAGAGAATTCTTTAAAGGGGACCCACCTTTTCCTCTGCTGCTGTGTACTTAATAAAAGGTGCCAATCTATTGAAAAAGTGTCCTTCAATTTCAGGCCCTTTGCTATTTTTATTTGATCGGTTAGCTTCTCTGTTAACACTAGTTTCCAGGATTTCCTGTACTGTGAAGTCAGCATGGTATCGTCCAAAGGTTTCTAGCAAAGGTAAAGGGTAAAGGGACCCCTGACCATTAGGTCCAGTCGTGGCCGACTCTGGGGTTGCGGCGCTCATCTTGCTTTATTGGCTGAGGGAGCCGGCGTACAGCTTCCGGGTCATGTGGCCAGCATGACTAAGCTGCTTCTGGCGAACCAGAGCAGCGCACGGAAACGCCGTTTACCTTCCCGCCGGAGTGGTACCTATTTATCTACTTGCACTTTGACGTGCTTTCAAACTGCTAGGTTGGCAGGAGCAGGGACCGAGCAACGGGAGCTCACCCCGTTGCGGGGATTCGAACCGCCGACCTTCTGATCGGCAAGTCCTAGGCTCTGTGGTTTAAAATATCTGGCTAATTTTAAGAAGCCAAGATGGGCAAGGGTCACGGACGCAGGAGGTCAGCCGTACTTCTTGTTATGTCTGGAGCTTTAAATCCTAATAAGAGGCAGGTAGGATTTTAGAATGTAGTAATATGGTTGGCCATTGGAGCTGTCCGATCCGGCTACAGAAGGGAAGTTTGAACCAGCCTATCAGGTGTGACTGAGGGTGTGAATAAAGGATATATAGCCTGGGGCTGGGTGGGAAGAACACAGACAGAAAAACGCCCGATGACCGACTGCTTTTATTACAAACTGAAATAAACTCCACGAAACTGATGGCTCTACTCTGAGTATATTTCACTTTTTCAAGAAGTTTGTCCATATCCTCAGGCTGCAGTCATCTAAACCGATCCTGTATGGATGGAACAGACAGTTTCCTAGACCCTTTCGCTGGACTTATTCTAACTGTGGCATCTGCCCGAATCTGAGCAATTTTGTCCCTACAGTGCCTTGCAAAGCTGTCACAGCAGGCCTTGATGAAGGTTGAGTTATGCTAACTCATTACTAACCCATTACTGCTTTCATTTCCCTAAACCGGGGAAATTCGCAAAGAAATCCAGGAACATCCGCATGGTAGCCAGAATGACCTCTGTGCACTGGTGCATTTGACCCACAGAGCTGCAGAATAAATGATTCAAAATAGCAATAAATTGTGGAATAAAGTATACCTAGTGAAGTCAGTTATGCAAATTGCTTGCATAATTTATTCCGGCTGCAGAATTCAGCTTTTCTTTTTTAGGCTGGTGGCAGATTCCAGTTACTCTCTCAGTATAGTTTCAGAATTTTGCTTTTCTTGTACATGAGTGGCAGGATCCAATTCAAGATTAACAGCAAATGCAGAAAGCTTTCACACCTTTTTCCTGAAGAAAAGATTCCAAAGTAGGCTCAAAGTCGCAAAATCTGGATTGAAAGGGATAGCAAATTTCAAGGAGGAACCAATGCATTTTGGGTGGCCAACTTTTCAACCCAACAATGTAATGTGTTCCAGCGACCCTGGTGAGATGTGCAGATGATTTTTTTTTACCTACGTGCCATGAGAAGCTTCTCTTGCTGATTTCTGAGCACAAGCTCCTCTGAAAGGCACGGGATCAAGCCAGGCCCATTCCCATTCCCCCTTTCATCAGCCCCATGATGGGTCATTGTGGGGAAAACCTTTTCTCCCCTCCTTTGATGAAAAAGCAGTTATGGAGAATAGCACATGACTGAAGCTTCAGGCGCTGAAATCTATCATGCGCTCCTTTGACTTCACAACAGGATGCCAGGGTACAAAAGTTCCAAGGTCCTTTCAGATTACATTAAGAGGGGCATTGTTTCAAAGGCTTGGGAAATGATAGGGACACAGGAAGTTGCCTTAGGTCACAACCACACGATACATTTAAAGTCCTATCCCACCTTACACAATCATGGCTTCCCACAAAGAATTCTGGGAGCCAGGGGTGCTGGCTCCTAGAGGCTGAGCCCTTTTGGCACCCCCTATATTTTGGGGGTAGCACCCCCTCCATTTCCCAAAAGCACAGAGCTTTGGGAAGGAGGCAGAAGCTTCTGTCCAGCTTAGGAAGGGTGGTGTGAAACAACAAGATCCAGGCTGGAGATAGATTTATTGGATGATAAGAGAAAGATATTATCAAAAATGTATATTATTGGAATGACATACTGAAGATGAAGAAGTTAAAGCAGTAATGATATAGTGGGCTAAAGATTTTGAAATAATATTCTGTTAGAATCTTGGGAAAGGCTGTGGAATGAAGGTATTAACTTTACTGCATGCAGAGCACTTAAAGAAAATGTGATGAAAATGATGTACAGGTGGTATTTAACACCAACCCAACTTGCTAAAATGTCTAGGGCAAGAACTAAGGAGTGCTGGAAATGTAAAGAAAAAGAAGGGAGTTTTTATCACATGTGGTGGACTTGTAGAGAAGTGAAAGCTTACTGGGAAATGATATATAAACAGCAAAAGAAAATGTATAGAAATACTTTTGTTTAAAAACCAGAATAATTTTTACTGGGAATTGTGGGGGAAGAGATGCCAAAGGGAGATAAAAAATGATTTATGTATGCAACAACTGCAGCAGGAATTCTTTTAGCCCCAAAATGGAAACAACAAGAAATACCAACAAAAACGAGTGGCAGATGAAGATGATGGACTTTGCAAAACGGGTGAAACTGACGGGAAGAATTTAGAACCAGAGACACCAAGCGCTCCAAAAAGATTGGAGTAAATTTATACAATATTTGAAGGACCATTGTAAGCAATTAAACAACACTAGCAGGGTTGTAAGAAGACTCGTAATGATAACTGTTCTTACCTTTTTATATTTATTTAATAATCGGGATATTTTGAAGGAGTGAAACATAAACTGGAAAATGTACAAATGCTATGATATAAAGATTAACTCTGAAAACCAAGAGGAGGGAGGGAGGAAAGTCGAAAGCTCGTAAGAGCAAAAGAAGTTAAGTGGATATTGAGGATGTGTTTAAGTGTTATAAAATGGAAACTCAATAAAAATTAGCATTAAAAAAATATAGGAAGGGCGGTGTGATGCTCCGATGGAGTCCAAGACCCCTCTTTCCAGCTTCGCAAAGCCCTTCTGGCTGCTGCTCTTCCTGACATCATGTGCACAATGTCTTTGTCATTCCCCCACCACCCTCACAAGCTGGTGGTTCTGCAGGGAGCTGCATTTTGATTGGGACAGCCCAATTCCCCTCTGAGAGCCAGTGTGGTGTAGTGGTTAAGAGCGGTGGACTCATAATCTGGTGAACTGGGTTCGCGTCCCCGCTCCTCCACATGCAGCTGTTGGGTAACCTTAAGCTAGTCACACTTCTTTGACGTCTCTCAGCCTCACCCACCTCACAGAGGTGTTTGTTGTGGGGGAGGAAGGGAAAGGAGATTGTTAGCCGCTTTGAGATTCCTTTGGGTAGTGATTAAGCGGGATATCAAATCCAAACTGCTCCTCCTCCTCCTCCTCTTCTTCTTCTTCTTCCCTGCAATTCCCTGAGTTTCATTAGAAGAGGGATTGTTAAAAGACTCTGAGAATCACAGCTCTAACAACTCTCAGTGCCCTTAACAAACTACAACTAAATTCTTTGCAGGAAGCCATGACTGTTTAAAGTTGTATCATTGTTGTTGTTTAATCGTTTAGTCGCATCCGACTCTTCATGACCCCATGGACCAGAGCACGCCAGGCACTCCTGTCTTCCCCTGCCTCCCACAGTTTGGTCAAACTCGTGTTAGTGGCTTTGAGAACACTGCCCAACCATCTCACCCTCTGTCGTCCCCTTCTCCTTGTGCCCTCCATCTTTCCCAACATCAGGGTCTTTTCCAGGGAGTCTTCTCTTCTCATGAGGTGGTCAAAGTATTGGAGCCTCAGTTTCAGGATCTGTCCTTCCAGTGAGCACTCAGGGCTGATTTCCTTCAGAATGGATAGGTTGGATCTTCTTGCAGTCCATGGACTCTCAAGAGTCTCCTCCAGCACCATAATTCAAAAGCATCAATTCTTAGGTGATCAGCCTCCCTTATGGTCCAGCTCTCACTTCCATACATCACTACTGGGAAAACCATAGCTTTAACTATACGGATCTTTGTCGGCAAGGTGATGTCTCTGCTTTATAAGATGCTGTTTAAGTTGTATCATAGTGTCCTCAATATATTGTGTGAATGTGATCCGAGTCAGATCCTTGTCTGACCGTGATTTGAAGTGGGTCTCCAGGGTGTCAGGCAGAGATCAGCCATTGAACACCCCCCCCCCTAATTTTGACCCTTGGGTTCTAGTCCTGCGCTCTGCACCAGGAGAGAACAGGTTTTCTCCATCTTCTTTGTGAGAGCCCTTTCAATGTTAGAAGGCAGGCATTCGGTGAATGGCAGCTGAATGTGTGAATTCAATCCAATGGGGATGGGGAGAGAGCAATGTATCTGAATGAAGATGTTGCATCCTTGCTGGATGTCGCAATACTGTAGTAATAATAATAATGTCCCTGTTCAAATCAGCCCCTGGTGTTTAGAAAAAGAATCAGCTTCAAGAGACAGGCTTTCATGTTTTTGGTGACACAGGGTCACGGATGTTTAGACAGCAAGCAAAAATCAATGCAGGCGAAGACTGATGTACTGGGCTTTTCCCGTGACCCCTTTAGTAACCCAGACTAATTAATACCCAGGGTGCTCATTCTGAAATCATATGCCATGTACCGTGTGTTCAGTAACAAGTGAAAATCGCAGAAGTGGAGGTAAAACACACACACACACACACACACACACACACGATTTGTTAAGCCCTTGGCTTAGTATAAACCATTCTGCAAGCTTGCAATGGGTGGCGCAGTTTGGTTCCAGGGTATCCAGCAATTTCTGTTGAAAATGAATTGGATTTGGTGAGATAATAAGGAGCAGGGAGATAGCTGAAATCACTGAAATGCCAGAGGATTGGGGACACGTTTGTTAAGACACAGGCAGAGCACAATGCAAGAGTTGCACAGAAAACGTATATTTTTTCAGGCTACATGTGAAGAAAAAGTACTCAGCCTGTCATCAGCCCTCTGTTTCTATCATTCTTTATCAGGTACCTACATCCTTTGTCATCAAGTATCTCTCCGGGTGAGGGGCACTAGCATTTGAGGGGTAGCAGGGCTAGTGACTCACACACCAGCCCTGCAGGGGAAGTGTGGCAAATCCTGCTGTCATTGTCCTCTCTGGATTGGCAAATATGTAGAACTGGATCTGCCCATCCAGACTGCCCAGTCCATCCACTGGAACCTCATGGGAAGGAAAGGGTTTTAAATGGCTTCCTGTTCCATTTGACATCTTTGGCAGGTCTTTGGTCTTGGATTCCTCATCTGCTATCACTTGTCCTTCAGACAAAATAACTGAATAAACTTCTGTCTTGCCTCCTGGTTCATTCTGCGGTCCTGACTGCTGATTTCCCTCCTGGCTCACCTCAGACTGCTACCCACAACCTTTTCCTTACAGATGGCATCTCCTCAAGGGGCCTGATTTGTCCTAAGTCTCTTTGTTTGTAAAAACGATGTGCAGGGCCTTCTTGGTGGTGGTTCCCTGTCTCTGGAATGCCCTCCCTGTGAGGTGTGCCTGTCTTCCTCATTATTAACATTCAGGAGGAATTTAAATGCATCCCTGTTCACCCAGGCATTTGATGACTGAAAGAGACTGTTCCTGGCAACCTTGAAATTATTAGCTTCAAGGATATGCAACTGTTTGTATTCTATTTTATTTCACACTGTATCATTTTCCTGCTATTTGTTGTTGTTCTTGCCCTGGACTTCTTTGGGAGGAAGGATGGGATAGACATTTGTTTATTCAACCAAGAAATAAAATAAAATGTGCCAGTTGCTCTTGTGTTCAGCATTGTTAATGCATTGTTTTATGCTGTCACAGCGATCCATGACTGTGCTTCTTAATACACATGAGTAAACTCATGAGCGACACGGATGGGCCAAATGAGGGGACCAGTCATGTTCTAAAGCAAATCATGCCTCATTAGTTGTTAATACCGAAAGTTATGTAAAGCCGTTCTCCCATAAACAGAATATTAAATAGTCAATTACTGCAGATTTCAGATTTATGCCAAGTTCCCATTGATGACTGAAATTCTATTCTCGCTGGCAGTCTTAGGCTGCTTTTAAAACACTGCTCAGAAATGCCAACTGGTCCAGAAAGTGTTTGCACAGTTATTAACCTGTACAAATCACTGGGCTTGACGCAAGGTCTGTTTTGATGATTTCTACCCTCAGGGACATGCCAAAGCAAGCAGCCACCTCCTCCTCACCTTCTGCCACCTACACCCCTCCATGTGCTTTTTTCCAGGACCTGGTGAGCTTGTCTGAGAGGCATAGAATAGAATCATAGAATCATAGAGTTGGAAGAGACCACAAGGGCCCATCGAGTCCAACCCCCTGCCAAGCAGGAAACACCATCAGAGCACTCCTGACATATGGTTGTCAAGCCTCTGCTTAAAGACCTCCAAAGAAGGAGACTCTACCACACTCCTTGGCAGCAAATTCCACTGTCGAACAGCTCTTACTGTCAGGAAGTTCTTCCTAATGTTTAGGTGGAATCTTTTTTCTTGTAGTTTGGAACCATTGCTCTGTGTCCGCTTCTCTGGAGCAGCAGAAAACAACCTTTCTCCCTCCTCTATGTGACATCCTTTTATATATTTGAACATGGCTATCATATCACCCCTTAACCTCCTCTTCTCCAGGCTAAACATGCCCAGCTCCCTTAGCCGTTCTTCATAAGTCATCGTTTCCAGGCCTTGACCATTTTGGTTGCCCTCCTCTGGACACGTTCCAGTTTGTCAGTGTCCTTCTTGAACTGTGGTGCCAAGAACTGGACACAGTACTCCAGGTGAGGTCTGACCAGAGCAGAATATAGTGGCACTATTACTTCCCTTGATCTAGATGCTATACTCCTATTGATGCAGCCCAGAATTGCATTGGCTTTTTTAGCTGCCGCGTCACACTGTTGGCTCATGTCAAGTTTGTGGTCAACCAAGACTTCGAGATCCTTTTCACATGTACTGCTCTCAAGCCAGGTGTCACCCATCTTGTATTTGTGCCTCTCATTTTTTTTTTTGCCCAAGTGCAATACTTTACATTTCTCCCTGTTAAAATTCATCTTGTTTGTTTTGGCCCCGTTCTCTAATCTGTCAAGGTCGTTTTGAAGTGTGGATGGACAAAACCAAAGGCTCCTTCCTTGCATGGTATATAATGAATTACGGCATGGAGGATGGCTCTGCCGGTGACTGCTAGCCATGCAAGCTAAATCTGGTGTCCCTGTGTTCACATAGCCATAACCTCTGAATATCCGAAGCTGGAGACTTATCAGAAGCTGGGGGTTCATTTATTTCCTGACACGGACGTCCTGGCTTTCTTTCTCTGTCGTGCAGCTCTGTTTCCATGGATGCTGCATCCATTTGTCCCACAGAGGTGCCAACTTGGGCTCCAGACTGTGGGTGCCCAATAGTGTCATGCCATGCCTGGTGCATGGTGGCAAGTGAGCCTGGGTCTCCACTGCAGGCCTCTGGTGGGGCCACCACGGCCGTAGACGCACCTTGGAAGCATGGCCACAGCCACAGCAGGCCCCAACAGAGGCGCCACGGCTCAGGCTCTGGCCCAGTTTCTGCTGATACACCAGAAAGTTGGAGGTAAGGCAGTGGGTGGTGGCATCTGGTGAAGGCTAGGCATCCACAGTATATATAAAAAAATATATCTGGGTGCCCAGGCCCCCAGGGTCCCCTGCAGATGTCTCCAGTGGCCTCCATCTGGACAGGAGAAGCTGCTGAGATACCATCACCACCAATACTGCAACTTACCAGACAATGAGTAGTAATAAGAAGAAGAAGAGTTTGGATTTGATATCCCGCTTTATCATTACCTAAGGAGTCTCGGTGGCGCTGTGGGTTAAACCACAGAGCCTAGGACTTGCCAATCAGAAGGTCAGTGGTTCGAATCCCTGCGATGGGGTGAGCTCCCGTTGCTCAGTCCCTGCTCCTGCCAACCTAGCAGTTCGAAAGCATGTCAAAATGCAAGTAGGTAAATAGGTACCGCTCCAGCAGGAAGGTAGAAGGTGTTTCCATGAGCTGCTCTCACTCGCCAGAAGCAGCTTAGTCATGCCGACCACATGACCCGGAAGCTGTACCCTCGGCCAATAAAGCGAGATGAGCGCCGCAACCCCAGAGTCAGCCACTACTGGACCTAATGGTGAGGGGTCCCTTTACCTTTACCCTTAAGGAGTCTCAAAGCGGTTAACATTCTCCTTTCCCTTCCTCCCCCACAACAAACACTCTGTGAGGTGAGTGAGGCTGAGAGACTTCAGAGAAGTGTGACTAGCCCAAGGTCACCCAGCAGCTGCATGTGGAGCAGCAGGGAAGTGAACCCGGTTCCCCAGATTACGATTCCACCGCTCTTAACCACTACACCACACTGGCTTAAGCAATTAAGGAGTGCAGGTGACCTCCTTGGATAAACTAGGCCACAGTTTGAGTGCTGGGATGACAAAAGCCTCAATTCTCATGGTCACCCCTCAGATTTCAGGGAACAGGCCAGGGGCCCATAGAGCTAAACCTCTGGTGTTGGTCTAAGCATATGGGAATGTATGGATAGGAAAAGCGCACTGGATGGTAGCCAATGCTAGACCCACTTAAGTTAATGGGCAGAGTGAACCTAGGTTTGATGGGTCTACTCTGAGCAGGACTTCACTCGCTGTAACATAATAATAATAATAATAATAATAATAATAATAATAATAATAATTTATTTATACCCCACCCATCTGGCTGGGTTTCTCCAGCCGCTCTGGGCGGCTCCCAACAGAATATTAAAAACATGGTAAAACATCAAAAATTAAAAGCATCCCTAAACAATGTATGTTGCAACGAACACAATGCCTATTGCAAAATAAATAAATGAATTGCCATTTGCTGCTCTGTTTCCTCTCCTCCCTACAGGCTTTGCGAATCCAAGCACTGCCATCTCGAACGTGTCCCAAAGCAGCCTGCACAACGCCCTGCACATCTACATGAATGGCTCCATGTCCCAGGTGCAAGGCTCAGCTAATGACCCCATCTTCATATTGCACCACGCCTTCGTCGACAGGTAGGGAGGAAGCTTCCTGGTAAGGGCGATGCCTTCCGTGAGTGCAGACAAATATGAAAGCTATTGATACGTCAGATCAGGCATTGGGGGGGGGGGGAATTTGTCATACCAGAGACTGCATTTCATTCTGGCACACATCTTCCAGGGCCCACAAGCCAGTGGTGGGAGGGACCAGAGGGGAAAGTGGGTGGGGCTATGTAAATTTCACCTTTGGTTTCCACCCACAAGTACACACATCCCTCTAGTCGCCATCTGGACAAGCAAGAGCCATCAACAGAGTTCAAAGATGCTGTCAGCTGAAAACACCCCATGGAGGCACACAGCAGGACCATGCAGAGATGCAGCTTTGAGGAGGGTGGAGGCAGAGGAGAGAGTATGGGGCAGGTTCTGAGAGCCAAATAGGAAAATTACAGGCCTGAGATTTCTAGCCCAAAGAACTTAAGATGAGAATGGCCCATCTAGACTCGGTCTGACCTTTATGTTTCCCTCCCCTTATGGTCTTGATTTATCGGCTACTTTAAAATGAGGCTGCATTTTAAATTCCATTTTAACCTGTATTTTAAATTGGGTTTCCCCCCCTTCTCTTTATTCCCTATTATGTTTTTACTGTGATTTTATTGGTGCTGGCTGCCCTGAGCCCGGCTCTGGCCAGGGAGTGGGGGGTATAAAGAAAATTTATTATTATTATTATTATTATTATTATTATTATTATTATTATTATTATCCTGTTCTCACAGTGGCCAACCAGATGTCTGTGGGGAGCCTGCAATATGGGCATGAGTGCAGCAGCCTTCTGCCATCTTGCAATTGCCAGCAGCTGGTATTTAGATGCATACCAGGGGGTGGAACATAGTCATTATGGCTAGTAGCCATCCTCCATCAATCCGCCTGCTCTTCTTTTAAAGCCATCCAAGTAATAATAATAATAATAATAATTTATTATTTATACCCCACCCATCTGGCTGGGCCTCCCCAGCCACTCTGGGTGGCTTACATAAAAACCAAAAATACAGCGTCCGGGCAGAATGATGGGGGTGGAGACGCTCCTTCAGGTTTACTGGACCGAGGCCGTTTAGGGCTTTAAAGGTCAGCACCATCACTTTGAATTGTGCTCGGAAACATACTGGGAGCCAATGTAGGTCTTTCAAGACCGGTGTTATATGGTCTCGGCGGCATGACCGGTGTTATATGGTGGGCATCACTGCTTCCTGTGGGAGCAAGTGCCACAGTTTACGCACTGCATGAAAATCTGCCTTCTTAGATGTGACAACCATGGGAGTATCTGCCAGTATACATAATAAGCCCAATTTGGGTGAACAGCGTACTTATTCTAAGGAAAGATGAGCAGGAAGCAGGAGTACCCCGGCTGACCCCTCCCCCATGCCGCACAACCATTTACTCCCATCCTCGGGTGTTGGCATCTGCAGTGCCAACACCTGCAAGGAGCGAAGTTTTGTAAATACAGCTGTGCTGTATGTGCTATATACGTCAGTGCCAGCAGGTGGGGCTAACCAGCGCACGTGATGTCAGAGCAGGCACAGAGAAACATTGATGGAAGCAAGGGAACTGCTTGCCATCGAAGGACCTACAGATGTCTTGCTGTTTTTTTCATGCCAAACTGATAACAACACCTTGGTCCTTCAATGTCATCCTTAGCACTCACGGGATCCAGGAACTGTAGATACAGGAATTTCAGCTGGAGTGTTATCTTATAGAATTCCTTTCTGTTCTCTGGATTCCCCGGGACTGCTTAGCTGAAATTTATATAAGTATCCAAACAAACACCCCTGTGTTGCAAAAGAGAACGTCAACAATGTTTAGGCAACATGATGACCATATACATACGTAATAGACAATCTTTATAGAATTCCTTTAAACAATAACAAGTTCAAAATGAAATCTTAGACTCAAAGTCTCTGAAAGTCTTTAAATGAAGCGAGGTACCAAACTTTGTACGACAAAAGATAAGCTGTGAAGCTTTGTGTATTCAGCAAACATAATGTCCAACACTGAACAGAGATTCCGGGTATTGACTGCTGTTTCGAGAATATAGAATTGTTTCATAAACTCAATATATGAATATATGTGAATGAAAATACCAAATGCTGTGGAACAGTGCTCATGTAATAATGTAGTCACTGCTATGAACAATATTTTTTGAGAAACATATAAAGCCGACTCCAGGTGATGCTAATAACAATGAGGTTGAGTTTAAAGGTACAGTGCAAAGTAACAATACAAATACAAGGAGACTGAGATTAAAGAAGCAGAAGAAAGAAAATACACTGCACTGCAGTGGCCTGGTTCCTTACCCCAACCACAGACCATAGCTTGGGGTCCCTGGCCCTCTCCTCTTGTAAGTAACCTTTGTCAGTGGACAAGAGAGTATTCATAAGCACAAGAAGAGCCCACTGGATCAGACGAGTGGCCCATTCTGTTCTCGCACGTCCCTGTGGGAAACCTGGAAGCAGGATTTGAACGCAAGACCTCCCTCCTCTCCTTTCTGGCAATTGGTATTCAGAAGCAGTGCTACCTCCAACTGCAGAGACAGAGTGTAGCCATCGTAGGCATCAATAGCCTTATCCTCCACTAATTTGTCTAATCCTCATCCAAGCCGCTGGCCATCACAACCTCCTGTGGCAATGAGTTCCATAGTTTAACTATGAGCTGTGTGAAGAAGTGCTTTGTTTTATCCAATTGAAGCTGGCAAAAGTGTGATTAAACTATAATAACCAATATTTTGGTGCCAGTATTTTGAGGGAGGTAGGAAGTGTGGGCGTTCCTATAGATCCCTAACACGATGGGGGTGATGCTGTGCTGTCATTATGGAGACAAACCACCCATTACTTCTACGGCTTCTGAATCTATCACCTTCCTGTACCCAGGGCATAATGAAAAACTCCCCTCTTCCTGTGGGGCGATCCGCTTTTAGCATGCAGATTGATTGATTAATATTCATGCTGCAATTCAGGGTGTATTTTTTTTAAAAAAGGCCCTGTGCGCATGCCAAGTATTATGATGATTATTACCTTGATCGCTCGGTATTCGCACAGCGAGCCTCAACTGTTTGCAGCCCTCGCCTCCCCCTCCAGTGCCGAAATTTGCTCTAAATGATATGCTGTCGAGCTGCGTGAGCTGTGGCTCAAATCCACAGTAGATCTGCAAGACAAAGGCAGGTCAAGAGGCGGCCATTACCGCTGGCCTTCCGCCCACAGTTACAGTAAAAATCTGTTTTCATATATTTTTATTTTTTTAGAAAATAAAAACCTGAGTTGCCTGAAAGGTTTGTCAACTCGGGGCCCAAATCAGCCTGTATTTTACATGAAGAGTGCTATTTAGTTTTGAATTCATGGGACGGGTAACTACAAGGGGAGGGAACTCAGACCCCATTTGCACCATACATTTAAATGTCACCCTACAAGGTCAGCACTACATCGCATGCGATCTTTGCTTCTTCAAAGATCCCCAGTGTCGAAGCAATGATTCTTCAACATCAGCTTCATTGGACTGGTCATGTTGTGCGGATGCCTGATGATCGTCTTCCAAAACAACTACTGTACTCCGAACTTAAAAATGGAAAGCGTAATGCTGATGGTCAACAAAAGAAGTTTAAAGACTGTCTCAAGGCAAATCTGAAAAAATGTAGTACAGTGGTACCATGGGTTACATACGCTTCAGGTTACATACGCTTCAGGTTACAGACTCCGCTAACCCAGAAATAGTAGCTCGGGTTAAGAACTTTGCTTCAGGATGAGAACAGAAATTGTGCTCTGGCGGCGCGGTGGCAGCAGGAGGCCCCATCAGTTAAAGTGGTGCTTCAGGTTAAGAACAGTTTCAGGTTACATATGGACCTCTGGAACGAATTAAGTACTTAACCCGAGGTACCACTGTATAAACACCGACAACTGGGAAACACTGGCCTGTGAGCACTCCAGTTGGAGAACAGCCTTATCAAAGGTGTCATGGGCTTTGAAGACACTCAAACTCAGGACGCAAGGGAGAAATGTGCTAGGAGGAAGACACGCTTGGCAAATCCACACCGGGATCAACTCCCGCCCAGAAACCAATGTCCCCACTGTGGAAGGACGTGTGGATCCAGAACAGGCCTCCCAGTCACTTACAGAGTCATTGTTAAAACCATGTTTATGGAAGACAATCTTACTCGGCTACGAGTGATTGCCAAAGAGATAAAGAAACTTTCTAGGCCATATGCACAGCTGACAGTCATGGAAACAGTAAGCTGGCAAAGGAACAGGCCCAGAATTACAAAAGCCAGTCCAGCTTTTGATCTGATCCTAGAATGTCCCTGTTTTCCGTGCCAGCACCGCTGCCAAGCTCGGGGAGGAGGATAAGATAGGGCGGAATATACCGTATTTTTCTCTCTATAAGACGCACCAGACCACAAAACGCGTCTAGTTTTTGGAGGAGGAAAACAAGAAAAAATATATTCTGAATTCAGAAGCCAGAACACCAAGAGGGATCGCTACACAGTGAAAGCAGCAATCCCTCTTGCTGTTCTGGCTTCTGGGATAGCTGCGCAGCCTGCATTCGCTCCATAAGATGCACACACATTTCCCCTTACTTTTTAGGAGGGAAAAAGTGAGTCTTATAGAGCAAAAAATACGGTAAATTCAATAAATAATAAGCCAGCACTTGTCCCGAGCAGTGGCGGTGGCTGTGAGGGAGCACCCCATCGTCTCTCCATGGCTTCTCCAAGGCTGTTGCTGCCAACCTCCTCCCTTGTAAGTAACCAAACAAACCCCTGTGTTGCAAAGAGAATGTTAGCAATGTCTAGGCAACACGATGACCATGTACATATGCAATAGGCAATCTTTTACAGAATTCCTTCAAACCATAACAAGTACAAAATGAAATCTTTTGTCTCAAAGTCTCTGAAAATCTTAAATGAAGCGAGGCACCAGACTTTGTATGATGAAAGGCAAGCTGTGAAGCTTTGTCTATTCAGCAAATATGACGTCCAACACTGAACAGTGATTCCGGATATTGACTACTGTTTTGTAGAATTCTTTGTCAGCATGGTGGGAGGATATAGAATTGCTTCACAAACCCATCTTGTTTCAAATGAATGTATGTAAATGAAAATATCAAATGCTGTGGAAGAGTGCTCATGTAATAATGTAGTCGTTTACATACATTCATGTCTGGTACCTCGTTGGTGAAGTGGTCTGACACTTGCCCTTCTTCTTATAGGAAATGTTGGGGGTACGACAAAAAAAGGGGGTCGAGGAGGGTCAGTTGGCAGGGGGGTGAGAAATGTTTCCATTTTCATTTGAGGAATGTTGGAGGGTATGTTAGCGTGTTGTACTCTGGCTGGGGATGTCAGGAGTTCAGTCTACACTCGAGTAGGACCCTGACTGGCATGTTCTCTCCCTCCTGGTCGATCGTTCAGGAGTTTCAAAGGCTTTCTTCAGCCCAAAAATCACAGCGACCGATGCCAACTGACACCGGCACACTTAGGGATCTGCAGAGTTTGCGCATCATGCGTAACAGACCTCAGCAACTCAGCATTTTGGCTAATCTACTTTATTTACATAAATACACAGAGAGCACTGCAACATGGCTCCCTCTCTCTCTAGCATCAGACAGCAAAGAGAAAGAACAAAGGACAATAGTCCCACTTCACGGAACACAGTAACACAAGCATCCTGTCTTTGTCACTTCCCACTTTGTGGAGTCAAAACATACACCGTCATGTGAAAGACAACAATCCCATGACTGCAATCATGGAGCAGGAATTCTAACAGGGGAGTCCTGGGTTCAGATCCTTGAGCAGCCATGAAGTTCACTGGCTGACCTTGAGCCAGTCGCTGCCTGAGCCTAACCCACCTCACAAGGCTGTGGTGAAAATCAAGTCGGTTACTCCACACTGGTGGCTAGCAGAAGCAGTTTCTGTGTCTCTCTCTGTGTGTGTGACTATAAAGGGCAATTAACAACATGCTGGATGCACATTGGTTGTTGCAGAATTCAATTTTGATTATTAAAGCTGAGAGCACAAAGAAACATTACAAAGAGACAGGTGAAAATACTGATGAATTATAACCAACATCAACTTTTGGACTTCTAAGCTGGGAACAGGTGCTCTTTTGGCTAAGGTGAATTTCAGCAATGTAAGATCTCTGGCCCTGATTGCTTTCAGCATAATTACATAGCAAACTGCTGACTGCCCTTCATGTACTGCTGGGTACGCAATTCATGTTTTTATTTTGAAAAGGTTAATTTTGGCCTCTCTTGGACTCAGGAAATCTGAGCCACCCTCCTTGTTTCTCATCCTCTGAGAGGAAGGAGAACGATCTCTGCAAAACATTGATCTGGATGAGCTCTGCATCTGACATCCAGTCTCAGAATGTATCCTCTCTCTCCTCCTTGCCAGTCTTTTTTTCTGTCTTTCATGCCATGCACCGTTCTGTACAAGACTTAGAGAAAACTGGCAGGGCACAGTGTCATGCTACCAAGAGCGGGCACAGACGCCACTGGAAAATATATTCAGGCCTCTCAACAAGGGCGGACTGGCTTAAAATATTTACACATATATACAATAATCGTGGGGTCTCATTTTTGTGTTAAGGATAAATGCAATAATATTTGCACCTGTTGAGGATTTTAAGATTGGAATGACCAACATCAATAATGTAAGCCCCAACACAATCATTGCTGAACTAACCATACACTTTAAACATCCAACTTGTATATGTCACACAACACAATGAGCACCACACAACAAGTCCTGTAGTGCTCACTTACAAAAACATACAGATGTGGCTGTACATAATAAGACGAGACTGCACTGCTATGCTGTCAAAGCGCAGAAGCAAATGTTCATGTAGAGTCGAAAGAAGGCGGGGCCTTTTCTGTGGTGGCACTGAGGTGATGGAATTCAATACTTAAGGAGGCTCCGTTTGTTCCTTCTTGTTAGATGTTGAGTGAAGATGGTATTACTGATGCTTCTGTCTGACCTTTCCACCTTGCCTTAAAAAACTGCCCTTGGTGTTACAATACTCATATGAGTGTTTCCTTTCACAGCATTTTCGAGCAGTGGCTCAGAAGACACCAGCCCCTGCGTGAGGTTTACCCGGCAGCCAATGCCCCTATTGGACATAACCGTGAATCTTACATGGTCCCCTTCATTCCTCTCTACCGGAACGGGGAATTCTTCATTTCTTCAAGAGATCTGGGATACGACTATGAATATCTAGTAGAGCCAGGTAACATAGAAATCTTGAGGCAGTTGCCTTTGTTTTCTAGACGTAAGCTCTTTTGGTAAAGCCAGATCAGAAAATACAGTGGAGGCCGTGTGACAATACCATGAATTGAGATACTAGATTGTGATGTCCCTGCATGCTAGGACAATCCGGAGGAGCAGGCTGTTGAGACTTGGCACTCAAATAAGACCTAAACATCTGGGTGTGTGTTAATTTTTCCATACACTTAAAAAATAATAGTTTAGAATTATATACCATCCTTTTATGCTTCCAGAGCAGACATTTTTTAAAAAAAAATCAATAAAGTGCATTGTAAAATAGCAGCCCACAATCATGATCAAAGCCTACCAGGAGGACGCCAAGACAACGTTCTCCAGATGTTTTTCACATGGAGGATAATGCTATCAATGGCCATGATGTCTATGCTCCATACTCAGAGGCAGTAATGCTTCTGAATACTTGTTGCTGGAAGCCACAGGAGGGGAGAGGGCTATTGTGCTTGCACCCTGCTTGTTGTTTTCCTACAGGCCACTGTGAGAACAGGATACTGGACCAGATGAGGCATTGGCTTGATCCAGCAGGCTCTTCTTATGCTCTTACACTGAACTCCCAACTCCCAACTCCCAACTCCCATCAACCCTAGCTAGCATGGTCAGTGGTCCTTGATGAAGGCAGTAATAGTCCAGCAACATCAGGAGAACATCCCATTGGCTACCCCATCAAAATACAGCAAGATAAACCTTCTCCAGCATCATACTATAAACATGGGATGCAGGTGGTGCTGTGGTCTAAACCACTGAGCCCTTTGGGCTTGCCGATCAGAAGGTGGGCGGTTCGAATCCCCACAACGGAGTGAGCTCCCGTTGCTCTGTCCCAGCTCCTGCCAACCCAGCACTACAAAAGCACACCAGCGCAAGTAGATAAATAGGTACCGCTGCGGCGGGAAGGTAAACGGCATTTCTGTGCGCTCTGGCACGCGTCACGGCCCTCTGTGCGCCAGTAGCAGTTTTAATCATGCTGGCCACATGACTTGGAAAGCTGTCTGTGGACAAACAATGGCTCCCTCAGCCTGAAGCGAGATGAGCGTCGCAACCCCATAGTCGCCTTTGACTGGACACAACTGTCAAAGTGACCAGACAGGTGGAGGGGAGATGAAACGTCCTGTCCTTCCTCTGCAACCACAATAAAGGGAGGAAGTGAGGCCTCTTTGTCCTCACCAAGCATAGAAATGCACTAGGCTTCTGCAAGGGGCATGGAGCTTTCCATCCTACTTCTGCCAGCCCCTACCAAATTGGTAAAAGTGACTAGCCTGCAAGCGATTTTGTGGGCTGGTGTTTAAGCCTGGATTAGTCAGCGAGGCTTCCAAATCTTTGAAGCAAAGTAAATAAATCCAGCCACACTGCTCTCTAGCACTCCTTCCCATAGTGCCTGCTGCTGCCTGTCTTTTTAGTGCGCCATAAAACACACAGTAGAGCAGCTTTCACTTACTCTGGGATACCAGGAGGGAAGCTGCAGCAAATAGCTTCAGGGGGAGGGGGAAGAACAGAAATTCGGGACCAGGGAGCAGGGGAAAGGCTTGTTAAACCCAGGCTCCACAATCCTGCAGTCCCACTCTGAATTGGGGGACCCACTTCTATAATTAACATAATAATTATGAAGAACACACACTGCTCTCTAGCACTCCTTCCCATAGTGCCTGCTGCCCTGTCTTTTTAGTGTGCCATAAAACACACAGTAGAGCAGCTTTCACTTATTCTGGGATACCAGGAGGGAAGCTGCAGCAAATAGCTTCAGGGGGAGGGGGAAGGACAGAAATTCGGGACCAGGGAGCAGGGGAAAGGCTTGTTAAACCCAGGCTCCACAATCCTGCAGCCCCACTCTGAATTGGGGGACCCACTTCTATAATTAACATAATAATTATGAAGAACACACACACACACACACACACACACACACACATGAATGCACAATACTATCGTGTCACGTTGGAGCGGAGAATTGGCTCCCCAGAAATCACTAGGAGGGGAGAGCATGAATCGACAGCCCTGTTCCGGATCAAATGACTCTGTCTGAAAAGGCGTCTCTCCGTTGTCTCAGCACTGGCCCCCTTTAGGGGCGTTTGGCATTTGGGTTGTTTGCATGTTTGGTTTATTTTTCTCAAAGCAAACCGATAAGAGCGGAGAGCGCTACCCATCGCCCCCCCCCCGCCGTTTCCAAAAACTGTGTGCAATTTGTTTGATGTTTGGTTGGAAATTCAGCTGGGAGCCAAGAGAGCACTAATCACAGGCCAAAGGCAGCAGAAGCATTTTAGCGGCGCTAATGTTTAAATCGTGCCCCCTCCCTACACACACACACACACACACACACGCACACACACGAACACAAACACACGGCTCCCTCCCTCACTGCCGCCACACAGACATGCTCTCAGAAAGATCACTTATCACTCTGGAAAATGTCACCCCATTTCATTAGGCAAGAAATGAATAGCTCAGTTGGCTAGAGCTTGGTCTCATGACACCAAGGCTGCAGGTTTGTGATCTCTGTATGGGACAGCTGCATATTCCTGCATTACAGGAACTTTACAATACAGTGGTACCTTGGTACTCAAACGCCTTTGGTTCCCAAACGCCAAAAACTGGAAGTAAGTGTTTTTCGGAAGCCAAACGTCCAATATGGTTGTTGGCTATTGTTTCTGGGGCGCCTGCACCAATTGGAAGCCACGCCTTGGTTTTCGAACAGACTTCCAGAACGGATTAAGTTTGGCACTTTAGTTTTTGCTATTTATTTTGTGTTTTTGTATTTGAGGCTTTTTCAGTTAGTTTTTGTGACTGTGTGGAACCCAGTTCAGGTACTGATTGATTGATTGATTGATTGAGTGACTGTGGAAATAGATAAAAGCCCTCCGTCCAAACAATGACTATCATCAATGCAGATAAGAAAAAATAATATTTTTTATTTTTATCATCTACAATACTGTTCTATTTATTTTATAGTACAGTGCATTGATTATTGTTTTCACTTTATCGATCAATGGTCTCATTCTGATGTATTCCAAAAAAAATTGGGTTCTACCCTTGTTTGAATTTTGGCCATTTAAAGTTTATGATTTTTCTATTTCCTTCTGAGGAAACTGAATAGTTCAGTGAAACAAGGTTTGTAGCTGGCATCCCATTAAGGCTTTGTTCTATTTTAGGTTTTTCTAATTTTTTCCCTTAAGCTTTTTCATTTTTATTATTTAGTTGATTCCCACAAGATAATATTTCTAGTCGATTACTTCTTCTTTCAAGGATTTTCACGGTATTTCATTTGTTTTGTGCAAGTGAGGGAAGAGGGCTGGGCTTATCTCTGCTGACTCAGTGGCTGTTTTAGGCTGTTAAAACTGCAGGGAGGAATGCCTGGCATCTCATTGGTACATCTGTCTCAGTATTGTCTACAAGCTTGGATCTTCAGATGACGTTGGACTACAACTCCCACCATTCTTGACCATTGGCTGAGTCGGAAGGGGAGGGTGGAAGTTGTAGTCCAACAACATGCAGAGACCTAAGGTTGAAGAATGCTGGTCTATTCCAACTGGCATCAGAAACAGAACTAAGGCAGTGATTGCTTACTGGCTTTGGGAAGGAGGTGTGAGGGCTCTGAGAGGGTCCTAGAGTCTTCCTACCTCCTTCTCAAAACTGGGCAAGTGCTTACCAGGCTTTGGGAAGGAGGTGTGAGGGCTCTAGGACCCTGCGAGAGTCGTGCAATTCATTCCCAATGACTGGCTTAAGTTGGTGGAGAGGGCATCAGTTGGCCTGCTGGTAGCTGCTCTCCAGGGTTTCAGACAGGGGGCATCCTTAGCTGGAGATGTTGGGAACTGAACTGGTACCTCGGGTTAATTCATTCCGGAGGTCCGTTCTTAACCTGAAACTGTTCTTAACCTGAAGCACAACTTTAGCTAATGGGGCCTCCTGCTGCCGCTGCACCGCCACTGCACAATTTCTGTTCTCATCCTGAAGCAAAGTTCTTAACCCGAGGTAATATTTCTGGGTTAGCGGAGTCTGTAACCTGAAGCGTATGTAACCCGAGGTACCACTGTACTACCAACTTTACTGTACACTTGTGAAACATGGACCACTTCTAAACTCCACTCTGGAGTTTATATCAGCTTGCACTGCTCCAAAGATTTCACATGAAGTTTCACTTGGGCAGCCCAGAGTAGGTCTTGATCACTCGATACCATATTCAAAGGAGGGGTCTGACATGTTGACTTGGCATCTAGTTCAAATAGAGAATTTTGCACTTTGATATTCTCTTTTGATCAGCTTGTGAGGAATTTTTTCATTGTTTCCCTCCTGCTAACTAGCTTTGAAATGAGGCGGTCCTTTGCGGGCTCGGTTTCCTTGGAAGCATTGGAGACTTCTTGAAAGATCTGTTTTATTTACAAGCATGCATGATGGGTGAGTGGGGGCAGTGGAAGCTGGCCCCCGTTGGGACTGGTAGGGAAGCCACTGACAGGTGGAGCCAGCTGACTTAGATTTTATCCCCTTCCTGTGTCCTGCTGAGTTGTACAAGGTCAAAACTTAAGACTTAAGGAGAAGGAAGCTGACATCCAGATAACCCCCCTGGGCTGGTTGTAAGGAAGAAGGCAGGCAGGTGAGGGCTGGCTGGAGGCAGAATCAAGAACACGTGAGCATCCAAGTTGATAGTGGTTGTCAGTGCTTTTTTCTGGGGGGACGCAGGGGTATGTGTACCCCTAAACATTTTGTGAATCTAACAGACGAAACTACAAATTTTAAACTTGTTGGTTTCTTCTCTAGTACGGTGAATCGTTGCTATCCCTGATGGTGGCTTCATTTCCTTTACTGGTGTTTCCTGAGTCTGAGACGGAAGCGGGCGTTTAATGTGTGAAGCAGTGTAGAATGTGGATGTGTGGTGTTTCACTGATGAAAGTTTGGCTAATGTGGAAGTTAACTGTGAGCTGTCAGCTGTGTAATATGAGATAATGTTCTTGGTACTTTTGTCCATTTACTGTATTTATTTTCCCCGATTTGAACTATAAAATGGTGATTTTTCTCGAGTCAAAATGAGAGTACCCCTAAATAATTTTTTAAGGGGAAAAAAAACACTGGTTCTAGTTTGCAAAGCAGAAGCAAACAGCATAACCTTGGAGCATTCATGGATACTTACTGTCAGCCAGATGCAAAATGCAGAACTGTGTGTCTTGCTGGAATCGCTCAAAACAAGTCTGCCTCTTTTACCAGCTCCCCTTCTCTGCATTTTTTACCATTCATGCTCAAAGGCAGTTTTAGGGTAGCATAATAAGTGTGGCCATATTGCATGCCGTGCTGCATGGGGCACCACCACAATGCTGTAGAATGGAGTGTGAGAGGCAGCGGTCCTGGATTTTAGTGTCACACAGGGTGCCACTGAAAATTGAGAGCCCAGAGTCTGCCACTGTTCATGCTCATGCAAAATGCAGGTTTCTAGCCTTCATCTGAGCACCTGAGATGCATAGAGGGTAGCTGTCAGGAGCTCGTCCTACACTCGAGTAGGACCGTGGCAGAGACACATGCCCGACTGGCATGGTCTCTCCCTCCTGGTCGATCGTTCGGGAGCTTCATTAGCTTTCTTCAGCCCAAACATCACAGCAACCGATGCCAATAGACATCGGCACACTTACGGATCCACAGAGTCTTCACAGCTTGCGTAACAGACCTCAGCAACTCAGCATTTTGGCTAATCTACTTTATTTCCATATAAACACACATGGAGTACTGCAACATGGCTCCCTCTTTTTCTAGCATCAGACAGCAAAGAGAAGACAAAGGACAATAGTCCCACTTCACGGAACACAGTAACACAAACGTCCTGTCTTCGTCACTTTCCACTTTGTGGAGTCAAAACATACACCATCATGTGAAAGACAACAATCCCATGACTGCAGTCACAGAGCAGGAATTCTAACAGTAGCCACCAGCTGTCAAGGCTTGTGAAGAAACAAAGCATACACAGAGATTATTGCAACTGTACAAGCCATTGAATTTGAACGGGCATAAGACATAAGCTCTGTTTGGAGCATTGTTTAGTGTTGCGCAAGGGAGAGAGTGGGACTGTACCACTTTCTCCACCCACCTCCCTTGTTGGAAGATGGTCTGAAGAGGGAGGTTCTCAATCCCTGGAAGAGCCTAACCACATAAAACAGGCTGCCTCTGTTGATTTTCTCCTTCAGTGCATGGGTAGCAGGGGCAGGTGGGTGCTGACTAGGACACAGCAGTGTGGCTGCACCTGTGGGGGCAACTCCTCCCTCTCGTGGTTAATTAATATGTGGTTAATTGAGTGAAGAGATAATGCTTGACTAGAGTTTACTTTTCAGTTGGATGAGAAGTGGAAGCCACAGCTCAACCATGGTTTCCTTTTTTGGTTTTCATGCAAATTATGGTTTATACAAGGGACGCAGGTGGCGCTGTGGGTTAAACCACAGAGCGTAGGACTTGCCGATCAGAAGGTTGGCGGTTCAAATCCCTGCGACAGGGTGATTTCCCGTTGCTCAGTCTCTGCTCCTGCCAGTCTAGCAGTTCAAAAGCACGTCAAAGTGCAAGTAGATAAATAGGTACCGCTCTGGCAGGAAGGTAAATGGCATTTCCGTGCACTGCTCTCGTTTGCCATAAGTGGCTTAGTTGTGCTGGCCACATGACCCAGAAGCTGTACGCCGGCTCCCTCGGCCAATAAAGCGAGATTAGAGCCACAACCCCAGAGTCGGCCACGAGTGGACCTAATGGTCAGGGGTCCCTTTACCCTTTACCTTCATGGTTTATACAAGCCATGGTTTGTTGGGCTCAGAGGAATGAGATGCTTTGCTGGGAACAAGGAAGTTGCAGGGGGAAGCAAGAGATTCATTTATTTATGACAAAATAATGGTTTGGTGTTTGCATCTGAACTGAGCCTTTGTTTTGAAAAGGAATAGCCAATATGGTTGCTTCCAGAGGTTGTAGGACTACAGCTCCCATAGGTCATCCACTGGAATGGCCAATGGTCAAGGATGATGAGCCTTGTAGTTCAGTAGCATCTGAAAGCAACCATATTGGCTATTCTTCATCGAAACAAAGGCTCAATTCAAATGCAAACACAAACCATTATTTTAGATTTAGATTTTAGGTTTAGAGTTTCCTGGCATGATTGCATGGTCATTTTGTAGAATGCAGTTGTTTCTGATTTATCCCAAAGCGCTGTGGGATTTTGCCCTTTGAAGGTAGAACTGGGACAAACCACAACAGCATGAACTATTTTGCACAATCTCATTCCAGAAAAAAACTGCTTTTGTGGTCCTGACTGTGAAGTGGTTCCTCGGGGATTAAATAAAATGCCAATTAATTAGAATTGACAGTGCATCAGAAACATCTCCCCGGAGAGAGGTGTCTGTGTGTTTAACTCGCAGTAAGGTGTGACAGGGGAGAATAGGAATTAAAATGTCAAGCTAAAATAAAAGATTAGCCACTGGGATTTCTTCTGGCTGTGGCGGGAGAGGAAAATAAAGGTAATTGAGAAGAGAAGTGTAGGAGAGGGGGAGGGGGGAATCCCCCTTATGGGGGACGACGCACATTCAAAATGGTGCGGCTTATTGCAAGTGTTATCTGCATTGATTTAATTAACATTAACGGGCATAAACAGCCAGTTTTTGGAAAGTAATTATGATTTCCTTTCACGCCTTTTAGAGCAGGTAACTATCAGCTGGAGAGCTCAGAAGTGGGCCTGTTGTGAATATCATTACAGATGCAAATATTTCATGGAAGATGGAAATTGGGAGCAAAGGAGGGGAAGCCAGGAACCGATTATGAAATCAACTCCCCTGAGCTTATGCACTAATGGAACCTTTAACCCTTAGACTAGCAGACTCGTTTCTTTATGGCATAAATGGGCAGTCGTTTCCCTGAGATTTTGGTGAGATTCCTGCATTGCAGCAGGTTGGATGAGATGATCCTTGTCGTCCCTTCCAGCTCTGCCATTCCATGATTCTATGATTCTGCCAAGGGCTTCACCCCCTTGAGGATGGGGGTTCTGTTTCAGTTTCAGTTCTCCAAGTTTCTCATTGTTCCAATCTCAACTTCACTACTTTTCAGCAGCAATCTGCTACCCCCCCCCCCACCATGAAAACTGTCATCGTTCTAGTGTGAAATTCTCCCAAGCAACATGGTTTTCTATGCAGTTTTAACTAGGCACTTTTGGCAAGCATTTCTTGCTGACATATGCATGCTTATTAAGCACATTTCTCACCAGTACAGTGGAACCTCGATTTCCGAGCATCTCGGAAGCCGAATGTTTCAGAAGGCAAACACTGAAAACAACAACAACAACAACAACAACAACAACAACAACAACAACAACAATTTATTATTTGTACCCCACCCATCTGGCTGGGTTTCCCCAGCCACTCTGGGCAGCTTCCAACAAAGATTAAAAATACATCAAAATGTCACACATTAAAAACTTCCCTGAACAGGGCTGCCTTCAGATGTTTTCTAAATGTCAGGTAGTTGTTTATCTCTTTGACATCTGATGGGAGGGTGTTCCAAAGGGCGGGTGCCACTACCGAGAAGGCCCTCTGCCTGGTTCCGAATTGTGCTCGGAAACGTACTGGGAGCCAGTGTAGGTCTTTCGAGACCGTGTTATGTGGTCTCGGCAACCGCCCCCAGTCACCAGTCTAGCTGCCGCATTTTGGATTAGTTGTAGTTTCTGGGTAACCTTCAAAGGTAGCCCCACGTAGAGCACATTGCAGTAGTCCAAGCAGGAGATAACTAGAGCATGCATCACTCTGGCAAGACAGTAATTGCTTCCATTTCCGAATGCGCCTCGGAAGTCAAACAGTTTCCGCTGCATGTTTTTCTTTTATCTAAGTGGAGTTTGCCAATTGCCCATTGCTCCTCGGTTTTCAAACATTTTGGAAGTCGAATGGTCTTTCAGAACGTATTACGTTAAAAAAACAGAGGTTCCACTGTATACAATGGTACCTCTGTTTTCGAACAGCTTGGTTCACGAACAACTCAGAACTCGAACGTCGCAAACCCGGAAGTAGATGTCCCAGTTTGCAAACTTTGCCTTGGAAGCTAAACATCCAGCGTGGCTTCTGCAGCTTCCGATTGGCTGCAGGATGCTCCTGAAGCCAATCTGAAGCCGTGCCTCAGTTTCCAAATGTTTTGGAAGTCGAACGGACTTCCAGAACGCATTCTGTTTGAAAACAAAGATACGGCTGTATGTGTTTCTTAATGTACTGCTTGGTTGGAGAATTCCACTGCCATGTTTGGTCATGTGAATTGCAAAGGTGTTTTGGTTTTGTGTGTTGCTTTGAGAAGTGTGAATTAGGATGTTCCTCACTACAACACAAACATAACTGATTTTCTTCTTCATCACTAAACAGGGCTGAAGATGGCAGTGGAGCCAAAAGCTGGTGGGCCCATCTCATTTCTCTCTCTTTCTGACACACCCTCACCACTCTCTTTAACACCCCTTCTTGCCCTTTTTCTGACCCTCAAGACTCCCCAGTGCACTTAAGAGCATGAGTTGTAATAGTAGGGTGTGTCATTTTAGGGGTGAAATTTAATTTGTGCACATTTATTCAGTGAGGGGGTCTTAAAAATATGTGTTTTGGGTTGAAAGGAATTCAAATCTGCGATTATTTTTTTGTGTGATTGGGCAACATTTAGCTTGGTAAGCCTACATTTGATGTCAGAGCACATTAAACTGCTTTCTGAAAACCAAAGATTTTAATTTTCCCTTCTGAAAATGTCAGGTAATGCTAAATAAATAAATAATATCGCTGCAAATGCTTGGCAATCAGTTTTTAGTGACTTCAGGTGGCGCTGTGGGTTAAAGCCTCAGCGCCTAGGGCTTGCCGATCGAAAGGTCGGCGGTTCGAATCCCTGCGGCGGGGTGCGCTCCCGCTGCTCGGTCCCAGCGCCTGCCAACCTAGCAGTTCGAAAGCACCTCCGGGTGCAAGTAGATAAATAGGGACCGCTTACCAGCGGGAAGGTAAACGGCGTTTCCGTGTGCGGCTCTGGCTCGCCAGAGCAGCGATGTCACGCTGGCCACGTGACCCGGAAGTGTCTCCGGACAGCGCTGGCCCCTGGCCTCTTAAGTGAGATGGGCGCACAACCCCAGAGTCTGTCAAGACTGGCCCGTATGGGCAGGGGTACCTTTACCTTTTATGCAATTTTACACACATTTCACTTGCAGAGCGAAACTAAATTATATTAATTTAGCCAAAGCATCTTTTGAATTCCCAAGTCACGTTGCAACGTATTTTTTTTTTTTAAGCACTCCTCATTTTTTGGACATTGAAAGCTGAAAAATGCAACACACCCTATTGTAAAAAGGGCATTTGCTGATTGGCGCTCCTACAAGCCCTGAACTCAAGTCCAGTTTCCCCCTAGTCAAATGTACAACTTGGCACATCAGTTATGTGAACTTTGCAACTGTAAGGTGGAAGCAACACAGCTGTAGGAACCACTTCACTGTGAGAATTTCGCCCCTTTTCGAGCTTCAGGTTGCCCAGTTATTTCCATTCCTTCTTGTGTAACCAAGAGCATTTTCTCCCTTTGTCTTCCTGTGCAGCCAACCCCTTCCAGAATTTTTTGGTGCCTTATTTGGAGCAGGCCCGCCAGATCTGGCCTTGGCTGTTGGGAGCGGCTGTTGTGGGAGCCATTATAGCGACATTGGTCGCTGGAGTCATCGCTCTCGGTTGTCGGAGGAAGAGAAGAATCTCAGAGGAGACACAACCTCTGCTCATGGAGAGCGAAGATTATCAGCATGTAACGTATCAGTCACACTTATAATAGCTGCCAAGCCCCTGTGGCTAAAGTCAAAGCCATCATGATATGGGTGGTCCACTATCAAATGCCCACAATGCATTTTCCAAAGTTTGATGGCGGCCAACACAATATTGGACCTCAGCTTGGGGGAGCCATGGAGTGTATAGGGTATTGAACCCCATTTCCCACCAACATCTTCCCAGTCAAAATGCCTCCCACTCCAAGCAGCTAATAGCCAATGTCATTAGCTGCCTTTACTTCAGCAAGATGGCTATTAGCAACTCAGGGGAAAATTTGGTCAAGAAAATGAGTTACCTCCTCATGCCCTCCTGATCCAAGCCCACACATGACAAGAATGGTATCTTTGTGCTCTGTAACCATATTCTGTGTGTCCATTGATAAGTCTGCTGCATGCCATTTCCCCATAAGTGTGTGGTTTTTTAAAAAAATAAAAATAAATGCACACAAATTCACTTTATTTTTGATCTTTAAAAATAAGAAATGCATTTTGACCAATGGCATGTAAATTTACGTTCCTTTTGTGTGTGAGAGAAAAGTTTTCACAATATTCAGAGAGATACAAAGGTCCAGAAAGTACCAATAAGGATGGTTTCTTTACAAATCCAGACCAAAGGAAATCGTTGAGCATCCCTAAGAGGTAAAGGTAAAGGGACCCCTGACCATTAGGTCCAGTCATGGGCGACTCTGGGGTTGCTGCGCTCATCTCGCTTTATTGGCCGAGGGAGCCAGTGTACAGCTTCCGGGTCATGTGGCCAGCATGACTAAGCCACTTCTGGTGAACCAGAGCAGCACACGGAAAGGCCGTTTACCTTCCTGCTGGAGCGGTACCTATTTATCTACTTGCACTTTGACGTGCTTTTGAACTGCTGGGTTGGCAGAAGCAGGGACCGAGCAACGGGAGCTCACCCCGTTGGGAGATTTGAACCGCCAACCTTCTGATCAGCAAGTCCTAGGATCTGTGGTTTAACCCACAGTGCCACCCGCGTCCCTTGAGCATCCCTACCCCATGATTAATTTTAAGCTTAGGAAAGAGATCAGGTGTTACTATCACATGGCTGCCATATCACGGCTACAAACGTACTTCAGTTCAGCCATGAAATACAGAACTGTCTCTGAGTTCTCTTAGTTAGTGTTGCCATATTTCACCCAAAGAAATTTTGAGGAAAAAATTTAAAAATCCAGACTTTTTGTTGATTTCCTGACACACACACACCGGATGCTAATTCCGTCCTTGAGATCCCGGACATGTCCAGGAAAATCTAGACATGTGGCAACCCTATCTTAGCCTCCCAGACAAAATCACAGTGAAGCTCAAACAAATGGGTCTGCAAGAGTTCTGAAATTCTTTTCCTATTTAAACATTCCGGTGGCATTGCGAGCTTGACAAGGTTTGCTGCAAAGCCACAAACAGTTTCCTGACCGTTAACAGCCGGGGAGGGTGGGGGGGGGAGAGAATATTCATTGCTTCATGAGCACTTTGTCAAAAGCTTCTCTTTATGGTGATCCATTTTCATAAAGCTGGAGCTCTCTGCCAAGCCCACTCCTGGCAATTGCCGCAATCAATATGAATAAAAGCAGGTGGCTGCAGAACCTTTTAATCTTAGCGGCTGAGCTGCACAGAAAGTTTTCCTTGACTTCACAGACTGTTAATAGGTAGGCACAGTGAAATCTGCACCTGAAACCATTGTATTGGCAGGCTGAACCAGTCATTCAGTGGGAAATGGCAATGGGGTGAGCTGGTTTGTGTGTGTGTGTGTGTAAATCAATGTGCCAAAGGCATCTCTGAACCAAGAGATACGAGCAGGGAAGAAAATAAATGACTGCAGTGTGTAACTTGGAGCAGAGCAAAAGAGACTTCGAGAAATACCGGCATTTTCTGGATAAAGTCCTAGGGTGCTTCTGATAAAACATTTTCAGATTCTTAAAAGAAAAAGGGCAAAGCATTCAACCTTGCTAGGCAGCTCCCAATATCAAAGCAACTTACGGTTTTTACAATGGCAGTAATTAAAAGCAATTGCATAAAATTGCAAAACACAGCAGAGCAGACAAAATCCCACAAAAGGACGATGGAGTTGAAAGAATTAAATGCCATCAAATGTCTGAGCGGACACGGCGGTTTTCACTAGGCATCGAGAAGACACCAAACTCTTTCTGGGAAGAGGACTTCCTAGTACTTCTACTGGGGTCCCAGTACCCAGCAGGGTCCACATATATGCTCATTTCTTCTTTTCGGCCAGTTTCTTGCAGCTTTCTGATCACTGCAGGTCAATCGGTGGCTTGGCACCTCCCATTTCAATGCCATACAATGCCCCCAATGTTGCATCACTCTGAGGCATTGTGGGAAATTGGTGGCTCCCAGAGCCAGCTGCCCAATGATGGCTGGTGTCTTTGCTGCTGCTGCTGCTGCTGCCGCCACCAGGAAAGTCCAGTGATATAGGAGAGGGGCTTCCTTGAGGGCAACTTGCCAGCACTACCCTCTCAAACCCTGTTCTGCTAACAGAGGGACAACCATGTAAATGCCCCTGTCCCTTGCAGCCACTCAGCTTAACTCGTAAGTAAGGGTTGTTTGATAAAAACCTCGGATGAATAAGCTAATGCTCAGGCAGAACTTGGATGGGAAGATGCAATGCATCGCACAGTGTAGGCCCAGACCTTGTTGCAGTGACGGCTGGTCCATAAGGGAAAATGTGGCTCTTCCCCATCAACCTCAGCCTGCCCTCAGCCAACCTTCCCATCGTACTTATAGCCACATTGGCCAACTGTGAGGTTCTTCCCCTTTAGTCTCAACAGAGAGGAGGATGGGGAGAAAACAGGAATGAGTTGGCTCTGCTCTTGCGCCACCTACTGTTGGCCTCCCTCCTTTCTGCCCCACCAGCCACGACTGGCGTGTTTAACTTGTTCCCAACATTTTCCAAGTCTTCCCAGGTATATCATTTATTTGTATTTATTTTACCAATGAGATTTCTTCCTCTCCCTTCACTGTAAGGAGCCAGGGTAGGCTACAAAAACAAGGCAGGCAGTTATAAGAACAGACAAAACAGTTGGAATTATTAAAAAGTGTTGGTGGTAACCTTTAAAGCCCTAAACGGCTGCGGCCCAGTATACCACCCTCATCCTTCAGCCTGGACACGGAGGTCCAGCTCCGAGGGGCTTCTGGTGGTTCCCTCACTGCAATAAGTGAGGTTATAGGGAACCAGGCAGAGGGCCTTCTCAGTAGTGGAACAGCCTCTCACCAGATGTCAAGGAAATAAACAACTATCTGACTTTAGGAAGACATCTGAAGGCAGCCCTGTTTAGGCAAGTTTTAAATGTTTGATCTTTTATCGTGTTTTTAATATCCTGTTGGGAGCCACCCACAATGGCTGGGGAAACCCATCCAGATAGGCGAGGTATGAAATAATAATAATAATAATAATAATAATAATTATTATTATTATTATTATTATTACACCCAAGTCTTACGCAGAGCAAGTCCCACAAAAGAAAACACTTAAACTGTGAAATGCCAAGGTAAAGAAAAGCATCTTCAACATACCGGGAAAACTATACAAGGAAGATGTTGGACGCACCTATTTGAGGAGGGGGTTCCACTGTTTACGATCTGACACAGAGAAAGGCATCTCCTGGGCCACTTCTGAGGGTGGCAAAACTACCAGGAAAACCCATTTGCTGATCAGAACATCCTAAAGAAATTGTTATTAAGGGCAGCTGCTTTTTAGGTATTTGGGACCTTTTTATAGTTGGGGGGAGGGTGCTGAACACACCACAGATTTGCAAAATAGCAGCAGCAGCAGCAACAACAACAACAACAACAACATCCACTTGCTACAAATTCTGAACTGGTAAAGAATTTATCCACCCCACCATTTTACCTCCTGAAAACATGGCCCTCAAATCAGCCTTGTTTCAGAAGTCTTTAAAGCGAGTGTAAGAAATATTCTCTCTTGAGGGTGCAGGAGAAATTGACCTGCTCATTCTAATTGCCTGGTGGTAAATTTACAAGAAAAGAGTGAGGCAGAGACTCTCAGGCAATCAATGGTACTGTAAATTTTCCTGGAGAATGTGACTTCACTTCTAAACTGCCGTGTGTGTTTGTGTGTTTAAAGAAGTCATGTCCTTCGACCAAATTACAATGCTGTAGTACTTTCTATGGGAAAATGATGCTTTGGTGAGTGATGATAGGAAAGCAACGGCAGAGCGGATTCTGTAATATCGCAGGAAACAAATCCTGGTGTTCGGTTACAATTCTGGATGGCTACTAACAATTTCATGAGGACAACAGGATTGCGACCGTGAGTGGTTTTAAACCACTTGCGATATTGTGCCCTCTTCTCTGCCCACAATTGCTTCCCTCCAACTTGCTGCCTCTAACAATCCTCCCCTCCACCACCACCGCCACTCCTGCTTGCAAAAACCCAGTGCAAGGAAAACAACATCCGGCAGCTGCTACACCTGCAATGGCAGTCACCTTTCAAAAAGCAGCACCTCCAGCTTGAAAAACTGGGTGACGTTGTAAGCCAGTATGTTCTCATTTAACCTCCCGAAACAGTGGCTTCTGCAGGCACAGAGAGGTATCAGGGCATGCAGTTTTTCATTGCAAAGTGAACAGTTGCACAAACTCCTGGTTTTTTTTTTTAACATGGTCATAAAGAAATGGGAAACGCGGATGACATGAGGGTCATGCTCACATTGGCCATGTGAAATTCACCCAGAGGTGCCGTGTTATTGGAACCAATTGCTTGCAAATGTAACAGCCCATGGGCAACCAATCTCTGCACAGCTGGTGTATAGACATATAGACATATGCACAACATAGGCTAACTGATCATTATAAAGGTAAAGGTAAAGGGACCCCTGACCAGTAGGTCAAGTCGGGGCCAACTCTGGGGTTGCGGCGCTCATCTCGCTTTATTGGCCAAGGGAGCAGGCATACAGCTTCCAGGTCATGAGGCCAGCATGACTAAGCCACTTCTGGCGAACCAGAGCAGCGCACGGAAACACCGTTTACCTTCCCGCTGGAGCGGTACCTATTTACCTACTTGCACTTTGATGTGCTTCTGAACTGCTAGGTAGGCAGGAGCAGGGATTGAGCAACGGGAGCTCACCCCATCGCGGGGATTCGAACTGCCGACCTTCTGATCGGCAAGTCCTAGGCTCTGTGGTTTAACCCACAACAATAATCCCATAAAATCATCCCAGGGCTTCTGTGCTTCTCCCCATTGCATCTATTTTCTTCTGTCTCTAGTGGCTTCTTCCCAGGAGTTTTGGGAGAGCACCGCACAGCATCCCTAATCACACACACACACACACACACACACACACAGTGTTCATTGTGAGTGCACACCAGGACATTCTCACCGGAAGAGGCTGCCGAGAGGCAACATATCACTAGGATTATTAATGCCAGGACTGGGGTATTCACCCTCTCCAGATCAAGGCTGCATGGCTCAGAGTTCAAACAACCCTCTTCCTTGCAACGGGGTGGGTGGGTGAGAATGACAAATTGGACAACCGAATTATCATGATGCAATCTTCCCCAAAGGGACATCTAGGACCAGCGATGCCCTGCGACAGATTGAAGATGCATCGCTCCATTTGTCGGCAGAGGCAGGCTTGCATTCTCATTTTCATGCCCAAGTTCTGTGCCCAAAGGGAGGAGGGCAGACGAGGATCAGAAGACTGGCGCAATGACCTTGCAATGACAGAATTTAAATGCGCGGCCCGTGCGACTGAAGCAATGCAGCAGCAGCCTGCCAGCCTGCTCCTCTCTCTCTCTCTCTCTCTCTCTCTCTCTCTCTCTCTGCCTCTCATTCTCCTCCTTGTGCTCCAACGTACACCAGACATTTATGTAACTCCACTTCTCGCCTTCCAACTTGTCCTTACCTGGGGTCAGCAAACAAATAGCCCAATATTTATTTATCAAACCGTCAGGTCCGTTTACACTCAGAGAACTGCTTTACATAACTGGCGACAAAGGAGTTAAGAAGGCAGTGACATTCAAAGGCCAAATGCAGATGCTTAATGCAGGCAGGCACAGTGTGTTGGCATCAGTCAGATAGATATTCACCTCACACCCAGCCCAGCAAAGTGTGCGCCAGTCGATGCAACACAGAGGCACGTCATGATGCTCATTCAGTCCCTGTTGAACATGATTAGATGTGCATGCAAAGACTTATCAGTAGCTGCTAACCCTGGTGGTTGTGTTTTACCTCCTCTGTCAGAGGCAGTGTGCTTCTGAATGCCATTTTTGGGGAACGACAGGAGGGCAAAGTTCTGTTGTGCTCAGGCGCTGCTTATGGACTTTTCACTGGCTCTCCAGAATGGAGTTCTTCCCATCCTCAGTATTGGTCCAGTCCTTGGTCTTGGACCTCCCACAGGTAAGGTTGGTCCAGGAGATGGGATCAATGAGCATAAGTTCATAAGATGAGTCTGCTGAATCAGGGCCATGTTTAAGGTAAAGGGTAAAAGGGACCCCTGACCATTAGGTCCAGTTGTGGCTGACTCTGGAATTGCGGCGCTCATCTCGCTTTATTGGCCAAGGGAGCCAATAATGGGTCATGTGGCCAGCATGACTAAGCCGCTTCTGGAGAACCAGAGCAGCGCATGGAAACGCCGTTTACCTTCCTGCTGGAGCGGTACCTATTTATCTACTTGCACTTTGACAGTTTGTGCTTTCAAACTGCTAGGTTGGCAGGAGCAGGGACCGAGCAATGGGAGCTCACCCTGTCGCGGGGATTTGAACCGCCGACCTTCTGATCAGCAAGTCCTAGGCTCAGTGGTTTAACCCACAGCGCCACCTGCGTCCCTTAGGGCCATGTTTAGTTAGCCCCCAAAGTGGAAAACAAGCAAGGTCCCAACCAAAGAAGAATGGCAACTTAAACTATTGGAATATGCACAGCTTGCGGATCTAACTTATAGAATAAGAGAACAAGAAGAACATTCGTTTAAAGAAGATTGGAAAATGTTTATTGAATAGATGGGGGGATAACTGTGTACACTTGGAAACGCTGGCAGCATTAAGATAAATTCAACAGTGTAAAGAAGTTTTGATGGAAGTAACAATGGGATTATGGAATGGTTTGGTTTATATAAAATATGCAGGGATTTATTTTATGCAAAATGAACCATGGAACGAGAAGAAGAGAAGTCATTGATTCTCACAGTGCCCAACCAGATGCAACAGTCCTCTTCCCCTAATTTCCAGCAAATGATATAGTAAGGTATACTGTCTCTGACAGTGGAGGTACTACATAGCCATCTTGGTGAGCAGCCACTGAGAGCCTTATCCTCAAACCATTTGTTTAACCTCCGTTTATAGAATCACAGAATTGTACAGTTGGAAAGGACCCTGAGGATCATTCTAGTGCAAACCCCTGAAATGCAGGAATATGAAGCTGTCTCATATGGGGATTGAACCTGCAACCTTGGCATTATCAACACCACGCTCTAACCAATTGAGCTAGGTTTTAGCCATCCACATTGATTTGCATCAGTATATATTGTGGCTGCGGATGCCAGAGTTTAACAGCGTACAGTGTGAAGAAGTACCTCTCCTGGAAAGTCAGGGATGTAGAACTCTTCGAAGAACCGAAGTGAGGTCAGACAACTCGTGGTAGGTGTCTGCTCAAAGCACTGGTTGCTCTGTTAAAAATCACATCCTCCCCCTCACGCATTTCTTACACAAGCACAGATGATAAATCAGGAGGCCTCTCTTCCCGTTCAGCAGTATATTGATCAATATTAACATCCTCCCATACCTTTCCGACTTCCTGAATTCTTCTGTGGCTTCTTCTGTCATTTGATAAATGTGTTATGACACTATTTACCTGCAGCTCCAGGGCTTCTCCATGGCTTCTCTCCCCAGCAGGAATAATACAAATCACCAGGCAAAAGGTGTAGATTTAAGAACTAGAGGTGGGAAGTTGTTTTTTGCAACAGGAACACTGGAATGTAATTACATTTCCCCCAATATTGGCGGAACCTACAAAGCTTTAAATGTCATTGCGTGCACAGAAGCAGTTCTGTGCAACGCTGCTTGCATTTATCAATGTGTTAAAAAATGCATGCCAAAAATTATCAAAGAGATCCTCCCCGAAATTATCATAAGGTGGGGACACATTATTATTATTATTATTATTATTATTATTATTATTATTATTATTATTTGCTTACCTTACTTTTGAAATGGCTGAGGGGTGTTTGTCAGCATTCTTTATTCTCTCCTATATATCATCGCATCACTTTAGCCTTCCCGGGTGCCCCATGTAGTGTATTCATTCATTTATTGAACTTAAATCCCACTTTTATCTCCAAGGAGTTCAAAGTGGGATACATAGCTCTCCTCTTCCTCACTGAATCCCCACAACAAGTTAGCCTGAGAATCATTGATAGGCCCAGGGTCACCCAGGGAGCTGCATGGCTAAGTGGGGATTTGCACCCTGGACTCCCAGGTCCTCCTCCTCTGATATTCGAATTACTGCACCCGACTGGCTTACTTTAATAATGCTGTACATGTTCAATAGGAAAGCGACCCTTATGGGCAAACAGCTTATATGACCTCATCGAGGGGATGCAGCTGGCGCTGTGGTCTAAACCACTGAGCCTCTTGGGCTTGCCAATCAGAAGGTTGGCAGTTCAGATCCACACAAAGGAGTGAGCTCCCGTTGCTCTGTCCCAAGTCCTGCCAACCTAGCAGTTCAAAAGCATGCCAGTGCAAGTAGATAAATAGGTACCACTGTGGCAGGAAGGTAAAGAGTGTTTCCATGCACTCTGGTTTCCGTCATGGTGTCCCGTTGCACCAGAAATGGTTTAGTCATGCTGGCCACATGACCCGGAAAGCTGTCTGTGGACAAACGGTAGCTCCCTTGGCCTGAAAGCGAGATGAACGCCGCAACCCCATAGTCGCCTTTGACTGGACTTAACCATTCAGGGGTCCTTTACCTTTTTTACCTTTACCATGACCTCATCACAGTTGGGGTGGTGCTTGTTTTCTCCTTTCTGCAGGCCCTGAACACTTTGAAACAGGATGGCGGTGACACTATTTTGTGCATTTGAAATGATGTGTGTCATTCCTCAAAACCATTAAGTTTCTGTCTCTTTATGGTGTTTCTGTGTTTTATAAGAGCTTGCAATTACTTTTCCTGGAACAGCACAATGGAAACAAGGTCTTGGGGAAGACCCTGCCAGGGCCAGTTTAAGAGACAGAACTTGGGTGAGGGGACCGTGCTCCTGTGTTAACTGTTAGGTTGCAATTTTTGTGATTGTGATTTAATTTGCATTATGTACGAAAACCCTTGCATAGGGACCCACTGGAAATCCCTTTGCTAGGGTCTTCCTTCCCCGCGAGGTGCCCGCCATGGCAGTTTCAGCCATTAATTGATCCTTATCAGAGGATCTGTTGTGATACAGGTGAACGTTCAAACCACAGGAGACGTGGAAAAGCATAATGTGTAAAGAGGTATTCAGTCTCATGCAGCGCAGAATAAACAGAGTATTGGAGCGAGTGTCTGCATATATAACAGGTGTGATCTGTTCCCTACAAACTATATGCAGGAGGGGGATCCCCCATGGACCTTGCAGAACCTTTCCCCTCTGCTATTAATCCTGTAACAACTTTGCTCAAAGCCTTTCCGTTTCAAAATTGCTTTATTTATTTGCCAGCGCAGAGCAGCATTTTGTTTCCAATACATTTCCCGCCCCCCTCAGCCTGATCAATCTAGTGTCCCTTTCTAGGGTCTGCTGCCCTGAGGTGGAGAAACTTCAAATAATGCACAGATTGATCTTAAAGCCAGCCATATAAGCCACCCTATGCGTCTCTAATCGCCTTCAGCTAATTCAGGCCCTCTGTAAAGATGAACGGCCAACTCCTAAGGTATTTTGGCTTTCGTGCTAGAACGTATTTCGTTTTGTTTCTTTGCCTTTCTAGAGTTTTAAATAGTTATAAATTACACACACACACAAATGCACAGACGAAAGACTTTGGCCACTCTTTGGTATGCGATGTCAGGCTAATTCCGCCGCTCACTTTCGAAGTCTTTTCAATTGCACTCAGGCCTTCCAAACAGTCCCTATTAGGCCCCGGGGGCTTTCAGCTGAAGGACTCTTTGTTGTACTCAAACCTCGTCCCATAGGGGTTGCTGCTGTTGCTCAGTTTGTGGAGGGCTTTCGAGATTCCATTGGGTCCACAACAGAAAACGCCAACCGTCTTCCTGTGAAGATCGAAAACAGGGTCACCATGATAGCTCAATACATTTGTATGCCTGAAGCAGAGCCCAGATTCCCTCTCCTCCCCCAGCTTGAAGACCTTAAAAGAGAGGTCAGAAACCATTTTGGCCCAGAGAGGACCAGATCCTGATCTCCTCACACCATTGGCCAACTTGGACAGGTGGTTTTTGCTTGACAAAATAAATTTCATTGGCTTGTATCCAATGTAGTGCTATATAACTCATTCCATCAGAGCAAGGATTTCCACTTGCACAAATTATTATTATGATTGAAATGGAACTTGCCCATCTCCTCCTCCTGTGTGGCCCCTACATCTGTTTTAGGTTCCCCCCACCAGCCCTCCAGAGCAGAGATTTAAGAAGGGCACTAATATTTCTTATGATTGGGGGTACATTATTATTATTTTTACAGTCATACCTTGGAAGTCTAACGGAATCCGTTCTGGATGTCTGTTGGACTTCCAAAACATTCGGAAACCAAAGAACAGCTTCTGATTGGCTGCAGGAAGCTCCTGCAGCCAATTGGAAGCCGTGGAAGTCCCGTTGGATGTTCAGCTTCTAAAAGAATGTTTGAAAACATTCACTTCCAGGTTTTGATTGTTTGGGAGCCGATTTGTTTGGGAGCCAAGGCGTTTGAGATCCAAGATACGACTGTATTTTATTTTATTTTATTATTTTATTTTATAAAAAATCTGATTCCCTTTTCTGCACATTTCCCCTCCATGTCATCTCTTTTGAGGTGCAGTGATCAGGTCTGTGCCCACTATTCCAAGTGATATATACAACTTTCTTTTCTTCTTTCCTAATGATCTCTAGCATGAAATCCACCTTTCTCACAGGTACTGCGTACTGAATCAAAGTTTTCACCGAGTTATCCCACCGCAGCCCCCAAATCTCTTATCTCAGCTCAGAGGGTTTGTTTTTAAGACGAGAGCAGGTGGCTTTCACACTTCACCAAACCTGTCCAGACAGACCTCTATGGGGCCGATGGCAGGATGCACAAATTCGCTGGCATCTGTCCATCTTCGTAAGGCTCAAGGCTTCCAGCCTCCCAAGGGGAGGCTGTAATTAGTTTAATTGGTCTGGTGCCCAAATAAGCTGATCCCGGATTGACAGGGCCCACCAAGGGTCTCCCACCTATAATCTCCCATGGGAAAGTCACAATTAACCATTCTTTCAACACTGCCAGGGCCACTTCATATGTGACGACCCAGATATTTATGATGCCAGATGTTCTAATCACTTCCCAGGCATTAATGTAATTTTTCAAAGAAGACAGGAAAAAAAGCTCACCAACATCCTATTTTGCAAATTAATTCTACCCAAAGTTGCAGACTGATTAGTGAGCTTCTGAATCACAGTTTGCGTTTCTTTCTGTTGTTATCTTTTGCTGAATGCTTCAATAAAGCTGGTTGGTTTTTGTCTTGTTTTAAAAGGTTTGGGCACCTTATAGCTCTTGTTCTTTGCCAAAGTTCTGAGTTGTCCTATATCAACATTATTCAGCCATCTGAGAGACCCTAGAGGGGTTTATCGATCAACCCCTCTTCCCAGGGAACTCTGAGAATTGTAGCTCTCCGAAAGTAATAGGGTTCTCCTATTACTCCTATTAAGTAATAGCTCTCCGAAAGTCATAGGGTCGACATGCACAGGGCCGGGAGGCCAGCTGGCTAGCCCCAGCTGAGCCGACTCCTTCCAGCCGTCCCACTAAGAAGACCCATCGGCCTCTGCTCCGATGTAAATCAGAGACCTGGGCTTCAAAGCCAGGGCACACTATCAGCAGATCTCACTGCGCACACAGAATAGGCGTGAGGCTTGTGAAAGCATACTACAACTACAGAGTTATTAATCATAAATCAGGACAAAGAAACATGTCGTCCCTCTCTCTTTCTCTTCGTCTTCTCAGAGAGAACGGGAAAAGCAAAAGCTATACACACAATGGTAGTTCCCAGCAAACTGTGCTGAAATGTAAACAGACATGTGACACGCAACAGTTCCACACGTCTGCTACTTAAGGTGGAATGGAAATCTCAACACTCACAACAATTGTGTCCTGAACAAACTACAGCTCCCAGAATGCTTTGAGGGAAGTAGTGGCTGATTAAAGTGGTACCACAGTGATTTAAATGTGGATGTGGCCTAGCTCCATAGTGACTGGCAATGGCTCTCCACACTTTCAGACCAGTATCACTACTAGCCTAATCTACGGATAGCAGGGATTAAATGAAGAATCTTCTAGACACAAAGCAGACACTACCACTGAACCATGGCCCTACAACAATTGTTGCTTTGAGATTCTTCTTGTCGTGATAACAACATCGTACCAATGAAATTCAAGCATATGAACTTAGGTGCTATCTACTAAATCAGACTCTTGGTTCATCTAATCCAAAATTGTCTCCTCTGATTAGCAGCCAGGGATGGGGAAGGAAGCCGATTCAGCCCGCATTTGAAGGAGAATCTATCAGTTTTGTGCTTTTCGAAACAACACGTGAACCGAACTACAGCTATCCTTCGAAATTCACTCTTGCCCAAATTTCACAACCAAGTTCTCCAACCAGACAATGTTCACAAAAATGCCTGCGTCAGGAGAAAGTGTGCCTAAAAACGAAGATAGTAGTAAAATAATACCCAAAAAATGCATTATATTGCTTGCAGAAATGTGTACTTTAGCCCAACCAGTGTACGGACATGTGTTTGTTGGGCAAAATCTGTGCTAAAGAGAGATGAATGCTCGTGAGGATTTTTTTTTAAAAAACAAACAAACACAAATTGCTGCAGGAAATGCAGATTACTGAATTAAGAGTGAAATAATGAGGAACTGAGACAATTGCGATTAACAAACCCTCCCATCCTTATGGTCAGCCAAGGCCTTTCCTGCCTAGCAGCCCATGCTCATATTGTCTTGAAAAGCAAAACTGTGCCTTGGACAGTCTGCATGCAATGCATCCAATATACTAACAAGCCAACTCATTCTCCAAGAGCTGCTCCTTAGGTAACCCAAATGTTGCTACTGACACACAAGAGAGAGGTATTTGCAGGCTCGTGGGAACCCCACGGTTTGCAGAGGTACCTTGAATGTTAAAGGTGTGTGCTAGCTTGTCGCCAGTAGATGGCACACTTTTGCTCAGCATTGTTCAAGTGAAGAACGAAGATGCAAAACCCTGCTAAAATCATGAAGGCATCAGAAAGAAAAGGCTGTGAAAATTTGTACCGCATTCCATTTGCTGGTTCTGACGGAGTCGCCAGATTCTTCGTTCCTTGTGATGCAATGTGGCAAGAATTTATGACCTAGGGGAGCTGTGGACAGGGATCTGTTGTACAATGAGCTAGCTGGGTTCTTAGAGGTGCCTGAACTGCGGCCCCTACATCCTTAAAAGTGTTACATTTTTGTGCCGACGAAAGAGACAACAAGAGGTGGACATCGCGGAGAAGATGAAATCATCTGGGGAAATTGATAGGTAGCAGATTCCGGGCAGGCAAAGCAAATTACCTCTTAAAACACCGCACAATGGACCTGTGGAACTCCTTGCCACAAGATGAGATGGTGGCCAATAGCTTAGGTGGCTTTTAAAAGGGGATTGGGCAAATCCACTGAGATGGGAAGGGGTCAAGTGGCTTTTAGTCGTGGTATTTATAGAGAGACTCCAGGTTCAGAAGAAGGATGCAACTGAGCCCTAGTTACTGGGAGTCAACAGCAGAGAATGGTATTAACAGTGGGCTTCCCAGAACCATCTTTTTTTTGCCATTGTTTGCAACAAAGCACTGTCTGAGCTTGGTCTTTGCTCTGGCCTCCCAGGGCTGCTCTTATATTCCCATGCAGGGTCTATGTGTGCTTCTAGGAACAGACAATTTAGCAGCCTTCTGTCATCGCCGCTCTAAGCTGTAAGTGGGAGACCAACTCTGCTTCCAGACTCCTAGAGTGCCAATAACATCAGAGGCAGCCATTATGCCAATAATAATAATAATAATAATAATAATAATAATAATTTACCATTTACGTTTCCCCAGTCATTCTGGGTGGCTCCCAATCGAGTGTTAAAAACAATACAGCATTAAATATTAAAAACTTTCCTAAACAGGGTTGCCTACAGATGTCTTTTAAAGATAGGATAGCTGCTTATTTCCTTCACATCTGAAGGGAGGGTGTTCCACAGGGTGGGCGCCACTACTGAGAAGGCCCTCTGTCTAGTTCCCTGTAACCTCACTTCTTTCAGTGAGGGAACCGCCAGAAGGCCCTTGGCGCTGGATCTCAGTGTCCGGGCTGAACGATGGGGGTGGAGACGCTCCTTCAGGTATACAGGACTGAGGCCGTTTAGGGCTTTAAAGGTCATACATTTTGGACTAAAAAAAAGTCCCATCAGCCCCAGCCAGCATGGCCGTTGGTGAGGTCAAGTGGGAGCTCTAGTCCACAGGATGCTACTACTCTGTTGCACACAGGTAGGTAGCCCCTCTTTCTACAGCCCTAAGTGTTGAAGGTGGATGATTTCCATTGAGACCATGGTGTGGGGTGCAAGGCTTTCAATATGGCACCGGTCCCTTGCTACAGTCTCAATTCTTACTGCCCACCTGCCCAACTTGGAAGAAGGAGAGGGAGGAAATGGATACAGGGATCGTGTTCCTTGGAAAGGAAAGTGTTAAAGCAGTTGATTCCTAGAGAGCAGAGATGGATTGCAGAGAAAGTGCTAGTACTAGCTCTACAGGTCACAAAGGGCCAAGCAACCTACTGAACAGCTGTGCAAGGGGACATTTGCCCTTGGAGAATTGTGCCGCTGTTCCACTGTATTAAAACAAGTTAGATTTTCTAAGTTTTAGGGGGCAGGAAGGGAAGCTGAACAGTAAGAAGATGGGAGGGAGGGCATTTTGACCACAGCACCATGCAGATATGCTGTAAAAGCGAGTAATCAAAATGTGGCTTTTCTACAGTAAAAACTCAGTTTAGAAGCAGCTGCTATCTTCAGAATTCTCAGAATTTTCATTATGGCAAAAGTATTTCTTGAAAAGAAAAATAGCACTTTTTCTTTCTTTCTGCGGTGTATTATTATTATTATTATTATTATTATTATTCCGCCTTCATCATTAAGATCTCAGGGCACTTCACAGAATAAAGTACAGGATAAAAACAAGTAAATAATTTTAAAGCAAAACAGCAAAACAATATCCCTCCTTCACATGGACACACTTAAAAGGCTGTAGAATATTAACCAGCTAAAGGCCTGGTTGAAGAGGAATGTTTTTTGCCTGGTGCCTAAAAATATATAAGGAAGATGCCAGGCAATCTTCACCTGGGGAGAGCATTCCACAAACAGGAACACCACCCTCTGGACCTCTCATGGAGGAGGTACACAAAGGGCCTCAGATTATGAATGCGGAGTCCGAGGTGGTTTATATGGGGAAAAGGGATGTGGGTGGCGCTGTGGTCTAAACTAAGCCTCTTGGGCTTGCTGATCGGAAGGTCAGTGGTTCGAATCCCTGCGACGGGGTGAGCTCCTGTTGCTCTGTCCCAGCTCCTGCCAACCTAGCAGTTTGAAAGCACACCAGCGCAAGTAGATAAATAGGTACCACTGCGGCAGGAAGTTAAACGACGTTTCCGTGTGCTCTGGCACTCATCATGGTCCTTCGTGTGCCAGTAGCGGTTTAGTCATGCTGGCCACACGACCCAGAAAGCTGTCTGTGGACAAATGCTGGCTCCCTCGGCCTGAAAGCAAGATAAGCGCCACAACCCCATAGTCACCTTTGACTGGACTTAACCATCCAGGGTCCTTTATCTTTTACCTTTTATGTGGGGAGAGGCAGTCCTTGAGGTATCCTAGAGGACAGCACTGTTTGCCAGGGGAAATATGGCCAGGTCGCTTAGCAGTCCTCCGGTGCAAGCCCTACTGAAATCAATGGGAGCCTTGTGCAAGGGATATTCCCAGTGCAATGCACCCTAAAACGATTTGGGACAAACCATCTGGCATCTCAGAACCAACCTATATTGCCAGACAAGGCATTTCAATATGGAAGAATGGAGCAAGACACAAAATCTCTATACATGTTATGAAAATGTATAAAGCTCCCACCGTCCCCAGCAGTTCTCCGGAAGACGAATTGTTCCGATTGTGGAAACTGACAGTCCTTTTGTTAAGGCCCCATTTCTCAGATGCGACAGATTTGATAACGCCAAACCATCATGCACTTGGGCGCATTAAGTCATTTCCATACAAATACAGTTTATTAAACTCGCCCGATTCCCTTTCTCCGGGAGCCGGGTTAGGAATCTCACTTACTGTCGGTTGCACTTGGCGATTTCATTAAACAGGAGTTTCCAGCGAGGTCGACCAATCAAAAGCCGGTGGTTCAGCACTTGGTATTTCTCGCCAATTATTTTCTGCAAGAAACAAGACATCCCCTTTGGTGCGCCTCGCACGACGGCTGCAAATCAATCACCGGCCACTTTGCATGTCAGCCTTGTGCATGTAAGAATGGCCTGGTAGGCAGCTCATTCCATTGCAAGTACCTGCACTGGCACGGTCGGACTTGCAAGCGTGCATCTGTGCATGCGAAAGGATTGCTATGGGAAGTCTACAGGGTACCAGTGCCCCTGTGCCCTGGCAGGGTCTACTGCAGAAATCTGCCCTGGGACCCACCCTCCAACAAACAGCCTCTGGCCCCATAATGGAATAAGAATCTAACACTTTTATGAATTCCAATAGGGACAAATGTAAGGTTCGACACTCAGGCAGGAAGAACCAGTTGAACAATTATAAGATGGGGGACACCTGACTTGCTGGAAGTGCACGTGAAAAGGATCTAGGGGTCTTAGTGGACCACAGGCTTAACATGAGTCAACAGTGTGATGCAGCAGAAAACATAGCCAATGCTATTCTAGGCTGCATCAACAGAGCTCCAGTGTCCAGATCAAGAGAATTAAAAGTACCACTCTATTTTGCCTTGGTCAGACGACACCTGGAATACTGTGTCCAGTTCTTGGCACCACAATTTAAGGAGGACGTTGACAAGGTGGAATGTGTTTAGAGGAGGGTGACCAAGATGATCAAAGGTCTGGAAACCAAGCCTTATGAGGAACAGTTGAAGGATTTCCATTAGCAGACCATTCATTTTTGGACAGAGCGAAATGTGGTGTTAGTGATGGGTTGGGCTGGGAATTCTTGTCTCCCCAGTAGCAACAGATTATCCACAGTGCTCTAGCCCTGTGGCAAGAGTTTCTTTTATGACCAGCTTAGTTTCCAGTTGTCTCCCCAAGGCCCCTCTGCAGCTGGGCATACCTGCATCCCATCTGTTCGACTGAGGTAAAGTTGAATGTTTACAAAGTCTGGTCGATTTTCTTGCCAGAGCTGAAACAGTAAGGAAAAGAAGTAAAGTGTTTGTGCTGAGGGCAGACATTAAGTGAATTTGCGCATTTCCTCTTAAGCAGAAACAAAGATTCTCTTGCCAAATCCCCTGACAGAGACAAATATTTAACCCATCTGTGCCACATGTTGGGTGGTATTCAGCTAAGCTGGGGCAAAACGCCCTTAGACATTGGTTTAAGTTTAAATTCAAAGATTCATTGAAATCTCATAAATGATAAATATGATGATAAGCATAAGGACAGTACAGTGGTACCTCAGTTTTCAAATGTCTTGGAAGCTGAACATTTCGAAAGCCGAACGCCGAAAACCCGGAAGTAAATGCTTCCATTTTCAAACGCGCCTCAGAAGTTGAACGGCTTACACAGAGTCTCTCCCCCCCCCATTTTCTCCATTGCCTTTGAAGCCCTTTGCGCCTCAGTTTTCGAACGTTTCAAAAGTCGAACCGTCTTCCAGAATAGATTATGTTTGAAAACCAAGGTACCACCGTATTTTCTGTCCAAGTGTGTATGTGTGCATACACACATGCATGAACACACACCCTGTGCATGTGCGTATGTGTACACAGGAACTAAGCATGTTATGCATGTTGCTGTGTACACACACACACTGCAAACCACCAGTGTCTGCATAGCTTTTTAAAATACATGCTTAATTGCCAAGTCTCACCTAAATTCAATACCCAACACTCAGCAGGCCACCCCAAGAACAAGCGTGCTTTCAAAGACAGGGTTGAGGTTTCCTTCAAAACCAAGCCCAGGGAAATATTTTTTTATTCCTCTTACCTTGTTATGTAGCTTGCAGAGCAGATCAGCAAACCAGCGGAATGACGCAATGTCCCTGCACACCCATACGAAGTAAAGCCTTCTGAGCTTGTAGTGTTCCCAGCCGTCACTTTTATGCAAAGGCCACGTTTCAGGGAGGAATGGGAAAAAAAATCCATTTCAGAAAGGTGCACCAGCTTTGAGAGGCATCGTGTTTATGGCACAAAGTTTGAGTTGCTGCAGTTCAACCAGAGGATGGGCAGAAGTAATATGGACTCTTGGACTCTGCTCTGCATCTCGATTGGGACTTCCATTCCTAAGGTGTGGGGTTGTATGACTCACCTGTGCATGCAGGAGACAGAGGCTATCTATTGCAATGTTATGGGAAGCAGCCACTGATGATGAGGTTCTCTGCCAAGGAACGGGAGACCAGAAACCGCAAGGCAGTTGGGGTCTTGAGAGTGGCAGAACCAAAGCAGATGCAACAACAGTTGTGCATGACCACCCCATGTTCTCCTCCTGTCTTCCCTTCCCTCTATCCCCCTCTCTTTCACACACTCTTCGAACTCAGGAGGTACCGATTGGCCATCAATTTGGATGGCTTTAAAAGAGGACAAACTGAGGGAGGGAGAGGACTATTGATGGCTGTTCTCTGCCCTTCACAGTTGACGGCAGCAATGCTTCTGAATACCACATGCCGGAAACCACAGGAGGAAAAAGTTTACAGGCTTTGATTCAACTTAGGGGAGAGGGAGTACCTGTGCTGAGGGAAATGTTGTGCTGCAAGAAGTGAGGTTACATGGAACCAGGCAGTGGGCCTTCTTGGTGGTGGCGCCCGCCCTGTGGAACGCCCTCCCGTCAGATGTCAAGGAAATAAACAACTATCTAACTTTTAGAAGACATCTGAAGGCAGCCCCGTTTAGGGAAGTTTTTAATGTTTGTTGTTTTATCGCGTTTTTAATATTCTATTGGGAGCCGCCCAGAGTGGCTGGGGAAACCCAGCCAGATGGGCGGGGTTTAAATAAATTATTATTATTATTATTATTATTATTATTATTATTATTATTATTCCTTCTGTGGCCGTTTGTTCCCCTTTGGTCCCCACCCTGCACTCAGCTCTCACCTGTGGCTCCTTTGCACACGTTGCCTTCTGCACTGCCCCTCCTGAAAAGCCCTGTTTTGTTTTTTAAAAAACCCTACCTCATAGTTTTAAAATTCTAGGGACAACCCCGTTGTTAGGGGACATATCTAGGGGGGGAATTCAAGTAACTCTTGCAGCAGGTGGGAGAGAGGAAGGCTTTAGTGCGACGAGGCTTACATACAGCAGGGTGTTGAGGATCGACGCAAACGGAGTCACCCCGATGCCTCCAGCCACGCAGAGGCTAACCTCGTAATGGAAGCACTCCTCAAAAGGACTTCCGAAGGGACCATCCACATACAGCCTGCAGAAGGATGAGAAAAACACGGTTTTGAAAATTAACACCATCATCATCCTGTTCAAAAGATATCATAATATGTCTTAGGGAAACATGCCTGGCACCAATACTATCAGTTTTTAGGGGCCAGGCGAAGGCATTTGTGTTTGCCCAGGTTTGGGGTTTTTAGAATGCATTGCACTATGATTGGTGATCCATATTTGGTGGTCCTCTTTTGTGGGGTGGGATAGAATTCCCCCATTTAATTCCTGCTTTGATTGGATGAGCTCCTTTAGCTATGTTTATTCTGTGTATGTGGTTTTATAAAAGGCTGGAGAGCCGGTTGATATTTTACAACTTGGAGACTTTTTGGAGGGAGAGAAAGCAATGAATCAACACAATAAACAGCAACAACAAGGGTACATTCCAATTATGATGTGGTTTAAATGAAATCTTTTCTAACACCTTGTTTGACAATCAATCCCTCTCCCCAGGGAACTCTGGGAATTGTAGTTCTGGGAGTTGAATAGGAAGCTCTGCATTGCTCTCAACACCCTTAAGAAACCAGACCTCCCAGAATTCTTTGGGGAGGGGGGAAGCCATGACTGTTTATAAAGTGGCATGATATTTCTTTAAATGCACAGCATGAATGCAGCCTCAGTGAGACCTGAGCCTCTTCTCTTCTGTCACATGCTTTGGGAACCTTTAAGAAAAGCAGCAGCTACCAGCTGATACCATACTTGCCTGGCCACTGTCTCACCAAAATGGTACATAACATGGAGGATGTATGGGTGTGAGCTAAGAAAATCTCTGCTCCATCTCCAACATTGTGACAGACGATGCTTTCAGGATAGGGAAGGTCTGTTATGAAGGTGGAAGGTGGGTAGTTATTTTTTGACACCCAGTAGGTTCCGTAGGCTTCCTGAATCACTTCTATCAAAGCATGATTGTCTCGTTATTCCTATTTTACTTTTACTTCTGCTGGCTCCAGCTTTACTACAAACTAATGGAGTGTACAAATTGTTTCCTTTGAACATCTTATTTCAAGGCAAAGGAGAGCCTGCAGAACTTTCTACTCATTGGTAGGTTTTCCTTCTTTTATAAATCTCCGCGACGTTAAGGTACGATGTCTAACTTATAGCGAAGAGACCTGCATAAAACCCACTTGAATCAATTTGTTTCAGACTTTATTTTCATATGCACGCGTGAATTATATTTTACTGCTCTTTTTTAAAAAAAGATGTTTATTTCTTTTCTCCGGGGAGGAGGCAGTCTCAGAGGCAAAGGCAGCAAATTCCTCATCCGGGGTGAAAAACACACCCTATCCGCCCAAGGAGTTTATAATCTCCTTTTATTTCTTTTGGACAGAATTGGGTCTGTTTGTAAGATGTTCTGCTTGCTTTTTAATTTGCCAGAGGAAAATACGGACTTGTTTCCTTCAGAAATCAGTCATCAGGATTAAAAAGAAAAGAAAAGCTCTTTAGGGATTTCTCTCTCTCTCTCTCTCTCTTTTTTTTTTTTTGTTTGTTTCTTGTAGAGATAAATAAATGTGTAACACCACTGCATTTATAGCAGGGTTGAAGAGCCTGTGGCCCCCTAGGTATTGGTGAAAAGGGCTGGTTTTCAACATAGCATGATATATCACCAGCTATACTTTGTGATATACCAATGTATTACAATGTCTAAAATAAGAATGGAGCTATGTTGAGGCATTGGCTGGCTTCATGGTTTTTCCTCATTGTGATTTTTGCATAGCGCACACACACACACACACACACACACACACACACACACGATTCACCATACTCCAGGTCAAAAAAATATGAAACCGATATCACAATATGGGCTTCAAACCGGTTTCGTATGATATATTGTTCAGCCCTAACATATGTCATGATTAACGATATATTGCAATAAAATTACTTTAAACAGTCATGTCTTTCCCCAAAGCATCATGAGAGCAGTTGTTTCTTAAGGGTTCCAAGAGTTTTGAGGAGATCTCTATTTCACTCCCCCCTTAAAGGGAACTCTGGAAGCTGTAGATGCATATAGGGAATAGGGGTCAACCATGAGCTGTCAGCACACTTAGCAAACTACAGTTCCCAGAATTCTTTGTAAGGAAGCCATGACTGTTTAATAATAATAATAATAATAATAATAATAATAATAATAATTTATTATTTGTACTCCACCCATCTGGCTGGGTTTCCCCAGCCACTCTGGGCGGCTTCCAACAAAGACCAAAAATACACTAAAATGTCACACATTAAAAACTTCCCTGAATGTCCCAGATGTCTTCTGAATGTCAGGTAGTTGTTTATCTCTTTGACATCTGATGGGAGGGTGTTCCACAGGGCGGGCGCCACTACCGAGAAGGCCCTCTGCCTGGTTCCCTGTAGCTGTGCTTCTCGCAATGAGGGAACCGCCAGAAGGCCCTCGGCGCTGGAGCTCAGCGTCCAGGCAGAACGATGGGGGTGGAGACGCTCCTTCAGGTATATTGGGCCGAGGCCATTTAGGGCTTTAAAGGTCAACACCAACACTTTGAATTGTGCTCGGAAACGTACTGGGAGCCAAAGTACAGTAGGTCTTTTAAGACCGGTTTTATGCGGTTTCGGCGGCCGCCCCCAGTCACCAGTCTAGCTGCTGCATTCTGGATTAGTTGTAGTTTCTGGGTCACCTTCAAAGGTAGGCCCACATAGAGCGCATTGCAGTAGTCCAAGCGGGAGATAACTAGAGCATGCACCACTCTGGCGAGACAGTCTGTGGGCAGGTAGGGTCTCAGCCAGGTGGAGCTGGAAGACTGCTGCCCTGGATACAGAATTTACCTGCGCCTCCATGGACATCTGTGAGTCCAAAAAGACTCCCAGGCTGCGTACCTGGTCCTTCAGGGGCATAGTTCCCCATTCAGGATCCGGGAGTCCTCCACACCAGCCCACCTCGTCCCCTCAGAACAGTACTTCTGTTTTGTCAGGATTCAACCTCAATCCATTAGCCACCATCCATCCTCCAACCGTCTCCAGGCACTCACACAAGACCTTCACTGCCTTCACTGGTTCTGATTTGAAAGAGAGGTAGAGCTGGGTATCGTCTGCATATTGATGGACACCCACCCCAAACCCCCTGATGATCTCTCCCAGCGGCTTCAGGTAGATGTTAAAAAGCATGGGGGAGAGGACAGAACCCTGAGGCACCCCACAAGTGAGGGCCCAGGGGTCTGAACACTCATCCCCCACCACCACTTTCTGTACACGGCCCAGGAGGAAGGAGCAGAACCACTGTATAACATGGGCCACTTTAGACCCTTCCCTACTTCTGTTGCCAGTATTTGCTGCACTATTCAACCGCCTTCCTCCAAAATAAATTGGGAGATGTTTGGCATTAGCCAAACGTCAGCGCTGCTTCCGTTGCTTCTGAGATCCACAACCCAAAGTTCAAGGCTCCATTAGCCCGAGGACGCTTTGTCCCGTACATTTCATTTTCTAACAAGCCAAGGTCAGCCCAGAGGCCAGCTTGCAATGATTACTGCACGGGTGAAGGATGCTTCCTTCCTCCAGCTCCACAGAAAGCCAGGCAGACTTTTTCTTCTCCTTCTTTACTTGGAGATATTGTAGCCGGTGACCTAAGCTTCAGGTTGGTTGCTATTGCTCCACAAACTGGGCCTCGCTGTGTGCCTGGAGGCAGAAGACTGCGCCTGAGTAGACTGTTTTTTTATCTTGTCACTGAGCAAAAGACTCAGGTCGGCAATTAGTGTAGAGTTCAAGCCACCCTCTCGAAGGCAGAGATGGAGAGGATCTGGAAAAGGCCACCGCTAAGTGGTCAGGGTTGCAGAGCGCTGTCTGTAAGAGGCCAAGCTAAGACAGGCCTGACAACTTAAAGCCCACTCGCCATTTCATGAAGGCCTATTCAAGGGCTTGGAAGATCTTCCAGCTTTTGCTGCCTGGCAAGAAGGACAGATGAAGGTGGTGGTGGCTACTGAGCACCTGGATGCCCCGGCTGGCCATAATGCATGGGCGACAGGCCATGCTTAGAATCATAGAACTGTCGAGTTGGAAGGGAACCCAAGGGCCATCTAGTCCAAGCCCCTGAAATTGTGCTGATCCTGGGGGGTTACCATGCGGCATGGTCCGAGTCCAGTCTGAGGTCAAGGGTGTGGTATGGAGGCAGTCCGTCAAGGCTGAAAAGGGGTACAAGGCAAGGAGTTGGGTGAGGTCAGGAACTCTGACAGAAGACTGGGACAGGGTACCAACAATGTTGCTCCCACAACCTGGGACTGGGCTGGCTGGCTTTTATCTGCCCTGAGGCATAGGGCGGCTCCGGTCCACAGGTGACTCGCCTCTCCTGGCCTGGAGGCGAGCACTCCTCCTGTGAGAACATAGTTCCCTCCGCCTCTGTGCCCTGAGCCTCTGCAGCTCAGAAGAGACTGGAGGGTTACTGGACCCAGAGGCAACCTCACCTTCCCCTGACAGGGCTGAGAGTGGAGCACCTGCAGGCAACGGGTCCTTGATCACCTCCAGAGCAGATTCAGCTGGTGTCTGCTCCTGAGGATCCGGCACAGGTGAGGGCCCTTCAGGTTCAACCCCCAGTCCCTGCTCAGCCAGTCCTGGAGGCAGGGACTCCTGTGCAGGCTGGGATTCCTCAGGTTCAGCCTCTGAATCCGATTCCCAGGCCATCACACCAATGCAGGAATCGCAGCTAAGGCATCCACAGATGACCATCCAACCTCTGCTTCAAAACCTCCAAGGAAGAAGAGTCCACAACCTGTTCCGCTGTCAAACATCTCTGAATGTCAGAACGTTCTTCCTGATGTTTCATCAGAATCTCCTTTCCTGCAACTGGAAGCCATTGGTTTGAGTCCTACCCGTCCAGAGCAGGAGATCACAAATTGTGAGGACTACTTTAACAGCAGATTCTGGAGGTTACAGCAAGAGTGTGCACCAGCAACGACAGAGCCTGAACCTGAGAACATAAGGAGAGGCTGCCAGAACAGGTCAACAACCCATCTGGTCTAGCATCCTTTTCACACAGTGGCCAACCAGATGCCTGTGTGAGCCAGTGTGGTGTAGTGGTTAAGAGTGGTAGACTCGTAATCTGGTGAACTGGGTTCGCTTCCCCGCTCCTGCACATGCAGCTGCTGGGTGACCTTGGGCCAGTCACACTTCTCTGAAGTCTCTCAGCCCCACTCACCTCACAGAGTGTTTGTTGTGGGGGAGGAAGGGAAAGGAGAATGTTTGCCGCTTTGAGACTCCTTCGGGATATCAAATCCAAACTCCTCCTTCTCCTCCTGTGGGAAACCTGCAAGCAGGATTTGAGTGCAACAGAGCTCTCCCCTACTGTGGCTTTCAAAAACCGAAATTCAGTAGCACTTTTGCCTCCAACTATGGTGGCAGAGCACAGTCTAGTACCTAGCTCTGTTGTCCATGAATTTACCTAATTTTCTTTTGAAGCCATCTAGGTGTGTGGCCATTACTAACTCCTGTGGGCACGGGTTGCATAATTTAAGGACTTCCTTTGATTTGTTGTGAATCCTCCAACATTTAGCTTCATTAGATGTCCACAGGTTGGAGTGTTATGAGAAAGGAGGAAAAGCAAAGGAGCCCATGGAAGCCCTCTCCCCACTCTTCCCCATAACATTAGAAAATGGTCCTCAGCTTCATGGAGCAGACACATAGGAAGCTCAGGTCACTGGTCTATCAAGGTGAGTACTGTTTACACAGACTGTCAGGGACTCTTCAGAGTTTCTTCCAGCCCTACATAATGATGCCAGGGATTGATTTAGGGACCTTCTGTTTGCAGAGCAGATGGTCTATCATTCAGCTGAGGTCTTTGTGCAAACATTTTGGCTTAAGGTACTCTGTAAATGCGATGTCCTTAGATGGCACCAAGAAAGAAAGAAAGAAAGAAAGAAAGGAAGGAAGGAAGGAAGGAAGGAAGGAAGGAAGGAAGGAAAATGCAAAAGAAAGATAAAGAGAGAGAATAAGAAAGAAGAGAGAGAAGGAGGGAGGAAAGGAAGGAAGATTGTACTCTGTGCTATATGGCATACTTCAATTTTCTTCTTTTTTTAAAGTAGCAGCCCAAAATAAAAAAAAATTGGGAGGAAATCCCACTCAATTCTATATTGCTACCAACAGGCCTATAGCCTGACACCTCACTCTACTGATACCCACAATGCAAAAACAATGCAAAAAAAGAACAGAACAAAACAAAACAAAACCCCAACCCTTTCATCCTGACAGCTTCTGCGCTTTTTGGTCTTGGCACAAAGCAGCTCCAGCTAGCTGGTTAGACACCACTTGCAATAGCTTTGGCACCTAATTTCATTGGCTGCTACTGCTGTTCTGTGGCTGCTAGCTACATTCCCCAGCTGCTAGCTATCCAGCTATTCTGCAGTGCACCTGATTTTATGCTTTGGGGACAGAACAACTATGCTGCTGGAAGATGCCATCAATGCTTGAGCTCTGAAGTGAATTGGAGCAGCAGGAGGGTAACAAAGGGCTGTGCAAATTCATATTATACACATTGCATCTTTCCTTGTTTGCATCATTCACTGCTTTTCCGCTAATAATAATAATAATAATTTATTATTTGTACCCCGCCCATCTGGCTGGGTCTCCCCAGCCACTCTGGGCGGCTTCCATAAAAACCAAAAATACACTAAAATATCACAGATTAAAAACTTCCCTGAACAGGGCTAGAAGGCCCCCTGTTACTCAGTGGTAGGGCAAGCAAAATGTCCCACATTCAACCCTTGGTTTCTCTGGAGAGGGCTGAGAGAGACCCCTGCCTGAAACGCTGGAGAGTTACTGCCAGTCATTCTTGACAGGACTGAGCTAGAGCTATTTTAATAAATAGGGGTCTTAGTAGACCGCAATCTGAACATGAGTCAATAGTATGAAAACAGCAGCAAAAAAAGCTAATGCTATTCTAGGCTGCATCAACAAAACAATAATGTCCAGAACAAGGAAAATAATAGTCCCATTCTATTCTGCCTTGGCCAGACCACACCAGGCATAAAGGTAAAGAGACCCCTGACCATTAGGTCCAGTCATGGCTGACTCTGGGGTTGCGGTGCTCATCTCACTTTATTGGCCAAGGGAGCCGGAGTACAGCTACTGGGTCATGTGGCCAGCATGACCAAGCCACTTCTGGCGAACCAGAGCAGTGCATGGAAATGCCGTTTACCTTCCCACCGGAGCGGTACCTATTTATCTACTTGCACTTTGACGTGCTTTCGAACTGCTAGGTTGACAGGAGCAGGGACTGAGCAACGGGAGCCGTTGCGGGGATTCGAACCGCCAACTTTCTGATTGGCAAGTCCTAGGCTCTGTGGTTTAACCCACAAGAGCCACCAGGCATACTGTGTCCAATTTTGGGCATCACAATTTAAGAAGGATGTTGACAAGCTGGAACGTGTGTAGAGGAGGGCAACCAAGATGATCAAGGGTCTGGAAACCAAGTCTTATGAGGAAAGGTTGAAGGAGCTGTGGATATTTAGCCTGTAAAGAGGAGACTGATATGATAGCCATCTTCAAACATTTCAAGGGCTGTCACATGGAAGATGGAGCAAGCTTGTTTCCTCCTACTCTGGAGGGTAGGACCCCAAACCAATGGCTTTGGGCTACAAGAAAGGAGATTCTGACTGAACATCAGGAAGAACTTTCTGACAGCAAGACCTGTTTGACAGTGGAACAGACTCCCTCGAGAGGTTGTGGACTCTCCTTCCTTGGAGAATTTAAAGCAGATGTTGGATGGCCATCTGTCATGGATGCTTTAGTTGAGATTCCTGCAATGCAGGGGACTGGACAAGACGACCTTAGGGTCCCTTATGACTGTGCAAGTCTATGACTCTATGAACCAACTGCCACTTCATCCTTCCGTCTTTCCCCAACCCCTGTCTGAGAGAACCACCCTTTCAAAGCTTCAATCTGGAAGAGCTTGGTCTCTAAAAGTTGCAGCGTGCCCTGCTTCATTCTAAACAACCTACACCAAGATCCCTTTGAGGCCAAGAAGCCAACACAACTGAGCACGGAGGTGGTCAATATTCTAGCAGCTCATGGCGCAATTCAAACAGAAAAACTTCCCAGAGGAAAGCTGAGTGTGGAGATTGGGAAATGTCACGAGAATGCCAAATGAGAAGCGGCAGGAGAGGGGAAGCCTGGAGGAGAGGCCTAAAAGTATTTCATTTAAATGCTCCTCGGAGAGGCGCTTGCAGCTTCTCATTTTGTGCCAGCTCTGCAGTGTTACGGGAAAAAAACACACACGAGAAAACACAGCATGAAAAACATGTCGCCGACAACGTACCTCACTGAGAAAGGTTCCTGAAAATGAGGCTTGGAGCATTCTCACCCACAAGAAGATACTGTAAAGCCAGGGCAGCTGAGATTGCGCCCTTCAGATGTGGCTGGACTAGAACTCCCAAAAGCCCCAGGCAACAGCGCCAATATTCAGGGGGCACAAGACTCCAGTGATATCCTGGGGATACCACATTGGCTTTCTCTACCAGGCTAGAAAACAGCCCTAAGCAGGTTTTCCAAATATGCCTCACCCCCCAATCAGACCATGCCCCTCGCTTGCACTCAAAGGCCACCAGCGTTTTGTAATTTCTGCAATGCCTCTATTGTGTTGCAGTCCTGCACTGGCAGTTCTGCAAGAGTTTCTGAAGAGAGACCACGTTTGCACAGAGAAGGGCAGCTGCATGAGGGATGGGAAGCCTGGGGGGTTCTGGGAGCTCCTTGTTTTGTCAGTGGCAAGACTTAATGGATGGAATTGAGTGGCACAGGAGGCAGTGGTGCCCACTGGCTGATGAAGGGAAGTTGGACAAATGCATGGGAGGATGGCTGTACCTTTGCCAATTAACCCTTCACCTGCTGTGGCCTGTCCCATCTCACAGGCTAACTGGCGAGTGAAATCAGAGATGTGGAGAGCTTTTTTCAGTTTTTGTTTACATCAAGAGAGAGGCCATGAATTATGCTCCCTTCGGTCTCAAGACGTTGCTCAGAGTGCCTGTTCTACCCATCCACCCTTGCCGTACTTCCTAGCTTCCAAACTCTTCCTTACGAGAGCCAGTGGTTAAGAGCTGTAGTCTCGTAATCTGGGGAACCGGGTTTGCGTCTCCGCTCCTCCACATGCAGCTGCTGGGTGACCTTGGGCCAGTCACGCTTCTCTGAAGAGTGTTTGTTGTGGGGGAGGGGGGAGGGAAAGGAGAATGTTAGCCACTTTGAGACTCCTTTGGGTAGTGATAAAGTGGGATATCAAATCCAAACTCTTCTTCTTCTTCTTCTTACTCCTACGGTGGCTGGCAACTGAATCTTTCTGTTTCTGTTTGGCTCTGTGCTCTAAGATACAAAGGGATCGCCTGATCCTCGGAGAAGGAGGAGGTTCTACCAGGCTTTCAAGTGACGTAGTGTCCACTGTCTACTGTACTGCTTCTCCCACTTCTGAGTCCTGTCTCTGTTCAGGACTGCAGCATCTGCTCACTTGCTCCTGTTCCTTGTTCTCTACTATTTCCCAGCTCTTTGCTTCTTCTTCTGAGGTGTGTCCTGTTTGCCACCAGCATGAACCTGGGTCTATACTATTGTCATCTTCCTCTTGAGGTGGGGGTTTCCCCCCCCCCAATCCTCCCCATTAGCTCAGTCCCTGACACCACTGCACTTCCAGACGCTGGCACCATTTCTGGAAGTGCAACGTCGGCTTTGGGAAATACAGTCATACCTCAGGTTAAAGTAGCTTTGGGTTGAGCGTTTTTGGGTTGCACTCTGCGGCGACCTGGAAGTAATGGAACACGCCACTCGCGCATGCGCTCAAAATGACAGAATGCACAGATGCGGCAAATCGTGGCCCGCACACGCGCAGACGCAGGTTGCATTCGCTTCAGGATGTGAACGGGGCTCCGGAATATATATCCACTGTATATCCATTGAAAAAGGATGGCATAAGGGGGAAGCAGAGTGGCAATGCACGGGGGTAATGTAAGTTGGCACATCTTTTGGTTCTGCTTTTTGGTCCTGTGCTCTGGTGTGAACCAACCAACTCATGCCACAGCGCAGGACCAAATAACCCTTGGTCTTTTTCTTTTTTAAAAAATAATATTAAAGTTTCAAAAATTACAGAAAGAAAAAGTAAAAATACCACATTAACCAAAAACAAAACAACACATCGCAATATAAAAAAAGAAAAAAACAGAAATGAAACCCATTAAACAAAAACAAAAACACAAAGAAAAATGCATCAGATCTCCTCATTACTAATCTTTCATTAGCTTATTTCCTTGACCTCCTCACACCTCCCTTTTTTGTATTTTAGGTCAATTATCCATTTCAGCAAATCCTTTCCCTCTTTTAAAATTTTTGTCCTGTAAATTGTCTTAATATAATGTAACTTTACTTTTCCTCCTTTCACCAATGAACAGTCAGTTATTCCCAAATCCTTTATATCATTCCTGCTAAAATCATATAATATTATTCCAACATCCTTCTAACAGATATTAATTTTACAATGTTTCTGTAAATAGTCTTTATATTTCCTCCAGTCTTCCTCCACCGACTCTTCTCCCCAAATAACACTCTGGGGTATCCCGCTTAAAATGGACATTTTTTCGGTATGTAGGAAGAAGCTTCGTCAAAGCCTTATGAGAAATTAAACAGATAGACTCAGTGTCAGGGACTGGACTGAAGGGGATGAGATTGAGGAGGAATGGTGGAGATCTCTCCTGAAGCTTCTCCTGAAGCTTCCAGAGAAGCGGAAGGCAGTATTGAATTACAGCAGTGCTTTGAAAAAGGTCACAGCTCAGAGACTGGCGAACAGAAGAGTTGGGAGGTGTTGGGAGAAGGGAGGCAGAGACAGAGCAGCCAGCTGACACATTATCACTGGAGAGTATTTCTGACCTCCCCTTCTCCCAGAACTCGACGTTCATTGAGGGTGCAAGAGCAAAGGACTAAGAGATAATTAGCCCCTGGTGGCCACCGTAAGGGGAAGTGCTGTTGCCAGGAAGGGAGGCGGGAGGAGCTCAGTTGGAGCAATGCCATTAACGGGAGGCAGACTGCATACCTTGTCTCTCACTGTGATGACTGAATAAACTCATTAGTAAGAACTCTGTTTTTCTCTACTCTTTGTGGCCACTGGGGGAGGAAGAGAATTCTGCTCAGAGCACCAGGGCGTCCAGGACAGGCATCTGTTGTGGGTCCTGCCAGAGCATTGGGGCTCTGGCAAAAAAAACCCAAGGATGTTAACTGCTAGACCAGTCCTGGCTCTGGTGTAGCATCTGCTGCTGTTCATAGGTTTGCTGCCTAAGCACGGGAGCAATTCTGCAGGTGTAGTCAATGGTGCTGTATCCTTTACCCTCTGCTCCACATAAAACAACGAACACATAATTCTCCAAGTCTAGTCCATGAGGCTAGACCTCATTTAGTTGGAGAGATTGCACTAGACTTGGATGAGCACATGCAGCTTGAAGAAGACGCACACATTTGTCCATAGCCAGGATGTCACAGAGATCTAGCTATAACAAAAGTAGAGCAAGACTTCTCGTAGTCCGTAGCTAAACTGGCACCTCTACACGAATCACTGAGCGTCAGAGTCTGACAGCTTGATAAATGAACATCTCCCTCTCCTTTTCGAAACCTTTTTTTTTACGGCTGATGTCAACACTTTCAAATCGCTCGCTGTATATTTGAAGCGCTCTTTTTTGGTGTTATTTTCAAAATGGCAGCTATCTCCAAAATGAGAAAGGATATTGAGTCATGTCAGATCTGGTTTTCAATCTGTGTTCTCTGCTCAAAAAGGGAGAGAAGAAGTTAGAAAAGAGGGGGAAAGAAAAGAAGAGGATGGAAAAACATTGATCTTAGGTGCAAAGACCAATGTCACATTGTAAGTGTCTGCACTGTACATCTAATGCAGTATCATACCACTTTAATCAGCTTCTCCCCAAAGAAACCTGGGAACTTTTTTATTAAACGTTTCCAGAGTGGTTGAACCATCTATCTCCACCACATGAATGCTTAATGCCATCACATCCATAAAAACCCCCATTGCCCTTGGCAAAGCAAGTGGCCCTGGCAGAGTATTGGGGGGGGGTACTTAAAAGGTAAAGGGTAAAGGTCTTAAAGGTAAAGGGACCCCTGACCATTAGGTCCAGTTGCGGACGACTCTGGGGTTGCGGTGCTCATCTTGCTTTATTGGCTGAGGGAGCCAGCGTACAGCTTCCGGGTCATGTGGCCAGCATGACTAAGCTGCTTCTGGCGAACCAGAGCAGTACATGGAAACGCCATTTATCTTCCCGCCGGAGCAGTACCTATTTATCTACTTGCACTTCGTGCTTTCGAACTGCTAGGTTGGCAGGAGCAGGGACCGAGCAACGGGAGCTCACCCCGTTGAGGGGATTCGAACCGCCAACCTTCTCATCGGCAAGCCCTAGGCTCTGTGGTTTAACCCACAGCGCCACCCGCGTCCCGGGGGGTTACTTACATATCCTTAAATTGTGGATCTCCCTCCCCACAGAGTTGTGTCTGGCACTTCCATTGTTTTGGAGAATGCTGAGGACGCACTTGAATTGTATATTTTCAGGACCCACATTATTTCTGTGATTGTCTTAAGCTGCTTTTAGTAATGTATACTAATACTTCCCTGGGACTTTAGGGCGAAGGGCCGGTAATAAATTAAAACAAGAGCAACTTTCAGCTCAGCCCTAATTTTTAATTCAAACTCTGTTTTACATAGGTTTCATAAATTTCTTCAATATTGGCATGTGTGTGTTTGTAGACTCTTTCTCTCTATAGCAGGGGTAGGCAACCTAAGTTCCGTGGGCCGGATGCGGCCCAATCACCTTCTAAATCTGGCCCGCAGATGGTCCGGGAATCAGCATGTTTTTACATGAGTAGAATGTATCCTTTTATTTAAAATGCATCTCTGGGTTATTTGTGGGGCCTGCCTGGTGTTTTTACATGAATAGAATGTGTCCTTTTATTTAAAATGCATCTCTGGGTTATTTGTGGGGCCTGCCTGGTGTTTTTACATGAACAGAATGTGTGCTTTTATTTAAAATGCATCTCTGGGTTATTTGTGGGGCAAAGGAATTTTTTCATTCTTTTTTTTCAAAATATAGTCCGGCCCCCCACATGGTCTGAGGGACGGTGGACCGGCCCACAGCTGAAAAAGGCTGCTGACCCCTGCTCTATAGGGTGTATTTATATATAGTCCTCAGCTTGTTTGCTAATGAGCTGTGATGCCAACGAACCATTTCCTGTAATGAGCATACAATTTATTGCAAAGGATTAATTATATTACAAATGGCAGCCAATGGCTCAAAATAACATATGTAAAGATTTCTCTTTTAATGATCTGCCAAAGTGTGGCTGACTCTCCCTGTGTGGAAAACACAGAACAAAACGAAGCAAAAGAAAGGAAAGGGAAAGCAACCAGTCCTTATTCTTCTCTGAGAAGGGCACCGTTTCAGCCAATCCTGTTGCTGAGCTATAATGAAGGACCATTATCATTTCAAAGAGTGCTACAGCTCAATAATCTAAGCAGCATGAGATGGTGGTTCAAAGACTTTGTGGTTTTAAGAGAGGGAGAGTACCCACTGCTTCTGTGGAAATGAACAAGGAGTTGAAAACGTTCAGCAGATCTCGCCATTAGCTGCCAGGAGACACAAGACCTCAAGCAGTAACAGCGGGAAACTTTGCCTTGCATCTAATTATATGATAAATACACACACACCACAACTCTGATTTTTCTAAACACACACACACACACACACACACAGATAGATAAGGTGGCATTCCATTGAAATTCACCAGTAAAAATGAGCTGCCATTTCTTCTTTAGAAAAAAAAAGTTTTTTGAGGGTGGGGCAAATGAGCGAAACACTTTCTGAATATCTGGAAGGTGAATTCATTCATAAGGAATCTCTGCCACACCTTACATTGGCCTATGTTGGTATTTTCAATGAATCTGAACACACTGAGAGTGTCTTATGAATGGTTCAACATGCTTCCAGATCATTGGCCATGCATCTAAGCTTGATCTGTCTTGATCCATTCATTTTTTGCATTGCAAATGAACGCACATTGACCCCTTCACAAGACTGCTTTAGCGTTGCCAACTTTTCAACTGCCACCCACTGCTGTGCCTTTTCTATACACATCAATTTGCTGCTAAAGGCACAAGAGCAACTTAAAGGTAAAGGTAAAGGGAACCCTGACCGTTGCGTCCAGTCGCGGACGACTCTGGGGTTGTGGTGCTCATCTCGCTTTACTGGCCGAGGGAGCCAGATTACAGCTTCCGGTTCATGTGGCCAGCATGACTAAGTCGCTTCTGGTGAACCAGAGCAGCTCACTGAAACGCCGTTTATCTTCCCACCCCTATTTATCTACTTGCACTTTTGAACTGCTAGGTTGGCAGGAGCAGGGACCAAGCAACGGGAGTTCACCCTGTCGTGGAGATTCAAACTGCCGACCTTCCAATCAGCAAGCCCTAGGCTCTGTGGTTTAGACCACAGCGCCACCCGTGTCCCTAAGAGCAACTTAATATTCTCTTATTTTGCTGTTTCATAGGCCAACACTACTTTGCATGCCATTCCAAAAATCCCCAAGCTTTTTCTTTATTCAAATTAGGCCTACTTTTTTCCGGCGCACCGAACTACTCATGAAACCAGATTGACACTTGCAAACCCACTGGGAAAATTCAACATCGGTTGATTAGCACCAGTGAAATGTTACTCATGCAGGTGGACTGTCACAAATTTGCATCATCTTAAAGCTCTGGCTGAAAGGTGTCACAGAGGTTTGTAATTACCTGGCTTGAAATGCAAACTCGCCCAGCTTGCAAAGCTCGGCTAGGTTACAAACTGAGCAGCATTTTCAAGCAGAGTTCCTTTCTGGCTTGGAATCAGAGCCCTCCCTCTTTCCCCGAACACCGCAAGGAGAGAAGAATGCAGATGGACATGATCACACTTTTCCAAAACTTCGAGGACAGCCACAAAGATTAGTCCCCCATAGCCCCAGATCTAATGGACTTAACTTACAGAAGGCTAGATCTTGGTTGAACATTAGAGGAAATGCATCAATGGTAGGAGCCATCTGACAATGGAACCAATTATTCGGTTAGGAAGATTTCCACCTCCCTGGAGGTCATCAAGGACAGGCTATCTATCATCTATATCTATCTATATCTATCTATCTATCATCTATCTATCATCTATCTATCTCTATTATCTATCTCTCTATCATCTCTCTATCATCTATCTATCTATCATCTATCTATCTATCTATCTATCTATCTATCTATCTATCATCTATCTATCTATCTATCTATCTATCTATCTATCTATCTATCCAACTAACTATCTATCTATTTATTGTCATCTATCTATCATCTATCATCCATCATCTATCTATCATCTATCTATCTATCTATCTATCTATCTATCTATCTATCTATCGTCATCTATCTATCATCAAAATCAAAAATGCCCTCTTCCTTCCCCTTTCAGCTTTCTTCATTTCTTCAATTTATTTATTTTTAAATCCAACCTCAGTGTATTTTAGCTAAACTCAAGATGTGAAAAAAAGAAATATTCACACAGTAGAATAGCAGCAATAAAGGTTGCTGTGAGGACAAATGCAATGCAGTTGAAAATGTGATTTTGGTTTTAAACACATTGTAAGGAGTTTGTATGGGAGTATATTGTATTTAAAAATAGGGTATCAGAGTTTTTAGGGGGCTAACCAGGTTGGGATAGCTGGGATAGCAGGCTTGTTGGGTTTTGAATGTCTTATGTAGATTTTTCAATTTTGTTGTTCTGTATGGAACAATGACAGTACAGATTATCGTATTGTATCGTAAAGCATACTAACTACATGAAACCATACAGATGATGATACTAAAAACAACATCATCAGACAAGCAGAACCGTTCTATGTCCACTTACTTGGTTCAATAGGACTTCCTCTTCAGCATGCATAGGACTGAAGTCACAATCCTAGTAAATGTTTATCAGCACTATATATTCTATAAAATGCATGAGGAACTCTTTGCTGTTCCAGGCTCACTTCCTGCTTGCAGTGGCTCAACCTCTCCTTCACTGAACACCCAACCCACAAACATGGCTAAATATCATTGAATGGCAGTAATAGACACCTTCCTTCCTTCCTTCCCTCCTTTCTGTTCTTAACACAGGAGAGGCACAAAGAGCTTCTCTCTGAGAGACAGTGTAGCTGAGGAGAGGCGCTGAAAGACCATTTTGGGGTCCTATCTATTTTTCTGGTCTTTTAGGTGTGGCAGCCATTTTGTGCTATGTCACGCTCCCATGGCAGCCATCTTGCAACTAGATCACATGGCACTTTCACAAAATTCCAGATAGATCCGTCAGCCCAAAAATGTTGGTTGCCTCCAACTAGATAACTAGGCAGATCGATGTAGACCAAGTACAACAAGAGAAGACACAAGAAAAGCAAGGTCCTGTTACCCCATATCTGTGCTACCTCTTAATAAGCATGGTTGTTGCCATTTTGGCTACCTAAGGGGCAGCACTCAAAGATATCATTTGGAATTGAAATACAGAGTAGGTATACAGAAAGCCAGGTCTCAAGCATGACAGAGGGTGGATCTTCACACAGGAAAAAAAATGCTAGAAATAAGTCATAAATTAAATCGTTGTAACAAAAGAGAGAAAAACGCTATGTAAAATCACATAAAAAAGTTTTGTGCTCTACAGCGCCATCTGGTGCTGCATGTTTATAATGCATTGAAAACAATGGTGTTTTTTACTAGTGTAGCTGAGTCCTAAGTGCAGAACCCGGATTGGGGTTATGCAGATGAGGAAGTGGAGCTATGCAAATAAGATGAGCCTTCCTTCTCAAAGGCTATAGGTCGCCAGGGGCAGGGGGCAGATTTAGCCCCCGTTCCTCAAAGGATGTATTTCTGTATGGGAAAAAAGTAAAAACCACCCCATTTTGGGATACTGCTGAGGTCACAACCGAACCTCCATCACTGCAGACCCAAAGACATTTTGCACGTCTTGCATGATAGGAAAAAATCTCAAGATCTTTGTGGCATGCAAGCCCCCTCCCCCACAGCCCTTGATAATGATGGACAGCTTGTTAATTAACAATGAAAGTGGCATCTGATTCTGATGGGCGCCTTCTAATTATGGATGCGCTCTCATCTATCTCTGTCTTACCTCTCTTTCTTCTGAAAACAAGCTCTCATTAGAAGGTGCCTCTGTTTACGATTTGGCTGCCACAAAAACCAGGTCCCTGATTCAGTCGGTTTGCATGCTTCAATGGTTGTAGCAGGCTGTGACGTGTGGGTGTGCGTGGCACCTACCTAGGATGCCTTGTTAAAAATCCAGGTGCGCCTGTCATCACGAGAGAAGGAATACCAAAAGACACATAGAGGGATTAACCTAACTAGACCCTTCCTTGTGTCGATGCACAACATCAATGAAAGCAAGATGCAGCCCAGACACTGAGATCAGTGGCTTATCCATCAGCCTGGGAGTGCAGATACCCATCTCTTTTGCGGCATGCGAAACCACAGGACGAAACTTACCTTTTTTTCTTATCTAATTCTTCCCAAGGAGAAGGTAATGTTTACTTACTTAGGATAACGCCTCTGCTGGAAGACCGGCAGGATCTCAGCATCCCAAGTGGAATGGAGGAATAGCAGGTCCCGAAATCTCTCTGTAAAACAGCAATAACAACAAAAATGATGAATGATTGCAGAATCCAACTAGCCCAACTGCATCGGTGCAAGGCTTTTATCATATGTGGTGGACTTGTAAGGTAATAAAAGCTTTCTGGGAGATGATATATAATGAAATGAAAAAAATATATGCTTAAAATAACTTTGTTAAGAAACCAGAAGCTTTTCTATTAGGAATTATAGGTACCAACATCCCAAGTGAACAGAAAAGGCTTTTGCAACAGAAAAGACTGTGCAACACAGATGCTACTAGCCCAGAGATGGAAAGAAGATAAAGTCCCTACCAGAGAGGAATGGCAAACCAAGCTGATGGACTATGCCAAAATGGCAAAGCTGACTGGAAAACTCAGAAACCAAGAGGACAGAAAACATTATAAAAGAATGGGGGGGGGGATTATAAGTTATTTAGGAGACCACTGTAAGCAGATGAAAACATTAGCAGGAGTTTGATTTCACACGTAGTGTAACAATAACCATGGATAATACGGCTTGATATAAAAATTGGAGCATGGAAGAATATGTAGTATTAAATGTTGAAAATGGGACCCCATGGAGGGGGTGATGGGGAAGTCTGGAGATTTGGAGGAATTTCTCTATGTGGATATAATTTTCAATTCTTTGTTTATAACTCTGTAAGTCCATTCTTAAACCAAAGCGTTCTTAAACCAAGGCGTGCTTTCCCATAGCAGCGTGGGACTCAATTTACAAATGGAACACACTCAACAGGACGTGAAACATGTTCTGCTTCCAAGGCAAAGTTCACAAACCAAAACACGTACTTCCGGGTGTTTTGCAGTGTTCTTAATCCAAGTTGTTCATAAACTAAGCCATTCTTAAACCAAGGTACCACTGTATTCGTAAAACCAAATAAAAATGATTTTTAAAAACCCTGCTCCAGAGGGGGGGATGGGGAAGTTGTGTTGAGGAAGCATAATTCCTTGTGTCAATAGGATGAATTTCTTGGACGCCACCTCAGGCCTGCATGCCGGTACATAAGAAGAAAAACACAAAAATCCACAGTTGGGCAATACCAACCAAAATGTCAGTAAACAATGGCAAAGTTTTTACAGCAGCCAGGCTAATCCTGTCCAGGAACTGCTGTAGCTGGAGAAACAGAAGCTAGGAAACGGCACTGCTTGCCACAGAGAACACTTGGGCCACCGGTGACAAAGACCAATATCCAGGAATAACCCCAAAGAACACACTTGCACCTTCAGAAGAAGTGCAACACCATTCAGAAGAGGCAACTTGTCTATCTTGCGGACCCACCTACCCAAAGAACCTCCATTTCCCTGGGATTCTTGTACAATTGATTGGCCTTCATCCAGCCCACCACATGTGGAGAGCGGTTGTGCGTTTTTGCAAGCCAAAACCAGCCTACCAAGGGCTTGGTGAACTTAGTGGGTTTTTGCTGGGTAAACTTTCCTTCCCCAGGAGTCAATGTGCTTTAACTGTATGGTGTTCATGCAGCCAGAGAGAGAAAGAGAATCATAGAATCATAGAATCATAGAGAGCATTATTTAGTTCGGGAGCAGTGGGCTTAGTTTGATGCCAAAGCGTGTTCTCATTCATAGAGAGCATATGTTGTGGTGGGGTCTGGCAGGCCACCCCTCTGTTGCTCAGCGGGTTAGTTTGGATGACCATCCAGAGTGATTGGGCAGTTGGGTTGTTGTTGGGCAAATTTTGGTGTTGCAATTTAGGGTGTTGGACCAAAGGTTATAAAGTGAAGTCACACAGCACTGACTAGGCTCTTTTGCTGTGTGCATCAGATCACCCGCCCACCCTCTCTAATTTAGAGATCTTGGTTGACCTTGCTATGCCTGCTTTTGGGGCAGGGGCCTGGTAGGAATTTTGTCCAATTGGCTGACTGGCTGGTGCCATTTGGTTTTTGCCTACTGCGTAGCAGATCGTCACAACTTGTAAGGTTGCGGTTAGGCATTGGTTAAAAAATTGGTTGGTGGAGGGGTAAGGATTGGCGGTGCTGCTGCAGAAAGGGACTTCCGTTAAAGGAATCCAGGGGCTTGCCATTCTTTCGTCCGTACCCCTGAAGGGGGCTTAGAGCCGCGCAAGCCCTCAGGAGCATGCGGAAGGGGGTGTGAGGGTCTGTTGCGCAGCTCCATGCTCTCCCCAATATTGTTTTCCCTTACTGGCTTTCACTGGAATCCGGAAGTCAGTTCTGTCCCTGGGCGTGGGGACAGATAGTCATAACCAATGCCTAAGCAACCACTCACATTTATGTATTTTAATAAAGTTGTGGCCAAAATTATGCCAAAAGCCTTAAACAAAAATTATGCGTGAAGTGTGAATTATTTGTGAGTGGCTTGGAGGACCTCGACACGCAAATTATCTTACGAGTTCCTAACACTCAAGGGTTAAAAGTTCTGCTGTGTGATCACCTCCTATGAGAGGAGGTGGTGGCACGGGACCCACTGATGCTACAAACATCCCTAGCTTCCTTTAAGGAGCTGGGCGAAGAAAACCACTTGGAAAGACAAAAGCATTCCTAGGGAGTTAGAACATGAAGCCACAAAGCCTCACAAAACAAATTTTCTTCTCTCTCTGTTTCTCCTGTTCCTGGTGAATGGAGAAACCTTCCTCCTGGGGCAGCAGGCCTAAACAGCTGCACTTCATACACAATTAATCCTTGCTTTTTTTTGGTTACCGGTGCTGAAAATGTTCCAGAAGAGAGACAGATACAGCGCTGTTTAGAGGAGGCCAAAATGCCACCGAAAAATGCATCAGGGCTGAAGGGTGCCATATGGTCAGGAACTGGCTTGTCAACTTGAATAGGTCTATATCTGTGTAGACCACCAGATTCCTCCTCCTCCTTCTCCTGATCATGGAGGCACCTTCTGCTGCCTCCACTGAGGAGAGACCATTGCTCAGGGGTCGAGAGCATGCAGTGCCAGCTTCAACCTCTGACATGACTCCAGTTAGAGTAGCGGGACTGGAAAAGATCTCTAATTGAAGCCTTGAGGGTTTGCTCCTGGTCACAGTAGACCAGTGATGAGGAACCTGTGGCCCTCCAGATATTGATGGACTTAAGAGCTCCGTCAGCCCCAAGCAGCATCACCAATGATCAGGGTTGGTGGGAGTTGTAGTTCATCAACATTTGGAGGGCCTTCGTGTAGCTACACCCTGAGGTGGTAAACTGCTGCTCAAGCATTTTATTCTATTCTTCTCCTTCAGTCACAAAAGCCAGCCGTAAGGGTAACGTCTACGAATGGGTAGAAAACTGCCTTCAATGTGCAGAACAGAGGGGGTGGTCTCCCTCCCTTCCCAGCTCAGCACCATAATGGTGAAGAAAATACTATCCCCCTCACCATAACTTCTGCTGATCTGCATATTTACATGGGGGGGGGAATGTTTTTAAAAAATAATATTGAGCTGTACTAAATCCAGACACTCCCATAGAGTTGTGGTACCTGACACTCCTGAGCCACTGAATTTGTATATAAATTAAAAGTAGACCAAATGACAAATTAGCAGTCTTGAGAACTTTGACCCCTAGACACTTCTAGCTGTGAGGTTTTTTTCATTAGCCTTTGGTTCTCACAAGCAGATGTCCACAAGAAACTTGCAAGCAGAACATCTTTCTCCCCAGCTATGATTTTCCACAAGTGCTATTCAGAGACCTGTTGCCACTGAGAGTGGAAATAGAACATAGCCATCATAGTTAGCCTTATCCTCCATTGATTTGCCTAATCCTCTTCTAAAGCCATCCAAATTGGTGGCCATGCAGACTTATTTTGCAAGAACAAATTCGTTGTGTGTGTGTGTGTGTGTGTTCTTGAATGTTTCTGTCTCTGGGTTTCTATGCCGTGGTAATGCAACCCTTTCACCAAAATAAAAACAGCCACCTGTGTAACGAATGGAAAAGAAACATTAGGTGCAAATTCCCAAATCGCTTACTCTAGAGTCACGCTATTAAAACTGGAGACCTTGCAGACACTAGCTAGGATCCACAGCTTTGCAGCTGATCAGCACACAGCCTCTAGTCAATTTTCGCTGAGCAATTCCCTGAGCTGAAACACACACACACACCACCCAAAGCACTTTGAAGTTTCATCTTCCTGGACTGCAGCTTCAAATCGGGGCGAGCGGCAGAGGGAGGGGGAGAATCTTGCATGACTTCTTCCCGTTTGTGTTTTGAGATAGGCAGTCTGATATTTAGCGGAAGAAGGATGGAGAAATATAGTGAATAAGAGAGATATCCGAGGGCTTATCCACAATTCCCCTTGTCCTGTTGAATTCCCCCAAGGGGAATACAGCTCCTCAACACTCAATAATTTTATTATTTGCTAGATTGGAGTAAACAGCAATTTGAGTTTTCCCCAGATTTCCCTCTGTTCCAATTCATCACCAAAGAATGGTTTTTCCCTTGGGAAGGAGGTGGGCAAGAGGAAAACCCATAGAGAACCATGCTTTCTAGGCACAGTTCAAGCTGCAAGAAGCCTTTGAGGGAGAGGAAGGCTCCCATTTGCTGTTCAGTGGACCTGTCTGGCTGAAAACACTGAAAAGTCTCGCTGTAAATGCTTTCATTCAGCAGCTGCTTTGAAGCGAACAGGGCAGTGTGCACAACCATCAGACCCCAGCTGGATTCTAATTAAACTTCCTGTTCACATTAACTTGGAGAGTCTGCTGGGATGGATGCTCATGCATTTTCCCAAGGCCTGGTCTCTTTGGAGGTTCCATTTCCTGCTAACAGCTGACTGGAGTGCAGTGCTGAAATCCTTGAGAATCATTTGTTGTGGGAAACCCTTTTTCCTAACGAAGAAAACAAAACAGAACGAACCTTCTCCCAGCCCCTTCGGAGCAAGAGAAGCAGGAAATGTTCTGTATAGGGAGAAGAGCCCTTGGATGAATTACCTCAGCTGATTCCCCTCCTTGAGGAGGCTGCCCATCATAGATAGAGAAAAGTTTTTCTTCTCTCATAATAGTAGAAACCGGGGCCATCTAAGGAAGCTGGATATTGGAAGAGTTAAGGCAGTCCTTTGCTATTTCATCTTGAAAAGATTATTTATGTATGCGTCGACAACCGCAAGAATGCTTTCCGCCCAGAAATGGAAGGAAGAGAAAGTCCCAGCAAAAGAAAAATGGATAACCAAGACGGTGGACTATGCCAAAATGGCAAAAATGGCTGTGAGATCAGACGCCAAGATGGCAAGAAATTTAGTAAAGAGTGGAAAAAAATTATACAGTACCTTAAAGATCACCGCAGAAATTTTAAAATGTTAGCAGGATTGTTATAGCACATATAATGTGATAAGGCTAAAGTTAAAAATGGATATAAATCAAATTTGAAAAATGTAATTAGATGCAGTAGAACGAAATAGAGAAACATTGGAAACCGGGCGGGGGGGGAATCAGGTGATTCAAGTAATCTCAGGTGTATAAAAAATTGAAAATGATTTAATTGTATAAGGATACTATTTAAAAAAACGGGGTGTGTGTGTGTGTGTATGAAGAGTCAAGACAGATAAATAAAGTACTTCTTCACACGGCATGTGGTTAAGGGACGGAACCCGCTCCTTCAAGAAGGGGACAACAGAGGAAGGGATGGTTGGACAGTGTTCTCAAAGCTACTAACATGAGTTTGGCTGCATGGCTTTCTTAGAAATTCCCTACACAGTGGCTACAGATTTGTGAGTGGGCATGAGGCCAAGCAGAGATTTGCATACCTCTGGGGCTTCCATCTTGTGTTGTAAGCACAAAACAGCATCCATTCCCATGAAAGAAGTGTGTTTGGGATTTATGTTGTGGCTGGCACAGAGAATTGCATTCCTTTTTTAAAAGATAATTGCTTTCGAGTGCACACCTTGGAAGAAGCCCACTGGGAACCAGGGCAGGTTCAGATGGAGACAAGGCAGATGGCAACTAGCTGACCAATCTAGCACAAAGTCAAGAGGCATTCAAAATTCTCCACTTCCTTCCTTTATTTTGGAGGTAGCTAGTACTATCCAGGACAGTTATGAGGAGCAGTGAGGGGAACTTTCTGCATGCAAAGCAGAAGCTATTGTTGTTTTTGTTGTTTAGTCATTTAGTCGTGTCCGATCCCAGAGCACACCAGGCACTCCTGTCTTCCACTGCCTCCCGCAGTTTGGTCAAACTCATGCTGGTAGTTTCGAGAACATTGTCCAACCATCTCATCCTCTGTCGTCCCCGTCTCCTTGTGTCCTCAATCTTTCCCAGCATCAGGGTCCTTTCCAGGGAGTCTTCTCTTCTCATGAGGTGGCCAAAGTATTGGAGCCTCAGCTTCAGGATCTGTCCTTCCAGTGATACCTTAGGGCTGAATTCCTTCAGAATGGATAGGTCCAAGGGACTCTCAAGAGTCTCTTCCAGAACCAGAATTCAAAAGCATCAATTCTTCGGCGATCAGCCTTCTTTATGGTCCAGCTCTCACTTCCATACATCACTACTGGGAAAACAGTTGTTGTTGTTGCTAGCTAAGGATGATGGGAGTTGTAGTCCAACAACAGCTGGGGACCCAAGTTTGAGAAACACTGACACCATGGAGCTTTGGCCCTTCCCCTAGCAGAGGTGTGAAGGACCTTTGACCTGCCCAGTGCAACTGAACTACAACTCCCATCAGCCAAAGCACAAACCTCTCCCAACCAAGGGCCAGTGCACCTTATTGGGGCAGAGGACCACTGCTGTAAAGGGTTGCTGAGAGAATGTTAATGCGCCAACACTTTATGCATGGGGGAATATCTATTGGAGCCTGGAACCATGGTTGAAGTGGAAGACATGAGGATTTTTTGCAGGGACCATAACTTGTGACCAAGGAAGCCGTCACGAGGAGAGGCCATTTCAAAGAGTTGCCCCATGCTTGGAAAACCCAGCTCTATTTCATTTTGTAATAAGATTTTTATTAAAAATTTTCATAATATAATAAGCTAACAGCTACCACAAAATACAAATAAACACAAATAAACACAAATAAACAAAGTAGCAGAGAGAGTCCTCTCCTAAAGGGACTTCTTAGCCCTTGCCACCCACAGAAGATAGTGGCTCCTCCTTTCCTTTCTCCTCCCAGCCTCTCAACCAGGGAAATAAAGATTTCTCTGTCTCCCATCCAGTGCTCTCCATCAACCATCTACCATCCCCGGGAGTATGTGATCCTTGGACCTTCATAAAGACCCCAGACATAGGACTCCAAGGTGGGGCGGGGACAAAGAAGGGAGACAAAAGGAAGGAAGAAAGGAAGGAAGGAAGGAAGGAAGGAAGGAGAAAAAGAAGAGAAAGAAAGAATAAAAAGAAAAGGTAGGATAATCGAGAAGCTGGGATGATTGAAGCATGGAAGAATGAGGAAACCCCAATGAAAGAACAATGGCAAGAAAAACTGATGAGTTATGCGGAGTTGGTAAAGTTGACATAAAAATTACAGTGGTACCTCTGGTTGCGAATGGGATACATTCCAGAGCCCCGTTCGCAACCTGAAAGGAACGCACCCTGCATCTCCGCGTCTGCACACTGCTTCTGCATGACATCATTTTGCGCGTCTGCGCATGCGCGAGCAGCGAAACCCTGAAATAACCCTTTCCGGTACTTCCGGGTCGCTGTGGGATGCACCCTGAAAATGCGCGACCTGAAACAAACGTAACATGAGGTATGACTGTACGTGAGAAGGACAACCATGATTTCAAGGAAGAATGGGAACTTTTTACAAACTATCTAAAAAAACCAACAAAATGATTTGGACTCCTTGGCAGGTTTTGAATAAACACGCACAAATTTATTAGTAGAATATATGACAGATAAGGCAATGATATGTACCATTTTTTAACATGCAGAGAATAAAATGTGCAAACAAATCAGAGAGGGGAGCTGAGGGAAGTCCTTAGGGGGTGGGAGAGGGAGGGAAGGGGGGGAAATGTAACTGGTTATTTTGCCTGATAATTTGTTTTGTTAAAATGGTTTAATAAAAATATTTTTTAAAAAAATAGAGAGAGAGAAGTTGGGGTGATTGAGAGGCTGGAAACCCCAATTTCTCAGTCCTCCCACAGCGTCATTACAAGGGAGTACAAAACTATGCCAGCTAATCTGATGGAATCCCAGCAGAACTGTGCCACCCTGGAGAGCTCCTTCAGTAGATGTGCCAGGAGGTGCAGCGGCACTAATCAGCAGCAGGGGTGGCCCAGCTGGCAGCAAACCTTTTTCATGTTTGGATTCAGCAGCACTAAACCCACCCTTCTGCCATTCTCCCTTCCTGTCACACGGCTGCCTTCCGACACCTTATTTCTAAAAGGCATCAGTGTGTGGCACGCTCATGCCTTCAGGATGCTGGCAAGGTCTAAGATGAGGACATGAAAGGCACAAGGAGGCCACCAGGTGTAAACAGGCAAAAAAAGGCATCTGCCACACAGAGGGAGGGAGACTTCACTGCTTGCAGATCCACCTGAGCTATAGGTGTGTGTTACATTTCTCATTCTCTAAGCACAGGGATTCGGGGCGGGGAGGGGCGATTCAATTTGCATTTAAAGGTGAACCTATTTAATTTGCACTTTCTGAAACCATCTGCCCACTGCCATCCTTTGGAATTTGCAGCCATCCTTCGCAATCAGCACTTCTCTGCATGCTGCAATGCAGCCAGCCAGCCAAGAAGAGGGTACAAAACTGCATATACAGTGGTACCTCGGGTTACATACGCTTCAGGTTACAGACTCCGCTAACCCAGAAATAGTGCTTCAGGTTAAGAACTTTGCTTCAGGATGAGAACAGAAATCGCGCGGCTGCTGCGCGAGGTCCCATTAGCTAAAGTGATACCTCAGGTTAAGAACAGTTTCAGGTTAAGAACGGACCTCCAGAACAAATTAAGTACTTAACCCAAGGTACCACTGTACCAGGGTTAAGTGTGCATAGAAATTCGTATCTTAGTGAAAACAGCGTGCAAGTATACATCTTATTAGCGAAAACTGCTTTGCAAAAAATGAGCATTTTAGGCAAGAGTGCCTACAAAAATGTCAGTATTAGGAGAAATTCTCATTCAAAGTGCTGATGAATTTTCATGAGGACTTAAAAAACAACAACCACATAAAGGTACAAGGTAAAGGGACCCCTGACTGTTAAGTCCAGTTGCGAACGACTCTGGGGTTGCGGCGCTCATTACATATTTTTGTGGAAATGTGGAAAACTAAACTTAAGACCCGAAAATGGGAAACTGAACCCTCTACAAGAATGCTGTTTTAGGGAAGGAGATGCAAAATCAAAACCAGAAGCTGCTTTGTACAGAGTCAAACCATCGTTCCAAAGAACCTAGACTTGTCTGCTCTGTCTTGCCTCTGGCAGAGACCTTTGATATCACCTGCTACCTTTTTTTTTCTTTGATAACATTTCCCCCCCCCAAAAAAAAAATAACAAAAACAACAATACAAGAACAAAGCACGACACGACAAAATGACTTCCCTCTAGTTCCTTCCTTGGTTGTATTATTTATCAACTTACTGCATGTCCATTATTAAATTTAAAACCTATTTAAACTGCCTGTTATCAATTCAAAACAAAATTACAAGTAATCTTAAAACCATGCTAATGTATTAACCTGTGTACACTGCTTTTGTATATATTTGCAATAAGCACCTTCCATTCTTCCTTAAATTCAAGATATCACCTGGAGATGCCTGGGACTGAACCTGGGGCATTGGTCACTGGTCCATCTAACTCAATATTGCCTTCACTATCCGGCAGCAGCTATCCAGGCCAGGAGTCTTTCCCAGACATACCTGGAAATGCCAAGGACTGAACCTGGGACCTTTTTCATGCAAAGCAAATGCTCAAGCCTCAAACCAGGAGTTGCAAAGAAAACACCTGTTTCGCTGTTTGTTTGTTGCGTGGCGAGTTCCCGCTCCCCCCCCCCAGTGGAAATAAAGACACAAGACACAATTATTAAGGTTAATGGGCTAAATATGGCCACAACTTTATTGGTTACAGGTGATGAGCAGTATTGGCTTAGGCATTGATCCTAACTGACTATATCCGACTTCAGCCCGTCCGCTTGAAGTCTGGGAAGGGTTAACCACCAGTAGGGGGAGTCCTGCTGATGCACATCAACTAGGAATTCCCCCGGGGACACCAATTGGGGGCGTGCCTTAGGCCCCCACCTCCATAGGCTTCGGACAGGGCCACACCCCCTGGAATTCTTTACCGGACTACCCTTCAATATGTGGGGCAGGTGATGGCGTTACCTCCCCTCTTCCATCTACAGAGCAATCCGCCAATACCCAGAAAGTTGTGACAATTTGTTACGAGGTAGGTGAAAACCAAGTGGCTGGTGCCAATTTGCCAAGTGGAAAAATTCCTACCAGGCCCCGCAACGGCGACCAACCAAGGTCCATAGCAAGGTCAAGGAATGAAAACCTTAAAGGGCGGTGTGGGTGGGAAAAACAGGAACAGCTGGCAGGCGGCAAAGAGGGAGATCCCTGGCTGCGTCCTGGTTTAAATAAGGCAGGCCACACCCCCAGAGCCAGCCAATTGGCTGGCCAGGAGGTGACACGGCTGGGAATCCCCCCATCACATGGGGGCTGCGTTCCAGCCGCCACGCATGTGTGATGGAGCCGTGAAGCCCGCAACTCCACCTCCTCCAAATGGCGGAAGTGACCTTTATTACAGCAGCTGAAACAGTTGTTCGGAGCTGCCATCGCCCATTTCCTCCCCTCTCCCAAATACCCATAAAATATAACTGCATAATCACATGACGTCATTCTATGGTGAATCTTTGACAAGAGGCTTGTCTGACCCCTTCCCTATGTTCCATCATTCCGGTTGTCTAGACAAGCTTTCCTATACAGGTTTTTCTGCTGACTCTGGTTTTAATTATTTGTCTTTCTTTCTCTCACTCTTTTTTCTCTCTTTTGCATTCTTTCATCTTTTTGTTTGTTTGCTGATTTTGCATCTTGGTCTTGTTGTTGTTTTAAAAATAAATCTAAGCACAATTTTTTTGACTGTGGAAAAGCAGGATCAAAACAATCATATAAATAAAAAATAAAATGGATTGTTGGTTGATAAAGAAAGAAATGGCAGCTACTGCTGAGATTTGCAGCCACACACAATCTTTTGGTGAATTGGGGAAGTCAGCATACCTCAACTTGTGTGATGTATCAGCTAAGCATGCAGAGTCCCAGCAGACTTTTCAGAGATTTTTGGCTCCCAGCAAAAAGCTTCTCCAAGAGTTCCAGGTTAAAGAGAAAACTTCTCTCCCACACAGTTCAAAGGGTCTATTGCATCCAGACACAAGACAAAGCTAAAGTTTACTACCTGGTTAGTGGGGTAGAAGTGGAAGGATCATTAGGCGCGAGTGATCATGCTCTTCTGAAGTTTACTATACAGCGGAAAGGAGCAGCCAAGCATACTAGGACTGAATTTCTTGACTTTAAGAAAGCCGACTTCATAAAACTTAGGGAAGTGCTGGGTGAGATCCCATGGACAGTAACACTAAAAGGAAAGGGAGTTCATGATGGCTGGGAGTTTGTCAAGAGGGAGATAGTAAAAGCACAACTTCAGGCAATACCAATGAGACGGAAACATGGAAGGTGCCTAAAGAAGCCAGGGTGGCTATCTAAAGAACTTTTAACTGAGTTAAGATTAAAAAAGGATGTGTACAAAAAATGGAAAAGGGGGGAAACTACCAAAGAGGAATTCAAACAAATAGCCAGCACGTGTAGACACAAAGTCAGAAAAGCTAAAGCACAGAATGAACTCAGGCTTGCTAGAGAGGTTAAAAGCAACAAAAAAGGCTTTTATGGGTATGTTCGTAGCAAAAGGAAGAACAAAGAAACCGTGGGGTCACTCAGAGGAGAAGATGGTGAAATGCAAACAGGGGACACAGAAAGGGCTGAACTCCTCAATGCCTTCTTTGCCTCAGTCTTCTCCGATAAAGAAAACAATGCCCGACCTGAAGAATTTGGAGCAAATGATTCAGCAGAGGAAACACAGCCCAGAATAACTAAGGAGATAGTACAAGAATACTTGGCTAGTTTAGATGTATTCAAGTCTCCAGGGCCAGATGAACTGCATCCAAGACTATTAAAAGAACTGGCAGATGTGATCTCAGAACCACTGGCAGTCATCTTTGAGAATTCCTGGAGAACAGGCGAAGTCCCGGCAGACTGGAGGAGGGCAAATGTTGTCCCTATTTTCAAAAAGGGGAAAAGAGAGGACCCAAATAATTACCGCCCAGTCAGTCTGACATCAATACCAGGGAAGATTCTGGAGCAGATCATTAAGCAAACAGTCTGTGAGCACCTAGAAAGGAATGCTGTGATCACCAATAGTCAGCATGGATTTCTGAAAAATAAGTCATGTCAGACTAACCTGATCTCGTTTTTTGACAGAATTACAAGCCTGGTGGATGAAGGGAACGCAGTGGATGTAGTCTACCTTGATTTCAGCAAGGCATTTGACAAGGTGCCCCATGATATTCTTGTAAAGAAGCTGGTAAAATGCGGTCTTGACTATGCTACCACTCAGTGGATTTGTAACTGGCTGACTGACCGAACCCAAAGGGTGCTCATCAATGGTTCCTCTTCATCCTGGAGAAGAGTGACTAGTGGGGTGCCACAGGGTTCTGTCTTGGGCCCGGTCTTATTCAACATCTTTATCAACGACTTGGATGATGGACTCAAGGGCATCCTGATCAAATTTGCAGATGACACCAAACTGGGAGGGGTGGCTAACACCCCAGAGGACAGGATCACACTTCAAAATGACCTTGACAGATTAGAGAACTGGGCCAAAACAAACAAGATGAATTTTAACAGGGAGAAATGTAAAGTATTGCACTTGGGCAAAAAAAATGAGAGGCACAAATACAAGATGGGTGACACCTGGCTTGAGAGCAGTACATGTGAAAAGGATCTAGGAGTCTTGGTTGACCACAAACTTGACATGAGCCAACAGTGTGACGCGGCAGCTAAAAAAGCCAGTGCAATTCTGGGCTGCATCAATAGGAGTATAGCATCTAGATCAAGGGAAGTAATAGTGCCACTGTATTCTGCTCTGGTCAGACCTCACCTGGAGTACTGTGTCCAGTTCTAGGCACCACAGTTCAAGAAGGACACTGACAAACTGGAATGTGTCCAGAGGAGGGCAACCAAAATGGTCAAAGGCCTGGAAACGATGCCTTATGAGGAACGGCTAAGGGAGCTGGGCATGTTTAGCCTGGAGAAGAGGAGGTTAAGGGGTGATATGATAGCCATGTTCAAATATATAAAGGGATGTCACATAGAAGAGGGAGAAAGGTTGTTTTCTGCTGCTCCAGAGAAGCGGACACGGAGCAATGGTTCCAAACTACAAGAAAGAAGATTCCACCTAAACATTAGGAAGAACTTCCTGACAGTAAGAGCTGTTCGAATTTGCTGCCAAGGAGTGTGGTGGAGTCTTCTCCTTTGGAGGTCCTTAAGCAGAGGCTTGACAACCATATGTCAGGAGTGCTCTGATGGTGTTTCCTGCTTGGCAGGGGGTTGGACTCGATGGCCCTTGTGGTCTCTTCCAGCTCTATGATTCTATGATTCTACCTACGATGTAAAGTTCTTTTGTTCTTTAGAGCAAAAATACATAGGTACAGATATACCAACACATAAGGTAAAGGACCTCTGTAGGGTTAAGTCCAGTCAAAGGCGACTATGGGGTTGCGGCGCTCATCTCGTTTTCAGGCCGAGGGAACCGGCGTTTGTCTGCAAACAGCTTTCTGGGTCATGTGGCCAGCATGAGTAAACTGCTTCTGGCACAACGGGACACCGTGACGAGTGCCAGAGCGTACAGAAACGCCGTTTACCTTCTTGCCGCAGCGGTACCTATTTATCTACTTGTACTGCTGTGCTTTTGAACTGCTAGGTTGGCAGAGCTGGAACAGAGCAACAGGAGCTCACCCTGTCATGGGGATTCGAACCGCCGACCTTCGGATCAGCAAGCCTAAGAGGCTCAGTGGTTTAGACCACCACACCATGCTAGCTAAACCCACAGCCTCTTTCCCTTGACTCTTGCAGATTCAGAGTCTGATAGCATCAGGATTTGCAAAAACAAGACTTGATGAAAGTGATCCTGAACCAACATTCCTGAACCATTGGGTGGGTGAACGTCACATCAAGTCATCAATTCGACCTCACCGGTGTTGCCATGGTGATCCAGTGCACCTGGTACTCTTATCTCAGAGCATCAAGACACGAGACCGAGCACTGTGCAATCTAACCCATTGTTTCCCAACCTTGTGCCTCCAGCTGTTTTTGAACTACAACTCCCATCATCCCTGACTAGCAAGACCAGTGGCAAGGGATGATGGGAATTGTAGTCCAAAAACAGCTGGAGGCACAAGGTTGGGAAACACTGATCTAACCCATTGTTCACGTGGCATAGTGGTTAGAATATTGGACTAGGACCTGGGAGACCAGGGTTCAAATCCCCACTCGACCATGAAGCTCACTGGGTGACCTTTAACCGTCACTGCCTCTCAGCCTAAACTACCTCACAGGGTTTTTTTTTTGGGGGGGGGATTAAATGAAGAGTGAGTGCACCAAGTACACCACCTTGAGCTTGGAGAAAAAGATGGGGTATAAATGCATATTATTATTATTATTATTATTAACGATAAATAACATCATTATGAACAATAAACAACAGAAATACAATAATTTATTTATGCCTCTTACTCTATTCTTCTGCCACTCTGGGATTAACTCCTGTGAGGTGTTTTTTTTTTAACACTGAAAGAAAAATGAAACTGTTGCAGAAGGAAGCTCAAAAAGAGATTAAGGCGATAATTGCTTGTTTACCACCGTTCATTAGAAGATTTTTTTTTTCCTTTAAAAAGTCACAAGCAATTAATGAAAGTTGGCTAATGAAGGGGCTGTGTCGCTCACCTTGTTCTGAAGCCACAGTCTTATTTCTCTAACCCCTGCCCGCCCACTGACTCCTGGGCCCCCACCAGCTTACATCCAACGCTGTCAGGCTGTGGTCACTATCGATTACATGCTTCAGTTCTTCAGTAGCTCTAATCACATCTCTTGGGTTGCGGAGGATGATGCACTGCTCAGCGAACAGCTCTGACTTTTTATCGCTAAATTATTGCAAGCAGCAAAGGACCTCAGTAGCCTTCCAAGCACAGCCCCTACTCAGTAGGGCCAGCCAACCCCAGGGTTGAGGGGTCCCTCCAAAAGGTGCTGGCCACTGTTGGCCACCGTGATTTGTAATGCACCAGAACTCTGGCCCTTCCAGAGAAGTGCATTGTGGGAAATTCAGATGGTGGACGCCAAGTTCTGTCATTGATGGTTCAGAGGTGCTAGTCAACAGCCAGAACTGGGAAACGTCTGAGATTTGGAGAGTTGCCAACAGTTGAGACAGTGGGCTAAGCAAATGAATGGCTGATTCAGTATTAAGGGAGATTTGGTGGCACTGTGGGTTAAACCACAGAGCCTAGGCTTGCCAATCAGAAGGTTGGCGGTTTGAATCCCCATGACAGGGTGAGCTCCCGTTGTTCGGTCCCTGCTCTTGACAACCGAGCTGTTCGAAAGCATGAAGTGCAAGTAGATAAATAGGTACCGCTCCGGCGGGAAGGTAAATGGCGTTTCTGTACGCTGCTCTGGTTCGCCAGAAGCGGCTTAGTCATGCTGGCCACATGACCCGGAAGCTGTACGCCGGCTCCCTTGGCCAATAAAGCGAGATGAGCGCCACAACCCCAGAGTCGGCCACGACTGGACCTAATGGTCAGGGGTCCCTTTACTTTTTATCTTGGTATAGGGAAGGCCCTAGCTCAGTCATAGAGTTTGTGGCAGAGGTTTATTCCAGCCTAGCTGTGTACCACACTTACAATTGGCAAGAAAACTTCTAGATGCAAAATCTGTGCTCTGCCACTCTGACTCATATATTGGCAATCTTTTAGGGCTGTACCCAGCTAGAGTTGACTCATTGGAATAAATGGCCCTAAGTTAGTTATGCCTATCAATTCCAGTGGGTTTACTTTGAGTAGGACTAGCATGATACATGACTAGCAAGATTTTTTTTATTTTTTAAAAAATGGTAGTAGGGTTTAAACTCCTATAGCCTAGAAGCCCTTCTCCAGAGTCTACTGGTCCCAGTTGCAGTTATTTGTTGCTATTAGAAGTGCACTCTGCACATGCTCAGTTGAGGAACGTTTGTTGATGTCCCAGGACTAAGCTGCAGCACAAACACGTGCTCTCACACACAGCTCAGATGCTGATCCAAGGCACAAATTTTGCCATGAACATATGTGTTACATAGGGAAGGACCTATTAAATTATTCCACTTATTTTTGTAACGCAGCATAAAGCAAGCCTTGCAAACAAAACTATCAGATTAGCATTCATCCTAATTATTCTGCATACAATATAGTTTCTATTGTAGTAGACTGTGCAACGTCGTACAAACATACCTTACAGTATTAACGTCAGCCTGAAATATATTTAGAAAAGGAAGCAGGAGGGAGGTTAGAATATTGCTCGTATTTGCAGAATGCTTTTATGTAGCTGGTTTTGTTTTCCTGGCTGTTGCATTCTTGGAAAGTAAAGACAAGCCCTCTGGCCACAGCTGTCTTCAAAGGATGTCAGCCTTAAAACAAACACGACATGGTACTAAAAGGTGCCGCAAAGGGATGCAGATCAAATAAAGGAGCAGAATGAGTTGGAAACGAGTGACGTAATCTACAAAATATTTACCACAGCTAAGCTTTTGGGGGCAGAAGAAAGTAACACAGGTCATGCTCATGAACACACTGATGGTACTTGGCACATTCATGGACCACAAATCACATTTTTGCAGTCAGCTCCAGGCTGCTGTAGCAATTTATGGGGGATCAGGTCCTGTGAGGCTCTTTATATCCTCATTCCTGCCCGCACCACTCCCTAGACTGGGAGGCAGGGCAGGTGAGAAGAGGAAGAATCTAATCCAGTTGGTCCCATGAACCTATTTCTTCAAAGTGATGCAAGACCTGGTCACATGGCAAGCACGGTGTGTGTGTGTCGGGGTGTGTGTGTTGTGCATGCCCACAGAGCTATCACACAGCCACAGTAACTGACATAATCTCTCGCCCTGACCTAGCCACTGTGATCCACGCGATGGTCACCTCCAGAGTGGATTATTATAACTCACTCTACGTTGGGCTGCCCTTGAGACTGACCCAGAAACTCCAGCGGGTGCAGAATGCCGCGGCGAGATTCCTTACGGGGTCCTCGCTGCGGGATCACATTCACCCAGTGCTATACTACAGCTACATTGGCTCCTGGTGGAGTACAGGATCAGGTTTAAGGTGCTGGTTTTAACCTTTAAAGCCCTATACGGCCTAGGACCCTCGTACCTACAGGACCGCCTCTCCTGCTATGTCCCGTGGAGCACCTTACAGTCTTCAAACAAAACCATCTTGGAGGTGCCAGGCCACAGGGATGTTAGGCTGGCCTCAACCAGAGTCAGGGATTTTTTGGCTGTGGCCCCGATCTGGTGGAACGCTCTGTCACAAGAAACTAGGGCCCTGCGGGACTTGACTTCTCTTCCAGCTCAGCCTGACCCCCACCTTTGGCAATCCTCACAGAACTCTAGCCCAATGGTTGCCATTAATTAGATTTGAACTGATCTTATAATGAAATGATTTTAGAATGTTGTATTATTTTATTGTTGTTAGCTGCTCTGAGCCCGGCTTCGGCTGGGGAGGGCGGGATATAAATAAAAAATTATTATTATTATTATTATTATTATTATTATTATTATTAAAACCTGTTATTTGAACACTCTCTTCTGTTGACCCTTATAGAGGGTTGCCCATGCTGAGTTTGTCACAGCAAAAAGCTACAAAGAGAGACTCATGACACCTTAAGGACTAATGAATTGTGTCATGTGCTAAGCAAGAAATAAGTAAACTGTGGCCCTCTAGATGCTGTGGTGCTAATATGTATATATTAATCTGTTTGCTCCCTATGCCAGGCCTGATCAATGGCAACTTTGCCCTCCTACTTCAATGGGGCTTTTTCTGTAGAACTCTAGAAGTTGTTGAACTCCAGCTTCCATATGTTAAGCTGGCTGGGGATGATGTGAGTTGGAGCCCGGCAATATCTGGAGGGCCACAGGTTGCCCAAAACGTGATATATGCATAGCTTTCCCCAAACTGTGTTACATTTAAGTTGTACTTCATCAATGCAGTCTTGAAGAAAGCTCAATGGTCGATAGTAACACTGTCTTGAAAGTTTCATCATTAAGCTGTTTTACCACTTCTTCTTGGTTTCTTTCTTGGGTTTCTTGCTCAACGATACTGTGGCAGCTTTGGGTTTCTTTACCACTTCTGAACTTTTTGTCTCATAGTTTTCAGTGTCCATTTTGTGTGTCTCTGGAATGGGAAGGATAATGGCCAGTACACAGATGAGTTGAAAAATGGCACCAAAGAAGAGGCCATAGTGCAGGATGTTCTGCATGAACGTAGGCTCTGGGATTTCAGGGGGTGAGAAGTCCAGTTCAGCATCCATTTGGTGAGACAAAAAGTTCAGAAGTGGTAAAGAAACCCAAAGCTGCCACAGCATTGTTGAGCAAGAAACCCAAGAAAGAAACCAAGAAGAAGCGGTAAAACAGCTTAATGGTGAAACTTTCAAGACAGGGTTACTATTGACCATTGAGCTTTCTTCAAAACCTGATGTAAGCTTTTACTTGAACTAGAAACGAGATAGATAGATCTACAGACAGATAGATATTAGGCTGCATACAGCTAAGTTGATGTGCTAGTGGGAGCCAGCACGAGTCCCACTAGTGCAACAGGACTTGCCCGCTCCTTCCCTCTGTGCATCCCCCCATGTCCCTGATCCCCAAATTGGCTCTGCAGGGTCAGGACAAACCCCAGCTCAGCGGGCAGGCGAAGAAGATGGGAGATCATGCTGTTGAGCAAGCAGAGACGGTTCTGCCGATGGTAGATTTCCACCCACTACTCTGAACAGCAGCACAAAAGCACAGTTTATGACAATTTGATTAGAGCTTAAAAGTACACAAAATGACCCTTCACTGCAGCCGGTAATAACAGGGGCTGGCAACCTAAGGCCCATGGGCCACTAGCAGCCCACGGGAGTTGTTTAACTGGCCCACGAGCTGCCCCCAACCAAGCCACCTGCTCGGTGAGTCCCCACACACTGCGCTAAACCGGCGCATCACAGCACGGCACGGAGACTCGCTTCCGCGGCACCAGAAATCGTGTCTGTGCAGACGCCGAAAATCACGGGGAGGTGTGCAATCTGGCCCACAGAGGGATCTCTGCTGAAGTGAAGTGGCCCAGGCAAGAAGAAGAAGAGTTTGGATTTGATATCCCGCTTTATCACTACCCGAAGGAGTCTCAAAGGGGCTATCATTCTCCTTTCCCTTCCTCCCCCACAACAAACACTCTGTGAGGTGAGTGGGGCTGAGAGACTTCAGAGAAGTGTGACTAGCCCAAGGTCACCCAGCAGCTGCATGTGGAGGAGTGGAGACGCAAACCCAGTTCACCAGATTACAAGTCTACTGTTCTTAACCACTACACCACACTGGCTCTCAAGATAGACCTTGCCGACCCCTGGGTCATATAGTAATCAGAAAAATGAGAATACAATCAGCCACTGATGCTGTTGGCATCCATTTATATATGTGGGTCCCACCCCCCACCCAATTTCATCCTCTTCCACCACCATCACACACTCACCCATGACTCAAGTTTGAGCAAATTTCATTTCATACTCCCCTTGCTATCCAGCCTTTCGAATTCCCCTCCCCACAGGAGGTTGTGGACTCTCCTTCCTTGGATGCTTTTAAGCAGAGTTTGGATGGCCATCTGTCATGGATGCTGTAGCTGAGATTCCAGCATTGCAAGGGGGCTGGACTAGATGACCCTTGGGGTCCCTTCCAACTCTACAATTCTACGAAAAGTAAAAGCAGAATTCCTCATTTCCTGCAGAGGCCCAGTGGACCCCAGTGACGCTGTCACACAGCCCGAGAGAAGCATATCAGAACATGAAAGCAACTCCGTAATCTCAGCATGACATAGGTGTTAACTAACCTGGAAGCCAACCAAGCGGCTGGCATTAAAAAATCCCCTTATCTAGCAAATGCACATTTCAGCACTGACTTCCACAGCCACCACATGTGGCCCAAAGGCAAGCAGGTTGCTGCACACAGAAAATAATATTTTGAAAGGAAAAAGCCAAGACACGGGCCGTATTATTAACAATTAGCATGACAATCAGAACAATTTGTCTGGACTCAAAACAACAACAACAAAGTGACATGTATAAGCACAGCTGAATGAAGCCATCAGCACAACTGCAATAAAAATCACCCAGGGTGGGGGGGCAAGCCCCTTGGAATCATGTTCTAAACAGCGTATGATTTGAAATTGCCATCTAGATGGAAGCTGCTGAGGAAAGGGGGTTTCAGGTCAAAGCCGTCTGTTAAGAGAGAGATTAAACCAACATTTACCTACCTGTCCAGTCGCCAACGACCTTAACGTGAACCCCAAAAGTTGCTTCAGAAGCTGTTGGGCACTGTGGGGGGAAATAAAATGAAGCGTGTTGAAATTCAGTTGTGGGGGGAAGTAATTAGCAATACAGTTGAACCCACAGTTCCACCAAATCTCCCTTAATACTGAATCAACCATTCATTTGCTTAGCCCACTACAGTGGTACCTCAGGTTACAGACGCTTCAGGTTACAGACTCCGCTAACCCAGAAATAGTACCTCGGGTTAAGAACTTTGCTTCAGGATGAGAACAGAAATCATGTGCTGGCAGCGCAGCGGCAGCTGGAGGCCCCATTAGCTAAAGCGTGCTTCAGATTAAGAAGTTTCAGGTTAAGGACTTCCGGGTTGGCGCCATCGCCGAATGGCGGACTCCCTCCGAGCTCCGGAGGGAGTCTGCTCGGCAGGGGCTGGGTTCTACCGCGCCGGCGACGCAGGGACCCTCAAAAAGCATGGGCGCTGAAACCCATGGGCATGGTGACTCGGCTGGCACCGTTTGCGCCCCCCCGACCACGCGAAGGAGCCTTTTTAAAGGCTGCGGAGCGGGTGACAGGGGGGGGTGGTGCTGTGAGTCCTCCGCTTCCCCTGCCAAGTGAAGCCGCATGCCATTTGGCGGAGAGCACTGACTTCTTCCATTGAAAATCTGGACTTAAAAGAACAACCCGTGAGTAATTGGAACTTGGATTAAAAAGGGGAATAATTTTTTTCTTAAATTCGGAGCGAGCGGGGGAGGTATAAAAAGGAAGTCAACCTCCCCCCTGTTCTAGAGGAGCTAAAGCAAAGGACCTGACAACTAAGATCGAGCGCAACCTTTTCTTTTGATAAAGATATTAATTTCGCGATGGAAAATTATAAGCTGGGCTGGAGGAGAAGAGTGGAATGTGAATTAAAATACAACCCCCCCCCCCCCGAAGCCCCGGGAGCGATCCGTGAGAGCGCCTGGAGAGGAGAAATAGAGGTTTTGACAGCTGTCAAAGGAGCTGCCAAAACTGAAGAACAAAAAGAGAACTTTGTTACGAGGACTTTGCTGGTTACATTTGTTATAAATTGGATATAAACTGTTTAAAACAAGGAATAATAAGTTACTTTGACTGGTGGGTGAGATCGGGAATGAAACTGAGTTACTATAATCCCTCTAGAGGAGCTGTGGGTTATTACAAGTATCGCTGGCATGGAATTTGAATCGGACATTTTATCTCCTGGGAAACTGCAGAAATGGAACACTATTTTGTCTACAGAGGTCTACACACTAAAGGAGACAATAGATTTATCTATTGAAGAATGGAAGGGACTTGACGTAATGTTTTGTTCCTGAATAACAAAGCCTCTGTAGAGGAATTACAAGCTTTTTGGATTTAGAACATTTGTGCAGGAGAGCAGGGGGAAAAAAGAAAAAAAAAAGAGGAGAAGAGAGAACATTAAGAACAACAAGAAAAACAAGAACTGGACAATGTTGGAAGATAGACCCTTTCTAAGATTGGACATTTGAAATTAAAGATGATTAAAAGACGGTAAAGATTACTAAAAAGATGGCAAAGCGGACTGGTGAAGGATTATGGCTTAGATTATGGTTCAGATGTGGGAGCTCCAGGAGACAGTGGATTTGATGGACATTGGGAACGCAACCGGGAAAGGGGGGAGGGAAATTTGGAATCCAAAGGGTGTTAAATTATATTTTATTCTTTTTTTAATTCTTTTATGTTAATCTGTACCTTATATTAAAGAGGGGAACTCGTGGAAGGGAACAGGTCGATTTTAGGGGATGGGAAAATATTTTTTAAATTGGGTTAATGATAATAATTTTAAAATTTGGGGTAAGAATTTGTTGAAACTATTTGAAAGAATTGGAATACAAGAAGGGGTGGGGAGGGGGAAGTCCTGGAAAGATGATATTGAAAATAAGGCCTTAAATTTGGATGTTTTTCTTTTTTTTGTTATATTTGAAAATCTTTAATAAATATTATTAAAAAAAAAAGAAGTTTCAGGTTAAGAACGGACCTCCGGAACGAATTAAGTACTTAACCCGAGGTACCACTGTACATCAATAACATGTGAAGGCCTCTTCTTTTTGCAATAACATTTTTATTGAGATTTCCCCATAATACGATAAGATTACAACGATCTGAGATACAAAACAAAACAAAAGAGAATCAAAAGAGAAAGAGGCAATAGAGATAAAGAGAGGGAAAAGAGAGAAACAGAGAGGGGGAAAACAAAGGAGAAACAGAGAAACATTAGCAAAAAATTACAAAAGAGAGACTTCCGATTTTCCTTCTATTCTATTCTATTCTATTCTATTCTATTCTATTCTATTCTATTCTATTCTATTCTGTTCTAATTTACTGGTCACACACTAGAAGAAAATATTAAATATTAAATATTAAAACCATCTGTCAATATGAACAACTATCTACTCTACTTTCTGTTAAACAATATCCCCTCTAAGTTTCAGGGTCTTTTTTAAAAATGGAAATGGGATAAAAAGGTAAAGGGACCCCTGACCATTAGGTCCAGTCGTGTCAGACTCTGGGGTTGCGGTGCTCATCTCGCTTCATTGGCCGAGGGAGCCGGCGTATAGCCGCTTTTGGTGAACCAGAGCAACACACAGAAATGCCGTTTACCTTCCCGCCGGAGCAGTACCTATTTATCTACTTGCACTTTGACGTGCTTTCGAACTGCTGGGTTGGCAGGAGCAGGGACCGAGCAACGGGAGATCACCCTGTTGCGGGGATTCGAACCGCCAACCTACTGGACATTTATTTGAATGAATGGGAGGATGCCTGGTTACACACACACACACACACACACACACCCGAAAAGGCACATGATACCCAATAAAAAACAGAGACAAACAGGTACTAGGTGATGGGAAACATCCATCTCCTCCTGAGACCCTGGAGAGTTGTCATCAGTCAGATTACACTGACTAGGTAGACAAGCATCCTGACTATTGTAAGGTAACTTCCTTTGGGACATAGCATCTATTATCTTAAGAGTCTCTTGTTTTCATTTTAAAGGCAGAGCCCTCCTGAGAGGAGGGGGGATGCCTCTGTGTGTATCATATAGAAGCAAACAGGGTGTGATTTTTTTCTAATTATTTTTTTTTATTCTTGCTTCTCTCGCCTGGAGATTTACCGGTAATTAATGGAGTTATCAGTTGACAATAGCACATGGCCAATTGACTAAGATTACTATAACCACTTCAGCAATTATTATTATTATTATTATTATTATTATTATTTAATTAATGGAGACTTAATTAATGGAGTTATCAATTTACAAAAGCACATGGCCAATTGACTAAGATTACTATAACCACTTCAGCAATTATTATTATTATTATTATTATTATTATTATTAGTATTATTATTATTTAATTAATGGAGACTTAATTAATGGAATTATCAGTTGACAAAAGCATATGGCCAATTGACTAAGAGTACTATACCCACCTCAGCAATTGTTATTATTATTATTATTATTATTATTATTATTATTATATTAATGGAGACTTAATTAATGGAATTATCAGTTGACAAAAGCACATGGCCAATTGACTAAGAGTACTATAACCACTTCAGCAATCATTATTATTATTATTATTATTATTATTATTATTAAATTAATGGAGACTTAATTAATGGAGTTATCAATGTACAAAAGCACATGGCCAATTGACTAAGATTACTATAACCACTTCAGCAATTATTTTATTTTTATTTACCGTATTTATTTTATATTTATTTATTTATTTATTTATTTTACTGATTGATCGATATCCCAGGGCAGTGCACAACATCAAAACTATTTTACAGAAAAAATAATGATAAAAACGTAATAAAACATAGCAAGAAGCACAACAGCCCTTTAAGGTAGACCAGTATAATCAACCTCAGTATTGTGACTGGTGGGAGGGAGCTGTTCCTGAAAGAACAGTGGCTTACCTAAAGGTACCAAACAACCTGGGTGGAACGCAACTATGCTTTACTCAAAGTAAGCCCATTGAAATTAATGGACGTAGTCAGGTTCATTACTTTCAATGGGTCTACACCAAGTAAAACTTAGTTGAAACCACCATCAACACCCCTGTTGCCAAACTCTTGCCTTTCTAGAAAAGTTATGGTTTGCAAGGACTACATTTGAGCAGGTAGCGCTGTGGTGTAAACCACTGGGCCTAGGGCTTGCTGATCGGAAGGTCCCTGCGACGGGGTGAGCTCCCGTTCTTCGGTCCCAGCAGTTCGAAAACACATCAAAGTGCAGGTAGATAAATAGGTATCGCTCCGGCGGGAAGGTAAACGGCATTTCCGTGCACTGCTCTGGTTCGCCAGAAGTGGCTTAGTCATGCTGGCCACATGACTCGGAAAAACTGTCTGCAGACAAACGCCAGCTCCCTCGGCCAGTAAAGCGAGATGAGCGCCGCAACCCCAGAGTCATCCGCGAGTGGACTTAACTGTCAGGGGTCCCTTTACCTTTACCTTTTTAAGCCTTTTTCTCAACACTTTGTCTGCCTCCAACCCTTTTTTTAGATGTTGATTGTTTTTTTGACATAGTTTAGTGCTTTTTCTAAGGCAGGATAATGCTAATTGAAATACAGTGATACCTTGGGTTACATACGCTTCAGGTTACAGACTCCGCTAACCCAGAAATAGTACCTCGGGTTAAGAACTTTGCTTCAGGATGAGCACAGAAATTGTGCAGTGGCGGCGCAGCGGCAGAAGCAGTGGCGTAGCGTGGGGGGTGCAGGGGGGGCCGGCCGCACCGGGCGCAACATCTGGGGGTTAGGGTTAGGGGGCGCAAATCCACGGGTTAGGGGGCGCAAATCCATGGGTTAGGGGATGCAAATTACTTGCCTTGCCCCGGGTGCTGACAACCCACGCTACGCCACTAGGCAGAAGGCCCTATTAGCTAAAGTGCTGCTTCAGGTTAAGAACAGTTTCAGGTTAAGAACGGATCTCCAGAATGAATTAAGTTCTTAACCCGAGGTACCACTGTACATGCACGCCACACTGCCTCCCTCTGAAGTAAGTGAAATATGGAGAAGTCCATCTAATCCCAGTTGCCCGATTCCCACGGACACTCCAGCAGCATCACTTTAACAAATTACTCGTAAAAAGCCAGATTCCCCTCCTCTCCCTTTCGGAGTTTAGGAAGGATATATTTCAACACTGTCTACAGATCCTCAGGGCTCCTTCGGGGATTCTTGGATGCCTTGCTCTGCTGATAAATCTCGCAGAAGGAAATGTCATCTACAAACTAGACGGGAAGAATCCAAGTTTTGGCTAATACAGTGTAATTTAAACACATACACACACGTGTGCCATGTTCTCTTGAATCATTCATAGCACATATCTGTGTAATGCTGTACCAACTGTGTCCCATCGAGATTAATGCAGCCACCAGCCCGTCAATTGATTAAATTTCTATTCTACATGCAATGTTTGATGCATTACTGTATTTTAATATTTTGTTGGAAGCCGCCCAGAGTGGCTAGGGAAGCCCAGCCAGAAGGGCGGGGTATAAATAAATTATTATTATTATTATTATTATTATTATTATTATTATTATTATTCCCTTCACCCAAAGATTGCAGGGCAGTTTGCAATATAAAACCTTCCGGTTTGGGAGAGCCTAGTTCTACACTTAAAATCATGGAAGGTCAAATATATGGAGTTGCATTCAGACTGGGTAGGGAAACATTTCCCCTGTGGGGTGTTGGGAGGTGTGTGCCACTGGCTGCCCCACACAATCCCATTGCAGCCATTTAACATGTGTGTTGGGGGAGTGTTTTGTGAATCTCCCTACCGTTAGATCAGAAACCCTGGTTAGATCTTGGTTTGTTTACACTAAATAGGGTTAAAACAAACCACGGTTTCCTGCATTTAGATGTAACAGGAAACTGTGGCTGAAAGCCTTAAACTCCCCATGTGGATGCAGGAGGGAAGCTCACATTGGTTCTAACTTTAGGAGGATGAGAGTAGTTCAGCATTATAGCAAAGAATCATAGGAGTTGGAAGGGACCCTATGGGTCATCTAGCCCAACCCCCTGCAATGCAGCGATCCTTTAAAGCCCTAAATGGCCTCGACCCAGTATACCTGAAGGAGCGTCTGCACCTTCATCGTTCTACCCGGACACAGGTCCAGTGCCGAGGGCCTTCTGGTGGTTCCCTCACTGTGAGAAGCCAAGTTACAGGGAACCAGGCAGAGGACCTTCTCAGTAGTGGCACCCGCCCTGTGGAACACCCTCCCACCAGATGTCAAAGAGTGGCTAGGGAAGCCCAGCCAGATGGGCCTGGTATAATTAATAAATTATTATTATTATTATTATTATTATTATTATTATTATTATCCTGCCCACAGCCGTCCTTGGTTGGGCTTGAACCACCAACCTTCTGGTTAACAGCCAGACACACTGATCCATTGCACCACATGAGGCAATCCAAACAGCAAAGAGAACACACAGCCTCCTTTGCCCCTTTCTAAAAAAATTTATAGGGAGCTGGCTGGGATTGAACCAGGAACCTTTTATATATAATTTTTATTAAATTTCCTGTCTTACAATTTAAAATGCTCATTTTTACATCCTTAAGAAATCTGTGACTTCCCCTTTTCTCTTTCCATGGTTCATTTTACATCTCATAAATCCCTGCATATTTTACAAAAACTATGCCATTCAGCATTCCATTATTGCTTCCATCAAAACTTATTTGCACTGCTGAATTTATCTTAATGCTGCCAGCGCTTTCAGCTGTACACAGTATATTCAAAAAACGTTTTCCAATCTTCTCTAAACGTATGTTCTTCCTGATCTCTTATTCTAAGTCTGCAAGCTGCGCATATTCTGTGAGAGATTAAGTTGCCACTCTTCTTTGCTTGGGACCTCGCTGGTTTTCCATTTTGGGGCTAACAAAACACAGGCCGCAGTAGTGGCATAAATAAATAACCTTTTTTGACACCTGGGAATATCAGTCCGAATTATCCCCAGCAGAAAGGACTCTGGTTTTGGGGGGGAAAGTACTATCAAACATTTTTTTCAATTCATTATGGATCATTTCCCAATATGCTTTTACCCTTTTACAAGTCCACCACATGTGAAAGAACGTTCCTTCCACCTCTTTGCGTCTCTAGCACTTATCTGATTCAGTCTTAGCAAGCTTCGTGCAGGCTTGAATCAGGAAACTTTTGCACTTACACTGTTGAGCTATAGAGATTCTCTATAGCTCTGAACCAGGTCAATATATTGATATATCTGAAAACTTGGAGCAGGCCAGTGGGGGCGGAAAAGCTCTTGCCTTCTGGCCCCACCACCAGAATGCTTCACTTTCTCCCAAAGTTCTTGTTGAACAAAGCTGATGCATGTATAATTTGTATTCACAGGGTGTCCTTCAGCAATCAGGGAATATTCATTTATGAAGGGAATACGGTTTCAGCTGGTGAATGTATAAAGACCTGCTATGTTTATATACGGCACATCTCTGTTTATAGAGAGCTTGCACTGCCAAATTTCCGTGGAAATCCTTAAGATCCACGCAGGCCAGGATTTATTTTTATTTTTTCTAAGCCCACGAAACAAAACATGCTGTCTTAGGATCGTTCCACGCACCTCTTGCCACAAAAATAGCCATGTTCTGCTCTCGTTGCTTGTGAGAGAACGGATGTGTACAAATCAGCTGTTTTGTACATAAACATGATCAACTTTGGCTAAACGTCACTTGTCAAGCTACTACTAGCAGCACAGCTACAGAGGCCAATTGATAAGTTGGCAACATTGTCACTAAAACATGCACACAGCCAGTTCTCTGACAAGTGTAGGGTAATATCTATTCTAAATAAGGACCACACAAAAATAATAGAGTTTAGTTTCAGAAACTAATCCCAAATTACTTGTTTAATGTAGCTCCTGCAAATAAATGCCTATCATGAGGAAATTCAAGGTAAGTCTGCAGCCCACCAACTAGTTCAGGGGTCGGCAAATTAAGGCCCATGGGCAGGGTCAGGCCCAATTGCCTTCAGGATCCGGCCCGTGGACTGTCCATGGATCAGCGTGGGAATTCTGTTCATTCGGGCTGCGCCATTTCTTTCCCTCCGCCATTCCTTCCCCCCCCCCACGCACACCATGGTGGCGCCTCCTCCCTCCCTCCTCCTGGCTTCTCCCTGCCCTGCCTAGAGGAGGAAGGGGGCTGGGCTGAGCTGGCTGAGCGCCATTTTAAGCAGCCCCTCTCCGGAGCCAGCCCTTTCGCGCTGCTCATTCTTCCCTCCGCCATTGCTGCCCTGGTGCTCCTGTGGACTAGACAGAAGCTCTTAACCACTACACTCTTAACCACTACACCACACTGGCTCTCAAGAGATAGGAGCGAATGAGCTTGCTCTGCCTACCCACGAGAAGCAGCAGTGGTGGTGGCAGTGGTAGTGGCAGCCCCAGGGAATGTAAGCGAAGTGGCTGGGGCTGGGGGGAGAGGAGGACTACTTGCCCCCCTCACCTCTTCTTCCAGCTCTCCACCCCCGGTGCTGCTTCTCTGGCCCGCCACAAGACCTGAGGGACAGTGGACTGGCCCACGGCTTTAAAATTTTTGCTGACCCCTGAACTAGATCATAAAATTGTAGAGTCATCTAGTCTAATCCTCTGTGGTGCAGGAATCACAGGGAAAGAATCCCAGGTGGCCATCCAGCCTCTGTTTAAAAACTTCCAGTGAAGGAGAGTCCACTATTTTCGAGGTAGTCTGTTCCCCTGTCAAACAGCTCTTGCCATTAAAAGCTTCTTCCTAATGTTTAGTCAGAATCTCCAATGAATCCATTGGTTTGGGTCTTCTCCTCTGGGGCAGCAGAAAACAAGGCATGTACAAACGCCTGCATTTTCTACAACCAACTCTGCTCATGAAGATCACAGGTAACCAAACAATTTAACCGCTGTGTTGCAAACAATAGTCAGTAATATCCAAGGCAACACGATGACCAAATACAATGATACAATATCAATATACACTCTTTATATAATGTGAAATATATGAAATCACATAAACAGAAAACTTACGAATCTCTGAAAGTCACAAAATATGCACTCTTGAAAACATCAAACCAAATAAACATAAGTCTTATAAGTCTCAGAAAGTCTTTGAATTTGAATCCACTGGTTTGGCTCTTCCCCTCTGGGGCAGCAGAAAACAAGGCATGTACAAACACCTGCATTTTCTACAACCAACTCTGCTCATGAAGATCACAGAAGAAACAGAAAAAGACGAGGGAAGAAGCACTTCATTCCCACCAAGGCACACCACAAATAAGGATCAAACATCTTCACCTTGATCGTGTGTGTTCCTTCAATTATACCAAATTTGCTCCCTTGTGCTTGATTCCTTCCATCTGTTGCTCCTGTAGCCGGATGGAGGCAGGGGTGGTTTTTTATGTATATATATAGATATATAGATTTCCCATGATATAAAATGAGCTTCTTTGTTACTAAAATAACTCTCAGGATTCACAGCAACTGCTGAGGTCAGGCAGAGCCCAAACAGCCAGCAAGCAGCCAAGTCTGGTGTTCACACAAAGGAAAACTCACAGCTGTGATGAGAGTCACATGCACTTTGTCGCTGGATATAAGGCTGAAGCTATTTGTATTTTCCAAAAGGATGCTCTATGGACACCTGTTCAAACTGGCCAGCCTTTCCCAACCTGTTGTTGTTGTTGTTTAGTCGTTTAGTCGTGTCCGACTCTTCGTGACCCCATGGACCAGAGCATGCCAGGCACTCCTGTCTTCCACTGCCTCCCGCAGTTTGGTCAAACTCATGCTGGTAGCTTCGAGAACACTATCCAACCATTTCATCCTCTGTCGTCCCCTTCTCCTTGTGCCCTCCATCTTTCCCAACATCAGGGTCTTTTCCAGGGAGTCTTCTCTTCTCATGAGGTGGCCAAAGTATTGGAGCCTCAGCTTCAAGATCTGTCCTTCCAGTGAGCACTCAGGCCTGATTTCCAGCAGAATGGAGAGGTTTGATCTTCTTGAAGTCCATGGGACTCTCAAGAGTCTCCTCCAGCGCCATAATTCAAAAGCATCAATTAGGTAGTATCTTATTAAAATGCCTTCTTGATGGTCCAGCTCTCACTTCCATACATCACTACTGGGAAAACCATAGCTTTAACTATACGGACCTTTGTTGGCAAGGTGATGTCTCTGCTTCTTAAGATGCTGTCTAGGTTTGTCATTGCTTTTCTCCCAACCTAGTGCTCTCCAATTATTTTTGAACGACAACTCCCATCAGCCCCAGACAACATAGCCATGGTTGATGGAAGATGCAGGCCAAAATAGCTTAGAGGGCGCTAGGTTGGGGAAGCCTGTAAGTAGAGGATTGCTTTCTGAGAATGAATGCTGGAGAACTATCAGTCGCTGCTTGGGGGAATTGGGTGGGAAAAATCCCCAAACAAATTGCCAATGGGGACAAGGTACTCAGGAATCTCAGAGCCACTTCTTAGGAGATAATTTGGTACTCAGAAACAAGTTATGAAATTCGTGCATGCACTACTACAGGAATGGAAAGCCTTTGGTCCTCCAGATGATGCCGAACTACAACTCCCATCAGTACTAGTAAGCATGGGCCATGGCTAGGGATGATGGGAGTTGTAGTTCAGCAATATCTGGAGGGCCATTCATGGTCACTTCAGAATGGAAGCTAAAGGAAGTAAAAATATATCATACATGGGGGTCCTGAAAGGCACTGAGCCCTGTGAGGAGAAATGGTGGCATTACTGTATTTTTGTTTTTTGGAGTTGCAAATAACTTTGGCTGGTGCTCCCTCTTTTTAAGTAAGAAGCGGTGTATAATCAACCTAAACCAAACCCATTTGTTGCAAATGTATAACCTGAGGCATCTTTATATAAACTACATGGCAGCAGCAGGATTGCCAACTTAAGAAAAATAAATGGTACTGCTCTTGGGAGTTTAGCAGCAGCCTGACAAGCAAATAAAACTGAATAAAATAAGTCAATGAATGCTGCACTCCCATGCACTAAGGCGAAAACCCTCTTTATCACAGTGGAACTTGCTTCTGTGCATTGATGCAGAAGCTGAGGCTGAAAGGGGTTTCCCCCGTCATGAGATAAATAGCTTCACTTGTTCTCTGCCATTAAAGGTACAGGTGTGGTACTGGACAAAATGGAGGGCTGTACCAATACACCTTCCATGGACTGCACTTGTTTAGGCCCCTGGTTCCACCTTCCATTTGGCCCCACCAGACCAGCCGCCACTAATTGTCAGGAGCTCAGCCTACACTCAAGTAGGACCCTGGTAGAGACTGGCATTCAAAAGCTTTCTTCAAAAGCTTTCTTCTGCCCGAACATCACAGTGACCAATGCCAACCAAAAACAGCACACTTAGGGATCTGCAGAGTTTGTGCAGCTGCGTAACAGACCTCTGCGACTCAGCATTTTGGCTAATCTACTTTATTTACATATAAACACACACGGAGCACTGCAACATGGCTCCCTCTCTCTCTAGCATCAGACAGAAAAGAGAAAAAAAGAACAAAGGACAATAGTCCCACTTCACGGAACACAGTAACACAAACATCCTGTTTCCGTCACTTCCCACTCAGTGGAGTCAAAACATACACCGTCATGTGAAAGTCAACAATCCCATGACTGCAATCACGGAGCAGGAATTCTAACATCGATCACTTGGAAACAGAAGCCATGGAAGCAAAAATCATCTCAGCACCATCCTCCTCCCCATATCATGTTGGGCCACAGTTCCCAGCATCCCTTACCATTGGCTAAGTTGGTTGGGATGAGTGTTGTAGACCTGCAACACTGAGGGACCCAAAGTTGAAGAATGCTGCTCTAGAAAGGCCCCTTGTCACTCGGTGCTACGGCACTTGTCTTGCAAGAAAAATGTCCCACATTCAATCCATGGCATTACCAGGTAGGGCTGAGACCATGGGGGGGGGGCTAATGGGGGGGGGCTAATGCCAATCCGTGTCAATAGTACTGAGCTGGAGGTATTTTAATAAATAGAAGTCTTAGCAGACCAGAAGCTGAACATGAATCAACGGTGTGATGCAGCAGCAAAAAAAGGCTAATGCTATTCTAGGCTACATCAACATGGAAACCAAGCATGATGAGGAATGGTTGAAGGAGTACATTTAGCCTGGAAAAGAGGAGACTGAGAGATGTGATCTTCAAATATCTTTTTAAAAATCATTTTTATTACGTCTCCTAAAATATTCCAAAACATCTATCGTTGTATACAATCCCCCCCACAAAAAAACCCACAAAATACAGTGGTACCTCTGGTTAAGAACTTAATTCGTTCTGGAGGTCCGTTCTTAACCTGAAACTATTCTTAACCTGAGCTACCACTTTAGCTAATGGGGCCTCCCGCTGCCACCGCTGCGCAATTTCTGTTCTCAGCCTGAAGCAAAGTTCTTAACCCGAGGTACTATTTCTGGGTTAGCGGAGTCTGTAACCTGAAGCATTTGTAACCTGAAGTGTCTGTAACCTGAGGTACCACTATCTAAGGGGTTGCCACATGGATGATAGTGCAAGCTTGTTTTCTCCTGCTCTGGAGGGTAGGACCCAAATCAATTGCTTCAAGTTATAAGAAAGGCAGTTTCAACTAAACATCAGGAAAGCCCTTCTGGCAGTAAGCTGTTCGATAGTAGAATGGACTCCACTTGGAGGTTTTTAAGCAAAGGTTGGCTGGCCATCTCTCAGGGATGCTTTAGTGAGATTCCTGGATTGCAGGCAGTCAGACTAGACAATCCTCGAGGTCCCTTTCAACGTTACAATTTTATGATTCTATGATCAGGTATATAGCAGTTTCCCATGTGGTTGCTGATTGGTTATTTTGATATCCATGTACCACTTTCCCCCCAAAATACAGGCAATAATTGCACACCTTTTCATGCAAAGATGGCATAAAATTATTTGCTGCATCAACAACAGCCTCTCATAACAACTCCAATGTTTTATCAGTAAAGCTGTAAAAACGTAGTTCAGGCTTAGGGCAGTGGGGAGGGGTGGAGGATGAACAAAAGAGAAAGGGAGTGGAGACACCAATACAGGAACACAAGAAAATAAAACTTCTGCTGCACACAAAATATGCAATTTATCCAGCACGATGCATTTCAAGTACCCCTGCTTATCCCAAACCACCTTTAAAATAGGTCATCCTGAGGTTCAGCTTCTCAGAACCAAATTAGATCAAATGTGTTGTTAACAGGTATATAGGTTTTTGTTTGGACAACAAAATCCTAAGAGGGGGCTTCGTGGGGGGGCGCACATCAGGACCACACCACATAGGGAGAGGAGGACCAACCCTTATCTCCCAAGCCACACTTCCAACTAAATCCCCGACCCTTCACTGCTATTCAGAAGATTCTCCCATTGTCACCAATGGGAGCAAATGGGACTGCCAGTTGCAAAGGGGAGGGGATTTTGGCTGGGTTCATCCTTGTGTAGAGAAGAATTAAGCTTACTAGCTGTAAGCTAGTAACTGAATTGTTCATATCACGGAATAAAGTGGCAGGGACGCGGGTGGCACTGTGGTCTAAACCACAGAGCCTAGGGCTTGCCGATCAGAAGGTCAGCAGTTTGAATCCCCGCAATGGGGTGAGCTCCTGTTGCTTGGTCCCTGCTCCTGCCAACCTAGCAGTTCAAAAGCACATCAAAGTGCAAGTAGATAAATAGGTACCGCTCCAGCGGAAAGGTAAACGGTGTTTCTGCTCTGGTTTCGCCAGAAGTGGCTTAGTCATGCTGGCCGCATAACCCAGAAGCTGTCTGCGGACAAACACCAGCTCCCTTGGCCTATAGAGTGAGATGAGCGTGCAACCCCAGAGTCGTCCACGACTGGACCTAATGGTCAGGGGTGCCTTTACCATTTTATATGAAAATGAACATTATTTTCCATTTCACTGTACCAAAGGTGTTGTTCCATTTCAAAAAATAATTTTTTTATAGTTTACTATTGTTTGTATTTTGAATTAGATATATATGGGGCACCAAAATATTTTAAGTGTTTAGGTCAGGGGTCAGCAAACTACGGTGCGTGGGCTGGATACGTTAAACCACCTCCTAGCCCTTGCCGCCCGCTCGGTAAGTCCCCATGCAGAGCTAAACCGGCGCAGCACACCGGTTTAACTCCACGCAGGAACTGACTTCCGGGACACAGCCATGGCTTCCTATTGGCTGCAGGAAGCTCCTGCAGCCAATAGGAAGCCACAGATGCCACCTCCTCCCCTGCCATGGCTCCGAAAGCCAGCAGGGAAAGAGTAACGGGCATATGTGCATGGGTGTGAGTGCTCCCGCACACGGGCGATCCAGCCCACCGGCAGAAAAGTTTGCCAACCCCTGGTTTAGGTGCCCTAAAGGTCTTAATCTGGCCTTCCCATGGGTATCTTATTGGCCGCTGTAAGGACAGGATGTTGGACTAGATTCCTGGCCTGATCTTGCTGGCTCTTCTTAAGTTTATGCATTGCAAGGACCACATGGTTTCTCCTAACTCTACAATTCTATGGTTCTATGTTCCTAACTTCCATCAGCTGCAGCCAGCAGGTACTACATAGGACTCCAACTCCCATCTTCAGTGGTGCTTATCCATCCTTGCTACCAAATCCCATCCTCTATCACAGTATTTTCCAACCTGGTGCCCTCCAGAGGTTTGGGGGCTACAAGTCCCATCAGTTGTAGGCAGCATCCAAAGAAAGCCATGCTGGAGATGGCAGAGAGATTGAGTCAGCATCACATCATTTCCAGGGGGGAAATAGGGGGATACAAGAAAAACAAAAGTATGCTGAGAAAGCTGGCCAAAATCCTCAAGCTGCCAATGTTGCTACTTAGTCAGCGCAAGTAGGTCAAACAGGAGCAGGAGGGGAGGCAGTATTAATATATTGCCTACATTTTCTATAAGCGCAGCCCCAAGTCTCGCATTACCCTCAAAGCAAGAGGCACTCACACATACACATTTCTAGGCAAAAAAGCAGCCCTAGGCACAACACGACCTAGAATTTTTTTAAAGGAAAATTTCTGTCCATTCCTTTGGCTGGGCAGAAAAAAAGGGTTAGAAGTTTCTGAAGTCTCCCCCGTCATTGGAATGCCATTAAAAACAACAACAACAAAATTGTATTTTGTTCACAAGTAGCAGACGCGCAATTAAGAAGCTCACAGCCTTTCCAGGAACGTAGGTGGCGCTGTGGGTTAAAGACTTGCCGATCGAAAGGTCGGCGGTTCGAATCCCTGCGGCGGGGTGCGCTCCCGCTGCTCGGTCCCAGCGCCTGCCAACCTAGCAGTTCGAAAGCACCTCCGGGTGCAAGTAGATAAATAGGGACCGCTTACCAGCGGGAAGGTAAACGGCGTTTCCGTGTGCGGCTCTGGCTCGCCAGAGCAGCGATGTCATGCTGGCCACGTGACCCGGAAGTGTCTCCGGACAGCGCTGGCCTCTGGCCTCTTGAGTGAGATGGGTGCACAACCCCAGAGTCTGTCAAGACTGGCCCGTATGGGCAGGGGTACCTTTACCTTTACCTAGCAGATGCGCAATTAAGAAGCTCACAGTCTTTCCAGAAATACAAAATAGGAGTTCAGAATTCCAGTGACACATTTAGGCTTCTCTTCCCCAAGCATTGACTCCTACTACTGTAGTGCAATAGATGGTACAGACTGGGGAATCAGCCAGCCATCCTCTGAGAGGGAATGGCAAAGGCTTGCATCTCTCAAGGGATGGGTCATTTTTAGGTTGTGAGCCTGTGGCTAAGGATTGTCTCATTTTGACTGGACATAAGCTGCTCCAGGAGACTTCTTGGCTGAAGAACAGAAGTACAAATTATTCAAATGGAACGTCTTCGGCCCTGTATACCTGAAGGAGCGTCTCCACCCCATTGTTCAGCTTGGACACTGAGATCCAGCTCTGAGGGTCTTCTGGTGGTTCCCTCACTGCAAGAAGTGATGTTACAGGGAACCAGGTAGAGGGCCTTCTCAGCATTAACGTCACCCTGTGGAACGCCCTCCTGTCAGATGTCAAGGAAATAAACAACTACAGTGGTATCTCGGGTTAAGTACTTAATTCAATCCGGAGGTCCGTTCTTAACCTGAAACTGTTCTCAACCTGAAGCATCACTTTAGCTATTGGGGCCTCCTGCTGCTGCTGCGCCGCCAGACCACGATTTCTGTTCTCATCATGAAGCAAAGTTCTTAACCCGAGGTACTATTTCTGGGTTAGCGAAGTCTGTAACCTGAAGTGTATGTAACCTGAAGCATATGTAACCCGAGGTACCACTGTATATGACTTTTAGAAGACATCTGAAGGCTCTAAATGGCACAGGGATTCTTTAAATGGTTGGTGTTTTATTGTGTTATTAATATTTGTTGCAAGACACCCAGAGCAGTTGGGGCAACCCAGTCAGATGGGTGGCATATTACTACTACTACCACCACCACTACTACTACTACCACTACTACTACTACTACCACTACTACCACCACTACTACCACTACTACTACTACTACCACTACTACCACTACTTCTACTACTACCACTACTACCACTACTACTACTACTACTACTACCACCACTACTACTACTACCACTACTACCACTACTACTACTACTACCACTACTACCACTACTACTACTACCACTACTACCACTACTACTACTACCACTACTACCACCACTACTACTACTACCACTACTACCACTACTACTACTACTACCACTACTACCACTACTACTACTACTACTACTACCACCACTACTACTACTACCACTACTACCACTACTACCACTACTACCACTACTACTACTACTACCACTACTACTACTACCACTACTACCACTACTACTACTACTACCACTACTACTACTACCACTACTACCACTACTACTACTACTACCACTACTACTACTACCACTACTTCCACTACTACTACTACTACTACCACTACTACTACTACCACTACTTCCACCACTACTACTACTACTACTACTTGTCCCAATGGACACCCTCCACCACTGCCTGCAGGGCTGTCAAACTATCACAGCCACGTCATGTGAGTTGGGACACTGCTATTGTGCCACTCATCCTTCGACCACTCACCAGGAACGAATCTACACTCATGGCTTTTAACGTTAAGGAAGGGTTTTGATACACTCATGGCTTTTAACGTTAAGCAAGAGTTTTGATAACCATATGGACACATGGCATCCTACGTTTAACATTCATAATGCATTATAAAAATGCAACACCACAGGGTGCTGCAGAGCAACCAGCAACCAGCAGTAGGGAGACAGCATTTTGACAAAAGAAACAAAGGTAAAAAAAAAAATGCTTTATTGTTACAAGTACACCCTGTGATGTTTTAGAACAATATAGCTAATACTGTTCTAATGACGTTAAACAGGTCTGTATAGATCCTGCCCGGGTCTCAGGTACGGCACACCTGGATATGATTCTGTTGTAGCACAATGCGGTTCCATCCCTGTTGAATCTCGCCTATTTCCTAAAGCCACCATGTTAGTTCACAGCAGGCACACACTCTCAAGCTCATCCCCAGCAGGGGTGGGAGGGGCAGAAAATACTGTCCTGCCTTACAGGGTTAATGTGAGGATTGCAAGAAGATGGTGCATGCGAACACCTCTGAGCAACAACGGCAACAATGTTCTAATTGGTGATGGGGCACAAAAATGAGCCAGCAAATTTGACAAAGGAAAATATAGGAGCATTCGTCTGCTGCAGATGCATAGAAAGCAAATACCAATAGCACAAATAGTAAAAGATATTCCTTACCAGCGTTAGGGTGAATGGGTGGCTTTCTACTGAAGAGACGCTGGGACAATGCAGAATGATGTACTGAAATGGCAAAGATGTCTCTTAGAGATGCTGCTTCTAATATGGAGTAAGTCTTCCCCACTTCCCTCCAGAAACTCAGCCTCCCAATCAGACTCCCCAACCCTGTTTGTTTTAGCTCTGTGGATTTTATTCCTCTGACCTCATTTGTAAATTGCTTTGTTGCAGCATAGTTCCTTTTAAGCATTCATACATAACGTGCCCGCTCCAATTGCTTTCTCTCAAGCTGTTGTCTTATTAGACGGCTGATGTTTCTAGCGGTACAGTGGTGCCCCGCAAGACGAACGCCTCGCAAGACAGAAAACCCGCTAGACGAAAGGGTTTTCCGTTTTGGAGGCGCTTCGCAAAACGAATTTCCCTATGGGCTTGCTTCGCAAGACGAAAATGTCTTGCGAGTTCCTGCGGGTTTCCCCCCCCTTTTCCCCCCTTTTCCTAAGCTGCTAAGCCGCTTATCAGCTGATCCGCAGATAAGCCGCTTAACAGCTGATCGCTAAAAGCCGCTAAACCGCTAATAGCGCTAATCCGCTAAGCTGTCAATGGGCTTGCTTCGCAAGACGAAAAAACTGCTAGACGAAGAGCCTCATGGAATGGATTAATTTCGTCTTGCGAGGCACCACTGTATTTGGCACTGGAGTTTGTGGGGTGGGTGTTTGCAACATGATTATCATTGGATTTTATTATCCAAATATGGGGCAAAAAAACAAAGGTCATCGCTGAGTCTATCAGTACAAGGAGCCCAGTATAAACTGCTGCTATGGTGCAGCTAGGCTTAACAAAATTTATTCAGAGATACGATTTAAATGTTGGTAGTGCTCAGCCACAAATTTCCACCTGGTGGGATCACCAAGTGGCATTTGATTTTTGGAGCAGGAGTATGGAATTGGCTCTGCTGATGCATTTGCATCAAGAAAGAGATATTCAACAGTGGAACCGTCTCCCTCAAGAGGTTGTGGACTCTCCTACCTTGCAGGAGAAAGGTACAAGAAAGAAGATTCCACCTAAACATTAGGAAGAACTTCCTGACAGTAAGAGCTGTTCGACAGTGGAATTTGCTGCCAAGGAGTGTGGTGGAGTCTCCTTCTTTGGAGGTCTTTAAGCAGAGGCTTGACAACCATATGTCAGGAGTGCTCTGATGGTGTTTCCTGCTTGGCAGGGGGTTGGACTCGATGGCCCTTGTGGTCTCTTCCAACTCTATGATTCTATGATTCTATGATTCTAGGTTTTCAAGCAGAGGTTGGGTGGCCATCTGTCATGGATGATGTACAGTCATAAATCGGATTACAGACGCTTCAGGTTGTGTTTTTTTGGGTTACGGACCGCCGAAACCCGCAAGTACTGGAATGGGTTACTTCCAGGTTTTGGCAGCCGTGCATGCGCAGAAGCACTAAATCGCGCTTTGCGCGTGCGCAGAAGCACAGAATCACAACCCACACATGCGCAGATGTGCTGCTGCAGGTTGCGGATGCTGTGGGTTGCGAATGTGCATCCCGCACGGATCATGTTCGCAACCCGAGCGTCCACTGTATAGTGTAAATGGGTCCCAACCCAGCAAACACTAGTTGCTGGGAAGAGATAGTCTTCTTGCCTTGCCTGCTGTCTTCCCAGAAGCCCCTGGCTGGCAAGCTTGGAAGCAGGGCGTTAGCTGAGATGGACCCCTGGCCTGATTCAGCAGGGCTCTTATGCTCTTATACACTGTCTGCTTTCGGAACTTTGTTTTTACTGAGTTTGGCTCTCTCTGAGAACACATGGATTGGGTTTGGGGCCCTTAATTCCAGTTTCCGCTCCTACCCCACTCTCCTGCATCTTCTCTGTTGCATATAATACAAAACCTCATGGACATCTAACAAAGATGGAGGAGGAGGAGGAGGAGGAATTTGGATTTGATATCCCGCTTTATCACTCCCCGAAGGAGTCTCAAAGCAGCTAACATTCTCCTTTCCCTTCCTCCCTCACAACAAACACTCTGTGAGGTGAGTGAGGCTGACAGACTTCAGAGAAGTGTGACTGGCCCAAGGTCACCCAGCAGCTGCATGTGGAGGAGCGGGGAAGCAAACCCGGTTCACCAGATTACGAGTCTACTGCTCTTAACCACTACACTACACTGGCTCTCTCTGAAGGATTCAGGAGATGCAAAAATTTTTCACACCGTGCAATGCTAAACTATGGAACTTGCACCTCCAGGAAGCAATGACGGCCACTGACGTGGGTGGCTTTCAAAGGAGATTAGACAAATCCAAAGAGGATAAGGCAATCAATGTCTACTAACCATGATGGCCATTCTCTGCCTCCACAGTTGGAGGCAGCAACGCTTTGGAATACAGTTCCTGGAAGCCAGAGGAGGGGGAAATGCTCTCAAGTTCAGGTCCCGCTTGCTGGTTTCCCAGAGACATGTGAGAACATTGGCCTGACCTAGCAGGCTCTTCTTATGTTCAGGACACAAGAGTTCAGGGGCCAGGAATAGCATCCATTAGCTCACCTGTCCAGGTCTCGCTTTGAAGTCCTCCTTTACCATCTGCACCTCAAGGACATCGCAGGGGTGGCTGATGGCCGCAGTTATCGTGACAGGTTTGTTGCTACTACAGATGTAGCGGTAAAGCCTTTCGGCACAGTACAAACACAACGGTCCAGAGATCCAGAGCCATGTCTGAAAAGTGGGGGACATGACAAAAGCCTTGTAAGCCAAAACACTGGCTAGTAAGCTGGTACAGTCTTACCCCCTTGTTACATTTGCTTCATGTTATGTTTTTTCATGTTGCGTCCTGCGGCAACCAGGAAGTACCAGGAAGGGTTACTTCGGGTTTCGCCACTCGCACATGCTCAGACGCGCAAAATGACATCATGCGCATGCGCAGAAGTGGTGAATCTCAACCCGTGTGTGTGCAGATGTGCCACTGCGGGTTGCGTTCCTTTCATGTTGTGAACGGGCCCCCGGAACGGATCCCGTTCACAACCAGAGGTACCACTGTATTCAAAATCCAGACTCACTACTGTAGTCAAAGGAGAAGCCACAAAATATCAGGATATGCCTCCATGGAGTCACAGATTTAATCTGGGTCCACTCAGGCCTTCTCTGGCACTCTAATAATAATAATAATAATAATAATAATAATAATAATAATAATAATAATAATTTATTTATATTCCGCCCATCTGGCTGGGCTTCCCCAGCCACTCTGGGCGGCTTCCAGGAAATATTAAAATACTGTGATACATCAAACATTAAAAGCCTCCCTAAACAGTGCTGCCTTCAAATGTCTTCTAAAAGTTTGGTAGTTGTTGTTCTCTTTGACATCTGGTGGGAGGGCGTTCCACAGGGCGGGCGCCACTACCAAGAAGGCCCTCTGCCTGGTTCCCTGTAACTTGGCTTCTCATCGTGAGGGAACCGCCAGAAGGCCCTCGGAGCTGGACCTCAGTGTCCGGGTAGAAGCACAACACTGCCATCACAGTAAAATGCTCCATCTTAGAAGAGGCATTGCCATTTCTTGCAGAGAAAAGAGGGAAGTCCCCAATTAGAATTGTGCTTAGCACTTGCAGTTGTTATAAATACCTGCATTAAAAATAAAACTTTGAAAAGTTTGCTAACAAAAGAGATTTAGTCCAACGACCTTTAGTTTAACTGACAACCTTTCCTCAGCTGTTTTAGTGCAGCAATCCCTATTCACTAAGTGTTGCGGCAGACTTCCTTTAGCCAAATTGCCTCTGGCTTGTATGCCCCTTAGTCCCTCTGCTTTATCTTCCAAACCATTGCCTCAAAACCTCAAACAGAACCACAAAGGCACACATGCGCATGTTTGAAATCTTGGCCTAAATGACAATTTCTCCTTCCCTCAAACTTATCTGAAAACAGCTTTCTTCCCCGGAGCAGTTGGAATGTTTATGAACATTCCGTGTTTTCACATCAGCAAAGCCAACTGGTTTCTTCACCGCCACGAGCGAAATACAGCGAAGATGTTCATACAAACCTCGGGGAAATGGGCTTGAAATTTCGGTTCCTCGGTGCACACAAAGCTGCTTTGAAGAAGTGGTTCCAGCTCCACCAACCCTCCAGGGAGAGGTTCCAGGGCATTTTCAGACGGCAGCTTTTCAAAACCAGGTGCAAATTGCCTGTCCTCCTGAACTGTTGCATTAGGGTTCAAACACCCTGGCGGGTGCTCCTTTAGATTAGTTTGGTATTTCAGAACTCCTCTAGAGAAATACAAAGAGAGAAACGTTTTGTTTTGCTCTCCTTTTAAAAATTTGAATTTCTCCCCATCTGAAGTTCTGATGAGCAGAAAATAACTGATCAAAATGTACAACCTTAATCATCATAAGCCATGCATATCTTGCAGTTTCCTGTGTGATCCACATCCTCGGTACACTCTACACCTGTTTCCCCACTCCGCTGGTCTGGGCGGCGGAGGAGCCCCCTGCTGCCGCCACTTCCTCCTGGAAGGGGCGTTGCCCAGAAGCGTCTGTGGCTTCGGATTGGCTGCAGGAGCTTCCTGCAGCCAATCCGAAGCCACGCCAGCGTCACGGAAGTCAGTCCCCACGTGGCGAGGCCCCCGCACCGGTTTAGCGCGGGGACTGACCGAGCGGGTGGCAGGGTCCACAAAGTTCGTGGCCCAGATTAACGAACCCGGTGGGCCGCATGCGGGCCCCGGGCCTTAGTTTGCCGACTCCTGACCTAAGCCATCAGCTCAGAAAATCAGCCATCAGCAGAAGCCACCTCAGAACAGAGATATAATATCAATTCTTTAGGGAACAATCCTGTCCTTCTATTAATTTTATGGTTAGCGGCATATTATGCTTCAGCAGGAGAGAAAGGAAGGGAAATAACCTGTCTTCTATTGAAACAAGGCCAATACTTGCCTTTGCAGAAATAATATGCCTGAGAGCCCTGGTCCTTTATTGGTTTCAGACTTGCATTTATATTAAAATGAAGGGGATTTGAAGACACAGTTAGGGATCAAAAGTAGGGGGAGGGCAATACAAGGAAATCCATTTCTGCCCACAAAACACACATGAATAGTTAAAAATAGTGAGGTGCCCAGATAAGGAATTTCTCTGGGTTCCCCTCTTTTTCCAATAGATGCCACTGCATATAATAATCAACACTATAGAAGATGTGGAGCAACACTGGAGAAATGTAACATACTACATCCATAACTCAAAGGCAAACATTCTTCTGCTTGGCTTCTGTTTTGTACGATCAAATAAGTTTTCTAACTTTTGTTTTGTTGCAGTAAACACAATAAAAATAAAACAATGGAAAGGAAATAGCTGACTTAGGAAGGAAAATGAAAACCTTTTTCAGATACAGAAGTATATACACAAGACATACATTTCTGAAAGGGACACGTTGCAGTGAATCATTCTACTAATGCCCTGATCCTCTGCCAAGATATACAATCTATTATTGCAAATTTAGAAGCACACAAAGCACTTGACAGCAGAAGCAGTGCTACATTATTCATTTTTGTCACCGGTGCTGACTTACAAGACTATACCTAAAAATGCCAAAAATACAGTAGCTCAGCTCAGTGCTGGGCTGAAATCCCTCTCCTAATTTTGCATCCCCATTCACAAAATCAGGAGGGAGACATGGGGTCAAAACTCATGGGTGCTCCTCCCGCTCCATGGCTTGCGGGTGCCATTTTGTTTCCCCCAGAATACCCGTGAGAACCAGGCTAAGTAATCATGGATATATTTTCTCTGTGGTGTGCTGTTGGTAGGATACTCTAGTTTGTGTACATTAATGGAATTGTGAGGAGGGGGCTTGGGATAGGAACCTAGGAAGATGCCTTAAACCAAGCCAGACCAATGATCCATCTAGCTCAGAATGGCCAGCAATGATTGGCAATCATTGTCCAGGATTTTAGACAAGGCCTGTTTGGAGTTGCCAAGGATTATATCTGGGGCAGTCTGCATTCAAGACAGGTACTTTACCATTGAGCAATGGTCCTCCCCAAAACCTTTGAAATGTAGGGACTCAGGTACACACATATTATCCAGGCCTTGTGAATGACTTGACTTGCAAACCGACCGAAGGAAAGTTCGGGTTTGTAGTTAAGGATTTAAGGACACATATTGGCTGTTGATCTCGAACACATGCGTACAGCAGCCACTCATATCACAGATCACCTCTAACAAACAAGATTTGCTCCCCATTGAGCGGGCATGGAAGTTGGTCCTTGTGCTTTCAGGAATGGGATATTTCCATGTTATTTGATTTCCAGGAAAAGATCTCTTTGCAGCCTCCTTAACCTTGAAAATTGCAAGAGTAAAGAGACCAAATTTGGGGTGGTACAGTGGCATACAAATCCCAGGTTCAGTTATCAGACATCTGTAGGCAGGGCTTGGAATATCCACTGTCTGAAATTGTGGAGAGCTTTGACCAATGAGTGAAGACAATAAAAACACAAGAGGTTAAAAAAAGTAAAGGTAAAGGATCCCTGGACAATTAAGTCCAGTCAAAGGCGACTATGGGGTTGCGGCACTCATTTCACTTTCAGGCCGAGGGAGCCACTGTTTGTCCACAGACAGCTTTCTGGGTTATGTGGCCAGCATGACTAAACCGCTTCTGGTGCAACGGGACACCATGACGGAAACCAGAGCGCACAGAAACGCTGTTTACCTTCCTGCCGCAGTGGTACCTACTTATCTACTTGTGCTGGCATGCTTTTGAACTGCTAGATTGGCAGAATCTGGGACAGAGCAACAGGAGCTCACCCCGTCCTGTGGAATCGAACTGCCGACCTTCTGATCGGCAAGCCCAAGAGACTCCATGGTTTAGAACACAGCGCCACCCACGTCCCTAAGAACACAAGAAGAGCCTGCTGGATCTTATTCAGTATTGACTTCTCACAGTGACCAATCAGATATCCTTAGGAAACCTGCAAGCAAGACCTGAGAACCAGAGCACTCTCCCTTCCTGTGGCTTCTAGGAACTGGAGTTTGGAGACATACTGCCTCTGACTGTGAAACCACAGCATAGCCACCACTGCAAGCAGCCATTGGTAGCCCTCTCCTCCATGAATTTGTCTAACCTTCCAAGTTGGTGGCCATGACTGCCCCATGTGCGAGAGAGTCCCATAGTTTAACTATGTGCTATGTGAAGAAGTGGGACGCTGGTGGCGCTGTGGGTTAAACCACAGAGCCTAGGACTTGCCAATCAGAAGGTCGGCAGTTCGAATCCCCATGACGGGGTGAGCTCCCATTGCTCAGTCCCTGCTCCTGCCAACCTAGGAGTTCAAAAGCACCCCAAAATGTACAAGTAGATAAATAGGGGTACCACTCTGGTGGGAAGGTAACGGTGTTTCCATGCGCTGCTCTGGTTCGCCAGAAGCGGCTTAGTCATGCTGGCCACATGAGCCGGAAGCTGTACGCTGGCTCCCTAGGACAATAAAGTGAGATGAGCGCCGCAACCCCAGAGTCGGCCATGACTGGACCTAATGGTCAGGGGTCCCTTTACCTTTACCTTTATGTGAAGAAGTACTTCTCCCCGTGCCCCCCATCTGTCCTGAATCTTTCAAAATTCAGCTTCACTGGTGGTCCATCAGTTCCAGTGCTTTGTGAGATGGAGAAAAACTTTCCCCTCTCCACTTTCTCCACACCATGAATAATTTTATAAATAAGTATCATGTCACCTGTTCTCTAAACTCAAACACTGCAACCTCTCCTCACAGGGAGGAATTTTGGTTGCCCTTTCTTCTTGGCTAGGTGGCCCAATGGTCTGGGTACAGGACAGATCCCTGATCTCACATGGGCTTACACATTTCCCCAACCTGAACTGAAGAAATCAACTTGCTTCTCCATGGGGAGGAAGGAGGGGGAAGTATTGTTACAAACTTGCTCCCCATCCAAACTTCATTGCAGATCCACTAACTGCTCCCCTTCCACACTCTCGATGTCCAAGTATTCATTTTCCTCCGGCGGTTCTGGACTAGATCAAAGCCAGAGCAGATGAAGTCTTAGGAAGTGTTTTGCCCATCTGGCTCTTGTTGTGGCAATGACTCAGCCATCAACATATAGGCCATTTATCCAGGCAGAGCAACTGGCAACTGGCAAAACTCCATCGCAGCAAAGAGAACAAAGGTGATTAACACCAGCTGAGGACATGGTCCCAAAGGCTCCCATAACTCCAACGTCTGCTATGTCATTGTTTGAGAGCATGTGTTTGGGCCCTGTCCAGCTTGGCTATTGTTGGCTAAACTCAGAGGAGCAGCCAGTTTAGGTTTGGACCAAACATTAGTCACCCATTGTACTTTTTTGTTTTTCAGAAACTGAAACAGCAGAGTGAGAGTACATAGGAGCATTGGGGGGGGGGTACCATTCCAGGGTTCAGAAGACCCAGAGGCAAACTGCAAAAATATCAAAAGGGGATGGAATGCATGACAGAGCCAAAAAAATATGTCAAGGAGAACAAGTGGAGTCAAGGCAGTTTTAGGCTAGATGTCTTGACGGAGCTTACATGTACCAAGCTGGGATGGGAGGGGGGCGGAACTAATGTTTTGCATGTGGCCTACATTGTGCAAACCCACATAATCTGTTTATTTGCACATCAGTTCATTGTACTCTTCTTAGCCATGGGAGAGGGAAAGAGCTATGCAGAGAGCCCCATCCACTGGAAATCCTGCTAGTTTGGGAGATTTCACTCACAATGATCACAAGTTTTGAGGCATAACTTTACAGCTTTAAGGATTAGAAACTCACCCCTCCCCCAAAATATAGATACAGTGGTACCTCCGGATTTGAACAGGATCCGTTCCGGAGCCCCGTTCGCATCCAGAAGCAAACGTAACTAGCAATGGCACGTCTGCGCACGCGCACGTCGTTTTTCGCTGCTTCTGCGCATGTGTGTGACGTCATTTTAAGCGTCTGCGCATGCGCAAGCGGCGAAACCCGGAAGTAATGTGCTCCGTTACTTCCGGGTTGCCACGGACCGCAACTCAAATGTACTCAACATGAAGCATATTCAACCTGAGGTACGACTATACTCTGGCCTTTATAATTACTAAGGATATTTTGGACAAGACATACATGGACAAATAATTTAAAAATGACCCTCCTTAACTTGTATGTCAGGAATCATTCCTTGAAACGCAGGTGAGCCAACACCTTTTACTTAATATGTCTACATGCACGTGAATCCTGCCCGGTCTGTTTTTCTATTTACCCTTAGTTTTCACCCAGATCCTGCTAGGAGGAATCACACTGAGAAGGGACTCAGAAGATGATCTCAGGGTCCAGGTAGGTCCGTATGGAAAGAGGAAGTCCTTGAGGTATTGTGGTCCTGAGCTGTTTGAGGCTTTATAGGTCAAAACCAGAACTTTGAATTGGGCCCAGGAACTAACTGGTACCCAGTGCAGTCGGACCAGAATCGGTGTAATATGCTCAAACCGCCTCCTTCAAACAGACAAGGGCCACCTCGTCTTGTAAAAAGGCATTGATCACCTCCCTGGCCCAGCCAGCTGTTCCCTCCTTGCTGTTTTTTATCAGCCAAGAGGGACAACAGTCTAGAGCAGTGGTTCTCAACCTGTGGGTCCCCAGATGTTGTTGGACTACAACTCCCATCATCCCTGAGCTCTGGCCTTGCTAGCTAGGGGTGATGGGGGTTGTAGTTCAACAACATCTGGGGACCCACAGGTTGAGAAAGGCTGGTCTAAAGGGTAAGTGGTCACTCTGACTGGTCCAAGCACCTTGTCCACATCCTCAAGCCTTACCAACTGAAACTCATCCAACACAACAGGACTAGACTGTGCTCTGGACACCCCATGAGATTCATCTGCTATAACAGCAGATTCAAGGTCTTGGTGAATGCAAGTAATTTTATCCTCAAAATGCTTTGCAAACGAGTCACAGTGAGCTACCATTGGTTCTATCACCTCCTTTGGGCCAGCCTGTAAAAGGCTTCATAAAACCCAGAAAATAATAATAATAATAATAATAATAATAATAATAATTTATTATTTATATCCCACCCATCTGGTTGATTTTCCCCAGCCACTCTGAGCGGCTCCCAATCAATACAGCATTAAATATTAAAAACTTCCCTAAACAGGGCTGCCTTCAGATGTCTTTTAAAGATAGGATAGCTGCTTATTTCCTTCACATCTGAAGGGAGGGCGTTCCACAGGGTGGGTGCCACTACCGAGAAGGCCCTCTGTCTGGTTCCCTGTAACCTCACTTCTTGCAATGAGGGAACTGCCAGAAGGCCCTCGGAGCTGGATCTCAGTGTCCAGTCTGAACAATGGGGGTGGAGACGCTACTTCAGGTATACAGGACCGAGGCCGCTCAGGGCTTTAAAGGTCAGCACCAACACTCTGAATTGTGCTCGGAAACGTACTGGGAGCCAATGCAGATCTCTCAGAAAAGCTCTACCAGGCGACATAATGAGGATGCAATGGCCTTCACTGCCACTAGGCAGGCTGGATAATGAGCCCTTACCAGGGTTCGGTTGCATTCATTCGGATCTTTCCTCCATTTGCATTCAAGCCATCTCTCCCAGCTTGTTTCCTCATTAAGACCAACATTGTATCTTAGTCCCATGACTTCAAAACCAGTAGTAAAGTCTCACCACCAATGCCCATAGCATGGGTGCTGAACTCATCTTCATTTCAAAACATTCCTTTGAAATCTGCTAAATTCACACAGCTCCAGAGCTGCGGTTTTGTCTGTCCTGCCCTGGCGTGCTTCAGTTTTTATGGCATGCTTCTGTGGCTGGGCTTCATCAACAGGGGCAATAACTTACCCAGAAACATGCAGCATCAGCAGAAAGTAGAAGACGAAAAAGAGGTTGTGGGTGTACCAGAAGATGTCATAATCAGAAACCCTGAAAGGAACAAAGTACAATTAAATGTTAGGCAATCAAAGCATTTTGCATTGTTGAAGTCACTTATGCTGAGGAGGCCATATTCCAAGTAGTTGCTGCTCAACTTAAATCTGGATACATCCTAGATTTTTATTTTTATTTTTAAATCTGGAACAAGCAAAAACAGATTTTGTTTACTCGCAGGGGAGATTGTGCCCCCCCCCCAAAAGTGAGCATGATCTAGATCGCTGAAAGACTGGACTAGGAGAGGGAAAGGAAGAAGGACTGAGAAGGAAAGGAAGAAGGCCTCAGCCCAGTATACCTGAAGGAGTGTCTCCACCCCCTTCGTTCAGCCCGGACACTGAGGTTCAGCTCCTGGGGTTTTCTGGCAGTTCCCTCACTGTGAGAAGTGAGGTTACAGGGAACCAGGCAGAGGGCCTTCTCGGTGGTGGTGCCCGCCCTGTGGAACACCCTCCCATCAGGTGTCAAGGAAATAAACAACTACCTGACTTTTAGAGGACATCTGAAGGCAGCCCTGTTTAGGGAAGTTTTTAACGTCTGGTTTTTTTTATTATGTTTTTAATATTCTGTTGGGAGCTGCACAGAGTGGATGGAGAAATACATAATAAATTGGGAGCTGCCCAATTTATTATACCCGGAAGTAGCGGTCGCATGAACCTGGTAAGTGATGCTTCAGTGGGGGTGGCATGAATGCAGGATGGCACCTTCCTGTTTCACCTCAGGGGGTGAAACAGGCCAGGCTGCCCCTGCTTACCCATGCCTTTTCCTCCCGGCACATGTCCCAGCTGAAGGAAGAAGGAAGTGGCAATGGCAATATGCCCACCCACAATGCAGTTCTGCAGGTGTGGATAAACCTTTCAGTGCTAGGACCACCTCCATCCATTTTCAAAAGGACACGCCGGGGGTGGAAACGCAGGCTCAGTCTGTACTGAGCTTTCCTTTCCGGCATGAAACTTGTTTAGGAAAAGGCGCTTTAATAATAATAATAATAATAATAATAATAATAATAATAATAATTTATTTATGCCCCGCTCATCTGGCTGGGCTTCCCCAGCCACTCTGGGCGGCTTCCAACCAAATATTAAAATACCGTAATACATCAAACATTAAAAGCTTCCCTAAACAGGGGTATAAAATATGAAACAGGTCCAGATTGTGGGTGGACTTGGTAGGAAAATAAAAGCGAGATCTCGGTGTGGAATAAACACAGAAAATAATGTTGAGTATACACAGCTGTACTCACTACACTAAGAGTCATTTGGTCAGATTAAATAAAAAATAAAAAATTACCTAATGGCATAAGTAGAGGCTGTAGACATTAGGAAGAGCACCAACACCATAAGAACCCCAGTTAATCCAGGAACTGAAAAAGAAATAAGAACGGTGGTCATAGGTTGCATTGGGGGAAAGTACGCCAGTCTTAGCACTGCTTAAAAAAAACAAAAGCCATTCATCATATCAGACTCTTCTCTGTGTATACTCTTTGTGGAGCGTGTTGACACGAGAAAGGGCCTTTTCAGTGGTGGCTCCTTGCTTACAGAATGCTCCCTCCCCAGGGAGGTATTATAAGCTTTCTTGGTTGCAATCGGTCCTAGTCAGCTTATGCCGTTCTAGTTGGGTTATCTACCAGGGTAGAAACTGGCAGTATCTCTACTGCAGGAGTGGTCAGAACTTTATCAGTGTGGGATGTTAGCATCCAAAATGCATGTGTAAAAGGTTAATGTTTGAAAGGGCTGTAGAACCCTTTGAGGTCGAACAGCTATTTCAGTCGGTTCAGTGATTAACAGTCTTGTGAGTTTTAACCGCTAGAACAGCAGGTGTATTTTGTGTTGTGCTGCATTAATAACCCAACTACATTAGTAAAAAAAAATTAAAAAGCGTTTTAAATTCATTATAACACGGTGACACCAGAGTTCTGTCCTACAGGAACGTAATTTCCCATTACAGTGCTACCTCTGGTTAAGAACTTAATTCATTCCGGAGGTCCGTTCTTAACCTGAAACTGTTCTTAACCTGAGGTACCACTTTAGCCACTGGGGCCTCCCGCTGCCTACGCACGATTCCTGTTCTCATCCTGAAGCAAAGTTCTTAACCCGAGGTACTATTTCTGGGTTAGCGGAGTCTGTAACTTGAAGTGTCTGTAACCTGAAGCATCTGTAACCCAAGGTACCACTGTATGAAGTTTATAATGTCTTTTCCTGAAATGCTTTTTTTAGATGTCTAGATCCAGCCTTAAGGTAAAGGTAAAGGGACCCCTGACCATTAGGTCCAGTCGTGACCAACTCTGGGGTTGCGGCGCTCATCTCACTTTACTGGCCGAGGGAGCCAGAGTACAGCTTCCGGGTCATGTGGCCAACATAACTAAGCCGCTTCTGGCGAACCAGAGCAGCGCATGGAAACGCCGTTTACCTTCCCGCCGGAGCGGTACCTATTTATCTACTTGCACTTTGACGTGCTTTCGAACTGCTAGGTTGGCAGGAGCAGGGACCGAGCAACAGGAGCTCACCCCGTTGCGGTGCTTCGAAACGCCGACCTTCTGATCGGCAATTCCTAGGCTCTGTGGTTTAACCCACAGAGCCACTCGCGTCCCTAGATCCAGCCTTAGTCAGCCTATAAATGTTAGCCTGTAACAGTTTGACCTATTTAAGAGAAACATCCACCTGCATTGTATATATCATAGAATCATAAAATTCTAGAGTTGGAAGGCACCCAAGGGTCATCTAGCCCAATGCCCTGCAATGCAGGAATCTCAGCTCAAGCATCCATGACAGATGGCCATCCAACCTCTGCTTATAAACCTCCAAGGAAGATTAATCTGGAACTACAAGTACACTAAGAAAAAGCTATATGCTCTTTAAACTTTAAACGAGAGTGTCTTGTGTAGTTTTTATAGGAGGGGGAAGAAGAACTAAAGGGTCAAACAACTCAGGTCTGTCTTCCACATAATCTGCAAATGGGAACAAAAGTCTAATTTCCAAAATATGGAGGGGTTGGTATTGGGGAAACCAGCACTGTTATTATTTATTGCATTAGTTAAATTTAAGTTTTTGCCCGCCTGTGTGTGGACAGGCCTGCAATCCTATGTAACTAACCCCTGAGAGCAAGTTATAATGAACCCAGGGGGACTTTCTTCCAAGTAACTATGTCTAGGAATGGTCCATGACCATTCAACAGAATGAAGATTATTATTATTATTTTTTGAAAGATGCAAACTTTCTGTTCTATATGTGTAGCAAAAAGACACTGTGACTCCATCTTCTGTATGGAGCAATTATGTGTCACATCTTTGGAACAATGGAACAAACGTTACTGTGATTTTTTATTTTTATTTTATTTTATTTAAAAAATCAGAGTTAAAAAGACAAGACAAGACGTTGCTGCTCATTTCAACAAGGAATTCTATTCTTTGTTCCAGTGAAGAACAGTAATTTATAATACTAGTCCATTTCTGTTTTTCAAAGCGTAGCCTGGAAAGTTAGCTGATTCAACACAATCCTGCAGTAGCTTTTGCTGACTTACCTGTAGCAAAAAGGAGTTTCCTGGGATCCTAGAAACCAGAGACAGACAGTATGAATTATTTAGCAAATTTACCCAGGGATAACTTAATCTGTATTCTGAGCAAGAGCTGGTGCTTCTGTGTTTGAAATGCTGACTTCCTCAAATAATATGTAACATCCAAGCACTTTCAGAATGCTGATCAGGAGCGCTCTCTCTCTCTCTCTCTCTCTCTCTCTCTCTGTGTGTGTGTGTGTTGGACCACAACAGCCTTTGCCAACCTGGTGCCCTCCAGATATTTTGGACTACAACTCACAACATCCCCAGCCAAACAGCGAACAAAGGCTGGACAAGAGCATCCCAGGGCAATGAGGAAAGTCATTCAGGAAAGACGGGTTATCCAGAATGAGAAAGAAAAGTGAGGGCCTGACCACACATTCGTTTCTCCCACGCTTTCTTAGAATTGGCGTCGGATCCACAGCACCAGTCCCCAAAAGCTTTCCATTTACAGTGGTACCTCGGGTTAAGTACTTAATTCGTTCCGGAGGTCCATACTTAACCTGAAACTGTTCTTAACCTGAAGCACCACTTTAGCTAATGGGGCCTCCTGCTGCTGCCGCACCGCCAGAGCACGATGTCTGTTCTCATCCTGAAGCAAAGTTCTTAACCTGAAGCACTATTTCTGGGTTAGCGGAGTCTGTAACCTGAAGCGTATGTAACCTGAAGCATATGTAACCTGAGGTACCACTGTACTGTTGTTAGCTGCTCTGAGCCCGGCTTCGGCTGGGGAGGGCGGGATATAAATAAAAACTTATTATTATTATTATTATAGACACACGCACAGGTGAGGAGCCTCAATGGTGCCCTTCCGGGGCTTCACTCAGGGCAAAAGCCCAGTAGATATGGCTCAGCCCCTTCCAATCCTCCTATTGTGGTCATACAGGCATTGTGACACATAAGTGAGCGATGTCGGGTGTGTGACCCTGGTGCAAAAGTGGCAAATGAATGGGGAACGCACGCCACCTGAGCGCACTGCTTCAAGGTGCCACCTGATGATGGCAGAATGGGAGGCAGCAATTTCAGGGAGGAAATAAAGTCCTGCCCACCCACCTCGCCATGATAGCTGGCTGCATTGAGCGCCAGGAACTCTTCATTGTAGTTCACAGAGAAGTTCAGAGCGTTCACCAGGTGAGCAGCAACGTGGATCACTAGAAAAGAGAGGACAACTCAGCTCATCAAAATGCTCTCGGAAGGCTTCATCCTCTGAAGCAGGGGTAGGGGAACCTTTCATTCATGGCCGCGTTTCCCTCTGGGCAGCCTTTGGAGGGTCACATGCCAGCAATGGGCGGGGCCAGAGGCAGAAGTGGGCAGAGCAACAAATGCACATTTTACCTGGATAGTTTCTGCACACTCTCTCTCATACACCCCACCACCCTCCCTCTATAGTGCTATCTTGGGTTGCATACGTCTTGGATTATAAACACGTCAAACCTGGAAGTGTGTGTCCCGATTTGCAACCTTTTTTTGGATTACAACCCATTTTTTTTTTATTACCAACAGAAAATTTTTTGGAGGCCCCATTGGCGAAAGTGCGCCTTGGGTTACAACCTGTTTTGGTTTACAAACGGACCTCCAGAACAGATTCTGGTTGTAAACCAAGGTACCACTGTATTATAATTTTTTACCATCATTTCATTATCTATTAAGTTCATATACTGCCCTTTATCAAAAGATCCCAGGGCGGTGTACAACATTAAGAACACATTTTATGGAGTACAATGATAAAAACATAATAAAAGCATAATAAATGGCAGCCTAATAATAAAACAATCATAGTACAGTGGTACCTCAGGTTAAGAACTTAATTTGTTCCGGAAGTCCGTTCTTAATCTGAAACTGTTCTTGACCTGAAGCACCACTTCAGCTAATGGGGCCTCCTGCTGCTATTGAGCCGTCTGAGCACGATTTCTGTTCTCATCCTGAAGCAAAGTTCTTAACCCGAGGTACTATTTCTGGTTTAGCAGAGTCTGTAACCTGAAGCGTATGTAACCTGAGGTACCATTGTAACAGGCCCTCACCCTAGCTTTAACAGGTCATAGATTATTTAATGGCCAAAGGCCAAAGGAATGTTTTCACCTGGCACCATTCCACAGTCAGGGAGCCACCACCAAAATGGCCCCTGCTCATCTTGCCACCCTCTGAACCTCTCAGGGGCGGCGGGCATAGGGAAGGGCCTCAGATGACAAACGCAGGGACTGGGTCAGTTCGTATGGGGAGAGGTGATCCTTCAGGTATTGAGGTCCTGAGCCGTGTAAGGCTCCAGCACCAGCACTTTGAATTGGGCTCGGAAACTGGGGGTCTCTCAGGGCTGAAGGAACATACCTGAAAAGACACATATCGTCACACCACACGTCACATGGAACGTTTTGCTTTTGTCCAGAAGCCTCCTGGTTTTTCGGCTTGCCACCTGGAAAAAGACGTCCGCAAGTGAGCCAGCGGTTCTCACCTCAAAGTGAATCAGCAGTTTGTGGGAAGAAGACATACCCAGCTCTCCTGGTAAATATTGAGGTGATTTGCAGTAGATCGGCAAGGATTTCTGAGTCCCGGTTGCGCAACTAAAGCAGCAATAAAAATGAATCCCCTCCACTGCACCTTAAATTATATTGATGAAGTGAAGGAAGCTGGGGTTTATTTTATTTTTACAGGAGGGCTGTAAGTTCTCTTCAGCTCTGGTACTCAGAAGGAATTCATGGGCACAGTGAATTCTCAGTGTATGTCTCTTGCAGCTGGCTGGTGGATCCCAAGGCTCTTGGACAAAACAAGTCTGAAGCCTGCACACTCTTGGTCTAATCTGTGGCTCTCCAGATGCTGGACTAAACAGATCCCATCAGTCCAATGGTCAGGGATGAGTCCAACAACATCTGGAAGGCCACATCCCTGCTCCCTGTTGAACTACAACTCCTGTCAGCTGTAGACCAGTGGCTACATTGGATGGGGATTATGAAAACTGTATTCCAACGACATCTGGAGGGCCAAAGGTTCCCCAACCTTGCTCTAAGAGCAGAGTCTTCCAGTCTTGGGACTGCAGGTGTTGTTGGACTACAGCTCCTATCCTCCCTGACCACTGGCTAAGTTATCTGTGGATGATGAGAGTTGTAGGCAAAACACATCTGAGGACTAATGGTTGAGGAACACTGCTCTGGAGCAAGGCTGGACTCCAACTCCCATCAGCCCCACCAACACAGCCAATGCTCAGGGGTGGGGACAACTGGAGAACATCTGGAGGGTCAAAGGTCCCCCAGCTCTGCTCAAGAGGATCACCAGTTCCCCACCGCTAGTGTACACAGAGATCATTGTCAGAAGCTCTTCCCTGATCATTAGCCTTCCTGGCTGTAGATGGAGCCCAGGGATATTTGGGGGGATACAGGAACCCCATCCCTGCCCTCTGAGTATGTCTTTAATCTCCAATTAGCTCACACATAGCATCTTCAGCCTTGTGCATCCAGGTGTCTCATAAATTGTGTCTTGGAGGCGGGGTGGGATACGACTGCAATGAAAGTGACTCATTAAAAGTGGTGATACAACCTCCCTGCCACCCCACAAGGAACTGAAAGCAAAGGTCAGAAAGGGAGCTTGTCATCTGCAGCCTCTCATTGGCTTTGTGCTAGCTATACCCACATGGTTCTTTCTTACCTTCCGAGACCCTCGGAGGAAGGACAGGAGAATCCGACACATGGGCAAGAGGACCAGGCTGCAGTTGAGGTTCAGGACCGACGCAGAAGCTCTGCTGAGGCACAATCCTAGCTAAACAAAAACAGCAAGGGTCAGAAGCAGGCCTGCTCAGGCTCCCAAGCCACCAAGCTGAGAAGAGCCCACAAGTCACATCTTAGGATCTGTGGAGAGACTGCAGCTCAGGAGCAGAACATCTGTCTTGCATGCAGAAGGTGCCAGGTTCAATCCCAGCCGTTTCCAGTTACTCAGGGTAGCAGGGGATGAAGCAGACTAGGGGTGAGGGACCTATGGTCCTCCAGATGTTGCTGGAATCCAACTCCCATCATCCCTCACCATTGTGCATGCTGGGTGGAGTTGATGGCAGTTGGGAGAAAAGAAGCATCAGCTACAGCTTTCTCACCTCTAGAATAGACACTTCCCTGCCCCAGACCCAGGAGAGCTCCTGTCATTCACACAACAGAGGAAAATACTGGACTGGGTGGACAAACAGTTTCAGCTAGTGTTAGGAAGTTTCCTTTGTAACCATGCTTGGCAATACCTCTGACTTCACCCCCAGAGGTGCACTCCATTATATATCGAGATGGACGGAAGCCAACAACCTCTAACTATAGAACATGGGTAGGCAAACTAAGGCCTGGGGGCTGGATCCGGCCCAATCATCTTCTAAATCCGGCCCGCGGACGGTCCAGGAATCAGCATGTTTTCACATGAGTAGAATGTAGCCTTTTATTTAAAATGCATCTCTGGTTGTTTATTTGTGGGGCCTGCCTGGTGTTTTTACATGAGTAGAAGGTGTGCTTTTATTTAAAAAGCAACTCTGGGTTCTTTGTGGGGCATAGGAATTTGTTCATTTCCCCCCCTCCCCCCAAAAAATAGTCTGGCCCCCCACAAGGTCTGAGGGACAGTGGACCAGCCCCCTGCTGAAAAAGTTTGCTGACCCCTGCTATAGAAGCAAAGCATAGCTAGAAGCCATTCATCCTCTATGAATTTGTCTAATTCCAAAGCATCCAGAGGTTCCCCATTCCTGCCATAGATCGCTGGAAAGCAAAAGGGCTACAGAGGCTAAATCTTTTTCTTTTCTTTTAATGAATGCTAAAATGTCAGGGAGAGGTCCTAGGGCACACACAGCCGTGACCCAACTTCCTGTACTTCAGAGTGTGCTTTACAGTGGCCAAGGGAGATCACGCGGCATCCCACGGACAGCTGCTGCCTGGAGGAGTCTGAAAGCCAAATGGCAAAGCTCGTGCCTGCTCTGGAAACTGTTGCTCTGAAGGCTCCGCATGGATGTTTGCATTCCCAGCGTCCAAGCACATGTCTGCACCACCCACAAGCGATCCTGCATATCCACTTTCCAGGCACCCTCAAATTGCATTTGCAGCCACTCTCCTCTCCCAACATCAATGGAAGATGTTCAGCAGGCATGCAACCCTTTCAGAGATTCAGAGCCGAAACACGCACTCAGAATCCTGCAATGCAACTGGCTTGGCTGTATTATTTCAAACTGTGAAGCGGCTCTGCTTTACAGAGCAATCCGTGCAGACAGAAAAGGATTATGTCAGGAAGAAGGACCTTTCCCCTGAAACATTGACTTTCTGACTGCAGGGTCGCCCACCTGTCAATCATCTGAGGGCACATGCAGGCAATTAAGAATACATCCATCCACAATGGTTAATTGAAGTCTGTTTTTAACATCCTGGGGATGCCTGGGATTGAACCTGGGACCTTCTGCATGCAAAGCAGATGCTCTACCACTAAGCTACAAACCTTCCTCGAATGGGCTGCTATAGCAGGGCCTTTCTAATGTTCACAACTGTGCTAATCTTTAAGGTGCCACGAGGCTCTGTTATTTTTCCTGCATGGCTTGCCCTCCAGAAACAGAAAGAGTCTACAACTGCCAGGTCCAAACCCACATCAGTCCGAACTGTGGTGGGTTGTCCCAACGGCTTTACTATCACGCACACGGTAACAAATTAGGAAGCTTAAAGAATATTTGAAAAAAATATGTTAATATTTAAATCTTAGAATAGCTCTGGAAGCGGATATAGGCTGTAGGGTTAGAAGTAGAAGATAGTGTATTTTAAAATAGTATACTTTGTAAGTGATAAAATGTGAAGATTTTTATGGTAAAAGTAAGCGTGATAAAAAAAATGGTTAGAAATTATGATCTATGTAAACTGCTAAAGATGAGGTAAAAGGAAAATCAGACAGGGGGACTTGGGGAAGCTCACCTAACAATGTTTAGAAAAAATAAGGACAAGACAAGAATTTGTTTGTATTGTTTGTTTTCCTGTTTGTGTTGTTTAGTTGTGTTATAAAATGAATAAAAAAATTGGGGGGGGGCGGAGAAAATAAAAAAGAAATGGGTCCCACCATTCACGTTGGGGCTAAAAGTGGCTCTCACATTGGCAAAGGTCGAAGACTATTGGAGTAGGGTCTTTCAGCCTGGGAAAGAGGAGGCTGAGGGGATATATGATATGACAGCCACCTTCAAATATCTCAAGGGCTGTCACATGGAGGATGAAGCAAACCTGATCTCCCCTTCTCTGGAGGGGAGGACTCGAACCAATGGCTTCAAGCTCCAAGGAAGGAGATTCCAACTCAACATCAGGAAGAACTTTCTGATAGTAAGAGCTGTCCGACAGCAGAATGGTCTCCCTCGGAAGGTGATGGACTCTCCTTCCTTGGAGGTTTCTAAGCAGAGGTTGGAAGGTCATCTGTCATGGATGCTTTAGCTGAGATTCCTTGCACTGCAGGGGGTTGGACCAAACGACCCTTGTAGAGTTGGACCCTTCCAATTCTACAACGCTGTATGAGTCTATGACTCTGCAGTGTGAGAGTGTTTCTCTCAGCGTGAGAATCTGAGCAGTGCAAGCAGGTTCCTGTCTTCATTTGGCAGAATGAGGGAGGGTCTAGGTCGAAAGAAGAATGGCAGGCGAAATTAATGGACTATGCAGAATTGGACAAAATGACAGGAAGGATTCGAAACCTGCGGGACCAGAGATTTACAGAAGGTTGGAAGAAGTATATGAATTATTTGAAGAGCAACTGTAATCAACAAATTACACTAGTAGGACTATAAGACGTTTTGTAAGGAGAAATATACGAAGTGTTACAAAGTAGAAAAAGACAGAGATATTGGTTAAGAGTTTGAAATGTAACAGGGAAAATAAGAAATGCATACTAAGAGATTAGATTGGAAAATTTTCAGACAGGACTGATGGAAGTCAAAAAAATTGAGTAAGATGTAAAAGTATGTCTCATATATATATATATATATGCCTCATATATATATATATGAGGGTCTAGGTCTGTGCTCCTTCACCCCACTGTTTCAAAAGCCAGCCTTGTACTATGGGGACCAAGGAACAAAGCATTTCCATTTCCCCACCACCACCATGATGTGGAGGTCACAGAGAAGAGTGAGGCTCCTCTCGTGTTGAAGCAAAGGACGTACAGAGGCCTCCTTATAATCTATCCCATCAAGGAGCAGCAAACTGATGGGACATCTGGACCATATTGCAGGCGAGAAAATAATAAAGGATGCAATTATGACGTAATGAGAAAGCTTTCTCCAGAGAAGCAGCAAGACAGTGGTGTAAACAAAGGAATGTCTTTCATTCCTAACTGCAGAGCTATATGTGGCATCGCTTCCTAAAAAGTGTCCTTCCAGCATGCAATGAGGGTTTGGGACCCTGAAGCAAAGCAGGTAATCTCTCCGTTAGCATCTGAAATGGGATTATTTACGAAATATACTCAGAGTCGAGAGTGGATTTCATGCTCTTTATTCAGCTCATAGTGGTGAGGAGGAGGAATGGAAGTTCCCCCAGAATGTCTGCTTTATATACATTATTTACACAATGGGCCCCATGTGATTGGCTAATTCCGGGATTCTCCTGTAGGCCAATCAGGTTGCGGATTCACTTCTACCTGGAGCTGGATTGGGTGGCTCCTGTGGACCAATCAGACTGCTGCATTCTGGATCCTATTGTTTTAGGACCAATCAGACTGCTGCATTTTGGATCCTATTCCACTCAGTACATAACAATTTATCTGAGATTATACTTCATCATAGAGCTGGAAGGGGCCATGAGATGTTTTAGTGCAGTGTTTCTCAACCTGTGGGTCCCCAGATGTTGTTGGATTACAACTCCCATCATTCCTAGTCAGCATGACCAGTGGTCAGGGATGATGGGAGTTGTAGTCCAACAACATCTGGGGACCCACAGGTTGAGAACCGCTGATTATTCTAGCTCAACCCTCTGCAATGCAGCAATCTTTTAGCCCAACGTGGGGATCAAACCCATGACCCTGAGATAAAGAGTCTCATGCTCTGCTGACTGAGCTATCCCTTGCTTGAGGACCCTGTAAAGGGGGAGGGAGGAATCTGTTGCCCTCCAGATGTTCCCATCAGTCCCTAGCCAGCATGGCTAAAAATAAATAGAGAAAACCCAGCAAATCGGTTCATTCTGTCTCACTGCCTTTTGCCTCTAAGGAGAAGGCTCTGCTGCAAACCTATGCTCTCTACCCGCCAGGCCAAATCTGTTCTTCGGCTTGCACAGGAAAATCACACACACAAGCAAATGCAGTTGAGCTGAAGCCAGAACGAAATACAAGATTTTGTGCTTTTCTTGCTGCTTTTCCTGCCCCTTTTGAAGGAGGAACCTCCTTCCCCAGATTTTGACTAGCCCACTGTCCTCACCCAAAGGACTGTCTCCCGGTCTTCTTTTACATGCTGTTACATCACTGGCCACTTTGACACCATACAGTGGTACCTCAGGTTACATATGCTTCAGGTTACATACGCTTCAGGTTACAGACTCCGCTAACCCAGAAATAGTGCTTCAGGTTAAGAACTTTGCTTCAGGATGAGAACAGAAATCGTGCTCTGGCAGCGTGGTGGCAGCAGGAGGCCCCATTAACTAAAGTGGTGCTTCAGGTTAAGAACAGTTTCAGGTTAAGTACGGACCTCCGGAACGAATTAAGTACTTAAGCCGAGGTACCACTGTATGTGTAAAACCACTATGATATGGCCTTAAACAGCCATGGCTTTGTCCAAAGAAGTCTGGGAAGTTGTTTAGGTTGCTAAGAGTTATTAGGAGGCCCCATATTCCTCTCGAAGAGCTACAATTCCCAGAGAAGTCTAACAACTGATCCCTCTTCCCTCTTGGCTATTCCATGAGCATTCATTTTGATTTGTTTTCAGGGAGGTTCGATGACATTACGTCACAGCAAGCGCATTTCCCTTTTCTCCCATAACTGTCCTTACTGCAAAATGCCTGGTATTTTGGTGAAGTAGGCTTGCTGGCACAAGACCACAACTATAGTTATAGCATAGCCATCTTCAAATATCTAAAGCTGGGGTTCCCAATTAGACCCCTGTTTTTCAAAAGCCAAGCCACGGACCCCCTACTTTTGAAAATTTTGATATCTCTATAGTAGTGTTTGTTATGTGAACGGTTCAATGGACCCCTGGGGTGGGTTACATAGACCCCCTGTGGTCCATGGACCACCAATTGGGAACTACTGATCTAAAGGGCTGTCACATGGAAGATGAAGCGAGCTTGTTTTCTCCTGCTCCAGAGAGTAGGACCCGAAACAATGGATTCTAATAATGATAAAGGAAATTCCAGCTAAAGATCAGGAAGAACTTTCTGATGGTAAGAGCTGTTTGACAGCAGAATAGAGCACCTTGGGTGTTCTCCTTCATTGGAGATTTCAAAAGAGAGGTTGGATGTCAGAGATTATTCAACTGTGATTGAACAATATGACCATTGGGGGTCCCTTCCTACAATTCTGTAACTCTATGACTTTATTTCCCAAGAGTTGAAGGACAAGTGCATTCCACACATGCTGATTTGGCCCAGTATACATGAAGGAGTGTCTGCACTCCCATCGTTCAGCCCGGACACTGAGGTCCAGCTCCGAGGGCCTTCTGCCAGTTCCCTCACTGCGTGGTTACAGCGAACCAGACAGAGGGCCTTCTCGGTGGTGGTGCCTGACCTGTGGAATACCCTCCCACCAAATGTCAAGGAAATAAATAACTACCTGACTTTTAGAAGACATCTGAAGGCAGCCCTGTTTAGGGAAGTTTTTAGTGTTTGAAGTTTTATTCCAGGCATAGGCAAACTCAGCCCTCCAGATGTTTTGGGACTACGATTCCCATCATCCCTAGATAACAAGACCAGTGGTCAGGGATTATGGGAACTGTAGTCTCAAGACATCTGGAGGGCCGAGTTTGCCTATGCCCATTTTATTCTGTTTAATATTCTGTTAGGAGCCACCCATGGTGACTGGGGAAACCCACCAAGCTGGGCGGGCTATAAATTATTATTATTATTATTATTATTATTATTATTATTGGAAGACCAAAAAAGTGGGAGAAGAAAAGAGACATAATCACAACATAAAAGAAAAGCTGAGCTGCTTTTCAACTTTTCCATCTCGTATGAGAAGAAGAAGAAGAGGAGGAGGAGTTTGGATTCGATATCCCGCTTTATCACTACCCTGTGGAGTCTCAAAGCGGCTAACATTCTCCTTTCCCTTCCTCCCCCACAACAAACACTCTGTGAGGTGAGTGGGGCTGAGAGACTTCAAAGAAGTGTGACTAGCCCAAGGTCACCCAGCAGCTGCATGTGGAGGAGTGGGGAATCGAACCCGGTTCACCAGATTACGAGTCCACTGCTCTTAACCACTACACCACACTGAGATAATATAACACTTTTGCAAATGCGAACACCACCATAACTCATTATTTATGTGTGATTCCTGCATTTCAGGAGGTTGGACAACACGATCCTTTGCATCCCTTCCAATTCTACAGTTCTTTAATTCTATAATTGTGCAACCTGGCCTTGCCAGAAACACAGTCCAAAAGCACCCTCAGTTATAAACCAGCTTGATCTGAATAGAAAGCCCTCCATCCCATACACACACACACACATTGCTTTAGACAACCATTTTTGAACAGAAATCCCAGCATACATTAAAAAGAGTGCTGCCTGCCTCCTCTCTTCTCCCCCACACAAGGGATAACAACAGAAATGGCTCTTTGAATTTCAGAAGGCTTTGGAATGCCTGAAATCAAAACAGGGGCAATTATTCCCTTCCTAAAGAAAGGGAGAACTGTAACCCGATCCTAGGAGTGTTTGCTCAGAAGTAAGTCACACCAAGCAAGCAAGCATTGCAGAGCACCTTAGCAGCTGAGGCTAAAGCATGATTTCCCCTGAGACAAATCCACAATGAGAAAGAAAAACAAAAACCAGAACGTTTTCTGCATCTGAATATTACAGGATACGTTCCTCTATCCTTGTTATCTGAGCATCATAAAAGCTGAATGGTGCAACAAACGCACCAGAACTTCTGTTATTAAAAAGAGAAATCAATTTTCTAGGCCTTATGAGGACATGGGCAGCCGTTGCTTTTTAAAGGCCTGTTTTTTAGGTTCCTTGAGCCACCTTGTGACAGGGAGAAAACCAACACGTGAAGATACTCTCATTGTTATACCTCCACATAAGAAATAGTTGTTCTTCCTGGATTTCTGCCCTGAAGGTTTTAAAGGAACATTGCAATTAAAAAGAAGGCAGCACCAATGGGTGAAAGGATAAATTTGAAACTGAGCGAGCAATGCCTTCGCTGCTCTATTCAATACAGGTGCAATAAACAAAGAGACTTTGAGGTGCAAAACACATGTGCAGCACAAATAACACGTGCACATTTGAACATCTAGGTTTCCTTGCAAAACACACACGCAGAAACAGCAATCAGGGAAGAATCTTGCCTGGGGTGTAAATAGCCGTCTCTCAGTCTTGATTCCAACTGCAAACTGGGAACAATGTTGCCCCATTATTGTTCTTTCAGAAAAGTGTGCATTGGGTACGTCCACCTTTAAATGTAAGCTGTATCAAAATCCCCCCCCCCATCTTTAGCTAAAACATCCTGGGTAGACTACTTCCCCTCCCTTTTTCCCTTTTTTCTTTTGGCTGACAGCTCTTTCCGAAAGAAAACCGCACCAGGGCTCGTGAGAGTACGATGGAAAGGATGGGAAGGTTCATTTTATTTAAAGAAAAGAAACGAAAATCCTTTCCCTTGAGAAATGCACATCAGGAGAGCTGGCCTGTAAGCGCTCTCGCCGGAACGGGCCCACGAGGTTGGTTAAAGTTACCATGACTAACAGTTGCAAGCCCAGCCATCCGCTGAGTGGGGTTCACATGTCAGAGTCCAAAAAATGATGCCTGCAGCTGGGAGCTGAGGAAGAACAGACAGGCGGGGAGCTCTCTTTTCCCAGACCCTGGACAGAGTCGTTCCTTTAATTCAGACACAGAAACAGAGTCTCCAGCCTATATTCCTTTCCCTCCCACCCACCCCTGCCCTTACATAACCCCTCTGCCCCACTCCCAAACATTCACCCCTTCTCCTTCTCGTGAGTCACCAAGAAGCCTCGAATCTTCCCGGTTAGCCAAAACTTTCCATTTCCTTCTCGTTCCCAGAGCCCCAAGGAAAGAGAGCAGGGGAGAGGGAAGGGGGGGGGAGCAAACATCTATCACTTACCCCCAGCATCTGATGCAGATAGTAATACTGAGGCCCCCGATAATATATCCGGAAAGTTTTCCAAAACAGTCCCACATTGAGAGACAGCCAGAGCAGCTGAAGGAAGCAATTGGGGGGGGGGGGGAGAGAGAGAGAAGAGAGAACAAATTATTATTATTACATGTAGAAAGGGCATGTGCAAAACCAGAACCCTCCCCGCCGGAGAGAAGACACAGGCAACAAACTCTCAAGGCTCAAAAGCTGAGTGAGAAAAAAACGAGACAAAGGCTTTTAAGAAATAAAATGGGGGGGGGGGGGTAGTTGGGCCCCACCAGCTGTGTTTTTGGAAGGTTTCCAACAGTGATGATCTCACTGTAACATGGGATGCTTTCAGACCATCACTATTTCCTGGTGGGACTCGCTCACATACCAGCAAATTCAGATTACATGCTTATTTACAGTATTTAAATTCCATCTTTTTCCCCCTGGTGTACATGATCCTCATTTAACACCCACAACAACCCTGTGAGGTAGGTTAGGCAACTGGGCCAAGGTTACCCAGTCATGGGACCAAGGGACGTTTTGAAGCCTGGTCTCCTAGGCCGACACTCTAACCACTGCACCACCTTGCCTCTCTCAATTGCAGCTGATTGGGAGCTCTTGCACAATAAAACCACTCCCCACCACACCACACCCTCTCAAAATAATCAGACTTTTCGCAATAAGGAAAGGGACAGGAAAATGCACTGGAAAGTGTGGGATAACTATTTCTTGATGAAAAGTCATCTATCCTCCTTAGAGGGTGTGTGTGTGATCACAATGATTATTCAATAAATAGCCAACACTGTCTAACCTCCCTGTAAACAAATCAAAACGAATGCTCAGTAAATGGGTTGTCTGGAAAAACCATCATGTGTGACTGCAAATCTCCAATACGCTCTGGACTCCCACCACAGATATTGAAATACTTTATTGTCACTTGTACAACTTGTATACAGTGAGATTACACAAGCACCCCCCACTCAGCTCTCTTAGTCTTAATTCCCCTCATTTACTGACACACACCCACCAAACCCGAAAGTCAGTTGCCCTGTTATTATCTTTTCATTCAGCAGCCTAACAGCCCACAGATAGAAGCTGTTCTTTACCCTGTTGGTGCGACTACTCATGCTTCTATATCTTCTGCCTGAGGGCAGGAGATCAAGAAAGTGCTGGCCAGGGTGTGAATCATCCCTGCGAATTTTCCTCACTCTCCTGCAGCAATGTTCTTCTGCTATTTCATCCGGCGGATTCACGGGACAGCCCATAATATCTTGTGCTGTATTCACCACCCTCTGTAGGCACTTCCTATCAGATGATGTCAAACCAGCGTACCACACCGTGATGCAGTATAAAAGGACACTTTCTATTGTAGAAGGAACTCATCAAATGTTGATTGACATCGTTCTTCCGCAATACTCTGAGGAGATGGAGTCTCTGTTGGGCTTTCTTAACCACCTGGGTTGTATTTATTTTCCAAGTAAGGTCTTCACTGAGACAAACTCCTAGGAATTTAAAGGAAGAGACTCTCCACACAGCCCTCCCCAATGTACAGCGGGGCTAGTTCTCTCTTCCTCCTAAAGTCCAACACCATCTCCTTTGGTGGTTGGATCCAGGTTGAATCGGCCACACTTTGGTCCCATGGAAAGCAATGAGACAATAACAGCTTAAGTCCCTTTGAGTTCAGTAGAAACTAAGTGCAACTAAGGCCTGATCCACACTTAGCTTTCACCTCGCTCTTTCCAGGCAGAGGTCCGCGCTTTAAGGCTCTGCGTCCAAGCACTGGGATTTATTTATTTATTTATTGTCCCAACGCAGTCATGGCTTAAGGCGCATAGATGTCAGTGGGAACTAAGTGCAGCTGGTTTAGTGTGTATTCAACCCACAGAATTTACAAATAAGGAGCCACGATGGCGGGGAGTGGGCATGCATGTTGTCCCAAGGAACTTGCTTCAGTGGGGTCTGTAATTAAAAATGATAAGAGATCGCTTTTGGCGCTGAGGCTAGCAAACATGATGAGCTCAGATGGTTCTAAATGGACCTGCCAGCTGCAATGCATGATAACAGGGTAATCATGCAGTCTCAGCCATCCGAAGAATGCACCCTTAGGCTAGATCTTAAGTTTAGGATGGGGAGGGGGGAGGTGAATAAGAGGAGACCTGATAGGAAGTTGTCATAATGGCTGTGTTCTCCCTCCACTATCAAAGGACACATGCCCCTGATTGCCAGCTTCTGAGAGCCACAAATGGAGAGAGTGCAATTTTGCTCAGGCACTGCTTGCAGGCATCCAATAAGTATCTGTTTAGGTAAATGTTAAAGGACCCCTGGACGGTTAAGTCCAGTCAAAGGCGACTATGGGGTTGCAGCGCTCATCTCGCTTTCAGGCTGAGGGAGCTGGTGTTCATCCACAGGCAGCTTTCTGGGTCATGTGACCAGCATGAGTAAACTGCTTCTGGCGCAACGGAACACTGTGACGAGTGCCAGAGCGCATGGAAACACCTTCCTGCTGCAGCAGTACCTATTTACAGTGGTGCCCCGCAAGACAAACGCCTCGCAAGACGGAAAACCCGCTAGACGAAAGGGTTTTCCGTTTTGGAGGCGCTTCGCAAAACGAATTTCCCTATGGGCTTGCTTCGCAAGACGAAATGTCTTGCGAGTTCCTGCAGGGTTTTTTCCCTTTTTCCCCCCTTTTCCTAAGCCGCTAAGCCGCTTATCAGCTGATCCGCTGATAAGCCGCTTAACAGCTGATCGCTAAAAGCCGCTAAACCGCTAATAGCGCTAATCCGCTAAGCTGTCAATGGGCTTGCTTCGCAAGACGAAAAAAACGCTATACGAAGAGCCTCACGGAATGGATTAATTTCGTCTTGCAAGGCACCACTGTATCTACTTTCACTGGTGTGCTCTCGAACTGCTAGGTTGGCAGGAGCTGGAACAGAGCAACGGGAGCTCACCCCGGTGTGGGGATTCGAACCGCTGACCTTCCAATCAGCAAGCTCAAGAGGCTCAGTGGTTTAGACCACCGCGCCATGCTAGCTAAACCCAAGGGAGCCAGCGTTTGTCATGTAGCTGTCCCTTGCCTCCCCTTGGCTACACCCATGGGGAGGGACACAGAAAGCATGGTCAGAAGAGGGCCATAGTCAGAAAAAGATTGGGAAACTGGTCTAGCCAATGTAGCCCAGTATCCTGCTCCCCACAGCGTCCACAAGCAGAGCACAAAAGTCATAGCAATCTCCTGCTACCATATTATTCTACATGGAGATGCCAGGAATCAAACCTGCACATGAAAAAAATGTGCATGATCAATGAGTTGTGGGCCCTCTGTGCATTCTTCTTAAAGGTAAAGGTACCCCTAACTGTTAGGTCGAGTCATGGACGACTCTGGGGTTGTGTCTCATTTCGTTCTATAGGCCGAGGGAGCCGGCGTCTGTCCGCAGACAGTCTCTGGGTCATGTGGCCAGTATGACTAAGCCGCTTCTGGCGAAACCAGAGCAGCAAACGGAAACGTTGTTTACCTTCCCACCAGAGTGGTACCTACTTATCTACTTGCACTTTGTAGTGCTTTCAAACTGCTAGGTGGGCAGAAGCTGGGACCGAACAACAGGAGCTCACCCCGTCGTAGGGATTTGAACCACCGACCTTCTGATCCTCAAGCCCTAGGCTCTGTGGTTTAGACCACAGCGCCACCCGCGTCCCATGCATTCTTCTTAGGAAGCTGCTATTTGTCTGTTTAGTCCAGTTGCATCTAGTCTGACTGGGAGTGGCCCTCTGGGGCAGGGATGTGGAAGACCTGTGGCCCTCCAGATGTCAATGGACTACAGCTCCCACCTGAAAAAGGTGTCAGTCAGAGATGATGAGAATAACAACATCTGAAGCGTGTCAGGTTCTCCACCCCTGCTCTAGGGTTCAAAGGCTTTCTCCATCATCCGATGCTTCTAATAGGGGATGCCAAAGACTGGACCTTGGCATGATATGCTTGCCACCTTCAAATATCTCAAGGGCTGTCAGATGGAAGAGGGAGCAAGCTTGTTTTCTCCTGCTCTGGAGGGTAGGACTCAAACCAATGGCTTCAAGTTGCAAAGAAGGAGATTCTGACTAAACATCAGGAAGAACTTTCTGACATTAAGAGATGTTCAACAGTGGAATGGTCTCCCTCGGGAGGTGGTGGACTCTCCTTCCTTGGAGGTTTTTAAGCAGAGGTTGGGTGGCCATCTGTCATGGATGCTTGAGCTGAGATTCCTGCATTGCAGGGTTTTGGAATAGATGATGCTCGGGGTCCCGCCCAACTCTACAGTTCTATGATTCCCTTATTCTATAACATGATTCCACAATTCTATGAACCTGGAATCTTCTGCTTGCAAAGTAGGTGCTATACCTCAGAGCTACAAATCCTAATGGTAAAGACCAGCTGGTCCCCACCACAGTTGTCTGGGATTTGAACCCAGAACCTCTCAAATGCTGAAGGGAGGACAATGCCCCTAAACAGACAAGTCAGATTACTGGATTTGTAGGAATTCTAAGACCAATGGCGACCCACCAGATTCCCATGGAAAGCTCAGAAGCAGGGCCTGGGTGCAACAGAACTCTGCCCACATCTATGGAATGAGAATATGAAATTCACTGCATGTATGACGATAAAGGAAAATATCATGAAAATGGTATATAGATGGTATATTACCCCGGTTAAGCTTGCCAAAATGTTTAAAACATGTAATAAGTGTTGGAAATGTAAAGAAAAGGAAGGGTCTTTTTTCCATATGTGGTGGGAATGTAAGAAGGTTAAGGGTTTCTGGGAAATGATATACAACAAGTTGAAAAAGATGTTTAAATACACATTTGTAAAGAAACCAGAAGCCTTTTTGTTAGGAATTACAGGAAGAGAGATAAACAGAAGTGATTACAAACATTTCCAATATTCTGTTTTGAATATTCTGTTTCAGTGTATCTGAAGAAGTGTGCATGCACACGAAAGCTCATACCAAGAACTAACTTAGTTGGTCTTTAAGGTGCTACTGGAAGGAATTTTTTTATTTTATTTCCAATATGCAGTGACTGCGGCAAGAATTTTAATGGCCCAAAAATGGAAACAAGAGGAATTACCGACAGTGGAAGAGTGGAGAATGAAACTTATGGACTTTGCAGAATTGGACAAAATGACTGGGAAAATTAGATACCAGAAAGATCACAAGTTCACTGAGGACTGGAGAAAGTTTACGATTTATCTGGAAAATATCTGTGACGAACAGACAACGCTAGTCGGTTTTAAAGAGGCTTTGTGAGGTTAAAGGGTATTGTAAAAAGAAAATGAGATGAAAGGATATTCTAACTGGCAATATATGATAAAGGAAATGTGTAACAAATATAAAATATGAGGATTGTGGGAGGAGCTGGTGGAAGTCAAAAATTTGTAAATTGGTGAATATGGCTATGTTTGAATAATTTGTAAAAGAAAAATTTGTAAAAATTTAATAATAATAAAAAAAGAACTCTGCCCACATCTGATCTCCAGCAACTGGCATTTGGAAGCTTACCGCCTCCGACAGTGGAGGCAGAACACCTTGATTACTAGCCACAGGTAGTGTCGTCCTCCCCAAATTAGTTGAAAATTAGTTGAAAGCACTTTTTAAGTCTTCCAAGGCTACCCATCACTAACACCTTCCAGCCTGAGTGAACAGAAGCAAAGGAGCAACGAATCCCGATGAAGTTATCCCTGACCAGCTGGGAGAGTCCGCAAAACCTGCACAAGCACAGAAGATCTGTCCATCAAACATACACTCAACAAAAATGTGGGGAACTGAAATTAATAGGGAATTTGGGAAAGGTCCTGAACTCATTTGCTTTCAGTGCAGAGGGTGCCAAGCACAATCCGTAGCTTCACCAGGTGGGCTTGGGCAGAGACTCCTACCTGAAACTTTGAAGAGCCAATACCAGCCAGTGTGGATGATAATGAGTTGGGTGGACCAATACAGTGGTACCTTGGTTCTCAAACGCCTTGGTACTCAAGCAATTTGGAACTCAAACATTGCAAACCCAGAAGTAAGTGTTCCGGTTTGCAAACTTATTTCAAAAGCCGAACGTGTTCCGTTTTGAGTGTTACACTTCCAATTTGAGTGCCACACTTCCGTTTTGAGTGTTATGCTGAGGTCTGTCTGTTTTTGCTATTTATTTTGAATTTTTGTTTTTGTGGCTCCTTTTCTGTGTGACTGTGTGGAACACAGTTCAACTACTGATTGATTGATTGATTGATTGATTGTGTGACTGCAGTACATTGTTTATTGCTTTCATTTTATGGATCAGTGGTCTTGTTAGATAGTAAAATTCACGTTAAATTGCTGTTTTCGGGGTTGTTTTTAAAAGTCTGGAACGGATTAATCCATTTTGCATTACTTTCTATGGGAAAGCACGCCTTGGTTTTGGAACACTTTGGTTTTGGAACGGATTTCCGAAACGGATTAAGTTTGAGAATCAAGGTACCACTGTAGTAGCTTCCTAAATTCTCATGGTCATCTATAGAATCATAGAAATGTAAGCTTGGAAGGAACCCTGAGAGTCCTCTAGTCCAATCTCCTGCAATGAATGAATCTCAACTAAAGCAGCTACCCAGCACTGAAAGTACTTTTTAATCCTAGATGTGCTTATGCCATATGTATGTTGTTGTTGTTGTTGTTGTTGTTTAGTCGTTTAGTCGTTTCCGACTCTTCGTGACCCCATGGACCAGAGAAACCAGGCACTCCTGTCCTCCACTGCCCCCCGCAGCTTGGTCAGACTCATGCTGGTAACCTCGAAAACACTATCCAACCATCTCGTCCTCTGTCGCCCCCTTCTCCTTGTGCCCTCCATCTTTCCCAACATCAGGGTCTTCTCCAGGGAGTCTTCTCTTCTCATGAGGTGGCCAAAGTACTGGAGCCTCAGCTTCACAATCTGTCCTTCCAGTGAGCACTCAGGGCTGATTTCCTTCAGAATGGAGAGGTTTGATCTTCTTGCAGTCCATGGGACTCTCAAGAGTACATATGTATGTACACGGACTCAAACACACACACACACCCGGTTGGTTTGGGTTCCTCTGTAGCAAAAACCAGCGCAGTTCAACAAAGGAGACAGTTAAAGGGAACCTCCATTTCAAATTCCAAGCTCCATTAATGTGTGACCCCAAAATTTTTGATCCCTCCAAAAAACTGATGCCAAAGTTTAGGGCTAATTTTGTGCCATGAACCTCGCATTTCGTGCCACCTCCCAAACAGAGTACTGTAATTGACACAGCAAATCTGTCGCAAAATGACTACTTTGATTTCAAACCTACACTTGCATCGCATCTGAGAGTAAGCCCCATTGAACCCATTGACTTACTTCTGAGCAGCCCTGTCTAGAACTGTGTTGTTAGGCAAGCCTCTCATTCTGACATTGCAATTAGGATGGTGACGATTTTAATGCCTAAGGTCTGAGGGCAGATGACAATAATAAAAAAATACAACATTAGAAACAGTTTTAAACAACTTACAGGGCGGGTCCTAAAAACAGACATTTCCAGTGTCAAAGACCAGGGAAGAAATGTGAGGGGCAGTAACACTAACCTACATTGCAGGGCTGTTGTGGGAATAATGCAAGCTGATTTATGTGGGGAAATAAACACAGGAACCAGTCTTGTATCCAGTAAGGTCTTTGGCTGATCTAGCTCAGTATCATGGCTGGCAGAAGCTCTCCAAAGTTTCAGAAGTCTTTCCCAACCCTACCTGGAGACGAACTTGGGGCCTTCTACCTGCCAAGCAACTGCTCTGTCAATGAGCTATGAGCCTTCCAGAAGGGAGGCGAAGATGGTTTTCTCCATTAGATTTGAATCAAAAGCACTGGTCCTCACCCTGTGATCCTGCGCGTAATGCTCAGAACCTGCCCATGCTCAGGAGCGCTCTCTCCTTTCCCCTTCTTCTACTTCCTGGCCTTTCCCCGCACAGGACGGCTCCAAGCTCGGCGTTCCCGAGCAGGGCTTGGACCCAACCCTGCGTGGGGGGGAAAGGGCAAGAGCGCTCCTGAGCATGGGCAGGTTCTGAGCATCTCGCGCGCGCAAGCGCAGCGAGAGCAACATCCTTGCGATGGAGGCGGCGAGGCTGCGCGCACCCCCGAAAGGCAAAGGTCCCTCTTACCAAAAGGAGGTGTTTGCTGCCCTCGTTGGCGAGCCAGCTCTGGCAGGAGGCAGCCATGGTCCCGGCCGATGAAGGAGTCCCGCCACCGGCTCTCTCTTTCTCTGCTTTTGTACTTTGGGGGCGGCCGGAGGGAGAGGCTTGGCTTCCTTTTCAGCCGCTGGAAAGCCAAGCCTCCCCCCTCCCCTCTTTCCGGCCTCCCCCCTCCCTCTTTCTCTCCTCTTCCCTGGACCCCCTCCCCTCCTCCCCTCTTGCCCCGGGGGGAGAAATCTAGTCGCTTCTCCCTCCTCCTTCCCTCCCCACCTTTACTGCGCCTAGCAGACAGCTCCAGGGTGGCGCCGACGGGCTCCTTTGTCTGGGACGAGGAGGAGCGATTTTCTCCGCGCCTGGAGTTGGGGGTCTCCTGCGCTCGGAGGAATTCACCTCTCTCTCTCTCTCTCTCTCTCTCTCTCTCTCTCTCTCTCATGGGGGGGGGGGCTCTTTGCGCGTGCACCGTTTACCCTGTGTTTTTGCACACCCGTCGTCCCATCACCCTGGAACTTTATGATTAGTTTGATGCCAGAACGCGAAGTTGTGGTTTTACTTCGAACAACGAGAACAGCAGCAACAGGTTTTAAAACAGTTGCAAGAGAGGCACACAAAGAAAGATAAGTTCGGCAGGTGAAGCTCCTACCGTCTCGCACTGCAAAGCGCCTCTGTCTCCAGACTTGCGAAAAGCTTCCCCAGTTGGTTGCCTGGCTTGCAATCCAACTATTATTATTTTTAAAAAAGAAGAAAGGGAAGTGGTAGGACCTCTGCTTCAAGGAAAGGGAAAGAAATTGCATTTGGCTCAGTATTGTAATCACAGCAGCAGCAGTTTCTCCAAGCATAGTCAAGAGGTTTTATTTGTTTGTTTTTTTGATTGATTGATTGATTGATTGATTGCTTAATTAATTAATTGCTCTTAGAATTATAGAGGATCATCTAGTCCAATGCCCTGCAAAGCAGGATTTTTTTGCCCAACCTGAGGCTTGAACTGATGACCCAGAGATTAATAGTCTCATGCTTTTCTTTCACCTCATGGGGAGTTATGGGGGCACCTTGCAATAGAAAGAATCTCGTGAAAAAAATGAAAAAGTAATAACGGAGCTCTTAGCAATACATAATACGACAATACAGCAATGGTGAAAATCCTTGAATCTCAAATCTCAAATCCTTGAATTTATCTAACATGGGGAACAGATGAATCTCTCATTAGGAAGGGAGCACCATTTAAAAATGGGATGCGGGTGGCGCTGTGGGTTAAACCACAGAGCCTAGGACTTGCTGATCAGAAGGTTGGCGGTGCGAATCCACACGACGGGGTGAGCTCCTGTTGCTCGGTCCCTGCTCCTGCCCACCTAGCAGTTCGAAAGCACATCAAAGTGCAAGTAGATAAATAGGTACCACTCTGGCGGTAAGGTAAACGGTGTTTTTGTGTGCTGCTCTGGTTCGCCAGAAGCAGCTTAGTCATGCTGGCCCCATGACCCGGAAGCTATACGCCGGCTCCCTTGGCCAGTAAAGCGAGATGAGTGTCGCAACCCCAGAGTCGGCCACGACTGGACCTAATGGTCAGGGGTCACCTTTACCTTACCATTTAAAAGGGTGCCACCCCTGAGAAGCCCTTGCCCCATTTCCCACCCTTTAAGTAGCCCCTTCTGATGGGACAATAAGCCGGACCTCTCCCATTCCATGGTGGCAAAACGGCACTGAGAACAGGGGAGCTTTGAGGTTGATCCCTTTCTTTTTATCTAACAAGGTTTATACACCCAATCATGAAAACCTGTAAACACAACGCACACAATATAAAATGCACTTTGCAATTACTGATAAAATCAGGTGTTAAAAAACAAGATAGCCTAAAAAAATTACCAACTCCAATCAGCAGTTTTAAAAATGGTCTACCTCAGACTCTCCTTCACTGAAGGTTTTTAAACAGGTTTGATGGGCATCTGTCAGGGATGCTTTAGCTGTGATTCCTGCATTGAAGGAGGTTGGACTAGATGACCCTCAGGGGTCCCTTCCAATTCTACGATTCTATGCCTGTAGTTCCTTAAAGGTGAGGGACAAGTGCATTCCACACATGCTGATTTGAAAGACCAAAAATGTGGAGAAAGACCAAAACAACTTCACAGCCTAAAAGAAAAGCTGAGCTTGCTTTCAGCTTTCTCAGGTGGCGTAAAGATATCATAAATGCAGATGGTACCCTCACAGTATGGGACGTGGGTGGCGCTGTGGTCTAAACCACAGAGCCTAGGACTTGCCGATCTGAAGGTTGGTGATTCGAATCCCCACGACGGGGTGAGCTGCCGTTGCTCGGTCCCAGTTCCTGCCAACCTAGCAGTTTGAAAGCACGTCAAAGTGCAAGTAGATAAATAGGTACCGGCGGGAAGGTAAACGGCGTTTTGTGCACTGCTCTGGTTCACCAGAAGCAGCTTAGTCATGCTGGCCACATGACCCGGAAGCTGTATGCCGGCTCCCTCGGCCAGTAAAGCAAGATGAGCGCCGCAACCCCAGAGTCATCCGCGACTGGACTTAACGGTCAGGGGTCCCTTTACCTTTACCATCACAGTGCTGTGTAATAGCCGAACCCCATGCAAGGATGAATGAAAATGAAACTCTTATCATCTGATAAGTTCTGTTTTTAGTACCAGTGCTTGAAGCAACGAGACCAGAGATATACTGCTATGTTTTAATATCTGAGCAGAAAGCTGGGTGGGTAACTTGAGTGCTTTTAAGGATAAAACAAGCGTCAAATGGAATTGAGTGGGATGAAATGAGAGTCCAAGACTTTATCTTGCTCAAGCTTCTTGTCTGTAGTTTTTTCCGGCCTGCCACTCTGCTTAAATTCAGTTTGAATCGTTCCCCAAATAACATTACTATTTTCAAAAATGAAGAGAGAACAGTATCCATCGAGCAATTAATATATATTATTTTCCCCAGTCTAATGCACTCAAACAAATAAGGTCCTGAACTGGCATTTGCTCTAAGGTGTTTCGCTGATCTTAAGCCAATAAATGTGGAGGAGGGGAAGGCAAAAATCTTATATACCGAGTCGAAATAATAAGCTAATTTTTCGGCCAAAATCTTCCGATGTATTTTTTGCAGTATCTGAATTCACCAGCAGGAGAGTGTGAAAGTGCAGCCCCCAGATTCCACACCCCAGGAGTTTCATTTCCCTCCCTTCCTCTTCGAAGCATGAAAACCAATTTCCCTCACCCGAGTTCCATTCAAAATATAACATAAGGTCACCCGGAGCGACGTCCTCAAATAACCCCTCCCACACATTCCTACCTTAAAGGAAAACGAAAAGCGGGGAGGCAGCGGCTGCCATGTGTGGCAGCAGGGCTGGCAAAGGTAAACAGAGCAGGATGGGAATGCAAGGAGCATGAGTGCGTGGGAACAGCATGACATCAGCAAGCCATGACAAATGGCTAAAAAGAATCAACTGGATCCATTTGGTCCTGCTGTCCGGGTGATATTACCTTTCATCTCATCATCATCATAAACTTCATTGCACTAGCCAAAGGCCATGGAATCATTCACAAAGGGAACAAAAGGAAAAGCAACAATCATCATAAAAACCATAAAGACATCAGGCACTGCAAATACAATAAACCACAGTCGCATCTCCTAGAAGTTATTTGTTGCATACGATAGAATATGCCAGCTTAAATGTCCGAATCACCTTTGCAATTGACCTCTATTTTATCTAGTTCTTTTCTCCTGATCTTCTTAGCTGCCAACGCATATAAAGGTAAAGGTACAGGGACCCCTGACCATTAGGTCCAGTCGTGGCCAACTCTGGGGTTGTGGCGCTCATCTCGCTTTGTTGGTCAAGGGAGCCGGCGTACAGCTTCCAGTTCAAGTGGCCAGCATGACTAAGCCGCTTCTGGTGAACCAGAGCAGTGCACAGAAACGCCATTTACCTTCCCGCCAGAGTGGTACTTATTTATCTACTTGCACTTTGACATGCTTTCAAACTGCTATGTTGGCAGCAGCAGGGACCGAGCAACGGCAGCTCACCCCATCGCGGGGATTCGAATCACCGACCTTCAGATTGGCAAGTCCTAGGCTCTGTGGTTTAACCCACAGCGCCCCCCCCCCCCCGCATCCCTCTCAGGTAGAATATGCCAGCTTAAATGTCCGAATCACCTTTGCAATTGACCACTATTTTATCTAGTCCTTTTCTCCTGGTCTTCTTAGCTGCCAAAGCATATAGTGCTACTTTATAAGTGATGAAGTCATCAGTATCACTTAGCAGCCATTTCACCCTTTCCACCCTGTTCGAGTGTGTTTCATTCATGAGCAGGGGTTTTATAAAACGGTCTCTTGGTTCTATATATAGCGGGCATTGCAATAAATAGTGGTACAGGTCCTCTACACAAGGTTGCCCACACAGGAAAAGTCTCTCTTTGTGCTGAACTTTGCCGTACTGACCATCCACCAATGCCGAGGACAGCATTTCATCTCAGTTCCTAGCGCATAGCTTTAGGAAATCGACACAGACACCCCCCCCCAACACATTATATAAGAAATGAACATTACATACCCTCCAACATTTCGCCAATGAAAATAGGGACATCCTAAAGAAAAGCAGGGGGGGGCACTGTGGGTTAAACCACAGAGCCTAGGACTTGCCGATCAGAAGGTTGGCGGTTCGAATCCCTGCGATCGGGTGAGCTCCTGTTGCTCGGTCCCTTCTCCTGCCAACCTAGCAGTTCAAAAGTACGTTAAAGTGCAAGTAGATAAATAGGTACCACTCTGGCAGGCAGGTAAACGGCCTTTCCGTGCACTGCTCTGGTTCACCAGAAGCGGCTTAGTCATGCTGGCCACATGACCCGGAAGCTGTACGTCAGCTCCCTCGGCCAATAAAGCGAGATGAGCGCCGCAACCCCAGAGTCGGCCACGACTGGACCTAATGGTCAGGGGTCCTTTAAGGAAAAGCAGGGCATTCCGGGATCAAATCAGAAACTGGGATTCTGGGATTCTGTAAATCCAGGACTGTCCCTGGAAAATAGGGACACTTGGAGGGTCCGAAATTGAACACAATTATTCTTATGGATTGCTTAGGGCTACACCCTGGGTCAAATGTGCAATGACGGTGTTTGACTTGCACAGAAGATGGCTCAATGCATTGCTCTTCCTCCCAGGACCAAAAAGCAGCTTGTACATAGATGGTCCTTTGGTAGCCTTCCATGTAGGATCAGATTCACTTTGTTTCCAAGGAGAGGATGCGGGCAAGACTGAAGCTGGCTCCCCCTGCCATTGGTTCTGGCTCCACCTACGTACGGTTGGTCCTTCTGCCCCACCAGTCTCAATGGGCAGAAGCCACCAGTGTTGTCTTCCCTGACTGATGGCAGCTCTCCACAGACTCTGGCAGAGGGATTCCCATCATTCCCTGCCCTCCAATCCTTTCAGTATTTTTCTGAGCACAATTCAAAGTGTTGGTGCTGACCTTGAAAGCCCTAAACAGCCTCGGCTCAGTATACCTGAAGGAGCATCTCCACCCGCATCGTTCAGCCCAGACACTGAGGTCCAGCTCCGGGGGCCTTCTGGTGGTTCCCTCCCTGAGAGAAGTGAGGTTACAGGGAACCAGACAGAGGGGCTTCTTGGTAGTGGCGCCCACCCTGTAGAACACCATCCCATCAGATGTCAAGGAAATAAACAACTATCTCACTTTTAGAAGACATCTGAAGGCAAGTTTTTAATGTTTGATGTTTTATCATAATTTTAATATTCTGTTGGGAGCTGGCCAGAGTGGCTAGGGAAACCCAGCCAGATGGGCGGAGTGTAAATAATAAATTATTATTACTATTATTTCAGCTGCAGGTGCCAGTGATGGAACCTGGAGCTCTATCTCTGAGCCCTAGTCAACTCCCCTATAAGCTGCTGCGATGAAATGAAAAGGAATATGCAGTTTGCAAGCTGGCCATCATGGATCCATGCACAAGGCCCATGTGGGGTGCAGAAAATAATTTATTGCTTAGCTGATTTGCAACACATTTCAAATGTGCAGGTTCTTCCTCCGGGGAAACATTAGGAGATGCAATTAACCTTCTGTTCTGACATGTTCTCATCCAGATCACATAAAGGTAGACAGATCACACACACACCCCCGAAAGTAGAAATAGGAAAAGAACATTCTTCTCTGGCTTGCTGCTTATAGTCACAGTCACCTCCAAGACCGGTTATGTTCCAACCCAACTGTTTTTATTGGGAGGGGGTTATAAGAAAGATTTTTTGGGGGGAGTAGCCCATCATCAGTTGATGTTTCCTCTCTCTCAACTGTCAGTGGGAGAGATGGAAAGCAGAGCTCATTATCGTGTTTTTAATATTCTGTTGGGAGCCACCCAGAGTGGGCAAGGTATAAATAATGAAATAATAATAATAATAATAATAATAATAATAATAATAATACTCCATTGGCTTTGCTGTGACTGTTCTATTGGGAACCTCTTACCCCTGAACTATGCAAGCTGGTAGTTACTATAACAGTAACAGTACTATAAAATTCAGTGAGTTTGATTTCTTTTTCCTCTTCCCTCCCTGTCCCTTTCCCCTTGTGTGTTGTGTTGTTGTTGTTGCTGCTGCTGCTGCTGCTGCTTCAGACTATAAGCCCGCAGGCAGGGACTGTATTGTTTTAATTGATTGTATGGGAGCCCTTTCGGCTGAGGAGTAGAGTACAAACGCTCAAAATAATTAAATAAATTGCAAAACACAGGAAGAGTCTCACATCACCAGGAAAGGAAAATGATCGCGTTAAGTTGCAGCAAAGCAATAACAGGCGCAGAGAAGCAAGTCGGGAGAAGGAATTGTGCCAGAATGAAAGCTGAGGAATGGGGCGGGGGATGCACACTGAAAAAATAGCTCTTTCTAAAGAGGAAATAATACCCATCAAAATGCAGTCCTTTGCATATTCGCACGACAATTTCAAATTAATCAATGGGCCTGACTCCCAAATAAATATGCAAAGAGTAGCAGCAGGACCTGAGCACAACAGAACTCTTTGCACACTATTCTGTGCCCTGACAGCTAAGGGTTTCTTCATCAGTATTCCCCCAAATTTCCAGTGGAGAAAACTCTACCAAAACGAAGCAACAATCACTACGACCTCTATTTTTGTCCTGACTTCCCCCTTCCCAGTTTTCCTGGCCCGTCACATCTCTGGTACCACACCATCATATCCCTGGACCCAATATTAGATGTGTGCCTTCTCAGACTTAAAACAGTATCCATAATATTATGACGTACTCCCTCATTTGTGCATAGTCCCCTGTATACATGCCTGCATACATACAGAAAATGCCAATGCAGGGCAAGAGAGCTGAGTGACAGCTTTTTCTCACCCCATTCTCACAATGGGGAAAGACTCCAAAAAGCGGAGTCCCCCACCTTCAGCCTGAAGTGGTACATTCCATCTCCATCACCTCATTCTCTTCAAGAGTTCTGGAGCCATCAGAGGATGTCCTCCATCTCCAGTCTTTACCTCAGCCCAGTGGAGGATGGTCCATTAGGGTAAATGGGGCACTGCCTCATCAACCTCCTTCTGCCCTCAGCCAGCAACCACTTGCCTTTGCTCCTACTTACAACCCGTGCACAGCCTGTCAGCTCCCTTCCTCTTTAGTCTCAGGTCTTGCCCTTGTAGAATGCAACAGGGAGGAGGAGGAGGATGGGGACCAAATTAGATCTTGTTGGCTCTGGCACTGGCGCCACCTACTGTTCAGCTCCCTGCCTTTCATCCTACCAGCTGCCATCACTGCTTATTGCCTTATTTTCTCCCCTATCTCCATGGCAAGATTCTAGCCTAAAACTGGAGTGTGAAACCTTTTTGTCTTGTTGAGGGCCACGTTCCTTCAGAAACAATCTGCTGGGGGCCACAAGCTGACAGTGGGTGGGGAGAGTCAGAGCCAAACATGGGCATGGACAATTCTCTCCCTGAATTCCTTTCTGCTACTCTCACCTAGGCCTTTAGCATCTAGATGACATTAGGACTGTCATCTGGCCTAGAATAATACAGTTTCTTTCTCCTTATTGCACACTTGACACTCTGCCTTCATAATATTGCTCAGAACTCCAGATATCTCCCTGGCAACTACCTATAAACAGCAGGGCTGATTTATGAACTCATAAAAATCTACAATGAATTATAAATCACTTATTCCTGTTTTTGTTTCATTGGAGGGGAAGAATCATAATTATATGGCCTCGGAAAGGAGGTTGGTGCAAACCGTTGCGTCCACTTCCAAAATAAAAATTCCTGCCCTATTGCTCATGCTTATTTGTCTAAGATGTTATGAATGCTGTGTAAACTAGAATAGCCAGAAAATGACATTGATTTCTCCATTACCTTGGCCTCTTGTTATGATTTTGTTTTGCATGTTATCTTTTGTTGATCAAGACTATTTCATTGTCGAGCAATCCCAAACCTGAATTTGAGCCACAGGTGAGGTCTGGAACTTGGATTCCTACTGCCCAAGCACAACTCTGGAACAGCTGAAGCAATGTGAAAAGGAAAAAGAGGGACTCTGAGCATGTTCTAAAAGGGTTATTTGGGTGAGGTCTGGTTTCTGGATGGCATAGCTATGCACACTGAAGGAGCTGAGTATGTTTAGCCTGGTAAAGAGAAGATTGAGAAGTGACATTACCTTCAAATACCGTATTTAAAAGGCTGGTCATGTAGAAGATGGAACAAGCTTGTTTTCTGCTGCTCCAGAGGTCAAGACTCAAACCCATGGATCCAAATGACTAGAAAGGAGATTCTGGCTAAACATCAGAAAGAACTTTCAGACAGTGAAAAAGGTAAAAGTAAAGGACCCCTGGATGGTTAAGTCCAGTCAAAGGCGACTATGTGGTACAGTGCTCATCTCGCTTTCAGGTCGAGGGAGCTGGCATTTGTCTGCAGACAGCTTTCTGGGTCATGTGGCCAGCATGACTAAACCGCTTCTGGGGCAACAGAACACCATGATGAAAACCAGAGCGCATGGAAACGCCGTTTACCTTTCCGCCACAGCGGTACCTATTTATCTACTTGCACTGTTGTGCTTTCAAACTGCTAGATTGGCAGGAGCTGGGACAGAGCAATGAGAGCTCACTCCATCTTGGGGATTCGAACCGCCAACCTTCTGATCGGCAATACGAAGAGGCTCAGTGGTTTAGAACACAGCACCACCGGCATCTGACAGTAAGAGCTGTTTGGCAATGGAACAGACTGCTTCGGAAGTTGGTGGGCTCTCCTTCATTAAAGTAAAGGGTAAAGGAACCCCTGACCATTAGGTCCAGTTGCAGACAACTCTGGGGTTGTGGCGCTCATCTCGCTTTATTGGCCGAGGGAGCCGGCGTACAGCTTCCAGGTCATGTGGCCAGCATGACTAAGCCGCTTCTGGCGAACCAGAGCAGCGCACAGAAACGCCGTTTACCTGCCTGCCGGAGCGGTAGCTATTTATCTACTTGCACTTTGACGTGCTTTCAAATTGCTAGGTTGTCAGGAGCAGGGACCGAGCAACAGGAGCTCACCCTGTTGCTGGGATTTGAACCGCCGACCTACTGATCGGCAAGCCCTAGGCTCTGTAGTTTAACCCACAGCGCCACCCGCGTCTCCTTCATTAGAGGTTTCTAAAAACAGAGGTTGGATGGGATTCATTTGCTGTGATTCCTGTATTGTCCCTTCCAACTCTGGGATTCTATTCTCAGCCCTGCCACTCAGAAAGAGCACAAAACAGGATATTGATATGAATCAAATTTTCATTTGCTGATTTATATGCATATATGTAAAATTAAAAATGATGTAAAGGTAAAGGTAATGGTACCCCTGTCCGAACGGGCCAGTCTTGACAGACTCTAGGATTGTGCGCTCATCTAACTCTAAAGGCCGGGAGCCAGCGCTGTCCGCAGACACTTCCGGGTCACGTGGCCAGCATGACAAGCTGCATCTGGCGAGCCAGCGCAGCACACGGAACGCCATTTACCTTCCTGCTGGTAAGCGGTCCCTATTTATCTACTTGCACCCGGAGGTGCTTTCGAACTGCTAGGTTGGCAGGCGCTGGGACCGAGCGATGGGAGCGCACCCCGCCGCGGAGATTTGAACCGCCGACCTTTCGATCGGCAAGTCCTAGGCGCTGAGGCTTTTACCCACAGCGCCACCCGCGTCCCTAAAAATGATGACTAAACCTTAAATATAAACAAAGCACAACTCATCAAAGTGACCAGGTAAGGTGTGTCCCTGCTCAATCTGCTGTCCGGGAGCTAGGTGTTGACTGGCAGGATTTCTGCTCCCCCTCCTTGTGGCTCATTCACTTTGATCCTGGCCTGCACCCTAATCCCTCCAGATCCTGAAAGGATGGGGAATCTCTGGTCTGGGTCTAAAATGCCAAAAGCTAAAAAATACCCATGGCAGATCCGAGAAGATGGGTGGGGGAAAGAGAAGCTATGCCTTGTGTATTCTGATGGGGCATTCCTACTCTGTTTAAGCTAGTTTTAACATCACTCCTTCTGCCCAAGGAACCCTGTGGTCCATAGTTCACTGAGGAGGGCAAGTCACCTTTAACAGATAATTATCATCATGTCCATTGGATTATTTGTAGGCAAAGCCATGACAAGCTGGTATCAAACTGATATAAGTGGCAGTGCAGATAATAATACACCCTTAAAAGCAAGCAGAAGAGCTTGCTCAGGTATCACTAGACAAAGCATAGCCAAGAATGCCGATGAGATTTAGACTTTTGTCATTTTGATTCTTCCTCATCTAGACTTAATTGGGAGGGCTGAGTACATCTTGAGTTTCTTACTGAGCTTCCTATAGAAGTAGTCGGTAAGAGCTGTTGGATCAATGTAATCCTCCGATATATTTCTATGATCTAAACAAGAATGTGTTTAGCATGCAAAATTGCACAGCCAAAGAGAGCATTTGACACATCTTTGGGGCTCAAGGTGTCTAGAATCATTAATCTATGCTCTAGATCAAAGGGTTCAAAAAGTGGCTCTCCGGGCTTAAACTTGCAAGGATGCTTCACCATCAACGGTCAATGCAAAGGCAACCATTTGGAATGGCTTTGGACAATGCAGCAGATTGCTCATTGCATTCCTGACAAGTACGTTCCATCCCTTCAAATCCTCCTTATCCAAACAATCTAACATTCTCCTGCTGCTTAAGGATGAGAACAAAAGGGGAGAATCGGACACAGCTGCATTGTTTGTTTCCAGGAGAAGTCATCAGTGTAGAAGCTGCACTTGGTGGATGATCCCACATGCCCCAGCTGTCCCTTACTGAACAAGGGCAGTTCCTATCTACTCAGGACTGTTGATCAGTGGTCTGTGTGCAAATGGCCAGTCCCAAATGCAATCTCTGACATTTTCAGCTCCGGCCTGAAACCCTGAAAAGCCACCACCTCTTCTTTGCAGAAAATGTTGTGCTAGATGAACCAATGGTTTGGTTCTGCATAAGGCAGTTTCAACTGAAAAATCAGGGGGGAGGCGGCCTATAGGTGGTGCAGGAAAAACAACTTACTCCTTAACTTAAATAAAACAAAAGAGATCATTGTGGACTTTAGGAAATGCAAATTGAATATTCAGGCACTTATTATTGAGGGGAAATGTGTGGAGCAGGTCTCGGTGTTTCGATTTCTGGGAATGGAGTTGAGAAATGACCTAACCTGGGGAGAGAACAGCAAAGACCTGGTGAAGAGAGCACAGCCATTGTGCTGTGGAGAGCGTATTAACTTATGGTCTGTGTGTGTGGTTTGGGAGCTGCACGGCCAGGGAGAAAATAATGCTATCCAGGGTTGTAAAGACTGCAGAGAGAATAATTGGGTGCACTCTTCCCACCTTAGATCAAATCTATGCTGCCAGGTGCCATAAGAAAGCGGCAGAGATAGCACAGGATAGTGCACACCCTGGAAATGATCCCTTTCAGCTTCTGCCTTCTGGAAGAAGGTATAGGGTTATAAAGGCCAGGACTAGCCGCCTGAGAAACAGTTTCTACGCAAATGCAATTCTGGTTCTAAATGCAGCATAAGGGGTCTCTATAGTATAGTGTATTTTAAAATGGGGTTTTAGAGTTTTTAGGGGTTTTTGAATGTTTTATGTAGTTTTATGTAGTTTTTATGTAGTTTTATGTAGTTTTTCAATTTCATTGTTCTGCATGGGACAATGACAATAAAGATATCGTATATCACTGCCCCAGCCTCTGCTTTCTTGGACTAGTTTATTAATATATCACCGCTGTGATTTGTTGAGCATCTTCTTCTTAACATCCAACGGGGTGTAGGGGTTAGCTGTGGGACTCAGGCTAGAGAAACAGGGGTTCCAGATAGCCATGTAGCTTTTAAGAGACCTCCATCAATTTGTCTAACTATCCCATTTGAGAAGAACATGGACTTCATCCAGTGCACAGACTCAAATTGCCGGGCTCCACCCCTGACCTTCTGTAGGCCCTGTTCATCTGCCAAATGTCCCATCAAGCCAACAGAATTTTTGAAATGAATTACTGGCCTCCCTTTGGTGGAAGGAAGTCAGTTGTGACGACCTTGATGCTTCATTCATTGAAATTCGTTGATAAACTTTGCCATGTGCAGCTGTTACTGGAAGGCTGAGACCTGCCAACTGTCATTCATTAGCTGGTGGGAACCTCCAGATAAGACTACTGTACTACAATTCACTATACACAGGGCTGGCTCTGGAGATAGTTTAGGAATATCTGCTGGAATAAGATGTGGCAGCCTACCTTTTAACAGGTGTGCATTGATATTTTCATATATCACCTGTTTTGGAAAATATATATATACATGCACTGACTGGCCGGTTTGTTTTTGGACCCAACTTGAAGTATGGATTCTTTGCTTTGAAGTCCTACACAAATTGCGTCTTGATTATTTCTGGGAATACGAATTTTCAAATCTCAATGTGATTTACAGCTAATGAAGACAGAAAAGCCTAGCATTATGCATCAGTGGCAAAACATCCATTATGGGCAACAGAAGCAAATTTAAAAGCCAGAATATTAACAAAAGCTTTCATTGGACACAGAGCTTCTCGAATAATTTTTAAATTTATTTGTGAGATATCTCTCTTTTTTGCCCCCAAAACAGCTTATCGTCAAATTAAAACACAGTCAGTCGCAGAAACAAAACAAGACAAATTGATAAAAATCTGCAAGTAAGAACAAAAAAAGAGAAACCAAGAACAACCCATACATCTTGAATATTTCCAATCCCAATGGAAAGGCTGCCGAAAAGCCTGGGTAGATGTTTATTTCTATATTTTAATACGCACATAAATATTCCCAACACAAGCAGCTGACAAATGGGAATATCCTTATACAGTGGTACCTCGGGTTACAGACACTTCAGGTTACATACGCTTCAGGTTACAGACTCCGCTAACCCAGAAATAGTACCTCGGGTTAAGAACTTTGCTTCAGGATGAGAACAGAAATTGCGCAGTGGCGGCGTGGCAGCAGCAGGAGGCCCCATTAGCTAAAGTGGTACCTCAGGTTAAGAACAGTTTCAGGTTAAGAACGGACCTCCAAACAAATTAAGTTCTTAACCAGAGGTAGCACTGTAAAGGATGTCCTTGTGGAAGCTCTGCAATTGGTCAGCGCTTACATAGAAGGCTTCCTATGAACTCATGCCTGGCCTTGGGGATCAGCCGAATGAAGTTTTTAAGGTCAGATAGCCATTAGTGATTCCTGTATTGCAGGGGGTTAATGACCCCAGATGACCCTTGAGGTCCCTTCCAGCCCTACAGTTCTATTGTTCTGTGACACACACTGATTGGAAATGAAGTAGTAAGGACAACAGCAAACATTTGCAAGCAGAAACCAGGAGCACAAGTCATCCTGAATCACCCTAAATGGCCTTGGTCCAGTATACCAGAAGGAGCCTCTCCACCCCCATCATTCTGCCCGGACACTGAGGTCCAGCGCCGAGGGCCTTCTGGCGGTTCCCTCACTGCGAGAAGCCAAGTTACAGGGAACCAGGCAGTGGGCCTTCTCAGTAGTGGCGCCCGCCCTGTGGAACGCCCTCCCACCAGATGTCAAAGCGATAAACAACTACCTGACATTCAGAAGACATCTGATGGCAGCCCTGTTTAAGGAAGCTTTTAATGTTTGATGCATTATTGCATTTTAATATTTTGTTGGAAGCCGCCCAGAGTGGCTGGGGAAGCCCAGCCAGATGGGTGGGGTATAAATTATTATTATTATTATTATTATTATTATTATTATTATTAAACCATAGAATTGTAGAGTTGGAAGGGACTCCAAGGGTCATCTGGACCAACCCCCTGCAATGCAGGAATCATTCTCAGCTAAAGCACTCATGACAGGTGGCCATCCAAGCTCTGCTTAAAAACCTCCAAGGAAGGAGAGTCCACCACCTCCCGAGGGAGACCGTTCCATTGTCATACAGCTCTTACTGTCAGAGGTTTTTCCTGATGTTGAACCAGAATCTCCTTTCTTGTAACTTGAAGCCATTGGTTTGAGTCCTGCCCTCCAGAGCAGGAGGAAACAAGCTTGCTCCATCTTCCATGTGGCAGCCTTTGAGATATTTGAAGGTGGCTCTCATGTTACCTCTCAGTCTCCTCTTTTCCAGGCTACACACACCCAGCTCCTTCAACCGCTCCTCATAAGGCTTGGTTTCCAGACCCTTGATCATCTTGGTCTCCCTCTTCTGCACACATTCTATACATGATTTTAAAAGAAGACAATTGGTGGGAATGTAAGAAAGTGAAGAACCTATGAGAAATGATATATAATGAGATGAAAAAGATGTTGAAATAAACATTTTTTTAAAAAAAAAAACAGAAGCATTTTTACTTGGTATTATAGGCCAAGATATTAATAAAGGTAAAGGTACCCCTGCCCGTACGGGCCAGTCTTGACAGACTCCGGGGTTGTGCGCCCATCTCACTTAAGAGGCCAGGGGCCAGCGCTGTCCGGAGACACTTCCGGGTCACGTGGCCAGCGTGACATCGCTGCTCTGGTGAGCCAGAGCCGCACACGGAAACGCCGTTTACCTTCCTGCTGGTAAGCGGTCCCTATTTATCTACTTGCACCCGGAGGTGCTTTCGAACTGCTAGGTTGGCAGGCGCTGGGACCGAGCAGTGGGAGCGCACCCCGCCGCAGGGATTCGAACCGCTGACCTTTCAATCGGCAAGCCCTAGGCGCTGAGGCTTTAACCCAAGATGTTAAATTGTTTTTATATGCAACAACAGTGGGAAGAGCATTGTTAGCCCAGAAATGGAAGCAAGAAGAAATTCCAACAAAGAAGAAGAAGAAGAAGAGTTTGGATTTGATATCCTGCCTTTCACTCCCCTTCAGGAGTCTCAAAGCAGCTAACATTCTCCTTTCCCTTCCTCCCCCACAACAAACACTCTGTGAGGTGAGTGGGGCTGAGAGACTTCAGAGAAATGTGACTGGCCCAAGGTCACCCAGCAGCTGCATGTGGAGGAGCGGGGAAGCGAACCCGGTTCCCCAGATTATGTGACTCTTAACCACTACACCACACTGGCTCTGAGAGAAGAATGGCAGACGAAATTAATGGACTATGCAGAATTGGATAAAATGACAGGAAGGATTCGAAACCTGCGGGACCAGAGATTTACAGAAGATTGGAAGAAGTATATGAACTATTTGAAGAGCAATTGTAACCAACAAATTATGCTAGTAGGATTACAAGAGGTTTTGTAAGGAGAAATATATGAAGTGTTACAAAGTAGATAAAGAATAGAGATATTGGTTATGAGTTTTAAATGTAACAGGAAACGTAAGAAATGTATATGTGTATCTGAATGTGTATCTGAAGAAATGTGTATCTGAAGAAGTGTGCATGCACACGAAAGCTCATACCAATAACTAACTTAGTTGGTCTTTAAGGTGCTACTGGAAGGAATTTTTTTATTTTGTTTTAAGAAATGTATACTAAGAGATTAGATTGGAAAATTGGAAATGTCAAAAAAACTGAATAAGATGTAAAAGTATGTTTATTTACTGTTGAAAATGGTATGTTAAAATTACCGGTAATAAAAATTTATATATAAAATAAAAAATAAAAAAGACAATTGGAGAGGCCTCATTCTGACACTCTAACCATTACACCACACTTCCTGTAGAACACCATTGGTTGTCTAGGAAAGATGTGAAGGTTGGGGTGAGTTTCACTGATTCTCAGGAGTTTCCATTACTGCCTTCTTCCTCATCACCCCCTCGTTGCAGAAAACCTCTCTGTCTTCTGCTTGATCCAGATGCCAAGAGTCATTCAGTCTTTGCCTCTCAAGTTCTTTGTCCTACAGGAATGCCCCTCAGAGCTTTGCTAACCTCAACAATACTCTCTGGTTAAACAACTCTTAATCTATGTATTACTAGATTCAACCGGGTGCAACTATCTCCGCTGCTTCGGGCAGATGCCCCTTTGCAAAACAAAACCCAGAACTTCAAAGGCAGAGCAGCGTTAGGTAGGCCTGCCTGGTGGTGTCCTAAGATAACATCCCCCGGGCGTTAGAAAGCACTTGCCTCTGGAATCAGGGAGTTACATAAGATCCCAAGTCTCCATTTTGGATCAGGAGGGCCTCATCTTGAGTTGACCTCATCTTGAGCCGACAGCTTTGTGATGCAAAGCAGCAGAATGATAAAATGATACAATTCTGTTTGCTTTCAAACATGGGGAATTTTCTAGTTGAATGCAGGGGCATGGATTTTTGCATACCAGTTCCACACAGTTTGCTCTTGGCGCCGGATATTTCAGCCTGTGGTCCTACATAAGCCAAAAAGCTGCCTGTGCTGCTGTTTTCACTTCGTCGTGGGAAAATCAAAATTAACACGAGTCTCTCTTTCCCAGCTTTCGGACTCCCTGTGAACTGAGTGCAAAGGAAGGAAAACTCCCACCCCCTGCAGTGCTCCAATGCACCCAGAGGACTTTGGAGAGGTGGGGCCAGACTTCTTGTGTAGTTCAGGCTAAACCACTTGCCATGTAATTTTAGTAAGTATAATTGTTTTAAAACTCCCATCTGTCCCAGCTGTTCTAGTACAAGAAGAGGTAGTTGCGCAAACTGCACCAAAGGATATGGCATCTGGAGAATCTGAAACAGTTTTAAATCAAATTTTGGAACAACTGGCAATTTTAAATAAAAAGGCGGATGAGCATTCGTCCAAAATTGACCAAGCAACAGCCACTATTAGCAAACTGACTGATCAAGTTGCTCAACATACACAAGCAATTGGGAATATTCAGGAAGCAACTGTGGAAAACCGTAAATTGGCTGAGGAAGCCAATCAGAAAGCAGAGGCAGCCAATCAGAAAGTTGACGCATTAAAAGTGGAGGTAAAGCCCTTGCACAAACAGATCAAGGAACAGCAGGCCTACCTGGCTATGACGGAACTGAAGAATAGGGAAAATAATCTTAGGTTGAGAGTTATCCCAGAACTTGAACAGGAAGATCTGATTGGTTATTTGACATCAGAAATTACAAAGTTCTGGGGCATAGAAGAAGATAAGGACTTTAAAATTGTAACTGCTTTTAGATTGGGAAGAGTGGTGAGGAAGGACTGATCCAGAGACTGTCTGATCATCTTGAGATCTAAGCAAGAGAGAGATAAAATACTAGGCCTTCATTTTGGAAAATCACTTGTTATCCAAGGCATCAAGGCAGAAATCTACAAAGACATCCCGAAACAACTTTTGGACCTTAGAGATACTTATATAGAATTAACAAGACTACTGAGAAGCAACTCAATTCTCTTTAGGTGGGAGTTCCCTCAAGGACTATCCTTCAACTTCAAAGGAAAGAAAGTTAAAATCAAAACAGCAGAAGATCAACAAAAGTTTTTGAACGACCACGAAGAGGACCTACAGAAAGGAACAACAGGATCTTGGCCACCACCCCCACCTATACCTACACCTGCACCTACACCCTCGGGACCAGAGGACCAAAAGAAAGAGACACCACCACAGGACTAACAGACTGATCCAGGATGTCTCTGCAGCTTCTTAGTTGGAATATAAATGGCGGAAATTCCCCAGAAAAAAGAAGAAGAATTTTTCATATATTGAAAAAAGAACAATTGGACATTATTTGCTTGCAGGAAACACATGTGACTACGCTTCACAGAAAAGTGTTAATTAATAAAAGACTAGGTCAAGAATTTATTTCATCGGACAAAGTTAAGAAAAGAGGAATGGTGATTTATGCAAAGGAGAGCCTGTCACCAAAACTCTTATTTAAAGATGAGCAAGGAAGAATTTTGGCAATTGAAATACAGGTCCAAGGAGAAAAGTTTTTAATATTAGGAATTCATGCGCCGAATGAGGGGAAATCAGAATTTTACAGGAAACTGCATGAGACAATTCTGGACTATCTGGACTATACCAACATCATTATGATGGGAGATATGAATGGAGTGGTCTCTACAAATATGGCTAAGTCACAAAATCAAAATTTAACAAATGACGGCAGACTACCTAAAACTTTCTTTGAACTAACTGACAATATGGATTTAATTGATATATGGAGGACAAAGAACCCCTTAGGCAGAGAAGGAACTTTCTTTTCTGAAGCCCACCTGTCATGGACAAGAATCGACCAAATATGGATAACTAGAGGACTGGCACCTAAGACTAGAAAAGTGGAAATCTGCCCAAAAACCTGCTCCGACCATAATGCTATGAAAATAGAAATGAGACTTATTCCAACCGGTTCCTTCAGATGGAAAATGAATGACACCCTATTAAGAGATCAGGAGACTGTCAAGAAGGCCCAAAAAACTTTAAAAGACTATTTTGAAATAAATTTGAATACTACGGTGGAAAAAAGAATAATCTGGGACGCAAGTAAAACAGTTATGAGAGGGTTTTTGATACAACAGAACACAATAAAGAAAAGACTTTGGAATGAAAAAAAGGATAAGATTTTAGACAAGATAAGAGATGGTGAGAAAAAAATGAGATCAAAACCTAAATCACAGGAGGTTCTGAGAGAAATTAAATTTTACCAAGCACAATACGCTAAATTGATAAATCAAGAAGTTGAGTGGAAAATTAAACAGATGAAACAAAGATCATTTGAATCAGCGAATAAGTGTGGGAAACTGCTTGCATGGCAGTTGAAAAAGAGACAAAAATTGAACACGGTTATCAATTTAGAGATTGAAGGGAGGAATATCCAGAAACCAGAGGAAATTAGAAAGTGCTTCCAGAGATATTTCAAACAACTTTATATGCAAGGGCCACAGGAAGAGACTGAGATAGACCATTTCCTAAAAATTAATGGACTACCAAAATTATCCCAGGAAAAGAGAACAATCCTAAATGATAAAATAACGCAACAAGAAATTGAGGGTGCCATTCAGAATATGCAACTAGGCAAATCTCCAGGACCTGATGGGCTTACCTCCAAGTATTACAAGACATTGAAAGATTTTTTGACACAACCACTAATGGAGGTCTGTAACCAGATCATGGAGGGGAAGAAGGCACCAGAATCGTGGAAAGAAGCTTTCATCACATTGATACCTAAAGTGGAATCTGAAAAGACTCAACTTAAGAACTACCATCCCATCTCACTCCTAAATGTGGATTATAAAATCTTTGCGGATATTTTGGCAAGTAGATTTTAAAAAGTGCTAAATGAAGTAATTCATAAAGATCAGGCAGGCTTTCTTCCAGGTAGACATTTGTTTGATAATACTAGGAACATTATAGACATTTTGGAACTTTTGCAAACTAATATTAACACAAAAGCAGTGTTAATTTTTATTGATGCGGAGAAGGCCTTTGACAACATTTCTTGGAGGTTTATGAAAAAAAACTTGGAAGGGATGGGAGTGGGATGGGGGTTTGAAAATGGAATAGAGGCAATTTACTCAGAGCAAAAAGCTAAATTGATAGTTAACAATGTGGTGACAGAAGAGTTTAAAATTGAAAAAGGAACACGACAAGGTTGCCCCTTATCCCCTCTGTTATTTATTTCAGTCCTAGAGGTGCTTTTGAACATGATTAGGGAGGACCGGTTGGTGCAAGGAATACAGGTCGGAGTGAAACAGTATAAATTGAAAGCTTTTGCAGATGACTTGGTAATAACATTACAGGAGCCAGAATCTAGTACGAAAAGAGTTTTGGAACTGATATATGAGTTTGGTCGGGTGGCGGGATTCAAATTGAATAAGCAAAAAAACTAAGGTTTTGGTAAAAAATCTGACATCTTTGGAAGCAGAAAGGTTTCAGAATGAGACAGAGTTAAATGTGGTTAAAAAAGTGAAGTACCTAGGGGTTAATTTGACTGCTAAAAATTTGAATTTATTTAAAGATAATTATGAAAAATGTTGGTCAGAAATTAAAAAGGATTTAGAAATTTGGTCAAGATTGAAACTTTCCTTGCTGGGTCGAATTGCAGCTATAAAGATGAATGTATTGCCAAAGATGTTGTTTTTGTTTCAAACTCTACAGATTGTGGACAGAGTGGAATGTTTTGGGAAATGGCAGAAAGATTCGGGCAAAAAGCCCCGAATAAAATTTAAAATATTAACTGATGCAAAAGAAAGAGGGGGGTTTGCCCTGCCAGATTTAAAGTTATATTATGAAGCTGCAGCTTTCTGCTGGATGAAAGATTGGTTACTTCTTGAGAACACTGATGTCCTAGATCTGGAAGGGTTTAACAATGCTTTTGGTTGGCATGCATACTTGTGGTACGACAAGGTAAAGATTCATAAAATGTTCAAAAACCATATTGTCAGAAAAGCAATATTTATTGTCTGGACAAAATATAAAGACTTACTAGAAAGTAAGACCCCGAGATGGCTATCACCAATGGAGGCTAAGGCCCGGAAAAGACTCAATATGGAGGCCTGTTGGCCGAAATATTGGGAAATAATAGAAAAAATTGGAGACAAATGGAGGTTGCAGAGCTTGGAGAAATTAAAGAATAAGGTGCAAGATTGGTTACACTACGCTCAAATTCAAGAGGTTTTTATATTGGATAAAAAGATAGGATTCCTGGTGGAGAAGTCGAAATTAGAGACAGAACTGTTGGAACCAAAGATTAAGGTACTTTCGAGAATGTATAACTTGCTGCTTAAATGGAACACACAGGATGAGACTGTTAAATCAGCCATGATAAAATGGGCTCAGGATATTGGGTATAACATTATGTTTGAGGACTGGGAAAGGTTATGGACCACCGGAATAAAATTCACGGCATGTAATGCCTTGAAGGAGAATATTATGAAAATGATATATAGGTGGTACATGACCCCAATCAAGCTTGCAAAAATATATCACCTGTCTGATAATAAATGTTGGAAATGTAGAGAGGCTGAGGGGACATTCTTTCACCTCTGGTGGACATGCCCAAAAGTGAGGGTCTTCTGGGAAATGATCTATAATGAACTAAAAAAGGTATTTAAATATACCTTTGTTAAGAAACCGGAGGCCTTCCTCTTGGGCATTGTCGGCCAGAAAGTGTCAAAGAAGGACAGAAGTTTCTTTATGTATGCGACAACAGCAGCAAGAATACTTATTGCAAAGTATTGGAAGACACAAGACTTGCCCACACTGGAAGAGTGGCAGACGCAATTGATGGATTATATGGAATTGGCTGAAATGACTGGCAGAATCCGAGACTTGGGAGAAGAAACAACGGAAGAGGACTGGAAGAAGTTTAAGGACTATTTACAAAAACAATATAAGTTGTATGAATGTTAAGTATCTGCACGATTTAGAAAATCTCAGTTCCAGCAAATAGATTTTGTAAAATAGAAAATTAAGTTATAAGTAAGAAAAGGTCGAAATTTAAGGCAACAATATGTTTAAATTTAAGGTATGAGTAAATGATAAAAATTATCTTAAATCTAGAAGTATAATATTTGGAAAGTACAAAATAAGGTATGAAACAAGGTAATAATTTGCTGATATTTTTAATATAAATAATGCAGGATAAAGGAGATGTGAGGAAGTCCAGTTAGTTATGTATAAAAAAATTGTATTGAATGGTTGGTTTTTTTCTTTTCCTTTGTTATTTTTTATTTCCTTTTTTCTATATGGTTTTTTGGTGTATTTGTTCTGGCTTTTTTGTGTACTATTTTTTTGGTGAAGGGATCTTGTATGTATATTGTGTACTATGAAAATTTAATAAAATATTTTTTAAAAAACAAAAAACTCCTGATTTTATCTTAGATTGTGGCGCGTCACCCCTGTCTCCAAGCAGCACGAGATTCCAAGGCTTTCTGACACTTACCCAGGATTCATTTTCCTAGGAGTGAAGGACTGTATTGTGTTTATGATGTATGGTTTATTTGCACATATATACAACCTGAGCCTATGACGGCTTGCAGCATTAACACCCTAAGAGGTCTTGCATCTCCCATAGCCACAGCCAAAGATTCAAGCAGAAATCAAGCATGGCTCTGACCCTTAGGCTTCTGGGAGCCAGTGTGGTGTAGTGGTTAAGAGCAGTGGACTCGTAATCTGGTGAACTGGGTTCGATTCCCTGTTCTTCCACATGCAGCTGCTGGGTGACCTTGGGCTAGTCACACTTCTTTGAAGTCTCTCAGCCTCACTCACCTCACAGAGTGTTTGTTGTGGGGGAGGAAGGGAAAAGGAGATTGTTAGCCGCTTTGAGACTCCTTTGGGTAGTGATAAAGTGGGATATCAAATCCAAACTCTTCTTCCTATTCTTGCCACCAAGAACGGCCCATACATTATGAATATTGCCAACCCCAATGGAAAGGCTGACGAATTGGAATATCCTTATAAAGGTGCAGGATGTAACATCCTTGTGGAATTATTATTATTATTATTATACGCCGCCCATCTGGCTGGGTTTCCCCAGCCACTCCGGGTGGCTTACAGCATATCTAAAAACATAATAAAAAGCGTTAAAAACCTCCCGATACAGGGCTGCCTTCAGATGTCTTCTAATAGTTGTATAATTCTTTATCTCCTTGACATCTGAAGGGAATCTTTAATGATTCCTGCATTTTGGGGGGCTGGACCAGGTGACCTTTGAGATCCCTTCCAACCCAACAATTCTATTATTCTGTGACGCACACTGATTGCAAAACATGTAGGATGCACATAATTCACAAACTGCAGCCACCAGGGTATACTGTGAACTGTTGTAATGTGAAAATGGCATTGGTTTCTGATAAGTGCTGTGGGTCAGTGGCGTAGCGTGGGTTGTCAGCACCCGGGGCAAGGCAAGTAATTTTCGCCCCCTAACCAGTGGATTTTTGCCCCCCAACCCGTGGATTTGCGCCCCCTAACCCTAACCCCCAGATGTTGCGCCCGGTGCGGCTGGCCCCCCCCTGCACCCCCCACGCTACGGCACTGCTGTGGGTGGCTAAGAAATTTCAGACTACATCTCAAAATTGTCCATTTTCATTATTTGTTCCCTCTACAATAATTTCAGGGTCTCTCCATTTATTTATTTTTTTAAAAAAGTTAGATTAGCTGGGATTATGCCCATTGTTTGGTCTTTTGGGATATTTCAGTCCTTGCTGCATGCATACTATAATTTGTGGGGGGCCTTTGCAAAAGTTACACTTGCAATCACACAAGGAGCCTTAAGTCAGGCCATTAAGCCCACGAGAATAGCCCTCTGCAAGGAGAGCGATCAAATGCAGACAATGAGTACGTTTGCAGCCAATGGCAGCCATTATTTTATGAATCCACCTTCCAATTGAATTCAGAATGAAAGGCAGAAAAATAGTCCTTTGTGCATGGAGCTCTCGAAATAAGTGGTGTTTATTATATGGTGGCTTTTAAGATAGTTGTTTTGTCGTCACCGGCTTCAGGAGAAAACACAAGTATAGTTAGAAAGGGAGGTTGAAATGCAAGGGAAAGCATTCAGAAAGCTACATGTATTTGCTTTGCATTCCCACCTCAGCCCTGCTAGCAGTTCTCTACTATTCTTTGGAAATTCACTGGGGATCGGAAGGGTTCTCTAGATGAGCAGTTGAGACAAGGAGACACCATTGCCTTTCCCCCAACCACCCTGAGCTGAACAGGAAGATCTGACAGGTCTAAGAATGTTCACAAACACACTAGACTTTCCCACTTGATGCAGGGAGCTTTGGGGTGGAGCAAGCAGAAATGGGAATATGTAGGGGCAGGGACTGCACACATGTTCTCTGAATGCAGAAATGGGACCTTTGACAGCCATTAGGGAGGTTTGCTTCCAAAGACTGGAGGTATACCAAAAATTGTGTTGGATTAATAGACCTTACTTAGATTCTGAATGTTGACTGAAAAATTGCAATTTGGGTGGTGAAAAGAAAGGTCACAGCAAATGGAAAAAGCCTCCATAAAATATATTGCTGGTTGGTTGTTTGGCAACAAGTACATAGCGAGAAGCGTATCTGATCTTGGCTTTCAATAATTTAACAGGCTCTGGGGATTTTAAAAAAGGGCTTTGGATGTGTCTGGAGGATAACCTCATTTATCAGGAAGCCTTTTGCCTAAGATTAGAACGATTATAGAGCTGGGCCAGAAAATCCATTGATGAAGACGCATGAAGAAATTTGGATTCTCTCCCACTTCAAAGAAACAAAGGACTTGCATGCATTATTTTGCATGCTCACCCTAAATATAGTTACTCAGAAATAAGTGTTGGTCATGTAATGGAAGTTAGGGCCACAAATGTAGGTGTGTGTTTTTTTTTAAGACTTTGGGTCTGGCCAGATAATACTTTTACCTGCGTTGTATGTAGAAAGATCCTAGGTGGGTTTCTACCTGGGAGGGACAACTAGTAACTAATTCCCCAGGTGCATGAACATGGTTTTGTGCTATGTGGGAATTTCTTTCTGTCTTTATATTATTCATTTAAATTATAGTTTTTATTATTACCAGTACTAATATATTTCCACACCACTTTTCAACTATAAAATTATAGTTGGTTTTAAATGCTGCTTTGCTTTAACCTAGGGACGCAGGTGGCGCTGTGGGTTAAAGCCTCAGCGCCTAGGGCTTGCCGATCGAAACGGTCGGCGGTTCGAATCCCTGCGGCGGGGTGCGCTCCCGCTGCTCGGTCCCAGGCGCCTGCCAACCTAGCAGTTCGAAAGCACCTCTGGGTGCAAGTAGATAAATAGGGACCGCTTACCAGCGGGAAGGTAAACGGCGTTTCCGTGTGCGGCTCTGGCTCGCCAGATGCAGCTTTGTCACGCTGGCCACGTGACCCGGAAGTGTCTCCGGACAGCGCTGGCCCCTGGCCTCTTGAGTGAGATGGGCGCACAACCCCAGAGTCTGTCAAGACTGGCCCGTACGGGCAGGGGTACCTTTACCTTTACCTTTATGCTTTAACCTCATTAAAATGTATTTATTTATTACTCTGTTTTAACAGTGTTGTGTTATGAGCTATAAATAGCTTCAACAGAGATATGCAAATAAGTGGGGGTTGTTTCTAGCAATTATTAGAGATATTAGTCACTTGTTACCAAGGTCTCCAAACAACTTGCATTTAAAAACCTAAACCTAAATATTGTTGTTGTTGTTTAGTCGTTTAGTCGTGTCCGACTATTCGTGACCCCATGGACCAGATCACGCCAGTCGTAGTCCTATCAGCCCTGCTGCCTGCAGTTGATGGAAGATAGGAACATTGTTGTTGTTGTCTCTGACTCTTTGTGACCCCGTGGACCAGAGCACGCCAGGCACTCCTGTCTTCCACTGCCTCCCGCAGTTTGGTCAGACTCATGCTGGTAGCTTCGAGAACACTGTCCAACCATCTCATCCTCTGTCGTCCCCTTCTCCTTGTGCCCTCTATCTTTCCCAACATCAGGGTGTTTTCCAGGGAGTCTTCTCTTCTCATGAGGTGGCCAAAGTATTGGAGCCTCAGCTTCAGGATCTGTCCTTCCAGTGAGCACTCAGGGCTGATTTCCTTCAGAATGGATCAGTTTGATCTTCTTGCAGTCCAAGGGACTCTCAAGAGTCTCCTCCAGCACCATAATTCAAAAGCATCCATTCTTCGGCGATCAGCCTTCTTTATGGTCCAGCTCTCACTTCCATACATCACTACTGGGAAAACCATGGCTTTAACTATACGGCCTTTGTTGGCAAGGTGATGTCTCTGCTTTTTAAGATGCTGTCTAGGTTTGTCATTGCTTTTCTCCCAAGAAGCTGGCGTCTTTTAATTTCATGACTGCTGTCACCGTCTGCAGTGATCATGGAGCCCAAGAAAGTAAAATCTCTCACTGCCTCCATTTCTTCACCTTTTATTTGCCAGTGGCCATGATCTTCGTTTTTTTGATGTTGAGCTTCAGACCATATTTTGCGCTCTCCTCTTTCACCCTCATTAAAAGGTTCTTTAATTCCTCCTCACTTTCTGCCATCAAGGTTGTGTCATCTGCATATCTAAATATATTATACCATAAAAATTCATAGAAAACATGAACATTCTCATTCAAACACCTGCAATTCATTCACATGTACACACACACACACACACACACAAAAGCACACACATGCTCACAACAGCCACAGAAAGCTTTTGGGATAAGTGACAATCTGACTGGGCAGCCATAGTTCTGAAATCTCAGTGAGCAGCAAGTCCACATAGTTGGCCATCTTGCAGGCTGGCTCTTAGCCTTCCTGCTTTTGGGAAATGAGCGCTGTTTTGTCTGCACAGTTCTCGTCTGAGATAAGACCATTTATCCCCTAGAACAGCCCTGTTTAGATCTATTGGTATGTCTAGCATTTACTGCATAAATAGCAACGGGTGAGGTATGCAACTGGCAGCACTTTCCTCCGCAAAACATGCAAACAAAACACAACAGGGAAAGTTTGGTGGTTTGTCTGGGCAATTTGTTTCTCAGAAGAGGTGCCAGCATTCAAATACGGGCAGATTTCAGGCTTGCAGAACCTACTTTGCTTTTAAATCGAAAATAGGGGCTGCCATAAGTCCAGATTTCCCCAAACATTACTGGGATTTCAAAGGCGGAGTTGACGCCTGGGGGGAATTTCCGAAAGGAAACAACTTTCGGGCTGTCCTGGTTTTCCCTTTTTGAAATATGGCAACAATAATCGAACACAGGGCTGCCAACTGAAATCAGGTGGGAAATGGTGGCAGGTGGGGATGGAACCAGGTTCAAAATGGTGGCTCAGGAGCTGCAGCCAATCAACTATGACTCTCCATGAGCCCAGAGATGGAAGGAGGGAGAAGCGCCGACCAGAGAAAAATGACAGACCAGGTTAATGGAATATGCAGAGATGGCGAGACTGACGGGAAAGATCAGAAACCAGGAAGATCAAGTATGTTTGAAACACTGAATTTTTTTTTAAAAAAACATACTTAAAAAGACCACTGTAAACAGTTAAAATCAATGGCAGGGATACAGTGACACTTGTAATGTGAAATGTGAACTTTGGAATCTGAAATATACTCGGAGTCAAGAGTGGATTTCATGCTCTTTATTCAGCTCATAGTGGTGAGGAGGAATGGAAGTTCCCCCAGAATGTCTGCTTTATATACATTATTTACACAATGGGCCCCACGTGATTGGCTAATTCTGGGATTCACCTGTAGGCCAATCAGGTTGCGGATTCACTTCCACCTGGAGCTGGATTGGGTGGCTCCTGTGGACCAATCAGACTGCTGCATTCTGAATCCTATTGTTCTAGGACCAATCAGACTGCTGCCTTTTGGATCCTATTCAACTCAGTACATAACAGAAACTATGAATATATAACAGATAGATAATGGTAAAAGATGCAGAAAAAGAAGAAAGAATATATTTTCTTTGGAAATTGAACCCATGGAGGGAGGGAAGGAGGTCCGAAGGTTCGAAAGAACCTTTTTATTTTAACGTTTTGAAATGGTTAAAGTTAAAATGTATAATATTATGTAAAACCAGTATCTTTTTTTTAATTAACTATGACTCTCCATGAGCCACACACAGGAAACTTGCATGTACAAATGGCCCTCATCTGCATGGTCCATTTAAAGCAGTATTACGCCACTTTAAACAGCCAGAGTTCCCCCCCCCCCAAGAATCCTGGGAGCTGTGGTTTGTTAAGGATGCTGAGAGTTGCTAGGAGACCTTTATTCCCCTCAGAGAGTTACCATTCCCAGAGTTCTCTGTTAAACCACTCTGGAAAGAAAACTTTCTTCTTTCGTTTTAATGTGGACTTTCATTCAAAGTGGCAATAAAAAAAGCATTGCAATTTGAAGTGGCGCGATCCAATTTTGCAGCCTCCATCCCATTGCTCAGTCCACAATGTGCTGCTGCAGACCAGACCTTAAACCAGGTCTCGAGAAGCCGCGAGCAAATGTTTGCAGACAGATTTTCCTTCTGCTTGATGTTTCCAACACTTCATTCCACCTAAATACAGCATCGAGCTCTCTGACTGTATTGCTGGCAGCTCCCAGAAGTATCTGGCATGCTGCGGAGTTACTGTAAAGTAAGAGAGACCTTTTAGAGACCGTCAAAACAGAGCAGGTTTATTGATGAAAGAGTTTCTCAGATTGACTGAGGAATAAAGCTGGTAGGCAGTGCAGGCTCTATTGTATTTACTGAATTGTGTCAGTGGAGAATTTCACACACAGGACCAGCTCAGGGTGCTTGGATACACCAAAGGAAGATAAATAAATTGTTGTTGCTGTTGCTGCTGCTGCTGCTGCTGCTGCTGCTTAATTCCAAAATATGTTTCTAAGTGGTTTACTAGTGTTGAAGCATTAAAAATACTAATGATGCAAACATTAAAAAAGACATGACATTATGGACCTATACCCAATTTATTTATATCACAATTGGCACTTTATGTTTATCCTTCTACATGATTGTTCCAATGAAATATGTTATGGATGTTGATATGAACTGCAGGACTGCTCTGTGCTGAATTGTTGTATTTTGCACTGTTAATCATAAAACTGAAATAAAAACAATTTTTTTTAAAAAAAATAAAACAACCCCATTAAATTTCTTCCCAGAATATTGTACTGAGTGCCTGTGTGTGAGAGAGAGAGAGGGAGGGAGGGAGAGAGGGGGGGAGAGAGGGGGGGGGAGAGAGAGAAGGAATAAACTGCATTTTCTCCTCAAGGGTTTTCCTCACTACACCCCAAAGTCATTTCTGGTCCCACACAACGCTAGAAGAAAGGAAAGGAAAAGAGAAGCACAATTGTCTCCACACCTGTTTATGCTGCCTCAAGTGTCTACAACAGGTGTGTGAGTATCAGCAGTGGCGTAGCGTGGGTTGTCAGCACCCGGGGCAAGGCAAGTAATTTGCGCCCCCTAACCCATGGATTTTAGCACTGCGAGTGCGAGCGCCCCCCCCCTCAGATGTTGTGCCCGGTGCGGCCGGCCCCCCCTGCACCCCCCACGCTACGCCACTGAGTATCAGGCATCTCCCTGCTGCCAAAGGCAAAGTGTCTACAACAGATGTGTGGGTATCAGGCATCTCCCTGCTGCCAAAGGCTGTGCTGTCTATAGCAGCATTTGCCAACCTTTTTCCGACTGTGGCCCTCTTCCAACCTTGTTTCCTTCCTGTGGCCCCCCATGGGCGTAGTTATGGAGGAGCAGCTGCCCCCCATAAGTAAGAATCAATATGAATCTGAGGTTGTGCCCCCGCTAACAAAAACTTGCCCCCTAACAAAAATCCTGGCCATGCCCATGTCTCCCCCATCCTACCAGTAGAAAGGTAGCTATTTCAGTGTTTCATTTGTAAATAGAACATGTTTTGTTTTTACTTTTTTATAATTTATACAAAATACAATTGCATAAAATGGTAGGAACATAGTGAAATATTGTTGAAGCAGAAAAACATACAGTCATGGAACTGGAAGGGACCCCAAAGGGGTCATCTTTCTAGTGCAACCCCCTACAATGTAGGAATCTCAGCTAAAGCATCCATGACAGATGGCCACCCAACTTAGAATCATAGAATCATAGAATCATAGAGTTGGAAGAGACCACAAGGGCCATCGAGTCCAACCCCCTGCCAAGCAGGAAACACCATCAGAGCACTCCTGACATATGGTTGTCAATCCTCTGCTTAAAGACCTCCAAAGAAGGAGACTCCACCACACTCCTTGGCAGCAAATTCCACTGTCGAACAGCTCTTACTGTCAGGAAGTTCTTCCTAATGTTTAGGTGGAATCTTCTTTCTTGTAGTTTGGAACCATTGCTCCGTGTCCACTTCTCTGGAGCAGCAGAAAACAACCTTTCTCCCTCCTCTATGTGACATCCTTTTATATATTTGAACATGGCTATCATATCACCCCTTAACCTCCTCTTCTCCAAGCTAAACGTGACCAGCTCCCTTAGCCGTTCCTCATAAGGCATCGTTTCCAGGCCTTCTGCATCGTTTCCAGGCCTTCTGCTGAGAAACCTCTAAGGAAGGAGAGTCCACAACTTCCCGAGGAATATCCATCTTCCATGTATTATAAAAAGTAAACAACACTTATTGGACCCCAGTTGTTTGACACAGAGGGGGAAACCTACAGATACAGTCCAAAAGGCGTGCAGGGAGTTCTGTATATATGGGAGAATTGTAAAAAGCAAGTGCTACTCACTGACCTGGTGCAAAAAGATCTTGTCATCCAGAGGAACCCTGGCTGCCTAGTTCCCCACACTCTTACATGGGAGAAAGGCCCACTGAACTCAGTGCAGCTTTCTTCTGAGTAGACACTGAGTTGTTTACTAGATGCAAGTCAGCAGCACCAGACAACCCCACTCGGCTAGGGGCTGGGGTGGATTTCACCCCGTACCTTGCAGAGCTGGGCTGATGCTGTCAACGGGCCCTGCACCCCTCAGCAACATCCGAAAGCCCTGATCCACTAGGCGCTGTGGTGGATTGCACCCTGCGCCTTGCAGAGTCAGACCCAGGCTGCTACCAGGCCCAGAATTGGCAGCAGCAACAAGCATCTCTGGGCTCATCCAGCCCTACCCATTGCTACCCCACCACCACACTTACCTGACTTGGGAGTTCTGATTGCGGGCTCTACTGGTCAAAACAGGAGCCTCAGCGATTGCCCAAGAAAGTGCTCGGGGCAAAAATGAGCGCTAGGCCCTAGTGGGTCGCCCCTTTACCTGCTTGTGATTGGCCAAGCGGATAGCCAGCCAATCAGGACACGGACACACACACACATATATTCACTTCTCACTTCCCTCTGTGGCCCCCGAGCCTCGTGCTGCCCCCCCCCATTTACACAATTTTCACCTGTGGCCCCCTTGCAATATCCTAGGGCATTCCAGGGGTCCATATGGCCCCCAGTTGGTTTTTTTTAAAAAATAATATTTATTACCTTTTCCAACAATTTAAGCACTACAAAAAAGAAAAACCATACAATACAATACAATACAATACAATACAATACAATACAAAAAAGAAACACTACATTACACTAACAAAACACTAACATTAAACTAACAAAACAAAACAAATACAATTTAAAACACATCAGATAGTTTCAATATCTTACCTTTCATTCACTTATTTCCGCGACCTCCTCACACCTCCGTTTTTGTATTCCACTTCTATTAATTTTTTCAGCAATTCCTTTCCATCTTCCTCTATTTTTAATCCTATAACTATCTTAACACATTCTAACCTTATTTTCCCTTTAATACTCTATTAATCTATTTATCCTTAATTCCTTATAACATTTCTACTAAAGCCATATAACTTCATTCCAACATTTTCCTAGCATTCATTAATTTTACAGTATTTCCATAACTTTTTCCAGTCTTCTTCCACCGACTCTTCTCCCTGGTCTCGGATTCTGCCAGTCATTTCCACCAATTCCATGTAGTCCATCAACTTCATCTGCCATTCTTCCCGGGTGGGTAAATCTTGTGTCTTCCAATATTTTGCGATGAGTATTCTTGCTGCTGTTGTTGCATACATAAAAAATGTTCTGTCCTTCTTTGGCACCAATTGGCCGACCATGCCCAGGAGAAAGGCCTCTGGTTTCTCATATGGCCCCCAGTTGGGAAACACTGGTCTAGAGGGTTAGGAGAGAAATTCACCTCAGTTTGCATTCAAAAGGAAAAGACCCTAATCTGCACTTTCCTGAGCAATAAACAAAATGAAACCAAGCCACCCTTCAAAATTTACGCTTCTCTGAATTTTGCAGTGGAGCTCCCCAGGCAAGTAATAGATTCAAAAAATGCACACACCATGGTAAAGTGTGCATAGGAATGCATATGCTCTGCCCCCCAAGATCAGAGGCTATATGCTTCTGAATACCAGTTGCTGGAAACTGCTGGAGGGAATAGGGCTCTTGTGACTCGTAATCTGGTGAACCAGGTTCGCTTCCTTGCTCCTCCACATGCAGCTGCTGGGTGACCTTGGGCCAGTCACACTTCTCTGAAGTCTCTCAGCCCCACTCACCTCACAGAGTGTTTGTTGAGGGGGAGGAAGGGAATGGAGAATGTTAACCACTTTAATACTCCTTCGGGTAGTGATAAAGCGGGATATCAAATCCAAACTCTTCTTCTTCTTATGTTCTTAAGGGTTCTTATGCTCTGCTGCTCTGCAGTTACTAACATTGCTAAGAATCATTGGGAAATGTGTTGGGCGATATATTTCAACTAAAGGTGAACCTGAATCCTTTCTTGAGCCTAAAGGAGAACACTGCTTGAAAACCTGATGAGTCACATTTGCCTTCTTGGAAGAGAAGGAAGGAGATAAGCAACCCAAAGCAATGACATTATGGAACAATCGAGGGAGGTTAGAAGTAGCCAAAGGAGAGAAAGTGGGAACAGGAACTTTGGCTGATCTATTAGGTCAGAGGGAAGCATCCGTCAGCGAAGTCCTGCAGTGAAGCCTTGAAGAATGTAATTTGCAAGCGGCTAAAGAGGGAAAGAGCTTTGTTGACAAGCATGTCCAAGGCAGCCCTGTATTCAAAGAACCTGCACAATTCATCTTTGCAGAAGGAAACAAGGATGAGCTGGAGGCATCACCTCCCAAGAATGATCACACATCCATTATTACCCCTGTAAATGTGGAGGGTGGTGACTAACACCAGCGAAAGACAGACAGGAAGAAAGGTCACTCGAAAGAATGCATGAACAGCTGCTCGTAATGGCACAAGAACTGGAACAGAACCGGGAGGAACTTCTTGAGCTGCCACAAAGTGCATCCTTCAATCCACCAAAAGGGAAGGCAGAGAATGAAAACTATGGACCTCAAGGTCATCAAAGCCCTCAGAAGCAAGGGGGAGACCATTTATTGCAGGGATGGCAAATCCTTTGTCCCTCCAGTTTATGACTGGGCTATGATTCCCATCAGCCCTGCTCACTGAGTGAAATATACTCAGAGTCGAGAGTGGATTTCATGCTCTTTATTTAGCTCATAGAAGTGAGGAGGGATGGAAGTTCCCCCAGAATGTCTGCTTTATATACATTATTTACACAATAGGCCCCACGTGATTGGCTAATTCCGGGATTCACCTGTAGGCCAATCAGGTTGTGGATTCACTTCCACCTGGAGCTGGATTGGATGGCTCCTGTGGACCAATCAGACTGCTGCATTCTGGACCCTATTGTTCTAGGACCAATCAGACTGCTGCATTCTGAATCCTATTGTTCTAGGACCAATCAGACTGCTGCATTCTGGACCCTATTGTTCTAGGACCAATCAGACTGCTGCATTCTGAACCCTATTGTTCTTTTTTTATTATTTATTAATTTTTAAGAGAATTTTTCTTTTACAAATTATATAAACACACTCATATTCAAAATGATAAACAATTTTTTTTTAGACTTCCCCCCGCCCCCTCCGCAATCCTCATACTTTTATATTTATTCCACATTTCCTTTATAACTGTATTGCCAGTTTGTAAATCTTTACGGCTCTTTTCCCTTTTACAATATCCTTTCTCATTCACAAAGCCTCTTTAAAACCAACTAGCGTTGTCTGCTCATCACAAATATTTTCCAGATAAATCGTAAACTTTCTCCAGTCCTGAGTGAACTTGTGGTCTTTTTGGTATCTAATTTTCCCTGTCAATTTGTCTAGTTCAGCAAAGTCTATCAGTTTCCGTCTCCATTCTTCCAGTGTCGGTAGTTCTTCTTGTTTCCATTTTTGGGCCATTAAGATTCTTGCAGCAGTCACTGCATATTGAAAAAGTTTATAGTCACTTCTATTGATTTCTCTTCCTGTGATTCCCAACAAAAAGGCTTCTGGTTTCTTCACAAACGTATATTTAAACATCTTTTTCAACTCATTATATATCATTTCCCAGAAACCTTTTACTTTCTTACACTCCCACCACATATGGTAAAACGACCCTTCCCTTTCCTTACACTTCCAACATTTATTACATGTTTTATACATTTTTGCTAGTTTAACGGGAGTGATATACCATCTATATACCATTTTCATAATGTTTTCCTTTATCGTCATACATGCAGTGAATTTCATGTTTTCCTTCCATACTTTCTCCCAATCTGCTAACTGTATACTATAACCAAAGTCCCTGGCCCAATGTATCATAACCGATTTAACTTCTTCGTCTTTTGTTTGCCATTCCAATAGCATTTTGTACATTTTTGACAGTACCTTATAATCATTATTTATTATTTCTTTTTGAAATCTAGACTCTCCTTCAATATATCTCCTCTCTTTACAATCCTTTTTAAACATTTCATTTGTTTGGAAGTAGTGCAACCAATCATATACATATTTTTTAACTTGTTCATATGGCTTCAATTTCCACTTCCCCCCTTCTTTAATTAAAATGTCTCCATAAGTCATCCAATCCTCTCTCAATGAACCCTATTGTTCTAGGACCAATCAGACTGCTTCCTTTTGTATTCTATTTAGCTCAGTACATAACACAGAGCCTGATGGAGGTTGGAGTACATAGAAGAAGTGGGAACCAGGCCATGAAGAGCTTGTCTGAGGCCTGAGGCAGGAGAAGTGGCGTAGCGTGGGTTGTCAGCACCCGGGGCAAGGCAAGTAATTTGTGCCACCTAACCCATGGATTTGCACCCCCTAACCCGTGGATTTGCGCCCCTTAACCCTAACCCCCAGATGTTGCGCCCGGTGCGGCCGGCCCCCCCTGCACCCCCCACGCTACGCCACTGGGCAGGAGTCCTGTTAGAAGAAAGTTATAAACTACAGGGTAAAATGTCAACTCCACCCCCAAAATTTCCTACCATTCAGAGGAAAGGAACAGCATGGGGGGGGGGGAAATGCTCTCTCTCTCTCTCTCTCTGTCTCTCTCTGTGTGTGTGTGTGTACATACACCTTCACCCACAACCCACCCCCCAAAATGCATCAACCTTCCAAAGCCAAAAACAATGTTTCATTGTGCAATTGAGGAATGTCATATCATATCATTATTATTTCAGGCAAGATTAGGATGTTCAAATAATGCAATGTTCCTAGATTATACTGCAGGATTCTTGGGGAATCCAAAGTTCTTGAGAAGACAGATCATCCAGAGGACAAGACTGAGATAAACGTAGGCTAGAGGAATACAAATTAATTAATCCCCCCACCCCCAGCCTGAGCCAATGTTATTTTTTCTTTTTTGGACAAAGTTATCATGTTTCCTCATCATATTTGCTTTCGGCAGAAGCCCTACATGTTCTGAAGGGGGAAGGAACAGTTCCCAGAACAGCAGAGAAGCACAAAAAATACTCAGACTTTGGAAAGCAAGAAATCTGGCATGACTTGGCTGGATTCTAACGTCGCCATGCTAGGCTACACGATGTGCTGGTCCCCTGGATCAACTGAGAGGCAAGGTCCGAGTCCAGTCTGAAGTAAAAGGAGCAATATGGAGGCAGTCCGTAAAAGCTGATGTGGGGTGCAGGGCAGGGAGTCCGAGCAGGAGAGCAGGACAGGGACTGGCAACCTACAAAGTTGCTCCCACAACTTGCGACTGGGGCTGGCTGGCTTTTATCTGCCCTGAGGCATAGGGCGTTCCCGATCCTCTGGTGACTCGCCTCTCCTGGCCTGGAGGCGAGCACTCCTCCTGCAGGAACTTAGTTCCCTCCGCCTCTCTGCCCTGAGCCTCTGCAGCTCAGGAGAGGCTGGAGGGTTACCAGACCCAGAGGCAAGCTCAGCTTCCTCTGATGGGGCTGAGAGTCGAGCACCTGCAGGCAATGGGTCCTCCATCACCTCAGGAGCCAGAGCAGACTCAGCTGGTGCCTGCACCTGAGGATCCAGCACAGGTGAGGACCCTTCAGGCTCATGCCCCAGCTGGTTCTGGAGGCGGGGAATCCTATGCAGGCTGGGATCCCTCAGGTTCAGCATCCGAGTCCGAATCCCAGGCCATCACACATCAGGATATCCTAAGTGAAGAGAGCACTATGGCACCCAGACCCTGCTTGTGGTTTTCTCACAGACATCTGGTTGGCCACTGTGAGAACAGGATGCTGGACTAGATAGGTCACTGGATGTTACTTGAACTCCAACTCCCATCAGCCCCAGCCAGTGCAGCCAGTGGGCGGGGATGATGAGAGCTTCAGCCCAACAGCATCTTGAAGTCCTCAAATTCCAGACTCCAGCTTTAGAAGCAGTTCACGTTCCTGGCAGTTGCGTTGGAGGACATATCAGGAAAGAACCGGTGGGTCTGTGTTCAGCTGCCCCATGTGGTGGACCTTTGAATTGCAGGCCTACCCCAGTTGACCATTGGGTCCTCCTTGGCAGGAAAGGTCTAAGAGGGCATTCAATTCCAGTTGGGCGTGGCGTGAGCAGCAAGGTTTTCCTGAGCTCTGGGGGGCTCCTAAATTGTTGGTTATACTTTTATCCTGATTTCTGGTTTGCTCCTGCATCCAGCTCTGGATTTGTCTGTTGGTTCTGGCTTATGATTTGGTCCTCAGCACTCCTGGCTCCTATCAACACTCCTGGCTCCTAAGGGAAGTATTTAATGTTTGATGTTTTAGCGTGTTTTTAATACAGTGGTGCCCCGCAAGATGAACGCCTCGCAAGACGGAAAACCCGCTAGACGAAAGGGTTTTCCGTTTTGGAGGCCCTTCGCAAAACGAATTTCCCTATGGGCTTGCTTCGCAAGACGAAAATGTCTTGCGAGTTCCTGCGGGTTTTTTTTCCCTCCCCCCCCCTTTTCCTAAGCCGCTAAGCCACTTATCAGCTGATCCACTGATAAGCCGCTTAACAGCTGATCCGCTAAAAGCCGCTAAACCGCTAATAGCGCTAATCCGCTAAGCTGTCAATGGGCTTGCTTCGCAAGACGAAAAAATCGCTAGACGAAGAGAATCGCGGAACGGATTAATTTCGTCTTGCGAGGCACCACTGTATTCTGTTGGGAGCCACCCAGATTGGCTGGGGTATAAGTATATTATGATGATGATTATCATTATCATTAGCTGCTGACAGCAAGTCATAGCATTTGGCTGTAATAAGCCTAGCACTGAATGCAGAGCTCAGTATTTTCACCATGGGGGGGGGGGGGGTCATGCTACAAAGCAATACTTTATCTCTAAATAATAACAATAATAATAACAATAATACAATTATTATTTATACCCTGCCCATCTGGCTAGGTTTCCCCAGTCACTCTGAGCAGCTCCCAACAGAATATTAAAAACATGATAAAAAATCAGTCATTACAAAACTTCCCTAAACAGGGCTGCCTTCAGATGTCTTCTAAAAGTTGGGTAGTTGTTTATTTCCTTGACATCTGATGGGAGGCGTTCCACAGGGCAGGCGCCACCACCGAGAAGGCCCTCTGCCTGGTTCCCTGTAACTTCACTTCTTGCACTGAGGGAACTGCCAGAAGGCCCTCGGCACTGGACCTCAGTGAGGAGGACCTCAGCTGAATGATGAGGGTGGAGACACTCCTTCAGGTATGCTGGGCTGAGGTCATTTAGGGCTGTAAAGGTCAGCACCAACACTTTGAATTGTGCTCGGAAATGGACAGGGAGCCAATGTAGGTCTTTCAGGACCGGTGTTATGTGGTCCCGGCGGCTGCTCCCAGTCACCAGTCTAGCTGCTGCATTCTGGATTAGTAGTAGTAGTTTCTGGGTCACCTTCAAAGGTAACCCCACGTAGAGCACATTGCAGTAGTCCAAGCAGGAGATAACTATATAACGTTTGCATTCAGTGAATATCCATTCAAGTCATCTTCCAAGGTTTTTTATTTGGGGATGTCCTGACAATGCACTAGTTTCTCTCTCTGTGTGTTTTTCCATGTATAAATTGAAGGGTTCTTTAGTCTTCAGAATTTGGATTTAAAATCCTAAATATTGCTGGAATATTGCTGGACTTAGAGTAAACAGGATGCTTTCTAAATAAGTAAATCAACATTGGGTTTTATTGGGTAGGTCTGGAACATTTTCTTTCTTTCATTTTAAAAAAATGTTCATAATGGAATGTATTTTTGTTTCATATCCCCTGTAAGCGACCTTGAGTGTGTCATGTGTGTGTCAGGCAGAGAAGGCAGGCTCAGAAATCTACAAGCCAGTGCTTCATTGGCAGAAAATGCAACCCTAAAAATGCCTCAAACATTTAAAGAAATCACTACACAAATATGCCACTGTCTTTCAAGTCAGTTCAGGGTCTAAAGCAATGGCTTCCAAACTAGCAGACAAGATACAAAAGATAAAAAGTGTTAGGAGGAAGAAGGAAATGAGCAAAACTGAAAAATGAATGCTGCCTTAGAAAACAGTTCTGGGAGGAAGAAGTTAAATGGCAGCTGTTCTCTGCCAGGCTACTGCCTAATTTATCCCTGGTGCAGACAAATGGAATGGTCAGTGATGGAAAGACAGTTTAGAAAGGGAGGAGCCAAATGGGAACTGATTCCAGCAGAGCAAAAGTGGGAGGGGCATTGTTGTCTCACCACTCCCTCATGCATCCAGTGCTATTTTTTGAGGAAAAGGTGCTGAAACTCACCATGAACAGCTCCCTCGTCCTCTTAGAATGGCAACAGCGCCCACATGAGAGATGCCGGAACTGAGTACTGGTTCTGACTGAGTACTGAGTTCTGGCTGAAAAAAACGGCCTGCACTTTTATAAGTGTGCTCAGTGCTTTTTCTCTAGAAAAAAAGGTGCTCGAACGGAGCCCTTCATTGCCCTTCCCTTCCCAGGTTGATGGAATCAATTGCCATAATAATAATAATAATAATAATAATAATAATAATATCCTGCCCATCTGGCTGGGTTTCCCCAGCCACTCTGGGCAGCTCCCAACCAAATGTTAAAAACATAATACAGCATTAAACATTAAAAACTTCCCTAAACAGGGCTGCCTTCAGATATCTTCTAAAAGTAAGATAGTTGCTTATTTCATTGACATCTGATGGGAGGGGGTTCCACAGGGCGGGCGTCATTACTGAGAAGGCCCTCTGCCTGGCTCCCTGTAACTTCGCTTCTCGCAGTGAGAGAACTGCCAGAAGGCCCTCGGCGCTGGACCTCAGTGAGGAGGACCTCAGCTGAATGATGAGGGTGGAGACACTCCTTCAGGTATACTGGACCAAGGCCGTTTAGGACTTTAAAGGTCAGCAACAACACTTTGAATTGTACTCGGAAATGTACTGGGAGCCAATGTAGGTCTCTCAGGACCGGTGTTATATGGTCTCAGCGGCCACTCCCAGTCACCAGTCTAGCTGCCACATTCTGGATTAACTGCAGTTTCCAGGTCACCTTCAAAGGTGGCCCCACATAGAGCACACTGCAGTAGTCCAAGCAGGAAATAACCAGAGCATGCACCACTCTGGCAAGACAGTCTGTGGTTAGGCAGGGTCTCAGCCTGCATACCAGAGGGAGCTGGTAGGCAGCTGCCCTGGACACAGACTTGACCCGTGCCTCCATGGACAGCTGCGAGTCCAAAATGACTCCCAGGCTGCGCACCTGGTCCTTCAGGGGCGCAGTTATCCCATTCAGGACCAGGGAGTCCTCCTGGATTCAACCTCAATCCATTAGCCACCATCCATTGGTCTTGGCTGCTCAATGTGCCAGAGCCTGTCTTCACATGCAGGGGAAGTCCCTAACTCACCAATGGTTTGAGACTCATCAACTACCCTCACCTGGTTTAGCCGGCCAGTCAAAGCCATTCCTGGGATGTGGCCGCTGTCACATGCTGACAGCACCTAGGAGCCACAGGTGAGAGCTGAGGGCAGGGTGGGGACCAAAGGTGAGCCACTTACCCCAGAAGGAGCACAACGTGTCCCCTACCCCTAACTTCTCATGCAATAACAATAGAAAACCACAATATTAAAATCAGTTAAAGCAGTGTACAAACAGACATGGGTTCCTGTTCTGTTTCTGCTGCTCTTTTGGAAGCCCCCGATTCTGATCATATCTCCCTGGCGATGTGTGGATGGTATCGTTTTGGCTATGTAAGGGTCAACACTCTTTTGCTTAGGGTATGAGATGGTAGCAGGCAAAGTTTGCTATGCAAAGATAAATAGAGAGTAAGCTGCAGTTACTGGGTTATCTGTGCTGCAGAACTGCTAAGGGAACAAGACACTCTTGCTTCCATATTGAGAAACAACCTGCACTCTGCTCAGTGCCTGGTCGCTGAGTCACTTAAAGGAGGAGGAGGAGGAGGAGGAGGAGGAGGAGGAGGAGGAGGAGGAGGAGAAGAAGAAGAAGAAGAAGAAGAAGAAGAAGAAGAAGAAGAAGAAGAAGAAGAAGAAGAAGAATACTGCCACTGGCAGTAGGAGTACAATATGAACATGTCTTTAAGTTAACACCTTATATTAAAAACCTGACAGTACCAAATTATCGAAGGTTATTTACCAAAGCCAAACTAAACATCTTTCCTTCTGCAGTGTTGGATGGCAGGTTGAGAGGAGTTCCCTACCAGGACAGACTTTTCTTGAGTGCTCAAGACATCGATTCTATAAAACATATTTTGCTGCACTGTGCAAAATATGAGCAAGCCAGGGCTGAAGCCAGGGCAAGCCCTTGCTGGTACCTTTCCTGGGAAAATCAGAGGCTCACTATGTCAGGTTCCTATTGGAAGACCGGACAAACGCTAGAACATTAGCAGTGGCGAAGTTTTTATCGGTGGTTGCAGGAACCAATGATCCTTATCTTTAAGTCTGAACAAAATGCTTGTTTAACCTGGAGGTAGGCTGTCTGAATTGTGCATTGCTTTGTAACGATTTGTTGGGTCTCTGGACTGTAATAAAGATTGACTGATTGATAATAATTTTGAAACTGCTCCTTTGTGACTGGTACACTGCAAAATGGTTGAGAGAAATAATGAGTGCGGATGGAGAATGAGATGGTGGTTCCTCTGCCAATGAAGGCTGGATGGGAAATGATCCCTTGAAGTCTTCTTTCCTCCCAAGCCAGGGAGATCCTCCAGCAGCAGCAGCTCGCTTGCCTGGAAGAGGGAATCCACTTGTGGCTGCAAATCAAGTCTCCAAAGAAAATCTTTGCTTTGGCAAGTTTCCTGCTTTGAATCTGCACTCTTTGTGATGACATCTTTGGCAAAGCACTTCGATAGAAAAACTCCCCCAAATGCCTTCTCCTCCTTTCCGCCTCCTTGCTCATTTTCAACCCCCTACTCCACCCCCATTTTTCTTTTCTTTTCCCAAGCTTGCTGCTGGAGTGCTGAACAAACATTGCCAGGTGTTAAGGCAATGTGATACAGTGGAAACACTCTTTGCGCGGGGAATTAGCAGTTCCAGTGGCAGACACGAAAGATGCTGTTAACTGTTTGTTCCCAAGGTATGTTGGGCCGTGTTAAGAAGAGACTATTTGATTTTATTCCATTTATGAGTCACTTCCCATAAAACCTCCAAGCTTATATGTGTGTCAGAGAGTGAGTTAGAGAGTAAGAAAGATACTCAGTTTTCATTTTCTTTTTAATAATAATAATTATTATTAAAATACAGTGTCATCACACAGGATCTGATGGCAATATACATAGAATCATGGAACTGTAGAGCTGGGAGGGAAAACAAGGTTCATCTAGTCCAATCCCTCTGCAGTGCAGGAATCTTTTTGCTCAAACCGAGAACCCTGAGATTGAGTCTCATGCTCTGTTCCTAATAATAATAATAATAATAATAATAATAATAATAATTAATATGTATCCTGCCCTCCCCAGCCGAAGCCGAGCTCAGAGTGGCTAACAACAATAAAAGTAACACAGTTTACATAAAATCACAATCAATTAATTGAAATGCATTCTAAAATCAATTCATTCTAAAATCAATTCAAAATCAAATTACTGGCAACCATTGGGCTAGAGTTCTATGAGGATTACCGAGGGAGGGGGTCAGACTATGCCTTGGCCAAAGGCCTGGTGGGACAGCTTTGTCTTGCAGGCCCTGCGGAAACATGTCAAGTCCCGCAGGGCTCTAGTCTTTTGTGACAGAGCATTCCACCAGATCAGAGCCGCAGCCGAAGAAGCCCTGGCTCTGGTTGAGGCTAGCCTAACCTTCCAGTGGCCTGGGATCTCCAAGATGTTTTTGTTTGAAGACCATAAGGTCCTCCATGGGACATACCAGGAGAGGCGGTCCCGTAGGCACGAGGGTCCTAGGCCGAATAGGGCTTTAAAGATTAAAACCAGTACCTTAAACCTGATCCTGTACTCCACCGAGAGCCAGTGCAGTTGGTATAGAACCGGATGAATGTGCTCCCACAGCGAGGACCCTGTGAGGAGTCTCGCCGCAGCATTCTGCACCCACTGGAGTTTCTGGGTCAGTCTCAAGGGCAGCCCCACGTAGAGTGAGTTACAATAATCAAGTCTGGAGGTGACCATCACGTGGAGCACAGTGGCTAGGTCAGGGTGAGAGAGGTATACAGTTATAGATCACTGCCAAACAAATACAGACATAAAATGAAACCAAAATAAATAAACCATAGGTAGAAGGTAGCAACTAGAACTATTTACAACATAAGTGATTCAGATGGATGCCAGTCAATAGGTTTAAAAAAGCAATACAAATAATACTGTTGTGGGAACAATTAAAAGCAATCCCGCGGATTTAAAACAGTTTCAAAATCCAATACATATGCAGACTGGGGTAAAGGAAGGTCTTCAATGGACACCAAAAGGACAGTGGAGGCAAAGACTGCCTGATATGTAATGGGAGGGATTTCCATAGTCTCGAAGCCACCACAGTAAATGCCATATTCCCTGGGCCTGAGGTTCCCCACTGGTCATAGACTGGTTGGTCTCAGAGGAATGGTGGCGAAGAACCAGGTGGGGAACCCCTAAGGGAAGAAGGCTCAGAATGTGGGGAGTGGTGGTGGGACAATGGAGAGTGGCCAGAGGGAGAAGACTGGGAAGAAGAGGAGTCAGAAGCTGAAGAGGTAACAGGCCTTAGTGAGCTGGGAGAGATGGTGACTGTGGCGTTTGCCCTCCTAGGTGTGTGACATCATACTGGGTTGTTCATAGGGAAAGGGTTAACTAATTGTAAAATGACTAACCAATGGGAACCCAAGGAGGCAGAGTTAACTATGTATAAGGTTTAAGCACAGAGGGGTTTTTTGGAGGAGTTAGAGTTAGAGTTACCAACAAAGGTCCGTACAGTTAAAGCCATGGTTTTCCCAGTAGTGATGTATGGAAGTGAGAGCTGGACCATAAAGAAGGCTGATTGCCGAAGAATTGATGCTTTTGAATTATGGTGCTGGAGGAGACTCTTGAGAGTCCCATGGACTGCAAGAAGATCAAACCTCTCCATTCTTAAGGAAATCAGCCCTGAGATATATCTGGAAGGACAGAGCTGAGGCTCCAATACTTTGGCAAGCTCATGAGAAGAGAAGACTCCCTGGAAAAGACCCTGATGTTGGGAAAGATGGAGGGCACAAGGAGAAGGGGACGACAGAGGACGAGATGCTTGGACAGTGTTCTCAATAATAATAATAATAATATCAAAGCTACCAGCATGAGTTTGACCAAACTGCGGGAGGCAGTGGGAGACAGGAGTGCCTGGCGTGCTCTGGTCCATGGGGTCACGAAGAGTCAGACACGACTAAACGACTAAACAACAACAACAAGAGTTAGAGTGGTTGAGAAGACAGTCTGGAGTTCTTAAACCCAAGGTACTATTTCTGGGTTAGTGAAGTCTGTAACCTGAAGCGTATGTAACCCCAGGTACCACTGTACTTGACAATGCAGAGATGGCTAGATTGACTGGGAAAAACAGAAATCGGGAGGATCAAAACTTCAGTAGAGAATGGGACAAATATAGATTGTATTCAAAACAACACTGTAAACACTTGAACTCTATGGCAGGCTTTCAATAACTCATGCAGTGTTGCAAAGGCTTTGGATATATTGGAGGATTATGATTTGGATGAACTATAATATGGAGTTGACTAAGATATTTAAAGGACTCACGGAGGGGAGGGGGGAAGTCCTAAGATTCTGAAGAATCTCATTTTATTTCCAAATTTAATTGTGTGATTTATTTTGTAAAACCAATAAAAAGTATTTCAAAAAAAAAATAAGTCCAGAAACTGAATCAGGGGAGGAGGGAAGCCAAACAGCAGAGATGAATCCAGCTGATGAAGTCACAAGCGTCTTCCCATCCTGCTGTGACCAGCTCCTCTTCCCGCTGGTCTCTCAGAACCAGGAGAGGCATGAAGAGAGCAGAGAAGTTACCTTCATGCAGGCGCAGTCTCAGATTGCTTGGGGAAAATCATGGAGAGGAGGAGACATTGGCAGTTGTGGGGAGGCGGAAACCTTTAGTCTTGGCAAGAGTGGAGGGAGGAAGACCTGATGCAGGAGAATTGCTGCTCTCATTAGGCCTGGCAGATCCTGTTTTTGCTAATAAAGAGTTAGCTCCAAGTTGTTTGGTGTGCTTTCCCACTGGCTCACTCCTGTTACTACCTCTGAAAAAATGGCTATGTGAACTAGCCTAACAACTCCAGGTTGTTAGGAAATGTAGTGTCTGCAATTGCCTCGTAATTTCTTACCTGTGTGGTTTGTTCCTCTGTACTGTATTGAGCTGTTGCCATTGCACCCAGAAGTCATTACAACATTCAGGTATCCGATACGCCGGATATTCATTCATCCTGTTTGGTCTTATAATTACTAAAGGGCGCCACTTTAATTAAATGTGTGTGCAATAACTTACGGCAGATTCTTCTGAGGGAATACTCGGGTCTAAGAGGTTATTAATGGACGAGCTAAAGCAGGGAAGTGCTGATAAATCGCAAGAAAGAAGCATTATTAAGGCTGCAATCCCAAACACACTGACTGCGGAATAAACCCCACTGACAAGAGTTCTGGGGAAACATAGATGGAACAAAGTTTTTGTATTAATTATACCCCACCTTTCTCTCAGGGCAGCGCCCAGGGCTGGTCACTGCATCAATTAAAGCAGATGCAATTATTAAACACAATTATATAAGTAACCCTATTTTTTTTTTAAAAAAAAAAAAGCACTGAAAACATTTAAATTGAATTGTGCCTGGAAATGGACTGGTAGCTAGTGGAGCATTTGTAAAAGCGAATTGCATTGCAAGGGTTTGGACTGGAGCCCCTTCAAACTCTACAATTCTATGCATCTATGAATATCTTTTATCCCCATTACTGGCTAATACAGTCTTGTTTCACCAAGGCCACTGGAAGAGAGGAAGCTAGACTGCAATTCAGAAGGTAATGCACAGAGTTAATTCACTGTACGCGAATACAGCTTGCTTGAGACTAAAACCTACTTAAAAGCTTTGCCTCTGACCTTGGCAAAGCTCTGATCTCTTATCTCATACGGAGAGAGGTGTGGAAGTGCACTATGACTGATGAGGTTAAGGCAATCTCAAAATACTCACTGATGCATTCTCCTCCCTAGTCAAATAACAAGCGAAATGCTCTCATTAGAAAAGGACAAAATGGGAAGTCTTAAGAACAGAGAGGGATGGAGGCAATTTTCAGGATGTGGCAATCTTCCGCAGAAGGAGTATCTAATTCTGGGTGCACAAGGCAAGTCCGCATTAGTATTCAAAGACCATTTGTTCAAACCACATTTTCTTTTCTTTAAAAAAATAATAATTAGAGAGACAGACATTTGTATGAAAATAAAATATCTCATTAGAACACAGAGGCAGTCATGCTCCTTGCAGTAATAGATGTGGGCCCAAAGCAATGGAAGATGAAATAATCACAGGACAAGCATCCTGGGTTTTATACAAGCCACAGTTTTATTGTTTACAGATGTCAGTAGGTTTTGGCATAGGTATTAGGTGTGTATCCCGAATCCTAAAAGCTCCTTCAGCTTTTCAAAATTGGCCTTCTTAAAGACCAGAGTGCGGGTGCGACTACACTCAGTTTCCCCTTGCCTCTGTATTCTGAAACCCAGGGGAACATGATCACTTCCTCCCAAGTTTCCGAGCACTCCCACTTCATCCATCAGTTCCTCCCTGTTGGTGAGGACCAGGTCCAAGATAGATGACCCCCTTCTTGGTTCTTCCACCTTCTGGAAAATCAAGTGGTCAGCGATGCAATTGAGGAATTGCATCAGTGTTTGAGTCCCAACAGATATTGAGGAAGTTGAAGTTCCCCATGAGTACTATTTCACTCCCTTTTGAATATTTGGTATTCTGCTCTAGTAAGACATCATCTAAGTCTTCAGTCTGGCTTGGCGGCCTACAGCAGACACCCACAGTAAGGTCACTGTTGTTTCTCTCTGCTACAATTTTTACCCATATACTCTCAATCTGCTTTTCATGCTCCAGGTCATGGATTTCTTCACAAGCGCATGCATCCTTTATATACAATGCTGCTACTCCTTCCTTCCTGTTTGATCTATTCCTTTTGAACAGGTTATACCCTTCAATTCCCACATTCCAATCATGAGTCTCATCCCACCAGGTTTCAATAATGCCTACCCAGTCGTATTTGCCATCCTGTATTAAAGCTCCAGTTCATCTTGTTTGTTTCCCATACTCTGTGCAGTTGTGTAGAGACAAATGAAACCATGGGTCATTCCCTGTAGCTGCTTCCTTCCTGTAGTTTCTTGCCCTTTAGCAGGTTTCTGGAGTACCAGCTCGGTTTCTTGTGCATCTGTGAAGCTATTATCCCCAGTGCCAGGTGCTCTTTTGTCGTTCCTATTGTCCCTCCCCTCCCCGTTCAAGATCTAGTTTAAAACTCTCCTGATCAGATTCTCGAGGCTCTTGGCAAGCACATTCAGCCAGCCCCTCCTTTAAAATTACGGAATTACAAAAGCTACCCCAGCTTCTAATTTGATCCCAGAATGTCCCTATTTCCTCCACCGACAGAATGGAATGCAAGGAGTCTAGGGTTGTTGTTATTTTAAGGTTTTGTGTGCATCTAATCTTTCCACTTTCTAAAATTTATTTATTGGTGCGTTTTTCTTTTTGTAAATCTACCAAAAAATAAAATGAAATTTGGAATAGCTACCAAAATTTGTGTAAATCTACCAAAGAATAAAATACAATAAATTTAGAGATGAGGGTTTTTCTCTGGACAGAGGAGGGTGTGTGTCCTGTGTATGGCTGGTGCAACAGTGGTGACACTCTCCCTCCTTCTGAGAGGAAATGCTCTGCAAAAAAAAGCGAGGGCAAAAAATGGGAGTTGAGGAGGGTAAATTGCCAGCGCAGTGAGAAACGCCCCTGTTTCCATCTAAGGAATGTTGGAGGCTATGCCGTGCATAAAACCACTTTCCCCTTAATCGTTCATCTTTGTGAATTTGAATCAAATCTTTCCCACCCGCAATTGAGCATCTTTTGCCCAGCAAGGAGCTAGGGGAGATCTAAAGTGTGAAAATGCAAAAGGGGAGTGAATAATAATAATGATAAAAAAAGGATTCAGAATTACATGACATGCTTCTGTCCCCTCTTCATAACAAATGCTCCCTTTTCAGTGCATACTTTTGAATTATGGTGCTGGAGGAGACTCTTGAGAGTCCCATGGACTGCAAGAAGATCAAACCTCTCCATTCTGAAGGAAATCAGCCCTGAGTGCTCACTGGAAGGACAGATCCTGACGCTGAGGCTCCAATACTTTGGCCACCTCATGAGAAGAGAAGACTCCCTGGAAAAGAACCTGATGTTGGAAAAGATGGAGGGCACAAGGAGAAGGGGACAACAGAGGACGAGATGGTTGGACAGTGTTCTTGAAGCTACCAGCATGAGTTTGACCAAACTGTGGGAGGCAGTGGAAGACAGGAGTGCCTGGCGTGCTCTGGTCCATGGGGTCACGAAGAGTCGGTCACGACTAAATGACTAAACAACAACAACAACATATAAAATAAAAAAGATAACCCAGAAGGCAAAGCTGCAAATGACTCAGCTCTGGCACATCTGCAGATGGCTGTGGCCTGCGCCACCTCTGGCTAGCTATTCCAGCAGCCGGATTATCAGAGCAGCTGCAGCGGAAAATATTTCCATTCATCGTTTTGTGTGGCTTAGCGAGAGAGAATCTCGGTTATAAGCTCACTTGTATGTTCACCTTATCGGGCAGAGGCATGCCTGCCTGTACCACATTTGGCTTTTGTATTACAGCCCCACAGGTCCCCATTACATGAGAATAGTGTAATACAAATGGGACCACCAGGAAAACGGTGCATTTTCAGTGTGTGTGTGTGTGTGTTATCTGGTCCAGCAAATGAGCAAGGAGCACTGCTGGAGCACATCAAGTCACTCCTATTATGCCTAGCGGCTACAACTCCAAAACAAATGGTTTTCCTAGCCTTTAGAATCACAGGCAGAAAGCAATGGTTTGTTTGCCCCTGTTATTAAGGGGAAAGGCACTCAGAGGCTGTTTGACTTTGCTTGGTGGGTGGGCAGGTAAAGGTAAAGGACCCCTGGATGGTTAAGTCCAGTCAAAGGTGACTATGGGGTGCAATGCTCATCTCACTTTTAAGGCAAGGGAGCCAGCGTTTGTCCACAGACAGCTTTCTGGGTCATGTGGCCAGCAGGACTAAACCACTCTTGGTGCAATGGGACACTGTGACGGAAACCAAAGCGCACAGAAATGCCATTTACCTTCTGATGCAGCAGTGCCTGTTTATCTACTTGCACTGGTATGCTTTCAAACTGCTAGATTGGCAGGAGCTGGGACAGAGCAACGGGATCTCACCCCTTTGCGGGGATTCGAAATGCCAACCTTCTGACTGGGAAGCTTAAGAGGCTCAGTGGTTTAGACTACAGTGCCACCCGCGTCCCTGCCATTCATGTTACGGTCCCAGGATGGGTTGCAACATTAAAACAATATCAAGGATTCGGGGGCCAATGGGAAAAGCAGGTGGCAACCAAGCAAATGACCGTTTTAGCTCTCTGTTAGAGGAAGGGCTGTAGCTCAATGGTAGAGCATCTGCTCTGCATTCAGACAGTCCCAAGTTTGATCCCCAGTATCTCCAGAGAGGGCTGCCAATGTCTCCTGCATCCAGCCTTGAAGAGCTGCTTCAAGTCAGTGCAGAGACAATACTAAAACAGATGAACCAAAAATCTGAGCCAGCATAAAGCAGCTGCCTATGTCCCAAATGTGTTTATGGTTTTTATACTGCAGACAGTAAAATGGGTGCATTAATATACAATCTGCGTGCTTATCTGTAAAATATTAGAGAATATGCATACAGGCAGAGCACGGAGGCTTCTGCTCTGATTTTTATTTTATGTTTTTTAAAGCTTTTAATTATGATTCCAAAACCACTTTCTGCAAACCTGCAATCACTCTTACCTTTGGAATTCTGCTCACTCCCTTTGATTTACTTTTGGTATTTTACGTTTCCTTCCTCTGTCTGCAGAAACATAAAGGGAGAAGAAAGTATTCAAAGTTCATGCGTGCAGGGCATGCATAATTGGAAATATTTTATTGGGGACGACAGAAAGATGAAACGTTAACAATGCATTCTCCCCCACCTTGCAACCAGACACATTTTTTAAAAAAGTAATTATGCAGGTTGAACATAAACCACTGTCTTCTCTTCCACCTAAAAAAGAAAGGGAGGGAGGAAGATGTCGCATCATCCAGAAATCATTATTTTAGACAAGCAAATGAAAGCTAGGAAACATACAGCACAAATGCAATTATTTATCTGTAGTCACAAAGTACTTGCCATATACAGAAGAGTCTTAGGAGCACAGAAAGAACCTCGGAAGGGAGGTGTGATCTAGATTTGAGGTGGCTGGGGCAGCTATGTACAGCTATGCACATCTAGGATTCTGAGGCTGGATCTAGACACATAAAAAAAAACGTTTCAGGAAAACGCATTGTAATGGGAAATCACATTGCCGAAAGATGGAACTCTACAGTGCCATCTGGTGTCACAGCGTTATAATGCATTTAAAACTGCAGGGAGCATAGAATCATAGAATCATAGAATCATAGAGTTGGAAGAGACCACAAGGGCCATCGAGTCCAACCCCCTGCCAAGCAGGAAACACCATCACAGCACTCCTGACATATGGTTGTCAAGTGTCTGCTTAAAGACCTCCAAAGAAGGAGACTCCACCACACTCCTTGGCAGCAAATTCCACTGTCGAACAGCTCTTACTGTCAGGAAGTTCTTCCTAATGTTTAGGTGGAATCTTCTTTCTTGTAGCTTGGAACCATTGCTCCGTGTCCACTTCTCTGGAGCAGCAGAAAACAACCTTTCTCCCTCCTCTATGTGACATCCTTTTATATATTTGAACATGGCTATCATATCACCCCTTAACCTCCTCTTCTCCAGGCTAAACATGCCCAGCTCCCTTAGCCGTTCCTCATAAGGCATTGTTTCCAGGCCTTTGACCATTTTGGTTGCCCTCCTCTGGACACGTTCCAGTTTGTCAGTGTCCTTCTTGAACTGTGGTGCCCAGAACTGGACACAGTACTCCAGGTAAGGTCTGACCAGAGCAGAATACAGTGGCACTATTACTTCCCTTGATCTAGATGCTATACTCCTATTGATGCAGCCCAGAATTGCATTGGCTTTTTTAGCTGCCGCGTCACACTGTTGGCTCATGTCAAGTTTCTGGTCAACCAAGACTCCTAGATCCTTTTCACATGTACTGCTCTCAAGCCAGGTGTCACCCATCTTGTATTTGTGCCTCTCATTTTTTTTTGCCCAAGTGCAATACTTTACATTTCTCCCTGTTAAAATTCATCTTGTTTGTTTTGGCCCAGTTCTCTAATCTGTCAAGGTCGTTTTGAAGTGTGATCCTGTCCTCTGGGGTGTTAGCCACCCCTCCCAGTTTGGTGTCATCTGCAAATTTGATCAGGATGCCCTTGAGTCCATCATCCAAGTCGTTGATAAAGATGTTGAATAAGACCGGGCCCAAGACAGAACCCTGTGGCACCCCACTAGTCACTCTTCTCCAGGATGAAGAGGAACCATTGATGAGCACCCTTTGGGTTCGGTCAGTCAGCCAGTTACAAATCCACTGAGTGGTAGCATAGTCAAGTCTGCATTTTACCAGCTTCTTTACAAGAATATCATGGGGCACCTTGTCAAATGCCTTGCTGAAATCAAGGTAGGTTACATCCACTGCATTCCCTTCATCTACCAGGCTTGTAATTCTGTCAAAAAACGAGATCAGGTTAGTCTGACATGACTTATTTTTCAGAAATCCATGCTGACTATTGGTGATCACAGTATTCCTTTCTAGGTGCTCACAGACTGTTTGCTTAATGATCTGCTCCAGAATCTTCCCTGGTATTGATGTCAGACTGACTGGGCGGTAATTATTTGGGTCCTCTCTTTCCCCCTTTTTGAAAATAGGGACAACATTTGCCCTCCTCCAGTCTGCCGGGACTTCGCCTGTTCTCCAGGAATTCTCAAAAATGACTGCCAGTGGTTCTGAGATCACATCTGCCAGTTCTTTTAATACTCTTGGATGCAGTTCATCTGGCCCTGGAGACTTGAATACATCTAAACCCCACTGTTTCTTTGTTCTTCCTTTTGCTACGAACATACCCATAAAAGCCTTTTATGTTGTCTTTAACCTCTCTAGCAAGCCTGAGTTCATTCTGTGCTTTAGCAGGGCCAGAGAGGAGCAGGGTCAGGGAAGGGTGTGGTCTAGGGAGAGGGGCGTGGCTTTGAGAAGAGGCGTGGCCTGGAGAGTTTCAAGGGGTGGACTGCGAAGTCTGGAGGGCCACACACAGCCCCTGTGCTGAGGTTCCACATATCTGCTTTAGAAAGAGAGAGAGAGAGAGAGAGCAAGGAGAAATTGGTTGTGCCCTGGAACAGCAAGTTGCTATTTCACACACCCTGCGAATTTTTGGGAAACTGTGTATGTGCAGCTACTCACACAGAGTCAATTAAGGTTTAGCAGACAGCCAGAAGACAATCTGAAGGAGTAAGTCTGCCTGGTGATAACAGAGACATGGAGACCGCTCCCTGGTTGGTCAAGCTCTCTCAAGGGAGTGATAATTATGGCCTGCTAACTGGAATGTGTTAGTTCGTGAGTTCAGAGGTTCAGAGTTATGTGTGTCAGTGTAGGAGTTGTGAGTCGTGTCAGAGAAAGCTAGCAAAAGATCCATGTTGTGTTCCTGTAGATAGTCCACTGTAAATAATAAACACCTAACTACAAGTTCCTGGTTCCTGCTTCGTCTATCCTGTCTGCAGCCAAGTTGCCAATTGCTTCCGTGGATTCTGCGTTTACTCTGCTAGGTCTGGCTAAAGTCCTGAAACTATTCAGAAAGTTTGCAAAACACCAATAGGTTCTACCAATACGAATGTCCTTTTGAAATCTGTGCACATTGATTGATACCATCTTCCTGAGCCAAAAACATAGTCAACGTGTCATCTTAAATTACCAGCTTGGCATGTGTGTCTCTTCATTCGCACAAAGTGCACTGCGTTTTTCTGACAATGCTCAGATATGTCTTGAAAGGCAGAGACGGCGATGTGTTTTAACTTAGCTCTCTGTCGGGAATATGGTTAACCCTGTCTTTAGGCAATCCTGAAGCTATCAAAATAGCACTGTACTGAGACCAGACAAATCAATGCGAAATAATGTTATACAAGAAGGTCTTGGAGAAAACATACTGCAGGGCAAGACTCCTTTCCAGAGCCCATAGTAACCTTCTCTGAAGCCTATAGAAGATGGCTCCCGATTTCAAATCAGCCTATATTTTCAGATCCCTGGGTGGTTTCGTTAGATTATTTTGCAGGTCAGGCTGAACTGCAGGAAATGAGAACTAACCTGAAAAAAGGCTAGTGGTAGCTAAAACCCTGGTTGCATATACAGTGGTACCTCGGGGTAAAGACGCTTCAGGTTACAGACACTGCTAACCCAGAAATAGTACCTCAGGTTAAGAACTTTGCTTCAGGATGAGAACAGAAATCGTGCTCTGGTGGTGCGGCAGCAGCGGGAGGCCCCATTAGCTAAAGTGGTACCTCAGCTTAAGAACAGTTTCAGGTTAAGAACGGATCTCCAAAACAAATTATGTATTTAACCCAAGGTACCACTGTACAGTCGTATCTTGTTTTGCGAGCAGCAAACCCTGAAGTAACCCATTCCGGTACTTCCGGGTTTGCTGCGGAAATTCGACAAAATGGATGCTCAACAAGGTGGACTCAAAATGAGGTACCACTGTGTGTGTGTGTGTACACACACACACACACACACGGCACAACTCTTTAAAAGAATGGTTTGCTAATTTCTGGAAGATGGCTTGCTCTCTCTGCAGGGATGTCAGGGCTGTCAATGTGTGCTCCGTTCAGTTGGGTGGGTCTCTGTCCATCTGTAAATGTAGCACTAATAATAATAATAATAATAATAATAATAATAATAATAATAATAATTTATTTCTACTCTGCCCATCTGGCTAGGTTTCCCCAGCCACTCTGGGCGGCTTTCAACAGAACATTAAAAACAGAGTAAAACTTCAGACATTAAAAACCTCCCTAAACAGGGCTGCCTTCAGGTGTCTTCTAAAAGTTGAGTAGTTGTTTATTTCCTTGACATCTGATGGGAAGGCATTCCACAGGGCGGGCGCCACTACCGAGAAGGCCCTCTGCCTGGTTCCCTGTAGCCTCACTTCTCGCAGGGAGGGAGCCACCAGAAGGCCCTCAGCGCTGGATTCTAAGTGACAAGACTGCACCCTCCTGCTCAGGCTCCTGTTCAGTTGCTGTAGCCTCTTGTTGTGCCCCTTTCCGCAGTCCTCCACAGCCTCCATCAAGGCTCTCCACTGTGCTGGAAGGTTGGAAGGTAGAGCCAGCATCCATAGCAGGTGAAGTGAAGACACCATGGAGAAATCTCCTGCCTCCAACCTCAGTTCCCATTGTTCAGCCCCCACCCACACCCCGTGTTTCTTCTTCTTCTTCTTCTTCTTCTTCTTCTTCTTCTTCTTCTTCTTCTTCTTCTTCTTCCCCCTCCTCCTCCTCCTCCTCCTTCTCCTCCTGTCGGGGTCTGCCATTCCAAACCCAATTCCAACCACGTGTCAAAACTCAGAAGTTGGGAATGAACAGCGTGTCCAGGTTTACTACAGAAAGAAAATAGAGGGAAGGGGCACCTGCTTCATTTGCCAGGTGTGTGTGTGTCGGAGCCAGAAATCTGGACTCCTTTCCATGGAAAATAAAATAAAACCTGAACATTTGAGTACAAGTTGCATTTCATTTGCTCATTAACTCAATTTATAGGACCACTCCATAACATACATTTCCGGGGCAGCTCGCAAAACAAAGCACATGCAACAATTAAAATTTAACCCAGCCTTTATCTATATTGGATTTGAAATTGCTTTTGCGTCAGAAATGGTTTCTTTGGAATGTTATCATTTTCAATATATGAAATTGTGCAATTGTTTTTATGGCTTGTTTTTTTTTAATAGTGAAATGGCTTCGGGATATTTCATGGGGAGCAATTCATAAATGGAAATAAATATATAATTGTTCTAAAATTATTTTAAAAAGCAAACCAAACATAGATTTTTGAACTAAGAGGTGTAGCCTACCACTGATATTGGTTATTTCAAAGGCCTGAGTGAACAAGCAGCTCTTCAACTGATGTAAAAAAAAAAAAAAGGCTGCAAAGACTTCATTAGGAAGGCTGTTCCATAACTGGGGTGCCACCACTGAAAAGGTCCAGTGAGGACCTCCTTGGCAAAGGCATGCTGAGCAGGGCCTCTGAAGAAGATTGAGCTGTGTCACTCATAATGCTCAACAAGGCATCAGATGTTAAGCTCTGTCTACTTTTGAAGGTGACTCGAAAACGACAATTAATCGAGAATGCGGAAGCTAGACTGGTGACTGGCAGTGGCTGCCGAGACCACATAACACCGGTCCTGAAAGACCTACATTGGCTCCCAGTACATTTCCGAGCACAATTCAAAGGGTTGGTGCTGATCTTGAAAGCCCTAAATAGCCTTGGCCCACTAGAACTGAAGGAGCATCTCCATCCCCTTCGTCCAGCCCAGACATTTAGGTCCAGCTCCAAGGGCCTTCTGGCAGTTCTCTCACTGAGAGAAGTGAAGCTACAGGAAACCAGGCAGGGGAGCTTCTCGGTGGTGGCACCCTCCCTGTGGAACGCCCTCCCATCAGATGTCAAGGAAATAAGCAACTATCTGACTTTTAGAAGACATCTGAAGGCAGCCCTGTTCAGGGAAGCTTTTAATGTTTGATGTTTTATCATGTTTTTAATTTTATTGTGTTAATATTCTGTTGGGAGCTGCCCAAAGCGGCTGGGGAAACCCAGCCAGATGGGCGGGGTATAAATAAATTATCATCATCATCATTTCTTCTAAGAAGCAACCTCAGCTCTGCTAAAAGACCAGCACCATTTGGAGCGAACTCCTGCCCCTCCACCCTACCAAAAAACCCAAAAAAACCCTGTGTATGCTCAGTAGGCATGGCCTGCTAACTGAATGAATGGGGTCTGGAAATTGTATGGAATGGAGCACATAAAACTGCTAGCACATTTGCAAAGCTAAGCAGGGTCCGGTGTGGTTTCCAACTGGATGGGAGACCATTTGTTGAGATTCCTGCATTGCAGGGGGTTGGAATAGACAGGAGTTGGACGAGATGGCCATCGGGGTCCCTTCCAATTCTACAGTTCCATGATTCTGTAACTCTAAGATTTACAGCGTTGCCCTTCAAAGTGTGTTTCGCGAGATGATGCAGAGTGGTCTGCCTGTGTGGCCGCAACACTGCTGCCCCCTGGCTGTGAGTCTGCAACTTTACAGCTTTCAGCTCCTGCCGCCCCCAACCAAGTACATCATGACTGAGGTGATATATGTACAGACTTCCCATTTCGGGATGTGATTGCGTCAAAGTGTGCAAACAGTTCAATTGCCCAAAGGCAAATAGACCTAATATTGTGCTGTGGGAATTATTCCTCTTCCAGCAAATAATTACCTCTTGGAAACATGACAGAACATTTTTTATTTTTTTTTGTACTTTTAATACCAGTGCGTCGGTAAGGCCTGATGCCTACCTTAAATGTAGACCTTTCTCTATTGCTGTTTGTTTATACTGCTGGCTGCCACCCGAATCAATGGATTTCTTAACACATTATTTCCTTGTGTCCTGGCTCCAGGTCTCTCTCATGTTGAAATACGGAATAAATTTGTCAGTCATACCCCTTGCCTCCTTCCCTCCCTTATAGTACACCATAACCTAAGGAATTCTCATGCTAAGTGTTGCATACCCCTCCCCCAGATTTAACAAACTCTGCTTCCAGAAAAGAACAGAGATGAGTTAAAAGGGAGTCCGTTTGTATGTAAGTGTTACATACTGAGTTGAATAGGATCCAAAATGCAGCAGTCTGATTGGTCCTAGAACAATAGGATTCAGAATGCAGCAGTCTGATTGGTCCTAGAATAATGCAGCAGTCTGATTGGTCCTAGAATAATGCAGCAGTCTGATTGGTCTGCAGGAGCCACCCAGTCCAGCTCCAGGTGGAAGTGAATCCACAACCTGATTGGCCTACAGGAGAATTCCGGAATTAGCCAATCACGTGGGGCCCATTGTGTAAATAATGTATATAAAGCAGACATTTCAGGGGAATTTTCATTCCTCCTCACCACTATGAGCTGAATAAAGAGCATGAAATCCACTCTCGACTCCCGAGTATATTTCAGGAAGGTAGGGTACATCTGGGGAAAGAAATGAAAAAGCTCAAACAACTTTGCCGAAAAATAAAAAGTTCAACAACCAACAAAATGAACAAGGGGATGGAGCAATTCCCCTATGAAGAAAAGTTGTTGGGACTTTTTAGTTTCGAGGAAAAGGTGATGTGACAGAGGTTTATATAATTATTTCACGGTATGGAGAAAGAGGGTCCAGACAAGCTTTTCTCTCTCTGTCGTAAGACCAGAACTCATGGATATTCAATGAAGATGAATGCTGGAAGATCCAGGCCATATAAAAGAAAGCACCTCTTCATGCCACACATAGTTAAACTGTGGAACTCCCTCCCACATGAAGCAATGATGGCTACTAGCTTGGACAGTTTTAAAAGAGGACTAAGCAAATTCACGGAGCTGAGGGCTGTCGATGGCTACCAGGTGTGCTCTACGCTTCACAGTCAGAGGCAGTCCTGCTTCTGAAAACTCAGGAGGGGCGAGTGTTCTTGTACTGAGGTCCCGCTTGCAGGTTTTCCACAGGCATCTGGTTGGCCACCATGAAAACAGGACGGGCCATTGGTCTGATCCTGCAGGCTGGTCTTACATCCTTGTGCCTTGTGTTTCCACAAGGACATTTGCAAGGCTGGGTGTTATGGATGCAGCCCATGGCCCTGCAGGTTAGCCAACTCCTCAATGGCTTAAAAGGCAAAAAAACAGATCTAGCCAGCTTAGTTGTGGTAGTTTAATGTGACCTGAACTTACATCCTTTACTCAGGGCTTTTTTTCAGCTGGAACTCACAGGAACTCAGTCCTGGCATGGACAGATGTCAGAGATGATGGGACTCTGAATCCAGCAACACCTGGAGGGCTATATAAAAAAGCCCCATATTTCTGAAAGGGAGTCTCCAACCCCTGCTGACCTTGGTGGGTATTAAGATCTGCAACTGGGTGTGTGTGGAATGCTCTCTCTTCATAGTTCTTCCACCTTTTGAAGAGTAAATAATGGTGGCCTGGGAGAGGGATTTCTCCCCATAATTGCTGAGAAGGCCCTGCTCACAGTCTGGCTAAATTGCCTCAGTAAAGACAGTGCTATTTTTCTAGAGGTGCCAGGTCTCACCATGAACACCTCATTTGTTCTTTCAGAATGGGGTCTTTGCATATGGAAAATAACTTTTTACAGTGGTACCTCGGGTTAAGAACTTAATTCGTTCTGGAGGTCTGTTCTTAACCTGAAACTGTTCTTAACCTGAGGTACCACTTTAGCTAATGGGGCCTCCTGCTGCCGTCGCGCCACCAGAGGACGATTTCTGTTCTCATCCTGAAGCAAAGTTCTTAACACCCAAAGTATTATTTCTGGGTTAGCAGAGTCTGTAACCCGAGGTACCACTGTATATGGTTTCCAGTCTTCTTTGTATGAAATGGTTTCCAGGCTTCTTTAAAAGATTCTAAATTTGTATCTTTTATCAGTGCCGTCCATTTTGCCATCTCTGCATCTTCCAAGATTTCCATCAGCCATTCTTCCTTGGAGAGTGTTCTCTCCTCCTTCCATTTCTAAGCATTGAGAATCCTTGCCACTCGAGTCACTTACATAACTGCCACTGAGGCTTTCTTTGGGATTTCGCTGTCTGGTATCCCAGAAGGTAGGATTCTGGCCTCTTGGGAAAAGTCACTTTTTTTCTTAATTTCATTATATATCATGTCCCAAAAGGCCTTTGAAAAGAACGTTAGAGAAAGGGGCAGAAGTGCTAGCATTATATTCGAGGAAACCAACACAATAATTCCAATGTCCAAATGCACCCTAAGAAAAATGGTCCTTTCTGTTCTCTCTCTACTCTGTATGTCTTCCACCATTCCCTTCTCTTCCAAGAGAGCCCTATCAGGGTTTGCCGTTATTCTGTTTGAAAGACAGCCGATGACGGATGGCTGATGTTTTTCCCAGCACCAGATGTTCTCTCCAACTGCTGCTGGATAAATGAGGACCCTCTGGAAATATGTCACTGGGTAATCATCCTGAGCTGGCAACATCTGGCCCATTTACCGATGCCCCACGTCGCCCTAATGGTATCATCTTCAACGTCAACGATCTGCCATGAGTGACTAAAATAATGGATGTTTCTGTCAGGCAACAATCCTTAAAGAGCGGGGAGGGAAGCAGGTGGAGGCTGAAGGAATCAGGGCAAACACCGATAACTCCATCATATTAGCACTATGACCAGAAGTTATAGAAATGGGGGGGAAACTCTGCATGAGAGGGGCATTGCAGGGTGCAGCAAGCAAACTCTGCCCTGCTGTCCCCATTGCCCACCGCAAGATGAGGGGTGACTGTCTAAAGTGGGGACCCTGTTCTATTCATGTAGACACCCCAAACTATGGAGTCCCCACCATGTACAGGTTCCTTGCTTCAGACAGTCACTTTCTGGAAGCTTCTAACAGTTGTTGGAAGGGGACATGCTAGGGTCCTACAGGAATCTGATTAACCGATGTGAAAACAGGATATTGGACTAGGTGGGCCACTGGCCTGATTCAGCAGATTCTTCTTATGTTAACCTCAGACAGGACACTCATGTGTGAACACTGTGGGCTGAATTTAATGTTGTTGGCATCTGTGTGTCTCAAGAGACAATGGAGTGCACCAGGGCCGGATTTAGGTTTGATGAGGCCCTAAGCTACGGCAGGTAATGGGGCCCTTTATATATCCTTTGTCAACAACAAATTGTCGCTGTTTTTTGTGTTGAATATATGCCATATGGTCATTTATGGACCTAATAGAGATCTAAAGTCATTTGCACATGTAGAATGTAGGCACCCTATATACAGAAATGATCAAACCAACGATATTTTAGGGAGCAGGCTAGCAGGCAGGGCCCATTACTTACATCATAGGAGCCTGCACAGCACAAAACACTGCTGCTGTATCTAGTTTTTATTTTATTTGTTTTTTTTAATCTTATATTTTGGAAATATACATCCAGGTTTGTTTTTTACTTAAAAAAATTTTAGGGCCCCCAAGAGAGTGGGGCCCAAAGTTATAGCTTTGTTAGCTTATACAGTGGTACCTCAGGTTACATACACTTCAGGTTACATACGCTTTAGGTTACAGACTCCGCTAACGCAGAAATAGTACCTTGGGTTAAGAACTTTGCTTCAGGATGAGAAAAGAAATCGCGCGGCGGCGGCGCGGCGGCAGCAGGAGGCCCCGTTAGTTAAAGTGGTGCTTCAGGTTAAGAACAGTTTCAGGTTAAGAATGGATATCTGGGACGAATTAAGTACTTAACCCGAGGTACCACTGTATACTTGTTCCTCTGGCAAAATATTTTTTGCCAACAGAATTTCGTCGTGCAAGAGAATGTCTAAGCAGGTTGCTGCTAATGTTGTTGCACAAATATTGCACAATTGTTGTCCAACAACGTCCCACTAGTAGAGCTGTTGCACTGGATCCCTCCGCTGCACAACATTAGAAGTCACCCCCCCCCTCTAGCGCATGAGACTTTGTGGTAGTGGACAGAGAACATTCCTGCTTCCTGTTCTTTTCATGCATCTAATTACAAAGAGCAGTGGTGTCGCTGTTTTCATCTGCTCACCTGGAGCAACCCATACAAATTGAAGCACAACAAAGCTTTTGATGGTGATCGTTGGCTACGGACCAGCGTACTCGTCGGTGCGCAGCGCAGTCCCATTGTTAGCTTTGAAAGTAGAGCTGTATGTCAGCAAAGTATTCTGCCTCCGAGAGTGGGACATCCCCAGCTGTAAGCGTTGTGCTCTGTCCCTGGCCCCTGGCCATGCATTTGAAATTAAAAGCGAGAAACAAAAGAAAGTATTCTGTTTGTCAAAGTGCTATATCAATAGATCTTGAAAAAGCATGCCACTGAAATTGTGTCCCCCCCCCCAACACTGATTTAAATTACCTAGTTTTTCAGTTAACTTTGCTTTAAAAGACACAGTTCCTTTTTGTTGACACAACCACTTTCCCCCCATACTCCTTTTCCTATTCATTTTGATTTGGCTCATTTGATTTGGCTCATTGTACAGATCACCCCAGGGACGTGGGTGGTGCTTTGGCTTAAACCACAGAGCCTAGGACTTGCCGATCAGATGGTCAGCAGTTCGAATCCCGGCAACAGGGTGAGCTCCCGTTGCTCGGTCCCTGCTCCTGCCAACCTAGCAGTTTGAAAGCACGTCAAAGTGCAAGTAGATAAATAGGTACCACTCCGGCGGGAAGGTAAACAGTGTTTCCGTGTGCTGCTCGGGTTCGCCAGAAGTGGCTTAGTCATACTGGCCACATGACCTGGAAGCTGTACGCCGGCTCCCTCGGCCACTAAAGCGAGATGAGCGCCGCAACCCCAGAGTTGGCCACGACTGGACCTAATGGTCAGGGATCCCTTTACCTTTACCTTAGAGATCACCCCACTTAAACGGATGTCTTAAGCAACGGATGCCAAGTGACTGTGCTTTAACCCGGTTTTGATTTTTAAAGATTTGCTTATGTGTGGCAACTGTTGCAGAGGTTCAAGAGCACCAAACAATAGCAATTGTGCCCTTCTGAATTTAAGTTAGATCAGGCCTCCTCCCACAAAAAAAAGATCCCGGGTCACATCAAGGCATGTTGGGGGTCAAGGAGCAATGTCTACTGTCTCTTTGAAAACACAAAAACTGACAGTGATCCTGATCTGCCTCTCCTACTTTTCAGCATGCCAAGAGAACTTCCAAAGCACAGAGCAGCAGTAAAGAAAAATGTGACATAATAGCAAAGCTGGGGAGATCTTTGAAGGCTGTGATCCAAGGGTTGGAGAACATGTCTCAGCTTGAAGGATACATCCCATTCTGGACAACTTTCCAGAGGCCACAATTGAGTGGTGGGTGGAGCCATGGGCAACTGTGGGTGGAGCTACCAATATAAATGTTAGCTTTGTAAAGGAGATAAGATGTTGTTGTTGCTGTTGTTTAGTCGTTTAGTCATGTCCGACTCTTTGTGACCCCATGGACCAGAGCACACCAGGCACTCCTGTCTTCCACTGCCTCCCGCAGTTTGGTCAAACTCATGCTGGTAGCTTCAAGAACACTGTCCAACCATCTCTTCCTCTGTCGTCCCCTTCTCCTTGTGCCCTCCATCTTTCCCAACATCAGGGTCTTTTCCAGGGAGTCTTCTCTTCTCATGAGGTGGCCAAAGTATTGGAGCCTCAGCTTCAGGATCTGTCCTTCCAGTGAGCACTCAGAGCTGATTTCTTTCAGAATGGAGAGGTTTGATCTTCTTGCAGTCCATGGGACTCTCAAGAGTCTTCTCCAGCACCATAATTCAAAAGCATCAATTCTTCCGTGATCAGCTTTCTTTATGGTCCAGCTCTCACTTCCATACATCACTACTGGGAAAACCATAGCTTTAACTATACGGACCTTTGTTGGCAAGGTGATGTCTCTGCTTTTTAAGATGCTGTCTAGGTTTGTCATTGCTTTTCTCCCAAGAAGCAGGAGATAAGATAGACCTCTGCAAATAGCTAAAGGGTTGTCCAATGGAAGATGGAGCAAGCCTGGTTTCTCCTGCTCCAGAGAAGAGGACCTGAACAAATGGCTTCCATGACTCACAGCCAAGTAGGTAGCCATCATGTTAGCATAATGGAAATGGCAGTGATGTCAAATTGACAAGTTGTTCAATTGTCAATACTTCGGGATTCTCCTACTTCCACTCTTAAATCGTTGCCCGATATTATAAAACCAGATTTCAATATCTATTTGCTTTGCAAGATCTGAAGGTTGTTACGGCAGAAAATATTGCCATGGTGTTTATTGGAAATACGAAGGGCAAAACTGCCTGTAGACTTTCTTCACTCAGGTGCTATTGAAATGAATGGGAGCCGCGTGGGAGCTCCTAATCATTTCAGGGGTGCTTTCCAGAATAACATCTCCATGGACCATGTCCTGAAGTAGGGGCAGGTAGGAGAACTGTTGGGATCTCCTAGATGTGATTTGATCTCCATTCTGACTCCCATTTGCTTAGCCTCAGCAAAAGGACTTTTTCTTCTTTTGTCAATTATGTTGTTCAAATGAAGAAAGCTTGAGGTGGTGGCAGAAACCAAGAATGGATTTTTCTGCAAAAGGATTGTGAGCTTAGGAAGTGGAAGGGGGCAAGCAGAAAATAAAATGGAAGAATGGTATAAAGAGGTGTGGAATATAGCTATTAAAGTTAGATTAACATGTACCATTAAGGTAAGACGGGGAACGTGCAGGAGAAATGATTTTGAGGAGAGAGAGGGCGTTTGTAGAATTTGTACTGTTAAAACCGAAAGGGGTCAAACCATCGCAAGTGGTGTTGAAATTTTGGGAGGTTGGATAGTTACAATGGAATGGTCTCGGTTGTGCAGTGCATATTTTCATTCCTATTTATTTATGATTATGGTCAAAATAATTTTCAAAAAAGAACTGAGGGAAAAAAGGATTGTGAGCCTAACTCTTTTAAAAATCATATTTTATTGAATTTTCAAAATAGTAATAATAATAACATATACACTCTAATACATTGTGAATTTTCCTTTTGTTTATTGACCTCCCACCCCGTTTTCCACAGGATTTTTTATTGCTGCACCTTTGCCGAACCTTATCTTCTGCCCCTTATACCACAACACAACGATCTCCAATTCCTTCCATTGCTCACAGTTCAAATCCTGCTTGTTTGTTCGGCACACTAAAATATTTCTTTTAAATAATCCGAAAAAGGCTTCCATTCTGGCATAAAACAATCATCATTAGGTGATTGTGACCTCAGCTCTTGTGCTGAAAAGAGATTCCTGGGCAGAGAATGCGGGCCTTAATTCTAAGAGCAATTTGCCCTCCCATTATTTTGCGTCTGGTTCTTATTGGTGGATCTTGGGGTTCTTCTTAAAAACAACAACAACACAAAACCCCCAAAAGTGGATCACACATGCCAGAAGTCTTCCTTCCCCTGCCCTAGAGGATCCTTTGAAATTCAGCAGTGTAGTGTATTGCAAGAGAGGTGGGAAGCCTGGTGGGAGCTGCTAGATCAATAAACATAAGAACGAGTGTAGCGCAAGCTAATGAGATTATTGTTGCAGAGAAAGGAAGTTGCGCAGAGAGAGAGAGAGAGAGAGAGAGAGAGAGAGAGAGAATGTTCCTGCCAGCACCATAAATCTCAAGCAGATACTCAGCATTTAATTTTTACTATAGGGTGCCTGCGCCGGATAGTTGGGCAACAACTATAAATATCTGCTTTTTTTATTATGTCTCTGTGAAGGCAAGAAAACCCCACAAAGGGAAGGAGAGCTCGCAGTGTGTCGTTTGACGGGGAGCCACCAGCTTTAGGAAGCATGAATCCACAATTGTATGAGCTGGACCCCCAGGCTAAGCTAAAAGGAAATCGCTCCCCAAGACATTTTAGCCTCCTGTACATCCGATTCTCAGGTACCGGTCATTCCATAGGTTCGAGACAACTCTCTTTGTATGCTCTGTGCTCCATGAAAGCAATGGTGACGTCATAATTCAGCATCCCAAGGACCACATTCTTAATGTGATAGATATTTGCCTTATGACACAAATGTGACAAAGTCAGTGTATGATTTAAAGAATACATTGTAATTTGGCGGGGGGACGGGGGACGTCTAAAGAAGCGAAACGAAGTTACCAGGGCCGGATTTAAATTTGATGAGGCCCTAAGCTACTGAAGGTAATGGGGCCCTTAGATGTCCAGCTGTCCTGCGTCAACAAATTTTCACTGTTTTTTTGGTGTTGAATATATGCTATATGATAATTCATGGACCTGATAGGGAACTAAAGACATTTGCACATAACAAAATATATATTTTATCAAAGTAATTGTTGAACTGAAATACAACTGGAAATGTACATCCAGGTTTTTTCGCTTAATTTTTTTGGGTGGGCCCCAACAGAGTGGGGCCCTAAGTTATAGCTTTTTTAGCTTATAGGTAAATCTGGCATTGGAAGTTACAGGCAACCAGGAAGAGGGCCTTCTTGGTAGTGGCGCCCACCCTGTGGAATGCCCTCACATCAGATGTCAAAGAAATAAACAACTATCTGACATTTAAAAGACATCTGTTGGCAGCCCTGTTTAAGGGAAGATTTAAATGAATGATGTTTTAATGTATTTTTAATCTTTTTTTGGAAGCTGCCCAGAGTGGCTAGGAAAACTCAGCCAGATTGGGGGGGGGTTAAATATATTATTATTATTATTATTATTATTATTATTATTATTATTATTAATGTGAATTTGTGGGGGAACTCATCACCCTGGCTGGTCTCCTCAGGCTGGAGCATGTGCTTGCCCAGAGTTTTGCAAACCAATCTGATCTTTTGATGTTATTGCAGCTCTATAAACCAACAGACTAATAAAATTCAATTGGACAGTAAAAGGTTTTCATTGTCTAATCTATTTAAATGATAGCTATCTGCATGCAACTGAATTAGCAGACAAAATATAAAGCTGTGCTTTGCTTTAAAACTGGCAAGGGCATTATTAGAAGAAGAAGAAGAAGAAGAGTTTGGATTTGATATCCCGCCTTTCACTCCCCTTCAGGAGTCTCAAAGCGGCTAACATTCTCCTTTCCCTTCCTCCCCCACAACAAACACTCTGTGAGGTGAGTGGGGCTGAGAGACTTCAGAGAAGTGTGACTAGCCCAAGGTCACCCAGCAGCTGCATGTGGAGGAGCGGAGACACGAACCCGGTTCCCCAGATTATGAGACTACCGCTCTTAACCACTACACCACACTGGCTCTATTATTGTTGTTGTTGTTATTAATTTATATACCACCTATACCCACAGGTCTCAGGGTGGTTCACAGGATAAAATCACAATATAGAAACACAAAATACACAATCAAAATAAAAACAAGAACAACCCAGTACAGTGGTGCCCCACAAGACGAATGCCTCGCAAGACGAAAAACCCGCTAGACGAAAGGGTTTTCCGTTTTGGAGGCGCTTCGCAAAACGAATTTCCCTATGGGCTTGCTTCGCAAGACGAAATGTCTTGCGAGTTTTTCCGACTTTTTTTTCCTTCCCCCACCCTTTTTCTAAGCTGCTAAGCCGCTTATCTGCTTATCCGCTAAGCTGATAAGCCACTAAAAGCCACTAAAAGCTGGTAAGCCGCTAATAGCGCTAATCCGCTAAGCGTCAATGGGCTTGCTTCGCAAGACGAAAAAACCGCTAGACGAAGAGAATCGCGGAACGGATTCTTTTCGTCTTGCGAGGCACCACTGTAATACCCCTCTCAACTAATCAGAGAGGGAAAACAGAATTTAAAGCACACATTCACAATATTTCTAATAAAGCGCATAAATATAAGCATCCATCAGGCATTGTCAAGGAGTAGATTAAAAGACTGATTTGACTGTCTTTCAAATAAAAACGTTTTAGCCATTGGTCCCGTCCCTTCCCCAATTGCAACCATTCATAGAAGCTCTTTGATCCAGAGGAGGCTTCTATGAAGGCCCGCTGGGAGGCAATCCTCTATCATCCCTCCCTTCCTTTGCTCCCATCCCCAAATCCCCAAAGGGCTGGTGAAACCTTTGGGACAGAATTTGGTGGGAGCAGGGGAGATGGCCTTGAGGGCTGCAAGAGAAAGGTGGCATTTGCAAAAACTGCCTCCTACCTGTTAAGTTGTGGGTGAACATATCAGAAGACACAGTGATTCTTCAAACAGCTCTTGTTTATTCACAGGCCAGAACAGAACTGGGCTGAAGGGTTCAGCCAGCCTGCTTATAGCAAGCTCAACTACAACGCAAGTAACAACTTTCTGTAACTATCCTATCACTGAACGTCACTTTCAATTCCTTATTTGCATATGTGGACCTGAGTGAAAACTATCTACAGTATCCCCCTGCTGGCCCAGGGTGAGAACTTCAGTACATAACACTACTGTCCATGAAATTGGGGTTTGGGGTGGGGGCTCGTACAGTCGAGTCCCACTGTGTATATTCCTCCACCCAGTGGCAACATGAGAAAAATAACTGGGGAGGGGGACACAGAAGGAGCAAAGCATATTTCTAGGTGAGCAAGGAAGAAAAAGAACAGCACGTGCTAATGACAGGAGTTCAGAAATGGGGGGCAGGAAAATAAATGCAGAGTGATCTCCTTTAATTGGGGGGGGGGTCATTTGTCCCCCTCCTGTGTGCCGCCTGTCACAAAAACATTCAGCTTTCATTATTTTATTTCTTAAAGCGAAGTGTGGGCTGTGGAGATATTTTGTTTGTTTGTTTCATAAAATTTATATACTGCTTGATTCTAAAACAAAAACAAAATCCAACTCAAAGCCGTTTACAAAAGACATACGCAAGTTAAAAGGTAAAGGGACCCCTGACCATTAGGTCCAGTCATGGCCTACTCGGGGGTTGCGGCGCTCATCTCGCTTTATTGGCCGAGGGAGCCGGTGTACAGCTTCCGGGTCATGTGGCCAGCATGACTAAGCTGCTTCTGGCAAACCAGAGCAGTGCACGGAAATGCCGTTTACCTTCCCACCAGAGCGGTACCTATTTAGCTACTTGCACTGGTGTGCTTTTGAACTGCTATGTTGGCAGGAGGAGGGACCGAGCAACGGGAGCTCACCCTGTCACAGGGATTCGAACCACCAACCTTCTGATCGGCAAACCCTAGGCTCCACAGCGCCACCCAGATTAAAGTACTCATTGAGGGGCAGTATTTCAGTATGAGTAGGAAAATGAGAGTACCCCTAAACTTTGTTTTAGAAAAAGAAAGCACTGCGCTCCTACAGTTGTTAGCAGGCAAAACATCCAACACAGCTATAACCATATTGGTTCTAAGGTTGGGAGGAAAGGCAGGCAGCTGACAAATGTACCACAGAGGGAGGGGAGGCGGGAAAGGTGGGCTGCCCCATAGATCATCGTGTTACAAGCCTGCGCAGGGAAGGAAGCGGCTTTCTGTAACTGACAATTTCTTATTTAAAAGCCTAGAAAGCAGGGAATGATGGCAGCGATTGTTCATGGTGTATTCCTGCCATCTAGTGGTACATTTGAAACAATAGTGGAAATTGAAAGCTGCTTCCTTTGCTTGCTTGCTTCCTAGAATTAAATAAGGGATCATAGAATTGTGTAACTGTAAGGTTGGAAGGGGAAGGGACGCGGGTGGTGCTGTGGGTTAAACCACAGAGCCTAGGACTTGCTGATCAGAAGGTTGGCGGTTCAAATCCCCGTGACGGGGTGAGCTCCCGTTGCTCGGTCCATGCTCCTGCCAACCTAGCAGTTCAAAAGCACATCAAAGTGCAAATAGATAAATAGGTACCGCTCTGGTGGGAAGGTAAACGGCGTTTCCGTGCCCTGGTCTGGTTCGCCAGAAGCAGCTTAGTCATGCTGGCCACGTGACCCGGAAACTGTACGCCGGCTCCCTTGGCCAATAAAGCGAGGTGAGCACCGCAACCTCAGAGTCGGCCACAAGTCGGTCAGGGGTCCCTTTACCTACCTTTTTAAGGTTGGAAGGGACCACAAGGGTCATCTAGCCCAACGCACTTCAATGCAGGAATCTTTTGCCCAGTGTGGGGCTTGAACCCACCATGTTCTACCAACGGAACTATGGTTTTCTCTTTCACTCAAGAAAGGCTCATAAAACAAACAGGCCTGCAGCCTCCTTGAACATACAAGGTTAATGGGAGCCATAGGAAGGCAGAATGCAAGACACTGTATTGTATTTGGTCTTTAAACATTGCGTTTATAATCGACCTTTTTCTCCAAGGAACTGTAAGTGGTCGCCATGCATGTGGTTCTTCCCCAACGCCACAACAACCTTGTGATGTAGGCCAGGGTGAGAGGCAGTGATTGTGACCCAACGTCACCAAGCGAGCCTCATGACCAAGTGGGAATTTGAATCCTGTCTCTCAGGTCTTAGTCTGACACAAATCAGTACACAGTGCTGCCTATTTATTTATTTCTGACTTGGAAAAAGGGCTCTGCAAAACACCTATTATTATAATTACTTTATACCACATAATGCCAAAATAGGATTCTAAATGGCTCAGGACCACAGTGCCTCAACGGGCTGCTTCTCCCCACGTGAACCGATCTGGACTCTGAGATCATCTTCTGAGGCCCTTCTCTGTGTGTCTCCTCCATGAGAGGTCCAGAGGGTGGCAACACGAGAACGGGGCCTTTTCTGCAGTGGCTTCTCATTTGTGCAATGCTCTCACTAGGGACAGATCCTGAAGCTGAGGCTCATGAGCCACCTCATGAGAAGAGAAGACTCCCTGGAAAAGACCCTGATGTTGGGAAAGATGGAGGGCACAAGGAGAAGGGGATGACAGAGGACAAGATGACTGAACAGTGTTCTCGAAGTTACCAGCATGAGTTTGACCAAACTGCGGGAGGCAGTGGAAGACAGGAGTGCCTGGCGTGCTCTGGTCCAGGGGGTCATGAAGAGTTGGACACGACTAAAAACAACAACTCCCTAGGGAAAATACAAAACACAATAATAATAATAATAATAATAATAATAATAATAATAATAATTTATTATTTGTACCCCGCCCACCTGGCTGGGTTTCCCCAGCCACTCTGGGCGGCTTCCACAAAGACCAAAAATACACTAATATGTCATACATTAAAAACTTCCCTGAATAATTGTATAGAAAAGAAAAAGAGCAAAAGTAATAAAAAAAGAGTAACTTAAAAGACTCTCTGTCATATTTATATTGTATATATATCTTATCCTTTATCCACACATAGAAAGGCAGACTCCCTTCCTGTCTATGTCCTCTTTAATCCATCATAAAGGAATACATCCCTCACTATTAGCCATAGGTAAAGGTAAAGGGACCCCGACCATTAGGCCCAGTCGTGGCCGACTCTCGGGTTGCGGCGCTCATCTCGCTTTGTTGGCCAAGGGAGCCGTCGTACAGCTTCTGGGTCATGTGGCCAGCATGACTAAGCCACTTCTGGCAAACCAGAGCAGCGCACCGAAACGCCGTTTACCTTCCCGCCGGAGCGGTACCTATTTATCTACTTGCACTTTGACGTGCTTTCGAACTGCTAGGGTGGCAGGAGCTGGGATAGAGCATCGGTAGCTCACCCCGTCACGGGGATTCGAACCACCGACCTTCTGATCGGCAAGTCCTAGGCTCTGTGGTTTAACCCACTGCGCCACCCGCATCCCTCACTGTTAACCATACTGGCTGGTACAGATGAGAATTGGAGTCTGCCCACATCTGGGTTGCCACCGTTTCCCCATCCCTATATTTATGATGGCCAACACCTTTGCCTGTTTGTGCGATTCATTTATTCCTGAAGGGCGCCTCTCATCAATTGACAACGGATGCTGCCAAAACCCAGGCTGCCAAACCAGCCCAGCCCTTCCAGAGCATCCCCGGTGGGACAGCGGTGGCCTCAGCCTAAGAAGACACCTGTTCCTGGCTTTGCTCTCCTCCCGAGCGAAGGAATGGCAGTGCCAGGCCGCAGACCTTGGCAGTGGTACAGCACTTGGAGCCTGGTTTGCCGAGGATCCTTCTCGTCTCTGCCTGCCCTCTTGGTAGCCTGCAGGAGGAGTCGAGATCTGTGCGGAGGAATAGTGTGAAGACTTTGCCCCCTTGTACAGAGTCTCTCTCTCCCTCTCCCTCTCTCTCTCTCTCTCTCTCTCTCTCTCTCTCTCTCTCTCTCTCTCTCTCTCTCTCTGTATATGTGGCAGGGGACTGGAAGAGGTCAGGCGGAATCCAGAGCCTGGGAAAGCTTTCTTTTGCAACAGGAAAGATGTGGAGCTCCCTGCATGCTGCCACCGAGCCCACCTACGCAAGGGGCAACAGGAGCCGTTCCTGGGTGCTGGCCGTGGGGGTGGCAGTTGGCGTGTTCCTCCTCGGATTCCTCATTGGTATGGTGCGAGCTCAGCCAAGAGCCTCGTTTTATCTGCGAAAGGGCTTGGAGAGGAGGAGGCGGGAGGTCGAATTGCATGCGCTGCTGCTCTGCCACTCATTAGCGGAGGGAAATAATTGCCTTCGCATTCCAGGGAGCGAGTTCTCCTCCTGGAACTTGTTAGGAGGGGGAAGAAGAAAGTTTTTTGGGGGGGGGAAAGTTGTTTTAGTCTGCAAGCAAGAAGCTTTGTTTCTTTAAGGATTTGAACAGATGAGTTTTTTTAAAAGACATGGAAAGCTCTCGCCTTCCTCTCTTGCAGCTTACTAAGAACAGGCAAAGTGGATTTGTGGTATTCGCTCAGCAGCATAAGTCAGTGGCTTTTAAAAAACGGAAAGATTCATGGAGGGCAAAGTCAACAGTGACAAGCTGTGATCATTCAAGAGAACCTCTGCATACAGCAGCAAAATACCTTTGAGTGCTGGTTGCTAAGGACAGAGAGCTGTTTTTGTGGATTGCTTGTGGGTTTGGCGGGGTTGGTTTGGTTGTGGTTGCACTTTACCTGCTGAGAGTAAGCCCCCTTGAACGCTGAAGGGACTTACTTCTGAGTAAACATGCAGGTGGACTGGACTGCAGGTGGATCTTTGATCTGAAGTGCCAAGGCATTGCTTGTCTGTCTGTTCTCTTGCCTGATAAAGGCACATTTGCTTTGCTTTGAACAGAACAGAACAAAATTCAATTGCTCCTTGTTAAAATCATTTCAAACTTCTCTACTCCATCCCTTTGCGTCTTCAACGGGAGACTCTCATTGCTTATGGAGCCTAATGGCTCCACATACATACACTCAGTATCGTCAGGCTTTGGGGACAAAAAAACCCTGTGGGGCACCTCAAAAACAAACCCATGAGAACTGGACATGCTCAGTGGGTTCCTTGTGTTTTGGATTCCTGAATGGAAGCACTTCACACTGCAACATTTTGTTGCAGGGTCCTGCTTGCTATTTATTTACACTAGAACCAATGCACATAAATAAACCCTCTACAAATGCTGCATGCACAAAATTTAAAGCTCATGTCTTATCCCCCAAAAACCTGGGTATTGTGGCTTGCTAAGGGTGCTGGGAATTGTAGCTTCATGAGGGGTGAACTACAGCGCCTAGCGCCTAGGTTTTTTTTGTGGGGGGGGGGAATTGTGCTTTAACTGTGCTTCAAATGTCTGGTGGACATTAACCCTAGGTGAACAACCCAAAATGGTATGCCTTCGCCCCAACGGAGCTTACAATTTATTTATTTATTAAAAAATGAAGACTATAGAGGGAGGGGACAAAGAAACAAATTAGGAGGGGAAAGTGTTTCTCTTCCCAGCCTTCCCAGTTTCTGAAATTGTAGCAATCAGTAAAAATGAATGGATTTCCTCTGGCATTTTTTCATATTCCATGAAGGTGAATGCATGGTTAACATTATGAACCTCAAACGTTGTATGGATAAAACTCAATCCATAACGAGCAAATGGCCTTTAAGCCATGTCTGTCTAGGATTTGGGTCTTCAGTCAATGAGTTGACACTGCCACCGCCATGTTGGATTCCATGTTTTTAAGCAGACGGGTGGACTAGAAGACCCTTGGGGTACAATTCTGTGATTCTGTGATGGCAGGGGCAGTTGTTGCAGCTCTCTCTGGTCTATCTTGCAGGTTGGCTGAGTAAACCTGAAGGGCAATTGCCAGCAACAGGTTCTCACGAGAAGATGAAGAAGGCATTTATGACAGAAATGAAAGCTGCGAATATCAAGCAATTTTTATAGTAAGCAAAGTGCATTGTGTTGATTTGTGTGTGTGTGTATTTAAATTGACCCAGAAACCACTTTTTGCGACTCTTTTGGAACAAGGTGGTTTTGGCAAAGGACAATAAGCTCAGTCACCAGAGATCTATCAGAAATGGTAGATTTCTGATCTCTGATTCTAGTTATACAGGATTATTTATTTGTTTGGAATCTTTAATTTTCCCATCCCAAGGGGGGGGGGGGCGGGGGGTGACAAGGCAAGGCAAGGCAAAAGAGAATTAGATTAATGCCTAAATTCCCCCCAAGCTGGTGATGTATAATAGCTTTTTTGAGAGTTAGAAGTGGCAAGATAAGGGGTTCATTGTCCGCGATGTGCACACTCATTTCTTTTGTCTGGCTATCATCCCTGATCAAACACTAGAAAAAAGAAAAAGACAGATGCACAGTCCTGAACTTGTGGCACTGAACTGAAAAATAACAACCCTGTATTTGAATAACAGAAACAAGATGGCAGATATGAGTAACTGCTCTAGCCATGCATCTCTATGGTGAAAATATTCCTGGTATATGCTGTCATTTTTAGGTAAAGGTAAAGGGACCCCTGACCATTAGGTCCAGTCGTAGCCGACTGTGGGGTTGCGGCGCTCATCTCGCTTTATTGGCCGAGAGAGCCGGCGTACAGCTTCTGGGTCATGTGGCCAGCATGACTAAGCCGCTTCTGGCGAATCGGAGCAGCGCACAGAAATACCATTTACCTTCCTGCCGGAGCGGTACCTGTTTATCTACTTGCACTTTGACGTGCTTTTGAACTGCCAGGTGGGCAGGAGCAGGGACCGAGCAACGGGAGCTCATCCTGTCACAGGGATTCAAACCGCCGATCTTCTGATTGGCAAGTCCTAGGCTCTGTGGTTTAACCCACAGCTCCACCTGTGTCCCTTGTCATTTTTAGAGACTGCCTTAAATTAGATATTTCAAGTGGATTGCAGCTAGGAGCCCTTAAGTCAGGGGTAGGTAACCTCCGGGAGGAAAAAGAGGAAAAATTAAAAGTAGACTGGGCTTAAGACATAAGCCAACCAGACCCATGTAATTTTCCTATGTACCAGAAGCTGGTGTAAATTTACATCAGATGTAAACCCTGTTCAGCAGCAGGGCTGTTCCTCTTCCTATGCCTGGTAGAGGGAAAGCAAGCCTTTAAAATAGTGTTCTTTGCCAAGTGGGCAGGTGAAGTGTTCTGGCCTTGCCTCAGCCAGATTCAGCTGAGCCAGGATGAACAAGCTACACTGATGGTGCCAGGACTGCAGGCTAAAATATATTTTTCAGTTTGGTGGCATTTCCTGAGATTAACTTAGCGGCATACATTTGTAATTACAGCGTTTTTAGTCCATGGCAGTGTTTAGTAATCAAAAAGCTGGCACGCAGAGCACGTTTTCAAGTAGGAAAGAAAACTATCACTCAGACTTATTTAGCAAATGAGTCAATGTTCCAGTTATAAATGCTAATATGTTGACGTTTGTCCACCCAGCGCCAGCTCAGTGTGTTTCGCGATTGTTAAGCAGTGTGTTAAAGAGGAACATTTCCCTCATTTTATTCATACTTGTTCATGAGGATGTGTTACACATTTTAGATGACCACAAAATGGATGCAGGGTGAATGAATGGATGGATGAATGAATGAATCTTTATTTGCGTCAGCCACCGGCCATAGCAATAAACCAACAATACAATATACAATGCCACTTAAAGGCTAAAAGAATAAGCATGTAGGTTTGAATTGCTTAGTCAATCGCAGTTTTTATTTAAGCACATAAGAACCTTAGACAAGCCTGCCGGATAAAGTCAATGGCCCATCTAAGTCCAGCATCATGTTCTCAAAGCGGCCAGGCCAGATGTCTGTGAGAAACCCGCATTCAGGATCCAAGCAAAAGATTATTTTCCCTCCTGTGGTTTCCAGCAACTGGTGAATTCCTGCCTCCAACCAGAGCTTTACATCTCCAGAATTGCTTTTGGCCAAGTTGTAAATCTATCCTTAGAGATGCAGAGAGGTTCTCATTCACTTCTTGCCCATCGTGCACCAAATCCGAGTTAAACAGAAAGCATAGCTCATGTATAATAATTATTTATTATTTATACCCCGAATATCTGGTTGGGTTTCCCCAGCCACTCTGGGCGGCTTCCAGCAAAATATTAAAATACAATAATTCATCAAATATTAAAAGCTTCCCTTAACACGTCTGCCTTCAGGTGTCTTCTAAAAGTCAGGTAGTTGTTTATTTCTTTGACATCTGATGGGAGGACGTTCCACAGGGCAGGAGCCACCACCAGAAGCCCCTCAGAGCTGGACCTCAGTGTCCGGGATGAACGATGGGAGAGGAGACACTTCTTCAGGTATAGAGTGGTTACATACGCTTCAGGTTACATACGCTTCAGGTTACAGACTCCGCTAACCCAGTAATATTACCTCGGGTTAAGAACTTTGTTTCAGGATGAGAACAGAAATCGTGCTCCGGTGGCACAGTGGCAGCAGGAGGCCCCATTAGCTAAAGTAAGTGGTGCTTCAGGTTAAGAACAGTTTCAGGTTACATACGGACCTCTTGAACAAATTAAGCACTTAACCCAAGGTACCACTGTACTGGGCCAAGGCTGTTTAGGGCTTTAGCAAGCATGCCAACCGGCCAAACCAACCAACCAACACACTTGGGGTACATTTCAGAGCGTTCTCAAGACGAGGTAACCCAGAGCCATCAAAGGCCCACATCCAATACTAAAAATGATCAAGGTGGAGCCCGCAAGGTGGAGACGGAGTTAGTGCTGAGCTGGTAATAGTCTGGAAGCGCATCCTGTGTATTTTATCTTAAACTTCTTGTATGCTGAGTTGGTAACTTTTTTTCCCCTCCCCCCCCCCCCCCGCAAAGCAGTTGAGAAACCTGCGAGTGAAAAATAATTAACAATTCGATTAATCAAATCTTTCCTCCGCCCCAGCCGACACGGTTGCAGGGCTGAGAGAGATGGGAAATGTGCAGTAGTTCAAATCAGCCAGAGGGCACCAGGTTGGGGAAGGCTGCCTTAAACAAAGAAACAGAAATAGTGATAGTGCGAGCTGAGTGACTGAAGAGGTAACAGGGCCAAGCAGCGGCGTAGCGTGGGTTGTCAGCACCCGGGGCAAGGCAAGTAATTTGCGCCCCCTAACCCGGGGCAAGGCAAGTAATTTGCGCCCCTAACCCCTAACCTGCCGCCGCTGCCAGCTTCTTCTTGCTGCTGCCTGGGCTGGGGTATTTACGGTAAGGTAGCCACGGCGGCGGCAGCAGCTCCGTGTCAGGTGATCTGAGGCGAGTTGCCGCTGGCGCTGCCGCCCAAACGACGCCGCTTGCCCGGAGGAGGAGGGCAGAGAGGCGAGGAAAATGCAACATGGCTCAGCAGCTGGGATGATGAGAAGCAGAGATGGGTTAGGCTTGTGAAGAAGCCTTAGTGTTTCGCCATCCTGTTGTGACAAGCTCTCTTCCCGTTTGGTCTCCCAAAACCAGGAGAGGCATGAAGCAGGAGAAGCAAAGAGAGACACACAGGTGCATTCTCTGATTGCTTGGGGGGAGGGGGAGCTGGTGAGGAGGAGACATACCTGGCTGTGGGAAGTTGTGGATCTTTAGTCTCAGCAATTTGATTCATGGGGCAAGACATGGGCGTAGCCGGGGGGGGCAAGGGGGCAACTGCCCCCCCACCAGATCAAGTAAAACAATAGGAGGTCCCAACTAAAGAAGAATGGCAACTTAAACTGATGGAATATGCACAGCTTGCGGACCTAACATATAGAATAAGAGAACAAGGAGAAGAAGAAGATTGGAAAATGTTTATTGAATATATGGGGGGAGATTGTGTACTCTTGAAAACGTTGGCAGCATTAAGATAAATTCAACTGTAAATAAGTTTTGATGGATGTAATAATGGAATACTGAATGGTTTAGTTTATGCAAAATATGCAGGGATTTATGTTATACAAAGTGGACCATAGAAAGAGAAGAACGGAAGGTATTGGTATCTTAAGGTTGTTTAAATGAATATTCTAAATTGCAAAACAGAATATATAATATATATATATATATATATATATATATATATATATATGAATACTTAACTAACTGACTAGTCACGTCAGTTTTGCCCCCCTAACAAAGTCCTCCCCCCCCCCAACAAAAATCCTGGCTACATCCATGGAGCAAGACCTCAGTTTCTGTGCTCATTAGGCCTGACACTCTTGTAGAGATCCTGTTTTGCTATTAAAGAGTTAACTCCTGCTGGATTGGTGTGATTTGCTGCTGGCTCGCTCCTGTCAGTGACCCGCCAGTGACCTGCCTTTGGTCAAGATGGCCACCCGGCTGCGATTTGTACTTACTTGCACAGCGAGGACCGACGTCCAACAACAGCAGCAAGCCCAATGAAAAAAATAAGTAAATGTGATTTCATTCATTATACCCTTCTCCTCTTTTCCAGCAATTTCACTCGGCTGCCTCACTTGGCAGGCACACCAGAGAATCTGCGCCTGGCCAAACAAATACAGGCCCAGTGGAAGGAATTTGGCCTGGATTCAGTTCAATTGGCTGCCTATGACGTTCTGCTGTCCTACCCAAATGAAACAAATCCCAACTACATCTCAATTGTGAATGACCAAGGGCACGAGGTAAAGGGGAGAGGGAGAGAAAATGGATTTCCCCATCTGGCTTTAGCTTTTCTTTAAGTCAACCATCCCTGTCCCTTTCAGAACATTCAGTTTAACAGATAATGGTGCAGTTATGAGAGGTAAATTCTGCTGAGCTTTGAAAAGAGATCTTTTCTCCAGGTGAACCTGCCCACACTTTGAGGTGATGATTCCTTAAATGCCAGTGTGGTGTAGTGGTTAAGAGCGGTGGACTCGTAATCTGGTGAGCCGGGTTCGATTCCCTGCTCCTCCACATGCAGCTGCTGGGTGACCTTGGGCCAGTCACACTTCTTTGAAGTCTCTCAGCCCCCCCAGGACTTCCGGTTGGCGCCAGCGCTTAATGGCGGCTCTCTCCCCGATCTCCAGAGAGAGGGCTGCTTCACGAGTTCGGGTCTGACCGCTACGGCGAAGCGGGGACCCCTAAAATCACAGGCGTGGAAGCCTGTGAACAAGGAGACTCGGTGGGCACCATTTGCGCCCCCCTTTACTGCAAAAGAGCCTTTTTAAAGGCTCCGGAGGAACATCGGGGGATCGTGCGGTGCTGAGAGTCGCTACCCAGCCCGTGAAGTGAAGCCGCGTCGCCATAGGCGGTGAGCGCCGATTCCTTCCTGAAATCTGGACTGAAATTGAAATACCCGTAAGTAGGATTGGGAAACCTACTGGGATTATATATAAAAACAAAAAACGTTTGAAATTTGGCTGAAAACGGGGATGGTAAATAAAGGAAGTCTGCCCCCCCCCCCCCGGACTGCATGGCTTTTAAAGCAACAGAACTGGAAAGCTGCAATTGAAGGAAAAGTAACTTTGAACTTTTGAATTATTTAACTTTGGCATTGAACTCTAACTACCCCTCCAGCAAGCAGGAGCAGGGGGGGGGAGAAAAGGGAACTTGGCTTAACCTGCGTGAGAGGAAATTTAAGTGATTAATTCCTGCTGTCTCCGACTCTGGGAACAGACTGCCTGGGTGAAGCGCTTTGACAGGAACTGTCTGACAGAACCTGCTGCAAAGCGGAGAGCTCAAATAGATACAATTTTTGGGACTTTACAGAAATAATATTGTTGCAATTGGAAGATTGAAAGTTTCTTTGTCAAAAAAAAAAACTTTTCTCCAAGAGGGCTTTTGGTTTCTTTGTTTCTTCTGCTTATTGGACACAATGTACTGCTCCCTCTAGAGGGCTGAAAGGCTACAGTTGTAACATAGACTGTCAAATAAAAACAAGTCACTGGATTTTTCCACTCAAGAGCTGTTCCTGTGGGAACGACCTTGGGACATGAGTGGTTCCGCAGAAGATATAACAACAAGATCTAAGGCTAAAGCTGCACAAAAGAAAAGAGGCTCAATATCAGGCTTACTGCCAACAGGCACAGCTGGACAGGAGAAAGGAATAAACGTATTCATGGATTCAGTGACTCAGGCATTACTCAAAATAAATGAATCTTTAGAAAATTTGACTAAGCAGAGCACGGAGAATACAAAACAACTGACAGAACTTACAACAAAATTGGACTTAAATACCAAAAGCATTACATCTAATACAGAAACCATAAACAAATTGGTTCAAGAAAACGCCACAATTCGAAAAATTGCAGAAGAAGCTAAATTTACTGCAGAAACCACACAGGAAAGTTTAATACCAGTCTGTAAGAAGTTGGACCAGCATGAGGCGGCCTTGTCTTTGTGGGAGATGCAGAGGAAAGAGAAGAATTTGAGACTTAGGTTGGTCCCTGAAAGTGAAGGGGACAACCTAGTGGACTTTCTCACAAAAGAACTATCAGAATTTTGGCAGGTAAATTCAGAGGAAGAAGAATTTAAGATAACAACCGCCTTCAGATTGGGCAGAAGGCAAGGCAGGAAGATCCCAAGGGATTGTCTGATAACTCTGAGATCTAAAGAGGAAAGAGATAAAATTTTAAATTTACATTACCAGAGAACCCTTCAGATTGGAAATGCTTCTGTTCAAATTTACAAGGACATCCCAAAATACATTCTGGAGGTAAGAACTTATTTTAAGAACCTGGTCGACCTGCTGAAGAAGAATAACATACCTTTTAGGTGGGAATTTCCACAAGGTTTGTCTTTTAACTTCAAAGGAAAGAAAGTCAAAATAAGAACAGTGCAAGATAAAGAACAATTCCTAGACAGAAACGAGGAGGACCTTGTGAAAGGAGTGCTAGACTCGACCTCTGACACAGACCTTGGAAACTTGACATTTGGACTGAAGTCACCAACGGAAGAAGAACAGCTGCAGGGAGCAGCTGGAGGTAACTAATTAATAATGTCTCTGCAATTTTTAACCTGGAACTGTAATGGACTGAACCTTCCCAGAAAAAGGCGTGAGGTCTTTCACATCTTGAAAAGAGAACAATTGGATTTGATATGTCTACAAGAAACCCACGTAACAAGGGCACACAGAAGATTACTTATAAATAAAAGATTAGGACAGGAATTTATTTCATCAGACAAAGTTAAGAAAAGAGGAGTGGTGATTTATGTAAAGGAAAAATTGGCTCCAAAATTGATCATTAAAGATGAACATGGAAGAATTTTGGCAATTGAGATACAAATCCAAGGAGGAAAACTCCTGATAGTTGGCATCTATGCACCAAATGAAGGGAAGGCAGAATTCTACAAGAAATTGCATGAGACATTAATGGATTATTTGGATTATAAGGTGATCTTATTAGGAGATATGAATGGCGTGGTCTCTACAAATATGGATAAAGCACAAAGACAGGTGGTCTCTAAGGACGGGAGACTACCTAAGACCTTCTTTGAAATGACTGAAAACATGGATCTGATTGATATCTGGAGAACAAGAAACCCTCTTGAGAGAGAGGGAACATTCTTTTCAGAGGCACAAATGACATGGACAAGAATAGATCAAATATGGACTACTAGTGGAATGGCTCCAAGGATAAAAAAGGTGGAAATCTGCCCAAAGACATGCTCCGACCATAACGCAGTGAAGATGGAAATGAAACTAACAACAGCTGGATCCTTCAGATGGAGAATGAATGACACCCTATTCAGAGAGGTGGAGATTTACAAAAAGGCCCAAAAAACCTTTTTTTTTTTATAATAATTTTTATTAATTTTCCACACAAATAATAAAGAACAGTATAAAACAATACAACTTCAAGCTCATCAGTTCATACCCTTCTTTCTTTGACTTCCCCATACCTCCCCATCCCTGCATCCTTGTTTAATAATTCTTTAGCAACCCTTGGGTCCATTGTCTTAATTCCCTTTCATAAAAATTTCTTAAGTTTTTTGTTTACTGCTGCAATTCTTTACTTCTTACCCCCTGACATCTTAACACTCCTCAATTTTACAATTATTTTTAAGATATATTTTGAATTTCTTCCAGTCCTCTTCCATTGTCTCTTTCCCCTGGTCCCGGATTCTGCCCGTCATCTCAGCCAGTCCCATAAAGTCAATCACCTTTGTTTGCCATTCTTCCAGAGTAGGTAGTTCTTGCGTCTTCCAATACTTTGCCAGTAGAATTCTTGCTGCTGTAGTGGCATACATAAAGAAAATCCTATCCTTCCTTGACACCACTTGGCCCACCATGCCCAAAAGGAAAGCCTCTGGTTTCTTAGGAAAAGTCCACTTAAGGACCTTCTTAATTTCATTATAGATCATTTCCCAGAAAGCTTTAACCTCAAAAAGGCCCAAAAAACCTTGAAGGACTATTTTGAGATAAATCTGAGGACAGATGTTGAGAAAAGAGTGATTTGGGACGCAAGCAAGGCCGTGATGCGAGGTTTTCTGATACAACAGAACTCTTTAAAGAGAAAGAAACAAAATGAAAGGAAGGATAAGATTCTGGAAAAAATAAAAGAAGGAGAAAAGAAACTGAGGTCTAAACCAAAGTCTCATGAGATTCTGAGAGAAATTAAGTTTTATCAGATGCAATATATGGAATTGATGAACCAGGAGATAGAATGGAAAATCAAGCAAATGAGACAGAGGACATTTGAATCAGCGGACAAATGTGGGAAACTTCTAGCATGGCAATTGAAGAAGAGACAGAAATTAAATACAGTCACAAGCTTGGAGGTGGATGGAAAGAACATCTTTAAACCAAATGAGATCAGCAATTGCTTTCAGAGCTATTTCAGGAGATTATATGCACAAGGGCCGGAAAACGAAGGAGACATAGAAGATTTTCTTAAGAAATATGGATTACAAAAAATTTCGCAACAAAGTATGTTGATTTTAAATGAGAAAATAACAGATCAAGAAATGGAGGGTGCCATTCAAAGCATGCAACTAGGGAAATCTCCAGGACCAGATGGACTAACCTCCAGATATTATAAAGCATTGAAAGAATGGTTAATACAGCCGCTTAAGGAGGTTTGTAACGAAATATTAGAGGGGAAAAAGGCACCTGAATCGTGGAAAGAAGCATTTATTACACTTATACCAAAGACTGAAACTGAAAAAAACCAGATCAAGAACTACCGCCCTATATCACTACTTAATGTGGATTACAAAATATTTGCTGACATTTTAGCAAAAAGACTGAAGAGGGTGTTAATGGAGGAGATTCATAAGGACCAGGCAGGCTTTCTCCCAGGAAGACACTTATCAGACAATGTAAGGAACATAATTGACATTATGGAACTGCTAACTGTAAATATTAATACGAAGGCAGTCCTAATCTTTGTGGACGCGGAGAAAGCCTTTGATAATATCTCTTGGAATTTCATGAAGAAGAATCTCCATGGGATGGGGGTAGGTCAAAGGTTTGAAAATGGTATAAGTGCAATATATTCTGAACAAAAGGCAAAGCTAATTGTAAATAACGTGGTTACTGATGAACTTTCCATAGAAAAAGGGACACGGCAGGGGTGCCCAATATCCCCATTACTTTTTATATCAGTCCTGGAGGTTTTGTTGAATATGATCAGGGGGGACCAGCTGGTAAAATGAGTTCAGGTCGGAGCTAAACACTACAAATTGAAGGCATTTGCAGATGACCTAGTATTGACTTTACAAGAGCCAGACACTAGTACAAAAAGAGTTTTAGAGTTAATTCAATTCTTTGGTCAGGTGGCAGGATTCAAGCTGAACAAACAAAAAACTAAAATTTTGGAAAAAAATTTAACAAATGTTGAAAGAGAGAGATTCCAAAATGAAACTGGGTTAATGGTGGTAAAGAAAGTAAAATATTTGGGGATTAACATGACATCTAAAAATGTGAATTTATTTAAAGACAATTATGATAAATGCTGGACAGAGGTAAAGAAAGATCTAGAAATATGGTCGAATCTGAAGCTTTCCTTGTTAGGCCGAATCGCAGTGATTAAAATGAATGTATTGCCTAGAATGTTATTTTTGTTTCAGACATTACAAATTGTGGATAAACTAGATTGTTTCAAGAAGTGGCAGAAAGATATATCTAAATTTATCTGGCAGGGCAAAAAGCCCAGAATAAAATTTAAGATACTTACTGATGCAAAAGAAAGAGGGGGGTTTGCCCTGCCGGATTTAAGACTGTACTATGAATCGGCAGCTTTCTGCTGGTTGAAAGATTGGCTACTTCTTGAGAATGCAGACACTCTGGACTTGGAAGGATTTGATAATAGGTTTGGCTGGCATGCATATTTATAGTATGACAAGGTTAAAGTTCACAAGGGTTTTAAAAACCATATTGTTAGGAAAGCACTATATAATGTTTGGATTCGATACAAGGATTTGTTGGAAAATAAAACTCCTAGGTGGTTATCACCTATGGAGGCTAAGGAGGTGAAGAAACTTAACACAGAATCCAAATGGCCAAAATACTCTGAAATTTTAGAACAAGAAAGCAGTGAATTTAAATTACAGAGTTTTGAGAAAATAAAGTCCAAGGTACGAGATTGGCTCCATTACTATCAAATAATGGAAACCTTCAAACAAGACAGGAAAATTGGCTTCCAGGTGGAGAAATCGAAATTGGAAACAGAATTGTTAGAACCCAATACTAAGAATGTATCAAGAATGTATAATTTGTTGCTGAAGTGGAATACAATAGATGAGACAGTTAAATCAGCCATGATTAAATGGGCACAGGATATTGGTCATGACATTATGTTTGCTGACTGGGAACAGTTATGGACCACCGGTATAAAATTCACGGCATGTAATGCCTTGAGAGAAAATATTATGAAAATGATTTATAGGTGGTACATGACCCCAGTCAAGCTTGCGAAGATTTATCATCTGCCCAATAATAAATGCTGGAAATGTAATGAGACTGAAGGTACCTTCTTTCACCTTTGGTGGACCTGCCCAAAGATTAAAGCCTTCTGGGAAATGATCTATAATGAAATTAAGAAGGTACTTAAATGTACCTTTCACAAGAAACCAGAGGCATTTCTCTTGGGCATGGTCGGCCAATTGGTGTCAAGGAAGGATAGGACTTTTTTTATGTACGCCACTACAGCAGCAAGGATCCTTCTAGCAAAGTATTGGAAGACACAAGAACTTCCCACACTGGAAGAATGGCAGACGAAAGTGATTGACTTTATGGGACTGGCAGAAATGACTGGCAGAATCCGTGACCAAGAGAAAGAGACGGTGGAGGAAGACTGGAAGAAGTTCAAAGTTTATCTTAAGAACTGCTACAATATTGATGAGTGCTAAAATGTCAAGGGAAAGGAAGATACAGAATTGCAGCGGAAATTGTTTGTTGAAATAAGATGAAATTGAGAAAGATAATAAGTTTTAATTAATTGGACTAAAGGGTTGCTGAAAAATTGTAAAATAAGGATGCAAAAAGGGTGAGGTATGGGGAAGTCCGAGAAAGAAGGCTTATGAAAATGAGGTTATGAAATTATATCTGTGTGTTTGTTTTTGTTTGTTGATGTGTGTATGTTTTTTGTCTTAAAATTGGAAAATTAATAAAAATTATATATATATAAAAAAGAAGTCTCTCAGCCCCACTCACCTCACAGAGTGTTTGTTGTGGGGGAGGAAGGGAAAGGAGATGGTTAGCCGCTTTGAGACTCCTTCGGGTAGAGATAAAGCGGGATATCAAATCCAAACTCTTCTTAAATGGCTTTCCCACCTTCCCCCAAAAGGAGTTCACACCGGCAGTCAGTGGCGTAGCGTGGGGGGTGCAGGGGGGGCGGCCGCACCGGGTGCAACATCTGGGGGTTAGGGTTCGGGGGCGCAAATCCACGGGTTAGGGGGCGCAAATCCATGGGTTAGGGGACGCAAATTACTTGCCTTGCCCCGGGTGCTGACAACCCATGCTACGCCACTGCCGGCAGTGGAACAAAGCGAATAGAATAAAAAAAAACATATTTGTAGCTTTTAATTTCAGTCACATACCCTCACAGGTAATAATTTCAAGGATGCCAGGGTAGTCTCTTTCAGCCGTCAAATGCCTGGGTGAATAGTACTGTTTTCCCATTCCTTCTGAATGTTAATAATGAGGAAGACAGACACATCTCTCCAGACAGAGCCTTCTTTGTCACAGAATCCCAACCATTCCACAGATATATATGCCCAGTGCCTACTTTCTATGTGCATTGTGGAGGGAGGGACTGACCACGTTTTCTTTTCTCAAGCTTTTAGCAACATCTCCTCTCATTCTGCTAGGTTGCTTGCTTACAGTTGTGATACCCCATGTTGATTTTGGGGCCTGGTCATAGATGCCACCTGCAGCTCTAACATGAATGCAATGCAGGACATTAACCCTTTGGATCCTTTCCAACTCCACAGTTTTATGAAATTTAACAAATGGATTGACAACATGATAACTCTCACAACCTATGAACGGACTGCTTACAGATGTAGACTTGGATCAATATGGCAATATTTGGAATGAGCTTCTACGAAATGTAGTAGGCTATTAATATTTACATATGTCTTAGGATAAGAATATCAATTTCATATAAGAATGTATGGGCTAGGGTGCTTGCCATATATTGTATATATTAGTATACTGCTTCTTTCTACATGTTTTTGTTTTTGTTTTTTTATATACATTTTTATTGATTTTTTAACATATCAGTTCCAACAGTCATACAACATATCTTCACATCTTATACAAGATTTTTGACTTCCCTCAACACCTCTGATGATTTTCCATTCTTTATCTCTTACTTTCTACATGTTTTTGAGACTAATTTTTTTTTTATTTTATTTTCCCACATGTATCATTTTATTTCTTTATATTCAAAACCTTTGTAATTAAAATATTAATACGGGGGGCGGGGGTGGTATATGAAATTAGTCTAAAACTGACCTGAATATTCTGCCTCCTCTGTTCCCTCTTAACTGCCCAGATTTTCAACACCTCATTATCTGAGCCTCTCCCACCGGGGTATACACACATTGAAGATGTTGTTCCACCCTACAGTGCTTTCTCTGCTCAGGGCATGCCAGTGGTAAGGACTGATGTGGGGTAACGGGTTGTGTGAATGTGCCCTTCTGTTATGCGAATGACCCTCTCTCTCTCTGGATCAGGAGTGGTGATCCCTTTTCAGATCCAGTGTCACTTTCCCTTGTGCTCAACCTTCTGAGGACCACATACCAGAGGTGGGCGGGACCAGAGGCAAGGGTAGGCGGAGCCTCCGGTGCAATTTTTTTATTTTAGTGCAGCAGTAAGCTAGTTTCCACACATACACACACACTATCCTCCACCCAGACAAGCAGGAGGCATGGTCAGACCTCAAGGACATATTACAAGTAGGCAGATATTCTCAAGGTTTGTGTGGAGCCAAGGCAGCGAAGGGTGTGGTCTGGGAAAGATTCTGGGGGCCACATAGAGAGGCTTGGAGAGCCATATGTGGTCCTCCTAACCTGAGTGTGAGGAGATGGTCTGAATCGGAAGATTGGAGAATGGAGTCACAGGGAGATCAGTTCATAACAGAAGAGGAGGAAGAATATTTGCCTCCCCTGCTTCCAGCGTTTCCAGAAACAGAGAGACAGGTAGACACAGCAGCTGCTCAGTTGAGAGGAGCTACCCAGCTATGAGATAGTAGCTAAGCAACCAGAAGAGAGGGAGCAGCTGGGTGATACATCAATAGAGAGTGGGGGGAACCCCCTCCCCCCCTGAACTCAGAGGTCCAAGTGTGTCAAAGAACAAAGGAGACGCAGAGGGGGAGGAACTTCCCGTTGGCACGCTTCTTGCTGTGGAAGTGAGGAGGAGTCAGAGTAAGCCAGTGTGGTGTAGTGGTTAAGAGCAGTGGAGTTGTAATATGGTGAACCAGGTTCGATTCTGCTCCTCCACATTCAGCTGCTGGGTGACCTTGGGCTAGTCACACTTCTCTGAAGTCTCTCAGCCTCACTCACCTCACAGGGTGTCTGTTGTGAGGGAGGAAGGAAAAGGAGATTGTTAGCGGCTTTGAGACTCCTTAGGGTAGTGGTATAGCAGGATATCAAATCCAAACTCTTCTTCCATCCTTGTGGAGGGTTGCCTGTTTGTGCTTGCAACATAATGCTGTACCTGACACTGAGGTTCCCCGCCCCTGTTCTAGGTTTTTATATCTCCCAAGCTGGTTGCTATACAAGAGGATTGTGACTAAACTTGATGGCCTGCAAGAATTTCAAGCTATTAGGTTTCTGCCTCACCTCTCCTGCCTAGGTGGGAGCTAAAATAAACCAGTTCCTAAATTTGGGAATCTGGGCTGGATCTACACTGACCTGTTTAACATTATTTCCCCCCCACTAGACTAATAGTAGATATGTGATTCTGAAACATCATGGGCTATACTTTTTGATTAAAAGGTTTACTACCTTGGTTTGTTGGTTTGGCAAATGAAAATTATACCCGGCCACACTGTTTTCTAAAACACTGTTTCTTTCCCTGCTGCTGATTTCTGGTTGCTCTGCTCTGCCCTCCAGTAACACATTTTAATTCTCCCTTCCTCCATTTTTTTAAATAAAATTTATTTAATCATTTTTTCAATACAAACAACAACTGCAAAAGACACATACAACAAAAACCATAATAACACAATTTGACAATTCAGATTTGAATACCTATGACTACACCTTTTAAACAATATTTTTCCACCTGTCTCTCCTCCCCCTATATCCCACCACTATCCGCCTTATCGCTTAAATATTCCTTCCAGATTTTTTTCATATTTATCAATTCTTAATTTGCATTGACATGCAATTCATTCATATGTAGCTAATCTGTCCATATTATAAATCCATGTGCTCAATGGAATCTTTTTGCTGCAAAATTTGCTGTGTCCTTTGTTATTTGCACATGCCACCACCCCTCGAATTCCACTGGAGGGCGGTCAGAGTTTGAATACAGTAAAACATTACATAGGGGCATATATAGAAGCATAAGAAATAGGGACCGATATAGCAACAAAAAACTATTAAAAATTAAGTGATAAAAAAGGCAAGGTAATAAAGCATTATGAACATAAAAAGTAGAACGGCACGTGCCCATCTACATTATCAAAACCCTGCCTTAACCCTTCCTTAACGTTAAAAACCATGAGTGTAGATCTGACCCTCATCAGAGAAAGATATTTTTGAAAAAGATATGAGGGTTCTTTTGGCACTTCCTAGGAAGAAGCAGCCCCCCGGGCATACAGCTGATATTGGGGGAACTGCTGTTGGCTGAAAGACTCTGGTCATCACAATCCGATTGCTCTTTATCCAATTCAGTGCTCACCCACAGGTTTTCCCAGGGGAAGTGGCAGGGCAAAGTGGCGTGGACGAGCCCTTGATCTTGACACAAGAATGGCACATTGTTGGTAGATTTATTCTGCTCTAGTTTGTATTCTGCTGCTTCTCCAATGCCATCATATTGGGTGCATTCACACAGAAGCATATTCTATTTTCCCACCATTGTTTTCTGCTATTCTCTGCATTTGAGCTTTCAGATGCCACAAAAACCACTTCCGGAATTATAGCAGAATATATCTTAATGCACGTTTAGTGCTCGTATCTGTGTTCTGTGCAAGTAAAGGTATGGTAAAGTAAAGGACCCCTGGATGGTTAAGACCAGTCAAATGTGACTATGGGGCTACGGCGCTCATCTTGCTTTTCAGGCTGAGCAAGCCAGCGTTTGTCCACAGACCACTTTCCGGGTCATGTGGCCAGCAGGACTAAACCGCTTCTGGCACAATGGGACACTGTGCCGAGTGCCAGAGCGCACAGAAACACCGTTTACCTTCCTGCCACAGTGGTACCTATTTATCTACTTGCACTTTGACGTGCTTTTGAACTGCTAGGTGGGCAGAAGCTGGGACAGAGCAATGGGAGCTCACTCCATCGTGGGGACTCGAACCACTGATCTTCTGATCTGTGCAAGTAATACAGAATTGAGCACTAAACGTCTTCTATCGAGCAGGCTCTTCTTATATTCTGGTGTTCTTATACCCCAGGGAGATCTGGTTTACGTGAACTATGGAAGCATAGAAGATTTCCAAAGGTTAGAACGAGAGCTCGGAATTAATTGCTCTGGGAAAATTGCCATTGTCAGATATGGGAAAATCTTCAGAGGAAACAAGGTAATGATGATTCCCATCTCAGTGTGTAGGGGATGCTTTGGCACACAGACAGAATTTGCCCAAATGTGAGAGCGGCTTTTATATTGTTAAAACAACAACTATGAAGGCAGAAACTTACGGGGATTAAGTGATGTGTGATATTTAGATATTTTTTCAGGGTAACACAACAACTGTGAAGGAGGTAACTCAGCATAGAGGAGGGCCTGGGGGCACTTTGATCATGCCCCCCCCCCACATACCCATTTCACAGAAGGAAAAAACCCTCTCTCTAAAATAGCAGGCAAAACAGCTGCACACACTTCAAAACCAGTAGAACAAGTACAGTGGTACCTTGGTTCTCGAACTCAATCTGTTCCTGGAGTCCGTTCGACTTCTGAAACCATTCAAAAACCAAGGTGCAGCTTCCGATTGGCTGCAGGAGCTTCCTGCACTCAAGCGGAAGCCGTGTCAGACGTTTGGCTTCTGAAAAACATTCGCAAACCGGAACACTTACTTCCGGGTTTGCAGTGTTCAGGAGCCTATTTGTTCTGTAGCTGAGCTGTTGGGGAACCAAGGTACCCCTGTACAACAAAACCTTGCACCCTTTTGTACAGAAACAGAACCCACAAAGCATTCCCACAACAAGCAAATAAAAACACCTCCCAAACATTAATGTTTAAGATAAAAAATGAAAGGGCCAGGGAACCTTTGGAGGCAGCAAGGATGCTCTGGTGCCCACCAGTACCACATTGGGGACTCTGGGCTTAGGGGGCAATCCTATGTCCTGATTCCCCATGATAAATAGTTTAGGATGCAGCCGATTTCCAGCTCAGGCAGCTGATTCCTGGCTCTGCCAGCATTAAGTCTCCAACCTCAGTTCAACCAATGACACGCCGGTGTAGCTTGCTGATCCCGGCTCAGCCAGGGCTCAGACAGCTAAGCCAAAGCTCACTGAACAAAGGCCAGTGTCAGTCCCCAAAAAGAGGTGTTCTGGCAGAGCTATGTGGATGGGACCAGCGAGGGCAGGGGCTGAGGCTGTATCCTGGCAACTCAGCACAGAATACTAATTTAAAAGGCTTGTTTTCCGACTGCTAGCCTTTGGCAGAGCAGCAACCTGCTGCTGAACAGGGTTTGGACGTGCTGTAATTTTACACCAGCCTAACTTACGCCGGCATCTCACACATAGAATTACTTCTTTAGTGTTGGAGCTCATGATTTCCTTACGCCTTCGGTCCTGGTTGGCAGAAGTTCTGGAGAGCTGGTCCAATACATTTTGTTGCCCGAAGCGAACAGCAAGAATCCAACTCTCCACCTGCCTCTCCACCAGTGTCCAGGGCTGGATTTAGGTTTGATGAGGCCCTAAGCTACTGAAGGTAATGGGGCCCTTGATATGTCCAGCTGTCCTTTGTCAACCACAAATTGTCACTATTTTTTGTGTTGAATGTGTGCTATATGGTAATTTATGGACCTAATAGGTATCTAAAGCCATTTGCACATAACAAAATATATATTTTATCAAAGTAATTGTTGAACTGAAATTAATCTGGAATGGATTAATCTGTTTTGCATTACTTTCTATGGGAAAGTGCGACTTGGTTTTGGAACGCTTTGGTTTTGGAACAGACTTCCAAAATGGATTAAGTCTGAGAACCAAGGTACCACTGTATATAGAAATGAGCAAACCAGTGATATTTTAGGGAGCAGACTAGCAGGCGGGGCCCATTACTTACATCATAGGAGTCTACACAACACAAAACACTGTTGCTGTATGTAGGTTTTATTTTATTTGTTTTTTATCTTATATTTTGGAAATGTACATCCAGGTTCTTTTCCTTTCAATTTTTTTGTGGCTCCCAAGAGAGTACAGCCTTAAGCTATAGCTTGTTTAGGTTATGCATAAATCTGGCACTGCAGGTGGTTCAGCAGTGGAATCTTATTTGAGCACTGGGATCTGGTGGGGATGGGATAGAAATCCCATTAGGTTAGGATTTCAATGCAAACCTACCTGCTTTGCACTGCCTAAAACTGTATGCAAAAATGAAACGCAGTGGTCTGAATTTTGTGATGTAGTTCTCCGACCAAATAATGTGTACAAAAATGTTATATTGGGGAGGGGGGAATGTGTGCATAAAAACATATGAAAATATATTTTAAAAAATAGCATGTACTGCATAGTTTTAGGGTAAATTGCTTGCAAAAAAAAGCCCTAACATGTTGATGAATTTTCATGAGCTTTTTTTTAAAAAAAGAAACAAACTGATCCAGAACAGTAGAGAACTAACATAAGACTGGAAACTGGGATAAATTGGAAGCAATAGATTCATCCATCCCTAGAGACTGCTGACACCATCAAACTTTGAAGGCAGCATATTAGGGAATGCCGTACGCAAACTGGGGGGGGGGGGAATGTCCCCATTGGCTGCTATGGTGTCTGGCTGTGTCCACAGATAAAGACTTGGCCATCTCTGGCAACTACCAGGCTGTGCCATATGGAGGCAGCCTCTCACCTTTGCATGAAGGAACAAACTAACAGCAGCATCAATGTGATTCCCGCCCCCACCAGGTGAAGAATGCTGCTGCTGCTGGAGCCAAAGGGGTCATTTTATACTCCGACCCAGCTGACTCTTGTGCCCCTGGAGTAGAGCCTTACCCAGCAGGGTGGAATCTTCCCGAAGGTGGAGCTCAGCGTGGGAATGTCCTGATTCTGGATGGTGCTGGGGACCCCCTCACGCCAGGGTATCCCGCCAAAGGTGAATGAGACACAAAATCGCACAGCTTTATTTTGCATTCCCCCATTGTGTTAGAGGGATATATTCTGAAATGTGGTTAACTGGATGTTGGGGGAAATGGCAAGACAATGCCATAAGGTGACATAAGTTTGAAAGGATAGTGCAGATTGCGATTATAATTGCACTTCTGTATCCCAGATTTAGGGACGTGGGTGGCGCTGTGGGTTAAACCACAGAGCCTAGGACTTGCCGATCAGAAGGTTGGCGGTTTGAATCCCACGACGGGGTGAGCTCCCGTTGCTCGGTCCCTGCTCCTGCCCACCTAGCAATTCGAAAGTACGTCAAAGTGCAAGTAGATCAATAGGTACTGCTCCGGCGGGAAGGTAAACGGCCACATGACCCGGAAGCTGTATACCGGCTCCCTCGGCCAATAAAGCGAGATGAGCACCACAACCCCAGAGTCAGTCACAACTGGACCTAATGGTCAGAGGTCCCTTTACCTTTATCCCAGATTTAAACTGGATTAGCAGTGTTTCCTCTGCTCAGGAAAATTTGGGAATGTTTTTTTCCCCCCATTCCTCAGAAAAGTTTATTTGTGTATGCCACTACTGCAGCCCATATTTTGTTAGTCCCAAAATGGAAAATGAGTGAGGCCCCAACTAAAGAAGAATGGTAACTTAAGCTGACGGAATATGTGCAGCTTGCAGATTTACCATATAGAATAAGAGAACAAGAAGAACGCATGTTTAGAGAAGATTGGAAAACGTTTATTGACTATATGGAGGGAAATTGTGTACACTTGGAAATGTTGGCAGCATCAAGATGAATTCAGCAGTGTAAATAAGCTTTGATAGATGTAATAATGGAATGCTGAATGGTTTTGTTTATGCAAAATATGCAGGGGTTTATGATATGCAAAATGAACCATGGAAAGAGAAGAAGGGAAGCCATTGATATTTTAACGATGTTTAAATGAGTATTCTAAATTGTAAAACAGAAAATTTAATAAAAATGAGAGAGGGGGGGGGAGCCAGGGCTCTCTAGAAGGATGGGGAAGAGGTGGCCCACCAGATGCACCAGCAGTTGCCCCTCCTTTTCCTTTCCCATCATGCACCAGCTTCAGTGCGGAGATCCTTTCTTATGGGGCATTTTATGCAGATCAGGAAGCGCAAGGAACGGGCTAGACTCCAGAATGCTGGAGAAATATTTTGAGTGGGAACAAAAACGCATCCGCTCCCCATGACCACCTCACTTTGATAAGATAAGCCCATGCCTGCACCCACCGAAACTCTAAAGGGCTCTGAGAAACAGTGGAAATGTCTTTTACAGGGGGAAAGGCGGTTTGAGAAGTTGGAGCACAGTAAGCAAACAATATTGACAGTACCGAACCATCTGCCAATGAGCGGTTCCTTTTATATGACAAACCTGCGGGCAAGGTTTCTTGCTTTTAACTTGGCTGGCAAGGAGTTTGAAGCCCTTCGTAATTAAGCAATATTGTAATTAAATACCTGGGGTGATACTCCAAAACATTTCCCTTCAAAGGAATTGCTAACTTGGCTTCTGGTAGCTGCCAGACTTTCTATTGCACACAAAAAAATGGAAGAACTTAAATGATGTGCCTCTTGATCATTGTGGCATAAGAACTTATGAAACCTCGGAATTGCTGAAAAGATAACTCACGGGATTCATGTGATGGAAGGCAAAGAACCAGCAGAACAATTTCATGCAACTTGGTGGGACTTTTTCATCCTTACCTGCACCTAAAAAAAGAAATACAGTCCTCCAAAATTATGCTTTCGTTTAATGTATCTATACTTACCATTGTTGCATAAGCATCTTTCTGGTGACTTTCTGCATACTTGTGTTAGAAACTTAATTAATTAATTAATAAGCGAGCAATGTTGTAATTATTATTTTAAATATTTCCCCACACACCCCCTTGACCCAGAGTACACCTACCGCTACGATGAAGCCCAGGCGACAGCCCAATTGAACATTCCTGTCCACCCTATCGGTTACCATGATGCTGAGATGTTGCTGAGGTAAGCACACCCGGTGGTTAACATTTACAGGTTTAGTCGATTCCACAATCAGCTTTGTGGGCCGGCATGGAGGGTTTCATTCACCTTGCTCCCACCCAGCCCGGGCACCAACAGATGCGCAACACCACTGGTGTTTACTCCCGAAGCCTATATAAAAAATGGCAAAGGACTGTACAGTCTATTTACAATTGTTTGTCTCCCCCCTCCCCCGCTCTTATATTGCTTTCAGGTAGGCAAAGTTATTGCCCTTCCACAGTGATGAAACATATCTGATACATAAACCACTGAGCCTCTTGGGCTTGCCGATCTGAAAGTTGGCAGTTTGAATCCCCGTGACAGGGTGATTCCTGTTGCTCTGTCCCAGCTCCTGCCAACCTAGCAGTTTGAAAGCACACCAGTGCAAGTAGATAAATAGGTACTGCTTTGGTGGGAAGGTAAATGGCGTTTCTGTGCGCTCTGGTTTCCGTCACAGTGTTCTGTTGTGCCAGAGGAGTTTAGTCATGCTGGCCACATGACCCGGAAAGCTGTCTGTGTACAATGACCGCTCCCCACTTAAAACGGGGGGCGCCTTTTGCGTGGACGCGTGCAGCCCTGGATCTGGAGTGGCCCCATCAGCATAGGCTTTGCCTTCCCTCAGGTGGGATACCTGGAGGTCCCCGCCTACCCCAGTGAGTTGCCCAGTCCCACCTGGGGGAAGCGTTGCCAGGGAAACCAGGCCAGGTAAGGGGAGGCATTACCTGCCCACACAATAGAGGGTGGATCTTAATTGTTAATCCTCACTTGGCTCCAGAGCTTCTCCCACCCTACCCACCCTCAGTTAATGTCTTCTTTTGCAGGTTAACTTTTCTTCATAGGTTTTGCAGGTTAACCTGTCTCCACAGGTATGCGGGCGCTGCTACGATAAGGTCGCTGTTGAAGGGCCGGAAAGGAATTTCCCTGCATTGGCAGGTTTCGCCTTTCCCGTAGCAAAACGTCACAACTTTGGCGGTATCAGGCCTTGGGCAGAATCCTTTAGTCCATCTTCCTCTTTGCGGCGGCGATACCAGGGTTCCCCGTTAAAGGGGTTTTTGAAGGGAGGCTTTGGCCGTACGCCGAAAGGTCGTCATTGCTCTCCCCTGCGACGGCGTAACGGGGGCGGCTATCTCTGCTTGAACATATGTTCTCCAGAGCCGGCCGATCCCCCCCCCCCACACACACACTGGATAACCCTGATGCTCCCTAGGTCCCCGGCTGGGGACTAGGGAGCCAAGGTCTACCCACATTTGAAATTTAATAAAGTTGTGGCCAATTTAATCCCATAGCACGTTGTCTAGAGTCGTTATTCCACATGACGGGGGGGACCACTTGGGATCTGGGGACTCCGCCTGTCCACGCAAACGCCAGCTCCCTCGGCCTGAAAGCAAGATGAGCACAGCAACCCCATAGTCGCCTTTGACTGGACTTAATCGTCCAGGGGTCCTTTACCTTTACCTATGTATCAAACTCTTTTCCTATATGATGCTTGCCATAATGCACCGCTGTGTTTTGTCTTGACTCAATCAACTGTGATTTCTGTACAGTGGTACCTTGGGTTACATACACTTCAGGTTACATACGCTTCAGGTTACAGACTCCGCTAACCCAGAAATAGTACCTCGGGTTGAGAACTTTACCTGAGGATGAGAACAGAAATCGCGTGGCGGTAGCGGGAGGCCCCATTGGCTAAAGTGGTACCTCAGGTTAAGAACAGTTTCTGGTTAAGAACGGACCTCCAGAACGAATTAAGTTCTTAACCTGAGCTACCACTGTACTTGCCTTGCCACTTAACGGGATTGTTCGTCTGCTTGCAGAGCCTGATTTTGGTGTAAGGGTAAGATCTGCAGTGCTGTGAAAGCATAAATATGCAGGCTAGCAAAGCTTTCCCTTTCTCAACAGACTGTCACTTTCCCCAGCGCTACAAAAAGGGTCAGGCTAGTCGGTTAAACAAACACCACACCCTTGATTTACTGATAAGCCCTGCATGTAGAACCCACATATACCCAAGTGACTTGTTTATTTTTGAAAGGGCTCAGAGCAGAGCCATTGAGCTTCCCAGAGCATGGCTTAGCTCCAAGACGTCAATCTTGAGTAAGCTAATGCCAGTTCAAATCCTAAATGTCCAGTTTTGAGCAAAAGGTTACCTTGTGCGTCTACCCACAGTGACTGACAAAGCCACCTGGGGTTACAGTTCCCAGGCCGAGACTTGTTCCTTGACGCTGGAGGAGTCCGTCTGAGGATATGTGGGGCAACAAATAATGACAAATTTTAGGAAAATTAATAGGGAGGGAGGAGGATGGACAGAAAACAGGGAAATGGCTTTCAAAAAAACTATTTCACTTCAAGCATCAAGGAAGCTGATGGAAAAGAGACTTATCTGCACTATACTTAAAGAGTCCTTGTAATAGAACAATTAGTTATAAGAGAGATCATTCTTTTTTTAAAAAAAAAAAAAAAAAAACATTAAGAGAACACTCTGTGCTGGTACATGTTTTTCAGCCTTTCCCCACTTTTCCTTGTCTTACAAAGGCAGAAACCTTGAGCCAAAAAGAGAAAAGTCAAGGGGTGGGAGAGGAAACCAGGGCTTAATATAGCGAACAAAAAGGTCATAGCATCATAGAATTATAGACCCCAAGAGTCATGATTTTAAGATGAAGAGTCTCATGCTTTACCGACTGAGCTGTCCTAGCAGCTTGGGAGATGAAGTTCTCAAATATATTTTCAAAGAACACATTCCCCTCTTTTCCTAAATGGATCGTGAACTTTATTATCACTGTGGCAAGTCTGGGGTTCTTGAAGTATGTGGTTCATTGTGTAACTCCCAGTCCCTTTTCTGCAACTCCATCCTAGGCACTGCCCCCTGCCCTAGTTTAAGCTATAATGCTAAACTTGCTTATTAGGAAGCAAACCACATTGACCACAGCGGGATTTCTTTCTCACTTAGACATGCATTGGGTTATGTAATAATAATAATAATAATAATAATAATAATAATAATTTATACCCCGCCCTTAGCGGTTCAAAAACCAGGCTCAGGGTGGCTAGCAACAAATTTAAAACACTTAATTATAAAAGCAGCATAAAATACAGTATAAAAACATGAATAACAATAAAATTCAGAAATCAATTTAGGGGAAATAAGCATTAGATAATCCCCAGGGCTAGCTGGCTGAATTGGTCCTACTTGGGCCAGTGAGGAGGCCAGGGGAGAATTAGCTGTGGGGTCTCAGAGCGGGTGATCTTCATAAAAGGGGAGGGAAGAGAAGGGAAATAAATGATCAGGCTGAATTCAAATTAAAGGCCAGGCGGAATAGCTCTGTCTTAGAGGCCTGACGGAAGGAAGTTAAATCCTGCAGGGCCCTAGTCTCATGGGACAGAGCATTCCGCCAGGTCGGAGCCATCATTGAAAAGGCCCTGGCCCTGGTGGAGGATAGTCTAACTTCCTTAGGGCCCGGGACATCTAAACTATGGTTATTCATGGACCTTAATGTCCTCTGCGGGGCATACCAGGAGAGGCGGCCCCATAGATACGTTATGTTGCCATAGAATCCTAGTTGGAAGGAACCTGAAGATCATCTAGCTCAACCCCCTGGGATTCAGCAATCTTTCACCAAATGTGGGGCTTGAATCCACAACCCCCTAGGTTAAGAGTCCCATGCTCTACCAACTGAGCCATGAGTGATCTTGTCAATGTATGTCTACATGGTTCTCAGCCACATTATTGCACTAGGAAGATTTTTGCTTGCAGTCTTCCCACAGAGATTTGGTTGGCTGCTAGTGGGAAGTAAAATACAAGCTTGTCAAAGCCTCAATGACACACTGGGCAATAGATATAGATCATGATATAGATTTTAACCTCTGGGAGGGGGGACTCTGGAAAAGCGATTTGAAGTTCACAGCATGTTCCTCTTTGAAGGAGTACTACTTGAAAATGATTTACAGATGGTGTTTAACTTCGAGTAGGCTTGCTAATACGTATAAGACTGACTCAGATAAGTGCTGGAGATGGATTGAGTTTGAGGGAATGAGAGCCAGTGTGGTGTAGTGGTTAAGAGCGGTGGACTCGTAATCTGGGGAACCGGGTTCACGTCTTTGCTCCTCCACATGCAGCTGCTGGGTGACCTTGGGCAGTCACACTTCTTTGAAGTCTCTCAGCCCCACTCACCTCACAGAGTGTTTGTTGTGGGGGAGGAAGGGAAAGAAGATTGTTAGCCGCTTTGAGATTCCTTCAGGTAGTGATAAAGCGGGATATCAAATCCAAACTACTACTACTACTACCCTTCTTCTTCTTCTTCTTCTTCTTCTTCTTCTTCTTCTTCTTCTTCTTCTTTCACATGTGGTAGACTTGTAAAAGGGTAAAAGAGTACAGTGGATGCTCGGGTTGTGAACGTGATCCATGCGGGATGCACATTCACAACCCCCAGTGTTCGCATTCCGCGTCTCTGCATCTGCGCATGCGTGGGTTGCAATTTGGCGCTTCTGCACATGCACAACCACCGAAACCCGGAAGTAACCCATTCCGGTACTTCCAGGTTTTGGCAGTCCGCAACCCAAAAAAACACAACCTGAAGCATCTGTAATCCGAGGTGTGATTGTATTGGGGAATGATCCATAATGAATTGAAAAAAATGTTTTAAAGTACTTCCCCTCCCCCCCCCAAAAAAACCAGAGTCCTTTCTTTTGGGGATAATTCAGACTGAAATTCCCAGGTGTCAAAAAAGGTTATTTATGTATGCCACTACTGCGGCCCGTGTTTTGTTAGCCCAAAAATGGAAAACGAGCGAGGTCCCAACTAAAAAAGGAGGACAACTTAAGTTGACAGAATATGCGCAGCTTGCAGACTTAACATATAGAATAAGAGAACAAGAAGAACATACGTTTAAGAGAAGATTGGAAAACATTTATTGAATATACGGGAAATAACTGTATAACTTAATGCTGTATAAGTTAATGCTGACAGCATTAAGATAAGATCAAGTGTAAATAAGGTATGATGGATGTAATAATGGAATGCTGAATGGTATAGTTTCTGTAAAATAGGCAATGATTTATGATATGTAAAATGAACGATGGAAAGAGAAGAAGGGAAGTCATTGATATTTTAAGGATGTAAAAAATGAGTGCTTTAAATTGTAAAGAAGAATTTTTTTAAAAAAATATTATATACAGACCTTTGGTTGGTTGCTGTGAAAACAGGATATTGGACTAGATGGGCAAAATACCTTATCCAGAAGGCTCTTTTTTATGTTCTGATGTTGCTTATGGCACAGAAGGGCATAAACAGGGAGGGCAATTTATCCCTTTTGGGGAGAACTCGCCATCTGTGTGGCACCACAGCAGTAAAGGCCCTACTCTGTGCCTTAGCAGTTCTGACATTGGAACACTAATAAATTTGGATCAAGACCTTATTTGATGGTGTGAGGAAATAGAGAGGTGAAAGAGAGTTTTTCCGCTTAGATATGAAGATCCCGGGCCATTAAACAGAGGGGGAAATACCTTGAGTCTGGGAGTTAATAGGGAAGGAGTGCAAATATTTTAAGACTGGTGAGACATGTTCTTTGTGAGGCCAACTCCATTCTGTGACGCTCCATTCTGTGCCAGCAGAATTTTCTTAAGGCAATGTATAAAATGATGGCAGAATCAGAAGTACCCACACAACCCTTAATAAAATAAATGGAAGTGGGATTTTCCAGGGAGGATTTCTGATGAGACATTGAAATGAGTTTGGTGGCTGGTCCCTTCCAAAATTCCACGTCTTTATAATGAAAAAAGCTTCTACAAAGCTCTTGTTGAATTGTTATCTTAAAGAATGAACTACCTATTTCCAGAAGTTGAAGATAAATATTGGGTATATCGAGGCGTAAGAACTGACTTGGTACTTGTTTTGAGGAAGTGTGCTAGTATTTGTATTTTTATTTTTTTGAAAAAACAAGCAATGTCAAGAAAATAAAAGGATATTGATTAACTCCTGTTCTGATAGTTATCTTGTCTGGCAATCTTAAAAGTGAAGTATTGGATGGAGATGGAGAAATGATTGCTGCGCTGGCCAACTGCTGTACATAGATAAGCAATCAGCCATAAGTGCAGACAAAAAGTACCCTCTGTTAATCAGAGATCCATTGAGCAGGATATAGGCCGTGAAAGCAGGATTTATGTTGAAAATTAAATATAGAGAAGGCAGACAAAGGAAGTAAAAGTTTCATTGGGAAAATGGCCAGTGGTTATTATTGTACTGGAACAGATAATGTGCAATCATATAGCTTATTTTGGTGTGCTGTAATCCTATGTTATTTTCTTCGTTTTCTCCTCCTCCTTTATATGGAAACTGTATATATACAGGAATCGTAAAGTTACTTTTCCATTTCAGGTTTTTTTCTTTCTTTTTCTTTTGCCTTGCTCGTTTCTGCATTACAGACTTTTGCATTCCAGATTTTCCTTCAAAAAGTAATAAGGGGAAAACGATGCACTGTTCTGCATTGGTATTCTATGGCTTGGGAACTATCTTCAAGGGGAGATCCACAAGGAGTACATTGTAGTAATCTGTGTTGGAGGTTCCTAAGGTCTTGTTTCTCGGGTCATAACACAGAGGGCCTTCTCGGTAGTGGCGCCTGCCCTGTGGAACGCCCTCCCTTCAGATGTGAAGGAAATAAGCAGCTATCTTATCTTTAAAAGGCATCTGAAGGCAGCTCTGTTTAGGGAAGTTTTTAATATTTAATGCTGTATCATTTTAACACTCGGTGGAAGCCACCCAGAGTGGCTGGGGAAACTCAGCCAGATGGGCGGGGTATAAATAATAAATTATTATTATTATATGATGTCCCTGTGCCATGCTGACTGTGTTTCACATCCACTGTTGGAAGCAGTAGGTCTCTGAATACCAGTTTCTGGAAACAGTGGCGGAGGAACCCTTTCCATCACCTGGGGAAGGACGAACCGCCTGGTGACGCATGCACAACAGCCTGTACGCAAGCGGCAGCCCATACGGACACCGTATGGCACAGCACGAGTGGTGTTCACACTGACTGCATGCATGCCCTCCGCCACTCTACAGCTGGAGCGAGGCAGCAGGCCATCTTGTCACCCCTCCCCAGTGCGGTGCCCGGGGCGGACCACCCCCTCCGCCCCCCACTTCGTAAACCCCTGGCTGGAAATCACAAATAGGGTGAATTCAGGTCCTGCTTGCAGACTTCCCATAGACTTTTGGTCAGTCGCTGTGAGAACATGATTCCGGACTGGATGGGGATTTGTACTGATCCAGGAAGTCTCCTCTTAAGTTCTTGTGTTCCTGATGGTCGCTGGTAAGATTGGGTTTACCTCTTCTCTCTTGATCCTTCTGCAGCAGGTGGGTCTTCCTAGTGGATCACCCATCTCTAGCCGAAGGCATTCTAGGAAACAAGGTCTTCCACCCTGTGGCAACTCAGCTGGCAAGCGATCTTCCAGACTGAAAGACAAAACAACCCACGACCAAGTTTGAAAGCTTGGTTACGCCTGAAGCCTTTTCACCTTCCGATTTTTATTTGCCAATCATTACCCTTTGGGGTTTCGCAGCTACAAAATGGAAGCGCCAAAAGAGGGACTTGGGGAAAAAATATTATGGAAGCCTACATGCCAGAAGTTACTTCAGTTTTGGAATTTTTGTAAGAAGGATCACACAATTGCTCCTACTTCTTTCTCGGATGGATGCCAACTGTAATGTTATCTTTTTCCAACAGGGACATGGGAGGACCACCCCCGCCAGATGACAGCTGGAAGGGAAACCTCTCTGTGCCTTACAACGTTGGGCCAGGCTTCATAGGAAGTTCTTCAAAAAGGTGGGAGGAGAATATAATCTTGTGATGTTGAGTAAATGGTCAATAGGAAAATGGAGCCGCAGAACCTGTACTGAATAAGAAAGGTTTAGTTGGTTAGGGTAATGTGGGCTGTCTGTCTGTCCTCTTTGTTTGGGACCAAACGAAGATCCCTCCTTAAGACCACATTATTGTACTTGTATGAGCCTACCTGAACTTTATTTATTTACTTATACGCCACCTTTTCCCTGATGGGACTCAAGGCAGCTTACATATAAACTGAAGAACCACTAGAAACATGGAAAAATCAATCATTAAAATACAATTACATATTGATGGAATTAAAATGATGTGCGTATATAAAACCTGTTCAAAACATACCAATAATTACAATAAAAAAACCAGCACGGCACCAGCCCTTTAATGGAAAGCATTCAGTTCCCAAAATCCTGTTGGAACAAAAAAAATTCACTTGCTGGAAGAAGAAGAATAAGAAGGGAGCAAGTCAATAACTTCTCTAGGGAGGGAGTTTCAAAGCCTGGGAGCAGCCACTGAGAAGATCAGTGTTTGTGCTCCTGCTTTCTGGCTGACCGGTAGAAAGGTAAAGCTAAAGCACCCCTGGACGGTTAAGTCCAGTCAAAGGCGACTGTGGGGTTGCGGTGCTCATCTCGCTTTCAGGCCGAGGGAGCCAGTGTCATGTGGGTCATATGGCCAGCAGGACTAAACTGCTTCTGGCGCAATGGAACACCATGACGGAAGCCAGAGCACACGGAAACACCGTTTACCTTCCCACCACAGTGGTACCTATTTATCTACTGGCATGCTTTTGAACTGCTAGGTTGGCAGGAGCTGGGACAGAGCAATGGGAGCTCACTCCATTGCAGGGATTCGAACCGCCAACCTTCTGATCGACAAGCCCAAGAGGCTCAGTGGTTTAGACCACAGCGGCGCCCTTTACCTTTTTGACCGGTAGAAGATGCTAGAGTAGCAAATACATAAACTCGGTCTTCTCAGTGGTGGCTCCTCAGCTTTGGAATTCCCTCACTAGGGAAATATATGTTAGGTTTCTGTTATGCCACTGTGCAGTTTTTGGAGTCACAAGACTCTGTTTACATTCCAGACTGTTGGAAGTCTCACGGGAGACGGGAAATGGATGTTGATGTTACTGGTTTCCGGTTTCTTTGTTCCAGTTGGTTCTCTGTCTTCCACAGAGAGCAGGTGTATATTCTTTTCTGTCCTGCATAGTTAGAAATAAAATGTAGCGATGTAGCTCATATTTCTCATCCTTCTGCTGCTGTCCGGATACTCTGCATATGGGGAATGTGCCTGAAACCTCATCAAAGGCTTAGGTCATTAATCACCGTCAGAGGAAATTCCGATGGCATGACCGGAGGAGCAGCTCGGTCGTACGGAATTCCGACAATATATATGACCTCATTGCTGCTGGTTTTGCATATGACCTCATCACTGCTGGGACTTCTGCTTTCTTTCTTCCCTCTAGAGCACACAGCACCCCCTCCCATCAGATCTGCTTCAAATAGTCCCCTCAAACCCTTCAGTGGGGCAGGGCAGGAGGACTGCAGAGGGAAGGGGAATCCATTCTGCCAAAATCTTCTGTTTCACTGATAGATGCTCACATGTTGGACTCTATCTAGAAAGATGAGCACACAGGTTCAAAAAAAAAGTGGCTCTCATGCTGAAGGCTGGTGTTAAAACTAAGTCCACCTTCGGAAAATGCTATTTCATAATTTATACAGGACTATAACTATGCAGAATTTCAGCCCTAATCTGTTCTGACTTTAAAGTCTAAAGCATGCATTTGTTTCTTAGCCTGACATTTAATACTTGATTTTTTTATATATATTGCACTTGCATTAGCAAAGTCAAAATGCATGTCCACAGCATCAAAGAAGTAAGAAGAATTTACAATGTGATCGGTACTCTCCAAGGTGCAAAAGAGCCAGGTAAAGCCATTCCCTTGCTCACGTTCTCTGTGGGATCAAGCCAGCGGAAGGGTTGTAGTTCAGAGGTAGAATGCATGGTTTGCATGATAAATGCCCCTGGCATCCCTGTGTAGCACTAAGGCTTTCACCTGAAATCCAGGAAGTCCTTCAAATTTAGCCAGTCCTCCAGACTAGATGGACCAATGATCCAACTCCTATTTTAATAATAATGCTATATTTTCCTAATACAGTCGTACCTTGGTTCTCAAAAGGAATCTGTTCCGGAAGCCCATTAGACTTCTGAAAACGTTTGGAAACCAAGGCACGGCTTCCAATTGGCTGCAGAAGCTTCCTGCACTCAATCAGAAGCCGTGCCAGCCACTTGGCTTCCAAAAAAAGTTTACGAACTGGAACACTCGAGCCAAAACACTCAACCCACAAGGCATTCATGTAAAAAGCCTTAAAGTAACTCTAAGAGCATAGAAAAGCTAAGGGAAAATAACATAAGCGAAACAACAGTAAAAACTTCAGTGGCAAAAAAGTACTATCACAGGCGCCATAATTGTCATAATCCATCAGATGCTGGCTAGAAGATGCTGAAGGAAATGAATGATGGTACCTGGTTGGTGCCTTTTTGGGAACAGCATTAGACATGCAGGGAGCCGCAACTGAAAAGGCCCCCTCCCTTTAAACTTTCCTCAGAGGCGGAAGAGGGACCTCAGATTGAAGGGTCTGGGTAGGTATGTTCTGAAGATATGTTCTGAAAGATATTGAGGTCTTGAGCCATACAAGGCTATCTAGTCAAAACCACTTCTATTTATTTGTTTTTATCCTGCTATTCCTCCTTTCAACATGGAACCAAAGTCCAGCTGTCCTTCAAAATTCACACGTCTCCAAATTGACACTCACTTCTCCAGCTACAGAAAAATGTGCTACAGAAAAAAGGCACATACTGGGGTGAAGTGTGCATTTAAATGCATTTATTACTGAACATAGCCTATAAAAATGCAATTTATGAGGGGGAATATCTCTGCAAAAATGTAAATCAGACAAAACATACATATAAAAATGTACACTAGGGAAAAGTGACACTAAAATGCTGGTGAATTTTCATGAGGACTTTTAAATCACATTGCAAACTGATGTGAGAACTGAACTAAAGATTGGAAGGATGAGAAAGGGAGAGCAAAATGGTCAGATCCTCTCATCTCTAGCTCCATATTATCCTCAGGAGGGCCCTTAAGTAGAACTCTCATTGTGATTTATTGCGCCCATTTAAAAATTAATCCTCATTTCCATTGATCCAGACAGGTACGTTATCCTAGGTGGCCACCGAGACTCTTGGGTCTTTGGTGGGATTGACCCACAGAGCGGAGCGGCTGTCGTTCACGAGATTGTCCGAAGCTTTGGAAAGCTGAAGCAGCAAGGTGAGACAAGAAGAATGCAGAACCTAAAAATCTATCTGTTTGGGGATCCATCCATCCATCCAACATCTTGTCTTCCTGTGTGCTGTTCTGCGGGTTCTTCCACCCGCTACCCTGAGCTTTTTTGAGGGGTGCACAGGGAGGAGGAGATGGAGGGGAAAGCCTAGGCTTCTGCTAGCAGAACTTGCTACTTGAGTCCAGCCCAGTCATAGGTGCCAACTCCCTGGGGTTCTGGCACCCACAAAATTCCCCATGAAGGGGCTGGGTTGTCGTGTGTGAAGGGGAAGCAGGAAAAAACTTAAACACATAGCATTTTCCGTACGTCCCCTGTACGGACGACACTGCGACACACATCCAGTGGAGCTGTGTGCACGCTTTAGCAGAGTTATGCAAGTAGCCAGGAGGTGAAGGAATGTGTCATCACGATTTTATTATTTACAGCAAATTAAAACAACAAAACATGGCTGGTTTGAACAGCATCTCTCACACACGTCTTCTCTGTCGGAGAGCAGAGAATGAAAAGCAAAGACGAAAAGTACAAAGAACGGAAGTTCTCTAGTCTGAGTTCTGTTCCCACACTTACAGCAGTATGGAATGTAAACATGGAATCATATGTCCCAGCAATGGGAGAATGAATTACTGACATCCATGGGCACCGATGGTTGCAGGACCAAGCTGCCACTCCTGAGCCCTCATTGTTTATGAGCCCAGCTTCTTCAAATAAACCATAGGTAACAACTGACCATAGCTCCTGGTTTGGACATAACAAAAACTGACAGTTGAAAATGGAAATGGTTGCTTCCACCTCCTGGATCCAGGTGTGAAATACTGGCATTGGTGGGATGAAAGACATTCAGCCATGCAGCCAATCAACCTTTGGACCCTATAATCCGTACACTGGGATGTTCTGCATATATGATTCTACATCTGGGATAGTAAAGATTGGGCATCTAGTGTAAGATTGGGAGAAGGGTTCCTCATTTTATCCTCGTATGATCTACATCTTCCCTGCCACCCCCGGTGTAAACACTGTGTTACAAAATAGCTTTATCTGTTTATTAGTTTGTCACTTCGTAAAATGAGTTCTGTAGGATAGCAGTTCAAATTCTGCGTGCGAGGGGGGGGGCTTGAATTCTGCAACCTGAATAATTGATGAGAATAGAACACATTAGGGCAATATCCCCTAATTAGACTTAATTTATTCTGGTTTGGGCTATCTTGGGGATGTGATTTTGGGTACAGAATTTTTTTTATTTTGTTTACTTTATTGTGTGTCTTTCAATCTGTCTAGTATGCAATGTAATGTAGCAACATGCAGAACCTTTGCAAGGAAAGGCCACAGCTCAGCAGCAGAGCAGAAGGTCCTGGGTTCAAATCACAGCATCTCTAGGTAGGGCTGGGAGATACTCCTGCCTGAAATCCCACAGAGCTGCTGTCAGTCAGTGCAGACAATGCTGGGGTAGATGGAGCAATAGTCTGCCTTTGGTATAAGGAAGCTTCCTAAAATCCAAAACGAAACAAAAATTGAAGCAAAAATTCTTGCAGTCCAGAGGGTTTCAGTCTTTCTTCATTATTTCCTGTAACAGCAGCAATCCTGCATGCACTGAGATTGCTCGGGTCTGATTGAAATCAATGGGATTTAAGCAGCCACATGGAATGACAAGCAGAAAAGAACAGTGCATGTAAATGTCTTGCCTTTGAATTGTTTTATTGATGATGGAGAGGCTTTAAGGAACAATGGCTTGTTGTTGTTGTTAAATGACCAAGCCAGAACTGCAAAGGACTTGCTCGGTTTGGTGTGAATAACATTTTGCACTGTTGTCTGAAACACCTAGACCATGGGTAGGCAACCTAAGGACCGGGGGCCGGATCTGGCCCAATCACCTTCTAAATCCAGTCCGTGGACGGTCTGGGAATCAGCGTGTTTTTACATGCGTAGAATGTGTCCTTTTATTTAAAATGCATCTCTGGGTTATTTGTGGGGCATAGCAATTCATTCATCCCCTCCCAAAAAAATATAGTCCAGCCCCCTCACAAGGTCTGAGGGACAGTGGACCAGCCCCCCTGCTGAAAAAGTTTGCTGACCCCTGACGTAGACACACACATATTGCACCTGTGCCAAGTTTTTCCTGGCTTTTGATCAGCTGTCAAGGTCTTCTAGTTGACATATAATTTCCTTAAGAACTCAGGACCAGGTGACTTGAAAGACCACTTGCCCCTGTACAGACCTGTCATAACTGTCAACGTTTTCCGTTTTTTAAAGGGAAATTTCCTTATTCCGAATAGGATTTCTCGCAAGAAAAGGGAGAAGTTGACAGCTATGGTGTGAGATCATTTCCGGGGAAATTATATTCATGGCATCGCACCCTACAGAATCTCACACCGCTGTGAACCCCAAGAATGGCCATTTTTTTGCTGTTGCCCCTATACTGTGGAATGCCCTTTCAGGATGTCTTCCCTCTGCTGTACACGACACAGCAACCGTTCATTGCTTCAAACGTCTTGTAAAGCCTTCTTCTTTTGCCTAGGCCATCCCTGACCCGCAAGACGGGACCCTGTGTTTCATGTATGAATCCCCTGAATTTCTGTTTTAGGTGCTTTTATTTTAGTTTTATTTTATTTGTTTTTCGTTTTATGGTTTCCGTTTGTATCTTTTTTTTAAATCAATAGTGGTTTTTATATCTCGCGTGGCATACGCTGCTGTGGAGGTTTTTGAAATGCTAAGTGGTTTAGAAATGGTTTTTAATAAATATATTGTGTTTGTAATTATGCTCTCAATATCTCAACTGCAGAATGGAGGCCTAGGAGAACGGTGATATTTGCCAGCTGGGATGCTGAGGAGTTTGGCTTGATAGGATCTACAGAGTGGGCTGAGGTAAATCAATAGGAAGGACACTTCCAGGTGTTTGCTGTCTCTGAGTAGGATCCCTTCACACACAGTAGTACCTTGGTTCTCAAATGCCTTGGTACTCAAACAACTTGGAACCCAAACACTGCAAACCCGGAAGTAAGTGTTCTGGTTTGCGAACTTTTTCCGGAAGCCAAACCTACTCCGCTTTGAGTGTTACGCTTCTGTTTTGGGTGCCACACTTCTGTACTGAGTGTTACGCTGTGGTCTGCCTGTTTTTGCCATTTATTTTGCGCTTTGGCGGCTCTTTTTGTTTTGTTTTTGTGACTGTGTGGAACCCAGTTCAGCTACTGATTGATTGATTGTGTGGCTGCAGTATATTGTTTGTTGCTTTCATTTTGTGGATCAATGGTCTCGTTAGATAGAAAAATTCATGTTAAATCACTGTTTTAGGGGTTGTTTTTAAAAGTCTGGAACGGATTAATCTGTTTTGCATTACTTTCTATGGGAAAGGGCACCTTGGTTTTGGAACGCTTTGGTTTTGGAACAGACTTCTGGAATGGATTAAGTTTGAGAACCAAGGTACCACTGTAGTGCCCAGTTCAGGCTGCATAGTTACAGCCGATTTGGAACTCTTGTACAACAAACGCACGTCCTAAAAAGATTTTTTTTGTGATAAGGAAAATGCTGAGGAAATTGGGCTAATGGTATTCTTGCTGCAGTTGTCACATATAAAAAACAATTTTTAATCATGCTTGTGAATCTCTGTACCTACTATACCAAGTAAAAGGGCTTCTGGTTTTTTTTACAAATGTATATTTCAACATTTTAACAATCTCATTATAAATCATTTCCCATAAGTCTTTTACTTTCTTACATTCCCACCACATATGGTTAAAAAGTACCTTCTTTTCCCTTACATTTCCAGCATTTATTATTTGTTTTGTACATTTTAGCTGATTTCATCTGTACATCATTTTCACCATAGAGAAATATTTTAGGCATGAACATGAACAAACATTTTCTTCATTTCCATTGTAGGAAAATGTCAAAATACTGCAGGAGCGTGGCGTGGCCTATATCAATGCTGATTCCTCCATAGAAGGTAAAATATATGCAAGTTTTAATAGAGAATGAGAAGGGTGTGGTCACTGGGTTGTCTTTTGGGGTTAAACTTCATAAACATGTAGTCCTTTGGTTGGGGAACAGGTTTTGTTTGCATTTATCTTTCCCGCCCCGACCTGGCCACAGTGATCCATGCGACGGTCACCTCCAGGCTTGACTACTGTAATTCACTCTACGCGGGGCTGCCCTTGAAGCTGTCCCAGAAACTCCAGCGGGTGCAGAATGCTGCAGCAAGGTTCCTCATGGGGTCTCTGCCATGGGAGCATATTCATCCAGTGCTTTTCCAGCTGCACTAGCTCCCGGTGGTGTACAGGGTCAGATTTAAGGTGCTGGTTTTGACCTTTAAAGCCCATCACGGCCTAGGACCCTCGTACCTACGGGACCGCCTCTCCCGGTATGCCCCACGGAGAGCCTCAAGGTTCATAAATAGCAACACCCTAGTGGTCCCGGGCCCTAAGGAAGTTAGATTAGTTTCAGCCAGAGCCAGGGCCTTTTCAACACTGGCTCCAGCCTGGTGGAAAGGTCTGCCTCATGAGACCAGGGCCCTGCAGGATCTGATTTCTTTCCGCAGGGCCTGTAAGACAGAGTTGTTCCGCCTGACCTTTGGCTAGGAGCCAGTTTGATTCCCTCCCCCTCTTTCTTTTTTCTTTTTCCTTACTCCTCCTGTGATGAGGCTGCATTTTAATATTTTAATGTTTCAATATTTTAATGTTGTATTTTAATCTTGTTTTTAAGTTGTATTCATTCAACCTGTTTTTATTTTTGCTTGTTAGCCGCCCTGAGCCCGGCCTTGGCTGGGGAGGGCGGGGTATAAATAAAAATTATTATTATTATTATTTGCTTGTTTGGGCAGAATTTGGGAAATGACATAAAATGAGCTGTGCTGAATCTGGCACAATGTTGTGGTGTATTCAAACATGGGGATTACTGTCTCAGTTTTCCTGGTTATAAAATGCTAGTGCTTCTCTCCTGGTTTCTAATTTCCCTTTTACAATGCATTTTATGGAACTGTGGATTTTTTTTAAAAAAATCAATATACCACCATGACATGCTAAATTTAATTCCCACCAGTGGGTGTAATGTGATGCAACAGCGAACTCATTTGCACTTCTGTTCCTCCACTAAAATGAATATTCGGTCCATTAATTTCATTGGGGGTGGATCTAGATACAGGGGGGAAACTGCTGTAAATAAGTCGGAAATTAGATTGTTATGACAAAAGAAAGAAATCTCTATGGAAAGCCGCGTTTTAAAATTTCCTGCTCTCTGGCGCCATCAGGTGTTGCATGTTCATAGCGCATTCAAATCACTGTATCTTTGCTAATGTAGCTGAGTCCTGGGTTTGATCTGAATAAAACTTAGTTGAATACCACCCAATAAAGCATTCAGGCCAGCATGCATCAGAAAATACAACATCATGCAGTGAAACTCAAAAGAGAAGAAGATAGTAAATTGAAGGAGTTAATTTTATTAGAAATATGATCTTGGAGAACTGTTACAATGTGATACAATGAAATTCAGTTAGGGAGGATTTGAGGAAGTCAGTAAACAATGAAAGTTAAATTAGGTCTTAGAAGTAATAAGTGTTTTTATTGTTTTTCTTTAGTATTGTAATGTGTTTCTCTTTTTTGTGTGTTTTGTATGTTATTTCTGTTATAAATGTGGAAAATTAATTGAAAAAAAATTGAAAAAAAAGCTCAAACCAGAAATTTAAATAGATGGGTTGTATCCTCTGCTCTTTGATCTAGTGGGGGCTTGTGGGATTGGGAGAAAATAGGTCTTAAATTTCTGTTGCCTCCCACAGTTCCAAATGGCCCCCAACCCTATGGAACAGATTAAGGGGGTACAGGGATTGCAGATACCTAGCTGTCAACGTTTCCCATTTTTTAAGGGAAATTCCCTTATTCCGAATAGGATTCCTCGCAAGAAAGGGGGAAAGTTGACAGCTAGAATCCCCTCCTTTCCCTTCTGTTTATGGAAGCTTTCCCTTGGATTAAAGAGCCTTTCATTAGTGGAATTTGGTGCATGCTCTGCCACTGATTGCACAAATGTGCATATAGACGTTTAAAACAACTTCATGATTTTCATATTCAGGCCCCATTTAATAGTCATGGAATAGAATCATAGTTGGAAGATTCTTCCAGTCCAACTTTCTGCAATGCAGGGCCCCCTTGCCCAACGTGGGGCTCTAACCCACGACCCTAAGATTCAGAGTCTCGTGCTCTACCAACTGAGCTATCTAAAAGACAGTAAAGTGGCAACTGTTAGGTTTCTGTTATGCCACTGTGCAGTTCTTGGAGTCACAAGACTCTATTGACATTCCAGACTGTTGGAAGTCTGACGGGAGACGGATGCTGATTTTAGTGGTTTCCTGTTTCTTTGTTCTGTTGTTTTCTGCCTCTCACAGAGAGCAGACGCATATTCTTTTCTGTCTTGTGTAGTTAGAAATAAAGTAGCAATGTAGTACATATTTCTAGCTCCTTCTGCTGCTATCTGAGTACTCTGCACAATGGAGAGCGTGCCTGAAGTCTCATTCAGAGGCTTAGGTTGTTAATCACCGTCGGAGGAGAGCCAGGATGGGTTCCGAAGATACGGCCGAAGGAGTAGCCATTACAGCTCGGTCGTACGGAGGCTCCGACAGCAACTACCCGTGTGGCATAGTGGTTAGAGTGACAGACTATGATCCAGGAGACCAGGGTTCAAATCCCCACCCGGTCTTGAAGCTCTCTGGGTGACTTTGATCGAGTCACTGCTTCTCCGCCCAACCTACATCACAGGGTTGTTGTGAGGATAAAACAGGGAGGAGAGCTCAAGCTCCCCAGAGGAAAGGCATGGTACAACTGCAATTAATTGATATTACTTCTCTTTCAGGCAACTACACCCTTCGAGTTGACTGCACCCCGCTGATGTATAGCCTGGTATACAATCTGACTAAAGAGGTAAAATAAAAGAAGAGGAAGGTGGGAATAAATCTATTTATTCATTTGTTATAGATCTATCCCACTCTTCCTTTTTGGGGAGCCTCACCTCAGACCCTCAACCTCCTCCCATACATGCAGTGACCAGTATCCCATTGGCTTGGCTTCAATGACAACTTTTTTAAAAAAATTGGCTCATTTGGTTTTTCAGATTAAAATTTTATAGTCCAACATACAACATAAAAACAAGATTCCAAAGAATCTCTTGGACTTCCCTCCACCCCTTTGTGGGTCCTATTATTAATCATTTCCTCCTGCATCTTTTATAATAATCCAGATCTCTCCATTGTATCCAAAATTCACCATTAAACTACAAGTCATATTCCAATCCTTCTAACGATTTTAACTGTTTACAATGGTCTTTGAAATAAGTTATAAATTTCCCCCATTCCTTATTAAAATTTTGGTCTTCCTGATTTCTGATTCTTCCAGTCATTTTAATCATTTTGACATAATCCAGCAACTTGATCTGCCCTTCTTCTCTGGTAGGGACTTTATCTTCTTTCCATCTCTGGGCCAATAACATCCGTGCAGCCGCGGTCACATACATAAATAGTCCTTTCTGCTCTCTTCAGATTCTGGCACCTAGAATTCCTAAAAGGAAAGCTTCAGGTTTTCTAGGAAAGGTTATTTTAAACATTTTTTCAACTCATTATATATCATTTCCCAAAATTAGTCGAGAAAGACTTAGAGAATGACATGCCACTTCTCTGCTTACTCCGCAGTTCCACCTGGCAAGCATGGGTCTGAGCCGTTTTTGCCTTTGTCCCATCACTTTACCCTGGAAAATCCTCTCTTTAGCGCTCAGTTGGAACAAACAGCAGTCCGCAGGAAACTCGACTGCCATTTGGTATATAAAGCCCTTAACAGTGGCGTAGTGTGGGGGGTGCAGGGGGGGCCGGCCGCACTGGGCGCAACATCTGGGGGTTAGGGTTAGGGGGCGCAAATCCATGGGTTAGAGGGCACAAATTACTTGCCTTGCCCCGGGTGCTGACAACCCACGCTACGCCACTGGCCCTTAATGCTTGGAACCAGTTGATCTACAAAATGGCCTGTGACCACATGACCGCTTCGAATGGTGGAATTGACAGTGCTACAGGTGCGACATAATAACCTGCTCTGCATTTGTGAGAACGCTGTCGTTTTGTGTGGCAGAGCCTCCATGTTGGAACTCCCTGCCTATTGAAATTGAACAGTCCCCTTCTCTGTACTCTCTTCGGCCTGGAAAGCCCAGGTCATTTTAATCTGTTTTAGTGTTTTTAACTTTTGCATGTTTTAAAGCAGGGTTGTAAATCATAGGATCATGGAATTGTACAGCTGAAGGGACTACAAAGGTTGTCTACTCCAACCCCCTACAATTCATGTATCTTTTTGCGCAGGGCGGGGCTCAAACCCACAGCCCTGAGATTAAGAGTCTCACGCATTACCGAGATTTCTTTATTTTACTGTTATATCTTTCGTAAGCCGCTTTGAGGTTACTTACAATCAAGCGGTGTAAAAATTTTAGGAAATGAATGAATGAATGAACACAATGAATGTTTTATATTTCGTGGACCGTTTTGAGGTTACAATCATACCTTGGGATAAATGTGCTTCAATTTAAGTATTTTCGGGTTGCACTCCGTGGTGACCCGGAAGAAATGGAGCATGTTACTTCCAGGTTTCACCGCGCACGCATGCGCAGATGGTCAAAATGATGTCACGCGCATGCTCGGAAGTAGCGAAATGCGACCCATGCATGCGTGGACACGGGTTGCGTTCAGGGTGCGAATGGGGCTCTGGAACGGATCCTGTTCGCACCCCAAGGTACCACTGAACTTACAGTCAAGCGGTGTATAATTTTTAGGAAATGAATGAATGAACACATTTATGGAACTCCCAGCTGGGCAAAAAAACCCCATCTGCCTCTATCAGTGCAATCTGAAAACTTTTTTATTTGCTTTGAGATACAGCCATTGTTGTCTCCGACTTTCTTGCTGTTCTGTCTTTGATTGGCAGGTGCTAATGTGGTGGTTGTTTTTCAAATTACTGTTTTGTGATTGCATTCCTGTTCTTTTATATCACTACCTGCTCTGTGGTCCTTTGGGAATGGGGTGGGGGAAGGTAAGCAATAAAACTGATGGGGGGAGGGAAAGGAGGTTCTTTCTGCCTCCGTCTCTTGTTTCCCATGGAATAGGAAGAGGGCAGCTTCTTTGTTGCCCGTCGCTTTCGTTTTCATGTTTGCAAAACTTACTATGTTTTAATAGATACCAAGCCCTGATGAAGGCTTTGAAAGCAGATCTCTTTATGAAAGCTGGCATGAGAAAAACCCCTCAACGGAGCAGGAAGGTGTGCCCAGGTAAATTCCAAGGGGATTGGGATGGAGAGGGGATGGCGGAGGAGACGAATGTGGTCCCTTCCAGAAGTGGGGTTTCTTCATTTAACTGTTCCAGTTATAGATAGGTAGCCGTGTTGGTCTGCCATAGTCAAAACAAAATAAAAAAAATTCCTTCCAGTAGCACCTTAAAGACCAACTAAGTTAGTTCTTGGTATGAGCTTTCGTGTGCATGCACACTTCTTCAGATACACAGATACACTTCTTCAGATACTTCAGATATACTTCATTTAACTGTTGTGTCACAAGGACTGAAGTGCAAAACAAGCAGGGCAGAAATGGGACAACTGTGCCTCATTGGCCTTCACTGGATCTCCCTAGAGAGACAGTGTGGTGTAGTGGTCAGAGTGTAGGACTAGGAGCTGGGACACTAGAGTTCAAATCCCTTCCTGGCCATGAAACCTCACTAGTGTTGTTGGACCAGTCAGCCTACCTCACTGGGTTGTTGTGAGGATGAAATGAGAACAGAGATAGCCAAGTACACCACCGTGAGCTGTTTGGAGGAAAGATGGGTTATGCATTTGTTACTATTATTTCAATTTATTAGTCACTTACTATGTAAGACAAGGGACGCGGGTGGCGCTGTGGTCTAAACCACAGAGCCTAGGACTTGCAAATCAGAAGGTCGGTGGTTCAAATCCCCGCGACGGGGTGAGCTCCCATTGCTCGGTCCCTGCTCCTGCCAACCTAGCAGTTCGAAAGCACCTCAAAGTGCAAGTAGATAAATAGGTACCGGTCTGGCGGGAAGGTAAACGGCGTTTCCGTGCACTGCTCTGGTTCGCCAGAAGCGGCTTAGTCATGCTGGCCACATGACCCGGAAACTGTATGCCAATAAAGCGAGATGAGCGCCGCAACCCCAGAGTCGGCCACGACTGGACCTAATGGTCAGGGGTCCATTTACCTTTACCTTTATGTAAAACAAGATTTAAAAATTCCTTCCAGTAGCACCTTGGAGACCAAATAAGTTAGTTATTGGTATGAGCTTTCGTGTGCATGCACAATTCTTCAGATACTTTTAACTCTTTACTATGTAAAGAGTCTCTTAGTGGCAACCCAGCCAGATGGATGGAGTATTATTATTATTATTATTATTATTAGTAGTAGTAGTAGTAGTAGTAGTATTTATTACTACTGCTAAGTCACCATCCCTTGTGGAGTGTTCCCTCAGCCTCCTCTGTTTTCTCCTCTCCTTGGGTGTCCTCTGGGCAGCTGCAGCTGACGCCCCTGGTCTCTGAGCTGCCCACCCACCTGCTCCAAAGAGAGGTGCCTCCTCACACTGCCCCACAGGGGCCTGGGAAGCACCCCCTGGCCAGCCCCAGAGGCACCATTCGCCTGGGGAGCTTGTAGCCAGGGCTGCTGCTGCAACAAACAGCCATGGAAGCCTTTGGGAGGCAGAGACAATAGCTGAATTTTAAAAGCATAACATAAAATTAGAAAAAAAAGAGCAATGTGTTACAATGAAAGCTAGACAATAACCCATAAAAAAGATCAGTGTGTACAGTGTGTTGCTTTGAAAACAACAGTTTTATGGCAATGTTTACCCGGTTTGCCCTCTCTCCTGTCTTTTTTCCTTTTTTTTTCATTTCACAAAAGGATTAACAAGCTGGGCTCTGGCAATGATTTTGAAGTCTTTTTCCAGAGGTTGGGCATCGCTTCCGGAAGAGCTCGATACACTAAAAACTGGGTAAGCCTGTTCTGTTACTTCCACAGCACCTTGAAATAAGCATCCTGGGGGATTTGGATATAAATCCCTTTAAAAGCTCACTGTGATTTATTGTTGTTGGCATATGTATATCTGGGAAGACGATGGAGGAGTGCGCCTTTGGGGGGTGAAGTCAAACTGTTGGAAGCTTGCAGCGCCTGCTGTGGCTGGAGAGACGGATATGGGAGAGACATGTTTTGTTGCAGCTGGGGCAGATGAAGGCGTCCGGTTGTGCTGCTGCAGATGCACCATGACATTTCATCTCTCTGTACTCCTCCCAGCCGTCATTCCTTCTCTGGTCAGCACTGTGGATTCACAACCTGACTGTCTGTCTCCAGCATAGGAGCCAATTCCTAGGGGCCAAGGACGCTTCAGCCCCCCCTGGTAAAATATTTGAGGGGCTGGTGAGCACTGCCATTTGAATAGTGTGCATCTTGTGAGTGATTACGTGCCCCCTCCCTCAATATTTTATTCAAGCTGGCACCCCTGGTCTCCAGGCACTGCAGATTTATTGTAGACACCAAGTTAACCTGGCAAAATTCACTGGAAGCGAAAGGCTGTGGAGTTCTGTAAGACTAAAACCGACTCCAAAGATTATTTAAGACCAATGGAGGCTGGCACTCATTCAGATTCACAGGGCGGAAGCCACTGACAGGTTGTTGTTGTTTAGTTGTTTACTCGTGTCCGATTCTTCATGACCCCATGGACCAGAGCATGCCAGGCACTCCTGTCTTCCACTGCCTCCCGCAGTTTGGTCAAACTCATGTTGGTAGCTTTGAGAACACTGTCCAACATCTCGTCCTCTGTTGTCCCCTTCTCCTTGTGCCCTCCATCTTTCCCAACATCAGGGTCTTTTCCAGGGAGTCTTCTCTTCTCATGAGGTGGCCAAAGTATTGGAGCCTCAGCTTCACGATCTGTCCTTCCAGTGAGCACTCAGGGCTGATTTCCTTCAGAATGGATCGGTTTGATCTTGCAGTCCATGGGACTCTCAAGAGTCTCCTCCAGCACCATAATTCAAAACCACTGACAGGTAGAGGAAAGCTATTCTGCTTTTGCCTCTGTCCTTCTCCCAAATCTATAAAGGCTACACTAAGGAGGAGATCCTATGACAAGATGTGTCAGGATGAGCAGTTTAGGATTCATTGCATCTTTGGCTCAATCAGCCAATCCCTGGCTCAGCTCAGCTCAGCCAGAGAGTTAAGCCAGTTGCTGCAAAGGACAGGAGAGAAAAGCGCCCTTGGGGTCAAATCCTGCTTGTGGGTTTCTGGTTGGCCACTGTGGAAACAGGATGCTGGACTAGGTGGGCCATTGACCTGACCCAGCAGGGGTGTTCTTACATTCTTAAGAATGTAACTAACCCCAGCTCAGCATAATATACTCATTGCGGCTTAGATGGGTCTCAGCCAGCTGAGCTGAAACCAGTGAGGTTCCCCCAAAAGGGGTGTTCTGAAGGCATTGCATGGCAGGACCAAAGACAGGGAGACATAGCTTGGATCCTAACCATGTCCAGTTGGGTCATGCAACTTGGAAACCCTGAATTCCATACCTGAATATGCAGGCAGGCAGGAAGTCAACCAGCAGAATATATACAAGCAGAGCCCAAGCATGACATTCTAAGAGTGAGTGTCAGGCTTCAGGGAATCTGACCCCCCCCCCCCCCTCACGGCAGGCTGCCAGTAATAGATAAACAAGAAGCTCTTACCAAAGTCTTTATTCAGTATTCGCCTCTTGGGGAAATCGCATTGCTCCGGGTAATCTCCTTCCCCCTTCCCTTCTCAGTCGTCAACAGCGCCACCCATTTTACGGTGTCTGCTTAAGGCCAATTGCCTCTTAGCCCTTTGTTCTCCTGTTTTCACTGCTCGCTGTGTTCTGGTAGAAGGCGGGTCTGGAATGCTCTCTAGTGATAATGTAGGTACCGGTGTTAGTCTGACGCAGTTGAAATATATATATATATATAAAAATTGTCCAGTAGCACCTTAGAGACCAACTAAGTTTGTTCTTGGTATAAGCTTTCGTGTGCATGTACACTTCTTCAGATACATGTGGATGTATATATACAGTGGATGCTCAGGTTGTGAATGTGATCCGTGCAGGAGGCACATTCGCAACCTGCAGTGTTCGCAACCCACAGCACCGCATCTGTGCACATGTTGGTCATGATTCGGCACTTCTGTGCATGCGCAAAGTGTGATTTAGTGCTTCTGCGCATGCATGAGCACCAAAACCCGGAAGTAACCTGTTCCGGTACTTCCGGGCTTGGCGTGGTGCCATTATTTCCCAGCTTTGCCCTGCTTCTATCTCTGAGCTTTGACCCTCCTCAAGCCACTGTTTTAAATCTATACTGTCCTCCTCTTCTTGGGAAGGTTCAGGAAAAGGGGGAGGCAGCCTCCAACTTTCCTCCTCTGATGTCTGGTCCCTGACAGTGAGGCAAGGCTGAGCTGACCCATATCCCCTGGATGCTGAGCTGATCTCACAGCCAGTGCTGGCCAGCATGGGGCTTGATCTATCTCCCACCACAGCACCTCCTGATCCTGCCATGAGTGAGCAGGCAGCTGATGTGGCAGTGGCTGCCAAGAGTTTGCAAAGTTTGGGTGGCTACACATTTCACCGAACCCAACTCATAGGGCAGGCTTCCTCAACCTCGGCCCTCCAGATGTTTTTGACCTACAACTCCCATGATCCCTAGCTAGCAGGACCAGTGGTCAGGGATGATGGGAATTGTAGTCTCAAAACATCTGGAGGGCAGAGGTCGAGGAAGCCTGTTGTAAGGTTTTTTTGGCTGTGCATAAAAACCAATGAGATGTGAAAATGCACTCTGAATGTGCCCACTTCTTACTTTTCAGAGGGTGGACAAATACAGTAGCTACCCTGTTTATCACAGCGTCTACGAGACCTACGAGATCGTGGAGCAATTTTATGACCCCACTTTTAAGAAGCACCTTGCTGTGGCTCAGGTGCGAGGAGGGATGGTGTTTGAACTGGCCGATTCTGTCGTCCTTCCTTTCGACTGCCGGGATTACGCCAAGGCACTCAGCAGTTACGCGAACATCATTCACAACATGACCCTGAAACACCAGGAAGCCTTGGTGACATACAACGTGTCGTTAGGTATGTGCTACCAGGCATAAGACAGGAATCAGAGAACAGCAGGGTTGGAAACAATCTTGGAGGTCATTTGTTCCAGGGATAGCTAACAACTAGATGTTGGGGACTACATATCCCATCAGTTCCGGCCAGCATGGACCAATGGATGGTCAGGGATGATGGAAGGTGGAGCCCAACAAAACCTGTAGCAAACCACATTATTCATCATGTTGGCTATCTGTGTTTTCCTCCTACCAGAACCCCAAGAGGCTAAAGACATTCCGTTAGAATTTTATTTTATTTTCTCATTTAACAACATTTGTATACTAACTTGATTGTAATAAGACCTCTAAGAGTGGCTGGGGAAACCCAGCCAGATGGGCAGGGTATAAATAATATATTATTATTATTATCATTATCATTATCATTATCATTATCATTATCATTATCATCATCATTATCATCATCATCATCATCATCATCATCATCATCATAGCAGATTGGGGGGGGGCACAAACAATTAAAATGATAAATAAAAGACATTTTAAAAAAGGCTGTTGAAAACATACAAAAATAATTAAAATCAACACTGAGCAAAAAGGTTAAAACACCTGCCAGTAGTCTGCATGACTGGATAGGCTTGCCTAAATAAAACGTTTTTAAACAGGCACCCAAAAGTGTACAAGAAAACCCCCCTCAGATATCAATAGGCAGGGAGTTCCAAAGTGTTGTCGCAGAGGGATTTCTTCCAAGTGCAGAACAGTGTATGGGGTGCATCTGTAACTGTGCCAGTTCCACAGATCAAAGGGGTTCAGAGAACATGGATGGGGTAAGGACATCCTGCCATCCAAATGGTCCCAAGCTGTTATGGTCCTTACATGCTAATAGTAACATTTTGTACTTGTCCCAGAAACAAATCAGCACCCAGTGCAGATCTCTGAGCAGAATTAATGAACCGGGTGGCACTGAGCACACTCTGAGCCTAGGGATTTGTTTTCATTACCCTAACTGAACTGAACTTGCAGTCCTTTCACACGCCCTGGTTACTTTACTTTATTTCAGCAGCCTGATTTAGATGGGGAAAGTAATTTTGTTTATTGCCGTGGTCAAAGTCCATTGCTGACCACTGCAAAATCACCCAAGGATCTACCAGGTAAACCTTCTGCCCACCTTTGCCTTGCTGCAATGCAGGGATCTTGCAGCAAAGACTCATAGAGGGACCTTGGAAAGTCTCCAGAGGAAGGTTGCAAAGTGGGACTCCTAAAAAGACAAGATTCGCAAAATCCAATGATGAGCTTTTCCCCCTCTTTGCTGTCCCAGGTTCTCTCCTTGATGCAGTGAGGAAGTTTTCAGAATCTGCCAGTGACTTTCACAAGAGATCTCAACTACTGGACATCAATAAGTAAGTCGCCTAGAATTATTAGACACCTGGCCTGTTCTGTCCAGGGGCAGAATTCTTCAGGCTGAGGTCTGCTGATAAATGCATGCTAAAGACAGACGTCCCCTCAGTGGACTGGGAGAGTCTAGCTAGGAAAGTCCAGGGCTCAACTTCCAAGAAGCTGTTGAATAGACCTGTGTGCATTTGAGAATATCGGCTTTTGTGTTGGCTCCCAAAGGGCAGCGCCGAATGACTCTGTTGGAGCAGCTTTGATGTTTTGTTTTGTTTTTTTTGTCCCTGTGGTCTGATTTGCAGCCCTATCACAGTGAGATCTTGGAACGATCAGCTGATGTTTCTGGAAAGAGCATTTATCGATCCCCTTGGATTACCTGGCAGGCCGCTCTATAGGTAAGAAAACATATGCTCTTTATAGCTCATGAGATTCTTAATCTCCGGGTTCTGGGATCAACTTTCAGCAAAAGATTCCTGCCTTGCACAATGTTGGACTAGATGACCCTTGGGATCCTTTCCAAGTCTACAATTCTATGATTTATCACCCCTACATTCCCTTCCCTTCCTTAAAAGTCTTTAGATTCTCCACCCCTTTCATTACAAAAAAAGAACAAAAAAGTACCTCTGAGTTGGATGCAGTTTGTCTCACATACAGAGACATTTATCTCGTGGTTTTAAAGTGTTTAACAAGTGATGGGGAGCCTCAAACACCAGCCTATGTTACAATGCCATGTAAATAACCCAAATGCCAAAAACAAATCATAATTGGGAAACGGCTCATTTGATTTCCAAGCATTTCCAAATGTGACCTGAGCTTCTTCCCCCAAACCCCTCAACTCCCTTCCTCCTACCTATTCTCATCCATCCCCTTTTCCCTTCGAACCTCACTTACTGGGGCCAGCAATGGTGACAGAAGTGATGGTTCTCCAACCGCCTTGAGAAGGAAAAACAAGTGGTCTTTCCACCTTTCCTTCTTCGGCTGACGTTGGAGTCAGACCTGGTATAAATCACCTTTCCTGTCTTCCTAAGTGTGAGGTGCACCTATCAGAGACAAGAAAAACACTTTTGCCTCTGGTCCATGGCAGAAAGAAATTCCCCACTCCTAACAAAGAGGAACAATGGGATGGATATTGAAAGATAGGACTTGAGTCCCTGAAAAATTTCAGTAGGGTGGGTTAAGGTTCCTCACCAGGCAGAACCTCCCCAGATGTTACCATGAGCTCTGCTTTTTAAATATGGTTGCTTGTGTTTCCAGACACATCATCTTTGCTCCGAACAGCCACAACAAGTATGCTGGAGTGTCCTTTCCTGGTATCTACGATGCCCTGTTTGACATTGCCCACGCAGAGGACCAGCACAAGGCCTGGGAGGAAGTCAAGAGACAGATCTCCATTGCAGCCTTCACAGTCACCGCCGCAGCTGGGACTCTGAAAGAAACAGTGTGAATTCCTAGAGGGTCCAAGGAACTGGCTCTACTTGCCAAAGTCCTGCTGAGTTTGGAACTTGGTGGCCGTAGAGACTTTCCTTGGGGAGGTTTGTTCACATGTTGCACTGAACACAGCTACAAGCTGCCTTTACCCATGTACAAGTGATTGTGTGAAAAAGTGCGCCCTTGTTGATTTGTTCAGCTCAACCATTGTGCACACAGACAACACAGGCATTGAACATTACTGTGCACATAGGTACACAGGTTGTACACTCATAAATCCCAGGGATTTCAGTGGGCACTTAATCATGGATAACCATATAGGTTTTCAGCTCAGAGGACTTAACACCGAAAGAGAAATCCAAGCTATTCACACCCTCACAACCCAATCTTGACAGGCATGTCTTTCATTGCCTTCCCTGCATTGAGGTTTTGAGGGCCATCAAAGCCAATTTCTTGATGGAAAAACAAACAAGTAGTTCAATTGGTGCGGACCTTGATGCAGAAGAACGCCCACCTTCCAGATCCCCAAGGATGTGATCTGATGGCACACCAATGTGTTGATGGATCTCAGTTCCCTTGAAGGCATGAGGGGTGTTCACACATTACATTCAATATGAGTCACTTTGCAAAGGATTTAAATTTGGGCTTTATTTTAAAACTTACTTTTAAATTCCATGGCTTTATTATCTAATTGCACCCCAAAGTTTTGGGTGCATCTTTAAAAACTTGTACGCAACCAAAACCAACATCGAACAAAAGTTCTATGGAAAGGAGGGTGAATGAGCTACAGAACTTTTGGATATCTATGTTTAGAACTTAGAAGCTGAAAAGTTCCATCATGGTTGGTATTCTCACTGGTGGTGAGCACATATTAGATGCCATTTTAAATTTCCCACAATGCCACAGAACAAGTCTACATTGGCTATTCTGGGGCACTGTGTGAAACTTAAATGCTGGAAATTTAAATAAAATTAAGTTATGGTGCTACCTGGAGTGCTGTCACCATGGAGGTCCATGTGGGGAGGGGAGCACTGGGCATAGGAGTGGCCCCACAGACAGATGTGGCCCTGGGGGCCCCTATTGGCTTTGAAAAGCAAATGATCTGAAGCTCAATACCTTCTGGAACATACACTGAAAAAACACAGATGCAGTTGCTGTACTCAGTTTCCCCATCAACAGAGCCTCCCTTTAGAAATTGGTTTTTTTGCTTTTGTGCCTTTACAAATCAAAATAAAGTTCCCTCTAAAAGGATTGCTGAGTGTGGCATATTGTTCTCCCAGGATGTTGGTTTACAGAGGAAATGCTTTAAACTTAAACCTGACCTGTTACAGGATGAGAAGGTTGCTGATCCATTGATGAGAAAATAATTGCTATTATTAATATGAAATACACCTTACCACCTTTGGGAAGAGCAACCAGGTGACCTCTGCTAGCTGCTGATGGGCAACTGCAAGACCCTGGAGCTCTCCTCTGTAGTCCTGTATCTTTAAATTGGACTTCAACCATACAGGACTTCAGATAGAGGCAGGTCAAGCTGTGACGTACTCAAGGTCAGCCAGTAAGAGTAGTGGATTTTTGAACCCAGGTCTCTCAAGTCCTGTTCTGATACTCTAACCACTACACCACACCAGCTGCAGAAACGGTCAAAGGGATGAACAAGGACAGACTTTCCGCTATCATATCAACTTCTCATCCCTCACCCTTGAAGTATGGATCCTGAGCCCCAACTCTGATACAACATTTATGGCTACGCATCTTCTGCTTTTCGTGGAGTGAAGCTTTCCTAACATCACCACCTAAAGGCTTACATAACACTGCTAATAATACATGTTGCTTTCACAGCTATGGTTTGTGGAGGTGGCATCCCATCTGGTTAGACGTATCTTTGGCGAGATTTGTTGAAGCAGGGGCACCTCAGATTTGTCCGTGTTTTGACGAGGGCATCACAAGATGCCCTCAAAGGGCATAATGACAAACCTCGAGGACAGCTAGGTTTTGAGAAATCAGTAGGATAGCTGAAAGCAACTGATACAGCTCGTATTTTGAAGGAAACAAGAACTGCGGCAGAATCACATCCAAGGAGCATCAAGCAAAGTCTCAGCTGCCTTATGTTGAGTCGGGCCATTAGCTGACTGGCAGTGGCTCTGTAGCAGGATTGAAAGCAAGCTTGGACATAGCCACCCCTATTCAATGGGGATGCTTAATGGAAAGGACATGTGGAGAAGTCCATGTGCAGCATCTGCAACATGACTTAAAGCTGCAACTGGGCATCCAAAATACCTGATTCAGCTAGTACAAAAAGTAACTAAAGGAAGCAGCAGAAGATATTTATTTGCTGTGGCTACAAAGAGGACAGCTTTTAAAACAAGAGCAGCAAATGGGACACCTACGCAATTTGCCCCTGGGGGTGGGAGGAACATATGTTTTAGACATTTTGGAAGAGTATTCTTCATATTTTCTTTATAGTATTTTCTTGGCATATGGGTGTTAGGAGAGAAATAAACGCCACTTCATCAGGCTTTTTCTTTCTGTTCTTTCTTGCACATATTAATCTCTTTCTTGCACATATTAATCTTTGTCTCCAGGCAAACTACATATGGCACAGGAAATCCGATTGGCTCACCCAATCTCTCTTTTTAACTCTTATCTGCAGTCATGGTGTTGGGAGGGGAAGGGTTTAATGTTTCTCCCCATGTACTCCCTGCTGCAAAGCTCCTAGAGGAGGGGGAATGTTATGTACTGAGTTGAATAGGATCCAAAATGCAGCAGTCTGATTGGTCCTAGAACAATAGGGTCCAGAATGCAGCAGTCTGATTGGTCCACAGGAGCCACCCAATCCAGCTCCAGGTGGAAGTGAATCTGCAACCTGATTGGCTTACAGGAGAATCCCGGAATTAGCCAATCATGTGGAGCCCATTGTGTAAATAATGTATGTAAAGCAGACATTCTGAGGGAACTTCCATTCCTCCTCACCACTATGAGCTGAATAAAGAGCATGAAATCCACTCTCAACTGTGAATATATGGAGGAGGAGGAGGAGGAGGAGGAGGAGTTTGGATTTGATATCCCGCCTTTCACTCCCCTTCAGAAGTCTCAAAGCGGCTAACATTCTCCTTTCCCTTCCTCCCCCACAACAAACACTCTGTGAGGTGAGTGGGGCTGAGAGACTTCAGAGAAGTGTGACTAGCCCAAGGTCACCCAGCAGCTGCAGGTGGAGGAGCGGAGATGCGAACCCGGTTCCCCAGATTACGTGTCTACCGCTCTTAACCACTACACCACACTGGCTCTCTCAGGGAAACAGGTACAAGTGGGTGTTGCTTCTTGGTCCTGTCACAGCGACTGTTAAAGGCTAATAAAATATCTCAAGAGATTTCATTTTCCACATCAGATGTGACTTGTCCAATGCCTGCCTTTGCCTGCCTCATACCTGATATCGTTTCCAACATCAGGTGTAGGGCGGGTGGACATAGCTTGGATAAAAAGACCTCACGGGTAAAACTGAGAGAAATGGTAGAACACAGAGATCAATGCCCATCTGCACTATACATTTAAAGCGGTATCATCCCACTTTAAACAGCCATGGCTGCCCCCCACCTCAAAGAATCCTGAGAAAGTGTAGCTTGCTAAAGCTGCTGAGAGTAGTTAGGAGATCCCTGCTCCCCTCGCAAAGTTACAATTCTCAGAGTTCCTCAAGAAGAGGACTTGACCGTTAAAGCACTGAACAGAGCCTCCTTCATAAACTAAAATTTGTACATGCTTGGCCTTGACAAGGATAGAACCTGGGACCACGGCTGGTCCAGAACATCTTGGAACCTGAGGCAGAACCTAAGAAGGGAAGAAGGGACAAAGGAAGACCTAGTTCTTGTAACTCAAAGCCACTGGTTCAAGTCCTACGCTCCGGAGCAGGAGAAAACAAGCTTTCTCCATCTTCCACGTGACAGCCCTTAAGACAGGCTTCCTCAAACTTGGCCCTCCAGATGCTTTTGGCCTACAACTCCCATGATCCCTAGCTAGCAGGACCAGTGGTCAAGGATGGTGGGAATTGTAGTCTCAAAACATCTGGAGGGCCAAGTTTGAGGAAGCCTGCTGTGCTGGTCCCATAGGTTACCCAAGAGGCGAGGTCCAAGTCTGGTCCGTGGTCGATGCAATGTGGAGGCAGTCCATAGTAGCTGAAGCTGAGTGCAGGGCAGGGAGGCGGGTGAAGTCAGGAACAGGCATGCAAGCTGGGAGCCAGGGCAAGTCAGGAGCTCTGGCAGAAAAACAGGACAGAGTTCAGGCAGGAACTAGCAACCAACAATGTTGCTCCCACAACTTGGGACTGGGGCAGGCTGGCTTTTATCTGCCCAGAGGCGTAGGGCAGCCCCGATCCTCTGGTGACTCGCCTCTCCTGGCCTGGAGGCGAGCACTCCTCCTGCAGGAACTTAGTTCCCTCTGCCTCTCTGCCCTGAGCCTCTGCAGCTCAGGAGAGGCTGGAGGGTTACCGGACCCAGAGGCAACCTGAGCTTCCTCTGACGGGGCTGAGAGTGGAGCACCTGCAGGCAATGGGTCCTCCATCACCTCAGGAGCCAGAGCAGACTCAGCTGATGCCTGCACCTGAGGGCCCAGCACAGGTGAGGACCCTTCAGGCTCAAGCCCCAGCAGACTCAGCTGGTTCTGGAGGCAGGGAATTCTGTGCAGGCTGGGATCCCTCAGGTTCAGCATCAGAGTCTGAATGCCAGGCCATCACACCTGCCTTAAGATATTTGAAGATGGCCATCATTATCTCCCCTCCAGTCTCCTCTTTTCCAGGCCAAACATACCCAACTCCCTCAACTGTTCCTCATAAGGCTTTGCTTCCAGTTAGTGGTGGTTTGCCCCTTGCAGGGCAGCTGTCCCCCATCTTGTATTTCTGCAGCTGGTTCTTCCTGCTTGAGTGCAGAACCTGACATTTGTCCCTGTTGAAAGTTTCCTTCCAAAGGGAGAGAGAGTTGCAGGAAGCCCCACACTCAAGCAGCACAACGGAAAGGCACTTTGCACATGCTTCAGAGCCCTCTCTCTCTGATTATCCGCCCCAGATGTCCCAGGCCAGCCACTACCAAACAAACTCAAAACTCCCTCAAAACAAGCCTTGCTTTGCAGGTGCCGAGTCTTAGAGTAATCATTAAGGCAAACCACAACCCTCTAATTATTACTTATCTGATTCCTATACTGCCCTTTATCCAAAGATCCCTGGGCAGTGTAATTAAGTACAGAGGGGGGGTGGTGGAAGAGAGAAAAACATCTTGATCTTTCCTTGTTTTCTTTTTTAATGGCAGTTTTGCAAACTTCTGGAGGAGGGAACATTTGCGTCTTGCCGGCAGGAGACGTCCCGTGCCCACACAGGGAGCCCCTCCTGGCCTGGAGCGCCCCTCCAGCAATCTCGGCTCAACTATCCCCTGCCCCTTTTCTCTCGACGTGAGAAAGATTTCATAGTGGGAGGAGGGACGGCTTTGATCCTCTCCCAAGAGGGTTGCGAAAGCCCGTCCCGTCCTGAGCAAGCCTCCTTTCGCTCCGGGACGCGCCATGGCCAGGAGGAAGGTGGCTATTTGCAGCTGGCTGGGCTTCGTGGCTCTCCTGGCGATCTTCCTGCTGGGGCTCTTGGTGGGTGAGTCGAGAGAAGATCCTGGCTTGTGGGCTCCGGGAAAGGGGGCAGCCCCCTACTTGGAACAGGGTGGGCGAGGCGGAAATCAGAGCTGGGCTTCGCGCGCGTCAAAGCAGCCAGACGGGCTTCCCTGAGCGCACGGTTAAGGGAGCTTTTCAGGGGAAGGGCTACGGCTCAGTGGTTAGAGCAAGAAGGTCGAGGGTTCGATCCCCGGCATCTCCAGGGAGGGTCGGGAGAGAAACCTGTCTGAAATCCTGCATTTGCTGCTGCTAATCCAGAGCAGGGCGCAGCGCACAGTGAGAGGAGAGGTGGCGATGGGGTCAGGTAGCAACAACGGAAGGGGGAAATCTCTGCTGTCGGGTGTGGGACAAACAGTTCCGACCTAGTTAAAGGCAGCTTCCTGTGCACCCACGCTGCGTGGGACAAGCGCTTTGCACATTCTCCGAGGCGCTCTTGTTGCTCCCGCTTTGCACATGCTCCATGGCTGAGCGCAGGCATTCCAAACGGACTCTGCCGTTTGCTGGAAGTCCCAGCGAACCCCAATAATAATAATAATAATAATAATAATAATAATAATTTATTATTTATACCCGCCCATCTGGCTGGGTTTCCCCAGCCACTCTGGGCTGCTTCCAACAAACACTAAAATACAATAACCTATTAAACATTAAAATCTTCCCTAAACAGGACTGCCTTCAGATATCATCTAAAAGTTTGGTAGTTATTTTTCTCTTTGACATCTGGTGGGAGGGCGTTCCACAGGGCAGGCGTCACTACCGAGAAGGCCCTCTGCCTGGTTCCCTGTAACCTCACTTTTCGCAATGAGGGAACTGCCAGAAGGCCCTCGGTGCTGGACCTCAGTGTCCGGGCAGAACGATGGGGGTGGAGATGCTCCTTCAGATATACTGGACCGAGATTTTTTGTATCCCTGTTGTGTACTGACATTGTCAGAGGCACCCTTTGGATTCAGAACCTCTCCCCACCAAGGCACAGGGTTTTTGGCAAACCTGCTGGACCCTTCAGTGGGTGATGTTATTGAGAAAGCCCATCCCTTAAACCTTCCATGCCCATCGCATTGCCCATCCAAGCTATGGTGATGCTTGGGTAATCAGATGCCCTTTATTCTTCCAAAGCGACAAAACCAATTACAAAGGAAGGACACCCATTTTATCATCTAAAATGATAGAGTAATCAATATGTTTCTGGCACCACATTCTCAAATTTCCCATTTCTAACGTATTTATAGGGCATCAGAAAACAAACCTCAGATAAAGCCTCATGGCTTTTTTGAAAAAAAAAAAATAATGTTGAAAGGTGATGAGTGTGACCTGCAACAGAGTGTTGCAGAGCATCTTCCCTCTGAAGAGGAGTGCTCCTGTTGAGAGCAGCCATTCATTCCAGGCAGGTTATCCCAATCCTCCCAAATCCTGGTTTTCTACTTGTTTGTTTTCCAACTGATAGTCAATATTCTGTGGATATTGAGCATCCAAAGTAGTCTCCTATTTTGTGTGTGACCCTTGAGGTTTTGTACTTCCACAAGCTTCAGGAGATGCCTTGGATACAGTGGATAACTCCAGTCCTGTCGGCACCTGAGTTCACTGTTAGAAGGACTAATGAGAAAGACCTGAGACCTTGGAGAACTGCTACCAGCCAGAGCAGACTATATTGGCCTAGATGAATTGGCCAAAATGATAAGCCGGGCTCCCTGTGTTCTGTAGCAGTGAGACTGTTTTGGCTCAATGCATATTTATGCTTTTTTAAAACAGTCCTCTTTATGGGGCTTTAAGTGCCCAGCTCTTAAGACAGGCAGGCCTTTTGCTGAGACTGAACACTTACATAACCCTTCCCAGTAAAGGAAGCAAGTCTGTCAAGGCAAGATTGTTGCAATTGTTGTTTTTTCCCCTTCCGTCTGCTCACAAATACACAAAAGGAGTAACTTGGAAAGCTCTGTGTTGTGTTCGATAAGCTGACAGTGGGGGCTTTTATTTCCTTAGCAAAAACGTCATGTTATGCTGGTTCCTCACCCCCCAATCCACCCCATCACCCAAAACTTCTGTTTTTGCTTTAAGCTGCTGAGGGCTTTTCTAAAGGAGGCAGGCCTGTAGCTTTCTAGCAGTGGTGCTCTCGGAACAGAACTTTGTGGCAGATGCTCCAGGCTCCACTCAGCAGAGGGAGCAGCCCCAGCATTGGCTTATCACATTTTGAAACCAGTGCAGTAATGCGCAAGTAATGTATGGGGTGTTAGGGGAGGGGTCGTATTTCTGGTGGGGACACATCATGCTCCTTCTGGGGTAGTTTGTCTACCTTTGGGTCCCATCCTGCCCTCAGCACTCACCTGTGGCTCCTAGAAGCTGTCAGCATGTGACAGTAGTCACAACCTGGGGAACAGCTTCCCCATGCCAGCTAAACCAGGTAAGGGTAGCCGATGGGTTTCAAACTAGTCTACAGCACAGTGGTAAAATGTGCCTTCATTACTCCACCAATCATAATCATCATCATCATCATCATCATCATCATCATCATCATCATCATTATCTTACTCCCCAGCCACTCTGGGCAGCTTCCAACAGAATATTAAAAACACAATAAAACATCAAACACTAAAAACTTCCCTAAACAGGGCTGCCTTCAGATGTCTTCTAAAAGTCAGATAGGTGTTTATTTCCTTGACATCTGATGGGAGGATGTTCCATAAGGCGGGCACCACTACCAAGAAGGCCCTATGCCTGGTTCCCTGTAACCTTACTTCTCGCAGGGAGGGAACTGCCGGGAGGCCCTCGGAGCTGGACCTCAGTGTCTGGACTGAATGATGGGGGTGGAGATGCTCCTTCAGGTATACTGGACCGAGGCTGTTTAGAGATTTAAAGGTCAGCACCAACATTTTGAATTGTTCTCGGAAATGTACTGGGAACCAATGTAGGTCTTTGAGGACCGGTGTTATATGGTCTCGGCAGCCACTCCCAGTCACTGCCCCCGCCCACCCCTGGCATGTGGCCCCCAGAAGGTTGCCCCAAAGAGAATGTGGCCATCAGACTGAAAAATATTTCCCACCCCTCACTCTAGAGTGGATTCATTTTCCTCCTGCAGCTCCTCTTCCTGACAACTCTCCTTTGCAATCCTTGAGCGAGGGAAAGCATCTGAGAAATGCCACCGAACCAGCCGAAGCTCTGCTCATCTCTTTATTAGGCAGCCCAAGGGAGCAGTGACTCAGATAGCTCTTGCTCAGCTCAAGGGCTTTCTAATTTTATTTTTAATAAACAGAACGAAACAGAAATGCGGGCCGCTTACTGGTTTAGCTCCAAACTTGCCTGAGTATATATAAAAGATTCTTCCCTGCGTCTTGGCAACTTGTTTCGTTTAGCCTGGTGTTGCCAACTTTTGAAGTGGCTCCTATAGCTGTCCATTTGCTCGCTAGAGTACATGGGGAGGAGTTAACCCTTCCATTCCCCAGCTGCGAGCCTTCCCCAAAGATGTGCCCTATAGCCGCTGGACTGAATACAGTCTTCCATTGGCTCCAATCGGAGGCCAATTCCAAGCCTGACTGCCACACCAGGGAAATTGTAGAATTGTAGAGTTGGAAGAGAACCCAAGGGCCATCTAGCCAAATGTCCTGCAGTGCAGGAATCGCAACACATGGTTCCCCATCCAGTTTGAAACCATCCCGGACTTTGCAAATGTGCTAGCAGATCTACTTCTGTGCCACTCCTCACAGGGTTATTGTGAGGATGAAATTGAGAGGAGGGTGGGGGGAGATCTATGTTGGCCAGCTTGAGCTCCTTTGAGAAAACACAGGGTGATTTATAATGGAAGCTGTATACTTCATTATGAATCACCGTGTAATAAGACCTAAATATATCTACGCAGTATATACCTGAGGTGTGAGGACACATGGGGGGGGGGAGGGAGAGAGGGAGGCTGCTCTAACCATTACATTACACTGCCTCCCATCAGATGTCAAGGAAATAAGCAGCTATCTTTTTAAAAGACATCTGAAGGCAGCCCTGTTTCGGGGAGTTTTTAATATTTAATGCTGTATTGTTTTTAACATTCGATTGGGAGCTGCCCAGAGTGGCTGGGGAAACTCAGCCAGATGGGCGGGGTATAAATAATAAATTATTATTATTATTATTATTATTATTATTATTATTATTGCATGACCTTGGGCCAGTAACTCCCTCTCAGCCTAGCTGACCTCATGGGGTTGTTTTGAGGGTGAAATCAAGGGGGGAACGACATCTGGGTAAGCCCCCTTGAGCTCCTCGGAAAAAAAAAAGAACACACACACACACACACAAAACTGGGGGATTAGGACACATGGAGAGGGAGGGAGAGAGAGAGAGAGACTGCTCTAACCACTGTGCCCCACTCCCTTGCATGACCTTGGGCCAGTCACGGTCTCTCCCTCTCTCTCAGCCTGAAGCCAGAAGAGGAGGCCATTGCGGTTACATATGGCCCATGGAGCAGAGATTCATCACCCCTCCTTTAACAGATGCAGAACTTGCCAAGGATAGTGTTTTGTTCCACAGTATGAGAAGCCTACTGATTTCTCTGGTCACATCCACATGGCACATTTAAAGCACACGTCTTCCCTGCAAATAATCCCATCGCATTGCATGATGGGCAAGTGAAAGGAACCTTGATAGCTTGGCTGGTGCAATCCCATAATAGTAGCGCTTGGAAGGACAGGGGGGACAGAACTGACGGTTGTCATTGCGACGACATTGCAGGATGGTGCGTGAAATCGGCGAACAAGCCAGCTGGCACAACACACGTCTTTCGAAATGCAAGAAGGCAACTTTTTGCAGAACTGAAGGCGGAAAACATCCGGGAATTTCTGCGGTGAGTTTTGCTGCTTTCTTTGGTGACTAACTGTTTTAAAAGTTGTGAAAATGCAGAGCAAGCTCTAGAAGCTTCTCTCCAGATGATATCAACAGACTGCCAGGTGAAAGGCAGTGGCAGCCAGAACAGGATCAGGCCCCTGCTTCGGTCTGTTCTGGGGAAAAATGGGGTTGGCATATGCAACCCAACTCCCCATCAAGGGACTTTGTGTCCTCTAAATCCATTATCAGTCAGAGAAGAATGGATGGAGGCAAAATCCAGTGAAAGCAAGGCAGATATTTATTTCTCTGTTGCAACAGAGTTCGCTCCCCACCCCACTACCATTGCAAGGAGGTGAGGACCCAGAACAAAGGTGTGCAAGAACTTTTAAAGACTTTAGAAATCGCCCGGCCCCTTAGCCAAAAAAACACCCAAAAAGCATCGCACATAACATCACAGAAAGAGGCAGTCTACAACAGAAATTAGAGTGTGTGGCTGAGGGCCATATTTCCTTCTGGGCAGTCTTCCAAGTATCCACACGTCAGTGGTGGGTGGGGCCCCAAGCAAAAGTGGGTAGAGCAATAAATGTGAATTTTACTTTTGTGCAGGAGGCTAGCTTCTGCACATGCTCACACACCCTTCTCTATGTGGTGGAACGCTCTGTCACAAGAGACTAGGGCCCTGCGGGACTTGACTTTTCCGCAGGGCCTGCAAGACAGAGCTGTTCTGCCTGGCCTTTGGTTTGGACTCAGTCTGACCATTGTGTTTCCCTGCCCTTATGGTCTTGATCTATTGGCTACTTTAAAATGAGGCTGCATTTTAAACTGCATTTTAACCTGCATTTTAATTTGGTCCCCCCCCCTCTCTTTTTCCCCTATTATGTTTTTACTGTGATTTTATTGGTGTTAGCTGCCCTGAGCCTGGCTCTGGCCGGGGAGGGTGGGGTATAAATTATTATTATTATTATTATTATTATTATTATTATTATTAATTATTATTATTATTATTATTATTATTATTATTATTATTATTATTATTAATTATTATTATTATTATTATTATTATTATTATTATTATTATTATTATATTTTGCATTCAGATGAGCAAAAGGTGCTATCAGAGGTCAGGCAGAAATGCTCTGGGTACAAGGCAGAGGGTGGGTGGCCTAGGGAGATTTCCAAGGCCCAGAGAGAGAAGCTTGGAGGGCCACATTTGACCCCCAGGCCTGAGGGTTCCCCACCTCTGTCCTAGAGGGTGACAGGGGTGGTGCTTAGCATTCTCCCCCCCCCCCGCTCTTGCTGCTCAAATGTTGAACATCTGGGGAGAGATAAAGGAGGTACAGATTGGAAACCTTCTCAGATGCAGAGCATCACGTGAAGAACAGACTCAGCTGACTAACCATCAGAGTTGCTTGGACTGTAATTTGCTGCAGACGTTGATTAATCATTGAACCACAATGTCTGCCTTTGGAGAGGAGACAGTCATGTGCCTCCATCCTATCTAACCTGGTTTTCTTTTATCCCTCACCACCCCCACACATATTCCACATACCCTACTGACCACAGCCCTGCAGTTTCACATATAGACATAGCATTCATTTAAACTTTAACCCACCTGAGAATCCACTCTTGGAAAATACCCTGAAAAGGATGCATTTCAGTTGGAATTTTTCCAGTTTGCCACATATCTGCTCTGCTTAAGGCAGCAGTTAATCACTCTTGCCCCTTGCCAAATGATGACTACTTAATTTGTTTGCTTTTGGACACGGCCGTACAGACTTGTGGAACTGTAAGCATTATCTTACTATATATAAAGAAAAGTAAGGCTGTCGTCACGCTGCAGTTTTCATAGCCAGTAGCAGGCGGCCCAGGCAAGCTGTAGAATTAAGAATCATAGAGGGAGGGAGATACTTCACAGATGGTTTGGCTGGACTAGATAGGCTTTTGGTCTGATGCAGCAGGATTTTAGGTTCAGAGTAGTACAATAGTTCGCTAGATGGACTGATGAATTTTCTTAAATAAGGGGTAGGCAACTGCTTTCAGACCAAGGGCTGTATTACTGTCTGGGAAACCTTCTGAGGGGCAGATACCCAGGGCAGAAAGGGTCAGAGGCAAACTGGGCTGAGCAATGCATGCAAATAGTGCCTTTACACAGCAGGCTAGTCACGCTCAAACACTCCTCTCTATCTTTCATCCAGGAAAACAAGAGCGATCATAGAATTGTAGAGTTTGGAAGGGGCCATGAGGGTCATCTAGTCCAACCCCCTGAAATGCAGGAATCTTCTATCCAATGTGGGGCTTGAACCCACAACCCTGAGATTAGGAGTCTTGTGCTCTACTGACTGAGCTATCCCAGCAGAGTTCAGGCCAGAGCTCAGCCAGGCAAATAAACCCAAGGCCCAAAGTAAGGGCCAGTGAGAGCAGTGGCCCCCGAGAAGAGTTTTGAGGGCAAGATCCAGATGGCCCCACATTCAAGCCCCTGGACCAGTCCCTCCCCAGCTGTTGTTGGACCACAATTCCAATCATCCCTAGCTAGCAGGACCAGTGGTCAGGAATGATGGGAGTTGTAGCCTCACAACAGCTGGGGAACTACGCTTGAGAATAAAACTGCCCTGGACTGTCTTAAACCCCCACACCCATTTTTTAACACAAAGATGCATCCTTTGTTGGAGGGGGAGAGATGGTATGGAATAGAATTATTTTGGAATCATCTACCTTGGCTGTTCTAAACCATTTTGGAAAAGGTATGCCTGCTTTGCCCTTTGGAAACAGGAGATCCCAGCGTTTATCCTCTCTCTTTTTAAAAAAACAACAACCCCAACCTCTGTGGTTCATTTCAGCTCTTTCACGAAGCTCCCTCATGTGGCAGGAACAGAACAAAATCTTCACCTGGCAAGACGAATACAAGCCCAGTGGAAGGAATTTGGCTTGGATACAGCCGAGCTGGTTCATTACGATGTCCTACTTTCCTACCCAAATCAAAGCACCCCCAACTATGTTGCCATTACCGATGATCATGGAAACGAGGTAAAGAGGGCAGAATGTTCCCTCTGCTGCATGCGAGCTGAAAGAAAAGAAAGAATCGCATTCAGGAGGGCTAAACTGTGTCAGATCTCGGAATCAAATTTGAAAGCGGGTGGCTTTTGTATTCCAGGCGCTGCCAATCTTTCTTGGGGGGGGGGTCCACGGGGATTTTTGAGAGGGTGCCAAGAGTACCGCCTCTTCAGGTTGCTTCTGTCCCCTGCCCTGGCAGACACACAGAAAGAGAGAAACCACACACATGTGTGTGCACACGAAGAGAGTGTCTTTACTTTACTGGGTAAAAAATGGATCCGGTAGAATGAAGATGGACTCACATTAGTTTGCATGATTTCATATGATGTCCTCTCCAAAAAACAAACAAATACCCCACTATCAAATGGAACCTTTGTGGGGCACTGCAAAGTAAGAAGAGCAGTGCAGGATCAGGCCCAAGGCCCATCTTGTCCAGCACTCTGTTCTCACAGCAGTCAGCCAGATGTCTTATGGGAAGCCCATAAAGAGAACCTGTGAAAAATCACAGATCTAGTGTGTTTGCCAGAGCCAGAAAAACACTGGAATGCTTCTGCTAGGTCAAGGCACAACACTGGAATTAGTGTTGTAAAGAACTGGACCAGTGTAATAGTTAGTGTCAGACTAGGATCTGGGAGACCAGGGAACAAGTCCCCGCTTAGTCAGGGAGCTCCCTGATGACCTTAGGTCAGGCACATCCTCTTACTATAACCTACCTCAGCAACAACAACAACAACAACAATTATTATTATTTATTTATACCCCGCCCATCTGGCTGGGCTTCCCCAGCCACTCTGGGAGGCTTCCAACAAAATATTAAAATACAGTAATGCATCAAACATTAAAAGCTTCCCTAAACAGGGCTGCCTTCAGGTGTCTTCTAAAGGTCGGATAGTTGTTTTTCCTTTTTGACATCTGGTGGGAGGGCGTTCCACAGGGCGGGTGCCACTACCGAGAAGGCCCTCTGCCTGGTTCCCTGTAACTTGGCTTCTCGCAGTGAGGGAACCGCCAGAAGGCCCTCGGCGCTGGACCTCAGTGTCTCAGCGATGGAGGTGGAGATGCTCCTTCAGGTATACTGGACCGAGGCCATTTATACTACCTCAGGGGGTTGTTGGGTGTATTCAATGAGGAGAGAGAGAACCATACCACCACCTTGAACTAGCGAGTGAAAAAGGTGGTATATAAACCAACAAACTTTCCTTCCCTCTCCTCTCCCTGAACAGATTTTTTTTTTGGGGGGGGGGGGTTGCAGGAAAGAAAGGGAAGGGAAATTCTTTTGGACAGCCAAAATTGACTGCATTAGCGGAAGCACATTGTTGGATGTTGCCTAATAACCGAAGGCACAGGTCGTCAAGTCTTCAATATTTTTTTAAGCAGTGTGACCAACAAATTATGCCACACATCATTGGACCAAAATGTTTGGCGACCCCTGTTTGAGCTGCTCAGGTACCGCTCTGAGCCCTGAGAAGAACACAGAGTTAGGAGAGGAGTTGGGAAAGGCAGTATTCTCCCAATTCCCTCCTTTCATTCTGTGTGTTTTTCAAGAGGGGTAGCCATGCTCACCACCTTGACCAGTGAGCAAGGTCGTTGGAGGACTTGGAGAGTTTGTGGACACCAGCGATGTCCTCAAACCATGGGCACCTAGCTGGTAGCCCAGCTCTTTCCAGAAACAACAACAACAACAGAGGCTATTTGGCATTCAAAATATCAAATTCCAATTCTCAAAGGGTACAAACCTTTTCTGAATGTATGTGACATGCTACTCCAGCTCTCTAAGAGTGTCTCTTCTTGCGAACAGATTTTCAACACGTCACTCTTTGAGCTTCCTCCTCCGGGATATGAAAACGTCTCAGAGGTGCTGCCGCCATATAACGCTTTTTCGGCGCAAGGCACGCCAACGGTAAGGAGTCGGAAAACACAAATCCAGCCCTCAGAAGTCAGTGTGGGAAGGAGAGTGAAAAGTATGCAAGCTAGGCAAGAAGACAATACAGTGGTATCTCGGGTTACAGATGCTTCAGGTTACAGACGCTCCAGGTTACACTCTGCTAACCCAGAAATAGTATCTTGGGTTAAGAACTTTGCTTCAGGATGAGAACAGAAATCGTGCTCTGGTGGTGTGGCGGTGGCAGGAGGTCCCATTAGCTAAAGTGATACCTCAGGTTAAGAACAGTTTCAGGTTAAGAACGGATCTCCAGAACGAATTAAGTTGTTAACCCGAGGTACCACTGTAATGGTATTGATATTGAATATCTCCACACTGTGCCTTTGAGCATGGGCGAAGTGTAAAGGGAGGGTTTGGGGTTGGCGAGCAATATGAGCGGGGGCGCCAAGCCCTAGTAAGTCCATAGAGTTCTTTGGAGTACAAAACCTCAGGAAAAGCAAGGGTGGTGCTTTTCTTACCTCAATCCTGCAGATCATAAACCACAAGTTTCATAAACATTTAGTCTTGGTGCCTGGCTCTGGACACTTATTATGGGGTGCAGAGCTGATAAGAGAGTGCCCCTTGCACATGTCTTTACATCTCCCATGTTATTCTAAAGCAGCAATGCTGCAGCAAGCAAAGGCACCAGCAGCTCATTCAGCTGCTTGTGGCTGCAAAGCCAGACAGGATGTATGTGACTGTTGCCATGAAAACAAAGGGGCAGTCCATTCTGTACTGAGCACCGGATGTTAGCTCAGTGTGTGTCATATGACCTGTACAGGATGTACATGGGTGGAGTTTGGAGTTTGGAGTTTCTCTCTGTTTGTTGAAGAGAGCAGACATGTTTTCTCTGTACTGAAGTGAAAGACAGGAATAAAAGCAATGTAGATTCATTTCTGTCTGTGTCTGATTCCCCTCCCTGGGGATATGCTGGAGAGCAGGGAGGAGGAGAAGCAATTGGTGTGTTTTTCTCACAGCCTGAGGAAAATCGCCGGAACGGACCTCGTGTGTATTTCCTGCCGGGAGTCGCCGGAGGGAGGTCAAAAGAATTCAGCCGGTGCCTGGAGAGATAGGCACATACCTCTGACCGAGCCTGAATTCTGACATTGGTAGCAGTTGACGGTTGCTACGATCCATGGGAGTCTGCATCAAGGAGACTGTATTCATCCCTCTCCATGGAGGCCTGAGATGGAGGCTGATTCTCTGCAGCTAGAAGCTGACCAGAAGAAGCTGAAAGCCAAGCTACGGAGCCCAGGTATGAGATTTTCGGGCTTAAGAGTGTGAATGCAGATGGATTAATTCTCTGCTTCATGGGAGCAACGTTTGGGAAAAACAGCTCCGAGAGAGAAGAGTCTGCATTCCAAACATTCCTGTGGTTTTTCCTGTCCAAGGAAAGGAATGTGGTTGCTTAGCAACGCAGATAAGGGCTGGAAGTCAGGCTATGCCCAGAGAGGCTAAAACAGCTCGTGTTTTGACTAGGCCCTTACAAAGGAACTGTGAAAGGGGACTTTCCAAGCAGCCAGTGTTATTGCTGCCAGGTGCACAAAGTGTAAACAAGCCAGCTATTGGATTTTAGAGGCTTGTGTTTGAGAGTCAATGCAAGGACTCAAAATGGATGCCAAGAAAGGGGGGGCTGCCTTCTCCACCCCTCTTGACCAGTGACAATTATGCATCTTGGTCTGTTAAGATGAAGGCCTTGCTGCAGAATCAGAGACTGTTTGGGGTGATTGAGAACCCCATCCCTGCAGCACCAACGCCTGTTTGGGAGTCACAGGATATGAAGGCCAGAACCGCTATAATTCTGTGCGTGACAGACTCTCAGCTTATTCATATACAAGGTTTACCGCACGCGAAAGATGTTTGGGACACGCTGAGAAGGACACATCAGAGAGATGCAGGTTCTTCAGCGTTGCTGTATTTTGAAAAGCTGACTAACCTGAGGCTTGCGCCTGATGGAGATGTTCAAGCGCACCTGACGGAAATGAAATTTCTGCGTCAGCAGATGGTGGAACGCAATTTCCGTCTGCAGGAGGAAGTGTTTTGCTTCATGGTGATCAACAGCCTGAATCGGACTTACAAAACGGTTGCCAGTCAGCTGGGGTCTCTCCCAGCGCAAGATTTGACTTCGGAGAGAGTCTTTGCCGTGGTTCTGAACGAACAGGACAGACTTGCTGCCCTGGAAGTCAAGGACAGGGGGAGGGAAGAACGGAGTTCAGACACCCCCACTGCTGTAGCTACTGGAGGAGACGCTGTAGCTTTGAACGTTGTCCGATGTTTCAATTGTAGACAGACTGGGCATCTTCAGCGGAACTGCGGGAAGCCACGTCAGAACAAAGGAGCCAAGGGAAGCTCCACGAAGTCTGAGGCGTCAGGCAGAAGTCATGCCAAGTCACAGGCGAAGCCTGCAAAGGCTTTGATGTCCCTAAAAGCCACACCACACGTGGGGAATTCCTTCGTTTTAGACACGGGAGCGACGGTTCACATGACCCATCGCAGGGATTTGTTTTCGCCGTTTAAGAAGCAAAGCTTCGTTGTACAACAAGCCAACGGTCAAGAGCTGGAAGCCACCGGAATTGGGACTGTGTATCTTAAAAGTCTGAACTTGACTATAAACAATGTTTATTTGGTTCCAGAGTTGAAGTACAATCTGCTCAGCGTTTCGCAGATTGCCAAGAAGGGACTAAAACTGTCCTATGATGATCAACACTGCGAGATCTACAAAGATGGAGAGTTGTATCTTTCTGCCAAAGAGAAAGATGGACTGTATTTGTTGACTTTTGATCAAAGTGATTACATGGAATGTAATTCTTGTGATTTTAACATGATTTCTTTTGCAGGTGTAGCCAAAAAGAACGCCAAGCAGGTCACCTCGAGGGTCGACAAGGCATTTCAGCGGGTGTATGCTGATGTGATTGGTCCTTTAGCACCATCTAGAGGCAATGCAAAGTATTACCTAATATGTGTTGATTCTTTCACAGGTTTTGTCTGGATTTATCTTTTGGAGAGACCGAAAGAAGCCTTAGAAAGGTTTAAAGAGTTTTGTGACAAGGTTAAAAATATGCATGATGCTGACATAGATTGTCTTTGCACAGATGAGAAGCCAATTTTTCTCTTACAGGATTTCCAGAGGTTCCTGAAGAAGAAAGGGATAAGACACAAAATTGCAGCTTCCGAAGAAGCTTGGAACAGATGTGTCTGTGTTAGGGTGAACAAAGAATTGCAAAAGGGAATGGAAGCGCAATTGCTTAGTTCACATCTGCCACATGAGTACTGGGCTGAGTCACTAATGTCATTTTGTTACACGTGGTTGAGAAAGGTTTCAAAAGACTTGGGATGTTCTCCTTTTGAGAAACTGTTCCACAGAAAACCTTCTGTTGCCCATTTCAAGGTTTTTGGGTCTCATGTGAGGACAGAAGCTCCGGGTGGAGTAAAGAATGCCAGAGGCATTTTTGTGGGTTATGAAAAGGGTCTCTACAGAGTAATTTTGTCTGAGTCTGGTAAGGTGATTCTCACAAAATTTCTAGAGAGTGCTCCTGAACAGGAGCGAGTGATTGTTCACACATTTCCCACAGGTGATGATTCTGATGATGATGATGATGAGTTTGATCTTATTGAGTTCAGTAGTACTGATGATGACAGCGATAGCTCAGACAGCTCAGTTGTCACAGTCATTGAGAGGAAATCTCACGTAATGACTAGACCCTCAGAAGAGGAGGATGAACCACTGATTAAGCTTAGTACTGGTTCTCCAGAGAGCTCAGAGGCTGAACCAGAAAGCAAAGAAGAGCAGCACCTCTTACGTAGGTCTGAGAGAGCAACGAAGGGTGTACCACCCAACAGGTATTCAAAAGAGTTTGCCAACCAAGCTATTGCATGTGTTGCTGTTGTAAACGACCAAGGTCAAATTGAAGCTGTGTCTGAGTCAGAGACAAAGGCACAACAGAGAGTTGCTAACCAAGGTAATGCAGAAGCACTCATTCCTTGGAAGTCACACAACCAGAGAGGTACATTGGTAAAACCAGTGGCGGGTAGTTCCAAGGGTGGAACTGAAACAACAGGGGAGTGTTATAAGTATAACAACTGTTTGTTTTCTTCTCTGGATGACGCTTTGCTCGCAGCACGCATTGATGCTTTAGGGGGAGTATGTTATTCTAAAGCAGCAATGCTGCAGCAAGCAAAGGCACCAGCAGCTCAGTCAGCTGCTTGTGGCTGCAAAGCCAGACAGGATGTATGTGACTGTTGCCATGGAAACAAAGGGGCAGTCCATTCTGTACTGAGCACCGGATGTTAGCTCAGTGTGTGTCATATGACCTGTACAGGATGTACATGGGTGGAGTTTGGAGTTTGGAGTTTCTCTCTGTTTGTTGAAGAGAGCAGACATGTTTTCTCTGTACTGAAGTGAAAGACAGGAATAAAAGCAATGTAGATTCATTTCTGTCTGTGTCTGATTCCCCTCCCTGGGGATATGCTGGAGAGCAGGGAGGAGGAGAAGCAATTGGTGTGTTTTTCTCACAGCCTGAGGAAAATCGCCGGAACGGACCTCGTGTGTATTTCCTGCCGGGAGTCGCCGGAGGGAGGTCAAAAGAATTCAGCCGGTGCCTGGAGAGATAGGCACATACCTCTGACCGAGCCTGAATTCTGACATCCCATACGTCTTCCTGACATGTGTGGACATACAGTCTTTCCAGCTTGTGCATCACTGGTTTTAGAGTCATTGAGCAACCCAAATGTGCTGTTCTTTTATCTTCTTTCTTCTTTCCTCCATATCGACGGGACCTTGAAAATAACACTTATCTCAGCCTCCTTGCTTCAGCTTCCTAAAACAAATCCATCCAGGCATTCTGTGACTTCGTTGTGATAAGGTTCAAATTGCTACAGCTAATAGTGTGGCAGAAAGCAGGTGTTAACCTCAACTGTATCCTAACTTCAAGTTTTTAAGGATTTAACTGCAGGCTGCAATTTGATTTTTTTTTTTTTTTGTAGAATAATTTTTTCTTAAAAGTTTTCTGTATACAGTATTCTACATTTATACAATAGCCAATAAAACAAAACATCAACCAGATACATATTGTTTGTGGAACGAAAGCAACAGCAGTAAATACCAAACATATTCGCTGATATGATTTCCATTCTGGACATGAGACGAATGAATGAAAGACAGTAATTTCTGCTTCTGTTTTTCCTGGAATATCCCAAAATCTCTAGTCAGTACCCTATGAGCAACATTGGTATCTCTTCCTCTATAACAGGGTTCAGCAAACTTTTTCAGCAAGGGGCCGGTCCACCGTCCCTCAGACCTTGGGGGGGCGGACTATATTTTGGGGGAGGGGAAATGAACAAATTCCTGTGCCGCACAAATAACCCAGAGATGCATTTTAAATAAAAGCACACATTCTACTCTTGTAAAAACACGCTGATTCCCAGACTGTCTGTGGGCTGGATTTAGAAGGCGATTGGGCCGAATCCGGCCCCCGGGCGTTAGTTTTTCCACCCATACTCTATAATATTGAACTCAAGCAGTCAGTGTCAACAGCTGTGGAGTCAAAACTGAGAAACAAGAGGGAGATATCAATATGTTCAAACTTACTGTGGAAGAAGGAACCCCCATCACCAAAGCAGGCAAAAAAACCAATACAGTGGTGCCTCGCAAGACGAAATTAATTCGTTCCGCGAGTCTCTTCGTCTTGCGGTTTTTTCGTCTTGCGAAGCACGGCTATTAGCGGATTAGCGCTATTAGCGGCTTAGTGGCTTAGCGGCTATTAGCGGCTTAGCGGCTTAGAACAAGGGTGGGGGGAGGAAAAAAACTCGCAAGAACTCGCAAGACGTTTCGTCTTGCGAAGCAAGCCCATAGGGAAATTCGTCTTGTGAAGCACCTCAAAAGACGGAAAACTCTTTCGTCTAGCGAGTTTTTCGTCTTGCGAGGCATTCGTCTTGCGGGGCACCACTGTAGTTTCTTGTGTTTTAAACAGTAAAGAAAAATGGAAAATTGGTTGTGTCCTGGAAGAAGGCATGGCTGGAATCCTGAACAAGGAATATTCTGCCAGGAGCTAATAACACAATACAACATTTTGTAGCAGGTCTTACTTATTCATTTTCTGGACCATCTGCAAGGGCAGCCCCCTGTATAATGTATCACAGTAGTCTAGATGGAAGTTGACCATTGCAAGGCTCCCCAAGTTCATGTGTTTTGATATAGTTCATGTGTTTTGATATAGGTGTTTTAAAGACTATTACTCTACACAAGTACAGTGGTACCTCAGGTTACATACGCTTCAGGTTACAGATGCTTCCGGTTACAGACTCCGCTAACCCAGAAATAGTACCTCAGGTTAAGAACTTTGCTTCAGGATAAGAACAGAAATCGTGCTCCGGCGGCACGGCGGCAGCAGGAGGCCCCATTTGCTAAAGTGGTGATTCAGGTTAAGAACAATTTCAGGTTAAGAACGGACCTCCAGAACAAATTAAGTACTTAACCCGAGGTACCACTATACAGTGCAACCTCGGTTTTCAAACGTAATCCATTCCAGAAGACCGTTTGACTTTCGAAACGTTCAAAAACTGAGGCGCAAAGGGCTGAAAAAATTGGAAAACATGCAGCATAAGCCGTTCGACTTCTGAGGCACGTTAAAAAACGGAAGCATTTACTTCCAGGTTTTGGGCGTTTGGTTTCCGAAACGTTTGTCAACAGAGACATTCAAGAACCGATGTTCCACTCTATAAGAGATTCTCAATGTAACCATGGACAGTGACATCAAATGTAATATTTTTTCCCCCACCCCACAAAAAGGCAGATCTGGTGTATGTGAATTATGGCCGCACTGAAGACTTTTTCAAACTAGAGCGTGAGATGGGAATCAACTGTACAGGAAAGATTGTCATTGCTAGATATGGGAAAATATTCCGTGGAAACAAAGTAAGTTGATAATATCTCTGCTGCTGCTGCATTTTCTTTCCTTCTTCCCCCCATTCCCTTCTCTAATAATAAATCTTTTCAGAGGCTGCTTTTCAGGTTTCTGTGTGGAAATACATCAGGTGGGAATGAGGGAGTAAACTCCCCGGGTGAGGGGGGGTTAGGGTGGATCATACCACTTCAGCTTGAAGGTAGAGATCCCATTTTTGAGTTCTACCTGCTATAAAAACACCTCCCCACAAGTAGAAACCTGTATAGCGTAAAGCAAATTATGCCAGAAGCATTATCCTTAATATTACTGGGGTTTGTTTTTACCTGAAAAGCTTTGTTTCGTTGTTAATGCAAGGGAGTGTTTGAATATGTTATGTTCCCCTATAGTCTGCAGTGGTGTGTTCCATCTCATCATCTAGTTGTATGACAGACTCTCCCATTAAAGGTGGCAGATGGGTGGCCAGTGTTCCGGGTGTTTAAAAGAGTCAGCTGTCCCTCTTAGCTCTAATGGAGATGTCTGTTTTAGCTGTTTGTTTTAAGGTTTAACTGTTGTTGTAAGGTTCCTTTGTGAAAGAGCAGTATTTTGTTCATGTGAAGAATGCCTAGTGTCGACTTATCTCCCACCCAGAGGGTCACAATAAGAGGAGGCACTTCTGAAACAAAAGTATATTATATATATATTTATTTACACTCAATGAGGGTTTCAAGCTTTATGGTTTATTCATGTGAGGCACAATCCTAAACTTCAAGCAAATGCTCTTTACAGAGAACTTCAAAAGCTTATTCAGCTTACAGTGGTGCCTCGCAAGACGAAATTAATCCGTTCCGTGAGGCTCTTCGTATAGCGGTTTTTTCGTCTTGCGAAGCAAGCCCATTGACAGCTTAGCGGATTAGCGCTATTAGCGGTTTAGCAGCTTTTAGCGGATCAGCTGATAAGCGGCTTAAGGCTTAGGAAAAGGGGGGGAAAGGGAAAAAACCCCGCAGGAACTCGCAAGACATTTTCGTCTTGCGAAGCAAGCCCATAGGGAAATTTGTTTTGCGAAGCGCCTCCAAAACAGAAAACCCTTTCGCCTAGCAGGTTTTCCATCTTGCGAGGCGTTCGTCTTGCGGGGCACCACTGTATTTAAACATAGGGTGGATCTACACACAGGGGGGGAAACGTTATAAATAAGTCAGAAATTAAATTGTTATAACAAAAGAAAAAAACACTATGGAAATTGCTTAATTTCTATTATCTTTTTGCTCTCTGGTTCCACCTGGTGTTGCATGTTTATAACGCATCCCAAACGTTGTTTCTTGGCTAACGTAGCTGAGTCCCTAGTCTCAGGATAGACTATTTCCACCTATTAATATTACCACAACAGCAACACTCTCACTGTCCCTTCTAGGAATTTGACTTGGAATGAAACTGAGTTGTGCTCCCTAGCTAACCCCAGATCCCTATCAGGGCAGATCCTTCTGTTCCCCAGAGGCGAAGGGGTGTCAGGGGAGGCAAAAACATGGCCCCCACTGGAGAGGAACCGCAGGGTCAGCCAGAGGGGCTCCCCCAATTCCAGCAGGGTGGGCAGCTCTTCTCTGCCTCCTCTTCCTCCTCCTCCCTGCTGCTCCAACGCCACCTCAGAGTAGACCACTTTGAACTCCTCCTCCTGTAGGTCCTGCTGCAGCAGGGGGCACCAAATTTTGTCCTTGCTCCAGGCACCATATTACCAAAGTTCGCCCCAATGGTAGCTTGGGGTTCAAGCACATCTAAAAAGGCCATAGGTTCTCAAGTCACAGAATAATAATAATTATTATTATTATTATTATTATTATTATTATTATTATTATTATTTATACTCCGCCCTCCCCAGCCAAGACCTGGCTCAGGGAAGCTAACACCAGATATAAAACAATTGATAAAATACAACTTAAAAACAAGATTAAAATACAACATTAAAATGCAGCCTCATTTCAGTAAAGGTAAAGGGACCCCTGACCATTAGGTCCAGTCACGGATGACTCTGGGGCTGCGGCACTCATCTCGCTTTATTGGCCCAGGGAGCCGGCATACAGCTTCCGGGTCATGTGGCCAGCATGACTAAGCTGCTTCTGGCAAACCAGAGCAGCGCACGGAAACACTGTTTACCTTCCCGCTGGAGCGGTACCTATTTATCTACTTGCACTTGATGTGCTTTCAAACTGCTAGGTTGGCAGGAGCTGGGACTGAGCAATGGGAGCTCACCCTGCCGTGGGGATTCGAACCGCCAACCTTCTGATCAGCAAGTCCTAGGCTCTGTGGTTTAACCCACAGTGCCACCCACGTAGAAACTCAAATCAAAAACTTTTGGGGGATGAAAACGTCAAATCTTCACCAATGCCAACTATCCAGACTGGTCTTATGTGGGCCAGAAAAAAAGCCAAGGAAGTCCCCAAATAGGAGTTCCATCACAGAAAGAGAAAGGAAAAAGGATAGAGGGGAAGGGGATCAAGTTGATTCTAAACCAAAGGCCAGCCTTATTCCAGTGGCAACAAGACAAGGAACAAATGCCACTGATATCTTGGGCTATGGCGACGCACCTTTTGAAAACTGCTTCTTAATGTTTGGCTGCTCTGTAGGTTAAAAATGCCATGTTAGCTGGAGCTAAAGGGATTATCCTTTACTCAGACTCTGCGGATTACTGCGCACCTGGAATTCAGCCCTATCCGCATGGGTGGAATCTCCCCGGAGGAGGAGTGCAGCGCGGGAATGTCTTAAACCTCAACGGTGCAGGAGATCCCCTTACCCCGGGGTATCCAGCCAAAGGTTAGTGATGTACCCAGCACAGTCTTACACTTGGGAAGTAAGTTTAACTATTTGCTTCACGGGGTGAGTTTCAAGGTTTCCTGTCTGTTCAGCATTCAACCAGATTTGCTTGCACAAATCTTACACAGTGGTTTTCCTCTTGGTTCCTCAGAATATACCTTCAGATATGGAGTTGATGATGGAGTAGGGATTCCCAGAATCCCAGTTCATCCCATTGGCTACCATGATGCTGAAATTTTATTACGGTATGTAGATTTTAGTCATCGTTGGTGTTTGCAGAAAGCAGGCTGAGCTCATATTGTTATTCTAGCAATATTAAAATATTGTTGTTTTACCCACTGTTTTTATTGATATGGAAAAAGAACTGGCATGACACTGTATTTATCTTGGAAATATGAGCTTGGCTCCTAATCTCACACTGCTTAAACTAAGATTTAAATCTCCATTTAGCCATGAAGGTCACTGGACGGGTCAGTCTAGTTTATTTTTGTTGTTGTTGTTGTTGTTTAGTCATTTAGTCGTGTCCGACTCTTCGTGACCCCATGGACCAGAGCACGCCAGGCATTCCTGTCTTCCACTGCCTCCTGCAGTTTGGTCAAACTCATGCTGGTCGCTTCGAGAACACTGTCCAACCATCTCATCCTCTGTCGTCCCCTTCTTCTTGTGCCCTCCATCTTTCCCAACATCAGGGTCTTTTCCAGGGAGTCTTCTCATGAGGTGGCCAAAGTATTGGAGCCTCAGCTTCACGATCTGTCCTTCCAGTGAGCACTCAGGGCTGACTTCCTTAAGAATGGATAGGTTTGATCTTCTTGCAGTCCATGGGACTCTCAAGAGTCTCCTCCAGCACCATAATTCAAAAGCATCAATTCTTCGACGATCAGCCTTCTTTATGGTCCAGCTCTCACTTCCATACATCACTACTGGGAAAACCATGGCTATACGGACCTTTGTTGGCAAGATGATGTCTCTACTTTTTAAGATGTTGTCTAGGTTTCCATCGCCTTTCTCCCAAGGAGCAGGCGTCTTTTAATTTCGTGACTGCTGTCACCATCTGCAGTGATCATGGAGCCCAAGGAAGTAAAATCTCTCACTGCCTCCATTTCTTCCCCTTCTATTTGCCAGGAGGTGATGGGCCCAGTGTCCATGATCTTCGTTTTTTTGATGTTGAGCTTCAGACCATATTCTGTGCTCTCCTCTTTCACCCTCATTAAAAGGTTCTTTAATTCTTCCTCTCTGCCATCAAGGTTGTGTCATCTGCATATCTGAGGTTGTTGATATTTCTTCCGGCAATCTTAATTCCGGCTTGGGATTCATCCAGCCCAGCCTTTCGCATGATGAATTCTGCATATAAGTTAAATAAGCAGGGAGACAATATACAGCCTTGCCGTACTCCTTTCCCAATTTTGAACCAATCAGTTGTTCCATATCCAGTTCTAACTGCAGCTTCTTGTCCCACATAGAGATTTCTCAGGAGACAGGTGAGGTGATCAGGCACTCCCATTTCTTTAAGAACTTGCCATAGTTTGATGTGGTCGACACATTTAAAGGCTTTTGCATAGTCAATGAAGCAGAAGTAGATGTCTTTCTGGAACTCTCTAGCTTTCTCCATAATCCAGTGCATGTTTGCAATTTGGTCTCTGGTTCCTCTGCCCCTTCGAAATCCAGCTTGCACTTCTGGGAGTTCTCGGTCCACATACTGCTTAAGCCTGCCTTGTAGAATTTTAAGCATAATCTTGCTAGCGTGAGAAATGAGTGCAATTGTGCAGTAGTTGGAGCATTCTTTGGCACTGCCCTTCTTTGGGATTGGGATGTAGACTGATCTTCTCCAATCCTCTGGCCACTGCTGAGTTTTCCAAATTTGCTGGCATATTGAGTGTAGCACCTTAACAGCATCATCTTTTAAAATTTTAAATAGTTCAGCTGGAATATCATCACTTCCACTGGCCTTGTTATTTGCAGTGCTTTCTAAGGCCCATTTGATTTCACTCTCCAGGATGTCTGGCTCAAGGTCAGCAACCACACTACCTGGGGTATACGAGACATCCATGTCTTTCTGGTATAGTTCCTCTGTGTATTCTTGCCACCTCTTCTTGATGTCTTCTGCTTCTGTTAGGTCCTTTCCACTTTTGTCTTTTATTATGGTAATCTTTGTATGAAATGTTCCTTTCATATCTCCAATTTTCTTGAACAGATCTCTGGTTTTTCCCATTCTATTGTTTTCCTCTATTTCTTTGCATTGCTCATTTAAGAAGGCCTTCTTGTCTCTCCTTGCTATTTTTTGGAAATCTGCATTCAATTTCCTGTATCTTTCACTATCTCCCTCGCATTTTGCTTGCCTTCTCTCCCCCGCTATTTGTAAGGCCTCGTTGGACAGCCACTTTGCTTTCTTGCATTTCCTTTTCATTGGGATGGTTTTAGTTGCTACCTCCTGTATAATGTTACGAGCCTCCATCCATAGTTCTTCAGGCACTCTGTCCACCAAATCTAAATCCTTAAACCTGTTCCTCACTTCCACTGTGTATTCATAAGGGATTTGACTTAGATTGTATCTTACCGGCCCAGTGGTTTTTCCTACTTTCTTCAGTTTAAGCTTGAATTTTGCTATAAGAAGCTGATGATCTGAGCCACAGTCAGCTCCAGGTCTTGTTTTTGCTGACTGTATAGAGCTTCTCCATCTTTGGCTGCAGAGAATATAATCAATCTGATTTCGATGCTGCCCATCTGGTGATGTCCATGTGTAGAGTCGTCTCTTGTGTTGTTGGAAAAGAGTGTTTGTGATGACCAGCTTGTTCTCTTGGCAGAACTCTATTAGCCTTTGCCCTGCTTCGTTTTGAACTCCAAGGCCAAACTTGCCAGTTGTTCCTTTTATCTCTTGACTCCCTACTTTAGCATTCCAATCCCGTATAATGAGAAGAACATCCTTCTTTGGTGTCATTTCTATAAGGTGTTGTAAGTCTTCATAGAACTGCTCAATTTCAATTTCTTCAGCACCAGTGGTTGGTGCATAAACTTGGATTACTGTGATGTTAAAAGGTCTGCCTTGGATTCGTATCAAGATCATTCTATCATTTTTGAGATTGCATCCCAGTACCGCTTTTGCCACTCTTTTGTTGACTATGAGGGCCACACCATTTCTTTTATGGGATTCTTGCCCACAGTAGTAGATATGATGGTCATCCAAACTGAATTCGCCCATTCCCATCCATTTTAGTTCACTGATGCCCAGGATGTCAATATTTATTCTTGCCATCTCATTTTTGACCACATCCAACTTACCAAGGTTCATGGTTCTTACATTCCAGGTTCCTATGCAATATTTTTCTTTACAGCATTGGACTTTCCTTTCGCTTCCAGGCATATCCGCAACTGAGCGTCCTTTAGGCTTTGGCCCAACCGCTTCATCAGCTCTGAATCTACTTGTACTTGTCCTCTGGTCTTCCCCAATAGCATGTTGGATGCCTTCCGACCTGAGGGGCTCATCTTCCAGCGTCATAACTTTTATATGCCTGTTGTCTTTGTCCATGGAGTTTTCTTGGCAGGTATACTGGAGTGACTTGCCGGTTCCTGCTCCAGGTGGATCACGTTTGGTCAAAACTCTCCACTATGACCTGTCCATCTTGGGTGGCCCTGCACGGCATAGCTCATAGCTTCTCTGAGTTATTCAAGCCCCTTCGCCACGACAAGGCAGTGATCCATGATTTAGCCTAACTAAATTTCAATGTATCTGTGAGGACAACATTGTGAGGTGGGCATGCTTTATACGCTCTCCTGAGCTCCGTGGAGGAAAGATTGGATCGAAAACTTTATAAGTAAAGAAAGTAAGTTAAACTGGATGTTTCCTCTGAAAGGGACAGTGAAACACAATCATTTTGACATAGTAGGACCGCTACCTGCAATACAGCAACTCACAATCCTGCATGCATATCCAGAAGCCCTGACCCTAAAACAGAAAGCATATCACATATTAATTTGATGACAGCCCTAAAGCCAGTAAATGTTGGGCCCCCTTCATACTTGACATTTGGGAATTAAGGAGATGATGGCTGCTAATTCAATGACCTTGTCTGTCTTGGTTTCGCTGCTGCAGGTTCATGGGCGGTCCTCCACCTCCAGATGAGAGTTGGAAGGGAAATCTCAATGTGTCCTATAACATTGGGCCCGGATTTTCTGGCACCTACTCCAGAAGGTCAGTTCGAACACTTCTACCATCCAGCTGCCATTCCAAACCCTATGAAACAGCCTATGAAATATCAGAGTTGCTGCCATTTCCTGGAAGGTCTTCTGTGTCTTTCATGTAGCATATTGCCTACACAAATGGCATATCCCAGTGGTGGCTGGTGCCCATTGGGACTGGCAAGGCAGAAGGTATGGAGGCCAACAGTAGGTGGCGCCAAAGCCAAGGACGGGCAGAGGCAACACATTCTGTTTTTGTCCTTGTTCTCCCTGCAGACTTCGACAAGGGGAAAACTTGAGACTAAGGAGAAATAGAAGAACATAGGAAGTGGACTTACCGTATTTTTCCTTCTATAACACGCAGATTTTTTCTCCTAAAAAGGAAGGAGAAATGTCTGTGCGTGTTATTGAGCGAATGTGTGGTCCCTGGAGCCAAATAGTGCAAGGGGAGGCAAAAAAAAGCAGGCAAAATTCAAATCACGCGTCTCCTAGAAGGGAAACATGAAAAGAGGAAGCGGCTGCTTTCCGGCATTCTGCCTCAGGGTCTTACTGCCCACCCACCTCTGTTTCCTTGCTGTGTTTGCTCAAACGGAACAAAGAGCAGGGAAAGCCCCTCCCCTCCAGGCAAGCAGAGGGGAAAGCTGAAAACATGCAGAAGGGAGAGAGAGAGAGAGAGAGAGAGAGCGCGGAGCTGGCTGGCTTGGGTGGGTAGGTGAGGGAAAACTTTTGCCTTCCTTTCCTCCCTATACCCCTCTCCTGCATTCTTAGCCAGCTGCTTCTCTGCACACCCCTCTCCTGCTCCTTGTCCCTTCTGTGTTTTTCCTTCCCTCCCCACTTAAAATGTGGTTAAAAAGCATGGATCCACATGGATCCTCAGGATCTTTGCATTGGGTCAGCCCAAATTCACCATCAGATCACATAGCATGTCCATGGCTACAGCCTGCCCCCCCCAAAAAATCACGCACCCACTGTTGCCTGGGGCTGCAATGGTGCAAAAACTTGGTTAAAAAGCATGGATCTACATGGATCCTCAGGATCTTTGCATTCAGTCATCCCAAATTCACCATCAGATCACATAGAATGTCCATGGTTACAGCCTGCCCCCCAAAAACCACGCACCCACTGTTGCCTGGGGCTGCAATGGTGCAAAAACGTGGTTAAAAAGCATGGATCTACATGGATCCTCAGGATCTTTGCATTCAGTCATCCCAAATTCACCATCAGATCACATAGCATGTCCATGGTTACAGCCTGCCCCCCAAAAATCACGCACCCACTGTTGCCTGGGGATGCAATGGTGCAAAAACGTGGTTACAAAACATGGATCCACATGGATCCTCAGGATCTTTGCATTGGGTCAGCCCAAATTCACCATCAGAGCACATAGCATGTCCATGGCTACAGCCTGCCCCCCAAAAATCACGCACCCACTGTTGCCTGGGGCTGCAATGGTGCAAAAACGTGGTTACAAAACATGGATCCACATGGATCCTCAGGATCTTTGCATTGGGTCAGCCCAAATTCACCATCAGAGCACATAGCATGTCCATGGCTACAGCCTGCCCCCCCAAAATCACGCACCCACTGTTGCCTGGGGCTACAATGGTGCAAAAACGTGGTTACAAAGCATGGATCCACAGGGATTCTCAGGATTTTTGCATTGGGTCAGCCCAAATTCACCATCAGATCACATGTCTGTGGCCACAGCATGAAGCACAAAAATGATACATTCACTGTTTCATTCAGAATGTTTTTTCCCTTGTTTTCCTTCTCTAAAAACGATGTTCGTGTTATGGTCAGGTGCGTGTTATAGAGCGAAAAATACGGTATACGGAGGCAAACCATTGGGTCCCTCTAGCTCTGCTACTGAGCTATGGCCCTTTCCCCCAATCAGGGCCAGCCCTATCATTAGGCAGAAGGATGTGACTATCTCAGGTAGTGGATGCTAGAGTGCTGGGAGTGGTGGTGAGGTGTTGTGGGACACATGACCTGTTTTGCACCTCCCTCAGCTACCCGGCAGTGGAAGATGCCGTTCTGTCACCAGTGTCAAGGTTTCTACTGCCAGTTGAGTCAACTTTGAGTGGTGGCAGCAGGTTCCATGTTGCCTTTTGCCTCAGTCGGCAAAATCTCTTGCACTGACCCAGTTCATGAATTCACCCTTTGCTCCCAGAAAGAGGTTGCATGAGCCAGAGCAGGAGTACCTGAAGGCTTGATCCAAGGAACAGCTTATCCAGGGCAGCTTCTCACAGTACCAAAGCCTTGTTTTCTTGTAACTTGGAAGCTGAACGCCTTGGCTCCAGAACAAATCCGCTCCCGAACGATCAAAACCCACAAGTGCTTGTTCTGGTTTCTGGTTTCCACAGCTTCCGATTGGCTGCAGGACGTTCCTGCAGCCAATCAGAATCCAAGCTTTGGTTTTTGAATGGTTCTGGGAGTCGAACGGACTCCCGGAATGCATCCTGTTCGAGAACCAAGGTACGACTGTACAATCAAGAGATTAGCTTCGCTCTTTGGCACCAGGAGCAGACCCTCAATGCTAATTCATCCCCTCACTGTTGATCTGGCAAGTCCTAGTTTGGTTGACACTACTATGCTCTCACAGAATACCATGCTTTTATTCTACAGGAAAGTCAGAATGCACGTTCACACAATCAATAAAATCACACGAATATACAATGTCATCGGGACCATCAAAGGAGCAGTGGAACCTGGTGAGCTTTTTCTGGCCTAACAGCTGTTGGTTTTAGAGTGTTCCTAGAGTGAAAGGAAATAAAAAGATGTCTGCTCCTTGGGAGAAAGGCGAGGGCAAACCTAGACAGCATCTTAAAATGTAGAGACATCATCTTGCCAACAAAGGTCCATATAGTTAAAGCCATGGTTTTCCCAGTAGTGATGTATGGAAGTGAGAGCTGGACCATAAAGAAGGCTGATCGCCGAAGAATGGATGCTTTTGAATTATGGTGCTGGAGGAGACTCTTGAGAGTCCCATGGACTGCAAGAAGATCAAACCTATCCATTCTGAAGGAAATCAGCCCTGAGTGCTCACTGGAAGGACAGATTGTGAAGCTGAGGCTCCAATACTTTGGCTACCTCATGAGAAGAGAAGACTCCTTGGAAAAGACCCTGATGTTGGGCAAGATGGAGGGCACAAGGAGAAGGGGACAGCAGAGGACGAGATGGTTGGACAGTGTTCTCGAAAAAACCAGCATGAGTTTGGCCAAACTGCGGGAGGCAGTGGAAGACAGGAGTGCCTGGTGTGCTCTGGTCCATGGGGTCACGAAGAGTTGGACATGACTAAACAACAACAATAGAGTGAAAGGTCCACCCAGAGGCCCATTTTGCCATCTTGCCCCTCCTTGAGATGGAGTTGTTGGTTTTTTTTACATGGTAGAGCAAGCTCAGGCCCCATAAAGCTATTTGCAAATATTGGGGTTCCTTCTGTCCTGCTGATTTATACAGCCCCTTGGTAACCCTGCTTGGAAGAGTTTGTAGGGACCCTGCAGAGCAGCAGAAGAGATGGTAGAAGGGGCAGCTGTTAGAAAGGGGGGAGATGAGTAAATAAATATCGCTCCTTCCTGGACTGCAGCAGGAGCTTCTGCCAGATCCCAGATCCTTCTGCTTTTTGGAAGTTCATTCTGCTGAGTGGGGCTCCAGGATTCTGCCCCCTGAGCCTTACCCCTGCCGTCGCCACTGTGGGGAGCTGCAAACACAGCTAGCAAAGCCAATCCTTCGTAGATCACTTTGGCTCAATCCTGGTTTTTTTTTTTTATAATAATATTTATTAAATTTTTGTATAACCAATAAAAAACATACATAATAACAAAATATTTTCCATTATCCACATTTCATTCTCAACTTTGGACTTCCTCACATCTCTTGTTCCTGCTTTCTAAACATAGATTTTACCAGCAAATTATTAACTTAATTTAATTCATATAATATAATTTTCCAATATTTAATGTCTCAAATTTTGGGATTTAACATACTCTTATTGAAGCTTAGGGTGGCGCTGTGGGTTAAAGCCTCAGCGCCTAGGACTTGCCAATCGAAAGGTCGGCGGTTCGAATCCCTGCGGCGGGGTGCTCTCCCGCTGCTCGGTCCCAGCGCCTGCCAACCTAGCAGTTCGAAAGCACCTCCGGGTGCAAGTAGATAAATAGGGACCGCTTACCAGCGGGAAGGTAAATGGCGTTTCCGTGTGCGGCTCTGGCTCACCAGAGCAGCGATGTCACGCTGGCCACGTGACCCGGAAGTGTCTCCGGACAGCGCTGGCCCCTGGCCTCTTAAGTGAGATGGGCGCACAACCCCAGAGTCTGTCAAGACTGGCCCGTACGGGCAGGGGTACCTTTACCTTTACTTTACCTATTGAAGCTTAATCATAAAATATTACTTATCCAAAATTTATCTTTTCATCTACCAATTAAATTTAAATTTATATTCTTTATAACTAGTTTGTTGGAGCCGTGTTTTTGCTAATCTTACATCTTTCTTAACATTCATACAATTTACAATATTTTTGTAGATAGTCCTTAAATTTCTTCCAGTCCTCCTCCACCAGTTCTTCTCCCAGGTCTCGGATTCTGCCAGTCATCTCCGCCAGTTCCATATAGTCTATCAGTTGCAGGCTCAACCCTGGTTTTGAGCCTGTTAGTGCTTTGCCGTCATTTCTTTTGCAGAAGCTTCAGAGGTAACTGGAATTTGAGACTCTGAAAAAGCACTTTTTGCAGCATCGCTGAATGGAATGAATTGGGTTTGCTCTTATTCTTCCTCTAAAAAATTCTATTGTTCTCCCACCCCACTAGCCCCTTGGGGGGGGGGGGAGTCTAATCTGAATAAGGAAAGAAACATCTGCCAAGTACCATATTTTTAGCTCTATATGACGCACCAGACCACAAGACACACCTAGTTTTTGGAGGAGGAAAACAAGAAAAAAAATATTTTGAATCTCAGAAGCCAGAAGAGCAAGAGGGATCTCTGCGCAGTGAAAGCAGCAATCCCTCTTGCTGTTCTGGCTTCTGTGATAGCTGTGCAGCCTGCATTTGCTCCATAAGACGCACACACATTTCCCCTTACTTTTTAGGAGGGAAAAAGTGAGTCTTATAGAGCAAAAAATACGGTATATTTTGAGTTAGATCCAGTTCTTTGTAATGTTTCTATCTTATATTTTTGTTTTGTTTTTGTTCCCCCTCCCTAGATAGATATATAATTTTGGGAGGCCACAGAGATTCTTGGGTCTTTGGCGGCATCGACCCAACCACTGGGGCAGCCGTCCTTCAAGAAGTGGCTCGGAGTTTTGGCAAGTTGGTGAAGAAAGGTAATGAACTGCACAATTAGAAAATAAAACATGAAGCATGCAGACCAGGCTATCTGTTCCTAGACCCAATTCATCGTAATAGTGATTCACTTTACAGCAATATCCTGTTCCTAGAAATAAGTCTTGGCAAGTCTAGCGCAACTTTTATAAAGTTTAATGGGTACAGGATTGCAGACTTATATGAGCCTAAGGCAGCTTTCCCCTCTGGAAGTTGTTGGACTTCAGCTACCATCAGTCCCTCCCAGAATGGCCAGGGGACATGAATTATGGGAGTTGTAGTCCAACAATATACACTAGTAGCCAAAATTGTGGAAACCTTTTGGAAAAAGTGCATTTCTGAGGTTTGATGGCTCATAACACCATTTTATTTTGGGAGTAATACCATAAAATTCTTTATCAATGGAAAGATAATTTAATGAGGAATGTAATGCAATGAAGTTTGTTCAGTTATCTGTATTCTATTAAAAGTTATAGCCAAATAACCAGAAAAAGGAAGCACAGCTTGCTTAGGTTGATATGCAGTAACTTTTCTTCATTTGAATGTAGCCAATGAGCACGAGTGTTTAGAGAGCCAATTAGGTGTTATGAGCCATCAAACCTCAGAAATACACTTTCCCCGAAACATTTTCACAATATTGGCCACTAGTGTATGTCACCAGGTTGGGGAAGCTGGTTTAGACCCTAAAGTCCCTTCTGAGCTCACAAAGTATTTCTTCCTAAGTCCTAAGATCTGGAGATGATTTGGGTCCCAACACTTAGGTTTCATGTGCACTTCCATGGGGTGTGAGAATTTCTTTGGTGGAACAGTTTCCTGAAAGATGCTTACAGTGGTACCTCGGGTTACATATGCTTCAGGTTACATACGCTTCAGGTTACAGATTCTGCTAACCCAGAAATAGTGCCTCGGGTTAAGAACTTTGCTTCAGGATGAGAACAAAAATCGTGCTCCGGCTGTGCAGCGGCAGCAGGAGGCCCCATTAGCTAAAGTGGTGCTTCAGATTAAGAACAGTTTTAGGTTAAGAACGGACCTCCAGAATGAATTAAGTACTTAACCCGAGGTACCACTGTATTAGTCTCATCATCATCATCATCATCATCATGTTTCAAAAGCATTTCTAAAACCCGATTCCATTTTTTTAATGGCATTGCCTTTTCAATTCTGATTGCTCTTGTTGATCAGAGTGCAAGTTGAAATTTTAAATGCTTTTTTTTTATAAAAAGGTTGTAAGACTGCTTGGTCCTTTGCTTAAGGAATATAATTGCCGGCAGATGGAATGAAAAGCAACAAATAAAACAAAATCCTGATCCCAAACTAAGGCAATCGGAAACAGATCCTTATTTTAAAGAGATTACTGGAGCATGGTTTTTAACTGTCCTGGGGCTGTGTTTAAAAAGCAGGCATGGGAAATCTTTGGTCCTCCAGCTGTTGCTAGACTACAACTCCTATCCTCCCTGGCCATTGGCCATGCTAGCTGAGGCTGATGGGAGTTGTAGTCCAATCCAGCTGGAAGCCCACAAATTCCTCAGCCTTGTTATAAGTTGAACCATCCAGAGAGATGATGACCTTTTCAATGCCAACAGGTTGGAAGCCTAGGAGAACAATAATCTTTGCCAGCTGGGATGCAGAAGAATTTGGGCTGTTGGGTTCCACCGAATGGGCAGAGGTAAGTGCTTAACCGGTTCCAGAATATTTTGCTGAGACTTGCAGGAACTCTCTATTTTTTCCCCTCAAAACAGACCCATGGAAGTTAAGGATCTAACCTAGTCATTGACTGCAATGTGCCTCTCCAGACAGCAAGAATACGCTGGTCTGGAGGGGCCCTGAGTTTTCCCACAATCAGCACAAACATCTTTTACAGCGTGGATTATTAGCAGATTTGGGGGTCTGCATTAGCAGTGATGGGATGACCCCATGGGGGAGCCCCCCTTCTATTGACTTCATTTCACTCTGCCCCCAATCCTGCTCTATGTGGCGATTATTATTATCATTAATTAAAGGAGCATCTCCTCCCCCATCGTTCAGCCCGGAAACTGAGATCCAGCCCTGAGGGCATTCTGGCGGTTCCCTCATTGCGAGAAGTGAGGTTACAGGGAACCAGGCAGAGGACCTTCTCGGTAGTGGCGCCTGCCCTGTGGAACACCCTCCATTCAGATGTCAAGGAAATAAGCAGCTACCATATTTTTCGCCCCATAGGATGCACCGGCCCATAGGACGCACCTAGTTTTTTTGGGGGGAAATAAAGGGAAAAAAATTATTTCCCCCCCAGGCGCTCTGCGTTAATCCCGAAGCTTGGGGCATGTGGAGTTCAGCGCGCCCCAAGCTTCGGGGTGCCGACAAGGTCTCCGCTAGCCTTGGGAGAGCCTCTCAGACTTAAGTCCTCCGACAGAACTTCCCAATATGGCGACGGAATTTTTAACTGTGTCATTCCAAAGCCCTTATACATTCCACGCTCTTCTTAAAACATGCTTTGGTTTGAAAGTTTATCTCCACACAGCCTTAAATCCACAGCTTAAGTCCTTAAAACAACATTTCTGACTTGTGAGGGGGGTGGGATTCTTGTTTAATCACATAAGGGAAATAAAGGAAAGTTTTTTCCCCCTCCCCCATCAGTCCCTTTGCCATACCGAGTCTTGGCGTATGTTCTCATGATTTATACTTGTTCCTCCGACTCGTCTTATTTAATCAGAGATCTCTTCTGTTAGCAGTCTTTACTCCCCCTTCTTCCTTGAAATATGTGCATTCACTTCATCCAAATTGTTTCTTTTGAAGTTCTTGCAGCTAGTGGTGCGGATCAGAGACGGCGTCCAGGAGCGTCGAAATCCCACAGGAGGGCATTGTGCCTAGTGCCCCCATCCCCACAAATTCAGGGGTGGTATAGGGCACAGCAGGCAAGGGCAGTCCCCCACCACAATCCTGGGGGGGGGGTAGGGAGGCTATTTACTCCCATCACAGCCTCCAATTTACCTTGTGTGGGTCGGAGAGATGTTATTGTCAGCCATCTTCTGATGCGCCCCTAGTGGTCCCTAATAATAATAAAATTTCTATATCTCCTTCCTTGGAGGTTTTTAAACAGAGGTTGGGTGGCCATCTGTCTGGGATGCTTTAGCTGTAATTCCTGCATTGCAGGGGGCTGGACTAGATGACCCTTGGGGTACCTTCGAACTCTAAAGTGTATATATATATATATATATATATATATATATATGACATATCATTTTCATCAATCATTTACCATAATTTCATAGCTTATACCATTTTTTTTTACTTCTATCAATCACATCTGAGAATTTTCCAATCTTTTTCACTTAATTTACATTTCTTAATTTCACTATTACTTTTAATTATTTTAACTAATAACTCTCTTCATAATCTTCTCTGCAATATTTCACAAAATCCTCCTTACAAAACGTCTTGTAGTCCTACTAGCGTAATCTGTTTATTACGGTTGCTTTTCAAATAGTTCAAATATTTGCTCCAGTCCATCGTGAATCTCTGGTTCCGCAGGTTTCGAATCCTTCCTGTCATCTTATCTAATTCTGCATAGTCCATTAATTTCATCTGCCATTCTTCTTTCGTCGGTAGTTCTTCTTGTTTCCATTTCTGGGCCAACAATACTCTTGCTGCTGTTACTGCATATAAAAACAGTTTGTTGTCCTGTCTGTTAATATCCTCACTTACCAATACCAAGTAAAAATGTGTCTGGTTTTTTTACTCTAAGGTTCTATTGTTCTATCCCTGTGGCAACTGGAGAAATGCACATAGCTATCACAGTTAATACATGTGACTGCACTTGGATGTCCGTTTTATATGCAGCTGCTGTTGCTGTTGTGAAAAACAACCCAGTTAACTTAGTCATCCACCTGGCGGTGCTTGTATCTTTTTGTAACTGCAGGAGAATACCAAAATTCTTCAAGCACGGGCTGTGGCTTACATCAACTCGGACTCTTCTATAGAAGGTGAGCATCGTTTGACCATCTTCAGTTCTGTGCCACTTTTACATTCAGAGAGATAAAGGTAAAGGTAAAGGGACCCCTGACTGTTAGGACCAGTTGTGACCGACTCTGGGGTTGCGGCGCTCATCTCGCTTTATTGGCCCAGGGAGCCAGCGTACAGCTTCCAGGTCATGTGGCCAGCATGACTAAGCCACTTCTGGCGAAACAGAGCAGCGCATGGAAACGCCGTTCACCTTCCCGCCGGAGCGGTACCTATTTATCTACTTGCACTTTGACGTGCTTTCGAACTGCTAGATTGGCAGGAGCAGGGACCGAGCAATGGGAGCCTACCCCGTCACAGGGATTCAAACAGCAGACCTTTTGATCGGCAAGTCCTAGGCTCTGTAGTTTAACCCACAGCGCCACCTGCGTCCCCATTCAGAGAGATAAAAAGGTAAAGGTAAAGGTACCCCTGCCCGTACGGGCCAGTCTTGACAGACTCTGGGGTTGTGCGCCCATCTCACTCAAGAGGCCGGGGGCCAGCGCTGTCCGGAGACACTTCCGGGTCACGTGGCCAGCGTGACAAAGCTGCATCTGGCGAGCCAGCGCAGCACACGGAAATGCCGTTTACCTTCCCACCAGTAAGTGGTCCCTATTTATCTACTTGCACCCGGGGGTGCTTTCGAACTGCTAGGTTGGCAGGCGCTGGGACCGAGCAGCGGGAGCGCACCCCGCCGCGGGGATTCGAACCACCGACCTTTCGATCGGCAAGCCCTAGGTGCTGAGGCTTTTACCCACAGCGCCACCCGCGTCCCTGGCATTCAGAGAGATACCAGTGCTTAAATAGCCAATACTGAGAGATGGCACTCGAATAGCCAATGTCGAGAGAGGTAGATTTAGGTCTGATGAGGCCCTAAGCTACTGAAGGTAATGGGGCCCTTTATATGTCCAGCTGTCCTTTGTCAACAACAAATTGTCGCTGTTTTTCGTGTTCAATTAATGCTATATGGTAATTTATGGACCTAATAAGTATCTAAAGCCAATTTATTTGTTTTTTTATCTTATATTTTGGAAATGTACATCCAGGTGTTTTTTTCCTTTAAATTTTTTTGGGGGCCCCAAGAGAGTGGGGCCCTAAGCTATAGCTTGTTTAGCTTATACAGTGGTACCTCTGGTTGCGAACGGGATCTGTTCCGGAGGCCCATTCGCAACATGAAAAGCCCGCAACCTGAAGTGCTGTATTTGCACAGGTGCGCGGCACGATTTGGCGCTTGCGCGCATGCGCAAATGGCGAAACCCAGAAGTAACCCTTTCCGGTACTTCTGAGTCGCCACGGGACACAACCTGAAAAAACGTAACAGGAAGCAAACATAACATGAGGTATGTCTGTACATAAATCTGGCACTGTCTGGTGTGACGTAGCCTATTATAATTTTTTTAAGTCAAATTTTATTTTTTGAAGAGTGTCCCATTAGTATTAATACAAATGTCTATATATACTTTGGTTTCCAGGCAACTACACATTAAGAGTAGACTGCACTCCTCTTCTCAATCGATTGGTGTATAATCTGACAAAAGAGGTACAAATCATCTCATTTTTCTGGCTCTGCCCCCACCCACCCCTTTTCCTTCTCCTAGTCTTCATCTATCCTTGTGTGGCTCGGAGAAGCACTTGAGGTGAACAATGGCATGGATCCTCAGTGCAAGGAATGCTTCTTAAGGAATCACAGGGGGTTTTTTTAAATAAAAATTTTAAGTTTCTAGACCTCATGGTTCTGAGGACAGGTGCAAACGCAGGTCTTGCGTTTGTGCACCGTTTCGTGCTGAATCAACCTTCCAAAGGAGGCAGCGTTCCCACAGTTCCCTGGGAAGTGGAATTGACTGTTAAACCACTCAGAATTTCGGCTTTCCAGGGAGAATAGGGGTTTTCTAAGAACTCTTGGCACCCTTAACAAAACTACATTTCCCAGGGTTCTTTGGGGGAACTGGCTGTTTAAAGTGAAAGGATACTGCTTTAAACGTATAGGACAGGTGGCACCTCTCTTATAATGCTGAAATCGTCATATTCAGACCCATTGTTTTCCTTCCCTAGATAGTGAGCCCTGATGATGGATATGAAAGCAAAACCCTCTATGAAAGCTGGCTTGAGAAAGACTTATCCCCAGAAAGTAAGACCTTGCCCAGGTAAGAGAATCGCTTGCTTAATACACACATGCAATCCCATTACTTTTTATTTTTAATTAAAAGTTTATTGGCATAAACTAGGATTGCCAATTTTTTTTTTGGGGGGGGGGGGTTGAACTTTTTTTACAAAGGCTCACACACAAAAAAGTTTTGAGCTATTTTTAAGGAAATTCATCAAAATCTACACTTCCAACAAGAACTTGGGTTGCCATGTGTCCAGATTTTCCTGGACGATTGCTGCCCTGATGCTGTTGTGAGGGCCGAATCCAGGCTATGTCTGGGAAATTCCGGATGTATGGCAGCCCTAGCAGGAACATCCATTACTTAAATAATTGCACGTATGAGTGTGCCATCAAAATTCCCACACAAAGGGCAGGTAGAGCTTTCATATCCCCGCTTTCATTCATTTAGTGTAGGCATAGGCAACCTCAGCCCTCCAGATGTTTTGGGACTACAACTCCCATGATCCCTAGCTAACAGGACCAGTGGTCAGGGATGATGGGAATTGTAGTCCCAAAACATCTAGAGGGCCAAGGTTGCCTATGCCTGATTTAGTGTCACCAGCCCTGAGCTGCAGAACACTCTTCCAACAGGGATTTGTCAGGCACCCTCGCTTTTTATTTTCAGAAGTTCCTTGAACAACCATTTATGCCAGCAGACGTTTCTGCACTTTAATTTTCTTTCTTTTTTTTAAATAAATAATATTTATTAAGATTTTACAAAATCAAGAATACAAAAATGCATAGTAAAACAAGAAAACAGAAGAAAACTCTTGAACAAAAATACAAGATACAGAAAAACCAAGAAAAATAGAGAAATTAAAAAAAGAAAGTTAATCCGTTTTTTATAACTTTAAACTCATTAACTTATTTCTTTGACTTCCTCACACCTCCCCTTTTTGTATTCCCATTAAGATATTCAAATCAGCAAATCCTTACCCTCTTTCATCTATCTTAACTCTAAATCTTAACATATTGTAACCCTATAATTTCACCAAATTTTTAATTCATTTTTGCATACTCTTTTTAACTTTGTTGCTAATGCCACTTATTTTCAGTCCAACATCATTTTAACATTCATTAATTTTACAGTATTTCTGCAAATAATCTTTAAATTTCTTCCAATCTTCTTCCAATCTTCTTCCAACTCTTCTCCTAGGTCTCGGATTCTGCCAGTCATTTCCGCTAATTCCATATAGTCGATCACTGCACTTTAATTTTCATCTTAATTAGCCAGTCACCTTAATGATTATTCCAACTCTTCTCCCAGGTCTCGGATTCTGCCAGTCATTTCCGCTAATTCCATATAGTCCATCACTGCACTTTAATTTTCATCTTAATTAGCCAGTCACCTTAATGATTATTTGTGGAATGCCCTCCCCAGGGAGGCTTGCCTGGCGCCTTCATTACACCAGGCAAAAAAAAATGTTTCTCTTCAACCAGGAGTTCGTCTATGGCTTTTAAAATGTGTCTGTGGGACGTGGGTCATTGGTTTGCTTTGGTTTTATTATGTATCTTATTTTTGTATCTTATGTATCTTATGTTTCACTTGTCAGCCGCCCTGAGATCTTTGGATGAAGGGTGGTATACAAATTTTAATAAATAATAATAATATATGATGGTTGGACAGTGTTCTCGAAGCTACCAGCATGAGTTTGACCAAACTGGGGGAGGCAGTGGAAGACAGGAGTGCCTGGCGTGCTCTGGTCCATGGGGTCACGAAGAGTCGGACACAACTAAACAAGTTGTAGTCCAAAAACAGCTGGAGGGCCGAGTTTGCCTATGCCTGATCTAACTAGTACTTTTTTTCTAAAAAAAAAAAAAAAAAAAGGGTTTAGGGGTACTCTCATTTTCCTTCTCATATTGAAATACTGCCCCTCAAGGCCAAACATAGATTCACAAAATGTTTAGGGGTATACGAATCCCTGCGTCCCCCTAGGGAAAAAAAGCACTGGATCTAACTATAGCAACATCTTCCCCTCTCTCTTTGGGCAGGATCAGCAAGCTCGGATCAGGCAGTGATTTTGAAGCTTTCTTCCAGAGATTGGGGATCGTGTCCGGCAGAGCCCGGTACACTAAGAATAGGGTAAGCCGGACAGCCTGTCCGAAAGATGACACCCCTCTGTTTATTTCTGGACAGCTGTGAACACACCACAGCAAGTGGGTCTCCTTTTTTATTTTTGGGAAAGCTCCCAATGGGGGGGAAATGGACAGGGAAGCACCAATCCAGTCTTCTGAAAAGAAAGGTAAAAGAATAAAGCAGCAGTCCATTGCATACTTACCTGGGATAAATCATAAGCCCCGCTGAGTGGCAGAGCTTTTGAAAAAGGTCTCAGGTTCCATCTCCCTACCTGAAATACTGGAGTGCTGCTGACAGTCAGTGTAGACATTATGGAGGTAGATGGACCAATGGTCTAACTCTGTATAAGACAGCTCTCTATATCCCTGTGCCCAGTTTGCCCCTGAGTGCTTGATCTTGCATTCACCAAACTGACAGTGAGCCGAGTTGGACTGGGCCTGTGATGTGGGGGAACTTTAATACAGTGGTGCCTCGCAAGACGAAAATAATCCGTTCCGCGAGTCTCTTCGTCTAGCGGTTTTCTCGTCTTGCGAAGCATCCCTATTAGCGGCTTAGCGGATTAGCACTATTAGCGGCTTGGCGGCTATTAGCGGCTTAGAAAAAAGGGGGGGGGAGGGAAAAAACTCGCAAGACTCGCAAGATGTTTTCGTCTTGCGAAGCAAGCCCACAGGGAAATTCGTCTTGCGAAGCGCCTCAAAAAACGGAAAACCCTTTCGTCTAGCGGGTTTTTCGTCTTGCGAGGCATCCGTCTTGCAGGGCACCACTGTACAGTGGTACCTTGGTGGTTCTCAACCTTCATGTGTTCCGGGAGCCCGTTCCAATCCCAAAACTGTTCAAAAACGAAGGCACAGCTTCCGAGTGGCTGTGGGAGCTCCCTTGCACTCAGGAAGAAGCTGCGTCAGACGTTCAGCTCCAGAAAACATTTGCAAACCAGAACACTTACTTAAAGGTTTGCGATGTTTGGGAGCCGATTTGTTCGGCAACTAAGCCATTTGAGAACCAAGGTATGACTGTAATTGAGTCTCCATCTTTCTTAGAATCGTAGAACTGTAGTTTGAAGGGACCCTGAGGGTCACTGCCTTAAATGCAGGAATTTCAACTAAAGCATCCAGGACAGGCACATTTGACCCATTTCTTCGCTCTCCTTTTCCAGAAAGTAGACAAATTCAGTAACTACCCTCTCTACCACACCACGTACGAGACCTTTGAATTAGTCGAGCGGTTTTATGACCCCGAATTCAGGAAGCAGCTTGCCGTCGCTCACCTCCGGGCAGGCTTGGTCTACGAACTGGCCGATTCCCAGGTCCTTCCTCTCCATTGCCAAGATTATGCAGAAGCGTTGAGGACCTATGTCGACGGAATCTACAATGTGGCCAAGGGTCACAAAGCACAGCTGGGAACCTACCAAGTATCATTTGGTGAGCCTGATGCAAAAGGGGTACAAAGTCCATACAGATGTGGTTCCTGTTGCTACAGGCCTCTGTTAGCGACAGATATGGGTCACACCCACACGTTTAAAGCACATAGCTCCCCCCCCCAGAGCATCCTGGGAGCTGTAGTTTGTTATTTGAAAGACCGTATTCCCTCCTGTGAACTTGCCCGGGTTCTGAAATCTTCAGAAGATCTCTCGGTCCCACCACCCTCACTGGGACGCTTGGTGCAGGAGAGGGCCTTCTCGGTGGTTGCCCCCCAAACAACTCTGAAACTCCTTCCCTGGGGGAGACAGACTGGCTCCCTCCTTGTGGTCCTCCCACCAGCAGGCGAAGACCTTCTTGTTCCAACAAACTTTGGGAAACTCACTGCTTTTAATGAAAGGGCTGGTACTGTGCTATTTTTATGGTAGTTGTTTATACATGTGTATCTATAATCACTTTAATTCTATTAATGTTTCATTTTTTTTTTAATGGCATTTCCCCCAATGTTTTTAGTTGTTCCTATTTTATTTGTCCACCACTCCATTTGGAAGTTGGTTCGGCTTTAGAACTTCTCTTACCTCCCAAGATTTCCCCCTAATTGCTCAGCCAACAAACTACTCTTCCATGATTTAATACAAGAACGTAAGACAAGCCTGCTGGATCAGGCCAATGACCCATCTAGTCCAGAATCCTGTTCTCACAGTGGCTGAACAGATTCCTGTGGGAAGCCTGAAAGTTGGGCATGAGTGCAAGAGCACTCTGTCCACCTGTGATTTCTCTGCAACTAGCATTTAGAAGTGTAATGCTTCTTTCAGTGGAGATGGAACATAGAACATGGTACTCACTGATAGCCCAATTCTCTATGGTAAAAAGGTAAAGGACCCCTGGATGGTTATGTCCAGTCAAAGGCAACTATGGGGTTGTGGCGCTCATCTCGCTTTCAGGCCAAGGGAGTCGGCGTTTGTCCACAGACAGCTTTCCAGGTCATGTGGCCAGCAGGACTAAAGCGCCTCCGGTGCAATGGGACACTGTGATGGAAGCCAGGGTGCACGGAAATGCCGTTTACCTTCCTGCTGCAGTGGTACCTATTTATCTACTTGCACCAGTGTGCTTTTGAACTGCTAGGTTGGCAAGAGTGGGACAGAGCAATGGGAGCTCACTACATTGTGAGGTTTCAAACCGCTGACCAGCAAGCCCAAGAGGCTCTGTGGTTTAGACCACAGCGCCGTCCTCTATGACACATTTGAAACCACCACTCATCAGCATAGTCAATACTGAACTAGATCTGATCGGCCACCTTAAGGCAGCTTCCTGTTTGTTTGGAACTGGAGGTGACCAGGATTTAAGCCTGGGACCCCCTGACACTGAACTGTGAGCTTTACTCTTTTCTAAATTAGGAAATTGACTTATCAACTCTGTATTTGCAGATCCTCTCTTTTCTGCTGTGGCTAATTTCACAGAGGCAGCTGCTGATTTTCACCATAGATTATCACAGCTTGATCAGAACGAGTGAGTATGGGTTTGCAAAACTGGTTTTTCTTTTTTTAAAAAAAATAAACAGACGGAATGCGCTGCTGTTCAGCATTTTTCAAATACTCTATTTTTAAGAAATTTATGTAATGGAGATGGAGATCAATGTTGAGTCACAAGACAAACGCAAGGCAAATTTAAAAGCAATAAGCAACTAAAAAATAAAAATAAATGGTTTGGGGTTAATAAAGAGCCTGGCAAACTTAAGTCCATAACCCTGATTTGCAAACCACAGTTTACTTGGAACCCGCATTGCATTTTCATCGGACCCAAGATTCCTACACTGTTGCTGAAATGAGAATGCCTTTATGCAACTTAAGTAAAGCTGCAGGTGCAGCTACCATCACTTGTAATTAATAATAATAATAATAATTATAATTATAATAATAATAATAATAATAATTTATTATTTATACCCCGCCCATCTGGCTGGGCCTCCCCAGCCACTCTGGGCGGCTTCCATAGAAACCAAAAATACAGTAAAATATCACACGTTAAAAACTTCCCTGAACAGGGCTGCCTTAAGATGTCTTCTGAATGTCAGGTAGTTGTTTATCGCTTTGACATCTGCTGGAAGGGCGTTCCACAGGGCGGGCGCCACTACTGAGAAGGCCCTCTGCCTGGTTCCCTGTAGCTTTGCTTCTCGCAATGAGGGAACCGCCAGAAGGCCCTCGGCGCTGGACCTCAGCGTCCGGGCTGAACGATGGGTGTGGAGACGCTCCTACAGGTATACTGGACCGAGGCCGTTTAGGGCTTTAAAGGTCAGCACCAACACTTTGAATTGTGCTCGGAAACGTACTGGGAGCCAATGTAGGTCTTTCAAGACCGGTGTTATATGGTCTCGGCGGCCGCCCCCAGTCACCAGTCTAGCTGTCGCATTCTGGATTAGTTGTAGTTTCCGAGTCACCTTCAAAGGTAGCCCCACGTAGAGTGCATTGCAGTAGTCCAAGCGGGAGATAACCAGAGTATGTACCACTCTGGTGAGACAGTATTCTTCTTCTACTTCTTTGGCGATCACTCGTAGCCGAGTAAGATTGTCTTCCATAAACACGGTTTTAACAATGAGTCCGTAAGTGACTGTGGAGGCCAATTCTGGAACCACACGTCCTTCCACAGTGGGGACATTGCTTTCCGGGCGGGAGTTCATCACGGTGTGGATTTGCCAAGCGTGCCTTCCTCTTAGTACGTTTCTCCCTTGTGTCCTGAGTTTGAGTGTCTTCAAAGCCCATGACACCTTTGGTAAAGGCTGTTCTCCGATTGGAGCGCTCGCAGGCCAGTGTTTCCCAGGCGTCAGTGTTTACACTACATTTTTTTTTTTTTTAGATTTGCCTTGAGACAATCTTTAAACCTCTTTTGTTGACCACCAGCACGCTTTCCATTTTTAAGTTTGGAATAGAGTAGTTGCTTTGGAAGACAATAATCAGGCATCTGAACAACATGACCAGTCCAATCAAGTTGATGTTGAAGAATCATTGCTTCAACAGTAGTGCGGCTCGATAAATTTATATATGGAAACAAAGCCACAGAGACCGCTTCTGTATGTCACAGGCTCTGTTGACAGCAGATGGAAGGCAGGTGAGCAGCTGAGTGGGTGAATGAAAAAGCAAGGAAAGGCAAAACAGCCTGGATCTTCTAAGCAACGATTGCTAAAAATACATTAACTTCAAAGCTGGTTGGAATGTAGTATCACACACTTTAGGAGAGAGCCTATGGAAAGCAGAACATTAGGCTAAAGCGCCTTCCATGTGCCCATAATCATCTGATGTCATACAAACTTACAGATCTAAGAAAGGACTGGACAAACTCATCGAGGATAAGGCTAGCATTGGAGGTAGCATATAGCCTGGAGACAGTAATGGGCATAATGTTTGTCTTGTACCTCCAGGCTGTGTATTTCTGAAGACCCATCGCTGGGTTATTGTCCTTTTGCTGTGCTTGTGGGCATTCCCAGAGGCATGCTTGACCATTGGAAGAAGCGGTCACTGGTGTGATCCAACAGGGCTTTCCTATGTTCTTATGATGTCTCTCTCACTTTACAGCCCCATTGCTGTGCGGATGGCGAATGATCAACTGATGCTTCTGGAGAGAGCATTTATCGATCCCCTTGGGTTGCCAGGCAGGCGGTTTTACAGGTAAGCCATCATAACACAGAGAGGGGTTGTTTGCAGGGCACAGGGCAGTAGACCTGTTTCCCCGCTCTCTCAGACAAATGGATTAGAGCTCTGGTTCCCCACCTCTGACACCCAACAGACCACTCAAAATTTGCTAATGGCCTTGGAGGGAGGGGGTGGGGACTTAATAGTTTTTTCTGCCTTTTGTAGCAATTGTAATGTTCTGGGAAAGACACTTCGTGATTTTTAAATTTTATTTTTTTCTTGCTTCTTTTATTTCAACGATGCTGTATTTCCTTGTATTACAACCTGAATTCCACGGAACTCAAAATTGCAGTACAATAAAAAGCAATGTAAGAAAAGAAGCAATAAAAGTGCTATAAAAATCCAGCATATATATTTAATATGTCATGCAGCAGACCACCTGAATGAAGCTCACGGACCATTGGTGGTCTGGGAAACCTTGAATGAAGGTACCCATTTCCCCACACACTCAATGCCCATAGTTACCCCCATAGGAGGACAAGTTGGGTAGCTTCTAAAAGCAATGTTTTCTGTGATAACAGTTGAGCAGATGGATGTGGAACCATAGTTAATGCCAGCAAGGAAAAAGAGTGAGCGTCCATTCCAGAGACAGCATTTTTTTTTAATTATTATTATTATTAATACCACTCTTTATCCAAGGATCCCAGGGTGGAAAGTAGGGAGTTGGGAATATGCATTTCTGCACCTGCAGATTTCCAAACCAAAATTAAATGTTTTTGCATAGTCCGAGTGATGTTGACCCCTCATGTGAGCAATGGGCACCTTTACTAACCACATACTGCACTAAAACAACCCAGGCGACTAAACACCTAGCATTGGGACAGGTCTTTGCCAACTTATCTTGCCAGCAATGTCTTGCACAATTTTTAGCCAGGTGCTGCTTAACTCAACTCATAAAACCCAAATGCCTGACAGGTTTTCATTTACTGGGCTATACATTAAGGTCATCAGCAGTGGTCCTTTCCAGGGAGGGGAGGCAGTGCTGTAAGAGGAGAGGGAGTATTCTCAATTGTAGTGTCCTTGTTTGCGCAGCTAATCCCCAAGAAGGTTCAGATAGCAGCTGTGCCATTATCATTTGTGTCAGGAAAGATGTATCTTAATTATTTCAGGCTTCTAAAATGCTCACACTTGTGCTGCTTTAGTGTAATGCTCTCCCTGAACTGTAGCTTCTGATGTTTTATTGCTTTGGAAAATGGCCCTAGGAACCCTATAAAGGTCCTGCAACAGAAATAAAGACTTTGGGGGGTTGTAGTCAGCTTGTTTACTCGAGTAGATCCACTGAAATTAATGAAACAAATTAGGTCTATTAATTTTAATAGGTCTACAGTGACTAAAACTGGGCTGACTTCCTGCAAGAGTTTGCTTGCTTTATTTTTTTTTTAAATGTGTTCCCTTGCCCCACAGACACATCATCTTTGCTCCAAGCAGCCGCAACAAGTATGCAGGTGTGTCCTTCCCTGGAATCTATGATGCCATGTTCGATATTGACAGCAGGACAGATCAACGGAAAGCTTGGGAGGAAGTCAAGAGGCAAATCTCTATTGCAACGTTCGCAGTTCAGGCTGCTGCAGGAACACTGAAAACTGCGTTGTAGGATAGCTGGGAGCAGCAGGAACGAGAACAGAAACAATCTATTTGCAATGCATGCCCAGAAAGCTGATACTTCTCAACACAGACATAATATTCAAACAGCAGCACCGTGAGGCTACTTCCCTTGTAATGTTCAGTGCTCATGATCAGAAAGACCCATCAGAAAGTTTGACGGGATGGAAAGTTAGACTGCCTCCCTCCAAGGACCTTGGAAGAAGGGGTGGGAAAAACACCATTAAAAAATGGACTCCGCAAGAGATCTTCTTTGCTGCTCATCTACACTTTCAACCCAGACTGATGACAATAATACTTTTTAATCAGACAGTGCTACCTCTGGCAGTTTTAAGCATTCACTCACATGCCATTTCTAAGCTGTCCTAAGCCAGCTCTAAAGCTCTCGTTTATAGCATGGGCCAAGACTAAGAACATTTCCAGCAAAGTGTGCAGCTGCCAGTAATTTTGATAGCCACAGTGGAAGAATTATATGTTTTCAGCACCAGCCACCATTTAACCTTGCCTGGAACAGTATTTCACTCAGAAGCCCAGCTGAATCCATTTCACCTTGCATTCATTTGACGCTACTCACTAGTTCATCTAATTCCACTCCTCCTTCCCTGACAGTTTGCAGTTTCCACCTCTATTCTACCAACAGTGATATATGGCTTGCATGAAACACACAAGACTGCAGCTGAGCTACCATAGAATAAATCCTCAAAAATCATAACTCAGATGCTACTGGAAAGAGGGTTTCCCTTCAAAGCTGAGTAGAAGAAGCACCTGGATGTAGAACAAAAATGAAGAGTGAAACGACTTTAAAATTCTATTAAATGTTCAGCGTGGTTGTGACTACAGTTACCCATTTAAAGAAGCACTATGTGTAACCGCTCTTAAAAAAAAAAAATATCAGTGTACCTTCTACATCGTTTTACCACCATAAAGAAAGCCATCAAAGTGTGCAAGGAATGTTTTCTGACTGGGGAAGGCAGAACAGAAGGCAGGATGTTAGACCAAAAGTAATATTTACTGAATTTGTTTAACTGAACTCCTAATACATAACCAAAACTTGTTCAAACACACATTCTGCTCACACTGTACAAATCAGAAACTGAATGAAACCAGCTCCAGGTTAACTATTTATTCCACAAATTTATAAAAAGGTCTGAAGGGATGAGACCTTTAACAAATGTTCTTCATCAACAAAAATTAAACACACATCCATGCAGGGGAAAAAACACTAGGAAAAGAAGTTGGTTTTTTGTTTTTTTTAAAAAAGAACCTTAATTATTATTTTTTTAGGTGTTCCAGACACCTACTTTTTCCAGTTTCCCTATACAAATGAAATTCATGGCCGCAATATGGAAAAACTCATTTAACTTAACCACTGTTGTATATATATCTTTTTAATCCTCATGCTATAATTTAAAGCAAGTAGTTGCATTATTACACAGAATCAATTCTTTTCAAGGCAAAACAATTAAAAAGCGCAGGCTGCTGAAGTGGTGATTTGGCTGAGTAACATTTCAAGCACTGAGGAAATCTTAACACAGTGTGGACCACAATATGAACGTATGTTGATGCTGAACCAGGATGCACGTACAGCTTTGGAATTATAAAACTAAAAGTCGTGGTCCAGGGTTGATTGCTGCAACAGCTGCCAAAACTGACAGCTGTATTAGGTCGTGAACATTGAGCCTGGCCCTACGCACTGCCAGTAAGCACCCCTGACAGAGTACATACAATATAACACAGCCTTAAGCAAATAAACGGTTGCATAATACTGCCCTACAATAGGGAAGAATAAACAAACAACTTCCTCAGCCCTTTTCTGGTGTTAAAAACAGGGACTTGCCAGGGGGAGAGAACCAGCGAGCAAGGGCAGTAGGTGACAAAGGGCATCTTCCTCAGGTGCCTGTGGCTATTGGTTCCAACGGCTGCTGCTCACACCCACAACACCTCCATGAGCACCAGCCTTAACCGTCTGGTGAAGATCCAGTACAACAAACAAAACAAACATTCTGCTACTGAAAAGCCTAGAACTACACCCAATTTGGAATGCAACTTTTTTGTGATTATGCAGAAAATTAAGTTACATTAAAACAGCAAAGTCACCACTTCACCAGGGGCAAAAATTGGCCTCTTCTCACATTTCAAGCTTGTGCTGCAATTTCTTGCTGCTCTTTTGGTTTTACTTTGGATACTGGGAGTTCCAAGCCTGCCCATAACATGGGCTCAGCTTTCCTCATCGTGAGCTCAATCTTTGTAGCCGTCATATTTACGTAACTCCTTTTCACATCAATCACCTGGAAGAAGACATGTACATTTCAGTTTACTACTTAACTGCATGCTTGACTAACACTACAGAATTGAGTTTATTCAACTCGCTGCTATAAAGTAACTGCTTTTAAAAAACAAAGAAGCAAAACCCAGAAAAAATAATGTAACGTAGGACTAGAAAAATTAGCCTAAGTGTAAGGTCTCATGAATACAGATAAACAAATACCGTATTTTTTGCCCCATAGGACGCACTTTTTCCCCTCCAAAAATGAAGGGGAAATGTGTGTGCGTCCTATGAGGCGAATGCAGGCTTTCGCTGAAGCCTGGAGAGCGAGAGGCGTCGGTGCACACCGACCCCTCTCGCTCTCCAGGCTTTGCGCAGATCTCCGCAAGCCGTGGGAGCCTGCACCGGGCTCCCGCTGCTTGCGGAGAGTTGCCTGCATGCCGAAGGCTAGGCGCGCTGAGCTCAGTGCGCCCAGACTTCGCACACCTCTCCACAAGCAGCGGGAGCCCTGCGCTGGGTTCCCGTGGCTTGCGGAGAGTTGCCTGCATGCTGAAGGCTGGGCGTGCTGAGTTCAGCGTGCCCAGACTTCGCGCACCTCTCCGCAAGCAGCGGGAGCCCTGCGCTGGGATCCCGCTGCTTGCGGAGAGTTGCCTGCATGACGAAGGCTGAGCGCACCTCTCCGCAAGGCGCAGGAGCCCAGCGCTGGGCTCCCGCTGCTTGCGGAGAGTTGCCTGCATGCCGAAGGCTGGGCGCACTGAGCCCAGCGCGCCCAGACTTCGCGCACCTCTCCGCTGCTTGTGGAGAGTTGCGTGCATGACGAAGGCTGGGCGCGCTGACCCCAGCGCTCCCAGATTTCGCGCATCTCTCCGCAAGGCGCGGGAGCCCTGCGCTGGGCTCCCACGGCTTGCGGAGAGTTGCTTGTTCTGGGGGCTGGGGTCGGGGGAAGCTCGGGCTGGGGGGGAAATAAATTTTTTTCCTTTATTTCCCCCCCCCAAAAAAAACCTAGGTGCGCCTTATGGGACGGTGCGTCCTATAGGGCGAAAAATACGGTAAGTGTTGCCCCGTTGACACATGTTCCAAGATACAAGTTGCCTCCTACGTTGAACACACACCCCTGACTGTTTTGCGCACAGATTATGATGCTATAGAGGAAACAGTGAATTGTTTAAGGTCTGGCATTTACTTAAGAGCATTTTATTCTAAACCAGATACTTGCTAATTCAGTCAAAACTGAAAAGAAAAAAGTTATGTTCAGGAAACTAAGCACAGAACTACAGCAAGACTGAGGAGCAGGAGCAGCTTTAATACTACTCATCACAATGCCAGGATTTTTATTTTTACACAAAAGTGGACTATTTTAAATGCCTCAGGTCTGCAGTAAATCAGAATACAAAAGGAACAAGGAAAGTGTAGATTTTATGATTTGTATCTTTAATTGCAATGAGATTTGTAGAAATTGATTGAGAGGTATTCTGTAGCTAGCATCTACTTATCCAACTAAGTTATACTCAGAAGTTAGTCATGTCCATTAATTTAAATGGATGTACTCTGAGCAGGACAAATGCAAGATATACATATCTTGTAGTACTTAATCTTGTCACTTAATCTTGCTACAAGCGCCTGTCCGTGATTTTGAACCTGCCTGGTTTACTTGAATGCAAATATGTATGTACTTACACCCCATAGATTCAGATTCTGATTAAATTCCTTATCACCTTCGAAGACAATATGGATATTTAACTGGAAGAGAAGGAAAAGATTATGCAGTAGCAGTAGTAGCTAAACATGCAGTATTTCAGCTTGCAATGCTAGAAAGCAGAGTGGTTTTTGCCCAAGTGGGAGTTCCATTCATTCACTCACTCACTCACCCCATAAAATTTATACATTGCTTGATTGTGAAAAAGATAGAACAGTACACAAGATAAAACAGTAAAATTAAGAAATATTTACAACCCTGCTTTAAAACAGAGCCAGTGTGGTGTAGTGGTTAAGAGCGGTAGTCTCGTAATCTGGGGAACCGGGTTCGCGTCTCCGCTCCTCCACATGCAGCTGCTGGGTGACCGTGGGCCAGTCACACTTCTTTGAGGTCTCTCAGCCCCACTCACCTCACAGAGTGTTTGTTGTGGGGGAGGAAGGGAAAGGAGAATGTTAGCCGCTTTGAGACTCCTTAAAGGGAGTGAAAGGCGGGATATCAAATCCAAACATACAAGTGGTAAAACGCTAAAACAGGTTAAAATCACCTAAACTTTCTAGGCAGCTGAGTAAGCTTGTCTAAACAAGAATGTTTTTAGCAGGCGCCGAGAAGAGTACAGTGAAGTTTCAAAATGCAGGTGCTGCCACACTAAACAATCAATTTTAACTTGGAGTTAAAACGGGAACAATACAGGCTAATTAGGGTAACTCACCACCGTGCTATTTGCTTCTACATGACTAAGTTCAGGAACGGAATTCTTGGCATAAATAGAAATTGTCACTTCACCTCCAGTTTGATGCCAATCGTGCCTGCATGGAACCACTTTTTTCTCCTGTAGGCGATTAGAGTTAAAGACACAAATCATGGTTTCAACCCATTTGGAAATACTTTAACTGCTACTTATCTTTTTCCAAAGTACATTGGGCTCTATGAAGGCATAGCCTAAGACTCTTTCCATACCGATTCTTTACAATCCCTTCAATGTCATTTTTATTGCCCACCCCCACAAAAGTTCTATGGCTGAAGCCAGAAGCTCACTTTAACGGGATGGAAAGGGAGTCAATGTTTCAGCATTTGTCATCATTGTACAGTATATAGCCTAGGTAGAAGAAAACAAAAACAGAGAAACCCACAGAACCACCTTTCTGCAGAGGTGTTTAATTAATTGAGGCACAACTTCTATGTTATGGTTCTATCTGGTTAGTTGCTCCACTAAACTTTGTGCCCTCTGTTTTATTCTACAAAAGTCCAAGTATTGTCATGTAACATCTCACTGCATTCAAGTTGATTGACCAATGATGGAAAAATAAATATTCAAAGTTTCACACACAAGTCAGTCTATCCAAGCAAGTGTATTATGTTTAGCAACACAGGTAAGAATAGGTAAAGGTAAAGGTACCCCTGCCCGTACGGGCCAGTCTTGACAGACTCTGGGGTTGTGCGCCCATCTCACTCAAGAGGCCAGGGGCCAGCGCTGTCCGGAGACACTTCCGGGTCACGTGGCCAGCGTGACAAAGCTGCATCTGGCGAGCCAGAGCCGCACACGGAAACGCCGTTTACCTTCCCGCTGGTAAGCGGTCCCTATTTATCTATTTGCACCCGGAGGTGCTTTCGAACTGCTAGGTTGGCAGGCGCTGGGACCGAGCAGCGGGAGCGCACCCCGCCGCAGGGATTCGAACCGCCGACCTTTCGATCGGCAAGTCCTAGGCGCTGAGGCTTTAACCCACAGCGCCACCTGCATCCCTACAGGTACGAATAGTAAGCTATTAATAACACAGCCCTTGCTACTTACAGCATCCTTCTTAATCCATGCATGTATTCCTGTCGCACAGCCCTCTTGAGACAAGAAAGTATTGAAGTCTGATGTTTTCCTCTTGCAGCAACTCCAGTATTTCATCCTGCGTATTAAGATTTAAAGACGTTGTATAAACAACTGCAACAAAACTAATCTCAAGTTTCTGCTAGCGGATGGTTAACAGAGAATTCGAGGAAGACACATACTACTAACCCTTCATGGAATATAGGGACACCTGCGTGGTATGTACATGTTTCTTCCATGCTGTGTGGTCCTTCAAATGTCTAAGGGAAAAATTAACAGACAAATAACGTTTTACTAGTCATTGCATTAGATTATCGCTTTACAGCTTCCACCCAACAGCTGAGGTAGCCGCTTACAGTGCAATCCCAACCACACCTGCTCAAAAAGTCTATAGAATTCAATGGAGCTTACTCCCAGGTAGGTAAATTTAGGACTGCAGTTGTATCAAGTAGAAGCTCAGTTTCCTCCGGTTGACTGGTCCAATCAGTGCCAAAGCATTCGTTTGGGGGTCTAAGCAGAAACTTGTAACAATGCCCCCCACCTCCCACAACATGACCCATCCCATCCATGCAACCTTTTGAGTCATGAAAGAGATTTCTCCTGTAATTCTAAAATTACGCTTTTAACATTTCTGAAACTACACCATGGCACCATAGCCCACAATGGGACTCTTCTGCCATGCCCTCAACTTCCTCTATTTTTGTGCTATTTTTGATTTAACATCTAAGCCTGAAGAATATACTCTTACGCTTGCTATTTTTTAACTTTTTAATTGGACCTAGGAAAGTCTCTAATATTAATATGCTTGAAGTTTCCTTTCCTTTCCTTTCCTAAGAGATTGTACTGTGTTATGATTGTTTTTAAATTGATTGATTTTTTTGCATGCTGTTAATTTTGTTGAAAGTCGCCTGGAGACTGGTTGATGTTACATGACTAAACTAAATTAATAATAAATGATTTTCTGAACAGTCTCTAAAAGCCATAAATGTTTACATGTGCCAGTGCCGACCAAACACATCACAAAATTCTGATGGAAGTGTAACGCAGAAGCTTACACAATACTTTATAACTGGAAAAGAAATGAGTAACAGCTCACATTCTTGGCAGTGCAAAAACACATGCCCATACAAATATCCCTCACCTGTACTCAAGAACTAAATGCTACAATAATTACTGGTGCGTGCCGAAAGACATCATGCAATATTGGGTGATGTGATCTGTACTGAAGTGACAACTTACTGATTGGTTTTATTTATAAAGGTATTTTTATACCACTATACGTAAAATAAATCAAAGGAGTTAACAACATACATACATATATACAATAAATCTAAAATCCAAGACCACCTAATTCCCTGCATTAGCTTGGCAGCAAAGAAAAGTTCTCAGCAACTTATAAAAGGGTGGGGAACTAAGGGGTTTGAAGCGTGGCACATTTACATAACATTGAGATATTTACCTTTTTACAGCCTGCATTTTTACATGGAGTCCCAATCTTTATCTCATCACTATCATCCTCTGTAAAACAGGAATAGTTTGCATTATAAGTCTTAAGAATTCTTCTAAAGAAATGAGCAGAACTCAAGCAAACAGGAGTATACAAATGACATTTTCTACCCAAGATGTTTATCTTTCAGGAACCATCTGCTACACAATCCGATAGGATACTTCCATGTTCTGTGCTCTGAACTCCAAGGAGGGGTTCAATAATAATAGCAATAGATTCACTGAACCTATCTAGCACTGAGCTACAACACACTCATTTTTAGGTAAAAACATGAACCCTATCAAGCTATATACCTTTTTTTATTTCATTTCCTGACGACAGCTTTAGCTTCTCTAATGCTTGCTTCAAGGAAGCAGATACTTTCAGCTCCAAGCAACTCATCGGCTCATCTGGGCTAAAGAAAGCAGAGGGAATAAGTTGTGTTACTTTTTAATGTGACAAAAGCAATTCGTTTCAAAATACTTATGAAGTCTTCTAGAACACTGGTATTTTGCAGCTGCATTAGGACAGATAAATAGGCTGCGGCCTGACCCAAGGTAGTTTGCACCAGCGGCACCAGCATGTGCACATAAGTGGTATATGAATACAGTGGTGACTAAAGTCCAGTCTATTATAAGTCCATTTTGGACCAAGTCCAATTGCAACCTGGAAATGAGTACTCCGGGTTCAGTCGTTTTTTTGATACAAGTCAGGCCAGGCTTCTGTTTTAGGGGTCGCTTTTTACCGTCTGGTTCCTGTTGAGTGTGTTTCGTTTGTTAATTGAGTCCCTCGCTGCTAATCAGAGGCTTCCTGTTGAGTCTGCCAGCTGTTGCAACACAGAGGTGATATTTGGAGGATTCGTTTTTGATTTTTTTTTTTTTTTGCGTTTTGGTTTGTGCAGCTTTTTCGGTTTTTTGACTGTGACTTCGTTTTATGGGACTGACCTGTGACTGTGGCGAACCCAGTTCAGCTATTGGCTGATTGTGTGACTGCAGAAATGGATAAAAGCCCCCCATCCAAACAATGGTTATCATCAGTGCACGTAAGGAAAAAAAATAATGTTATTTTTTTCATCTACAATACTGTCTTATATATTTTATAGTACAGTACATTGATTATTGCCTTTTATGGATCAATGGTCTCGTTAGACAGTAAAATTTGTGTTAAATTGCTGTTTTAGGGGGTGTTTTTCATTGTCTAGAACAGATCAATCCATTTTCAATTACTTTCTATGGGAAAGCACGCCTTGTTTTAAGTCCGGACTTCCGGAACGGATTACGGTCTTAAATCAAGGTACCATTGTAAATGGAAAACAGGGATTATAATTTGGATCTGACTAAAGGTACACCCAGGGTCTGAAAAGGTTGAAAAGTACTTTTCTGGAATTTTCATTGAGAACTTTCATATGAACACAGTAAGCTACCTTATAGCAGCTCGTATGACTGGCCCCTAAAGCCCAATACTGTCTAGCCTGACAAGGAGCGGCTCTCCAGTACCTTTCGCACTCTTGCCTCCAGGTCCTTTAACTGGAAGTGCCTGGGATAGAATGGGAACTTCCATTATGAAAAGCTTATGCTTATTCGGTAAGCTATACAGTGGTACCTCGGGTTACATACACTTCAGGTTACATACGCTTCATGTTACAGACTCCACTAACCCAGAAATATTACCTCGGGTTAAGAACTTTGCTTCAGGATTAGAACAGAAATCATGCTCTGGCGGCGGGGCGGCAGCGGGAGGCCCCATTAGCTAAGGCGGTGCTTCAGGTTAAGAACAGTTTCAGCTTAAGAACAGACCTCCGGAACGAATTAAGTACGTAACCAGAGGTACCACTGTAGTTGTTCTCTTTCCATTTCCCATGACTTTCATCCATGCAAACTCTAAAAACAGCAAACCAATTTCAGTCCCAGAGAAGAGGAATAAGCCCCAAGACCCAGCAAAGGATGTTCAGGCTCTGGAGGAAGAGAAATGGCTCTGCTGTCCTATACATTGTTTAAAGAAGCTTAGCCATCTGACTCAAGAGTTTCATCACTACTGGATGCATATTATTCCCCCCAGAGACAAGAAGCGCTTCTCTCCTTTGGTCACAGAAACAAGGCACCTTCTGACTGCATCCTGAAGCTGCTCAGCTGCAAAATATACACATAAAGCAGGTTTTAACATTATATTTCCACTCCCCAAATGCTGGAAAACGGGGCATATATATGTAAGATAGATAGATAGATAGATAGATAGTAATTTGGCACAAATGCCCGCTCTCAGGACAATACCTTGGCCTCTGTATTGCTTCCACAGGCTTTGGTGCCTGAATTATGTGTTCTTGAAATTTAGGCTTCAGGTCAGCTAACTCCTTTCGCTCAGAGGTAGTTTTAACTTCAGGTTTGACTGGTTCAGGGGGCTTCTCACTATTATGGAAGCCCTTTGTACAGCCCTGATAACAACAACAACAACAACAACAACAACGTTATTATTTATACCCTGCCCAACAACAACAATAATGTTATTATTTATACCCTGCCCAACAACAACAATAATGTTATTATTTATACCCTGCCCAACAACAACAATAATGTTATTATTTATACCCTGCCCAACAACAACAATAATGTTATTATTTATACCCTGCCCATCTGGCTGGGTTTCCCCAGCCACACTGGGCAGCTTACAGCACATAAAATCATGTATGTATACTAGTACAGTACCTAATGTTGACTGTAGATTCAGCTCTAACAATGCAATTTCTTAAGCTAGTTCTGCCACTTCAGCGCTTAATATTTATAAGTAAATGCTAGGGTTAAGTACAGACATTCAGATCAACGTCCTCCCATCAGTTTCTCAAATGCAGCAACCTATGGTCTTTTAAGTTATTACATGCAGGCCTGTGCAGACAGGTACACTTGCCCCAAGCCTCAGAGGGCTAAGCTGGCCGGGGGACCTGTCGGACCATGCCAGGAACAAGACTCCTGCCCCGTGCCTCAGACAAGCTCAGCACAGCCCTGCACACACACATGGTTTTAAAGGTCTTCCATACTTATTAGAATCATACAAACTAACAGCAGATTCAGTTATTCCACTGTCAATCATTATCTAGCCCAAACAGTAGCACTCATGTGTAAGAGGGAAGCAGCAGGTTCAGGGAAGCACAACAAAATATTTAGGGGGGAAACCAAAGAGCCTAGTGAGGACTAAGCATGCACGGTGACCTTGGAACAGAATGTTAGGGAGAGAAATGAAATGGAGTAACCCAGAAAATGGCATGGCTGGCACACACACACACTGCACACACTACAGCTTTTTGATTCAGGCCTCACTTTTATAATCAAAATGTCAAGAATTAATTGAAACACCTGCAGAGAAGACAACACACTTTTCTTCACTTGAAGGCAGCTGATTTGAACACTCCATGTCAGTGGCAAACAGTTGTACAACATCTACAAGCTACAAGCAAATGCAGGTTTTTAGAACCTGATTTTTCTAAGTGTGTCTTGGGCAACCTGTGGCCCTAATGTTGTTGACTACAGTCTAAGCCAGGCATAGGCAAACTTGGCCCGCCAGATGTTTTGGGACTACAACTCCCATCATCCCTAGCTAACAGGACCAGTGGTCAGGGATGATGGGAGTTCTAGTCCCAAAAACATCTGGAGGGCTGAGTTTGCCTATGCCTGGTCTAAGCTAAAATGCGGGCCATAGTCTAGCAACAACTGGAAGGCCACATGTTGCCCATTCCTGTTCTAAGGGATTCCCACCCCCTCAAATGAGCAACTTTCAATTTTTCATTTGTAGTAAAATACAACCATTACAAAATATTAATACATACCGCAATGCTTAAGAAGTCAGAAAAGTCTGTGGTCCTTCTTTTACAGCATGACCAGCCCTGCAAGATACAAGCCATGAATTTACCATCTTAATATCAAAAACACCTAAGGAGAAAAAACTGAATGTTTCCCCAATGTGAGATAACAAAGCTACACGAAAAGACCATAAATTATTCAACAGCTGGTACAGCAATGTAGGGCCCAATTTTTCAAAATCCCAAGACATGTTATTTTTAGATAAAGTGATAATCATCACTTTGTTAAAAAGCAATAAAAACTTACTAAACATTCTAACCCTGGTATCCAGCAATACACAATAACAAGTGTCACCAACATACTTTGGGAGAGATGTACTGTAGCATAAGGTTCAATAGAGACCTGGAACATGTTTAACACAATGCATTCAAGTGATCACTGCTGCCTGGAACAGCATATGTTTCTATAATAACTAAACCGGGGAAATCTTTTATTTCATGAAAAAAGTGGGCATTCCACCAAACTCAAGCAGATTGATACATCAAAGGTCATGAAGGGAATTGAAATATTGCCATGAGCATGATTTAGTTGAAGTTTTGGAAGGCTTTTAAACAATTATGTTTGTACACCTACTTTAAGAGCATCATGAAAGACTGGTACTCCTGGGTGATAGGTACAGGACTCTAAAAGAAGGAGAAAAAAGAAGGATTAGCAGAGGACAGCAGTGATACCATCCCTAAAGCTACAGCTTATATTTAGCAAAGTAAGTTAATCAGTCTTGTGATTGCTGTCAATATTTTCATATTCATCAAGGCTCAATATCATGTAGCAGCACACTGCATGCTTTTTCAGTTGGAAACAGAACACAGAATTCAGGAAACACAAGCGGTTGTTACAAAATACTCCCTTTGGACATTTGTGTGCTTTCCTGGATGGCATGTTATCTATAAAAGCCAGAAATGAATTCAGGCATAAAATTAAATATACATTTTAATAAGTAGAAATACCCAGCCTAAATTATTAGGTGGATTTGTAGTTGGGTTGAATGACCAAATCCAAAGAGTGCTCATTAATGGTTCCTCACCATCCTTGAAAAAAGGGACAAGTGGAGTGCCACAGGATTCTGTCCTGGGCCTGTTGTTGTCCAACATCTTTATAAATTAATTGGATGAAGGAATTGAGGAGATGCTCAGTTCTGCCGATGACACCAAACTGGGGGTAGGGGGTGGGTGGACAGGTAGCCAATACTGCTGAATACTGAACTGGTTTCAATATGACCTTAACAGATTGGAGAACTGGGCCCAAACTAACAAAATGAATTTCATGGGACAAATACAAGGTTTTACACTTAGGCCAAAAGAACCAGCAGCACAAATAGCAGACCACAATATGAACATGAATCAACAATGTGAAGCTACAGGGGAAAATGCTAATGCTTCTCTAGGCTGCAGCAACAGAAGTATAATGTCAAGGGAAGTAATTGTACCACTCTATTCTGCCTTGGTCAGACCACACCTGGAATACTGTGTCCAGTTCTCGACCCCACAATTTAAGGAGGATACTAACAATCTGGAATGTGTGTAGAAGAGGGCAACCAAGATGATCAAGGGTCTGGAAACCAAGCTTTATGAGGAATGGTTGGGGAATTAGGTATGATTACCCTATTAAGAAGGAGGTAAGAGAGGCATCTTCAAATATCTAAAGGGCTGTCACATGGAAGATGGAGCAACTTCTCCTACTCTGGAAGGTAGGACCCGAACAAATGGCTTCAAGTTATAAGAATGGAGATTCCAACTAAACATCAGGGATAACTTTCTGAAGGTAAGAGCTGTTAGATAGTGGAAGGACTCCTCCAGGAGGTGGTGGACACTCCATCACTAGAGGGTTTTAAGGAGAGGTTAAATTACCATCTGCCATTGATGTTTCAGTTGAGATCCCTGCATTGAAGGGGGTTGGACTAGATGAGACCCCTGGTATATTATTCTATGACCCAGCTCCACTGGCACTGCCTACATCGCATACAATCAAAACATGAATACCATACAAGGAAGAGGTCACGGCTAGGATTCAGAAAAGAAAATAGAGTAGAGTGTTTTGGGCTTGTATTTCTTTAAGCACTCTACTTGTAACTGATGGGGATTTCAAAGAAGAGGGCATTTAAAAGATGAGATCATACCAGGTGTGCCCAAATCATTTGACATGCCTAAAGTAGGTCTTTGGATTCCAGCTTAAGTGTTTGCAATGGACTCATGTACCACTTCTTAAGCATGCAAACAAGTTTCAAGGAGCTACATAACACTTTTCCAGAACAAGTAACCAAATAAATATAGGGCAGTTTTGAAACCCACAATTTATATATAAAGTTGCACAATCCAACACCAAAATACTTGCCTGAAATGTCCAGGCAAAGCATACTTTGTGGAGTGGGGAGAAAGAGGAAATGGACTGTCTCTCTCTTTCTTCACTACCCCACCCCCTCACACCCTGGAAGGATTTGCATCCTGAAAAGTGGGATGTAAGTAATTATAAATAAGAACTTGTGCCCACTATCCAGGCAGTAGTAGTTCAGGTACAGTTCAGGTGATGCACAGCAAGCACTTATTCCTCAACAGGAAACACAATACAGCATCTCAACTTCACATGAGTGATATCATCAGCTCAGCTTCAAAAGTTGTTGTTGTTTAGTCGTTTAGTTGTGTCCGACTCTTCGTGACCCCATGGACCAGAGCACGCCACACACTCCTGTCTTCCACTGCCTCCCGCAGTTTGGTCAAACTCATGCTGGTAGCTTCGAGAACACTGTCCAACCATCTCGCCCTCTGTCGTCCCCTTCTCCTTGTGCCCTCCATCTTTCCCAACATCAGGGTCTTTTCCAGGGAGTCTTCTCTTCTCATGAGGTGGCCAAAGTATTGGAGCCTCAGCTTCACGATCTGTCCTTCCAGTGAGCACTCAGGGCTGATTTGTTTCAGAATGGAGAGGTTTGATCTTCTTGCAGCCCATGGGACTCTCAAAAGTAAGGCACCTTAAACATTAAGTTTCAATTCCAGCAAAACACCTGACACATCCAGACCTCTCCCCATCCAAGATGTAGATCACTTTAGAAGCAGTCTGCTGAAACAATTAAAAATCTTCCACAGTCTAACTTCAACATATCTTTCTTCTTAAGCTTGCCAGTCAAACAAAAGTACTAACAGAATCTTTTACTAATGACAGTATATTCATATGATGCCTTTCTCACCATCCAGACCACCATGTAATACCAGCTTAGTGGGTACAGATCTGCTGTCTTAGCAGCAAGACCAGATGAGTTACTAAATGCCAGAAAACAAGTGAAAAATGGGCATTATTTGCTTTCTGGAAGTCATATAAATTGTGAAACCATTCTGACAACAGAATTCCCATGCTTAGTAGAATATATACCGGTAAATTCAGAAGAAGTTGAAATGCCAGTTCTATTATATACTTGTTCCAAATAAGAATCATTAACTTGCTTACAGTTCTATCATACGTAGCACAGACCCAGTTGCTTCCAAGTTCAAGACGTCTTATCCTGTTATGATAAACAGTATGCCCAGTGCAATCAAACCTCAAAGCATTAAATATAATATAAAAGAAATTAAGCAGCGTTTTTTTTTACAATACTGAACATGCTACTGACATTCTTAGTCCTAACATTGAGCTCTTTGAAGTGAAAAAGTTGTTATTGATCAGTATCTACAGTAGAACATCTGAATTACTATGGGTGTACCAGTCTAGATGGAAAAAATAAGCAAATTGCAGGTGCCACACATGTAATTATTCTAATGACTAACAGGAGTCTCAAAGGTGCTGAGAATTGCAAAGATGAAATGTTCGGATTTCTTTACAGTGGGACCACATTCATATCCACACTCAACTCTTCCTTCTTCTGCTCTTTTCGGTAATGCCATATCACTTATGTCAGGCGTAGGTAACCTTTCACCCACCAGTTGTTGCTGAACAATAACTCCCATTGGCCCCAACAAGCTTGGCCAATGGCCAGGGATAATGGGAGTTGTAGTGCAGCAACATCTAGAGGGCTAAAGGTTCCCTACACCTGATTTACATAGCTCCACCCTGCTTCAAAACCACTCCATAAAGTCATTAGTTTCAACTTCTCAGTCCTCATCCCCAACTAAAGGAGCCCATATGTGTAACTGCATTTACTTGCAGTCACTCTGTTATTCGCCCATGCCTCCCTCTCTACTAGTTTATTGACTTTCCCTCTCTTACTTCATTGTTCCCACCCCCTAGACTAAATTTACAGTTTAAGGTTGTCATGGTAAGATAATGGAATCAGATTTGGAGGCTAGGTGGGTTGTAAGTCCTCGGGCCCACCCACCTCCCTGCTCAACTCAGGAAATATGGAGTATTGTATGTGTTTTGTTATGTTAGTATAATGCCATATTGTGATACCACCTCTCAGGGTTGTATGCTGGAGGCTTCCTGGGTGAAATCATAGGGCTGTTATTTTTAAAACACCACTTGAACGGCACTCCCCCGCTTGCACCCCAGGACTCTGCATTCTGCATGGGCATTTTTATCACATGTGCTACTAAGGCTCATCTCCTAAGATAACTTAATGTTGCTTTGTAACTCAAGACCAGTATCAGTGCATGGCAACAAAACATGATGTTCCCAAAACAAGTACAAAACATTATCCATGCCAGGAGAGGACAAAACAACTGATGCAGGGTCTTCTCCATTGTTGACTTAAAGCCCTCAGAAACTATTCTGTTCCCACAGAAGTATTTGAACAATGTTGCTGATAAGCAGCACAGAGCACCTGCTGTATCGTAGTTCAACCTACATGATATGGGAGAGGAGGAACACATTATTCTAATACAATTTAGTGTCAACTGTGTGTCTAACATATATTTCTCCTCTATGTCTTTTACACACACATTTGTTACATTTATAACCACCATGCTATGGGGAGAGAAGAGTGTGCAAGTGGTACATAAACAAACACACTTTCCAAGAAGCCCTATCACTATACAGTATTAGGAAAAAATCCAGAAGAGATACAATACAGTGGTACCTCTGGTTACGACATTAATTCGTTCCTGAGGTCCGTTCTTAGCCTGAGGTACTACTTTAGCTAATGGGGGCCTCCTGCTGCTGCCGCGCCGCTGCAGCACAATTTCTGTTCTCATCCTGGGGCAAATTTATTAACCCAAGGTACTACTTCCGGGTTAGCGGAGCCTGTAACCCGAAGTACCACTGTACTGGAATACATTGCCCAACCTGCTGCCCTTCAGACCCTGCTGGGCTCCCAACTCCTTATCAGTTCCAGCCAACATGGCCAATGACCAGGGACATTGGAGGGCCATAAGTTCCCCACCCCTGCATGACTTCATTCACATCTCAGTCTTCCTCCACAGAGTTGACATAAATAGCTTGTGAAGTAGCTGAAGTGATGAACTTCATGGCTGAAAAGATAGGATTTGAACCTGTGTCTCCCTCGTTCTAATCTATGTGTGTGTGCGCGCACACACACACACGTGTATTTATGTGACTGGCCCATAGCTCAGCGGTAGAGCACCTGCTTTGGACAGTCCCACAGTCCCTCCGGCATCTCCAGGTTGGGCTGGGAAAACTTCCTCTTTGAAACCCTAGAGAGCTGCTGGCAGTCAGTGCAGATGATACTGAGCTAAATGGCCCAATCGCCTGTTCCAATTTAAGGCAGCTTCCTTCCACAACGCAGGTGGCGCTGTGGGTTAAAGCCTCAGCGCCTAGGGCTTGCCGATCGAAAGGTCGGCGGTTCGAATCCCTGCGGAGGGGTGCGCTCCCGCTGCTCGGTCCCAGCGCCTGCCAACCTAGCAGTTCGAAAGCACCTCCGGGTGCAAGTAGATAAATAGGGACCGCTTACCAGCGGGAAGGTAAACGGCGTTTCCGTGTGCGGCTCTGGCTCTGGCTCTCGCCAGAGCAGCAATGTCACGCTGGCCACGTGACCCGGAAGTGTCTCCGGACAGCGCTGGCCCCTGGCCTCTTAAGTGAGATGGGCGCACAACCCCAGAGTCTGGCAAGACTGGCCCGTACGGGCAGGGGTACCTTTACCTTTACCTATGCTCCATGGTCACCCAACGAGCTTAATAATAATAATAATAATAATAATAATAATAATAATAAATTTATATGCCGCCCATCTGCCTGAGTTGCCCCAGCCACTCTGGGAGGTGATGACGAGGGGAGAAGCTGACCCTGGATCTGCCTGGGCCTAACAGGCCACTCAATTTCCCCTCATTCCTGGGTTGTTGCCGCTCATGCTGGCCAGGACTGACAGGAGCTGGGAGTCCAGCCCAGACATGGAGGGTGAGGACTCATGGGGTTGGGGGGGGGGGAGAGAGAGACGAAGACTCCTCTAACCACTTGCTGTGAAGGTGGAATCAAGAGGGGAAAGAATGTATGTAGGCCACCTTGAGCTCCTTGGAGAAAAGATAAAAAGGTAAAGGTACCCCTGCCCGTACGGGCCAGTCTTGACAGACTCTGGGGTTGTGCGCCCATCTCACTTAAGAGGCCAGGGGCCAGCGCTGTCCGGAGACACTTCCGGGTCACGTGGCCAGCGTGACATCGCTGCTCTGGCGAGCCAGAGCCGCACACGGAAACGCCGTTTACCTTCCCGCTGGTAAGCGGTCCCTATTTATCTACTTGCACCCGGAGGTGCTTTCGAACTGCTAGGTTGGCAGGCGCTGGGACCGAGCAGCGGGAGCGCACCCCGCCGCAGGGATTCGAACCGCCGACCTTTCGATCGGCAAGTCCTAGGCGCTGAGGCTTTAACCCACAGCGCCGATAGGATATGAATAAAACACATATCTATATAGAATAGGGGGGTGAGGACATGCATAGGTGCATGAGGCTGCTCTAACCACTATGCCATACTCCCTTGCATGGCCACAGGCCAGTCACTCCTCTCTCTCTCAGCCTGGCCCACCTCTTGGGGTTGTTGTGAGTATGAAATCAAGGGGGGGGGCGAGATCTGTGTCGCCCCCAACCCTGAGCTCCTTAAAGATAATATATAACAGAATACAACACACACATATATACAGTATACAACGGGATGAAGACACACGTTGTGTGTAGGGAGAGAGAGCGAGACTGCTCTAACCACCACACCACACTCCCCTGAATGAGGGGTGAGCTCTGCACAGCGCCCCCCCCCAGCTCCTTTGATAATAATATATAATACAATATAAACACATACACAGAGAGAGTATATGCAACGGGATGAGGACGTGTGTAGGGAGAGAGAGAAAGAGAGAAAGAGAGAGAGAGAGAGAGAGAGAGAGAGAGAGAGAGACTGCTCTAACCACTACGCCACACTCCCTCGCATGGCCTTCTTGGGCCAGCCACTCTCTCAGCCTGGCCTACCTCACGGGGTGGTTGTGAGGGCGGAGTGGAGAGCAGAAAAGCTTAAAATACCATTATAATAGAAGAATATCCTATTATTCCTCACCGCCCACGTTGGCCTCGGGGTCGAAGCGCTGCCCGCAGCCCCGGTTGTAGCACAGCAGAGCCATGGCCGAGAAGCGACGAGGAAGGAGCCGGCGGTTGAGACCGAAGAGGGAGCCGACGAGAAGCCGCCGCTGACCTGACGGGAAAGGAAGAGGCTCTCTCGCGCTTCTTTCCGGAAAAAGCCGGGCGGAAGCTTCGGCGCGGGAGGGGGGGGGCCCTTCGCGAAACTTCGGAGGAGGGAATGTTCAGGGCGCACGCGCAGGGCGCTTCGGCCGGCGCGAAGGAAGGTAGACTGGAGAGGGCGGAACGGCGGCGCACATGCGCAGTGCGGGGTGAGGTAGGCGGTGTGTGTGTGAGAGAGAGGGGGGGCGGTATGGGGGCGGGGCTGAAGAATTGCGTGAGCGTCGGAGGGCGGAGTCGTTGGAACGGCAGTGATTGGATGGCGGCACTTTTTTTAAAAAAAAAAAAAAGGGGGGGCGCAGGTTAGACGGAAATACGGTAACTGGCGCTGCAGATATTTATATGCATTTCTTCTGTCCGGATCAGTTTATTTGGAATGGTGCATACTCTACTTTTGTTTCTGGGATGCCTTGACATTAGGCAGCTTTCCCCATCCTGGTGCCCTCTAGGTGTTTTGGAGAACATGCCAGGTTGTTGTTGTTGTTTGGTCGTTTAGTCGTGTCCGACGCTTCGTGACCCCATGGACCAGAGCACACCAGGCATTCCTGTCTTCCACTGCCTCTCGCAGTTTGGTCAAACTCATGCTGGTAGCTTCGACAACTTTGTCCAACCATCTCGTTCTCTGTCGTCCCCTTCTCCTTGTGCCCTCCATCTTTCCCAACATCAGGGTCTTTTCCAGGGAGTCTTCTCTTCTCATGAGGTGGCTAAAGTATTGGAGCCTCATCTCCAGGATCTGTCCTTCCAGTGAGCACTCAGGGCTGATTTCCTTAAGAATGGATAGGTTGGATCTTCTTGCAGTCCATGGGACTCTCGAGAGTCTCCTCCAGCAACATAATTCAAAGCATCAATTCTTCGGCGATCAGCCTTCTTTATGGTCCAGCTCTCACTTCCATACATCACTACTGGGAAAACCATAGCTTTTACTATACAGACCTTTGTTGGCAAGGTGATGTCTCTGCTTTTTAAGATGCTGTCTAGGTTTGTCATTGCTTTTCTCCCAAGAAGCAGGTGCCTTTTACGCTTATGCTAGGTTTGTCATTGCTTTTCTCCCAAGAAGCAAGCAGGTGTCGTGGCTGCTGTCACCATCTGCAATGATCATGGAGCCCAAGAAAGTAAAATCTCTCACTGCCTCAATTTTTCCCCCTTCTATTTGCCAGGAGGTGATGCGCCCAGTGGCCATGATCTTCATTTTTTTGATGTTGAGCTTCAGACCATATTCTGCACTCTCCTCTTTCACCCTCAATAAAAGGTTCTTTAATTCCTCCTCACTTTCTGCCATCAAGGTTGTGTCATCTGCATATCTGAGGTTGTTGATATTTCTTCCGGCAATCTTAATTCCTGCTAGGGATTCATCCAGCCCAGCCTTTCGCATGATGAGTTCTGCATATAAGTTAAATAAGCAGGGAGACAATATACAGCCTTGCCATACTCATTTCCCAGTTTTGAATCAATCAGTTGTTCCATATCCAGTTCTAACTGTAGTTCTAACATGCCAGGTTAGGGAAGGCTGTAACAAGGGATAACACTAAGTCTTCTCTACCTTTAAAAATTGTACAGTCAATAGGAATTTGGGCGTATTCCATCTGTCAGTCATGCAGGAGTGACATAAGCTGCCTTTGCTTAAATTCTTTCTTCTCGCAAAGGAGACTTTGGTCCTCCTTTGTTTTTCCTTCATTCTCTGTCTGTCTCTTTAAAAAAAGGGGGGTGGGGAGGGGAGGGAGCTCTAAGCAAAGAAGGAAAATGGGGTTGACAGGACCTTCTGCAGTCTATCTTTGAGTCAAGGTGTCAAAGACCAACAATACAGAAAATCAAAGTGAATTCTCTCCACCTCGAATCTTCAAAAACCCCATTGGACTATCCTGCATCTTAAGTTTTCAAAACTCGACGGACAAAGAAAATACCCTTAGATCTCCCCATAAACAGAACGCTTTAAATCCACAGCTGTGAAGTGATCACAGAAATCCATAAAGGCTTATATTTTCATGAATTCTTACTTAACACACAAAATACCTGTGTTGGAATCTCCTGTAGAGAGAACCATCTGTGATGTTAAACTGTCTTAAGCTTCCAGCCCCCTCCGTGCTTTTTCTAAGCAAAAAAAATTAAAAAATTGCTTCTTTCATACCGCACAAGTATGTGCACGGAAAAAGGCCTTGGCTTTTGTTTTCTTAAAAAGGCATATTATATTTTGCTCATGACATGATGTGTTCCCAGCAAAGCGGTAGGTTTGGGATAATTAGCTCATCGAAGCCTTTGTGGATTCAAATGTAAGGGCCAAGAGCTCTCTGGTGAAGCCAGATGTCGCCCTGTTGAAAATTTTCTAGCTCCTTGGTGGAGCTAGAAGCAGAATGATCTGTTTTGATGAGTGACATTCGTCAAAGTTTTCAAGGAAGCCTGGGGTTCTTTGGATGCATCAGACGATGACGACAATAGACAGTAAGTTTCCTTGAGAGAAAATGGCCTCCAAGGTCCATTTCCCCTTGCTCTTTGCAGCCTCAGGAGAGTGCTGGTATGTTCTAGGGTGTCATCCCAGTTCATGTGGATCACTGGACTGCTTTTGCACTCTAGAAAAAAGGATGGGGTACAATTTTATTCATTGCATTTATACCTTACCTTTTCCTCTAAGGAACTCAAGGTGTATGTTGTTCTCCCTCATTTCATCCCACAACAACCCTGTGAGGTCGTTTAGGCTGAGAGATGGCGACTGGCCTAGGGTTGCCATATTTCAAGAAGTAAAATTCCTGACATCCTCAAAGTTGGTGGACAGGGCGAGAGGCAAAAGTGGTCAGAGAGACAATTTATACGGTAGATTAGCAGTATCGGAGCTCAAGGGCACATTCCAGTCAGGCAAAAACCACTGAGGTGGGTACCAAGCAAGTTGGGTGTGGGGTTTTGCTTAGGGAGAGAGACCTGGAATAGCCCATTCATCCTCCTGGACTGAGGTTCCACATCTCTGCTCTCTTCCCAGCGGAGAGATGACGGTGGATTCCCTTGCTGCATCCCCTTTGCCGGGTTGCTGTGGGAACCACCACTTGAGGCTTCGTTTGGCTGCTGGCTGGGTTTTCTGCCTTAGGCTTGGAGGGGCTCAGAAGTTGAACATAGCTGTGCTGGGAAAATCCCTTATTTTGGCTGCTGATCCCTTATTTTCGAGGCTGCTGGTCCCTTATTTTCAAATCTGTAAGTTTACAGCTATGGGCCTAATGAAGAGAGCAGCTCATTCTCAGGGGTCTTCCTCCATGAGAATCAGTTGCCAACACTGAAGGTCTCCGCCTCGTCACCAGGGCTTTCCCCAAGCAATCGGAGACTGTGCCTGCATTCAGACAACCTCTCCTCCGCCCTTTCCATGCCTCTTCTGGTTCTGGGAGACTGGCAAGGGAAGGGAGCTTGTCATAGCACCCTTCCTCTGCATCCAGCCAGTCTGTGACACAGAAACATGCACCTTCCACATCCGTGATATGAAGATAATAGTTCTGAACTACCTTATGAGGCTGCTGTAAAAATTGCACAGGGGTTGCCAACATGGCAACCATGGATGCACGTGCGTTCTCAGAGCCCTTTTCTGGCAGCCACAGATCACCTCTCCTTGCTTAAATCAGCCTTGAAAGAAGCAGAATCAGTCTTTGATTCCAGCATGGTAATAATGTGCATGAAGCCCTTTGAACCCCAAAGCACTGTAGAGTATTGTTCTTGTCCCACGTTTTTCCCTGGCATATATGAAAAAGGAGTTGTGAACAAAAGCACCCCCCTGTGTTCCAGATTAATGGATGCTCACATTCCCCATATGTCGTATTGCTTTGCAATTTTTATCCAATATGAAGTCTTACGAGGTCGGCTGTCAGATACTAAGTGCCACCGCGTGCCGCCAACTATCAAGCTCAGCGTTACATGCCAAGCCTTGTCAAACACCGACTGTCAAATATCAAGCCATGGAATGAAACGGAACCGGCTGCCAAATATGGGCAATATTTGGCAAATATTGAAATAGGCAGAGCATCCAGTGAGTATTCGAACCTTGAAATCAGATGTTATCAGACGCCAAATGCAAACAACGTTTGGCAAATCTTGAAACATGCACAACATCCCGTGACTATTCAACTCTGGGAGAGGAGTATTCTAGACTTGTACACAGTCTCGGGGATGCCAAGACCTCTTCAGTTGTCCTTGTCGTTTTAGGCAATAATCTGGGCAGGTCTCTTACACGTTCCTTGTAATATGAGTTATTAGTCTGCATCAGAAAAACGTTCCAATCGGTCGGAGCCCGTTCAATGTTCCTGTTCCCACCAGGATGTTAAAGTCACCCTACTTAGAAGCGATGATTGCTCATTAACCCCACTTTTACTGCTCTTTCCGACTACACTGATGACACGCTTAATGACTGCAGCAGCCTGATAAATTGGACAACGACCATTTACGATGTCAGTGTGACATTCAAGAGCGTGTATACACGACTTCAAAGGACATGATGCGGGCTGTAATTTGCAGCTGCATTCACGTTGGCTGTAGCCCATTGGCAATAAGTCAATGAGACAGTGACACTAAATCAAGGAGACAGTGTGGTGTAGTGGTTAGAGTCTGAGACTAGAACCTGGGACACTAGGGTTCAAATCTGTCAAAGAAGGGCAATATCATCATCATCATCATCATCTTGTCAGCTTCCTGCCAGTCCCTGACAAATGTTCCAAAATGTCTTGGGCTGGCTCTGCCATTCAGTAGGGCTGAGCAATGTCTGGCTTTCAAGATCATGATATATCACCAAGTAAACATTGTGATACACCAATATATCACAATGTTTGAAAAAAGAATGTAACAAACGAGAGGCGAACAAGGCAATGTGGAAACTGCTACTGCTTAGGGGTCTAAAACGATTTAATTTTTATTTACCTTTAACATATTGTTACAACTGTTATTTTATAGTACAGATCAACAGGGGCAACAGAAATCCTGAGAGAAGTGGTGACTCGCTTCACGGTTTTCCTCACATCATGATTTTTTCACATAGCACACACACACATGCACACATTGCGATTTGCAGTATATCACCATGTTGAATATTATGAAACCATTACCATGATGTGGACTTGAAACCGATTTTTGGTGATGTATCGATAGATTGCCCAGCCCTACCAGTCAGCATGGTTGATGGTGAGGGACAAGGCCGGTCAGGAATCACAAAATGGCACCCCACTCCCCACTAGGAAATAAGATGTGAGAGAAGATCTACATTAGGAAGAAGGGTGTAATAAAGATCTTCGTCGGAATCTGCTGTCTCTCTGGATCCTCTCACCTCGGTTTACCTCATGAGTGGGCCATGAGGCGATTAGTCTACCTGGTGAGGGATTAGTCCACCTGGAGGCCACCACAATGGCTACCCCTGAGCTAGCTTATGAAGGAAGGTGCTTTTCACTCAGCTAGCATTATCTTCTCTGGTTGACATTGGCTTTCCAGACTCTTGAGCTGAGACCCATCTCATCCTGCTTCCCGAAATATTTTTTCTAGAGATCCCAGTAATTGATCCCAGGCCCTCTCTCATACAAAGAGGTGACAACCTCAAATAAGTGTATTGACCCCAATTTTCAATGTGCTCGAACGTTTTGTTTTGCCAAAGTAATGAGCACAGCTTCTGCATGTACCAGTAGATGGCACTCCTGGGCTAAACTCCGAAAACTCTTGTAAATTTAAAACCCAAGCGATTATGACATATTATGGCAAGGCCTTTACTGAGGTGATGTAAAAACTGCCAATGATCAAATATATGGTTCGGCATTCTCCCCTCGTATCCCAGTCACAGTATTTAAAATAGCAAAGGCCTGGGATGCTTCAGTCCTTGCATTCAGGTCCTGTCACCTCAAGTCGAACAATCCCATGCAAGCCCCCCAATAAAGACAACCAATCATCATTTATTTTATTTTTAAAATAATTTTGAATTAGTTTTACATAAAAGTTATACACCACTAACATAACATTTTCACACATTAAAGAAAATGGTTCTTTTGAACCTTGAGTCCTCCTTCCTTCGCTCCATGGGTTCCAATTATACATTTTATTCCTGCACCTTCTACTGTAATCTACCTGTTATATAATCATAGTATCCAAAATCCATGTTGCATTACAAGTGTCATTGTATTCCTGCCAATGATTTCAACTGTTTACAGTGATCTCTCAAATATGTTAGAAAGTTATTCCAGTCTTTTAAAAAATACTTGGTCTTCCTGATTTCTGATTTTTCCCGTCAGTCTTGCCATTTCTGCATATTTCATCAGCTTGGTCTGTCACTCTTCTCTGGTCAGAACTTCTTCTTCTTTCCATCTCTGGGCAAGAAGCATCCTTGCTGCTGTTGTTGCATACATAAGCATTCTTTTATTTTGTATACATAAGCATTCTTTTATTCTTTTATTTTGGTAGTTCTGCACCTATAACCAATCAGCTTTATTAGTAGCAGACAAGATGGATTAGTGGCCATTTTGTCCTGCGTGACAATATTGCTTCCTGGACCTCCCATCACCTCCATCGCTGTAGCTTAACAGGAGGAGGTATCAACGAGGTCAGCATGGTGCAAACACACCCAAGGGAGCACTGTATTGGCTCTGCCAGAGTGTTTGCACCACGCCGTCACCTTTCCAATGAAGGTCCGTATGGTTAAAGCTATGGTTTTCCCAGTAGTGATGTATGGAAGTAAGAGCTGGACCATAAAGAAGGCTGATCGCCGAAGAATGGATGCTTTTGAATTATGGTGCTGGAGGAGACTCTTGAGAGTCCCATGGACTGCAGGAAGATCCAACCTATCCATTCTTAAGGAAATCAGCCCTGAGTGCTCACTGGAAGGACAGATCCTGAAGCTGAGGCTCCAGTACTTTGGCCACCTCATGAGAAGAGAAGACTCCCTGGAAAAGACCCTGATGTTGGGAAAGATGGAGGGCACAAGGAGAAGGGGACGACAGAGGACGAGATGGTTGGACAGTGTTCTTGAAGCTATGAACATGAGTTTGACCAAACTGCGGGAGGCAGTGGAAGACAGGAGTGCCTGGCGTGCTCTGGTCCAGGGGGTCACGAAGAGTCAGACACGACTAAAGGACTAAAAAACAACAACAAACTCACTGTCCCCTTGACCCTCCCTGTAAGCCGCAGCAATGCCAGTGATTGGAGGTCAAGTAAGTGCTGCCACCCTGTCCCGCTGAAACTGTATCATGAGGCAGCTTGTCTCTCCTAGATCAAGGAATGGCCAACGTTTAAAAATACTGACTTGCTGGATCTAGAAGAATTTGATAATAGATATGGTTGGCACGCCTACCTAGGATATGAGAAGGTCAAAGTCCACAAAGGCTTCTTGAACCATGTGGTTAGGAAATCGTTTTATATGGTGTTGGCTAAGTATAAGGACTTACTAGAACCAAAAACTCCATGGTGGCTTTCCCCGACAGAAGCATTCTCGGTTAAAAAACAACAACATGCGAAGTAATTGGGCAACTTATAAAGATCTATTGGAGGAAAAAGAAAACAGGCTAAAATTTTAAGAAAATAAAGAAAGAAATTTGGATCTATTTGACTGATTGGTTGCAATATTTCCAACTACATGAAACATTTCAGAAGGACAAACAGAAAGGCTTTTCCACAGAAATTTCAAGACTTGAGAAAGAGCTAATTCAAACACACACAAAACCGCTCTCTAAAATGTATAGACTTCTCCTTGACTGGGAGGTCAAGGAGGAAGAAGTAAAATCTATTATGATACAATGGGCCAGAGACTTTGGTTATAACATCCAAATGGAATCATGGGAAAGGTTATGGAGGGAGGACCTGAAATTCACTGCATGCTATGATCTGAAAGAGAATTTCATGAAAATGCTCTACAGATGGTATTTAATACCTGTAAAATTGGTCAAGCTTTACAAATCCAGGTCGAGCATCTTTTGGAGATGCAGGGAGATGGAAGGCACTATGATCCACATGTGGTGGAATTGCAAAAAAGGGGGAATTTTGGGGAGCACTATATAACGAGCTTAAAAAAATGTTTAAATGTTCTTTCCCTAAGAAGCCTGAAGCCTTGCTGCTGGGCATGACGAGTAAAGAAATTCCAAAAAGTGCAAGGAGAATTTTTATGCATGTGGTAGCAGCAGAAGAAATTCTAATTGCCAAGGTATGGAAAGCAGATTCTATTGCCTCTTAATTAAATTGGCAGAACAAAATGTTAGAATATGCAGAGTTAGCAAGATTCTGAGACCATACAGACCAAATATTCAATAGAGAGTGGAATATTTACAGAGAATACCTAAAAGAACGTTGTAGAAATATGAATTCTTTGGCAGGCCTGGATTGACCTCTGCATGAAATAAGAGAACTTTACAAAACTAACACAGCTGAATGACCTAGGAGAGATAAAGTTAAGTGCTCAATCAAAAAATGTAATTTAGAATCACAGTGGGGGGGGGGGGGGTTGGAAGTCATGTTGGAATTAGTTATGTGTGAACTTAAATCCTTTTTTAAAAAAATGAGTGTTGATTTTGGATTGTCTTTTGTTGATTGTTTTGTATTTGTATTGTTTTGTTTTTAAAACCAATAAAGCATATAAAAAAAGAATGCTGCTGCCGGCCATACCTCAAGGGAACATACCCTCTAATGGTCAAGAGACTGAGCTATGAACTATTCAGGTAGATATTCTTCTTGGACCCAAAATACCTTTTTAGAAGCAAAGTGAATTCCGACCTGCTTGCATATGATATAGGATGAATACAGACTGCAGCATCTGTGTTGGTAAGAGTCAACCTTTCGTGTTTTGGCTGAATTCTTTGGCACAGTCCTACTAGAATTCATTTGACTGCATCTTGTATTCCTTTGTAGTGTCTACAGGAACTTGACAATGCCTACGGCTGTCTGTTGTTTTTTTGCCCTCCTTTCGTGAACATATATTTCCTTTCTTCCCTCTGTGCACAGGGCTCACATTGGCCCACCTAAATGACTGCTTTATGTATCGGGCAATGTGGATTTTGGCCCGTGAAAGCTTTCATCACAACTAAATAAATTTAGTCTTCAAGGCTGCAAGGTTCTCCCTTGTTTTTGCTGCGAGAAGAAAGGGATTGAACCATAAACTAAAGGCAGATCAAAGGGAAAATAAACACTAGCAATTTATTTCATTTAAGGGTGGAATTCAGAGTTGAAATAAGCTTCAATTTTTTTGGGGGGGGGGGTTGTTGTTTAAAAACGAGGGGATTATAATGATATGTAAATAAAAGCAGGAACAACAGAAGGCGAGGGCTCCGAACGCTTCATGAATAACATTTCCATAACTCTGAACAGGGAATAAAAATTGTTCTGCTAAAATTAAGATGCATACATCTTTTGAAATAACTAATTGTAGCTCTGGAGCTAGATCATTACATGTGCTGTAGGTTGTATTATCTGCAGCCCCCCCCCCCCCCCCCGTTTGTCTTTTCAATCAATACAGTTAGTGGGAGAAAAACTTCAGTAACTAACTGATCTCGTTTTTTGACAGAATTACAAGCCTGGTAGATGAAGGGAACGCAGTGGATGTAGCCTACCTTGATTTCAGCAAGGCATTTGACAAGGTGCCCCATGATATTCTTGTAAAGAAGCTGATAAAATGCGGTCTTGACTAAGCTACCACTCAGTGGATTTGTAACTGGCTGACTGACCGAACCCAAAGGGTGCTCATCAATGGTTCCTCTTCATCCTGGAGAAGAGTGACTAGTGGGGTGCCACAGGGTTCTGTCTTGGGCCCGGTCTTATTCAGCATCTTTATCAACGACTTGGATGATGGACTCAAGGGCATCCTGATCAAATTTGCAGATGACACCAAACTGGGAGGGGTGGCTAACATCCCAGAGGACAGGATCACACTTCAAAACGACCTTGACAGATTAGAGAACTGGGCCAAAACAAACAAGATGAATTTTAATAGGGAGAAATGTAAAGTATTGCACTTGGGCAAAAAAAATGAGAGGCACAAATACAAGGTGGGTGACACCTGGCTTGAGAGCAGTACATGTGAAAAGGATCTAGGAGTCTTGGTTGACCACAAACTTGACATGAGCCAACAGTGTGACGCGGCAGCTAAAAAAGCCAATGCAATTCTGGGCTGCATCAATAGGAGTATTGCATCTAGATCAAGGGAAGTAATAGTGCCACTGTATTCTGCTCTGGTCAGACCTCACCTGGAGTACTGTGTCCAGTTCTGGGCACCACAGTTCAAGAAGGACACTGACAAACTGGAACGTGTCCAGAGGAGGGCAACCAAAATGGTCAAAGGCCTGGAAACGATGCCTTATGAAGAACGGCTAAGGGAGCTGGGCATGTTTAGCCTGGAGAAGAGGAGGTTAAGGGGTGATATGATAGCCATGTTTAAATATATAAAAGGATGTCACATAGAGGAGGGAGAAAGGTTGTTTTCTGCTGCTCCAGAGAAGCGGACACGGAGCAATGGTTCCAAACTACAAGAAAAAAGATTCCACCTAAACATTAGGAAGAACTTCCTGACAGTAAGAGCTGTTCGACAGTGGAATTTGCTGCCAAGGTGTGTGGTGGAGTCTCCTTCTTTGGAGGTCTTTAAGCAGAGGCTTGACAACCATATGTCAGGAGTGCTCTGATGGTGTTTCCTGCTTGGCAGGGGGTTAGACTCGATGGCCCTTGTGGGCTCTTCCAACTCTATGATTCTATGATTCTATGATTCTATAACTGGCCGGAACCAATCAGTTGTTCGAAATCTGCAACTCTGCAATGCCTAGGACTGCGGCTGTCAAATGTTCTACCTTCAAAATCCCCTTTCCGTATCAGCTTGTCTGTGGAAGGACCCCTGCACAACGGATACAGAAACCCTGATACGCTACAGAGGATTCTGAAGTATGTTCAAGGTTGTATGTGTCACAAGTTGCATTTCTTGGGGAAGGGCCATAGGTCAGAGAGAGAGCTCCTGTGTGCTGAAGGTCCAAAGTTCAGCATCTACTTCATTTCCTTATTGCATTTCTATCCCACATTTTCCTCTAAGGAACTTAAGGTAGTATAAATGGTTCTTTCTCGCTGCTCATATAACAACAACAACATCAACAACAGTTTATTCTTTATATGCCACCCATATGACTGGGTTGCTCCAGCCGCTCTGGGTGGCTTCCAGCAAATTAAACCTCAAACAAAGTAAAACATTGAGCATCAAAAACTTCCCAATACAGGGCTGCCTCCAGATGTCTTCTAAAAGTCAGATACAGTGGCACCTTGGTTCTTAAACGCCTTGGAACCCAAACACTGCAAACCCAGAAATAAGTGTTCTGGTTTGTGAACTTTGTTCAGAAGCTAAACATGCTCCATTTTGAGTGTTATGCTTCCGATTTGAGTGTTACACTTCTGTTTTGAGTGCCACACTTTCGTTTTGAGTGTTAAGCTGAGATCTGTCTGTTTTTGCTATTTATTTTGCGTTTTTGTTTTTGCAGCTCTTTTTGCTTTGTTTTTGTGACTGTGTGGAACAAAGTTCAGCTACTGACTGATTGACTGTCTGACTGCAGTACATTGTTTTTTGCTTTCATTTTATGGATCAGTGGTCTCATTAGATAGTAAAATTTATGTTAAATTGCTGTTTTAGGGGTTGTTTTTAAAAGTCTGGAATAGATTAATCAATTTTACATTACTTTCTATGGGAAGGCATGCCTTGGTTTTGGAACGCTTTGGTTTTGGAACCAACTTCCGGAATGGATTAAGTTTGAGAACCCAGGTACCACTGTAGTTGTTTATTTCCTTGATACCTGACTGGAGGTCATTCCACAGGATGGGCACCACTACCGAGAAGGCCCTCTGCCTGGTTCCCTGTAACCTCACTTCTTGCAGTGAGGGAACCACCAGAAGGCCCTTGGAGCTGGACCTCAGTGTCCAGGTTGGACAATGGAGGTGGAAATGTTCCTTCCGGTATACAGGCCCAAGGCCTTTTAGGGCTTTAAAGGTCAGCACCAGTACTTGGAATTGTGCTCAGAATGTACATTGAGCCAATGTAGATATTTTAGGACTAGTGTTATGTGGTCCTGGTGGCCGTTCTGAGTCACCAATCTGGCAGCCGCATTCTGGATTTGTTATAGTTTCCAAGTCATCTTCAAAAGTAGCCCCACAAAGAGCACATTGCAGTAGTCGAAGTGGGAGATAACCAGAGCATGCACCACTCTGGCAAGACAGAACATGGGCAGGTAGGGTATCAGCTGTCATACCAGATGGAGTCGGTAGACAGCTACGCTGTGAGGTATTTTAGGCTGAGAGGCAGTGACCATGGCCTCCCTCTAACTGCCACACCACACCACTAGGCCAGTCAAGGGTCTGTAACCCCAACACAGACCCACTGACGAGTTATCTGCACTTGCTGGAGTGAGGAGGTAGACTCACTGAAGAAGGGGATGCTATGGAGGGCGTCTCGCCCAAGGACCCTCCAAAACCTAGAGCTAAACCTGGTGATCAGCACTGGTTCCTCCCTGGATAACTTTGTATAGGAAGTCTGACCATTGGTCCAGCTAGCCCAGTGTTGCTCTACACCAGGGGTGAGAGGCCCGCCCCTCGCAGGCCAACCCTGGCAGGCAAGTGAAGCTCCCCACCTGTCAATCACCTGGTGTTGTAATGGGATTGGGTGACCTTTCCTACTCTTTTCCTCAGCATTTTGAACTGAGTGTCTGACAATCCAACAACTGGATTAGAAAATAGTGATTCCAGGCACCTTCAGAAGCCAATTTCAGAGCAGTGTGCTGCCCTGTACTTTGAAAGGGGCTTTGTGGGCACCATTGATCAACTGATTTGCGGGTTCTTTAAAGCTCATTTCTTCAACATGCTGCCTAATGATAGGGCCGGTTTTGGGGTGTGCAGAGAATCTACAGGCCGTGGGATCAGGTGCATAACACCTGGAGAACCAAGCTGTGAAAATAACTTCCCAGTCTACGGGGTTGCTTGATACTTTGATACTGTCTTTGAGCAAAAGGAAACACAACAACCCCACAGCCTTGGAAAATAGTTTCTGTCTATTAAATAAGTCCATCTCTCACAGACATTCTGTGCCGTTTGTGTATTAAAATAAGATTGTTATATTTGTGTGTGTGTTTGCGTGTGTGTCCACAAAGCCCCTGCAAAATTGCACTTGTCCCTGGAAATGCTCTTCAGTAACCAAGAGGTGGCACTGCAGATATGTTTCACTTTTGCTTTTCAGGAGGTGGGGAGTTTAAGAAGAAGAAAGAGTAACATACACCAGATGACAGATTTCCCTCCTTCTTCAAACACATTTCCCTTGCTCTTATGTATCTGCGTTTGAACACTAAATGATGCGAAGGCCCCGGGAGTGAGGCCGTATCTTAAAATAATAATAAAAATAAATAAATGAGAAAGCCACATGTGAGGCCAGCACAAATTGCCTGATGCTGACCTGTCAGATTTAATCTGGCCTGAACATCTTTGTCGGAGATGATAGAGGACATGCTAGCTTGGAAATTGAGATTAGCCAAACGATAGCTGGATACTGCGGTTTCAAAGCGCTGGATGAGATTAGTGACCGCTGTTTGGAAAATGGCAGGTACCTTAGGAGAAATAAATTGAGGCTTGTTGTTCTTTTTTCTTTTTCCCCCAAAAAAATCTAATAGTGAAATTCGAAGATACTGGGGGTTGTATTGAATGTGGCACAATATCAAATGTTCTGGCAGAATAAGGAAGTCTCCTTGGACAATTGAACATTCCCCCCACACACCCTGTGTCTCCCCCTGTTCAAGGTTTTCCCACCACCCTCTGGAGCAGATCTGGTGATGGGGAGAGAGGTTGCTCAGGGGTGGAGAATGGGAAGGCACCCCCTCTCCCCTCTGATGGCTCACTTACTGGGGCTGCCGAGATCTCAGAAGATCTTGTGAGATCTCATGGAACTCTCATGAGATTTTGGCAGCGGCCATCACCACTTCTCCTTGCTTCTATGGCAGTGGCAGTGGCAGGCAAGGGCACTGTCTCGTGAAATTCTGCCGCCTGAGGCGACTGCCCTAGATTCCCTCATGGGTGGGTTGGTCCTGCTAATGGACCGGTCACCATGAGATGTGATCCAGCATGTTTGCCCTTACCTTATTTCCCCAGGAAACCTCAATTCTCCTTGCTACTTGGTAAGATGATACGGACAACCGAGAGCCGGTGTGGTGTAGCGGTTTGAGAGTTGGACTAGGGTCTGTGAGACCAGGGTTCGAATCCCCACTCAGCCATGAAGTTGACTGGGTAACCTACTTCATAGGGTTGTTTTGTGGATTAAATAAGGAAAGGAAAACAATGCTCCTTATTTGAGCTCCTTGGAGAAAAAGGTGGGACATGAACACAGTAAATAAATAAAATGAAAATAAGCTTTATTTGTGAAAATGCATGCCCGGCCAATGGTTCCTTGATAGGGGAAGCTTTTTCCCATGACTGTACCTCAGTCCTGGACAACCCTTTCCCCTTGAACCTGTGCTAGGAGTGGCACAGTCACACAGGTGGGAGAAGGAAGCTGGCAATCCTTTTCTCTATCAGCCTTATAAATCTCACAGAGGTCTTCTTTTTAGTTTAGTCCATCGCTGCTCCCAAAGGCTATTCTGAAAGAAATGACGGCCTTAAACACAAGAGAGCCAGTTTTCCACACGATTCGCTGTAGCCCATAATTTATTCTGTCCTCCTTTCCACCAACCACGGCAATATATACCGAGCCTGTAAATAGTCTTTAATCTACAGCCATTGTTAACTAAAGAATGCAGGTAGCCTCAGAAGCAAATTGCCACTGTTTGCTTGGAATGCCATGAAAGCGAAGATTTCTTGGGCAATCTTTCTCCCCTTCTAAAAATAATGCATAATATATATGGCTCAGTTATCTGTTTTCAGTCGCAATCAGTTTTGCATTTTCTCCCTTCCTTCTCCCCACCCAGCCCGTGCCTCCGCCCTTGTCTCTCTTGTTAGGCATATGATGAATAAAACAGAGAGGGGGAGATGATTGAGCTGATAGGACTTATGGAGAGAAAGCGTAAAGCCAGAGACTCAGTATGACTCGGTGTCTTTCAGTCTTCTGGGTTCAGACACACCATGCGCCCTCAGAGAAAGATGTGCAGCAGCATGCAGGTATGAGGATCAAGTTCTCTCATAATTGCTCCTTAAGGACACAAGAGGAGCCTGCAGGATCAGGCCCGTGGCGCATCCAGTCCAGCATCCTATTATTATTATTATTATTATTATTATTATTATTATTATTATTTCTTTATACCCCGCCCATCTGGCTGGGCTTCCCCAGCCACTCTGGGTGGCTTCCAACAAAATATTAAAATACAGTAATGCATCAAACATTAAAAGCTTCCCTAAACAGGGCTGCATTCAGATGTCTTCTAAAAGTCTGGTAGTTGTTGTTCTCTTTGACATCTGGTGGGAGGGTGTTCCACAGGGCAGGTGCCACTACCGAGAAGGCCCTATACTCACAGTGGCCAACCAGATGCCTGAGGGAAACCCAGAAGCAGGAACTGAGTACAATAACACACTCCTGTGTTCTCCAGCAACCGATATTCAGAAGCATTACTGCTTCCATCCATAGCAGTCATGAATAGCCCCAACCTCCATGAACTTTGAGGGACTTGGATGGCGCTGTGGGTTAAAACACAGAGCCTAGGGCTTGCCGATAAGAAGGTCAGTAGTTCGAACCCCGCGATGGGGTGAGCTCCCATTGCTCGGTCCCTGCTCCTGCCAACCTAGCAGTTCGAAAGCATGCAGTGCAAGTAGATAAATAAGTACCTCTCTGGCGGGAAGGTAAACGGTGTTTTCGTGCGCTGCTCTGGTTCACCAGAAGCGACTTAGTCATGCTGGCCACATGACCTGGAAGCTGTACACTGGCTCCCTCGGCCAATAAAGCGAGATGAGCGCTGCAACCCCAGAGTCGGTCACGATTGGACCTAATGGTCAAGGGTCCCTTTACCTTTTACTATGAACTTATCCAGTCCTCTTTTAAAGCCACACTCTACACGATGCTTCCTTTGAAGGTGACCCGGAAACTACAACTAATCTAGAATGCGGCAGCTAGACTGGTGACTGGGAGCAGCCGCTGAGACCATATAACACCGGTCCTGAAAGACCTGAATTGGCTCCCAGGTCTACACCCTGGGTCAAATGTGCAATGACGGTGTTTGACTTGCACAGAGGATGGCTCAATGCATTGCTCTTCCTCCCAGGACCAAAAAGCAGCTTGTACATAGATGGTCCTTTGGTAGCCTTCCATGTAGAACCAGATTCACTTTGTTTCCAAGGAGAGGATATGGGCAAGACTGAAGTTGGCTCCACCTGCTATTAATTCTGGTTCCACCTATGTACAGTTGGTCCTTCTGTCCCACGAGTCTCAATGGGCAACAGCCACCACTGTTGGCGTCCCTGATTGATGGCAGCTCTCCACAGACTCTGGCAGAGGCCATTCCCATCATTCCCTGCTCTCCAATCCTTTCAGTACGTTTCCAAGCACAATTCAAAGTATTGGTGCTGACCTTTAAAGCCCTAAACGGCCTCAGCCCAGTATACCTGAAGGAGCGTCTCCACCCCCATCATTCTGTCCGGACACTGAAGTCCAACTCTGAGGGCCTTCTGGTGGTTCCCTCACTGTGAGAAGTGAGGTTGCAGGGAACCAGGCAGAGGGCCTTCTCAGTAGTGGCACCTGCCCTATGGAACACACTCCCATCAGATGTCAAGGAAATAATCAACTATCCTACTTTTAAAAGACATCTGAAGGCAGCCCTGTTTAGGGAAGTTTTTAATGTTTAATGCTGTATTGTGTTTTTAATATTCGATTGGGAGCTGCCCAGAGTGGCTGGGGAAACCCAGCCAGATGGGTAGGGCAATAATAATAAATTATTCTTATTATCCCAGCTAGCGGCCATCACTTTTTCCTGTGGCAGTGAGTTCCATAGTTTAACCATAGTCCTTTCTTTTACCAGCCATCATCCATAGTCCTTTCTTTTACCAGCCATCATCGATCCTGCAGCTGGAATGGGGAACCTGCCGCCTTCTAGATGTTGCTGAACTCCAACTCCTAGCTGCCCAATCCAGTACAGCCAACAGCCAGGAATGGTGGGGTGCTGCAGTCCAGCAAAACATCTGCAAGTCCACAGGCTCCCCCACTCCTGCTCCATGGGCTTGAATAGCAAGTCCCTACACAAATGTGCTGGTCCCGGGGGGGGGGGTTACCGTGCGGCATGGTCTGAGTACGGTCCTGGGTTGAGGGTCTGGAGGCTGTCTGTCAAGGGTGAAGCGGGGTCCAAGGAAGGAGTCGGGTGTGGTCAGGAACTCCAGAAGAGCAGGTCAGGGTGCTGGCAGTAACAGGTTTCCAGCGATGTTGCTCCCACTACCTGGGACTGGGGCTGAATGGCCTTTATCTCCTCTGGGGCCTAGGGCAGTCCCGGTCCACAGGTGACTCGCCTCTCCTGGCCTGGAGGTGAGCACTCCTCCTGCGAGAACTTAGGTCCCTCTGCCTCTCTGCCCTGAGCCTCTGCAGCTCAGGAGAGGCTGGAGGGTTACTGGACCCAGAGGCAACCTCCCCTTCCCCTGACAGGGCTGGGAGAGGTGCACCTGCAAGCAACGGATCCTCAATCACCTCCGGAGCCAGAGTAGATTCATCTGGTGTCTGCTCCTGAGGATCCGGCACAGGTGCGGGCCCTTCAGATTCAAGCCCCTGCCCTGGCTCAGCTGGTCCTGGAGGCGGGGACTCCTGTGCAGGCTGGCATTCTTCAGGTTCAGACTCTGAATCGGATTCCCAGGCCATCACAACAAGGCAGGTTGCTATTTTTGAATGCAAAGCAAGCCGATATTTCGCAGGAAAGCATATCAGTTATGACAGCCAAGGCGGGGAGTGGGGGTTAATTCCCTTTACTCAGTTTACAATACTTTTTAGTTAAATGAGGTTGAGGGTAAAGATTAAAAAGCATTCATCGGAATGACAGAACTTTCATCTGGAGGAAGTGAGACCACATAATTCTCAGCCAATACTCAGTGACCTCCTCAAGGTTTTCATCTTAAGCACTGCTACCAGTTCCTTTCATCTCTGACCTGGAGGATTGATTATCTGTTTCCAAAGCATTAATAAATTTGCCAAGCATCTTTGCCGCACTAAACGGCAGCACTAAATTGTTCCCTTTTCCTCCAAAAGCTTACCATGGGAAGCGGGCAATTTTTTATTTTATTTTTTAAAGTCCCTGGTTTAATCACCCATGCAAGTTGTGGGTTATTTGCTTGTGAAAGTTATCATCCTTTTGGGAAGATTATAGGGGCAGAACTACCCAGACTGTATAGAAATTTATTCATGTACCCGACCATAGCGGCAAGAATGTTATTTGCCCAAAAATGGAAAGAAGGAGAAAGCCCAGCGAAAGAAGAATGGATACAAAAACTGATGGAATATCCAGAAATGGAGAAACTTACCGGAAAAATAAGAAATCAAGATAACGAACTTTTTATAAAAGAATGGAAATGGTTTATGGAATATTTACAAACAAGCTGTAAACAGACAAGAACACTGGCAGGATTATTGTAATAACCTGCAGTTTTATAAGAGTATATATTTAAAGTAGATGAATAAATTTGGAACATGCAGGAAGTTCAAAGAATAAATTTAAGGAACCACAGAATAAGGGGGAAGGGAGTTTCAAAATGTTAAAATGATTGTAAAACTATTGAAATGTATATAACTGAAAATTATAATTTTTTTTTTTTTAAAAAAAAGATAAGAACGTTATCTTGCACTACATGCTGAGGGATGTGTGCAAGAAGATAAGGGAAGTATTACCTTAATAAAATAAAACGTGTTCTCTCTGGGGTGCAGGAAGTGAGACAGCCAAGCCTTGCTGGCTATTGGAAAGAAAGAATGGCTACAACATCTAGCCAAGATCTGTAGGAACCCAGTTATAGATTTCCTAAACTCTTTCACACTGGAGTTGTTGTTTAGTCGTATAGTTGTGACCCCATGGACCAGAGCACGCCAGGCACTCCTGTCTTCCACTGCCTCCCGCAGTTTGGTCAAACTCATGCTGGTCGCTTCGAGAACACTGTCCAAACATCTCGTCCTCTGTCATCCCCTTCTCCTTGTGCCCTCCATCTTTCCCAACATCAGGGTCTTTTCCAGGGAGTCTTCTCTTCCCATGAGGTGGCCAAAGTATTGGAGCCTCAGCTTCAGGATCTGTCCTTCCAGTGAGCACTCAGGGCTGATTTCCTTCAGAATGGATAGGTTTGATCTTCTTGCAGTCCATGGGACTCTCAAGAGTCTCCTCCAGCACCATAATTCAAAAGCATCCATTCTTCGGCAATCAGCCTTCTTTATAGTCCAGCTCTCACTTCCATACATCACTACTGGGAAAACCATAGCTTTAACTATACGGACCTTTGTTGGCAAGGTAATGTCTCTGCTTTTTAAGATGCTGTCTAGGTTTGTCATTGCTTTTCTCCCAAGAAGCAGGTGTCTTTTAATTTCATGACTGGAGTAGTGGGAGGTTATTGTTATGAGTCAGGCTAATGGTACATCCAGCTCAGTATTGCCTACACTGGCAAGTAATGATTCTCCAGGATCTCAGGCAAAGGACATTCCCAACCCTACTTGGAGATTCTGGGGATTAAACATGGGACCTTCTGTATAGGCTCTGCCATTGAGCTATGGCCCTTGCGCCCAATTCAAGAGGAATGATTCAAGGCATAATTAATAACACAAGAACAAAATGTGAGCTCTGTTGCTTCAGGCCAGTTTGGTCCATCATCCTGTTTCTCATTAGATGCCTACTGAAAGTCCCCAAGGAGCATATGAGGGTCATATCCCTCTCCTCCTGTTCTAGTGTCTAAATCATACAATGACACCCAGGAGCAGGGTATTCAGAGGCATCATGCTCCTCTACACTCATCCTGGCCATTGAGAACATTGTCCACAGTCAACATGTCTATTTTTAAAGTGATCTAAGTTGGCGGCCATCACCTTAACTTGAAGAAGGAAATCCCATCATTTATGCACGGTGTGAACTATGAAGATGCACTTCCTCGGATCTCCTGTTAGAATTCATGCTCCATGATTGCAGTCATGGGGTTTATGTCTTTCACATGACGGTGTATGTTTTGACTCCACACAGTGGGAAGTGACAGAGACAGGATGTTTGTGTTACTGTGTTCTGTGAAGTGGGACTATTGTCCTTTGTCCTTTTCTCTTTGCTGTCTTATGCTAGAGAGAGAGGGAGCCATGTTGCAGTGCTCCGCGTGTGTTTATATGTAAATAAAGTAGATTAGCCAAAATGCTGAGTTGCTGAGGTCTGTTATGCAAGCTGCAAAGAATCTGCGGATCCCTAAGTGTGCCGGTGTGTATTGGTATCGGTCGCTGTGATGTTCGGGCAGAAGAAAGCTTTTGAAGCTCCCGAATGATCGACGAAGAGGGAGAGAATATGCCAGTCGAGCATGTGTCTCTGCCAGGGTCCTACTCGAGTGTAGGATGAGCTCCTGACATCTCCTACCATTCATTTACATCAGTTGACCTTGGGTTCTGGTATTAAGCAATTTTGCAAATCCCTGTCACCTCGAATCCCCCCTGGCGCAGGGCAATGGCTCAGTGGTGGAGCATCTGCTTTGCATGCAGAAAGCCCCAGATTCATTCTCCTGACACCTCCTAGTAGAGATGTCTGAAATTGTGGAGAGCTGTGTAGATAATTGTCAGGAGTGAGCCAGCTCCAAGTGAAGGTTTGCAGCCAACAGCAGAGAGCAGCCAGGAACAGAGAGGCTTAGTTAGACGGGAAGAGCCAGCAGCTGCAGACTCCAGCTTTTCCTGACCTTGACAGGCAGGCTGATAAGGGAGTAGCTGAGAGCAGGCTAGAACACAGCCAAAGCTCGCAGGATGCACAAAAAGGCACGAACAGTCTAAGAGGCAGCCTCTCAGACCAGGAAGAAGGTGGAGCTGATCCATTAAGTCCGAGGAGTTGGTGAATGGGAGGGCTGTTAGATAGGAAGCAAAGCAAGAGACGTAAAGGTCGTAAGTTGAATATCTTCTGTAGACACCGGAAGCAGTCTTCAGAAGGGTCATCTTGAGTAATGATGCCGGAGGCTTTGTCAGAGCCCTCTGGAGCTATCTGTCTGTTTTTGAAATAAATCCTTTTTATTACCTACACTTACTGTGTTATCAAGCTGAGAACCGGGACTCCTGACAATAATCCTGAGATAGCTGGGCCAAGGGTCTAACTTAGAATAAGACAGGCTCCTATGTTCCCCATCCTCACCAGTTTGCTAAGCTAAAATTCCCCATGTGTTCTAGCATTTCCTCAAAGGGGAGTTGCTCCCGCCCCCTGACCATTAAGCTGCCCTTTCCTGAACCTTTTCAAAGAACTTTGAGTTGTGCTTGGAGGACAGGATCACGCCAGAAGATGCCTGCTGGATCAGGCCAAAGAAGGTCCAGCAAGGTCTCTCATACTGTTCTCACAGTAGCCAACCAGCTGCTTCAGATGCAAAAGAGGACAGCACTCCCAAATTTGGAGGAGTTGGGTGAGAATTTGTAGCTGTGCAAGACGTAGCTTCCCATGGCAGGCAAGATGTGCTGCAGCCCACACTTAAACCATCATTAGAGATGCAGGAGTTTTGTCCCCTGGTACATCTGGCAAAAACTCAAATGGCCAATGCATGGTTCCACAGTCTTAAGAACATGAGGAATGCCTGTTGGATCGGGCCCAAGGCCCATACTGTTCTCACAGTGGCTAGTCAGCTGCTTCTGGGAAGCCTCCTATAGTTCTGGCTCCTGAAACAATAGGGTGAGTGTAGGACTGTGCAGAAGGAGGAGCGAAGGGGATCGACACTGTTAAGTTGTGGGTTGACATAGCAGACGACACAGCGATTTCTCCAAAGCAGCTCTTTATTTTGTAAACTGGAATAGAACTGACTGCAAAACAGCTCAGCCGGCCTGCTTTTATAGGCAGCCGGCTGTCAACATTGTAGCAACAACAACCCAGGGTTTCCCGCCTAAAATAACTGATGTGGACCTGAGTGAAAACTATCTACAGTATCCCCCTACTGGCCCAGGGTGAGAACTTCAGTACATAACAGACACACCTCCTTGACTTCCCTTCCTCATGCTTTTCTTGGTGGCCTTTGAAGATACCCGGTTGTGAAGAACACTTGGAGATTTATTTCATGTTAATCACCATCAGTGGGTTTTTAATTTTATTTTCCTTAATGAACACATTACGCTTAATGTTTTCAGTGCTAAATGTACCAGCGCTCCACAAAACAACCAGGGCATGCCATGCAGTTGAGTTCATGATAATCGGCAAAAAATTTCCATCCATTCCTATAATGAACTTAATGGTGGGTGAACAATTACTCTTGGTTATTTGTGGGGGGACCTGCTTGGCTTTGTTCTTCTGACAAATGAGTTGATCTGGGATGCTTTGACGAGCAATGCTTCTGCTCCAGATGCAGGGACAGATGCTGTGAAAATACCCCCATTGGGGCCAGCAACAGTGCAAAAATGTTGCATCCACCCTTGGCATATCAGGCTATCTAGGTATTACTGGAAGGACAGAGCCTGAAGCTGAGGCTCCAATACTTTGGCCACCTCAGGAGAAGAGAAGACTCCCTGGAAAAGACCCTGGTGTTGGGAAAGATGAAGGGCACAAGGAGAAGGGGATGACAGAGGATGTGATGGTTGGATAGTGTTCTCAAAGCTACCAGCATGAGTTTGACCAAACTGCGGGAGGCAGTGGAAGACAGGAGTGCCTGGTGTGCTCTGGTCCATGGGGTCACTTCAGTCCATAGGACCATCTCTACTCCTGTTCTTCAGCCTGGACACTGAGATTCACCTTTGGGGGCCTTCTGGCGGTTCCTTCATTGGCTCTCAGTATGTTTCCAAGCACAATTCAAAGTGTTGGTGCTGACCTTTAAAGCCCTAAACAGTCTCAGACCAGTATACCTGAAGGAGTGTCTCCACCCCCATCGTTCTGCCCAGACACTGAGGTCCAGCTCCAAGGGCCTTCTGGCAGTTCCCTCATTGCAAGAAGTGAGGTTGCAGGGAACCAGACAGAGGGCCTTCTCAGTGGTGGCACCCGCCCTGTGGAACGCCCTTTCACCAGATGTCAAGGAGATGAGTAACTATACAACCTTTAGAAGACATCTGAAGGCAGCCCTGTATTGGGAAGTTTGTTAATGTTTGATGTTTTATTATGTTTTTGTATGTGTTAGAAGCTGCCCAGAGTGGCTGGGGCAACCCAGTCAGATGGGTGGGGTATAAACAATAAAAAATATGATGATGATGATGATGATGTCCCTATTTTTATTGGAGAGATGTTGGAGGGTGTGGATCAGGAAATTGTTCTACGTATTTACCATGTTGAAAAGTCTCATTTTGTGTGCAAAAATCATTCCTTTATCTTTTTCAAGTTGCTCGACTGTCTGAGGCCCTGACAAACTCCACCATTCTTGTGTTTATCGCTGCAGCACAGAGACCGTCTTGTCTGGATCAGCGCTGCCTTTGCTTCTCACACTGGCATTTATTAAATTGTCAGCGAAAGGAAATGGGGGACACAGCCTTTGTGCTTCAGTGGCATTGTTAGGGATAGGGAATGTCGGCACGCCAAAATGGCAAGCGATGGCTCAGGGCCAACCTCCCATGATCCTCGCTTTATAGTATCTCCATTGCCTTGTGCAATATATATCCTGGCTGGATATTTACCTAAGCATCTCTTCATACAACCCACTCCAGGTGTTCCCATATAATTGGCTTATGCATTCGAAACAGCCTGTGCGGTACATATCTAAATAAAGCACAATGCTTGTCTTCTCCTCGGTTTTTCTCTGCTGTCAGGCCCTTTAAAAGGAAAACAGAAAAGAAACAGAATGCAGATGTCAAGCTGCAAATTGCTTTTTGCACCTGAAGCAATCTCTCCTTTTCTTTCCTTTTCTTGGATGCTACCACTCTGCAAGTCTTTGGTTCCTTATCAGTGAGCCTAAAGGGGACATAGACCTGGATGTCTATCCTTCAGGTTTTCTGGTTTCAATTTGCTTGGCCAATGGGACCCATCAAATTTTGGCCACAACTTTATTGAAATTACAGAATGTGAGTGGTATTGGCTTAGGCATTGATTGGACCTGACTATATCTGACTCCTGCCCATTGTGCAGTAAGTTCAATAAGGGTAAGCCACTGGTAGGGGGAGCCCTGTCGATCCGAACCAACTCAAGCTCCCCCTGGTGTTCCCGTCGGGGTCGTGTTAAGGCCTTAGCCCACAGCCGGGCTTCAGATTAGATCAACACCCCTGGATTCCTTGAACGGAATACCCTTAAGCATGGAGGAGCAGGTGATGGCCATACCTCTCCTCCCCCACACAAGGTCAAACAATGCCTAACCGCAACCCTAACAAAGTTGTGACGATTGCTACAAGGTAGGCGAAAACCAAGAGGCCAGTGCCAATTTGCCAAGTGGAAAAATTCCTACCAGGCCCCTCGGACAACCAAGGCGACCAACTGAAGTCCATAGCAAGGCCACTGCCTAACCTGCAAAATAGGGAGGGAGGGCGGGTGGTTGAGGAAGTGAGCCAAAGAATAAGTCCTCTGGCTTGCTCCTCAGCTTAAACGGCCCCAGCCACGCCCCCCCCCCAGCCCGTGGATTGGCTGGCTGGGCTCTGAAGTGGCTGGGATCCCCCAGGTAACGGGGGACAAAGTCCCCCACCCTCGGTGGGGGGTGGGTGGCCACATGGTCCACCGCAACTCCTCCCCACTGGGAAGTGGAGCGGATTTGTGCATACAGCACAGCTCAGTAATGCAAGAGCCATGCTAAGTTCAGGTTTACTGTAATCACAGCTGAACTGCAGTCTTGGCTTTATAACTGCTAATATACATACACATATTCCTTAGAGGAAGGCAGGGTGAATGAGTAATACCAGAAGCCTTTAACCTTGAGCTGTTTCTAACAACCCAGCTGGCGTGCTAACCCTGAACAGAATTCAGACATGAGAGATGGGCAACTCCAGACGCCGACCAAGAAGTTAGTGCAATTTCACCCGTATCGCCAAATTGCACCAACTGAGGGCATCATGTTCGCTGCCCTCTACCTTAGCCTGTGCCATCTCCTCCCTAGCACCCTATAAGCTGAGATTAGTTAAAGTGATATGGTTTCTGTTGTCTCTGCCATCTTAGACACTGCGTAAACCAGGCATAGGCAAACTTGGCCCTCCAGATGTTTTGGGACTACAACTCCCATGATCCCTAGCTAACAGGATCAGTGGTCAGGGATGATGGGAGTTGTAGTCCCAAAAGATCTGGAGGGCCGAGTTTGCCTATGCCTGGCTGGTTAATGCCTGCAAGGAAGAACTGCCCCATCTCACCAAGGAAATGGTAAATTCCTACTTGAGAGAGGAAATCGCAACCCCCTCTCAAATATTCCAGAGACGTTTCCCCCCGCCCCAGCCAAATCTTGCAAGAATATTTTGTTGTGGTCCACCCACTGCACCCAACAAATGACCAAAAGAGACTTTTTTTCAAAAAATTTAGACGTGTCCAGTGATTAAAGGGAATGTATGTTGTCACCTGTTTGAATCATGAACGTGGGAATTCTTCCTATAGCAAACGACATACTTGAAATTCTTTGTTTCCATGTGGCATTAAAAATAAAATCAATTTCCTTACTGTCATTAGACCGAGTTGCCACCTATATCCCTGAATCCCTGTGGCCATTTCCAGCAGCATAAACTGGCATATTAGTTAAACTGAAAGAAGACCTCATATAAAATTTCATTAGCTGAGGAATTCTCACTATCCTTCTGGATGCGCCAAGTCTCTCTGACACGTGAATTATGAATTCACTCCGGGGGTCTTTTTCGGTTCTGAGTGTGTCGAATTTGCTAAGGGATTTTGGAGAGACAGCTCCAGTTAATTGAAATCATGGGGAATATATATAAATATATATAGTGAGAGAACTGTGTGCCAGGTTCCCCTCCATCTGAAAGGAAGGAATTGTACTTTACAATTTGTTTTTGCCACTTAGTTATTACTTATAGCTGCTCCTGGTGCAAATTCTCAGGCGGTACACAGAAAATGAGCATGAAGCGAGATTCAAAACATGTCGGCTACATGGTAAAGTTTCACACTAAAATCCCAAACCAGCAGAAACAGACAAAGCTGACACCAACCACAAAGAAACCGTTCAACTCACAAGGAAAGATGTTAAAATTATAAAACCTCCCAGTGATCGTGAATTACTATTTGGACTTAGGACTCAGCTATACAGCTGCAAATGTAACGTTTTAGGTGCATCTTAAGTGCATTATACAAAGTCGACACTAGGTGGCGATGGTGAACTTATGGCAAATTCAATATATATATATATATATTTTTAAAAATTATAAAGCATTTTCACAGCATTTTTTAATAGGTTTCTAGATTCTACCTTAGGGTGGGGTTGGGAGGGAGACCTCCAGACCCTGAGGCAAATGACTGGCTGGGGATCCGAACCCTGATCTCCCAGACCCTTATTCTAAGACTCCAACCACTACACCGCGCTGTCTCTCTATGCAGGGCCAGATTTAGGTTTGATGAGGCCCTAAGCTACTGAAGGTAATGGGGCTCTTTAGATGCCCAGCTGTCCTTTGTCAACAACAAATTGCTGCTGTTTTTTGTGTTGAGTATATGCTATATGGTAATTTATGAACCTAATAGGTATCAAGCCATTTGCACATGTTGCCATGCGACTAGTCCATGCAGAATGTAGGTACCCTATATATAGAAATGAGCAAACCAGTGATATTTTAGGGAGCAGGCTAGCAGGTGGGCCCATTACTTACATCATAGGAGCCTACACAGCACAAAACACTGTTGCTGTATGTTTTATTTAATTTGTTTTTTATCTTACATTTTGGAAATGTACACCCAGGGTTTTTTCCCCCTTTAATTCCCCCCCCCCCCAAGAGAGTTGAGCCCTAAGCTATAGCTTGTTTAGCTTATACGTAAATCTGGCACTGTCTCTCTGTGCTATGCACCCAGCTGTGCTTTTGTACCCCCAAACTCCATCCTCCAGATGTTTTGGGACTACAACTCCCATCATCCCTAGCTAACAGGACCCGTGGTCAGGGATGATGGGAATTGTAGTCCCAAAACATCTGGAGGGCCGAGTTTGCGAGTGCCTGCTTTAGATGGACCTGTGCATGTGGAGGAGATACAAGTGAGCTCTGCAAGGCAAAGTGTAGCAGCATGAAGATCTGCTGTTTACAATTGCAGCCTCTCCACTCCCCCCCCTCCCACTGCTCCATTTCCCTGAACAGTCAGTCAGCATCCTGTGGACACTGAGCACACTTGGGTCCTCATTAGATTGTCCCCCCCACACACACTTAATTATTTTTCCCACTAATGGTTTTTTTAGGCACTTCTGCAAATATCAGGGTTGTTGGGCGCCCGCAGTTTCCTCTTCTGCCTATTTGTTGCCCATTTGACCGCATAAGGACTGGCGCTCGGAGAACAGAACCAGATTTAGAATACAGGGTGACTCTGCAACTGCAAGCCACGCAGTTCCATCCTTAACGCATCTCTGCCTGACTTTCTTTTTTAAAACCAAGCCTCCAAAAATTCTGAAGGGCAGTTTTCCCCCGCTCTAGGTCATCCACAACCTCATTAAAATGTACAGGTAACAGTGCCAGGCTGCAAGTGTAACAGACAGCACTTGCCCTTTGCAATTACCAGAGGATTCCAAATCAAAGAGATTTATTCTTTTCTTGTTTGCGCGCATATATATATATATATATATATATATATAGCAGTTCCCCAGGGAACAAGCAAGAAAACAGTGCAATGTAATGAAGGGATTAATGTTAGCACAAAAGAAAGTTTGCTCCTTACATCCTTCCTGGCAAAACCTATCTCATCATAAATTAGATCCAGGATAGCAATTTGCAAAATAATAATAATAATGTGTATCCCGGCTGTCTGGGAAACAGAGTTATCATCATAAGAATACAAGTTTTTTTTATATATTTCCCCCCTTAAGAATGTGTTCTTCATTACAACTCCCTTCCTATGCGGTTCTCATTTATTTAATATATTTGGGTGCAATTTTAGCCCCGATGAAATTTCTGATTTCGTACGCGTCTGGATGACGAAGAGCAGTTCATCGTTCGTGAATTCGTTTTTTAGAGAGGGACGTGAATGCTGATAAGAGACAATGGTTTTATGGAAAGCGTGAAGAGCGATTGCTTTGGGCAGTGGTACCTTTGGGGAGAGATTTTACCCTCTTGGGCTCCATGATCACTGCAGATGGTGACAGCAGTCACAAAATTAAAAGATGCCTGCTTCTTGGGAGAAAAGCAATGACAAACCTAGACAGCATCTTAAAAAGCAGAGACATCACCTTGCCAACAAAGGTCTGTATAGTTAAAGCTATGGTTTTCCCAGTAGTGATGTATGGAAGTGAGAGCTGGACCATAAAGAAGGCTGATCGCCGAAGAATTGATGCTTTTGAATTATGGTGTTGGAGGAGACTCTTGAGAGTCCCATGGACTGCAAGAAGATCCAACCGATCCATTCTTAAGGAAATCAGCCCTGAGTGCTCACTGGAAGGACAGATCCTGAAGCTGAGGCTCCAATACTTTGGCCACCTCATGAGAAGAGAAGACTCCCTGGAAAAGACCCTGATGTTGGGAAAGAAGGAGGGCACAAGGAGAAGGGGACAACAGAGTGCGAGATGGTTGGACAGTGTTCTCGAAGCTACTAACATGAGTTTGACCAAACTGTGGGAGGCAGTGCCTGGTGTGCTCTGGTCCATGGAGTCACGAAGAGTCGGACATGATTAAACAACTAAACAACAACAAGCTTCGGGGAAGGACTTTGGGGGGCAGATGTCTAGGGCCCTGATTCAGCAGAATGAGCTGAAGTGGCCCCAAATGGTTGGCCTACTACATTTTGAAAGAAGTGCAATAAGGGCTTAGCCATACTTTCTCTTGTCCTGTTGTTTCCTCCCAGGGAAAACTATTCTTTAGCACTCAATAAGAGTAAACAGCAATTTGGGTTTTCTCTGGACTGATGTTTGCTCTGATTTAGAGCTAAAGAATAGGTTTTTCCCTGGGAAAGGAACAAGGCAAGGGGAAAACCACTAGGATCTGTACTTTCTGGGCATGGAACAAGTGTGATCAAAGCTTTATTCGCAGTACCACCCAAAGAGATGGAGCCCAAGACCTTTAAATTCTGAGCTTAAACTTCCCTAACTGCACCACTGATTTCATACAGCCCTTCTGCAAGTCTTCATCTAAGGTCCTGTCCGGCTAGACATCAGAAACATCACCAGAATTTCCTGCATGTGTCACATATCCTCCAACATTTTCCCAATAAAAATAGGGACATACTATTCCATCCCCTCCAATACTTCACGGGTGAAAATAAGGACATCCTGTTGCATCCCCAGCAATATTTCTCCAATGAAAACAGGGACATCCTAAAAGGACAAGTGGGACATTCTGGGATCAAATCAGAAACTGGGATGGCTTCTGTAATTCCAGGACTGTCCCTGGAAAATCGGGACACTTGGAGGGTATGACATCTTTCAATTAGCATCTTCAAATACAAGGTTCTTTAGGGGCAGAATGTGTAATACTGCTTCCTGTATAATATGCTAGGCAGCATTGCTCGGGAATTCAAAAAAAAAAAAAAAAAAAAAACCAGGAAAAAATGAATCAGTTGAGTTTTTAAATCAATGGCTAAAATCAGTATGGTTTTGAAAGGTTGTCTGCCATCTTCAATCAATTTTGAAAACTTTTTAATGTTTACCACGTCCTTCATCCAACAATCACAGGGCATTTTACAACATAGAAATACAAAATGAAAACACATAAATGCTTTTAAAAATTGTATTTGATGGCTTTATATATAACTGTTGTAAACTGCCCCAATACTTTTATGCACAGGGATATATAATTTTATTATTATTATTATTATTATTATTATTATTATTATTATTATTATTTAAAGGCATCAATCCAAACAGAGACCCAAACTTTCTCCTTGATCTCAGGAAGCAACACACCAAATTTGCTCACCATATCGTAAGAGTTGTCGTAATATAGGGAGCTGCCTTACGCTAAGGCAGAACACTGCTCCATCTATCTTAGTACTGGCAGCACTGACTGGCAGCTGCTCTCTGTGGTTTAAGGCAGAACACCTTCCCTACTTGGGAAATGCCAGAAATTGAACCCAGGGTCTTCTGCAGATGGAGCACATGCTCTATAACTGAGCCACAAGCCTACCGCAAATCCTCTCATTTCAGCATCCATATTTCTCTGAAGAAGCCATTACAATATACAGACAAGGCACACCCAAGGAGAGATCCTCTTTAGGATTATTAAAGAACAATTAAGACTTCCCCTTTTGGAGAAAGCCATAGTCGTATCCGCCAGTCCTTTGTTATGCGGCTTTGCTTGAGCATATAAACAACGACCTGTGCATTATTTTCCATTAAGCATGGCACACTCATTTCTCCAGAGACAGACTTCCCAGGGCTCTTATTTGTCACTCCAGTGAAGCAAAATGGAATGAGCTATTTAAGCCATATAATAAAGTAACCAGGAAGGAGGCAAGAAAGCCTCTGCATCGGTGCCATTATTCTACCAAACCCCCTTTTTGTTGCAATTGCCTTTTTCATCATGAACAGCTCCGTGCCATTATTTCACCTTTGTGAAACTGTGAGTGTAATTACTTTGATTCAGGGCAGTGGGAGCTTACAGGTAACAAATTCCATTGGCCACCCGTGAGTAATAATTCAATTATTCAGTGGTCTTGTAACAGCTCTGAAATAGCCTCTTCCCATTTCGCAAACATCATATTTACTGTTGGAAATAAACCCTTTCTTCAGAGTGATATACGAGGTCCATCTGTCTCGGCCCATGTAAGCGTACAATAGGATCGACACATAACTACTTTCCTCTGGTATTTTCAATATTATAAGAGAAGCTGCCAACTTGCAAGAAACCTGTGGTGGTCCACCTTGTTTTGTCCATGTAGCACGGGGTAGGTAGTATGTGGCTCTCCAGATATTGTGGGATCTTCTATCAGCTCTGGTCAGTATGACCAGTGGTTAGGGATGATGGGTGTCCAGAACACAGGAGCTCAGCTGCTGACACACATGGACCACATCATGGATTGCCGAGCTTTTGTTGAGAAAGTGCCATGGGTGCCAGTCACAAAATGGCGGCTGCAGGAAGTGACATCACAAAATGGCTTGGGGCGGGGGAGGCGTGGAATTATGGCATCAATGTAGGAGAGGCCGAGCCTGTGCAAAAAAGAACTGAACAGGAAGAGCAAAGAACCTCTAGTGTATTAAAATTAAGGAATGTTAGATGGAGGCTGGAATGAAGTTATGTGGCTTTAGCAGAAATATTATGAAGGATTAAGTAAAAATAGATTGTTAATGGATGAAAGGAGGAAAGGTAAAGTTACATTATATTAAGATAAATTATAGGATAAAAATTGGGAAAGATGGAAAGGATTTGCTGAAATAGCTAACCGAACTAGAATACAAAAAAGGGAGGTGCGAGGAGGTCAAGGAAACAAGTAAATGAAAGATAAGTTATGGGAAGGTTCGTTGTGTTTTTTAATTGTTTCTATTTTTCTGTTTTTCTGTTTTTTTATAATTTTTTTTTCTATTTGCTTCTTTCTTTATTGTGATGTGTTATTAAGTTTTTGTTTAACTTGCAATTATCTCTTTCTCTTTTTGTAACATTTGAAACTTTAATAAATATTATTTTTTTAAAAAAAGAACCTCTAATGTATTGTGGATTTTTTTTTTTGAAAGGTTATTTATTTAAACATTTCACAGGCATTGCACTGTCACCCTCTGGATTATATAGCTCAAATCATGCCAGCCTTGAAACACTTTTAAATGGTTTTCTATGTATCTCAAAGCACAGTTCAAGGTTTTGTAAAGTCCTAGACAGTTTGGGAATACCACAGGGACCAACTCTGCCCATATGAAGCTGCCCCGTTCTCTAAAATCACCCAGATGAGGAGATTCTCCAGGTTTCCTACTTGCTGAAAGGTCAGATGAGATGAACAGAGAATGGCTATGTCGTACCTCCAAGGTTAGAAGCAGTGATGCTTCCGAATACCAGTAGCTGGTGTGGGAAATTGCAGCCAAACATAACTATGTAGAAGTGCTAGTTAGTGCATGAAGGGGTTAAGACCAGAGAGATCTGTTCCTAGACTCAGGTAAGGCACGCCCCTTGACCTCGGTGACAGAAGAAGTAAAGCAGCTTCTCTTCCTTTCTCTCACTCTCTTCTTGCTATGTAATCCATGAGGATGGATGTGTCTGAACTTGCTGCAAGTTCAGACCACATGTTGGAAAGTATATTGTGTATTTTGCACCCAAGAGTAATCTACCTGTGTTCTCCATGCTGATGCATGGAGCAATGCATGAATCTGACCTTTGGATTTAGTGAGTAAAGCTTTTAAACTTACTTACGAGTGTGCGGTCTGCTAATTGCTAGAAGGATGGAGAGAGGGGGCAAGCGTTTTAAGGCAGACTTAATGCAAAAGGATTTAACAACCTATGTACCACACTATGCTGCTGATTGAGGGTGTTTTTAAGCTGCTGGGGGCTCTTTCCTGTGGGAGTGTGTGCAAAGCCCTGTGTTTTTAATCCAGCCGATTCTTTTTGTTAATTACCCACATGTGGGTCAGATCTATTTCCTTCCCACTGCTGAAATGAGAGGCGGGGAGAGGGTTCTTGTGCTCGAGTCCTGGTTATGGGTTTCCCCCAGGCATCGCATTGGGAGCACAGTGAGAACAGGATGGGCGTTTGTAACCAAACAATTAAACCCCCGCGTTGCAAACAATTATCAGTAATATCCAAGGCAACACGATGACCAAGTACAGTGGTGCCCCGCAAGACGAATGCCTCGCAAGACGAAAAACCCGCTAGACGAAAGGGTTTTCCGTTTTTCGAGGCGCTTCGCAAGACGAATTTCCCTATGGGCTTGCTTTGCAAGACGAAAACGTCTTGCGAGTCTTGCAATTTTCTTCCGCTTTTTTCTCCCTTTTTCTAAGCCGCTAAGCCACTAATAGCCGCTTAGCCGCTAAGCCGCTAATAGCCGCTAAGCCGCTAATAGCGCTAATCCGCTAAGCCGCTAATAGGGTTGCTTCGCAAGACGAAAAAACCGCTAGACGAAGAGAATCGCGGAATGGATTCTTTTCGTCTTGCGAGGCACCACTGTACAACAATGCAATGTCAGTATAAACTCTTTATATAATCATTGAACAATATGAAAAACCATTGAACAATATGAAAAACCAAATAAACAGAATCTCATAAATCTCTGAAAGTCACAACATGTGCACTCTTGATGGATTCTCTTGAAAACATAGAACCATATCAACATAAGTCTTATAAGTCTCTAAAGAAGCAGTGGGTCAGATTCTTATCTGATGAAAAGAATACAGAAATGCTTCATAAAGCCTTAGATGGGCCTTTGGTCTGATTAAGCTAAGCAGAAATGCAACGATGCAATCCTACATGCAACTGCTCAGAAGTAAGGTCCAGTGGGGCTTACTCCCAGGAAAGTGGGCCTAATATGGAATCAATGGAAGGCAGCACCTGAGTTATAATGCTTGCAGATTGCCGTGGCGGATCTGCAGGCTTCGCCAGGGTGATAAAACGATATCTGATAGCTATTCTTATCAGCTTTTCCCTCATGATCAAAGACAATAACCTAATAAGTGGTTGATGGGGGTGACCTACATTTTCCCGTTCCTCTCAGATCTGAGGGATCTTGGGAAATGGATCTGGGATTCCATATGTGTTTGTGTTTGTGTGTGCTCCACCTGACAGCTCGATGCACACACCCCTGTTTCTGTTTCTTTCAAATCTATTGACTGAACATTTTCTTCTCAGTGCAAGGAGCAGCCTTTTGATCTCTGGGCTCAAAGACCTCCGGAGCATGTGTACGGAAATCAACATGAAGCAAAAACAAGCTCTATTTTTTCCCCCATGAAAAAATGCAAATACCAATATTCTGTGGAGAACTGTATCAATAAATGGTGTCTTGGGTCTTTTAGTCACAAATTTCTTGACAGAATGCCATATCTACTAAGAAGTAAGTCCCACTGAGGTCTTTGAGGCTTTCTCCCAGGTAAGTGAGCATAATGGGGTAGGCATTTTAAGATATACTTTACCCTTGCATACAAGGAATGCGGGTGGCGCTGTAGGTTAAACCACAGAGCCTAGGGCTTGCCGATCAGAAGGTTGGTGGTTTGAATCCCTGCGAGGGGGTGAGCTCCCATTGCTCAGTCCCTGCTCCTGCCAACCTAGCAGTTCGAAAGCACGTCAAAGTGAAGTAGATAAATAGGTACCACTCCAGCCGGAAGGTAAACGGTGTTTCCGTGTGCTGCTCTGGTTCGCCAGAAGCGGATTAGTCATGCTGGCCACATGACCCGGAAGCTGTACGCCAGCTCCCTCGGCCAATAAAGCGAGATGAGCGCTGCAACCCCAGAGTCGTCCGCGACTGGACTTAATGGTCAGGGGTCCCTTTACCCTTGCATACACATTTTTGTACACAATAATTGAAGCAAAGGAGCCTGGCTGGAGCATGTTCTTGAGTGCTCATAATGACTCTTGTTTCCCTGGCTGGAGCTTAGACAGGGGTGTGTGAAAGTGAATAGAAACCAGCCTATTGTATAAAGGTAACATTTGCATTAATCGCCCCATCCACTTTTGCCTCTGGCCACGCCCACCTCTGCCATGTGGCCCCCATGTGGTTGCGTAGTACAGAATGTGGCCCTCAGATTGAAAAATCCTTGGTCTAGGGAGACAAAACAGACTAACTTGGTACAATGCAGTTCCCTACATTCTGAACACTCATAATTGTCATTTCACCAAAGGCACTACGGGAACCGTATGTGAGACTCTTACTGCATATTATGACCCAAATTATCTGAACCGGAGATTCCTCAAAGGCATGTTTTGGGGTGAGCAGCGCAGGCCCCACAGCAGAACGCAGACCTCCCTGCTTCAGCGCAACGTGGTAAATAATATAATTCCTCATACTGAGCTGGGTTCCAGGTCATTTGCTTCAAATATCGTATAGATTTCAGTTTACTGGTAGCCTGCAGCTCTTGCTGTATTGTTAGCTGTGATTTATCCCACTAATATACGTACTGAAATATTCCTTATATTTCTCTTTCCCCCACCCTCCAAAGGTAGATTTAGCAGTGTTCTCTTTAATAATTCAAATCCATTTCCGAGCTACACTTTGCAAAGTGTTGCCATCTTGAATGGCGCTAGGAGAAATGGCCTGGCAGTTCATCATCTTGCCGTTTCTCTTCTGGCTGAGTTTAAGCGGGTGATGCATAAACAGAGGAGTAAACTGCATATACCAAACATGTACGAAGTCTTAGGGCATGCTCCTTCATCATTTTCGCAAGCCTAATTGGACCTGATGCCATGACGTCACAAGGATTTGTCGATTTACGGCTTTTATGCTCCACCCATTGGCCAAAGAAGGCGCTCCAATAAGATGGGCCCTGCTCTTAGGCTCATCATCTGAAAAGTCATGCCATCTGAGGAAAAAGGAAGAGCAGGGAAGAGGGAAATGGAAGCTCAAACACATGTTCCTAAGGCTACAGTCAATATCAGTGGTGGTTCTAGCTTTCATGCCCTTTGGACATAGGAGTTCTGGTTGATCCAGCTAATGATGATGATGATGATGATGATGATATGCTGTCTGTCTGCCTGAGTGGGTGGCTTGCAGCAAATTAAAACCTTAAAACACAGATCTACATATTTTAAAAATAATAATGCTATGATGTTAGCTCCTTTGGGTTGTTCTTTTTATGATGTTAGCTCTGTTGTTCATTCTTATTTACAATGTGAGGCTGGATCTCTCTCTCTCTCTCTCTCTCTCTCTCTCTCTCTCTCTCTATATATATATATATATAATTAAAAGAATAAATAAACCATCCATAATAAGTGGGATTGTTGTCAATATTCAGAATGCACCTTTGAATCACAGCAGGTGACGATTACTGAGTCAGGATTTCCCTATCCCCGACAGAAAATTAATTTCAGTAAGTATAATTGCGACTCTCCGATGTCACCCGTGCGGAGTTGCTTCAGTGCTCAGTGCAAGAATCAGAATGGCAGAAGGCACATTTTACTGCAATATTTTGTTTTGTGGGGATGTAGTTCAGTGCAATTAGACTTCTGCTTCTGCATGGAGCTCTTTCGTATGAGAAAGCAAGAAGGCTAAAGCATCTCAGGTTGAATTGAGATGCTCAGAGCCAAAGCAGAGAGGAGGAAGAGATTAAGATGATGAAGAGAAGGAGAGGCTAAATTTACAGATGCTCATACGATATGTCATTTTGTACCCTCACTGCTCAGGTGTAGCCTCCTTGAAAGCGGGGGAAGGAAGGTGCGGTTGTAAGAGTAAAATGTACAAAAGGACAAGAGAATGTCAAGGGAGCCCCACCAGATCAGAGCATCGAGTTTTGCGCAGCATCTTGTTTTATGTGGTGCTGAACCAAATAATTTCGCTGCCTTAAGTGGAGCACCAAATTTTAGCACCCACTGCCCCCCACCCCTCAAATGATAGAGCCAACACTTTGAAAGGCTTGCTGAATCATTCAAACATTCTTCCTTGGATGTTTCTGTAATTGTGGAGCAATTTCTGAACCCAGCTGTCCCTTTTCTCAGATCAGGGGTCGTCACCCTGGCATCCAGGGGCCAATTTGCCCAGCAATATCTCCCATCGCACCCATGAAAGATCTCTATATCTCCTCAAAACTCCACAATGTGCAAGACAGCTGCTGAGCCACTGCAAGAAAAGGAACTGAGCAGTCTTTGGTGATGTATCCCTTCCTCTGAATGTTAGTTCAGGCCTAGAAATTTGCTCTGCACCTTCCATTGTGGAGACAGTTGCAAATAACTCACTCAGTTTCTCAATAATCTCTGCACCCTCCTTTAGCACACCTTTGAGTCCATTGGCATCCAGATGCCTAGATGGTTTCCTCGCGACTATTGCATTAAAAGAACTTTGTTGCTGCTGCTGCTGCCGGAGAGCAGCTTTTTGCTTCCTTTAATTTCAGCATTGCAGGCAGCAAAAGAAGGTGAAATGGATTGCTTTGCATGTCTTAAAAAAATGTTTTTAGAAGTTTGAGTATTTTCCATTGTGCTTTTTATTTTTTATTTTTTAATTGTGCTGCTTCCTCACTGACGTGTTTCCCGCCCGGGGCTCCTTTGGGGAAGAAGAGTGGGGCAGAGATTTAATAAATAAATAAACACGCCCAATTTGTTCCCGCCTTGTTCCTAGGCGAATGTACATCAAAACAATAGAGGTTAACAGTATTCGAATCCACATTTCAAGAGCTGGAAATAAATCCTGCTGCCCCCGTCCCTGCTTCTCCTCCTCTTCTAGCAACCTGCGTTTCTTCGTTCAATCAAACAGAATCGGGCTTTGTTATTCTGAGATTTCATTTTTCAAGGAAGGTGGCAAGACGGAGCCAAAACAACTCGTTTTAGCTTATAATGAGGATGCCCTGGAGGTCTGGACTCCACACTCCACACAGACGGCAGCTGATGCCTTGATTAAAGCAGACCCTGCTGATAAAATCCCTCTCCCCCCCCCACAATAGCAGTAAAGGGTCCATCTCTGACTTTAGAATAGAATCCCAGCGGTAATGTTTCATAATTTCCTCTAAATGGTAAAGGAATGAAGAAGACGGATACATCTGCAGGCTTGAACTTGGCTCCTTCTCCTAACAATGTGTTCCCATTAGCAAGGGAACGTATGCTAAGATGCATTGCTTACAGGGCGCCCTGAGACACTTTCCCTTTGTTGTCGCATGAAAATGTTTGCAGGTCTTGAACCTGGCAGCTGTCCCACAGCCATTAAAGTGTCGGTACAGTGGTACCTTGGTTCTCAAATGTCTTGGTTCCCAAACGCCAAAAAGCCGGAAGTAAGTGTTCCGGTTTTTGAATGTTTTTCAGAAGCTGAACGTCTGATGCAGCTGTTGGCTATTGTTTTCAGGGCCATAGCTGTCAACTTTTCCCTTTTCTTGTGTGGAATCCTATTTGGAAGAAGGGAATTTCCCTTAAAAAAAGGGAAATGTTGACAGCTGTGTCCGGGGCACCTGCACCAATCAGAAGAAGCCCCTTGGTTCTCGAACATTTCAGAAGTCAAATGGACTTCCGGAATGGATTAAGTTTGGCGCTTTTGTTTTTGCTATTTATCTTGCATTTTTGTTTCTGAGGCTTTTTCGGTTAATTTGTTTTTGTGTCTGTGTGGAACCCAGTTCAGCTACTGATTGATTGACTGATTGTGTGACCGTGGAAATGGATAAAAGCCCCCGTCCAAACAATGACTATCATCAGCGCAGGTAAGAAAAAAATAATATTTTTAATTTTTATCATCTACAATACTGTCTTATTCATTTTATAGTACAATACATTGATTATTGCTTTCATTTTATGGATCAATGGTCTCGTGAGATAGTAAAATACATGTTAAATTGCTGTTTTAGGGGTTATTTTTAAAAGTCTGGAACAGATTAATTCGTTTTGCATTGCTCTCTATGGGAAAGCACACCTTGGTTTTGGAACGCTTTGGTTTTGGAACAGACTTCCGGAACGGATTAAGTTTGAGAACCAAGGTACCACTGTATCTGCTTTTGCTCTGCATCTTGAAAATGTGAGCAGCTTTCATGTCACAGAGATTAGATCCAGGCATCCAGCCTTGGGGTGGAAAGGCTGTAGATAAGTGGTAGAGCATAATTATTATTATTATTATTATTATTATTATTATTATTATTATTATTATTATTTATTAATTATTTATTTGTACCCCGCCCATCTGGCTGGGTTTCCCCAGCCACTCTGGGCGGCTTCCAACAAAGACCAAAAATACATTAAAATGTCACACATTAAAAACTTCCCTGAACAGGGCTGCCTTCAGATGTCTTCTGAAAGTCAGGTAGTTGTTTATCGCTTTGACATCTGAGGGGAGGGCGTTCCACAGGGCGGGCGCCACTACCGAGAAGGCCCTCTGCCTGGTTCCCTGTAACTTGGCCTCTCGCAGTGAGGGAACCGCCAGAAGGCCCTCGGAGCTGGACCTCAGTGTCCGGGCAGAACGATGGGGAGGAGACGCTCCTTCAGATATACTGGACCAAGGCCGTTTAGGGCTTTAAAGGTGAGCACCAACACTTTGAATTGTGCTCGGAAACGTACTGGGAGCCAATGTAGGTCTTTCAAGACCGGTGTTATATGGTCTCGGCGGCTGCTCCCAGTCACCAGTCTAGTTGCCGCATTCTGGATTAGTTGTAGTTTCTGGGTCACCTTCAAAGGTAGCCCCACGTAGAGTGCATTGCAGTAGTCCAAGCGGGAGATAACCAGAGCATGCACCACTCTGGCGAGACAGTCTGCAGGCAGATAGGGTCTCAGCCTACGTACCAGATGGAGCTGGTAAACAGCTGCCCTGGATACAGATTTGACCTGTGCCTCCATGGACAGCTGTGAGTCCAAAATGACTCCCAGGCTGCGCACCTGGTCCTTCAGGGGCACAGTTACCCCATTCAGGACCAGGGAATCCTTCACACCTGCCCGCCTCCTGTCCCCCCAAAACAGTACTTCTGTCTTGTCAGGATTCAACCTCAATTTGTTAGCCGCCATCCATCCTCCAACCGCCTCCAGACACTCACACAGGACCTTCACAGCCTTCAGTGGTTCTGATTTAAAAGAGAGGTAGAGCTGGGTATCCGCATACTGATGAACACCCAGCCCAAACCTGATGATCTCTCCCAGCGGCTGCATGTAGATGTTGAAAAGCATGGGGGAGAGGACAGAAACCTGAGGCACCCCACAAGTGAGAGCCCAGGGGTCTGATCACTCATCCCCCACCACCACTTTCTGAACATGGCCCAGGAGGAAGGAGCATCTGCCTTGCTTGCCAAAGGTTCCAAGTTCAATCCCCAGGATTTCCAGGTCAGGTCGAGAGAGACTCCTGTCTGAGATCCTGGAGAGCCTCTGGAAGTCAGTGTGGGCAGTATTCAGCTAGACTGTGCTGGTCCCGGGGGGGGGGGGTTACCGTGCGGCGTGGTCTGAGCCCGGTCCTAGGTCGAGGGTATGGAGGCTGCCTGTCAGGGGTGAAGCGAGGTCCCAAGCGAGGAGTCGGGCGTGCTCAGGAACTCTGGCAGGAGAGCAGTTCGGGGTTCCGGCAGGAACAGGTTACCAACGATGTTGCTCCCGCAACTTGGGACTGGGGCTGGCTGGCTTTTATCTGCCCCAAGTCATAGGGTGGTCCCGGTCCACAGGTGACTCGCCTCTCCTGGCCTGGAGGTGAGCACTCTTCCTGCGAGAACTTAGGTCCCTCTGCCTCTCTGCCCTGAGCCTCCGCAGCTCAGGAGAGGCTGGAGGGTTACTGGACGCAGAGGCAACCTCACCTTGCCATGAGAGGGCTGAGAGTGGCGCACCTGCAGGCAATGGGTCCTCAATCCCCTCCGGAGCCAGAGCTGATTCAGCTGGTGTCTGCTCCTGAGGATCCAGCACAAGTGAGGTTCAAGCCCCAGCCCCGGCTCAGCTGGCCCTGGAGGCGGGGACTCCTGTGCAGGCTGGGATTCCTCAGGTTCAGCCTCTGAATCAGATTCCCAGGCCATCACATAGATGCTCCAATGGCCTGAGTCAGAATAAGGCAGCTTGCTATGTTCCTTTCCACCAGAATTTATATTTCTAGTCCTGCTGGAAAGGACACAGGGAAGTATGTGATTGACAGGAAAGGGGGGGGGCGCGGTTTGCCTCTTTGCCATCCCTATAGGGGGGTGGTATGCAAAAGGATGGAAAGTTTGTTTTCATCATTTCTTTAAAAGTCTCAGCTGTGATCATCAGTTAGGAAAAGTGAAACAAATGAGAGCTTTCAAATCGGCAATGCTACTACATTCCCATTGCCAAGAACGTGAAATTCAAATTTGCGGCTGCCTTTTTCTGGCTCGTAAAAAAAGCATCAACAGAATTCATCGCAAAAACTGGCATTCTGTATCCATTACTGTGCAGGAGACGTTTTCTCGACTTTTGAGGAAAGTTTAGGTGCTGCACAGAGTTTGCATTGTGCTCAAATTCTGAAGGGTGGGATAACACGTGTAGCCCTCCAGAAATTGTGGAGAAGGGGACGACAGAGGACGAGATGGTTGGACAGTGTTCTCGAAGCTACTAACATGAGTTTGACCAAACTGCGGGAGGCAGTGGAAGACAGGAGTGCCTGGCGTGCTCTGGTCCATGGGGTCACGAAGAGTTGGACACGACTAAACGACTAAACAACAACTTGTATCAGCAAGAACAATGGAAACTGTAGTCCAGTTATATCTGGCAGACATAGATTCCCTGCTCTTAACTTATATGGTGATGGTGGTGGGGTCTGTTTGAATTATATTTTTGCACACACACACACACACACACACACACACACACACACCTTCAGGTGTCAGAGGATACAACTCCCCATGGTAGGTTGCCAGGAATGGATAAGACAAGGAAAGTTCTTACCAATGCTTTTTATTCAATATTCACAGTGAGAGGCTTAGAAATGCAGCCTCTTGGAATAATGGTGTTGCTCCAGGTGAAACCCCACCCCCTCTGTCTCTCCCACTTCCTCACAAGTCATTGCTATGGGTGCTGGAAAGAGCCTTTTGCCTTTGAGCTCTTTGCTCTCCTACTTTCTAGGCCTGCCATGTTCTGGGAGAGGGTGGTGGTCTTGAATGCTTTCTAAACACACTGAGTCCATCAAAGCTGTCTCTACACTGGTGCTTCTTTTTCCTCCTTCTCTTCTCCCATTATTTCCCAGCTTTCCCCCTCATCTGCCTCTGAGCTGTGACCTCCCTTAAACCCCTGTTGTAATTCTGAACTGCCTTCTTCTTATCTGATAGGGTCAGGTTGGAGAGGCAATCTCCACCATTCCTCCTCTGCCCAGTCCCACACACAAACACACACACACACACACACACACACAGCCTGTGGTTTTGTATCTATGGGATGGATTCTGTGTTGGAAGGAGCTGCAGAAGAAAATGCAAACCCTTTGTTAAGTTAATAGCCTTAGCCAAGCCCATTAAGCATCAGTTTTACATGTCTAGAGAGTTGGCCAAGTACATGTGTGTTGCCATAGAAACCACTAGCTAATGGTGCTTTCAGAATGAGAGGGCAGGCCTACTCTTCTCCTCACTTGCGGGTAGGAGAACAACAGGCCAGGGTCTAGTCTCAGCAGAAGCTGGAAAGACAAAGACCCGCTCTCTCTGCTGGAACCAAAGTTATGGCTTTCAGAGGCCTTCCTGGAAAACAAATAGGTTAGCAAGATCTGTTGGAGTGCAAATGCTGCAAGCCCTTCCAGTACATACATGTAAATAAACCTATACCTCAAAAACACACCTTCAAGTTCGTTGAACTGGTCATGTTGGGCGGAATAGAGCAACTGCTCTATTCCAAACTGGTGGTCAGCAACAGAGGTTTAAAGACTGTCTCAAGGCAAATCTTAAAAAATGTAATATAAACACTAACAACTGGAAAACACTTGCCTGCAAGCGCTCCAGTTGGAGAACAGCCTTTACCAAAGGTGTTGTGGGCTTTGAAGACACTCAAACTCAGGATGCAAGGGAGAAATGTGCTAAGAGGAAGGCACGCTTTGCAAACCCTCACCATGATCAGCTCCCGCCTGGAAACCTGTGTCCCCACTGTGGAAGGACGCGTGGATCCAGAATTGGCTTCCACAATCACTTACAGACTTATTGTTAAAACCATGTTATGGAAGACAATCTTACTCGGCTACGAGTGATTGCCAAAGAGAAGAGAGAGTGGTGTAGGTAAAATAGATTTATTTTTAAAAATGAGTTGGGCCTGGAAATGAATGACATTTTCCTCTGCCCTTTCCCTGAGGGTGTAAATGAGAATACATCCCATAATCCTCTACAGCATGAAGATGGCCCATCCAATGATGTGTCTATTTGGTAATCATAGAATTGTAGAGTTGGAAAGGACCCTGAGTGTCATCTAGTTCAACCCGTTTGCAATGCAGGAATCTCAGCAAAAGCATCCATGACAGATGGCCATTCAACCTCTTCTTAAAAACCTCCGGTGAAGGAGATTCCACCACCTTCTATGTGAGAACATTCCACCAATAATTCCCTAAAGGCAGAATGCTTGCAAAACCTCCTGTTCACACAGGTCTGTCCTAAAAACAAGCTTGGGATAATTCTCCTGCAGGTGCTGGTGGCTGCATTCTCCTTCCTTGCTATGTCTTAGTTAAAAACTTTATAGGCTACTATTTTCCCCCGCACCCTATGATAAAAGCATCAATGCTTTGTTTCCTACTAAAACAGACAGGATTTCTGGTCTGTTACCCACATCATTGCATTCTTTGAATATTGGCATTCATATCTCTCCCCCCCCCCACTTCAGATTCTAATTGTGTTTCTGGTTTTTAATGACTTTTTCATCTGTGCCAAATATGCTGACTCCTCTATCAGCTACCTCACAGCAAATTTCATCAGCCTTGGGTATGCTGATTCCCAGATAGTTTTCTCCCATAATTAGATACTTACTGACGTGGATGCAGTCCTGAGTTTTGATTCTCTTAGCTACATTTACCTTCTGTTTGGGTTTTGGTGTGTTGTGTTGCTGCCACGACCGACGAGCAAACACAGCCTGGAAAAACCCCAAAGATTTTCCTTTTCTAGATGGACATCTGAGACCAGGTGGGCTTCCAGACCAAGTCTCAATTTTCAGGTTGGATACAAAAAAAAATGGACAAATTCAGGATGCACAATTAAAGGCGACTGGAAGGTCTTGTCAGGAGAAGGTTGTCGATTTGGGGAAATGGGGGCAGTGCCTCACCCTCAGCCAGCCACTGCTTGCCTATCTCCTTGCTTGGCAAAGCCACTTCCGAGCTAGGGAGGAGGTGGGGTTGCGGGCTCCAGGGGTTGCGCGATACCAGGGAATCCTCGGACGCATCATCCCCGGCCCAGCCAATCGGCTGGCCCGGGAGGCGTGGCCTCGCCGTACTTAGGTCTGGCCTCTTTCCCGTGCTGCAGCTAGCCAGGTTTTTCCCTCCCCTCCCACCTGTTAGGCTAGGCTCTCTGACGTTGCTATGGACTCCGGTTGGTCGTCATCAAGGGGCCTGGTAGGATTTTTTCCATTTGGCAGATTGGCACCAGCCACTTGGTTTTTACCTACCTCGTAGCAATCCATCACAACTCCTCGGTATTGGTGGTTAGGCATTGGTAGGGGTATTGTTCTATTGTTACGCAGATGAAGGAGGGGGGGGGAAAGGAAGCTTCATCACCTTCCCCCAAAACAAAGGGTAGTCTGGTAAAGGATTTCAGGGGGCGTGGCCTTGTCCTAAGCCTATGGAGGTGTGGGTCCACGGCACACCCCCGAGGGGTAACTCCGGGGGGAGCTCCTAGTTGATGTGCATCAGCAGGACTCCCCTACTGGTGGTTAACCCTTACCGGTCTTCAAGCAAGTAGGCTGAAGCCGGTTAGTTGTTAGGACCAATGCCTAAGCCAATACCGCTCAATTCCTGTAATCAATAAAGTTGTGGCCTAATTTGACCCATTAACTTGAATTCTTGTGTCTCGTGTCTTTATTTCTGAGGGGGGAGGCGGAAACTCGCCACGCAACGAGTTCAGGGCTTTGCTAAGATTCTGCCTGTTAGTATTTCACCCCCGATGCTGCAGATGAGATTGGTGTAAATCACAAGGTACCACTGTATCCTGTTCTCACAGTGGATGCTTATGGGAAAGTTGCAAGCAGGACAAGAGCACAACTGCACACCCCCTCCTTGTGATTCCTATTTACTGGTATCCAGAGACATACTGCTTCTGATAGCGGAGGGGAAACCTAGCCATCACATTGGGATAGTGCCCTTATTTCTCAAAAACTTTGGAGAACAGTGGCAGCAGCCACGTCCAGGCCATGGCCTTATCAGATGTCTTTGTTTTTTCCCCCCAAGTAATTTTTTATTGTTTTCCTTACATATTCTTTTCCAACAAACCATATTAATGCCATACATTCCCTTCGACTCTGCCGAGTCGCGACTCCCCCCCCCTTACAATTGGTATATTTAACCCCTTTCTATCGCGCACACCATTCTCACAATAGTACTATTATACATTGAAGGTATTATGTCAATCCTGCTAGTGTCTTGACCTCTTTACAATTCTCCCTCCTTTAAATATTCAATAAATTTACTCTAGTTATTTTGGTATCTTTGGTCTTCCTGGTCCCGGATCCTCCCTGATAATTTGGCAAGTTCTGCATATTCTGTCAACTTCACCTGCCATTCCTGGATAGTTGGTATGTCTTGTGTTTTCCATCTTTGGGCCAGGAGGGTTCTTGCGGCAGCCGTAGCATACATAAACAGATTTTGGTCTCCCATTTTGATTTCCATTCCTATTAAACCTAATAGACACGCTTCCGGTCTTTTGGGGAAAGTATACCGAATTTTTTTTTAAGTTCATTATAAATTGATTCCCAAAATTTTTTAACCTTGTCACAGGTCTACCACAAATGAAAATAACACCCATCTACTTTTTCACATTTCCAACATTTTCTTTCTCTTTTTCTATACATTTTAGCTAACTTTACTGGCGTCAAGTGCCATCTATACACCATTTTTAACAAATTTTCCTTTAGAGCCATACATACTGTAAATCTCAAACCCTCCTTCCATAGTCTTTTCCATGCTTCCAATTCGATGTTATGCCCAATATCGATCTCTCATTTTATCATTGATTCCTTTACTTCTTCGTCTTTTGTATACCATGCCTTATCAGATGCCTTTGAGCTCTGCAATTTACCCACATCCTCCAGCAATGTTTATTTTTGGGCTCGTCTTTTGGAAGCCTGGAATGTATACCGTCCAGAATCGGCATCCAAAATGGCACCAGCTGCTCATCTGCTGGTCATTGGATGTGTTTGATTTACTGCCCTTTACATTATCCCTGGTTGCTGCTTCGTTTAATATCAGAAAGGGCAAAAAAAGAGCCATGGAAGAAATGCTGATGGTCTGGAAATACATGATACATTCTATTACCTTGCAAAGTGCCACCCTTAATCAGCTTTACAGTTTGCGGCTGACAGCAAGCAGGAAGACCTCCCTTGAAAATCTCTGTATACTTGCAAGAGCTAGAGTTTGTTGTCCAGCAAACATGGGATCTTAGTCAGCTGCAGAATGGCTACTGGCCATGGTGGGTCTCAATTCCAGCTGCTGGAAACCACAGGGGGTTGAGTGTCCTTGTGCCTGGGTCCTGCTTTCATGTTTCCCACAGTCACCTGTGGAGACAGCAAGGCCTCTTTTTGGCCAGTTCAGGAATCTTGATCATGTTTTGTAATTACACTCCTGGAATTAATTTGCGAAAAACCCTTTGAGCAATGTTTTCGGATTCCACATTCTTTAGCAACTTTGGACTGAATTAAAACAACCTTGCAGGCATGTATAATAACATAAGGAGAGCCTTGCTGGATCCAAGCAATGGCCCATCTAGTCCAGCATCCTGTTCTCACAGTGGCCAACCAGATGGGAAACCTACAAGCATGTACAATACATTCTGGAGAAACTAGAGTACTGTCAGGTGCATTATATAAAGTGGTACCTCGGGTTAAGAACTTAATTCGTTCTGGAGGTCCTTTCTTAACCTGAAACTGTTCTTAACCTGAGGTACCACTTTAGGTTATTGTATTTTAGTGGCTGGGGAAACCCAGCCAGATGGGTGGGGTATAAATAAATTATTATTTTTATTATTATTATTATTATTATTATTATTATTATTAGCTAATAGGGCCTCCTGCGACCGCTGTTCTCATCCTGAAGCAAAGTTCTTAACCCGAGGTACAATTTCTGGGTTAGCGGAGTCTGTAACCTGAAGCGTATGTAACCTGAAGCATCTGTAACCCGAGGTACCACTGTATATATATTTGAACAGGGCTGCTTTCAGATGTCTTCTGAAAGTCTAATAGTTGCTTATTTCCTTGACATCTGATGGGAGGGTGTTCCACAGGGTGGGCGCCACTACTGCGAAGGCCCTCTGCCTGGTTCCCTGTAGCTTTACGTTTCACAGTGAGGGAGCCACCAGAAGGCCCTCAGAGCTGGATCTCAGTGTCAGGGCTGAACAATGAGGGTGGAGACGCTCGAAGGCCATTTAGGGTTTTGAAGGTCAACACCAACACTTTAAATTGTTGGTTTGAATTGCTACCTTGGAAGGTGGTGGGCTCTCCTTCGCTGGATGTTTTTAACAGGGGTTGTATAGCCATCTTTCATGGATACTTTAGCTTTGATTCGTGCATTGCAGGGGGTTGGGCCAGAGGACCCTTTTGGTCCATTCCAACTCTACAATTCTATGATTCTAAGAGATGTAAAAATAGAATTCTTAAGAAATGAGGTCGGGAGGCAACATTACCCAAACACTCTATTCTATTGTAACTTCAATGGCTTTTGTATGAATTCATTCTACAGCTGCTCCTCTCAGTGTGCAGATGAAGGACAAAGAGATAAAACCACTGATCCAGCTTGTGATCATCTCATTGAAGAACAAACGAACAGGAGAGGAAAAGAATTCCTTCCTCCTTGGGACAATGGGGAAACAAACTCAATAAAGGCAGGAGTGCAAGGAAAACACGTAAGGACAAAATTGGTTTAAGGGAAGGAAATGATGGAAGAAAATATGCCACAATGTCTTAATATTTTGGCATTCACAAGCTATTGCCAAATATCACCAAGTGGTAGGAGTCAAGGGAAGCTGCTTTATACCAACACGATACAAGCCAGATGTTTTGGACTGCAACTCCCCTCAGCTCCAGCCAGCATGGCCAGTGGACAGGAATGATGGGGGATGTAGTTGGTAACATCTGGAAGGCACCATGTTGGCTACCCATAACCCATAGAGAGTACCAGAGCATCTCCAGGATTTCAGCCCCCATCCCTACCTAGAGAGATTAGGGGTTGAACCTTGTGCATGCAGTGCAGATGTTCTACCACCAAGCTTTAGCCCTTCCTACTGTGGGATACATCAGCCTCATATAACCAACATGCTTAATTCTATTTAATTCATGAAGGGGTTAAGACCATAGAGTAAGGTGTCCTGCCAGGCTTAGTTAGGTCACTCCCCCTCACCTTGGGAGGAAGGGCTACCAAACTCTTTGTTCTCTCACTTTCCACTCTTCCACCATACCTACCTACCAGTAAGAAGGTCTAAGCTGGATGCTCCAATCTTGGACTGTGTGGCTTAAAGAAGCCATCTTTGTGTCTCTATGCAAACAATTTAGAAACTCTTACCATTTGGGAACTAAGTTAGGCTGCCTGTCTTTTCTTGCTGCTGTGTGGGAAAGCACATGAATCTGACGTTTGAAGAGTTTGTAAGTAAGAAATTCTGATGAAGGAAGAATGGCAGATGAAATTAATGGACTATGCAGAATTGGACAAAATGACAGGAAGGATTCGAAACCTGCAGGACCAGAGATTTACAGAAGATTGGGAGAAGTATATGAATTATTTGAAGAGCAACCGTAATCAACAAATTACGCTAGTAGGACTACAAGAAGTTTTGTAAGGAGAAATACATGAAGTGTTACAAAGTAGAAAAATAGAGATATTGGTTATGAATTTGAAATGTAATATGGAAGATAAGAAATGCATACTAAGAAATTAGATTGGAAAATTTTCAGACAGGATTGATGGAAGTCAAAAATTTGAATAAGATGTAAAAATATGTTTAATTACTGTTGAAAATGATATGTTAAAAAACCCAATAAAAAGTTTATATATTAAAAAAGAGAGAAAAAAGAAGAGTTTGTAAGTAAACCATTTTTAACTTACTGGATGCGTAGTCTCTTTCTATGCTAAGGAAAGTGGAACCAACTTAGAAAGGGACATTTTAAAAGCCTAACAACCTATATTCCCGTGCTTTACTTTGCAGTATGTTTTGTGATTTTACATCTCTGCTGGTCCTCTCTCACCAAAGAGTACTTGCCCCAAACCTGGATCCGAGCATCCAGGGAATTCCCCTTTTATTTTACTGTATCTAGTATTTAATCTTTTAACCAAACCAAAAGTCAACACCAACTGGGGCAGAGGCTTCTCCGTTTATATAAAATTTATATTATAAATGATGGAGAACAATTGTATGTCTTCTTTTTTTATACCTACATAGGGCATTCTTGGAAACTTGAACTGAAAATGGGGATCATGTGAAGCTAAATAAACACACTTTGCTAGAGCACTGACGTCTTTGTAGAGAAACTTGTTTCTAAGCACCCTGACACACCCTTCTCTATTGCCCAGCCAGGCAAGCAAGAATAATAACAAATTCCAGCCAGGCAGAAACACTCCAAGAGGGTGTGAAACAAGGCTGCCGAGGGCTGTAGTAGCCTGGGAGGGAAGATGCGGCTGGGGTGGAGCATGGATTGGAGAGAGTCCTGAGGGCAAGCTAGAGATGCTTCTAAGTCTGTATTTGGCCTCCTGGTCTGAGGTTCCCCACCCTAGCTGACGCGATTATTTGGGGCTTGTTTTCAATTGTTACATAAGCTTCAGGTTTACATATGCTTCAGGTTACAGACTCCACTAACCCAGAAATGTTACCTCGGGTTAAGAACTTTGCTTCAGGATGAGAACAGAAATCGTGCTCCAGCGGCGCGGCGGCAGCGGGAGGCCCCGTTAGCTAAAGTGATGCTTCAGCTAACCATACTTAAGAACAAATTTAGTACTTAACCCGAGGTAGCACTGTATTTGGTTTAAGTATGGTTAGCTGCCTTGAAGTAGCTTTTGTTGGTTTCTGCTCTCTTCACTGTGCAGCGAAAGGCTTGTCACAAGACAATGTTTACATTCCACAGACAGCATTGCTGTTGTGTTTCCCACGGGAAAGGGAGGCTGGATGTGACGTACACTGGTTTCCTGTTTTTCACTGTTCTCACACAGTGTGATTCTCTCTGTGCTTCAGAGGAGAGAGGATGCCTTTTCTGCTCCGGCAGAGTCAAGATGTTTTTCTGTAATCTACCAGCTTTGAAATGTAAATAAAGCAACTTAGAGTATGAGCACGTATTCCTCATCATTCCGCTGTGCACTGGATACTATAAATCAACATTTTGGTTATCGGCCCAGAAGAAAGACGCAGTCATCTGATGCCGGCAAAAGGATCGGAATGCAAAGGGACGGATCGGACGGTATATCTGCGCGTCAAGATGATTGATGAGGTATGTGCTACTGCTCCGGGCAGCCTGCCAGCATCTAATTAATGGCTTTATGGCTGGACTTTGAACTTTTAAAGCCGTTTGCCGGACACAGGCAACGGATGAAAGGATCAAGTTCCTATGCTGGGGAAATCGAAAGTAACTTTTGGGCTAAAGCAGCTGCAGAGAATAGTGACGCAGCACTATTTAAGGCAGCAGAGAGAAAGCACTTTTGAACTTGCCTTTGGAATGAGGCTTGAAGCAGCACAGACGCAGCTTGTATAAAGCAGCTTGTTTAAAGCAGCAGAGATGACACAGAAGGCTAATGCCAGAGTCATGATGGCCCTTCAGGATGCTTGTGGGATTCCTAAGCTCAATAAAACAAACTATGCGGACTGGGTTATCTATGCAGAGGCTATTCTGCAGAAAGAGGGTCTGTTTGAAGTTATTACAGATACCCCCCCAGCTCCAATTACAGATGCATGGAAAGCTAAAGATTCCAAAGCAAGGGGAACTCTTACATTGATAGTATCCCCAGAAGAGCTCTGTCTATTGCGTGATAAGACCTCAGCCAGAGAAATTTGGGACGTTTTGAGAGAGGCTCACTTGAGGACAGAAGCTGGATCTACTATGTTTTATTTTAACAAGCTGCATAATATGGCTCTTGCTGAAGGTGGAGATGTGCGTACACATCTGATGGAGATGCAGAATCTGAGACATGAGCTGCAACAGAGAGGACTCAACTTTCCAGAGGCTGTGTATTCCTTCATGATACTACAATCTTTGGGTTCAGGTTGGGAGTCTGTTGCGACTCAGATTGCTGTACAGCCTACCGCTCAGCTGACAGTGGATTATGTCACTGCCGTGATTCAGAATGAAACAGATCGCCGGGGTGCTGGCTGCATGGGAAAGGGGGAGTCTTCACAGACGTCATCCCAGAGTGCAGTGGAACCACCAGATGGCGCCAAAGCTTTGAAGGCAGTGAAATGCTACTCCTGTGGACGTCTAGGCCATATGAAGAGGGAATGCAAATATCCCAGGGCCAAGACAGAGCAGCGCAGCGAAAGCTCATCGCGTGGAAAAGGCCAGAGCAAAGGCAAAGGTCCGGTGTCCAGGACAACGCAGCCCAAAGCAATGGTCTCACGCTTCACTCCAAAAGTTGCAGAGGTCCAGAAGACGTCTAGATCTTTCTTCGTTGTTGATTCGGCTGCAACGCACCACATGTGCAACGATAAGCGACTGTTCGTGTCTTTTACACCGCAGGAAGGTGCGATTCACCAGGCGGATGACCACACAATTCCCAGTAAAGGCTACGGAACTGTTGTTCTTCACAGTTTGGACTTATCGATACAGAATGTACTTTATGTGCCAGACGCTAAACATAATCTGCTCAGCGTCGGACAGATGAATGAGCGGAACATTGACGTTTCCTTTAAGAACAAAAGGTGCATCATCACAAAGAAAAATGATTATGTATTGTATGCTGAATATGTTGATCGTTTATATGTTTTGTATTATGATGATGTTGTGCAGGATGACACTTGTTGCACTGCAGGTTCTAACAAAAGTTTGCATGCAGAATGTATTCATGATTTTCATCGAAAATTTGGTCATTTGAATTTTGAGGCAGTATCTAAAATGCCTGCCTTGGTTGAAGGTATGACTATTAAACCCTGCAGGTACCACATGAAGTGCAAGGCATGCGCAGCAAACAAGGTGAAAATGGCTGCGAAAGGTAAGGTGTCTAGTAGGCAAGCTACAGAACCATACCAAATTGTTCATGCTGATTTGGTTGGACCACTAGCGCCCTCTTTGGGTGGAAATAGGTACTTCATGGTTCTCATTGATGCATTTTCCAGGTATATTTATGTGTACAATCTCAAGCAGAAATCAGAGGCTTTTCCTAGGTTCAAGGAATTCTGTGCTTGGTTGGAAAATGTGCATGGTAAGAAGGTAAAGACTCTTTTCAGTGATCGCGGAGGAGAATTCACTTCTCAGCAGTTTGAAGCTTTTCTGTCTGAGAAAGGAATTCAACACGATTTGTCTAGTCCTCGCTCGCCATGGCAGAATGGACTTGCGGAATGAGCAAATCAAACATTGCTTCACGGGTTAAAAACCTTGCTACATGATGCAAATCTTCCAGAGAGTTATTGGGCCGAAGCTCTCTCATGTTTCACTTACAGTTATAATCGCAGGTTATCTTCAGCGATTGGTTGTACCCCCTATGAGAAGATGTTTGGCAAGAAGCCATACATCAAACACATGAAAATTTTTGGTTCTGACATGTGGGTTCACTCACCACAAAACTCCAAGTTAGACAAGCGTGGTTTGCATGGTATCTTTCTAGGTTATGAGAAAGGTTCTTACAGAATAAGGATGACTGACTCTAAGACCATTAAGCTCACAAGAAGTGTTGAGTACAATGCCAAGTGGGGGGAGAATGTGGGATTTTTCCAATGTTACCCTGATGACAGTGATGAGACTGAGGATAGTCAAAAGCAGCCACAGCAACCCACACCCACTGATGAAAGTTCTGATTCTGAGTCTGAAACTGAATCAGGTGATTCAGAGGATTTCAAGAGTGCGAAAGCCTCTATGCGACCCTCTGAAAGTTCTGATCAAGAATTGGAAGAACCATTGTTCACAATAGGTCGCTTTTCTCCTAAGAAGGAAGAGGAGAGTGTTGAAGACCTAAGGCTAATTCGCAGGTCACAAAGAGCCACAAAAGGCAGACCTCCAAAGAGATTTGCTGATGAGTTTGCTAAGATAGCAGTAACAGCTGTTAAAAGCTCCAAGAAGGTATTTGAACCTTCAAGTTTCCAAGAGATCCAGGATTTGGATTCAAAGGAAGCTGAGCCATGGTTAAATGCCATGAAGGCTGAGCTTGATTCCTTGGAAAGGAACAAAACATGGGAACTAGTTCCAGTAGTTCCAGGAATGAAACTGCTTGGAAGCAAATGGGTCTTCAAAGCGAAGACTGATCAAAATGGCAAGATAGTCAGACACAAAGCCAGATTGGTAGCCAGAGGTTTTGCACAGGTACCAGGTGAAGACTATCACGAGACCTACTCACCCACAGTGAGGTATGAGAGCATTAGGCTTATGCTCAAGCTAGCTGCAGAGGAGAATCTACACATTAGTCACCACGATGTGAATACAGCTTTTCTGTACGGATCTCTAGGTGAATCTCTTTATATGCTTCCACCTGATGGCGTACAGGTAAAACAGGGATATGTTTGTGCTCTGAAAAAGTCCCTTTATGGTCTCAAACAAAGTGCACGGTGTTGGCACACAAAACTCACTGAGGTATTGTTTTCTCTAGGTTTTCAGTAAGGGAAAGCTGATCCTTGTGTATTTGTCAAAGAGGAGGGGCAAAAGAAACTGTATTGTTTGTTTTATGTTGATGATTTATTATTCTTTTGGAAAGATGTCACAATGTACAATAACGCCCTAGCTCAACTGAAAGAACACTTTGACATGAAAGATCTTGGTGAGGTAAACAACTACCTATCTCTGGAAATAGAGAGAGATCAAGATGGTAACATTCTAGTACACCAGTCACGGAAAATTGCTGATGTGTTAGGCAAACTAAGCCTGATGGATGCTAACCCTGTAGACACACCGATGACAACAGGTTATCAGGTAGATGACACTGAAGAAGCATTTTCTGACACTACACTGTACAGAAGTGTGCTAGGCAAGCTAAACTTCATTGCCAGATGTTCAAGACCAGACATTGCTGTTAGCTGTAATTTGCTAAGCAGACAAGTCAACAATCCTACTGTTAAGGATTGGAAAGCTCTGAAACGCATAGCGCAGTATTTAAAAGGCACTATGCATTACAGACTGAGATTTAACAATCAGAAGTCTGGTGGTCTTGAGATATTTGCAGATGCAAGTTTTGGAAGTGACACTACAGACAGGAAAAGCACGTCTGGAGTTTGCTACATGTACAATCAGGGTCTATTTGATTGGTCATGCAAGAAGCAAACAACAGTTAGCTTAAGTACTTGTGAAGCTGAACTGAATGCACTGTCTTATTCACTTAAGGATTGTGAATGGTTGTTACAATTGTGCAAAGACATGAAAATTCCTGTCAAATGTCCAATCCAGGTTTACCAGGACAACAAAGCATGTTTGGCTTTGCTGAATTCTGAAGGTTGTAAGCAAAGCACGAAGCACTTGCAATTGAAGTTGCAACATGCTAGGGAACGTATTCAGAAGGGACTCGTAACGGTGTCCTATATGCCAGGTAATGAAATTCCTGCTGATGTATTGTCCAAGATTGTATCAAGGGATAAACACTGTACCTATGTGCAGAAGTTGGGTTTGTACTGATATTGTACGAACACGCTGCCCAGTGATGTTCACAGAAAGGGGGAGGATGTTGGTTTCTGCTCTCTTCACTGTGCAGCGAAAGGCTTGTCACAAGACAATGTTTACATTCCACAGACAGCATTGCTGTTGTGTTTCCCACGGGAAAGGGAGGCTGGATGTGACGTACACTGGTTTCCTGTTTTTCACTGTTCTCACACAGTGTGATTCTCTCTGTGCTTCAGAGGAGAGAGGATGCCTTTTCTGCTCCGGCAGAGTCAAGATGTTTTTCTGTAATCTACCAGCTTTGAAATGTAAATAAAGCAACTTAGAGTATGAGCACATATTCCTCATCATTCCGCTGTGCACTGGATACTATAAATCAACAGCTTTCAGGGGGGAGGTGTGTATGTGTGTGTGAATTAAACACTTAGCAATGTTGCAGAACTTAGTATTAATTTTGGGACCATTTTTATCTATCAGTTTGCCTGCTTTGATCAGTGGAATTGGCACTTTTGCAAGTGCTACATAATACCCAAACCACATCAGCAAGAACTTAATCCTTTGGTACAGCAACTACACTTTGGAACTCCCTGCCTCTTGATATCAGGCAGCGCCTGCCTGCTGAAGACATTCTTATTTAGACAAACCTACCCAGATATTTAGAAAGTTTGCAGGAGTTTTAGTTTGCATTAGTCTGTTTTGTTGCGGTTTTTACCTTCTGCACATTTTAAATTATGGTTGCAATTTTCTTAGTGATAATTTTATCTTTTTTATTGACCACATTGAGTTTCTTCCTACAATCAAGGAGTATATAAATTTTATATAAATAGTATATAAATATATATAGTATATAAATAAATAGCCTGGATTCAGGTTGACCCAAATCATACTAGAAACTGAATATCACTTATCTGTTAAGTTTTTCTTTCTTTTCTTTCTTTTTGCCTCTCAAACTGCAATTTGAGAATTCTGCAGATGTGTAGAGCTCCTTCCTGGGAACATTTTCTAGCCATGTTGGTAAATTGCTATCCCAGTTTGAAATCAAGCTGAGGACAATTTGGTCACTGCTGTTGCATTGATCTGTAAACCTGTAAGGTTCCAGAGGCCAGTTCCTAGCTTCTAAATACAGCCCCATTAAAGAGAGCATCTTTAAATTTAATCTTTATCTCTGTACTAAAGCCATGGTTTTCATGTTGGTTTCCATTCAATCCCATGATTGGCTATAACTTTCTGAAGCTGAAATGCTTCCAGATACGATCTTAGTCTTAATGAAATTTTGTGGAAGGAATATAGGTGCGTAACAATGATTCAGTAATGTGCGTTTGTAATGTATCTTTCCACTCCATTATTATCCAGAACAAAAGAACATCACTTTAAAAAAAAAAATGCTGTGTATAGAACTCTGCATCTTTCATGATAAGTTCTACCCCATTCACCCCTCAATTTGTTCCCACCCGAGCCAATTTAAATTGACTTCGGGGAAGAAGGAACATGCCAGATGGGAAACAGTGTTCTATCTGGAAACCTCAAGGACTGCTCAGTATATTATTAGATCACTCTGCCACTCACAAATTCTGATGGACATGCCGAAGCCATTTTGAAACCTTTGTCGTTTCCAAAACCCTGTTGGGATCTTCTTCCATTAAAGAAAGAAGCACTCAGCACTGAGATTTTGGGGGGAAATATGATGCATTTCTAAAGGGACACGGGTGGCGCTGTGGGTTAAACCATAGAGCCTAAGACTTGCCGATCAGAAGGTCGGTGGTTCGAATCCCCGCAACGGGGTGAGCTCCCATTGTTTGGTCCCTGCTCCTGCCAACCTAGCAGTTCAAAAGCTTGTCAAAGTGCAAGTAGATAAATGGGTACCGCTCCGGCGGGAAGGTAAACAGCGTTTCCGTGCACTGCTCTGGTTTGCCAGAAGCAGCTTAGTCATGCTGGCCACATGACCCGGAAGCTGTATGCCGGCTGCCTCAGCCAATAAAGTGAGATGAGCGCCGCAATGCTAGAGTTGGTCACAACAGGACCTAATGGTCAGGGGTCCCTTTACCTTTACCTATGATGCGTTTCTATCCCACCTTTTCCTCCAAGGAGGTCCAGGTAGTGTATGTGGTTCTCCCCTTCCTCATTCCTTCCCCACAACAACCCTCTGAGGTAGGCTAGCCTAAGAGGCAGTGACTGGCCCAAAATCACACAGTGAGCTTCATGGCCAAGTGTAGATATGGTTTGCATGCAGCTTCTGTCCCCAATGTCTCTGTGTGCACATTGATCCTGGCCTTCTGATGCTGAGAGGGGAGAGTTTGCAATGGGTTTTTTACTTTGTTGACTTGGAACGTGACAAGAACCCTCTGTGTGATTGAGTCCTATGATTTGTCCAGAGGGTTTTACTCATGTTCCAGGGCTATCAAGGACCCTCCTTCCTGACAGACCTTCTCTGCTTGACATGGGAATGGTGGTACATTGGGGCAGGACCTTCATGTACAACCTTCTCCCCTCCCAAAATTGATACATTTGCATGTTCCGAAAAGTGTCTGGACACAGATAATGTAAAGTTGTATGCATTGTTAGGGACCCGGGTGGCGCTGTGGTCTAAACCACTGAGCCTCTTGGGCTTGCCGATCAGAAGGTCGGCGGTTCGAATCCCCACAATGGGATGAGCTCCCGTTGCTCTGCCCCAGCTCCTGCCAACCTAGCAGTTCGAAAGCACACCAGTGCAAGTAGATAAATAGGTACCGCTGTGGTGGGAAGGTAAACGGCATTTCCGCATACTCTGATTTCTGTCACTGTGTCCTGTTGCACCAGAAGTGGTTTAGTCATGCTGGCTACATGACACAGAAAGCTGTCTGTGGACAAACGCTGGCTCCCTCGGCCTGAAAGCGAGATGAGCGCCACACCCCATAGTCACCTTTGACTGGACTTATCCGTCCAGGGGTCCTTTACCTTTACTTTTTAGAGTTGTATGCAATGTAAAGTTAAGGAGATGGCATACTCCTCAACTGTCCTGATTTAAGCGGGACATCCCGCTTTGAGGGGCCGTGCTCTCGTGCGAGTCACTTGGCTCCCATGAGGTCACAACCCTGAAAGGTGCGTGTTTTAGGGTGCCTTGCTCACTCGTGCGTCACCTGGCTCCCACAAGATCATGACTCTGAAAGACACATGCTTCATATGAGTCACATGACTCGGTGCTCTGAAAGACGTGCATCCTGGTTTTCCAGGGATAAGTTGGAAAGTCAGATGATTGTTGCATCCGTGCAATAATTTCTCCCATGCAAGTGGGGTCAGGATTTCAACGTCAGTCATGCTTGGCTTCTAATTAATGTGTCCATTGATTTCAACTGGCCTGCTCTATTGACAACTTAGCTGGATAAAATCTGGTGCTGTTTATCTGTTATTTTAATGTTCTTATGAATCACTTGTTGTTGTACTGAGTTATTTTCAGAACTGCTTATTTACTGTCTCAAACATATGATGGAGGGCATTTTTTAAAAAAAGAAGTGTTAAAACAATAAATAAAACAGGTGATATGGTTCAGCAACACATATGGGAGGGAATTCAGCACAACAAAAACTTTCTGTCTGTGCACACACTGCAGCCAGAATGAATAGTCCCACCTCTCATTGCCCTGTGTGCTGTTTTTGGGGTTCACTTGACACCCCCAGTCCAATTTATTTGGGGGGGGGGAGAAAAGGGTGCAAGCAGAAGTTCTTGCATAGGGATTCAGCTGAAGACATGTGTTAGGTGAATCCTGCCCAGAGGAATGTGTGTGCATTTTCATGTATTTGTGCACTCTGAAACTCAGCATGGCAAAAACACTGCCAAATCCCTTTCCCTTGCCTTTAGAGTCATGCCCACCCCCCGTTTCAGCTTTTCATGCCATCCCACTTGTGCCAAGGGTGCATAACCCAGCTTTCTGACAATAAACTCCAGGTGCCAGTTGTGCAAATTTCCCCTTTAAATATAATTTGGTATGCCCTGTTTGAGCTGGCACTGGAATACGGGAAAAGGATGGGGAACTCAGATGGATCTAAGCAAAGGCACCTGCTAACCTCCTCTTCCTGGCCTGATGAGTAACCACAGGACAGAAATCACTGTGCGATGGCAGGGGAAAGGAAAAAGGATGCATGAATGAATGAGAAAGCGAGAGCCGTGATGATAATCTGAAGCAGAAACAGATAATCCACAATTGAAAACCTTACAATGCCAAAGCAATAACTTTTCCTAGATATTTAGGCAGTAATTACCTTATTATGTCTCAACAATGCCTCCTTTATTGCTTCTGGGGTTTGGTACCTGACACAGGTTTTTTCCTTTTTCTTTTTCCTGTAGTGACACTAATGAAGAAATGACAATACCCTGATTGGTACAGAGCAAGCCTGTTTAATTAGTTTCTTGGAAAAGAGAGATAATGTCCTATTATTTTCCAGGGGACGGTCAACCTGTTTTACTCTGAGAGATAATCACTGTCAGATTAGTGGCGGAAGGCACTTCAGAAATATGCAGGACTCCAAATTGTGTTTTTCTCTCGAGTTGCCTGTATATCTTGAAGACTATTACACCCTCTGAAAATCAGCAGAAATTGATGTTTAAGTTTCACTGAGGTGACTGACCTGTATCTGGACTCGCATGCTTTTAGGCTGCGGGAGGGGACTTGTGTGCTTTTCCATTAAAAAAATAATAATCACATATTTATTTATATTTATTTTATAAAATTAATCACCACTTGAAAAAGTCAAAACCAAACCTCAGTGTGGTTTACAAGAAGACAAAACAAGAAAACCAAAGGGTATGTGTGTCACAGCCTGTAGTTTAATATATACAAAAGTTAAAATATAAAAGCAGATGAAAACTATCTCTTATAAAACCAGATGTCAGGGAGAGGGCTGAGATAGAATCATTTTGCTTTGAATATAGTTTTGATGATGTTAGCATATGAAAGAGCAGTTAATCATGATCCCTCCAGTCCTATGTGCACAGCTTAAGACTATGGGTTGCCAATGTTTGGGGGGCCAGTGGACACATTTTGAATTTTGAGAATGTCCCCTGAATGCAAGTCACAAAATGGCTGCCAGAGGGTGTCTGGCATAATACAAAATGGCAGCCACATCTAAAAAACAAAACAAAACACAGAACCATGGACAGGCCCGCCGAATGGTGTGGTTATGTTCCACCTCCACTGTCAGGTAGCAAGAAGCCAAATGCAGCAAGGCAGGAAACGTGTTGCTGTGGCAAAGAGCTGAAGGGAAATGCTGACCTTATATACCTCCCCGGCTCTTGCCACCAGGTTACCAATCGGCCTCAGATGTGTGGCCACGTCTTGCCTCTCCAGAACAAACTTAGGAAGGCCCCAGTCCTGCAAAGCCCTACTGGTCACAGGGCCTGGCTCCTGCATGCACCACAAACCTAAAGTGAACCACAGTCCTAAAGTACAAAGACATGCCCTCCAACATTTTCATCCCCAAAATTGCGATGCCAGGAAGGGGGCTTTCTGTTCTGGCTCTCATCAGCAGGGTTGCGCCAGAGCACTGGACCAAAAAGGGGACATTTCAGGATCCAAACAGAAGCTGGATTGGCTTCTGTTGTAGCACCCTGCTTGTGGTTAACGCTTAGCTGGAATGAAATATTCAACGCAGCAATAGAGAAATTAAAATAGTAATTTATTTGTCAGACAAATAAATATGAGGCACAGTGGTATATGGTTACCAAGCTCTGGCCTGGCCTCTTGCCATTCTGGCCAGCACTTATATTTCCTTAATCCAGCCCCCTTGCTCCTCCTGTGGCTGCCTCTGTCCAATCAGCCTGGTTGAAATTCCTATTGGCTGTTTGCTAGAACCAATCACAAAAGATACACCCATTTCCTCTTGCCTTTTATGGAAATCAAAAAGCTATATATTCTTCTATCTATAAATGACAAATAAGTAGTAATATATCTTACATGTGTCTCAACAAGGAATCTTAATTACCAGCTCACCTCTTGCCCTCCTTGCCCTATTGCCTTCCAAAACAGATAATTAATCTTGAATTTTTATCTTATGCATATGTCAAGGATTGAGTTCACATCAACATTGAGAGATCTCCTTCATTTGAAGGTTTCTAAACAAAAGGCCTGACAACCATATATCAGGAGTGCTCGATTGGCGTCTTCTGTCTGGCAAGGGGCTTGGCTGGTGGCTGACTTAATTTCAGGATAGTTACAACTCTTACAACTATATGAAATAAGAATCTAGCATTTCTTAAATCCTTTGCATAATTATATTTAAACTAATATATTTAATACATAAACAACCTTTTAAAAGGAAAAGAAATCTTAAAAGGATCTTAGTTTAAGAAAGAAACAGCTTTAGAAAAGACTTCCCAGAAAATGTTCTCTTTCTGCCAGCTAGATGCTTTTTCACTGCTCTTGACCTTTTTAACCTTAGGAAGAAGATATGGCTCATTTTACTATTTATCCACCCTTAATTTGTAGGGTCAGTGTAACCTTGGCTGTCAGCCTGTAATTCCCTTTTTACGACTTTGAGAATTGTTTTCTGCTATAAATCAGGGGGGCCCCTTGTCTAGGAGTAAAAATATCTTGCCAAGGTTTTTAGGCAACTGGTCTTCTGCCTGGCATAAAATATTTGAAAATCATTAAGCTTTTTAAGATACAGGCCCTGATCAAACATATAAGCTTTAATAAAAATGCAGGCTTATGATTAGATGCCTCACTGTGACTCACGATTTCTCACTTAAAACAGGACACTTGGGGTATGCAAGCATAAGCTTAATTGGAGCCATCATAGTGCTGCAACTCACTGGTTCTAATTTCCTGATTTTTTTTCAAAAACCATTGACATCACATTTTCTAATTGTACCTTCAATGTGAAACTTTAATGATCATTCCCTTTATTGCATGCCATGTTCTAAAATATTGTCTTGTTTCTAAGCTGCCCCAGGAATATTTGTTGAAGAATGGCTATATAAATTTAATAAATAAAAATGCTTAGTTCCTTTATGGCATGCTATATTTTTTAATATTGCATTGTGTGTTAGTTTCCCTGGGGATATTTGTTGAAAGATGGCACTATAAATTTCATTAAGAAGAAACTAAAAAATGTAATTGGTAAGTAAAATTGCTTAAAAATATATAATTGGAAATTATGGGATTGCTCAGCCACTGGAGAGTCAACATGCTGCTTTACAGCTAAAAATAATTTTTAAATGCAATCAAGTTTATTCACACAGCTTTGTTAAGACTTTTCCTCCTTTGGTGGGCAGGAGGGAAGAAAATTGTATATTGACTTTGTAGGATGACGGCCACAAAAAGTCACTGTTAAAGCTATTAAGAGGCTGACAGACAGAGGTGGTCAATTTAACCTGAGCTATGAGCTCACTCCATTGCTTCTGGCAATCTGTTTTCTTTCAGCCTGAAACTCCTCTTTGCAATGGTGCAGGGGTGGGTGGATGAAGACTAATAAGAAACTAAAATAAATGAAAATCCATCGCTGCATTTATAGACACCTTGAGGGCAGAGGTGACCACAAGGTAGATCAGAACAGTAGATCTTTAGGTGATCAGTAAGGATTTCTGTCTGCCAGTTGTTTAACAACAGTACAGCAAAACTAGATTGCCAAAACGAAGAAAGTTTAGAGTAAGGGGTCATCAACCTTTTTTTGGACCAGTGGGTACATTTTGAGTTTTAAAAGTGTGGGAGATGCAATTTGGAAAATGCCTGCTATTGGGGTACAGTCATGGTGAAACTTTATACATAATTATATTTCTGTACTAGTAAAAACTTGTCGGATTTCTGCTTTCTGTTTCCTCCTAATAACAACCACAAACCAAAGCCTATGTTGCTATCCTGTACCCACTTTCCTGGGAGTAAGCCCTGTTAAGCACAGAGAAACTTACCTCTAAGTAAACATGTATACCACTGAACTGTAACATCAGCTCCTGCACAGCAGATGTGTGTGTGTGGGGGGGTTTGTTGTTGTTGTTTAACACCCACCCACAACTATTGTGTAGTAATATTTGCAAAATAATAATAATAATAATAATAATAATAATAATAATAATAATAATAATACTTCTAGGGCAGGGGTACTTTTACTTCTTGAGATTCCTTGTTGCAAGCAATTTACTTTTCAACTCACAGCTCTGACTTCATTCACTGGTTAAAAATGCTGACTTGCAGGATCAGCCAGGCTGGCTCATTTTACAGAAATCCAAGGGTACCTGCACATTTTGCTTCATAACTTTCTTTTCAGGAGGGCCACTGTTATGTACTGAGTTGAATAGGGTCCAAAATGCAGCAGTCTGATTGGTCCTAGAACAATAGGATTCAGAATGCAGCAGCCTGATTGGTCCTAGAACAATAGGCTCCAGAATGCAGCAGTTTGATTGGTCCACAGGAGCAACCCAATCCAGCTCCTGGTGGAAGTGAATCCGTGACCTGATTGGCCTACAGGAGAATCCCGGAATTAGCCAATCACGTGGGGCCCATTGTGTAAATAATGTATATAAAGCAGACATTCTGAGGGAACTTCCATTCCTCCTCACCACTATGAGCTGAATAAAGAGCATGAAATCCACTCTCGACTAAGAAGTGGCTTAGTCATGCTGGCCACATGACCCGGAAGCTGTATGCCGGCTCCCTCGGCCAATAAAGCAAGATGAGTGCCGCAACCCCAGAGTCAGCCACGACTGGACCTAATGGTCAGGGGTCCCTTTACCTATATATATGTGTGTGTTTGTGTGTGTGTGTGTGTGTAATGAAAGTTCAGAGTCAGGGCTCCCTGCCTGGTGGAGTCAATTAAGGCATTTAGGGGCAACACAACATATTTGCAGACACTGTTTTGGCAACCACCAGCTTAGGATAACCTGAAATGTCCCCACACCATGGCAGAGCTATGAGCTTATCTCAGTGCTGATATTAACTTTAATTGACAAATTTGGGTATCCTTACTCTCAGCGGCGGTAAGCAGCTTTATCACATCAATATTCCACCTGCACAGAAATTGTTTTTATAAGCAACAACAGCGGCGAGGTTACTGCTAGCCCAGGTCTGGAAACAACAGCAAATACCAACAGTAGAAAAATGGCGACAGAAGGTAATGGAATATGCAGAAATACCTAAATAAACAAGGGAAATTAGACAACAGGGCAAGAAACATTTTAAAAAGAATGGGAAAAATTTATGTCATATATAGGAAAGATAAGGTGAAATAGTGAAACCAGTAGAATTGGAAATAAACCTCATAAAGTGAAAGATTAAGGAAAGTGATGGATAATAAAAATAATAAGAAGCAAAATGTATAAGGAGATTAATATAACTAACAGTAGTTGTAAATGAATACAGACAGACAACAAAAATTGTATAAACTGGAGGATTTATTTGTTTATGGATATTGTTGTTGTTGTTTAGTCGTTTAGTCATGTCCGACTCTTCGTGGACCCGATGGACCAGGGCACACCAGGCACTCCTGTCTTCCACTGCCTCCCGCAGTTTGGTCAAACTCATGCTGGTAGCTTTGAGAACACTGCCCAACCATCTCGTCCTCTGTCGTCCCCTTCTCCTTGTGCCCTCCATCTTTCCCAACATCAGGGTCTTTTCCAGGGAGTCTTCTCTTCTCATGAGGTAGCCAAAGTACTGGAGCCTCAGCTTCAAGATCTGTCCTTCCAGTGAGCACTCAGTTTATGGATATACTATGGACAAATATGGAAAATGAATAACAATATACAAAATGTATGAAAATAATGTGATAAAATTATATGTGATATAAAAAACCAGAAGAAGGAAGGCGGGAAGTCAACGCTTAGGAGCAAGTATACAGTGGTACCTTGGGTTAAGTGCTTAATTCATTCCGGAGGTCCGTTCTTAACCTGAAACTGTTCTTAACCTGAAGCATCACTTTAGCTAATGGGGCCTCCCACTGCTGCTGTGCCATTGGAGCACGATTTCTGTTCTCATCCTGAAGCAAAGTTCTTAACCCGAGGTACTATTTCTGGGTGTGCGGAGTCTATAACCTGAAGCGTATGTAACCTGAGGTACCACTGTAAATGTAAAATGCAACACATTATGTGTATGTGCAGTATGCAACCGGAAAACTAATAAATATTATTTTGGGGGAGAGAAATATTCCGCCTGCACAGGCTTGAAATCTTTCGGCTCCACTATAGCTGTGTGAGCAAACATGTGTCTCCCACTCCGCTGGCAGAGATTCTACAGGGTGCAGCAATAGTCATCCTGCCCAGGTGGCCGAGGGGGAAAGGATGACAAGTTGATCTTGGCTCCCCCAGTGCAACATATGAGTGAGGAGGAGCTGGAGGAGGAAAGGAAACAGTGAATTTCATAGACAAAAAGAGCCATCAAGCTTCTGTGTGCCATCTGCAGTCAGATATTTTTTGCCATCTGCATCAAATGGGTGTGTGATTTAGACCACCACATGGAGACGTTAATGAGGCTGCTGGGTAGTTTTAAGCAAACTATCTGCGCACACAGATAGGCAAGAGGGGAAAAAAATAATAATCTCTTCCTAAGTGGCTGGCAAGGTAACTCACCATACCAAATCACGTCTATCAGCCATTCATCCGACTGCTATCATTATCCCCTAAAGAGCACTTCTTTTCTGGACCAACTCTGTAAGCTTCTGCCAAAAAGCGCTTTGTGTGGTTCATGGGAGACAGAGCAGCCCATGATTACTCTGGAGGACAGGAACTCTCTTAGCACCACACTCCAAAATTGGTACACGAATCCATTAATCTGAGTCAGCAGCATCAACACGGGGACCTGATGGTGAACGCTGCTCCTATTTGTGGGTTGTGGGTCCAAGCTGCCCTCCTTGCTGAATTTTAGGTGTGTGGCAAAGGCTTTCTGGTTCCAGCAGCTCTTTTAAGGTAGTGTTCAGGCTTAAGCTGAATGTCATTTGTAGGGTTTATTTTAATGTATATCACTTAGAAGTGCAAATGATTAGGCAGTATATAAATGCCTGAAACAAATGAATAATTATTACTTCTACTCCCACTCCCTACAACAGATGCTTTTGCTCATTATGGGCTACCTCGCTTTTCCATTCTGAATCTTTTCCACGGCAAAGCCAGAACAAATTTCTGGACTTTCCGGCTTATTTGTCAGCTGGGGCCCACTTTAACCCTGCTAAATAAGGACAGAGTTTTGGCCTCTGCACAGAAAGCAGATTATTATTTTTTTTACTCTGCCTCGATTGCTAGCATGGCTTCCTTTCCCATTTCCCAGATAATGGTTGCTTGCAAATTGCAGTCCACTCTGAGCTTTGCGATAATGACCTATTACTGGCGCTTGCCTTGAAATGGCAACATCAGTGCATTTTCGAAAAAAGCCAATTCCTGGTTGCGTTGACTGAACCAAAATGACTCTCTTTATCAGGGTTCCTTCCCTCCCACCCCAAGATCCGGAGCGTTGCAAAATTTCAGCTGCCTTTGGAGATTTTCAATTGAGACGGTCCTTTCTCTCAGTGCCAACGCCCTCCCCGCCCCAAGATCCGCACAAGAGAAGTTATATTTTGATATTCATGCCAGAGTATAAACTTTGAGGTTGAACAGGCAGACCTGGAATGAAATGGAAATGCAGATTGCCTAGGAAGGGAAACAGATTCGCAGCTGACAGCAGTCTCTGTGCTCAGTTTGTGAATACGTTTTGCGCGAGTTGATGCAGCTAAGGGGCAAAATAATGGGAGCTGAGTGCCTCATGTACATAACAACTGCTCATAGCCTACAGTCTGTACTGGCAGTGACTGACCAAGAAAAAGACCTTGCAGTCAACTCATTGAACATACTGACCCAGCATGCAGCAGCTGTGAAAAACGCAAATACCTTGCTAGACATCAGTAGGAAAGGAATTGCAAATAAAACTGCCAATATCACAGACCCTCCAAGTGTTCCTATTTTCCAGGGACTGTCCCAGATTTACAGAAGCTGTCCCAGTTTTTGATTTGATCCCGGAATGTCTCACTTTTCCTTAGGACATTTCTATTTCCATTGGTGAAATATTGGAAGGTATGATATCACAGATCCTCCAAGTGTCCCTATTTTCCAGGGACAGTTGCAGATTTACAGAACCCACCCTGTTTTCTGATCTGATCCTGGAATGTCCTGCCCTTCCTTAGGATGTCCCTTTTTTCACTGGAGAAATGTTGGAGGGTATGGAGTTATGCGACCCCTGAGCCAAGGAGACAGGTAACGATACAACGATACAAGATATCAGAAGGAAGCTCTGTATAGGGAAGTTTTTAAATGTTTTATCATGTTTTAAAATATGTAGGAACCCATCCAGAGTGGGGGTATAACTAAAACAACAGCAGCAACAACGACAACAATAATAATCATTATGAAATAGGACTTCCCTATTTTCATCAGAGAAATGTTGGAGGGTATGCGTTCAGCTCATTGGAAGTTCCCAAGCTTTAGCTCTATGAGAGGGGGAGAAAAGCGTTTTTTGTATCCACTTTCTCTATACCATGCATAATAATAAACTTCTGCCATTTTGCCTTTTCCTTGCCTTTTCACAAAACTGAAGAGTCACAAATGCTGCAAAAAAATGCTGTGTCTCTCAGAGCTGTCAGAAGTCTGGAGAAATATGCCTTACATCTTCTACAGGAAACTGAAGAAGAATTTGATAGCCGTATGCACCACAGACCAAGCAGTTTATGGAACTCTGTAAGAATGGCCAACTGCATTAATTTCAATGGATTTTGCACAAAGTCCTAATGGATTTTGTCCACCGTCTTTTAAAGATGTTATGGTGGAAATAACCCCTTTGCAAAGTAATGTAATGACAATGTATATATATATATGTGTGTGTGTGTGTGTGTGTGTGTGTGTGTAAATCAGACATAGATTTCTGTCTTCATCAGTGATTCTTGCGTGTTCATATTTCAAATGTGTAAGCTAAATCCTGCAAAGGAACAGCTATTCTGATCTTGGAGATTTATATCTCCCTGGGAAATTGCTCTTCAAATCTCCTAAGCTCCCTATTCATGCTGCGAGATGGATACTTAAGGATCCAAGTTACTCCTTTTAGAGTCTCGGTTTGAAGTGAAATAAGAGGCCATTTTCAAGCTATAAAAGTAATACCCAAGTCTAACAACAGCAAAATTGCCTTAATTAAAGTTGTAGCTCCATTTTTTTGCGTGGTTTCCTCTCCCTCTGCGGGCGTTAATTTAACAACCCTGTGAACTGCCGCAAGGTCAATAAAGTTAGCCGTGCCTTTAACTGAAATAACTGGCAGCAAATACCTATATGCTCCATTGCCCAGATAGGATAATTATGGAGATGTATAATTTTCCTTCTCTTGAAAAAAATAAAATAAACAAGAGGAAATGAGGGGGCCTGCCTGATTTGTTAACATTCCCAGGTTGCCGGCTAGTATTTTTCTACCTGTAGATGAAGATGAATTCTGCTGGGGCAAATTAGGCATGTCTAAATCCCATTACAGCAATTATTATTTATTATTGTGATTAAAATTTACAGGGCATTTTGCAAAAAGTGCAAGCTACCTTGCCTAGATGGTTCAGAATCTAGACAGGCGGCAAGTCACAGGAGGATAAAGAAGGGGGGGGGGGCGACAAGAAACAACAAAGGGAAGGCGTTCAAAAAATCATAAGCTCATAGCAGTTTCCAGCCACTATGGGAACATCGTTCCCTTTAAATCTGCAAGATTATATGGACAGGAATCGGAGGAAGGAGATGACTTCAAAGTTAATAGGGTGGGGGAAACCATAAAAGCGTAACTAAACAACAATGTACCATTAAAAGGTACAAGTGGAAACTATAGCAAAATGTAGTGCTTTGCTTTAGTGTTTTGGCCAGCCAAGCAGTATTGCCTGTTTCTAGGCTACCCCATTTCATCCCTTGCCCTGCATTTTTCAAAATGCACAAGCTTTCAGAGAAGTGGAAAGGGATCACGGGGTCATCTAGTCCAACCCCCGGCAATGCAGGAATCTTTTGTCCAACATGGGTGGTGTGGTTGCTCGAAGGCAAATAGGCAAGACCTGTCTCTTCCAAGCTTTATTAGTGCAGACTATTTACATTGAGGGATGCGGGTGGTGCTGTGGGTTAAACCACAGAGCCTAGGGCTTGCCGATCAGAAGGTCGGCGGTTCAAATCCCTGCGATGGGGTGAGCTCTTGTTGCTCGGTCCCTGCTCCTGCCAACCTAGCAGTTCAAAAGCATGTCAAAGTGCAAGTAAATACTCTTGGAAAATTAGCGTGACATCGCTAATTGGTTTACGATCCCAATTAGCCCCAGCTGACAGCAGCCGTCGGGTCCGGCACGTTTCCCCCTCAGCTGCGCCAATCCTTCTGTCCGTCACGACATGCAGAGTAAACACAGCAGAAAACTGTTGCTTCTCGGTGATTCAGAACCATGCAAACACACCAGGCATTTGTGTGTTTATTTATTAGTCCTTTATTGCAGTAGTAAAATAACAAATCATCATTTCTCAGACAGACACTCCTGGGCTTCTAGCACTCATGGCTATGGCTGCCGTCTCTCTCGAAGACAAAGAGACAGTAAGGAAAACTCCTCCCACCTTCCAAATCACACGTCAGAATGGACAGACGTCACACAGAACTCCTTAACCCTCTGAGTTCTGAAAACCATAACACCCCCTCTTCTGTCCATTCCTGAGGTGACTTGGGTGTTTACCTTGACAGACCTTTTGTGCCCCTTCCTGGCATTCTTGTCAGGCACCTGTGAAACCTCCTCACAACTCTCAGGTTCACACTTTGCGAAACCAACCCACACACCTGTGGCCTGATACCTCTCAGGTGGAATGCCCTTCGTTGTGCGACTGGACCGCCTGGGCACAAACTCAGGAACTTCCTCTGACTCACTGTGATCAGCAGGTGTGTCCTCTGCATCACGGGATTCCCCCTCTGACTTAAAGCGTCTTCGAATTCTCTGCATTACGCTAACAGGAGACGTAGGCTCACTCTTGGGCTCTCTTTTAACAACCTGTGGAGACGCCCCATCCTGTTCTTGACCTTGGTCAGTGACCTGGTCTTCACCAACAGGTACAGCACCTGGCTCTCCTTCCTCATCAGAAACTTCCTGCTCTGAATCCCCCTCTGAATCAGACAGACATTCTGAGAGAACGTCATGCCTTGCAGGAGTCTTCTTCGCCCCCCCCCCCGACTTGCTCATCAGCGCTCCTTGAGGCTAATTCATCAGGAACTGGGGCTGCAGCCATCTCTGGGCTCTTTATTGCTTCTCCAGGGCTCCGGCCTCCTGCTGAAGTTTCACACAAACTTCTCAGCACCTCCCAGGCAGCCCTTGCTGACTCTATGCCCTCCAAACTAGGCAAGAGCGATGCGTGTACGCATGCTTTCAGCATACCAAGCTCTCTTTGCATTCTCTGCTGGCTATCTTCAGGCAACGCAGCCTCAAAGCCTGCAACGTCTGTCCCATCCGCACCTGGACTGAGGGGTAGTGGCTCTTTCTGGCTTACATCCCAAAGCCCTGTAGCCAAAAACAAACCCCGCACTTTTCTGGACCAGATTTCCCATCGTTGGGTAGTTAGCTTTTCAAACGGGATGTCCTCAAGGACCTGGCTGTCTGCCATGTTCTCCCCAGGGCCCCAAGCTGTACTCACGTATCAACAGCTCTCCGGCACCTGTCTCTGGAGAAACGATTCCCTCAGCAAGCTCCTCTGCCTCTCAGTGTCTTTTCAGCTCCTTCCAGCCAGCTGCTCTGCCTCAGAATGCAGACCTCCGCTTTCGGTAGCGTCTTCCCAGCTGACTTCAAAGCACACCGGCAGACTTCGCAACAGCTTTTATAGCAGTAATTAGTCCCATAACCTGTTGATTAATTACCGTGATGTCGCTAATTGGTTTACGATCCCAATTAGCCCCAGCTGACAGCGGCCGTCGGGTCCGGCACGTTTCCCCCTCAGCTGCGCCAATCCTTCTGTCCGTCACGACATGCAGAGTAAACACAGCGGAAAACTGTTGCTTCTCGGTGATTCAGATCCATGCAAACACACCAGGCATTTGTGTGTTTATTTATTAGTCCTTTATTGCAGTAGTAAAATAACAAATCATCATTTCTCAGACAGACACTCCTGGGCTTCTAGCACTCATGGCTATGGCTGCCGTCTCTCTCGAAGACAAAGAGACAGTAAGGAAAACTCCTCCCACCTTCCAAATCACACGTCAGAATGGACAGACGTCACACAGAACTCCTTAACCCTCTGAGTTCTGAAAACCATAACAAATACCGCTCCGGTGGGAAGGTAAACAGCGTTTCCGTGTGCTGCTCTGGTTCGCCAGAAGCGGCTTAGTCATGCTGGCCACATGACCCGGAAACTGTACACCGGCTCCCTCGGCCAATAAAGCGAGATGAGCGCCACAACCCTAGAGTCGGTCATGACTGGACCTAATGGTCAGGGGTCCCTTTACCTTTACCTTTTTATTTACAGTGAAGAGCTTTGCAAGTTCATGTCTGGCTCAGACGCTAGCAGAATCTGGGAGTGGTCAGTCCTTGTACCTTCCCCAGCATAACAGTAGCATGACCCCCAACCTTCTCCTCCCCTCCCTGCGCCAAAACCTACTGTGCAGAATGGGCACTGGCAGAGGCGTACTTCCCGCCTCTCCGGTTTGCTCAGGCTCGGTGTTGAGGCTCTCCCTAGCATCCCCTGGTCCCACCACCTCCTCTCCACTGGAAATGGGGCTTTCCTCCTCCCCAGAGGAGGAACTGCTTCGCAAGATCCTCGGAGGTTCCCTATAACACGACTGCCCTTCCACCTCTCGCCTCTGAGCTAATGGCAGTTCCCTGACAGTGGGGCTCAAACCCACAGCCCTGGGATTAAGAGTGGACTAGGTGATTGGAGCAGATGATACTTGTGGTCCCTTCCAACTCTACCATTCTATGATCCCTCCATGAACTGTGGGCATCTCAGACTGGAGATTTCCAAAATATCATTGTCTCATACTTGCCCCAGCTTTCAGTCTGCTTTGTTTTCCTTTCTTGTTACACACCAGTGCTTATGCACATTGATGAAACCGCAGCAGGGGGAAAGCAACCTTTATGCACTCATGCAATCGTATCAACGTTGTATCAGAATTCCCTTTTTGCACTGTGATTTAATTGATGTCTATTTTTGTTAACAGCATCTTAAAAAGCAGAGACATCACTTTGCCAACAAAGGTCCATATCCTGAAAGCTATGCTTTTTGCAGTAGTGATGTATGGAAGTGAGAGCTGGACCATAGAGAAGGCTGATCGCCGAAGAATTGATGCTTTTGAATTCTGGTGCTGGAGGAGACTCTTGAGAGTCCCATGGACTGCAAGAAGATCAAACGTATCCATTCTGAAGGAAATCAGCCCTGAGTGCTCACTGGAAGGACAGATCCTGAAGCTGAGACTCCAGTACTTTGGCCACCTCGTGAGAAGAGAAGACTCCCTGGAAAAGACCCTGATGTTGGGAAAGATTGAGGACACAAGGAGAAAGGGACGGCAGAGGACGAGATGGTTGGACAGTGTTCTTTTTTTTTTTTTTTTTTTGCTCCCCCCCCCCCACCCTGCCGCTCTTGGACAGTGTTCTTGAAGCTACCAGCATGAGTTTGACCAAACTGCGGGAGGCAGTGGAAGACAGGAGTGCCTGGTGTGCTCTGGTCCATGGGGTCACGAAGAGTCAGACACGACTAAACGACTAAACAACAACAACAATTTTTGTTGACTTGTACTGGTAACATGCAAGTATAGACTACTGATGCCAAAGTGTTTTTCAGGCTCTTGTGATTTTTCACACCATTCCTCTACTCTTTCCTTAAACGGGCCATTATATTTGTTATCTCCAGTTTTTTGGGCATAGGTCTGGAGGTTTAGAACAGATAAATACCCAAATCAATAGCCCATCCATTTCAGATTTGAGCTCCTCGAGAACGCTAGCATGCATGCCATCTGGACCTGGAGATTTATTACTGTTTAGTCTGTCAATTTCCTCTACACAGTTTGCTCTTCTTCCATTTGTGATAGAGGAGGACGTCTTAATAGTACAGGGAGAAGCTGCTCTGCGGTGATGCTAAGCTCCTTCATTGAAATGTTGGAGGCATCCAATTACAAATCAGAAGGACTGCGCTTCTGTCTTCAAGCCTTTCGACTAGATCATGTCGCACACTTGGAAATATGCCACATACAAGGGTAAGTCTTGCTCAGGAAATGGCGCACGCAGGATAATGTCAGAAACACAACCATGCTCAAATCTGGCTTGGGGTAGAAGAGATAAAGGTTTTGCCTGCCAGCTGGCTCCAGTTTCCCACCCTTGACCTGTACCAAATATTTTCTACTCTGCCTGATGTTTCTCTCTGTTTCTTTACCTACTTGAGGGGGGTTTTTTTTTGGGGGGGGGAATTGCTCCCAGTGGAGTGTGTATAAGATCAATGGGAAATGACCGTCCCTGCCTGCAGGCTTGAAATCTAAAAGACACAACATGAAAGAAAAAAGGTATGAGGAGGGAAGAGGAAAGGAAGCCAATTCTGGCTCCGGATCTTCAAGTTGACCAGTCAGGATGGAAGCTCTTCTGGGGACTGGAGCTAGCCTCTCCTCAAAGCCAATGGACTGGCCTCTTTCTCCATCTCTCCCTCCAGTGCACTTTGATGGAATGGCTGCTGGCAACCAACAGTTGATGGAGGAGGCTGTTCCCCCTGCTGCTGTCTCCACCCTTTTTTACCTGGAGATGTCAAGGACCAAACCTACCTCTGTGCATCTGGAGTCTGCAGCCTATAACTAAGCAATGGCCCCTTACACTGGAACTGATGTTCAACAGTAAAAAAATCTCAGTGGGTTTTCCAATAGCTCTTTGATTTTCCTGGATTGAAAAATATGCGGGGAGCCTCTATAGTTTGAAAATAATCTCAACAGGCAACTTCCACAAGTTGGAAACAGATGAAAGAGGGACAGGGCCTGGAGTGGTGGTTGAGAGACCATGCGTCCTTTCTGCTCCCCTCATGGGGTCTGCTCCCCACTTTTCAAGAGGACTAGAGTGTCTGCCAGAATGGAAACACACCTCCCCAGTTTTGCAAGTGCCAGAAGAAAGTGGGAATGAAAAGTCCTTTTATGACTGAGAAGGGCTAGTTTCTCATTCAGGAGGCTTAATATGCCTGAAATATACTCGGGAGTCGAGAGTGGATTTCATGCTCTTTGTTCAGCTCATAGTGGTGAGGAGGAATGGAAGTTCCCTCAGAATGTCTGCTTTATATACATTATTACACAATGGGCCCCACGTGATTGGCTAATTCCGGGATTCTCTGCAGGCCAATCAGATTGTGGATTCACTTCCACCTGGAGCTGGATTGGGTGGCTCCTAGGGACCAATCAGACTGCTGCATTTTGAATCCTATTGTTCTAGGACCAATCAGACTGCTGCATTTTGGATCCTATTCAACTCAGTACATAACAGTGCCCCTCCCCAGAGGCACGAGTTGTGCCCAGCTTTGGGGGGTGAGGGGTTGCACTTTATGATCTCCTCTTTGAAGTGAGGAGAGGTGAAGCATTAGTAGCTTTTTTTTCTGCTTGAAAGAAAGGCAGAAAAAAAGGCCAGGGTGTTATCATTATACCATGAGAACAAATGGAAACAAGCAGGCAATGCTAGAAAACACCATCTGGAGATGTTTGCTTGGTAGGCCTCATTTGACAGTACACCTGTTGTCTGCTTGTGATGAAGAATGCATGAGCAGGATTAGGGGTAGTTTTTTTTAATACCCAAGTGCCTTTGGTTCTTCCAACTGTCTGATTCAGAGACAGACAGAGCGAGAGAGAGAACTGTTACATAAGTCCATCATTAACACCGGACTAGGACTCTGCAGTATTTCAACTCTACTCTTTTTCTGAGTTGCGGTTCTGAGCCCTGGCCCTTCCAGCATTCCTCTCTAACGCCCGCCTCCCACTGCTCTGATCAAATTGGGAGCGCCCAACCTCAATATATGCAAACCACAGCTGTAAAGGTCATACTGCCATGCGCACAGTTCTGACAAATGGCACCTCTGTGTAACAGAGACAGTCTCCACATTCTCTTGGAGAACATAAGAAGGTGGCTCCTGGGCAGGCCAAAGGGTCCATCAGGACCAGCATCCCTTAACAACAACAACAACAACAACAACAACAACAACAACAACAACAATTTATTATATGTACCCCACCCATCTGGCTGGGTTTCCCTAGCCACTCTGGGCAGCTTCCACAAAGACCAAAAATACACTAAGATGTCACACATTAAAAACTTCCCTGAACAGGGCTGCCTTAAGATGTATTCTGAATGTCAGGTAGTTGTTTATCTCTTTGACATCTGATGGGAGGGCATTCCACAGGGCAGGCGCCACTATTGAGAAGACCCTCTGCCTGGTTCCTTGTAGCTTTGCTTCTCACAATGAGGGAACCGCCAGAAGGCCCTCGGCGCTGGACCTCAGTGTCCAGGCAGAACGATGGGGGTGGAGATGCTCCTTCAGGTACATTGACCAATCAGATACCTATGGGAAACCTGCAAGCAGAATCTAAGTGCAATGGCACTGTCCCCACCTGTGATTTCCAGAAACTGGTATTCAGAGAAATAGTTCTGATAGCTGAGGTAGAACACAGTCATGGCTAGTAGCCTTTGATAGACTAATCATCGCTGGAAGTCCATCAGTCCTCCTTGATGGACTGGCATGGGGACCTCCATCACTGTGAGATGCCACAAGAGGCCCCATCATTTCTAAACTGAAACCCATTTCCAACCTTTTTATTTTTAAAAAATTGTTCTTACAGGACACAGCTATTTTTATGTCTGTCCATCATCCTATTTTTAGATAGGAACTAGCTTTTCTCAGGCACTTTGTCAAGCGGAACACTGAAGTGCTTTTCCACGTGGGATTCTGAAGAGGAAAGTTCATACGCTTTCCGAGTTCCTCTTATGCAGTGGCTGCACGCAGCAAACTTTATAGCTTCCAGGGTATATGTCATTTTGAAGGCCAAATAAAAGTCAACGGCAAAACCAGGATGAAGGAAATTGGCTGCACAGCTGTGCTGTAACTCAGCAAACCTGCATGGCCTTCTTGAGCAAACGGTGGTCAAATCCTGCCTAGGAAGTACTTTCCTAACCTACATGAACATTGGGGAGAGCAGGGGATGAGGCAGGAGAAGCTGTTGAAGACATGCCCCCAATGGCGTCTGGGTATTCAGAAGCATTGTTGCCTCCAACTGTGGAGGCAATCATGGTTTGTAGCCATTGATAGTCCTTTCCAGTGCTGTTTTTCTAGAAAAAGGGGTACCACAAACACTTCTCTCGTTCTCTTAGAATGGCAATGGTGCCCACCTGAGAGATGCCAGAACTGAGTTCTGGTGAGTTCTGGCTGGAAAAAAAGTCCTGGTCTTCACCATGAATTTGTCTAATCTTTTACAACCATCTAGGTCAGTGACTGTCAGGGAACTGCCATCGGCTCAGGGGTGAGAGGGGAAAAGCCGGATGGATTACAGAGAGCCCCCAAAGATTGTGGGAAGCATTGGAAATGTAATGAGACTGAAGGTACATTCTTTCACCTTTGGTGGACATGCCCAAGGATTAAGACATTCTGGGAGATGATTTACAATGAAATGAAAAAGGTATTTAAATATACCTTTCTGAAGAAACCAGAGGCCTTTCTCCTGGGCATGGTCGGCCAATTGGTGCCAAAGAAGGACAGAACTTTCTTTATGTATGCAACAACAGCAGCAAGAATACTCATCGCGAAGTATTGGAAGACACAAGATTTACCCACCCGGGAAGAATGGCAGATGAAGTTGATGGACTATATGGAATTGGCGGAAATGACTGGCAGAATCCGAGACCAGGGAGAAGAGTCGGTGGAAGAAGATTGGAAAAAATTTAAAGATTATTTACGGAAATATTGTAAAATTAATGAGCTATAGAAAAACGGTGGAATGAAGTTATATGGCTTTGGCAGAAATGTTATAAGGAACTAGGTACAGATACATTGTTAATGTATTAAAGGGAAAAAACAAGGTTAGAATATGTTAAGATTAATTACAGGACAGGAAATAGATGAAGATGGAAAGGAATTGCTGAAACAGTTAATTGAAGTGGAATACAAAAAGGGAGGCGTGTGGAAGTCAATGAAACAAGTGAATGAAAGTTAAGATTGAAAATATTGGAAGTGTTTTTAATTGTTTTTGTTTTGTTTTGTTAATTCAATGTTTTATGTAGTGTTTTTGTTTCTGTTTTTGTATTTTATTATGTTGATTTGTTTAATTCTTTTTTTTCTTTTTGTAATCTTTAAACTCTTAATAAATATTATTTTTAAAAAAAACAACAACAAAGATTGTGGGAAGCAGCAGCTTCTCCTCAGCGGGTGAGAGTAACCACGCCTCCAGTGGAGAGAAGCTTCACGGCTCGGAGGAGGTGAGGCGTTGCCAGGACACCCAACCTGGGCAAAGCGGAGAGGAGAGAGGTCCTCTGTTACCCACGCCTTCCCTGTGCAGTAAGCTTCTATGGCGAGAGGGGAGGCACAGACTGGGCGTTAAGAAACTACTCTGCTGGGGAAGGTTTAAGGTTTAAGAATGAGCCAGCCATGGGAGAGTGGCACTCTGCACAGAGAAAGTTTATTTTGGCCTCAAAAGCAAGGCTTCACAGCTGAGCAGGGAAGCATTTGCCTACTTGCTCTCTAGCAACCCCTTGGTACCCTAACAGTGACTAACACAACTCTTCCTATTTTCCAAAGCAAGAATGGAGAACCTGTCACCCTCCAGATGTTGCTCCCACCATTCCTGACCTTTGGTTATGCTTGCTAGGACTGATGGGACTTGTGGTTCAGCAATATCTGAACGGCCAAACATTTCCCACTCCCGCTTTAAGGGACCCAACGGCACCAAAGCTACAATGCGGATCTTAAACCATACCTGACCTTGCCAGACTTCAGTAGAAAATCCCTGCTCCAGATCCTATGTTCAAGGGTTTGAACAACATGGCTTTTTATCTCTCTAGGTTCAGTTTTCTACATTTGAATTCCCAGCCGTACCTATTTCTGGAAGCAGAACCCCTCTGTTGGTGCTTAGTGAATTATGGTGCTGCTGGAAGGCAGGTAATGTGACGAGTGTCTGGAGGTGAGGCCTGTCCTTTTGCCTAGACATCATCTGCGCAGTAAAATGAAATGTCAGCCTTACTGTCGAGGCAGATGTAGCAGGCTACGCAAAGTTATAAAACATTCTCCCGACGCCTCTGCGTGACAGCCGAACATGTGCAAAAATATCGGGAAGTTTGGCGCTGGATGGGAGAAATGAAACCTACACAGAAAGATGTCTTGTTCTGAATCAGATGTTTGGTCTGTCTAGTTCTCTGGCTGGGAGGAAGTCTCCATCAGTTTATCAGACCCACGTCTTCCCCAAGCCTGCTAAGTGAGGTCTGTTTAAAACAGAGGTAGAAGCTTATGCAGGTAAGTTCATAAGAGCTCTGTGGATCAGGCCCAAGCACCATCTGAGTCAGGATCCTGTGGTTGCTATTTTTATCTATTACCCTCCATTCACGCTAAGGCCCCAGGATGGGTGGCAACATTAAAACAATATTAAATACAGTTCAAAACAACATAAAACCATAAAAATAAAGTCGGTCCTCAAAACATACATCTCCAGACATAGAATTGTAGAGTTGGAAGGGACCACAAAGGTTTTCTAGTCCAACCCCCTGCAACGTAGGAATCTTCTGCCCAACGTGGGGCTCGAACTCACAACACTGAGATTAGGAGTCTCATGCTTTACCAACTGAGCTGTCCCTGCCAAAAGCCAGATTCTCCAGAAGCACCTCTGTGAGTTCCACAGCTTAGGGGCCACCACAGAGAATGCCCTCTCCCAGGCCACCAACCCGTGAGCCTCTGAGGGCAGTGAAACAACTAACAGGGCCCCTCTGCTGATGTCAGCAGCTGAGAAGGTCTTTAGGGACGGAGGCGGTCTTTTAGATAGATGGGGTTTCATTTGTTTGGGCTTTAAACTCCGAGATGAGCACCTTGAATTGGGCCAAGAAACAAACCATCACAGGAGCGAGCCAGTCAGTAATCACACAGTTCAAAGATGGAGTTAACTCTGTATTAGCAAAACCACAACCTCCACAGGTTGCTTGAGTGTCAGGCCTAATGAGCAGAGCGGCTCATTTCTGGTGGTCTTCCTCCATGAAAATCAGTTGTTGAGACTGAAAGTCCCCTCTTCTCCAGGGCTTTCCCCCAGCGACCAGAGACTGTACCTGCATGCAGCCAACCTCTCCTCCACCATTTTCATGCCTCTTCTGGTTCTGGAAGACAAGGCGAGAAGGGAACTTGTCACAGCAGGAGGTGGAGACACCTGTGACTCTTCAGCAGCCTGATTCATCTCTGCCTCTTGGTCTCCCTTCTCCCACTCTCCTGCTTCTGCTTCTGCCTCTGATTCTGGACTTCTGTCTGCCACAGACTCTCCCAGCTCACTAAGCCCTGTTACCTCTTCAGCTTCCAATGCCTCCTCTTCCCAGTCTTCTCCCTCTTCGTTGTCTCATCACCAATCCCCAGCTGTGAGTCTTCTTCTCTTGCTTCCTCCCACCATTCCTCTGCATCCAACCAGGCTGGATTTAGACACCCCAAGGAAGCATTTTCAGCTAAAGGCGTTGCAAACTTTGTTTGAGAAACTGGGTTAGCAGAAACGGAACTCCACAGCGCCGTCTGGTGTCACGGTGTTAGAATGCATATAGCAGTGCATAGAAAGCGCTTTTTCTTTGCCAATGTAGCTGAGTATCAAGTCTGTGACATGAATTAGCTACCGATGCAGCTATTTTGAAACAGAGGTTATATGAGATATAAATAAGAATGAGATCTAAACTTCTTTTGCCCCCCCAAGGCCAGATAATAGCAATCAATCAGTCAATCAATCAATCAATCAATCAATCCTTGGAATGGAATCTAGTTCTCCAGATGTGGCCCAGCCAAGTGCAGAACAGATGTTCATGTAGTACAGCAGGCCTGCATGTACCAATGTTCTCTCACCCACTGGCCTCAGATCATTTTGTAACCTGTCCCTGTTTAGGACTGAGCGCTGTGTCCCTTTGTTTTCCATCTGCAGCACCTTCACCCTCCTGCAGCACCCTGTGGAAGGAAGTCTTTCATGTGTTTACTTATGACCTAATTAAGTACTTTGTATTCATTACTTCCCCGTCTCCGTCTCCCAATTAATCTCTTCAACGTAATTACTTTGCCGTGTACACTCTGTCAAGCGTGCAGCGTCGGACCTGTCCGGTGTTTATTAAATGGAGCAAATGTATGGCCAATTAGTCTGCAAAAGATAAAAATGGGTGTCTGCCCCTAAAAGCACCTCTTGATCTTCGCTGCTCTTTCCCACTAATGCACATTTCATTCCTATAAATCCAGCATCTCATTCGTCTGGTGGCATGTTTATGTTCCCTCTGTTGCTTCGTTGAAGATGAATGGGAATGCAGGTGAAAGCAAAGGAACGCTCTGAAGTGCCACCACCCAAGGCCAACGGTTATAATAGAATTGTAGACTTGGAAGGGACCACAAGGGTCATCCAGTCCAGCCCTCTGTAATGCAGGAATCCTTTGCCCTACCTGGGGCTTGAACCCACAACCCTGAGATTAAGAGTCTCATGCGCTATGGCACGCATAGGCAAAATCGGCCCTCCAGATGTTTTGGGACTACAACTCCCATCATCTCTAGCTAGCAGGACCAGCGGTCAGGGATGATGGGAATTGTAGTCTCAAAACATCTGGAGGGCCGAGTTTGCCTATGCCTGCTCTATGGCTTGAGCTATCCCAGAAACTTATGCCGGAGGAAACATGAGAAGTGGTTTCACACATTGCATTCAGTGAGCTGACACTCTGGAAACGTGTCTACACAATAGTTGCTTAAGGATAATTGGTTTAATTGACACTGAAATGGGAATGTCTGGGTACTGGTGAAAGGTTTTACCAGGGGGAGATTCCATTGACTAAAGAACAGTAAAAAGAGCTCTCTCTGAGTTTTAACAAGTTGATAATTAATTATTGTTGTTTCCTGCTAGCTAACATGTGAGTGTTATAATCTTAGATCAGGTGACAAAGGTATTTGGTTCCAAATCTGCATTTTGAAGGGAGTTGCCCTTGAGTCTTTTGTCTCCATACTCTGTGAAGATGGAAATGAAGCTCTCAAGGAAAACAGCTCCAGGCGAAATGGATAGGGAGAGTGAGACACCTTTGCTTCTAGGTTAGTTTGGATTATTTCATATTTTCTAAGATGCTGAGCCTGTGACGGACAGCACAAGATATTGTATGGGTGATTTTCAATGTACAGTACATTTGATGTTTTAATTCTGTTTTAAAGAAAGTTCTGCAAGTAAAAAGTCTGAATAATATTATTATGGGTCTAGGCAATGCTTCATTCCAGAAGGAACAGTTTTCATGTAGCCAGTCGCTTCTAATTGTGCAATATTAATATCAGCAATAGAGTATGCATGTACTTTTTCATGCAAACACTTGCACACGTTTAGAGACAGCTTGCGCTTTTGTTCAAAGGTGAACAAGCATACGGTTGCATATGGTGATTGCATTAATTTCTAGTCAATGGCCTCTTTGACAGCAAATGCACAGTGTTTGTGAGCCTGTTTGCCCGAAGTCCTTTCCTGGAAATCCTGCAGGCAATTGCGCCGCAGAAATACAACATTCATCTAAGTGCAGTTTGAAAATTAGAAAGCAGTTAAGATAAAAAAAATGGCATTTTTTTATTTGGCCGAATGGGGAGGAGGGTGTTCTTCTAAAGGCTGGCAGCAAATGGCTTGCATACGTTTTTATGGGAAGGAAGGCCAGGGATGAGAAATCAATGAGGCTTTATTTAATCATAGCTAACGATTTCCCACAGTTTTAGCATCGCTCGGCCACTGAGAGACTGAGGGAGCCCCAGGCAATGACAGAAGCACACTGTGTTTATGGCCTGACCGTGGCAGTTCAAAAGGAGAATTGGTGTGCCAAGGGTATTTATTGACCATATAAGGAGGCACTCTCTTTTGGGCAGTAAACCATGGCTTTGTACCCTGTAGGAATGATGGCACACCTTTGCCGGATGAGTCAAGGCCACTGCACGGCTGGTGTAGCTCAGCAATCACACTTAGACAGGGTTACCAACTTAACAAGAAAGTGAACTGTACTTTTTCAGCCTTGCTTGGGGATAGATGTCTCAGCCTATTCCTGGCCTGTGTGAGTTTCACGAGTCCGCTCCATCCCACTTCCACAAATCACTTGCAATCCATTTTTGTGGTGTTTGTGTGATACACATTGCAAAAAAGATTGCAAAGAGGTCACGCAGAAAATGTGGTGTATAATTTCGCTAAATAAATTGATCAATTCTGTAAACATTTTTTTCCTTAGAGAAGCATACTCTCTCTCTCTCTCTATATATATATAAAACCAATCTTACACAGTAAAAAAGAATTTAAGCAAATGATACCTGTTCAGAACAAATGAAGAATGACAGAAAGAGCTGGTTAAGAGTATTTTTAGATCTACCGTATATATATTTATGTATTAATCTGTGGTTTGATTGCCTAGAAGGTGAACATCAGGAGGAGAGCATAAGGCTGTACCTTATCTCAGGATGTTTATTCCAATGGTTTATAAATAAGCTCCATCTTTTGATAAATTTATTGAATGTACTGCCTTCTTTACACCTCTTAGAATGTGTGTGTTAAATGGTTGAGTGTGTTAGGTATGTTTAGCCTGAAGAAGAGAAGACTGAGAGGTGACACGAGAACCATCTTCAAATATCTGAAGAACTTTCCCATGGATGATGGATCAAGCTTGTTTTCTGTTGCACCAGAGGACAGGACCCAAAGGAGATTCTGACCAAACATTAGGAATAACTTCCTAATTGTAGGAGCTGTTCGACAGTGAGATGGTCTCCCACAGGAGGTTCTGGACTCTCCTTCTTCGGAGGTTTTTAAGCAGAAGCTGGATGGCCATCTGTCATGGATGCTTTAGAGATTCTTTAGCGGTGATTCCTGCATTGTAGGGCTGCCTAGATGACCCCTGGACTTCCTTCCAACTTGACAGTTCTATGCCTACGTTCAGTTTGGGAAGTAATCCATTGGTACAGTCAAATGCAACATTCCTTCCTCCCCCTGTATGTGATCTGGGAGATGGGCGTGGCTCTGGCTGACTCCATAAAAGAGCCGAGTCGTGCAGCCATTTTCTCAGTCTGTTTTGTCTTTCTATTGTCTTGCTGTTCTTTTGCTGCCATGCTGCTCTCCAGCAGCCGTTTTGTTCTATTAATGTAATTTTTTCTGTCTGCTGGCTCTCAGCCAGCAGCACATGAGTTCAGTCTCCCAATGAGATGAACTCACTGTTTATTGTGTAACTATTAAGCAAAGCCTGCCTTTCAGGGATCAAATCGTAAACTGAAATGTGAGTAAACTTTTTGTTACTTTACTCGGAAGGACTCTTGCGTCTTTATTCTTTTAAGAGGGATTAAAGGGGTCACCAGGAAATAAACTTAACTAAGAGATTCAAACGAATCTGCAAACTTGCTTCCAGCTATATTGAGGGGACTCTGCTCTGCTACATCACTTACTAGCATGAGTGAAGGAAGGATGATACTTATTCAATATATCCTTTTCTACTTCCCCCACCCCCCAGGGCAGGTGGTGCTGTGGGTTAAACCACAGAGCCTAGGACTTGCCGATCAGAAGGCCGGTGGTTCGAATCCCCGCGACGGGATGTGCTCCCGTTGCTCGGTCCCTGCTCCTGCCAACCTAGCAGTTCGAAATCACGTCAAAGTGCAAGTAGATAAATAGGTACCGCTCTGGCAGGAAGGTAAACGGCGTTTCCGTGCGCTGGTCTGGTTCACCAGAAGCAGCTTAGTCATGCTGGCCACATGACCCGGAAGCTGTATGCCGGCTCCCTCGGCCAATAAAGCGAGATGAGCGCCGCAACCCCAGAGTCGGCCACGACTGGACCTAATGGTCAGGGGTCCCTTTACCTTAACTTTACCCCTCCCACCAGGGGAAATATAACTACCAAACTTCTAGAAGACATCTGAAGGCAGCCCTATTTAGGGAAGCTTTTAATGTTTAATAGGTTATTGTATTTTAGTGTTTTGTTGGAAGCTGCCCAGAGTGGCTGGGGAAACCCAGCCAGATGGGCGGGGTATAAATAATAAATTATTATTATTATTATTATTATTATTATTATTATTATTACCATCCTTAACATTCCCACATTCAGCTACTTGTGAGAAAGAGTCCACACATGGAGAGCAAAACAGAGATGTGGTGGTCAGTCTCCTCTGTGGTGCCCTTAAGTCTAGCTCATTTCTCATGGCACACTAATATGCCCTGGAAGACAGTTTGCAAATTATTAAAGTATTTAAAAAAGAAGAAAAAGGCTCCAAGTGAACAGTGACTGACAGTGCCTGAGTGACACAAATCAGCTGAAAGTGTTCCCAAAGAAATCCCAGCAGTTTTGCAATTATGCTCATCCTTTTTGCTCATTTGCTCCTAAAATTTGTTCATCCACCCACCCTTTTGATAGCCTCATCATCACAGCCATTTTATAATGAGAAAGATTGCTTTGAATGTTGGCAGCTCCTTCGTTTCATGCAAAAGAATGGAAATGTCAGAGGAGCTCCAATTTAAGGCGTTTAGCTCTCCTATGAAATCTACTAAATTTAAAGATGACCATTAAGTATGATCAAGTTTGAGCTAAATAGGATTGTGGCAGCTTATAGGACACCCCCCCCACCCCCATTCGCTCTCCCCTGGTGTGCAGATGTTGTCCAAGATGGTGTTGATTGGTCTAAGTTCAAAAAGCCTCTGCAAGCAATTGGTTCAGACCTCTGGCGAGAGTGATCTGACTCAGTTCTCAGTGCCCACCTGAGAGGAGTTCCAGTGAGTTCCATCTGGAAAAAATAGCCCTGTTTTTCCCAGGGAGGTTCGTTTGGTGCCTTCAGTATACACCTTTAGCCAGTTAATCACCTTTGGCTGATTAACATCCCAGATCCTTTTAATTGTGCTTGTGGGAGGGCGTCAGGCTTCAAGGAATTGTCTCTCTCTCTCCCCCCCCCCCCCGGCAGTAGATAAGCAGAACAAGGAAAAGGAGTCTTCTTACCAGTTAGAAACTTTAATGATCACAGTGAGAGAACAAATAATCTATTTCCTAGGAATGGCGGTGCTCCCAATTAAGAGCACCCCACCCACTTCCTTCCTAGTCCCCGTCATCATTTCCGCATCTTGTAACCTGATCTCACAGGTTGAGAGCCAGTGTGGTGTAGTGGTTCAGAGCGGTGGACTCGTAATCTGGGGAACCGGGTTCGCGTCTCCGCTCCTCCACATGCAGCTGCTGGGTGACCTTGGGCCAGTCACACTTCTTTGAAGTCTCTCAGCCCCACTCACCTCACAGAGTGTTTGTTGTGGGGGAGGAAGGGGAAAGGAGAATGTGAGCCGCTTTGAGACTCCTTCGGGTAGTGATAAAGTGGGATATCAAATCCAAACTCTTCTTCTTCACAACCACTGTGCTTTCTGTGCTTTCTGTGCTGCCACCTTATCTGCTCTTCTTGACCTTGGGCTGAGCGGATGAATGCTTTCCAGAGACAGTGAGTCTGTTAACTCTCTCTCTCTCTCTCCCTCCCTGTGCTTCTTCTTCTAGCTGTTCCCCATCCAGTATTTCCCAGCTTCTGCCTTCTGAACTATGCCCCTCTGCAAACCACTGTTCCAAATCTATACTGTTCTCCTGCTCCTGGGAAGACTCAGGAGCAGCAGCAGGGGCAGGGGGAGGCTCCCACCATTCCCCCTCAGTGTAGCCCTCCTCAGCACGGTCCCTGATGGAGGGGGGAGTTGTTGCTTTGCTTTGTTCTTGTTTTTTATGATATATTTTGTGTTTTTATCTTGCATTTTTAATGCTGTGAACCACCCTGAGATCTTTGGATGAAGGGCAGTATACAAATTTAATTAATAATAATGGTGGAGGGAGATCTCAGTCTAGATTTACCAAGTTCAAAACTGGCATGCTTGCCACCAGTAGCACACCAGTGTTTAGAGTGCAGATACGTGCTGCACACTGTATTGCATCTTGGGAAATTACATTTGATCCAGCTGCTACAAACATATTTCAGTGACATTGTTCTGGATTAGCTTTCGTGGAAACCAGGAGAGGATCATCTACCCCATCCATAATAAATTGTGCATGGGTGCTGGTGGTTAGATCGGGTTAGCATAACAAATATTTCCCATGGCCTTCCCCTTAGTGTCTACATGCCATTTCATCTGCCTGCCATTGTGGCATGTTAAGTAGCTCCAAAGATGTCCACTAAGCTTTTGGAAACTTTTCATAGTGAGAAGTAGTTGCAATGTAGAAACTACTTCTCTCTCTCTATTAAAAAAAGCATTCCTATATGCACACTTCATGTAGAATTTGGCAGACCTGTTTGGCTCTAGCTATAAGCACACAGAGCCCAAGATCACTTATTTGAGTCCCACTGAATTTATCTAATATTCTGTTCTGTTTAAAAGTCTGCATTTTAAGCTCCATGATCAACAACAGCATGGCCTGATCATCTGAAAGCAGTTTATTCCTCGCTGTGCTTGCTCTCATAAGATTAACTGGCGATGCCCAGCAGATATCATGCTTTATATTTTGCCAATCAGCCTTTATGGCTTTTTACAGGCCCAGCCTTATTCCTTCCGAAATGATCGTGCAGAGAGAAATGCAGGATGCTATCAACCGCCAGGCATCCAAATCGCTCCTGATCAATGGATCACATGACCTATCTGGAAAGTGATGAAGTTCAAAGCTTCAAATAATACTCTGGTGTAATTCAATACTGGTGGTCAGAACTGGTCTGGGGAAAATAAGGCTATTTGACTTTCGTCAATCATATACCGTATTTTTCGCTCCATAAATCGCACTTTTTTCCTCCTAAAAAGTAAGGGGAAATGTCTGTGCCTCTTATGGAGCAAATGCATGGTCCCTGGAGCCAAATTGCCCAGGGGAGAAAAGCAGATCGTGCTTTTTTTTTTTCAGAAAGAGGGAAGGGGGTGTTGAAACAAAGCCGATGAGCAGCTGATCGGGTAAAAGCCCATGGATCCTCAGGAGTTTTGCATTGGGTCACCCCAAATTCACCATCAGATCACATAGCATGTCCATGGCTATAGCCTGCACCAAAAAAATCATGCATCCACTGTTTTGTGGGGCCACAATGGCGCAAAAACGTGGTTACAAAGCATGAATCCACATGGATGCTCAGGATTTTTGCATTGGGCTACCCCAAACTCACTGTTAAATCACATGTCTGTGGCCACAGCATGAACCACAAAAAAACATACATCCACTGTTTCGTTCAGAATATTTTTTTCTTGTTTTCCTCCTCTAAAAACTAGGTGTGTCTTATGGCCAGCTGCGTCCTATGGAGCGAAAAATACGGTATTTGTAAATGGATACAGAGTGCTTATCACAGCTTTGGGGGGGGGGGAGGGAAAGGAGGAGAGCCCCCCATTTTAATGGTTCCTCGCCCCCTCGAAGAGCATCTTCCTGTCATGCCTGCAACATTTCATCAGCTTGAAGATTCTTCCTAAAGTGCAAGGATTCATTAAAGTCATCTGAAAGCAATTTTCAATTATCAAAATACTATTTAAGGACTGGAGCGGGGAGGGGGAGAGAAGTCTTTGATGATGACAAAAGTCAGGAGTGATTGACACACTCTTGCTTGTCATTTGGAATCAATTTCACACTTGGGGGACGGGGGGTGGGGTGGGGAGAGGAGGATATAACTTTGCAAGGAAGGAGATCATCCGCTGTCAGCAGGTGACAAGAAGCAGGAGGTGCGAGGAAGGGGATGAAAGCAAATTTGACTTCCATGGGAAAGAAAGGAGCATGCAACTCTTCTGACGTGGCACAATTTAACCTCTGTTAAAATGCAAGCAGTGCACACCTGAAGTGGACTGGGACACCTGCCCTGGCACAACAAATTATCCTCCTTGGGGAGGAATCCTCTGCTGGAAGCAGGGCTGTCATTGTTCCTGCTGAGCATCTTTTAATAGCACTTTCCTGTGCTGTTTAGGATAGTGGGGAGGAATGAATGGCTCTCAAGAGGAATCTTTCCTGTATTAGGTTTGATCAGGGTGGGAACAAAGGTGGAAAACCTGTGGCCCTCCAGATGTTGCTCAACCCCAAACCCCACTTCTACAGATGTTCTAGATCGGGTGGCGCTGTTGTCTAAACTACTGAGCCTCTTCGGCTTGCTGATCAGAAGGTTGACGATTCGAATCCTCACGACGGGGTGAGCTCCCATAGCTCTGTCCCAGCTCCTGCCAACCTAGCAGTTTGAAAGCACGCCAGCGCAAGTAGATAAATAGGTACTGATGCGGTGGGAAGGTAAACGGCGTTTCCTTGCACTCTGGCTTCCGTCACAGTGTTCTGTTGCACCAGAAGTGGTCTAGTCATGACCGGGAAAGCTGTCTGTGGACAGTTAAGTCCAGTTAAAGGCGACTATGAGGTTGTGGCTCTCATCTTGCTTTCAGGCCGAGGGAGCTGGTGTTTGTCCACAGACAAACCAGAGTGTGTGGAAACGCTGGGGCAGAGCAACGGGAGCTCATCCCGTCGTGGGGATTCGAACCGCCAACCTTCTGATCAGCAGGCCCAAGAGGCTCAGTGGTTTAGACCATAGCGCCACCCAATAACACCCACCCAAATATATATGATGGTGCAGTAAAGCCCGGAGTTCAGCTGCATAGCTAGCCGCTTCGGTGCCTGGGGTGGCACACGGGCCCTGTGCATAGCTGTCAACCTTCCCTTTTTTTGCAGGAAATTCCCTTATTTCAGTGCCATTTCCCACTGCTTCCCGCTGTATCCCGGATTGTTAGATATCCCGTAGACTGTCTCCGGGACAGGTGAGGCTGCTGATCCCTTATTTTCAAATCCGAAAGTTGACAACTACAGTGGTACCTTGGGTACCACTTACATACACTTCAGGTTACAGGCTCCGCTAACCCAGAAATAGTACCTTGGGTTAAGAACTTTGCTTCAGGATGAGAACAGAAATCGTGTTCCGGCAGCACGGCGGCAGCAGGAGGCCCCATTAGCTAAAGTGGTGCTTCAGGTTAAGAACAGTTTCAGGTTAAGAACGGACCCCCAGAACGAATTAAGTACTTAACCCGAGGTACCACTGTATGCTGCTGATCCCTTATTTTCGAATCCGAAAGTTGACAGCTATGGCCATGTGGGGGTGGGGCGAGGGGCCTTCAGGGCACACCAGAATCCCAGTGCCTGAGCCCCGTTCCACTCTGGTGCCTTGCAGGCCCACATTGCTTTTTCAGGCAGTGGGGAGCCTGTAGGCCTCCGAGCCACCACATCACCCCCAGGAGAGACGCATGGCTCAGGCACAGTAAGTGCCACCCCCCGCAGTGTGGCTCCCAGTGCCCCCTCCTGCAGCTATGCCTCTGCAGGAGATATTTTTAGAGATGCTTTCTTGGTGGTTGTGGGTTAAACATCTAAAGTGGAGCATTTTAGCAGATAATGGGAGGGAGGGAGGGGAAAACACCCACCCAGCATTGCTGAAGCCCCAAATGGCGTTTGCTAATGATAGCAGCGACTTTGAAGAAGTAATGAGGCATATATTGAAACATTTGGCACCCAGAAACTCAGAGCAAAATGTATTACTTTTTAGTGTCCCGAGAAAAGGCAACAAATGCATGCATATGGTTAGAGATGGGGAAACATTTGCTTTTAACGGGAAGGACAGACTTTTAAGCAGCCATAAAGAAGCACAGTGGAAAGCAAACACATCCATCTCCCGTTCTCCACACAGTCTTTATTCTCAAGGGACTGCAGCAGTGCAGTTACTGAGTTATGGACTGAGCTACTTAAGCTGGCTGTGAGTGCGGATCAATGCACAAAGTGGGTGTTTGTCTGTCCCAAGTGAGTCCAGGTCCTTGACAACCTGGAAAGGGCACAATGGTACCCATGCAACATTGGGCAGCACCCCTGATCTACATAAGACTGGACTTGGTTGGACCATTAGTCTGGTCTAGTATTAGGTGGCTCCCTTTTTGGCCACACAGAGTACCAGTATACAGAATTATCTCTTTTACGCACACATAAACCAACCTAGCGGGACGCGGGTGGCACTGTGGGTTAAACCACAGAGCCTAGGACTTGCCGATCAGAAGGTCGGCAGTTCAAATCCCTGCGATGGGGTGAGCTCCCGTTGCTGAGTCCCAGCTCCTGCCAACCTTGCAGTTCGAAAGCACAAAGTACAAGTAGATAAATAGGTACCGCTCCGGCGGGAAAGTAAACGGCGTTTCCGTGCGCTGCTCTGGTTCGCTAGAAGCTGGCCACATGACCCGGAAGCTGTACGCTGGCTCCCTCGGCCAATAAAGCGAGATTAGCGCTACAACCCCAGAGTCGGTCACGACTGGACCTAATGGTCAGGGGTCCCTTTACCTTTACCTGTGGGGCTAAGAGGAAGAACACAGGGACACACCTAATTCTAGGCCAGGCTAATGGTCCATCTAGGCCAGGCACCCCCAAACTTGGCACTCCAGATGTTTTGGGACTACAAATTCCATCATCCCTGACCACTGGTCCTGTTAGCTTGGGATGATGAGAGTTGTAGTCCCAAAACATCTGGAAGGGCCAAGTTTGTCCATGCCTGATCTAGTCTCTCCTGGGTCCCAGTCAAGATCATGATGTAAAAGATTGTACCTGGGAACTTTTGCCATTGAAAATCTACTCCATATTGATCCAGAGCAGATTCCAATGTTATAGTTAGCAGAGTAAAAAATAAAACATGTTGCAGGATTTAAAAAAACATAAAATTAGACCAGAGGCAGTTCATCCAGCAGAGCTTTATTGCTCCTGAAGGCAAATGAGCATAATGGTCACAAATCCAATACATTCAAGGACTGGCACTGTCCATAAGAAATCCAGTTCCAACAGACTTAAGTTTAACTTACAATAACTTATAATAAGACTGAACCTTAACAGAACACCACACCAGAAGGAAAGAGATAGAAAGAGTGAGTGATAGCTAGGCTCCTTCTGGCCTCACGATTATAGTCAGCATGACCTTGACAGAAAGAGATAACCGAACCAGTTTAAACCAGCTGTACTCAGCTTCTCAGAAGGAATAACCCAAACATCCTTCTGCTTGCTTCTTTCACACAGAGAAGCTTCCAGAACCCTCCTGAATTAAGTAGAATAGGGAAGATCTCTACACATCAGATGAATACTTTCTGTACTAAGAAATGCATGTGAAAGATCAAGTGTGTAAGGATAGCTCAGTTGGTTAGAGAGTGGTGCCGATAACACCAAGGTTGCAGGTTTGATGGGACAGCTGAATTTTCCTGCATTTCAGGGGGTTGGACTAGATGATCCTCAGGGTCCCTTCCAACTCTACAATTCTATGAATGTGGAAAATGGAATAAACTGCCACGTGAATCAAGCTTAGCTAGATACAACCCAGTATGATTCTCAGCTGTCTCTCCTAACCATTAGCGCAACGGCCCTTGGTGATGGTTATTATGGGGTGTGTGCTTACCTGCTCTCAGGCAATGCACACATAACCTCACAGGCAGATCCTTGTCTTTATCATGCATGAGAAGACACCAACGTCTGAGGAGCTGATGCCCCAGCTGTCTCAATTTCAAGGCACAGGGAGAAACTTCAACCCAGACCTGCAGGAGGAAAGAGAAACAAAACCTTGAAGGGGCTGATAGTCAAACTTTGGTAGGTAAATCCCCATACATCACAATGAGCGCAATGAACAGAGGGAACATCCATTGACTGTTATTGTTGTTAAACGGGGATGTACCTAACAAGGGAATGATTGGTGAGCAGCCACGAGTGTCTTGCACCTGAGAACAGCTTTCCTGACGCAGCTGTGGGGCGTGTGGAATACAAATCTAACAGGTGAGGGGGCAGGTGGGGGAAGAAACCAGAGCACACTCATGTGCACAGAGACATTTGCTGCACAACATAACCTGAGCACACTTCAAAGCCCTTTGCTATGTTGCTCCTGCTGCATGAATGACAGCTATCCCTACTGAGGTGGAAGAATCCGTCCTTTGTTGTTTCCTTTGTTTATTATTATTATTATTATTATTATTATTATTATTATTATTATTAATTTTTATTTCTATCCCACTTTTTTCCCAGACCGGGACTCAAGGTGACTTACATAAATTAAAACAACATACAAAAAACATATTAAAAACAATTGTTTAAAAGTGATTGAACTCTAAAAGAATTAAAATGACGTGAAAACTAATCTGTCAAGATACAGATAACAAAAATTGCACATTTTCCCTATCTGTAAAGTTAGTTCTCCACATTCTCACATCAGTTTGCAAATTCCTTAAAAAACAACCCTCAAAAGAACTAATGAAAAATTATTAGCATTGTAGTGTGGCTTTCTCCTAATCTATGCATTTCTGTATATGCTTTCCCCCAACACAGTACAGTGGTACCTCAGGTTACAGACACTTCAGGTTTGCTTCAGGATGAGAACAGAAATTGTGCGGCAGCAGCTGGAGGCCCCATTAGCTAAAGTGGTGCTTCAGGTTAAGAATAGTTTCAGGTTAAGAACGGACCTCCAGAACGAATTAAGTTCTTAACCTGAGGTACCACTGTATGCACATTTTACATAACCCACCCCCCAATTCCTATTGTGCCCCACTCAGCCTCAGTGGGTTCCCAATATACCCTTGCATCTGCAGATCCATGTTTGGGTTCTCTGTTCTCTACACACAAGAGCTCTCCAATACTCAGGTCCTCCTTGGCATCAAAATGGTGGCAGTTTTCATAGCATCATAGAATCATAGAGTTGGAAGAGACCACAAGGGCCATCGAGTCCAACCCCTTGCCAAGCAGGAAACACCATCAGAGCACTCCTGACATATGGTTGTCAAGCCTCTGCTTAAAGACCTCCAAAGAAGGAGACTCCACCACACTCCTTGGCAGCAAATTCCACTGTCGAACAGCTCTTACTGTCAGGAAGTTCTTCCTAATGTTTAGGGGAATCGTTTTTCTTGTAGTTTGGAACCATTGCTCCGTGTCCGCTTCTCTGGAGCAACCTTTCTCCCTCCTCTATGTGACATCCTTTTATATATTTGAACATGGCTATCATATCACCCCTTAACCTCCTCTTCTCCAGGCTAAACATGCCCAGCTCCCTTAGCCGTTCTTCATAAGGCATCGTTTCCAGGCCTTTGACCATTTTGGTTGCCCTCCTCTGAACACGTTCCAGTTTGTCAGTGTCCTTCTTGAACTGTGGTGCCCAGAACTGGACACAGTACTCCAGGTGAGGTCTGACCAGAGCAGAATACAGTGGCACTATTACTTCCCTTGATCTAGATGCAATACTCCTATTGATGCAGCCCAGAATTGCATTGGCTTTTTTAGCTGCCACGTCACACTGTTGGCTCATGTCAAGTTTGTGGTCAACCAAGACTCCTAGATCCTTTTCACATGTACTGCTCTCAAGCCAGGTGTCACCCATCTTGTATTTGTGCCTCTCATTTTTTTTGCCCAAGTGCAATACTTTACATTTCTCCCTATTAAAATTCATCTTGTTTGTTTTAGCCCAGTTCTCTAATCTGTCAAGGTCGTTTTGAAGTGTGATCCTGTCCTCTGGGGTGTTAGCCACCCCTCCCAGTTTGGTGTCATCTGCAAATTTGATCAGGATGCCCTTGAGTCCATCATCCAAGTCGTTGATAAAGATGTTGAATAAGACCGGGCCCAAGACAGAACCCTGTGGCACCCCACTAGTCACTCTTCTCCAGGATGAAGAGGAACCATTGATGAGCACCCTTTGGGTTCGGTCAGTCAGCCAGTTACAAATCCACTGAGTGGTAGCATAGTCAAGTCCGCATTTTACCAGCTTCTTTACAAGAATATCATGGGGCACCTTGTCAAATGCCTTGCTGAAATCAAGGTAGGCTACATCCACTGCGTTCCCTTCATCTACCAGGCTTGTAATTCTTTCAAAAAACGAAATCAGGTTAGTCTGACATGACTTATTTTTCAGAAATCCATGCTGACTATTGGTGATCACAGCATTCCTTTCTAGGTGCTCACAGACTGTTTGCTTAATGATCTGCTCCAGAATCTTCCCTGGTATAGATGTCAGACTGACTGGGCGGTAATTATTTGGGTCCTCTCTTTTCCCCTTTTTGAAAATAGGGACAACATTTGCCCTCCTCCAGTCTGCCGGGACTTCGCCTGTTCTCCAGGAATTCTCGAAGATGACTGCCAGTGGTTCTGAGATCACATCTGCCAGTTCTTTTAATACTCTTGGATGCAGTTCATCTGGCCCTGGAGACTTGAATACATCTAAACTAGCCAAGTATTCTTGTACTATCTCCTTAGTTATTCTGGGCTGTGTTTCCTCTGCTGAATCATTTGCTCCAAATTCTTCAGGTCGAGCATTGTTTTCTTTATCGGAGAAGACTGAGGCAAAGAAGGCATTGAGGAGTTCAGCCCTTTCTGTGTCCCCTGTTTGCATTTCACCATCTTCTCCTCTGAGTGATCCCACTGTTTCTTTGTTCTTCCTTTTGCTACGAACATACCCATAAAAGCCTTTTTTGTTGCTTTTAACCTCTCTAGCAAGCCTGAGTTCATTCTGTGCTTTAGCTTTTCTGACTTTGTGTCTACACGTGCTGGCTATTTGTTTGAATTCCTCTTTGGTGGTTTCCCCCCTTTTCCATTTTTTGTACACATCCTTTTTTAATCTTAACTCAGTTAAAAGTTCTTTAGATAGCCACCCTGGCTTCTTTAGGCACCTTCCATGTTTCCGTCTCATTGGTATTGCCTGAAGTTGTGCTTTTACTATCTCCCTCTTAACAAACTCCCAGCCATCATGAACTCCCTTTCCTTTTAATATTACTGTCCATGGGATCTCACCCAGCACTTCCCTAAGTTTTATGAAGTCGACTTTCTTAAAGTCAAGAAATTGAGTCCTAGTATGCTTGGTTGCTCCTTTCCGCTGTATAGTAAACTTCAGAAGAGCATGATCACTCGCGCCTAATGATCCTTCCACTTCTACCCCACTAACCAGGTCATCAACATTGGTTAGGACCAGATCTAAAATGGCTGTTCCTCTTGTTGCTTCTCCCACTTTCTGGACAACGAAGTTGTCTGCAAGGCCAGTGAGGAATCTGTTTGACCTTATGCTCTTGGCTGAGTTTGACATCCAGCAAATATCCGGGTAATTGAAGTCCCCCATTACTACTATCTCCCTTCCTTTTGCATGCTTGGCCATCTGTTCCAGGAAGGCATCATCTATGTCCTCCGTTTGGCTTGGGGATCTATAGTAAACTCCCACAATGAGGTCCCTGTTATTCATCTCTCCCTTAATTTTGACCCAAATGCTCTCACTTTGGCTTTGAGGTTCTAAATCTTGGATCTCTTCACAGGTATACACATCCCTGACATATAACGCCACTCCTCCTCCTTTCTTGTCTGGTCTGTTTCTCTGAAATAGATTGTAACCCTCCATTATTACATTCCAGTCGTGGGACTTATCCCACCAGGTTTCAGTGATGCCTATTATGTCATATTTAGTTTGCTGTACCAAGAGCTCAAGCTCATCTTGTTTATTACCCATGCTTTGCGCATTAGTGTACAGACATTGAAGTCCATTAATCATTCCCCCGTGTCTCTTATTTAAGGATTTTTTCCTCCCACCACTAGGTCTGCGTGCTGTTTGCTCCATTTGGTCTATGACATTTGGATGATCATCTTCATCAATTGATAGACTCCTACCTTCAGGAGCACTGTCTTCCTCTCCCACATTAGTCAGTTTAAAGCCCTCCTGATGAGGTTTCTGAGATTTTTGGCAAAAACATTCCTCCCAACCGTGGTGAGGTGCAGCCCATCTCTTGCCAGAAGTCCATCTTCAAGAAACTGCAGTCCGTGATCTAAGAATCCAAACTGTTCCTGTTTACACCATTTGCGAAGCCAGCTGTTCACTTCCACTATTCTTCTCTCTCTCCCTGGGCCACGTCGTTCAACTGGGAGGACAGATGAGATGACAATTTGTGCATTTAATTGCTTCAATTTCCTGCCCAGAGCCTCATAGTCTCTTTTGATCTTCTGGAGGCTATTGCTTGCAGTGTCATTGGTTCCCACATGAACCAAGAGGAAGGGGTATTTGTCAGTGGGTTTTATGATTCCTTGCAGTCATTCAGTTACATCTTGGATCTTAGCCCCGGGGAGACAGCACACTTCCCAAGACATCTTGTCAGGCCCACAGATCACTGCTTCTGTTCCCCTCAGTAGGGAATCCCCTATCACCACTACACGCCTCCTCTTAGGTTTGGTCGGGGTTCTTCCGTGATCTGTCCGTTCCAAGGTTGCCTGCACATTCCCTGAGGACTGACTTTGCTGCTCGTCTTCATATACCTGATCGACTGTAACGAGGGAGAGATCCTCAAATGGAGTCTGCTGTTGCTAGCCTCTACTAGATCTCGCCCATAGCTCATTTAACTCTTTCCTATTTGGACATGAAAAACAGCTTAGCATGAACCCGTTAATTCATTTCTGTCCAGGACTCTCTTTTACAATGCTGAGCCGAAGAAGGAGCTTGCAAAAAGAGAGAGAGAGAGAGAGAGAGAGAGAGAGAGCAGTAATGAAAATTTACAATTGAAAAATCCTGGCTATTAGTTTGGTGAAGTGAGGAATTGATCATCAAGCTATTCACTTCTTAGAGCGGGACGTCCATTTAGCCACTTTAAATTATCATTCTGTAGGAGATCATTGCTCTTCAGGGGAAATAATTGATCAATTAGAGGGAGATGGCTAAACCTGAGCTGGGGATGCAGATCTCGGAGCAGGTACTTCCGGCAGCCAAGAGCTTCTGACTTTGGCACAGGGAAGACTCAGAAAAATACATCATCATGCTGCTGTCAATGTCACTGCGGTGCCGAGGAAGTCGGTCTTGTATGTGATAGCATCAAACAAGGGTCGGGGGACTTCTTTGAGTTGAGTTCCTTCATGGGAAAATAGTCAGGGGCCATACGGTAGCAGTAAGATAGGCTAGCAATGGCAGTGGACAAACACATCTCATTTACACCAACACGCACCCATTTACATTATCAAAACTCCCTTCCCCTTTTCTCTTGCTCCAACTTCTCTTCCTCCCCCTTTCTGTGTGTAAATGGGAACTTTTCCTATGTCTAATTCTTGTTTGGGGGTGGCAGTATGATGTAGGTGGAGGTTTAGTTAGCGATGGGGAAGAATTTGTTTTGGTTTGCTTTTAAGAGTGGACCAACCTAAACTGGAAGGGACGCGGGTGGCGCTGTGGGTTAAACCACAGAGCCTAGGACTTGCTAATCAGAAGGTTGGTGGTTCGAATCCCCATGATGGGGTGAGCTCCCGTTGCTCGGTCCCTGCTCCTGCCAACCTAGCAGTTCGAAAGCACATCAAAGTGCAAGTAGATAAATAGGTACCGTTCCGGAGGGAAGGTAAACGGTGTTTCTGTGTGCTGCTCTGGTTTCGCCAGAAGCAGCTTAGTCATGCTGGCCACATGACCTGGAAGCTGTACGCCAGTTCCCTCGGCCAATAAAGTGAGATGAGCACCACAACCCCAGAGTCAGTCATGGCTGGACCTAATGGTCAGGGGTCCCTTTACCTTTAACCTTATCTGATGCTGCCAAATTTGCTTGAGGATCGGAATACGACTCCCAGTTATACCCCACCTTTCCTCCAAGGTGCTCAAAGTGGTGCACAAACTACAGGTCCCATAATTCCTTGGGGGAGCCATGGCTGTTTAAAGTGGTATCATAGTGCCTTAAAGGTATGGCGTGAATTTGACCTGAGTTTAGGAAAGCGCCTCAATTCAGAGATCGTTGCTCCCCTGGTTTGGGGAGTTTGAAAAGAGTTAAGAAGGACTGGCCTGAGGACCGGCTCTACCATTAGACAGAATGAGGTGATCACCTCAGGTGGCAGATTAGTGGAGGTCAGCAGGGGCAGACCTCTAGCTGTGCCCCTTCTGAACCCCTGACTGTATCCTTCTGTTGGAGGATAAGGTCTGCAGGGCTTTTTTCCCAGCCGGAACTCGCCAGAACTCAGTTCTGGCATTTCTCAGGTGGGTGCCACTTCCATTATAAGAGAACAAGGGAGGTGTTCATGGTGAATTCTGGCACCTCTTTTTCTACAAAACTTGCCCTATGCAGCCATAACTACCCTACGCCCCTCAGTTGTGTTGGAGGACACTATCCTTTTGCCATTGTTGATTTAAGATTTAAATGCCAGTCCATTCCTTTTCTGTGTGTTGAAAGTGAGCAGGAAGCTATTTCCCCCTTGCCTCAGGTAGCATAGTGTCTTGAGCTGGCCCTGGTTGGCCCAGTTTTCCGTTCTCATAATCTGGCAGCCCACTGCACATTATCAGCTCCCAGTTTGTGATTTTAGCTCTTCGGCCTCCATACTTGCTCTTCCATTCATCCCCTCACCATCTCATATTATATATAAAAAAACCTTGCTGCTTTGTTAATAGCAAATAGGTTTGGTTAAACAGAAACTCTGCTTTTCAAGGCAGCTCTGGGAAGAAGGCGGGGAGGCCAGCCATTTAGAAGGCCGTAAAATGTCATCCCATCATAAAATGTCAAAAGAAGTAACAGTAATCGCAAAACAAACCCAGGTAACGGAAACCTCAACCTCAACAACAATAACAAAACAACAACAGAAAGAGAGAGCAAGATCTCTGAGTCCCTTGAAGGCTCCAGTGGAAAAAAACAAAGGCTTCACTGGTCTGTGAAAAATGAAGAGGGAGGCAACCTCTTGAGATCTGTGGAGATCCACAATGCAGGTGTCATCAGCAAGATGAATTAATAGGGAGAAATAGCACACCTGTATTCAAACATATGTCCACAAATGCACCGAGTGAAACACCATAGTTTTTTGTTGTTGTTTTTTACAGGCACCGCTTAGCTTCAAACTTATATCTGTAACAATGAGAACTAGAACCTTAATTCTTTAAATTAAAAAAGTAGAACAGGGTTGTTTAACTTGCTCAGATATTATTTACTATTGTTATGCTATGGAAATGACAAGGGAGGAGCACATCTTTAAGATCGGGTTTCTGCACACCCCCCCTTACACTTAAGCCCCAGGATGATGTACCCAAACTCTTCTTCCCATTGGTCGCACAAGCACAACACACACATCTTTCGATTGCCTAAAGTTGTTAAAAGGGACCCCTGACCATTAGGTCCAGTCATGACCGACTCTGGGGTTGCGGCACTCATCTTGCTTTATTGGCCGAGGGAGCCGGCGTACAGCTTCCGGATCATGTGGCCAGCATGACTAAGTTGCTTCTGGCAAACCAGAGCAGTGCATGGAAATGCTGTCTACCTTCCTGCCGGAGCAGTAACTATTTATTTACTTGCACTTTGACGTGCTTTCAAACTGCTAGGTTGGCAGGAGCAGGGACTGAGCAACGGGAGCTCACCCTGTAGCGGGGATTCGAACTGCCGACCTTCTGATCGGCAAGTCCTAGGCTCTGTGGTTTAACCCACAGCGCCACCTGCACAAATATTATGCCTGAACGTATCCTTTCGACTTGACAGCTCAGGGAAGATACCTAGCTTTATAAATTCGTAGAAAATCCATACTTTAACCGATTCTCCTCATTCCAATGCCATTTTAACCCTTGAAGAAAAGTGAATTTGGGCTCCACCTCTCTCTGTGAACCAAGAAACAGGAAGTCACGTAGGCAGCAGGAACAGGGCATCCCACGATAATTCCCCAGGCGTGAGAGCACATACATGGGACCCCACTCAGGGAGTGACAAAGGTGAAAACAATAGATACCCGCAGAGGCAGTTCAGCATGTCAGGTGTACTGAAAGCCCTGTCTGGAGATAGGCAGTCAAACAGTGTTTCCATAGCTGTGACCAGAGGAGGAATGTCAGCTGGGAGAAGCACAGAGAGAAGAAAAGCCATGGTGCAAATGGAGCAGCACAACCAGCTGCCTTCATCTGCCCCAGCTGCAACAAAACATGTCTCTCCTGCATAGGTCTCCACAGCCACAGCAGGTGCTGCTACCTTCCAACAGCTTAACCCTCACTCAAAAATGTGCCCGCCTCCATTGTCTCCTGAGACAGATGGATGCCACCATCTTAACAATGCATGCTCTGAGTGCAGCGGTGATCTCTATTGTCTGTGGGGAATGCGCCCTTGAACAGAAGATATTGGTGTGCCTATCCCTCTCTGAGGAGCTGAGCTCCTTCTTGTGTAAGGATATAATGAACACGAGGCTTAATTTAAACTTCAAACAATGGGGAAGGAAACAGTTCCCGTTTTCTATAAAGCCAGCGGATCAAAGATGGCAATTTTCTTAGCGAAATGAAAACAAGTCTCCATAATTAAAAGAAGTTTCAAGGCCTCTGGTTTTTGAGAACAGCAGCAAAGAGGCCTGGGCGACTGTTTCCCTCCCTTGTAGTGTTAATAATAAATAGGAGCCTTAATTAAAAAAATAAAGACCATGGGGGAAATTATGTTAACTCCCTTATCAAATGGTTTTGAAAAGAAAATATTAAGATCTCCAGCATTTGAACAAACACGGAATGTTGCTTTTCCTTGGTTGAACAACAACATCGTTTTCCACCGAAATGTCAAGAGGGATTTGTGTATTGTTGATTGAATTTGTATACCACCATTCCTAGAGGTGGCGCTGTGGGTTAAACCACAGAGCCTAGGACTTGCCGATCAGAAGGTTGGTGGTTCGAATCCCTGCTCCTGTTGCTCGGTCCCTGCTCCTGCTAACCCAGCAGTTTGAAAGCACTTCAAAGTGCAAGTAGATAAATAGGTACCACTCTGGCGGGAAGGTAAATGGTGTTTCTGTGTGCTGCTCTGGTTTGCCAGAAGTGGCTTAGTCATGCTGGCCACATGACCTGGAAGCCAGTAAAGCGAGATGAGCATCGCAACCCCAGAGTTGGCCATGACTGGACCTAACGATCAGGGGTCCCTTTACCTTTTATTCCTAAAGAGCTCAAGGGGGTGTGAGTGGTTTCCTGACACAAACATACTGCAGAGCTGGGTACCCTAACAAGCGCTGTAACAAACTTTCACAACTCTTTTTGTAACCATTTGTGAAGGATGGATGTGAAGCAACCAAGGGAGTGATCCTATGGCAAGATCCCCTGGGATGAGCTGCTTAGGGTGCAGTAGATCTCCGATTCTGGTAGCTGGGACACCTTACCTGTCAATCATCTGATATTATTATGACATCAGGCAATTGCCCCACCCACCCGTCTAACTCTCTTGTTCTATGGTTCCCAAGTGCCTGACATGCAGAATTTTAAACAGACAATTCTATATACAAAATTCTGCACAGAATGACCAAGCTTTGTAAGCAATCTTTTAAATTCTGCGAGCTGTTCATATTTTAGAGCCTGACACTTTAAATCACAGCCTAGCCCTTTGCGTGCACGAGCAGAACCTTATGGATAGACCTCCCAATTAAAATACGTGCACATGTATAAGCACAAAAAATATCCTCTTGTCCCCTTGTCATCCTGAAGAAAAGAACCAGAAATTGGGAAGTTCAGAAGATTCCAGTTGCTCCCAGGGCTGAGCAGTGTCTCATTTCCATCAGAAAATACTTCACAACTGTGTTCTGCACAGAGCTTTTCAAACAAGCCATGAGGGGACCAAGCGGTACACAAAATAAACGTACATAAAGGCATGCATCACTTTAGCCACTGACAGGGGGTGGAAGCGAGAGATGAGCAGCCATAGCCCTTTGCGTCTCCAGAATAATTTACACTGAAGCCTTGGGGATGAATTTCTGGAAAAACCGAGGGATCTATCAGAAATTTCCAGCGGAGGAACACTGCAGTCCCCAAACTCCTTTATTTGCCTGCTCTGCTGAGCATACATACATAAGATATTAAGAGACAACCTGGGAAATGCAGGACTGCATTGTGATTTAAGGTGTCAGTCTCTAAAATATGAACGGCTCTCAGATTTACTCCACGCCCCAGTGAACATCTCTATTGATCGCCAGTGCCTCAATGAGACCTCTTTTTTTGTATTTAAAATTCCATGCATGAAGGCTGTGATGTTGTGCTTGGGAAGTCTTAAATTAAAGCAGGTCTTTTCAACAACTGTATATGGATTTGTACAAAGGGAGAATCTGAAGTTAAAAAAAAACCAACACATTTGATAAGCACTGTTTAACTTACCATCATATACAAAAGGCATGTCAGCGTTTTTCAAAAGTACATTGTGCATATAATGAGAGCAGCAAATCAAAAGAGGCATTCCCCACCCATATACAGTGGTACCTCGGGTTACATATGCTTCAGGTTACATACGCTTCAGGTTACAGACTCCGCAAACCCAGAAATAGTGCTTCAGGTTAAGAACTTTGCTTCAGGATGAAAACAGAAATCATGCTATGGCGGTGCGGCGGCAGCAGGAGGCCCCATTAGCTAAAGTAGGGCTTCAGGTTAAGAACAGTTTCAGGTTAAGTACGGACCTCTGGAACGAATTAAGTACTTAACCTGAGGTACCACTGTACATCAAAAGAAAAATGTGACGCAGGGAAGATCAGGTGTCTCAGTTTTTCCCATTCAGAGAAAAGGTGGAAGGGTAATGAAATTAGACCACCATACATTTCAGACTGGATGATGTGCCCTTAAAGCAAGGGTAGGCAACCTTTGCCCTCCAGATGTTGTTACAACTCCCAGAAGCCCAAGCAAGCTCCCCATAACATCTGGAGGGCTAAAGATTCCCCAATCCTGCCTTACAGTCGTATTCTCTTTATAGATCAAAATCAGTGCTTTGAATTCGGCCTAGAAACTAGTTGGTAGCCAATGCAGTTGAGCCAGGATTGGTGTCCTATGTTCAAATCACCTTGCCTCAGTCATCAATCTGGCTGCTGAGTTCTGCAACAGCTGTAGCTTCTGAACTGCCTTCAAAGTTAGCCCCGCATATAAGACATTGCAGTAATCTAATCTAGAGGTTACCAGAGCATAGACAGTGGAATTTAGGTTATCTCTGTCCAGATTATGGTACTAAGTCCTAGGAGTGCTCTGGGGAATTTAGAGATGTGGAATTTAGACATATGCAATGTAGAGACGCAGGTGGCGCTGTGGGTTAAAGCCTCAGCGCCTAGGACTTGCCGATCGAAAGGTCGGCGGTTCGAATCCCTGCGGCGGGGTGCGCTCCCGCTGCTCGGTCCCAGCGCCTGCCAACCTAGCAGTTCGAAAGCACCTCTGGGTGCAAGTAGATAAATAGGGACCGCTTACCAGCGGGAAGGTAAACGGCGTTTCCGTGTGCGGCTCTGGCTTGCCAGAGCAGCGATGTCACGCTGGCCACATGACCCGGAAGTGTCTCCGGACAGCGCTGGCCCCTGTCCTCTTAAGTGAGATGGGCGCACAACCCCAGAGTCTGTCAAGACTGGCCCGTACGGGCAGGGGTACCTTTACCTTTACCTTTAATGTAGAGAGTGACGCGGGTGGTGCTGTGGTCTAAACCACAGAGCCTAGGGCTTGCCGATCAGAAGGTCGGTGGTTCGAATCCCCACGACGGGGTGAGCTCCGGTTGTTCAGTCCCAGCTCCTGCCCACCTAGCAGTACGTCAAAGTGCAATTAGATAAATAGGTACCGCTCTGGCGGGAAGGTAAACAGCATTTCCGTGCGCTGCTCTGGTTCACCAGAAGCGGCTTAATCATGCTGGCCACATGACCCAGAAGCTGTTTGTGGACAAACACCGGCTCCCTCGGCCTATAGAGCGACCCTGGAGTCATCCGCGACTGGACCTAACTGTCAGGGGTACCTTTACCTTTAATATAGAGAGGACAAGATGAGAGGCTTCTGCATATACTGTCTGTTTTATACAGTGGTACCTCGGGTTACAGACGCTTCAGGTTACAGATTCCGCTTACCCAGAAATAGTACCTTGGGTTAAGAACTTTGCTTCAGCATGAGAACAGAAATTCCGCGGTGGCAGCGGGAGGTCCCATTAGCTAAAGTAGTGTTTCAGGTTAAGAACGGACCTCCAGAACGAATTAAGTTCTTAACCCGAGGTATCACTGTATATCCTTTTATTGTATTTTGAAATCACTCTGAGATGTTCCATAGGAATTTATTCATCCATGAAATAGATGATGTACCTTCTCATCCCTTCCAATTTTTTAAAAAAAATCAAACTTGCAATCATTTCCCTCGAAATTTCTTCAGCTCTTTGACTCAAATAGAAACCCTCCAAATGGAACCATCCAGATTCCCCTAGAATTTGCAGCAGGTGAAATCTAATAGTGATTCCGATTCAAACCAGCCCTATACTTTCCCTCTCTCTACAGCTTTTTTGAGAAGCAACCCACAAATGGGTTGCTCTGTCTATATGCAAAGCACATTCTCCCGGAAATGTTGTACAGATGTCAGCATTCTGTTTGGCTGACACCCATCTTGTTGACTCAGCTGTAATTTAGGCACTGGTTAAATAATCCAGATTCTCCAGCAGACGAGTGATTAGGAATTCTCACGGATGATTTTTAGACGGCCCTGAATAAATTCATTCTATTTGACTTTTCATCCCCAGTTTTAATTCCCACCCTCCCTGTTCTGCTACTAAAGAGCTTATTGGGCTTGTTTGTTGTGCCACCATTATGTCAACAGCCTAATCTGCTTTTTAAGAGGCGAGTCAATATTGTATTTTATTAAACCGAATGAGAACTTTTAATTATATTTTCTTTTCCAGTTAACCTTGCCTTCATTTTTTTCTGAGCGGCTGCCTGCTAATTTTATTTTCAGTAAGCAAATCTTTGCTCAGGCCTCTTGCTTCCCCTCCAATTGAAGAAGCTAAGAGGTCTGCCAACGAGATGAAGCAAAGTGTGGAATTGGTGTTACGGTGCAAAGCTCTGCCATCCTGCACTGTTGACTCAAACTTCAGTCAAAGACAGTAGCATTCAGCATGGTGGCATCAAGGACCAGAAGTTGGATTCCTCTTCATCAGGTGATGGAGGCAAACAAGAAGCAGCATCAGATGAAGAGATGCTGCGTCCGTTCCAAAATCAAAGTGTTCCAAATCCAAGGCGCGCTTTCCCATAGAAAGTAATGCAAAATGGATTAATCGGTTCTAGACTTTTAAAAACAACCCCTAAAACAGCAAGTTAACATGAATTTTACCATCTAACGAGACCACTGATCCATAAAATGAAAACAATAATCAATGTACAGTCATAGCTCGGGATGAATACGCTTCAGCTTAAATATTTTCAGGTTGTGCTCCGCAGAGACCCAGAAGTAACGGAGCACGCTCAAAATGACGTCACAGGCATGCGCGGAAGCAGCAAAACATGACCCGCACACGCGCAGATGCACAGTCGCGTCTTACATTCACTTCAGGATGCAAACCAGGCTCCGGAATGGATCCCATTCGCATCCAGAGATACCACTGTACTATACTATAAAATAAATAAAACAGTATTGTACATGATAAAAAAAATATATATTTATTTTTTCTTACCTGCACTGATGATAGTCATTGTTTGGATGAGGGGCTTTTAGCCATTTCCCCAGTCACACAGTCAATCAATCAATCAATCAATCAATCGCTAAAATGGGTCTCACACAGTCACAAAAAGCAAAACAAAAAAGAGCCACAAAAACAAAAATGCGAAACAAATAGCAAAAACAGACAGACCTCAGTGTAACACTCAAAACGGAAGTGTGGCACTCAAAACGGAGCACATTCGGCTTCCCAAAAAAGTTCTCAAACCGGAACACTTACTTCTGAGTTTTCAGTGTTTGGGTTCCAAGTTGTTTGAGTACCAAGGCGTTTGAGTATCAAGGTATCACTGTACTGCTGTCCTCTGACTCTGATGGCTCCACTGTAAAGGACCTACAAGACCTGAGAGTCCCCTGCTCTGTCACTGCAGGCAGTTACAGTGGTACCTCGGGTTACATGCGCTTCAGGTTACAGACTCCGCTAACCCAGAAATAGTGCTTCAGGTTAAGAACTTTGCTTCAGGATGAGAACAGAAATTGTGCTCTGGCAGCGCGGCAGCAGCAGGAGGCCCCATTAGCTAAAGTGGTGCTTCAGGTTAAGAACAGTTTTAGGTTAAGTACGGACCTCCGGAACGAATTAAGTACTTAACCCGAGGTACAACTGTACTAGAAAAGGCTGGGCCCCTTTAAACAGAGCAGTATTCCTAGCTGATGACCTCAGTTCCTGGAGGCAGACAGAAAGACAGACAGACAGACAGACAGGTCGTGCATCCATAGGGATGACCAGAGGAGGAATGACCACTGGGAGGAGAGAGAGGAAATATCATCTTGCATCTGCAGCAGCACAGCTGGATGCCTACATCAGGCTCATTGCTCTTTCTTGACCATTTAGTTATGCAGACCTAAGTAAATCACATGTACACCTTGAAGAAGGGACATGATTTGCCACCAAGCTAATGGCATCCGTCTCCTTCTCCCTTGTAAGTGAATGCCTGCCATTCATTCTCAGGGGGTGGTGTGGACGATATACTTGGGGATGATGCTGTAAATGGAGTGGATTAAAAAGAAAGAAAGAAACCCCTATTTCTCTGCACAGATGATTCTTCATTGCCCCAGGACTTCAGTCGCCAACTTCTTAAGTGACTGAGATGGCACAATTCTTGGCAACTCGATAACGTCCTCTCCTTCTTCCCCCTTCCCAAGCTTGCTTCCAATTATTTTCTCATATTAGCAGCCATTTTTCACCACATCAGTCAGTTTTCAAAGGCTTCAATCATGTTCTGTACAAAAAAAGGGAAAGAGCCTCCTCCTTGCACGGTTTACAACAGTATTCTTTGTAATCTCTCTTTGTAGCACAATCCTTTTTGAATAGTCCTCTCTCTCTTTCTCTCTCTCTCTCCTATCTTTGCTGTCACATATACACCATGTATGTGCAGACATAAGGCTTTCTCTCGTCTATAAGTGCATGCAAAAAGCCTTCCCCGCTCTCTACGAAAATATCATTTTATAAAGAAAGTCCCAAGGAGACAAATCAGTCAATTTATCTTTCATGCCACTTTCATATTTGTTCATCTATTTGTTTTTCCTGTCCTATTTTTGCAATGATCTGCTTTTTTAAATTTTTGCAGTGACCCACATTTCCATAGACATTTAATTACATTTTATTTAGTTTAGTTTTATTTAGTTTAATTCGTACCTCGTTTTCTCTCCAAGAAACTCTTTTGGATCACACCAAAGGTCTATCTAGGGCAGCATTCCATAGTCACAGTCAGGGCCAGATTTAGGTTTGATGAGGCCCTAAGCTACTGAAGGTAATGGGGCACTTTATATGTCCAGCTGTCCTTTGTCAACAACAAATTGTCGCTGTTTTTTGTGTTGAATATATGCTATATGGTAATTTATGGGCCTAATAGGTCCATACACAACACAAAACACTGTTGCTGTATGTAGGTTTTATTTTATTTGTTTTTTTTATCTTATACAGTATTTTGGAAATGTACATCCAGGTTTGCTTTTTCCTTTAATTTTTTTGGGGGCCCCCATGAGAATGGGGCCCTAAGCTATAGCTTGTTTAGCTTATACAGTGGTACCTTGGGTTCCAGACGCTTCGGGTTACAGACTCTTCAGGTTACAAACTCCACTAACCCAGAAATAGTACCTCAGGTTAAGAACTTTGCTTCAGGATGAGAACAAAAATTGTGCGGCGGCAGCGGAAGGCTCCATTAGCTAAAGTGGTACCTCTGGTTAAGAACAGTTTCAGGTTAAGAACTGAGCTCCAGAACGAATTGAGTTCTTAACCCAAGGTACCACTGTATGTAAATCCAGCACTGGTTACAGTGACAACACAATGCCTATTGGAAAACCGCTAGAACACATGAGCATGATAGTGCTCTCCCCGGTTGTGGTTCCCAGCAACTAGAGCCACAAAACAGTACATTGTTGTTGTTTAGTCATTTAGTCGTGTCCTACTCTTTGTGACCCCATGGACCAGAGCACGCCAGGCACTTCTGTTTTCCACTGCCTCCCGCAGTTTGGTCAAACTCATGCTGGTAGCTTCACAAACACTATCCAACCATCTCGTCCTCTGTCGTCCCCTTCTCCTTGTGCCCTTCATCTCTCCCAACATCAGGGTCTTTTCCAGGGAGTCTTCTCTTCTCATGAGGTGGCCAAACTATTGGAGTCTCAGCTTCAGGATCTGTCCTTCCAGTGAGCACTCAGGGCTGATTTCCTTAAGAATGGAGAGGTTTGATCTTCTTGCAGTCCATGTGACTCTCAAGAATCTCCTCCAGACCATAATTCAAAAGCATCAATTCTTTGGCAATCAGCCTTCTTTATGGTCCAGCTTTCACTTCCGTACATCACTACTGGGGAAAAAAAAACAAAAAACAGTACATAGCCATCTTGATTAATGGTCTTAGACTCCACACATTTGTCTGTTTTTAAACCCACCCAAGGTGACTGCAAGTCTGCCTAGTAGCTGTTGAAAGCCTTCTTCTTGATGACTTTGTCTCATGTTCTTCTCAAGCCAGCCAAGAGGCATCACAACATCTTGTGTCTGTGAATTCCAGAGTTTGACTTTTTGCGGTGTGAAGAACTGCTTCCTTTTCCATGTCCTGGATCATCTAAAATGAAACTTCATCAAATGACTCACATTTGTAGTATTATGAGAGGGAGAAGGAAGCTTATCTCTACACTCTCTCCCTAAGTTCTTCTCTCTACGTTCTACACAGCATGCATAAGTCTATATGATGCTATCACATCCATTCTTACTCATCCAAAGAGGCTCGAATGTTGCAGCCTTTCCTTTTAAGAGAGTTGCTACAGCCCCTTGATCAGTTGGGTTGCTGCTTCCTAAAACTTCTCCAGTTCTGTGATATTCCAGGTGAAGTTTGTAGCAGACCCTCCTAGTGTTCCTATTTTCCAGAGAAGGTCCTTGATTTGCAGAAGCCGTCCCAGTTTCTGGAATTTCCCACTTTTCCTTAGGACAGTTTCATCAGAGAAATGTGGGAGGGTGTGGAGTTATCTGATCCCCAAGCCATCTGAAGGCAGCCCTGTATAGCGAAGTTTCAAAATGTTCTATTATGATTTTATGATGTTGGAAGCCACCCAGAGTGACTAGGGCAACCCAGTCAGATGAGTGGGGTATAAACAGTAAAATTATGATGATGATTAGGACGTCCATATTTTTATCAGAGAAATGTTGGAGGGTATGTTATGCAATAGTACTTTAGGTTGTGTCCAAGGTTGCGCAAGCAGTGCTCTGCTCACTGAGCAGGACTTCCCCTTCTTCTCAGCTTTGCTTGCACCCTCAAAATCTGCTCCTGAGTCTCAGATTTGGGGGTTTGCAGAGAGAAGTTCCATTGCGCAAGCAGATGTTTGCTGCATGAGCAGAGCAGCAGTTTTCGTATTCCAAGAGCAACAGCACCAAATATTTGTGTTTTTTTAGTGGCATTATGGTATTGGCTGTTCTATATTCGATTCCTTTTGTAATGATCCCAAACATGGGATTTGCTTTTTTCACAGCAGCTGCACATTTCAATACTATTGTAAAAAATTGGATTTTCTCTCAGAGCGTGTATTTCTAACCATATTTCCTCTCAGAGAAAACCATGTGTTTCTGGGTGTATTTTCCTCTCAAAATACACATTTGAAAACACATTTTTATTCATTATTTCAGCCTTGAATGGTGCACGAACTTCCCAAAGGGCCTGAACCAGAGTTTCCAATCTGCATATTGTTAATCTAGGCCAGGCTTCCTCAAACTCAGCCCTCCAGATGTTTTTGGCCTACAACTCCCATGATCCCAAGCTAGCAGGACCAGTGGTCAGGGATGATGGGAATTGTAGTCTCAAAACATCTGGAGGGCCGAGGTTGAGGAAGCCTGATCTAGGCCCAGCCAGACCTGCCGACCCACCAAATCTAGCAGTTATTGTAAGTTTAATGCATGCAGAAGAGCAGCCATGATGGATTATGATGGATGACACCATGTAATGCCAGCAACCTTTTATTTATTTATTTATTTATTTTAAATAATTTTTATTAACTGGCCAATCACATCAAATTAAATCACATCATATAAATTCCGAATTACAAAGCCAAATTTTTAAATTTTGTTGGGGGAACCCATACTTCAAGATCCAAAGGGGAATTCAGATCATCTTCTTATTACTGCGTTAATGTCCAAATCAGTCCCAATCAGTCCAAACAAAGTTCATAATTCTATCCAGTCTTATCTTGGTGTTGCCACATCATATCTTGTTCGTATAATTTCTCTTTTTCCTTTACGATCTCTTCTGTTAGTCTCCTTAAGCCGATAGCAAGTGTAATAATCCTGTGTGGATTTCCCATTCCTCCACTAAGTCCAGATGGTTTCCATATATCTCCTTCGTAGATAACATCACTTTATCCATCGTAAATTTTGGTATTTGTCGCTCTTAAGTCCCACCGAGGAGTTGATTCACGATATATAAACAACTCTATTTCTCTCTTTCTCCTCCCAGACCCAAGAGCTCCCACAATGCCTCACAAAATGGCGAACGGCATTTTTTCCTGACTGCGTCACTCCAAAACTCTTAGCTTTCCAGCTTCATCTTGAAACATTGCTTTGGATCGAAAGTTTATCTCCACACAGCCTTAAATCCACAGCTTAAGTCCTTAATTTCTGACTCATTAGGGGAGGGGGATTCTTGTTAAATCACATAAAAAGGTAGAGGCAGGTTTTCCCCCCCCTCCCCCCTCAGTCATTACCGTATCTTGACGTTCTTCTCGTATTTTATTGTTGTCTTGTTATCAGAGATCTCTTCTGTCAGCAGTATTTACTCCCCTTTTTCCTTGATGTATGTGCAATTAATCATGTCCAAATTATTTCTTTTAAAGATCATTGCAACCAGCGGCGCGAATCGGGGACGGCGTCGAGGAGTGCCGAAAATCCCACAGGAGGGCTTTGTGCCTAGTGCCCCCACCCCCACAAATTCGGGGGTGGTATAGGGCACAGCAGGCAAGGGCCGTCCCCCCCATAATCCTGGGGGGGGGGGTTTAAGGAGGCTAATTACCCCCATCATAGCCTCCAAATTACCTCGTGTGGGTCGGAGAGATGTTATTGTCAGCCATCTTCCGATGCGCCACCTAGTGGCCCCCAATGCCAGCAACCTTTTAATATAAACTGCTTGGGATGCTATGCTAGATTTTGCTGTTTGTTAAGATGTTGCCAATGGGGCAGGAGCTCAAAATTTGTCCCTTTACCCCATCTACTTACTTTGGGGAAAAGTCATACATACCTGTTGTATTACTCCTTGTTATTCTGCAGTTAAAAGGGCAGAGGAGGCAAAAGTGAGGCAATTCTAAATAAAGCCTGACATTTTACGAAGAGGACCTAAAAGCAGGCTGATCTCATTTTACGCAGTTCTGCTGTGTGTGTATTTGGTAGCTGGAAAGTGAGGCTGCAACCCGAAAATGAATTGACAGAATGAAGCCATTCGGAGAAGATGCCTGTCACTAAATAAATTAGGCGTTCCTGTGGATTTCTTACTTTAGTGGGATCATATGAAAAATGCCATGGCAAAGCAGGTGCCAGGTTTTCTCTAAACGTTCTTGACAAAGGACTTCTCAATAACTTTGGCTTGTTATAGGCATGCCCGAGGAACAAGGTAATGAGGAGAATAACAGGCAGAAAATGACTGAGCGCTCAGTTGTTAAACTGTGCAGAAATGATAATCGCCTCAAGGCCCGGTTCCGTTCAAAAAATGACTGTGCTGGACTTTGAGCTCCATTTGTAGGCCCGAAACTCTCCTCAGAAATGTATACGGGCAACGTCTGATTTGTGCGGGGGTTCTTCAGGTTCATCGTGTGCATTGGCGGAGTGAACTTAAGCCCACCCTCATTATGCCCTCTTCCAGGTCCAAAAATGACCCGTGTGTATGCAGTCAAACATGCCTTGGACCAACACAAAATGGTTGTCCCCTGTACTAAGAGACGTGTTCTCCCATTCCCACCTTGAGGATCCTTGCAGATCCAGTCTTTGCCAATTCTGATATGAATTGACCTGGTCTGCTCCTCCCAAGCTAATGTACAGATCAGAACTTTCTTGTCCACCAGCTTGAAAGAAATGTGGGGTGGTTAAGGATGGTAGAAGTCCTACAACAACAAAAAACCAAAGGTTGAAGAACACTCCACTGATTCATGCAGTCATTCATTTCACCCCCTGTTACTAGGGGGGTGCATTGCAGTGGGTTGGTTTTGATTATCTCCAGTGCTGTTTTCTTAAAAATAACATAAAATGTTTAGGGGTAGCCCTACTCTCATTTCTACTTAAGAAAATGAGGTCGCCATCAGGGGTAGCAATGGAACTAGCAATTCACTGTGCTATTCAGTGGAACTTATGATTCTCCTTGTTAGAGAAGAAACTATTTTTTTTTTCTTCTCCTGTTAGATTCACAAAATGTTTATGGGTATGCGTACCCCTGCGCATCCCCCAGAAAAAAACCACTGATTATCTCTAATCAAGTGTCCCAGATTTTTTTCAAAAACTCCTGTAAAACGTGTTTGAACCAGAAAAGTTGGACAGATGAGAAACACTTGGGATTTGGTTTTGGGATTTTTTTAAAGGATCCACTCATTTCTTCCAAATGTTTTAATTCATTTTAGTATTGTTTTGGGGTTTTGTTTAATATTTGTTCCAAGCAACCCTGGGGCCTTATGGAGATGGATGGGTAAGAAAGGCAATAAATAAACAAGAATGATGGATTTATCATAAAAGCGCTACTCTGGAATGAAATCTACCATCTTTACAAGCTGCTGGGAGGCTTTAGCTATTGAAACCCTGGCATTCGAATCAGGGGCAGACTGTGCTTAATTGATGGTCAGCAGTGGCAAGATTTAGGAGTGATACCATGACAACCTGCTGCTGCAGCTACAAGGCTTTGCCCTCATAGACTTGGCCTGAGATTGAACAATTGATCAATCACTCCTCAAGACCTTGCTTTATCTTTTACAAACCAAATGCCAGAGCAGTTCCAAAAGGGGCAATAGAAAAGGGAGGGGAGGTAGACCTTCAAAATAATGGGAATAGTAAAGCCATTCTCTTCCATTATTCAGTAAATGCAGAAAGGCAGGATTTTCTGGAAAGTGTGCATTTTTTTAAATAATGGGATTTAGCAAATTTGGGGGGGGGGGGGGGGGAGAAGTAGTGTAATTAGATTTAAATTCCATACAAGTGAACTTTAGGAAATGTGTTACCTTGAACTGCGGCTGGCAGAAAGAATTAAGCTCAGTGACTAATGAGGCCATATTTGCAGGACACAACGCAATTTGCAGAAGTGAACCAGATCCATAAATTATCGCTCAGGAAGTAACTTTCTATTATATTTCACAGCCCGCTGGAATCGGTAATTTTTCACATGCCTTGCCTCCTCTTTCTTCTTTTGTTCAGTGTCCAAAAAAGAGGTCCTCCAGTCTCCTGTTCCCATACCTGCGTCCTATCATGCTTTTAGTTTGATTCTTTCTGAGATTGCAAGCTGCCCTCCTTCCAGGCATCACCAGGCAGCCAGAGTGAGGCCTGCTGAATTTTACCAAAGGCATGAATCCTAAATGACTTGCCACATTGCCCAGTCATTGGATTGGTTAGGAAATTGCTGGGCTCCTCTAAGCCTGCTGAGAACCTCCTCTTCTTCACAGATGGTGCTGCTTTGGGCTATGTAAGGGCCGGCACTAGGGATGAGGAGAAATTGGATTCAACCTGCATTCACAGGAGAAGCTACCTAAGCTGCACTTTCTGAAGCAACACCTGAACGGAAACACAACCATCTCTCCCAATTTGCACTTCTCCTAATTCTTCAAGGCATTTCTTCATGCAGGTAACGCACACCCTAACACGTTGAGTCCCAAAACCGGGACACATGTCTCCCTGTCGGTGCTGCCATGTGCATCATGTGACCCACATGTGATCATGGAGCCCAAAGACATGCTTTTTTAGGGAGCTGTGCTCTCACAGGAAATAGGCACTTCGGGGCACCACGCAAGATCACGGCCCCAGAAAAGTGCTTTTTTGGGGGTGGGGTAGGGAAGATCTCAGCACTAAATTGTGTGAGACCACGGCACACAAAATGGTCATTGTGCTATTGTGGGGAGAAAACGGGATGTTCCAGTTTTCCCAGGACACTTTCAGGGTACGGTAATGTCTACGAAAAGTGCTTACGCCAGAGTAAAGTGTGCCTAAAAACGCATAAGCACATGAACATAACATTAGAAACGCATTCTATTTGGGGGAAATTGGTTTGCAAAAACCATGCTAAAATATTGATACATTTTAGGGGGGGGGTGTTCTTAAAAACAGCAACCATGCTAAGCAATGTGGAAATATGGCAATCTGAATTTAAGACTGGAAAAGTAAGAAGCTGAAAGTGAGAAATTCACCCATCCCAAAGCCCAGCACATCAGAGACCAGAAACTGCTATTCAATCAGCTTTTGCCTACCTGGGATAAGTGGTTCATAACTGTAGTTATAACACCACTGATGGCAGAACGTCCATTTCACCCTCACTTCAGATGCAATTATTTTTGGTGGAGTCATTTCACTTAATCAGCTACCATTCATTCATTTCTGAATCATAAATTTTTCCACTGGTGATCTTTATTTGACTTCCATTTCATAAGAAAAGCAATAAAAAATGTGCTATATTAATTTTATATGCTACAAAATGTTAATGAGCTATAGATAAGGCACAAGGGCACAAAATACCTGGAAGGTTTTCCCAGTAGCCAAAATTTGTCAAACAGAAGTATTGAAGCGAAGTGAGGAAATGGCATATAATGCATGAGTCCTCACATATCCTCTTTCCTGGGAGTAAGCCCACTGAACTCACCAATGCTTACTTCTGTGTATGTATGGAAACTGTTATCATTTAAATAACTGTGAACAAAACATTAACAACTCAATAGAATTCATTTCCCTCACATCGTTATCGGGGTGGGGATGGGGATGAAGGTACTGGAAACAGTTAACATATTGATAAAGAAGGTGGAAAAGAGACAATTAAAGTGTTAATTTTAGCATGACTGAAGAATGGCTGTGTGTATAATTATATGTACTTTCTAGAGATAGTTACCTGAAAATAAATAAATGCGAACTTTAATTTAGGCTTGGACTCATATTGCATCCATGTCATTTGCCCAGTTTTGTTTCATTTGCTTTTTGGGTTATTGATTAATTTCATAAAGCAATGCATTTCTTAAATTGGAATAAACATGCACATCCACACATCTTGGAGTTGCCTTACCCAAGGGGCACCATTTTCTGGAAATAAGACTTTTTGAATGAGAGTAAGTGTTCTGGCAAAGATCTGATTTTTTCTTTTTAATGACTGTTGGTTTTTTTTTGTTAAAAAAAATAACAACCATAATCTCAGAAATTGGGGAATGGAAGACATCTCTATTTTCTTCTTTTCTTCAGTTCTGAAACACCAAGTCAAAACAATTACACATCACCAAAGATCCTGGAAACTGTTACAGATCAGGGGACAATGAAGCAATCTGTTCCTTTTTAGACACAAGTACACTGAATCAGGCTTTCAGGGCCATCAGTTCAGCGTTAAATGGAGGGGTGATGTACCTTTTGTGGTTTCAAACTATTTCACTAGGCATCATCAATACCTTTGTGCTTATCCCAGCCTTAGGAGCTAGAAAACCACAGAGTCTTCAAGGAAGGCCAGAGAAAATTGCCTGGTAGAGGCAGTAAATTACTGCATCAACCACAATGTCAGCATGAAATGGGATCGATTCCAACTAAACAAGTGAGGAGGCAGGAGCCCAGTTATTGATAAGGTGCATTTTATGGATGGGACAGGTCGGAGTCAAATAAAGGAAGTACTGATGGGAGTGAGGACATCTCATTTGGAGCACGGTACATTGGTCGAAGAAATACAAAGCTTCAGCAGGGACTTCCAGAAGCTGCAACATACAAAGGCAAACGTGGACCTTTATCAAAGCACCAGCAGAGGGTGTGAGCATATCAACAGGTAGACACCAGGAGAAGCTCTGGTAGCAAGGTTTGAGCTTCCCCTTCCCCAGCCTGGAATTTTTCAAGCCTGCAAAACCCAGCCCAAATGCTCCCACTGTTTTTGTTAAGTATAATTGTTTAATTGAGCACTGAAATGGATAATGCCTGTGTATAAATTGCCGAAAGGTTTAACTTTGGAAAATTCCATTGGGCTATAATGAAGCTCTCTCTGAGCTTTAGCAGGTTGATAATTAACGGTTGATGTTCTCTGCTAGCACTCACATGAGTGTTTAACTTTAGATCACGTGAAGGTGTTCAATTGTAAGTCTCCATTTTGAATGGGAGTTGCTCTTGTCCTTTTGTTCCTAAGAACAGTGGGAGAAGAATGTGAAATCTCTCCAGGAACTGCCTAGACTTAGGGTGAATGCAAGTTGAATGCAAGCTATGGGAGAGATGGACCACTGATTTTTGCTCTGATCATAATTATGCTATGTATATTTAAGAAGAACCTAGGCTTGGATAAGCATATGCTTTCTGGATGTTGATCTCTTCCTACCTGTTTTGAAGAAGTTCTGGTTAGTAAAGCTTTCAATAACGCTTGTGGGTCTGGACAATTTCTGTTCCCAGAGGAGTCAGCTATTATGTACCCAAGTGCTTTGTGCTGCACAATATTAATATCTGCAATAGTTTTGCCATCTGTGAAATGGGCGCCAAGATAGGCAGAGAGGGCATGTTGTTTTGGCCCTCGTTCTACTAAGTGCAGCTGTTCTTTGTGGAAATGACATGCCCATTGCCAGTTATTTGTGCAACTCTGCCTGTTTGTATCGTGCTGCACACCTTGGTGCCCTGCTCCTCAAATCACTCGTTTAAAACAGAGCTTGTTACAGTGGATCCAAGTACCCTTTCAACGCCGTTTACTTTGACGGATTGTTTTGAAGCCCCTTTTCCAGCAACAAAACAAAGTTGGAGGGTTTTTGGTCTTCCTTCCCAGCCACATCTCTTCAGACCACCAGAGCTTTCTTTTCTTGAACAACCGGCAAGAAGAAGAAATGCCCTGGCTGCCTGTCTATGAACAGAACATAAAACAAGATCAATAAGATGTTTCTTCAGCTTCAAACAAGTTTCCAAAAGAAGAAGAACAGAGGTAGCACTCCAGTGTACACCACCTTGAAGACTTTTATCCTAAGAGACACATGCCATAGGAGCAGGAGAATAAAAACAAAGCACTTTGGGAATCTATTTTTCCTTCCTTTATCTAATTGGCATGTCAATCAATTCTCCAGTTCCTGCTGTATCTTCACTCTTACATTGATGGAAATCAGGGATTGCAATGGCTCATTTGTGTGGAACTGAGGCCAATTCTTACCTTATGGGGAGGGGATTAATTATTCCTTAGAAGACGGCCGTGAGCTAAGGAAATGTAATCTCCTTACAATGACCACTGAAACAACACATATGTCTTTGAGCAGCCTTGCTTGCCAAAAAAAAAAGGAAGCTGGGAGAGCCCAGGGAGAATTGATGGGAGAAATGGAAAGGCAGGTGTAGGCTCTGGGGAGAAAGCCAGCGAGGGAAGGGGTTTCCTCGTTTTTCAGGAATGAGATCTGGAAAACATCAGCCAAGAGCTACCTGCCGGAAAGTTTCTAGACACAAGTCTAGCTCTCCAAACCAGCTGGCGATGGTGGTAAACTTGCGTCTGCAGGATTTGCAGATAGAAAAGGTTATGTTCGACGTTAAGTCCCGCTCAGAGCAGACGACCTGAAATTAATGGGACTATGTGAGTCCTGAGTTCGAATTACAAGAAAGGCAATTCCGACTAAACATTAGGATGAACTCTCTGACAGTAAGAGCTGTTTGAAAGTGGAATGGACTGCCTCAGAAGGAAGGTCATTAGAGGTTTTTAAGCAGAGGTTGGATGATCTGCCAGGGAATTGTTAGCTGTGATTCCTGCATTTCAGGGGGTTGGACTAGATGACCCTTGGGACCCTTTCAACTCTACTATTTCTTTTATTCTATGTCCATTAACTTCAATGGATCTACTCTAAGTTTGGCTAGCTGTGAATAACACCCTAAAGGAGCAATCCTATGCACACGACGCTGCCATAACCAAGGTGGCGTAAATTAAGCCCTCATAAAATTGACAAATACAGCTCAATATCCAAATGTCTGAATAGGTATCCAAGCAAAAATGGTGTTTTAAAATAAAAATAAACTACAGTTATCATCATCATCATCATCAAAAACTACATTCAGATGAGGCAGTGGTGTTAAGATCATCAAACCTTTGCTGTAATCCTAAACAATTTCCTGGAGGAAGGTCCCATTGACCCATGAAGGATTATTCTTCTGAAAAACAACATTACAAGAGCTTCACATTTAAGAACACAAGAAAAGCCTTGGGGAAAGTATTCCTGATGCTATTTTCTGCGTGCATATAAGGACATAAGACGACCCCTGCAGGATCAGGCCAGTCACCCATCTATTTCAGTATCCTGTTCTCAAGATGCCAGATGCATTCCTCTGTTAGCTGTGCTTTCCCAAAAACATTTTGGACCCATTTCAGGACTTGCTAGTTAATAATGCTAACACCTGTTTAAATACCCTCGGATGAAACCCACATGACCTGAAAGTGTTGCTGTGCAATGCCAGGTCAATGATGAATAAAACCACTGCCATCCACGACCTGATTGTGGATGGAGGATTTGACCTGGCATGTGTGACAGAGACCTGGTTGGATGAGGCAGATGGGCCTGTCCTTGCCGCTGCTTGCCCACCAGGTTTCTCTTACGCACAGCAACCCAGGTCATGTGGGCGGGGAGGGGGGGTTGCAGCGATTTTTAGGAAGTCATTAGTCTGCACCAGGCGTCCTATTGGGAAGACCCAGTTTTCTGAGTGCATGTTCTGGAAGTTGGGCAATAGGGGCAGTACAGGATTCCTACTGGTGTACCGACCTCCCCGCTGCACCAAGGATTCCCTGCCCGAGCTGCTTCAGGTCGTGGCGGATATACTCCTGGAGACACCTAGCTTGGTTGTCCTGGGGGATTTTAACATCCATGCCGACACGACCTTACAAGGGGCAGCTCGGGACTTCGTGGAAAGCATGGCCTCCATGGGGCTGTCCCTGAATAAGTCTGGCCCAACTCATAGCCACGGACATGCCTTAGACTTGGTGTTTACCTCTACGGATGTTGGTGATCTGACATTAACTAAAAGCGAAACAAAAGAAGTGCCATGGTCAGATCACTTCCTGGTGCAACTGGACTTCTCCGCAACCCTTCCCCTCCGCAGGGAGGTGGGACCGATTCGGATGGTCCGCCCCCGCCACTTAATGGATCCAATTGGCTTCCAGAGAGTGGTAGGGGATGCTTTATCCCAAGTTGATGGCCTTTCAGCTGATTCCCTGGTGGCACGCTGGAATGCGGAGTTAACCAGGGCTATTGACTGTCTGGCTCCGAAGCGCCCTCTCCGATTGCATGGAGCCCGGACAGCCCCGTGGTTCTCCCCGGAGCTGAGGGTGATGAAACAATCGTTGAGACGGCTAGAGCGCCGGTGGCGGAAAACTCATTCTGAATCAGACCGGACACGGGTTAGAGCTCAACGTCGAGCCTACCAAGTGGCAATGGCGACGGCGAAGAGGGCCTTCTTCGCCGCCTCCATTGCATCTGCAGAAAACAGCAGCAGGAGACTTTTTCAGGTGGTTCGCAGTTTATCGGAACCACCTGTACCACCGGGGCCTGGTAGGGACCCCAAGATCTCCTGCAATGCTTTTGCAAAGTTTTTTGCAGATAAAATCGCTCAGATTCAGAAGGAAGTAGACTCCACAGTGGGAGCAGGGCCAGGGCGGGAGAGTGCTAGAGTTCTGTCTGGTCCTGTTATATGGGATCAATTCCAATCTGTTACCTCCGAGGATGTGGACAGGCTGCTTGGACGAGTGAAACCGACCACCTGTCTTCTTGATCCTTGCCCATCCTGGCTGATAAAAGCGAGCCGGGAAGGGCTGGGCGATGGGCTTTGCGGGGTGGTGAATGCTTCCCTCTGTGAGGGAGCCTTCCCAGACCCGCTGAAAGAGGCGGTCATTAAACCGCTTCTTAAAAAAACATCTTTAGACCCGGCCAATTTGGCCAACTATCGCCCAGTCTCAAATCTTCCATTCTTGGGCAAGGTGATTGAGCGGGTGGTTGCTGAACAACTCCAAGCACGCCTGGAGGAAACGGACCATTTGGATCCCTTCCAATCGGGATTCAGGCCTCACCATGGGACTGAAACTGCCTTGGTCGCGCTGGTTGATGATCTCCGGCGGGCTAGGGACAAAGGTGAGAGCTGTTTCCTAGTTCTGCTGGATCTCTCAGCGGCCTTTGACACCATCGACCATAACATCCTTCTGGACCGCCTAGAGGGGCTGGGAGCTGGGGGCACTGTTATACAGTGGTTCCGCTCCTTCCTCCTGGGCCGTGTTCAGAAAGTGGTGGTGGGGGATGAGTGTTCAGACCCTTGGGCCCTCACTTGTGGGGTACCTCAGGGTTCCGTCCTCTCCCCCATGCTTTTTAACATCTATATGAAGCCGCTGGGAGAGATCATCAGGGGGTTTGGACTGGGTGTTCATCAGTATGCAGATGACACCCAGCTCTACCTCTCCTTTAAATCAGAACCAGTGAAGGCGGTGAAGGTCCTGTGTGAGTGCCTGGAGGCGGTTGGAGGTTGGATGGCGGCTAACAGATTGAGGTTGAATCCTGACAAGACAGAAGTACTGTTTTTGGGGGACAGGAGGCGGGCAGGTGTGGAGGATTCCCTGGTCCTGAATGGGGTAACTGTGCCCCTGAAGGACCAGGTGCGCAGCCTGGGAGTCATTTTGGACTCACAGCTGTCCATGGAGGCGCAGGTTAACTCTGTGTCCAGGGCAGCTGTCTACCAGCTCCACCTGGTACGCAGGCTAAGACCCTACCTTCCCGCGGACTGTCTCGCCAGAGTGGTGCATGCTCTGGTTATCTCACGCTTGGACTACTGCAACGCGCTCTACGTGGGGCTACCTTTGAAGGTGACCCGGAAACTGCAATTAATCCAGAATGCGGCAGCTAGACTGGTGACTGGGAGTGGCCGCCGGGACCACATAACACCGGTTCTGAGAGATCTGCACTGGCTCCCAGTACGTTTCCGAGCACGATTCAAAGTGTTGGTGCTGACCTTTAAAGCCCTAAACGGCCTCGGTCCTGTATACCTGAAGGAGCATCTCCACCCCCATCGTTCAGCCCGGACACTGAGATCCAGCGCCGAGGGCCTTCTGGCGGTTCCCTCATTGCGAGAAGTGAGGCTACAGGGAACCAGGCAGAGGGCCTTCTCGGTAGTGGCGCCCGACCTGTGGAACGCCCTCCCATCAGATGTCAAAGAGATAAAGAATTACCTGTCATTCAGAAGACATCTTAAGGCAGCCCTGTTCAGGGAAGTTTTTAATATGTAATGCTGTATTGTTTTTAACACTGATTGGGAGCCGCCCAGAGTGGCTGGGGAAACTCAGCCAGATGGGCGGGGTATAAATAATAAATTATTATTATTATTATTATGTGATTTGCTGCATCTTTATCAAAATAAAGGAGGGAGGGGGGTTATTGGTTTGTTTTGTGTTTGTTCTTATTGTGTATTTTGTGTTTTCATCTTGTATTTTTATCCTGTAAACCTCCTTGAGATCTTTGGATGTGCCAATTTTAATAATAATAATAATTGCAGCTGTCTTGTTTCTTTTCAACAAGCCGTTCACTTCATTATCAATGTCACCCCTGGCGGAACAACTAATGTACAAAGTTTCAGTGGCTGAAATTCTTCAGGGTGAAGAATTTTGGATGTAGTCAGGTTTCCTTGTGGATAAAAGCTGGTGCTAAATATTATAACTGAATATGGATGCCAAACAAAAAACTGGGGCAGAGGACCGTGTATTTTTTCTCATTGGAGATGGTAAGGTTCTTTGCAATGGATCTGAGATGTGTCTTCCTTGCATATACAGCATGATGGAGGATAATTGCATACATATTCAGGAAGGCTTGGCATTCCATATATTTTTCTGCAGCGTAATCCAGTCCGGGTGGTCCTCTTTCTCACTGACAATTGCATTCATCTGTTGGAGGTGATTTGTCTCACAGATGCACAGACTTACTGACACAGTAATTACGAAGAGTACCTGTTTCTGCCATATTGACCGAGAGAATGAGATCCCCACTGTGATTCCCTTTTATTATCTATCCAAATGTCGGGGTGAACTTTAGGAATCCCCAAAGTTCAGCCAGAGGAGGGTCACAGTGAACTGTGCAGACTCTCCCATATTTCGGGGGTGATGACAAATTTCAAGGCAGGGGTGAAAAATTGGTTTCTTGCTGCTACCGACTGCTGTATTATATGATTCTCGTGGTGCTGCTGGTTTTAGATGCCCATCCATGGAGGAAGCGAATCTTTTCTCCCTCTAGAATGCCCCTTCAAACAATGCTATGGGTTGTATCCAAACAAGCTCTACTAAGCATAACTGGCTCTGGATAAACCCAGGATCCTGAACCAAATCAGGTGAATTTGGGTCTATCTGGGATACCCAGCGTGAGTCAACACAGTCCATATCACTCTGGGTTATAGATTTGGAAGGGACCCTGAGGACCATCTAGTCCAACCCCCTGAAATGCAGGAATATCCCATATGGGGATTGAACCTGCAACCTTGGTGTTATCAGCAACATGCTCTAACCAACAGAGCTATCCAAGGTAGGGTCCACTCGGAGCATTCCAGGACTGCCAAAAGGGTAGTGGTGCCTGGGTAACTGCATGGTTAATCAGGGTTTTAAACCACAAACCAGAACCCAGAATGAAGCCATGCAGATATGACCATGCTTGATTATCTTTCGCTGGACTTATTGGGGCCACTAGGGACATAGAAATCTCCCATACGCACCTCTGACATTTCTCCCATGGAAGTGGGATTTCTATTGAACTATGATGGCAAGTTCTGCACTTGGAGATCTTGGCTTGGTTCAGAAGGCAACTTAAGGAAGTTCATGGAAGGAGAAATGTTTCCCAACCTATCTCCCCTCCCTTTCCCCTCACAATCCACCAAAAGTCTCTCAGAGGGGTCAGAAGCAGAAGGAGCTCACCAGACTGGATGGAGTCACTACGCTCATTTGTCATTGTTGCTTATTGGGAGGGAGAGAGAGGCAGAATGGAGGTCGTCATGGTTCAAATGCACCCACAAAACAAATTCAGTGCTCCTCAACTGCACCGCCTTCTCCACCGCCTTCCCTCTCTCCCAGTAAGTGACCTATCAACCAGGAAGCTTGCAAAGCAGTACTGTCCCACCTGTTGAGTCACTTCAAGGTGGTGGTCCTCCTGAACAACTCCCAATGGAGCACAGGGGGCTGGTAGAGGAAGGGGCAATCACCCCAAACCAGCTTCAATCCAAAAATATGTGTATGTAAGGAAGCAAAAGCAAGGTTCATTTTTCAGCTCCCCTTCTCTCTTGCAACACCACTCCATGCATCATTCCACAGCATTCAAGGTCCCTGAAGACCCAGGGAGACTTTTCAGGGGGTCACAGGCGGCTGCATGGGAGAGGAAGATGTGGGATAGTTACCATGCAGTCAAATCAGCGATTCATGCTTGCTAGATAGGCACAGGATGGAAGCTGAAGCTCACAGAGTTTTCCTGTAAGTTTGCTAGAGAGGACCCTGTGGGAGACATTCCCACCTGTCTGGGCACATTTTCTTTCTTCTCTTACGCTTCAGAAGAAAGCTTGCTGTTGTGAACTTCCTTGAATTAATGTGTTCGAGGAAGTCCACAGGAACTAACATGTAGAATCCCAACCACAAGGTCAAAGCATTCCCCAAATCCCTGTGTCTGGGGCTTGCCTGACAAGGTTCCCGTGACTTCAGAAAGGCTTCACTGTGTCTCTGTGCACAGAGACCCAGTTCACTCCATGGGTGTCATTTCAAGATATAAGCCATCTCTCCCTGTAGACCCAGATCAATCTATAGGCATTCTTGCAATATACAAGTCAGCTCCCTACAGACCCAGCTAGTTCTGAGTATAACCCCCCCCTTTTTTTTTTGGCCAGCCTAATCAAACAGGGTCTCTTAAAAATCTCATACTTGATAAAGCACTATTCATTAGTATGGAGCTGAGATTCACAAATGCAATTCTAATTTCAATGGCATAATATCTAATTAAATTATGTGTGGTGCAGGGTGCTGCATGCTTAAATGACATTCTCTGACTGAGAGAGGGGAAAAATAAGGAAAATGCTATTAAAGCACAAGAATGAACAAAAGAAAGGAAGGAAATGTCTTTCCCTCCCAAAAATATCCACTCATATTTCTTCATCTTTTTCTTTTTCTTTTTTAAAAATAGTCAACCTACTTGGACGGACTGCAACCAGAGCAACTTTCCTCGCAAAACAATTTGTTTAAGCTTTGTATTTCTCTCATGTATTTGATTTTCTTCCTCCTCTATATAATGAAATGTCTTTTTCCTCTGAGCTCCAGACTCTGCTGCATCATCCCCTGGGGAATTCTCCAAGGTTATTACATCTGTTGCTCTTTTGTGAACTTCCTGGCGGCTATACCCGACTTCTGCTTTCTAACTGGAAAGATGCTTTAACGATAGCGTCATTTTGTGGCTCGTTGATGAGTAATGTGATTACAACCACGGGGAATACAAACAAAAATGGTCACTGAGTGCCCCTCGCCAGTGATGAAGGGTGGTTGGCTCTTGAAAGGGAAAGTGGTGAGCTCTGCTGAACAACAGCTAATTGCGTTAGCTTAGCATCACTTGATTCTATTGCCATTTACAGCCGGTTATTGCATTAGGTGCAGGATAATGGAATGAGTTCAAGGGGGTCATCTATTGTATTATCCTAAGGCACAATGCAGCACATTCTACCTCCAGTGCCAGAGGATAGTGCCTCTGTATGCCCGTTGCTGGGAGTCACAGGTGGGCAGAGCTCAATTCTGCTTGCAGGTTTGCCAGGAGCATCTGGTTTGCCAGATGTTGGACTGGATGGGCCTTTAGCCTGATCCAGCTGGCTCTTATGTTTTTATTGCTGAAGGGGATGTGAGGGACGTTGCAAAACCAACAATGACTATAGCAGCAAACATGAAGGGCCATCAGTATCACACAACAACGGCTGCCATATTAGCTTATGAGAGCCAGTGTGGTGTAGTGGTTAAGAGCAGTGGACTCGTAATCTGGTGAACCGGGTTCGCGTCTCTGCTCTCCACATGCAGCTGCTGGGTGACCTTGGACTAGTCACACTTCTCTGAAGTCTCTCAGCCCACTCCCCTCACAGAGTGTTTGTTGTGGGGGAGGAAGGAAAAGGAGAATGTTGGCCGCTTTGAGACTCCTTCGGGTAGTGATAAAGCGGGATATCAAGTCCAAACTCTTCTCCTTCTCCTTTTCCTCCTCCTCCTCCTCCTTCTCTTATATTCTTAGCAATTTGAACTTCAAAAAAGGCCCCAAAAAATGCAAGTTGGGAAAGAACAAATGGATACAAGAAATAACCAACCCCTTAGCCAATGTTGAACAATGTGTGCAAGAGACAAAGTCATGAAGGCAGAGGAGGAACTCAACATTGCCATGATCCCTGGCCCAGGGACTATGAGCTATGTGGTGGAGACCTCAGAAAAGGATGAGATCCTGGCTCTATCCTTGAGGGAAGGACTGCCCAGATCTTTTTCAGGACCCTCTCCGCCAGACACCATACTGCTGCTATCCTCAGATTCAGAAGGGTCTCACTGACTCCCCAACCCACAGGAAGCAAAGACTGCAAAAGAAGGTCTTTGGATGGGAGAGAAGTCTATCAGCGGCTGCTAGTCATGATGGGTATATGCAAACTCTTCAGCCAGAGGCAGTATGCTTCTGAATTATTCCACCCTGAATAGATCAGTTGGTTAGAGAGTGTTGCTGATAATGTCAAGGCTGCTGGTTTGATCCCCACATGGGGCAGTTGCATATTCTGCATCATATCAAATCCAAACTCTTCTACTTCTTATGCCATACCTGTAAGAATTCCTGCTCTGTGATTGCAGTCCTAGGATTGTTGTCTTTCACATGGTGGTATATGTTTTGACTCCACAGAGTGGGAAGTGAAGGAGACAGGATGTTTGTGTTACTGTGTTCTGTGAAGTGGGACTATTGTCCTTTGTTCCTTTTCTCTTTGCTGTCTGATGCTAGAGAGAGAGGGAGCCATGTTGCAGTGCTCCATGTGTGTTTATATGTAAATAAAGTAGATTAGCCAAAATGCTGAGTTGCTGAGGTCTGTCACGCAAAGTGCGCAAACTCTGCAGATCCCTCAGTGTGCCGGTGTCGGTTGGCACTGGTCGCTGTGATGTTCGGGCTGAAGAAAGCTTTCGAAGCTCCCGAATGATTGACCAGGAGGGAGAGAACATGCCAGTCGGGCATGTGTCTCTGCCAGGGTCCTACTCGAGTGTAGGGCTGAACTCCTGACAGGCCCAGCCCCACATGATGGACCAACTCTGAGAGGCAGTCAGAGGACAGGGCAGGAAGAAAGAAAGAAAGAAAGAAAGAAAGGGGGAGTGGAGTAGAGCAGAGCACAAGGACTATGTATGTATGTATGTATGTATGTATGTATGTATGTATGTATGTATGTTTTGTGCATCCATGTCTAATCTTGCCCCTTTCCACAATTTATTTATTGGTGTGTGTTTTTCTTTTTCACATTTTTTTATCGTTTTTCTAATTATGTTTTATCATTTTTCCAAATTATTAAAAATCAAACCAAATTACTTTAATTTAATACAATTTCTTAAAATCAGGTTTCCCGCTCCTGTTGCAAACGTATGCCGATCATTTCCTCCCATAGCCGCGCCATCTCTTGTTTAATGTCCAGTTGTCATCCTTCACTAGTCGTTAGTCCATTCTTGCAGCTGACTTTTCTTTTTCCTCCTTACAAACAGTGCCTCTGTTATATCTTATAAATATAAAATCCATTTCACGTTTGTAGTCCTTTATATACCTTGTTGTTCCAGACCTGGTGTGCTGGGAAAATTAATTATTATCTTCCCTTGTTCAGTTCTTTGCAGTGTTTAGCTAGATGCGACAAAGTCACATTCCATTCCTTCCACTCTTCAACGATGTGTTGTTTTTTCTTTTTCTTTTTGTACATCTACCAAAGAATAAAATAAAATCAGGATTAAGGGGTTTTCTCAAGACGGTGGTGGAAGGGCATGTTTCCTGTGCCCTTTTGGTGAAGTGGTGGCGGCACTCACTATTCTTCTGAAAAATAGAATAATTATTATTATTCTGACAGGAAATGCCCTGCGGGTGGGAGGACAAAAAAAAATGGGGGGCATGTTTGAGAAGGGTCATAGAATCATAGAATCATAGAATCATAGAGTTGGAAGAGACCACAAGGGCCCATCGAGTCCAACCCCCTGCCAAGCAGGAAACACCATCAGAGCACTCCTGACATATGGTTGTCAAGCCTCTGCTTAAAGACCTCCAAAGAAGGAGACTCCACCACACTCCTTGGCAGCAAATTCCACTGTCAAACAGCTCTTACTGTCAGGAAGTTCTTCCTAATGTTTAGGTGGAATCTTCTTTCTTGTAGTTTGGATCCATTGCTCCATGTCCGCTTCTCTGGAGCAGCAGAAAACAATCTTTCTCCCTCCTCTATGTGACATCCTTTTATATATTTGAACATGGCTATCATATCACCCCTTAACCTCCTCTTCTCCAGGCTAAACATGCCCAGCTCCCTTAGCCGTTCCTCATAAGGCATCGTTTCCAGGCCTTTGACCATTTTGGTTGCCCTCCTCTGGACACGTTCCAGTTTGTCAGTGTCCTTCTTGAACTGTGGTGCCCAGAACTGGACACAGTACTCCAGGTGAGGTCTGACCAGAGCAGAATACAGTGGCACTATTACTTCCCTTGATCTAGATGCTATACTCCTATTGATGCAGCCCAGAATTGCATTGGCTTTTTTAGCTGCCACGTCACACTGTTGGCTCATGTCAAGTTTGTGGTCAACCAAGACTCCTAGATCTTTTTCACATGTACTGCTCTCAAGCCAGGTGTCACCCATCTTGTATTTGTGCCTCTCATTTTTTTTTGCCCAAGTGCAATACTTTACATTTCTCCCTGTTAAAATTCATCTTGTTTGTTTTGGCCCAGTTCTCTAATCTGTCAAGGTTGTTTTGAAGTGTGATCCTGTCCTCTGGGGTGTTAGCCACCCCTCCCAGTTTGGTGTCATCTGCAAATTTGATCAGGATGCCCTTGAGTCCATCATCCAAGTCGTTGATAAAGATATTGAATAAGACCGGGCCCAAGACAGAACCCTGTGGCACCCCACTAGTCACTCTTCTCCAGGATGAAGAGGAACCATTGATGAGCACCCTTTGGGTTCGGTCAGTCAGCCAGTTACAAATCCACTGAGTGGTAGCATAGTCAAGACCGCATTTTACCAGCTTCTTTACAAGAATATCATGGGGCACCTTGTCAAATGCCTTGCTGAAATCAAGGTAGGCTACATCCACTGCGTTCCCTTCATCTACCAGGCTTGTAATTCTGTCAAAAAACGAGATCAGGTTAGTCTGACATGACTTATTTTTCAGAAATCCATGCTGACTATTGGTGATCACAGCATTCCTTTCTAGGTGCTCACAGACTGTTTGCTTAATGATCTGCTCCAGAAACTTCCCTGGTATTGATGTCAGACTGACTGGGCGGTAATTATTTGGGTCCTCTCTTTTCCCCTTTTTGAAAATAGGGACAACATTTGCCCTCCTCCAGTCTGCCAGGACTTCGCCTGTTCTCCAGGAATTCTTAAAGATGACTGCCAGTGGTTCTGAGATCATATCTGCCAGTTCTTTTAATATTCTTGGATGCAGTTCATCTGGCCCTAGAGACTTGAATACATCTAAACTAGTCAAGTATTCTTGTACTATCTTCTTAGTTATTCTGGGCTGTGTTTCCTCTGCTGAATCATTTGCTCCAAATTCTTCAGGTCGAGCATTGTTTTCTTTATCGGAGAAGACTGAGGCAAAGAAGGCATTGAGGAGTTCAGCCCTTTCTGTGTCCCCTGTTTGCATTTCACCATCTTCTCCTCTGAGTGATCCCACTGTTTCTTTGTTCTTCCTTTTGCTACGAACATACCCATAAAAGCCTTTTTTGTTGCTTTTAACCTCTCTAGCAAGCCTGAGTTCATTCTGTGCTTTAGCTTTTCTGACTTTGTGTCTACACGTGCTGGCTATTTGTTTGAATTCCTCTTTGGTGGTTCCCCCCTTTTCCATTTTTTGTACACATCCTTTTTTAATCTTAACTCAGTTAAAAGTTCTTTAGATAGCCACCCTGGCTTCTTTAGGCACCTTCCATGTTTCCGTCTCATTGGTATTGCCTGAAGTTGTGCTTTTACTATCTCCCTCTTAACAAACTCCCAGCCATCATGAACTCCCTTTCCTTTTAGTATTACTGTCCATGGGATCTCACCCAGCACTTCCCTAAGTTTTATGAAGTCGGCTTTCTTAAAGTCAAGAAATTGAGTCCTAGTATGCTTGGCTGCTCCTTTCCGCTGTATAGTAAACTTCAGAAGAGCATGATCACTCGCGCCTAATGATCCTTCCACTTCTACCCCACTAACCAGGTCATCAACATTGGTTAGGACCAGATCTAAAATGGCTGTTCCTCTTGTTGCTTCTCCCACTTTCTGGACAATGAAGTTGTCTGCAAGGCCAGTGAGGAATCTGTTTGACCTTATGCTCTTGGCTGAGTTTGACATCCAACAAATATCCGGGTAATTGAAGTCCCCCATTACTACTATCTCCCTTCCTTTTGCATGCTTGGCCATCTGTTCCAGGAAGGCATCATCTATGTCCTCCGTTTGGCTTGGGGATCTATAGTAAACTCCCACAATGAGGTCACTGTTATTCTTCTCTCCCTTAATTTTGACCCAAATGCTCTCACTTTGGCTTTGAGGTTCTAAATCTTGGATCTCTTCACAGGTATACACATCCCTGACATATAACACCACTCCTCCTCCTTTCTTGTCTGGTCTGTTTCTCTGAAATAGATTGTATCCCTCCATTATTACATTCCAATCGTGGGACTTATCCCACCAGGTTTCAGTGATGCCTATTATGTCATATTTAGTTTGCTGTACCAAGAGCTCAAGCTCATCTTGTTTATTTCCCATGCTTTGCGCATTAGTGTACAGACATTGAAGTCCATTAATCATTCCCCCGTGTCTCTTATTTAAGGATTTTTTCCTCCCACCACTAGGTCTGCATGCTGTTTGCTCCATTTGGTCTATGACATTTGGATGATCATCTTCATCAATTGATAGACTCCTACCTTCAGGAGCCCTGTCTTCCTCCCCCACATTAGTCAGTTTAAAGCCCTCCTGATGAGGTTTCTGAGATTTTTGGCAAAAACATTCCTCCCAACCGTTGTGAGGTGCAGCCCATCGCTTGCCAGAAGTCCATCTTCAAGAAACTGCAGTCTGTGATCTAAGAATCCAAACCGTTCCTGTTTACACCATTTGCGAAGCCAGCTGTTCACTTCCACTATTTTTCCCTCTCTCCCTGGGCCACGTCGTTCAACTGGGAGGACAGATGAGATGACAATTTGTGCATTTAATTGCTTCAATTTCCTGCCCAGAGCCTCGTAGTCTCTTTTGATCTTCTGGAGGCTACTGCTTGCAGTGTCATTGGTTCCCACATGAACCAAGAGGAAGGGGTATTTGTCAGTGGGTTTTATGATTCAGTGGGTCAATTGAGGGGAGTGAGAAATGCCCCTCTTTTCATCTGAGGGATGTTGGAGGGTATGTAATGTCAGGGCCCATCAGGGCTTACCAGCCCTGATGGTGGAGCCATGGGCCTGGACTCCAGCAGTGAGCAGGAAACTTAGACAGAGGCTGCAATGCCACTGAGCAAGCAGTTGCACCAGGTCTTCGTTCTTCTAATGACTGGGGAAAGCTCTTCTTCAGATCTCACAGGATAGAAGCCTCTGGCACTGCCTTCCTGAAAGTTCAAACACCTGTTAGGGAGGGGCATAACAGCAAGTGCAAACATCTGGGCAAGTGTTATGTACTAACCTTGGATCCTAGAACAATAGGCAAGTAGGATCCTAGAATGCAACAACTGATTGGCTTGCAGGAGAAGACCAATCAGGCTCCAGGAAGAAGTTAAACAGCCTATTAGGCTGGTAGGATCGTAGAATGCAACAACTGATTGGCCTGCAGGAAAAGACCAAGCAGACTCCAGGAGGGAAGCTGAACTAGCCAAATCAGACGGAACTCATTGTGTAAATAATGTATATAAAAGCCTGAGGTTTGGGGGGAGCAATTCAATCACTGTTTTAGAAGTTGCAATAAAGAGCATGAAATCACTACAGGACTCTGAGTATATTTCAGCAAGCGTTCCCCGGAATCCCTGCTTTGCAAACCCACATCCCCCCCTTATAGATAGGCAAATCTCTCCTCTAGTCTGAGGAAGGACCTTGGTAAAGGATGATGAATGAAGCCTTTGTGGATTACAGTAGCAGAAAGCATGAGGGAGGCCAATACTCACATGACTTCCCATCACTGTTGCTGACCAGGGAGAAGAGGAGGAGGTGGGAAATGGCAGGGAGATTGGTGTGGAGCAAACACCCCGGCAGGTACACTAGATTGGGTCTGTGGGTGCATCTGAACTGCACAAGCAGTCCTGCTGCCTCCCCAGCCCTTTTCTGGTAAGTGCCAATGACTCCGCTGTTGGGTGGTCAGGTGAGTGATGGTGCCTCCACTGTGGATGAACTAGAAATGAAGGAGAGAAAAATAGGCATTGATGACCACAATCTTTGAGGATTAGCGATGAAAGATACTCTATAGAGTTTACTTTGTGGTTATATTGCCCCAGAAGCTTGGCTATGGGTTTTGAAAGGATGACAAATAGATATTTTTATATAAAAAGACTTAAATATGCATTCATGGTTGATTTAAAAAGAATGAAATGTTGAGTTGCAGCAGCAACCAAAATTAAACTGTGAAGGATGCATTCAGATTTATTTTAAAAAATCAAGCCTATCACGATCTCCGGGTGTTTTCTCCCCCCCCCCCCCCTTGATATTTTTAAATAATGCATAGCTTAATTTTTTTTTTAAAAAAAGAGATTGCCTTGATATTAGCTTGAAGAATTGTGTTAATGGAGTGAAAGAATGAAGCTCAGCCACTGAAAGAACAAACTGGCTTTCGTTCCTTATCGGTTCACTGGTTCCTGTGGAAAAAAACCCCTCTTCTTCTAAATAATATTGAAAATAGGCATGATAGATGACCCAGGCCTTGTTCATACATGCTTCATTTGATTTCTTTACAGTTAATGATCAGCAGAAGGATGTGTAAACTGACTTGGCAGAAAAGCATTGGCTTGGATTCCTAAGATATTCACTCAAAGATTCCCTTTCCCACCCCATCAGCAGTCACCCAGAGGATTGGGGCCCCTCCAAAACAAGTGGGGAGGGATGGGGCAGGAGGGAAACTTCCCTGAATTTCCTTAAGTTAGGTCACACTCACACCATCCATTGAAAACACTATGATATTGCTTAAAACAGACATGGCTTCCCGCAAAGAATTCTGGGAAATGTAGTTTGTTAAGAATGCTGAGAGTTGTTAAGAAACTCACCCCCTCTTTCAGCTTATAGAATGTAAAAGCTTTTATAACTTAGCAATGTCCCATCAAGAGGTCTAGACAAGAGTTTGTGATGAAAATGATGTATAGATAGTATATTACACCAGTGAAATTAGCTAAAATGTATAAAACAAGTAATAAATGTTGGAAATGTAAAGAAAAGGAAGGATCATTTTATCACATGTGGTGGGAATGTAAGAAAGTGAAAAGCTTCTGGGAACTGATATATAATGAGATGAAAAAGATGTTGAAATATACATTTATAAAAACACCAGAAGCATTTTTACTTGGCATTGTAAGTGAGGACATTAATAGACAAGACAACAAACTGTTTTTATATGCAACAGTGGCAGCAAGAGTATTGTTGGCACAGAAATGGAAACAAGAAGAACTACCAATGAAAGAAGAATGGCAGATGAAATTAATGGACTATGCAGAATTGGATAAGATGACAAGAAGGATTCGAAACCTGCTGGATCAGAGATTCTCAGAGGACTGGAGTAAATATATGAATTATTTGAAAAGCAATTATAATCAACAGATTACTCTAGTAGGATTGCAAGAAGGGTTATGAGAAATATTGCAGAGAAAACTATGATAAGAACACTGGTCAACAACAAATTTGTTGTCTGCGTTTTTTCAGATGATTTAGGACAAATCTGATGCGCTGAATAAAAAAATCACATTGGTTTTGCTCAATCAGGTCAAGTTTTTGAGCTATGGCCACATGTCTTTTTTTACATTTTTGTTCATGTGTACGCTTGTGTGGAGCATTTTAGAAGAAGTTGGTGGGGGTAAAATGCCATGTCGGATAATTGTTTTGGTTGGAAATAATTATTTTAATGACAAGAAGTATTCAGGTCTGATAGTTCTGGGTGATTATGGGTGATTAAGTGGAACTGGAAGCGTGGAAGGCATTTGTTCTGGTAGTGAAGAACTTTCTTGGCAACAATAAGGCCAGAAACTACGCAGAACTTGTCAACAACATGCTGACTGCTTTCAGAAACCTGGGCTGCAACATGAGCATCAAGATGCACTACCTATTTTCACATATGGACCGGTTTCCTGAGAACCTGGGTTCAATGAGTGATGAGCAGGGGGAGAGATTCCATCAGGACATGAAAGAGATGGAGACCAGGTATCAGGGTCGCTGGTACTCAGTCATGATGGCTGACTACTTTTGGACTCTGAAGAGAGACCTCCCTGCCGCTGAGCATTCCAGGAGTTCCAAGAAACGGAAGTTCAAGCCCTGAAGTTTGAAAAATAGTGAGGCAACATGCAATTTACATGTACTTACCTTTATCAATGCCCACCATTCAGTTTACCGTAATTGATGTTTCTATCAGGTAATCAATATACGTTGTTGGAAAAACATTTGTTTCTCTTAAAAACATATTTAGGATGATATGTGTTGACAAAAATCAGCTGATAATGCCACAAAAATGTAATCGATTTTGTCACAAGATCAGATTTTTTTCAAATCAACATAGCACAAAAACCTGACCTGATGGAGAGAAACGGATGCCATTTCCTGATTCAGCAGTGCAAAAATACCCTAAAGCAGTTGTAGAAATATAGACAACATTCAAAAAGTAAAAAATTGTTGCCCAGTGTAGTGAAGGAGTATTAAATGTCATGCTGAAAATAATGAAATGCAGATTAAGTGAGAAAGACTGAAAAATCTTCAGATGCAGTAGATGGAAGTCCAAAACATTGTATAAGATAAGAAAGCATGTTATATGGTTTTTGAAAATTATTTGTAAATATATGTGTGTGTGTGTGTGTGTGTGTGTGTGTATATATATATATATATATATATATATATATATTAAAAAAGAGGTCTAGTCAAGAGTCTTAGGAATCAGCAGCAGGTTCCAGAGCATCTGCAGCACCACGGAGAGCTCCTAGGGTACTGCTGAAACAACTGTGCTCATGCAAGCACCCTGGTCAAACTGCAGCCTTGTATATATTAACTGGGTCTGGAGTAAGCCCTGCATCTCCAGAGGAGCTGGCTAGATATTAAAAAGACCTTTGCCTTAAGAACATAAGAAGGTCCTGTTGGATCAGGCCAATAGCTCCTCTAATTCGGGATGCTGTTTTCACAGTGTCCAACCAGATGCCTGTAACAAGAATGCCAGCAGGAGCTGAGCTCTATAGCACTCCACCCCTCCTGCAGTATCCAGCAACTCACATTCATAGAATCAGAGAGTCAGAATTGTAGAGGTGGAAGGGACCCTGAGGGATATGATGCAGGAATATGCAACTGCCCCATGTGGGGATCAAACCTGCAGCCTTGACATTATCAGCAACACTCTCTAACCAACTGATCTATTCAGGGTGGAATATTCAGAAGCATACTGCCTCTGGCTGAAGAGTTTGCATATACCCATCATGACTAGCAGCCGCTGATAGACTTCTCTCCCATCCAAAGACCTTCTTTTGCAGTCTTTGCTTCCTGTGGGTTGGGGAGTCAGTGAGACCCTTCTGAATCTGAGGATAGCAGCAGTATGGTGTCTGGCTGAGAGGGTCCTGAAAAAGATCTGGGCAGTCCTTCCCTCAAGGATAGAGCCAGGATCTCATCCTTTTCTGAGGTCTCCACCACATAGCTCATAGTCCCTGGGCCAGGGATCATGGCAATGTTGAGTTCCTCCTCTGCCTTCATGACTTTGTCTCTTGCACACATTGTTCAACATTGGCTAAGGGGTTGGTTATTTCTTGTATCCATTTGTCCCAACTTGCATTTTTTGGGGCCTTTTTTGAAGTTCAAATTGCTAAGAATATAAGAGAAGGAGGAGGAGGAGGAGGAAAAGGAGAAGGAGAAGAGTTTGGACTTGATATCCCGCTTTATCACTACCCGAAGGAGTCTCAAAGCGGCCAACATTCTCCTTTCCCTTCCTCCCCCACAACAAGCACTCTGTGAGGGGAGTGGGGCTGAGAGACTTCAGAGAAGTGTGACTAGTCCAAGGTCACCCAGCAGCTGCATGTGGAGGAGCGGGGAAGCGAACCCTGTTCACCAGATTACGAGTCTATCGCTCTTAACCACTACACCACACTGGCTCTCAAGAACAGCACTCTCCCTTGCTGTGGTTTCTGGCAACTGTTATTCAGAAGCATACTCTCTATGACAGTGGAGGCAGAGCATTGCCACTGTGGATAGTGGCCACTGATATCCTTGCCCTCCACAAATTTCTCTAATCCTCTTTTGAAGCCACCCAAAATGGCTGCCAACATTCATCCCGCGGGAGCGAGTTCCACAGTTTAACAGTGTGTTGTGTGAATAGGTACTTTATTTGCTCTTCCAACGTTCCGTTTCATTGGGTGTCCTTGAGTTCTAGTATTGTGAAAGAGGAAGGAAAACTCCCATCTATCTATTTTCTCCACACAATGCATAATCGTATACACTTCTATCATGTCCCCTCTTACTTGTGTTTTCTCTAAATGAAACATTCTCAAGTCTTGTAACCTGTCCTTATGGGGAAATTGTTTCGTTCCTTAGATAATTTTGGTTGCACTTTTCTGAATCTTTTGCAGCTCTACAATATCCTTTTAGATGTGACTAGAACTGTGCACAGTATTCCAAGCACGGTCACACCATAGATTTGTGACGCATGCTCTTGGGTACTGGTGTTATGTCAGCTTGTAATTATTTGGCTGAGTAATAATAAACCGATCAGTTCCTGATGCTCAGCTGTATTCCAAATCAAGCACTATTTTCCCCAAGAAGTTCATCCGTGGGTCAGAAATTAAAATATGCTTCTGAGCATGCACAGTAAGCTTTCACCAGACCAAAGCCCAACCGCCTAGTCAGATCATATACTGCTTAAAGTTTGCGAACGTGATAACCCTCTTTTTTTGTTTGTGATCAAACTCGCATTGATTGCTGCGAAACTACACGAGGTACAAAGCCATCTGTTTTGAAGGCAAACGACTGGGAAGGAACGCAGAAGAATATTAAGACTTGCACTTGATGAATACGGTGGCTCCAGATGGGCACTTCATAGAATGAAATGTGCTACTTAGTAATTTATAGCGCTATCGATTAAAAAGTAATGCTCAGTTAGCAAGCATCCTGGGAAGGCGGTATCACTTTTTAAGTCACCGATGTAAACATTCATCTGGTAAATTAAATCAAAGGTAGAAGTCACTGGTGGGACTAGAGCACATGCATTATGCTATCTGAGCCCATTACTCCCTATCTGTCTGTAGGCGTATGCTTAATGGCTTGTGGCAATAGAAGATTTCTTATCAGGAAAGCTAGGAGTTAAGGGGAAAGAAGGTTAAGTCGTCCCTGTTTTCCGCTGCCTCTTGCATACAGACTGCCAATTGCTGTGATGCATTAAAGGATAATAGCTCCAAGCTTTCTAAGATGCATCAAAATGAGTCAAGGGTGCAGGGGCTCTGTGAGGAAATGTGGTTCGTGATGTGTGCACTTTTACCTTCGTCTCTACTTCAAGGACCTCAGTAATGCTATGTTGTAGGCAGATGAGCGCACAAAGTTTGGGGTGTATGAATCCCGGAAAGAGTTGACACTGGCCCTTTCCCTGACATCTGTGAGTTTGACAGGAGGTTTGAAAAGGGAATCTATGCTAAGTATAGTAATTTAATTCACTGAAATTGCAAATGCTCATATGAATTACTGTGTTTAAATTTGATTAGTTGGTAACTGAATTCTAGAGAGTTCTCTAGTAGTTCTCATGGGATTGGCTAACATTGGTCCCATGGGAGGTATCTAGTGAAGGAGAGACTCCATTTTATGCGAAGCAAGATGGTCGTGCTTTAGAATCCACTGTGAACACTGCTGAGTTGAATAGAGTGTGGGAGTACTTCTCTGCTGGAAAGAAAGAGAGCCAAACTTCAGGAGAAGGTAAAAGTGGAAATCTCTCATATGAGCTTCAAGGCAGGGCCTAAGTGAGATACAGAAGGCTGAAAATGCTGAGATCTGAAAAGAAAGGAAAATGCAGTTGTTTGGAAGTTAGAAGAGACCAAAAGCCCATGCTTGGAGAAGCATGTAACTATAAATATTATGTTTTAATTTGTTGTTGTTGTTAATACCTCACCCATCTGGCTGGGTTTCCCAAGTAAAGTTTCTTCAAGTAAAGTTTTTGAATGTTAAAGTCTGAACATTGGTTCCATTTCCAAAGAAGGATGTCAGTTTGGTTTCTCCAAGTGATCAGGAGCCCTCCACAACTGGGCCTCCTGTTTTTGTACCAATTGACCTTGATCTTGCTTTGAACATGCAGAGGTCAGAGGATGCAGCTAGCAGGGATTTTGATGTTGGGAATGAGGCCAAAGGACATGGCCCCCGTATGCCTCCATGCATTCGATAAATGCTTGGAGCATTTAGCTAAAAGGGGTTATATTAGCTGAAATATATAACACATGATAGAATTGCTTTAAGCTGTGCTCTGAGAGCTCAAGAGGCTGCTGAAGTAGTGTAAGAAATCCTTAAAGCAGAAAAGGGACCAAGAAATCAGGTAATTCATAAGACTGGAGTCTTTTTCATTCCAAGGGCTGCACAACCTCAGGGGCAGCTGGATGCCATTGTTGGGTGTGTCCAGAGGCAAGGATGGCTGGAGCAATGGCGGTGACTCTTATCATTGTACAATAGGCTGCATTCCACCCATCCCAATGTCAGAGGCTTCTGTGGACATCTATTTCCAGCCCTTATTCAGGCAGGCATTTTTCACAGATGGTGGACATACTCCAAGCAGGCAAAAAACACTTGAGGAAGGTTGGGGAGGGAAGGGGCCTTGTGAGAGTCCTGAGGCCAGACAAAGAGGAATGGGAGACACATTTGGTCTCTGGGCCCCACATGTGGATGGAGTATCCATAGACATTCCTCTGCAGTGGCATGGGATTAGATAGAAGAAAGCAAATCATACACCATTGGGCAAATGGGTTGGGAAAGGAGGCTTGCTGTGCCTATTCCTCCTGGAGTTCTGAGTGCCACAATTTAAGAAGGATTGACAAGCTGGAATGGGTACAGGGAAGGGCAACCAAGATGATCAAGGATCTGGGAACTAAGTTGAAGGACTTGGGTATGTTTAGCCTAGAAAAAAAGGAGACCAAGAGGAGATATGAGAGCCATCTTCAAATATCTCAAGGGCTGTCGCATGGAGAATTAAACAAGCTTGTTGTCTTCAGCTCTGGAGGGTAGGACCCAAACCAGTGGCTTCAAGTTAGAAGAAAGGAGATTCCTACTAAACATCAGGAAGAACTTTCTGACAGTAAAAGCTGTCTTTTACTCCCTTGGGAGGTTGTGGACTCTCCTTCCTAGCGGGTTTTTAAGCAGAGGTTGGATGGCCATCTGTCATGGAAGCTTTAGTTGAGATTCCTGCATTGCAGGGGTTTGTATTAGATGACCCTCAGGGTACTTTCCAATTCTATGATTCTATTAAATAGGTAACAGATGATGGAGGGTGAAGATTCTGCCGCATTAACAGCAACCACACATCGTTAAATCGGCTTTGAAAGGAATCCATGAGAAGGATACAAAATCCATGTCATTTCTGCTTACTACCAAAACAGAAGATGAAAAGAGGTCTGCGACTGCCAAGTTTGTTAGTTCTAACTGGTTCTTTTAGTGGAAATCGCGAGAGCAAGACATTTGAATCTGCATTTGCCCGGTAGTTAAAAGAGCTTGGCTCAAGTTCTGAGATCGCTTCAAAGAGTCCAAATTCAGCTCCGTGCCCTCTGTCTGCGAAAGAGGGCAATGTTCATTTAAAAACTGACCTGTTGCCAACAAGGTAACAGTGTTTTTCCTTGGCTTTATTAACATCCTATATTTCAGTGTTTGTGCAGTTGGATGCTTTGCTGCCCCCGAATCCATTTCCAGATGGTGTCTTTGTGACTTGCCAGTCAGGATAAGAACATAAGAAGAGCCCATCGAGTCCAATATCCTGTTCTCCCCATAGCCAACCAGATGCCCGTGGGAAACCAGCGAACAAGATCTGACCACTAGAACACTCTTCCCGCCTGAGGGTTCCAGCAACTGGTATTCAAAAACGTTGCTGCTTCCAGCTGTGGGGGCAGAGCAGGCTAGTCGCCTTTGATTGTCCTCTCCTCCATGAATTTGTCTAATCACCTTTTCAAGTCATTTAGGTTGGTGGCCATCACTGCTTCCTGTGGGACGATTGTCTCTGAAGGGGAGAAAATAGTGGTTGCTAGGCTGCAGTCCGCAGAGGTTACATTTCCCTTCCAGAGTTATGTTTGGTTGGAGGAGATAATAATAATAGGTAAAGGTAATGGGTCCCCTGACCGTTAGGTCCAGTCGTGGCCGACTCTGGGGTTGTGGCACTCATCTCGCTTTACTGGCCGAGGGAGCCGGCGTGCAGCTTCCAGGTCATGTGGCCAGCATGACTAAGCCACTTCTGCTGAACCAGAGCAGCGCACAGAAATGCCTGTTACCTTCCCGCCGGATTGGTACCTATTTATCTACTTGTGGGATGCGGGTGGTGCTGTGGGTTAAACCACAGAGCCTAGGACTTGCCGATCAGAAGGTCGGCGGTTCGAATCCCTGTGACGGGGTGAGCTCCCGTTGCTCGGCCCTTGCTCCTGCCAAGCTAGCAATTCGAAAGTACGTCAAAATGCAAGTAGATAATAATAATAATAAATAATAATAACATGTTATTTATATCCTGCCCTCCCCAGCCAAAGCTGGGCTCAGAGCGGCCAACAATAATAAAAGTAACACAGCATTCTAAAATCAATTCATTTTAAAATCAATTCAAAATCAAATTAAATTAATGGCAACCATTGGGCTAGAGTTTTGTGAGGACTACCAAAGGAGGGGGTCAGACTGTGCCTTGGCCAAAGGCCTGGTGGAACAGCTCTGTCTTGCAGGCCCTGCGGAAAGATGTCAAGACCCACAGGGCCCTAGTCTTTTGTGACAGAGCGTTCCACCAGATCGGGCCACAGCCGAAAAAGCCCTGGCTCTGGTTGAGGCCAGCCTAACCTCCCTGTGGCCCAGGACCTCCAAGATGTTTTTGTTTGAAGACCGTAAGGTCCTCTGTGGGACATACCAGATGCCCCCAGATGCTGCAGTCAGGACTTCTCTTGCCTGATTCCTCCTTCGGTTCTCTTACCTGTGCCCTTGGTTTCAAAAGCTGTTGTCCACCACATAACTCAGATGTCTTTCTCTGCATCACCTAACAGTTTGCTGCAAAACAAAGTTGCCTGCCTGTTCTCTGCTGTACAGTGTTTCAGGATCTAGCAGCTGATCTCTTAGATACTACTTTAAGAACATACATTTCCTGTCGATTTGAGAAGAGCTATAGCTCAGGAGCTCAGTAGCAGAAGATCCGCCATGCAGAAAGTCGCAGGTTCAATCCCTGACAGTTCCAGGTGGGGCTGGGAGAAAGTCTGCCTAATTGGCAGGGGTAATTGTTATGCAAATGATGGGGGGAAGGAAGCGCCATCACCTTCCCCCAATGAAAAGGGGTAGTCCGGTAGAAGACTCCGGGGGGCATTGCTTTGTCCGAAACCTAGGGAGGTAAGGGCCTCCAGCACGCCCCTGAGTGGTGACACCCATGGGATCCTAGTTGGCATACTTCAACAGGACCCCCACGGCTTGTGGATAACCCTTCCCGGTCTCCATGCCAGGTAGTCGATAGGAGCCAATGCCTAAGGCCAATACCTTTCAATTCTGTAATCAATAATGTTGTGGCCTTTTTAAGCCCATTAACCTTAAATAATGTGTCCCGTGTCTTTGTTTCACATGGGGGAGGGGACTTGCCATGCAAGAGCTATAGCTCAGGAGCTCAGTAGCAGAAGATCCGCCATGCAGAAAGTCGCAGGTTCAATCCCTGACAGTTCCAGGTGGGGCTGGGAGAAAGTCTGCCTAAAATATTGAAGGGCCATTGCCAGTCAGTTTAGACCAGGGTTCCCCAACTGTTTTTGGACTATAATTCCCATCATCCCTGACCACTGGTCTGCTAGCTTGGGATGATGGGAGCTGTAGTCCAAAAACAGCTGGAGACCCAAGTTTGGGAAGACCTGGTTTAGTTAATACTGCTATAGGACTGGGAGGTCAGTTTGGATTATATCAATGGGTACCTTTTGGCCCATGATTCTGTTCCAAGGAGGTTTACTAAAAGAGGCTGCTGAGCCAGCCAGACAAATTTCTTTGTAAGATAATGGCCTGAGCGCTCCATTTAAGCACATGCCCCAAAAAGTTGCCCTGTTGCCATAGAGACATCTTCCTTACCTGGCTGGATAAATGCCATCCTAGGATGGAGAACAATAGGCCAATGAGGGCTGTGTGAGAGACAATTTGGGCTAATGCTGGAAGCTGAAGAGAGAAATGTTTTATTTTGTACAGCTGTGACTTGGGGATTTCCTGGAAACCTAATGGGGAAGCAAGATCTGTTGGAGTTTTAATGCTGTGAACCTCGCCATCCTATGCTTAGGTTGCATAGGGACCCCTGACCATCAGGTCCAGTCATGGCCGACCCTGGGGTTGCGGTGCTCATCTCGCTTTATTGGCCGAAGGAGCCGGCGTACAGCTTCCAGGTCATGTGGCCAGCATGACTAAGCTGCTTCTGGTAAACCAGAGCAGTGCACGGAAACACCGTTTACCTTCCGCTGGAGCGGTACCTATTTATCTACTTGCACTTTGACGTGCTTTCAAACTGCTAGGTTGGCAGGAGCAGGGACTGAGCAACGGGAGCTCACCCCGTCACGGGGATTTGAACCGCTGACCTTCTGATCAGCAAGTCCTAGGCTCTGTGGTTTAACCCACAGCGCCACCCGTGTCCCTAGGTTGCATATATGTGCAAATAAAAACATATATCCTAAAGACACCACAGTCTCCATTGACCTTCATCCCAAGCAAACCAAATTCCTGATTAGCTCAGTCAGTGGAGCATGAGACTCTTATTCCCAGGGCCGTGTGTTCAAGCCCTACATTGGGCAAAAGAGTTTTGCATTGCAGGGGGTTGGACTAGATGACGTTTCCGAGTACAATTCAAAGTGTTGGTGATGACCTTTAAAGCCCTAAACAGCCTTGGCCCAGTATACCTGAAGAAGCATCTCCACCCCCATCATTCTGCCCAGACACTGAAGTACAACTCCGAGGGCCTTCGGGCGGTTCCCTTGCTGTGAGAAGTGAGGTTACAGGGAGCCAGGCAGAGGGCCTTCTCAGTAGTGGCACCCTCCCTGTGGAATGCCCTCCCATCAGATGTCAAGGAAATAAACAACCATATGACTTTTAGAAGACATCTGAAGGCAGCCCTATTTCAGGAAGTTTTTAATGACTGATGTTTTAATGTATTTTTAATCTTTTGTTGGAAGCTGCCCAGAGTGGCCGGGGAAACCCAGCCAGATGGGCAGGGTATAAATAAGAAATTATTATTATTATTATTATTATTATTATTATTATTATTATTATTATTATTTATTAGATGACCCTCATGGCCCCTACCAACTCTATGATTCTACGAATTCTATGAGAGCAGAAAGGCGCAGCCTTTCTCAACTTTTGGGGTCCCCAGATGTTGTTGAACTACAACTCCCATCACCCCTAGCTAGCAAAGCCAGAGCTCAGGGATGATGGGAGTTGTAGTCCAACAACATCTGGGGACCCACAGGTTGAGAACCGCTGCCCTAGAGTCTCCACTGCTCAGAGATTAGGGTGCATGCAACAATACTGAGCTACATAGATTGATTGTCAGGGCACTGTGCTAAGCGGCGGGTTTGTTTTTAACTCAGGACTGTTCCTTACCATTTCCAAATAAGATAATTTTCTTTCAGCAGATAGAAAACACAATTTCAGCAGAGCCCTGGCATGTTGTGTGTACACCAGAAGACTGTCTGTGCTTGCCTAATCCACTGGCTGCAAAAACTCAATAGCAATTCTACAGGACAGTGAATGAATCATTCCTCTGTGTTGTCATTAGCAAAGGAAAGTGGGGTTGAAAACCTCGCCAACCATAAATCATTGTAAACTTACTTATGAAGAAAGGCAAGCTTAGTTTGATGTCAGCTTTTCCGAAAGCAAATAAAAAAAACAGAGATTATACACACACACACACACACACACATATATATACTGGGAGAAAAGCAATGACAAACCTAGACAGCATCTTAAAAAGCAGAGACATCACCTTGCCAACAAAGGTCCGTATAATTAAAGCTATGGTTTTTCCAGTAGTGATGTATGGAAGTGAGAGCTGAACCATAAAGAAGGCTGATCGCCGAAGAATTGATGCTTTTGAATTATGGTGCTGGAGGAGACTCTTGAGAATCCCATGGACTGCAAGAAGATCACATGTATCCATTCTTAAGGAGATCAGCCCTGAGTGCTCACTGGAAGGACAGATCCTGAAGCTGAGGCTCCAATACTTTGGCCACCTCATGAGAAGAGAAGACTCCCTGGAAAAGACCCTGATGTTGGGAAAGATGGAGGGCACAAGGAGAAGGGGATGACAGAGGACGAGATGGTCGCAGGCAAGGACCAGCGGCCTGGATTCACTGTACTGTACCAGCACACGGTCCGATGAAAGGAGAGCCTTGACCGCGTTGAAGGCCGCCGTCTCCCGATGACCCCAGGCCCAAGGCGTCTTTGTGCTAAGGAGTCGGTGAAGAGGCTCAGCCACTGTGGCTTTGTGGGGCAGGAACATATTATAAAAGTTCAGCAGCCCCAGGAACGCCTGCAACTCCGTCTTGTTCTTTGGGATGGGGGCCTGCTGGATAGCGCGGATCTTGGATGTGGTCGGGTGAAGGCCGGAGGCGTCGATAAGATAGCCCAGGAACTCTACCTGTGGAACGGCGATCTGGCACTTCTCCCTCTTTACCTTGAGCCCGGCCTCTTGGAACCTGGTCAGCACGGCACGGAGGCGCTCGAACAGCTGCTGGTGTGAGTCTGCGGACACCAAGACATCATCAAAATATGGTACCACGCCCGGAAGCCCTTGCAGGAGACACTCCATAAGGCTTTGGAAGATGCCAGGAGCCACACTCACCCCGAACTGCAACCGGCAGCAACGGAATGCCCCTCGGTGGGTGACGATCGTCTGGGCTTCAGCAGTGGCATCATTGACAGGCAGTTGTTGATAGGCTTGGGCAAGGTCCAGCTTAGCGAAGACCTTACCCTCACCCAGGGAATGCAGCAGGTGTTGGACAACAGGAATCGGATAAGGGTGCTGCTGAAGTGCCTTGTTGATCGTGCACTTGTAGTCAGCGCAGATTCTCACCGACCCGTCTGGCTTGACAGGCGTGACGATGGGGGTTTCCCACTTGGTGTGGTCAACTGGCTCCAAAACTCCTTGGGCGATCAGTTTGTCCAGTTGTTCATCCACCTTAGCCTTGAGAGCAAAGGGAACCCGGCGTGGCTTTAGCTTGATGGGGGCGACTTGTGGATCAAGGCTAAAGGAGATGGGCGTACCTGTATATTGCCCCAAGGTGCCGTCAAAAACCTTGGCAAAGTCTTTGACCAGACCCTCAGTCTCTGCGTTAGAGATGCAGTTGATGCCGGTGACTTCCAGGCCGAGGGCATCAAACCAGTCTAGCCCTAGGAGGCTTGGCCGCTGACCTTCGACCACCACCAACCGGAGCAGGCCCGAAAAATCCTTGAAGGCGATCCAGAACCGGCCAACGCCTACCACGGGAATGTCGTTTCCCTGGTAGTCTCTCAGGTGTACGTGGTGAGAGTCGAGTTGCCTTTTGGACACTCTGGGTACCAGTCTTTTGATGGTGCTCCAAGACACGATGGACAGGGCAGACCCGGTGTCAATCTCCATGTCACATGGAGCTCCTTCAATGAGCACCGTGACGTTCAGCTTGCGCCGCGTAGGCCAATCGTGTTTGGCCAATCGTGTTTGGTCGCGTAGGCCAATCGGTTTGGCCAATCGTGGTTCCAGACGGGCAGTGGCAGTTGGTGAGAGCGAAACAACTTTCTTTGGCGGACTGGAGTGAAGACTTGGACTTGCGAGTCGATGAAGGGGGGGTGTCAGACAGAGCCGATCGGCAGACCTTAGCGATGTGGCCCCTTCTGGAACACTTCCTACAGATGGCGTCTCTGAATCAACACTTGGCATGGGAATGGTTGCCTCCGCAGCCGGCACATTCCGGTTGGCCCTTGGACTTCTGTTGGAACTTCCTGCGCTCCCGCTTTGTCTGGTGCACGTCATCGTCTTCACTGGAGGATGCCTCATCACTGCTGGCCTCTTCATGATGCACCGGAACTGGCTTCCTATCAAGACACAGGCTGCTGGACTTGCGGATCTCCTGGGCAGAGCGTTCAGCAGCTTCTGAGGCCACAGCCTCCTCAATGGCTTTCTGTAGCGTGAGGTCTGGCTTGGCAAGGAGATGCCATTGCAGATGGATGTCCCGGACCCCGCAGACGATTCGATCCATCAGGGCATCGTCTAAGTCTCGGAACTCGCAGTGCATTGCAGCCTGTCGCAGGGCGGTGGTGTAGTTGTTGATTGACTCCCCCTCTGCCTGGTTCCGGTGGTAGAACGCATGGCGGGCAGCAATCTTGGACGGCTTTGGTGCATAGTGGTTGCGGAGCTTCTCTTGGATCGTGTCCCACGGTGTTGCCTGGACTTCTTCAGGCGCAACCAATGCTTGGGCCGTCTCAAACACCTCAGGCCCACAGAGGCTGAGGAATAGGCCCCGCTTCCGCTCCTTTGATACTTCTGTCAGCTCATTGGCTTGGAGGTAGCAGTTGAACCGAGCGAGGTAGGAGTCCCATGATTCAGAGGCTGGCGCAAATGGCGGTAGAGGCACAAGTGAAGCCATGATTCCGATGCCGGAGTGAAGGGTGATGGATGGAACACCGTGCACTAGCCAGAACAGTCAGCTCTGAATTGGTTCTGTTCAGTGATTTCGCTCAGTGATTCAGCTCAGTGATTCAGCTCTGCTCAGAGGTGGCTGCATCTGGCTGTGCTCTGATGTCCATCAATTCCATCCTCGTCGCCAGAGTTAAGTTGTGGGCGAACATAGCAGACGACACAGCGATTTCTCCAGAGTAGCTCTTTACTTGCAGAACTGAACAGCAAACAGCTCAGCCGGCCTGCTTTTATAGGCAGCTGGCTGTCAACATTGTAGCAACAACAACCCAGAGTTTCCTGCCTAAAACAACTGACGTGGACCTGAGTGAAAACTATCTACAGACCTGAGTGAAAACTATCTACAGTATCCCCCTGCTGGCCCAGGGTGAAACTTCACTACATAACAGAGGGCACAAGGAGAAGGGGATGACAGAGGACGAGATGGTTGGATAGTGTTGTCAAAGCTATGAACATGAGTTTGACCAAACTGTGGGAGGCAGTGGAAGACAGGAGTGCCTGGCGTGCTCTGGTCCATGGGGTCACGAAGAGTCGGACACGACTAAACGACTAAACAACAACAACAAATATATATATAATTTGTCAAACTCGGTTTTGAACAAGTATCTCTGAATCGGAAATGACTCCAGCCAGCAAGTATGGAAAAAAGTAATACCAGCAACTGAAACCCTCTTTAAAAATTAAGAAGCTGTATGAATCATACGCTCGTTGGGAGGGACTGCATTGTGGAAATGGCAGTTTAAACAAGCCGATGAGGAGACAGACTTGGTGTAGCTGAGAGTCTGAAGCTTTTGTGGCCAAGGTGTGAGTCAATTCAGACATGCATGTTCCTCACTCGATTACTGCAACACAAAGGGAAGATATACATGTGTGAACAGGGCCGAGGAGAATGATAGCTAGAATCTGAATATTACCTGAAACCCAATGTTTTTTAAATAGGGCCGCTTCACACACAGAGGGCAGGTTCACCTTGGTTTCCCATTCAATTCTGGGCATTATTCAAAGTGTAAACATTCATCTGTAAAGCCATAAAAGACGGGAAAAAGCTATCTGAAGGATCAAATCCTTCCATCTATAGCTGTCTGGTCCTTAAGATCTTCATCGTAAATGGTTCTCGGAGTCCCCCTCCCACTGGAGGGAGCCTTCTCAGTGGTGGCTCCATAGCTGTGGAATTGCTTTGATAATAACAAGAAACAAGCAGAACATGTCCACAGTTTTTGCTTTCAGAATTAACAGGCAAAAAGCAATTCAGAACTGCGCTAACAATAGTTTACTTTGTGAGCAAATCCAACAAAAAAGAGAGAGGACATCTTAGTGGCCTGGGGTCATGGTACATTTATGCTATAAAAGAAAAACACACTTGAGGAAAAATATCCTTTTGTACTTTGTCTTTAGCCTACCGGCTTCTACAAGTTAACCCCACACCCTATCATGCCATCTCTGCAAAGAAAAGCCCTCCTCAGATTCCCAGAGAGGATTGTCTGCTGCCTTTGATTATTTGTTTTAATGCAATGGCTAGCAATGTCATGTCTGTGGGCCCCAATGTACCCTCCAGTTTCTTCTCTGGTGCCCACAAAAGGCCTCACTAAACATCCCCTCAAAAAATTGCATTTCACAAGAGGTGGTCTGCTCTTCCTGCACAGTTCTTTGTTTGCACTGGCTTGGCCTTTCCTACATGCTCCCACAGCAGACGTCTTGTGTTTTGCCACTCTCTTCTGGCGGCCATTTTGCGACTGCTGCCCACAGTTCTTTCTCAAAATTCCAAATGTGCCCAGTGTCCCCTGGAAGCTCCCAAATTTCTGCTTTAGTTCATTTAGATCTGGGCACAAATTTTGCTTCTCATGCTTCCAAGGCTGGTTTTATATTAATTTTATGCTGGCCTGTTGTTGTTGACCATGTCCGGCACTGTTTTTTCTGCGAGGTTTTGAATTTTCACATCCTTTGTGAAAATTTCATTTCATTGAATGAATTGTGTTCGTGCTTTTGTAAGTCTCCAATAAGACTTTGGTCAATGGGATGCTTAGATATGGAAATGACACCAGCAACATATTTCTTCATTTATCTTCTTGTGATTACTTTAGGCTGGGTGTGGGGAACCTTTGCCCCTCCAAATATCGCTGAACTACAACTCCCATCATCCCTATGCATCAATCATGCTTTCTAGGGTGATGGAAGTTGTAGTTCAACAATATCTAGAAGGGTGAAAGTCTCCCAAAACTGCTTTAGGCATTTGCGAAAGGCCTATTTATTTACTTGAGCACGTTTTGGCTTAAATAAATTATTTATTACATAAATAATAATAATAATAAATTTATTTATTACATTTATATCCCACCATTCCTCCAAGGAGCTCAAGGTATCATACCAAGTTCTCCTCCCCATTTTATCATCACCACAACCCTGCAAGGTAGACCAGGCTGAGAGGCAGTGACTGGCCCAAGGTCGCATAGTGAGCTTCTGGTCTGACTGGGGCATTTGAACCCTGGTCTTCCAGCTTGTGGTCCAACACTCTAACCACACTGACTTTTAGTCATTTGTTTTAGCTACCGAGGATACCGTGCCATTTCCCCTTTTTCATAATGAAACAAGAACCTGTGCCAAATTAAACAAGAATTTACAATGCATGCCTAACAATTTCCACTCAGATGTAAGCCCTGTTGAATTCCATGGGGATTACCCCCAAGCAAGTGGGGTTAACTGTTCTCCTCACGAAACCTGACATCCCCCCCTTGCCCACAAAATGTAAAAGTGCAATGTATATTAATTAACCGATCATCCTTGCTGTATTAACCCTTTTACAGATCGTATTGTCTGTAAACCGCTGTAGATTTTATTGTTGAAAGGCAGCACAAATAATGTTTTAACTGAAATAGTGTATTTGAAAGTAAATAAATATTGCGTTCTTTTTCCCATCCACAAAAGGAACAAAGGCACCAGAAGACAAGGACTCCTCAATTTTGATTTGGGGCAGAGTTGCTGTTTTGAATATAGCCAAGCTCTGTTGTGTTTCTATGATTGTTATGGTGTCAGCCATGATGGATGATTCCTCTCCGAAATGTGGATGAAAGGAACAAAACGAATATTAGCCTCTGCACAGAGTCCCTCTGACAACTGTATTCCTCAGAAAGAGTTCAACACATGGCACAGCTTCCAAAGCTCCCAACGAAAAAGGACCCTGTTATCCCAGAAACATAGATCAGTTTTTGGCCTCTAATAAAAGTCTGTTTGCTCCAGCAAGGTAGATTATAGCAGGGAAGAACTTGGGCCATCAAGTCAACTTGCCAAGTTAGTGGCGCACAGGGGGAAATGGCAGCGTTCCACTCCGCGGATGATTAGAGGAGGCCCTTTGTTCTTACGCTCGGGGAATCGGCTGGATCAAGTCCAGGGAGCTGCAGGAAAGAAAGGCAGGGGGAGAGAGATTGGGAGATGGAGCTCAAAGGAAGTCAGGAAATAAATAAGAGGTCCTTACAAACAGGCAGTTTTCTGCAACTGGGCCTTCTGCTGTTAAAGTACCGGTGGGGGACCTCAGGTCTAGAAGCCAAATCTGACTCACTAGACCATTCTATCTGGCCTTTGGGGCTCTCCCTGTCAGGAGATCAGCCTACACTTGAGTAGGACCCTGGCAGAGACACATGCCTGACTGGCATATTCTCTCCCTCCTGGTCTTTCATTCGGGAGTTTCAATAAGCTTTCTTCAGCCCAAACATCACAGCGACCGATGCCAACCGGCACACTTAGGGATCCGCAGAGTTTGCGCATCATGCGCGTGACAGACCCCAGCAACTCAGCATTTTGGCTAACTTGCTTTATTTACATATAAACACACATGGAGCACTGCAACATGGCTCCCTCTCTGTCTAGCATCAGACAGCAAAGAGAATGAACAAAGGACACTAGTCCCACTTCGCGGAACACAGTAATACAAACATCCTGTTTCCGTCACTTCCCACTTTGCGGAGTCAAAACATATACTGTCATATGAAAGACAACAATCCTATGACTGCAATCATGGAGCAGGAATTCTAATACTCCCAAGTCATCATCAGAAGGGCTGTAGCTCAATGGTGAAGCCATCCGCCTTGCATGGAGAAGGTCCTTGGTTCAATCCCAGGGAGGGCTGGGAGAAACTCCCCATCTGAAACCCCAGAGAGCTGCTGCCAGTCAGTGTAGACAAGATATGTTTTTGAGCCTTGGTGGGGGGAAAGAACGTAAGAACATGAGACAGGCCTGCTGGATTGGGCCAATAGTCCAGCGTCCTGTTCTCACAGTGGCCGACCAGATGCTGTGGGAAGCCTCCAAGCAGGACCTAAGAGCATCTGCACTTGGTCCACTTGTGATTCCCAACAACTGGTATTCAGAGCCATAATGCCTCTGACAATGGTGGTTTATGTGAGGATCTAAGGTGAAATCTCTTCTTTTTCCCCAGTGCAGGGAGTGACCATTTTAGGCACATCCGGCATGTCTGCAACTGCGCATGCACGCATCATGCCAAATCTGGAAGTGGCCTGAAGATGTCAAAGAATGGGGCAGAATGAGGTGTTTTTCAACAGTGTTTCAAATATATGAATTTTCAGTTCAACACGCAGTGCCTTGGAATGTAAGCCCCTTGTAAATTGGGAGTTGCCTGTACAGTCGTACCTTGGTTCATGAACGGAATCTGTTCCGGAAGTCCGTCCAACTTCCACAAACGTTCAAAACCAAGGCATGGCTTCCGATTGGCTCCAGGAGCTTCCTGCATTCAGTCGGAAGCCATGTCAGATGTTTGGCTTCCAAAAGAAGTTCGCAAACCAAAACACTTACTTCTGGGTTTGCGGGGCCAAAATGTTCGAGTTGCAAGGCTTTTGAGAACCAAGGTACGACTGTACATAGGAAAGGGAGGAAGTTTTAAGGGTGTGTACAGGAACAATCGACATTCCTTTTGGAATGGAGAGCCCCCTTTACTCTGAAAGGCATACTGGTCCATTTCTAACCCACCAAATGCAGCTAACCCCATGGTAATAATCCTTTGAGAGGCTTTGAGAGGGTTTGCAAGCCTGCGCTCAAAATCACTCATATAGTCATCGTTGCATATTAGGAAAGCCATCAGATCAGTATAAATGGGCAATGCATGTTGCCAATGAACGCAGCGCTCTCTGAGAGGCCACCTGCACTGCTTTCCCTTTGGAATTGAAACTGCATAGTATCCAAAATGCATGATGATGTGAGGCCAAAGAACCTTTTCACGGGCTTCATAGGAGGGTTTGGGAAATGATTCATTCTTCTCTCCTCTCTCGGCTCAGAATCGTGGAACAATGCACCACCCGAAACTCACCCAGAGCCTTAGCTATCACGCAGACAAATGCCCTAGGAAACAGGGCGGTGGATGTAAAGACCCAAGACAAACTGTCTATTGATAAGTTAGGAAATGCAAAACAACAACAAACCTATGGTTACATAAAACATAGTCAATAAACACTCAAGACGTAACCAGCTGTACGTTTGAATAAATAAGATATACTATTCATTGTATCAAATTGTAGATTCCAACGAAAGTCTCATAAAGTTCAACCAAAAAAACTACAGGAGACCCAGTGGATCAGTTCATTCTCTAGTCAGTTCATGCATAAGGTCCATATATGTATAAGTGTCTATTCCACCTGTCTGTTCACTGCAACCACTACTATGCTATAAGATCCACTATCCTGTAATATGACATATGAGCCTGTACTACTGATGAAGCCTAGGTTGGCAAAACAAGGCTAATATTCCGGAAATCCTTGTCTTGGACTCTGTGAAAGGATTCAGCGGAACTGTAACAACCCTTCATGTGGATTATTGGACTCTATGAACAGACAGGTGGAATAGACACTTATACATGTATGGACCTTATGCATGAACTGACTAGAGAATGAACAGAGCCACTGGATCTTCTGCTTTTTCCGTTGAACTTTATGAGACTTTCGTTGGAATCTACAATTTGACACAATGAATAGTATACCTTATTTATTCAAAAGTACAGCCGGTTGCGTCTTGTGTGTTTATTAAGTTAGGAAATGCAGCATCTACACAAAAGTAATTTTGTTTTTGTTTTTTTAAAAAACCCTACCAGTATGGCTGTTAGAATGGTCAGCAAAGAAACACCAGCCACTAGAGGGCGATGCGCTATTACACATTGGGCAGACATTCTAGATCAAAAATCTGCTTGGTTTGATACTGTTTCAATATAAACAGTATCAATATATTTAGATGATGATAATAATAATAATAATAAAAGAATTGTGGTATCTTAATTCATAAAAATGGTCATCTATTCTTTAACAGAAAGGGACGTGTTTGTTTGTTTGTTTTCTGTCTCTCTGTGTGTGCAGGATCAGTTTATTACCAAATGATGAGCTTTACTCAGGGGCTTGGAGATTTAATGACATGCTTTCCGTAAACATAATAAATCCTTACCAATATATATATATTCAAATGTGCAACCTCTTTTAGTCTTGGCAGTCATTTTTTTGTTACTGCTATAGTTTGGAAAGAGAGAGAAAATGAAAGAAAGAAAAATATGTCTCTCACAGCCAGTCTCCATTTGTAAGGCTTTTCCTGCTCTCCAAAGTCTTGGGGTTTTCACAGAAATGAACTGGTCTTCTTCTCTTTGTGGCGATGGAAAAGAAGAGTTCTTTCATCAGAGGTGATGGAGAAGCTCTGCATTTCTGTCTCTCTGCATCTCCTATAGCTTGTGTAGATGGAAGTTGAAAGAAGATTCTAAGAGCAGGACTCAGAGCAGAAAGAGATGCTCTCTGATAAGTTAATCCATTCCCCGCCTACACACCGTAGTCTCAATTATGATCCCCCTCCCTGTTGGCTGTTATAAATATATAAGAACTAGACATATTAATTGCAATCACACATTTAATGCCAGGTCTAGTGTGGTCCTTATTCAAACAACTTCTTTTTAATTAAAAAAAAAAAATCTGTATCGGGGAAGGAAAACCCTTTTCAGTGAAATGGCAGCATTCCTTTGTGGGCAACCCTTCTGAATACCACATTGCAGTGATGGGTAGGGCCAGAGGGGAAGGACGTGACTCTTATCTTTGTATAGTAGTGTAATGGTTCTAGGGGTTGCTCATGCATAAGTTGCCGCCACTCTTGGCTTGGTTGCCTGGTTGAACCCTTTCTGTCTGGACAGCCCTTCACTGCGTGGCTGTCTCAGTCACTGGCAGAATCCGTCAGTGGGCGTTTCTTAAACTTCTTCCAGCAAAAAAGTTCTTTGACGCCAAATCTCCTCCTATTCTCCCTGCGCGGAAGTCTTCTGCGCAGGGAGGGTGTGGGCAGCGGAGGACCCGTGCTCTCCCCGCTGGTCTCCTACGAGGAGTCCTGGAGCCTTTTCTCTGATTCCCCCATCTGCCCCCCTTCTCTCCTGGTGTTACGTTGATTTCCTTCCCCAGCAGCTGGGCTGCCTCTCCGGCATCGCTCTGGAGCCTTCCCTCCACCTCTGTTTCTTATGGCAGTTCCCTGACAAGTAGGCTGCATTTCAAACATCCCTCTCTCTTCCTCCTCCTCCAGCCATCCAGGTGAGGAAGAGGCATTATCACATTTGAAGGTCAAACTCCAGCCAGGCAAAATCACCTGAGGAGAATGTGGAACTGGGTAACTGAGGGATAGGGTTGGGGAAGAAAGAAATTGCAGTTTGCATTTAAGGACAAAACCACTAAATTCGCACTTCCGGAAACAATACGTGAAAAGGAACACAGCCATCATTCCAAATTCACACTTCTCTGAATTTTGCGATGCCATTCGCCCACCAAACAATATGGACAAAAATGCATAAACTAAAGTGCATTCAAATGCATTATTGCACACAATGTGTGTATACAGTAAGCCTGCAACTTATGTGGGGGTTCCATTCTGAGGATTTCGCCTAAAACCAAAGTTGCATATAGTCAAAACAGCTTGGGTGCAAAGGTGGGTGGGATAGCCAAAGTCCCTTATCTTGGACACTTACTCCCTTTTTAATTTTGCCACACACAGAGAGAGCTGAATGTACACAAGTTAAATCTATGTAAGTTGGCTTAATGTGCCAGGAGAAATTTGTTGATGAACTTTCATGAAGAGTTTATCGGCTGATGTGGAAGTGTGAAAAACTGCACTTAAGAATGGGAAAACGAGAAACTGGGAGAAACCAAAATTGACAGAGACTCCCATCTCTGGTGAGGGGTGTGGCTTGTTGGAAAATGCCCTGGGGTGCCCCTCCAGCCCCAAACTCCAAGTATGCTCAGCTCTGGAAAAGACATTTCCCTTCTTCTCCAGTGCACTTCAGTGACATATATCAATAGTAATAATAATAATAATTTACTATTTGTACCCCACCCAACTGGCTGGGTTTCCTAAGCCACTCTGGGCGGCTTCCAACAAAGATTACAAATACATTAAAATGTCACACATTAAAAACTTCCCTAAACATGGCTGCCTTCAGATGTCCTCTGAATGTCAGGTAGTTGTTTATCTTTTTGACATCTGATGGGAGGGCGTTCCACAGGGTGGGTGCCTATACCGAGAAGGCCCCCTGCCTGGTTCCCTGTAGCTTTGCTTCTTGAAATGAGGGAACTGTCAGAAGGCCCTCGGTGCTGGACCTCAGCGTCCGGGCAGAACGATGGGGGTGGAGACGCTCCTTCAGGTATACTGGGCTGAGGCCGTTGTATCAAATGATATATGCACACTAATCTTCTGGCATAACACAACAAGAAGCATGAGACATTGTAGAGCTAATCTACGTATTTATTTACACACTATGTACAGACAAAGGAGTCATGGCGTCCTCTCTCTCCAGCTCCGAGAGAAGAACAGGAACAAGCAAAAGTACAGTACAATAGTACATACAGTAAAAGAGATGAGACTGTCTTCCGTTCCCACACTCTTCCCAGACAGGCATGTGAGGGTGTGGCCAGTTAAGGGACACAATGTGAGAAGAGCTCTAGAGGGCTGTACTTGGCCTCTGGGACTGAGGTTCCCCACCTCTGATCTATAGATCGGATCATAGTGCTCCTGAGATCAGTGGGGGTCATATCTTAGCAAACCGTTTCTCAAGCAAACAGACCAAAAGCCACATTTAGTTGAGGAAATGGAACAAAAATACCAAACCACTAGTTGTGCAGAGAATCTGTTCTGGTTCTGAGTATCACAAGATATTACATTAAGTGTTCTGACATGGCATTCATCAGGCAGCATCTCCCATGCAGAGGAGTCAGACCACTGCACTCAAACCATTGATCCATCAAGTACAGTATTGTCTTGCACAGACTGGAAATAACTCTCTTGGAATTAAACCTCAGATCTTCTGCATGAAAATCACGTGTTCTGCAATGCAACTCTGATTCTTCCCTAAAGGCAGCCTTCCACCCAGTATGTGGGAAGAAAAGCTCTGTTTCCAAGTTCTCCCGAATGTAAGGAAATGTCAAACTATATTTTAATATTGGGAACTGCTTAACGGTACAGCATTGTGCAGCAATTGACTGGTTTCGTTGTTGTTGTTGTTGTCCTGCTGTTTCTTTACACGGGATGTGGCCAACGTGATACACCCTGACCTGCTGCAACCTCTGTCTTCCAGCATCCTTCCTGCTAGCGAAAGTTTCAAAATGAGAAAACTTTTGGATTTAAGTCAGATTCAGATCAGTCAAGTCCAGAGATCACAGGCCTTTCATACCAAAAATGACAGGAGTATAGGGAGGAAAGGATAGAAATACAAATTTTCACTCTCTCACAGTTACCGTTAGGGATGGATGGATGAGTCAATTTGTGTTCCGTATCAGTTCCACATGTGTTCATTCATGAGTCCCTTTCATCCGATTCCTACATCAATCTGGATTTTTTTTGAACTGCACAACAGTCTCTCCTCCTCCTCCTCAATCTCTCTGTGTTTTTTGATATCACAAACTGTGATACCACAAACTGTGGTATCCTCTTTGACCAGCTCTGTGGGACCAGCTTTCTTAGGGGCACTGTTTTTACAGTGGTTCTGATCCTACCTAGATGGTTGTGTCCAGAGAGTAGCATTTGGAGACTGTGTTTCAGCTCCCCGATCTTCATGCTATGGTGTACCACAAGGTACAAACTTGTCCCCAGTGCTGTTTTAACATCTACATGGAGTCTCTGGGTGTGATCATTAGGAGTTTGGGGGCTAAGTGTCATGATGTGATGACACACAGCTATACTTCTCCATAAGATCTAACTCAGAGGAATTCTGTATATAATCTGGGCCACTGTTTGGGCACAATGGTTGTCAGGGGCTTGGCAGAGGAGAAGGAGTGGTGGAGACCACCTCCTCATTCTGACCTTCCCAGGGAGGAAAAAGACAGTGTATACCCAGTATACCTAAAGGAGCGTCTTCACCCCCGTCGTTCTGCCTGGACTCTGAGGTCCAGCACCAAGGGCCTTCTGGCGGTTCCCTCACTATGAGAAGCAAAGCTACAGGGAACCAGGCAGAGGGCTTCTTGGTAGTGGCACCCGCCCTGTCAGATGTCTCCCATCAGATGTCAAGGAGATAAACAACTACCTGACATTTAGAAGACATCTGAAGGCAGCCCTGTTCAGGGAAGTTTTTAATGTGTGGCATTTTAATGTATTTTTAATTTTTGTTGGAAGCCGCCCAGAGTGGCTTAGGAAACCCAGCCAGTTGGGTGGGGTACAAATAATAAATTATTATTATTTTTTACAACAGTGGTTTGCGGGAGGTTACAGCTCATAGGCAGATGAGGGGAAAAGTTGGGAAATAATGAGAGAGGAGGAGCAGGCAGAGCCAGAGCAGCAGCTGGCTGACACGTTGTCACTAGAAAGCATTCCAGACCCTCCATCTCCCAGAACCCGGCGAGCCTTAAAAGTAGGAGAGCAAAAAGCTCAAAGACAGAGAGGGCACTTAGTGGCACCCGTAGAGGAGATGATGATGCTGACGAATGAGGAAGTGGGAGAGAAGGTGGGGTGGAGACTCACTCGAGACAATGTCATTATCCAAGGGGTTGGATTCTAAAACCTGTGAGGTTTGAAATAAAAAGGACTGTAAGAAACTTTTCCTTGTCTTTATACTTTCCTGGACAACCAGCCAGGAGCCACTGACAGCATCCTGATGATGGTGGACTGGATGAAGGCCAATAATCTGAGTTTGAGCTCTGGGAAGATGGAGGCACTGTTGGCTGGTAGTTCCCGTGTCTGTAAGATCAGCCAGTTTTCTACCAGAGATTCCGAAAGACCAGTTTATGTATGCAATGACACCTGCCAGAATGACGTATGCCCAGAGATGGAAAGAAGATGTAGTTCCAACCAAGAAGGAATGGCATGCAAAACTAATAGACTATGCAGAAATGGCTAAACTTACTGGAAGAACAAGGAACTAAGATGAAGGAATTTTCAATAAAGAATGGGGGAAATATGTGGAGTATTAAATATATATATATATCATTGTAAACAACTACATTAGCAGGAACTTAAGACAAGCAGTTAAACTACTAACTTATTTGAAAAGTTGAGAGTAATAATCATAAGGAATTATAGTGGAGATGCAGTAATATAAATGAAATTAGAAGAAACCACAGAAAGGGAGGAGGGAAGTCAAATTATGTTTTTATTTGCGAAGATGTATTTTATTTCACATTTATTGTAAAATTGAAAACTTTGCAAAATCTCTCTCTCTCTCTCTCACACACACACACACACACACACACACACAAACCCAGTTTTTGGTTCTGGTTTGCTTCTACTGAAAGAGCAGGTTTGGAGTTGGGGAGTCATCCTGGCTCCACCATTGTCACTGGAAGCTCTGCACCACAGTGTCTAGGAGTGCCTTTCCCCAGCTTGTAGTACAAATAGGACTTCTTGGACAGAGATAACTTGAACATGGTGATTGATGCATTGGTAACCTCAAGCCTTCGTTGTTGCAATGCACTCTATGTGGAGTGACCCTCGGTTCTGGAGACTCCAGCCACTGCAAAATGCTGCGGCTAGACTGTTGATGGGGACACACACTATTGCAATTACGAGCAGGAAAATTGCACTCAAGGAGGGTTCAGACTAAAGCAGTAATTGTCGTATTTGGGCAGGGAACGTAGCATGATCAGGGGCCTGTGGAGGACACCTTTGGCCATCAGGCCTGAGGTTCCCCAGCCCTGACGTTAGACATGGCAGAGAAATTAACAGCCTTTGTAGAACTGAGCTTCCACGTCGTTTGGAGGCTCTTGAAGAATTTATTGTGATAGCTCTCTGAATGCCGAGAGCAAACGAAAGGAAGGCAGCCACTCCCAGGAGGTGCTCAGCATCCTCAAAGTGGGAGGAGGCAAGAGAGGGGAAATTTTTGGTTTCAACGTAGTAATTTCCCATGTAGAGAATGAGCCGGATGACTGATCTATAATTGCAGTGCGATTGCCACCCTGATTAGCTAGAAGGGGGGAAGACGCCTGCATTGCTAATATCTGTTTAGCCAGGGATTCCGCAGGAAGGCAAAAGCTTTGGGCTGGAGATCCAGCGATCGGCAGAACAAGAGCAAGAAGCTGTGTGCTTGCACATATCTTAACCAGGTAGGGAATTAAGGAGGAGGCTCAGGAACGCTCCTGCAGCCATTCATTTGAAACATCGCCAGGGAGAAACGATGATATAATTTCTCTTCTGCTCATGATGCAGGCTGGAAGGAAGACCAAAGTAATGGGCCAGTTACAGATAGGTAGCCGTGTTGGTCTGCCATAGTCAAAACAAAATAAAAAAATTCCTTCCAGTAGCACCTTAAAGACCAACTAAGTTAGTTCTTGGTATGAGCTTTCGTGTGCATGCACACTTCTTCAGATACACTGAAACAGAAGTCACCAGACCCTTCTATATAGTGAGAAGGTGGGGAGGGGTATTACTCAGAAGGGTGGTGGGATTGGGTGATTGGCAGATAGCTGTGATGAGCCTGTTGACGACTCTTAACGACTGCAATAGGTCTTACAGGAAAAAGCAAGGGGTGAGAAGGTGAAAAATGGCTTTGTCATGTATAATGAGATAAGAATCCAATGTCTTTGTTCAGACCAGGTCTCTCCATGGTTTTAAGTTTGGTAATAAGTTGCAATTCAGCAGCTTCTCTTTCCAGTCTATTTCTGAAATTCCTTTGTAATAGAACAGCTACTTTGAGATCTTGTATAGAATGTCCTGGGAGATTGAAGTGTTCTCCTACTGGTAATGGGCGTTTGCCCTAATCTGGAAGATGCTATGCATCTTTGATGCACACACAAAGAACGTGGCCTGGTTTGTTCAACGTAGAGCTTTTTTTCTGGGAGCATTCTGCCAGCACCTTCCTCCCACCCAAAGGTTAAAAGTGTGCCACTTACTATAACAAGTTCATGGTGAATGTTGTGCTTGTCATTGAGCACTCTTCTTAAAGCATGCTCCAATCTCATTCATGCTTACAGGAGTAAGGCTTCTTCACCAACCCTACTAAACCCCTTAGAGCCAGTGTGGTGTAGTGGTTAAGAGCGGTAGTCTTGTAATCTGGTGAACCGGGTTCGATTCACCGCTTCTCCACCTGCAGCTGCTGGGTGACCTTGGGCCAGTCACACTTCTCTGCAGTCTCTCAGCCCCACTCACCTCACAGAGTGTTTGTTGTGGGGGAGGAAGGGAAAGGCGAATGTTAGCCACTTTGAGACTCCTTCAGGGAGTGATAAAGCGGGATATCAAATCCAAACTACTACTACTACTACTACTACTACTACTCTTCTTCTTCTTCTTCTTCTTCTTCTTCTTCTTCTTCTTCTTCTCCTCCTTTGCCTCCCTTCCACCATAAACTTGGCATGGGGGCTACACGGCTGTCGCCTGAGTTCCAGGATTCCTCAGTGCCATCTTACCAGGTGCTTCTCTCCACTCTAGGAAACCAGTCACTTCTTTCTGAACCTCTGCTAGAAATTCCAGGCTCATCTGTGATTGTGTTCCCATAGGTCTGTCAACATGCAGAGGGCCCGGAGGCCAGCTGGCTAGCTGGACCGTCTCCTTCCAGTCGTTCTGCTGCGTAGACCCATCGGCCTCTCCCCCAACGTAAATCAGCGACCCGGGCTTCAAAGCCAGGGCACACTATCAGCAGATCGAACTGCGCACACAGAATAGGTGTGAGGCTTGTGAAAGCATACTTCAACTATGGATTTATTAATCATAAATCAGGACAAAGAAACACGTCGTCCCTCTCGCTTCGTCTTTCAGAGAGAACCGGGAAAAGCAAAAGCTATACACACAATGGAAGTTCCCAGCAAGCTGTGCTGGAATGTAAACAGACATGTGACACGCAACAGTTCCACACGCCTGCTACTTAAGGGGAATGGAAATCTCTTCAAGACAGGCAGGGCTGGCCTGCTCATGAGGTGAGGTGAGGTGGTTGCCTCAGGCGGCCAATCTGGGCCCAAAAAGTACATCGTTTGCTGCCACACCATGCCCCCGATGCTGTCTCCTCCTCCTCCTCCTCCTCTTCCTCCGCAGCTGTGTCTCACTGCTGCCATGGGTGTCCCCACCTCCTCCTCTGCCATGGGCATGCCCCACTGCTGCTGTGGGTGCACCTCCCACCATCACACCCTCGCCTCCTCCTCCTCCTCTGATGTTTGTTTAACTGGAATGTACAAAGTTAAGAGTCACCTCTGTTGCCAATCTACCCTTTGCTTCAGCCTCCAGAAGGGAATCTGGCCCTCAAGATGAAAAAAGGTTCCCTGCCCCTATCTTAAAACAAGGTGACCTATGTGTGTCTACACACAAGGGTAACATAGCAAAGGGAGGGCATAGAGGGTGTCTTTCCTGAGGGTCCCCCAAAACCTGGAGCTGAGCCAGTGGGGTGTAGTGGTTAAGAGCGGTGGAGTCGTAATCTGGTGAACCGGGTTTGCTTCCTCGCTCCTCCACATGCAGCTGCTGGGTGACCTAGGGCTAGTCCCACTTCTCTGAAGTCTCTCAGCCTCACTCACCTCACAGTGTTTGTTGTGGAGGAGGAAGGGAATGGAGAATGTTGGCTGCTTTGAGACTCCTTAGGGTATAAGGATAAAGTGGGATATCAAATCCAAACTCTTCTTCTTCTTCTTCCCCTCAAACCAGAAATGGGTCCACTTATTTTGGGGGAGGAAGGGTGGATGAAGGGACTGCGACACCTTCTTCCTCCCTCCTTGCCTTTGCAGCTGCAAAACTCTGCAGAAAGCACAACTTTACGTGACTCCAAACCCTTCCATCCTTTGAAAGGGATTCATTAATGCAGCTGTCAGCCGAGCGACCGACTCTCCAAACCCTCTTTTTGCATTTTCGGCTTTCGTTTCCCTGCTTCTGAAACTCTGTTTATCAAGAGTTCCTCTGGAGGGTTTGAAGAGGTAAGGAGAAAGCGGGTTTCGCTACTCAAAGAAATAGGTTGGGAAAATCCAATAAGACTTCACAGCACTTGCCAAGCGAAGTAATTACATGAGCTACAGCAAATATTTAAAGAAAAGCAACACTTTCGCCTCTCATTGCTGCTTTTGTTGATAATAATGAAGTGACTTGATAGAGAAGAAGCTGCAATGAGAGAGGGGGAAGAAGGAGATGAGAAACAAACCAGCTGGCTATTTATCTCCCTGCATTTGAGGACTTAACTGAAGGAGACACTTCTCTATTTATTTAGGCAAATGGATACAGCACACAGAAATATCCAAAAGGGCACGGTGGCTTTTCAGCATTCTTCCACATTATTGCTATTGGTTGCTGGGATGATATACAGTGGTACCTTGGTTTGCATATGTTTTGGATTACAAACACGTCAAACCCGGAAGTGCGTGTCCCAGTTTGCAACCTTTTTTTGGATTACAACCCATTTTTATTTTATTTTTGGATTACGAACAAAATTTTTTTGGAGGCCCCATTGGCGAAAGTGCACCTTGGGTTACAACCTGTTTTGGTTTACAAATGGACCTCCGGAACAGATTATGGTTGTAACCAAGGTACCAGGGATGTGGCATTTGATGGAGTTTAGTAAAGAAAAGATAGGCTCTGCCCCCAAGGAGCTTACATTTTTCTAGTTGCAGACCATTAGTGAACAGGTAGCATGGATGAGAGAGGATGTTAGCTGAAGTCAAGTCTGGATTCAACAGAGATCAGATAGAAATAGCTCGTAAAATCCTCTTTATGGACCAACGCAGTGCTGGATTGAGATTTGTGCTTCACTCACAAATACATCTCCCCGTCCAAGTAAAAAAAGGCATTTTTTTTCCACAGTTCCAAACAAGCAAAAGTACTTGAGGGGGAATGCAGAGCAGGCTGGGGGGGGGGAGTATCCTGAGGGAAGGGGGTGTGGAATATCCATGGGGCCAGATAGAGAGGTTTCAGGGGCTATATTCAGCACCTGAGCTCAGGCCTCTAAAAGAGATGGCAAGTTGCTGGCAAAATGCAGGGAGGGGGTATATTGAATCACAGAACTGTAGAGTTGGAAAAGACTCCAAGGGTCATCTAGTCCAACTCCCTGCAATGCATGAATCTCAGCGAAAACATCCGCAGCAGATGGCCATCAACCATGGACACCTGCCAACGATACAAAAATTGCAAATAAATTCTTAAGTGCTCTGAGAAAGAGACAGAAAAATGGAAGCCTTTTCCACAGCAGAAGGTAGCTTTCGAGAATCTAGAGGATGGGCTTTAAGCGCAGCACTGCCTTGCACATTTTATGCCCTCCTCTGAAGAGGGCGTAAGGGATGGGGCAGGGGAGATCTCTTATTCTCAAAAGAAACCCAGGCACTAGAGCAGGGCCAGATTTAGGTTTGACGAGGCCCTAAGCTACTGACAGGGATGCGGGTGGGGCTGTGGGTTAAACCACAGAGCCTAGGATTTGCCGATCAGAAGGTTGGCAGTTCAAATCCCCGAGACGGAGTGAGCTCCCGTTGCTCGGTCCCTGATCCTGCCAACCTAGCAGTTCGAAAGCACGTCAAAGTGCAAGTAGATAAATAGGGACTGCTCCGGCGGGAAGGTAAACGGCATTTCCGTGTGCTGCTCTGGTTCACCAGAAGTGGCTTAGTCATGCTGGTCACATGACCCGGAAGCTGTCTGCGGACAAACACTGGCTCCCTCGGCCTATAGAGCTAGATGAGCGCGCAACCTCAGAGTCAGTCATGACTGGACCTAATGGTCAGGGGTCCCCTTTACCTTTTAAGCTAATGACGGTAATGGGGCCCTTTATATATGTCCAGCTGTCCTTTGTCAACAACCAATTGTCACTGTTTTTTGTGTTGAATATATGCTATATGGTAATTTATGGACCTAATAGGTATCTAAAGCCATTTGCCCATGCAGAATGTAGGCATCCTATATATAGAAATGAGCAAACCAGTGATATTTTAGGGATCAGGCTAGCAGGCGGAGCCCATGACTAACATCATAGTGAGGCATCTAATCATAAGCCTGCATTTTTATCAAGCTTATATTTTTTGATCAAGGTTGTATCTTAAAAATGAGTTGAAATTCACAAATGTTTCATGCCAGGCAGGAACTAGGCTGGCTAAGATTTTGGCAGATGTTCATCCTCTTCGCCAGAGAGGCCCTCTGGTTTATTGCGGTCATAAAAGGCTGAGCAGAGGTCACTGACCTTGCATATTGCAGAGTACAATTAAGCTACAATTAAGTTGGTAAATAGTAAGAATTATTGTGCCTCCCATTAGAGACTTGAGCCACATTTTCCTAAGGGCAAGAGCTAATGGAAATAGGGAAAGAAAGTGTTTTTAAGTTTTTTCTTACTTTGAAAACGTCTTTGCTTATAAAAAAATTATATATGTTATGTATTAAATATATTGGCTTAAATGTAATTATGCAAAGGATTTAAGAAATGTTGGATTCTTATTTCATATAGTTGTAAGAGTTGTAACTATCCTGAAATTAAGTCAGCCATCAGCCCAGCCCCCCTGTCGGGCAGGAAAGCACCATCAGAGCACTCTAGACAGATGGTTGTCAGGTTTTTGTTTAAAGGAACCTCCAATGAAGGAGATCTTTCATTGATGATGCGTACAAAAGATCTTTGATACCTGTTTAAAATAGAATTAGCCACCATCTGTTTTAGCCATCTGCTCTATTTTAGAATTAAGGGGGCAAAGGTGATTTGGTAATTAAGGTGCCTTGTAGAGGTTAATGGCTACTTGTTTGCCAATTATAAATATAGCTTTTATTTCCCATAAAAGGCAATAGGAAATGGTTGTATCTTTTGTGATTGGTTCTAGCAAACAGCCAATAGGAATTTCAACCAGGCTGATTGGACAGAGGCAGCCAAAGGAGGAGCAAGGGGGCTGGGTTAAGGAAATATAAGTGCTGGCCATAATGGCAGGAGGCCAGGCCAGAGCTTGGTAACCATATACCACTGTGCCTCATATTTATTTGTCTGACAAATAAATTATTATTTTAAATTCTCTATTGCTGCGTTGAATATTTCATTCCAGCTAAGCGTTAACCACAAGCAGGGTGCTACAATAGGAGCCTACACAACACAAAACACTGTTGCTGTATGTAGGTTATTATTTTATTTGTTTTTTATCTTATATTTTGGAAATGTACGTCCAGATTTTTCCCCTTTAATTTTTTTTGGGCCCCTGCCCAAGAGAGTGGGGCCTAAACTATAGCTTGTTTAGCTTATATATAAATCCGGCACTGCTCTAGTGCTGCGCTGCAATTGTAATGGAAAATGTACAATCTGTGTATCTGAGGTTTGTAGACATTAACTTCTCCTTTCCTACTCCTTCTAAGAATGAAAAGAATGGAATGCTTCTCTGCTTTGGCAATGCAATACACACTCTTCCCTCTGCAATCCATTCATACGTAGGGCTCCCAAAACAGAATCCTTTTTGTGCCCTGTGACAGCATTATTAATGAATCAGCTGGCCACTGGGCATGTCAGGCCTCTGTATGGTTCATCAGACTGAACTAGTGAGCAATTATAACTACTTCATCTGTCATTTTTTCTCCTTCTTCCTTTATTTTCTAACCGCTAGTGCCGTCGCCTCATTGACCTTCCCTGGTACTCTTTCCTCATCTTTTAATTGGCACCGTTGTCAGTATTGTCGTCGTGACAAATCCACCTCTCCAGTATAGCTTCCATTGATTGGTCCTCTGCTATCCTTTCAGCCTCATCTGTTACTTCTTCTTTCTCTCTCCCACTCCCCACCCCCACCCCCAGTTTGCTCCTCTTACTGTATTTTCATACACACAAAGAGAAGAAGGAATCATGAGGCAGCAGCTATCTGCAATTTTCGGCTTCTGGGGTGAGAATTTGATAGGCACTGTTGTGGGTAAGTGTTTGCGCAAAGCAGAACTGGTAACAGTCTCATCTGGGCAAATCTTTGCTCCAGTGCAAAACAGCAGAGGAGCAACGACAGGGGCCAAGCTGAGAAGTAACTGATATTCAGAGACATACTGAATACCAGGCAGAGGACCTTCTTGGTAGTGGCACCCACCCTGTGGAGTGCCCTCCCATCAGATGTCAAGGAAATAAACAGCTACCTGACTTTTAGAAGACATCTGAAGGCAGCCCTGTTCAGGGAAGTTTATAATGTTTGATGTTTTATTGTGCCTGTTGGGAGCCGCCCAGAGTGGCTGGTGAAACCCAGTCAGATGGGCGGGGCAAAATAATAAATTGTTGTTGTTGTTACTACTACTAGGGGCACAGAGTGTTTTTAAAATGTTTTTTTAAAATTTTCCTTTGGATTTTTTGTATGTGGGGGGTGGGATGGATGTTTGGTTGGGCTTAGGGAATTATTTTTTTATTTTGATGTTTTTGTAATTTTTACAGTTTTTGTTGTATTGTTTTATTGGTTTTGTTTGTTTGTTTGTTTACGGTGTTATTTTGTTCTTAGGGGGAGGGTTCAGGGCTGCCGGGGAGTGGGCCCCAGCCCACAAAATGGCTGGGGCATGTTCCACAGGGGGAGATGCACTGGGACAACCGATCTCAGTGATCACGGGTAGGAGGAGGAGTTACGCTAAGACTAGACCATGTCATTACAGAGGGGGCAGGTTTAGTCGTTATCTGAGGACTATTCCTGCCTCCGGGTCTGGTCCTGACCGGATGGATACTAGAATCAGCAAGGGATACCCACATGACCTGAAGGTGCTGCTGTGCAATGCCAGGTCAATGATTCATAAGACCACTGCCATCCATGACTTGATCATGGATGGAGGACTTGACCTGGCATGTGTAACAGAGACTTGGTTGGATGAAGCAGATGGGCCTGTCCTTGCCGCTGCTTGTCCACCAGGTTTCTCTTACGCACAGCAACCCAGGTCATGTGGGCGGGGAAGGGGGGTTGCAGTGATTTTTAGAAAGTCATTAGTTTGCACCAGGCGTCCTATTGGGAAGACCCAGTTTTCCGAGTGCATGTTCTGGAAGTTGGGCAATAGGGGCAGTACAGGATTCCTTTTGGTGTACCGACCTCCCCGCTGCACCAAGGATTCCCTGCCCGAGCTGCTTCAGGTCGTGGCGGATGTTCTCCTGGAGACACCCAGCTTGGTTGTCCTAGGGGATTTTAACATCCATGCCGACACGACCTTACAAGGGGCCGCTCGGGACTTCGTGGAAAGCATGGCCTCCATGGGGCTGTCCCTGAATAAGTCTGGCCCAACCCATAGCCGTGGACATGCCTTGGACCCGGTGTTTACCTCTATGGATGTTGGTGATCTGACACTAACTAAAAGCGAAATGTAAGAAGTGCCATGGTCAGATCACTTCCTGGTGCAACTGGACTTCTCTGCGACCCATCCCCTCTGCAGGGAGGTGGGACCAATTCGGATGGTCCGCCCCCGCCACTTAATGGATCCAAATGGTTTCCAGAGAGTGGTAGGGGATGCTTTATCCCATGTTGATGGCCTTTCAGCCGATTCCCTGGTGGCTCGCTGGAATGTGGAGTTAACCAGGGCTATTGACTGTTTGGCTCCGAAGCGCCCTCTCCGATTGCATGGAGCCCGGACAGCCCCGTGGTTTTCCATGGATCTGAGGGCAATGAAACAATCGTTGAGACGGCTAGAGCGCCGGTGGCGGATAACTCATTCCGAATCTGACCGGACACAGGTTAGAGCTCAACGTCGAGCCTACCAAGTGGCGATAGCGACGGCGAAGAAGAATTTCTTCACCGCCTCTATTGCATCTGCAGAAAACAGCAGCAGGAGACTTTTTCAGGTGGTTCACAATTTAGCGGAACCACCTGCAACATCGGGGCCCAGTACGGGCCACATGTTCTCCTGCAATGATTTTGCAAAGTTTTTTTGCAGATAAAATCGCTCAGATTCGGGAAGAAGTAGACTCCACCATGGGAGCAGGACCGGGGCGGGAGAGTGCTAGAGTTCTGTCTAGTCAAGTTGAGTGGGATCAATTCCAATCTGTTACCTCCGAGGATGTGGACAGAAGAAGAAGAAGAAGAAGAGTTTGGATTTGATATCCCGCCTTTCACTCCCTTTAAGGAGTCTCAAAGCGGCTAACATTTCCCTTCCTCCCCCACAACAAACACTCTGTGAGGTGAGTGGGGCTGAGAGACTTCAGAGAAGTGTGACTAGCCCAAGGTCACCCAGCAGCTGCATGTGGAGGAGCGGAGACGCGAACCCGGTTCCCCAGATTACGAGACTACCGCTTTTAACCACTATACCACACTGGCTCACACAGGCTGCTTGGATGAGTGAAACCAACCACCTGTCTCCTGGATCCTTGCCCATCCTGGCTTATAAAAGCTAGCCGGGAAGGACTGTGCGATGGGCTTCGTGTGGTGGTGAATGCTTCCCTCCGTGAGGGAGCCTTCCCAGACCTGCTGAAAGAGGCGGTTATTAAACCGCTTCTTAAAAAACCATCTTTAGATGCGGCCACGATGGCCAACTATCGCCCAGTCTCAAATCTTCCATTCTTGGGCAAGGTGATTGAGCGAGCGGTTGCCGAACAACTCCAGGCACGCCTGGAAGAAGCGGACCATTTGGATCCCTTCCAGTCGGGATTCAGGCCTCATCATGGGACTGAAACTGCCTTGGTCGCACTGGTTGATGATCTCCGGCGGGCTAGGGACAAAGGTGAGAGCTGTTTCCTAGTTCTGCTGGATCTCTCAGCGGCGTTTGATAGCATCGACCATAACATCCTTCTGGACCGTCTTGAGGGGCTGGGAGCTGGGGGCACTGTCATACAGTGGTTCCGCTCCTTCCTCCTGGGCCGTGTTCAGAAAGTGGTGGTGGGGGATGAGTGTTCAAACCCCTGGGCTCTCACTTGTGGGGTGCCTCAGGGTTCTGTCCTCTCCCCCATGCTTTTCAACATCTACATGCAGCCGCTGGGAGAGATCATCAGGAGGTTTGGGCTGGGTGTTCATCAGTATGCGGATGATACCCAGCTCTACCTCTCTTTTAAATCAGAACCAGTGAAGGCGGTGAAGGTCCTGTGTGAGTGTCTGGAGGCGGTTGGAGGATGGATGGCGGCTAACGGATTGAGGTTGAATCCTGACAAGACAGAAGTACTGTTTTTGGGGGACAGGAGGCGGGCAGGTGTGAAGGATTCCCTGGTCCTGAATGGGGTAACTGTGCCCCTGAAGGACCAGGTGCGCAGCCTGGGAGTCATTTTGGACTCACAGATGTCCATGGAAGCACAGGTCAAATCTGTGTCCAGGGCAGCTGTTTACCAGCTCCATCTGGTACGTAGGCTGAGACCCTATCTGCCTGCGGACTGTCTCGCCAGAGTGGTGCATGCTCTGGTTATCTCCCGCTTGGACTACTGCAATGCACTCTACGTGGGGCTACCTTTGAAGGTGACTCGGAAACTACAACTAATCCAGAATTTGGCAGCTAGACTGGTGACTGGGAGCGGCCGCCGAGACCATATAACACCGGTCTTGAAAGACCTACATTGGCTCCCAGTATGTTTCCGAGCACAATTCAAAGTGTTGGTGCTGACCTTTAAAGCCCTAAACAGCCTCGGTCCAGTATACCTGAAGGAGCGTCTCCACCCCCATCATTCTGCCCGGATGCTGAGGTCCAGCGCCGAGGGCCTTCTGGCGGTTCCCTCATTGCGAGAAGCAAAGCTACAGGGAACCAGGCAGAGGGCCTTCTCGGTAGTGGCGCCCGCCCTGTGGAACGCCATCCCACCAGATGTCAAAGCGATAAACAACTACCTGGCATTCAGAAGACATCTTAAGGCAGCCCTGTTCAGGGAAGTTTTTAATGTGTGATATTTTACTGTATTTTTGGTTTCTATGTAAGCCGCCCAGAGTGGCTGGGGAGGCCCAGCCAGATGGGCGGGGTATAAATAATAAATTATTATTATTATTATTATTATTACTATAGTGGTACCTCTGGTTGTGAACGGGATCTGTTCCGGAGGCCCGTTTGCAACATGAAAAGAGCACAACCTGAAGCGCTGTATCTGTGCAGGTGCGCGGTGCGATTTGGTGCTTGTGCGAATGTGCAAAGCACGAGCGGCGAAACCTGGAAGTAACCCTTTCCGGTACTTTCGGGTTGATGTGGGACGTAACCTGAAAGAACGTAATATGAAGCAAATGTAACATGAGGTATGACTGTACTATTACTACTACTACTGTCTCCAACAGAGGAAGCAGAAGATAGTCATCAGGGCTGGTATCCATCAATATCCTCCATGAATTTGTCTCATTCTCTTCTAATGCTGCTGAAGTTGGTGGCCTTCTGTGCCTCTTGTGAGAATGAATTTCATGGCTGAATTATGCATTGTGTGAAGAAGTGCTTTCTTCCAACATTCAGCTTCAATAGATGGCCCTGTTTCTAGTATGATGAGAGAAATGAAATCTCTCTCCACTATTTCTGCATCCTACATATTCCAGAAGGCTGTGGAGAAGAAACCAAGTTCTGCTTCACACATGCATGTACTTCACTGGATGATGGAGATAATGATTTTACATTCAGCTTTCACTGGACACTTGGCATCTGGCAGCTGAATGTGTGGACTTGAGTCTACTGAAAAAAGCATCGTTTTAGAAGAGATAGCCAAGTTCTCTCTGTGACATGTTATCTGTGGTGGTGCACTTCACAGACCTAGTCTACACATCTAGGAGAATGACACAGCAGTATCCTGAGGTGGGTCAGTGGACTCTTCTACTCCAGGCTGCAGGTGGGGGGAAAAGTAATAATAATAATAATAATAATAATAATAATAATAATAATAATAATATTTATACCCCGCCCATCTGGCTGGGTTTCCCCAGCCACTCTGAGCAGTTCCCAACAGAATATTAAAAACACGATAAAACATCAAACATTAAACAACTTCCCCAAGCAGGACTGCCTTCAGATGTCTTCTAAAAGTCAGATAGTTATTTATTTCCTTGACATCTGATGGGAGGGCATTCCACAGGGCAGGTGCCACTACTGAGAAGGCCCTCTGCCTGGTTCCCTGTAACCTTACCTCTCGCAGTGAGGGAATTGCCAGAAGGCTCTCGGAGCTGGACTTCCCATGTGAAGAACTTCACAAAAGCAAAGAACTAGCTCATCAGTGAGAAAGGTGCTAGCTGAGCCCTGATCCGTGACGTTCTACCCAGCCTGCTATTTAGTTGCGCTAGAAGCATTCAGAGAGAATTCTGAAGGAAAAGAGACAGTAAACTGACATAAAAAAACAAACAAAACAAACAACATTGAAACCAAAGAGCACCGCAGAATGTGTCATCTACATCTCCTAAGCTATTTTTAATGTTTTTGCATGTCTGTGGGGGGAAGTGATTACAAAGTACACCTGCATGCCAGTAATTGAAGTTGTGTTTAATGCTCATTAAGGTGCAAATCAGGAGGAGAAAAAGGAACACGACCACCAGGCATTTATAATTAATGACACTGTATTAAGCCGTTACTTGGATAGCTAAACGATACAGTAAAAGGTAAAGGTAAAGGTACCCCTGCCCGTACGGGCCAGTCTTGACAGACTCTGGGGTTGTGCGCCCATCTCACTCAAGAGGCCGGGGGCCAGCGCTGTCCGGAGACACTTTCGGGTCACGTGGCCAGCGTGACATTGCTGCTCTGGCGAGCCAGAGCCACACACGGAAACGCCGTTTACCTTCCCACCAGTAAGCGGTCCCTATTTATATACTTGCACCCGGGGGTGCTTTCGAACTGCTAGGTTGGCAGGCGCTGGGACCGAGCAGCGGGAGCGCACCCCACCGCGGGGATTCGAACCGCCGACCTTTCGATCGGCAAGCCCTAGGCGCTGAGGCTTTTACCCACAGCGCCACCCGCGTCCCTTAAACGATACAGAGCGAATTGCAATTATAAGACATATTTCCAGGCCATCAGTTCATCGCCACCCCCTCACCTGTCTTTCCTCCGTTGCAGCCCCTGCCTCTCACACGTGTCTTAAGAGGATTCTTCGTTTCTGTTCACAATGCATTTTGGGAAGGGCTGTGACTTAGGGGTAGGGAATCTGCTTTGCACTCACAAGGTCCCAGCTTCAAACCCCGGGATTTCCAGGTTCTGCTGGAAAAGATGCTGCAGAGGCACTGCCACTCACTGAGCTGGATAGTCTCTTGTTGTTTAGTTGTTTAGTTGCTTAGTCATGTCCAACTCTTCGTGACCCCATGGACCAGAGCACGCCAGGCACTCCTGTCTTCCACTGCCTCCCACAGTTTGGTCAAACTTATGTTCGTAGCTTCAAGAACACTGTCCAACCATCTCATCCTCTGCTGTCCCCTTCTCCTTGTGCCCTCCATCTTTCCCAACATCAGGGTCTTTTCCAGGGAGTCTTCTCTTCTCATGAGGTGGCCAGAGTACTGGAGCCTCAGCTGCAGGATCTGTCCTTCCAGTGAGCACTCAGGGCTGAATTCCTTAAGAATGGAGAGGTTTGATCGTCTTGCAGTCCATGGGACTCTCAAGAGTCTTAGTATGAAGAAGTAGAGAGGTTGGAGAAACTGGCTCATAGATTGTGGCCCTCATAAGCCAGAATGGCCACATAGAACATAGAAAATGGCCTTATACTGAGAGTTGTCCACATGGACTAGCAGCAAGCAGTTTCCCTCAGGTTTGCCTCGGGGTTGGACCTGGGATTTCTGCATGCAAGGCAGATACTTTGCCACTGAACTAGAATCCTGCCCCACAAAGCAGGGTTTGCAGAGCCATCCTATGCTCATTTACTCCAAAGTAATTCCATTTTGTTCAATGGGTCTTCCTTCCAGTGCATTGGGTTACAGCCTTGGTTGCTGCTGCTATACTTTTTGCTGTTGGCATCTGTCTGTCTTGAGAGGCTATGAAGTCAAACGGCTGTGCTTGCAGCACTGAAGTGACCTCCCTGAGATGCAAGTCTGGGCAGTGTGTATGGAGGTCCTGGGTTGCCCAGACGACAAGACCCAGCTCTTGGCCTCACTGATGTGGTCCAAAGGAAAGCAGAGCAAGATGCTTGGCTGCAGGAGTTACCAGAAGGAGGTGCACAAGGCGCCATCCAACTACCTTTGAGACTCCATTTTGGACTCTTTAGCCTTGTCTTCTCCCAAAGATGTCCCACAAGGCAGCAGAGGTTCAGGATCAGAGTTTTCCTTCTCCTAGATTGGCTACGTTCCCAGGTTGACGAGCCCCATCTGCCCCTTTCTTCCCTCTACTGCACGTGCAGAAACCATCTTCTTGACCATTGAACCCAAAATTGGTCTAGTCCACTCAATCCGCCACAGTCTGTCTTCACATGCAGAAGAAGTCCTGTGCTATGGTTTATGGTTGTGATTATTGCCTATACAGTCTCCTGCCCTGCCTGTGAGCTTCCCATAAGCATCTACCTGGTCACAGGATGCTGGAGAAGAGAGGCCTAAGCTCTAATTCAGCAGAGCTCTTCATAGGAACTAGTTAAGGTGAATAGATCAAATAACATTCATTCTACCATATGAGACCTTAACTTTCCAAAGTTTGACGGGAGGTGTTAAAGCATGCTTAGATGTCAGGAGTCCAGGTTCCCAGCTTGATAACACAGTCAGCGTAGGTAATTAAAAAGGAGGATTTATTGCAAAAACAAACAGATAGCTCCGGACCGCTCTGACAAAGCCTCTGGCATCATTACTCAAGATGACCCTTCTGAAGACTTCTTCTGGCTGCGACAGAAGATCTTGAACTTATGACCCTTAAATCTCTTGTTTTGCTTCCTATCTAGCAGCCCTCCCATTCTCTAACTCTTCGGACTTAATGGATCAGCTCCAACCTCTTCCTGTTCTGGGAGGCTGAGTCTCTTTGCTCCTATCTGTGCTTCCTGTGAGCTTTGGCTGTGTTCCCACCTGCTCTCAGCTACTGTCTTATCAGCCAGCCTGTCAAGGTCAGGAAAAGCCGGTCTGCGGCTGCCAGCTCTCCCCTGCCTGACTAACACCTAAGCCTCTCTGTTCCTGGCAGCTTTCTGCCGTTGGCTGCAAATCTTCGCTTAGAGCTGGCTCATTCCTGATATTAGATATCTGGTGGGGTTTTTTTATAGCATCTTGTTTTTGTCCCCCCCCCCCCCCGAAATCACTGGTGTTGGTATTTGATGTTTACAACCTATTAGTTATTATTATTAATTATTCACTGTTCATACTTCCATCTGAATTTTTGGGTATGAGATGTTTCTTATTAATGGCTTGCCGATGCATTAATTGCAGCCTTTAGTGCTACGCATTTGTTTTGAAATGAACGGTTAGTGAATACTTAGAAATCAGAGCTTCATATTTCCACCCTCCCACCCCACCCCCCAGTTGTTATTTACGTTCAGTTGATACCTTATTGTGCTGCTAATTTGGAATCTGCCTTAGTGTTTTAATTGCTAGGCTTTGGTATGAATTGTTCGCAGAATGCCTTGCTGTAATATTTTAATTTATTAATGTGAGTCTCTTTGTTGGACCGTTTGAAATGTTTGTTGCGTTGGACATTTGGTGTCCCAGAGGGAAACGGGATTAAATGCTCCCCCAGTATGGAGTGTGTGTTTATTTATATGTTGCTGATCTGAATGGGATTGTTAATGAATTGTCTTGGAATGACAATTATGCTTTATTATGCATCATTATCTTATTACTGTTGCAATGTTATTCCGAGCCTCTTTGGACTTGCTGTGGAAAGGTGGCTTAGGCACAAATTGATGCTGATGTTGATGTTGGCAGCTGCTGAAGCTTGGCAAAGAGACTCAGCTACAGACCACAAAGGCTGCATTCACACCATACACTTAAAGCACTGTGATGCTGCTTTGAACAGTCATGGCTTATCCACAAAGACTTCTGGGATCTGTAGTTTGTTAAGGGTGCTGAGAGTTGATAAAGGTAAAGGTAAAGGTACCCCTGCCCGTACGGGCCAGTCTTGACAGACTCTGGGGTTGTGCGCCCATCTCACTTAAGAGGCCAGGGGCCAGCGCTGTCCGGAGACACTTCCGGGTCACGTGGCCAGCATGACATCGCTGCTCTGGCCAGAGCCAGAGCCAGAGCCAGAGCCGCACACGGAAACGCCGTTTACCTTCCCGCTGGTAAGCGGTCCCTATTTATCTACTTGCACCCGGAGGTGCTTTCGAACTGCTAGGTTGGCAGGCGCTGGGACCGAGCAGCGGGAGCGCACCCCGCCGCAGGGATTCGAACCGCCGACCTTTCGATCGGCAAGCCCTAGGCGCTGAGGCTTTAACCCACAGCGCCACCTGCGTCCCGACCTGAGAGTTGATAGGCGACCCCTATTCCCTGCCCAGAGCTACAATTTTCAGAGTGCTCTAACAGTCAATCCATATAACCCAGGGAACTCCGAGAATGGTACCTCTGGGAGGGGAATTGTGGTCTCCTAACCACTAGTCTTAACCACTAACCACTGGGATGTGGGTGGCACTGTGGGTTAAACCACAGAGCCTAGGACTTGCCAATCAGAAGGTCAGAGGTTTGAATCCCCACAATGGGGTGAGCTCCTGTTGCTCGGTCCCTGCTCCTGCCAACCTAGCAGTTTGAAAGCACGTCAAACTGCAAGTAGATAAATAGGTACCACTCCAGCGGGAAGGTAAACGGTGTTTCTGTATGCTGCTCTGGTTTGCCAGAAGCAGTTTAGTCATGCTGGCCACATGACCCGGAAGCTGTACGCCGGCTCCCTCGGCCAGTAAAGCGAGATGAGCACCGCAACTCCAGAGTCAGTCCCGACTGGACCTAATGGTCAGGGTCCCTTTACTTTTACCTAACCACTAGTCCCACCGGTTTGAGACTACAAGCACCTAATTGCAGAAATTCTGCAACATGGCTGAAGTGGAGCCGCAGACAGGTCAGATTCATGAACTCCCACCTTTGTAGCTAGAGAAGTGGGTTTTGGCGCAGGAAATCAGCTTGGGGTCTGGGTTTGGATCAGGAGCACTTTCTGGAACAGGGACCCACAGCACACCCTTTAACATTTCTCTGATAAAAATATAGGGATGTCCTAGCCCATAAGATGGCGTTGGAGGGGGTTGACCTTATTACCCTTGGCACCCCCTCCAACTCTATGATTCTATGAATAATACTAATACTAATGTAATACAGTGGTACCTCGAGTTACAGACGTTTCAGGTTACAGATGCTTCAGGTTACAGACTCCACTAACCCAGAAATAGTACCTCGGGTTAAGAACTTTGCTTCAGGATGAGAACAGAAATCGTGCTCCCTCGGCGCGGCAGCAGTGGGAGGCCCCATTAGCTCAAGTGGTACCTCAGGTTAAGAACAGTTTCAGGTTAAGAATGGACCTCCAGAACAAATTAAGTTCTTAACCCGAGGTACCACTATAATTTACACCCCACCCATCTGACTGGGTTGCCCCAATGACTCAGTGAGGGTTCCAGCATATATAAAAACATAATAAAACATTAAACATTAAAATAAAACTATACAGGGCTGCCTTCAGATGTCTTCTAAAGGTTGTATAGTTACCTATCTCCCTGGCTCGGGGTCGTATAACTCAATTCCCTCCAACATTTCTCCGAAGAAATGTCCCAAGGAAAAGTGGGACATTCCAGGATCAAATCCAAAACCAGAATGGCTTCTGTAAATCTGGGACTGTCCCTGGAAAATAGGGACACTTGGAGGGTCTGCCACAGTTATTCCTGCTTCAGTACAAACCCAACCGACTTAAGCATGCTTTTAAAAAAATACAATAAATATATGTTTATGTAATTTTGCTCCAACTCTCCCCATCTCCTTCAAAATGCAAAGGGAAGTAAAGGGTTCAGTACATTCAGGTGCTCCCATCCTTTGCAAACAGATTAAATTACACGGAAGGTTACAGAGTTTGCTGAAAGTTACAGCAAAATAAAGGTTGCTGCCTCTCTCCAGCCCCGCCGACCTGATATCCCAATTTGGAAATGGGTCAAAGCACCTGCCCCCCCCATTCATTTTGGCACAGGGCGGAAGGAAGGGGGAGGCCACGGAACACTCTGCCTGTTTTTGCGACTCCACTCAGTGCAGGTGTTTCTCTAATTGTGCAATAATGACAGCCTCTGAGTTCGCACTTCCTCCTCACAGTTGCAGGAGTGTAAGGTTACCTATTACGCTGAACCGTAATACAAACATTTGCAGGCCAACAGCCCCACAAGGCCTCTAATGCCTTCTTCAGCTGTTTCTCTTTTGCATTTCCTGTTTTGCACTTTCATATGAAGGTTTTTTTTGTCACCCAGCCCGAAGAAAGAAAAATGCAAAAGCAGATTTCAGTCTGCTTCATGTGACACATTCTCTCGCAAGAATGCACAGAAGCCCCATAAAGACTAATATATAACTGGGGAGCAGGCTAGAGTTCTCTTTATGTCTGGCAAGGGACAAAGATTGATGCACATGCTAAATCTTTGGGGTCTCTCCAGAGGGCGGTTTGGAAGGGTGCTGGATGTGTGGAGGCAACATGGTGCACATGAAACCTGTGCCATAAGAAACTCTGGCTTATTTAAAGCAAATAAACTGCCGTTTTTCATCAGGATATTGTTATTCTTAGAGGGAGCGTTGTTTCTCTTGCAGTCTGCATTTCTGAGCCAGAGTTCCATAAGCAGTGAAAATATACAACACAGAGGCCATGGCTGGCAGTGTTGGGGATAAAGAAATGATGTATCCATCACTACCACCGTCGCCACTTACCCTAGCCAAGGTGGGATGCGGAGGGTAAGGAAAAAGGACCCTTCACTATTCAAAATAGTCCCAGTTGCCATCAATGATGTCAGCTCAGGATCTAGCAGCCCAGTTCCACCACTTCCATGATTTGGGCAAAGTACTGGGGCACACCTCAGTGGTGTATCGTGGGTTGCCAGGGAGCCGTGGCCCTGGACACACATTTCTGAGGGGGTGCAACCATGGGCCTACGGGTCAGGGCAAGGGCTGGACCTCAGGGCCGGTGGTGGCACCTCCTTCTTCTTGTGGCTGGCAAAGGGATGCCCATGCACACCCTGCCCCTGGGCTGGCCTGATTAAATCATTTTTGGGTTTTCTGAAGCAAAATGCTGAAGGGTATGTAAGATGTAAAGCACATAATGAGGGGTCGGGAACCTTTGGTCTGAGGGCCAAATGTACCCCTCCAGGCTTGTTTTTGCATGGCTGGAATGTGTTCCTGAACTCTGAAACTGCCTCTTCCTTGCCTGGATGGAGACTAGAGGTGTGTGTGTGTGTGTGTGTGTGTGTGTGTGTGTGTGTGTGGAAAATAGCCCACTATACAAGGGTTAAACTACATACATTTCTCCACCCACTTTTTACCTCTGGCATATGGCCCCTGGAAAGTTGCCAGGGGGAAAACGTGGCCCTGAGGCTGAAAAGGTTTTCCCAGCCCAGTATAAATGCCATCCGTCATGGCACCTGCCTAGATCTCATACAGAACAAGCATAGAACCATAGAATTGTAGAGTTGGAACGGACCCCAAGGTTCATCTAGTCTGTGCTGGGCCCGGGGGTAACCCGTAAAATGTGGTCCAGGTCCAGTCCAGAATCCAAAGGTTCCACTGGGAGTCAGTCTGACAGGCCCAAGGCAGGACACGAGGCAGGAAACTAGGCAATGACAGGTACAGGATGTTTGGCATACAGCAATGTTGCTCCCGCAACCTGGGGCGGGGTCCGACAGCCTTTTATCTTTGTCGAGGGCAACTCACCACCCTGTTTCGCCTGGAGGCGAGCACTCCTCCTGTGAGTACTCAGGTCTCTCCTTCTCTCAGACCTTAGTCTCTGCAGCTCGGGAGACGTCGATGGGTTACTAGACCCAGGGGCCGCCTCAGCCTTCCCTGACCCAACCAGTAGTGGCGCAGCTGGATGTGATTGGCCAGCTGAAGGCAACGAGGTAATCCCTGCATCTGGAGCCAGGGCAGGCTCAGGCCCCTGACTCGGCCCAGCTGGTGTTTGTTGCAGGGGAACCTGTGCAGACTGGGACTCTTCAGGATCAGGCCCCAGACTTGGTTCAGATAATGCCTGAGGCAAAGGATCCGGTGCAGACTGAGTCTCCTCTGGTTCCGATTCCGAGCCTGAGTCCCAAGCCATCACATAGTCCAAGAGCCAGTTCCTTCATGTCCTTGTCTGAACAAAGTTTGGTTCGCTTGCGTAATGTCTTGTTTTATTTAAAAAGTAGTGATGCGTTGTCTCTTTTTTTGAGGGGGAAGTGGTATGTTTCCATCTGAGAAAACTGCATTTAATATCCCTTAATTTTCTTTCCAGCCCATCTCTCTTCTTATTTCCGCTTCCCGAAGGAGAGAACACCTCACCTGAGATCATCCCCAATGGCCCTTTATCATTTCACATTCTGCAAATCAAATTCATTTCAGTACCATAAAAAAAGAGAGTCTTTGCGGAGAATCAGATTTCTCACATAGGAAATTTGCATTTCAGCCGTGAATATCTTCTAATTATTTTCAACTCTCATTTTAACAGGAGTTAAAAATATATCCTTTTATGCAGAACGTGTCTCATTTCAGTGGCAATATTCCCTTTGCTTCCAAAGTTTGAAAAACTGGGATTTCTTTTTTTTTTCCTTTTCTTTTTGTAGGAATATATTACATGCTGAAACAGTAGCTTATTTTACCATCAACACCAGTGCATTTTATAGGGCATAACATGAATATTATGGGCACAATATATGGAATGGCAGATTGGCCCATTTGCACACCGTGTAAATTCCACTTGCATTCATTCATAAATCCATGCCATGCCACTTCCCCATTAATATGAATTTTGAAATATACATGTATAAAAATTCATATTGAACTCTGCATTTTATCTCAGTGTACTGTACATATTTCTAAATTTATTTTTATTTTATTTAAAATATGCATTTTTACCCATTTCGATCCTTTCTTTGAGCTAAGAACAGCACTGCAAAATTCAGAGAAGTGCGAAATCCAAAGGGTAATTGCATTCCGGTCTCTGTACAGGAGCTGCAAATTAGATTAGTTTGGTTTTAAAACACCGACTAAATGAAATTCTCCATCCCTTGCACAACTCACTTTGTACTCCAGGAATCCTTTATTTTGTACCCCCCAACTGAAACCCTGGAGAGCTACACCTGTTAGTGTGACCTAGCTGGACCAATGTTATGGACCTATGTTCTTGCCCAAAGCGGGCATGCTTTAAGTGCAAATACTTCCTTTGCATTGCAAACATCCCGTTGATTTGTGGAGCTTGGTGTAATCAAGAACAATCTTTTACATCATTGGCTTGAATTGAAACCAGCGATATGAAGGATCTCTCCCTCCAGGAAAGGTGAAAAAATCACGATGGCAGGTGAAATCTGCGAAAATTGGCCATGGGGTGGGAGAGTGCAAGATCTGGTCTCCTAGCTAGTTCCTGTTTCCCATCCCTGATATAAGGACGCAGGTGGCGCTGTGGTCTAAACCACTGAGCCTTTTGGGCTTGCCGATCGGAAGGTCGTGTCACGGCTAAAATGGCCACTGTTTCTTTAATGCAAATAAAGCTGGGTCAGCATGAGTCAGCAGCCTGCACCAGGTTGTATATATAGAGTGAAAAATGTTGGTGGGGTTGGTTGGTTGGTTAGTGAAAGCTGGTAGTGTTGTTGTGTGTCAGTCGCTTTTGCACAAAGACTTTTAAGAATAAAACTCTGCAAGGATACTTTTCTTGTGGACTCTTTTATGCCGACAAGGGTCCGAGTACCAGGCTGAGGAGACAAAGGGAGGTCAGAACCCTTTTTTTGCTTTTTACAAACACTGACAGGTCGGCAGTTCGAATCCCCTCGACGGGGTGAGCTCCCGTTGCTCTGTCCCAGCTCCTGCCAACCTAGCAGTTCAAAAGCACACCGGTGCAAGTAGATAAATAGGTACTGCTACAGCAGGAAGGTAAACTGCATTTCTGTGTGCTCTGGTTTCTGTCCCGGTGTTCCGTTGCGCCAGCAGCGGTTTAGTCATGGTGGCCACATGACCTGGAAAACAGTCTGTGGACAAACGCCGGCTCCCTCGGCCTGAAAGTGAGATGAGCACCACAACCCTATAGTCACCTTTAACTGGACTCAACCATCGAGGGGCCCTTTACCTTTACCTTATGGACAATGCCCTAGCTTTTAAGTTTTTATTTAGTGACATTTGATGGCGTAAACTGTTTTCATGTTCTGTTGTTTCCTTGTTTTTTGCTATTTGAAGATCTGCTCCAGCCAACAAAAGCAAGCACTTGCAAGTTAGTGGCTCTTCTCCTATGAACGCCTAGATACCTAGGTCTAACTTTAGTAGACTTCTTTGGGCTTACCCACAATTACTTTTTGCCCTGCTCTTTCCAGACACAGCTTTGTGCTTTTTAAGTCTGAGTGCTTTTTACTTGTTCCAGAGCTTCCCCCCATGAAAATCTGCTCTTTAAAGCTGAACGGCAACAAACGGCTATTCAGGCTTTCTGTAGGTTGCTGTTTGTTCTGATTCAGCTTTAAAGAGCAGTTTTCATGGGGAAAGCTCTGGAGCAAAAAAAAGGGGGGGAGCTCAGACACGGAGCTTTAGAGCATGGGCCATGCCTGAAAAGCACAGAGGAAAGTTAAGTGTGGATAAGTCCTTTGACTACATGGCTAACCATTTGATATACTCACTTTGTCTCAGTTGGTTTAGCCCTCTGATGGTTTCACGAATGTCGGTTTCATTTGCAGTTGTACTGCATCACAACTTTTGTTGCCTTCAAGGGTTTTTTTCTTCCTCTTGGGGCAAAAATGGAAATTGTTTGCAAAAGTGCTTAGTTATTTTGATGACGCAGGGGGTTTGGCACCAGAAAGCCATCTTGAGAATGCAGGTGGAAATATAAAAATGCTGAAGTAATACATGACTATATAATGCTTATTCATGTGCATGTGACCTGGAAGCATGTTCCGTCAAATTCATTTCACCAGAAAATGTAAGTTATACTGAGAGCCTGTTGGAATGCACGCCTCAAAATCCATGTTGGAAACTTAAACTGGTTGGATGTTTGCCACAGGAATCGCTTATGGGAGCATTGCTGTGAATTACAACTGCACATTGTGGGGGCGATGGATATTAATGGATTTCAGCATCTTGAACATTTATAAGATTATGTGCTGAAGTGTCTTTTGACTATTATATTTATTTAGCTGCATTGTCCCTTCAAGTTGCTTTTGTGGCTTTATTTTATTCTTTTGTCAAATAAGTACATGGCTGCCTCAAAAATAATATATATTAAATAGAAGGTCAGAAAAACACACACATTAAATCAAATAAACTAGAAATCCTTATATCTTTCTCTTCCAACTGAGTACTAGTCGCTGAGTACTCGAAGCTTTGCAATCAGAGTCAGAAAATAATTCTCCTTCCCACTTCTGTCCATTTTGGTGGCTGGAGCTGTGGTGATGGCAGAAAGGTCCTTCGGTGCTCATTCAGTACAAACAAAAGAAAGTCTTTATACCCACGGAGCATAGTTAAACTGTGGAATGTGCTCCACAAGAGGTAGAGATGATCACCAACTTGGCTGGTTTTAAAAGTGGATCGTGTCGGAATCTCCGTTGTTCTGAGCTGATAAGGTTCATCTTCGGAATCGCCTCCCAATGGTTAATTGACGACCTGATCCTTTGATAAGGCCTCAGGCACATTGTCCCAGCAGAGCATCAAAACAGCATGCGGAAGGATGAGATAGTATGAGCTACATTGCTATGCTTTATTTTCTAGCTATGCAGAGAGCAAAGAAATATACATCCTCTCCCTGTGAGAGCAATGAACAACTGAACAAAGGAACACAAGAAACAGAAAACCACTAGCGTCTCCTTTCCCGTGAGACTGGAAGGTCTCTGGAATGTAAACAGAGTCCTGTGACTCCCAGCAGCTGCTCAGTGAGAAACAGAAATTAACAGATTGGACACAGGAGGAAACGGCTAATAGTGGTTGCTAACCTAGATGGAGATCTTCTGCAATGCGCTTCTTAAAGCCATCTGTGGGGAAGTGCGGGAGAGGAGAGGGCTGTCGAGCTCACATCTTGCTGGTGGGCTTCCCCCAGGCATCTGATTGACCACAGAGAGATTAGAAAGTTGGACAACCTGAAGGGCTGTTGGTGGAGCTGTTGGTGTGCAGGAGACCAGCTCTGCTTTGAGGGTGAAATTGTGTGGCAGCTCTGCTCACTGAGAGGTTGCCGGGGTCACAGAGGGAAAGAGCCGTGCAGCCGTCGGGATGTGGTACGAGATCTTGCCTAGCTTGGGCCTCATGTATGTGTATTTGGTCATCCCTGGCGTGAGCACCGCCTACATCCACAGATACACCAATGGGGGCAAGGAGAAGAGAATTGCTTGGAACACCACAAGCGTGTGTCTGGAGTAAATCAGTACTATGACTCCAAGGGTTTGGAGAACATTAACATTGCAAGTGTCTTCACCCTCATCGTTCAGCCCGGACACTGAGATCCAGTGCTGAGGGCCTTCTGGTGGTTCCCTCATTGCGAGAAGTGAGGTTACAGGGAACCAGACAGAGGGCCTTCTCGGTAGTGGCGCCCGCCCTGTGGAACACCCTTATTTCAGATGTAAAGGAAATAAGCAGCTATCTTATCTTAAAAAGACATCTGAAGGCAGCCCTGTTTCGGGAAGTTTTTAATGTTTAATGCTGTATTGTTTTTAACACTCGATTGGAAGCCACCCAGAGTGGCTGGGGAAACTCAGCCAGATGGGCGGGGTATAAATAATAAATTATTATTATTATTATTATTATTATTATTATTATTATTATTACCACAGTGCAATGAAAGCAACTTAATAAACATGTATTTGAAAAAGTGTGGAGCATATTGATCATAATCTCATGAGGAGAGAGGACAATAAGCTTCTAATACTGTACCAATTAAATTGCAATAAAGAAATAAAATACAGATTGAAATAAAGAAAGAAAGAAAATGGGACAAGCTGATCTAGCAGGCTCTTCTTATGTTCTTATGTCATTAGTTCCCATCTAGTTTCGGGGATTAGCACAAAAACACATGTGGAAAGGAATGAATCTCTCGGAATTTTTAACAGAGGAGTTTGGCAGAGACAACTCATGTTCCTCCTACACGAGAATATTCTCTCTCTCTCTCTCTCTCTGCCTTCTCAAAATAAAAATTAAAGACCTCTCCTCTCAGCCGAGTGTTTCATTGTTTTCTCATGTTGCTAAATGTTCGTTTGACTACTTCATCTGCCAGAGACGTTTCCCTCCCTACATTTCGATTTCCTTGTGCTGTATCTTGCATGGAAAGTGTTTCCTAAATAAAACCTGATTGATGGATGTTTGGCGTCGTGGGACCTGCAGCCTTGCGCATGAAGGAAAACATAAGAAAGAGGCAGATGGAATCTCCGTTGCATATTGGAACTGAAAGATGCCATCTTCAATGTTGTTACACGTCCAGAACTGCACTGTGCATTAGTCTTTGAATAAAAGAGGCCTAAAGCATATCAGTCCAGGCAGTCTTTGCAAAAGGCAGTGGCTTGGTTGTCCTGAAAAACTGTTCCTCCATGCTCTGGACTCCATATGGTTGAAATGATGTGCTTTGTGGGCTTAGCATGTAAACAGTATTTCATACCTGCCATGCAACTATGTTCAACATTTGCTAGTATTTGACACCTGCTATTCCATTTAGTGATGTATGGAAGTGAGAGCTGGACCATAAAGAAGGCTGATCTCCTAAGAATTGATGCTTTTGAATTATGGTGCTGGAGGAGACTCTTGAGAGTCCCATGGACTACAAGAAGATCAAACCTCTCCATTCTGAAGGAAATCAGCCCTGAGTGCTCACTGGAAGGATAGATCCTGAAGCTGAGGCTCCAATACTTTGGCTACCTCATGAGAAGAGAAGACTCCCTGGAAAAGACCCTGATGTTGGGAAAGATTAAGGGCACAAGGAGTAGGGGACGACAGAGGACGAGATGGTTGGATAGTGTTCTCGAAGCTACCAGCATGAGTTTGACCAAACTGTGGGAGGCAGTGGAAGACAGGAGCGCCTGGTGTGCTCTGGTCCATGGGGTCATGAAGAGTCGGACACGACTAAATGACTAAACAACAACAACAACAACAACAGTTCCATTTAGTAAGTCCTGGTTGTTGTTTGCATTCATGCTTTGTACAGCCCTTTCAACAGGTGATGAAAAACAAAAGAGGCCTTTTTTTAAAAAAAAGCTGATCCTTCCATTTTTATTTCAAAAGTTTGACAATATCCACTCCCACAGCTCCAAAAAGCAGATTGTGTGGGTTTGTTCCTGAAGAGCTCAGTCTATCAACATTTCCTATGCCCCCATAATTATTCCATGGGGAATGTGATTGGTTTCCAATGGTCATTTGCAATAAATGGAACTGCACATCACCTGTCAAATACTAACAAATGTATAACAAATACCAACAAATATTGCATGGCAGATGTCAAATACTGTCTCATGGCACACTTGCTGGTTCAGGTGTGCAGAGGTTTCTCCTAGCAGTCCTGATGTTATCCTGAAGAAGCCTAGCTGCATAATAATAATAAAAATCTCAAGGAGCCAGCTAAAAGAAGAAACTGTTGGTGCCATCCTTTTTTAAAAAATGCTTTTTATTGGTGTTTCATTTAATACAAACAAACAAAATACAGTAAAATTCAACAATCATTTACCCACATTCTTTCCCCACACTCTGCTGAGCATTGACTTCCTTCCCTCCCCTCAACAGGTTTTCTTATGTCAGTTACTTTTCCACAGTTTCTTATTGTATCCAATCCTATCTAAATCCTATCTAAATCGTAGGATTTATTTCAGTCCTGCCAGAGTCCTCAAATTTCTGCAGTTATTATTTATGTACTCCATAAATTTACTCCAATCTTTTTGGAGGTGCCCAGGGATACTTACTCCTGACTCCAGACCTTAAGGATGAGCAGAATAGCCTTAATCTAGTTCATTTCCGTGTTGTTTGCATTGAGCTCCCTCTCTGTTTTGCGCAGATTCTTTAAAATTTTGCATGAACTTGATACGAAAAAAAATAAACAAATTTGTGTTTGTTTGTTTAAGCAGTTTATATATCGCTTAACTAAAAATGATCTCTGAACGGTTTACAAAGATACAATACAAAGAATAATGCATTTCAGTGGACAAAAGTAAAGCTATTCTTTACATTAAATTTGCTTACACGATTTCCGCTCCTGGCCTTGGATGAAAATGAGAATTGCAGGAATTTCCACCCCTATTTCCATTTGCAGTTGTATTCTCAGTATTTACCTTGTACTTCCCAAGTCCTGATGCTACTTAACAGTGTTTTTTTCCCCTGTGGGGCAGTACGCAGGGGTATGCATACCCCTAAACATTTTGTGAATCTTTGTACTTTTGTCCATTTAATGTATTTATTTTTCCCAATTTGAACTATAGAATGGTGATTTTCTTGAGTCAGAATGAGAGTACCCCTAAACATTTTTTAAAGAAAAAAAGCGCATCTCCTTAACATTTTATACCAGGAAAGAGAAACATCTATTCCTGCTGTTGCTCTTTTCCATGATGCTGAAAGGAGCAAATGTAACTTTAAAGAAGACTTTGGGGAGCAAACTGTATTCTCTCCCCCCCCCCATTACATCCTTGAATGTATCTGAGCAAGTTTGTCTAAGCAGAATGAGAAGTGCCCAAGGGCTTAGTGACTCTTTTATTCTGATGCTGTTTATCAGAGGCATCCAACAGAGCAGGGAGAAAATGTCCTGTAGCTGATTATCTTTTAAAATTTTTTTTTTTTTTTTTAAATTTTGACATAAATATATTTCACAAACATACAAAAGACAAAATGAAAAAGAAAAAACAGAAAAAGAGAAAAAACAAACAAACAAAACATGAAATACATACAACTTTGATGACATTGATCGACTTCCCTTTATCTCGATTTCGGAAATTATTATCTTGTTTATCTATCTGCTGCGTCTATTCCTTAATAAAACTTTTTACGTAGTAAGCGTTGTCTCATGCCTACTGTGATTTCTATAAGTACATATGTGTTTCTGATCAACATTTTAATTTTCCCCTTGTCTCTATTTCCATATATATCTTAAATTTATCCCATTCATTGTTAAACTTTGCACTTCTTTGATTTCTTATTTTCTGTGTCAATTTAGCCAGCTCCAAATATTCAGATAATTTAAGTTGCCACTCCTTTAGTGTTGGGATTTTTGGTGTTTTCCAGTACTGTGCTATGAGGGTTCTGGCGGCCACCGTTGCATATTGAAAAAAGGTTCTATCTTCTTCTTTGATATCCTTACCAATTATCCCCAGCAGGAAGGCTTCGGGTTTTTTAACAAACGTGTATTTAAGATTTTTTTTTAATTCATTATAGATGGATTCCCAAAATTTTTTGAGAATCTCGCACGTCCACCACATATGAATGAATTCGCCCTCCTTGCTCTTACATTTCCAACACAGTTTATCGCCTGTTCTATACATTTTATGTAGTTTTACCGGCGTTATGTACCATCTGTACATCATCTTATACATGTTTTCCTTTAGTGTCGTGCATGCTGAAAAATTCATATCTTTACACCACAATGCCTTCCATTTGTCAAACTCTATGTTGTACCCTAGGTCTACCGCCCACTTCACCATTACATCCTTTACTTCCTCTTCCTTGGTGTCCCACTCAAGTAACTGGTTGTACATTTTTGATAATAATTTTGTTTTACTTTCTATTATTTCAATCTGAAAACTAGATTTCTTGTCATTTATTCCGATCTTATTATCTTCCCTCCACATTGAATTAATTTGATGGTATTGAATCCAGCCAGTCAGCTTGCTTTTTATTTCTTCATAAGGTCTAATCCTCCACCCGGATTCTGTTTTGGTTAGTAAATCTTTCCCCCTCTATATTTAGTTTTTTAATTGTTAAAATGTCTATTGGTGATAACCACCAGGGCGTTTTCTGCTCCAACAGTTTTTTATTCCTTTCCCACACTTCCAGCAGTGGCCCTCTGAAAATGTGGTTAGAAAAACCGTTATGAACCCTTCCCTTGTCTCGCCATAAATAGGCATGCCAACCGAATCTTAGATTAAACTCCTCTAGATCTAACAAATTTTTGTTTTTAATGACAATCCAGTCTTTTACCCAACAAAGACATGCAGCTTCGTAATATAACCTCAAGTTTGGAACCGCGAGGCCACCCCTATCTCTTTGGTCTGTGTCCTGTAGATGATTATCATTGGAGAGAATATAGTTGGCCTTCTTTCAGGTGACTGATTTGGAAGATGGGGTATGTTTAAAAGGGCAGCAAAACTGCAAGGTATTTAGTCTGTCATTATAATATCACCTCTGTTTACTATTTTCTGTTTCAGTTTATTATTTTCAAATGATAATAATAATAATAATAATAATAATAATAATAATAATAATAATATATTATTTATAACCCACCCCTCTGGCTGGGTTTCCCCAGCCACCGTGCGTGGCTTCCAACAAAACATTAGTAAAGGTAAAGGGACCCCTGACCATTAGGTCCAGTTGTGGCCGACTCTGGGGTTGCGGCGCTCATCTCGTTTTATTGGCCGAGAGAGCCGGCGTACAGCTTCCGGGTCATGTGGCCAGCATGACTAAGCCACTTCTGGTGAACCAGAGCAGTGCACGGAATCGCTGTTTACCTTCCTGCCGGAGTGGTACCTATTTATCTACTTGCACTTTTGACGTGCTTTCGAACTGCTAGGTTGGCAGGAGCAGGGACCGAACAACGGGAGCTCACCCCATCGCGGGGATTTGAACCGCCAACCTTCTGATTGGCAAGTCCTAGGCTCTGTGGTTTAATCCACAGCGCCACCCACGAGATTAAAAATACATTAAAACACCGATCATTAAAAACTTCCCTAAACAGGGCTACCTTCTAAATGTCATATAGTTGTTTATTTCTTTGGCATCTGGTGGGAGGGCGTTCCACAGGGCGGGTGCCACTACCGAGAAGGCCCTCTGCCTGGTTCTCTGTAACTTCACTTCTCGCAGTGAGGGAACCATCAGAAGGCCCTCGGAGCTGGACCTCAGCGTTGAATGATGGGGGTGGAGACGCTCCTTCAGGTCTACTGGGCTGAGGCTGTTTAGGGCTTTAAAGGTCAGCATCAACACTTTGAATTTTGCTCAGAAACGAGCCAATGTAGGTATTTCAAGACTAATGGTACCTAACACCAAGGAAACTAGCACTAATATGCCCAGGAACCTCACCAAAATGCTGGAGAGGGTCACCTCCACGGGCACATACCTCCACATGTGGTGGGAATGCCCCCAAAGCCAACTATTCTGGACAACAGCCATACGAGAAATATGCAAAATAACTAAGCAATTATTAGAAGTCACCCCAGAACTGGCCCTACTAAGCATCTTCCAAGATAATAATGCCCACCCCATGGTGTATTGTTGTGAGCAGGGATTTTCAGCTCTGAAAGATTCGAAAGATCAGGAAAGGGAAAGGCTTCTTTGTGTTGATGAGGAGACGAGAGTTTGTTTGTCTCAATTCAGACCTAATATAAATGTGAGAGCTCACAGTTCTCATTGAGTTTGTATACATCCTTAAGTTACATATGTAAGAGGCTCATTTATGAGTATATTTTGGGAATGATTTGTGTCCTTATGCAGCTGCATTGTTTTATACTTTCTGGATGCCCCATGATCCTATCACAAAACAGTTGTCTTCTATGTTATAAATCAAGCACTGCTGGGAGTCATTTCTTTTTGTTTTCCAATGTATTTCTTATCAATACAAAATTTGGTGTGGCGTGATAAATTGTTATTCTGAATGTTTGGCCTGGAGAAAAACATTTGAGAACTACTGCCCTAGTCACTTAGACCATAGAGCGGCCTCCAAGACTGTACCAACCAAATCCCAGGTTGATTTGGAATGTAGCAAACCAATCTTTAACATATTTTTAAATCCTTCATAAAAAGGTCATTTTTTAAAAATTGCCTAACGCCCAAGGTCAAAACTTGTTCTGGTCCTGATGACATCCCTGGAAGTGTGGCAGAATCTAAACATCTTGTCCCCAATTCTCCCTGCAAACCAGGGCTGGGGAAACCTATTGTCCTTCAGATATCGTTGGACTCCAATTCCCATTAGCCCCAGCCAGCATGAAATCACTATTTAACAGAGCTGCTGGAAGGCAACCAAGGAGGTACCTTTCATCAGAATGGAAGGCCCTGAGGAGATTTCACCCCTCCCATATCCAAGAATCTCCTGACGAGTCTGCTGATTCTCCAGAGAGGAGGAGCAGTGTTTTGCCTTCTACTTACTCAGCTCCAGCACCAAGTGAGTCAGTCAGTCAGTCAGTGTGTCGGAGAGAGAGAGAGAGACTGAGTGTTAGAGATCGTGTGTAGAGATAAGGTTGCTGCCAAGAGCAGCTGCAGACACTCAGTGTAGCTTTCATTTATGCTTAGACCTATTTAGCTCTGTATATAGTTTTGTATTATAGCTGTAGTTATAGAATAAAAGAAGATATTCTACAGAGCTGCTCTCCGAGTTGTTTATACACTGCCAGACTCTGCTATACTCTGCTGTGCGACGACTGTATTGTGGAAGTGAATCCGGTGCTCGCAACTCTAAGCTGTGAGTCCACAGCACTTTGACCTGGTGGTCTCTGGAAGTGCTACCCAGCTCGCCTAGCCCAATCGGGGTTGAAGTGCATGAGTCCAGTTGATGACACTGGCTCAAGGGCGATGCTGACAGGCCCTGGGTGGCACCATGTTTGTTGGCTGTGTCAAGGGAAACCTGGAAGAACTAGGAGTCTCTCTCTTGTATTGCAGCACTGGATAACTGCAGCACACAAACATTTAAAGGGCAGGACATCCAAATGAAGACAAATCAGTTTTGCTTTGTATGTATATTTTGGCTTAATCAAGTTGGCCTTCCTCACCCCTTCCTCCACCACAGGTCTCCCAATTGTATTTTATGGTAAATAAAAACTAAGATCTGCTGAGGCCCGGAACGACAGATCACAACAATGAACAACTCATTATGGGTTTGTTTTCTTTTAATCCTTTGGGGGACATTTTGTTTGAACCCAGTTTCCTTCAGGCTCTGGTCTGGCGATTAGTGACTGCTTAATTATCCACCTCATTAGCTTCCTATTAATAATAAATACCAGGAGGCAGATACTTGCAATTGCACTGCTTGTTTAGGAAAGAAAGGCCGTGTATAGGCGGCACTTCTAAAATGCAAATCCCACTTGCAAAACCAAACCAAAAAAACCCCACACCAGGAGGGAAGGTTTTACCAATGCTATTTCTCTACGGGATCATCAAAAGCCACCTTATACTGAGGACTCAGCTATATAGCTCTAAATAAAATGTTTTAAGTGTGTTTTAAGTGCAATATATGGGATGCGGGTGGCACTGTGGGTTAAACCACAGAGCCTAGAACTTGACAATCAGAAGGTCGGCAGTTCGAATCCCCATGACGGGGTGAGCTCCCATTGCTCGGTCCCAGCTCCTGCCAACCTAGCAGTTCGAAAGCACATCAAAGTACAAGTAGATAAATAGGTACCACTCCGGCGGGAAGGTAAAAGGTGTTTCCGTGTGCTGCTCTGGTTTGCCAGAAGCGGCTTAATCATGCTGGCCACATCATCCGGAAGCTGTACGCTGGCTCCCTCGGCCAATAAAGCGAGATGAGTGCCGCAACCCCAGAGTCGGTCATGACTGGACCTAATGGTCAGGGGTCCCTTTACCTTTTTAAGTGCAATATACAAGCCAGACTGGATTGCTTAATTAAAGCATTCTAACAAATCATTATCTATCTGAAGAAGTGTGCATGCACATGAAAGCTCATACCAGTAACTAAATTAGTTGTTCTCTAAGGTGCTACTGGAAGGATTTTTTAAATTTTTAATTTTTTTTCAGACTACGGCAGACCAACACGGCTACCTACCTGTAACGAATCATCAACTTGTTTCCAATAAGTTGCAAAGGGAATGTACCCTGCTATTTGCTCACTAGCATGACTGAGGAGGGATAATATCAAAACAATATATCCTCTCCTATATTCCTAAAGATTCCCATAAGCTGAATTCAGGACAGATTTAAAATAGCCCTGGAGCTCTCTCCCACAGCAGGTCATGATGGCGAGCAAGCTATGTAGATGGTTTTAAAGAAGGATGAGAGCGATTCATGGAGGAGATGGTTATCGATGCTTCGCAGCCTTCATGGGAAGCTCCAGTGGTACCTTGGTTTTCGAACAGTTTAGTTCTCGAACGTTTTGACTCCCAAACACTGCAAACCCAGAAGTGAGTGTTCTGGTTTATGAACTATTTTTGGAAGCCGAACATCTGACGGGGGTTCTGCAGCTTCCGATTGGCTGCAGGAGCTTCCTACAGCCAATCAGAAGCCTCGCTTTGGTTTTTGAACATTTTGGAAGTTGAATGGACTTCCGGAATGAATTCCATTCGGCTTTCAAGGTACGACTGTACTCTGCTGCATAACTGTATTAGATTTAATAGAGAAGTATTTTTACATAGTTATGCACATGTATGCGCTGTTACTTTAGGAAACCTGGACTGTATGTGTGTGGGCAGGGGGTTTAAAAATGTTTACAATAATGCATGTAGCCTGCAGGAATTGTTCATATTTTTAGTGGAGCAATTTTAAAAAAATAGCTTGCATCTCCATGACATCAATGAAATAAGATGGGAATTAGAGTGGGGGGGGGGATCTGTGCAGATTGGTTCAACACTGAGATCCTCCCCCAGCAAATTCCATCCCTACTCATAAATGAACCGATTCCAAATTGAGACATTGGGTGTTCATTTATCCCTAAAGCCCGTAGGCTAGTTTGACCCTGCTTGTATTTAACAGTTCTAACTTGAAAACTTGCAAAAGTGATATGCTTGTCCTTTCTCTCCTCCCCCTTTTCTTGCAGAAGAAATAATTTCTCTCTCTCTCTCCCTCTGATCTAGTTAAGCCACCCCCATGGTCCCCAAACATGTTTCAGACAAGCTTTGGATGATTCCTGGTTTTATGATACATTTGGAGCAGCCACCTGTATTTCCCGACAATAGATTTTATTTTCAGATAGCTGAAATTGTTTGCAATGCATTTTCTTCATAAAGCCACATAAGGTCTTTGAGGCAGAAAAAGTGCAGGTCTAGACAGAATTATCTCCGGAGCCGAGAGCTGTGCAGCTAAGGGTGTCCACGGAATTTAAAGCAGATTCGGGGGTGGGCAATATAAGTAGGAGCTTGGAAAATTCTTGCTGGTTCTGTGAGAAGTTGTTAGGAGGGTGGGAGGGAGGAAAACCACTGACACAGATTGCACTCCCAGCTGGACCACACAGTGGTCCACGGGACGTCAACAGAACCTGGAATGCTTGGGCAATGGCTGAGGACTTAGCACTTAACAACAACAACAACAACAACAACAACAACAACAACAACAATTTATTTGTACCCCGCCCATCTGGCTGGGTCTCCTCAGCCACTCTGAGCGGCTTCCAACAAAGATTAAAAATACATTAAAATGTTACACATTAAAAACTTCCCTGAACAGGGCTGCCTTCAGATGTCTTCTAAATGTCAGGTAGTTGTTTATCTCTTTGACATCTGATGGGAGGGCGTTCCACAGGGTGGGTGCCACTACCAAGAAGGCCCTCTGCCTGGTTCCCTGTAGCAACAACTGATGACTCCACAAAGCCATTATGTGGGAAGACCATGGCTAATGTGGGTTGTGATTTAGAAAGTAGGTTGGTAAAATATTAAGTAACTGAAGAGCCACAGTAGATCATTAAAGGTAGAAGTGGAATAGACTGATCAATGGATACAGTGCAAGATACATATATATGGCCTAATTCAGGGGTCAGCAAAGTTTTTCAGCAGGGGGCTGGTCCATTGTCCCTCAGACCTTGTGGTGCTGAACTATCTATCTATCTATCATCTATCTATCTATCTATCTATCTATCTATCTATCTATCTATCTATCTATCATCTATCTATATTGGTGGGGGGAATGAACGAATTCCTATACTCCACAAATAACCAGAGCTGCATTTTAAATAAAAACACACATTCTACTCATATAAAAACACCAGGCAGGCCCCACAAATAACCCAGAGATGCATTTTAAATAAAAGGAAACATTCTACTAATGTAAAAACATGCTGATTCCTGGACCATTTGCAGGCCAGATTTAGAAGGCGATTGGGCCGGATCCGGCCCCTGGGCCTTAGTTTGCCTACCCATGGCCTAATTGGTTTGGGAGGTTGGCCATGGTAGATTTTTGTAGATTATATTTTAATTACATTGTACGGGATGAGCTGTCCTCTCTCATACAGTGGTATCTTATTTTGAGTCTGGGATCCGTTCCAGAGCCCCGGACGCTTGATGAAAGGGACGCTCGACAAAGCGCTGCTCTGCACACGTGCGTGGAGTGGTTTGCGCTTCTGCGCATGCGTTCCGGTACTTCCAGGTTTTCCGTGGACGTTTGCCGAAATGGACGGTCAATGGGGCGGACGTTTGTGAAGGTATTTATACCAGCCCTTCAGTTGCACCTTTCTCTGATACAGCTACTCCCTGTTACTATGTAATAAGGGGCTCTTGAGAGATTGATTAGATGCTTTATCCTTATTTTACATTATCAATCAGCTTCAGAAGCTGTTTATAGCTTTTGTGCAGGACAAAAGCATCCCAAATGATTCCTTAATGGTGATGTGACATTTGATGAATAATCAGAGGATTCATTTTTACTGTCATTCTTTTTTTGGTGGGGAGAGATGGGGACAGAAAACAATTTGCAACAGAGAGATAACTCAGATGCTGAGGGCTTTTAGTTTTGAACCATTTGCAGATTTCGCTTCTTCAAATACCGGTATATGTTCTGGTGTGGGGAATTCAGAATATGGGAGAAGGGGGCAGGAAAAATGGTGAGCAATGAGTGGTCCAAGAGAGGGAGGAAAGGTTCTACAATTTTTTGCAAAAACAAAACAAAAGAGGAATTTTCGGCTTGGTACCTATCTGTTGTCAACAGAAGGGTCCATTTTGTTCAATGACATTTTAAACAATTGGGCGGGCACTATTTAAAACCACCAAAGCCACATTGTGGCTAGAGTGTTCAGGTCTAACACTGCCCAGAGGCAGATATAGTGCTGTACAGAAGTTGTTAGACTACAGCTCCCATCATCCCCACAGCCACCATACTCAATGGTCAAGGTTGATGGGAGTTGCAGTTCAACAACATCTGGGGGCACCGGGTTGTGGAAGGCCACCCAGGGACTTAGCACTACACAATACTGGTGGTTGAGCCAATTCAGAAAAGAACCTTCTTGCTAATTTTGGGGTTAAAAAACAAAACAAAACTTTTTCATATTCTTCCTCAGCTGTGGGAGAACTTCAGCCTGCCTCTGGAGAATACTCAAGAAAAATAGCCTCTCCAGTTTGCCTTCACCTCTACACTTTATAGAAACTATTAGTTTGGATCAGCCATTCTGCTTTCACTGGTGTTTTGCAGCCTCCACTGGTTACAACAGGGATGTTGTAAAAGGTTACTTAAATTGCAAAATAGAGGTGACTGCTCGATTGAGCATGCTATTTTATGCATTCTTACTTAGGAGTAAACCCAACTGAGCTCAGTTGGACTTTTGTCTGAATAAATATGGATAGGATTAGTATTATTATTATTATTCATTGAATTCTTATACCACCCTTCATTTGTAGATTTCAGGGCAGTTCACAACATAAACACAAGATAAAAACACAAAACACATAATAAAAACAATAAAAACCAAAAATCAATACCTCCACCTCCTTCCACAAACATATTTAAAGGATTTAGGATGTTACATGGCTGATGCAACTTAGGCTGGATCTAGACACATCAAAAAACCGTTTCAGGAAAATGCGTTATAAACCTCATAATGGGAAATCACATTGTTGAAAGACCGAACTCTGCAGCACCATTTGGTGTCATAGTGTTATAACTCATTTAAAACACTTTTTTTTTACTAATGTAGTTGAGTCCTTAGGCCACATTCAGACCACATATTTAAAGCACTATTATACCACTTCAAATATTTGTGACTCCCCCCCCCAAGGATTCTGGGATTGTAGTTTGTTAAGGGTACTGATAGATATTGGGAAACCCCTAATAATTAATATAATTCCCAGAGTGGTTTATCAATCAATCTCTGTTTCCCACAGAACTCTGGGAATCATAGCTCTGTGAGGGTGAAAGAAGTCACTCACAAATGCCTTTCAGCCACCTGGAAAATAAGATTGGTGCAACAGAAAACCCCAAACCCACGAGAATTTCACTAAAATTGTCTCTTTCCTTTCATAATTTTTGGTGCAATTTTTTTCTTTCATCAGATGGCGTGGTTGGGGAAAAAATGCAGGGCACAATTTCAGTGCAACACTAGAAATTATGGAGTTGTTTGAAGAAGCAGGAGTCATTGGGCTGTGGCTGTGGCAGGTATTCTGATCTGTATACGCTTTTGATTCGCCCCACAACCCAAAACAGACACAGACATTTCCCCACAATTTGTAATCCTGTATCTTTCCTGTTACAACTAACCAGGGTGAGTGCTATTCAGTTGTAACAAACATAGACTTTTTCTTTCTCAACATGAACTCATGGCTTCAGTTTATCCTGCCCTGATAATGGGAAATGTTTGCGACCCTGAAAAATAACATCCATGCACTTTTTCAAAATGGGACTTCTCACCAGTAATCATCATTATTCATATTTAAACATATTCCATTTTTTTCCATAAGTAGTTTAACTGACAACTTACCTGAGGAGTATTTAGAACACAGGCACACATCTAAACATCTTAATGTGTAAAAATACTGGCAATTAACTGCAAACGATTTGAACCACTTAGTGCTTTTAGAGAATGACCAAATGGATTTTCATTTCTTCGTGCCTGTTTTGCACCAGTTTAATGAAAGGCACTCACACAATTAGAAGAATTTCTTTCTGTTATAAACATGACAGCAAATACGACCTTTTGTGGGATAATTTTTGATAATTAGCACTGCCAACCAGTTTATTTCTGGAAGGTTGTTATATAAACACACATGCATGTATTTGGAAATGTAACACTCCCTTGCAGCTTTGTAATCCAAATCGGAAAAAGCAACTTTCCTTCCCAACCATGTCTGTTTAAGAGTCTGAAGTTGTGGTGATGGCAGGGAGGTTGCGGGGGGGGGGGGGGAATTCCCTTTGGGGGGTTCGATACGGAAGCGCAAACCAGATTTCCAATTAGGCAGACTTTTATTCAGTAATGCATTACAGGTCAGAGTCCAAAGAGTCTGAGACGATATTCTATTAGCACACCCCTATATAGGGGGGGGGGAGGTGTTACCTTGGCTGTTTATTCTCTAGCCAATCACTTTGTGCCACCTACTATCACCCCATCACCTCACTATCTTTTCATCCAACCACAGTCCTTGAAAACAGTCACCCAACCCAACTCCTTTCCTCCGGCCTCTTTGCATCGTACCTGGAGCTGCTTTTCACTCCAACTAAGACCCTCCATAACTGGTTCTTACTAGTTTTGTGTTCAATCCCAGTCTAAACCACAGAGCCTAGGACTTGCCGATCAGAAGGTCGGCGGTTCGAATCCCCGCGACGGGGTGAGCTCCCGTTGCTCGCTCCCTGCTCCTGCCCACCTAGCAGTTCGAAAGAAAGTCAAAATGCAAGTAGATAAATAGGTACCGCTCTGGTGGGAAGGTAAACAGAGTTTCCGTGTTCTGCTCTGGTTCGCCAGAAGCGGCTTAGTCATGCTGGTCACATGACCCGGAAGCTGTACGCCGGCTCCCTCAGCCAGTAAAGCAAGATGAGCACTGCAACCCCAGACTCGGCCACGACTGGACCTAACAGTCAGGGGTCCTTTTACCTTTACCTTTAAGACCCTCCATAACTGGTTCTTACTAGTTTTGTGTTCAAGCCCAGTGCCGGATTTACGTATAAGCTAAACAAGTTACAACTTAGGGGCCCACTCTCTTGGAGCCCCCCCAAAAAAGTAAAGGGAAAAGAACTGGATGTACATTTCCAAAATATAAGATAAGAAACAAATAGAATAAAACCTACATACAGCAACAGTGTTTTGTGTTGTGTAGGCTCCTATGATATAAGTCATGGGCCCCGCCTGCTAGCCTGCTCCCTAAAATACCACTGGTTTGCTCATTTCTATATATAGGGTGCCTACATAAAATATGCATTTTATGATAAAATACGTATTTTGTTATGTGCAAATGGCTTTAGATACCTGTTAGGTCCATAAATCACCATAAAGCATATATTCAGCACAAAAAAACAGTGACAGTTTGTTGTTGACCAAGGACAGCTGGACATATAAAGGGCCCTATTACCTTCAGTAGTTTAAAGGTAAAGGTACCCCTGACCGTTAGGTCCAGTCGTGGACGACTCTGGGGTTGCGTGCTCATCTCGCTTTATTGGCCGAGGGAGCCGGCGTTTGTCCACAGACAGCTTCCAGGTCATGTGGCCAGCATGACTAAGCCGCTTCTGGCGAACCAGAGCAGCGCATGGAAACGCCATTTACCTTCCCGCCAGAGTGGTACCTATTTATCTACTTGTACTTTGACGTGCTTTCAAACTGCTAGGTGGGCAGGAACTGGGACCGAATAACGGGAGCTCACCCTGTTGCGGGGATTTGAACTGCTGACCTTTCGATTGGCAAGCCCTAGGCTCTGTGGTTTAGACCACAGTACCACCTCATCAAACCTAAATCCGGCCCTATTCAAGCCGTACTGTTGTACGCACAAAGCTGGTTCCCCTAATAATGGATTTCTCTCTCGAGGTGCTATAGTGCTTGTTCAGAACAGACAAAAGAAAATAGAAACACACACACACAGAGATACCCCACTTTCGCCCCGTTCTATTCACACACGACTGCACCACTGGGTTTGGAATTGGACTGGAACTTAAAAATGGAGCTGTTTTTCCTTTCCTTCTTTCCTGGGTTTTTCTAACCCAATCTCGCATCAAAGCAGGGTGGTTGCAGTTTGCACATCACCGCTCTGGGTCCTCATGACGAGGTTGGTGCTCTTCAACGGGAATTTTTTTTGCAACCGTTGGCTACCCAGGCAAATGAGCACATTCCGAGAGCGCTCATTATTCACCGTCCTAAATTGACTCATCATGATTCATGTTCCCCTCGCTAATCTGCATGCATCACCATAAATTATTAATAATTTCTTCATCATCATTACCCACATCGTAAATTATTTACTTTACCTTTCTTCGGTTCAGCACTTCCCTCCCCCCTCCCCAATATTACCGGCACTCCCTTCCAAAATAAAATATTCCTTTTTGCAGCAAAAAGGCAAGGGAATATGAGGGGTGGAGAGAGAGAGAGAGAGAGAGAGATGTTTCCATTATATTTCTTCTCAGTGCTATTTTTCTAGAAAAAGAGGTGCTGGAACTCACCATGAGCGCCTCCCTTGTTATCTTATAATGGCAATGGTGCCCACTGAGTTCCAGCTGAAAAAGAATCTGTTTCTACTTACTCAGGTAATACTGTGCAGTGGGACCTCAATTTCTGAGCATCTTGGAAGCCGAACCTTTTGATTTTCGAACACCGAAAACCCAGAAGTCATTGCTTCTGTTTTCAAACGTGCCTCAGAAGTCGAACGGCTTCTGAGGTGCATTTCTCAGTTTTCTCAATGGGATTTGCCTACTGCCCACTGAGCCTTGGTTGTCAAACGTTTTGGAAGTCGAACAGTCTTCTGGAATGGATTACGTTCAACAGCTGAGGCCCACTGTATAGTCATACCTCTTGTTAAGTTTGCTTCAGGTTGTGCATTTTCAGGTTGCATCCCGCGGTGACCCGGAAGTACTGGAAAGGGTAACTTCTGGGTTTTGCCACTCACGCATGCGCAGACGTGCAAAATTATGTCACACGCATGCGCAGAAGCGGCAAACCACGACCCGCGCACGACCCGCGCACGCGCAGACGCAGGTTGCGTTCCTTTCATGTTGTGAACGGAGCTCCGAAACGGATCCCGTTCACAACCAGAGGTACCACTGTACTTGAAGAAACAAAGGGACTTAGGAATGGCTTTGCTCAAGGCCAACACAGCATATTTTGCTGTCTGAGGAGAATGGGGTGCAACCAATGCCAGCCAAGTTATACCGGTGACTGCCAGAGCTGCCACAAGCACCTCTTAATCTGCCGGGCAACAAAAGTGCTATAATAATAAACTAAATAGCTAACCATTTCCTGCCCTTTCTTGATGCCCTAAAGCAGTCGCTTAAAGGTAAAGGTAAAGGTACCCCTGTCCGTACGGGCCAGTCTTGACAGACTCTAGGGTTGTGCGCTCATCTCACTCTAGAGGCCGGGAGCCAGCGCTGTCCGCAGGCACTTCCGGGTCACGTGGCCAGCGTGACGAAGCTGCTCTGGCGAACCGGCACCAGCGCAGCACACGGAAACGCTGCTTACCTTCCCGCTATAAAGCGGTACCTATTTATCTACTTGCACTTAACGCAGGTGGCGCTGTGGGTTAAAGCCTCAGCGCCTAGGACTTGCCGATCGAAAGGTCGGCGGTTCGAATCCCTGCGGCGGGGTGCGCTCCCGCTGCTCGGTCCCAGCGCCTGCCAACCTAGCAGTTTGAAAGCACCTCCGGGTGCAAGTAGATAAATAGGGACCGCTTACCAGCGGGAAGGTAAACGGCGTTTCCGTGTGCGGCTCTGGCTCTGGCTCTGGCTCTGGCTCTGGCTCTGGCCAGAGCAGCGATGTCACGCTGGCCACGTGACCCGGAAGTGTCTCCAGACAGCGCTGGCCCCTGGCCTCTTAAGTGAGATGGGCGCACAACCCCAGAGTCTGTCAAGACTGGCCCATACGGGCAGGGGTACCTTTACTTTTACCTTTTATTTATCTACTTGCACTTAATTGTGCTTTCGAACTGCTAGGTGGGCAGGAGCTGGGACCGAACGACGGGAGCTCACCCCGCCGCGGGGATTCGAACCGCCGACCATGCGATCGGCAAGTCCTAGGTGCTGAGGTTTTACCCACAGCGCCACCCGCGTCCCATCAAAAGCAGTCGCTTAATGGTTAAGAAAATAAAGACAAGCCAGTGGCCCATCTAGTCCAGCCTCCTGTTCTCGCAGGATCCCTGTGGTAAAATCTGCAAGCAAGACCCAAGCGCAAGAGCAACTCTCCCCTCCTCTGGCTTCCAGGAATCAATACCGTGGTACCTCAGGTTACATACGCTTCAGGTTACAGACTCCGCTAACGCAGATATAGTACCTCGGGTTAAGAACTTTGCTTCAGGATGAGAACAGAAATCGTGCTCCGGCGGCACAGCAGCAGCAGCGGGAAGCCCCATTAGCTAAAGTGGTGCTTCAGGTTAAGAAAAGTTTCAGGTTAAGAACAGACCTCCGGAACGAATTAAGTACTTAACCCGAGGTACCACTGTATTCAGAAGTGTTACTGCCTCCAACCATGGAGGAAGAACATAGCTATTACAGCTAGTGACTACTGATAACCTTACAGCAAGGGGGCGGAAGTATTTGATCCCCTGCTAAATTTGCCCGTTTGCCCTCTGATGAAGAAATGACCAGTCCATAATTTTAATGGTAGGTTTATTGTAGCTGTGTAGAATGTGTCACAGTGGGCCAATTATTTTCATTGGCCGATGAAGCCAATTCAGAGGGAAGGCAAATGCTGGTCAATGCTCTTACTTTGACTTGATAAGAAGAAGAGTGTGGATATGACATCCTGCTTTATCACTACCCTAAGGAATCTCAAAGCGGCTAACATTCTCCCTTCCCTTCCTCCCCCACAACAAACACTCTGTGAGGTGAGTGAGGCTGAGAGACTTCAGAGAAGTGTGACTAGCCCAAGGTCACCCAGCAGCTGCATGTGGAGGAGTGGAGATGCGAACCCAATTCACCAGATTACGAGTCTACCACTCTTAATCACTACACCACAGTTTGGGCTCCATTTCAGACAGCAACCCCTCTATGTATGTATGTGTTGACATGCATGTATGTACTTTATTCCATTCCTGAGTGCTCACTGCAAGGACAGATCCTGAAGCTGAGGCTCCAATACTTTGGCCACCTCATGAGAAGAGAAGACTCCCTGGAAAAGACCCTGATGTTGGGAAAGATGGAGGGCACAAGGAGAAGTGGACGACAGAGGACGAGATGGTTGGACAGTGTTCTCGAAGCTACCAGCATGAGTTTGACCAAACTGCGGGAGGCAGTGGAAGACAGGAGTGCCTGGCGTGCTCTGGTCCATGGGGTCACGAAGAGTCGGACACAACTAAACGACTAAGCAACAACAATGTACTTTATGGTCCTGCTAAAAGTTTTGGCATAAACTTTGGGCTTGGCCCTGATGATGGTCTTTAAAAAAACAACAAGTGTTTTGACTTGCAAGATTAGGAATCCTTCTTGTAAACTTTTTCAGTCTTCCAAATGTGGGCTGCAGAAGGGAAGCACCAGATGCAGAATACAAATATAGCATTTGTGAGCATATTGTGAGCATCTTGGTTATGTTTCCTGTTTGTCATACTGTATCTATCACAGGTTATTTTTAAAGCTCTTGTTCTCTCCTTTTGAAAATCTGGTTTATAAAGCTCCTGTGGCTGGGATAGGTTTGGTTTCGTTTGTTTGGAAAAGCACACACCACCCGAGCATGGCTTCCTATCTCTGTGTTGCCTGAAATTGCAGCATATCTAGAGAAAGGGTGGCAGCTGGGTGGCTGAAGACCTGTTTTGCATGTAAAAGGCCCTGGGTTCGAATGCTGGCACCTCCAAGTCGAGCTGTCAGTGACCCCTGTCTGAAATCCTAGAGAACCACTGCTGGTAATTGTAGACTTGGGATGGGAAATCTGTGCCCATCCAGATGTTGCTGGATTTAGGAATGGAAAAATCTAGCAACTTTGGTTCTCCCAGGAATGGAGATATGCTTGTGCTGGGTACAATCAACCTCACATCCCTCCGGTCAGCAGAGAGCAGGGTTGAGACTAACAGATAGTCAGGGGGAAATGAACTTTGTGGTTTCCTATTGAATTCCCAAGCTCCACCTTTCTGTCTCTCATCGTGCATGAAGCAGTCACGAGAAACTATTATTATTATTATTATTATTATTATTATTATTATTATTATTATTATCACCTGCAATTTTCCCTGACAGGACCCAAGGCAAAAGAAATAGGGGGGAGGGGGGTTGTTAAAAAACAATTAAATATTAGTAGAAAATTGTAGTAGAAAATAGTAGAAAATAGTAGAAAATTTTCTCCATTCTGAAGGAAATCAGCCCTGAGTGCTCACTGGAAGGACAGATTGTGAAGCTGAGGCTCCAGTACTTTGGCCACCTCATGAGAAGAGAAGACTCCCTGGAGAAGACCCTGATGTTGGGAAAGATGGAGGGCACAAGGAGAAGGGGGCGACAGAGGACAAGATGGTTGGATAGTGTTCTTGAAGCTACCAGCATGAGTTTGACCAAGCTGCGGGGGGCAGTGGAGGACAGGAGTGCCTGGCGTTCTCTGGTCCATGGGGTCACGAAGAGTCGGACACGACTAAACGACTAAACAACAACAAGAAAATTGTGTGTGTGTGTGATTTATTAAAACCATACAATCACAATGAAAACTGCATGGCAATCGGTCCCCAAGAGCCTGTTGGAACAAGAAAGTCTTTGCCTGCCAGCTGAATGACAGCAAGGAGGCAATAGTAGAAAATTTTAGGAAAATAAGACAATTGTGGTATGTTCTGATTGATGAAGAATAGTGTGCTATATTGAATATAATTTGGACCCATGATGGGGTGACTGGAAGTCGTTATAGACGTTATGTATGAAGAAAGTAATTTATCTTCTTGGCAAAGTGTATTATATTTTTTTGTTGTTGACTGTTTGCTTTTTAAACTCAATAAAGCATTTAAAAGGGGATGGGGGAATGATAGCAGGGAGGCAGCCAGTCTAGCTTCTCTAGGGAGAGAGTTTCAAAGTCTTGGAGCACCCACCAAGGAGGCCCTCTCCCCAATGATGTAACTAGCCCCTTGGGTGCCCAGGGTGGTGCTTGCACCCTGCAGCCCAGGGTAGAGTGAGCCACCCATGGGGGCAGGGTGGAGCTTCTCTGCAGCCTCCCCCTCAGCTGTAGGTCAGCTGAGGCAGTGGGCAGAAGCAAGCCCCATGCTGCTCGGAAAAGCCATTGCTCTGTCCCAGCTCCTGCCAACCTAGCAGTTCAAAAGCACACCAGTGCAAGTAGATAAATAGGTACTGCTATAGCAGGAAGGTAAATGGTGTCTCTGTGCACTCTGTTTTCTGTCACGGTGTTCTGCTGCATCAGGAGCAGTTTTGTCATGCTGGCCACGTGACCCAGAAAGCTGTATGTGGACAAACACCAGCTCCCTCAGCCTGAAAGCAAGATGAGCGCTGCAACCCCACACCTTTGACTGGACTTAGCTGTCCAGGGGTCCTTTACCTTTTACCGTACAAACTATTAACTAACCCAATTTTGTTTTATTGAAACAAGAGTTTGTTGACCAAGCTCAGGAATATTCAGGACGCAAATGCACAAGCAGGTAGTCACCACTGCCTTTATGTCCGCTGTATAGTATTATTATTATTATTATTATTATTATTATTATTATTATTATTATGCCATCCTCTCCCAACACATGTGCAGCTGTGGTAATGGGTGGAACTATTACAGCTACTATAGCTGCAAATAGCATCTCATGAAAATTCTAACCACCCTTAGAGTCAGACATATTTGGCAACAGGAAAATAATGTTTCGCTGTGAATTGCCCATTGCGGTCCTCTGTGTTCTGTAAGCTTTCTTTCTTTCTCATCATTATTGAGATGTATCCTTCCTCTCATTTTAGCCAAGATCTTAGCTATGAATAATTCATTGTTATCAATTTGGACACTTACATTTTAAAAATGGAAAGCCTGCATATAGCCTCCAGATTAAATCGCATTAAGAATAGTTGGGTGAATATCTTATTTAACAAATTAGCCTCTTCTCCCACCATAAGATGTACTTTATGAGTTAATGACTGGGCATTTTAATAAGAATGGATGTAATTATTTTACAGTCTCTGCTCTTTAGAGACCAGCATCCTTCATTTTCATGTACAAAATCCTCTGGTGTGGGAGCATTATTGGAACAGAGGGTTTTTTAAAAAGTGACAACACATGCCTATAACTTAGGGGGAATGGCCTTTCTTGGAGAATAAATAACACATGGGGGGAAAGGGTGGTATTAGAAAAAGCACTGAGCCTTAAAGAAATGATAAGAGTCATTAAGTGTTATATTCCCCCTTAAACTCCTTTGCTGCCACTGTCTCTGATTTTTTTCAAGTAGAAAAATGGGAGGGAAAACAGGCAAATGAAGGCAAGAAACAGAAACACAGGAAGTTGGGTGAAGGTCGGAACTGGAAACACAGGAATTTGGGTGAAGGTCGGAACTGGAAACACAGGAAGTTGGGTGAAGGTTGGAACTGGAAACACAGGAAGTTGGGTGAAGGTCAGAAATGGAACCACAGGAAGTTGGGTGAAGTTCGGAACTGGAAACACAGGAAGTTGGGTGAAGGTCGGAAAAGGAGCCACAGGAAGTTGGGTGAAGGTCGGAAATGGAAACACAGGAAGTTTAGCACTGGAAGCTCTCAAACTCACCTCCTCGGTCAATTGTCACTGTTACAGAAGAAAGGCAACAAATGGCTGTCATTATCTGGTTCTCAATCCACTTGCAGTCTTGAACACAAAGAAGCTCATCCCACAAGGAGAGCTGGCCCAAGACATTTTAAGATTTTGAATGACAGATTTTTTTTTTAATGTCACAAAGATTAGTTCTCATACCAGGGCTGGTGTCGATAGATGGCATGGTTGGGCACCTGACAAGAGTCTCTCTGGACTCTTCAACATTGCAACCTGCTTGTTCAGCTACCTCCCATTCTGGATCAGAGGAGATAAGCAAGCAAAGAATTGGGGAAGGGGCAATGTGGGGAAGTAGCTGCTACTGCCTGCTTGAACATTTGGGTCTGTCTGGCAAGTAAGCTGGTGGTAGAAATGATGGAGGCACCAATGACAATGAAAAGCTCACTGAGTCGGGGGTGTGGGGTGTGTGCTTATTGGTGATGTCTTGCTCAAGGGCACTGCCAAGATCTGAAGCCAGCGCTGGCTTATGCCCAAAATGCCTGTGACTTTTCCATAACAATAATGGGAAGATTTTATTTCTTATTATTAAACTTCTAAATGGGCCAGAGGGAGGAGTAGGGGTGAGAGGCAATACAATTTAATCCTTTCTCTCTTTTTTGCCAGTCTGTTAAAGGTGTGTGTGTGCTTTAACAGCCCTTTATCAGTGATTTCTTTTCATACTTTACCCCTTAGCGTCCAATAAAAACTTGAAGCAAAATAACACACAAAGGGCAGAAACATGCAGGCAAGAGATATAAAAACCGTGGCGGAAACTAGCCTCCAAGACACAAGATTATTTAGTTTACAGTATCATAAAATATTTCTCGCAAGCATGGAGAGGTGGAACAGCTCTATAATACTGAAGAGGAGAGGAGAAAGAGAAAGAAGGATTCCTAACACAGCTGCAAAACTATGATGGGTCCAAATTTGTATTTAGGGGCCAGCTTTCTTTTGATCATCATTATCTACCATATATTTTGGAAAGCTGATGAAACGGTAAAATCTGCTATGATAAAATGGGCACAAGATATCAGACATGACATTATGTTTGCTGACTGGGAACAGTTGTGGACCACAAGTATGAAATTTATGGCATGTAATGCCTTAAGAGAGAATATTATGAAAATGATATACAGGTGGTACATGACTCCAGTCAAGCTTGCAAAAATCTATCATTTGCCCGATAACAAATGTTGGAAATGTAGAGACTGAAGGTACATTCTTTCACCTTTGGTGGGCGTGCCCAAGGATTAAGGCTTTCTGGGAAATGATCTATAATGAAATGAAAAGGGTATTTAAATATACTTTCTTGAAGAAACCAGAGGCCTTTCTCCTGGGCATGGTCGGCCAATTGGTGCCAAAGAAGGATAGAACTTTCTTTATGTACGCTACAGCAGCAGCAAGAATACTTATTGAAAAGCATTGGAAGACACAAGACCTACCCACCTTGGAAGAATGGCAGATGCAAATAATGGACTACATGGAATTGGCGGAAATGACCGGCAAAATCCGAGATCAGGGAGAAGAGTTGGTGGAAGAAGATTGGAAGAAATTTAAATCTATTTACAGAAACACTGTAAAATTATTGAATGTTAATGACGTTGGAATGAAACGAAGTGGTTCTAGCAATAAGGTAAAATAAGAATATGCAAGAATGGATTAATATTAGATGAGAATTTGAAGTTAGAATATGTGAGGATAAACAATTAAGGGTAAATTAAGAACGTATGAATTTGCTGAACAAATTTTTAAATGGAATACAAAAAAGGAAGGTGTGAGGAAGTCATGAAAATAAGTAAAAGAGTGGTAAGATATTGAAAGAGGGATTTTTATTTTTTATTTTTTTATTTTTACGTTTAATTTTGGTTTTTGTATTTTCTTTGTGTGTTCTTTGTTTACTGTTTACTGTTTTGTAATCCTTTTTTTTTGGTAAAAAACTTAATAAATATTATTTTTAAAATATATATATATATATATTGGAAAGCTGTTCATTTGCTATATGTTTGGGCACATTTTATGATACTGTTACTAAATTTTGCATGATTGGACCACATACCAGTACAATTTGATGCCATTTTGAATCAAGATGGCAAACTCAACTTTTCAAAACTGCACAGATTTCAACCACAGGTTTCAAAATACTGTGTTGTTGTTGTTGTTGTTGTTGTTGTTGTTGTTGTTGTTGTTGTTTTCTTGGAATTCCCAAGCAATGGTTGGTACAAGGCTTCTGGTGATAAATATAGTTCCAATAATATAAATGATGCTTCGAAGAGTGATATAAAGAAAACCACTCCAGAATCGCTATGCAAATTTTAACAGAGACAAGGGAAGGGGGGAAAGTCATGGAAAATAGTAGGCAGCTGAATTGGATTTGAACAGGCCGAATAAGAAATGGGAACAGAAAATAGAAGGAGCAGTTGCCTCCATGTGCCTTGTGTTTTCTCTCTCCCTCCCTCCTTCCCTCCCTCTCTCTCTCTCTGGGAGGTAGTCTGGATTGACTTACTCGGTCATCAAGTTCACTGGGTGACCCTGGGTTAGTCATTGGTTCTTAGCCTAACATACCTCACAGGGTTTTTGTGGAGATTAAATGAGTTCATTGGGGGCAAAGGTGGCATATGTGATAATTAAATATTTTGGGGGTGGTTTGACTGTTTTGTTCTTTATGCGTTCAGACACCTCTTCAGATATCATCACCAAACTCAGCACAAGCTTTCCCAAGGTGGAGGTGGTAGTTTTTGTTGATGTTGGGATGCCAGATGCCATTTTGAAACAACATGGTGGTCTGAAAATAGCTCCAAAACTCACAAATCATGTTATCCATTTTTAAAATGTTGTTGTTTAGTCGTTTAGTCATGTCCGACTCTTCGTGACTCCATGGACCAGAGCACACCAGGCACTCCTGTCTTCCACTGCCTCCCACAGTTTGGTCAAACTCATGCTGGTAGCTTCGAGAACACTGTCCAACCATCTTGTCCTCTGTCATCCCCTTCTCCTTGTGCCCTCCATCTTTCCCAACATCAGGGTCTTTTCCAGGGAGTCTTCTCTTCTCATGAGGTGGCCAAAGTATTGGAGCCTCAGCTTCAGGATCTGTCCTTCCAGTGAGCACTCAGGGCCGATTTCCTTCAGAATGGATAGGTTTGATCTTCTTGCAGCCCATGGGACTCTCAAGAGTCTCCTCCAGCACCATAATTCAAAAGCATCAATTCTTAATAATAATAAATATTCTTCTTAGTTTCTTCTAATTCCTGGGAAGTGCTAGGTGCTCCCTGCTGATAAACAAACAAACCAGCACTGCCCATAAGAGGGTTAAATCAGAAATGCCAGGAGTCCTTCTGTGAAGCTGCCAAGCCAACAACTTGTCTTCCAATAACTTGTTTCTGGCTATTGTGTTAAGAAGGACCTTTGATTCCTTGTTCACTCCTGAGAAACTTTAATGAAGATTCTGATGTTAACTCTCTTGGATCCAAGTGTGATGTCATCTCACTTAGCAACACCAAGTCAGACCCCAAAGCCAAGATCTGAGCGTTCCCTGATTCTTACCCTATAAAGGTTCTCCGGTGTGCTCTTCACCCCTAAGAAAGAAGACCCAATCAATCCAAAACTCATTTATTTCACAGCAAGTCACCCAGCTCCTGCTGAGTTTTAGGAATGGAAAAGAATTTTAATTATAAAGAAGAAATGCTTGTGGAACATTGAAAATTAAACTTGGAGGTGCTGCCGTCCCCTTTCTCCCTCAGCTTTCTTTTTCTTTTTAAAGAGGTAATTATAACAAGTTGAAATTTCGTTAGATTTATTGGAATGGTCCAGTTAGATGCCTTTGCAGGAAATAAGGAGATCAAATTCAATATAGTCACGATAAGTTGAAACCAGAAACCAGATCTGACAAAATGGTAATATTTTAAACAAACAAACAAATAAAGCGCCACACTTTCAGAGCAGTTAACAATTAATGTAAAAACAATACAGTTAGCCATAAAATCAATAAAACAGCAGAGCAGGCAGCATATAACACATGATCGATCGATCCATATGAAAGAGCAGACAAAATGTATCCAATGTCTTAAAGGGGCTAGATAGACCCACTTTAAAATTCTTTGGTAAGGAAGGATTTCGATTTTAGAAATGAATCAGCTAGAACCCTGTTCTTGTTCTTGGGTATTGCAGTGCAAGCTACAGGTCAATTATTAGCAAAATAGATTTTATTTTAAAAATAATAATCATAGAATCAGAATTGTAGAGTTGGAAGGGACCCCAAGTGTCATCAAGTCCAATGGATGCTTAGTCAGAATCTCCTTTCTTGTAACTTGAACTTATTGGTTTGGGCCCTAGCCTCCAGATTAGGGGAAAACAAGCTTGTTCCATCCTTCACGTGACAGTGCTTTAGATTATTGAAGACGGGCATCACATCTCCTCTCAGTCTCCTCTTTTCCAGGCTAAACGTACCCAACTCCATCAACCGTTGCTCATAAGACTCGGTGTCCAGACCCTTGACCATCTTGGTCACCATCCTCTGCATATCTGAGCATTCCTGCTTTTGTGTTTGAAGACTTGCTATTTGAATATGAAGCCACAAACAACTTGGGACCAGAATACTTCTAGGGGTGCCTTGCCTTACACTTGGTTAGTTCAGTCCTGTCATTGAAATTCTACTCAATATTGATCCAGAGCAAAACTCCAATGTATAGTTAGCAGAGAAAAAACTTAAACACATTGCAGGATTCCCCCCCAAAATAGACCAGAGGCAATTAATATTTCATCCAGCAGAGCTTTATTGCTACTGAAGGCAAATGAGCATAATGGTCACAAATCCAATACATTCAGAATTGGCACTGTCCATAAGAAGTTCAGTTGCAGCAGACTTAACTTTAACTTACAATAACTTATAATAAGTCTAAACCTTACCAGACCAGAAGGAAAAGAGATAGAAAAAGAAAGTGAAACTCAGGCTCTTTCTGGCCCTACTTTGATAGTTAGCATGACCTTGACAGAAGGAGATAAGAGAAACAGTTTAGGCCAGCTGTACTCAGTTTCTCTGAAGGAATAACCCAAACATCATGAACCTTCTGCTTGCTTCGTTCACACAGAGAAGCTTCCAGAAGCTTCCAGAACCCTCTTGAATTAAATAGGAAAGATATCAGATCAATACTTTCTGCACTAAGAAATGCAAACTGACAAATCATTGGGAGTGACACTTTTAGTAGTGCTATATGCTACTGAGGTTTGTCTTACTCTCACTAAGACCAGGTCCTTTAGTGTGATGTGACCTGCCCTTTGTAATTCACTCACAATGACCACAAGGCAGCCATCTGTCTTAGCTAACTGGGTGATCCAGCTATGTTTGATGTAGTCAGCTGATCTACTGGTTTGTGATGTAGGTTGCATCTGCTTTATGAATATAAATGCGGAATTCTTTGCATGTACAGCAACAGCGCAGGGAGGCTCCATCACTACAAATGGTTGCACTCTTTTCATGAAGGCTTGGCGAATCCCTGCTCCTATGTTGACCAGCAAGGGTTTTGGTTGTCATATCCAATTCATGTAGAGAAATCTGGATGAAGTTTGTAGAATAAGCCTAGTCCTGCTTTGTCTCCCTATAACTCCAATTTTGCTTTAATGAAGAAATGGAAAGCAATGTATTAAGTGCATGATTTGCCTGAGATAGGGAAGGTAGTGCAGGATGAAACAATGACATTATATATAGAATTGTGTAGTTCTACACAGCATGATAGATAGCCCCATTATTTTCAGGTCCACCATGTGGTCATTGAGCTATTACGGAAACATAATTTCAGTGAGAGAGCATACAAGTGGTGAGGTCTTAGTTTCTGGAAGTACATCAAAAGGAAATTATATGAAACAGTTTTTTATGGATTTAGATAAAAGGCCCGGTGTCTTTATCTGAGGAAACGACAAAGATCTGAGGAGAACCGTATCAGAGGAGATACGGCACTGGATCGTTTTAAATGTTCCTGAGGTAACTTTCTGTGTGGATCTTATAGAGGGCTTTTAGTCCTGTTCAGATGGTATCTTATCCAATCTGGGTTGTCCAATATATGTAACAGTCAACGATACCTGCTGGAAATATGGTAATACTGGAGCAAATTTGCTCCATATTTACTGGAAATGTCCTAAGATTACACACTATTGTATATCAATTTGGGAGCATGCTGGAGATATGGCTGGTAATGTGCTACCCTTGCACCCGTTAGTAATTTTTTATTATCATTATCTAAAAAGCACAGTTGTACTTGAAATTCTGGAGATGACTAGACACTTTTTAAGAGCAGCTAGGAAGATAGGATCTATACAGGGAGGAGCAAATTCTATATCTACTATCTAGGTCAGAATGGTTACTATGGGTCTGAGGTATGGAAGACACTGTAATATCGTCTTTGTCCACTCCTGATGCTCTCATCAAAGAGAAACAAAAACATTACAATTTATTAAACATTAACTCTTCCAATAAACCCTTACAATTCTACACATGTGCAGGCTTTGCTCATGTTGGCCACTGTGATGATTTGAGGGCCCTAACTGTTCATGACACTAATTGCATAGCTTGCAATCATGTCATCCTTTTTTCTTGCGTTGCAGGAAGAGGGGAGATTGTTATCAGGACTGCAGGAGTGTGGGGAGGGGAGCTTGAAACCTTCGCTTACCCAACGTGATCTTGGCAAAATGCAGGAGCATACACACACACACATGCATAAGGAAATCAGGGAAGCATAGAATTGTAGAGTTGGAAGGGACTTTGAGGGTCATCTAGTCCAACCCCCTAACAATGCAGGAATCACAACTAAAGCATCCGTGACACATGGCCTTCCGACCTTTGCTTATAAACCTCCAAAGAAGGAGAGTGACCACCTTCTGAGGAAATCCGTTCCACTGTTGAATACCTCTTACCGTAAGAAAGTTCTTCCTAATGTTGTATTGCTCTGTGCTGAACCTAAAGCGATGGCTTGGGGCTTCTCTGGACACCTGAAGGGATAGTATACGGATAGTATACGGATGTATACTATGATAGTAATACGGATGTATATACAGTGGTACCTCGGGTTAAGAACTTAATTCGTTCTGGAGGTCCGTTCTTAACCTGAAACTGTTCTTAACCTGAGGTACCAATTTAGCTAATGGGTCCTCCCACTGCTGCTGCTGCGCTGCCACCGTGCGATTTCTGTTCTCATCCTGAAGCAAAGTTCTTAACCCGAGGTACTATTTCTGGGTTAGCGGAGTCTGTAACCTGAAGCATCTGTAACCCGAGATACCACTGTACAAGGTGTGACTGGAAAGTTCAGTGAATGGTCACAGAAATTGGAGAGCGAGAAATATTCCAACATACAATCGACATTGGAAACCCAGGAAATGCTCACAATTGTGTACAGAGATGAAACTGTAACTCGAAAGACAGTGTATGAGTTGTTTAAGCATTTCCGTGAAGGGCGGCAAACCATTGAAGATGACCCTCAGTCTGGCAGACCGTCGACGAGCAGAACAGCAGCAAATGTCGACAGAGTTCATGTGTTATTGATGCGGGATCGACGTTTGTCCGGCCAAATGATGGCAGAAGAATTGCATATGCCATGTGAAATCATTACTTAGGTTACTGAGTTGTCCCACCCTCCATATTCTCCTGATTTGGCCCCACTAGATTTCTTTCTTTTTCCAAAACTGAAATCTGTGCTGAAAGGGCACAGATTTCCCAACATTTCACACGTCCAAGCTGCTGTGATGAGGGAGCTCAAAGCAGTACAGAAGGAGGACTTCTCCAGAAGTTTCCAACAATTCTACAAATGTTGTCAATGGTGCATTGTATCGGGGGGGGGGGCTACTTTGTAGGGCTGTAAGGTATGTATGTTCAAATATTTTTAATTGTCCAATTTTTGTGACCATTCGCCGAACTTTCCGGTCACACCTTGTATGTGTGAATTAAACCATATACCCTAAAGGCACCACAGTCTGCACTGACGTTCGTTCCAAGGAAATAAAACCTAGGGAAAACTGCAGGCACCCCTGGCGTCTCTTCCCTCTCAGAGATTGGATTCCATCCAACACTATTCTGAAGTTTTCGAAAATGTTGATCGCCGAAGAATTGATGCTTTTGAATTATGGTGCTGGAGGAGACTCTTGAGAGTCCCATGGACTGCAAGAAGATCAAACCTCTCCATTCTGAAGGAAATCAGCCCTGAGTGCTCACTGGAAGGACAGATCCTGAAGCTGAGGCTCCAATACTTTGGCCACCTCATGAGAAGAAAAGACTCCCTGGAAAAGACCCTGATGTTGGGAAAGATGGAGGGCACAAGGAGAAGGGGACGGCAGAGGGCGAGATGGTTGGACAGTGTTCTCAAAGCTACCAGCATGAGTTTGACCAAACTGCGGGAGGCAGTGGAAGACAGGAGTGCCTGGTGTGCTCTGGTCCATGGGGTCACGAAGCGTCGGACACGACTGAATGATTAAACAACAACAAACAAAGGTTAAATGCTAAGTGGGGTAGGGTGGCTGTTGCCCAGCATCCATGTCGTCACACACTCACATTCTTAAATCCCCAGCCATTCACAGAGCCTGCAAATGTGTAGCGGGTTGCCCTGTGTACGGTACCCTTTTAATTCATTACCTCCACAATGCCGCTGCTAATTTTTACTTGATTGCTTGTTAAGTAACTGCATTGCACTGAATTAATAATTACACCAAAATAGCCCACAGAGAGAATGCTAAGAAGCAACTTCTGAGATGATAAACTTTCTCGCTTGACAGTGTCTGCTCAAAACTAACACAGCATGAAGATTGAATTATCTCGTAGCCATTTACAGATAACCATTTCTGGGTCACTCCTGTGGGAATACACACAATGGCAGCAAACTCACTGTCAGCGCCCTGGCCATGAATAGAGGACATGAGTTAATTTCACAAACATTGATTTATCTGTGGAAGGGGAAAGAAAATTACATTAAAAACATTAGATATCAGATTGCCACTCTTGATCCCATTCTTTCAAGCACCGCATGCCCTAAACGGAAACACAAAGCTAAAGAAAATGGGAAATTTTCTTGATGCTGGGATCCTCGTTCCATTCCCTTCGTTTACAGGGCAGAGCCCTGTGGGGAGAAAGATTGAGCAAAGCACTTGCTTAGGAACCCTGAGGAAGCCTATTAGGGAATCCTTGGTGAGAGGATCAGTAACAGCAGATTGGCTGATACAGCTGCTTAGCCACCACTTTCCGTTCTTCCCCCTATGGAACATGCAGCTGCAAAGAGGGGTTGCCAGCTCTTGAAATTAGTTGCAATAACAAAATGCTGGCTCTTAAATAAGCCTCCAGGTAAGGTCTCAGAGCCAGAGGGATGAGCCCAGAGGGGACAGGTAGTGGTTTGGAAGACCAGTGGCTGGTCAAAAGGACGGGCCACAGATTATTGCAAGATGGGCACTTTCACACATTGTGAAAAAAAGGAGAGATGGAAAGGGCAAAAGAGGGCATAGATTTGCATTACATTGGCATGTGCTGATTTACATGAGCAGATGCAAATTTGGAAATGATTACTATCATTTTGGCAAAAATACAGTGCACCGTTATGGCGTGGCTGTGAAGAAGTGACCTGCGTTCCTGTTCACTCTGCTGTTGATGGAGAAACCTCTCTGCTCTCCGTTTAGATGGGGAGAGACCAGAGATTCTTAGAGACAGAGGATTGTCTGAACACACAACCACCCCAGATTACAGAAAGCTCCAGTCCAGGGCAAAAAAAATAGTCTGCCTGAATAGCACAGTTAAATGGGAATGGCTTTGTCCTCCTGTTTTTTTGGTAATTTGCCCAGGAAGCAAAAACCTTTCCTTCCAGGATTCTGTGTGTGAATGTGGACTCTCAGACCCTCCAAATGTCCTTATTTTCCAGGGGCAGCCCCGGATTTACAGAAGTCATCCTGGTTTCTGATTTGATTCCCGAATATCCCGCTTTTGCTTAGGATGTTCCTATTTTCATGGGAGAAATGTTGGAGGCTTTGGAGTTTATGCTTCGCTCCATGTGAAGCATAAGGGTTAATTCTGTGGTAAGCTGGGTATTAGCAAAGTCATCTAAATAATGCAGATGGAGAATAGAGAAGAAAAAAATCCTAATAACTCATTGCTCAACAAAGAAAACAATGTGTAACTTGAGAAAGAAACATATTTTATTTTTTATTTTTTTGTCTTTAAGGGCAGGCCTTGTTGAGAACCTAGTTATACTCAACTAAACATTCAGATGAAAGCTCCCTCATAGCTGCACAGCCAATCAGAGCACCTGCGACCTCATTAAGGATCATGCCACCTCACTGGTTGCTAAGCAACATCTCTTCGGCCCCTCTTTTCTGGTTCACTTACTGACAACTGAATTAACCTTTAAATTACAAACTGGATGATCCCTGCTGTTGCACTTCCAACACGGGCAAAGTTGCTCTTCTTCTTCTTTTCCCAAGATGAACAGAGCCTCTTGTGTCTGAGGAAAGGAGCTCAAATGGGGATCCTAGTTGCCCTCTGAGGTCAGAAAGTATTGGACTGTGCCTCTGAGGGGTAAAAGTAAGAAGCAGATTTCTGACGATGTCAAATCCACCGTATTCATCAGTTTCAAAGTGTGTTCTAACTCTGGCCAAGAACCATAACATTTCCCCCAATGGAGGAATACACGCATATAATATGTTGAAATGAAATAAGGAAGATCTATTAGCAGGAGCCAGCAGGCGGAATATGCTTTTCTCTTTTCAACAAAATCGTTGTGGATTTTACATCCTGATGAGGGATGAACAAATCATCCCCTTTTCACTCCTTGTCTACTACATACAGTTAATATCAGACCTCTTGAGTACTAGTTTAAGGGAGAGACGAAGCTTAAAAGCATCCCCAACATCCAGTCACATATTATCTAGTTCCCATCTTTACTGACGGAGGGTAACATGACCACTGGTGTTACAACCACACTAGGGTGATAGGTTGGTGTGTTTGGCTGCTAACCGGAAGGTTGGTGGTTCGACTCCACACAGGGACAGCTGTGGGCAGGATTCCAGAATTGCAGGGGGTTGTGCTAGAATTCAGTGGTGGCCAAGCTTGGCCCTCCAGCTGTTTTTGGACTACGACTCCCATCATCCCTGACCACTGGTCCTGTTAGCTAGGGATAATAGGAGTTGTAGTCCAAAACAGCTGGAGGGCCAAGTTTGGCCACCACTGGGCTAGATGACCCATGATTCTATGACAAAGGGTAACACACCACCTGTTTCTCTCAATTATAACTAGAGACCTGAGGTCCACATTCCTTTCCAAACAACTTTCCTTTTGGGGGGTGGGTAATTTTTTATTGCTTTTACAATTTCAACTTCAACAATTATTCTTTTCCAAAGGAAAAGAAGAAACTGTTTATGTATGCAAAAACAGCAGCCCGGATCCTACTAGCTCAAAGGTGGAAGGAAGACAAGATATCAACAATAGAAGAATGGCAACTGAAAATGATGAATCCCCATGATGGGGTGAGCTCCCATTGCTCGGTCCCTGCTCCTGCCAACCTAGCAGTTCGAAAACACGTCAAAGTGCAAGTAGATAAATAGGCACCACTCCAGCGGGAAGGTAAATGGCGTTTCCGTGCGCTGCTCTGGTTCGCCAGAAGCGGCTTAGTCATGCTGGCCACATGACCCAGAAGCTGTACGCCGGCTCCCTCGGCCAATAAAGCGAGATGAGCGCCGCAACCCCAGAGTCGGTCACGACTAGACCTAATAGTCAGGGGTCCCTTTACCCTTTACCTTTATTCAGGGTGCCAGCTACGTTGGGGGTTTATCTGCTGCATTTAAGGGCACACCATATAGCTGCGTCCAAGAAGCGAATCGGACTCACGTGTAGCCTGGTCATTCGAGTGATCATAATTTGAGCAGATATTCTGTTTAAAGCAAATTACACAGAACATGGAGAGCAGGTGATAAGAAGGAGCGCAGCTGAACTGATTAAATTCACCTCAATTAGGCCCGGGTGTGTGGATTTAGTGAGAGAAAATGGCATCCCAAAAGTAAAGAACTTTTTAAAAAGAAAAAGAAAAAAGAAAACTGAACTGCGAGCATAAAGAGGAAAATCTTCCTCCAAAGAAGAGTCTGGAGTAAAATCAATTCCAGTATAAGCCTCTTATTAAATACCATTTTGGCAGTCAAATTATCTGCACTTTTTCCCTCCTGAAATATGAAACCACCTGCTTATTTTAATCCTGCCAAAAGGGAAATTTTCTGAACGTTGTGTGATCTTCTTGAAAAATTAACTTGACTTGCCATTTCTTTCTTTTTACAAAAGGCATCTCCTCCATCGAAGGCAGGAGTTTAGATCTTTTCCCCCAAGAAGCAAAGCCCATTGCGGGCAGTGACGACTAGTGGGTGCAGCTCCCCCCAGGGCTCGGAATCAAAGCTTTGGGCGATTGGAGACTCTTGTCTGCCTTCACAGCACTTTCCCTAGCAATCAATCAGCCATCACCTATTGCTGTGATATCTCTGGAGAGGGTGGTGATCCCTTGCCAGGTTTCATTCGGGGGCGGGGAAGATACGGCAACTTCCTCAATAAAGGGACCACATTTTTATTCATGCTGTAAACCTGTATGAAATACATTTGGCTTTGGCGAAGTCCTCCATGTGCTTTTAAAAATATGTTATTTCAGGGAAATCCGATCTATTCAAAAGAGGAGCAGATTAGCAGAAAAAGGGAAGGTGGTGGGTTGTGAGTTTTGAAGGAAGGCTTTTGAAGGAGTTTTGACCTAAGGGACCATGATAAGGGCAGAGAATGAAGAACCACGCAGCTTAAAAAGGATAGAGAGATTGTCTAGAAAATAAACTCCAGGCCTGTCTTCTCCAACCTGGTGACCACCAGATGTTTTTGGACTACAACTTTGAGAAGCCCCAGCCAGCATGGCCAACAGTCAGGGCCGATAGTAGTTGACCTTCAGAACATCTGGAGGACACCAAATTCTGGAACTAGTTGGTTCCCAAGCCTTCAGGTCTCCCTAATCCCATGTTGTACAGACCTTCCAAGTGTCCCTATTTTCCAGGGAGAGTCCCGGATTTACACAAGCTGTCTCAGTTTCAGGTTAGATCTCAGAATGTCCCGCTTTTCCTTAGGACATCTCTATTTTCTTCAGCGAAATGTGGGAAGGTATGGAGCATAGCTGTCAACCGTCCCTCATTTAGCGGGAAAGTCCCTTATCCCAGCGCCAGGTCCCGCTGCTGTCCCTTATTGATGATGTCCCTTAAATTTCCTGGGTTTCAAAGGAAGCAGCTCCTCTCCCTCCCTCCCTGCCGGCCAGGGAGGAGGGAGGCTCCAACTGTGTTGCTTGGCTGCGTTGCTCACCCAATAAGGAGTCTAAGAACAACTGGGGGGTGGAGCTTGTGGAGCTTGCATGCCTTGTGCCAATCAAATCGGCCGCGTTGCCTGGGGACTCGCCTTTGCTCAGCACTCCCCAGCGGAGAGGTGAAGGTGGTTTTCCTTGCTGCATCCCCTTTGCCGGGTTGCTGTGCTGTGGGAACCACCGCTTGAGGCTTCATTTGGCTGCTGGCAGGGCTTTCTGCCTTTGGCTCAGAGGGGCTCAGAAGTTGAACATACCTGTGCTCGCAAAATCCCTTATTTTGGCTGCTGATCCCTTATTTTCGAGGCTGCTGGTCCCTTATTTTCAAATCTGTAAGTTGACAGCTATGGTATGGAGTACTTATAGAGATAAATAATTACACAGCCTCACACACAAAGCTTTATTGCGGTCCATAGACCCAAAATATACTATACAACCCTTAGAAGACATCTGAATCGTATAGTGCAGGTTTTTAATGTTTAATGTTTGATTATGTTTTTATTAGGGCTTTTTCTGCTGGAACTCACTGGAACTCAGTTCCAGCGCCATTGCCATTATATGAGAATAAGGGAGGTGTTCATGGTGAGTTCCAATCCCCCTTTCCCCCTAATAAATAGCACTGGTTTTTATATATGTTGGAAGCCACCTAGAGTGTCTGAGGCAACCCTGTCAGATGGGTGTGATATAAATTATAAAATTATTGTTATTAGTAGTAGTATTATGGAATAGGACGTCCATACAGTGGTACCTCGGGTTAAGAACTTAATTCATTCTGGAGGTCTGTTCTTAACCTGAAGCTCTTCTTAACCTGAGGTACCACTTTAGCTAATGGGGCCTCCCGCTGCCGCCACACAATTTCTGTTCTCATCCTGAAGCAAAGTTCTTAACCTGAGGTACTATTTCTGGGTTAGCAGAGTCTGTAACCTGAAGCGTCTGTGACCTGAAGCATCTGTAACCCGAGGTACCACTGTATTTTCATTGGAGAAATGTTGGAGGGTATGTGATAATGGGTGCTGGGCTTTCTGAGAACTTTTATCTAGAGCCATTGCCTGCCATGAGGAGAAAACCATTGAGAGCCAGTGTGATGTAAAAGTCCGGGAATTGGTCTATGACCCTGGAGACCAGGGTTCGAATCCCCACTCAGCAGTGAAGCAAACTGGGTGACCTTGGGCCAGTCACCAGTCTCTCAGCCGAAGCTAACCCACACCTCTGAGGATGAAATGGGGAGAAGCAGCTATGGCACCTTGAGCTCCTTGCAGATATAAATGTAACAAATAAATAGTGCAAAAATGTGTGCTTTAGGAGAAATCTGATGAATTTTCGTGAGGACTTGAAGGGGGGGAAAAACTGATATGAATTTGTGGAGAACTCAGCATAAGTTTGAAAAAATGAGAAACTGACAAAAAACCCCGATATTAACAGATTCAACAATCCCTAATGTTCTGCCGCAGATTCTTCCTCCGCAAAGGACTGTTCTACTCAAGAACCTTAAGATTTGTTGCGATAAGGCATTTTCCACTTGAAGGGGTGCACGTGAGACATTTAAAAGTAGAAAAAGAAAACAATCACTATAGATGGCAGAGCACCAAAGTGAACTTCTGTGCTTGAAAATATATTTTAAAAAACCAATTGGCACAGTCTCAAAACCTGCCTGGAAGAATTAAAACTTTAATCCCTGTTTAGAAAGTATTGATACCTCAGCTTGTAACAGGCCTCTGCAGACAACTCTCCAGTTACCTCAGGGATGGGTCTTGCCGCCAAAATGCTGTCACCTCTTAGCTGTTCAAAACCTTTCTGAAGGCAGATTTTATCCCACCCTCCAAAGACAAATTGATTCCTGCAAATAAACCCAATTCTACATTCTGTCAGCTTTTATTTTACAGCATGAAATGCGTTTTCGGGCAAAGCGGTTTGGACAAAATGGCTTCACTTGACTTAGACATAAGCATGTGGATCCAGGCATAAACTTGTGTTTTACTCAAGGACTGCAACTTTGAAAAAAAATACATATTACCAATAAAATTGTACAATTTTCTTCTCTCTGCAGAAATCAGAGGCTTGATCCCTGTAGTCCTAAGAAATGAGCCTGGATGTTTTATTCTTTATTAGTTGTGGTAGTTTCCTTTTGAGTCAGCAATCTGAGTGCTTCCTTTGATCTGAAGGCTTTTGCAGTTCTTTTGTTAAAGAAATGAATGAATGAATGAATGAATGAATGAATGAATGAATACATAAAGTAATTTGTACCAAGGATGGGAATCAAGAGTCAGTTAAACAAAGGATTTGGGATAAATGTCAGGTATTTTTCATGAAGGCATATTCATTTATCAGGGGTATTTATTGTGATTTATTGTGTGCAGCAGTTACCAGGTCAATCAGATTTTAGGCCCAATATTATCGACTAGCGCAGAGACAGGGCTTGAGCCAGACGATCCTAACATGGTCTACACAGAAGTCCTATTGAATTTAGCAGGGCTGATTCTCAGATAAAAGGAGTTATGATTGCAACCTAAATCATGGAAATGCTGTGTGTATATATGTGCCTATAGTGTGTGCGCCAGCATGTCTGGTGCATGCATGCTTGCATGTGAGAATGTACACATGAGTGGTGAATGTGCATTTGTGGTATGTATGTGCCCATGCCTGTATACATGCTGCTGCTGGCATGTGGTATTCAGAGGGCAAAAACTAGGGTTGCCATATTTCAAAAAATAAAAACCAGGACACCCTGAACCCTGAAAGTTGTTGAACTTTTTGGAAATTCTCCCTGGATGTCAATTCCACCTTTGAAATCCCGGTAATGTTTGAGGAAATTCGGATGTATGGCAGCCCTAGCAAAAACCGGTTAGCTGCCCCCCAGAATAGAGTTTCCATCAGCCCTAGCCAGCACGGCCAATAGTCAGGAATGATGCGAGCTGTTGTCCAGCAAACATCTGGAGGCCTGATTCTGATCTGTTCTCTCATTTTGGGACACAGGGAAAGAGAAGGATTTTGCTTGCTCCACAGTTTGGAGCAAGGCACCCTGGTTTGTACCCCAAAGCAGTACTCCAGACATAATTACAGTCATACCTTGGGTTACAGCCACTTCAGGTTCCATTTTTTCAGGTTATGGACCGCTGAAACCCAGAAGTACCGGAACGGGTTACTTCTGGGTTTCAGCGATCAGGCATGTGCAGAAGCATTAAATCGCGCTTTGAGCAAGTGCAGATGCAGGTTGCGAGCGCTACGGGTTGCAGACGTGCATCCTGCATGGATCACGTTTGCAACCCGAGCGTCCATTGTATTATTATTTATTTCTATATTTATACCCCGCCCATCTGGCTAGGTTTCTCCAGCCACTCTGGTCAGCTTCCAACAAAATATTAAAATACAATAGTTCAACAGTCCATGTCAATCTGTGGTTTAGGCAACAAGTCTACAACCTGCTCCAAGCATTGCTTTGGTCATTTATTTCCGAGATAGTCAGAAGCTATGTGCAGCCACTTCCTGGAGCATTAAAAAAAATAATAATAATAACGGGCATAACACAAGTGGCATGTTTTAAAGTTCCTCCTTGCAGTGCTACACTGTCAAGTAAGAAAACAAGGAAGCAAACCTTTGGACCAGTAGCAACCTTTTTGTTATTATTCATCTTTTGGTGTACAGTGGTGCCCCGCAAGACGAACGCCTCGCAAGACGGAAAATCCACTAGACGAAAGGGTTTTCCGTTTTGGAGGCGCTTCGCAAAACAAATTTCCCTATGGGCTTGCTTCGCAAGACGAAAATGTCTTGCGAGTTCCTGCGGTTTTTTTCTCCTCCCCCCCCCTTTTTCTAAGCCGCTAAGCCGCTTAACAGCTGATCCGCTAAGCCGCTAAGCCGCTAAAAGCCTCTGAAAGCCGCTAAGCCGCTAATAGCGCTAATCCACTAAGCCGTCAATGGGCTTGCTTCGCAAGACGAAAAAACCGCTAGACGAAGAGTCTCGCGGAACGGATTAATTTCATCTTGCGAGGCACTACTGTACATGTTTAAGGCTTTCCCCTTTAAAAAAAACACAATCCACACAGAATTGGGACAGGACTCTCAGCAGCTGGGGCACATTTGGAAATAAGGGTCAGCTGTCCATTCCTAGCAGACCATTCTAATGGTTCAGATGCTCCAGTTTTCAGAGGAGTCAGCCCAGCAGCTGCTGGGCTTCTCTTTCATGCTGATGATCCCACTGCAAGCTCGGGATCATCAAGGCAGAATTAAGGAAACTGCGGGCTCCATAACACCAGCGTGACAATGCACTTCAGTTACTCTTTCCACTTGCTTTGGGGTATTGCACATTGTTGTTGTGTAGTCGTTTAGTCGTGTCCGACTCTTTGTGACCCCATGGACCAGAGCACGCCAGGCACTCCTGTCTTCCACTGCCTCCCACACTTTGGTCAAACTCATGTTAGTAGCTTCGAGATAGCCCTTTGATTTTTGAAGACATCTCCTCTCAGCCTCCTCTTTTCCAGGCTAAACATACCCAACTCCTTCAACCACTCCTCATAAGGCATGCATTCCAGACCCTTGGTCATCTTGGTCGCCCTCCTCTGCACACATTCAAGTTGCTGATATCCTTCTTAAATTGTGGTGCCAAAGCCAACGAGAGGCAGAAACAACTGATTCTAGCTTTGTCCTTGTCCTCCTCCCTCCTGAAATTAAGGAGGAGGAAGCTGACAGGCCGTGACACCCTCTGGGCTGGGTGGTAGATCAGTTAGGGCTGGCTGAGAGCAGACTGGTGGGGCAGTGCCTCATTGGCTTGAATGGACCAGCCCCTGTTGGTTGTGGGCCTTAACCGATGCTTGCTAATGCCAGTCCCTGACACTGGTTCTGACTGCTGCCTCCATATCCCACTTGTGGGCTTTCCAGAAACATCTGGCTGCCAACTGCATGACACTACATGGACCTTTGGCCTGTTCCAGCTGTGCTCCTCTGATGTGCTTCTTATCTTCTGTAACGTAGGTATGTGGAAGAGCAGGTTGGCTGGATAACTGTACACTGAAAGGGGAAATGGGGGTGGGGGGGTTAGGACCTCTAAAGAAACTGGATGGTTTTAAAGAGAAAACATGAAACATGCTTTTATGGTATCATAGATTTCCAAAGGAGTTTGTTGGACATTAGTGTGATGAGACTGGCACGATAATCAGATTCAGAAGCAGAGTCAGCAGAAAGCTCCCTCGCTCACTGCTGCAAAACACATTCATATGGAAATTAAATGGGAATTAGCCCCCTCTCCCTTTCCTCCTGACTCCAGTCTGATGCTCTGGAAAACAAACAGATGCTTAACAAGCGCAAGTGCAAACGAGGACCAGAGGAAGTGACTTTATTCCATTGCCAAATTGTCCAGGCCTTTCCTGGTACAAGATCTTAGGAGATTAGCGAGAAGCTGTGTCTATGTGTTTGAACGAGATCAGCAAGGGAATGCTGAGACCACAACCCAGTTACAAGGCTAAAAAACAACAACAAATGTCTCTCATTTTCCAAAGCAATGCAATACACACGGGGAATTTTCTTTCCAGCTGGATAAATTGCGGGCCACTGGGTTTCTACCTTCCGAGAGCTGTACTTCTTTGCACTCTTACATGAGAGAAAACCCCACTGAATTCCCTGGGATTTACTTCTGTGTAATTAAATTAGGGGACAGTGCTGATCAGCTGACCTTTAAGTCCTGCTGGGATTGGCTACACAGCAGAGTTTCCAGTCTGTTGAGCAGTGATGACGTCAAGCCCTGCTAGAGTTGATTGGGATCTTCCTTAGCTTGTGCTGCAAATAAAAAATAAAAATAAAAAAGCGGGGAGGGTCACTTGGCTTCATCACATTGGCATCAGGTGACTGACAGGTGGAGGGACACACCTGTCAAAGTGGCTGGCCAAGGGGGGAGGACCGCAGGATCTGGTCCACCAGGATGAAAAGGTTTTTAGCTTCTCGTCTAATGCAACTCATCGTGTGACGTAACATTAACACAATGAGTTTTTTGGCCACCCAGTGATATGCACAGGTGGGGCTGTGGTCTAAACCACTGAGCCTCTTGGGCTTGCTTATCAGAAGGTTGGCGGTTCAAATCCCCACAACATAGTGAGCTCCCATTGCTCTGTCCCAGCTCCTGCCAACCTAGCAGTTTGAAAGCACACCAGCACAAGTAGATAAATAGGTACCGCTGCGGCGGGAAGGTAAACGGTGTTTCCAGGTGCTCTGGTTTCCGTCATGGTGTTCTGTTGTGCCAGAAGCAGTTTAGTCATGCTGGCCACATGCCCCCTTGGCCTGAAAGAGAGATGAGCACCACACCCCATAGTCATCTTTGACTGGACTTAACTGTCCAGGGGTCCTTTACCTTTTTACCTTTACCTTATGTGCAGTGGAAAAACTTCCTTTGTAATAATATCACCTCATGTGCTGAGTTCTCAGCAGATAGATGCTGCTTTCAGCAGTGGCTCAGGGTCTTCCATAATGCCTAATCCTACCTTTTATGTCGGGACGCAGGTGGCGCTGTGGGTTAAAGCCTCAGCGCCTAGGACTTGCCGATTGAAAGGTCGGCGGTTCGAATCCCTGCGGCGGGGTGCGCTCCCGCTGCTCGGTCCCAGCGCCTGCCAACCTAGCAGTTCGAAAGCACCTCCGGGTGCAAGTAGATAAATAGGGACCGCTTACCAGCGGGAAGGTAAACGGCGTTTCCGTGTGTGGCTCTGGCTCGCCAGATCAGCGATGTCACGCTGGCCACGTGACCCGGAAGTGTCTCCGGACAGCGCTGGCCCCTGGCCTCTTGAGTGAGATGGGCGCACAACCCCAGAGTCTGTCAAGACTGGCCCGTACGGGCAGGGGTACCTTTACCTTTTACCTTTTATGTCACACATCCCCAGGTATTGAAGAAAATGGAACAACCGCTCCATGCACAAAGCACATGTTGCTAGTTCAGAGTTTAAATATTTGTCTTCTGGTGATGAAATCTTTAAAACTGGGAGTAGGCGAGAGAGTGAATGCAGATTTCCATTTAGATAGCCGTTCATAATAGCAATAACTTTCTCTTTTTTAGTAAGCACGCAGGGTCAGGTTGTTCTGAACTGAAAAAGAAATTAGCAGCGCTGGAAATGTCTCCCTCCCCAGTACTGTTGGCATGGTAAGGTGGGCGCCATCGGCTATGAATTTTGTCGCAAAATTTACAATGTCAGCAAGTCATCTAGTTGATTGGGCTCTGGCTGCGGCAAGGACACCGAACAAACAGAGCCCTGTGAACATGTCTGCAGCTAGCTAATCTTTGAATTTATGCACTGCTTTTTTTATATTTATCACAAAGCCCTACCGCACACAGAGCCCTGACTCTCCTCTTGCCAAGACCTAATGAAAGAGCTCAGTGTGGGAAACTGTTGCCTTGCTGCCTGTTACTTACGGAAAATCCAATAACCAGCTACTTGTGCGTCAAGCCAAAAGCTGGTGGGTCGTGAATAGAAAATAGCATCGGGATGAAATGGTCAGAACCAAGGTACGGAATGCTCATGAATCGAATGTGACCTCCATGGAAATGTCCCGGGTTCAAGAACATTCTCAAATGCTGGTTTCTCCCAGAGGCACCCGCAAATGCTTTCTTGCGAAGGTCCTTCTCCAAGAGGATTCTGACTTTTAAGAGGAAAGTATGGGATACAGAGCCTTCTTAGTGGTTTCCCTCTGGGTTCCTTTCCAGACCAGGCCCTCCAAGCTTGTTCTCTAAAGTTTTCCAGACTGTCAAGATGTGGCTTCTCAAATATCAAGTCCATATTAGCCATCTAAAAAATTTGCTGCTGAGCAAGCTGCTATGGGTTTCTTTTTGCCCACCTGTGTTATTAACTGGCATTCCCTGAATGTATTTATTATATTTTATTGACTGGTGTTAAAGTTACATAAGTAAAGTCTTTGGGCAATGAGATGCATCAGAAGGGTTAAAAAAAGTTTTTTGTTTAAACAAGTTGATAAAGCAGGTCAGGAGTTAGCAAGGATTTTCGGAACAGAATTTGAAACTAATGGAAATGCAATTTTGGGCTGAAATTTCAGAGTCATTTATGTGTAAATAATGATAATGATAATGATAATGATAATGATAATGATAATGATAATGATAATGATAAGAAGTTATTGTTTATTATTTATACCCCGCCCATCTGGCTGGGTTTCCCCAGCCACACTCCAAACTCAAAGTCGTTATTAGGAAAGGCTGTATACCCTTGCCTCCACAAAAAACACCCACTGGTTTTCTACAGTGGAAAGGGGCATCACTCAAGGGTAGTCTGGGTTTTGCTTATGGAGGGGCGCATCCAGACATCTTTAATTAGCAGGCAGATGCTTCTATCAACTGCAGGGCGTGGGGAGAGTCTATGGCACAGTGGTAGAAGGTTCTAGGCTCAGTCATGGGGTGTGGATATCCTCTTTCCCAAACCCTAGAAAACCTTTACAAGTCAATTTTGACAATACTGAGGCAGATGTACTAATCTGTATTAGGCAGCTTGCCTATGGTCCTATGATTCCTGCAATGAGACTTGGAGAGCTGTTAATGGTCGTTGGTCTAGATCAGAGGTTTTCAACCTTTTTGAGTCCACGGCTCCCTTGGCCAACTACATTCTTTCTGCGGCACCCCTGTGGGGCTCAGGAGCCCAGTTATGTCACCCCTTGCCTGCAGACATGACACCCCCTCGCCCCTTTTTGAACCCCCTCCCTTGTGGAGTGTTCCCTCAGCCTCCTCTCTTCTCCCATCTCCTTGGGAGTCCTCCAGGCAGCCACAGCTACTGCCCCTGGTCTCTGAGCTGCCTCCCAGCCCCAGAGAGAGGTGCCTCTTCACACTGCCCCACAGAGGCTTAGGAAGCGCCCCCTGGCCTGCCCCAGAGGCACCATTTTCCTGGGGATCTTGTAGCCAGGGCTTCTGCAATGAAGAGCTGTGCAGCTTTTGGGAGGCAGAGATGCAAGAGGGCATCAGAGAAGGGAGGGAAGGAAAGAGGAATAGAGGACAGTGTTGCCCACGGCAGCCCTAACCATCATTCAAGGCTCCCCAGGGTGCCACAGCACACTGGTTGAAAACCACTGGGCCCAGCTTGAGATAAAACACCTTCCTTTGCTTCAGATATGAGATTGGTATTAGACAGAGCACCCTCTCAGCTGCTTCCTAAGCCTGCATTTCTTCCAGCGTTCAAAATCTTGCAACTCTAAAGGCATGACAGGTTGTCTGTTTTGACCCTGACATCTTTGCACATAACACCGTCTAGGATCAGACATGAGGGGTTTAATACAAACGGGGACATTTTTTCAAAGGTGTCCTTTGGTTGGGAGGCAGGCCGTGAATCCTTTGTGTGTCTTTTCAATGCACAGTGTGAGCGGGAGCACCACAAAGGCAGTTGCCTCAAAACGATCTTCTCCACATCTAACCAAGATCTACGGAAAGGGGTGAAGGGTGCAAAGGAGAGATGTCAAAGCTAATGTTATCACCTTGCGAGAAGAGAGGAGACGTTTCTGAAAGAAGCCTTGATCTAAATTTAGCTGGACGTATAAAGTGCAACTTTGCGCAAAGTTCAGCATCTAGGCTAAAACTTTGAAAAAGAAATTTTCCACTAAAGGCACTTGGCTGAAATGAAATAATAAAAAAAGACTGTTTTTAGAAACATGTCCAAGAAAGACATATCAGAAACATGACGGTGATTCTCATTTGTCTATGGTGGGTGAGCCAGTCACTTGGAGTTTTGAAATATTTTGTCAGGAGGAAGTTATGGGGCTGTCAAGCCCTGTGTTGCAGCAAATGGCTGGACATATTGGGAATTCAGAGTGAAGTGAGTGGAGACTTGCACAAATTCACAGATATGGGATTTGGAGGGGGGTGGATATGGGTGTAGTGACCTCCTTGTGTTTATCCCATCATTCATGGAGAGAATGGGTAGAGAAAATATTTTATTCCTCTCTTATCATTCTGGAATTCATGGACATCCAATGAAGAGGTGTGGTGGAAAATTCAGGACAGACAAAAGAAAACCATTCCTCGTGCAACACATAGTGAAACTATGGAATGTGCTCCATAGGAGGCAGTGGTGGCTGCCATCTTGGATGGAAGGCTGGACAAATTCATGGAAGAAAAGGCTATCAATGGCTGTTAACCACACTGGCTATGCTCTGCCTCTATGGCAGTAATGCTTCTGAATAAGGCAGGGTAAAGGACCCCTGGACAGTTAAGTCCAGTCAAAGGCAACGATGGGGTTGCGGCGCTCATCTCACTTTCAGTCCGAGGGAGCCAGCATTTGTCCACAGACAGCTTTCCGGGTCATGTGGCCAGCATGAATAAACCGCTACTGGCACAATGGGACACTGTAACGGAAACCAGAACACACAGAAACACCATTTATCTTCCCGCCACAGCAGTACCTATTTATCTACTTGCACTGGTGTGCTTTCGGATTGATAGGTTGGCAGGAGCTTCTGAATATCAGTTGCTGGAAGTCACATAAAGAGAGAGGGTTCTTGTGCTGGGTCCTACTTGTGGGTTTCTCACAAACATCTGGTTGGCCACTGTGAGAATAGGATGATAATCTATTGGCCTGAACCAGCGAGGTCTTATTTTTACTTCCCTCTTTCACACAGCAACTTCTTATGCACACATACACACACACACACACAGAGAGAGAGAGAGAGAGAGAGAGAGAGAGAGAGAGAGAGAGAGAACCTATTAACTCATGCATTGAAGAAGTAACCCCAGGACTTCCAAGTTTGAGGGCTACATGGTGTCCATGTCCCGGTCCTTGTTTGTCTGTCTGTTAGATTTCTCTTGTTTTAGCCAAACTTTATTAACAAGTAAAATATATACACTAATATTGGATAACAGAGGTAGACATCCTTTTTTAAATAAGAGTATGTTAACACCCTAGACATTTCAAATAACAATGACATTTTAAATAGATATTTCCATTCATAGGCATCCTTTTCTTGAACTAATTTTCTTTATAACATAAAGTAGTCAACAAAACACCTGAAATTTCCAATGGTCTGATCTGGTAGAAGGCAGTTTCCTATGTACCCATCAAAAGAAACTTTCAATTAAAGTACTGTTCCTAACCAAATGCACTTTCTGAAGGCTGCAATCGAAAAACACCCACTGAAATGCATTATTCCATTTCATATTCCTTATTCTGATTTAATGTCTTTCATAGAAATCTCCTTACCTGGGACGTGTTCTTATTGAAAGCCATTGTGCATTTGCAGAGTGAAGGGCGGGCTGATCTGACTTCAGGCCTGGCAGCATCAAACAAGGGACCATGAAGCTACACAATAGGCCATCAGCCTTGAAAAAAGATAATCTTTATGAAAGCCTGAATGAAACTAGTGATCATCCAATTGGGGATATGCAGAAGTCAGTGACAGGCATTCATTGTGTCAGCTTTTCAATCTACAGACAACCACTGATCAGTCAAAACCATCAAACAATCAACTCCAGAGTTATATTATGGCACAGGCAAACTTTGATGAACCTAATTTCACTCTGTCTAGCTTCTGAGTTATATTAGAAACCTGTTTAAGGGATGTCTGGTAGAGGGGGAGGTCACAGGGGTGAAAACAACAACAACAACAACAACCATCCTGAACATCAGAATTGGATGCAATTTTTAAAATACATGATCTACATCAGTAGGTTGTCAAACATTTTTGAGACACCAACCCCTTGGTTCTAAAAACTCACCTCCAGTGCTACCTAGCCTATAAAAAGCATTATTCAGAATGCATACCCTCCAACATTTTTCCAATAAAAATAGGCACACCCTGAAGAAGAAGAAGAAGAAGAAGAAGAAGAAGAAGAAGAAGGGGAGGAGGAGGAGGAGGAGGAGGAGGAAGAAGAAGAAGAAGAAGAAGAAGAAGAAGGAGGAGGAGGAGGAGGAGGAGGAGGAGGAGGAGGAGGAGGAGGAGGAGGAGGGTGGTGGTTTCTGTAAATCCATGACTGTCCCTGGGAAATAGGGACACTTGGAGGGTCTGAGAATAGTGGTTTGTGCGACCCATTAAGGAACACAATAAAATTCAAAACAGTAACAATTAATTGTACAATTATTAAAATCCAATTAAAGTGAAATAATTTAATTTTATTCTTTCCCCCTAAAATGATGAACTTGCTCTAACGTTAAAAGCTTTTCAAAGGCTGACAGCCATTTACACCTCCAGCAACCCCCTGTCACCCGCTCACCTCTCAGTGCTCCCATTGGTAACCCCACCACCATACGGGGTGGTATCCTCCTCTTTGGAAGTCCCTGGTATAAATCATCCGCTTTCTAAAAATGTGTTGGCCAATAGCATGCATTGCAGTGGGATCAATTTTGCTTCCAAAGACTCTTTCCTTTTATCCCCAGTTCAGTTCCATGTGTCCCCACCAGTGAGGTACGTGCCTCTGTTAATGGGAGTCACCTCTTTCTATAGAGCACATTCAGCTTTGCTAGAAATGCTGCAAAAATACCAGGGGGGCTTATTTATTTATTTATTTGCTCAGTATTGGGAAGCAACAGTGCTGCCAGCATGTTCAGCATGAATGAGGTGTGAGTGGTGCTTGCAATCGCAAGTGCACAAAATTATAACTGAGGAACTGTGAAGCCAAGGCAGTGCTATTGTCTGATAGGACCACCCAATGGGTCAGCACACTGTACCCCAGGCTCTGTGAAAAATACAATTATGGGCATCAACGCTGCACTCTAGTGGGCTGTTACTCAATATCACCATTGTGAGGCTGATTCACAGAAAACCCCATGAAAAATTAAAGGGAAGAGCCAAAATGAATTTCCTGCTGATTCAGCCTCTGCCTGGATTACCGATGCCACAGAAACCGGCATTATGTATGTTCAAATAGCTGGGCAGAGAAATCTTCTCTTTTTCAACAGTAATTTATGAAACAAAAGGTTTATGGGGCAAATTTAGGTCTGTGGCAGCAGAGTGCATTTTCCTGCTGCTTAAAGCAGAAGTGGTTTCCATACAAACACACACACATCATCATCATAAAAAACAATCAAAATACAGCTTCTGAAACAAAAAACAAAAAATACAGCTTCAGCAAAACTGCATGAGACAAAGATACTTAGTCAAAATAATGTAAATTACATTTAGAGCAGAATGAAATGGCTCTAAAGCGATATCTGTATTAATGCCCAGACCATAGGTTGCTGTTGGAAGGCATATTTTCACAATCCCTCATGGAGGGAGGCACAAGGTGAGAGCACCAGTGGAATGGCAAGGACTCTAAACCATAGCTGTCAACATTTTCCTTTTTTTAAGGGAAATTTCCTTATTCCGAATAGGATTCCTCACAAGAAAAGGGAAAAGTTGACAGCTATGCTCTAAACTAATACAAAAGGACAAGCTCTTCATAGTAGTAGTGTTCTGCTACATCGATCAACCCATTGCAGCAATGCACCAACATGTCTCATATCCTCCCTTGTAGAGGCATTTCAGTGACTGTAAGTTCACCTAAATGTTACTTGGGGAGGGGATCAACAGAACGTACAATGACCATTTTCAACAGCTGCTCCACGGTTACCATGTCATATGGTTTGACTGCCTCCTAAACACAAGACTGAGTGACAAGGCAGAACTTGGTTTAGTTATTATATTATTCTATTTATTTAACCCATTTGCCATTAAGAAAGGCTCTCAGAGCAGCTTACATAAGATCTAAAGCAGAAAGAAAGAAAGAAAGAAAGAAAGAAAGAAAGAAAGAAAGAAAAGAGCTTGGGGAAGTAAGGAACCATTCCTCAGGGTCTCCCCACTGCCCCAAACTGACAAATACCTGTATCTGAAATTTGCCTAAGATTCACCCATGCCAATGCCATTTATTTTCTGTACATACTAAAATTAAGTGGTTATGTGAGGTTGCTGTGTCTTGTGATGCATTTCAATCAAGAATCTAAGATGGGCTGTCTCCAGGATCAAAATGAGCCACCATGGGGCCAACTGAGAAGAAAAGAGGGATTTGAAACTAACTGCTAAGAGTAGAGATATTAAATGAAGGGTGGCAAGCTTGCAAACTTCCAGGTGTTGTTGGACTCCAATTCCCATTAGTCCCAACCAGCACAGCCAATAGTCAGGGGTTAGTCTGATGTTTTTCATAGCACCTTGTACCTGAGAGCCATATAACCCATGGGTGGGGAACCTGTGGCCCACCAGCTGGTGCTGAACAGTTCCAATCATCATTGATGACAGGCCATCCTGGCTGGGTCTGATGGGAGTTGTAGTCCTTCCCCACCTCTCCCTTGGTTCATTGCTACTTTCCATTCCTACTTACTTTGTGCCGGCAATAGCAATGAGAAGGTATTGCTGGAGACCCCTCATCACCCATCATTCTCTCCCTGGTTTCTCATAAGAAAAGTTGGTGTGGAACATGTTCCCTGAAGTGCAGAAGTTTGGAAGCCATTGCTCTTGAACATGACAAGTTTCAGGTGTCACAAACACATACCCATATGCTGAACTTTCCAAGCGTAGAACAAGCTGACCTATTTGCACGGGGGATGTTTCACATTGGTGGAGATGGTCAGTTATGACCCCTGTGCCTATTTCTGAAATCTTAAGGCTTTGAAACAATGATGAAGGAATTTTACACACATTTTACACACACACACACACACACACACCCTCGAGAACCCTTTGGCGCCCTGTGATAAAGGTTTCTCTTTTCAATCCACCTCTTACTACGAAAAAGCACTTAGGGGAATCAAACCGAGCCAAGGTGTTGACCTTTCGTTTCGACCGCTGAAGGCAACAGCAAAGAGCTCAGAGTGGATGTTTCAGATGAATGATGAGGGCCAATTTGCAGCAGCGCAAAAGTCCTGATCCTTCCTTCCCTGCACGGGAAAGGAGCCGGTGATTAAAATCTCAGAGATGATGATTAAAAAAAGAAAAGAAAATACCAGGTGATGTTCACATTGAACCATATCGAAAAACATATTAAAAGGAAAAGAAGAACCTGCACCCAGGAGCTGATCCTGGAGAGAAAAGGCATTAAAGGTAATGAAAACTAGCTTCCGTAAATCATGTCTATGGGTGCCCTATAAGGATCACATTGCTCTGGTGTTTTAAGGATGGAAGAATTGCCTTTATAGAACCGTAGAATGTTAGACTTGATGATACCTTGGAGGTCACCAGTCCAACTCCCTGGTCACTTCAGGATCTGCAAGGCAGGAAGCAACTTCTTCTTTCTTCTTCTTTGGCCATCAATAATAACTGAGTAAGATTGTCTTCCATGGCAACTACAGCATTCTTGGCACAGAGCCATAGGAATATAGGAAGCCCTGCCTGGAGAAGCTGGAGGTTGAATCTGGGACTTTCTGCATCCTCTCATAGATATCTCATAGAATCATAAAGTTGGAAGGTACCCTGACATCATCTAGTCCAGTTTCCTGCAATGCAGAAATATGTCCCTTATGGGGATCAAACCTGTAACCTTCTTGCTGTCAGCACCATGCTCTAACCAACTGAGCTATCAGTGGAATGTACTAACACTGAGCAACAGCCTCTGCTTAAATACCTCCCATGAAGAAAAGCCCACCACTTCCCCAAGTCTGTTCTACTATTAAGTCTCACCATTAGGAAGTTTTTCCTTGTATTTAGCCAAAATTGGGTTCCTTGCAGTTTCTACCCATTGGTTTTTATCCTGCCCTCTGGATCAGCACAGAGCAAGTCCACTCCATCTTCTGAATTGCAGCCTTTCAGATATTTGAAAACAGTGATCATGTCTCAACCTTTACCTTCTCTTCTCCAAGCTACACATACCCAACTCTTTCAACTACTGTACAGAGCCCTTGGTTTTCGGAGCCTTCACCATCCTGGTAACACTAGATGCCATCCTGGTAACACCTGTGACCCTCCAGATGTTGCTGGTCTCCACCAGCCCCAGCTTGCATGGTCCATGCTTGGGAATGTTGTCCAGAAACATCTAGAGGATCACAGGTTAGCCACTCCTGCTCTACATGTTGGCTTAGACCAAAGGGCCACCTAGTCGGGCATTCTGTATCCATTGACGGCAAACCACATGCTTCTTGGCCCTCCTAAGCAAGTTATGAAGGAGATGTGAGAAATGGGATCCTAGGCTAGATACGTCTTTTATCTGACCCAGGAGGCCTTTTCTTATGTTTTCAGCACAACTGGGCTTACTCTGGATAAGTATGTCATTTAAACTAGCCATCACCTTGCCAACAAATGTCCGTATAGTAAAAGCTATGGTTTTCCCAGGAGTGATGTATGGAAGTGAAAGCTGGACTATAAAAAAGGCTGATCGCTGAAGAATTGATGCTTTTGAATTATGGTGCTGGAGGAGACTCTTGAGAGTCCCATGGACTGCAAGAAGATCAAACCTCTCCATTCTGAAGGAAATCAGCCCTGAGTGCTCACTGGAAGGACAGATCCTGAAGCTGAGGCTCCAATACTTTGGCCACCTCATGAGAAGAGAAGACTCCGTGGAAAAGACCCTGATGTTCTGAAAGATGGAGGGCACAGGGAGAAGGGGACGACAGAGGACGAGATGGCTGGACAGTGTTCTCGAAGCTACCAGCATGAGTTTGACCAAACTGTGGGAGGCAGTGGAAGACAGGAGTGCCTGGCGTGCTCTGGTTCATGGGGTCACGAAGAGTCGGACACGACTAAACAACAACAACAACCAAACTGGTGTCCTCCAGACAACACATCCCATCATCCATGGCCATCTCATCTGGAAGGCTCCAGGTTAGGAAAGGCTTAACCAGTGATCCTATACCTGTTTTTTGTTTTTTTAGGATTGGGCTGTATGTTTTAATGCCAGAGAGAGATAATGATTTACTGGGCTTTTCCCCTCTGCAACAGAGCATCCCCGCAAAATGCTAATGTATTTTATACTTTTTTCCAATTCAAGAAATTTGATGAATCTCTTTTTCCTAATAAGGATGCCATCTTCCACTTCTGACTCTGATCACAGGGTACAGTTTATGGGGCTGCTGTGGATCACCCCCATATTTTTCATGATCACCAGTCTGTGGCTGAAATACCAATTTGGGAATTCTTGACCTTGTAAATTTCTTCTGGATCCACACCCTCCAGGTTATTGGTTCCACTTTTTTCAAGACTCTGCCAGGCAGCAAAAGGTCTGTATTTTTCAAGACTCTGCCAGGCAGCAAAAGGTCTCCCGCCCATGTTGCTCTCCCTTCAGGTCAATGGGATTTGAAAGTACTGCATTTTGGCTGGACCCACACACTCTAGAAGGCTGTGATTATTATTACTCCAAATCTGGTCCTGTGCTTTGATTCTATTTCGACTCTCATTTTTATGTATAGAATTTTTTCCCTGCATTACAATGGAAGATGCTCCAGAGGCAGAATCTAGCTAAGATAATGTGTCCATTGAACACTGAGTTAATTTTAAGCACACAGCAGGTGCCCTTTTCAGTTCTTTTTTCATTCTTCATGCTTCCAAATTCATGGTCAACTGTTTGAAGTCATAATTAAGAAACAAAAAGCAGCAAGAACCTTTAACAATTGTTTTGAATAAATAAAGGTGCACGCTGAATACAGTTTAGACACTATCCATTTTTAAAAATATAGAATCCCAAAGGGACTTGTTTTCCTTATGAAAGAATACTTTGCCGTACTTGTCAAAAACACACACCAAAAAACAGATAACTGAAGGAGGAAAAGAAGATAAAAGAAAACTTCCATCACATAAAACTCAACAGATGAAGTGCATATGAGGGTATTAGCACGGTGGACTTCTAAATCTGCTTTGTTCCTCCGTTTCAAGGAAAGTAGTCATTAATAAATTAAAATAAAACAAAAATCGTGCTAAAATAGTATGCATGAATAAACTTAAAATAAATGTTTGTTTATTAGAAAGGGCTGGGGTTCTGGGTATAACCTTGAAGTGCTGCTATCAGTCAGCAAAGTATCCGATATGATGCCCTTCTGATGTCGTTGGACTCAAACTCCCATCAGTCCCAGAGAGCAAAGCTAATGTTCAAGGGTGATGGGAGTTGTAGTCCAACAATATCTGGAGGACACCACATTGGCTTCCCGTATTGACCTAGATGGACCATCGATCGGACTTGGTATTGTTGTGTATGCACCCATCGCTGAGCGGTGAGACACTTCAGGGACTGAACCCGGGACCTTCTGTATCCAGAATTTGGTGTCCTTGGAATGAAGGTCAATGGAGACAGTGGTGTCTTTTCTTTTCTTTTTTAAAAATAATTTATTTATTTGGTTTTTCAGATTAATGTTATACAATCCCATATGCAAGATACAACATGAAAAGAAGATCCCAAGGAATCTCCCAGACTTCCCGCCTTTCCTTTGTTGGTCCTACTGTTAATAATTTCCTCCTGCATCTTTTATAATAATCCAGATCTTTTACATCTCTATTATATCCAAAATTCAACTTTAAACTACAGTGTTATTCTAATCCTACTAACAATTTTAACTGTTTGCAATGGTTTTTAAGGTAAATTATAAATTTTCCCCATTCCTTATTAAAATTTTGGTCTTCCTGATCAACTTAATCTGCCATTCTTCTCTGGTAGAGACTTTATTTTCCATCTCTGAGCCAATAACATCTGTGCAGCTGTGGTCGCATACATAAATAGTCTTTTCTGCTCCATTGGGATTTCGGTGCCCTAAAATCCTTAAGAGAAAAGCTTTTGGGGTGTGTTTTTTTAGAAAAAGTTGTTTTAAACTTTTTTTTCAATTCAGTATATATCATTTCCCCAAATTCTTTTACTACCTTACATGCCACTACATATGATAAAAGGTGCCTTGAGACAGTGGTGTCTTAAGTTATATGGTTTTAAAGGTAAAGGTAAAGGTACCCCTGCCCGTACGGGCCAGTCTTGACAGATTCTGGGGTTGTGCGCCCATCTCACTTAAGAGGCCAGGGGCCAGCGCTGTCCGGAGACACTTCCGGGTCACGTGGCCAGCGTGACATCGCTGCTCTGGCCAGAGCCAGAGCCAGAGCCGCACACGGAAACGCCGTTTACCTTCCCGCTGGTAAGCGGTCCCTATTTATCTACTTGCACCCGGAGGTGCTTTCGAACTGCTAGGTTGGCAGGCGCTGGGACCGAGCAGCGGGAGCGCACCCCGCCGCAGGGATTCGAACCGCCGACCTTTCGATCGGCAAGCCCTAGGCGCTGAGGCTTTAACCCACAGCGCCACCTGCGTCCCTTATGGTTATATGGTTTTAGTAACACATATATACAACCTGAGCATAGGGGCCAAAACACTTCCCTGCCAAATATTTTTTTTGGGGGGGGCAGGCCCCCTCAATATTCAGAGGGCACTCAGATCCACCCCTTGGCTCCTTGCAAAATTGTGTGTGTGTGATGTCCGGACATTGTATGGGGCCCCTCAATTATCCTGAGAAGCTTGCACCGCTGGTTGGAGGGGCTCACAGCATTAATACTCCCCAGATCTTGCCTCCCGAAAAGGTTCCCAGGGAGATATCCAAGCCATAGCTTTGGGTTCAGCACAGAGCAAAACAAGGCTCTCTCTCCAGCTTGGTTCTATTTATAAAGGTAAAGGTAATGGGGCTGCTGACCATTAGGTCCAGTCATGGCCGACTCTGGGGTTGAGGCGCTCATCTCGCTTTATTGGCCGAGGGAGCTGGCATACAGCTTCCGGGTCATGTGGCAAGCATGACTAAGCCGCTTCTGGTGAACCAGAGCAGCTCACGGAAATGCCGTTTACCTTCCCACCGGAGCGGTACCTATTTATCTACTTGCACTTTGACATGCTTTTGGACTGCTAGGTTGGCAGCAGCTGGGACCAAACAATGGGAGCTTACCCCATCGAACAGCTGACCTTCTGATCAGCAAGTCCTAGGCTCTGTGGTTTAACCCACAGCGCCATCCGCGTCCCAGTTCTGTTTATGGAGATGCCTAAATTTGCAGTCCTCTGAACAACACGTGGACCAAAATGCAACTATCCTCCAAAATTCACCCGTCTCGCAATTCTGCAGTGCAGTTCTTCGACAAAAAAGATGCATCTATTAGTGAAAACGGCATGCAAAAGGGGAATGCTTGCAAAAGCTGCAAACCAAATATGTATACTGAGCTTGAAAAGCTGCATACAGAATTATGTATATTAAGAAAAATGCATACGAAGATGCTGAATTTTCATGAGGGCTTTTTTTTTGGGGGGGGGGGTAAAAATTGCAAACTGATGTGGAAAAAAATAATAATGGAGACCTGAATTTACAATGGGAGAAAAATCAGAAACGGGAAGAAACCAAACCTGACAGCTGCATCCATCTCTGGAAGCAAAGAGCCAATAGTAAATCAGGCGGCTGAGGTCGGTCTGCTTGCACCTCGCCCGGAACAGAAAGAGAAATGTCCCCTCGTTTCATTGACGCGACAGGAACAATAACAAGAAGTGGCACCATCTAAATGCATTCTTGTTGTAAGTGACAGAACTGAGAATGGGGAACGGGACGATAAATCCTCAGCTGTTCTCATTAGAACCGTAAGATGGTCACCTCTGGACCCTACCTCAGTTGCGTCTCTCCCAGCTCTGTGAAATATTTGCTGCTCTTTATCGCTTTATTTTAGGCTTCTCCTTTTTTTCTTAAAAAAAGCAAACCCAACACACTTTATATGCTATGGAAGGAGGTATGTTTTAATTCTTAGATTTCAGAGTCTGTCTGTTCTTTTCTTTTCTCTACCCCGTTCTGCTGGCATTCTGCATGAGGTCTTCTTCTTTTACAGCGGCAACGAATAAGTAGTTCAAAATAGATGCTCAGAAGTGGCAGAAAAGGGGAGAGAAAGCAAAATGTTATGCATTACATCCCTTAATCTTGTAGTTAGAGAGAAAGGAGTGGGTGAGTGTGAAATGTGCTACTTTGTGTTTTCCATCTGAGAGGGTCCCACTGGTTGGGGGGAAGGAAACATCTCCCCAAGGTTCCTGCTGCATCTTTCTTATAAATGATTCGCTTTGATCAGAGCCCAGCGAAGATTCCTCCCCCCCCCCTCGCCGGCTTTCAGAGGCAGTATTCCCCAATCACAATGGTGAAATTCTTGACAGCTCTGTGGGCTTGAGCAGAAGTCGGAAGTGGGGTGTCAAAGGAAGAGAACTATAAATAAAAAAGGGAGGGGAGGATTCAAAGCCGAGCCGAATACAACTGGTAGCAGCAGACGCACACACAAACCATAACAAATAGTGGCCAAATATGTAGGATGTGCAAGGGTAAATTAGTGACTCGTTGTTGAGTAAGGAAGTGCCATTATTATTTGCTATAAGACCCAGTGCTGAAGATAAGAGGCTTCTTAGCAGGAAAACACAGCTTAAATTTTATCTATATCTCCACCACATCTGAGAGTAAAGAAATAGAAAGAAAATATGGACCCAAAGATAATGGATGCAATATTCTCTCTTGATAGATGCAGGATGAAACTAAGGGGGATGGGTGTTTGAAAATGGACACTGGGACCACTGCAGGATCAAAACAAATGCATAACACACACACCCAAACATTTTCCTGATCAAAATAGGGACATCCTATCCCATAAAAAAAGGGATGCGGGTGGTGCTGTGGGTTAAACCACAGAGCCTAGGGCTTGCTTATCAGAAGGTTGGTGGTTTGAATCCCTGCGAGGGGGTGAGCTCCCATTGCTCGGTCCCTGCTCCTGCTAACCTAGCAGTTCAAAATCACATCAAAGTACAAGTAGATAAATAGGTACAGCTCTGGTGGGAAGGTAAACAATGTTTCCATGTGCTGCTCGGGTTCACCAGTGACAGTGACGGGTTCATCAGTCATGCTGGGCACATGACCCGGAAGCTGTACGCCGGCTCCCTCGGCCAATAAAGCGAGATGAGCGCCGCCACCCCAGAGTCGGCCACAACTGGACCTAATGGTCAGGGGTCCCTTTACCTTTATTCCATAAAAATAATAAGCATAATTTTATTATTTTTACCCCACCCATCTGACTGGGTTGCCCCAGCCACTCTGGGTGGCTTCCAATATGTATAAAAACATAATAAAACATGAAACATAAAAACTCCACTTCCCTATACAGTTGTACCTTGGTTCTCGAACTTAATCCATTCCGGGAGTCCATTCGACTCCTGAAACTGTATGAAAACCAAGGTGCAGCTTCCAATTGGCTGCAGGAGCTTCCTGCACTCATTCGGAAGCTGTGGAAGCTGCGTCAGATGTTTGGTTTCCAAAAAACGGTTGCAAATCAGAATACTCACTTCTGGGTTTGTGGCATTCAGTAGCCAATTTGTTCGGGAGCCAAGCCATTCGAGTACCAAGTTGCCACTGTACAGAGCTGCCTTCACATGTTCCCTAAAGGTTGTAAAGTTACTTATCTCCTTGGCTTGGGGGTGACATAACTCTATACCCTCCAATATTTCTCTGACAAAAATAGGGACATCTTAAGGAAAAGGGGGATATTCCAGGATCAAATGAGAAACCGGGACAGCTCACGTAAATCCAGGACTGTCCCTGGAAAATAGAGTCACTTGGAGGGTCTGCAAATGTCTGACAAACTGCCCATCGAAAGAATATCATCCACAAATTGAAAGCTCCCAGACGACAAAGTAGACAAGACCGATTCTTTGCAATATTTGGTATGACTTTATTTAATTTACAGATGGAGTGGCATGAGATTATAGGGTCCCACTTGTACACGCCATGTCCTTGGGAAACAAAACAAGATAAACTAGCCTGCACCCAAGATGGAGCTACAGTGAGTTCATTTTCTTACCTTGATCCCAAAGATCTAAGGTGGGGGGGGGGGGAAAGGCTTTTAAAAAAATTGTGACATGATAGTCTACCTTTGAAGAACTAGAGATTCCTTTAAGAAAAGGCGAATTTCTGGGATATTTTTTTAATCAATCAGTGGGAGCTGTTGGTGCTCTTCAAACTATTTATTTATTCAATTTTTCTCCCACTCTGCTTTTCTGGCAGCTGGTTCCCAAAGCAGCTCACAACAATAAAATAATCAAATTAAAATTCAATAAAGACCCAATTAAAACTGCATTCAAAATCCATCCATCAAAACAATTTGAAGAAAAAAAAAAACTCTGTAGGTAACGAAAACACAGAGTAGTAAAGAACCTCAAGTGGGTATAATTAATAGAACCGTAGATGATGGTCTAAGGCAGCCTTTGTCAGTCTGGCACCTGCCAGATGTTTAAAACTACAACTCCCATCAGCCTCAGCTATATAACCGATGGTCAGGGGTGTTGGGAGTTATAACCCAAAATGTCTGAAGGGCACCAGGTTGGAGGAGACTGGCTTGTTTCGGCAATAGGAACGCTTGCAGCTAAATAAAGCCTGGAAAGTGCAGTAGGACTCTGAAAGTCTGCCCACTCAGGATTCCTGGTGACTCAGGATGATCACTGTTTTGCCAGTCTGGTCCCTTGGACTGGCTGAGCCTTTGCCATTTTGGTTCTGTTCTCAACCCAGGCAGCAATAATGAAGCATGTTTGTTTGCTTGCGATAAGCAGTAAGGGTTTGTTTCTGCTGAAATTGTAAACGATGGCAAACAGAATAGGGTTGTTTGCTTAAGGATGTAATAAAGAGGTAAGTTAAAGTGATCTCCTACCCCATTGCTCTTTTAAAGCACCCAGTATACTCACAATTGCTGCGGCTGGAATATTTCTTTCTCTCTCTTTCTTTTTCTGGTGCACATAATGATGGCAAAGGATGAAAACAGAATCTCAGAGGGATAGCAAGACTGCTGTTCACACCACAGTTGGCCACCTAGGCTGACCTTAGAAGTTTTATTTCTGATTTCCCCCTTATATGTGAGTACAGCAGCAGGAGGCTTTTTCAGGCACCTGGCTGGGGGAGAAAAGCTTGTAACAGTTCTAGCAAACTTTCTTGTATAATTCTGAAACCTTTCCCCCTCTCACTTTAGGAAAGGCAGCCTCTTGTGCATTAAGCACTTTGCAAAGTTGAGGATGTGACTGTCTCAGGGCTGTAGTTGGTCCTACTCAGAGTAGACCCACACAAGTTGCTGGGCCCCATATGCACTATACATTTAAAACAGCGTGATACCACTTTAAACAGTCAAGGCTGTTAGAATTCCTGCTCCACGACTGCAGTCATGGGATTGTTGTCTTTCACATGACTGTATATGTTTTGACTCCACAGAGTAGGAAGTGACGAAGACAGGATGTTTGTGTTACTGTGTTCCGTGAAGTGGGACTATTGTCCTTTGTTCTTTCTCTTTCCTGTCTGATGCTAGAGAGAGGGAGAGAGCCATGTTGCAGTGCTCTCTGTGTGTTTATGTAAATAAAGTAGATTAGCCAAAATGCTGAGTTGCTGAGGTGTGTCACATGAACTGCGCAGACTCTGCAGATCCCTAAGTGTGCCGGTGTCGGTTGGCATCGGTCGCTATGATGTTCGGGCAGAAGAAAGCTTTTGAAGCTCCCGAACAAACGACCAGGAGGGAGAGAACATGCCAGTCGGGTATGTGTCTCTACCAGGGTCCTACTCGAGTGTAGCCTGAGCTGCTGACAAAGGCTTCCTGCAAAGAATCACCGTCATCTTATATGCGTGCCATCTTCCCCCCAAAATAACCATACTCACAGCTGCCTATGCCAAAGAAAAACGGAATATGCCTACCATCACAAGAACAAACAACAGCGTAATATCAAATATAATGTGTGTAAAGGAACATCTCAGTACAATAAATACAGCAAGATTTCATTAACATTTGTAAGAACTCAGATCTTTTAGTGTGGCAATATCTGGACTTTGGAACTTCCTGTGTCTTGAGATCAAGGAGTGTATTCATTCTGGCACCCGCTAAAAGCATTCTTGTTTATACAAGCTTCTCCAGTTTAGGTAATGAGTAACTGCATTTCCATTTCCTTAACCTCATATCCTTCTCTACCAATGGTGAGAGGGGAGGAAAACCCACCCAGAAATGTGGCCATCTCACCTAGGAAGGAAGGTTGCCTACAGGTCCAGCATGAACATATGAACCAGCTGGGGAAGGGATAAAATCCATTCAATTTGCATTTAAAGGTAAATTTACCGTATTTTTTGCACCATAGGACGCACCAGACAATAGGACGCACCTTGTTTTAGAGGGGGGAGAACAAGAAAAAAAAATCTCCCCCTCTCTGCCCAGCGCCCCTTCAGCGAAGCGGCAGGAGGCGCTGCGCAGAGAGGGGGAGAATTTTCCCCCTCTTGTTTTCCCGCTCTAAAACAAGGTGCCATTCAGGCGGCTACCTTGGAAGCCTGGAGAGTGAGAGGGGTCGGTGTGCACCAACCCCTCTCACTCTCCAGGCTTCAGGTTCCTTTCGACCTGCTCTTTGGGGCTGGCGGGGGAAGCCCACCACCAGCCCCAAAGAGCAGGTCAGGGAGCGCGGAAAGGCACAGCGGAGAGGCTGCTGCCATAGTCGCACATCACCTCTCCAGCTGGGAGAGGGTCGCGGGGCTATGGCTTCTTTAGCCCCTCACGCGCTCTCCCAACTGGAGAGGTGGGGCACGGCTAAAGAGGATCCTGCCATAGCCGCGCGTCACCTCTCCAGCTGGGAGAGGGTCGCAGGGCTATGGCTTCTTTAGCCTCGCGCGTGCTCTCCTGGCTGGAGAGGTGATGTGCGGCTATAGAGGCTCCTGCCATAGCCGCGCGTCACCTCTCCAGCTGGGAGAGGGTCACAGGGCTATGGCTTCTTTAGCCCCGCGCGCGCTCTCCCGGCTGGAGAGGTGACACGCGGCTATGGAGGTTAAAGTTAAAACTGGACAAATGACAATCCTCAGGTTAAAATTGAAAGCGGTTAATACTCGCCAGGACCAACTGTTTCTACTGATATCGTAAGGACCTGTGAGTGGGCTATACAAAGAGAAAATGAGTCAGACTGAACCCTGACCAAAGACATGGCGGAACAGCTCCATCTTGCATGCCCTGGGGAGGGATGTCAAATCTCGCAGGGAGCTGGTCTCTTGTGAGAGAGCATTCCACCAGGCCGGGGCCACGACCGAAAAGGCCCTGTCTCTGGTCGAGGCCAGTCTAATCTCCCTGGGGCCTGGAATCTTCAGGGTGTTATTATTTACAGACCTTAAGGTCCTCCGTGGGACATACCAGGAGAGGCGGTCCACTTAGGATGAGAAACAAGGCACCTTGTGAGCATCTGGCTTTGCCACAAGCCCTCCGGTGCATTCCTGTTTACCTTTTCCTTTAGCCTGAAGACAGTCAAGCAATGTGACTTGCCTACTTAATTATTGCAGTCTGCTATTGATGAAAACAGCATGTTATATTTCGTATTCTGCTGAGGCCCCCATTATATTTCTCAATTTTAGACTTATAAATATTCTAGCAGGCCATTCCGATATTTTTTTTTTTAAAAAAAAAGTGGGGGTAGGGAGAGAAATCTAACAGGAGCAGTAAATGGTGATATCAAATGGAAGCTATCAGGGGACGAAGAAGTCTGCGCGGACCTCAATGTATCACGTTGCACAGATAGAGGATACAGATGTTTATGCAAGGAGGGAGAAAGAGGGAGAGGGGAAAGGGAGATGTCAAAATAAGAGATTGGGCTTGCATTAATTTCCAAGCTCTCGCATAAACACAAAGGAGAAGCTTCCCCGAATAAACAAAAGCCACAGACAGTGTCAATGGGATCTGTGAGCACTGGAAGAAATAGTAAATATTATATGGAACAAGCAGTACAGTGAATAGTGACAGTTATGCATAAGAGGCCTCAGTATATGGAAAAGACAGTAATCAGATCTTACTACAATAGTAGCAGTAGTGCATAGAAACACATCTGTAATGTGTTGCCCAAACTCCAGTGAATAAACGAAAATTGCAACGTTCACCTGTAAAGCTGAATCTTATGGAACATTTCCAGTGTTCATTTAAACCACTATTACACCACTTTAAGCAGTCCCCCAAATAATTATGGGAGCTGTAGTTTAAGGAACCTGATAATTATTTGGAGAACCCCTTACTTCACTCCCAGAGCTACAATTCCTAGAATTTTTGTGAAGAGGATTTGATTGTTAAACCACTCAGGGAACTGTAGCTCTGTGAGGGGAAGAGAGGGGTGTCCTAACAAACTACAACTCCCATAATTCTTTGGGGCAAGCCATGCCTGTTCAAAGTGGTACCATTGTCCTTTGAATGTATGGTGTGAATGTGATCTCAAATGAGGATAGAAGGTCTTGTGAGGACTTATGCGGGGGGGGGGGGATCACAGAATGATGTGCCCAGTTCTGGGCACCACAGTTTAAGAAGGATGTTGACAAACTGGATTGCATGCAGAGGAGGGTAACCAAGATGATCAAAGATCTGGAAACCAAGCCTTATGAGGAACGGTTGAGAAAGCTCGCAGTGGTGGGGGCAGGGCGAGCCGCCCACAGGGTCGCCACTGCGATCCGCTCATGAGGGCACTGCATGGGGGTGCTGCGGTGATCTGCGCATGGGGGCCATAGCTGTCAACCGTCCCTTATTTGGCGGGAAACTCCCTTATCCCAGTGCTGTGTCCCGCTGCTGTCCCTTATTGATGATGTCCCTTAAATTTCCCGGGTTTCAAAGGAAGCAGCTCTTCTCCCTCCCTCTCTCCCTGCCGGCCAGGGAGGAGGGAGGCTCCAACTGTGTTGCTTGGCTGCGTTGCTCATTCAATGAGCCTAAGAACGACGGGGGGGGTGGAGCTTGTGGAGCTTGCATGCCTTGTGCCGATCAAATTGGCCGCGTTGCCTGGGGACTCGCCTTTGCTCAGTGCTCCCCAGCGGAGAGATGATGGTGGTTTCCCTTGCTGCATCCCCTTTGCCAGGTTGCTGTGCTGTGGGAACCACCACTTGAGGCTTCGTTTGGCTGCTGGCTGGGCTTTCTGCTTTTGGCTTGGAGGGGCTCAGAAGTTGAACATACCTTTGCTGGGAAAATCCCTTATTTTGGCTGCTGATCCCTTATTTCCGAGGCTGCTGGTCCCTTATTTTCAAACCTGTAAGTTGACAGCCATGACGGGGGCACCGTGGCGATCCGCCCGGGGGGGGGGGGGCGTGCGGTAAGCTGCCTACAGAGTCCGTCTGGCAGACACAAGTCCCACGCTGCCGTGTGGCTCAGGCACGCTGTAGGTAAGTGCCGCCCCGCAGTGTGCCATTTTGTCACCCCCCACACGCAAGGATGACACTGGGGCGAGCCACACCCCCTTTTCTCCGCCCCTGAGAGCTGGGTATGTTTAGCCTGGAAAAGAGGAAACTGAGAGGAGAAATGATAGCTATATTCAAATATCTCAAGGGGTGTTACGTGGAAGATGGAGCAAGCTTGTTTTCTCCTGGTCTGGAGGGTAAGATTCGAACCAATGGCTTCAAATGACAAGAAATGAAATTCCAGCTAAACATGAGGAAAAACTTTCTGACAGTAAGAGCTGTTTGACATTGGAACGGTCTCCCTTGGGAGGCTGTGGACTATCCCTCCTTGGAGGTTTTTAAGCAGAGGTTGGCTGGCCATCTGTCATGGATGCTTGAGCTGAGATTCCTGCATTGCAAGGGGTTGGGCTAGATGACCCTCAGGGTCCCTTCCAATTTTATGATTCCATGAAATGGTGTGAACTGAAGGGAAAAGGAGAAGCTAATAGAAATCGACAGATTAGTTCATCCCTCGCACCACACATTATGTTGTGTCCTTGATGGCGTCCTATTGGTAAACAGGGGTTGTGTATGAATCAGTCCTGTATTTCTATGTTATTAGGACACACTTATTTCCATTAACATTTAGCCACCAAGGCTACTTGAACTGCCATTACAAAACCAGACTTGATATCAGCACTCGTGTTCATGTCATGGCTGTGTCTCAGTCCATTACTATGGAATATAGCTGTAATTGTATAATCATTGATCGATATAGCTAAGAAGATATTCTCTCGCCACCCTGCCAAGTCTGGCAGTGATGCAGATATTTTTGTTCTCCAAATAAATGGCCCTGCTTCCTTATGCACCTGAGGCGACTGCAAAGAACCTGCTTTGTGGCTTTTTGCGCAGATCAATACTGTTTATAATATAGTGCCCTGATATTACTCGGTGTCATTTCAGAACATTTGCTTGCATGACATGCTGCGTCTGAAGCGCATCTGCTAAATTAGAACTCCTTACGGAAATAAAGGCCTCGTTCCATTTTGCAATGCCTCTTGGTATCAAATTTGGCTGTTGCGAGCGGAGGTCAAGGTAAAGCAAAGGCAACTTAAAACCAGCGAAAGGACAAAGAGGGATGACTCTAACTTGTTAAGGGCAATGAGGAAGTAATAATAATAATAATAATAATAATAATAATAATAATAATAATAATTTATTATTTGTACCCCGCCCATCTGGCTGGGTTTCCCCAGCCACTCTGGTCGGCTTCCAACAAAGATGAAAAATACACTAAAATCTGAGTCGGAAACGTTTAACAGCCTAGTGCAATTGTCTTCAAGCATTTCAGACCTGGGATCTATCTTTTAAGCCAAATATCCATTTGGCGACCCATATCTTAATTTTCTGCGCCATCCATTTGCATGGCGGTAGAGCTGCTATTGTGATCCACCTTAGATCAGGACAGGATCACCGGGTCCTAACCCACCAGTTGAAGAACGATGGGCTGTAGCAACACTGGGCAACCTTTTTCATCCCAAGGGCTACATTTGGTTATTGACAACTTTTGGAGGGCCGGACACCAGAGATGACTCTTGTCTTTGCATGGTAGGAAGCACTTGAGTCATGGATAACTCAGAGGCTTCTACACTCACACACACACACACACACGTCTCTCACCATCTAGGCAAGTAAAAGGCATTATTAAGCAATAAGGGTGCATTCCATCTAGGCAACCACTTAAGTTGAGGGGCATGGCATGGCATATTGAGATTATGAATATTGTACATATGGAAGCAATTGGGTGAATTAAAACTGGCTCTTGAATTAAAATTTCTCTGGTGCAAAGATATGGTTCAACAGCTTGACTTACAGAATTTTAACTCCAAACAATAAGAGTTACATTTAAATAGATGCTTAATTTCTTATACTGATCCTGGCATAGGTATAATACCTTAGATTACAAAATATCTTACACCCTGGGCGAAAAATCAAAGCTCTGCCTCTTCTCCATTCCAGTCTCCATTAGCCCAAGGCTGTAGAATGGAGATTAACATGTCCATTCTCTTCAGTAGCTTGAAAACAAAAAGCTCATGCCCAAACTGGATGCCTACAGATTAGCATATGCATAGGCCTGTAACAGAAAAACTTTCATGTGATGTAAACACTTTGTGACAAGTCACAAATATATAGCCCCACTTAATGATTAACCTGTTAGGCTCTCTTTAGCTTCAGTGGAAATTTTCAGATGCACTGCACAGTATACATACACAGTATAGAGTTATTTTCCATTTCACTGTACAGTGGTACCTCGGGTTAAGAACTTAATTCTGGAGGTCTGTTCTTAACCTGAAACTGTTCTTAACCTGCGGTACCACTTTAGCTAATGGGGCCTCCTGCTGCCGTCGCGTGATTTTTGTTCTCATCCTGAAGCAAAGTTCTTAACCCGAGGTACTATTTCTGGGTTAGCAGAGTCTGTAACCTGAAGCGTCTGTAACCCAAGGTACCACTGCACATTAAAGAAATATCCTTAACATGGAATAGGAAGGGGAATTATTATTATTATTATTATTATTATTATTATTATTATACCCTACCCATCTGGTTGGGTTTCCCCAGCCACTCTGGGTGGCTTACAGCATGTATAATAAAACATCAAACGTTAGAAACTTCCCAATACAGGGACTTCCGGTCGGCGCCAGCGCTTAATGGCGGTCCGAGCCTCGAGCTCCGAGGCAGGACTGCTCCGTTAGTTCGGGTCTTACCCGCTACGGCAAGCGGGGGACCCCTAAAATCACAGGCGCGGAGCCTGTGAACAAAGGAGATTCGGTGGGCACCTTTTGCGCCCCCCGGTACTGTGAAGGAGCCTTTTTAAAGGCTTCGGAGCGGCATCGGGGTAAGCGCGGTGCTGAGAGTCGTCACCCAGCTAGCGGAGTGAAGCCGCGTCGCCATGAGCGGAGAGCGCCGATTCCTTCCTGCAATTGGAATTTGACTACAGCACCCGTGAGTAAGATTGAAAAAGTAACGGGACATTAAAAAAGAAATTTGGCTGAAAACGGGAAAGGCAAAAATTAAGGAAGTCTGCCTCCCCGGAACTGCAGAAGAGATAAAGCAACGAAAATCAAGCTGCACTTAAAGGGAATCTTTCTAATTTTTTTAAGCTGTCAAACTGACATCGGACTTAAAACCTCCCCCCAGATTGGCAGGAGAAGGGGGGAAGGGATTGGAACGTTGTTAACCTGCTGGAAAATTAATGGAAAAGTAAGATCTTCCATTGCCAAATCCCCCGGGGTCGGGCTGCCCAAATAAGACACCGGGACGTGGACTGTCAAACTTTGAGAAGTGGGGGCTTGTTTGCAACAAAGTTACCGGACCTTAGATGTACCCTGTTGCATTTTGGCCATATAGAAAATAGAGACATTACAATTTGGATATTGGAAACTTCTGGCTACTGTTATACTTCCTTGCCTCTTTGTTTTTTTTTCTATCTTTGCCATTTGGATACAATTGAATGCTCCCTCTAGAGGGTTCTATGTGAAACTGTTGCACTTGGAAAAGTAACAGTGGGATTTTCCACTTGGGAATCAACTCTGTGAAAACGACCTTGAGGATATGAGTGCCCCTACAGAAGAGATAGTAACAAGGCAGAAAGCAAAACAATCTCAGAAGAAAAGGGGCTCTATATCAGGAACTGCAGCTGTGCAGGAAAAAACACCAGCTTCTATGGATCCTATGACTCAGGCACTACTTAAAATAAATCAATCCCTGGAAGCATTGACAAAGCTATCGACAGAGAATTCTAAAAAATTAACAGAGTTGACAACAAGGTTGGATGTGAATACAGCTAGTGTTAAATCTAACACAGATTCTATAAATAGATTAATTCAGGAAAATTCAGAAACACGAAAGATTGCAGAAAGTGCAAAAACAACGGCTGAAGAGACAAGGGAAAAGTTTGGGCCTATTATTAAAAAAGTGAATGAGCATGATGCAGCCCTCTCCTTACTGGAACTTCAACGTAAAGAGAAGAACTTAAAATTTAGATTGGTGCCTGAAGGGGAAGGGGACAACCTTGTGAAATTTCTTACAGAGAACATCATAACTTTTTGGCAGGAGGAATGGGAGGAAGACGAGGAACTTGAGATAATATCAGCCTTTCGACTGGGTAGAAAGCAGGATAAAAAACCAAGGGACTGTCTAATTACACTGAGATCAAAAGAAGAAAGAGATAGAATATTGAATCTGCATTATCAAAAGGCATTGGTGATCCAAAATTGTCAGATACAGATTTTTAAGGACATTCCTAAATACATTTTAGAGGTGAGAACATATTACAAAAGCCTAGCAGACCTGCTGAAGAAAAACACTATACCATTCAGATGGGAGTTTCCACAAGGATTGTCCTTTAACTTCAAAGGAAGGAAGATTAAAATAAAAACAATTCAGGACAAAGAACAATTTTTGGAGAGGTACCTGGAGGATCTGCAGAAAGGAACTGTGGAGGAGAGGGAACCACCTGATATAGCAAATTTGTCATTTGGACTTTCACTACCACCATCGGAGGAAGAGCAGAAGCTTGGAGCAGTTGGAGGAACAGCTACCTAAATACAAAATGTCTCTGCAACTCCTTAGTTGGAACTGTAACGGTTTGAACCTTCCTCGGAAAAGAAGACAGGTTTTTCACATTTTGAAGAAAGAACAATTAGACATAATATGTTTGCAAGAAACCCATATTGCCAGGATACATAGGAAATTACTGATAAATAAGAGACTTGGTCAAGAATTTATCTCATCAGACAAAGTAAAGAAAAGAGGTGTGGTGATCTATGCAAAGGAAAAGTGGGTTCCAAAATTGATATTTAAAGATGATCAAGGAAGATACCTGGCAATTGAAATACAAATTCAAGGAGAAAAGATATTAATTGTGGGAATTTATGCCCCAAATGAAGGGAAGGCCGAATTCTTTAGGAAGTTGCATGAGACATTAGTTGACTTTTTAGATTATAAAATCCTAATGATGGGAGACATGAATGGAGTTGTCTCAACAAACATGGACAAAGCACAGAGACAAGTGATTTCAAAAGAAGGGAGACTACCAAAGATCTTTTTCGAAATGACTGAAACAATGGACTTGATTGATATTTGGAGAATAAAGAACCCTCTAGAGAGAGAGGGAACTTTCTTCTCTGAAGCAAAAATGACATGGACAAGAATAGACCAAATTTGGATTTCTAGCAGTCTGGCGTCAAGAACAAAAAAAGTAGAAATATGCCCAAAAACGTGCTCCGACCATAATGCGGTGAAGATGGAGATGAAACTAACAACAACTGGATCCTTTAGATGGAGAATGAATGACACCCTATTTAAGGATGAAGAGATCCATAAGAAGGCCCTTAAAACATTAAAAGATTACTTTGAGATCAACAGGAAAACAGATGTGGAAAAAAGAATAATTTGGGACGCAAGCAAAGCCGTGATGCGAGGTTTCCTGATTCAACAAAATTCTATTAAGAGGAAGCAACAAAATGAGAAGAAGGAAAAAATTTTAGAAAAAATAAAAGAAGGAGAGAAGAAGTTGAGGTCTAAACCAAAATCCCATGAGATCTTGAGAGAAATAAAGTTCTATCAGATGCAGTACATGGAGCTTATGAACCAACAAATAGAATGGAAGATAAGGCAAATGAGACAAAGAACTTTTGAATCAGCGGATAAATGTGGGAAACTTCTGTCATGGCAATTGAAAAAAAGGCAGAAAATGAATACTGTAACAAGTTTAGAAATGGATGGAAAAATTATCCATAAACCCAATGAGATCAACAATTGTTTTCAAAGCTTCTTTAAGAAATTGTATGCACAAGGGTCAATTAACGAGCAAGAAATAGAAGAATTCATCAGAAAATACGGTTTACCAAAAATCTCAGAACAAAGTAAAAGGATCTTAAATGAGGAAATAACAGAACAAGAAATAGAGGGTGCCATTCAAAATATGAAATTGGGAAAATCACCAGGACCAGATGGCCTGACGGCCAAATACTACAAAATGTTGAAAGAATGGTTGACACAACCATTGAAGGAAGTTTGCAATGAAATTTTGAAGGGGAAAAAGGCACCTGAATCGTGGAAAGAGGCTTTCATCTCACTTATACCGAAAACAGAGACTGAGAAGAACCAGGTTAAAAACTACCGCCCTATATCCTTACTCAATGTGGATTACAAAATTTTTGCAGACATTTTGGCAAAAAGATTGAAAAGAGTTTTAGCAGAAGAGATTCATAAGGACCAAACAGGCTTTCTCCCAGGTAGACATATGTCAGACAATGTGAGAAACATTATAGATATTTTGGAGCTGTTGGACGTTGACATTAATAGGAAAGCAGTTTTGATTTTTGTGGATGCAGAGAAAGCCTTTGACAATATTTGTTGGACTTTTATGAAAAAGAATCTCCAAGGGATGGGGGTAGGCCAAGGTTTTGAAAACGGTATAGGTGCAATATATTCTCAACAAAAGGCCAAATTAATTGTAAATAATGTGGTAACAGAAGAAATACCTATAGAAAAAGGTACACGACAGGGTTGCCCAATATCCCCTTTGCTTTTTATATCAGTCCTGGAGGTATTGTTAAACATGATCAGAAAGGACCAGTTGGTTAAAGGAGTTCAGGTCGGAGTTAGACATTATAAATTAAGAGCATTCGCAGATGATCTAGTATTGACTTTGCAACAGCCAGACACCAGTACCAAAAGAGTATTAGAATTAATTGATATATTTGGTCGAGTAGCAGGTTTTAAATTGAATAGACAAAAAATGAAAGTGTTGCAAAAAAATTTAACAATGGAAGAAAGAGAGAGTTTTCAGAATGAAACAGGCTTGGAAATAACAAAAAGGGTAAAATACCTGGGGGTAAACTTAACATCCAAGAACGTGAACTTATTTAAGGACAATTATGAAAAATGTTGGTCAGAAGTTAAAAAGGATTTGGAAATATGGTCAAGGTTGAAACTTTCCTTGTTAGGCCGAATCGCTACCATTAAGATGAATGTATTGCCTGGAATGTTGTTTTTATTCCAGACGCTGCAGATAGTGGACAAGATGGAATGTTTCAAGAAGTGGCAGAAAGATATATCAAAATTTGTCTGGCAGGGCAAAAAGCCCAGAATTAAATTTAAGATTTTAACTGATGCAAAGGATAGAGGGGGGTTTGCCCTGCCGGACTTAAGACTTTATTATGAATCAGCAGCTTTCTGCTGGTTGAAACACTGGCTACTTCTTGAGAACACTGACATTTTGGACCTGGAAGGGTATGACAATAGTTTTGGTTGGCATGCATACTTATGATACGACAAGGTAAAGGTGTATAAAAGTTTTAAAAACCATATTGTAAGGAAAGCATTGTATAACGTTTGGATTAGATACAAAGATTTGCTGGAAAGTAAAACCCCTAGGTGGGTGTCACCAATGGAAGCTAGGGAAGTAAAAAAGCTTAATATGGATTCTAAATGGCCAAAATATCATGAGATTTTAGAATATGATGGCGAAAGGGTGAAACTTCAGAGTTATGAGAAACTAAAGCCTAAGGTTCGAGATTGGTTGCATTACCATCAGATAAATGAGACGTTTAAACAGGACAGGAAAATAGGATTTCAGAAAGAGAAGTCAAAATTAGAAACAGAACTGTTGGAATCCAATACTAAGAACTTATCAAAAATGTATAACTTGCTGCTAAAATGGAATACACAGGATGAAACGGTGAAATCAGCTATGATTAAATGGGCACAAGATATCGGTCATGATATTATGTTTGCTGACTGGGAACAGTTATGGACCACCGGTATTAAATTTACTGCATGTAATGCATTAAGAGAAAATATTATGAAAATGATCTACCGATGGTACATGACCCCAGTCAAGCTTGCAAAAATTTATCATTTGCCTAATAATAAGTGTTGGAAATGTAATGAGACTGAAGGCACTTTCTACCACCTTTGGTGGACCTGCCCAAAGGTTAAAGCTTTCTGGGAAATGATCTATAATGAAATTAAGAAGGTCCTTAAGTGGACTTTTCCTAAGAAACCAGAGGCTTTCCTCTTGGGCATGGTGGGCCAAGTGGTGTCAAGGAAGGATAGGACTTTCTTTATGTATGCCACTACAGCAGCAAGAATTCTACTGGCAAAGTATTGGAAGACGCAAGAACTACCTACTCTGGAAGAATGGCAAACAAAGGTGATTGACTTTATGGGACTCGCCGAGATGACGGGCAGAATCCGGGACCAGGGGAAAGAGACAGTGGAAGAGGACTGGAAGAACTTCAAAATATATCTTAAAAATAATTGCAAAATTGAGGAATGTTAGGATGTCAGGGGGTAAGAAGTAAAGAATTGCAGCAGTAAACAAAAAAACTTAAGAAATTTTTATGAAAGGGAACTAAGATAATGGACTCAAGGGTTGCTAAAGAATTATTAAACAAGGATGCAGGGATGGGGAGGTATGGGGAAGTCAAAGAAAGAAGGGTAAGAACCGATGAGTATGATGTGATACTGTTTTACATTGTTCTTTATTATATGTGTGGAAATTAATAAAAATTATTATAAAAAAAAAAGAAACTTCCCAATACAGATCTGCCTTCAGATGTCTCCTAAAAGTTGTGTAGTTCTTTATCTCCTTGACATCTGAAGGGAGGGCGTTCCACAGGAGGGCAGGGCTCAACAAAAGGCCCAAGGGCCAGATAGAGATCTCTGGAGAGCCACATTTGCTCCTGGGCTGAGATTCCTCACCCCATCTTAAGACATACTTTCACATGGTCTTAATTCCATACCACAGCAGCACTAAGCTATGGCAGATGTTTGAAACTGCCATCTAGGCATGTTCGTCCTTGGCCAGTGGGATAATTTCCCCAAGGGAATCAAGTTTCTACCAGTCTCTTTTTTTTGTATTCCCAAAAAAGACTTTCTCAATCAATATTACTCAGATCCCACATGCAACACATGTTTACATGTGAGCAGGAATGTATTTAGGGATGTGGCGTAGCATCTTCTTCTGCAATGAATCTCAGGACTCGCCTCTTGGATTGTGCAGTGCACCCAGCTTTCGTTAACTCAGCCTGTATGCATAATGCCTTTGTGAAGCATTTCCAATCTCTGCTCTGATTTTCTGCTATTCAGCTTTCCCCTCGTTCCACAAATAAGCATATCCTTCACTTATTACAGAATTGCTTTTCTCGTCAGAAACTCACTGTTTTATTTATTAGGTATCATTGTGTTTCGTGGGCATTGTACCGCAGGCAGTTTGAAATGTTAATCAAGTTTCTGTTCTCAAAGAGGGCTGTGGTCTTCTGTTTCCACTTTGGGAAGCGTTTTTGGTCACCTCGGTATATTTTATACATGCACGGGGTTTCATGAATAAAAAGCAGTGCAGTGCCCTTTTCTCCAAAAGACAATGCGAAATGCAATATAAGTACGGTAGTCTTCCTGTTTGCTGTGTGTTCCCATTTTGCTCTGCTCGAAGCCATGCATGTAGCTCTGAGGATTAAGCCATATTATTATAATTATGGGGGTGGGGAATTTTGTTCTTGCTCAGGGTGCCATATTACCAAAGTCCTCCCCTGCCTGTGAGCACTGGTTGTTGGACTAGATGGGCCTTTGGTCTGAACCAGCAGGGTTTTTTTATTGTTCTCATGTCCACTAGTGAAGTTCCTTGGGAACTTACCATACCAGGGGGGCAATTAACTGTAACGTATGTAAGCTAAACGACAAATCATAGATTTGATCCTGCAAGTATTTTACAAATTGCAAGGGAAGACATTGTATCTGGCTCCATCTCTGAGATGGTGCATCCCTCAGAAAGTTTTGATGTTATGTTTCAACATTCGCAGGAGGAAAACCATGTGGTTTTCGTACATGTTGAATACTGAGCTGCCCACATCAGGTAAGAGTTATAGAATATAATGCTTCAGCAGTCATAAACCTATAGCTACCTGCCATCGCTGATCATTAACATGGGGGGGAGGACACAGAGGCAGTTGCCCCAGCACAAAATTTCAACATCCAATGTTGCCTCAATACAGCCGTGTGCTTCTGTCACTGGACTCTGTTGAAAACGGCTTCTCCACACGAACCAGGAAGTGACCTTTCCGGAACACGAAATGACTCTCCTTCTCTTATCTCTGTGGCTGTGATCTCCTGGGTGATGCGGATGTCGTTAGGCAGTTGAACACACATCCACACTCCGGCCATTTTCCACCCTCGCAGCTTCCGCACAGCCCCGGGTGCCAGCAACCCACGTTACACCACTGTCGTTGATAGACCTCTCATCACAACCAGATAGCTCGCTGGAATGAAATAAGATAAGTCATCTTGATTTGGTCTGAGTACAACAAGCAAATATTTCCTGGTTTGGGAAATAAGAGCAGAACCATGCATTCATGGTCCATAAGGCAATTTCCATAACAGTCAAGCATTACTCACTATGTCACAAAATAATATGTAAGCTTTCATGTTCTTCCAGCTTGATTAACAGCATTCGAAAGCTTGTTCACTATTTTGAGACACTTTGATTGGCCATACTGGGTTTTGGGGGGGGGGGATTAATTCATTCAGGAATTTTCTGTAGAAGGGTAGGTACAGAGCTCTTCTGAAAAGTGTGTCCAGGCAGCTCACGTCCCATGCTGTTTTCTTTCCTTTATCATTGGCATGTCCTGGACCAAAACCCAGTAGCAGTAGTGATCTAAGCATGCCAGTATCCATTCTCTACCTCTGAGCATGCCTGCATTTCCTCCCTGCATTTTCGCCATTCTACTGCAACACTGACTAGCTCCACACAGCATGGCACACCTCATATTGATAATACGAATCATCCTTAAATTGGTGCTTATTGATGTGTGATTTAAATGCTGAGATGAGAGCCAGGAGAGGAACAACAAGATGGAGCAGGGTGGCAAGCTGAAATATAGTTCCGCTGTGATTTCCATTCTCTCCCCTGTCCTTCCGTTCAACTTCAGAAAATGTAAGCGATACCAGGGATACTCCATTAACCCAACTCGCATATCGGGAGATGAGCAATGGTGGCCTCTGAGACAGTTTAAGCCTGCAGATATCTTGCTTACACCAACCTTCCTCACCTCACAAACTGACTCACACCACAGAACATGTGCTTCAGGAGAAGGCAGGAGAGGATGGATAGCAAACCTGTAAAAAGACCATTTGTTTCCGTAAACTAGAGACTGGCATTAAGACTCTTGATCAGCCACTTTTCATGAACCTCAGGTGCATTTTGAAAACTGAACAGGGTGCATTAAAAGCATCTTAAGCCAGTGAAGCTAGTTTTTCCTGTCTCCCTCTTTTAAAGAAATAAATAAACAGACACAGTCTAGAGAAAAATAGCCCACTTACAAGACACTGGGGATTTCTTGGTAATGGAGAAGAATACTTAGGAAAGGAAGGCCTTATGACATGCATGTCTGAAGAATACTCCAAGAAAATGATGGAAATGCTTCTCTCTAATGAAGGTCGATATTCTGAAATAATATGTGAATAGCATTTAAGATTGCCAATACATCATGTAAACACTCAGTGCATGAACTTGATTAACAGACCAGTCCTTGTCAGACTGTCTAAGTCAGTGGTTTTCAATCTTTTTGAGTCCTCAGCTCCCCTGTGGCTCCCCTGTGGGAGCCACTTACTCTGGGATTCCATTACAGGATGCGTGCATAAGTGAGGGTGCCCGCATTCTGCCCCCACCCTGCCCTGCCCTGTCCTCGCTGGCTCCCCTGATTGTTCCTCAGAGAGAAAGAGGGAAATATAATGCAGGAAGATGTGGGCTTCAAGTTAATGTAAGGACAGCCCCCCAAGGCTCCTCTGAATGTTTCTCAAGTCTCTCCAGGGTAAGGTTACTAGATGTCCCCGTTTCCCGGAGATAGTCCCCGGATTTACAAATCTTTTTTTTTTTTTTAATTTCATATTTATTAAGATTTTTGAATACAAATGCATAAATAAAAATTACTTATATCATAACATAGTTTCGTCTCTTCTTTGGACTCCCTCACATCTCCCGCACCCACTTACATCGTTGCAGAAAATTTTTTCCAAGCAAATTACCCACTTGTTTACAATATTTATCACCGCTCATTTAGATAAAGTCTAACAATTCTCCCCCCCCCCAAAAAAAATTATATTTTCCTTATTTCTCACTTATCATCAAGATCAAATCTAATTCAATGGTAGGCAGTTATTTATGATCTAGCATCCTTCTTAGCATTCAACCAAATTACAGTATTTCTGTAAATAAGTCTTAAATTTCCCCCAGTCCTCCTCAACCCTCTCTTCTCCCAGGTCTCGGATCCTGCCAGTCATCTCGGCCAGTTGCATATAGTCCATCAGCTGCATCTGCCACTCTTCCAGTGTGGGTAGATCTTGAGTTTTCCAATTCTTAGCGATGAGTATCCTTGCTGCCGTTGTTGCATACATAAAAAATGTTCGGTCCTTCTTTAACACCTTCTGGCCGACAATACCCAGAAGGAAGGCCTCTGGTTTCTTAGTAAAGGTATACCTAAATACCTTCTTCAGCTCATTATATATCATTTCCCAGAAGGCCTTCACTTTAGGGCAGGTCCACCAGAGGTGAAAGAATGTTCCTTCATGTTCTTTACATTTCCAACATTTATTATCAGACAAATGGTATATTTTGGCAAGTTTAACTGGGGTCATGTACCATCTATATATCATTTTCATTACATTTTCCTTCAGAGCATTACATGCTGTGAAGTTCAGCCCAGTGGTCCACAACCTTTCCCAGTCCTCAAACATAATATTATGCCCAATGTCCTGAGCCCACTTTATCATAACCGATTTAACCATTTCGTCTTGTGTATTCCATTTTAGCAGCAGGTTATACATTCTTGATAATACCTTAGTCTTTGGTTCTAACAATTCTGTTTCCAACTTCGATTTCTCCACCTGGAACCCTACCTTTTTATCATTTTTAAAAACTTCTTTAATCTGAGCGTAATGTAACCAGTCTCGCACTTTATCCTTCATTTTCTCCAAACTCCGCAATTTCCAATTGTCTCCGTCTTTTTCTAATATTTCCCAATATTTTGGCCGGATTTACAAATCAGTCCCCTGACAAAATCCATCTATTTAGTAGGAAGTTGAAAAGTGTCTCCAGATTTATTGGAAAAAAATCTAGTAATCTAACTCCAGGGTGCCCCAGAGCACTGGTTGACAACCAGTGGTCAAAGTAGCTAAGAGACCATAGCTCAGAGGTAGGGTGCATTCTTTGCAAACAGAAGGCCCATGGTCCAATCCCTGGCTTTTCCAGTTAAAGAAGAATCAAGTAGCAAGAGATGTGAAATTTCTCTGCCCGAGAGAGCCTCTGCCAGGAAAAGTAGACAGTACTATGCTTGATCCCCTTCATGGATCACTGCCTTCTATCTCACAGCTCACCCCAGATACTCCCAGGGGCTCTGGCGTGGCCCTAGCCCCTTGACAGGGTTCAGACAAAAGCAAGGCGAGCCCCTGGATTCCTTTAACGGAATTCCCTAGCAGCAGCAATGGAGGGGCAGGCACAGCCAACCACGTCCCCTCCCCAAAACATTGAACCAAATGCCTAACCGCCAACCTTACAAAGTTGTGACGATTTGCTACACGGTAGGCAAAAACCAAGTGGCACCAGCCAATCAGCCAAATGGAAAAATTCCTACCAGGCCCCTGTTCCAAAACAGATGACCCCTAGGCAGGCATAGCAAGGCTGTAAGAACCACCCTAAATATAGGGAGAGGAGAGCGGGTGGTCCGCTGCATGTTGCAAGAAAGTGAAACTCTCCAGCGACGTACAGCAGCTTAAGTAGCCCCTCAGCAGCCAATAGCCAACCCAACTGACCAAATTTCTGCCCCAGCAACAGAGGGGCAACCAATGGGGTGTTGTGGCCATACAAATGGTCCCGCCCCACAACAGGGAGGCAGTTTCTGGTGATCTCACCGAAACACATGCCCTCCATGATGGAGGACCCGACTTATGGTTTTATTTAGCTATTGTGATGCGAGACAAAAAATCCAGCCCTTAACGCCATAGTGACGTTGCTCACACTGAGCTACTCCCCTTCTTTCCCCAGCAACAGCCTGTGGCCCTATGGGTAGCCTCAGGAGTCAAACGTCTTTGAGCCCTTTGCTCTTGAATTCTAAGTGAGTGGCGAGTACGTGGGGATGGCGGCTCTCCTATGTTTTCCAAGGACATCTCTGCTGGCAATTCTCCCTCTCCTTCTCCTAACACCTCATAACTTGCCAGCTCTGCCTTCTGCTGCACTTCAGTCCTGTCTCCTCTTAGAATCATAGAATCATAGAGTTGGAAGAGACCACAAGGGCCATCGAGTCCAACCCCCTGCCAAGCAGGAAACACCATCAGAGCACTCCTGACATATGGTTGTCAAGCCTCTGCTTAAAGGAGACTCCACCACACTCCTTGGCAGCAAATTCCACTGTCGAACAGCTCTCACTGTCAGGAAGTTCCTCCTAATGTTTAGGTGGAATCTTTTTTCTTGTAGTTTGGAACCATTGCTCCGTGTCCGCTTCTCTGGAGCAGCAGAAAACAACCTTTCTCCCTCCTCTATGTGACATCCTTTTATATATTTGAACATGGCTATCATATCACCCCTTAACCTCCTCTTCTCCAGGCTAAACATGCCCAGCTCCTTTAGCCGTTCCTCATAAGGCATCGGAAACATAAGGCTCTTGAAACTACTGGGGAAGGGGGGACCGATCCACCCACTCCTCCTCCTCCGAGGGAAGCAAAGGAGGAGGAGGGGGCAATTCCTGGCCTTCCCTTTCAGTCCAGTCCCTGACAGACCAGGACCTGAGAGACCAGGGTTCAAATTCCTGCTAAGACAGCAGACTCACTGGGTGACCTTGGGCCAGTCACCAACTCTTAGCCTAACCTACATTTCAGAGGATAATATGGGAGAAAATGAACCATGTCTGACCCTTTGACCTCCTTGGAGGAAAAGTGCATTATGAATGTGATGAGACAGAGACAGAGAGAAGGGGACCCTGTAGTACAAAGATATCTCCATACTTCAGTAATTCATATGGAGTTCTTTATTCCATTTCTTTTTATATTGGCTCTCTGAAGTTTGATTATAATTTTTCCTTTGCTATTATCTTACAGAGTTTTAAAAAACGTTCTTTTTTCTCCTTCTCCTACTACATTTTTATATTTTCTGGCTCCCTATTTAAATTAAATCTTTGTTCCGTCGTGTTCAAATGCATTCTTATTTGCAGAAATTGCATACCATACCTTAAATGCTAATTTATTTACTGCTTGTTCGTACCTTCATATTTGGGACCGTTTGTTATAGGTGTTATTGCTTATCCACCCTTGACTAAAAGTTCCCAGGGTGTGTTGTGACAATAAAATACGCAGCTATGAAATAGAACCATTGCAGTCATAAAGCAAGAAAAGTGTGAAAACAATTAAATGCATAGGGAAAGCCCAATGCAAACATTTAAAAACAGTTGCACATATCAAATACCGCAATATCTCAAGGACCATCTCTTTCCATAGGATCTATCTTGATCCTGAGATCATCTTCTGAGGCCCTTTTTATGAGCCTCCTCCATTACAGGTCTGGAGGGTGGTAACACGAGAACAGGGCCTTCTCTGCAGTGGCTCCCCATTTGTGGGAGGTGCCTATCGGGCACATTCATTATACACCTTTAGGTGCCAGGCAGAAATGTTCCTCTTTAACCAGGCCTTGGGTTGACTGACATCCAATGCCCTTTTAAAATGTGTTGGGGAGGGGAGATTATTGGTTTGTTCTTGTTCTTATTTTTACTGTGCATTTTGTGTTTTTATATTGTGTTTTCAGGTTGTGGAGTACCCTGAGACATGTGGGTATAGGGCGGTATAAGAATTTAATAAATAATAATAAAACAACAACAGCAACAATAATTCCACTACAAATGCAGCCTGGGGCAAAGATATCCACTATAATGATGGTGATGATGATGATGATGATGATGATGATGGTAATAATAATAATAATAATAATAATAATAATAATAATAATAATAATTTATTTATACCCCACCCATCTGGCTGGGTTTCCCCAGCCACTCTGGGTGGCTTCCATCAAAAGATTAAAAATACATTAAAACATCAGTCATTAAAAACTTCTCTAAACAGGGCTGCCTTCAGATGTCTTCTAAACGTCAGTTAGTTGTTTATTTATTTAAAGGGCTTGAAAAGGGAAGGCACTGCACTGACAATAGAGATGGCGTGTTTCTAATAATTTTGAGTTCTCATTTTGTATTTTTATGTTGTGAACCACCCTGTAATCTTCGGATGAAGGGCGGTATGCAAATTCAAATAAATAAATAAATAAGCATTTAACGGGAGGAAATTCCAAAGGGTAGGAGCCATGAGAGGAAAGGCCTGATTCTTATATTGTATGGACTCGTCTTCCTGATGAGATGGTGTCTGCAGGAGGTCCTCTCCTGCAAAGTGCAGAGATCGATTGGGAATATAAGGGCTGAGACGACCTTTTAGACATCTTGCTTCCAAGCTTCACAGGGCTTTGTACACCATACCAGCCCCTTGAACCTAGCTCAGTAGTTAATTCCATTTAGAAATGCTCTGATTCCCTTTAAGGCAACACCTTCTAATATATCTGGACACAGAGGATGAATGCATCCTGGTCAAATCTTTTAAAAAAATAAAAATCCCAAAGATTAATAATGCAAGATAGTGATAGAAGTAAGCATTTGATTTTGGAGCCCTTTGAAAGTCCAGAGAGAACCCTGCTGCTGTCATAGATTTACAGCTTCTGGGGAGATAAAATGCCAAGGTCTGCTATGAAAGCTTTGGCTCTTTAGCCTTTGGTACAGAAGAACCTGAGAGAACAGAGGCAAAGCAGGGAGAGAGCAGGACTGCAGCAGTCGATCAACCTCTGCATTTCTCTGCAGCCCCCCCCCCCGGAGACGTAATTGATAAATTATAACCAAACACCTGAGTGCCTTTTCCTTTGCAGTCCAAAATGTAATGATGGAAGGAGTGCAGCAGGGAAAGGGTTACTCGAAAATCAGTGACGAGATCCAGGCACGCTTGGAGAAAATGGATTTTCTAGATCCATTTTAGTCCAGGTTTCAGACTGGTTTCGGCATAAAAACTGCTTTGGTCGCCCTGTATGGTGACCTGTGTCAACAGGGAGACAGGGAAAATGTGACTCTGTTAATTTTCCTTGACCTCTCATTGGCTTTCAGTACCATCAAACATGGCATCCTTCTGGAGTGACTGTCTGAATTAGGGTGTGAGTGGCACTGCTTTGTGGTGGTCCAGGTCCTACCTGGATGCATGTTTCCAGAGCGAGATGCTTGGGGAGTGCTGTTCAGCCCCATGGAGCCTTCAATGTGGGGTTCTTCAGCATTTGATTTTATCCCCTATGCTATCCAACATCTACATGAAACTGCTGAGCAGGGTTCTCCAGAGGTTTAGAGTACATTGTCAGCAATCTGCTGATGACACACAGCTCTCCTTCTCCTTCTCCTTCTCCTTCTCCTTCTCCTTCTCCTTCTCCTTCTCCTTCTCCTTCTCCTTCTCCTTCTCCTTCTCCTTCTCCTTCTCCTTCTCCTTCTCCTTCTCCTTTACATCTGCAAGTGTTTCCTGCTTGGCAGGGGGTTGGACTCGATGGCCCTTGTGGTCTCTTCCAACTCTATGATTCTATGATTTTAAGTGAGGCAGTAGATGCACTGGACCGTTGTCTTGCCAACAAATTGAAACTCAATCCAGATAAGACTGAGACAGTTAGTAGGTGGGTCCCTAGACCAGATGAATGGAGATCGCCTGCCCTTGATGGGGTTACATTTCCTCTGAAGGAGCAGGTTCGTAGCTTGAGAGCCAGTGTGGTGTAGTGGTTAAGAGCAGTAGTCTCATAATCTGGTGAACCGGGTTCGCGTCTCCGCTCCTCCACATGCAGCTGCTGGGTGACCTTGGGCTAGTCACACTTCTCTGAAGTCTCTCAGCCCCACTCACCTCACAAAGTGTTTGTTGTGGGGGAGGAAGGGAAAGGCGAATGTTAGCCGCTTTGAGACTTCTTAGGGTAGTGATAAAGTGGGATATCAAATCCAAACTGTTCTTGGTGGTACTCTTGGATCCTTTGCTGTCGCTTGAGGCTCAGGTGGCCTCAGTGGCCCAGAGTGCTTTCCATCAGCTTTGGTTGGTGGCCCAGCTATGCCCCTATCTGGACAGGGATAGCTTAACTACTGTTGTCTACGCTTTGGTAACCTCTAGGTTAGATTACTGCAATGTGTTATATGTAGGGCTGTCTCTGAAGACAAGAAACTTCAGTAAGTGCAGAATTTGTTGTCCGGGTTTCTCATGTGCTGACTGAGCACATACAGTGGTACCTCGCTTTGAGTCCGCCTCGTTTAGGGTCCATTTCTTCCAATGTCCACGGCAATCCCGAAAGTACTGGAACGGGTTACTTCCGGGTTTGCCGTTCGCACATGCGCAGCAGCGCTAAATCACGCTTCGTGAATGTGCAGAGTAGCGCTTTGTTGAGCATCCCTTTCGTCAAGCGTTCGGGGCTCCGGACGCAAAAGGAGGTACGACTGCATTGAGGTTGGTGAGGCAATGCCCCATTTGCCTGTATGGACCATTACTTCAAGGCTGAAACCATCAGTAGCTGCACATACTTTGGGTCTAGGAAAGAACAGCTGTTCATTATTCTATTATTATCCCATGGATTGGCTCAGCCCTATATTGCTCTCCCCTTGTCTTTAGCTTGGAAAATTCCTAAAATTAATTTCATAACTGGTGCATGCCTGACTTTTCAACTTCCTTCCTTTATTTTCCTAACAGGTTTCAGATTCGCAAGAGCACAAGTATGCATTACACACCCGGTCAATATGGCAGGGAAAGTGTTACAGGAAATATTTGCTGTCTAGTTATACATGAAACAGAGGTGGAAATGGTGTTCCAAGCATAATGTGCTATTGTTATGCTAACAAAGTAGTGTGGTAGCGAGAGATATTAAAGGGAAATAGGAACCCCTCGCTTTATCCATCTGAGCAGGATGCTAGTAAATTGTTATTAAGTGACTTGGTATTGGAAAGAAAAACAAAGAGCCCTTTATATTATTCAAAGGGCCATTCTATTGTTAACATGTTAGCAGAAGTTTGGAATAAATAAAGGAGTCAATTGCCCGCTGCCATATCTCCATCAAACTTTGTTTTATAATGAAGACTTGTTCAGTTTAGACTGGCATTGGTGGAATTCAAGAATGTAGAAAATGCATGGATTGGATTGCTACAGAGATCAATTTAAAATATGGGAAGTTGATATCATATGATGAAATCACCAATGGCATGAGGATGGGACCTCCATTGAATTCTCCATTCCATTACTAACTAAAAAGATGATTTTTTTTCTTATTACACACACACACAGAGAGAGAGAGAGAGAGAGAGAGAGAGAGAGAGAGAGAATGAGAGAATATACTCCAAGAAATTGCATATTTTGGAAAAATTAGCATGGATGGGAAGCAAAAGAACCCCACAAACCCAGAGAGCAATCCTATACTGAAGAAGCTGGTGTAAAGCAAGCCTGTGTGATTTTTTGAAAAATATTTTTTATTAAAGATTTTCTTGGTTTACGTGCATTGTCTCTTTTTTCAGGTTTCAAACTCTGTTCTACGTATCAGTTACATTTCTTACAAGACATTAGTGTTGAGTACAGTATAAGGTCGGGGAAGAAGAGGGGGGAGAGGAGGGGTGGTGGTGAAACCGATATTCTTTTTTATAGTGTACATGTGGGGTTTGGGGTCAGTGTCAACTGGGAAGTTTCTCTTTCTATTCGTTTATTGCATTTCCTTGGTAGTGAGAGGTATTGTGGGGCAGGGTGTGGTTGGTGGTCTGTGGCTGGCTGCAGTGGGGTTCGTTTGCATTTGTGAAGAGGGGAGGGTTTGTTGGGTCAGGTAAGCCAGACTGATTCATATGCTACCAGTGGATTCTTCTTGTTGGGCTGTGTATGTGAGGAAGGGGAGCCATACTGGGGTGAAAACGCCCTCTTCTATTTGTCCCCATGTCTGTTTCAGTCTGTGTAAATTAAACTGGAGCAAGTATACTGAGAAGCTCCCAGTTACTTGTAATCCAGCCTCATACCTGACCAGTGTTAGCAAGTACTCTAGTCGAGAAATATCTTAAACGTAACAACAATAATAAAGATTTCCCTTTTGTTTGCGCTGTCAAACCTTTTATCCTAATGCAACGTGAAGGAGCAGGGAGGGAAAGCCGAGACCACACCATGCTGTTTTCTTTTTTCACGTGTCAGAAACATAGCGACTGTTTCAGAGCCTGGATGCGCAACCTGGGAAAGGATGATTTGGTGAGAATAACATGTAATGGGGCATGACGGAAACTCTTCTCCTCACCCCCCTTTAACTTCTCCCCGGATTAAGTTAGCAACGCTGCCCTTTGAAACATCCAACGTCTCTTTGAAGGTGGGCTAAACAAGGCAGGCAAAACATGGTAATGGTGCCTGCTGTCATCCCTCACTCCGTGATCAATGCAATTTCTCATTGCTGTGAGAGGAAGACTGAGCAACTGCAGAGCTCAGGTGGAATCCTGTAGCTAGACCAGTGGGGTGGTGTCAATCTGCCCTTCCTGCAGGGTAAGAGAGAGAGAGAGAGAGAGAGAGAGAGAATGGAGGCAGCAAAATCACCTCCCTTCCTGCTCTCCTCGGCTCCTTCAAATTCCCTCACATAAAGCCAGCTTCTCTCAAAGGCAGACTTTGGCCTTTGAACTGGGTATTTTGCTCTGATCTCTGCACAGAGTCAAGTATCTTCCAACAGGTATGGAATGCTCCTAGCTAAAACAAAAGCAGAAGGCCACTCGCTCCATCCAAGCCAAGTGGCTTAAGTCCCTGGTATTTCAGTGGCTTCACTCTCAAGGTTTAGGGTGGTTGAGCTCCCGTTGCTCGGTCCCTGCTCCTGCCAACCTAGCAGTTCGAAAGAACGTCAAAGTGCAAGTAGATAAATAGGTACTGCTCTGGTGGGAAGGTAAACAGCATTACCGTGCGCTGCTCTGGTTCGCCAGAAGCGGCTTAGTCATGCTGGCCACATGACCTGGAAGCTGTAGGCCGGCCCCCTCGGCCAATAAAGCGAGATGAGCACTGCAAACCCAGAGTCAGCCATGACTGGACCTAATGGTCAGGGGTCCCTTTACCTTTACCTTTATGTCTAGATAAAAAGGTACAACTCCGTTGGGAAGGTAAACGCCTTTTCCATGTGCTGCTCTGGTTTAACCAGAAGTGGTTTAGTCATGCTGGCCACATGACCCGGAAAAACTGTCTGCAGACAAACGCCAGCTCCCTCGGCCAGTAAAGCAAGATGAGCGCCGCAACCCCAGAGTCATTCACGACTGGACTTAATGGTCAGGGGTCTGCTACCTTCACCTTTTATGTCTTGTCCCCACTCCACCGTGAAAGAAATGAAATGGACTCATGGCACACAGTTTTACCATCCATGCAACATTATTTCATTTGTACTTTTTAATGTTTTGTTGTTGTTTCGTTTGGGGGTGTTTGGTGCTTCTCTTGAAATATTCATTTATTTTTTTCTCTGTGATTCATAGAATTTGGTCATCCATAGTGCCTTGTTGTTCTAATGCTGTTCTGGGCTGTATCAACAGAAGTATATTGTGCAGATCAAGGGAAGTAATAGTCCCCCTCTATTCTTCCTTGATCAGACCACATCTTGAATGATGTGTCCTGGGTGCCACAATTTAAGAAGGATGTTGATAAGCTGGAACGTGTGCAGAAGGGGGGCAACCAAAGGTCTGGAAACCAAGCCTTATGAAGAATGGTTGAAGGAGCTGGGTATTTTTAGCCTGGAAAAGAGGAGACTAAGAGGAGATATGTTAGCCATCTTCAAATATCTAAAAGGTCTGTTACATGGAATAATAATAATAATAATAATAATAATAATAATAATAATAATTTTATTATTTATTTATTTCTTTTAAATTTTTTATTAGTTTTCCAATTTTAAGACAAGTCAACAACAACATGCAAACATCAACAAATACAAACAAACATACAGATATAATTTCTTAACCTCATTTTCATAAACCTCCTTTCTCGGACTTCCCCATACCTCACCCTTTTTGCATCCTTATTTTACAGTTTTTCAGCAACCTTTTTTGCCAATTAAATTTAAACTTGTTATCTTTCTCAATTTCACCTTAAATGATCAAACAATTTCAGCTGTAATTCTGCATCTTCCTTCCCCTTGACATTTTAGCACTCCTCAATTTTGTAACAGTCCTTAAGATATACTTTATACTTCTTCCAGTCTTCCTCTACCGTCTCTTTCTCTTGGTCACGGATTCTGCCAGTCATTTCTGCCAGTCCCATAAAGTCGATCACTTTCGTCTGCCATTCTTCCAGTGAGGGTAGTTCTTGTGTCATCCAATACTTTGCTAGAAGAATCCTTGCTGCTGTAGTGGCGTACATAAAAAAAGTCTTGTCCTTCCTTGACACCAATTGGCCGACCATGCCCAAGAGAAATGCCTCTGGTTTCTTATGGAAAGTACATTTAAGTACCTTCTTAATTTCATTATAAATCATTTCCCAAAAGGCTTTATTTTTAATTTTTTTTATAAAATATTTATTAAGGGTTTTTTAGTTACAACACACAAAACAAAACATACAGAAATATCACATTTTATAACATATTTTCTTGTCCTCTTTGGACTTCCTCACATCTCCCGCTCCTGCGTTCCAAATTTATAAAAATTAAACCAGCAATTTATCACCTTGTCCCCACCTTACAATCTAATTTTCCAATGTTATATCTTAAATTTTAGATATATTCATTTTACTCTTTAAAACATTTAAACTTAGCCTAATAGTTATCTAAAAATTTGATTTTTTCATGAATTTAACTTATCTTCATAATTCACTTCGTCTGTTTCGATGGTGCCAAATTGTTTATGATCAAGCATCTTGCTTAACATTCGTACAATTTACAATATTTTTGCAGATAAATCTTAAATTTTTTCCAGTCTTCTTCCACCGTCTCCTCTCCCAGGTCTCGGATTCTGCCCGTCATCTCGGCCAGTTCCATATAGTCTATCAGTTGCATCTGCCATTCTTCCAGTGTGGGTAGATCTTGAGTTTTCCAATGCTTGGCAACGAGTATCCTTGCTGCTGTTGTTGCATACATAAAAAATGTTCGATCCTTCTTTAGCACCCCTTGGCCAACAATACCCAAAAGGAAGGCCTCTGGTTTCTTAAGGAAGGTATACTTAAATACCTTTTTCAGCTCATTATATATCATTTCCCAGAAAGCCTTCACTTTGGGGCCCAAAAGGCTTTAATCTTTGGGCAGGTCCACCAAAGGTGAAAGAAGGTACCTTCAGTCTCGTTACATTTCCAACATTTATTATTGGGAATAATTTTATTATTTATACCCCCGCCCAGATGGAGCAAGCTTGCTTTGTCCTGCTCTGGAGGGTAAGACCCAAACCAATGGCTTCAAGTTACAAGAAAGGAGATTCCGAATGAAAATCAGGACAGTAAGAGCTGTTCGATGGTGGAATGGTCTCCTTTGGGAGGTTGTGGACTCTCCTTCCTTGGAGGTTTCTAAGCAGAGGTTGGATGGCCGTCTGTCATGGATGCTTGAGCTGAGATTCCTGCATTGCAAGGGGTTGGACTAGATGACCCTTGGGGTCCCTTCCAACTCTACAATTCTAAGAGCCCAGCTATCAAAATCTCTTTCAAAATTAGCATATTAACACGAAGTCTTCTTACAATGAGTGTTCCTGGACTGCTTGGCCAGACTGTAATTTATTTATTTATTTAATGATTCTTCTAACTCACAATGTATTTTGAAAACTCTCTTTATATTATATAAATGCATTCCCCCCTCTTTCGTGTTTTTCTCCTCTCTTGATGTTCTCTTTGACTAATCTAACATGATAATTCAACAAATTCCTGAGACACACTTAGAAATAATTAGAATTATTAACCTCCTGCTTCTCAAGGTTACAGACCTTTTTAAAATTCTTTCCACCCCCTCAGACTTCATAGGCCGGGAGGATGTGCTCTTTGACTCCCCAGGAAGCAAACTACTTAGAAACTCATTATTCTGTTTCAGTGTAAACTCCCACTATCTATGTATCTATATATAGAGGAAAAACTTATTTAATTATTTGCCAAAGTTAAACAGGGCCTTTCCGAAAGCTTGAGGCAGGCTAACAATTAAAGCCTTAAACCATCAATTAAGGCACAAAACATGCAAAATGGCATGTCGATTTAAAACACATTAGCTAATCAATCAAACGTAAAAAAGCCAAAGGAAGAATTTCTAAAAGAGCCAGAAAGGGAGCCAAAAAATAAACAAACCACTCAAGGGTACAATCCTGTGCATGTCTACTTGGAACTAAGCTCCACTGAGTTCAGTGGGGCTTAGTGAGCCATTAAGTGGATATAGGTTTGCAGCCTAAATCTATGCATGTCATAACAGGAGGGCTTCAATGGTAATTTCCTGGACACAATCAATATACCAATGTCTTTGCAGACAGGTATTCAGTGGTAGATAATCTGCTTTGTGTGGCACTTCACTGCAAAGCTGCCACCTGTGTTGGAAATGCAACAGCTGAGATCATTCTGTTTGTAACTTAAGGGTCAATTCTGTTATTAGTGAGTCGGCTAACCAATAGGGTGGTGGTTGGTGGAATTGTCGCTTAGCAACCAGGCAAAGTGGAATGACGCTTGCTGAGGGAGCTCGTGCCCTGACCTGATTGGCTGCGCAGTTCTGAGAGAGCTTTCCTGCTGTATGTTCAGTTGAATGTCTCCCTGCTGTGTACAGGACCCAAAGCAAGAAAGGCAAATGCTCTCCATAACTTTTGACTCAAATTATTCATTGTTTTTGTTCAGTCATCTCGTCCAAGTGTTATCAGAATTCCTTTCCTCTCTGGGCTCCATCGGCAATCTTGAAGTGACAACCTGAGGTCCATTGCTTCACCACATGGGGGTACTGCCACAAATCCAGCAGCCCCTGCCCAGTGCTACAGCCTTGAATGAATTCTCCTCCCCACCCTCCAGTATCTCCTTTTTAATTGTAATCTTGCATAATTCTTCTAATTTTAATCTTGCCCAACATGTACAGTTTGCCCCTCAGGAAGCTAACGAGTGGTGGAAGAGAGAAGCAATGCTGATGAAGATATTCAGCCATGGGAGTTTCAGAGTTATGAAAACTTCGGGGAAGATAAATTGTTCATAACTCTTTGAGTTTCTCCTGTATCGAGCTATAAAACACAAGCTGATATAAATGTAACCTTGATCTTCCTATAAGATATAGTCGCAGGCAGAGAGATAATTACTGCCGATGCGCTCTCTTGATATATGTTATTTTCTACATTTAGTTTTCAGCTGCGCGGCTCCCTCCACACACTCTCTTCCTGCAAGAAAGGTTCAGTTTCTTAATAGGAAGTTTGTTACAGCAGCGGACATCATGACATATATTGTTCATATTTTTTACCGAAGCTCAAAAGTGCAATTGCCATCCCTCCTGGCTACAGGATGTCTCAGATTATTCGTCTTTCAAAGCAAAGGTCTGGAAGGAATTTGCTTTGACAGATCTAAACGGAACCATGCATCATGCAGAAGACAAAGTTTGGCCACGAAGCGTGAAAGGGGAGATGGACAGATCGATGCTGATAATAAGGTGCCCTTCCGAACAAGGGAAAGGTGTGCCATTAGGCAACGGTGCCGCAACCTGGACTGCATGTTTTGGGCCAAACTTTGCTGATAACGCTTGTACCGCCAGCCAACCAGCTTCGGGAGACTTGAGACCAATGTGCCTCAGTGAGCCACTGGAAATGACCGGCAGGAACTCAGATGTGGGGTGCTATATGTCAGGGGATAAATCCCAAGCCAGAATTCAGATTGCCGGAAAAAAATATCAACAACCTCAGATAGGCAGATGACACAACCTTGATGGCAGAAAGTGAGGAGGAATTAAAGAACCTTTTAATGAGGGTGAAAGAGGAGAGTGCAAAATATGGTCTGAAGCTCAACATCAAAAAAAAACGAAGATCATGGGCCCACCACCTCCTGGCAAATAGAAGGGGAAGAAATGGAGGCAGTGAGAGATTTTACTTCCTTGGGCTCCATGATGACTGCAGATGGTGACAGCAGTCACGAAATTAAAAGACGCCTGCTTCTTGGGAGAAAAGCAATGACAAACCAAGACAGCATCTTAAAAAGCAGAGACATCACCTTGCCAACAAAGGTCCTTATAGTTAAAGCTATGGTTTTCCCAGTAGTGATGTATGGAAGTGAGAGCTGGACCATCAAGAAGGCTGATCGCCGAAGAATTGATGCTTTTGAATTATGGTGCTGGAGGAGACTCTTGAGAGCCCCATGGACTGCAAGAAGTTCAAACCTATCCATTCTGAAGGAAATCAGCCCTGAGTGCTCACTGGAAGGACAGATCGTGAAGCTGAGGCTCCAATACTTTGGCCACCTCATGAGAAGAGAAGACTCCCTGGAAAAGACCCTGATGTTGGGAAAGATTGAGGGCACAAGGAGAAGGGGACGACAGAGGATGAGATGGTTGGACAGTGTTCTCGAAGCTACCAGCATGAGTTTGACCAAACTGCGGGAGGCAGTGGAAGACAGGAGTGCCTGGCGTGCTCTGGTCCATGGGGTCACGAAGAGTCAGACATGACTAAACGACTAAATAACAACATATGTCAGAGACTGGCAGATCGAGGAAGTGGATGAACCTGGGTTTGGGGTGCAGAATGGGGAGAGGACAATCTGGGGTCCAGTGGGCTTTGGGTGTCCACCAGTGGGAGGGACAGAATCAGAGACTAGTGAAGGGGAGCAGGTGAGGGGAGCTCCCTTGATTTCCTGCTCATTGCCCTCACCCCAGCAGACTTGCTCCATCTCCCCAGTGCCCACACCAGCTCTTTCAAGGGAGGAGGGGTCACGTGAGAATGAGAGACTCCTCACACTCAAAAGAAGGGTGGCTATGAAAAGGACCGCCAACACCTGTGTCAGGCAAAGAATTGTGCTCCTCTCCATCATTTTCACTGCTTCCTCTTCCATCCTCCTTTCCCTGCCATCTCGCTTTGCCTTTACTTTGTACAAAGTCTCTGACTCTCCTGCTTCCTCCTCTCTGCCTTGCTTCGCTCTGAGCTGCAGTAGACCTTGAAGTCTCAAATTTCAGTGGTGCCCTGTGCAACACCAACATTCAGTGTCTTCCAATCTACTTCATAGTTGTGAGACCCTCTGCAGAACCCCCAGTGTGACCGAACTGTTTGTGCTCCCCTAAATCTGCCGCCACTCTGAGACAGGCCCAAGGGCAAGGCAGCTAGGAGAGTGCCTAAGGTGAATTTGTTTTCCATGGTGGCTAGAAAGGCTGTTTGAAAGTTAGATTTATTTTTTACAAAAGTTACACCAGTTCCAAGCAGTATTTCCAGCTACTCCTCATAACCATTTTATTCATAAGGCCGCCTGATCTGGAGAGCCAACTTGGCCCTTTCTCAGAGATGGGCAAGACAGAGAGGTGGATGGAGTGCCAAGGAACCTTGCCTCACTTGGTAGCTGGTTGGACTATCCATCCATCTGAGGTGGAGTGGTGGGCTGGTGCCAATTTGTGAGCCCCCATATCCACAGAACAAAACAATTGCCACATTTCTTGGCTATGCATGACATCAATCACATCGTTTTTCTTTCATGGATTGCCATCACAAGCGATTGAGTAGGATCACATCAGGGGTCAAAGGGTTAAAGCTTCCTACTGACTGTGCTATGGTTCCAATCCAGGCTCAGCTCCACCTCTGGCAACCTGTTAAAGAAAATAAGCTTGCCCTCAAGGGCACAGGATATGCACCAAGTGTAGTCTAGACCTCAAAAGCTGCTGTTCTGAGAAGCCAACACCACCATTTGAAGTTAAGCAGATAGGGTGTCCAGCATCAAGGTCTTTTCCACCCTAGCATTCTTTATTTTATTGTTGGCACCCAATTGAGGTTCTTTTCCTGGTCCCCAGGACTTCTATTTTTGCCCTACCTTCTGCTGGAATTCTTAAGTGTTCTCTGTGATTTGTTAAAGTGTCATTTTATTGTGTTTTTAGGCTCTCCTTCTGCAAGCTGAGAACTATGGATGAAGAACAGACAACAAATAACTCGAAACACTTCTCAGTTGGACGTGGGGCTTTGGCTAGGCAACTTCCAGACTCTGACCTTGCACATTTGGCTTCCTAGTCTGGTTCCAGATCCACCCATCTGTTTATCCACCTGCCTGCCTGCATTCCTGAGCAAGCTTTGTTCTAGGTGATGGTGACCTCTCGCCCTTTAGACATTCCTACTAAGCCCTGCTGAGACCCTTTCCCTCTGTTGGAGGTCCAAGCTGTGTACTATGTTACATGGGGTGTGCTATATCTACTCAACAATTCTGCTGCTTTCTAGTGCAGTGGAATATGCTATCCCTTCACCAGCATTGAAGTGAATTTCAGTTGCCTGTCCACTTAGCTTCAGTATATGAAATAGGGACTGGGCACCATCTTGTCCTTTGATCCAGGCAGCAAAATTTCTTGGACTGTCTCTGTCCCACATGGTTGAAAAAGCTGTTGCTGTAATCAGTGGAATTACTTCTAGCCATGTCCATGATCACTAAACTTACAAATTACATTTTTCCATGCAAAGGGTGTAGTTGAGGAACAGGGTTGGCTCATAGAACAGGATTTATGTTTATTGTGCTGGGGAAAAGAGAGAGACAAAGACTTTGCTTCAGTGTCTAATCACTTTGCAAACACTGTTTATTGCCTCATATACTTCACAACCAGCCTAGATCAAATACTAATTTTCTCACCATTATATCATGGTCAACACAAAGTCAATTGCCTAAGATAAGAATTAGGGAAGATTAATGCCAAGAATGAAACAAGAACTTGGAGTTGTTAATCGGGACTTTTAATGTTCTTATTTCATAATTGTGACACCTTTCAAAAAATTAATCAGTGGCAAGAATTCTGAGTAGCACAACCAACAAGGCAATGCAGGGATAGGCAACACAGTGCCCTCCAGGCATTTGACTACAATACCCATCAGCCCAAGCTAGCATGTACAATTGCCAAGGATAATGGAAGTTGTAGTGTGACAATACCTGGAGAGCACCACACTGGCTACCTCTGGTGCAATACAGGTCTAAATTGATTATGTTGAAGTCTGAGTAATGAGATTTAAATTATTGCATGAAATTATGTGATGCAATGCTTTCTATCATCCTCATGGTGATATATTATTATTAATAACAAACACCAATTTTGGCATGGTGGTTCCTGTCCGTGTTTGGATACCATCAGATGCCATTTCTAATTAAGATGATAAACTAAATTATTTCATGCTGTATTGATACAGACACCTTTGAAGATATCAGCACCGAATTGGCCACAATGGTCCCTAAGATGAAGAAATGGGCTTTGGTCTGTGTTTTGGATGCCGTTTTAAAGTAAGATGGTAGACTGAACCTTTTAAACCTGCGTTATTACTCACACATTTAACGTAAGACGTAACAACCTTCCTTCATACCATTCCAATTCCTGCCATAAAAATACTTGGGGATTATAAAAGCATTTTGTAGGATAAAAATCACACCTTCCTTAACTCATATTGTTGGTTTAATTTTGGTTTAGGGTATGGTTTAATTTTGGCTTCAGAAGGTGTGAAGTATATGGATTTCCCCACCCAGATCTTGATTTACTAGCCTCTTTGGTTTCAAGGAGGGTGTTTTCCTGTAATATAAGCCCATTCTTTTTCCTCTTTATTCAGGTAACCTCTCTCTCTCTCTCTCTCTCTCTCTCTCTCTCTCTCTCTCTCTCTCTTTCTCCCACTCCCACTCCCACTCCCACTCCCTTTCCCTCTCCACACAGACACAGACCCTTCTCATCTGAACAGGCTCACCATAGCCATGTGTTGTTCCAGCAATGAGACTCCACTTAATAGGCCCTTCATTTAGAGGGCTCCTGACTCTTAGGGTTTTTCTCTTTCTTTTTCAAAGTCTCTCATCTGTCTTAAAGCTACTAATCTCTCAAAGCTTTTTTTTATTACCTTCTTTCAACTCACCTCCTCTATTTTTTTCCTGCCCAGGAGTCAGAAAGAAAGAAAGAAAGAAAGAAAGAAAGAAAGAAAGAAAGAAAAAGAAAGATTGTGAATACACTTCACAGGGCTGGCCCAAGAATCATTGAGTGGTAAAGTTGGAAGAAAACACAAGGGTTAACTAGTCCAACCCAGTGCGGGAATCTTTTGCCCAACGAGGGGCTCGAACTCACGGCCCCAAGATTAAGAGTCTTGTGCTCCACCAACTGAGTTATCCCAGCAGTTGACTCTTTGTTGTCTGAAGGAAAGTTATAAAATGGTGCCCTCTCCATCCCACATAGAGTAAGGTTACCAGACATCCCCATTTCCCAGCGACAGTCCCCGGTTTTACAAATCAGTCCCCTGACAAAATCCTATCATTCCGACTCATTTCAATGAAGTGTCCCTGGATTTATTGAAAAAAATTCTGGTAACCTTAGCATAGAGGAGCCAACAGGACTGGCAGCTAAACTTTACTTCAACTCTGGCATTGGGGCAGCATCCTCTGTTGCTGCTGAGGAAATCGGGCTAGCTGAGGGGATGTGGATCAGGCTGTGCAGCAAGCACAGCTCATTTACAGCTGCCCAAGGCTGACGCTTCACTCTGCCTCCTGGTAGGGCTGGCTCTAACAATCAAGGTGAGAGGTGGGTGTAAGTTCATCTTAAATATGCACCAACGCAAGCTCTATGGAGATACAAAGGCAAGGTGTGGAACATGGCAGCAGGAGTATTGGACTGACTCTGCTGAGTGGCATAGCATGGGCGGGACCACAGGGGCGGTGGCCCTGGGTGCAAAATTTCAAAAGAAAAAAATAGTAATAAAATAGTGGCCCTCCCCCTCACACAGGGGGGCAGACTGAGGAGTGGATTTGGGGAATGCCTTTAGAAAGATACCCAATCCCCCATCCCGCTCTCTCCTGTGCTCAATGCTCCTGGGGCACTGGGGCTGCCACTTGGGTAGATTGCCAAGCTATTGTCCCTTCGTTACAGCCTATTGGTAGGCGGTGCTGAGGATACTTGCCTTGCCCCGGGCACCAGCAACCCATGCTACTCCACTCTCTCCACTGCCATGCACCACACCAAACAGAGCTCTCCACTCTCCCTTCCCCTTCAAGTAAGTAGCAGTGACGTATGGCACTGGGAAGGCAGGAAAGCAATGGCGCCCCACTCATACCACCCGACCAGCCACTGCTGAAAATGGCGGAGTCGCTCTTCAGGGAAAACAGCCTTTGGAGGATAGGTTTGCAAGAACCGTCTAAAAGCAACAACAAATACCAGAAACTGATTCTGACTCTGAGGCCTAATGCATACATTAGACATATACGGGGAGAGGAACAGTTTTCCTGTTCTCCTGTACATGCATGCAGACATCCACACTGGGGACCATACAAACTTGTCCAGAGCCTTTTCCAAATGCTAAACTAAGGCTGGAGATCTGGCTCCAATTTGGAGCTTTAAGCCCTTGAAGTCTGATCCAGAATGAAACGGCAAACCCATTCCCTTAAGAGAAAGTGTATGTGTGCATGTAGATGCACAAAGTGATGAACTTTCTTTTTCCTGTGCTGAGAAAAGCCAAACGACTCCTCTTGTCTGTGAACCCAGTAAACATAAGATCTACCCTGGTAGCAAGATGCATTCCATATTGTTGTAGACCCTCCAACTCTACACAGACATAATCTCCAGGATTTGGAAATATTATTCCTTCTACCAGCAGCAAAGAGGAATGGGAGGCAGCCATCTGTTTTCTCCATTGAAAGTTAGCAGATGAGAGAAATGAATTTTTTCTCCTTTCTTCCCTAATGCCCAAATCCCTTGTATCAACATACATCCACAGGCACGCTATAAACCGCTATGGTGAACCTCAGACCCAAGGGCCAAATGGGCCCCTCCAGGCATCTCTATCTCCCCAGGCACATCCCTTTACAGTCACCTTTCTTGAATGCTTTTACCTGACTGGAATGTGTCATTAAATTCTGATAATGCTCTTGCCTGCCTACAGTGGAGAATGCAGAGGTTGCTCAAATGTGTTGATACTAGACTAGTGTGCAAAATGGGGAGGGATACCTGGATTGCTCTGGGCAATTTTGCCTCTGGCTCCACCCACCACTAGGATGTGGCCCCTGCAAGTTCACCCAGCAGGGAATGTGGCCCTGAAGCTGAAAATGATCCACCCTATTCCTTAACCCATATATAAATTAAACCTGAGTGCATGCAGCTATAGCAAAGGCAGCATTTTCTCATCTCCACCAAGCTAAGCAGTTGGCTCCTTATCTCTCTTGCCCTGACCTAGCCACTGTGATCCATGCGATGGTCACCTCCAGACTTGATTATTGTAACTCTATGTAGGGCTGCCCTTGAGACTGACCCAGAAACTCCAGCGGGTGCAGAATGCTGCGGGATCACATTCACCCGGTGCTATACCAGCTGCACTGGCTCCCAGTGGAGTACAGGATCAGGTTTAAGGTGCTGGTTTTAACCTTTAAAGCCCTATACGGCCTAGGACCCTCGTACCTACGGGACCGCCTCTCCTAGTATGTCCCACAGAGGACCTTACGGTCTTCAAACAAAACCATCTTGGAGGTCCCGGGCCACAGGGAGGTTAGGCTGGCCTCAACCAGAGCCAGGGCTTTTTCTGTCATGGCCCCAATCTGGTGGAATGCTCTGTCACAAGAGACTAGGGCCCTGCGGGACTTGACATCTTTCCACAGGGCCTGCAAGACCCTGCAAGATCCACCAGACCTTTGGCCAAGGCACAGTCTGACCCTCTCCTTCTGTAATCCTCATAGAACTCTAGCCCAATGGTTGCCATTAATTTGACTCTGAACTGATTTTAGAATGAATTGATTTTAGAATGTATTTCAATTAATTGATTGTGATTTTAAATAAACTGTGTTATTTTTACTGTTGTTAGCCGCTCTGAGCCCAGCTTCAGCTGGGGAGGGTGGGACATAAATAAATAAATAAATAAATAAATAAATAAATAAATAAATTATTATTATTATTATTATTATTATTATTATTATTAAACAACTCTCTTTGTGCATATGTCTTTCCTAGTTACCCTCTCCTTTGCCTTCTTCCTTCTCCACTCTCCCTACTTTCTTCCTCTCTGATGAAATGTTGATAGTAAGCTCTTCTTTTTCTTTACATTGCACTGTAAAGTGTCATGCACTTCAGTGACATTATATAATGTTTTATAAACTTGTAGAAGTGGATGCCCACCTTCCCAAACCCTGTTTGCTTCCCCTAAGGCAGGACAGAAGTCACATTATCTGAGACACTGTAAGTACAAGTCGAAACATGTCTAGGAGTCCAGACCTGGCTAGGAGAGGATGCAGGTGATGGCTGCAGCTCAAACATTTGCACCTTAGAAGATGCTCAGCATCCTTTTCATATCTGCTGACCTGGGGGTGGGCTGAGGCTTACAGGCTTCTTCTGTTTTGTGGCTGCAAAATTGACTCAGTGCATAGGCTCTGTAATCCAACTGTTGTAACTAGTGCTGATAGTCTTCATCAGATAAGCACATTTCCCTCATTGCATTTTTTTAGTGGTCCCTGGGTTCTCTTAGCCATGCATTCCACTCCTCCTGAAAATTAACTAGGAGGATTTCTGAAACTAATTCCAGAATTGGAGCATTCTACATTTGCAGAAGCTTTCAGTTCATCTGCATCTCTTGTCTATTACCGATGAACAAACACACACATTGACACACAACGAAGTAACAAGAAATCTTGATATGGTGGTATATGTATAAATGCACCAAAATTCCTTTTGTGTAGTGCTTTGCTGTGCTCAGCAAACTCAGGGGCGTGGGTGGCGCTGTGGTCTAAACCACAGAGCCTAGGGCTTGCTGATCAGAAGGTTGGCAGTTTGAATCCCCATGACAGGGTGAGCTCCTGTTGCTTGGTCCCTGCTCCTGCCAACCTAGCAGTTCGAAAACACGTCAACGTGCAAGTAGATAAATAGGTACCGCTCTGGCAGGAAGGTAAACGGTGTTTCCGTGTGCTGCTCTGGTTCGCCAGTAGCGACTTAGTCATGCTAGCCACATGCAGTTCTCCATGAATTGTTTCACTAGTGCAGTAAGCTATATCACTCCATCACAAGCCCATGATCTGATCTATTTTTCCTGCTTTGCATAACAGAACAAGGACAGAAGTATAGAAAAATGCAGATGCAACCCACTAGAATGTTAGTTGAACCTATTTGAGATTTACAGTGGTATCTCGGGTTAAGTACTTAATTCGTTCCGGAGGTCCGTTCTTAACCTGAAACTGTTCTTAACCTGAAGCACCACTTTAGCTAATGGGGCCCCCTGCTGCTGCTGCCACACCACCGGAGCAATATTTCTGTTCTTATCCTGAAGCAAAGTTCTTAACCTGAAGCACTATTTTTGGGTTAGTGGAGTCTGTAACCTGAAGCGTATGTAACCTGAAGCGTATGTAACCCGAGGTACCACTGTATTGAGAACATGTTTATGATCAAGTTGTAGATAAGAGAGAGCCATCTTCAAAACTCCTTAAGCTTTCCCCAATTCTGTCAAAATTATCTCTTTGGTACAAATATTAAAAGTACAGGAGCTTTTTCTTCTATTACCCTGATCACTAGCTGCAAATGACCTCCCCAGATTTGTAGAAGGGCCTCTAAGTAGCAACTTTCCAACATAGTGCCCTCCAGATGTTGGAATACAGCTCCAAGCATCCCCAGCCAACATGACCAATCACCAGGGATTACTAAAGTTGTATTCAAGCAACATCTGGAATGCACTACTTCGGCTACCTCTGCAATAGACAATAGGCATATCATTTCAATGACTCAAAATACAGAAGGGAGCATATATCAGGCAAGGACTGTAGGTCCTCGTATTGTAGGTCTTCAAAGGTGAGAGCTCACACCTTGAATTGAGTCTCTGTTGGTCCACCCCACCCTCCACATCTGTTAGGGACTGGATTTGTCTTCACACAATCTTTTTTTTTTTATAATGAAGACTATTTGTCCTCTACAGCAAGATAGCCCGGAGGAAACTGAATAGATTCTGGCTCCACAGCTGGTTTCCAGAATTCATCACATCAATTAACTTGCTGGCTATGCCTCATCAACATTGTTGGCGAGGGCAAAGAATCAGTCCTGAAAGGGTTCATCTCCCTGGAGAAGAGGCAATCTTTGCTTCCTGCAGAGCTGAGAAGGTCACTCCCTGCTGGATGGGAAGTGCAAGGCGGCTTGAATCGGACGACGACAACAAAAAGCATCAGGGACTTTAAGGATCTGTGTGCCACGGGAACACCGCAATGAATCATTTATCTTTATCATTAATTAAAGTGCATTATGATTAGAAACATATCACTGCGGCTCAGTCTTGCAAAGCAGGCACCACTGTAGCCTTGAAAGAAGAGGCACAGGCATATGTCAAAAAACCCCAAACTTTTGCAAGCAAACAAACTTGGCGAGGCGAGAGTGTGTTTTGCATTACATGGTTGAGCTTGACCATACGACATCTGGTCTTGATTTGGTTTTTAACAAAAAGAAAAAAGTTGCAGGTTACTCGCTGTCTATATTTTGTTTTATGGTCTTTATTCTTCCCTCTTTCCTCCCTTTTCTTGGATGGGATTTAAGAGACTGTGGGATTAAGGGTTGGGGAGACTGAAAGCTTAGGCAACCTACACAAGAATAAACATATGATCGGTGAGGAGGGAGAGATGTAATATTTTGCTGGATGAACACATCAAGAGAAAATGAGATGAATATGGGGTGATGACTTGTTGAGCTCCATGAGACAGGGATTACCAAGCTACAAGGACAATGTTTGGTACTTATTACATCATTATTGAGGGAAAATGGGGATTCTCTCAGGAGAGGGGGGAAATAAACAGCAGTGCTGGCTACACTAATAATAATTTGTTATGCTTCTGAAAAACCTATTTGAATTTCTCCAGAGTTTTGAAGCTCTGGGTGACTTGGCCTTGCTTCGAATGTGGAATTGATGTAATACAGGGAGAACCACCAGAGAGACCCTTCCAGAAGTTGCTGGACTACAACACCCATCACACCTGACCATTGGGCACACCAGTTGGGGATGATGGGCATTGTAGTTCAATGACATATGGGGGGCACCATGTTATGTACTGAAGTTCTCACCCTGGGCCAGCAGGGGGATTCTGTAGATAGTTTTCACTCAGGTCCACATATGCAAATAAGGACTTGAAAGTGATGTTCAGTGATTGGATAGTTACAGAAAGTTGTTACTGTTGCTTTGTAGTTGAGCTCTATATAAGCAGGTTGGCTGAACCCTTCAGTTCAGTTCTGTTCTGGTCTGTGAATAAACAAGAGCTCAAAACAAAAAAAGTTTCTTCCAGTAGCACCTTAAAGACCAACTAAGTTAGTTCTTGGTATGAGCTTTCGTGTGCATGCACACTTCTTCAGAAACAAGAGCTGTTTGAAGAATCACTGTGTCGACTGATATGTTCACCCGCAACTTAACACACCATGTTGGCTACCCTGGATGCATTGCTGTCAGGAACTGGCTAGGCACTGAAACGTAGTGGCTGGATATTGAGGAGTGGGCACTGGGAGAAGCAGGATTGGAGATTGACTTGGAAGAAGGGATCAGTGACCTGGAGGAACCTGTAACAGCCAGGAGATGAGTCAGAGGCAAGAGAAGCTGCAGGATTGGAGATTGAAGAACAGGTGAGGGAGGAGGGAGAGACAGGTCAGACTGGTGGGAAGAGCTTCCATACCTCCTCCTTTTGCTGCCCCCATCTCTCCTGCTCCACTGTCTCCCAGGATCAGAAGAGGATTGAAGTGGGAGGAGCAGAAGCAGGTTCATGTAGGCATAGTCTTCACCTGTTTGTGTGCTGTTTAAGAGGGGAGGTACATAAGTTGAGATCAGGGGTGGGGCCTCTTTGTTGCAGCAACTGGCTCATCGGGTGGACACCTGGGAGTAGCTGAGAGATGTTGGACTGATGGACATGCCTTTCTCTAACTTGTAAGTGTACTTTTGACAATGAAGAATTAATTCCTCCCTCTGCACATTCTTGTCTGGCAGCATCCTGACAATTGCTTTTATATGCTTTTAATACTTACGTTTCACCCGTTTTATGTTGTACTTTTGTTGTAATGTTGTTCTTGTTTCCTTGCTGTGCACCACTTAGAGATTTTTAAAATATTAAGCAGTTTATTAATATATAAATATAAGGAAAGCCTCCATTGTTCCAATGAGCAAGGCTGCTCTTGGAGATGTACAAGGGAAGTGATTTCCATTCTGACCTGTATTTACCACAATCAGCGATGTTTCCATTCCACTGTAGTTCAGTTTCTGCCAAATCTTACATTATTTGTCTTGCTGGCTGCTATTTAATGCAACATACATAACTTACATAGCTGTTGCCCCTACTGCGGCCTGTGTTTCATTAGCCCAAAAATGGAAAACGAGCAAGGTCCCAACCAAAGAAGAATGGCAACTTAAGTTGAGAGAATATGCACAGTTTGCAGACTTAATATATAGAATAAGAGAACAAGAAGAACATACGTTTAGAGAAGATTAGAAAAGGTTTATTGAATATATGGGAAATAACTGTACAGCTGAAAACACTGGCAGAATTAAGATAAATTCAACAGTGTAAATAAGTTATGATGGATGTAATAATGGAATACTGAATGGTATAGTTTCTGTAAGATATGCAGAGATTTATGATATGTAAAATGAACCATGGAAAGAGAAGATGGGAAGTCCTTGATATCTTAAGGATGTAAAAATGATTACTTTAAATTGTAAAACACTGATGTTGTTTTAACAGGGGAGTAGAATGCATGCTATTACTGACTCTAGTCAACAATCTGGCTGCCATGTTCTGGACCACATACAGAGTTATAATACTCCAACCAGGATATAACTAAGAATGCATCACCATGACCAAAGATGACACCGCACATGACTTTATGTAACTTGCATGCATTTCAACATAAAGGAAACATCAAAACAATGGTTTAAAAAGTCATCCATTACGTATATTTTGTGGAACTAAAAACCTTATTTTGGCAGGCTTTCCCCCCCTGCCAGGTAGATAATACTTTATCCAACGACAAGGTTTTATCTGCTGTTCCTTCCCCTGCTGCGTTTTGTTTGATATCATAGTTTGACATAGTGTTTTTAATAATTCTGAAGCTCCCTTGAGTAATACATATGCATTAGCGGGATGGAGTCAGTGCAGAGGAACTGGAACAAAAATATACCCAAACATTTATGGTATAAAACGTTGCAGGATTTCAGGAAAGCCATTTCCTGTTCCTGGGGAGAAGTCATTGCAGACTGGGAGCAAGCCCTCCCCATGCGCGCAGGGCAGGATCACCCCTGCACCATTGAATGGTCCTCAGCCACGTCACCCTTAGGCCGTCCAATTCGGACGGTCCAGGGGCATGGCGTGGGCTATTTAAACTGCCCACGGCCAAGGACTCACCCCTGTTTTTCTCCCTCCTCGGCCAGTTCTCATACCCTCCATCCCTTAAGTTAGGGTCTTTTATTTCTTGAGCTTGCTATGGACCTCGGTTGGTCACCTTGGTTGTCCAAGGGGCCTGGTAGGATTTTTTCCACTTGGCAAATTGGCACTGGCCATTTGTTTTTTTGTTTTTTTGCCTAAGGTAAAGGTAAAGGGACCCCTGACCATTAGGTCCAGTCGTGGCTGACTCTGGGGTTGCAGTGCTCATCTCCCTTTATTGGCTTCCAGGTCATGTGGCCAGCATAACTAAGCCGCATCTGGCAAACCGGAGTAGTGCACGGAAACGCCATTTACCTTCCCGCCGGAGCGGTACCTATTTATCTACTTGCACTTTGATGTGCTTTCGAACTGCTAGGTTGGCAGGAGCAGGGACTGAGCAACGGGAGCTCACCCTGTCGCGGGGATTCGAACCACTGACCTTGCCTACCCCGTAGCAAATTATCACAACTTTGTAAGGTTTTGTGGTTAGGCACTGGAGTATTAGGTTGAAGGGGAGGGGAGGTAGTGGCCATCACCCACCCCTCCTAATTCAAGGGTACTCCGTTAAAGGAATCTGGGGGTGTGTGGTCTCTGTCCAAAGCCCCAGATGGGGGGCTAGGTACGACCCCCCGCAGTGTCCCTGGGGGTTTCCCTAGTTGATGTGCATCAGCAGGCCTGCCCCTTCTGGTGGTTAACCCTTCCAAGACTCCTGCAGACGGGCAGGAGTCAGATATCGTTGTGTGGTTTCCAATGGCTAAGCCAATACTACTCACATTCTGTAACCAATAAAGTTGTGGCCTTTTTCGCCCATTAACAAAAAATGTGTCTTTATTCCACTCCCCAGGAGGGTTTGGGACCTTGCCACACAAGAAATCACTGCCTAAGGCTAGACTCCTGACTCCACTTGACTTGGGAGCTAGTCCCACTGAATTCAGCAGTATCTTTGACGAGGCACGCTTAGAATTACACTGTAAGATATTGTAAAGGTCAGCTGTTGATGGAAGACAAGCCCTTGCTACTTCTTGGCTTTGGGTTCTCAAGAGAGATGGGGTAGTGGGTCAGATATTAGAAACAGACCAAAATGTTTCTCTAGAGAAGATGAAGAAATATTCTAGGAAGTTCTTCTCCAAGCCAGAAAGCATAATCAAAGCAATACTTGAAACTCTGCAGTCCTGTTTTTTAAAAAAAGAAAATAATGCATGTATGTACACAATTAATACGCACACGAGAGAGAGAGAGAGAGAGCTTCTTCATTAAAGAAAAAGAGTTTGCTGCTGGCTGACCAGTGAAACATTCTTGTTCAAATCTACAAACCAATACACACAAATCTGGGAGTCTGAGCTCAGCAGGGCTTCATTTGAAGTGATTTGATTGATTTTACTTATATGACACTTCTCCTCAATGAGATAAAAGCCTTCAAAACTAACATTCAGAACATCAAAATAGAGAACACTGGAGATACAAAATACAGAACACATCAGAGAACTTTTGAAAACCGCTGTGAGGTTTGCTTGGTTTTTAGCAAACCTCACAGTGGAGGTTTTTATGGAATAAATAAATAAATAAATTCAAAAATAGCAAAAACCAACCATTTAGCAAACACAGAATAAATTCTTATATTACCAAAAGCAAAAAAAAAAAAAAAAAATGAAAGTTAACGTCCAATAAAATTTATGGTACTGGTCTTGCTGCAACTCCAAGGATCCTGGCTTAAATACAATTCAGAGGGGAGGGGGAGAGGAAATTTGTTTGTTTGTTTGTTTAGATGCCACCTTTAGATGCCACCTTTATCTTCCAAGGATCTCAACGTGGTGCAGATGGTTGTCTTCTTCCTCATTTCAACCTCCCAACAACCCTTAGGCTTAGAGATGGTGACTGGCCCAAGGTCACCCAGTGAGTTTTGTGGCTGAGTGAAGACCTGCTGTCCCAGGTTCCAGTCCAACACTCAACCTATGGTTACCAGACGCCCTCATTTCCTGGGGACAGTCCCTGGATTTACAAATTTGTCCCCGGACAGTATCTGTCCCTGGAATGTCCCCGGATTTCATTTAACGTCCCCGGATTTATATTTTAAGTGTTGTAGATTTATTAGTAGGGAATGAATGTTGCGTGATTGGTTCAACGGCACAAGACACATCATATGGGGACTTCTGGTGAGGCAAAATGGCGGATGCCACGGCAGCGAGCAGCTCCTGAAGCCAGCCAAAGCCAGCTGCACTACCAGGCTGTCTCTGGGCTGCTGAGACTGCCACTGCCACTGCCGAGGGGGAACCGGGGACGCCCGGCGCGTCAACTGGGGAAACCACTGACACACACACCCCACAACCCAAATCGACCCAGCCAACTGCCCAGCAATGCTCCGAGGCCAGGAGAACCCTGGAGCCGATGCAGGGAGAAGGAGGAGAGAAGGAGAAAGAGGAAGGAGAAAAAAGATGGGAGCCCTGACCTTGATGTGCCGCTGCCACAGCTGCCGCTAAGGAGGAGAGGTAGGAGAGCACTAGGAGGGCAAGGACACATGGCCAAGCCCAGGCCCGACCAGAGCCTACTCCACGGTGGATAGCATTCCAAGAGAGGAAGGCCAGAGGAAGGCCACGCAACAGAGGAGACCACAGAAGAGAAGATATTACTTCTTGATTATTATTTTTTAATAACTCCCCCCCCCCTTAAAAAAAAGTGTCCCTGGAATCTTTGAAAAAAATATGTTAACCTTACTTTAACCATTATGCCACACTGGCTCCCATTTCCTCACTCCAGAGGAGGCTAAAAGCAGCAAAAGGCAAATGTCAGGGAGGTCAACGATGGTGAGTCTCTCTCCTAGCATCCTGGAAGTACAAGCTGCTGGTGCAGGTCTTATTGCGTTTATTTCTGATTGGACATGTAGCACCTTGCACTGGAAAATGCCCCTGATTTCAGTCAGGTTTCCTGTAACAAAAGGAGCGCTAGTTAGGATTACCAGAAAAGTTTCCTTATTTATTTGGCAAGAGCTATATGCTGCCTAATAAAAGATAAATCTCTAAGCAGTTCACATAAAATGTTCATTAAAAGCTGTGATAAAAACAGACGTTGAAACAGTAGACATAATGCAATTTTAAAAATATAGATGAAATAGTTTTAACAACAAGCATCCATAATAAAATTACAAGTCTGAATTGGCTTTTGCGTTTAACAGCTGCATGATGCTCAGAACCCAGGGGATGGAGATTTTCACAGGATGGAAATAAACATTAGCACTCTATTCTGTCTCTCACACACAAGTTGTCCAGTAAACAACTTGTTGGAAGGATGACATCAGAAACCATTCAGACTTAACAGGTTAAGCCTCTTATCGAGCTGGATGATAGCAGACTGATTGGCTGGAGGTTCTAGTCAGTTTTTCATCCTCATCATTAATATCACCATCCTATTTATATCTGGCCTTTCTCACAAGTTGGAAATCAAGGTGGCTTACAGCAATGATAACAATGATAAAATGTTGAGTAATAAATACAAACAGCTTAAAACCAATAATTAAAATACATAACGATGCATTTAAAACCAGCAATTAAAATGCAATTTGCAGCAGTTGGAAGTTATCTGTCAGAGAGGAAGACAGTACAGTTTTGACAGTTGGAGGAGCTGGAAGGAATAGTGGTTCTGGAGGAGTTTATCCACTCCTCAAGTTATAATATACTCTTCTTTTTTATTATGAAGTTAAAAAAAGTACAATAAGAAATATAAAATAAGATACAATAACAAAAAGAGAAAAATGAAAAACTGTACAAAACAAAAGTAAAACTGGGTTCAAAACCGTTAGTTATTGTTGCAGTGTCTCGTTCTCATTGTGTAGCCTCTTGAGAAAGAACTTCATTTTACTAGATATTGTTATATACTGGATTTTTAGGTTTACCTTTTTTTTCCTCTCTGGGCTCTCTCTTCCTTATTCTGCCCTCTCTGCTAACACAGTTCAAGGGATCATTTCTGCACACGGTACTCGTCTGGCAAACGGCAATGCAAAATTCGGAAAAATGCAAATTTCGAATGATGGTTGTGTTTCAGTTTGCGTGCTGCTTCAGGAAGTGTAAATTTGGCAGGTACACCTTCAGATGTGATCTCAATCAAATTTATCCCCCATCCCTACCCCTGAGCCAGAGGGGTTCAGCCAGGTCACATCCTCTGACCTGTTGAGTGCAAAAGTGTGGGTGGGAGAGAGAGAAAGAGAATCTGGTTCCTCTGAGCTGGCCTGAAGTTTAAGGTCTGAGAACATGACCGATAGTATAAGTAAAGCACCTTCTGGGGGAACTAGAGAGGTCCACCAAACTTCATAATTCCTTGGCACAAACTATGAACCTTGGCAGCTTATAATGCTCATATTGAAAACAAAGGGAGCATTAACCCCCCATCGCCCGGTTCTTTTCTCTGGCTCAGAGTTTGATTGGAAATGGAAATCGAGTCTATGGCAGCCAACACATAATGTCTGAAATCTGGGACTGAACAAAACATTCGCCGGCGATCTGGGAACTTAGTTCTGCACCCAAATATCCCATTCTGGCCTATACACTACCCAGGAAGAGGGGCAGTCATAAAACAGGGGTCCCAGGAACCAGTCCATCAGAAACTGCTGTATCCATGTTTGGCTGCCCCATGTGGTGAACTCTTGAACTGCAGGCTACATGCTGACCTTGCACCTAGGCCGGCCATGGGATTCTCCCAAGGAAGAAGTATAAAATGGTGTCCTCTTACAGTTCGATGGGACAAAGAGTGGGAGGCCATCTCAGCACCTGAAAACTCTTCCACAGCGCACGTCATGCTCTTTCTCAAAGACGCCGAATCCCCGGTTTATGCATTCATGATGCAAGGCTGCAGCGATGATACCTGGCTTCGTTTTCCCTTTATTAATCAGGAGCATTGTCTAACATGAGCAGCTGCTAGGCTGCCGATCTGGATTCCACCCAAAGAAGAAGCGTTTCATCACACACACTGGCACCTCAGCCCTCTCCCCTGTTGATCGCTTGTACCTATCAAAGATGTCTTTTCAACGGTGCTTTAACATTTGCTCTCAAATCCATTCTGTGCCTTTTGTGATGACTTCTCTCTCTCCCCGTCTCCCTAAACATTTGAAATTTACTGTCATTCAGCTTCTGTGACATCACTTCAGTTCTTGCTCGCTGGTGCTTTTGTTTCTGTGTACCTCCTATGGGGGAAAAAAAATAAAAATCTATGGCTTTTCAAGATGCCTGATTACTGTGGGGAGGTGAGCTCTCTCTTTTTCTTTCATTTTGCTTTTACAAATGATTATTTTTCAGTGGCTTGGAATACAGTGGTACCTCAGGTTAAGTACTTAATTTGTTCCGGAGGTCCGTTCTTAACCTGAAACTGTTCTTAACCTGAAGCACCACTTTAGCTAATGGGGCTTCCTGCTGCCGCCGCGCCGCCAGAACACGATTTCTGTTCTTATCCTGAAGCAAATTTATTAACCTGAGGTACTATTTCTGGGTTAGCGGAGTCTGTAACCTAAAACGTATGTAACTGAAGTGTATGTAACCCGAGGTACCACTGTATTGTTTCCTAAGAAAGTTGTGTTCTGACAATTTGCCACTATTAGCAGGGAAAGGGAAAGGCATGCATTTTGGGGAAGTCTGGCCCAACTTGGGCTCAAAGTTACATATTAAATGGGTATAAGGATGCCAGGTAAAAAGGGTAAAGGACCCCTGAGAGATAAGTTGCGGCGCTCATCTCACTTTACTGGCCAAGGGAGCTGATGTTTGTCCACAGACAGTTTTTCTGGGTCATGTGGCCAGCATGACTATGCCACTTCTGGCAAAACCAAAGCAGTGCACAGAAATGCTGTTTACCTTCCCGCTGGAGTGGTACCTATTTATCTACTTGCACTTTGACATGCTTTCAAACTGCTCGGTTGGCAGGAGCTGGGAACGAACAATGGGAACTCACCCCATTGCGGGGATTCGAACTGCTGACTTTCTGATCTGCAAGCCCTAGGCTCAGTGGTTTAGACCACAGTGCCACCTGCATCCCCTACAAGGATGGCAGAGGGGATGCTAAACAGAGGTTCCAGGAGCCAACACTCTGTACCACTGTCACTGCATTTCCACTGCAAGCTTGGCAGAAAAACCTGTATTTTAGTGGTGCCATCTGTGGTGCAGTGCCAAGCTGCCTTAACACCTGTCCCGGCACTCACTGCTGGGCAAAGAACTCATGCTTGGGTTTCTGATTATGCCAAAATCTTTAAGCTGAGCAAGGCAAGGGTTAAAGGCACAGCAGGTGAATTGCATGCTTAAGTACAAGATCAAACATCGCTCCAAGAAGCAGCACACACCCTGTACATTGAAGGACAGGGTGGTGCAGCACATAGCAGGACAAATGGCCCAGATCCCAAGATTGGCCAAGCAAACAGAAACTCTGGGTGGGTGGAGCTTGTGAGGTCTGTTTGCTGGCATCTCAGTGTCCTTGGATGTCAGGAGTCCAGGTTCTGGGCTTGATAACACAGTAAGCATAGGTAATTAAAAAGGAGGATTTATTGCAAAAACAAACAGATAGCTCTGGACAGCTCTAACAAAGCCTCTGTAATCATTACTCAAGATGACCCTTCTGAGGACTCCTTCCGGCGTCTACAGAAGATATTGAACTTACGACCCTTACGTCTCTTGTTTTGCTTCCTATCTAGCAGCCCTCCTATTTGCCAACTCTTCGGACTTAGTGGATCAGCTCCAACCTCTTCCTGTTCTGAGAGGCTGTCTCTGAGTTTGTTTGCGCATATTTGTGGTTCCTGCGAGCTTTGGCTGTGTTCTAGCCTGCTGTCGGCTACTGCCTTATCAGCCTGCCCATCAAGGTCAGGAAGAGCCGAAGTCTGCAGCTGCCGGCTCTCCTCTGGCTAACACCTAAGCCTCTCTGTTCCTGGCTGCTTTCTGCAGTTGGATGCAAAGCTTTGCTGGGAGCTGGCTCATTCCTGACATTGGAGGTGGAGGTGATTCCAGTTGAGCATTCTATTTACTTCCAGAAGTAAATCTGTCACTGGCAGGGGAAGGCACCAGAAGTGGCTCTTCAAAACTATGAGTATTCGCTGTCACCAGGGTAAAACACTTCCCCGATCCCACAAGGTGTCAGGCTTCAGGGAATCTGATCCCTCCCCCTCATGGCAGGGGGCCAGTAATTAGATAAACAAGAAGTTCTTACCAATGTCTTCTATTCAATGTTCACAGAGAAAGACTTAGAAACGTTGCCTCTAGGGGTATTGGCGTTGCTCCGAGTAATCTTCTCCCCCTTCACTTTTCAGTCATCAACAGCATCATCCCCCTTATGGTGGCTGCTTAAGGCCATTTGCCTATTCGCTTTCTGTTCTCCCACTTCCACTGCTCACCGGGTTCTGGGAGAAGGTGGGGTCTGGAATGCTTTCTAATGATAACATGTCAGCCAGCTGCTCTGGCTCTGTTTCTCCCCTCCACCTCTTTTCCCATTATTTCTCACCTTTGTCCCTCTTTTATCTTTAAGCCGTGACCTTCTGCAAACCACTGTTGTAAATCTATACTGTCCTCCTCTTCTCCTCTTCTCTGGAAGATTCAGGGGGAGGGGGAGGGGGAGGCGGTCTCCACCATTCCTCCTCAATCCAGTCCCTGGGGCTTGGACCCACCTCTGGGTTATCCTCTCTGAGGTCCTCCCACTCATCCTCAGGGTCAGTCCATCAGCTTAAGTCACCTCTTCAGAACTCATTACAACACCCACTAATCTAATCAACAAGCACCAACTCCTGTTCATCAAACTCTATACAGTGGTACCTCGGGTTACAGACGCTTCAGGTTACAGACTCTGCTAACCCAGAAATAGTACCTCGGGTTAAGAACTTTGCTTCAGGATGAGAACAGAAATCGCACAGCGGCGGCGCAGTGGCAGCGGGAGGCCCCATTAGCTAAAGTGGTGCTTCAGGTTAAGAACAGTTTCAGGTTAAGTACAGACCTCCGGAACAAATTAAGTTCTTAACCCGAGGTACCACTGTAATGTTTCATGCAAGACAGGGTTGTCGATGGCTGTTACCAGTAAAGGCAATAATCTATTTTTTTCCCCCCATTAACAGTTGAAAGCATCTGTTAAATGCATATGACTATTACTCTGTCTGTTGCAGCTGATTTGTTGTTGCATACAGTAGTTTCAGTTTTATTGTTTAAAGATTCTTTTTCTCTTGTTCTTTTTTTAAAAAAAGTGTTATTAATATTTTATTAAGAAGATTTCCTTTATAAAAAGATAAGAGTGAGGAAAAAGAATGAAAAATGTGAGTGAGAATGGAAAAAAAGAAAAGAAACAATACTGGCACCTTACCATACATTAATATACAGTTATGTACATTCTTATTATCCTAGTACACATGTACTTTTCATTAACCTAAAATATTCTGTGTAAACTCATTCCAAATACCACTGTATTCCAAATATCATTGTTTTAGAGCTTCTATTTATTAGCTGCCTGGACAGCTTTTGCTGAGAAATGGGAGGAAAATCTCAGAAATAAAAAACCACCAGCAGGGTATCTACTAAAGCATGAGAACACACACACACACACACACACACACACACACACACACACAAACAAACAAACTGGCAGCCTCCATAGTTTCCCGGGTCTTTTCTTTATTTATATAACACAACACGTTTTTGCCAGAATGGCTCCATAGCGTATAACATTCCTATATTGATAGTCTCGGCATAACGCAGTTATGGTCTGGGGTTTCAATGATGTTCGGAAATTTCTCAATGCCTTCAATGAGCCAATGTGGGGACGTTAACAAAAATACAACCTTGGCGCAAAGGCTAACTGTTCTTGTGCACCAGTTCTCGCCTCGCATTGGCCAACTCTCCATGCGCAAAGCTATATCAAATAAACTGCACCAGAGGTCCTAGTTTGACTCTATGACATACCAAGCCTAATGCGTAGTCTTCCCCTGTGCAAACACAGACCACCAATATAATGATTGACCCAGGAGTCAATATGCTGAAAGCTGACTACATTTGTTTCCACATTCTTTAAATTGCCAAAAGCCATACATTTTTTTAAAAAAGAAAAATTCAATGCACCTTAACACACACACACACACCCCTCTTAAAATTATGGGAGCAATATGTATCCCACATGACACATTCCAGCCAATATATACACAGCTGTCCTTCAGACAGAAACTAAAAATAAAATTTAAAAAATCTCATAAGGGACATATTCTTGACCACACTGAATTAACAGTTCCAAGTATAATTCCTGTGCCAGATACCACAGCCTTCAACAAGTACCGGGTTTTTATATTTAGGGACTGACGCTCCATCTCCAAACCATGACTAGCTTGCTTGTGCTCCATACAAATGTGGATGATGAAATGGGCTTGTCTTTCTCAGGTAAATTTGCGTCTTGACTAGAGATGGGTGAAACACATCTTGAGAGCTTTCTCCCAACCATTATCAAACTTATAGTCACTTCCCTCAGAATATCTGCAGAGGGTAATAATAATAATAATAATAATAATAATAATAATAATAATGTATTATTTATACCCCTCCCATCTGGCTGGGTTTCCCCAGCCACTCTGGGCAGCTCCCAACAGAATATTAAAAACACAACAAAACATCAAACATTAAAAACTTCCTTAAACAGGGCTGCCTTCAGATGTCTTCTAAACATCAGATACTTGTTTATTTATTTGACATCTGACGGGGGGGGGCGTTCCACAGGGAGGGCGCCACCACCTAGAAGGCCTCTGCCTGGTTCCCTGTAACCTCACTTCTCACAGGGAGGGAACCGCCAGAAGGCCTTCAGAGCTGGACCTCAGTGCGAGAGATGCTTTCTTGCTGGTTCATCCCAAGGCATTGATGTGGGATATGAAGGCTTGCCATCATGTCGTTGAGAGCCGGTGTGGTGTAGTGGTTATGAGCGGTGGACTTGTAATCTGGTGAATCAGGTTCGCTTCCCTGCTCCTCCACATGCAGCTGCTGGGTGACCTTGGGCTAGTCACACTTCTCTGTAATCTCTCAGCCTCACTCACCTCACAGAGTGTTTGTTGTAGGGGAGGAAGGGAAAGGAGATTGTTAGCCACTTTGAGACACCTTAAGGGGAGTGAAAGGTGGGATATCAAGTCCAAACTCCTCCTCCTCCTCCTCTTCTTCTTCTTCTCATCATCCAGGAATGTCACTGAGATACTGTTTGGGCTCATAATGGGAGGCAAGCTTCAGAACCAATGAATTCTCCTTTGGCTTGCATTTTAATCCATACCACTAACTAACCAAAATTGCAAGTGGGGCAACCACTGATAGAGAAGGGCAGTAGCAGAAGATCTGCAGAAGGTGCCTCAAATTTCCAGGCTGGAATCCTTCCTCTTGCCTGAAACTCTGGAGCCTTTCTGTACTGACATTGCTGAGATAAATGGAGTAGTGGTCTGGCTTTGTGTAAGGCAGCTTCCTGTGAGCCAAAGGAGCTGTGATTGGACAGCCCTCCCAACAAAATTCAGAAATAACAAATGGAACAACGGAGGAAAAATTCTCATGGTTTAGGTCTGCTTTGGATACAAGACTGTGTCATTTACCGACTGCCAGCTCAGTTGGTAAAGCATGAGACTCTTAATCTAAGTGTTATGGGTTCAAGCCCCAGGGGGGGGAAGATTCCTGGATTGCAAGGGGTTGGACAAGGTAACCCCCGTGGTCCCTTCCAATTCCTTGATTCTATTGGTTGCAAGCCCTGTGATTATGGGCTTGAAATATACTCGGAGTCGTGAGTGGATTCCATGCTCTTTATTCAGCTCATAGTGGTGAGGAGGAATGAAAGTTCCCCCAAAATATCTGCTTTATATACATTATTTCCTACACAATGAGCTGCACGTGATTGGCTAATTCCGGAATTCTCCTGTAGGCCAGTCAGGTTGTGGATTCACTTCCACCTGGAGCTGCATTGGGTGGCTCCTGCAGACCAATCATACTGCTGCATTGTTCTAGGACCAATCAGACTGCTGCATTCTGAATCCTATTGTTCTAGGACCAGTCAGACTGCTGCATTTTGGATCCTATTGTTCTAGGACCAATCAGACTGCTGCATTTTGGATCCTATTCAACTCAGTACATAACAGGGATCCAAAGGAAGGGGGTGGGGAATCTGGTGGTGACTGGTTCAGAAGCAACTTTGCTCTGCTCCTAGAAACTCTTTTTCTATGTGTTTGGTATTAAGTGGATTTTTCAGATCTTAGTTCAAACCCCTGCTTCTTTCTCTTCTGCTGTTACTTTATTGGCGGGCACGCTTAAATCATTTGGGGAAGTGAACTTTGTCATCTCCTTCTGCCCATCGCTGCATTCAGCCTTTCTCCTCCATATCATATAATACGGCGCCTCGATCTGAATCAACAAAGGTGACCGGCACACTGACACCAATAGCTGCAGTTAATAAATACAGGCTAACTCTTTGGGGATTAAAAGTGAAGCAAGAGCCCAAGAAATTTCTGACCTGTGCTCCGAGATGCACTGTCAGCAGAAACTATCCTGTAACACGGAAGAAAAATTGTATCCTGCTAAGTATAAAACCCAGAGCCCATTTTCCTTCCAGCCACTCACAACAGCTCCATCTGTCTGAAATCAGATTCGTGTTGGCAGTGATATAATTCACGTTTCTTCATGGTTTGCTCCATCATGTTAGGATGACTATTTGACTCAGGGCTAGCCTTCAAGCAACAATTCGGAAAGCTGAAAATTATTCCGGAAGAAGCTCTGTCCAGTTTTAAAGCATGGTGCACCAACCTATGCTCTTAAAACTTCACAGTTGATCGTGATGCCAGGGTTAGCTGCATCCCTAGTTTGTTCTTTGTTGTATGGTACAGCTAAGGTCTCATCTACACATTCTGCAAAATGACCTTCTAGGGTGACACCACCATTAAACAGCAGCAAGAGGTTAGACATTTCAAACATTTAATTTGTGTGTTTAATTTTATTTTACTTTCCTTTTTGAATCATCGTAAAGTAGGGCACAATAGTATTGGTTTTTATGCATCCAGTCACTTCAGACTGCACAATATTAATATCTGCAATGTTCCCTTGGGGTTAGGACCTGGTGGTTGCTAGTGTTACTTCCTCATTCATTTCAATAGGGTTGTAGAGGATCCCTCCTAGGTTAGTAAGTTAAATGCATTTTTTTTATATAAAAAAAGTAAAAATGGTGGGAGAGGAGTTGAATTAATTAAAATATTTGCATGCCACAAGTTCATTAAAAAAATATCAGAGCAGTTAACAGAAATTAGAACACCATAAAAACCACACGAATAGAACACAATAAAAACCACGAAAAAATTGAAGCAGATCACCAGCTGACTACTATGGAAAATGTTTTTTTCTTAATTGTTTGCATAAGCCTGGTGGCAAAGAATAGTTTTCAGCAAATGTCTGAAAGTTAATGTGCAATGTACTTGCTGAATCGGTATGGGAAGAGTATTGCAATTTCAGACGTGGCGCTAGCCTAAGGTCTGGCCTAATAAAAAGTTGTTGTTTTAAAAAAAAAGTCATGCTAAAACATCACTCATGTTGCAATCCTAAGGTGGAAGGAAGAACAGCAACAGCAAAAGGAGGAAGGAGGAGGAGGAGGAGGAGGAGGAGGAGGAGTGGAATACAGCTGAACTGCCTTAACCAAGGTCCTAGAAGGCATCTACTCATCCTAGAAGGCATAAGAGAGCTCAAAGGAATGCTCTTGTGTTCCTCCATCAGTTTTGTGGCTTTAAAAAGAAAAGAAAACCCCACTATTTCCATCCCATTGGGAATAATGGAAGGAAAATCAGAGGCAGACATTTACATCAGATCCTCCGCTGGTCCAAATTTCTGCCCAGTTTGGGGGCATGTTAAACAGTTGAGACTGCTTTGGATTCAAGCCATTTCCTGGTTCTTGCCCTGCACATTTAGTTTGGGGGCCTTCTGTGTCATCAGTTGGGATATCAGAGGTTTTCTTGGTGGTGTTGAGACAGGAATCCAACATCTGATCTCCTTCTCGAGTGGCAGAGCTCTCTCTCTCTCGCTCTCTCTGACATCAGAGAGTAAGGTCCAACATACTGTTGTATGTTTGCAGGGCCAGTCTGAATAGTATCTGTGGGTCCCTTCCAGACCTATGATCCTGTACCAAGGAGGTTTAGAATCTAGAAGAAGAGGCTACTGAACCAGTCAAACTAGTTTGTTGCAAGATTGAGGCCTGAGCTGGCCAGAGTATGCCATTTACATGTCCAAAGAGGTTGCCCTGTTGCCATAGAGACAAATGTGTGGGTCTTTTCCCATCTCCCCTGGCTAGATGGCACATTATCCTAGGATAGAGAACAACAGGCCAGGAGTGTGTAAGAGAGAGTTTATTGGCTGATGCTGGAAGCTGGAGAGACAGTTGCTTGTCTTGCTCTGCTCTAGACCCAAAGCTATGGCTTGGGGCTTTCCCTAGGAACTACATGGGGAAGGAAGATCCATTTGTATGCTAATGTTGTGAGCAGTTCCATCCTATATCTCACAGTCCCCATTGACCTTAATTCTAGGAAACTGAAACCTGGGAATCTTTTGCCAATTGGAGTCAGCACAACAAGACTCTATGGTTGTAGGGGCCATAGGATCACAACCGTCAAGATTTAAAACTGAGCAAACCTTCGATCCTGTGCGTTTGAAGGGTTGTTGGCAGGATATGGATCAGAATCATGATTTTTCCTTGTACAGTGAGCTTGATGGCTCTAGATAAAGCAGCGAAACCTGACAATGCAAGAGTTATGCTTGAAATGTACAGATCTCTTTAGTCATCTCGAGCTTACAAACAGGGCAGATCTCTGTCTGAGTCCTCCTCCATCAACCTTAAGCTCACTGTTCCTCTCCCCTCCTTGATGATTAATAACATCTGCAATCTGAAATGAATTCAGCTGCAGTGTAATAAACTTGGTATCAATTTTACAGGTCACAAATAACCATGTAATGCAATAACTCTGTGTGTTACAGATGAACACAGGACCATATGGAACAAGGGAGCAAGAGTTCAGTCTGGAGAGAAAAATGGAAGTGGTGAGATTCATCAAATCTACAGACACAAATGTGCACGCATGCACACACACACTTGCAGCCTGGCTGACCTACTGAAAGTCAGATTGCCAGACCTCTAGGGTTGCCCCTAGGTATCAAGTTTGGGTTCTGAAATCTCAGGGTCTGGGGTGCTCCTGACCTTGAAAACCTAATTCAAGGGATTATGCATAATGACTAGAGAACGTCCAAAATTCATTTGATACGCACACATTTCCTAAATCCTGTTGGAGATAATGTGTATTGCCTAAGAAATATGCACAATTGTCTCTTCATGGAAAAATTATGTATACATTCTCCATGTGGCTTAGTAAATGTGCACAATGGTTGGTTGATATGCACATTAACTACTCAATATACAAATAACAACAACAACAATAACAATTCTGTTATTTATACCCCACACATCTGGCTGGGTTTCCCCGCCACTCTGGGTGGCTCCCAACAGATCACTAAAAACAGAATAAAACTTCAAACATTAAAAACTTCCCTAAACAGGGCTGCCTTCAGATGTCTTCTAAAAATCAGATGGTTGTTTATTTCCTTGATGGGAGGGCGTTCCACAGGGCAGGCGCCACTACCGAGAAGGCCCTCTGCCTGGTTCCCTGTAACTTCACTTCTTGCAATGAGGGAACCGCCAGAAGGCCCTCGGAGCTGGACCTCAGTGAACGATGGGGGTGGAGATGCTCCTTCAGGTATACATACATACATACATACATACATACATACATTCCAGTAGCTGTGTAGTCATTCAGATCTGGTTGGATGATGATATCAAATGGGAACAGTTCAAAGGTGATGGTAGCACCTCCTGCTCTCTTTTCAATATCAGCCATGAAAAATTATCAAAAGGAAGAATACTTCATGCTGATGCTGAAAGGACTTAAGAAAAGGAGCTACTTTTGGCTTAGCTCCCCTACCCACCCACCCCATTATATTTTCCACTTCTATAAACTTAGGTTTAAAGCCATGTGGACCAAAGGCCAGATAAATGTGATTTGTTTTTTGTTTGGACTTTTGGCAAACAGGAAAAGTCTCAGGATCCAACATATCTGGAACGAATCACTGCAACTTATTTGCTCAGCTCCAGACAGAATGTTGACACTCCAAGCATGGAGGGAAAATCCTTGAAAGAAATATTTATATTCTGCTTTTTAAAAAGTAAAGAAAAGGTAGCTGTTGTCTATCCTTTCCCTGTCAACCGGGATAAATTCTTTAAAAGCTGTCAATTATTATTATTTTTTGCATTTTCTCTGGGACGTTTAGCGCCCGCCAATCGCAAATTATTTTGTGCAAAGCTTAAGATTCCAGCGTGTGAAGCGAGCCCAGTTCCCCAGAGTGCATCCGCACTTTGAACTGGGTAGCTTACGAGATGCAGTGATCATCTATGGAAGAGCAAATTGGGGAGAAAAACAGGGATGCCACGCAAGAGAATATCAAATGGGGAGATAAAAAGCACTCTGCATCAAAGCGAGCTTTTCCTTCAGAAATCCTTTTCATCACTCTGAAAAGAGGGGGAGAGAGAGAGTGGAATCTGTAAATGTTTCGTGATCCCATGAATTATATATGAATGATTATACAATTGCACTATCTGCTAATAATTACAGAAATAATTAAGCTCGAATACATGCCATGCTATTCCCTTCTTTTGTCTTTTTAAATATTTTGTTGCATTGGCAAGTTTGGGCAGGCTCAAGGGCACTTGACTGCTTCTGTTTCGCTCTTGCTTTGAGGCCATGGCTGCAGTTATTTATTTTTTAACAAAATAATTTTTATTAAGTTTCTTACAAATATAACACATACTATAACAAAGAAAAAAGAAGCAAAATCACAAATATAAGCAAAAAAAGAAAATAAAAACATAACAACAAACACCTAAACAACACAAATTAATTGGTTAATTAAACTTCTAACTTCATAAACATATTTTGTCTTCCACTGGGCCCTCCCATCTGAATTTCCTTGTATTTGAATGTAGCAGGTTTCTAGTATCATTATTAAAACACAGTCTTCCAGTTAAAATCAAATATCTTAACTTTTCTTAAAGTTCTAGATCTCATTTATTTAACTAACTCCTAATTTAATCCTAGGCCTATTTGGTACTTTCAAGTAATTTCTAATTTATTTATTTTTAAGTATATTTATTGAATTTTCCAAAAATTAGTTTAAAAAACAAAAAGAAAGAAAAAACAGCAAAGATACAAAAAACACAAAATTAAAACAGATACAATTTCCAATACTTATTTCCATTAACTTGTTTCTCAGACCTCCTCTCACCTCCCCTTCTTGTATTCCAATTTAAATTTTTAATTCAACAAATCCTTATATTCAAAATTAGACATCAAATACTTAAACAACATTGCTCATTACACTTTTCCTAAAGTCGACCAAAATATCCCTTCCATGGCTTTCCCCAATTCCAAACAGATAACAGAACATAGTAAAAATAAAGCAAGTTATAGTTATTTACCCTTTGGATTCCCAGACCCCACCCACCCCTTTCCCGGTTTCAGTCCCCAAAAAATGTTCATCAGTTCGATATCTTGTCTAGCCTGGAGATCTCACGTCCGAGGCTTTTAAATCTCTTTCAGCCCCTCTCTGCCGGCCTTTTTGGTAGTCCTTAATGTTAAACCCCAGATTTCGAAAAGGCTTTGGCCCAACAGCGTTCATATTCTTCCCAGCCAGCCCTCCATACTTAAAACCTCTAGGGTACCCCAACATACTCCTGTCAAGTCCAAATGTCCCCAAGATCAAGTTTGTAATCCTTTGGTCTTCAGATCTCCACAAAAGGGGATCTCTTAATTTCAGGCTCTCCAATTCAGGCCAGGCTTTCCACATCAGATTGTCATTCTCCTTTGTTGCCTTCATGTCAGGCCACCAGTTGCAGCTCTCATAACAGCTTTCATTTAACATCTGGGAAGTTACAACTCCTCCTTCCCTGGCTTCAAAAACATCACATATCTCCTCTTCCATATTCTCATAACATTCAAGTTTGCCTAAATGTTCAAATATGTGAGCTTCCTGCTTCAAATCCTTATCAGCTCCAACAGCATTGTTTACTGTTGAGGCCAGAGTTGTGACACTTGTAGCCAAAACACGAATTTCCCCTTGTAATTTTCCCAAGAGAACAAATGTTCTTTCCAGTTCAGTCTGGATTTTCCCTTCTCCAGCCATTGTTGTAATGTCCAAAACCCCCTCTAGAGGGATTTTAGTTTGTTAGTAATTTCCAGCTCCAGTCCAAAAGCCAATTTATTTGTATCAGTTCTTCCTTATTCGCAACAAATTCTAACAAATATAACCAGCAGGAACAACAGAAACAAAGTTCTCTTTTTCCCTCTGACAGCCAATTTGACAGCTGTCAAAGTCCTCAGTGCTTCATCAGCAGGCTCTCTCGCGGGACACTCCCGGGTCCAGGGGGGTGAAACTTGAGCTCCCACACTTTAATCTTATATCCTCCGGTAAAATTTCTTATAGTATCAAACCATGAGGGTTGAAATCATTTAATAAAAGAAGAAGATCCTCTCGACCTTAGGTAATAAGTTCTTTGCTTTAAAATTATCTACATAGAGGGGGGGCGGACTTCCTTTTTAACCCTTCCCCACTCGTTCCTGATTCAAAATAATTATTTTCTTTAAATTCCAAATTCCATGTTACTCACGGGTTTTTAGTTTAAAGTCCAATTGTTCCAAGGAAAAAGTCAGCACTCTCCGTCAATGGCTTGCGGCTTTGCTCCGCAGAAGGAGCTGTGGACTCACAGCACCGCGCCGCACCCTGTCTCCGTTCAGAAGCCTTTAAAAAGGCTCCTTGGCAGTTTGGGAGCGCAAGTGGTGCCCACTGAGTCACCAGGTTCACAGGCATCTGTGCCTGTGATTTTTGAGGGTCCCCGCGTCGCCACCGCGGGCAAGACCCGATCCCGCGGAGCCGATTCCCTCCGGAGCTCAGAGGGAATCCGCCATTAAACGATGGCGCTAACCCGCAAGTCTCACAAGTAATTTCTAATTTTTAATATTACTCAGCTGCAGTTATTTATGGGCAAATAAACTGTTGTAGTGACACAAAGCGTTTGTATGTGTAGAGGCTCATTCGGACTTCCTTTTCTACTGTGTTTCTAGGCACAGGTCTGTTTTTTAAAGCCCTGTGCCCAAGAACTTCTCTCTTTTTTGTGCCCCAGCATTTTCCCTGCAAATACTTGCTCTTTACCGCTGGATCAGAGCAAATGGAAAACCTGAAATCTTCCAGTTCAGGATTTAAAAGGTTTTTGTGGGGAAAGCACCAGGGCAAAACAACAACAACGCTCTGACATGACATGTGGAAGCACAACCTGGGACTAGAAAGTGCAAAAGGCAAAAGGCAAGTGTGGATGAACCCTAGAACAGCTACTGCTTTGAACTTTGGATGTGGCCAGGACAAGAGATGGCTTTTCCCTTTCCTCCTTCCAGTGGGATGGTGTATATGCCGTACAGATCTTCCAATTCTTTGGTTTGTATCGAGGGTGAAAAATACTCAGAGTCGAGAGTGGATTTCATGCTTTTTATTCAGCTCATAGTGGTGAGGAGGAATGAAAGTTCCCCCAAAATATCTGCTTTATATACATTGTTTACACAATGGGCTGCATGTGATTGGCTAATTCTGGGATTCTCCTGTAGGCCAATCAGGTTGCGGATTCACTTCCACCTGGAGCTGGATTGGGTGGCTCCTGCGGACCAGTCATACTGCTGCATTGTTCTAGGACCAATCAGACTGCTGCATTCTGAATCCCATTGTTCTAGGACCGATCAGACTGCTGCATTTTGGATCCTATTCAACTCAGTACATAACAGAGGGTAAGGAGGAGGGGGCTTTGGATCTGATAGATCAGTTTTAGGGATGGGTAAGAAATTCAATTCAGTTTACTTTGGAAGGAGAATCGATCAAATTCCCACCTTTTGAAACGATACACACTGCCAGGCTCAGCCCTCCCTTGAAATTTGCACTTCTCTGAATTTTGCAATACAGTTCCTTAGCCAGGTACAAAGTGGGATGTGGAACCTTATCAGGAAACGCCTCGCAGGGCAAATCCCATACATTTTGCAAGCCTCTCCACCCTCCCCTTTTAAGACCTTGATTTTGGAGACTTAAAAGGAGAGCGTGGGGAGACCTGCAAAGGGTTCTGTTTTTCCTCTTTAAGTCCATGATTTTGGAGGCTTTAAAGGGGGCTCTGGAAGAGACTCACAAAGCTTTTCTGAGTCTCCCTGTGGAGATACCAAGGTGGGAAGAGGAGACATAGCCCCAGGACCAGGGAGGCAGAGAGAGGAGGAGAAAAGAATTATAATATACCTCATGTTGGGCCAGTTCAGGGGGATAGTGAGCCTGTCACTGTCAGTTATGGCCCACACAGTGATGACAGCAGCTGATGCAGGAGTCCATTGGGGCTGGCAGAGGTGGCCATTTCCCACAGGGAACACATTGGCAAAGCATCACCCAGCAGGACTGGGCCCTCCTTTCTGCCGTGTGGTCGAGATGAGGGCAAAACAAGATTCAGAATCTCCTTCCCAACCACACTCCTAACCACACAGGGTTTTAAAAAGCCAAATTAAACATTTGCCCCATCCATGAATTGATTCTGAGATAGATACAGGTCAGGAGTTACCTGAGCTGATGGAGAGGTGTTCGCTGTTTAAAATTATACTATCCATTTAAAAAATCCCAATATTATTTTGTTTCTTAAAATTCCCAGGCAACGCCGAGCTCTTTCAGCTAGTAGAGCTATTATGGGCACGTCTAAATGTATTGCCGCTGCTGTCCTCCATCTGGAAGTCAGATAATAGCAACAACAATAATTTATTTTTTATGCCCCACCCATCTGACTGGGTTACCACTCTGGGAAGCTGCCAACAAAATATAAAGGGAAGAAAGCAGAACATCAAACTTTAAAAGCTTCCCAGTCATTAAATAGCTTGGCATGGATATATTCTACTTGTTATTGGCTCCAAATTTTCTCTTCTGCTTCTCCAGTATCAGCTGCTGGTTCACTCTTTTGTGCCCCTATGTAAAAGTGAGTTAATGAGACAAAATGGTGCTCTTGGTTTTCCTCCCTCTGATCTGCTGCCACTGAGATTTGTGCAAGCTAAATATATAGCCGAAGAAGAGATTCTAGAAATATGGCTGTACTACATGAACTAGCTAATGGACCATCTACTTCATTGCCATTGGGTCTAACTCAGTCTGTTTCTAATGAATGAGTGCCATATTAAAATTTCCCAATGAGTATATAGAAGAGCTATTTTATTGCCACGTTTTATCTTCAAAGATTTTAGATCCCAGATTTGCTGGCATTCCCTTGAAAGAAAGACAAGGGTGTCCATGTAACCAAGCCAACATGGTGCCTTCCAGATGTTGTTGGAGTACAACTCCCATCAAAAAGCGCAGCCAGGAATGATGGGAGTTGTAGTCCCATCTGGGAAACTCTGCATTGGCTCCCCTTGATGTGATCACATAGAGGATGAAACTGTGTTCTTTGATTGTAGCTTTTATCAAGGCGCTGGTAAACACAAAATATATTGTCTTATGAGGCAGTTTCCTGGCTGATCTTTAGAGACCCTTCAGAGTGTCAGGAAAAAAATCTGAATGTTGTTCATTTCTCAAAGATTTTTATGACGTTTAGTTCTTTGTTGTTTTACAGTAAATTCTTTTATTGAAGGTGTGCATTTTTGCCTTAGCAGTCAATTGACTATCATAAAACACTTGACTGTTTTATGTACCTGATACTGTATTTTATTAGACAGTTTACACTTATTTAGGTTTTATAGTTTTGGCTTTGGCTTCTAAATTCTAGCGTACATTAAGATTTCTAACTTGCATTGAGGCTTTCCTAACAAGCAGAAAAAAGCATCTTTAATAAAAATGAGATTCATTAATAAGTAAGGAACTAAATAAATAAAGTTTTTGGAACTGATCATCCTCTCAACAACACTTCATATGCTCAACTTCATGTTTATTCAGAGCCCTTTAAGTTGTGTGAATTACTTATGTAAAGCCCCGCAGACCTGAAACTCCGTTCGGATTATGTACAATTGCCTGCAAATATTTGAACAGAATAAAGCTCCCCCATTTCAAGCTTTTTAAGATCAAAGAGTCCTTCATCACATGTTGGCGTCTTGTCACTATAAAACCAACTGTATCAATTAATGGGGAATCTTTTATTCCAATGATTCCATTACACCCAGACTTTCATAACTATGTCGTAATTAGAATGTGGTGATACAAACATGAAATATTTGTATCCTTGAATGTGAAATACTGGCTTTCGACAGTTCCTCTCCCCCTGCCCTGCTTTGTTCTGCTCAGTCAAAACTGTTCCCAGTTGTTCATGAACGTTTTCAGATCTGTTTTAAGAAAACCAGCACTTTTTGGAGGGGGGTTGGGGGGTTGAAGTTTTTTCTGCATACACTTGTTCATTTACATTGCCTTCATCTTGTTCAGTGCTATAACTCGGGGTTGGCGAGGGTGGGGGGCTCAGAGAGGTTTCTGCAGCAGGGTCCTTGCAGGTTCCCCATCTCCAGCACTGGCGGAGAAAGAGGAGTATGGGGGAAGCACACTGCCCCCGGCAGTGTGATCCCAGTAGGGTGCCATTGCGGCTGCCCCTCTGCCCGCGCTGGGCGCCACGCCCCTGCGGGTGGCGTGCCCGGCCCAAGATGCTCGTCATGCCCCTGTGGGCAGCGCCCCCACCCCAAGGATGCATGCCAGACCTGCCCCGTTTGCTCTCTGCCCCCTGGTGCTGAAGCATGAAGCTCCACCACTGACCGCCAGTATCCTCGAAATGCCCAACTATCCTGAAAATGGAGCCTTTTAGCCACTGTACACTCCAAAGCAGGGACGTGGGTGGTGCTGTGGGTTAAACCACAGAGCCTAGGACTTGCCGATCAGAAGGTTGGCAGTTTGAATCCCCGCGACGGGATGAGCTCCCGTTGCTCAGTCCCGGCTCCTGCCAACCTAGCAGTTAGAAAGCACATCAAAGTGCAAGTAGATAAATAGGTACTGCTCCAGCGGGAAGGTAAACGGCATTTCCGTGCGCTGCTCTGGTTCGCCAGAAGCCGCTTAGTCATGCTGGCCACATGACCCGGAAGCTGTATGCTGGCTCCCTCGGCCAATAAAGCGAGATGAGCGCCGCAACCCCAGAGTCGGTCACGACTGGACCTAATGGTCAGAGGTCACCTTTACCTTAGGAACTGTATTATAAAATTCAGAGAAGTGCAAATTTCAAGGGAGGGCTGAGCCTCGACTGGTCAGGGGTCCCTTTACCTTTACCTTACACTCCAAAGCTAAGCATGTAGGATTACTGAAAACACAAGGTGCTTCGCTTTCAAGAAATTGGTCTAAAATTGTAGAGTTGGAAGGGACCCCTGTGGTCATCCAGTCCAACCCCCTGCAATCCGGGAATCTCAGCTAAAGCATCCATGACAGATGGCTGTCCAACCTCTGCTTAGAAACCTCCAAGGAAGGAGAGTCCACAACCAGGAAGAGACTTTGAAACAAGTCTCTTCCTGGTTTTCTAGAAGAGTTTTTCTTCACTCTTTGCTTACATGCACCTGATGTTATCTTAATGGGCTTTTTAGAAGCATAATGTTTCAACACAGGTGCAGCCCTAATCACCCTTTTTAACAGTCACAAACTCTCACTGGTGCTGAAAAATCCAGCTCCGTACATCATGTTTAAACAACTGAGACCTTAAATGTCTTGTGGAAATTGGTGGCTTTGGCCTGGCTGGTTAAACCAAACGCAGCATGCCCAAAATTTGCTCTGCCAACGGTGCATTTTCCAAACAAGCAGTAGAACCGCAACTAGCAGCCTCATACACAAAATTGCTTGAAAGGTCAAACAATAAAATAAATCAGTGCAGTTTTGAAAAGTTCTGTCTGCCATCGTGATTTGGCTTCCAAATGTGTCCAAGCATAGATGAAAACCTGATACTTCATCCCAGGAATGATCCAGCAAAATTTTCTTAAAATCAGTGCAGTTTTTAGAGGTTCATTCTGCCAATTTAATCAAAGTGATATTCAATTGCATTGAAACAAAAAGAAAAAACTTGGAACTCAGGAACTGCTGTGTCCAAATGCATAGTAAACAAACAATATTCCAAAATATATAGAAGATGGATAATTTTGCACACCACTAAAGTCACTTTTTCTTTTCTTAAAGTTATTGTCAAACCTTTAGATATTTATTGGATTATTTAGGTAGAGTGAGGTGGGTACCTGAGGCAGCAGCCCTACCCACCATTATCCCCCAAGGTCCTTTGTCCTGACCTCCTAAGATAGACCCCCTAAAAGGCCCTCATGCAGAATGAAGGATGTTGTCCCGTTGTCAATGTTGACAGTTAGATTCCATAGATAAAATGGGAGACTCTATCTTCTCCCTCATCTCAGGCGGCAAAATGTCTTGGGACAGCCCTGGCTAGAGTTTCCAGCAATTAGTAGTCCAAACATTTGCAGACTTTGTGAAGAACAGAACCCCAAAATGGATAAACCAAACTATGCATGTATATCACTGCTGGGGATAAATTGGACTTAGACCAATTTTAAATTGCCTGTAACGTGCCTCTGAAGTTTGGAGGCTATACCTAATTAAGCACTTTGCTTCACAAATGTACCATGGAAAGGGCACTCAGCTTTCAGTAGTGCCTGTAATCTCCTTTAGGACCTTGGAACCCTGCTAAATGCATTTTGCACACAACATCTCTGAAGCAAGGTTGCAGAAACACACTCTGCATTTAGCAGGCAGCCTGGGAGAATTGCTTGCTGCTTTTAAATTCCCTGAAATATTTCTGTTTGGCTTAAAATTTCACGCCTGTTGACATTCTCAGGGAAGCTCTTTCATTGGATTGCGGAACCACCAAAGGAACTTAATTAATGAGATTGAGGGTGGTCTAGTGGCTAGCCTGTTCAGTTTACAAAAACAAAACAAATGTAAAAAAAATAAAGTTAAAAACAGGTATATATATATATATATATATATATATATATATATATAAAAAAAAAATAATTAAAACAGTGTGGCTAAAAAGAGGTTAAAGCACATGTTTGAAGAAATATGTTTTAAAAAGAGCAGCGATGTCCGATGTCAATAGGCAGGGAGTTCTGAAGCTGCCGCACCAAAAGATTGATTTCTTAAAACGCAGAACAAATGTTTGTGTGACACACAGAAGTCGAAGTTCTACAGTTCAAAGTGTTTGTGTGGGCCTATATGGGTTAAGGTAATCCATCAAATAAACAGGTTCCATGATGTTAAGGGCTCTATACTAACACTTTGACCTTGGCACAATAGCAAACCAGCAACAAGTGCGCATGTCAATGTATGTGCCTTCTGCGCTGACTGCAGTTTCCAGATCAAGCACAGAAGCACATTGCAGAGATCAAGCACATTGCAGAGATCTAATAAAGTCAGCAGTGCTTGAACCTTCGTGGTCAAGCTCTCCCAGCCCAGGAACCACCATAATTTCTATACCAACTTCAGTTGGTAAATGTTTTGGTACCTATGTACAAAGTCCTGACAGATGATCTCCATCAATGTTGACCATCTCAAGATCAGCTGGGAGACCCAGATCATAAGACAGGGCCTACTCAGTGGTGACCCTCAAAGTCTCTCTTTCACACACACACTTGGGCAATATCCTGCTTATTGCTGGCCCTGAGATGCCAGTTAAAGGTTTATTTGTTCACCAGGCCCTTGGGGAATAGAAAGCCCAAGAATCCACACTTGCAACTGGTAGACCGAAGTCTTAGAAGGTGTTTTATTTCAGATTTTTAATGCTGATGTGTAATATTTTGTGTTGATGTTTTTAATTTGCATTGTGCAGTATATAAATCAAATGCATATGGAGCCTCCACGAACCTTCTTTATCAAAGAACAACAGAAGGTCACAAATCTAGCAGACTGAGCTTGCTGTACAGACAACCTAACGCACCCCAATTGCATCGTGAATAAAACCACAAAAGCAAGGGGTGTTGGTGTGACCACCCTATCAACAGAGTCCAGTCCAATCAAATTGGACTGCAATTCCCATCAGTCCCAGGAAGCATGGTCATGCTGGATGGGGCTGATGGAAGTTGGAGTCCAAAATGTCTAGAGGGAACCAGGATGGCAAAGGCTGCAATAGAATGTGCCTGAAATTTGGCCCATCAATTCTTGACCTTTTTGGATTTATTCTATGGAGTGTGAACCACCAAGGCCCATAACAGCTACATTATAGCAGCTGACAGCTGCAGGCTTCCCATGCAGTAAACAGAGAACCCAAAGGCTTTAGCTATAGCTGACCTTTTCATCTCTCGTGGTTGCTGTTGTTTACGAGTGGCCACTGCCTTTCAAAACACGTTCTTGTTTTTATATTAACATGACGTATTATAACTAACTTACCCACTGCTATTTTTTTCTAGAAAAAGAGCCCTGAGTTTATCCCATATCTCTTCAGAATCTCCACAACTTGGAAGGATAACTTCTGATGTGGGGAGACTTGCCACTTGGCAGCCAGTCTAAACTACATCATTTCTAGGTCCTGAAGGAAGTGTTCAGAGGGGCAGAAGGAACCAAGATGCTGAAAATAACAACAACAACAACAATTTATTTATACCCTGCTCATCTGTCTGGATTTCCCCAGCCACTTTGGGTGACTTCCAGCAGAATATTAATAATAATAATTAAAAAGCAATAAAACATCAAACATCAAAAACTTCCCTAAAAATGGCTGCTTTCAGATGTCTTCTAAAAGTTGTTGATTTCCTTGACATCTGATGGGAGGGCGTTCCACAGGGCAGGAGCCACTGCCGAGAAGGCCCTCTGCCTGGTTCCCTGTAACCTCACTTCTTGCAATGAGGGAACCACCAGAAGGCCCTCAGCACTGGAGTTCAGTGTCTGGGCTGAACGATGGGAGTGGAGAAGCACATTTAGATATACTGGACCAAGACCATTTAGGACTTTAAAGGTCAGCACCAACACTTTGAAATGTGCTTGGAAACATACTGGGAGCCAATGTAGGTCTTTCAAGACCGGTGTTATGTGGTCTCGGGGGCGCTCCCAGTTACCAGTCTAGTTGCCACATTCTGGATTAGTTGTATTTTCCGGGTCACCTTCAAAGGTAGCCCCACATAGAGCACATTGCAGTAGTCCAAGCAAGAGATAACCAGAGCATGCACCACTCTGGCGAGACAGTCCGCGGGCAGGTAGGGTCTGAGTCTGTGTACCAGATGGAGCGGGTAAACAGCTGCCCTGGACACAGAATTGACCTGCAGCTCCATGGACAGCTGTTAGTCCTTCAGGGGCACAGTTGCCCCTGTCAGGACCAGGGAGTCCTCCACACCTGCCCGCCTCCTGTCCCCCAAAAACTACAGTCAGCTTCTGCTGAAAGAACGATTGGATACTGCGGGGAAGCAAAAAATTCTCAAGGGTTGTGGTGGCTTTAAATGCTGCTCTGTGTTTGGATTCTGTAACATTCTGGAGGCAGCTGAATGAATAATTCACAATGAATGATTTAGTTGACTAATTTAAACTAATTTTCTCAGAACTAATTGTCCACAAATAGTGTGTGTGTGTGTGTGTGTGTGTGCGCGCGCGCGTGCGCGCCTGTGTCCTCCTAGCAAATATTTGCCACTGGCAATTGTTTGGGCAATATTTTCGGAGAATGGATGGCTGAAGATTGCTTGGGAACTGGCTGTTCATTGCAGCCATTTGTCTAGCATCCTTTCTCTGTTTTCCAAGCTTCTACAGAAACAGCAGGCAGAGAGTGGAGTGTTTAAGGGGAAATAACAGCAGGAGATTAGCAAATCTGGTGAAATTCAAAAGACTGCTTAGGTATTCAGCAGGGATAAAATAAGCAACCACCATCATCATCGTCATTTATATCGAACCTTCTTTCTCAAAATGGGACTCAAGGCGGTTTACACAAATTAAAGCAATGCATGGGAAATGCAGAAAGCTAGAAAATGTAGAAAAATACTAGTTAGAAAGTAATCAAACTACGATAGGATTAAAGCAATATACAATGTGTTTGATGTTTTAATTTGCTGGAAGCCACCCAGTGTGGTTGGGGCAACCCAACCAGATGGGTGGCAAACAAACAAACAAACAAACAAACAAACAAACAAACAAACAAACAAATCTGTTAAGGGAGATCGCAACCAAAAATTAGGGAGAACTTTCTGACAGTAACAGCTGTTTGACACTGGAACAGAGACTACTTGGGAAACTAGTGGATTCTCCTTCATTGAAGGCTTTTCGAGAGAGGCTGGATGCCCATCTGCCAAGGATTCTCAAGCTGTGCTCCTGCATCGCAGGGGGTTGGACTAGATGACACTTAGGGTCCCTTCCAAATCTGCGGTTCTATCATTGTAGGGGATGGGCTCCAAGTTCAGGTTTCCCTACTGCAAATTCTACATCCTGGCAACACCTGTCATCTCAAACCTGATGTATGCCGTCTTTGAAATCACTCTTTAGTTCTCTTACAGGACTTGTGATAGTGCATTTGCATGTTAAACATACAAGGCTTGTGCCAGTTTGGTGCATCAGCAAAAGGAGAAATGACAGGGCTAATTCAGCATGCTCTGTTTTGGAACCCTCTGGTCCAGCAAAGCAATAAACACATAGGAGCAGTGCTGGTGCCAAACTATTTTGCGCCCTAGGCAAGGCTAACTACTTGCACTAAAAAAACCTAAGGAGCAATCATGAACAGCAACTCTAATGTATGAATTGCTTTTAAAAATGATTAAATTCTTCAAAATGTAAAATATTATCAGAAATGTAAAAGATGTAACAAAAACTAATCTGTTTTAAACTGCGCACCTCAAAGGACATTACTAAAAGGTAAAGGTAAAGGACCCCTGGATGGCAGACAGCTTTCCAGGTCATGTGGCCAGCATGACTAAACCGCTTCTGGTGCAACAGAACACCATGATGGAAAGCAGACCGCACAGAAATGCTGTTTACCTTCCTGCCACAGCGGTACCTATTTATCTACTTGCACTGGCATGCTTTTGAACTGCTAGGTTGGCAGAAGCTGGGACAGAGCAACGGGAGCTCATTCCGTTGCAGGGATTCGAACCGCCAACCTTCTGATCAGCAGGCCCAAGAGGCTCAGTGGTTTAGACCACAGTGCTCTCCCTTGAGGTCTACACCTTAGGCAACTGCCTAGTTGGCCTAATGATAAGAACTGGCTCTTTGTAGGAGCATATTCAGCTAAATGGTTGAACTAGCAGAAGTCCGTGCAATTATTCCCTCTAGCACAATGGGACTCTCCCTGCTGCCCTCGCCTCATGCAACCTCCTCGTGTCCTCCCCAAATCTGTTTCAGAGGGTCAGGAGAACCTCTGGAACCCCATGCAAGGAAAGAAGATAGCCGATTGTCCCAGTGGACATGCAGAAATACTCATACAGATGCAGCTATCTCCTAAGCATTACTTTTGAATACAGCTCATACTCTCAAGGATCTGAAACAGAGAAAGTCATTAATTCCTACAGAGCAAGAGAACTGTCAACATACATAATTTTCGACTTGGTAATGTATGCCCCCAATTTTTTTTATTTTTTTTTTATAAATATTTATTGAAATTTTTTAAATAAATACAAAATGCAAAAATGATAAACAATATAACATGGATCATAACACATTTTTTCAAAACTTCTTTGGACTCCCTCACGTCTCCCGCTCCCACTTACATCATTATAACCTTTTTCCAGCAATTTATCATCTTGTTTACATTCTTAAATCTCGTTCAATTAATTTAATCTAATAATTCTCCAGAAATTTTATATTTTCCTCAATCTCACTTATCGTCAAATTCAAATCTAATTCAATGGTAGGCAGTTATTTATGATCTAGCATCCTTCTTAGTCTTCTGCCAAATTACAATACTTTTGTAAATAAATCTTGAATTTCTTCCAGTCTTCTTCAACCCTCTCTTTTCCCAGGTCTCGAATTCTACCAGTCATCTCGGCCAGTTGCATATAGTCCATCAGCTGCATCTGCCACTCTTCCAGTGTGGGTAGATCTTGAGTTTTCCAACTCTTAGCGATGAGTATCCTTGCTGCCGTTGTTGCATACATAAAAAATGTTCGGTTCTTCTTTAACACCTTCTGGCCGACAATGCCCAGAAGGAAGGCCTCTGGTTTCTTAGTGAAGGTATACTTAAATACCTTTTTCAACTCATTATATATCATTTCCCAGAAGGCCTTCACTCTAGGGCAAGTCCACCAGAGGTGAAAGAATGTTCCTTCATGTTCTTTACATTTCCACCTTCATGTTCTTTACATTTCCACGTATGCCCCCAATTTTTTTGTTTTGTAACTTGTATACAGTTACAATAAATAAAAAAAAAATAAAAAATGATTTTTTAAAAATATAAAAATTGCAGCTGCACAAAGTACACAGTCCTGATGGTCCGTGGGAGCAACTCAGCAACATTATCCATTAGCAGTTTCCACTGATTTCCAAGTTGCTAATTATACCAAACTGCAGCACTGTTCCTACAGTAAGATAAGTTAATGAACCTCAGCTCATTATCCCTTGGTTTACTTAATAGTTCACATTATTATTGAAATGTGAAGCAGTAAGTACGCCAGCTTGTAATTGTTTTTTTCTCCCCTTATCTCTCCCCCCCTCCCCTTCTTTGTATTTATTTTCTTGTATTATAGTGCATCTGTAGAGGGTGGCTTAATTACGATTTACTCTGTACTCTATATGTAAATGAATGGAGTTTCTTCTTTGTCTTAAGTGCTGCAGGCAGGATTCAGCAAGGAGAAATTGTTCCCCACATTGTCCACACTTATTTAAGAATTTGGAAGGCAGGTGAGGTGAAGGTGGCTGTGGTGCGGAACAGGAGCAGCAAGAAATGCGAAAGATTTATTATCCAAACCGAGGGGGGGGGGGGATACCAAAATCACAACACATGTCAGGCATTCTAATCCTCCTTACAAAGATGAAATAATATGTGCTAAATAAGACTCACATATAATAAACAACACATTTTCTCTGTGCTGCTGCAAGTCTGCCCATCTGTTTGCCTGCCTGCCTGCCTGATTTTCCTGTAGTTTTTTGCTGCTGCAAGTGAGACAGGTACCATGATGATGATGATGATGATGATGATGATGATTTATTTATACCCCACCCATCTGGCTGGGACGCAGGTGGCGCTGTGGGTTAAAGCCTCAGCGCCTAGGACTTGCCGATCGAAAGGTCGGCGGTTCGAATCCCTGCGGCGGGGTGCGCTCCCGCTGCTCGGTCCCAGCGCCTGCCAACCTAGCAGTTCGAAAGCACCTCCGGGTGCAAGTAGATAAATAGGGACCGCTTACCAGCAGGAAGGTAAACGGCGTTTCCGTGTGCGGCTCTGGCTCGCCAGAGCAGCGATGTCACGCTGGCCACGTGACCCAGAAGTGTCTCCGGACAGCGCTGGCCCCTGGCCTCTTAAGTGAGATGGGCGCACAACCCCAGAGTCTGTCAAGACTGGACCGTACGGGCAGGGGTACCTTTACCTTTACCTTTACCATCTGGCTGGGCTTCCGCAGCCACTCTGGGCAGCTTCCAACAAAATATTAAAATACAGTAATGCATCAAACATTAAAAGCTTCCCTAAACAGGGCTGCCTTCAGATGTCTTCTAAAAGTCTGGTAGTTGTTCTCTTTGACATCTGGTGGGAGAGTGTTCCACAGGGCGGGTGCCACTACTGAGAAGGCCCTCTTCCTGGTTCCCTGTAACTTGGCTTCTCGCACTGAGAGAACCACCAGAAGGCCCTTGGCGCTGGACCTCAGCGTCCAGGTAGACGTCCACGTTGGAGGTGGAGATGCTTCTACAGGTATACGGGACCAAGGTTTGGGGCTTTAAAGATCAGCACCAATACTTTGAATTGTGCTCGGAAACGTACTGGGAGCCAATCTAGGCCTTTCAAAACCAGTGTTATGTGGCCTCGGTGGCCGCTTCCAGTCACCAGTCTAGCTGCCGCATTCTGGATTAGTTGTAGTTTCCAGGTCACCTTCAAAAGTAGCCCCACATAGAGTGCATTGCAGTAGTCCAAGCAGGAGATAACCAGAGCATGCAGCACTCTGGCGAGGCAGTATGTGGGCAGTAGGGTCTCAGTCTATTTACCAGATGGAGCTGGTAAACAGCTGCCCTGGACACAGAATTGACCTGTGCCTCCATGGATAGCTGTGAGTCCAAAATGACTCCCAGGCTGCACACTTGATCCTTCAAGGGCACAGTTGCCCCATTCAGGACCAGGGAGTCCTCCACACCTGCCTGCCTCCTGTCCCCGCAAAACATTGCTCAACTGGTTACAGCATGGTGGTGATAATTCCAAAGTGTCAAGTTCAATCCCCATATGGGACAGCCTCATATTCCTGCACTGCAGGGGGTTGGACTAGATGATCCTCAGGGTCCTTTTCCAACTCTACAATGCTAGGATTGAAAGCAGAGCAGGAGAGGGAAGCAGTGACGGAGCTTCAGAGCAGGCGAGGGCATGGCTGGCGTGCGTCCAGGGGGTATGGCACACCGCCTGCAGGGGCGTGGAGCCCAGTGCGGGGGGGGGGCAGCTGCGATGGCACCCCACTGGGATCACGCTGACCGGGGCGGTGTGCTCCCTCTGCCCCGCTCATCCTCCGCCAGTGCAGGGAAGCAGCAAATCTGTGTCTAAGGAACCCATGACATTTCATCAGAGGAGAGGCACTGAATTGGTCCTTCTCCTTTGTCCCCAGGCGACTTCATTACGTAAGTCACATTTGATTGGCTGTGCACATAGTACTGTGACATCATCTTGTTCACTGCTGCTGCCTCTCCTTAGGCTTAGGGGGCAACTCAGGTGAAGGGAAAGCAATTCATGCAAGCATATCCAACCGTATTGAGAAAACTGCTGTCACTTGGCTTATCGATGGACCAATTGGCTATCAGGAAAAGCTGTGTTCCTGATTAAAGCTCTTCTATTCCTCAGCAGCAGTGTGTGAGAGAGCTTAAGAATAAGAAGTCTGCAGATATGCCAGCCTTTCCAAACCAGTGCCATCCAGATGTTTCAGACTCCCAGCTCCCATCAGCCCTAGCCAGCACAGCCAATGTTCAAGGATAGTAGGAACTGTAGCTGAAAACATCTGGAGGGCACCATCTTGGAGAACCCGAAATACTTCATGCTAATTTAATTTCCATCAGTGATAGACACTGCTGACAGTTCCTTGTTTATTGTGCTCTGCTTAGTGCATTTTCCTGTGTGCCTGACTACTACTTTTGTCTGCTTGTGAGCTTATTGTGTCCCCACTACCTGAATTACCAAAATAAGAAAGTCCTTTGCTGCCAGATAGGGACGCAGGTGGCACTGTGGGTTAAAGCCTCAGCGCCTAGGACTTGCCGATCGAAAGGTCGGCGGTTCGAATCCCTGCGGCGGGGTACGCTCCCGCTGCTCGGTCCCAGCGCCTGCCAACCTAGCAGTTCGAAAGCACCTCCGGGTGCAAGTAGATAAATAGGGACCGCTTACCAGCGGGAAGGTAAACGGCGTTTCCGTGTGCAGCTCTGGCTCGCCAGAGCAGCGATGTCACGCTGGCCACGTGACCCGGAAGTGTCTGCGGACAGCGCTGGCCCCTGGCCTCTTAAGTGAGATGGGCGCACAACCCCAGAGTCTGTCAAGACTGGCCCGTACGGGCAGGGGTACCTTTACCTTTACCTTTACCTTGCTGCCAGATAGTTATTTTTTTTTTTAAAAAAAAAAAACACCTACCTTTATCCGAAAGCTGCTAAATGTTCAGATTCTTTTTTCTTTTCTTAAGGCAAAATGAAAAGAACTTTTCTAATTATTCCACCTTATAGACCCCCCCTTCTTTTGGAGGAAAGGGGCTTATTTTATTCAAGCTGTCATCCTAATTCTCAAGTAGCTTCAAGGATTGTCTTGATACCGGCCTCAGGAATACTATTTACCTTCAAAAGAGACACCAAGCATGAAGACTCTCGGCCTAAAAATAGATATACATAGCGGGAGTTGGGCTTGGGTTATTAATAGAAACACAGATATCTTTGCAACCAATAACCAATTTAATGTATGTGAGATTGAGCAAAGAGAACAAAGAGCAGGAATCATTTCCCTCGGGATTTAGTTATTTCATGTTGGCAGAGATTTGATTAGTGCGATTTTTAATTAGTTTGCCTGTGGCTGGGTTTTTTAAAACTCTGCACTGTGTTTCTGTGGTAGTTCTAAAAAGAGCCATAAAAAAACCTTCTAGCCCATCTCTCAGAAGTGCTGAGAGAAATTCTCCAATATGTGCCTCCACTTTCCATAGTCTCCACTAAAGCTCTGCTCCAAATAAAAATGAAAACATGAGAAAGGATGAGCATTGTATAGGCCAGAAAACTTGTGTGCTTTGATATCTCCATTTTAGCCAATACAGCAGTTCCCTAGGCTTTTAAAAAACACCATCTGGTCCAGATACCTACCGTAAATGCATTTACCTGGAATTAAGAGTTGATCCTTAATGCTGCTGGTGGTGGCAGCGGCAATGATCTTCATCAAATGATTTCATCCTGGAAACATTTTTTTCTCTTTAGCAGAATCCATTAAAAAACGAGTCAAGTAAATAACACACAAACACATGAGCAACTGCACCATGAAACCAACTGAACTAAACTGCAGTGAGGACCACAATTAGAAATTGCTGAGTAAAGGAAACAGGACGTCCAGCCATCAAATTCTGCTTCTGAACTATGTGAGCTGAAGGAAATTGGGTGTTTGTGTGTGTGTGTTGGGGCTATTTTTACCAACCCCCAGTTCCAATACTTAACCCAAATATTCTTGCTGGGAAAATGGCCGCCTCGGTTTGAGTGCTGCCACTCTTCCCTACGTAGCCGCCCTGATGCCTCCTTCTCTGAAAGGTAATTATTGAACTGCCGCAACCTCTGGATGAATCTACTTTTCTGCATAAGAACACAAAAACGGGAGATCAGCAGCCAAGAAGGTTTGATCGGGGAGCACCTCTTAGAGAAAGAAGAAATCCGATGGAGGGAGAGGAGTTGATTCGTGCCCTGTTTTATGTGGCAATATCGCCTTAATCAGACATCTATTCGCTGGTTTGTTAATGAGAGCTACATGTCAGACTTGCTGCACATGAAGATATGAGGTTATTCCCCCAAGAATCGGCTGGCTGGCTGGCTGGGATTTCAAAAACTCCCTGGCTCTAATAGCTGTAATTTTCTAACACTGTATTACCTCTGAGCTTACAAAAAGCTCCGGAGAGTTTCTGACAGCAAAGGGAGCTTGCAGAAGAGCGGGGAAAATCTGGTTTCTGCCCCCTGGAAGCTACGGCCATTTCTGCTGGAAAAGAGAAGGGGTGAAGCTGATAAGCACATGTGCTCACTAACCTATAAAAGGATAATGTCATATTAAAAGAGTGATATATTCAAACGGCTTGTGGTGGGGGGACTGCTTGGCACCCAAATATCTGAAAGACCCTTTCGGGGTTGAGATCGGCAGAGGGGGCCCTCTTGGTAGTTCCTCCACACTCAGAGATTGGGAAGGGGGAGACAGCCTGGAATGGGGCATTTTCTGTAGTGGCTCATAACCTGTGGAACTCCCTGCACACAGAAGTATTTGGGGCTCCTTCATTATACAGCTTCTTTTTTTAAAAAAAATAATAATAATATTTATTGCTTTTAAACCTTACAAACAAGAAGAAAAAGAAAAGGAGAAAAAAAAGAAAAAACAATGCAATACAATATATAAACAATACACCACACAACATTAACACTTTAAACTAAACAAAACAGAACAAAAACAATTTAAAAACATACATCATACCATTTCAATGCCTTATCTTTCATTCCCTTGTTTCATCGACTTCCTCTCACCTCCCTTTTTGTATTCCACTTCTATTAATTGTTTCAGCAATTCCTTTCCATCTTTCACTATTTTCTGTCATATAAATATCTTAACTTATTTTAACCTTATTTTCCATTAATACTATAATACTTATTTATGCTTAACTCCTTATAACACTTCTACTAAAGCCATATAATTTCATTCCAACATTTTTCTAACACTCATTAATTTTACCGTATTTCTATAAATAAACTTTAAACTTTTTCCAATCTTCTTCCACCGTCTCTTCTCCCTGGTCTCGGATTCCGCCAGTCATTTCCGTCAAATCCATATAGTCCATCAACCTGGTGATCTTCTATCCGAGGCTCTTAACTCTTTTCCAGGTCCCTTCTGCAAGTCTTCTTCGTATACTTTGTCTTCTGCTGATCTTGTTGTTAATTTTCTTCCTTTGATGCTGAAGAGTAGGTCTCGGGGAGCTCCAACCTAGCAATGTTTTTATTCCTTCTCGACATGTCATCCACATCTCCGTGGTTAAAACTAAAATCCAAAAGATATTTCAGGACGTGTTTCAAAATCCCTCCAAATCTGAAGGTCCCCACAACTCCAATTTCCTCCTGACCCAAGTCCAGATCCCAAAGGTCAGTAAATCCCTGCATGAGATAATCTATCCAACTTTCCTTCTCCAGTCCAAGCAGGGTTCCAATCTGACTTTCTCTGAATTCAATCATAGAGGGCAACAACTTGTAGTCATCAAATTGCCCCTGTAAGGCTGGGGCTCTCTCCCTCTCCATTTGTATTACTTTAGGTTCAACAACCACAACTTTCTCCCTCGCTTTCTCCACCATTTGGTATGTCAAAGTAGATTCCTGTATCAGTTCCTGAATAGTTTCTGTGTAGATGTTCACTTTTTGTCCCAAATTAGTCGCTTTTTGTCCCAAAATATCAATTTTAATATTCATCACATCCGTCTTCTTGTGGAGCTGTTCCAATGACTCACTTATCTTGCCTAGTGCAATCACTAAGGCTTCTTCTGTCAACATTCTCAAGCGATCCAAGGTCAATCTCATGGTTTTCTCTTGCAGCTGGAGATTCCACCAGCCCAACTCTTATAACAATTTCAAAGGCTCCCTCTAGAGGAAACAATTTCTGTTTGTATCAGTCCTTTTAAGCACAGTTCAAGCAGTAAGATTAGTTTCAATTTTCAACTACTTTTACTCCTTTTTAAGCGCAGAAGGAGACAATGGAAACAATGTATTTCTCTTATTTAACTAACTGTCACAGTCAATGAACTTTCCCAAAAACGTCAGTCTTACTAGCAGTCCGTTTCCAGGTTCAGAGCGGTGGTGATCCAACTTTCTTCACTCTCTCCTGCAGGCTTACACGATCCAAAATTTTTCCCCTCTTCTCCTGCCTTCAAGGGGTTTAATGATTTTAGCTGATGGAAGTTTAATCCTTTACATAGGACTTTCCAGGACTTTAGCTTGCAAATTCTTTGCTTCAATCTATTTACAAAAGAGGAAGGTGGACTTCCTGTTTGAAACCTCCCCGTTTTGGTGCCAAATTAAGACCTTTAAAAATCCAGTTTTCTGTTCTACTCACGGGTAGTTGTTTAGAATCAAATTGTCCACAGGAAAAAGTCAGCGCTCTCTGGCAACAGCAATGCGGCTTCACTCCGTGAAAGAAGCAGTCAATTTGAAGCACCACGCCGCTCACCCCACATCGCTCCGGATCCCCGAAACCAGGTCTCCCCGTGAGTAGGGGAGGCGCAAAAGGTGCCGGCTGAATCCCACATTCACAGGCTTCTCCCGCCTGCAATTTTTAATGGGTCTCCGCCTTCGCCGTGGCGGCCAGACCCTGAATTCCATGGAGCAAATTCCTCCCGATCAGAGGAATTCCGCCATTGCTGGAGGCGCTAACCCGGAAGTTATACAGCTTCTGGAATACTGCTGATGAAGCATCTGTGATGCACCTCTTCACACTGGCTTTTGACACGTGAGGCGTGTGTTTCTAGGATCCATGTTATGTTTATGGTTGCAAGTTGTTCTACATCATGGGTAGGCAAACTAAGGCCCGGGGCACAGATCCGGCCCAATTGCCTTCTCAATCCAGCCCACAGACGGTCTGGGAATCAGCGTGTTTTTACATGAGTAGAATGTGTCCTTTTATTTTAAATGTATCTCTGGGTTATTTGTGGGGCCTGCCTGGTGTTTTTACATGAGTAGAATGTGTGCTTTTATCTAAGTTATTTGTGGGGCATAGGAATTCGTTCATCCCCCCCCAAAAAAAAAATATTGTCCGGCCACCCACAAGGTCTGAGGGACTGTGGACTGGCCCCCTGCTTTAAAAGTTTGCTGACCCCTGTTCTACATTGTTGTCATCTATGTTGTGTTTTATGACAGACAGCGTCTTGCAGTAAATAAAAAAGACCACGCAGAGTCAAAGGTCCAAAAGAAAGACTTTTACTAAAAGGCAAAGGCTTGTTACAAAAGCTTCAGAAAAAAAACTTCAGACACTTGAGGTACAAACGAAACTAAAAGAGAGATAAAGAGCAGCTCGCTGAGTGCAGGAATTTGTCTCTCCTGGTTCAGCGTGACCTTGAGATAGTCAAAACAATATTTGCATCAGAAAGGAACCTTCTAGAGTCTTCCAGAATCTTCTAGCACTTTCCAGTTTCTGCCCTCAAAGACTTTAGTCATGACATCTTAATGCTGTAACCTGCCCTGGGACCTTAGGGTGAAGGGTGGATAATAAACAAATAAATAATAGGCATTTTTGAGCTTGATGTACCAACCGTGTGTCTCAGCATGAGGCAGCGTCCTGTGCTCCTAAGAATTTCCAGAGCTGTATTGGCTGTAATGCTTGCCCAATTTCTTCGTAAGTTACCACATGCTGCTAAAATATGTCCTCCTGAGCTAGAGATTCAGCATTAGCCTTCTTTTCTGCTTGATCTCTCACTAGAGGTTGTGGTAGACTAGCTCGCCTAGGGGAATTATCCCGCCAGACTCTCTAAATCACACCCTTAACCCGGTTGGGGTTCTGCCCAGGCTTAGGAGTATTAGATTGCCTTGATTCCCATCATATACTGCACAACTAGTGCAATTGCAATCCATAGCTCAATGGTGCATTGGACCCACTGCCTGTTCCCAAATGACCTGCAGCACATTGCAGATTTCACAGCACAATGCAGTGAGGTGCAGCTTGCATTAAGTGAATCCAGGCAGCGGCAGTCTGAAGGATCCATCTTTACATGTAAGGCTAGAGTTTCAAAGGCAAGTCTTCTGTCTGGTAGGCTGAGCTGCAAAAAATGTAAAAAGTTAAAAGCCTCCACCTCCTCCTCCTTTTCTCAGTAGTTCCATGCCAGCATTTCTTCAAACTTTCAGGGAACATTTTGTTAGAATTCCTGCTCCATGATTGCAGTCATGGGATTTTTGTCTATCACGTGGCGGTGTGTGTTTTGACTCCACAGAGTGGGAAGTGACGGAAACAGGATGTTTGTGTTACTGTGTTCCGTGAAGTGGGTCTATTGTCCTTTGTTCTTTTTCTCTTTGCTGTCTGATGCTAGAGAGAGAGAGGGAGCCATGTTGCAGTGCTCTGTGTGTGTTTATATGTAAATAAAGTAGATTAGCCAAAATGCTGAGTTGCTGAGGTCTGTTATGCAAGCTGCGAAGACTCTGCAGATCCCTAAGTGTGCTGGTGTCGGTTGGCATCGGTCGCTGTGATGTTCTGGCAGAAGAAAGCTTTTGAAGCTCCTGAACGATCGACCAGGAGGGAGGGAGCATGCCAGTTGGGCATGTGTCTCTGCCAGGGTCCTACTCGAGTGTAGGCTGAACTCCTGACACATTTTCCATGTTGACCTGACTGTCCTCAAAGCTCTGAGCATCAGCCACAGAAGCCCTATGGACTGCAGAGGATTTGGGGCCTCCCCTGGGTGTCAACACTGAGGGGGGGTGACAAAAAATAACTCCCACACCCATTGCACGCCCCTTCCTATGCCACTGCAGGAGCACTCTCCCCTCGAGTGATTTCCAGAAACCAGAAGCATTGCTGCCCTCAACTTTGCAGGCAGAGCACAGACTTTATGGCTAGTAGCCTTCAACAGCTGTCTCCTCCATGAATCTTCCTAATCCAGAGGCATAGCTAGTTGAGGCGGGGGGCACTGGGCGCCACACCGCGGGGCCTGCAGCATGCCTGAGCCACACATCTCTCCTGAGGGGAGGTGGTGGACAGACTGCCTGCAAGGTCCGCACTGCTTTTTCAATCAGCACGGGGCTTGCGTCTGCCCACTGCATCAGCCACACTACAACTCACATTTGAAAGCCAGCAACTCTGCTTTCTGAAGAAAGAAAGAAAGAAAGAAAGAAAGAAAGAAAGAAAGAAAGAAAGAAGGAAGGAAGGAAGGAAGGAAGGAAGGAAGGACCTAGCATGAAACAAAGGTGAATGTTCTTGCAGTGAGAAAAGGGAGAGGCCACTGTGAAGTTTGCGAAGGGGTTTTTTACTGCTCCTTTCGGAGGGAAAAGCATGGAGCTGTTTTCCAGGTGTTCGGCAATAAATGAAATGCTTTGCCGTCATCATTCCACAGATATTTCAAAGAGACTGTGCTGAGTTCAAAGTGGCAGTTAACATATGCTAATAATGCTAATTCCCTTTTTGCTGCTCTCTTTCAGAGTAAGCGGCAAGGCCTTGCTGGAGCAGTCAAAAGGGAATTGGGATGAAGGTGTACCTTCCCCCAGGCAGGATCCTTGCTTTAATTATATGGAATGTACCAGAGCTTATGTTCTAGTCTGTTAAAATGTGCCAAGCTACAAAACGTGCCCCAGAGCCCCGAGTGTACATTCCCATTCACCTCGCTGAGCAGTTTGCTCCCAGAGTCACTTTGCAATTTGGTAGGTAGGTGGTTTAACAACACTGGGAACAGATGAGGCCCCTTTATTGCAAGCCATCGCTTTCTAATTTGGCTACAATCCACGTTCCCCTCACTCTAGGATGGTGGCTTTATCACTTGGTGAGGAGCAAAGAGCATGTCCACTGGGTTCCAAACTTCACAGGATTTTTTCATTTATTTATTTTTGGCTGTCCTTGTTTCTTTAAGTCTCTAAATTCCCCAAGTCCTCTAAATTCAAAATCAGGGCAGACACAAAAGACAGGGTTGTCACCTGTCCCGTACAATACCAGATTGTCCAATATTTCAATGTAAAATGCAATGTCTTGTATGGATACAGTCTTGCTGTGTATTTCAGGTCCTCCACTCTCTCACTCTCTCTCTGCCATGTTAGTGTTACCATAAAGAAGCAATGCAGAAGAAAGAAGCAGCAGCTAAGTTAGCTGCTGGAGGCTGGAAAGCCAGACAGGATGTTTGTGACTGTTACCATGGCAATAAAGGGGCAGTCCATTCTCCGTATTGAGCACCGGATGTGAGCTCAGTGTGTGTCACATGATCTGTACAGGATGTACATGGGTGGAGTTAGTTTGTGAGTTTCTGTTGTTCGAAGAGTGCAGACATCTTTATCTGTATGGCTGCTAAAGACAGAAATAAAGACATGTAAATACACTTCTGTCTGTCTGATTCCCCTCCCTGGGGATATGCAGGGAGGAGGAGAAGCAGTGGTGTGTTTTTCTCACAGTCTGGGAAAAATCGCCGATACGGACATCATCTGTTTTCCTGCCGGGAGTCGCGGGAGGGAGGTCAAAAGGAATTCAGCCGGTGCCTGGAGACTGGCACATCCCTCTGACCGAGGAAGGAATTCCAACAGTTAGGGATCCTCTCCAAATGCATGTGTTTGAAAGGGTGTGTGAAAGGTCATGTATTTAAGCTCTAGGGAGCCAAGCACAGACAGATTTACAGATTCGTGTGTGAGAGATACACACACACACACACACACACACACACCTCTGAGATCAACGGGGTTGACCCCCCAGTTAAATGTGTTCCATTCCTTAAAGCAGGTGGTGCTATGGCACTGTGGTCTAAACCACAGAGCCTAGGGCTTGCCGATCAGAAGGTCAGCAGTTTGAATCCCTGCAATGGGGTGAGCTCCCATTGTTCGGTCCCAGCTCCTGCCAACCTAGCAGTTCGAAAGCACGTCAACATGCAAGTAGATAAATAGGTACCACTCTGGTGGGAAGGTAAACAACGTTTCTGTGTGCTGCTCTGGTTCGCCAGAAGCGGCTTAGTCATGATGGCCACATGACCTGGAAGCTGTCTGCAGACAAACGCTGGCTCCCTCAGCCAGTAAAGCGAGATGAGCGCCATAACCCAGAGTTGTCAATGACTGGACTTAACGGTCAGGGGTCCCTTTACCTTAATTCCTTAGCTCAGCTGCAAAGCTATCTGTATGACCTTGGATTAGGAATGTTATTTTGCAGAGTTGGTTGTTGCTGGTAGAATTCAGCTTGCTTCACCTCTTAATGCAAGCCCACCTATTTGTCTTTCCCCAAATCATGCACAACCCCAAATGGAGCTATCCTGCAAAGTTCATAGTTCTCCAAATTTTGCAAAAGAGATTTAGCTGTTACCAAAAATGTGGACGGAAAGGTATGTCCTAGGGTAAAGTGTGCATAAAAACCAAATATGTTAGTGAAAACTGCAAACATGCATTCTATCAGGGGCTCTCATTGCTTGCAACAATGTATCTGACAAGAAACACACATTGAAATGCTGATGAATGCCTGTGGGACCTTTAAAAAAGCAAATTGCAAACTGATGCAAAGATCTGGCGAACGGAACATAAGACTGGGAAAATGAGAAACTGAAATCTGTACCTTGGGCCAGTCGTACTTTCAGCCTAATCACTCTGGAGTATTGTGGTCCTAAACTCAAGGCTGAAAGACGAAATACTTGGCTATCAGCATCCCACCTTGTTCGCTCGCCTTTCCTCCCCACCCCCAAATCCCTCTTTCACTGCCGTGCATTGAATTTCTTCTAAACCTTCACCCCAGTCCTGTACCTTGGAAAAGCCAGTGATGAACAATAGAAGTTGCCTAACTGCCTCTCCTAAGATCTTCTCCTTCAACCCAGCCACATCGTGCTTCCTAGTGCTGTTTTCATTCTTCCAAGAAAGGCTGCAAACAGCTACAAGTTGGCCTTTTTTATTATTTTGAAGAGGGTTAACCTTTGAGCAGCCTCTCCTAGGAGCGAGGAAGAATCCTTGCCTTTCTGCAGCCAACAAGAATATCCTTGTAATAATACGCTTTTCAGAGTAACGGCACTTGAGAGCGAGTGAAGTATCTTGTGCAATGCAGCAATTATGATGCCAAGCAAAGGTAACCGTGAAAGATTCTTTAGACATGTCGATGAAAGGAATGTCAACTTCCACCCTCCCGCCCTCCTCCTTCTCTGGCTTAACCACTGAAACCAACAATAAATCAACAATAATTACAGTTCCCCTTCAACTGCTTCCCAATGACCTTTTGCAGAAGAGTTCTATCAGGGGTGAACTATACGTGCTGCAGATGCAGTTTCAGTCTTGAGTGCCTGTTTTTATTTACTTATTTATTATTATCTATTTATTTGCTTATTTGTTGCATTTAAATCCTACCTTTTCCTCAAAGGAAAAGCTCAAGGTAGAATGCATGGTTTCCCCCCTCCTCATTTAATCCCCACAACAACCCTATGAGGTAGGTTAGGCTGAGAGGAAGGGACTTGTCCATGACCATTCAGTGAGCTTCATGGCTGAGGGAAGATTTGAACCCTGGTCTCCTGGGTCCTAGCCTGATTTTCTAACCACAATACCATGCTGGCTCTGGGTTGGACTTTGCTCAATCAGACTCAGGTTCAATCCTGCTCACCCTTAATCCTAAAAAGGCAAAGGTAAAGGACCCCTGACAGTTAAGTCCAGTCACAGATGACTCTGGGGTTGCGGCGCTCATCTCGCTTTACTGGCCGAGGGAGCTGGCGTTTGTCCGCAGACAGTTTTTCTGGGTCATGTGGCCAGCATGACTAAGCCGCTTCTGGTGAAACCAGAGCAATGCACGGAAACGCCGTTTACCTTCCCATTGCAGCAGTACCTATTTATCTACTTGCACTTTGACATGCTTTCGAACTGCTAGGTGGGCAGGAGCAGGGACCGAACAACAGGAGCTCACCCGATCGCGGGGATTTGAACCGCCAAACTTCCGATCGGCAAGCTCAAGGCTTAGTGGTTTACAGCACAGCAACCCTTAATCCTACCCCCCTTCAAAATAATGCCTCCCCCACACAAAAAAACAAGCATCAGAATTGCCTTAAGTTCCTTTTCTCCCTGCATGGCAAAAAAGGTAGCAATCACTCTAAGCTGGAAATTAAACCCTTTGGAGTCAGTGAGCAGAAAGGGTTAATCAGCATGTGCCTCCCCGCCAGACTTCCATTCAAGATTTCACCCTCCGCTGGCTGCTTTTCATTCTTCATGTCATTTGCAGGCAGGCCTTCAGCATGATGCAGTGATGAACTCAGGAAGCCCGGATTTAAATCTTCATTGGGCATTGAAGGCCACTAGGTGGCCTTTTGAGAGTACTATATTTGCACAGAGCTGCTGGAGGATTAAACGCTATGATCTCCCCATAGCAAGAGGAGGATGCCTGTCTGTCCATCTGCCTGCCTGGCCCCATCTTTCTGTCCATTTCTCTTAATGTCCTGTAACACTGTAACAATGGACTGGGTAACCTGTACAGTGGACACTCGGGTTGCGAATGTGATCCGTGCGAGATGCACATTCGCAACCCACAGCATTTGCAACCTGTGTCTGCGCATGCACGGGTTGCTATTCGGTGCTCCTGCGCATGCGCAAAGCACGATTTAGCGCTCCTGCGCATGCACGACCGCCGAAACCCAGAAGTAACCCATTCCAGTACTTACAGGTTTCGGCGGTCCATAACCCGAAAAAATGCAACCTGAAGCGGCCGTAACCCGAGGTATGGTTGTAGTGTTATTCTACAACTCCCATGCTGACTGCCACAAGAAGGATCAGTGAAATTTTCACAAGTGAGGTTAGGAAACTGGGCAAACAAGTTGACACACAAAAGCATGGGGCGGGGGGGAGAAACTGCAAAAAATTGAAGGATGAAGGGTCAGCGCCAAACCTTCACAACAGGAAACAATGTTTTACTTTCTAATTTCCCATTACTGTGGTTTTAATGAAAATTCTATTTGCTTTTTACTGGTTTTTCTGAGGTGGAACTATATCCACCTCAGAAAAACCAGGAACGGACCCCAGTGCCAGGAGTCATAAGTAATTACTTTCTCTTCTGGAGAAAGCTTCCCAAAGCTTCATGCTTGGCAGTCTTTGCCTAAACTGATTATTTCCTTAACAGCAGATTTGTTTCTTGGCTCATTCTTCTCATGCCCCACATCTCCTCCTGCCCACTCTCCCATAGCAATGGGCTTGCAGCTCAATTAAAACCAAGCATGCCAGCATGCACACAAAGTCTCTCTTCATGATGCGGATGGATGCGTCTGCACAGATATTAATTCCAAGTATGTGGAGGAACTTACACCAGGGCTGCAAGATCCCCTCACAATCCCGAAGGGACTGCACTCAGAGAAATAGATTTGAGCTCTATGGTCTCCTATGGCTTAGACCATATTGGTTATGAAGTCCATTGCCTCTCCAGGGTTGAGGATCATTGGTTAACCCCTTCCTACGTATGCCCTGGTGGGTTTCATATTCTCTCTTTTAAAGGAAGGTTCATAAGGGAAGCAGGCATTGTCATCCCCTACTCCAGGAACATCCTGGTCAGAAGATGTGACTTTACCCAACTCCTCAGATTCCTTAGACTCCTAAGGCCTCAGCGTTCTTACTCAAAAAGTGAGTGAGTTCTGGATAGCATTTGCCACAGTGAGCTGTCCAGGGTCCTGACAGGCTGGTGTGGGCCTGGCCCAACCCTACTGGATGTTACTGTGCTCTTCTGAACCCAACACTGCCCTTTCTGCCATTGCTTCAACCCAACAGCTCCCAGGAGCTCTGGACCAAGTTAGGACAGGAGAGGACATATACCAGGAAGTGGTGGTAGTGGCCTTGATGAGCGTCAGTAGCACTGTGATCCTGAGTGACCCACACTTTAGCTTCCCACAATGGCCTTTGCATTGGGGAAAATAAAAAGGCAGCCTTGAGCTGGGTAAGGGAATTATTTGAGGGGGTTTACAGCAGACATCAGCGGTGGGGCGCTGCCCTGAAGATGATACATGTTGACGATGGGCCTGCTTATCACAGTCTCTGTGGTCAACCAGAATCTGTAATTTGATAGGCAGGGATATTTTATTTTATGTATTTATTAAATTTGTATATTGTCCTTCACCCACAGATCTCAGGGCACTTCGCGAGATTAAAATTATATGCATGGCCTTAGAATTCATCAACAAGAATTCAGTTTTTTAGGACAGTTAGCTATTAAAAAAAATGATTAAAAATTGGAATAGAAGGCACCTGCTGAATCTTTGTTGACAGATTATTCAAATGCTAGGCTAATGACATGAAAGATTTGGTTTCTTGTTGTCAAATGAGCCTATCTAACCCAGGAAATGATGAGTGATGCTCCTGCTAATGATCTCAGTGACTGGGCTGAGACACAAGGGTCAGGTGGCCCCTGAGGATCCCTGGACCTAAGTTGCTCAAGGCTTTGCAAATGACTTCAAACGTTGTGAAAGTTAACACATCTCCCTTGAGTTAATTGATCTTGACTGAAAAATAGTCACTCTAAAAAGTTGCTCTTTGATTGTGGGCACCTTTTTGAATGGTCTAATAAGTTTTGGAGAACCTTTGGCCAGATGTTGTTGCACTCCAACTCCCATCAGGCCCAGCCCCGTGGCCAATGGTCAAGAATGATGGGAGTTGCAGTCCAACAATATCTGGTGGCCCACAAGTTCCCCTTTGCTAACTGATGAATCGACTGGATGCTGCCGTCCTAGGAATGTGTGTGCCTTAAACACTCCTTCACAAACTGTAGTGCTCAAAATGAATCCTGTTTGAAATTTGAAATTTCAAATGTATGCAAAAGAAGTTGTCCACTTTGTGTTTTCATTTCTCTGTGCTCCCATATAGGAGGCAGGCTTGTCACTCAACCCTAATGCTGCTATACATGCAAAGGTTCCAGGTTCAGTCCCTGGCATCTCCAGGTAGGGCTAAGAATCCCTTCAGTGTAGACAATACTGATCCAAATGGACCATTGATCTAACTTGGTATGGGACAGATTTCTCTGTATTCTGATATTATGATTTAAATGTCACCACTTGTTCTCATTTCTCTGTATCTCTCACACACATCCTTCCCTATCTTTTTTATATCTTTTCTTTCTTAAGGGTTGTAAATTCTGCCCTTATTACCCACTTACTTTCCCCACCCATGCTTTGGTCACTAATCTTGGGGCTCTAGCTAGGAGGCACAGCTGGAAAAATAACCTCCCTCTGTAGGGCCCAAAACTGTTTCTAATCTGCTGCCGTTGCAAGAAATGTCACCCTGAGGGATTGCTTTGTTTCCTATTGCTTTCCCTCCCTTCCTATAAACCTTGCTGATTTTTAATCTCCCAGGGCCCTGATTTCCCCTTGCCTCCCATCTTTTCTTTGTCTTAAAATGCCTGCCAGTGCTTTTCACACTTCATCATGTCTCCTGTAATACTGGCTCTGGGCCCATGCCAGAGACTGCAACTCCCGGCAAAAATGCATTGCAAGGTGGTTTCTCCAACACCGCATCCCTAGACTGTCTGCAGCTGTCATCTTCCTTCAGACGTTGGTGTTGCCAGTGGCTGGGAAGAGTGGGGGTCTGAGCTTTCTGTTCCCCAGGTTGTGACCAGAATGGCCATTGTCATAAGAAAATGAGAAGGGCCTGCCATCTTAGTCCAGCACTCTGTTCTCACAGGGGCCAAGAAGATGCCTGTAGGAACCTGAGCACCACACCTGTGATTCCCAACAACTGGTTTATAGAGGGTTGTGTGCATATTTTGCACCACTTACATCGCGGGCAGTGCCAGATTTACGTATATGCTAAAAAAGCTATAGCTTAGGGCCCCACTTTCTTAGGGGCCCCCCAAAAAAATTAAAGGAAAAAAACAACTGGATGTACATTTCCAAAATATAAGATAAAAAACAAATAAAATAAAACCTACATACAGCAACAGTGCTTTGTGTTGTGTAGGTCCATAAATGTGGGGTGCGGATGACGCTGTGGTCTAAACCACGTAGCCTAGGGCTTGGCAATCGGAAGGTCAGCGGTTCGAATCCCCACAATGGGGTGAGCTCCCGTTGCTCGGTCCCTGCTCCTGCCAACCTAGCAGTTTGAAAGCATGTCAAAGTGCAAGTAGATAAATAGGTACCGCTCTGGCGGGAAGGTAATTGGTGTTTCCGTGCGCTGCTTAGTCATGCAGGCCCCATGACCCATAAAAACTGTCTGCGGACAAACATCGGCTCCCTTGGCCAGTAAAGCAAGATGAGCGCCGCAACCCCAGAGTCGTTTGCGACTGGACTTAACTGTCAGGGGTCTTTTACCTTTACTTAGGTCCATAAATTACCTTATAGCATATATTCAACACAAAAAACAATGACAATTTGTTGTTGACAAAGGACAGCTGGACATATAAAGGGCCCCATTACCTTCAGTAGCTTAGGGCTTCATCAAACCTAAATCCAGCCCTGATCGTGGGTGATGAAATGTTCACTGATATGCATGTTAACCGGAGCTAGCAAATACTTCTTGCAGTGAGATATTGTACTATCTCAAATGCTGAGCGTCAGGGTGATATGGCAAAGTGGTTTACAAACTTTCGGTACGTTTTTATATCCTCAGAGTATTTTCCTTGTTTCTTTGTGTGCATGTTTCTTTGTGTAATTATTTATAGTCCAAATAGTCTCAAGGCAGCTTACAAAAAGAATCGCAGTAAAAAGCAAGTAGAATTTCCATTAAAACCGCAGTAATGGGAAATTATAAAGTAAAACATTGTTTCCAGTTGTGAAGGTTTGGCACTGAACCTTCATCCTTCATTTTTTTTGCGGTCCTCCCCCCCTCCATGCCTTTGTGTGTCAACTTATTCTTCAATAAACAGGTTCCCCATACCTGCCCTAACCCCTAGGGTGTGCTCCCATAGGATTGCAGGGCAAGGCTACCACTGGCTATAGGTTAATAATAATAATAATAATAATAATAATAGTTTTATTATTTATACCCCCCAGCTGACTGGGTTGCCACAGCTACTTTGAGCGGCTTCCAACATATATTGAAACATAATAAAACCTTACACATTAAAAGACTTCCCTATACAGGACTGCCTTCAGATGCCTTCTAAAGGTTATATTGTTACTCATCTCCTTGACATCTGATGGAAGGGTGTTCCACAGGGTGGGTGCCACTACCGAGAAGGCCCTCTGCCTGGTTCCCTGTAACTTCACTTCTTGCAATGAGGGAACCGCCAGAAGGCCCTCAGAGCTGGACCTTAGTGTCCGGGCTGAACGATGCGGGTGGAGACGCTCCTTCAGGTGTACTTGGCCAAGGCTGTTTAGGGCTTTAAAGGTGAGCACCAACACTTCGAATTGTGCTTGGAAATATACTAAGCGAAGGTAGGACAGATCCAGAAGCAATGTGTTACTGAATACAAGTTGCTGCAAGGTAAACACAGAGCAGGCAGCCTCTGTGTTTTGCTTTTTAGTTTCCCAGAAGCATCTAGCTAGCATCTTGCTAGCCACTAATGGAAACAGGATATTGGATTAGATGGACCCTTGCTCCACGTTATATTCCAAGGGCTGGAACTCTTAGAAATAAGAGCCTGAATTCAGACCAAGCTTAATAGATGTAGAGATTTATTTTATAGTTCCTGCTTTGCATGCAACAACAACCAGACCTCCATCCTTCCTCCAGAAACCCCTTTACTGTGCCAGTCTAAGCTCCGGAGTGGGTTCGTTTGTGTGATTAACCCAGGGCCTTCTGAAATCCTAGCCTGTATCAAGGAAAGGATCTGTCACAAACACTACAGCCTGGGCCAACAGGGCTCTTATATTCTAAGGACTTCCCTGAAAGAGGAAAGAGACTTTCGGGACTTTCTTCATGATGTGCAAAGCCATTTTGAGATACAGAAAGTGGAGCACTTAAGACCAGCTACAATCCTAAGAACTGTGCAACTACTTCTGCCTGCCCAGTGGGGATTGGGCAAATGAAACTGCCTTCTACTGTGACAGATCACTGGTTTACCCAACCCCATGCTGCCTACTCTGTGGGTTGCATTTCAGGGTCTCAGACACAGGGTCTCTCCCGTTACCTGGAACCTGAGATCCTGAGGGTGGTGTGGTTGATGTAGTTGGGCATTTGCCAGTGCCTAAAAAACCAGTAGAGGGCCCATTGCCCCAATAAGGCTACCATTTCCACTTTGTGAAAAGTATCTAGGACAGCCTTTCTCAACCTGTGGGTCCCCTGAGGTTGTTGAACTACAACTCCCATCACCCCTAGCTAGCAAGGCCAGAGCTCAGGGATGATGGGAGTTGTAGTCCAACAACATCTGGGGACCCACAGGTTGAGAACCACTGATCTAGGAAGATCAAGTGTAGCCTCATCTGATTTTTAGTTTGCATGCCCTAGATGGTTGCAGGTCACTTTGAGTTGCCTTTGGTGAGAAAAAGTGACCAATAAATTTTAACAACAACAACAACAACATGGGTGCTATCTCTTCTCACCCTAACCTACCACACAAGGTTGGTGTGAGTACAAAAGGAGATCTTTTCAGGGAGGGGATAGTTAATACATAATAATTCACAATCTGCACAATGGGCAGAGGCCACAGCTGCATGGTAGATGTTCCAGATGTTCCAGATGTTCCAGAGTCAGTCCTTGGCTTCCAGGGCTAGAAGAGATGCATCTGAAACCCTGAAGAGTCATTGCCAATCACTGTTGACAAACTGAGCTAAATGGACCCAGGGCCTAACTTATACCAAGACACCTTCCTATGCTCCTGTGTATCTCTTCCAGTATGGGGATCATGCCCAATGGCTTCCAAAACCCTGGAGCCAGCCCCAATTTCAGGGGCTGAACCTGGGATCTTCTGCCGCCAAAGCACCTTCCCCTCCCCTGTTGTGTTTCTTGAACAGCAGCCTCCCCTTCACCAGTCTCCAGTCTGACATGTAATCCAAAACATGATACATGATACAGCACAGAGGTCTGCAGCTCCAAGGAGGAAAGATGAAAATCCACATTGTCGTGTGTGCACACAGGCCCTTTAATGTGCTTAAAATAACCCCCTGGATTCTGGCCACTGTTTTCCCCAGGAGCTGAACATTTCTTCCAAAGGCCCTGCCGATGGGTTGTCATGAAGCTTCCTGCAGTGTTTCTTGTATCAGCTGTGAGAAGTTGTGGGAGTCAGTTCTCTAGCAATTCCTTGGCACACAAATGTTCCGATCTATTCCACGTTGTCTTGGATTCCCATGCAGCAACGCTTGGCTCACGCTTGGCTCAGCAGCCCTGCTTCTGTTGCTCTGCCATATCTTGGAAGCCCTGAAGCGTTACTCACGAAACCTACAAGTGTAATCTGAAGGTGAGAACAGTGACTGATGATCTGGACGGCTAGTCCAAGGGGGTCCCACAGCAATTAAAAAATACTTGCCCTCTGGCATGATCAAGCTGCACCTGAAGGAAACAAATGGATGTTCATACTTGTTTCCAGAAGCCCCAGGGATTTCACCTCTGGCAGGTTTGATTTAGCAGTGTCCAGAGGAAGAGGGAGCTTCTTCAGGGACTGGGAATAATCTGAGGCGTCTGTTTAGAAATGAGTTTGATGAGGAAGATTCCATCCAGATTCCAAGAGGAACCTCCCGTTGCATCATTACTCACAGGTTTAGCTGCTCATTATCTTCACATTCTTCCCTCAAACCCCCACCATCTCACGCTGCCGCCATCCCATTTTCTTAACTGCCATTCCTCAGCTAGAGTAAATGGAACATCTGAGTTTCATTTACGAACAATGTATAAATAAATCAAGGTTGGATGGATCCAAATGGATCCGTTTTATTGAAAATCAGAGTTGACTCTTGCACAAGGGTTTCCCATCTCATCTCTGTATCAGGATGGAGATGTGTGTGTTGTGTGTGTGTGTTTTGTTCATGTATGCTACAATGGTGGCTAGGACTCTCCTAGCTCAAAAATGGAAAGATGACGAGATACCAACGGAAGAAGAATGGCAAGTCAAACTAATGGAATATGCAGAAATGGCGAAACCTACAGAAAAAATAAAAAACAATGACAATGAAGATTATTGTTTATTTTAAAAAAACTGGGAACCTTTTATGTTGTATTTACAGAAATACTGTAAAGAAATGGACTTTGGGGTTTGATTAAGCACTTACAAGTAAGAAAATAAGTTTAAAGGTCAAGAAATAATAATATGGAATGTGCAAGATGTAATTATGAAAGAAAATTTGGTATAAAAATGATAAGAATTCAAGTGTATTGTGGTATAAGATCATAAAAATAAGACAAAAATTAAGCAGAAGTAATAAATATTTAAAGAACCAGAAGGGGAAGTTGAGGGAAGTCATGGGGAGGGTTGTTTTGTTTTGTTTTGTTTATATGACAAATTTTACATTGTGTTATTTGGTTGAAGTTATGGTAACATCTATTGAAAGCACTATGATGTCACTTTAAATAGTCATCACTTTCCCAAAGAATTCTGGGAACTGTAGTTTGTTGAGGGTCTCAGCATTGTTCGGAGACCCCCAATTCAACCCACAAGAGCTGCAATTACCCAAGTGGTTTGTAGCCCAGCAACATCAGAAGAGCACCATGTTGACTTCCCCCGATGTCTGAGCTAGATGGACCAGTGGTCTGTAATTTATCATAAGGCAGCTTCTTGTGTTGTGATGGTCTGCATGCACCAAATTATTCTGTAAGAGAAATCTATTGTGGGGTATAGTTTGGGGCCCGATGGATGTTTCAGAGACATTTGTTCTTGGCTTCACATTGGAACACCGCCAAATCAAAGCGCCTGCTACTCCTTTAAACAGAAAGTTTAATTGTGTCCAATTGACCATGTTCGAATTTCTCATGCATCTCTACCAAGATGTTCAGAATGTAGATACATAAGCTTTCTCACCAGGGATTTGGTAGCGCATAGCCATGAGTCAGCTTGCCATATTAGGAAGTAAAGATGTAGTTCTGTAGAGCAAAATAAAATCTCTTTTAAAAAATTCTGGCCAGGCTAGCCATAGTGAGATGGGAACTTTACCTCTGGGGGCAGAAGCAAAACTCATCGCGAGCTTGATTCATCTCTAGGCTATACTTCATTGTTGTTAGATCTTTCAGCGTGAAGGAGCCCCGGCCAAGAGGAAGGAACAGCTGCAATAAAGCATCTATAGACAATTCCTTGCCATTTTGGACTAAGACTGAAGAACAGAACTATAAAGTCTGTGGCGTACTGAACTTTTTCCAGGCCAATGCTTGTGTTAAGTAAATACTGCATCTCATGGTAGTGAATATATATAAAACTTGGGGGTATTTTTTATTTATTTATTTACATACACTGTGTCATTCAAAGAAGAGAAGGGAGACAGTGTGGAAGCAGGGGTGGACTTTGGTAATCTTTCATAATATGGTGCCCTGTGTGAGGGCCATATTTGGCACCCCCAAATGGACTGTCTCAACTATGGATCTTCTCAATTTTGTGCCCCCTTCAGCTGGGTGCCCTGTGTGGGGAAACTGCCCACATAGCCCAAGCCCAGTGCTGGTGGAAAGGTTAGGGAAGACCCCTTGCTCAGAGAGCCAATCCCAGTCAATGTAGATGGCGGGTAGCCAACCTGGTGCCCTCCATGTGTTATTCATTGTGCCCTCCAGATGGCGCTGGAGTCCAACTCCCATCAGCCCCAGCCAAGATGGCCATTTCACAGAGTTGCAGAGAGTTATATTCTAACAACAGCTAGAGGGCACCATGTTGGCTTCCTTTGATGTGGTCAGTACAGAACTAGATGGTCTGAGACGTGTGTTCCTGAGTTGTGATGGTTTGCATGCACCAAGTTCAAGGTTCAATCACTTCTGTCTCTAGTTAAAAGGATCCCAAGGGCTACGGCCAACCCAAGACATTTTGCTGCCTGAAGTGGAGGACAAGATGGCACCTCCCACTCTATGTACTGGTAAAGGTAAAGGGACCCCTGACTATTAGGTCCAGTTGTGGACGACTCTGGGGTTGCGGCGCTCATCTCGCTTTATTGGCCAAGGGAGCCGGCGTACAGCTTCCGGGTCATGTGGCCAGCATGACTAAGCCGCTTCTGGAGAACCAGAGCAGCACACGGAAACGCTGTTTACCTTCCCGCCGGAGTGGTACCAATTTATCTACTTGCACTTTTGTGCTTTCGAACTGCTAGGTTGGCAGGAGCAGGGACCGAGCAACGGGAGCTCACCCCGTCATGGGGATTAGAACCGCCGACCTTCTGATCAGCAAGCCCTAGGCTCTGTGGTTTAACTCACAGCGCCACTGTACTGTACTGGTAGTTAAATCTTACTTCCACACACTACTCCATTTGGCAGGAGTCTAGTTTAGGGGATAGATGGCAGGCTGTTGGTAGACATAGCTCTGTCTTCTAACACATCACCACTGCTCTCTGCCCTTCTACGGAGGTGGATGTCTCACTTTGCTTAAAAATAGGGCTGGCCCTGACCGGACTTCTATGTTGAAGCTTGAAGAGCAAATGCCAGTCATAGAAGAAAACGTGTGTGTCAGGGGCTCAGGAGCAGAGGCACAGGGAAGAGAGGAGATGGAGAGCGAAGGGGAAGAATCCGAGGGGAGCGTAGGAGAAGAGGACAGTGGACCGAGGGATTCCATGAGCCTCTCCAGCGAATCGGAAGATTCACAGAAGGGGGCGCCAGTGGCCAGGGGTAGGGGGTTCCCAAGGGGAACGCCCCAGGAGCAAGGGGGCAGCAGGGACTCCCAGAGCAGTAGTTGGAAATCAGGACCAGCTTCCCCACCAGAGCAGAGTGGGGGGGAAGAGTCCCAAGGATCGGGGCCAGTGCATTCCCCACCAGGGAGAGAAGATAAGGCAGGGCTGACCACGCCTCCAGCAGAAAGTCGGACAACGGAGGAGAGGTCAGATCCGGCCAGTGTCCCGGAAGAGGGAAGCAGTGACCGAAGTAGTGTAACGGTTAGGAGAAAGGTCACTGGGTTGGCGCGAGAGGCAAGTTCAAATGTACAGGAACGCGGGACAGCAGAGAATGAGGATTGGGAACCGGGTCCTAAAGCCCGCCGGAGGGAGGGGGAGGAGCTAAGCGACTCAGCGTTGGAAGAGTCCAGAAAGGGCAATGCCCCAGCGGGCAGGAGGACCCAAAGGAGGAGAGAGCAGCGTAAAAGGTGGAGCAGGGCTAGGATCTTAAACTGGTGTCATAGGGGAGGAGACTCAGACGGGACTTCACCGATCTAGGGTTTAAGACGTAGAGCTGCACGCTGTGGCTTTGAAATGGAAACTGAACTTCAATAAAGACTTTTGTACATTACCACAGCCTAGCGTTGGTCCTCTGTGAGCTGGGACCTAGAGGCAGCTCTGACAGTGTGAGACTGATTATTGAGTTAACTCTGTATATGGCAGGCTCAGATAACCACCTTTATTATCAGCAGCAGAGCATAAGCTCATGTCACCCAGGACAGATGCTTGGGACGTGGAGGAAGCCCGCTGCAGCTCACCTGGCAAAGTGCACCTGGGGCACATGCACAGCAGCCTTTCTCTGCCCCGGGGTCAAGCCTGACCTCGGGATGGAGCTGCTGTAGCTGGTGGGCTGCCTTGTGGGACATCTTCAGCAGAGAGAAATACAGTGGTACCTCGCAAGACGAATGCCTCGAAAGACGAAAAACTTGCAAAACGAAAGAGTTTTTCGTTTTTTGAGTTGCTTCGCAAGACGGATTTCCCTATGGGCTTGCTTCGCAAGATGGAAATGTCTTGCAAGTTTGTTTCCTTTGTCTTGCGAGTTTGTTTCCTTTTTCTTAAAACCGTGCATTCACTTCGAGGAGCAACTCATAGCACGCGGTGTGGTAGCCTTTTTTGAGGTTTTTGAAGACTTTGGTATTTTTGAAGCTTTTCCAAAGTCCGTGCTTCGCAAGACGAAAAAATCGCAAGACGAAAAAACTCGCGGAACGAATTAATTTCGTCTTGCGAGGCACCACTGTAGACTGAGGAGTAAACTCTACACATATCCAGAGTGGAGTCCCTAAGATGGTTGGAAGCTGCCCTATATGCCTCCTTCTGGCAACTCCTGCATCCAAGCTGGTGTCAAATGATTGGCTTTGCTCTCCTTTGGACCACCTCAGTGAAGCCAAGAAGGGGGTCTTGTTGTCTGACCAGCCCAGGACCTCCATCCACACTGCCCAGGCTTTCACCTCCAGGAGGGTCACTTTGGTGCTGCAAATAGCAGATTGACATCACTCCATTGTCTCTGGAGACAGATGGATGCCTGCAAGGATGGGATGGTACCTAGTAAATCCTGGTGTGGAAAATTGGATACAGATAATTTTCCTCCTACCCCAAAATATTATGAGAACTTGGGGTCATCTCCGGTTTAATGGATCAGCGGTGGACAGAGGACATATAAAAGCACTTTTTCACAGGAACACAGGAAGCTGCCTTATACTGAGTCAGACCATTGGTTCCCTTGGTTTAGTAACAGCCACACTGACCAGTATTGGATCTCCAATTATCTGAAGATGACATGGGTTGAACAGGGACCCTCTCCATGCAAAGCAGATGCTGTAACACTGAGTGACAGCCCTTCCCACAAACCAGACATCACCTTCCAATGTACGATCTTGGAAGGGTCTACAAAAGCACTCCATCCTAGTGCGGTGACAAGAGACCAGAGTTAGAAAAACCAAGGTGCAGGAGGAACATTTAAAAAAGCAAAATGAAAAACAAATATGTATTGATCCCAAATTCACCATGGGAGGTGGGGCCTCCTAAGCAAGGCAGCCTGCAGTGCCCTTAGTACTGCAAGTGTTGACGTGCAGAGGGCAGGGAGGCCAGCTGGTTAGCCCCAGCTGGGCCGTCTCCTTCCAGTGGTCCTGCTGCCAAGACCCATTGCCTCTGCTTCAACGTAAATCAGCGACCCAGGTTTCAGAGCCAGGGCACACTATCAGCAGAGTGAACTGCACACACAGAATAGGCGTGAGGCTTGTGGAAGCATACTACAACTACAGATTTATTAATCATAAATCAGGACAAAGAAACATTTCGTCTCTCTCTCTTGTCTTCTCAGAGAGAACCGGGAAAAGCAAAAGCTATACACACAACGGAAGTTCCCAGCAAGCTGTGCTGGAATGTAAACAGGCATGTGACACACACCAGTTCCACACATCTGCTCCTTAAGGGGAATGGAAATCTCTACAGCAAGGTGTTAAACTGTTTTTTCTTCTTCTGGGGGTTCATGGCAGAGCACTGTTGAAACATTTCAGTGTGGGCCTCCACATGGGCAGGGCCAATTGTACAGGCATTCGCCACACGACCATTGCTCTGGTGGTGATGGTTGGGGAGGAGGAATGACGCCAGCATGATCTGCAACAAAATGTTGCAGCATGGTGTGATGCCGCTCAGGATTCCAGCCATTCCAGACCACCAGCCCCCTTCCAGTTGTTTCTGCACCCTGCAATAGTCTAACAGTATCTGATGGCAAATGAGCAGGCTCAGTCCCCCATTGGGTAGTTTTCTGGGTTCCCCTTAAAGCTCTTTTCCCTAAAGATTCTTTTTTGGGTGGAGAGGGTACTTTTGAGAACCGGAGGGTATCCTCTCCCACCAGACTGCTGGTGCCTCCTTCTGGTATGAAGGATGAATCCTGGATACTGGGAATGGAAAGAAGAAGAAGAAGAAGAAGAAGAAGAAGAAGAAGAAGAAGAAGAAGAAGAAGAAGAAGAAGAAGAAAAGGTGGAGGAGGAGTTTGGATTTGATATCCCGCTTTATCACTCCCCGAAGGAGTCTCAAAGCGGCTAACATTCTCCTTTCCCTTCCTCCCCCACAACAAACACTCTGTGAGGTGAGTGGGGCTGAGAGACTTCAGAGAAGTGTGACTAGCCCAAGGTCACCTAGCAGCTGCGTGTGGAGGAGCGGGGAATCAAACCTGGTTCACCAGATTACAAGTCTACCACTCTTAAGCACTGCACCACACTGGCTCTCAACGACATGATAGCAAGCCTTCCTATCCCACATCAATGCCTTGGGATGAACTGGCAAGAAAGCATCTCTCGCACCACTGCCGTAACTTCTAAAGGACACCTTGGTTGCATGGAATTATTTTATCGGATAACCACTTGCAACGAGGTTACAGAGCCCATTCCTGTGTTATGAATAGTGCCTTTTTTATCTCCCTATTAATACATGGCTATTTTGGAATAGCCTCGTTTCTGACGAAAAGTGTTTCAGGTTGTGATTCCCACTAGCCCAGTCTAGTCTAGCCTGCGTCTCCCCTTTCAAGACCTGCGGAGACATATTTTGATTAATTGAGCAGTTCCCATCGCAGCTGAGAACCAGGTGCAGCTGAGAACCCAGTTGCTCAGGATGCTCAGCTCCTGCGTAATTAGTTTGTTTTTAATCTCTTAATTCTGCAGAAGTAAACTTTAGGGTGTTAATGGGAGGGGTTTGGAGCAGGAGGATCTTGACTAATGTGTTATTAACAAGCATTCAGAGGAAACTAGCTCTGGCAGGCCAAGAATCTGGATGGGGGAGGAAGGGAGGAGGGTGATGGGAACTGGGACCTGTTGCAGTTTCCCCCCTCTGCTTATATATGGCCAGGAAGGGCTTTTATGTTTTGTTTTTAGTTGGTTTTCTCACGGGGATCCTAAGAGTGTGTGTGTGTGTGTGTGTGTGTGTTCTTTCTTTTCTTAAAAAAGGGCTGGTCGTATTCCTGAATAAGGACTAACTAGGGAATGGGGATTTTTATACAGTAGAAAAAGCATTAACGGCTGAGGGGGGCAGCATGGAAATAGCATTAACTGCATGATTCTTTTACCAGGTCTCGCAGCAGAGCAGGGAAAGACACAATGTCATTAGTTTACATTGCACACAAATTGCAGAACCGGCTTTTGAGGTGTTTGTTGCTATTGCTGACTGTAGACACCTTCTAGTCTACATCGGAGACACAGGCTGCGTGTATTACGTGTGTGTACATTTTTAAGACAGTGTGGTGCAGTGGTTAGAGTGTTGGACTAGGACCTGGGAGACCGGGCTCAAACCCACACCTGGGTGACCTTGTGCCAGACACTCACTCTCAGCTTAACTTATCTCACAGAGTTGTCACGAGGATAAAACAGGGAGGAAGAAAACCAGGTAGGTCACCTTGAACTCCTTGGAGGATAAAGCTGGGATATAAATGTAATAACACAGAATAAATAAAATAAATGTTAGCATCAGTGCAGTCCCAGTACTCATTTTTTTCTAGGTAACCGCACACGCTCAAGAACTATTGCATATGTTTTGTCTCTGGAAAGTGCTTCTTGAGAAATGGGTTTCATTGTGAGAGTGGGGAGAGAGATAACACACACACACACACACACACACACACACACACAAATGTTTATGTATATTTTTGAAGGATATATATCTCTAAAGCAGTATACACCCTGGGATAATGACAAGGACAAGGTTAATAATATAGCACTGTCTGAGGATTTTATTTTTATTTTAGATATACTGCCTTTGAGGAAAAAAATGTTTGCAACCAACCTAGAAGTTCCAAAAAACTTACCAAGCATTTTTCTTCCTTCTCTTTTAAGGGATTAGAAAAGGAAATCTATTAACACTCTTCACACTTTGCGACGTCAGGCAGGCACCGCAATTATTCCCCAAAGACGTGGAGCGAGAAAACATACAAAATCCTCCAAGCGGGGGAATCAAAAAGCTGTTACACATATAGTAGGCACGTGAAGTTCTCGACAGATGCAGCGCTGAGCTCTGGATGGTGGGAGAGCAAGGCGCATCGAGAAGCAACATCGAAAACTCATCAGTGTGACCTCTGGAGACTTCTTCAGAGTCTTTAAATCAAAGTTGCCTCTGGACAGTTCATACTGGAGACAGAGATCATTTGGAGGGATTTACGTACAACTGCTTGTTACCCCTCGCCCCATTTATGGGTGTAAATGTTCTTGTAATGGGAGTTATTTCCAAAGAATGTGTCTTAAGGATCACAGCGGTCGTGATTTTAAACACATGTACTCTTGAATCCCATCGAAATAAATGGGATGTAGCCCCACTTAATAGCTGTCAGTGTGCAAGATTAGCATCACACTAATACTATGCTATTTCTTTAGGGCATAGTTGACCTAGAAAAGGAATGTGATGATGCATTGATAAGAGAAGTTAATATTACAATGGTTTCCAGAAACGGGACCTGGTTCTAATTAGGTTTGAATGGAACTGGCTCCGTCCATTTCTTTACCCAGAAAGACAGACTCTGACACTCTCTCTCACCAGTTAAGGTGATTTTGTACAATGTATCAGTGGTTACCTATCTGAAGAAGGCCCCCTCAATGGACAGCCAACACCCAATACAGTGGTGGCCCGCAAGACGAATGCCTCGCAAGACGGAAAACCCGCTAGACGAAAGGGTTTTCCGTTTTGGAGGTGCTTCGCAAAACGAATTTCCTATGGGCTTGCTTCGCAAGACGAAAATGTCTTGCGAGTTCCTGCGGTTTTTTTCCCCTTTCAACTCCCCCTTTTTCTAAGCCGCTAAGCCGCTTATCTGCTTATCCGCTAGGCCGATAAGCCGCTAAAAGCCGCTAAAAGCCGCTAATAGCGCTAATACGCTAAGCCGTCAATGGGCTTGCATCGCAAGACGAAAAAACCGCTAGACGAAGAGACTCGCGGAACGGATTTATTTCGTCTTGCGAGGCACCACTGTAATTGAAGCTCCAAATAGATCATATACAGAGGGCACAGGTGGTGCTGTGGTCTAAACCAATGAGCATCTTGGGCTTGCCAATCGGAAGGTCGGTGATTCAAATCCCTGAGATGGAGTGAGCTCCCATTGCTCTGTCCCAGCTCCTGCCAACCTAGCAGTTCAAAAGCACACTAGTGCAAGTAGATAAATAGGTACTGCTATAGCAGGAAGCTAAACGATGTTTCTGTGCACTCTGGTTTCTGTCACTGTGTTCTGTTGCACCAGAAGCAGTTTAGTCATGCTGGCCATGACTCAGAAAGCTGTCTGTGGACAAACGCAGGCTCCCTCAGCCTGAAAGCAAGATGAGCGCCGCAACCCCATAGTTGCCTTTGACTGGACTTAACCATGCAGGGGTCCTTTACCTTACCTTACACAGAGAGCCTTTTCAGAAATTATCTATGTGCATCTTAAGACATGGAGGAAGGGGACATGGACTGTGATGCTAGCTGCATCCCCATTTCATGGTCCCATAGACACAGTGCCAAGTCATTCAGTGTGGCATGTGCAAGGCTGTCCCTATGCACATGAAACTGTTGCTGTGGCATGTCTATAAATGAAGGTTGAACAGGTGGATATCATGAAGGTAGGACCTGTGGCACATGTGATGTTGGGGTTCAACAGCATAGTCATTTATCATCCTCTATAACTGTTTGGTGTACATAAGGAGAAGTTTTGTAATGGGCAAGTTACTCTCCTGGAGTTTGTTACATTTATGTCCCTCTGGGGTTGCATTCACACAGCATTTTATTCCATTTTCCTGTTAATTTCCACATTGTATCTGAGTTTTTGCACGGTACAAAAATCCACTCCTGGGGAGATAATGGAACTGAGTGCATGTTTAGCACTTGTTTCCATGTTATTTGATTCTGGGGGGGAGGAAATCAATTTTCAACCCCCTTTAACCTTGAAGATGCCAAAAGTGAAGCAAATAAATTGGTGGTGGTATACAGCGTGAAGTTGTTTCTTGCTGTTTTCATGGCAGGGAACAGAAGCACTCATGTGCAGAAAAGCTGAGGGAGTAGCAATGCTGTGGAATGATGCTCGTAGTTTTGTCATGCCACACCCACTGGTGCAAACCACATTTAGTTCCCTAATGCAATTGGCACTGCAGTGTGAAAGGAAAATGGAACAGAAGCACTAACATTATAATCAGAACAAGTAAGGCAATGTTCACCACATCTGGACACACCCTGGATTTCTGGAGTTGCCAATACTGAAGTAGGGTTGGGGGATACATTCTGTTGGGTTAGAACTGTAACGTGAACCTACCTAATTCACAGTTCCTGAAACAGAATGTGTATCAAGATTCGCATTTGACAGAATATTGCAATGCAGTTCTCCAACCAAAATGGTGTTTCTAAAGTAAACGCATGATATATGTTAAAAAGTGTGGTATTTTTTCTAGAAAAATAGCACTGGGTGTATTAGGGAAAAATAACATGCAAAAATGTTCAAGGAAAACACTTGCAAAAAAAAAGGATCTTTGGCAAAAATGCATTCCAAAATATAAGATGAAATACATGTTAATACATTCATGGGTTTTTGTGATTTTATATACATACACACACACACACACACACAATACATACATACATTTGTATATAGATAGATAGATATAGATAGATGATAGATGATAGATGATAGATAGATGATAGATAGATATAGATAGATAGATGATAGATAGATGATAGATAGATAGATAGATAGATAGATAGATAGATAGATAGATAGATGATAGATAGATAGATAGATGATAGATAGATAGATAGATAGATAGATAGATAGATAGATAGATGATAGATAGATAGATAGATAGATAGATAGATAGATAGATGATAGATAGATGATAGATAGATAGATAGATAGATAGATAGATAGATAGATAGATAGATAGATGATAGATAGATAGATAGATAGATAGATAGATAGATAGATAGATAGATGATAGATAGATAGATGATAGATAGATGATAGATTAGATAGATAGATGATAGACAGATGATAGACAGAAATAGAGACAGAGATGATGGAGATGGAGATGGAGATAAATTAAACATGTGGAAATGCCACAAATTGAATTTAATTAAGATGGAGGAAGAATGAGAAATGGAGAGAAACCAAAACAGATTTAATCATCCCTATCCTGAAGCAGCCACAGATAAGTTGTGCACAATTTGCAACCAGTCAATCTGAACATTGACCTCCAGTGAGTTATGGTCTCCCACCAGGGTCTTTATTGTCAGGAGCTCCTGGGATCTCTGTACAACGCCCCCTGTGTGGTAAGCCATTGAACTGCAGCAGGCAGATTCTCAGGGAGGTACCTTCAAGCCCTGGACCAGCTCCTGGATTAACTCCACTCACCCAAGCTGGTCATTGGATCATCCTACCAAGGCTTCCTGTTCCCTATAACCTTTTGCTTGAGCAACATGGTCTTTGTATCCTTTGGTTGTCCTCCGAGAGGGAAAGTCAAGCCCTTGGCAGGCCACAGTGCATGGCTGTGTAGACTTCCTTCAGCATTTAAGCTGAGAGAGGTCTCAGGATACACAGCCTTCCTGTTATAGAAGTGACGCCCTGTGTGTGCACCCAGGGAAATGTAATCAGCTTCTCAATGCAGCTAATCCATACAGCCGTTCTCTCCCACCTAGAAGGATAACGCAAACAGCAGGCTGGAGGAAACCACAGCTAATCCTGTTCACTCAAATGAGATAAACGACACGTCAAATTGGCCTACATCTCTGCAGTAGCTGGAAGTTAGCAAAAAAGTAGGTCTGGCATATGCTAATTAGTTTAGAAGGAGGATAAATTAGCAATGGTATTCAGCGAAGTGGTATTAACGAGATGGCGGTGTTTGAAGAGTATCTCTCACATTTCTTTGCACATATCAGCTCTTGCAGATTGTAACAAATTTCAAGCTGAGCTGTATATTTCTGGTAGCGGGTGTTCGCATTATACGCCAGTTGACATTATATATAGCAACTCTGGCTTTTGCCGCCTAATCCTTAAGTTCAGAAACACCAAAAACAGTTTAAAATTAAAATTAAAAATTGCATTAGGCTCTTGCTAATTATCAGCAGTTGATTCTCCCCATTTTTCTCAAAAATAATGGGGTGAGGGAGTTGGAGTTCTCCACATGCACAAGTGGGGTTTTGAAATACATGCAGATTTATTCTTCAAGGGGTGGGGTGTGTGGACCTGTTAGAATGAAACAATTGGGAAGTTTTCTTGGCAGTGTATCCGTTCCACAATTTGACACGCCAAAAGCATCTTCAGGCAGAATCTGTTTTTGGTTGGGTCTAGTACCAGGCGACACATTCTTGGGAAAATCTGTTCCTTTCCTTTTAAAGTCTCTCATCTTTGTGGGAGACCACAGTAGAGCCAGGAAAATATTTGGGCTTGCAGCTGAGGAGCACAGTAGACTCTGGAGGTGGGTGGGTTTGTTTTACATATTTGTTTTACATATTAAAACTTCCTAAATAGAAACAACTCATTGCCACGTGTTAAATAGGCCTGACGTGAACTTCTGAGTAAATGTGCTTCATATGTACTTCGATGAGGTTTTCATCTAAGACTGAGATGCTTTTAAACTAAACTAAAACAATGGAGATATTGCCATGCTACAAAATAGCCAGAAATCTGATCAAAATCTAGCTTGGGCGAACTAGACATAGCCACATTGGAACGTGTGTGTGTGTGTGTGTGTGTGTGTGTGTGTGTGTGTGTGTTGCAGAGGGTCTGGACTGAATCCAAATTGCATGGTGTCAGAGTCTGCAATCTACAAACAGCATCGGAAATGAGGTCCCTCATCACCAGACCCCCCATTGACCTATCTCATTAAAAAAAACCAGATCCATTCCAAAGCCAAAACTGTTTACATTTTCTGAAATTTGTGTGTATTCCATATATATATGGAACTGCTTGCATCAGAGACTCGGGGAGTTTCTCTTTCCACAGGTGCAATGTGTTCGCATTGTTCTTGCTTACAGCATGCCCTACTTAGATTCTTACACTGCATGCTGAAATGAAAGGAGATTTACATATTGGAGTTCAAATGAGCTTTGTGCTCACAGGTGTTGTAAAAGTCGGCAAACAGGTAGTCTGTTGCAAAGGCAGAGGTAAGTGGTTGAAAGCAGGAGATGGTGGTATACTTGTGTGTGTGGTGTTATAAAGGAAGTAATGAAACAGGAACCATCTGGAAGGCATTATCAGTCTGCTTCCAATGCAAATAGAGCAAGAGAGAAGAGACTACTAAGTTTTCGATCAGAATTCTGCAGGAAGGTTAAAGAGACCAAAGTGATTTTCCCAAGCAGACAAGGAATAATCATTTGGTGCATTAACCTGTGCAAGTCTTTTGTGTTGGGAACTTCTTCCATTCCAATCTACATTTCCAACGTTAGGGAATAACTGGAAAGAATCTCTGCCTTGCATTTTTGTAGACCCTGTAAAGGTAAAAATGAGGGGGAGGGGGCTTTTAAAATATTGACATTGTGATTTAAGAGCAACAATCTGGAAACATATGGAGCTTCTTGTAGGTTTTTGCTTAAAGTGAAATTTGAAGGACATTTGAGGGCCCCAGGCTGGCAAAAACATGTATAGAAACTCTAGGGGAAAGGGAAATGATTGCAATTAGATTAGCAACATTTCTTGGGGTGGGGTAGTATGATATATTAAGAATACAGTCAAACCTTGGTTTTCAAACATCTCAGCTGCCAAATGTTTTGGAAGCCGAATGCCAAAAACCCAGAAGTAAATGCTTCCTTTTTCTAATGCGCCTTGGAAGTCGAACGGCTTCTGAGGCGCATTTTTCAATTTTCCCCATTGAACTTGCTGACAGCCCTTTGATCCTCAGTTTCTGAATGTTTCAGAAGTTGAATGGACTTCCGGAATGGATTACATTAGAACACCAAGGTCCCACCCTATACGTTTAATGCACATGACATGTAATGTTTGCATGCATTGTATTTGCAGACATGTAAGGTTTGGGACGCGGGTGGCGCTGTGGATTAAACCACAGAGCCTAGGACTTGCCGATCAGAAGGTCGGCGGTTTGAATCCCCAAGACGGGGTGAGCTCCCGTTGTTCATTCCCAGCTCCTGCCAACCTAGCCAGAAATGGCTTAGTCATGCTGGCCACATGACCCGGAAGCTGTACGCTGGCTCCCTCGGCCAATAAAGCAAGATGAGCGCCGCAACCCCAGAGTCGGTCATGACTGGACCTAATGGTCAGGGGTCCCTTTACCTTTACCTTTAATGTTTGAATGCATTTTGTTTGCAAGCATTTTGCAAAGAGAAGTTTGCATTAGGCACGAGAGGTTTCACTCTGGTGAATGTGACAGAAAAGGTTAGATGCGTCTTTTTCAGTCTTTAGGCAAATTGATGACTCATCCTAGCAACCCAAACTGCAGTGAGAAGCTAAGCTCCAGGATAATGAACAAGCTTGGGATCCCTCTCTGGGACCAGAGAAAGGAAAGTTTGTTGAACTGCATTAAGGACTTTAGGAAGACAGGAGGACCGCATTGCTGTTAAAGAGCAATGTGTTACTTTGTATGTTTGTGACGTTTAACTGTAGCTATTTTGTAACCATTGTAATTATTGGTCAGGAGTCGATGTGGCCATGGGGCTGAAAGGGGCTTCCCATTCCTGATGTGTTGTTGTTGCTGTTGTTTAGTCGTTTAGTCGTGTCTGACTCTTCGTGACCCCATGGACCAGAGCACGCCAGGCGCTCCTGTCTTCCACTGCCTCCCACAGTTTAGTCAAACTCATGCTGGTAGCTTCGAGAACACTATCCAACCATCTCGTCCTCTGTTGTCCCCTTCTCCTTGTGCCCTCCATCTTTCCCAACATCAGGCTCTTTTCCAGGGAGTCTTCTCTTCTCATGAGGTGGCCAAAGTATTGGAGCCTCAGCTTCACGATCTGTCCTTCCAGTGAGCACTCAGGGCTTATTTCCTTCAGAATGGATAGGTCTGATCTTCTTGCAGTCCATGGGACTCTCAAGAGTCTCCTCCAGCACCATAAATCAAAAGCATCAATTCTTCAGCGATCAGCCTTCTTTATGGTCCAGCTCTCACTTCCGTATCCCTGGTGTACAATATTGCTATTGTCTTGCTTCAGTCACCAATACCACTGTATAGTCAAATCAGCACAGCCATGAATAGACAGATGTGCTCTGGTATTATGTGCCTGCATCTTTCCTGTAAAATCTAAAGTCTGCCTTGGAAGAATCTGTGTGCCGTGTTTCTCTGAGGTTTCCAGTTTCAGAGTAATTTCCTGAGAGCTTTGCATTTTAGCACTATCCAGCTACAGTTTCTATTAGGAAAAGGAGAAAGAGAGGTGGAACGGTCTAGAAAGACAAGGGGAAATGGTATGTTTTTCCCATACGGGCCACGGGGAACGCTCAGTTACAACCCAATAGCCTGCCATGAAACGATACCCTCTGATTGCATCACACTCAATCGACTTCCGCGTGACTTGTGCTTTTTCTTCTTGGGTCCATATACTTTTCAATATACTGCTTCCAAACATAACACCATTTAAAAGGCTCCCTTGGTTATGTTGAGTTTGTGTGTATGAGGTTTTGCTTTTAAAAAATACAAAAAGCAGTAAAACAAGAAGAGAGACCGACAGAGGCTGGAAATTCAAAATGCTCATTCCATTTTCAGAAAGAAAGATAAATCTCCTGTGCAAAACAACTAAGGGATGGGGTGTAATTTGGGTTTTTCTTTGTTGGTGTGGGGCTTGTTGCTGTTGGTCTTTTTGTATCTTTATTTTAGATTTTGCTGTGATTTATGTAGAAACTGGTCAGCTTGGTTTTGTATTTTTTTTAATGTTTAATTTATTGTTTATGACTACTTTTGTTATGTTGAAGTCATATATTTTTCATGTTGTAAGCCACCTTGAGCATGGTTTGAACTGTGGAAAGGCAGCCTGCAAATAAAATTATGCATGTAGAATCGCTACCTGAAACAGTCCTTGGTCAACTCATGGTTGACAAGCTTTCCCTTCCCATAAGTCACAAGGGAGCCATCAGGGCAAACAAACACTAAGGCTCTGTCTTGTTCAATGACATGTTTTTGCTTTCCAGACAAGCAATTTTGCATTTACACAATACAGAACTCAATGCACTAGTGGGCTGAGTCAGTATAAAACAGCCTCCCATATTTCTATTGCATTGATATATCATAATTGCATACCTACTGTCAGGGAACTGCCATCAGGAGGGCAGGTGATGGAAGGGCTCACGGAGGTTAGGAAAGACTCGGCAGCAGAGGAGGGAACCAGCAGGGGTAGAGAAGGAGCTCCAAGGGAAAGTGAGTTGGAGGGATGGCTCAGAGAGACTTCCAGCAAAAACAGTGGGGAAGTTTCGGGACCTCCTATAGGGACACCCACCCCTCGCCGTAAACTGTCGCGCCGAGAATCCCGAAGACGCGTTTCCGTTAAGGAGCTTCTATGTTGGAAGCGCTTCCGCAAACGCCCACTGTCGGATTCTGCCAGCGATTGAGGGAGTCATGTTTAAGGGGCTCCGCTATAGACAGAGCTTTGATAATCAAGCCAAACTCTGAGGGACTAAGCTTTACGCACAAGCAGCTCATCATCCCATCACAGCAATCCGACAGTCCCTGAAAGCCGCTTGTGCAAGGAAAGGCATCATGAGCAACCCAACCGGAGCCGGAGACGCAGGAGGAGCTGGAGCGGGTCCAAGCCTAGAAGAAAGGTACAGGGTGTTGGAAGTCCAGCTAGCGCTGCAAACGGCGAGGCTCAAGGAGAGGCGGGCTCAGGATGCAGAAAAGGGAAAGACCACCCCACTCGCAAGGAAGGTGCCAGGATTGGTACAAAAGTTTGGGGGTGATCCCAGAAACTATCAAGCCTTTAGGACAGAGATGCAATACGCCCTCAATCTGCAGTTTGGTGACTTTCCCGATGAGGAATCGAGGGTAGCATTTGTGATTGGGCATCTCGAAGGGGGGCGAAAGACTGGGTGAGGCCCCTGATGGCAGCGAATAATGACACCCTAAAGGACTCGAGAAAGTTTTTTCGCGCCATGGATCTGATGCTTTCCAGTGAGATTGAGCAGGGGGTGGTGCGCAGACAGTTAATGGCGTGTAAACAGGGGAACCGATCCGTCCGTGAGTACTGGACTGAGTTCACCATGTTGATCCATAAATTGGGGTGGGACCTGTCGGCGGAACCGATACAAATGCTGTTCGAAGAAGGGCTATCTTCGGAGGTGAAGGACGAACTTTCCCGGGCGCCCAGGGCGGAGTCTATGGACCAGCTGACCAAATCCGTGCTGGCCATAGGAGCACGCCAGGAGGCGAGAGCTTTGGAGAAGCGGGAAGGGAAAGGGGAACGTTGGAGTGATTTCCGCATTCCAGGGATTCCAGAGCAGCAATCCCCGCCTGTAGAGCCAATGGAAATTGGAACAGCGCGCACGCGCAGAGTTTCAAACCCCAATGAAGGGCGGAAGAAGGAGGGAAAGAGCGCCAAGAAATGTTTCCTCTGCCAACAGCCAGGTCACTTTGCCAGAGTCTGTCCGCAAAGGAAGGAATGGCAAGGGATGGCGGGAGCTGTTGGGGGTGAGGAGGAGGGGGTTAAGGAGCAAGTAAAAGCCAACGCCTGGCTGCCAGCATCGGGGCACAGCAGCCAGGCCAAAGAGCAGTGAATGTGCCCACGCCGGAACCCCCAAGACAAGCGCTGGTAGTAGAGGTGTTGCTAGAGCTGCCAAACGGACACCCACTAAAGATAAAGGCGCTATTGGACTCAGGCAGCTCCTGTAATTTTATGAGTAAGGAGTTTGCAGCCGAACACCAGATACAAACTATCCCTTTAAGTAACCCTTTGCAGGTGACCACAATTGATGGGAGGGAGCTGTTGGGGGGAGAAGTTAACCAACAGACTATCCGAATGATAATGAAGGTGGCAAGACACACGGAACTGATAGCATTTAATGTGGCCACCCTGGGGGGAGCGCCTATTATTTTGGGGATGAGCTGGCTAGCGCTACATGATCCGCTAGTGGGATGGCACCAGCGGGTAGTTTCCTTTGGGTCAGCACATTGCCTAGAACACTGCAAGGAGGGGAAGGCTCAGGGAGGAGCCAAGGCCACTCTAGCAGGGACGAAAGTAACTGATAAAGGGAAGGTGCCCCGACAATACGCCGACCTGGGTAACGTCTTCAGCGAAAGAGAAGCAGATAAACTGCCCCCGCATAGACCCTTTGACTGCCAAATCAACCTACTCCCTGGGGCCCAGCTGCCAGTGGGCAAGCTGTATTCCATGTCCGATAGGGAGATGCAGGAGTTAAGGGAGTTCATTGACAAAAACCTGAAACGAGGTTTCATCAGAGAGTCAAGAGCGGTGGGGGGCAGCCCAGTGTTTTTTGTGGACAAAAAAAACACGGATAAGCCCAGGCTTGTAGTGGATTACAGGGCCCTGAATGCCGTGTCAGAACCCGTGGCTTTCCCCATGCCCAGAATCGATGACATTTTGACCCGGGTGAGGAAGGGAAAGATTTTTACCAAACTGGACCTGAGGGGGGCGTATAACCTGATACGGATGAGGAAGGGGGATGAATGGAAAACCACCATGTTCACCCCTTTAGGGGCTGTTGAGTATCTCGTTATGCCCTTCGGTCTACAAGCAGGCTCAGCCTGTTTTCAATCATTCATGAACCACGTCCTGGGACCTTTGCTTTACAAGAATTGCACGGCCTTCTTAGATGACGTGTTGGTATACTCAGAGAACGAGGAGCAGCATGTACGGGACGTCCGGGAAGTACTGGGCAAGCTGCAAGCAAACCAGCTGTGGGTGAAACTGGAGAAGTGTCAGTTTCATACCAAGGAGGTGGAATTCCTGGGGTACTGCTTGTCAGACAAGGGATTGGCCATGGATCCCGGCAAGGTTCAGGCGGTACTGGAATGGAAGACCCCGAAAACGAAGAAGGACGTGCAAAGGTTCCTAGGGTTTGGAAACTTCTATCGGAAGTTCATCAAGAACTTTGCCCACTTGACGGCTCCCATCACTGATTGTCTCAGCAGCAAGAAGAAATTTGTTAGGACGGTAGAGGCGCAGCGAACGTTTGAAGACTTAAAGAAAGCATTCGCGTCTGAAGAACAACTCCTGCATGTGGATCTACAAAAACCGATGAGAGTAGAAACTGATGCATCAGACCGGGCGGTAGGGGCGGTGCTTCTGCAGCCGGGGAAGAGTGAGTCGGAGTAGAGACCGTGTGCCTTCTTCTCGCGAAAGTTGAATAAATCCGAGAGGAACTACACCGTGTATGACCGAGAACTACTCGCCATTCATGAAGCGTTCCGAAGATGGCGGCACTTACTAATTGGTGCACAACACAAAGTCCAAGTGTGCACTGACCACAAGAATCTAGAGTATTGGAGAACGGCACGAGTACTCAACCAACGACAAGTGAGATGGGCCCAGGAGTTCTCCAAATTCTACTTTGAAATTTGCTACGTGCCAGGCCCGGAAAACGTCAGGGCGGACGCTCTCTCTCGAAAACCAGAATATTTGGAGGGGGAGGGAGCGCCAGAAGAGAGACATATCATCCCAGAGGACCACTGGGTGTGTGGGGCGGCATTGGTGGGGCAAAGAGAACTGGTAGAGGGAACTCAGAATGATGAATACGCACAGGATAAGCTCAGAGGACTCCGGAGGGAGGGAGAAAACCCAGGAGGTTTTGAGGAAAGGAACGGGGCATTGTATTACAAAGGAGCGCTGTATATACCCGAAGGAGAATTGAGGGGGAGGGTACTCAAACAGTTGCACGACAACCCCACAGCGGGGCACTTCAGGCAACACAAAACCATGTGGTTGGTTACCAGGGAGTTTTGGTGCCCCAAGGTGCGGGAAGATGTAAGGGAGTATGTAAGAGGGTGTGACCGATGCCAGCGAGCAAAAGGGGAGAGGCGGGCACCGGCGGGGTTATTGGAACCACTACCCACACCAGAACGACCATGGGAGGCAGTATCCATAGATTTTATGACGGATCTGCCGAAATCCAAGGGAAAAACAGCCATCATGGTTGTAGTAGACCTGTTAACCAAGATGTGCCACTTTATAGCATGCTCACATGCGGTCACGGCAGAAGAGACAGCCAAGTTGTTTGTAGAACACATTTTTAGGTTGCATGGCGCCCCCTTGAGGGTGGTTTCAGACCGAGGGAAACAATTTACGTCCAGGTTCTGGAGGAAGCTCATGAGCTTACTGCACGTAGAGGTTAATTTTTCGACTGCCCGACACCCAGAAACCAACGGGCAGGCGGAAAGAGCAAACAATATCCTCCAACAATACTTGAGGTGTTATGTCAATGACAGAGAAAATGATTGGGTAGAAAAGTTGGCCCTGGCAGAATTTGCCTACAATAATGCGGAGAATGTGTCCACAGGGATGAGTCCCTTTTTGGCCAACTATGGGTGTCATCCCAGGGCATTTCCCGTGGAAGGAGGGGAAAGATGGAGCGTCCCGGCAGCAGAACAGTTTGTAGAAGAGATGGAAGCGATCCATCGTCAGCTCCAACTCAACCTAGAAAGGGCCAAAGAAGAATACAAGAAGCAGGCAGACAGGAACAGAAGGGAAGGTGAAACCATAAGGGTGGGGGACCAGGTGTGGCTATCGACACAAGGGTTGCCGTTCAAAGGGGGTTGTAAGAAATTGAGACCCAAAAGATTGGGACCATTTGAGGTCATACAACAGGTCAATCCAGTGGCGTTCAAACTCAGGTTACCGAACCACATGAAACTACACCCAGTATTCCACAGGTCATTGCTGTCACTGTACAGGGGGGGACGTGAAGGGGAGGTCACACAGGGACCAGTCATAGAAGAAAGGGAACGCAACAGCCACATGGCGGAAATCATTGACTCCAGGTGGAAGGGTAACCAGGTGGAGTATTTGGTGGCTTGGGAAGGGGAACCAGAGTCAGAAAACACCTGGGTAACTGCAGAGGAAGTCAATGACGAGGTTTTAATAGAAACGTTTCATCAACGGTTCCCAAGGAAACCTCAGTCTGTAACGAGGTTCCGGAGAGAACACTTTGGCACCACCGACGAGGAAGAAGAGTTCGAAGGGTTCCCAGAATCGGAGCTGGAAGAAGGAGTAGATTCCGAGGAGGAGGAGTACTCGGGGACAAGGGGCAGCAACCGGTGGAGGGAAGTGTTCGAGTCTTCGGAAGATGAGGGAGGTTCTTTCCGGGGTTTTGCACCCTCACCGCCCGTGGAGGAAGGGGCAGGAGGGGGTGAAGGGGGCCCTGGAGGGGAGGTGGATGTCAGGGAACTGCCATCAGGAGGGCAGGTGGTGGAAGGGCTCACGGAGGTTAGGAGAGACTCGGCAGCAGAGGAGGGAACCAGCAGGGGGAGAGAAGGAGCTCCAAGGGAAAGTGAGTCGGAGGGATGGCTCAGAGAGACTTCCAGCGAAAACAGTGGGGAAGTTTCGGGACCTCCTATAGGGACACCCACCCCTCACCGTAAACTGTCGCGCCGAGAATCCCGAAGACGCGTTTCCGTTAAGGAGCTTCTATGTTGGAAGTGCTTCCGCAAACGCCCACTGTCGGATTCTGCCAGCGATTGAGGGAGTCATGTTTAAGGGGCTCCGCTATAGACAGAGCTTTGATAATCAAGCCAAACTCTGAGGGACTAAGCTTTATGCACAAGCAGCTCATCATCCCATCACACCTACCAACATGTAGCGTCCCAAAACCAGGACAAACGTCTTTCAGATATGTTCTCTCACAATGCCCCAAAAGTGCATTTTGGGTTGCCATGTGAGATCACAGCTCACAAAACAACAACAACACTTTTTTCTGGGCAAGATCTTGGCACAAAATCATGTGAGATCATGCCACTCCAAATGGCTGCTGTGCTCTCACAGGAAAAAAACAGGGTGTCCCAATTTTTTCTAGGCCACTTACAGTGTATGTGGTGGTTTGAATTTTGTGGGCCTTCAGGCTTCTATCTGGGCCCTGGGATTCTCCTTCAAAAGGGAATCTTCCCAAGTAAGCTGATATTGACTGTAATCCTATACCCACTTACCTAGGAGTAAGGTCTTACTTCTGGGCAGACAGGTATACTGTTAGTCACCATTTTAGCAATTGTCAATAAAAATAATGTTTGATAAAGCAAATCACTTTTCAGTCCACTCATTCAGTGGTTTTCCCTAGGATTTAGCTCATCTCATTCAAGCACATAAAGCAGAAGTAATATAAATTAAAGTAACTCTAGATTCAACTCTCGGTTTCCCCAATATTTAGCTCCCTTGACTCCCAAACATGACTCTGAATGTCTGCCGATGAAGAGTTGACACTCAATGGGCTGCACAGCTTTTGACATAGTAATGCCAAACTGAGGTCAAAGCAGAGTTTGCCATGGACATTCATCTTCTACTGTAAGAAGAACCACAAAGTGGGTGTCTCTCCATAAAAATCATATTTCACTGTCTCCTGGAGCGGCTGGTACTTGAGAGTTTCCCACAAAACAAGCTTATTCAACCCAACTGGCAAGAATGCATTATTTATCGACCACAAGGTCAAAGAGGTGTGTCATGCACAGCACAGAATCTTCAGGACAAATGACGTTCATTTTTCAAAGATGAAGAAACAGGCACTGATACGTGAGATTATTATGGTTCTCCTGATCACAGGTTGACCTTTCCTTCCTTCTTACCATTTATCAAGAATAATGTATGAGAAGCAGAATCCAGCAATTTGGATAGGCAGGTAATTTGAGAGTATTTTCCTACTATTCAACATGTTTGACTGTCACAGGATTTCTAGCTGAGGAAATGATAGTATATAAATTCTTCCCTTGCAAACACCATCAAGAAGTTCAGTGTAGGTGACTTTGGTTATTCTTGCCTCTGGAAACAGACATTAATTTTTAGCAGGGTTGGAAGTATTATAATGGAGGCATCGCTGCAGACAATGTTCACAGCCACTTCTGTGACACGACAGGGGGATGAGGGTCTGGATTGTGAGCAATTATATCCCTACCAGACTAACTGCAACACTCTGAAACTAAATCTTTCTTCAGGTTCCAGACCAGGTCATAGGATGTTGGCTTTACCTTTCAGTGAGACCACTTAGCTGTACATCATGCCCCTTGACTTCAGTCATAAAACTATTTATTTTAGGTAGTCGGTTTTTAGGGAGGTGTGTGTCAGAGGAATTCTCTCATTTCTGGTTCAGGCCTGAAGTGGTGAAGGGACGGGATATGCCAGGAGAGCATCCCAATGTCACCACACTATGGGTTACGCTTCTACAAATGTTGACAAGACTACAGCAGTTCCATAAATGCCATTAGGGAACATTGGAGAATTCCATCGGAAATCAACACAGGAGCTGATATTGCTACAATTTGCATGTCCACCCAAGGTCAGGAATGGAAACCACAGAAGTGAGTATGAATGGCCTACCTGGAAATTTGAGGCCTAGGCTACACATGCAACAGAACAAAGCTGCAGAGTACTGAGGTAATAGAATGCATTGTATTAAGTTCAGACTTCATGCTGGCAATTGTAGTTTTGAGGGATCACCTTCATTAGAAAGTATCTGTAGACAGAACAATAGTACACAGGGCCAGGGGCTGGGATAGAGGCCCGCTGTATTAGCTTTCCATTTGCAAGGATGTTTTTAAATGGAGGAGGGCCACTCACAGGGCTGGCTGCAGATTTGAGAGGAAACTGGGGAAGCTGAAATCTGGAGGGCCCCATCCTCTGTTGATAGGCCTACCAGCCTTACCTGGCAAGGTTGGGGGGCAGTATGGCACCGAGTGATATGATGTCAGGGGCAAATCAAAATGGCAGCAAGACCCAGGATGGGCAGCAAGTAGGGGGAGAAGGAGGAGGTCCTGGGACATATGTGGATCTCATTGGAGTGCTAGCCCCTGGAAGCTACCCAAGCATTCTGGGTGCTGGTGCCATCACAGGAACACAAGAAACTGTCTTGCCCGGAGTCAGACCATTGGTCCATCAGCATCACATGAACGGTGGTTCTCCAGGTTTTCAGGCAGAGGTCTGTTTCGCACTCTTGACTGGAGATTGAACGTGGGATCTTCAGCATGCAAAACAGATGCTCAGCCACTGAGCTACAGCCCTTCTCCCAGCTGCCCAAGTCCTAGCGGAGCTCTCCCATCTGTTGTGGCTCAACCCATTCTGCCCCTTCAGCATTTTTACTTCCTCACTTCCACTTGCTTCAAATTCAGGGTGGTATATGTGATAGCTCCTCGCTTTCCACATATGGAGACTAAATGAAAACCACTTTTATTTAATTTAATGTTTGCCTTCTGGCTGCAGTGGACAAAAAATTGTAGCTCTGAAAGAAAAGCTTTATCGGGCTGTAAAAACTCTACAGCGGAGCTGTAAGCTGCCTCTTGATTCGGCTAAATGTTAAAGTGCGACTCTCATCACCCTCCTCAGCTGAATTGGAGATGAATTGGAGACCTTCACCAGGGACTGATTTGCTATTTCACCACTACTGTCCAAGCAACTGACATCCACTTTTTTTCCTTCCATCTGGCTCACAGCTGACTTCAACATGGCTTCAGTCCATGAGACTCCAGACTTCTCCATAGGACATCTTTTTCCAAAAGCTGGATAAAGTCATGTTTAGATTTCTTGATGTGACACTTTATCATTCCATAACTACAAATTTATGATTGTCTTCATTATTGCCCATTAGGCCTCATATGGTCAACTGGCAGCAGGATGGAAGTCACACCCAGCCCTTGCCATAACTTCAGAACAGTATCCAATCCTCACACCCACTGCTGCCTCCCTGTGAACTTGTTCGTTCATCACACTGAACACAGGTACACTATATATCTACACCAGGGATGGGTGACTAGTATTCCAAGCGTGGTCACACCATAGATTATGAGACTGACAATTTCATTTCCAGTCCCCTTCTTCACGATCCCCAGTGCAACATTTGCCCTTTTCACACACTGCCACACACTAGGTCAATATCTTCATCATACTATCCACTATGACCCCAAGGAATCTGACCTAGTCACTCACTGCCAGTTCAGACCCCCATGAGCGTGTATGTGAAATTTAGATTTATTTGTTTGTTTGCACCAGTGCACATGACTTGACATCTGCTTTCATCGAATTGCACTTGCCATTTTACCACCCATTCACTCAGCTAGGAGAGCTCCTTTGCAAATCCCTTTTTGTTTTAACCACCCTAAACGAACTTGGATACCTCACTGTCCAACCCAATTCTCAATCATTTATCAACAAGTTTAAAAGCACAATATATGGGGGGGGGTATTCTTTTTGTTTGTTTTTATGTATTTTTGCATTTTTCTATTGTATACTGCCCTGTAATATTGGAGGAAGGGTGATATAGAAATTTAATAAATTAACAATAACAATATTGATCCTTAGTGGACACCTCTTTCAACATCTCTCAATTGACAGAACTCTATCCAATTAATCCCCCACTCTGCTTCTGTTACTTAACCAGTTTCTAATCCACAAGAAAGCCTCTTGACTTATTCCTTCACAGCTAAACCCACTTGAGAATCTTTGGTGAGGTACTTTGTCAAAAACTTTTCCAAAGTCCAAGTACACTATGTCAACCAGATCACCCTGATCTATATGCTTGCTTGCTAACACTATCAAAAACTCTTAATAGGTTTGTGAGACAGAGTTTTCCTTTGCAGAAGCTTGTCCTTCTATATGCTCAGTTGTTTTATCTCCAATGATACTTTGCACCAGTTTTACATGCTACCCTACTATAAAGGTAAAGGTAAAGGGACCCCTGACCATTAGGTCCAGTCGTGGCCAACTCTGGGGTTGCGTCACTCATCTCACTTTATTGGCCGAGGGAGCATGACTAAGCCGCTTCTGGGGAACCAGAGCAGCGCACGGAAACGCCATTTACCTTCCCGCCGGAGAGGTACCTATTTATCTACTTGCACTTTGACATGCTTTTGAACTGCTAGGTGGGCAGGAGCAGGGGCTGAGCAATGGGAGCTCACCCCGACACAGGGATTCGAACCACGACCTTCTGATTGACAAGTCCTAGGCTCTGTGGTTTAACCCACGGTGCCACCTGTGTCCCCTAACTTGCCCCTAAACCTAGTTCATTTATGAACCAGCTAAAAGACTGGGGCACAAATCAAGGGCCCTACTCAGCAGAAGGAGCAAGTCCCCAAATCAACTGAGCTGGCATACCATACACTGAAGTAATATAATATAATAATAATAATTTATTATTTATACCCCGCCCATCTGGCTGATCTTCCCCAGTCACTCTGGGCGGCTCCCAATCGAGTGTTAAAAACAATACAGCATTAAATATTAAAAACTTCCCTAAACAGGGCTGCCTTCAGATGTCTTTTAAAGATAGGATAGCTGCTTATTTCCTTCACATCTGAAGGGAGGGTGTTCCACAGGGTGGGTGCCACTACTGAGAAGGCCCTCTGTTTGGTTCCCTGTAACCTCACTTCTCGCAATGAGGGAACCGCCAGAAGGCCCCCAGCACTGGATCTCAGTGTCCGGGCTGAACAATGGGGGTGGAGACGCTCCTTCAGGTATACAGGATCGAGGCCGTTTAGGGCTTTAAAGGTCAGCACCAACATTTTGAATTGTTGGGAGCCAATGCAGATCTCTCAGGATCGGTGTTATGTGGTCCTGGCAGCCACTCCCAGTCACCAGTCTAGCTGCCGCATTCTGGATTAATTGCAGTTTCCGGGTCACCTTCAAAGGTAGCCCCACGTAGAGCACATTGCAGTAGTCCAAGCATGAGATAACTAGAGCATGCACCACTCTGGCGAGACAGTCTGCAGGCAAGTAGGGTCTCAGCCTCCGTACCAGATGGAGCTGGTAGACAGCTGCCCTGGACACAGAATTAACCTGCACCTCCATGGACAGCTGTGAGTCCAAAATGACTCCCAGGCTGCGCACCTGGTCCTTCAGGGGCACAGTTACCCCATTCAGGACCAGGGAATCCTCCACACCTGCCCGCCTCCTGTCCCCCAAAAACAGTACTTCTGTCTTGTCAGGATTCAACCTCAATCTGTTTGCCGCCATCCATCCTCCAGCCGCCATGAAGTAATGCCTAAAGAGGGACAGTGGCATATGAACATCAAGTTCAGCTTCTAAGATGACCTAACTGCATCGCTACAAAATTAAGTAGAACTGATCCAGGGATGTGTTTGCCAAGTATGGCATGAAAAGAAAGAAAAGGAGACAAGCACAAGCATTTTTGCATTCCAGTCTTCCTTATTTCTATGCCTCTAGCTCTAACTTCCTTTCCTTCCCCCTTTTTTTTTTTAACCAGTTGCAGGGAGGTATGTCTGTTTACATGCAAGAGCCAGCTGGAACAGAGACCGCCGAAGCTGACTTTTGCAACTTTTCCTTTTGCTTGCAGAACTCGCTCTGTTTCCATCCTCAAAGAAGAATGCCAGCATCGGCAAATCCAAGAGCAATTAGCATCAAACAAGAACAAGAGTGTTAGCACTCATGCTGCTGGCTGCAAAAGGCCATTGTGGGTATACAATGCGCAAGATATATTCCGTGTGAGGGAAGAGTGTCAAAACATGCAACGGGAAGAGAAAAGGCGTTTGACATATTCCCTTCAACATCATATATAGCAATATCAAGATTAGGCCCCCCTCCAAAGTGGTGGGGTTTCTTTGTGGGTGTATCCAGAATGCATTCACGAATGTATCATGAGTACACTTCTCCTTTATATGCACATATTTTTTTGTTGGAGAACTGCGTCACAATATTCAGGCAAGTGCACCTTCTGAAGGAGTGCTGCATTTATATGCGCATGTTGTTTTAGAGCAGGGGTCAGCAAACTTTTTTAGCAGAGGGCTGGTCCACCATCCCTTAGACCTTGTGGGGGGCTGGACTATTTGTCCACCCCCTGCAGTGCAGCTACCACAGCTAAAGGATCCACTACAGATGACCATCCAACCTCTGCTTAAAAACCTCCAAGAAAGGATTGGCAACTCTGAATATCCAGAGGGGTGCAGTCAGATGTACAGTGGTGCCTTGCTAGACGAAAAGAATCCGTTCTGCGAGTCTCTTCGTCTTGCGGTTTTTTCGTCTTGCGAAGCAAGCCCATTAGCGGATTAGCGGATTAGCGCTATTAGCGCCTTAGTGGCTTAGCAGATCAGCTGATAAGCGGCTTAGCGGCTTAGCGGATCAGCTGATAAGCGGCTTAGCAGATAAGCTGATAAGCGGCTTAGCAGATCAGCTGATAAACGCCTTAGCGGCTTAGCGGATCAGCTGATAAGCGGTTTAGCGGCTTAGTGGATCAGCTGATAAGCGGCTTAGCGGCTTAGCGGCTTAGCGGATCAGCTGATAAGTGGCTTAGCGGCTTAGAAAAAGGGGGGGAAAGGAAAAAAAACCCGCAGGAACTCGTAAGACATTTTCGTCTTGCAAAGCAAGCCCATAGGAAATTCGTTTTGCGAAGCACCTCCAAAACGGAAAACCCTTTCGTCTAGCGGGTTTTCCGTCTTGCGAGGCATTCGTCTTGCGGGGCACCACTGTAGGAGTATTGAGCTAGTATTCCTGATTATAATTCTGACTCCAATCCTAAACCACTGCTGCTTTGTGATATCTTCTGCTTTGGGATATCTTCAAGGGAAGAAAAGGATTGAGGAGGAAAGCCTACACAAATCCGGAGTGGGTCCCTAATACGGTTGGATGGCGCCTTGTATGCCTCCTTCTGGCAACTCCTGCAGCCAAGATGGTGCCAAAGTCTTGCTCTGCTTTCCTTTGGACCACATCAGTGAGGCTGAGAGGGGAGTCTTGTCATCTGGGCAGCCCCGGATTTCCACACACAATGCCCAGGCTTGCACCCTGAAGAGGTCACTTCAGTGCTGCTAACGCAGTGGTTTGACTTCACCCCCGGAGGAATACTCCATTGTCTCTCAAGGCAGACAGATGCCATCAACCAACAATTTATTTCTACGATGAGGCTCGTGCTACTTCTTCTATCTTGTATGGCTGGGGGGGTTGGGCAGAGAAGCAAATTCAGCCATGCATCAATTACTACATCTTAACGCAGAAACAAGCAGTTCTGTTTGCATTGTCTTTGTCTGATGTTATTGTACATCACTGGACAATTGACGAAGAAAATACACCTGTTTCTGAAAAGAAAAAGAAGTTGGTGTGCTGCCCTTCGGTTCGCAAAATGCCCAGAGCGCCTCCAAGATAAAAATAGAACAAGTTCCAAATAAAATCAACAAGACATTAAAATGAGGATAAACACAAACCCGCAGTATAAACAGTGAAATCCATTTTAAAATAATTGGATTAAGACCTGCTTGATGGCTCACTGGAAAGTTATGCATAACCCTTTGTGCTACCCAGTTAAAATGTGATCGGAGTTTCTTGCAAGGCTGAGTGGCTCAGTCCCTACCAGGAAAGCTGGGAATCATTGAATGAATGACCTGCAGCACCACTCAGATACCAGGAGGATGGGCCGGCAATCCAATGTTGAGTTACAAAGGCTCTCTATTCAGCTTACAGAGTTCAGCATTAAGAGGACCCCTGTCTTTGGACTCAAAATAAGAACATATGAAAGGCCTGTTGGATCAGACCAGTGGCCCATCTGGTCCAGCATGACTGTGCTGGTCCCGAGGGTTAACTGTGCAGCGAGGTCCGAGTCCAGTCTGAGGTCGGGGGTGTGGTATGAAGCTGTCCGTCAAAGCTGAAGTGGGGTCCAAGGCAGGGAGTCGGGTGAGGTCAGGAGCTCTGGCAGAAAAGCAGAACAGGGTTCAGGCAGGAACAGGCTACCAACAATGTTGCTCCCGCAACCTGGGACTGGGCTGGCTGGCTTTTATCTGCCCCAAGGCATAGGGAGGCCCTGGTCCACAGGTGACTCGCCTCTCCTGGCCTGGAGGTGAGCACTCCTCCTGCGGGAACTTAGTTCCCTCCACCTTTCTGCCCTGAGTCTCTGCAGCTCAGGAGAGGCTGGAGGGTTACCGGACCCAGAGGCAACCTGAGCTTCCTCTGACGGGGCTGAGAGTGGAGCACCTGCAGGCAATGGGTCCTCCATCCCCTCAGGAGCCACAGCAGACTCAGCTGATGCCTGCATCCCTTCAGGCTCATGCCCCACCCCCGGCTCAGCTGGTTCTGGAGGTGGGGACTCCTGTGCAGGCTGGGATTCCTCACGTTCAGCCTCCGAGTCTGAATCCCAGGCCATCACACTCCTGTTCTCACAGTGGCCAACCAGAGGAAACCTGGAAGCAGGAACCGAGTGCGAGAGCAGCCCTCTCCCCTCCTGTGGTTCCTAGGGACTGGTATTCAGAAGCACTACTGCCTCTGACCACGCAGGTAGAACAAAGCCATCATGACTAGCAATCATTGATGGCCTCGGCCTTCATGAATTTGGCCAATCCTCTTTCAAAGACGCCCCAGTGAGTGGCCATCACAACTTCCTGTGGCAGTGAGTCCCACAGTGTAACTATGTGAGGGGAATCAGAGCTTGCAGGGTTAACAGCTCAGAGTCCAGCCTCTTGCCTCCTGAGGGGTGGAGATTCCACATCCGGGATCTGTTTCTTTGTTCTGTCTGACTTTTGGTTTTGTCCGAGACGGAGGGACTCACTATGTTTTTCACTCCTGACAATGGCTGATTTATTATTCTGCCGCTGTACATAAATAAAGCTTCTGGATTAGAAAGAAGCCGAGTACAGACTCTGTTTTCTGCATACTTGCACACCTTGCGCACACACGAAGGGCACACACTGTGTTCTACTCTGCTATGGTCCGAAGGAGCAGCAGCGCAACAGAAGCCTGCCGGACCTACACCCTGAACTTCACAAACTACATGCTCCGTGAAGGAGCACTGGCCTTGGTCTGTCTTGAATCTTCCAATGTTCAGCTTCATTAGCTGCCCCTGAGTTCCAGTGTTACGCCGGAGGGAGAGAAACTCATCTCTTTCTGGTTTTTCCACACCTTGTCTAAGTTTCTTCACCTCTGCCATGTCCCCTCTTACCAACATTTTCTCTAGAATAAAAAAGCCACAAATCTTGTAACCTTTCCTCATAAGGGAGTCACTGTGCCACCCCCTGGATGCCATTTTCTGAACCTTTTCTAACTCTGCAATATCATTTTTGAGGTGAGGTGACATGCCAGGAGTATACGATAGCCAGCGTATATTTCCTTCAGAAGGCTCCTTCAGAGTGGTTTACAAAAGATGATCCCTACCTTCAGGCTCAAAATCTAAAAAGACACAGCAGCAGAAGAAAGGGGAACTGGAGGGAGGAGGAAAAAGCAAGCACAAGGTATTTGAATTACAGTTCTTACTTTATAGTTCTGTCTATGCAGATTCTGACTGCCTAGTCAACTCCTTGATGATGGCTTGCTTTTGATAAATAACAGTCCCTCCTGAAAGCATGTTTCTTCCCAGGTCAGATTCAAGAGCAAAGCAGGTGACAACGCTCAGGTCAGGAAGGCAGGCTATCCCTTCCCTCAGGCAGCTAACTTGATTGAAATTAGAACCGTCAGCTAGGGATGCAGGAGAATCAATTCAGCTTGCATTTAAAGGCAGGTTTCCCTAATTCAAAAACTTGACGCAAACTGCAAGCATCCTTTGAAATTCACATTTCTCTGAATTTTGCAATTTCATTCTCCTATCAGGTAACATGTACACAAATGCATACATTAGGTGAAATGCATGTATTAGTGAAAATAACATTAAAAAATGTATTATATTAGGGGGGATAAAAAAGTACACACTAGTGGAAATTGCATACAAATAGATTTTTAAAACAACGACTCCAGTTCATGATTTGAGATCATTCTCCCCCAAAGCTTTGCTGGTTTGAAGGCTTAATCCTGTGGTCGAAAGCATGAGTGTTCCTTTGTGGGTAAATTGTGAGTAATACACCCTGTAATTTGTTGTGGTTTGCCCCAAATGGTGATCAGTTCCTTCTTCCTCTCGCTTCCCTCTTTGCCAGTACAAAAAGAGAGGGTGAATCTCAGATGAACGTCACAGTAGCAATAAATGGGAAGAAAAACGGGAATCTGCAGCGCCACTCCTGCAAATCCGCCTTTTCTTATATTGAATCTTTATTGTCCTGCCATTAAGGTGCTGTTATCTTCTACCTAATTACTTTACATAATGGAAATGGGAGAAAACCAATAAGCACGTGAATGCAATCAGAATATTAAAAGCTGTATATTATCATAATACCTTGACCCCAGCACAACGGGAGGTCCGCCTTCCATTCTGACAGCGCTTGCTTTTTTTCCCAATGGCTTGTTATGTATTTGCTCCAGGCTGCTGAAACACCACTTTCTCCTGAAAAACAGGCTAACGGCACAAGATAAGCCTTGTCAAGTGTATTATGGAACAGCAATAATAATAATAATAATAATAGAAACCTAGAGGCATTGGCTGTTGTTTTTAACTGTTGGTTTCCAGGCTAACCTGCAGGTCGCTGTTCTATCGGCGTTAAGGCTGATAAGGATACACTGTCTCTGGAGTAATAATCAGAAAAGCAGAGAAAATAAGACACTTTTTCATTCTCTCCATCCCCTGGGGTAATCACAAATACAGCACAGGAGGAGAAAGTGGGTATGGAAGCCATCCATCATGGGGGCTCAAATTAATGACCCTAACATACAACATGAAGGCTTGATACCTTTATTAGTTACCAACCTACTACAACGTCTTGGAGGGGGTGGGGCGTGGGATGGTATAGGGACCAGAAAATATGAAACTAACCTGAGTTTGGAAGCTCACTTGGACTATTATTATTATTATTATTATTATTATTATTATTATTATTAAACTGTGTACCACCCCATACCCTCCAACATTTCTCCGATGAAAATAGGGACGTCCCATCCCATAATGATAATTTTTACAATTTATACCCCACCCATCTTACTGGGTTGCCTGCCCCAGCCACGCTGGGTGGCTTTCAACATACAGCCATGTTGTTGTTGATGATGTTGTTTAGTCGTTTAGTCGTGTCCGACTCTTCGTGACCCCATGGACCAGAGCATGCCAGGCACTCCTGTCTTCCACTGCCTCCCGCAGTTCGGTCAAACTCATGCTGGTCGCTTCGATAACACTGTCCAACCATCTCGTCCTCTGTCATCCCCTTCTCCTTGTGCCCTCCATCTTTCCCAACATCAGGGTCTTTTCCAGGGAGTCTTCTCTTCTCATGAGGTGGCCAAAGTATTGGAGTCTGTAGCTTCAGGATCTGTCCTTTCAGTGAGCACTCAGGGCTGATTTCCTTCAGAATAGATAGGTTTGATCTTCTTGCAGTCCATGGGACTCTCAAGTCTCCTCCACCACCATAATTCAAAAGCATCAATTCTTCGGCGATCAGCCTTCATCTCACTTCCATACATCACTACTGGGATCACTACATACAGTCATACCTCGGGTTAAATATGCTTCGGGATGAATATTTTCGGGTTAAGCTCCGCGGTGACCCGGAAGTAACGGAGCGCGTTACTTCTGGGTTTTGCCACTCGCACATGCGCAGACGCTCAAAATGACATCACACGCATGTGCGGAAGTGGCGAATTGTGACCCATGCAGACTTGGGTTGCATTCGCTTCAGGATGCGAACGGGACTCCAGAACAGATCCCGTTGGCATCCAGAGGTACCACTGTATATAAGAACACCATAAAGCACTAAACATTTAAAAAAACAAAACAAAACCCTTCCCTGTACAGAGCTGCCTTCAGATGATTTGGAGGTCAGATAACGCCATACCCTCTTATATTTCTCCAGTGAAAATAGGGACGTCCTAAGGAAAAGTGGGACATCCCAGGATCAAATCAGAAACCAGGATGGCTTCTCTAAATCAGGGTCATGCCTGGGAAATAGGGATACTTGGAGGGTCTGCCACCCTTCATTCAAAGATTACAGGGTGGTTCACAACAGAAAAATACAAAACGAGAACACAAAATGCAGAATAAAACAAAAACAAACCAGTCGCCCCCTGCCCCACAAGCACGTTTAAAAGGTCATGTTAATCAGCCAAAGGCCCGTTTATAGAGAAATGTTTTTGCCTGGCACCTAAAGATAGGTAATGAAGGCACCAGGTGAGCCTCCCTGGGGAGAGCATTCCACAAATGGAGAAGCACTGTGGCAAAGGCCCGTTCTCATGTGACCACCTTCCGAACATCTCGGGGAGGAGGCACATGAAGAAGGGCCTCAGATTATTATCAGAGGGTCCAAGCTGGCTCATATCAGGAGAGGAGGTCCTTGAGATGTTGTGATCCTGAGTCGTTTAAGAGTTTATAGGTCAAAACCAGCACTTTGAATAGGACCTGGAAAGTTGCAGTTGAGCCAGGATCGGTGTAATATGCTCAAACCGTCTTGCCCTGGTGAGCAACCTAATAGATTAAAGAATCCATTTTTACTTCCCCCACAAAAGCCCCTGGACCTGGGCAGAATGTTATTTCTGTTTCAAACACTACAAATTGTTGACAAGATGGAGTGTTTTAGGGGATGGCAGCGAGATATATCTAAATTTATCTGGCAGGGCAAAAAACCCAGAATAAAATTTAAGATTTTAACTGATGCAAAGGAAAGGGGGGGATTTGCCCTGCCAGACTTGAAACTTTACTATGAATCAGCAGCTTTCTGCTGGTTGAAGGATTGGCTGCTCCTTAAGAACACAGACATTCTAGATTTAGAAGGTTTTAATAACTTCTTTGGGTGGCATGCATATTTGTGGTATGACAAAGTTAAGGTTCATAAAGGCTTTAAAAATCATTTTGTCAGGAAAGCATTGTACAATGTGTGGATCAGATATAAAGACCTACTGGAGAACAAAACTCCAAGGTGGCTTTCACCAATGGAGGCAAAAGCTGTGAAAAAACTTAACATGGAATGTATATGGCCGAAATATTGGGAACTCTTAGAACAGGAGGGTAGTAATTTTAAATTGCAGAGCTTTGAGAAATTAAAGGATAAAGTGAGAGATTGGCTCCACTATTACCAAATAATGGAGGTCTATAAGATGAATAAGAAAATTGGCTTCCAGGTGGAGAAATCTAAATTGGAAACAGAATTGTTAGAACCCAATACTAAGAATTTATCAAAAATGTATAACTTGCTGCTGAAATGGAATACGCAGGATGAAACAGTTAAATCAGCTATGATCAAGTGGGCGCAAGATATTGGTCATAACGTTATGTTTGCTGACTGGGAAAGGTTGTGGACCACCGGAATGAAATTTACGGCGTGTAACGCCTTGAGAGAAAATATTATGAAAATGATCTATAGGTGGTACATGACCCCAGTCAAGCTTGCAAAAATTTACCACTTGTCAGATAACAAATGTTGGAAGTGTAAAGAAAATGATGGTTCATTCTTTCACCTCTGGTGGACGTGCCCAAGGATAAAGGCTTTCTGGGAAATGATATATAATGAAATGAAAAAAGATGTTTAAATACACTTTCTTGAAGAAACCAGAGGCCTTTCTCCTGGGTATGGTCAGCCATGTGGTGTTAAAGAAGGACAGAACTTTGTTTTTATATGCAACAACAGCAGCAAGGATCCTTATTGCAAAGTATTGGAAGACATCAGACCTACCCACTCTGGAAGAATGGCAGATGAAGATGGCAGACTACATGGGACTCGCAGAGATGACGGGCAGAATCCGAGACCAGGCGAAAGAGACAGTGGAAGAAGATTGGAAGAAATTTAAGGACTATCTTAACAAACATTACAAGATTAAAGAATGTTAGATTGACATGGATTTAAAAACATTGTGGTTTTCAGAGACATTAGAGTAAGAAAAGGAATGGAATTTGTAAAAAAATTTGGGGAAATAAGGGAATGGAGTTGCTGATGGGATAATGAAACTAGAATACAAAACGGTGAGGTATGAGGAAGTCGGGGAAATTAGGTTGAGAAAATAAGTTTTAAAATTATACTTGTTGTTTTTTGTTTGTGTTTGTTTTTATTGTAGTTGTTTTGTATTTGTATGTTTTTATTGGAAATTTTAATAAATATTATTTTTTTAAAAAAACAAAAGCCCCTGGACCTATTTGTCTGCTATTTTGCAGGCTTAATCCGCTCAGGATTGAATCCTGTGTCTGCATATTTAATGTGTATGAGTCAAAAGGGGAAAATGTTACGGCAGGTTTTAGATAAGAGAGAATGGGAAACTCGGAGCTTCATTTTATACAGAGCAGCTCAGAACCTGAATTACAGATAGAAGTGGACAGAGTAAGGTAAAAGTAAAGGGACCCCTGACCATTAGGTCCAGTCGCGGATGACTCTGGGGTTGCGGCGTTCATCTCGCATTATTAGCCAAGGGAGCTGGTGTACAGCTTCTGGGTCATGTGGCCAGCATGACTAAGCCACTTCTGGTGAACCAGAGCAGCACACGGAAAAGCCGTTTACCCTTCCGCTGGAGCGGTCCCTGGAGCTCACCCCGTCACAGGGATTCGAACCGCCGACCTTCTGATCGGCACGCCCTAGGCTCTGTGGTTTTACCCATAGCGCCACCCGCGTCCCTAGTGGACAGAGTACAGGAGGACAAATAAACCAATGATGGTTTTTGTTTGTTTGTTTGTTTTAAGCAGTGATACAGACTTGAATATACAAGGCAAATCTTAAAGTCCCTTTAATTTCTGATTCAATAAACAGGACTTAAGAGAAATAAACTCTTGGTCCAGCTCTCTCAAATTGTTATGGAAACCCAAGAAACTGGGCATGTTAGTTTTATATTTCCACAGGAAGCATGGAGCATGCATCAATTCTCTAACTCTAATTTGGTTGTTCATGCAAGGATGAAAAAAATCCTTCCTGTTGGGTGGTTAATACACTAACACTTATGACCCCCGACCTAGATTGTGATTATCTACATTTAAAGAGACCTGGGAGGCTATAATCAGAAGAATGGAGTGTGAAATCAAAAGGCTACATTAGGAATAAGAGCTAGGATTACGTTTTGAATTGCTCTTTTATGCAAGATTAAGTATCATGTGGAACACATTTTTGCTCATCTACCCATCCATCCAACCATCTCTTTTCAAACAAAGGTGAAGCAGAAAGCAGAAAGTTGGCCATGTCTTATGCAATTTGTTAATTTTCCAGCAGCCTCGGGGAACTGTCGTAGCAAATATACATAGCCTTGGAGAGACGAAATGAATTAGAACTGATAACTTCAAGTAAGTGTGAGAAGGCGGGAGGAGAGACAGAACCATTTAGAATGGTTGTTCGGGACAAAAGGAGAGCAGTGCCAACATTTCACATATGATTTAGGGGTGGGCGGCTACCCCCCCCCCCAGCTCAATTTATAGTCTTATAAAGTTTGGTCGGCTCCCCCCAAAAAAATTCCTCAGATGGTCCATCTAAGAACCCCTCGATCGTGCTTTGAATCTCCTCTGAAGCAGAAGCCAGTGACAACTTTGTGTGCATGGATAATGAGCTGGAAAAGCTTCATAGGCATTTTCGTGCCTCTGAAAAGGCATTCTCCCATTTCTAGGGGTGCAAGACTGTGAATGCATCACCCAATTGCCTCAACAGCAAGCTGACATGTCTCTTCCCTGGTCTGCTCACAGTGAGGGCAAAAGTAGGCTTTGTTTGCCTTCACTGTCTCGATCGCATAATCAGATCTGATTGGCTACATGGCGGTGGATCATCATTGTAGTTATAATGTGATCCCTGATTAGCTGGAATGGAGAAGAGGAAGGAGGAGGAGGCGGCGGCGGCGATGGTTTTAAAGCCACAGAGGGACTGAGTAAATTGTGGTTGTGTGACTGTCAATAAACATAAGGGATACCTTGGCACATGCATTTCTGTTCAAAGGCATCATGTTTACCAGTATTTATTTGGGAAATGCATCAACTGCCCTTTGTCCAAAGGCCGCAGGGTGGTTTGAAACATGGTGACATAATAAACCACATAATGTCCATACATAACATTTTAAATGTAAAATACAAAAAACTGATATAAATACATTTTTCTATACCCTGACCCCCTTTTTTGTCCCAGTATTCTTTGTCCGTGAAAACTGAACGCAGCACGATGCAGCGTGTGCGCACAGAGAAATATCATCAATCTTATCAAAAATCTTCTGGGATTCCTTTGAAATCCTTCAGATGTTTCACCTCAGCTGGAGTCCTCAAATTCACTTTGAACCGGGCAGATTTATAGTGGTAGGTGTAATGTGGTTGTAATTGGAAGCATAAGCTAAAACCAGGGATCTCCCATCTTTTTAGGCCAGTGGGCGCATTTTGGAATTTTGAGGAAACGTGGGTGGCAGTCACAAAATGGCTTCCTGTGTGTGAGAGAGAGAGAGGGGGGGGAGGGAGAGAGAGAGAACACAAAAGGGCTCCTGTGAGGTGGGGTGTAACGCATTTGTGAGGCACATTTAACCCTCCAGATATTACTGAACTACAACTCCCACCATACCTAGTCCTTGGCCAAACCTGACATTCTCTAAAATGTGGGCATGTATAAGGGAGTGTAAGGGACACGGGTGGCGCTGTGGGTTAAACCACAGAGCCTAGGACTTGCCGATCAGAAGGTCAGCGGTTTGAATCCCCATGACGGGGTGAGCTCCCATTGCTCGGTCCCTGCTCCTGCCAACCTAGCAGTTCAAAAGCACCTCAAAGTGCAAGTAGATAAATAGGTACCGCTCCAGCGGGAAGGTAAACGGCGTTTCTGTGTGCTGCTCTGGTTCGCCAGAAGCGGCTTAGTCATGCTGGCCACATGACCCGGAAGCTGTACGCCAGCTCCCTCAGCCAGTAAAGCGAGATGAGTGCCGCAACCCCAGAGTCATCCGCAACTGGACTTAACGGTAAGGGGTCCCTTTACCTTTACCTATAAGGGAGTGTATTCAGTGTACAAGAGCAGAAGGACCAGTGTGCAATGCAGATTTTTGAAGGGATACCTATTGAGACCTTTCAGGGGTGCCATGGAAGGTACTAGAAGCCCCTGGGCACCACATTGGCAACCCCTATGCTAACCAGACTCTGCAGGGCTTCCTCCCTTTCATGTATCACCAAAATGAGGCAAAACTACAGATTCTGCAAAATTCAGAGAGCTGCCACTGACGGAACCCTGTAGGATGTGAAACACTCTCCTCCATCGTCTTTCTCCCCCTGCCCCCCAATCAACTCTCCCCTCCTTTGAATAAATGAGATGTGAATTTCTCCCTAAATTCTACTGACTTAACCTGAACCACGGGGGTGGTGGGGAGGTGAAGAGAACAGCACGCTCTTTGCATACACCCTGCCTAAATCCATTTGCTATCCTCCCAGTCAAAATATTCCAGTCAGAAAGACAAAAGCTATTGCCGCTTCAAACTGTGGAAAAATTCCCCCGACTAGTCACCTCGACGCTGTTATGTATTAAACATCACATACTATCTGCTACCAATTTGTAAGCTTTTTTCTCCCTGATAAAACTATTTTACTTATGAAAGCTGTTCTCTCCCTCAGAGTTGCTTCCCCATCTCCCCAAGTGCAGAACTACAATGCCGGCAATTTAATACCGGCAATTTCAGTTATAGAGGAGACGGGGTTGCGTTTCGGCGGTTCTTCAGTCATGGTGTGGTGCTGGCGAAAGTGGATCCGGGAGAAGCGTGAGGAGAATGATTGAGTTGGAAGCTGTACGGCAAGCTGTCGCTTGCAGAAACCAGGGAAATGAGTCACAGATGGTATTGCATTATCTTTTCTTTTTTTAAAAAGTCTTATAGTAAATAATAATAAGAATAATTAAAGGCAGCTGAATATAATAAAATAAATAATCCTTAAAATTAAATAAGCAGTAAAATCTGTATATCAGAGGTGAGATACCTCAGGGCTGAGGACTAAATTCATCCCTCAATGTCTAACTAACTGGTTCTTTATATATACCGTATTTTCTGGCGTATAAGACGACTGGGTGTATAAGATGACCCCCCAACTTTTCCAGTTAAAATATAGAGTTTGGGATATACTCGCCGTTTAAGACTACCTCTCATCCAACACACACCAAATAAAAATTTAAAAAACCAGTCTCCAGTCTGGCTCGGAAATCCGCTCCACTTCCCAGTGGCCGGGGGCTTCTGGGGCCAATTTTCAAGTGTATTTCTGCTTCATCTAGAGAGCTTGGTGTCCTCTGATTTAATTTGTACTGTCCTTTGGTGGGGAGTTGCTGCAGGAGCTGCTGCTGTAGCCGGTGTATAAGACGACCCCCGACTTTTGAGAAGTTTTTCCTGGGTTAAAAAGTAGTCTTATACGCCAGAAAATACAGTATATACATTGTGTACCCACACACACATTTTTATTGATTATTTTTGACATATCAGTTCCAATAGTCATACAACATATCTTCTCATCTTACACAATGTTTTAGACTTCCGTCAACACCACTGATGATTTCCCGTTCTTTATGACTTATTCTGCATTTCTTAATTTCATCTAACTAACTGGTTCTTGGGATGCTCTTCCTCAGGCGCACACCCTCTCCCCAGACCATGGCCCTCAACAGCCCTGCTTTGAAACCACCTTGAATGTTTTTGCCTGACTGGAATGGGTCCTTGAACTCTGGTTATGCTCCTGACTGTCCTGGATGGAGGATAGAGAGGGGTGTCCAAGCCCCCGTCTGCACTGTACATTTAAAACAGCATCACACCACTTTAAGCAACCATGACTTCTTCCCCCAAAGAAACATGGGCACTGTAGTTTGCTAAGGTTCCGGCCGGGTCAGATCTTGGCGTCTCAAATTTCAACGGCAACCTGTGCATCTCACCTTCCATTGGACTTCATAGTTGCTGCACCCCCATAGTGTGACCGAACCCATCGTGCTCCCCTAGATCTGCCTTTGGTGCTGAAAGTGGTTAGGAGCAGGGTTGGTGTTTTTTCCAGCTGGAACTCACCAGAACTCAGTTCCAGCATCTCTCAGTTGGGCGCCATTGCCATTCTAAAAGAAAGGTAAGGTAATGTGATGGCCTGGGACTCAGGCTCGGACTTGGAACCAGAGGAATCTCAGTCCGCACCAGATCCTTTGCCTCAGGCGGTGTCTGAACCAAGTCTGGGGCCTGATTCTGAAGAGTCCCAGTCTGCATAGCTCCCCTTCAACAAACACCAGCTGGGCCAAGTCAGGGGCCTGAGCCCGCCCTGGCTCCAGATGCGGGTATTACCTCATTGCCTTCAGCTGGGCAATCACTTACAGCTGCTCCACTACCAGTTGGGTCAGGAGAGGCTGAGGCAGCCTCTGGGTCTAGTAACCCACCGACATCTCCCGAGCTGCAGAGACGAAGGTCTGAGAGAAGGAGAGACCTGAGTGCTCACAGTAGGAGTGCTCGCATTTGGATGAAACAGGGAGGTGAGTTGCCAGGGGATCAGGACTGGCTGTTACCCCGACAGAGATAAAAGGCTGTCGGACCCCGCCCCAGGTTGCAGGAGCAATATTGCTGTTTGCCAGAACCTGCCTAAGATCCTGTGTCTGACCTTGCCTGGTTTCCTGCCTTGTGTCCTGCCTTGGCCCTGTTGGACTGACTCCTTGTGGAACCCTTGGATTCAAGAACCGGACCTGAACTGTGTGGGTTGGGCTATCCCCAGGCCCAGCACAGGTAAAAACAACAACAACCTGCTAGGCTGGCAGAAGCTGGGACAGAGCAATGGGAGCTCATCCCATTGCGGGGATTCAAACCACCAACCTTCTGATCGGCAAGCCCAAGAAGCTCAGTGGGTTAGACCAGTGTTCCCCAACCTTGGGCCTCCAGCTGTTTTTGGACTACAACTCCCATCATCCCTCGCTAGCAAGACCAGTGGTCAAGGATGATGGGAATTGTAGTCCAAAAACAGCTGGAGGCCCAAGGTTGGGGAACACTGGGTTAGACCACAGTGCCACCCTCGTCCCTACCATTCTAAGAGAACGGGGGAGGTCTTCATGGTGAGTTCCAACACCTCTTTTTCTAGAAAAAATAGCACTGATTAGGAGACTCCAACTCCCCTCCCAGAGCTATGATTCCCCGAGCTCCTTGGGAAGAAGGGGTGGTTGATAAATCACTTTGGGAACTGATTTTGGGCAGGTTTACACACAGGTTTCTTCACACAGTGCATAGTTAAACTAAGGAGCTCGCACCCACAGGAGGGAGTGATGGCCACCAAACCGAATAGCCTTGAAAGAGGATTAGACAAAAACATGAAGGATAATGCTATCAATGGCTACTTGCCTTGACAGCTGTGCTCTGCCTCTTCAGTTGAAGGTAGTAATGCTTCTGAATATCAGTTGTTGGTAACTGTGGGGAGGGAGAGGGTTTTTCTGCTTAGGTCCTCCTTGTGGGCCTTCCACAGGGATCTGGTTGGCCACTGTTATACCTAGACTAGACGGGCCATTGGCCTGATCTAGCAGGCTCATTTTACATGCTGGGGCTAACATTTAAAGCCCTAAACGGCCTCGGTCCAGTATACCTGAACGAGCGTCTCCACCTCCATCGTTCTGCCTGGACACTGAGGTCCAGTGCTGACGGCTTTCTGGCAGTTCCCTCACTGCGAGAGGCCAAGTTACAGGGAACCAGGCAGAGGGCCTTCTCGGTAGTGGCGCCCACCCTGTGGAACTCCATCCCACCAGATGTCAAAGAGAGCAACAACTACCAGAGTTTTAGAAGACATCTGAAGGCAGCCCTGTTTAGGGAAGCTTTTAATGTTTAATAGATGATTGTATTTTAATATTCTGTTGGAAGCCGCCCAGAGTGGCTGGGGAAACCCAGCCAGATGGGCAGGGTATAAATAATAAATTATTATTATTATTATTATTATTATTATTATTATTATTTATCATCATCATCCCTCAGGTGCTGGAGAGCTACTTCCAGTCAGAGTAGGCAGCACTGGGTTAAATGGAAAAATAATTTGCTCTGATATCAGGCAACTGTCTGTTTCCTGACTCTCGGATGAAATTTCAAGCATTTTTTTTTTTAAAGGGAGTTTTAAACTCGGGGAATGGCCAATATGACTTCTTGATTTGTTTCCAGGTTTTTGGCATACAACGCTGGTTCTAGAAGCTGTGCAGAGATTTGTTTATCACAGAAGTTGTGTGCCTGAACACAGATGATCTTAATAGCTCTTGACACAGAGACTGTTCCTGGGGTTAGTGGATGCCTCATTCATATCTTATTTACATCAAAGGGGATTCTACATTTCTCTTACTGATCTTTGCGTATCTGCGTGGGTGACAGAGCAGTTTATAAAATGAAACTCTAGTTTTGCCAGAAGACAAGGGTTGTGTCCCCCCCCCCCGTACAAATATATTTCAGGAAACAAAGCCACTTTAAATATAAACAGCAACAAAAATGGGCTGATATTTGACATATTTAAGCACTTCCTTTTAAAAAAAATTGAGAACTGTTATTCAGCGCAGAAATAATTTTGCTTGGGATCTGAAAATCAGAAAAGTTCAGAATCCTTGATTAATTTTCTTTCTTTTAAAAGGATCTGGTCCTTGTGTTTTATTTAGTACATTTCTATCATGCCACACTTCAAGATAAATATTCTCAGGGAGACTTACACATTTTTTTTAAAAAAAATGCAAAGACGATAGCAAAAATTAAATACGGACACATAAAAACTGGGAGGAATGAAACTGTCACATTGAAAACCCTAGAAAAGAAACCAATTAAGGAAAAGGTTATGGAGAGATGCTTGAAAACAGACACCCTGATCCAGTCAACAGTTTGGCCTCATCTGCAGTATACATTTAAAGCAGTATCATGCCACTTTAAACCATCAAAATGCCAGGACTATAGAGAAGGTTTCCCCAAACTTGGGCCTCCAGCTGTTTTTGGACTACAGCTCCCATCATCCCTACCTTGCAGGACCAGATGTCTGGGATGATGGGAATTGTAGTACAAAAACAGCAGGAGACCCAAGTTTGGGAAACCCTGTTCTAGATAGTGGACTGGTGTTATAGAGATTGGAGTGTTGATCTTATTGTTGACATCAAATGCTAGACTATAGAGAGTGGAGTGAGAGGCAGAGGGAGCAGGCCCTATGCATTCAGGAGAGAAAATTATTTTCAATATGCCTGAGTTTATTAAAATCCACTGCATTCCAAAAATACAGTTGTCTTTCAAAGTGGGTTTCCTTTATATGCTTATATGTGTATCACTGAAGGTTTAACATGGAAAATTCCATTGAAGCTTAGAAGAGCTCTTTGAGCACCTAAACAGGTTGATAATTAACTGTTGGTGTTCTCTGCTAACTCTTGTGTGATGTTTAACTGTAGATCATGTGAGAGGTATTCAGCTGTAAATCACCATTTCGAGTCTCCTGGAGAGAAAACAGCTCCGGGCTCATGGAGTTTGCATGAGAAAGACAAACCTCTGTTTGTAGGTTTGTTTGGAGTTATTTCATATTTGTAAGAAACCAAACCTGTGTTTGGCCTATACGTGATATTATTCAACTATTTGGATGTATCATTATTTGTTTTTGTGTCTGCAATGAAGAAAGTTCTATTAGTAAAGCTTTGAAACCATATTTTGGTTTCCAAGAGGAATCAGTCTTTATTCATCTTATTGCTTCAAGCTATTCAATATTTATATCTGCAACAAGCAAAAGGCATTTTTATAATTCCAAGGAAATATTCCAGACAGGCAAAATCATTCAAGGGGCCGCTGAGCAGAGCTGGTGATGGGACATGGCCTGGTGACAGTCTCTAGGGCATGATCATATAGCATGGAGGACTGTATGGCCTGATGTTCCCCACCCCATTCCTGAGTCAAAGGTCATTTTGCAAAATCTAAGAGCCGTGCTCACCCCAATGTTTTAGAGAGAGGAGAAGAATAGGATACCAATGTTTTAGAGACAGGAGGGGAAAAGAGTGCACTGTTGAGTGCATGGTGAGGGTGAATCATAAATTAGAAAGGAAAATGTTTCATCTCCAGATAACCTCAGAAGACTTTTAATGAAACAGATGGGCTATTGAGGCTGACCAAGTGGAAGAATGCTTCTTAAAAATGTTTATGAACTGTCATGCCAAGTTGCTTCTAAAGCATTAGAGAGAGTGTGTGTGATGGGGATGGAGGGGAAGAGAACGAGAGAAAGCAATTGCCAAGGTGAAGTATCAATCCTCTGAAGGGAAGCCATTTATCACTGTAGTTAAGAACTTAGAGTGTCAGCCTCAATAAATGGAAAGGTCCATTGATGTAATTCTGCTCACTGGTGCATAGCTTCAATATATAATGCTTAATTAGGTGTACTAAATTAACTTATTTCTATGTAAAGTTTTTGTGCTGTATGGAATGAGCAGTTTGTTTTATATGTATATATATTTTTTAAAGGTATGCAGAAACTGGCTTCACATCTCAGCCTTGCTGTGGCAAGCAAAAATTACTAAGCTAAGACAATCAGACATGGATGATCTCAGCAAAATTGTGAGCAGGTTCTGAACCACAAACTGAAATATGTGGCAGGTGGTGGGGTTCAGTGTTAGGGATGTCGTATGCTGTTTTTTGTTGTATTTGCTTAGGTTTGATTTAATGCTTTTAATTCGTATTTTCAACACACACACACACACACACACACACACACACACTTTATGTTATGGGGTGGCATACAAAAACCCACAATGAATAAATAAAATAAAGCACTTTGACCCACATCTATGGAAGCTTCTCAAAAAAAAAAAAATGGAAGAAAGCAGGAATGTTGGTTCATAATAACTCTGTACGTTAGAAGTTCTGCCACACTGCACCTTTTGCCTCCTGTGACTATGGAATGTAGAAATATTTGCTTTTTGTATTTACAGATAGGGCATGGATAGCTCAGTTGATTAGAGCGTGGTGCTAATAATGCCAAGGTTGCAGGTTCAGTGCTTGCATGGGACAGCTGCATATTCCTGCTACTGTACTTTTCCGTCTATAAGACACCCCCCCTTGTATAAGGACCCCCCTCCATTTTGGGGGGCGCAATTTTAGGAAAATGAGGGGAGATGGCCCAGAGTTGTTGAGCCTCCTCCCCCCCGACAGCTGCGGGCAGGAAACATTCCCTAGATCCGGTTTGCGGGAGCGCAACCTCCCCTGATGCCGCCGCATGAGGAAAATAATCCAGGGAGTGCTTCCCGTGTGGAGCGGGATTGGGTGAATTTGTGCTCCTGCCAGTCATCCGGTTTGCAGGAGCGCAACCTCCTCCGATGCCGCCGTACACGGGAAATGATCCAGGGAATGCTTCCCCCGTGCAGTGGCATCAGGGGAAGTTGCGCTCCCACCAATGAGCTGGCTCGCGGCACCCAACTCCCCCCCCCCATGCAGCTGCGGGCAGGAAATACCCCCCCCCCCCAGATCGCTCCCTGCTCACTGTGGCATCGGGGGAAGCTGCCCTACTGCCAACCGAATGGTTGTATCCATGTATTGGATGACCCCAGTTTTTTGACGTGATTTTTGAGTCAAAAAACCTCGTCCAATACATAGGAAAATACAGTAATTCAAGGGATGGGGCTACATGATCCTCAGGGTCCTTCCAATTCTAGGATTCTACTTCCATGGTTTTCCAAAGAACATCCCTAAAGGGATGAGTTTGGAAGGAATTCTCTGGTGAATTGCAGTTTCTGATTACCTTCAAAGTAGCCTAGGCAGCTGCCTTAGACTGGCTCAGACAACTGGTCCATCTCATTTCCCAGCCTTGCTTGGTTGATCTTCAGACTTCCTGCATGCAAAACAGAGGCTCTTTCACTGAGCTGTAGCCCTTCCACAAACTAGGGAGGGGGAATCATTGCCTAAATCAACATTTCATATAACCTTCGTTCCATGAAAGGTTGGAGGCACTCTTGTTCATGACCTGTTTCATAGTCTTTGTTCATTAGTAGTTTGTGGAACTGAGGTGGTCTCAGTGGGTTCAGAGAGGCTGAGGTGTCAGGAACATGGCCCCCCAGAGCACAGGGGAAGAGTTAGACTCAGAAATCAAACTAAGTGAACGAGGGACTGACTCTGCAGATGAGAGCTGGCTGACAGAGTCAAGAAAGGGCAGTTCGACCCCCTTTCCCGAGGAAGACTCTGTTAGCTCTTAAGAAGAGGAAGAGTCGAAAGGCAGCCAGAGCATTGCTAGGCAATCAGCAGATAAGCAGAGGTCTGAGTCTGGGTCGAGTCAGAGTGGGGAGGGAGCAGGCCAGCCTCTCAGTCCTTGTTCTAGGAGTCTGAAGAGAGGAAAGGCAGGAGTTTGGCGTCCTTCCTGCTGTGGGAGGGGCCAAAATTCAGACTGACCAACTATCGTAAATGTGAGCAGGCGAGAAGCTGTGCTCTGGATGTGCCTTTTTGTAAATAAACATACATAAAACTGCCAGAGAGCTATTACTTCTTATTGGGCTTGGTTGCCTGCCAGAGATCATTACAAGAGGGCATCTTCTACCAGCCTTGTGGCAATTGCACTGGCTGCTCATTTGTTTCCAAACCCAGGTGCTGGTCTATCAATCCCTTCTCTATATACTATAAAGACCAGCTCACTTCTCTCCCATGCTGTCTGTGTTCTGCAAGCTAGGCCCTGCTCCAAGTCCCTTCACAACATCTTTAGAGTAATGGCACCAGGCTATGGGAATGACCTCCCTGAGGAGGCCAGGAGGCAGCCTTCTCCCTTTCTGGAAGGATTCAAAACCCATTTGTTCCAGAAAACGCTACAAAGAAAGCAATGGAGAACCCCAGTTGAAAGTATACACAGAGGGGACCAAGAGAACATCAAATCGAAAGGAGTTTTAAGACCTCATAATGTGCCATAAATTGCACGCACAAGAGGCCTCTTTGTTTGGAATGTAACAGTTTTATGACAATGAAGAGAAACAGAGAGGGGGCCTCTTCCAGTCAGTATAGCCAAAGATCTGCAGGAGATCGTAACTCTTTTCTTATCTGAAGCCAGAAGATTTATGGCACTCTATCTAGCATTTGGCCTTGCGTGTACTGGAATCTAAACACCAAAAATCCTGATAGGCATTTGGCTAATGCGAAGTCCTGTTACTGTGGTAGCTGCTTTTGTTGGAACTGATCCATCTTCTGCCTATCATCTATGTATCCATCTATTTTTGTGATCGATAACTGCAAATCACAACAGCTGCATTTTCCCTCCACTGTTGTAGGTAGTCTGTTCAGAATACCAGTTGCTGTGAATTTGAAGTGGGCAGAGCACTGTTATGCTCAGGTTTTGCAGACTTCCCACAGGCATCAGACTGGCCACTGTGGGAACAGGAAGTTGTACAAGATGACCTTTGGTCTGATCCAGCAGGGCTCTTCTTATGTGACCATCATTCAGAGTAGAAGCCATGGCATCCAAATCAAACAAGCTGCTGTTGAAGTCCAGCTGTTCGTTCATGACAGCTGCAAGTTCAATGGATGGCACTTCATAAACATTGGGCTTCTCCCCTGTTCAGGTCCATCCAACAGATGGGACATTTCATGTCATTTGAAAACAGATTTATTTATTTATTTTAAAGTTCAGCAAATGGATTTGGATACTGATGCCCATCCTGTCTAATTGAAAAGCCTGGATTTCTCCATATGTGTAACTCCCACTTCTGTCCCTGGAAGTTGTTTCAGGATCTCTTCTCAGTGTGAACCAGGGGAAAAGCTACCCAGACAATTAGATGGCTGTCTCTGCTACTCACCCTTTCTATTTATTATTTCAAATTTATAACCCTTACTTCTGGCCTTGTACAATGCAGGGAGATATTCAACCAAACATACAGAGGAAAAATTCTATTTTGTTGAATGTCTCGCTGCATTGTACAAGACCAACATCTTGCCAATCTGCCTGGTTGCTAAACAAAACATCTGCCTGCCTGCCTCTTGGTTAGTTGACTTTAATGGAATTAACCCTTCAGTTGCATATGGAATGATTTCTGCTGCTGTACTTCTGACCCCTTTCCCCTTATTACTCCTCCTCCTTGCCTTCTCTCTCAGCCTTTCATTCCCCTCCCCAACCAACCCAGCCATGCCCGTCTCTGCACCAGCCAGCTGATTCTGTCCCCCCACCTTTTCTAATACAGTGTTACAGTGCTATCAGGCAAGCAACGTCCAGAGTGAGGAATTAACTCTCTATTGTCAAAAAGACACTTACAAGTCAGGAAGAAGCATGTCCATCAGTCCTGCATCTTTCACCTGCTCCTAGGTGTGTGCTTGATGGGGCAGTTGCCACAACAGAGACCTAAGCTTATGTAACTCCCCCACCCAAAGACTACGCCTGCATGTAACCTGCCTTTGCTCCTCCCTCTTCAGTCCTCCCCTGGACCTGTGAGACAGTGGAGCAGAAGAGGTGGAGGCAGGAGGGTGTGGAAGCCCTGGACTCTCTACCAGCCTGACCTCTCCTGCACCTGTTCTTCAGTCTCCAATCCTGCAGCTTCTCTTGTCTCTGACTCTCATCTCTTGGCTGTTACAGACTCTCCCCAGTCACTGATCCCTTCTTCCAAGTCAGTCTCCAACCCCTCTTCTCCCGGTCCCCACTCCTCAGAAACCAGCCACCACTCTTCAGTACATACAGGAACACATACAGGTGGCGTCGGCAATTACCTGTGTCCTGATTCTGCAGAAGAGGCTTTCTCTCTGTCTCCTTCCATCACCCAACATCCAAACCCAGCATCATTTTTTCCCTTTGTCCTGCAACAAACTTCTTGAAATCCTAGGGAGGGTAAACACACCTTTAAAGAGAATAAGTCCTCTTCTAAACCAGAACCTAATTACCGATGGAAAATTGTTTCCAGACTTCATGGAAGCAACACTATTTCCCAATTGCAAAGAATCCAAATCCATGTGTGCATTTCATTATGTCTGTAGTTAACGAAATTACCCTTATGTCTGGTTTGACAACAGGAATATATCAAAGTGTAGTTTGAAAGCTACCATAATGCACCATTGTTACAAAAAAAAGAAAAGAAAAAGAAAAAGCAGGTCTGTTTTTAGAAATGGGACCAACACAACCTTTTTGAGATGTTGTCGTGCATAGTAAGTTCACTGACCTTAAGAACATAGGAAGCTGTCTTATACTGAGAAAGCCCATGGGTCCAGCTAGGTCAGTAGTGTCCACACTGATTGGCAGCAGCACCCAGGGTTTTGAATGGCTCTACCAGTGCTTTTTTTCTAAAAAAAAAAAAATGTTTAGGGGGACTCTCATTTTCCTACTCATATTAAAATCCTGCCCCTCAATGAGGCCAAACTTAGATTCACAAAATGTTTAGGGGTATGAGTCCCCCCAGGGAAAAAAGCACTGGTGTTCATCAGTATGCGGATGATACCCAGCTCTACTTCTCTTTCAAATCGGAACCAGTGAAGGCAGTGAAGGTCCTTTGTGAGTGTCTGGAGGTGGTTGGAGGATGGATGGCGGCTAACAGATTGAGGTTGAATTGTGACAAGACAGAAGTACTGTTTTGGGGGGACAGGAGGTGGGCAGGTGTGGAGGACTCCCTGGTCCTGAATGGGGTAACTGTGCCCCTGAAGGACCAGGTGCACAGCCTGGGAGTCATTTTGGACTCACAGCTGTCCATAGAGGCGCAGGTTAATTCTGTGTCCAGGGCAGCTGTTTACCAGCTCCACCTGGTACACAGGCTGAGACCCTATATGCCTGCAGACTGTCTCGCCAGAGTGCTGCATGCTTTGGTTATCTCCCACTTGGACTACTGCAATGCACTCCACGTGGGGCTACCTTTGAAGGTGACCCGGAAACTACAACTAATCCAGAATGTGGCAGCTAGACTGGTGACTGGGGGCAGCCGCTGAGACCACATAACACCGGTCTTGAAAGACCTACATTGGCTCCCAGTACGTTTCCAAGCACAATGCAAAGTGTTGGTGCTGCAGAGTGGCTGGGGAAACCCAGCAGATGGGCGGGGTATAAATAATAAATTATTATTATTATTTTATTATTATTATTTCTTATCTACCTGGAAATGACTGAGATTGAATTTGGGTCCTTCTACAGGCAAAGCAGATGCTCTACTACTGAGCTCCATCCCTTCTCTTTTGTGACCTCTGCCAAGGTGTAAAGGGATGATACTGAAGCAGCTGAACCCCAGCTTAGATAGGTCAGTTGGTTAGAACATGGCACTGATAACACCAAGGTAACAGGTTCGATCCCCGTATGGGAAAGCTGCATATTCCTTCATTGCAGTGGGTTGACTAGATGATCCTCAGGGTCTCTTCCAACTCTACAAGTTCCATAATCTCTATAATCTCCATCAGACCCATAAACCCGAAGTTTGCAAAACCATGGTATAACACCATCCATTTCCATAACACTTGTTGCCAGTTCGTTTCTAGACCCAAACTGAGATGCTCATGTTAGTGTTTAAAGCCCCAAGTGACTCAGGTCCCAAATACCTGAAAGACCACCTGCTTCCCTAGAGTCTCTCATAGGTGCTAAGATTGCTGGAAGGTGCCCTCTTGCTTGGCTCACTCCCCTCAGAGGTCCAGGGGGTGACAGCCTAGGAGAGGGCATTCTGTGTGGCCAGTGGCATAGCGTGGGTTCCCAGCACCCAGGGCTGCATTGAGTGGTGAGTGGGAAGAAGGGGAACGGACTGAGTATGCCTGCTCTTTCAACTACTTAGTGGTGTCCATGTCACAGCCACAGAGATAAGAAAAGAAGAGTCATTCTATTGTCTGGAGAGGTCACTTTCTGGTTCACACGGAGAAGCCATTTTCAATGGAGCCCAGTGACAGCAGCAGCACAGCTGTATTGAGGCAACACCGGGTGTTGAAATTCTGTGCAACCTAACAAATTTCCACCTGGGGCAACCATTCCTATGGGCTCCCCCATGCTACGCCACTGTCTGTGGCAGCCCCTAAGTTGTGGAACTCCCTTCCTTCAGAGCAGACTCTGACACCATCATTATACAGCTTTTGGCGAATGCTGGAGACACACCTTTTTATCCTGGCTTTTGGCACTTGAAGTGTATTGCATTTTTAGGAGCCAACTTACTTCTGTAATTCTAAATTATTTTAAACTGTTGTTCATATTGTTGTAACCTACCCTAGGCCTCAGAATGAAAGACAAGTAGTCAACTGTAATAGTGTTAGTAGTTTTATTATAGTTATTATTTATTAAATTTGTATACTGCCCTGCGGTCAACGTTCACAACATAAAACTACAAAATGAGAACAAGACAATAATGCCCACTCACAACACAAAGAGCTCATAACCCACCAACTCTCAGCAGCCAGAAGCATCATACTGAAGAGTCAGTGTGGTGTAATGGTTAAGAGCGGTAGACTAGTAATCTGGTGAACTGGGTTTGATTCCCCGCTCCTCCACATGCAGCTGCTGGGTGACCTTGGGCTAGTCACACTTCTCTCTGAAATCTCTCAGCCTCACTCACCTCACAGAGTGTTTGTTGTGGGGGAGGAAGGGAAAGGAGAATGTTAGCCGCTTTGAGACTCCTTAGGGTAGTGATAATGCGGAATATCAAATCCAAACTCCTCCTCCTCCTCCTTCATAGCCAGGCATTGGAGAGACCTGTCAGGAGTAAGCATGGACCAATGGTATCAAATAGTATGGGAACCAGCCCTATTAGAAAAATGAACCAAACTGAAACGAACACAGGGACAAATAGAAGACGCCTTCACCCTGATATGGTTACCCTTTATCACATACACAGCCCAACAGGCAACAGCAAGAACCCACCAACAGCATTCGAATCAATCTGACTAATCTGATCCAAAACCACCCACCCACCCCACTCACACAGGAAAATAAATTTCACTACAGCCAATCAAAGGAACACAAGTGAACAGTAAAGAGAACCCACGCAAGTGACACTGACAAAAAAACCCACACATACACTAAGCAGAATAGAAGTATTGTCACCCGACTCCACCCCACTCACCATTCCCCCCTCCACCTCTTTCCCCCTTCTCTTCCTAATGTAACACTAATGTCTCAACAAATGAAACTGATCTGTAGAAAATGTAACTTGAAAAGAGAGACATTGCACATACTTTTGTAAACCAAGAAATCTTTAATAAAAATATTTTTTTTAAAAAATGAGAACACAAAATATGTGACAGAAAAGAGAAACAAACCAATAACCCACAAACACTTTTAAAAGGCCTTAGGATGTTCAATCAGCCGAAGGCTGGTTATAGAGAAATATTTTCACCTGGCACCAAAAGAGATGGGGAGTTGCATAAATGGGGAGTTGCCTGTAGTTCAAAGTGCTAAACTTTGCTGAATTGTAACATTTTTGTTTCCACCACTCCATGCCAGTCCAAAGTGCTAATCCTATCCACAAACTGGTAGCATCTGTCTCCTGCCTCATACTCTCCTTCAACATCCCATCATTTCCTGGGTTCATCTTTGTTTCGTTTCACCTTGGCGCTCTCTGGAAACCAGCTCATTAAGTTCTGGTTGTTGCTGTCTATCACGGGGAATTTGTCTAATTCCAAATTAGTTATTGGCAGATTAATCTCATCTACCTGATTATTGGAAGAAACAAATGGGCAAAGCTCTGTGTTGCTTTTCATGAGAGGAGACCGAGCACAAGATTATATCTAGGCAATTTGGAAATGAGTTATCTAAGAAACCATCTTGCCCCATTTATTCCTGCCCAGCAACTCTGCTTCTCAGATGGGACAATACTGAGAGTACCACATACCACAGAGCTGTGCTTCGTTTGCACTAACTGGAATTACACAGCTGGTGTTTAGGCATCTCCTGACTATATTTTGTTTAAGAAAGTTTCCCCGGTCATTTAATGGAATATTGATCCGCAGAAATGGTTTCATTGTGTTTTGAGTCTGAGGTAGAGTTCTTCAAATATCTGGAGGGCTGTGACATGGAAGATGGAGCAAGCTTATTTTCTGCTGCTCCACAGGGTAGGGCCCAAACCAACACATTCAAAGTAGATTCCAACTAAAGGTTAGGAAGAACTTTCTGACAGTAAGAGCTATTCAAAAGTTGAACAGACTACCTCAGAAGGTGGTGGACTCCCCTTCACTGGATGTTTTTAATCAGAAAGTGGGTAGACATCTATTAGAAATGCAATACCTACATTTTGGGGTTTTGAACTAGATCAGTGTTTTCCAAACTTGGGTCTCCAGTCTTGCCAGCTAGAAATGATGGGAGTTGTAGTCCAAAAACCCAAGTTTGGGAAACACTTGACTAGGTGATCCTTTGGTGACTTTCCAACTCTACAGTTCTACAATTCTCTGAAAAGTTTTTGATTCTTTTTTATAGTATAATAATAATAATAATAATAATAATAATAATAATAGTTTAATTAAATTTGTATACCATCCTATATCTGCAGGTCTCAGGGTGGTTACAACATAAAATCACAGTATAAAAACACAAAATTCATAATAATTTTTTTGAAGGGATTTGTGGCACATTGTTATGATGGCTTCAGGTTGTTAAGTGCTTTATAAATTTGCAAAACAAAATAAATAGTGAACACACCCAGTGTTTCCTCAGTGTCAGTAAAATGACCCGTTCTCCTCAACCTCCCTGTTGCTGACACCACAGATCAGAGTTGCACCTCCGTTCAGTAATCAAGCGATTCACAAATTCCAAGCAGTGGAGTGAGCCCTCAAGGGGAGAAACTGTTGTTAGATGACACCTCCTACCAGCCTCAGTCAGTGAGTCTGGTTTTATCAGGGATGACAGGAACTATAGTCCAGTAACATCTGATGGGCCACAGGTTTCCTAGCCTCATCTTGGAAAAGAACCCTGATAAGAAATTTCCTTGGAACCACGGCTTTAGAGGGGAAGTAGCTTATTGTGTTGAAGCTTTTACAGGTGTTTGTAGACATTATAAATGAGAGTGGAAGTCTATCACGCCACTCATCTTTGTGAGTTTTTTCTTTTCCGCTCCAGCAACAGATCCCAATCCTCTCATTTGCTGAAGAGGCAACTTCGCTTCCATTACATCCAGATGGGATAAATTGGTCCCCTTCACCGGTCAGTAACCCCTTCCCATTTCTTAACCAGGTGATAATCAGCATCTGCATATAAAGCAGGTCCATGAAATGATGCTTTTAGCCCTTTTCATTAAAGGGTCCTGCCAGCATCCCTGAGACACAGCAACATAACATTTCAGAGATTTCCTCAGCTTTGTTTTCCGTAGAGCAGCATGGTACCCAAATTGCAATTTGAAGCGGAGGCAGCACAGAGAAATTCAGAAAGCAACTGGGCTTTTCTTTTTTAAAAAAAATAATTGCACAAATATTATTATTATTTATTATTTATTTTATTATTAAATTGTATACCACTCTTCATCCAAACATGCATGGTGCCTGCACGCACTTCCGTGTGTGTGTGTGTGTGTGTTCAGAATTCTGAGTGCTGCATAAAGAAATATGGGCCCCTCTCATATTGTACAGTTAAGGAAGAAGAATGTCTTACAGCTACACAGTGTGAATGCACCAGCATGGACCATATGGTTGATGAAAGCCTAATAAAATAAATTAGGAATCGTTACACGCATCGTGACTTCAAAGTGATACGTTGTTGTTGTTTTCCCCCTGTATGATTGCATAATTCCACATTGCATGCTGGATGACTTGGACGACGACAACAACAACAACAGACTCCAGATATGCAGGTTTAGACCCAAAATAATTTGAGAGAGAAAGAAAGGGAGGGGTTGGGAGGGAAAGGGAGATCTGAATGCATTGACTACAATGTAAGCTCAGCAACAGCTTAAACTATTTTGGGTGGTAAACAAACATCCAGTTACGACTGGGAGTATAAGGTTTCTGTTCGGCGCGTGGTGGTCTTCGTTGGAAGCATGCTGCTTTTAAATTCCCATGTATCGTGCTGGACAGGTTATTGAATGCTTCCCTGCTAATCAGAAGCACACGCAAGCCCGGGGCTGAAGCTCTGAATTGCAGGAAACAAGAGGCTCTGATGTTGAATTCCCCACCGGCTTTCTTTTTTCCACTAGACACAAAGAGAAATCGGAATACCGTGCAATCACTTGTATCCGTCAGCCTACCTGCCTGTGTCCGCCTGTCTCTTTCTGTCTCCTAATGAAACATTTAAAAGAGTTATTACTGCCAGTGGAGTGTTGGCAGTTCCCTTCGTGGCAGCCACACCCTCTCACAGCCATTCCCCCTCCTAAGATTATATGACCTTCTAAGATTATACAGTATTCTTATACTTATACAAGAATTATAATAATTGGAGGGTGCTAGCAACAATCAATGCAGCTCCTCACACTGTGCCTTTCATCTAGATCTACTATTTTCACTCCAAGTAAATGAGTGAATGATTTGGGGTGCTCCAACACCTGTTTTTTGAGGGACTTGTGTTTTCCTTGAAGTTCCGTTGTACATTACAGAACTTGCAAGCACTCCCTTGAAACTGAAGCACTTTCTGTTTTACGTATGTCAAGAAGAAGAAGAAGAAGAAGAAGAAGAAGAAGAAGAAGAAGAAGAAGAAGAAGAATAGTAGTAGTAGTAGTAGTAGTAGTTGGGATTTGGTATCCCACTTTATCACTACCCAAAGGAGTCTCAAAGTGGCTAACATTCTCCTTTCCCTTCCTCCCCCACAACAAACACTCTGTGAGGTGAGTGGGGCTGAGAGACTTCAGAAAAGTGTGACTAGCCCAAGGTCACCCAGCAGCTGCATGTGGAGGAGCGCAGACGCGAACCCGGTTCACCAGATTACGAGTCTACTGCTCTTAGCCACCACACCACACTGGCATATAGAATAACTACTTTTTGCCCTTGACCCTAGGACACAATCCTTACTGGCTGACTCACTTTCCCTCTGGTCAGCTCCAGTCAGCACAAAAGGTGAGAGGACTTCTCCTTATAATAATAAGAATAACAACAATAATTTATTATTTATATGCCCCCCCCATCTGACTGGTTTACCCCAGCAACCATGGGCAGCTTCCAACAAATTAAAACATAACACAACATCAAACATTACAAATTTCCCTATGCAGGTCTGCCTTCAAATATCTTCTAAAAGTTGTATAGTTGTTTATCTCATTGACATCTGATGGGAGGGCATTCCATAAGGAGGGCGTCACTACTGAGAAGGCCCTCTGCCTGGTTCCCTGTAACTTCACTTCTCACAGTGAGGGAACCACCAGAAGGTCCTCGGAGGAGGACCTCAGTGTCTGGGCTGAAGGATAAAAGCTCCCCCTTCATGCCATAGGGATGTCAGAATTCAGTGCCGATCAGAGGTATGTGCCTATCTCTCCAGGCACCGGCTGAATTCCTTTGACCTCCCTCCGGCGACTCCCGGCAGTAAAAACACACGAGGTCCGTTCCGGCGATTTTCCTCAGGCTGTGAGAAAAACACACCAACTGCTCTCCTCCTCCCTGCTCTCCAGCATATCCCCAGGGAGGGGAATCAGACTCAGACAGAAATGTATCTACATTGTCTTTATTCCTGTCTTTCAGCAGTCAAACAGTAAAAGAGAAAACATGTCTGCTCTCTTCAACAAACAGAGAGAAACTCCACCCATGTACATCCTGTACAGGTCATATGACACACACTGAGCTCATATCCTGTGCTCAATAAGGAGAATGGACTGCCCCTTTGTTTCCATGGCAACAGTCACATACATCCTGTCTGGCTTTGCAGCCACAAGCAGCTGACTTGGCTGCTAGAGCCTTTGCTTGCTGCAGCATTGCTGCTTTAGAATAACATACTCCCCCTAAAGTATCAATGCGTGCTGCGAGCAAAGCGTCATCCAGAGAAGAAAACAAACAGTTGTTATACTTATAACACTCCCCTGTTGTTTCAGTTCCATCCTTGGAACTACCCGCCACTGGTTTTACCAATGTACCTCTCTGGTTGTGTGACTTCCAAGGAATGAGTGCTTCTGCATTACCTTGGTTAGCAACTCTCTGTTGTGCCTTTGTCTCTGACTCAGACACAGCTTCAATTTGACCTTGGTCGTTTACAACAGCAACACATGCAATAGCTTGGTTGGCAAACTCTTTTGAATACCTCTTGGGTGGTACACCCTTTGTTGCTCTTTCAGACCTACGTAAGAGGTGCTGCTCTTCCTTGCTTTCTGGTTCAGCCTCTGAACTCTCTGGAGAACCAGTACTAAGCTTAATCAGTGGTTCATCCTCCTCTTCTGAGGGTCTAGTCATTATGTGAGATTTCTTCTCAATGACTGTGACAACTGAGCTGTCTGAGCTATCACTGTCATCATCAGTACTACTGAACTCAATAAGATCAAACTCATCATCATCATCATCAGAATCATCATCACCACCTGTGGGAAATGTGTGAACAATCACTCGCTCCTGTTCAGGAGCACTCTCTAGAAATTTTGTGAGAATCACCTTACCAGATTCAGACAAAATTACTCTGTAGAGACCCTTTTCATAACCCACAAAAATGCCTCTGGCATTCTTTACTCCACCCGGAGCTTCTGTTCTCACATGAGACCCGAAAACCTTGAAATGGGCAACAGAAGGTTTTCTGTGGAACAGTTTCTCAAAAGGAGAACATCCCAGGTCTTTTGAAACCTTTCTCAACCACGTGTAACAAAATGACATTAGTGACTCAGCCCAGTACTCATGTGGCAGATGTGAACTAAGCAATTGCGCATGCATTCCCTTTTGCAATTCTTTGTTCACTCTAACACAGACACATCTCTTCCAAGCTTCTTCGGAAGCTGCAATTTTGTGTCTTATCCCTTTCTTCTTCAGGAACCTCTGGAAATCCTGTAAGAGAAAAATTGGCTTCTCATCTGTGCAAAGACAATCTATGTCAGCATCATGCATATTTTTAACCTTGTCACAAAACTCTTTAAACCTTTCTAAGGCTTCTTTCGGTCTCTCCAAAAGATAAATCCAGACAAAACCTGTAAAAGAATCAACACATATTAGGTAATACTTTGCATTGCCTCTAGATGGTGCTAAAGGACCAATCACATCAGCATACACCCGCTGAAATGCCTTGTCGACCCTCGAGGTGACCTGCTTGGCGTTCTTCTTGGCTACACCTGCAAAAGAAATCATGTTAGAATCACAAGAATTACATTCCATGTAATCACTTTGATCAAAAGTCAACAAATACAGTCCATCTTTCTCTTTGGCAGAAAGATACAATTCTCCATCTTTGTAGATCTCGCAGTGTTGATCATCATAGGACAGTTTTAGTCCCTTCTTGGCAATCTGCGAAACGCTGAGCAGATTGTACTTCAACTCTGGAACCAAATAAACATCGTTTATAGTCAAGTTCAGACTCTTAAGATACACAGTCCCAATTCCGGTGGCTTCCAGCTCTTGACCGTTGGCTTGTTGTACAACGAAGCTTTGCTTCTTAAACGATGAAAACAAATCCCTGCGATGGGTCATGTGAACCGTCGCTCCCGTGTCTAAAACGAAGGAATTCCCCACTTGTGGTGTGGCTTTTAGGGACATCAAAGCCTTTGCAGGCTTCGCCTGTGACTTGGCATGACTTCTGCCTGACGCCTCAGACTTCGTGGAGCTTCCCTTGGCTCCTCTATTCTGACGTGGCTTCTTGCAGTACCGCTGAAGATGCCCAGTCTGCCCACAATTGTGGCATCGGACAACGTTCAAAGCTACAGCGTCTCCTCCAGTAGCTACAGCAGTGGGGGTGTCTGAACTCCGTTCTTGACTCCCCCTGTCCTTGACTTCCAGGGCGGCAAGTCTGTCATGTTCACAAAGAACCACGGCAAAGACCCTGTCCGCCGTTAGATCTTGCGCTGGGAGAGACCCCAGCTGACTGGCAACCGTTTTGTAAGTCCGATTCAGGCTGTTGATCACCATGAAGCAAAACACTTCCTCATCCAGATGGAAATTGCGTTCCACCATCTGCTGACGCAGAAATTTCATTTCCGTCAGGTGCGCTTGAACATCTCCATCAGGCGCAAGCCTCAGGTTAGTCAGCTTTTCAAAATACAGCAACGCTGAAGAACCTGCATCTCTCTGATGTGTCCTTCTCAGCGTGTCCCAAACATCTTTCGCGTGCTGTAAATCTTGTATATGAACAAGCTGAGAGTCTGACACGCACAGAATTATAGCGGTTCTGGCCTTCACATCCTGTGACTCCCAAAATGGCGTTGGTGCTGCAGGGATGGGGTTCTCAATCACCCTAAACAGTCTCTGATTCTGCAGCAAAGCCTTCATCTTAATAGACCAAGATGCATAATTGTCACTGGTCAAGAGGGGTGGAGAAGGCAGGCCCCCCCCCTTTCTTGGCATCCATTTTGAGTCCTTGCATTGACTCTCAAACACAAGCCTCTAAAATCCAATAGCTGGCTTGTTTACACTCTGTGCACCTGGCAGCAATAACACTAGCCGCTTGGAAAGTCCCTTTCACAGTTCCTTTGTAAAGGCCTAGTCAAAACACGAGCTGTTTGTGCCTATCTGGGCATAGCCTGACTTCCAGCCCTTATCTTGAAACTGGCCTGCGTTGCTAAGCAACCACATTCCTTTCCTTGGACAGGAAAAACCACAGGAATGTTTGGAATGCAGACTCTTCTCTCTCGGAGCTGTTTTTCCCAAACGTTGCTCCCATGAAGCAGAGAATTAATCCATCTGCATTCACACTTCTAAGCCCGAAAATCTCATACCTGGGCTCCGTAGCTTGGCTTTCAGCTTCTTCTGGTCAGCTTCTGGCTGCAGAGAATCAGCCTCCATCTCAGGCTTCCATGGAGAGGGATGAATACAGTCTCCTTGATGCAGACTCCCATGGATCGTAGCAACCGTCAACTGCTACCAATGTCAGAATTCAGTGCCGATCAGAGGTATGTGCCTATCTCTCCAGGCACCGGCTGAATTCCTTTGACCTCCCTCCGGCGACTCCCGGCAGTAAAAACACACGAGGTCCGTTCCGGCGATTTTCCTCAGGCTGTGAGAAAAACACACCAACTGCTCTCCTCCTCCCTGCTCTCCAGCATATCCCCAGGGAGGGGAATCAGACTCAGACAGAAATGTATCTACATTGTCTTTATTCCTGTCTTTCAGCAGTCAAACAGTAAAAGAGAAAACATGTCTGCTCTCTTCAACAAACAGAGAGAAACTCCACCCATGTACATCCTGTACAGGTCATATGACACACACTGAGCTCATATCCTGTGCTCAATAAGGAGAATGGACTGCCCCTTTGTTTCCATGGCAACAGTCACATACATCCTGTCTGGCTTTGCAGCCACAAGCAGCTGACTTGGCTGCTAGAGCCTTTGCTTGCTGCAGCATTGCTGCTTTAGAATAACATAGGATTGGGACCATGCAGAAGAATAAGTAACATGAATTTGACCCCCTTGGAACACTAGTCTCCTGATTATTGCATGTTTTCATCTGTGCATGCAACATAAATGTACACATGTACCTGACCAACAAGTGCTTGGGTCTTCAGCTAAGAGTTGTGCACCACAGGGCACATGGCCCTTAGATAAGACAGAGCTAATAATCAAGCCAGAGATTAGCATAAAAGGGTATGTCGTTTACTAGAAAAATCAGAAGAATCAATTAATTTCATGGACTATTTTCAGACTGGTCCAAGGCACCAAGCAACAAAACAATTAAATAGCTACTACCCATGATGGTTATGCTCTGCCTCCATGCTTCTAATTCTAAATCAGTTGCTGGAAGCCATAGGATAGAATAAGATAGGATAGGAAAGTGCTCTTGTGCTGAGGTCCTGCTTGCCAGTTTCCCATGCACATCTGGTTGGCCACTTGAGGATACAGACTAGATGGACCATTGGCTTGATCCAACACGGTCCTCTTATGTACTTACATTTGTAAAGCATGCTAAAAAATCTTAAGCAAACCATTGCAATACCGATGCTGATCTGATTGTGCTATGTATGGGACCAGGTACAGAGGGAGGCAGTTGCCTTTTCCGCAGTCCCACACTTCTTTGGGCAAAAGTCACTCCTGAAGTTACCTTCAGGATCATCTTCTCCTAGCTCCCTAAGCCTTTGCTTAGTTCACCTTTCCCAGACAAAATGGAGTTTTTTCTCACCAAGAAGCTAGGGACTTAATTAAGGTGGCAGTGAGGGTGAGCTCATCAATTTAAAAAGAGTAAACTGGAGCCAATGATTCAGATGGAGTATAGCCGGCCAACTGAAGGCTCCTGGGCTGGCATTGTCCTCCAAAGCAGTTCTATGTGTCAGTGGTGTAGCATGGTTGCTGGTGCCCGGGGCAGCATGGAGTGGGGTGGGAGGGAAGTAAACGGATGGAGCACACATGCACAATCAACTGCCTAATGGTGTTTGCACCACCCAGCCGCACAGATAAGAAGAGTCATTCCATTGTCTGAAGGGGTCACTTTGTGATTCACATGGAAAAGCCATCTTCAACAGAACCCAGTGACAGAAGTGCACAGCTGCACTGATGCAGCATCAGGTGTTGAAATTTTGTGTCCCCCAAGAATTCTGTGCCCGGGGCAACTGTTTCACTTGCAAGAAAATGAAATATTGAGCGTGCATGTTGTCTACATTTTCTTGTTGCCACGGACGTCTGATCAGTCACTGTGAGAACAGAATGCTAGACTAGCTGTTCCTTTGGCCTGATCTGCAGGCTCTTCTGATCTTCAGCCTACCTTTTGAGGAACACATGAGGCTGTCTTAGTCAGCATGTTCTGCCTAGTTTAGTGTTGCCTGCACTGACTAGGCAGCTGCTCTCCAGAGTCTCAGACAGAGGTCTTTGGACCAGCCATGGTTCTGCAGCTGAGTGCATGGTTTGCCTGCAGAACAGGGGTAGTCAGAATGCTACCATCCAGCCACAGGCCATGCTGACTTGAGCCGATGGGATCTGGAGTCTACAGCATCTGAAAGGCACCACACTGTCTACCCCTGATGTAAAAGGCTCATACTTCGTGCTAACTTCAGCTCTCTTTTGTATCTCTCTCCAGGCACAGAAATTAGAATCCTGATATTATTTTTTGTAGCAGCATCTTGGCGGAGGGGGTGTGTGCATTTAGTATAATTATTCTCACATGTGTTCTCATCATACCTGTCTTGTTTTGCCTGGTGGGAGGTGGTGTCTTGCAGCTGTTCACAGCCGATCCCCACAGAGTCAAAAAGCAGAACAGACTGGCTGCCATTCAAAAATTTTATTTAATTTTATAACCAGCTTCTTGGATGTGATATGATAATTGCAAAAGCCAGCGTCTTTGTCTCTCGTGCCGTCTATCATTTGTGTTTGCCTAGTTATTCAAGAAGCAGGAATAGTCGCTGCTTGTTTCGCTTTTCGTAACGCAGGCACCGGAATTGTCAAGCGTAGCACTAAATGGATAGATTAGAGCTGCAACAAACTTGCTCCAAGAAATTGTTCCTTGGAAATCTTCTCAGCAAATGTTGATGCTAAATATTTGCCAGATATGCTCCAAGTGGACAGCTATATTAGACACGCAAGAAGGTATCCCTAGCCACCTGATCTCTCAACCACTGAGCCTTTTGCGAAGTCACCTTATCTAATCTCCTAGCCTCGGGACTGAGAGGTTGCCCATCTTCCAGTGAGAGAGAGTCGGCTAGTTCACTCTCTTCCTGTTCTTCTCACTGTTCATCTCCCAGTTCTGCCCAACTATTGTCTTCCAAACTGTGCCCCTCAGCAAACCGTTGGTCTCTGACAGATGGAGAGCAATCTCCTTGGCGCTATGTTGAATTCCTCCCTAAGTTCTGCTCTCCACATTTCCACCTCAGTTTGTGATTTATTTGTTCATTTTTTAAAAGCTCTCGCAAAAGTTCAGCAGCGCTTTAGTGTTAATTTTTGCCATTTTGGTACACACTTCTGCAGAGTCGTTTTCTGTAATATAATGCACATATTTGTGAAATGCCCAGATGAGGGGTAAATCAAGAGTGAGATGAGCCTTTGTCAAATGGGGAAGTTGACTGTAAAAGGCAGAATTTCCTTATGGACAGGTTTAATTCAATTGAAAATAATACATGAATACAGTTCGAAAAGAAGTCCCTGGGGATCGCAGGGGATGCTGCCCTGTTAGGAAGTATGAAATAGCACACTCATCTTGCACAGTTCATTGGCTTTCAATTAACTGGTTAGTGATGTGTGGCCACATCTTGTGGTTATCTTTTTTATAGAGCAGTTGTTGAATTGCGACACTGCATTCATTCAGGTATAAAATTATACCTGTCTTATTCAGGTATAAATAGAGCAAACAGAAAGGTAGAAGAAGAAGAAAAGGAGAGGTTTCTTTAAACTGGCAATCAAAAGCCTTTCAAATTCTTGAGAGAAAATTGTACACTGCCAGGAAAGTAGCTTTGATCTGTTTGGTTGTGTGTGTGTGTGTGTGTGTTTCATTTCTCCCCCATTCTACTTCCCCAGTGCAGCTGCAATAGATGATAGATAGATAGATAGATAGATAGATAGATAGATAGATAGAAGAGTTTGGATTTGATATCCTGCTTTATCACTAGCCTAAGGAGTCGCAAAGCAGCTAACATTCTCCTTTCCCTTCTTCCCCCACAACAAACACTCTGTGAGGTGAGTGGGGCTGAGAGACTTCAGAGAAGTGTGACTAGCCCAAGGTCACCCAGCAGCTACATGTGGAGGAACGGGGAAGCGAACCCGGTTCCCCAGATTACGAGTCTACCGCTCTTAACCGCTCTTAACCACTACACCACACTGGCTCAGATAGATAGATAGATAGATAGATAGATAGATAGGGATAGATAGATAGATAGATAGATAGATAGATAGATAGATAGAGATGATAGATGATAGATAGATAGATAGATAGATAGATAGATAGATAGATAGATGATAGATGATAGATAGATAGATGATAGATAGATAGATAGATAGATAGATAGATAGATAGATAGATAGATAGATGATAGATAGATAGATGATAGATAGATAGATAGATAGATAGATAGATAGATAGATAGATAGATGGAAAGGGTGTCTGGACCTTTCCAAATAACTCTTTAATTGCTCCTACCCCAAAAACCCACCTTTATAATATTCTTATTTAAAGTTTTCAAAGTTGGGGGGGGGAGTAAATTCCTCCCCCGCCCCCACCATCTGATATGTACACAAAATTATTGCCAACCTTAGCAGGGAGTTAAGAAACAAAATCAGTGTGAATCAGGACCACATTTATTAATTTAACCCTACAGATCTCCAATGGTGAAGAGAGTGCAGAGAGCCAACTAAAACCTAAAAGCTACGGGCAAACCAGCTAGACTGAGCAAGAGGGGTAGTGTTTGCCTACCCTTTCCCTAAAGCCAGACAAACTCGGGTGAGTACAGAGCTTTCCCTGATTCACCCCCTTCTAGAGCCCCACAACTCTGGGCAGGCAATACAGGTTGGCCACAAAGGTACCCCAGAGAGCCCTGCAGCTAGTCTCAGATCTACGGCTCACCGACTTTTAAGGATGCCTAAGGGTGCTAATGAATCCTGCCGAATAAATTCTAATGAATTGCCCAATAAGTTCTTACACATGCCTGTCAAATGTGACCTAATTATCCCATTTAACAGTTCCCATTCTTAGGCACACTCTCATCATACATTTAAAGCACCAAGATACCACCTTAAAGAGTAATGGCTCCCCCTAAAGAATTCTGGGAGCTGTGGTTTCTTAACGGTGCTGAGAGTTGTTAGGTGACCCCCTGTTCCCCTCCCAGAATAGTTTATCAATCAGTCCGTTCCCCCAAGGAACTCTGGGAATCAATGTTCTGGGAGGTCTATGCTTAGGAGGGATTCATACATAAATGCTGGTGAGTTGATTGGTCAGTGATCACATCATATGATGTCAGCCTGGCTGCGGTGATGTCATCGGTGTTCTGTTTTACCCATGTCAGAATTCAGATTTGCCCAGTGTGTAATGCTTAATCATCTTCCAAATCAGCCATTGCTTCCCCCTGAGATTTCCTGCAGCTCAGATGGCAATTTCTGAGCTGTTGTCTCTCCCTGGTATCTTGCACACTGTAACAGTTGCATCTCAAGCACAGGGGACCCTGGGAAATGTTATTTTCCCATGGCACTTGAATCCTTTGTCTGGGTGTCAGACAGTTAGGGCCCCCTGTGCCTGAATCCTGTCTGAAGCAAGAGATTTCCCTAATTTTGACAGGTTAAAAAGCTCTGTTTGTTAAGCCGAATTCCAAATGGATCGCATCACACCATAGGTGTGAAGAATTGAGACTTGGTTGCACTGTCATTGCCTTTCAAAAGCAACAAAACCATGCTGCAGAGGAAAATGAGATTTCAAGCCATTTCCGACTCATGGAATGCTTTATACAAAGGCATTTTTTTTTTTACCAGCTTGCAATATAAAGTGAAAATTGTCAGCAGGTATGATAGAAAAAAGAAGAGGACAAAATATAGGTGAACTGAATGCCAGCGAGTGGTTGGAATAACTGGGGAAGAATCGCTGTAATTGAATTTCATTTACACTGCCTTGTTATTTAGGAATTATTTAGCCAGTTGGTATTTAAACAGTGGCTACATCAAACACCCACAAAAAAATTAAAATAACTGCACAAAAATGAGCAAACAGTGCAATATTGCCACTCTGTAATTTTATTAACAAAACTATCTCCTACTCCCACATATGGTGAACTGAAAGCTTAGCTATTTGGAAATGAAAGCCATATAATTTGTACTGTGATTGCAGAGTTGAAGCCTGTGGCACTGACTGGCGGGTTCTGTGAAGGAGGGAAAAGCTGGTAAGACTAAGAGAGTGGTGTGGAATGGACAGAGCTGGGTGGCAAGGAAACTGTGGCCGCAGGCGCATGATACATTTAAAGCACTATGCTACCACCTTAAACAGTCTTGACTTCCCCAAAAGAAAGCCACTTCTGACTTAGAAAGGAGGCGGGGTTGCGGGCTTCACCCTCCCATCATGCACGCGGGGGCTGGCTCTCAGCCTCCACGTGATTGAGGGAATCCCTGACCGCGTCATCCAATCGGCTGGCCTGGGGGGCGTGGCCTGCTCCATTTAACACAGGCGCAGCCGGGGATCTCCCTCTTTGCCACTTCCAGCTGCTCTGGTTTCCCACCCTCCCTCCCTTTAAGGTTTTCGTCTTTGACCTTGCTATGGACCTCTGTTGGTCGCCGTTAAGGGGCCTGGTAGGAATTTTTTTCCACTTGGCAAATTGGCACCAGCCACTTGGTTTTCGCCTACCTCGTAGCAAATCGTCACAACTTCCTTGGTATTGGCGGTTAGGCATTGGTATTGTTCTGTAGATGGAAGAGGGGAGAAAGCGCCACCACCTCCCCCGCATATTGAAGGGTAGTCCGATAAAGGATTCCAGGGGGCGTGGCCCTGTCCAAAGCCTAGGGAGATGAGGGCCTATGGGACGCCCCCTAGCGGTGACCCCAGGGAGTTCCTAGTTGATGTGCATCATCAGGACTCCCCCTACTGGTGGTTAACCCTTCCCAGACTTCAAGCAAACAGGCTGAAGCCGGATAGTCGGTTAGGACCAATGCCTAAGCCATACCGTTCATCACCTGTAACCAATAAAGTTGTGGCCTTATTTAGCCCATTAACCTTAAATATCTGTGTCATGTGTCTTTATTTTCACTGGGGAGAGGCTGGACCTCGCCACACAATTCCCTGGGAGCTGAGCATTGGTTAAAGGTGCCGAGAGCTGTCAGGAAGCACCTAGCCCCCTCACAGAGATATAGTTCCCAGACTGCCCTGTGCAGACTGACTGCTGTACCACTCTGGGAATAACCTGTCCTGGCCCACCCCAGTTGACAAAAGAAGCACCTAGAGCCACTGGTGGACAAAGGTGGGGGCAGGGGGGCGGATTTCCCCAGGTGCTATTGGGGGGGGGGGAATCACAGCCACCCCTGCCCCCAGGACGCTTAAGAAGATTCCACCTAAACATTAGGAAGAACTTCCTGACAGTAAGAGCTGTTCGACAGTGGAATTTGCTGCCAAGGAGTGTGGTGGAGTCTCATTCTTTGGAGGTCTTTAAGCAGAGGCTTGACAACCATATGTCAGGAGTGCTCTGATGGTGTTTCCTGCTTGGCAGGGGGTTGGACTCGATGGCCCTTGTGGTCTCTTCCAACTCTATGATTCTATGATTCTATGATTCTATGATTCTATGACACTCGCTGCGCATCCCAAGGACACTTGGCGTGCACCCCCCCCCCGGAATGCTCACCACTCACTGCACACATCCTGGGACGCTCACCACTTGCCGCACACTCTCCCGACACGTGCCATGTCCCCCACAGGTGGCGCACCATGCCCCCTGGGACACGTGCCTGCCACACCCCCAGATGTACACCGCTCCCGGTTCCAGAGCAGGTAGCTTCGCCACTGCTTAGAGCAGCTCCCATTGTGCTCTGGATGCACATGCCTCTAGCCACTAGGCAACTGTCCCCCAACCTGAGACTTCTCCCATGTAGAAGTCAATGCTATTCTTCCCACTTCAAGCCCCTCCTGGTTCTAGGAGACAGAGGGTCAGGGGAAAGTGAGGAATCTACTGACCCGTCTGTCTCCTGAACAGCATCTTTTTCTTCCACTACATCCTGCATGCTTTCCTCCATCTAGAGCGGTCCTGACTCTCCCTTCTCCCCCTGCCCTGGCCAGCTCCTACCTTGTGGGTGGCATCAAACCCCATAAATCGCTGGTGCCCTCTACTGGTCCCCTGCCTCCTCCACACATTCTTCAGAGCCCTGCCAGTCCCTTGCATCTTCTACCACCTTCAGAAGTGTCCCTGGTGGAAACACATGAGGAGACCTGCTCAGTAAGGGAAACCTTTGCCAAAATAATTTCATTTGCCCCTCCATCCTGTGTCTTTTGAGTTTTAGGAGGGCAGCAAAGTGCATTCAACCTGTTTTAATCTCCTGCTCCTCCTTTACTGCTATCCTGGGGAGCAAGCCTGGGTGCAAGAAGTCAGCCAGCACAAACTTTACGGCGTAAAGTTGCACCAGATCCAAACCCTGTTCAGTAGTGAGGCTTCTGCTCTGCCTAAGCCTGGCTGAGGAAAAACAAACCATTGAAATAGTGCTCTGTGCTGGGTTACAAGCTTTGTAAGCAAGGCAAAGTGGATTGGTGGTGATGATATCTTGTGGTGGTGATGTCATCAGCCTAGGAGCCTAATTTCAACATAACCCAGATTAGTTTTCTCTAAATCTAGTGGATGTCTGGGAAATTCATCAATTTACTCTGGGTTATTCCTGGAGAAGTCTTTTCTCCATTTTGTTTCTAAATGAATTGTCTGCCCATTGCATGGTATCTCATGTCCCTTCCATAGCTGTTGAGAAGAGTGAGCAATTGGTAAAACAATTGGAAAGAACAACTGCAGGAACAAAGGCGACTGGCCATCTGTTGTCCATGAAACCAGGGGCAGAAGGCAAAGATGGGATTGTGATCAGTTCCTTTCCTGGTAACAGTTAGCGAATCCCAGGATGTCCCTAAATTTTAATTCCAAATGCAATAACCAGGGACAGAAGTTTACAGTTTCCACCCAACAGAGAGAGCAAGAACAAACGTTCCTTCCAATCTTGTTTAGTCCTAAATTTGTACTATGCCTTCTATCGGCGCAGGAACTGAGGCCATTATAGTTGAGCTGTGTAATTACGCAGCGGATCTCTCAGTGGCACTAAATGTATAATTATGAAGTTCTCCAAAGTATAAGGATGTAAGCAACTGTTCGGTGTTGGTAGCCAACAGAGTGGGGGGAGGGTTGTGTTGTTGGGGTGTTTTTTAACCCCCCCCCCCAAAAAAAAAAAACAACTGTATGCACTTTCTGTAGCATGTAGTTTACTGCCTACTTAACTTCCCATAAAGTGTAATTAGGTTCCGGGTAGAGTTGGAAGACACATGGTGTATAATATATTAACTGCATTTCTTATTCATAGAGTAACAAAGGCACTGCACCAAGCAAATGCCAACAGTTTCTCTTGGAAATAATACAAACAATTTGTCACTGCTCGTTGGGCTCACACGATTAGAGCATGGCTGGCTCTTGAAAAGACTTTAGGAGGAAAAAAATACCTAGAAGAGCTGATTGCTGGCTCGGGGCATTGTGATTTCCCCTATCCACCGATGCAATTAACGATCGAAGCATCACACTCAAGAAAAAGAAAATAGGTTGCTTTGATTTTTGCTACTTGGTTTGCATTCATTGCTTCTTTTTAGGTCTAAAGGTTAGAAGCAAAGAACAAAAATAGAAAGTGTGGAGCTTCCACTATTATGTGTATCTTTCTGGTGGCGTGTAGAAAAGCACAAACTGCAATGTGAAATTATTGTATTGTGCACATCGACCGATTGGAGAGTGTCCAAAGAAGAGTTACCAGGATAGTGAGGGGTCTAGAAAATATATCCTACAGGGGACATTTGAAAGAGTTGGGTACGTTTCGGCTGGAGAAGAGACAATTAAGGGGGGATGTGATGGTGATCTTCAAATCTTCAGATGCTACACTGAACAGGGGGTTGAACTACATCAGAATTCTTCAACTTTGGGTCTCCAGGTGTTGTTGGACTACAATTCCCATCATCCCCAGCCAGCTTCATCAATGGCCATGAATGCTGGAAGCTGTAGTGCAACAATAGCTGGGGACCCAAGGTTGAAGACCAATGGACAAGAGAACCTGTCCACTTGTATTTATTAAACAAAACAAAACAAAACAAAACCCTTATTTCACATTGTTATCTATCTGCAGTGGTGGGATGGAGAACACACAACATGACATCATAGCCATGTTCATTCATTCACTATGCATGTTGACTGAACATGGAGAAAGGGGAAATCACACCACCCTCAAAGTCCACATGTGAAAGCATGAAAGAGGCTCTACTTATGTTCAGCTGTGGACATGACCACATAGCTGTCAACATTTTCCCTTTTTTAAGGGAAATCCCCTTATTACGAATAGGATTCCTCGCAAGAAAAGGGAAAAGCTGACAGCTATGCATGACCAGGAACTTTGTGCAACTGAGCTTACTCTCTGCACCCCATTCATGTCTTCTGCTGAATAAATGAAGGAGCCAGGAACCCTCTCCTTCCTCCTTAAACTAGGGTTGCCACGTTACAAAAATAAAAACCAGGACACCCCAAATGTTGAGCTTTTTTTTAAGGAAACCACCAAAATTGATTTTTCGATTGACTTTCCTAAGATCCAGGACACAGCACCGCCTTTCAGAAATTCCACCCAGACATATGGCAGCCCTACTTAAACTCTGTCAGTGTGGACACAATGAGTGAACAGGGCTCATGTTCTCTTGCAAAGTCCTGTTTCACCATGGCAGAGAAGGAATTATTTGGGTGGCTTGGAGAGGCTGCCCTCTCAGATGTGGTCCCCTGTTTCTGGAATGTCATGTTGGTTTCTGCTTCCTTCACTGTGCAGCGAAAGTGCTTGTCACGAGACAGGTGTTTACATTCCACAGTCAATTGCTGTTGGAGTTTCTCACAGGAAAGGAGACTGGATGTGACGTATACTGGTTTCCTGTTTTTCACTGTTTTTCACTGTTTTTCACTGTTTTTCACTGTTTGTTCTCTCCGTGCTTTAGAGGAGAGAGGATGCTTTCTCTGCTCCGGCAGAGGCAAGATGTTTTTCTGTAATCTACCAGCTTTGAAGTGTAAATAAAGTAATATAGAGTATGTGGCACGTACTCCTCATCATTCCGCTGTGCACGGGACTCTGCAATTTCAACATGTCATCCCAAGGCAGGTTGAGGAGATGTCATCATTTGCATCGTTTTTAGCTAATGGCCAATACAGAAATATATTTTCATCAGGGCTCTTTGTAGATAATTCGGGGGGGGGGGGTTGGTTTTTTTAAAATAATATTTATTACTTTTAAACACTACAAAAAAAAGAAAGAAAAAAGAAGAAAAAAGAAAACAATACAATACAATGTATAAACATTACACAACACAACACTAACACAATAAACTAAATAAAGCCAAACAAAAACAATTAAAAACACACATCATACAATTTCAATGTCATATCTTTCATTTACTTGTTTCCACGACCTCCTCACACCTCCCTTTTTGTATTCCACTTCTGTTAATTGTTTCAGCAATTCCTTTCCATCTTTCTCTGTTTTCTGTCCTATATTTATCTTAACATATTCTAACCTTATTTTTCCCTAATACTCTAACAATCTATCTATACTTAATTCCTTATAACATTTCTACTAAAGCCATATAACTTCATTCCAACATTTTTCCAACATTCGTCAATTTTACAATATTTCTAAAATAGTCTTTAAACTTTTTCCAATCTTCTTCCACCGTCTTCTCTCCCTGGTCTCAGATTCTGCCAGTCATTTCCGCCAATTCCATATAGTCCATCAACCTGGTGATCTTCTGTCCGAGGCTCTTAACTCTTTTCCAAGTCCCTTCTGCAAGCCTTCTTCATGCTTATACAGGAACTTTGCTTTGTCTTCTACTGATCTTATTTTTATTTTCCTTCCTTTGAGGCTGAAGAGTAGATTTCGGGGAAACTCCCTCCTAAAGATGATTTTATTCCTTCTCAACAGGGCAACCAAATCTCCATAGTTAGACCTAAGATCCAAAAGGTATTTCAGAACGTCTTTAAAAATTTCCTCTCTTGACTGTTGTTCTTCTAAGTTCTTCTGGTAGTTCCAACAGTCTCTTATTTTGTTCTTCTCTTTTTTCCCTCCTCTTCCAAGTCTGAAGGCCCTCACAATTTTAGTCTCTTCTTGACCCAAGTCCAGGTCCCAAGAAACAGCAAATTCCTGTGTGAGGAAGTCCATCAAATCCAGTTCAAGCAGGGCTCTGATCCTTAAAATCTGTTTTTCTTTAGATTCAATCATGACAGGCATCAACTTATGATCATCAAGTTGCATCTGTGAGGCTGGGACTCTTTCTCTCTCCAATTGTGCTACTTTAGGTTCAACGGCAACAGCCTTCTCCACAGTTTGCCATGTCAAAGTAGATTCCTGTGTCAATTTCTGGATAGTTTCTGTATTGATGTTCACCTTTTGTCCCAAATTATTTATACTTTCTATATTTAAATCCAGCTTCTTGTGAAGCTGTTCCAGTGAGTCATTTATCTTACATAATGCAGCCACTAAGGCCTCTTCTGTCAACGTTCTTGACCGATTCAAGGTCAGTCCCAGAATCTCACAGCTTTTTATCTTACAGCTGGAAATTCCCCCAGCTCAGCTCTTATAACAGTTTCAAAGGCTTCCTCTAGAGGGAAACAGTTTCTATTTGTATTAGTCCTTTTAAACACAGTTCAAACAATAAAGTTAGTTTCAATTTTCATTTACTTTTACTCCTTTTTAAGAGCAGACGGAAAGAATGGAAACAATGTATCTCTCTTATTTAGCTAGCTGTCAGCGAAGGTTCTATTCACTATCAATGAACAATCCAAAAACGTCAGTCTTACTAGCAGCCCGTTTCCAGGTTCGGAGCGGTGGTATTTTAACTTTCTTCGCTCTCTCCTGCAGGCACACACAATCCAAAACTTCCCCCCTCTTCTCCTGCTTCCAAGGGGGGTTTGATGTTTTCTACCAATGGATATTTAGTCCTTTACAAGACTTTAGCTTACAGTCTCTTTGCTTCAGTCTATTTACAAAAGGGGAAGGCGGACTTCCTGTTTTGAACCTCCCCATTTTGGTGCCAAATTAAGACGTTTAAAAATCCAATTCTTCGCTCTACTCACGGGTAGTTGCTTTAAAATCAAATTGTCCACAGGAAAAAGTCAGCACTCTCCGGCAACAGCAATGCGGCTTCACTCTGTGGAAGAAGCAGTCAATTCGGAGCACCGCACCACTCACCCCACGTCGCTCCGGATCCCCGAAACTGGGTTTCCCCGTGAGTGGGGGAGGCGCAAAAGGTGCCAGCCGAATCCCACGTTCACAGGCTTCACCCGCCTGTGATTTCTAGCGGGTCTCCGCCTTCGCCGTGGCGGCCAGACCCAGATTTCCACGAGGCAAATTCCTCCCGATCAGAGGAATTCCACCATTACTGGAGGCGCCAACCCGGAAGTCCCTTAGTAGATAATTCTGTAGTGTGTTGATGTTCACTACTTTTTATTGATTTTCCTTTTATTTTGCTCTTGCTGTTCTCATCTTTCTTCACTGTGTGGTTTTCATTCAGATTAGTCATTTTGTGGTTTCGTAATGCTTTCCTGTTTAGAGCTGCTTGTCACATTAAGGAAGCAGACTATAAATCATCATCATCATTTTATTTGTATGTCGCCTTTCCACAATTAAAACAACGCTCAAGGTGGATTACAATATCAAAAGATTTACATCATTTCAAACATAGGAAAGTAGTCATAAAAATAAACAAAACACATTAAAAGCTACATAACCAAACTGAACAATTTCCACATAAAAATAAAAATACAAAAAGTTAGTGTCAGTAATATCAGTAACAACAGCAAAAGCTCCCAACAAAACTTCTCCCAAAATACCCCAGGTCTTGCTGGGCAGCAGCTGCTGCAGCAGTCCTTATGAGGCCAGTCAGGCCCTGCCCTGGGCCAGGTGGAGAGAGGCAGGAATGGGCAGGGGCGGAGGAAGGGGTGCGGTGGGGGCGCTCCGCCCTGGGTGTAACCACTGAGGGGGGTGACAAAATGCCGGGCGGCACTCACCGCGAAGCCTGCAGCGCACCCGAGCCATGCATCTCTCCTGGGAGTGAAGCGGTGGCTTTGGCACCCGCAGGCTCTGTGCTGCCCCAAATGTTCTGCCCGCCACCTCCCTCTCAGCTGTAGGGAGGCTGAGTGGAAGGAGAAAGGCAGACTCCTCAGAGGCCCCGCGGAGCGTCCTGCCCCGGCTTGCCCTGCCCCTGGGCGCAGGCCATGCGCACCACCCCAGGCGCCCAATTGGCTTGCTCCACTACTGGGAACAGGGCCCTCAGGCACTCAGCAGGGGTGTCCTCCCTGGACAACAAATTCTGACACAAATAATTCTGACAACAAATAAAAGCTGTATAGAAACATTGGTGCAATTTTCCTGAAAAGGGGTAACTTAGCAACATGAAGAGCTTAGTGGAGCAGGCCAGTGGCCCACACAATTCAAAGTGTTGGTGTTGACCTTTAAAGCCCTAAATGGCCTCGGCCCAGTACACCTGAAGGAGCGTCTCCACCCCCATCGTTCTGCCCGGAGGCTGAGGTCCAGCACCAAGGACCCTCTGGCAGTTCCCTCAAAGCTACAGGGAACCAGGCAGAGGGCCTTCTCGGTAGTGGCGCCCGCCCTGTGGAATGCCCTCCTATCAGATGTCAAAGAGATAAACAACTACCTGACATTTAGAAGACATCTGAAGGCAGCCCTGTTCAGGGAAGCTTTTAATGTGCGACATTTTAATGTATTCTTAATCTTTGTTGGAAGCCGCCCAGAGTGGCTGGGGAAACCCAGCCAGATGGGCGGGGTACAAATAAATTACTACTACTACTACTACTACTACTACTATCAAACACCCTGTTATCACAGTGGCCAACCAGATGAGCCTGAGAAGCTTGCAAGCAAAACCTGAGCGCAATAGCAGTCTCCCCTCCTGTGGCTTTCAGCCACTGGCATTCAGAAGCATTAGTGTCTGCAACAGTGGAGACACACGCCCATCCCTTAGGGTGCACTGAGTATTGTGAAATAGCTCGAGTGAAATGGCACTTGGCACTTCAGATTGCCATCACCCTTCGGCAAGAGCAGAAATGAGCAGCGCTCTTCAAACACAGCTGCTCTTCCTTTGGCAAGAAGCTATGTAGAAACCTGGGCAGGCATTGTTCAGAGGCTGTTTATGAGAAATATTGTATTTGGTTGTTCTACTTATAGGCGTCTCTAATCTACACTAGCGTGTAATTTCCTGTTGGTTCTAACTAAAAGGCCTAAATAAAACATGAAGCTAATTGTGTGTGTTTTGTTATTTAATTACTGTCACTGATTTTGACCAGGACCACAATGCAGAAGGAGGGGACTTTTAATTCTTCCCGCCCCCAGCACCAAAGTCTCAATTCCCTGTGTGCTGCAGTTAGGCAAAGGAAAAATGTCTCCACTGGGACCATTTCCTCAACGGAAATTGGGGGCCTCACAAAAGTTATTAAATAAAGAAAAACCAACATCAGGTTTGTAAGCCCCATGTGGTGTTCTGTATGTCATACCCTCCAACACGTTGAGGCGAAAAACTGGGATGCCGTTTTCGGGTGCGGCACTCTCACACAAGGAGAATTGCCAGTGCAAGACTGCAGCCCCAGTAATGTGATTTGGCAGCACAGCACACCAAACGATGCATTTTGAGGCGTCATGAAAGATCGTAGCCCTGAAAAGGGGTCTTTTAGGGTGAGATCGCAGAGCCCAAAATGGCTGCCATGCTCTCGTGTGAAAAAACAGAATCCCCTGATTTTTCCAGGACAGTTGAGGGGTGTCATCCTCTCCAGAGATGCATGCAATATCGTAAAGTACTCCCTGTTAAACCCCAGAGGACTGGTCTGCACAACCACTCTAGCCAAATCACAAATCCTAAACTAAATCAAGCCAATTTGGGTCAACCTGAGATTAGAGCAGATTGAGGCAGCCCTGGTGAGGTGTTGGAGGTTTCTCACAAGGCAAGACACAGTGATGACATCAAGAACCTTTATTGAACTAACAGAAGTAGGCAAGGGGCAAAGCAACTGTTTATATCCATTTCTGAAAGCCTGGGCCACTCCCACTCCCAACATGATTGGCTATCTAAACTTCCAAGGTGCGAATCATAACTCAGAGCTTAAGAGCCAATGGCAGAAGCCCAAATCCTGAAATGTTCTGTGATTGGATATCATGTATCGAATCAGAACACAGGGGCTCAGAATCCTTAGTCCACACTCAAGCTCAGGCAAACACAGACCATTGAATATATAACACCTGGATCGCCATGGGTCAGATTTGATCCTCCCAGAGTCATCCAAGGATGTGGAAAAGAGGGAGTGATCGGGCAACAAGGAGAGGAGGGGCAGAAAGATGCAGGTGCAGGCATGTTTACTTAGGGTTTAAACCCCCAATTAAGCAGTGCACAAGTCCCCAATTTGGTTCAGGGTCTGCCCACCTGTTAAATTTGTTCAACGGGGCAGATCCTTAGGATCTGGACCATGGAACCAAAAAGGTTCCCCACTACTGAACTGTACCACTGGCCTTCAGCTAGTGGATCAGGATCCACCATGGGGCCACAGTCTGATCTGTAGAAGGTTAGTACAAAAGCTCAACCACCATACAAATGCATGGTAAAAAAAAAAATTAAAATTAAGAAGTGGGTCCTCAAGTGTATGTGTGGGTTAAAGGTGGGGCTTCAATTTGAGAAGATTAAAGACTACTGAACTATATGGACTTGAGGTTGCTCTCCAGGGATTCAGATAGGGGTTTTACCTAGAGATGCTGGATATTGATCCTAGGACTTTTTCCATGCAACTCATGTGCTCTATCATCCAGCCATGGCCAACCCTACAAATCCATATCTATACTGAGCCCCATGGCTCTGTGCTTTTCGTTTGTCTCTTGCAAAGCATCCTATTTTCCTACGCCTGCCCTCCAAAATTGCAGCAAGGCAAAATTATGTGATCCAGGAAGCTGCAACTTGACTTCTGCTGTTAATGAAAGCAAGAGCATCATAGGCTCCCATGCCTAACAAACTTTCAGAAGTGCTGACTGCTGACATATCAAACGCATGCATCTTCCGCACGTCAATTTCCCCCAAAGCTACAGGAGATCAAAACAGCGAGTGGCAACTCTGCATCTCCGAAAGCATCCCCAAATACTCATTTCCGATTCTGATAAAGACAAAGGGTCGTTTAATTAACTCTCTTTCTCTATCTGCCTCCCATCGCATTTCGAAATGCTGTCAAAACACTGAAGCTTTAGATACAGCAGCCCTGCTTCATTAATACAAGAGCTGTCTTTAACATGTTGGACTAACTGTTGCACTTTTAGCCTTTGTTTGTCCAAGCAAAGAGAGAATGGGGAAGTCGTGGAGAGAGGGAACAGGGTTGTGGCATCAGACCTAGAGATGGGGAAATGTTAGTTTCATTTTCTTTCTCCAGTTTTCTGATAATTGGCACAAAAACAAAGGGATAACCCCCTCAAATAAATTCTGGTCATCAGACAAGTCTGGAAAGAGTTAGGGGGACATAGGAATGGCCCCTAGACAGCATCTTTAAAAGCAGAGACATCACCTTGCCAACAAAGGTCCGTATAGTTAAAGCCATGGTTTTCCCAGTAGTGATGTATGGAAGTGAGAGCTGGACCAGAAAGAAGGCTGATCACCGAAGAATTGATGCTTTTGAATTATGGTGCTGGAGGAGACTCTTGAGAGTCCCAGGGACTGCAAGAAGATCCAAACTATCCATTCTTAAGGAAATCAGCCCTGAGTGCTCACTGGAAGGACAGATCCTGAAGCTGAGGCTACAATACTTTGGCCACCTCGTGAGAAGAGAAGACTCCCTGGAAAAGACCCTGATGTTGGGAAAGACGGAGGGCACAAGGAGAAGGGGACGACAGAGGACGAGATGTTTGGATAGTGTTCTCGAAGCTACCAGCATGAGTTTGACCAAACTGCGGGAGGCAGTGGAATACAGAAGTGCCTGGCGTGCTCTGGTCCATGGGGTCACGAAGAGTCGGACACGACTAAACGACTAAACAACAACAAAAGAATGGCCTGCCAGATATAACAAAATACCAGCTAGTCCAGCATCCTCTTCTCACAGTGACAAACAAGATACCTATTGGAATTCTGAGTACAAAAGCACTCTCCCTCTTGTGGCTTCCAGTAACTGGTTTTCAGATGCATTACTGCCTCTGAGCACGAAGGCAGAACATAGCCAAGAGAGTAGCCACTGGCATCCGTACCCACCATGAATTTTTCCAGTCCACATTTAAACCCCTCTAGGCTGGTGGCTCTTGTGGGAGTGAGTTCCATAGGTTAATTACGCACTGTGTGGGGAAAAAAGCAGCTTACATTTATGTGTCCTGAATCTTCCAAAATTCAGTATTCAGCTTCATCTCTTTTTTCGATTGCACCCATTTTGTTTTCCCACGATCAACAACAGTATGGAAATCAAGCACAAATTGAAAATCTTAGAGCTCCAATCTTTAAAAGTTTCGAATTTTGCTTTTGAACTTTGACTGTGTGTGATGATGATGAAGAAGAAGAGTTTGGATTTGATATCCCGCCTTTCACTCCCTTTAAGGAGTCTCAAAGCGGCTAACATTCTCCTTTCCCTTCCTCCCCACAACAAACACTCTGTGAGGTGAGTGGGGCTGAGAGACTTCAGAGAAGTGTGACTGGCCCAAGGTCACCCAGCAACTGCATGTGGAGGAGCGGGGAATCGAACCCGGTTCCCCAGATTACGAGACTACTGCTCTTAACCACTACACCACACTGGCTCAACAAAGCCACTCTGACACACGAGTCTTCATGGATTGAAAGACATTAATGTGAAGCATCAGCTTGCTAAATCCAGTGGGTTTGGGTTTTGTTTTGTTTTTACTCTATGCCTCTTTGCAAAAGCATATGCCTTACATTACAGTATTCAAAAACATTCAAATTAAGAAGATGTCACTTTCGAGCTAAAAGAATTTGCTTGAGAATGTTTCCCCAAATTAGTTATGTCTGCCTTTAATCCATTATGTACCGCAGAAATGCCACGGCTTCTCTCCGTGATACAGCCTCAGATTTTAATTCAGTTCACATTGGCCAATTCACTGCCAGTAACAGTATAATTGCATATTGCATATATAGTGTCATGGGGTAGAGTTGCGTCAAGACACAGCCAAGGGGCATAGGGAAGCACACACACGGCCTTAATGCCATGTGTCAAATTCAAATCAGAATGGAATTAAGATAGATTAAGGCAAAATGATACATAAGAAGAGGTTTCCTGGAGCAGACTAAAATCCCTTCTTGTCCAACATTCTCATTCCATCACTGCTTGTGTTAGTGCATTGTGCTAAACCATAGTTTGGTTACCCCCGGGGCCAGCACAGCCACTGCGAAAACAGGAAGCTGGACTAGATGGGCCATTGACATGATCCGGCAGGCTATCCTTGTGTTCTTATGATAGCCCACAACTACCTTGCTTGGGTAGGTTAGGTTGAGAGGCAGTGACTAGCCCAAGGTTAGTAAGGTGAGCACAAGGTTTTGCTTTTCGCCCGACCCCAGTACCTGGTATTCAGAGGTACACAGCCTCTGAACATCTTCATTGAGGTATCGTAGCTCATAACCGTTGACAGATCAATGCCTCTGTGTATTTGTCCAATCCATTTCTTTTTAAGTCATCCTCTAAGCTAATGGCTATCACTACATCTTGTGGCCATGAATTCTGTACAGTTATTTATATACTGTGCGAAGTGCCGCCATCTGTCTCTCCTTGAACCTACTGTCAGTCAATTGATGGAGATAAATTGAATACATGTTGTTAGCGGGGCTAAGTGTATACCTGTCAACTCATCAAAAGTGAAAATACCATTCCTGAAACTTTTTTTTTTAAAAAAAGAAACATATTGGTTTTAGTTCCACTATCAGCGCTAACATGTTTGATCTCCAGCATCTATCCTTCCTTCACCCACCCACCCCCCAATATTTGACAGGCACGTTAGGAAGAAGCCTTTGACTGTGACCAGCTCCCCGCCCCGCTGGTATCCCAGAACCCAAAGAGGAATGAAGGGGGCAGAGCAATATAGGCGCAAGTCCTCAGATTATTGGGGAACGAGCCAGGGGAGGAGGAGACTGTGAGAAGGCGGGGACCTTCAGTCTTTGCAACTGCTTCATTGGGGAAGACCTAATGGGAAGGTCTTGTTGCTGTGATCACTAGGCCCGAGGTGTTTTTGCTTCTTTGAATAAAGAGACACTCATATAAATAAAGATGTTCGCTGACATTGGGTGATTTATTGTTTTGTTGCTGACCTAAGCCTGACTCGGGCTCCTGACATTTTACTGAGGCCAACAGATCAGAAATAAGACCAAAAATAAAACCACACAAGCATCACAAGTACAGAGCAAAATGCCATGCAAGGTATAACACCCATGCCTTGGATTCAGGTATGCACATTAGTCTATGTATCTAGTTGGCAAGTGGTTTAGTATTTTAAAATATTTTGTAGGACACTTTGATATTTTTTGTAAGAAGCAATGAAATCACCACCACCATCGAAGGTAGCCCCCAACGTAGTATAGTTGAAAATATCTTCTGCTGCTATTAGATCAAGTACAAAGCATAAATAATGAGTTATGCAGATTCCTATTTTCAGTAACAGTTCTGCCCAAGCGCTTTAGCTACTTTGGACATGGCTGTGTGACGGCTACAATGCTGCAGGATCCCACAATTTCTCCTGTCTTCTGCTAGAGAGTTCACCAATTGCTGATGCAGCTGTTTGCTGATGGCTGTAACCGGAGCTGCTCATATCTTCCAGGAGATTTGTCTATATTTGGTCTGTGTCGTATCTGCATGTGCTCGCTCAGAAACATGCTTTTCAAAAAGTCATATTTAAACATGTATTCTCTATCAAAATGTGCATTACTAAATGCATGTTCTTTTAATAATAATAATAATAATAATACAGTGGTACCTCGGGTTAAGTACATAATTCATTCCGGAGGTCTGTACTTAACCTGAAACTGTTCTTAACCTGAAGCACCACTTTAGCTAATGGGGCCTCCTGCTGCTACCGCGCCCCCTGAGCACGATTTCTGTACTCATCCTGAAGCAAAGTTCTTAAACTGAAGCACTATTTCTGGATTAGCGGAGTCTGTAACCTGAAGCGTATGTAACCTGAAGCGTATGTAACCCAAGGTACTACTGTAACAACAACAACAACAACAACAACAACAACAACAACAACAACAACAATAATAATAATAATAATTTTATTTAAACCCTGCCCTCAAACAACAACAACAACAATAATAATAATAATAATAATTTTATTTAAACCCTGCCCTCCCCGGCCAGGGCTGGGCTCAGGGAAGCTAACACCAAATATGAATTACAGTAAAACATAATAGAAAACAACAACAAACAAACAAACAGTTAATTAAAATACAGCTTCAAATACAGTTTCAAATACAGTTTCAAATGCAGCCTCATTTTAGTAGTAGCCCATAAATCAAGACCATAAAGGGAGGAAACATCAGATATTCACCCAAGCCAGCTATCCATGCTGGTCCTACATGGGCCAGCAAAAAAGCCAAGGGAAAATTTATATACAAAATCCCATATAAGGGGTCAGAGTGAGTCTAAGCCAAAGGCTAGGCAGAACAGCTCCATCTTGCAGGCCCTGCGGAAAGATGTCAAATCTGTCAGGGCCCTAGTCTCTTGTGACAGAGCGCTTCACCACGTCAGGGCCAGTGCTGAAAAGGCCCTAGTTGAAACCAATCTAACCTCCTTGAGGCTCGGGACCTCCAAAGTGTTGTTATTTATGTTTTAAAGCATGCATGCTATTGCATGTAGTTTGATACACTTATTTCAGTAGAGAGCTGCATCAGAGCATTGGGGAATTGCAAACGGCGTTGGATAAACTACGTTCTGATCCACACATTAGTTCAAGAGGTGCGGATCAAGCCAGTTTGTGTTTGCAATTGAAACTGCAAGCATCGGGTGCCAGTAATGGTCTGGAAGAGTCATTCCATCACATCACACATAACTAAAAAAGTTATTCTGGTACAATGAGTAAGGTACAAAATAATACACCATGCAAATTTTCTGTTGCCAAGGGCTGCTGTGTGACTTTACTCTTCAAACAGAGTTCTAAACCACTTGGACAAAATGGATTTAGAAGCATCCTAAGGAGCCGTTCACCTTGTTTTTCAATTTTGTGGGCTGATTAAGGTCGGAAGGTATCCAAGAAAAACATCATATAACTGTCTGAACTTTCTTGGAACACTTCCAGTGGCGGATATCCTTTTGTTCCAACCTTGCGGTATCAAAGCCATGACGCTGGGGGGGGGGGAAACCTCCCTTAATGCATTTTGCACACAGAAAATCACCTTAGGAAATGGGAAGTGTACATCTAAAATTTCATGGCTGCAGCTCTCAGCAGCTACAGTGGCTTGAAGTTGAAGATAATGTGTCACAAACCCTCTGTCTCCCAAGACAGGGGCAGCAAAGGCCTTATCATTAGCAACAACTTACAACACAGAGAAATCAAATCGAAGAAAGGAGGATGGGGGGGAAAATCAATGACGAACTGTTTGACTCAGGAGAGATGGGTGCCGTCTTGTTCATATCAAACTCCAGATATTGAGGGTTGTCAACAAAAATTGGATGTAAGGAACTGGATTGCGAGATGGGCCATATTACAGTGCCTTGCCTGAAGCACGCCTCCATTCTAGTGCTTGGCAGGGCTTGCAAAGACTTTGGGCTGACTCCTTGGAGAGCTGATGCCAGATGGAGAAAACAGCGCTGGACTACATGAGCCAGCAATATGACTCAATAAAAGCGGAGGAGGAGGAGGAGGTCTTTGCTAGACATGTTCTACCTCCTGTTTTGCATCCTGAATTTTCGCCATAGCCAAGGGCTGCGATCCACCGAAGGCATAGCTCAGTGTGATGGGATGATGAGCTGCTTGTGCGTAAAAGCTTAGTCCCTCAGAGTTTGCTCAGTTTAGCAAAGCTCTGCCTTTAGCGGAGCCCTTAAGCATGGCTCCGTCAATCGCTGGCAGAATCCGACAGTGGGCGTTTACGGAATTTACTCCAGCATAAAAGCTCCTTGACGGAAACGCGTCGTCTGGATTCACGGCGCGACAGTTTCTGGCGAGGAGTGGGTGTACCTATGGGAGGTCCTGAGACTTCTCTGCTGTTATCGCTAGAAGACTCCCTGAGCCATTCCTTCGCCTCCCTCTCGCTCTGATCTTCCATTCTCCCCCTACTGGTGCCTTCCTCCGCTGCTGAGTCTCTCCTGACTTCTGAGAGCCCCTCCACCTCCTGTCTTTCCGATGGCAGTTCCCTGACACTCAGCTATGGGACATTCCATAGAATTATGAGGATGGGGCTCCATGGTACAGCATCTGCTTTGAATGCAGTAGACCTCCCAATTCAATCGCTGGTATCTCCAGGTTGACCCGAGAAAGACTCCTGCCTGAAGCCCTGGAGAATTGATGCCAATCAATGTGGATGATACTGAGCTAGATGGACCAAGGGTCTGATTCAGTAGAACATAGTTTTCTGTGTTCCTAGAGTCAGAAAGGATTGAAGCCATCAATTGGGCACATGTGGGGTAAGGCTTTGTCCCTGCCTTTTGCCATTGGCATGGGGTCACCAACTGTTTCCCCCCGAGGCAATGTGGTTCTCAATCCTGCCAACTACTATATGGACTACAAGAAGATCCTGCCAACTACTATATGGACTACAAGAAGATCAAACCTATCCATTCTTAAGGAAATCAGCCCTGAGTGCTCACTGGAAGGACAGATCCTGAAGCTGAGGCTCCAATACTTTGGCCATCTCATGAGAAGAGAAGACTCCCTGGAAAAGGCCCTGATGCTGGGAAAGATGGAGGGCACAAGGAGAAGGGGACGACAGAGGATGGGATGGTTGGGCAGTGTTCTCGAAGCTACCAGCATGAGTTTGACCGAACTGCGGGAGGCAGTGGAAGACAGGGGTACCTGGCGTGCTCTGGTCCATGGGGTCATGAAGAGTCGGACATGACTAAACGACTAAACAACAACTATATAGTGTAGGACTATCGTTCTCACAAAGGCGTCATAAGTATTGGGTTCAAATCTAGCACAGGCCTGCATAGGGAGGCATCCAAGTGGGCCTTTCAATCTGTGTGTGACAGAGAGGGTGGGGGGGGAAGAGCCATAGTTCAGTAGTAGAACACGTGGTATGAATGCACAAGGTCATACGTTGAACCCCTGGTATCTCCTTTTTGTTTGTAATAGACTTTCTTGAATTTTCAAAAGTTTGACCTATACACTTCAATACATAATAAATTTATATTTTCTTGACTCCAAGCCCCCGTTTCCATGGCCTTTTAATTTTACCCCTTCTGCTGCACCAATACTTTCTACTTCTTATACCAACACATCGATACTGTATTCTCTAATTCCTTCTGTTGCTCACATTTGATCAGTGAGGCTGAGGACCTGGCTCAGCCCATGAGAAATATAATAATAAATATGGGGGTTTTTTTTGTGGGAGGCAGAGTTATTGGTTTGTTTTCGTTTTCTTCTGTGATTTTTGTTTGTGTTTTGTGTTTTTATGTTATGAACCACCCTGTGATCTTCAGATGAAAGGCAGTATACAAATTTAATAAGCAAGTAAGTACCGGTAATTCAAATCCTGCTCGTGAACCCCTGATATCTCCAAGTGGGGTTGGAAAGACTTCTGGAGCACCACCATTATTTAATACAGTAAGCCCACAGCTTAGGGACTCGGGTGGTGCTGTGGTCTAAAACCACAGAGCCTAGGGCTCACTGATCAGAAGGTCAGTGGTTCGAATCCCCGTGACTAGGTGAGCTCCTGTTGTTCGGTCCCTGCTCCTGCCAACCTAGCAGTTTGAAAGCACGTCAAAGTGCAAGTAAATAAATAGGTACCGCTCCAGCAGGAAGGTAAACGGTGTTTCCGTGTGCTGCTCTGGGTTCGCCAGAAGCGGCTTAGTCATGCTGGCCACATGACCCGGAAAAACTGTCTGCGGACAAACGCCGGCTCCCTCGGCCAGTAAAGCGAGATGAGCGCCGCAACCCCAGAGTCGTCCGCGCCTGGACTTAATGGTCAGGGGTCCCTTTACCTTTACTTTAAGCCCACAGCTTATGCAGGGTTTCCGTTCCAGGGATCACACCTAAAGCCAAAATTGCATATAGCCAGAACAGATAGAGTTCATGTAGTTTGTTAAAGGAGCTGAGAGTTGTTAGGAAGTCATCTTTCCCTTGACAGAGCTACAATTCTCAGAGACTCCCAGGGATGAGGGACTGACAGTGAAATCAATTCTGAGAGCTGTAGTTCTGTGATGGGAGGAGAGGTCTCCTAACAGCTCTCAGCATGCTTAGTGAACTACAGCTCCCAGAATTCTTTGGGGAAAGCCATACCTGTTTAAAGTGGTATTTCAAATGTACAGTGCGGATGTGAGCTTCTTATTTTGCCTGTGAATAAGCTCCTAATGTTTTCATTACCTACTGTCAGGCTTTGCTTCACGAGAACTAGTTTATAGCAGTAGATAATAAGTTGGACTGAGGAAATTTAGTTTCTGTGTGGCTTTGGGCAAGTCATTCTCTCACAAATACTTTGGCGGGTGGTGTTCTCATGTGTGTGAGGACAAAGTAGATTAATTCCATGCACATTTCCCCAACCTTCGTGGAGGAAGGGTAGGATACAAATGTGACAGGCGGCAATATTTGGCTGAAGCGAATAATGGGCTGTGCAGCAGAAAGGTTTTCTCCTCGTCTTTGTTTTTCCAGCAGAATGACTGAGAAGTCTTAAACAAACACCGATAAGCACAATGAAACTTTTTTTTTTTCCAAAGGGAAGCCAAAAGTAATTTCGTGAGCGACAGAACTGCATCCAAAAATGCAATTTTCCCTCTTGCCAAATTAGCATATTTTTAATTGCATCTTATCATGTTACTCTTGGGGGTGGGGGAGCAAGGGAGATGTTGCGAAAATGGCTGAAGCTGAAACACATTGGTTATTCTTTCTCATGGTGTGATGAATGAATACTTATAAGATTGTTATAAAACGCAGTGCAGAAGGAATGAATCTGAAGTCTCCAGAGGCTGAAAAAGTTGATCTCAGTCTCCATTTTGATTTATCTTATACAGTGATAGTATAAACATTCTGCAAATACACAGGGTGGCATTCAAGGCTCATCCTACTCAGAGCAGACCCACCAGAGCTAATAAACCTGACTAACTTTGGCACTATACATAGGGAGAATATTGATCCCTACTGTGCGTGAAATCTGATCAAGATTAGGGTGATTTTCATTAAATGAATTTGTATATGCAGAAGATATTAAAAAATAAATTTAAGGAATATCAGAAAGTGGGGGAAGGAAGTCATACTTTTAAATGTTAAAATGACTGTAAAATTAATGAAATGCATAAATCTGAAAAGTATAAATATATATTTTTTAAAAAACCACCAAGATTAGGGTGCTTTTTTGGGACAAAAAAATAGTGTGCATATCAGTAATGTAGAAGTGGGTTCATGCAAATGAACTCAAGGAAATGATCATTGCAGCAGTTTGCATGTCCTTCAGTTGAAGAATTTATTTATTTCTTAAAATGTTCCTTGTTAAACAAAAACTCAAGAGGAGTGGCCAGCAAGGAGGTGGCAGGATTATTCCAGCGCTCCACTCCTTCCTCCCCCCACATCCTCTGTCCAACTGCAAACCTTTAAGTGCTTATTTGGCAGTAAGCTCCATTAAATTCAATAGGGCTTACTTCTGAGTAAACACACATAGGATTGCGTATCTTCTTCCCTGCTGGGTCAGAATTTCCTATTATGCAATCTTTTTCAACATGATTTTTTTAAAATTAGATGACTTCACACTGGCTTGCTTTGCACACAGGCTTGAATGATCACCGAATCCCTGGGTAACCTGATAATGTTACAAACGTGTCAGTTCATACCATAAGCTCCATTTATCTAAAATGTTTCCATAACATGCACGCGGCAGTTGAAAAAAGAAAAAGAGGGGAAATCGCTCTTGCTAAAATCGCAGCACTTAGCACCTTTCAGATCCAATTCAGTTCCTCAAAGTCTAATTAAAGATCAATGAACCAAGTGCTTAAAGAGGCAACCAGTTTAATTGACATAATTGTATGATTTAGATGAATAATAAATGTGCTAATGATAGTGTAACATTAAGTGTTCGACTTGCTTATCAAAAGTCAATTAAGAAGTAATTGTGAAGGAGCAATCAACAAATAACTTGGGTGGAGAGGAGGGACCCTAGCCTTCTCTTTTTCAAAGAAGGATTTTTCAGGAACAAAATTGTATCACCATATTCCTCAGATCATCATGTGTGTGCGCACACATCGTTTTCCCCCATCAGGTATTATACAAAATCACATTCACAACTCAAAGCAACGTCCAGTTTCTCTCCCTCTGCAACTCAATGCAAAGATATGTGGTTGTCTTGTACACTCAATGGGCCTGTGAAGCTTTGACTCAGTTTAGAAGAAGAAGAAGAAGAAGAGTAGTAGTAGTAGTTTGGATTTGATATCCCGCTTTATCACTACCCGAAGGAGTCTCAAAGCGACTAATATTCTCCCCCACAACAAACACTCTGTGAGGTGAGTGGGGCTGAGAGACTTCAGAAAAGTGTGACTGGCCCAAGCTCACCCAGCAGCTGCATGTGGAGGAGCGGAGACGCGAACCCGGTTCCCAAGATTACGAGTCTACCGCTCTTAACCACTACACCACACTGGCTCTCAGTTTAGCATCTCTCCTGTGATTCCCTGTAACCACTGATCAGCTTGCTTCTCCTTTGAATTACGGTTGAGAAAGCGCTGAACTTGACTTAGAGAGAGCAGTGCAAAGTCAATCTTCAGGTTCATTCTGCTTCGCACCCCCCTCTAAAGCTCAACAAGTTTCCATTTTGCACTTGTCATCAAGCCAAGCCTGCCGCTGCTTCCTTCCTCCCATAGATCCTGGCCCATTCATCCGTGATGTGCAACATGGCCATATTGCAAGTGCCGCGTGCCTGTCCCTCTATGGCAGGCGGAAGGTCAGGCAGTTTATTGAGCTATCTGTCCTGTTTTCTCGGAACCACTGTCCTCAAGCCTAATAGCATGCCGGTTGCAAGAGTCTCAATTTGCGAGCAGCACTAACCCTTGAGTTCCCCCTACTGAGAAACTGACAGCCCCAATTAACAAATGCTCTTCACAGAGTACCTTTCATGTACATCTAAAAATAAATGTTAAAGCAGCTTGAGTTGCAAACCACTGTGCTTCAGCTGCTCAGAATTCTCCCCCTACCGCAGTAGCACGGCAGGTGCTTCCACCTATTGCATATCATCTTTGCAGAGACAAGGCAGCTGCAGAGTCAGAAGCTTCCACAGAAAGGCCTGCACAACTTTTGGACCAGCCACATGGTAGCTACTTGGACGGTGACCAAAAGAACAGACAGAATGCATCAAGCCCCCCAAAAAGGACAAAAGAAAAACAGATTTGCATAAAATGTGCATATGCTAATTTATATGTGCAAATTTAAAATTAATTGCCACAATTTAACTAGAACTGCAATACGTCACAGCATAGTGGGGGAGGGAGCTTCTTATTCAGTCCAGGTGTTCACTGCTGATGTGCAAATTCAAGTTCCACTTGCTCTACCTTCTTCTGGTGCTTTATCTTTGAACTGGACTCAGATCATAAAGGTAAAGGTACCCCTGCCCGTACGGGCCAGTCTTGCCAGACTCTAGGGTTGTGCGCTCATCTCACTCTATAGGCCGGGAGCCAGCACTGTCCACAGACACTTCTGGGTCACGTGGCCAGCGTGACAAGCTGCATCTGGCGAACCAACACAGCACACGGAACGCCGTTTACCTTCCCGCTGGTAAGCGGTCCCTATTTATCTACTTGCACCCAGAGGTGCTTTCGAACTGCTAGGTTGGCAGGCGCTGGGACCGAACGACGGGAGCGCACCATGCCGCAGGGATTCAAACTGCTGACCATGCGATCGGCAAGTCCTAGGCGCTGAGGTTTTACCCACAGCGCCACCCGCGTCCCTGGACTCAGATCATACAGTCCTTCAAATAGAGAATGTGGGATGAAATCCATTGGAGCAGTCAAATGCAACATTCCTTGTTTCCCTAGAGTGGGCACAGGCAGGGGGACATCCAGTCAATGTAACTTCCTGTTCCACTGCTCTGGAGTGTCCTCCCCCTGCATGTGACCAGGGAGATGGGTGTGACCCTGGCTGACTCCATAAAAGAGCCGAGTCACGCAGTCATCTCTCTCTTGATGCCATGCTGCTCTCCTGCAGCCATTTTGTTCTCTTGATGCTGTTCTTTTCATGTATTTTGCTGTCTGCTGGCTCTCAGCCAGCAGCACATGGGCTCAATCCCCATATGGGATGAACTCACACTATGTTCTGTAACTACAAGCTAAAGTCTGCCTTCAGGGATGAGACAGTGAACTGAATGTGAGTAAACTTACTGTTACTTTTAAAGAAAGACTCTTGTGTCTTTATTCTTTCAAGACGGATCAAAGCAGACACCAGGAATAATCCAGTCTGATCAAGCCAGACTGGATTGCTTAACTAAAGAAATTCAAATGAATCTGCAAACTAGCTTCCTGCTGTATTGACAGGAATCTGCTCTGCTACATGACTCACTAGCATGAGTGAAGGAAGGATAATACTTATTCAATATATCCTCTTCTACTATCCTTAACATTCCCACAGAAAACACCTTCAAATAGAGGTCAGACCTCTGTTAAGCAGGACACAAGGCCACCCTGTTCACTTAGCTCAACAATTTGCTTCCAACAATCTGGCAGATGACAATCTCAGCCTTGGCCGATGGTTTAGAAGACAATTTGGCATGTAAGCGGTATTCTGAGGGGTGAACTCCACCTCTGGTTTCTGGCTCTAGAATTCATACACAAACACTTGTGATGTATCAGTGTTGATTACCATGGTTCTGTTCAGGGCTGGCCCATAGCACTCCCTACCCTGAGCGGTGTTAGGATCATCCTACTCATGTGTAGGACCCTGGCAGAGACACATGCCTGACTGGCATGTTCTCTCCCTCCTGGTCGTTCGGGAGCTTCAAAAGCTTTCTCCAGCCCAAACATCACAGCGACTGAAACCAAAAGGCATTAGCATGCTTAGGGATTCTACAGAGTATTTGCAGTGTGTGTAACAAACTCAGCAGCACAACATTTTGGCTAATCTACTTTTATTTACATATAATACACTCGGAGCATTCTAACTTAGCTCCTTCCTCTTTCTCATCAGACAGCAAAGAGAGAGAAAAACAAAGGACAAAAGTCCCATTTCACAGAACACAGTAACACAAAACATCCTGTCTCTGTCACTTCCCACTATGTGGAATGAAAACATACTCCGTCATGTGATAGACAACGATCCCATGACTGCACACACAGTGCAAGAATCCTAACACAGGGTTGCACAAGATGGTCCAGAAGGCAAGCCTATGAGCCCTCCTGATGTCACAGAGGGTGCTGCAGTTGCACAAGATCTCAAGTTCCATCACAGGATCCTGCAGTTAGAAGGAAACAAGTTTCCAGAGCAATTCATGAGAGGCAACTGATACGAACTGTTGGCCATCAAAACTTAATCTGCACAAAGTATCTCAATAAAGGCATAGGTTCTGCCTGAGATGACTTTACTATACACCCCCACGCCATTTGCCTGGCCTCTCCACCTCACTGTAAATGGGGAGGGGGGTTGACAGAAAAAGGGATGAAATGTGCCACAAGGTCCCTCCACACCCTCTCTCTCTCTCTCTAACTTGTGGAGAGAGGAGAATATGTCACTCCTTGGAGCTTATAAAATAACCATAAATTTCCACAGTCTGACTTTTTAAAAGCAGGATTTTTGACAGTATCAAAGGAAAACGTCGTTGGGAAGTGAATGAACTCTGTCATTAAACCATATGGAGGAGGAGAAGCTGCAGACACATAATTCTTCCAATATAGAGCTTGGAACATTTATATGCCAGAGTTGCGGGTGGACATGGAAGCCCGTTCTTAAAGAAATGCCATGAATGCTTTAAGCTACTTCTCAGTCCCCTTTCTGGCCCAGTGGCCTCTCAAACCATAGCATATAATATAAATCAGCAAGTGCATCTGTCAAATGGGAGCAAATGTTTGGTAGAAATGAATGCTATTCAACAGCTGATAGAAAGCAAAAGACCCCTCCAAACTAGTGTGGGGTTCTTTTTTCAGGTATATTCTGCAACATGTCATCAATGCAACAATAGGACATTAGAGGTGAGTTTATACTGGACTGTTTATACCATTATTCTGCATTGTCAGACCCCCCAACACCTTTCCCTTTTTTCCAGGGACAGTCCCGGATTTACAGACTCCATCCTGGTTTCTGATATGATCCCAGAATGTCCTGCTTTTCCTTAGGTAAAGGTAAAGGGACCCCTGACCATTAGTTCCAGTTGCGGACGACTCTGGGGTTGCGGCACTCATCTCGCTTTATTGGCCAAGGGAGCCGGCATACAGCTTCTGGGTCGTGTGGCCAGCATGACTAAGCCACTTCTGGCGAAGCAGAGCAGTGCACGGAAACACCATTTACCTTCCCGCTGGAGTGGTACCTATTTATATACTTGTACTTTGACGTGCTTTCAAACTGCTAGGGTGGCAGGAGCAGGGACTGAGCAACGGGAGCTCACCCCGTCTCAGGGATTCGAACCGCCGACCTTCTGATTGGCAGGCCCAAGGCTCAGTAGTTTAACCCACAGCGCCACCCAAGTCCCTGGTTCCTTTTCCTTAGGACATCCCTATTTTCATCAGAGAAATGTTGGACAGTATGGAGTTATGCGACCCCCAAGACAAGGAGTTAAGTGACTATACAACCTTTAGAAGGCATCTGAAGGCAGCCCTGCATAGCGAAGGTTTTTTAAAAATGTTTACTGTTTTATTATGTTTTCATGTGTGTTGGAAGTTGCCCAGAGTGGCTGGAACAACCCAGTCAGAAGGACAGGGTATAAATTATAAAATTATTATTACTGTGGAATAGGACATCCCTATTTTCATTGGAAAAATGTTGGAGGGTATGCATTATTGTTCTGTGATGCTTCCTTAGACGTTACTATTGACATCTGCAAGGGACACTTCTGCACTATAACATAGCAAAAGTAGGGCAACAGCAGAACATTTGTCATATGAAAAGTTATAGGATCTCAGCAGGAAATTACGAGACATTCACCGATTGAAAGCGAAGTGGTGTGTTCGGTCCAGATTCTGCAGGCACAAACAGTATTGAAAGTGAGCTTGTGCTTAACTGCCCCAATATTACGTGGGAATGGTTATTATTGCAAGGGTGAAGATATCTCCAGAGCTGGGAGTTCTTTTGCTTTGTTGGCTTTGCTTATGGAACACAGCTGTAACATGACAATAAAACAAACATACAAGCATATAAATGAAATGTCATTTGGAGGGGAAAACCTTGGCATTTATGCCCAGGTTCAGCTTTGGACAATCTTTTAGATAAGAATAAGGTTTGCCAACTGTCCACCACCACGCCTGACTTGGAATATCTGAAGGTCCATTTAGAACAAGAGACATTTTCTTGATGAAAAGGTAAAGAGATTCACAGAGCTGATATTCTAAAATGGCTGCCGCTTGGCCTGTCCTCATACATCAGGCCTTAATTAACTGTAGTGAAAAGAAAATAATTATTATTATTATTGTGAACAGAAAGTACACAATTTAAAGGATTAATTATTTGGGAAGGAGTGGTCATATACCCATCTGACAGACATGACAATGGACTTTCAGATATACCAATATATCTCTAGCTAGCTTGAGATATACATCTTATAAATTCATATTCTGCTTCTGTATTGTTGTTTTTAAGCAGCTATCAAGAGAAGCGGAAGCAAAACACGTCAGTTCAGGAACAGCCTGCCCATTGAAAATTAAGCCACTACAAAGTTGCCTGTTCTCTCCTGTGAGGATTTATTCCTCTCATATATTTTCAGAGCTTCAGCCCCTTGAACCAAAGGATACAGGTTAAACAGATATTCGGTGGAATAGAAGACCCTCCTGAAATAATCTCTTCGGCACTTTTGTTATTATTCTGTGTTGCTATTTTGTTTTATCTCCCGGAGTGAGGCGGCTTTATACCTTTTCTCTGTTATTTTGAAAATGGTTGGCCACCCTGTGCCACCCAATATATAAAGGGGTCGTGGGAGTTCAAGCTGGGGTCCGCAACCCTCATTTTCCACAGTCCCTGCTGTTTCTCACTTTGAGACAGGAAATGGCAGCCCAACAATTTTAAGGGGGCGTTTATATTCTGCAACAAATGCTCTTTTGCTCGCCTCCAACTTCCACATACAGAGGATTTCATTACTGGGGTCTAGCTGTGAGCAGAGAAGCCAACTGGGATTAAATAATAAAGAAGACAACAATGCCAAAATTGAGCTCTATAAATTTATAAAAAGGTGATGTTTCAGATGCATCCTACAGAGTTTTTAAAAAGTAACATTCACGTCATCAAAATCTGAATGAAAGGAAACCACGAGAGAAGGTGGCATGTCAAAGCTAGATAAGCAGAAGGGGATAGCAAAGACATGACAGAAATATATAAAAAATCTAAAAAAAAATGCCCAGCAGCACCTTAGAGACCAACTAAGTCTGGGTATAAGCTTTCGTGTGCATGCACACTTCTTCAGATATTTCTTTATTTCGACTCCGTCAGATCAACACGGCTACCTATCTGAATGACAGAAATATGTAAGATTATGCCTGAGTGTGGACAAAGTGGATACAGACCACATTTGCACCACGTAAATCATGCTATCTGTGTTGTAAACGGCCCTGTGATCTTTGGATGAAGGGTGGTATATAGATTTGATTAAAAAAAACCTCATATGATTATGGGATCTGTAGTCTGATAAGGGAGCTAAGAGTTGTTAGAAAAACCCTTGTTTCCCTTGCAGAGAGACAATTCCCATGATACTCCTCATCTTGAAGTCACACCTCACTGAAGATTTTCTGTTGGCTCATACCCACTGTGGGTGGTTAGAGAGGGTAAGGGAGGTCACATTGTTCGAAAAACTGACTTACAACCACAGAGTTGCCCGAAGTTTGGCTAAGCTTGATCATTTTGACATAGTATAGTTTCCAACTTTTATTACTAACCATAGTGCTGTTGATTTGTAGCATCCAAGTGCACAGCGGAATGATGAGGAATACGTGCCAACATGCTCTATAGTTGCTTTATTTACATTTCAAAGCTGGTAGATTACAGAAAAACATCTTTACTCTGCCGGAGCAGAAAATGGCATCCTCTCTCCTCTGAAGCACAGAGAGAATCACTCTGAACTGCAAAGAACAGTGAAAAACAGGAAACCAGTGTACGTCACATCCAGTCTCCTTTTCCCGTGGGAAACACAACAGTAATGCTGTCTGTGGAATGTAAACATTGTCTTGTGACAAGCCTTTCGCTGCACAGTGAAGAGAGCAGAAACCAACATCCTCCCCCTTTCTGTGAACACCACTGGGCAGCGTGTTCGTACAATATCAGTACAAACCCAACTTCTGCACATAGGTACAGTGTTGATCCCTTGATACAATCTTGGACAATACATCAGCAGGAATTTCATTACCTGGCATATAGGACACCGTTACGAGTCCCTTCTGAATACGTTCCCTAGCATGTTGCACCTTCAATTGCAAGTGCTTCGTGCTTTGCTTACAACCTTCAGAATTCAGCAAAGCCAAACATGCTTTGTTGTCCTGGTAAACCTGGATTGGACATTTGACAGGAATTTTCATGTCTTTGCACAATTGTAACAACCATTCACAATCTTTAAGTGAATAAGACAGTGCATTCAGTTCAGCTTCACAAGTACTTAAGCTAACTGTTGTTTGCTTCTTGCATGACCAATCAAATAGACCCTGATTGTACATATAGCAAACTCCAGACGTACTTTTCCTGTCTGTAGTGTCACTTCCAAAACTTGCATCTGCAAATATCTCAAGACCACCAGACTTCTGATTGTTAAATCTCAGTCTGTAATGCATAGTGCCTTTCAAATACCGCGCTATGCGTTTCAGAGCTTTCCAATCCTTAACAGTAGGATTGTTGACTTGTCTGCTTAGCAAATTACAGCTAACAGCAATGTCTGGTCTTGAACATCTGGCAATGAAGTTTAGCTTGCCTAGCACACTTCTGTACAGTGTAGTGTCAGAAAATGCTTCTTCAGTGTCATCTACCTCATAACCTGTTGTCATCGGTGTGTCTACAGGGTTAGCATCCATCAGGTTTAGTTTGCCTAACACATCAGCAATTTTCCGTGACTGGTGTACTAGAATGTTACCATCTTTATCTCTCTCTATTTCCAGAGATAGGTAGTTGTTTACCTCTCCAAGATCTTTCATGTCAAAGTGTTCTTTCAGTTGAGCTAGGGCGTTATTGTACATTGTGACATCTTTCCAAAAGAATAAAAGATCATCAACATAAAACAAGCAATACAGTTTCTTTTGCCCCTCCTCTTTGACAAATACACATGGATCAGCTTTCCCTTGCTTAAAACCTAGAGAAAACAATACTTCAGTGAGTTTTGTGTGCCAACACCGTGCACTTTGTTTGAGACCATAAAGGGACTTTTTCAGAGCACAAACAAATCCCTGTTTTACCTGTACGCCATCAGGTGGAAGCATATAAAGAGATTCACCTAGAGATCCGTACAGAAAAGCTGTATTCACATCATGGTGACTAATGTGTAGATTCTCCTCTGCAGCTAGCTTGAGCATAAGCCTAATGCTCTCATACCTCACTGTGGGTGAGTAGGTCTCGTGATAGTCTTCACCTGGTACCTGTGCAAAACCTCTGGCTACCAATCTGGCTTTGTGTCTGACTATCTTGCCATTTTGATCAGTCTTCGCTTTGAAGACCCATTTGCTTCCAAGCAGTTTCATTCCTGGAACTACTGGAACAAGGTCCCATGTTTTGTTCCTTTCCAAGGAATCAAGCTCAGCCTTCATGGCATTTAACCATGGCTCAGCTTCCTTTGAATCCAAATCCTGGATTTCTTGGAAACTTGAAGGTTCAAATACCTTCTTGGTGCTTTTAACAGCTGTTACTGCTATCTTAGCAAACTCATCAGCAAATCTCTTTGGAGGTCTACCTTTTGTGGCTCTTTGTGACCTGCGAATTAGCCTTAAGTCTTCAACACTCTCCTCTTCCTTCTTAGGAGAAAAGCGACCTATTGTGAACAATGGTTCCTCCAATTCTTGATCAGAGCTTTCAGAGGGTCGCATAGAGGCTTTCGCACTCTTGAAATCCTCTGAATCACCTGATTCAGTTTCAGACTCAGAATCAGAACTTTCATCAGTGGGTGTGGGTTGCTGCGGTTGCTTTTGACTATCCTCAGTCTCATCACTGTCATCAGGATAACATTGGAAAATTCCCACATTCTCCCCCCACTTGGCATTGTACTCAACACTTCTTGTGAGCTTAATTGTCTTAGAGTCAGTCATCCTTATTCTGTAAGAACCTTTCTCATAACCTAGAAAGATACCATGCAAACCACGCTTATCTAACTTGGAGTTTTGTGGTGAGTGAACCCACATGTCAGAACCAAAAATTCTCATGTGTTTGATGTATGGCTTCTTGCCAAACATCTTCTCATAGGGGGTACAACCAATCGCTGAAGATAACCTGCGATTATAACTGTAAGTGAAACATGAGAGAGCTTCGGCCCAATAACTCTCTGGAAGATTTGCATCATGCAGCAAGGTTTTTAACCCTTGAAGCAATGTCTGATTTGCTCGTTCTGCAAGTCCATTCTGCCATGGCGAGCGAGGACTAGACAAATCGTGTTGAATTCCTTTCTCAGTCAGAAAAGCTTCAAACTGCTGAGAAGTGAATTCCCCCCCGCGATCAGTGAAAAGAGTCTTTACCTTCTTACCATGCACATTTTCCAACCAAGCACAGAATTCCTTGAACCTAGGAAAAGCCTCTGATTTCTGCTTGAGATTGTACACATGAATATACCTGGAAAACGCATCAATGAGAACCATGAAGTACCTATTTCCTCCCAAAGAGGGCGCTAGTGGTCCAACCAAATCAGCATGAACAATTTGGTATGGTTCTAACCCCTAGGTGGGTGTCACCAATGGAAGCTAGGGAAGTAAAAAAGCTTAATATGGATTCTAAATGGCCAAAATATCATGAGATTATAGAATACGATGGTGAAAGGGTGAAACTTCAGAGTTATGAGAAACTAAAACCTAAGGTTCGAGATTGGTTGCATTACCATCAGATAAATGAGACGTTTAAACAGGACAGGAAAATAGGATTTCAGAAAGAGAAGTCAAAATTAGAAACAGAATTGTTGGAACCCAATACTAAGAATTTATCAAGAATGTATAACTTGCTGTTAAAATGGAATACACAGGATGAAACGGTGAAATCAGCTATGATTAAATGGGCACAAGACATAGGTCATGATATTATGTTTGCTGACTGGGAACAGTTATGGACCACCGGTATTAAATTTACTGCATGTAATGCTTTAAAAGAAAATATTATGAAAATGATCTACCGGTGGTACATGACCCCAGTCAAGCTTGCAAAAATTTATCATTTGCCTAATAATAAGTGTTGGAAATGTAATGAGACTGAAGGCACTTTCTACCACCTTTGGTGGACCTGCCCAAAGGTTAAAGCTTTCTGGGAAATGATCTATAATGAAATTAAGAAGGTTCTTAAGTGGACTTTTCCTAAGAAACCAGAGGCTTTCCTCTTGGGTATGGTGGGCCAAGTGGTGTTAAGGAAGGATAGGACATTCTTTATGTATGCCACTACAGCAGCAAGAATTCTACTGGCAAAGTATTGGAAGACGCAAGAACTACCTACTCTGGAAGAATGGCAAACAAAGGTGATTGACTTTATGGGACTGGCTGAGATGACGGGCAGAATCCGGGACCAGGGGAAAGAGACAGTGGAAGAGGACTGGAAGAACTTCAAGATATATCTTAAAAATAATTGTAAAATTGAGGAATGTTAAGATGTCAGGGGGTAAGAAGTAAAGAATTGCAGCAGTAAACAAAAAAAAAACTTAAGAAATATTTATGAAAAAGAACTAAGACAATGGACTTAAGGGTTGCTAAAGAATTTTAAACAAGGATGCAGGGATAGGGAGGTATGGGGAAGTCAAAGAAAAAAGGTTATGAATTGATGATTATGAAGTAATACTGTGTTACATTGTTCTTCATTTTATGTGTGGAAAATTAATAAAAATCATTATAAAAAAAAAAAAACAATTTGGTATGGTTCTGTAGCTTGCCTACTAGACACCTTACCTTTCGCAGCCATTTTCACCTTGTTTGCTGCGCATGCCTTGCACTTCATGTGGTACCTGCAGGGTTTAATAGTCATACCTTCAACCAAGGCAGGCATTTTAGATACTGCCTCAAAACCCAAATGACCAAATTTTCGATGAAAATCATGAATACATTCTGCGTGCAAACTTTTGTTAGAACCTGCAATGCAACAAGTGTCATCCTGCATAACATCATCATAATACAAAACATATAAACGATCAACATATTCAACATACAATACATAATCATTTTTCTTTGTGATGATGCACCTTTTGTTCTTAAAGGAAACGTCAATGTTCCGCTCATTCAGCTGTCCAACGCTGAGCAGATTATGTTTGGCATCCGGCACATAAAGTACATTCTGTATCGATAAGTTCAAACTGTGAAGAACAACAGTTCTGTAGCCTTTACTGGGAATTGTGTGGTCATCCGCCTGGTGAATCGCACCTTCCTGCGGTGTAAAAGACACGAACAGTCGCTTATCGTTGCACATGTGGTGGGTTGCCGCTGAATCAACAACGAAGAAAGATCTAGACGTCTTCTGGACCTCTGCAACATTTGGAGTGAAGCGTGAGACCATTGCTTTGTGCTGCGTTGTCCTGGACACCGGACCTTTGCCTTTGCTCTGGCCTTTTCCACGCGATGAGCTTCCGCTGCGCTGCTCTGTCTTGGCCCTGGGATATTTGCATTCCCTCTTCATATGGCCTAGACGTCCACACGAGTAGCATTTCACTGCCTTCAAAGCTTTAGCGCCATCTGGTGGTTCCACTGCACTCAGGGATGACGTCTGTGAAGACTCCCCCTTTCCCATGCAGCCAGCACCCCGGCGATCTGCTTCATTCTGAATCACGGCAGTAACATAATCCACTGTCAGCTGAGCGGTAGGCTGTACAGCAATCTGAGTCGCAACAGACTCCCAACCTGAACCCAAAGATTGTAGTATCATGAAGGAATACACAGCCTCTGGAAAGTTGAGTCCTCTCTGTTGCAGCTCATGTCTCAGATTCTGCATCTCCATCAGATGTGTACGCACATCTCCACCTTCAGCAAGAGCCATATTGTGCAGCTTGTTAAAATAAAACATAGTAGACCCAGCTTCTGTCCTCAAGTGTGCCTCCCTCAAAGCGTCCCAAATTTCTCTGGCTGAGGTCTTATCACGCAATAGACAGAGCTCTACTGGGGATACTATCAATGTAAGAGTTCCCCTTGCTTTGGAATCTTTAGCCTTCCATGCATCTGTAATTGGAGCTGGGGGGGTGTCTGTAATAACCTCAAACAGACCCTCTTTCCGCAGAATAGCCTCTGCATAGATAACCCAGTCCGTATAATTTTTCTTATTGAGCTTAGGAATCCCACAAGCATCCTGAAGGGCCATCATGACTCTGGCATTAGCCTTCTGCATCATCTCTGCTGCTTTAAACAAGCTGCTTTATACAAGCTGCTTCTCTGCTGCTTCAAGCCTCATTCCAAAGGCAAGTTCAAAACAGCTTTCTCTCTGCTGCCTAAATCATGCTGCGTCACTTCTACAGCTGCTTCAGCCCTTGTAAAAGTTACTTTCGATTTCGCCAGCATAGCCATAGCCGCTGCCTGTAGCCGGCAAACGGACATAAAAGTTCAAAGTCCAGCCATAAAGCCATTAAATAGAAGCTGGCAGGCTGCCCGGAGCAGTAGCACATACCTCATCAATCATCTTGACGCGCAGATACCGTCCGATCCGTCCCTCTGCATTCCGATCCTTTTTCCGGAATTCCAATGACTGCGTCTTCTGGGCCATAACCAAAATGTTGATTTGTAGCATCCAAGTGCACAGCGGAATGATGAGGAATACGTGCCAACATGCTCTATAGTTGCTTTATTTACATTTCAAAGCTGGTAGATTACAGAAAAACATCTTTACTCTGCCGGAGCAGAAAATGGCATCCTCTCTCCTCTGAAGCACAGAGAGAATCACTCTGAACTGCAAAGAACAGTGAAAAACAGGAAACCAGTGTACGTCACATCCAGTCTCCTTTTCCCGTGGGAAACACAACAGTAATGCTGTCTGTGGAATGTAAACATTGTCTTGTGACAAGCCTTTCGCTGCACAGTGAAGAGAGCAGAAACCAACAAGTGCATCATACAAACCTCCAATGACTCATGCCTCACTATGGAGGGGGCTCCTGCCAATCTAGCAGTTCGAAAGCACACCAGCATGAGTAGATAAACAGATACCACTGTGGCAGAAAGGTAAAAGACTTTCTGTGCGCTCTGCCTCCCGTCATGGTGTCCCATTGTGCCAGAAACAGTTTAGTCATGCTGGCCGCATGACCCAGAAAAGCTGTCTGGGAACAAACACTGGCTCCCTCAGCCTGAAAGCGGAGATGCACTCCGAAGTCAAATTTGATTGAACTTAACCGTCCAGGGGTCCTTTACCTTTACCATTACTTGCCTCCCCAATGATGGAGTCTCATTTTGTCTGCCCTACACATGTTTAAAACTATTCCTTCACCAATTGACTCTTTGTTGTTGGTTACAATGGCTTTTGATTTGATTCCATTCTGCTGTAAATTCTGACCCACCGCTCCATGTTTATTTCCTAATGTTGAAGATGAAGAAGGTGAAATAAACAACTTCTATACTTCACTCAGTTAGGCCCCCAGGATTTTGGGGAGGAAGCTGTTATGTACTGAAGTTCTCACCCTGGGCCAGCAGGGGGATACTGTAGATAGTTTTCACTCAGGTCCACATATGCAAATAAGGGATTGAAAGTGACGTTCAGTGATTGGATAGTTACAGAAAGTTGTTACAGTTGCGTTGTACTGGAGCTCTATATAAGCAGGCTGGCTGAACCCTTCAGTTCAGTTCTGTTTTGGCCTGTGAATAAACAAGAGCTGTTTGAAGAATCGCTGTGTCGTCTGATATGTTCACCCACAACTTAACAGAAGCCATGGCTGTTTAAAGCTGTATGATCCTGATTTAAAAGTAGAGTGCAGATGGGGCCTAACTGAATGAAAGCTCAGGTGAAATTTTGAGGCAAGCAGAGCATTCCGACAAGACTAACACACTCTTTTATGAGTTGTCCACAAAGCGCAGCACAGAGTAAAATCTCAAAGAACCTTTGCAGCCGCTTCCTAAGCTGAAACACCAGAAGAATTACATGGGAGGTAAAAATAATTTCCACGAAACCAGCCAAATTTCTCCTGGGAGTCCATGCATCCCTAATGCTGATTACCTGTCCAATTTTGCTTTCATGTTCTGGAGAGACTTTCAATTAGTGCACTCAAGTGACTTGGTAATGAAACGAATGCCTTTTATCTGCAGCGGGGCATTTGCAGGGAAGACATTTGATTATATTTTATTGATTTCAATATAGTGGTGTAGTGCTTCAGCTAAAAAAGAAATCCAGTCATAAAAATGCATTTTAATGGTTCGTTGAGTGTGGGTAAAATGGAAAGGTGCCTACATTCCTGTCTCTGCCGCTTTCCCTGCTCAAGCCGAGTACATTATTTTAGTCAGTTGACTGGGGGTGGAGAACCTAAAGCCTGAGCGGCAAATTCAGCCTTCCAGGCCTCTCTGTCTGGTGCTGGGGACTTGTTTCAGGCCATACCTTCTCCTGCCATAAGAACATAAGAAAACTCTGCTGGATCAAGCCAATGGTGCATGCTCTAGTTATCTCCCGCTTGGACTACTGCAATGCACTCTCCGTGGGGCTACCTTTGAAGGTGACCCGGAAACTGCAATTAATCCAGAATGCGGCAGCTAGACTGGTGACTGGGAGTGGCCGCCGGGACCATATAACACAGGTCCTGAGAGATCTGCATTGGCTCCCATTATGTTTCCGAGCACAATTCAAAGCATTGGTGCTGACCTTTAAAGCCCTAAATGGCCTCGGTCCTGTATACCTGAAGGAGCGTCTCCACCCCCATCGTTCTGCTTGGACACTGAGGTCCAGCGCCGAGGGCCTTCTGGCGGTTCCCTCATTGAGAGAAGTGAGGTTACAGGGAACCAGGCAGAGGGCCTTCTCCGTAGTGGCGCCCGCCCTGTGAAGGATGTGAAGGAAATAAGCAACTATCTTATCTGTAAAAGACATCTGAAGGCAGCCCTGTTTAGGGAAGTTTTAAATATTTAATGCTGTCTTGTTTTTAACACTCGATTGGGAGGCACCCAGAGTGGCTGGGGAAAATCAACCAAATGGGCAGGGTATAAATAAATTATTATTATTATTACTATTATGGTCCATGTAGTCCAGTATCCTGTTCTCACAGAGGCCAGCCAGAGGCCAATGGAAAGCCTGCAAGCTGAGGCAATAATGCTTCTGAATGCCCATTGCTGAAACCCACAGGAGAGAGGGTTCTTATGCGCAAATCCTACTACCTGTTTTCCCACAGGCATCTGGTTGGCCACTGAGAGAACAGGATGCTGGACTGGATGGGCTGTTGGCCTGATCCAGTTGCCTCTTATGTTCTTATGAGATGAGTGCAACAGAGCACTCTGCCTACTTTCAATTCCCAGGAGTTGCCTCCAGCAACAGAGGGAGAACATCTCCATCATGGATAGTAGCCACTGATGGCCTTGTCCTCCATAAATCATAGAGTTGGAAGAGACCCCCGGGGACATCTAGTCCAACTCCCTGCAATGCTGGAATCTCAGCTAAAGCATCCATGACAGATGTCCATCCAACCTCCGCTTAATCATCTTTTAGAGCTGACTAAGTTGGTGGCCATCACTGAGTACTGTAAGAATGAGTTCCATAGTTTAACTTTGCACTGTGTGAAGAAGTACTTAATTTTATCTGTCCTGAATCTTCAAATATTCAGCTGCATTGGAACTCCCTGAGTTCTAGTGTTATGTGCGTGTGAGGAAGAAAACATTTCTCTCTCCACTTTCTCCATGCCATGCTTAATTTTATAAACTCTTAATTTTATGTCACCTCTTATTTGCCTTTTCTCTAAACTAAAAAGTCCCCAAAGCAGAAACTTTTCTTCGTAAGGGAGTTCTTTGATCATTTTGGCTGTGCTTTTCTGAACATTTTACAGTTCCACAATATACTTTTCAGGTGAGGCAACTAAAAAGGTACTTCCAAAATACAAAAAATACTCGCAAAAAAGTATTCCAAGTCTGGTTGCACCATTTATATTTCTGTGATGAATCCCAGGCCACACTTCTGACCTGACCATTATGGTTCTGTGCCGTTCCTTGTGTGTTTTTGCTTAGACGCAACATGCACTTGAACTGTACAGTTGTACCTCTGCTTATGTATCCCTCTGGATATGTAAACTTTGGGTTGCGAACGCAGCAAACCTGGAAGTGTATACTTCTGGGTTTCACTGTGCACACATGCGCAGAAGCGCTCAATCGCAACACGCACGTGTGCAGAAAGGCGCCTCCAGTTACAGACTTTTTGGGATACAGCCAGGCCTCCGGAACGGATCCTGTCCATAACCACAGGTACCACTGTAATTATATTTCTTGCTTGTCTGTATGGAGGATGGAGATATCTACCTGAAAAGAACTCTGACTTTTGCATGGATGGAATGGATAGGTAAGAGCCACATGCGTTGCTACGGCTCTTTTTGCCTCTGGCCCCACTCACCACTGGCATGCGGCCCCCCAAAAGCTGCTTATAAAAGAATGTGGCCCCTGGGCTCAAAACACTTCCTAAGCCCAGATGTGTACACAGTTAAACACCCAAACTGAACCCTGAAGCATCTATCAACTGTTTTCATAAGCTTTTCGATGTAGTCAGACCGCTTTATTTATTTCCTCATCTCTAGCGCCTGAAGTCCCTAACAGTAAATCTCATCCGGCATCCTGTCAGAGCCTTGAGATTGCTCTGAGTGATCCTCATGCTTGTCATTTCTTCAAGCGTTACAAATCTCCAGTACAGAAAGCATTTCCATGTCAAAGAAAGTGTGAATGTGACTTCTCATGGGATCTACACCAAAGCCAAACAGTTTTTCTATGTATATTGGAAATAAAACCCTCCCCTTTGCAGTGATTTATCTGCAGAAAAGAATGTCGCTTTTTCTCATGGCTCCCCATGACATCACTCGCCCTCACTAGTGGCTTCACTTGCCCTCAGTGAAATCTGACCAGTTATCTAGCCTGCTGTTACCATCCCATTCATTAAAGGTAAAGGGACCCCTGACCATTAGGTCCAGTCGTGGCCAACTCTGGGGTTGCAGCGCTCATCTCGCTTTATTGGCCGAGGGAGCCGGCGTACAGCTTCCAGGTCATGTGGTCAGCATGACTAAGCCGCTTCTGGCAAACCAGAGCAGCGCACGGAAACGCCGTTTACCTTCCCGCCTGAGCGGTACCTATTTATCTACTTGCACTTTGACATGCATTCGAACTGCTAGGTTGGCAGGAGCAGGGACCGAGCAACGGTCGGTCACCCCATCGCGGGGATTCGAACCGCCAACCTTCTGATCGGCAAGTCCTAGGCTCAGTGGTTTAACCCACAGCGCCATCCACGTCCCCATCTCCATTCATTAGAGGCTGGTTAATCCAGGGCCCCTCCACATATGACATAGATGTTCTGAGCAGGCAGCAGGACTCCCAGCACTGCTGCTAATATTATATGTCCTACTAGTCACAGCAGCCGATCCAGAAGATCCAGAAGATATACCCCTGCTTTAAGCCATTTACATACCGTCTTCTCTTGTATATCATTTATTACAAATGTATGCCTTAATTATGCATTCTCAACGTATTTATAATTTTAATTTCCCTTATTCTAGTTGTTAATTCAGTGCAATTCTGTTACAATAGATTCTGACAGCTTGATAACTAAGATATTTAGCGATGAAACATCGGATTACCAAAATGACGTCCGAACACAGGATCATTGGTATATCACAAGTGGACTCTATTACTGCCTTTGCAATTGTTCAAGATAAAATCTATTTTGGAAGGAGAATAAATGAGCATTGAACCACTGATGTATTACAAGTGAACTCTTTATTTACTGTGTTTGCTATTGTTTAAGATAAAACTGATTTGGGAAAGAAGCTACTTTTGCCATTTTTATGGACGTTTATTGTTTGTGTACAGATAGTTGCCTTGGTGAAATTATCTTGTGTTGATTGCAGTAGTCATTGCATCACCACCCTGTTCATTGTTTTATTGACATACTGTATGTGGCATCAGTATGCAGGGTTTTGACTGGGGTGGAGAAGCTTTGTGGGATGACAATAAGCCATCATCCTTCATGCAGACAAGACCAGAACATCCATGAAGAAAAGGTAGGTCTCAGCACCAGCTTGGGAAGACTCCAGGTTTGCCAAAATACAAAGTATTCTTTATATACAGTGGTACCTCACGTTAAGATCTTAATTCGTTCTGGAGGTCCGTTCTTAACCTGAAACTGTTCTTAACCTGAGGTACCACTTTAGCTAATGGGGCCTCCCGCTGCTGCAGTGCGATTTCTGTTCTCATCCTGAAACAAAGTTCTCATCCTGAAGCAAAGGTAGTGCAACTGCCCTGTGGAACGCCCTCCCACCAGATGTCAAAGAGAAAAATAACTACCAAACTTTTAGAAGATATCTGAAGGCAGCCCTGTTTAGGGAAGCTTTTAATGTTTAATAGGTTGTTGTATTTTTGTCTTTTGTTGGAAGCCGCCCAGAGTGGTATAAATAAATTATTATTATTATTATTATTATTATTATTATTATTATTATTAACCTGAGGTACTATTTCTGGGTTAGTGGAGTCTGTAATCTCAAGTGTCTGTAACCTGAAGTGTCTGCAACCCAAGATACCACTGCATAGAAGGAGAAATGTAATCATCATCATCATCATCATCATCATCATCATCATCATTATCCCCCAGGTAGATCAATTAACAATTTCAGTGACCATGGAATGTCTGCTGTTGGGGTGGGCAAGATGAAAGCCTAGATGGAAGGAGAAATGTAATACAATATCCTGGGAGCTGTTGCAGCTGATTCCCATTGGGAAGGCAAAAAGGTCAAAGGTGGTTGGATGCAGAGCCAATGATAGGCAGAGCCAACTAATTATTGTCCCCATCCTTCTCCCTGGCAATGAGGCCAACACTTTGACTAAGGAGGACGAAGCTGGCAGCCAGTGCCAGCCCTGAACCAGTTGTAAGTAAGGAGGTGGGCAAGTGGGGCCTGAGCCTGGTGGGGAAGTGGTCCATCCACACTGTGGACAGAGTGAACAGTGGGCAGCAGCAGTCCATGCTGCCCCCATTTTTTTGAGGATCACACTTACCTATTCCACAAGCTACTCATCTTCTCCCATTTCTGTAGCTTTTCTGCTGCTGCTTCTATGGCCCTAACAGGCAATCAGCTTGTTGTGACTGATTCTTTGCTGGTTCCTTCTACGGCCATTCCCAGCTGATCTGCTGAGTACCCATAAGTCTTTGTGCTTTTTCAATTTGCCGAGAAGATGTTTCTCACCAGTCTCCCCCCACAGCTGCACTAACAGATTTGTTTCACAGTGAGATTTCTCACCAGAGCCACTCTGAGGCGTTGACATGGCTTTGATTTTTAATTTAATTAGAATGTGGGGAGGGGTCATGGAGAAGTAACTTAGCTTGAATTAAATGAGCAGCCCATAATGAGCAGGTGCTTAACTTAGCCTCTACAAGCAAGCTCTTTGTTGTATCAGCATGAGACTGGCATGGGTGGAGACAAAAGAAAACCTTGTTTCTCAACAGATGAGAGGTGTTTCTGAAAAGCATTTTTTATTTTCAACAACAAAAATATTGTGTGCCATGGAAAAGGCTCTGTCCAAAGCTAAGCAATTGTCACTGAAGTCTATGGGGCTTGAAATGTTACTGCTCTAGCTAGGTTGTGTTTTGTGTGCAGTACAATGTAAAGAAATACAGAAAAAAATACTGCCCAGATCCTAGCCTTTATTAGAATTATCATCTCCAAAATTATTCCTCCCCCCCCCCCAGTTATACAAAATTAGATCCAAATTAAGGCAGGGTGGCGGGGAGAGGAAATCCTGGGATTTTTAGAGCCTGGATATCTTATTTTGAAAAACAGCAGTTGCAATAGGGACCCCTCCACCCCACTCTTTTAAAATCATAGTCTTGCCACAAATTTTGCAATGCAATCTGTCGCCCGGTGTTCACATTCTCCCTTAGTGCCTCCTTTGGAACGATGACACAAAAAAACAGCTTCAGGGGCAAATCTCAGCTTTGAGAGGGGGGAGTTTCAGTGGGAAAATGGCAGAGGGCAAAAGTTTAACGCACTCACACATGCATGCACCATGGGCTGCTGTGGAACAGCTTCCAGCTGCTTTTGCTAAGGAGAGACAGAGCTACCATTTTTACGCGTGCTTCGTAAAGCATATTTTTGTAAAGCAACTTAACATCTTGTTTCACCCTAAATTATCCAGATACCCTTTCATCAATCACTTTAAAGACATTTGGACCACTCTTCACGTGTACCATGAGTCATTGGGTATGCCTCTGGTTCCTGTGCAATTTGGGGCTGGCTCTTTATCATGTGCAGAATGTAAAGGATGTAGGAAGCACCTGCTGAATCAGGCCAGTGGATTGCTTATTCCAGCATTCTTTTCTCACAGATACCTAAAGGTGTTTTGTTGTCTTAAAACAGGGACAAGGAATCTATGACCCTCAAAATGTTGTTGGAGTCCAGCTCTCATCAGCTCCAGCCAGCATGGCCATTTTAAAAAACAAAATAATAAAGCAAGACTCCTTGCACTCCGCTCCACTCCTACTTTCTTCCTGATCAGCGCACCCACTATCTGCACATCAGATCTGGTGCATCACACATAGCTGGGCTGGGCCTGCAACCTCTTTTCCTCCTCAGCTGCTCTCCAGCAGCCGCTGCAAGCTGCCCAAGGGACGAGGTTGGCAGCAGCGGCCATGGAGAGGCAACAGAATCCTCTCTTGCAAGCCGTAGCCACAACCTTGACTTTGGACAAGAGCCAGTTCACCCTCCTCTCCATGCTTGTCATTGGTGCTGGAGGGGGAAACAGGGACATTCCGGGATCAATTCAGAAGCTGGGGTGGCTTTTGCAATTCCAGGACTGTCCGCGGAATATGAGCACAGTTGGAGGGTATGTCCTAATGCCCTGTTGAAACCCATAGTACATAGGTAAAGGACCCCTGGAAAGTTATGTCCAGTCAAAGGAGACTATGGGGTGTGGCACTCATCTCACTTTCAGGCCGAGGGAGCCGGCGTTTGTCCACAGATAGCTTTCTGTTTTGTTTTTTTAATAATAATTTTTATTAATTTTCCAATTTTAAAACAAAACAACAACATAAGAACATCAACAGATACAAGCAAACACACAAATATAATTTCTCAACCTCATTTTCATAAGCCTCCTTTCTCAGACTTCCCCATACCTCACCCTTTTTGCATCCTTATTTTACAGTTTTTCAGCAGCCCTTTTTGCCAATTTAAACTTATTATCTTTCTCAATTTCCCCTTAAATCATCAAACAATTTCAGCTGTAATTCTGCATCTTCCTTCCCTTGACATTTTAGCACTCCTCAATTTTGTAACAGTTCTTAAGATATACTTTAAACTTCTTCCAATCTTCCTCCACCGTCTCTTTCTCTTGGTCACGGATTCTGCCAGTCATTTCTGCCACCACAGATAGCTTTCTGGGTCATGTGTCCAACATGACTAAACCACTTCTGGTGCAACGGGACACCGTGACAGAAGCCAGAGTGCATGGAAATGCCGTTTACCTTCCCAACACAGTGGTACCTATTTATCTACTAGCACTGGTGAGCTTTTGAACTGCTAGGTTGCAGTGGCGTAGCGTGGGGGGTGCAGGGGGGGCCGGCTGCACCGGGCGCAACATCTGGGGGTTAGGGAAATCCACAGGTTAGGGGGCGCAAATCCACGGGTTAGGGGGCGCAAATTACTTGCCTTGCCCCGGGTGCTGATAACCCACGCTACGCCACTGCTAGGTTGGCAGGAGCTGGGACAGCACAACAGGAGCTCACCCAGTTGCAGGGATTTGAACTGCTAGCATTCTGATCAGCAAGCTGAAGAGGCTCAGTGGTTTAGACCACAGCACCACCCACGTCCCTTCGTAGTACATAATCTGGAGTCTGATCCTTTAGGATCATCAGACAAAACTGTTCAACTTGCCCTGAGTACTTTCTCCCTGGATACCAAATAAACAATAGACTTAACACCTAGAATGATTGCATCCTCTGTCTAAGGCCCGCCTTGTCCAAAATGGCGACATGATTCATAAGCACCTGTGATGTATTTGCACTTACTCCATCTTCCACTTAGATCACCCCTGGGGCATATTCGTCATCCAAGAGCCTATGACTTCAAGACAAAAGCTGCACTTAACAAGGCTGAGGGTCTTATTCAGTATGCAGTACTATAAAAATAGGCCGACTATTTTCTGGATTATTCATCATAATGCTATTCTGATCTGGGGGAGATATCAAGCTAGTACTCCATTGCATGCATTTTACAATATTTCTTATCCAGCAATAGTTTTTATTTATTTGCTGCATTTTGTGCAAATACTAAGGTACACATAGGCTTCATGCATGCTCAAAATTTTATGTCAAGTTCACTCCAAAGCCTTGTGCCTCTCTATCATTCTGTTTCTGTGCTTTCCTGACTTCTATTCCCTACAAAAATCTAGGTTCCCCTAGGCTTTGTGAGTTGAAAATGTTGTCTGTAGAGCACTGGAGGGCTCTTTTTCTTCAAGGGTGAGGGTTTTGTAAAATATTAAATCTTCACTTATTTTTGCAAGGGGGGAAGAAGACCTACATTGCTCTGGCCCCAGCAAACACGAACCAGAGGAAATGAGAGTTGTAGAGTCACATGTTCCCCATTCCTGATTTTGGCCTTTATTTCTGAGGCCTATATCCATAGAAAACTTGCAAAATGTGGCCAGTATCAAAAAGAGCTTCATAGCCAGATTTCAGTCTAAATACGACCACCACCTGAAATAGATTTGAGAGGCTGGCCTTTGCAGAAATTGGGGCGTTGGGGGCTCTACATTGAACTAAAATGGATTGGGAGCTTACGGTCTAAACGAAGAACAGATGTAGCAACACTGAAGATCTGTGTAGGGGATCAGTAGCTTGACAGGTTTGAGCACTCAGCTTCATACAATTCTCAGTACGTCCCTGGCTGTGTCATTGTTTTATCACACTTAATCAGCATAGCTCAAAATCTATGTCTTCTCAGGGGCGCCCCAGTGGGACACATATGGTTTTGCTTTGCTAACAAAGCCTTGGGGTTGGGGGTAAGTTACCATACAAGTGCCTTGTCTCCTGTCTGATGTACCAACTTCTGTTCCGTCACATGTATTCATTAGGCTGTCAACAATGTGAGGAGTATTGCTGAGATCAGTACAATTTGACTCTCTCCCAAATGCACAATTTTGCGTAGGCATTTCAATGCATACTAGAATGAGGCAGTCTGTTGTCTTACAAAGCGCCCTCTCTCACTCTCTTTCAGTTATATGTAACCGAATTGTGTTACCTATATAAATTATGCAAACTGAGAAAATTTGCAAGATTCTGTCCCATTTTGCAGGATGATAGAAACAGCGCTCAAATCCTGCCCTTTGAAGATCCTGTTCAGCAACTCCTGAGCATTGCCCAATTGCATACAAACATATCTTCAACCATATGGGCTAGAACGTTTGCTTCCTGACTCTGAACCTGTCTGGCTTACTCATGTCTGTTCTGTCAAATACGTTCGGTAGACTGTCAACAATGCAAATCACATTTCTGTGAATGTTGTTATTTGTTATTTGAGTGTATCCATATTTATGATTTTCATAAAGAACCCAAAGCATATTCTGTATAGACTACCTTCCTCCCTCTCTAAATCTACACTGAAAATAACTTTTACCCATTTGTATATTTACCCATTTTAATGGATAAAGGTAAACGTAAAGGTACCCCTGACTGTTAGGTCCATTCGCAGATGACTCTGGGGTTGTGGCGCTCATCTCGCTTTATTGGCCAAGGGAGCTGACGTACAGCTTCCGGGTCATGTGCCCGGCATGACTAAGCCGCTTCTGACAAACCAGAGCTGCACACGTTTACCTTCCCGCCGGAGCAGTACCTATTTATCTACTTGCACTGGTGTGCTTTCGAACTGCTAGGTTGGCAGGAGCTGGGACTGAGTGAGCAATGGGAGCTCACCCCGTCGTGGGGATTCGAACCGCCAACCTTCTGATCGGCAAGCCCTAGGCTCTGTGGTTTAGAGCACATTGCTACCCGCATCCCTCCCATTTTAGTGGGTAAATATGCTAAAATGAGTACATGTGCATATCAGCACTCCATAGAAAAGACCCCCTACACAAAGTCAGACCGTCAGTCAATCTATCTCAGTATTGTCAATACTGACTGTTCCAGAAATGGAACATTCCAGACTCCACCTGGAGATGCCAGGGATTGAACCTTGCACCTTCTGCATGCGACAGATGGTCTACCTGTGAGCTACAACCCTTTCTAAAACATTAATATGTCCAACGTTCAGACACAGAATGTCACTGTTGTTGTGCATTCTGATTTATGACCGGAATTCAAACAGAAACACGTGCTATAAAGAGACGTCTGAGGAGCCAGCCAGACGTACTCATGATGGAATCAAGGCAGTTATATGCAATCACCCTTTCAGTACTGTCTGTGTTTGCAGAAGTTTCAGAATGGACATGCAGCTCCATTTTAAACTTCCTGATGAAATCCTGCTTATTCGTAGGGGCTCCACGTAATTGGAGCAGTCGATTATTATGGTGTCCCAGCCAAGTGGAGGCCTGGAAACATGGCCAGGTGTTTCTCTTCAGACAACCAGCAGTACAGTGAAAATTCAGATATGCAGGATCCCTTTGTGATAGTCACAGCCACATTCCATCACAGACACGCCCCTTCTAACAATATTATAATTATACAGCAATAATAATAATAAGGGGTGCAGATCTCCATGTGTTGTCTTTCAGCCAGATCTTCTATTTTCTGTGCGCATACATGGGGGAAATGATTTGGAGCACTCCATTATCGTCTTTCAGAGTGACCTAAGTTATTGTTGTTGTTGTTTAGTCGTTTAGTCGTGTCCCACTCTTCGTGACCCCATGGACCGGAGCACGCCAGGCACTCCTGTCTTCCACTGCCTCCCGCAGTTTGGTCAGACTCATGTTTGTAGCTTTGAGGACACTGTCCAACCATCTCGTCCTCTGCCGTCCCCTTCTCCTTGTGCCTTCAACATTTCCCAACATCAGGGTCTTTTCCAGGGAGTCTTCTCTTCTCATGAGGTGGCCAAAGTATTGGAGCCTCAGCTTCACGATCTGTCCTTCCAGTGAGCACTCAGGACTGATTTCCTTAAGAATGGATATGTTGACCTAAGTTATAGTTATCCTTAAAGTTAAATTGTGAATAACAGAACCTGTGTGTAATGATCTCTGGCAGGCAAGCAAGCCCCAATAAGAAGTAATGACTCTCCTGTTGGTTTCTGCTCTCTTCACTGTGCAGCGAAAGGCTTGTCACAAGACAATGTTTACATTCCACAGACAGCATTGCTGTTGTGTTTCTCACGGGAAAGGGAGACTGGATGTGACGTACACTGGTTTCCTGTTTTTCACTGTTCTCTCAGAGTGATTCTCTCCGTGCTTCAGAGGAGAGAGGATGCATTTTCTGCTCCGGCAGAGGCAAGATGTTTTTCTGTAACCTACCAGCATTGAAGTGTAAATAAAGCAATTAAGAGTATGAGCACGTATACCTCATCATTCCGCTGTGCACGGGACAGCTGCAAATCAACATTCCTGGTTATCGGCCCAGACAGACGCAGTCATCTGAATGCCGGCAAAAGGATCGGAATGCAGAAGGACGGATCGGACGGTATCTGCGCGTCAAGATGATTGATGAGGTATGTGCTACTGCTCCGGGCAGCCTGCCAGCATCTAATTAATGTTTTATGGCTGGACTTTTAAAGCCGTTTGCCGGACACAGGCAACGGATAAAAGGATCGGATTCCTATGCTGGGGAAATCGAAAGTAACTTTTAGAATGTGCTTTTGGGCTGAAGCAGCTGCAGAGAATAGTGACGCAGCACTATTTAAGGCAGCAGAGAGAAAAAGCACTTTTGAACTTGCCTTTAGAATGAGGCTTGAAGCAGCAGAGACGCAGCTTGTATAAAGCAGCTTGTTTAAAGCAGCAGAAGGCTAATGCCAGAGTCATGATGGCCCTTCAGGATGCTTGTGGGATTCCCAAGCTCAATAAGAAGAACTATGTGGACTGGGTTCTCTATGCAGAGGCTATTCTGCGGAAAGAGGGTCTGTTTGAGGTTATTACAGACACCCCCCCCCAGCTCCAATTACCAGCATTGAAGTGTAAATAAAGCAATTAAGAGTATGAGCACGTATACCTCATCATTCCGCTGTGCACAGGACTCTGCAAATAATCAACATCTCCGACAATTTTATGTAAGTTTATTTACAAAGAGACACATCCAGAGCCCAGCTTCTCGCCTGCTCACATATACATTTGTTGGTCAGTTTGAAGTTTTGCCCCTCCCACAGCAGGAAGGACGCTAGACTCCCGCCTTTCCCCTCTTGCTCTTCCATTGCCTTCTGATTTTATCCAAATGCCTAGAACAGGGACTGAGATACTGACTTCCCCACTCTGACTCGACACCGACTCAGACCTCTCCTTATCTGCTGATTGCCTAGCAACACTGGCTGCCAACTCTTCCTCTTCTTCTAATAGAGACTTCTAATAGAGTCTTCCCCGGGAAGGGGGGTCAAGTTGCCCTTTCTTGATTCTGTCAGCCAGTTCTCATCTGCACAGTCCCTTGTTCCCTTAGTACAATCTCTGAGTCTAACTCATCCGCTGTGCTCTAGGGGGCCACATTCCTGACACTGTGCACCATTCTCTTGAAAGTGAAGCACCTTGTTTTTTCCTTGTTTCTATAGGGGTAGCCTTTGTTCCTTCATCTTTCAGCTATGCACCGTACGATGCCCAAATTTGGCAGCCCCCGACCTCTCACATTCTGTTCTGCTCATGCACTATGTCATAGTTGCAAAACACCCCCCTCGACTCACAGTATGGGGGAACTGGTCACACTGCCCTAAATCTGCTTTTGGTTTCTAAATGCTTTGCTTTGGCGCCTCGATGTTCTTTCCATGCATCTTATCCAGAGTGACTCTAGGAACCAATCCTCAGTAGCTGACTCTTCTCCTTTCCTTTTAATCGGCTCATGTCGGCAAAAAAGCTGGGAAGACTTATTCTCAGTGGCTAAGAAGTTCCTCTGTCCTGCTTATTGGGCAACTCTGGGACTCTGGAGACTGAGACCCTGCTGCAGAAATAGTAATGGGTATTTGACACCTCTGCAGACAACAACAGACAATGCATGGTAGCTTGGGAAAGGAGATGTGGCCACATGGTATATTGACAGATCTAAAAGTGTGACCTCAATCCCAAATAATCACAACTACGCCCTATGCACAAATAATGCATGAATTGGGCTGGTGTATTAAAGGATCCAGGCTCTTGTCTCAGTAGCATTCTGACCTTTTCTCTCCTTGTTTTGAAAAGAACCCTGTGGTATTTGCATCCCAGGTGCTGTTATAATTGTCCCAATTAACTAGCCAGGGTGACGGCAATCAATTTAAAGTGACATAACCCTTTTTTCTAAGTGGCTTCCATGCATGCTAAGTAACTCTCCACTAATCGAGAATATTAATTCAGGAACACACGGCATCATAAATACCAGCACTTTCTATGAAAATTATGCAAAGTGTTTAAAGTCCCATAAAGAATGTAGTTAAAAAAAAACAACTTGCACAAAGCCAAGACTATTGAGTGAAGTTGCTAAATCTCCAGGAAGATTCTTTTATCACAAACGTATTTCTTCTCAATTCATCTGACTTAATGCCCCTGTGATTTCTGAATAGTCTGAATATGACAAGCTTTTAGTTAGGAATGCAAAAGAAGATGATGGTGGCGATGTTCTGGGGTCAAATATATATATTCCCCACTTCAGACTTCTCAACCACTTTTTCAGTGATCCCCAAATCAGTATTTATTTTGCATTAACTGTTTTTCATCATTGTATGCCACCTTTCCTCCAGAGAAATCAAGGATGAATACACAATGTAGACATAGAAAGTTATGCATGGTTTAGAGAGAAAGGACAGAGAGAAGCTTTTCTCCATCTCTCATAAGCCTAGGGTCATCTGAGGTCTTCACACGGAGGCACAGAATTAAATGGTAAAATATGGTTCCACAAGTGACAGACACTAACATAGGTGGCTTAGACAAATCATAGAAATGCACAGTTGGAAAGGACCCAGAGGACAATCTAGTCCAACCCTTCTGCAACGCAGGAGTCACAGCTAAAGTATCCCTGACTGACGGCCATCCAACCTCTGTTGAAAATCTCCAGTGAGGTAGTCCATTCCACTGTTGGACAGCTCTTGCTGTCAGGAAGTTCTTCCTAATATTTAATCAGAATCTCCTTCCTTGTAACTTGAATCTTTTGCTTTGGCTCCTGCCCTCTGGAGCAGCAGAAAACAAGCTTCCTCCATCTACCATGTGGCTGCCCTTCAGATATTTGAAGACGGCTATCATATCACCTCTCAATCTTACCTTCTCCAGACTAAACATACTCCACTTCATCAACCATTCCTCATAAGGCTTGGTTTCCAGACCCTTGATCATCTTGGTCCTCCTCCTCTGTATGTGTTCCAGCTTGTCAATATCCTTCTTAAATTCACAGAGGATAAAACTATCAGTGGCTTCTAATCCATCAGAGGCAACAGGCAGCGATGAATAGCAGGAAGAGAGGGCTGTTGCCCTCAAGTCCTGCTTGTTGGCTTCCAATAAGTATCTGGCTGGCGACTGTAGGAAACAGGGTCACTTGAAGCTCTGACTTGATCCAGTTGGCATATGTAGGATTCTGCAGTAAGAGGACTATTAGTACTGCCAATGATTGCTTAAATTGCTAAATCTGAAATGAATGGGTATTCTTTTCTTAAAATATCCTCAGATGCTCTCCAAGAGCCAGTGTGGTGTAGTGGTTAAGAGTGATAGACTTGTAATCTGGTGAACCGGGTTCGCGTCTCCGCTCCTCCACATGCAGCTGCTTGGGCCAGTCACACTTCTCTGAAGTCTCTCAGCCCCACTCACCTCACAGAGTGTTTGTTGTGGGGGAGGAAGGGAAAGGAGAATGTTAGCCGCTTTGAGACTCCTTTGGGTAGTGATAAAGTGGGATATCCAAATCCTCCTCTTCTTCTTCTTCCTTGTGCTTGGGATGCATGCTATAAGCAGCATGTTAGCCACCAAGGAGGTAGGAACGCCTTTCGCTTGAACCTGCAAGCCTCTGCAATGCATTCTGACTGCAAGCACACTTCAGGGATCAAATGAGCGCTGTAACACACTCATTCTTGGCTTGAGGGAGAGACCCACAATTTGTAACTGCAAGCTACACCGATTTCAGAGGCTGCCTGAGTCTGCTTGCTTTATTGAGTCCAGAGCCAGCTAGTTCTCCCAGGTGTTAATCCACGCAGGTCTCTGTGGGGTAAGGAAGCACCAGCACTGTTATCACGCTTTTAATTAAAACATTGCTCAGCATATGAGCATGTGGCTGCAATAAGATTTAGTAAGTCTCAGGGTGCAGGTGGGTGTTTTATTATCAGTTAAATATAGGGGCCTATTGGGCCTAGGAAAGATTTGCTGTCCTTATGAGATGCCTTTTTACCATTTTCTGAGGCCCCTGGAGTGCATCACTGGTGGGCTTGCCACTAATTTTGGCATAAGCAGACATGGAAACTAATCTGGAGATTCTGGATCAGGCAAAAAATGCTACCAAAACGGTTCTGATTAAATCAGGTTGCTACTATAGCTCTCCTCTGCTGCCTCGATGGATATCTTTGGGAGAAGAAGCAAACCCTGGACCTACACAAATCCAGAGTGGAGTCCCTAAGATGGTTGAATGGAATCTTGTATGCTTCCTTCCGGTGACTCCTGCGGCCAAGCTGGTGCCAAATGTATTGTTTTCTTCTCCTTTGGATCCCATCAGCGAGTCTTGTTGTCTGGGCAGCCCACAACCTGCATACACACTGCCCAGGCTTGCGCTCCAGGGAGGTCATATCAGTGGTGCAAATACAGTGGTACCTCGGGTTACATACGCTTCAAGTTACAGACTCCGCTAACCCAGAAATAGTGCTTCAGGTTAAGAATTTTGCTTCAGGATAAGAACAGAAATCGTGCTCTGGCAGTGCAGCGGCAGCAGGAGGCCCCATTAGCCAAAGTGGTGCTTCAGGTTAAGAACAGTTTCAGGTTAAGAACGGACCTCCAGAATGAATTAAGTACTTAACCCAAGGTACCACTGTAGAGCAGTTTCGCTTCAGCCCTGGAGGTGCACTCCATTGTCTCTCAAGACAGACAGATGCCAACTTAACTATAGCTCTATCTGAGGGAAAACTCCTGTGTTCATCAAGGTGTGGGGGTCATGTCCAGTAGGCCTTGCTGCTGACTAAGGATGGGGGAGGAATCTGCAGACTCAGCTGTGAGGACGTCAGGAAAGTGCCACGACCCAACCAAGCTGTTCTCTTTGGCCAAGGTCATAGGCTCCCCATTCCTGCCTTAAAAGATTAACTCTTCCTCCATAAACTGCTCACCATGTTCAGATCCAAAGGCCATTTCCATTAACTAAAGTGTTCCGAGAGTGTTGAAATGAGTTTTTGTGCTCCCGACATCTTCATGTGTGAATCCTTTGATTTATTTTACTGGTATCTGATCGTATTCCAAGCGGCATTATGATAGCTGTTCATTCCTCATCATTTGCATCTTGTTCTGAGGATCGATTTTAAAGATTTGCTCTTACAGGAGTTCAGAGGCCTGTTCTTAGTGATTGAAATACTTCATGGTAATCTAATCTATTTGCCCTGAGCTATTACAAAATTCTGGTTAATAACATTGACTAAGTGGCATTTGAATAATATGATGCAGAGGTATGAATCATAGTCATTTAAATACCTTTAGACTGCTAGAGAAAACAATGCTGAATGGGTTTTGTACCATAAAGAACACATCTCTGCTAACAGTGGAGGAATCTCGATCTCTTTTTTCTTTTCTTTTCTTTTCTTTTCTTTTCTTCTTTCTTTCTTTCTTTCTTTCTTTCTTTCTTTCTTTCTTTCACAAAACCAGGCACACATTTTAATGTCCTGTTTTACTTTCTTAGATAACAGGTAGGTAGCCGTGTTGGTCTGACGCAGTCGACCCATGTTTTGGCACTGAATGAATCAAATTGCAATCAGGTTTCCCGCAATTTGCCATTTCCCCCCGATTCAGCACCAAAGAGCAGGTTTTCCATGGGGAAACAGTGGGGCAAAGGCAAAACCATTTGGACCCATGCGTTGAAAGCTCTGAACAAGCAGAAATCTGCTTGGACTTAGGCTTTCTAGGCACAGAGCAAGAGGAAGAGTGGATGAGCCCTGGGACCTAGATACAACCCTTAGATGGAGAGGAATCTGTACCAAAACTTATATATAAGTTGATGTGTACAGAAGGGACTGTGTTGCAGGATCAGTACCATGCATTTAGAGAGGAAAATATGTTTAGCAAGGCACATCTGAAGAGGAAAATACATTTTCAATAGGTATTTAAATGCAAATTTTCCATGCAGGTTTTTATTTTATTTTAAATAATCAAAATAATGTAGAAATGAGATGGAGCAGATTTATGGATGAGCACACAAAAAAAAAGTGACAGGGACTGAAAATAGACAGATTCGCCCATCCATACAAGTTTGTCATATGTAGAAAGAAAGCTGTCAATCTGAGACTGCCCTTCTATCTTGTATCAGAAGCTATGCAAATGCTATAGCGGTACGCCCATCTGTTGAAGCAATGGGGGCAGGAAGAGGTTCCCCCCATATGTAATATTAAGATATATTTTTATGTATTTTAAAAAGAGGTGTACATTAGATTGCCAGGCCAGCTGAAGGAAGCTGTGCTGAATGCCCCATGCGGCATTAAATGGGGCTGGCATTCCACTGCACTCTTGGGGGGGGGGGACATTTCCCCAGCATTTTGGGGAAGGGCTTGCTTCTTATCTTACCACATTCACACCATACATTTAAAGCACTATGGTGCCTTTAAAGCTTCCCACCCACCCCAAAGAATTCTGGGAGCTGTAGTTTGCTAAGGGTACTGAGAGTTGTTAGGAGACTCCTGTTCTCCTCACAGAGCTACAGTACCCAGAATTCCCTGGGAAGAGGGAAATGACGGTTAAACTGCTCTAGAAATTGTAGCTCCAAGAGAGGGATACAGGTCTTCTGACAACAGTCAGCACCCTTAACAAATTTCAGCTCCCAGATTTCTTCAAGGAGAATTTAGAGAGAATACAAATGCATATCTGGAGAGAAAGACATTCCAAAATATGTATTTTAAATACTAATTAAATGTGGGATTTCATACCCTCCAACATTTCTCTGATGAAAATAAGGACCTCCTATTCAACAGGAATAAGAATAAGAGTAAGAATAAGAATAATAATTTTATTATTTATACCCCGTCCATCTGGCTGGGTTGCCCCAGCCATTCTGGGTGGCTTCCAACATATATAAAAACATAATAAAACATCAATCATTAAAAAATTTCCCTACACAGGACTGCCTTCAAATGCTTTTAAAGGTTGTTTTGCTACTTAACTCCTTGGCTCGGGATTCACATAACTACATACCCTCCAACATTCCTCCAATGAAAATAGAGATGTCCTAAGGAAAAACTGAATATTTCAGCATCAAATCAGAAACCATGATGTATTCTATAAATTTGGGACTGTCCCTAGAAAATAGGCACACTTGGAGGGTCTGGGATTTAATGCCTGTTTTTAACTTTCAGATAATGCTGAAACAGACTTATGGATGGCAAAAGTTGACATTGACTGTTGAATGCAGTCCATCACCAGTCATACCAGATGCTTCACAACCTCTGCTTTTGCAGTCATGGGCAAGCAGAAAATAAATAAGTGAGGTTTACAAAACATCTTGTGTTTTGTAATCCACATGGCTGGTGGATTATCTTCACTGTGGTTAGCCAGAGTTTGTGCATGCAAGGGTAGTGATTAAAACTGGGACAAAAACACTGTTCTTTTAATTTCATTGTCTGGGAGAATGAAATTGCTTCTATATTTTGCTTGAGTCTCACCACTTCCTGTTTTCTACTCTAGCCACACAGGAGGACATCCTTTATAAATCTCTATGACCACAGAACCCAAAGTCATGAAATCCAGTGTGCTATGCTGAATATTGTACACAACTTTGGGTGCATTTGGGGGAAGAATGGAGGGTTGCGTGTTGAAAAGAAATGAAAAGCATAAATAGTGCTACTTCAAATTCATCCAGATGCCTATAGATCTGCAAAATTAAAAGTTATACATATGATACAGAGCTTTGAGAACAGATAAGAATGCCAGAATTTTATTCCTGTCAAGAAACATCTATTCAGGAAACTTTTTTCCCCTTTCCTTTTTTGGCCTTGATTTTTATCACAATGGCTAACAACATCCAAGGCCAGGAAATTAAAAACTCAATGTTTCCTGACAAGAAAGTTTCAAAACTCTTAATTCGTTTACCCTACATGACTGCTCATATTAAATGCCTTTGCAAGAATTTACAGATCAGGGGCACGTCTGAGAGCTAATGGCAGGGGTTTTGGTTGCCAGTTTTTCCCTCCCAAAATTGGATTTTGTGCACCGTAATCATATTTCCAGATGGAGCAGTCTATCTTTATCCACAAGGTTCCCATGAAATGTAGCACGGAAAGAGGCTGGCAATGTGGGCACATCATTGTGTTTTCTTTGTGAGCAAGGGGGGAATTGTAGCCGATTCTGCGGTCCTGTTTAAAATAAATTTCTGTCTTCAGCACTGCCAGGTGGATGTCTGTTTTTAGCATAATCGTCAAGGTCCATGCCTTTGTTAAAACAATATTTTCTCATATGTTCAGTACATCTGCACCGAAAACAAAAAGCCCGCTCTCCATAGGATATGTGTTAAAGTACCAGGAGCCGAGGGAGAAACATGCAGTCTAAAAATGAATGTTACGTGCGTTAAAAACAAAATAAATATGCAATCTTCTTCCTAGCCTGCTTTTGTTTTGAGGCTGATCTGCTGGAAATTTTTCAGGGGCTGTTTTCGGTGCTTACATGCTTACGAAAACCTTCTCCAAATGGTTAGGTTGTCATCCTTCCTCTGTAAAAATTGAATATTCTTTTAAATGTGTTGCTGGCCAATTAGGTAACAGTCACATCTGTAATGAGGAAAAGTGTGATGCAGGAAATCCAAATATTAATTAAGAATCGATCTTTCTTCCCCCCCCTTAATGCCTTCCTCCCAATTTGTTTAAGTGAAAGCAGTTCGTAAGTATTTAATATATGAATTATAGTGCAGACAAGTTGTTAGTACGCTGGACTTTTGCTGCCCCTATGACGAGCTGACAATCACTGACCTTTCGTTTCCTTTCAGATTTTGCATGCTTTCACACGATGGCATTATCAGTTTCTTGCCATTCTGGAAAATTGAAACAATCAAACGACTTCCTCTTCTATCTAGTTATGTAGTCCAACTGCCTGCAGTGCAGAAATCCCAGCTGAGGAATCCCTGACAGATCACCATCCAACCTCTGCTTAAAAACCTCCGGTGAACCTTCCAAGGGAGTCTGTTCCACTACTGAACAGCTCTTACCTCAGAAAATAGGGACATTGTAGTCTACCTCAGTAGAATGTGCCTATTTTCTGAGGAATGTTGGAGAGGGGTATGTAATCAGAATCTCCTTTTTTTGGTCATTTGAACCCATTGGTTTGGGTCTTAGCTTCTGGAGCAGCAGAAAAAGAGCAGGTTCCATCTCCCATGTGACAGCCCCAAAGGTTTTGGAAGATGGCTATCATTTCACCTGTCTGTCCTCTCTACTCCAGGCTAAACATACCCAACTCCCTCAACCATTCCTCACAAGGCTTGGTTTCTCATCTTTCTGCATTCTCACCAAATCCAGGGGCAGGACATTTCCACTTGTCCTGTGCCAAAAAGCTTTCTGCTCCCCCTTGGGCATGGAGTAGAAAACCACTCTTATCTGTGCTTTCTAGGTTATCCATTGCCCCACTGCTTTTCCTGGGAGAACCCACTGTGGAGATCACACAGGGTCCCCAGACATTTAACGGTCTATTGATCCCTGTGCCACCACTGTGCTCACTTCCCCGCTGCCACCAACCAGTTACTCTCAGGTAAAACACTGAGTCCAGACAGTTGTTAAAAATGAACCAAAAAAACCCCAAGTTTATTTTACAAACATTAACAAGTTTATGGTTTCTCAGATAATATTCCTGCCAGTATTTTAACTTTAGTTTGGTCGGCCAGCTGGTGCCGAGGAAGGATAAAAATTTCTTTCTGTACGCTACTACGGCAGCAAGGATTCTTCTAGCAAAGTATTGGAAGACACAAGAGCTACCCACGCTGGAGGAATGGCAGGCGAAAGTGATCGACTTTATGGGATTGGCAGAAATGACCGGCAGAATCCGCGACCAAGAGAAAGAGACTGTGGAAGAAGATTGGAAGAAGTTTAAAATATATCTTAAGAGTTACTACAAAATTGAGGAGTGCTAAAATGCTAAGGGAGAGGAAGACGTAGAATTACAGCGGTAAATTTTGTTTGATTTAGGGTGTAATTGAAAAGGAGAATGAATTTATATTTAATTGGTTAAAAGGGTTGTTGAATAATTGTAAAAAAAAAAGGATGCAAAAAGGGGAAGGTATGGGGAAGTCCGAGAGAAGAGGCTTATGGAAATAAGGTTAAGAAATTATGATTTTTTGTGATTGTTTCTATGTTGTTTTTGTTGTGTTTGTTAAAAATTGGAAAATTAATAAAACATTTATTTAAAAAAAAAAGTATTTTAACTTTAGTTTCTTTACCGGCCTATACCTTCCTAATACCTTCTGACGGATTATCTCAACTGTTTGACTGACTCCTCTCAACAAATTCTCTCCCTCTCTCACACCAGACTAGCCCAGCCCACAGACTTCTCTTCTCTGTCTCTGCTAACTCCAGACTGTCTTCTCAACCACCCTAACTCACTAAAAAACCCCTCTGTGCTTAAAACTTATACACAATTAACTCTGCCCCTTGGGTTCCCGCTGGTTAGTCATTTTACAATTAGTTAACCCTTTCCCTTTGAACCCAGTATGATGTCACACACAGAGGAGGGCAAACACCACACCCACTTTTTACTACAGAATCAGAGCAAACACCGATACTTGGAAAAACAGCGGGAAAATTGGAAGTACAGTGTTACCTCAGGTTAAGTACTTAATTCATTCTGGAGGTCCGTTCTTAACCTGAAACTGTTCTTAACCTGAAGCACCACTTTAGCTAATGGGGCCTCCCACTGCCGCCGCATCGCTAGAGCATGATTTCTGTTCTTATCCTGAAGCAAAGTTCTTAACCTGAAGCACTATTTCTGGGTTAGCGGAGTGTGTAACCTGAAGCATATGTAACCCGAGGTACCACTGTATGGACAAGGCTGGAGACATGAAGACTACAATCTTTTCCTAATAAGCATCTGGACACTGGACATTATTGCATTGTTTGTTGCTGGTAGTGTTGCATCTAGAGCCCACCTTTCCTCCAAGGAACTCATGGTGGCATTTATGGTTATCCACCTCCCTGTTTTATCTCAGTGAAGTAGGTTTGACTGACAGCAGCAGGGACTGCTGTCCTTTTGGGATTGGTAGAGCAGGTGGCAGGGACCCCAACAGTAGCCAATGGTAGTTTTGTCTAGTTTTGTCCCCATCCTCCTACCTGCTGAGTTCTGCAAGGTCAACACTGACACAGAAGTGCCACCCCTTGGATTGGTTATAAGAGGACTGGCTGGCGGAGAGGACACTAAGCTTGGCAGGGCAGTGCCCCCACTTGCCCTAAAAGTCTACCCTCCACCGACAGAGACACTATGACGGGCACAAGCTCACCCAATGAGCTTTATGGCTGAGTGAGGATTTGAACTCAAGTCTCCCCAGGTCTTGATCCAACACTCTATTCAGTACACCACCCTGGTTCTCACACAGCACTGTACATCCTAATGGTGTGTGTGTGTGTGTGTGTGTGTGTGTGTGTGTGTGTGTGAGAGAGAGAGAGAGAGAGAGAGAGAGAGAGAGAGAGAGAGAGAGAGATTTGCTGCTCTGAAGCAAAATATCTTGGACCAGTCCTAAATTTTCACCCAAAGTCTGCTTTAGGGATAATTTTTTTCTGTTTCATCAAGGTGGCAGTAACCCTGATCCAGTGGTCAGCTGTCGGGCAGCCGAGTCCCATCACAAAACAGTCTCTGTGAAAAGATTAAGCTATTTTAATCTTCAATCACCGCATCTTCAATGCACGCGTCCCATATTACAATGCTCCGTTCTCAAGGTCTGGCCCAATTCATTGTGACCCTGTCTCCTCCCCCTGTGATGTCCGGAGCCTTCCAAAGGAGCTGGCGTAATTTTGGTGCTCTGTTCACAACCTCTCTATCCATCGACGTGGCTCAACTTTCATTCCCTAGCTTAATTATAAAGACAACCGATATGCACAAAATAATCTTCCTCTGAATTACCTGCCTCTTCCTTAATATCGCTCACCCTGCAACAGCCAGCGCATTGAACATTTTCCTAATGCATTTATGTACCTTATTTAAATATCAACAGTGATGTTTCCCCTGTGATGTTTTTATAGGCTGAGATTCAATGTAGTGTGAGCGGGTGTCTATTAATATTAGGCAGGCACCTTCACTGTACTGTTTTCAACAGCTGCTAAAACCTTCTTTTGTTTCAGGCCTGCAGTTTTACCATGCAGTGTGATTTTAAGTAGCATGGGTGGGGTAGCCGGGGCTGGAGCCTCAGTCACATTTGAGGGAGGGGGCACTGGAGCTCATTTCTCCCTCCCTCCATCACCCTTGTCCATCGCTAGCCTTGTTCCTCTACGCCTGGCACGCTGAGGCAGAAACAAGCTCCCTTGGCCATGGCGCCTTGCAGGACTGGGACTAATGGAGCTTGTTCCTCCACATTCTGGGCACTGGCGATGGGTGGAGGTGATGGGTGGCTGCCAGTTCCCAGAGAGCAAAGGAACAAGCTCCATCGGCCCCGACTCCTCAAGGTGCCATGGCCAAGGGAGATCCTTTGTCCCTCAGCGTACTCAGTGTGCCAGGCTGGAGTGTCGCAGTAGGCTCCTTCACCCTCTGTCCCCCACCCCCCATATCTGATCTCTGACAGTTGGTGCCCATGTCCCCTGTGGAATGAGAGCCAGTGCGGTGTAGTGGTTAAGAGCGGTGGACTTGTAATCTGGTGAACCAGGTTCGCTTCCCCGCTCCTACACATGCTGGGTGACCTTGGGCTAGTCACACTTCTCTGAAGTCTCTCAGCCTCACTCATCTCACAGAGTGTTTGTTGTAAGGGAGGAAGGGAAAGGAGAATGTTAGCCACTTTGAGATTCCTTTGGGTAGTGATAAAGTGGGATATCAAATCCAAACTACTACTACTACTACTACTACTACTACTACTACTACTACTACTCTTCTTCTTCTTCTTCTTCCATGGATGTCAGGTTTTAGGAAATCAGCTTCCTCCCCCATGGCGGTAACAGTTAGATTCTTTATTAATCACAGTGGGAGACCAAAGAATGCATCTCTAGCTTGCACCCTGTGTTTTCTGTTCTAACATTTTCTGAGCTCCTCTTGACCTTGGGGAGGGCGGTGAAGGAATGCTGTCCAGCGACTGTGAATCTGTTACCCCTCTCTCTTCCAGTGTTTCTTCTCCTAGCTCATGGGTAGGCAAACTAAGGTGCAGGGGCCAGATCCAGCCCAATCGCCTTCTAAATCCAGCCCGCTGACGGTCCAGGAATCAGTGTGTTTTTACATGAGTAGAATGTGTGCTTTTATTTAAAATGCATCTCAGGGTTATTTGTGGGGCACAGAAATTCGTTCATTTATTTCCCCCTCCAAAAAATATAGCCCAGCCCCCCACAAGGTCTGAGGGACAGTGGACTGCCCCCCTGCTGAAAAAGTTTGCTGCCCCCTTTATGTTCCCCATCCAGTATTTCCCAGCTTCTGCCTTCTTAATTACGCCCCTCTGCAAACCACTGCCCCAAATCTACACTGTCTTCCTGGGAAGACTCAGTCAAGGGGAGGGGGTGGCTCCCACCATTCCTCCTCAATGCAGCCCTCCTCAGCACGGTCTCTGATAATGGACCTTGGTGGCTATGCATTGGACATTGCTGTGAAAGAGGGCCTATGCCCAAATATGTGTACATGCATAGGCCTCCTCCATGTGACCGAAAAGCCTGGCTAATCAAAGACCAGTGTGGCATGAGCAGTGGGTACAATGGCATCAGGAAGTTGACACGTGCTGTCCTGCTTCACTCTCAAACATTCACCGACAGCTTCTGTCGTATTGTTTCTGAAGAGCCAGAGGCTGTTTCAAACATTTTATTATATACCTGCCCAAATATCTGATGACCTGGTGCAACTGTCTATATGAACATGAACTGAGCCTCGACCTAACTCAGCAGACGTCAAGTCACGTGTACAGAGATTCTGTGCCTCATGTAGAGTTTTTCCTGCCTGAATAGCTTTGCTTACGCCTGAAGCTATCATTTATCAGTATCAATGTGAGAATACAGCTGCAAATTAATATTACACTTAGGACAACAATGGCTGCCAGGTCCGGTATTTTTTTTCTTACTTTCTTCATTAGACCTGGATGGATAATGAAAAACGATTCCTCTGCACTTATTATCTGAGGCAACTTTTCTCTCTCTCCAAAATGGGTTGAATAAGTTGTGCAATGAATATTCACCAATTATTAGCTCTGTAAACATTTGTGAATAATGGAAAGGGAAGGGGGGAGGGCTGGGGTGCCAATGAATAATGCATGTAGACATTATTGCAGAATGAGGTGAATAAATTGAGCAATAAATATTATTTCTCTTCTACCAGTTGTGCTTCAAGAGTGAAAGATGGCCCTTTATGGCATTAAACCACTTTGACTCGCAAAGAGAGACAGTAGGGGGACATCTATTCATGGACTCACAGAGACCTGAAGCACTCATAGATGACATCGCTGCCCCATTCAGAAAATGCATTTAGACTTGTTTTAAGGTCCTTTTGCTCAGCATAAATAAGCATTGTGCTCAGAGTTCACAGCTCATCTTTGGAGCACAATGGGCACAATATTTATATGCTTTCTTGACAAGCATTCAGGACAAAAAAAAATATGTTTCTTTTCTGAGAGTTATTTCTAGGCTTGGTCATGCCTGCTGCTGATGATTCTCCATGCCTGGACACTGCTGCCTGCAATTGAAATTTGGACCACATTCACAGTATACATTTGAAACAGTATGCTATCACTTCAGACAGTCATGGCTTCCCTCAAAGGATTCTGGGAGATGTAGTTTGCTGAGAGTAGTTAGGAGGCCCCTCCTTCCCTCACAGAGCTACAATTCATGGAGTTCCCTGTGCAGAAGGATTGAGCGTTAAACCACTCTGAGAACTGTAGCTGTGTAGGTGCAGCTGGAAGTGTCTCTTGCCTGAAGCTCTGGAAAATTATTGGCAGTCACTGTTGACAATACTGAGGTAGTTGGACCCAACGGTCTGACTCAGGGCTCATCCATGCTACCACTTGTTTTGTGCCTAGAAAGCATTGGTCTAAGCAGCTTCTGAATTGACCCACAGTTTCTAGGCATGGGTCCAAGCAGTTTCCCCCTTGCTCCACTCCTTTCCCATTGAAAGCCTGCTGCATCAGAACATAGTCAATCCGGAGAAAATCTGAATTGTTCCAATTGAGCACTAGAGAATGGTTTTGACTGGAGGGAAGCAGCGGGACTTGGAGATGTTTGGATGAGCTCTCAGTATTCGGGAGCTTCCTGTGTTCCAATAATAATAATAATAATAATAATAATAATAATAATAATAATAATAATTTATTATTTATACCCCGCCCATCTGGCTGAGTTTCCCCAGCCACTCTGGGCAGCTTCAAACAAAACACTAAAATACAATAACCTATTAAACATTAAAAGCTTCCCTAAATAGGGCTGCCTTCAGATGTCTTCTAAAAGTTTGATAGTTATTTTTCTCTTTGACATCTGGTGGGAGGGCGTTCCACAGGGAGGGCGCCACTACCGAGAGGGCCCTCTGCCTGGTTCCCTGTAACTTGGCTTCTCACAGTGAGGGAACCTCCAGAAGGCCCTCGGTGCTGGACCTCAGTGTCCGGGTAGAACGATGGGGGTGGAGAGGCTCCTTCGAGTATACTGGACCAAGGCCGTTTAGGGCTTTAAAGATTTCCTAAGTTCCTGATACACACCTCTGCCATGTATGCAGCCTTTTTCTTAGTAATATCATGTCCTGGGAGGCCTACTGCTCAATGCAGTACAATGAGCAGGACATTAAAGGCTAAAACTTAAGTAGAGGCATCCACTGTCATGCCAGATCATAGTTGAGCTGACCATCGTTTATGCTATACGTGATCGTGCATAAAGAATATGAGGGAGCATTGCTCAGTAATAATAATAATAATAATAATAATAATAATAATAATACTTTATTATTTATACCCTGGGTGCCATTATTTATTTTATTATGATTTTTTTAAATAATAACAACAACAACATTTGTATACCGCTATATTGTAAAAAATATTACAGCGGTTCACAGCAATGGCACCATGCAATAAAACCATTTAAAAGTCATTGAGTGAACAGTGCTATATTCTGTCTGTTCACACGAAACCTCTGGTATTAGCAGCCCTTCCATTAAGGAAGCATTTCCAGCAGCAGGGTTATGAAAACGTTTCTATCACATTTCGTATTTTCATTGTAGCCGAGCCTCCTGGCAGATTAGAAATCTAATTTAATATCCTGAGTCATTTCCCTCTAAATTCTAGGCAAGGCAACACTTCAGCTTGCAACACAAATATTAGCTTTGTCTCCTCCACAGGCGGGCTGAGGAAAATGTGTGGGCTGAGGTCAAATGTAAATGGTGATTCTTTTCACTCAGCTCACACATATCTCCGGAATAGGATAGACGCAGGGAGAGGGGTCCCCCATCATTCTGTTCTGCCCTCTGAAACCTGCCACTGGCTTCTTCTGCTTCATGATTCCTCTGAACGTTTGTTCACCCCCACAACCCTCCAGCCTTTGCTGAGCACCCTGCAGACTTAAGAGTCCGGCTGGAGCATTGTAAATTGCTCTTTTCAATTTAATGACTTTTTTGGGTTTCCCCCCATCTTTTTTTCATGGAAATGATTTATCATGGAAGGGTCTGAACAGAGCAGGAGTGCAGATGGTTCAGTTTGAAAAGCTTGCCCTCCGCTGCAGCACGGGGGCAGAACTGAATCTAATGGGCTAAAATGGGGGTGCTGGAGGAATTTGGTTTCTGAGAATTGCAGTGCAAACTGATCTGATCCATATCCTCCACCATTTCTCTGATGAAAATAAGGACATCCTAAGGAAAAGAGAAGGGATGCGGTGGTGCTGTGGGTTAAACCACAGAGCCTGGGGCTTGCCAATCAGAAGGTTGGCAGTTCGAATCCCCGCGATGGGGTGAGCTCCCGTTGCTCGGTCCCTGCTCCTGCCAACCTAGCAGTTCGAAAGCACGTCAAAATGCAAGTAGATAAATAGGTTCTGCTCCGGCAGGAAGGTAAACAGCGTTTCCATGCGCTGCTCTGCTTTGCCAGAAGCGGCTTAGTCATGCTGGCCACATGACCCGGAAGCTGTACACCGGCTCCCTTGGCCAATAAAGCGAGATGAGTGCCGCAACCCCTGCGACTGGACCTAATGGTCAGGGGTCCCTTTACCTTTACATTTAAGGGAAATAGGGACTTTCCAGGTTCAAATCAGAAACCAGGACAGCTTCTGTAAATCCAGGACTGTCCTTGGAAAATAGGGACACTTGGAGGGTACGTGATCCTTCCCCATTAGGAAGCAGAGTGGCAAACTAATTTGTGGATCAGCATAACTGGTGCTATCTCTTGCTTCCTGAAGAGACTGCAAGGTAGATTGTTGAGTCATAGGAATAAAAGAAGCAGCTTTATACTGAGTCAGACCATTGGTCCATCTAGCTAGTATTGCCTATCAGGGACCCAAGGATCTGGAGTTGGACCACAGCTCCCATCAACCCCAGCCAGCGTGGGTGAAGATATAAAGAATGTGCTAGCTCTGCAGCTGCCGACAAGAAACCAGTGTAGGGATGGAGGCTGATATATGGACCAGGAAATAATCTGGGTCAAATCTCACCCCACCATGAACTCGCTAAGTGGCCATAGACAATATGTGTGCGATGGTTCCGACCTATCTTGCCTCGTTTTTGTATAGATTATGGAGAAAATTCACGTAGCACGTCGTGAGCAGTTTTCACAAAGTGCTACATAAATAATAAGTTTTATTAACTTTGGAGGCAGGTCTTTCAACCGTATCGATCAAAACCTCCTTCTCACTGAACACTGAAAGACCACTGCATCACTACAAGTGACAACTTGTTTAAACCCCTTAATTGTTGGATGTTTGACAGCTTTTTTTTTAAATCATTTGTCAAGCCTCGATTGTCTTTTCTGGATCTCCTCATGATTAACTTACGAATTTCCTAATGGAGCGTTAATGTTCCCTATGTAATTCATTCTGAGGAGAGCCCATCTGTTCCAGGTACTTTGTGCTTTCTCAAATTTGCGCTGATGAATTCTAGCACTGCTTCTTTTCCTAGTAATTTTGTGGTTTATTAATTCTTCAGGAGGACCAGAGATTAGCAACTAATAGTCTCTCAATTATTAAAATCACTGTCTGTCTGTCTCCTACCCCCCACTTAACCATAATTCACCAGGACCTTCCCCCGCCCCCAGGGGAGGCAAGTTCTTTTGCTGCTTCCAGTCAACTCCATATTTTTTTTTTACTTTAGGTAGGAGGACAACAGCAGAATATGACAGAAGGTTCCAGATTCAATCTCTAGGTAGGGCTGAGATTGTCCCATGTCTGAAACCCTAGAGAAGTCCTGCCAATCAGGGTAGACATTACTGAGGCAGATAGACCAATGAGCTGAGCCAGTATAAAACAGCTTCCTACATCCCCTTTTTATTGGTCTTCCTGGTTCTCAACTTGCTCAGTTGCCTTTGATATTTGAACTCCTGTTCCCATCCGATTTATCTTACTTGACACTGTGACCTCATCACGCCTCTTCATTGCCTTCCCTTTCCCATTCCATGTTGAGTTTTAGCTGCTGCTTCTTACCCATAAATCTCCTGGCGATCTAGCTCTCTCTTCTCTCTTCTCTCACTTTCTCTGTATTCTCTTCCATGGGCACTTCAAGCTGCTAATATTGATCCACTCTTTAAATGGCCAGTTTCATTCACTTTTCCCCTCTAGCCTTCCTTCCTTCCTTGTTGCTCCTTATACTTGGAATTCTTTAAAACAGGCATAGGCAAACACAGTCCTGCAGATGTTTTGGGACTACAATTCCCATCATCCCTAGCTCACAGGACCAGTGGTCAGGCATGGTGGGAACTGTAGTCTCAAAACATCTGCAGGACTGTGTTTGCCTATGCCTGCTTTAAAATTAGGGTAGCCAATATAGTGCCCCTGAGATGCTCTTGGACCACAGCTCCCTTACTGGCTGGCTGGGGCTGGTGGGAATTGAGTCCTGGGGAGGGCATCATGTTAGAAACCTAAGCACTAAATATTCAGTTAGCTACTTCTCTTTCCTCTTTTAAGAAGCTTTGCACCTTCTTATTCTGATGTTCTTTTTCCTACTCATATCTGGTCTTCTTCCTTTCTTCCTCCTTGTACCTTTCAGTAGATGCCACCACGGTGAGTTTGCATTTTATTTTTTTATTTTTAAACACTTTTTTGTTAATGAACATGCCCATGAATTTTATTTTTTCCTTTAAAGGGCATTACAAAATATTTATGTGTATGATGTGTGCCTTTTTCTATATGCTAAAGCGAACTAAGAGAAACAAAGAGTCTGAAACAACATGTTTCCTCTTACACTGTTGTTGTTGTTGATGGTGGTGGTGGTGATGTTGTATGTCTTGAAATTAACTTGCAGGCATTCGGTTTTTTATATTTCAGTAACTGACTAAGGCCTCTCTGGAACATTTAGCAGAATCAGCAGGAGGGAAGTAAGCTGTTGCCTCACATTTTGGGGCCATATGGCTTGAATCAAGGGACTGCAGACACCTTTGTCACCTTCTGGGAATGTAGACCAGATTTGCTTATCAACCAGATTCATGCTTCAAACTCTTTGGCACGTTGTCATATTTGAAGTCAGCTCCCTTGAGGATTCCTCCTTGGCTCATTTTGTCTTGCATGACATGATGTGCATCCGAGCACCACGTGACCAGGACATGGTCACGTCCACAGCTGGTTCTCAGAATCTCTCTTTGCTTGTCAGTCGCCAAAGCAGCTTGTTGATACTTGGTCAACTGGCTTTCACAATGGGTTTTGACTCCAGTAGCTGCCATTAAACACACAAAACATAACCGGCTGTACTTTTGAATAAATAAGGTATACTATTCATTGTATCAGGGATGCGGGTGGCGCTGTGGGTTAAACCACAGAGCCTAGGATTTGCTGATCAGAAGGTCAGCGGTTCGAATCCCCATGATGGGATGAGCTCCCGTTGCTTGGTTCCTGCTCCTGCCCACCTAGCAGTTCGAAAGCACATCAAAGTACAAGTAGATAAATAGGTACCACTCTGGTGGGAAGGTAAACGGCATTTCTGTGCGCTGCTCTGGTTCACCAGAAGCGGCTTAGTCATGCTGGCCACATGACCCGGAAGCTGTACGCTGGCTCCCTCGGCCAATAAAGCGAGATGAGCGCCGCAAACCAGAGTCGGTCACGACTGGACCTAATGGTCAGGGGTCCCTTTACCTTTTCCTTTTTATTCATTGTATCAATTCGTAGATTGATTTCAACAGAAGTCTCATAAAGTTCAACAAAAAAAGCAGAAGACCCAGTGGATCAGTCCATTCTCTAGTCAGTTCATGTATAAGTATCTATTCCACCTGTCTGTTCACAGGGTCCAATAATCCACATGAAGAGTTGTTACATTTCCACAGAATCCTTTCACAGAGTCTCAGACAAGGATTTCTGGAATATTAGCCTTGTTTCGCAACCACTACTATGCTACAAGATCCACTATCCTGTAATATTACATATGAGCCTGTTCTACTGATGAAGCTTAGGATGGTGAAACATGACCTGCATGAACTGACTAGAGAATGAACTGATCCACTGGGTCTTCTGCTTTTTTCATTGAACTTTATGAGACGTCTGTTCAAATCTACAAATTGATACAATTTATTTATTTATTTATTTATTTATTTATTTATTCAAAAGTACAGCTGGTTACGTTTTGTGTGTTTACTGAGTGTGTTCCATGTATCCAGTAGCTGCCAAACAGCCCCACATATAATGTGTAATAGAACCTAGAGGTTGCCAGAGCATAGACGATAGAAGTTAGGCTATCCCTGTCCAGATAGGAGCACAGCTGAGCCACTGGCAGATTCTGATGGAAGGCACTCTGCACCACTGAAGCTATCAGAATCTCAAGCAACATCAATGAAACCAGGTGAGCATTTCTGCCCCACCAAACTACTGGCAACGAGACAAACCTCCTGGAGCAGGAAGGGGATGTATATACAAACAGTATCGGAGTTAGTTTAACTGAGGTTTTAGAACCGCTAATTAAGTGACATAATACATTTTATTTTTGAAATAATGGATCTCGTCTGCAATGTCAAACACAGATTGCCTTCCTTTCACTCTGGTTAAACAGATCTCTCGGTGAATGACAGCTGTGTAACATAATACACATTTCCCCCCTCCAAAATGCATTGCGCCTTTATCCTGAAAAGATGAATAGTCTATCCCATTTCCGTGTTGGTGAATTCCATGTAGGAATCAGAATTAGGAAAGGGGCTGAAAATAAAATTGCCAATATGATAGTGCTTTTCATAAGACCCTAATACAACCCTATGGTGCAGCCACACGTAGAAAACTGTGTGCAGTAGTGTTTGCCGTGCCACAAAAAGCATATTGTAGAGCTGGAAACATTACTGAGAAAGGCAAACAAAACAGTCAAGGGGCTGGGGCAACTGCTCCCCTGGCTGCTGCATTCTATGTTACATTTAGGTTCCCCTCTCATTTTTTGTTCAGAATCCAGCAGCCAGAGTTTTGACTGGCATCTGTCAGAGACAGGCAGAACACCGGTGCGTGTACACTGGGAAAGAGGGGCTGGAGTCTGACATGGGAGAGGGGGGCAGTGATCTGTGGGGAACCGTACCAGCCAGCAGGCAAGTATCGGAGGCCGGGGAAATGTCAGAACTGGAAGGGCAGAGCACAGCATGGGTCAGAAGAAGAGGAGGAAGAGGCAGGTCAAACAAGTGAAGAACAAGGTTCTTCCCCACCCTCTCCTGCACCACTTTCTCCCAGAACCAGAAGGGGATTGAAGAGGGAAAAGCAGAGGAAGCTTTCACATAAGTGTAGTCCTCAGCTGTGTGTGTACAGCCCATCGAGGGGAAAGCCCATGAAATCTTGACTAAATAAATATCATCTTGATATGTCACTTGTGCTGAAATTCTGTATGTCTAGTATGAAAACTCTTAAAGGCTTCCAGCTTGATTCGCGAGGGCTTTCATCAACTCTTGATGTAATCATTACCACTTTGATACAGTGGTGCCTCGCAAGACGAAATTAATTCGTTCCGCAAGTTTTTTCTTCTTGCGAGTTTTTCATCTTGCGAAGCACGGTTTCCCATAGGAATGCATTGAAAATCAATCAATGCGTTCCTATGGAGACCATCCGGGGACAGAGGGGAAGCGCCGCGCGCCTTCCCCTCTGTCCCCGGACCTGTTTAAAGCAAGGGGAGGGGCGCACGCCCCTTCCCCTCTGTCCCCTCTTTTGAAGCAAGGGGCGGAGGGGAGAAGATCACTTCTCCCCGTTGCCGCCCCTTGGTTCAAAAGGGGTCTGGGGACAGAGGGGAAGGCGCGCGGCGCTTCCCCTCTGTCCCCGGAGAATCCGGGGCTGGCAACGGGGAGAAGCGATCTTCTCCCCGCCGCCCCTTGCTTCAAAAGAGGTCCGGGGGCAGCGGGGAAGACGCGCTGCGCTTCCCAGCTATCCCCGGAGCTTGCTGGGCAAGCTTCGTTTTGTGAAGCAAGCCCATAGGGAGATGCGTCTTGCGAAGCGGCTAAGAAAACGAAAAACTCCTTCGTCTAGCGAGTTTTTCGTCTTCCGAGGCATTCGTCTTGCGGGGCACCACTGTATAAGGAAGAGTTTCACTATGATTTATTTAGGTTGCTCATGGAACTAAGTCTTCCCGGAAGTCTTCAGCATTCCTCAGAATGTACAAATGGTTCTGGTGCTCATGGCAGCACTTGCCATGTTTTTGAAGCAATTTGATGCCACAGTTTAAGAAGTTACAGGTGGGTAGCCGTGTTGGTCTGCAGTAGTCGAAAGAAAATAAAAAAAATCATTCCAGTAGCACCTTAGAGACCAGGTTCTTGGTATGAGCTGTATCTAAAGAAGTGTGCATGCACACGAAAGCTCATACCAAGAACAAACTTAGTTGGTCTCTAAGGTGCTACTGGAAGGAATTTTTTTTTATTTTGTTTCAATTTAAGAAGGATATTGTCAAGCTGGAACATGCACAGAGGAGGGCAACCAAGTCAATCAAGGGTCTGGAAACCAAGCCTTATGAGGAACGGTTGAAGGAGCTGAGTATGTTTAGCATGGAAAAGAAGAGACTGAGAGGAGATATGATGGCCATCTTCAAATATCTCAAGGGCTGCCACATGGAGGATGGAACAAGCTTGTTTTCTCCTGCTCTGGAGGGTAGGATTCGAACAAATGGCTTCAAGTTACAAGAGGGGAGATTCCGGCTAGACGTCAGGAAGAACTTTCCGACATTAAGAACTGTTGGACAGTGGAACAGACTTCCTTGGAAAGCAGACTCTCTTTTACTGGAGTTTTTAAAGCAGAGGTTAAATAGTTAAAAGAAAAATTCACTCATGCTGAATTGATGTTTATTCTCTGGCTACAATATTTTTCCAGTGCCAGCTTCTTCAAGATGCGAGCAGATGTATAGGATCTTGCAGTCAAATCCACAAGCTTTTGCTTAAGTAAGCACAATACCGTAGGATTCCCGTGTTGCTCATTCAGTGAGGATAGCATGCCAACACCTTTCATTTTTTTGACGAAGGAAGGGAGAAAAGGCCTTCAAAATCAATGATAATGACTGGCACAAATTGTTTAAGTCTTTCTTTGTAAGAATAAAGTATGCATGTTTTGAATACTATGAAATCAAAACACTCAGCTATTTCAAATTATTTTGCATATATTAAAAGCAGAGATCTCACAATAATGAAAAGACGCCACAAGGTGCCAAAGAGACATTATGTTTATCATTTCAGAAATGAATGCATGTTATCCAATTTTCCGAAAATAAAAAATGTCCTGTTGCTGTCTTTTAAAAAAGAAAAAAGGATGATGTAATTAATGAGCTTTGCAATATCTGTGGTCTGCCAGATCCTTTTCAAATAGTCAACAATTGTAAGCACCCTATTGTCCTTAAATTTTGCTGCTTTCAGCACATAATAGGTTTGTAACATATTCCATGGTGTGGTTCAGCAATACCCTTAAAATAATTTAACAGGAAGATGACTGGATCCCATCATGATTCATTTTCTAACACTTCTGTAATTAATTTGATATTTTTACACCAGTAAGATGTATCTTCCCACAGTACCATCACATATACCAAAAATTTAGTGGTTCCTTCTTGGCTTCTGCAGCAATTTCACTTATGGTGTTACATACATGCCTGTACAACCCCCCTTTTCCTCCAATTTTTGTAAGTCTCCTTGCTCGTGTGTTGCGACAACTGATGTGCAGAGGCATACTGCCTCTGACAGCCAACAAAGAACATAGTGATCATGGCCAGTAGCCATTGAGCTTGTCTAATCTTCTAAAGTCATCCAAATTGGTGACCATCCATGATGCATCCAAGACCAGCTAACTGATGGTTGTAGGTGGCCAACTTCACTAGTATGGATGAAACAGAGAGAATGGCGACCATATAACAGATGGGCACTTTCAGGTGCAGAGGATCCAACCACCACGGCAGGTTGCCAGGAATGGATAAGACAAGGAAAAGTTCTTACCAACTGCTTTTTATTCAATATTCACAGAGAGAGGCTTGGAAATGTAGCCTCTTAGAATAATGGTGTTGCTCTAAATGAGTCTCCACCCCCTCCCTCTCTCCCTTCATGCATCATTACTGTGCTGGGCCCGGGGATTAACCCAAGCAATGCGGTCCAGGTCCAGTCCCGAATCCAAGGATTCCACGAGGAGTCAGTCTGACAGGGCCAAGGCAGGAAACCAGGCTAGGTCAGGCACAGGGTCTCAGGCAGGTTCTAGCAAACAGCAGTGTTGCTCCCGCAACCTGGGGCGGGGTCTGACAGCCTTTTATCTTTGTCGGGGTAACGACCGGTCCTAATCCCCCAGTGACTCACCTCCCTGTCTCGCCCAAAGGTGATCACTTCTCCTGCAAGTACTCAGGTCTCTTCTTCTCTCAGACCTCAGTCTCTGCAGCTTGGGATATGTCGGTGGGTTACTAGACCCAGAGGCCGCCTCAGCCTCTCCTGACCCAACTGGTAGTGGAGCAGCCGTAAGTGATGGCCCAGCTGAAGGCAACGAGGTAATCCCTGCATCTGGAGCCAGGGCAAGTTCAGGCCCCTGACTCGGCCCAGCTGGTGCTTGTTGCAGGGGAACCTGTGCAGACTGGGGCTCTTCAGAATCAGGCTCCAGACTTGGTTCAGATGCCACCTGAGGCAAAGGATCCAATGCGGACTGAGACTCCTCTGGTTCCGAGCCCGAGCCCGAGTCCCAGGCCATCTCAATTACTATGGGTGCTGAGAAGTGCCCTCTGTCTTTGAACTCTTTGCTCTCCTACTTTCAAGGCTCGCCGGTTTCTGGGAGGGGTGGGTCTGGGATGCTTTCTAAAGACACTGTGTCCATCAGCTGTTGCCTCTTTGGTGCTTCTTCCTCCTCCTCTCTCATTATTTCCCACCTTTTCCCCTCATCCGCCTCTGAGCTGTGATCTCCCTCAAACCCCTGTTGTAATTCTGAACTGTCTCCTTCTTCTCTGGAAGGGTTAAGCTGGGGAAGCGGTCTCCACCATTCTTCCGCTGCCCAGTCCCCGACAGGCACGGATACGGTGGAGGAGGGGGGGGGAACCATTTATGTAAGGTGAAACTAACAGTCAAAAGGACACATCCTGAGAACGGAGGAGTGTGCGATTTGAAAAACCAAAAGAAAACAGTCCCAAAATGTCAGAGCTCTTCTGCTGCTAAAGCTATCAGAATCATTTCTATCCACTGGCCATTGCTGAGTCTGCATATACTGGAACATAAACGCTTAAACAATAGTGTTAACACCTGTTGGCTCATTCTCAGAGTCTAGGTTCTTGGCCTGTCTGGTTTGCATCCTCCCAGGTTTCCCCTGCCATGAAAGGACACAGAGGTAGACAGGCCTATGGACCAAGACTTCAGATGGCACAGATAATCTCCATTAGTTCATTCGGGGGACTCATCTAGAAGATCAAAGATAAGTGAATATTGGCTCTTCCTTAACAAAATGAAATGTCCCAAGATACCACAGTATTCCAGCTTTCCAAGTTACACAACCTTGTGCATGATTCATAAAGTAAGAACATGTGTAGCACGTGCTCACCTGGGGCTAACTTGAGAATCACAAGGAAGGCAGATTGTAGATTAGGTGATCTTGCGTCGACAAAAAAATGACCTCTTTGTAAAGATCTGCAGATATATCAAAATGAAAAAAGAAGGAAACATTATCCACCGAGATTAACAATAAAAACACATGAATCCTGACCTAAGCTTATAGGTAAATATAAGCCGTCCAAATGTATATCTAAACAAGATTGATGATGCTTCAGATGTGGAAAGTGCAGTGAGATATTCAGCCCACTGAGCAGCGGGTGGTGGTTGTTTATCCCTTCCATGCATGGTATATTTCTTTTTGCAATCCTGCAGGTTCTCAGGATCCACGTTTGCCATCCATCTGTTAATTCCTACACCACAGGAATAGAATTCAATTGTGCACGAGCATCTGCAAATATCAAGGATTGTTCCAAATCAAGGTTAATACAATGAATAATTTCCAATCAGAAAAAAAGACACTATAGGACGTGTCCATGTCAGGTCTCCATCATTATGTTATTTTGATGTTCCATAAGCTTTACTTCATCCTGCATTCTGAAATACATTTAGGATATTTTTCTGGGTGGAGGCTTACAATCAAAAGCAACAAAGGGGCCAAGCCTGGACCTTCTGCGTGCAATGTATGTGACTCACCACTGAGTAACCATCTTTCTCAGGAAATGAAAACTCTGGTAAGATGTACATGCACAGCATTCAGTACAAAATTCAGACAATAGAGAATCCCTGTTGTATTAGTTCCCTGTTGTATTAGGCTTCCTTAGGCTATCCATGGCATATACCATGTTTCAGACGGTTGTTAAATATTGAGGGATATGCAGCATTGCTGATTCTGGAGCCAAAATACTTTTTTTACTTATTGAGAGAAATGGTTATGATGACTACTACCAAGGCTGCAATTCAAAGAATCCTTACATCCTTAAGTAAGTCCCACTGAACTCAGTGAGGTTTACTTTCAAGTAAGCATTTATAGGGATCAAACTGCAAAACTCCCAGCACCTCTTGTTATCCGTACTCCTGCCGGTGCAAGGTCTTTCTCCCAGGAGACCACAGCACAATAGCCTTCAGCTAAGAGAATTTTTATTCCCTCAGAAGCAAGATTTAATGTTCTCTCATGTTCTGCTAAGTCTCCTAAGTGGGCATCACTCTTGCACTTTTAATCCTTGGCGACAGACTACTTGAAGCAGACAGAAATAGGCCCAGCAAAGCATGGGAAAGAGGAAGGAGAAGAGGCCTGGATACCAGAGTAGGTCCCAAAGCAGTTGTAACTGGGGATGAGAGAGACATTTGGTTCAGTTCATACCTAATGGTGAAGCTGCTTCATTCAGACTTTCCAAAACAATACTCAAGCCTACGGCCATCCTTCAAAATTCGCACTTCATTGAATTTTGCAATGCAGGTTGTTCGCCAAGCATTCTGTACAAAAAGGCATGTACTAGAGTAAAGTATCTGGGGGGCGGGGAATACATATATTGGTGAAAGGGATGTTAGAAAATTCATTATATTCAGGGAAGCTGCTTGGAGAATTGTTTCTGATAGGAAAAAATGCATTCAGAATGCGCAATAAAATGATAATGTTTGTGAGGGCTTTTTTTTGCATGTGAAATTATCATCATCATCATCACTTTTAATTTCTTTACTGTCTTTCTATCTTACAATACCCAAGGCCGTTTACAAGCTGAACAAACAGAGAATGTACACCTTATAACAATCTGAAGTGATACAAAAATGTGATAATAAAACATCACTTTAAAATAAGCAACCTACATCAAATAAAGTAACATTCAACAATCATTAGAATACTATAGAATGATATTAAAAATCAGCATATAAAAATTAAACAGAAATCCACTCTTAACAATTACAATAAATAATTTCTAAACTATAATCAATCAAACAATGGCAAGCCACAGTGCATAAAATAATACAAATTGAGAAGCAGAGGCTGAAGGGTGGGGTAAGGCAGGTGGAAGAAGGCCTTGCCTGATGAAATTTCTCCCCTCTGAAATGTGCAGAACTGAACCTAAGATTGCAAAATGAGAAGCTGAGAGCAAAATTGACAGATTCACCCATCTCTAGTTGTCACCAGAGGTATTTGAGAGCCAGTATTTTTCTTCAGAATTTCCATGATCCTCTAGACAGATGTGTGCAGGACTGAAGACCCAGTAGGTTCAGGAAGAGAGAACTGTGGAACTTCTTAGGAAGACACATTCACCTTTATCCCTGAAGCAGTGTATTGAAATCTCACGCCATCGAAGGCCCACTTCCCCTCTGTCGTTGTGGAACTAAATCATAATCAATGCCAGTACCCCAGCTGGCAAGATTGCTGTCTCGGGGTCAGGAGATTAATGAAATCAATTGAATTTAAGTAAGTGAAAGAGTGAAAATGAATTAAATACATTGTCCAATTCGAGAAGCTGTAATGAGCTTTCATTCATCAGCATGGCAGAGCTTTTATATTATTATTTAATTGTACAGTTTGCGAACCCTTTGAGCTTCATAAGGAACTCTAATGGCTTTTAACTGTCTTTGTTAAGGTAGACTCAGATCATAGAATCGTTGGAAGGGATCCTGAGCATCAGCTATTCCAATGCCCTGCAGTGTAGGAATATGCCTCTATCCCATACAGCAGGCATCCCCAACCTGCAGACCTCCAGATGTTTTGGCCTACAACTCCCATGAACCCTAGCTAACAGGACCAGTGGTCAGGGATGATGGGAATTGTAGTCCAAAACATCTGGAGGGCCGAAGGTTGGGGATGCCTACCATACAGGGATCAAACTTGCCACCTTGGCATTAACAGAACCATGCTCTAACCACCTGTGCTATCCACCTGGAAGTGGGTGGACGGCACCAGCCATGCTCCATCTGTGAGAGCCTCTTCACATTTACAGCAGGTCCAGCTTTTGCCACTGGGCTTGTGGATGGGCTCCATTTATGTGGAGGCGACATTCGTGAAAGCCGTTACCTCCACATGGTGACTGTATGCATGGTTGCTATGACTTGTGCGATTATGAGGGAGGGCTGTAGCTCAGCAGGAGAGCATCTCCTTTCCATCCAGAAGGTCCCTGGTACAATCCCTGGTCTCTCTGCATGAAATTACGGAAAACTGTTGCCAGTCAGTGTAGACAATACTGAGTTAGATGGCTCAACGGTCTGACTCAGTTATGTGGCAAAATCATCTCATGAAAGGACCTGAGCATGATGCAATTATGGATTCTTACATCATTGTTTTCCTTTTTCTTTCTTCCTTTTTTCAAGAATTTGGTAACTGGCAGTTTTACCATGTGGTGCCTTTGATAAGGCCATTTTATCATGCAAATCGTAAGAGTGTTTTGGGTTTTATCAGAAATTAAAGCAGGGGAAGGGGACACTAATTTTTTTCTAAGTTACAACTTTGATATGATCATGATATTGAGGTTTACGGGAGTTTTCTGAATTATACATTTATCTGCAATTTAATTAAATATTTTAGTTTGCAGTGTGGAATTTCTTCGACATAGCTTATTAATTTGGACGTTGTCTTTTTACAGCATGTAATTTTGTAATCATGCAATTTTTAGAGTGTGTGATTTTGCATTTTTTAAAATAGCTCTCCCTGATTAAGAGGGGTTTCTCCCTCCCAAAAAAACACACACGCATCTGAACCAATTACCTATGTAGCTACCCTTTTTATGTTCAAACAGTGGAAGGACATTTATATTTCAGGAACCCTCTCCAAATGCACCCAGTCAAAGAAATATAAAGTAGCAAAATCACAATAGATCTGTTCATCACACTTGTTACGTGTTAAGAATGCCAGTTAGCTCTGCGGCAAATTGAAAGAAAAACCATGACCTATCACACCTCTCTCTCACTTAGGGTGTAAATCAGCAGTAGACAGCATTGGACTCCAACTCTCATCCACCCCAGCCAGCATGGCCAATGAATGGCCAGGGATGCTGAGAGTGGTAGCCAAACAAATGTTTGGAGGCCACCATATTGGCTGTCCCTGGCATCCCGGATTGTCACTCACCCATGAAACAGGTTCCACTGACCAGCTTTCAACCTGCAAAACAAATCACTTCTCGGTCCCTGCTCCTGCCAGCCTAGCAGTTCGAAAGCACACCAGTGCCAGTAGATAAATAGGTACCACTCCGGCGGGAAGGTAAACTGTGTTTCCGTGTGCTTCTCTGGTTCACCAGAAGCAGCTTAGTCATGCTGGCCACATGACCTGGAAGCTGTACGCCGGCTCCCTCGGCCAATAAAGCAAGATGAGCGCCACAACCCCAGAGTCGGCCATGACTGGACCTAATGGTCAGGGGTCCCTTTACCCTTTACCTTTATCTCTGGTTAAGAACTTAATTTGTTCCGGAGGTCCGTTCTTAACCTGAAACTGTTCTTAACCTGAGGTACCACTTTAGCTAATGGGGCCTCCCGCTGCCGCCGCACAATTTCTGTTCTCATCCTGAAGCAAAGTTCTTAACCCGAGGTACTGTTTCTGGGTTAGCGGAGTCTGTAACCTAAAGCGTCTGTAACCTGAAGCATCTGTAACCCGAGGTACCACTGTATTACAGAAAAATGCTTCTAGTGGGAGATACAAATGCCTTCTCTTCATCCACTTTAAATTTGCCATCCTCTGGATAAATGAGCCCCTATCAAATCCATGGAGTCTGTCTGTTTGCTAGCAAAATTCTTTCCCTATACCGTCAAGTCCAAGGACTCGTGCAAAGGCGGCAAACCCAGTTTTATGAAAAAGTACCTGTTTGGATATTTACGCCGACGGTATTCTCCCATCTCCTTTGCCTTCCCAAGCAGGAGCAGTTCCTCCTGTTGATTGGCTTAAATATTCTCTTTTATGTTATCATCCCATTACTCATAATTATACCCTTCTGGAGCAATTAATATTCTTCATCTCCTTCCCTGGTTATTATGTTCTTTAATGACTTGTTCCCCACTCAGCTCCCACCCTCCTAGGGGTCATTTGCGCTTTGTTTTAGCTCTTCCACTCATCCCTCATTAGTCGAAATTTAATTGTATATTATTTTGCTATAAAGTCCGTCCAATTTTTCAGAATCTTCCTAGTATGGAGTTGAAAGCTCTCTCCCCCCACCTCATATCCTCGGCAGCTGTCTCACTGCCGCTTCTCTAGATCAAAGGGAGAGAAGCTACTCATTCACAACGGTCCAGAAGAAGAGAAGAAATGCCATGCCAGGTCAAGCTTAGAGTCCCAGTGGCAAAGCCATCTTCCTTTGACAGAGCCAGAGGAAGCCAGCATGAAACAATAACGTTATAAGTGATCCATCCCTTGTCATTCACTCCCAGCCTCTAGAAATGATGGAATTGGGAGTGGGAGGGAATGATAAAAATATCCTCTCACTGAATCCATAGCCATAGTAATGGAGGGGATTTAATATGATTGGTGTGGGTGTGTTGGAAGAGAAGCTGTAGATTGCGTCCGTCTTGCATCCAGAACATCTCAGGTTCAATTCATGGCGTCTGGCTGGGAATCTCCACAGGCTAAAACCCTAGAGAACAGCTTTTAGCCAGTGCAGACAGTACTCAGTTGGATGGGCCAAGCTCTCCTTAAACCCCTATGTGTTTGTGTTAGAGAGAGGAGTATCCCATAGGATCCTAAAATAAGTCAGCTTAAGGAAATTCTCAGGAGGAAAGTTTCCTGTTCAGTGTGATACTATAAGCATATAGGGACATGGGTGGCGCTGTGATCTAATCCACTGAGCCTGTTGGGCTTGCCGATCAGAAGGTCAGTGGTTCAGGAAGACACAAGATTTGCCCACCTTGGAAGAATGGCAGATGCAAGTGATTGACTATATGAAACTAGCAGAAATGACTGGCAGAATCCGAGACCGGGGAGAAGAATCGGTGAAAGAGGACTGGAAGAAATTTAAAGAATATCTTCAAAAACATTGTAAAATGTTTGAATGTTAAAATGATGTGAGATACAAAAATAATAGGGCACTAGGGGTTTGGTAAAAAGAAATATGCAAAAATGATGTGGAAAAGAAGGGGCAAGACCAGAGTACTATTATGTTGTGTTTAAACAAATGATATAAAGGACTAAGCTAAATTACAAAGAACTTGTGATAAAACTTTCTTTTCTTTTCTTTTTCTTAAAAGAGAAGGAAAATAAATGCATAATAGGTTGAAATGTACAATATTGAATAAGATTGGAAAGAGGGTAAGAAACTGCTAAAATTGATTTGTGTAAAGGGGAATGCAGAAAAAGGAGATGTGAGGAAGTCAGGAAAGAGGGTTATAAAACTAGTAAGTATACAATATTTTTTTCTTTTTTGCTTTTGTTGTTTTGTTGTGTTGTTTTTGATTGTTAATTTTGATGTATTGTTTTGATTTGGATTTGTTCTGAAAAACCTTAATAAATATTTCTTAAAAAAAAAAAAACAGAAGGTCAGTGGTTCGAATCCCTGTGATGGGATGAGCTCCCGTTGCTCTTTCCCAGCTCCTGCCAACCTAGCAGTTCAAATGCACGCCAGTGCAAGTAGATAAATAGGTATCGCTGCGGCGGGAAGGTAAATGGTGTTTCCGTGCACTCTGGTTTCTGTCACGGTGTCCCGTTGCATTTAATCATGCTGGCCATATAACCCGGAAAGCTGTCTGTGGACAAACACTGGCTCCCTCAGCCTGAAAGCGAGATGAGTGCCACAACCCCATAGTCGCCTTTGACTGGACTTAACCATCCAGGGATCCTTTAGCTTTTCCTTTTATCTTATAAGCATATAAAATCCTTATAAGAGTAGGACCAGTTTACTTGCAAGCTCGCAATGGAGGAATCAGAGATAAACTCTCCTCATTCAGTAAAGCATGAGACTCTTAGTCTTTGAGTCATCGGTTGGACTCATTGGTCATTGAACGGTTGGGCTGCAATGTTGGGGTCCCTTCCAACTGTACACTTCTGTGATTCTATGGGCATAGGAAGCTGCCTTATAGTGAGCGTTGATCCATCTACCTCAGTACAGTGGTACCTTGGGTTACATACGCTTCAGGTTACAGACTCCGCTAACCCAGAAATAATACCTCGGGTTAAGAACTTTGCTTCAGGATGAGAACAGAAATCGTGCTCCAGCTGCACGGCGGCAGTGGGAGGCTCCATTAGCTAAAGTGGTGCTTCAGGTTAAGAACAGTTTCAGGTTAAGAACGGACCTCCAGAACGAATTAAGTACTTAGCCCGAGGTACCACTGTATTGTCTACACTGACTGGAAGCCACTCTGCAGGATTTCATACAAGGATTCACTCCCAGCCCCACCCAGAGATGCTGGAGGCTGAACCACTTAGAGTTTAAAGACTTTAACATCTTTATGTCAGCCTGACTTAGGATCCAAGCCATTCTCTGTCTGTCTGTCTCTCCCTCTGTCTGCTTATTTGATATATGTATGCATTGTGCCTTCAATCATAAAAGTTCCCAGGGCAGCTTACAAGCATGAAAATGAATGGAATACAATATGAAGACCATCAGTTGAACAGCAAAAGGCTTAAAAATGGCTGAATAATTTACAAGGTCTGGGAGAACCACTTGGAGGGTATTGCTTTAGCCTGGCAAATAGAAATGGCACAGCTCTCACCTGTGGGAATATGAGAGAGGGAATTTCCCCCCTTTCTTTTTTAGTTTTTTGCTAAGCTGTGAAGGGGTAGCACTACAGGAAGGAATAGGGGACAAATACAAGCCTTTCTTTCCATGTTATTGGGCAGGCTGACTATATGTGAAATAAATCGGTATGCTTGCCCTTGATTATCTTGTTGGACAATGGGAGCATTTATTATTATTATTATTATTATTATTATTATTATTATTATTATTATTATTATAGCTAGCCGGAGCTTCTGGTGTGATTTTCACTGGGACAATGTTGAAGGAGGAAAGGATTATATAGTGGTAATTTTTGAAGTTCAGGATCTTCCTGTGACTGGCAAGTGTGTGCAGCTGTAACCCCAGGCAGTTGTGTTCACAAACACACACACACCAAAGAACAGCAGTGTGTTGCACAATACCCTATTTATGAGGATCAGCATGACTGCAGTCCAGAGCAGTTTCCTGGAAGTAAGCTCCATTGATCTCAGTGATGTTTCCTTCTAAATGCATAGATTCTACTTGTAAATCACATTGAGCCATAACAAAAGACACTCATCCAGCTGAAATGGAATCTTGGGGGGCAGGATGCAGACAGTGCTGCAAATAAGTAGCTAATTATTAAAATCCTAGTGTGAAGTACGTATCTCATTAAAGAAAAGGAAAGAAGTATCCAGCCTCTGCTTGGTTGCTTTCCATATTTTTCTTACCTCCTTTATGGCATTTTGTCACAAGCAAACTTGAAAGTCTGACCACTGGCCTGATCCAGTGGTGCTATTATTCTATTCTCCTCTCACCAGCCCTAGATGCCTGTTGGCAGTCTGGGGCTAGTCACACACCTCATTCCTTGGGCAAAACCAGTGAGACCTGAGACAAGAGTTCATTTTGCCAATTTGAAGGTTCCTGTGTGGAACAGGCACTTCAAGGAAAGCAAACAAACATTTCAGTAAGATAACTGAGATTTCTCAGGGGCGGTTTCCTACATCTTTTAAACAGCCAAACAACTGCTTTTTCCACTCTGTCTCCACTCACATGATGCCTGATTGGACACTTACTTACTGCTTTGTTGTTGTTGTTTAGTTGTTAAGTTGTGTCCGACTCTTCGTGACCCCATGGACCAGAGCATGCCAGGCACTCCTGTCTTCCACTGCCTCCCACAGTTTGGTCAAACTCATGCTGGTAGCTTCGAGAACACTGTCCAACCATCTCGTCCTCTGTCGTCCCCTTCTCCTTGTGCCCTCCATCTTTCCCAACACCAGGGTCTTTTCCAGGGAGTCTTCTCTTCTCATGAGGTGCCCAAAGTATTGGAATGTCAGCTTCAGGATCTGTCCTTCCAGTGAGCACTCAGGACTGATTTCCTTCAGAATGGATAGGTTGTATCTTCTTGCAGTCCATGGGACTCTCAAGAATCTCCTCCATCACCATAATTCAAAAGCATCTATTCTTCAGCAATCAGCCTTCTTTGTGATCCAGCTCTCACTTCCATACATCACTACTGGGAAAACCATAGCTTTAACTATACGGACCTTTGCCAGCAAGATGTCTCTGCTTTTTAAGATGCTGTCATTGCTTTTCTCCCAAGAAGCAGGCGTCTTTTAATTTCGTGACTGCTGTCACCATCTGCAGTGATCATGGAGCCCAAGAAAGTAAAATCTCTCACTGCCTCCATTTCTTCTTCTATTTGCCAGGAGGTGATGGAACCAGTGGCCATGATCTTCGTTTTTTTGATGTTGAGCTTCAGACATACTGCTAGGGATGGGGAAATCTGTCAGTTTCGGTTTCTTCCCATTTCTCATTTTTTTCCAGCCTGAAGCCCAGTTCTCCACATTTCCATATCAGTTTGTGGTTCTTTAAGTCATCATGAAAAGTCACCAGCATTTGAGTGTGAATTTCTCCTAATAGTCCCATTTATGCAAAGTGATTTCCTCTAATAAAATGTATGTTGTTTATGCTAATATACGCACTTATATGCATACTTTACGCTAGTTATGTGCATTTTGTACATATTACTGCATTGCAAAAATAGAGAGGTGTGAATTGAGGTCCATATTTTCATAGAATCATAGAACTGTAGAGTTGGAAGGTTGTCCCAAGGGTGATCTAGTTCATGTGTTTTGCTTCTCATGTTTTCTGGAAAATGTGGATTAGCTAGGTTCGCCTTTAAACGTGAACTGAGTCAAATGTCTCCTCCATCCCTAACTACTGCCTAGGTTTTTCTCCTGGAGGTCTCTGTTCCTTTGCAAACAAAAAAACCCCTGCAACTCCCCTCCTTTACTCAAGTTTAGCTCAGGCACATCTAGCCTCCAGAAGATTATGCAGTACCAGGGAGGTGGTTTTACAGTTCAAAAAGCGCCATGCTGCCTTATTCAAGTATGTGATGGGTGGAAGGTCTGTGCATGCGAGCTAACTTGTAACATCTTCCTATAAAAGCACATCCCTGCAAAATCATCCACCTCTCCCCCTAGGAGCTTCAGTGACGCTCCACATAAAAGGAGGCTTTCTTTTGAAAAGCAAAGGGCTTACAAATGAGCCCTGACTGCAAAGCCCTCCTCTCCAGAGGGTGAAAATTGCCAAAGCTCCGCCCCCTCAGGAACTGCAGTCATTTTCTCATCCCCTTCTTGATCGGAGGATAATTACATACCTGTCACCCCACCTACTGAATTTAGAAGTTGCGGATTTCCACTACCGCCGCCACCCCAAGCAACCTAGCATTTTAGTTCTCTTCCAATTGTTAAATAGTGCTGACTGGTACTTTTTAATTAAGATCTGACAGCTGGAATTTGCATTCAAAAAGGCAGCAGAAGGCCCCGGTATTAGGCTGTCTGTTATCTTCCTCCCTGCGCTCACATTCCATATATTCGACAAGCCTTGTTTTCCAACACACTTTTCGACAGCATCTGAAGACTATGCCAGCTTACTTCTCCAAGACCATTTTAAAATCAGCATATATATATAATGACTTGGTGTTCAGTTAACGGGGACAATTCAGCATGCTGAAAAAAATCCAGATTATAATATATATATAGTTCTCGTCTACTTAATTCCTACCTGCCTGATTCCCGGGGGGCAGGGGAAGTACTTGCTACCAACTGAATTGACTGTTTGACACAACTCTGCTATGTACCCGTATATTGGGCTAGTATGATTAAGGCCTCTTGGTTGTTGAAGTTTATGTCTGCCATGTTTACCTGCAGAAGCAAGGTGCTGGCAGATTATTTAGGTGGAAATTGGGTTTCTCTTGGCTGTGAACACCAGAATTTTAAAAACCAGCTGGGTCACTGAGAGCATGAAGTGCATACCAGGTTTAGTATGGCTACAGTCACACCAAACATTTAGAGCACTATTATACCACTTTCAAAGGGACGTGGGTGGCGCTGTGGTCTAAACCACTAAGTCTCTTGGGCTTACTGATCAGAAGGTCAGTGGTGTGAATCCCCGCGATGGGGTGAGCTCCTGTTCCTCAGTCCCGGCTCCTATCAACCTAGCAGTATGAAAGCATGCCAAAAAAGTGCAAGTAGATAAATAGGTACCACTCCAACTGGAAGGTAAACGGCGTTTCCGTGCGCTGCTCTGTTCGCCAGAAGTGGCTTAGTCATGCTGGCCACATGACCCGGAAAAACTGTCTGCAGACGAATGCCAGCTCCCTCGGCCTGTAAAGCAAGATGAGCACCGCAACCCCAGAGTCTTCTGCGACTGGACTTAACTGTCAGGGGGCCTTTACTTTTACCTTTAATACCACTTTGAACAGTCATGACTTTCCCCAAAGCATCCTGGGAAGTGTCGTTTGTTAAGTGTGCTGTTAAGAGACCTGCATTTCTTGCCCCCACCCACAAGAAATGGTGATTGCCAGTGGTCTGAGTCTCCTGTTCTCCTAATGTGACGAATTGTCTGAAGAAAGACAGGATGAACCAAAGAATGAACCAACATTGTTTTAGATTTGGTGCAGCATCCAATGAAGGATTTCAGTACAGGGACTTCACACTGTGCAATGGAACTTCCAATCCCTCCCTCGCTCCCCACCCCACCCCAAATTAGCTCTCATGGCAGATTGTGGGGGGAGACGGAAAGGAGAGGGGGGCCAGTTCCACTGCTGAGCCAGAAGTCCTTGACCTATTCAAACTATTTTGCTGGATGCTGCCCTCAGGTTTGCTTTTTTCAAAGCAGTGCATACAGACTGCAACCCTGACCATGTCTTCTCAGAAGTAAGTGCCACTGAATTCAAGTTATTTGGGGCCAGGAGTTCAGCTTAGTTGGTTTCCAGTTGCATTCCCCAAACTGCTTTGATAGGGTAAGCAGGGGTGGGCTCCCTGCTCCTTACTTAGGGACCCCCTTAACTGTTTTGGAGAGTGTTTCTTGAAGGCCCAGCTCTGGGGCTAACATGCCTGCCCCCTAGCCAGATTGGCAAGTATTGCTCCATGCCATCATTTGTGTAAACTGCTTAAAGATTTGTGATGATTAACTGGTTTATGAGTCCTCTTAAGTAAAGTAAAGTAAAGTAAATATCAATAAATATGAGAAAACAGTAGGCCTGAGCTTCCCTTCCACAACTGGCCCAAGTTGGAGTGAAGGCCCAGTGAGGAGAGGTGGCAGTGTATGTGAATTTTCATTTAGTGAAAAGGCACATAAGAGGCAACATGATAGACATTTATAAAATTATTCATGGAGATAGTAGATAGAGAAGGGGAGGGGGAATTATCCTTCTCTCATAACACCAGAGTTTGTGGACATCCGGTGAAGCTGAGTGTTGGAAGATTGAGGACAAATAAAAGTTAGTTCTTGCAGTTCATAGTTAAACCAAGGAACTCACTCCAAGAAGAAGAAGAAGAGGAGGAGGAGGAGGAGGAGTTTGGATTTGATATCCCACTTTATCACTACCCAAAGGAGTCTCAAAGCAGCTAACATTCTCTTTTCCCTTCCTCCCCCACAACAAACACTCTGTGAGGTGAGTGGGGCTGAGAGACTTCAGAGAAGTGTGACTAGCCCAAGTTCACCCAGCAGCTGCATGTGGAGGAGCAGGGAAGCGAACCCGGTTCACCAGATTACGAGTCCACCGCTCTTAACCACTACACCACACAGAGGCAGTGATAGCTTTAAAAGAGGTAGCACAAATTCATGTAGGAGAAAGCTGTTGATGGCTACAAGCTGTTGGGAGGCAGCAATGCTTGTGAGGGAAATCACAAAAGGCGAAAGTGCTCTTATACTTGGGTCCTGCTTGTGGGTTTCTAACAGGTATCTGATTGTGATAGCAGGATGTTGGACTAGATGGGCTGTAGGCCTGATCCTCTTATGGTATATGGGATTTTCGGAAAAGGAGGCTGCAGAATCTGAAGCCCTCATAGAATAAAAGAAAGGACACCCACAATCACTGCTTGAGTACCTTGAATGTAAGGCAAACATCCCAAAAAACCTATACCCTACCCATGGGCTTTTCACTAAAACCTCCTCTCTCTTTTGACAATTTCCTCATTAATTGACAGAGAATGATTTCTTTAAAAAAAAATAATGGGAGAAAATATCAGCACAGCAGTCACTGAAAGGTAAAGGCTGGAGGATGCAAATTTGCAGTTCGGGGTAGAAAAAATGCCTCTAACTTTTGATAAAGACTGAAACACCGGAAGCGTTGCCTGAGATCTTGTGCTTAGCACAAAACTCACAAACTGCAGGGTTTGGGTTGATTGCTGACCTGAGAAGCCTGAAGAGCACTTGGGAAGCACACGGCAAATGAGTTTGGGGGAAAGAGCTACGTAAATTCCCACAGGACTTCAAAACAACCCGGGAGCCAAATTGCGCAGATTGAAAAGATACTGCCAAAAAGCGGGGGGCGGGGGGGGGAGAGAGAGAGAATAAAAATGCTTAGGTCCAGATTGCTGAAGTCAAAATGACTTTCATTGATTTTGCCTGGATGGAAAAGAGAGCAGCAGGGGACCGCGTCCAGCTATTCAGAATTATAAAGGCGATCAGCGAGGACCCATCTCTGCCCCTTCTTTTTAACTCTGCCTGGAACACCGGAACAACAGGACACTCAATTAAAGGAAAGGGCAGCCAATTTAGAACAAATGCCATCTTATGCAGCCTGGAGTCAACCTCAGGAATTTACTTCTACAGGACATCATTAAGTCAAATATTGTGGGCAGGGTATCTCCCCCCCCCCCCCAAAAAAAAGAAGGTTGGGAAATTTTAGAGCTATTAGAAATGCAGTCTGTGTTTACTGACCAAAAATATTATTAGTAAATAACGGGCACCAGAACAATAGTATCATCATCAACAACAACAACAATGCCCTTTTTAATTAAAAGGAAAGTAAGTAAGTAAGTAAGTGGACGCGGGTGGCGCTGTGGGTTAAACCACAGAGCCTAGGACTTGGCGATCAGAAGGTCGGCGGTTCGAATCCCCACAACGGGGTGAGCTCCCGTTGCTCGGTCCCTGCTCCTGCCAACCTAGCAGTTCGAAAGTACATCAAAGTGCAAGTAGATAAATAGGTACCGCTCCAGCAGGAAGGTAAATGGCATTTCTGTGCACTGTTCTGGTTCGCCAGAAGCGGCTTAGTCATGCTGGCCACATTACCTGGAAACAGTATGCCAGCTCCCTCGGCCAGTAGAGCGAGATGAGCGCCGCAACCCCAGAGTCAGCCACGACTGGACCTAATGGTCAGGGGTCCCTTTACCTTTACCTGCTTTACCTGTAAGTAAGTAAGTAAGTAAGTAAAATGGCATGATAGAGGTGTATAAATTTATACACAGTGTGGAGAAAGTGGATAGAGAAATGTTTTTCTCTGTCTCTCGAAATATTAGAACTTGGGGATAGCCAAAGAACATAGGAAAATTCGGGACAGAGAGAATAAAGTGTTTATTCAACAAGTGGTGGTTAGTTAATCTATAAGATTGAATGCTTTAAGAGGTTGTGGTGGCCATCAACTTGGATGGCTTTAAAAGAGGATTAGACAAATTAATGGAGGGTGAGGCTACAAGCCATGACAACTACAATATCTTCTGGCTCCATTGATGAAGGCAGTATACCTCTGAATACTAGCTGCTGGAAACTGCAGAAGGAGTGGGTGCTGTTGCTCTCAGATCCTCCTTGCTAATTTCCGAAGGGGAACTGGTTGGCCACTGTGAGAACAGAGTGCTGGACTAGATGGCCATTGGCCATTGGCTCTTCTCATGTTCTTACCCACTCGCTGGATCATCACCTTGTCTTAATAATATCCCAGGCTGCAGGTTGTTGGTCAGATTTCTGGAACAGATCTTGGATGCCCCTTTCTACTGTGAACAACGATGTTCACAAATCACTGACAGATAACACAAACAATCATTGCATCGTTCGGCATCTGTGTTGAGGATGTCAAACTCCAATGGGATGAAGGATCAAATTCCCCACCTGCCTCTGCCTGGATGCAGAAAAAATGTAAATTCTGTCTGAATCCAACACAAAACCATCAATTCCATCTCAACGGAATGCTAAAATTGGAAAACATAATGACTGTTCCTGCTGCTCCAGCAAAGCTATCTGTCAGTCTTCCAGTGCTAACACCGCGGTGTAGGTGTATGTATCAGGCTGGTTGTTCAAAACCTTTTTAATATGGGTCCCACCGACAATTACCCTGGGTAAACAAGAGATGGGGAGTTTATTTCAGGAGTGATGAGAATGAAGCCACAGTAAACAAAGGCAGCCACATATCCTACCTAAAAGAGGACAGTGCTCTTGTGCTAGGACTACAGCTCCACTCATCTCTAACCATTGACCATCATCCTGAAGACAAGGAAGCATAAGAAGGGAGAGGAACTTTGCCCACCAATAGCTAGTACTTGGACAGCAGACTGAGCAGGCATGCAGGTCACCTCCATGGTGATAGGTATTGCATTTGTATTTCAATTTAAATTATAGCAATTATTTCTCAATTTGCATATATGCATGTAATTAAGCACATGCAAATGTTATGCAAAGCTGTGACCTCCTTTGTCCTCTTTTAAAATATGCACTTCGTCTTTTCTTGGGCAATGCATAAGTAAAGTAAACTGACATCTGAGGTGAACACAAATTGAACTAGTAATCTCTTAAAACACGTTCTCACAAAACTAATCCCCCCTGTGCTCTCCCAACTGCCAAAAGGATCTATCGCTCACTCATTCTATCTTCCCTTCAGTTCCCTCCTTACCTTAACATTTCATACCCCAAGCAATCTCCTCTCTCCCTCCCATCCAAACACAGCACCTGAAAACATGGTTAATTACTATCTAGAAGTAGATATAGCAGGTATTATGCCCATGAATAGTTTATTCTTTCTAACTTCCAATATGCCATAAGCAAGCATTTCCGCTTCCTCCAAAAGCCAGCAATGAGAAAAGAGGTTGGGATTTGCTGTAACTTTTTGGAAGTTAATGGAAAGCTGCCCTTTTCCATACAAAGTGCCAGGAAGTACCTTATACACCTATCTTGTGTCAACTGCTCTCTGTCTTCTTGCAAGAAAACTCTGTGCTTTGAGGGTGTTGTCAAAAATCTCCTTAGCACCCCCAGTCAGCTGATCTCAAGGTCTATTTCCTCTATTCACTAGATGTTATCAAGACCTAAAGCCATTCAGTCAGAATCTTTGGTGTGAAGATGCTGGTTTTTGGACTACAGTACTTGTTCTTGTTCCTAGACTGATGCTTTGAATATTGACCTTTGCCTATCTTAGATCATGCACAAGCTTTTGAGACAACTGGATTGATAGCCAACATCTTCACACTCATACACACCCTTTCTTCCAGACTTGAGGACAGGAGGACATTGGCTTTCTCAACAAAAATGGTCCAAAGGTTTGTATAAAGCAGGGATGGGGAACATGTGACTCTCCATACGTTGTTGGACTACACCTCACATCATTGTTGACCATTGCTGATGGGAGATGGTTGGAGTTGGAGTCTAACAACATACAGAGGACCACAGGTTCCCCATCTCTGATGCAAACTGTTACAGCAAGAGCCACTGATCATACTGAGGAGCTCAAAAGAGCTCCATCAGTATGTTCCTCAAGCCTTCTGTTTGATGTTGCAGATCTCAAGCAACCCATGACTTCATCCCATGTATCACATTATTCAACAGCTTCCACTTCTTTCTAGTCCAGCTACGTCCCCCACACCACCTTCATCTCCATTGCCCTGCTTTCCCCCTGTCAATTGCAAACAGACATTTTCTAATATTAGAATTTAGGGTCAACCAATGCAGTAGACCTGCAGTAGACTAAGGCCACAGTCCTTCTTCTCACATGTTGTGTTGATGCCTACTGACTTATATCACATGAATGGCCACATTCTGGAGAGTAAGTTCATCAATGATGATTAGTGCCAGGATAGTGAAATGGAACCTACAGTTTCAGAGTCCAGACACAACGTATCTCTAAATTTTAACTGCTGGGTGAGGGGACCTGCCTTTCTTGTTCCCTTTCTAGATGCTTCCCACTGGCCACACTTAGAAACATACATGATAGAGTAGATGTATTTTAGATTCATTGCTTTGGGGCTCCTACCTTTTATGTCTCATAGGAAAGCTTTATTTAGCCCAACCACAGTAAAGAGATGCTCAGATCTAAATTGGAGGCACATGGTGCACAAATACAGGAAGAGGCATTGAAACAAAAACAAAAAAACCATGATACCAATGAGACTAAGGCAAGCCTTTTATCTTCCACAATACCTGTCCAACGAGTGTGATAAATGCATGTTCTATTGTATAAATATGTCAGTCAATGCCTCACCCACATGTTATAAAGACTAAAAAGGATGGGGATGGTGTTAGTAGCGTCGTTACATTTTCCCAACAAGTCAACCACCAAAAAGAGACGTCCTCTAAAATACCCAGTGGCCTTTACCATTCTCCTCCGCATATAATAGCTAGAAAAAGTTGGGAGCCTTGCTGTTGAATACAAGACTGCTAAAAACTTGAGGGTTACAATCAAGGCCTGGTCTACACAAACAGTGGGTTTGTTTATTTATTGACTGCACTTAAACAAAGATATAGCAAGGTATACACGGGAACACAGCCTCTCAGTAAGCTCAACAGAGGTATTGATAAAAGCATCAGTAGAAATACTGGTTGATGAAAGAAGTTCGCATTTCAAAGGCTTGTCTGAATAACAGTTTTCAGGAGACTTCTAAGGGAAGATAGGGATGATTCCCAAGGAGCTGGCAGGGAGGTATGATAGCCATCTTCAAAGGGGCTGCCACATGGAAGATGTAGCAAGCTTGTTTTCTGCTGTTCCCGAGGGCAGGACCCAAACCACTGGATTCAAATTACAGTGGTACCTTGGTTTAAGAACAGCCCTGTTTACGAACAATTCGGTTTACAAACTCCGCAAAACCAGAAGTAGTGCTTGCGAAATTTACCTTGGTCTAAGAGCGGAATCTGGACGGTGGAAGGGCACTGGCGGTGGGACGCCTCATTAGGGAAAGCATGCCTTCGTTTAAGAATGGTTTCGGTTTAAGAACGGACTTCCGGAATGGATTAAGTTCATAAACCGAGGTACCAATGTACAGTGGTACCTCTGGTTGTGAATAGGATCCGTTCTGGAGCCCTGTTCACAACCTGAAAGGAGCACAACCCGTATCTGCGTGTCTGCGCATGCACGGGTCGAGATTCGCCGATTCTGCACATGCGCATGATGTCATTTTGTGCATCTGCGCATGCGCGAGCAGCGAAACCCAGAAGTGACCCTTTCCGGTACTTACGGGTCGCCACAGGACACAACCTGAAAATGCGCATCCTGAAGCAAATATAACATGAGGTATGACTGTACAAGAAACAAGACTCCAGTTAAACATTAGGAAGACCTTTCTGATGATAAGAGCTATTCAACAGTGTAATGAACTGTCTGGGGTCAATTCACCTACATTGGAGGACTTTAAACAGAGGTTGGATGACCATCTGTCAGAGATTCTTTAGCTGTGCTTCCTGCATTGCAGGCAGCTGGACTACAACTCTATGATTCCATTGGGCAGGACCAGACCTCTGGAACACAGGGAATCACCAGACATACCCCTTCAGAAGATCTTGGTGAGATATATATGAGAATTCTAATGCTAATGCTAATGCTAACAGATGAGATTAAGGATGTTCATTGAACTCTAATGGCAACTATCAAATATACTCAAACATTAGCAGATACTAAACACTACCATATGTCATCTATCAAATATGCTCAAATACTAATTAACATTGCATGTCAGCTATCAAGTACTGTCAAATACAGCTATCAAAGGTTGAAGTGTACCTTAGTCAAATACAATTATCTAACATTCAGGGAATGCTAAAAGAATATCTGGAGAATGTTCACCATCAAAATTTGCAGGGGAGAAATTTCAGATTTTTTGTGTGGGGTGTGTGTGTGAAGCAAATTTAGCTCTACTCAAAAAATATGAATATGTTGATACGTCAGTTTTTCTTTTAAAAAATGGAAAGAATTTGGGTTGTTTTCTGAGCCAATCTGAGGCTCAGAAAACAACCCCATTCACAGCAGCCCTCTCCATCTCCCACAACTCACATAGTGGAGGTAGAACACAGCCATTGATAGCTTTATCCTCTATAGAAGCAATTGGGCTCAATCTGAGCCAACAATGCTACACCAGAGTTCATGCACCACCACAAAATCCAGAGCAACAGAACAGCATGCCATCTTTAAATGTGGATGGATGGCCAAGATAGAGGTGACTGTGACCTTGGGCCTCTCGGATTTCACCAGAGAACTTGTTCACTCACATCTAATCTCAACAACACCTGCACGAAATCACTCCATGCTGATTTGCTGTAATCACATATGACTTCAAGAACCCTCAAAATGTCTCGTTTTTCAATACGTTAAGTGGGTGGGAAGGATTGGCTTCAAATATCTGCTCTGAAATAACAAGCGCAAACAGCTGTCCATAGAAAACCACGCTCAGTGCCTTCTGTGGTACCTCAGTGTGTGAGTATTTTTACAAAGAGGACAGCAAGAGCACCTGGTGCATACCTCTTGTGAGGAATTTGTTTTTATTCTCTTTTATTGTATCAGTTTCTAGCCACACTTGAAACAGTACAACATGATGCCACATCAAAATAATAATAATAATAAATAATAATAATAATAATAATAATAATAATAATAATAATAATAATAATAATGTGTGTGTCCAGATTCTACCTGACTGCCTAAATCTGTAGACTTTTCTATTATTACTCCAGTAATTATCACACTTTGCAGCAATTCTTGTCTTTAGAAATCTTCTTCTAAGAACAGAAAGGTTGTTCAAAGTCTGCAAAAAGGAGAGAAATGCTTCACTTTGGGGGCTTTCAAATGTCAAAGAGCCTGTCAAGATTTCTGACAAGACGTCTTTGTCCACACTTGTTGATGACTCCACATGTACAGCAGAACAGAGAATGAAATTCACCACTTCCCTCTTGACCAAGGCTGGATCTAGACACATCAAAGAAGCGTTTCAGTTAAATGCATTGTAAACTTTGTATGAGAAATCGGGTTGGCAAAACAGAACTCCACAGCATCATCTGGTGTCACAATATTATAATGCATACACAACACACATAAAGCGCTTTTGCTTTGCCAGTGTAGCTGAGTCCCCAAAACCACAATGGACTTTATTTATTTATTTTGCTTTCTCTGGAAAACTTGTCTCTACTCAATGACTCAGTCTGCCCTTAGCCATGAAACCTCATGGCTATCCATTCTTCTGAATTTCATAATTATGTTTAAGTCCTCCCAGTGGTGGAGCAATAAAACTGCTAGCTCATTTGCAATGCTAAGCAGGGTGCAATATGTTTTCAAATTGGATGGGGGACCGCATGTTGAGATTCCTGCATTACAGGGGTTGGACTAGATGACCCCTTCCAACTCTACAATTCTATTATTGTAAGTGAGGTAAATTATATTATGCATAAGTGAATTCCAGAAGCACGTTATAAACTGTGAGGAAAAACTCATTCTGTAACCTTGTCCTATAAAAATCTCACTGTTTTAGAATTATAAACCACCTCTTGGTTTTTTGCCAAGCTTTCTCTAACTTCCTTGTAAGTAGCAATTTATGGGAATTGGGGTCTAGAGGAGACTCTTGAGAGTCCCATGGACTGCAAGAAGATCAAACCTATCCATTCTGAAGGAAATCAGCTCTGAGTGCTCACTGGAAGGACAGATCCTGAAGCTGAGGCTCCAGTACTTTGACCACCTCATAAGAAGAGAAGACTCCCAGGAAAAGACCCTGATGTTGGGAAAGATGGAGGGCACAAGGAGAAGGGGATGACAGAGGAAGAGATGGTTAGACAGTGTTCATGAAGATATAAACATGAGTTTGACCAAACTGCGGGAGGCAGTGGAAGACAGGAGTGCCTGGTGTGCTCTGGTCCATGGGGTCACGAAGAGTCGGACACGACTAAACGACTAAACAACAACAAATGACTCTCAGTGCCCTCAGCACACCACAGTTCCCACAAGTCTTTGGGGCAAGCCATGACTATTTGAAACTGAATGATACTGTTTAAATGTACAGTGCAGATGGGGGCTCCTTGCTAATCAAATTCTGTGTAGATCAGTGGTGGGGAACCTCAAATCTGTGACTCAAATGTGGCCATCCAGACTTCTCTTTATGACCCTTGGGGAAATTCCTCAAGTGTCACCACTTTCCTCAGACCACACCCTTAAATGGCTTCACTCCACACCTTCCTTTAATGTGTCACCTCAGCTTGCCCAAACGGAGGACAGAAATGTTAAGGATTGCAGTTAATGGGTTAATTCTCCAGGAGTCAGCAGAGAAGACTCATTCTTCACAATGCACCTGCAGGCATCTTGTGACTCTCTTACTGGGAAGTTTTGGCAAGCAACTTTGTGCACAAAAGGGCTCAGGTTACAGCATACTGTTTGGCTTGTGGTAGGAGATCACAGGAATTGTTGAAGGCTGTCTATTAGAACTGTGGGTTTGAGTGGAGACTTTTTGAAGAGATCATCTGAGGAAGAAGTTGGAAAATCGCTACACTTTAGGTCTCTGAGAACCTCTATCAGTTGCAGGACTTTGTAAGCAATGGAACTCAGGACTTGGCTATAGACTTGAACACAGCAAGGACTTTGAAGCAAAGAGCCCTCTCTGGGCTCAGAGAGAGAAGACTACTTTTAACATTTGTAAATGGTACGTGCATGTATAACGGTGTACGTTGGTGTTGGTTGAATAAAGACATCTCTGCTAAATGGCTGTGGTGAGCTTAACTGCGCTGCTGCAATGCGTGCACCCAGAAACCCCAACAAGAGAGGGATGTGTGTGAGTAGGTTAAGAAACTAGCCAATGGTACAAGGCTAACATTCATATTCATTCCACCACCCACTTTTGCATCTGGCCCCACCCACCAATGCATAAGATTATCCATGCAGGAATGGGAACAAGGTTCCATAGCCTGGAGCAAGAAAGACACATCTTGTTGTTGTTTAGTTGTTTAGTCGTGTCCGACTCTTCGTGACCCCATGGACCAGAGCACACCAGGCCCTCCTTTCTTTCACTGCCTCCCGCAGTTTGGTCAAACTCATGTTTGTATCTTCAAGAACACTGTCCAACCATCTTGTCCTCTGTCGTCCCCTTCTCCTTGTGCCCTCCATCTTTCCCAGCATCAGGGTCTTTCCAGGGAGTCTTCTCTTCACATGAGGTGGCCAAAGTACTGGAGCCTCAGCTTCAGGATCTGTCCTTCCAGTGAGCACTCAGGGCTGATTTCCTTAAGAATGGATAGATGCCCTTCATGGATCACTGCCTTGCCATGGTGAAGGGGCTTGAATAACTCAGAGAAGCTATGAACTATGCTGTGCAGGGCCACCCAAGATGGACAGGTCATAGTGGAGAGTTTTGACCAAACATGATCCACCTGGAGCAGGAACTGGCAAGCCACTCCAGTATCCTTGTCAAGAAAACTCCATGGACAAAGAAGGACACATACTCTGATTCAATATGTGAAGGTCAGTTCATCTTTTTGTGCTCCTAGTAGATATAGGACAGATTGTGAATGTATTTTGTTCCTTCTGCAACTCAAATAGGTACAGTTTTGTTTGTTATTATTTTTCAAAAGGAAGTGTCCATTGGGGCATAGCTTGCAACAAAAGGAATGATATAACCTGAAGCAATAGATGTGTTGTAACAAATCTTTCCAAATGCCAACACTACCAAGGGATGCCCCTTTCATTTTTACTTAAACAAATCCATCCGTCAGTGACATGAAAAGAGCAAATAATGGCCGATGCGGAGCAAATGCATTAGACAAACTCACTCTCACAACCTCCCTGCCTAAGTACCTTTGGAAGTCCAGGGGGACTGTTTCGCAGATGGCAAATTGTCTGACATGGATGCAAACTGACAAGGGTTTGCAACCTTCAATTATTACACAGAATCATTCTCAATTTAATGTAGGGACTGCAGACCCAGGAACTTCGCTTTAGATTATTATTCATTAGAGGGCTACTTGTCAGCTTCGGGGCAGGAAATACTGGCAAGATTACAAAACGCCCTTTAACAACTGCTGGTTTGAAGATTAGGAGACAAGAAAACCAGGAGCTCAGGTGCCCTTGCTTTTTCAGGTGAAGGGGTTAATCGGCCCCTGAATCCATTCATGCAAAAACAAAAAGGCTACCCAGAGTGCTCTTTCATCTCTGTATTTTGGATCTCATCTGTAGACTGGGAATTTTGAATCTGATTTTAAGGAGAATGCACAGAGACCAATAAGGTTCCATGTCACCTTTGGTGTAGATCAGATTTAGGTCCCTTGTTGTGCTGTGTAAAGCTAGGCATGCCCAGAGACCTCAGGCATAGGAAACAAAAAATTCAGTACCCACGATGCTGTGAAACACTGGTGAGTCATGCATCCTTTTTCCAGGGTTCTGAATTATTGGTTAAGAAAGAGGTTATGCATCACCCTCATGGGAAAATGTATATAAACCTGGCGTTGCAGCCCTTTGGTGATGTCATCTGAACCGATAAGGCTCAGCTGAACCATTTTGGTCCAGAAAATTGGAATGAGAGAGGCCAGGTTTTAGGAAGCAGGAAAAATAGGGGAGTGGCCCCCATCTCACCATTCCTCAGACTGGGAAGGCAGAGGTCATTCAGTCTGTTAATGCTTCTGTTACTGTGCAAACTTTCTTTCACTTGGGTGCATTTAAAATGTTCTACAGTGGAATAAGGAATTAAAAACTGTATAGATTGGGCTGGAACAATAATCATTCAGTCTACAGGAAACCAGGCAGAAAAACAGATCATAAGCATCATAAGGCTCATTCAGAACCATCCACTTAAGCTATCTACTAACTGTTGGTTGGGCAGGCATGGGCGCCCTAAGACTCATATAGGTGTCATTGGTAGTAAGGTCTAAAACAACCATTTGGAATGCATTCTGCTTCTGATACCACTGTAGAGCTTAAATAAGGCCTACATATGAAATATGGAGGGGGGAAATCATGCTCATAGGCCAGTTTCACATAGCAGTTTTCCCATAAAAGGGACTCAGAACTGATCATATTATTTGATCTATGCATGTTGCATTGGGTGTGTTCAGGCCCTGTTGGAATATTATTCCAACTCCCTCACACAGCTACAATTTCCAGAGTTTCCTGTGAAGACGGACTGATCATTAAAGTATTCTGGAGGCTGCATCTCTGTGAAGAGGGGGTCTCCTAGCAGCTCTCAGCACTCTTAAACTACAGCTCCCAGAATTCTTTGCGGCAGCCATGACTGTGTTAAGTGGTATAATACAGTCATACCTCGGGTTAAAATGTGATAAACAAAATAAAAGTAGAAGAAGAACTGATAGAAGACCCAAAAAGGATACAAAAAAACTTTCTTAAATTTTACAAGGAATTATACAAAAAAGGAGAAGAAGACCCAACTCAAATAGATAGGTATCTGGAGAACTGTAAAGGAAAGGCCATAACGGAAGAAGAAAAATCTCAATTAAACAGACCTATAAGGATAGAGGAGATCCAGAATGCGATTAAAAAAATGAGATCACGTTCGCAACCTGAGCGTCCACTGTACTACTTTAAATGTATGCATGGTGTGAATGTGACCATCTTTTGCCCTTGCTCTTACTACTACTCCCGAATTTATGCAGGAGAGTCATCAGAGCCATATCATCCAATCCGGAGAGCCGGTGTGGAGTAGTGGTTAAGAGCGGTAGACTCGTAATCTGGTGAACCGGGTTCGCTTCCCTGCTCCTCCACATGCAGCTGCTGGGTGACCTTGGGCTAGTCACACTTCTCTGAAGTCTCTCAGCCTCACTCACCTCACAGAGTGTTTGTTGTGGGGAGATTGTTAGCCGCTTTGAGGCTCCTTAGGGTAGTGATAAAGCAGGATATCAAATCCAAACTCTTCTTCTTCTTCTTCATTTAAGAGTGTGCATGACAGATACAGATTTCTGGAAGCAGTGCTCCTTTCCATGGGCAATCCTAGGTGCATGTATTGAAGCACTGGTGGAGGAAGAGGCATGCGGGAGGAGCGCACCACTCCCGGCAATGCGATCCCAGCGGGGTGCCATTGTGGCTGTCGTCCCCCTGCGCTGGGTGCCACGCCCCTACAGGTGGCGCACCACACCCCCGGGAATGCACGCCAGCCCCGCCCCCACCTGCTCTCCACCCCCACCCCCACCCCGGTGCCAGAGCATGAAGCTCCGCCACTGTATTGAAGATCTGCAAACAAAAGGCAACTCAACACTTCATAGTTTTGCAGGAAACTTTTGGAGAGCCTTATTTTCTTTGTTGGAGGATCAGGGTGGGTGTGATTTGATTCAGCACCTCACAACAGGTGTGCAACGTTAGCCAGAGTTTTGTGCATCCAATCAAAATTAGCCTGGAGAAATTGGGCTGTGATTGAGCTATCTTTGTGCGATGAATTAAAACTGTGCTGGTTGCAGCTAGCATCCTTTTTTTTTTTTTTGCCATTTGAGTTTAATCTCAGGGCTTCACAAAAGGAATATTCCTGACTGCTAGCAGAGAAACAACAAAACTAACAGCAGGCTTTTCTAAATAGATGGCACTTGCAGGCAGCCAAGCTGCCTCCAGGGACGCAGGAATGTGCCTCCGAACAAAGGCCAGGATAAATCTCAAGACCAACTGCAGGGAAGAGCGAAGTATTCAAAGGCAAATGGCATTGAAGTAGGTCATTATCCCTATTGCTTTTTATGCAGTGGTTTTTTAGCATGGACTCAGATGACCGCCTTTCTGTGCTGTACGCTTGGCTTTGCAGTCCACTAAAGCTGTAATACATCTGATCCTTTAAATTCTCCACAGAGTAAAACAGCAACTATTCTCACAGTGTTCTCAGGGTCTGTGGGGAAGGGCTGCAGCCCAAAGAAGGTGCGTCTGCTTAGTATGCAGAAAGTATTAAGTTCAGTCCCTAGCACTTCCAGGTAGGGCTGTGAGAGACCCTTGCCTGGAAGCCTGGAGTGTGAAGTGTGGTGTGTGAAATGAACCAATAGTCAGACTCCATAAAAAGCCACTTGCTGTGATTCTAGTAAAGGTAAAAGGACCCCTGACCATTAGGTCCAGTCGTGACCGACTCTGGGGTTGTGGCGCTCATCTCGCTTTATTGACTGAGGGAGCCGGCGTACAGCTTCTGGGTCATGTGGCCAGCATGACTAAGCCACTTCTGGTGAACCAGAGCAGCACATGGAAACGCCATTTACCTTCCCACTGGAGCGGTACCTATTTATCTACTTGCACTTTGACGTGCTTTCGAACTGCTAGGTTGGCAGGAGCAGGGACCGAGCAACGGGAGCTCACCCCGTCGTGGGGATTCGAACCGCTGACCTTCTGATCGGCAAGTCCTAGGCTCTGTGGTTTAACCCACAGTGCCACCCATGTCCCTTTCCTGTGATTCTAACCTCCACCAAATGTTTTCCTACAAGGACGATATTGTTCTTTCTTTTTATATATAGTTCTTTATTGGGTTTTATATATTACAAAAGATACAGTTATATTACGAATAAATAAGCTACCCAAAACCCCAACCAACCCGTTTTAGAAACAGGCAACCCCCCCCAAAAAAAAAAACACTGTAATTCAAGGTGCAATATAAAATGGAACAATACAATTAATATAAGCATAATATAAGCATAATAAGCTGTCAAAAGCAGTGTCTGTCTGTTTTCCCTTTACAAAATACCTGGCAAAATTTAAAATTAACAAAAAAAAATCTGATAGGATTCAGCATATCCACACTGATTTATACTGTGTTGGGACCAGCCCGCTGTGCTCCTGTGCATCTATAAGTAAGAGAAACCAAATGGCTGCAAACTGATCTGTTTTCCCTTGCCCCCAGTAAGGATACCCCGAGACTGTTCTTTAATGCAGACCTACATAAGTGCTCAAGCCACACCAAAAGTTTCTACAGTTTGTTATCCATGCATCAAAGAGGGTTGACATGTTGTATTTAACTAACTCCATTGATTTATATGGATCTACTCTGAGTATGAGTCAATCAAATTCAGCCCGCGCTGTGTGTAAACATTATCCCACAGGAACAGGAGTAACAGTTATAGTTACAGCAAGTTCTCTCTCATTGCCATGGCCTCCTCTGGCTATTCTTTCTTTGGTACCATTTCACCCCAGTTTCTGTTTTTCCCCTTCTTTCCAGGTTAGGTGTGTGAGTGAGTCCTTCCAATCAGGGATCCCACAATTCCAATCAGATTTGACTTCATGATGACATCAGTGAGAGTGGAAATATGGTGAGTCAGGGCAACGTAAATGAATGAGCTCATTAATTATTATTATTATTATTAGTAGTAGTAGTAGTAGTAGTAGTAGTACCCCGCCTTTCCCAGTCGGAGCCAGGCTCAGAGCAGCTACTGTAACATCATATAAATAATACAATATGCATAAAAACAAGCAATCAATTGGTTAAAATGCATCCCAAAATTAATTCAAATAAATTAAAATAAAAGTTAAAACTGGACAAATAACAATGCTCAGGTTAAAATTGAAAGCGGTTAATACTTGCCAGGTCCAACTGTTTCCACTGATATTATAAGGACCTGTGAGTGGGCTGGGAAACCTCCTTCGTGCTTGTTCTTGGTGGACCACAAATTATACAGTGGTACCTCTGGTTGCGAAAGGGATCCATTCCAGAGGCCTGTTCACAAAATGAAAAGAGCGCAACCCCCAGCGACACGTCCGTGCACGCGCAGGTTGCGATTCGCCACTTCTGTGCATGCATTTGACATCATTTTGCGCATCTGCATGCGTGAGCGGCAAAACCCGGAAGTAACCCTTTCTGGTGCTTCCAGGTCACCGCAGGACATATCCTGGAAGACCGTAACATGAAGCGGACGTAACATGAGGTATGGCTGTATTCACAAAATTGCAAAAAAATGAGAAGTTTGAAAAACAAATTGCATAGACATTCAGGTCAGCTGTCATCTTTACACGAAGCCTAAATTGATATTTTAGGTACTGTATTTCCTGCCCATTATGACAAACAATCTTATGGATTAAAGGTAAGATGGTTCATGCTTCTGCATAGAAAGTTAGTAGGACTAGGCATACAATACATTTGAACAGATGTGATTGTGTGTGTGTGTGTGTGTGTGGCTTTATTCAGCTAACTCATCCAGTCAGCACATGCTTTTCCACTTGCACACTTTCCCCCTGCTCCTCCCTGGAGGCGTGCACCATACAACCCTCCCCATGAACTTGAGAGGGTTGAGGGAACCCCTTGAACAGATTGTGGGCTTGCACATGCAAGGAGGAGAACAGGAAAGTCTATTGCGCAAGCAGAAATTCTTGTGTGGGTGGGTCATTGTCTCAGCACTACATCAGAGACAACTCATAATCTCCCTCCCTCTTTCCCAATCCTCAGCCCTCTCTTTCCCCTTCAGTAGCTGAGAAAACCTAGCCAAAGACTTGCTCAAGACAAGCCTGGTGTTGCTAAGGAGTGACAAGTCGCTTTGTGTCATTTTCTTGTATTCTTTTACAGTGTTACCTCTGGTTACAGACGCTTTAGGTTACAGACGCTTCAGGTTACAGACTCCGCTAACCCAGAAATAGTACCTCGGGTTAAGAACTTTGCTTCAGGATGAGAACAGAAATTGTGCAGCAGCAGCGGGAGGCCCCATTAGCTAAAGTGGTGCTTCAGGTTAAGAACAGTTTCAGGTTAAGAGCAGATCTCCAGAACGAATTAAGTTCTTAACCCCGAGGTACCACTGTAATCTGTTGTAAGCAAATTCGCATATCAGTTGATCAAAGAAGGGCATATTTATATATCTTAAAATGAATAGATAGGCACTAGACAACAGGGGTTGGGGAACCCTTAGCACTGTGGTTTAAACCACTGAGCCTCTTGGGCTTGCTGATGGAAGGTTAGCAGTTTGAATCCCCATGACGGTGTGAACTCCCATTGCTCTGTTCGAATCCCTGTGACGGAGTGAACTCCCGTTGCTCTGTTCAAATCCCCGTGACGGAGTGAACTCCCGTTGCTCTGTCCCAGCTCCTGCCAACCTAGCAGTTCGAAAGCGCACCAGTGCAAGTAGATAAATAGGTACCACTGCGGTGGGGAGGTAAACCACATTTCTGTGCGCTCTGGCACTTGTCACGGTCCTCCGTGCACCAGAAGCAGTTTAGTCATGCTGGCCACATGACCCGGAAAGCTGTCTGTGGACAAATGCCGTCTCCCTCGGCCTGAAAGCGAGATGAACGCCACAACCCCATACTCGCCTTTGACTGGACTTAACCGTCCAGGGGTCCTTTACCTATTTTTTAACTTAGTCTTCCAGATAATGTTAAACTCCAACCAGCCCCATCTAACACAGGCAATGGAATTGGTAGTTCAGCGACACCTGGAATACCACAGGTTACCCACCAGACTCTGGGAAGCAAGAGATGGAGAAAGCTATTACTGCCCTCTCCTGCTTTTGGGATTCCTAGAGCATCTGAGTGGCCACTGTGTGCAATGGGATGCTGGACTAGATAGGTATTTTGTCTCTTTTGTTCCTTACTCCCCCCCCCTTTTTTTTCTCCCCATGGACCACTTGAAAATTGCTTAGCATCTTGGTGGACCACTTCTTGTTATTTCCTGCCTATTGTAGCAATTGTAATAGGCTGTGCTGGATGTTGTATGATTTTTAATCGTCTTTTTATTGCTTCTTTCATTTCTTACATATGGCATTACGATTTGAATTCCATAGAATTTAAACTGCAATGCAATAAAATGTGACTTAAGAAATACAATAAGCAAGAAAAACACAATTAAAAAAATCAGTATCCATCTTTGATGCAAAAGATGGGCTGTTGGCTGTCTCCAGCCACAGATCCACATTGCAGACCACCTGAATGAAGTTCATGGATCTCTGCTGGGTGCCCCGTGGACTGTGTTTTGGGAACCCCTGTTGTACTATGACTTCTACATGTCTTTTCCAATCCTGATATCTGGAATGTTTTTATCGAGTAATGCCGATGATAGAACCTTCTGCACTCATAGCTCTGCTACTGAGCTACAAGACCTCTCTCTCACCTCTTATCCTATTCTGTGCTGATTCCTTCACAACTATTTGGATGTCTCATTTGCATGGAATCCTCCAAATTCACCTTGAAATTTCACTCTTAACACCCACAATGCAAAACAGCGTTTCACCTGTAGGATAATGCATTCCTGGAATATATTAATACTAATGCCATCTCAGTCCTCACCCCATCGCCCTCTTGCCGTTGCCATTCAGCAAAGTTCTTTTGCCCAAGCCAGGACTCTGATGAAGACCTCTACCCTCCAAACCCGCCTTTCCAATGTTGCATTTTTAAAATTCCAGCAAGGATCAATTTCCTTCTCTTCGTTTCAGTATTAAAATTAATATGTCATCTCTGCTTCGTTGTTCTGTATTAATGAGGTTATAATTTTCGAACAAAGCTGGTTAGAAATGAATTGATCGTACTCCGAGTAACACTTCATTGCACTTCTGGGATCGCGATGGGCAAGACCAGAAGTTATCTCAGCTCTGAGATGCCACGTGGATAATAAACATTAATGATATCCGCGTCGAGCAGAAATTGCAATTTAGTGGCCGGCAGATGCACATCCGTGTCTCAGAGTCTTGCCTCCCTCAGTGATGCAAGATGGGGAGGCGAGAGCTCAGTGGAATAATACATTTCAGCATCACAGGCTATGTTCTTCAGCCGGTACACTGAATTTCTCTTTGGAGCTAAACCCCTGTCCCCGTGATGTTGGACTTCAACTCTCATCAGCCCTGCCATGCAACATGGGCAATGGCCAGGGATGAAGGAATATCTGGAGCAGGGGTTGGCAAAGGTTTTGTGGCTTGGGCCGGTTCATGGTCCTGCAGACACCACAGTGGGCCAGAGTGTGTTTGTATGTGCACACACGCATGCAAGCGAAAATGCTATTTCTGGTGCTCCTTCTGGTGGAAGAGGTGCATGCAGCTTTCCATTGGCTGCAGGAGCTTCCAATGGGAGGCCGGCCAGCATTGTGGAAGGCAGTCCGCACTCTGCTCTGCACTGGTTTAGTGTGGCGCACGGGAGCTGACAGAGTGGGTGGTGGGGGTCCCCGAGTGGGCAGTGGGGGTCCATGAACTGGTTAAATGACCCCCCAAGGGCCACTTGTGGCCCATGGCCCTTAGGTTGCTGACCCCTGATCTGGAGGGTCACTCCAGTCCTTGGACTAGAAAGACTGCTGATTCCTTCCTTCCTTTCTTCCTTCCTTTTTATTTATTTATTAAACGAGGAATTGCTGCCCTTTTAACACTCAACATGAATATTATTATTATGGATATGGGGGGGCCTCTAAACCCCAGAAATTAAAATATTGTAGGATTCTGATTCATTTGGGATATGGATGAAAGTACAAATTTGCAGAGCTTATGCAAACCAACCTGACTGGCCTAGTGAAGAGCAAATCTGTTAACATGACAAAAGGGCCATCAGAGAGGAATTCTTTGGCCTGGGGAGACAGATGTTGCCAAGGTGATGGGGGGGGAGGTGTTTGAGGTGACAGGAAAAGGGAGTCTGGCAGCAAGGGGTTCTGGGAAGGAGAAGGTGGAAGAGGTCTGAGATCCATTTTGGGGCAGGCTGGCTGCAGAGCTGATGGGGAGAGATGCCTTGGACCTCCGGAGTGATGCCCCTCTTGAAATGACCATGCTGTCAGCTCTGGGCTTCCTCCATGCAGACTGAAGGTGTAAATAAACCACATTTCTTAAAGCTGCAACAGTCTTCACCATGTCTCAATTCCCCAGGTGAGTGCCATGGGCTTTTGCCACCTCTCGGCAGACACACAACTTTTTAAACATTTATATGACAGCATCAGTGTCCGTGACAGCAAGGGTAAGAATCCTTTCTCAGCTCTGGTTGCCCTGCCCACTTTTGCCTCTAGCCCCTCCCACCTCTGGTATGTGGCCCTTAGGAGGTTCCCCAGAAGGTAATGTGGCCCCTGGCCTGAAAAAGTTCCCCTCTCCCTGCCTAAAACAATTTGATCACTGAGTGGCTGCAGAAAAACCTCTGAGTTTCCTCTGCTTTAATCAGCCCAGGCTACAGAACAATTAGACCCAGAATATACCTGATTAGAATAAAACGGGGCAGGGGGATCGCTCAATATTCTTTGCAGCCCCTCTGCTTGCTTGTAGTCACATGCAGAATGTCAAAGGTTCGGAGGGAATGAGGCCCAACGCTCATAACAACCTCTCGAATTCTGTGAACGAAAACCATCTGCCTTCCTACCTGGGGACTGATAATTTCCTTCTAGAAAGTGGATGCAAGTCAAGCATCTGTGCTTAGCCTCTTGTTGCTGCCAGAAGCTTTTGATACCATTTAAACAAAAGACTTTGTTGGACAGCCTCGCAGACCTGTGTTTAATTAATCCCCCTGCTGGCAGAAATACCAGGCAAGTATCGGGAGGTTTTCTGTTTTGAACTGCAACTGGGGCACGGCGATCATTTAGCTGCCATTTAGAAGGGACGCGGGTAGCGCTGTGGGTTAAACCACAGAGCCTAGGGCTTCCAGATCAGAGGGTCAGTGGTTTGAATCCCCACGACGAGGTGAGCTCCCGTTGCTCGGTCCCAGCTCCTGCCAACCTAGCAGTTCGAAAACACGTCAAAGTGCAAGTAGATAAATAGGTAGCACTCCGGCGGGAAGGTAAACGGCGTTTCCGTGCGCTGCTCTGGTTCGCCAGAAGCGGCTTAGTCATGCTGGCCACATGACCCGGAAGCTGTATGCCAGCTCCTTTGGCCAATAAAGCGAGATGAGTGCCGCAACCCCAGAGTTGATCACGACTGGACCTAATAGTCAGGGATCCCTTTACCCTTTACCTATAGATGGCAGTTTCTTTGAAGGAACGGTCTGCTTATTGGTGTGGCCAAGCCTTGCAAGCTCCTCATTGGCTGATCATGCCTATATAAGAATAAGTGAAATATACTCGGAATTGAGTGTTGATTTCATGCTCTTCATTTCAGCTCATGGTCAAAAGTGAGTGAGTTTCCCCAAAAAACCTCTGGCTATATATACATTATTTACACAATGGGTCCCGATTGATTGGCTGATTCAACTCCCCTCCTGGAGCCTGATTGGGCTGCTCCTGCGGGCCAATCAGGTTGCTGATTCACTTCCTCCTGGAGCCGGATTGGGCTGCTCCTGCAGACCAATCAAGTTGCTGCCTTCTAGGATCGTACCTGCCTATTGTTCTAGGATCCAAGTTCAGTACATAACAATAAGAAGATTGGAAATGTTGTATGTATAACAGCATGGTGAGCTGGCAGCTCCATGCTCCTGACAGGGGAGGAATTTTGGCTTTCAAATTTCAGCAGCACTCTGTGCAAGGCCAAAATTCAGTCGTCATCCCCTGCCCCCACTTCCTCTCACCTTCTGTTCTGCTCAACTCACTACATCATAGTTGCAGCGCCCCCTAGGCTCGGCACCCAGTGCAGAGGAACTGGTTGTGCTGCCCTAAATCCGCTCCTTACTTTACATTGATTGTGTATTGCACAGGAAAATCTAGATGAGAAATAACCAAGAAAGCAGGTGCCTTATTAAAGTGAAGAAATAATCCCGCCTGGGGCTAAGATTACTGCAAGATTGTGAGTTTAAAGAAAGACTTAGGGCTTGTCACTCATCAGCTAGAACCAGTAGCATTGGAACAATTGCCTCTAGCAGTGGGATCGGGAACCTTTCACAGCCGGAGGGCCCATTCACTTCTGGGCAAATAGTTGGGGGCCATATCCCAGAGGTGAGCAGTGCCAGAGGCAAAACGAGAGAAGAAACATGGACTCCTTGTCTCAGTGACGTCTATGCTGGCTTGGTCATGCCACTATATTGCCTACCCCAGCTCTACAGCCTCTTGACTGCTACTGGACTCTGGAGTCATGACAGCTGGGTTCTGACACCAGACAGCCCACTTTTGTCCAAACTACCAAGCATCATTCAATTTCCACTGCAAGCAGTCTGTGCCCCAGAGCCTGGGGAAGAAGCACCACATCAAACTGAGATGAGCAGCAGTGCACCAGCATAGAGGAGGCATGGAGAGAAAAGTTAAGACTGTGCAAAAGATGGATGAGTCATTTTTAGTTTCTCATTTTTCCAATCCTAAATTCAGTTAACCACATTTTCTGCATCCATTTGCAAAAAAATATTTTTCCTAATGTCATCACAAATTTCCACCAGCATTTTAATGCAAATTTCAGAGTGTAGATTTCCATACTGTGCAGGCTTTTGCAAGTAATTCCCCATAATGTAAGTCATTTTTGTATGCTACATTTCACTAATATATGCATTTCTGGAACACTTTCCCCAAATATAGTGTTTCCTACCACCCTAATCTCTGAGCGCTGTGAGGTTTCAGGGGTTTGAGGCACTTATCCAGGGTCTGTGTTTCCTTCAGGAATAAGGCACTGTGGAAACTGTGGTATCTTTATGACATATGGTGTCTTTACACATATATACAACCTGAGCCAACAATGCAGGGGTTCACAGCATTGACATCCTAAAAGGGTTTTGTTTTTTTCCATATCCACAGCCTGCTGTCAGACGTTGCTCTGAAGGTCTCTCCAGCTTGCTGCTTTGTGTCTAGGTCACATCACTGCCAGTTTCAACTCCAGACTCAGGTTTTGCCCTTCTAACTATCTCTGATAGTTTGCAGTCTCACACAGAACTCCCTTTCCTTGGTTCTCCTAATGGCCCATCACCAGTGCTTTTTTTTTTTTTTTTTTTTTTTTTTTTAGCGAAAGAGGTGCCTGAATTCACCATGAACGTCTCCCTTGTTCTCTTAAGATGGCAATGGCACCCACCTGAAAGGTGCCAGAACTGAATTCTGGTGAGTTCTAGCTGGGGGGGAGCCCTGCCCATTGCCCAGGTGATCACCTCAAAACAGGAAGCTAGCCTGTCTTATATTTTAAGACTTGGTGGATCCAGGAGTTAGAAGGATCTTGCAAACAGCCTATTTCATCCCCAGCAAACTCATAACTATGCATTTTCGTACACACTTTGTGGTCATAAGAACATAAGAGGGGTCTGCTGGATCAGGCCTGTGGCCCATCTTGTCCAGGATCCTGTTCACACAATAGCCAATAGGGGAGACAGAGAAAATGGAAAGTCTACCACTGGCTATGCCATATATATTGGAAATGCCCTGGTTCAGTGGAAATCCCAGAAACAAACTTTTGTTGCCACAAGTACTTGTGAAGCAGAGTATTCAGCCATAAGTGAATGTGTGTCACAAATAGAGTGGTTTGCTTGCCTAACAAAAGAACTAGGAATACCTTCTGAAATGCCAATCACTGTGCTCAGTGACAACATGGCAGCACAACAGCTTGCCAACCAACAGAACTTTAAGAGCAAGAGCAAACATATTGCTATAAGATATGGAAATGTAAAAAATGGAAATGTAAGAAATATGTTAAAAGTACAGCATCGTAACAGAAGATGTAATGTGGCTGATTTATATATAAAATGTTTGGATGCTCCTAAATTTCGAGACTTAAGAGAATTGTTAGGTCTCAAGCCTTTGACTTAGGGAGGAGTGTTGGGATCACAGAATGCTGTGTAAGATAGTAAGTCTGCTGGCTTGAGGTTGCTAGCTGATGCAACAGGCTGATGCAATCAGTCTGCAATACTTTCTATGGAGGTGCTGGGTCAGAATGACTCAGCAGTAATGTGCTGACAGTTGATTGGCTGTCATAGGTTTAAAAGGGAAACCTGTCCAGCAGTAATGGTGGTGGTGTAGAGGAGTGTGGTCAGAGAGAAAGAGCCTTCCTATTTGCCTTAAGGTGCAGCCAGGTACTCTGTTTGACTGTATGAACTGCTTCTGTAGATATTTGTAGATATTCTGCCTGTAGATATTTGTATATATAGCTCACAATAAATAATACTGCACTGAAGTACCTGGAACTCTGAGCATTTCTGCTAAAAGCACTGCGAAGAATTCGTGACACCCTCCTGTGGTTTCTGCATGCTCAGAGAAGGGCATAAAAAAAAATTCAGAGAAGTGAGCAATTCACTGGGTTTTGGCCATGTATTGTTTTAGGAAGAGCGAAGTAGTTAAGCTTGCAATAATGTGCCAACCAAACTGGATTTCTCTCCCAGCTCTAACAAAGAACCTTATGGAGACTCGCTCCCCATCCCGCATTCCAGACACACATAGTGCCATATTGCAGCCGTGGACTTCAGGGTTTCATTCCCTGCAATGACAGCGGATGCTTCAGATAACTCATTCCTAAGACTGGATCTGCTGTGTCTGCTTCTGATGACACATGCTGGTTTTCTAGCTCATTGCCTTCTTCTTCAAATTAAAAAAATGCCTGATATCGTGCTTGATGCTAAATTAATCCGAAGAAGGGACAGTAATATTTACACATATCTTAGCGAAAATCAACTTTAAATGACTTTGAAAATGAAGCAACAGCTCATGCACACACTCGGTAATTATTGCTTCATCATGTGGTCTTCCAGCGGATAGCATTCAAGCCCAACTCCCTGCAATGAAGGAATATGCAGCTGTCACATAAGGGGATCAATCCTGCCACCTTGGCATTATCAACACCATGCTCTAACCAACTGAGCTATCCAGGCATCTGAGTTTGGGGAAAGATGCTCACTGAGAAAGTACACCAGCCTTCCTGAAGCTAGTACTCTCCAGATATTTTGGACTGTGATTCTCATCAGCCTCACTCAGCATGGCTTTTGCTGGCCGGGGCAGATGGGAGTTGTAGTTCACAGCACCTTGAGGGACGCTGGATGGCACCAACGCAGGGCCAATTCTAATTCACGCGAAAGGGACCAATTTTTTGCTGCTCTAGGTGGGCATCCACCATACCTGCCAGTTGGGGCTGCATTCACGGCTTAGCGGACCACGAGTTATAATCCAGGTCTGCTCTACTTCTTATGCAGCAGCAGCAGGCTGGCATTTAATGCCGTTTGAAATAGAAAGCGATGTGCAAAGGTGCAAATTTATGCAGCCTAAAAATGAAGCTTTTCTCGCAGCTCCAGGGCTGCTGCTGCTGACAAAGTGCAAACAGGTGTAGGAGGAGACACCCTCTGCGCACTGTTTGTGAGAAGAAAGGAGCGAGAGGATGTTGAACTTAGGAGTGAAACAAATCTCCCTGGTTTCCCCAAGGCTGCAGCAAAAAAAAAAAAGGAAAAGAAAAGAAAAGAAAAGAAAAGAAAAGAAAAGAAAAGAAAGGCATATTTCACAAAGGTGAGAAAAAGTCCCCCAAAGGCAACAGCAGAGACTTAGAGCAGTTTCAAGGAGTGGAGCTTTAGAATGGAGGACGATGTGGAATGAGACCAAGTTTCTTTGCTTATAGGTAACGTGAACCAGCTAATAATTATAACCATATAAAGATAAAGGTAAAGAGACCCCTGACCATTAGGTCCAGTCATGACCAACTCTGGAGTTGCGGCGCTCATCTCGCTTTACTGGCTGAGGAAGCCAGCGTACAGCTTCCGGGTCATGTGGCCAGCATGACGAAGCCGCTTCTGGCAAACCAGAGCAGCACACAGAAATGCCGTTTACCTTCCCGCCGGAGCGGTACCTATTTATCTACTTGCACTTTGACGTGCTTTCGAATTACTAGGTTGGCAGGAGAAGGGACCGAGCAACAGGAGCTCACCCCGTCGCGGGGATTCGAACCGCCGACCTTCTGATTGGCAAGTCCTAAGCTCTGTGGTTTAACCCACAGCACCACCTGTAGCTGCATGTGGAGGAGTGGAGAAGCGAACCCGGTTCACCAGATTACGAGTCCACTGCTCTTAACCACTACACCACACTGGCTTCATCTACACACTGGTTCATATACACACTGCTGAGAGGTTTAGGATCTTTTGCTGGAGTTATGACATAATTAAGCCGATTTGAATAAAATATGGGGGGAGCAGGTAAGATCACAAGACATGACACACACCATTTGAATGGCAATGCCTATCAACTTTGTGGGGGCCTAGCCCCCTCAAATATTTTATTGGGGGGCTGAAGGGAACTTGGTCCCTAGGAGTTGGCTTCTATGACCCTTAAACTTATGCCCACAGGAAGCTCTCACACAGAGGAATAAAGAAAGCTAGGTTTATTATATGAAATAGGAGAGGCAGAATATATATAAATGCTGCTTTAGACAACAAAGCTACAATTTAAGCAGGTAGCAAATTCTACAATACATACAAACCTTGATTAAAGAGTAAAAGGTTCTCGTGCTTCCCCCAGAAAACACTCTCCTTAGCGCTAAATCGGAATAAACAACAGTCCATGGGAAACCCAATTGCCATTTGTTCCAATTCAGAGCTAAAGACCAGGTTTCCTCAGGGGAAAGTGGCAAGGGCAAATGTGGCTGTGATCGAGCCCAGAGTTACAAGCTGCTCTGGGCAGCTTTGTGGTGTTTTTTTAAAAAGCGAAGGCAGAAGGCAGCCTCGTAAGTAATATTGTTCAATCAATGCTTACATTGGTTCAGTGATCGTTCAGACTTATCCACATACCTATGTTCTGATCCACGCATGGGTCCAGGTGTCTGAAATTGAAATGTTCCCTCCACAATGTGGAATGAAACTAAACCCTCTGACAACTCGGCTGCAGAAGTTGCCTTTCTGTTGTAAATCTTGACTTTAAATCAGGCTCTGCACGGTGTTTGTATCCGAACAGGTTTATTAATAGGGTTCTGTAGAGTTCCCTGGTGCATCTGTTAATGCAGGCCTGTAACAAGATTTCTTCTCATCTAAGAGAAGTAGGCTGGAAACTGGTAGTTGGGTTATCTTTAAGGAGGCAGCAAGCAGTTAATCTTAGGTGCCTGATTGCAACATAAGGTTCAGCAGCCACTTCAGCATTTTGGGAGAGGAGTCGAGAGATGTTTCTCCATAACTGATAAAATCCCTGCTCAACTATGCATCTCTCTGGGTGTCCTTGGGCCAGTCCCTATCTCTCAGATTAACCTACCTCACAGGACTGTTGTGAGGAAAACAGGAAGTGGAGCAGTATGTTACTCTGAGCTCCTCATATAAATTTTCTATTGTTTTCTATTGTCTATTTTCAGAAATAGACTGGAAATAGAAGTTGCTGAATTGCAACTTATTACCACACTTAAAACCATGGAGAGACCTGGTTTGAATAGAGACATTGGATTCTTATCTCATTATACATGATAAAGCTATTCTTAGCCATCTCACCCCTTGCTTTTCCCTGTAAGACCAATTGCAGTTGTTAACAGTCGTCAACAGGTTTACTACACCTATCAGCCAATCACCCATTACCACCACCCTTCTGAGTAATACCCCTCCCCATCCTCTCATTATACATAAGGGTCTGGTGACTTCTGTTTCAGTGTATCTAAAGAAGTGTGCATGCACATGAAAGCTCATACCAATAACTAACTTAGTCGGTCTCTAAGGTGCTACTGGAAGGGATTTTTTTAACCTATAATACACTTCAACATTATCAACACACACACACAATAAAAGCAGTATCTCAAAAACTCAATTCATTAAAACCTACTCAATGATTCTCAAAGGGAAATAAATGGGTATAAATTGATTTCATTCATATCTTTGTTTTGTATTTTATTTTGGGGAGTGAATTTTCACTTCAAAGTGATACGTGAACTGAATCAAAGGTATCTTTTTGTGTCTGCATGTTGAACAGTTACCAATCTCTGTCCTAAGCTCTTTCTTACCCTCCCCTTCCAATATTCCCAAATGCTAACCCTTTACTAACCTTGTGGAGATAATTTGATCCTTTCTTGCTGTGAAAACTCTGTGGGAAACTGCTTTTGCAACATCATCAACAACAAAAAAACCCACTTTGGGCACTTGAAAGATGCAAGCAAGGAGTTGTTGCTCAACATTCATCATACACCAAGTGGACCCACGGGAATCAATGGTCATGGCTAACTTGGGTACATTAATTGTAATAGGTTCACTCTTATTGAATACAACCCAAAGATTTCACAAGGATGATACCCAAAACAGGCTTCCCAGATATGAGCACAGTGAGCCTGCTTATCGACATCTGACCTACAATTCTATGATGCTATGACCAGCCTGAGCAAGTGAGGTGACAATAGTATCGTTGTTTCAAAGGTCAGTTGCATTGATGGTGTATATAACAACTCAGTACATACCATCGGCCTCTATTCCCCATGGATCTTAAGCTGCATGCTTCCAAATGTCAGTGTTTCTCATTCTTTAGAATTGTAAATGCAATACCATTCTATGTCAAAGCTTACTGCTATCGACACCAGTGGCACTGAAAAGAAGAAACAAGTCTGGCATTATCCCGCCCCGCCCCCCGCCCCAGAAGCCATTAAACTGTTTTGCACAACCAGATGTGTTTTGTACCACCGAGGATATAACTTTGCGAGGTGTGATCAAAGTCAAGAGTGATGTAGGGATCAGAACAACAGGTTGGGGGTACATTCAGATTTTGGAAATATTACATTAGTTTTCCTGACTGTAATGCTAGTGCTTCTGTGCCATTTTTCTGGCATTCCTTTCACACTGGAGTAACGTTGACAGTGGCAGGAGAGGATATATTGTTCATTAATATCCTTCCTAACTTGCACTAGCAAGTTTGTTCACATAGCAGAGTGCATTCCCCTTCTTACACAGCAGAAAACTGGTTGCAAACTCGTGTGAGTTTCTTAAGACAATAAACAATTCAATCTGGCTTGTCCAGATTGAGATATGTTCTAATATTCCTGGTGAGACCCCTTTGAATCCCTCCTAAAAGAATAAAGATACCACAGTCTTGTTCATAAGCAATAAAAAGTAGTTTTACTCACGATCAGGCAGAGCACAGTGTGATGCTTGAAGGCAGGCTTAAGGCCTAAAGTTACAAACATGTACAGACAGGTTTACCCCATATGGAAGATAACCTGGGGAACTGCTTGGCTGGCAGCCAGAAGTACAGGAATTTCGCAGGACAAAAAGCAAGATCAAAGAGAGAGAGGTGGCAGTGTGACTGGACCTTTTGTTAGGTCAGGTAAGGTCACGCCCACCTACTAGTCACATGCAAGGAAGGATGCTCCAGGCCAGGAGGAACAGGAAGTTTGACTGGCTGGACCAAACATTCCCTTGCATGTCCACTCTAGCAAAACAAAGAATGTTGTACTTGACTCCTCCCAGTGGGTTACATCCCACACTGTTGCATTATATATGGAACTGCGTCTGTTTGAATGGTGGACAAGCATGTCACACTAAATGTCATTCACAGAAGCCCCCCCCCCCCTCCATTCTCTTATAAAAGGTAAAGGGGCCCCTGACCATTAGGTCCAGTCGTGACCGACTCTGGGGTTGCACGCTCATCTCGTTCTATAGGCTGAGGGAGCCGGCGTACAGCTTCCGGGTCATGTGGCCAGCATGACTAAGCCACTTCTGGCGAACCAGAGCAGCACACGGAAACACCATTTACCTTCCCGCCAGAGCGGTCCCTATTTATCTACTTGCACATGACGTGCTTTCGAACTGCTAGGTTGGCAGGAGCAGGGACTGAGCAACGGGAGCTCACCCCATCACAGGGATTCGAACCGCCAACCTTCTGATCAGCAAGTCCTAGGCTCTGTGGTTTAACCCACAGCGCCACCCGCGTCCCTTATTTTATTCTCTTATAGAGCAATATTATACATGTCACTCAGAGGTAATTTCATTGAGTTTAATGGGAATTACTCTATCCAGGGGGAGAAACTTGCATCTCTGTCAGACAACTTAATAGCAATTCTTCAGAGTAGATTTGGCCTTGGCTAGACTGAATCACACACAGTGGAAGATTCGGCCAGCACACCTTGAGTGCACCTAAGCAGACAGAATTTGCATCACCCTAGAAGTATCCAATATAAAACATGACTTGGAACTTTAAGCCAGGTCATTGTCTGTTGCACTGAAGGCAGAGGCACTACTTCAAATGCCAAGCGCATAATGGCATCTGTATAGCTGCAAAAATCTTCCTATTGCACACCAGAGAGACCAGAGCGCACAAGATTTCCAACACTTCGCTGAACAAAAAAACCGAGCACATTCATCCCTGGGCAAAGAAACACCGATATCCAAGCTCTTATTCAAGGCATAAATTTGGCCCCCACCATGTCCGACCATTAAACTGAAAGGTTACCACAAGATGAAAAATAGTCCTCCTGTTCCGAATGCTGCTTCTGAGGACTGAATGCTGGGAGAGATGGATTTATACCTCCTCTGCAAAGCAGATCTTATTATAGATCGGTCGTAATTAATGAACACTTCCATAGCTCGTTGTATTATGCCTGTTGCACCAATTACACGTATAAATGTTGGTTCGTGTTACACCCTGGAAGGTAAATGCTCTAGGGAAATCGTATCACAGATTAAGTGAGGCTCTCTTTTTTCCTTTCCAGGTATGCAAAATGAGATAGGCATGGTTTGCATGCATGCAATTGCAAGCAAGAATTGACTCCTGGAAGCTCTACACAGACTGAAAGAGTCGACAATGGTTTTCTGTAGGTTCATCCCATGGCAATGTAATCCTTAGCAGCTCAGAACCAAATGGCCAGGGCCAAATCCAGTGGGTCCTTCACACAAAATCACCACCCAGCAATGGGACTAAGACACAGAAAACAAGTTGCTATGGGATGGCTGGAACATTCAAAAGATATATATTGCAGTAGAGTTTTGCGCAACTGGCTTAAAGGGTTTTTGGTTTTGTTTTTTTAAGAGCACAACCACATAAGCAAAGCCCTGCTCAGTCAGGCAAAAGGGCTATTGAGGTCAGGATCCTGTGCTCACAATGGCCAGCCAGATACCTCTTGGGAAACCCATAAGTGGGACCCGAGACATCCTGCTGCTGACAGTAACCACATCTGTGACCTGTGATATTGAGATGCAACTTAGAAATGTCTGAATGGGCTGCAGAGCAAAGAAGTGTGATCTGAAAATTAAAGGCAGCTTACAAAAATTAGACAATCCTTAATATTAAATAAGCAGTAAAATCTGTGTATCAGAGGTGAGGTACCTCAGGGCTGAGGACAAAATTCATCCCTCAGTGCCTAACTAACTGGTTCTTAGGATGCTCTTCCTCAGACACACACCCTCTCCCCACATCACAGCCCTCACCAACCCTATTTGAAACCTCCTTGAGTGTTTTTGCCTGGCTGGAATTGGTCCTTGAACTCTGGTTATGCTTCTGGCTAGCCTGGGTGGAAGACAGACAGGGGTTCCCAAGCCTCTCTCTGCACCGTACATTTCAAGCAGTACCATACCACTTTAAACAGTCATGGCACCACCCAAAGAATCCTGGGGGCTGTAGTTTGCTAAGGGTGCTGGGTGCGGTTAGGAGACTCCAACTCCCCTCATAGAGTTACAATTCCCAGAGCTCCCTGGTAGGAGGGAATCTTCAGGAATCGATTTAAGGCAGACTTAAGAAAAAGTCTGTCTTCCCACAGTGTGTAGTTAAACGATGGATCTCTCTCACACAGGAAAGCAGTGATGGCCACCAACTTGAATGGCTTTTAAAAGAGGATTAGACAAAATTCGTGGAGATGAGGGCAACTTGCCATGGTGGCTGTGCTTTGCCTGCACAGCTGAAGGTGGTAATGTTTCTGAATGCTGTTGGAAACTGTGGAAGGGGAAGAATCACCTCTGTTCCAACTCTTGGAGTAGATTATCCACGCTAGGGCGAGTGAGTCAGTTTTAGTCCCAACATCAGGGCAAAAACTCATCTGGAAAGGGTCTAGATCAGTGGCAGTCAACATGGTGTCCACCAGCTGCTCTGGATGACAGCTCCCATCAGCCTTCACTAGCATGACTTTCCAACAACTGAAGGGCACCACAATGACTACCTTAATCTACATAATCAGATTAATTGAAACTTGAAGCTGGGAGACCACCTCCACCCTGCTCAAGACCTTGCCCCAAGAAGGCATGTTTGAAACCAGGTGACAGCTGTTTACAACAAAGAAGTCCACATATGCTTTCCTCCTCTAGAAGAAACTGTGCTGCCACCACCTTTGGTACAGATGGGACACAATTCCTTCTCAAATATACCTTCAATGGTTTACTGCCAACTGAGCTCTGCAAACCCAGGCCAGTTGATTTCATAAGCCAAAATGATGAGGGTGAAATGGACTTGATCAGCCACACCTCTCCAAGGTGCCTATCCATATATTCCATACATGCAAACTGAAATGATACGTGGTGATTCCCATATGTATCTAACATGCTTCTATAAATTGTGGGATTTCTCCCTTTCATATTTAGCATTCCGTGGCCTGGTTCTTTCTTTCTTACAAGCTAGTGAACCTCATTTTTAGTGGCTCTGCCAGCGATCTTGAGAGCTCATCTGGGCAACAGAGCAGTCACTTGGTGTGCTGCTCCTCAGGCAGTTGGCCCAGCCTGATCTGTTGAAACGTCTTCCAGTTCTTTCACTCATACCACTTTCCCTCCTGTGGGCAAATTCTCTGATAATGGCCTTTCCCTGTATTCTTCCCTTTGTTATTGCTTGCTGGCTTAATTAATCCCTCTTGGCACTTCTCTTGTGGATCCATATCGGCCATAAACTAACTCTAGAGTGGAGACCAAAGGAAAGAATTATCATGGCATCTCTCCAGTGGAAGCGAGTTGTTGTTCCTGAAAATATACAAGTCAGCGCAGGATGCAATTTCACGTTTCAAGTTTAGAACACCTGCTCAACTCCCAAAAGCCAGAAAATGCACAAATTAGATCTGCCTTGAAAACTGAAATGTTTGAAATTTGGTTGGTGTGCAGATTCAAGATATCATTGTATGCTTCAAGTTAAAAGAAACTAGAAATCTATTTACAAAAGTTCAGCAAAGATGTTCACCTGTGCCTGTTTATTTATTTAAACAATTTATGTGCCACAGTACTACAATAGTCTTTGAGCAGTTTATAAAATTACAAGACAAAAAAGAAAAATCAGTCAAAACTACAAAAAAGCAAACACTGATTGAAATGCCTGCTGCATTATTGTTATTTTTAAATTTTCAGTATGTACCCAAGTTCATAAAGGTGTGTCTGACTTCAACTGGGAGTTCCATGAAATTTGGTGACAGCACAAAACACATGATCCTTGGTGTTGTGCATGTGACCTACAGAGGACCATTAACAGCGACTCCCCTGAAGACCTAAGTGATTAGGCAGGGATATAAGGGATTAGGCAGTCCTTGAGGTGTCCTGGACCAAAATTGTTAGGAGCCTTGCAAATTAATGCAAGAACCTTGAACCTGGTCCAATAGCAGGTAGTGGAGACTTTTGAACCCTAGAGTTATATGCTGGCAATAGTCTGTTCCCATCAACAGTCTACGTCGCGGGGATTTGAACTGCCGACCTTCTGATCAGCAAGTCCTAGGCTCTGTGGTTTACATCCCAATGTGGCCTTACAGGCGAACAAATGAGTAAGTGAGATAGACTCAATTGCCCATTTCTATTGCCCATTGCTTTTCTGACCTCTTCGGGGGAAGATATTCACAGGATATCTGCAACAAGGCTTCTCGCTGACCCTCCTTAGCTAGACTTCTTTTCATGAATGGCAACAACCCCTTGTCAATCGTTATTATATTTACACCGATTTTGTGTCCAATAGCAAATGATTTTGCAATTTGACCCAAATAAGTTACACTCCATCTTTTCTCTCCTCCACACACGCACCCTGGGCTGTGAAGGCACGTTATCAACAGACCGAATCAATTGCTTTTAATGGCAGTGCCACTGAGTTGCGAAATATATCTATCTATATATAGCAGTCCTACCTGGGAAATATTTTTTTAAAAAACCATTTACGGCTCTTCACTTTGCTGTCTCAGTTTGCAGAGAACATCTTTATCTGGATTGTTCTTATGTAACCCCATGTGTGTTTCTGTCAATATCATAACTGCTTCTCCACAATACCCATTACCTTCATGTCTGTTATCAATGCTGCCCTTTAAACAGACCTTCCCCCTCCGTGCTGTAAAGTCTGCACTGCTTGAATCTATGCTTCTTCTGGCCAGTGACCAAGGTGCTTCAATTGATTTTTTCCCACTCCCCCCTTTTTTCTTTCTTTCTTTTTTTTTAAAACTAATTCCCAGCAAGATCAATGGAAGAGTGGAATTCACTGCTGTGCGTCTCCTTTCATCTCGGTAATCAGCTAAATGGTTGTAGCACACCGCAGAAACGAAGGCTGCAAACAAAAGAGATGGTTGGATGGAAAGATAAGATGGATTAAAACCTAGCTGGCCAAATGGAACTACCTTTCTCGTAGGTTTGCCATGCACGAGGCAACGTGAGGCGAAGAACTAAGGGTTGTTGTTTTTAGCACAGAACAGATGGCAAGAAGCAGGTCTTTGGGAGTGCAGGGCCTTTGCCCAGGCTCAGCTGAAAAGCAAGTTCCATTAGGCTCAGCCCACAACAGGCATCTACACCAGCCATTCCATCAGGAGCAAGGGAAAGGTGGAGCTGAAGATCATAGAGTCGTAGTATTGTAGAGTTGTAACAGACCTGAGGATCATCAAGTCCCTTGCAATGCAGGACTATGCAGCTGTCTCACATGGGAATTGAACCTGGTACCTTGGCAATATCAGCACCACACGCTAACAAACTGAGCTATGTCCAAGATGGGGAAGAAAAATATTATTATTATTATTATTATTATTATTATTATTATTGTGGTACCTCAGGTTACATACGCTTCAGGTTACACACGCTTCAGGTTACAGACTCCGCTAACCCAGAAATAGTGTTTCAGGTCAAGAACTTTGCTTCAGGATGAGAACAGAAATAGTGCTCTGGCGGTGTGGTGGCAGAAGGAGGCCCCATTAGCTAAAGTGGTGCTTCAAGTTAAGAACAGTTTCAGGTTAAGAAAAGACCTCCGGAATGAATTAAGTACTTAACCTGAGGTACCACTGTATCATTATTATTATTATTATTATTATTATTATTATTATTATTACCATTATTTAGAATGAGAAACTACCTGATTTGCATCTCGTCCAAATTTTTCAGGTAAAAAATTCTTATGCGTGTCTTCCAGTATGCACTCCCAGGCAAGTCATGAGATCCACACTGTGATCTTGTCCCACCAAAATTCTTTTTTTAAATCTCGCGTGACTCCAAAAATGCGCATGTTTGGGTAGCGTGTGAGATCGCGGCCCCCCAAAAACGGGGGTTTTTCAAGGTGCGTCACAAGAAAGTACAAGATTGCAGCACCCAAAATGGCTGCCATGATCTCATATGGAAAAATGAGATGCCCTGTTTATTTTTGGGACACTTGGTGGGTATGGATTTGGATTTATCAAATCAATCTTGGAAGCGAAACACAGCTGTCATTCAAAATGCACACTTCTCCAACCAAACAGTGTGTACAAAAACACATAGATTAGGGAGGGAAATGTGTGGATTGGGGAGAGGGCAATGGCAGTGCCGGAAAGGGACAAGCAAGTGGTACTTTGCTAGTACCACTTGGTACTTGGTACTAGGCCTGAAAGCATCCTTGTATGTAGCACTTGGAAAGGGTCTTGAGAAGCCCTGTTCCAAGTGCAATCTAGGATGTCGGGTGTAGGGCAGGCATTTGTCCGCAGACAGCTTTCCAGGTCATGTGGCCAGCATGACTAAACTGCTTCTGGCGCAACAGAACACCATGACGGAAGCCAGAGAGCACAGAAATGCCATTTACCTTCCTGCCACAGTGGTATCTATTTATCTACTTGCACTGGCATGCTTTCGAACTGCTAGGTTGGCAGGAGCTGGGACAGAGCAATGAGAGCTCACCCCGTTGCGGGGATCCAAACCACGACCTTCTGATCAGCAAGCCCAAGAGGCTCAGTGGTTTAGACCACAGCGCCGCCCGCTCCTCAGTCGGTAACTGTATAAATATAGGTTTACCATCATTATAATCATTATTTTGCACCCCCCTTGACTTGATGCCCTAAGTCCCGTGGTGCAAAAAAACAACACAAATTTGTCTGACACACAAGGGGAGGGAATTTCAAAGGGCAGGTGCCACAATACTTAAAAGCCTGATTCCTATATTGTGCACAACGAACCATCTGAGAAGATTGTATCTGCAGGAGACCTGCAAAATGGAGGTCTAAATGGTGAGATGATCTTTCAGGCATCCTGGTCCCAAGTTCTGCAGAAGTTCATATACCAGCACTTCAGATGTAGCCTGTTGTCTGATTGGAAGCCAGGGCAATTCCTTCGACACTGACATAAATAGTGGGAATATCCTGCCCCAGTAAGCAGTTTTGCACTAGTTTTCATGCCAGCCCTCAAGAGCAGCCCCACGCAGCGAAGATGAACCCCACCATAGTTGAATATTCCCAATTAGGGCATCACCTTTGTATTTCAAGCACACTCCTACATGTTCCCTTCTAGAAACAGTGCTTGTTTGAAGTATGCCTCATGGTTTCCTCCATGCAGGACAGCGGCTTTCCATTTAAAGTAGAAATAATTAAGCACACCATGCGCAGGGCGCAATCAGCTCAGGGGTTAATAGAGAAATCCTTCCCTGTGTGGCTGTTTTGAAAAATCATCATTTGATAAGAATTAATATGCAGCCTTTTGAAGATTTTAAAAGGCCATTAATCCCCAGTTACCTGCAGTTTAACATTAGCAAGAAAGCTGGTGAAAAATGATTTCCAAGTGCAGATTGTATTATACATTATGGATTAGTGTTTCAATATAACCAAGATTCTTGTCTTCAAATAAATTGATGGATATGCTCATAAGCCTCCCTATTTAAGACCCTTTGAACAGACACAGCACCCCTCCAAGGAACAACAACAAAAAAGATTATCTGACACATTATTGGGAGTGAAAAATATGAGTTCCAAAATACATTTAAATGCGCCATTAATGTAGCCAGGTTCTCACTGTAATCTCAAATATATGTCCATTTTAAAATACATTGTTTTCTTTGGATACCTGCCCTACCCTTACATCATCATCATCATCATTATTATTAATAAATATATATGTTTATACACAATAAGTTATCCATCTATCATGGGAGAAACAGCTTATCAGAAGCCGAGGGTCTAAGAGAGTATTTTTTGAAACAGGCATGTCTCTCTCCCGACGTGCCAAGCCAAAGCCATCTCACTAAATCATCCTGTCCCTAGGAACACACATGAACTGTAAATGAATGAGGCAGGCAATTTTGGTTAATTGGAATCAATAACATCATCCTGTAATTAAAGAATATTGATTGCATTATGCACAGGGCAGCCTTGGGAAGAATATGCTTTAATGCCATCCTGGGTTGACTTGCAAAACCATGTCAGAGGTCAAGTATCCCTTTCAGTGCTACGTTCAATACAACACCAAGCGCCTTTCTCTGCGTCGTTGGACAGAGCTCAGCTGTGCCGGAGAAGTTGATTTCCAGAAGGCGCAGCAAGGAAAGCTTTGCTGATTTCCAAAGCGACGCCTTTGATTTATGAATTTCTCCTTGCAGTGTAAGCCTCTTGTGGATACAGGGAGTCCATTTTGGCATGAACCCTGCAAGCGAGAAGGGCACGAAGGATGCAAACTGATGGCAACAATGCAAAGTGATGGGAAAGTATTACGGAGATTTCAATCCCAGCACAAATTACAGCAAAAGGAAAGATTTCAAAATGTGCATGCTTCCACTCATTGCCAGATTTACGTATAAGCTAAACAAGCTATAGCTTAGGGCCCCACTCTCTTGAGGGCCCCCCAAAAAATTAAAGGAAAAAAACTGGATGTACATTTCCAAAATATAGGATAAAAAAGAGAAGAAAACCTACATACAGCAACAGTGTTTTGTGTTGTGTAGGCTCCTATGATGTACAGTAAGTTATTGGCCCCGCCTGCTAGTCCGCTCCCTAAAATATCACTGGTTTGCTCATTTCTGTTTATAGGGTGCCTACATTCTGCATGAACGGGTTGCAAGGCAACATGTGCAAATGGTTTTAGATACCTATTAGGTCCATAAATTACCATATAGCATATATTCAACACAAAAAAACAGTGACAATTTGTTGTTGACAAAGGACCGCTGGACATATAAAGGGCCCCATTACCTTCAGTAGCTTAGGGCCTCATCAGACCTAAATCCGGCCCTGCTTCCACTCCCATCCAAGCCTACAGCAAAGGAAGCATAAAACCAAACCTTGGAGCAGCTTTCACCAACTAGTTTGACTCCATATGTTCTGGACTGCAACTTCCAACAGCCCTAGCCAGCATTCGTACTATTATTATTTTAAAAATAATAAAAATGGTCATGCAGCCTACAGAAACTCTCAGTGATGGGTGATACTGATGCATGCATATGCATGGGAGATGCAGAAGAGGAGGGAAGCGCAAAGGAACTGAACTCTGATGCTATACAATTTCCATTGATTACAGGGTGGCTTGTGTAGAACAGCAGTCTTTGGTTTACTATTGTGTCCACAGAAGTAATTTAACCATGCATGCAACCCAAATGATGGCAAAACTTCCAAGTACACCAATGAAACAGCACTTTGCAAGGTATCTTCCCCACCAGGAGCTGCAACCCAAGTACAATGGTACCTCAGGTTACATACACTTCAGATTACATATGCTTCAGGTTACAGACTCCGCTAACCCAGAAATAATACCTTCGGTTAAGAACTTTGCTTCAGGATGAGAACAGAAATCGTGCTCTGGCAGCGCGGCAGCAGCGGGAGTCCCCATTAGCTAAAGTGGTGCTTCAGGTTAAGAACAGTTTCAGGTTAAGAACAGACCTCTGGAACGAATTAAATACTCAACCCAAGGTACCACTGTATCCCCTGAAATATTGCAAGGATTTTGGATTACGTGTACATGCACCTCCAGACTGTCCCTGTTTTGTGGGAGGAATTCAGGCACATATCAAACTTGTTGCAGTCTGGAAAGTGACTGACTAGTAGGACAAATGCTCATTTTCACAGAACCACCCCACAAATATGAATACTCCGTAAACACCAGATACAATTTCACTTCTGTGCAAACTTTGTGCAAGCAAATCAGAATGAATGCTTAAATAAAGAGGTCATCTGCACCCAAATGGCCTCTGTAAATTATCTACCCTATTTGCAAACAGAAAAAAAAAAATGGGAGGGACCATTGCAACATATTTTGCAAGGGAGAGAACACCTTCTCAGGAGGATAGGACGTCTACAATTCTATGATACACACAATTGTTTTGTGCACATATACATAGGAATGCAAGAAGATGCCTTAGAGCTTCTACACAGTCATAGAACCATAGCATAGGAAGGGACCACGAGGATCATTTAGTCCAACCTTTGCAATGTAGGAATCTCAGCTAAATCATCCATGACAGGTGGCCATCCAACCTCTGCTTAAAAACCTCCAAGGAAGGAGAGTCCACAACCTTCAGAGGGAGATCGTTCCACTGTCAAACAACTCTTACTGTCATAAAGGTCTTCCACATGTTTAGCTGGAATCTCTTTTCTTGTACAGTGGTACCTAAGGTTAAGAACTTAATTAGTTCCGGAGGTCCGTTCTTAACCTGAAACTCTTCTTAACCTGAGATACCACTTTAGCTAATGGGGCCTCCTGCTGCCGCCGCGTGATTTCTGTTCTCATCCTGAAGCAAAGTTCTTAACCTGAGGTACTATTTCTGAGTTAGCAGAGTCTGTAACCTGAAGCGTCTGTAACCCGAGGTACCACTGTAACTTGAAGCCACTGGTTCAAGTTCTACCCTCCAGAACAGGTTTTCTCCATCCTCCATGTGACAGTCCTTCAGATGTTTGAAGATTGTGACGATATCTCCTCTTAAGTCTTCCCTTTTCCAGGCTAAACATAGCCAGCTCCTTCAACTGTTCCTCATAAGGCCTCATGCTCTTAGACCAAGTCAGAGCATTGGTCCATCAATCTCCAATCTCTGCATGCCTCTCTCTTTCTCACACACACTCTCAATCTTTTACCCACAAAGCCATTGGGGCCTGGCAAGCTGCATTACACCAAGACAAAGAGTTTTTAGCAATCTAGTCCAAGGTTGTCTGTCCTGACTGGGAGAAGCAGACAGGGGTCTTTCCCAGCCATATTCAGAGATGCTGTTGATTAAACTAGGGACTGCTTGCATGCAAAGGGGTTCTGGTGAACACAATGTATGTTTTGAGCATGCTGCTCCCTTTTCCGGTTCTCCTCATGATCATTGCATGTGCAAATTACCCCACCCCACCCCACCCCGAATAAATAAGCAGTATGCATGTGTATTGGAGGTGGGGAGATGTTCTCCTCATGCCATCTTTCAACACAGATCCAAGGCTCCTGACACAGAAAATATGTCAGCAAAACAGCCTAATATAATGGCTGAGAAAGGGGGGGGGAGTCTTTGTACCTTCAAAAACTGTTTGACAAGTAACGGGAGCGCAAGGGAAGACGGAGAGAAAAACATGCAGCCAATTGCAGTCTTCACACGGCATCTATTTATTAACAGAGTCCTGACACGGAGGAGTTTTCAGGCCAAGGATTCTTCACACCTAAATGGGCTCGAATATAAGATTATTGCCGGCACAACACATTACATCAAAGGATGCATCTAATCATTGCACGCCTCTGCCTTGAAGTTTCTAATGCCAGCTCTCGTATCTCACGCTTGACACACACAAAATGTAAAATACCCCTATTTCCATAGTATCAAGGGCTCTTTCTTTGACAGCTCATACTGTTGCTGGCTGAATTTCCTCTGCCTGTTTCTTGTTTTCAGATCTCTCACCTCTTACAGCCATGCACTGGCTAATTTTACTAATGGAAGGAAGAGGTGTGATCCCTTCCATAAATCTTGCCTAGGGATGGCCAGATCTGTCAGTTTCATACTCCCCCCCCCCTTAGTTTCTCTTTTTACCAATTTTAAAATCAGTACTCCACATCTCCACATCACCTTGCAAAAAACAAAACAAAACCCTCCTTATCAGCGTTTTAGCATGGGTTTCTCCCAATATCCACATTTTAGCAAAGCCGTTTACCCCAATAAAATACGTTTTTTGCATGTAGTTTTCAAAACATGCAGATTTTCATGCACATTTTTGCACACACATCAGAGAACTGCAAAATTCAGCGAAGTGCAAAATTCAAAGGATGGCTGTGTTTCTGTCGACATATTGTTTCAGAAGTTAAGAATTGGGTAGGTTTGCCGTTGAGTGGGAACCAAATCTCACAGCATATTCTTCTTTGCAAAGGACACTAGGGGTAGGGGAGGAATCTACTTTTCACAAGGGAGCAACCTAACATGACACTCCCAAACTTGCTTGCGGATCAGAACACAAAGCACAGTCAGATCACAGCCCTCTCCAGATGTTGCATGCCATTTCAGCTTGGAGCACCTCTGAGGTTAACCTGAGTCATAGAATCATAGAATTGGAGAGTTGAAAGGGACTCCGAGGGTCATCAAGTCTAACCCCCTGCAATGCAGGCATCCCAACACGCAGTCCCTACTTAGCTTTGCAAATGTACTAGATACCTGAAGGAGCGCCTCCACCCCCATCATTCAGCCTGGACACTGAGGTCCAGCTCCGGGGGCCTTCTGGCGGTTCCCTCATTGCAAAAAGTGAGGTTGCAGTGAACCAACCAGGCAGAGGGCCTTCTAGGTAGTGGCGCCCGCCCTGTTAAACACCCTTCCATCAGATGTCAAGGAGATGAGAGTAACAATATAACCTCGAGAAGACATCTGAAGGCAGCCCTGTTTAAGGAAGTTTTTAATGTTTGATGTTTTATCGTGTTTTTAATATTCTGTTGGGAGCTGCTCAGAGTGGTTGGGAAACCCAGCCGGATGGGCGGGGTATAAATAATACATTATTATTATTATTATTATTATTATTATTATTATTATTAGCAGGTTTTTTATTGCTGCACCTCTAGGAGGACTTGGCCAGAGTTGTGGAGCCCCAGTAATAGGGGAAGGCCCAGTGCATGGAAACCTGCATGTATGGAACAGTACATCTGCAGGATCTGTATCCTCATCACCTTCAAAGGAGGCATTTTGCCTGGTACAGGTGACTTTGCCCCTCTGCTCACCTAAATGTGTCAGGGCTTAAGAAGGCAGTGATAATCTCTGCCATTCTCATTAATTGAGTTTGCTTTGTGAAGCAGCCATAGCTTAGTGGAAGATCTGAAATCCCTAAGAGCTGCTGCCAGTCATGTAGACAATAGTGAGCTAAATGGACCAATAGTCTGACTCAGTTTAAGGCACCTTTGCTTGTTCCTAGGTTCCTTTCTGATACAGGCGCAATTACTGTCCCATACTGTCTTAATTGCAATTGTCTCTTGCCTTTTCATTCCCACCTGAACAAAACCAATTAAAATGAGCAAAAAAAAAAAAGTGTTTTTAAAAGTAACACATCCACACTGTGTTCATTAAAAATTGATAGAATGTGAAATGTAGTGAAAGAATAAAAAAAAAAAAAATGGTAAGACACAAAATGCAAAGTCACCTGTACCAGGCAAAATGCCTCCTTTGAAAGTGATGAGGATACAGATCCTGCAGATGTACTGTTCCATACATGCAGGTTTCCATGCACTGTGGACCCCTGAATGATCTTGGGTTCAAGATCCATGCTCAGTGAAGATGCACTAGCAGTAAGGCCTGAGGAGGTGAGTATCCCTGCTTTTCCATAATCACATGGTGTCCCCTTCACAGGAAAGGATTGGGGTCTATTTGGAGAGGCAGGAAAGCCTTAGAGCACAGGTGGGGAGCCTCAGGGCCTGCTCCTTATTACTACCACTTCATACTCTTGTGTGTTTTTGCTAGGCTACGAAGTGTCCTGGAACCAGAGGCACATTTAGGGCAGTGCAACCGGTTCTGCCACACTGGATGCTAAGCCTAGGGGGGGGGCGCAGAGCATCACAATTGAACTGAGCAGAATGGAAGGGGACGGGGGGGGTACCATGTTTTTGGCCTCACACTGTCAGTTTGCATTTCTTGGTACAGAAAGCCTTGATCTGATGTGCAGAGATATTTCCTATTCTAATTAATTCAAGAGGGTTCTGGAAGCTTCTCTGTGTGAAAGAAACAAGCAGAGGGTTATTGTTTGGGTTATTCCTTCAGAGAAGTTGACTACAGCTGGTTTAAACCTCTTATCTCTTTCTGTCAAGGTCATGCTGGCTATAAAAATAGGCCAGAAGGAGCCTGGGTTTCACACTTTTTGTTTCTATCTCTTTTCCTTCTGGTGTGGTGTTCTGTACATAGTATGCTATAGTGTTAAGGTTTAGACTTATTATAAGTTATTTTAAGTTTAAGTTAAATCTGCTTCAACTGGATTTCTTATGGACAGTGCCAATCCTGAATGTATTTGATTTTTTACTATTATGCTCATTTGCCTTTAGTAGCAGTAAAGCTCTGCTGGATGAAACACAACTGCCTCTGGTCTTTTTTGGGGGAATCCTGCAATGTGTTTAAGTTTTTACTCTGCTAACTATACATCAGACTCTACTCCGGATCAATACTGAGTAGAATTCCATGACAGGTCATGCGCCTGAATGGGTTTTTTTGCTGTGCTGATGGCTTCCTGAGACTGAGCAGAGTGCTGAGGATGCTGCTGAAATTTGAAAGACCAAATTCCACCCCTGTTTGAACTCTGCTAATGCATCTTGCTTGCCTGGATGCCAGATACAGGGGGGGGGGTGAATTTGTGCAGAAACCAGCCTACCACAGAAGGGTAAAATTCACAACTTTTTGATCCACCCACTTTCCCCTAGCTCCATTCACCACTGACATACGGCCTCTGGAAGGTTGCCCAGAAAGGAATGTGCCCCCCACCCGGTCTGAAAAAAAAAGATGTCCCAGGCCCAAGCTCTTCCATCCCTGGAGTAGGCGATGGCCAACTCTTTCCACCTTTCCTCCACCGTCAACATATTGCCAAGGTGATGTAGCAGCTGAACGTATCCATGTGTTTTAGCAGTCTGGAAGGTTATTATTATGCTTGAGCTAGCAGCTATATGAATTAGAAATCATCCATCATTACATAAGCATAAGCACAAAGCTGCCTTAAGCCCACACAGAATCACAGCCGGCATCGCTCTGCGCTTTCCAAAAAAAGGAAGTTTTCCTCTTGCGGTTCTGCTCTGTTTCTTCTCACTCCACCTCCTTGTCTCTCTGTTTGCTAAACTTCAGCAGTGTAAAGAGTCTGTATCATTGACTGGAGTCAATCCCCCATCCCCACCCCCCTCGCCAGTTGCAAACTTCATTGAGTCCATCTTGTCAAATGTATCCACTGGATCTGTTTTCGTCGCAAAGGGTGTCTTGCAACAGCCTCACAGCCCCCAGCTGTCATGTTGGTGCCTCTGTCGGTTTATCTAAATGTACAGCAGAAGGTTCAGAAACACAACGTCAATTTCTGGGCTAGATCCCAGCTGCCAGAGTCTTCTTCTGGAAGCTTTTGGGGAACGAGCCAGGGGCTAATCATAATCAGACTAAGTGTGTCATTTTGTATCATCCAAGATTTCTGAGTAGGGACGGCTCTGCAGGAACAGGCTGAATTGATGGCTTGAGAGTCGAGGTGGTCCAGCAGATAATGAGATGGACTTAGAGCCAAAGCAAGGTCTGGGTTCAAGCTGTCCCTTGGGCATGAAGTTGTCATTTGGCAACTTCCAGGGTTGTTTCAGAAGTCATGGTTTAAGGGTGAGGGCGTATGCCTTTGCATGCAATGTATTTATGACCATATATATCATATATCCCCTTCATGGATCACTGCCTTGCCGTGGCAAAGGGGCTTGAAGAACTCAGAGAAGCTATGAACTATGCCGAGCAGGGCACCCAAGATGAACAGGTCATAGTGGAGAGTTTTGACCAAACGTGATCCACCTGGAGGAGGAACCGGCAAGCCACTCCAGTATCCCTGCCAAGAAAACTCCATGGACAAAGACAACAGGCATATAAAAGTTATGACGCTGGAAGATGAGCCCCTCAGGTCGGAAGGCGTCCAACATGCTACTGGGGAAGAGCGGAGGGCAAGTACACGTAGATCCAGAGCTGATGAAGCGGCTGGGCCAAAGCCGAAAGGACGCTCAGTTGCGGATATGCCTGGAAGCGAAAGGAAAGTCCAATGCTGTAAAGAAAAATATTGCATAGGAACCTGGAATGTAAGAACCATGAACATGGGTAAGTTGGAGGTGGTCAAAAATGAGATGGCAAGAATAAATATTGACATCCTGGGCATCAGTGAACTAAAATGGACGGGAATGGGTGAATTCAGTTCGGATGACCATCATATCTACTACTGTGGGCAAGAAACCCGTAAAAGAAATGGAGTAGCCCTCATAGTCAACAAAAGAGTGGCAAAAGCTGTACTGGGATGCAATCTCAAAAATGATAGAATGATCTCGATACGAATCCAAGGCAGACCTTTTAACATCACAGTAATCCAAGTTTATGCACCAACTACTGGTGCTGAAGAAACTGAAATTGACCAATTCTATGAAGACTTACAACACCTTATAGAAGTGACACCAAAGAAGGATGTTCTTCTCATTATAGGGGATTGGAATGATAAAGTAGGGAGTCAAGAGATAAAAGGAACAACTGGCAAGTTTGGCCTTGGAGATCAAAACGAAGCAGGGCAAAGGCTAATAGAGTTCTGTCAAGAGAACAAGCTGGTCATCACAAACACGCTTTTCCAACAACACAAGAGACGACTCTACACATGGACATCACCAGATGGGCAGCATCGAAATCAGATTGATTATATTCTCTGCAGCCAAAGATGGAGAAGCTCTATACAGTCAGCAAAAACAAGACCTGGAGCTGACTGTGGCTCAGATCATCAGCTTCTTATAGCAAAATTCAAGCTTAAACTGAAGAAAGTAGGAAAAACCACTGGGCCGGTAAGATACAATCTAAGTCAAAGCCCTTATGAATACACAGTGGAAGTGAGGAACAGGTTTAAAGATTTAGATTTGGTGGACAGAGTGCCTGAAGAACTATGGATGGAGGCTCGTAACATTATACAGGAGGCAGCAACGAAAACCATCCCAATGAAAAGGAAATGCAAGAAAGCAAAGTGGCTGTCCAATGAGGCCTTACAAATAGCGGGGGAGAGAAGGCAAGCAAAATGCAAGGGAGATCATGAAACATACAGGAAATTGAATGCAGATTTCCAAAGAATAGCAAGGAGAGACAAGAAGACCTTCTTAAACAAGCAAAGAAATAGAGGAAAGCAATAGAATGGGAAGAACCAGAGATCTGTTCAAGAAAATTGGAGATATGAAAGGAACATTTCGTACAAAGATTTCCATAATAAAGGACAAAAGTGGAAAGGACCTAACAGAAGCAGAAGACATCAAGAAGAGGTGGCAAGAATACACAGAGGAATTATACCAGAAAGAAACGGATGTCTCATATACCCCAGGTAGTGTGGTTGCTGACCTTGAGCCAGACATCCTGGAGAGTGAAGTCAAATGGGCCTTAGAAAGCACTGCAAATAACAAGGCCAGTGGAAGTGATGGTATTTCAGCTGAACTATTTAAAATTTTAAAAGATGATGCTGTTAAGGTGCTACACTCAATATGCCAGCAAGTTTGGAAAACTCAGCAGTGGCCAGAAGATTGGAGAAGATCAGTCTACATCCCAATCCCAAAGAAGGGCAGTGCCAAAGAATGCTCCAACTATCGCACAATTGCACTAATTTCTCACGCTAGCAAGGTTATGCTTAAAATTCTACAAGGAAGGCTCAAGCAGTATGTGGACCGAGAACTCCCAGAAGTGCAAGCTGGATTTAGAAGAGGCAGAGGAACCAGAGACCAAATTGCAAACATGCGCTGGATTATGGAGAAAGCTAGAGAGTTCCAGAAAGACATTTACTTCTGCTTCATTGACTATGCAAAAGCCTTTGACTGTGTCGACCATGGCAAACTATGGCAAGTTCTTAAAGAAATGGGAGTGCCTGATCACCTCATCTGTCTCCTGAGAAATCTCTATGTGGGACAAGAAGCTACAGTTAGAACTGGATATGGAACAACTGACTGGTTCAAAATTGGGAAAGGAGTACGACAAGGCTGCATTTTGTCTCCCTGCTTATTTAACTTATATGCAGAATTCATCATGCGAAAGGCTGGGCTGGATGAATCCCTAGCCGGAATTAAGATTGCCGGAAGAAATATCAACAACCTCAGATATGCAGATGACACAACCTTGATGGCAGAAGGTGAGGAGGAATTAAAGAACCTTTTATTGAGGGTGAAAGAGGAGAGTGCAAAATTTGGTCTGAAGCTCAACATCAAAAAAACGAAGATCATGGCTACTGGTCCCATCACCTCCTGGCAAATAGAAGGGGAAGAAATGGAGGCAGTGAGAGATTTTACTTTCTTGGGCTCCATGATCACTGCAGATGGTGACAGCAGCCACGAAATTAAAAGACGCCTGCTTCTTGGGAGAAGGGCAATGACAGGCCTAGACAGCATCTTGAGAAGTAGAGACATCACCTTGCCAACAAAGGTCCGTATAGTTAAAGCTATGGTTTTCCCAGTAGTGATGTATGGAAGTGAGAGCTGGACCATAAAGAAGGCTGATCGCCGAAGAATAGTTGTTTTTTAATTATGGTGCTGGAGGAGACTCTTGAGAGTTCCATGGACTGCAAGAAGATCAAACCTCTCCATTCTGAAGGAAATCAGCCCTGAGTGCTCACTGGAAGGACAGATTGTGAAGCTGAGGCTCCAGTACTTTGGCCACCTCATGAGAAGAGAAGACTCCCTGGAGAAGACCCTGATGTTGGGAAAGATGGAGGGCACAAGGAGAAGGGGGCGACAGAGGATGAGATGGTTGGATAGTGTTTTTGAGGTTACCAGCATGAGTCTGACCAAGCTGCGGGGGGCAGTGGAGGACAGGAGTGCCTGGCGTTCTCTGGTCCATGGGGTCACGAAGAGTCGGACACGACTAAACGACTAAACAACAACATATCATATATATCATGTCAGGGATGCAGGTGGGGCTGTGGGTTAAACCACAGAGCCTAGGACTTGCCAATCAGAAGGTCAGCAGTTTGAATCCCCGCAACAGGGTGAGCTCCCGTTGCTCGGTCCCTGCTCCTGCCAACTTAGCAGTTCGAAAGCATGAAGTGCAAGTAGATAAATAGGTACCACTCCGGCGGGAAGGTAAACAGCGTTTCCGTGGGCTGCTCTGGTTCGCCAGGAGTGGCTTAGTCATGCTGGCCACATGACTCAGAAGCTGTACGCCAGCTCCCTCAGCCAGCAAAGCGAGATGAGCACCACAACCCCAGAGTCGGCCACGACTGGACCTAATGGTCAGGGGTCCCTTTACCTTATATCATGTCAATCTGGGAAGGTAGCCCATCTAGGAGAAGGAAAACTCTGACCCCAAACCTCTGCTGCCCTGCGGGACATCTTCAGTGGAAGAGAGGTCTAAGGAGTACACCCTACACAAATCTGGAGTGGAGTCCCTAAGACGGTGGGATGGTGTCTTGTACACCTCCTTCTGGCACCTGCTGCAGCCAAGCTGGGGCCACATGTATTGCTCCGCTTTTCATTTGACCACATTAGCAAGGCCAAGAGCAGGGTGGACCTCCTCTCACAGTGCCCAGGCTTGGACACCCTGGGGTGGTCACTTCAGTGTTGCTAACGCATCAGTTTGGCTTCACCCCTTGAGGCACACTCCGTTGTCTCTCAAGTTGTGGCCAGGGACAGGTCCTTGCCAGGTGTACTCCTGCTGGAATGCATCCACTTCAGATATGGTGGTGCATACCTTTAGGGCATGGGTCTGCTCATGTTGAAGAAGAAGAAGAAAAAGAAGAAGAAGAGGAGGAGTTTGGATTTGATATCCCGCTTTATCACTACCCGAAGGAGTCTCAAAGTGGTTAACATTCTCTTTTCCCTTCCTCCCCCACAACAAACACTCTGTGAGGTGAGTGGGGCTGAGAGACTTCAAAGAAGTGTGACTGGCCCAAGGTCACCCAGCAGCTGCATGTGGAGGAGCGGAGACACGAACCCGGTTCACCAGATTACGAGTCTACCACTCTTAAGCACTACACCACACTCTCTTGGATTCAAGAGCTAAATTCCCATTGATTTCCAAAGATTTCAGGCTTGGGGAGTCACACAAATTTGCCTTATATCAGGTCAGACTCCATGTCTATCAAATGCTGTATTGTCTACTCTGACTGGAAGCAGCTCTCCAGGCCCAAGCAGAAAGAGGTGTTTCCCATCACCTGGTATCAGATTGTCTACACTGGAGATGCCCAGGATTGAACAAGGGACATCTGACACACAAAAGCATGTGCTTTGACGTTGATCTATGGCCCTTTTCCAATTAGTAGCATGTGACTGAACCCTCATGTTCAGCATCTCATTACTCAGTGACTTACAGATGGAATATGCACTGCCTCAATTAGTGATGTGAAGGGGGCATGGTAATTTCTCTCTCTCTCTCTCTCTCTCTCTCTCTCTCTCTCTCTCTCTTTCATTCTTAGAGTGAGAAGGTTATGTGGGCCTATTACCTGGAACGCTTTATTGTTTTCATCTAATTTTCACCGTCTTTTGTGATTTGTCTGCGTTGACAACAATTCGTACAAGTGTTTGTGCTATTGTGACACTAGCCAATCTGAATGCTAGAACGGAGGAGGGACATTTTTTAAAATAAAATAAAAAACCTGTTCTCTTGGCTACTGAAATCAGTGCCAATGGAATGGTAATCTTTGTCAAACAATGGCTTCGCAATCATAGGGGAAAGATGCTCATAAAACTGAACGAGGAAGTGGGAAAGAGCATCACTTCCTCCTTTTGTTCTTTTCAAGAGAGAGAAAAGTAACCACCCTCGCCACCTCATGACCCAAGGGACAGTGAGTGGGGGAGTCCAGAGGCTTTGTGGGCACCAGAGGAAGACCAGCGGGTGTCATTGTGCCCATGGGCACCAGGTTGGCAATTGCTGATCAAGAGCATCATTTATCAATTTTGCAGACAGTTCTCCTCCCAAAAAGTGTGACCGTACTCACCATAGGGATGTTCACATGTTATGCTAAATGAGTGTATAAGCTTGTGTACATGCGTATACAATAGTTGATCTGTACAAATCAACAAGTGTCCATTTCCCCACCCTGTACAAGTGTTCAGTGTAACATGTGAACAACCCTCATGTCACCTGACACTAACCCTCATGATGTAATGGGCCTGTGTAGCAAAATGACAAAGCACCTCTTGATTTCATAGGATTAGCTGCTCTGGTGTCATATGGAAGATGACGGGCCCAGCATAGCTGGGAGCAAAGCAAATTAATCAGCGCTTTTCGTTGAACCCATTCATAAGACCTAAGTTCATGCTCAGTAAGCCATCCAGCCTAACCCTTTATTTATGGGCGATTCTTCCTTCGTGTAGAATGTCTGGGTTTTTCTCTGCGCCACCCTTGTGCAATCAATTTGAACTGCAATAAGAGAATGCAGGCAATGAGCGCTGAAAGGTTAACAATATTGTGAAGTGCACATTAAAATCAAATGACCTGAATGATTGCCTCTTCTGATCAGTATGCAAGAGAGATTTCTCATGAGTCAGCAGTGTCCTCAAAATGGAAAAGAAAATAAAAGAAACCTCAGCATCGTTATATTGTTCAGAGTGGAAGGACATGAACGTTCTCACTGCGCAGGCGTTTTGGAAAGATTTCCTCTGTAGGCTCATTGGTATGGAACCAATGTCCTAAGGAGAATAATTGGATGGTGCTACAGGAAAGGCAAATGGAGCAAGATAAGAGAGCCTGGCACAACACTGGAAAAACTCAGAGTAGAGCCCTGAGCTGCTGCGTCAACATTGTTTAGTGCCAAGAAATATCTTTCCTTTGGAGCCAGGAAGACAGGACAGTTAGCTATCATTTGCAATCATCTGTTACGAAAACAGTTGGAGGAGCAATCTTCTGGGAAGGACTGCAAACCTGGACTTTCACACTAGATAAGACCCACTACAGTGGTACCTTGGGTTACATATGCTTCAGGTTACAGACTCCACTAACCCAGAAATAGTACCTCGGGTTAAGAACTTTGCTTCAGGATGAGAACAGAAATCGTGCAGCGGTGGCACAACGGCAGCAGGAGGCCCCATTAGCTAAAGTGATGCTTCAGGTGAAGTACAGTTTCAGGTTAAGAACAGACCTCCAGAACTAATTAAGTTCTTAACTTGAGGTGCCACTGTACTTACTGTACCCCAGGCCTTGCCATGCCAAGGCACCAAAGAAGACCACTCAACTTTCAAGGTGACTATTTCTTGCCTATGAAGGGTGGGGTTGGACCATACGTAGCTTAGTGGTTCTACATAGGCTTTGCCTGCAAAACACTTAATAAAGTGGTCCACAAGACATTGACTTGCAGCCATCTTTAGTTGAGATTTCTGCATTGCAGGGCACTGGACTAGATGTCCCTTGGGGGTCCCTACCAGCTCTACAATTTTCTATGCCTGTTGTTATTGTCCATGGAGTTTGCTTGGCAGGGATACTGGAGTGGCTTGTCAGTTCCTTCTCCAGGTGGATCACATTTAGTGTAAACTCTTGGCTATGACCTGTCCGTCTTAGGTGGCCCTGCACGACAAAGCTCATAGCTTCTCTGAGTTATTCAAGCCCCTTCACCACGACAAGGCAGTGATCCATGAAGGGGGTGTTCATGTCGACAAAGATCCATATAGCTCAAGCTATGGTTTTCCCAGTAGTGATGTATGGAAGTGAGAGCTGGACCATAAAGAATCAATGCTTTTGAATTGTGGTGCTGGAGGAGACTCTTGGGAGTCCCATGGACTGCAAGTAGATCAAACTTCTCCATTCTTAAGGAAATCAGCCCTGAGTGCTCACTGGAAGGACAGATCCTGAAGCTGAGGCTCGAATACTTTGGCCACCTCAGGAGAAGAGAAGACTCCCTGGAAAAGACCCTGATGTTGGGAAAGATGGAGGGCACTTGGAGAAGAGGATGACAGAGGACGAGATGGTTGGATAGTGTTCTCGAAGCTACCAGCATGAGTTTGACCAAACTGCGGGAGGCAGTGGAAGACAGGAGTGCCTGGCGTGCTCTGGTCCATGGGGTCACAAAGAGTCGGACATGACTAATCGACTAAACAACAAAAATGTTTCTATGATTTTTCCTCACCACATCCTGGGTAATTCCCCACCTAACTAATTTTCAGACGTCCACTGTGTCTAACCACTGTATTGTTACCATTAATCACTTTTTTCATGTTATGCTAGGACTCTGTGGAAGCTTCTTCAGTTCATGGAATCAGAGAATTGTAGAGTTGGAAGGGACGATGAGGATCCTTTAATCCAATTCCCTGCAAAGCAGGAATCTTTCACCCAATATGAGGGTTGAACCTTCAATTGCTGCCTAGCTCTCATGAGAAGCCCTGAATCATGTGGGCAGGGCCTACTACATGGTGGCTCCTCTAGAATTTTTTTTAAAATAATATTTATTAGTTTTCCAACAATTTAAACACTACAAACAACAAAGAAAGAAAAAGAAAAAATGAACAATACAATACAATACAAAAACACTAAATAACACAAACACGTTAAACTAACAAAACAAAACAAAAACAGTTTAAAACACATCAAACAATTTCAATATGTTATCTTTCATTCACTTATTTCAACGACCTCCTCACACCTCCCTTTTTGTATTCCACTTCTGTTAATTGTTTCAGCAATTCCTTTCCATCTTCCTCTGTTTTCTATCCTATAATTATCTTAACACATTCTAACCTTATTTTTTCCTTTAATACTTAATCTGTTTATATTTGATTCCTTATAACCTTTCTACTAAAGCCATATAACTTCAATCTAACATTTTTCTAACATTCAGTGGCTCCTCTAGAAATTAGGGGGAGGAGCTACATCACAGGCTCCTCCCACATGACACAGGTCACCTTCCATAACCCAGGCAGCTTGAGAAGGAGTCCATTACAGAGGGTTCAGTCGCCTGACATAATGTAAGGAGAGGAATATATTTGTGATAGTGTTCAGTTTGCATAAAGTGCATTGCCATTCATATATTATACTGCTGAATTATTGTTAATTCATTATTATTATTATTATTGATGACCTAATTTATATATTCCTTTAGGAGTGCAGCTATCCCTTCAAGGCAGTGCCCAAAATTGTACAAAATACAACAACGATGGTGATAAAGCACAATAAAATAATTGGACAATTAAAACCGCATTACACCACCCCTTTAAATTTAATTATAGCAGTTAGAACATCAGCAGCAATTAATAAAAGCAACAGCAATTAATGAAAAGAAGGCCAAAATGTTAATGTTAATGTTTTCTGGTGAAGCATTAGCAAACCAAAGCTTGCACTTTTTATCATACGGTGCTTATAATAAACACACATGTTCTTAAAAAAAGTATTAAAAATAAAACAAAATTACAAGCTGTGGAGCTCAGAAATGGAATGTACCTGATGAACTATGAATCCTTTAAATCACTACTGAATTATTACTATAATTGTTGTTAATTGCACCTCTTTAGGATGAGACAGGAAACAAATCCAAAGAAATTAGTTAATGTGGAAATCCTATACAGAAGAAGCTGGCATTAAGCAAGCTGGTTAAATGCAGCCAGCATAAAGTTACACCAGATCCAAACCCTGTTCAGCATAAGGACTGCGGCTGATACTCTGCCTAAACCAGGCAGATGGAAATCAACCCTCTAAAATAGTGTTCTATAGCAGCTTGCCAAGTCACGTGACTAAACGAAACAGACTTAGGAGCCAGCCCAATTCTCCCCCCCACACACACACACACACATTGGCCACATCCCTGGAAGACTCCTTTTGGGGTAACTTGCACCACCCTTGGTCCTGCCAGCCTTGGGGAAGCCAGCTGAGCATTGACTGATCTGGGTAGAGCAACTTAACACCGGCAGGGACAGACTTTGGTCTTTCAAATTTTGGTGGCACCTTATGCAAGGCTAAAATTTGGTCCGTCCCCCCCCCCCCCCAAAAAAAAAAAACTTCTCACCTTCCATTCTGCTCAATTCACTATGTCATAGTTGTGACGCCCTGCAACACCCCCTACGCTCTGCTCCCAGTGCAGCAGAACCAGTTGCGCTGCCTTAAATCTGCCTCTGACAGTCTTGCGTCTTTTATCGAGCCTGGGTTGGGTTCGGAGAGCAGCCATATCCACAGCTGCTCATCCGATGGGTGGATGCTGCCATAGGATTGCCTCCAAAGTCATGGAGTTGTCAGGGATCATGCATTGTGATTTAGTGCTTGTATTTACGTAGAAGACAACTCTCTTGCAAAACTCCAACAGAGCCATTGTTAAAGCGAATGGTTCTAAAATGTGTCCTGAAATAGTATGATTCCTCTGGTTTCCGTGGGGGATGCAGGGTTCCTTTGCTTTAAATCTCCCCCTCCCCAAATCCTTCTTCATCTGTGCTTTATTCATAAACTGGGGTGTTTAAATGTTTTAAGTTTTAATGCCATTGAAAACTGATGGTGTGGAGGGAGAGAGAGAGAGAGAACCTGCATATGTTAATCTGCAATAATGATAATAATTAATAAGTCATCCACTGCAGAAAAGATTCTTCATAACTCTGCGGGGGGCTGGAGATCATTCAAATTCCCCTTCAGCAGTGAAAGTCCTATTAATAATTTACTATTACTTTTGGTATCAACAATGAAAGCAATAGCTATGCATAATGTGAAATCTAGAGAACAACCTGGAGATTAGCGCTTTACAGTGAATATAAAAAAACCTGGCTTCTATGGGGTTGAATCCTTGATCTTTGAAACTCACTTCCATAGGACTTGGTGACGGTGAACAGCCCAACTTGCCCACCCGAGATGTTGGAGGGTATGTCACAATGGTGGCTGGTGCCTTAGCCTTTCTCAACCTGTGGGTCCCCAGATGTTGTTGAACTACAACTCCAATCACCCTTAGCTAGCAAGGCCAGTGGTCAGGGATGATGGGAGTTGTAGTCCAACAACATCTGGGGACCCACAGGTTGAGAACCGCTGCCTTAGGGGCTTTTAGGGCGTGAGGCTGGAGGTCATCAGTAGATGGAGCCAGAGACAATGACGAGCAGAACCACCTATTTCTAATTTTGTCCCCATCCTCTTCCTTGCTGAGTTCTATAAAGGTCAAACAGAGGCTAAGTAGGAAGAAGCTGAGAGCCAGGCCACCCTCATGACTGTTTATAAGTAAGAAGGCAGGCAAGGGAGAGGGCCTGAGGGTTGGTGGGGCAGTGCCCCATTTGTCCTTCTGAACCTCCCTCCATCATGGCCACTTCTGGAATGCAACCAGGCACGCACAATGCATGAATCAAGATCCTCCAAACTTGGTGTCCTCAATGTCACTTACAAGGAGATTCATTCCACTTGCCACTTATATACTCCAGAAGATTTATCTGAGTAGATCATATCCCATAGCAAGCTCTAAAACATCTTGATGTCTTATTAATAAGTTAATTGAATTCCACAGTTACTCTCCTACAGCTAATGTATCTATGCTTTGTCATTGACTGATAGGCAGCGATGTCTATGAAGATACTTAATAGCTGCTTTCATGAACAAATGAACACCTAGAGCTAAATTATAATACAGCAAGTATTAATAAGGGACACTGATAAGCTGGCATTAGAAATTGCTAGTAACAGTAACTGACACAAGATGGATCCCACACTCCTGTCTAAGCTGACAGCAAAAGCCCTAAACTAAATGTAGTAAAAAAATAATTTAAAACCTTGTTTTGCAGCAGAGTTTTTTAGCCACAGGAGAGAACAGGCAGTCAAAAATAATGTGGGTTTTCTTTTACAGCGCTATGATGCACCATCCTTTGACAGGCACCTAAAAAATGATGACCAGAAGCTGTTGTTTGCATCTGCCTTAATTTAAGCAGAAGTGGCTTTATTACATTATATGGAAAGGCTATAACTGTGGCAGAGTGTATATGTAGAAAGTTTTAGGGATGGGTGATTGTCCATACACTTCTCCCAAACATGCATTGTTGACATTTCTTCTAGGGATCATAGGAACTAGAATTCAGTCTCCACGATTTCCAGCCAGAAAAGAGACTGACAGCATCGCTCACCAAGGAGGCCACTTTACTACTAATTACTTTACTACTACTACTACTCATCATCATCATCATCATCACCATCATCATTTATTATTTATAATCCACCCAACTGGCTGAGTTTCCCAAGCCACTTTGGGTGGTTCCCAACAGAATATTAACAGAATAAAACGTCAAACATTAAAAACCTCCCTAAACAGATGTCTTCTAAAAGTCAGATAGTTGTTTACTTCTTTGACATCTGATGGGAGAGCGTTCCACAGGGTGGGTGCCATTACTGAGAAGGCCCTCTGCCCAATTCCCTGTAACTTCACTTCTGGCAGTGAGGGAACCACCAGAAGGCCCTCTGTGCTGGACCTCAGTGTCCGGGTTGAACGGTGGGGGTGGAGATGCTTCTTCAGGTCTACTGGGCCAAGGCCATTTAAGGCTTGAAAGGTCAGCACCAACACTCTGAATTGTGTCCGGAAACGTACTGGGAGCCAATATAGGTCTTTCAGGACCTGTGTTATGTGGTCTCGGCGGCCACTTCCAGTCACCAATCTAGCTGCCGCATTCTGGATTAGTTGAAGTTTCTGGGTCACCTTCAAACCACAGGACTGGTCAAAAACATTTTTGAGTGCCTGAAAGAATGCCCTCCAACATGTTGAGCCCTCAAACTGGGACATCCATGCTCCCGTGTGAGTTATGTGACCTGCACAAGATTGTGTATGTGAGAGTCCCCTGTTGCCTGCTAGTCTAACCCAGGCCCTCAATGTAAGATTTTTTGGCTCCCAGGAGGCAAAGATGGGAAAGCTCAAGCTGGTATAAATGGAAATAAGGTGGCTAGTTGTGGTTGGGAGAATGCTAGCAGGATGCTACCATGGTTGAGCACCACTGTTTGAATTCTCAGGACCCAGAACAACTCATTCCAGTTATAGTAGCATTCTTTATGTCTGTGCAGCTCTTTATTTGTATACACACAGATACTTTCTCCTTTCAGTAAGAAATCAGCAGTTCCCCAGTCATCTAATGGATGGGTGTCTGAGCTACGCCCAAGGACAAGTATGAGACTGGCAGGCAAAGATAAATGTTGTGCTTGATTGTGATGTGTTGGCCTGAATCCTTCCAAGAACGTTTCCCCCTATAATTCAGCGCATTGTTCCCTGTTAATCACAGAAGTGTCTCAGAGTGGACTCAGAACACAACAGAGACTGATAGCAGGCTGCAGGAAGAGAATAACAAGGCAGGCAATACAATAACAAGACAGGCAATATATATATATATATATATATATATATATATATATATATATATATATCGCTGGTCCCTAATTTGTCTCTAGTTTTTCATATTTCAGCCCACTTTATTAAATCTTTAGAAGTTTGAGTGCATCTTGATCCTGGTGGGTTTGCAAGTCAACATGCTGGACGTTACTGAAACACCACACAAGGGTGTTTCCCATCTTATGATACACAAGGAGGATTTGGGAACAGATGTGCTGGTCATGGCCCCATGCTCTGGTAGCAGAACATTTGGCTCCAGTGAGAATGGGTCCTATGCATGGCGATCTGCATGCTTTATCACTCTTCCCTGCAACAGGGGCATGGAGGAGTCCTGTGTTCACCAATCCATGTGCATGAGACCTAATGCTCAGATGCCATTGCAAAGGGGGGGTGGCCAATGGGCACATCATCATGAAGGGGCATGGCCAGTCAGGGGTGCCAACTTGAATAAAATATTGGGGGGCCAGGTAAGCCCCACCCCACATAATAAATCAAGTGGCATGGTGCACACACACCGTTTGAATTGCAATGCCCGTCAACTTGGGAGGAGCTGGCCCCCTCAAATATTTTATGGGGGGACGAAGGACCTCAGCCTCTAAGAGTTGGCTCCTATGTGTGGAAGGATGTTGTTATGTACAGTCATACCTCGGGTTCAAGTAGTTACGGGCTAAGCATTTTCGGGTTGCGCTCCACGGCAACCCGGAAGTAATGGAGCGCTTTACTTCCGGGTTTTGCCGCTCGCGCATGCGCAGACGCTCAAAATGACATCACGCACATGTGCAGAAGCAGCAAATCACAACCCGTGCATGCGCAGACGTGCAGATGTGGGTTGCCTTTGCTTCAGGATGCGAACGGGGCTCCAGAATGGATCCCATTCACATCCAGAGGTACCACTACTGTACTAAGCTTGGATCCTAGAACAATAGGCAGGTAGGATCCTAGAATGCAATAACCTGGTTGGCCTGCAGGAGCAGCCCAATCAGACCCCAGGAGGAAGTTAATCAGCCTATTAGGCTGGTAGGATACTAGGGTGCAACAATTGATTGGCCTGCAGCAGCAGCCCAAATCAAATACGGCGACAATTCCCGGGGGGGAACCAGGAGGAGGACTGGACAGAGGATTCCCAAGGGCACAGCTGGGAGGTGAGGCCCGTAGAGCATGAGGAGTGGGTAAGGGAGGCAGAACGAGTAAGCCCAGAGGTGACCCCCGAGGCTGAGCGGCCACAAGAACCAGAGCCACAACCGAGCGGACAGGCGGCGCCTGACCCAACGGTCCCTTCCTAGCCAGCAGCCCCAGAACAAGAGCCAGAACCAGTAACCCCTACTGACGGACACCCCAGACCACAATGCATACGTAGGTGACCGGCATACCTCAATGGCTATGAATACTAACCTTCCGGCCACAATGGGAACTTAGAGGGGATGGGTGTTATGTACTAAGCTTGGATCCTAGAACAATAGGCAGGTAGGAACCTAGAATGTGACAACGGATTGGCCTGCAACAGCAGCCCAATCAGGCTCCAGGAGGGAAACATAAACAACCAATCAGATGGGACTCGTTGTGTAAATAATGTATATAAAGCCTGAGGTTTTGGGGGAAAATTCATTCACTGTTTTTTGAGCTGCAATAAAGAGCATGAAATCACTACGCGACTCTGAGTATATTTCAGATGTGCTCTTAATTGCCTGCATAAGCCCAGCAGAATAGAAAAGTTTTCAGCAGGCATGTAAAAATTGAAACAGCAGGTGCCTGCTGAATCTCTGTTAGCAGGGTATTCCACAAGACTGGGCCTGTGACACTAGAGGTTTGGCTTTTGTTGTTGTCGAATGAGCCTCACCAGCTCGGAAAGCAACCAGTAGCACACCTGCAGATGATCTCAGTGATCGAGCTGCAATAAAGGTGGTCCCTGGGGGTCCACTGAAACTAAGTTATGGTCGGTGGTTCGAATTCCCGTGAAGGGGTGAGCTCCCATTGCTCGGTCCCTGCTCCTGCCAAACTAGCAGTTCGAAAGCACGTGCAAGTAGAGTGCAAGTAGATAAATAGGTACTGCTCTGGCAGGAAGGTAAATGGCGTTTCCGTGCACTGCTCTGGTTCGCCAGAAGTGGCTTAGTCCTGCTGGCCACATGACCCAGAAGCTGTAAGTCGGCTCCTCGGCCAATAAAGCAAGATGAGCGCTACAACCCCAGAGTTGGCCACGACTGGACCTAATATTCAGGCTGTCCCTTTACCTTTACCTTTATCTTTAAATTAAAGAAAGACCTTAAATCTTGCTAAGCAGTAGATGGTCAGCCAATGCAGATGCTTTAACAATGCTGCCACATGTTTTCAGCCAGATGTGCCCATCAGCAATCTGACCACAACATTTGGCACCAACTTGAGCTTCTGAACCAGGCCCAAGGGCAGCCCCACGGAGAGTGCATTGCAGTGATCCAAGTTATTGCAGGATAACTCGGGACTTCCGGGTTGGCGCCATCGCCGAATGGCGGACTCCCTCCGAGCTCCGGAGGGAGCCTGCTTGGCAGGGGCTGGGTCCTACCGCGTCGGCGTCGCGGGGACCCTCAAAAACTATGGGCGCTGAAACCCATGGGCATGGTGACTCGGCGGGCACTGTTTGTGCCCCCCCAGCCCGCGAAGGAGCCTTTTTAAAGGCTGCGGAGCGGGTGCCGGGGGGGAGGTGGTGCTATGAGTCCTCCGCTTCCCCTGCCGAGCGAAGCCGCATGCCATTTGGCGGAGAGCGCTGACTTCTTCAATTGAAAATTCGGATTAAAAGAACAACCCGTGAGTAATTGGAAACTGGATTTAAAAAAGGAAAAAATTTTAAATTTTAAATTAGGAGCGAGCGGGGGAGGTGCAAAAAGGAAGTCAGCCTCCCCCCTGTTGTAGAGGATTGTGAGCTAAAATGCAACACCCCCCCCCCGGGACCGGGAGCGATCCGCGAGAGCGCCGGGAGAGGAGAAACAGAGGCTTTGACAGCTGTCAAAGGAGCTGTCAAAGCTGAAGAGTAAAAAGAGAACTTTGCTAGGAGGACTTTGCCGGTTACATTTGTTACAAATTAGATACAAATTGTTTAAAATAAGGAATAACAAGTTACTTTGACTGTTGGGTGGATCTGGAAGGAAACTGAGTAACTATAATCCCCCTAGAGGGGCTATGGGACACTACAAGTATTGTTGCCATGGAATTTGAACTGGATTTTTTATCTCCTGGGAAACTGCAGAAATGGAATACTATTTTGTCTACAGAGGTCTCTATACTAAAGGAGACAATAGACTTATCTATTGAAGAATGGAAGGGACTTGACGTAAAGTTTTGTTCCTGAATAACAAAGCCTCTGTAGAAGATTTTAGAAGCTTTTGGAATTGGAACATTTTTGCAGGAGAGCAGGAAATGAAACTAGAGAAAAATGAGGAGAGAGAACAACAAGAACAACATGAACAATAAGAATCGGACAAAAAAAATGGACTTTTTTTGAGATAGAATTTCTTCCAAGACTGGACGCTTGAAACCAAAGATGATTAAAAAGATGGCAAAGACTATTTAAAAAGACGGCAAAGTGGATTTCTGAAGGATTTCGGCCTAGATGTGGGATCTCCAGGATGACAACAGGCATTGATGGACATTGGGGAACGCAACCGGGAAAGGGGGGAGGGAAATTTGGAATCCAAAGGGTGTTAAACTATACTTTATTCTTTTTTCTATCTTTTTTTATTTTAATCTGTTCTGCATATTAAAGTGGGGAACTCGTGGAAGGGAGCGGGGTCGATTTTAGGGGAGGGAAAAACATTCTTAACATTGGGTTAATTGTAATAAGTTTAAAACTTGGGGTAAGAACTTGTTGAATTTATTTGAAAGAATTGGAATACAAGAGGGGGTGGGGTGGGGAAGTCCTGGAAAAATGTTAATGAAAATAAGACTATAGAATGGATGTTCTATTTTTTCATTTTTCTTTTTTGTCATATTTGAAAATGCTTAATAAATATTATTAAAAAAAAAAAGTTATTGCAGGATAACTCAAACCATGCAGAGCAGGTGCAGAAGATCCTTAATGTGGAAAGGGGATCCTTGAGCAACAAACTTTGGTATGCCCCCATTCTCAGTTATGAAACAATATGAGAAGGGTAGGGACACAGAGGAAACCTGGACAAATTGCGAGGCATGAATATGATGCTGCTTAGCTGGGCTGTCTGTCTATTGCTCCATGCTCACAGATGTCCTTGGAATAAGTCCTTAAGTCTCCCAGGTGTTGCTGACACCTGATATCTGGAAAGCCCTCAATAGATGCCTTTAGCACAGTTGCTCTTCAACATAGTTAAGGCTGCATAGTATGGCTTCAGTTATTTCTCTAAATGTTCTATGGAGACAGATTATCTATAGCTACTCATTTAATTTCCTGCTTTCCATTCTGAGCAAGGAGCAAGCACCATACTGCTCTGTTGAGGCAGCACACCAGAAGTTTATTCTCTACATACTGAGCTGTTCATTAAATTACCTACCACCACCACCCCCTTTATTCATTTAGGCAGTTCTGGGAGAGAAATAAAAATGGGAGCCCTCCGGTGGCTGAAATAGAACTTTCAGAATAATGTGGCCCATTCTGGCCAACAACTGAAAACTCAGAAGGCTCAAGGAGGTTTGGCTCAATTGTGCTTTGATTAAAAAGAAGAAGAAAAGAAACTGGATTACCAGTAGTACAAGTGAAAAGGATCTAGGGGTCTTAGTAGACCAATTTCAAATTCCAATTAAACTTTTTATTGCACTAGCCATAAGCCATGGCATCATTCAGAAGGAGAAAAGAAAAGAAAATTAAAAAAGAAAAAACAACAATAACCATAAAAATAATCAGGCACAGACATACAATAAAACCACGGTCATGGCTACTAAAATTATTTGTTGCATTAAACAGAACAGAATAGCAGAAGATTCTCAGGTGTTGTTGTTGTTGTTTAGTCGTTTAGGCCGACTCTTCATGACCCCATGGACCAGAGCACACCAGGCACTCCTGTCTTCCACTGCCTCCCGCAGTTTGGTCAAACTCATGCTGGTAGGTTCGAGAACACTGTCCAACCATCTCGTCCTCTGTTGTCCCCTTCTCCTTGTGCTTTCCCAACATCAGGGTCTTTTCCAGGGAGTCTTCTCTTCTCATGAGGTGGCCAAAGTATTGAAGCCTCAGCTTCAGGAGCTGTCCTTCCAGTGATCACTCAGGGCTGATTTCCTTCAGAATGGATCGGTTTGATCTTTTTGCCATCCATGGGCAAGACTCAAGAGTCTTCTCCAGCACCATAATTCAAACCGGACACGACTAAATGACTAAACAACAACAAATTTCTAAGGCTTTGTTAGCATTTGGGTCCATGCTCCATATCGCTACTCCATGGAGCATCTGGGAAACCACTTTGCTGGCAAAGATCTCTTAGTAGACCACAAGCTTAACATGAGTCAGCAGTGTGATGCAATAGCCACAGCAAAACAACAACAACAACCCTAATGCAATTCTAGGCTGCATCAACAGAAGTCTAGTATCGAGGGAAGTCATGGTCCTTCTGCATTCTGCTTTGGTCAGGCCAAACCTGCAATACTGTGTCCAATTCTGGGTACCACAATTTAAGAAAGATGTTGGCAAGCTGGAACGTGTGCAGAGGAGGGCAGCCAAGATGATCCGAGCCTTATGAGGAGCAGTTGCGGGAGCTGAGAAGATATGATAGCCATCTTCAAATATCTCAGGGGCTGTCACATGGACGGTGGAGCAAGCTTGTTTCCTCCTGCAGTGGAGGGTAGGACTCAAACCAATGGATTCAATTTACAAGAAAGGAGATTCCAACTAAACATCAGAAACAGCTGTTTGACAGTGGAACAGATTCCCCCAACAGGTTGCAGACTCTCCATCACTGGAGAATTTAAAGCAGAGCGTGGATGACCATCTGTCATGAACGCTTTAGCTGAGATTCCTGCATAGAAGGATCCCTTTGAACTCTACAGTTCTATTCTAATTCCTTTATTCTAATCAGGGTAGTTTTGGCAGTGGCTGTGGCAGCTTGTGTGTGGGCACAGAACATAGTGCTTGCCTGCTACTGAGCAGAGAAGGAAAGGGGTCTCAAGCCTTTATCAGCAGACATCACTAGGAGGAAGCAGTGGCTGGCAGTGCAATTGCACGCATGCAGATGTTGAGGAGCAATTCCGGGTGCTACTGGTCACTAAACTGCCATACATCTGGACAGTGCAGCCCGAGCCACTGTCTGCCTCCACTACAGCTCTATGATGGAGGGTGATAAGGACACACCCACAAGGCTGAGCAGATCATTGCCTTCCATTTGGGTCTCATAGGTCTGTTCCATCCCATTCTGTCTGATTGGGTGCTGCTGTTTCCTATTCCGTCCCATATTGTGCATTTTTATATGCATCTTTAACATAGAATGTACATCTTTCGACACTTGTACGCATGTTCAAAACACATGGATCACACGGCTGATGCTCCTAATTCATGCAATTTTTGGTCCATGCTATTTGTACACATGAAGGCACAGCTCAGATTATCTTTCCCTACGTGAGCAGGATATGTGGAGGCAGAAAAACCAGACCAGGATGAGGAGCTATGAACACCTCTTCCCAGTAGGTCGTGCCATTCTGGGGTTGAAACTTAAGTTTTGCAAAAAATAATAATAATAATTCAATGAGGGGTCTTTAAAATATGTTTTTGAGTGTGAGGAATTCAAATCTGCTATTGGACAAGATTTAGCTTGGTAAGTCTATGTTAGGGTTGCCATACTTCAAAAAGCGAAAATCTGGACACAAAAGTTGTTGTGTTTTTTTGCAATTGTTGAGCTTTTATTTTGCAACATCTTTAAAAAGATACATTTTCCCGAAAATTCTGATTTCCAGCTGGACACAGCTTTCGAAGGCCAAATCCCTTCAATGTCCAGGAAATTCCAGACATATGGCAGCACTAAGACGATCAAGCACATAAACTGCTTTCGGAATACCAAAGAATTTAGATTTCCGAAAATGTCAGGTAATGCTTAATAATTGATTGATTAATGATTGATTGATTGATTGATTGATTGATAACTGCAAGTACTTGGCAATCATTTTCAATGATTTCTGTGCAATTTTAGAGACATTTTACTTGCCAAGCAAATCTAAATTGTATTAATTTAATCAAAATATATTTTGAATTCCTAAGTCATGTTACATTTTAGCGTCCCTCATTTTTTGAATTTGAAAGTTGAAAAATTAAACACGCCCTATTCTCCCAGTATTGAGATGTGAGGTTAGCATTGTCCAAATTGGTCCATTAAGTCTACCATGTCCTGCCACACCTGGGTGCTGCATGAAGTGGACTGTGGCTGTAGAACTGTACCTGTAATCCCACCCACCTTTTGACCAACATGTCCAACACCCTACTGACGTACCTCACCCTACCCCCCCCCCCCAATCCAACCAGATAAAGTACTTTCGGCTATGTCTTACTGCTCATAAGGAACATAATAAGTTGTTTTATACTGAGTCAGACCAGTGGTCCAACCAGCTCAACATTTACTAGTGGAAGCTCTTCGGAGTTTTAGTCCCTGTTAATTTGACTGGCTTTGCAAGAAGCTACAGATCTATTCTAAAATATTATGGCAACGGCCTCCCCCCCCCCCCTTCACCAAAAAGGGAAAAAATCCTGGAGTCAAGCACGTTAGATTAAAATGCACACAAATCATCATCAGCACTACTTTGCATTACTTATCGGAAGCTATAAGCTAATGACAAGACTGTGTAGGCTGGGGAATGAAACAACTGCTTTGTGAATCGGAGGTATTAAGTACCGATCCTTTTAAGGTTATTCTTTTATTACAGTTTGTGAAGCCTGAACTCTGTTTTTTTTTAATGCAATTACAGAATACGTCTTGCTGCTTTTCTGAAGAGCTCCCAATTAAATATGATTTTTAAACCTCGCACAGATTTGTGGTTTTTTTGTGTGTGTGTGTTTTCTAAAGAGAGGTTTAGAAAAAGAATACCTCTACAGTAGCATCATTTTAAGGAGGTTTCGGTAGCACAAAAGTACAAAACAAAGCAGGTAGGGTGGGAATTGTTAACTGTGCGATATCATGCAGCGTCTGTTACCAGCCTTATTGTTTCTTTATCAGGTGCTGAGGCTGTGCAATACTATGCATGTCATCATTCTGTAGTTGGGAGTGCATGTAAGTAGTTCTAGACCCTCCAAGCTGAAAGTCTGCTCTGGTATAGATCTGGGCTCCTCTCCAGTAAGAGAGAGGAGTATTAGATACCCAGTGTTTGAAATTCTGGAGAGATGCTACCAGTCAGTGTAGACATTACTGAGATGGTCAGTGCTCTGACTCCAATTAAAACAGGTTCCCATGTTCCTGTGATTTGCCTTTTGTTCCACATTTTCAATTTACAGATATTATTGTGTCCAATTGCATTTTCCTTTTTATAAGCAGCTTTTAATTGGGGGTAAAAAAAAATGATTCAGGAATATATCATCAGCTTGCAAATGTTTTAGGAAGCAGATTTTGTTTTGGCGTCAGGTCAAAACCTTTTTGTTTGTCCAGGCACTCTAAATTAGGGCAGTGCTTCAGCTGGCTGAAGAGTTTTGTTCGTCTCAATTTTATTGCAGCGTCATGCAACGTTCTGTCTTGTTTTGATATTGTATTAATGCTACCTGTTCTACTTGTGGGTTTAGCACGCTGCTTTATGGAAGTGAGTTGTGGGCAACTTACAACAAATCAGGAATGATGCTTCCATGCCTTCTGTGTGCGCTGCATCAGGAAGATTTTGGGCATAACGTGGCAGAACAGAATTTCAAACAAAACCATGCTCTCCCAAGCCCACAGTCCCAGCATCTTCACACTCCGGTCTCAGTGATGTCTACGCTGGCTTGGTCATGTTCACAGGAAGGAAGATTGCAACATCCCCAAGAAGTGCTTTACAGGGAGCTGGTTTCAGGCACCAAGCTCGTTGACAGATCAACTCTGTGTTACAATTGTTGTTGTTGTTTAGTCGTTTAGTCATGACCGACTCTTCGTGACCCCATGGACCAGAGCACGCCAGGCACTCCTGTCTTCCACTGCCTCCCGCAGTTTGGTCAGATTCATGTTTGTAGCTTCGAGAACACTGTCCAACCATCTCATCCTCTGTCGTCCCTTTCTCCTTGTGCCCTCAATCTTTCCAAACATCAAGGTCTTTTCCAGGGAGTCTTTTCTTCTCATGAGGTGGCCAAAGTATTAGAGCCTCAGCTTCACGATCTGTCCTTCCAGTGAGCACTCAGGGCTGATTTCCTTCATAATGGATAGGTTTGGTCTTCTTGCAGTCCATGGGACTCTCAAGAGTCTCCACCAGCACCAGAATTCAAAAGCATCAATTCTTCGGCGATCAGCCTTCTTTATGGTCCAGCTCTCACTTCCATACATCACTACTGGGAAAACCATAGCTTTAACTATACGGACCTTTGTTGGCAAGGTGATGTCTCTGCTTTTTAAGATGCTGTCTATGTTTGCCATCGACTTTCTCCCAAGGAGCAGGCTTCTTTTAATTTCGTGACTGCTGTCACCATCTGCAGTGATCTCTCTGGTATAGGTCTGTGTTACAAAGATGTCTACAAATGCAACACGAAGGCTGGAACCATCAGCCCTGCCATCTGGGAATCCCTTGCAGATGATCGCAGTGTCTGGAGACAGACAGTCAGGACTCCTCCACAGCAGTGACCAGAGAAGGAATGACCTCTGGGAGGAGCACAGAGAGAAGAAACACCATGATGCATTTTCAGCAGTACAACCAGACGCCCTCATCTGCCCCAGCTGCAACAAAACATGTCTCCCCGTATCCATCTCTACAGCCACAGCAGGCACTGCAATCTTCCAACAGCTCAACTTTACCCCCAAAAGGTGCAATCCTCCATTTTCTCCTGAGACAGACGGATGCCAACAACTAGTCAGGGCCAGACCCAGGGTGGTAGTCAATTAAGTTTTACTCAGAGTATACCCATTGAAATGAATGAACATGACATTAGGTCCATTAAATTTATTGGGTTTCTTCAGGGTGAAGCTTAGTTTAATACCACCCCTTTTAGTAGCCCACCATCAGAGATTCATAGCTGGCCAAGCTTACCCACATGTCAATCATCTGACATCAGGCTAGAGCCGCAAAACCAAGTTGTAGCTCAGTCTCTTCCTTTACAATCCCCACCTGCAAGGAAGAATAGGAAGCGCACTCTGAATAAGTGGAAGCACAATCTGCAGGTGAAATATGGTGGAAGTTGATGAGAGAAGGTGCCAGGTTTTAAAAGTGCCATTTTTAGGCTCCAGTGGAAGAAACTGAGGTGAACTTAGAGGCTCTTCTGATTCTTCTTCCTCCAGCTGTGGCTTGACATTTCAAGCAGCAGGTTGGAATTTCCTGTGCCTGACACTGTATATGACACCAGGCCCAGGAAAAGTAGGGGTGCCATGGCTGACAGCCATGATTTAACAGTGGACTCCCAGAAATACAGAAGCCAATCTCAGCTTCTTATTTGATCTGGGAAATGGAGCAGGGTCTGGACTACCTGGGTACATGCAAGGTTGTGGACAAGGGTTTATGGGGCATTGGGAAGGAGGTGGGAGAGTCTTCATTTTCCTATTTCCCCCTATTTTCATCTGCCCCTGTGCTGTATCTGAAATGGCCTGGTGGCCCAACCTCTGAGGCCTAGCAGGCCTCATTAAACCCCACCAGTAAAATAGTAACAGCAGTGTAGGGGCTTGAGGTAAAAATAATAATAATGAGGTGCTACTGCTCATCTTTTGAGAAAATGGCCAACACAAAATGGCTGCCATGAACAGCAAAAGGAGAGGTGCCAGTGAATACTGTCACACGCACAAAAAGCCCTGAGGAGGAGTAATATTTTCTTGATGTAAAATTGATTAAAAATGTGGAGTGGCTTCTTTCATTAAGGACAAATGCTTACTTCAGCAGTTTAAAGGCATTGACAGTTCTTCCTTACGATGACAAGCAGATGCGCAACAGTAATAATGACTCCTGTGACATTGAAGCATGCTATCCCTGCACTATAGGGTCCCGGGATGTCGTCATTGCTTCCAGAGGTTAAGCACCTCAAAGCTCCTGCTGTGCAAATGCCCTGTGAAACATGGCAGCTTTGGGCCATTCTGACGCTCTAAACTAGAGGAGAGAAAACATCTTCAGTCGAAACGTTGTGTTCCCTCAAAGACAACATGCTAGGGGCCACATGTCAATGGTGGACAGGGCAAGATACAAAAGCAAGGGGAGCCAGGACACTGGAAGTCACAAACCTCCCAATGGAAATGAGTATACAGAATACTGCATTTGTAATTTGGTTTTTCCTGTTACTGAAAGGCTGTAGATGCAAGGATAGGCAGCTTGATTTCCTCCAGAGCCAGTGTGGTGTAGTGGTTAAGAGCGGTAGACTCGTAATCTGGGGAACCGGGTTCGATTCCCTGCTCCTCCACATGCAGCTGCTGGGTGACCTTGGGCTAGTCACACTTCTCTGAAGTCTCTCAACCCCACTCACCTCACAGAGTGTTTGTTGTGGGGGAGAAAGGGAAAGGAGAATGTTAGCCGCTTTGAGACTCCTTCGGGTAGTGATAAAGCAGGATATCAAATCCAAACTCTTCTTCCAGATGTTGCTGCATCAGCCCCAACCAGCAAGACAAATGGTCAGGCATGATGGGCATTGCCATTCAACATCTGGAGGGCCACAGGCTCCATATCCCTGCTGCATACTATGAGGACAGAGGAAGTGCAATGTGGGAAATGACAGCCCCTCTGATCTTGATAACTCAGACCTAAATCAAATTAAATATCAGAAAGTATAAAGTGAGTGTGCCCCATACGCGAGGAGGGAACAGTATGGATGAGCCACATGAAGAAAATTAAAGTCAGAAAATTCACTAGGGAACATTCGCTGTATTGAATATGGAATTGTATTTCAAATGTAAGAGCTTAAGTTCATAATTACCCATGATTACTGAAATATTACACTAATGGCATGCAAATTTGAATGCACCTTCTTATTAAAGGCAATCATTACAGGAGAAAATGTCTTCTATTAGATTTGTGAAGATTTTTTTTTAAGTTCTTAAATAAAATGGCATGCAATCTAAGCAGATAAGAAGTAAAGTATGGATTCCAGCCTACATATGCAGGTGACATGGATTTAAGTTCATTGGTGGAATTTTCAGCACACTGTATTCAGTCCCATGGATATTATACAGTGTTTGTAGGCAGTGAAGTATCTGAGATGGTTCGGTTGAGCTGTTGTGGTGGAATGGAATGTTCAGGGGCATTCAAATTGCTCAAGGTGCCGGAATGTCTGCAGTCCAGGTTCTGTGCAGAAAGGTCCAATTGTCTGGTCTAATCTAAAATAAATTTGTATTAGGCCTGATGCCTCCAGGTGCTGGAGTAGCATCCCGGCACCACAAGGAACTTTGTGCACCACAAGGAATTTTGTGCACATTAGCTTCAGTCTAGGAGAAAGAGCCTAAATGACCACTTAGAAGTAAGTATTGGGCTCTTATGAGTGCACGTGTAGCATACACTAAGAAAAGAAAAGAAAAGTGTCAAAGTACAATTTATGCCAATAAACATTGTCAACAAACTTCCCAGGAACTCTTTCAATACTGTGTATATGTAAAGTTCCAATAGCCAATAAATTACTTCATAGGGTTGAAAAGGAAGGTGCCAGATGAGCTAAATTATTGATTGCTATATTCTTAAAAACTGTGTGGCAAGTCTGATGACTTCGATGGCTTTCGAAAGAGGATGAAGCGCTTAATGGGGCTGTTGGGAATGACTGGGAAGACGTTTGAGTATCGCTTCCTGGGACCCTTGGACATTTAAGCTGAAATGAAGATGCCAGTCAAGTATGGGAGGTTTCTCGAAAGGTTGGCCGCTTGCTTTCTGGTGCATTTGAGGTTCACAAGACAGAGGGATATTATGGGGACCTGTGTGCTAGGTGCAACACATTTGCAGGGTGAAAGCTGCCAATTCTACTTAAATAGAATCATAGAATCATAGAGTTGGAAGAGACCACAAGGGCCATCGAGTCCAACCCCCTGCCAAGCAGGAAACACCATCAGAGCACTCCTGACATGGTTGTCAAGCCTCTGCTTAAAGACCTCCAAAGAAGGAGACTCCACCACACTCCTTGGCAGCAAATTCCACTGTCGAACAGCTCTTACTGTCAGGAAGTTCTTCCTAATGTTTAGGTGGAATCTTTTTTCTTGTAGTTTGGATCCATTGCTCCGTGTCCGCTTCTCTGGAGCAACAGAAAACAACCTTTCTCCCTCCTCTATGTGACATCCTTTTATATATTTGAACATGGCTATCATATCACCCCTTAACCTCCTCTTCTCCAGGCTAAACATGCCCAGCTCCCTTAGCCGTTCCTCATAAGGCATCGTTTCCAGGCCTTTGACCATTTTGGTTGCCCTCCTCTGGACACGTTCCAGTTTGTCAGTGTCCTTCTTGAACTGTGGTGCCCAGAACTGGACACAGTACTCCAGGTGAGGTCTGACCAGAGCAAAATACAGTGGCACTATTACTTCCCTTGATCTAGATGCTATACTCCTATTGATGCAGCCAAGAATTGCATTGGCTTTTTTAGCTGCCGTGTCACACTGTTGGCTCATGTCAAGTTTGTGGTCAACCAAGACTCCTAGATCCTTTTCACATGTACTGCTCTCAAGCCAGGTGTCACCCATCTTGTATTTGTGCCTCTCATTTTTTTTAATTTTTTTTTTATTTTTGCCCAAGTGCAATACTTTACATTTCTCCCTGTTAAAATTCATCTTCTTTGTTTTGGCCCAGTTCTCTAATCTGTCAAGGTCGTTTTGAAGAGTGATCCTGTCCTCTGGGGTGTTAGCCACCCCTCCCAGTTTGGTGTCATCTGCAAATTTGATCAGGATGCCCTTGAGTCCATCATCCAAGTCGTTGATAAAGATGTTGAATAAGACCGGGCCCTGTGGCACCCCACTAGTCACTCTTCTCCAGGATGAAGAGGAACCACTGATGAGCACCCTTTGGGTTTGGTCAGTCAGCCAGTTACAAATCCACTGAGTGGTAGCATAGTCAAGACCGCATTTTACCAGCTTCTTTACAAGAATATCATGGGGCACCTTGTTAAATGCCTTGCTGAAATCAAGGTAGGCTACATCCACTGCGTTCCCTTCATCTACCAGGCTTGTAATTCTGTCAAAAAACGAGATCAGGTTAGTCTGACATGACTTATTTTTCAGAAATCCATGCTAACTATTGGTGATCACAGCATTCCTTTCTAGGTGCTCACAGACTGTTTGCTTAATGATCTGCTCCAGAATCTTCCCTGGTATTGATGTCAGACTGACTGGGCGGTAATTATTTGGGTCCTCTCTTTTCCCCTTTTTGAAAACAGGGACAACATTTGCCCTCCTCCAGTCTGCCGGGACTTCGCCTGTTCTCCAGGAATTCTCAAAAATGACTGCCAGTGGTTCTGAGATCACACCTGCCAGAAGAAAATCAAGAGATTGACTGCACTCTTCCAACCTCACTTAGCACTATATGGAAATTAATTCTTGTCCTGGTAGCTCACTAGAAACATCTAGGAATTATAGCAAGGGTGAGGGTCATTTTTCAGCCCCATGTTTGCGTTCCATTGGCAATCTCCCAAGAGTCCTATGTCAGTGGTGGGTGGGACGGAACTGAAAGTGAGTGGGGCCAGAAGCAAAAGTGGGTGGGGCAAGATATTGACTCTTTTCATTATTATTATTTTATTGTAAATTTATAAAAGAGGAAGAAAGGGATGGGGAAAACAAAGGAAAGGGGAGGGGAGAAACCTATGGGCTGTTATTAACCAACCAATAAACATCATTACATGCATCTTAAGTTGGACATACAGTCATACCTCATGTTATGTTTGCTTCACGTGGAAGCTTTTCAGGTTACGAACATGGCAAACCCGGAAGTGTTTACAGTGGTGCCCCGCAAGACGAATGCCTCGCAAGACGGAAAACCTGCTAGATGAAAGGGTTTTCCGTTTTGGAGGCGCTTCGCAAAACGAATTTCCCTATGGGCTTGCTTTGCAAGACGAAATGTCTTGCGAGTTCCTGCAGGGTTTTTTCCCTTTTTTCCCCCTTTTCCTAAGCCGCTAAGCCGCTTATCAGCTGATCCGCTGATAAGCCACTTAACAGCTGATCCGCTAAAAGCCGCTAAACCGCTAATAGCGCTAATCCGCTAAGCTGTCAATGGGCTTGCTTCGCAAGACGAAAAAACCACTATATGAAGAGCCTCATGGAACGGATTAATTTCGTCTTGCGAGGCACCACTGTACTTCCTGGTTTGCTATGAACGCATGCGCAGAAGTGATTGGCGTACTTCGCGCACGTGCAGAAGCGATCTATAACACTTCGTGTATGCGCAGTAGTGGCACTCTTACTTATAGACTTTTCAGGGTGCGAACAGCACCCCAAAACGGATCACGTTCATTCGTAAAGGTAAAGGTAAAGGGACCCCTGACCATTAGGTCCAGTCGTGACCGACTCTGTGGTTGTGGTGCTCATCTCACTTTATTGGCCGAAGGAGCCGGCTTACAGCTTCCGGGTCATGTGGCCAGCATGACTAAGCCACTTCTGGCAAACCAGAGCAGCGCACGGAAACGCCGTTTACCTTCCCGCTGGAGCGGTACCTTTTTATCTACTTGCACTTTGACGTGCTTTCGAACTGCTAGGTTGTCAGGAGCTGGGACTGAACAACGGGAGCTCACCCCATCGCAGGGATTCGAACTGCCAACCTTCTGATCGGCAAGTCCTAGGCTCTGTGGTTTAACCCACAGTGCCACCCACGTCCCAAGTAGAGGTGCCATTGTATAAATCTACATATGGCATCCAAATGTCCGAATAAACACACAAAGCAAAATTGGTGTTTATAAAAAGTGCCTTCAAATGTACCAAGGGCATTAACCTCCTCAGTCCATTTTTATAATAGTTGGGAAATATTTATCCATCCAGACTTGAAGTACAGTGGACTTTGGGTAACATAACTTTCTGGTTATGATAGTTGCTTTATTTCCTTGGCATCTGATGGGAGGGTATTCCACAGGGCAGGTGCCACTACCAAGAAGGCCCTCTGCCTGGTTCCCTGGAACCTCACTTCTCACAGTGAGAGAATGGACCTCAGAGTCCAGGCTGAACAATGGGGGTGGCGACACTCCTTCAGCAAGGAACCTTCGCTATTGTTTAGTGAAGTCTCCCCAGGTGATTTAGATTCCTGATGATGCAAAGTTCTAAATCATGCAAGGACCTTCATGTAGGGTTCTAACTCATGCAGGAAGCTTCCATGGGTAGAGAGCAGCTGTCTCCCTGCTGCAAATGTCTGCCTTCCAATGTATTGAGGGTAGCAGGGCAGTGTGACAGAGATGTGAGCAAGTAGGTGGGGCCAGTAAGTGTATCCCCACTCTCCATTTCATAAGGGCAATAAGGGCAATTTGTTGTTTTTTAGTCGTTTATTCGTGTCCGACTCCTCGTGACCACATGGACCAGAGCACGCCAGGCACTCCTGTCTTCCACTGCCTCCCGCAGTTTGGTCAAACTCATGCTGGTAGCTTCAAGAACACCATCCAACCATCTCGTCCTCTGTCGTCTCCTTCTCCTTGTGCCCTCACAATGGCAATTGAAATGGCACTGCTTTGAAAACTGAAAATGCAATGAAAACCTTGATTTACTTAAGGGAAAAACACGACTTCAAAACCCCGTTAAACTTTTGATGTGTGTTACAAAGACTTTGGGAAGTGTCTCGACACAACATTTTGCCTCCAAGGATGGTGGGACAAATGAAAGTACAAGAAAGAATAGATAATTCTATTCCCCCCCCCCCTTGTTGTTGTTTAGTCGTTTAGTCGCGTCCGACTCTTCGTGACCCCATGGACCAGAGCACGCCAGGCACTCCTGTCTTCCACTGCCTCCCACAGTTTGGTCAAACTCATGCTGGTAGCTTCGAGAACACTGTCCAAACATCTCACCCTCTGTCATCCCCTTCTCCTTGTGCCCTCCATCTTTCCCAACATCAGGGTCTTTTCCAGGGATTCTTCTCTTCTCATGAGGTGGCCAAAGTATTGGAGCCTCAGCTTCAGGATCTGTCCTTCCAGTGAGCACTCAGGGCTGATTTCCTTCAGAATGGATAGGTTTGATCTTCTTGCAGTCCGTGGGACTCTCAAGAGTCTCCTCCAGCACCATAATTCAAAATCATCAATTCTTTGGTGATCACCCTTCTTTATGGTCCAGTTTTCACTTCCATACATCACTACTGGGAAAACCATAGCTTTAACTAGAGGACCTTTGTTGGCAAGGTGATGTCTCTGCTTTTTAAGATGCTGTCTAGGGCCATAGCTCAGTAAAAAAAAAAAAAGTATCTGTGTTTCATGCAGAAAGCCCCAGCATCAGTCCCTAGCATCTCCAGATAGAACTGGGAGAGAACTATGTCTGAAATCTTGGAGAGTCACTGCCAGAAGGTGTAAGACAATACTGCGATGGATGGGCCAACAGGCTCACTTAGTATAAGGCAGCTTCCTCTGCTCCTAATGTCTGAACAGAGCTTTTGTTGAGCAGTTTCCTGTCTGCCTTCTTGCAGTCTAACAATGAATCACTTTCACCTTGCTGGAAAAGTTCCAATGGCTTTGTTTAACCATGGCTCAATGCTTAAGACTCACTTTTTGTTCTTCCGTGGCTCTGACGCAATTATCCATGCATTAGTAGTAAGATTTAAGACAGTTTCCTGGAACGACCTGTAGATAACCCAACAGAGACAACTTCCACAGTGCACAGCTCAAAGATCGCTCTCCCCTCCCTAGCCAGCCCACCAAAAAACCAGACCACCTCACACCCCGTAATATATGACACCTTCTTTACTCTGCCTGCCTGGAGAGATTTGTAAGCATAATTTGATCTTCCCATGATGGTATGATGGCACACGTTGTTGATCATGATGAAATCTCAGGTTCCTTTTCTTGTCATAAATGTAACCTATTCCCACCATGCCATCATGGGGATATTAAATTATGCGTACACATCTCTGCAGCCAGCCAAGGTTAAGAATGAATTGCATATAGGATGGAGTTGCAAGGAGGTCTAGCTGTTTAGCTGGGGAAAGGGAGCAGGCAGAGTGATCATAACCTATGTACTGCTGGAATATTTTTTTCTTGGCTTATATTTAAGACACTTGCCTTTGTGTTTCAGTGCTAAGAGTGTGCCCAGTACTAAAAGCAGTGCTCTCTTTTTTCTAGAAAAAGAGGTGCAGGAACTCTCGCTTTTTCTGCGCTTTTCTGCGGGTGCCACCGAAGTTGTTGAGCTTTATTTTAGAAGAAGAAGAAAAAGAGTTTGGATTTGATATCCGCTTTATCACTACCTGAAGGTAGTAGTCTCAAAGCAGCTAAAATTCTCCTTTCCCTTTCTCCCCCACAACAAACACTCTGTGAGGTGAGTGGTGGTGAGAGACTTCAGAGAAGTGTGACTGGCCCAAGGTCACCCAGCAGCTGCATGTGGAGGAGCAGGGAATCGAACCCGGTTCACCAGATTACGAGTCTACCGCTCTTAACCACTACACCACAGTTGTTGAGCCACCGAAAACAGACACCTCCCTTAAGGAGATTCTTTCTGAATATTAGAAAAGTGCAAAAACGTGCAACACACCGCTGCATCCAAATTTTAGCACCCAGAAAAAGCACTGCCTGCTGGAGCCCTCAGGAGAGGTGCCAGAACTAAGTTCCGGAGTGTTCCAGCTGGGGAAAAAGCCCTGACTCAGAGCCTAAGTGAACATCTGCACTATACATTTAAAGCAATATCATGCCACTTCAAACAGTCACAAAGAATCCTGGGAACCATAGTCTGTTAAGGGTGCTGAGAGTTGCATGGGAACTCCTGTTCCCCTCACAGAAATCCCATAGCCCTCTGGGAAATACAGCTTTGTGAGGGGAATAGTAATTCCAAATAATTACTGCCGTTTTCTTTGGTCTGCTATTGTTATTACTGAAATCTGTAGAACTGACTTTTCCAATAAGGAGTAACATAAAACACTAACAAGCAAAGTGCATAAATGCATGCTGTCAAATGCTAAGATTTTATCTCTGATTCTTTCCCTTAGTTCGGATTAGTCTCTTTGCCCTGCGGTACATGAAAAACAATCAGTGTTTGGGAAACGTATTGAGCACATTCCTAACATTGTCATTGTACCTAAATACCTTGCAGTCCTGAACCCAATATATCCACAAAAGGGTGGATATATTGGGTCAATTTCTGTTTCTGTCTAGGAAAAAGAGCTGCACAGATAACAGAGAGATTGAACGAGAGAGAATTTTTGCATCCGAATATAAATGTTGGGAGGCAGGTGTCTATTCGCCCTCCTTAGAACGGAGGATGGCATAACGGAGGGGAGGAGTGCTAAAGGCCAGATGGCAACTAGACAAGTAGCACAACAGATGGCATAAAACATTAGTGGAGAAATATTCCAAAGCATAAAAAACAAATACATGGGCAAAACATAGCCTTTTCTTATTTATGTACTTAGCATTAGGGAAATTCATGGAGGACAAGGCTATCTGTGGCTATGAGCCATGATAGAAATGTTCTATCTCCACTGTCAGAGGCAAGTAAAAAAGGTAAAGGTAAAGGACCCCTGGATGTTTAAGTCCAGTCAAAGGTGACTAAGGGGTTGCGGCACTCATCTCATTTCCAGGTCGAGGGAGCCGGTGTTTGTCCACAGACAGCTTTCTGATGTCATGTGGCCAGCATGACTAAACCACTTCTGGCACAATGGGACATCGTGATGGAAACCAGAGCGCATGGAAACACCATTTACCTTCCCACCGCAGTGGTACCTATTTATCTACTTGCACTGGCGTGCTTTCGACCTGCTAGGTTGGCAGGAGCTGGGACAGAGCAACGGGAGCTCATACTGTCACAAAGATTCAAACCTCCAACCTTCTGATCGGCAAGCCCAAGAGGCTCAGTGGTTTAGACCACAGTGCCACCCCTGTCAGAGGCAAGTATGTTTCTCTGAATACAGAGGTACCTTGGTTGCCAAATTTAATCCATTCTGGAGTCCGTTTGACTCCCAAAACCATTTGAAAACCAAGGCGCTGCTTCCAATTGGCTGCAGGAGCTTCCTGCACTCAAGTGGAAGCCATGTTGAACGTTCGGCTTCCGAAAAACATTCGCAAACCGGAACACTTACTTCCGGGTTTGGGAGCCAATTTGTTCAGGAGCCAAGCCGTTCAAGTACCAAGGTACCACTGTATGAATTTCTGGGAATCACAAGGAGGGAGAGTTGCCATTTCACTCAGATTCTTCTTGTCAGCTTCCCATAGGCATCCGGTTCGATATTATAAGAAAAGGCTAATTGTTTGGAATGTTTGCTATAAGACACTTTGGGTGCCGCTCATTGTGGAAAAGTGGCATATAAGTTTTTGGTGAAAACAGGCTGCAAAAGAGCACAAAAACAGCAAAATGGTGCAGAAACAGCATCTAGCAATCCCATGAGCCTTTACAAGTGCAATCCCAGTAGTGCTGCTGGTTTTTTTAAGAGTTTTTCAAGGGTTTCCAGTGTCTTAGAAGGTATTTACAGGCTTTCTCAGTGGAGTTCCCAATATACATGATTTCACTTAAATGTGTGGTGCCTCGGAATGTAATCCCCATGTAAATGGGGAGTTGCCTATACTGGCATTCTTCCAGAGGCGAAAACAGGAATATATGGTTAGTCTTTTTCTTCTGAGCTGGGCTGAACTAAATAGCTTTGGATGTAGAAAGCCTGATGTCTTGTTCATGGTTTTCAAAGGCAAATCTTAGATATAGGGCGTCAATATCACTTCTGTGGTGTGATAATGAGGAACATTAGAGCCAATTCTCACCCAACTGAAACATCACTTGGGAAACTACAATAGCTGTTTTTAAGAATAATGGAGCTTCATAAGATTTGCCTCCAAAATATCCCCTCCAGTGGACATCAAAATTAGTGCGGCAGTTCCACCCAGGGGAACCATGAGCTGACATTCTGAGAAAATATAAATAATGTTGTGATTATTAGGTACACTTGTTGTTTGTACACCTGTAAGTAAAAAAGGATTTTCAATATGTTATGTATTGGATGTTGGAGGGAATGGGTGATAATCAACTGTAATAGACTGGAACAATTGAACTTGCTCATGTGGTTCTGATGTTCACACACACACCCCACAGTAAATGGGCTTTCATGTCAGTACATGAGAATGGGGACCAATATATATATATATATATATATATATCACTGATCCAGAGAATGTCCAGCTTCACAGGCTGTGGCTTCATATTGGTGCAATGCACACTTTGTATCACTATAGCTGTGCATACGTCTAAGGGCAGGCTAGCAATCCTTTGGGTTACTCACTGTGACTTGCTCACTGTGACTCTTCAGCGGTTTGGGGATTTACACAAAATGATCCGGGTTGTTTAGCCAATGTCAAGGAGAACTTTGGCTTGCCAGACGCATGAAATCAGAGAAGGTTCCTATCTTGATCTCTACCGTTAGCATCAGTAAAACTTAACATGCTAACTATGTTTACTTTGGCACAGTTGTCTTAGCTGAAGTCAATGCAGCTTTCTTTAAAAGCCCGTAGAGGAACTGGCTCTTTATTAATGTCAAAGAAACCTGAGCAAACAAAGAAATTAAATATGTCTAGGGCCCTGATCCAGTGCTAGACATACACAGAAAGTGAGATGCAACACAACTAATGAGCCAAGAATTGGGTGCACATCCTAAGTTGTATCAACAGAGGGATTCGACTCAAACTACGTAGCTGCTGTGATCTTGTATATTTTCTGTTGATTGCTAGTAAATTCACCCTGGCCTGAGAAGGAAACTCAAAATGAGGTCCCTACCTGCTGCTATAGCGCCTTCTGGAAGTTTGGAATGACAACATCCCTGAGCGCTCGGCAGCACTTAGGAGTTGTGGTTCAAAACATCTGGAAGGCGTTGGGTATAGGAAGATCTAAGACTTCTCAATAGCTGGAGGGTGGGATGGTGTGCAGCTTAATATAGAAACAGCAGCAGCAGACAGTGAGTTTGGGCAGCATCACCTACTGGACCACTTTGTTGTTGTTTAGTCGTTTAGTCGTGTCCGACTCTTCGTGACCCCATGGACCAGAGCACGCCAGGCACTTCTGTCTTCCACTGCCTCCTGCAGTTTGGTCCAACTCATGCTGGTAGCTTCGAGAACACTGTCCAACCATCTCACCCTCTGTCGTCCCCTTCTCCTTGTGCCCTCCATCTTTCCCAACATCAGGGTCTTTTCCAGGGAGTCTTCTCTTCTCATGAGGTGGCCAAAGTATTGGAGCCTCAGCTTCAGGATCTGTCCTTCCAGTGAGCACTCAGGGCTGATTTCCTTCAGAATGGAGAGGTTTGATCTTCTTGCCGTCCATGGGACTCTCAAGAGTCTCCTCCAGCACCATAATTCAAAAGCATCAATTCTTTGGCAGTCAGCCTTCTTTATGGTCCAGCTCTCACTTCCATACATCACTACTGGGAAAACCATAGCTTTTACTATACTGGACCACTAGTCACCTGCATTGCTGCTGCATCATAGGATGGAGAGGGGTGGGGAGGATGCAGCAGTGAGGTGAGCGCAGGGAGGGAAACACAGGTGCTTCCACAAGCGCATTTGCACTGTGCTGGCCTCAACCACGCCTTGCCTCTTCCCCCTTCCCCCTGTTATGCAGCAGCAATGTAGGCAACTGGAGGTGAGATGAGTTATACTGCCCCATCCCACCAACTGCTACTGGCCATGTACAACACTAGGCCTTTTTCGCCCTCCCATCATGACCCCAAGCACCTCTCATTTTTTGCTATCTTTGTCTCACACAACATCCAGCCTGGAGACGAGTCTTGCAAAGCTTTCTGAATGGAGTAGATGAAATGTTGGTCCATCTAACTCAGTATTATCTACATTGACTGGAAGCAGCTCCCCACGATTTCAGACAGGGATTTCTCTTCTTGTCCTCCCTGGAGATGCCAAAGTTTGAACCTAAGATCTTCTGTGTGGAAAGCAGATGTTCTCTTCTTCTTTGGCGGTCACTCGTAGCTGAGTAAGATTGTCTGCCATAAACACAGTTTTAACAGTGAGTCCGTAAGTGACTGTGGAGGCCAATTCTGGATCCACATGTCCTTCCACAGTGGGGACATTGGCTTCCGGACGGGAGTTGATCATGGTGAGGGTTTGCCAAGCCAGCCTTCCTCTTAGCTCGTTTCTCCCTTTCATCCTGAGTTCAAGCATCTTCAAAGCCCATGACACCTTTGGTAAAGGCTGTTCTCTCAAGCCAGTGTTTCCCAATTGTCAGTGTTTACATTTTACAAATGTAACAATTCATTTTAGGGCTTTATTTTTCTGAATTAAAGTCATGAATTAAGTACTGCTACCTGCCTATTTTTTGAAAGCATTAGCCTGGTACTCACATGATGTAGCTGTTGCCACAGATAAAGGGCCTTTATTGAGATTATTTTCATATTTGTTTTTGTTCTTCTACTTGCCTAGATAAAGGTAAAGGGACCCCTGACCATTAGGTCCCATCGTGGCCGACTCTGGGGTTGCAGCGCTCATCTCGCTTTATTGGCCAAGGGAGCCTCCGGGTCATGTGGCCAGCATGACTAAGCCACTTCTGGCGAACCAGAGCAGCGCACAGAAACACCGTTTACCTTCCCGCCAGAGTGGTACCTATTTATCTACTTACACTTTGACGTGCTTTCGAACTGCTAGGTTGGCAGGAGCAGGGACAGAGCAATGGGAGCTCACCCCGTCGCGGGGATTCGAACTGCCGACCTTCTGATCGGCAAGTCCTCGGCTCTGTGGTTTAACCCACAGTGCCACCCACGTCCCGTACTTCCCTAGATAGCAATCTGCAAATTGACTCAACTCTTTTGGGGGGGCTGGGAGAAGGTAATTTGTGCATGTGGAAAATGCTCCCTAGTATTGGGGAAGACGCAAATTTATAAGAATTACGTTTGGGAAATGATGTGGCATCTGCTCTTATTTTTACCCTTTTAAGAAATCCTCATCAGGTATCATTACATTATTCCACCCCATTCATTCCAATGCAAAGTAAATGCAATGCAAATGTGTCATTTGTGGACTGAAAGTAACGACAACAGTGAATACTGATTATATTTAATGAATTGATTTCCATTCCAGACATTAGGCAAATAAGTGAACATCATCAGTTTTCGCTCTTGTTTCCATTTTTCACCAGAATTTCCCAACATCCCAAGGCTGGACTAGATTGCTACCAAGATCACTTCAAACTGTGATTGTATGATTCCTCTTGACCATATGCTCTCACTCCTTCCACAGCTGCTCTGATCCCATTAATTATCAGTTTGCATTTTCTTATTTTTTATTTTTTAAAACCTTTCCCTTAGTTGCAAAGACTAAATGAAGGATGGGACCTATATTTTTTTGTGTACTTACTTGTTAAATGCTGCATTGTATTGTATTCTTGGTTTGTTTTTGAATAGTTTAAGTGTTTTGATTGGTTTTATATTACATTTTTATTGTGCACCTCTACAGCACTTAGACGTTTTATAGAAACATTAAGTGGTTTAGAATTCTTTTGTCAAATAAACAAACTAAATACATAAAAAGAACTTCATATCTAAGCTGGGCTTGCAGACTGCGGAATCTTTCTTTTCATCCACTGAGCTTATTCAGCAAACTGGGGGACAGGATATGTGAATTACTAGTACTTTTACAGAGAAAACAACAACAACAAAACTTTAAATATTGTGAATAAAACATCCACAGCATCTTCAGTTCTTGAAGTAGAAACCCATCTATTATTTGGAGGGAGAGAGACTATTTCCATTGCAAAAACAATGAAAAGATCTGCCATTCACAAACACCAAAGCCAATGAAACCCATCAATGCAGGAAACAATTTTCTGGGGGGGAAACAGTATGAAATACAACCAACACAACGAAAGGCAGTGTAATGTAAACAAAAGTAAGTCTGGCTCCAAATGTTTTATTGTTTTTGGAAGGCTCCTTGGTGAACATATATGTTTCTTCTTTCAAATATGAGAAGTGATGTATATATAAAATCGCAGGTCAAAATAAATTTATCTTCCCAGCTGTGGGCCCCTCTATTGTTGATAATGAGTGAGGGGTCATATCTCAGCAACAGAGAATCTGCCTTGTAGGTAGATGTTTCCAGATTCAATCCCCAGTATCTCTAGGTAGGTCTGGGACTGGGATGGCCTTAAACCCTGAAAAGCTGTGACCAAACCCTGTAGACAATACTGGGCTTAGTGGACAAATGGTGACCAAGACAGATGTTTTAAAAGTTATGCATGACATGGAGCAAGAGATTAAAGTTTTTCTCCCTCTCGCATACCATTAGAACAGGCTTCCTCAAACTCTTCCCTCCAGATGTTTTGAGACTACAATTCCCCTCATCCCTGACCACTGGTCCTGCTAGCTAGGGATCATGGGAGTTGTAGGCCAAAAACATCTGGAGGGCCGAGTTTTAGGAAGCCTGCATTAGAATCACAGAAGCAAAGAATTGTAGAGTTGAAAGGGACTCCGTGAGTCATCTATAGTCCAACCCCTGTAGAAATCTCAACTACAGCATCCATGGCAGTTGGCCACCCAAACTCTGCTTTAAAAACCTCCAAGAAATGAGAGTCAACCACCTCCCTAGAGAGACTGTCCGACTGTTGAGCGGCTCCTACCATCAGAAAGTTCTCCTGATGTTGAGTCAGACTCTCCTTTCTTGTAACTCGAAGCCATTGGCTCAGGCCCTGCCCTCCAGAGCAGGAAAAAACAAGAACCCTTGAATCTGTTCCGTTCCTTTACCGCATCCATCTGCAATTTTTTTAAAAAAAATAATGCATGGAAATTTGCACTTACATTCATATTCTATGTGTTTCACTCAAAATACACATTTCTAAACACCTTTTCATTCAAAATATGCATATTTGAATGTAGCTTGGTTCTTTTTGAGCCCTGAAATGCACAGCCAACATTTGGATATGGGTGAAATTCAGTGGATAACATTCTGCTCTGCTCCTATCAACATTTGCAAGGACTGGGTTCTTCAAGCATTGCCGCTTGTCGCATACTAACTTGGTTTCTCTTATTCCACATACTTCATCTGCCGAGAGGGAATGCACAAATATTCTTGGCTAGAAAAAGCATATTTCCTACTCTGCTGGCAGTCCCACTGAGCTCCGCGAGCAAATATTGTTATTAAATATTGATTTTTAAATTGCGGGCTGGATCTGCCCCTTAGGTCCGTGCAAATCATTTGCTTTGTATGCATAGAATTGTTATTGCTTAGTCCGAAACATTTAAGATAGCCGATGGATTGGCTTTTCCTTTTGTCGAGGTCATTCTGCTTCAGTATGAGCTATTCCTATTGTTCCAAAACAAGTTGTGACCAGTCAAGCCAGACAGAGCCCACGAACCAAAAACTCTTTCCCGCCTCCCTTTTTACATTCCCAGAGAAGCAGTATGCTCCATGTACCTTCCTCTGCTCTGCCTGTGCCTTCTTCCCGAATCCCCTGCCTTACTCATGAGTAGGCTCTCCTTTTGTGGTTATTATCATGCTGATGGGGATTGCTTATTAGATATCTTGGCTGCCTTTCACCGCAAGCCCCCAGAGCGGGTTGCAGGACCATGAAAAAATCTTATCAAAATCTATGAAAACACCTAACGATCAGAAGAACAGGGTCTTCTTTGGTGATCACTCATAGCCGAGTAAGATTGCCTTCCATAAACACAATTTTAACAATGAGTCCGTAAGTGATTGTGGAGGCCAATTCTGGATCCACATGTCCTTCCACAGTGGAGACATTGGTTTCCAGGCGGGAGTTGATCACGGTGAGGGTTTGCCAAGTGTGCCTTCCTCTTAGCACGTTTCTGCCTTGCGTCCTGAGTTCAAGTGTCTTCAGAGCCCATGATGCCTTTGGTAAAGGCTGTTCTCCAGTTGGAGCACTCGCAGGCCAGTGTTTCCCAGTTGTCAGTGTTTATACTACATTTTTTTTTAGATTTGCTTTAAGAGAATCTTTAAACCTTTTTAGTTGACCACCAGCATTACGCTTTCCATTTTTAAATTTGGAATAGAGTAGTTGCTTTGGAAGACAATAATCAGGCATCCGCACAACATGACCAGTCCAATGAAGTTGATGTTGAAGAATCATTGCTTCAACGCTGGTGATCTTTGCTTCTTCCCGTACACTGGCATTAGTTTGCCTGTCTTCCCAAGTGATGTGTAATTTTTTTCGGAGACACTGCTGAAGGAATCTTTTGAGGAGTTGGAACAGGGTAGTTCCTAACTATTTATCTATCTAACAACAAAGTGGCCTGATATATCCCCCTGGGCAAAAGCAAGCCAAATATCAGGACCGGCCCAATCATTAGGCAGAGTGGGGAAGCTGCCTCAGGCAATGGGTGCTATGGGAGGATTGTGGCAGTGGCAGCTAGATGAGTGAGTAGCAAAAAATGGTCGACAGACAGAGTTGTGTGTGTTATGTAGCGTTTGCCCTGAGCATCCTAAGTTAACTCTCTGTTGTTTCTCTAGCAGGGACCACTGAATCCACAGCCAGTCATAAGAAAGGCTATTCTGTGCCGTAGAAGACAACGAAGAAACACTCCCTGTTTTGTGCTCATGTTGTGTAGCCCTAAAGTGGCAGCCATCTTGGCTCACCATTGATCTCATCTGCATTCCGATTAGTGGCTAAGGAGTCTCAGTAGGCCATTTACAACCCCCCTGTGCCATCTAGCCACTAGAACGTGTTTTGTTTATAATGGCTTATTGATCCGGCAGAACATAACAGCTTCCATGGCCATGTGTTAATCTAGCTCCAAAGCATGCCCACTTCTGGTTTTAAGGTTGTTGCGTGTAATACTTATTAGCAATAATGAGAAGTATGTGCTCACACAGAAGGGAATGGTAGTTCTGAGGTGGCATGCTGCTAATCCTCGGCCCACCCTATTTCAGTTATTGAGGGAACATTGAGGATTTATGAGCACTGACTGGTATTGTTGTCTCAATGAATCAAGAGATGTTTCTTTGTGATGAAATGTGAAAAATACTTTTTTTGAAAATTTTCTTGATTTGTTTTAAGAAGCCTGCCTCCATTCCCCCTCTTATTTCTTGAAATATACTCGGAGTCGAGAGTGGATTTCATGCTCTTTATTCAGCTCATAGTGGTGAGGAGGAATGGAAGTTCCCCCAGAATGTCTGCTTTCTTTTTTTCTCTTTTTTTAAAATAAATTTTTATTAAGGTTTTAAAGGTTACAGGAAAAAAAGAAAAGAAAACAATACATGTCATCAAAAAACAGAAAAAAGAAAAAAGAAATAAAAAACAAGTCAAACCTTTAACTCGCTTACTTACATTCACTTATTTCCTTGACTTCCTCACGCCTCCCATTTTTGTATTCTAATTCAATTAAATATTCCAGCAAATCCTTCCAACTTTGTTTTTATCCTAATAATTTATCTTAACATATTATAATTTTACCTTCTCTCTTTCACCAATTCATTTTTACTTAATCCTTTACATCCTTTCTGCTAAAACCACATAATTTTTTTTCCAACATCTTTCTAACATTCCTTAATTTTACAATATTTCTGAAGATAAACTTTAAATTTCTTCCACTCTTCTTCCACCAACTCTTCTCCTTGGTCTCGGATTCTGCCAGTCATCTCAGCCAGTTCCATATAGTCCACAGAATGTCTGCTTTCTATACATTATTTACACAATGGGCCCCACGTGATTGGCTAATTCCGGGATTCTCCTGTAGGCCAATCAGGTTGCGGATTCACTTCCATCTGGAGCTGGATTGGGTGGCTTCTGTGGACCAATCCGACTGCTGCATTCTGGATCCTATTGTTCTAGGACCAGACTGCTGCATTCTGAATCCTATTGTTCTAGGACCAATCAGACTGCTGCATTTTGGATCCTATTCAATGCAGTACATAACATTTCTGCTAGAATTCAAGGCTGCTGTTATGGGAGAAGCAAGACCCTCTCAGAATGTCAATGATGTGAACCCCTTCATCCCAGGCACAGGTTGTATGTGTGTGGGAATAAGTCATATATCATAAAGACACCACAAGCTCTGCTGCATTTCATCCCCAAAAGGAAACATGGATTACTGAGTAAGCCGCTGGAAGCCCTGGGATCTCAACCACTCAGAGATTGGGGTAGCATGCAAAAATACCAAAATAGTGGGTGGCAAGGAGGATTTCTCAATACCCTGGATGCTAAAACCTCTTTAAAGTAGCAGTCTGCCAACTCCAGCGCCTTTACAGTACATCGTTTGATTTCTAACTTCTTTAATTTAACAGCTTCCATAATTGGGAACAGAAGTGAGGGATTGAATTAGTGGAATATAAACTATGCTGTGTGTGTGTTTAAGCAAGCACATTTGAATTAGGTTAATTTGATTCAGAATAATTTCCTCAAATTTGTTGCAGGTTACCCCTCTAAGAAAAGTAAATACAAATCATATTCCTATCTTTAGGTAATTTACGCCTTCCTCTGCTCTGAGAATTGGGGAATTTTGAATGAGAGAAAGGATTGCAAGAGGGTTGGACTAGAAGACCTTTTAGGTGCCTTCTAGCTCTGTGAACTGCTACTAGTCGTGATAACTAGGAGTGGGGGAGAAATTTGGTGCAATTCACATTTAAGGAGCAACTTACCAAACTGCAGGAGGCAGTGGAAGACAGGAATGCCTGGCGTGCTCTGGCCCATGGGGTCACGAAGAGTCGGACACGACTAAACGAATAACAACAACCTAACTCACACTCTCCAAAACAAGATGTGAACCAACCAGTCCTTTGAAATGTGCATTTCTCTGAATTTTGTTATGTAGTCCTCCAGCCAAGAGAGAATGTGAAAATAAGAAGTTTCTTTAAAAAAAATGCAATGTCCCAGGAAAAAGTGTTTTGCAAAAATGTGTCTATTAGGCAAAATTGCCTACAGATGTGGATATGAAGAGAAATTTGCACCAAAATGCTGATGGATCTCCATGGGGACTTTTATTTAATTTTCCTCTTTGTTCTTTTGCAAAGTCGAAGTGGAAATGTCGAGAAATGGATTTGAGATTGGAAACAGAGAAACTGAAATTGACAGAACTGCCTGTCCCTAACAGAAACTAAATGGAATCTTCATGTACAGATGCAATATCCTTCTGCATACCAGATGCTGGGGAAAAGTAAAACTACTTTCTTCCTACCCTGCTGATGAACTTCTTGGTGGCATCTGTCTGGTTGGTCTTGGCTGAAAACGAGTTTCCTGCACTATGTGGCCCTCTGAATTAACCCAGCAGGGTGAAACCAGATTATTATTCAGAAAACATTTGCTAAGCGTATAAAACAATGCTTGTTTTATGTTACTGGATAAGAGGGGGAAATGAAAACCCCAGCTCTGTGGCTTTCTTTCCTTTTTCCACATCTAGATTTCATCTTCTGCGTCGAAATCGATAGTTTTTCATTGATTTCAATAAAAGTCAGACTGAGAACTTAAACAACAGGCGCAAAGAAGGAGCTCTAAACAAAACCCCAAACGTGTTTCTTGACCCGTTCTGAAACACAAAAACCTAGGCATTGCTGACGCCATCTTTGCCATGCTTTAAACTTTTTGAATCCTAATGGCAGATTTTTATTGGCACGCTGTAAACGGCTGGGGAAATAGCAGGAATAATAATGTGAATATGTTGCTGGCACATTCTGAGGCAGATTTTGACCTCACAGAACAGCAGCTCAGCACAAGATTACGGGCGATATCCTACACAGCGTTAGCACAAAAAAGTATTAGAGTTTGCACTGTTCTGCTAGTGGTTTGTGTTTGTCCTAGTTTTTTCACAACTGCTATCTTACTAGGGGGATGCAGGTGGCACTGTGGGTTAAAACACAGAGCCTAGGACTTGCTGATCAGAAGGTTGGCAGTTCGAATCCCCACGACGGAGTGAGTTCCCGTTGCTCGGTCCCTGCTCATGCCAACCTAGCAGTTTGAAAGCACATCAAAGTGCAAGTAGATAAATAGGTACCACTCCGGCGGGAAGGTAAACGGTGTTTCCGTGCACTGCTCTGGTTCACCAGAAGCGGCTTAGTCATGCTGGCCACATGACCCAGAAGCTGTATGCCGGCTCCCTCGGCCAATAAAGCGAGATGAACGCCACAACCCCAGAGTCGGCCACGACTGGAACTAATGGTCAGGGGTCCCTTTACTTTTTACCTTTTAGCTTACTAGGGGTGCATTCAGAAGTAGTGAAACTTGTGTTAGATTTCCTTATTATCATAAAATTATAGAGTTGGAAGGGGTACCAAGGATCATATATTCCAACCCCCTGCAATGCAGGAATCTCAACTAATGCAATTCTGACAGGCGGCCATCTAACCTTTGCTTAAAAACCTCCAAGGAAGGAGAGCCCACCACCTTCCGAGGGAGACCGATTTCTTTTTGAACTGCTCTTACTTTCAGAAAGTACTTTCCTGATATTTAGTTGAAATCTCCTTTCTTGTAACTTGAAGCCATTGGTTCGAGTCCAACCCTCCAGAGCAGGAGAAAGCAAGCTTGTTCCATCTTCCATGTGGAAGCCCTTGAGATATTGAAGATGGCTATCATATCTCCTCTCAGTCTCCTCTTTTCCAGGCTAAACATACCCAGCTCCTTCAACCGCTCCTCATAAGACTTGGTTTCCAGGACTTGATTATAATGCTGGCACTTCTGTCCTGTGTGCTAATGTTCCTTTCACACTACAGTACCTGTTGTGTTATAGAACTGTAGCGAAATCTCATTCGCACCAGTGGGTGTGGTGCGAAATAGCAATGAGTGACATTGAACAATGTCAATACAGTGGTACCTTGGATTAAGTACTTAATTTGTTCTGGAGGTCCGTACTTAACCTGAAACTGTTCTTAACCTGAAGCACCACTTAAGCTAATGTGACCTCCCACTGCTGCCGTGCCGCCGGAGCACAATTTCTATTCTCCTCCTGAAGCAAAGTTCTTAACCTGAGGTACTATTTCTGGGTTAGTGGAGTCTGTAACCTGAAGTGTATGTAACCTGCAGCATATGTAACCCGAGGTACCACTGTACTCCCTTTCTGCACACACATGCTTCTCTTCCCCCATGAAAACTGTAGGCTGGTATACTGCAGCCCAAATTTCATCACTTTACTCCCGTGAGATTTTCCGGTTAGGGGGGATGCCAAAAGACTTTCTTCTGGTATCAAATATCATGGAAACGAGCACTAAACATACTCCATATTCCATTAGTTTTTCAAAAGTGCCTTTTACATCATGTGAAAGATTAAATATACTGCGGAAATTAACAGTTAGGGAAACACAGGAGAAATGGAATAAACTGCCATACGACTGGAGCGTAAATTCATTGGAAATAGCATACCCTCCAACGTCCTGGTGATCCAATTCAGGATGCTTGTTTTTCGGTCAGCCGCTCTGGCACAAACCAGCGGATTCCCACCACAGTACCTAACCAAAAAATGAATGCCTTTTGGTATGGGGCTCTGGCACAAATCAGCTGGACTGCACCAGAGCTCTGGACCAAAAAGTGGGACATTCCAGAATCCAATCAGAAGCTGGGATAGCTTCTGTAATTCTAGGATGCCACACTTAAACCAGGGTGGCTGAGTGGTATGTAATAGCACTAGTTCCACAGCTGTCTCCTAACATAATGAAGTTACAGGAAATATTTCACTGTGCGCCAGGAAGCTAGCGGTTGCCAAACATCTTGCAGAAGCAGAAATCAGTCACTGGGTGCACCAGTTGCAATGAATTGAGAGCAAGGCCCAGCCTTGTGGGACAGGTTTGTGTTAATGGAATAACACTACTGGATGTGAACCTGCGCTTGCAATGTATTTCCAGTGAATAGTTGCGAGACAGGGCTTAATTTCTGCCAGGACTCACCAGGGCTTCTATGTTCATATGCCCTGGGACATATGACGTAAGCATGGATTAAAGCATGGATTAAAATGGTCTGAACAGGTGCAAAGATGTATTTTCTTCCCTCCAGAGGGTCTCCACTTATTAGGGATTAGAGGCTTCCAGATCAGACAGTGGCGTTTGAAGATAGAACTGAGCACAAATATCTCTTTGTATCAGATGTAGTCACACGGTAGAAGTGTAGATATTTCAGGCCTGTGGTGCAACGATTTGTATTGTTATAGTTTCTCAAACACAGTGTCTGTGCCTGTATGTGGCCAAAAGTGAGTTTTGATCTGGCTGCAAAGCTTCACCATACAGAAACCTATTATTCTTATGTTATAAATTTGACGGATACTCCTTCTAGCTTATCAGAACATAAAACCCTCACTGAATCAGACCAAAGGCTCATCTAGCTCAACATTAATATATCACTGGTTTGATTTCCATTCCAGACATGAGACAAAATACACAAACATGAGCCATTTCATTTTCTGTTTCTGTTTCCATTGAAATTATCCAATATCCCTACTTGTAGCCCAAAACATTTGGAGCATCCAAGGCTGGGAAAGGTTGTCCTAGTACAAATGAGGTAAATTTTGAATTTTGCTTTAGGATCTATTAAAAAACAACAACCAACCTTAGGATCAATAGGAATTTCTGTCACTCTTCTTGAATTTTTTCAGCAGCAAAACTTACATGCTTCCTCTCAAAAATCCCTCAGATATTATAATTTTTACTTTAGGTAAAGCTGCTATGATAACTGTAGTAGACTTTAAAGGTGACATTAATAATAATAATAATAATAATAATAATAATAATATACCCCACCCATCTGGCTGGGTTTCCCCAACCACTCTGGGCAGCTTCCAGCAGAATATTAAAATACAATGATTCATCAAATACTAAAATTTAGAAAGAACCTTGGACTCATTCAGTGTGAAAACCTACTATACTGATGAAAGAAGGCCATTAGCATGGAACCACCTTGGCCTGTTTGTGATTTAAAGAACATCATTGACAGAATCCACCAAGAACCTAATGCGCCTTTTGTCAACACATTCTACTTAGCAAGTGACCTTCGGTTCTTTGGGGGATAATTAACATCAGTGACGAAAGACGTTCATGTATCCAGAATGCTACGAAAAATAGGGGGAATGTGAGTTCCTGTCTAGATGTACAGGAAGAATTGCTGAAGGACAGTTACATGTAATCTTATCCAGATTAGATTTCTTTCCTTGCTAGTCTCTGGCACACACTGCTGGCTTAACATGGTTGTGACTTAAATGTTTCTGGTGGGATTTTAGGTTTCCTAGTCAATGAAAGGTCAGTCTTCAACAAAAGTTGAGTGATGGGTACAAATGGGGTAGGATTTGTGGAGTTGTCCTTTTGCCACACAGGAAACCAGCGCCTCCATACAAGTAATTACCAATATGAAAGTTCCAACATGGATTCCAGGCAACAGATCAATCACAGATGACAGGCCTTTTGTCTGATATTTTGTTGTAGGTGGATAACGTGCGAGCATTGCTTTCAGAAGCATAGCAAAAAAACCCCAACAAGATGATTATATCTATGAAAGACATGCTTAAAATAGCTGTCATTTTTGAGGTAATGTAGAGGCAGGGTAGCTAAATGATCAACTTGCTTTTTTATTTTCACGTGAGTGTTACAGATATAAAGGCTGTGTTTCCTGTCTTGCCAAAGGCTTGTTTGCAACGTATTTTCTAGAGTTCTTTACACTGCTGGTTAAATTCTTTTACTTCCATGGATTATGTTTGATAATTACACAGAGTGGGTATGATTGGGACACACACGATGGGAACAGAGGGGAGAAACAGGGTGTTGTTGAACCCAATTTTTCTGCATGTGGGGAAAGACTATAGCAAATGTGTGTGCAAGAGGGAGAGATGAGGGAAAGATATGCACACATGTTTGTAGAAGGGCTCCGCGTGGCCTCTTCTATCTGATTTGGGCCTGATCTGGCACTTTCGAGCAGCCCAGTCTGACCTGATCCAGGGCTGACCTGACTTTGATCCAGACCCCAAACTGATTCAGGAACCTTGCACAGTCATGCAGTCAGGAGTGGAGGGAGAATTCTGGGCACCACAATTTAAGAAGGATGTGTGGGATGTGAAACACAGAGCAGTCAAGTACAACATCCCTAGAGTGGACATAAAAAGAGGGTGTCTGGGCCAGCGAGTTGGAACTTCCTGTTTCTTCCTGGGCTGGGACAGACTTCCTCTGCATGTGACCAGAGGTGGGTGTGGCCTCACCTGTGCAGGTAACAAAATACCTCAGCTGAGGCTGCCATCTCTCTCTCTCGGACTACATTCGTCGAAGAAGCAACATCTGCTTAGACTAAGATGCTCTCTTGGCTTCCAATCAAGAGAAGACAAAGGAACTACATCTTTATGGGATAGATTCCAGGTATATTACTTTCGTAACTTAAGTCTGCCTTCTGGGATCCATCTGTGAACAGAGTGAGTGAGTGAGTGAGTGAGTGAGTGAGTAAACTCTTTTTATACTTTTATAGAAGACTGTGCCGTGTCTATTTCTTTTATGAGGGACTAAAGGGGAAATTAGCAGGTAACTTATTTTAGAGGCCTTAGCGAGCCTGAGCAAACGCATCCGCTGTGCAGGTTTAAAATGGGGAATGTTACTCTGCTAAATTGTAGAACTTGTTAACACAGGTTGGAAAGGATATAATCAAACAATATATCCTCCCCTGCATCCCTGAACATTCCCACAGGATGTTGACATGCTGGAATGTGTGCAGAGGAGGGCAACCAAGGTGATCAAGGGTCTGGAAGCCAAGTCTTAGGAGGAAGGGTTGAGGAAGTTAGGTATGTTTAGCCTGGAAAAGAGGAGACTGAGAGGAAATAAGATGGCCACCTTCAAATATCTCAAGGGCTTTCACATGGAAGAAGGAACAAGGTTGTTTCCTCCTGCTCTGGAGGGCAGGACACAAACCAATGGCTTCAATTTACAAGAAAGGAGATTCCAACTAAACATACGGAAAAGCTTTCTGACAGTAAGAACTGTTTGGCAGTGAAACAGTTTTCCGTGGGAGGTTGTGGACTCTCCTTCCTTGGAGGTATTTAAACAGAGGTTGGATGTGCCGGGGATGCTTTAGCTGAGATTCCCGCATTGCAGGGGGTTGGACTAGATGACCCTTGTAGTCCCTTCCAACTCTAAAATTCTATGATTCTAAACCTCTCCTGCTCCCTACTATATACTTAATTGGAAGCGAGGAATAAGGAGGATACAGTGCCTATGTGTCGTCTCCTCCACCCTCAACACTGTCAGATCGCTCCCCCCATTAGACAGCGCTGGATTGCACAAGGCAGACCTGGTCTGACCCCCCGATGATCCAGGGCTGCCTCAACCCAATCCAGCAGAATTCTGAGTCAACCCAAATTAGGTACAGGATCTAGGATTCAGGCAGATCCAGTGCACAACTCTAGTTTGTAGTATAAAAGTACCTATGCACAATCCATCTGGCGTCGGGATGAGTAAATCAATCTGTTTCAGTTTCTCTCAGTTTCTCATTTTTCCAAACCTCAATTCTCCACATTTCCAGACCAGTGTGCAAATTTTGTTTTTAAAATCCTCATGAAAATTCATCAGGAAATCTATTGCAAATTTCTCCTCATGTACACATATTTGTACTTATTTTTGCCTAATATAAAGCATTTTTGCAAAACAAATTTGCCTAATATTGATCATTTTTTTACAAATAATGACATTATTATGTGGTGTCCAGTTCTGGGCACCACAGTTCAAGAAGGACACTGACAAACTGGAAGGTGTCCAGAGGAGGGCAACCAAAATGGTCAAAGGCCTGGAAACGATGCCTTATGAGGAACGGCTAAGGGAGCTGGGCATGTTTAGCCTGGAGAAGAGGAGGTTAAGGGGTGATATGATAGCCATGTTCAAATTTATAAAAGGATGTCACATAGAGGAGGGAGAAAGGTTGTTTTCTGCTGCTCCAGAGAAGCGGACACAGAGCAATGGTTCCAAACTACAAGAAAAAAGATTCCACCTAAACATTAGGAAGAACTTCCTGACAGTAAGAGCTGTTCGACAGTGGAATTTGCTGCCAAGGAGTGTGGTGGAGTCTCCTTCTTTGGAGGTCTTTAAGCAGAGGCTTGACAACCATATGTCAGGAGTGCTGTGATGGTGTTTCCTGCTTGGCAGGGGGTTGGACTCGATGGCCCTTGTGGTCTCTTCCAACTCTATGATTCTATGATTCTATGATTATTCTACCCTGCCCACTTGGCTGGGTGATCAGTAAGATAATCAAAAGTTCTCAAATACAGACCATGTGTGAAATTGTGTGTGTGTGTGTGTGTGTGTGTGTGTGTGTGTTTTTTACACATTCCTCTTAAACACTCACCTCAAGGAAGTGCGCTTATTTTTCAAGATATGTGGAAATGCTGGAAAAGGATGTGCAATTATGGCATCTTAAGAGAGGCAGGTTTAATTAGGCAGTCAAACACAAAGCTGTTATTAATATTTCCATGAAAACCTATCCGATACAAACTTCACAATGTAACCACAAATACCGAGACAAGGTTATCTACAAGATCACCTCGTCATGGGGGGCTGGGGGGGGGTGGAACCTTCAAAACACTTTAGTAAACTAGACAGCTGCTGGCATGCATTGATAGGCTGAAGTAGACAGCGTGTTTGTAGTAAAAGTATGAAATTTCAAGGGGTGTATTGTGACAGCCTATAGTTAATTATTGCTCGCAACTTCTAACTGCAATTGCACAATTAAGGACCATTCCACTTTAAGTCGAGCTCCACAAATGTCGAGTCTTCCTGACAACGTGTGTGTGTTTCTAGTGTGGAATTCTGTGAAGGCTCAGCAAAGAGGTTGAAGGATTCCTAATGTTTAAAACGTGAGGGATTTTATCTGAAAGCAGAACACGTCACTTCATCCCCTTTCATGGCTTGCTCAAGGGGGAGAGAAATACCCCTCGAGGAATCAGTCAAAGTGATTTTCCCGTAAACCCTCAGGAATGTTTTAAGCAGCAGTTGCGAAAATGTCGTTATGAATAGTGTCTGAAAAACATGCAGGATGTGGATCTGAACCGTGGCTGCAACAAGGGCGATGATGCATGTCTGGACCATAATGGTAATTCATGGCCTTCCTGAAGGAGACACATGCCTTAAGTCAGGGATGGAAGAAACTCTGGGCTTCCAGATGTTGTCGCACTCCATCTCCCATCATCCTTCACCCCTGGCTATATTGGCTGGGGCTGATGGGGGCTGGAGTTCCAACAACATCTGAAAGGATGTTAAGAAGTGTGTAAATAAGATTTTTTCAAATAAAAAAGCGGCATAAAACCATTAAACTTTTTTACATAAAATATACATTATGATTATTGATACAAGGCAGAGTTAAAAACAAGTTAAAACAGCCTAAAAAAAGAAACTGTTGAAATATGCACACGTATGCTTCATAGAATCAGAGGAAGGATCTTCTAGTCGAATCCCCTGCAAAGCAGGATTGAACCTGCAACTTTGATGCTATCAGCACCATGTTCTAGCCAACTGAGCTATTGCATACATATGTTATAGTCCATGGATAGGCAAACTTAGGCCCAGGGGCCAGATGCGGCCCAATCGCCTTCTAAATCCGGCCCACAGATGGCCCGGGAATCTGCGTGTTTTTTCATGAATAGAATGTACCTTTTTATTTAAAAGGCATCTCTGGGTTATTTGTGGGGCATAGGAATTCATACATATATTTTTTTCAAAATATAGTCCGGCCCACCACACGGTCTGAGGGACAGTGGACCAGCCCCCTGCTGAAAAAGTTTGCTGACCCCTGTTATAGTCTTTCCCCACATGCAGAGAATGTACCTTTTTATTTAAAAGGCATCTCTGGGTTATTTGTGGGGCATAGGAATTCATACATATCTTTTTTTCAAAATATAGTCCAGCCCACCACATAGTCTGAGGGACAGTGGACCAGCCCCCTGCTGAAAAAGTTTGCTGACCCCTGTTATAGTCTTTCCCCACATGGGCTCAACAACACCCTGTTTCTCCCCTCTGTTCCATGGAAGTAAAATAATTTAACCAGCAGTGAAAAGCCCTCTAGAAAGTACCTCATGCATAAGTCTTTGGCAAGACAGGAAGCAGTCTTTAAAATACTGTAAAATACGAATACAGATTAATATGACCTGGGTAGGCAGGTCTAAACAATAATGTTTTTAACCAGTACCGAAAAGAGTACAGTGGCCATGCCTGCTTGATCTCCATAAGCAGCGAGTTCCAAAGTGTAACCACTGCCATATTAAATGACTGAGTTATTACAAATGTGGAATGGGTATTATGTGGCGCCTATTGAGAGCCAGTGTGGTGTAGTGGTTAAGAGTGGTAGATTCGTAATCTGGTGAACCGGGTTCGCTTCCCCGCTCCTCCACCTGCAGCTGCTGGGTAACCTTGGCCCAGTCACACTTCTCTGAAGTCTCTCAGCCCCACTCACCTCACAGAGTGTTTGTTGTGGGGAAGGAAGGGAAAGGAGATTGTGAGCCGCTTTGAGACTCCTTTGGGTAGTGATAAAGCGGGATATCAAATCCAAACTCTTCTTCTTCTGTAGTAGATCCAATTTCACAGATCAAAGCAGATGAGAGGGTACATGATGGTCCTAAGTTGTTAATGTTCCAGCCCCCTGCAATGCAGGAATCTCAACCAAAGCATGGTTGAGCTGGTTTTAATCTTCCATTTTTATATTGTTGCAACCCTCCCTGGAAAAATTGGATGAAAGGTGGGCAAGCAATCCAATGGACCACAACATCTGGAGGGCCACAGGTTCCCAATCCCTGCTGCACAGCGTAGACCACTGCAGAATCCCTTTTTTTCCATTTTGGGAAGCTGCCTTGGGAATTTATAGGGACAGAGAAGAAGGCGAGGCCATCACATTTCATAGCACACACAAAAAAATGCACTTAAGGCAAGGCCCATTATGCTCCTGTTACGGTTCCAAATGACTTCCAAAACTCATGTCTGATACCGGAGAAGTAAAGAGCAGGCGGGGGAAACATACACATCCAAGAGTATTCCATTTTTAGCAGGAATTCTCTTTCTCGCCTTGCGAATACGCTGTCTTCCTCTTGGCAGAAGGAAAAAATTAAGACTGTCCAAATGGGGAGGTATAAATTCTGCCTCGCAGCAAGATCAGTGCACGATGTAGAACTTGGCAACTCTGCGGGGCCGTTAAGTAGATAAACATGCGGCGATTCTGCCATAGCATCCATCAGCAGAAGCCGCCTCCCATTTAGCGATGTTCTGTCAGCCGGCTCAATGTTTGTAGCAAAAGAGGAAGCGCTGAGAAAAGACCCAAATGAAGTAAATTATAGCCAATGTGGCTTTTCTCTTCCTCATCACCACCCTTTCTTCTTCCTCCTCCTCCCCCTCCTCCTCCTCCTCCTCCTCTTCTTCTTCTTCTTCTTCTTCTTCTTCTGCTTTGGGTGGCTACAAACACCAAACTTTCACACCATCCAACATCCCATCTGCATTAGACATTTGAAGCAGTATCATACCACTTTAATGCAGCCAAGGCCAGAGGCATAGGAAGGGCAGGTGGTATCCAGTGCGGAAAATTTCTTTGTCACCTCCCCCCACAGTGATTTCTTTTGCCTGCAAAAATGGTTTTACATTATTTCATATTTTCTTACAAAGGAATGTGGATTCTGGGCCTCTGATAACAAGTAGGCGGCTTTGGACAGATACTTAAATCTACTCGATGGCTTGTGTTTTGGCTTGTGTTATTTTATTTATATTTATTGTTCATTTATTTAATAAAATTTGTTTTTAAAAACCTGCAAAGTGGTTCACCAAAACAAAACAAAAAAACCACAGCAGTAAAATCAAGAAAAAATAACAATCCTACTTTAAAACATACAAAAACTAAAATATTAAGATTAAAATTACTTCAGCTTCCTAAGCAATTAAGAATGCTTGCCTAAAGAAGAAAGCTTTGAGCAGCTGCCCGAAAAGAGTCTAGCAAAGGCATGTGCTTTGTTGCAATAGGCGGGGAGTTCCAAAGTGCAGGTGCTGTCACAGATATTATGTGTATATCTTGACCCTGCTCCACTGAATTGAAATTTCACCCTTCACGACATAGGAATACGGCCTAGTAAACAGCTATTTTCGTGGAGGAGGGTCAAGATATTAACTTGTATGCATGAAATTTCATATATAACTATATAATCCCTAGTGGTGTAAGATAAGTGTCAGGAGTGCATGCAGGAGCCAGGCCCTGTGACCAGTAGGGCTTCGCAGGACTGGGGCCTTCCTAAGTTTGTTCCGGAGAGGCAAGATGCGGCCGCACAGGTGAGGCCACTTGCTAACCTTGTGGCAAGAACCAGGAAGGGATATAAGGTCAGCATTTCCCTTTGGCTCTTGGCCACAACAACACGTTTCCTGCCTTGCTGTGTTTGGCTTCTTGCTTCCTGATCCTCGGACCTAGGCTTCTTGACTCCTTGCTTCTCGACCCTCGGACCCTTGACTTCATGACTCCTTGCTTCCTGACCCTCGGACTCTTGGCTTCCTGAGTCCTGGCTTCTGGGCTCTCATTCCTGCTCCCACTTCACCATCTTGCCCCCGGTCCCAACATCCTCAGCAGGGACTTCGATCACCCGTAGACCAGACCATGACAATAAGACCTTTGAAACAGGCATTTTTTTAAAAAAAAGTTTTTCATGAACTGCCCTAGTAGGGCAGTAATTGTTCCTTGATAATTTGTCACCCCCCTCCATGGTGATACTTGGTGTGCCCCCTGCCCCCCTTCCTATGCCCCTGACCGAAGTCTTCCCCCCCACCCAAGAATCCTGAGAGCTGCAGTTTGTTAAGGGTGTTGAGTGCTGTTAGGAGACCCCTGTTCCCCTCTCAGCACTGCAATTCCCAGAGTTTGCCTGGGAAGAAGGATTGATGGTTAAACTATACCAAAAGAAAAAGAAATGGTGAATATTCAGGGGAAATGCAATAATAATACAGTGGTACCTCAGGTTACATACGCTTCAGGTTACAGACTCCGCTAACCCAGAAATAGTGCTTCAGGTTAAGAACTTTGCTTCAGGATGAGAACAGAAATCGTGCTCCGGCGGCATGGCGGCAGCAGGAGGCCCCATTAGCTAAAGTGGTGCTTCAGGTTAAGAGCAGTTTCAGGTTAAGAAAGGACCTCCAGAAGGAATTAAGTACTTAACCCGAGGTACTACTGTAATAATAATAATAATAATAATAATAATAATAATAATAATAAATTATTTATACCCCGCCCATCTGGCTGGGCTTCCCCATCCACTCTGGGCGGCTTCCAACAAAATACTAAAATACAGGACTACATCAAACAGTAAAAGCTTCGCTAAACAGGGCTGCCTTCAGATGTCTTCTAAAGGTCTGGTAGTTGTTTTTCTCTTTGACATCTAATGGGAGGGCCTTCCACAGGGTGGGTGCCACTACTGAGAAGGCCCTCTGCCTGGTTCCCTGTAACTTGGCTTCTCGCAGTGAGGGAACCGCCAGAAGGCCCTCAGATCTGGACCTCAGTGTCTGGGTAGAACGAAGGGGGTGGAGACGCTCCTTCAGGTATATTGGACCGATGTAGGGAAGGTTCATAGCTCAGGGGCCGCAGGTTCAATCCCGGGTTCAATCCCAGGCATTTCCAGGTAGGGCTGGGAATATTCCCTTGCCTGAAACCCTGGATGGCCACTGTGTGGACAAGACTGAGCTAGATAGACCAATGGCTGAGTTGGTACTAGACACCTTTCTGAAGGGGCAGACTTTGGTCTTTCAAATTTCACCAGCGCTCTATGCAAGGCCAAAATTTGGGGCACCCCTTGCCTCTCACTCAAATCACTACATTGTATTTGCAGCGCCCTGCAGCGCCCCCTAGGCTCAGCACACAGCGAGGAGGAACTGGTTACATTGCCCTAAATTCGCCTCTTCTTCCTATATTCCTATATTTCCTATATTTCTTTCTCTAGGGAGGGGGCAGGAAGAAAAAAAAGAAATGATCCCAGAAAAAGTGTCTTTTGAAAAATGTCTGCTCAGCTCTAGTGTTTTTAAAAAAGATCCCGATCTTATCCCTCTCATGAGACAATGTGTTTCTTCCTTCCCGTACCTCATATAATTGTAAAAAGCACCATTAACATTTGAAAAAATACTAGTCGGAGGGCTGGAAAAGGTGTCGAATAGGGAGAGTATGCGTGTGTATATTTGTGCGTGTGACGCACCAAGCATTTTTGCCTTTCTCTATAACGTTTTCAAATGTTTGGCAATGACTCTAGTAGGGGGGGAAACAATGTTAAGATATCAGAGTGGCTACGAAAATAAAGCAGTGGATGAAAACTGTAATATGAAAAGGCACACAGAAATCCATCACAAATGATTGTTGTTTTACAACCCACTGAACTAATTGCCTCTACAGTTATTGAAGACGCGCACACATAAGCCACACACAAATATATTACACTCTCTCTCCTCCGAACAGTCGCTTTTAAGTTTTCTTTTGACCTAGTTTTCACTGAGGAGATAAGCCTACATCTGGGCTGCACCTGCTTTGCTGTAAATGTCCCTTCTTACAAATGTACATGTCAGGAGAGAGTTCAGGGTCGCATCCACAACATACATTTAAAGCCCCTCTAAACCATTTTGAAAGTCGTGCCTTCCACCTCTTGCAAAACAAGAAGCTCATGCCGTCCAACATTCCTCAGATAAAAACAGGGACATCCTGACCTACACCAGAAAGCTTCTCCTAAGTTTGACCTCCCGCACACATTGACACCATAGATACATATACATCGGTCACTGGAGCCAATGTAAACCTTTCTGCCAAACTGACCACACAGAATTGTTGTCAATAAAATATCTGCAGCACCTTCCACAGATCAGTGGGAGGAAATAAGATCTTAGCAGCAAGCTGCCTTGAGTTCCTGTCAGGGTTAAAGATTGGGGGAAATAATCATCATCATAGGAGCCAACTTCTAGGGGCCTTGGGGCTTTGCCCCCCAAATAAAATATTTGAGGGAGCTGGGCCCCCCCAAAAAAGTTGATGGGCATTGCCATTCAAATAGTGTATGTGCACCGTGTCATGTGATGTCACGGCTAAAATGGCTGCTGTTTCTTTAATGCGAATAAAGCTGGGTCAGCATGACAAGGGTCCGAGGACCAGGCTGAGGAGACAAAGGGAGGTCAGAACCTTTCCCTCCTTTTTTGCTTTTTACAAACACTGACATGTGATTCATTCTGTCATGTGATTTTATTCAGGTTGGCACTGATGATGATGTTGATGGAAATTTTGAGTGATCAAGAACATAAAAGGTAAAGAGACCCCTGACCGTTAGGTCCAATCGTGGCCGACTCTGGGGATGCGGCACTCATCTCGCTTTATTGGCCGAGGGAGCCAGCGTATAGCTTCCGGGTCATGTGACCAGCATGACTAAGCCGCTTCTGGCGAACCAGAGCAGCGCACGGAAACACCGTTTACCTTCCCACTGGAGCGGTACCTATTTATCTACTTGCACTTTGATGTGCTTTTGAAGTGCTAGGTTGGCAGGATCAGGGACCGAGCAATGGGAGCTCACCCCCACCCCACCCCCACCCCATCACAGGGATTCGAACCGCCGACCTTCTGATCGGCAAGTCCTAGGCTCTGTGATTTAACCCACAGCGCCACCCGCATCAAGAACATACCACAGAGTAAATCCTATTGAAGTGAGTGAGACTTTTGTTGTTGTTGTTTAGTTGTTTAGTCGTGTCCGACTCTTCGTGACCCCATGGACCAGAGAACGCCAGGCACTCCTGTCCTCCACTGCCCCCCGCAGCTTGGTCAGACTCATGCTGGTAACCTCGAAAACACTATCCAACCATCTCGTCCTCTGTCGCCCCCTTCTCCTTGTGCCCTCCATCTTTCCCAACATCAGGGTCTTCTCCAGGGAGTCTTCTCTTCTCATGAGGTGGCCAAAGTACTGGAGCCTCAGCTTCACAATCTGTCCTTCCAGTGAGCACTCAGGGCTGATTTCCTTCAGAATGGAGAGGTTTGATCTTCTTGCAGTCCATGGGACTCTCAAGAGTCTCCTCCAGCACCATAATTCAAAAGCATCAATTCTTCGGCGATCAGCCTTCTTTATGGTCCAGCTCTCACTTCCATACATCACTACTGGGAAAACCATAGCTTTAACTATACGGACCTTTGTTGGCAAGGTGATGTCTCTACTTCTCAAGATGCTGTCTAGGCCTGTCATTGCCCTTCTCCCAAGAAGCAGGCGTCTTTTAATTTCGTGGCTGCTGTCACCATCTGCAGTGATCATGGAGCCCAAGAAAGTAAAATCTCTCACTGCCTCCATTTCTTCCCCTTCTATTTGCCAGGAGGTGATGGGACCAGTAGCCATGATCTTCGTTTTTTTGATGTTGAGCTTCAGACCATATTTTGCACTCTCCTCTTTCACCCTCAATAAAAGGTTCTTTAATTCCTCCTCACTTTCTGCCATCAAGGTTGTGTCATCTGCATATCTGAGGTTGTTGATATTTCTTCCGGCAATCTTAATTCCGGCTAGGGATTCATCCAGCCCAGCCTTTCGCATGATGAATTCTGCATATAAGTTAAATAAGCAGGGAGACAAAATGCAGCCTTGTCGTACTCCTTTCCCAATTTTGAACCAGTCAGTTGTTCCATATCCAGTTCTAACTGTAGCTTCTTGTCCCACATAGAGATTTCTCAGGAGACAGATGAGGTGATCAGGCACTCCCATTTCTTTAAGAACTTGCCATAGTTTGCCATGGTCGACACAGTCAAAGGCTTTTGCATAGTCAATGAAGCAGAAGTAAATGTCTTTCTGGAGCTCTCTAGCTTTCTCCATAATCCAGCGCATGTTTGCAATTTGGTCTCTGGTTCCTCTGCCTCTTCTAAATCCAGCTTGCACTTCTGGGAGTTCTCGGTCCACATACTGCTTGAGCCTTCCTTGTAGAATTTTAAGCATAACCTTGCTAGCGTGAGAAATTAGTGCAATTGTGCGATAGTTGGAGCATTCTTTGGCACTGCCCTTCTTTGGGATTGGGATGTAGACTGATCTTCTCCAATCTTCTGGCCACTGCTGAGTTTTCCAAACTTGCTGGCATATTGAGTGTAGCACCTTAACAGCATCATCTTTTAAAATTTTAAATAGTTCAGCTGGAATACCATCACTTCCACTGGCCTTGTTATTTGCAGTGCTTTCTAAGGCCCATTTGACTTCACTCTCCAGGATGTCTGGCTCAAGGTCAGCAACCACACTACCTGGGGTATATGAGACATCCGTTTCTTTCTGGTATAATTCCTCTGTGTATTCTTGCCACCTCTTCTTGATGTCTTCTGCTTCTGTTAGGTCCTTTCCACTTTTGTCCTTTATTATGGAAATCTTTGTACGAAATGTTCCTTTCATATCTCCAATTTTCTTGAACAGATCTCTGGTTCTTCCCATTCTATTGCTTTCCTCTATTTCTTTGCATTGCTTGTTTAAGAAGGTCTTCTTGTCTCTCCTTGCTATTCTTTGGAAATCTGCATTCAATTTCCTGTATGTTTCACGATCTCCCTTGCATTTTGCTTGCCTTCTCTCCCCCGCTATTTGTAAGGCCTCATTGGACAGCCACTTTGCTTTCTTGCATTTCCTTTTCATTGGGATGGTTTTCGTTGCTGCCTCCTGTATAATGTTACGAGCCTCCATCCATAGTTCTTCAGGCACTCTGTCCACCAAATCTAAATCCTTAAACCTGTTCCTCACTTCCACTGTGTATTCATAAGGGATTTGACTTAGATTGTATCTTACCGGCCCAGTGGTTTTTCCTACTTTCTTCAGTTTAAGCTTTAATTTTGCTATAAGAAGCTGATGATCTGAGCCACAGTCAGCTCCAGGTCTTGTTTTTGCTGACTGTATAGAGCTTCTCCATCTTTGGCTGCAGAGAATATAATCAATCTGATTTCGATGCTGCCCATCTGGTGATGTCCATGTGTAGAATCGTCTCTTGTGTTGTTGGAAAAGCGTGTTTGTGATGACCAGCTTGTTCTCTTGACAGAACTCTATTAGCCTTTGCCCTGCTTCATTTTGATCTCCAAAGCCAAACTTGCCAGTTGTTCCTTTTATCTCTTGACTCCCTACTTTAGCATTCCAATCCCCTATAATGAGAAGAACATCCTTCTTTGGTGTCACTTCTATAAGGTGTTGTAAGTCTTCATAGAATTGGTCAATTTCAGTTTCTTCAGCACCAGTAGTTGGTGCATAAACTTGGATTACTGTGATGTTAAAAGGTCTGCCTTGGATTCGTATCGAGATCATTCTATCATTTTTGAGATTGCATCCCAGTACAGCTTTTGCCACTCTTTTGTTGACTATGAGGGCCACTCCATTTCTTTTACGGGTTTCTTGCCCACAGTAGTAGATATGATGGTCATCCGAACTGAATTCACCCATTCCCGTCCATTTTAGTTCACTGATGCCCAGGATGTCAATATTTATTCTTGCCATCTCATTTTTGACCACCTCCAACTTACCCATGTTCATGGTTCTTACATTCCAGGTTCCTATGCAATATTTTTGTTTACAGCATTGGACTTTCCTTTCGCTTCCAGGCATATCCGCAACTGAGCGTCCTTTCGGCTTTGGCCCAGCCGCTTCATCAGCTCTGGATCTACTTGTACTTGCCCTCCGCTCTTCCCCAGTAGCATGTTGGACGCCTTCCGACCTGAGGGGCTCATCTTCCAGCGTCATAACTTTTATATGCCTGTTGTCTTTGTCCATGGAGTTTTCTTGGCAGGGATACTGGAGTGGCTTGCCGGTTCCTCCTCCAGGTGGATCACGTTTGGTCAAAACTCTCCACTATGACCTGTTCATCTTGGGTGCCCTGCTCGGCATAGTTCATAGCTTCTCTGAGTTCTTCAAGCCCCTTCGCCACGGCAAGGCAGTGATCCATGAAGGGGGAGTGAGACTTAGTTCTGAGTAAAAATGCTTGAGTCTTTACCCAGTTACCTGCGAGTAAGCTCCATTGAATACAGTGGGACTTCCTTCTGAGCAGACAGTGTACAATAAAGGGATAAACATGCCCCCACGTTTCCTACAAAATGGCTGGCTGCTGAAGCATCACAGTAAAAGAATTTAAAGTGGATTGGTGACCCTTTCCTTCAAAATTATAGAAGAGGCTCTGTATGCCAGCTTCACCATTTCCTTCCTTTGGTGCAGGTATTTTATTTTCAGTATAAATGGGACTCCCTTTTTTGCACCTACGCAAACACTCAGGGGCGTATGAAAGGGAGCGGAGGGGCCGGGTCACCAGTGAGATCACCCAGCTCCATAAAGTCTATCATCTTCATCTGCCATTCATCTACCGTTGGTAATTCTTGTGTTTTCCATTTTGGGGCCATTAAGATCCATGTTATCCAGGTCTACAAATACCACCATTTCTGCTTCTGCATTACCATTTCCTCATTTAGATTTACCTCAACACATTTTCCTCCTCAAGCTCACAGTGCTTATTATATATATTCGTATCTCAGCATGGGGTGATTTAAGCTCTCATTAATGCTAATTGGTGTTGTGTATTATTTGAGTGTCTATAGGAAATGCGCATTCAGGATAAGACTGCCTTGCCTTTGAGTAGGTAGGTAGTCTGCTCAGTAAAATGTGATAACCTCCGCTAATGGCTTCTTGGTTTAGAGGAGAATCTTTCAGTGAAAACTTTGAGGTGGAGAAGATTAGTTTAAAAATCAGTCCTCTGGGGTTGTGATGGGAACACATTGCACCAATGCTCTGTCAGGTCACACGCCTCAAGGCTTGATGCCGTATGCTTAACAAACAGATTTGGGGTGTTTAGAGATGGAGAAGAAAAAATTTTCAATCCGTTTTTGGGGAAGGCCCATTACTCAATGGCAGAGCATCTTGCCGAGTGCCAGAGCACACAGAAACACCATTTGCATTCCCGCCAGGGAGGTGCCTATTTATCTACTCATACTGGTATGCTTTCAAACTGCTAGGTTGGCAGGAGCTAGGACAGAGCAACAGGAGCTCACCCCATCGGGCAGACTGAAATGGCCAACCTTCCGATCGGCAAGCCCAAAAGGCTCCGTGGTTTAGACTACATCGCCACCCACTCCCTCAGGAGTCATGGCTTAATCCAAGCACTACCACCATGCAAGATTAAGAAATCGGTCCCCAAATGTTTGGGTTAGAAGTGGGTTGTGGGTCTAAAATGTTGAAGATACCTGGTGTAGACAGTACTGAAATTATTATTATTATTATTATTATTATTATTATTACATATAATTTATTAATCACCTTCTAAACCACCATGTGAAAGTAATTTACACCTAACAATAATTAAAAACAGTTGAAAACACACACAAAAACACATGCATTTAAAACAAGGCTAAAACCCTAATAAGTGGACATTCAGTAAAGACTTATATATTCTGCTCAGAAAGCAAACCGTATATGCAGTATAAGGCAGCCCCTAACAGAGCTCAGTAGGGGAATCCTGCCCTTTGTCTTCTTGTTTCCAAACCTAGTTAATTCTGCCTTGCCTCCTGGCCTGGACCCATTTCACAGGTGAAAATGAGGACACGTGTAACAGCCCTGTTCTCTCATTAAAAAATGGTGAAATCATTAGTTGGGGGAGGGAAAATCTCATGATTTAACTTTTGCAACTAGGAGCTTTAGTGGGGATTTAAGTGCAAAACAAAGACACATTGTTGAGCATTAAATGGCTCCATTAAAAAAAAAAAGAACCTTGAAGATTGCTTTCTCTGTACCTTGTGTAAAATCGCTTAGCTCATTTTGATAATTGTCTTCCAGTCAATAAATGCATGCTGGTTCATCATGCGCTGAATGCTAAAAGCTTGGTGGTGTGAAGGACTCATCACTGCCACAGAGAGAACTTCTGTATCCCCTCACAACTTCTCAATGATGCTTTAAATAAGGGCCGAGCATTGAACAATCCTTTCTGGTCCTTTCTGGTATTAACTTACTGGTGTGGGAACCATGAGCAGCCTGGATTTCACTTGGTGGTGGAATCTGAAACCATGCTCAGGACAGGACAGTAGCTGGGTCCTAGGCTGCTTAGGACTTTATACCTCAAATCCAGCACATTGAACTGCAGGTCTTTAAGGACTATAGTACTATATGATCTCACATCACATTGATGAGTCAAAACTCTGTTGGCTGCATTTTGCACTAGCAGCAATATACAGTATATCTCACTTGCACAAGCAGTAGAAATATGCACTCCAGATCATTGCAGCAACTTAGGTGTCCAGTGTCAAAGTTGAATCAAGGAGTACCCCAGACTACATACCTGGTCATTCACAGGAAGAACAACCCCTTCCAGAAGAGGTTGTTTACCTACTTCTCAGATCCAGAGTCCCCGATTGATAATCACAGAATTGTAGAGTGGGAAGGGACCCCAAGGGTCATCAAGTCCAACCCCTCCCCCTCTCCCACCCTATAGCATCCATGACAGATGGTCATCCAGCCTCTGCTTTAAAACCTCCAACAAAGGAGAGTCCACCACCTCCCAAAGGAGACTGTTTCACTGTCAAACAACTTTCATCATCAGAAAGGTCTTCCTGATGTTTAGTTGGAATCTCCTTTCTTGTATCCTGAAGCTGTGGATTCAGGTTCCACCCTTTGGGGCAGAAGAAAACAATCTTGCTCCAGCTTCCAGTTTCAACTCAAGCTGTTGTCCAGCTTCATCGCTTGAAAATCTCCTGGAAAGCAATGAGGCAGCTGAACTCCACAGAGCTGGAGAGGGTGCTCAGGATGATCCACGCTGATAGCTCTTCTCATCTCACCATTCCATAGTGAGATGAGGGTATTGGCTTGGATGGCTGCCATGCAAACCAGAAACCACCCCAGGGGATTCAGGAACCCCTCAGATTCCAATTTCTTATTTGCCTCTCCTAAGGTAATTGCCGTCCAAACAGTCCAAGGAACATACATTCTACAGTGGCTTCCAGGCTGCTCAGTTAAATTGGAAAATCAATGGTGGAAACCTGAAGAAAATATATGGGTGAGGTTGTTTGCGCAATCAGACAATGTGCCAAGTATGAATTGGTCTCAGTTAAGGAAAAATAGCAATGGCAAAGCAGAGACATCACTTTGCCAACAAAGGTCTGTATAGTTAAAGCTACAGTTTCCCCAGTAGTGATGTATGGAAGTGAGAGCTGGACCATAAAGAAGGCTGATCGCCGAAGAACTGATGCCTTTGAATTATGGTGCTGGAGGAGACTCTTGAGAGCCCCATGGACTGCAAGAAGATCAAACCTATCCATTCTTAAGGAAATCAGCCCTGAGTGCTCACTGGAAGGACAGATCCTGAAGCTGAGGCTCCAATACTTTGGCCACCTCATGAGAAGAGAAGACTCCCTGGAAAAGACCCTGATGTTGGGAAAGATAGAGGGCACAAGGAGAATGGGACGACAGAGGATGAGATGGTTGGATAGTGTTCTCCAAGCTACCAGCATGAGTTTGACCGAACTGCGGGAGGCAGTGGAAGACAGGAGTGCCTGGCGTGCTCTGGTCCATGGGGTCACGAAGAGTCGGACGCGACTAAACGACTAAACAACAACAAGGGGGGGGAATAGAATTATCTATTCTTTCTTGTACTTTCATTTGTCCCACCATCCTTGGAGGCAAAATGTTTTGTTTTTTTATAATATTTATTCAAAATTTAAGAACAACAAACAAAAGAAAAGAAAAATACAAAATACAAAACACAACAAGAAACAACAACACCAAAAAGGAAAAAACACATCCACTTAAAAAATAAAAAAGAACTGATTAAACCTTTACATAACTTTCTTCCTTTATTTATTTCCTTGACTTCCTCTCACCTCCCAATTTTGTATTCTAATTCAAATCATTATTTCAGCACGTCCTTCCAACCTTATTTTCATTTAAGTAGTTTAACATAATATATTACAATTTAACGTCCTCTCTTTTCGTCAATTTCATCAACTCGTCTTTACTTAGTCCTTTATGTCATTTCAACCAAAACCATCTAATTTTCTTTTTCCAACATCTTTCTAACAGTCCTTAATTTTACAATATTTTTGAAGATATACTTTAAATTTTTTCCAATCTTCTTCCACTGACTCTTCTCCCTGGTCCCGGATTCTGCCAGTCATCTCAGCCAGTTCCATATAGTCCATCACTTTCATCTGCCATTCTTCTCGGGTGGGTAATTCTTGTGTCTTCCAATACTTCGCGATGAGTATTCTTGCTGCTGTTGTAGCGTACATAAAAAAAGTTCTATCCTTCCTTCGCACCAATTGGCCGACCATGCCCAGGAGAAAGGCCTCTGGTTTCTTCTGGAAGGTATATTTAAATACCTTTTTCATTTCATTATAAATCATCTTCCAGAAGGCCTTAATCCTTGGGCACGTCCACCAAAGGTGAAAGAATGTGCCCTCAATCTCTTTGCATTTCCAACATTTATTATCGGGCAGATGGTAAATTTTAGCCAGCTTGACTGGGGTTAGGTACCACCTATAAATCATTTTCATTAAATTCTCTCTTAAGGCATTACAAGCCGTAAACTTAATACCTGTGGTCCATAACTTTTCCCAGTCAGCCATCATAATGTTATATCCAAAATCTTGTGCCCATTTAATCATAACAGATTTAACCGTTTCATCTTGTGTATTCCATTTCAACAGCAAGTTATACATTCTTGATAAATTCTTCGTTTTAGGTTCTAACAATTCTGTTTCCAATTTTGATTTTTCCACCTGAAAGCCAATTTTCTTATCCAAGTTGTAAACCTCCCTTATTTGATAATAGTGAAGCCAGTCTCGTACTTTAGTTTTTAAACTGTCAAAGCTCTGCAGCTTTAATCTATCTCCATCTTGTTCCAAAATTTCCCAATATTTTGGCCAATTTGTCTCCATATTAAGTTTTTTCAGAGCCTTAGCCTCCATAGGTGACAGCCACCTTGGTGTTTTACTTTCAAGCAAGTCCTTATATCTCATCCAAACATTAAACAAAGCTTTCCTGACAATATGGTTTTTAAAGGCTTTATGTGCTTTGACCTTATCATACCACAGATATGCATGCCATCCAAAAACATTATCAAAACCTTCTAAGTCCAAAATGTCTGTGTTTTCAAGAAGCAGCCAATCTTTCAGCCAACAAAATGAGGCTGATTCATAATAAAGTTTAAAGTCTGGCAGGGCAAATCTACCTCTTTCTTTAGCGTCGGTTAAAATCTTGAATTTAATTCGAGGTTTCTTTTTTTATTTATTAATTTTTATTAATTTTTCAAACAAGTAATAAAAACTCAACAAAACTGACAAAAGAAAAACAAAAATCAGATAAGGTACATAGCAATTAAACCCATGTAACTTTAAATTCCTCATTTCATACCCTTCTTTCTTTTGACTTCCCCATGCCTCCCCTTCCTTGCATCCTTGTTTAATGATTCTTTAGCAACCCTTGGGTCCATTGTCTTAATTCCCTTTCATAAAATTTCCTTTAATTTTTTTAGTTACTGCTGCAATTCTTTACCTCTTACCCCCTGACATCTTAACATTCCTCAATTTTACAATTGTTTTTAAGATATATTTTAAATTTCTTCCAGTCCTCCTCCACTGTCTCTTTCCCCTGGTCACGGATTCTGCCCGTCATCTCGGCCAGTCCCATAAAGTCGATCACCTTTGTTTGCCATTCTTCCAGAGTAGGTAGTTCTTGCATCTTCCAATACTTTGCCAGTAGAATTCTTGCTGCTGTAGTAGCATACATAAAGAAAATCCTGTCCTTCTTTAGCACCGATTGGCCAACCATGCCCAAGAGAAAAGCCTCTGGTTTCTTAGGAAAAGTCCACTTAAGGACCTTCTTAATTTCATTGTAGATCATTTCCCAGAAAGCTTTAACCTTTGGGCAGGTCCACCAAAGGTGGTAAAAAGTGCCTTCCGTCTCATTACATTTCCAACACTTATTGTTAGGCAAATGGTAAATTTTTGCAAGCTTGACTGGGGTCATGTACCACCGATAGATCATTTTCATAATATTTTCTTTTAGAGCATTGCATGCAGTAAATTTAATACCGGTGGTCCATAACTGTTCCCAGTCAGCAAACATAATGTCATGACCAATATCTTGTGCCCATTTAATCATTGCTGATTTCACCGTTTCATCCTGTGTATTCCATTTCAACAGCAAGTTGTACATTTTCGATAAATTCTTAGTATTGGATTCCAACAATTCTGTTTCTAATTTTGACCTCTCTTTCTGGAATCCTATTTTCCTGTCTTGTTTAAATGTCTCATTTATCTGATGATAGTGCAACCAATCTCGAACCTTGGGCTTTAGTTTCTCATAACTCTGAAGTTTAACCCTTTCACCATCATATTCTAGGATTTCATAATATTTTGGCCATTTAGAGTCCATATTAAGCTTTTTTACTTCCCTAGCTTCCATTGGTGACACCCACCTAGGGGTTTTACTTTCCAACAAATCTTTATATCGAATCCAGACATTATACAATGCTTTCCTTACAATATGGTTTTTAAAGCTTTTGTACACCTTTGCCTTGTCGTACCATAAATATGCATGCCAACCAAAACTATTGTCATACCCTTCCAGATCCAAAATGTCAGTGTTCTCAAGAAGTAGCCAGTGTTTCAACCAGCAGAAAGCTGCCGATTCATAATAAAGTCTTAAGTCTGGCAGGGCAAACCCCCCTCTATCCTTTGCATCAGTTAAAATCTTAAATTTAATTCTGGGCTTTTTGCCCTGCCAGACAAATTTTGATATGTCTTTCTGCCACTTCTTGAAACAGTCCATCTTGTCCAAAATCTGCAACGTCTGGAATAAAAACAGCATTCTAGGCAATACATTCATCTTAATAGTAGCAATTCGGCCTAACAAGGAAAGTTTCAACCTTGACCATATTTCCAGATCCTTCTTTACTTCTAACCAACTTTTTTCATAATTATCCTTAAATAGGTTCACATTCTTGGATGTTAAGTTTATCCCCAGGTATTTTACCCTTTTTGTTATTTCCAAGCCTGTTTCATTCTGAAAACTCTCTCTTTCCTCCATTGTTAAATTTTTTTCCAACACTTTCGTTTTTTGTTTGTTCAGTTTAAAACCTGCTACTCGACCAAATATTTCAATTAATTCTAATACTCTTTTAGTACTAGTGTCTGGCTGTTGCAAAGTCAATACTAGGTCATCTGCAAATGCTCTTAGTTTGTAATGTCTAACTCCGACCTGAACTCCTTTAACCAACTGGTCCTTTCTAATCATATTTAACAAAACCTCCAGGACTGATATAAAAAGCAAAGGGGATATTGGGCATCCCTGCCGTGTACCTTTTTCTATGGATATTTCTTCTGTTACCACATTGTTTACAATTAACTTAGCTTTTTGTTTAGAATATATTGCACCTATACCGTTTTCAAAACCTTGGCCTACCCCCATCCCTTGGAGATTCTTTTTCATAAAAGTCCAACAGATATTGTCAAAGGCTTTCTCCGCGTCCACAAAAATCAAGACTGCCTTCCTATTAATGTCAACGTCTAACAACTCCAAAATGTCTATAATGTTCCTCACATTATCTGACATATGTCTCCCTGGGAGAAAGCCTGTTTGGTCCTTATGAATCTCCTCTATCAGCACTCTTTTCAATCTTTTTGCCAAAATGTCTGCAAAAATTTTGTAATCCACATTGAGTAAAGATATAGGGCGGTAGTTTCTGACCTGGTTCTTCTCAGTCTCTGTTTTCGGTATAAGTGAGATGAAAGCCTCTTTCCACGATTCAGGTGCCTTTTTCCCCATCAGAATTTCATTGCAAACTTCCTTCAGTGGTTGTATCAACCATTCTTTCAGCATTTTGTAGTATTTGGCCGTCAGGCCATCTGGTCCTGGTGATTTTCCCAATTTCATATTTTGGATGGCACCCTCTATTTCTTGTTCTGTTATTTCCTCATTTAAGATCCTTTTACTTTGTTCTGGAATTTTTGGTAAACCGTATTTTCTGATGAATTCTTCTATTTCTTGTTCATTAATTGGCCCTTGTGCATACAATTTCTTGAAAAAACTTTGAAAACTATTATTTATCTCATTAGGTTTGTGGATAATTTTTCCGTCCATTTCTAGACTTGTCACGGTGTTCATTTTTTGCCTTTTTTTCAATTGCCATGACAGAAGTTTCCCACATTTATCCGCTGATTCGAAAGTTCTTTGTCTCATTTGCTTTATCTTCCATTCTATCTGTTGGTTCATGAGCTCCATATATTGCATCTGATAGAACTTTATTTCTCTCAAAATCTCATGAGACTTTGGTTTGGACCTCAATTTCTTCTCTCCTTCTTTTATTTTTTCTAAGATTTTTTCTTTCCTCTCGTTTTGTTTCTTCCTCTTTATAGAATTCTGTTGAATTAGGAAACCTCGCATCACGGCTTTGCTTGCGTCCCAAATTGTTCTTTTCTCCACATCTGTTTTCCTGTTTATCTCAAAATAATCTTTTAATGTTTTAAGGGCCTTCTTGTAAATCTCTTCATCTCTAAATAGGGTGTCATTCATTCTCCATCTAAAGGATCAAGTTGTTGTTAGTTTCATCTCCATCTTCACAGCATTATGGTCGGAGCAAGTTTTTGGGCAGATTTCTACTTTTTTTGTTCTTGACGCCAGACTACTAGAAATCCAGATTTGGTCTATTCTTGTCCATGTCATTTTTGCCTTGGAGAAGAAAGTTCCCTCTCTCTCTAGAGGATTCCTTGTTCTCCAAATGTCAATCAAGTCCATAGTTTCAGTCATTTCAAAAAAGATCTTTGGTAGTCTCCCTTCTTTTGAGATCACTTGTCTCTGTGCTTTATCCATGTTTGTTGAGACAACTCCATTCATATCTCCCATCATTACGATTTTATAGTCTATAAAGTCAACTAGTGTCTCATGCAGCTTCTTAAAAAATTCGGCCTTCCCCTCATTTGGGGCATATACTCCAACAATCAGAATCTTTTCTCCTTGAATTTGTATTTCAATTGCCAGGTATCTTCCTTGTTCATCTTTAAATATCAATTTTGGAACCAATTTTTCCTTTGCATAGATCACCACACCTCTTTTCTTCACTTTGTCTGATGAGATAAATTCTTGACCAAGCCTCTTGTTTATCAATAATTTCCTGTGTATCCTGGCAATATGGGTTTCTTGCAAACATATTACATCTAATTGTTCTCTCTTCAAAATGTGAAAAACTTGTCGTCTTTTCCGAGGAAGGTTCAAGCCGTTACAATTCCAGCTAAGAAGTTGCAGAGACATTTTGTGTTTAAGTACCTGTTCCTCCAACTGCTCCAAGCTTCTGTTCTTCCTCCGATGGTGGTGGTAAAAGTCCAAATGATAAATTTGCTATATCAGGTGGTTCTTTCTCCTCTACAGTTCCTTTCTGCAAGTCCTCCAGGTATCTCTCCAAAAATTGTTCTTTGTCCTGAATTGTTTTTATTTTAATCTTTCTTCCTTTAAAGTTAAAGGACAGTCCTTGTGGGAACTCCCATCTGAATGGTATAGTGTTTTTCTTCAGCAGGTCTGCTAAACTTTTATAGAGGGTTCTCACCTCTAAAATGTACTTGGGAATGTCTTTAAAAATCTGTATTTGACAGTTTTGGATCAGCAACGACTTTTGATAATGTAAGTTCAGTATTTTATCTCTTTCTTCCTTTGATCTCAGTGTAATTAGACAATCCCTTGGTTTCTTGTCCTGTCTCCTGCCCAGTCGGAAGGCTGTTGTTATCTCAAATTCGTCATCTTCGGCCCATTCCTCTTGCCAGAAAGATATAAAGTTCTCTGTAAGGAATTCCACAAGGTTGTCCCCTTCCCCTTCAGGAACCAGTCTTAGTTTTAAGTTTTTCTCTTTCCTCTGAAGTTCCAGTAAAGAGAGGGCTGCATCATGCTCATTCACTTTTTTAATGATAGGCCCAAACTTTTCCCTTGTCTCCTCAGCAGTAATTTTTGCACTTTCTGCAATCTTTCGTGTTTCAGAGCTCTCCTGGATTAATCTATTTATAGAATCTGTATTAGACGTTACGCTGGCTGTATTAACATCCAATCTTGTTGTCAATTCTGTTAATTTTTTGGAGTTCTCTGTCGACAGCTTTGTCAATGCTTCCAGAGATTGATTTATTTTAAGGAGAGCCTGTGTCATAGGATCCATAGAAGCTGCTGTTTTTTCCTGTGCAGCTGGTGCAGTTCCTGATATTGAGCCCCTTTTCTTCTGAGATTGTTTTGCTTTAAGCCTTGTTACTATCTCTTCTGTTGGGCCACTCATATCCTCAAGGTCGTTCTCACAAAAATAGTTTCCAAGTGGAAAATCCCACTGTTACTTTTCCAAATGCAACAATTTCACTTGAAACCCTCTAGAGGGAGCATTCAATTGTATCCAAATGGCAAGGAAAAACAAAGGAGCAAGAAAGTATAACAGTAGCCAGTAATTTTCAATGTCCAAACTGTAAACTCTCTGTCTTTCTATGTAGCCAAAATGCAACAGGGTAGTCTAAAGTCCAGTAACTTTGTTACAAACAAACCCCCACTTTGAAAAGTTTAAAATGACAGTTCACATCCCGGTGTCTTGTTTGGGCAGCCCGACCTGGGGGGTTTGACAGTGGAAGGTCTTATTTTCCCAGTAATTTTTCAGCAGGTTAACAATGTCCCAATCCCTTCCCCCCTTCTCCTGCCTATCGGGGGGGAAGTTTAAGTCCGATGTCAGTTTGACAGCTTAAAAAAAATAGAAGAATTCCCTTCAAATGCAGCTTGGTTTTTCGTTGCTTTGTTACTCATGCAGCTCCGGGGAGGCAGACTTCCTTAATTTATGCCTTTCCCGTTTTCGGCCAAATTTCTAATTTTAGTGTCCCGTCAATTTTTCCGTCTTACTCACGGGTGTTGTAGTCAATTTCCAATTGCAGGAAGGAATCGGCGCTCTCCGTTCATGGCGACGCGGCTTCACTCCGCTAGCTGGGTGACGACTCTCAGCACCGCGCTTACCCCGATGCCGCTCAGAAGCCTTTAAAAAGGCTCCTTCACAGTGCCGGGGGGCGCAAAAGGTGCCCACCGAATCTCCTTTGTTCACAGGCTCCGCGCCTGTGATTTTAGGGGTCCCCCGCTCGCCGTAGCGGGTAAGACCCGAACTAGCGAAGCAGTCCTGCCTCGGAGCTCGAGGCTCGGACCGCCATTAAACGCTGGCGCCGACCGGAAGTCCTCTTTCTTTAGCGTCGGTTAAAATCTTGAATTTAATTCGAGGTTTCTTGCCCTGCCAGACAAATCTTGAGATATCTCTCTGCCATTTCCTGAAACAATCCATCTTGTCCAAAATTTGCAGTGTTTGAAACAAAAACAGCATCCTAGGCAATACATTCATCTTTATTGCAGAGATTCAGCCCAGCAGTGATAACTTCAATTTTGACCATATTTCTAAGTCCCTTTTCACTTCCATCCAACATTTTTCATAATTATCTTGAAATAAATTCACATTTTTAGCAGTCATATGAACCCCTAGATATTTCACTTTCTTAACCAATGTTAATCCTGTCTCCTTCTGAAACCTCTCTTTCTCAATCTCTGTTAAGTTTTTCTCTAACACCTTAGTTTTCAACTTGGAGGCAAAATGTTGTGTCGAGACACTTCCCAAAGTCTTTGTAACACACATCAAAAGTTTAACGGGGTTTTGAAGTCGTGTTTTTCCCTTAAGTAAATCAAGGTTTTCATTGCATTTTCAGTGTTCAAAGCAGTGCCATTTCAACTGCCCTTGTGATCACTTTCAAGATGGACCGATAAGTGTGCCCTCAAACACATATGCAGAAATCCTTTCCAACAAAGTTCTTGGCTGCTCCAGGATCAGATTTCTCCCATTTTACAGGTTGCTGTGGCAACTGATCAGCTCTGCCGACATTTTTATTATTACTATTTTCTGAAGGCACGTTTAAATCTAATGCAAAGTGCGATCCATAGCATGAAAGGAGGGAACAGCTGGGGGCTGGAGCAGTGTGCAAGCTGACATGTCAGACAGTAGCCAGACAAAGCGACGCAGGCTCCGTCTGACCAAAAAAAAAAAAAAAAGTAACAACTGAATGCTGTCAACAAAATCCACAGTACAAGCCAGCTGTTCACTCTCATCAGAACTAAAAAAAAAAGCAAGACAAAAATCCCAGGGCTGGGAATTAAATTTACGAACAGAAGAGAGAAAGAGAGAGAGATAAAAAACTTTTGTGGAAAGACTGAATAGGATTTCAGGCAAAACGGAACCATGCAAGGAGACCTTAATCAGAGATGCCTTTACTCCATGTTCTGGATGAAACACGCCTTGGCAGCATAGATGCAAACATTGGGGTGGTCAGGTTGGCACGGCCCCCACGCAAGGATGACAGACAAATTCATGAAGATAACTAGGGTTGGAGGAGAAAATCAATTTGGTTTAAAGGTGATCCTACCTAGTTCACGCTTTCTGAAGCAATCTGCAAAGTGAAACCCAGTTTGCACTTTTAATCCCTGGCAGCAAGATACATGGAAGGGCTGCCGTTTGTGGTGGAGCAACTTTCATGCATGCAGAAGACCCCAGATTCAATCCCTGGCTGCAAGAGATTCTCCACCTGAAATCTTGGAGTGCCACTTCCAATCAATGTTGGCAGGACAGAGCAAGATGGAGCAATGATAATAATGATGATGGTAATAATTTTATTATTTATACCCCACCCATATGGCTGAGTTTCCCCAGCCAGTCTGGGCAGCTTACAGCACATAAAAATGGTAAAACATTAGATGTTTAAAAATTTCCCAATACAGGGTTGCCTTCAGATGTCTGACTCCATTCAAGGTAGCTTCCTTGAAGCAGACAGAGATAAGTCCAATGAATCATGGTAGGGTGGGAGCAGAGGAGGACTGGATACAAGAACAGCAGAGGCAAACAGAACTAGAAGATGTCTCCAACAAAGAGTCCTTTGCAAACAAGGGTCCTTTCGAAGATTCATAGCGTGGGTCCTATAGAATATGAAGGTCCATAGCTCAATGGTGGAGCACACACTTTACATGCAAAAGGGTTCTAGGTTGAATTCCTGGTGTCTTCAGGTAAGTCTGAAACCCTGGAAAGTCATTGTAGAGTCTAGACTACTGAGCTAGATGCACCAATGTAAACTAGGAACTGACCCCTTTCCTCTACCTCATTTATGGAGCGGGTGGTGCTGTGGTCTAAACCACTGAGCCTCTTGGGCTTGCCGATCAGAAGGTCGGCGGTTCGAATCCCCACGACGGAGTGAGTTCCCATTGCTCTGTCCCAATTCCTGCCAACCTAGCAGTTCAAAAGCACGCCAGTGCAAGTAGATAGATAGGTACCGCTGCGGCGGGAAGGTAACGGCGTTTCCATGCGCTCTGATTTCCGCCACAGTGTTCCATTGCACCAGAAGTGGTTTAGTCTGTGGGAAGGTTTAATTTAGCAGAGTTAAACAATCCCCCTTTTAAATTTATGCATTGATCAGCTTGTTGCTAACTCGCCTGAGTTCTACTAATAAAGATGCCTTCCTGGTTAAAAATCGCTTTGAATCCCTTTTAAAGAATACACACACAAATCTGATTCATGTTAAAATAAAACTATTTTATCTCAGATTCATTCAGGTTTTCAGAACTGTACCTGAAGGTAGGCTTAGGGACGTGGGTGGTGCTGTGGGTTAAACCACAGAGCCTAGGACTTGCCAATCAGAAGGTCGGCGGTTCGAATCCCCGCGACGGGGTGAGCTCCCGTTGCTCGGTCCCTGCTCCTGCCAACCTAGCAATTTGAAAGCTCGTCAAAGTGCAAGTAGATAAATAGGTACAGCTCAGGCGGGAAGGTAAACGGCATTTCCGTGCACTGCTCTGGTTCGCCAGAAGCAACTTAGTCATGCTGGCCACATGACGCAGAAGCTGTACACCGGCTCCCTCAGCCAATAAAGCGAGATGAGCGCCGCAACCCCAGAGTTGGCCATGATTGGACCTAATGGTCAGGGGTCCCTTTACCCTTTACCTTTACCTGAAGGCAGGCTTAGGTTACATAACAAGCAAATAAACTATACCAGAGGGAAGTTGGTCCTGAGGTGACTGCAATTGAGCAAAATAAAAAAATTCCTTCCAGTAGCACCTTAAAGACCAACTAAGTTAGTTCTTGGTATGAGCTTTCGTGTGTATGCACACTTCTTCAGATACACAGTATCTTCAGATACACTGTGTATCTGAAGAAGTGTGCATGCACACGAAAGCTCATACCAAGAACTAACTTAGTTGGTCTTTAAGGTGCTACTGGAAGGAATTTTTTTATTTTGTTTTGACTATGGCAGACCAACACGGCTACCTATCTGTAACTGCAACTGAGCAGTTATCTTTCTTAACTACCAGCAACCAACAAACTGGTTGTCACAGCAACCGGTTAGAACATGGAGGCTGTTAGTCCTCTGTCAGAATGTTGCACTTGACTGCAACTTTACATACCACATAGTCCTGCTGGCCACATGACCCGGAAAGCTGTCTGTGGACAAACGCCAGAAAGCGAGATGAGCGCTGCAACCCCATAGTCGCCTTTGACTGGACTTAATCTGTCCAGGGGTCCTTTACCTTTTACCTTACCTCATTCTCCTTTCCCTCCCATCGGTCCCCCTTAAGCAATATCATCAGCATGCAGGTTGAATGAAGCAGGCTCAACAACAGGCAAGATGATTGATTAGCCGTTGTTTGAAAGATAACCGTGGCCAGGGTGTATTTTCATTCATTCACGCCCGCATCAATAAGAAAGATATAAATCCCAGGCGGAGAAACACGACATGCCCAGGGAGAAAACATCCTACATAATTCTTTGGGTAAAACCAATTAGCAGAGTGGAATTCATTAATGACAAAAAAGGGGGGAGCTCTGAGGAGTCACTCCACCCGTTAGTCAGGCCTGTCCGTGTTACCAAAGCTGCGAGAGGATTGGCAGTGAGCATTCCTCACCCTTGATAAATAGCAATTAATAGTGCAAAGCATCTAGAGTGGCTGGGGCAACCCAGTTAGATGGGCAGGGTTCAAATAAAAAAATAATAATTATTACAGTCATACCTTGGTTTTCGAACAGCTTAGTTCTCGAACGTTTTGGCTTCCAAACACCACAAACCTGGAAGTGACTGTTCGAAACAGTTTGCGAACTGTTTTTGGAAGCCCAATGTCCGATGGGGCGCTTTGGTTTCTGAACGTTTTGGAAGTCGAATGGACTTCTGGAATGGATTCTGTTCGACTTCCAAGGTACGACTGTATTATTAACTGACAGGATTCTTACGATGCACACTCAGTATTTTACAAAAAAATCCAACAATAATAAATAATAAATCCAACCAATAAACAATATTGGTGTGTGTACAAGGAAGGAAGGAAGGAAGGAAGGAAGGAAGGGAGGGAGTGTGCTTTTATTTTTGTAAATCTACCAAAGAATGGAATGGAATGGAATAAGGATTAATGGGTTTTCTCAGGATGATGGAGGGGAGTGCGTGCTGTGTCCTATTGTGTCCTGTTAGTGGTGGAAATGCTCTGCATGGGAGAGGGACAAAAATTGGGGGTAAGGGAGGGTCAGTTGGGGAATAGAGTGAGCAATGTCCCTATTTGCATCTGAGGAAAGTTGAAGGATATGTGAGGTCTGGGTAATAATAATAATAATAATAATAATAATAATAATAATAATAATTTATGTGCCACCCCTCGGACTAAATCCGAGATGAGGGCCGCAACCACATAGTCGCCTTTGACTGGACTTAACCGTCCAGGAGTCCTTTACCTTTACCTATTATACAAATGTGACACTAGATGGCGATGGTGAGCTATGGCAAGTTCAATATATTTTCCAAAACTTTTTTTAAAAACAAACGAACACTTTCACAACATTTCTTAATGTGTCTAGATTCCACCTTAATTGTGACTTCTTAAAAGTTCTAACCCTGGAGTTGATAAAAGAAAATCTATTTTGTTTTTCAGGGGAGGCCTCATGAGCAGGTGATCGACACAATCCTTCCACCCGCTCACAGATTACCTGTTGTGTTTGGAATGGAGGGCTGCTTCAATACATTTACGGCAGCCCACTTTAGCTGGCTGAATGAACTGATCCTCAGCTTCATTGAATCCTAGAAACAGGCCCATTTTCCCCAAAAAAAACTTCAGTCCGCACACAATGAAATTCGTCCGAGTATCAAGGTCAGCTGGCCATGTGTCAGATAGCAATTCCATGCTCTCCAAGCTAACCCAGCAGTTGGAATCAAAACACTGGCCAGGCATCCAGTTAGATAAGGAAGTGTGAGCTCTAGGGAGATTTCCCCAGTGTGTCTCAATTACAGTACCACATGTGCAATATTTCATGGTGAAAAGTTTTGAGCATTCCGCATTCAGAATATCTCAGTGACACCTGTGACCGGCTAAGCCAGACTCTGAGCTAAATTACACACCATTGCCCGTTGCCGTGCATTCGTTTACTGGGCCTGAGCAACAGGCAATTGTCAGAGTCCACAACCTGACTTCCCCCCGCTTGTTGGTTTGGGCAGCTCAAACCACTGGGATTCTCTGCAAAATCCAGATCCAAGTTTTTTTCTGCCCATCTCAAAATCCTCTCCATACTTTCCCCCAGACTCAGGACAATTGTAGCAGGAAGAGTTAGTAACCTGAGACAAACTGAGAGCTGCGAGGCAAGTGTATTCCAAACGGTAGGGGGCACAGCCAATCTGTTTATTTTAACCACATGGAAACGAACATGTTTGCATTACACTGTCAGAAGCCCAATCTACCGGTGATGGACAGGCTGCATTTATTCTTTGAATGTTCTTATCAGGATTCACGGGAAATATATAATAATAATAATTTATTTGTACCCTGCCCATCTGGCTGGGTTTCCCCAGGCACTCTGGGTGGCTTCCAACAAAGATGAAAGATACACTAAAATGTCACATATTAAAAACTTCCCTGAACAGGGCTGCCTTCAGATGTCTTCTGAATGTCAGGTAGATGTTTATCGCTTTGACATCTGGTGGGAGGGCGTTCCACAGGGTGGGCGCGACTACCGAGAAGGCCCTCTGCCTGGTTCCCTGTAACTTGGCCTCTCGCAGTGAGGGAACCGCCAGAAGGCCCTCGGAGCTGGACCTCAGTGTCCGGGCAGAACGATGGGGGAGGAGACGCTCCTTCTGATATACTGGACCGAGGCCGTTTAGGGCTTTAAAGGTTAGCACCAACACTTTGAATTGTGCTCGGAAACGTACTGGGAGCCAATGTAGGTCTTTCAAGACCGGTGTTATATGGTCTTGGCAGCCACTCCCAGTCACCAGTCTAGCTGCCGCATTCTGGATTAGTTGTAGTTTCCGGGTCACCTTCAAAGGTATCCCCATGTAGAGCGCATTGCAGTAGTCCAAGCGGGAGATAACCAGAGCATGTACCACTCTGGCGAGACAGTCTGCAGGCAGATAGGGTCTCAGCCTACGTACCAGATGGAGCTGGTAAACAGCTGCCCTGGATACAGGTTTGACCTGTGCCTCCATGGACAGCTGTGAGTCCAAAATGACTCCCAGGCTGCGCACCTGGTCCTTCCCCAACCAACCAATATTTCACCAACCAACTTGGGAAGTGGAATATATATACAGTGGTACCTCAGGTTACATACAGACTCCGCTAACCCAGAAATAGTGCTTCAGGTTAAGAACGGACCTCCGGAACGAATTAAGTACTTAACCCGAGGTACCACTAATATATATATATATATATATATATATATATATATATATATATATATATATATCATAGGATACTGAACTGAGGCCACAGACTCACCATATAGCATTGCTTCTTCTTAACCCTGATGAACAATGCAGGTCAGCTGAAACCCATGGAAATTACCTGAACCACTGGGGAAACCATCATGCCTGCAGTTTTTCCCCACCATGTCCTTGAGCAGATCAGGGTTTGATCCTGCTCAGCGTGTTTGCCAGTGTAAAAGCATCCTAAAGGTCATTTCACCCAGTGTGCAGAGGCAGTTTGGCTTATACCAGGCATAGGCAAACTCAGCCCTCCAAATGTTTTGGGACTACAACTCCCATCATCCCTGACCACTGGCCCTGTTAGCTAGGGATGATGGGAGTTGTAGTTCCAAAACATCTGGAGGGCCGAGTTTGCCTATGCCTGGCTTATATGCTTCGTAGAAAGCTGCTGCAAATCAGTTTCTCTAATGAATGGACCTATAATGTAAAGCTAATGCACAGTTTTGTGTTAGTGACATCTGCATTTATTATCATACTTGGTTATCCTATATCACATGGCAAATCTGAAAGAAACCTTTTCTTTTAGTTCGTGAAGATGTCTCTTTCTTTCTCCCCATTTTCTGTCTTCTAAATCAGCATTTGTGGAATTTCACTTGTCCCTCATCTTTAGGGAGCCAGAGACATAGAATCATAGAATTGCAGAGCTGGAAGCTATCCAGATATATATGTTAGCCACTGTCCTATTTTTTCTTTTCTTCATAAAAAAGCGAGCTTCTGACATTCCCCTGGGAAAAACTAAGATGAAGTCTCCTCTCTGCAGTTTTCTTCAAAAGATTGTTAAAGGTTGGCAAACTTATCCAGTTCTTGACCTCTTTCCCTGCTGAGAGAAAAAGCCGACATTATTAGTTGTATTATTTCACTGATGAATCATTTGTGAATTAACAATGGAAACATCCATAGTACGTACCTGCTTTAAAACCATTTCAAGCCCAGTACAGATATAGACTGGGAGGAAAATTGCCGCTTAAAGGACTTTCTGGAAGAGGAAAGTTTTTAGATGGTGCTGAAAAAGAAAACAGAGCCTGACTGATACGCTGCGTAAGGGAGTTCAAATGAGTAGGTGCTGCCACACTAATGGTCAAATGCTTATGTCGTATGGAGCAGACATCCTGTTGAGATGGTATTTGCAGGAGGCCCTCTTCTGGAGAGCACGATGGCTGGATATATTCTGGTAGCCTAAGGATACAGGAGCTTGCTGCAATCACCTGGAAACCCTAAAGCCAATGCTCCACAACCAAAACCACAACATGAGCTCTTACAGTAGAAGTGGCAAGTAAGTGTGGGATGTAATCCATTGGAACAGCCAAATGCAACATTCCTTATTTTCCTAGAGTAGGCACAGGCAGGAGGATGCTTCTCCAGTCAGTGTAACTTCTTGTTCTACTGGTCTGAAGCACCCTCCCCCTGCATGTGACCTGGGAGATGGGCGTGGCCCTGCCCCGCCTCCATAAAAGAGGCGAGATGCAGCCATTTTCTCTCTCTTGCTCTCCATCTCTTGCTTGCTGCTCGCTTGCTGCCACGCTGGTCTCCTGCAGCCATTTTGTTCTCTTAATGTAATTTTGCTGTCTGCTGGCTCTCAGCCAGCAGCACATGAGCTCAATCGCCATGTGAGATGAACTCACAGTTTGTTATGTAACTACAAAGTAAAGCCTGCCTTTCAGGGAGCAAATTGTGAACTGAAATGTGAGTAAACTGCTTGTTACTTTTAAGGAAAGACTCTTGTGTCTTTATTCTTTTAAGAGAGATAAAAGGGGACACCAGGAATAATCCAGTCTGATCAAGCCAGATTGGATTACTTAACAAAAGAGATTCAAATGAATCTGCAAACTAGCTTCCTGCTGTATTGTGGGGAATCTGCTCTGCTACATCACTCACTAGCGTGAGTGAAGGAAGGATAATACTTATTCAGTATATCCTTTCCTACCATCCTTAACATTCCCACAGGAAGAAGAAGAATTGATATTGTACAAAGCAGAAATAAACTTGTCCTCTTGTCTTGCGTGCCTAAAAGGATAAAGCATGGGAGGGGTATCTTCTGGCCCTCCAGGTGTTGTTGAACTCAAACTCTCATCAGCTCCTGTCAGCATGGACACTGGTTAGCCTTGATGGGAGCTGAAGACCAGCAACATTTGGATGGCCACGGTTTCCCCACCCTGGTCTAGAGGAAGTCTCGAGGACTTATTCTAGCTAGACTTCCTCCTTGTCATTAGTGGTGTTTGACCTTGAGTAGCCAGCCTACTCCTAATTATTTGGCCAACGCCTGAGAGAGCAGAAGAGTCATCCATGTGTTGCAAACGGACAAAATCTGCTGATATTCAGTGAAATGTTTTGGCCTTTTCAACCCATATCACGAGAAGAAAAACTAAGGAGAAATAATAATGTACTACAATTGCAGAAACCTTTCAGTGGAGGGTGGAATTAATTAGGGCTTCGCTGCCATGAAATTACACTTTTTTTATTAGTTTCCCAGCACTAACCGTCTCAGCGTAATTTCCCTGGGGGAATTTCTCTGCGTGGCAAGGGAAAGGTTGCTCTTCTCAGTAGAGAAAGAAGATTTAGTCGTCCTAGTCTGAAAAAGGTGGGAGATGGAACGATTGCTCCTTCGGCTACAGACAGGTCATTTTCCTATCATGTCTCCATTTCATATTCAGGTTTAAAGATTTAGTCTCCTCCACTAACCATATCCCATGTATCCTTTCACCTCTGACCAACCCCTTGCAGCAGTGATTGGTGTTGAGCCTGGAGCTGAGGGAGCAAGCAATAATAATAATAATAATAATAATAATAATAATAATAATTTATTTATATCCCACCCTCCCCAGCTGAGGTCGGGCTCAGAGCGGCTAACAACTATAAAAGTAACGCAGCATTCTAAAATCAATATTCTAAAATCATTTCAAAATCAAATTAATGGCAACCATTGGCCTAGAGTTCTGTGAGGATTACCAAAGGAGGGGGTCAGGCTGTGCCCTGGCCAAAGGCCTGGTGGAACAGCTCTGTCTTGCAGGCCCTGCAGAAAGATGTCAAGTCCCGCAGGGCCCTAGTCTCTTGTGGCAGAGCGTTCCACCAGATTGGGGCCATGGCCAAAAAAGCCCTGGGTCTAGTTGAGACCAGCCTAACATCCCTGTGGCCTGGGACCTTCAAGATGTTTTTGCTTGAAGACCATAAGGTCCTCCGTGGGACATACCAGGAGAGGCGGCCCCGTAGGTATGAGGGCCCTAGGCCATATAGGGTGTTAAAGGTTAAAACCAGCACCTTAAACCTGATCCTGTACACCAGGAGCCAGTGCAGCTGGTATAGCACCGGGAGAATGTGATCCCATGGCGAGGACCCCGTAAGTCTTGCCGCAGCATTCTGCACCCGCTGGAGTTTCTGGGTCAGTCTCAAGGGCAGCCCCGCGTAGCCCAGATTGCATTGGGACAGTGGTCTCCAACAGGTGACAAGCCAACTCAACCATCCCTGTCTCCAGAATGCCACACTTTGAGGGCTTTGGTTTTCTGCTGTGAGCAGTGACTCCACTGGCAGCTCTACTCATGCACACATTCATGAGCAGAAAGGGATGCCCTACGTCAACAGAGGAATCAGTGGTAACTGCTGGGAGGTACCAGCTAAAGGGATACCTCTGCCTTAACAACACACCCTCATCCTGGTGCAATGGGGGAGCCAGGATTGGATCCTTCTTTCAGTCAGTTAAGCATCTTCCAAAAAACTAGGGTTGAAGGTAGTGTGCAGAAGAGGGGGAGAAATAAAAACACATGGAAAATGGGGTGGGAGGTCTGTGGGGGGGGCAAGATAAGTTTCTTATGTATTGAGGTTAAACTTTTGAAAACTTAATAAAAAAGTATTACAAAAAAAACTAGGGTTGAAATCCACCATGGGGTCTCCATTGGTTGCAGAGTTGACACAGAACAAGAGTCACATCATGGTTATCTTAATTTAAGTACAGCAGCAAACAGTGTCCCCAAATTTCAGCCACTTGTCATTGTAAATGTTTTGAATTGCAAAAGCTGGGACAAAAAGTATCCCATTAAATCGATCAACACACACACATCCCATAGAGGTGCTCTTCGTCTCATTCAATGCCAACCATTTAGAGAAACAAAAAGAAAAAAGTACCATGTGGTTTTTCTAGCAAAAACTAACTCTGAGAAGCAGAAAAGTGCCCTCCTTCTGAAGCAACAGATGTGGGTTTGCTAGGCAATGTTATGCCAGCCTGAGACACATTTTGATTGACTTGGACCAGAAAAATCCCCCATAAAACTCCCATATGTCAGTTTCATACTACTGTATATCACTTTTATACTACATCAGAAGCCGCTCTGGGTAGCAAACTAGCTATGTTTCCTTCCTCTCAGACCTACTCAGAATTATCTGAAGCGGTTGGTGCTTATCTCATTTTTAAAAAATTTCAGATTGGGTTGAAATTGTGATCTATGCCTCTTACATCATAGGCAAACATCCATTTCAGTTTCCAGAATAATCTTAACTTGCATCCCTATTTGGTACCAAAGAAGTCTGTGTGTGTGTGTGTGTGTGTGTACTAAAATAAAGTACCTACAGTATAATTACCGGCAAGAGCAATATATGGCAGGATAGTGTGGAAAACCGCAAAGAAGTTTTACATTTGCAGAGAATGCTGGTTTAGATGACTTCCATATGCTTATAATTCGATTTTGGGACATTCAAAGAGATTTGAGGGCTAGATTTAAGCAGAAGTTACATGTTCTTGTCTCAAGCTGAGCAGTAGTGCTACCGAGCACACCCACAGGAAACAGATAATGAAATAAACAGTCGTGGATCAATGGAGGGGCAGTATTTGAAGAATATGGTGGGAGCTTTTGTGTTGAGCTGCTATCTGTGAAATCTCTGGATAGGCTAACAAACATACAGAGTGATCTTATGCTAGGGCCCTTTTAGCCTGAAGTTCAACAACGTGCCCTTGATTGCTTTCAGACCCATTCAGAGACTTCTTCCATTTGTTTGTTTTTTATTTATATATAAACCAAGGACGGCGTTCAACAAAATAGTGGTGCAAGCAGAATAGCGTGTGCCAGATTTCCTTCTCTCCTCCCCCCACGCATGCATTGCATAACCCCCCAATTTGCTCCTGGGGATTGGGGGGGAACCCATAACAGATTTTGGAGGTGCACAGGGTGATGAGAGAAGGGAAATTTGTTACCCAAGTTGTTCCACTTATGCAAAGAGTTATTTAGCACTCCAACCCAAAGTCTAGCTAGTGGCTGTCACATTATGTGGTGGGGAACTCCATATACAGAGGTACCTCTGGATATGAATGGGATCTGTTCCGGAGCCCCATTCGCATCCTGAAGTAAACGTAAGACGCGACTGTGCGTCTGCGTGGGTCATACTTCCGCGCATGCGCGTGACATCATTTTGAGCATCTGCGCATGCGCAAGCAGCGAAACCCAGAAGTAACTCGCTCTGTTATTTCCGGGTCGCCGTGGAGTGCAACCTGAAAATACTTAACTTGAAGCTACTTCAACCCAAGGTATGTATGTGATTTGGGAAAGTGCTGTTTTCTGTCTATGCTCAGCTTCTGATGGCCACCTCAAATGGCATATTTTTAGCTTCTTTAAAGGCAATATAGTAGGAAAGGGGATGCAGGCCTGATCCTTGGGGCACAATTAGGCATGGATAAATCTGTCAATTCTGATTTCTTATTTTCCAGCCTTCACTTCACCATATTTCCCAGTCAGGCTGCAAGCTTTAAAAAGTCTTCTTAAAAGTCCATATTCCCCCCAATGGCCAAGACTGCATACAATTTTGGTATGCAATTTTTTCTAATACACACTCTTTTTTTTTTTGCAAACAATATGCCCTAGCATCGTGAAGAAAGCCCAAGTTTCCCTGACCCATAAGACTGGACTCTGCTTTACGCACTTCAGTATTCTGAATTTCTGTTTTATTTGCTTTTGTGTGTTTATAGTGCTGCTCTACTGGTTTTAGGTCATTATTTTAACGATAACATTGTTTGCTTTCAGACTATATGCAGCTTAGAGATTTTTGAAATACTCAGCTGGACAGAAATGCTTTTAAATAAAGAACGATTGTAATCAATTTTGTATGCTGTTATCACTAATATGTTTTTGTTATGCACTCTAATACATACATAAATACATATATTTAGTTGGTGAGCTCCCTCACAAAATTCAGAGAAGTGCTCAGTTTAAAAGATAGCTAGGTTTTGCTTTGCATATTGTTTTGGGAAGCATGAATTAGGCCTGCATTTAAAAAGGAGGAGGAGGAGGAGGAGGAGGAGGAGGAGAGGAAGAAGGAGAAGAAGAAGAAGAAGAGGAGGAGGAAGAGGAAGAAGAGGAGGAAGAGGAAGAAGAAGAAGAAGAAGAAGAAGAAGAAGAAGAAGAAGAAGAAGAAGAAGAAGAAGAGGAAGAAGAAGAAGAAGAAGAAGAAGAAGAAGAAGAAGAGGAAGAAGAGGAAGAAGAGGAAGAAGAGGAAGAGGAAGAAGAAGAAGAGGAAGAAGAAGAAGAAGAAGAAGAAGAAGAGGAAGAAGAAGAAGAAGAAGAAGAAGAAGAAGAAGAAGAAGAAGAAGAAGAAGAAGAAGAAGAATAGTAGTAGTAGTAGTAGTAGTAGTAGTAGTTTGGATTTGATATCCCGCTTTATCACTCCCCTTCAGGAGTCTCAAAGCGGCTAACATTCTCCTTTCCCTTCCTCCCCCACAACAAACACTCTGTGAGGTGAGTGGGGCTGAGAGACTTCAAAGAAGTGTGACTGGCCCAAGGTCACCCAGCAGCTGCATGTGGAGGAGTGGAGACGCAAACCCGGTTCCCCAGATTACGAATCTACCATTCTTAACCACTACACCACACTGGCTCTTTTAATTAAGTGGACCAAACTTAATTTCTTCTCCCTCCCCCCACAACCTGCATCCATAGCCCTCATCTGTCAGGAACTTCTCATGAGCCATCTTCATTGAACATGCAGTGCTGCCCTTGCCTAGGAGACATTTGCAGGAGACCTTCCCATGCAGGCAGTGCCCCACATAAATTAGTGAGTCCCATTTGGAGATTACACCTCAGGCATCAAAATATTTCAGGCCGATGTCACCGGAAGGCTTTGAATTCTAGTATTCACTTCTCCAGGGACTTCAAAATCCTGCCCACCTGGTGATAATTTCAAGGTAAGTTCCACTCAAGCCGTGTTGGAATCCTGTAGAAAAAATGCACTCCCTTCCTCTGTCAAACAGGTGGCTGTGGCTTTATTTATTAATTTTCCAAAGGTCTCGCCCCCTGCAACGTGTCATGTGGAAGCTAGCAATCATGAAAGCGCCTTGTTCCCCAGGGGGGTGCTGTCAGAAGATGCAAGGAAACAGGTGTCTGCCCTTCTCCCTCATTTCCCTTCCTCCCCGTCGAAGGAGGACTGTGTTTTTCAAGGAAGGCTCAATTAGGCATTCTTGAGTACGTCCCTCCCTCATTTCCACCGTGTCTTTCTCTGAGGAAACAAGGCTCTTTAGTTCTTAATTTGAAATGGGAGGGGGCCAGCAATGACGCAACCCCACCCCCATTATTGAGACTTGCCACCCACCATGGGAGCTGGAGACCACAATGGCCGTTTCTGCAACTGTTGCCGTCAAATATTTTCCAAGGCAGCTGCTAGGATAAGATAAAATACAGCCCGGGCCTGACGCTGCAAGCAAAAGGAAGGAAACTGGAGCTCATGAAAACAGATGAAAAGCCTCAGGAGTCCTGCCCTGAAACTGAGTTTTTTTGGCTCGGTGCCACAAAAGCTGAATGACGAGGGGTCCAAAATGAACACAGTCATCTGAGAGCTCCTGGCTTCTGAAAACTTTTTTTAAAAAGTGAATTTAAGGGTAACCCACATTGTTCGAGCATTCAGGGAAGACCCCTGAGGGGGAACCAAGGGTCAAGATCATGCCAGTTTGGTTATCCAACCAAATAAGGGAGCGATCATATACCCAAGAAGCTGGTGTAAAGCAATGCTCTGTGTGCATGTGTAATATGTTAACATTCCGGAATGCTACATTCTTTCTGCTGCATGTTTAGACCAGACCTTAAAGGACTGAGCAGGAAGCATATTTTAATGCAAGAGTATCATGTAATAAAGTGTTGTGGTTTTTTGTTTTTATTTTAAGTCTCTTACATGTTGGAATGAAGACTGTACGTTCGAATGCTAGCCTACCAAACAAGAGAGAGGGAGAGAGACCTCCCTGCACATTAAAAAAAACCTAGTCAAAATAAATTAAAAAATTGTCCAGTAACACCTTAGAGACCAACTGAGTTTGTTCTGGGTACATGCTTTTATGTGCATGCACACTTCTTCAGATACCCATAGACCGTCAGACCAACACTGCTACCTATCTGAATAAAAAACCCTAGTATGTTAGACATAAAAGTTCAGTCCTAGCTTCTCTCCTTAAATTTTGGGGGATTTTTAAATATGCAGGAAGATTTTCTTTTCTTTTTCAGGGGTGAGCACCCAAGCATTTGATTCCCCCCTCACCATTTCCCATGCGGAGACTTGCAAAAGCTGAGTCACATTTCTCCGGCATATAGAGGTTTGGCACCCAGTTTACCAATATATCTGCAGAAGTTTCAAGACTTGGTTAGAACGGAGCTCAGGTGGAACACGATGTTGACCTTTCTCTCAAGTGGAAAGTACCAATCTGTGCCTTGATCTCTTCCAATAAAGCAATGTTGGGTTTTTCATCCTGAGCATGAAAAGCAATTGTATTTTCCTTCTCAGTGTCTCAGATGCTTTTTTATATTTTTTTTTAATCAAATCTTCACTAAAGAAGACTTATTCTCTCCTCCAACTAGCTTTCCTCCAGCTTTTTCTTTCTTTCCTTTTATTTATAGATCAAAGTTGCAGCTCTATCAAACCTCAAAGGCACATTGTCAAGTCCTGTTGACCCTGCATGTAACCTAGCCTAAGTCTATCACTTCCCCTTTTAGAGTTGAATATAGGGCTCCCGCGCCTACTAGCTATAGACCTCCTAGGTTCAATAGCTCCCCTTCTGAGTAATTAAAAGAGAAAAATACAAGCGTGAGGAATATATGGCTGGCAGAATCTATACGTTGCCTGCCTACTCATAATTATTTAGCAAGTGATTAGCAGTTTTGGATGCTCAGCATTAAAGGCTACATAAAGCGATTGTCCTAATTTAAATCCCCTTTGATGCCCCCATGTAAACTCTGCTTGTGTACCAGCCTAACTTTTGCCACCTTTGTATCATAGAAATCACCAACCTTTCCAGGCCCAGGGGCACTATTTTTTTTTTTGGGGGGGGGGAGTGAACAACTGCTGTGGGGGACAACCTCTCTGGTCACCTTCTCTCCCCTCTTCAGCCCTTTCCCAGAATTGGATGCAGTATTCCAGGTGTGGTCTGACCAAGGCAGAATAGAGTGGGACTATTACTTCCCTTGATGTGGATACTAGACTTTTGTTGATGCAGCCTAGAATAGCATTAGCTGTTTTTGCTGCTGCATCACACTGTTGACTCATGTTAAGTTTGTGGTGCATCAAGACCCCTAGATCATTTTCACATGTATTTCTAGTAAGCCAAGTGTCCCCCATCTGGTTTTTGTGCATCTGCTTTTTCCTGCCTAAGTGCAGAACCTTACATTTGTCCCTATTGAAATTCATTTTGTTAGCTTTTGACCAGTTTCCCAATCTGTTAAGGTCATTTTGAATTCCAATTCTTTCTTCTGTGGCATTAGGTACCCCTCCCAGTTTGGTGTCATCTGCAGATCGGATGAGCATCCCCTCATTTCTTCCATCCAAGTCATTTATAAAAATGTTAAACAACAACAGGCCCAGGACAGAACCCTGTGACACCCCACTTGTTCCTTTTTTCCAGGATGACGAGGAACCATTAATCAGTACTCTCTGGGTTTGGTCAGTCAACCAGCTACAAATCCACCTAACAGTTACCTCGTTCAACCCACATTTAACCAACTTCCTTTCAAAAATATCATGGGGAACTTCGTCAAAAGCCTTACTGAGCCTTCCCCCCCCTCCCTTTTTTTCTTTTTTTTTTTGGCATTTAGCAGGGAGGCAGATTCTAAATGTTTTCAGATGAAGTATCTTAGAATTCTCCCTGTACAGGGTTCAAATTTGTGTGAGCCCTGTAAAAGGGGCATGGTGGGAGCATGACCAGAGAAAGGGGAACTTGGGCTGGATCCTGAGTCCGTTCAGCTCAGACATGTGTCCTGGCAACTCAGCAAAAAGGGGGCACTATTTTGAAGGCTTGTTTTCCATTTTCCAGGCTTGGCCAGTTGTAGCCCTGCTCCTGAACAGAGTTCAGAGCTCGACGTGTACTTTATAGCAGCTTAAGTTAATGACAATTTGCTTTACATCAGCTTCTTGTCCAACTCTAATTCCAAGTCCTTCATGATTGCAACTAAGGAGGATCTGCCACATCCAAGACAAGAGGGAACAACTGCAGCCTCAGCTGTAAGTTGTGAGACACACAAAAATATGCTGACCTAACGCTGGAAGACCATTGCAATAACACAGCAGCAACATATTTCAAAGTTTTTCTTATTGAATTCTGGCCATCTAATTTGTTCTCCTTGACCTTCTGCGCAACAGATTTCATTTTGGGGCTTGTTGTTTCTTTAAGGGGGGGGGGGAGCTGATGCTGTTCAATTTTTGTAGATTTCATTTCTTTTCATGTTTGTCCAGTCTGCCAACTGGCAGTGGATTCCCAGGTGCTTAAGCGATAACAGCAAAATATGTGCAGCAAGAATGTATTAATTTGAAAATGTTGGGCAGGGAGAGGGACTAACTGGCAAGCTTTACTCTGGTAAGTACAGAACTTCCAAAACAAGTGAAAAGGGAACTCAATCAATTGAAAAAGACTGGGCATATTCACGCCACAGACATAAACACTGTTTTCCTCTGCATTGGCCCCATGTGCATTATAAAAAAGGTAAAGGGACCCCTGACCATTAGGTCCAGTCGTGGACAACTCTGGGGTTGCAGCACTCAACTCGCTTTATTGGCGAACCAGAGCAGCACACAGAAACGCAATTTACCTTCCCGCCGGAGCGGTACCTATTTATCTACATGCACTTTGACGTGCTTTTGAACTGCTAGGTAGGCAGGAGGGGGGAGCTCACCGCGCAACGGGAGCTCACCCCGTCATGGGGATTCGAACCACCGACCTTCTGATCAGCAAGCCCTAGGCTCTGTGGTTTAACCCACAGCGCCAGCAGCACTTCAGTCATGGTTTCCCCAGAGAAACCTGAAAAGGGTAGATTTTCATTCTTTCAAACTTTCACAAGAAGTGAGGAGTAATTTTTTTGCCTGATCCCACTTACAGACTATTGTGCTGCTGGCACTGGGTCCATGCTGCCAGGAACATACCAGGAAGGAAATGTGCAGAATGTTTAAAATGAACTAAGAGAAGAGGAAGGAGGTTATCCCTACCATTGCAACCTTCTGCTTCTTAATGTATGAGGAAAGGACTCATTCAGATGTCCTACATGCCAGGAAATTCATTTCCTGCAGATCTGTTGTCTAAGGTTGTTAGCAGAGAACAACTTAAGGTTTATGTACAGCGTTTGCAATTGGGTTGAACCACAGGTAATACAGGTTACATGGAAAGGGGGAGGATGTTAGGATGTAGTTCCGTTCCACCTTTAGAACAGACATGTGGAGTTGTTGCATGTCACATGTCTGTTTACTCCCAGCACATCCTGCTGGGAACTTCCGTTGTACATAGGTGTAATGGGATGTATGGGGTTGCTTGTGCGTAAGTGGCCATCACTCCTTGCTAGGTAGCCTGGTTAAACCTTTCCTGACTGGACAGCCCTTCACTTCGTGGCTGTTCAGTCGCTAGCAGAATCCGTCAGTGGGCGTTTCTTAAACTTCTTCCAGCACAAAAGCTCTTTGACGCCAAGTCTACGCCTACTTTCCCTGCGCGGAAGTCTTCTGCACAGGGTGGGTGTGGGCAGAGGAGGACCTGTGCTCTCCCCGCTGGTCTCCAGCGAAGAGTCCTGGAGACCCCTCTCCGATTCCCCCAACCGCCCCCCTTTATCCCTGGTGTTACACTGATTTCCTTCCCCAGCCGATGAGTTCCCTCTCTCCCTGCTTGGCCCTTCTCCGGCATCGCTTGGGAGCCCTGCCTCCACTGCTGGCTCCGATGTCAGTTCCCTGACAATAGGTTTTGCTTCTTGCTGTTTGCTTGGACACAAAGGGATGCAGACATGTTTTTCCTTTATCCTGATGCTGAATAAAATGCTTGTAAATATGCTTACATATGCCTCTGTCCGCCCTTCTGTTGCAAAGAGTTCTTATCTCTGCTGGCTTGCGTGCTCGGTCTCTAAAGGCTTCTGGGGCTTGAGTCGCAGTTTGATGCTGTTCCGAAAACTGGGGTTCACCCGGCTGCCGGCCGGTTGTTTGGATCCAGCTGGAGGCCTGCCAATTGCTTCCATCTCCCCAGACGCATCCCAACAATAGCTCAATGGTAGATCATCTACTTTGCATGCAAAAGGCCCTAAATTCAATCTCTAGCATCTCCAAGCTGGGTTAGGAAAGGCTCTTAGTCTGCAACCTAGGACAGCAGCTGCCAATCAGTGTAGACAATACTGAGCCTGATGGGTCAACTGCCTGATTCAGTATAAACCAGCTAAAGCTATTTTTGGTCATCTGCATACTATCCCTTGCTTTTTCCTGTAGGACTAATTGCAGTCGTTAACAGTCATCAGCAGGTTTACCATACCCATTCACCCATCTCCTACTACCCTTCTGGGGAAAACCTCACCCCACCCTCCCACTATATGTAAGGCTCTGGTGACTTCTGTTTCAGTGTAAGGCTCTGGTGACTTCTGTTTCAGTGTATCTGAAGAAGTGTGCATGCACACGAAAGCTTATACAGTGGTACCTCGGGTTAAGAACTTAATTCGTTCTGAAGGTCCGTTCTTAACCTAACCTGAAGCACCACTTTAGCTAATGGGGCCTCCCGCTGCCGCCGCACAATTTCTGTTCTCATCCTGAAGCAAAATTCTTAACCCGAGGTACTATTTCTGGTTAGCAGATTCTGCAACCTGAAGCGTCTGTAACCTGAAGCATCTGTAACCTGAGGTACCACTGTACCCAGAACAAACTTAGTTGGTCTCTATGGTGCTACTGAACATATATATAAAGGTAAAGGTACCCCTGCCCGTATGGGCCAGTCTTGACAGACTCTGGGGTTGTGCGCCCATCTCACTTAAGAGGCCAGGGGCCAGCGCTGTCCGGAGACACTTCCGGGTCACGTGGCCAGCGTGACATCGCTGCTCTGGCCAGAGCCAGAGCCAGAGCCGCACACGGAAACACCGTTTACCTTCCCGCTGGTAAGCGGTCCCTATTTATCTACTTGCACCCGGAGGTGCTTTCGAACTGCTAGGTTGGCAGGCGCTGGGACCGAGCAGCGGGAGCGCACCCCGCCGCAGGGATTCGAACTGCCGACCTTTCGATCGGCAAGCCCTAGGCGCTGAGGCTTTTACCCACAGCGCCACCTGCGTCCCATGAACATATATATATATATATATATATATATATATATATATATATATCCGCCTTCCTATATTCTATTAGTTTGAGCTGTGTATGTTGCAAATGCATCCCCCTATTTACTTTCTCATCCAGCACTCACGCACTGCTGGAGAAGGGATGATGGGCCACCAAAGCTTCTTCATGTCACAGGGAATTATTCCTCCTGCTGCTTTGCTGCAGGAAGCAGCTCCTTAATGAACCTGACACCTCCAGAATCCCTGCTGCTTTTCAAGGTAGCAGAAGAGCATTGTCGATTATTGCAAGCAGGAGACTGGTTGCGTTCCAAGTGTATTGTCTTGGTTCTTGGGTCGCTTTCCCTTTCTGAAAAGGCTGCGTTGTGATAAATGTCATAATTAAAGCTGCGCGGCAGATCGCACAGCGAGCTTCCGAACCAGAAGTCTCTCCTCCGTGTTAATTGCATGGTGTCATCAGTTCCTTCTGCAAAAATGCATTTCCCCGGAAAGCTCAGGCTCAGTTCTAAACATCTGCACTAGGCATTCACTTCAGTTGGAACGGCTTCCGTGTATTCATGCAATGCATTGGCTACATGAATATCTTCTATAGCTTGCCTACCTCTTATCCTTTGTTTTGGGAGAGGGGTGAAGCACAATACTTCCTGAGCCACCTGGGGCAAAGAGGCCATGTGCCCTCCAGGTGGGGAAGGGCTGGGGGAAGTTTTGTTACCTTCTGAGAGCCACATGCCCAGGGCAGGAGCAGCCAAAGGTAATCAGTTGGTAGAGCAATGAATCTGCATTTTGCCTTTGTACAGCAGGCTCCAATACTCTGGCCACCTCATGAGAAGGGAAGACTCCCTGGAAAAGACCCTGATGTTGGGAAAGATGGAGGGCACAAGGAGAAGGGGATGACAGAGGACGAGATGGTTGGACAGTGTTCTCGAAGCTACCAGCATGAGTTTGACCAAACTGTGGGAGGCGGTGGAAGACAGGAGTGCCTGGCGTGCTCTGGTCCATGGGGTCACGAAGAGTCGGACACGACTAAACGACTAAACAACAACAACAGGCTAGATTCTATGCAGGCACACGGTACCCATCTCTATCCCATTTCCAGGCAGTCAGGAGGCATTTTCCAAATTTATTGTCATATTCTGAAAACACTCAGGGTGAGAAGCACAGCGGTACCTCCAGTTACAAACACCTCAGGTTACAAACGCTTCAGGTTACAAACTCCGCTAACCTGGAAGAGTTACCTAGACTTGAGAACTTTGCCCCAGGATGAGAATGGAAATCGTGTGCCAGTGGCGCAGCAGCAGCAAGAGGCCCCATTAGCGAAAGCACGCCTCTAGTTAAGAACAGTTTCAGGTTAAGAACTGACCTCCAGAACGAATTAAGTTCATAACTAGAGGTACCGCTGTAAAGCCAGTCAGAGGTGTGGCCTGAGTTCTGAGTTCTGAGGGCCACATTTGTCCCCTAGGCCTAAGGCAGTGTTTTTCCAATTTGAGTTCCCAGCTGTTGTTGGACTATGACTCCTATCATCCCAACCAGTGGTCAGGGATGATGGGAGTTGTAGTTGTTAAGTATAATTGTTTAATTGTACATTGAAACAGAAAATAACTCTGTATATGTCTGCATACATACTGCTGAAAGCAGGGTCTGGAATCTTCCACTGAGCTAAACAAAGCTCTCAGAGTGCCTAACAAGATAATGATTCGGTGAGGATAGATCTCTGCTAGCTCTCGCGAGGTGTTTAACCTAGATCACATGAAGTATTCAATTATTAAGTCTCCATTTTGAGTGTGTGAGTTAAGCAGCTTTTTTTCTGAAGCACAAGAGAAGAAAGGATGTGCAAATGATTCTCTCCCTAGGAAAACAGCCCAAAGGCTGAAGGAGGCTGTTTGGAGAGGCGGAGCTTTGCTTTCAGCTATGGGTGAAGTTATTTCATATTTCTATAATGTTTTGCCAATGCTGGGACCAGCACATGATATTATAAATTATCTGGATGTAACATTAATTGTTTTGTGTTTTCTTATGGAACAAGTTCTGTTAGTAAAACTTTTGAACCATATTTTTGGACTGGACAATTTTTATTTCAAGACTAGTCAGTTTTTATTCATCTATATTGTTCCAAATGTGTAATAACCACAATAGTAGTCCCCAAGTTTGGGAAACACAGGTTCTCAGTCCTTCCGTGGAGGCTACACTATGCAAAGAACTGTGAGGTCTAGAATTAGGAACCCATAATGTTCATTAGGCAAGACCTAGTATGGATTCAAGTCAGAGAATCTCCCGGGGTGGTGAAAGATTCCTAGGTTGCCCATTGGCTCCCTTCAACAGTACAGGGAGTGAAGTCTTCCATTTATGGGCAAGATTGGGCAGTGATAATCCAGCAGAACTCGCTTTATGTTCTTATGGGAGGAAAGTTCCCTCTCAATTTGCCACCCATACCAAATCTGCTACCTGAGGCAATAAGTCTTTGTCCCATTGCCAGGCCTGAGGCTCCTGGCAAATGCTTCAAAAGAGCACAGCAACTCCTTGGCAGTTTTCACAGCTGGTGTGGTCCATTTGATAGAGTGTAGGGGATTTCAATACAATCCAAATTCCTGCTCAATCACAAAACTGACAGGAGCCCTAAGAATATTAATGTCATGTCCCAAAGGGCCCCTTGCCATGATGGATGAAGTGCAAATTTTAAGACTTTTCACCTAAACAAGACTGATAATCTAGAGCTGATTAATAATAATAACATGGGAACACAGATAAGGTAGAAATGATTGATAATTTCAAGCCGTCACAGAGGTGACATTGTAACTGGATGGATTCGTCAGGGTCAGTTTAAGAGACTCTCAGCAAAGAACAAAACTTCAGCACAATTATAACTCAAGAAGTATTTGGAATTATTTATTACATAAAGGAGATAAAGACTCAGAGGGCCTCTTAATTGTCACAGAGGAGATTAGAGGGACTAGACTGAAGATAGCTAAGTTGTTCTTTCAACAGGGAATGGAATGTCCTTATTTTCATGCAGAATGTTGGAGAGTGTGATGTCATGTCTACTCAGAAGTAAGCCTCACTGAGTGCAATATGGGTTACTTTCAGTTAAGTGGTTATAGGCTTGCAGCTTGTGTCTTGTATAATTTCTGCGCACAAACACACACGCTCCTGTGTGACCACCTTGGCTTGTGAGTCCTGGAGGATCTGCTCACTGCCTTGAAAACCTTTTCCTAACCTTTTTGACTGACTCCAGCTACAAAACCTGAGGCTGCTGAACAGAACCTTGGGCTAGGCTATTGTTTATGGGGATTGCTGCGGGGCGGGGTCGTTGCTGTTGTTGATGTTAATATTTTGTACCTTCATTTTGGATCTTATTATTTATGTGAAAATTGTTGAATTTGGTTGTGCTTTTTGGAGTTTTGTTTATTGTTTATGATTACTTTTGTGGTTTTTTGTAGTTATGTTATTTTTTTATATGCTGTAAGCCGCCTTGAGCATGGTTTTAACTTAGGGAAGAACTAGAAGTCCCAGCACAGGAAGAATGGATACAAAAACTTATGGAATATGAAGAAATGGTGAAACTTACTGGAAAAATAAGAAATCAAGATAACAAACTTCTTATAACAGAATGGAAATGGTTTATCGAATATTTACAGATAAACTGTAAACAGATAAGAACATTGGCAGGATTATTGTAGTAACCTGAAGTTTCATAAAAGTATATATTTAAAGTAGATGAATAAATGAACAAATAAAGTCAATTTGGATATGCAGAAGATATTAAAAATAAATTTAAGTAACCGCAGAAAGAGGAGGAAGGAAGTCAAGTTTTGAAATGTTAAAATGACTGTAAAATTATTGAAATATATAAACCTGAAAATCATAAATAATTAAAAAAAAACTTAGGAAAGACGGTATACAAATAAAATGATTGATTGATTAGTAGAACACACAGATATGGTCTTGATGCAGCTTTATGTATAATCAAAATCAACACACAAAATTACCTTTATCTGTCATAGAATGATAGCAGTAAGTTTTTTTGTATTCTAAATTTTACACAGCCCACTTTATATAGAGGGGCAGGAGACAAATGAATGGAAGGCTATGGGCAACTGCACGTGCAGCAACACCTGGTACAAAATTCAGATATGAGGACAGAAACATGTAGGATTCCTAAGTCACATGGCCAGTCCATTAGGAACTCTAAAATCCACTGAGAAATTAAAATAGGGAAAATAGCAGGAGCATCCCTCATTCTAAGCATGCAATCATCAGGAATGGGCCAAAGGTTTTCCTTTGAGAATTTTCCACCAATTTGGAGGTTAGGGGCAAAGTAACTTCCTTCCCTGTGTTCTATTTTTGAAGCCACAAGGGTTAGGTAAAGAGGACTGCATTCTGAGATTCCACACTCATGATTTAAGCCCTATTCCAGGGGTAGCCAATGCAGCCAAGACCCACAACAATTTCATTGCTTTGTAAATGAGCCCATGGACCCCTAAGGTTGGAGACCCCTGCCTGGTCAAACACGTGAGTAGTGCTGGTGTTTGCACAACTTCCATCACCAAGGGTACCAACTTGACTAAACTATTGGGGGTCCCAGGGAAGCTTCACCTCATATCATTGATCACAAGATGTGGCACCCACATACAATTTGAATGGCAATGTCCATCAACTTTGGGGGCCCTGGGTCCCCTCAAATATTTTAGGGGGGATGAAGGGATCTTGGCCCCTAGGAATTGGCTCCTATGTCCATCAGATTTTAGAATGAATGCTGCCTCTACTTTGCCATTCACCCAGAGAATCTTAGCCAGTTGAGACTCACAATAGCAGCTAGTCACTTATTTATAAAGAGAATAATATTAAAGGGTTATACAGCTACCCTGAGTATTGTGCTTGCTTAGCGTTACATTAAGTGTTTTCTCTGCTAATTCTTTGTGAGTTATTTGACTGTTAGTCGCCCATTCTAGCTGTTGCATGTTAACCCCATTTCATTACTGGCGTACCCATTTGGTGGCAAATTGAGAAAATTGTTATTTAGCAAATTAAATTTCACTGTTTATCCAAAGGGGATTGTTGTTACGTTCTTCTGCTCTCTGCAACTGCAATGAAAATAGCTGTTGCGGATCTAAAAATAAATGCAGAATCTCCAATAGTCGTAATATTTCCTCAGGGCCACTTGGTAAGCCATAATAGCACTGCAGTCACTACCAAAAATATACTTCTGCATGACAGCTGCTGTAATGTATGCAAGGGGCTCCTGGGTGGAACAGCTCTATCATGTGGAAAGCCAAAATGCTTGCAACAGCTACATAGGGAGAAAACTGCCAACCAAACTCAGAGGTGAGTCACACCCTCTAGAAGTGGTAGGGAAGAAGGCAAGACAACCAACAGTAGGTAGAGCCCAAACCAGGTAGTGTTGTCCCCGTTCTCCATCCCCAGCATACAAAGACAGGCTACAATGGATTGAGCAGATAAGTAGGTCCAATGGTCAATTTCTACACATGTTGTAGAGGGGCAGATGGGGCTTGTCAACTTGGGTATGTAGCCCATCTAAGAGAAGGAAAACTTTGATCCTAAACCACCACTGGCTTGCAGAATATCTTCAGAAGAAGAAAAGACTAAGGAGTAAACCCTACACAAATCTGGAGTGGAAGAAGAGAAGAAGAAGAAGAGTTTGGATTTGATATCCCGCTTTATCACTACTCGAAGGAGTCTCAAAGCGGCTAACATTCTCCTTTCCCTTCCTCCCCACAACAAGCACTCTGTGAGGTGAGTGGGGCTGAGAGACTTCAGAGAAGTGTGACTAGCCCAAGGTCACCCAGCAGCTGCATGTGGAGGAGCGGGGACGCGAACCCGGTTCCCCAGATTACAAGTCTACCACTCTTAACCACTACACCACACTGGCTCTCAGTGTGGAGTCCCTAAGTTGGTTAGATGGCACCTTGCACACCTTTCCAGCAACTCCTGCAGCCAAGCTGGTGCCAAATGTATTGCTCTGTTTCCTTTGGACCACAACAGCGAGGCCGAGGGGGGGTTCTTGTCACCTGGCCAGACCAGGACCTTCATACACACTGCCCAGGCTTGCACCCCTGGGAGATCACTTTGATGCTGCTGACACAGCAGTGAGAGAGAGAGAGAGAGAGAGAATGAGAGAATTTATTACGGTCGGAGCCAGCTTATAAAACACACTTGGGGGTACAGTCACAGAAGGAAAACAAACAATTAAAACAATGTACAACAATAAACTACCACAGGGAGCTGACCCAGAGTCACCCATAGTTGGGTATTTTCTTAACAAACTAGTTTGAGTTGGGAGATGGTCTGCGACTACAGATCTGTACACAGAATCTGGCGACCATCTGGGTCATCTTCTGATCTTTGCCTAACAGGAAAAGGTCAAATTTTTGCTTTTCCGGGAGGTCAGCGAGCCTCACCAGCAGGGGATCAATGGTCTTACTACATGCCTCTTCATAAAAGGGACATCTAAAGAATAAGTGCTCTGGGCTTCCTATCTCCCCAATAAACAGGCGCAGAGTCTCTGAGTTTATGGGACTTTTTTAAAGGCTCCTACCTGGACCAGCGAGGGCAGGGCTGAGCTTCTGGCGAGTGTAAAGGCCTTTCTTGCATTTTTTACACAGCAGTTTGACTTTAGCCCCGGAGGTGTATCTCAGGACAGATGGATGCCAACAACCGCATTCTCCTCACTGCTGAGTTTTACAAGGACATTGCTGAGGCTAAGGAGGAGCATGTTGACAGCCCATGTCATCCCTGGATTCAATGCAAGTAAGAAAGCAGCTTGGTGGGTGTTGGCTGAAGGCCGACTAAGGCTGATGGGGCAGTGTCTCATCCGCCCAAAAGGACCACCTTCCATGGCCCAAGGTCCATGTTTAAGCACAGTAATATCACCTATTTATGGTAAGAAAGTAAACTGCAAGCTTGTCACCCCTTCCCAGAGCTCCTCTGGGTATCTAGCAGCCAACTTCTCCTCCTATCGCAAAACTCACAATGCACCAAAAACATATAGGGTTATACCCCTCCAGTGTCCACCCACCCACCACAAATGAAGTAAGGGTTCTCATCACCCACATATTACTCCTTGACATTAATCTGAGAAATCCTAAAGTCCCTGGTCTCCTCATTTTCAAGCTGTCTGTTTATCAGCCTCTCACAACTACAACTGACTGCCCTATGTGTCGACTTGAATTTGTTGTATGAGTTGGCCAGGGTAGATTGTGCGAGCCACTCCAAATTCCACCAGAGTTTGGTGGGGCATAATGTATACATTCCTGGCTCTCCAATGTTTCTGAAGCTGCTTGGCTCCTCTCAGCATTCCTCTCAAGAGTGGCTTTAGTCTTCTTTCCTTGGAGTATTTCCTTAACTATTATAGTCTCCAGTCTGGAGGATTTTACAGCAGAAGGTAGGGTTACCTTCAGAACATAAGATAAGCCTGCATGCAAAGTGAATGCTCAGCCACTGAGCTATGGGCCTTACATGCAAGTTCCATCCTAAGGGGCAGAGAGAACCCTTAACTGCACCCTCTACATTTAAATTTGGGGTACAGGGGCGTTCTTCCACTCTTTGCCTCTATAACTATGTCTGCAGAGCTATTCGTTGTTTTGTTGTTCTCCCAAACCTTCTGCCTGGGCGTGCATATACACAAACCCCGTGCAAGGTAATGAAATTCCATTGAGTCTGGTAGCAGAACTATATGAATAATGCAGCATGGTATTCATTTTTCTCTCTCCCCTCTCCCAATCCGGTCCCCCATGGCTTCTTCTTGTGTTTCTTTCACAATGCCAACTGCCGGCTTTTAGCTGTCAGTGCCATGGCCCTGAAGACTGAGTTGGATTATATAGTCAGGCATTTCTGATTAATAACTGGGGGGAATCAATAGGAGATAATATTTTTGGTGTTGTCTACCTGGGAAATAATAGGAAGCTACTGAGTTCATAACAGCTCAGTCATTAAATGTGTTTGTGTGTGTGTGGTGTGTTTTTTAAGGGACTTTAGAAGGAGTGTATCTCAAACCTGTCTGAAATTCCACAGATCACAAACACAGATTTGCTAAGGTTTCATATTCTGCCTCAGCAGTTTAACGCAAGTCCCAGAAAGCATGGATATATAGAGTCAGCATATTGTCAACAGTGAAAAGATTCCACACAAACATACATCTCAACCATCTTGACTGTCTCTTAGTGGAGACCCAGTTCACTGAGCCTGACCTTCCACAGCCGCTGCCTGCCATGAACCATCACTGGCAGGGTGGGCAGCAAGAGCAGCAAATATATTCTATGCTTCACAATAATATTTAATCCTCTTGCTAATTATGCTCTTTGAAATGTGCATTTTGTATTTGATTTCCTTTAGTAGTGTTTTGTTTTGAAATGTGTGCGTGTGTGTGTGTGTGTGTGAGAGAGAGAGAGAGAGAGAGAGAGAGAGAGAGAAAGTTAATTTTGCTGCGCTAAATGTGCATTCCGTAGCCGACTTCCTTTGTAATGTTTAATTTTGAAATCTCTAAGGTAATGTTTTAGGTTGCTTTAAATGTATATTTGCTATTTGCCTTTCTTCAGTAATGATGAAGGGTGGTATAGAATCTAACAAATAAATAAAATAAAATATTCTGGATTGTTTTATAATGTGTTGTAAACAGCTTTGAGATTTTTTCTTTAAAATATAGAGAGGTATGGAAATGACAAGAACAGCAGCAGCAGCAATAATAAAAATAGGGCTGCTATACATCTGGAATTTCCCGGACATAGCCAGGATTCATCCGTCAAAAATGATGTCTGGGCGCAATTTTCGGAAAGCGGAAAAATGTCCGGGAAAACCAGGGAGTATGTTGTTTCGGTGATTATCCTAAAAAATAGGTAAAAATTTCATTGGGGAGATGATCAACAACTTTGCCCCCTACCCCCCCCCCAAAAAAAAAGAAACAAAAGCTCAACAACTTTGCCAAAAAAAAAAAAAGCTCAACAGCTTTTGTGTCCAGCAGGGGTTGGTGATGTGGATGTCACAGGACTACAATTCCCATCAGTCTCAGCTGGCATGGTTGATGGTCAGGGAAGATGAGAGCTGTAGTCCAGCACCATCTGGGCAGCTTCACATCAGCTACCCTTGTTACAAAGATAGAAGACTCTTAATAGTATTATTGTTAGTGAAATTGTATCGCACCTATCTCTCTATGCACCAACGAGACTCTTTTGTTTCCTAGTACGGCTCTTCCACTCCCAACCAAATGGAGGTCTCCATCTGTCCCTTGGGGCAAAGTCCCCTCTCAGGCCACACCCCTTTTCAGCAGGATATACCTGTTACTGAGCCTGTTCTGGGCCCTGCTTGAGTGCTTTTGCTTGCATGCCTTCCTGGGGAGGGCATTCCACAGACAGGGGGCCACTGCTGAAAAGGCCCCGTTCTCGTGTGGCCACCCTCTGTACTTTCCTTGGATGGAACGCACAAAAACGCAAAGAAATAAGTTAGTGCTACATACAGACACTGCCGGTGGTGAGGCCCCTCCCCAAGAAACTGTTATCGGATGTCTCCTCCCCCCGGAGAAATTCAGTGCAATGGTCCCCTGTGATCTCTCTACTGGCAAATTCAGGACAGACAATTCGGAGAGGCCAGATGCACATGGCTCTCTCTCCTTTGAACAGCTCATCTGTAAAATAAAATAAAATAAAGATGGCAATTAATTATCAAAGCTCTCCAAAGAGGAATAAAACTTCTAGAGCCATCTTTTTCAGTTTGCAACTTGATTGCATCTTTGTTCTCTGGCATTTGGTGATCTAATGTTCTGTAACAAACGTCTCCTCGTTGCTCGGATTTCAAAGGCTGCCTTAACCATTTTACAAGCGTGCTTACGGAGTGAGCAGAAAAGAGCTAAGTGGTCCACTAAAACGACGCTCTCTTCTTTGGAGTTTTTGCACCTAATTGGAGATCTGAAGTTAATGAATTAAACAGAATAAAAAAAGAAGTGTGTGATGGGGAGAGAGATTTGACAAGATAGTTCAATAAGAATCTGGCAAGCACATCCTGCTCTAACCTAACTGAGATGTTACTGCTTCTCGTCCCTTTTTATTCAGTGGCCATTAGCTTTCCCCCAAGGTATGGAGAGGAAGAAATCCCCCAGCGATAGGTCAATGTACAGATTCTAAATTAGCAGTTAGGCTTGTGGCCTGTGGGTGTGTTTTTTTCTCCCCAGTGGTTTATGCTGCCAGAGAAATTCTCTGTGTTTTCACCTCAGGAGTGGGATGCGCACCAAAACTTCACGGTCACCTTCAAAGTCTGGCACATGCCCAGAAGAAAAAAGCATGGATATATTCTGTTTTATGGAGGATATAAACAGTTCATCATTGCAGTCTCAGGGTTTACTGCTGTATCCTGTTCTGATCTTAACTTCCAGTGCCCAGCATCCCTTTTGACTAGCTCTCTTCATTCTCAGTCATGGGTGCCAATTTAGGAAGGATCCTTTTAGAGCAGTGATTCTCAGATGAGAGGCCATGGCGGAGCCATGTCTGAGGACCAGGGCTCAGTGGTGTAGCCATTGCTGGACCCTGAAGCCAAATCCAGGGGCCTGCAGTCTTGAGAGAGAATGATCACCCAGAGAGCAGCAGATAATGGAGGCAAGAAGAAAAAGATGACCAGCATGATTATAATATTGTGGTTATGATTCAGTAGACAGATGATAGGGTGTAGCAGAAGGGGAGAAACACCAAAGGCGTGGAAAATGGGTGCGTAGTCAACAAGAATAAGAGAAAAAACAAAATTATGTTTTGATTGTACATGTTAAAAATATTGAAACTTAATCAAATATAATAGGAAAAAAATGAAAAAATGCCCAGTGTCAACACCTGGGTCAACATAGGTTTGAGGACAGATGCTAATCACTGCAGCATTGTTTGTTTTGTTTTGAAAAACATAGAATCATAGAATCGTAGAATTGGAATGGGTCACAAGGGTCATCTAGTCCAACCCCCAGCAATGCAGGTGAAGTGTAGGTGGGTTCCCACAAGGCAAGACACAGTGATAACAGCAAGAACTTTTATTGAACAAACAGAACTGGACGACAAGGGCAAAGCAACTGCTTATATACGTTTCTGAAGGCCTGGGCCACTCCCACTCCCAACATGATTGGCTGTCCAAACTTCCAAAGGCCAATTGGGCCAATGGCAGAGGCCCAAATCCAGAAATGTTCTGCGATTGGATATCATGTATCAAATCAGAACGCAGGGGCTCAGAATCTGTAGTCCAGACAAGCTCAGGCAAACATAGACCACTGAATATATAACAGCAGGAATCTTTCAACCAACATGGGGCTTAAACCCATCTCCATGAGATTAAGAGTCTTATGTTCTAACAACTGAGCTATAAAGTTAAAGTGTGGATGACCAGGTTACAGCTGCTCCTTTTGTTACATTTATGCTCTTGGGCTCCATGATCACTGCAGATGGTGACAGCAGTCATGAAATTAAAAGACGCCTGCTTCTTGGGAGAAAAGCAATGACAAACCTAGACAGCATCTTAAAAAGCAGAGACATCACCTTGCCAAGAAAGGTCCGTATAGTTAAAGCTATGGTTTTCCCAGTAGTGATGTATGGAAGTGAGAGCTGGACCATAAAGAAGGCTGATCGCCAAATAATTGATGCTTTTGAATTATGGCGCTGGAGGAGACTCTTGAGAGTCCCATGGACTGCAAGAAGATCAAACCTATCCATTCTGAAGGAAATCAGCCCTGAGTGCTCACTGGAAGGACAGATCGTGAAGCTGAGGCTCCAATACTTTGGCCACCTCATGAGAAGAGAAGACTCCCTGGAAAAGACCCTGATGTTGGGAAAGATGGAGGGCACAAGGAGAAGGGGATGACAGAGGATGAGATGGTTGGACAGTGTTCTTGAAGCTACCAGCATGAGTTTGACCAAACTGTGGGAGGCAGTGGAAGACAGGAGTGCCTGGCGTGCTCTGGTCCATGGGGTCACGAAGAGTTGGACATGACTAAATGACTAAACAACAACAACAACAATCATTATAGTCACAGAGCTATGATTCCCAGAGAGATTGGTTCAGGGCTTTCACACCTTCCCAGGAATTAGAGAGTATTGGGTTTAGTATCCAGAACCGCTTGAAGGTATCTCCAGCCTACCTCAATGTACAATCCTCTTTGAAGGGCAGGGACTTTCTTCCAAGGACAGATATCAGCATTCACTGAAGCAACCATGAAGAAAACGAAAGACGGGATGCTTGGAGGCTACATTACTGAGGCTCTCTGAGGATGGCTGCCTGCCCATTGTTTCTGGAGGGTGACTGAGAAAGCGCACGCCTACAGTTTTAAGTGTAATGGGGGTAAGCATGCCTCCAAATTTAATGCAGGAAATAAATCATGCCCCCGGGTATCAAGGTTTTGGAAAGCACTGTCTTGGAATCATATTCCACCCCTCAGCAGTAAGGAAGGGAATGGAAATGAGGCACAGATGTCAAAGCTCTTACCTGAGCAACCTCATTGGCTATCTGCTATCATTTAGGAACCACCTGCAAGGATGGGAGAATTCAGCTGCGTTGCCAGCTGTTTGGTCTCCTGAAATCATGGCATTGAAAGGGGTCTCAAAAGTCATACAGTGGTACCTCAGGTTACAGACGCTTCAGGTTACAGACTCCGCTAACCCAGAAATAGTACCTCAGGTTAAGAACTTTGCTTCAGGATGAGAACAGAAATCGTGCTCCGGGGCCACGGCAGCAGCGGGAGGCCCCATTAGCTAAAGTGGTACCTCAGGTTAAGAAAGGTTTCAGGTTAAGAACGGGCCTCCAGAACAAATTAAGTTCTTAACCCGAGGTACCACTGTAGTTTGTGTGTCTAGAAAGAGGCAGGACTCATGAAGCAAGATGGAACAAGCTCTGGAGGGCAGGGCTGGAACCAATGGCTTCAAGTTGCAAGAAAGGAGATTCCAACTCAATATCAGGAAGAACTTTCTGACAGTGAAAGCTGTTTGACAGTGGAACGATCTCCCTCAGAAGGTGGTAGACTCTCGTTCATTGGAGGTTTTTAAGCCGAGGTTGGATGGCCATCTGTCATGGATGCTTTAGTTGAGATTCCTGCATTGTAAGGGGTTGGGTTTAGATGATCCTTGAGACCCTATCAACTATGATCCTTTGATGCCAAGGGTGGTCAGTAGAAAACCTATTGCACTAGGAACTTATTTATGTATGCTGCAACAGCGGCAAGAGTCTTGTTAGTACAAGGATAGAAGAATGAGGAAACCCCAACGAAAGAACAGTGGCAAGAGAACTTGATGAGATATGCAGAATTGGCCAAATTGACATATAAATTGCGTGAAAAGGACAACAGTGACTTCAAGGAAGAATGGGAACTTTTTACAAATTACTTTAAAAGACAACAAAATGAGCTGGAGACCTTGGCAGGTTTTGAATAAACATCCACAAATTTATTAGTTGAACGTATGATAGATAAAGCAAGGATATGTACAATTTTACAATATGCAGAGAACAATATGTGCAAAGAAATCAGAGTGGGGAGCTGAGGGAAGTCCTTGGTGGGGGGGCAGAGGAAGGGAGGGGAGGGAGAAGGGGGGGGGAAATAATGTAATTGATTATGTGGATTGATATTTTGTTATGCTGAAATTGTTTAATAAAAATATTTTTTTAAAAAAAGAAAAGAAAACCTATTGCACTAAAAGGTATAGTACCCCTGAACGGTTAAGTCCAGTCAAAGGCGGGTATGGGGTATGGTGTTCATCTCGCTTTTCAGACCCAGAGAGCCAGCGTTTGCCCACAGACAGCTTTTCGGGTCATGTGGCCAGCATGACTAAACTGCTTCCAGTGCAACAGAACACCGTGACGGAAGCCAGAGCTGCACGGAAATGCCATTTACCTTCCTGCCACACTTGCACTGGCATGCTTTTGAACTGCTAGGTTGGTAGGAGCTGGGACAGAGCAACGGGAGCTCACCACCGTCACATGGACTCAAACCGCCAACCTTCCGATCCACAGGCCCAAGAGGCTCAGAGGTTTAGACCGCAGTGCCACCCACCTCCCAAAAGGCTGTACTACATGCAGCCTTGCATAGCTATGTCAAGTGGATCCTGGGTTCCCAACCAGTAGTAGAAATGCTGTCCCTGCTTCGTTGGTAGAACAGGGGGCATCAATAGGTGGAGCCAGTGGTAATCTTGCACCCACCTCCCTCCTTGTTGAGTTCTGCAGTATCAAGGGTGAGACTTGGAAGAAGCTGACAAGCAATGGTGTTACCTGAAATGGATGTAAGTAAGAAGGAAGGTGGGGGTCAGGGTTGGTTGAAGGCAGATCAAGGCTGGTGGGGCAGCACCCCAGTTGCCCTAATGGGCCAGCCTCCACTGAATTAAATAAATGGCACAAATTATAAAACATCTCTTAGTTTCAGTCCTTCATGAGAACGAATTCCCTTTCTATTTGTGCAGGCAGATCATTCATGTACATCAGGGAAGCAGCAGGTTCCATGGACCAAAGAAGTAGAAATTTCATCCTGTTCCTCTAATGTTTAGCTGAAAATTGCTTTCTTCAGCTTTGGTGTAGCATGAGACATATTAGGCTCAATACCTGGGCAGGGGAAGTGCTCTAGGAAGGCCTTACAACTCCCTGGGTTTTATCACAGGGAAGTTTATTAGTTGATCCATATGTTCTGTCTACTTGTTTATCTGCAATAACAAGTTTGGAAGTGTCTTTACACTTCAGGTGATTGTCCTTTGGTGCCACTTCTGCTGAAGTCATAATGATCTTTTATGCTTCATTAGCGCTTTTTATGCCCTTTTAGATATTCTTGCCTACTGGCTATTCCACGTACGCTAAGTTAAATTTTATTTGTGCCTCTATGACGTTGGCCTTAGATCATGTGCAGAACCAATAAAAGAAAACACATAGAAATAAACCACTTTTATGTCACCTCCCATCTGAAGGCCCTGAAGTACTTATTTAATTTCTGAAAAGAGAGATTATTTTGGAACATAGGGAGCTGGCTCATCCTGAATCATCAGACTACTGATCCATCTAACTCAAGATCGTCTACAATAGACATTCCAAGCTACTTCCATTCCAACTTGGAAATGCCAGGTTTTAGAAGTTCTGTATTCCAAACAGGTAGCCTTCTCCTTAAATTACATCCCCCCCCCCACTTGTTATGTGAAAATGCCATGGTTGCAGGTTTAATCCCTGTATGGCTTCTCCCTCCCTTACCTGATTTTATTTCTGAGTTGGCTAAATGTTGCATAACAAGGAAGACAAGATGTAGCAGAGACAATTGTCTACCATGCAACACAGAGCGACACACACCTGTCGCCGTCTTCAACAGTTACCTGTGTGAAGTGGGCAAGCTTAGTGAAAGGAGAACCATAGTCATGCACACATACACACACACACACAAACACACACACACACACCACATGACTTCCTCTTCAATCATCCTCTGCCAGGCATTCTAAATAGTGCATCAATAATCTCCATGCATCAAGTAAGTTCCCACTTAAGACCTTATGTCTCATCAAGGCAGAGGGAGCTGTGCAACACTGGGGGACAAGGCTAAAGTGTGGAGCCAGTGTGGTGTAGTGGTTAAGAGTAGTGAACTCGTAATCTGGTGAACCGGGTTCACATCTCTGCTCCTCCACATGCAGCTGCTGGGTGACCTTGGGCTAGTCATACTTCTCTGCAGTCTCTCAGCCTCACTCACCTCACAGAGTGTTTGTTGTGGGGGAGGAAGGGAAAGGAGATTGTGAGCCGCTTTGAGACTCCTTAGGGTAGTGATAAAGTGGGATATCAAATCCAAACTCTTCTTCATCTTCTTCTAAATAACTGCCTCTTTCACCTGTCATAATGGGAGTTATAGTCCAGCAGCCCTGTTTAGGGAAGCTGTTAATGTCTGATGTTTTATCACATCATTATTATTAATATTATTATTATCATCATCATCATCATCATCACCATCATCATCATCATCATCACCATCACCATCATTAATTCTGTTGGGAGCTACCCAGAGTGACTTGGGAAACCCAGTCAGATGGGCGGGGTATGTATGTATGTATGTATGTATGTACGTATAAATAAATAAATAAATAAATATTGAAGGCCATAGATTTTTTTTCTGCTCATCTTTTAAACTCATGGTAAAGATTGCTGGGTATCGAACTGAACTACTCAGCCAGTTTCTTGGGTCTAAAGGAGATAGGAGGAAATAATACCTTGCAGGAGCAGAACACTGGTGGCGTGATCACCTTCTCCATAACCGATCACTCTCAACATCACTACAGTTTTCACTTGTTATTGAACAGTTTGCAACATCCATTTCGAATCTTTGTTTGCCTTGTGTGTCCCCCCCCCCACCCCATGTCAATAGAAAACTCACTACTGGAGCAAGAATTCAACGGTTGCTAGCCATGGTGGCTATATACTATCTCCAGTATCAGAGGCAGTCGGAATGCCCGTTGCATAGGAATACACAGCACATTGTTAAACTGTGGAACTCACTCCCACATGATGTGGCGATGATGCCCAATTTGGACAGCTTTAAAAGGAAATGAGATAAATTCATGGAGGACTGGGCTATCGATGAATACTAGCCACGATGGTTATGTTCTACCTTCACTGTTGGAGACACTATGACTCTGAATGCTTCTTTTTAGAAGTCACAAGTGAAGAGAGTGATGGTATGCTCAGGTCTTGCTTGCAGGCTTCCCATTAGGGGGCCACTGTGAGCAGTGGCATAGCGTGGGTTGCCAGAGCCCATGGAGTACGCATGCACATTCAACTGCCGAACAGCGTCTGCGTCACCCAGGAATCACAGCTGCAGAGATAAGAAAAGAAGAGTCATAGAATAATAGAATCATAGAACTGGAAGAGACCACAAGGGCCATCGAGTCCAACCCCCTGCCAAGCAGGAAACACCATCAGAGCACTCCTGACATATGGTTGTCAAGCCTCTGCTTAAAGACCTCCAAAGAAGGAGACTCCACCACACTCCTTGGCAGCAAATTCCACTGTCGAACAGCTCTTACTGTCAGGAAGTTCTTCCTAATGTTTAGGTGGAATCTTCTTTCTTGTAGTTTGGAGCCATTGCTCCGTGTCCGCTTCTCTGGAGCAGCAGAAAACAACCTTTCTCCCTCCTCTATGTGACATCCTTTTATATATTTGAACATGGCTATCATATCACCCCTTAACCTCCTCTTCTCCAGGCTAAACATGCCCAGCTCCCTTAGCCGTTCTTCATAAGGCATCGTTTCCAGGCCTTGACCATTTTGGTTGCCCTCCTCTGGACACGTTCCAGTTTGTCAGTGTCCTTCTTGAACTGTGGTGCCCAGAACTGGACACAGTACTCCAGGTGAGGTCTGACCAGAGCAGAATACAGTGGCACTATTACTTCCCTTGATCTAGATGCTATACTCCTATTGATGCAGCCCAGAATTGCATTGGCTTTTTTAGCTGCAGCGTCACACTGTTGGCTCATGTCAACAAGAGTTGTTTTGTTGTCTGGAGAGGTCACTTCCTGGTTTGCACGGAGAAGCCGTTTTCAACAGAGCCCGGTGACAGAGGCATGCAGCTGTATTGAGGCAGCACCAGGTGTTGAAATTTTGCACCCCCTAACAATTTTGCACCCGGGACAACTGCCCCTGTGGCCCTCGCCCATGCTAAACCACTGATGGTGAGGACAGAATACTGACCTAGATGGGTCTGTGGACTGATTTCTACTTAAAGGGAAATCTCTCAGACATGAATGAGATTTCTTACCAGGAAAGCTCACAGACACGATAAACTGGAGGCTTCCCTCCCACCAACCCAAATCAAAAATAAAATTAGTGTTTCCTAATGGAGGGTTGAGACCAATTTTTTTTTTCCATTGCAGGAGGGAAGCAGGGACGAGACGGTTTCTCTCGCAGTATATTCCCCAGCAGAGAGAGAAAAAACCAGTGTGGTGTTTTTGTTTCAACAGCAGCTTAGAGTGTCTTAACAAATGGCAGCACTTTAACATCTCTATAAAAGCCAACCGTCAAACACGGTAACAGGATCTTTTACAAAGGCAGGAATGTCACTGTAAAACTGGAGCATCTGTTCATTACCCAGGGACCTCAAAAACTGTTTCATGATGCGATCCTTTTGCTGGGAAAGCGGTGTGGCGCTCGGTGGAAATAACAAAACAGGTTTTCTCGGAATGGGAAGAGGGCTGTTCTGAGTGGGGATTTACAAATCTGTGCCCTCATGGGCACGGCAACATTTGCTGAAGGTGAGAAACTGTGCATGGACTCTTTTCCACTTTTAAAAAGAAGGGAGAAAAAAGGTTCATTCAGCTCAGCTTGCTTTGTTCCAACTCTTAGCAAAGGATCTCTCTGCTCTATAGGGGCAGCTATCTTTTTTCCATACAGTATACTTGGTATGGATGCAAAATATATTTATTTATTACATTGGTATACCAGCCATCCAAGCAAGTTCTCTGAACTGTTTACACGAATCAGGGGTCAACAGCCCTTTAGTCCAATGGACATACAGTGGTACCTCGGGTTACAGATGCTTCAGGTTACAGACTCTGCTAACCCAGAAATAGTACCTCAGGTTAAGAACTTTGCTTCAGGATGAGAACAGAAATTGTACTCCGGCAGCACAGCGGCAGCGGAAGGCCCCATTAGCTAAAGTGGTGCTTCAAGTTAAGAACAGTTTCAGGTTAAGAACGGACCTCCAGAACGAATTAAGTTCTTAACTTGTGGTACCACTGTATTTGGATTTTTGAGTAAGTGCTGTGGGTGCCAGCCCTCCTCCCACATCAGATCCTTCCCTGTCTAGATCTGGATCCTGCAAATGTCCCGCTTAGTTCAATAGGATTTGGTCGGTTGGTTGGCATCCATCTGTCTCAGGAGACAATGGAGCAATGCGCCTTTGGGGATGAAGTCAAACTGTTAGAAGGTTGCAGCGCCTGCTGTGGCTGGAGAGACCGATACAGGAGAGACATGTTTTGTTGCAGCTGGGGCAGATGAAGGCGTCCGGTTGTGCTGCTGCAGATGCAGCATGGCATTTCATCTCTCTGTACTCCTCCCAGAGGTCATTTGCCCTCTGGTCACTTCTATGGATACAAGGCCTGATTGTCTCCAGGCATTGTAGTCATCAGCAAGGGATTCCCACAAACAGGGTTGATGTTGCCGGCCTATATATCACATTTGCAGAAATCTTTGTTACACAGAGTTGTTCTTCCAATGGGCCTGGTGCCTGCAGCCAGCTCCCAGTAGAGCACGTCAATTGAATTTACTCCCTGGAAAATAGTTATAGGATTGCAGACTTACTAGACAGTACTCCACTGACTATTGTGAGCCTTACTTTTGAGTAATGAGTAAACATCTATTGATGTTTATTTATTTATTTTTGCTTTATTTACTTACTTATTTATTTTTTATGATTTTATTGTTTGGTTTTATGTTTTTATATTGTTGCAAGCCACTCTGAAACATTTTACAATATAGCAGTGTGTGTGTGTGTGTGTGTGTGTGTGTGTGTAAAGGTAAAGGACCCCTGGACTGTTAAGTCCAGTCAAAGGCAACTATGGGGTTGTGGCGCTCATCTCGCTTTCAGGCCGAGGGAGCTGGCGTTTGTCCACAGGCAGCTTTCTGGGTCATGTAGCCAGCATGACTAAACCATTTCTGGTGCAATGGGACACAATGACGGAAACATGAGCTCACAGAAACACCATTTACATTCCTGCCAGAGAGGTGCCTATCTATCTACTCATACTGGTATGCTTTCAAACTGCTAGGTTGGCAGGAACTGGGACAGAGCAACAAGAGCTCACCCCGTTGTGGGGATTTGAACCGCCAACCTTCCGACTGGCAAGCCCAAGAGGCTCAGTGGTTTAGACCACAGTGCCACCCGCATTTATTTATCAATTAATAATAATAATAATTAATAAATAAAACAGGCCACAGGGTTGCATTTTTAATTAATGACAGCACACTCGATATCTATTCTCAGCTAAGTTCTGAATTACCTTTTGGATTCTTTACTTCTTCCTTTCTGCATGTAAGTGATTACAGCCACACTTATCTCAATGAGACACTTAATTAAAGAATGAAAGAGGCTTATGGAAAGGAAATTGCAGCACTTTGGAAGTTCTTCTCTGCAACAAGAAAAAGATAATGAAAAGAATCGCTGCACGTGTGATACTCACTAAAATGCTGGGGACTTTTGGCTGGTGAGAAAATTGACTTTTCCGCCTCTTCAGCTAAATTGCTCTGCCAATAAGGTGAATATATTGATGAGGTAACCCCCAAAATAGGAGTGTATGCGATTCACACAACATTCAAACATCGCTCCTAATTAATTATTTCTCAGTTGTTGCCTGCTGGGTTTTAAAAATCTAGTCTCCTCTGCTAAGCTACAGAAAGACTCTCAGTCTGTCTTTCTCCACTTCTAGCTTTGACGAGTTATTTAGGGAGAGCACTCATATGAATATTTTGGAATGAAAGGTGGAATCCAATTTTGAATATCTGATTCAAATTAATGTAGATCTCATGACAGAGAATGCTAAAGAGAAACCCATTTTTGAGAGTTTATTGAGAATGCCGAGGACTGAGAAGACTGGAGATATACCTCTTTCAAAGGGGGAGGCAAAGAAAACACTGGGAGAACTGGTCATATTGACTTCTGTGGCATGGATGGTAATGGAATGAGAGCATCCTATATTCCACTTGTACCACTTGGTAGTGTATAGAGTACCAGATAAGGCTGCATAGACACCATTTGCCCAGGCAGGCACATTATGTGACCCATGAGAGCAGCAAAATAACAAGACTGTACAACAGGGATGGGATAAAATCAGGCCAACTCTTCATTAACAGCACCAGGAAGGGTTAGGGTTGGCATGGCATTGGGCCCCGGGATCAGTTCAGGATCAGTTCAACATGTCCCATGCTGATGGAATGGATCTGCCGGGTTTGGACTACTCCAAACCCAGGACTGGATTTAGGTCTGATGAGGCCCTAAGCTACTGGAGGTAATGGGGCCCTTTATATGTCCAGCTGTCCTTTGTCAACAAAAAATTGTCAAATTGTCACTGCTTTTGTGTGACAATTGTCACTGTTTTTGTGTTGAATATATGCTATATGGTAATTTATGGACCTAATAGGTATCTAAAGCCATTTGCACATAGCAAAATATGTGATATTTTAGGGAGCAGGTGAGGCCCATTACTTACATTATAGGAGCCTACACAACACAAAACACTGTTGCTGTTTGTAGGCTTTATTTTAATTCTTTTTCATCTTATATTTTGGAAATGTACATCCAGGTTTGTTTTTCCTTTAAATTTTCTGGGGGCCCTCAAGAGAGTGGGGCCCTAAGCTATAGCTTGTTTAGCTTATACGTAAATCCAGCACTGCCCAAACCTGTTGGCCAGTGTTGAACCTTGTTGAACCTATTGGCCAGTGTTGAACCTTGCCATGGTACAAGTTAAGCAAGCAAGGTCTCATTGGGCAACCAGGTTCATACCAGGCAGGTACCCCAAGACTGAACTTGGGGTGCCATGGTCAATCCTCCCCTTAGGCCCCTTGTGGGCCTCCCCCTATACTATGTTGATCCTGCCCAATGCCATTTTCACCCTCAAACAAACAACGTTCCTTGCCAAACAGAGGCAGGCCATAATTTCACTGAGGGAAAGGCGAGACAAAACACAGATAAGTACCAATCAGATTGAGAGAGAGAGATAAATCCTTTCCGGCCCTGTCAGCCAGCGACCCAAAATTGCTCGGTGAAGGCTCCAAGCTGAGGGGTCTTGGGACAGCTTTTTCTCATGAGTCCACCACACAAGCAAGATATGGGGCCCAACCTTGCCTGGGATTTGGCTGCAGTCTATGGGCCACAGCACCGCCGGGCAAAAGGTTTCCCACACTAATTGGGCACAGAATGAGGTTTTAAGCACATGCCCTCCCCACCCCAAAGTATCATGGGATCTGTAGTTTTGTTAGGAATGCTGGGAACCGTAGCTCTGTGAAGGATAAGCTAACATAAGAACTTGAGATGAGCTTGGAGAAGCAAGTCAATGGCCCATCTAGTCCAGCATCCTGTTCTCACAGTGGCCAACCAGATGCCTGTAGGAACCCACCAAGCAGGACTCAAGCACAAGAGCCCTCTCTCTTCCTGTGGTTTCTGTCAACATGCAGAGGGCTGGGAGGCCAGCTGGCAAGCCCCAGCTGGGCCGTTTCCTTCCAGCCGTCCTGCTGCGAAGACCATCGGCCTCTGCTCCGATGTGAATTAGCAACCCGGGCTTCAGAGCCAGGGCACACTATCAGCAGAGTGAACTGTGTGCACAGAATAGGTGTGAGGCTTGCGGAAGCATACCACAACTACATATTTATTAATCATAAATCAGGACAAAGAAACACGTCATCTCTCTCTCTCTCTCATCTTCTCAGAGAGAACAGAAAAAGCAAAAATTATACACAGCGGAAGTTCCCAGCAAGCTGTGCTGGAATGTAAACAGACATGTGACACGCAACAGTTCCACACGTCTGCTCCTTAAGGTGGAATGGAAATCTCAACAGTTTCCAGCAACTGGTAGTCAGAAGCAAACGGTCTCCAACTGTGGAGGCAGCTATCACGGCTAGCAGCCACTGAAAACCTTACGTTCTGCTAATTTGTCCAGAGTTACAATTCTCAGAGTGGCTTAACAGTCAATCCCTCTCCCTAGGGAACTCAGAGAATGGTAGCTCTGTGAGGGGAATAGGGGGCTCCAAACCACTCTCAGCACCCTTTGTAAACTTTGTTGTTGTTGTTGTTGTTGTTGTTGTTGTTTAGTCGTTTAGTCATGTCCGACTCTTCGTGACCCCATGGACCAGAGCACGCCATGCCTCCCGCAGTTTGGTCAAACTCATGCTGGTAACTCCGAGAACACTATCCAACCATCTCGTCCTCTTTCGTCCCCTTCTCCTTGTGCCCTCCATCTTTCCCAACATCAGGGTCTTTTCCAGAGAGTCTTCTCTTCTCATGAGGTGGCCAAAGTATTGGAGCATCAGCTTCAGGATCTGTCCTTCCAGTGAGCACTCAGGGCTGATTTCCTTCAGAATGGATAGGTTTGTTCTTCTTGCAGTCCATGGGACTCTCAAGAGTCTCCTCCAGCACCAGAATTCAAAAGCATCAATTCTTCGGTGATCAGCCTTCTTTATGGTCCAGCTCTCACTTCCATACATCACTACTGGGAAAACCATAGCTTTTACTATATGGACCTTTGTTAGCAAGGTGATGTATCTACTTTTAAATATGTTGTCTTTTCATTGCTTTTCTCAAACTACAGCTCCCATAATTCTTTGGGTGGAAGCCACGGCTGTTTAAAGTGCTACCATAGGGCTTTAGATGTACAGCATGAATTTGGCCTAGAAGCATGTTAAAAAGAAACAAAAAAAGCCAGTGCAGCTCCATGCAGCTGCCTCTCGGATGCTGTGATTAAATACATAAGGTTCAAGTATTCTGGAAAGAGCGTCTGGATTCCTTCCTGTTTCCTTCCGGCGTGAAACAAAGCTGATTTTCCAAGTGCGCTTTCTCGTGTTATCCATGTTAGGGCAGACTTTAATGCAGCCTGTCTGACTGATCTTGGAGCGCCTTACCCTGCCTCGCCACATCTCACCCCCTGCGGCGCAGCTAAACAGGAGAGACGGTGACGGGGAAGCCGATTAATGCGCGATGTGCGATATGTCATTCTTGTTATTCCAGCGGTGAAGGAGCAGAGATGAGGATGTGCTGCATTAAGAGCATCCAGAAGGAAAAGGGAGTTCGGGAAGCCTTTCCCCGCCCACCCTTTCAAGTGCTTGTTCCTAACAAGATACTTTACAATGGATGTCTCCCCACTGGCTCATTTCAGCGCCGTTAAAAGAAAAGAATACAATAACACAAAGTAGGATAGCAACATTTCCCTAATGAGAGAGGACAGGCGCTGAACATGGGAATCTGCTTCACGATGAGTCATAGAATCACAGAATTGGAAGGGACCCCAAGGGCCATCTAGTCCAACCCCTTGCAATGCAGGCAGACCATTGGTCTATCTAGCTCAGTCATGTCCACACTGACTGGCAGCAGCTCTCCAGGGTTTCAGATCTAGGACATTCCCAGCCCTGCCCAGAGATGCCAGGGATTGAATCTGAGACTTTCTGGGTGCAAAGCAGATGCTCTACTGCTAAGCAACTGCCTTTCCCCGACAGTGAATTTGTCCTTGTTCTCTCTTCCACCCACCAACCCCTTCCTTCCTTATATAATATCTTATAATACTTTATTATTTATACCCCGCCCATCTGGCTGGGTTTCCCCAGCCACTCTGGGCGGCTTCCAACTGAATATTAAAAACAATACAGCATCAGTCATTAAAAACTTCCCTAAACAGGGCCACCTTCAGTTGTCCTTTAAAAGTAAAATAGCTGTTTATTGCCTTGATATCTGATGGGAGGGTGTTCCACAGGGTGGGCGCCACTACCGAGAAGGAACTCTGCCTGGTTCCCTGTAACCTCACTTCTCGCAGCGAGGGAACCGCCAGAAGGCCCTCCTTCCTTCCTTCCTTCCTTCCTTCCTTCCTTCCTTCCTTCCTTCCTCTCTCTCTCTCTCTCTCACACACACACACACACACTTCCAGGTGAAAACCTTTCAAAAGATTACCACAGCATTTCTCCTTAAACACCTCTTTACACAGTCTGATACCAAGGATGTTTGTTTTCTGATGATGCTGGGAGGTCTTCTGGGAAAGTCGCAGGGCACTTTGAGCCATTTCTACCCAGAAGTAAGTCCTGCTAAATTCATTCCCAACCCACAGCATTTAGACTTGTGGTATAACCATACCTATTTTTCCTCCTTGAACCAACAAGGATTCAGAAGCCTTGGCTGTGCTTTTTAATTGATTCTGCAGGGCCCAAAAGTAGCTGGTTTCTCTGCCCGCTGCTTGCATTGGTTTTTATTGGTTTCTTTATAGGCTTGAATCCTATAATAAGATAACTTAGGGAGGTCTGTGGAAAGAACGTTTATCATCCCCCACCCTTCTCCTTTGCCACCCCTCTTCCATGAAGCCTCTCCAGAGGATCAGGGACCCCTCCTTAACAATGTGAGATGGGGCACAGGGGACTGCTGGGGGTGGTTCCTTCATGAGACTTCATGAGACTTCCTTAAGACTGTATATCCACTTGGGAATCAGTTCCACTGAACCCAATGCTATGGACTAGTCTGGTGCAGAGGAACAGTGGCAGGAACCAGTTGGGGATCCACCAAGGGAAGAAGGCTCAGAACCCAGGGAATGGTGGGAGGATGATGATGGGTGGTCAGAAGGAGAAGAGCGGAAAGAGGAGGTGTTGGAAACTGAAGAGATAACAGGGCTTAGTGAGCTGGGAGAGTCTGTGGCAGACAGAAGTCCAAAATCAGAGGCAGAAGCTGGAGAGGAGGGAGACATGAAATAAGGCATGGGTGTCTCCCTCTCCTGCTGAGACAAGCTCCCCTCTCTTCTGGTCTCCCAGAACCAGGAGGGGTATTAAGAGGGTGGAGGAGAAGTTAGCTTCACACAGGCATGTCGGAAACCTGCCCTGCAAGCCCCCCAAAACTCCAAGTGTCCTCTGAAGTGAACAGCACTGGAAAAGGCATCTCCCTTCTTCTCCAGGGCCCTCCAGCGACATATATCAGCTTGATATATGCACACTAATCTTCTGGCATAACACAGCAAGAAGAGTGAAACATCATAGATCTAATCTACTATTTATTTACACCCTATATACAGACTACAGCATAATGGCGACCGTTCTCTTCAGCTCTGAGAACAAAACAGGAAACTAGTAAAAGTGAAAGTACATTACGTAGTATATACAGATAGGACCGTATCCAGTTCTCACGCTTCTTCTCAGACAGGCATGTGAATTACACCAATCACAAAATGCAGCCTCGGAGGAGTGATTGGCTAACAAGGCACAGTCTCTGATTGCTTGGGGAAAACCCTGGAGAGGAGGGGCAGCTGTGAGAAGGAGGGGACCTTCAGTCTCAGCAACTGCTTAGGGGTGCGAGACCTACAGGAAGTGAGATGCTGTGCTCATTAGGCCTGCCACTCTCCTGTGAAGTTCCTGTTTTTGCTAATAAAGAGTTAAGTCCACTTGCTCAGTATGATTCACTGCTGGTTTGTTCCTGTCACCCAACAGTGATTACTTCTGAGTAGATAGATGGATGGATAGATAGATAGATAGATAGATAGATAGATAGATAGATAGATGATAGATAGATAGATGATAGATAGATAGATGGATAGATAGATATAGATAGATTAGATAGATAGATAGATAGATAGATAGATAGATAGATAGATAGATAGATGATAGATAGATGATAGATAGATATAAGATTGCACTGCAATAGAGGAAACCAAATGGATGGAAGGGAGGCAGATGAGTCACCATTTCTTGAGCCTTGCCAGGCATGCAACATTAAGGTAATCAGTTGCTTGTAAGTGGGGAGAGTGGTGTTGCTCTCAGGTCCTGCTATTAAGCTTCCCAAAGGCATCTGGTTAGCCACTGCGAGAACAGAATACTAAACTGGACAGGGCTTCAGCAAGATCCAGCAGATCTATGCACACTTAACTTGGGAGTGAGCTTTAATGGACAAAGGGGAGCTTATTTCTGAGTAGACGTGCATAGGATGGTGCTGAGAATAACTAACTTTTGTTTGCATTTCATGATACTCAAAATCAGCAGCCTCACAGAACCTAATGGGTAGGTATGAGGAATTTCAAAAAAAGGGCTGTCTCTCAAATTCATCAGTTTCAATGTATTGATTTATTTGATTTGTTTTAACAGCAAAATATAAATAAATCTCAAAGTAACTTGAACAGCTCAGCATAACACAAGCCTGCTGGATCAGGCCATTGCCCCATCTAGTCCAGCATCCTATTCTCACAATGGTCATATAGGAGATGCCAAGCAGGACTTAGGGGATGGCTGAGGGCTGAGGTAGGTGGGGCATTGCCCCATTCACCTTAATGGACCAGCCACAACTGGGTAAACATTATGGATTTTGAAGGAGGAACCTTGATATGTACAGCAAAATTGTGTGGCTTCATGCTTGGGAGGAACTGTTCCATTATTTATAGCAAAAGATCTTACTTTTGCTGTTGTTGTTGATTTCCCAATTCAGGAGAAGCGGGATTAATCACCATAATAACATTTCCCAAACGTAAAATAGTTTTTATTGGGTCAAAGACGAGGGTTTGTTTTTTTAAGCAGGAAAGCCTTGTCTTGTCAAACAGGGCTTTCTGCCGATGCTCAACAGAGCTAGATTCCCAAACGGTGGACATCGCTACGGTTCCCACTGATTACAGCCAGCTTTGCTATTCACCACCACTGAACATCTGGCTCGACTCATTTAATTGGATTAAAACGGGAATGCAAAAGAACAGCCAGAACAAATCAAGCTAGACCACTAAGTGGGTCCTTATTTGCAAGGTATTTGTAGAAGCATGGCTGTGTGTTTCCCGAGTCCACCTCAAGACTTAGACATTGAGACATGTTCCGAATTCAGCCTTCTTGGGAAGGAGCAAACCATTGTGTGGCATGCCCTACTCACAACAGGAAACCAAGGAGCTTCTGTGCCATGATCTGAATCAGGAATGGGGATTGTTGTCAGTGCCACCATCGGACAGGTTTCAACACAGGAATATGGAACCTGTGCCCCCCCTCAGAAGTTGCTGGACTCTCAGTTTCCATCATCATTAGGATGAGGATGAAGTGCTGTATTTTTTGCTCCATAGGACGCACTTTTTTCTTCCTAAAAAGTAAGGGGGAATGTCTGCGTCTTATGGAGCGAATGTGTGGTCCCTGGAGCTGAATTGCCACGGGGCAAAAAGCAGATCATGCTCTTTTTAAAAAAAAGAGGGAAGTGGGTGTTGAAAGAAAGCCGCTGATCGTTTGCCGATCGGGTAGAGAGATAAGGGACGCTAGAGATAAAGGAGGCTGCCTGGGAGGGGGGAGGTAAAGACAGCAAACTTGCAAAGGGGGGAAACAGGAAGACTAAAGCAATAAGGAGAGAAATTAGAAGAAAAGGAGGAGCAAAATACTGCTCCTGCTAAGGAAAAGACACTAAAAGAAGAAGAAGAGTTTGGATTTGATATCCCGCTTTATCACTACCCTAAGGAGTTTCAAAGCGGCCAACAATCTCCTTTCCCTTCCTCCCCCACAACAAACACTCTGTGAGGTGAGTGGGGCTGAGAGACTTCAAAGAAGTGTGACTGGCCCAAGGTCACCCAGCAGCTGCATGTGGAGGAGCGGGGAAGCAAACCTTGTTCACCAGATTACGAGTCCACCACTCTTAACCACTACACCACACTAGCTCTCCACTAAGGCAAACAAGAGGGAAGGGAGTGTTGAAAGGAAAAGCTGATCTGTGGGATCGGAAGAGAGATAAGGGATGTTAGCGGAGGCTGTCTGGGAGGGAGGAGGTAAAAGCCCATGGATCCTCAGGATTTTTACATTGGGTCACCCCAAATTCACCCCGATTTTCTCCCACAAGAGGCAATAATTAAACAGTTTTACAGAAGATAAGACTATCACTGGCAACTAACCACAATAGCTGCATCCTAGCCAAACTGATGGAGGCAGAATGCCTTTGAATGCATGCTGCAGTATGGAGAGAGCTATGACACCCAGATTCCACTTGTGAGCTTCCCATGGCATCTGGTTGACCATGGTGAGAACAGAATGCTGGATCCTGATTCAGCAAACCTTTTTCTTCCGTCCCTCGGTAGGAATGTAAGGGTCACAGGTTCCCCCCCTCCTCAAAACATAGTCATTCATGTCACTGCAAGCATGAATCCTATAGCACTGTTAAATCTGAAATCCACACAAAGGTCCATGTACTTGCTCACGCATGGATTTTAAAATGATGGGCAACATTGCCTCTATTATCAGCACACTCATTATTGTGGAATATGGCACATTGCTTTTTTTGCAGCGCCACTTCTACTAGAGCAGCAACTTCTTCTAAAAACTTTGCTATAAATACAGGCGCTGCACTGCTTTTCAAAATGTTCATTCTTCTCAAAAGGAGCTTATAAAAGGAGCTGCTTCTCTGATATATTTAAACGCCGAGGAATGTCACAGTTCAACTTTGCATGTCCCGTCAACGTCATCGGGTTTCTCCTTTTGTTAAAGGTTTTGGGAAATGGGCTGCTGCCATCTGGAAGAGCCGAGAATTGCATATGCTGCTTGTTAATAGTTTGAAACTTCTGCAAATAGTTGTGGTAATTGTTCAAGGGAATTCAGCAAGAGGCTTTGTCTGCCTCTCAATGACTGTGCTAAAACAGTAGTCGAGGAGCTAGCAGTATTTGAGATATTTAATTTTTATGAATTTGCTTGGAAGATTCTACATATTTTATAGGCTTATTCTCTGCACAGGTATTGAGGACTGAGTTCCATTGAGTTCAATGGGGTTCCCCCCCCCCCAAAAAAAAAAATAAGTATACATAGGGTTGCAACTACACAATCCAACCCTATGCATGTTTACTCAGAAAGAGGTGGGCATGATCCAAACAAACTGGCAGAAGCACCAGTTTGCAACCTGGCAAACTTCTTCTGAGTTTTATGCAATTTGCACTCAAGTGAATATGCCCAGAATGCTTTTTTATTTAGAACTTTTCCACTCCCTTGCAAAACTGGCAAAGAAATCTTGGGCATTTTCATGAGCAACTCAGCAGAACCTTTGTCATCTTAGGGCAAGCTGTGCTTCTAAATTCCTATGAGATTAGACTGTCCGGTGATTAAGATTGTGCTTTTGTGAAACCAAAGCTGCAATCCTATCCACGCTTGCTAGGAAGTAGGTATCATAGAATTGCAGAATTGAAAGGGCCTCCAAGGATCATCTAATCCAACTCTCTGTGGTGTAATTCCCATTGAAGTCAGTGGAATTTGCTTTGTATTTAAAAAAGTTTCAGCTGCGATCCTATGAATGCTTACTTGTAAAGAGGCATTGTTGATCGCTAGGAATGGAAGGATCTGTCCATTTTTGTTCTCTCCGTTTCAAGCCCCCTTCTCTTCCAGCTATTCTTTCCTCAGTCCAATACTTGCTTCTCTTCCGTCAGTTATCCAGATTCTGAACACATAAGTATCCACCTCCTGCACAGCCTCTCTCTGACCTCACTGCAGTTCAGCCAATCACTGCTGGAGGGAAAGTGAGGTACATTGTTGAAAGATGAGTAGGTAGGGCCAGTGCGTGTGATGCCAAGTCTCGACATTTTGCAATAGTTATGAACACACGATCCACGATCCAGTTTCGTTCCTTTTGGCTGCCTCGGGGATCACACCTTCCAAGGAATGACACATGTCCTAAATAAAGCTTTCGAGCTTTGCATTCGAGCATATTATCGTACAATCTCTGGGCAGATCACTATTTTCTTCACACATTTTTTTCCCCACTCATAAAACAATCTTGCATGCCTGACGCTGCAGACTGGTATTATTTCTGGAAACTTCTTGAATGCCAGGCATATGTTGGACATTTCCAGGCACCAGGCATTGGGCATTCCCATTATGGAATGTAAATTATTTGGACTGATTTCCCCCACCCCATATAGACGAGAGCTGTTCTCTCTTCCTGACAAAAGACTATAGCTCATTTCAGAGGATTTCCCACCCCCATCCCCTGTAGAACTGTCTTCTGATGTAAAAAGGTAAGTTGCTTTCCATTGTCAATAACACTTAGTGTGTTGTGTTTGTGGGTACCAGACTCTCCTAAATTCCTGGGGCTAGTAAATGTTAAAATATGAACCAGGTCAATTTCCTGACCAGGGAATCGCCTGGAGTGATGAGTCATCAGGAGAATAAAATGAAGATGATGAGGCATTTGGAAAGCCAGACCTCAAATGGGAGGGATTAGCTAGAAGAGAAAGAGAGAGTTTTAAGTAGAGTTGAATTTGCCGTGGTGTGACCCAGGGGGGAAAGGTGGCAGGCCGTAAAAGTCAGCTGAGCTCTAGAGCAGGATTTCCCAAACCATGGGTTTTCAGCTGTTTTTGGACTACAATTTCCTCCACCCCTGACCACTGATCCTGCTAGCTAGGGACAATCGGAGTTGTAGTACAAAAAACAGCTGGAGACACAAGTTTGGGAACCACTGCTCTAGAGGTTGATGGCTGATGGCTGATGTTGGTTGAATCCAGGGCTGTGCCTATGCAAGAAGCAAGTCCCTCTTGGAGTGCTGAAACCATGAACCCCTCTATTGTAGCCTCAGGTTGCATAGATGTGTAAATAAACCATATCTCCCAAAGACACCACAATCTCCACTGTGCCTCATTTCCAAAACGAAACGCAGGTCCTGGGTAAGTACACCTGGAACCCCTGGAATCCTGTGCTGCTCAGAGATTGGGGTGGCATGCAACATTATATTTATGGGAGAAATGTGTGGTCAGGCAGCAGAGGAACCAACCCCCAGGGCAGGTGCCAGGAACAGATAAGACAAGGAAAAGTCCTTACCATTTGCTGTTTATTCAATATTTACAGAGAGAGGCTTGGGAATTCAGCCTCTTGAAATAATGGCATTGTCCAGAGTAAACACCCCCCCCCCTTCTCTCCCACTTCTTCATTTTTCAACAGCACACACACACACACACACACGGTTGCTGCTTAGGGCCATCTGTCTCCAAGCTCTTTGCTCTCCTACTTCTAAGGCTCGCTGGGTTCTGGGAGATGGTGGGTCTGGAATGCTTTCTAGTGATAATGTGTCAGCTGGCTGCCCCTGCTCTGCCTCCTCCTCCTCTCCCATTATTTCCCAACTTCCCCCCTCATCTTCCTCTGAGCTGTGACCTCCCTCAAACCCCTGTTGTGATTCTTCTTCCCTGGAAGGGTCAGACTGGGGAGACGGTTGTGACGTTAACATATGACCATCGGCTGTGGGGAGGACTGCAGGGCTGCTCCCTTCCAGGGCCTTTTCCAACTGGCCCAGGGGGCATGGCCCAGGCCCTTATTTGGAACAAACTTTTGGGGAAGTGTGGGAAGTGTTCTGCCATTGCTTCCCTGTTCCAAGTGGTTAATGTTTTTTAAAATGTCCTCAAGCAGCCGGTGGCAATTTAAATTTTTATTTCTTTTTTTCCTTTTTTCCTTTGTTTGGGGTGGGTGGGTGGGATGGATATTTTGTTGGGGAATAATTTTAGTATAATTGTTCTGTTTTTGTTTTTTGTTGTTTTATTGGTTCTGTATAGTTTGTGTTTTGTTTTTAAGGGGCGGGATCAGAGCTGCCTGGGAGTGGGGCCCCAGCCAACATGATGGCTGGGACAAGTTCCACGGGGGGGAAGCACTGGGACATCCAATTTCAGTGATCATGGGCAGGAGGCGGAGTTACGCTAAGACCAGACCATGTCATTACCGAGGAGGCAGGTTTAGTCGTTGTTTGAAGACTATCCCTGCCTCCGGGTCTGGCCTTTACCGGATGGATACTGGAATCAACAGGGAAAACCCACATGACCTGAAGGTGTCAGAAGGTGACAGAAGTACTGTTTTGGGGGGACAGGGGGCGGGCTGGTGTGGAGGACTCCCTGGTCCTGAATGGGGTAACTGTGCCCCTGAAGGACCAGGTGCACAGCCTGGGAGTCATTTTGGACTCACAGCTGTCCATGGAGGCGCAGGTCAATTCTGTATCCAGGGCAGCTGTCTACCTACTCCACCTGGTACGCAGGCTGAGACCCTACCTGCCCGCAGACTGTCTCGCCAGAGTGGTGCATGCTCTAGTTATCTCCTGCTTGGACTACTGCAATGCGCTCTACGTGGGGCTACCTTTGAAGGTGACTCGGAAACTATAACTAATCCAGAATGCGGCAGCAAGACTGGTGACTGGGGGCGGCCGCCGAGACCATATAACACCGGTCTTGAAAGACCTACATTGGCTCCCAGTACGTTTCCGAGCACAATTCAAAGTGCTGGTGTTGACCTTTAAAGCCCTAAACGGCCTCGGCCCAGTATACCTGAAGGAGCGTCTCCACCCCCATCATTCTGCCCAGACGCTGAGGTCCAGCGCCGAGGGCCTTCTGGCGGTTCCCTCGTTGCGAGAAGCAAAGCTACAGGGAACCAGGCAGAGGGCCTTCTCGGTAGTGGCGCCCGCCCTGTGGAACGCCCTCCCATCAGATGTCAAAGCGATAAACAACTACCTGACATTCAGAAGACATCTTAAGGCAGCCTTGTTCAGGGAAGTTTTTAATGTGTGATATTTTAGTGTATTTTTGGTTTCTATGGAAGCCGCCCAGAGTGGCTGGGGAAACCCAGCCAGATGGGGTGGGGTACAAATAATAAATTGTTGTTGTTGTTGTTGTTGTTGTTGTTGTTGTTGTTGTTGTTGTTGTTATTTGAGAGTGCTGGGGGTGAAATAGTTAAACAGGTTACCCAATCAGAACCCAGGGGGGTGGAGTCAGAGGGGCTATAAAACCAGCTCTGGGAGCGGTGAAAGGGGGGAGTTTGTTCGGAGTTCGGTGGTTGCTTGGAGTGGGAGTGAATTGGGATAGAGTCTGTGGGTAGTTTGAGTTAGTGTAGAGAAATAAGCTGAATCAGGAACAGTTAGGGGCTAGGAAGACAAGTAAATATCAGAGAGGTGGTTTAGTGAGTGAGAGCAGGTAGCGGAAGTTATAGGTCTGGATAGGCACCCTATGATTGTAATTGACCGATACCATTTATGAAACCACACGCTTGTTAAACTGCAATAAATAAACAGAAGTTTATGTTCCAATTTAACCCTGACTGGACTCAGTATTGTACCAGGTAGGGCCTGGGTGGTGGCAGCGAGAAATAAAGTGGTGGCACAGGGATCAATAGACGGTGAAACGTCCGGGGACCCTGTGTGATCACCACAGCGGTCTCCACCATTCCTCCTCTGCCTACTTCCTGACATATGTATCATTATTCAGAAGATGCTGCAGTGTGGTATAGTGGTCGGGGGTTTTTGAATTCAGGAGTATGGTTGTGACAGAATGTTATTTTTTTTATATACTGCCAAGGCTCTATCAGCCTATTGATTCTCTGAGTCTTTCTCAATAGTGTTGTGTGGGTGCTTCTTGTTTCAGGAGAGTCTAGAGTCACACACAGAGAACCGTGTACACTAATATTTCATCCCACCATGAACACTGTAAGGAGCATCCTAGCATGACAGATACCAGGAAGCCTGGAGATAGACAACTGTGTAGCCTTATTTTTCCTTCCTGCACTCCTGACCCAGAGCAACTATACTGCAGGATCCCTGGGTCCCTAGAGACCATGTGTCTCTAGGCATAAAGATCTTTGCCTTAGCTGCTGGCTCTGGCTGCTACACATGTATACGAAATTATTTAAACTACAAGTGCCTCATCAGGCACATGATGGGTGACCTTTGCAATCTTTCTCTGTTTTCTAGGAGCATCATAACTCCACTGCTTTGTTTTCCTCTTTTAGATTAGGACCTCTTATTTTTTACAGAATACAGGACTGTGGCTGTATTAATTGTGTAAGCACTGACCCACAGATCTCTGATGTGGTCGATTTCACATCAGTTCATGCTCATTTAGATCTGTGCGCATTTTCCCTTGCAATAAACCAAACTTTCACGTAGAACTATGTGAGAGTGTTCCTTAGGTAAAAAAAAAAATATTGTATTACTAGGCACACATCTAGAACGTTACATGGTTGTTTCTCCATGAGAAAGGTCTGACCTCTCCAGGAAGCGTCTTTCAAGAGACATGTGTGCACATGCATGTTCTGTAACATGCATGAGGCCACTACAGTGGTACCTCGGGTTACGTACTTAATTCGTTCTGGAGGTCCGTTCTTAACCTGAAACTGCCTGAAGCACCACTTTAGCTAATGGGGCCTGCTGCTGCTGCTGCCGCGCCGCCGGAGCACGATTTCTGTTCTCATCCTGAAGCAAAGTTCTTAACCCGAAGTACTATTTCTGGGTTAGCAGAGTCTGTAACCTGAAGCGTCTGTAACCCAAGGTACCACTGTATCTGAAACTGGGTCCAAAATCCCCAGGTTAACATTCCCTTTTGGATGTTTGTCCAGAGTGACTACAACACTGGTTCATCTTGAAACTGGGTGGTCTGGCGACATGCCACACCTTTAAGAAACAAGAGAGAGAAAGTCCATGCCTCCTAACAGGAGGCTTTTGTTTGGATTTGTTGGTACAGTATGTGTGTGATGCCCACCCAGTCCCCTCTCCCTTCCAGCAAAGCACAAAAGAGAGGGCATACAATGAATCAAACCTGGGAGTTTTTGACTGGTTGGCCACCCAGAAGAGCAGTTAAAATCTCATTCTTGCAACGAGGAAAGGTGAGATGTTGGAGTTCCTTGCTAACCGAAAAGAGGTGGAGGGGTTTGTTGCATGTTGTTAAAAAATAAACTTCAGTAAATGTTAGCAGTTTTACCCAAAAGAAGGCAGTGCCAACTGTTGCCACCGATTATAGCCAGAAATATACAGCTGAGATAGGACAATGAGCCCACTTGTGGAGACAAACAGAGGTTTTGTCTGTGTGTGCTTCTCTAAAGCACGCAAGAGGCTAACAAGCCCGACAGCCATGCGGACCTCAAGGCGTCTGCCTGGAGCGCTTGCCAAATATGTCCTATAGAGCAAGAGCTGTTAATTTAGCATGACTTTGTGAGTAAAGTCTAAAACGAGTGGACTGGTAGCATCTCTCTTGCCAAGAAAACTCCCTCCATTTGTTTGCAGATCTCCCCAGAGCCTATGAAAACAAAACTCCTGGAAGCTGCCTGACTCACCCCATGATTGATTCAGAACGGCTTCTCACGCAGCACAGACTTTCCAAGGAAACACACACTCAGAAAGTTGGATCTTCAAGCGGTGCAAGATGGCTTTTTTATTATTATTAAGATGTTAACCAGCAAGGTGGGCTGGAACAGGCACAATGCTATGCACATATAGTTATGGTTCATTTAAGGCCTCAAGAACAAACAAACAGGATGATAATTTATTCTGGATCTTGAGGCACATTTGCAGAAGCGGTTTTTCTTATCTATTCCACCTATTCTACTAATGGTGGGGTTCCCCCCTCCTTTTAGTCCTTGTCAGGGATGGGGATGAAATCAATTCAGCTCTCAATTAAAGGTGTTCTGAAACAAGCAACACCCTTCAAAATTTGCAGTGCAGTTTTGTAGTCAAGTTGTTGTGAAGAAAGATGCATATACTAGGTTACATACATGCATGCAAATAACTTACAAAACTCCCCAGAAGATTGGCCATTTTCCTCTATGGAATGGAAGAGCACTTCCCCTGGGAGAACAAGTTCAGAGTTTAGGGGTACTCCTGGATCCATTTTTGTCAATAGAGGCTCAGGCGGCTTCAGTGGCTAGGAGTGCCTTTCAGCAGTTATTGGTGGTACACCAACTATGCCTATTCTAGGACATGGATAATCTGGGACCAGACTGAGTTTATGGAGTCTTAGAGCTGATGTTACTGGCAAAGACCCACGGCCTGGAGAAAAGTAAGGCAGAACTTATTGGGAAGAACTTGCTATTGAAGTCTTACCTTGGTTGACGAACGCCTTGCGAGTTGAATTTTGGCTCCTGAACGCTACAAACCCGGAAGTTTTCCAGTTTGCAAACGTTCTTTGGAACCTGAAAGTCTGGCAGGGCTTCCACAGCTTCCGATTGGCTGCTTCACACCTTGGTTTCCAAATGTTTTGGAAGTCAAACAGACTTCTGGAATGGATTCCATTTGGCTTCCAAGGTACGACTGTACTCTGAACCCTTAGGGGAACTTGAGTCTGTTTGGCCTGGGGAAAGGACTGAAAGATTAGGGCACTGTATCTATGTTGTTGTTTAGTCGTTTAGTCATGTCCGACTCTTCGTGACCCCATGGACCAGAGCATGCCAGGCACTCCTGTTTTCCACTGCTGTTTTCCACTGTTTGCTCAGACTCGTGCTGGTAGCTTCGAGAACACTGTCCAACCATCTCGTCCTCTGTCGTCCCCTTCTCCTTGTGCCCTCCATCTTTCCCAACATCAGGGTCTTTTCCAGGGAGTCTTCTCTTCTCATGAGGTGGCCAAAGTATTGGAGCCTCAGCTTCAGGATCTGTCCTTCCAGTGAGCACTCAGGGCTGATTTCCATCAGAATGGATAGGTTTGATCTTCTTGCAGTCCATGGGACTCTCAAGAGTCCCATGGATCACTGCCTTGCCGTGGCGAAGGGGCTTGAATAACTCAGAGAAGCTATGAACTATGCCGAGCAGGGCACCCAAGATGGACAGGTCATAGTGAAGAGTTTTGACCAAATGTGATCCACCTGGAGCAGGAACCAGCAAGCCACTCCAGTATCCCTGCCAAGAAAACTCCATGGACAAAGACAACTGTATCTATACCAAGGGATTAAATGCAATGAAATTCCTGTACATTAGAGTACCTTGTCTTTCATTGAGGCTCCCATTTCATAGGGTCTCCAAGACGCCACTCACCCCAGGACAGGCTCCCAGGTGGGCTATAAATATACTGAATGAATAAATAAAATGGCTTCTGTAATCCAAATCATAGAATCATAGAAATGTAGAAGGGACCGTGAGCGTCATCAAGTCCAACTCCCTGCAATGCAGGAATCTCAGCTAAAGCATCCATGACAGATGGCCATCCAACCTCTGCTTAAAAACCTCCTGCTCGCTGGATCATCACCTTGTCGTGGTGAGTGGGCTTGCATTTTCCTATGACCCTTGTGAGTGAAGCCGTCGGGAATCTCGTACTCCCAGCAGAGTCACCCAAGTCAGTAAGGTCAAAGGGAAGGAGCTAGACAAAGAATGATCCAAGAAGTCCTCAACAGAAGAACAGGCAGATGATAACAAGCGGAATGTTACAACGGCTGTGAAGGCAGATGAAGGCTGCAGCAGATAGGAATCTACCTGTTTGTCGTGACTGCTTCATGCCATCGGAACAGAGCAGGATGCAAGGGAGAAACATGCTAAGAGGAAGGCACGCTTGGCAAATCCACACCGTGATCAACTCCCACCTGGAAACCAATGTCCCCACTGTGGAAGGATGTGTGGATCCAGAATTGGCCTCCGCAGTCACTTACAGACTCATTGTTAAAACCGTGTTTATGGAAGACAATCTTACTCGGCTACGAGTGATTGCCAAAGAAGAAGAAGCTTAAAAGCATGCAAGGAAGGAGAGTCCACAACCTCCCAAGGGAGACCGCTTCACTGTCAAACAACCCTTGCTGTTAGAAAGTTCTTCCTGATGTTTAGTCAGAATCTCCTTTCTTGTACTTTTAATCCATTGGTTTGAGTCCTACCCTCCAGAGGAGGAGAAAACAAGATTTCTTCATCTTCTATGTAACAGCCCTTGAGATTTTTGAAGATGGCTATCATATCAAACCTATGGCTTCCTGATTCTATGATCTCCTCTTGGCCAAGGTATATCTGTAAAATTTGTGACCTACAAAATAGTCCACTGGCTGTTTATTGTGCCCTGCTAGGTGCTTGGGCGCCAACCTATCGTTGAAGCCCCAAAAAGCAAAAAATAGGAAGCTAGTATTTCAAGTCCCCAGGAAGATGTAAAAAAGGGATGGAATTCAGTTTGATTCATATTTGCAACATGAACCAAATCAACTCATGAAACAATGCATGAACCAAATGCCACTGTCATTCAAAATTTGTATTTCTCTGAAATTCGTGATGAGGTTCCCCAATGGAAAAAGATGTGGGGAAATGTATATATTTGGGGAACGTGTGGATGAAGTCCCTGTCAAAGTAAAAACAACACTGCGAACATGTGTATATATAGGAAGAAAATGTGTACTAAAATGCTGGCGATTTTTTGCAAAGATTTTTTTTAAGAAAAAGAGTTGTACACTGGTGCAGAAATGTAGCAATCTTCACTTAAGACTGGAAACAGAAGAAACGAAAATTGACCAATTCATCTATCCTTAGTGAGATGCCATACGTGTGTGATGAATTGGGTTCACTGTGAAATCATTCCATGTTTGCCTCAAATCTTGGTTTGGGTGCCAATCTACTAGTTTATTTGTTTCAACTAGAATTGGCCATTCTTCATCCCTTTTCCTTCTTCCTCTGTTGCACATGCACAAAATGAATATTCCAGTGCAAACACATGTTATATATTTGAGGGCCGGAAGAAAGGAACCCTATTTGGAGAGAAAATTAGAATGTAAATGGAGGTGACAGGGTCCCTTTCTCTTACTGCAGGAGTTGGGGAAACTTCAGGCAATAATTACCGCCATCTCCTCATTCCACTTGCAGTGTTTCATGTTAAATTCTATGTTGTTCCTTGCAAAGTTTCTTTTTGCCCTAAAGAAATACACAATCCTTGTCGCCGTCCCCCCGCCCCATATGAGAATTACTTTTTATTTTAAACACTAGAAACCTTCATTATTGCACAAGGCTTTTAAAAACTGGGAGTACAGTTTTTAGCCAATGAGCTGGGGAAATAACATGCTAATCCTAATTTCCAATTTGATTCAGCAAGCGCCGGAGACTATGCCCTAGATTTCGGTGAGATGACAAACCACCATCTGGGTTGCACCGCTTCAAAGTGGAAGAATGTTTCACATGGAGGAATGCTCTCCTCTGGGTAAGAAATGACAACTGCATAAACAAAACTGCCCACATGCTACCAGTCCAGATTCAAGGCTCTTATGTTGATATACAAGGCAAAGTAAGGTAAAGGTAAAGGACCCCTGGACAGTTAAGTCCAGTCAAAGGTGACTATGGGATTGTGGCGCTCATCTCGCTTTCAGGCCATGGGAGCCGGTGTTTGTCAGCAGACAGCTTTCCAAGTCATGTGGCCAGCATGACTAAACAGCTTCTGGTGCAATGGGACACCGTGACAGAAACCAGAACACACGGAAATGCCTTTTACCTTCCCGCCTCAGTGGTACCTATTTATCTACTTGCACTGGCATGCTTTCAAACTGCTAGGTTGGCAGGAGCAGGGACAGAGCAATGGGAGCTCACTCTGTCACAGGGATTCGAACCACTGACCTTCTGATCGGCAAGCCCAAGAGGCTCAGTGGTTTAGCCCACAGCGCCACCCACATCCCTAGGATGATATACAGAGCCTTGGGTCACTAACAACCACTATCAAGATGAAGGTCTACCAGGCTTGCATGTTGAGCACGCTGCTTTATGGAAGTGAGTCATGGGTAACTAACAACCATCAGGTGTGAAGCCTCAATACCTTCCACGTGCACTGCATCAGGAAGATTTTGGGTATCATATGGCAGCACAGAGTCTCAAACAAAGATGTATTGCATGGCAAGGTCCCAAACCCTCCCAGGAAGTGGAATAAAGACACATGAAACAGCATTTTAGGTAAATGGGCAAAAAAGGTCACAGTGTCATTGGTTATAGAATGTGAGTGGCATTGGCTTAGGCATTGGAAACCATATGACTATATCTGACTCCTGCCTGTCCGCAGGGAGTCTTGGAAGGGTTAACCACCAGTAGGGGGAGCCCTGCTGATGCACATCAACTAGGAACTCCCCCAGGGTCACTGCTAGGGGTTGTGCCATGGCCCTTGGATTCCTTTAACAGAATACCCTTGAATTAGGAGGGGTAGGGGATGGCCACTACCTCCCCTCACCTCCAACCAAATACTCCAATGCCAAACCGCCAAACCTTACAAAGTTGTGACGATTTGCTACAAGGTAGGTGAAAAACCAAAAGCCAGTGCCAATTAGCCAAGTGGAATACATCTCCCAAGCCCACATTCCCGGAATGTCCACACTCCTCTCACAGCAATGTCTATGCTGGCTTTGCCATATCCACAGAATGGAAGATGGCGGGACCCCCAGGGATGTGCTCTATAGGGAGCTGGCTTTAGGCACCTGGCCCATTGGCAGACCAACTCTGTGTCACAAAGATTTCTACAAATGTGAGATATAGGCTGGCAACATCAACCCTGTCTGTGGGAATCCCATAGTGCCTGGAGACAATCAGGCCTTGTATCCATAGAAGTGACCAGAGGGCAAATGACCACTGGGAGGAGTACAGAGAGAAGAAATGCCATGTTGCATCTGCAGCAGCACAACTGGACGCCTTCATCTGCCCCAGCTGCAACAAAACATGTCTCTCCCATATCAGTGTCTACAACCACAATAGACCTTGCAACTCTCCAACACTTTGACTTCACCCCCAAAGGCATGTACTTCTTCACTGTCTCCTGAGACAGACGGTTGCCAAGAACAATGGGTCTATAATACTATAAGGACCACCTTAGCCCTTAAATCCCAGCAGAATCACTGAGATAATCCAGAGGATGACTCTTAGTTGACCCCTGTGTTACAGAGTCCTGACTCAAGCAGAAGTCAAGCATTTAGACCTACCAGTCCAACGCTGTGGACCACTCTTCCAGCAGAGACAGGAATCCTCACATTTGACTTTCAGGGGTCTCTTGTCAACAAACCTGGGCAGCTGTTGAGTGGCGAATCTTTTTAATAATTGTTCTGTGCTCCTTTTAAAGGACGCAGCCCGTATGGGCCAGTCTTGACAGACTCTGGGGTTGTGCGCCCATCTCACTTAAGAGGCCAGGGGCCAGCGCTGTCCGGAGACACTTCCGGGTCACGTGGCCAGCGTGACATCGCTGCTCTGGCGAGCCAGAGTCGCACACGGAAACGCTGTTTACCTTCCCGCTGGTAAGCGGTCCCTATTTATCTACTTGCACCCGGAGGTGCTTTCGAACTGCTAGGTTGGCAGGCGCTGGGACCGAGCAGCTGGAGCGCACCCCGCCGCAGGGATTCGAACCGCCGACCTTTCGATCGGCAAGCCCTAGGCGCTGAGGCTTTAACCCACAGCGCCACCTGCCTCTTAAGTGAGATGGGCGCACAACCCCAGAGTCTGTCAAGACTGGCCCGTACGGGCAGGGGTACCTTTACCTTTACCTTATTTATGTTACTGTTCACTGGCCTGATGCTTTGTGAGGGGGCAGTATATAAATATATAAAACAAATGAACTTTAGGGTTGCCATGTGTCCGCTTTTTCCAGGACACATTCTCTTTTTCAGGGATAAAATTTCTCTCCGGGTGGATTTTTGAAATTTTTCAAAATGTCTCTGGCTATACTGTCTGGATGAGACATAGGCATTACTGGTGGCTGAAGACTTGCTTTCCTCTTCTCTTCTCTTGCCCCTCTCAGCAATATATCCCAGCTTCTATAGCCTACACATAGTAAGGGTATTTAAAATGAGAGTCGTCATAGCGTCCTCTCTTTTGCTCTTCAAAATATGGCAACCCTAACTAAATGAAATGAAATAAGATGATGAAGAAGAAGACCTGAAGTGCTAGCTTTCCATCTGCAAGGAACTCCTTAAGCAGCAGCAACTGGGGCCCCAACCCCTTGCAGAAAGTTGGTTTTGTTTTATGCTTTAAGAGCACGATTAAGCCATGAACCATAACATTTCACTCCCGGTTTGTCCGCCGCCCCCACCAACACTGCCCCCCGCTCTGGGACTAGACATGCCAAATACGTTAATATATGGCCTGGATAAACTGTAGAACAAGGAATGTGAGATTCAAAGTGCATAAAAAGCTGTGCGTCTGACTTATTCAAAACACCTGTCTATGCACTTAAACGAATAAAGGCCAAGAAAGAAGGAGCAGGAGGAACATAAAAAGAGCGGCTTCCCATTACATCACCACCTGATGTTTTACTTTCTAGGTAAGAGGATATTACAATTCACTTAATAAAACATCTGTAGTATCAAATTAAAGTAGCAAAAAGGCAGTCAGCTGTTGGGAATGCGCCTTCGCCTTCTCCCTCTCTCTCCCTTTTTTTCCGGATCAGAAGAAAAGAAAACCACCTCGCTCGGCGTTTCTCTCGCAGCCTATGAGTTGGCGCAAAGTCCCAGCGGACAAGCATCTTCCTCTTTGTAATGCGTGTTGTTGACTTAAGCCAGGCAAAGAGTTATGGCTACAACTCCCTTTTCCTCTCCCCCACCACTCCACTTTTCGAACGAGAGGAAATTTTAAGCCAACTCTGCCTCCTTGGCAGTTGTTGCTGGGCTCATTTCTGACAAGAAAAAAGAACAACCAGATTAGGTTTAACCGTCCCCATAGGTCATCGGTAACCAGTGGCGTGGCAACCTTTGCTGGCTCCCAGGGCATACATGCAGTGGCGTAGCGTGGGTTGTCAGCACCCGGGGCAAGGCAAGTAATTTGCGCCCCCTAACCCGTGGATTTGCGCCCCCTAACCCGTGGATTTGCGCCCCCTAACCCTAACCCTCAGATGTTGCGCCCGGTGCGGCCGGGCCCCCCTGCACCCCCCACGCTACGCCACTGCATACATGCACATGCGGGTGAGCCAAGCCAGACAACGTTTGGGGCATGATGGGTGAACAAAACCAGCCAGACCAGAACAGACCTAGCTGTCGACACCACAAGGCAGGCATGGGGCATGGAGAGTTCAAGGGCTGTGTTGTGCCCCCTGTCCACCTGCCCCCGCAGAGAGGAGCACAGCTGGCTGGTGTGGCCCTTGGCCAGTACTTTCCCCCATCAATGCCAAGGGGAGTGTTCAGTGAGGTGGCCAGGGTGCAGCTACAAGGCCAAGCTGGGCTCTGGGGCCCTGGCAGCAGGCAGGGCGGATGAAGATCGCTCCATGGGGACTTCTGGTTTGCGTCCCCTCAAAATCATGTGCCTGGGGCTATGGCTCCCCTGGCCCTCTCCACGCTGGGCCCCTGTCTATAACCTCAAACCTATACAGTGGTACCTTGGTTCTCAAACACTTTGGTCCTCAAACAACTTGGAACCCAAACACTGCAAACCCAGAAGTTAGTGTTCCAGTTTGCGAATTTTTTTGGAAGCCGAACGTGCTCCATTTTGAGTGGCACACTTCCAATTTGAGTGTTACACTGAGGTCTGTCTGTTTTTGCTATTTCTGTTGTGTTTTTGTGGCTCTTTTTTGTTTTGTTTTTGTGACTGTGTGGAACCCAGTTTAGCTACTGATTGATTGATTGATTGATTGTGAGACTGCAGTACATTGTTTATTGCTTTCATTTTATGGATCATTGGTCTTGTTAGATAGTAAAATTCATGTTAAATTACTGTTTTAGGGTTTTTTTAAAAAAAGGTTGGAATGGATTAATCCACCTTACATTACTTTCTATGGGAAAGCACACCTTGGTTTTGGAACGCTTTGGTTTTGGAACGGACTTCCAGAACGGATTAAGTTTGGGAACCAAGGTACCACTGTAGCTTGTGCCAAGTCAAATCATTGGTCCTTCTAGCTCAGTATGGTCTGCACTGGCCATCAGCAGCTCCCTGGTCTTCTCTGGTCCAGCCTGGAGATGCCACAGATACCACTGAGCTAATTGCTCCACTTGTAACCAACCTAGCCAAGCATAGCCTACCAATTTATGTTTTGAGGGCCCAGGGATGGAGGGTGCATTCTTGGTCAACGTCCTTGAGGGGAGGGATTCAGCCCTTTGGCAGACACAATAACATGAGCCCGGTGAGTTACATGCATCTTCGAGAACCAGGGTGCTTGCAAATGACCTGTTTATATTAAGCATTCCTTCTGATTTGTTTGTAGGGTGATGTTGGCTTTTTCATGAGTATTTGTCTGCAGGAAGGTTAGAGGACTTTGCATCAAAGCAAGTGTTATCCTGCACTTCCCAGTACATTTTTCCCATTGCTTTCCTTATCACAAAGAACTCAGATCCTTTGGGGAAGTGGGTTTGTTGCACAAGAGCCCCCCATCAGCTATAATTGCACATTTCAGTGCTACTTTCTCCTCATACACATTTTTTGCAAAGAAACTTTATGCAACAGAATGCGTTTCTGTATATCATTTCTGTTAATACTATCATGCACGCTTGGTATATGAACTTTCACACGCATTTGTTGGCCAGAGAACCTGCCTCGTGAATTTTGATGGATGGCTGTGTTTCAGTTCTCGTATTGTTTCAGGAAATGTGAATTTGGTAGGTTAGCCTTTATGTGACCAGCATTGAATTTCTCCCCATCCCCGTTTCCAGATTTGGCATCAGCCGCCGCCACATTCACCCACAGAGAGAAGCTCTTGCACCTCCTTCAGAGTGGAAAGGAGGGAGGGTGTCAAATGAATGCCTGTTTGCAGGGACGGAGCCAGTGCAAACAGGAACTAAGCAGGAAGAGCAAATAGTGTTGTGGATTTTTGAGGGACACTTTTTTCAGGGGCTGAAATGAGGTGCTGGCGGGCACACTGACATTTGTGGACGTTCCCTCTTCAAATGCTCTAAAACTCCCCATTTGGGGGGCCATAAGAGCATACAGGGCGCCTCTGAATTTTAATTCAGGAAGCAGCTCGGCTCTCAGAAGTTTGGGAAGCCTTGGCCTAAAGTCCTGCAGCAACTGTCATTTATCAATCAACTTCCAAGGCGGCCTTCGGAGAAATCAGTACCGCACTCCAATTTAAGAGAAACAACTCGATGGCTTGACAGCCAGTGCACCGCTTGAGTGTGAACAAGACACATTCATTTGCTGACATGTTTTGGCAACTCATCACAACTGACAACTGCGTGCGGTGGGGGGAGGGATTGTAAACACTACATGTGTCTGGGTCAAGGATAGCCAACTGGCAGTCTCTGGACCAGATGCACCCCCTTCTCTGCCTGAAACTCTTTCTCTGGCTCCCGGTGACCCTAACACACACACACTCAAAAGTTTCCATCAGAAAGAAAGAGGAAGTCACTCTTTGCTATGGCAGGCTTCCCCTGGAAAACCAGAGAGAGAAAACTCTGCAGAGTGTCTCCAGATGAAAAGCAAGCAGGAGAAGGACAGAGGTCTTCCTTTCTCCCCACTGTCTCCTGGGCACAGCTATTTAAAGAGCCATTCTGAGTTAAGTGTTAAGTAAATGGGGAGGTTGTGCGGGTGATTTGTGGATGAGGAATGTTGTTTAGTCGTGTCCGACTCTTCGTGACCCCTTGGACCAGAGCACACCAGGCACTCCTGTCTTCCACTGCCTCCCGCAGTTTGGTTAGACTCATGTTAGTAGCTTCGAGAACACTGTCCAACCATCTCATCCTCTGTCGTCCCCTTCTCCTTGTGCCCTCCATCTTTCCCAACATCAGGGTCTTTTCCAGGGAGTCTTCTCTCCTCATAATTTGGCCAAAGTATTGGAGCCTCAGCTTCACAATCTGTCCTTCCAGTGAGCACTCAGGGCTGATTTCCTTCAGAATGGAGAGGTTTGATCTTCTTGCAGTCCATGGGACTCTCAAGAGTCTCCTCCAGCACCATAATTCAAAAGCATCAATTCTTTGGCAATCAGCCTTCTTTATGGTCCAGCTCTCACTTCCATACATCACTACTGGGAAAACCATAGCTTTTACTATATGGACCTTTGTTGGCAAGGTGATGTCTCTGCTTTTTAAGATGCTGTCTAGGTTTGTCATTGCTTTTCTCCCAAGAAGCAGGCGTCTTTTAATTTCGTGGCTGCTGTCACCATCTGCAGTGATCATGGAGCCCAAAAAAGTAAAATCTCTCAATGCCTCCATTTCTTCCCCTTCTGTTTGCCAGGAGGTGATGGGACCAGTGGCCATGATCTTCATCTTTTTTGATGTTGAGCTTCAGATGAGGAATAGTATGGTCATTTCCTGGTTTCCCTGGATTAGTTTAGGAATTTTTCAGAAGTGGTGGAAATTGACTGTTGTCTCGCAGCAAGCTGAGTGATCTCATCTACCTGTGCACACATTCCCACCTGCAACTACGCACCTTTCTTCCGCCTTCCCCACAGGCATCTAGCTGGCTACTGTGAGAACAGGATGCTGGAATAGAATGACCATTGGCCTGATCCAGCAGGCTCTTCTTGTGTTTCTGGTGACCGATCCAAAAGTCACCCGGTGAGCTTTACGGCCCAGTGGCGATTTGAACTCTGCTTTCCCTGCTTGCCCTAGTCCAACACTGGCTGGCTCATAACTAAAAACCTATACAGTGGTACCTTGGTTGTCAAACTTAATCCATTCTGGGAGCCTGTTCAAATTCCAAAAACCAAGGCACGGCGTCCAATTGGCTACAGGAACTTCCTGCACTCAATCGGAAGCTTCGGAAGCTGCGGAAGCAGCGTTGGACGTTCAACTTCCAAAAAACGTTTGCAAACGGGAACACTTACTTCCAGGTTTTCAGCGTTCAGAAGCTGAATTGTTCGGGAACCAAGCCGTTTGACTACCAAGGTACCACTATAACTAAATTTCAATTCCCACATTAGTCCAGGATGTACCCAGCGAGTCAATCCATGCCAGAATTATCAAAGATTGAAGTCCTTGACAATCCTCAGTGCTCCCCTGAGCTCCAGGAGTTCTCTGTCCTCATAATCATGTTATTTTACCGGCCTCGTGAATTTTGCTGTAATGAACCAACCTAGCTACCTGCCTCTGACCTTTTCGCTGAATTATTTCTACCCTGCACCAGCCTGCTTCTGTTTTTAATCATTGCATGGTGTTTTCTTTCTTTCTTTCCTTTTTGCTTCTCTCAGCTGTAAATCACCCAAGTGTTTATAATAATTATATTCAATGTGCAAGGCTGTGTGTGTGTGTGTGTGTGTGTGTGTGTGTGTGTGTGTGTGTACATTTCCAATCATGCCATAATTCCCCCGTGGAGAAAGAGCTGCTAACAAGCCGTGCTCCTCTGGCATAAGAAAGCAGTCAGGAAGCTTCTCCTAATCATCCAGCACTGCCTCATCTCTTCCGCACTGATGTGCAGGGATATGGTTATGCGCTGGCTTCCTTTCCCAGGAGGCTGGCATGTCATCTCAATCCAGCGGCTTTGACTAAGAGGAACTGTCCTGACAAATCAACTGCATCTGCTTCTGAAAGAAGCCTGTGCGTGTGTTTTAACCATACACTCACATGCCTTGATGTACTTCAGCCGTGAGAATGGTGTTGCAAGAGCTGCTCTGTCTTCCTGGCCATGATGTTGCACCCACCGGCCCTGGTCCTGAATATACTTGCGCTACAATGAAGACCTTGTGCTTGAGATTGCTTTCCCCTCCTCCCTCCTCTTCCATTTTCCTCATGCCTCCTCTTCCTTTTTCCTCACCTCTGGTTAGCTTGCGAGCCTGTGTTTTCTTGCTATAGTAAGCCGCTGAGAGATCCTTTTTTGGCTAAAGGGTGGGGTATAAATGCTGCAAATAACCAAACAAATAAATAATATCTTGATAGCTGATGGTGTTTCCCTTCGTGTCCACTTCACTTGAAAAAGTGAACATTCCAGATTTTTCCACATCTGTTTCTTTCTTGCCTGTCATTAAGCATAGGACATCCATTGACTGATGCAGAGAGACCATGGGTAGGCAAACTAAGGCCCGAGGTCCGGATCCAGACCAATTGCCTTCTCAATCCAGCCCACGGACGGTCCGGGAATCAGCGTGTTTTTACATGAGTAGAATGTGTCCTTTTATTTAAAATGCATCTCTGGGTTATTTGTGGGACCTGCCTGGTGTTTTTAGATAAGTAGAATGTGTTCTTTTATTTAAAATGCATCTCTGGGTTATTTGTGGGGCATAGGAATTTGGTTATTTATTTATTTATTTTCAAAATACAGTCCAGCCCACCACATGGTCTGAGGGACAGTGGGCCGGACCCCTGCTGAAAAAGGTTGCTGACCCCTGAGAGAGACCATCAGACATGGCTTTAGCCCAGGTCAGATTATTTGTCCAACTAGTCCACTTGGACTGTCAGGGGTTCTCCAAAGCGATCTCAGGCAAATTGTGAGGAAGTTGCCTTATACTGAGTCAGACCACTGATCGAACTACCTCAGGATTGTCCAAAGTGACTGGCAGCAGTTTTCCAGGGCGTCTTCCCTGGGGATGTCAAGGGTTGAACTTGCAAGTCAGAAGCTCTACCACTGAGTTGTCATTATTAATGATAGTAGTAGTATTAATTACCCACATTCCTGCTTCCCAATTATCTCTATGGAGGAATAGTGCATGAACATGGCCATAGACTTCCTTCTGTATTGTGTCTGAGGCCTCTAAGATCAGAGCTGGGGAAACTGTGGCCCTCCAGATGCTATTGACTCCAACTCCCATCAGTCCCAGATTGCACAACTAATTGTCAGGAATGATGGGAGTCGGAGTCCAACAACATCTGAAGTGAGCGTATGTTTCCCACCCCGTTCATAGGCAGTCTTCCCATCATCTCCTCTGACGTTTTCATGGCCCTCTCTGCTGCAGAGCACAATTGGCTTCATGCTCTCAATATCCTTCTGACCTCTACGCAAGTTCTTCCATGCCCTCGGTCGACCATCGTTGTTAGCGACTTCCCTCTGAACTCCTTTCCGCTTCTCCTAGGAAATGTTGCCAGTCAAAGCACATCCTCTCCAAGTCATAAAGAGTTTAAGGGGACATTGCAATGTCAAAAGCGCAGCTCCTTGCCTGGCTAGATGTTTTAAAATGCAGGCGTTTCATTGTGACATCTCTCCTCCAAGGGCAGCCATTGCTTTGGCGTTAGAACAACTCAGCTAGACTGCTGGAGAGGCAAAGTAACACGGCAGAGACTGGTGGTCCCGGTGGAATTGGTTGAACCTGGAGAATGAGACTTGCACGGCTGGAATAAAATGGAGGTCATTGGAAGAGTAAGATGTGGGAAATGGACCAAAGCCAATAATCGGAGCATTAAGGACGAACAGTTCAATCTAATTCCGTCTTGCTTCATTCTTGCTGGTGCTCTGTCATAGAGTTCCGTTCCTCTCATTTTGTGTGGATTTTTGGAAAGAGTGCATGAAAAATATACTTTAAATTGTAGGAACATGAGAAAATAAGAAGATCTTGCAGGATCAAGCCATTGGCCCATCCTGTTCTCAAAGTGGCCAACCAGATGCCTGTGGGAATAGCGCTCAGGACCTAAGCACAAAAGCACTCTTACCTCCCGTGGTTTCAAGCAACTGTATATCTGCTGGAAATCAAACTCGGCCAAGAATATAAGGAAGATGGAGCGAGCTTGTTTTCTCCTGTTCTGGAGGGTAGGACTCAAACCAATGGATTCAAGTTACAAGAACAGAGATTCTGACTAAACATCCGGAAGAACTTTCTGATGGTAAGAGCTGTTTGACAGTAGAATGGTCTCCCTTGGGAGCTTGTGGACTCTCCTTCTTTGGAGGTTTCTAAGAAGAGGTTGGATGGCCGTCTGTCATGGATGCTTTAGCTGAGATTCCTTCATTGCAGGGCATTGGACTAGATGACCCTTGGGGTCCCTTCCAACTCCACAATTCTTTGATTCTACGAACTGGTATTCGAAAGCATTTCTGCCCCCAACTGTGGAGGGGCGCCATAGCTTCCATCATGGCTATTAGCCATCAATAACCCTTTCCTCCATGAATTTGTCCAACCCTCTTTTAACGCCATTCAAGCCGATGGCCATCACTGAATCCTGTGGAAATGAATTCCACAGTTCATCTATTCACTGTGTGAAGGAGTGCTTCCTTTCGTCTGTTCCAAATCTTCCAATACTCAGCTTCAATGAATGTTGATGAGCTCTAGTGTTCTGAGAGATGGAGAAAAGCTTTCCTTTATCCACTCTGTCTCCTTGCCATGTATCTTATAAACCTCTATCATGTCACCTCTTGTATGTGTGCATTATTATATGCATGTTAGTACACATTTCCCCCCAAATACCCATTTTTTCCAATGCACTTTTCTGTAAACGACATATTTTGTGCACGATTTAACCATTAAAAAGCATAGTTTGGGGTGCACTTCTTGCACACCGAAATCTGAAGAAGTGTGGAATTGGGATGGCAGTTGCATTCCATTCCACAAATTAGTTGGGGACCAGTGAACTGGGTCAGTCCATTGCAAAAAAACAACCCAGCTCATTCCTCCTCCCACTCCAGCCAGCGCCACTATCCCTGGTCCCCTCACTTTGCAGAATGAGGGGGAAACAAAATGAATCTGCTGGTTTTGGCAACCTTCAATGCAAACCTGCCAATTAAAGAGAAACAATCACTATGGATGAAAAAGAAAAGGGAGCTCTTGTTTGGTGTGTTGTTTTTTTTAAAGGGCTCTTATGGGGGTCAGAAGAGGACACGTATAAAAACAGAAGACGGGAAGAGAGAGAAAGAGAGACCCACTGACATAAAGAGAACATAAAGAGAGGTCCTAAACATGTAGATGCTGTTAGAATGCATTCACAATGGCTTGAGTGTCCTGCCTGATTAAACTATAAAGTGTAATGAGCTCTTGTCTGGGTGGTCAGCCCCAAAAACCAATGCAGTACAATGGCTGGAGTGTTGCATTTGAACACGGAAGACGCAGATTCAAGCCCCTGGTCAGCTATGATGGTCACCAAGGAAGGCACCATGATTTGCTCTATCTATGGAGATGGGGGACTTGGAATGGGAAAAGAAAAGCGCATTTCTTGTTGGATAAGCTTTACCCCACATGCCCCCCACTTTGGGGCAAGTGTCAAATCAGTTGATCGTTAAAATGACGCCCTCCTCAGCTGGTTCCACCCCATTCACCTGAATACCTCTACTACTCCACCATGCCAGTTGACAAGGCTGTGTACAAACACCCATCTGGGCAACCACCCCCACCACCCCCCACTTTCTTGTAAACAGCTCATCTGAGCTGCCTGCCCCCTTCCACTGTTCGTTCACCTACAAACTGTAGTATGACAACAGCCTTACGTTTCTATTTCTATAGGAACAAATATAGCGCACAAGAATGTCAGCATTTTCTTTCCAAACGTAAAAAGACCTGCTGAGCTTTAAGACAGGATTAAAAATTAAGCTATGGTTCAGTTTATACTCTGAGCCAATAGACTACAAGGGTGTTTTGTCCTTAAAACTGCTGCTACTCCCATCCTTGTGAATGAAACAAGCACACACCATCCTCAAGCAGCCATTTCTTACATCATTGGCACTCTTATTCACTTTATTGGCTCCTTATTCACTTCAGTAGAGGAAGCAAATTCACATGCCCTTCGCTCTGTGTAACATTTGCACGGTTCCTTAAATTTACACCACTTAAAATAGCTAACGTTCCCCATCCTCTCTGGTCTCAGTTTTAAAACCCAGCCAGCGAACGCCAAGCCAAAAGAAAATTGTTTCAATTTAGCCAGATTCATTGTGCTAACTAAATAATCACTGTGCCTCTGCAACCACCATCTTCCTGCCTCCAACAACATCTGGCAAACAAGCGTTGATATATTATAATGTTTGCAAGACCATATGGCAATACGTCTTCAAGGTCATCAGCAGGTGTAAGCGGGAGGGAGGAGCTGCTATTGCGATCCCTTTCTTTCTCACACCGGAGAACAGTCATACTATTAACTCAGTCATCAGCAATGGAGACGTGTGCCTAATAATTTGGTGCTGTTTCCAACAACTCCTGCTCTGAGTTCCAACACAAGATTTGGCAGACATCCCTCCAATGACATTAGTAATGGCCAATGTATTCAACATTTCCTAAGGAAAAAGCATGGTCTCCCCCATTTCCAGTACAATCCTGTTCTGACAGTCTATGGATGTGCAAATCAGTCTACTGGGAATCACAAGTGGGGAGAGAGCTGTTGTGTTCAGGTCCTGCTCATAGGCATTTGGTTGGCATTTGGTTGGTGAGAACAGGATACTGTAGTAGACGGACTTCTGACCTCGTTCAGCAGGACTCTTATGCTCATAATCTGTTCCTGACCCATATCAGCCTTAATTTCTGCTTCTTGTTTGGCGAGCACTCGGAGCTGAGTAAGATTGTTTTCCATAAACACGGTTTTAACAGTGAAGGCCAATTCTGGATTCACACGTCTTTCCACAGCAGGGACATAGGTTTCCGGGTGGGAGTTGATCATGGTGATAAAGGTATAGGGACCCTTGACCATTAAGTCCAGTCGTGACCGACTCTGGGGTTGCGGCACTCATCTCGCTTTACTAGCCAAGGGAGCCGGCATACAGCTTCCCGGTCATGTGGCCAGCATGACTAAGCCGCTTCTGGCAAACCAGAGCAGCGCACGGAAACACCGTTTACCTTCCCACTGGAGCGGTACCTATTTATCTACTTGCACTTTGATGTGCTTTCGACCTGCTAGGTTGGCAGGAGCAGAGACCGAGCAACGGGAGCTCATCCCGTCGTGGGGATTCAAACCGCCAACCTTCTGATCGGCAAGTCCTAGGCTCTGTGGTTTAACCTACAGTGCCACCCACGTCCCTAATGGTCATGGTGAGGGTTTGCCAAATGTGCCTTCCTCTTAGCACGTTTCTCCCTTTTGTCCTGAGTTCGAGCATCTTCAAAAACCCATGACACCTTTGGTAAAGGCTGTTCTCCAGTTGGAGCACTCTCAGGCCAGTGTTTCCCAGTTGTCAGTGTTTATACTACATTTTTTTTTAGATTTGCTTTAAGAGAATCTTTAAACCTTTTTAGTTGACCACCAGCATTACGCTTTCCATTTTTAAGTTCAGAATAGAGTAGTTGCTTTGGAAGACAATAATCAGGCATCCGCACAACATGGCCAGTCCAACAAAGTTGATGTTGAAGAATCATTGCTTTGGCACTGGTGATCTTTGCTTCTTCCAGTGCACTGGCATTAGTTCACCTGTCTTCCCAAGTGATGTGTAACAATAATACTGCATGGAGGGGATAGTTTTTGTTTGTTACTATGTTGTGTATTTTTGTGTTTTTATATTGTAAACCGCATTGTGATCCTTGAATGAAGGGCAGTGTAGAAATTGAATAAATAATAAAATAGTAACAAATAATTTCCCATGCATTCATTCATAAGTCCATTCCATCTCATTTCCACACCAATCGATGAAAATTCACACCCCAGTGCATAGTTTATCACAAAATGCAAGACTGTTGAAACACACATTTTATCACAGAACCAGTATTTAAATGCATACTTTATTTCATTGCATGCATTTCCATAAATAGTTTGTCCTAAAATACATATTTATTTGCATTTTGGCATCTCTCTCTCTCTGCCGAGAACCATACTGTATTGCAGAATCTGGAGAAGTATGAAACCCAAATAATAATAATGTTCTTATCTATCTATTACTTGGGGATGAGAGAAATAAGTCAGTTTGCATAAAAATGTGAACTGAATTTAATTCTCCGTTTCTTTGCCCAGCCAACCCCAACTAATGATGGGCAGGCAGACGGAAGGAAGGAACTTGTTCAAACAAGTACATAGCAGCCAGAAATCAGCACTCATAAGACGAGTCTGCTAGATCAGGCCAATTGGCCACTCAGTGCAGTATCTTGCTCTCACAGTGGTTGTGCTGGGCCCAGGAGTAACCCAAGTAACACAGTCCAGGTCCAGTCCCAAATCCAAGGGTTCCGCGAGGACTCAGTCCGACAGGGCCAAGGCAGGAAACCAGGCAAGATCAGGCACGGGACCACAGGCAGGTTCTGGCAAACAGCAACATTGCTCCCGCAACCTGGGGTGGGGTCCAGCAGCCTTTTATCTCTTTCGGGGTAGCAGCCAGTCCTGATCCCCCAGTGACTCACCTCCCTGTCTCGCCCAAAGGCGAGGACTCCTCCTGCGAGTACTCAGGTCTCTCCTTCTCTCAGACCTCAGTCTCTGCAGCTCGGGAGTTGTCGGTGGGTTACTAGACCCAAGGGCCGCCTCAGCCTCTCCTGACCCAACTGGTAGTGGAGCAGCTGTGAGTGATAGCCCAGCTGAAGGCAATGAGGTAATCCCTGCATCTGGAGCCAGGGCAGGCTCAGGCCCCTGATTCGGCCCAGCTGGTGCTTGTTGCAGGGGAAGCTGTGCAGACTGGGGCCCTTCAGAATCAGGCCCCAGACTAGGTTCAGCTGCCGCCTGAGGCAAAGGATCCGGTGCGGACTGAGACTCCTCTGGCTCTGAGTCTGAGCCCAAGTCCCAGGCCATCACAGTGGCCAACAAGATGCCTCAAGCACAAAAGCACTTTCCCCTCCTGTGGTTTTCAGCAACTGGTATCTGAAAGCATTGTTGCCTCCAACTGTGAAGGTGTACCGTAGCCTGTTAGCTTCTGTTTCTCTCACTGAGCAGCTGCTACAGTCACAAGACTGTGTTTACATTCCACAGAGTCCAGATACTGTTGGATTCTCACAGGAAAGGGAGACTGGATGTGACGTTCACTGGTTTCCTGTTTCTTTGTTCTGTCGTCTCTTTGTTGGGAGTTGCTCTCTGCTCTCACAGAGGCAAGATGTACATTTGTGTGTTCTCGGTATAGCTTAGAAAGAAAGCTTAGCAATGTAGCACCATACCTGCTTCATCCTTTCATTTGCGGACTGGGATTAAACTCTGCTGGGCTCAAGTCAAGATGAGCCATATCAGCTCGAGGGCCGGAGCTGAATAAACTAATAACCAGTAGCCATCAATAGTCCTCTCCTCCAAAAACTCAAAAAAAGATATCCATAAATCACTGTCATTTTTTTTTTCCTGAATTGCTCCACCTATCATAATCAACCCACTCTTTAGTGGAAGGATGGGGAACCTGTGGTCTTCCGGTTGGACTCCAACACCCATCAGTCCCATCCAGCATGGCCAAAGGTGGGAGGGATGATGGGAGTTGTAGTCCAGCAACTTCTGGAAGACGACAGGTTTTCCATCTGTTCTTCGGCAGATAAATCATTCAGGTGCTCCGCCTAGCGTTCCAGGATGATAATGGGCCAGTCACAACTTCCAAAAATGGCAGTGCAATTCCTCTTTTTCCACCCGCGATGTTCTACCCACCAAGTAGTTGGAAAAGCAGTGCGCTGTTACAGAGACCAGCAATATCAGACTATTTAAAAAGAACTCCACAAATAATATGCCTTTGTTTCTTTGTAGACGACAGTCAAGAAGCGGCACTGGTTTTGTAACCGTTAAAAGCATGAATTATATGTGGCTGGCTTTTGATTGCATGGCTTGGAGTAGGCGGACAAAGAACAACCAAGGTCAGCCTGCAGGGTAGATGTCCACAGAAGAGTTGCTTCTTTAAAAGGAGAGAGAGAGAGAGAGAGAGAGAGAGAGAGAGAGAGAGAGAGAGAGAGAGAGACTTTTTTTCAGTTCTTCTTCCAGAAGGCTCCTTTGGAATATCAACTACTTTATCCTTACACTTGGGATTCTCCATATGTTTCCTTCCAGAACAAGGACACTTGGAAGTCGTTTCAATCTTCGGTTAGCGTGGTTCGTGCTACAGAGGCTCAACTATTTGCTTCCAGAAGTCCCCATTCCATGGGGGCTTATGGGGATATTGGCACAGGACAGGGATAGTAAATTGAGCTATTTCTTCTGATTATACATCAGGGAAGGGTTTTTTCCCCCTCCCTGCTCATTTCCTCCAGCAGCCAAAGAGGAGATGTCCCATTATGTTTTTATCAACAAAAATCTTGCTTATCTTTAAGTTTTTGAATGATTTGTGGTGTACATTTTGGAGACTGAGATCAAAAGTTTTTATGGATCAAACATATGTTTAGGGCTATAAGATATTTGTTTTCGGGGGTCTGTATCGCACCTCATGAGCTCTGCCGCTTTTCATATTTTAAGTGCTCACCGGCCAAATTAATACACTATATTGCCACGGGAAACTCTCTATCTGCAAGAGAGAAAATTAAACTATTTGTCATTTATCGGAGCTCTTGACTTTCATCCCAAGAATGTAAAAATGGCACAAATGTGCCTTCTTCCACAGCACCTTGCTGCAAGAGATGGCACTTAACTAAAATGTTGGACTTTCTATATGTATTAAGAAGGTACACAGTTTGTGAAGCTAAATATGCTTTTTAAAAACCCTGACATTTTCCTGCTCAATGCAATGTTGGCCTATATTGTGTAGTTCTGGATATTGTTTCCCTGATTACCATTTAATTTTCACCAAACGAGTCTTTAAAAAATGTAAACAAAGGAGCAATTAGGAGATGGAAAGTAACGGTCGTGTGGCTCTTAACCCTGAGCAAAGAGTGGTATTCAATTAAAGTTTACTGGAGGTAGATCCATTAAATTCATGAACATGTCTTTAAGTCCATTAATTTCAATGGCTCTCCTCTGAGGAAAACTTAGTTGGATATCACTAAATGCTAGTGAACAGATGAACATTATAAATACCTCAGCAATACTAACATTTGGTAAGCTGTTTGTTTGTTTTTCGTTTGTTTGTTCATATGTATGTATGTATGTATGTATGTCTGATTGATTGATTGATTGATTGATTGATTGATTGATTGATTGACTGATGTCTCATTCTATTTCATGGGCTCATGGCAGCTGATGGCAGTTTTCCCTAATTGTAATAGTTTTGTCTCCAAGTGCATCACAGTCATAGGAAATCAAATGGTTAGTAATAATAATAATAATAATAATAATAGTTTATTATGTATACCCCACCCATCTGGCTGGGTTTTACCAGCCACTCTGGGCGGCTCCCAACAGAATCAAAAACATAATAAAACATCAAACATTAAAAACCTCCCTAAACAGGGCTGCCTTCAGATGTCTTCTAAAAGTCAGATAGTTGTTTATTTCCTTGGCATCTGATGGGAGGGCATTCCACAGGGAGGGTGCCACTACTGAGAAGGCCCTCTGCCTGGTTCCCTGTAACCTCACTTCTCGCAGTGAGGGATTCGCCAGAGGTCCCTCAGAGCTGGACAGAACGATGGGGGTAGAGACGCTCCTTCAGACATACTGGGCCAAGGCCATTTAGGGCTTTAAAGGTCAGCACCAACTCTTTGAATTGTGCTCGGGAACGTACTGGGAGCCAAATAACCAGGCTAAGGATAGGGACATGGTAGAGAGAGAGAGAGAGAGAGAGAGAGAGAGAGAGAGAGAGAGCACCTGCTTTCCAGGTTTAATCCTCAGCATCTCTAGGTTGAGCCAAGAGAAACCCCTGACTGAAATCCTGGAGATCCTCTCTGCCAGTCTGTGTAGACAACATTGAGTTAGATGGACTAATGAGTCTGACTCAATAGAAAGCAACTCCCTGTGTTCCAAAAACACCATCCAAAGCTCAATGATTTGTACAGGCAGTCGCATGTCAAATGTCAAATTTTTTGAAGAGGTGCTCCAAAGAGGGCTGGGAATTTAAAGGATCAAAGTTCAAATGCAGTGGCATCTCTAAAGCTCTGCCCAAGTGGACAGCCATTCCAGGGCCTTGATTGGAGACCTAAGTGCCGTGTAGTGGTTACAGCGTCCTACTTGGAACTGGAGGAGCAGTGTTCAAATCCCCACTCTGCCATGAAGCTCACTGGGTGATCTAGGACCAGTCGCTGTCTCTCAGCCTGACCTACCTTACAAGGTAGCCGTGGAAATTGAAGGTGATGGGGGAGAACCATGCACACCATTTTGAGCTCCTTGGAGAAAAATGGTGGGATAGAAATACAATAAATAAAGAAATAAAATGAGGGTGTCCCTCTCTTCCTGCAGCAGTAGGAGTACCTGTCAATGCAACCATTAGAAAAGGTGTTGTGGAGTTGAGTGGGTGGGGTGAAGATTAGTTCTCCATCCCAGGCCAAGGAAGTGTTGGAATCCTGCCTCGGTCAGAGGAATGTGCCACTCTCCAGGCACCGGCTGAATTCCTTGTTGACCTCCCCCTGCGACTCCCGGCAGGAAAACAGGCGAGGTCTGTAATCGGCGATCCTTCCCAGACGTGAGAAGAACACACCACTCCTTCACTCTCCTCCCTGCTATCCCCAGGGAGGGGAAAGAGACAGACAGAATGTAACTACATGCTTTTATTTCTGTCTTTTGCAGCAGTACAGAGAAACGTGTCTGCACTCTCTTTACATCAACAGCAGAGAGAGTAAAACTCCTCCCATGTACTTCCAGTACAGGTCAGATGACACACTGAGCTAACATCCGGTGCTCAGTACGGTGAATGGACTGCCCCTTTCTTCCCATGGTAACAGTCACAAACGTCAACATCCTGTTTGGCTTTCCAGCCACCTGCAGCTGACGAAGCTGCTGCTCGCTGCTGCATTGCTCCTTTTTGGTAACAGGAAGTAGGTGGGTCTTCACTCCCAAGCCCTCTTCCACTCCAGCAGTGATGCCAAATATTAATAGTTTCATTGGGGAAGGAAGGACAGGAAGCTTAATCACAAGCTTAACACGAGTCAATGGAGTGATGCGGCAGCAATGAAAGCTCATGCTCTTCTAGGCTGCATCAACAGAAGTATTGTGTAAAGGGAAGTAACCATCCTAATCTATCCTGTCTTGGTCAGATCACACCTGGAATACTGCGTCCAGTTCTGGGCACCACAATTCAAGAAAGATATTCACAGTGTGTGCAGAGGACGGCAACCAGGATGATCAAGGGTCTGGAAACCAAAGCTTATAAGGAACAATTGAAGGAGTTGGGCATGTTTAGCCTGGAAAAGAGGAGGCTGAGAGGAGATATGATGGCCACTTTCAAATATCTGAAGGTCTGTCACATAGAAGAAGGAACAATCTTGTTTTCTCCTGCTCCAGAGAGTAGCACAGGAACCAGTGGCTTCCAGTTACAAGAAAGAAGATTCCGACTAAACTTCAGGAAGAACTTTCTGATGGTAGTGGCTGTTCAACAGTGAAACGAGCTCCCTCAGAAGGTGGCGGACTCTCCTTCCTTGGAGGCTTTTAAGCAGAGGTTGGGTGTCCATCTGTCATGGGTGCTTTAGTTGAGATTCCGGCATTGCAGGGGGTTGGACTAGATGACCCTCGGTGTTTATTCCAACTCTACAATTCTATGATTCTAAATGTAACTCTGTTCCAGGTGAGTTATCAATTGTATCTTCACCACAAACTTGTCCTTATTCTCACAAAAAGAATGGGGGGGGGGGAGAGCACCATGTAGGAACTAAGTCTGCAACTCTAACTCTGCTTACTTGGGAATTATCCCCACTAAATCCAACAGGACTTACTACTGGAAACACATTCAACATAGCATAAGCGGGAATGTTGTTTCAGTGCAATCATTTCTCCTTCTGCAGCGATGCAATGGTGGTCACGATTTCGTCCCTCTTGGGAACCTTGTTTCGCCTTCTGGCATTGACTTCAGCTTTTGAAATCAAATATTTTCAGTAGAAAGCATTCCAGCAAGGAGCGCAGTGCTGGCATCTCCG